>NC_137285.1:83550000-89270000 GCF_054371585.1 Giraffa tippelskirchi | reverse complement strand
TGCTACTCTCAATTCACCCCATCCTCTCTTTCCCCCACTGTGCCCACAAGTCTGTTCCATTCCTTTTAAGAATGAATGTTACAGTTTTCGGTGCACAGGTCCTTCATTCCTTTGATGACATTTATTACTATGCATTTTGGTTCTTTTTGTTGTGATTGTGAATCGAACTGTTTTCTTAATTTCTCTTTCTGCTAGCTCATTGTTAGCATGTGTAAACACTACAGATTTTTATGTGATGATTTTGTACCCTGCTACTTCACTGTATTTATTTTTAATAGTATTTTTGGTGAAGTCTAGGATTTTCTATATATAAAATCAGGTTATGTGCAGTAGTAACAGCTTTACTTCTTCCTTTCCAATCTGGATGTCTTTTTTCTGGTCTAATTATCCTACCTAGAACTTCCCATATTAGGTTAAATGAGTGATGAGTGTGGACATCTTAGTCTTGTTCCTAATCTTAGAGGCATAGCCTCAAGTTTTTCAATGTTAAGTATAATGTTTGTCATATATGGTCTTTATTATTTTGAAGTATGTTTCTTCTATATCCATTTTACTAAGAATTATTATTATAAATAGTTATTGAACCTTGTAAAATGCTTTTTTCAGCATGTATTGAGATAACTATATAATTTTTGCTTTCATCTTGTCAATGCTGTGTATCACACTGATTAATTTGCAGATATTAAACCATCTTTGCATCCCCACAGTAAGTCTCACCTCTTCATGGTGTATGACCCTTTTAATGTATTTTTGTAATTGCTTAGCTAATATTTTGATATTTTTTGGATCTATGTTCACCAGGTATATTGGCCTGTAAATTTATTTTTTTGTGTTGTCTTTTTCTGGTTTTGGTATCAGGGTGATCTTGGCCTTATAAAATTAGGCTGAGTTCCCTTCTCTTCAATTTTTTAGAATAGTTTAAGAATAAGTATCATATAGTCTTTTAATGTTTGGTAGAAATCACCTATGAAGCTGTATGGGCACAAGCTTTGTTTTGGGGGAAATTTTTTGATGTCTGTTTCAATCTCTGTACCAGTAATTTGTCAATTAAGAGAAATTAAAAAGGCTTTCCAGAGAAGGCAATGGCACCCCACTTCAGTACTCTTGCCTGGAAAATCCCATGGACAGAGGAGTCTGGTAGGCTGTAGTCCATGGGGTCGCAAAGAGTCAGACACGACTCAGCGACTTCACTTTCACTTTTCACTTTCATGCAATTGAGAAGGAAATGGCAACCCACTCCAGTATTCTTGCCTGGAAAATCCCAGGGATGGGGGAGCCTGGTGGGCTGCCGTCTATGGGGTCGCACAGAGTTGGACACGACTGAAGCGACTTAGCAGCAGCAGCAGAAGCAGCAAAAAGGTTTTCAAGTACATGCCTGCATTTCTCATTTGTGAAATGCCAGAGGCTTCTGTTGTTCCCACCACTGTTATCAAATCAACATTTGATGGAGCAGATTAAAAGATATTATTGACTCTGTTCATTGATTTATGAATCAGACAGCATTTTACCTAGCGAATAGATAGGAGCTGCAACAGGTTGCACAATATGGAAGATATTTATAGACAGAATAGGGACACGACGAGAAAAGAGTGTATTGTCAGGCAATGTCATTTTCCCCCAGAGAACAGAAGAGCACTATTGGGAAGATTAAGGAGTATGTTGTTGTTGTTATTATTATTTTTTAACTGCTCAATCCTTGTCTTGAAATATGTAATTGTTTTTTGCATATTTTTCTTAATCCAAACATTTAATAAAACTCAATCTAAAAAAATATGTCTTTAGATTCTCATGTTTTTTTGCATAAATAGCCACATTAGCTGTGACAGATACAGTTTTATTTCTTTCATCCAGATCATTATAAAATATACTTATTTACCTGGTTTTGTATTAACTATTAGAATACCTGAAACAAAATACAATAGAAGTGTGTTGGGATCAAATAGTTAAAACATAAAACCAATAAACCATAAAACCATAAACCAAGAAAGCCAGTAACATTTTCAAATGTAAAAAATAGATATTAATACTTAGGAACAAATAGTTTTTCTTGTTTAAGATAATTTTCTATTTCCCTGGTAGCTCAATAGTAAAGAATATGCCTGCCATTGCAGTAGATGCAGATTGGATCCCTGGGTTAGGAAAATCCCCTGGATGACAACCCACTCCAGTGTTCTTGCTTGGTAAATCTCACAGACAGAGGAGCCTGGTGGGCTCCAGTCAGTGGGGTTGCAAAGAGTTGGACATGACTTAGCAACTAAGACAACATCAGTGTTTCTTGTGGTAGGCTGGAAAATAGTCCCCAAAATATCTATATCATAATCTCAGGAACCTATATGGGCGTCTTCTGTCTCTTAGTCATGTTTGAGTCTTTGTGACCCTATGGATTGTAGCCTGCTGGGCTCCTCTGTCCATAGAATTCTCCAGGCAAGAATACTGGAGTAGATCTCCATGCCTTCATCTAGGACATCTTCCTGACCCAGGGGTTGACCACATATCTCTTATGTCTCCTACCTTGGCAGGTGGGTTCTTTGCATTGGCAGACGGCTTTCCCTGCATTGGCAGGTGGGCTTCTCTGGTGGCTCAGATGGTAAACAATAGGCCTGCAATGTGGGAGACCTGGGTTTGACCCCTGGGTTAGGAAGATCCGCTGAAGGAGGGCATGGCAACCCACTCCAGTATTCTTGCCTGGAGAATCCCCATGGACAGAGGAGCCTGGCGGGCTCCAGTCCATGGGTTCGCTATGCGTCAGACATGACTGAATGAGTAAGCACACACACACACACAGTACCACCTGTGAGTTGTATGGCAAAAGATGTTCTTTGCAAATGTGATTAAATTATGGACATTGAGATGGAGAGATAATCCCATATTAATGTGGGCCATAAATACAGTTATACATTTCCTTCTACAAAAGCGGCAGTGAGGAATTTGACACACTGATGAGGAGCAGGCAATGTGACCAATGAAGCTTCCACAAGTAGGGGAATGACAACATCCTTGAAAATTTAGAAGAGATAAGTGCCTCTGGAGGAAGCATGGTCCTTTTGAAACCATGATTTCAGTCTAGAAATGAAGATTTCAGACTTCTGGCCACCAGAGCTGTGAGAGAACAGACATCTGTTGCTCTAAGTAACCTCAGTTTATGGTAATTTCTTAAAACCACCACAAAAAACTTAATTTCTTAATTATTATTTTTATTTAGAATAATCTTTGCAGCGAGTTTTTATTAGATGCCCTTTATGAGGTTAAGAATGTAGGGTTTATTCTTAGTGTGCTAAGAATTTTATAACAAATAGGTGATAAATAAAATGATTTTGTGCATTAATTGTGTTGCTTTTTTCATCCCTTAATAATAAATTATAAACAAACAAATATTCTTCTAAGATAAATTATATTTGTTTTATTAGGATAAACTTTACTTGAGAATGCTGCACCATCTTAACACACTGATGTGGTTTGCTAATAGCTAATTAGACTTTTTGTGTCCATATTTATCTATAATATTCTTTGACTTTTAATATTCCTTTCTTGCACTATACATATCTGATTTTGATATACAACACAGAGCAACTTTAAAAATTCTATTAGGGATTTTTATTTATTTTATTCCCTAAAAGTGTTTGTATAATAATGAATGATTGGTTCACAGTCCAGATTTAAATTTACTACATTCAAGGAAGGTGATATCAATGCTCAAAGCAAGATTTTAATAGCTCTGAATTTCACCATGTGTATTGATGTGTGTGTCTGCATATGTAATTACACTATGTATGGGTCATAACTTACTTCACTTAAATTAGGGCTAAGCTAACTGTGAATGTAACTCCATTACCAAGCAGCAGGTACAGTTAGATAATTTTGTCTGATTTTCTTATAACTTGATAACTGGGCTCTTACAAACAGATTATGATATTTGCTTCAACCTTTGAGCATAAAAACTAATGATATTTGTTTGGCAATAATATATTTTAAAATTTTATTTTTAAATGTGTTTTAAATTTTATCTTAAACAAAATTTATTTGGAGACAATAATTTCATATTACATTTATGAATATTTTAGCCAATTATAGTTATGAAGGGACAGTGTTCCATAATTTAAGAGAATAGGCTTTAAAGGCTGACTGCCAGGGTTTTGATTTCAGACTCTCCTATTTATATAGGAGAGTGATTTTGGGCAAGTTACTTAACTTATCCAAGACTAAGTTATCTCATTTTTAAAATGGAAAAAATAATCTTAGTAATTACTTCATGAGTTTATTATGACAATAGGGTGAGCATATATAAATATTTGATCTCTGGTTCCTCTCCCTTTTCTAAAACCAGCTTGAACATCTGGAAGTTCAGGTTCACATATTGCTGAAGCCTGGCTTGGAGAATTTTGAGCATTACTTTACTAGCATATGAGATGAGTGCAATTGTGCAGTAGTTTGAACATTCTTTGACATTGCCTTTCTTTGGGATTGGGACGAAAACTGACCTTTTCCAGTCCTGTGGCCACTGCTGAGTTTTCCAAATTTGCTGGCATATTGAGTGCAACACTTTCACAGCATCATCTTTCAGGATTTGAAATAGCTCAACTGGAATTACATCACTTACACTAGCTTTGTTCGTAGTGATGCTTTCTAAGGCCCACTTGACTTCACATTCCAGGATGTCTGGCTCTAGATGAGTGATCACACCATCGTGATTATTTGGGTCGTGAAGATCTTTTTTGTACAGTTCTTCTGTGTATTCTTGCCACCTCTTCTTAATATCTTCTGCTTCTGTTAGGTCCATATCATTTCTGTCCTTTATCGAGCCTATCTTTGCATGAAATGTTCCTTTGGTATCTCTAATTTTCTTGAAAAGATCTCTAGTCTTTCCCAATCTGTTGTTTTCCTCTATTTCTTTGCATTGATCTCTGAGGAAGGCTTTCTTCTGGGTGTTCTTGGTCACCTCATGCGAAGAGTTGACTCATTGGAAAAGACCCTAATGCTGGGTAAGATTGGGGGCAGGAGGAGAAGGGGACGACAGAGGATGAGATGGTTGGATGGCATCACTGACTCGATGGACGTGGGTTTAGGTAGACTCCAGGAGTTGGTGATGGACAGAGAGGCCTGGCATGCTGCAATTCATGGGGTCGCAAAGAGTCGGACACGACTGAGCGACTGAACTGAACTGAACTGATATATAAATAAGCATACAGAATTTTGTTCTATTGTATCTAGGAAAACTCTTACAAGCATTAATCATTAATATTTTCATCATGATTTACACCATTTTTCTTACAAAGATATCAAATATTTCATAACAGTTATTCTACTCAGTGTCAAAACCTTTTGGTACATGGCAGGTACCTCCTCATGTGATGTTTGGAGTAATTGAATTTTGAAGGTTTATTTCCTGATTAGAGAGAAATGAGCCTAAGAGAGGCAAAATGCTGATTAGAAGCCAGACATTACTCCAAACTGTGTGTGTTTGTTTGTATGTTTAATCTTACGCTTACTCCACCAATGGCTATTAAATTAAAAAAAGAAAGAAATTGCACTTAATGTGTTATTTGCCTTTTGAGCTATATGTTTTCTCAGTTTCTGTCTCAAAGTCAACGTACTTGATGAAATCACTGATGATTAATGCTGTGCTGAATTATTTATTCTTTCATTTTAAAAGTTTAAATAGAATAAATTGAATTGTAGACAGAAAAAATGGTAATGTGGTATTATGTTTTCCTGATTATAAAATACTCCTCATTTCAATTTCTCATTTTTATTTGTTTGCATGTTAAATACATTTCCATATCAATAAAGCATGGAGCTGAGACTTACTTCTCTCACTATTATTAGATAATTTCCCATGAATAGTAAACTGTTTCTAATTTTAATATATGGATTATGTCCTCATGTGATATAACTGTATATGTCCTCTGCAAATTATAGGAAATGGTGTCATACTATAGACTTGTACATTAAAAAATAATAATTAGTAGCAATATATTTTTCTAAAACAAGTATGGGTGAGGATTCTAAAACTTTGAATACAGTCTATCATTTTTTTTTTCTTCCAAATGGAATGTTACTTTTTTGGTCAATCAGGGCACATCTGGCAAAAATAATTTTTATTGCATGTAAGTATCTCAGCCTCCTCTCATACTAAACTGGCTGATGCATGATATCTAAAATTGGATATGTGCAAACTAACTTGCCAAGAAAGCAGGAAATAGGTTTTTGGATGTCGCATCTGAAAAAAATAATGTAAATTCACATGAGCTTTTTGTTACATTATTAGTTTTAAAAGTTCCTGTGTAGAGTTTTATGCCAAATAAAACAGAAAAAAAGTCTCAACTGACTGTGATTAAAAATAATCCTGAAAAATTATATAGTCTTCAGATTTGACTCAAGTAGGCTTTTTTTTTCCCCTGAGTAATGGTGTGGTATGTTTTCCCCCAAAAAGCAGGGAAAGAAAGAAGAAAGAGAGGAAATATGAAAGGAGGGAGTGTGGGAGGAAGGAGGAAAGCAAGGAAGGAAGAAAGGGAGAAAAAAATGAGCTCCAATGGTTTTCGTTATGAGCAGTGATTTATTTCTCCTCTAGACACAATGCAGAATATACATGGGAGTAAATAAATAATTAGGATAATGTAGCTTTATGCTAATAAAATAGAAAATAAAACCATGAACATGTAGTCAACAGGGCTAATAGATTTTAGTGCGAATATCTCTGTCTCTCTCCCTTCCTCCCTCTCTCCATATTGCACAGTTATTATAAAGCTGCTGCTGCTGCTAAGTCACTTCAGTCGTGTCTGACTCTGTGCGACCCCACAGACGGCAGCCCACCAGGCTCCCCCGTCCCTGGGATTCTCCAGGCAAGAACACTGGAGTGGGTTGCCATTTCCTTCTCCAATGCATGAAAGTGAAAAGTGAAAGTGAAGTCGCTCAGTCATGTCCGACCCTTAGCGGACCCATGGACTGCAGCCTACCAGGCTCCTCTGTCCATAGGATTTTCCAGGCAAGAGTACTGGAGTGGGTTGCCATTTCCTTCTCCATATTATAAAGCAGTGTACTGTAAATGACATAAGAATAGCAAACTAATACAGTTATTAGAATATTAAAGGAAATAATAAATGTAGAGTTCTTAGTATAGTGCTGATATTTACTTTGCCACTATTAAATGCTGGTATAATTAATAATACAGCTATTGTTAATAACAGCAGTAATATTGATGGTAGAAGGAAGCTCTTGAAAGCCTTTATAAAGATGTTTGAAAAACCAAAGGCGCAATAATTGGCAGTCAGTTCTCCTGAGAGATATGTTGGTTTTAGAAGCAATGCAGAAACTTCACCAACCAATCAATGGGAAATTATTAATTATCGCTTACTTCTGGTAAGGCATACAATCCACTTTTAGTGTGATTACAAACTGGGAGAGACATTCAGGTTCTTTTGATGTAGTTCATGTGAAAGATGCGAACGGCAACAGCTTTGCCACACGACTCTCAAACATTTTTCTTATTGGCAAAGGCAACAAACCATGATCTCTCTTCCCCGTGGAAGGGGTATTCACTTTACCATTGCTGAGGAGAGAGACAAGAGATTGGCGTCCAAACAGAGCAGTGGATAAAATGATCTCTATGTGATGTGATTGGAAAAGTCTTTGTACTTAATTAAAGATAATACCAAGTGATTAATAATAATAAAAAAAAGACTAAAGGATGCACTTGAAAAGGAAAAAACAAAAAATAGAAGATGAGAAAAAATGATTGCTACTACAAAATTTCAGAACTTCAGATAGTACATTCTGTCGAAGAAAACCAGAGCTGAATAGTAGTAGTTAAGGAAGCAAAAATGGATTTTATTCAGAATTTGCAAGAGAGAAAAACAGACCTCAGTACAGAATAAGGCTCAATTCTGAATACAAGAAAATTGGGGATTTATAACCAAGGAACAGAGGTCAGTAAGTGAAAAATTACTAAGAAGTATTTCTTTACTGAGGTGACCTAGCAGAATTCTTGAGGAAGGCACACTGGAGTAGGCAGATATGGTCTGTGGAATGATGAGGGAATTGGTTGGATATCAAGGGTTAGCAAATACTGAAGATGGGGGAATTTGACTAAAACCAACTTAACCAGATTCTGGCTAAAATTGGACAATGCAAATATGAAGGAGGGAGTAAAAATGTTGAGGCCCAACTGAGGAGAAGATTCAGACAAGTCAGGCTAAAATTTGGTCAAGGCGAAGCCCTTTGTCAATGTTATTTGCAAGTTAGATAAATAATCCCCGAAGATATTGGACTTAGGCTGTATCATGATGGATGATTGGAAGCAAGGTCGCTGCAACAGCAGTTACCAAAGATCAGCCAAAACTATTTTTAGAAATGACAAACATCCAGAGGGATGGGAGGTAGCGACAGGAAAGGAAGATGATGAGTTCCTGATAAAAGTATGAGACTAAATGTAATTAGATTAATAAAGCCCTGGTGATTGGACTGGGCCCCCATAGAGCTTCTAGTTCTGAATTATAGTTTTGTGTGATGTTATTTGTCTAATGTATTAAGCTTTATTGAAATTAACCCCTCTAGCAAACCCACTGCTTATTTTTTAAGGATGATGACCAGGACAAGTTTCCTAAATCACATGATGTCTTCATTATATAGATATCCAGCAGAAATAATACTTTTTTTTATAGTTTATTTAATTCTATTTTCTAGTTTATGAGTTTTAAAGTTGATTGTTTCCATGCCAAACATTAGAATCAGAGAGCTTTACTTGGGCAATGAATGCCAGTAAATAAAAGTACAGATGATGGAGATAGAGCATGTCAGGTCTTAGAGTAGCTCTTGTATATTTTAACCAATGACAGAAAAGTGAAGCAGGGGAGCATCTTGGCAGCTCAAGTTCAAGAAAGCAAGAAGAAATAAAAGGAAGAAAAAAGTTGATATCTGTAAAATGCTATGAGAATTATTGACCATGCCCTCATCCCCTACTCTTTGGAACACACACACACACATTCTTTGGAACACACACACACACACACACACATGCTGGAGAATCACAGGGATGAATTTACTTGCTGAAAGGCATAAAGTAAGTATTGTGTTAATTATTTATCCCCTGCCTAATTTTTTAGGCTGTTTGGATACCAGTTATGAAGGCATGCACAAAAGTATGCACACAATGTAAGACAGGAAAAATTGCAGAGAATATTCAGAGAATATTTGAGGGTAGAGTGAAAAGAGTGTCTTTGGTTCAAGCACAAGGTTAATTTGGAGTAGAAAAAAAAAAAAAGCCTAGATATGTTTGGGAACAGATGCAAAAGTTAAGAACAGATGTTTGAAGGTTCTGACTATGAAGCAAAAGAGTTTGATTTTATTCCCCAACTTAATAGAAACTGTTTTACACAGTTGTATACAGCACTTATATTATGATGATGGCATTGTAGGACAATTAATTTGGTAGTGCAACCTCTGTTTATTCTAACAATGATTTACTGAGTGCCTACTATTTTCTAGATTCCATGTTGGTGTTTTAGGTGATACAAACTGCCTTCATGTTGAAAATTTAACCAGGATTTGTTTAATGTGCTCGCGCTCAGTTGCTTCAGTCATGTCCAACCCTTTGTGTCCCTATGGACAGTAGCCCTGCCAGATTTCCCTGTAATAATTACTATCTAACAGGTGGGCTTCCCAGGAAGCACTAGTGGTAAAGAACCCACCTGCCAATGCACGAGACCTAAGAGATGCGGGTTCGATCCTTGAGTCAGAAAGATCCCTTGCAGGAGAGCATGGCAACCCACTTCAGTATTCCTGCCTAGAGAATCCCATGGAGAGAGGAGCCTGGCCGTCTAGCGTCCACAGGGTTACAACGAGTTGGAGGTGACTGAAGTGATTTAGCATGCATGCACCCAGCAGGTAACAGGCATAGAGCTACATGCTCAGAAACAAACAGGAGGAAATGGGAGGATAAGTAAGAAAAAGAAAAAAAAAAAAAACAGATAATAATATGTTTGATTTAGTTAAGTTCCCATAAACAGTACATAATCAAATACTATTGCAATTCAAAAGGGGAAGAGATTAAATACAATTGATTATGGAAGACAGCCACTACTGGATTTCTCAAAAGTACTAGGATTCACACTTATCAGCATATTCCTTATCACTCGGCAAACAAAACGGTCCCCCAGCCCTCTTGAAGAGCAACCTCCATTTCTGGTACATTGGTTTTATACAGTAAGTCCATTTTAGCATGTCTATTTCTTCAGGCCCTTGTTCCAAATGTTCGTGTTTTACCATGGAAGTTTTGGTATCCATACCGACTTAATGAGGTTTGTAGTCTTTTACAATCCATCATCCCAGAAGGATGTTAGAACTGTTTCCCAGGGCCCTTAACAAGACACTAAATCTTCTGTTGAGGGAGAATTCTCCCATACTGATAACATCTCCCTAACCCAGCTTTATATTTTGTCCATCTATATTCTGTACCCTCAGAGATTTATTCCCAGGCAAACTCTCCCAGTTCTTGCCAGCTTTGCATGTTAGTCAAATGCTGCAGAACTTTTGGTGTATAACCATTCAACTCCCTTGGAAGTACTATTGCTTTCCAGATGGGTCATATTTAGATATGATTTAATTTAATTGGCTGGTGGCCAGTAGAAAAGATTGGAGCAGATGCTGAGAGAGAAAAGCATTGCCTTATAAATCATCTGTGAACTTTTTAATCAAACCAGAAGCTACTATCACCTGAGAAAGTAAGTGGACCACTTATGAAATTACACCGGAGTTTGGTATATTGGAGACTTTGGGGAACTTAAGTCTACCCAGATACACCAGTTACAATAGCAAGTCCCTGGCTTTGGTATAAAAGACTTACTATTGCCCCCAAAATTAGCCTCCTCTTAAGTTCAACTACTCTTGCAATTAATTATGTGTCCAATCTC
This sequence comes from Giraffa tippelskirchi, assembly GCF_054371585.1. Lineage (NCBI taxonomy): Eukaryota > Metazoa > Chordata > Mammalia > Artiodactyla > Giraffidae > Giraffa > Giraffa tippelskirchi. The sequence goes on along the minus strand of NC_137285.1, from coordinate 89,259,096 downwards.
CAGCTCTTTCATCTGGCTCGAGGAAGTAAGAGTTTCTTCAAATACCACCAAAGAAAATATTTGGTGCTCATACTTTGCCTTATGTAGGGCGCTAGTTCCTTTAGTCTATTAACAGCATAAATTATGCTCAGAGATAGCCATAGTCTTTATAAAGATTCTTTCTTCCTGCTTCTCAAATGACTGGGATGTTTACCAAATATCCCTTTCCATTTGCATCACTTTTCAGTTCACCAAGTGAGAAATTCTAGTAATTAAATTTCTTTAGCAGGTGGCGCTAATGGTAAAGAACCCTCCTGCCAACGCTGGAGACATAAGAGACGTGGGTTTGATTCCTGGGTTGGGAAGATCCCCTGCAGAAGGGCATGGCAAGCCACCCCAGTATTCTTGCCTGGAGAATCCTGATGGACAGAGGAGCCTGGAGGGTTATAGTCCATGGGGCCACAAAGAATCGGACATGACTGACCGGCTAAGCACAGCACAGCACAGGGCTCAGTGTTTGTCTCTCCTGCTAGCAGCAGGTGTAGCTAGATCGACCTTGGTAAGATGGATCCCGTGCTGTTGACTATTGCACGGCCTCCGTTTCTACCACAGTGACAACTCTGTTTATTGGCTCACTGAGCCAGCACTGATGTCACCAAGAGGAGACTCTAATTGACATTTATAGAATCAATGACCCTACCTACCAATCTGATTTTAGAGAATTGCATCTGAGGTGAATGCTTTCTGAGGGCATCACTATTTGGCAAAATATTTGCAGGCTTTCATCCAATTTGATCGGTTCATCTATGTATTTATATACAGAGAGTAATACGATTGACATTCTAACAATAGCTACTTTATCCCACTACATAATTACATACTTTTTAGTTCTTGAAATAATTAAATTCTAGTCTCTTAGCAAGTTATTGATAGTAATATAACATTGATGTTTATATTCACTATACTGTGTATTGGATTTCTCAGGTGTATTTACTACTCCTTATAATTTTGTATCCTTGTGTGTGTGTTAGTCGCTCAGTCGTGTCCAACTCTTTACAACTCCAAGGCCTGTAGCCACCCCAGGATCCTCTGTCTATGAAATTCATTGGGAAAGAATCCTGGAGTGGGTAGCCATTCCCTTCCCCTAGGGATCTTCTCAACCCAGGGATCAAACTGAGGTCTTCTGCATTTGCAGGCAGATTCTTTACCACTGAGCCACCTGGGCCACTTTACTCTCTGTTTTTCCAAGCTTGTCCTTTTTAACTTCCACATATGAGTGATATCATATAGAATTTATCTTTCTCTGACTTATTTCACTGAGCGTAATGTTCTCAAGGTCTGTTCATGTTTTCCCAAGTGGCAGATTGTCCTCTTTTCCAATGGTTTAATGACATTTCCACTGGATTTATATTTCATATCTCCTTCATCAATTCACACACTGATTAACACGCAGGTCGTTTCCATATCTTGGCTATTCTGAATAATGCTGCAATAAACATAGGAGAGAATATATCTCTTCAAAATCCTGTTTCCTTTCCTTTAAGTATATGCATAGAAGTGAAATTGCTGGATCATATGATCAGTTCAGTTCAGTCGCTCAGTCGTGTCCGATTCTTTGCGACCCCATGGACTGCAGCATGCCAGGCTTCCCTGTCCATCACCAACTCCCAGAGCTTACTCAAACTCGTGTCTATCGAGTTGGTGATGTCATCCAACCATCTCATTCTCTGTTGTCCCCTTTTCCTCCCACCCTCAATTTTTCCCAGCATCAGGGTCTTTTCAGACGAGTTCAGATGATAGTTATGTTCTTAATTTTTGAGGAAACTCTATGTCATTTTCCATCGTGGTTGAACAAGTTTTCATTCTTACCAACCACGTACAAGGTACACTTTCTTCACATCCTTGCCAGCACTTATGGTCTCTTGTTTTGTTGATGAAGCCATCCTAATAGGTGTGAAATGATAACTCATTGTTGTACTGATTAACATTTACTTAAGTATTGATGGTGTCGAGTATCTTTTCAAGTTACTTGTTGGCTACTTGGATGTCTTCTTTAAGGAAAATGTCTATTTAATTCTCCTGCCCATTTTAATCATTATTTTGGGCTTTTTTAGTTGTTGTTATTGAGTTATATAGGTTCTTTAAATATTTTAGATATTAACCCTTGTTTGATATATGGTTTGCAAAATTTTTCTTTTGTTCTATAGGGTGCCATTATCTAGTAATTTTTTTTTTTTTTTTGCTCTTCATGCTTTTGGTATCATATTCAAAAAATCATTGTCAAGGCCAGTATCAAGGAGTGCTTTTCTACAGTTCTTCCTAGGGGTTTTATATTATCAGATATTACATTTAAGTCTTTGTTCCACTTCAATTTAATTATTGTGAGTGCTGTAAGATAAGGGTCCAATTTCATCATTCTATATGTGTTTATCCAGTTTTTCCAGCACAGTTTATTGAAGAGATTATTCTTTCTCCCTTGGATGCTCTTTCCTCCTTTGTTGATATTAGTTGATATTATATTCAGCAGTTTAATTCTGGTCTATCTGTTCTGTTCCACTGGTTTATGTATCTATTTTTGTGCCAGTGCCATAATATTTTAGTTATTTCAACATGTGAACTTATAGGAGGCAGCAAAAGCAGTTTTAACAGGAAAGATTACAGAGTTAAATGCACATATTAAAAATTACAGAGATATCAAATGAAGAATCTAACTTTTTATATCAAGAGCTAAAAAGAGAAGAAAAATTAAGCCTAAATTTTGCAGAAGAGAAGAAATAAATGGCAATCAAAGCAGAAATAAATGAAATAGAGAGTAGAAAAACAATAGAGAAAATCAACAAAACTAACAGCTGATTATTTGAAAAAGTAAACAAAATTGAAAATATTTTAGTGAGATTAAATAAGAAAAAGAGTAAAGACAAATGAAATTAGAAATGACAAAGGAGACATTGCAGATGATACTACAGAAATACATAGGATCATAAAAGATGATTATAAGCAATTATATGTCAACAAATTAAACTAGAATAAATGAATGGATTTCTGGAAACACAATAGCTACCATGACTGAACCATGAAGAAACAGAAAATCAGAAAAGACTAATAATGAATAAAGAAATTGAGTTAGCAATCAAAATCTTTCCAATATAGAAAACCTGAGGACTAAGTAGCTTCATTGGAGAATTCTATAAAACAATTAAAGGATTAATACAAATCCTTCTCAAGCTCTTTCAAAACACTGAAGATAAGGGAACATTTCCAATCTCTATCCATGATTCCAACATTGCCCTGAATTCAAAGCCAGATAAGGGTTCTACAAGCAAAGAAAATTATAGGCCAATATTCCTGATGAATATAGATGCAAAAATTCTCGACAAAACATCATCAACCTATTTCAAGAGCACATTAAAAGAATTACACATCATAACCAAGTGAGATTTATCCCTGGGATACAAGGATGTTTCAGCACCCACGAATCAATAAATGTGAATATCACATTAATAGAATGAAGGATAAAAATCACATGATCATTGCAACAAATGTACAACATGCAATTGACAAAACACAATATCCTTTTATGACAAAAATCCTTGACAGGATGATATATTAATAGAAGGAACATACCTCAACATAATAAAAGTTATATATAATTAACCCACAGTTAACAATGTATTTAATGGTGAAAAACTGAAAGCTCATTCTCTAAGAAATTGAAAGATTTTTCTCTAATAAACATACAAGAACAGACAAGGATGCTTACTCTCACCACTTTTCTTCACAGAGCAGCAAGATCCTAGTTAGAAAAATTAGACAAGATGGAAAAATAAAAGGCGTTCAGATCATAAAGGAAGGAGTAATTTTCTCATTATTTGCAGATCATGTGATTTTGTATATAGAGAATCCCAGAGACTCAGCAAAATTATTTGACACTAATCAACAAATTCAGTAAAGTTGTAGGATATAAAATCAATACGCAAAACAATTGTAATTCTCTGCACCAACAATGTAACATTTGAACTAAAAATGAAGGAGACAATCTCATTCATAATAGCATCAAAACAATAAAATACTTTGGCATACATAACCAAGAAAGTGAATGATATGTACAAAGAAAACTACAAGATTTCTACTGAAGGAAATTAAAGAAGACTCAAACAAATGGACAGATATTTGTGTTCATGATCAGAAGAATTAATATTGCTTGTATTTCCCAAAGTCATCTCATAGAGTTTACGCAACCTCATCCAAGTATCAAGAGCATTCTTTACAGAAAAGAAAACAAAAATCCTGTAATTTATATGGAACCACAAAAAAAAAAACCAAACAAAAAAAAAAAAACTTGAATAACCAAAGGAATCCTGAGGTAAAAGAACAAAGTTGGAGGTATCACAGTTTCTGATTTCAAATCTACTACAAAGTTATATTAATAAAATCATTGACACTGATACATATTTCTTATTCACATATCTTTGTCTATTATCCTCTGGTTCAGTTGATTTCTAGTTTATGACCTACCAACCAAGTTGCATTTTAATATTGCACCCTGATTCACAAGCTATGAAATAAAAATAAAGACATCATGTAAATTTTACATTTGAAGAACAGGAAACTCTCCACAGAGTGAGCATGAAGAAACTCTAAAGATTTAGTTGAAACACTGTATGATGCATTGGGCATTTATCATCTGACCTTCATTATCCCCATTCTAATCAGAAGGTCCTGATGGGATATTGCATGACACAGTATCGTTGTTTGTTTCAGAATCTGTATCTCCTGTCTTTGAAAAAGTCAATGAATTTCTCTTTTTCTGAGGCAGAGGCACCTTGGAAACTGGCTTAGGCATCCTTGGGAAAAACATTTAAGGGCATTTTTTAAAAAATATATTTCATTAGCAGGTCATTTTCCCTCTTCAAAAACCTCTAAGTGAATTATAGATCTTAAAACTCAATTGTAGAGAGTGATTTTTATTCTAGCATCTGATGACAGTTTTCTTCTTGCCAGCAGTTGAATTCTGTTTAACAAGATGAGAGAGCTTGGTTGACTGTCCACTTATCTCAACCTAAGGAATATTAACTAGTGCAACAGATGCCTGTGAGTCAAGGTGTCTTTATTGTCACTCTAGACCATCTCTGTTATGCTACCTTTCATGTTAATCACATCCACCATGTCTTTAAAAATTGTCTTGCCACCTAGTTTTTGACATGAGATCCCATCATACTCAATTAAATTAAGGAGTCTGGTTCCACAGGAACATCTACTACGAACTTTTTTAAAGATTCTATTTCCTTCTTCATCGGTTAATTCTTCAGAGTTCCACTAAAAAAATACGTTTGGATGATGCATTCTCAGTGCTTATGTAGTAAACCCATCTTAACATTACCATTTTACTGAGTTTTCTGATATTTTCTACAGTACTATATTACAAAAGTTTTCTGCTTATTTTCTGTAAGTTTTTGTGTTCATGTTTCTAATAACTACCCCAGCTGACTCTTAAAACTGAATGAGGTATCATTGCACATATATTTAACCCTCAAGGGACAGATGAGCACTCCATATTTTTAAGGTATTCTCTCTCCAGTCCTGTATTCCCCCACTTTCTCAAACCCATTTAACTCATCAGGTTCCACTTTGGCACATTCTTCCTAAATTCCTGCCAGTACATATTCAGCAGGTTCTACATCCAGGGGTGGTATACATTATTTCCTCCCAGAGACAGCCTTCGCTTTTTTTGCTTGGGCTGTTCTGGATTTGGAAACTAGAATAGGCCTGAACAACAATGATGGTAGCAGAGCAGATTTTTAAAAGATGAATATTATCTTTCTGTAAGACATTTGTTTTGGTATCCATCGTGATCTCCAGCAAGTATAGACTCTTGTAATATTGTCAGGGCTGCTTCTGTACATTTTTAGAATTTACGGATGTTTACTATTTTAAGATTCTTGTGCTTATCAATAAAAATTCTAATTCTAGATCTTCTTGTCTCATCTTTTTTTTCCTCCCACCAGAGTCTTGATCAGCATCTTGTTGATTATATGTATTGCATTGCCTTTAAACTCTGTAAGATGTTGAGTTTGATTTTCTGTATAATCTTCATTAGATTAGAATTTTCTTAAAATCACCATTAAAATATCCTCCATAAAATTATCCTCCATAAAATAATTGTATCCACTAAAATAAAATTGTATATTCAACATTTCTTAAATTGACAGTTGTCTGAGTTGACCTTTTTTTTTCTTTTCCTTTTTGTTTAATGAATTCCAAAGCCAATAGCAGTAAGAAATCTGCAATTCTTATACTTTTATAATTAGTATTGAATATTACCCCCAAAACATTGAAATGTCACAACTGTTGTGCCCTCTTCTGTACATTCAAGGTATACCCAGTTAAGGCACAATTATCCTCAAACCAATGTACAGAATCAATGTAAACAGGTTTGAAAACATTCAAAAGTTCATATGAAAACGCAAATGATTTTGAGAAGCCAAAGAAATTGTGAAAAAGGACTTTACCATTGCTTCTTATAGAGCTAAAGTAATCAAAATACTGTAGCATGGGAATAGACAGATTAATGGAATCCCAGGGATGGCGGAGCCTGGTGGGCTGCCGTCTATGGGGTCGCATAGAGTTGGACACGACTGAAGCGACTTAGCAGCAGCAGCAGCAATGAAACAAAATAAATATTCCTACATGTGTAATCAATTGATTTTTAACAAAAGTGTTGAGATAATTCAAGGAGAAGGACAACATTCTCAATAAAAATTATAGACTATTTGGATTTCCAGGGTTGGAAAAATAAAAGATATCAGCCTTAACCTGTATCATACACAAAATTTGATTGAAACAGCATGATAGCTTTAAAAGTAAACATTAAAATTATATAATTTCTAGGAATAAAAAATTGACTTTTTTATGTGCTTGGATACAAAATTATTTTTTAGGGCACAAAAACACATTATCCATAAAAGGAAATAATGGTAAATTGGATTTTCTCAAAATTAAAAAAATAAAAGCTTCCTTTTGAAAAATAATTTATAAAAATGAAATGGTAAACAGAGGAAATATCTGCAATATATTTAACAAACATCTGAATAATTCTCAAATCTCAATAAAGTTCACAGAATATGGGCATATGGCCAATAAAATCATGAAAAAAAATGCCAAATAATATTAGCCATTAGAGAAATTCAAATTCAAAACACAATAAGATAACAACAAAAAAGAGGATACCACTATATGTCTTTTAGAATGGTCAAAATCCAAAACACTAACAACACCAAATGCTCCAGAGGATATCAAGCACAGAAACTTTCATTCATCACTGGTGGGAATGCAAAATGGTACAGCCACTCTGAAAGATAACTTGGTTTCTAAAAAAGCTAAACACATTTTAACCATATAATCCACCATTTGCCCTTCTTTGTATTTGCTCAAAATATTTGAAAGCCTACTTTGAAATAAAACCTGTTTATAGCAGCCAAAACTTGGAAGCAATAAAAATAACCTTCAGCAAGTGAATGGTAAGTAAAATGTGGTGCATCCAGACAAGAGAATATTATTCAGTACTGAAAGGACAGGAGCTATCAAATCATAAAAGTACATAGAGAAAACTTATATGCATACTACTAAGTTAAATAAGCCAATCTGAAAAGACTTTGTACTATATGATTGTATGATTACAACTATATGACATTCTGGAAAAGGGAAAACTATGGAGACAGTTAACAAATCAGGACAGGCAGGGTTGCATTTGGAGGAGGCCTGCTCAGTTATCAGATAAAGATCCATCTAGTCAAAGCTATGATTTTTCCAGTAGTCTTGTATATGGATGTGAGAGTTGGACCATAAAGAAAGCTGAGCACAGCAGAATTGATGCTTTTGAACTGTGGTATTGGAGAAGACTCTTGAAAGTCCCTTGGACTGCACAGAGATCAAATCAGTCAGTCCTAAAGGAAATCAGTCCTAGATATTCATTGGAAGGACGGATACTGAAGCTACAGCTCCAGTACTTTGGCCACCTAATGTGAAGAGCTGACTCATTAGAAAAGATCCTGATGCTGGGAAAGACTGAAGGCAGGAGGAGAAGGGGACAACAGAAGATGAGATGGTTGGATGGCATCACTGACTCAATGGACATGAGTCTGAGCAAGCTCCAGGAGTTGGTGAAGGACAAAGTCTGGTGGGCTACAGTCCATGCAGTTGCAAAAAGTCAGACATGACTGAACGCCTGAACTAAACTGACTGAATTGAACTGAACAAAGAGTTGTGTCTGACTTTTTGCAGCCTCATGGACTACACCCTGCCAGGCTCCGCTGTCCATAGAACTTTTCCAGGCAAGAATATTGGAGTGGGTTGCTATTTCCTCCTCTAGTGGATCTTCCCAACTCAGGGATCAAACCTGCGTCTCCTGCATTACAGGTGTATTATTTACCACTGAGTCTCCTGGGAAACCAGGGGATGGATTTTAGGGCAGTGATAATACTCAACTGATGCAAAGAGCTAACTCATTTGAAAAGACCCTGATGCTGGGAAAGATTGAGGGCAGGAGGAGAAGGGGATGACAGAGGATGAGATGGTGGATGGCATCACCAACTCAATGGACATGAGTTTGGGTGAACTCCAGGAGTTGGTGATGGACAGGGAGGCCTGGTGTGCTGCGGTTCATGGCGTCGCAAAGAGTCAGACATGACTGAGTGACTGAACTGAACTGAACTGAATACTCAGTGGGATATGATAATAATGGATACATATAATCATACAGCTGTCCAAAACAATAGAATATATAACAGCAAGAGTAAGCTTCACAATTTTAACAAATGTATCACCCTTGTGGGGAATGCTGTTAATGTGGGAAACTTGTTTGTGTAAAGGAAGGGTTTATTTGGGAAGTTTCTGTACCTTCTAGTTTTGTTACGAAACTAAAACTGCAATAAAAATAAATAAATAAATAAAAATCAAATGAAATACTGGTTCAGACCCTGTGAGAATGGCTAGAATTATAAAGACTCCCGATACCAACTGTTGACGAGAATGTGTTGCAATTGTATCTCTCATACATTGCTAATAGGAGAGTAAAATGGGACAATCAGTTTCAATACAGCTTGGAAATTTCTTTTAAATTAAACACTTATTGTATGCACCATTTATCAACTTATTGTCTCTCAACTCTGAATGCACAGTTTAGTGTATGCTCTATAATTAGCAATGAGATATGGCTAAATATTTTATTTTTAAAGTGAGCACAATGTTAAGCTTTCTCAATATAAACTGTTGGAGGGTATTTCAGAGGCCTGTAATTCTTAAAATTTTCCACTTGGGTCTTCGTCAGAGGAGACGGTATGCAGATCACTGGTTGCCTGGTACCAAGAATGTGGTAGGACTGACTGAAAATTTGCAGGAGGCAAATTTGGAGTGTTAAAAAGTTCCACATAGTCATTATGATGCTGCTTACATGGGTGTATAACATTGTCAAAACTCACCAAACTGTTCTAAGTTACATACATTTTGGTTTGTGCAAATGATATACTAACAAATGTTGTTTGAGAATAAGGATTTAATGTGTGGACAAGTGAATGAAACTTTGATATGTGTTTCAGAAAATATGAGTTGGATTCAAAGAACACTGTGTGAATTTGACAAAATGATTGGACAAAATCATTTGATATACATGCCTCTGTCCTATCCCAAAATGAGCAAAGCATACTTTATACAACCAGCACTAGATTTAAACTAATTTAAAGTTTGGCTGCAAAAAAAGTCTTAAAGCTACACAAAAAAGCAATAAAGAAAGATGAATGCAACAGTTAAATAATCTAGAAGAGGAGAACTGAATCATGGGCACGTTAATTCACCAGGTAGCTATTGAGTATATACTTTGTACCAAGCCTTGTGCTAGAATCAAGAAATATAAAGATTTCTTCAGTTAAGAGTTCTATAGACTGGGAAGTAAAGATCTTCATATGGTGTTGGGTAATGTATATTTACTGATGAAGGTAATCCTGGAGTGTTTGACAATGTATGTCACAACAGAATAAGACCTAAATAAGGTGTATGAGAGACTGATTGGGTGCTGTTGAGACTAAAAAAATAAAAATAAAAAAAAAACAAATACAAGGTTTGAGGGAAATAATGAATTTGGCATCAAACAAGATCATCAGAATGTTGCCCTGTTCAGAATAACTGGTCAGCTCACAAGAACAGATAGTGAACTTACAAGCATAGATGAAATCACCCAGGAAGAGGTTAAAGAAGAACAGAAATTCAGATATTAAAAATCAAGATTCAAGTGGTATTCTTAATGAAGAGTCAAAGTTAGGAAGTAGTGACTGTGGTAACCATTAGGCTATAAATGTTTGATGTATTGAGGGTGCTCAGATATGACCATGAATCAGAGTTATATGGTGCGATGGTTTTGACAACATGATTTACACTAAATTGCAGTAATCTAAAAAGCAATGTCAGTTAATAATGAAGCTTAGCATGATACAATAAAAAGTGTTTTACATCTCAATAGTTTTATGGTTATAAAAACAAAAATTTCAAATGTATTATTTCATTGAATTTTTATAATCTTTTAAGGTGGAAAGGACATGTACATTTTGCAAACTTTCTAGTTAAGGAAATAAAATATCAAATTTAATGATTTTCCTGCGATCATACAACTAGTAAATGAAAGAAATTGACTAGATGCCTGAGCAGATTTCTAACCCAATGACGTTTCTACCATATAGCCTAATAGAAAATATTTTTTTCTCCTTTGTGCCATTACCCAATAATAGGAATATGACAATTACTTTTCTCTCACATGGAGATGAAGCACATTAAGAGTGGACAAGGGTAATGGAGGTGATAAGAGGGAAGACTATGAGTTTGGGCATGTGCAGAGGTTTTACAAAATTTTCTTTAATATTCCAATATGCTTCTCTCCTGATGATGGGTTTCAGATAATAACGATCATCACTGTTGGAATTAATTTTCTATATGACTATACAGTAACCATTTAATCTAACTGATTTGCTGTTACAGGCAATTATGAACTCTCACTATTAACTTAATGAATGCATGCTTTCTTATTATCCATATATTTTATGTGATATTTGGAAGTTTGAGGCATAAAAGTATAAAGGAAATCTACAATAAACCACATTAAATTATACTCACAATAATACTGCGAGTTTTAATAATACTAATGCCAATGCCCATATCCAAATAAAATACTCTTATTTGTAGTCCACAAGATATACGCGTCTTGGAGTAAAAGTGACAGATTGGTCCTGGTCCACCTACTCTCTGTCCTTGGATCTAACTTGTGGCATGATGATTAATATTTACAAGAGGGATGGCCTAAGCTAGCAATATTATATTTGGCCCTGGTGAGTCTAATAAAAGATAAATCTATGATGTTAGCTGCCTCTATCCATCTTGAGAGAACATCAGAAAATACTATGTGGAAATGATTTAATCCATTTGGAGAAAAAAGTGTTCTTAGACCCACATAACAATATAATTGTATTATATAGTATTTTATATATCTTGCCTTTCCATAGCAAGGAATGTAGGAAAAAATATTAACTTGCATCATGGCTAAATATAAATGAATTTGCGTGCCTTGTTTTGTTAAGGTATCAAGCAGCCTAATTTTTCTGAAGCTAATAGTAATTAATATATTATCCAAGAGACTGTCCTTGGGAGGAAGTGGAGAGTAAATATAACCCTTCATTTAGAGACTGATTGAACAGAGGCTCAGAAAGGAGAAATATTCAACATTACTTTTTCTATAATTGTCATGATTAGCACATTTTAATAAATCATTCTCTACATAGAAAAATTTCTCACTTCTGCTTTCAGTGTGTTTCTTCCTATGTCTTTCTTGTACTATATTAATTTAGTATTTTTTAAAACTCTCTAACTGAACAGAATCTTTCAAAATCCAAACTGAGTCTTGTTCTTTGCTGTATCTTTCATGACACCTCTCATAATAGCCTGATCATAAACAGAACAGTAAACTAAGGATAAATGTTTCTGGAAAAAAATTAAATGAATAAACACATTTGTTACTAAGAGATATGCAGTTGTTCTGGAGGGGAATCTAATCCTTGATCTTATTCCCATTCTATTTGTTCACGAAGGGCTATATGGAGAAAGTATATTTTCTTAAATTTGAGCAATATTATTTGCCAAGCCTCTACCATGTTCCAGTCACTGAGGACACAAGGATACAGAAGTAAATAAAACAAACAAACAAACAAAAATCTCTAAACCAATAGAGCTTTCATCCTTATGGACAGGAATATACAAGAAATAAATGCACAAATAAACTATGTAATATGTGATATGGTGATAGGAACTACTGGGGAAAATAAAGCAGGACAAGTAGATGACAGATTAGGAACACTGTGAGAAACTAAGTTGGTAAGGAAAGGTCTAACTGAGAAAATAGGTATTTGAACAAATACCTAATGGAGGTAAGGGAGTGAGCCACCTAAATACTTATCAGAAAAGGAATCTAAGCAGAACATTCTTATGCAGCACTATTCCTCAGCGAACATAGAACATCAAGAGGGTTAATCGTCCAGTAATCAATTAAAGCCAATGGATTAGTAGAAGAAGATGACAGTTGAGAAGCAGTTGGTAGGTCAGATACATAGATATCTACATAATTGTGTGATGAGCAAAAGATATCCATTTGGAAGCATGTTTTCATAGAACTACTCTGCTAATATGTTGAAATCAGACTCTAAAGGAGGAAGAACATTAATAGGAATATCCACGTAGAGGCTTTTGTGGTAATCCAGATAAGAGATGATGGTAAACTGAGTGAAGATGGCAGTAGTGGCATGAAAAGTGGTGTGATTTTAGACATATTTTAAAAGTAGAACATAACAGAATCCCCAGATAAGTTGGATGTGGGGTTGAGAGAGAGGGGAACAAAAGGTAGTAACTGCACAGTTTTGTACTAGAGAGATGAAAGAATTGAACTGTCATTAATGGGTACAGGGAAAACTTTTTTTTTTCTTTGCTGGTGTGAGTGTGTGTTTTGTGTCTAAAAAAGATTTGAAGTCGTGACTTTTCAGACATTCACTACCCCTAAGTGGAGAGGCTAATTAGTGAAGTCTGGAGAATAGAAGTGATGTTGTTCCTGGAAATAAAAGTTGAAGGGTCATTAACATTTAGATGTTTTCTGAATACAGGAACCTGAAGGAGATCATCCAGAAGGTGAATGAAGGTAAAGAGGAGAGGACGAGAGAAGGGAGAAGAAATAAAGAGACTAAACGGAAGGTGAAGGACAGTAGAGAGGACAGGTGAAATAAGCTGAGAAAATAAGAGAAAGGAAAAGAAATTAAGAACTGATTTTTGGAGTGTTACAATATTAAGAAAGGAAAAGAGATCCCAAAAAGAGAGGGGATATGTCCGTATTAGTTTTGTACTGCTGCTATAATGAGATACCATTAACTTCGTAGTTCTAACAGCAAATTAATTTTCTTAGAGTTCTGAAAGCCAGAATCTGAAAATAGGCTTCACTGGGTTACAATCAAAATGTTATCAGAGTATCCTTCCTTTTAGAGCATTTAGGGATGAATCTACTTCCTTGCCTTTTCTGGAAACCTGTATGCAGGTCAGGAAGCAACAGTTAGAACTGGACATGGAACAACAGACTGGTTCCAAATAGGAAAAGGAGTACATCAAGGCTGTATATTGTCACCCTGCTTATTTAACTTATATGCAGAGTACATCATGAGAAACGGTGGGCTGGAAGAAGCACAAGCTGGAATCAAGATTGCCGGGAGAAATATCAATAACCTCAGATATGCAGATGACACCATCCTTATGGCAGAAAGTGAAGAGGAACTAAAAAGCCTCTTGACGGAAATGAAAGAGGAGAGTGAAAAAGTTGGCTTGAAACTCAACATTCAGAAAACTAAGATCATGGCATCGGGTCCCATCACTTCATGAGAAATAGATGAGGAAACAGTGGAAACAGTGTCAGAGTTTATTTTTTGGGGCTCCAAAATCACTGCAGATGGTGATTGCAGCCATGAAATTAAAAGATGCTTACTCTTTGGAAGGAAAGTTATGACCAACCTAGATAGCATATTGAAAAGCAGAGACATTACTTTGCCAACAAGGGTCCATCTAGTCAAGGCTATGGTTTTTCCAGTGGTCATGTAAGGATGTGAGAGTTGGACTGTGAAGAAAGCTGAGCGCTGAAGAATTGATGCTTTTGAACTGTGGTGTTGGAGAAGACTCTTGAGAATCCCTTGGAGTGCAAGGAGATCCAACCAGTCCATTCTAAAGGAGATCAGTCCTGGGTGTTTATTGGAAGGTTTGATGTTTAGGCTGAAACTCCAATATTTTGGCCACCTCATGTGAAAAGTTGACTTATTGGAAAAGACTCTGATGCTGGGAAGGATTGGGGGCAGGAAGAAAATCGGATGACACAGGATGAGATGGCTGGATGGCATCACTAACTCGATGGACATGGGTTTGGGTGGACTCCGGGAGTTGGTGATGGACAGGGAGGCCTGGCTTGGTGCGGTTCATGGGGTCGGAGAGAGTCGGACACGACTGAGTGACTGAACTGACAGGTGACTTGCAGTGTTTGGCTCATGGCCCTCTCTTCCATTTTTACAGCCAGTAAGTCCATCACTATGACTTGTTTCTGCCATTATTTCTCCTTCTCTGATCTGACAATCCTGTTTCCTCCTCTGATAAGAACCCTTGTGATTATACTGGGCCAACCTGGCTAATGCAGGATTATACCCATTTCAAGGTCTTTCATTATACATATAAAGTCTCTCTGTATCTTTCTCTTTTGTACATGAAAAACAAACATTCACAAACTCTGGGAATTTGGACACAGATGTCTTTGGGAGGACCTTTATTCTGCCTTTCCCAATGATGAGTTAACCAGCGAGGTAAAATTAATACCAGACAGTGTAGTGTATTGAAATCAGATGAAATACATGCTTAAAAAGGAGAAGTGTTTCACTATGCCAAATATCAACTGATGGATCAAATAAGATGAGACTGGAAAATGATCATGGACATAATAGAAGAATTTGGGTAAAAATTTATGCTAAAGAGTATGTGTGTAGAGAGAATTTTAGGCAACTGATGTGAACAACTTTATCAAGGAATTTTGCTCCAAAAGTGAAAATAAAAACATGTGACATATAGAAGGGAGCATAGCAGTCATTACAAAGTTAAAGTTAATTTTTTTAATGGGAACAATAACATTTATAAGTTATATACATATGCATCATATGTGCACTGGCACACTAATATATGCTGATAGTAATGACTTAGATAAGCTTGAATGAAGCAGGAGAGAGAGCATGTTAAACGGGTGCAAAGTCCTTGAGTAGCAAATGGAAATGTGATCCAGGACAGAGTGAAAGGATTGACATTTGCATGCACAGGTCAAATGCTCAGGACTGGGGCAATGGGATGACCCAGAGGGATGGGATGGGGAGGGAGGTGGGTGGGGGTCCAGGAAGGGGAACACATGTAAACCCATGGCTGATTCATGTCAATGTATGGCAAAAACTACTACAATATTGTAAAGTAATTAGCCCCCAACTAAAATAAATAAATTTATTAAAAAAAAATGGGACTAAAGAAAGTAAGTAGGTAGTTAGATATGGGATGAACATTTTTAATGTTTGCTTTATTCTCAATGAGATGGGAAGTAATGTTAGAATCAAAATGAAACAGAAAGCATTAAGATTTACAGGAGAAATGATAAAATTTGAAGCAGTCATCCTTAAGAGTGAATAGTTGGCTTAGGGGAAGACTGTATGATTTCTGGGCAGCAGTAAAGGAGCACTTGAAATTTATGTCATAAATGTATCATTATACAGGCATGGTGTATGTGTGTATGTGTTTGTGTGTGTGTATGTTGTGCATGCACACATTTCCAGTCATATTCAATTATTCAAGTACAGAGCCAGAATAGGCAAAAGGCTGAATTGAAGAATGTAGCTATGATCTAGATTTCTATTACATTTTATCCATTATCTCTGTAAAGATTGCTTTTCTAAAGATTTCATTAGAACTCTATGAGACAGTAGATGATGGCCAGATTTACTTCATTCAGGCTAACCTAATTTCACATTAGTGTAAAGGTCAGAGTGACATAAAGAAAAAAGTTCTATTTAAAAAGAAAAATTGAAATTCTAAACACTCGCTATTGTTAAGAGTTGCTAAATGCTTCTAACATGATGTTTTTTTCCCTTTAGCGAGACATTACTTCCTGAAGTATAACAGTTACATGAATTGGATAGGATACACTCTATGTCCAGCTCTAGGGCTGGCCATGACAAATGTGAGCAAGCATCCAGATTCAGAGAAACTGGGGCTGATGATCTAGAACTAAGCCAATCGTACAAGTGCATTCCATTGAATATAGTTATTTGTTCAGTGTTAGCACAAGCAACATAAACATAAAGATTTCTGAAACATTCTGAATGGTGTTCAATGAAATGTTTAAAAAACATAAACTGTCAAGGGAGTGTAATTTCCTCGGTTCTGTCTCGTCACAGCAAAAATTTGAAGCGATGGACATTAAAGCCCTCGGCAGTTCACAGCTCTCAGACACTGTTACAGCTCTGTGTTAAAGCTCAGTTTTATTTGGAAAATAAAAGGAAAATACATCCTCAAGGCGTGAGGGCATGCCAACCCAGAAGAGAGAGAGACAGAGACAGCGAGTGTGCATGCGGGGGAGAGAGAGCATGTGCGTGAGGGAGAGAGAACCCCAGCTCTTTGCCTCCTCTTTTTATATGTTTTTTCCTCCCCCTGGGCCTGCCCTATATAGATCGGGCTAGCCAGGAGTGCCGCTTGTTCTACCTGAGGTCCTCACTCTGGTCCTCGGATCTTCCTTTGTTCTATTTTTGCAGGCTTTTCCCTTCCTTTTCTTTGAGCCACCACCATTCTGGACTCCTTTTTCTTATTCTAACTACCTAACAAAACAAAGAAACATTTAGGTCTCCCGGCTGCCACTGAACAACAGGTTGCAATTACAACCAAAGCCAGATTTCAGATGAAAACTTTGCATGGGGGAGCTGACACACAGAGGAGGGGACCTGTGGCCCTGATATTATTTTATCTCTCACACCTACTGCCACAATATATTCAGTTATAAAAGCTACTGGATCATATAATCTAAGTCATTTTGAGCTTAGTTTTCTGGTACAACTGAAAGCATCCTAAATATTACAACACACTAATTTTAGCTTGCCTACTCACTCTTTGAGTTAATACTTGAGCTTTATAATGATACATTTAATAAAATTGCAGTGACCTTGGATATCATCTATGCAGAAGTTTAATCTATATTTTAAATTTTCATATAGCATTACTAGCAACTGTAGTATAACATTTCAATATTGTGTCAGGAAAATAAAACCCATATCAGTTAACTGAAGAGAAAAAAAAATTGAATACAGGTGATCAATTATGAAACCATTAGAAGATCTGTAAGAATAATTAGGAAATATGAAGTAGCTCTGAGATTAGCACATAGTGGAGATGCTCTCAAATTTGGGAAGATGTTTTAGTGCTGCAGTGACCAAGGAAGTAGACTGCTATCAGCATCTAGAGCCACAGCCACACACCAGAAACAACAACATGGTAGGTGCTACTTGCAGAAGTTCAACCATAGGAAGAGGTGGGCACTGTTACTTTGTCAAAGGTGGGGACTGACTTCTTCCTTCCTTTCACCCTTCAATCTCCTGCCAGTAACTTCCATTATTCAAAATAGTTGGCAAAACAGCCTGGGGAAAAACAAGCAAACAAAAAAGCTTTTAGAGAAGAATCAGTTCCTCTGCTAAGATCAGGGCAGGATAGTGAGAGAAAACAGGCAAATGACAGGAACATGGGGATGTAATGTGTCCTTGGATACTATATTAGCTAATTATAAGTGGCCCACTATTTATTTAACAGATAAATCCCAAATATCAGTAGTTTAACAAGCATAAGACTTATTTATCATTCAGTTAAGTATAACCAGGAGTTTCAAGATAGTAAGGGAATAGGATCTTTTCATTTTATGATACTATCATCCTCTAAGTCTTTATAGTACTTCCACTTAACTGACAGAAGAGAAAAAGAGACGGGAGATCATGCATGAAAGATATTTGACACTTAGTGTATGATGTTGGAAAGTCACTTAGTTTTTCTCCCAGTTTTGTTGAGATGTAATTGACATATGGCATTGTATAAGTTTAAGGAGTACTATGTGTTAATTCAATAAACTGATATATTGCAAAATGATTGTCAACATAGCATTAGCTAACACCTACATCAAGTCACATAATTATTATTTCCCTTTTGTGGTGAGAATATTTATCATCTACCATCTTAGAATTTTTCTACTATATAATTCAGTATTGTGAATTGTGTCACAATGTTGTACATTAGATTCCCAACACTTATTAATCTTATAACTGGAAGTTTATACCCTTTGGCCAACATCTCCCATTCCCCACTCTTCTTGACCAGCCCCTAGTAAGCATCATTCTACTCTCTGTTTCTATGAGGTGTTTTTTTTTTTTTGTACATTGCACATATAAGTGAGATCATGTAGTATTTATCTTTCTCTGACTGACATTTCACTTAACATAATACATTTAATATGCATCCATGTATTCACAGACAGTAGGATTTTCTCCTTATGGCTGAGTGATATTCCACTGTGTGTGTGTGTGTGTGTTTGTGTGTGTCTGTATGTGTGTACACATATACATACACATATATATATATATATATATATATAGCTCACGTCTTCTTTATCTATTATTGGACATTTAATTTATTTCTATATGTTGGCTATTATGAATTATCCTTCAGTAAACATGGGGATACAAACATCTCTTTGATATCTTGTTTTCACTTCCTTTGGATATACAGTCAGAAGTATGATTGCTAGGTCATATTATAGTTCACTTTTAATTATTTGAGGAAACTCTGTATGGTTTTGCATAATGGCTGTACCAATTTATATTCTTACCAAGAGTGCACAAGTGTTCCCTTTTCTCTACATGCTTGCCAACACTTGTTATTTATCATATTTTGGTCGATAGCCATTTCAGCAGGCATTGATGTTTTGATTTGTATATTCTTGATGATTAGTGTGTTGGCATCTTTTCCTGTGCCTGTTGGGCAACAGGATGGCTGTCTGGATGTCTTCTTGGGAAGACACAGGTGTCTTCTTGGGAAAAAAAATTATTCAATTTGTTTGTTTTTTTCAATTCCAAAGTTTTCTTTTCATCTTTCTGTTTCTTTTGCTGGGCAGAAACTTTTTAGTTGATATGTCCCCACTTGATTTTTGCTTTCATTGTTCATGCATTTGGTGTCTTGTCCAAAAAAAAAAAATTGTTGTCAAGAACAATATTAAGGACATACCCGCCTATGTTTTCCTCCAGGAGTTTTGCAGTTTCAAGTCTATGTTTAAGTATTTAATTCATTTCAAGCAAAATTTGTGAATGGTGTAAATAAGGGCCCAGTTTCATTTTCTCTGCATATGCTTATCCAGTTTTCTGAACATCACTTATTGAAGACATTATTCTTTCCTTATTAAACATTCTTGGGTTAGGAACTCTTGGTTCCTAGTCAAATAGTAGTTGATCTCATGTGCAGAGGTCTATTTCTATGCTCTTGCTTCTGTTCCATTAGTCTATGTGTCTATTTTTACAAAGAACTATAGCTGGATTGCTGTAGCTTTTTAGTATGGTTTGAAATCAGGAAGTGTGATGCCTCCAGATTTGTTCTTCTCTCTCAAGATTGCTTTGGCTAATCATGCTTTTTTTTTTCTTTCACACATATTTTAGAATTATTTTTTTTCTATTTCTGTGAAAAATTCCATTGCAATTTTGATGAGGATTGCATTAAATATTTACATAGCCTCAGGCAATATGGACATGTTTATCTTTTTTTGATACTTTAACATGGGTTCTCTTTACATTTGTTTGTGTCTCCTTCAGTTTTTTTTTTTTTAAATCAGTGTCTTATAGATTTTTGTGCAGATATTTCCACTTCTTTGGCTAAGTTTATTCCTAGTCCATGGGGTCACAAAGAGTCAGACACAACCGAGTTACTGAACTGAAATAATTCCTATCAATTTATAGGTTTTGAAGCTATTATGAATGGAATTATTTTCTTTCTTTTTTTAGATATGTCATTGCTAGTGTATGGACTTACTACTGGTTTCTACCTGTTGACATTTTATTCTTCAACTTTACTGATTTGTTGATTAGTTGTAACAGTTTTTTGATAACGTATTTAGAAAATTTATATATAAGACTGTATCATGACAAAAAAACCTACAAATTTACTTCTTCCTGATTTTGTTGCTCTTTATTCCTTTATCTTGCACGATTACTCTGGGAAGAATTTCCAATATTGTGTCAAAAAAGAGTGATGAGAGCAGTTATCTTTATTTTGTTCTTGACCTTAGAGGAAAATCTGTCAACCTTTCATTATTAATATGATGTTAGCTGTGGGCTTCTTATATGTGGCCTTTATTATGTGATGGTATGTTTCGT
This sequence comes from Giraffa tippelskirchi, assembly GCF_054371585.1. Taxonomy (NCBI): domain Eukaryota; kingdom Metazoa; phylum Chordata; class Mammalia; order Artiodactyla; family Giraffidae; genus Giraffa; species Giraffa tippelskirchi. The sequence goes on along the minus strand of NC_137285.1, from coordinate 89,238,580 downwards.
TTATACTAAGTTTATTGTGAGTTTTTATAATGAAAGCATGCTGTATTTTGCCAAATGCTTTTTCTGCATCTATTGAAATGATATTATTTTTATTTTTCATTCTATTAATTTGTTGTATCATATTTCTTGATTTGCTTATGTAAAAACATCTTTGTATGCCAGGGATAAATTCCACTTGGTCATGCTTTATGATTCTTTTAATGTGCTATTTACTTCAGTTTGCTAATATTTTGCTGAGGATTTTTGCACCTATATTCATCAGGGATATTAGTCTATAGTTTTTTTCTTATAGTGTTCCTATCTGGCTTTGGTATCGGATTAATGTTAGCCTTGTAAAATGAGTTTAGAAGCATTTCCTCCTCATCGATTTTTTTGGAGGAATTTGAGAAGGATGGGAGTTAATTTTCTTTAAATGTGTGTTACAAATCACCAGTGAAACCATCTGGTCCAGGGCTTGTTGTTGTTGGGAAGTTTTAGATTATTAATTAAATCTCCCTACTAGATTCTGCCTTTCATTGTGAATAAATGTTTTACCATTGTAGAATGTTTGATTCTGTTCTTTACCTTCTGTAAATATACTACAGGAATTTGCTTTGTGACTTTCATGAAACTTAAATAAAATGTCTTATAGATATGACTGTCTATTTTATATCAATAACAAGTAGCTTTGATCACATACAAAACCTGTACCATTGTTCTTCCACTGTTTATGTTTTAAATGCCATAATTTAAAGTTTTTAATATTGTATATTCATTAATAAGTTATAGTAAGATTCTTTCATCTCAGCTTGAAGAATTCCTTCCAGCATTGCTTGTAAGACAGATCTGGTTGTGATGAATTCTCCTAAAATTTGTTTGTCAAAAAAAAAAAAAAAATTCTCCTTCATTTTTAAAGGTAACTATTTCAGATAGAGTGTTTTTTGTTGGCTTTTTTTTTTTGGTCACATTAAATATATCATTCCACTCTCTTCTGGCTTGTAAAATTTCTGCTGAGAAATGCACTGATAGCTTAACAGGCACTCCTTTGAAGATTACAATCTTCTTTTCTTTTGCTTTAATTGTGGCAGTTTTATTATAATGTCTTGGATAACTTTTTTCTTTTTTTGAAGCAAATCTATGGTCTATTAGCTTCATGAACCTGGATGTCTAAATCTCTCCCCAGGTTTAGAACATTCTTAGCCATTTTTTTAAAAACAAAATTTCTGCTTCACTCTCTCTCTCTTGTCTTTCTAGAAATTGATTAATTTGCATATTGGTTCTTTTCTTGGTATCTCATAGATCACTTGGACTTTATTCACTCTTTTTTTAAATTATTTTTCTTTTTTTCAGTTTTAAACGGGTAATTTCAAAGCTCTCATTTTCTAACTTACATACTTGTTTTCTGTTTGATCTATTCTGCTGATGGCTGCTTTCTTTTGCGTTTTTCATTTCATTCATGGAATTCTTTAGCTCCAGAATTTTTTGGGGGGTTCTTTTTTATGACTCTTCTTTGTTAAATTTCTCATTTTTGCTTCTGTTTCCTTCCTGATTTCATCAAATTGTCATCTCATTGAATTTTGTTAGAATAGCCATTTTGAATTTTTTGTCTTTGGATTTGGATTTGGATAAGACCTCCATGTCTTTGGAATTTCTTACTAAAAGTTTATATTGATTTTTTGATAGTGCTATGTTTTCTTGATTTTTAATGCTCTTTAGGTATTTGTAGTGCTGCCTCTATAGTTGAAGTAGTAGTCATCTCTTCCAATCTTTACTAACTGCCTTCAAGTGAGAAATATCTTCCATCAGTCCTGCTAGTGATTCTGATGCTTTCTTTGTTGCTGTACAGTCACTAAGTCATGTCCAACTTTCTGCAACCACATGGACTTCAGCACACCAGGGTTCCCTGTGCTTTACTATTTCCATGAGTTTGCCCAAACTCTTGTCCATTAAGTCAGTGATGGCATCCAACCATCTCATCTCTGTCGTTCCATTCTTCTCTTGCCCTCAATCTTTCTTAGACCTTGTGTGGATACATTTGCTTCATGTTTCTTGATCCTTCTTACGGTACAATTCTTAGGTGTGCTTGTTTGTCTTCTTTTGATCCTACTTTGCACTGTGTCAGCTACTGCTAGTTTTTCTTTTGTTTCCTGAAGGTAGTACTACAGCTCAAGTTTGTGTTGTTTCTTCCTTGACCATCTTTTAAAGCTCACTTTTATCATTGCCATGCGAATGTGCACAGGGAGCAGGTCACAGAGTAGTGGAAGTGTGGATAAGGCAAACAGGTTTCTAGGGGTGTCTGTGGGCCGCTTGGAGGAATCCATGGGTGAAGCTTCCCCAGAGGTTTGTGGGTGGGCTTAGTTACTCAGCCGTGTCTGACTCTTTGCAAGCCCATGTACTATAGCCCACTAGGCTTCTCTGTCCATGGAATTCTCTAGGCAAGAATACTGAAGTGGATTGCCATTCCCTTCTCCAGGGGATCTTCACAACCCAGAGACTGAATTCAGGTCTCCTACATTGAAGGACAGGGAAGACTGGCATGCTGCAGTCCATGGGATCACAAAAAGTTGGACATGACTGAGCAACAGAACAACAACTCCTACACTGAAGGGAGATTCTTCACCATCTGAGCCACCATGGAAGACCCTTCTATGTTTGCTTCTTGATGGAGTCCACAATGGAGTCGGCAGAAATTATTTCCCCTTAATGTCCTAGGTGTATCTCATCTGCTGCTCTCCCAGTCTCCTCCCTCCTTCCTTGAAGCTCCTGATTTAGTGAGAAAGAAATGAATGCCTCTGGCAGCATTCAGTACAGCTGGGGAGGCCAGGCATTTACTCATCTGCTCTACCATTTCCTGCCAGAGAAGTCACAGCCTTAAAATCTCATTTAGCATTAAGCTGTGCTGCCATTGGAAAGGGTCATAAAGTCAAACTCTTCCTCTTCAGTCCAATGCTTTTAAACTTATATATTTTTGCTCAAATGGAGTGCTGGAATTCCTCTGGAAACTTAGACATCCACAGACATTTTCTTATATATGGGTGACTGCCCAGGTCGGTGCTCTCCAGGTGCTCCTAGACCACAGTCAAGAGGGGTTAGAACTGGTCACAGGCTACTGCAGGGCCCACAGCCAGTTTCACGTACTGTCTATCTGTCATCTGATGTACAGGTGGACTAAACTCCTCACAGGTATCTTTGCTAACACAATTCCCAGCAAGACATTTTTGTTGTGGATGAGTGCCAAGTTTCTGTTTTTGAGGTAGGAGAGAAAAAACAAACGATGTCTTTATTGTCACCATGCTTAAGTCCTACCCACTTATCTCTTTAAACAATAACACATTCATCATTATAGTGATGCTCAAGCAAATCTACACTTTTAACAATTATAGTGTCATCATTATAATAATCGGAGAAGGCAATGGCACCCCACTCCAGTACTCTTGCCTGGAAAATCCGATGGACAGAGGAGCCTGGTAGGCTACAGTCCATGGGGTCACAAACAGTCGGACATGACTGAGCGACTTCACTTTCACTTTTCACTTTCATGCATTGGAGAAGGAAATGGCAACCCACTCCAGTATTCTTGCCTGGAGAATCCCAGGGACAGGGGAACCTGGTGGGTTACCATCGATGGGGGAGCACAGAGTTGGACACAACTGAAGAGATTTAGCAGCAGCAGCAGCAGCAGCATTGTAATGATGTTAGAGCTAATCTACCCTGAGCCTCCAGTACTTTATCAGGTCAGTTCAGTTCAGTTCAGTCACTCAGTCATGTCTGACTCTTTGTGACCCCATGAATCGCAGCACACAAGGCCTGCCTGTCCATCACCAGCTCCTGGAGTGTACCCAAACTCATGTCCATCGAGTCGGTGATGCCATGCAGCCATCTCATCCTCTGTCATCCCCTTCTCCTCCTGCCCCCAATCCTTCCCAGCATCAGGGTCTTTTCCAATGAGTCAACTCTTCACATGAGGTGGCCAAAAAATTAGAGTTTAAGCTTCACCATCAATACTTCTAATGAATATTCAGGATTGACTTCCTTTAGGATTGACTGGTTGGATCTCCTTGCAGTCCAAGGGACTCTCAAGAGTCTTCTCCAACACCACAGTTCAAAAGCATCAATTCTTCTGCACTCAGCTTTCTTCACAGTCCATCTCTCACATCCATGCATGACTACTGGAAAAATCATAGCCTTGACTAGACGGACCCTTGTTGACAAAGTAATGTCTCTGCTTTTTAATATGCTATCTAGGTTGGTCATAACTTTCCTTCCAAGGAGTAAGCGTCTTTTAATTTCATGGCTGCAATCACCATCTGCAGTGATTTTGGAGCCCCCCAAAATAAACTCTGACACTGTTTCCCCATCTATTTCCCATGAAATGATGGGACCAGATGCCATGATCTTAGTTTTCTGAATGTTGAGCTTTAAGCCAACTTTTTCACTCTCTTTTTTCACTTTCATCAAGACGCTTTTTAGTTCCTCTTCATTTTCTGCTGTAAGAGTGGTGTCATTTGCATATATGAGGTTATTGATATTTCTCCTGGCAATCTTGATTCCAGCTTGTGTTTCTTCCAGCCCAGCATTTCTCATGATGTACCCTGCATATAAGTTAAATAAGCAGGGTGACAATATACAGCCTTGACCTACTCCTTTTCCTATTTGGAACCAGTCTGTTGTTCCATGTCCAGTTCTAACTGTTGCTTCCTGACCTGCATACAGGTTTCTCAAGAGACAGGTCAGGTGGTCTGGTATTCCCATCTCTTTCAGAATTTTCCACTGTTTATTGGGATTGTTCCTACTGATAATGGCTCCAGAAGTAGGTTTCCACTTTGGGGCTCCAGGTAAATTGTGACTCTCTGTACCCACCTTTTTCTCCAATTTCTGGAGTTTTTGCTTGCCCTGTGACCTCAATTCTCTAAAAGATGTAAGAAGAGCCATTGTTTTTCAATTTGTTGAGCTTTACTCTTGCTGTTAAGACAGCAGTGACTACTTCCAAGCTCTCATTTTCAGGGAAGACATTGCAAGTTGTCTTTATTTTTAAAAAGCAAAGAAACCGAGACCTACCCACTTTTTTGCTAAATATTAAGCAAAGTTTTTGTTTTTTTTTTAATTGATGATATTCACTTGTATCCCACTCCAAAGAGTTCCTGGCTCATAGTAGGTACTCATTTATATTGTAGAATGGATGAATGGATGAAGAAAACATTTCCAGTGCCTCATAAGTAAGTGACGGTTCCGACTGAAATACATTTCTCCTGACTTATATTGTTTTTTTGAGACAATACATAACAACTGTTTAGTTTTGTATTGTTTGCCATAACAAATATAACCGTTATTTATATTTCTGTGATATTTCTCTGGAACCTGGCTATTTTCTGACTTTTCCTGAAACATCTCTGAAAGAGAAATGAGTGCATCCTCCAGTCTTAAATTGTTTCACTTGGCACCATTTCTGCTTGATGCCTAGTCTTTCAATAGTCTCTTCATATGGTTGTGTTCCTTAAAAAAATCTGCTAAAGAAGAATGATCTATATCAAAATATACCATAGAAAATATGGTATACTTTTGTTGTGTGTTGAGCTTAAAGGATCCTCTCTGTTAACTAATATGCAGGATTATTGTACTATGGAAGGAGTGATATTGTAAATGTCATCCTCAGAAGCCTGTCAGTCAACATGAAGTAGTTCAGGATATGTGCCCTTAAAATATAAAAGTATAAGGATATGAGTTATCTTTAATAGACTCTTTTAACTTAGATGGGCCTCATTTATTAATCCACTTTACAAAATTTATTAATCTAACTTTACAAAATAGGAAACTTATATACAGAGATATTAAATAGAAGGTTCAAGGTCACAGAGAATGAAAATGAAATGACAAATGAATATCTAGTTCTTCCCACTTCCAATGAAGTGGATTTTTTTCTCCTCATGTTTTCTTTTTTCTTTCCTTCTTTTAATCACTACCCTGGCCTGCTGTCTTCTCTCTGCTCAGCTTTTTTTTAAATTTTTTTCTTTTGGTTGTAAGAAGCAATACCTAGTACATGGTGGGTGATCACATTAATTTGTGATAATAATGGCATCTGTGTTTTGCCAGGTTGAGTTATATAGGAAACTATCTCTCTGGCTCACCATTTAATTTCGTCTGCCATTCTGACTCAGAGGAGGGATTATGATTTTATAGCTTTGCATTCTGTGATCTGATGAGTATTTCTATTAAAACCCTGGAGTCCCATCACCACATCAGCTTGCATGCAGTTACATTTCACGAAGAAGCTAATGGAAGTTCACCCTGAATGTAGGTTAGAGACCACAGGATGAATACTGCTTCTTTGTCACATCATTCTTAGATTGAATCTGTCTGCATTTTAAGTTGCATATCTTGAAAAACAACTTTAGAGTTGTCCAGTTAGATATCTGGAACAGAAACCCTGATTTCAATGGCTAGCTATACCTCTCTGAACCAGTCTCATCCTCTCCCTGCTCATTTTGCTGTCTTTGTCATGAGGATAAGGAAGAATATCTGCCCTTCAACTTACCTTACAGGAATGCCCTGAGGACTACTGTGATCACATGCATAAAAGCACTTGGTGCATAAAGAATGACATCAATATTTTATTTCAATTAATCTTATGAGATGTAATTCATGACTGTATAATGTGGCATTATACTGCACTTTCAAGAGTTCAGTAAAAGCTTACACAAAGCTTTCTCTGCTTCATAGTTGTTCAGTTCTCATAAAGAAATGAATAATGTGGGGGCAACAAACAGGTTTTCTCCAAAGTTGGCAACAGCTAAGTCAAGAAAACTTTGACTTGAAATTTTCAACAGTCAAGAACAACATTGACTGTTCAGAGTAGAAAGCATCTAGACCAGAATTTGGCAGTGCAGCCATCTCATACACATCTTTGCCTGCTAAGTCATTTCAGTCATGTCCAGCTCTTTGTGACCCTATGGACTGTAGGCCACCAGATTCCTCTGCCCATTGGATTCTCTGGGCAGGAATGATGAAGTGAGTTGCCATGCCTTTCTCCAGGAGATTTCTCTCAACACAGGGATTGAACATGTGCCTTTTATATTTCCTGCATTGGCAGGTGCATTCTTTATCATTAGGGCCACTGGGAAGCCTGGGAAATAGAATCATCTCTGGCAGATAGTAAAGTAACATCTCCTTGAGTATTTCAAGGGATTAGAACTTCACTACTTTCTAAAACTGTCCCTGTTGGACAACACTCAAGGTTACAAAGTTCAGTCATTGATGGAACTTGATTTTACTTACAACCCATGATAAATATGTTCTTTTTTCTTCTCTTGTTGTTGTTGTTCACTCTCTCAGTCATGTATAATCTTTGCAACCCCACAGATCAGGATTCTCTGTCCTTCATCATCTCCCAGAGCTTGCTCAAACTCATGTCCATCGAGCTGGTAATGCCAACTGACCATCTCATCCTCTGTCAACCCCTTCTCCTCCTGCCTTCAATCTTTCCCAGCATCAGTGTCTTTTCTAACAAATCAGCTCTTCACATCAGGTGGCCAAAATATTGGAGTTTAAGCTTCACCATCAGTACTTCTAATGAATAGTCAGGATTGACTTCCTTTAGGATTGACTGGTTGGATCTCCTTGCAGTCCAAGGGATTCTCAAGACTCTTCTCCAACACCACAGTTCAAAAGCATCAGTTCTTTGGCGTTCAACCTTCTTAATGGTCCTACTCTCACTTCCATACATGAGTATTGGAAAAGCCATAGCTTTGACTATATGGACCTTTGTCGGCAAAATGACGTCTCTGCTTTTTAATACACTGTCGAGGTTTGTCATAGCTTTGCTTCCAAGGAGCAAGTGTCTTTTAACTTCATGGCAGCAGTCACCATCTGCAGTGATTTTGGAGCCCCCCCCAAAAATGATGTCTCTCACTGTTTCCACTGTTTTTCCATCTATTTGCCATGGAGTGATGGTACTGGATGCCATGATCTTCATTTTTTGAATGTTGAGTTTTAAGCCAGTTTTTTCACTTTCCTCTTTCACCTACATCAGGAGGTGCCATAAGGGTGGTGACATCTGCATATCTGAGGTTATTTATATTTCTCCCAGCAATCTTGATTCTAGCTTGTGCTTCATCCAGCCCAACATTTTGCATGATGTACTCTGCATAGCAGTTAAATAAGCAGAGTGACAATATACAGCCTTAATGTACTCTTTTCCCAATTTGGAATCAGTCCTTTGTTCCATGTACAGTTCTAACTGTTGCTTCTTGACCTGCATACAGGTTTTGCAGGAAGCAGTTAATAGAGGGTGGTCTGTATTCTCATCTGTTTAAGAATTTTCTACCGCTTGTTGTAATACAAACAGTCAAAGGCTTTGACATAATCAATGAAACAGAAGTAGATATTTTTTCTGGAATTCTCTTGTTTTTCCTATAATCCAACAGATGCTGGCAATTGATCTCTGATTCCTCTAACTTTTCTAAATCCAGCAGGAACATCTGGAAGTTCTCTGTTCACATACTGTTGAAGCCTGACTTGGAGAATTTTGAGCATTACTTTACTAGTGTGTGAAACGTTTGTAATTGTGTGATAGTTTGAACATCCTTTGGCCTTGTCCTTCTTTGGGATTGGAAATAAAACATCTTTTCCAGGCCTGTGGCCACTGCTAAGTTGTCTACATTTGCTGGCATATTGAATGCAACATTTTGACAGCATCATTTTTAGTATTTAAAATAGCTCAGCTAGAATTCCACCACTTCCACTAGCTTTCTTTCTAGAGATGTCCGTTAAGGTCTTCTTGACTTCGCACTCCAATATGTCTGGCTCTGGGTGAGTGATCACACCATCGTGGTTTTCTGGATCATGAAGATATTTTTGGATAGCTCTTCTGTGTATTCTTGCCACCTCTTCTTAATATCTTCTGCTTCTGTTAGGTCCATACCATTTCTGTCCTTTATTGTGCCCATCTTTGCATGAAATGTTCCCTTGGTATCTCTAATTTTCTTGAAGAGATCTCTAGTCTTTCCCGTTCTGTTGTTTTCCTCTATTTCTTCTCATTGTTCACTTAGGAATGCTTTCTTATTTCTCCTTAGTATTCTTTGGAACTCTGCCTTCAGATGTGTATATCTTTCCTTTCCTTCTTTGTCTTTTCCCCTCCACCTATAATTTTTCTTGTATTTTTCTTCTCCAACCCAATCAGGCACTATCAGACATTTTAATATTCTTCTGTGATCATGATTAAAGATCCCTATTTCTTTATTCCTCTGTCTACTCTGATTCCTGTTCTTTGTAGCCAATTTTGTAAAATGTAGTCCACAAAACTTAATCCAGCTGTATGGAAGATTGTGGGCTTCCCTGATGGCTCGGTGGTAAAGAATCCTCTTACAATTCAGAATATCCAGGTTTGATCCCTTGGTTGGGAAGATCCCTTGGAGGAGGCCTTGGCATCCCTCTCCAGTATTCTTGCCGGAGAATCCCATGGTGAGCTACAGCCCATGGGGCCTTGTGGACTACAGCCCATAGGGATGCAAAGACTCAGACACAACTGTAGTGACTTAGCATGCACACACAGAAGATTGTAGGCATGTTTGGACATCATGGAAGTTTGGCAATTGACTCCTTTAAAGAAAGGAACCTGTCAATCAGATGTGAGGAGAAATTTAATTGGCAGCTCTAGCTGTAGCAAGTTTGAGACCTGTAGCAGAATTTGAGCTGAGTCCAGGTTTTTTGTCAACCTTGGCCAGTGACTGAACTTGGTAAAGTACTAGGGCTTGGTTATTGCTGCTTAATGAAAAACTCCTCTGTAGGCAATCTGTGTACTTGAGCTCCCTATTGGGCTGAAGGGGACTTTCTCAGCTGCAACCAAGTGTGAGACACTTCCAACCCAATTTTCTTTCCCTCCCTCTCTCCATTCACAAGCCTCAGACTAGCATTGCAATTTAAAGGCTTACCCTATTTACAGTGAGAGTTTTTCTCAGTCTCCTTTGTGCTTGCAGGCATTATTCCAGACATTCCTTGTATTTCTAAATCCATGCTGGTGTCTGCTTTCCGGAGGACACACCTGAATATAGCATGTTAACTGCTCACCTTGGCTTGGTCATTCACAGTTTCCTCAAAGCTATAGGTATCAATAATCAGTGGCCTATATTAAGATTATAGTGTGTGGGAGATCTGAGTCTCTGTAGATTACTCTCATGTCTGGTGTATTTTTCAGAGGATTAGCTGAAGGTACAATCCTGGGCACCCTGCTTCCCATGTAAATTGTTTCAAATATCTTCCTGCTCAGCTTCCTAGGAAGCTTTAGTTCAAGAATCAAGATGAATTTCAAAGCTAGCTTCACATATTGCATAATTTCTGTAACCTTTATACAGACCATAATGTTAGTCACCCCTTAGACACTGATTTATTCATTTCTAAGCTTTTTGTCAAAGTGAAAGTGAAAATTGCTTAGTCGTGTCCAGCTCTTTGCGACTCCATACACTATACAGTACATGGAATTCTCCAGGCCAGAGTACCAGTGTGGGTAGCCTTTCCCTTCTCCAGGGGATCTTCCCAACCCAGAAATTGAACACATTGCAGATTCTTTACCAGCTGAGCTACAAGGGAAGCCCCTTATAAACCACGCTGGTTACCTACATGAACTTTGATATCTTTATCTTCTCATTTGTGACTTCACCTCACTTTAATCTTCAACACTTGAACCCAGTTTTCTGGCTTTGGTCTTTGAGTACAATTAAAATCAGCTAGTGCTATGGTCTGTTTGTCTGTGATCTCTTGAAATTCATATGTTGAAATTCTAACTCTGGAAGGGGATGGTACGAGGATGTTGGGCCTTTGGGATGTACTTACATGAATGTGGCAGCCTACATGAGTGGGATTAGTGCCCTTTTAAAAAAAAATCCCCACAGAAATACCTCTCAGAGAGAGAATGAGAACACAGCAGTAAGTTGCCAGCTATCAACCAGAAATAGGGCTCCCATCAGAATGTGATTATGCTGTCACCTTGATCTTGGATTCTCCTGCCTCTAGAACTCTGAGAAATGAATTTCTATTCTTTGTCAGCTATTCAGTCCGTAGTATCCTGTATTTGTTATAGAAGCAAGAAAAACCAAGACAAGATAATCTGAGACAAGCCAACCCACTTCAGTACTCTTGCCTGGAAAATGACATGGACAGAGGAGCCTGATAGGCTGCAGTCTATGGGGTCACGAAGAGTCAGACACGACTGAAGTGACTTAGCAGCTTAGCAGAGGATAAAACCAAGAAAATACATAATCAACACGAAGTATAAGTGAGAATCATACCTTGTTGCTTTAAGCCACGAGAAAACATACATCAATCTACAGTATATAATTTTTCTTACAATGATTCTGAGAAAGAAATCTGTGAGAAAACACTTCTAAAATGTCTACTAAACCCCAGGAATTGACCTAGGCACTGACTATTATTGTTTTGTGCCTTTTTGCGGACATGAGACGTGAAGCCTTGAGAGGTTAAGTGACTCAATTGAACTTGCTTAACAATAACTGAGTAAATGTGTATGTCAGATACACAGTCTTTAACTTCAAAATTCTTATTTCTGTACATAAACTATTATCTCTTCTGAGACATAGTAGTAGAATTTTAAGGTTTATTTAAGTGATAAAATTCCACAATGCCATCAAGATTGGAGTTTGGAAGATTGCAAGTGAAAAAGAATCAACACCTGCCCCTTCTTTCTTTCAAAGAAAGTGAAAGTGAAAGTTGCTCAGTCGTGTCTGACTCTTTGTGAGCCCATGGACTGTAGTCGTTGGAATTCTCCAGGCCAGAATCCTGGAGTGGGTAGCCTTTCCCTTCTCCAGGGGATCTTCCCAATCCAGGGATCATCCCAGATCTCCCGAACTGCAGGTGGATTCTTTTCCCAGCTGAGCCACAAGGGGAGCCCTCTTCCTTTTAAACCTCCTATCAGGTTATGCTCTTCAGGCAATGAAGGGATTAAAGGAATTTGATATGTCTAGTGTGGGATTTCTATCTGCTCATATAGATGTTTGAGATTATAGCCCCAATTTCTATACCTCAGTTTCCTCAAAGGTAGAATTCATATATGGCTTCCTGAATCAAATAAGACTGGGAATTACTGAATAAAAGACCTCAAAACATCAAAGAAGAATTAGCTATGTATTAAAAATGTAAGTTGAATCTTCATGAGGGCAAGATAGTCATCTCAAAGAATATTTTAAGAATATATATATATATATTTTTAACTAACAAGTAATAAGAGGATGGCCAACACAGGACTGAAACACATATTTAGTAGATATTTTCTGCAATGGTACAGATGAACCTATTTGCAGAGAAGGAATAGAGATGCAGACATAGAGAATGAACATGAGGGGATGGGGGAAAGAATGGATGTGACAGACTGGGAGATTAGGAGTGACATACATAAATTACCACGTGTAAAATAGCTAGCTAATTGGAACCTGCCGTATAGAACAAAAAGCTTACTTAGCCTGGCGCTCTGTGATAGTCTAGAGGGGTGGGATGGGGTGCGTTGGGAGGGAGGTGCAAGAAGGTGGGGATATATGTATACATCTAGTTGATTCACTTCCTTGTAAAGCAGAAAACACCACAATATTGTAAAGCAATTATACTCTAATTAAACAACAACAACAAAAACACACACACGTTGATTTTAAAGTAATAGTTTGGGAACTTTCCAGGTGACACTAGTGGCAAAGAACCCACCTGTCAATGCAGGAGACACAAGAGATGCAAGTTCGATCCCTGGGTCAGGAAGATCCCCTGGAATAAGAAATTACACCCCATTCCAGTATTCTTGCCTGGAAAATTCCATGGGCAGAGGAGTCTTGGCAGGCTACAGTATACAACAGTTTTGACTCTAACAGTAAAATTACAACACCAAAAGAGATTATTTTTTAAAAACCACTGAAAAGAGAAAGCAAAGCAGAAATAACAGCAGTATGAAATGCTACAAGGATGTGAAGAAAAGTTTAAAAATGTAAGAGACTGAGGGGTATAGGAGAGCTAATTCAAGTACCCCATTCTTTCTTTTGCAGGATGTCTATTTGTGACTCATAGATAATTTATAGATCTATTCAATTAGCAAGTTAGACATGAGTGTGCCTACATCTGCCCATGCAGCTGAAAGCAATAGTCTCTGTACTGTGGTATTTTTGTTGATAAAAACTTTCTGGAGCAGGTGAAAGAGAATTTAGTTTTCTACAGAGTGGTTGAGAGGGAAATGAATCACAGAGAGGAATCTTTAGAGATTCAAACAGGGCAAATAAATCTGTGGTCTAGAGTGGAAGCCTTAGGCACACAGATGCCACACTCAGAGGCACAAAGTGAAATATTCAGCTGCACTCTTCCCACTTTGGTTTAAATCTTTGCTATTTACAGAAAATGTATATCAAGCATATGAGTTCTGCTCTCTACTTGTCCTTTGCAACTTTCAGCAAGGTTGTTTCCTACTTCCTGCAAGCTAAACTCTTCATGAATGTTCTTGAACCATTTGTCACTCCAGCAGGCTAAGTTAGAGATTTAATGAAAAGAGGTGCTCATTCGAAATTTGTGAGAGGTAACTGAACTTTATACTGGTATTTCTTTCAGGCTGAAATCAGATGGAATTTTATTTTAAAATATAGTATCACCTCTTTGCACTGATTCCCTAGCAAGTAATCCAACATTTTAGATAATGCTATGTCATAGAAGTCTTGGATATTGGACAGATGCTTTTTATTAGAGGCTCTTGAGCTAAAGAAAATGCAAGGCCTTTTAAAATCCCAGTTGTTATCTATTACCTCTCCTGCAGATAGATTGCCTTGAGAGAGGTAGGCACATGAAGAGTAGTTCAAGCATAGCCTATCCATTTTTTTGGTGTTATAGCTTTTCTATTAATTCATACAGACATTAAATATTCAATGTATGCCTTATAAATTAGTAAATAGAAGATATATGAATATGTATTTCATTTTACGCTCCCTGGGATAGCCATATGAGACCAACCATTTTATTAGTGATGCAAGGGGACAGTAGTTATGTGTTCATATTTCAACACATAAGAATACTTCTGTATCTTGCTTGGGAATTATTAAAATATATCTTGATATATTAGGGAAAAATGTTTCAGGTTGTAATTTAACCTGTTAATTTCTATAAGTGAGGAAAAAGGGGAAAAAAAGCTTTTTCCTCGCCTGCAAAACTTTAAAAGATTTCCAGAAGAAGACATTATATGTCTAATCTTTATCGGGTTTGCTTTTATGTACTCTCCTGTTTCAGTTCTTCTGACACTCTAGATTAGTCTGTGCATGTGTGCATACACATCTGTTACTAATTTGTTTTCCCAGTTTATGGAGGAAAAATAAACAGAATAAAACCTAAACTTTCAACGTTCTTGTTTCCACATGGTACATCCTACCTTCGAGATGTTGGACTTTTATTTAGCCTCCCCAAATGTCATTTCCTCCATCTCTAAAAATGGTGAAGAAGGTAATTCATCAATGGATTATTGGTGGGTTTAATTAGACATCTTTTGTTTTAAGATGAACTAGAATATTAATTCTTAATGAGTTGCCATGGGTCCCTGAAATACCATGAACACATTTTGAATACACCACTAAATTTTGATCCATGTACAGCATTTACATGGTAGGCTGCAGTCCATGGGGTTGCTGAGAGTCAGACACGACTGAGAGACTTCACTTTCACTTTTCACTTTCATGCATTGGAGAAGGAAATGGCAACCCACTCCAGTGTTCTTGCCTGGAGAATCCCAGGGACGGCGGAGCCTGATGGGCTGCCATCTATGGGATCTCACAGAGTCAGACACAACTGAAGCGACTTAGCAGCAGCAGTAGCAGCAACACATAATTCAAGGGTGACTGTATGATAGATACAGATGTATTTATAGACATTGTGAGATGTGTTTATGATGTAGCAATATTAAGATTGGAATTATGGGTGACTTGTGGAATGCAATTTTGAGTTTGGAAATCCTTCAAGCATATTATTAAATATTCTAATATGCTTCAGCTCATTTCAGTAGCTCGGTCTGACTGTTGGCAACCCCATGGACTGCAGCAGGTCAGTCTTCCCTGTCCTTCACCAACTCTCTGAGCTTGCTTAAACTCATGTCCATCAAGTTGGTGATGCCATCCAACTATCTCATTCTCTGTCGCCCCCTTCTCCTGCTGCCTTCAGTCTTTCCTAGCATCAGGGTCTTTTCAAATGAGTCAGCTCTTCACATCAGGTGGCCAAAGTATTGGAGCTTCAGCTTCAGCATCAGTCCTTCTAATGAACATTCAGGACTGACTTCCTTTAGGATGGACTGGTTTGATCTCCTTGCAGTCCAAGGGACTCCCAAGAGTCTTCTCCAACACCACAGTTCAAAAGCAAAAATTATTCAGTGCTCAGATTTCTTTATTGTCCAACGCTCACATTCATACATGACTACTGGAAAAACCATAGCTTTGACTAGACAAACCCTTGTCAGCAAAGTAATGTCTCTGCTTTTTAATAGGCTGTCTAGGTTGGTCATAGCTTTTCTTCCAAGGAGCAAGCATCTTTTAATTTCATGGCTGCAGTCACCATCTGCAGTGATTTTGGAAGGACTGATGGTGAAGCTGAAGCTCCAATACTTGTGGCCACCTGATACAAAGAACGGACTCATTATAAAAGACCCTGATGCTGGGAGAGACTGAAGGCAGGAGGAGAAGGGGACGACAGAGGATGAGGTAGTTGGATGGGATAGCTGTAAGACAGCCCAAGAAAATAAATCCTGTCTAATATGCCTAGAGTATTTAAAATTGTTCCACAAGCACAAATTATTTAGCTTACCAGAATATATGCACAGTTCATACACATTAGATAGTAATTTCACTTCTTTTTCCTTTTTAATTTCCTTCCCTCTTCTCCAGAAAATTTTTGTAAGACTAGCTTATGTCTATTTCTGTCTCTCTCCCTCCTCCTCTCCCTTCCCCTCTCTTTCTCTCTTTACTGCCACAGCCAGCAAATTATTTTATTTTTATTTTGGCCTTTCACTATTTATTAGATTTTTGTTCTATATCTAAATCAAAATCAAAGCTAAGTCAAATGCAATAACTCACCTGACCTTCTAAAGGTATTGTTGATCTTTCTTGAAAGAGTCCAATACACTTTGTCTGTCAGTACCCTTCCTCATTTGACCTTTTTGAACCATCCATCTAATGAAGATGAAAATGGAAAGCAGTAAATATAGTGGTTCTGGAATTGGCTGAATGTCTTTTAGGACTCACTTTTTTTTTTTTTTTTTAAGCCGAGAAATGTATGAATGTCAACTTTGGTTCTTTCAAAGCACTAAATTGCTAACAACAACTTTTGCTTTTGAAAAGTTCAAACAGTCATCTATTCCAACAGTTATAAAGTCAAATTGCATTTATGACAGAGTGAAGAGTAAGTGGTGAAAATAATAAATTTATAAATTGCATATAATTACATGCAGTTGGATACTGTGCTAATTTCTCTTCTGTCATGAATGAAAACATCCCTGAGCAATATCAGCTGAAAGCTCTTATTAATCCCTTCCTTCTTTTTCTCTGCAATCAAGCATGATTCACAAAGCAAAGTTACCACTGTTATGGGATAATCAGAAGATAATTATAATATCAATAATTATGGAAAAAGGAAAATAACTCATTAACTAATAATGACTTTTTTTAGCATTCAAATCTGCTATAGATGATACTTTTACTAAAATCATGGTGGATATGAAAAAAATAATTGATGCTATTATTAACACTGATTTAAAATGTCAAAGCTTAGGTATAATTCTTAAGCCTCTCTTTTGATTTATCCTCAGTATGTAATCAATAACAAAATCCTTTCCATTAAATATATGATATGTTCTTTCTAAACATTTCTTGATTTTGTCTGCTCCTCATCATCTCCTCTGACACTGCCTCGTTCAGGTTAGACTGCACTCTTCATACCCAGTATCCTTTCCAGTCCTGAGCTGTATGTCTGGAATCCACTATCTGCCACTCCTGCTGCCATACCATCCCCACCCTACCAACACTCTTTCTTAAAATGCACTTCTCATGCCATCCTTTTAGCATCAGATGAACCAGCGCTCTCTCAGGAAAAGGTTTTCCTGATCCCCAAGACAAGGTCGGATCTGTCTGCTATATTATCTTTTAGCACACTGTACTTTATCTTCATTGAATTTGTCATAGTTTAAAAATATTTACTTCACTAGTTGCTCAGTTAGTATTTAATACTCCTACCATAATCCTGGTATCATCGTTATTTTTTCCTGTTTTTATGTGATATAGCCATGGTGATGGGTAAATGGGCACTTAAAAGTGTCCCTTGATTGAAAGAAATGGTAAATGACTAGATGAACCCTTGGTATTACTATATTTTATTCAGTTAGTCATTGGTATTTATTTTTATTATAGAAAATCAATTCCAAAGATGCTTTTGTGCGTTAATAAGATTAGCGAAGACTTCTTTTTAGAATAAACCAATTATTTATATGATGAAGACTAGGTGTAGTTGACAACACTTCTAATTTTGTTCACCAATAATGACTTTATGCAAACATTTGTGTTGTAGTTTTACTAAATATTGTCAAATTATATATAACACATATATTTGTAAATGTTTTAAAACTATATAAAACATTTATCATATATGTCACATATACATATGCCTCTATAACTTAATAATGAAGATGAACAAATAAACACCTTAGAAATCAGTTTGTTACTGTTGAGTGTTCAGGTATGTAAAGGCTTTATTGTAACAGTTAGCTCTTGACCTTGGTATAATTGTAAGAAGAGTACTAGGATAAAAATAAAATATTTGAGTACTAGTTCTAGTTTTGATCTGAAATAACTTTGGGATATTAGGGAAATCACAGTTTTAAGAGTCAATTTCCCCATCTGTGACTTAGAGGATTAGACTTCCAGGTCTGTTAGGTCCATTTATACTCACAGTACTTCAATCTTTCATTGAATTGGGCTAAAATTTTTACAACTCATACTTCCAAATAAACTTTTAAGTATTTGAGTAAAATGACAAGTGAACGGTGAAGATTTATGTACAAGTATTATAAAATATTTAGAAAAACATGCCTTAAATCAACATGGCTTCGTTATTGATTACTGAAAACTCAATTTTATTGTTTGCTGCTATTTAATATATTATTTTAAATTTTAGAAGAAATCATTTAAGCTGCGTTTTTAAAAATATCATTAGCATTTAACAGAATATGCAAAATAAAATTTTGAGGTTTTCTGGGTTTCTACAAGTTAGGTCATCTTTTGATTAATTAAAAAAAATCTCTGCAGTGAAAAAAAAATGGCTGAGCATGTGGCTGGATGTCTACTAGGGGGTTGGAGTTACTTAATCCTTACAAGATTAAAAACAACTTCAAAAATCAAAGCTCAGGGAGGCAATTACAAATCAAATGAAAATTTTCTTTAAAAGAGAATTAGGTATTGCTGGATATCTGAAATGAGAGGTATTAAAATTAAACACAAAATCAAACTATGAATAAACATGCCATTTTATGTTTATATGGCTCTCATTGCCCTTAACAGGTTTCAAAAAAAGAAGAAAAGTCTCAAGAATATAAATGAACTTGACACTTCTTTTTGACATGTTTCATATTTTTAGAAGATTCAAAATCTCTTCCAAATTTTTAGTTCTTCATCCTTATTGGGAATTTCAGTAAAACTGCACTCTAGGGGAACCAGGCTGACAGTTTCAGGGATGTATTTGTTAATAGCTCATTAAAAAAAAAAAAAAAAAAGATTTACTCTCATTGATCTTAAAACAAACATGGCAGCTTTTCCTTTCATTAATTAACATACAAAAAATTAGAGTTTGAGTGAGATTGTGACCATTATTTAGCATCTTTTGGTTCTTTTCTCAAGAAGTATCCCAGTGACAGCCTTAATATGTTTCTTAGTAGAAAACTCAGTGCCTGGCTGGGACTATGTCCAGGTTTTTGACAGCTGTATATATCATTTAAAGGTTGAAAGGTAGGAGACAGCTTCCAGAAATAATGACTACCTAGATATCCGATAGTCATCTTAAAACAATTTAGTTAGACAGAGTTGGGAGGCAGCCAGGAACTGAAATTGAAGATGCAGAAATTAATGGAATAAGATAAGGGTTGTAAATCACAAAAATTTGCATGTCATTGGTCTTATACAGCAAGAAGATTGAACAATGATTGACAAGACATATATATATATACATATGTATATATATATATTAATTTGAGGAGATAGAGATATGAATGAGCTAATAAGATATGGTCACCAGATTAAATGAAATATTAAACTATTTTTTTTAATATCCAGAAAATAGGGTACCTTGATGTAATATCTTGAGTTTTAAGGTCCTGTGTAGATAATCACCACTGAATAGTCAAGAAACACAGATATTTAAAAATATATATATATATGCTTATTTGAAAAATATCTCAAAGGGTACTAGTTGAATATCAGCTCATAATGAGTCTGAGACATTATGTATGTTTTTAAATAAATTTGCACAATTATAATACCATTATTTTTAGGATTACTAAAATATTTAGTGATGCTTCCATAAATTTTCCATGGTCTCTTATAAAAACAAGTATATCAATAAAATTTGGGAAAATAAGTGTGAAGAATTTTTCTGAATTATGTAAAGCCACAATATGTACACATCTTGTAAAATTAGAAATTCTTCAAGTTATCAAATTAATAAGAAGCAGATTTATACATTATGCTCCATTTGCTGATTACATGCATTTATTTGTTTCCATTCTACTCATTCTTGGTATCAATCAAGGTCAATCTACATACATTTTTTCTTTCTTCCTAAGAAGAATGTAAAAGGACATTGAATAAAGAAGAGAAAAACTCTGTATATTGGTTTCTTCTCTAACTTTAGTGCTTACTGTTTCATTCTTGAGATGACATGTTTGTGATTTTTGATAAATGACTGAAAAATTGTTTGGATTCCCTGTGTTTCCAAAGCCCTAGGGAAAGTTTTCTTAATGGATGTCATGCTCATTGAATCCATGTACTTCTGTACTTTGCATAGTAGTGATGCATTTTCTTTTAAGTTGTAGCAAGAGACAGGGACAATAGCTTTTTCTACATTGAGCCAAAGCAGTCCAGATACAATGATGATCACAAAAAAAGCTCTATCTAGTCTACTTTTCTTGTGAAACTTGTCCACATTTCAGTCCAGAAGGGCAATGATTCCAAATATAATATTTAAAGCAAAGAAGAAAAAATATTTAACAGCCATTGTTCAATAACTGTGCAACAGCACAACAATATCTGTCCATTCTAGCACTAAGTTTTCTAAGTATAGCATAAGACATGGGGCAAAAAACAATACAAATATTTAAATGCTAACAGATGATGGTGTTAAAGTGCTATACTCAATAAGCCAGCAAGCTTGGAAAACTTGGCAGTGGCTACAGGACTGGGAAAGGTCAGTTTTCATTTCAATCCCAAAGAAAAGCAGCGTCAAAGAATGGTCATACTACCACACAATTGCGCTCATTTCACACGCTAGTAAGGTAACGCTCAAAATACTTCAAGCCAGGCTTCAACAATACATGAACCGAGAATTTACACATTAAAAGCGGGATATATAAAAGGCAGAGGAACCAGAGCTCAAATTGCCAACATCTGCTGGATCATAGCAAAAGCAAGGGGATTCCAGAAAAACATCTACTTCTGCTTCATTGACTGTGTGCATCACAACAAACTGTGGAAAATTCTTCAAGAGATGGGAAAACAGACCACCTTAATGCCTCCTGAGAAACATGTAAGCAGGTCAAGAAGCAGCAGTTAAGTGGGACATGGAACTATAGACTCATTCAAAATCGGGAGAGGAGTACATCAAGGCTGTATATTGTCACCCTGCTTATTTAACTTCTATACAGAGTACATCATGTGAAATGCTGCGTGGGAGGACAAACAAGCTGGAATCAGGATTGCCGGGAGAAATATCAACAACCTCAGATACGCAGACACCGCCCTTGTAGAAGAAAGTGGAAAGGAAATAAAGAGCCTCTTGGTAAAAGAAAAGAGTGAAAAAGCTGGCTTAGAATTCAACATTCAAAAAATGAATTTCATGGCATTTGGTCCCATCACTTCATGTCAAATAGATGAGGGAAAAGTGGAAATCATGACAGATTTTATTTTCTTGGGCTCCAAAATCACTGCCAACAGTGACTACAGCGTTGAAACTAAAAGACACTTGCTGCTTGGAAGAGAAGCTATGACAAACCAGGACAGAATATTAAAAAGCAGAGACGTAATTTTGCTGACAAAGGTCTATATAGTCAAAAGCTATGGATTTTCCAGTAGTCATGTATGGATGTGAGAGTTGGACCATAAAGAAGACTGGGCGCTAAAAAATTAGTTGATGGTTTTGAATTGTAGTGCTAGAGAAGACTCTTGCGAGTCCCTTGGACAGCAAGAAGATCAAACCAGTGAATCTAAAGGAAATCAACCTTGAATATTCATTGGAAGGACTGATGCTGAAGCTGAAGCTCCAATACTCTGGCCACCTGATGGGAAGAGTCAACTCACTGGAAAAGACTTTGATGCTGGGAGAGATTGAGGGCAGGGGGAGAAAGTGGTGGCAGACGATGAAATGGTTGAATAGCATCACTGATTCAGTGGATGTGAGTCTGAGCGATCTCTGGGAGATGGTGAAGGACAGGGAAGCCTGGTGTGCTGTAGTCCATGGAGTCTCAGACATGACTTAGCCACTGAACAACAACAGAGACAGGAAAGAACTTTTAAGAATAATCCACCTTAATGAGGTGTAGGGGCAGCCTACACTGATAGCATGTAAACAAAAAGAAATTCACTCAAGGGCTGGAATTAAAGTGAAGCAAGGATGTATTCTAACAGGACTCACTGACTACAAGTTTTTACAGAATTATAACTGAGAGAAATTGTCTTAAGTTTACATAGTTTCACCCATGTCACATCAAGCACTTATCTAGATTTTTTCCAGGGGTCAAATTGTGGTTTTGGATGTATCTAAAATAACTGCTTACTTATAAATAAATTAAAATTGATAAGGTATATTTCATTTTTGACTTGAAAATTTGTAAGGAATAATTCAATTTTTACATTATCCAATTCTAGTGTGTTGCTTTATGCATGGCAAATACACAGCAATTTGGCTGACAATGTTAAATTGGTTTTCCATAGTTTCCAAGAATAGTATTTAGGAAAAAAATCATGCAACAATCACTTTAATAAAACTCACTCCATTTGGGGATTCTTATTGCACAACATTTGCAAAATAGAACTAATGAAATGAAATTGTTTCCACAATTGTTGCCAAAAAACAAAAACAACAAACAAACAAAAAATGTTTAACCTAGTACGTGGAAATGAGCAATGTTGGCATTTTAAACAGGGAAATTAAATTTGTTAGAAGTACGTTCACACATAGGACTCAGGGAACCTATTTTGAGAGAAATTTGAAGAAGGTGTTTTCATGAACCACTTAAAATTCACTGTTTAGATGTATCACACAGTATGTCATTTTTAGGTTATTTTGTTTTCCCTCATGTGCTTTGTTGTTATTTCCCTTACACAAGAACCTGATGTTTTCATTTATCATATTTCTCATGTGATTTAGTTTGAGAATATTCTGAAACACAGTATTTTTATCCGTTACCCAAAAACCACTGTTTATTTCCCACTTTATTACTTGAGAAAAAACAGATGTACTATATGAGTTTAATGTACATTTTTGACACTAATAATCTTAAGTTTAATTCTACTATGTAACATCACAGCATCCTATCTCTTAACACATTCTCTCTTAGTTTGCATTTAAGCCCATAAAACTAGCTTACATCCATATTTGCCCCTACTTACATTAGTATTTAAGAACCAAACATACTTTCTTCATGTATATAACTGTCTGGATAGGCTACATTATACTTTGGAAACAAACAAAACCAAAATTTCAGTTGCTTAAAACAGCAAAGGACTATTTCTTTCTTTCTAACTCATGGTATATGTATTTGATATATATGTCATGGATCGGCTGAAATATTTGTGTGTGTGTGGTTGTCTTTCTCACATTGGGGACCAGAATAACAAAGCAAAGGCAGTCACAATCTGGAATACTGACAGCCACCTTGGTGGGCAATAATTATAGTAATAAAGCATAGCAAACTGTATGCTCATTAACTTACAAAGTGAGATGAAAAGCTGGAATATTATTGAATTGTCCAAATTACCAACACAACATGTAAACAAAAACACTATTTGTGAATTAATGATTTGTCTCTAGTATCAACTACTCAAAATTTCCTGTGTGCATGTGTGCATGAGTGTATGTGTCTAAAGAGAGAGTGTGTGTCTAAAGAGAGAGAGTGCCAGAAACAAAGAGAGGCACCTGCCATTTATCCAGGACACTGATCCTGAGGGCACTAGGTCCAGAGAATACATCTGACAAATGTGGCATATCACAATTATCGTTTGCGCTTTGTCCCAGATTTCATGAGTTAACGTTTGTATTAGTCAAACTCGTTTAACCTAGGCAAGTAAAATCAGCCTGCCCTCTCTCCCCCTTCAACTCATCTATTCTTATCCCCTGGAGCTTGCCAAGGGGGGACACTTTCTATAATAGAAAGTTCAAGTCCATCTGGAGACACTCCTCAGGGAGTTCTAAAAAATGGAATAGAAGGGAAGGTGGATCCAAAAGATCAAAAGGCCCCATATAGAGACACCAACATAGTAAAAAAGCAAAGAAACCATAAATGTAAATTACTAATAAAGTCAAGGTATTGTTTCCATGTGTCTTCCCCCAAAGCTACCATCCTTAGCAACAATGAAAATCCTGATCTAAAGTTGCCAGTGATCCCTATCAGATCTCCTTCTCTGTCTGGGCTTTGAAAACGTCTTGGAATTTAGAGGGGTTGTTTAAAGTCCCCTGCATTTGGTTTGAGGCTAGCCTATTAAAGCATGGAAACATACTTGACATATGCTACCTCTTAACATAAAGGGCACACCTTGCCACCCAGGGGGTTCAGAAACTCCTAGGTAAAAGGAATACAATTAACCTGGTGTGATAGGAAGCTAAGGAGGACAAGGGCAGACAGAGGTGATGAAAGAGTTCATGAGCATCAAGAAAAAACTTATATCAAATGCCATTAACCTGAGAGGTTCAAGTCTTGACTTTTCAGAATTAATCTTGGTGCCAGTACTCAGTTAGGTACTTAGTTTACCTGTTAGTCCATAGACATATAGTAAATATTTCCTGGAAAAATACTGGATATTTTAGATTCTCCTTTTTTGTGATTCTTATTCTATCCCTTTTGACTTCCCATGACAGAAAGTTTTTTTGTTGTTGTTGATAATTTAGGTTTTAAGCCTTCTGGCAGGATACTCCATGTGGTTTCTGCCTTCTAAGTAATTTAATTGAGATTAGATTAGACTGAAATAATTAGATTTCCTAGATTAACACATTTATGTAACCAGCCTTAGCATTCCCTGAAACATGAAAACAATGAGAGTGAATCTGGAAAAAAAAGAAACAAGAATCACCACCCAACCCCTACCCCTCCAAAACAGTTGTTGCAGGCAAAATCATAATAATTATTTTCTATGATTTACACATGTCCTTTCAATTTCATATTTTACTATTAGTATTGCTAGATTTTCAGTGCACAGTGTTTTAAAGTATAACAATAATTAGTATACTTTAAGCTGTAGGTGGTGGTGCAATAGAGAAATAAAGTTTTAAAAATCAAGTTTTAATAACAACAGCAGTTCACACAATTAAGCCAGCATCTTTTCCAAACTTCAAGCTTTGATACATCATGGGGTAACTTAATAGCCTACTGTTTTCACATCCTTGTTGATATCTTGAATTAGTCAAGCATCTGTTACCCCAATGAAATCAGATATCTATTTCAATACATTTGTTTTCAGCATTGCAGTTGTGATCTGATTGTGTTTTATGTTTATAAATTTACATAAATGAAACGTCTTTTTCTAATCTTTTCCAGTCATTTTTTCTCATGTTTGTATTTTAATAAAAGGTAATTATGAAGGGCTGATTTTCAAAATAATCTATCAAGAGATATATTCTCTTAACATTTCTATATACCTCCTTTCTCTCTTGTTTTTTTTTTTTTTTTTGCTATAAGAAAACCATACAAGTCAAAGAAAGGAGTTAACTGGTGGTTTGATAGTCTCATTAAATGCTGGGTTCTGTGTCATTTTTCTTTTCAGTATTAAGCCAAAAACACAGGAGTGAGCTTAAGGGATGTGGATAAACTTTAGCCAGAATATTTCTAAAATATTAACACTTTAATGAGAATATAAAAAAAATATTAAGAGAGAAACAAAAAAGCACTGAGCCTCAGTTTAACTAATTTGTTAACAAAATGACCCTAGACAATATACTTTTCATTAAGCTATGATTTTTAGTAGCATAAAAATGAAACCTGTAAATACTTTCAACTAAAATAAATATATTTCTTAAATTCTAAGCCTTAGGGAAAATATTTTGAAATGTATTTTTATATCGCGCTAAAGAGCTCTTGGTTGACATACTTTAGATTTAAAATTTTAAGATGATAGAAGAGTGACTGATATGAAAAGGAAAGAGATATCCTTCTTTAAATTTTGTTCACATGACATATGATTGTCTAATGGACTATCCTTCAGTGCTAAATCTTTTCTCTTATTATTGCTACCTTTTTTATCATAGAAGGAGAAAAACGGGAAAATAAAAAAAAGTCATTGCATATAGCTATGAATGATTTGTAGTTCAGAAATTATCCTTTTTCCAGAAAAATAAACATAAAAATTGCATTAAGTATTGATTGTATGAAAGCAATAACTTTAATATAAAAGCAAATATTATTGAGGATTTGTAAATTCTCAAAAAAAATTATCAATATGTTTCATTAATTAAAAATGGTTATTTGAAAAGGCCTAAAAATACAAACAGTGATGTTTGGCACATTTAACAGGACCACAGAAGATTCTAAGCAGCTAATTTACTTTGTTTATTGTCTGTAAAATGAGAAACATCAATTATTTTGTATTTGTCTCCAAGAATTTACTAAAAGACTACAAGAGCAGATAGAATTGGGGAAAGTGACTGTCAGAGTGAGTGGTTTAAAATAGGTTTCATTAATATTTATTTACATTAAATATCATTATGAATAATCTTTTAAAAAACCTTCTTAGGAGGATATCATCACTTACAGGTGAAGGAACTCAGGCTTGCGTTTGAGCACATAGTTAAAGACAAGGAGAGATTCTACTTGAAACCAGGATTTCTGCATCTAAAGTTCATATTTGCGCTTACTCACTGAGAGATTTCTCAAAAAGGAGACTTAAAGAAAGAAACAAGTGATAACAAATGGGTGGAGACGGTTAAAGCGGTTTTTGTTTCATTTTAAGTTGAGTTATAGCTAAGACAAAGGGGTGGGAGGAATGGATTGGAAAGTTTTCATTGTATTTAGAATTCAAAATAAATTGGCAGCACTTTGAGGAAGTAAAAGAGGATAATGTACAGAGAATGCAAAGGCTGTAGCTGAAAATCTTAAGGACTCTAAATACGGTTTCGTTAGTCACACATGGCATGCTCACTCTGCATCTTGCGCGCTCTGAAGGAGGAGTTCAAGCATCTTTCCAGTAGTTTCATTTCTTTCAGTTCATTGTGTCAAGTACTTGGATGATATTTAATTTTTATGTAAGGCAGTCAGGATGGGCCAAGAAATTCTTTTGTGAGAAACACATGAACAGGACAGATCTCGAATAAACCCAACTCACATTCGCTGCTTCCCTTGTTGTAGTCTTGCTGCCTAAGTCTAGGTAGGTACAGCCTTGCAAGAAGACAATTCATAATATATATCAATATCTTTTAAAACGTCCATTTATTTCCTTTATCAATTCTAAGATGTTATGCAAAATAAATGACTACACACTCATGTACAAATATATACATGAGTATATATATACAGTATATATATATGTATATATATATATATATATATATATATATACAGGAGTATCACTGAGTAAGTGCAAATATGAACTTTAGATGCAGAAATCCTGGTTTCAAGTAGAATCTCTCCTTATCTTGGATGTTGTGTTCAAACGCAAGCCTGAGTTCCTTCACCTCCTGGAGGAGGGCATGGAGACTCACTCCAGTATTCTTGCCTGGAGAATCCCACGGACAGAGGAGCCTGGCAGGCTACAATCCACAGGTCTGCAAAGAGTTGGACACCACTGAAGTGACTGAGCACACACACATGCAAGACATAGAACTGGGGGCCAGTGGGCACAAGCTATGGCTAATACCCGTTCACAGAAGTTCTGGATAGCTGATTGTGCCTATCTCTTTCCAGTTCCAAATTCAGTGACCTCAGACCATCAGCTTCAAATTATCCTTGATGGGGTATTTCACCAAGTATATTAACATATTACAGATCAGGGCATATTTTGTTTCAAGATCCAGTTATTAAATATTTACCTGTATGCCACTGGACACAAGCCCTAACTGGCTGTGGAAGATTTGGCATTTGAGAGTCAACAAAATCCACTAGATATATGTGTATACACTAAGATCAGTAGAGAAAGCAACTTTTTTTTTTCTAGTTTCAAGGCATGTGTTGTTCCTGACAAGAGGAGTTCTTTTATATCCTGAATCATTGAAGTAGAAAATATAGCCAGAGTGATGATATACATTTGCTTAAGGATTTTTTGCTTTCAAACTACAGTCATTAAGCTTTCTTAGATATCTACTTGTCATGCAAAAACTTTATGGACTGACTGTTACAACAGTAATTAGCATTTAGTACTTATACTTTATTTGACACCAAAGAATTTTCTTTTTACTTTATGTTTCTGTGTCTAGGTCTAGCATATTTTTCAGATTCTGAGGTGTTATTTAGACTGCCTACTACCTCAATGACAATGCAATTTGTTTCCAATTCATCAAGCCTATGAATTTTTGTTTGAATTTATGACTGGAAAATGCTTCCTCTGAAAGAAATATAAGGGTTAGATTTTCATTCATTTTCTTTCTTTATATTCTAGTATAGCACTGCTATCTAACTTCTTCCTATCATTAACAGACTGAAGAATACCCAAAGCATTTAATATGATAAAAAAACACTTTCACAACCAAGATAGCTATCAGGATTGAAATTTATTTCAATTCAAATGAACTTATTTTAAAGCCATTATATTCAATAATGGCATACTAATATCACTTTAATTGATATGAAGGGACACAAAATTCATTCCTACAGGTTCAGGTTGAATCATATTCTCCTAATATGAAAGTTAGTCCCTAGTCCCAAGTTAGTCACCTTGAAAAATATAAATTTTAAGCTCATGACCAACAGTTCAGTAATAAAAGCAGTTGTTATGTACATTATTGGAGTAAATGTAAAAATAACGCTTACCCAAAAAAGTACATGTATTGGCTATATGTACATTACTTTGCCATAAAATGTCTATCTAATCAAAGTTATGGTTTTTCCATTAGTCATGTATGAATGTGAGAGTTGGACGGTGAAGAAAGCTGAGCACAGAAGAACTGATGCTTTTGAACTGTGGTGTTGGAGAAGACTCTTGAGAGTCCCTTGGACTACAAGGAGATCAAACCATTTAATTCTAAAGAAATCAGTTTTGAATACTCATTGGAAGGACTGATGCTGAAGCTGAAACTCCAATACTTTGGCCACCTGATACGAAGAACTGACTCATTTGAAAAGACCCTGATACTGGGAAAGATTGAAGGAGGGAGAAGAAGAGGACAACAAAGGATGAGATGATTGGACGACATCACTGACTCGTTGGACATGAGTTTGAGTAAGCTCCGGGAGTTGGTGATGGACAGGGAAGCCTAGCGTGCTGCAGTCCATGAGGTCCCAAAGAGTCAGACACGACTGAGTGACTGAACTGAACTGAATTGATATATACATGGTTCTATACTTGTGCTTTTTATTTGAGTCCATAGTATGTATTTTGTAAATACTTGAGGAAGAATGATAGAAGAAAGGAAAAGTCTTGGAGGAATACACAAAAATGTGATACTCCAGACTTTTCTATGAAAAGCACAAATTTATCATTCAGTTCAGTTCAGTCGCTCAGTCATGTCTGACTCTTTGCAGCCCCATGGACTGCAGCACGCCAGGCTTCCCTGTCCATCAGCAGCTCCTGGAGCTTGCTCAAACTGATGTCCACTGAGTCGGTGATGCCATCCAACTATTTCATCCTCTGTTGTACCCTTCTCCTCCTGCCGTCAGTCTTTCCCAGCATCAGGGTCTTTTCCAGTGATTAAGTTCTTCACATCAGGTGGCCAAAGTGTTGGAGTTTCAGCTTCAGCATCAGTCCTTCTAAGGAATATTCAGAATTGATTTATTTTAGATTGACTGGTTTGATCTCCTTGCAGTCCAAGGGACTCTCAAGAGTCTTCTCCAACACCACAGTTCAAAAGCATCAATTCATTGGCACTTAGCTTTCTTTGTGGTCCAACTCTCACATCCATACATGACTACTGGAAAAACCATAGCTTTGACTAGACGGACCTGTTTGATAAAGTAATGTCTCTGCTTTTTAAAACCTTAATACACAAAAAGTTAAAGAAAAGGACATATTTAATTAATTGTGCATTAGAAGTATATGCTAAATATTACAGGTACTGATTGTAAAGAAGTAGCACACAGAATTGTATGGTGAAGAAAGGAAGGTTATATGAAGAAATACACTCTGAGTTGTACTTTGTTTACATAAAAACTAATATATTGTATACGATAGAGTGATAGCAGTGTTAAATGTAAAAAAAAAAAAAATTGAAATTATTCCAATGATGAGTCGTCTAATCTGTGCCAGGTACTACTTGCTGCTGCTGCTGCTGCTAAGTCACTTCAGTCGCGTCCGACTCTGTGCGACCCCATAGACGGCAGCCCACCAGGCTCCGCCGTCCCTGGGATTCTCCTGGCAAGAACACTGGAGTGGGTTGCCATTTCCTTCTCCAATGCATGAAAGTGAAAAGTGAAAGTGAAGTCACTCAGTCGTGTCCGACTCTTCGCGACCCCATGGACTGTAGCCCACCAGGCTCCTCCGTCCATGGGATTTTCCAGCCAAGTGTACTGGAGTGGGATGCCATTTCCTTCTCCTATTAACATTAACTTGCTGCAAAATAAATTGGATGCTCACTATTTCATTTAACAGAAGAGAGCTCATTTAGTGACAGGTCTACCAAGCACTGGGACCATGGATTGAACCCATGTCTCCTGCTCCCTGGTGGCTCAGATGGTAAATTGTCTGTCTGCAATGCAGGAGACCCGGGTTCGATCCCTGGATTGGGAAGATCCACTGGAGATGGAAATGGCAGCCCACTCCAGCACCCTTGCCTGGAAAATGCCATGGATGGAGGAGCCTGGCAGGCTACAGTCTATGGGGTCGCAAAGAGTAGGACATGACTGAGCGACATCACTTTCACTTTCACTACTAAGCAGTATATCCACTAAGCGGTAGATCTCTCCGTGGCTCTGATGGTAAAGAATCCACCTGCATGGCAGGAAACCTGTATTTGATTCCCAGGTGGAGAAGATCCCCTGGAGAATGGAATGGCTACTTACTCCAGTATTCTTGCCTGGAGAATTCCATGGACAGAGGAGTCCAGCGGGCTGTAGTCCTCGGGGTCACAAAGAGTGGGACATGACTGAGAGACTAACACTTTCACTTTCACCTTCTTTCTACTAACCAGTACCAACAGCTAATAGCAAGTTACTTAACAGCAAAAGAGACTCTATTAACTGATCTATAAATTGGGACTGTTTGCCTCATGACTATTAGAAAGATAATTTTTAATTGTTTTCAGTTATTTTATTCATTAAAAATATTGATTGTATATTATGCTCCAGGCACTGTACTATGTTCTAGAAATACAAGAACAAATGAGAGAGACAAGATGATATATTCATGGCGCTTATAGTCATTGAGACATTTCTTTATTTATTAAAGATATTATATATGTTATAACATTAGAGTGCCTACAATGTAATAAGAATTAATGTGTGTGCTAAGTCACTTCAGTAGCGTCCAACTTTTTCTTACCATAGGGACTGTAGCCTGCCCGCCTCCTCTATCCATAGGATTCTCCAGGCAAGAATACTGGAGTGGGTGGCCATGCCCTTCTCCAGGGAATCTTCCCCATCCAGGGATCTAACCTGAGTCTCTTGCATCTCTTGCATTGGCAGGCTGGTTCTTTACACTAGCACCACCTGGGAAGTGCAAAGAATAAATAGAAGGCAGCTATTATTAATATAAATTCTTTTATTTTAGTCTACACACAATATATTCATATACACACATACACATACAAGTGAAATCTGTAATACTTTCCTCCTTGACCTCCTGTATTTGTCAGAATTTGAAAGTACAAAAATATCTTCAAGCTAAATTACCTATCATGGAATCACTTCTTATGAAAATACACAAAACTTGACATTGATTTAATACCCAGTCTTGCCCTTGGGTGTGTGAATCACTTTGCAGTGTATTTTAGAAAATCATGTAGCATATTTATGATTTAGAGGCTTTAGAGAAAATTTGTCCCAGATAAGCAAATGTGATTCAAAAATGCAAAATGCAGGAATGACTGTGTAGGGAACATGTCCTAAAGACTTCTGATTCAGACAAGTCGTATTCCCTTGGAACATAGCATGTGGGAAGCTTCAAGTTCCAGCAGCGTGTGAAAAGCATACTACTCCTTTTCTAGTATAGCTTTAATTGCTCCCATATGATTTGATTGCACAGAGGACCCAGAACGCTGAAGAAATAGTTCACCTTAAAGCATTTGTTGATAAACTTGAGTTTTCCCTTAATGTTTATTGTGGAATCCCTGTGAATATAATATAATCATATGAGATTTTAATTCATGCACTGCTAGCATTTTCTAAGCCTATTTCTATTAAGAATACAACTACTTATTACACTGTATAAAATATGTAGCTGAGAAAGTAATGCCCTCACCAGTCACTCATATGTAAATTACACCAATGTCCTTCTAATTTAAAGTGTTTCTCCTTGGATATATTTCTCATGCAAATGACTGTTACTGCAGACTTCAGAGTATGATTTACCTGCGGTTACTTAACATTATGAGTCACACCTTGAGTTTTTTATCTCCTGTAGGCTTGTCACCCATTTGGATTGTTTCATTCACTTCAGAGTAATGATGATAATTTTGCTGTGGAAAATGGATATGATAAAAATTATATTCATTAGGTAAGTTCTCTTGGGAGCATATTATATATGCATGCATAATAGCATAAAGGTTAATAGCACTGGCTTTGAATCATAGAGATATAGGTTTAAATCTTTGTTCTAACCCTTGGTAGCTCTGAAATTTCTGCCAAGTTATTTAACATCTTTGAGTAATTATCTCAGGGTTGCTGTACTGTTAAATTATATGTAAAAATAATTTAGAACTGTGCCTTGCACAAAGTATGTGCTCACAAAGTAGCAATATTTTTATTCTTTAGTTAAGAGACATTTTGCAAAGTTGGGAAAGAACAATAATATTTGGGTTTGTCAGTGACTATATATATTGTGACACTACTAAAAATATGACTAAAAAGTGTTTGTTTCAGAAAGACTTTGTTAGGATTTGGAAATGAGAAGCTTTGGATTCAGATGAAAATTGTGTATTTCCCATAGACAAAGTACACCATTTTGAGGATATTCAGGTGATGTTAAGTGAAAAGCTTTTCATCCTGGGTTTATTTTGAGTAATTGTAGAGAGGATGTAAATTGTTCAGGAAATTTGATATTTCATTTGCCTAGTCAAAATGTTTTATTTAAAATAATATCTAAATTACTGTGGCTACTTATACAAATTTATGATTTATATGTGTGAATGCCTGTAATAAATGATGTTATTATCCAAATCACATACAAGAAATAGTTTTTATGTTTCATTTGCATACTTAGGAATGCACACAGAAGGAGAAAACTTCTAGAATGAGAGAGTGAACACTTCTAAAATCCTCTCCTTCATAAATGCAATGATAATAAGAGCAAAGTTTGTCAAAATCAACTTTTTCAGAGCTCTGGAAATTAGCCAGATTTGCAACAAACTGAGGACAGTTTTATTCAATAAAAAAGTTTGGACTATAGTAAGAACAGTGAGCCTTGAGGCACTTTAACTTGTCCTATTTCCATCTATTTATTCCTAGATCAGTAGTAACTGTGAAAACTTAAAACCATTTTACCATGGTAGCTATGAAAGTCAGCCTTATAGCAGTTACTTATGGGGTTACAGTGGATTTGGAGCTTCCTTCAAGAGAATTGTCACTATCTGACCTATGTGGCAGACCCTAGAAAAAGTCCATTTTCTAAGATTTTCTTTATTTGAGCAGAATCCAAGCTCTCTATGAAATAGCCCTAACCCTAAGGGCATATTTAGAAAACAATCAGTGGAAATAATTTAACATTGCAGCTACTTAAGGCTAGGACACACACAAGGCTAGGATTAACAAATGGTTGGCAAACAATTAAAAGGAAAAGTTAGAGAATAAGATATCCAGTGCGGCTTTGTAAATTTCCTATATGTTTCTGGTAATAGAGAAAGTGATATGCATGTTTAATTCTTTGTATACACTCAAGAAAGATTATGATAGGAATTTATTGCTGTTCAGTCACTCAGTTATGTCCGACACTGCGATCCCATGGACTGAAGCACACCAGGCTTCCCTGTCCTCACCATCTTCCGGAACTTGGTCAAACTCATGTCCATTGAGGCGGTGATGCCATCCAGCCATCTCATTCTCTGTCGTCCCCTCTCCTCCTGCCTTCAATCTTTCTCAGCATCAGGGTTTTTTCTAAAGAATCAGCTCTTTGCATCAGGTGGCCAAAGTATTGGAGCTTCAGCTTCAGCATCAGTCCTTCCAATGAATATTCAGGACTGATGTCCTTTAGGATGGACTGGTTGGATCTCCTTGCAGTCCAAGGGACACTCAAGAGTCTTATCCAACACAACAGTTCAAAAGCATCAATTCTTTTATGTTCAGCCTTCTTTATAGTCCAACTCTCATATCCATACATGACTACTAGAAAAACCATAGCTTGTACTACACAGACCTTTGTTGGAAATGTAACATCTCTGCTTTTTTATACACTGTCTAGGTTTGTCATAGTTTTTCTTCCAAGGGGCAAACATATTTTAATTTCATGGCTGCAGTCACTGTCTGCAGTGGTTTTGGAGCCTAAAAAATAAAGTATGCCACTGTTTCCATTGTTTCCCCATCTATTTGCCATGAAGTGATGGGACCAGATGCCATGATCTTTGTTTTTGGGATGCTGAGTTTTAAGCCAGTTTCTATACTTCCTGACTCTTTAGTTCCTCTTCGTTTTCTGCCATAAGGGTGTTGTCATCTGCATATCTGAGGTCACTGATGTTTCTCCTGGCAATCTTGATTCCAGCTTGTGGTTCATCCAGTCTGGTGTTTCTGGGTAGAGATAGGGTAGGCATTTCTGATCAGGATAGCATAATATAATCAAATAGATAGTTTAAAAATCCCACTAGGGATGTAGATAGACAGGGAACTTTAGGGGGCTTTAGGAGACCACAGTAAGTTAATTATTACTGAAGAACACAATGGGAAATTCTTGAAACAGTGTGGGCTTGCTGGACACATGAAACAGATCAAGTTGTTTAGCAACAAAGCCAGACAACCTTTTGTAGCAACAAAACCAATTTAACCTCCTTAGCAAGGAAATCATGCAATGGGGGCATGAGACATTCCTTGGGACAATATAACAATCATGGAAAACTAAGGCCTATAACCTGCCCAATGATATCAATAGGTTATGACCTCTGGGACATGTTCTTTGCACACATACAAAAACAATAGGTTGGGAAAGGTGACATTTCAATGTGAACAAATCTCTTTATATTGAGACTTGAAATAATTTTTCCATAGTTCCATGACAGTATTGGATGGGCCATATAGAATCAAAAACTCCCCTGCTCAATGTATGTGGAAAGTTAAAGATGGAAGACTTGAAGAACAATGAAGAAAGTGGTCTTCTTCCTCTCCCCTCTTTCCTTTGATTAAAAAATTGTAAACCAATAAGCACTCACTTGCCTACCTGCTTGGAAAACTCATAAGCATCCTATGCTAATAATTCACTCATCTATCGTTTTGCCTCTCATTGAATTCTTTCTACACTGAGACATAAAGAAATGGATATCCTTGGTGCCCCACTAGATGTGTTTCTGTGCTTTTGATCCTAATTTCTTGTGCCTGGGGACACAAGGCTCTGCACAACCAGAACGACAAGGTCAGGGCAGAGTTGTAAACTGCACAAGGGAGTACTTGAAGGCATACCTCAGAACATACACACCACCTTAGAAAGGCTGGGAGAAGTGTTGTTTTAAGATATGTTAGGAAATGTCTGTCCAATAAGTAAGCTAATGGAGAAGAATTCTATAACTGCACATGACAAAGATTATATATTTTACAAAATTATACCGGGAAAGTCATAAAGCAAACACAAAACCTGGAGTCACAAAACCTGGAGTGGTTGGTTTGATTTGCAGAGATGAGCATTATGTTTTTTTAAACTATCCAGTTTAAATAAAAAGTGAGAGACATCCACAAATAATTGTTAAATCATGGCACACAAACAAGAGTAAAAGGAATCAATAGAAATTGATCCTGAGGGAAGAAGATATTGGAATTACTAATGACTTACTTAAAATCATATAGTTTAAATATATGCAAATAACTAAATGAATCATATTTGAATTTCTATAGGATGTTTGAGATAATATATCACCAAATATATAACGTAGATAAAGAGATAGACATTATTAAAAAAAATAGAGATTTTGGAGTTAAAAAGAATAAATGAAATGAAAATTTCACTAGAAGGGTTCAATAGTAGATTGTAATTGAAAGAAGAAAAAGCAGTAAACTTGAAGAAAGAACAACTGAGATGATCCTTTCTGAGGAATAGAAAAATAAAAGAATAAATAAAATGAACAAAACTCTGAGAGCCACCAATAATCATAGACAATCCATTCAATGGGGATTCTAGAATGAGAAGAGAGATGAAAAGTAAGGGGAAAAGGGATATTTGAAGAAATAATTGCCCCAAACTCCAAAATTGAATGAAAGAAACATTTGCACATCAAAGAGGCTCGGTCAATTCAAACAGGATAAACTTAAGGAAATACACACTAAGTTATATCCTAGTCAAATTGTTGAACAATAAAAACAAGATAGAATCCTGAAAAAAAAGAAAAAACAGTGATTTACTACACATAAGGTGAATAGATTAAAAGTTAACTTCTTGTCAGGAATTAGGGAGGGCAAAAGAAGGCATTTCACATAATGTACTCTGCATATAAGTTAAATAAGCAGGGTGACAATATAGTGCCTTGAAGTACTCCTGTCCCAATTTTGAACCAATCGTTTGCTTCATGTCTGGTTCTATCTGAGAAGGTACATTCCTCACCCCCACAGATCTACCTTACCAGGACAGTGGAGAGTAGGTGATTCAAGTACATCTTCCATTAAGAACCACTTCAGTTTCTTTTTTTTTTTTAAACTGCTTAACTGCCAGCTTTCTTTCATTCCTTTTATTCTTTTTTTTTTTCCT
Source organism: Giraffa tippelskirchi (assembly GCF_054371585.1). Lineage (NCBI taxonomy): Eukaryota > Metazoa > Chordata > Mammalia > Artiodactyla > Giraffidae > Giraffa > Giraffa tippelskirchi. The sequence goes on along the minus strand of NC_137285.1, from coordinate 89,201,951 downwards.
TCTTGAACATTATTAAATGAAGAGTACAAAAATAATGTGGCTCTTTTTCTGTAGAGTAACATTTTCATGTTTCTCTGTCTAAATGAAATTTCCAGGCATCCAAGTTGACATAGTATTCCTTCATCTATAGACCTCCCTATGTTTGTGACGCTAGTTTTGATAAACTGTGTTATATCTAACTATAATTAGTTTGGCATAATAATTACTAATTATAATTAATGTCTTCAAAGTTCATTCACAATAAAAATAATTTTGTGTTCACTTCATTTTTTTCTCCGTTAGTCAACCCTGAGTGATTGAGCACATGTCATTGGAATTAGCACTGAGACTGTTAGATTCAATCATAAAACTTTCATGTGACCTTAGAAATGTATAGAAACCCTATTAGCCCCTATTTTTTTTCAGCATTTGGCATATCCCTCAGTGATAATGTGTTTGTTTCCAGTAGTTTTTAGCAACTTGACAATAAATATAGTGTTATACTGTGAATGAGAAAAAAAAAACAACTAAAAATAGATGAGAATTTGTCAATAACAGAACTTACCTAAAAAAGAAAATTATAGGAAATTCTTCAGGAAAATCAAATATAGAGTACTGCTCAAAGTAAATACATAGATAAATATAAAATATAGTATAAATATATCTTTGTTGTAACTTTTCCCCTTATCTGATTTAAATGACAATTGTATAAAACAATAAATGAATAATTGAATTAAAAGTTGGTGAACCTATATGAAGATGGAGTTTTTTTCACCATCAAACCTCAGAAGTGGGACAGGAGCAGAGAAATATTGGAGCAAAATTTTTGTGTACGGTTGGAATTAACCTGGTGTCAACCTCAATTAAATGATTTGAATTTAAGTTGTTAATTGTAATTCATAGAGCAGCATACTAAGAAAATAACTAAAAATATATATATCAAAATATACAGCAAGGGGATTAAAATGTGATACTAGAAAATATCTATTTAACAGAAAAGAAGATGTTAAAGGAGAAATTTGAAAGGTATAAGATATATGGAGCCCATTATACAGAGTGAAGTAAGCCAGAAAGAAAAACAACAATACAGTATACTAACGCATATATATGGAATTTGAAAGATGGTAACGATAACCCTATATGCGAGACAGAATAAGAGACACAGACGCATGGAACAATTTTATGGACTCTGAGGGAGAAGGTGAGGGTGGGACGTTCTGGGAGAATAGCATTGAAACATGTATATTATCATATGTGAAACAGAACACCATTCCTTGTTCGATGCATGAGACAAGGGCTCAGGGCAGGGGCAATGGGATGACCCAGAGGGATGGGATGGGGAGGGAGGTGGGTGGGGGGTCCAGGAAGGGGAACACATGTAAACCCATGGCTGATTCATGTCAATGTATGGCAAAAACTATTACAATATTGTAAAGTAATTAGCCCCCAACTAAAATAAATAAATTTATAAAAAAATAAAATAAAATAAAAATAAAAGTATTATGATTAAAAAGAAAAAAAAAGATATATAGAAAACCAATAGTAGATAAAATATATCGATAAAACTATAAAGAGTCAGACGTGACTGAGCAACACTAACTCTTTGTGACCCCATGACCTGTAGCCCTCCAGGCTCCTCTGTCTATGGGATTCTCCAGACAAGAATACCAGAGTTGCTTGCCAATCCTTTCTCCAGGGGATCTTCCTTACCAGAGGTTGAACCCAGGTCTCCTGCATTGGCAGGTAGATTCTTTACCATTTGACTCACCAGGGAAGCCCCAAGTTGGCTAAATATACCAATAAAAATCAGATACTGTAGGTAGTATAAAAAGTAACAGAAAACATTGTCTAACTATGTTTTCTGTTAAGACTCATACTGTAGACTCAAAAGAACACATAGGGTGAATTGCTGGAAATAGATACATTATGCAAATATTAACCAAAGGATAACAGAGAGTCTCTACTAATATGAGAAAAAATCAAATTAAGACAAACCCTGCTATGAGAGACAAAAATATATCAATTCATCATAAAGACATAAAATCAAAATCATATAAATACATATAAAGAAAATTCCAAATAAAAGACCAAAAAAATAATAAAGGGAGAAATAGACAATTCAAGTTGAGAGTTGGGAACTTCAATAATTCACATTTAAAATGGATCCAACAACAAGGAAGAAGATAAAAAATGGAAAAAGAAAAAGATGACTTGAGCAACACTATACACCATCTAGACTAACAAACATCTACAGAATACTCCATCAGAAACAAGAAAATATACATTTTTTCAAAACCATACAAACCATTCTCCATGATAGACTATATGTTAGGCCATAGAGCAAGCCTGAATCAATTTAAAGTAATTGAAATTATACAAAGTACATATCCCCACACAGAAGTGAAATTACGAATTAATAAGAAAAGGAAATTTGGGAAATTCACAGATCTGTAGATACTAAACAATGCATTATTTTAAATTTACCATTTGATCAAATAGGGCATCAGAAAGGAAATTAGAATATACATTGAAAGAAATAAAAACATATACATTGAAAGAATATATGGAATTTTATATTCAACTGTATATTGAATATGCATTGAAAGAAACAACATGACTGAACTAGTGGTAAATCATTAAAGCAGTTTGTGGAGTAAGATATGTAGCTATAACAGTCTATAGTAAAAAAGAAAAAAAAATTCAAATTGCTAATGCAACCTAATACACTTTACACACCAGAAACAAAAAAACAAACTCAATTCAAAGCAGTTATTATTACTCAGGCATTAAATTGTGCCCAACTCTGTGACCCGATGGATTGCAGTATTCCAGACTTCCCTATCCCTCATGATTTCCCAGAATTTGCTCAAATTCATATCCATTGAGTCGCTGATGCCATCCAACCATCTTCTCCTCTGCTGCCCACTTCTCCTCTTGCCTTCAATTTTTCCCTGCATCAGGGTCTTTCCCAGATCTTCCCCTGCTTTTTGCATCAGGTTGCAAAGTATTGGAACTTCAGCATCAGTCATTCCAATAAATATTCAGGGCTGATTTCCTTTAGGATTGACTGGTTTGATCTCCTTGCAGTCCAAGGGACTCCCAAAAGTCTTCCCCAACATCACAGTTCAAAAGAATCAATTATTTGTCACTCAGCCTTCTTTATGGTCCAATCCTCACATCTGTACATGACTACTGGAAAACCACAGGTTTGACTAGATGGACATTTGTCAGTAAAGTGATGTCTCTGCTTTTTAATACATTATGTTTGTCAGAGGTTTTTTGTTTGTTTGTTTGTTTGTTTTCTCCCTAAGGAGCAAGTGTCTTATAATTTCATGACTGAAGTCATTGTCCACAGTGATTTTGGAGCTCAAGAAAATAAAATCCGTCACTGCTTCCACTTTTTCCCTATCTATCTGCAATGAAGTGATAGGACTGTATGCCATGATCTTCCTTATGTAAATGTTGAATTTTAAGCCAGCCTTTTCACTCTCTTCTTTTACCTTCAACAAGAGGCTTTTTAGTCCCTCTCCCCTTTCTGCCATTAGGGTGATGTCATCGGTATATCTGAGGTTGTTGATATTTCTCCCTACAATCTTGATTCCAGCTTGTGCTTCATGCAGCTCAGTATTTCACATGATGTACCCCACATATAAGTTAAATAAGCAGGGTGACAATATACAGGCTTGATGTACTCCTCTCCTAATTTGGAACCAGTCCATCATTCCATGTCCCCTTCTAACTGCTGCTTCTTGACCTGCATATAGATTTCTCAGGAGGCAGGTAAGGTGGTATGGTATTCCCATCTCTTTAAGAATTTTTCACGGCTTGTTATTCATGCAGTGAAAGACTTTAGCATAGTCAACATTTTGCATATGACCTGCTAATTATGCCTGTGACCATTTTTATTATGCTCTAGACATACTAAACCTTTATTTTTCTCTACTAAGACAGATTTTCTTCCACTTTAGGATTATTATTATCCATATGCTCTCTTCCTAGAAAGCTTTTAACTAGGCCATTTTCCAAACTGTGTTTTTGCCATTTAAGACTCAGGTCTTTATTATTTGTGTGAGGTCTTACCTATCACCTAATCCAAAGTAGTTCTTTAGTACTTGTATTACATCACTCAGTTTTTATTGTCTTCATTTTCTGAAATTATCTTGTTCCTTTAATTTGCTTATTGTCTATACATCCTTATTAGAATTTTAACTGAGTGCAGTGTTTTTTCCTTTAAATCTCAGCACTCTACTACCACAGCTGGAACAATATCAACGTTCGATGAATATCTGCCAAATAGTTAAAGGAAGCCATTCCTTTACATCATCTACTGTAACATAAGGCTAGATTGCTTCATCTGAAAAACATCCCAACGTACCATCATTGGGCTCCTGTAACATCAGTCACCGAAATAATCTTACAGCATTTGTTATAGTTTGGTTTCTTGTATTTACTGCACATTTTTTCCTTCAGCCATAAACTCTGCTTTCTTGTTGATGTTATAAAACACCATAGAAGGCTGGAGAAGAAGTTTCCATGGTTTCAGAGAATAGGAATGGCATTCAAATCCTGTTTATACTGAAATTGGCATGTTATTTAACTGTTTCGGGCGTCAGTTTCTCTATTTATAAAACTCATTAGTGCTGGGTAGATTACATGAGAAAATGTGTGAAAAGAAGTTAGGAAAGAACTAGTGGGTAGAAGCTCAATACATATTAGTAGCGATTCTTATTACAAATTTCTTCAATTCCTGGAATCATAGTTATTAATGATGGAAAGAAATCTTCACTTACCTGTAAGTTTATCTATCTGAAATTATCTTTTATGTTAGTTGTATATATATATATATACACATTTATATATAAACAATATGTACATGAATATATGCATTTATACTGCATTGATAATGCATATCTAGATACATATCATCTAGATATTAGTATTTGAATTATTTGTTTATATGTTGTTAGTCAATGTGCTCCATAGTCATAGGCACAAAAAATATTTTAATTCTGAGAAGTTGAAACATCATTCAACTCTAATATTTCTTATAATTATGCTTATTGACATTTTATTTTTATAGTACAATTCTATGTCACTGTGGAGTTTCTAGTTTCAGATTACATTCAATTATATTTGCACACCACACAAAAATATTCTATAGATGACAATGATATTCTTTAGAGACAGTTTTGAATTTCTGCTATTTTTGAGACAAATGCACATTTTCATCACTAAGGATAAAGCCAAATAGTAAAAAACAAAGCATCAACTGGGTTTTCTAACCATGCCTATGGACAAAGGTGTCATAACATTTTTAAAAAGGAATTGAAGAGGAAAGTTGAAATGCTGAGAATATAGTTTATTGTAAATGCCTGAATCAGAACAAACAACCAGTGAAAGGTCAACATAACAGCCCATTGATCTATACAAGCACATTTGCTAAACCCAGTAATAAATTCCTCCAAGAACCAAGCAGCAATTCCTTCAAATATTTGTGATATTCTTTTGTACGAGGAAGCTGACCAGGAAGTATAGCAGAATTTGCCCTTTATCATTGTTAGCACAAAGTCAGTAAACTATGGGCCCATCATAAAGATTTTAAACATTATCTTTCCTATAAATGTAACTTTATTGAACCCACATTTTGAGCAAATTTATGTCAGTCAATGATCTACCAGTCTTTGTATACTTGTATACAATTGTCCATTGTTTTATCATTCTTCCTGAATAGACTGAACTCCTGAATGACAGGGACAATATATTATTAATGGTATTGTTAATTATGGAAAATAATTAGACTACTGAGAAAGACTGGTACTGGAAACAGGTTATCTCTAAATATTTGTCTTTTATGGTGATATGATTTTGGAACTTGTGAAAATTTACAGGACCATTCACATTAACAACACAAATAGACCTGATCCAAAAGAGGGTAGGATACAGCGACCAAACAAAAAGGAAAAAGAAAGAAACAAATAAAGGTACGCTGTTAAGAAAACAGATATCTTATTAGGTCTTATTAAAAAATAGCAAGATTGTGGCAGAGAAATACTATAATGCGAGGGTTTACGTTATTATCCCCTACATTATTAAAAACTGTTCAATACAATTAAATTAGCAGAAGTTAATTAATAAGCACGTGAAAACCAACAACAATAATGCAAAAATAAGTTCCAAATTCTCCTCCCTACCCGTGCATGAACAATCTCTCTCATTGAACTATTCTTTATTCTCATCTTCAGCTTATCCAGTCATCACTTAAAGATTTCTATCTAAGATAAACATTCCCATATTTTTAATATGTGGTCTATCTTTTTGGTTAGTGATAGGGAGGCAATATACAATTCAGACACTCAGTTAAATTTGAACTTTAGACAAACAACATTTTATTTTAGCTATAAATATATCTCAAGTAAGGTCTGATCTTTTTCTCTATTATTCCAGATGCTTGAAGTGATTTACTTGTGTTTATTATCATTTACTTCGCATATTCTTTTTTTTAATTTATTCTTAATTGGAGGGTAATTGCTTTACAATATTGAGTTGATTTCTACAATACATCAGCATGAATCAGCCATAGGTATACATATGTCCCTTGCCTCTTGAATCTCCCTCCCACCTCCCACTCCATATCACCCCTCTAGGTTGTCAGAGAGACTAGGTTTGAGCTCCCTGCATCGTGCAGCAAATTCCCACAGGCTATCTAGTAATATTTCACACATATGTATTTCACACATATGAAGCATAATGTATATGCTTCAATGCCACCCTCTCAACCTCTTCTACCCTCTCCCTCCTTCTCTGTGTCCATAAGTCTGTTCTCTATGCCTGTGTCTCCATTGCTGCCCTGCAAATAGGTTCATCAGTACCATCCTTCTAGATTCCATATTTATGTGTTAATATATGATACTTGTTTTTCTCTTTTTGGCTTATCTCACTCTGTATAACAGGCTCTAGGTTCAGCCACCTCATTAGAACTGACTCAAATGCATTCCTTTTTAATGGCTAGGTAGTACTTCATTATATACGGATCACAACTTTTTTATTCATTCATCTGTCAATGGACACCTAGGTTGCTTCCATGTCCTAGCTATCGTAAATACTACTGCTTATGAACATTGGGGTACATGTGTCTTTTTCAGTTATGGTTTTCTCAGGGTATATGCCCAGTAGGGGGATTGTTGGGTCATATGGTAGTTTTATTCCTTGTTTTTTAAGGACTCCCCATATCGTTCTCCATAGTGGCTGTATCAATCTACATCCCCACAAACAATGCAAAAGGATTCCGTTTTCTCATACTCTCTCCAGCATTTATTATTTGTAGATTTTTTGTTGATGGTCATTCTGATTGGTGTAAAGTGATTCCTCATTGTAGTTTTGATTTACATTTCTCTAATGAGGAAAGATACTGAGCATCTTTTTATGTGCTTATTATTCTTCTGTATGTCTTCTTTGGAAAGATATCTGTTTAGGTCTTCTGTCACTTTTTGATAGGATGGTTTGTTTTTCTGGTACTGAGTGGCATGAGCTGCTTGTATACTTTGGAGGTTAATCTTCTGTCAGTTATTTCATTTACTTTACATATTCTTTATGCTTCCAAATTCATTGATTGTTTCTTACATAGGGCCTATTCTGAATATCCTATATAATCTGTATATACTGCAATACAGTTTTAATTTAGAGATGATATTTTTACCTCTAGAAATTTGCATATACTATAAAGCATATGGATACCCGGAAAGTTTAAAGAAGAAATTAGAATGCATTTTTAGCATCCCACCAACTGCTTCCTGTGTATTATGAATAGTTATTATTACTAAATCCTAGTGGTCATTTAATCCTCAGAAGCTTTACCAGTTAATCTTGGCTATCACTCTTCACAGAACAATGGAAAAATATATGAAGATTTTTAGATTGAAGGCTCACTTCAAATATTTTTGAGTGAATGCAAAAACATATATATTTGCACCCACATACACACAACAAAACAATCATTGTGTGTGTGTGTATATATATGCACAAACAAATTCACACAGATTTTATATATGTATGTATGTATGTATGTGTGTATATATATATATATATGTATAACACTATTATCATTATTATTGTTATGGCCCAGTATAGCATGCTCTAATACAGTTTTTTTTTAGATGTTGTATTGCCCTGGTTTTGAAGCCCTGAACCAGCAAACCCAGTCAGTTCCTTTTCATAAGAAACCATTATGTCTACATTCTTGTGTACTCTCTGACTCCAGGTCACTATGTGCCAGCTTTAATCACATCAGGGTGAGGGACCCTACACCAGGAACAACCCCTGGACCCCCTAGTCTACTGAAGTTATTCAAATTAGACAGTCCTGAGTCTACTTTATCTGTTTTACACTTTCCTTCTTATCAAAACACAATAAAATTGCTTGTCCACAGTTTCTTTTCCTTTGCCTTGCAACTGGCCTCAAAAACTTGGGTAAAATTTTTAAAGTAGATAGGATATACATAGGCCCCTGTGCTTCCCCTGCCTCGACATGCTGTCCTATGTTCTCCCCAGGCAACTGTGAGCATAATAAAATTGTAGAGCCCTTTCCAGTTTCTCCCTCTTGATGTGCATCAGGCCTCACCATACCTCACCCAAGGTAACATGATTAAAGAATGTACCAGGTGTGTTCATTGTCCTAGGTCTTGAATTATTATAACCAGGTGAATAATCACATTTTCAAACATTGAAAGCATAATTTTAATCAAACTATACCAAAAATTTTAAAAATATACTTATTTTTTTAAATTCCTATAATTTTTCTCTGTGTATTAAACATAAATGCATTTATAGTGAAGTATGGTCATGCATCTCCTTTATTTAAAGGAAAAGAATGACTGTTTTCAGAACTTCTGAAGAACACATGTCAGTATAAAATCAAGAATACAGTCTAACTTGTAAGTAGAAAGGGATTGAGTCAAGTTTTTAAAGTAGATAGGATTTACATCAGAAAAGGAGAGATTTCAAAAACTTTGGAAGGACAGAGATAGCGAAGATAAAGGAAGAATAATGGTAAATAAAGTAACATCTAGCATTCAGAATTTAGGAAAAGCAAAAATTGCAAAAATCACTTCTGATAAACTCAACTATCTGTGACACCAAAGTGACTAATTTGCACAGGGTATTCATTTATTTGAAAAAAAAAATGATGTTTGTTTGTCAATGATACAGCAGAAATGATAATTTCTGTTTATTTTGTACCTTTTTAATATTGTAGGGAATATATTTCATTGGCAATTTCACGTTTGAGACCCTGCTTTCAGAGATTCTGAAGGGATAATTTAGAGGCCCCCTGAGATATCTCAAAGAGAAATTAAGTTGGATTGTTTGAGATGTTAAGTTAAAAATAATCATTTGTAATTCTGGGTATTATAACCCAGTTTCTTTGTCTATTATATTGTAATCAGATATTTAACCAAGTCTTTTGAGCCTTTTGTCATTTATAGATACTTTTGCACTCTGATTATGTTACAAAACGTGCTTCATCATCAAGGAGATTCATAGAAAATCTATGGAAGCAGTTACAACAGTTTCACACCAAGGTAATGGCTATGTGAGGACTCCAGCTCATACTAACTTAAAACAAGGAGCTGTCCTGTCCCTGGGGCTCCTAGATCAGGCATCTAGAGATTTTTACTCCCTGAGAGGCAGTTTTGACACCCTTACACAGCCTTGAAGCAGTTACAGAAGATAGATCATCACTCCTCTGCATCCCATAAGAATATGGGAGTAAAATTTCTGACTGAGGAGTGAAACAAGAGGGAAGGGTGCAGGACACTAACTTTACAAGGATGACATAACCCGAGGACATGATATAAACTGATTAGAACCAAATGGGTCCAAGATAGCTGAAGATTGGGCCTCAGATCTTGAGCCTCAGTATAAGCTCATCATAACACATCAGCAAGCTAAATGACACAGCCACCAGACCCATGACAATTCTGAGGCCAACCATTAAAGGGCAAAAGGTGAGTAGTGGCCCAGTTCCTGGAAAAGCCTCCTTCCCTGAAAGAGTTGAAATAATCCTCCCACTCATTAGCCTATGAAATTGCCCAACCCGTAAAAACTAACCACACCATATTTTCAGGTCAATCTCACCTTGGACTTCAAGGAAATCAAACCAGTCAATCCTAAAGAAAATCAGTCCTGAATATTCACTGGAAGGACCGGTGCTGAAGCTGAAACTGCAATACATTGGCCACCTGATGTGAAGAGCTGACTCATTGGAAAATACCCTGATGCTGGGAAAGATTGAAGGCAAATGGAGAAGGGGGAAGTAGACGATGAGATGGTTAGATAGTATCACTGGCTCAATGGACATGAGTTTGAACAAACTCCAGGCAATAGTGAAGGGCAGGGAACTCTGGCGCGCTGTAACTCATGAGGTTGCAAAGAGTAGGACATGCTTAGAGACTGAACAACAACAACTCATCTTCTGAGATGGCCCACACTCTGTCTGTGGAGTGTGTTTTTGTTTAAATAAATCCACTTCTTACCTATCAAAAAGAAACAAAAAGAAAATGAGAAAGTTACAGAACTTTGGAAGGACAGAAGTAGTGAAGATAAAGAAAGAATAAAAGGTAAAGAAAGTAATATTCGGGAATTTACCAAGAGTAAAAATTCCAGAAATCACTACTGATAACTTCAACTGTCTGCAGCACTAAAGTGGCTAATTTGCCACAGAATACTCAAAGTTACTTGCATTTTTTTTATGATGTGTGTTTATCGATGCTACAGCAGAAGTAATTGTTTCTGCTTATCTTGTACTTTTCAAAATATTGTAGGGAATACATTTTATTGATAATTTCAAATTTAAGAGCCTATACCAGGGTTTCTGAACTATGCCAGTTTTTAACATCCAATTCCTTTGATACAGAGAGCTAAGTGGATAAACGATAGTCTGAAACATCCACTCTTTCCTATCAAGCATCCTTCACAGTATTTTATTAATATCTAATTTAAAAGAACAATGTTAACTAGAGTCTTTTTCTTTATAAAGGGATGAAATTATGCCTTGTACAAACTAAGATGCATTCAGCTTCTTCCTGAAATAGAAGAGACTAAAGCACAATCAATCACTGTTTCTGTCTTAGTATGCTATTTCTTTCACTCATTTTTCAGTCAAAATCTTCCTTCGATTTACTAGAAGATTAATTATTTCAGCTTTCATTAGCACATCTTATGGAGAAGGGAATGGCAACCCACTCCAGCATTCTTGCCTAGAGAATCCTGTGGACAGAGGAGCCTGGTGGGCTGCTGTCCATAGGGTCGCAGAGTCAGACACGACTGAAGTGACTTAGCAGCAGCAGCAGCAACAGCAACACATCTTATGTACATCATAAGGGACAAAGAAGGAAGATAAAAGTGGTTACTATGTACAAAAATATGCAGAAAATGTGCTTAGTTACTATAGATCTTGTTTGAATTGTTAATGAGGACTTGATTGTTATTAATAATTGCTTTCATTTATTATTCAACTTCTCAGCTGATTTGGTTCATTATTGTAAGACATGATTAAAAATCTCCTTGCTGGTGGATCTGAGTCATCAAGGTTTGGATTTGTAACAGTCTTTCATTAATCTCCACCACTATTACTTCCACAGTTCTAGCTGTGGGAATATGAATACGCACCCTCTCTGAATTTCAGAATCCATCCCCCTTATGAAGCAGTATCAATACTTTCACTTGATCAGGTTTAATACTCCAAGGCACAGTATTTTGCCATGTATTTCAATGGTATAAGGAAATAAAACTGAATGATTATCACAGTCATATTCCAGTTCAATAGAAATATTTTTTTCACCATGGTAGAAATAAACCTATGTTGGCAACAAGTGTGCATTAATTGACAGAGTTCAGAATGGGAGAAAAAATGTTTGCAGTTGTGTTATTGGACAACAACACAAAGAACTCATCAAATTTCACTCTAATTTTTGAACGTGTGTAATTTGAAGACTGGCATCTTTTATTGGTTGCTATTCAAAACATAATGACATATCTTGAAAGATAGCACTGCAAACTTTCCAGTAATTGCTTCCCTGATGGTTCTGTCAGCAAGACTTTGATATTCTGTGACACCATTCTAACAGGTTAGATATTTCTCTGAGATTTGGAATATAGTAATATTAGTGGCTTCTATTGGTATATTCATATCGTCTCAGTTTGGGGTAGTAAAATATGTTCTTTGGTCAAAATCAAGGGAGCATTTTATATCATGATAGTGAATAAATCATTCTGTAAGAAACAAGTTTTGGTGTCTGCCAGGATTATGTCTGGCAGTCCAAGAAAGGCAAATTCACATGCAAAATAATTATCAGTATTACTGACAAATTGCTCTCAGATCCATTTCAAAAGGGAAATAATGTAACTGAGTTTGCCACCAGGTGACTTAAAAAAAGAATCCTGCTGAATGTTGCCATACTAGAGGTTAGTCACTAATCTCCAAGGTTGCCGTGTTGGTACTCAGCAGTAGCAATTACCAGATATGCTTAATTGAGAGGAAATTCTATTGCTAAGCCAATGCTTGTAATTTACGCAAACTCGGCCACATTTCTCTTAAGCCTGTTGAACATATATATTGAATAAGTTCAACTAAAAAATTATACTGACTGATATCCATAACAGGCCATTTTGTCCATTTAATTACTGAGAAATCTGTTATTGGTGCCTGTTTGTTAGTAGCCACATGAGACATGAACATCCTTACATCTCTATTTATTCTGAGTGTTCCATCCATATACCACATTCACAGATCCATTTATCCTCAAGATTTTTACTTTTCTAGACCCTGTGCATTCATCCAAACTATTATTACTTTCCAAGATTATGAGCCCTGAATTCTGACTACTTCTGAGTTAAGTATATAAAGTACTTGAACAATGGCCTCCTGAGAAAATTTACCTTGCCTGGTGTTCTTCATACCATACCTCTTACTCCACTGAATGAGACTGTTGTATCATTGTATTCCTACTGTACTGTACTGTCATATATTTGCAGCTGTTCCCAATATATGTGAACTGAGTTGTATTTTTAATTCCTCAGTTATCTACTTATAGAACATTTTCAAGGAACTATAGGAGTGTATTGAAGGAATAGTGGGTCAACCTGATAGAAGTAGGTGCCGTTTACTTTGGAACACCTAATGATACAAATTACTACCACATTAGAAAAATTTTGACTCTACCTCCCATATACAACTTCCACTTAAAGATACAGTGCTGTAGCACAGCTTTATGGTTTGGTGGGTCTGATATCTATTCCATGTTGGATAGCCGAAGTTACACGCTCACTTATACTTAATGGTAAAACTCTTAGTCCTTAGAGGCCTTCCCAGGTGATGCTAGTGGTAAAAAATCCTCTTGCCAATGCAGGAGACATAAGAGGTATGGTTTCAGTCCCTAGATTAAGAAGATCCACTGGAGGAGGAAATGGCAACGCCCTCCAGGATTCTTGCCTGGGAATCCCATGGACAGAAGAGCCTGGCGGGCTACAGTCAGTGGGGTTGCAAAGAGTTCGACACAACTGAGCATCTGAGGACTTAGTCCCTGCTAGGCCCAAAAGTTAAATGAGTCCCGTTTCACAAAGACAAAATATTTTGTTTTATTTTTATAGAAGAGGGTATGACTTTGCTTTGCACTGGCAGAATAAACACTGTGTTTCTCTAAATGGGAATTACCAGAAAATCTCTAGCACATCGAATATACCCAAAATATTTAGAACAATATATAAAAAGCTGGTCCATAAATACCAAGAGGCAAAGCAGTTTTCTCTACAAGCTTGAACTGTTACAAATCCCTTTCTTGCTCTTGAAACCATTTTAAATCTGCAACCTTATAAATTATTCAATAGATCAAAGCATCACAGACATAGGAATTACACATTTTCACTATAATCTATTCAGACATTTGATCATTATTTCTATTTTCTGTTATTGTAGTAAAATCTATCTAACAAACTTTGCCTTGTTAAGTGTACAATTCATTGGCAAGTTACACTCATAATGTTATGCAGTTATCACTACTATTTCTGAATCTTTTTCATCACCTCAGACATTCTACACAAATTAAACAATAACTCTCCTTTCCTCTTTCTTATACTGCAGATAACTTCTAATCTATTAAAACTTTTTGTTTGTATGAATTTACCTATTTTAGATATTTCATAAAGTAGAATTATACAATAACTGACCTTTTGTGTTTTCTTTATAATGTTTTCAAGATCCATCCATGTTCCAGAATTTCATTTGTGTGGCTGAATAGTATTCTTTAATACATATGCACACACACACATATGTGTATGTCCACATTTTGTTTGTTGATTCATTTACTGATGGATACTTGAATTTTGTCAACCTTTGGGCTATTGTGAACGATGTTGCAATGAAGATTGGCATATCAATATCAAGTTCCTACTTTCCATTATTTGGGGTATATGCCTAAATTAGGAGTGGAATTTCTAGGTCATATGGTAATTCTATTTAACTTATTGAAGACCTGTAGACTACCACATTGGCTGCACCATGCTACATATCCAACTAAAATGCACAAAAATTCTAACTTATCTATTAATATATCCTTCCCAAAACTTATCATTTACCATTAATTAAATTACATCCATCTTCCTATGAGTGAAATTTTATACCACTGTATTGTTAATTACATTTCCCTAATGACTAATGATAATGAATATTTCGTAATATTTTTGTAGGCCATTTGCATATCTATTTAGAGAAATATCTATTTAAGTGCATTGCTTAATTTTTAGTATGTTTTTGGTCTTTTTTGTTATAGAGTTGTAGGAGTTCTTTTTTTTATTAGAAATGTTAAACCCTTATCAGATAAATGATATGCAAATACTTTCTCCCATTCCATATGTTATCTTTAAGCTTTCTTAATAATGCTTTTGATGCACAAAATTTTAATTTTGATGAATTTTCTTTCTTCTTTCTGTTGTTGCTGTTTCATTTTGTTTTAGATTTTGATGTCATATCTAAGAATTCACTAACAAATGAAAGGTCATGAAGATATACCCTTATCTTTCCTTCTAAGAAGTCGTTGACCCAATTTGGATAATTTTCTTTATGGTATGGGGTATGGTTTCACCTTCACTCTTAGGCATGTGGAAATTAACTGGTCCCGGCACTTTGTCGAAGAGACTATTCTTTTCCTATAAATAATCTTGGTTCAGTTCACTTTAGTCAAGCTGAGTCACTCAGTTGTGTCCAACTCTTTGTCACCCCATGGACTGCAGCACTCCAGGTCTCTCTGTCCATTACCAACTCCCAGAGGTTACTGAAACTCATGTCCATTCAGTTGGTGATGCCATCCACCATCTTATCCTCTGTCATCCCCTTCTTCTCCCACCTTCAATCTTTCCCAGCATCAGGATATTTTCAAATGAATCAGTTCTTCACATCAGGTGGCCGAACTATTGGAGTTTCAGCTTCAACATCATCCCTTCCAATGAATATTCAGGTTTGATTCCCTTGAGAATGGACTGGTTGGATCTCCTTGCTGTTCAAGGGACTCTCAAGAGTCTTCTCCAACACCACAGCTCAAAAGCACCAATTCTTCAGTGCTCAGCTTTCTTCACAGTCCAATTCTCATATCTATACATGACTACTGGAAAAACCATAGCCTTGACTAGATGGACCTTTGTTGGCAAAGTAATGTCTCTGCTTTTTAATATGCTGTCTAGGATGGTCATAAATTTCCTTCCAAGGAGTAAGCGTCTTTTAATTTCATGGCTGTAGTCACCATCTGCAGTGATTTTGGAGCCCAAAAAAATAAAATCTGCTACTGTGTTTCCACTGTTTCCCCATCTATTTCCCATGAAGTGATGGGATCCAATGCCATGATCTTAGTTTTCTGAACATTGAGCTTTAAGCCAACTTTTTCACTCTCCTCTTTAACTTTCATCAAGAGGCTCTTTAGTTCCTCTTTGCTTTCTGCCATAAGGGTGGTGTCATCTGCATATCTGAAGTTATTGATATTTCTCCCGGCAATCTTCATTCCAGCTTGTTCTTATTCCAGCCCAGTGTTTCTCATGATGTACTCTGCATATCAGTTAAATAAGCATGATGACAATATACAGCCTTGATGTACTCATTTTCCTATCTGGAACCAGTCTGCTGTTCCATGTCCAGTTCTAACTGTTGCTTCCTGACCTGCATACAGATTTCTCATGAGGCATTTCCATCTCTTTTAAAATTTTCCACATTTCATGGTAATCCACACAGTCAAAGGTGTGGCATAGTCAATAACACAGAAATAGATGTTTTTCTGGAACTCTCTTGCTTTTTCAATGCTTCAGTGGATGTTGCCAATTTGATCTCTGTTTCCTCTGCTTTTTCTAAAATCAGATTGCACATATGAAAGTTCATAGTTCATGTATTGTTGCAGCCTGGCTTGGAGAATTTTGAGCATTACTTTACTGACGTGTGAGATGAGTACATTTGTGAGCTTGTTTGAACATTCTTTGGCATTGCTTTTCTTAGGGATTGGAGTGAAAACTGACCTTTTCCAGTCCTGTGGCCACTAATGCATTTTCCAAATTTTCTGGCATATTGAGTGCAGCAGTTTCACAGCATCTTATTTTAGGATTTGAAATAGCTCACCTGGAATTCCATCACCTCCACTAGCTTTGTTCATAGTAACCCTACTATGCTTCCCACTTGTCTTCACATTTCAAGATGTCTGCTTCTAGGTGAGTGATCACACTCTCATGATTATCTTTATCATGAAGATTTTTGTATAGTTCTTCTGTGTATTCTTGCCACCTCTTCTTAATATCTTCTGCTTCTCTTAAGTCCATACCATTTCTGTCCTTTATTGAGCCCATCTTTGCATGAAATATTCCCTTGGTGTCACTAATTTTCCTGAAGTCTTTCACATTCTATTATTTTCCTCTATTTCTTCGCATTGATCACTGAGGAAGACTTTCTTATCTCTTCTTCCTATTCTTTGGAACTCTGTATTCAATTGGGTATATCTTTCCTTTTCTCCTTTGCCTTTCACTTCTCTTATTTTCTTAGCTGTTTGTAAGGCCTCCTCAGACAACCATTTTGCCTTTTTGCATTTCTTTTTCTTGGGGGCTGGTCTTAGTCACTGCCTTCTGGACAATGTCACAAACCTCCGTCCACAGTTCTTCAGGCACTGTGTCTATCAGATCTATTCCCTTGAATCTTTCTTACTTCCAATGTGTAACCATAAGGAATTTGATTTAGGTCATACCTGAATGGTCTGGTGGATTTCCCTACTTTCTTCAATTTAAGTCTGAATTTGGCAATAAGAGTTTTTGACTTAATGTCTATTTTGGGTAATACAGTTTAGTCACCTCAGTTTTCTTTGAGTTACTACTTGCATGGAATGTCTTTTTCCATCCATCTACTTTCAATCTTTTGTGTTTTTTGATCTAAAGTGAAGCTTTTATAGACAGTATGCCAATGAATTGTGTTTAATATTCCATTTACTAAATGTTTTATCTTGATTGTGGTTCAATCCATTTACATTTCAAACAAATATTCATAAGGAAAATTTTCTGTCATTTTGATATTTGTTTGGTTTACATACTACACTTTTTTGGCTCTTTCAGCCTCCCTTACTGCCTTATTTTGTGTCCAGCTGATTTTTTATAGTGAATTGTTCAAGTTCTCTTCTCATTTCCTTATGTATACATTTCTAAGATACTTACTTTGGAAATAATATCGGAATTACACAATATTCTAATATACTTTAGGTCCCCTAAACATTAATGAGTTATATTTTGAGAGCACCTGGTGTCTCAGTTTGCAAATAATCTGTCTGCAATGCAGGTGGCTGCCTGCAATGTGGGAGAGGTGGGTTCGATTCCTTAGTCAAGAAGCTTCCCTGGAGAAGGAAATGGCAACCCACTCCAGTATTCTTGCCTAGAAAATCCCATGAACAGAGGAGCCTGGTGGGCTACATTCCATGTAGTTGCAAAAGTCGGACACAACTTAGTGACTAAACCAGCAATATCAGTATGATAATCTCTAGGTCCATCCTTGTTGCTACAAATGGCAATATTTTATTCTTTTTTATTTTGGGGTAATATTTCATTGTACATATATATACATCCATTGCATATATGTGTGTGTGTGTGTGTATCTTCTTTATTTTCATTTTCTTAAATTATAAATTGGTGGAGTATAGCCTCTTAACAATGTTGTGATAGTTTCAAGTGCTCACAGAAGTAATAATTTCAGTTTCCTTATATTTGAAGCTTGCTGATTCTTTATTCTATCTGCTTAAATCTACTATTGAATCTTATTGGGGAATTTTTCATTCCAGTTACTATGCTTCAGAATCCTAGAATTTCTGTTTGTTTCCTTTTAACATCTATATTTCTTTACTTTTATTTTGGCCATACATCATTTTTCCTTATTTCCTTTAGTTCTTTGTCCATGGTTTTCTTTAGTTCTTTGAGCATATGTAAAACAGTTGTTTTAAAGTAATTAGTAACTGTAATGTCTGAGTTTCCTCAGGGACCATTTCTATCAATTGTTTTCTTCCTTTGACTTGGAAACACCTTTCTCTTCCTTTATATGACATGGGTTTGGGATTGGTTTTGAAAACTGGACAATAAATATTATAATGTGTTAAATCTGGAAATCAGATTGTCCCCCTTCTCCAGAGTTTGGTATTTTTGATAGCTATAATCCATTTGCTTAGTACTTTTTCCAACATATTTATTAAAAGTCTATATTCTTTGTCATGTGAGTCACTGAAGTTTCTGTTCCTTTAGTTTATATTCATTTAGTGTTTTACTAATTTCCTCATTTTCTAAGAGATAAAAGAAAGAAAAAAAAATGTATCATTTTCTTGGATCAGCTCTGTGACCAGGTATTCCAATATTTATTCAGTCCACTTACAACTCAGATAGGCTTGCTCCCATTTCCACTGACTCTGGAGATTAATCAGAGGTGCAAATTTAGCATCCTCCTGGGGCTTCACTGAGAATGTGTCGCGCCATGGATTTATGAGTGATATTCCCAATTATACATGGACAATTTTGAATATCTGAATTTCTCAAAGAAACTCTCCCCATCTTTTCTTCCATGAATTTAGGTTGTTACTTGTATGTCTCAACTTTTTTTTTTTTTACTCTGACTGTGACTGATAATTTTTTTCATTTGTCTTACCATGTTTTCAAGCAATATATACACTTTTATGGCCTGAGACGGTTCTAAATTAGGCACAGAAGTTATGAGTATCTTACATTAGTTCTTCTTGTATTCTTCAAAGTGTAGAAGACAGAAACAAAATATTTCACAAATAAGTTCTCAAATCCTCCTCCAGAACCAGAGATTAGGTTTCCACAGCAGGAACAGGAAATTCCATCATCAAGATCACCACCCTGTCAGAGAGAGTGCAGGTCAAATGCAACTAAAAATGGCACGAATGCATTGCTGTCATTTTTGAGCTGACTTTTTCTTGATTCAGAATTTTATTGATTACTTTAAAGCTTTATTTTACAGAGTTATGATAGGGTTGGTCCTGGAAGTTTCTGCCTTTTTTTTTAATTAATTTTTTATATGGAAGGATAATTGTTTTACAGAATTTTGTTGTTTCTTTCAAATCTCAACATAAATCAGCCATAGGTATACCTGTATCCCCTCCTTCCTGAACCTTCTTCCCATCTCCCTCCCCATTCTACCCGTCCATGTTGACACAGAGTCCCTTTTTGAGTTTCCTGAGCCATACAGCAAATTCCCATCAGCCATCACTTTTACACACAGTAATCTAAATATCCGTGTTACTCTTTCCATATATCTCACCCTCTCTTCCCCTCTCCCCATGTCCATAAGTCTATTCTCTGTATCTCCTTCTTCATTGCTGCACTGTGAATAAATTCTTCAGTACCATTTTTCTAGATTCCATATATGTGTGTTAGAATAAGATATTTATCTTTCTCATTCTGACTTACTTCACTCTGTATAATAGGCTCTAGGTTCATCCACCTCATTAGAACTGACTCAAAATTCTTCCTTTTTATGGCTGAGTAGTATTCCACTGTGTATATGTACCACAACTTCTTTATCCATTCATCTCTCGATGGATATCTAGGTTGCTTTCATGTTTTAGCTATTGTAAATAGTGATGCAATGAACAATGGGATACACGTGTCTCTTTCAATTTTGGTTTTCTCAGGGTGTATGCCTAGGAGTGGGATTGCTGGGTCATATGGTGGTTTTATTTCTAGTTTTTTAAGGAATCTCCATACAATCTTCCATAGTGGCTGTATCAATTTACATTCCCACCAACAGTGCAAGAGCATTCCCTTTTCTCCCCACCCTTTTAATTCTTTTTGTTGCATTGATGAATGGGGTTGACTCCTTGATTTCTCTTTCTAATTTTTCATTGTTAATATATAGAAATGCAAGTGATTTCTGTGTATTGATTTTGAATCCTGCAACTTTGCTGCATTGATTAGTTCTAGTAATTTTCTGATCCTATCTTCAGGGTTTCCTGTGTATAGTATCATGTCATCTGCAAACAACGAGAGCTTTACTTTTTCTTTTCTAATCTGGATTCCTTTTATTTCTTTTTCTTCTCTGATTGCTTGCAGCTAGGGCTTCCAGAACTATGTTGAATAATAGTGGTGGAAGTGGACACACTTGTCTTGTTCATGATCTTAGGGGGGATGCTTTCAGTTTTTCACCATTGAGAATAATGTTTGCTATAGGCTTACCATATATGGCCTTTACTATGTTGAGGTAGGTTTCTTCTATATTCAATTTTGAAGGGTTTTAATCATAAATAAGTGCTAACTTTTGGCAAAGGATTTTTTCTGCATCTATTGAGATTGTCATTTGGCTTTTATCTTTCAATTTGTTAATAAGGTGTATCACATTGATCGACTTGAGTATATCGAAGAATCCTTGCATCCTTGGAATCAACCCAACTTGATCAGGGTGTATGAGCTTTTTGATGTGTTGCTGAATTCTGTTTGGTAAATTTTGTTGAGGATTTTTGCATCTGTGTTCATCAGTGATATTGGCCTGTAGTTTTATTTTTTTGTGTTGCCTTTGCCTGATTTTGGTATCAGGGTGACAGTGGCCTTGTAGAATGAGTTTAGAAGTGTTCCTTCCTCTGCAATTTTTTGAAAGAGTTTTAAAAGAATAGGCATTAGCTCTTCTCTAAATGTTTGACAGAATTCTCCATTGAAGCCACCTGGTCCTGAGCTTTTGTTTTTTGTGAGATTTTTGACCACAGCTTCAATTTCAGTGCTTGTAATTGGCTTGCTCATAATTTCTATTTCTTCCTGGTTCAGTCTTGGAAAATTGAACTTATCTAAGAATCTGTCCATTTCTTCCAGGCTATCCATTTTACTGTCATAGAGTTGCTCATAATAGTCTCTTATAATCTTTTGTATTTCTGCAATGTCTGTTGTAACGTCTCCTTTTTCATTTCTAATTTTGTTGATTTGATTCATCTCTCTTTTTTTCTTGATGAGTCTGGGTAAAGGTTTGCCAACTCTGTTTACCTTCTCAAAGCAACAGCTTTTAGTTTTATTAATCTTTACTATTGTTTCTTTCATTTCTTTTTCATTTATTTCCACTCGGATCTTTATGATTTCTTTCCTTCTACTAATTTTGGGGCTTTTTTGTTCTTCTTTTACCAGTTGCTTTAGGTGTAAAGTGAAGTTGTATATTTGACATTTTTTTGTTTGTTTGTTTCTTGAAGTAGGATTGCATTGTTATATACTTCCCTCTTAGAACAACTTTTGCTGCATCCATAGGTTTTGAGTTGTCATGTTTTTATTGTCATTTTCTACTAGAAATTTTTTGATTTCCCTTTTGATTTCTTCGGTAGCCTGTTGGTTATTTAGAAACGTATTGTTTACTCTCCATGTGCTTGTGTTTCTTACAGTCTTTTCTTTTAATTGATAGCTAGTTTCATAGCATTGTGGTCAGAGAAGATGCTTGATATGATTTCAGTTTACTTATATTTCTTGAGGTGTGATTTGTGACACAAGATGTGGTCTATCCTGAAGAATGTTCCATGTGCACTTGAGAAGAAGGTGTGTTCTTCTGCATTTGGGTGGAATGTCCTGAATATATCAATGAAATCCATCTCATCTAATATATCATTTAAGACTTGTGTTTTCTTATTAATTTTCTGTTTTGATTATCTGTCCATCAGTGTGAATGGTGAGTTAAAGTCTCCTACTATTATTGTGTTACTGTCAATTTCTCCTTTGATGTCTGTTAGTGTTTGTCTTACATACTGAGGTGCTTCTATGTTGGGTGCATAGATATTTGCAGTTGTTATGTCTTCCTCTTGGATTGATCCCTTGATCATTATGTAGTGTCCTTCCTTATCTCTTGTAATCTTCTTTATTTTAAGGTCTATTTTGTCTGATATGAGGATTGCTACTCCAACTTTCTTTTGCTTCCCATTTACATGGAATTTATTTTTCCATCCTCTCGCTTTCAGTCTATATGTGTCTTTAGGTCTGAAGTGGGTTTCTTGTAGACAGCATATATGTGGGTCTTGTTTTTGTAGCCATTCAGCCAGTCTGTGTCTTTTGATTGGAGAATTTAATCCATTTAAATTTAAAGTAGTTATATATATGTTCCTATTGCCATTTTCTTAATTTTTTGAGGTTGATTATGTAGACCATTTTTCATCTCTTGTATTTCTTGACTATATAAATTCCTATAACATTTGTTGTAAAGGGACAATGATGGTTTGGACACCATTAGTTTGATGGTACTGAATTCTCTTAACTTTTGCTTGTCTGAAAAGTTTTCTATTTCTCCATCAATTTTGAATGAGATCCTTGCTGAGTACAGTAATCTTGGTTGTAGATTTTTCCCTTTCAGTACTTTAAATATATTCCCTTCTGGCCTGCAGAGTTTCTGCTGAAAGATTATCTGTTAAGCATATGGGGTTTCCCTTGTATGTTACTTGATGCTCTTCCCTTGCTGCTTTTAATATTCTTTATTTGTGTTTAGTCTTTGTTAGTTTGATTCGTATTTGTCTTGGTGTATTTCCCCTTGGGTTTATCCTGTATTGGACTCTTTGTGCCTCTTGGGCTTGATTGACTAGTTCCTTTTCCATGTTGGGGAACGTTTCTTTTCTTTTTTTTTTTATTTTTAAATTAGTTTATTTATCTATTTTTTCTAACTTTACAATATTGTATTTGTTTTGCCATACATTGACATGAATCCACCATGGGTGTACATGTTTTCCCTTTCCAGAACCCCCCTCCAAACTCCTTCCCCATCCCATCCCTCCGGGTCATCCCAATGCACCAGCCCCAAGCACCCTGTATCATGCATTGAACGTGGAATGGCAATTCGTTTCACATATGATAATTTACATGCTTCAATGCCATTCTCCCATATCATCCCACCCTTGCCCTCTCCCATAGAGTCCATAATACTGTTCTATTTATCTGCGTCTCTTTTGCTGTCTCGCATACAGAGTTATCTTCATCGATTTACGAAATTCCATATATATGTGTTAGTACACTGTATTGGTGTTTTTCTTTCTGGCTTACTTCACTCTGTATAATAGGCTCCAGTTTCATCCACCTCATTAGGACTGATTCAGATGTATTCTTTCTACTGGCTGAGTGATATTCCATTGTGTATACGTACCACAGCTTTCTTATCCATTTGTCTGCTGATGGACATCTAGGTTGCTTCCATGTCCTGGCTATTATAAACAGTGCTGTGATGAACATTGGGGTACATGTGTCTCTTTCAATTCTGGTTTCCTCGGTGTGTATGCCAAGCAGTGGGATTGCTGGGTCATACGGCAGCTCTATTTCCAGTATTTTAAGGAATCTCCACACTGTTCTCCATAGTGGCTGTACTACTTTGCATTCCCACCAACAGTGTAAGAGGGTTCCCTTTTCTCCACACCCTCTCCAGCATTTATTGTTTGTAGACTTTTGGATAGCAGCCATTCTGACGGGCATGAAATGGTACCTCATTGTGGTTTTGATTTGCATTTCTCTGATAATGAGTGATGTTGAGCATCTTTTCATGTGTTTGTTAGCCATCTGTATGGCTTATTTGGAGAAATGTCTGTTTAGTTATTTGGTCCACTTTTTGATTGGGTCATTTATTTTTCTGGAATTGAGCTGCAGGTGTTGCTTGTACATTTTTGAGATTAATTCTTTGTCCATTGCTTTGTTTGCTATTGTTTTCTCCCATTCTGAAGGCTGTTTTTTCACCTTGCTTATAGTTTCCTTTGTTGTGCAAAAGCTTTTAATTTTAATTAGGTCCCATTTGTTTATTTTTGCTTTTATTTCCAATATTCTGGGAGGTGGGTCATAGAGGATCCTGCTGTGATTTATGTTGGAGAGTGTTTTGCCTGTGTTTTCCTCTAGGAGTTTTATAGTTTCTGGTCTTACGTTTAGATCTTTAATCCATTTTGAGTTTAGTTTTGTGTATGGTGTTAGAATGTGTTCTAGTTTCATTCTTTTACAAGTGGTTGACCAGTTTTCCCAGCACCACTTGTTAAAGAGATTGTCTTCTCTCCATTGTATATTCTTGCCTCCTTTGTCAAAGATAAGGTGTCCATAGGTGCGTGGATTTATCTCTGGGCTTTCTATTTTGTTCCATTGTCTATATTTCTGTTCTTGTGCCAGTACCATACTGTCTTGATGATTGTGGCTTTGTAGTAGAGCCTGAAGTCAGGCAGGTTGATTCCTCCAGTTCTATTCTTCTTTCTCAAGATTACTTTGGCTATTCGAGGTTTTTTGTATTTCCATACAAATTGTGAAATTATTTGTTCTAGCTCTCTGAAGAATACCATTGCTAGCTTGATAGGGATTTCATTGAATCTACAGATTGCTTTGGGTAGTATACTCATTTTCACTATATTGATTCTTCCGATCCATGAATATGGTATATTTCTCCATCTATTTGTGTCCTCTTTGATTTCTTTCACCAGTGTTTTACAGTTTTCTATATGTAGGTCTTTTGTTTCTTTAGGTAGATATATTCCTAAGTATTTTATTCGTTTCATTGCAATGGTGAATGGAATTGTTTCCTTAATTTCTCTTTCTGTTTTCTCATTGTTAGTGTATAGGAATGCAAGGGATTACTGTGTGTTAATTTTATATCCTGCAACTTTACTATATTCATTGATTAGCTCTAGTAATTTTCTGGTGGAGTCTTTAGGGTTTTCTATGTAGAGGATCATGCCATCTGCAAACAGTGAGGGTTTTACTGCTTCTTTTCCAATCTGGATTCCTTTTATTTCTTTTTCTGCTCTAATTGCTGTGGCCAAAACTATGTTGAGTAGTAGTGGTGAGAGTGGGCACCCTTGTCTTGTTCCTGACTTTAGGGGAAATGCTCTCAGTTTTTCACCATTTAGGATAATGTTTGTTGTGGGTTTGTCGTATATAGCTTTTATTATGTCGAGGTATGTTCCTTCTATTATTTTAATACAATAATGTGTCACACAATAACTGTATCATATTTTCTAGAGTCTTTGCTTCTATGCCCTGGTAAAAAACAAATCAAGTAAAAAAGAACTAAAATTCCAGTTACAATTAAAATCAACAACCAATTATAATTAAAATTATACTTTGGGGCATGATATCATCAAGATGGCAATAAAAGCTATTCCTAATCTCATTTTCCCTTGCAAGAAGAATAACAAATTTCATGGACAAGATGCTTAGAAATTCCTAGAACACAGAGGAGAGGCAGAAGCACTCTCCTGCACCACAGAGATCATGACAGATGCTGTTAAATGGTGAGAGGCTGGTGTATATGCTGCATTTCTCTCCATGCAGGCCACTGCAGCACCACACTAAGAGGTCTCCCCTGAACCTATCATTCCATCAATGGGAATAGAGCTGAGGTGGACATCCAGCTATCCCAGCATTATGGGAGTCCCCACACCTATCTCATCTAATGAGGATCATATAGAATTAAATCTGAGGGGCTTGGCCATAGGAAGTCTGATTGTGGTGGAGAAGTGCAGAGGGACTTGTCAATCAAAGTTCAGATCCAAGCAGTCTGAGTTCTTTCTGCAGTGCCCTACTAGTACTTCCAACTGGCAGCTTTGCTCCTCTGCAGAGCCAAGGGTTGACACAATCTGGCCAGGGACTACAGCAGGAAACAGATCTGCCTGATTTGGGACCACAGATCAGGAGCTTTGTGTTGTGACCCTGGAGCCTGTGTTTCCCCAGGCCAGGCTGGGGAACTAAACCATAGCCTTGACTATGCTGAAAATTATTCCTGACTATGCTCAAACAGAAAGGCTGATAGAATATCTGAAAGCTATGCTACCCAGAAACGCATAAGCAGACTTTAGTAGGCAGAGTTGATCATCTGCTGAGGAAAGCCAGTGACACTGTTTGGTCAGTAAAAGTGAAGCGTAGGTCAGTTAGAATCAAGACCACAGAGAGCTTTGTCAGCCTTGGAGCCAATTCCCTGTTCTGCCAGGCAGGAGACCTAATTAATATTCCCACTCACTTCTGAATGTAGCTCCTGGCCTGAGTACCTGGAAATGGCTTTGTTCAGCAGCACTCAAGCAGAGAGTCCAGCCAGCAGCTCCATCTGTCTGCAGAGACAAAGTGGCAACACTCATTGATCAGAGAGTTTGGTAAACATGTCTTCCTGATTAGGTCTTCAAATAAGAGTCCTGTTAGCCTTGGTTTGAGACAGTCCTCCTTACCACCCAGCAAAAATCTAATCTATAGCCCTGTCCACTGACTAATATAATCTTTAACCCTGCTAATTAAAAAAAAAAATGTAACCATAGTTTCCAGGAATATTAGTAGCCCACTGTGAAGCCCCCAAAACAGTGGCACCCAAGCAGAGAAGCCAAGCAGCAGCTCTGTCTGCAGAGCCAGGATGGTTCCATCTGTCCATGTAACTAAGTGTGAATTTCTATCTGATTTGATTTCTAAACAAAGACCCTGATGGCCCTGGGTTCTGCTCTGCACCTCAACTGGACAGGGGAGATAATTTTAATACACCATCCAAAACACCTGGCTAGAATACCTGCTCTAGCCAGTCCTGAACACCAAGCCTGACTAGGGCTCCCTGGAATCTGTGTCAACCATGCTGCAACTCTGATTATATGGCAACTTGTACAATATCCAGTCACTTGCTGAGCTAGGACAGAGGCCTATCAGGCCAGGGAACTTGGTGCATTGCAAGTCTTTAGGCCTATATAGGGCACTGACTAAGTAGAAAAACTAATTCACAGCCCTACTCACTACTGGGTACAGCTTTCAGCCTATACAACAGGAAGACCTAACCAAACCTCACAGAAAGTTGTGTAGCCCATCCTATGGTTCTGTACACAGTGGCACTTGAACAGAGAGTGTAGCATAAGACTTTTCCCATCCACAGAGAAAAAGTGGTGGTCCCATGTTGTCAAGATATTGAATGCACAGTCTAGCCAAACAGTGAGCAAGAAAGGCCTTGGGACTCATTCTGTTGCCTTATCAAGGAAGGGAACTAATTCATAGTTCTGCCTACTCCTGCGTATAATAACAGGTATTGACCATCTGGGAAGCCTGTCTAGAGAGCTCAGGCAACCATGGACTCTATTCTACAGCCTCACTTGAATAGAGTACCAAACCAATGCTATAAGAATTTCTTTGATTGAAAATTAAAAGACACTAATTAAAAATAATTAAAACAAAAAGATACATAAAACTCTCTGGAAAATGTAAACATATAATGAAAGTTTGATTGTGCAATGTGATAATAGTGGTGTGAAATTAACTTAAAGCTATAGTGTAATAGTTTAACAAATGTAGTAAAATTAACCATAACTACAATAATCTGCTTTTGGGTATATAATAATTTATAAGAAAAGAATACCCACTCTCACCACTTCTGACTAATTAGCACTGTAACCTCTAGTCAGAACAATTAGACAAGAAAAAGAAATAAAAGTCAATGGAATTGGAAAGAAGTAAAATTGTCTCTATTTGCAGATGACATAATTTTTCACATAGGGAAAATATTAAAGATGTCACCAAAAAATTGTTAGATATAATCAAGAAATTTATTAAGATGATCATAAACAATATATCAAGATTCAAATCACCATACAAAAATCAGAAGTGTTTAAATACACTAACAACAAACTATTAAAGAAATAAAATGATCTCATTTACTAAAGCATCAAACATAATAAAATGCTTAAGAATAAATTTAACTAGGAAGTGAAAGATCTATATTCAGAAAACTTTAAGACATTGATGAAAGAAATAAGAGAAGAGAAATAAAAAGAAAGATATTCTGTATTCAGGCACTGGAAGGAATGATATTATTTAAATGGATATGCTAACCAAAGCCATGTTTAGAATAAATGCAGTCTTTACCAAATTTCCAAAGATGTGTTTTATAGAAGTAGAAAATAATCATAAAATATATATGAGAGAACAAAAGACCTCTAAATAGCCAAAAAAAATAAAATAAAAAATCCGGAGAAAGAAGAACAAAGCTGAAAGCATTGCACTTCCTGATTTCCAGCTATATTATAAAGCTATGGTATTTAAAACAGTATGAAAGTGAAAGTGAAAGCTGCTCAGTCATCTCTGACTCTTTTCGACCCCATACACTATATGGTCCATGGAACTCTCCAGGCCAGAATACTGGAGTGGGTACCCTTTCCCTTCTCCAGGGGATCTTCCCAACCCAGGGATCAAACCCAGGTCTCCTGCATTGCAGGTGGATTCTTTACCAAAACAGTATAGTACAGGAGTAAAACAGATAGACCAATGAAATGAAATCAATAATCCAGAAATAAACCACTGAACGTATGATCAAGTAATATTTAACAACTGAATCAGCAATCTTTTTGGAGAAAAGATTTCTTTTCAATAAATGGTGCTAGGAAACATTGAATAGTCACATGTGGAACAAT
Organism: Giraffa tippelskirchi; assembly: GCF_054371585.1. NCBI lineage: Eukaryota > Metazoa > Chordata > Mammalia > Artiodactyla > Giraffidae > Giraffa > Giraffa tippelskirchi. The sequence continues at coordinate 89,173,063 of NC_137285.1, read as the reverse complement.
GAAATTAGTCACCTGTCTTATATATATGACTCACAAAAATTAACTCAAAATGGATTTTTAAGATCTAAATATAAGATGGAAACTCCCTCTGAAAAAAATTTAAAAACATAGAAAAAAATTTATTTTATATTTATCTTGGCAATGATTTTTCAGGTATGGCTCCTACAGCACAAGCAGCAAAATAAAAAATAAAAAAGGGGGACTTCATTAAAGTAAAAACTTCCACACAGCAAAGGAAACCATTAATGAAATGAAAAAGCAAGGTACTAAATGAAAGAAAATGTTTGCAGGTGATAAATATGATAAGGGATTGATATTCAAAATAAATAAAGAACTCATACAAACCAACAGAAAAAAATCATATTAAAAAATGGGCAGAAGAACTGAATACAGACATATACTACCAGAATATTGTGGGTTTTGTTCTAGTACACTGCAGTAGGCAAATATCATAATAAAGCAGGTTAAAGGATTTTTTTTTTATTTTCCAATCCATATAAAATTTATTTTTACACTATATATTGTCTATTGGGTGCACAACAACATTATGTCTAGAAATCAATGTACATACCTTAATTTTAAAAACATTATTCCTAAAAAAATGCTAACAAGCATCTAAACCTTCAGTTCAGTTCAGTCGCTCAGTCGTGTCCGACTCTCTGCGACCCCATGAATTGCAGCACGCCAGGCCTCTCTGTCCATCACCAACTCCCGGAATCTACCCAAACCCATGTTCATCGAGTCGGTGATGCCATCCAACCATCTCATCCTCTGTCATCCCCTTCTCCTACCGCCCCCAATCCTACCCAGCATTAGGGTCTTTTCCAATGAGTCAACCCTTCGCATGAGGTGGCCAAAGTATTGGAGCTTCAGCTTCAACATCAGACCTTCCAATGAACACCCAGGATTGATCTCTTTTAGGATGGATTGATTGGATCTCCTTGCAGTCCAAGAAACTCTCAAGAGTCTTCTCCAACACCACAGTTCAAAAGCATCAATTCTTCGGTGCTCAGCTTTCTTCACCATCCAACTCTCACATCCATACATGACCACTGGAAAAACCATAGTCTTGACTAGACGGACTTTTGTTGGCAAAGTAATGTCTCTGCTTTTAAACATGCTATCTAGGTTGGCCATAACCTTCCTTCCAAGTAGTAAGCGTCTTTTAATTTCATGGCTGCAGTCACCATCAGCAGTGATTCTGGATCCCAAAAAAGTAAAGTCTGACACTGTTTCCACTGTTTCCCCATCTATTTCCCATGGAGTGATGGGGCCAGATGCCATGATCTTAGTTTTCTGAACGTTGAGCTTTAAGCCAACTTTTTCACTCTCCTCCTTCACCTTCATCAAGAGGCTCTTTAGTTCTTCTTCACTTTCTGCCATAAGGGTGGTGTCATCCGCATATCTGAGGTTATTGATATTTCTCCCGGCAATCTTGATTCCAGCTTGTGTTTCTTCCAGCCCAGCGTTTCTCATGAGGTACTCTGCATATAAGTTAAATAAGCAGGGTGACAATATACAGCCTTGATGGACTCCTTTTCCTATTTGAAACCAGTCTGTTGTTCCATGTCCAGTTCTGACTGTTGCTTCCTGACCTGCATACAGGTTTCTCAAGAGACAGGTCAGATGGTCTGGTATTCCCATCTCTTTCAGAATTTTCCACAGTTTATTGTGATCCACACAGTCAAGGGCTTTGGCATAGTCAATAAAGCAGAAATAGATGTTTTTCTGGAACTCTCTTGCTTTTTCGATGATCCAGTGGATATTGGCAATTTGATCTCTGGTTCCTCTGCCTTTTCTAAAACCAGCTTGAACATCTGGAAGTTCACGGTTCACGTATTGCTGAAGCCTGGCTTGGAGAATTTTGAGCATTACTTTACTAGCATGTGAGATGAGTGCAATTGTGCGGTAGTTTGAGCATTCTTTGGCATTGCCTTTCTTTGGGATTGGAACGAAGACTGACCTCTTCCAGTCCTGTGGCCACTGCTGAGTTTTCCATATTTGCTGGCATATCGAGTGCAGCACTTTCACAGCATCACCTTTGAGGATTTGAAATAGCTCAACTGGAATTCCATCACCTCCACTAGCTTTGTTCGTAGTGATGCTTTCTAAGGCCCACTTGACTTCACATTCCAAGATGTCTGGCTCTAGGTGAGTGATCACACCATCGTGATTATCTGTGTCGTGAAGATCTTTTTTGTACAGTTCTTCTGTGTATTCTTGCCACCTCTTCTTAATATCTTCTGCTTCTGTTAGGTCCATACCATTTCTGTCCTTTATCGAGCCTATCTTTGCATGAAATGTTCCCTTGGTATCTCTAATTTTCTTGAAGAGGTCTCTAGTCTTTCCCAATCTGTTGTTTTCCTCTATTTGTTTGCACTGATCGCTGAGGAAGGCTTTCTTATCTCTCCTTGCTATTCTTTGGAAGTCTGCATTCAGATGAGAATATCTTTCCTTTTCTCCGTTGCTTTTTGCTTCTCTTCTCTTCCCAGCTATCTGTAAGGCCTCCTCAGACAGCCATTTTGCTTTTTTGCATTTCTTTTCCATGGGGATTTTCTTGATCCCTGTCTCCTGTACAATGTCACGAACCTCTGTCCATAGTTCATCAGGCATTCTGTCTATCAGGTCTAGTCCCTTAAATCTATTTGTCACTTCCACTGTATACTCATAAGGGATTTGATCTAGGTCATACCTGAATGGTCTAGTGGTTTTCCCTACTTTCTTCAATTTAAGTCTGAATTTGGCAATAAGCAGTTCATGATCTGAGCCACAGTCTGCTCCCGGTCTCGTTTTTGCTGACTGTATAGAGCTTCTCCATCTTTGGCTGCAAAGAATATATCAATCTGATTTCGGTGTTGACCATCTGGTGATGTCCACGTGTAGAGTCTTCCCTTGTGTTGTTGGAATAGGGTGTTTGCTATTACCAGTGCGTTCTCGTGGCAAAACTCTATTAGCCTTTGCCCTGCTTCATTCTGTACTCCAAGGCCAAACCTGCCTGTTACGCCAGGTGTTTCTTGACTTCCTACTTTTGCATTCCAGTCCCCTATAATGAAAAGGACATCTTTTTTGGGTGTTAGTTCTAGAAGGTCTTGTAGGTCTTCATAGAATCGTTCAACTTCAGCTTCTTCGGCGTTACTGGTCGGGGCATAGACTTGGATTACCGTGATATTGAATGGTTTGCCTTGGAAATGAACAGAGATCATTCTGTCATTTTTGAGATTGCATCCAAGTACTGCATTTCGGACTCCCCAGGTCAGTAGGTGCCCAATATGCTAATGGAGATCAGTGGAGAAATAACTCCAGAAAGAATGATGGGATGGAGCCAAAGCAAAAACGATACCCAACTGTGGATGTGACTGGTGATAGACGCAAAGTCCAATGCTGTAAAGAGCAATATTGCATAGGAACCTGGAATGTTAGGTCCATGAATCAAGGCAAACTGGAAGTGGTCAAACAGGAGATGGCAAGAGTGAACGTTGACATTCTAGGAATCAGCGAACTAAGATGGACTGGAATGGGTGAATTTAACTCAGATGACCATTATATCTACTACTGTGGGCAAGAATCCCTTAGAAGACATGGAGTAGCCATCATGGTCAACAAAAGAGTCCGAAATGCAGTACTTGGATGCAATCTCAAAAACGACAGAATGATCTAAACCTTCAGCAAGTCATAATCTTTTTGCAATAGTAATGCCAAAGATCACTGACCACAGATCACCACAACAAATATAATAATGAAAAAATTTTAAATCTTGTAAGAATTACCAAAATGTGACACAGAGACAAGAAGTGTGCAAATGTTGCTGGGAAAATGGTGCTGATAATCTTGCTGTGTGCAAGATTGCCACAAACTTTCATTTTGTAAAAAACAGTATCTCTGAAACATAATAAAGCAAAGTGCAATAAGACAAGTTATACCTATAGACATTTTTTCAAAGAAAATATATAAATGGTCAATAGGTACATGAAAATGTGTTCAGTAAGTGTAAATGAGATATCATCTCACACCTAATAGAATGGCTGTCATCAAAAAGACAATAAATAACCAGTTTTAGTGAAGATGTGGAAATCTTGATGCACTGTTTGTAAGACTGTAAATTGGTATAACCATTATGAAAAATAGAACAGAGATTCCTCAAAAACATAAAATAAAACTACCATGTAATGCAGAAATTTCAATTCTGGCTATATATTTGAAGGAAATAAAAGCATTATGTCACATAGTAATCTGAACTCCCATATTCAAGCAACATTATTTAAAATAGCTAAGGCATTGAAAAAACCTAAGTGTCCATCAGTGGAAATGGATAAAGAAGTTGGAGTATATAGCTACACAATGGTAAATTATATATCCATAAAAAAGAAGAAAATCCTATATTTTGCAACAATATGGATGGACTTTGAGGATCTGATGTTGGTGAAAAAGTCAGGTAGACAAAGACAAATACTGTGCAATGTCATTTATATGTAGGCTCCATAAAAACACCACAAAAATCAAATCAGGAGAAAGTTAGATCAAATTTATGCTTTTTAGAGAGGCAGGAAGTAGGCAGCAAAGGGAACTGGAGGAGATAATCAAAACGGACAAGTTTCCAGTTATAACATAAATAAATGCTCAAGATGTAGTATACAACATAGTGATTGCAGTTAAAACTGCCTTATGGTATATTTGAAAATTGTTAAGAAAATCAGACCTAAAAGAGTTCATCACAGGAAATTTTTTTTCTTTTTTCTGTGACTATTTGATACTTGTTAACTAAACTTATTGTGATGATCATTTCACAATACATGTAAGTCAAGTAATTACATTGTACAACTTATATTTATTCAGGGCAGTATATCAATTATGTCTCCATAAAATTGGAAATAAATAAGTAAATATCATACTTCAAGAGCCATCTATCTTCTACACAAGGGAAATAATTGAATTATATGAAAGCAATAGCAACTACCACTCTCCAATATTTTAAATACTTTGTAGTACTATTTATGGAGAAGGCAATGGCACCCCACTCCAGTACTCTTGCCTGGAAAATCCCATGGACAGAGGAGTCTGGTAGGCTGCAGTCCGTGGGGTCGCGAAGAGTCAGACACGACTGAGCGACTTCACTTTCACTTTACACTTTATGCATTGGAGAAAGAAATGGCAACCCACTCCAGTGTTCTTGCCTGGAGAATCCCAGGGATGGGGGAGCCTGGTGGGCTGCCGCCTATGGGGTCACACAGAGTTGGACACGACTGAAGTGACTTAGCAGCAGCAGCAGCAGTTCTATTTATCCTTGTGTTCCTCCAGGTACAAAGTATTGCACTTTATTTGTTATTTTTAATAGAGATCAGTTTCATATACTTCACATCTACATACTTCAACTTAGTTAATGTTAACTTAATATCTTGCAACTTATAACTAAGGAAAGAAGATGCATATTCTACAATTTGCTGAGTATTACAGTATGAGATGGCCATATGAGTTCATGTCCTAAAGTAATATTCAGACTACATTTAAAAAAATTAAAAAATTAAAAACTACTGAGCTGATTATCAGTGGGGCTGGGTGAAACTCCATTTATTATTGATGTCTATAACTCCCTATACTGACTGCTGTTCAGTAGCCAGGTGGTGTCTGACTCTTCTCAACCCCATCGACTGTAGCACGCCAGGTATCCCTGTCCCTCACCATCTCCTAGGGTTTGCCCAAGTTCATGTTCATTGCATCGGTGATGCCATCCAACCATCTCATCCTCTGTTGCACTCTTCTCCTTCTTCCCTCAGTCTTTCCTAGCATCAGGGTCTTTTCCAATGAGTTGGCTGTTCTCATCAGGTTGACGAAGTACTGGAGGTTTAGGGTCAGCATCAGTTCTTCCAATGAATATTCAGGGTTGATTTCCTTCAAGATTGACTGGTTTGATCTCCTTGCTTTCCAAGGGATTCTCAAGAGTCCTCTCCAGTGTCACATTTCGAAGGCATAAACTTCAGCCCTCTGCCTTCTTTATGGTCTGGCTCTCACAACCATACTTGACTACTGGAGACCATAGTCTCCAGTTCTTTACTATATAGACCTTTGTTAGCGAAGTGGTCTTTGCTTTTTAACACAGTCTGCATTTGTCACAGCTTTCCTGCCAAGAAGCAATTGTTTCCTAATTTCATGGCTGCAGTCACCATCGGCAGTGATTTTAGAGCCCAAGAAGAGGAAATCAGTCACTGTTTCCACCTTTTCCTCTTCTATTTTCCATGAAGTAATGGGGCCGGATGCCATGATCTTAGTTTTTTAATATTCAGTTTTAAGCTCTCTTTTTCACTCTCCTCCTTCACCCTTCTCAAGAGGTTCTTTAGTTCCTCTTTGCTTTTTGCCATTAGTGTGGTATCATCCACATATCCTAAAGAGCTTTCCCCATGACTTGGCGGGTAAAGAATCTGCCTACAATGCAGGAGGAAGGGGTTTGATCACATGATGGAGAAGATCCCCTGGAGGAGGAAATAGCAAACCACTCCAGTATTCTTGCCTGGAACATCCCATGTACTGAGGATACAGTCCATGGGGTCACAAAGAATTGGACATGACTGAGCACATAAACCTGTATGCAGGTCAGGAAGCAACAGTTAGAACTGGCCATGGAACAACAGACTGGTTCCAAATAGGGAAAGAAGTATGTCAAGGCTGTATGTTGTCACCCTGCTTATTTAACTTATATGCAGAGTACATCATGAGAAATGCTGGGCTGGAAGAAACACAAGCTGGAATCAAGATTGCCAGGGGAAATATAAATAACCTCAGATATGCAGATGACACGACCCTTATGGCAGAAAACAAAGAGGAACTAAAGAGCCTCTTGATGAAGGTGAAAGAGGAGAGTGAAAAAGTTGGCTTAAAGCTCAACATTCAGAAAACTAAGATCATGGCATCTGGTCCCATCACTTCATGGGAAATAGATGGGGAAACAATGGAAACAGTGTCAGACTTTATTTTTGGGGGCTCCAAAATCACTGCTGATGGTGATTGCAGCCATGAAATTAAAAGACCCTTACTCCTTGGAAGGAAGGTTATGGCCAACCTAGATAGCATATTTAAAAGCAGAAACATTACTTTGCTGACAAAGGTCCATCTAGTCAAGGCTATGGTTTTTCCAGTGGTCATGTATGGATGTGAGAGTTGGACAGTGAAGAAAGCTGAGCACCGAAGAATTGATGCTTTTGAACTGTAGTGTTGGAGAAGACTCTTGAGAGTCCCTTGGGCTACAAGGAGATCCAACCAGTCCATCCTAAAGGAGATCAGTCCTGGGTGTTCATTGGAAGGACTGATGTTGAAGCTGAAACTCTAATACTTTGGCCACTCATGCGAAGAGTTGACTCATTGGAAAAGACCCTAATGCTGGGAAGGATTGGGGGCAGGAGGAGAAGGGGACGACAGAGGATGAGATGGCTGGATGGCATCACCTACTCGATGGACATGGGTTTGGGTAGACTCCGGGAGTTGGTGATGGACAGGGAGGCCTGGCGTGCTGCAATTCATGGGGTCGCAAAGAGTCAGACACGACTGAGCGACTGAACTGAACTGAACTGAACTGAGCACATGGCACATGACGTGGCATGAATCTAGATCTTTTTGTGTAGAAGGTGCTTGGTACATCTGCATATCTGAGATTGTTGATATTTCCCCCAGTAATCTTGTTTCCAGCTTGTAATTCATCCAGCTCGACGTTTCACATGATGTGCTCTGTGTATAAGTTAAATATACAAGGTGACAATAAATAGCCTTGTTGTATTCCTTTCTCAATCAAGAACCAGTCAGTTGTTCCACATAAGGTTCTAACTGTTGCTATTTGGCTATCATATAGGTTTCTCAGGAGACAGGTAAGATGGTCTGGTATTCCATCTCTTTAAGAGTTTTCCACAGTCCCTTGGACTGCAAGGAGATCCAACCAGTCCATCCCAAAGGTGATCAGTCCTGACTGTTCATTGGAAGGACTGATGCTGAAGCTGAAACTCCAATACTTTGGCCACCGGATGTAAAGAGCTGACTCACTTGAGAAGACCCTGATGCTGGAAAAGATTGAGGGCAGGAGGAGGAGGGGACAACAGAGGATGAGATGGTTGGATGGCATCACCGACTCAATGGACATGAGTTTGGATAAACTCCAGGAGTTGATGATGGTCAGGAAGGCCTGGCATACTGCGGTTCATGGGGTCACAAAGAGTCAGACATGACTGAGTAACTGAACTGACTGACTGACAGTTTGTTATGATCTACACAATCAAAGTCTTTAGCATAGTCAATGAAACAGAGTTAGATGTTTGTTTTCTGGAATTATGACTATACTGACTAATAAATTTCAATTATAATCTCTGAGGATTTCATATTATTTCTTTGCCCTTAATGCATAATCATCCAACAAATTGCTACAGGTCACTGTTTAGAAGCCTAGGAGAATACTTATGTATCTATTAAAATAGAAATATAAAGTATTTATATTTTAGGAATCTCCATTTAGGAACACCTGCTTCCTTTTTATTAAGAGTCTCTAAATCTAAAGATAGTCTTTGTTCTAGAAAATGGATTAAATTTCATGGCTTATATTTCAAATAGGTAAATGCCCTATTTCTATGACACAGAAGATTTTTTTAAGCTTTTATCTCAGATCAGGAAAGAAGTTAGATGGCTACCTAGCTATTTCAGAGCTCCTCATGTGGCTCAGTGGTAAAGAGTTCACTTGCACGTTCCGTCCTAGGATCAAGTCTTCTTGGAGAAGGAGAAGAAAATAGAGAAGGAAATGGCAACCTCCTCCAATATTCTTGCCTGGGAAATCCCACGAACAGAGGAGTCTGGAGGGCTACAGTCCATGGGGAACCAAAAGAGTCAGACATGACATAGCAACTAAATAACAACAATTATCTATTTCAAACCTAAGAATACCATGACTTACGCACAATCACCAAACATTCCATAGGTCGTATAATTATGATCATCACTCCAGCTCTATTATTCAGTATAGTTACTATGTATACCTTGTTTTTGGTTTTTGAGAACTATGATCTGATTTTTGCCACTCTAGATCATCATCATTTCCATTAAAATCAGAATCTTGCAGTATCTTCTACTATCATTACTGAAGTCCAGAAACAGCCTCTACAGAGCCTTTTAATGATGATGATCTCTTTAATATGATATATTACAGTGTCTCAGTGAAGATAATGTCCTTTACAAAATATTTGCCCACCTCTATTGTATAGGAAGTCTTACCAGGTGGCTCTGGTAGTAAAGAACTCATCTGCCAATGCAGGACACATAAGAGATGCAGGTTCGATCCCTGGGTCAGGAAGATCCCCTGGGCATGGCAACCCAGTCCAATATTCTTGCCTGGAGAATCCCATGGACAGAGGAACCTGGCAGGTACAGTCCATAGGGCTGCAAAGAGTCTGACACAAATGAAGCACCTTAGCATGCATACATTCTATATGATATCGTATTCTAAGTTAAAGGGAGGAAATTCTGACATCTCAATTTTACTTAATGTAGGATTTTATTACATTTATGATAAGAATAAATGCCCCACAAAGGACATATTCTGCTTCTGTGCTAAAAAAAAAAAAAGGTCCAAATTAAGCCCCCAAAAATACACTGCAGAAAAAAATCATTGGGAAGTTTGCTAAATTAGAAGGGCTTGGGAAATAGCTTAGATCTTTCACAGACCATCCTTTCAATAAAGAGTTTGAAGCCAAGTTTCATGAATTCGTAGTAATCAGACAGAAGTTAGTTGTTTGTAAAATTTAGGAGTCCTCAAGACCAATACCACTGGCACCAATTACAAGTTTGGGGATCTCCAATATCACTTTCAGTAGATGGACTCACAGATCTCAGAAAAGCAACCACTACCTAAAGATAAAGATTAATCAGCTGACAGAAGCATGTAGACAGATGGGGCTCCAGAAGAACGAAAGCACAGAGCTTCCAGCTGTGTTCTCCCAAGTGAGTCCTGCAGACAGTGTCTGTTTCTCCTAGAAACTATGTTTGACAAAATGCACAGAATATTGCCAGTCAGGGGAACTCATCCAAGCATTGGTAGTCAATACTTTGGTTCGGGCTAGGGCATGCCCACGGCTGATTTTATTCTCCAGTCCCTCCAGAAGTCAAGTTGACAGATTTTTATCAGCAGGGCAATTTCAAGGACTTAGAAGTTATCTCATAGGAGTTGAAGGCAAAGGCAAACCTCTCTTTGGGTAAAGTTAATCTTTCGATATGCATGGGTATACATACAAAATAATGCTAATCAAGAGCAATAACACAATCTGGACTCTAGTATGACATATTATTATCAATTTCCACTATTCAGTCAAATTTGCAAATCATGTAAAGAAAGAAACAAGATTATGTTTTATTGTATAGCATCAACTTTAAAGCAACTATTATGTATGTTTAAAAATTAATAACTAAAGATGAACATAATTTTAACCCGTATACAAAAGATTTCATTAGAAAAATGTAAATATAATTGAGATTCTGATGGGAATTACAGAATTCTGGAAATCTAATGTAAACCTAATTACAACATGGTGACAGTAGTTACTAATATATTATGTACTTGAAATATGCTAAGAAAATAGATATCGTGTTATCACAATAAATAAATAAAAGGTAACTAAGAAAGTGATGAATATGTTAATTTGCTTGAAAATTCATTTCACAATGTATACATATATCAAAACATCATATTGTGTAAATTAAATATATATATTACTGTGAAAAATAATAAAAAAATAAAATATTTTACAAAGTTGTAACTTCAGACCACACCCTCACTTTCTCTCTTCTCTATTTTGTTTTTCTCTAGAGTAAAACTTTGCTACTGACACACTATTTATGTTACTTAATAATTGTGTTAAGTATCATCTCCCCTAGGATAGAAAAAGTTCCAGGATGGCAGAAATTTTTGACGTTTTTGTTCATTATTCCCAGCAACTACATCAGTATCCAGTAGGATAGTATCTACTCAAAAATATTAGTTGAAAAAAATTAAAAAAGAGAATAGAGATCAGAAAATGAGAGGAAAAAATTAAAACTACACTATACAGCATAAAAGCAGCTGGAGAATAACAAGTGTCAACAAGCTTGTCAGTTCAATTCAGTCACTCAGTCGTGCCCAACTCTTTGAGACCCCATGGACTGCAACACCTAAGGCCTCCCTGTCCATCACCAACTCCCGGAGTTTACTCAAACTCATGTCCTTCAAGTCGGAGATGCCATCCAACAATCTCATCCTCTGTTGTCCACTTCTCCTCCTGCCTTCAGTCTTTCCCAGCATCAGGGTCTTTTCAAATGACTCAGTTCTTCATATCAGGTGGCCAAAATACTGGAGTTTCAGCTTCAGCATCAGTCCTTCCAATGCATATTCAGGACTGATTTCCTTTACGATTGACTGGTTGGATCTCCTTGCAGTCCAAGGGACTCTCAAGAGTCTTCTCCAACACCACAGTTCAAAAGCATCAATTCTTAGGTGCTCTACTTTCTTTATAGTCCAACTCTCACACCCATACATGAATACTGGAAAAACCATAGCCTTGACTAGACGGACCTTTGTCGGCAAAGTAATGTCTCTGCTTTTTAATATGCTATCTTGGTTGATTGTAGCTTTTCTTTCAAGGCAAAAGCATCTTTTAATTTCATGACTGCAGTCACCATCTGCAGTGATTTTGGAGCCCAAGAAAATAAAGTGTCTTACTGTTTCCATTGTTTCACCATCTATTTGCCATGAAGTGATGGGGCCGGATGCCATGATATTAGTTTTCTGAAAGTTTAGTTTTAAGCCAGTTTTTTAATTCTCCTCTGTCACTTTCATCAAGAGGCTCATTAGTTCTTCCCTTTCTGCCATAAGGGTGATGTCATCTGCATATCTGAGGTTTTGATATTTCTCCCAGAAATACTGATTCCAGCTTGTGCTTCATCCAACCCAGCATTTTGCATGATGTATTCTGCATATAATTTAAATAGGCAGGGTGACAATATACAGTCTTGATGTACTCCTTTCCCAATTTAGAACCAGTCTTTTTTCCATGTCCAGCTCTAACTGTTGCTACTTGTCCTGCACACAGATTTCTCAGGAGGTAGGTATAGTGATCTGGTATTCCCATCTCTTGAAGAATTTTCCACAGTTTGCTGTGATCCACACAGTCAAAGGCTTTGGTGTAGTCAATAAAGCAGAAGTAGATGTTTTTCTGGAACTCTCTCGCTTTTTCAATGATCCAATGGACGTTGGCAATTTGAGCTCTTGTTCTTCTGCCTTTTCTAAATTCAGCTTGAATATCTGGAAGTTCATGGTTCACATACTGTTGAAACCTTGCTTGGAGAATTTTGAGCATTACTTTAGTAGCATATGAGATGACTGCAATTGTCAGGTTGTTTGAATATTTTTGGCATTGCCTTTCTTTGGGATTGGAATGAAAACTGACATTTTCCAGTCCTGTGGCCACTGATGAATTTTCCAAATTTGCTGGCATATTGAGTGCAGCACTTTCACAGAATCATCTTTTAGGATTTGAAATAGCTCAGCTGGAATTCCATCACCTCTTCTAGCTTTTTTCATAGTGATGCTTCCTAAGGCCCACTTGACTTCACATTCCAGGATATGTGGCTCTAGGTGAGTGATCACACCATCTTGGTTAGCTGGGTCATGAAAATCTTTTTTGTATAGTTCTGCTGTGTAATCTTTCCACGTATTCTTAAACAATAAACTTGGACACAGTTGAAAAATTATTCAATCTGGGATAAAGATAAAAATTTACAGCAAATAAATAGAACTTCAGAGATCTGTGAGACATTAAACTAATTGCCTAACTATTTATAATGGGAATCTCAGAAAGAGAAAAATGATACTGAAGTAAAATAATATTAAAGAAAAAAAATTCCAACAATTGATGAAAAAATAAAAATTATATATTCAAGAAGCTCAGTGAACCATAATCTGAACAAAGAACCAAATCTAGTCAATGCTGTTGGTCAAGAACCCACCAGCCAATTCATGAGACATAAGAGATGTGAGTTCAATCCCTGGATTGGGAAGACCCCCTGGAGGAGGAAATAACAGTCCATTCTGATATTCTTGCCTGAAGAATTCCGTGAACAGAAGAGCCTGATGGGCTACAGTTCACAGGATTGCAAAGGGTCGGACACAACTGAAGCAACTTAGCATGCACATAGTACAACTTCTAGATACTAAAACAAAGAAAAAAAATCATAGAAGCACCCCCCCCCAAAAAAAAAGGACACAATGTGGTAAGCCCACTTACCTCTTTAAAAATATTAAGTATTATTACAGGTATTTAAAGGTGAGGGAACAACCTCAGTGGATATTATAGTGGGTATTATTATATATATTTTTTTCATCAAGCTGATTTTTGTTTCTGAGCACAGAAGAGTCTATGTTACCCAATATTCCTGTTAAATAGTTTGTATGTAGATGACTGGGTTCCTGCCATGAGATGTGAGCAGGGGTGATAAATGCCATTTTTAGATCAAGTCATATATTTCTGAGGGTTTTTTTTATGTTATCTATTTCCATTCAACTTCAAAATCATGACAATGTCATTCACTGGGAAATGCCTGGATGTCTAAGCTTTCATTTGGAAAAGTGCTCCTTGATCAATATTAAAGAGAAATTAGAAGTTTGTGTTGAATTTTTGAGTGCATATATTACTGAAGTCTATTTGACTACTTGTGAGTGAGGAGTCCACTCTAGGGGAAAATCCTATGTAAAAACATCCACGACCAACCACAGACAATTGTTGAGGCTATCCCTGGCATGCGTCATGGGTAAAGCTGCCTTCCTCCCACCAGTTGGGTTCACAGCTACAATATTCAGGAGGGGGTTTCAGTTAAAAACTCAGGCCCTCTGGGCCAGCATGCTCATACACATACCTGCATCTTAGCTCAGTCACCTTCATTTGGAAATTCCTTTTTGGGGATTGAGTTCAGGCACTCTCAGGGGCCTCTGTGAAGACTTTCTTCTAAAGGAATCTTGGCTAAAACACTTTGCTCTGATTCAATCCCTTTCCACTCAGCCCTTCTATCTCTTCCTCCTCTTAAAACCATAATGAATCCTTTTGCTCAGGGCTCCTCAGTAGTAGGACAACTTCCTTCACTTGCACCGATCCATCTGACCCTCACCTGGCACCCTTCAGTGGTGGGAAACGGCTCTTGTTTACACTATTACAGTATGTGAATAAAGCTTTGATGGCTATTTTCAGTTTTTCTCATTGTCCTATTTGGCCACCTGGACATTAACACACTGAAAGGAAAAGTTAAATAATTTCACCAAGATCCATATTCCTTAAGTGCCTAAATTGTGATACCAATCCCCCAGTCCTGATTCCAAAACCATTTTCTTACCAATTTAATATTCTTTGCTATCAATAAGGTTAAGGATTAGAGTATTTCTAACTCTTATGCAGACGGACCAGTCCCTGTCATAGCTGTCGATTTATGTAGATTAAACATTTCAAAATTCCTAGCAAGGTAAATGCTTAGATCCACCTTAAATACTCTTGTCACTTTGCTGACAACTTTCTTTGTTTTGGGTTTTTTTTTTAACAGGAAAGGCATGGATCTGAGTAGCAACAGTATATACAAATATTCATTTTTGGTTTTTTTGTTAAAATAAAGCAGATGTTTAACGATATTTCTTTTCCTCCAGGAACATATTTGTCTTCAATTAGAAGATATAAGTGTGCAAATCACTGACATATAAATACTTTAAAACATTAAAGTGAAAAGTTTCAATGTTCACAAAAAGGCTTTTATTCTTTCAAAATAAAAATATCAGATCTTTATTTCTCTATGATTTAATTATCATTTCTCTGTAGGTAGTGTCATCTATTGTTACATCTGTTTTGTGGTAGAAAAAACAACTATAATAATGTTCCCTTACATTTCTTCTAAGACAAAAAAATGCAAATATGGTAAAATGAGCTAAAATGTTTTTTTCAACCCACGCAGCTTATTGTGTTAGGAAGACTGGGAAATAAGTAGATTAGAGAAACATTCTGCTTAAAATGACAGAACTAGTTAGACTAGGGCCTGAGTGTCAAACAAAGAAGCTTTTAGTCTTGCGAACCACATCTAATTCTGAAATAACATGACCTCAGTCTGCACAATATCCTCCCACTTCTGACCTTCACTGGGCACACAAGCAATGCAATTGCAACTATAAGACAAGTGAGACAGAGAGAAAAAACAAAATAGCGAACCAAACTCAAGCCATCTCAATAGAGTCTATGACGGCTTACTAGCTTCCCTGGTGGCTGAGATGGTAAAGAATCCACCTGCAATGTGGGAGATCTGGGTTCAATCCCTGGGTTGGGAAGATACCCTGGAGAAGGGCATGGCAACACACTCCAGTATTCTTACTTGGAGAATCCCCATGGACAGAGGAGCTTGGCAGGCTACAGTCCATGGGGTTGCAAAGACTGAGACACAAGTGAGTGACTAAGCACACAGGACAAGGATTATTAGAATTTTTTTCATTAAATATCTTAAAACGCCTCATTAATGACTAGAATCCACATTTTCAGAGATCTATTCAAGTGATAGGTACATGATTCACTTAGTATTTACTGAGTATCTGCTCTATACAAGTACCATCTGGCAGGTAGCACTGGTCCCTGTCCTCATGGACCTTATATTTTAGGCAATTGAGGTGGGAGACAGAGAGACAACAAGGAATATATAGGGAGAATTTACTGATATAGTTGAGGGCTTCCCTGATAGCTCAGTTGGTAAAGAATCTGCTTGCAATGCAGGAGACCCCTTGATCCAGGATTTAGCATCCTGACCACAACTCCAGAAGGCAATGCTAAAATGCTCTTCTAGATTGGGTTCTGTTTGAAACAGATCCTGAGATGCAGTTTCGGGTATAGAATTTTTAATAGGTGGTACTCTTGAGATCAGCAGTTGTAGGAAAAAAAAAAAAGAGTAAAAAGCAATAATTGGCAGGAGAAGCCAAGCTTCAATAGAAATCTGTTCCAGAGCCTAGGCTGATGTTTCATAGAGCTGGTCTTCCCCAGTAGCTCAGTGGTAAAGAATCCACCTGCAATGCAGGAGATGCAGGTTTGATCCCTGGATCGAGATGATCTCATGGAGGAGGGCAAGGCAACCCGTTCCAGTTTTCTTGCCTGGGGAGTCCCATGGACTGAGGAACTTGGTGGGCTACTGTTCATAGGGTCACAAAGAGTCAGACATGACTGAAGTGACTGAGAAGGCACAAAAACACATGTGACCTAAAGTGGATTGCAAGACTGAACATAACTTACGTTGAAATGGCTGAACCTTCATACCACAAAGTCATTCAGTGTGGACCAGCCTGGGAAAGGCATGTGTTCAAGCAATATGGCTTTCTACAACTGAGACAATTCCTAAAGTGTATGCCAGCTGAAAGATGTTTGCTGGCAGTGCTCCCAGAAGCCCACTCTTTGCTCTGCTTGGACCCATTTCCTCATATATTTTTGAGGAACAGCATCTCCAAAACCTCCTGGGAAAATCTTAAAATAAGAAAAATAGGAAAAACTATAACCACTTCTATTGCAGCTGGACTTGTTAGGTAGCAAGTTAGGCTTTAGTAATAAGGAGTGGCCTAGCTGAAAAAAATTCAAGCTGATCTCTATCCCACCCCTGACACAATGGATGCAGCCCAAGAGAGCTCAGATGTGCTACAAAATAACCACAGAGACTTTTCTAACTCCAGCACATGCACCCTAGACACACTGTGGATACAAACGAATTCACAGGGACTTCAACACACTCTTGACACAAAGCTGTGTCCTCGAGTGACCTTAGGCAGCCAGGAGCATATTGTGTTCATAGGTACTCTATACATATGTACATCTGATTATAACAGGCTGAATTATGGGAAAGCCATGCACAACAGAGCCCGTTGTTAACTTGTAACTGTCAATCAAAACTGTCAGTCCACACCCACATCCATCTAGATGAATATGTAAAAGCCTTTTCTTGGAAGCCCCATACTTCATCATTCTGGTGCCAGTGCCTCTCTTGGCTTGGCCCACCTCTCCTTTTATGTGCTCTTTCTGTTCTTTCTGTTCTTCCTTCAATAAACTTGCCACGGTACGACCTCAGATTCTTCTTTGTGTCCTTACCAAGAACTGAGGCCCAGGAGGAAGGGCCCTCTTTGAACCTACGCATCCAATAACAGTCTCAGGGTGTCATTTAAAGCTTATTATCTCCCTCCTCCTTTATTCATTTCAAATTCACTTGCCTGTGTTTTGTGGGCCTACCTGGTAGGTGTCCTAGATCAATATTCTTGAGACATGCCCTCTGGTCCTGTACATTTCCCCTACTGGATTTGCTGCACTTGCCTATTAACCATCACAATTGGTTAAGGCACCCGAGTGAAACGCCGAAGTGCAAACCATACTCCTCTTTCTTTGTTGTATAGCACAGCCGTGTATCTTCCTGTCAAGATGAAAAACAAGTATCCAGGTCATAGCCATATCTTTTAATCTAATGGGACTTTCTTTTTCTGCAGCAGAAATGTTTCACATCTTGAAACTTCTGCAAAGTACAGAGTTTCAAAGCCAGAAATCTCTGTTATCCAAGTACACCACTGTGCTCACAGTAAGTGAGCTACTGCTTCCAACCTTGCTTCCTGGATCCATGTGTGTTTCCATTTAGAAACATAGCACTATATACAAATTGCAGTGGCTGCTGTAGTAAATCACCAAGAGTTAGTGGCTGAAAACTGCTCACACTTATTCCTTTACAGTTCCAGATGCCAGAAGTGTAAATTAACTTCACTAGACTAAAATCAAGGCGTAAGCAGGCTCTGCTCTCCTGGAGGCTTTTTTGAAAAATCCATTCTTTGCCTTTTCCAGATTCTGGTGGCTGCGGGCATTCTTTGGCTTGCGGCTGCATCATCCTAATCTCCAAGGCCAGCATCTTCAAATCTCTTTGTGCTCTATCTTAATATTGTTTTCTCCTTTGGACGTGTGTCCGATCTTCCTCAACATCCCTCTCATAAGGACACATTAGGGCCTATTTGAATAATTCAAGGTAATCTCTTGATTGAGCAATTCTTTATTTAATCATATTCACAAAGACACTGCTTAAAATAAAATAATATTTATTAACTATAGGTTTTAAGTTCTCATATCTTTGGGTGACATTATTCAGCCTACTACACATGTTTTTGATTCAGTATACTCCATTTTACAGGATGGCACCACGTTTTTATAAAACATCATCTCCAAACTGCTGATTTAAATTTCTATACACTGGAGAATGTGATATGGCCAATGAATGCTATAGTTATAGGATCACTCCCATATCTCTTTTGGTGTAAAGTCAGTTCCCTATGCTGTTGTGACATTATATATAATCTTAACCAGTGAATCAAATATATAAGCCATCAAATAATCATACTGGCTCAGGTATTATGTGCATGAAAATAATACTCACACAAAACTATTCCCATAAGGATGAAACATTGGCCCTTTTAGTACTCATAAAAATATCAAGGTCATGGGAAAAATGGAAAGATTCCAAAGAATAAAGACTATTGAAACTAAATGTAATATGTTATGCTCAATTACGTGTTACTGGAAAAGGACATCAGTGAAAAAAATGGAGAAAATCTGACTACACCCTGTCATTGATAGTATTCTTGCAGTGTTAATTTCTTAGTTTTGATACCTATACCATAGTTATATTTGCATTAGGGGAAACTGGGTGAATAATGTATGAAAAATTCTGTACTATCTTTGCAACTTCTCTGTAAGTCTAAAATTGTAAAACTAAAGTAAAAATTTGGTGGGAGGGGTACTCCTGTCGTCAACTGTCAGATGTTGGATTATTGAGGTGGCAGAATCTAAGGTAGGAGTTGGTGTATAAGATATTTAGTAAGAATTACCCTTACAACCAAGGGGGCTTCCCTGGTGCCTCAGTAAAAAACCTGCCTGCAATGTGGGAGACCTGGGTTCGATTGCCTGGAGAAGGAAATGGCAACCCACTACAGTATTCTTACCCATAGAATTCCACGGACAGAGGAGCCTGGTCAGCTACTGTCCATGGGGTTGCAAAGAGTCAGACATGACTGAGCAACTAACACCCTTACAATCAAAGCTGTGTATGGAGGGGAAGGAAGCAGAAATGGGTATAACAAGAAATCTAACTGTGATAACCTTGTCCAACTGTATGTGAAATTCTGAAGATAAAATGATTCAATAAGGGTAGTCCTACTTTGAGCAGAAGTGACTGGGCCTTTATTCCTCAGGCTAATCATTACCTAGACATGCACTGCCTTTGGGAATGCAGGACCTTGAGTATGAAAATTTCTGTAACTGAGGTTTGTTCTTAGAGGGACTTATAGTTTAAAGCTACCTACTAACAGCCCTCCCCACCCCTAGAGGTGGAGAACTTGCTTGAAAAAGAGTGAAGATGATGCATCCCTAAGTTTAGCCTAATCAATTTAGAGCAAAGGAGAAGCAATAGGAGACAAACGATGATATAATTCACTGCCTCTATCACGAACTGCACCACTCAGAGAATTCTGTATCATAAAGTGATGAAATGATTTTGAGTCTGCAGTTAGAATACCAGCTCTAGTATGGAGTACCATTCTCTAGGACTTAGAATTCACCTGAAAATATATGACCATTGTATAATTTTATTTCCTCAATATGGCACATATGGGATTTGGAACAAAGCCATGGAAATATGTGTGTGCTTAGTCACTCGTGTCCCACTGATCATCCTTCCAGTGATCTACTTGAGAAACATATGCCTCTTGTCCTTGTAGCTGCATTCTTTGCATATTTGCAGAGATCCTGGTTTTCATAAGGAGACTATTCCACCACTGACATGGAATGAGTCCTTTTTTTAAATGTTGTGATATGGCTGCCAAGAGGCCAGCAGGCAAGGAGAAGAGTCAGCATCCTAGCAGGGACAATTGTTCCTGACTATCAAGATAAGGTAGATGATAGAGAAAGTTTCTTAGATGCTCAAGCTAATTTATTGGACTATTTCTTGTTTCTTGCATGCCAAGTTTTGAGAGTAAATTTAGATGCAACAACCAAAGACAGAGAAAGACACGGTGACTAGCAACTCAGACCCCTCAAATAGGAGGCTTTATATCACCTCCTCATGTAAACCCCCTAGAACATCAAAGACATTTGCTGAGATGAAGGGGTATACAAAATAAGTAGCAGTGAAAGAGAAAATGACATGTGTCCATGCAGCTCCAAGATCAACTAAAGTGATGAAAGCTGGACTCCATCTCACTATTATTTTTCAGGTGTATTTGCCCAGCAAAAGAGATAAACCAGATACTTGAGAAGAATTTGAAAGTATGGTTAACATTATTAACCTTACAGAATCAGAAAAAAAAAAAATAAAGAGAGACCAGAGAGTGAGAGGAGTGTCAGATCATTTAAGGTCTTATAGGCATATAAGAAATAAACTTATAAATAAACTCTGGTTCTTATTCTTAGAGAAGTGAGAAGTTTTTAAGGATTTGGATCAATCTTGGTATCTACCTTATACAAAATAATACCAGGGTTGAAGAGTGGTGAAGCTCAGTAGGAACCTATTAAAACAATGGAAACAAGGTATAACAGAGATATAAATTAAAATGCTTTAATAGAATGGATGAGAAATGAGTTGACCAACTTAAATATTTCACAGATTGTGCCATCACATCTTTTTGGTGGATTGGTTATACATTTCGGACAAAAAAAGTAATGGACAGTTTTATGATGCTTTGTTTTTATTCTGCTTGTAAATATGTATATTTTATCACTATACCAGTTCTCAAAATCAAAATCCTACATGTATATGTATGACTGAGTCCCTTCCCTGTTCACCTGAAACTATCACTACATTGTTAATAGGCTATACCTCAATACAAAATAAAAAGTTCACACACACACACACACAAAACTACATGTCAATATTTATAGTTTCTTGTGCTTTCACCAGAGTGGACAGTGTGATCCCAATAATAACTATTTAGAAGTTGCCTAATATATAGAATATAAGTAAATGAAAGTCACTCAGTCATGTCCAACTCTTTGTGACTCTGAGGACTATGCAGTCCATGGAATTCTCCAGGCCAGAATACTGGAGTGGGTAGCCTATCCCTTCTCCAGTGGATCTTCTTGACCCAAGAATCAAACCAGAGTCTACTGCATTGCAGGCAGATTCTTTACCAACTGAGCTATCAGAGAAGCCCATAATATATAGAAGGAGAGATAATGAAACATGAGTACTATGACAGTATTTTGATAAGTTAGAACTTTCATCAATGGACCTCTCATCCAGAAAAGTTGGAAACATGATTCAATCAAGTATGAACCTTCAAGAGAGCATTCTGAATTGAAAGTTTGAGAACTATATGTTCCAGGAAGCATATTTAATTTCCCCGTTGTGTTAGCCACTGGGACATTAACATAAAATGTACAGGAAATATTATCAATATCACAAGACTTCTATGATTCATTCTTTTGCTTTGAACTGGTTGAATCCCTCAACTGCTTTGTCTCACAAAAATGAGAGAGCAGCCTATGTCAATGACAACATCTGTAGAGTGGAGTTAAAAAAAAAATGGACTACTAAGAAGATCAGATTCATAGTGAGCCCTCAGAACTCAAGGAGTCTGACAGCAATACCATAGCAATAGACACCAAGGACACAAAACAAGTGAAGTGGAAGCAGAAAGAGAATTTAAAAAAAAGCAAAAAAAAAAAAAAAAAAACACAACAGCAAAAACTAATTACTAGCAGCACTTATATGTCAGCTTTACCCTTCATGATATGGGTAATGAGAGTCCATAAAAGCCATGTCTGTAGAGAATCATTTTTAAAAATCTGACTCTTAGCAAAGAAACTGCAGTATCAGGAAGTGGGAGACTGAGAGTTATCTAGTATAGATGTAGAAATAAGAATCACAGAGGAGGCTAGAAATGAGTACCCTTAGTGTGGAACTCGCTAAAGGTAATGTTTGTATAGAATATTATGAATTTAGAACTTTCCATCCAAAAATATCTGAAACAAGTCATAATAATTTAAAAAGAAACAAATGTAGTTTTATTTCTAGGTGTTTTTCCTTTTCTCAAGTCAAGAATAGTTACATGATTAAAAGTTCATCATTTTGATAAAGTAGAAAAATAGCAATAGATATGAAATTCACATAATGCAGTATATGTCCTTGATGAATTTTGTTTGTGGCTTGAAGTGAGTCATTTTACCTTTTTATATATGATCTCATCTGAAGACGTAAGTAAATTGCTAAATTATTTCAGGAAAGACACTCAGCAGTTTATTTCTCTATTTTTCATGTAATAAATGCAAATAAGCAATGAAAGCTGTTGTTTTGCTTGCCACATCCTCTTCACACATTTAAAAAATGGCTATAACCAGAGAGAAATTCAAACTATATTGGTGTTAATTCTGAACAACATAGAGAGGGGAATGTATACGATGATGCAATGGGAGGGTAATGGAAAGAAGTGACTTATAAAGTAAAAAGGAATCTGAATTCATATAAAACCAGATCTATATTATATTTTTAATGACAAAACTGAAATAATCACAATTTTTGTGATTAATTCAAAAGACAGATAACACCATATATCTTTCATTAAAAAAAATAAAACATTGTATATCTAGGGTTTAAGTCAGTTCAGTCTCTCAGTGATGTCTGAATTTTTGTGACTCCACGGACTGCAGCATGCCATGCTTCCCTGTCCATCACCAACTCCCAGAGCTTGCTCAAACTCATGTCCATCGAGTCGGTGATGCCATCCAAACATCTCATCCTCTGTCATCCCCTTCTCCTCCTGCCTTCAATCTTTCCCATAATCAGGGTCTTTTCCAATGAGTTAGTTCTTCGCATCAGGTGGCCAGAGTATTGGAGTTTCAGCTTGAGCATCAGTCCTTCCAATGAATATTCAGGACTGATTTCCTTTAGAATTGACTGGTTTGATCTCCTAGCAGTTCAAGGAACTCTCAAGAGTCTTCTCCAACACAACAGTTCAAAAGCATCAATTCTTCAGCGTTCAGCTTTATTTATAGCCCAACTCTCACATCCATACATCAGTTCAGTTCAGTCACCCAGTCGTGTCCGACTCTCTGTGACCCAGTGGACTGCAGCACGCGAGGCTTCCCTGTCCATCATCAATACCCGGAATCTACTCAAACTCATGTCCATCGAGTCGGTGATGCTATCCAACCATCTCATCCTCTGTCATCCCCTTCTTCTCCTGCCTTCAATCTTTCCTAGCATTAGAGTCTTTTCTAATGAGTCAGTTTTTTGCATCAAGTGGCCAAAATATTGGAGTGTCAGCTTAAGCATCAGTCCTTCCAATGAATATTCAGGACTGATTTCCCTTAGGATTAACAGGTCTGATCTTGCAGTAAAAATGATGCTCAAGAGTCTTCTCCAACACAACAGTTCAAAAGTATCAGTTCTTCAGTGCTCAGCTTTCTTTATAATCCAACTCTCATATCAATACTTGACTACTGGAAAAACCATAGCTTTAACTAGGTGGGTCTTTATCAGCGAAGTAATGTCTCTGCTTTTTATATGCTGTCTAGGTTGGTCAGAGCTTTTCTTCCAAGGAGCAAGCGTCTTTCAGTTTCATGGCTGCAGTCACCATCTGCAGTGATTTTTGAGCCCAAGAAAATAAAGTCTTTCACTGTTTCCATTGTTTCCCTATCTATTTGCCATGAAGTGATGGGACCTGATGCCATGATCTTTGTTTTTTGAATGTTGAGTTTTAAGCCAACTTTTTCACTCTCCTCTGTCACTTTCATCAAGAGACTCTTTAGTTCTTCTTCACTTTCTGCCATAAGGGTGGTGTCATCTGTGTTTCTGAGGTTATTGATATTTCTCCCAGCAGTCTTGATTCCAGCTTATGCTTCATCCAGTCTGGCATTTCTCATGATGTACTCTGCAGATAAGTTAAATAAGTCGGCTGACAATATACAACCTTTCCCAATTTGGAACAAATCTATTGTTCCATGTCCCATTCTAACTGTTGCTACTTGACCTGCATACAGATTTCTCGGGACTCAGGTCAGGTGGTCTTGTATTCCCATCTCTTTAAGAGATTTCCACTGTTTATTGTGATCCACACAGTTAAAGACTTTGGAGTAATAAATAAAGTAGAAGTATATTTTTTTTTCTTGAGCACTCTTGCTTTTTCAATGATCCAACGAATGTTGGCAATTTGATCTCTGGTTCCTCTGCCTTCTCTAAATCCAGCTTGAACATCCAGTATTTTATAGTTCACCTACTGCTGAAGCTTGGCTTGGAGAATTTTGATCATTACTTTGCTAGCATGTGAGATGAGTGCAATTGTGCAGTAGTTTGAACATTCTTTGGCATTACCTTTCTCTGAGATTGGAATGAAAACTGACCTTTTCCAGTCCTGTAGCCACTGCTGAGTTTTCCAAATTTGCTGGCATATTGAGTGTAGCTCCATCTCTTCATTCTTTCTGGAGTTATTTCTGGAGTCATATACATCCTTTGCAGATTGGTTTCTTTCATTTAATAATATGCATTTAAGTTTACTTGTATTGGGTTAATTGCTCATTTCTTTATATTGCTGAATAATGCTCCATTTTATAGCTGTAACACTGTTTATCCATTTACCTATCAAAGAACATCTCGTTTGCTTCCAAGTTTAGCAAGTACGAAGATACTTAGTATGAAAAAATGTGTGCAGGCTTTTTCAAGGACACATCTTTTTAACTCATGAATAAATACCAAGAACCCTGATTGTTTGATTGTCCTGTAGGGATAAATGTGCTGGTGAAAGAAACTGCAGCTAAAAAGCAGCTAAACTATTTTGCATTCCCACCGTCGATGAGTGATATCTCTGTTACTCCAAATTCTTGACTGCATTTGATGCTGTGAGTGTTTTGGATTTTAGTCATTTGAATAAATGTGTAGTGGTATCTTATTATTGTTTTTAATTTGCAATAACCTAGTGATATGGAATTTAAGCATCTTTACATATGCTTGTTTACCATCTGTTTATGGTCATTAGTGATGTCTCTATTCATATTGTTCCTTGTTGGTTTAGTTGCTAAGTTGTGTCCAACATTTTTGTGACCCTTGTAGCCTGTCAGGCTCCTCTGTCCATGGGATTTCCCAGGCGAGAATACTGGAGTGGGTTACCATTTTCTTCTCCAGGGGATCTTCCCAACCTAGGGATGGAACCTGAGTCTCCTGCATTGATAGGTGGATTCTTTGCCACTGAGCCACCTGGGAAACCCTTCATATTGTTTATCCATTTTTACACTGGTTATTCATTTTCTTATTGTTGAGTTTTAAGAGTTCTTTGTGTATTTTGGATACCAGTTCTTTATCATATTTCTTTCACAAATATTTTCTCCAAACAGAAGTTTTTAATTTTAATAATGTCCAACTTACTCATTTTTTTATGGATTGTGCCTTTGATGTTGTAGCCTAAAAATCATCACCAAACTCTAGGTAATAGATTTTCTATATTATCTTCTAGAAGTCTTATACTTTTTCATTTTACACTTGGGTCTATGATGCATTTCAAGTTAATTTTGGAAAGATTTTAAGGTCTGCATCTAATTTTTTTGCATGTTATGGTTATCGGTATAGAACCATTTATTTAAAAGACTCTCTTTTGTCTATTAGATTGTCTTTACTCCTTAGTCAAATATCAGTTAACCATATTTGTGTGAAAGTGCTTTTTAATTACATGATGAGAGAGAAAACTAATTCTCTCTTGGACATTATTAAGCAGACAGTAATAAAGTCTGACTGATAATCCCATGACCATTCAACAACAGTATATGGTTCCTTGAGTTTCTTGGTACAACTACTACTTTTCTCTCTGCCTCTAGTTTAAGTAGAGACACCATCTATGTGTAAAGGGTGTAATCTTGTGTTTTAAACATCCATTCATTTAACCTGGAATTATAAGTACTATATAAAACCAATAAACAATATTATATGCATATATTTAAAAAGGTCAGCTATTCTATTTTGCCAAATAAGGAACAGTTTTAACCCTATTCAATTGGACATAAACGTGTGCAACAACTTTGCTGAGTTACACCTAATCTACTACTATAAGAATCATCTTGGAAAGGTCATATTTCAATTCAGTCTCCAAGAAAAAAGGGTTTTTTCAATCTAATTTTACCCTAATTTATTTTTTTCCATGCTCATTTCATAGAGAATTCTATTTCTATGAAAAGAATGTGACCGCCAAAGAGAATATAAAATACATATACATAGCACTCATCTATCTTTAAACAAAGATATGGCTAGTTTATAATAGAGAAAATAGGGAAGAAACACCTTCATGGAAATCTGATAGTAACACTAAACTTAAAGTTTATACTTTGCACAAATTTATAAACAATATTTGATAGTTGATAATAAGGTCACTGGAACAAGATGGGAAGGATCCATACCAGATTAGACCACGCTGGAAAAAAGATCAGTTTTGAATAAAGTGATTAGTACCTAGTCTGGAAGAAAATATCAACTAAACAATACATATTAAGTGTTAAGTCTCCTAGAGAAAAAGACAGTGCATTATAACAGAACCTACTATATAATCTCAATACTGTGTTTTACACAAATTCTTTACACTATATTTATTATTATTATTATCTGAGAAGTGTGTCTTAATAATTTCATCCAAAATCTGGCCATTTTCACCTATTTAGAAGAAAGTTGCAGTTATTATCATATATTGATGTTTTATCTAGATGGATTTTCCTATTTAACTCAATATCCTGCTCCCCAGATAGAATGAAATCATGCAGACTACTTTTTACCTATTTGAGCTGGAGATGCCATATGTAGATTTAAAGCTTGGATCTGCAGCCAGGTTGGGTTAGTATCTGACCCTTCCCATTTATTGTCATTTCCTTCCTGGGATAGATTGCCTGAACTTTCTAAATTTCATTTTTTTTTTTCTAAATGTAATTAATCATAGTGTCTACATAGCCAATTAGTAATACATTAACAATATGTATAAGTAATTACACCATATTACCTATAGTAACATCCCTATATACATTGTTGTTTAGTTGCTAAATTGTGTCCAACTCTTTTGCCACCCCAAGTATTGTAGCCTGTCAGGCTCCTCTATCAGTGTGATTTCTCAGGCATGAATCCTGGAGTAGGTTGCCATTTCCTTCTCCAGGGGATCTTTCTGACCCAGGAATCAAACTTGCATCTCCTGTGTCTCCTACATTAGCAGGCAGATTCTTTACCACTGAACCACCAGGAATTAGCTGTAGGCTATTTACTATCATTTGTAGTAGCATTATTGTTGCTAGCAAGGTTTTACGAAGCACAACTGTATCCAGGTAGTGCCCAAGTCAAGATTTTCTGTTACACGTACTCCTACCTCTATTGTAAATTCATGTTTAAACCCTTAGATATTTAGAGTTTAGTGAATTTTTTTGTGGTTTTCCACATTCAAATAGCGGTAGCCATTGTTCACAAAATTTTATTCCTAGATGTACTCATTTATCAGAACAAATACAATTTTTAGGGAGAATAGTCTCCTCCTTGTCCTCTGATCACAGCACTATTATACAGATTCTGCCAACAGATTTTTGAGCTCTAGTGATGGCGGTGCAAGAATGAACTTGGGAAGGATGTGGGTGGTGAATGCTATCAGGGATCTTTTCTTTTTTTATATTCCCAGAACTGACACAGAATGTTGTAATCACAAAAGTCCAAAGCTATGTTGTTGTGGATACAAATTCTTGACTTTCTATCTGTTTCTATGTAGTTAAATCCCTAAAGATCTGCAAATTGCCTCTCTTCAGTTTTCTTTTTTCTCAGAAAAAGCATGCAAAGATTTGAGAGCACAATTTTAAAGTGAAAGTTTTTTAATATATGTGCACATATAAAATACGCATATGTATACGGCATATACATACATTTTTATATATACATATACACACACACATACTTGTGTGTGCTGTGTGCTAAGTTGCTTCAGTCATGTCTGACTCTGTGCAACCCTGTGGACTGTAGCTCACCAGGCTCCTCTGTCCATGGGATTCTCCAGGCAAGAATACTGGAGTGGGTTCTCATACCCTTCTCCAGGGGATTTTCCCGATCCAGGGATCAAACCCGGCTCTTCTGCATTGCAGGCAAAGTCTTTACTGTCTGAACCACTAAGAAACCCCTACACATACTTATAATGATGAATTTTAAGTGTCTTGACCAGGGCACATTGTCTAGATATTTTGAGTAGAATTTACTCTGGGTGTGTCTAAGGGTATTTCTGGGGGCAATTAGCATTTAAATTAGTAGATTTAGTAAAGAAGATAGCCCTTCCCAAGTGCCTGAGTCTCATTTAGTCTGCTGAAGTCCTAAATAGAACAAAAGTCCTGGGTAAGAAGAATTTGCCTTCTTTGATTGATGTCTTCCAGTTGGATCATCATTATTACCCCAACTTTGGACTTGGACTTGGCCTGGAATTTACACTTGGTTCTCCTTTTTCTCAGTTGTCAGTCTTGAAATGAAATTATACTTTGGATCTCTTGCATCTGTAGCCTTAGGGAAATGGACTGAAGATATATCATTGGCTCTTCTGGGTCTCCAACCTGTGTGTGTGTGACATGTAATATATTCAGGTGAACTGAATGGGCAAAATGCATGATACAAATATATTGAAATCTGTCACAAGTAAATTGCAGCTGAATAGAGGAGGCAGCCACTAATCAGTAATTTCAGATCAGTAGAAAGAACACTCCTTGTGCTACTTTGGAAGAACTATTTTATCATTGATTTCAGTGCTTTTAAAAAGGCTTCATTTTAGGGATAATGCTTGAACTGGCTCTGGAAAGGACAGAAGTTTGTCAAGCCAGATATTCAGCATGTTTATAGGCAAAGAAGTGCAGAACAGCATGACACAGTTAAGAAACTAGTTATTGTGCACCGACTGGCTGAGCATTTAGAAAAGCACTGAGAGTGGAAACTGCAGAGAAGGTAAGTTGCAAATCTCAGGAGTCTTTTTATACTGTGCTAGATGTTTAGACACCTTTCTTCTGGGTGATGAGTAGCCACTGGTTTGGTTTTAATCACTGGAGTGACAAAATCGATTTGTTGCTTAGAACAATTGTTGTGTCAGAAGTATAAAAGATAGAGTAGGAGGACAAGGTGGAAGAGTTCACACATTTTTTTTTTCTACTTCTAATCTATTTCTTTGCTTGCTTTCTCAAAGACTTCTGAAGAAAAAAAAATTAGTATCTAACCACTGTAAATATACATACTATTTTCAGAATAAAAATAAAATGACCTACCTTAGTAATTGCAATAATTTTTTGTTTTATGGCAATATGCTTAAAAATTGTTCTGGACTACAAATATCTTAAATGAAAAGCAATGTATCCTTGGCTTCTCCAGGTGTATCAAAACAGTGCTTCAAATCAGACTATAAATCAGAGAGCTGATCTGGGCCATTTCAAAAGTCCTGGATAAATAGTTTAACTTTTATAGAAATAATTCCTAGTTTGTATGTGTATATGTGGAATCTCCAGTGGGAACAACAGTTACTACTGAACAGGAAGTATGTTCCTCAACTCCAGAAAAAATATTAATCAGTGTGAAATACTGTTTGGGAAATGAATATCAAGGTGTCACTTTTAACCAGACAGTTTGTGTTTTCAGCACCTTCCAATAAGAAGGTGCATTACTTTAAAAAAATACAAAGGGATTTATGTGAGAATGAGTGGTTAAGCAACATCAAAATTATTCAGATGAGTAAAAGCTTAAGATACTTTCAACAGTATTAGAGGCTTCATGCCACATTATCTTCAGAAGTGCCACTAAGAAATGATCCATCTTCTGCCTGGACCAGGGTCCAAGTCTATGAGTTGAACCCAAGACAAGTATATCACCTTAGAGTTGACTCTTCTTAAAATAGTTGTCAAGGAAACCTCTCTTGCTTATGTTAACCTCATCTTTTTTTCTTGATCCTTTACTAGTTTATTGATGGTAACAGAAGATTGGGTGTGGTAGAAGAAGTATAAAGGGGATGTATAATACACTCTCCATCCAACTGAAAATGTCCATTCTATATCATCAACCTCTTCATGTACTGTAAAATCAGGCTTGAATATTGTTGAACATATGAGAAATTGCCCAGTCCCTGGATGTTGAACTTTGAGTTCAGTTCGAAGAGTACAGTTCATTTTTCTAAACACACTATCTTTGGGTAGAACACATTTCTTTGTAAACAATCATGTCTGATTCATCTAAGAAAATATCTACTCTGAGAAACACTGTATTCCCATCTTTAGTCATAGATGTTTCTACAGGAAAGAAAAAAATTGTGTGTCCATTTAATAATACTGAGTCCATCTAGCTAAACAGTTTTTTTTTGCTCTGCATTGTCTCAAAGACTTTAATATGCATATATGTGTGTGTGTCTGATAAGTTATATCATATGCCATAGGAAAACAAAAACTACACAGTAATGAGCATGAAACAGGTACCTGCTCGGATGTAAGCTGTAGAAAAGTTCCTTGTTTCTAGTTACTGATCCTTACGTTGCTTGTCCAATCATTCTATACTGATCCATCTCTGTAAGCACAATGGTCATTTTTATGAAATCATTTCATTTGTATGTGCAACAGTATTCCATCAGCAATATTTCGTACTTTGTATTGCCTTCCATGACATAGACCAGCTGGGTTATGGAACCAGTAATAGCAGAATGTGTAATGTAACTCAGGTTTCCTGATTTCCTAGCTAGGAACTTATTTCATGATAACACATCAACTCCTAACATTAGCACTGACTACAAGGAGAATTTGGTTAAGGGAAGCTTCTTGGATCATGACTAGCTGGCCTATGCTTAAAACACACAACACTTTCATTCTCTAGAGAGCAATGATTGCCAGATATCTGTTTCTCAATCTCTGAATTACATGAACGGAAGTTACCAAAGTAGTTAATAAATAGCCACAGTAATGTGAAGACCCATGAATGCCCACCAGTCAACATTTGGGCAAGTAAGAGCAAGAAGACATGGAGAATGTTAGAAATGGCTAACAGAGTCAAAGTGGGAGAAAATTTTACTATTACTTTGCAGGAAACTCAACTCTAATGATATTTTTTTGAGAATAAAAAATATGGGGAACACATGTAAACCCATGGCTGATTCATGACAATATATGGCAAAAACCACTACAATATTGTAAAGTAATTAGCCCCCAACTAAAATAAATAAATTAAAAAAAATATGGGTCTATAATTATTAATAACAACTCCTAAATTTTGGAAGTAGCTACTCAACAGGTACATTCAAGATGGGCACCTATGATTATTAGGCTTGGTTTTTATAATTACAATTTTTATAATTATGCTTTTAATTAGATCTTAATATTTGTGAAATGGATCCAAAGAGACTGAAAGTGTGTTATGAATTTCTCAGGGCACTACTTTTAGTTCATTTTAATTAAATACTAAGAGCTAGAGCACTTTTAGAAACATAGAATGCTATTGCAAAATGAAAAGAATGAATTGGAATGCTTTCAAATACTGTTGATCTACTCAGTGACATGTCAACAAACAAACAAAAACCTCTAAGTTAATTCTTTACCTAGCTATAAACTAATTCCACAATCTTCTTAATAGCTTTTATTCCATTCATGTTTTACAAGCTTTCTTCCATGACATACTTGCTACCTTTAGTGAGTGGAGTGGGAATGGAAAAAGTACTATGTTTCAGAAATATGTATAAAGGACTGTGTGCTCTACATCCTATGGCAGAAAGATTAGTTAAGCAACAAATAATCTTACTGCTAGTCCATACTATTTTTCAGCCAGGCATTGCATTTCTCAGTCTACTTGCATGTGGAGTCATGTGACTATTTTGATCTTTGAAATAGAAGCAGAATCTGTCTGGGTCTATGTATTTATATACAACTAGTGTTACTTCTCATTCTTTTCTTTTATAGAAAATTGGGTTATGATGTGATGAAAATGGCTACCTCACAGAGGAAAGAAGGTTGGATTGAGGAATAAACTTCTAACCAGAAATACCTGCCTTGGACTTTTCATCAATGAGTAATAAATTTATATGCTGTAAAGTTACGAAGATTAGTTTTGTTTCTGTTTTTGTTGGTATGCTATAGCAGTTAGTCTAACCTGAATAATACATATGTGCAATTCTCAAAATACCCTTAATTAGGTGCAATTGTTATGTTAATTTTTACAGATGAATAAATTTAGATCAAAAAATAAATATTTTCACAAGTTGGTAAACTGCAGGGGATATATCAAATTGAGGTTTGTATAAGTCTGAAGACCATGTGTTTAAATGGACGTTTTAACAATAGGGATATCTCTACCTCACAACAGGCCTCTCTGGTGGTTCAGATGGTAAAGAATCTGCCTGCAATGCAGGAGACCTGGGTTCGATCCCTAGGTCAGGAAGATCCCATGGAGGAGGGCATGGCAACCTACTCCAGTATTCTTGCCTAGAGAATTCTGTGGACAGAGGAGCCTGGTGGGCTACAGCTCAGTGCGGTTCTAGTAAGAGTTCTCATACAGGTTGCAGACGATTAACTTCTCATTGTAGCCTTATAAGGAAGAGGTCAGAGAGAAGAAGCAAGCTCTAACCCCACCAGAAGGGGACTTATAAGGGCAGTGTTACCATTCAACAGGGCTCCATTCCTATCCCTTCCTTTGTCTAATCCTTCCAAAGTCCCACTTCTAAAATCATCACATTATGATGTAGGGTTTCAAAATATGAATTCTGATGGAACACAAACATACAACCATAATATAATCCTTCACACACAAAAAACATTGTAAGATGAAAGATGTCCAAATCAACAAGTGTGAGGTGGATTCTATTTATGGACCTGCCAAATGTAGTCACTCAGAAGCTCTCTATCTTCTCTGAACTTAAGTTTTGTCATCAAAAGTAAGAGGGAATTGTAAACTGAATATTTTTATCATAAACCTACCAGAGTAAATCTTTTGGATTTTTTTTTTTTCCTGTTTTGTCTCATTATAACTCATTTAAAAACAGAATTAGTTTTCTTAGATGACCTAAATCTGTCTCTTGAGAAATAAAATATTCTTGTGTTTACAGTGGCTATAGTACTGAAAATAGGCCTTCGTAGAGCCAGAAACATGCTAGGTTGAAGTTAACTTTTCTTTGTCACAATTTTGGACAATAAATATCAAAAAGTACTAATGTTTGAATATTTATATTCTCTACTGGGGCCCTTGAAACTTCAATGGGAGAAATTCTACCAGAATATTTATATTAGAGTATAATCTCATGTGGAAGGAAGCTGAAATTGTTGACCAAGAATTCTTGTCACCTTAGATATTTTGTAATTTTTTTCCTCCAAGTTAAATATA
The DNA here is from genome assembly GCF_054371585.1 of Giraffa tippelskirchi. Taxonomy (NCBI): domain Eukaryota; kingdom Metazoa; phylum Chordata; class Mammalia; order Artiodactyla; family Giraffidae; genus Giraffa; species Giraffa tippelskirchi. The sequence continues at coordinate 89,139,673 of NC_137285.1, read as the reverse complement.
TATATATATATATATTTTTTTTAAATGTGTTTCAAGGTATGTGAACATAATTGTAATGTGAACTATTATACAACTGCCTTTGAGACTTCATAGACAGTTGAATTTTGCTGTCACTGTTGAATACAGATGACAATTCATTTATGACCACTCAAACAGCATTTGTGACATTTAATGAATGACAAAGGTTAAAACATCCATTATAGATGTTAATTTTGAAGATGCAACTTACATGTTATTTAAGTTTTCTGGGCATCTGAAAAACTTATCTGCAAAACGATGTAAGATTCCTACAGAGTTGCATGGATTATGAAATTGTTTGAAACATTGTATACCAAGTGATAAGTATCACCAGTCGTTTTTTCAAAATTGAAGAAAGAAAAAAAAAAAATCAGAATCACCAGACTCTAACAAAACAGAGAGCCAAGGAAAAAACAATCGTTCTATATTTTAAAAATTGATGAAGTATTTTCAGTTCAGTCACTCAGTTGTGTACAACTCTTTGTGACCCCATGGACTGCAGCACCCCAGGCTTCCCTGTCCATCACCAACTCCTTGAGCTTGCTCAAACTCATATCCATTGAGTCAGTGATGCCATCCAGCCATCTCATCCTCTGTCATCCCCTTCTCCTCCTGTCTTCAGTCTTTCCCAGCATCAGGGTCTTTTCCAGTGAGTCAGTTCTTCGCATCAGGTGGCCAAAGTATTGCAGTTTCAGCTTCAGCATCAGTCCTTCCAATGAATATTCAGGACTGATTTCCTTTAGGATTGACTGGTTAGATCTCCTTGCAGTCCAAGGCACTCTCAAGAGTCTTCTCCAACACCACAGATCAAAAATATAAATTCTCCGTTGCTCAGCTTTCTTTATAGTCCAACTCTCACATTCATACATGACCACTGAAAAACCATAGCTTTGACTAGATGGACCTTAGTTGACAAAGTAATGTCTCTGCTTTTTAATATGCTGTCTAGGTTTGTCATAGCTTTTCTTTCAAGGAGCAAGCATCTTTTAATTTCAGGGTGGCAGTCACCATCTGCAGTGATTTTGGAGCCCAAGAAAATAAAATCTCTCACTGTTTCCATTGTTTCCCCATCTATTTGCCATGATGTGATAGGACTGGATGCCATGATCTTGGTTTTTGAATGCTGAGTTTTAAGCCAGCTTTTTCACTCTCCTCTTTCACCTTCATCAATAGGCTCTTTTGCTCCTCTTCACTTTCTGCCATAAGGGTGGTATCATCTGCCTTTCTGAGGTTATTAATATTTTTCCTGGCAATTTTGATTCTAGCTTTTGCTTCATCCAGCCCAGCATTTTGTATGATGTACTCTGCATATAAATTAAATAAACCAGGTGACAATATACAGCCTTGACATACTCCTTTCCCAATTTGGAACCAGTTCCATGTCCTGTTCTGAAGTTTTTTCAGTTATGCCTAAAATTTAAGTGAGAATGTCTTCAACTATCTAAATGCTCTAGGGATTTTGGTTCTCTCTTTTCACAGCTAGTTGTATAACATAAATACACAATATCATTTTTCTCCTTGTGTGTGAAGTAGTGAATCATTGTTTATGTGTCTTATTATGTATTCTCTTAAACAATAAAGAATAAAAAAAAATGTGTGAGGGAGTGGGTAGAATTATTTCAAGTGCCTTTCCTGGTCTCTACAAATTATTCCCTTGGTGTATAATTGTATTATTGAACAATTATATGAATTATAAACACACTATAATAGATAATATCTTTTTTTTTTGCATTCTATGTCATACATGTTTATTAGTCTTAGAACATATTTCCAAATACATTGCTCCAATTCTCCATTTTATTATTTAGTATTCTCAATTGTGTAATAATCTAATTGTCATACTTTGGTTTTGTAAAAAAATAAAAATTCTCTTAATTGAAAATTTTCACCCATAGAATTCTAATAATTTATTATTAAAATGTTTTTATATTCCTTCCATTGACCCACACCTTAGAACAGTCCTTTAATTTAGCGTCTGAGCCAGTATCTGGCATATAGTAAGCACTTACTCAATGGTTGCTGTTGCTGTTATTATTTTAAGTAGTCTTAGTAAATGTTGTATGTGTGTTAAGTCATTTCAGTCATTTCTGACTCTTTGTGATCCTGTGGACTGTAGCCCACCAGTTCCTGTGTCCATGAGATTCTCCAGGCAAGAATACTGGAGTGGATTGCCATGCCCTCCTCTGGGGTATCTTCCTGACACAGGGATTGAACCCACATCTCTTATGTTTCCTGCACTGGCAGGCAGGATCCTTACCACTAGCACCACCTGGAAGGCTATAGAGATTTTGTCTATAAAATGTCCAAATCTCACTCCCCAGGATGGCAAGAATCCCACACTTCCCAACCCACAATCAGGATGGTGGACCTATTTCTCAAAAACATTACTTTCATTATTTGTCCAAATAGAACTTTGTACACACAGCAACTCCTGCAGCTGAATTCCAGAAAAATAAACGACCCAATCAAAAAATGGGCCAAAGAACTAAACAGACATTTCTCCAAAGAAGACATACAGATGGTTAACAAACACATGAAAAGATGCTCAACATCACTCATTATTAGAGAAATGCAAATCAAAACCACAATGAGGTACCATCTCACACCAGTCAGAATGGCTGCTATCCAAAAGTCTACAAGCAATAAATGCTGGAGAGGGTGTGGAGAAAAGGGAACCTTCTTACACTGTTGGTGGGAATGCAAACTAGTACAACCACTATGGAGAACAGTATGGAGATTCCTTAAAAAATTGGAAATAGAACTGCCATACGACCCAGCAATCCCACTGCTGGGCATACACACCGAGGAAACCAGAATTGAAAGAGACACGTGTACCCCAATGTTCATCGCAGCACTGTTTACAATAGCCAGGACATGGAAGCAACCTAGATGTCCATCAGCAGATGAATGGATAAGGAAGCTGTGGTACATATACACAATGGAATATTACTCAGCTGTTAAAAAGAATACATTTGAATCAGCTCTATTGAGATGGATGAAACTGGAGCCCATTATACAGAGTGAAGTAAGCCAGAAAGAAAGACACCAATACAGTATACTAATGCATATATATGGAATTTGAAAGACAGTAACGATAACCCTATATGCGAGACAGAATAAGAGACACAGATGCATAGAATAGTCTTATGGACTCTGAGGGAGAAGGGGAGGGTGGGACGTTCTGAGAGAATAGTATTGAAACATGTATATTATCATATGTGAAACAGAACACCATTCCAGCTTTGATGCATGAGACAAATGCTCAGGGCTGGGGCAATGGGATGACCCAGAGGGATGGGATGGGGAGGGAGGTGGGAGAGGGTTCAGGATGGGGAACACATGTAAACCCAGGGCTGATTCATGTCGATGTATGGCAAAAACCATTACAATATTGTAAAGTAATTAGCCCCCAACTAAAATAAATTTATTAAAAAATTAAAATAAAATAAAAGAACTTTGTAATTTAAATAAAATTAAGATTTTTTAATTTCTAGTCTTAATTTTGAAATCTGGATTTTCTTTTGATGGTGAAATGAAGTCTGAAAGTTTATGAGGTAATCCCTAACATGGTATTTTTTATTTTATTTTTTTTTCCTGTACCATACTATGCTGGTATTTATTTATTTATTTATTTTTTAGCTTTAAAATATTGTATTTGTTTTGCCATACGTTGACATGAATCCACCATGGATGTATGTGTTTTCCCCTTCCAGAATCCCCCTCCCACCTCCTTCCCCATCCCATCCTTCTGGGTCATCCCGGTGCACCAGCCCTGAGCACCCTGCATCATGCATCGAACCTGGACTGGCGGTTCGTTTCACATATGATAATTTACATGCTTCAGTGCTGTTCTCCCATATCCTCCCACCCTTGCCCTCTCCCATAGAGTCCATTAATACTGTTCTATTTATCTGTGTCTCTTTTGATGTCTTGCAAGTTTCAATAATGTTATTTCCAGAAGTCCCCACATATGTACTCTATCTAAATATATTTTAGTTGATAATGACCCCTTTACAATGTTTATAAGCAATGTGCAAATCAAATAAGCTATGTGAAGCTTATGATTTTATTATAGAACTAATTCCCTGAAATTTAGACAGCTATTTAGACTATTTTTGCATAAAATAAATAAAAATACAATTCCATTTTCCAATCCTTGTAATTTGACTGAAGTCTGCACCTTTACTAGCTTCTATATGAGAAAGTTCAGATGAAAAAAGAAACAGGAAAATTATTGTTATATCAAAATTTATAGCCTCAGATAATGGAATTTTATCAGCTAGTAATATGAGAAAGAAAAAATCCTCTGCTACCATAGAATGCTTGTGATGAGCATTCTTCAAGAATAGCAATGCATCTGACACAGCAGTTTGTTTTATTAAGCAAAGGCTTAGAGGAACCCTAACCCCTAAATATGTCTTACATTTCTTCATCTACTGTTTTACATTGCTCAGTAAATTTCTAGTTTCTTGAGAAATGTATGGTTGTGATTTAATACTACAGAACTTTTCGCAGGCAAATTGAATAAAAGAGCTTAAAGAGTATTTAATATAATGCAGGCAAAATTTTTAAAAGCCCTTATTATTGGAAAGGAATCATGTTAATGTTCTTTGGTCAGACTGACTGTCTACAGAGATTGGTTTTGATGAAAAAAAAAAAAAATGTGCCTGGCTAATATCTACAGTAGGGAAGAAAACCTAGAAATTGCATTATCCTTTGTTTAGACATCAAGCAAACAAGCTAATAACTTCCTGCTCAGCTAACTGTTTGTACTTTGATTATAGGCCGTTAATGGGGCATTATAAAATGAGATAAGTTTGCTTAGACTTTTTCCATGGATATTTCAACTTCTTATTAATGAGTCAAGTTCAGTCAATTCTTTCATAAGTTAGAGCATTAGTAAAAAGCATGGCTTAACTTAAGCTAAATAGCAAATGGTTACGAAACTATATGGTGAGTTTCATATTTCCTTAGTAAAGACCTTTGCTTCCAAGGTAGAACAAAAGTTCAACCTAGGGATCTGAATTACAATAATTGTTATTAACAAGAGAGACATTTGAACTATCTCAGACATTTAGCTTGTCAATTTATATTACCTGAGGATAACCATAAAAGTTCTCAGTCCTATATCTGTATTTACTTTATTAATACATCATTACCATTTTTAAGACAATAGATAAACTGGCTGTGAGTTTGATAAGGATCAATGGGAGAAGAATAGGTAATTAGCAACAGATTTATTGACGGCTCTGAGCCAGAGAATAGGCCAATATATAGCTGGAAGGATGGCCATTGCTTCAGGGGAGAAAAGTTTTGTCTAATTGAGAGTTGGGTGGTAGTATTGGCTCTTCTTTGAAGACAGCTGCTTTAGTAGAGAAGAATTTCAATGGTTAAGTACTTAGGAACAGATGTTTTAACTCCTACTGTTATTTTTTTCCCCCCCAGTGGGAAATAATTTACTTATTATTCAATCATCTCTACTTTCAAAGAGTAAAAGCTAGCTCTGTGGTATTATTTGAGCAACACAACAAACTATATTTCCTCACCTCTAGAGTCTTTCTTCCTCTCCCATTCAGCCAAGTATTCTGTCTACTGTATCTTTATGTAACAAAATTAATTAAAATTATAAAATCAAAGTCATGTCCCTTTCATGCTTTAATTAGTAGGGCAACTTACAATGCACCAAGTATTAATATGCACAGATATTTTCTCACAAAAATTAAGGAATGCATTAATGAAACTCATTTAGCAAATAAGGAATTGGTGGCTCATAGATTACTGAATACTTCACCAAATATCATGTTTATGTTGTTTAGTGGTTCAGTCCTGTCCAACTCTTACAACCCCATGGACTGAATCATGCCAGGCTTCCCTGACATTCTCTGTCTCCCAGAGTTTGCTCAAACTCATGTCCATTGAGATGGTGATGCCATCCAACGATCTCATCCTCTGTCATCCCCTTATCCTCCTGTCCTCAATGTTTCCCAGCATCAGGGTCTTTTTCCAAGGAGACCAAAGTATTGGAGTTTCAGCTTCAGCATCAGTCCTTTCAATGAATATTCAGGACTGATTTCCTTTAGGACTGATTGGTCTGAACTCTTGCTGTCTAAGGGATTCTCAAGAGTCTTGTCAAACACCACAGCTTGAAAGCATCAATTCTTTGGCACTCAGCCTTCTTTATGGTCCAGCTCTTAATATCTGTACATCACTACTAGAAAAACCATAGATTTGCCTAGATGGACCTTTGTCAGCAAAGTGATGTCTCTACTTTTTGATATGCTATCTAGGTTAGTCATAGCTTTTCTCTCAAGGAGCAAGTGTCTTTTAATTTCATGGCTGCAGTCACTGTGCTCAGTGATTCTAGAGCCCAAGAAATAAAGTCTGTCACTGTTTCTATTATTTTTCCATCTATTTTCCATTAAGTAATGGGGCTGCATGCCATGATCCTATTTTTTTGAATGTTGAGTTTTAAGCCAGTTTTTCACTCTCTTCTTTCACTTTCATCAAGAGGCTCTTTAATTCCTCTTTGCTTTCTGCTATTAGGTGGTTGATATTTCTCCCAGTGGTCTTGATTCCAGCTTTTGATTCATCCAGCCTGGCATTTCACATGTCACATGGTGTATTCTGCATAGACATTAAATAAGCAGCGTGACAATATACGGACTTGACATACACCTTTTCCAATTTTAAACCAGTTCGTTGTTCCATGTGCAGTTCTAATTGCTGCTTCTTGACATGCATACAGGTTTCTCGGGAGCCAGGTAAAGTGGTCTGGCATTTCTATCTTTTTAAGAATTTTCCATAGTTTGTTTGATCTAAACAGTCAATGGCTTTAGCGTGGTCAATAAAGCAGATGTTTTTCTGTAATTCCCTTGACTTTTCTATGATCCAGTGAACATTGACAATTTGATCTTCAGTCCTCTACGTTTTCTAAATCCAACTTGTATATCTAGAAGTTCTCAATTCGAGTATTACTGAAGCCTAGCTTGAATGATTTTGAACTTAATCTTGCTAGTATGTGAAATGAGTGCAATTATATGATAATTTGAGCATTCTTTGGCATAGCCTTTCCTTGCAATTGGAGTGAAAATGGACTTTTTCCTGTCATGTAACATCTGCTGAGTTTTCCAAATTTGCTAGCTTATTGAGTGCAGCACTTTAACAGCATCAACTTTTAGGATTTGAAATAACTCAGCTGGAATTCCACCATCTCCACTAGCTTTGTTAATAGTGATTCTTCCTAAGACCTCCTTGACTTCACACTCTAGGATGTCTGGCTCTAGGTGAGTGACCACACCACTGTGGTAATCCACTTCATTAAGACCTTTTCTGCATAGTTATTCTGTGTTTTCTTGCCACCTCTTCTTAACATCTTCTGCTTCTGTTAGGTCCATGCCATTTCTGTCTTTTATTGTGCTCATCTTTGCATGGTATATTCACTTGGTATCTCTAATTTTTTTGAAGAGATTGTTTAGCTTGAGTGTGTGTGTATGTATGTGTGTGCATATGCTCAGTCATGCCCAATTCTTTTCAACTCATAGACTGTAGCTCCCCAGGCTCCTCTGTCCATGGAATTTTCCAGGCAAGAATACTGGAGTGGGTTGCCATTTCTTATTCCAGGGGATCTTCCTGGCCAAGAGGATCAAAGCCACATCTCTTGCGTCTCCTGCATGATAAGCAGATTCTTTACCACGCGCCAAGTGAAAAGGCTTAGCTTGCATATAGAGCCCAAATATTCGATATTTGGTTTGTACTTCTTTGACACACTACTAAATAAGGCATTTTTAAAGCAATAAATCCTAAATATTCCTCAATATTAAAATTTTGAATGGTACCCTATAAGTAAAGACAAGGGAAGGAGATCAATGTTAGAGATTTCTAAGAAGCAAAAATGTCCATAAAGAAATCCTGGAGAACACAACAGTTAATGCTTTATCACCAGAGCTTTAAAGAGAGACATGCCAGAGAGACATGTGCAGCCATTTCTCTGATATGGGAGTTCCCAGTCAGGAGAGTGGACATTAAGGTAAGCCCCAAGTGAGGCTAGTGGTAAAGACCTCCCTGTCAATGGAGGAGATGTAAGAGATATGGGTGCAATCCCTGGATCTGGAAGATTCCCTGGAGGAGGAAATGATGATCCACTCCAGTATTATTGCCTGGATAATCCCATGCACAGAGGAGCCTGGTGGACTACCGTCCATATGGTCGCCACTGAAGCGACTTAGCATATTCAAGAATACTTGAAGAAGAAGGTGGCACTTTCCCTTGGCAGTCAGTTAGGATTCAGACATGTACATATGGGAGAGTTAGGGCACTGTGACTATAGAGGATATCAGTTCAGCTCAGTTCACTTCAGTCGCTCAGTCATGTCCGACTCTTTATGACCCCATGAACCACAACACATCAGGCCTCCCTGTCCGTCACCAATTCCAGGAGTCCACCCAAACCCATGTCCATTGAGTCAGTGATGCCATCCAACCATCTCGTCCTCAGTCATCCCCTTCTCCTTCTGCCTTAAATCTTTCCCAACATCAGGGTCTTTTCAAATGAGTCAGCTCTTCGCATCAGGTGGCCAAAATACTGGAGTTTCAGCTTCAGCATCAGTCCTTCCAATGAACACCCAGGACTGATCTCCTTTAGGATGGACTGGTTGGATCTCCTTGAGGTCCAAGGGACTTTCAAGAGTCTTCTCCAACACAGTTCAAAAGCATCAATTCTTCAGCACTCATCTTTCTTTATAGTCCAACTCTCACATCCATACATGACCACTGGAAAAAACATAGCCTTGACTAGATGGACCTTTGTTGACAAAGTAATGTCTCTGCTTTTTAATATGTTGTGTAGGTTGGTCATAACTTTCCTTCTAAGGAGTAAGTGTCTTTTAATTTCATGGCTGCAGTCACCATCTGCAGTGATTTTGGAGCCTCAAAAATAAAGTCAGCCACTATTTCCACTGTTTCCCCATCTATTTCCCATAAAGTGATGGGACCAGATGCCATGATCTTAGTTTTCTGAACGTTGAGCTTTAAGCCAACTTTTTCACTCTCCTCTTTCACTTTCTTCAAGAAGCTCTTTAGTTCTTTTTCACTTTCTGCCATAAGGGTGGTGTCATCTGCATATCTGAGGTTCCTGATATTTCTCCTGGCAATCTTGATTCCAGCTTGTGCTTCTTCCACCAGCATTTCTCATGATGTACTCCGCATATAAGTTAAATAAGCAGGGTGACAATATACAGTCTTGATGTACTCCTTTTCCTATTTGGAAGCAGTCTGTGATTCCATGTCCAGTTCTAACTGTTGCTTCCTGACCTGCATACAAGTTTCTCAAGCGACAGGTCAGGTGGTCTGGTATTCCCATATCTTTTAGCATATTCCACAGGTGATAGTGATCCACACAATCAAAGGCTTTGGCATAGTCAATAAAGCAGAAATGGATGTTTTTCTGGAACTCTCTTGCTTTTTTGATGATCCAGTGGATGTTGGCAATTTGATCTCTGTTCCTCTGCCTTTTCTAAAACCAACTTGAACATCTGGAAGTTTATGGTTCACATATTGGCGAAGCCTGACTTGGAGAATTTTGAGCATTAATTTACTAGCATGTGAGATGAGTGCAATTGTATGGTAGGTTGAGTACTATTTGGCATTGCCTTTGTTTGGGATTGGAATGAAAACTAACATTTTCCAGTCCTATGGCCACTGCTGTGTTTTCAAAATTTGCTGGCATATCGAGTGCAGCACTTTCACAGCATCATCTTTCAGGATTTGAAATAGCTCAACTGGAATTCCATCACCTCTACTAGCTTTGTTCATAGGGATGCTTCCTAAGGCCCACTTGACTTCACATACCAGGATGTCTGCCTCTATGTGAGTGATCACACCATCGTGAATATCTGGGTCATGAAGATCTTTTTTGTACATTCTTCTGTGTATTCTTGCCACCTCTTCTTAATATCTTCTGTTTCTGTTAGGTCCATACCATTTCTGTACTTTATTGACCCCACCTTTGCATGAAATGTTCCCTTGGTATCTTTAATTTTCTTGAAGAGATCTCTAGTCTTTCCCATTCTATTGTCTTCTTCTATTTCTTTGCATTGATTGGTGAGTAAGGCTTCCTTATCTCTCCTTGTTATTCTTTGGAACTCTGCATTCAAGTGGATACATCTTTCCTTTTCTCCTTTGCTTTTCACTTCCCTTCTTTTCACAGCTATTTGTTAGGCCTCCTCAGTCAGCCATTTTCCTTTTTTGCATTTCTTTTTCTTGGCAATTGTCTTGATTCCTGTCTCCTATGGACAAGTCTAAAAGTTATGAAGCATAACAGTTAAGTGTTGTAACTAGGACTCTAATTTTTGAGAGAATAGAGACATGTGAAATGCTTGTAAGATAAATGGAGAAATATAAAGTTGGCTTCAGGCAATAGCATTGAGTTTTTTAAACAACAGTTTAAGGATTTTAGACTTCAGAAATCAGAAAGGGATTTTCCTGATTTTCGGCTAACTTTACAGAACTTTGAACTAATGCAGGTATGTTAATCTGACGGCAGTTTCAGAAAACTTGAGATGTAAGAATGCCAAAGTTAGATATAGTTACGTTCCATATAGAGATTGAAGGAGTCCAGATGCCACATTATAATCAGATGCTGGAATCTAGAGGTGGTATCCACGATAGTGTACTTGTTGTATTCAGGATTATTCAGATTATTCAGAAATTGGATGTATGCACCAGATTTTCATTGAAGCCAAGGCCCTATTACAAATAGACTTCGGCATTTCAAGTTAGTTTTTTTACTGTTTTTATAAAATGGGGGAAATTACTGATATTTTACTAGGAGAATCATTCTGAGCTTCTCTTGAAACCTGAAAGTGTGACTTAAAAAAGTTGTAAACACTGAGTATAAAGGTGGTCAATAGCAATTATAATTGTGCTTTCAATGTTGTTTAGAAGTCATGCAGAGAATTAAAGGACAGAATCAGATCCATTAATCTAAATTTACAAATAAGTGTTTCATAGGAATAACAGGTAAAATTAATCATATAATGTTTTATATTTTATTTTTGGCAATGACTCAATGACTTAATGTTCAGTAACAGGATGAACAACTGTCCCAATTGTCTATGACTATGCCTGTTTTTTAATAACATTGAAAGTCACACATCAGGAAAACCCATTATCCCAGGAAAATCAGAATGTTTCATCACTCTAAATATTTCAGTATAATTAGAAGTAGCTGTTAATATCTTGTGTAGAATTGGTAATTTTAATTTATAAGTTATAAATGGCTTCACATACGCCCAGGCACTCTTGGATTAATCAAATCGGAGACTTTAAATTCAAACAGTTTCCCTACTTTTGAATGATCAGTTACAGTCAAGATTGAAGGCATGTTTTAAAATCTATCAAAAATAAATAAGTCATTTGCTATTTTAAGCATGTATGTACATTATTCACTCTATTATTTTAACTTATGTATCAACATAACCAATGTAATATGTGTGTTTTACAACATAGCAGAGTCCGGCAGATAGAATTCTATCTAGTATTTAATTCTAAAAAAGAGAAAGTTCTCCTTTTTTAAAACTGAGGAATAATTCAAAGAGATAAATGTTTAAAAAGTTGAAATGAATTTAACATTTTGGCACAAATAGTGTATGACCTGCAATGGAGCACTTTCACATACATCTTAATGTGAAAACAAATTGAGATTGTTCTCATTGAAGTAACAGTATATCTGAAATGCAACTTGTTGACATAAAAAAAGCCATAACATATGGTAAATAGAGTGTGCACACACACATATATACACATATGCACATGCACACGCACACGCATACACATATGCACACACACACACACAATCTTTTTTGTAAGTGCAGTAAGATCAGATAAGCTGCTCCAACATAACTACACAATGCAGTAACATCTTTCTCCCCAAACAATCTTATCCCACATCTAGTGTAAGGAAAAACAGTCCCTTTTAATAGTATTCTGACTGGAGATGTAATCAAGAACAAGGAGAGTCAGGTTTCCTTCACCAAGTGATTCTATGGGTAGGTGATTTTCCTTGGTGGCGATCCAGCTAGACTACCATAGATAGCATGTCTGCATCTTAGGTGGCATTCTGGCTTCCTTCTTTGCTGTTTCCTCCCCTCTTGCTAAATCACCTAACACAGAACACTATCTTAACACTCAGTTCAATTCAATTCAGTCGCTCAGTCGTGTCCAACTCTTTGTAACTCCATGGAGGACAGCACACCAGGCCTCCCTGTCCATCACCAACTCCCAGAGCTTACTCAACTCATGTTCATTGAGTCAGTGATGCCATCCAACCATCTCATTCTCTGTCATCCTCTTTTCCTCCCACCTTCAATCTTTCCCAGCATCAGGGTCTTTTCCAATGAGTCAGTTCTTCACATCCTTAGCACAAAATTTAAAAATTTTCTTTTAATTAATGGTCTAAGGATTATGCACATTAAAATGAATTTTTAAGGCTCGTGATTTATGTAAAATTCTACTTACTAAAATAGAAATGAGTGGGAATAACATGAAGAGTTGAGAAATATTTCTCTCACAAGGCATATCACAAGGCAAAATAAAGCTGATATCCAAAGCAAATTTATTAAGACAGTTTTTTTGTGATAGGTAGCTTCTGTTCTCCACTACTAGTGCCAAATTCCTGAACTATATTGGTCTTTGATATGTTAATATAGCTTAACATATAATTAATTAGCTATTTCTTTGTAGGGAAATCTTATGAAAGACAAAAAAAAATCAAAACACAGATACTGGCAAATTTTAAATATGCATATATATATAACACAGAAGATTGCCCTGCATCAAAAGCTTTTTTCTATCATGACTTGATTGTGTGACTTTGAGAAAACTTACTTGAATTCTATGCACATGTGTATTTGTGAAGCTAAAATAAGTGTGACTTAAGGTCTTTCCTAGATTAAAAAAAAATATATTTAGGACTTACAACTTCTGTTGTCTTTAATTATACTTCATTGGCTTGCAAAAAGGAAAACAAAATTCCTAGCAGGTTAGCCTCTTTGGAGCACCTGCATAGCCCCAGTTGTGTATTCTGTAGTGACATAAGATGGTTTAAAGTGCTCTAAGATGCCACCTACTTACCCACTGAGTTTCAATATTCCTTCAAACCACAGCCATTTTGGCCCAGGCCTTTTGCTAGTTCTCCATTTTGTTAGTTTCTCTCTACTTCTCATATGGATCCAGAATATTTTCTTCATGAACAGCTTCAATAGTTGGATTTCCCAAGTACTATATTTTCCTGGTCCTCTGTTACCCCAAGGAAGAGGCAGACCAGTGCCCAGAACTTGTCTCTGTCTCGGAACAGTTATCCAAAGCAACAGTCCTGCCAAACATCTAACTCTCACAAAGCCACAACTCATTTTAAGAGATTTTAATTGGAGACCAGCAGTTAAATAAGTTATCTTACAAAGGAGGCATCAGATTTTCAGGGGTATTTGAGACCTTACAAAAGTTTGTAAGTATTATGAACTGTGTGTGTGTGTGTGTGTGTGTGTGTGTGTGTGTGTGTGCATGCACACTCAGTCAGTCCGATTCTTTGGGATTCCATGGACTGTAACCTGCCAGGCTCTTTTGTCCATGGCATTTCCCAGGCAAGAATCCTGGAGAGGGTTGCCATTTCCTTCTCTTGGGGACCAGGAGTCAAACCCTCATCCACTGTGGCTCCTGTATGGCAGACAGATTCTTTACTGACTGATACATCTGGGAAACCCTATTATAACTATAGAGATATGCTAATAAAAGAATATGCAGGTGTGGGCCTGAGTCAACTCTGTGCTGTCTAAACCCATTTGGATTAGTCGTCACTTACATTTTGAGGTAAAAGATTACTTCAAGTCTCTGAGTAAGTTCTCCTGGTTTTATCTCTAATATCTTCTACCTTTTTTTCTCTTCCCTAGAAGCTAGCCTGTGATGAAATTCCTAGCACATTTTATGTCAGAACATGTAGAATTTTATTTCAGATGCTCCTTGTGAAATCACAGAATTATTTATTATAGTATATAATTTAAAATAGTCTCCCTGATTTCCTTCCAGAGTTCTGAGATTTTTGTCTCTCTTGCTACCATTTGTTGTGTAACAAAGAAAATGTAAAATATATACATATATATATTCATATTTTACATATTAAATGGGAGAGTGGTACAAATGCAAGGTTTTAATTATTTTTACTTTTCTTTTCCTGCAACTTTTGTCTCTCTCTACCTCTATATAAATAATTTCAACTGCCTCATGGCTAGGAACCATGTTAACAACCTGAACAACAAACCTGTAACTTGTTTGCACTCATATTTTCAAATTTTCCTTCAGGTTAACAAATTAAAACTTTTATGTCTTTAATTACTAGATTAAATATATATGTCATTGTCCTTAGTCATGCCTGAATCTTTGTGACCCCATAGACTGGGGCCTGCCAGTCTCTTCTTTCCATGGAATTTTCCAGGCAAGAATATTGGAGTGGGTTGCCATTTTCTTCTCCTTTGTATTCAATTATATGTATACTGTGTATGTAATTATGTGCATATTATTATAACATTATATTATTGTATATGTATATATAGTATAATATTATATATGTATGTGTATATATATATATATATATATACACACACACACAGAGAAAAATGTGTTAATGAACATGTTTATATAAAATTATATACATGAAAATTTCCTCTTTACAAAAGATGTCAATAAAGAGATATAATGCATATTGAAGGACAATAGAAATCACCATTTTGCAATCAAATAAGTTGGACAGATTCTATCATTATTTTCACAAGCAATTAGATGAAAATCATTGGGAAACATATATTCACAATATTATCTCATTGATTATTTGGTAATAACAAAAGGAAAAACAAAAATTTGCAGTGATAAGATCTGCAAATATTGCCTTAACTACACTATCAAGCTGCAGCTTTCATTAAACAATGGGAAAAAAATGAGATTACATACCTCTAGATAAGATTCTATACTAAGTATACACCATTGCATATAAAACTGTCAAAAATGCTTAACCTGAAAGTAAATTAAATCTCTAGCCCAAAGTAATTTCTAATTCACAGAATGTTTAGAGGTACAATTTAAACTACACAATGAAGAAACAGAAAAATCCAGAATAGGGGACATTCTTCAAGACAGCCTTCAGAATGGGATAAAATAATAGCAAACAAAGCAACTGACAAAGAATTAATCTCAAAAATATACAAGCAGCTCCTGCAGCTCAATTCCAGAAAAATAAACGACCCAATCAAAAAATGGGCCAAAGAACTAAACCAACATTTCTCCAAAGAAGACATACAGATGGCTAACAAACACATGAAAAGATGCTCAACATCACTCATTATCAGAGAAATGCAACTCAAAACCACAATGAGGTACCATCTCACACCAGTCAGAATGGCTGCTATCCAAAAATCTGCAAACAATAAATGCTGGAGAGGGTGTGGAGAAAAGGGGACCTTCTTACACTGTTGGTGGGAATGCAAACTAGTACAGCCGCTATGGAGTACAGTGTGGAGATTGCTTAAAATACTGGAAATAGAACTGCCGTATAACCCAGCAATCCCACTACTGGGCATACACACTGAGGAAACCAGAATTGAAAGAGGCACGTGTACCCCAATGTTCATCACAGCACTGTTTATAATAGCCAGGACATAGAAGCAACCTAAATGTCCATTAGCAGACAAATGGATAAGAAAGCTGTGGTACATATACACGATGGAATATCACTCAGCCATTAAAAAGAATACATTCAAAACAGTTCTAATGAGGTGGATGAAACTGGAGCCTATTATACAGAGTGAAGTAAGTCATAAAGAAAAACACCAATACAGTATACTAATGCATATATATGGAATTTAGAAAGATGGTAACAATAACCCTATATGCGAGACAGCAAAAGAGACACAGATGTATAGAACAGTCTTTTGGACTCTGTGGGAGAAAGTGAGGGTGGGATGATCTGAGAGAATAGCATTGAAACATGTATATTATCATATGTGAAACAGATCACCAGTTCAGGTTCGATGCATGAGACAGAGTGCTCAGGGCTGGTGCAATGGGATAACCCAGAGGGATGGAATCGGGAGGGAGGCGGGAGGGGGTTCAGGATGGGGAACACATGTACACCCATGGCTGATTCATGTCAATGTATGGCAAAAACCACTACAATATTGTAAAGTAATTAACTTCCAATTAAAATAAATAAATTAAAAAAGAAAGAAAGAAAGCTTATTTGAACACCCATGGCTGATTCATGTCAATGTATGGCAAAAACCACTACAATATTGTAAAGTAATTAACTTCCAATTAAAATAAATAAATTAAAAAAGAAAGAAAGAAAGCTTATTTGACTACACTTGTCAAAATCAATGTCAGAAACCCCACACAAATGGGAATACCTGTTTATCTTAAAAGCAAGTGAAGGAGCATACAACCAAAAAGTAATATGTAAATTGTTGATTGGTTCTTTGTTTAAAAATTTCAACAAATGATATATTTTTGTGACTATGGTGAAAAACTATACACAATTAAGACATTAGATTTTACTAAAAATTTAAGTGATATTTATGGCTTAAAATTTATGACATATTGATTATGTATACGTACATATTAAGTATATGTGCATAAATAGCATGATGTGTATGTATATGCACAAATACTTAATATGTACGTATACATAATCAATATGTCATAAATTTTTAATATATATAGGGCTTCCCTGGTGGCTCAGAGGTTAAAGCGTCTGCCAGCAATGTGGGAGACCTGCATTTGATCCCTGGGTTAGGCAGATCCTCTGGAGAAGGAAATGGCAACCCACTCCAGTATTCTTGCCTGGAGAATTCCATGGAGGGAGGAGCCTGGTAGGCTACAGTCCACGGGGTAGCAAAGAGTCAGACATGACTTCTCTTTCACTTTCATATACATATATATACATGTATAATGTTATCATTATATAGGGAAGTGTCTTTAAATTCAGAGATGCTTGCTAAAATATTTGTGGGAAAAAAAAGTAACTCATTTTTAAATGGTCAGCATATATACACATACTATTTTGTATATGTGTATATATTTAACTGTGTTTAACTTCCTGATTAGTATTTCTTGAAATTTAGATCTCAGTTTATATTTTATAACATATATTTTGGTTCTTTTCAAATCAGTTTGTTAACTTTTAACATCTCTCTTCATTTTGTCATATCTTTAAGATGTATTTTATCACTAAACATACTAAAATATTTATTCATCTGTATCATAGCAAATGCCCTTAGTTGAGTTTTCTCCATGAATTCTAACTTTCCTCTTCTGTTTTACCATCCTACTTGTGCCTTGACTATTGGGATTTCTCTTAATTTCTTGAATGTATATATGTATGTACTCATGTACTAGGTTTGGAAATTAACTTCAGAATACATATTTTGGTAATAGTGACAGAAATGTATAAAAGCTTTATTTTCAAAATTATCACCTCTTTATTCATAATCACCCAACTATTGCCTTTATACTAAAATTTCATACTCACAGAGTCATTCACTAGTAAAGATAAAACAAAGAAACACATAAGTATCTAATGAGGGCTAGGCCCTACTTGTGTATGTGTAGATGGAGTCTGTGTTGTGTAACTCTGTGGAATGCCAAAACACAGGCTCATATGCAGAGTAGGTAGAATTTCATCTACAAAACCTTAAAACTGGCTGCTAACTATGGGAAGTATAGATACTAAAATAATCCATTCAAGTAAATACCTGAGGTAGGAAGGATTTTTGCTTAACTCATATCAACACATTTGCATCCAACCATGGTTGATCTAGTACTTTCCAGAGGAAGCAATATGATATTGTCTTTGACAAGTTTTCTTCTTATAAGGTAGTAGTAGATAATACTTCACAGTTACTATAGTACACTTGGTTAATACTAATGATAGGTTAATACAATACTTTGGCCACCTGATGTGAAGGACTGACTCATTGGAAAAGACCCTGATGCTGGGAAAGATTGAAGGCGGGAAGAGAAGGGGATGACAGAGGATGAGATGGTTGGATGGCCTCACTGACTCGATGGACATGAGTTTGAGTAAGTTCTGGGGATTGGTGATGGATAGGGAGGTCTGGTATGCTGTGGTCACAAAGAGTCGGACACAATTGAGTAACTGAACTGAATACTAATGACATGCCTTAAATTTAACCTGCATAGAATTATATTTCTGGAAATTTGATCTTAAATTACAGTTTTTTTTTGGTTGATCAAATTTAAAATAATAGTCTATGCAGTAAGATTCTATGATTATTAGCAAGTTTTATACTAAATACATTATGTGAGTTTGATGTGATATCACACAGAAAATGTATCTTGAACAGATGTCTGTGTAATACTTTTGAATTTTCCTTTGATTTAATGAAAAATGTCAAGCAGAAATAGAAAATGGAAAAATTTAAATAGAACTTTTGAAACAATTCAAAACAACAATAGTATTTGTAGCTATTGTTTCTATTCTAATGACTTCAATGACCTTTTCCAAGAATACTAATACATAAGTCAAGATTGCATTTCACTGCCGATTCTTCTCAAATAAAACGTCAAATAATTCTAGTTCTTTTTCCTGTTAGATAATTGTGACACTTTTTTTTTAAATTTTCATTTTAAATCAAACATGTATAAGTTTGTGTCACCAGTAAACATGAGTTCTCCTGGAAAAGTTTCCAAAATCTGAGTAGAAAATCTTTATGTTATTGAACATCTTTTTCAACGCAATTATATATGTATTTTAAGATGACTGAACTTGGCATAAAAATATTGTGTGTGTGTGTGAGTGTTTTGTAGTGCCTCATCCAGTGTATGGTGTACTTTAAGGCACTGAGTATTTTAGTAATGAAAACATAGAAAACATTTAAATGATTGGCTACTCTTATCTCTAGACACTCTTCCTGCTGCTTCCATGATAGCACCCTCTTCTTATTTTTCTCTTGCTTCACTGGCACTGTCCATCCCATTTCCTGGCTTACCTACCAATGGAATACTATATAGTTTTAACTAGTCAAGCACAGTGATATTCATGTACATTGATTTATATGTAACTGAGTCAATGATATAAATCATAAGTTTTCAAATTTCGTTCTACATAATAGTAAGATTTCTTACAGATATATTAGAGTTTCCAAGGAACTGAGACAGGATTCTCTGGACATCTATTAAGATTCTAACATCTCTAATTTGGCTTACTTTATAATTGACTGGGATGTTCCACGTTAGAATATAGCATATGAATAATCCAAAACCCCTTGTTCCCTACTACCTCAGGAATAACACTAACATGGATCTTCAGATCAGCAGGGAGTCCTTCTATCTCTCAAGCAAACACTTCCCTGGAGCAAAAAGCATGCTATCAGAAAGACCGCTACTACTTCACTGATGTAGGCTGAATAATTCTCCTTGACCGCTTAACTCAATTCAGTTCTGAAATCAGGACTCCTATTCTTTCCTTTTTCCATTCTCTTTTTCTTTCTTTCCACCTCCCTTTCCTGATCTCCTCCTTCTTTAAATTACTAGAATGATTCTTTTATCCAAAGAATGCCATTATCTTTTATTCATCAGTGCTACACTAATTCTTCGCTCCAGTTCTAATCATTCAATGAAAAGAAGTTGTAGTCTTGCTTCCCTGGTGGCTCAGAGGGTAAAAAGAAGTTGTAGTCTTGACGATTTTATGTACAAGTTATTTATACAAATTTATCTAGCCTTTCAGCCACAAATTTCCAGTTATAAATAGTAACGCTTTCCAAATGTAAGGAAGGAAAGGAGAAAGTGGAGAGAATGGGGAAAAGATTATGAGAAAGAGAAATTACAGATCCACAGTTGTACATTTTTATGTAATTGGTAATCTTTCTTATCCTTTTATTGGGATACCATAAGAGATTTATTTATTTGAAAAAAAAAAAAACCTTCTATTAGGAAAATGTGAAACCAAATTATCTAAACTCACTACTTTTAAATTTGATGAGTTTGCTCTAACTAAAATATCCACCTTAGAGTTTCACATATATAATTATACCTTTTCTGTTTCATCATTTTCTCTAATTTTCAGCTTAAAAATACCCTATTTGTAAGACACTGAAAAATATAGAAATATATGACAAAAGAAAAATGAAAATGTGCCTATCTTCATTACAAAGATAAATAATAATATTTATGATAGTTTATTTCACCATAAAATCAGGATGAAACTTTCAGCTTACTATTTCTTCATTTTCTTTTCATAAGAATTATTCTTAGAAATATAATTTGGGAATGTTGCATATTATTTCATTATGTAACTAGCCATAATTCAGTTATTTAAGCTGATGAGCAAAATTCACAATCTCAGGCATGTTTGTTTATGCATGATATCTAAAGATTTAATCCTTAAAAAAATTGCTATATGACAGTACACATGTTTTTAAGGTTCTAGGTATTTTAAGGAAATAGAATTTTCTGGAAAGCTTATATAATATAGTTATAATCTTTGTACCTAAATTTCCAGATTTCAGGTAAGCCTTACTTTTCCTGGACTTCTGCAAAGCAATGATTTTCTTAAAAAACAAACAAACAAACAACAACAACAAAAAAAAACAGAAGGCACATTTTTTGAACTCACTCATTCAAAATTTATTTGCTTACAAAAACTGAGAACTAAATTTCTATCTTGTCAGTAATCCATGTTACTGTTTCTCAGTTTCTTTTTTTCTGTGACATCTAAAAGCCTATAACACATCTGAATGAAATAAAGGGAATAACCAAATCAGTTTGAAAATCCAAAACAAATGAGACTCTAAGTTTGCTACACATTGATATACCTGCATGTAACTCCTTAAAGGTGATCTTTGAATGTGAATTGACTAGGCCACAACATTTTGGACACTTTCTTTCTGAAAGTTCAACTGACATGATTTAAGCCAAATTTGCTATATTTTTAAAATAATTATTTCCCTTTAGTGACAAGAATCTGCCTTCAATGCAGGAAACCCAGATTTGAACCCTGGGTTGCGAAGTTCCCCTGGAGAAGTAAATGACAACCCACTCCAGCATTCTTGTCTGGAGAATCCCACGGACAGAGGAGAATGGTGGGCTGCAGTCCCTGGGGTCTCAGAGTCAGAGACGACTGAGTATTTAACACTTTCTTTTACTTAGTGACCCCACCATACACTCTAGCCACCCCAAATTTGAAAAAAAAAAACAATTAAAAAATAATTTCCTGGGGAAAATGCCAAGATATGAAATCCCAAGCAATATTTGATTAAGAACTGAAAATATGAGGGATGCAAACTATACAGCTTATGGCAACATAGAAAGTCACGTTTGGAGTGTACATTTATTTATTCACCTGCTCACTGAATAAGAAAGAAGGGCATTCGTCTTGAGAACTGTCAGCTCCTGTCCTTTTCCAAACATACACTCACTCTTTTAAATGAACAGTAGTGCCACACTCCAGGATGTCTGACTCTAGGTGAGTGATCACACCATCATGGTCATCCAGGTCATTAAGATCTTTATTTTGTATAGTTCTTCTGTATATTCTTGCCACCTCTTCTTAATACATTTTGCTTCTGTTTCTGTCCTTTATTGTGCCTATCTTTGCATGAAATGTTTCCTTGGTATCTCTAGCCTTCTTGAAGAGATCTCTAGTCTTTCTCATTCTATTCTTTTCCTCTATTTCTTTGCATTGTTCTCTTAGGAAGGCTTCAAACTGTGATGCTAGAGAAGACTCCCGAGAATCCCTTGGACATCAAGGAGATCAAACCAGTCAACCCTAAAGGAAATCAACCCTGAGTATTCAATGAAAAGAATGATCCTGAAGCTGATGCTCCAATACTTTGGCTGCCTGTTGCGAAGAGTTAACTCATTGGAAAAGACCTTGATGCTGAGAAGGATTGAAGGCAGGAAGAGAGGGGATAACAGAGGATGAGATGGTTGGATGGCATCACCAACTCAATGGACGTGAGTTTGAGCAAGCTCCAGGAGTTGGTGATAGACAAGAAAGCCTGGCTTCCTGCAGTCCATGGGGTTGCAAAGAGTCAAACACAGCTGAGCTACTGAGAGACAAGTGCCAAAACAACTTCACCGAGTAATATGTGAATTACTCCACTGAGTAATTTAGTGAACTGTAATTCACTAAATAAAAATGAATAAAGAATTTATTGACTCGCTATTCTAGTAGCCTTTTTGATATTTGTTGTTGTTGTGTTAGTTGCTCAGTCGTGTCTGATTCTTTGCAACACCATGAACCATAGCCCGCCAGGCAACTCTCTTCATGAGATTTTCCAGGCAAGAACACTGGAGTGGGATATCATTTCCTTCTCCAGGGGATTTTCCGGACCCAGGGATTGAACCCAGGTCTCCTGCATTGCAGGCAGATTCTTTACCATCTGAGCCACCAGAGAAGTTCCTTCTTTGATATTAGACATTAATCTTATATCCTGAGTGATGGTGAACAGGTTAAAACACCTACTAGACAAAAGATCTAAGCCCTCTATTAAAAATAAAACATGTAATAAATGAACAAGACATATAATACTTCAGACTGCAAATGTAAGGAGCTTACATTTATAAACTTGAGTTATGTAATTTTTTCATAATTATTTTACACACAACACCAAAGTGTCAAGGTGTTCTGAGGGAAAGCTGCTGTAGTATATTGAGTATTTTTAGCTTACCTTTCTGCAAATAGAACAAAATTTTCCTCTCTGAAAAGTTGTTAATCAAATATGCCATAATTTCTACAATCTTAACACAAATTCTCTCTATATATACCACATCTTTCTCCAATGACAGTCCATCCACTTTTCTGCTCCTTTTCACAACAAAATTCTTTGTAGTATTGTCTCTACCCTTGATTTCTATGTTCTCCTTTAACCTTTTGAAATGTTGCAATTAGGCTGTAACCAGCAGTGCTCCTCTAAAACTGCTCTTGACAAGATCCTCAGAGATATCCACATTATAAACCTTTGCAGTCAATTCATAATTCCATTACTTTTTTGTTAAAGCATTCCATACAGTTGATCCACATTCTTCCTTAAACATTTTCCTTTCTTGAGTTTTCTCCCTACGTGTCTGGTCATGCTTTCTCTGTTTCTCTGCTCAGTACTTTTCATCTTCCAACCTTGAGTGTTGGAGTACCCACTGTTTACTTTGAGCTCCCTTGCCCATGGTTACCTCATTCAGTCTTAATGGTCATCTACATGGTTATAGGTCCAAAAGGTATGCCTAGTATAGAATGTTCCCCTGAACATCAAATTCATGTAATCAACCACTGACTCAGTAACTTAACTTGGATAACTAGAAAAATTTCAAACTTAATGTTTCCAAAGACAACGTCTGATTTTCCTCACCACTACTCCAATATGCTCTTCCTACAGTCTTCCCTTTATCAGAAAATGGCAAATTAGTTCAGTTGTCCAACAAAAATAAACACAACTCTGAAAAAAAAAAATGGGATCACCATTAACTTTTTTCACTTAAAAAAAATTTAATGCAATTTTAAAAATTGCACTACATTTCAGTTCAGTTCAGTCACTCAGTCGTGTCTGACTCTTTGCGACCCTATGAATTGCAGCACACCAGGCCTCTCTGTCCATCACCAACTCCCGGAGTCTACCCAAACCCATGTCCATTGAGTCAGCAATGCCATCCAACCATCTCATCCTCTGTCGTCCCCTTCTCCTCCTGCCCACAATCCTACTCAGCATTAGAGTCTTTTCCAATGAGTCAACTTTTCGCATGAGGTGGCCAAAGTATTGGAGTTTCAGCTTCAACATCAGTCCTTCCAATGAACATCCAGGACTGATCTCTTTTAGGATGGATTGATTGGATCTCCTTGCAGTCCAAGGGACTCTCAAGAGTCTTCTCCAACACCACAGTTCAAAAGCATCAATTCTTCGGCACTCAGCTTTCTTCACCGTCCAACTCTCACATCCATACATGACCACTGGAAAAACCATAGCCTTGACTAGATGGACCTTTGTTGGCAAAGTAATGTCTCTGCTTTTAAATATGCTATCTAGGTTGGCTATAACCTTCCTTCGAAGGAGTAAGCGTCTTTTAATTTCATAGCTGCAATCAACATCAGCAGTGATTTTGGAGCCCCCAAAAATAAAGTCTGACACTGTTTCCACTGTTTTTCCATCTATTTCCCATGAAGTGATGGGACCAGATGCCATGATCTTAGTTTTCTGAACGCTGAGCTTTAAGCCAACTTTTTCACTCTCCTCTTTCACTTTCATTAAGAGGCTCTTTAGTTCTTCTTCACTTTCTGCCATAAGGGTGGTGTCATCCGCATATCTGAGGTTATTGATATTTCTCCTGGCAATCTTGATTCCAGCTTGTGCTTCCTCCAGCCCAGCGTTTCTCATGATGTACTCTGCATATAAGTTAAATAAGCAGGGTGACAATATACAGCCTTGATGTACTCATTTTCCTATTTGGAACCAGTCTGTTGTTTCATGTCCAGTTCTACCTGTTGCTTCCTGACCTGCATACAGGTTTCTCAAGAGACAGGTCAGATGGTCTGGTATTCCCATCTCTTTCAGAATTTTCCACAGTTTCTTGTGATCCACACAGTCAAAGGCTTTGGCATAGTCAATAAAGCAGAAATAGATGTTTTTCTGGAACTCTCTTGCTTTTTCGATGATCCAGTGGATGAGATGCTGTGGATGATCCAGTGGATGATCCAGGCAAGAGACGCTGAAAGAGCCCCTGAAGAAGGAAATGGCAACTCACTTCAGGATTCTTGCCTTGGGAAATCCCGTGAACAGAGGAACCTGGCAAGCTACGGTTCATGGGGTCTCAAAAGAGTTGGATACGACTTAGTGACTAAACAACAACAACATAAAATCTCAGATTATAGTAGTCTTTGTTTTTTCCCCCCACAGACAATCTTCCATGTAAATAGAAAACTTCTACAGAACTATAATGAAAGTATTTTCACATTCTTTCATGAAAAGCAGGATGGTGTAGTAGTTAAGGAGGAGACTGTGTATTAGGCTAAAGATTTCTTTCTTGATTATGCTAAGCAAAGTCAAGTAGTAAACAAAGCTAACCCAAAAACAGCAAATGCGCCAATATTTTATTTTTTGTGGTAGCACCAGAGGTCAAAAATGCCTAAATAATGTATTCTAGTACAAAGTATATTTTGAGATTCACTTTCCCTATCCCACTATTTTGTCTTGTTAAATAATTAATATAACATCTCTTCTGGGTTTTTAACAAAGGTCCTCCTTGCTAACGTGTTTATCCATGTGACTCTTAAGATTCTGCCTGTACTACTCCTCCAACCTTCCTGATCAGCTTCAGAAGCTACTCCAAGTTCCCACCAATCTGGCCAGTATCAAAAATTCCAACACATCCTCTCCAAATGTCTAGGGTCATTGCTATATGGCTACTTATAGAGACTGCTTTTTCCCAAAGTTTGACAGCACTGATTGCTGCTGGACAGGCTCTATTTTTTAAATCCTTAATGGCATCTATGAATTATTCCCCTATTAAATATATGTATTATGATGTATACCACATGTCTAAAACTGTACAATTGTACATTTTTATTTCAAATTAAAATTTAGAGATTGTAAATATTTTTTCAGGGCTGTCAGCAAAGACATCAAATAATTTATCAAGTATTATCTATTTTTAACATTTCATCTGTAAAATAGAAAAATGCGGTAATACCTAACCACTTCAAAGACTACACACAAACATATATGAACATATTCTACTTGGTACATTCTGGAAACTCAATAATCAAAATACTTCTTTAGATGTAGTGACTATGAGTGAGCAGACCATAATTTCAAATACAGTGGCAGCTTCCCACTAACTGCGTACCTACATAAAGTGTTTCAATATAAATACAATTATTGTCCTTCTAGAACATGCAAATATGCTATGAGGATTCTGTATAGTCAATGTATGGCAAATTTCCAGCAACTAGCATAGACTGTTGACCATGATAAATCAGAGTATCTCCTCTTTTCATACTCTATTAGGTAATGCTTTCATAGATGGTCATCATGGTTTAGGTATACAGAATTTTCCTTTACAGTATTCAACATTTTCAATTTTAAAGTTTGGTGTGTGCTCAATTGCTCAGTCATGTCTGATTCTTCATGACCCATGGGCTGTAGACTGCCAGGCTCCTCTGTCCATGGTAAATATATTACTGTTCAGAAGGTCATCACGGCTGATTATGCTCAGGAAAATTCTCTCTGATATTAGCCATCAATCAAGATGTGAATCTCATGCTTGATTATTAGTGGACTGTTATGAAAAATAAATTAGCTGATGTCTCTATAGCAATAATTAATATAGAAATAAGATGTGTGACTTAGAAAATAAGCAAAGTGGAATATTAATACTGTGGAAACTGTAGTTTTATTAGAAACACATTCATAATTTAAACAAGAAATATCCTGCTTCACCCTGTTATAGCATGTTGCTAGCTTCTTTATAAGAAAAGGTTAATTCAAATTAATCTCAGACTACTGAGCCACACATTTTCTCCCTTGAATTTGCTGTTTCCTTTGACTTTTTATTTTCTTTTCCTTTGTTTTTCTTTTCAGTTAAGTGTACACATTCCCTACACTTATGACACAAATAGGGACTGTCATCATTGATCTCCTGATAACAGACTTCTCTCAGCCTGAATTAATTCTTTTAACTTTACGTGACAGGAAAAAGGAGAAAAAATCCCTCCCATTCTACTCTATGTGCATTTTGGCTCAATTTCTCTCTTCTGGGGTTAATTTGATTGCATTCTTCCTGTAGTTTCTTAATGTGTCAGGGACTGCTTAAAATGCAGAGAATGGAGAGTTTTGCTTCCAGCCACTCCTGCACATTCAAAGTGGAGTATAAACACTACCCATCCCAAGCATAAGTGAAAGAGCTACGTTTCTGATTCTTTGGAAAAAGAAAGAAAAAGTTTTCCCATACTATATATATAAAAGCTTTTCTACTACATTTGATAAAGACTTGAGAAAGAATAACAAGAAAAGAAATGGAGATGCTGGAAAACATAAACTAAATGAAATGGGAACATTGAAAATGAAAGAGAAAAAATGAAACACACAAGACATAAGTAAAAGATCATCATATAGTCCAGTTGTTTTTTTAAACATGGCAGCTCAATAGAATTACATCTGGAGCTTTGGAGAAAAAGCAGTTCCTGGACATTTGTATTTTTAAAAAAATTCAAGATAATTCTAATGTTCATCTGAATTTTAAAAAGTGATCAAACATTTTTCTATTAAATGGCTGTTTTAGGGACATAGAATTTTATTATTTTCTGTTGAACAATAATGTTACAATGACATTACAATGGATAGTTACATAATCATGATAGTAAAAAATATTTATCAGAAGTTGAATATGTATTTTCTAAACTATGTTTGATATTAATTTCTCATTTAATTTTTTTTTTTCTCTGCAATCACCCTCTGTGTTTTTTCAGTCTTCTAACTTTATTGAGACTTTCAATGGCCAAGTCAAAGGTCTCTCTTGGTAACTGTCACATTGCATTTGAAGATATGAGGATTACTTTTCAGTATCTTTTGATACCGATTTCTAATATAATTCCACTGTGATAAGAAAACACATTCTGTGATTTCAATACCTTTAGACCATGACATTTTTGCACCTTGTTTTATGTCCCTGGATATGTTCCAGTGTCTCCTGGTTTATAGTCTATGGGAACTTGAATAGAATTTGTATCCTGCTGTTGTGTGAAAGTTGCATAAATATTAATTATGCTAAAAAAAAATCCTGTGATGAACCACAATCAAATGAAAAATAAACTATGAAAACAAATGCATGTATTGTATAACTGAATCACTTTGCTGTATATTCAGAATAAACACATTGTAAATCAACTATATATTGTAAATCAATTATATACTTAAATGAAATAAAATAAATTTTTAAAATTTAAAACAAAAATATTTTCCCTTGTGAGATTCTTACTCTGTTTGTGTATGTCTTGTCTCTCTTTTAAAGAGATAGATTTGGATTGAGTCAGCAGTATAGTTTATACATCCTTTTAGTAAGTTTTATACTTAAAAGAAAATTCATCAAGCAGTCATGCTAATTAAATATTTCTTGATCATTTCCGTTTTTAGATTGTTATTCCTAGTTCTAAAATATGGAATTAAATTGTGTATATGAAAAAAAAATATGTATGTACTATGTATTTTCTTAAGGGTAGTATGTTCCCTGCAAATTACAAGTAAGGGAGATATTATTTTTAATTTAGTGTTTACAATTATCCATTTTAGCTGAGACCAAATTTTTAAAAATGAACATATTTTAGAGATATTATATTACAGTTTCATGTTGAATTGAATACAGATGTGTCTCATTTCTTCACAGATCAGTCTTACAGAGCAAAGATGTAATTTTATTTGGGGTCTCATTCAATTAATGTAATGTGGTATATGGTACTACTTAAAATAGTTCCTATTGGACAAATTAGTGAATATATGAATTATAGCAAGCAAACAATATCATAACAGGTTACAGATGTATAAATTTAAGATATAAGAGCATATAAACTTAATTTGCAAAATATTGGCCCTGAAAGCATCAAGTCGTATAAAATACATCTTATTCAAGATATCTTTAATGGGTTGCATCCTACACATTTTACAACAAGTAAGTACGATTGGCTCTAGCATGAGATTGTTAGCCGCATGTAATGTGGATTGAGATAGGCTTGGTTTCAAATATTTACACTGTCTGGTAATTTTAGTTAGGTCATCCACTCTTATATGCTTCATTCATGAAAAGACAATAACAAAGGAATAGTTTTATACTCTTCATAATTTAAATATCATGTGAAAAACGCTTAACATTGCATTTAGCACAATAGGCCCCCAATAAATGATAAATGATAGCTCTTACTACTAATATTAGTATTAGTAAAGTTTTATATTTTAAGAAGTTTCTATCACCTTTATCTCAACCTTCAGATTCTGCTTGAGGTG
The DNA here is from genome assembly GCF_054371585.1 of Giraffa tippelskirchi. Classification (NCBI taxonomy): domain Eukaryota; kingdom Metazoa; phylum Chordata; class Mammalia; order Artiodactyla; family Giraffidae; genus Giraffa; species Giraffa tippelskirchi. The sequence goes on along the minus strand of NC_137285.1, from coordinate 89,110,614 downwards.
GATAGTCTGCGGACCAAACACAAAACAAAACAACAACCAAAAAAACTAACTCTCATTCAGCTTAAATGATCTTCTCATGATCACTGTATAAGTAATAGGGGTGAATGTGGAATGCGAACTGGGTCTTATGAATTATAGTCCATTCATCTTCCGATTATGTATCACTATCTCTCTCTTGCTTATCCAGCATCTCAATATTCCCAGCATCACCTATATTAAGCAGACTTTCTAGTATCCCTCCATATAAAATTCCAATTTGTTTCTATTAATAGGTTATTTCAGTTTCTATTAATAAGTCACTAGCAAAAATAGTATCATTAATTAAAAGCATTATGTCACAATTTATGTTTAAGTTCAGCAAATATTTTCTACTTCATATTTGATGTATGACACAAATGTCTATTATTTCTCATTAACAAATTGAGACATCTTTAAATAAATTGCTTAGGATAATATGAAATCCAATAGAAGAATAGGAAGCTGGACTACAATGTCATTCTGTCCCAAAACTAACTGCAGTTGGATTAGAACTATTCACATAAACCCAAACCATGAAGATTTTAAAAATATACATTCGGTTCGGTTCAGTCACTCAGTCATGTCTGACTCTTTGCAACCCCATGAATCACAGCACACCAGGCCTCCCTTTCCATCATCAACTCCCGGAGTTTACTCAAATTCATGTACATCGAGTCAGTGATGCCATCCAACCATGTCATCCTCTGTCGTCCCCTTCTCCTACTGCCCCCAATCCTTCCCAGCATTAGGGTCTTTTCCAATGAGTCAACTCTTCGCATGAGGTGGCCAAAGTATTGGAGTTTCGGCTTCAATATCAGTCCTTCCAATGAACAACCAGGACTGATCTCCTTTAGGATGGACTGGTTAATCTCCTTTCAGTCCAAGGGACTCTCAAGAGTCTTTTCCAACACCATAGTTCAAAAGCATCAATTTTTCAGCACTCAGCTTTCTTTATAGTCCAACTCTCACATCCACACATGACCACTGGAAAAACCATAGTCTTGACTAGATGAACCTTTGTTGGCAAAGTAATGTCTCTACTTTTTAATATTCTGTCTAGGTTAGTCATAACTTTCCTTTCAAGGAGTAAGCGTCTTTTAATTTCATGGCTGCAGTCACCATCTGCAGTGATTTTGGAGCCCCAAAAAATAAAGTCAGCCACTGTTTCCCCATCTATCTCCCATGAAATGATGGAACCAGACGCCATGATCCTAGTTTTCTGAATGTTGAGCTTTAAATCAACTTTTTCACTGTCATCAAGAGGCTCTTTAGCTCTTCTTTGCTTTCTGCCATAAGGGTGGTATCATCTGCATATCTGAGGTTATTGATATTTCTCCTGGCAATCTTGATTCCAGCTTGTGCTTCTTCCAGCCCAGGATTTCTCATGATATACTCTGCATATAAATTAAACAAGCAGGGTGACAGTATACAGCCTTGACATATTCCTTTTCCTATTTGGAACCAGCCCATTGTTTCATGTCCAGTTCTAACTGTTACCTCCTGACCTGCATACAGGTTTCTCAAGAGACAGGTCAGATGGTCTGGTATTCCCATCTCTTTCAGAATTTTCCACAGTTTATTTTGATCCACACAGTCAAAGGCTTTGGCATAGTCAATAAAGCAGAAATAGATGTTTTTCTGGAACTCTCTTGCTTTTTTGATGATCCACTGGATGTTGGTAATTTGATCTCTGGTTCCTCTGCCTTTTCTAAAACCAGCTTGAACATCTGAAAGTTCACGGTTCATGTATTGCTGAATCTCTGCTTGGAGATTTTTGAACATATACATTAAGAAAGGATATATTGCTTTCTTTGAGTAAGGTAAGTTTCCTTAAATAAGATATGCAATATGCTTACCCAATTTCAGATATTTTTAATTCAAAAGACATTTTAAAGAAAGAAAAAGGCAAGACACAGATGAGAAAGATATTAACAATACATATTACTGACAAAAAGCTTCAGAATATATTGAAAGTTTCTACATATAAATAGAAAAATTTCAGAAAACTTGAAAAAAAATAAGCAAATGACTTTTATAGGTCCCCTATATAATGAGTAGAACACATTAAAAAAAAATAAGCATTAATAATCATGGATATAAATTATAAAATCACAAAAAGATACTACTCTACAAATTAGGCTGGCAAAAAAATGAAAACGATAAGGATTATCGATGATGGAGAACTCCTTTACATTTCTAGATAAACTATAAAATGGAAAAGAGCTTGGGTCATCTAATGAAGTTGAAAGCTGATGTCTCCGTATAACCTAGAGAGATTTGTGTACAAATAGCCAAGAAAACACATCCAAGAATGTTTTCTGAAATATTGTTGTAACCACGTGTTCTGGGAAACAAACTCAATCAGAAGGAGTGTAGTTTATTACACCTGTGGGCCCAAGGCAAAGTCTCCTCTTAGCCAAGGTCTCCAACCAGTTTTTGTGAAAACCCTATATACACTAAGTGTACATGCCCAAACTCACCTCCCCAAATTCTCTGAAACTAGTCTGAACAAAGGAAAAGAAAGATACAATCAAAGTTAATCCATGATTCATATGCCTTAAACCTGTGATTCGTATGCCTTAAGCCTAGGTAGTTAACAGTGGACAATTATCAGTAGGCCTGTGGTCATACCCCAATAAGCATAATAGAATTTATGATTCTATTCAGTTACACAGATAATTAAGGTATTCTTTTAGGAAATGGAGAGTCTAGGTATGAGTCCTGAGGCTCTTCCATTGGGAGGTCTGGTTTTCCAGTTGGTGAGCCATTTTCATAGATACTGGGCATATAGCTCAAAGTCCACAGTATGGCCCAAGGTGGAGTCTTGCTTTCAAGATGGAGCCTGTTCTATCTGTTTCCTCCTTCAATATCACTTATAACAATTAAAAGCAGAATAACCCAAGGGACCATTTAAAAAACATGAATAAGTGGTATACCCTTTCAATGAAATCTCATATGGAAATAGAAATAAATTAGATAATGCTACATAAAGCAAAATGACCACATCTGTAATAAAATGTTGAGTGAACTAAACAAATTAAAAAAGAATATGCATAGTAAGATTCTAAGGATAAATAAATCACAATAGCAAAAATTCAATAATATTGTTTAGAGTTCTCTTAATAATTGTTGAAACTGCAAATGAAGGAAATACTTATTACAAAAGTTAGGACAACAAATAATCAGTGATAGTGAGAGGGTAGCAGGCAGGAAGGCTAGGGGTCTCCAAACGGAGGAAATAGACTGCAAGCATCAGAAGTTCTTTTTTAATCTCACTCCTAAGAGGCAGGAGGAAACAAACTACAAGTGTCAGATTTTTTTTCCTTCTCTATACAAAATTAAAAGGAGATTTCTTTTAAAATTCTGTATTGCCATGATGACACCTGGTTCCACCTAAACTTAGCTTTTCTCAAACCTTGAGCTAACCAATGTGTTTTTCTTATAGAAATATTTTTCTTAAGCTATGTTAATTAACTATGTATTTACCTTAGACTCTGTCTTTCTTCAAGACTCAGAACGCATACTCAACAAATCAATGTTTTATTCATGGAAACGTTGTCTTAACCTATGTTAATGAGAATGTATATTTGCTTGGAAATCTGCCTTTCTTCAAGAATCATGTCAATTGTTTTATGGCAAGGGATGACTCACCTTGTGCCAATGTTATCTCAAAATGCTTGTTGTGGGTGAGAGGTCTGGTGCCACTCTCTGAGTTTTGAGACATTTCCTTTCTCTAATTAGCAGCCTGCTAATAGGTATATAACTTCTTGCTAAACACTAGCAAGGGGGCGCTCTTTTGGTCCGCTTCTGATGTCTATGTCAGAAGCTTTCTCCACCTCTTTTATACTTTAATAAACCTTGACCACACAAAAGCTCTGAGTGATTAAGCCTCATCACTGGCCCCAGATTGAATTCCTCACCTCAGGAAGCCAAGAATCCCAGCATCATTCATGGCTCATAGTGGCATCCTTTCAAACAGCAAGAAAGGAATAGGAAATAGTGTTAGTGGAGACCAAAAGAGTTAGGTTACCTCCGTTTGGGATATTTATTTCAACTACTTACTTTATTTTAGCAGATATTTAAAATTCTGTTTTCAGAATAAGAATTAGATACTGGATATCAAGAGATAAATTCTCAATGAATTTGAGAACTGGTAAAAGTACAGAAATGAAGAAAGAAAGTAAGAATGAGTCTTTCAGAATGAAAAATCTGGTAAGAAGCACAAAGAATTATGTGTGTAAGAGAAGAAGAGCATTTGCATGACTAGAAGGGAATTAACTGACTACATTCAGTCATATATAAATGTATTTAACAAATACTTGTTAAGCTTCTATTCTGAGACTTGGGATTAGCAAGGAGACAGTAGAGAAATAGACAATAGACAGGTCTGTAATGTTTTGGATATATCAATAGAATTAATGGAGATTTGGTGGTGGTCTGATGTGTTGCCAGGAAGATGATGTTAAGGATGATACTATGGCTTTTTCTTTGCACCTTCCCAAGGGTGGGGGCCATTGATGGGGATAGAATGTTTGGTGAAGTAGCAGATTTGGGTAAGAAGAATAAGGGCAAGGGCAGGATAGTAGAAAAATTAGAAAGCTTTATGTTAAATGCCTTCAAAAATTGAAAAATATGCCCATCAATTATGCTGCTGTATACGTGTGTCTGAAGTTCAAATGAGAGGAACAGTCTAGAAACACATTGGGTGTTATCAGTATAGAGCTTCCCTAATGGCTCAGACGGAGAAGGCAATGGCACCCCACTCCAGTACTCTTGCCTGGAAAATCCCACGGACGGAGGAGCCTGGTAGGCTGCAGTCCATGGGGTCGCGAAGAGTCGGACACAACTGGGAGACTTCACTTTCACTTTTCACTTTCATGCATTGGAAAAGGAAATGGCAACTCACTCCAGTGTTTTGCCTGGAGAACACAGGGACGGGGGAGCCTGGTGGGCTGCCGTCTATCTATGGGGTCGCACAGAGTTGGACACGACTGAAGCGACTCAGCAGCAGCAGTGGCTCAGACAATAAAGAATCTTCCTGCAATGTGGGAGACCTGAGTTTGATCCCTGGGTCAGGAAGATTTCCTGGAGACAGTTATGTCAACCCACTCCAGTATTCTTGGCTGGAGAATCCCATGGACAGAGAAGCCTGGCTGGCTACAGTCCATGGGGTCGCAAAGAGCCGTGTAACAACTGAGAGACTAAAACTTTCAGTACAGAAATTCTATACAGTATGTAAGAATGGATGCAATTATATAAGTAAAGAGTTTCCATTTTGTCAAATTCTGAAGAAATCGTATATTTAGAAGTGAGATTAAAGAGGAAAACTTGGTAAAGGAGATGGAAGAAAAAGAGAGGTGGAAGAGGGTAAGTTTGTTGAAGAGAATAATATTTCAGAAAAGAGGGATTAACAGGAGTCACCTGACACTTTCTTTAAAAATTTGATATTTAAAATATTACCTAAATCACAAGTGGGATTCTGAATGGTTGATGTGACAGTGAATGGCTCTTCCTAGAGAGGAAACACTGAGAAGGGGGAAAGAAGAAAAAATCACATAACCTGTCTCATAAGTATTTGATACTGAATGAATATTATCTAAACTAGAGGAAGACATGCTATCCACAATGAAAAAATAAAGAAATTAATATTTTGTATGATTAACCATTTTTATGTTTTCTCCTTACTCTTGTAACTACATAGCTAAGAAAGAGGGAAGTTAAAATGGAAGGTGTAATAAGAAATTACAAATTTCTGATAATGCAATACTGCACTGTACTCATTATACATTCAAGAGAGTGATGAATCTTAGGACTCAGATATTTTAAAGGGCAAGTTATTTCTGAGTTTATTATGATTGACTGTTTGATTGATTGTTCCACAACTTTCTGAATTTAACAGGGTCTTGCTCAGTGATATTGAATTTTCTCTCAGTTTCACAATCTATTTGAACAGACATAGTATATTAGCACAGTCTCTACCAATAAATAATAAAATTTCCCAGAGTAATTTCCTGTTCGAAACAAAACACTGTACTTGGCGAAAAACAAAAGTCTGTTCATAATATTTTAGGGTATAGCTAAAATCCTTGAATTGTACTTGTCAACATCAGATCTAAATTGCACCTGAGAATGTTCATACTTAAATCCATTTGTGATTCATATTCATTTGCCAGGTAAACTGGGGGTAACTTGGAGTTTTCCATCACCAAAAATAGTAAAAACAAAAGCTTTTAGGACTCATAGAATCGTGAAAACTATTTTCTTCATTTTTGTCAAAATGTGTCTATGAAATTTCTCTTTATCCTTCTCCAGGTTTATAAAAGACAAAAATAGTGTGGCTTGAGGATCAAATACCTCCTGGCTAGGTAGGAAATGCATTGATAATGTTCCTGTCATTTCAAAGATTGCTCAAGTTTTATTACGTTTATTGACAACATGTTCTATGATTTTGAAAACCTATTTTTCTGAGTGTTTTTATTCAAACTCTAAGTAGTTTTAGGAATTATGATTTTTGTGCCAAGAATACCAGAAAGAAAAATTTGAATGATGCAACAAGTCTCTTTTTCCATTTTGTTTACAGATAGATACAATCATATGGAAGGGATTTATTTTTTCTGTAAACAGAATTATAATTTTGTTAGACCCTCCCCTTGATAATGTGGTCAGAGATGCTAAAAGCAGTAGATGTTTCTATTACTCAGTAGGTGGTGCTTTCAACTAGAGATCAGCATTTCTGGCTTCACTTCTATTCTCTAGATCCTCATTTTAGTAACTGTCCTTCAAAGATACATTTGTAGCCAGTTGATTTGAAAAATTTAATTGGCTTTTCACAGAGGCCCTTAAAGAACATCAATGATAAGGAAATAAGTTTAAAAATGGTAACACCTAACTAAATACTTTCAAAAAGAAATAAAATACTAAGCAAGTGGACGATAAAAGTAAGATTCTCTTTCCTTGTTTCTGCATTTCAACTTTTCCTTTCTTTTTGTATGACCAGCATAACTGCCATGAAGACGTAAAGTTCCTTCGTAGAGATGGCATTCCTTTTGCCTCTTCCTGATGCATTTATCAATTTTTCTTCAAAATAGAGATTCTTACAAAAAACAGAGGAAACTTTAGCCATTTCCCACTCAAAATTATTCTTGCTGAGAACCAATGTTTCACCTCCTCTAGAGAGAAAAGTCTCATTCTAATCACTTTCCCTTTCATTAAGGGAGCATGTGGGAGACTTCACTTTAAAAATAAAAGTATGGGAGAGAAGACAGGAAAAAGTTGGAGGATTTTGAATTATTTTGTATTATGAAATACCACATATGGCTTAGATGAGAGAAATTAAGATGCACAAAGAGTAGCAGTTTGTATTTGCATTTGACCTCAAGTCTCCTCTATATTTAATCATTATTAAGAAAGACAAATATGATTTTAAACCTCATAATTCCTCTCTGAAACCATTGATATGTAAAATTTTCCTTCAGATTTGGAACTTACTAGTTATAAATATGAAATTATGAGCCATGTCATGTAGGGCCACCCAAGACTGATAGCCCATGGTAGAGAGTTCTGACAAAACATGGTACACTGGAGAAGGAAACAGCAAAATACTTCAGAATTCCTGCCTTGAGAACCTTATAAACAGTATGAAAAGGCAAAAAGATATAACACTGAAAAATGAACTCCCCAGGTCTGTAGGTGCCCAATATGCTACTGGAGAAGAGTGGAGAAATAACTCCAGAAAGAATGAAGAGATGGAGCTAAAGCAAAAACAACGCCCAGTTGTGGATGTGACTGGTGATGGAAGTAGTCTGATGCTGTAAAGAGCAATATTGCATAGCAACCTGGAATGTTAGGTCCATGAATCAAGGCAATTGGAAGTGGTCAAACAGGAGATGGCAAAGAGTGAACACTGACATTTTAGGAATCAGCGAACTAAAGTGGACTGGGATAGGTGAATGTAATTCAGATGACCATTATATCTACTACTGTGGGCAAGAATCCCTTAGAAGAAATGGAGTAGCCCTCATAGTCAACAAAAGAGTCTGAAATGCAGTACTTGGGTGCAATCTCAAAAATGACAGAATGATCTCTGTTCAAGGCAAACCATTCAATACCACAGTAATCCAAGTCTATGCCCCAACCACTAGTGCTGAAGAAGCTGAAGTTGAACAGTTCTATGAAGACCTGCAAGACCTTCTAGAACTAACACCCAAAAAAGAAGTCCTTTTCATCATAGGGAACTGGAATGCAAAAGTAAGAAGTCAAGAGACATCTAGAGTAACAGGCCAGTTTGGAGTTGGAGTACAAAATGAAATAGGGCAAAGGCTAACAGAGTTTTGCCAAGACAACCAACTGGTCATAGCAAACACACTCTTCCTACAACAGAAGAGAAGACTCTACACATGGACAACACCATATGGTCAATATCAAAATCAGTTTGATTATATTCTGTGCAGGCAAAGATAGAGAAGCTCTATACAGAAAGCAAAAACAAGACCGGGTGCTGACTGTGGCTCAGATCATGAATTCCTTATTGCCAAATTCAGACTTAAATTGAAGAAAGTAGGGAAAATCACTAGACTATTCAGGTATGACCTAAATCAAATCCCTTTTGATTATATAGTGGAAGTGACAAATAAATTCAAGGGATTAGATCTAATACCAAATCATTTACAGTCTAATTACAAATAATATAAACTCAATTACGTAGTTTGAGCAGAAATAATTTTAAAGAGATCTTTAGATACTTAGAAAATAAAAGTTCTGGGAGAAGAGACATATAATCTTATCCATGACTCAAACATGAAAACTTCCACCAGTCTGTATCTCCAAATCCATGCCTTGCCTGCTACAACATACAACAACAGAATTGACACGACATTCCTGCAATTTCTATTCCTCTCCAATGAAGTTCAGTTCTGTGTAAGGTCTTAATGACTCAGATAACCACAATGGTATAGTCACTCACCTAGATCCAGGCATCCTGGAATGTGAAGTTGTGGGCCATGACTTAGGACACATCACTACAAATGAAGTTAGTGGAGATGATGGAACTCCAACTGAGCTATTTCAAATCCTAAAAGAATATGGTATAAAGCACTATACTCAATATGTATGGGATTTAGAAAACTCAGTAGCAGCCACAGGACTGTCAATTTTCATTCCAATCCTAAAAAAGGGCAATGGCAAAGAATGTTCAAACTACCATACAATTGCACTCATTTCACATGCTAGCAAGGTTATGATCAAAATTCTTCAAGCTAGACTTTAACAGTATATGAAGTGAGAACTTTCAGATGTACAACCTGCATTTAGAAAAGGCAGAGGCACAAAATATCAAATCGCCAACATTTGTTGGATCATAGAAAAAGCAAGAGAATTCCAAAAAAAATGTCTACTTCTGCCTAATTGACGAGGCTAAAGCCTTTGACTGTGTGGCTCATAACAAACTGGAAAATTCTTAAAGAGAAGGGAATTTCAGACCACCTTTCCTGTCTCCTGAGAAATCTGTATGAAGGTCAAGAAGCAACAGTTAGAATAACATGGAACAACAGACTGTTTCCAAATTGGTAAATGTGTATGACAAGGCTGTATATTGTCACCCTGATTATTTTGCTTCTATGCAGAGTGCATCATGTGCTGTTTCTTTCTTTTTTTTAAAACTGGTTTTAAAATTCAACATTCAAAAAGCTAAGATCCCACCATCCAGTTGCATCACTTCATGACAAATAGAAGGGAAAAGAGTGGAAGCATTGACAGATTTTATTTTCTTGGGCTCCAAAATCATTGCTGATATTGACTGAAGCTATGAAATTAAAAGATGCTTGCTCTTTGGATGGAAAGCTATGGCAAACGTAGATAGCATATTAAAAAACAGAGAAATCACTTTGCCAGCAAAAGTCCATATAATCAAAGCTATGGTTTTTCCAATAGTCCTGTATGGATGTGCGATTTAGACTATAAAGAAAGTTGAGAGCTGAATTGATGCTTTTGAAATGTGGTGCTGGAGAAGACTTGGACTGCAAAGAGATCAAACCAGTCAATCCTAAATGAAATAAATCCTGAATATTCATTAGAAAGACTGGTGCTAAAGCAGAATCTCCAGTACTTTGTCCACTTGGTGTGGAAACCTGACTCATTTCAAAATATCTTGATGCTGGGAAAGATTGATGGCAAAAGAAGAGGGTAACAGAGGATCAGACGGTTAGATAGCATCACTATCAATGCTATCTCAATGGGCATGAGTTCCAGAAAACTTTGGGAGATACTGAAAGACAGGGAAGCCTGGTGTACTGCAGTCCATGGGTTGCAGAGAATAGGACATAACTCAGTGACTGAAAAACAACAACAAATTTGATTTGAACCACATTTACATCTAAATCCCTAACATCAAGATAGACTAGAAAATGCATCAACTAATTTTAGAATCTGTACAGGAAAGTCATTACAAGAAAATCGGAATAGATGTGGAAAATTCAGCCCCTTATATACTTTACCATATGTTTTATTTTCTTTTTTTTCCCATTTGATTGTAAGTTCTGTAACTATTTTTTCTTACTACTGTATCCTCAGCACAAAATTCAGTCTCTTGCATACAGATATCCTTGATAATAACAGAAATAATTTGAATCAGACCTTTTGGTCATTTCATCTAAGAGCAAGATCCTATAAATCTAAATTTGTTTTCACACAAATTAGTGATTAATAACCATATTTGATATATCCTAACAGAATTGCCACAAAACATAATCTAAGGCAGCCAGTAGATTTATAATTATCACTGGCTATCTGGCCCAGTTTCCTAAGTCTTATCTGGCTCCACTTAACTACACCTGAAGATCAGGATGCTACTGAAGAAGTGGTAAAATGGGAAACTCAATTAACTTCACTTCCAATAGCCATATTGCTGTCGTTATATCTCAGCTTGTCAGAGAATAATTTCCAGGACCCAATGAGACCACTCTGTCCTGATAATTCTCTAAGAGTTTCTCTGCTCAAGATTAAAATCTCCAAATTTCTTGATAATGCAGTCCAGAGCTTCAAATAATATTTAAAAATTTATAGTCATTAATGTACTCCTGTCAGAATTCTTTTAGGTGCAAGTCACAAAAAAACAGCTCAAACTGAATAAACGAGATAAAATAAATCAAACAACCAACAACAACAACAAAGAAAAATGTAGTAGTAGCTCTGTGTAAGATATGATGTACAGATAGCGAATATATTCAGGATATTTGCACTCATTTTCCCTTTTTCCCTTTCACTGTAACATAGCCATTTTCAGACATGCTTCCCCCAGTGTTGGACCTCTCATCAACTGGCAGCACAAGTGAAAAGGAACGGTCTCTCTAACATTACCTACAGGCCTTGCATGAGGATTCGCTGGTGGTAAAGAATTAGATGGCAAAGAATCTGCCTATAATGTGGGAGACCTGGGCTCGATCCTTTGGTTGGGAAGATCCCCTGGAGAAGGGAATGACTACCCACTCTAGTATACTCACCTGGAGAATTCCATGGACAGAGGATCCTGGAGGGCTACAGTCCATTGGGTCTTGAGAGTCGGACACAACTGAAATACTAACACTTTCACTTTTCCAGTCCCTGCAGACACTGCCAGCCCAGAGCCTCCTGTGCTGCCCAGCCATGGTCAGCCCACCTGAGTTCTTTGACATTGCCATTGACAGCCAGTCCTTGTGCTACATCCCCTTCTAGTTGTTTGCAAGACAAACTTCCAAAGACAGCAGAAAAACTTCATATTCTGAGCACTGAGGAGAGAGGATTTGATTATAAAAGTTCCTGCTTTCACAGAATAATTCTTGTAATTATACGCCAGAGTGGTGTCTTCACATGTCATAATGCACTAGTGGCAAGTTCATCTATGGGGAGATAATTGATGAGAATTTCATCTTGAAACATATGGGTCCTAGTACCTTGTTCATGGCAAACACTGGCACCAAGACAAACAGTTGCCAGTTTTTTATGTGCATTATTAAGACTGAGTGGTTGAATGGCAAGCTTGTAGTCTTTGGGAGGGTGAAAGAAAGCATGAATATTCTGGAAGCCATGAAGTGCTTTGAGTCCAGGAATGTCAAAACCTGAAAGAAGATCACCATTGCTGACTGTGGGCAAATCTAATAAATTTGACTTGTACTTTGTCTTAATCATCAGAACATCCCTTTTATAGCTCATGAGAGCACCCCTTCAATTCCATCTGTCAAAATATCCTATAATCTTTGTTCTCACTGCAGTTCTATGGGCTCCATATTTTCCTTCTCTCTCTCTAAGTTTCACTGTATTGCAAAGTTAAGTTTATGATTATGAAATAAAAACTAAACAACAATGAAAACATTAACTCCAAAAGATTTTGAGAATTAAATACCATTGGTTCTGTTTGGATCCCATTCTACCACTCAAATAATTCACTATTTTCTGTAGGCAGCATGTAGATGTCTTGTTGTTGTTGTTGTTGCTTTTCATTATTATCAATTCAGCTACTCTATGTCTTCTGATGTGAGAATTTAGTTCACTTGAACTTAAAGAAATTACTCAAAATAATGTTTCTGTTGGCATTTGGTTCATTGTTTTCTGACTAATTTGTAGTTCCTCTCTGTTCTTTTCTTCTTCTCTTGCTCTTCCCCTTTGTGGTATCATGGCTATCTTTAGTGGTATGCTTAGATGTCTTTATCTTTTTGTATCTACTGTAGGTTTTTGCTTTGTTCAGTTCAGTTCAGTTAAGTTGTTCAGTTGTGTCTGACTCTTTGCGACCTCATGGACTGCAGCACGCCAGGCTTCCCTGTCCATCACCAACTCCTGGAGCTTGCTCAACTCATGTCCATGGAGTCGGTGATGCCATCCAACCATCTCATCCTCTGTCGTTCCCTTCTCCTGCCTTCAATCTTTCCCAGCATCAGGGTCTTTTCCAGTGACTCAGTTCTTCGTATCAGGTGGCCAAAGTATCGGAGCTTCAGCTTCAGCGTCAGTTAAGCATCATTTTGCTTTGTAGTTTCCACAAAGCTTATATACAGTAACATATTTAAAGCGGTCTATTGTATGTTGGTCACAGTTTCAGCTTGAGATGTAAAGGAACATACATGTTGAAAATAAAGGGATGGAAAAGGATATTTTATACAAATGGAAACCAAAATATAGCTGAGGTAGCTATACTTATATCAGACTAAATACACTTTAAATCAATGATTGTAAAGAAAGACACGAGAACATTGCCTAGTGACAAAGATAGTAATCTAACAAGAGGATATGACATTTTGTAAATATGTATGCAACCAATATAGAAGCTCCAATAAAGGTGCACCTAAAGATAAAATAAATATTAACAGACCTAAAGAGAAAAATAAACAGTAAAACAGTAAAAATAACGTACTTTAATACCTCACTTCCATCATTTGATTGATGATCCAGAGAGAAAATCAATGAGAAAATATCAGCCTTAATTGATGTATTAGATGAACTTAACAAACATCATTTGTAGCTTACTTAAAAAAAAAAAAATATATATATATAGTTAAATGGTTCCCTCCGATTAAAAGAAACAATGGAAAGATAAACAGTAGTGATTTTAGAAACCAGAATTTAGGAATATTATGTAACATTTTTAAAGTGCTTATCCACTTTAATGAAAGCACAATAGATTATATACTAGTACTACTAGAATATAATATAATATGCAACAACATTAAGAATATGAATGTAAATATGATCACAGAAACAGTTTGCTGTTGAGATGTAATTAGATCCTTTTAAATAGTTATTTTGAGTTAATAGATTTTGTTCAAAAGCAAGACCCCTGTTTTTACTGCACTGCAAAACTCTGGTGAAAGAAATTGAAATATTTACCAACATGAAAGGAAACTGGAAACAAAAGAATGCATACATCACAGAGATATAGGCATGAAATTGAATATCAGGTTTCAAATTTTGGAGGGAATCCATTCATCCTGTCAACAGATGTTTATTGAGTGCCAACAAAGTGCCAGCAAATCTCTAGAGACTTCACGGACAGCTCTTCAAATGCATGCGTATGTGTGCGCGCACGCACACACACACATACACACACACACACAAACACACACACTGTTCCAGGTTTAGCGAAACATATATTCTAGTAAAAGTAAAATTATGATGTAAAAACAATGTCAATCCAGTACATAGAATTTTTAAACTGATGACATTAGAAAGTCATCATATAATTCAACCATGGCATTACGTAGGTGAACAAAATAAAACAATTTTTTTTTTAAAGAGAGAGATATACAAGAACTTATGTCTTCTGAAACAGATCAAAAGAAAATGAACAAACCAAACCAAAAAAAAAAAAGAATGTTTTCTATAATTTTGATTTTGTCTTCCAGTTTTATTGAGATGTAATTAACATACAGCAGTGTACAAGTTTAAAGTGTACAGTGTAATTATTTGATGTACATATATTGTGTTGGCTAAAAACTTCCTTTGGCTTTTTCAGTCAAAATAAAAGACATATTTTTTTCTTTTTACCAAGAACTTTGTTGAACAATGAAGTCACCATTTATTCCCACTATCTTCTGCCATTTTTCAGGCAACTTCATAATTCCATCTTCACAAGGCTTTTTATCTTTTGAACAAAGAACTCTTCCAGGTCCCATTTATAGTATTCAGGAAATTAAATTTTTTTGCATTCACAGAATTTTGTAAACACCGAAGTAAATGAACATCTGAATGTGCAATATCAGGCGAACACAGTGGATGAATCAGAACTTCCCAGTCGAGTTGTAACAGTTTTTGCCCAGCCATCAAAGAAACATGTGGTCTTACATTGTCCTCGTGGAAGATTATGTGTTTCCTGCTAATTCTAGATACTTTACATCAAATGCGGCTTTCAGTTAGTTTAATTGGGAGCAGTAATTGTTGGAACTAATCATTTAATTTTCCAAAAGGAGCTCATAATAGAGGAATCCCTTCCAATTCCACCATATACACAACATCACTTTCTTTGGATAAAGACTAACATTTGGTATGGTTGGAGGTAGTTCATTTTTCTTGCCGCATGATCTCTTCCATTCCACATTATTGTACAGTGTCCATTTTTCTTCACCTGTCACAGTTTGTTTTAAAAATGGAACTTTCAGGGGACTTCCCTGGTGGTCCTGTGGTTAAGACTCCACACTTCCAATGCAAGGGAACACAGGTTTGATCCCTGATCTGGGAACTAAGATCTTGCATGCTATGAGCTGCCCCTCCAAAAAAGAATGGAACACTTTGGTTACACTTGAGTAGAGAATCACATGTGGAAATATAGTCAACATTTTTTTTTCCACTTAATTTATCTGAAATCGAATCATCAAAACAATGAACATAACAAAGTTGCTATAAATTATTTTCAATGTTTAATCTGGATATTTTGAGTGTGCTGGCTATCTCCTGTGTGGTATAATGTTGACTGTTCTCAATTAATGTTTCCATTTGATCAATATCAACTTCAACTGGTCTACCATACAATGGAGGATTGTCCAGCAAGAAATCTCCAACATGAAACTTCAAAACCACTTTTGACACAATTGACACAGTCACAGCACCTTCTCCATACATGGCACAAATCTTTTACTTATTTTTTATTTTCTTTTTGCATTTTACCTTTGTTTTTACCTTTCTTGAAATAATAAATAATAATATACCAATATGCCAATGTTACTTTTTTATTCCACCTTCAATATAAAGTGGCTACACAAAAATTCATCAATTTTAATAAGTTTTTTTTTTAATTCATGCTGGCATTATACAATCTATATATAATTATACATTATACAATCTATGTACAGCTGTCATAATACAATCTAACAAAATTGTTTCAAACGAAGGTAAAGATAACTAATTGCTGCTAGAGCCTTCTTATAAAAAAAAAAATGAACTAAAATTTTGGTGAACCCAATACCATGAAATGATTATAACTAAGTTTATCAAGTATCCACCATCTCACATAGATACAAAATTAAATATAAAAACATTTTGGGGGGTTAAGAACTCTTAGGATTTACTCTGAACAATTTTTGTATATAATAGACCGCAGTGTTGTTCATATTTATCCTGTTGAGCATTACCCACTAGTACTTATTTACTTTATAACTGGAAGTTAGTCCCTTTTGATTGTCTTCATCCAATTCCCACTGCCCCATTCCCCACCTCTGGTAACCATGAAAATGGTTTCTTTAAGATTAAGTATATGCTGTGGTACTGAGAGAGAACCCAGGAGATTGTGCCTGGAACTCATGAACTTCTCAACAATTACCATATTCTTTTCTTCTGCTATATTGTATCTGTTATCAATATTAAAATCTTTTGGAATATTCTGTGCTGAGTTTCATGAGTCTTTACAATTAACTGATTCTGTTCAATTGTTAGACAGTATGAAAATCTAATATGTGTCAGATTGCTACAAAGATTATGAGAAAATATTTAAAAATAAAATTAAAACAATCATAGAGAAGCACAATGTTCTTTGATGGAAAGTCTCAGCATTATCAAGATGTTAATTATCCTCCAGTTTCTTTATAGTTTTTTTTTGTTGTTGTTGTTTTTGAGGCCTTTATTTATTTATTTATTTTTTTTTTTATAAATTTATTTATTTTAGTTGGGGGCTAATTACTTTACAATATTGTAATAGTTTTTGCCATACATTGACATGAATCAGCCATGGGTTTACATGTGTTCCCCTTCCTGGACCCCCCACCCACCTCCCTCCCCATCCCATCCCTCTGGGTCATCCCATTGCCCCGGCCCTGAGCGAGACAGAATAAGAGACACAGATGCATAGAACAATTTTATGGGCTCTGAGGGAGAAGGTGAGGGTGGGACATTCTGGGAGAATAGCATTGAAACATGTATATTATCATATGTGAAACAGAACACCATTCCATGTTCTTTATAGTTTTAATTGAACCCTCACAAAAATCAAAGTAGGAAGTTTTGGTCAAGATATTTTATAAGTACAGGATTTATCTTCATATACTTAAAAAAATATAAAACATCAAAAGATGCTCAGCATCACTCATTATCAGAGAAATTCAAACCAAAACCACAATGAGGTACCATCCCACGTTGGTCAAAATGTCTGCTATCAAAAAGTCTACAAACAATAAATGCTAGAGAGGGTGTGGAGAAAAGGAAACCCTCTTACACCGTTGGTAGGAATGCAAACTAGTACAGCCACTATGGAGGACAGTGTGGAGATTACTTAAAAAAACTGGAAATAGACCTGTCATACGACCCAGCAATCCTACTGCTGGACATACACACTGAGGAAACCAGAATTGAAAAAGAAACGTGTAGCCCAATGTTCACTGCAGCATTGTTTACAATAGCTAGGACATGGAAGCAACCTAGATGTCCATTGGCAGATGAATGGATAAGAAAGTGGTACAGACACACAATGGGATATTGCTCAACTATTAAAAAGAACGCATTTGAATCAGTTCTAATGAGGTGGGTGAAACTGGAGCCTATTATACAGAGTGAAGTAAGTCAGAAAGAAAAACACCAATATGGTATATTAACACATATATATGGAATTGACAAAGATGGTAATTACAACCCTATACACAAGACAGCAAAAGAGACACAGATATAAAGAACAGAGTTTTGGACTCTGTGGGAGAAGGCGATGGTGGGATGATCTGAGAAAATAGCATTGAGACATGTATATTATCATAGGTGAAATAGATGACCAGTCCAAGTTCAATGCATGAAACAGGGCACTCAAAACTGGTGCACTGGGACAACCCAGAGGGATGGGATGGGGAGGGATGAGGGAGGGGGGTTCGGGATGGGGGACCCATGTACACTCATAGCTGATTCATGCCAGTGTATGGCAAAAAACACACTACTGTAATTAGCCTCCAATTAAAATAAATTAATTAATTTAAAAAATATATAAAATACATGACACAATGATTTTCAGATGAATAACAGGTATCACAAGAATGTGATTCCTTGATGAAGGGAAACAAACAGATGGGTCTTATAATTTACACAGCTTACTGCTTCTCTACAGCATGAGGAGGATCCCCAAAGTGAGGCTAGCATTTTTATTTAGTGGAGGAAAAACAGATTGGATTTCAGGGTGGAGAAGGTAGCTATAAATTTCAGGATAGATTAACTAGAGAGCAGAGAGTCATGTAAATGCACATACAAGCAGAGGAATTAAAAAAAAAAATCAATAGAGGGTTTCTCTCAAGCATTGGGCTGTGAATGATTGCACACTTGTACAAGGAAAATATTCCAGGATGGAGAAGGAACAATCGAAAAAATGTAGATCAAACAATTCTCAGAGCTCACACTGGGCTAAGACCTTTTGGAATTTCTGTCAGAGTGGAAAGAATTCAAATATGCAGAGCATCAAATAAAATCCTCAGAAGCTTATCTTAATAATAGAACTAAATTAGCTATAAGCCAATGGCTGCTCTGAAACCACACTAGCAAATCTGAAAAGCAAAAACAAACAAACAAAAAGTATTCAGGTGATTTCAAGTAACCTAACTCTGCCTAAACAAAACTTAACACAAAGTAATAAAAAAAAAAGAAAAGAAACAATAAAAAGCTTAAAACTCTTATCATCTAAGCAAGCGTTCTAAGGCATGAAGAGAAGCCAAAGAACACTCAATGTAATAAATCTATCAGTGGAAGCAGGTCTAGCAATTACAGGGTTGATAGATCTTGATGAAAATGAAAAAGTACAACATAAGAGCATAGAGGAGTGAAAAATGAAGAGAAATTGAGTACAGAGAAGCAAATAGATGATAGCAAATTTTTCTGTAACTGAACAATCAAAAATTAAATGGCCTTCATCAAAAAAAAAGCTACCAACAAGAAATGCTGGAGAGGGTGTGGAGAAAAGGGAAACCTCCCACACCGTTGGTGGGAATGTAAGTTGGTACTGTCATTATATAGAACATTGTGAAGTTTCCTTAAAAAAATAAAAATATAACTAGCATATGCCTGAGCAATCCCACTCCTGGGCATTTACCAGGAGAAAACCGTAATTCAAAAAGGCACCCGCACCCCTTTGTTCATGCACAGAAATTCCAAAAGGTGTCAGCCCTGTGTGAACTCTGAGAATTGTTTGATCTACTATTTTTCAACGGTTTCTTCTCCAGCCTGGAATATTTTCCTTGTATGAGTGTGGAGTCATTCACAGTCAAATGCTTGAGAGAAACCCTCTATTGATTTTTTTTGGTTTGTTTGATTCCTCTGCTTGTATGTGCAATTACATAACTCTCTGCTCTCTAGTATAATCTATCCTGAAATTTATGGCTACCTTCTCTACCCTGAAAGCCGATCTGTTTTTCCTCAACTAAACAAGAATGCTATCCTCACTTTGGGGATCTTCCTTTTCATGCTGTAAAGAAGCAGTAAGCTGTGTAAATGATAAGAACCACCTATTCATTTCTCTTCAGCAAGGGATCATGAAATAGTGTACATGTGGCACTATTTACAGTAACCAGGACATGAAAACAACTTAGATGTTCATTGATAGAGTGGATAAAGGAGATGTAGCACAAAAATACAATGGACCACTACTCAGCCATTAAAAATAAAGAATTACTAAGAGTAATCTTGAGATTACTTACTAAATCCATGTAAAGTATACAGGAAAGATAAATAAATGAACTTTAATGGTATACAAAAAATAAATTCTGTTTAATAAAAGAAAACAGTGAAGAAGGGTTATGGAAATGAATAGATCTATCTAGACAACAAATAGCTGAATGGCAGATAAAATCCACAATATTAATGATTACATTAATTATGAATCAAAGATACGTCTCAATGAAAAGATAGTTTCAAAATGAATAAAAAAGCAAGATTCAACTGTATGTCTATAAAAGATACATTTAGATTCAAATAGGTTGAAAGCAAAATGAAAAAAAGATATATCATGTAAAGTATTGTGTAAAGTTAATGTAAAGTAAAATAAATTCTCTTCAGTAAAAGAATGACTGTGCTATCAGAGAAAAATAGATTTATAAATATGATTATTAATAGATTAAAAAAGGATTAGTTTATAGTGATAAAATGGTTAATGCATCAAGGAGTTAGATATATAGCAATAATACTCTAAAATACAGGAAGAAAAAAGTGACAAGATTAATGATAGAAACAAAAATATCATGATCACTGTTTAAAGATGTAAATACTCTGTATTTTATACAACAACTAGACAGAAAATCAGTAAAGAGAAGACTTCAACAACAGTATTAACAGAATTAACTTAATTGATTTATATATATAACATTCTACTCAACATCAGCAGGAAACTAGTTATTTTGCACATGAAATAGTCAGGATAGTAATATAATAGGTCATAAAACATATCTTAAGAAAGTCAAAAGAATTGAGCATATGAAGTATTTTCCCAAATACTATGGAATTAAATTTGAGATCAATCAGAAAAAATATACAGGAAATTGCCAAATATTTCTAAGTAAACACATATGAATAATCCATGGGCCAAACAAAAACCAAAATGAAAATTAAAAACTATATATCCTAAACTATATCATCTCTATATATATCTTAAACTATATCATTCTAAACTGATATAGTTTGATGATATGATGTCATCCTATGTCATATATATATCCTAAACTATATCATCAGGAGAGTGATAGCATAGTACAAAGAAGCTTGCTGATTAAATGCTGAGCAAATGGTAAATACTTGTTTAAAGGAATTAAACTGTGGTTATTGGTACAACTCATCCCCTATTTTTTTCCTAACATTTTACCCACTTACATTAAGTGTATTTCAAGTTGTATGGCTTCAGAAATTGTGTCTGTGCGTGTGTGAGCATGTTTGTGTGGTTTATGTGCTGGTATATCACTTAAACCCTGGGGGAGGGCATGGCAACCCACTCCAGTATTCTTGCCTGGAGAATCCCCACAGTCAGAGGAGCCTGGCGGGCTACAGTTCATGGGGTCCTAAAGAGTCAGACACAACTGAGTGTAAGCACTGCATATCACTTAAAACCACTTTCAAAGCACTTTAGATGAGTATTGTTCACAAAAATTAGCAGGAAAAGATGCATTTTTAAAAAATTAAATATGTGGAATTAAGAAGATATGATTAGTTAATGCTGGCTTGCCATTTTTACTTTGTAATTTTGAAAATATTGTTTTTATAGGCACTGTTAAATTAATAAAGAAGAAAAATCTATCTCAATGTTAATTTACTATATGTAAAAAGTTTACTTGAAAATTTATGCTGAAGTTAAAATGTTGGATATTATAAAATGTCTATAGAAATGCAAATTTAACATAGATGAAAGGAGCTACAAAAATTGCTACTTACAAATAGATTTTTGCTAAAATCAACTTTTTAGTTGATAGACTAAGTAGAAACAACATGTCATATTAATGATGGTAATGAAAAATGACAATGTGAAAAACCTAAATATGAGTTAATACCATTCAAAGTTCATATATACATATGAGATTGTTATTAGTTATTTCTTACATCAATTTTCTTTCTAAATGTGGTAGTATAACATTATTTGAAAGATCAATGTGCAGTCTGTTTTAAACGCCTTTTGCCCATAATAAATAAGAACACATGCTGAAAGCATGTAGTTTTATTGAACATAATGAACTTAAAATACCTAAAAATTTAGCGTAGCATTAAATACAAGCCATGTTTCTGACAAGTGACTGACTCCTGACACTAAAAGCTCGCCTTAACAATTAAACATATATTAGCTATACAATAGTGATTTCTTTATAACTTTTATCTGATGTTTAGGCTGTGTGCTAAGTTGCTTCAGTCATGTCCCACTCATTGCAACTATATGGACCATAGCTCACCAAGCTCCTCTGTCCATGAGATTCTCTTGGCAAGAATACTGGAGTGGGTTGCCATTTCCTCCTCCAGGGGATCTTCCCAAACCAAGAATTGAACTTAATGTCCAGGCAACTAAGTTTAATTCAGATGGAATATGTTTTCATCTCTAAATTGAATGACTATTGCTTGAGAAAAAAAAATCTAAGTCAACTATGGGTTACTGATTATTGCTATAATTGGCATTTGGATATTCTGTAAATTAGAAGTAAGTCAATGTGTATATGGGATAAACAAACTGTTTTAAGTCCATCATGTGGAAACATATATCTTACTGAGTAATTGGAAAATTGTATTGAATGTATGTTTAGACCAAGAATATATTTTGTGTAGCTGAGTCAGAAGTAGAAACAGTAGTACATACATATATATATCAACAGACCAGTTTGAAGGTAAATTCTGTGAGGTTGTTTGTTGCTCAGCAGCTAACTCATGTCTGGCTCTGTGACTCCATGGACAATTTCTTTTTTTTTTTGTAAATTTCTATTTCCTAATGTAATCTGTTGATAAGGAACTATCTTGTCAACAGGATAAGATAGTGCCTTCCTTCTTGCTTTCCTTTTTTTCCCTCCTTTCCTTTCTTACCTTTCCTCTACTTCTTCTTCCCCTTCCTTATTCCATTTCTTTTTTACAAATTACAAATCACTAAGTACTAGGAACTGTTCTTGGAAATGAGGATTTAAAAATGAATAAAATATACATCCTGCATTAAAGACATAATGTAAAAATTTGAAACATAAGTGTAATAATATGTGCCAGGAACTACACATATATGTACTGGTTTCATTGGAAATACAAAAGACAATAAAAAATTATAGGTGCATAATGTGGAGGGATATTACATATGAAACATGAAGGAGCTGACTCAGGAGAACTTGCAGAATTTCCTTTGTGAAATATTATGTATACTATTTCATGCATGATAAATATTACAATTTTAATTTCAAGAAAAATTTTTATTGTTTGGTAATGTGTATTAGATATTTTCAGTTCAGTTCAGTCGCTTAGTTGTGTCCGACTCTTTGCGACCCTGTGTATTGTAGCACTCCAGGCCTCCCTGTCGATCACCAACTCTCGGAGTTTACCCAAACTCATGTCCATCGAGTTGGAGATGCCATCCAACCATCTCATCCTCTGTCGTCCCCTTCTCCTCCTGCCCCCAATCCTTCCCAGCATCAGGGACTTTTCCAATGAGTCAACTATTTGCATGTGGTGGCCAAAGTATTGGAGTTTCAGCTTCAACATCAGTCCTTCCAATGAACACCCAGGGATGATCTCCTTTAGGATGGACTGGTTGGATCTCATTGCAGTCCAAGAGAGTCTCAAGTCTTCCCCAACACCACAGTTCAAAAGCATCAATTCTTTAGCACTCAGCATTCTTCACAGTCTAACTCTCATATCCATACATGAATACTGAGAAAACCATAGCCTTGACTAGATGGACCTTTGTCGGCAAAGTAATGTCTCTGCTTTTTAATATGCTATCTAGGTTGGTCATGATTTTCCTTCCAAGGAGGAAGCGTCTTTTAATTTCATGGATGCAATCACCTTCTGCAGTGATTTTGGAGCCCCCCAAAATAAAGTCTGACACTGTTTCCACTGTTTCTGCTGCTATTTACCATGAAGTGATGGGGCCAGATGGCATGATCTTAGTTTTCTGAATGTTGAACTTTAAGCCACTTTTTCACTCTCCTCTCTCACTTTCGTCAACAGGCTTTTTAGTTCCTCTTCACTTTTCTGCCATAAGGGTGGTGCATTTTCATATCTGAGGTTATTGATGTTTCTCCCGGCAATCTTGATTCCAGCTTGTGCTTCTTCCAGCACAGCGTTTCTCATGATGTATTCTGCATATAAGTTAAATAGGTAGGGTGACAATATACAGCCTTCATGTACTCCTTTTCCTATTTGGAACCAGTCTGTTGCTCCATGTCTAGTTCTAACTGTTGCTTCCTAACCTGCATACAGGTATCTTAAGAGACAGGTCAGGTGGTCTGGTATTCCCATCTCTTTAAGAATTTTCCACAGTTTATAGTGATCCACACAGTCAATGGCTTTGGCATAGGCAATAAAGCAGAAATAGATGTTTTTTTTCTGGAATTCTCTTGCTTTTTCGATGATCCAGTGGATGTTGTCAATTTAATCTCTGGTTACTCTGCCTTTTCTAAAACCAGTTTGAACATCTGGTAGTTCACAGTTCACGTATTGCTGAAGTCTGGCTTGGAGAATTTTGAGCATTCCTTTACTAGCATGTGAGATGAGTGCAATTGTGCAGTAGTTTGAGCATTCGTTGGCATTGCCTTTTTGGGGGATTGGAATGAAAACTGACCTTTTTCAGTCCTGTGGCTACTGCTGAGTTTTCCAAATTTGCTGGCATATTGAGTGCAGCACTTTCACAGCATCATCTTTCAGGATTTGAAATAGCTCAACTGGAATTCAATCACCTCCACTAGCTTTGTTCATAGTGATGCTTTCTAAGTCCCACTTGACTTCACAGTCCAGGATGTCTGGCTCTAGGTGAGTGATCACACCATCATGATTATCTGGTTCATGAAGATCTTTTTTGTACAGTTCTTCTGTGTATTCTTGCTACCTCTTCTTAATATCTTCTCCTCTGTTAGATCCAGGAGATGGCAAGAGTGAACGTCGACCTTCAAGGAATCAGAGAACTAAGATGGACTGGAATAGGTGAATTTAACTCAGATGACCATTATATCTACTACTGTGGGCAAGAATCCCTTAGAAGAAATGGAGTAGCCACCAGGGTCAACAAAAGAGTCCAGAATGCAGTACTTGGATGCAGTCTCAAAAATGACAGGATGATCTCTGTTTGTCTCCAAGGCAAACCATTCAATATCACAGTAATGCAAGCCTATGCCCCAACCAGTAACACTGAAGAAGCTGAAGTTGAATGGTTCTATGAAGACCTACAAGACCTTTTAGAACTAACACCCAAAAAAGATGTCTTTTACATTATAGGGGACTGGAATGCAAAAGTAGGAAGTTAGGAAACACCTGGAGTAACAGGCAAATTTGGCCTTGGAGTACAGAATGAAGCAGGACAAAGGCTAATAGAGTTTTGCCAAGAGAACGCACTGGTCATAGCAAACACCCTCTTCCAACAACACAAGAGAAGACTCTACACATGGACATCACCAGATGGTCAACACCGAAATCAGATTGATTATATTCTTTGCAGCCAAAGATGGAGAAACTCTATACAGTCAGCAAAAACAAGACCAGGAGCAGAATGTGGCTCAGATCATGAACTCCTTATTACCAAATTCAGACTTATATTGAAGAAAGTAGGGAAAACCACTAGGCCAATCAAGTATGACCTAAATCAAATCCCTTATGATTATACAGTGGAGGTGACAAATAGATTTAAGGGGCTAGGTCTGATAGACAGAGTGCCTGATGAACTATGGATGGAGGTTCATGACATTGTACAGGAGACAGGGATCAAGACCATCCCCATGGAAAATAAATGTAAAAAAGCAAAATGGCTGTCTGAGGAGGCCTTACAAATAGCTGGGAAAAGAAGAGAAGCGAAAAGCAAATAGAGAATAAATATATTCCCATTTGAATGCAGAGTTCCAAAGAATAGCAAGGAGAGATAAGAAAGCCTTCCTCTGTGATCAATGCAAAGAAATAGAGGAAAACAACAGAATGGGAAAGACTAGAGATCTGTTCAAGAAAATTAGAGACACCAAGGGAACATTTCATTAGATATTTTAAATACTAACTAAAGAGAACTTCTACCATGACATAACTTTTACTTATGTAAAATGAACATCAGTAATTAGATGTCAGAAAATATGGTCCCAGTTTTAAATGCACAATAAGTTGAGAGGAGGAAAAAAAAAATCACACAGAAAGTAAAACTAGGCTTGAAACTTGAACTATTGGTTAAATCTTCTCATGAACTTTCCTTAATAACAGTCTATGTAGCACCCTCATACATGGATATTTCTTGTACCAAGTGACAGCTTGGGCTAAGATAGTGAACTTCTACATCACTTCAACTACTCCTTTGTTTTGGTAGAAGAAACCTCCTTCACGCTCCTTCAATTGTATAGTCTCCTATACAAGAATTTGTGTTTTTCAGGTTGAGGAACTTTTCATATTATAAAGGTTTACTCTCAAAAAAAAATTTACATTTTAGAACACTTTAGAACTTGAGTTATTTCTAATATTCTGTAGTAATGTAAACGGGAAAAGAATTTGAAAAAGAACACATACACATTTATGTATAAGTGAATCACTTTTCTGTATACCTGAAACTAACATAGCATTGTCAATGAAATGTATTCCAATGCAAAATAAAATGAATGTAAATTATTTGTATATGTACCATTATTTGAAATTTATTAAAACTGTATGAGTTAAATAGATCATATCCTACAACCTAACTCTATTTCTTTCCTTTACAGTTTTATTGATATGTAGTTGAATACAAAATACTGCACGCTTTTAAAGCCTATAGTTTGATAAATTTTGTCTTATATATGTATCAAGGCAACCATCACCACAATCACAATAATGAACATGTAATATCTAGCACCACTAAAAGTTTCCTTGTGCAGTTTGTAGTCCCTTCTTCTCTTATCTCTGGCCACTGCATATCTGCTTTCCAGAATTATAGCTCTTTACAAATTCTCCTTAAAAGAAATTAAGAAACTTGGCAAAGATCAACATCGCCTACATATAGTGGAAT
Source organism: Giraffa tippelskirchi (assembly GCF_054371585.1). Taxonomy (NCBI): domain Eukaryota; kingdom Metazoa; phylum Chordata; class Mammalia; order Artiodactyla; family Giraffidae; genus Giraffa; species Giraffa tippelskirchi. The sequence goes on along the minus strand of NC_137285.1, from coordinate 89,084,009 downwards.
TAATGCTTGAATTATAGTTTGATTTTTAAACTAGGGCTATTTTCATTACATCATTGCTTATTTTCATTGCATTATTTTTATTATTTACACTTGGATAACCAGAATTCTTTTGAGAAATCTCTGCATGAGAACAAGGGGTCTTCCGCCTAATGTTGGAACATTTCTTATTAAAGAACACTGTTCTGTGAGCAATGATGGCCCAGTGAAATGAGTTTAGGAAAGTTGAAATTGCAGCACTCAATGAGATTGCTTATGTTCCTGAATATGAACTTATTTCCAGCCTCTTTTTCTCCCCAAACCTCCCTTGACACTATTCGCAATGGACTCAAAGCTAATAATCTTGCTTCAAAATCAGAAGAGAAAATAAAGGTGGGCAGATATAGAAACTCATTATCTCTCTCTAATTTATATATCTACTTGATAAAAGCGTAAGTATATTTTTGCCTTCCCTCCTACAATAATGAAGCATACTTGCTATGATCAAAAGGCAAAAATTTCATTGTTTTTTAGATCTGTGCTCAGTCATTTATTTAAGGACATTATTCCTAAAGTTACCCCTTCCTCTCCTTTGAATCTGGTGGATTATTGTGTTATTGTTCAGTTGCTCAGTCTTCTCCGACTCTTTGAGACCTATGGACTGCAGCATGCCAGGCTTCCCTGTCCATCACCATCTCCTGGAGCTTGCTCAAACTCATGTCCATTGAGTCAGGATTATCCCAGAGATTGCATAGTCTTACCCCTTATTAATTTTTCTCTGTCCTGAGTACTTCCATTGCACCTCCTCAGCATTCTAGGTTTTTGTCACTTGAAAATCCCTTTCTTTACTGCCTTCAAATGCTATCTACCAATTGAAAATAGTTTGTATTTTGGAAGAAGTAGAGAATCATGCTGTATCTACATTAAAAATCAATATAAAATAAACTCTTTTCAGTTTGATATTACTGTGATGTCATATATTATTTTTAAATTTTTAGTTTGAGGAAATTTAATAAGACTCTTATTTTATGTATTCAAGAAGAAAAAGCTAGACCCTGTGAAACAAAACAGAAATTATTGCTCTTGGTTTTGTATCGCTAGACATCTTGAAAACCCCATCTATATAAGGTCTACAGATTGCTATGTGCCATTTAGGATAGATATGTGATGCTTGTTCTGTTTAAAACCTACAAGTGTGACTGTTAACTGAACAGTTAGAGGTCATGTTTTATCCTTAAGTACTTACCTATTATATAGTAACAGAGCAGTGAGGTGAAAGATGCCCTTGTCATTTATTCAGGAATCTTAATTGATAGAAAATGGTCATGGATGAATACATTTTTCTTCATTCTCAGTAGCTTGGCCAGTGGGAACTGATCAGTGTCAAAGCAATCCCCAGTGACTCACTGTTCCTGTTATCTCTCTCCTTCTGGGAAGTTAATATACTAATCTGCTCTTGTTCACAAACTGATATGTGAGAGATAGTTGTCAGGTTGGAATGTGTGGTGTCAGTAGCACAAATAACAATCTCCCTTTTATGTGTTATCTTTCTCAGGGCAGTCACTGACATCATCCAGCTTCCCTTCACAGGACAACTGTGATGCAAACCCAAGGAAAAATGCTATTATCTTTGATGATTTGATAAAGAACCAGAGGTACTGAGATAGCAAGTGACAACCCCGAGGTCATTTTAAGGATGAACATGAGAAATTTCTTTATACTAATATCTTGCCTTCTACACTCTCCCTATAGTACCTGAAGGGATCTTATCAAAACACAAATTAAATTATGTCAATCCTTGTCAATGCCTTCCCACCCAAATTCTAAACTCTTTCCCGTGAACTAGGAGACTTTATATAAATTGACCTCAGCCCACTCTGCACACTCACCTGTACCCCAGGTTCATTCTTCTCTTAATTCTATGCTTTTCAACTTTTCCTCAAGTTTGACACACATAGATAAGGTACACTGAGGTGGACACTGCTCAAGATCAGTGAATTTGGGCCCAGAAGCTTAGGAAACAAGTACCATGCCCAGCAGTCTGGAAGAATAAGTGTATTGATATCTCCATATATCTCTAAGCCATTTTCATCATGTTGTTGTGACTTGGTCCAGTTGGGAAGCTGCCCTTCTTTCTATTCCTCATGTGTTGAGCTTACTCTCCCCGTTAAAGTATTTGCATCTACTGTTCCCTTTGCCTTGGGTGCTTATTTTTTGGAAGCTTACATAGTTCTCTATTAATTAAAGTATCAGGTCAAATATCACCTTGAGAAAGAGATTTGCCTGACAATCAAACCTAAAATAATCATTTAGTCATCCTCTATCACATCCCTGCTAGCTTCTTTAGTGGCTCAGACAGTAAAGAGTTGGCCTGCAATGCGGGAGACCTAGATTCAATCCCTGGGTCGGGACGATCCCCTGGAGAAGGAGATAGCAACCTGCTTCCCACTCCAGTGCTCTTGCCTGGAAAACCCCGCGGAAAGAGGAGCCTGGTAGGCTACAGTCCGTGGGGTCGTAAAGAGTCAGACACGACTGAGCGACTTCACTTACTCATCACACCCCTTGCCTTGCCTTATTTTCTTCCTAGTGTTTAAGGCTACCTGAGTTTATCTTGGTTTCCTTATTTGTTACTTTTCTCTCTCCTGTAGAACATCAGCTCATGAAAGGTAGTGCCTCGTTTGTCTTGTACAATGCTATGGTCTGATTGCCTACTTTGTTTTCTGTTATATAAAGAAGGGATAAACATTCATTGTTTATGAATGCAACAGAGGATGAGATGGTTAGATAACATCACCAATTTAATGGACATGAACTTGGGCGAACCCTAGGAGATGGTGAGGGACAGGGAAGCCCGGCATGCTGCAGCCTACAGGGTAACAGAGAATTGGACATGAGTTGGCAACTGAACAACAGTAACAAAAACATTCATTGGGTATACTTCATAAACTCTAAGCTTTCCAAAATTCCTGCTTTGCTATATTATTTCTAGTTTTTATAGCAGAGGATGCCAGAACACTATTGTACATAGCCATTGATCTTTCACTGAGCTCTAACAGGAATGGATGATTATAACTCTGTATTGAGATGGATTATTTACTGTGCCATATTTTGTCAAGAGAACACACTGGTCATGGCAAAACCCTTTTCCAATGACACAAGTGATGACTCTGCACATGGACATCGCTAAATAATCAATACCAAAATAAGATTGATTATATTCTTTGCAGACAAAGATGGAAAAACTCTATACAATCATCAAAAATGAGACCCGGAGTTGACTATGGCTCAGATCATCAGCTTGTTATTGCAAAATTCAGGCTTAAATTAAAGAAAGTAGGTAAAACCACTAGGCCATTCAGGTATGACCTAGACCAAATCACTTATGATTAAACAGTGGAGGTGTCAAACACTCAAGGGATTAGATCTGATAAAGAGAGTGGCTGAAGAATTATGGACAGAGGTTCCTATCATTGTACAGGAAGCAGTGACTAAAACCATCCCAAAGAAGAAGATATGCAAGAAGGCAAAGTGACTGTCTGGGGAGGCTTTACAAATAGCTGAGGAAAGAAGAGAAGCAAAAGGGAGAAAGGGAAAAAAAAATACACCCAGCTGAGTGCAGAGTTCCAGAGAATAACAGGAGAGGTAATAAAGTCTTCTTCAATGAACAATGCAAAGAAGTAGAAGAAAGTAACAGAATTAGAAAAAAGAGATCTCTCCAAGAAAATTGGAGATATCAAGGGAATATTTCATGCAAGGAGAGGCATGATAAAAGACAGAAATGGTAAGGACCTAATAGAGTAGGAAGAGATTAAGAAGAGGTGGCAGGAATGCTACGTCTACACAAAAAAGGTCTCAGATAACCATAATGGTGCGACCACTCAGCAAGAGCCAGTCATCCTAGAGTGTGAAGACACAGGGGGCTTAGGAAACATTACTATGAACAAAGTTATGAGAAGTTATGAAATTCCAGTTGAGCTATTTAAAATTCTAAAAGATGATGCTATTAAAGTACCGCACTCAATATACCTCAAATTTGGAAAACACAGCTGTGGCCACAGGACTGGAAAAGTCAGTTTTCATTCAAATCCCAAAGAAGGACAATGACAAGGAATGTTCAAACTACCATACATTTATACTCATTTCACATGCTAGTAAGTTTATGTTCAAAATCCTTCAAGCTAGACTTCAGCAGTACATGAAAACAGAACTTCCAGATGAGTGTGCTCAGTTTAGAAAAAGCAGAGGAAATCAAATTGCCAACATTTGTTGGATCATAGAGAAAGAAAGGGAATTCCAGAAAAACATCTGCTTCCCTTTAATTGACTATGTTGAGGTTTTTGACTGTGTGGATCACAACAAAATGTGGAAACTTCTTAAAGAATTGGGAATACCAGACCATGTTACCTGTCTCCTGAGAAATCTGTATGTGGATCAAGAAGGAAGACTTAAACCTTACATGGAACAGCTGATTGGCTCAAAATTAGGGAAGATGTATAATGAGGCTATATATTGTCACCCTGTTTATTTAACTTCTATACAGATTACATCATGCAACATGCCAGGCTGGATGAAGCACAAGCTGGAATCAAGACTGCCAGCAGAAAATCAATAACCTCAGATATGTAGATGATACCACTCTAATGGGAGAAAGTGGAGAGGAACTAAAGAGCCTCTTGATGAGGGTGAAAGAGGACAGTGAAAAGGCTGGTTTAGAAGTCAACATTCAAAAACGTAAGATCATGGCATCCAATCCCATCACTTCTTGACAAATAGGGGAAGAAGTGGAAACAGTGACAGATTTTATTTTGTTGGTCTCCACAATCACTGTGGACAGTGACCGCACCTATGATATTACTCTTTGGAAAGAAAATTATGGCAAATCAAGACAGTGCACTAAAAAGCAAAGACATCACTTTGTCCACAAAGTTACATATAGTCAAAGCAATGGTTTTTCCAGTAGTCATGTGGACGTGTCAGTTGGGGCATAAAGAATGCTAAGTGCCAAATAATTGCTGCTTTCAAATTGTGGTGCTATATGTTAGCAAAGTAATGCTCAAAATTCTCCAAGCTAGGCTTTAACAGTATATGAATCTAGAATTTCCAGATATTCAAGCTGGATTTAGAAAAGGCAGAGGAACCAGAGATCAAATTGGCAACATCCATTGGATCATAGAAAAAGCAAGAGAATTCCAGAAAAAAAAAACCAAAACATCTTTTTCTGCTTCATTGACTACACTAAAGCCTTTGACTGTGTGGATGACAACAAACTGTGGAAAATTCTTAAAGAGATGTGAATGCCAGATCACTTTACCTGCCTCCTGAGAAATCTGTATGCAGGTCAAGAAACAACAGTTAGAACCAGACATGGAACAATGGAACTGTTTCAAAATTGGAGAAGGAATACATCAAGGCTGTATATTGTCACCCTACTTATTTAACTTATTTGCAGAGTATATCATGCAAAATGCTGGGCTGGATGAAGCATAAGCTAGAATCAAGATTGCCAGGAGAAATATAAAAAACTTCAGATATGCAGTTGACACCACCCTTATGGCAGAAAGTGACTAAAGAATCTCTTGATGAAAGTGAAAGAGGAGAGTGAAAAAGTTGGCTTAAAACTCAACATTCAAAAAATGAAGATCATGGAATCCAGTCCCATCATTTCATGGAAAATAGATAGTGAAATGATGGAAACAGTGACAGACTATTTTCTTGGTTTCCAAAATCACTGCAGATGGTGACTGCTGACATGAAATTAAAAGATGCTTGATCCTTAGAAGAAAAGTTATGACCAACCTAGACAGCATATTAAAAAGCAGAGACATTACTTTGCTGACGTTTGCTGACAATGTTCTGTCTTGTCAAAGCTATGGTTTTCCCAGTAGTCATGTATGGATATGAGAGTTGTACCATAAAGAAAGCTGAGTGCCGAAGAACTGATGCTTTTGAACTGTGGTTTGGAGAAGACTGTTGAGAGTCCCTTGGACTTCAAGGAGATCCAACCAGTCAATCTTAAAGGAAATCAGTACTGAATATTCATTGGAAGGTCTGATGCTGACGCTCCAATACTTGAGAAGAAGAACTGACTCACTGGAAAAGACCTTGATGCTGGGAAAGATTGAAGGCAGGAGGAGAAGGACTCGATAGAGGATGAGATGGTTGGATGGCATCACTGATTCAATGGACATGAATTTTAGCAAACTCTGGGAGTTGGTGATGGACAGGGAAGCCTGGTGTGCCACAGTCCATGGGGTTACAAAGAGTCGGACATGACTGAATTGAACTGACTGAGACTTTGAGAGTATCTTGAACTGCATAGAGACCAAACCTGAATATTCATTGAAGGACTGTTGCTGAAGCTCCAATCCTCTTGCCACCTGATGCAAAGAACTGACGCATTGGAAAAGACTCTGAAGCTGGGAAAGATTGAAAGCAAAAGGAGAAAAGGGTGGCAGAAGATGATATGGTTACCTAGCATCACCGACTCAACAGAAGTAAATTTGAGCAAACTCCAGAACATAGTAGAGGACAAGGAAGCCTGGTGTGCTGCAGTCCCTGGGGTCACAAAGAGTCAGATACGACTTAGTAACTTTATAACAAGTATTACATATCATAAAGGTTTCACTGAAAATACATGGAGAAATCCTTCTTTCTTTGGAAAATGAATGCCCCAGCTCTCCAGCAAGAGTTCGCCCTGTCGTAGTAAAGACTTAAACACTTCCAAAAAGGTAGGCCTTCATACATTTCCTTTTTAGATTACTTGACTTTTATAAGAATTCTCATCTTTCCTAAATAGTTCTTACATACTTCCATCTCTAAAAGCTGATATCAGGACTGTACTTTAGGAGTAAATACACTACAATTGAAGTCAAGATTCTTAGTTACTAACCTTGGCATTGTTCTAACTGGTAAATCTGGGAAAGCAACTAATGAACGTTTCCCTTACCCACCTCAGGATGCTCAACTGTAAATCTAGTGAGTAAGGTATAGATAGGAAAGCCATTAGAAAAAAAGTAAGCTAGTATACAGAAAGACTGTTTTAGAGGTATAGATGAACGCAATGCTAATTAAGTGCAAGTAGTGGCTTTCTTAAATAAAATTGCTTATTGTTTCCCTTAACACTCTGACTTTAGTTCTATGTAAGTGTGTGGTGTAGTTCAATTTCTTTTTATTTTATTATGTTCCTCAGCTTCATGTGTTGAGACATAATTTGCTTTCTAGAATGTTTAGAATGGCTAATGATTTCACAAAATCTTAACAAATTAAATTTTGTCAAAGTATTTCGTGGAATAAAAGAAAAAAATCAAACTGTGGTAATAATGAAAGTTTATAACACAAAGAAACAATCCCTTATCTTCAATCATTTTAAAAACTCTACTCTCTTCACTACCATACTGTACCATTCCCAATAGGAAAACACTTTCACCTGTTTTGCTATTACATTCATATTGCTAATTAATATTAATGTATAGCTATGTCTTCATTAATTCCTTGAGAAAAACCAGTCTATCATATTTTAACCCAGGCATTTACTACCAAGGCGATATAGGGCTTGCTATTTAATCTTATTCTGCATGTTTCCTCATCTGTAAATGGAGATAGTAACTTTACCCATTTCTTCATGTGAGTTGATTAAGTTAATGCATTTAAATTACACAGAACATTGTATAACTCATATTAAGTTGATGCAAAAGTAATCTTGATATTCAGTGCTGGACTTTGCCATTTGATATTGGAATACATTCTTAAATAAATGTGGTTATGTTGTATATCATTTTAGTGCACATTTCTTGCTTTTTTGTTGTTGTTGTTGTTTGTTTATTTTACTAATGACATTGCTTGATGTTTATTTTTTCTATCTACTTTACATATGGTAATGTAAGTTTCCATGTTGCTCTTTCCATACATCTCACCCTCTCCTCCCCTCTCTCCATGTCCATGAGTCTATTCTCGTCTATTTTTCCATTGTTGCCCTGTAAATACATTCTTCAGTACCATTTTTCTGGATTCCATATATATGTGTTAGAATATGGTATTTATCTTTCTCTTTCTGACTCACTTCACTCTGTATAATAGGTTCTAGGTTCATCCACCTCATTAGAACTGACGAATTCCTTTCTATGGCTGAGTAATATTCCATTGTGTATATAGACCACAACTTTTTTATCCATTCATCTCTCGATGGACATCTAAGTTGCTTCCATGTTCTAACTATTGTAAATAGTGCTGAAATGAACAATGGGATACACGTGTCTCTTTCAATTTTGGTTTCCTCAGGGTATATGCCTAGGAGTGGGATTTCTGGGTCATATGGTGGTTTCATTCCTAATTTTTAAAGGAATCTCCATACCATCTTCCTTAGTGACTCTATCAATTTACATTCCCATCAACAGTGCTAGAGTGTTCCTTTTTCTCCATACCTTTTCCAGCACTTATTGTTTGTAGACTTTTTGATGAGGGCCATTCTGACCGGTGTGAAGTGATATCTCATTGTAGTTTTGATTTGCATTTCTCTAATAATGAGTGATGTTGAGTATCTTTTCATGTGTTTCTTAGACATCTGTATGTCTTCTTTGGAGAAATGTCTGTTTAGGCCTTTTCCCCACTTTTTGATTGGGTTGTTTGTTTTCCTGGTATTGAGTTGTATGAGTTGCTTGTATATTTTGGAAATCAATCCTTTGTCAATTGTTTTATTTGCTATTATTTTCTCCCATTCTGAGGATTGTCTCGTAACCTCACTCATAGTTTCCTTTGCTGTGCAAAAGCTTTTAAGTTTAATCAGGTCCCAATTGTTTACTTTTGTTTTTATTTCTGTTACTCTAAGAGGTGGGTCATAGGGGATCTTGCTTGATGTTAATAAAATTGATGCTTATTTTATATTTATTTTAGACTAAGGTAATGATGTTAGACAAAAAAACAAATTTGAACAGTTTTCTTTGAGTTCAAATGGGTGGTAAAGCAGTGGAGATAACTTGCAAAGTTAGCAATGCTTTTGGACCAGAAATTGCTAATGAACATACGGTGCAATGATGGCTCAAGAAGTTTTGCAAAGCAAAAGAGAACCTTGAAGATGAGGGCATTGTGGCTGGCCATTGGAAGTTGACAATGACCAACCGAGAGCAATCTTCGAAGCTGATCTTCTTCCAACTACATGAGAATTTGCTGAAGAGCACAACATCAACCATTCTAGGGTCATTTGAAATTTGAAGCAAATTGAAAGCCTCATGAGCTGTCTGCAAATTTAAAAACTGCATCGTTTCAAAGGGCCATCTTCTCTAATTCTACACAACAAGAAACCATTTCGCAATCAGATTGTGATGTGTGGCAAAAAAAAAAAAAATAGATTTTATACAACAACTGGGGATGACCAGCTCAGTGGTTGGATGGAGAAGAAGCTCCAAAGCACTTCCCAAAGCCAAACTTGCACCGGAAAAAGGCCATGGTCACTGTTTGGTTTCTTGCTGCCAGTCTGATCGACTACAGATTTCTGAATTCCAGTAAAACCATTACATGTGAGAAATATACTCAGCATATGAATGAATGAAATATGAATGAAATGCACCAAAAACTGCAGTGCTTACAGCCGACATTGGTCAACAGAAAGGGCTCAATTCTTCTCCACAACAACGCCCGACCACACGTCACACAAGCAAGGCTTCAAAAGTTGAATAAATTAGGCTATGAACTTTGCCTCATCTACCATATTTACCTGACTTCTCACCAACTGACTACCACTTCCTCAGGGATTTGGGCAACTTTTTGCAAGGAAAATGGTTCCTCAAACAGCAGGAGGCAGAAAATGCTTTCCTATAGTTTGTTGAAACTCAAAGCATGGATTTTTATGCTACAGGAATGAACAAACTTGTTTCTTGCTGATAAAAATGTGTTGATTGTAATGGTTCCTATTTTGATTAATAAAGATGTGTATAGCCTACTTATAATTTAAAACCGCAGTTTACAGCAATCTAATGATAAGCAATCAACTGATGGTGGTGATAGGTGTCCTAATTCTTCTTCTTCTTTATTAATATCAAGCTATATCCCATTTTCCTTAGATCTCATCCTCCCGATAAATTATATCTTAATTTTGGTTGAATTTATTTTCTTTCTTATGTTGATGTAGTTATCTGTTTTTCCCTCAAGTAGTATATTAAATAAATTTCCTTACTCACACAGGTTTTAGGCATTTTTTTCTGGAGTTAATTATACATATTCATCTCTATCCCCTCTCTCTTTATCTCTCTGATATGCTGTGTCTTCAAATATTCCCTGAAATGGCTATCTGATAATGTTTTTCCTTAACACCCTGTAGCTCTATAAACCATTTCTCAACTCAGTCATTCATATCATTATGCTGTATAATTTTTTGTATTAGTTGTTTTCTGAGAATTATCCCTTATGGGGTCTTAAAAAACCTTCTGCTCCTACCCAGACTGGTAGAGTTTGAGAACTGGCACGAAGTGACTCCTGAAGCTTTTTATTTTACTGTCATTTCATGAACATTCTTTACCTCATTCTCTTCTTCTATATATCATGTTTTATATTTGTCAAGTTTACCCTAATTTTATTGGCATACTTTGCCCAGTGGGCTTCTCAGGTGGAACTATTGGCAACGAACCTGCTTGCCAATGCAGGGGACATAGTGATGTGGGTTTGTTCCCTGGGTCAGGAAGATCCCCTGAAGCAGGGCATGGAAATCCTCTCCAGATTTCTTGCCTGGAGAATCCCTTGGACAGAGGAGACTGAAAGGCTACAATCCATACTGCTGCACAGAGTCAGATATGATTGAAGCGACAGCACACGCATGCACACATATTGCCCAGTAGCTTTCATAAATTGATTGAAATATTTTCTTTTCTTTTCCCTTCATTTGAGAATGACATTAAGACAAGAGGCCTCAAGTTACTATTATAAAGTGAGACTATGGTAACTGGCTTATTTTATTCCAAAATTTTCAGTGACTTCAGATAAGTCACATTTTATTATTGCACAATTTTATTGTTGTTGGACTTCCCTGGTGGCTCAGATGAGAGTCTGCCTGCAATGCAGGAGACACGGGGTTCATCCCCTGGGTTGAAAAGGTTCCTTGGAGAAGGAAATGGCACCCACTCCAATATTATTGCCTGGAGAATTCCATGGACAGAGGAACCTGGTGGGTTACAGACCACGGGGTCACAAAGTCTCAGACATGCCTAACACACACACATTGTTGTTTCTTGTGGGTAAGTGGAGAACGGCAGAATCCCTAACCTGTAAATAAACCTTCAGCTTTTCTTCTGTTCTCTGTTCCATATCTCACTTCTTTTTTTCTATTACATTTGCTATATACTAACCCAGTTTTGGGTGTTCTAATTTACTATTTGTTAACATGTTGTTGTTTATTTTCCTATTCCAAACATTTGCCTACAGAAGCTCATTTGAGAATCTGTTTGTTTGTTTGCGTGTGAGGGAGTTTGTGTGTGTAAACTCAGATATGTTAATGACAAAGTAAAATGTTTTCAAAGACTTAGGTACTATATAGAATAGCAGTATAGGAAAATGCACAACTATCCTTGTTAAGCATTACTGTTTCACTTATTTCTCAAATTAAAATTAAACAGCATGCTTTTTCTGTGTCCCCTCTTCAGCTACCACTATTTATGCACAATAACGACTACAAAAATTGAATTCATTATTTAGACCCCTTCTGAAATATAGTCTGTATTTTTAAAGATAGTCATTGCCTGATATTAGAATCACTTTATGACTTTTATTTTTTTTTATTAATTTATTTATTTTAGTTGGGGGCTAATTCCTTTACAATATTGTAGTGGTTTTTGCCATACATTGACATGAATCAGCCATGGGTTTACATGTGTTCCTCATCCTGAAGCCCCCTACAATGTACAGGATCATTCCATCAGTATTTTGACTCAGTTTAACTTATGGCAAGGATAGGACACAAAAATTTCCTATACTTATGCTGATCAAAATGTTTTTATTGGTATATTGTAAATAATGGTTATTTTTGACCATCATAATTTCATGTGATTTCATAACCACAATCTGAATTCCTCTAAGTTGATTATTCTAAATTGTCACAAATATTTTTAAGCTTTAATTTGTTCCTATAGAAGATTTCACATTATATCAATTTAAAATATGCTCTATTTTAAATTAAATAACCAAACAGTATTACTTTCAAGAAGTTTGAATAATACTTTCATATCATCTACATTTTTAAATACCTGAGCAGCAGGATAAATTTTTCAATTTTCCACTATTAGAGGCTTGTTTTGAGATATGTTTGTTCCATCCATAAAGAGATGGGGTTTCTTCAATGTACCCAGTAAATGTACCCATTGAAACTAACTTTCAGTTAATGTTATGTTTAATTTTGCTAAATGAAGTTCCTAGAAGGCAAATACATTCAACTTGCTGTGTGCTGTTTTTGCATATTCCTCTGCATAAATGATCTTATTAACTTTGCCACTATGAAACATCAATTAATAATAATTAGAAAACAAAAGACTTCTTTTCAGCAGGCAAGATTTTAACCTCCTTAATTCTTAGTTTAAAAAAAAATCAGTATAATTGGATTCTTCTAAAATGCAAACTATTTCTGAACTAACCACATATATTTTAGTTACTTTATCTTCCTTCCATGAGTGTCAAGTACTGTAAAGTGAGAGGGAATAAGAAGGATCTTATTTTTCATTCAGACACCACTAGACTTCAAGGGGTGAGGTTTATCATTTCATTCAGCTTCCAATATTCCAGCAAGGGCTGGAAATTAAAAAATGAAAGAAAAAGCAGTTATATTCTGAAAAGTCAGTCAAAGATTCAAAAGTTGATTCATGTCTCTCTAAAAAAAAACAAAAACAAAAAGTATGCTTAAAGGATACCAAATCACATTGTGCAGGAGCTAAAGAGAAGAAATGAGGGAGTCAAAGAACGTTTGAGGAACAAGGACTAATGGTGGGAAGGTGAAGCGTAGCTTAATTTTTATGTGTATTTTTTTTTTTTTTGCAGAAGCAAGATGATTATATATACTAGGATATCCATGTGACCTTTTTAAGTGCATGGTGTCTGAAAGTGATTTAAAGAGTGTTTGATACAAAACAGACTGTCTATAAAATAGTTTAGGATAAATAAATGAATAACAGACTCAAAATATTTATTAACCTTTCTATAGGTGAGTTGTGAAATTCTTTCTTGTTGTCATTTAGAATTTTGGTGGGAAGCACAAGTCATCAGTACTCTTTTTGTTCAACATTTCCCCCTCCTTTTCCCGCCGAAGAAGTACTAAACCTGTCAAACCTGTTAAGAAATACAGACCTGTCAATGAGTAAAATATAATTTACCAGTATTAGAAATCATACAAAAGCTCTTTAAGATACTAAGTTTTTTCCATTAAAATCAGTTATTTGATGAATGAAGCTTTTTTTTTTTTTTCCTGTTTCAGTGGTTTAGGGTTATCTAGATTGTAAATACTATGATTTGATGATTTATCCTTTTTGAACTCTTTAACAGTATGTACTTTCTGGCCACAAGGATATAATGTAATCAATTATACTCAATGTCATATTCATTCTTGATGAAAAAAAAAATGTGTGTTGTTTAGTTGCTCAGTCATGTATGACTCTTTGTGACCCTTTGGACTGTAGCCCATCAGATTCCTCTGCCATTTTCTTCCTCTAGGGGATTTTACTGACCTAGGGACCAAACCCATGTTTCCTACATCTCCAGAATTGCAGGTAGATTATTTATCCACTGAGTTGTGACTTTTCTCCAAAAGCTTGGAGCTCTCCTTCACAGGGGAAGCTTCCCAAACTGGAGCTGAAGTTCCCTACTGTCAGTTACCTGGGGCTCCTATAAGGAAATTAGAATCAGACGCCTCATGTCCAAGGGCCTCTTCATTTATTATCAGTGTGTTCCTTTCCCTAGCAAAGCACTTCCAACTGTCAGATTGCATAATTTGAGCCATTCAGGTGCCATTGCTCAGTTGGTCTTAGCATATCTAATACGCACCACAAAGAGTTTTCCTTTGGAATAGATGAAAGGTTTCCCATTTTAATAGGTTTGATAATACCAAAACACAAAAACCATAGGAAAATTTCAACAAAACTAGAACAAAAAAATTGTATCAGTGCAGATTAACTGGTTCTCAACTCAGGTAAATAAATTTACCCAGCAAAAATGAACTAGTTCCAACTAGGATAGGCTTACCCCGGTAAGAACTAGTTCCCAAAGTACCAATTCCAACTCAGGTAGTCCAGCAACACTTCCCCACTCCAACAGGGTACCACAGACAATTTGGCTTGTCTTGTAAAGGAAAAGCCCAAATTGAGGGGGGTCTATGTTTCTAGTGTGCCTCACTAGAGTGACTTATCCTGCACAAACGAGCCCATTGACTCATAACACACAGGGGTGTACTTTGACTAATTTATCTCTACTTCCCATCATGTCATTAAATTAAAAATATTATTACCTTTTCCATGGAGAAGTGTATGTGTGTGTGTGTGTGTGTTTAATCCATTTCCCAGGTAGTAGGTGTACGATTAAGATTCTCCGTTATTGTCATCTTACTGTGTAGTATACACTGTAGGTACCAAACTCAGATATTAAATGAATGTGGCACTTTCATAGGACATGTAATTTAGATTGAAGTCTAATACTTGAAATTGTGAGAATGAATCAGATTTTGCAGCCAAAGCTCTACTCTATTCTTAGTTATTTGAAATCAGTAACATTGTCTTGATTTTCAGATTACAGGGAGGATGATTGCTACTATCATTCCTACAAAGAGAAAACTGTCAGTACCAACGATGATACCATAGACCATTTGGAAAAGAAGCCCTTCAGGCAAATTCTCTTTGCAGGAGGAAGGGGTTATTAGACCTGTACTCTAATGCTTTGTCAGGACAGTTTCTCAGAACTGCATAAAATGGAATCCATCCCTGAAACAAAGCTCTGTTAAGGAAATATTGGAAGTAATATTAGTAGAATTCTGAGTGTATTGCATTGACAATTGTGGGGAAAAAAAGTATTTGTTTGCACTAAAGAATACCTACTAAATAAGAAGGTTCTAAGTAATTTATTATGAAATTACAGGAAATAAAGACAGCAATATCGATGAGATCACACGAAAATAAACTGCTCTATCCTGTATATTTATGTTTCCCTAATTTACCTAATGTGTCCACTGACAGAAATAATTTCTGACATTGAGTTTGAAGTTCCTTTATTATGTGTTATATCAACTCCTTACCAATTTTCTTTAATTATAAAACTTTAAAATTATATTCAGTAGGTAGAATTTATGTGCTTTAATAATCAGCACTTAAAATTGGTATTTCTTTCTAGCTATCACTTAGTTAAAATATGTAATTGCTGTTATAAAGCTGAACTCATAAACAGCTTTTTGATGTTTTCAAATTTATTTTTGCTATTCACTGAGTGGAAAGAGCATTGTATTGGTTATCAAAATCTACAAATTATGATCTTGGATTACTTTTGAGTTATATGACTTACAACAAAAAAATAATTTCAACATCCTGGGACCCAGTTTTAAAATGTATTAATGTATTGAACTAGAGAGACTGAGAGATAAGAGAGAGATTTGAATCAGATTATATATTTGATTCTCTTTAGTATTTTATTTAATTTTTGAAGTAAGATTTTCATATGCTGGCTTTCCCCTATCAATAATGTATTCATATGACCCAATGACCCACTTTGTCCAATCTACATCTATGTTTTTGTATAGCTAGTAATAGCATGTCTCAGTTTAGATGACAAATTATATGTTGATCTTACGTCTGTATACTACTGAAGAAGCTGAAGTTGAATGGTGTTATGAAGACCTACAAGACCTTTTAGAACTAACACCCAAAAAAGATATCCTTTTCATCATCGGGGCTGGAATGCAAAAGTAGGAAGTCAAGAAACACCTGGAATAACAGGCAAAGTTGGCCTTGGAGTACAGAATGAAGCAGGGCAAAGGCTAATAGAGTTTTGCCAAGAGAATGCACTGGTCATAGCAAACACCCTCTTCCAACAACACAAGAAAAGACTCTATATATGGACATCACCAGATGGTCAACACCAAAATCAGATTGATTATATTCTTTTCAACCAAAGGTGGAGAAACTCTATACAGTCAGCAAAAACAAGACCGGAAGCTGACTGTGGCTGAGATCATGAACACCTTATTGCCAAATTCAGACTGAAATTGAAGAAAGTGGAGAAAACCACTAGACCATTCAGGTATGCCCTAAATCAAATCCCTTATGAATATACAGTGGAAGTGACAAATAGATTTAAGGGACTAGATCTGATAGACGAGTGCCTGATGAACTATGGATGGAGGTTCGTGACATTGTATAGGAGACAGGGATCAAGACCATCCCCATGGAAAAGAAATGCAAAAAAGCAAAGTGGCTGTCTGAGGAGGCCTTACAAATAGCTGGGAAAAGAAGAGAAGCGGAAAGCAAAAGAGAAAAGGAAAGATATACCCATTTGAATGCAGAGTTCCAAAGGATAGCAAGGAGAGATAAGAAAGCCTTCCTCAGTGATCAATGCAAAGAAATAGAGGAAAACAACAGCATGGAAAAGACTAGAGATCTCTTCAAGAAAAATAGAGATACCAAGGGAATATTTCATGCAAATGGGCTCGCTAAAGGAAAGAAATGGTATGGACCTAACAGAAGCAGACGATATTAAGAAGAGGTGACAAGAATACACAGCAGAACTGTACAAAAAAGATCTTCATGACCCAGATAATCACGATGGTGTGATCACTCACCTAGAGCCAGACATCCTGGAATGTGAAGTCAAGTGGGCCTTAGAAAGCATCACTATGAACAAAGCTAGTGGAGGTGATTGAATTCCAGAGACCTATTTCAAATCCTGAAAGATGATGCTGTGAAAGCGCTACACTCAATATGCCAGCAAATTTTGAAAAGCAGTGGCCACAGGACTGGAAAAGGTCAGTTTTCATTCCAATCTCTAAGAAAGGCAATGTCAAAGAATGCTCAAACTACCACACAACTGCACTCTTCTCACAGGCTAGTAAAGTAATGCTCAAAATTCTCCAAGCCAGACTTCAGCAATACGTGAACCGTGAACTTCCAGATGTTTAATCTGGATTTAGAAAAGGCAGAGGAACCAGAGATCAAATTGCTAACATCTGCTGGATCATTGAAAAAGCAAGAGAGTTCCAGAAAAGAACTCGTGTGTAAAAACCTGTGGATTTTGAAAATGAAGACACTGTCTAATCTGCATCTGTATATTTGTGAATAAAGCCTATATACCAGTAAAAGAGAATAATGGAACCAAGTAAGTAGCCATCTTGAACTCTTGTCATCATAAAAACAGACAAAGAAACAAAGAAAAATCCTTCCATGTTTGGAAGGTGTCTGCCATATTTTGTCATGGCCTCTAGATTTGAAAGATGTATCTTGTGTCCCCAATTTCCAGGCCTTACTCTATACACTTAAAACTATTTCTTTTGTTATCTCAACATATACAGAAGTAGAGAACATTTTATAATAAAATTCCATATATCCACCATCCCTCTTCCACAATCATCCAACATTTGCCAAATAATTTTGTTCATGCCTCTTCCTCCAACATACCTTTGATGTTGTGGAAGCATTTAAGGAAAATCCTACATAGCAGTCATGTATGGATGTGAGAATTGGACCATAAGAAATGCTGAGTGTCAAAGAATTGATGCTTTTGAATTGTGGTGTGAAAAAGACTCCTGAAACTCCCTTGGACTGCAAGATCAAACCAGTCAATATTAAAGCAAATCAATCCTGAATAGTCATTGCAAGGATTGTGCTGAAGTTGAAGCTCCAGTACTTTTTTTGGCCACCTGATGGGAAAGACTCTGATGCTGGGAAAAAATTGAAGGCAAAAGGAGAAGGGGGCAGCAGAGGATGAAATAGATAGCATTACCGACTCAGTGGACACGAATTTGAGCAAACTCTGCTAGACAGCGGACAGAGAAGCCTGGCATGCTGCAGTCCATGAGGTTGCAAAGAGCCAGACATGACTTAGCATCTGAACGATGACAAATGTAATTGCACTCAAAAATAATTTAATATGCATCTCTGTCTAATTTTGTCTCCAATTTAATTGATGAGAATATAAGGAAATCCTGCAATGCATTCTTTGTGATTTTAATATGCTTTCTCCTCTATGAAAATCTTACCAAACTCTAGAAAACAGTTCTTTGAAAGGACACATTTACCCAAATGTTCCATTTTAATCTCCAGAAAACAAGTACTGGAACAGTTTTATTTTACCTTAATTAGAAATAGAAAGAAGGTATGTGACCTTTAGCTTAAATTCTTGTACTTAATTGGTGATTTACCATCATTCTTTCCAAAGTCTGAGTCAAACATTCACATATATCAATATAAATACCTTAATGCTTGCCTTTATAAATGTTTTACTCACCCACAATAATATATTAATTCACATGCTTTTTTTGTTTATAAAATCTTTAGCATATATTTTCACATTTAAGTATAAATTAAATAAGTGAGGTAGGTATTTCTTCTCCATTTCATAAATGGTGAATACTAGTACTAGGAGTTCTACTTCTTGGATCTCAGCATAAAGAGTTCCACAGACCCACTCACCCGCAAAGCAAGTAAAACTAACAAACTACTAAAAAAGCAAACAAAGAAACAAAAAAAGCAACCATTCAAATCCTCTCAAAGTCATCCTAATGGTATGCAGCAAATGAAAAAAATAAAAATAAAAAAAACTACTAAAACTCAGTAAGGAGAGCAAGATTCTTTGGTGCTTAACACATTACTCTCTCCTCCTGCCACAGACAACTCAGACTGACAGAAACTGCACCCTAGCTCTGGGTGGATGTGGCCAAGGAATTCAGTGTCTTCTCTTCTAAGCTGAAGCTTACTCTATATCACCAGAAGAAGCAAAATACCAGCATTTCTCGTCTCTTCCAGTTCCAATTTAAAGAGATTAAATTCTTGGTGAGTCCAGTTGAGAGTTGGGAGCTTCTTTCTACCGATCACCCATTACCCACAAAATTGAGGTTCTATCCCTGAGGATGAGATAGTTGGACAGCATCACCGACTCAATGGGCGTGAGTTTGAGCAAACTCTGGGAGACAGTGAAGGACAGGGAAGCCTGGTGTGTTGCAGTCCATGGGGTTGCAAAGAGTCGGACATGAATTAGTGACTGAACAGCAATAGCCCCAAGTAAGGCCAGCTGAGAAAAATGAGACCTTGAATACTTTCATCTCTTAGAGTGAAGGTTTCATCCAAGATCAAGAAGACCAGAGGCTTTTGCCTTGCCTAGTGCTCAAACTATTATTCAAGGTAAGAGTTCAAAGATGATTCCAGAAGTCCTGTGGGAGGCAGACACTGGACACAAGAGGACACTTGAGCTTACACACTCTTGCAGGGTGGGCCAGGGTCTCTTTGTTTCCCGCAGTTCCACATTGGGACCAACTGCCTTTGCGTGGTCTGGTCAGGCCCATCCCTTAAGAAAGAAACATAGAAGGAAAGAAAGTAGGAAAGAAGGAAGAAAGAAGGGGAGGAAGAGAAAGAAAGGAAAAAGGAAGGAAGAAGGAAAGAAAGAAAAATTCTATGAAGAAAGGTATCCATAAGAAAGAGAGCTCCAATACTCTTCCCAAAGGAACTAACTTCATTAGAAACAGAGTGTGAGGAAGGTGAAGACTAACGGCATTCTCAAAAACAATGTGCTTGGTCGCTCTGTCGTGTCCAACTCTTTGTGACCCATGGACTGTAGCACACTAGGCTCCTCTGTCCATGGGATTCTCTGGACAAGAATACTGGAGTGGGTTGCCATGCCCTCCTCCAGGGGATCTTCCCAACCCGGGGATTGAACCCAGGTCTCTCACATTGCACGGGGATTCTTTACCATCTGAGCTGCCAGGGAAGCCAAAACAAAAGCAACACTCCATCTTAATTAAGAGCAATAAACTAAATCATAGATAGCTTAGCTAATCTCCCAGAGAGAACCAGTGAGACAGTGATGAAGAAACAGGGTGAAGTCAGGAAAAAATTCTCATAGACTGGCCTCAACAACTGCCTTTGCCCAAATTCGTTGGATTAGATTACTGAGAAATTTATGCTCCAGGGCATTGTCAAACATGATAGACTATTAGACTGATGATTAGTGGAGACTCACGTGTGGGGTGCAATACCAAATGAAGCAGAAAGCTTAATGGAGCGGTCCAAGAGGAAGACAATCAGAGATCCTCTACTGAAACTACTATCATCCCAAGGTGACTGTGTATATAGCCAAGACTAGGACCTCTGATGAGTGAGACCAAAGGCTTCACCATGTTGGTAAAATGTACTTCACTAAAATAGTCTAGCCAAGTCACTAAACAGGTAAACAATATCAGAAAGGAGAGGGTGGAGCTAGTATCCAGAGATTCTGTAAGATATTACTTAAATGCCTCACTTTCAACTAAGTAATGAGACATGAACAAAAACAGGAACATGTGAAACATACACAAGATAAACAAATAGACAACTAAAACTGCCTGTAAGAACTGTCAGATTTTAAAAGTAGCCACCATAAAATTTTTCAAATGCAGATAAAGAAGTAAAGGAGGGCATGAAGACAATGTACAAACAAGTGGAGACCATTAATGAAGATTTAACATTTATCGAAAAGAACAAAATGTAAATTCTAGAGGTGACAGGTGCAATAAGTGAAATTAAAAATCGACTTGAGGTATTCAAGAGCAGTCTTTAACTGGCAGAATAAGGAACGAGTGAGCCTTAATAGAAATTTAACATACCACATCATTTAGTGTTCCTTTTCTTTATTGGATTACCTGTTCTTTGAACACTAGTCCAGGTCTTCTTTATTTGAATTTGCTTGTTTTTAAGGATTTTCAAAGTAAAACTCAAAGGTAATGCTTCATTTTTATGGCACACTAATATACAAATAGGTATGTGTGTGCTCATGTGCTCAGTAGTGTCCGACTCTTTGCAACCCCATGGACTGTAGCACACTAGGCTCCTCTGTCCCTGGGATTTCCCAGGCAAGAACACTGGAGTGAGTTGCCATTTCCTTCTCCAATAAATAGGTATACTAATACATGCATGTTAATTTTTATTTTCCCAGATGAAAGTGGTAAAGGCAGAAAGATAATATACCTACTTCACAAGTTAAGAAACAGAGGTTCACTGACTTAGGAGTAGCTCCACTAAAGTTTACTTAGAAAATAAACCAAGGTGTTAACAAAAGGAATGAGTCGAGCCAATTCATGAACCTGGTTTCTAATCCAAAGTTGATTGGAATGACACCTTAGGCTCAATTAATGTTTGCTCCACTTTAATACCAAACAGGAAAATAGGCAGACTAGATAAGGAAACAAATGAATGAATGAAGTGCTCTGATGTTTCCTTAGGTCTTCATGAAGGTGAACTCAAGTCTGCTGGCAAATAAAGTATAATGCCAATTAAGGAATTCACTGAAAAAATGCTCAGAACTGAGGCCTTTGACTTTTAAATCATTATTTTAGGTGGTGGTGGTGATGGTGGTTTAGTTGCTAATATTTGTCCAACTATTTTTGCGACCTTATGGACTGTTGCCTGCCAAGTTTCTCTGTCCATAGGCAGAGGATATCCCAGGCAAGAATGCTGAAATGAGTTTGACAATTCATCCCTTCTCCAGGGGACCTTCCCAACCCAAGGAACAAATCCACCTCTCTTATGTCACCTGCATTGCAGGCAGATTCTTCACCACTAAGCCACCAGGGACTATTGTTGCTTTTCAGGCCCTAGGTAGTGTCCAACTCTTTGTGACCCCACGGACTACAACATGCAAGGTTCTCCAGTCCTTCACTGTCTCCCAGAATTTGCACAAATTCATGTCCATTGAGTCAGTGATGCTAGCTAATTTTCTGCCATTCCCTTTTCCCTTTCTTTCAATCTTTCCCAGTATGAGAGTCTTTTCCAGTGAGTAGGCTATTCACAACAAGTGGCCAAAATTTTGGAGCTTCAGCCTCAGCATCAGTCTTTTCAATGAATATTCAGGGTTGATTTCATTTAGGATTGACTGGTTTGATCTTACAGTCTATAGGACCCTTAAGAATCTTCTCCAGCACCACAGTTTGAAAGCATCAGTTCTCCGGTGCTCAACCTTCTTTATAGACCAACTCTCACATCCATACATGACAACTGGAAAAAACACAGCTTTGACTAGAAGGATTTTGTTGGCAAAGTGATGTCTCTGCTTTTTAATATGCTGTCTAGGTTTCTCAGATTTTCTTCCAAGGGGTAAGCATCTTTTAATTTCGTGGCTACAGTCTAACCTGCAGTGATTCTGAAGCTCAGGAAAAGAAAATCTGCCACTGCTTCCACTTTTTCCCTTTCTATTTGCTGTGAAATGATGGGACCACATGCCATGATCTTAGTTTTTTCAATGTTAAGTCAGGTTCTTTAATTTCTCTTCACTTTCTGCCTTTAGAGTGGTATCATCTGCATATTTGAGGTTGCTGAAATTTCTCCTGGCAATCTCAGTTCTAGCTTGTGATTCATCCAGCATTTTGCACCGTGTATTCTGTATATAAGTTAAATAAGCAAGGTGACAATATATTCCCATTCCCAATTTTGAACCAGACCATTGCTGCACATCTGGCTCCAACTGTTGCTTCTTGGCTGGTATACAGGTTTTTCAAAAGTCAAGTAAGGTGGTCTGATATTCTCAACTTTTTGAGAATTTTCTACAATTTGTTGTGATCCACACAGTCAAAGACTTTCATACAGTCAGTGAAGCAGAAGTAGATATTTTACAGGAATTCTCCAGCTTTCTGTATTATCCAATGAATGTAAGTAATTTGATCTTTGATTTCTCTACCTTTACTAAATGCAACTTGTACATCTGAAAGGTCTTGGTTCACGTACTGCTGAAGCCCAGCTTGAAAGATTTTGAACAAAATCTTGCTAGCATGTGAAATGAGGACAATTGTACTGCAATCTGAACATTCTTTGTCATTGCCCTTCTTTTGGACTAGAATGAAAACTGGACTCTTCCAGTCCTATGACCACTGCTGAGTTTTCCAAATTTGTTGACATGTGGAGTATAGCACTTTAGCAACATCATCTTTCAGGGTTTTAGGTAGCTTAACTGGAATTCTATCACCTCCACTAGCATTGCTCTTAGTAATGCTTCATAAGGCCCACTTGACTTTACACTCCAGGTTGTCTGGCTCTAGATGAGTAAAAACATCATTGTGATTATCTGGGTCATTAATATCTTTTTTATACAGTTTTTCTGTGTATGTTTGCCACCTCTTCTTAATAACTTCTGCTTCAGTTAATTCCTTACCGTTTCTTTTCTTTACCATGCCCATATCCCCATCCTTGTGTGAAATATTTTCTTGAAGATATCTCTAGTCTTTCTGATTCTATTGTTTTCCTATATTTCTTTGCATTGTTCACTGAAGAATGCCTTCTTATCTCTCTTTTCTATTTTCTGGAAATTCACATTGAGTTGATATATGTTTCCCTTTCTACCTTGCCTTTCACTTCTCTTCTTTCCTTAGCTATTTATAAAGCTTTCTCAGACAACCAATTTACCTTCCTGTGTTTGTTTTTCTTGGGATGATTTTGGTCACTGCTTCCTGTACAATATTAGGAACCTTCATCCAGTTTTCCAGTCACTCTGTCTACCAGATCTTATCTATTTGTCACCTCCACTACATGATTATAAGGGATTTGATTTAGGTCATACCTGAATGACCTAGTGAAAGTCACTCATTCGTATCCAACTCTTTGTGACCCCATGGACTATGCAGTTTATGGAATTCTCCAGGCCAGAATACAGGAGTGGGTAGCCATTCCCTTCTCCAGGGGATCTTCCCAACCCAGGGGTCAAACCCAAATTTCCTGCATTGTGAGTGGATTCTTTACTAGCTGAGCCACAAGGGAAGCCCAAGAATACTGGAGTGGGTAGCCTATTCCTACTCCAGGGGATCTTCAAAACCCAGGAATCAAACCGGGGTCTCCTGAATTGCAGGCAGATTCTTTACCAAATGAGCTATCAAAAAAGGCAACACTTAAATTAAGGAAAACTTATGATTTGATAACTAGAGGAATAAAGTTTGAAAAGTAGTTCACAAGTGAGTACATTTTATATCATGTCTCTCACAAAACTGAGTACAGCAAAAGGTATGGGAGCTACTAGGTGAAGGCCAGCAGATCTCCTGTGCTTGCTTAGGTGGGCAGGGCTTGATGAAGCACAAGCTGGAATCAAGATTCCCAGGAAAGATTTCAATAAACTCAGATATGCACCACCCTTATGACAGAAAGTGAAGGGGAACTAAAGGGCCTATTGATGGAAGTGAAAGAGGAGAATGAAAATGCTAGTTTAAAACTCGACTTTCAAAAAGCTAAGATTATGGCGTCTGGTCCCATCACTTCATGGCAAATAGATGGAGAAACAATGGAAACCATGAGAGACTATTTTCGTGGGCTCCAAAATCACTGCAGATGGTGACTGCAGCCACGAAATTAAAAAACACTTGCTACTTGGAATATAAGCTATGGCAAACCTAGACAGCATATTAAAAAGCAGAGACATTACTTTGAGGACAAAGGCCATCTATTCAAAGCTATGGTTTTCCAGTAATCACATATGAATGTGAGAGTTGGGCCATAAAGAAAACTGAGTGCTATAGAATTGATGATTTTGAACTGTGGTGCTTGAGAGTCCCTTGGACTACAAGGAGATCGAACCAGTCAATCCTAAAAGAAATCAGTCCTGAAAATTCATTGGAATGACTGATGCTGAAGTTGAAGCTTCAGTACTTCAGCCACCTGACACAAAGAACTGACTCATTGGAAAAGATCCTGACTCTGGGAAAGATTGAAGGTAGGAAGAGAAGGGGGGTGACAGAAGATGAGATGGTTGGATCGCGTCACTGACTCAATGGACATGAGTCTGAGTAGGCTCCGGGAGTTGGTGATGGACAGGGAAGCCTGGTGTGCTGAGGTCCATGGGGTGGCAAAGAACTGGACACAATTGAGCAACTGAACTGAACTGAATGGCCTAGTGGTTTTCTGTACTATCTTCAATTTAAACCTGATATTTGTTCTAAAGAGCTCATGATATGAGCCAGTCAGCTCCAGGTCTTGGTTTTGCTTACTGTATAGTTTTTCTATCTTCAGTTCAGTTCAGTTCAGTCACTCAGTCCTGTCTGTCTCTTTGGGATCCCATGGACTGCAGCATGCCACTCTTCCCTGTCCATCACCAACTCCCAGAGTTTACTCAAACTCATGTCTATTGAGTTGGTGATGCCATCCAACCACCTCATCCTCTGTTGTCACCTTCTCCTCCTGCCTTCAATCTTACCTAGCATCAGGGTCTTTTCAAACGAGTCAGTTTTTCACATCAGGTAGGCAACACATCAGGTAGGCGAAGTATTGGAGTTTCAGCTTCAACATCAGTCCTTCCAATGAATATTCAGCACTGATTTCCTTTAGGATGGACTGGTTGGATCTCCTTGCAGTCCAAGGGACTCTCAAGAGTCTTCTCCAACTCCACAGTTCAAAAGCATCAATTCTTCAGTGCTCAGCTTTCTTTATAGTCCAACTCTCACATTCATACATGACTACTTGAAAAATCATAGTCTTGACTAGACTGAGCTTTGTTGGCAGAGTGATGTCTCTGCTTTTTAATATGCTGTCTAGGCTAGTGATAACTTTCCTTCCAAAGAGTAAGTGTCTTTTAATTTCACGGCCGTAGTCACCATCTGCAGTGATTTTGGAGCCCAAAAAAGTAAAGTCTGCCACTTTTTCCACTGTTTCCCCATCTATTTGGTATGAAGTGATGGGACCGGATGCCATGATCTTAGTTCTCTGAATGTTGAGCTTTAAGCCAACTTTTTCACTCTCCTTTTTCACTTTCATCAAGAGGATCTTTAGTTCATCTTTACTTTCTGCTATAAGGATGTTGTCCTCTGCATATCTGAAGTTATTAATATTTCTCCCGGCAATCTTGATTCCAGCTTGTGCTTTATCCAGCCCAGCATTTCTCATGATGTATTCTGCATATAAGCTAAATAAGCAGGGTGACAAGATACAGCCTTGACATATTCCTTTCCCTATTTGGAACCAGTCCATTTTTCCATGTCCATTTCTAACTGTTGCTTCCTGACATGCATACAGATTTCTCAACAGGCAGGTCAGGTGGTCTGGTATTCCCATCTCTTTCAGAATTTTCCACAGTTTCTTGTGATCCACACAGTCAAAGCTTTGGCATAGTCAATAAAGCAGAAATAGATGTTTTTCTAGAACTCTTAATTTTTCGATGATCCAGCAGATTTTAGCAATTTGATCTCTGGTTCTTCTGCCTTTTCTAAATCCAGCTTGAACATCTGGAATTTCACAGTTCACATATTGTTGAAGCCTAGTTTGGAGAATTTTGAGCATTATTTTACTAGCGTGTGAGATGAATGCAGTTGTGAGGTAGTTTGTTCATTCGTTGGCATCGCCTTTCTTTGGGATTGGAATGAACACTGACTTTTTCCAGTCCTGTGGCCACTGCTGAGATTTCCAAATTCAATTCTCCATCTTAAGCTGCAAAGAATGTAATCAATCTGATTTCAATATTGACCATTTGGTGATGTCCATGTATAGAGTTGTCTCATGCATTGTTGGAGAAGTGTATTTGCTATGACCAGTGTCTTCTCCTGAGAAGTCTCTGATAGCCTTTGCCCTGCTTCATTTTGTATCCCAAGGCCAAACCTACTTGTTTCTCCAGGTATCTCTTGCCTTCCTACTTTTGCATTCCAATCCCTTGTGTTGAAAAGGATTTCATGGGTGTTTTTTGTTTTGTTTTGTTTTTTTTTTTGGTATTAGTTCTAGAAGGTCTTGTAAGTGTTCATAGAACCATTCAACTTCAGCTTCTTCAGAATCACTGATATAGACTTGGATTACTGTGATGTCGAATGGTTTGCCTTGGAAATGAGCAGAGTTCATTCTGTCATTTTTGAGATTGCACCCAAGTACTGCATTTCAGACTCTTTTGTTGACTAATAGGTCTATTCCATATCTACTAAGAGATTTTTGTCCACAGTAGTAGATATAATGGTCATCTGAATTAAATTCACCCATTGCCATTCATTTTAGTTCATTGATTCCTCAGATATTCCTGTTTGACCACATCCAATTTACCTGAGTTTTGCAAGCTCCTTCACTATGACAATCCATGAAGAGGACTACACATGCTAACTGTGCTTAAGAAGGTGTATTCCCTGCTTGCGATAAGACTGACATCTCCTGTGACAGTCGAGTGTAACAGTAAC
Source organism: Giraffa tippelskirchi (assembly GCF_054371585.1). Lineage (NCBI taxonomy): Eukaryota > Metazoa > Chordata > Mammalia > Artiodactyla > Giraffidae > Giraffa > Giraffa tippelskirchi. The sequence continues at coordinate 89,056,720 of NC_137285.1, read as the reverse complement.
TCGACCACAAAGTTTAAACAAACCCAGATGCCTATAGAAATATTTTGCATTTCTTGTTGCATTTATTTGCCCAGTTTTTTAAATCATATCTCCATCTTCCAACATTCTCTTTATTATTTGGTAATGTCTCAATATCTAGATATAGTAACATTAAGGATCACCTAGAATTGAAAACCAAGAACAAGAGTCCCAAGTTCTATATATTTGACTTTATGTAAAAGTGAGGATTTCTGGTACAATGTAGAGAAGAAAATACATCATTAAACTATTTTGACACTTACTGATCAACTGACCTGGAAGAAAGGCCTGGGATTATCAGACAATAAATAGTCTGGTGTGTTTGAGTAAGTTTGGGGTCTATAAAAGACAATTGCCCTAAAACTGGAATGACTTCATTTTTTAAAAACTACATTCATCACTTTTATTGTTCTCAAATGAAGGGTACATAGTGAGAGAAATCTATGGAAAAGCTTGGCTACTTTAGGAGATACTGCAAGCATCAATACAAATGAAGAGAGGGGAAAGAGGACAGTAAGAAAAAGGTTTGTAAATGAGAATCTATTCAGAGAAAGAACTATTGAAGGAACAATAGCAGGAAGAGCAGAGCCTAAGCCTCCTCAGTTCCTCCTGTGTCCCACATATTCACTCTGGTCTAGCTCAAGCCAGAGACACAATGAGCATTTTTGATATGAAATTTTGGAAAGAAAATAAAAGGGAGGAGAATATTGTTAACAGTCATGTGTAGAAGTGGAGGAAAAAGTTTTTAAAAATGCCAGTATTTATTTTGGCTTCACCTACCACAAAGGCTGTTATAAATGAGAAATTCTGAAGAAAGAGACCTCTTAAATGGAAAATAATTTTTGAGAAAAAGAATCATAACATTGAGTACCATCTTTGGAGTACAGAGTTTCACATGCAATATTTATCAATTTTCAAGACAATTCTGAGCTACAGTTATTTGTCTTTCTGTTTTTATATAAGAAAAGTGAGGCTGAAGAGATATAATTTTATTTATCTTAGTTCATACAATACACTGTACTTCAAATGGGTTCATTAGTTTAATGATGAAGTTAATCATATCACTCAGTAAAATCCTGTAGAAATACATTCAATGTTCAACTTAATTCATTATACCTACCATCCCTACTTTTGCCACCAGATACATATCTTAAAAATAGCACAGATTCATGAGTATCAAGCTCTAAATTGCTTGTTGAGCACTCCATAAGTTGTTGCAGGATAAGGATAGGAGAGGCTGGAATATGTTTTACAAGAGTTCATGGATGAAGAACACGAATAGCTGACAACCTGAAGGGGACCTGAGTGTCTTAGTACAATAAGTCCCCTATGTATGAACCTTCAAGTTATGAAATTTCAAAGACGTGAGCATGCGTTCCATCAATTTCAGGCATATGTGAAATTACAGCTTGCCCTACCCATCTCCTATTTTTCATGATCCTTCAGCTCTGTTATCTCCTACATTTACTCCCTTTTCCAGTCAGTAACTCTGCTTGCCTGTTCACTCAATGGGCCAGCCCATGTATGCCAGCTGTTGGTGCTTTATTACTGTATTTTTCAAAATATTGTACTGTAAGGTTTAAAATATTTTCCTTATTTTTGTGTTGTTTTTTTGCTTATTACTTGTGTGAAAAGTATTATAAACCTATTGTAGTACAGTGCTATGCAAATATGGTTTGAATATTTACTCTGCCACCTGAGTAACTTTGAGACATTGGTTACTTTCTTGACTTCTCCAAATGTCTGTTTCTTCATCTGTTTAAGCATTGTATACAGGGAATTCTGCTCAAGACTATGCAACAACCTAAATGGGAAAAGAATATGAAAAAAAGAATTTAAAAATCATCTGCAGTGTTGGCATTCTTACACATTAATCTTTTATTTGAAGAAGTCTGTTTTATGGGACTCTCCACTGTGTTTTAATGATGAGTGTGTCTATTCCTTAAATTGTATCATTGAGTCTCCATTGATATAATGTTATAAAAAGTATTGAAAGCAAAAAAAAAAAATTATAATAAAATCCTCTACATAAAACGGTTTGTGAGAGTAACTAGTGTAACTCACTAGAAAATTCAGACTTCAGTTTATATCTGAAAATTGATGATGACTTTTTTCCATACATGTTGCTTCCATCATTGATGTCCTGGGAGTTTAGCATTCAATATTGCTTGAGGAAGGGCAAATCTAAGGATATTTAAAACTTCTATTGGTTACTTATTGCAATGCTAGATGGACCATAGCTCTGATTTAGCATGGTAATTCCTTTACATTTAGGCCTGTCCTTCTAAATCTTTTAGATTCAAGCAAAAGCCTGAATGAATATTTTGCGTGTTATGTACAAATAGCCGCATCACACAGCTTGTTTAACTTTAGAATCCCTATATTAAGTAATGCCACAATACACCTACTTTGCTTCAGGAATTGATGTTGTGACAGCTGAGATATAAATTCTAAAGCAAAATGAGGAGCTTAGGGGACTCATTTGCATGTCAAAACCAAAATTTTTCTTCTTCATTTTCATTGACAATGAATGTGTCTAGCTAATGGGAGCATCCTGAAAGAGTTAGGAATTTCAATGAGTTCTCTAAATGCTTTGCTATAGTAATATCTGCAGTTTAAAATAAAATTTTAATCATGTGTCCACCTCCAAGTTCTAGAATAATAATAATGATTAAGAAACTTAGTCTGCTTTCTTGTCATACAAAAAAAGCTTGAAATCCATAGGGGAAAAAACAAAAAATAAAAATCTCTTTCATTTCTTTATTGGCAGTTTTTATTGATATCTTAAAGTCCTAGGAAAACCTGGAAATCTGCTCACTTTCTTTATGGTCAGAGAGTACATTTTAAATTTTACCATCTACATGTGTATGTTTTTCTTTAGAAAAACATCTTTACAAAACTACCTATGAAGAGTTCTTCATTTATCATACATGTTAATTTTAAAATCATAGAATTGAAGTATAAATGAAGAATAAGTAAAGGAAAGAGTACTTAGGTGGATCATAAAAAAAAAAAAAACTAGCTATTCACAGCATTTCATTATATAATACCTCACTGGTCAGATATGATATTTTTTCTTCTGTATTTCACAGTTCTACCTTGTATACTATAGTACAATAAGCTTCCTTCCTTTCCTGTGTCAAGAACTGTTGTATAGTTCAAATGAGTTGATGTATATGAAAATTCCTTAAATTTTGTCACATATTATAAAGGCATGCTAGGTAAGTTAATGTCTTAAAGTCAGAATAAATATACACTTACTGTAATTGTGAAATTATATAACTAAGTTAAAACTATGCAAATTTTGCAACTGTGCATACAGTAATTTTAAATATAAAGATAAAATTATAAGTGACTTTAAAACAGGTATCCTCAGTTAACAGCATTAAAATTTTAGGTCAGCAAGTTAGGTATTATCTTCCTTAATTAGACTAATTAAGCAGCATTAATAGCTAGGTGTTAATGAGACAAGAAATTAGGGTAAGCAGTATCCCATCAAGTTCTTGTGAAATTATCAGTACAGTTTTTGTTAAAGGATATTACTGCTTGTTTCTTATCTAAGTTTTGCCTTAGCTTGAACCTGAGAACAAAGCAATTGGTCCAATGTGTATTTTCATTCTAAAGTGAGGGGCTATACCATTTTTATAGTATTTCAAAACAAACATATTTAAAATGAGTTTTGAGACACTTAGCCTAACATGCAACTTTAGGATATAAGGCGGGATTAAAGGAAACTTCTCCACTCCTAGCTGATGATACCTGAAGTAAAGCAATGAAAAGTGTTCTTATTCCCCTTAATTTGGATTGCCAAATGCTATTTATATGAATCTTGAAAGTAGAAATCATCTATTCCCAGGTAACATATTATTTACATTATATTACTTTAACTTTCAGCTAGTCACTGTGGGGTCCCAAGAACGAAAGAACAGAAAGAAATAAGCAAACAAACAAACAAACAAAACAAAGCAAAAATCAAGGAGGACTTTGGAATGCAGAATGCAGGAAAGGAAAAAAACAGACCCTTATAGTACTTCTCCCCACCCCCACCCCACATCATGTTGTAACTATTAACAGATTTCAGGTCCTCAGGTCCTCCTGAGCAGTATAACCTGTCTTCCCTTCTACCTCATAGGGAGAAAGTATTTGCTTTACTCTTCCCCCCACCCAGTATACCTGCTTCATCCAAACAGCCAATGATCTACAAAGACCCCTATCCTGCTCCTTGTACTCTGGGTATAAAAACGGATTAAGGACCCCCGTCCAACGTTGATTCTCCCTTGAGCTGGCCCGCTGTTCTAACAGTGTCTCCCACTCTAATAAATTTTATTTCCCTCTCATTCTGTCTCACGTCTAGAAATTCTTTTCTAACCTGTGTACGGACCACGACAGTCACATAATTTTATTATTCCACCATCTCTAGTAACCTGGCTTGACTATTTCAGGAAATTCTCTCTTCTAAGAAAGATAAGTAATTGTTAATGACTTTACTGTCCATTTTACATACCCCCTCCGACTCCCTCAGTCAGCCTTGTGAAGACTCTCTCTTGGACCAAACTTGAGTCCAGTTCCTCTTAGCCCTCTTGTTTGCTAGGCCCTGACCTTGAGTTCTGTCCCTTACCCAATTAGTCCAGTTTTAGCAAGAATCCTGCTGAATTGAGATGACCTAACAAAAATCTCCCTCCCTTACTATCTGCTCACCCACTTCATCTGGTCAAATTCCTTATCCCTGAATATTGTATCACTCTGGCCTACCTTCAGCAAGGATCCTGTGAAGTTAGTTCAGTAAGAACCCTCCCTACTGCTGAAATTTCCTCTTAGTAATTTTCCATCCACAGACACTGCTCTGTGTCTATAAATTCTTACTTACCCTTGTTATATGTAAATTTAAGCTTAATCACTCTCTCCTACAAAACCCCCATTGAAATAGTCACTTTTTAATAAAGTCATTCCTACTGCTTTTAGCAAGTGTCATGAAAAAGTTTTCTTTAACAACTTCATGCCAAAATTTTTGTCAGAAGCAACATTTAGTCAATATGCTACAGACGGCATTAAATGACTGTTTATTCCCAAGCCTCTTAGAAACGCTTGTCTTAAAATCCTTCTCTCTCTGTTCTCCACTCTGTAACAATTCTCTCATGATCTTTTTCTCAATCTTAATCATGCTTTCATGTTGGAATGTACATTTTACAGCAGAATTGAAAGCAATGTAAATATTCCAAATTTGCCCCACATTGCCTAAGACACTAAGAATCTATCCAGGCTGTTCTCTCCCTTTCTGTACTAAAAATAAGCTCATAATTACATTGTTGACAAATTATTTTAGTGGTATTGTGTGGGAACCAATGTTTGATAAATCTAAGTTCCCATAAAAATGTCATTGAAACCTTCTCAAAGACCCTGTCTGAGAAATAGGACACTTCTCTGAGTCCCCTCGAGCCTCCCACCTAGGAGACGCTATGGCCGTGCTGGTGACATAAGTCTTCTATTGGATCCAAGCTCTAATTTCTTCCTTCCTTTCTTTTTCTCTTTCTAATTATCATAAATATTTTTATCTCTTATATGAGAGGTCTGGATAAGCCACCGCAGCTCTGGCCCAATGCCATGATAGCCATTAGAAACCAGAATTTTACTATAGTTGCACTCTTGATCCATCTTGCCAAAGGCAATATCCACAAACATCAAACTGTTTGATGTATCTGCTAGCTGGATTTTAGGCTGTTGTTGTTGCTGTTGTTTGTTTTTTAAGACTGATATTTTTTCTGCTGCTTATTGAAACTAACACCATGTTATTCAATAAATAAGCTTACCTCCAATGAAATTGTGTTGCAGTCTCTCTACATTTCCATTCATTATTGTAACATTTAAAAGGATATCTGCTTCCATTATTGGATAAAGAGAAAACTCATAACTGTCTACCCTCTGATTGGAAGCTATTCCTGCCATAAGTAGGTTTATTAGAAGCTCCTTTTTGTTACCTAGATTTAACTTGTTTGTTGATGGGTCATATGTGAAGACTGAAACATGAAAATATTAAGCAGGATGTTTTGTAATAGATGTCACTTTACCAGAATAATATGCCTAACCACAGGCAAATATTCTCAGATAATTATTTGCACTCAGCACAAACTTTAGTTAGTATATTAGTCTGAGTCCAATCATGAAAAAGAAACCTTATAGTGAGTTAAATGTGAAATTTAATAAAATAAATTCTTCAGCTTTGGTTGGAGAGGAAGTATAACATAAAGAGAACTTTAAGGATTTCCAAGTGCTGAGAAAGAGTACTTATGAAGAGCTAGGTGAGAGGTATAATCATACAAAGATAGGACACAAGTCAGATTTTGCACATGGGTTGCAGTTTGCTGACTTTTGACCTAAGTAAGATATTTACACTGGTTTTAAAGACAATAAGATCAATCCTTCTGTTCATAAGTTTTCCTTTATGAGTTAGTATATGGTTGAAACACATCAAGAAATTTTTCTATTCTCAGCTCAAAACTATTGCAAACAGATGTGGGCAAATACTGGAATAAAACCATACAGCATACTTAGTCTAATTAACAAGAGATATATATGTGCAATTTTTCATAAATTACAAAAAAAAAATGTGTTGAGTAAGATAAATCAGTGAAAAACAGCTCTTGAATTTTGACAGAGAGGATCCTATCAAACATTAATCATTAGAGTAGCAATGATATTCCAATGAATCAATCCATGGATTTATATATCTCATTGAAAAGAAATGTATTTTTCTCACAGAATCACAAGAAGTTGATCCCTACCAGAGATCTCAAACTGAACATTATTAGGAACACTACAGCAATAGATGCTTTTGGAAAGAGATAGTTTCTATCCCAAATTTCCAGATTTCAACAACTACAGTAGATGTAGGCATCTTCCATCCAAGATTCATGAAGCACTAACACAGAGAGTGACAGTTTAGTATGCATTGATTTATACTTTCTGCTATGAATCCTTGTGCTTCCCTAGTCTAAAGCTTCCTTTATGTATCTTACTTTTAATGCTTATATAACAAATATCACCAATCCCTCCGATCAAGAAGCTTCCTCAAGCCCCTTATGCTGATCCATCAGAAGGGAGACTAATAAAACCACAATCACAGAAAACTAGCCAAACCTATCAACCGGATCACAGCCTTGTCTAGCTAAATGAAACCATGAGCCATGCCACGCAGGGCACTCAAGACAGACAGGCTATGGCGAAGAGTTCTGACAAAACGTAGTCCACTGGAGAAGGGGATGGCAAACCACTTAGCATGCTTGCCTTGAGGAGCATATGAACAGTATGAAAAGGCAAAAAGATATAACACTGAAAGCTGGACTCCCCAGGTTGGCAGGTGCCCAAGAGGCTACTGGAGAAGAGAGGAGAAATAGCTCCAGAAGGAATGAAGAGGCTGAGCCAAAGCAGAAATGACAATATCGTATAGAAACCTAGAAAGTTAGGTCCATGAATCAAAGTAAATTGGACATGGTCAAACAGGCAATTCCAAGAGTGAACATTGACATTTTAGGAATCAGTGAACTAAAATGGACCGGAATGGGTGAATTTAATTCATGTGACCATTATATCTACTACTGTGGACAATAGTCCTTTAGAAGAAATGAAGTACCCTCATAGTTAATAAAAGAGTCAAATGCAGAAATTGAGTGCCGTCTCAAAAATGACAAAATGATCTCAGTCCATTGCCAAGGCAAACCATTCAATATCACAGTAACCCAAGTCTATGCCCCAACCAGTAGTGCTAAAGAAGCTGAAGTTGTATGGTTCTATGAATACCCAAAAAAACCTTCTAGAACTAACACCAAAAAAAGATGTGTTTTTCATCATAGGGAACTGGAATGCAAAACTAGGAAGTCAAGAGATACCTGGGTAACAGACAAGATTGGCCTTGGAGTACAAAATAAATCAGGGAAAAGGCCAACAGAATTTTGCCAAAATAATGCACTGGCCATAACAAATACCCTCTTCCAACACAGGAGACATCGCTACACATGGACATCACCAGATGGTCAACACAGAAATCAGATTGATTATATTCTTTGCAGCCGAAGATGGAGAACCTCTATAGAGTCAGCAGAAACAAGATCGGGAGCTGACTGTGCCTCGGATCATGAACTTCTTATTGCCAAATTCAGACTTATACTGAAGAAAGTAGGCAAAACCACTAGGCCATTCGGGTATGACCTAAATCAAATCCCTTATGATTATACAGTGGAAGTGACACATAGATTCAAGGGATTAGATCTGGTAGACAGAGTGCCTGAAGAATTATGGACAGAGGTTCGTAATATTGTACAGGAAGTGAAATGAAAGTTGCTCAGTTGCTTCCAACTCTAGGACTCCATGGACTATACAGCCCATGGAATTCCCCAGGCCAGAATATTGGAGTGGGTAGCTGTTCCCTTTTCCAGGAGATCTTTCCAACCCAGGGATCAAACTCAGTCTCCCACACTCCAGGTGAGCCACCAAGGAAGCCCTGGTGTGGTACAGGAGGCAGTGATCAAAACCATCCCCAAGAAAAAGAAATGCAAAAAGACAAAATGATGGTCTAAAGAGGACTTACAGATAGCTGAGGTAAGAAGAAAAAGAAAAGGCAAGGGAGAAAAGGAAAGATATACCCAACTGAATGCAGACCTCCAGAGAATAGCAAGGAGACATAAGAAGGCCCTAAAGAAATAATGTAAAGAAATTGAGGAAAACAATAGAATGAGAAAGTCTAACGATCTCTTCAAGAAACTTAGAAATGCCGAAGAACATTGCATGCAAACATGGGCACAAAAAAGGACAGAAATGGTATGAATCTAACAAAGCAGAAGATATTAAGAAGAGATGACAAGAACCTGCAGAAGAACTGTACAAAAAAGACCCTAATGACTAGAATAACCATGATGGTGTGCTCCCCCCACCTAGAGTCAGACATCCTGGAGTGTGAAGTCAAGGAGGTCTTTTGAAGCATTACTGAGAACAAAACTCGTTGAGGTGATAGAATTCCAGCTGAGCTATTTTAAATCCTAAAAGATAATACTGTTAAAGTGCTGCACTCACTATGTCAGCAAATGTAGAAAACTCAGCAGTGGCCACAGGACTGGAAAAAGTCAGTTTTCATTTCAATACCAAAGAACGGCAGTGCCAAAAAATATTCAAACTATGGCACAACTGCACTCATTTCACATGGTAGCAAGGTAATGCTCAAAATTCTCCAAGAAAGGCTTCAACAATACATAACAGAGAACTTCCATGTGTACAAGCTGGGTTTAGAAAATGCAGAGGAACCAGAGACCTAATTGCCAACATTCTTTGGATCATCAAAAAAGCAAGAGGATTCCAGAAAAAAACATCTGCTTCTGCTTCATTGGCTATGCTAAAGCCTTTGACTGTGTGGATCTCAACAAACTGTGGAAAATTCTTTAAAAGATGGGATTACCAGACCATCTTACCTGCAGAACCTACTTGAAGACAGAGTCTAGTGTAAATACATAGTTCATTAACATACTTTAAGACAAACATTTCCATAAGAAAAATGCATTGGTTAGCTCAATGTTTGAGAAAAGTTAAGTTCGGGTGGAACCAGGTGTTGTTATGGCGGCACAGAATTTTAAGAGAAACCTCTTTTTAAATTTGTATAGAGAAGGGGATAAAATCTAACACTTGTTTGTTTCCTCCTGTAACTTAAGAAAGAGAGAAAAAATGTCTGACACTTGCAGCCTATTTCCTCTATGGCCTTCCTGCCTGTTACCCTCTCAACACCCGCCCCCCCCCCCTTCTTTTAGGAGAATTACGTTGTCTAGGGAAAGGGGCATCATTCTCATTCTGTAACTGCTCCTGAGCTGATAAGGGGCATCATCCTTAAATTGGTGAGGCAACATATTCTCTTAACCCTCATATTGAGGGTCTCTGATCCAGGGGCCCCAAGTAGTAGTTGGAAGAAGTTGCCGCAGTCGCAGGAATTTGAGCAACCATTTGTAACTTAAAAGCCTTCATGTGACTTGAAACAAATCCAGCTACACAGTTACAGATGCAGGGAGCAAACAGCAAAAACAGAACAAAAAGCAAAATTAAAAGTCACATTATGTCCATATTTAAGGTACAAATTGTTGCACCAGTTCATGTTAGGATTGTTAGATGTCATCAAATTAATAAGAGCATCACATTTGATTGCTGTTATCGAAGGTAGTCACAGACTTGGAGAAAGTCCTTTCTCTGAAGCGGAGATGGGTGCCACAGGAAGTCTTCCACTGATGAAGAGGGGAACGCTCTGAAGACCCAGCAGTTAGACTGATTGTGGAATGCAGCATAGGAGTGAGCCCAGGACAAGAAGGCATTTTCTTGAGGATCCAATGGCAGACTCAGGATTTTTGGAGTCAGCAGAAGTAGGCTCACATAGATTATCAGGCCCATCTGAAGAGTACAAAGTCAGAGCATAGAAAGTAAAGACATAAAATGACATCATTTAGTTCTGGTCTGTGTGCAACTTCTTAACTCAAATGTGATGCACCCACGAATCAACTCCTGACACTTTTACAGATGTGCAAGAAGAAAGAATAACCTGGTAAGGGCCTTCCCAGACGGGCTCCAGGGATTGCCGCCCAGATCCCAATGTTTTCATCAGGACCTCAGTTCCTGGATCAAAGAAAGGCTTGTTTGATTCAGAGGCTTGCTTGACTCAGGGTCAGGAGTCACTTCCCAGAGAGTTCCGTTAATGCCTGCTGAAAAGCTGAGAGCTAATTTACATAATTAGTTAATTCCAAAGCTTTAGACTAATGACTGTGGCTTAGATCATGAACTCTTTATTGCCAAATTCAGACTTAAATTGAAGAAAGTAGGAAAACCACTAGACCATTCAGGTATGCCCTAAATCAAATCTCTTATGATTGTAAAGTAGAAGTGAGAAATAGATTTAAGGGACTAGATCTCAGAGACAGAATACCTGATGAACTATGGACGGAGGTTCATGACATTGTACAGGAGACAGGGATCAAGACCATTCACAAGAAAAAGAAATACAAAAAAGCAAAATGGCTGTTTGAGGAGGAGGCCTTACAAATAGCTGTGAAACAAAGAGAAGTGAAAAGCAAAGGAGAAAAGGAAAGATACACCCATTTGAATGCAGAGTTCCAAAGAAGAGCAAGGAGAGATAAGAAAGCCTTCCTCAGTGATCAATGCAAAGAAATACAGGAAAATAATAGAATGGGAAAGATTAGAGATTTCTGCAAGAAAATTAGAGATACCAAGGGAAAATTTCATGCAAAGATGGGCATAATAAAGGACAGAAATTGTATGGACCTAAAAGAAGAAGATATTAAGAAGAGGTGGCAAGAATACACAGAAGAACTGTACAAAAAAGATTTTCACAACCCAGATAACCAAATGGTGTGATCACTCACCTAGAGCCAGACATCCTGGAATATGAAGTCAAGTGGGCCTTAGGAAGCATCACTATGAACAAGGCTAGTGGAGGTGATCGAATTCCAGTTGAGCTATTTCAAATTCTAAAAGATGATGATATGAAAGTGCTGTACTTAATATGCCAGCAATTTTGGAAAACTCAGCAGTGGTCACAGGACTGGAAAAGGACAGTTTTCATTCCAATCCCAAAGAAAGGCAATGCCAATGAATGCTCAAGCTACTGTTCAATCAAGCTCATCTCACATGCTAGTAAAGTAATGCTCAAAATTCTCCAAGCCAGGCTTCAGCAATATGTGAACTGTGAACTTCCAGATGTTCAAGCTGGTTTTACTAAAGGTAGAGGAACCAGAGATCAAATTGCCAACATCCGCTGGATCATCGAAAAAGCAAGAGAGTTCCAGAAAAACATCTATTTCTGCTTTATTGACTATGCCAAAGCTTTTCCTGTGTGGATAACAAGAAACTGTGGAAAATTCTGAAAGAGATGAGAATACCAGACCACCTGACCTGCCTCTTGAGAAACCTGTATGCAGGTCAGGAAACAACAGTCAGAACTGGACATGGAACAACGGGCTGGTTCCAAATAGGGAATTAACTTATATGCAGAGTATATAATGAGAAATGCTGGGCCAGATGAAGCACAAGCTGGAATCAAGATTGCTGGGAGAAATATCAATAACTTCACATATGCAATTGACCCCACCCTTATGGCAGAAAGTGAAGAAGAATTAAAGAGCCTCTTGAAGAAAGTGAAAGTGGAGATTGAAAAACTTGGCTTAAAGCTCAACATTAAGAAAACAAAGTTCATGACATCTGGTCCCATCACTTCATGGCAAATAAATGGAAAACAGTGGAGACAGACAGACTTTATTTTTTGGAGATTCCGTAATCACTGCAGATGGTGATTGGAGCCATGAAATTAAAATAAGCTTACTCCTTGGAAGGAAAGATATGACCAACCTAGATAGCATATTAAAAAGCAGAGACATTACTTTGCCAACAAAGGTCCGTCTAGGCAAGGTTATGTTTTTTCCAGTAGTCATGTATGGATGGGAGAGTTAGACAATAAAGAAAGCTGAGTGGCAAAGAATTGATGCTTTTGAACTGTGGTTTTGGAGAAGACTCTTGAGAGTCCCATAGACTGCAAGGAGATCCAACCAGTCCATCCTAAAGGAGATCAGTTTGGGTGTTCATTGGAAGGACTGATGTTGAAGCTGAAACTCCAATACTTTGGCCACCTGATGTGAAGAACTGACTCATTTGAAAAGACCCTGATGCTGGGAAAGATTGAAGCCAGGAGGAGAAGGAGATGACAGAGGATGAGATGGTTGGATGGTATCACAGACTCAATGGAGATGAGTTTGAGTAAACTCTTGGAGTTGGTGATGGACAGGGAGGCCTGGTGTGCTGTGGTCCATGGGGTCTTGAAGTGTCGGACACGACTGAGCGACTGAACTGAACTGAAGGCTTTAGGAAAACTTTTTCATTGAGCATTTTCAAGAATTATTTATCGTCCATCTTCAGACTGTAATCATCCTTTATCAGTAATCTTCACTCCTCTTTTCCCGTATCTTTCTAATTCTTCCTCATTGTATTAGGGTTTTTCCTGTTCCACATTACCTGTCCAGATCAAAGGCGTCTGCAGTGAAGGGGTTTCATAAAGTGCCACTTTTCTGGCTTGACAGTCAGCCAGCTGATTACCTTTGACTACTTTACACCTATCAATGCTACGCCCTTTGCAATGCATAACAACTACTTCTTTAGGACAATATATATCCATTAAAAGTCTCTCAATGTCTCTGAAATGCTTAATAGGTTCTCCTGTCGCAGTTTTAAATTGTTTTTCTTTCCATATTGCAGCATGAGCATGTAAAGTCAGATAAACATACTTAGAATCAGTGTAGATTTTACCCGCTGCCCTTTGCTTATCTCTACAGATCTGGCCAGAGCCAAAAGCTCCGCTAGCTGAGCACTCATTCCCTGGGGGAGAGATTTTGCTTCTAAAACCTGTTCAGCCATCACCATGGCATAACCTGTTTTACACTTCCCATCCCAAACAAAAGAACTGCCATCGTATATATTTCCATGTCAGGATTGTCTGATGGGGTATCCATCAGATCTTCCTGAGTTGCATAGTTTAAAGTTAGTAACTGGAAACAATTGTGATCGGGTGTTTCATTTTCCTTCTCAGGAAGGAAAGAGGCAGGAATTAAATTTCCACAAACTTTAAGCTTAGTTATTAGTCCTCCTAACAACAATGACTGATATTTAAGAAGACAACTGTCTGTCATCCAAACATTAACCTTAGAGTTTAAGAATACACTCCTATATGCTGCTGGTGAGGCCTTCGGGGTTGTATCAAAACTCCCAAGGCCATACCTTTTTTTTCAGTGACAAAGTGAATTCTGACCCTGTGGGCATGCTCAAAGCGGGAGCTTGCAAGAGAGCAGTCTGAAGAGCCTTAAAAGGCTTTAGTATCTGGAAACCAAACCAGTTTGTCAGTTTGGGCCTGCTGAGTTTCAGTTATAAGTTTATATAAAGGCCAGGCTAGTTCCCCATAACCCAGAATCCAAATGCAGCAGTAGCCTGTGATTCCTAAAAATCCTCTCAATTGTCTTAAAGTCATAGGCAGGGAATGATTTAGTATAGGTTTAATTCTAGAAAGCATACTGAAAACTATTTGGCTCATTCAGGAATTTCCGACAATAGAGTATAAGGATTAGGCACCACAGGGTGTAAAGGAACTACAGCCTCATTTATTATTCATAAATCTTGAACTAGTGTCCATTCATCGTTTGATTTCTTTATACCCAAAATAGGAGTGTTGCATGGACTGTTACAAGGAATTAATAGCCCCTGCTCCTTTAAATTCTCAATGGTGAGTTTTAACCCTTTCTTAACCTTGGGTTTCAGTGGCTACTGCTTTTTTGTGTGGAAATAAGTGCGGGTCTTTGAGCTTGACAACTATAGGGGTAGCATTTTTGCGCGTGACCCACAGATTTTCCATCAGCCCATACTCTAGGATTTACATTTCGCTCAATGAAAGGGAGAGAAATGGAGGGCTCCATATTCATGAAAACAGAATACATGAAAACATGGACCTTGCTCAGTATATCCCTCCCCAAAAGGGGTGAGGGCGATTCTGGCACAATCAGAACCTCGTGTGAAAATAGTACTGAATCCCAGTCACAACTGACAGAAACACAGAAGTAATAACTTTTGGCTTGTCCAGACAGTCCCATTACGGAAGCAGATCGGGCAGAAAGTGGGCCAGGGGCTTCAGTAAGCGTGGAGTAAGTTGCCCCAGTATCTAAAAGGAAATCGACGGATTGGCCTCCCACAGTTATTAATACCCGGGGTTCCTCAGGTGTAATTAGGACACGAGCTTGTGTGGGGACCCTGGGCACCTTCAGTCCTGATTGTCCTGAGAGTCCGACCCCTGAAACCTACGCCTCTGGGGGCAGTCTCTCCTCCAGTGTGGTCCTTTGCAGACCAGACATGAAGCTGGGGGCGGCTTAGATGCCTGAGGGCAATCTCACTTGAGGTGCCCCTCCTTTCCACAGTAATAGCAAGCCCATCCCATTTCACCTGGGTCCCTCTGGGCATTTTTGTCAGGCCGTTTAAGAATAGTTCTGACAGCCACTTCAAGGGCTTTCACCTCTTCCTTTGTCTTTCTTTGCCTTCTGTCTTTCCCTCATATTCCCTAACATAATAGACTGTCTGAGCCAGTGCAATAGATTATCTAAAGACTGATTTGGTATAGCTTACTGTGACTATCTGGAGCCGACTGAGTGAGAAATCTATCTTTTAAGATCACTCTTCCCTCTTCACTTTCGGGATCAACCTCAGTGAATCTGTGAAGGGCTTCTCTCAATCTGTCTAGGAATTTACCAGGAGTTTCTTTCTCTTCCTGTTCTATGCTTACCAGTTTGACATGGTTTAAAGTCTTAGCACACACTTACTTGAGTCCTTCAAGAACACATCTGACAAAATGACTCTGATCCCATCTTCCTTTTGCTGTATTATAGTTCCAATCTGGTTCTATATTTGGGGCCACCTGATTCCCAGTGGAGAGAGCAGCTATCTCGTCCTCCCTCTTCCCTGATTCATTACCAAGCCATTCATCTCCATAGGCAACCGATATCCCCAAAACTCGAGTTTTTGAGTCAGGTGTTAGTGTTTGTCCCAGTATATACATCACATCTTTTCAAGTAAAGTCATAAAGCAGAGTAACAGCCTTAAAAGCTCTAATATATTTTCTAGGTCCCCTAAATAATCTCCCAGATCCTCCTTGGTTCTTTGTATTTCTTGATAAGAAAAAGGCTTGTTAACTGTCATAGATTGATTATTTCTCCCGGTGGGTGCTTCATGAAGAGGCAACAGCTTGTGTGACTGACTGTTCCTCAGCCTCTCTGGCTGCCCTGCACATATGATCTCAGGGATAGATTGGAGAAGCCTGCTTTTCTTTACCTCTTTTGTCTCCTGTCTTCCATCTCATCTTGTATTTCACCCTTAGTTTTTGCTGTCTGAGCTTCTCTTACTTTGATTGTCTGAGCTTCTATTGAAACCAGAGTAGTCTGAGGTCGTACTGAGACAGGGGTTGTTTGGACTTCTACTTGGGCCATTTGAATATCAGTTTGAGTTTCTACTGAGACCTAGGAAACCCTTCCTGGGGTGGGGGGTAGGTGGTGTTCTCTGACTTTCAGTTTGGTCAGTTTGGAACCCTGAGTATGGGAGCAAAGTAGGAGGACAGGAGGGAGCTGGAGGTTTCATACCCAAATCTGCACCCTTAGGACACAAGTCTGGCATGGGTAGACCTGATGGCATCCCAGACTGATGTCCAGTTCCTCATCATTAAAACCTTTCTTGCCTCTGATTCCATCCGGGTGAAATCAGAGTAACCTTCTGAAATGCCTCCCAAGCTAAGACTGCTGAGGGAAAAACATTTGTCACCTGAGTGCCTGTGTACCACCCTGAGTATATTCCTGACCACAATAAGACCAGTATGAACATAAAACCAATATGTTCCTTCTGAGCATCACCACACCAGTATAAGCAATACCAAAAGAGATGGTGAAGGGCTGGCCATTGAGGAAAAGGTGATTTTTTTCGTCCTCGAGTTATTAGGGCCAGTCTTTCAGTTCATTCCCACAGATTCCACAGAAAGAATATCTGAGGAGTTGGGGCAAAAGTTACTGGAGAGCCTCCTCTGGTCCACTAAGACCTAGTGTTACCAAAGTTAGAAGCTCGTTGTACTTCCTACCTGAGTAACCTTTAACCTTAGAGATGCTCTTAGAGCTAGAGCTCTATCTAGCTTCCAAACTTTAGAGTCCTAGTGAGGTTAGGCGCTTCCTGACTACCAATCCAAGTTTGACACCTAGGTCACAGTACACAGTAACAGCATAGATCACAAATCCCTTGAAAGTCTATGATTTGACAGATTAGTTCTAATTCCCATGAAGTTATGAAGTGGTCAACGAGACCGGAAAGTTTGACTGAGAAAGAAGAGTTCAGTCCACCCACTTCGTCCATCTCTTGCTGCTCCCCTCGCAGGGAGGTTGGGTGTCTCTTGGCATTGGCAAGTCGGTATAATTACCAACAGGTTTCTGCCATAAGACATATGAGGTCATCGAGGAAGTGCAGAGTAGGGCTCCTCACTTGCTTCCCACAGGACGTGTCATTCATTCACATAAGCACACAGTAGGGTTAGTAAACTACAGCAGAAAATGCGTTTGCTAGGAGAACAAAGAACTAAAGCTCCAAGCATCTTTACCTTGTCCTGAAGAATCCTGGATGAGCCCCCAAGATGAAAGGTTTGGCTGCATTGGCTCTTTGTTGCTGTGTGTGGGCTTTCTCTAGTTGCTGTGAGCAGGGGTTACTCTTCCTTGAGGTGGGTAGATTTATCTTGTTGCAGAGCACAAGCTCTAGGTGATGGGCTCAGTTGTTGTGGCACAGGGTCGTAGTTACCCAGGGCATGTAGAATCTTCCTGGACCAGGGATTAAGCCTGTGTCCCCTGCAGTGGCAGGTGGATTCTTAACCACTGGACCACCAAGAAAGTCTGCAACTTTACTTTTTATTCCATTAGTTTATTAATTCTTGGAGGAGGAACAAATGTTCTTCATATTTACATAATCAGTGCTTAACATATTGCTTGCACAATTAGGCATTCAATTAATGTTTCTGTTTAGGAGTTAGACTAAGGAAAGAAAATTACAGGGAGAAAATTATAGATGGACAGTTTTTCTAATAAAGATGAACCTTTTATACAAAACTAGCTAGACATAGCATCTGTCAGCTTTCTCTTGTTGGATGTGAGAAGCTTGAATGAGAAAGGGTTAAAACAATTCTAAGAGGTTCACAAATAAATTGTGAAACACTTTTGTTATCAACAAGCCATTTGGAGTTGTTTACTGAGAAAGTACTGTTGATATTACAGCAAAATTGAGCAATTATTTTAAAAAATACAAACTACAAAATGAGAAAGAGATGACATCTCATTATCACAAGCAGTTGTGATACCAAAAATTATGTCTTGATCATGATGTTAACTGGGAAATATGGAGATGAGTTTTGAAAATTGGCAGTTCTTATAATAATAATACTGACAGAGTAGAATAGACACTTTTCATTTAAATTTTATTCTTATTTATATATACGTAGTTAATCACACATAAATCAGAACTATTATGTATCAATTAGCTTTTGAGTGTGGAAATGATTGATTTCCTTTTATGGTTATGCAGAAATAAGAAATTATTTTTAAATGATAATTGTGTTAATCTTAGCACACAGTTGAATCACCCTGTATTTGTAAATGGATAACAGCAGTCTAATTGTCCTCCTAAACACTGCAAATATTTTGTGATTGCAGACATGTTCTTTTTAACGAACATTTATTGAGCATGAACATTTGAAGTGTCACATAGAACAAAATTATGGTTGTTGTCTTCATAATATCTCAGATTTATTCTTCTAAAATAGACATTATACAGTTATGCAGATAATAAACTTTATGCTTGGGATTCAAATGAATGTGAGTCTATATCATTAAGTAAACTAACTTTTTTCTTATAACAACTCTCAAAAATCTTAAAGAAATTTCCTATATTCAAATAAAAGCTTTATGAATTTTAGTCATTTTGTGTTCTCTCTTATAAGTTTTGCTCTATCACCTATATTGTATTATCAGGTGTGGCATTCCAGATACGAAATAAATTCATGTAGTTAAGAAGATTTGATGAGATGAGAAATGTATTGACTTTAAAACTACTTTGATTTTAGCAAACCACTGAGCAAGAAAAGCAATTTCTTCTTTTAATAATCTGTATTAAGTCACATCTCCTCACTTATCAAAACTTCTTTGCTAAATTAGAAAAGTTTATACAGATATAAAAATTATGGTTAAGATGAAGTGGGTGAGCTATATAGAGAAACTGAAATTCTGCCAAACAATTAGAATAATATAAGTATTGCAAAATTGGAAATGGTAATCTTTCATATATTTGAATGCATCCTTTTTCATTTTTATCTTATTTTTTAATATTGGAGTACAGATGATTTACAATGTTATGTAAGTTTGAGGTGTACAGAAAAGTGAGTCAATTAAACATATATGCATATCCACTCTTTTGTAGATTACTTTCTTACATAGGCAAATACAAAGTATTGGGTAGAGTTTTCAGTGGGCTCTAGAATATGTCCTTAATAGTTATCTATTTTATATATAGGAGTATGCATATGTCAATCCCAATCTCCCAACTTATCCCGTCCCCTCTCCCCTACTGGTAATCCTAAATTTGCTTTCTACATTTTTAACTCTATTTCTGTTTTATAGATAAGTTCAATTGTTTTACATTGTAGATTTCACATGTAAGTAAAATCGTATAATATTTGCCTTTGTCTGACTTGCTTCACTCAGTATGACAATCTCTAGGTCTATCCATGTTGCTGCAAATGGCATTATTTCATTCTTTTTGTGGTAGAATCCACCTGCCAATGCAGGAGATGAAGGTTCAATCCTTGGGTTGGGAAGATCTCTTGGAGAAGGAAAAGCCAACCTACTCTAGCATTTTTACCTGGAAAATGTCATGAACAGAGGAGCTTGGTGGGCTATAGTCCATGGATTCATAAAAGGGTTGGACACGATTTAGTGAGTTAACAACAGTAGCAATATTCCATTGTATTAATATATATGTACCACATTTTTTTTTTTAATCCATTCCTCTGTCTTTGGACTTTTAAGTTGCTTCTATGTCTTGGCTATTGTAAGCAAATACTATAGAACTTTCAGAGGAATACATAGGCAGAACACTCTTGGATATTTGGTTATTTCTAACAGATTATGAAGAGATATGTTCACCATAAGCAGATAATGAGCCTGACACACGGCAGAGTGTATCATGATAGCAGTGCCTGAAACTTACGCACTTTTTATATTTTGAAAATTATTTCACATAATCACAGACAGTAATGTTCAATTACAGAGCATTTTCTAATTTCTAATATTCAAAGTGAATTAGATTGTTAAAGCATCAGTTCAGTTCAGTTCAGCCGCTCAGTCGTGTCCGACTCTTTGCGACCCCATGAATCGCAGCACGCCAGGCATAGCTATGGTCAAAAAACATAAACATAAGTCAAAGTTAGGGATCTCCCCCTTTTTAATATATAGACTTCTTAAAGTAAAGTTTTATGCTCACAACAAAACTGATTAGAAAACACAGACAGTTCCCATATCCCACCTTCCTCCATACATGTATAATTTTCAATTCCATGATTTCAACAACTCCACCAGAGTGATGCATTTATTGCAATTGATGAAACAACATTAATACAGATCATCATCTAAAGTCATCTTTGGTTGTAGTGCATGTGTGGTTTTTAATAAATGTATACTGATGCATTCCTATCACTATAGTCACGCAGGATATATTGTGTCCTAAAAATCCCCTGTTCTCCAACTATTCATCATTTCCTTTTTCCTTTGGCATTTTGCTTTACACAGACTATCTGCTTAGTTAATTGACTACACCAATTTACATTCTCACCAACAGTGTAGAAGGGTTTAATTTTCTCCACACTCTCTCCAGCATTTATTATTTGTAGACGTTTTGATAATAGCCATTCTGACTGGTGTGAAGTGATAGCTTATTGCAGTTTTGATTAGTATTGACCTAATAATTGGTAACTTGGGCACATTTTCATGTACTGATTTGCCATCTGTATGTGTTATTTGGAGAAATGTCTATTTTATTTAGGTCCTCTGCCCAATCTTTTCTTCCTCTCTCTTTTTTTTTTTTTTTGGATGGGGCTTTTTGTTTTTTGATATTGAGTTGTATGAGCTGTTTGTATATTTTAGATGTTAATGAATTGCAACTCAATTCATTTACAAATATTTTCTCCCCTTTCATAGGTTATCTTTTTGTTTTGTTGATGGTTTCCTTTGCTGTAAAAAAAACAAAACAAAACAAAAAAACTTTTAAATTTGATTAGCATTACGTCCTATTTGTTTATTTGTATTTTTGTTTCTTTTGCCTTGGGAGATGACTCTAAGAAAATATTGCCATGTTTTTGTTAAAGGACGTGTTGCCTATGCTCTCTTCTATGTCTTTTATAGTGTTACTTCTTATATGTAGGTCTATTTTCATAGATGATGTGAGGGAATGTTCTAATATCATTGATTTAGCTGTCCAGCTTTCTCAAAACAACTTTTTAAAAAGATTGTCTTGTCTCCATTTTATATTCTTGCCTCCTATGTAACAAGGTGTGTGATTTTTGGTATGAGAATTAAGCTTTGAGAAGCATTGCTCTAGAAGAAAGGCACATTGTGATGCAAAGCAGTGTTTTCAGTTGGATATTTCTGATGTATAACATAGATACCTATCTTCAGATATATCTAAGCATAGAGAGATACTAAGATTACCTTGAAAAAATTTCATAATGAAAGAGGGATGGTCACAAAGGCTTCCCAGATGATTTTCTTAGTTTTTTTTCCGGAATATATGTGAAAACTAAGAAAAGGGATTGGAGATGAAATGGATTAAGGTAAAGAATGAAACAGGTTCATACAGTTGAGGTGGTTGATGTGACAGATGTCAAATGTAAAGGCACATTGATTTTACATCAACATTCAGTGTATGTGGTTATATACTGTGGTTATATATATATACTTTATGAGTATACTAAAATTATATGTATATTTATGTATCTATATGTGATATATATATATATAATATATCTATATGTATACTGACATGCATGTATGTAGTGCATTAGTGAGTTTATGTATATGGTTATATATATGTGGCATTAGATTAACTAATGAAAACATCCACACAACATATGTAAGTATTCATACTGTGATTTGGGACTTAAAATTCATGATAGTGTTTGTGTCTAATAATGCTTCATTATTGTGGTATGTATACAAATCTTTTATTATTTATAATTAAAATTCTTAAAGATAAAAATGCAATATCTTATTGAATGAGGATTATTAAATTATATGACCATCATTTTAATTAATGTTCCTGCTCCTAATGGTTGCTTTGGATTGTCTTCACCATTTTCAAAGAAATTATAAACCTCTTAGGTAATTTTAATTTTGTCCCTAATTGGAAATTAGATTATATCACGTGGAATTCATAACAAATTGTACTGGGACCTAAAAAGAGGTGTAAAATAGTGTCCTTCTATAATTAATGAACTCACAAATGAATAATGTGAATGAATTTAAAAGGTAGGAAATAATATTGCTGCCTTTACTTGATAGAGCAAACATGAGTCAAATAGCTGAGAAAGAAAATGCTTTTTTCAAGTATTGGTGTTTTAACTATATTTTCAGTTGTTATCTAATGCTTGACATGTGACAAAAATTCTTATAAAAGGTAACAACAAAAAAAAAGGTAACTAAAGAAAAGACTGAATCAAAGATTATTTGACTCAAAGCAGAAGTTAAAAATGGAATAGTAATAAAATTATGATACATTGTAAGAAGGGTTTAAGTGGCAAATTTCTTTTGTTTTAATTTTTTTGTGTTTCAAGTAAAAATGTTTTCATGAATAGGGAAATAAAAATAATTTTCTTTAATTTTTAATTTTTATTGGTGTATAGATGGTTGACAATGTTGTGTTACCTTCTATGGTACAGCAAGTTGAGTCAGTTATACATGAACATATATCCACTGCTTTTTAGATTCTTTTCCCATATAAGTCATTACGGAGTATTGAGTAGAGTTCTCTTTGATATACAGTATATCCTTATCTATTAGTTATCAGTTTTATATATAGCATATACATTTATAGTAGCATGCATATGTTGATACTAATCTCCCATATATTCCTCTCCTCTTTCCCCTCAGGAACCATAATATAGTTTTATACATTGATAATTCTATTTATGACCTACAAATAAGTTAATTTGTACCATTTTTTTAAGATTTCACATATAACCAATATCATATGATATTTATACTTACCTAACTTCACTCAGTATGACAATCTCTAGGTCCATCCATGTTGCTACAAATGACATTATTTTATTATTTTTATAACTGTGTATTATTCCATTGTATGTATACAATCCAGCTTTTATTTATTTATTGGATTATAGTTGCTTTACACTGCTATGTCAGTTGTTTCTCTATAGCAAAGTGAATCAGCCATATTTTTATATATATATACATATATGTATATATAAAACACCTCTTTTTTGGATTTCCTTCCCATTTAGGTTACCATAGAGCATTGAGTGTTACACAATAGGTTCTCATTAGTTATCTATTTTATACATAGAAGTATGAATGTGACCACCACAAATTCCCAATTAATCCCACCTCCTCATTTCCCCTTGGTATCCTAGATTTGTTTTTTACATCAGTGTCTGTATTTCTGCTTTGCAAATAAGATTATCAATACCATTTTTCTAGATTCCACATATATGTGTAAATATGCAATATTTTTCTCTTTGTGAGCTGCTTCACTCTGAATGACAGTCTCTAGGTTCATCCTGTCTCTGCAAATGACATAATTTTGTTCCATGTTTATGAGTAATAATAAAGGCTAAGTAATATCCCATCTATGTAAGTACCATATCTTCTTTACACATTCTTCTATTGATGGATACTTAAGCTGATTTCATGTCCTGGTTATTGTAAATAATGCTGCAATGACCACTGGGGTATATGTATAATTTTAAATTATGGTTTGTTTTTTTTTTCTTCTGATTATATACCCAGAAATGGGGTTGCTGTGTCATATAGTAGTTCTATTCTTAGTTTTTTACAGAAACCCCATACTCTTCTTCATGGTGGCTGTATCAATTTACATTCCTACCAACAGTGTAAGAAGTTTCCTTTTTCTCCATATCCTCTCCAGAATTTATTGTTTGTAGATATTTTGATGATGGTCATTCTGATCAATGTGAGATGATACCTCATTGTAGTTTTCATTTGTATTTCTCTAATAGTAAGTGATGTTAAGAATCTTTCATGTGTTTGTTAGCCATCTGTATGTATTTTTTGGAGAAATATTTAGCTAGGTCTTCTGACTATTTTTTGATTGGGCTGTTCATTTTTTTTTTTTTAATTGAGCTGCAATGAGCTGTTTGTGTATTTTGGAGATTTATCCCTTGTCAGTTTTTTCATTTGCAAATGTTTTCTCCCACTCTCTGGATTGCCTTTTTGTCTTGTTTATGGCTTCCTTTGCTATGCAAAAGATTTTAAGTCTAGTTAGGTCCAATTTGTTGATTTTTATTTTATTTTGTATTTTCCTTACTCTAGTAGTAAGTCAAAATAGATCTTGCTGTGATTTATGTCAAATAATGTACAGTCTATGCTTTCTTCTAAGTGTTCTATAGTGTCTGGTCTTACATTTAGGTCTTTAATCCACTTTATTTGTCTGTATGCTACTAGATATATTGGAAAGAATGTTCAAACTACCACACAATTGCTCTTATTTCACATGCTAGCAAAGTAATGCTCAAAATTCTCCATGCCAGGCTTCAATAGTACATGGACCAAGAACTTCCAGATGTACAAACTGGATTTAGAAAAGACAGAGGAACCAGAGATAAAATTGTGAACATCTGTTGGATCATAGAAAAAGCAAGAGAATTCCAGAAAAGCATCTATTTCTGCTTCACTGACTGTGCCAAAGCCTTATACAGAGTTCAGTTCAGTTCAGTCACTCAGTCGTGTCCGACTCTTTCCTACTCTGCCATCTCAGTCACTCCTTAGGCATTTGTAATTTTTCATAAGAGAGTTTCATTATTTAAAAAAAAAGCACATGATAAGAGGCTCTTTTATTCCTCAAAATATAGTCATTATATAGCTAAATTATTGGAACCTAATTTGCTGCTATATTAAAAAGCAGAATTTTTTTCTTTCAATTATAGTTTTATATTTCTATTATATAGAGATTATATGCTCCAATTTTAATAAATGGCTTCTAAATTGAGGAGAGGAGAAACCAAGAAACCACACTGTTTTAAGCAGTCAAAGTAAGCAATCATACTGAAATATTTGAAAGTATTTAACACATTATTTATCAAAACTTTCTCAGTAATTGCAGTATTTACAGTGTTTAATGAAATTCACAGTAAATGTGAATATTTTACTGTGATAAATGTAAAGTTTAATAAGAAAAACCATGAATAGTAAAAGTATTTTTACAGATATCTTGGAATCTTCATTTTCCTGTGATGAAGCAATCTTTTGTTTTGATTTCTTTCTCTTTTTGGATGAATAAACTAGTTCTACAATAATTCATTTAAATTATTACCATAAGTATTTTCAAATTTATTTATATAGTAAGAAAGAAGAAAAAATATATTGTCTTATCTATTCCATTCTGTTCAGCATTTATCTAATCTCCTGCCTTTCTCTAGATCTTCCAAAACTAAAATTATTTACTTGCAAAAAAAAAAAAAGTGAGAGAAATCTAGCTATTAAAGAGAAATATAGTTTGTAAACCTAGAATTGGAAATATTGAGTCATAGGGTAAGAACATATTTGGCTTTTGTGTATAGTGCCAAATAATTATCAAAAAAAATTGTATCAATGTGCACTTCATTTAGCAGTATATTGCTTCTCAGGTGTTCCGTGGTAAAGAATTTGCCTGCCAGTGCAGGAGATGCAGGAGATGAGGGTTCATTCCCTGGGTTGAGAAGACCCCTGAAGAGGAAATGACAACCCACTCCAGTATTCTTGTCTGTAAAATCACATGGATGGAGGACCCTGGGGAGGGCTTGGGGGGGGGGTGGCTACAGTCCATAGGGTCTCAAGGAGTTGGTTGTGACTGAATGGCTGAGCATGTTAGCAATATGATTGAGGTCCTCCAATTTAACATTATATAGTATTATCAGTTTTTGTTTTCCTTTCAATTATTTTGCTAGAGGCATAGTGGTTATAATTTGCATTTTCCTTCGCTACTAACAAAGCTAGTGGAGGTGATGGAATTCCAGTTGAACTATTTCAAATCCTAAAAGATGATGCTGTGAAAGTGCTGCACTCAATATGCCAGCAAATTTGGAACACTCAACATTGGAGTGTTCCAACAGGATTGGAAAAGGTCAGTTTTCATTCCAATCCCAAAGAAAGGCAATGCCAAAGAATATTCAAACTACTGCACAATTGCACTCATCTCACACACCAGTAAAATAACGCTCAAAATTCTCCAAGTCAGGCTTCAACAGTGTGTGAACCATGAATTTCCAGATGTTCAAGCTGGTTTCAGAAAAAGGCAGAGGATCCAGAGGTCAAATTGACAACATCTGTTGGATCATCGAAAAAGCAAGAGAGTTCCAGGAAAACATCTATTTCTGCTTTATTGACTACACCAAAGCCTTTGACTGTGTGGATCACAACAAACTGTGGGAAATTCTTCAAGAGATGGGAATACCAGACCACCTGACCTTCCTCTTGAGAAATCTGTATGCAGGTCAAGAAGCAAGGCTAGAACTGGATATGGAACAACAGACTAGTTCCAAATTGGGAAAGGAGTACATCAAACTGTATATTGTCTCCCTGTTTATTTGACTTCTATGCACAGTACATCATACGAAATGCCAGGCTGGGTGACGCACAAGCTGAAATCAAGAATTCAGAGAGGAATATCAATAACCTCAGATATGCGGATGACACCACCCTTATGGCAGAAAGTGAAGAAGAATTAAAGAGCCTCTTGATGAAAGTGAAAGAGAAGAGTGAAAAGATTTGCTTAAAGCTCAACATTCAGAAAACTAAGATCATGGCATCCGGTCCCATCACTTGATGACAAATAGATGGGGAAACAATGGAAACAGTGAGAGACTTTATTTTTTGGGCTCCAAAATCACTGCATATAGTGACTGCTGCCATGAAATTAAAAGATGCTTGCTCCTTGGAAGAAAAGCTATGACCAACCTAGAGAGCATATTAAAAAGCAAAAACATTACCTGCTGACAAAGGTCTGTCTAGTCAAAGCTACTGTTTTTCCAGTAGTCATGTATGGGTGTGAGAGTTGGACCAGACAGAAAGCTGAGCACCAAAGAATTGTTGTTTTTGAACTGTGGTGTTGGAGAAGACTCGAGAATCCCTTGGACTGGAAGGAGGTTTAACAAGTCAATCTTAAAGGAAATCAATCCTGACTAGTCATTGGAAGAACAGATGCTGAAGCTGAAACTTTAATATTTAGGCCACCTGATGAGAAGAACTGACTCCTTGGAAAAAACTCTGATGCTGGGAAAGATTGAAGGCAGGAGGAGAAGGGGATGACAGAGGATGTGATGGTTGGATGGCATCACTGACTCAATGGACATGAGTTTGAGCAAGCTCCAGGAGTTGATGATAGATGGGGAAGCCTGGTGTACTACAGTCCATGTGGTCTCAAAGAGTTGGACATGACTGAGCGATTGAACTGAACTTCCTGAAAATTAGTGATGGTATAAATATAATATGTGGTTTATATTATACTTGCTATTTGGATAGTCTCTGGTCCATTCAATCTCTTTCTTTTTTAATAGGTTCTTGTTTGTTTTTTATTCCTCTGAAAGCCTGAGTAACTTATTTATGATTGCTTTTGTTAGCTTTATATATAAGCCATATATGTGTTCTTTATCATTTATGTAACATATGTGCTGTGTCTATGTCTCTGTATATCTGTGTCTCTGTCCAAATATCCATCCACAGCACATATTTTCTTCTTCTTGTCTGTAGCTTGACTACTCACTTAATTAGTATTGTTTATTGATAGCTAAACTTTTTTCTTTTAATATAAAAAAGCAAATTTTGTTTATTTTTCTCTTGCTATTATATATTTGTATATTTTGTGTTAATTTTAAGGAATTCTTGACTACTTCGGGGTTATGAAGATCTTCCCTTGTGTATTGTTCTGTAAACTTGTTTTAGATTCCACATTTTGGTGTTCAGTGTCTTTTTAGTATAATATGAGCTAAGAGGAACAGTTCAGTTTTTCATGTAAATAAGTGTGATTCAGCACCATTTATAGAGAAAAAATTACCTCCATAATTTTCAAGTGATATCTTTGTTAAAAATCAAGTGTGTGTGTCTTTTTCTGGGATGAGGGAGAAGGGACTCAGTCTGAGTGGTTTTCCTTTTCTTGTACTGGAAACCATATTGTCCTAGTTACTATAGTATATACTATACCTTTATAGATGTTAGTAAATAAGATTGCTTTTCTCAAAGTCTGCTGAGACTTAGATTGGAATTACAATAAGTCTTTAGAAAATTTTGGAAAACTTGTTATCATAATTTTGAATCTTTCAATTAAAGGGCATAGTCAAATATTTCCAGTTATTTGTCTCTGTTAATTATTTCACCAATTTTTAAGTCATTGCTTTAAGCATTGAGGTTTGACCATCTTTCATTATACTTTTTTTCTCACAACTTTTATTTGCAACATTACTGTAATATTTTAATTTTGTCATTTAATATTGGTTGCTAGTACATAGAAATAAAGTTTTATATATGAAATTTTATCCAGTGAGTTTGTTAAATCAACTTACTATTTGTAACTGCTTTTGGTAGATTATTTTGAATTTGCTACATATACATATATGCCACGTAGGAAAAAAAGTTAGTTTTTCCTTTTTAATATGTACATCTTTTATTTATTTTCCTCTCATTAAAGAGCCAATTTTAATCTGAAGTATAATGTTGAATAGAAATGGTGAGAGTAGACCTCATTTTCTTTTTCTAAGCTCAAAGAAAAAAAAAGTTTTAGTGTATTTCATCGAATGTGGAAATTTTTTTTAATATTTTACAACTAATCCTTGTGTTAGTCATTCTTTGTTTTCATAGCTACCCTTCATGAGATTCAGCTAGATTCTACTTTTCTCACAAGATATAGTATACTTTGTCTAAAAAGCTGAGGTGAAAATATTTCAAGATAATGAATAATAATTATAATTACAAAATAATCTCATTGTTACTCAAACTGACCAATTGATCCATGTGCTCTTATCATATTCTGTTTTTTGAAAAGCATAAAAATATGATTCAGGGAGTTTTAATAGAAAATATTTAATTTCCTCCATTCAACCTTATCTATATTTAGTTTCACCTTAAAACCTTGGCAACAAGATCCGTTAAATTGGACCCTGAAATACTGCTACTCTTTTTCTCCTTCAAGCTTGTCCTTCATGTCGATAGTGCCAAGGGGATTGTCTCACAAGATCTTACTAGAGAGTAAAGTCAGTGTTATTCAGATAAGTTGAAGCCTATAAGATTTCTGTTTTGGTTGATATTTGAGACAATCTATTCATTTTATCCAAAATCCTACATATTTTCATTCTGCTCTAATTATCCAAGTCTCAAAACCTTATAAAGATTACTCTCACGTTATTTGTTTGTTTTTCTCCCAGGCCCCAAATCTGATAGCGTTGGTTTGGCCAAAAAGTTCTTTCAGGTTTTTCCTTGAGATGTTACAGAAAAACCTAAGGAAGCCTTTTGACCACTCAAGACTTGACCAGATAGCTGGCTGTTATTTGTATTAATTACTTTTTCACTGAATTTAGGCTAATGTCAGGCCTTAAATTTCCTATCCAATGTCCGTACAACTTTTCTGGAGACCAATAATCTATTTGTAAAGAAGTTAGGACAATACATCCATGAGTTCCTTACCGATCTATGGACACATTGTGTCAGTTTTTGTTCTTTGTAAACATGAACTGTTCTAATAGAATAGTTGTGAATAGTGAATCAGCATGGCATTTTTTGTAATTGATTTTTGCCTGCAGTTATTTTCCTGTTTTTCTGTGGTGTTCTTTTGATTATTCTTTTTAGCTTTCAATATCTCCTCTGATAGGTTTTCTGCTGCTTGTGTCTCTATAGCCTAGTTCGATTACAACTTTCATTTGTTCCATCAGCAGATATGTTTGGGAGCTGGGCTTTGAATCTACTTAAAAGTATTTCACCACTTAGTTCAAGTTTCTCTAGATAAATATATCTAATTATCTATTTTTGTAAGTTACTTATATATAATGTGAGTTCAGCAAAATTAAAAGAGAATGTTGAAAGCATCCTACACTTGAAGACAAGCATGAGTCCTGACAGTAAAGGATAACACCGAGTAATTAACTGGACTAGTAAGCACAATTCCATACAAAATAGTCACAATTTTTTAAAATTTAAGTTTTTTTTTAATTTTTCTTTTAAATGGAAGACAATGTTGTGCTGGTTTCTGCTATACAATGTGAATCAGCTACAAGTTTACATATATCTCCTCCTTCTTGAACCACCCTCCCAATTTCTCCCCATTTCACCCTTCTAGGCTATCACAGAGTACCAAGCTAAGCTTCTTGTCATGTTAGCTATCTATTGGAACTAAACAGATATATATATATTATATATATATAATATATACAATAAATCTTTACAACAATCATTTAAAAATATATTACAATCAAAGTAGTGTTTCTAACAGAGTTCTCATCAAACTCGAAGGTGTCCATAAACCTGTTAGCTAATATCTTCTACATGTCGACAATAAACAACTGTCAAACTGGAATCAAATATCATGTTAATAGATAATTCTAGACTGAGGGCAAAATGAGAACATATTCAAACACAGAAAAAAATCAATCTGGGCTCATTACTAAAAATTAAGTAAAACCAATATACTTCAATAAAGAGGAAATTAAGTCCAAAAGAAAAGATTGAGATTGGGTAGTTATCAGTGAGGGTAAACGAAAATGAAGAAATTGGTAAACATGTTAGTAACTCAATATAGTGATTGACTGTCATTATTACTAATAATAATTTAATTGTTATGCTGAGTAATTTCATTGTGGTGAGTAAATACATATCCAAGCATAAACAAAAACAACTTTGATTTTCTTTTTACTCTTACTTCCAATATTTTTTCATACCTTTACTTTGCATAGTATATAGGAAATTCTTATTTTTAAAGAATGCAGCTTAGTTTTTTTGGTTTTGATTTTTCTTTTCCTGAAAAAGTAATAATTGTATGCTGAGAACATACACTGGAACAATGTGATTAATGTAGAGCTTTCTGAGACCAAACAGGAAAAGTGTAGGATGTGCTCAGTAACTTGAAAAACAAAGGATGTGGACTGTACTCATTCATACTAAAATAAAAATCTTCCAAAAAGATAAGAAGCCTGAGGTGCACTCAAAATAATAGAAAAAAGTAAACATATTTGATATTTTAATTGGTCTGGATTTAGTGTGAGGGTCGAGAAGTAGAGAAATCTGATAAGTTGTAGCTTATAGTAGTATACACAGCACATACTCATTCAGGCTACATCTTAGTTGATGGGTGAAGAAATTACTGTCTGTACCTGTCGCAGCTGCTCAATCATGTCTGATTCTTTGTGAACCCATGAAATACTCCATGGAATTCTCTAGCCCAGAATACTAGAGTGGGTAGCCATTCCCTTCTCCAGGGACTCTTCCCGACCCAGGGATTGAACCCAAATTTCCAACAGTGCAGGAAGATTCTTCACCAGCTGAGCTACAAAGAAATTGCTATCAATATAATTTTTGAGATAAAAAGGAGACTTGTAATATGAGCAAGGCCAAAGGTGCTGCAATACAAAAATTCCTTTTCTCTGGAACTATTAAACTACAACCAAGACTGGTGGTTGCCTTCTCACTGCCTGCTCCTCTACATTGGTCTTGTCCTTGATAAACAAACTTTATTAAAAGGAAACTCACACATTCCCATTTGATTTATGGATAGCTTTGTATAATAGAAGGGGCTTGTTTTGCTGACACAGCTACCTATCTGCCAGATATTTAACTAATCTTTTATCTAATACTCTGTCAAAAGATATTTCAAGGAATCTGTTATTTATGAGCATCTGAGGTCTCTGAAAAAATGGCTAAGCACAGATGGAAGGAATCAAGGGCCTGAAAGCTCTATAATTTAAGCCCTAAGGTATTCAGTAAAGCATGACTATATGCATACTTGCTTGTCAGTTTACCTAATCTATAATGTGTTCAATGAAATGATTCAGTTTGTTTTGTCTCTTAATTGTCTCATGAAACTATTTATAAGTTTGAATGAGTGTTAGTCATTCAGTTATGTCCAAGCGTTTGCAACCCCAAGGACTGAATAGCCTGCCAGATTCCTCTGTCCATGGACTTCTTCAGGCAAAAATACTGACGTGGGTTGCCATTTCCTCCTCCAGAGGATCTTCTTGACCCAGGTGTCGAAACTGGATCTCCTTCACTGGCAGGCAGATTCTTTACCATCTAAACCACCAGAGAAACCTGAACTATCTATATTATTATTATTGTAGTCTTCTTATTATTGTTTTCTTTTACTTGTACCATAGTGATTTCTTGTGCATATAAATCTCTGTTACTCCCTTGTATTTTGTTAGAGATTTAAAAAGAAATGTAGTTGGCCGAGTATAGAGTTGAGAATATTTTGTTAATAGTGACAGCATTTGGAGGGGCTCATACTAACAGCCTTGTTTTCCCACCATTAAAGTGAAAGAGAAATGCAAATCAAAACCACAATGAGGTACCATTTCATGCCCGTCAGAATGGCTACTATCCAAAAGTCTACAAGCAATAAATGCTGGAGAGGGTGTGGAGAAAAGGGAACCCTCTTACACTGTTGGTGGGAATGCAAACTAGTACAGCCACTATGGAGAACAGTGTGGAGATTCCTTAAAACCTAGAAATAGAACTGTCATATGACCCAGCAATCCCACTGCCGAGCACACACACTGAGGAAACCAGAAGTGAAAGAGACACGTGTACCCCAAAGTTCATCGCAGCCCTGTTTATAATAGCCAGGACATGGAAGCAACCTAGATGTCCATCAGTAGATGAATGGATAAGAAAGCTGTGGTACATATATACAACGGAATATTATTCAGCCATTGAAAAGAATACATTCGAATCAGTTCTAATAAGGTGGATGAAACTGGAACCTATTATACAGAGTGAAGTAAGCCAGAAAGAAAAACACCAATACAGTATACTAATGGATATATATGGAATTTAGAAAGATGGTAACGATAACCCTATAAGCAAGACAGCATAAGAGACACAGATGCATAGAATAGTCTTTTGGACTTTGTGGGAGAGGGCAAGGATGGGATGAATTGGGAGAATGGCATTGAAACATGTATATTATCATATGAGAAACAAATTGCCAGTCCAGGTTCTATGCATGAGACAGGGTGCTCAGGGCTGGTGCACTGGGAGGACCCAGAGGGATGGGATGGGGAGGGAGGTGGGAGGGGGGTTCAGGATGGGAAACACATCTACACCTGTGGCAGATCCATGTCAATGTATGGCAAAACCACTACAATATTGTAAAGTAATTAGCCTCCAATTAAATAAATTTAGATTGAGAAAAAATAAAGTGAAAGAAAAAAATTACATATTGATGTTCCAATATAAAAGTGTATCATAAATGTTTTATAACAACTTTGATTCTATAATATCTGGGATTTTATTTGGTACCAGCAATGTTTTCCAGAGTAAAAACTCTTTTATACTGGCATTAATTCAAAATACATCTTCCCCTGTCTTTTTGTCTGCCACTCTTTGATACCTAATTGAAAGTGATATAATGTCAGATTCTTGAGTGTTTGTTGCCAGGAAAACAAATAATACAATGCACCATGGGGAACAACATGAATCTGTGGGCAAAGGTGAGTGTTTTATAACATCAGCCAGTGTTTAGAGAAAAAAAAAAAAGAGCATTGTCACCTGCTATGGGTATATAGTTGTGACTGGAAACACACGCAGGTATATTCATTTCTCTTTGCCAGAATTTTACTATTATTTTGGCATTTTATTTAAAGGAAATGTAGGGGATGATCAATCAGTCTAATTGAATGAGATAAAATAGTTTGAAATGCAAACGTAGCTATTGTGAAGAAGTCTATATTTTAAAAATATATTTAGTAAAACAAATTGCTTTTGTTAACAGTATTATGTAAGAGATTCTAATATAGCTAGCTTCTCATATATGAGGACCAGGGAAGACTGACAAATTAAATAAGATTGGGCTTTTCCTTCCTGTAATACCACAGCTATTTACATGTTTCCAATTTAAGTATGTGTGCTTCAGGAGGTTAAACGTAAAAAAAAAAAAATAGAAAAAGACTAGGCACTATTAAAGTTTTATAACATAAACGTAACTCTACTAATGAAGTGAATCTCTGTAAGTTTTCTTTTTGTCTGCATATGTCTCCAGTGTTTAAAAAAAAATAAAAAATAAAAGCAGTATGACAACTGGAAAATTACCCTACTGTATGACTATCTTTCCATGTTTTTTTTTTTTTCCTTTAAACCTTATATAAACATTCTCAGAGGAGTCCAACTTATAACCATTCTGAAATGGTGACATTTCAAAATTATCAAGCTTTGTTTTTCTGTGCTAGATATTATCCTCTAAATAACAAAATTCCAGTGAGATGGAACAATCACCTACAGTGAATGTTTTAGCAAACAGACCTTTCCCTGAAGCACAATTTGAATTACAACCAACTGTCAGAAAGATCCACAGATTATATCTAAGGGTATGTATTGTCTAAGGATCTGCATTGTCTATGCCCAGGTAGAAGGTCAACAGACATTGTTCTTAATATTTTCTGGTTGTTATTTGAACCTCCTTTCTCTAGTTAGAAAAGTAGAAATTCACTAATGAGTTTGATAGATTTGATTTTAGCTTGCTGCCCAAATACACATTTTTATTGAATGATTTCTAGATTTAGTAATCTGGTCTTGAATAACAATGTGTTAACTGAATTTCCCAAGATTATAGATGCTTAACCTCAGAACAGGTGACCATTTAAAGAGATGCTATAGCTCAGCTGCAAGCATCTGACCTCTAGCTAAATGAACTTTAAAGAATTTTTCAACACTAAAATCTGTCTGTATGTAGAGTATAATCAACTGTTCCATGAAACAGAAAGTTAGGAGACAAAAGAGAGAGTTTGTTACCTCAAATATCACTGCTTTTCTGTTTTTTTAATATTTATTGTGCTCCTGCTAGATATCAGGAATTGTAAAAGGCACCAAGGTCCTACTTGTGAATATTGTCCCTGGCAACAATTTCAATTATTGTCCCTGGTATAATTTAGAATCTAATGAAGAATATTGACTTTTAAAGTATAATTCCTAGATCAATTATTGATCATACTTGTGATGATTAAATACTGAGAATAGTGTCTATGAGTATATGTTTCAAGAGGAACTGATTTTGTTTCTTGGAAATTGAGGAAAGGATTTTCCTGGAAAAATAATGTTTCAACTGAGTACTGATTGGAATTAGGAAGTGTCCAGGTACAAATGAGGGCAATGGTCAATACAAGGAGGCTAAAATCACCAAAGAAAATGTTTTGGCAAGGCAGGAAGGAAATATAGTGATTAGAACTAGGGTGAGAGACTTACCAATATAGGTACTAAGAGAAAGTGATAACTCTCCCACAAGTATTCCCTACATCTCATTATCTTTGGTGGAATAAGAAATATAACATCATGCAAAAAAATGACCTTGCGATGAGACAGGTATATACTTGAATGTTAAATTGTCTGTATGGTTGTTGTGAGGATTAGAAATAATTTGAGTAAGGGTCTTTGATAGACAAAAAAAATTCAGTAAGAGATTGGTGTCATTAATGGTACTATTATTAATAATACTATTGTGAAAAGTGAAGTCGCTCAGTCATATCCGACTCTTTGCGACTTCACGGGCTGTAGCCTACTACGCTCCTCTATCCATGGGATTTTCCAGGCAAGAGGCCTGGAGTGGGTTGCCATTTCCTTGTCCAGGGATCTTACCAACCCAGGGATACAACCCGGGTCTCCTGCACTGCAGACAGACACTTTACTGTCTGAGCCACCAGGGAAGCCAATACTACTATTATTTAATATCAAATTTTCACTTTACTTGAGAACAATCCAAGAAAACTGCAAGTTAGAGACAACTTGCTGTCTCTCTATTATTCAGGAACTTTGAATAATCATTTTTTTGCATATGTGAAATCATTTTCTCACATGACCTTTAGTCTCATGTTTTTCTGGACTCCCATTTAATTTCCTGTTACTGTTGGAATTACTCTAACCTGGATAAGCAATGTATTCCTATTTCTTGACAGGTATACAGATAGAAGGAAGGCAGAAAAAGTACTGGATGTTCCAAACTGTGAATGATTTTGTAACTCAATTCTCTTATCCAGCTGTTCCATGATTTGTTTTGGAGAATGCAAGTTTGCTTTTCACAGTGCACATATACAATGCACCGCTAGAGGCCGTGAGACACCTCAGTAAATAAACAGATCTGCATATCAATCAGTACTTTCATTGGCATGCAAGTTTTGTTGTGACAGCTGGAGCAAATGAATTTTTCAGTGAAGTTTGCAGATTTGTGTGGAGGAAAACAAAATATAATATTATGTGATCTTTTATATATTTAAGAGTTTCTATGGAAAGAACTTTATAATATAATTTGGTAAAGGATTAAGAAACAGTTTTGAAATATGAATTGATGATATATGCAGTTTTTTCTCATGAAGTATTGAGAGGTAAAGTGAATTTCTTATAATCATAAAGTTAAAATGAATAATGCAACAGTATTTAGCCTTAAACTACTAGGCCATGGAAAAAATACTTTATAATACTATAATAGATATAATAAAAAATACATGAAGTAAGTATTAGTTTGGTGTAAAAGTAACTGTGGTTTTACATTGCTGAACTTTTTCATTTGATATTGGAATACATTCTTAAATAAATGTGTTTATGTTATACATGATTTTAATGATCATTTCTCACTGTATTTTTTTGCTAATGACTTATTACTTGCTATTTATTTTATATTTATTTAGACTACAGAAATGATGTTAGACAAAAAGCAAATTCGAGCAATTTTCTTATTCGAGTTCAAAATGGGTTGTAAAGCAGTGGAAAGAACTTGTCACATCAACAATGCATTTGACCCAGAAACTGCTAATGAAAGTACAGTGCAGCTGTAATTCAAGAAGTTTTGCAAAGGAGATAAAAACCTTAAAGTTGAGGAGTATTGACCAGTTGAGAGGATCCCTGAAGATGATCCTCTTACAATTACACGAGAAGGTGCCGAGGAAACCAGCATTGACCATTCTGTGGTCATTCAGCATTTGAAGCAAACTGGAAAGGTGGAAAAGCTCAATAAGTGGGTGCCTCATGAGCTGACCACAAATCAAAAAAATATATATATATATCCTTTTGAAGTATCATCTTCTCTTATTCTATGCAACAACAATGAACCATTTCTTGATTGGTTGTAATGTGAGATGAAAAGTGGATTTTATACGACAACCGATGATGGCCAGCTCAGTGGTTGGACTGAGAAGAAGCTCCAATGCGCTTCCCAAAGCCAACCTTGCACCAAGAAAAGGTCATGGTCACTGTTTGGTGGTCTGCTACCTGACTAATCCCCTACAGCTTTCTGAATCCCAGTGAAACCACTACATCTGAGAAGTATGCTCAGTGAATCAATGAGATGCACCAAAAACTGCATTGCTTGCAGCCAGCATTGATCAACAGAAAGATCCCAATTCCTCTCCATGACAATGCCCAACTGCATGTCCCTCAACCAATGCT
This sequence comes from Giraffa tippelskirchi, assembly GCF_054371585.1. Classification (NCBI taxonomy): domain Eukaryota; kingdom Metazoa; phylum Chordata; class Mammalia; order Artiodactyla; family Giraffidae; genus Giraffa; species Giraffa tippelskirchi. The sequence goes on along the minus strand of NC_137285.1, from coordinate 89,019,209 downwards.
TCAAAAGTTGAACAAATTGGGCTACGAAGTTTTGCTTCATCCACTATATTCACCTGATCTCTCACCAACCTACTAGACCATCACTTCTTCAAGCATCTCGACAACTTTCTGCAGGGAAAATGCTTCCACAACCAGCAGGAGGTAGAAAATGCTTTCCAAGAGTTCATTGAATCCTGAAACAGGGTTTTTATGCTACAGGAATAAACAAACTTGGCAAAAATATGTTGACTATAATGGTTCCTATTTTGATGAATAAAGATGTATTTGAACCTAGTTATGATTTAAAAGTCACAGCCTAAAATTACAATTACATTTGGACTAACCTAATAGTAGGAAAGGCAACCTTTTTTGCAAATCTTTCTTTTGATATTCTAATTTTTTCTGTTATAAATGTTGGTCCCATTAAAATAATAATGTGTGTGAACATGATATATTTACATGTGTGTGTGCTTTCATGTGTGACTGTTTTGCAACCCCCTGGACTGTAGTCCACCAGCCCCCTCTATCCATGGGACTTCCCAGGCAAGAATACTGGAGTGGGTTACCACTTCCTTCAACAGGGGATCTTCCTGATCTAGGGATTGAACTGTGTCTCTTGAATTTCCTGCATTGGCAGACCGATTCTTTACCGCTGCATCCCCTGGGAAGCCCAAAACATGTGCAAATGAAGCAAAAATGAGTTCTAAATCTTTGATTTTAGCTTATGAGTTCCAATTTTAAATTTGTCTGAAGGATAATTTGTAACTAGTTGATTTTCAAAGCTTTAAATTAAATATATTCTTTTACTGTGGTGATTATATTAAAAACATGAAATAGTACTGCATTGACAAACGAATGTTCCCATGAAAGCTAGCAAAAAACCTATTGATAAAGGAAATCTGAATTCATTAAACTTACTGCATCAAGGGGGAACTTAACTTGAAAATATTATTTCAGAAGTAGGCTAAAGAAAGATATTTATAGACGTTTTGTGTCTAGGCTCATGAGTTTTAAGATATGTCTTTTGAGATGGGGAGCTAATAGAAATTGGATAAAAATAACAATATTTTGGGAAAAAAGTATTCAAATAAACTGCTGTCTGGTAAGTGAGCTGTGTCCATGTGAACAATCTATTATTTCAGTATGAGAAGTCTGTCCAGATGAACAAACCATTTGACTAAAATGGTTTGTGAGAATTTCTTGAAGAAAACAGTAAATTTCTTATTTACTATCCTATTTCCTGGTAAAAGTTTCCTGTAACAGACCCTTAACACAGATGCTGTCAGTCGAACACTATTGATGCTGGTTACACCAACTGTCAGTAAGCCTCTGTGTGTCATTCTTTGGCCTAAACTAGATGCCGCTGTACTGTATGGAGAAGACCGCTTCAGATGTGCATCTTTATATGAGAGCAACAGCATCCACTTGTCGAATTCTTTTCACTGATATTTTATTATTTTTACATCATATTTTAAAGATAAGATTGATTTACAGTTTTACATACAATGTTATATTTGCTTTACAAAGGCTTGGGAAATGCCTTTACCTTTTTAATGCTTGAGATAACTTGTGCAACATTTGGACTATGTAATCTTTTATTATCGGGCAGAATTTTCTTCTGGAGACTTCAATGTCAGCTGATTTTTTTAGGTGGGATATTTTTTAAATAACTGTCACAATGTCTTTTTATTCCTTTTGGAATGTGTAAGCTAACTCATGAGATCAATGTTGATAGTCTGTATTTTGCTAGGAAATTATGGATTTCATATGTTTTCATATTTTCACAAGGATCTACATTTTTTCTTAATAATTTTTAAGTCATCTGTGTTTCAGTTATTATTTCTCCCATTGGATTTCTCATGCTGTTTGTAGTTTTCCTTTTTTATTTGAACACATTGGCTATCAGTTTCTGAATGTTGATCTATTAATTATAGCTTTTTTTCTAGTCTCTGTCTCATAATATTTTGCCATTATTATCTTCTTTTGATTTCCACATGCAGATTCACTTTGTGTTTCTTTATCTAATCTTCCAACCTGTAAGAACAACTCACTAGTTTTCATAATTTCTATATTACTGGTAAAATTTATAGTGATATGAATTTTGTCTAATAATAAAATGAATCGACCATGTACACGTATACCATGATGTGTATTGATTTCTTCATGATTGATTAACTTTTTAAATCTGTAATTTCAGAGTATACTTTTTCCTCTACCCAAGATTTGCTTGTTAAAAGGTTAAAACATTTCTAGATAAAAGGGCCTGTTTGTTTTTCCATTTGTCTGCTCTTTGTTTTTGTTGGTAATTTCTAGATTTTTTTTTTTTTTTGGTATCTGATGGAATATATTGTTTGAAATATTTCTACTTTCTAAATTCTACTTTGATATTAACACATTTCATTTTATTTGCCTGATACACTTTTTATAAAATTGAAGTATAGTAGGAAATGGATAACTACTCTAGTATTCTTGGGGCTTCTCTGCTGGTTCAAACAGTAAAGAATCTGCCTGCAATGCAGGACATGTGGGTTTTAATCCATGGATTGGGAAGATCCCCTGGAGAAGGGAATGGCTACCCACTGTAGTATTCTTACCTGGAGAATTTCATGGACAGAGGAGCCTGGCAGTCTGTAGGCCATGGGTTGCAAAGAATCAGAGACAACAGTGACTAACACTTTCACTTTCATAGCTGATTTACAGTGTTGCATTAGTTTCAGGTGTGCAGCACATATATGTGTATGTACATGTAGGCTTCCCTCGTGACTCAGTGGTAAAGAATCCACCTGCAATGTAGGAGCTCCAGGAGATGCTGCTTCGATCCCTGGGTTTGGAAGATCCCCTGGAGGAGGGCATGGCAACTCACTCCACTATTCTTGCGCAGAGAATCCCATGGACAGAGGAGCCTGGACAGGCTGCAGTTCATAGTGTTGCAAAGAGTCAGACAAGACTGAATCGACTTAGAACACATGCACATATGTATGTGTATATAAATATTTTATTTCATCATCTATTTTATGTGCAGTAGTGTGTATATGTTAATCCCAAACTCATAATTTATCCTTTCCTCCTCTCTACTAGCCATAATACTTTTGTCCATTCTTTAATTGTAGTCTTTCTGAATTGGTTTTAGGTGTGCTTACAGTAAAACATAGTTAGATTTTTGTTTGTGAACCAAAGTGAAAAATTATTTTTAATTACATGAGTTAATTCCATTGGTATTTACATATATGATTGCCTTTGGTATAAACTCTGTCACAATTTTTGCAATTATGTGTAATTTGCATGTAATAGTTGTTTCCTTGGGAGATGTATATGTTCTGTGGCTAGGAAAAGGTTGGTACCTTTCTAGAAACTTTTATAATTGAATTGTAGTGGTTGATTGTAATAGTTACTCTTGTACATGCATACTTTTATTGTCTTTAGTCTCCTAGTTTATTATTTAATATTTTAACCACTTACCACTTTTTATATAATTTAATGCCACCTATTGACATACTAAATGGTTTACTATGCTTTCCCATTGTCCTCCCATTTCTCCTCCTACTTTATTGTATTTTTCAGTTTGTATTAAACAATTTTAAAATTATTTTTCCATCCTCATATCTTTTCTGTTTAGGCCTAGGGAGTACATTTGGTGATTTTAAAATACTCACCATTAGTTTAATTAAGTCCCATTTGTTTATTTTCATTTTCATTTTCATTACTGTGGGAGGTGGGTTATAGAATATTTTGCTGTGATTTATGTCAGAAAGCATTCTGCCTATGTTTTCCTCCAAAAGCCTTTGCACAACGAAGGGAACTATAAGCAAGGTGAAAAAAGCAGCCTTCAGCATGGGAGAAAATAATAGCAAATGAAACAACTGACAAATAATTAATCTCCAAAATATACAAGCAGCTCATGCAGCTCAATACCAGGAAAATGAACAATCCAATCAAAAAGTGGGCCAAAGATCTAAACAGACATTTCTCCAAAGAAGACATACAGGTGGTTAATAAACACATGAGAAGATGCTCAACATCACTCATTATTAGAGAAATGCAAATCAAAGCCACAATGAGGTATCATCTCACAGTGGTCAGAAAGACCACCGTCAAACAGTCTACAAACAATAAGTGCTAGAGAGGGTGTGGAGAAAAGGGAACCCTCTTACACTGCTGGTGGGAATGCACACTGGTACAGCCACTGTGGAGAACACTGTGGAGATTCCTTAAAAAAAAACTGGAAATAGAACTGCCCTATGACCCAGCAATCCCACTGTTGGGCATACATACCGAGGAAACCAGAACTGAAAGAGATGAATGTACCCCAAAGTACATTGCAGCCCTGTTTACAATAGCTAGGAAGCAACCTAGATGTCCACTGGCAGAAAAATGGATAAGAAAGTTGTGGTACATATACACGATGGAAAATTATGCAGCTATAAAAAGAATACATTTGAGTCAGTTCTGATGAGGTGGTTGAAACTGGAGCCTATTACATAGAGAGAAAATGAAAAGTGAAAGTGAAAGTCACTCAGTCGTGTCCGACTCTTTGGAACCCCGTGGACTATATAGTCCATGGAATTCCCCAGGCCAGAATACTGGAGTGGGTAGCCTTTTTCTTCTCCGGGGGATCTTCCCAACCCAGGGTTAGAACACAGGTCTCCTGCATCGCAAGAAGTTTCTTTACCAGCTGAGCCACAGGGAAGCCCAAGAATATTGGTGTGGGTAGCCTATTCCCTTCTCCAGCGGATCTTCCTGACCCAGGAATCAAACTGGGATCTCTTGCATTGCAGATGGATTCCTTACAGACTGAGATATCAGAGAATCCCCCATACAGAGAGAAGTCAGAAAGAGAAACACCAATACAGCATATTAACACATACGTATGGAATATAGAAAGATGGTAAGGATGATCCTATATGCAAGGCAGCAAAAGAAACATAGATGTAAAGAAGACATTTGGACTATGTGGGAGAAGGCGAGGGTGGGATGATTTGAAAGAATAACATTGAAACGTGTTTATTACCATATGTAAAATAAATGACTAGTGCAAGTTTGGTATATGAAGCAGGACACTCAAAGCCGGTGCTCTAGGACAACCCAGAGGGGTGGTGTGGGGAGGGAGGTGTGTGTGTGGGGGTTCAGGATGGGGGAACACATGTGCACCCATAGCTGATTCATGTCAGTGTGTGGCAAAAACCATCACAATATTGTAAAGTAATTATCTTCCAATTAAAATGAATTAATTAATCTAAAAAAATAATTACTCACAATTAGGACTTTTGTTTAGTTTTTTTAGACAACATTTTTTCTTTTTTTGAAGGAAGGTCTCCCTCTGGTATATTCCACAAGAAGTGCAGATGGTTACAAAATTTTTTAAGTTAATGTTGAAAGATTTTCTCTATAGTCTTGATGCTTTAATGACACCATGGCTAGATATAGAATAGTTTACCTTTGTTCATTGGATTAGAGAAAAAGCTGCTTAATTATTCTTTGCTTTGTATGTTGCTTTTTAAATTTCTGATGCCAATCTAATTTTTTAGTTTTTGAAATTTATCTGACCTTTACCTTGAAGACTTTACTTTTGAAAGCTGAGTATTTTGTTTGGCTCTTTATCAGAGTGGATCATTCTTCCTTCCCTCTCCTCACCCTGATATACTCAATGAGCCCTTTCAAATTTTAGGTGATTTTTCTCTAAAAAATATTTATTGGATTATACTTTTAAATGTTAGGTCTGTTCCATTGTTTTACTTTTTAAAAGATTCTGATAATACATTGTTCTTTCTTTGTTTTCAGTTTCTACTGTTTTCTTTTTGTCCTTTTTTGCTTTTTTATTGATACTATTTTCTTTTTCTTACTTAGCACTCCCTGTCTCTGTCCCTTATTTTCTCTTAGTCTGTTCCTTTTAATGCATGGTATAATTTATTTTCCTCTTCTGAGATAATGTGCTTCTCTTGAGTTCAATCAACCCTCTGTATATCTATTTTTTGTACATTTGTTTTTAATTTTTGTATTTATGATTTCTATTTGTCTTTCATACAATCACATACTTATTTGTATATATTAGATTCTATTTGGAAAGCCAACATAGTTTTCTTCTGGTTTGTGCTTTTATTCAGGGAAAAACATTTTCAGTTGATGTGCATAGTTTTTGTTATTTATTTTATGTTCAAGGGTTACAATATTCTAGTTTAATGTCACATGCAGTTCTAAGTATATTAAAGTCATTTCAGTTCAGTTCAGTTGCTCAGTCATGTCTGACTCTTTGAGACCCCATGGGCTGCAGCACACCAGGGTTCCCTGTCCAACACCAACTCCCAGAGTTTACTCAAGTTCATGTCAATTGTGTTGGTGATGCCATCCAACCATCTCATCATCTGTGTCCCCTTCTCTTCCTGCCTTTAAACTTTCCCAGCATCAGGCTCTTTTCAAATCAGTCAGTTCTTCACATCAGGTGGCCAAAGTATTAGAGCTTCAGCTTCAGCATCAGTCCTTCCAATGAATATTCAGGACTGATCTCCTTTAGGATGGACAGGTTGGATCTCCTTGCAGTCCAAGGGACTCTCAAGAATCTTCTCCAACACCACAGTTCAAAAGCTAAGATTCTTCAGCGATCAGCTTTCTTTATAGTCCAACTCTCACATCCATACATGACCACTGGAAAAACCATAGCTTTGACTAGATGGACCTTTGTCGGCAAAATAATGTCTCTCTTTTTAAATATGCTGTCTAGATTGGTCATAACTTTTCTTCCAAGGAGCAAGCGTCTTTTAATTTCATGGCTGCAGTCACCATCTGCAGTGATTTTGGAGCCCCAAAAGCTAAAGTCATTTAGCAGGTTATATTTCTTTGTTTTTCATTGGGAGGAAATACTCAGGTTGAGTACGGAAAAATCAAGAAATTTTATTGCCACCATCAGAACTGTATTTCTCTGGTTTAAAGGACTTCAAATTATCGTAAGGATAAGAAATACAATGACAAAGAAAAACTCAATTTCATTTGTAATTTCAAAGAGACTGAAGCTTTGATTACTATGCACATACAGACTTTAAAATTCTATTGTGATAATCCTGATGACAAGTGAGAACTGTAAGAGATACACTCAGAAATTTTGATAAAGATATCTAAACAAAGTTCTGTTGCAATCATACAGATGTCATAGACATGCCAAAAGTTATTTTTTTATACTTTACAAGCAGATTTTCTGTACCTTACTGATTTCCTCTTTACTTTTTCTATAAATAGAAAAAAAAGGTGCTTTCATTTCATTTATTTATTTATGGCTTTTATTATAGATTTCTCTATTTCTTCTGTAATTCTCTTTAATTTTTTCTCATGTATTCTAAAGCTATTAGAAATGCAGTTACTGTTGATAAACTTGCCTCTTTAATATCATTAAATAATCTTCTTTACTATTGGTAACATTCTTTTCTCAGGAAACTACTTTGTCTGATCTTAATATAATCCCTTCAATTTTTTGTTATTAGTGTTAATATGAAGAATCATTGCCCACTTTTTAATTTTAGTCTTTATTATCTTTTAAATTTTATTTGGATTACCTAGGCATCTTATAGTTGAAACTTAATTTCTTTATGCACACTACTAATCTCTCCTTTTTAATTGAGGTCTTTAAACCAATTACATTTAATACAATCATAAGAAGTTTGAGCTTGTATCTATCATTTTTCTATTTCTTTTCTACTTGAACTATGCTGTCTAGGTTGGTCTTAGCTTTTCTTCCAAAGAGCATGTGTCTTTTAATTTCAAGGCTGCAATCACCGTATGCAGTGATTTTGGAGCCCAAGAAAAGAAAATCTCTCACATTTTCCAGTGTTTCCCCATCTGTTTGCTGTGATGGTACTGGATGCCATTATCTTAGTTTTATGAATGTTGAGTTTTAAGCCAGTTTTTTCACTCTCTTCTTTCACTTTCGTCAAAAGGCTCTTTAGTTCCTCTTTGCTTTATCCCTTAAGGGTGGTGTCATCCACATATCTTATTGGTATTTCTCCTGGAAATCTTGATTTCAACTTGTGTTTCATCCAACCTGGCATTTCACATGATGTACTTGGCATATAAATTAAATAAGCAAGGTGACAGTATTCAGCCTTAATGCATTCCTTTTTCAATTTGGAATCAATCCGTTTTTCCATGTCTGGTTCTCATTGTTGCTTCTTGACCTGCATACAGATTTTTCAGGAGGCAGGTAAGGCGGTCTGGTAAGGTGGTCTTTATTTTTCCTGTATTTTTTCCCCTGTAATTAATGCTCTTCTTCCCATACCCTGGCTGCCTTAAAATTATTTCTCTAGTATCAATTTTAAGAAATTTGGTCAAATTTGGAAATTTTTTAACCATTATTTCTTCAAATAGTTCTTGTCCTCTCCAACTCCCATCTCAATTAAAGACTCTAGTTATATGTATATAAGATAATCTGGAGTTTTCAAGAGATTGTTAATGCTGTTCATTTTTTTAAAAATCTGTCTTTCATTGTGCTTAATTTTGGATGAATTCTAGTGATGTCTTTAATTCTACTAACCTTTTTTTCTGCAATATCTGATGTGTCATTAATCCCCATCAGTTGTATTTTTTCATTGTAGCCTCATAGTGTCCATTAATAAAACTTTGAATCTTCTAAAATATATTTTTTATGCATTTGCTTAATATTCTTAGCTTTTACTGTAGCATCTTGGACAATTTCAAGTTATAAGACATGTTTTATATTCTTTGTATATTAATTCTATCATCTGTGTAATATTTGGGCTGATTAATTTTCTCTTCATAGTGGTTTTATTTTCCTGATTTTCATACTTTATTTTATTGGTTGCTTGATATTTATGCATTCTTAGTTATGTTTTATGTTTAATTCTGGTACTTAGTTCAGTTGAATGGAGAAGAAATATGAAATATATACATTATCATATTATTTATACATATATACATATATGAATATTTATCTATATATGTATATATATATATGCAATGGAACACTGCTCAGTCATAAAAATAAAAATTTTGCCATTTGCAACAACAAGGATGGACCTGGAAGGTATTACACATGGTGAAACAAGCGAAACAAAGACAGATATTGTATGTTTTCTCTAATATGAGGAATTTTAAAAAATAAAACAAATAAAACAGAAACACTAACAGATACAGAGAACAAATTAGTGATTACCAGAAGGGAGACTGGTAGTGTGAGGGTCAAAATAGATGAAGGGGATTAAGAAGTATAAACTACTAATTAGAAAATAAACAAATTGTAAAAATCTAATGTAAATCACAGGGAATTTAACCAATATTTTATAATAAATTTGTATGGAGTATTATCTATAAAAATACATATTTACCATGTTGTACACCTGGAACTGATGTTATAACTTAAGTCAACAATTCTTCAATAAACAAAATAAATTAATGCTACATTTTTATAAAATTTGAAATACTATTCTTCTTAGATACTGAAAGGTTGTTGCTGGACCACGAAAAGACACCCGGGATTCTTGGCCTCCGGAGGAGAAGAATTCAATCCGGGGCCAGAGACGAGGCTTGATCGCTCAGAGCTTTTGTGTGATAGAGTTTATTAAAGTATAAAAGGGATAGAGAAAGCTTCTGACATAGTCATCAGAAGGGGGCAGAAAGAGTACCCCCTTACTAGTGTTAACAATGGAATTATATATTCCCCAATTAATTATTACACTGAATCAAAAGAATGTCTGGAGGTTGTCAAGACCTCACCAGACCCACTCCCATAATTTACATTTTAGGATAACAGGATTAGCATTTGACAATAGAAACATCCTTCAGACCTACTCCTGTAATATACATTCTAAGATATCAGGATTAGTCAGAAGGTTTTCAGGAAGGAGAAACTGCCCTCCAGCTGGATACATTGTTGTTGTATAATCCCTAGTATAGAGTTTAAACTGAGTTGTGTAATTGACTAAGACTAAGGAATGCAGAGGAGAAAGAAAAAAAAAAAGTTTGTTCTTTTCTCGTCCTTGAGAATTCCAGACCCCTCTCTCCTTGGGGACCCCTAGACTTCTTATCAACCTGCCTAGGAGATCACTCTCTCATTTCCCCCTTTTCTTTTAGGAGAATTATGTTGCCAAGGGAAAGGGGCTTCGTTTTCATTCCATAACTACTTCCTGCTGTTTAGGGGAGTGGTCCCTAAATTGTTGAGGCAACATATTCTCCTAACTCTCATATTGAGGGTCTCTGATCCACGGGCCCCAAGTAATGGTTGGAGGAGGTTGTGGCACTCGTAGGAGCTTGGACAACCATTTGTAACTTAAAAGCTTTTAGATGGTTGGAAAACCCCATTATACAGTTACAGATGTAAGGCAAAATAGTCATTAAACCAAGTTAAAATCAAAATGAAAAGTCACATTATGTCCATAGTTACGTCAGTCCATCTTAGAGTTGTTAGATGTCATCAGTTGAAGAAGAGGCATCACATGCGATTGTTGTTGAAGGTATTCGCAGACTTGGAGAAAGTCTTTTCCACGAAGTGGAGATGTCCACTACAGGAAACCTTTCACTGATGAAGAGGGGAGTGCTCCACAGACCCAGCAGTTAGACCGATTATGAAAGACAGTTTAGGAGTGAGCCCAGGACAGGAAGGCATTGTCTTGAGGATCAAAGGGCAGACTCAGAATTTTTGGAGTCAGCAGAAATAGGCTTACATAGATTATCAGGCCCATCAGAGCATAGAAAGTAAAGACATAAAACGAAGTCACTTAGTTCTGGTCAGGGTGCCACCTCTTAACTCGAGTGTGATGTACTCACGAATCAATTCCTGGCACTTTGACAGCTGTGGGAGAAGAAAGAATAACCAGGTAAGGGCCTTTCCAGAGGGGCTCAAGGGATGGCCCACCAGACCCCAATGTTTTTATGAGGACCTCGGTTCCTGGCTCAAATAGAGGCTTGCTTGACTCAGAGGCTGGGTCAGGAGTCATCTCCCAGAGTTTTGTTAATGCCTGTTGAAAAGCTGAGAGCTGAGTTACATAATTAGTTAATTCCAAGGCTTCGGGGTCTATAACAATGTCTGTGCGTAAGAAAGGCCTTCCATAAATACATTCAAAGGGGGACAGTCCCTCCTTTTGGGGGGCAATTCGAGCCCTCATTAAAGCTATGAGCAGGACTTTAATCCAATTGTCCCGTGTCTCTTGAGTTAATTTGCACAGATGTCTTTTGATAATGTCATTAGCCTTTTCAGCCTTCCCTGAGGAAGGTTGGGGTCTCCAGGAACAGTGTAAGTGATATTCTATTCCTAGAGCTTTAGACAGCCCCTGAGTTACAGCAGCCTTAAAGGCAGAGCCATTGACACTCTGAAGGCTCCGTGGCAGCCCAAACCTGGGGATAATTTCATGGAATAAAATCTTTATAACCTTCTTAGCCTGTTCACTACGACAGGGAAAAGCCTCAATCCATCCAGTAAAAGTATCCACCCAAACTTGTAAGCAAGAGTATTCATTAGCTTTGGCATATAAGTAAAACCAATTTCCCAGTCCTCTCCAGGATACTTTCCACTTCGTTGTAATCCAGATTTTGCTAGTTTTCAGTCTTTGGGTTATTTTTCTGACAAACCTCACAGCTTTTGATAATGTCCTTTAAAGTTTTCATTACATTTTTACCTTCAAACAAACGAGAAGCCATCTGGTAAGTATTCTCTGCACCCAAATGAAAACTCTGGTGTAAACCCTCAAGAATTTTCCATTGAGCATTTTCAGGAATTAGTAATCGTCCATCCTTGGACTGTAACTATCCTTTATCAGTAATCTTTGCTCCATTTTTCTCATATCTTTCTAATTCTTCCCCAGTATATTATGGTTTTTCCTGTTCCACAGGATCTGTCCAGATCAAAGGCATCTGCAGTGAAGGTGTTTCATAAAGTGCCACTTTTCTGGCTTGACAGTCAGCCAGCTGATTACCTTCGGCTACTTTACTCCCATCCCTGCTGTGCCCTTGGCAATGCATAACAGCTACTTCTTTAGGACAATATATAACAGTTAAAAGTCTCTAGATCTTTCTGAAATGCTTAATAGTTTCTCCTGTTGCTATTTTAAACTGTCTTTCTTTCCATATTACAGCATGAGCATGTAAAGGCAAACAACCGTCCTTGGAATCAGTGTAGATATTTACCCGCTGCCCTTTGCTTAACTGGACCCGCTCCAGTGTTCTTGCCTGGAGAATCCCAGGGACGGTGGAGCCTGGTGGGCTGCCGTCTCTGGGGTCGCACAGAGTCGGACACGACTGAAGCGACTTAGCAGCAGCAGCAGAGCTCGGGTCAGAACCACAAGCTCCGCTAACTGAGCACTGGTTCCCTGGGGGAGAGATTTTGCTTCTAAAACCTGTTCAGCAGTCACCACGGCGTAACCTGCTTTACACTTTCCATCTCGAACAAAAGAACTGCCATTTGTAAACATTTCCATGTCAGAATTGTCTAATGGGGTATCCATTAGATCTTCCCGAGCTGCATAGTTTAAAGTTAGTAATTGGGAACAATCGTGATCAGGTGTTTCATTTTCCTTCTCAGGAAGGAAAGTGGTAGTGTTATAGTCACGCGCTCTGGGAAACAAGCTCACTCAGAAGGACGATGCAGATAGTAAAGTGCAGTTTATTACACCGGCGGGCCCAAGGCAGAGTCTCCTCTTAGCCAAGGACCCCGAACAGCATTTGTGAAAATCTTTTATACCCCATGTGTACGTGTCTGAACCCACCATCTCAATTTCCTTGAGACTTACATAAACAAAGGAAAGGTACCTTGAGACTTACATAAACAAAGGAAAGGTAAATACAATCACAATAACCCCATCATTCATGTGTTCTGTGTTCAAACAGTCAATCATCAATAAGCCTGAGGTTACATTCCAAACAGTTAATAATCAATAAGCCCAAGGTTACAGAAAAAAATTATGACCTCTCCGGAGGTAGGGGGATCAGTGTGTTTTCTCTTAGGTGATGAGTAACCTGGATACAATCTTCTGAGTAACCTGGATACAATCTTCAAGATTACCCTGTCCAGAGGGGGTGTTATCCTTCTATTGTTTCCACAGGCACTAAGCACAGAGTTCAGAGTCCATTAGAGAGGTGGCCGAGCATGATCAGCACGAACAGGCCTAAGATGGAGTCCAGGCCCTATGAATTCCTTCTTCAGCAGGATTTAAGTTTCCACAAACTTTAAGCTTAGTTAGGGGTCCTTCTAACAACAATGACTGATATTTAAGAAGCCTACTGTCGTCATCCAAATATTAACCTTAGAATTTAAGATTTTACTCACATCATGAGAAGTCAGTACAGTAAGGTTTTGTCCATTAATTATTTTTAAAGCTTCTGGTGCTAATAAAGCAGCTGCCCCAATTACTCTTTGGCAGTGGGGCCACCCTCGTGAAATTACATCTAATTCTAGTCTAATTCTCTGCTTAGATAAACAATAGGTTGCTGGTGAGGCCCTCCGGGTTGTGTCAAAACTCCCAAGGCCATACCTTTTCTTTCAGTGACAAACAAAATAAATTCTGACCCTGTGGGCAAGCTCAAAGCGGGAGCTTGCAGGAGAGCAGTCTGAAGAACCTTAAAAGCCTTTTGAGTATCTGGAGACCAAACCAGTTTTTCGGTTTGGGCCTGCTGAGTTTCAGCTATAAGTTTATATAGAGGCCGGGCAAGTTCCCCATAACCCGGAATCCAAATGCGACAGTAGCCTGTGATTCCCCAAAATCCTCTCAGTTGTCTTAAAGTCATAGGTAGGGAATGATTTAGTATAGGTTTAATTCTCTTGGGGCCTATGGCCCTAGTCCCTTCTGATATGATTAGGCCCAGATATCTAACAGATTGTTGACAAAGCTGAGCCTTTTCTCTTGATGTCTTGTAGCCGCAGCCTGCCAGAAAGTTTAAGAAATCTTCTGAGGCTCGTGAACAAGCTTCCTCTGTCTCAGCACAGAGCAAATTATCGTCTACATATTGTAACACCACCGCTTCAGAACTATTAAAGTTTTGTAGATCACGTGACAAACTTTGTCCAAATAAGTGAGGACTGTCGCGAAATCCCTGGGGCAAAACTGTCCAGGTTAACTGACAAGCTGGCTGCCTAGGGTCTTCAAAGGCAAATAGAAATTGACTTTCCTCCGCCAAAGGCACTGAATAGAAAGCATGTTTCAAATCAGTTACTGAGAAATATTTGGCTCGATCAGGAATTTCAGACAATAGAGTGTAAGGATTAGGAACCACGGGGTGTAAAGGAACTATAGCCTCATTTATTGTTGGTAAATCTTGAACTAGTCTCCATTTACCATTTGATTTCTTTATACCAAAAATAGGAGTGTTGCATGGACTGTTACAGGAAATTAATAGTCCCTGCTCCTTTAAATTTTCGGTGATGGGTTTTAGCCCTTCCTTAACCTCAGGTTTCAGTGGATACTGCTTCTTATGTGGAATTAAGTGTGGGTCTCTGAGCTTGACAACTACAGGAATAGCATTTTGTGCTTGACCCACAGATTTTTCATCAGCCCATACTCTAGGATTTACATTTCGCTCAATGAAAGGGAGAGAAAGGGAGGGCTCCATATTCATGAAAACAGAGGCATGGACCTTGCTCAGTATATCCCTCCCCAAAAGGGGAGAGAGCGATTCTGGCACAATCAGAAACTCGTGTGAAAATAGCACTGAATCCCAGTCACAACTGACAGAAACACGGAAGTAATACCTTTTGCTTGTCCAGACAGTCCCATTACGGAAGCAGATCGGGCAGAAAGTGGGTCAGGGGCTTCACTAAGCACGGAGTAAGGTGCCCCAGTATCTAAAAGGAAATCGACGGATTGGCCTCCCACAGTTATTAATACCCGGGGTTCCTCAGGTGTAATTAGAACGGGAGCTTGTGTGGGGACTCCTGGGCACCTTCAGTCCTGATTGTCCTGAGAGTCCAACCCCCGAAACCTATGACTCTGGGGGCAGTCTCTCTTCCAGTGTGGTCCTTTGCTGACCGGACATGGAACCGGGGGCAGCTTGGATGCCTGAGAGCAATCTCGCTTGAGGTGCCCCTCCTTTCCACAGTAATAGCAAGCCCATCCCTTTTCACCTGGGTCCCTCTGGGCATTTTTCTCAGGCTGTTTAAGAACAATTCTTACAGCCATTGCGAAGGCTTCCGCTTGTTCCTTTGTCTTTCTCTGCCTTTCTTTATTTTCCTCATATTCCCTACCATAATAGACTGTCTGAGCCAGTTGTAACAGATTATCTAAAGACTGGTTAGGTCCATACACCCATTTTAATAGCTTACGGTGGATATATGGAGCCGACTGAGTGAGAAATCTATCCTTTAAAGTCACTTTTCCCTCTTCACTTTCGGGATCGATCTCAGTGAATCTGTGAAGGGCTTCTCTCAGTCTATCTAGGAATTGACTAGGAGCTTCCTTCTCCTCCTGTTCTGTGTTTGCCAATTTTTGCCATAGTTTAAAGGCTTAGCACGCGCCTGCCTGAGTCCTTCAAGAATGCATCTGACAAAATACCTCCGATCCCATCTTCCTTTAGCTGTGTTGTAGTCCCAATCTGGTTCTATAGTTGGGACCACCTGATTCCCAGTGGAGAGGGCGGCTATCTCGTCCTCTCTCTTCCCTACTGATTCATTACCAAGCCATTCATCTCCACATAAGCAACTGCTTTTCCCAAAACTCAACTCTTCGAGTCGGGAGTCGGTGTTTGTCCCAAGATATATATCACATCTTTCCAAGTAAGGTCATAAAGCAGAGTAACACCTTTAAAAGCTCTAATATATTTTTCTGGGTCCTGTAAATAGTCTCCCAGATCCTCCTTAATACTTTGTATTTCTTGATAAGAAAAAGGCTTATTAACTCTCATAGAATGATTATTTCTCCCGGTGGGTGCTTCGTGAAGGGGCAACAGCTTGTGCGGCTGTTCCTCAGTCTCTCTGGCTGCTCTGCGCATATGATCCCAGGGATGGAGTGGAGAAACCGGTTTCACTTTATCTCCTTGTCTCCTGTCCTCCATCTCATCTCTTACTTCGATGGTCTGAGCTTCTACTGAAACCAGAGTAATCTGAGGTCGTACTGAGACAGGAGTTGTTTGGACCTCTACATGGGCAGGTTGAATCTCAGTTTGGGTTTCCACTGAGAGCAAGGCAACCCTTCTTGGATGGGGGTGGGGTGGTTCTCTGACTTTCAGTTTGTTCAGTTGGGAGCCCCGGGCACGGGGGCAAAGTAGGAGGACAGGAGGGAGCTGAAGGAGTCACACCCAAATCTATACCCTTAGGACACAAGTCTGGCATATTTCGCAGAGAGAAAAAGAGCAACACATATGCTACTTCTACCCATTTCCCTTGTTTTCTACATAACCGGTCTAATTGTAAAACCGTATTATACTTAAGAGACCATCCAACCAGCCACCGTTCGCCGTTCTCCAAAGGGTATTGCGGCCATGCAGTATTACTTAGGAAGGTCAGGTGTGTCTTCTTTAAGCCCTGGGGATCAAATCTATCCCAGTTTTTTCAGGATACAGTTCGAAAGAGTGAGGCTGGAATTGTTAGCTCCCTTCTGTAAGAGAGAAAAAAGCGACCAGCGCCCTCCTTCTACCGGAGGCGTTCCTCCCTGCTCTAGATGGGGATGTAGACAGACTTTACACCAAAACTTTTCTTTCCTGGTTGGATTTAGTCTGTTCCTTACCGACGCAGGCGCCATACTAGTCCCTCCCAGTTCTACCACCGAGACGGGGTGGGGATGCACCAGGGGTAGACCTGATGGCATCCCTGACTGACGTCCAGCTCTTCACCATTAAAACCTTGCTTGCCTCTGATGCCACCCGGGGTGCAATCAGAGTAACCTTCCGGAATGCCTCCCTGGCCAAGACCACTGGGGGACTAAGACTAAGGAATGCAGAGGAGAAAGAAAAAAAAAAACAACAACACAAAAACGTTTGTCCTTTTCTCCTCCTTGAGAATTCCAGACCCCTCTCTCTTTGGGGACCCCTAGACTTCTTATCAACCTGCCTAGGAGACGACTCTCTCAATACTTAACTACATGTATTTAAAAAAGAGGTGATTATAAAGACTACCTTCAGCTATGCCACTTTTTCTGAGCAGGTGATGATAAAATACTGTCATAGAAGAGAAAATATTTCCACTTATAAATGGTGCTTCCTCTACTAGGTTTGTCACTGATTACTGCATTACATATATAGCCTGCTTTAAACATTTCATATATTAAAAATATATATATTTATTTATTTTCCCAGCTACATGTGACTTCCTTCATATTAAAGAATTGAGTTAAAGAATTAAGGAATCAACGATGGCAAGTTGTGGTATACCTTCTTTAGGTATATATGCAGAAACATGCTACAGAAATAAAAAATTGTTATAGATACATTTTGCTAAAAACTATAATTCAAATTACTTACAAAATTATGTAACTTACAAAAAAATGTGACTGAGTTTGCACATGGTTAGTTTACCTGCGGAGCACTTTCATATTACAACAGCAAATCTTGAGTGTTTTCTTTAGATAAAGGAACTTATCTTACTGTATTTGTTTAATTTGTTGTCCTCTTATTTTTCTTCCTTTTAGAACATCTATTGTTCATAATATGTCTTTGACTCTTTCTTCCATCTCTTCGTTTTCCTTATAATATCTCATTGTTTATTCTATTTTCTAAACTTTTTTATTGGATATTTGAAATCATTAATCATATTCTCAAGAAAGTCAATGTTTTAGTTCTCCCTCCCACATTGTTTGAAAAATTCAGATTTCATTTTTATCCATAAATCATTTTTGCTTTATTTTTAATATTTATTTATTTTAATTTTGACAATCAACAGCGCTTCTTTAATAGACATTTCTGTTTGGTATACAACTTGGATCTCCCCCCTTATGTTGCTGAGTTGTATATGTGCCTATGTATATGTGTATTTATGTGTTGTGTGCATATTTATGGCGGTTTTAAATCCATTAATACCTATACACCTTAGTCCTTTACAGTTTGGCAAGAAGTGGGAAAACAATGTGAGCAGTGAAATAGAATTACTACTAGTGGTAAGTTTATTGGCAAAACCTTATAACTCTTCAAAAGGTCTAGAGTACTTGTGTGCTGTCTAATCCCCTCGAGCGCACGTTTTGTCCCTTCCTCCAAACACAGGAAGAGGAAACAGTCAGCTATCATTTTGGCTCATCACAGATCCATCAAATTCTGTCAGTTCAAGCAGACACTCCATGTACCCGTGGAAAAAGCTGTCCTGCCGTTTTAGAGAGTCAAGGGAGTTTGCAGCTGAATGACCTTGGGCATTCTTCTCTTTGACTGAATCCTCTAAGAAAAGCAAAACTTCCTCTTTATCATGGATCATTCGGGCTTCCCTGGTGGCTCAGTCGGTAAAGAATCTGTCTACAATGCCAGAGACCTGGGTTCAATACCTGGGTTTGGAAGATCCCCTGGAAGAGGGCATGGCAACCCATCCCAGTATTCTTGCCTGGAGAATCCCAAGGAGAGAGGAGCCTGGCGGGCTACAGTCCACGAAGTCGCAAAGAGTCAGACACGACTGAGCGACTAAGCACAGCACAGGATCATGGGTCATTCAGGTCTCAGCAACTCCAAGAGTGTCTGATCCAGAAGTCCATGCAGCCCTGGACATACCCTGTAGATTTCCCCTGTTTAAGTCGTTAATTTTTATTTTCTGTACTTCCCTCAAAAAAGAGTCCAGATACTGAGATAATCAGGCACATACTTCAGGAAGATATTTTTCTCTCCTTTATTATTTTGAAATTATGCAAATTATGTGAAGACACAGTTGCTTCTTGAACAACACAGGTTTGAACTGTGCAGGTAGAATTTTTCAATAGTAAATCCTACAGTAAGTAATACAGAATCCATGGCTGATTGAATCTATTTGTAGAGGAACTGCACATAATGACAATCAAATAGGCTATAGGCAGTTTTTTTGTTTTTTTCCAGCAGGGTTTGCACCCCAACCCCCATGTTGTTGAAGTAGGATGTAATGACTAATCATTTAATAGATGTGAATGCACCTGCCAAGTATAAATACTAACCAGTATTAATATTTAACCATATTAACTAGTATTGACCTTTTTAGATGCCTTTTTCAAACCATAGTATAGTTTATTTTTGAAATCTAATCTTGTCAAGATTTATGCAAGAAGGGAATCTCTGAGTAGTTTAAAATGGGGTTACGTTTGAAATATGACAGTAAGATACTGAAAAATCATTTTGAATTTAGATAATACTTCACAGTCTGGGATTAATCTTGGCACTTATACAATCCAGTTTTTGCACTAGATGTATGTTGGTTCTACCTCTCTTTTTTTTCTCTTTAATAGTTCTGTTCTGCTGTTGCTGCTAAGTCGCCTCAGTCGTGTCTGACTCTGTGTGACCCCATAGACGGCCGCCCACAAGGCTCCTCCATCCCTGGGATACTCCAGGCAGGATCACTGGAGTGGGTTGCCATTTCCTTCTCCAATGCACGAAAGTGAAAAGTGAAAGTGAAGTCTCTCAGTCGTGTCCGACTCTGCGAGACCCCATGGACTGTCCATACTAGGCTCCTCCATCCATGGGATTGTCCAGGCAAGAGTACTGGAGTGGGTTGCCATTGCCTTCTCCTATAGTTCTGTTCACGTCCTCTCAAAGGTTGATATATTCAGGGTATATATTTCTTTTCCTGTCTCTTGATTTTGAAGAAGTCGCCTATTAGTTTCATAACCTATAATGTAAACTATTTCTTCTAAAGTTCTGTTCACTTCTGTGACAAGGCATTAACTATTTTTAAGTCTTCTCAAAATATAATTTATATTCTTGGAGGGTAAATGTAGAAAATGTTTGAAGTAAATGGAAATCAAGTCACTGGTCTAGGACTCTCATAGCTGATTGCTTGGGAAGACTTGAAAAGAGAATGCCAGTGGTGGCTCATATATATGCCACAAGTCATGGAGATAAAAGTAAACTGTTACTCCAAAATTTAGAGAGAAAGGCGCATACAAGAAAGTGGACAAGATATTTTTTTCTGGGGCAAAAGTCCCTGGAGCTCTTAACTGGTAAGGACACTGGAAATGCTGGCGAGTGTGAATGAGGATTGACTAGCATGAGAGTGAGAAGCTACAAGGGGTCTGCAGTCTGGTGCCGGAGGCACTCTTCCACACATTTTAATTCTAGGAATCTAGCCAGTTTTCACAGTGAGGAGCCACTAAATATCCCCCCAGGATGAGCTTAAACTAACCATTTTGAAATACCTCCAAAAGATTTTCTATAATAAAGACTTACTTTTTTTTTTTTTTTTTTATAAATTTATTTATTTTAGTTGGGGGCTAATTACTTTACAATATTGTAATAGTTTTTGCCATACATTGACAAGAATCAGCCATGGGTTTACATGTGTTCAAGATTTTAGGAGAGTTTTATCTCACCTGGAGGGAAGGGCATGTGTTCAGTGACTGCTACACCACGTATAATCTGTCCCTTACAAAAGAGGGAGGAGGAGAAAACAAGAAACACTCATGAATGTGGGACTATATAGCCCAAGAACAAAGACCTATCAAAAATCAGTTTAATCATAAGATTATAAAACCTTCCCCCTCCCAAATCTTACTAAGACATCTCCAGGCCTCCAGTAAAATAATCGAAAAAAGGAGCTGAAAGAGCTATAAAATAAGCTATTTATAGAATAGTTCTGAGAGAAGGACATAAATAAAAGGAGATGGAAAATCACAGATACTAGACTTACAGCTACAGTAAACATTGTTGTCTAACTTCTAACAACCTATTAACTTCAATTAACCTTAAGTGATCACCTCAATTATCCTCACATCTTAAATACAAGTTCACAAACAGTTGATAACAAAAGGCTAGAAAATATATATATACTGTAAAAATACCAGTTATAAGAAGGCTGATACAGTACATTGAAATAGGAAGTCAAATTTTGAGTCAATCAATATTACTAAAGATTAAAAGGAATCATAAATTTTTAAAAGGGGTCAATTTAAAACAAAGACAGCAATGTCAAATTTTCACAAGTCTATAACATGGCTTTACTATATAGAGAACAAAACCTGAAAAAAAATAGCTGAATCAATTTAATTCATATAAACTTACACTTGAAAACTTTAACAAATATTTCATATTATGAGTATGAGCAACTATATTTTAGAATGTATAAAAGTGGAACCATGCAATTAACAAGACTAGCATATAGATAGCAGCTCCAGACAACCATAGAAAATGTTCCTTTCAACTGGGTAGGCAAGATTCTTGGCTGTGTCCCTCACAGTTACACATAGCTGCCTTTATGACTGATTAATTTTTTAATTAAATTTATTTTTAATTGAAAGATAATTACTTTACAATATTGTGTCAGTTACTGTCAAACATCAGCATGAATCAGTCATAGGTACACATATGTCCCCTCCATCCTGAACATCCCTCCCACCTCCTCCCCATCCCAATCCTCTAGGTTGTTACAGAGCCCCTGTTGGAGTTCCTGAGTCATACAGCAAATTCCCATTGGCTATCTATTTTACATATGGCAATGTATGTTTCCACATTACTCTCTCCATACATCCTACCCTGTCCTTCCTCCCCCCATGCCCTGTGTCCATAAGTCTGTTCTCTATGTATGTATGTCTGTGTCTCCACTGCTGTCCTGTTAGTAGGTTCATCAGTACTATCTTTCTAGATTCCATATATGTGTATATATATATATATATATACCTTATTATTCCATATATGTATATTCCAATATGTATATATACCTTAGTATACAATATTTGTTTTTCTCTTTCTGACTTACTTCACTCTGTATAATAGGCTCTAGGTTCATCCACCTTATTACGATTGACTCAAATGAGTAATATTCCATTGTATATATGCACCACAACTTCTTTATCCATTCACCTGTCAATGGACATCTAGGTTGCTTCCATGTCCTACCTATTGTTTATAATGCTGCAATGAGCATTGGGTACTTGTGTCCTTTTTAGATTTGGTTTTCTCGGAGTGTATGCCTAGTAGTAGGATTCTTGGGCCATATGGTGGCTTTATTCCTAGTTTTTCAAGCTTAATGATACACATCACAGCAAGATGATGAGAAACTCTGGCCTAGAGTAAGACCAGGGAAGTAGGTGACAGAGGTGAATTCTGCTGGCATAAGATAAGAAAATTAGCGGATAGGATGTTGGATGGAAATATGAGAACTGGTAATCTAAATAATTATCTTGAATTAAAAATTAACCATGGATTTGATAAGTGATAGCGAGGAAATATGCTGTATGATTTGCACTCTTTTCAAGTGACTGTGGGACAATTACCAAATTTTGTAAGTTTTATACTCATACTGAATGTGTAGTCTGACCATACTAATAGAATTAAACAGGGGATCAATAAGAATAAGATAATTGCAAAACCCATAATATTTGAAAATTAAATAGTGCATCTTAACCTAATTCATGGGTCAACAAATGTCATAGGAAGAATTATTAAATGTTTTTAACCAAATATAAGTGAAAATATATATTCCCAATTTGTGATGATAAAGCTTACACAAGGAAGGAATTTCACACTTAAATATAGTGCTGAAAACATAATATGTGAATAAAAGCAAGTTGACATCAAATCAATTACAATAGAAAAATGAAGAGCTAAGATTTTTTTTTATTATTTTAAAGACTAATACAAATGATACATTCATTGGCTAATGTAAGACACACATATTACCAACACAAAGATATGAACAGGTACATCACCAAAGACAGAAGATATGAACTCAGAAGGAGAGTAACTTCATACTAACAAAGAAAATAAATTAGATGAAGTGGAAATTGATCTAGAAAAACATAACTTATAAAATGTGACACAAGAATAAATAGTAGTATCTGAACAATCCTGTGTCTGTTTAAATAATTAGGGTATTACTAATAAACTTCCCACAAATAAACTACAGTACAAGATGACTTCACTATTGAAAACAATTAAAGTAGAAAAAACACCAGTCTTCTGTAACTAGATGAACTCAGTGTCTACATGAAAAATCAAACACGATATTCAATCTACAAATACAAATACAACACGGATTGTAGATATAAATGCAAGAGGTAGAAGAGTTTCTTGATCATTACCATAAGACAGCATTTTTATTATCTTGCAGAGGTGAGGGAGTATAATATGTATTTGACAGGATATAGAAAACACTAACAATAAAAGAAAAATAAATAAATAAAACTTCATAAAATTAAAGGTATAGTCATCAAAGTGAAAGTGAAAGTCTCTCAGTCGTGTCCAACTCTTTGTGACCCCATGGGCTGTATATAGTCCCTGGAATTCTCAAGGCCAGAATATTGGAGTGGGTAGCCTTTCCCTTCTCCAGGAGATCTTCCCAACCCAGGGATCAAACCCAGGTGTCCCTCATTGAAGGAGGATTCTTTACCAGTTGAGCCACAAGGGAAGCCTAAGAATACTGGACTGGGTAGACTATCCCTTCTCCAGGGAATCTTCTCAACCCAGAGATCAAAGCGGGGTCTCCTGCATTGCAGCAGATTCTTTACCAAATGAACAATGAGGAAAGCCCCAATAGTCATCAAAGCATACCAATAATGGAATAAAAAACTAAGTTAAACAATAGGAGAAGATATTGCAAGACATATATCAGAGATAATACTAATGTATAGAAATGTAAGGAAATTCCAGAAATTAATAAGAAATAGACAACCACTTCAAAATTTGGCAAAAGTATTAACCAAGTCTTTATACAAAGAAGTTATTTAAAAATTCAATCAGCATAATCAGTTCAGTTCAGTCACTCAGTCGTGTCCAACTCTGCGAGCCCATGGACTGCAGCACGCCAGGCCTCCCTGTCCATCACCAACTCCCCAAATTTACTCAAAATCATGTCCATTGAGTTGGTGATGGCATCCAAACATCTCATCTGTCATCCCCTTCTCCCGCTCTCAATCTTTCCCAGCATCAGAGTTTTTTCAAATGAGTCAGTTCTTCGCATCAGATGGACAAAGTATTGGAGTTTCAGCTTGAACATCAGTCCTTCCAGTGAATATTCAGGACTGATGTCCTTTAGGATGGACTGGTTGGATCTCCTTATGGTCCAAGGGACTATCAAGAGTCTCCTCAAACATGACAGTTCAAAAGTGTCAAACATTCAGCGCTCAGTTTCTTTATAGTTCAACTATCACATCCATACACTACTGATGGTAAAACCATAGCTTTGAATAGACAGACCTTTGTTGGCAAAGTAATAACTTTTCTGTCAAGGAGAAAGTTTCTTTAAATTTCATGGCTGCACTCACCATCAGCAGTGATTTTGGAGCCCAAAAATAGAAAGTCTGTCACTGTTTCCATTATTTCCCCATCTATTTGCCATGAACTGACGGGACCAGATGCCATGATCTTTGTTTTCTGAATGTTGAGTTTTAAGCCAATTTTTTCACTCTCCTCTTTCACTTTCATCAAGAGGCTCTTTAGTTTTTCTTCACTTTCTGGCATAATGGTGGTGTCATCTGCATATCTGAGGTTATTGATATTTCACCCAGTAATCGTGATTCCAGCTTGTGCTTCCTCCAGCCCAGTGTTTCTCATGATGTACTCTCCATATAAGTTAAATAAGCAGGGTGACAATATACAGCCTTGACGTACTCCTTTTCCTATTTGGAACCAATCTGCTGTTTCATGTTCGGTTCTAACTGTTACTTTCTGACTTGCATACAGATTGCTCAAGAGGCAGGTCAGGTGGTCTGACATTCCCATCTCTGAGAATTTTCCAGTTTGTTGGGATCCACACAGTCAAAGGCTTTGGCATAGTCAATAAAGCAGAAGTAGATGTTTTTCTGGAACTCCCTTGCTTTTTTGATGATCCAATGGATGTTGGCAATTTGATCTCTGGTTCCTCTGCCTTTTCTAAAACCAGCTTGAACATCTGGAAATTCATGGTTTATGTACTGTTGAAGCCTTTCTTGGAGAATTTTGAGCATTACTTTGCTAATGTGCAATATACCCATCTTAATGCAGAGATTCAAAGAATAGCAAGGAGAGATAAGAAAGATTTCCTCAGTGATCAATGCAAAGCAGTCATGGAAAGCAATAGAATGGGAAAGACTAGAGATCTCTTCAAGAAAATCAGAGATGCCAAGAGAACATTCCATGCAAAAATGGGCTCAATAAAACACAGAAATAGTATGAAACTAACAGAAGCAGAAGATATAAAGAAGAGGTGGCAAGAATACACAGAAGAACTGTACAAAAAAGATCTTCATGACCCAAATAGTCACAATGGTGTGATCACTGACCTAAAGCCAGACTTCCTGGAATGTGAAGTCAAGTGGGCCTTAGAAAGCATCACTACGAACAAAGCTAGTGGAGGTGACAGAATTCCAGTTGAGCTATCTCAAATATTGAAAGATGATGCTGTGAAAGCACTGTACTCAATATGCCAGCAAATTTGGAAAACTCAGCAGTGGCCACAGGACTGGAAAAGGTCAGTTTTCATTCCAATCCCAAAGAAAGGCAATGCCAAAGAATGCTCAAACTACCGCACAATTGCACTCATCTCACATGCTAGCAAAGTAATGCTCAAAATTCTCCAAGTCAGGCTTCAACTATACGTGAACTGTGAGCTTACAGATGTTCACGCTGGTTTTAGAAAAGGCAGAGGAACCAGAAATCAAATTGCCAATATCTGCTGGATCACAGAAAATCAAGAGAGTTCCAGAAAAAAAAAAACATCTATTTCTGCTTTATTGACTATGCCAAAGCCTTTGACTGTGTGGATCACAATTACCTGTGGATGATTCCAAAAGAGATGAGAATACCAGATCCCCTGATCTGCCTGTTGAGAAATCTGCAGGCCAGGAAGCAACAGTTAGAACCGAACATGGAACAACAGACTGATTCTAAATAGGAAAAGAAGTCTGTCAAGGCTGTATATTGTCACTCTGCTTATTTAATGTATATGCAGAGTACATCATGAGAAACGTTGGGCTGGATGAAGCAGAAGGTGAAGAAGAATTAAAGAGCCTCTTGATGAAAGTGAAAGAGGAGAGTGAAAAAGTTGGCTTAAAGCTCAACATTCCGAAAACAAAGATCATGGCATCTGGTCCCATCACTTCATGGCAAATAGATGGAGAAACAGTGGAAACAGCGGCAGACTTTATTTTGGGGGGCTCGAAAATCACTGCAAATGGTGATTTCACAGCCATGAAATTAAAGGATGCTTACTTCTTGGCAGAAAAGTTATGACCAACCTAGATAACATATCAAAAAGCAGAGACATCACTTTGCCAACAAAAGTCCGTCTCCTCAAGGCTATGGTTTTTCCAGTAGTCATGTATGGATGTGAGTGTTGGACTATAAAGAAAGATGAGTGCCGAAGAATTGATGCTTTTGAAGTGTGGTGCTGGAGAAGACTTCTGAGAGTCCTTTGTATTGCAAGGAGATCGAACCAGTCAATCCTAAAGGAAATCAGTCCTGAATGTACATTGGAAGGACTGATGGTGAAACTGAAACTCCAACCCTTCAACTTCAGCTTCTTCGGCGTTACTCATCAGGGCATAGACTTGGATTACAGTGATATTGAGTGTTTTGCCTTGGAAAGGAACAGAGATCATTCTGTCATTTTTGAGACTGCATGTAAGTACTGCATTTCAGACTCTTTTGTGTACTATGAGGGCTACTCCATTTCTTCTAAGGCATTTGTGCCCACATTAGTAGATAAAATCGTCACCTGAGTTAAATTCACTCGTTCTAGTCCATTTTAGTTCACGGATTCCCAGAATGTTGATGTTCGTTCTTGCCATCTCCTGTTTGATCACTGCCAATTTGCCTTGATTCTTGAACCTATCATTCCAGGTTCCTATACTAACATTGCTCCTTACAGCTTCGGACTTAACTTCCATCACCAGTCACATCCACAACTGGGTGTTGGTGTTTCTTTGGGTCTGTCTCTTCATTCTTTCTGGAGTTGTTTCTCCACTGATCTCTATACTGGGCACCTACTTAACCTGAAGAGCTCATCTTTCAGTGTCCTATCTTTTTGCCTTTGCATGCTGTTCATGGGGTTCTCAAGGCAAGAATTCTGAAGTGGTGTGCCATTCCCTTCTCTAGCGCTGCACATCCAATCAGCATACTGGAGAAATGCAAATAAAGATCATGATAATATATGATTAGGCATAAAAGAGGATTCTGCATTGTCCATAATATTCTAAACATTGATCTGATGAAGTAGACAGATACAATTTTTATTCTCATTTTCAAATAAGAAAAACTAAAATCACAGCCATTAGGTTAATTACCCAAGTCATAGAGTCAGTGAATGAAGAGTACAAAGGATGCAAATCTGATTTTCTGATAGTAACCATTGACATTTGGAAATACAGGCTAGGGACATCTGTTGAAGGTATGGGGATCTGAAAGATTGATTTAGAGAATGAATGGAGTAGTAGTGCATGTGTGTGTCCTTAGTCTCCCAGTCGTGTTTGACTCTGCAACCCCATGGACTCCTTTGTCCATGGGAATTCTCCAGGCAAGAATACTGGAGTGGGTAGCCATGCCCTCTTCCAGGGGATCTTCCCAACCCAGGGATCAAACCCAGGTCTCCTGCATTGCAGGCGGATTCTTTACCATCTAAGCCACCAGGGAAGCCCATGAATACTGGAGTGTGTAGACTACCCCTTCTCCAGGGGATCTTCCCGACCGAAGAAGTGAACTGGGGTTTCCTGCTTTGCAGGTGAGTTTTTTACCAGCTGAGTTAGGAAGGAAGTCCTTTAGTATAGCATAAGAATATCTGATTAACTGGAACAATCCACTCCTGGGTTCATGCTAGATACCAGATTATTGTTTACCAATTTAAAGTTATGAAAATACATAGTTTGGTATTCAGCAGTTTCCAAGTCACAGAGTCTCAGAAACGACAATATATTATATTTCAATAACGGGGGAAAACTGACTGAGAGGCAGTGAGAATGACTTATTCATTATTCAGGGGTCTAGGATGGAAAATCGTATAAGTCGCTGCCCTAGAAACCTGTTTCCCTATCTCTGAGAAAATAGCGTCTTCATAATAAGGGTTGACACTGAGTCGAGTATGCTTGTTTTATAAGCAGGCTGTGTGAGCTCTGATTTTAGATCTCAGTGTATGTCTTGAACTGCGAATATACAAGACCTGGAAGAATCTATACTGCAAAACAAGCACTTTAACAAAAAGCAATTTTTTTTTTTTTTTTTTGGAGCTCTTATTGTATTTACTGCCATCTATTTTCACATTAAAGTTTCTGACTTAAGATTTTTATAGTCAGTCACATATAACAATAACTATTTAAATAATACTTCTTTTAAAATAAAAAGAGACATAATAAATGAAAGATAATGCTTTTATTCTTAAGGGAAAAAGCTGTTTTATTGAGAAAGAAGTTAATCTTTTGATATTTAAATGTGTACTTCTTTTTCTTTAATTTCTATGCATTTTAATTACACATTTATGTTCATAGCAAGGTAAGCTGGATTCATCTAATTTTTATTTTGTCACTAATTCTGTGTGATTGAACAGAGAGTTAAAAGAAAGATGATGTCTTTTTGGCTCATTACTCAAATATGCATGCTCCCGCTTCTGTAAAGCTGTCTTGTAAGGAGTGTTATTAATGCTCTGTTATTGCAGTGCACTGAACACAACAGCATTCAGCCTTTAAATACAGTAATGTAATTCAATGTTTATATGTACTGTTCCTAACCAGTATGTTTTGTCAGGTACTATTTAATCTTTCTGCATTTCTACTTCCCATGAAAGGACCTGATTTTCACAAAAATTCATTTCAAATGCGTCAAGTACGTGAATACAAATCTATTTCCCTCAAAACTCTCAAGGGGGAAAGGACAACAATATATTGGAAAGAAATTGATAGTGGAGATACGAAGGATTGGTCAATGAACGTTTCAGAAGGGACAGCTGAAGACCAGAGGAATTAAGTCATGTGTCGAGGGATGTGCAATTACAATGTGACAGAACCCTGACTGGTACTGATGCAATGCTACTTCAATTTGCCTTTGACACATACATCCAATAATTGTTTCCTGAAAAGTTACAAAACCTCCTTTCTCTATTGTTCCTTAACCAAGTCCTTTTAATATCCTTTTTTCTCTAAGATTTTTTGATACAGTTTTACTTTAGTGAAATCATCCAAATGACATGAAACAAGTTCAATTTAAAGAATTCATATTTAAAAATTACAAAAACTGTTCCATAATGCATTGTTACTTTATGTGCCTTTCCATACTTCTAGTTTGACGATCACAATATCCCAATGTTTGGGACTGTTGTTTCCTTTCTATGGAGGAGAATGACGTTAAGAAATTACAATACTTGCCTGAAGTCAGATAATTGGTGCTTTTAAAATTTCTAATTTAAGGAAGTCAGCAACTGTTATATCACCTCTAACCAGATATAAAGACATCTCTCTTTCTCCCTCTCTCCAACTCTCTTTTGCCCTCCTATCTTTGCTTGTTAATGCATTGTTCATCAAGCTTAAAACATTAATAGACTTAATTTATACTTTTATGAATCAATTATCTCACCATAATAATTATAATATGATGTCAAGGTATTCAGTATATGTAAAACTAATATAGAAACTATTTAAAGTGCCTGAGACACGTTTCTATTACAAGTATTTACATTAATATAGGAATAAAAAAAAACTTTATAGCACTATTCACAATTCCTCTGCCTGTGGAATCCTCCAGTAAAGAGTACTGGAGTGTGTTCTCGTGACCTCCTCCAGGGGATTTACCTGACCCAGGGATTGAACACATGTCTCTTACTTTTGCTGCATTGGCAGGCATGTTCTTTACCACTAGCACCACCTGGGAAGCCCCCACAAGTCATGTATATACTGGTTTGTCCTCCTACCTATTTGGAGCAGAACTACTAAGAGGCTGTTTCCTGGGCTATAGTTCTCAGTAAGGTCCCAGGATAAAACTGAAACTCATAGTTCTTAACGTTGTCTCATTTTATTTTAGTTGACATTAATGATGATAAACAAAACCCATTTTCTAGAGAAGAGAGACCTCTCAAGTGTGTGCTTTCCAAAAGATTGTGAAATGTTATAGAACTTTTAAAATTGTATGTGAGAGATACATCAAAGTAAATGTTTTAAATGTATGTTAAATAGGACAGAGGCATACATTTCAAATGATCATAAAATATTAAGAGAAAGAATGTTGAAAGGAAACATTAAAATAGTAATTAAATTAAATCAACAATAAATTAAAGGGAACAGGCCACAAAAACTGCTACACTTTTTCTTTAAATTGGCCACACTAAATGCATACTACTTCTATAATTTCTAAAACAAATGCAGAAAAAATACAGAAGTCAATAGTACATAATTCCTGCAGTAATTGCACAATTCTAAAGTTCTCATTTGATTCCTTTTAAATAAACAACTTTTCTATAGAAAAGTCTCTCTGCACTGTGATTTCATTCTCACCTTTTTTGGTTGGCCTCTTTCATAAGTAAAAAGTAAGCACAATCATTTCATGAGGAATGATCGTTTATACTAATACATTGTTGAAAGAAAAAATAAACAAATATCTTTTTGATACTAGATAATTTTATCATTTAAAATATCTCTTTAAATAGTATACTGGGGGAATTCCCTGACAATCCAATGGTCACAACTCGGTGCTTCCACAGCTGAGGGCACAGGTTCAATCCCTGGTTGGGAAACTCAGATTTTGCATACTGTGTAGCATTGCAAAATAAATAAATAAATACTATACCAATCATAAAAATAGAGGTAATTGAAATTTAAAAAAATATATGGCATGACCACCTATTAAATGATTATTCACTAATAACATTTATGATTTACTATGTATCAATGTAACGCCAGATGCTAAGAATACAATGGTTTATAAAAGGTAATCAAGAAAGCCTGAAGTAGGTTATAATTCATTGTAAGAAATAAAAAAATAGACCAAATAGGAAATTGTAATATTTGGTGATAAGTTCTCTGATACAGAGGGTAAACAGAGGGATTAAAACTTAGACTTCAAGGCTATGGTTTTCTCTGTTATGCAATTATATGTCAATAATACATTGTAAAGCTGAAGAAGCTGAAGTTGAACAGTTCTATGAAGACCTACAAGACCTTCTAGAACTAACAGCCAAAAAAGATGTCCTTTTCATTATAGGAGACTGGAATGAAAAAGTAGGAAATCAAGAAACACCTGGAGTAACAGGAAAATTTAGCCTTGGAGTACAGAATGAAGCAGGGCAAAGGCTGATAGAGTTCTGCCAAGAGAACGCACTGGTCATAGCAAACACCCTCTTCCAACAACACAAGAGAAGACTCTACACATGGACATCATCAGATGGTCAACATCAAAATCAGATTGATTACATTCTTTGCAGCCAAAGATGGAGAAACTCTATACAGTCAGCAAAAACAAGACCGGGAGCAGACTGTGGCTCAGATCATGAACTACTTATTACCAAATTCAGACTGAAATTGAAGAAAGTGGGGAAAAACACTAGACCATTCAGGTATGACCTAAATCAAATCCCTTATGACTATACAGTGGAATGAGAAATAAATTGAAGGGACTAGATCTGATAGACAGAGTGCCTGATGAACTATGGATGGAGGTTCGGGACATTGTACAGGAGACAGGAATCAAGACCATCCCCAGGAAAAATAAACGCAAAAAAGCAAAATGGCTGTCTGAAGAGACCTTACAGATAGCTGTGAAAAGAAAGGAAGCAAAAAACAAAGGAGAAAAGGAAAGATATTCCCATTTGAATGCAGAGTTCCAAAGAATAGCAAGGAGAGATAAGAAAGCCTTCCTCAGCAATCAATGCAAAGAAATAGAGGAAAACAACAGAATAGCAAAGACTAGAGATCTCTTCAAGAAAATTAGAGATACCAAGGGAACATTTCATGCAAAGATGGGCTCAATAAAGGACAAAAATGGTGTGAAACTGACAGAAGCAGACGATATTAAGAAGAGGTGCCAAGAATACACAGAAGAACTGTACAAAAAAGATCTTCACGATCCAGATAATCACGATGGTGTGATCACTCACCTAGAGCCAGACTTCTAGAATGTGAAATCAAGTGGACCTTAGAAAGCATCACTCCGAACAAAGCTAGTGGAGGTGATGGAATTCCAGTTGAGCTATTTCAAATCCTGAAAGATGATGCTGTGAAAGTGCTGCACTAAATACACCAGAAAATTTGGAAAACTTAGCTGTGGCCACAGGACTGGAAAAGGTCAGTTTTCATTCCAATCACAAAGAAAGGCAATGCCAAAGAATGCTCAAACTACCACGCAATTGCACTCATCTCACATGCTAGTAAAGTAATGCTCAAAATTCTCCAAGCCAGGCTTCAGCAATACATGAACCGTGAACTTCCAGATGTTCAAGCTGGATTTAGAAAAGGCAGAGGAACCCGAGATCAAATTGCCAACATCCGCTAGATCATTGAAAAAGCAAGAGAGTTCCAATAAAAAGCATCTATTTTTACTTTATTGACTATGCCAAAGCCTTTGACTGTGTGGATCACAAGAAACTGTGGAAAATTCTGAAAGAGATGGGAATACCAGACCACCTGACCTGTTGAGAAATCTGTATGCAGGTCAGGAAGCAACAGTTCGAACTGGACATGGAACAACAGACTGGTTCCAAATAGGAAAAGGAGTATGTCAAGGCTGTATATTGTCACCCTGCTTATTTAACTTATATGCAGAGTACATCATGAGAAACGCTGGGCTGGAAGAAACACAATCTGGAATCAAGATTGCCGGGAGAAATATCAGTAACCTCAGATAAGCAGATGACACCACCCTTATGGCAGAAAGTGAAGAAGAACTGAAGAGCTTCTTGATGAAAGTGAAAGAGGAGAGTGAAAAAGTAGCCTTAAAGCTCAACATTCAGAGAACTAAGATCATGGCATCTGGTCTCATCAGTTCATGGCAAATAGATGGGGAAACAGTGGAAACAGTGGATGACTTTATTTTTCTGGGTTCCAAAATCACTGCTGATGGTGATTGCAGCCATGAAATTAAAAGACACTTACTCCTTGGAAGAAAAGTTATCAACAACCTAGACAGCATATTAAAAAGCAGAGACATTACTTTACCAGCAAAGGTCCGTCTAGTCAAGGCTATGGTTTTTCCAGTGGTCATGTATGGATGTGAAAGTTGGACTATAAAGAAAGCTGAGTGCCGAAGAATTGATGCTTTTGAACTGTGGTGTTGGAGAAGACTCTTGAGAGTCCCTTGGAGTGCAAGGAGATCCAACCAGTCCATCCTAAAGGAGATCAGTCCTGGGTGTTTATTGGAAGGACTGATGTTGAAGCTGAAACTCCAATACTTTGGCCACCTGAAGCGAAGAGCTGACTAATTGGAAAAGACCCTTTTGCTGGGAAAGATTGAGAGCAAGAGGAGAAGGGGATGATAGAGCATGAGATGGTTGGATGGCATCATCGACTTGATGGACATGGGTTTGGTTGGAATCTGGGAGTTGGTGATGGACTGGGAGGCCTGGCCTGCTGTTGTTCATGGGGTTGCAAAGAGTCAGACATGACTGAGCGACTGAACTGAATACATAGAAATAAGTTTGAGAACACCATAAACAAGACCTGCATGGGGAAGAAAAGCTTTCCATGTTTTGAAAATATTTTCATTCTCAAACACTATCAAAGCAATGTTGTGCCGAGTATTTTTTTCTAATAAAAAGTACTTGTCATTTGAATTATATTCGAAAATTCCATTGATCAAATAACTCTTTAATACTGTCAGTAGCCTCGTCTTTAAATTCTGAAAATAATGACATATGTTATGTATAATTTAAAGATCTGTCTCCAGAGATCTATCATCATCTGCTATTCCCATATTTACTTATAAAATTATCTCGTTTGTATGATAATTTTATGTATATCATATGTTATATTATTACATATTAGATAGTGATTATCACATAATTTTATAGAAATGCATATCATAAGTACATATATATGTGCTATATGCTAAGTCGCTTCAGTCATGTCTGACTCTTTGTAATGCTATGGAGTGTAGCCCTCCAGGCTCTTCTGTCCATGGGATTTTCCAGGCAAGAATACTGGAGTGGGTTGCCTTTCCCTTTTCCAAGGGATCTTCCCAACCCAGGGATCAAAACCTTATCTCCTCTGACTCCTGCTTTGCAGGCAGATTCTTTACTGCTGAGACACCAGGAAAATCAAATTTTATATATATATATAATTTATTTAATTTTTCATAAATGTATATTATATATATATAATATATTATATATACAGAATTCACCAGGTTTTCTTTAGTAGATCTAAAGAGAAGGGGTCTCTAAACACACGTTCCATTCCACTCACTCAAAAGTAAGCCAAACTATTTTATGTGAAATTCATAATCTAAAATGGTAAGAAATCTTAAAACTTGACTAAGCACATGTGAGTTGTTAGGAAAAGTTATACTACAGTTTGATCTAAATGAAACAAAGGGAAGGGAAGACCAAACATTCACTGAACTTTTTTCTTATATTGTGACTTATGTTCAGTTCAGTTGCTCAGTGGTGTCTGACTCTTTGCTACCACCTGGACTGCAGCATGCC
The DNA here is from genome assembly GCF_054371585.1 of Giraffa tippelskirchi. Classification (NCBI taxonomy): domain Eukaryota; kingdom Metazoa; phylum Chordata; class Mammalia; order Artiodactyla; family Giraffidae; genus Giraffa; species Giraffa tippelskirchi. Next base: position 88,984,630 of record NC_137285.1, on the reverse strand, counting down.
AGGCTTCCCTGTCCATCACCAACTCCTGGAGCTTACTCAAACTTAGGTCCATCAAGTCGGTGATGCCATCCAACCATCCTGTCCTCTGTCATCTCCTCCTCCTGCCTTCAATCTTTCCCAGCATCGGGATCTTTTACAATGAGGCAGTTCTTCATATCAGATGGCCAAAGTTTGGAAGTTTCAGCTTCAGCATCAGTCCTTCCAATGAATATTCAGGACTGATCTCCTTTAGGATGGACTGGTTGGATCTCCTCGCAGTCCAAGGGACTATCAAGAGTCTTCTTCAACACCACAGTTCAAAAGTATCATTTCTTTGGCACTCAGCTTTCTATGTGGCTTATGACAAATATATGTAAAGAGCATTTCATTTAATCAATATTAAATATTTCATTAGAAGGTCCCTAAATAACCTATAATAGAATATCAACATCAGATGAGAAAACTGAAAACCAGAAGCATAAACTGAAATCTCCCAGAAGTCTTGAATCTTTGTTTAGCAATTTTCTTTTCTTCTTCAATTTCAAGTTGGAGACCAGAAAGACTGATTAACAATAATTCTATTTCCAACACAAGTATTGATTCGCATACTTAAATTTATAGCAAATGAGGTTTAAATGCGTCTGGCAAAACTCTGTAGAAAGGTGTATGCTCTTTAAAATATATATAGTATTTTAAATTGCACACATATATGTCTCAATACACACATACACGAATCCACATGATTTAAGAAATGAAAAACCCAAGTTACAATAGTGTCTTCTATTAAGTTTGCACGGATGGCATATTTTTTTTGAGATGTAGTTAGACTGATCTTAATGACCTAACTATCCTCTTATTATGCTAGGAAATATCCAAAATGTTCAGTGAAAAAGCTTACACAACAGAAAAACATAATGCCATAAGAAAGACCATATGTTAAATAAAACTTCCCCTAATGAAGACCCTGAATTTCTTTCATAGAGCTCTTTTTTTTTTTTCTGGCCAAAAATATCCTATGAAATCCTCTTTATCTTCAATAATGAACATATAAACCATCTGCATCCACTGGAAAGGAAGCTCAGTTCCCCCAAACTCCTGTACTTCTAAATTCAAACTCCATGACATAATTTAAATAGCTGCTGGAAGAGCCATTTCCATATCACACAGTGTGCTTTTGATCTTAGACTTTTTCCAGGTAAATTTAGAGTAAAATTTCCATATATTATCAAAAAGGGGACAATCATTGGCACCAGTGATTTTGTGGGCACCATGTACCATTTTTTTTTTTTTCTTTCCCTGCAATGGATCTGAGGAGCAGTAACCTATTTGGTTCATTTATAATTAGTAGATTCTTGGTGCTTAGTTCACAACCTCCAAGGGGGTCACTGATCACCTACTTCTCCATGAGGCATTCATGTACTGCTTGGGCTCTCAGAGTTGCTGGGTTCACATCCCATGACATCTGGGCAGTCTTCAACACCCAAGCGGAGACTCTCCATCTACGATAAATTTTGTCAGGCAATAAAATGAATAAGCTAAATCTTAACAAAATTGCTCTGAATATTTTAAGTGTTACTTGTACTGTCCTTAACAGCCAAATTTTTATTGAGAACAAAATAAAATAACCAAAAGCAAAAGAGATGGAAACACTGTCCACAGAGAGGAAAGAACTTATAATTTTTTAGTGGCTTTGCTGTTAATGTCAGCACATCCATTCAAGGAAATTTTACTCTGGCTTTTAATGCTTTAGCAACTAAGAGGATTGGGAAGACTACATTCCTTTTCCATTTATTAATCAAATATTTAATTGATACTAGGCACAGCGCAAAAAAATATTTATTCTCTAATTGTGTTTGCAATTATTTTTGTATAAAATTGGAATACATTCAAAGTCCTAATTGGGGAGGTTCTACATCATGCCAATATAAAAAATAAAGTAAAAATTGCAGTATCATTCCATGAGTACTTTGTAGATAATTTATTAGAACAGTTAGTACTTACTCTGTGGCCTTACTTTGCAAATAAATCATCCATCTTGTTTGAAATCAAAACTTACAATTTTACTGGGAAAGTTTTCTTCCATTTACAAAGGTATACCCAATGCAAATGACAAAAATAAGGGCATGTACAGATTATTTAATATAAAGAATCCAAGTTCCTCTGTTTGATAACCAATTCTCTGAAGCTATCTTATTATAATTATGAAGCAAAATACATAGCATTTTCCTGTTCCTTGTCTTTTATATGTGACTAACATTTGTAAGACATGAAGATAGACAGCTTACTACAGAATTTATATTTAATAATTATTAATTCACTTATCTAGTGTCAATTGTGGGAATAGCATAGTATGCAGAGTCAGAAAAACAACTAAATAAATACTGTGAGCAATCTGTATTCAAGATACTGGTACAATAGATAATGCACTTTTGGGGAATTTTTATTTGAATAGCATGATAAAAATGAGTTTATGCTGTATTCATGGAAGTGATGGGGACTTCTGATAAATACAAGTAATTAAATTAAAGTGGCTTAGACCTTATTGCCTACATTGGATGCAAGATCCTCATAAAGCACACTTTCCCAGTTGACCTATCTCCCTACCTTTGACATCAAATTCCTCTAAATTCCTGGCATGGCCTTTAGAATCTAAGAGCTAGAAGGTGACTACTTGAGGCTGATGAATTTTTAATAATGGAAACCCTGAAATACATCATGGCAGAAATTGCATCTGATGCCAGGGTGATTAGCATATGTTCCAGATGCAGCCAGCCCTTCTGCTGATTTCCCCAATGAACTGTGAACCTCAGAAGCATTTTGCTGACCTTGTATTGAGTGTGCTTTTCCAGAACTCCCAGTTGGAAAGATACAAAATATATTTAACTCACAGTGGCAGCTGTCTTTTGCTTACTGGTGATTTTGGGTGATAGTAACACTTGGATCCAAATAATAGCAATATCATCTCGGATGAAAAGAGATAGTACATTTCTTAGAGAAAGAGATATCTAAGTTGTAACTATAAATTAACAAGCTGAATTTTAAAACCTGTACCAGAATTTGTCATCCAATACTGTGAATTTGTTCAGAATAGTCACTTGCAATGATTGTCTATTTGTCCCAATACTGCTATCATTGAAACAGACAGTTTTGGAACACTGAATTTTATTGGTAAAAATCTCCTATTAATTTAAATAAATTGCCTTTATTTATATATTTCTTCCATTATAATCAGTATTAATTCTAGAAATAAATGTTAACTACTTTGGAATTACAAGGAGCTGTACTAGTAAGATATTAAAATGGAATTCTAAACTATTTTTATGAAAGGTCAGTCTTCTGCTATATTTTATATTATAAAACACTTTATATATGTATCTTATATTATAAATATTATACCATGCATTTTATACTATAAACCTATACTATATTTTATAAATATCATATCCTTCTGTTAAAATCAAATTATTCCAAAGGGCACATTAGGTAAATCTATAATATCTATTAACATACTGTTCTTAGTATATTAATGTATCAAGTATTGAGTGTTGCACTCAACAGGCCAGTAAATTTGGAAAACTCAGCAGTGGACACAGGACTGGAAAAGTTTAGTTTTCATACCTATCTCAAGGAAGGGCAATGCCAAAGAATCTTCAAACTACCACAGAATTGCAATCATTTCACACTCTAGCAAGGTAATGTTCAAAATCCTTCAAGTTAGGCCTCAACAGTATGTGAATAGAGAACTTCCAGATGTGCAGGCTGTATTTAGAAAATTCAGAGGAGTTTTCAAATTGCCCACATCCATTGGATAATAGAAAAAGCAAGAGAATTCCAGAAAAAAACATATACTTCTGCTTCATTGACTACACTAAAGCTTTTGACTGTGTGGACCACGACAAACTGGAAAAATCTTAAGAGATGGGAATACCATATCACCTTACATGCCTCTTGAGAAATCTGTATGCAGGTCAGGAAGCAACAGTTAGAACTGGACATGGCACAACAAACTGGTTACAAACTGGGAAAGGAGTATGTCAAGGCTGTATATTATCACCCAGCTTATTTGACTTATATGCAGAGTACATCATGAGAAACACTGGGCTGGATGAAGCACACGCTGGAATCAAGATTGCCGGGAGAAATATCAATAATCTAAGATATGCAGATGACAACTTCCCTATGGCAGAAAGCATAGAGGAACTAAGCCTCTTGATGAAAGTGAAAGAGGAGAGTGAAAAAGCTGGCTTAAAGCCCGACATTCAAAAAACGAAGATCATGGCATCTGGTCCCATCACTTCATGGCAAATAGTTGCGGAAACAATGGAAACAGTGACAGACTTTATTTTCTTGGGCTCCAAAATCCCTGCAGATGGTGACTGCAGCTATGGAAGTAAAAGACACTTGCTCCTTGGAAGAAAAGCTTTGACCAACCTAGACAGTGTATTAAAAAACAGAGATGTTACTTTGCTGACAGAGGTTCATACAGTCAAGGCTATAGTTTTTCCAGTAGTCATGTACGGATGTGACAACTGGACCATAAAGAAGGTTGAGCACCAAAGAATGATGCTTTTGAACTGTGTTGCTGGAGGAGACTCTTGGGAGTCCCTTGGACAACAAAGAGACCCAACCAGTCCATCCTAAAGGAAATCAACCCTGAATATTCTTTGGAAGAACTGATGCTGAAGCTGAAGCTCTAATACTTTGGCCACCTGATGGGAAGAGCCAACTCGTTGGAAAAGACCTCGATGCTTGGGAAGATTGAAGGCACGAGGAGAAGGGAAATGACAAAAGACAAGATGATTGGTTGGCATCGCCAACTCAATGGACATGAGATTTAGCAAGTTCCAGGAGACGGTGAAGGAGAGGGAAGCCTGACATGCTGCAGTCCATGGGGCCACAAAGAGTCAGACATGACTGAGCAACTGAACAAGAACAACACTATTCTTAGATTCTTGCATGAGATGACAGCCAACATAACGAAAAATTTCGTTTAAAATTTATATCATTTTGTGAAGGAAAATTCTATTTATATTAAAAACAAAAGGTAAAAATAAGTGTTCCATAGTTGAGGCATAGAGATATTGAAATGCTAATTTTTTAATAGGCTAATGTTGTAAAGAAGAATTGGTGTTTTTGAACTGTGGTGCTGAGAAGACTCTTGAGAGACCCTTGGACAGAAAGGAGATCAAGCCAGTAAATCTTAAAGGAAATCAATCCTGAATATCCATTGGAAGACCTGATGCTGAAGCTTCAATACTTTGTGCACCTGACACAAAGAGCCTACTTATTGGAAAAAAACCATGATTCTGGAAAAGACTGAAGGCAAAAGGAGGAAAGGGTGACAGAGGATGAGATGGTCAAATGGGATCACCGATGCAATGAACATGAACTTGGGCAATCTCTGGTAGATGGGAGTTGGGGGGCAGGGATGCCTGCTGAGCTGCAGTCCATGGGGTCATGAAGAATCTGTCATGACTTGGCAACTGAACACCAACAATGTTGTAAAAGGACAATTGTAGTCACACAAATCTTGAGACTTCGTTCATTCAATCAAATAGTCATTTGGTAAATAAGTACTAGTTTATTCAGAGATGGAGACTTCTAGATAAAAATGAGTCAGAGATGCATGAGACAGCATGCTATAATCCATGGAGGAAGAGAGAGGTGATGAGACAGAGAAGAGTCACTGTCATATGATATCTGGAGGTCTACTGCAGACTGAACACAATAGTAAGTGTTGCCATAACTATTAATAGCAATTTGATTTTTTTCACAACTAGGACTACCAGAGAAACCTCATTCATGCTAAGGATAATAAAAAGTTAAATGATGTAACTTTTAGAAAAGAATAGGAAGCTCAGTAACAGCATAAATGAAAACTTCACATATGATGAAAGTGACAGCTGACATCAAAGACCAGTTAAAAATACTTAATATTAAATATGTATATAAAGATGCATAATTTGTGATTATCTCACTCCACACACATAGAAATGAGTTCCATGGAATTTAACATATAATTCTGAAAAGCAAGACTGTATAGCCTTTCCAAAAATATGAAAGAATACCTTCATACTGTTATGACTGATAAGAACTTATTAACACAACAGAAAAGAAATGTAAGCCAAAATCTTAAGAAAAAGGTTAATTCTATTGGAAGATTTTATTGATTCTAATATTAGTTTTCCACATTTCTGTTTGCCTGGGGTACATTAGTGAGGAAAGCAAAGATCTTTGCTCTTTTAGCACTTATAGGATGAAAGATGAAATGAATTTTTAAAAAATCACATCGCAAGTGTTATTACATAGCATGCTAGGAAGCTCTAAATTCTAAAGGGATGTTAAAAATAATCTAGGGTAAAAGGGTCAGCATATCTGAAGTGAGAATTAAAGGCTGTTGCAATTTTAAAGAAAGGGTAACCTCTTTAGGTCTTGTTGAAAAATTGACATTCGAACCAAGATAGGAAAGAGACAAAACGTCATGCAAATAACTATGTATTTGAGGAACACTATGAAAATTAACAAGATTAGAGCAAAGTGAGCAAAAGGGAGACTGTTAGGAACTGATATTCTTAGGAGCTGACATCAGAAATGAAATGATATCTTGTTCATATGGAGCCATTAGTTTCTGTGGTATTCAGAAATTCTTCCTTTATTCCAAAATATTGAGAATGTTTGTATGTATTTTCTTCTCCAAATTTAATATTTTGACGTTTACAGTGAAGTATTTCAACATCTGAAATTGATTATTTTTTATGATGAGAAGAAATTAATTATAATTGCATTTTTTCTTATGGCAAGTCAATTGCAACAGTGTTTCTTGAATGAGCCCTCCCATCTCCACTGACTTGTAATTCTGTTTCTGCCAAATCAATTCATTCACACATATGCTGCATTCTAGCCTATTTTACTCCATTTGCCTCACTTGGCCTATCGCTTTGTGGTAAGTCTTAATATCTTGCAGCTTTATCATCTACAAAATTGTCTTGTTCCTTTAGTCGTTTTAGATCTTTCATTAAGAAAAAAGTAGAAACTGACTGCAAAGAACTACCAGAAGCTAATTGCAAACTTCTACCAGAAGTAAGTTTAAAGAATTTTAATGGAATTTCACTGACTTTATAAGTTAATAAACAAAATCAACATCTTTAGAAAACTGTCTTTCTAAATAATAACGCTATTATAATTCTTCATTAACTTGCACTCTATAAAGTGCCGCATTTCTTAAGTTTTGATTTATTCTGTTTTCATTTGCATTCATCTCTATGTATTTTCTAATTTCCTATGTGATTTAGTTTTGATAAATTAGTTGTTTAAGGGTTAGTTATTAAATTTCCAAAAATTTGTGAATATTTCAGTTTTAACTTTGTTGATTTCTAACTTCATTCTGTTGTGGCTGAAGAAGGAGGATATTTTGCTTGGTCTCTAATTTTCAAATATATTGAGACTGAATTAGTAGGCTAACATTGTCTATTCTTAAAAATGTCATATACACTTAAGAAGGATATTTATGCCTTGTTGTTGGATAATGTTTTGTATTTGCGCATTAGAGCTATTGAACTAGTTTTATTGTGTTGTGTAGGTCCTCTATTTCCTGCAGTTCAGTTCAGTCACTCAGTCATGTCCAACTATTTGAGACCCCATGGACTGCAGCATACCGGGCTTCCCTGTCCATCACCAACTCCCAGCGCTTGCTCAAATTCATGCCCATCAAATCAGTGATGCCATCCAACCATCCCATCCTGTCGTCCCCTTCTCCTCCTGCCTTCAATATTTCCCAACATTAGGGTCTTTTCTAATGAGTCAGTTCTTCACATCAGGTGGCATAATTATTGGAGTTTCAGATTCAGCATCAGATCTTCGAATGAATATTTAGGATGGATTTCCTTTACGATTGACTGGTTGGATCTCCTTGCAGTCCAAGGGACTCTCAAGAGTCTTCTTCAACATCACATTTCAAAAGCATTAATTTTTTAGCGCTCGGCTTTCTTTATAGTCCAAATCTCACATCCATGCATGACTACTGGAAAAAGTATGTCTTTGACTAGACCAAACTTTGTTGGCAAAGTAATGTCTCTGCTTTTTAATATGCTGTTTAGGTTGGTCATAACTTTTCATCTAAGGAGCAAGCGTTTTTTAATGTCATGGCTGCAGTCATAATCTGTAGTGATTTTGGAGCCCAAGAAAATAAAGTCTGTCACTGTTTCCATTGTTTCCCCATCTATTTGGCATGAAGTGATGGGACCGTATGCCATGATCTTAGTTCTCTGAATGTTGAGTTTTAAGCCAACATTTTCGCTCTCCTCTTTCACTTTCATCAAGAGGTTCTTTAGTTCTTCTCCACTTTCTGCCATAAGTGTGGTATCATCTGCGTATCTGAGGTTATTGATATTTCTCCCGGCAATCTTGATTCCAGCTTGTGCTTCCTCTAGCCCAGCGTTTCTCATGATGTACTCTGCATATAAGTTAAATAAGCAGGGTGACAATATACAACCTTGATGCACTCCTTTCCCGATTTGGAACCAGTCTGTTTTTCCATGTCCAGATCTAACTATTGCTTCTTGAACTGCATACAGATTTCTCAGAAGGTAGTTTAGGTGGTCTGGTATTCCCATTTCTTTAAGACTTTTCCATAGTTTGTTGTGATCCACACAGTCAAAGGCTTTGGTGTAGTCAATAAAGTGAAGTAGATGTTTTTCTGGAACATTCTTGCTTTTTTGATGATTCAAGAGATGTTGGCAATTTGATCTCTGGTTCCTCTTCCTTTTCAAAATCCAACTTGAACATCTGGAATTTCACAGTTCAGGTACTGCTGAAGCCTGGCTTGGGGAATTTTGAGCATTACTTTACTAGCATGTGAGATGAGTGCAATTGTGCAGTAGTTTGAACATTCTTTGGCATTACCTTTCTTTGGGATTGGAATGAAGACTGAACTTTTCCAGTCCTGTGGCCACTGCTGAGTTTTTCAAATTTGTTGGCATATTGAGTGCAGCACTTTCACAGCATTATCTTTTAGGATTTGAATTAGCTCAACTGGAATTCCATCACCTCCACTAGCTTTGTTCGTAGCGATGTTTCCTAAGGCCCACTTGACTTCACATTCCAGGATGTCTGGTTCTAGGTGAGTGTTCAAACCATCGTGGTTATTTGGGTCATGAAGATCTTTTTTGTATAGTTCTTCTGTGTATTCTTGCCACCTCTACTTAATATCTTCTGCTTCTGTTAGGGTATGGACCATTTCTGTTCCTTAATGTGCCCATCTTTGCATAAAGTCTTCCCTTGGTATCTCTACTTTTCTTGAAGAGATCTCTAGTCTTTCCCATTCTATTGTTTTCCTCTATTTCTTTGCACACTGAGGAAGGCTTTCTTATCCCTCCTTGCTATTCTTTGGAACTCTGTATTCAAATGGGTACATCTTTCCTTTTCTCCCTTGCCTTTCACTTTTCTTTTTTTCTCAGCTATTTGTACAGCCTCCTCAGATAACCATTCTGCCCTTTTGCATTTCTTTTTCTTGGGGATGGTCTTGATCACCACCTCCTGTAAAATGTCATGAACTTCCATCCATAGTTTTTCAGGCACTGTGTCTATCAGATCTAATCCCTTGAATCTATATGTCTCTTCCACTGTATAATCATAAGGGATTTGATTTAGATCATACCTGTATGGTGTAGTGGTTTTCCCTACTTTCTTCAATATAAGTCTGTATTTGGCAATAAGGAGTTCATGCTCTGAGCCACGGTAAACTTCATTTCCTTATTTATCTCAGTTTGTTCAAACCACTAAGGAAAATTATCTAATATTTTGAATATATTGAACTATATGTTAGGATATAACTGTCTATTTCTACCATTAATTCTGTCAGGTTTTACTTCATATATTTTGATGACTTATTATTATTCTGTAAATGTCTATAATCGGTACACCTTTTACTGCATTGTATTTATATATAATGTCCTTGTCTCATATATTTTTCTGATTTATGACTGAGTTTGTCTGATATTTATCTAGCCATTCCTGCACACTTTTGGCTGCTACTTACATGGAATACCTTTTGAATCCTTTCAATTTTAACACCTTTGTGTCTCTAGATCTACAGTAAATCTCTTATAAAAAAATATCTCATTGTATCCAGTCTGCAAGTTTGTCTTCTGATTAAAGATTTTAATCCATTTACATTTGAATAATTATCGATAAGGAGGGACTGATTTCTATCTTTTTTTAATTTTTTTTATTTTTTTACCTTGTAAGTTTTTGTTCCTAATATCGTCCATTACTATGCTGCTTGGGGTTTTGATGAAATTTATAATATCTGTGTTCTTTCATTTTGTGTATTTCACAACTATTTTTTGTTACTACTGGGATTATATTTAATATTCTAATTTTAAGATATCTCAATTTGAATTTACACTGATTTAACTTCAATAATGTTTAAAAATTCCACTCATTCGAAACTGTCTCCATGCCTTTCATTGTTGTCTCCAAATTATATCTTTGCATATTTTGTAGCCAAATGCTTAATAACTCTTTTAAATGCAATAGTCTTTTTTATGTAGCAACCAAAGTGTGGAGCTACAAATCAAAATTACAATAATACTAGCTTTTAGAATAATATATTTTTAATATGTTACTCTGTTATATCATGTGAAACAAAAAGTGGAGTTATAGATTATTGTTAGAGTAAAAATAGCTTTAACAATTGTCTATGTATTTACTTTTATTGATATTTTTGTTTCTTCATACAGCTTTGAGTTATTTCCTTGTCCTTTTCATCCTACAGGACTCGCTTGAGTATTTTTTGCAGGCAATGTTTAGCGATAATAAACACTTTTAGCTTTTGTTTATCAGGGAATGTCTTAATTTTTCCTTTGCTTGTGAAGGTCAGTTTTGCCAGAAAAAGGATTCTTGGTTGACAGGTGGTTACTTTTAACCCTCTGCTGCTGCTGCTGCTGCTGCTGCTGCTAAGTCGCTTCAGTCGTGTCCGACTCTGTGCCACCCCATAGACAGCAGCCCACCAGGCTCCACTGTCCCTGGGATTCTCCAGGCAAGGACACTGGAGTGGGTTGCCATTTCCTTCTCCAATGCATGAAAGTGAATAGTGAAAGTGAAGTCGCTTAGTCGTGTCCGACTCTTCGCGACCCCATGGACTGCAGCCCACCAGGCTCCTCTGTCCATGGGATTCTCCAGGCAAGAGTACTGGAGTGGAATGCCATCGCCTTCTCCATTTAACCCTCTAAATATACACATATGATTTTTCTATTGCTTCACTTTATTTTGATTTACAGGTATTGCATTTTTTACAAATTGAAAGTTTTTATTTTTTTTATTTTTTTATGGCTTTGCATCAAATAAACCTATTGGTGTCATTTTTCCAACAGCATTTGCATACTTTGTATCTCTGTGTCACATTACTGTTAATTCTTGTGATATTTCAAACTTTCCCTCAGCAAAATGATTATGAATTACTGAAGGCTCAGCTGATAGCTAGCATTTTTTAACAGTAAAGTATTTTTAATTAAGATATGTAAATTTTTAATACATAGTGCTTTTGCATACTTAATAGCTATAGTATATTGTAAACATAACTTTTATATGCATGGAAAAACCAAAAAACTCATGTGACTCAAATTATTGCAATATTTGCTTTATTGCAGTGGTCAGGAACCAAACCTACAACATCTTCAAGTTGTACTATATACATCATCCCTCTGATTTTGGCCACCAAACTTTCTGATGGGAAATAGATTTATAACCTTATTGAAGATCACTTGTATGAGACAAATTGTTTCTGTCTTTCTGTTTTCAAGATTTTCTCCTTGAGTTTGGCTTTTAAAAATTTTATTGTGTTGCAGTGTGAGAATCTGAGTTCTTTTTGGGGTTTGTTTAGCTACTTGGATATTAACTACCTTCGTTTCATTAAATTTAGTAAGTTTTCACCCATTACTTATTCAAATATTCTTGATAATTCCTTTACCTCTCTTTTCCTCTATTGAAGCTCATGTAATGTATTCTTTGGTCAATTTGATTGTGACTCACAGGTCTCTTAGGCTCTGTTGACTTTTCTTAACTCTGTTTCTTTCTGTTCCTTAAAATTAGTAATTTCCACTATTCTACTTTTTAGTTTGCTAATGCCTTCTTTGGCCTGCTCAAATATGACTTGAATCCCTCAGTGAAATTTTTATTCCAATTATATTCCAGTTATTGAGCTTTTTGGCTCCATAATTTCTTTTTGCTTTTTTTATTTTTTTAGCTCCCTCTATCTTTATTGATATTTACATTTTATTACATATTATTTTCTTGATTTTTTCCATGTCTTCTTTTAGTTCTTTGATCATCAAGGCAGTTCTTTTAAAGGTTTTTTTTTTTTTTTCTAGTAGTAGTAGTAAATGTACCATCAAGTTTTTTTCAGTGACAGTATCTGTTTTATTTTTTTCAAATGAGATGTACTTTCCTGTTTCTTTACGTGTCTTTTTTTTTTTTTAAACTGGATATTTGAATCTAATAATGTGGTAATCAGATTCTCCCCATTTCCCAGGGTTTGCTGATTTTATTATTATTTTTGTTTGTTTGTTTTTGTCTTTGATTGTGGTAATCCGGCTCTATTTTGAGGATCAGACTGAAGTATAAACTTAATTTTTTCTCAGGTCTTTTACAAGACTTTTCCCTAGCATTTTTGGCCATTTTATAATTATCCCCTTATATGCCTTTGCTTTCAAATTCTGGCTCCTAAAAGGAAGAGAAGAGAAAAACAGTGAGAAGGTAGGGTGCTGGCCTTTGAATTTCCTGGCAGTCACTTCAGATGGAGAAGGAATTTTCACCCATGGGGGAAGGTGCACCAACAATGCACCAACAATTACCCCCTATTTGTCTGCACCTTTGTGGTCAGAAGCAGCTCTCAACAATCAGAGCACAGACCCCTGATATTTAAAGGGCATGTGTTTGTTTGTTTTTTCTTTTGCCCACCTTGGATCCCACAAACCTTATGTAAATCGAGGGATTATGACCGAAAACTAGTACAGTGTTAGGAGCTGAACTTGATCTAAACTAAGTACATAGCATCATCTAGCCTCTTCTGGAGGTTCCAAGCCTTCAGTAGACTCCAGAGTTTCAAAATATTTGCGTCTTTACATCAGACAGATTCTGCCAGTGCAGTTGTTGTTTAGGTAGAGTAGAGATTCCTGGCGCTTCCTACACTACCATCTTTCCAGATTCTCTGTTGATTTTTGTATGTTAAACAGGCTATACTTTACTGGGACTAGTCTCATTTAGTCATACTATGCAATTTGTTTCATATGTTGCTGTATTCGATTTGCAACTCATTTGTTCCAGATTTTTATACCTATATTTATACATAATATTGGCTCTATTTTTATTGTAATATCTTTAAGTATATTCTTATCAGGGCAATATTTTGATCGTATACTGAGATATGGATTCCTCCATCTACTTTTTTTTGAGAAGATTGTGAAAAAAAATATTCTTAGTTGTTTAAATGTTTGATAGAATTTACCAGGTAAGTCCTCTGTTCCTGGGTGCTTCTTTGTGGTGAGTTTATAATTACTGATTCAATGTCTTTAATTATCACAAATCAGTTCAGATTTTCTATTTTTCCTTAAGTGAGTTCCAGCAGTTTGTATGCTTCTAGAAATTTGTCCACTTATTCTATATTATACATTTTGTTGATATACAGATATTTATGGTATACCCTATAATCATATTTTTGTGGCTTCCCTAATAGCTCAGTTAGTAAAGAATCTACCTGCAATGCAGGACCCAGGTTCAATTCCTGGGTCGGAAAGATCCTCTGGTTAAGGAAATGGCATCCCATTCCAGTATTCTTGCCTGGGAAATCCCATGGACAGAGGAGCATGGTGGACTACAATACATGGAGTCACAAGAGTCGGATACAACTTAGCAACTAAACCACCCCCATAATCATATTTATTTCCAGAAGGTTGTAGTTAAGTCTCTTTCTTCATTTATTTTAATTATTTAATGGTTTTGCCTCTTCTTTATTGGTCAGTCTAGGTAAACTTTTGTCAAATTTGTTAATCTATTAAAATAATTGATTCTTAGTATCATTGATTTTCTACATGTTTTTCTAGTCTCTATTTCATTCATTTCCACTCATAATTTCCTTCTTTCTATAAAATTTCTGTTTTGGATGCTGTATTTTTTAATTCCTTAAATAGAAAGTTAGGTTTATTGATTTGAAATATTTTTGTTTTATAAATTCCCTCTGGGTACTCCTCTTACTGTATCTCATAATTATTTGTATGTTGTATTTAGGATTTACGTCTGTATGTGTGTGCTAAGTCACTTCAGTCATGTCTCACTCTTTGCAACCCCATGGTCTGTAGCCTTCCAGGCTCCTCTGCCTATGGGATTTTCCAGGCAAGAATACTGGAGTGGGTTGCCATTTCCTTCTCCAATTTATGTCTGACATTTTGATACTTTTTTTTCACTTATTTTGTCTTGTTTCTTCCTGAATTTTTCCTTGACTATCTTTTTTAAATAGATATGTCCCCTCTCCTATATTGATTCCTTTTTTTTTTTTAATGATAGCTTTCAAAGTTATTTTTGTGGTTGTCCTAATGATGACAGTTACCATGTTAACCTTTAAAAATACAGTTTTGATTATGAATTTAATTCAATAATATACAAAAGTTTGCTCCCATATAGCTCCATTTCTTCCTTTGTGGTATCATCATAGAACATATGTTTTATACATCATGTGCCCACCAACACATTTTTATACTTATTTATTAATACAGTTGTCTGTTTAATCAGAAGAAAAATATTGCAAAGAAAAATATATTTAGACAGTCTCTTATGTAGCTATCTTTCTCGCGGCTCTTCATTTCATTATGTAGATTAAGTTCTTGCCTAGTATTCTTCCGTTTTAGTCATAACAACTCTTTCTAGTATTTCTCATAGTACTTCGTACACAATCTTAAAGATTGAGGGCAAAAGGAAAAGAGGGCTACAGAGAATGAGATGGTTAGAAAGCATCACTGACTCAATGGCCATGAACTAGAACAGACTCTGGGAGATAGTGGGGGACAAGGAAGCCTGGTGCGCTGCAGTCCATGGGGTTGCAAAGAGTCAGACAGTACTTACCAACTGAATAACAACAACAGAGTGAAGGGATAGTCTGCTAGCTATTCATTTTCTCAGTTTTATTTATCTGAGCTTGTCTTTATTTCTTATTCATTTTGAAAAACAGTTTTGCTGGATGTTGAATTCTTGATATACGTTCTTTTCCTAGCAGCAGTATTAATACATCATTCTACTGCTCTCTGTACTCCATGGTTTCTGACAATAAATCTTCTGTAAATCTTATAGAGCATCCCTTTTATATGATGAACTGCTTCTCTCTTACTGTTCACATATTTTTCT
This sequence comes from Giraffa tippelskirchi, assembly GCF_054371585.1. Classification (NCBI taxonomy): domain Eukaryota; kingdom Metazoa; phylum Chordata; class Mammalia; order Artiodactyla; family Giraffidae; genus Giraffa; species Giraffa tippelskirchi. The sequence goes on along the minus strand of NC_137285.1, from coordinate 88,969,258 downwards.
TCTTCTTTGCCTTTCAACAGTTTGTTATGCCTCAAAAATTTGTTATGTTTCTTTGATTGTATTGTACTTGGAGGTTTCCAAGCTGGTGCTAGTGGTAAAGAACTTGCCTGCCAATGCCAGAGACAGAAGAGATGGAGGGTTTGACCCCTGAGTCAGGAAGATCCCCTGGAAGAAAGCATGACAAACCACTCCAATATTCTTGCCTGGAGAATCCCAAGAACAGAAGATCTTTGTAGGCTACAGTCCACAGGGATGCAAAGAGTCAAACATGACTGAAGCAACTCAGCACAGCACGGCATACCTTGTACCTGGAGCTCATTGAGATTCATTGGTGTGTGGTTTAATAGTGTTACAGTCATTAAGTCCTCATATATCACTGTTGCCCCTTTTTCTTCCATCCTCTGAACCTCCAGTTGTTCATATGTTGATATCTTAATAGAGGCCCGCAGGTCTCTGAGGCTCTGTTCATTTTTCTTTATTTATTTTACTTTCTGCACTTAAGATGGGATAACTTCAATTATCCTATAGTCCACTGCTTCTTTCTTGTGCTTGCCCAAACTTAAAGTGGAATCACACAAGTACATTTTAAATTTAGTTTATTGGACTTTTCACCTCCAGAAATGTACTTTGTTCTTTTTTACTATTATAATTTCTGTCATCTTATTCATGATATCTTCAGTTACATATTATTCTCATATCTTCTTTGAGTTCTTGAAATATAGGTACCTTGGATCTTTGAGCATTTTAAAAATAGCTAATTTAAAATGTTTATCTAGGAAGTCTAATATCTGAGTTTCCTCAGTGATGTTATATTATTTTTTTTATTTTATTGTTCATACATATAATATACATACATGAACTTTATTTCTTATTTTTATTTACCTATTACTGAAAGACATGCCTTAAAGTATCCTATCATGATATTGAATTCATGTATCTCTATTTGTAGTTTTATCAATAATTATCTTGTATGTGATTGTGAAGCACTGTTATTAACTATATACAAGTTTTAAATTACAATCATTGCCTAGTAAATTCAATATTATTGCCATGTGGAGATTTGATTTTCTATGTTAAGCCTTTTTTGCATGAGAAAATATTTTGTGAAATATGAATATGAGAAATAATGGCCAAATACTAGAAATATATAAATATGTATAAGTAGTTCATGTGTATATGTTAATATGTATAAATTTACCTCTACTTTAGTATTATTATTATGCCCATTTTTAAGTAATTTGAAAATATTAAACAGTTCACAAAGGACAGACTATAATTCTTGGCAGTCTAGTTACAGAGTTTTTGTTCATTTTCTGTTTGTTTCTGTACAGCGTTTGCTTTAGGTACGTGGTAGTTTATCATTTTTCTTTTTAGTGTTCCTATGACTACAAAGTATCATTCACAAGCAATATATATCTTTAAAAATGTTCTGTATCAATATCTACTTCAATAATAGTGCTTTCATAATTTACCACTCTGGTATTAGTAACCATCCCTTATGGATTTTTATTTGCTTCTAGTTTATTATTTATGTTTGCTGGAATTTATGCACATGTAATTATTGCATAGAAAGAGTTTTTCAGACTGTTTGGAATTAAATTGCAATAATTAAATAAAAACAACATTCTAATTTTAAAAAGGAAATCAGTGAATGCACTTCAACAACTATAACCATTTAAGAATTGAATTAACAATTTAATCAAAAGCTTATACCAGGAAACAGGGGTATAACTTCTTTATTTCTTCTACTTCTTTATTTCAGAGTTCAAATTCACCATCAACATCTTCTCTCTCTCTTTTTAATCTCTTGGTATCTATTTCCAATGCAAGATCATTTGGATCCATTTTATTTTTCCACTCACTACCATTAATCATCTGATTCTGCAATAATGACTCCGATAACTTCTTAATTTGCATCTCTGCCTCTCATTTTACTAAGTTCCCACATTCCTCTCTACACTGTGAATAGGATAACTTTACAGCTATTATATAGCACTATCTCTCCCAATTTAAATCTGTCTGCCTTGCAAGATAATGAATGCATTTTATCTGAACTGAGAGTATCCTCATAATCTTATTGTTTTACTCCTCACCAAGTTATAGCCCTTTTATCTTATTGTTTTCCAAAAATTTTGGCCTTTGCTTATTCTGCCAAGCCCTTCAACAGCACGTCTCACTGGCATTTGGATGTATTATCCATATTGACTGGAATTCTCTTGAACAGGCCCTTCACAAAGCTGGCTCATTACCTTCCTACAGATCTCTACTCACATATTATCTTCTCACTGTGTTCTTTACTGACTAAACACAAGTAATCCATCCCAATGTTCCATTTTCTATTAAAGTACCACATTTTTTTCCCATATGAACCTTTGTTATTTTACAATCACTTACTTGTTTATGTTTTGTTTTCTTTTACTTTCACAGTATACTATATACTTGATAAGAATAGAAGCAATGCTAATTTCTGGTATTCCTCTGTATATGGCACTATGCAGAACGCTTACTCACATGCATCCCAGGTGAATTATAGTTCTTTGGGAGTTGGATACAATGCACTTCCTGATGATCCCTTTAATGAAATAAAAATCTTCTATTATTTGTCAGAAATAAAATTTAAGTTCAATTTGACTCTTATTTATAAGGTGTTTGCCCTTAAGATATCAAGGCTTCAGTTTTCCTTTGTGAAGTGCAGATAATAATTTATATACTGTTACTATTATAAGAAATTATGTAAAATGTTCTTCACATTAAGATACTTTCATAAAATTATATTATTATTGACTACTCTTTTATTATTGAATTTGTTATACCCCGTAGTAAGAAGTCTATTCTTAAGTATTGTTATATTCATATTGTATTAGTCAAAATTTTCAGTTGCAGATGTTAGAAACTCAACAAAAACTGAAGCATATGTTTCAGTTATGTCTTCAGCTCCCTAAGGTTGAATACATCCCTGAGGATGGTCCAAATACTGTAATCCATCTTTCTGATTAGGGCAATTTCTTTTGATTATTCAGTAAGCAGAAAGTACATTTGGCCCTTTCACAAAAGTGTACCAAACAAGGTCATATCCAGCTACTGCAACATAAAGTACTCTCACCGAATTTCTTATCTATCAGCCAGTATGTATAGTCATATCCATATCTACTCTATTGAATTAAGAATATTTTGCAATTTGTCCAACCAAGAGAAGGGAAAAAAAAATACTTTTAGCAAGTAAAATTTATTGGCTTATCTCCAGTTTTCCAATTTGATCTGCCTTCACAAAGAGCTGTATTTAGAGGCTTGACTACTGTAATTATGAACTTTTGACCATATATCAGTTCTTCATGGTTTGGCTTGCATTGAGTCTTTATGTAGAATCTTTCTTCAGAATATATATGACAGCTCTAACAGAGATGAACATGCAGAATATCATATCCCTATGTTGTTCTTCAGTCATCTATACCCTTATTCCAACCATAAAATAACTTTCCAATATGGGCTAGAAAAAGGGCTTGTTACCTTCACAATAGAATCAAACCAAATAATTCCCAACTAGCACATTCTGGGATGATAATGAATGACAACTAGGTGAGTTCAAGATACACATTTACTTCTGTGGTGATCCCTTTTCAATATTGTGCAATTTATTGACTCAATGAAGAATTTAACTATGATCTCCATTCATTATCCAAAGGTGGAAAAGCAATAGATTAGAGAGGAAAGGAAGTAACACAAGGCATTCCATATTTAATATCATACACCAGTTTCTTTGGGCCGGGCTCAGTAAGGCTTTTCTTCCTATGTATTGAATGTCTTCTTACTCGATTTCTCAGTATGAATAGCTGAGGAATCTTGTCTATGCTGCCCCATGAACTAATCTGAAATAAGCAGAAGGGTGGATTTCTCCACAATGAATTATGCAGTGTTTGCTGTCTGCTGACTAAGCATACTACTAAGGGGGTGGGACATTGGAGGGTGATTTAAGAACTGAAAATTTATATCTCCCATATACACACTTTCTTTTAGTAGTATATCTCTTGAAAACCACAGAAAGTCTGTGGCCAACTTAATTTTGCTTATTTCAGGAGTTGTAACCAAAGTAAAAGTGAGTGGAGTCACAAATCTTGAATTTGGACACCGACAATAAGATTTCTATCCCTTAGAAACAACCCTACATGTGCTGTACATGTCCCAAGCACTAAGCCTAACACAGTTAATCTGACTATGGCTAAAACAATAAGGTAGACCTAATATTTCCCCTACTTCAATAATGTAACCAGTTTGGGAATTAAATTTCACATTTATTTTGTTCATCCTGTGTCCCAGTCCTGTATTCTTCTGTTTCCCTTCTTCACTATGATTTTTTTCAAAAAATATGTACATTCATAGTTCTATAAGGATATGATTTACAAAAAAAAAAAAACTTTGGTAATTTTAGTTCTTTTATTTTAGGTACAACATGTGCCATTTTTCAAAAGCAGCATCACATTATGTCCTTCTGTTCTTTAGAATGAATTAGTCTAAAAAAATAAAAACTCGAAACTTCTTTAAACATCTCTGCAGATGAATAGAGATAGCCAAGAGTTCAAGAATAATTTTACAACAAGCAATCTAAATATTTATATTTTATGAATGCATAGTGTGACTTCTGACACAATATTTCACAGATAAAAACTGCTAACTGGCCAACCCAGATTCATTTGGTCAATTCTAAAATTTTAGATCCATCATTTGTAACTTCCCATTTCTAAGTAACACTGTTACTTAATTGAAATCAGAAAATATAAGTAAACTAACTTAAACAAAAGACAATTTATTAACTCACATAAATGTGAAAATTGAGAGTAGAATACCTTAAGGCAAAGTGTTCCTAATTATGTTATAGCACTGTTTTATTCTCTTTGTCTCTGTCTTTCATAATAACTCATTTGCTGCAAATCTAAATCCTCTAGTGAAAAAGAATATTATGTTTTATTAAATGTCCACATACCATAGAAAAATCCTAATTAGCTTTGTTTGAATCAAATGACTTTTCTTAAATCATTCCTAAAGTAAGCATCAAGCTTTCTATTAATAAATATCCTTGAATCTCTCTCCCTCTCTCACGCACACACACAGACGTGTGCACACACACAGACCAACCATACTACAAAAAGACAGAATCAAGTTATTGATAGCCCAGAAGGACTCTATGAACAGGAGATGGATAGACATTCACAGAGGTATGGTACCAGTAAAGGCAATATATGTTCACTTGAGCTACTTTGTGCAAGATACAGACTGAGATATTGGGTGTGAATTAGAGATGTGAAGGGGCAGTTAACCAATAGAAAGATATGTATGGCACACTCTTTCTTTGAAGCATATAAAAGCTGGTGATTTAGTTAGATATAGGATATTATAAATAACTGTAAAACAAAGTAAAATATGGTAAGGCGATCATGAAATGTTTGCGGATAATCTTTGAAAAGTAGGAGATTATTCATGTTGGCTTGAGATGAATATTTCTGCAGCATTTTCTGTATCTATGTCTTCTCTTGTGTGTGTGTGTGTGTGTGTGTGTGTATTCCTTTTGTGCATATTTCACTGCTAGCTAGCATTGCAATTCTTTTATTTTCTGATATGGCCACAAACACAAAGGAGGAAACATTTTGCTGAAGAATTTGAGCCATGAATTTGAGTATTTACAATACAGGGCAACACTTTGTATTATTTAAAATAGAATATTACCTCTTTAAAATCTTTTCTTAACAGCTGCCACTGGTTCATTTGAAATTCCATTGTTTCCTCCATTATGAGATAGTGAAAATATTTAAATAATCCCATTTTAATGAAACTCTGTCAGTTATAGTTAAGTCAGAAAAACAGAACTACAATTGTTATGAGAATAATAAATTTCTTATAGTAACTCAATCATACATAAATATGAAAGTCTGGGCGTGTGAAGATATGGGAAAGATGTTACAGAATCAGAGAACGCATGACTAATTGGCTAACAGGAAACCAATTCAGGACTTGCAAGTATATTTAACAAGCAAAACATGTCAGATCACCCGAGTGAGACTGAAGTGTGAGCTCAAAGTGACGTCTATGGGGAATGGTTACCTCTACAAGGTTAAAATACCTGTGATCTGCACTCAAGCATCTGGTTAGTAGTTCTCAGGATACTGTTCATCAGTGAAGACACAGCTGAGAAGACCAGCTGGATGAAGAGCTGCTGCTGCTGCTGCTAAGTCGCTTCAGTCGTGTCCGACTCTGTGCGACCCCATAGACGGTAGCCCACCAGGCTCTTCCGTCCCTGGGATTCTCCAGGCAAGAACACTGGAGTGGGTTGCCATTTCCTTCTCCAATGCATGAAAGTGAAAAGTGAAAGTGAAGTCGCTCAGTCATGTCCGACCCTTAGCGACCCCATGGACTGCAGCCTACCAGGCTCCTCCGTCCATGGGAGTTTCCCGGCAAGAGTACTGGAGTGGGTTGCCATTTCCTTCTCCGGGATGAAGAGCAGAAGAGGAGAAATGCTGGCACCAGCTAGGTGAATCTGTGTCTGTCCATTGCATGTCATCACTGCATTTTGTATGAGTAGCTATTCTTCACTTCTGCCTCCTATATGTTACCCACATTATTCTTATGGCCAACTCTACCCTCAAGCCTTAAAGGGAAGAAAATTGGGAAAAATGTGGTTCCCATATGTAATTTTGTAGATTAACATCATCCACAACAATCTACTATTTTTCAAATTGTCATTTATATACACTTTATTTATTAGCTCTATTTAAGCTAGGAATATGAAGGAATATAAAATCTTGTTTCCAACTAACAAGACTTCACCATATCTTGTTGAGAAAATACATATTAACCCTCTTTCCAAAGGGAATATATGGCACACATGTCATTTTAGCCACTATTATGTCATATTTATTCCTCCTGAAACTGATGCAGTAAAATTGGGAAAGGAGTACATTAAGGCTGTGTATTGTCACCTTGCTTATTTAACTTATTTGCAGACTACATCATGTGAAATGCCAGCTGCATGAATCACAAGCTGGAATCATGACTGCCAGAAGAAATATCAACAACTTCAGATACACAGATGACACCACCCTAAGGACAGAAAGTGAATACGAAGTAAGGAGTCTCTTGATGGGGGTGAATGACAAGAGTGAAAGGCTGATTTAAAAGTGAGGATTCTAAAAACTAAGATCATGGCATCCAGTCTCATCACTTTATGGTAAATAAATAGGGAAAAATAGAAACAGTGACAGACTATTTTCCTGGGCTCCAAAATGACTGTGGATGGTGACTGCAGCCATGAAACTAAAAGATGCTGGCTCCTTGGAAGAAAAGCTATAACAAACCTAGGCAGCGTATTAAAAAGCAGAGACATCACTTTGGTGACAAAGGCATGTATAGCCAAAACTATGGTTTTTCCAGTAGTTGTGTATGGATGTGACAGTTGGATCATAAAGAAGTCTGTGCACCAAAGAACTGATGCTTTGAACTGTGGTGCACTAACCTAATAAGGTGAAAGTGAAGACGTTCAGTCATGTCCGACTCTTTGCTACCCCATGGACTGTAGCCTACAAGGCTCCTCCATTCATGGAATTTTCCAGGCAAGAGTACTGGAATGGGTTGCCATTTCCTTCTCCAGAGGATCTTCCCCACCCAGGGATCAAACCCAGGTCTCCAGCATTGCAAACAGATGCTTTTACCGTCTGAGCCACCAGGGAAGTTCCCATCCTAATAAACACACACATAAAAATATACCCATATAAATACAAGGAAGACAAGCAAAAGTTACTGCCTTCACTTCTATACGGTCATTTGTGTATTAATTTTATATTGCAGCATAACAAATTATGATAAATATCAAGGCTTAAAATAATACTCATTATCTTACAGTCTTCTCATTCAAATATCAGGCGTTGCATTACTGGATTCTCTACTCAGGATCTTACAAGACTAAAATCAAGATCCTAGCTAAGCTGACTCCTTCCTGTAGCTCTAGGTTCTGTTTCAAACTTATGCCAGTGTTGGTGATATTTACTTTCATGTAATTGTATGATGAAAGTTTCTGCTTTATTAGCCATTATCTGTGGGGGTCATTCTCAGTCCTTAGATGCTGCCAACACATTTTACCGACTTGGTGTCTGTACAACTGAAATGCTCCACATCCACAGTCCCTCCTATAATCAAAGGGAAGCAGCAAGGAGTGAGACCAAGTGGGCACCTTAGAATTCTGCTTGCCATGTATGGTCACACCTTTGACTTATTATTTGTGTCTTCTCTCTATTCCCCCTGGAGAAGGAAATAGCAACCCACTCCAGCATTCTTGCCTGAAGAATTCCATGGACAGAGGCGCCTGGTGGGCTACAGTCCATGGAGTCACAAAGAGTTGTACACAACTGAGTGACTAGCACACTCTTTATTCCATATTCCCTTGGCCTTCAAAAACACCTCAAGTTTTGTGTTCCCTTAACTGCTGAAATGACCCAAGTCTTCTGAGGATTAGTTTTCTTTGTGTACTTGACTGAATCAAAGGATGCCCACATATCTGGTTAAATATTATTTCTGAATGTGTCTGTGAGATTGTTTCTCAGAGTTAGCACTTAGATTAGTGGGCAGAATAAGAGAGATTGTCCCATTCAATGTGGTAGGCATCATTTGACTCTGACATGAATACAGTGAAAGGGTGGAGGAAAGCTGAATACTAACTCTGCCTGATTCCTAGAACTGAAGCATCAGTCTTTTCCTCCTCTGGTCCTGGACTCAAAAACACCATCATTGGTGCTTCCGGTTCTCAGTCTTTGAACTTGGAGTGGATGTTATTTGTTAACCATTTTATTGAAGCATAATTGGCACACAGATAGCTGTGCCTATTTAATGTATGTAATTTGATGTGTTTGGAGATGTATATACCCATGAAACCATCACCATAATCAAGGTCATAAACTTATTTATCACATCTAAAAAAAGCCTTTCCTTGGTCTCCTGCTTGGAGGTGATAGGCCATGGCACTTCTCAACTTCATAACTGCATGAGTTAATTTCTTATAATAAATCATATTATATATAAGAAAATTATTGTTATATATATATTTATATTAAATCATGTTACAGCTATATGTTTCTATGTAATAGGATACATAATGAGATAATATATATACAAGGTACATATATTCTATTTGTCTTGTTTCTCAGGAGAATCCAGACTAACACATTTTTAATTACTGCAGGTCTTGAGACAGTTTTTAGTTTTTTCTGTGTTGGGTAATTATCTATATTTAGCTTTCACAAAGGATATGAAAACATTAAACAGATTTTCAAAGGATCTCTTGGGTTCTGGATACTTACTTTGTATCCATTATGCAATAATAACACATTCCCACCTTGATTTTCAAAATAAATCACCCCAGGAAGTAAAGTAGTCCCTTCTTCTTTTTGTAATTTAATGATATACAAAATATTTTTTGCTTTGATTTGTTTCCTTTCTGTGAAATGAGAAGAAGTTTTCTATAATATGTGGTTGACATGCAAACTGCTCAGTTACTTCAGCCACATGACTCTGTGGATGTAGGATGACACAGAAGAATGCTGTGTGAACTTCTGGCAAGTTGCTGTAAGTGAAGAATGTGTCAGACCTTTTCAATTTGGGAGCAGAGTGATCCCACCCTTTTCAGATCACTATTCTACTTCTGCAAATATCTTTTATTTGCCATTGACTCCTACTCAGTATAAAAGTAGCTTGGCCATAGACCACCAATTTTTCACATAAACTGAGCAATTCACCACAAATTCAGTATAATCTGGCACTCCAGCCCCAAAAATTGAGTGTACAAATCATCACTCTGTCACTGAGTAGCTATGATATATGAGAGATCTGGCTTCAGCCTCCCTGAAGGCACATATAATTTGCATGAGAAAGTGACTCCAGTTCATATGGCTGCTTCTCCTGCAATATTGATGTTTCTGTCTCAGAGCACATTTATTATCTCCTAAGGTGTTTTCTATGAACAACTTTTGAGGAAATAAAAATTGGATCCTATTTACAGAACGTTCTGCATAATATGTTGGCATTACCTGAAAGTGGACAGGAGTAACATTACAGTTCTACTCAGGTTTCATATAAGAGACAGTGTCAAAGAGAAATCTTTCCAGTAGACAGAATTTAAAGAAGTGCCTATGGTCAGGGATTTAGAAATAACACAACTGAAAATTGGCACTGAGCAGTTCTTAGAGACATATGTGGGACTTCTTATAATCGTTACAGATATAGAGGCAATAAAAGATGGTGAGGGTAGATTTTAATGAGAACTAACATCTGCTATAAAGCAACTATCTCATAACTGTTCTTTAGTTCCTTAAGACAAATGGAAATCCACTTACTCAAGTAGGGAAGAAACTTTGTTTCTAGTGGTAAAGTTTCAGGAAAATTCTCATCTTTCTATGAATCTGTCCATGCGTTTCCAACTCAATTTTCAGGGTCTTATTCACACCCAGTCTTTGCCCTGATATTAACATAAAATAAATCACAATGCTATGAATTTAATTCACTTTATAAATTTGCTATATAATGCATTTAGGTACAGCTTCTGAATTGTCAACTCCCAAAACTATGATTTCTGAAATGTCAAATCCCAGAACTAGGAGTGCTATCTAGTATCAACTCTAACCACATTTGAACCTCTGAGCCATAGTAAGGGAAGGAAAGAAGAAGCTATGTATCAATTGTATCAATACTAGCCAAAGCACAGAAGTCATCAGAACAATAAGTTGCCAGTGTTATCTGTTCCAGACCCACGGGTTACCGACTCCAGGGCTGAACACCTGACTACTGTGCTATCCTGGTTCTCCTCCCTCTCAAAAGAATAAATAAATAACAAAGAAAGCAAAGCAGATTGATATTAGAAGCTTCAAAATATAAAGTATATTCAAAATATTTTATAAGCTTCAAAATATAAAATGTTGCAAAATTAACTATATGAGTTATTCAATCTTGTTTAGAGAGAAATAATATGATCAAAATCCTTTTACAAACTTTCTCAAACTACATACAAGTCCCTAAGGCTTCCAACTCTCCCACTCAATTTTTCTCTCTCTCCCTCTCTACAGTACATATATACACTACAAATATAATAGTAGACCAAATCATGGTTGTATCATTTTACTGTTATAGCTGGAGATGTCTATCGTTCAGTTATGCTAAAGCTAAGAATATGTAAATTTACCCAAGAATATTTTATTACTTTTTAAAATAGCCAAAATCTTAATTTCCTCACAAAATAAGCAATATATATATATATTTTTTCAACAAGTGAAATTTAATAAATTGGCAGTTGTGAAAAATACAAGAAATATAATTAAATTTCAGGTTACAAAGAAAGACTTAAAAAAAGTAGACAGACTGAAATAAAGATAAAGTTGAAGCAGCTCCTGTAGCTCAATACCGGAAAAACAAACAGCCTAATCGAAATGTGGGAGGAAGACCTAAACAGACATTTCTTCAAAGAATACTAGAGATGGCTAATAAACATGTGAAATGATGCTCAACATCACTCCTTGTTAGGGAAATGCAAATAAAAACTCCAATGACATATCACCTCACACAGGTCAGAACAGCCATCATCAAAATATCTAAAAACAATAAATGCTAGAGAGGGAAAGTGTGGAGAAGTGCTTGCACTGTTGGTGGGAATGTAAATTCATGTAGCCACTATGAAGAATAGTATGGAGATTATTAAAAAAAAAAAAAAAAGGAATATAACTAGCATAGGACCCAGCAATTCCACTACTGGGCATATACTCTGAGAAAATCATAACTGAAAAAAATACATATACCTGTACAGTCAAAGCTATGTGTTTTCCAGGGGTCATGTATTGATGTGAGAGTGGGACCATAAAGAAGCCTGAGATCCAAAGAATAGTTACTTTTGAACTGTGGTGCTGGAGAAGACCTTTGGGTGTCCCTTGGACAGCAAAGAGATCAAACCAGTTAATCCTAAAGGAAAGCAGCCCTGAATTGGAAGGACTGATGCTAAATACTTTGGCCACCTGATGAGAAGATCTGACTCATTAGAAAAGACCCTGATTCTGGGAAAGATTGAAGGCAAGAGGAGAAGGGGACGACAGAGGATGAGATGGCTGGATGGCATCACTGACTCAATGGACATGAGTTTGAGCAGTTACACAAGGTGATGAAGGACAGGGAAGCCTGGCATGCTGCAGTCCATGGAGTCTCTAAGGGTCAGACTTGACTGAGCGACTGAAAAACAGCAACAATAGCCCCAGTGTTTATTGCAGCCCTATTTACAATAGATGTGACATGGAAGCAACCTAGATGTCCATCAACAAATGAATGGATAAAGAAGTTGTGGTACATGTACACAATGGAGTACTGTTTACTTGTTCAGTCGCTAAGTCATGTCTGACTCATTTGCAACCCCGTGGACTGTAGCCCACCAGGTTCCTATGTCCATGGGATTTCCCAGGTAAGAATACTGGAATAGGTTGCCATTTCCATTTCCAGGGAATCTTCCCATCCCAGAGACTGAACCTATATCTTCTGCATTGGCAGGCGGATTCTTTACCACTGAGCCACCAGGGAAGCCACAATGGAATATTATGCAGTCATAAAACAGAATACACCTGAGTCAATTCTAGTGAGGTGGATTGAACCTAGAGCCTGTTATATGGAGTGAAGTGAATGAGAAAGAGAAAAAATTCATATATTAGCATATATATATATATATAATCTGGAAAATTGTACTGATGAACCTATATACAGGACAGAAATAGAGATGCAGACATAGAGAACAGACTTTGGACACAGACAGAGAAGGAGAGGGTGGTACAGATTGAGAGAGCAGCATTGAAACATATTCATTACCATATGTAAAATAGGTAGCTAATGAGGAGTTGCTGTATTACGCAGGAAGCTCAAACTGGTACTCTGTGACAACTCAGGATGTGGTGGGAGGTGTTGAGGAGGTTCAAGAGGGAGTGAACATATATATACTTATGGCTGATTCACATTGTTGTATGGCAGAAGCCAACACAATATTGTAAAACAATTATCCTCCAATTAAAAATAAATTAAAAAAGAAAATGTTGAAGATTTTCTGATACTTTTAAACTTACATCTATTATTCAAATTAAAACATAATCATTTTTATTTTCTTTACATTACTATTTTGCAAATAGTGCAAATATATAATAATTCTCAATTGCCAATGTTTCCTATGTAAATAATAAAATTTCTGCTTAGTTTTACAATGTGTTAACACATAAAGAAAGTACATCTTAAGTAAATAATATATGTGTGTGGGACATTACAATGCTGTATTATATGGGAAATGTATTTATATATGATTTAAACAATTATATTAAAACTGATTTTTATTTGAGATTTTATTAAAAATAAACTATAAAATAATGCTTGATATTTGAAAAACTCCACAATAACTAAAAATGAATGTTTCCATTGCATAGTGAGAATATATATCAGTTTCCATCTTGTTTCTAATTTTAATTCTCTATAGATACTTAGAAAAATCAAAGTAGTACTAATTGACAGAATGTTCCCACAGTGTAAAAACATCTGCCTACTAAAACTTGAATGGAGAGCTCAGATTCCTTATGAATAAATGCTAATTGGAACAGGGTCTTGGGTTTTTTAAATATAACATCATTACATAACATTATTAGGTTATTTTTTATTTCAATTTTTTAACGTGGAATATTACACAAGGTTTAAATCATAAACACCAGTGAAACTAGATTTCAAACTATTAGTTTTCCTCACTACATAAAACTTGAAAGCTGGAATTTTTCTCCTTGTATACCAAACATTGAGGATTATTTTTCTTGATAAAATTATTACTATGAGACCAATTTCATTCTGATTGAAATGACAGAATAAATAATACTGTTCCCTTAATTTCCTTCATATGTACTTTTGAGTTATATAATGTCAAAGTAAATCTTCATAGAAAAATTCAGGATTTTAAAAATTGAATCCAGGCTGTGTCTTTCTTTTTTTCTGCAGCTGAATTTTTGACACTATTCTTGAAAATGACTTAGAGTTTTTACTTAGTGCTTTTTTCTCTATTTCCTACAGGCTTTCGGAAATTCATCCACGCCATTGAATAAAAAATAGAAAGTAAAAGAACCACACAACTGTATAGATTATGGCTCCAACCTGATTTCAAATTGGATGTTCCACACAGAAAAATGTCAAATGGGTCTACAGAAACCATTCAGATGCCATTAATCAGGGACCTTTTGTTATTCACTGATTTCCATAGCATTTCTCACTTTCAGTCTCAAATTTTATTGCATGCTGCATCCCTAGGGATTTTCCTATTCTCTTCCTTCTTTTTTTACAGAAAGATATTTTTAAACGTACATCTTCCCCTCTGAATTCCACTCCCATTAACTGCTGTGCACAGCTTGCTCAAATGCAAACATTCTCCTCTGTGAAAAGATATTTTATTTTCAGTCCTAAGGTGATGATTTATCCAAGTTTGGTCCTTTTTATGTGTGGATGGTACTAAGTCCTGTGAATAATTAAAGTATATTCTTCTAAGGAAAGATAACAAGATTAAATTGATTATCTATTTGTATTAGAATCTATAAATTTTTAAAAATCTGTGTAGACATGACAATGATCTGTTTGAATATTTTTAGAAAACAGATTTTAATATCTAACTTGTTCGAGATATTGTGATGAGGAGAGCTAAGCTATTTTGATTACATACTAAATATTTACAACTCACTAGATATCTTTTATGTACAGAAGCACATTTTATAATCTTACCAAAGCTTTGTAGAAAGATTTATCATGTTATTCTTACACATAAGAAATTGGCTCATAAAGTTTAAGAAATATATTCATGATCCTAGAGATACTAATTCTTGCATAGAACATGAAAGCCATAAACTTATGTTCTAATCTGGAAACTATTATGTTATCACAAAGTATAATATCAGGGACTATAGAAGCAAAATATTTCAGACTTTTTAACTGAAATCAAGTATGTTTCATATATGTTTTAATTCACCACAAGAGCAAAACTAAAGGGTTTCTTTAGCCATGTTTGCCACATAATCTAATGAAATGAACAAATATATGCTTAGAAAACAACCATTATGTTTGAATTGCCAGAAGTGCTCCTAGCTATGCCAGATATTAGTTTCACTAACAGCCAGCTAACTTCACTTTTACTAGGTCCTTCAGAGGCAAATAAACAAATGTTGTTTTCTGCCATCTAAAAGGATACTATGGTGTTTATTGGAAAAAGAAACAATCACTTACTAAGACCTTTTGCCTAAGATCCTGTATAGTTAAAGGTACTGTCAGTCAGTTCAGGTGCTGAGTTGTGTCCGATTCTTTGCGACCCCATGGACTGTAGCATGCTAGGCTTCCCTGTCTATCACCAACTCCTGGAGCTTATTAGGTACCAATTTATATGGGTACTGTCAGGTTGTATGAATATTCAGAACTTAATCTGGTTAGACTTAAAGATAAAGTTGTCTGTTTCTGTACCTTGTTGTCAGTTCTCCAAGTAGATTAACATAGGAACCTAGGTTCCAAGTGAGAAAGATACACAAATACTTGAGTATAAATCGTATTTCCAATAAATAACTTTAATCTCTTTTCTTGCATATCTAAAATTTGTTTCTAGAACTATGATCCAATTACTTTCCTTTCTCAACAAGATTCACCTCTTCACCTGGCATGAAAGCATCTGGAGGGTAGGAAACCAATATTGTTATTTATGGTTATTTACTGTATTCTCTTTGCTTATCTCAGGGCCTGCCACAAAGTAGATATCCAAACAAAATGAGTAATTTTATTAAATAATAACCAAGTATTTTGTGAAAAAGCCTTTGTTGAATATTATTGAAAGATGTAGATGAATGTCATACTACTTACAAGCTACAGTAATGTACAGTTTTGTACAGGAAATAATTTAATGTTTGTATGTAACAAGTATAATAAACTCATAAAAGAAGATCTGCTAGAGTTAAAATACATGAAGTTGGACTAATCAAGGAATTGCTCCTAAAGAAGTTGTGTTTGTGATGAGCTTGGAGGTATGGTAGCACATGTGGGGAAAAAAAAAGAAAAGAAAAGAAAAGCACATCTAGGGAGCAAAAATGGGAGAGAAGATGAGAAAATGATTTAGTTTGGCTCCGGTTGAATAGCAAAGAATTTGACTGGCCTTTGCCCCTGGTTTCTGGGAAGCAACTTCTAAATACTGATATTTCCCAAATCATTGGAGTGTCTTTGTTACTCACAGTGGTTCCATAGGACCACATCTGAGTTTATGCTAGCAGGATTATCCAGAACAGGAGCTGGCCATTTGAAAAAGACCAGCAATGTGGTTAGAGTTTTGGAACTCTGAGCCACATGATAATAGCATGACTTCTGGGGAGGGGAAGGGGCTGGAATTTGAGTCAGGTGGATGATAATTGAATCAATCATGCCTATGTAGTAAAATCCCAATAAAAACTCTGGACACTAAAGCTTAAAGTTCAGATTAGCATCACAGCTGGAGAAAGTGTATGTAGATAGCTACAGTATTACACTTTAGTATATGAGTGTGGTAGTACTGAATGATTAGTATAAATGATTTTTACTTTTTCATTTGGGAGCGGGAAACCATTTATGATTTTATAATAAAGTAAAAATGGAAATAAGGCCATGATTTAGAAAAATTAATATGTGATAGAATACAGACTAGAATGTATGGGAGAGAGAAGATACAAGAGATGCCAGTTAGGGAATCCTCACTACAGTCATATTAGAAAAAATAAATAAATTTATATTTTTTTCAAATAAACAGAAAAGGGAAATAATTTGTCCTTGATATTTAAATAAAGATTAGAGAAGAATGAAATCAAAATAAATGCAGGAGTTTAGGATTTGAAACATTATTTACGTGAATAAAAGTAACAGAAACAGAAGATTCTAGAGCCAGAAAAGTTGGATTCTGTTTTGACTTAGGACTTATTAAGTTGATCTACTTTTAGAGTTATTTCAATTAAAATAAAATAATTGGAATTTAAAGAATATTAATTAAATATATTATGTACTAATAACTACTTTTTTTTTTCATAACAGTGGGAATATATTTTGAGATACTCTTATGAAGACAAACCTCTAAATACCTTTGGGGAGTATTTATTATTTTATTAGTGCTTACTTAGAAGTAAATAATAGCTGAAATATTTCATATAATGTTACCTGCTAATATTTATCTTTTACATTCCATTTTTCCTCTCCTCAACTAGATTATAAAGTTTTGTGGCACTTATTTTAGTCATAGTAAATACTGACGATAATAATACATGTGATAATTTTAGCACTCATAATTTTTTGAAGTCATGTAATTTAATATTAATTCACTGTACAATTAGGGGAAAAATAGATTAATGCCTGTACACACACATATGTGCCGTTCAAATAAATCAGACACTTTAAATTTAATGAATAGTTATTCTCATGTACATGATGATATCAGTAATGTTTTGCAATTCTACCTGTGACAATGTCTTTGGACATGCACCTATCTAATTTTAAAATTTTATTGGGAAATATTGCAAAACTAGTCATAAGGTAAAATCCTGGACAGAATAAGGGATAATTATGCAAAAACTCTGTGTTCTTCACCTAACATTGACACAATTTAATATTTACAATGTGTACAGTGTGTCTTCTCTTTTCATAAGCAGGAAAATACCCTAAGTACCTATCCCTGCACAAGGAAGGAATGCAAATTATTCCATATAATGGTGGTGAGATTCAAATATTCTCCTACAGGTAAGCAATAGTGCTCCTTACACCAGGAAATGCAAATCCAGTAGGAGTTTGGTGAAAGTGACATAATAATTTTTTGTACTTTTTTTTTTTTTTTTAATTTTTTGTACTTTAAGGAAACAAAGTAGAGCAAATAACTGTTAAGTGACAGCATTGGCTCTTCCAAAGGTGATTTTAAAGACATTATCAAATGAATTTCATGTGTCTATTCTACTATACAATAAAAATATTTTCATTAAAAAAAATCTGTAATTCACTTATTTGAAAGAACAAGGTAAAGTCATCAAATGTTTTCAGTGTGAGTGGCAGTTGGATGATTAATCTGTTATTTAAATGATTCCAAATTCCTTGGTATCCTGTCACTGAACAAAGGACATAAGCACAGGACTCTTCTAATTCTACTGAGAATTGGCCACTGAAAAGAGCTTCCACAAATCACACTTCAGAGTAAGAGTTAAGCTTTATAAAGTTTCTTTTATATCTCTCCAACTGTCAGTTAATGCCAAAGGGAATTACTTGAAGCAAAGTGGTATACCAATGAAGTTATAAACATTCTGCTTATTTCTGCCATTTTATGCATCCCCACCCCTACTCTTTCCTCAAAAAATAGAAAAAGGAAAGACAAAAAAAAATTAAGTCTTCCAGCGGTTAGCAGTCTGTCCCTTGCCCTTAAGGAGAATAGATGCCCAGTAATATGAGACAGAAAATAAACATGGCATGAACGTAATAATTTGAGATTCTGGTATGTATTATGAAGGGGATTTAGAAAGTATTATGATACCTAAAAATGGTTAGTCTCCAGCAAGACTGCAGTTTTGGATGTAATGATATAGATCAAGTGGCTTTGGTAAGTAACATAGTTAATCCATTTGTCATCTGTATGTGGTCCAACTCAAGAATGTTCTCATAGGCCGCTATAAAGGCAGAACAGGAAAAGAGACACAAAAAGTAGACTAGTATTAAGAAAAATATTTTGTCCTTGTGGTATTTGTTAAGACCAGATACTGACTATAACAACACAGTGCCTTCACTTAAGGCACATCCTAATCATATGCATAATGATTTCACTCAATAAATTAATGAATAAACTATCTGTAATACATCTATAGAATGGAATACCATTCAACAATAAAAGTAAATGAGCTCTTGATTCATGAAGAATGTAAATGAGCATTGAATGTATTTTGCTAATGTCTTCAGAAATGAGTAATGATAATATTATATATATATATATATAACCACATACTGCTATAAATAAAATATTAAATAAGAAAGAGGACAAAAAGGACAAATATTCTTTGAAGAATGATCACAAATGATAAATTTAAGAGTATAAAGGGAATAGAAAATCACTGTTAGTGTGCTAGATATTCATAGATAAGATCCACTGATGAATATAAAATTAGTGAACTGGACTTTAAGAAGAAGGTGGTTTTGTAGCTTCTGATCAATGAATTTAGTGAAGTTGCAGGATATAAAGCAAATACACATAAATCTGTTGCATTCCTATACACTAACAACGAATTATCAGAAAGAAACTAAGGAAATAATCACATTTACAATTGCAACAAAAAGAATAAAATGCCTAGGAATAAACATACCTAAGGAGGCAAAAGACCTGTATGCAGAAAACTGTAAGACACTGATGAAAGAAATCAAAGATGATACAAACAGATGGAGAGACACACCATGTTTGCGGACTGGAAGAATCAATATTGTGAAAATGACTCTAATACTCAAAGCAATCTACAGATTCAATGCAATCCTCATCAAATTGTCAATGGCACTTTTTTCAGAATTAGAGCAAAAAAATTTTACAATTCCTATGGAAACACCAAAGACCCCCAATAGCCAAAACAATCTTGAGAAAGAAAGGTGGAACTGGGGGAATCAGATTATCTGACTTCAGAAAGAGCAGCCTCTTTAATAAGTGGTGCTGAGAAATCTGGACAGCTACATGTAAAAGAAAGAAATTAGAACACTTCCTGGCTTCTCTGGTGGCTGAGTTGGTAAAAAATTAGCCTGCAATGAGGGAGACCTGGCCTCGATCCCTGGGTTGGGAAGATCTCCTGGAGAAGGGGAAGGCCACCCACTCCAGTATTCTGGCCTGGAGAATTCCATGGACTGTATAGAGCATGGACACGACTGAGCAATTTTTACTTTCACACAATATACAAACACCAACCGAAAATGGATTAAAGATCTGAATGCAAGGCCAGACATTATAAAACCCTTAGAGGAACACATATGTAGCTGTTCAGATTTCACATTCTGACTGGTGTGAGGTGATATGTCATTATACTTTTGATTTACATTTCTCTAATAATTAGTGGTTTTGAGTATCTTTTCATGTGTTTGTTGGCTATCTGTATGTTTTCATTGGAGAAATGTCTGCTTAGGTCTTCTGTCCATTTTTTGATTTGGTTGTTTATTTGTTTTGCTAATAAGCTTCTTGCATGTTTTAGAGATTAATCCTTTGTCAGTTGCTTCCTTTGCAAATATTTTCTCTCATTCTGAGGGTTATCTTTCTGTCTTGTTTCTGGTTTCCTATCCTGTGCGAAAGCTTTTCAGTTAAATTGGGTCCATTTGTTTTTATTTTATGAGGTGGGTAAAAAAGGTCTTGGTGCAATTTATGTCAGAATGTGTTAGTCACTCACTCATGTCCAACTCTTTGAGACACCATGGATTGTAGCCCACCAGGTTCCTCTGCCCATGGAATTCTCCAGGCAAGAATACTGGAGTGGGTTGCCGTTCCCTTCTCTGAGGTATCTTCCTGACCCAGGGATCGAACCAGGGTCTGCTATATTGCAGGCATATTCTTTACCATCTAGCCACCAGGGAAGACCTCAGAATGGCCATCATCAAAATATATACAAACAGTAAATGCTGCAGAGTGTGTGAGGAAAAGGAAACCCTAATGTACTGTTGGTGGGTGTGTAAATTTATGCAGTCACTATTAAGAAGAGTATGACCGTTTCTTACAAAACTAAAAATAGAACTACCTTATGAGCCAGCAATCCCATTCCTGGGAATACACCTGGAAAACCATAATTGAAAAGATACATGTCAATGTTCATAGCAGCACTATTTGCAATAGCCAGGACATGGATAATTTAAATGGATAAAGAAGATGTACAAGCATACGGTGGATATTAGTCTTCTATAAAGGAATGAAATTGGGTCATTTGTAGAGATATGGATAGACCTAGATGATGTCATACACAGTAAAGTCAGAGAAAAACAAATATATGTAGAATTTAGAATATATGTAGAATCTACAATATATGTAGAATATAGAAAGACAGTGAAAGTGAAGTGGCTCAGTCATGTCCGACTCTTTGCAACCCCATGGACTGTAGCCTACCAGGCTCCTCTGTCCATGGAATTTTCCAGGCAAGAGTACTGGAGTGGGTTGTCATTTCCTTCTCCAGGGGATCTTCTCAACCCAGGGATCGAACGGGTCTCTGCGCTGCAGACAGATGCTTTATCATCTGAGCCACCAGGGAAGCTAAATCTAGAAAAATGATATGCAAATCTTGTTTGCAAAGCTGAAATAGAGAGACATTGAGAACAGATATATGGAGACCAAGGGTGAAAAGGAGAAGTGAAGGAATTGGGAGATTGGTATTGAAACATATACACTATTGATACCATGTATGAAACATATAACTAATGTGAATGCACTGTATAACACAGGAAACTCTACTAAAGTCTAAAAGAGAGGCATTTGTGTACATGTATGGCTGATTCAGAAACGGTAAAGAGCTAATACAAACAGAAGAAATTAAGAAGAGGTGGTAAGACTACACAGAACTATAAAAAAAAGGTTTTAATGACCCAGATCCTCAATGCCGTGGTCACTCACCTAGAATCGGAAATCCTAGAGTGTGAGTCAAGTGATCCTTAGACTACAAAGTGAGTGGAAATGATAGAATTCCAAATGAGCTATTTAAAATCTTAAAGATGACGCTATTAAAGTGCTGCACTCAATATGTCAACAAATTTGGAAAACTCAGCAGTTGCCGCAGGACTGGAAAATGTCCATTTTCATTTCAATCCCAAAGAAGGGCAATGCCAAAGAATGTTCAAATTACCATACAATTGTGTTCATTTCACATGCTAACAGGGTTATGCTCAAAATCCTTCAAGCTAGGCTTCTGTAGTATATGAATTAAGAACTTGTGATTGTGTAAACTGGGTTTAGAAAAGGCAGAGGAACTAGAGATCAAATTGCCAATATCTGTTGCATCATAGAGAAAGCAAGCAATTTCAGAAAAACATCTACTTCTGTTTCACTGACTACACTAAAGCCCTTGACTGTGTGGATCACAACAAACTGAAAATTCTTAGAAATGGAATACTAGACTACATTTCCTGTCTTCTAAGAAACCAGTATGAAGATCAAGAAGCAACAGTTAGAATCAGACATGGAAAAAGTGACTGGTTCAAAATTGGAAAGGAGTACATCTAGGCTGTATATTGTTACCCTACTGATTTAACTTACATGCAGAGTACATAATGTCAGGCTGGATGAATCACAAGCTGGAATCAAGATTGCCGAGAGAATTATCAATAACCACTGATTATGCAGATGACACCACCCTAATGGGAGAAAGCATAGAGGAACTAAAGACCCTGTTGATGAAGAAGAGATTGAAAAAGTTGGCTTGAAATTCATCAATAAAAAAACTAAGATCATGGCCTCTGATCCCATCATTTCATGGCAAATAGAAGGGGTAAAAGTGGAAGCAGTGATGAATTTTCTTTCCTTGGGCTCCAAAATCTCTGCAGATGGTAACTGTAGCCATGAAATCAAAAGACAATTGCTCCTTGGAAGGAAAGCTATGAAAAACCTGAAAAGTGAAAGTGTTAGTCACTTAGTCATGTCTGACTCTTTGAGACCCCCATGGACTGTCACCCACCAGACTCCTCTGTTCATAGAATTCTCCAGGCAAGAATACTTGAGTGAGTAGCCATTATCTTCCCTAGGAGATCTTCCCGACCCAGGGATTAAATTCAGGTCTCCTGTATTGCCAGCAGATTCTTTACCATCTGAGCCACCAAGGAAGTGAATGATTACTGTAGCCATGAAATTAAAAGACACTTGTTTCTTGGAAGGAGAGCTATGACAAACCTAGACAGTGTATTAGAAAACAGAGACATCACTTTGCCAACAAAGGTTCATTTAGTCAAAGCTATTGTTTTTCCAGTAGTCATGTATGGATGTGAGAGTTGGACCATAAAGAAGGCTGAGTGCCTAAGGATTGATACTTTTGTATTGTGGTGCTGGGGAAGACTCTTGAGAGTCACCTGGACTGCGAGGAGATCAAACCAGTTAATCCTAAAGGAAATCAAATCTGAATATTCATTGGAAGGACTGATGCTGAAGCTGAAGCTACAATACTTTGGTCACCTGATAGGAAGAGCCAGCTTTTTGGAAAAGACCCTGATGCTGGGGAGGATTAAAAGCAAAAGGAAAATGGGGTATCAGGTGATGAGATGGTTAGATAGCGACACTGACTCAATGGATCTGAATCTGAGCAAACTCCAGGAGACAGTGGAGGACAGAGGAGCCTGGCGTGCTGCAGTCTATGGGGACACAGAGTTAGACAGGACTTAGTGACTGAACAGAAGCAGCAGCAACATGGCTGATTCATTTTGTTGTACAGTAGAAACTAATAACACATTGTGAAGAACTATACTTAGTAAACATTAATTAAAAATAAATATTCACCAAATACTTGTCAGTTACTGTTTTGTTTTAGTATGTGTCAATAAGTAGTTTTATATTCTTTCTTCCAAGAAGTAGAATGGAATTTCCCTGTTACTGACTGTAAGCTGGATCTGAACTTAGTGACTTGTCTTAGAAAACTCAGAATGAAAAGGAAATAATCATATTTTAGAGTGGAGAAATCTGGTAGACACTTCTTTAACCGAGTGATCCTTATTAAAATTGCCAGCAGCAAATCATGTTGCTTTCATCCACCTCTTGATATGGGGAGCACTTACATTCTAGAATATTCCTCCAGAAATCCATAACTCCATCTAATTATCAGAAACCTTAAACACATCTGTATTCTGGACAGTCTACAAAATACCTGACCTACTTCAAGGGTTTTTATTGACCCAGAGATCTAACATGCATCTCTTGAATCATCTGCATTGACAGGTGTATTCTTTACCACTCTGCCCCCTGGGAAGCCTTTGGAATATATCCTTAATGCAAATATATTTCTTTCCTTACTTGCCTCTGTCTTATTGTTTTTCTTTCTGTTAAATCCTTTATTTCATAGACTCCTATATTTGTCAATTTAAAATGTTTATGGTAGCAGGAAAACCTGGTTCTTGAAACAATTCATAAATATTAAGTACTAATAAACATACTATTAAAAATTTATAAAATATTTTTCTACAACATTCTGGAACAGTGATCACTAGAAGACTGGCTGTATACAATCACAATTATGGTTTATTTGACAAGCTCTATAAATGGAACTAAAATTTATGTGTGTGGTTTGGTTTAAATTATTGAAACAATAAGTAACATAGAATAATCTTATAGTAATAATGTCTTCAAATAGGAAAAGGAGTAAGGCAAGGCTGTATATTTTTACTCTGCTTATTTAACTTATATGCAGAGCACACCATGAGAAACACTGGGCTTGAAGAAACACAAGCTGGAATCAAGATTGCTGGGAGAAATATCAATAACCTCAGATATGCAGATGACATCACCCTTATGGCAGAAAGCAAAGAAGAACTAAAGAGCATCTTGATAAAAGTGAAAGAGGAGAGTGGAAAAGTTGGCTTAAAGCTCAATATTCAGAAAACTAAGATCATGGCATCTGATCCCATAATTTCATGGCAGATAGATGGGGAAACAGTGGAAACAGTGTCAGACTTTATTTTTTTGGGCTCCAGAATCACTGCTGATGGTGACTGAAGCCATGAAATTAAAAGACGCTTACTCCTTGGAAGGAAAGGTATGACCAACCTAGATAGCATATTTAAAAGCAGAGACATTACTTTGCCAACTAAGGTCCGTCTACTTAAGACTATGGTTTTTCCAGTGGTCATGTATGGATGTGAGAGTTGGACGGTGAAGAAAGCTGAGCGCCACAGAATTGACGCTTTTGAACTGTGTTGTTGGAGAAGACTCTTGAGAGTCTCTTGGACTGCAAGAAGATCCAACCAGTCCATCCTAGGGAAGATCAGTCCTGGGTGTTCATTGGAAGGACTGATGTTGAAGCTGAAACTCCAATACATTGGCCGCATCATGCAAAGAGTTGACTCATTGGAAAAGACCCTAATGCTGGGTAGGATTGGGGGCAGGAGGAGAAGAGGACGACAGAGGATGAGATGGTTGGATGGCATCACCGACTCGATGGACATGGGTTTGTGTAGACTCCGGGAGTTGGCGATGGACAGAGAGGCCTGGCGTGCTGTGATTCATGGGGTCGCAAAGAGTCAGACACGACTGAGTGACTGAACTGAACTAAGAATGTTTTCTACTCTTTCTCCTTTAATTAAATCTGAAATTAGTGTCTAATTAGAGAATAATTACAGAAACCTGATGGCTCTAGTGGTAAAGAACTGCTTGCCAATACACTGGATGTAAGAGAGGCGGATTCGATCCTTGGGTTGGGAAGATTCCCTGGAGGAGAGCATGGCAACCCACTCCAGTATTTCTTGCCTGGAGAATCCCATGGACAGAGGAGCCTGGTGGTCTGTAGTCTGTGGGATATCAAAGAGTCGGACACTACTGAAGCAACTCAACATGCAAGGAAATGTGAGGGTGACTTACTTTATTTCATTTAGTTATGAATTATGGTTGTATAGTAATCTCAGGTTAATGTCAAAATGACTACCTAGAGATAATAATTATGCAATCATCCACTGGTGACTGATTTCTATTTCACTCATCATTTAGATTTGATCATAATATGCCAGAAAGGAATCACGGTGATAAGTCATGTGAGCTATACTGAAAGAAAATATCTGCATTATCTTACTAAATACAAATTACATCCCTATTATACCATGGCGTTTATTGGCATCATTTTAGTAGTGGATATTGTTATGACTTATAGTATAGAACATAACATTTTCTCAGTCGTTTCTTTTGCTTTCAATGAAAAATATGGTGTGTCTTTTTATACATTCTATGATAAGCTGGTAATGATAATCAACTCTAATTACAGGTCAGCTTAGGAAAATTCCATCATCAGTAATTGAGAAGCCAAAGCATTAAGATGAAGTTGATAGAAAAAAAATCATTATAGTTTATTAACACCAAGATCATTCATTTCCAGAGTATAATAAATGGATAGGGATGTGTACTTGGAAGAAATTGTGTCAGTTTATCAATTTTAATTATTTTTTTAATGCCTTGTAAAAGATAAATGAAAAATAAGCACTTACATGAAATTGCACTATAAAGTTCTAGAGGTGCTTATTCTCAATGTTTCTAGATTGCAAAAGTTATTCAGTAAGCTTTCTTTCATGATCTTGTCATTATTACTGGTAAAGTTATATGTTTTAAGTTTCATGGTATGTTTTTGCACCTTGATGTCAACATTGATTTTATTTCCATATTTTATTTTTCTTGTAAAGAACAGTTGTATGTATAAATCAACTCTAAGTAATGTCTTATACTATTGTCCAATTATGTATTCTTGATATACAGTTGCTCCCATTATAGGCGCAATCTAAATCCTGGAACAATCCTGAAGAGTAAAAAAAGTATGCTTCTGATTTTTTCCTACAGAGATTACTCACATTTGGTCTCTGTATGCTTAGAAAGTTGACATTATGAAGACAATTTTTTTGAGAAAATATAAATAGTATTGAAGTCATTTTGTTATTGCTTACTTATGGATCACATGAGATTTCTTATCTGATTTGCACTCCCTACCATAACATTAAGTAAACACCAATCTTACCCTAACTAAGGGATCCATTCAGAGTATATTAGTGTCATATATTTCACATGCAAGTGTGTTAACCAGAACTTCCTCCTTTATCATTAAGTAACTATTCAGCAGCTATACTGTGAAAATTGTCAACTATTCTAGGACTTTTATATAATTTTTATAATCAGATACTGATGACATAGTAGAGGGATGAGAATGCATATTCTAAAACGTTTGGGGCTAATACTGAGATGAGATTCACAGCAAGTATATATTATATTTCAAATTGCTTTTTTTGTTGTTTCAAATGAGTTTTGCCTCCTGCTGCTTCATATTATGTATATATTAGTAAAGATGCAAAATAAAACAATACATTTTCTTCTGAAAAAGGCCATCTACAAATTATTTCAGTTAAGGCCAGGCAGTAAATATGTTTCAGAGAAGGAAATGAAATGGCAACCCACTCCAGTATTCTTGCCTGGAGAATCCCATGGACAGAGGAGCCTGGTGGGCTGCTGTCCATGGGGTCGCACAGAGTTGTACACGGCTGAAGTGCGTTAGCAAGCATGCATGCTTTGGAGAGGAAAATGGCAACCCACTCCAGTATTTTTGCCTGGAGAATCCCAGAGACAGAGGAGCCTGGTGGGCTGCCGTCTGTGGGGTCACACAGAGTCGGACACTACTGAAGCGACTTAGCAGCAGCAGCAGCAGCAGTAAATATGTTTGCCCTTGCATGTCACATTGTTTCTCATAATTGTAGTGAGAAAGTAACCAAATCAATATGTAAACTAATGAACATGGCTGTGTTTAAGCAAAATGTAATTTACAAATTAAACATCATAGTCAGAACCAGTTGTCTGGTTGCAACTTATTGACTTCCTTCCAAAGAATTCTGATTTGTGGAAACCTAAACTATAGTGAAGTAGACCAATGAAATTTATATTGAAATTTTCAGTACACTTCAATATTATTTTATGATAAATAACTGCCCTTCTTAGTCGTTCCAATCCCATCTCCAAACTGAAAATATAATCCACTGGTAATATCTATTTAGAACTCTGTTGCTCAGTTTTTAGTTGGAAAATATAATGCAAATAATAAAATTGCATGGGAATACAAATTTTATTTTATGCAATATGGTAGAATTGTGAAATGTAACATAAAATAATCTAAAATACTCTGAGACTGATTCTAAATATATTTTATAAAATTAATCTGAATGCATTATAGATACACCTTGTGAGTTTTAAAAACTAGCAATGACTCCACCTTAACAGAATCTATGGATTTCAAGCTCATGTTTTCCCTTACCACTGCATTCTTATAAGCTAAATATCTGGACAATCTATCTTTTAAAATTTTTGCAAGAATAACATTTGACAGTGTGTTTGGTTTTTAAATTTTAAAGAGGGTTACTACAAGAGGATGTTATTACAATTTCAGTAAAAACATTATTTGGTTACATTGCTAGCATATTAGTGTTACGAGCTATTTTATAAAAAAAAAAAGCAATATTGAACATTATCGAAGCTATTTCTTTTTTTATTTCTTAAATTGTGTTTATCTGCTATTGGAAAAGGAGATGTAAGTCCTCTTTATTGGAAATCCCTCTATTATTAAATAATGTTATAATCTTAAGTTGAAATAGAAGTGAAAGTCATACTGACAAATATAAGATTCAGACAGTAAGTATAATTCGGCTTACAGTATATCGTGAACTTTAAATCTACTAATGTTGTTCTATATAAGTTACCAAGAAAAGCATTCCTATGATTCTAAATTATTGCAGCTGAGTTAAAAAATTAAAAAAAAAAAAAAAAGACACTTTACAGCCAGAATTTTGGAGTGAGTAGATTAAGGAGTAGTGTCAGGCTGTGATGAAGGATTATGGAGGTCTCAGTCCAAACCTTCCATAGTAACCCTTGGAATCTCTTGTTTGAATCATACTCTTAAACCAAATCTTATATTCCCAATCCTCTGAATATGAATATCAAGGAAACATCTACAAAGTGTCATCAATAAGTAGAAAATATCATCACTATATTAGCTGTCAGCCATGTCCATCTGAAGATGAAGAATGTCCAGCCATAAATGATTTACCTGGGAATATGAATATGAAAATAAGAGATGGGCTACTGGTGTCTTTTCTATTTTTTCCTTTTGTTTTCGAAACACTATAAAAACCAGATAATTTTCTTTAAAAAGAAATAATAGTACTGCTTCTTTAGAACACTAAATTTTGAGATCTTCCTTAGAAATATCATCCAAAACATAGAAATAAGACAAAACATTGGGTGATGAACTTGTAATATTATATAGACCTAAGGCCCTTCTAAGAATCTTGCATCAAAGAAATTGCATTTCTTTGACTCACTGTTTACTATTGATTGCAGTTCTCAGACTTAGTGAAATCATATGTTAACTCACAGAATTTGTCAGACCAAAATGCAAACAATTTATATCTAATAGAAAAGATAATTCTAAATGTCAAAGGTTGTTACTCAGCAGGATATTAGTCAGTTTTGAAATTAATCCAGCAGTCTTATCTTAACTTTCCATTATTAAATTTTCTATGAAAACCTAAGCTCCTAAATGCTGTTAGAATCCACCTTAACGTCTTCTTTTCTTATTAATTAATACTGAAAAAAAACATTTAACAAATGGCATTTTATATTTGAAAAAAATCATGATTTTGTCAGTTGAAAATTACACCTTAGCAGTTTTGAGAGTTCAACCAAGATGACAATATTGACTAATTTGACAAAGCCAACTAAGCTATACTTTCAGCTTAATAAATCTGAACCTCTTAACATCTTACATTGCATTTATTTACTGATAAAATAGCTAATTTCTTAGGGGTTCCCCTGATAGCTCAGTGGTAAAGAGTCCATCTGCAATGGAGGAGACACAGGAGATGCAGGTTCGATCCCTGGGTCAGGAAGATCTCCTGGAGGAGGAAATGACAACCCATTCTAGTATCAGTTCAGTTCAGTCGCTCTATACTTGCCTGAAAAATCCCATGGACAGAGGAGCTAGCAGGCTACAGTCCAAAGGGTCTAAAAGAGTTGGACTCAAGTGAGCAATATAGCAGAACATACTTCCTTAACATTGCAGAATATGAAACTGGTAAATTTCTAATAAACTATATTGAATCATAATTCTGACAAATATTTTACAGCATCATGTGTCATATTTTAAAAATTTGAACATTTCTAAGAGCTTAAATAAGTTAAAGTCCAAAGCTTTGGAATAATATAATATTGGGTTAATTAATGGATGATTATCATGTAGATAGTTTCTAAGTAAAATAGAGTACTGAAACATTGACTATTAAGCAAAATTTTAATGTTATGTACCTTTGCTTCTTAAAATCATATGCTATATTTTTGGGTCATCTTAATTTATTTGCTAATTTTTGCCAATATTAGATGATCAAGAAGGGATGTGTGTAGTTATAGAAATTTACTTTATTTGTATTTATGCTTTGCCTTCTGCTAAATCTGATCGTATGACAGTCACTTTACAAGTACTCTCTCATCTCAGTTTTCTAAGTGAAATGCAAGTTATTTACTTTGTTACAATTATATTTACTTTATTTTATAATTTCAGTTTTTTGGATTGGTGCATGATACATAATGGGAATTATTTTGCTTTCCTAGTAAAAGCAGACTCATTTTGTCATGTGGAAATACAGGGGAAATTTGTTTCAGAATTTTAAAGTGCATAGTGAAAGACAAAATTTGGGTATGTCTAACAATTTATGGAGGGAAGATTTTAAATTTTTAAAATTATACTTTACAAAACATTCAGCTGGGCTGAGTAATGGTAAAGACTGGTGGCTCAATGGTAAAGAGACTGCCTGCAATGCAGGAGATACAGGTTCAATCCCTGGGTCAGGAAGATCTCCTGAAAAAGGAAATGAAAACCCACTCCAGTATTTTTTGCCTGGGAAATCCCATGGACAGAGTAGCCTGGAGAGCTACAGTCCATGGGCTCACAAAAGAGTCAGACATGACTGAGTGACCAAACAATAACAACAAGGACGGTTTTTACACAGCTCAGAAATCAACCGAAACATCACAATAGGAAACAGAATGACAAGCTCTACCACTAGCTACTTGACGTGGAAGCACTTTGTGTCTACAGCACCTAGATTCACCAGGATAAGTGAAGAGACGTTTAAACAATGAAGAAGAAAAGACCAATGAGTCTTGAACAATGGAAAACAGTAGCACCTGTCCAAAGTGAAGACAGAACAAAACATAGACAAAACAAAGGCATTCTTTTAAAAAAGCTTCAGTAAGCTGTGGAATATAAAGTTGATTGAAATTCATGTAATTATTGTTCCCTCAAAAGAGAAGAGGAATATTTAATAAAATAATGGGTAAATTTTCCCAAATTTGATGAAGACCACAAATACAAAAGGCTAAATTACATCCAAGCAGGCTAGTCATAAGCACAGGCATACTGAATTATAACTTAATCAAATTGCTGAAATTAGTGAAACAAAATCTAAAGCAGCTGGAAAGAAATGAATACAGACAGAGAAATAAATAATGGGAATGTCATACTTTTTAGAAACTATGCAAAACTCAAGACAATGGAACAGCCTTTTAGAAATGCAGAGAAAAAAATCACCCAAAATCCTTTTTCCATTGGAAATATTCTCCGTAAATAAAGGAAAACAGGGTTGATTTCTGACCTACTAAGCTGAATGAATTTATTCTCAGCTGACCAGAGAAGCCAGATGATGCTATTGGTAAAGTATCCGCCTGCCAATTCAGAAGACACAGGTAATGCGGGTTCCATCCCTGAATTGGGAAGATCCCCTGAAAAAGGAAATGACAATCCACTCTAGTATTCTTGCCTGGGAAATCCCATGGACAGAGGAGGCTGGAGGGCTACAGTCCTTGGGGTCACAAAGAATGGGACACAACTGAGTGTCTGAATAAACACATTATGGCCTGTTCCCAAGTAAATGTAAAGGAACACAGACAAATTTAAAGAAATTGTATTAGACAGAAAAGTGAGCTATGAAAGAAAGAAAGAACCAGAGAATAATAAATCTTCTGATAAGTATAAACACAAGGTTTTTAAATTTTTTTGGTTTGTTTTCATGACCAAAAATAATCACTGATAGTGTGAAACAAAACTTAATAAGAAAGTTTGTGATTATATAATATATACAGAAGATACATAGCTGTGTTATCTAAAAGAAGAGGAAGTACAAAGAGAATGTATATTCTTTTACATTCTTAAGTTATATGTGAAGTAATATATCAATATAGAAAGTGGTAAGTTAAAGATGCATATTGTAAGCCCTAGAGCAATCACTAAAAATAAATAAAACAAAGAAGTGTAGGCAAAATACCAAGAGCGGATGCTAAATGGAATGCCAATTATACTCTATTCATCAAAAATAAAAAAGGATGTGAGGGCTAATAAAACAAATAATAGACAAGGACAAATAGATGGTAGAATACAACTCAGCCTTACTCAGAGCTATATTGATTTTAAGTAGGCTAAATATCAAAGTTAAAAGGCACTGACCACCAGAATAAATAATAATTTTAAGAAAGCATATCTCTAGCTTCTCCTTAAGAATCACAATTTATACTTACAAACATACAAAGTAAAAATCAATTGGTAGAAAATTATATATTATGCAAATCCTACTCGTAAGGAAACATATGACTATCTTAATATCATAGGAAGTAAATTGGAGAAGAAGGAATATGAACAGATATAAAAAATATACCACAATTATAAAATTGTCAATTCATCAAGATAACAAAGATAAATGACATGTTTTTGCATCAGAAAACAGAGTTTCAAAATATATGAAGCATAAAAGGACTGAACTAAAGAAGTTTAAAAAAATCTATAATTATAGTTGCAAATGTCAACCCTTCTTTCCCAGCAATGGACAGAATAAGCACATAGAAAATTAAGGAGAATAGAAAATACTATTAAAATAGCACTGAATATACTAGACCTTAATGATATTTATATAACTACTTGTTAGCAGAAATATATACATTCTTACCAGGTGCACATCTAATATTCATCAATGTATACCACATGTAGGATTACAAAATTGAAAGATCTCCATTTTGCAGAAAACACACCACAAATGCATTGAATTAGACACAAATAACCCAAATAAAACTTTAGGGGTTGAATCCAAATGGTGGAATATGAGAATGTGGAACTCACCTCTTGCCATGAACACATCAAAAATACATCTACACATGTAACACTTCTTACTGAAAACTATTAATAACTATATATAAGCAGAAAGGCACTTGTATAATCAAGATTATAAGAAAGATCCATTCAGAATCAGATAGGAGGGGGAAAGAAGAGCTCAAGTCAGGACCTGTGCTCCTAGAAGGAAACTCACAGGAAAAGTGAGATTACACTGGCAGAGAGCCTACATGGGCGGTGAGCTGTTGAAGCCGCACATAGGCTGCCCCAGCCCTAAGGTCTGACAAAGAGAATGCAAGCTCCCTTGGCTGCAAATAAACTTGCCTACCAAGTGTATTCCTCTGTTTTCTATGATGAAAATGTAAAACAAACAAGCAAACAAGCTACATCTACAAACAAAAACAGAAAACTATAAAGGAATCTATTTGTGTCAAACATTGAACTTCATTCTCTGGGTACATAGACACATTTTATTCTCTTGTTATGATTATTTAAAGGCTGAAGTCAGTCAATTCCCCAATTACAAAAACTCATTCCTAAGTAAGGTACTTAAACCAACAAGATGTAATACTATAAATATTTATTTTCCTTAACATAATAACTTTCGAAAGGATAGTTAAATTTTCAAAGGAGTCAAGGTTTATCTCTAAAGAAACTAGTAACTATTGATATCAGAATACCAAAAACTAAATCAGCCTTTCTTGTGAAGAGAAGAGTCAGTTTCTTTTTTGCTCAGTGTCCAACTCTTTGTGACTCTATGGACTATAACCCACCAGGCTCCTCTGTCCACGGGATTTTCCAGGCAATAATACTGGAGTGAGTTGCATTTCTCCTCCTGGGAATCTTCCCAACCCAGGGATCGAACTTGTGACTCCTGTACTGCAGGCAGATTCTTACCAGATGAGCCACAGGGAAGCTCTCATTTCTCTTCTAGCACATTTAAAATCCCAACATGAGGAAACTATTCAGCATTCTCCACCTGGTGAAGTGGCTCAGAAACACCTAATAATTGATAGATAGATGTTTGCATCTGCATCGTCACACTCCCATATGCAAACATAATATATTTGATTATGCTGTATTATCCCAAGCTTAGCATTGGTTACAGATTATATGCTGAAACCACTCTTTGAACAAATCATCAGAAAAAAAAAAATGAACTTCAATACAGAAGGTTTAAATCGAGATTTTTAAAGTTAATTTTTATTGTGTTAACGTAAACACAAAAGAATCAAGTCTATGTTACACTGATTTGGTTCTGCTAGTAACTAGCACATGATCATGCAAAAGCATCATTTCTTCTCTGGATATGATCTTTTATTTGAAAAATAAGTAAGGTAACATAAGATTAACTTGAAATCTACATTTCAGTAAGTTATGTGTCATTTTTGCACAGTCTCTGGATGAGTGGAGATATAGCTAATGTGATGCCATGAAACACCGTATACACATAGGATACTTTCTACTTCCACTTGTTTTCAGGGAATTTAAGATTAATTATTTTTTTTTAATTTTTTATTCTTTATTCTAATTTTCAGGGGCAGAGTGTGAGACTAGCAGCTTGCTTTTATTTGTCTAGGAGCAGCAGTAAAAAAATATTGATTCAGCAAAGGTGTTCCAATAAGCTTCTGAATTAGGAGAGGAGGAGAGGAAATCCTTGAATTTCAATTTCTAGTCTTCTTAGGATATAGAATTTATAGTTTCAGAATTAAAGGAAAAAGATTTTAAACACAGATTATCACATGGGAAATTAAATGAACTGAATTTAATATTAAACCTTATTGCAAAGTTTTTCTATCATCCCAGTAAAAATCAAGATAAAATATAACATCTGAGAACTTGAAAAAAGTTAAATAATATATTTATATCCAAGATAAAATAATTTGAATGAAAATAAAAATTAGATGATGCAATTAAACAAAATTCATTCTGAAACAACATTGAAAAAGCCAAATAAATATTTTTTTAGAGTCAGATTTAAAGGATAGAATGAGAACATTAGAGAATAATGAAGGAGAGCTTAATTACCAACAATTTTAGAAAATACATGCTTATGTGGAAATCTCTTGAAGGTCTATATTCTAAGAAAACAACAACACAATCTGTTGTTTATATAACAAGGGAACTGATCAGAAATGGAGGGTACACACATGGGAACGTTTACTCTCAGAAGAAAACAACCATGTACTAGTTGGGGAACAACATCTGCTCAGCTAGCTGCTGACTATCAGTTGTGTCACCCAGGGGAGGAGGAAAAGCCTCAGGGAAACCAAGAAACTTAGCTGTGGCTTGAGTCAAATTAGCAGAGTGATTACTTTAACAATAAAAAGGATTTATGACATTCAAGTCTTATCTTTGAAATCAAAGTGTTTTCATAAAGTGAGGAAGGAAAATTTAGCAATACTGGATCAAGAACCATTGCCTAAATATCCTACTTTAGTTGTGCATCTGGAACTATAGCAGGGAATCATCTTTTTTGGATATTTCTAGGACAAGCTTTACAGTTTCTGCAATAACCCTATTCCTCGAAATTGGCCTGCATGCACCCTGCATGCATGAATCCAATTTGAAGTAGTTAATACTAAAATTGAATTCTGTGTCAGAAATTATTTTATTTATTTAAGAGCTGTTAGTATTAAACTTGTCTAAATCATTAAATATTTTCGTTCCAAATGATGTATATAACTATCTTCATTTCCTGAAGATACACATTTAATTTTCAAAAAAATAAATCAATAATAATTTCAAATTCTTATTATGGCTTATTACACATAATTATCAGACTTGAATGAATGAATATAGTGGAGAATAACAGAATAATATAAAAATCTGTCTTCATAACCAAGCTTTAGAAATAGAACATTACCAATAATTACAACCATCACAGTGTACCTATTAGCAATTACATACCTTCCTTAAAGACAGAACCGTGCTAAATTTTGTTATCATCTTCAAACTCTTCAAAATAATTTTTCCATATAAGAATAATGCTTTCGATTTGTGCAGTTTTATACTTCACAATAAAACAACTCCTGGCAGATAGAATTTATCAGTTTAAACACAACTGGCACCTGGATGATGCATTAAACAATACAGCATGAGTCACTGATCTTTTACCATTTGAATTATGCTTAATCATTCTAGTAAGAAAATAATACCAATATGATCATGATAGAATGAATATAGAGACAACCTTTATACCACAAGTTCAAGAAGTCTGTTTTATTGAAAAAAAATATATGTTTCTGTGTTATATTTTTTCTTATTTTTCATATTTAACCATCTATATTTATGACTAAATATATAACTTTCTTTTTAAAAATTAATTTTATTGAAAATAGCTGTGTTACAATGCTGTGTTATTTTCTGCTATACAACAAAGTGAAACAGCTATACATATAAATATATTCTCTCTTTTTTGGATTTCCTTCCCATTTAGTTCACCATAAAGGACTGAGTAGACTTTCTTGTGCTGTACAGTAGGTTCTCATTAGCTGTCTATTTTATACAAAGCTGTTATATATATATATATATATATATATATATATATATCCAACCCAGTCTCCCAATTCATCCCACCCCTCTTCCCCCTGGTATCCATATATTTGTTCTCTATATCTGTGTCTCTATTTCTACTTTGCAAAATAAGTTAATCCATATCATTTTCCTAGATTCCACATATAAGCAATATTATATAATATTTGTTTTTCTCTTTCTGACTTAATTCACGATGTATTACAGTCTCTATTTCCATTCATGTCTTTGCACATGGCAAAATTTCATTCCTTTTTATGACTGAATAATATTCCATTGTATATACATATATATACCCCACATCTTCATTATCTATTCCTCTATCAATGGACATTAAGGTTACTTCCATGACCTGCCTTGTGGCTTCCTTGTGACATCCCTTGGGGCTTCCCTTGTGGTTCAGCTGGTAAAGAATCTGCCTGCAATGTGGGAGACCTGGGTTCAACCCCTGGGTTGGGAAGATCCCCTGGAGAAGGGAAATGGCTACCTACTCCAGTATTCTGGCTTGGAGAATTCCTTAGACTGTATAGTCCATGGGGTTGCAAAGAGCAGGACATGACTGAGTGACTTTTTTTTTTAATTGTCTTGCCTATTGTAACTAGTACTGCAATAGACATGCGTGCATGTTTTTTGAATTATGGTTTTCCCTGCATATATGCTAGGAAGTGAGATTGCTGGATCACGTGTTAGTTCTAATTTTAGTTTTTCTAAGGAACCTCCATATTGTTCTCCATGGTAGTAGCTCCAGTTTACATTCCCAGCAACTATGTAGGAGAGTCCCTTTTCTCAGCACCCTCTCCAGCATTTATTGTTTGTAGACATTTTAATGATGGCCATTTCACATTTTCACCAATGTTAAGTGATACCTCATTGTAATTTTGATTTGTATTTCTCTAATAATTAGTGATGTTGAGCATCTTTTCATGTGTTTGTTGGTCAACTGCATACATTGTTTGGAGAAATGTTCATTTAAGGTTTTCTACCTATTTTTGATTGTTTTTTTTTTTTTTTGCTTTTTGATATTGAGCTGCATGAGCCGTTTATATATTTTGGAGATTAATTCTTGTCAGTTGCTTGGTTTGCAAATATTTTCTTCCATTCTAAGGGTCATCTTTTCTTCTTGCTTATGGTTTCCTTTGCTGTGCAAGCATATAGCTGTCTTTCAGGGACTACACTATGTGTGTAAAGTAAAAAAATATGTATATTTAGATCATTCTAAAATATATTGAATTCCATATCTAATTCATTGCTTTTGTACTGTTTAGCAGTGTCTTTTAGTCATTAAGGAGAGGCAAGGCATACACGTGCGCTCAGTCACTTCAGGCATGTCCAACTGTTTGCAACCCTACCGACCATAGCCTGCCAGGCTCCTCTATCCATGGGATTCTCCAGACAAGCATACTGGAGTGGGTCGCTGTGCCCTCCTCTAGGGGATCTTCCTGACCCAGGAACTGAACCCATGTCTCCTGCATCACCGGCAGATTCTTTACCCACAGAGCCACTAGTAAAGCCCATGAGAGGCAAAACTCAGAGACAATAGCAAGCACACACAAGAGAACATGATCTTTTTATCCTCCAGAAAATTAAAGTGCATTCATCAGCTGCTGGTTGTTATACTTTTTTTTTAGTAGGAAAGGGATGAAGGATTTTATAAAATTCTGTGTGTGCCTGTTTTTATTTTTTTTAAATATATATTTATTTATTTTAATTGGAGGCTAATCACTTTACAATATTGTATTGGTTTTGCCATACATTGACATGAATCCACCATGGGTGTACATGTGTTCCCCATCCTGAACCCCCCTCCCACCTCCCTCCCCATCCCATCCCTCTGGGTCATCCCAGTGCTCCAGCCCCAAGCACCCTGTATCATGCATAGAACCTGGACTAGTGATTCGTTTCACATATGATAATATACATGTTTCAATGTCATTCTCCCAAACCATCCCACCCTCGCCCTCTCGCACAGGGTCCAAAAGACTGTTCTATACATCTGTGTCTCTTTTGCTGTCTCGCATACAGGGTTATCATTATCATCTTTCTAAATTCCATATATATGTGTTAGTATGCTGTATTGCTGTTTTTCTTTCTGGTTTACTTCACTCTGTATAATAGGCTCCAGTTTAATCCACCTCATTAGAACTGATTCAAATGTATTATTTTTAATGGCTGAGTAATATTCCATTGTGTGTATGTACCACAGCTTCCTTATCCATTCGTCTGCTGATGGACATCTAGGTTGCTTCCATGTCCTGGCTATTATAAACAGTGCTGTGATGAACATTGGGGTACACGTGTCTCTTTCAATTCTGGTTTCCTCAGTGTGTATGCCCAGCAGTGGGATTGCTGGGTCATATGACAGTTCTATTTCCAGTTTTTTAAGGAATCTCCACACTGTTCTCCATAGTGGCTGTACTAGTTTGCATTCCCACCAACAGTGTAAGAGGGTTCCCTTTTCTCCACACCCTCTCCAGCATTTATTGCTTGTAGACTTTTGGATAGCAGCCATTCTGACTGGCGTGAAATGGTACCTCATTGTGGTTTTGATTTGCATTTCTCTGATAATGAGTGATGTTGAGCATTTTTCATGTGTTTGTTAGCCATCTGTATGTCTTCTTTGGAGAAATGTCTGTTTAGTTCTTTGGTCCATTTTTTGATTGGGTCGTTTATTTTTCTGGAATTGAGCTACAGGAGTTGCTTGTATATTTTGAGATTACTTCTTTGTCAGTTGCTTCATTTGCTATTATTTTCTCCCATTCTGAAGGCTGTCTTTTCACCTTGTTTATAGTTTCCTTTGTTGTGCAAAAGCTTTTAATTTTAATTAGGTCCCATTTGTTTATTTTTGCTTTTATTTCCAATATTCTGGGTGGTGGGTCATAGAGGGTCCTGCTGTGATTTATGTTGGATAGTGTTTTGCCTGTTTTCCTCTAGGAGTTTTATAGTTTCTGGTCTTTCGTTTAGATCTTCAATCCATGTTGAGTTTATTTTTGTGTATGGTGTTAGGAAATGTTCTAGTTTCATTCTTTTACAAGTGGTTGACCAGTTTTCCCAGCACCACTTGTTAAAGAGATTATCTTTTCTCCATTGTATATTCTTGCTTCCTTTGTCAAAGATAAGGTGTCCATAGGTACGTGGATTTATCTCTTTCTATTTTGTTCCATTGATCTATATTTCTGTCTTTGCTCCAGTACCATAGTGTCTTGATGACTGTGGCTTTGTAGTAGAGACTGAAGTCAGGCAGGTTGATTCCTCCAGTTCCATTCTTCTTTCTCAAGATTGCTTTGGCTATTCAAGGTTTTTTGTATTTCCATACAAATTGTGAAATTATTTGTTCTAGTTCTGTGAAAAATACCATTGGTAGCTTGATAGGAATTGCATTGAATCTATAGATTGCTTTGTGTAGTATACTTCATTGTTCAGTTTTTGAAGCTAATACATCACTAAGTATTTTTTAAAATAATCAGTCCTATTTATTAAAATACCTATTGTGGTTTTCATTTTTCTGGAGTAGACCTTGACTTATACTTAAATTTCCTTAAGAATGCTCTTCAAAAATTAAGATGGTTGTCTTTCAGGGTAATGCAGCTTCAGGTGAGTTTGACTCTCCTTTACTGCAGCCTTGGGCTAGAGTAGCTCAGTTGGTAAAGAATCTGCCTGTGTTGCAGGAGACCTCGGTTCGACTCCTGGTTGGGGAAGACCCGCTGGAGAAGGGATAGGCTACCCAATCCAGTATTCTTGGGCTTCCCTTGTGGCTCAGCTGGTAAAGAATCCACCTGCAATGCAGGAGACTCTGGTTCAATTTTTGAGTCTGTAAGTTCCTCTGGAGAAGGGATAGGCTACCCATTCCAGTATTCTGGCCTGGAGAATGGGTCCATGGGGTCGCAAAGAGTCAGACTCGACTGAACGACTTTCACTTCACTTCACTTCTACTGTAGCCATGAATAAAAATATCACTATGGTATTAAAAAAACAGTTATAAACTATTATTAAAAACTCACTTATCTGATCCTTTTACATCTAGAAATCTAAATGAATGAAAAATCATAAAGTTTTATTTGTGATTATGAAACTGGGACTTTGAGGGAATTATTTCCCCTCTCAATTCTTACAATAAACCATGTTACAGTACATGTAGATTATAAAATATCATATTGCATGTTTAAACTGATTAAAATTAACAGGGCTTTATTATGGAATGTAGTATTTTTAGAAGATTATAGATAACGTTGTTCAAGAAAAATAAAACAAAAGATAATCTTGTATTCTCTCTATCCCTATATATCTTATGGGTAAACCTATGAGTGTTTTAGAAAAAGTTACTTATTTATACTTTGTCCTTTGAATACATGTACATTAACAGGCCCAGAAAAAATATTATTAATAATAAAATATTGAAAAATTCAGTAGTGTTGGTGTTTTCCTGAGACTAGAAAACATTAATGGTGAGAAGATACACACACACACACACACACACACACACACACAAATATTCAAGCCATGAAAGAGAACATAAGTCATACAACTAAGCATGTCATAATGACAAAGCAAAATTTTCTGAACTAATACACAGGGCAATTCATAGAATTCATATATCTTTTGTAATACACAAATACACACATTTTTGACATATGAATAAGATGAAATGTGTCACCTATGACCCAGCTATTCTACTTTTAAGGTTTATTTGATCAAATTTCAACTTCCAGTCAGCATATATGACATACCTGAAGTAGTATTTATAATACCCTCAAAATGAAAACAACCCAAACATCCAGTGGCAGCAGTGAAAGGGATTTTAAAAATGTAATATATTAATACAAAAAATTACTATTAAGGAAGCCACAAAGAGAGGATACAGTAGGATTTCATCTGTGCAAATTTTCAAAAGCTGGCAAAACTAAATTATATTGTTTAATTCTAAAAACAAGCAAACAAAAAACCCCTTTCCAAATCAGAGAGTAGTTATCAGTTCAGTTTGGTCTCTCAGTCGTGTCTGACTCTTTGTGACCCCATGGACTGCAGCACATCATGCTTTCCTGTCCATCATTAACTCCCTGAGCTTGCTCAAACTCACGTACACCGAATTGGTGATAACATCCAACCCTCTCATCCTCTGTCATCCCCTTCTCCTCCTGCCTTCAATCTTGTCCACCACCAGGGTCTTTTACAATGAGTCAGTTCTTGGCATCAAGTGGGCAAAGTATTGGAGTTTCAGCTTCAGCATCAATCTTTCCAATGAATATTCAGGACTGATTTCCTTTAGGATGGACTGGTTGGATCTCCTTGCAGTCCGAGGGACTCTCAAGAGTCTTCTCCAACACCACAGCTCAAAAACATCTATTCTTCAGCACTCAGCTTTCTTTATAGGCAAACTCTCACATCCATATATGACTCCTGGAAAAACCATAGCTTTAACTAGATGGACCTTTTGGGCAAAGTATTGTCTCTGCTTTTTAATATGCTGTCTCGGTTGGTCATAATTTTTCTTCCAAGTTGCAAGAGTCTTTTAATTCCATGGCAGCCGTGACCATCAAAGTGATTTTCGAGCCCATGAAAATAAAGTCTCCT
Organism: Giraffa tippelskirchi; assembly: GCF_054371585.1. Classification (NCBI taxonomy): domain Eukaryota; kingdom Metazoa; phylum Chordata; class Mammalia; order Artiodactyla; family Giraffidae; genus Giraffa; species Giraffa tippelskirchi. Next base: position 88,927,232 of record NC_137285.1, on the reverse strand, counting down.
ACTGTTTTCATTGTTTCCCCATCTATTTGCCATGAAGTGATGGGACCAGATGCCATGATCTTAGTTTTTTGAATGTTGAGTTTAAAGCCAACTTTTTCACTCTCTTCTTTCACTTTCATCAAGAGGCTGTTTAGATTTTCACTTTCTGGCAAAAGGATAGTGTCATCTGCATTTCTGAGGTTATTGATATTTCTCCCAGCAATCTTGATTCCAGCTTGTGCTTCATCCAGCCCAGCATTTTCCATGATGTACTCTGCATATAAGTTAAAAAAACAGAGTGATTAATATACAGCCTTGACATTCTCCTTTCCTAATTTGCAACCAGTCTGTTGTTCCATGTCCGGTTCTAACTTGTTTCTTGACCTGCATACAGATTTCTTAGGAGGCAGTTCAGGTGGTCTGATATTCCCATCTCCTGAAGAATTTTCCAGTTTATTGTGATCTACACAGTCAATGGTTTTGGCATAGTCAATAAAGCAGAAGTAGTTGTTTTTCTGGAAGTCTCTTGTTTTTCCTATGATCCAATGGATGTTGGCAATTTGATCTCTGGTTCCTCTGTTTTTTCTAAATCCAGCTTGAACATCTGGAAATTCACAGTTCATATACTGTTGAAGCCTGGCTTGGAGATTACTGAGAATTACTTTGCTAGCATGTGAGATGGGTGCAATTGAGCTGTACTTTGAACATTCTTTGGCATTGCCTTTCTTTGGGATTGGAATGAAAATTGACTTATTCCAGTCTTATTGCCACAGCTGAGGTTTCCAAATTAACTGGCATATTGAGTGCAACACTTTCACAGTGTCATCTTTTAGGATTTGAAATATCTCAACTGAAATTCCATCACCTCCATTAGCTTTGTTCTTCACGATGCTTCCTTAGGCTCACTTGACTTCACATCCTAGGATGTTTGGCTCTAGGTGAGTGATGACTCCGTTGTTATCTGGATCTTGAAGATCTTTTTTGTACAGTTCTTCATTGTATTCTTGCTGGCTCTTCTTAATGTCTTCTGCTTCTGTTTGGTCCATACCATTTCTTTCCTTTATTGTGCCCATCTTTGCATGAAATGTTCCCTTGGTATCTCTAATTTTCTTAAAGAGATCTCTAGTCTTCCCTATTCTATTGTTTTCCTCTATTTCTTTGCATTGATCACTGAGGAAGGCTTTCTTATCTCTCCATTGCTATTCTTTGGAACTGTATATTCAGATGAGTATATATTTCCTTTTCTCCTTTGCTTTTAGCTTCTCTTCTTTTCTCAGCTATTTGTAAGGCCTCCTCAGACAACCATTTTCTCTTTTTGCATTTCTTTTTTTGGGGATGGTCTTGATCACTGCCTGCTGTACAATGTCATGAACCTCCATCTATAGTTATTCAGGCATTCTGTCTATCAGATATAATCCCTTGAATCCATTTGTCACTTTCATTGCATAATCGTAAGGGATTTGATTTGGGTCATACCTGAGTGGTCTAGTGGTTTTCCCTACTTGCTTCAATTTAAATCTGAATTTGGCAATAAGGAGTTAATGATCTGAGCCACAGTCAGCTCCCAGACTTGTTTTTACTGACTGTGTAGAGCTTTTCCATCTTTGGCTGCAAGTAGTTATGATTCTTTATATTTTTTTTTTCAATGTGTATTTATGATGCATATTTTATTAATTGAGATGTTATTTTCAAGATAAAAGGTAGGATAATCAAAGTTCAAATCGTTTTTTGTGGTTGTATTTCAGGATAGTGCATATAACAAAGGAACACTTCCTTAAGTCAAACATCATTTAATGACATCGAATAAAAGCAAAGATGTTGGTATGACTATAACAAGAATACCTTATTATAGCTTGTTGAATATATGAAATAACTCTGACTGTGGTGACAAGAAAAAATTTGTATTTCACCTTTAGCATTCATAACTTATTTTTAAGTTCATTTTTAAAAAAATATATGTATATATTGACTTTTAGTGTAATGTGGAAAATGCTAAGTATTTGTTAAATCTGAGGTTATTATATGGCCTCTATATTATATTATATTATAAACTATATTATAGTTTCTAAGTAAGCTAGAAATTTTTAAGAATTTCATTTCTCATTAGAAGAAATTTGTGCATATATCTTTATTGGACACCTTTGGTATGCACTTTTGATGACTTTCTTTTGTTCTGTCATATCTTTTGTAATGGTGTTTTACATTTTTTATTAAAACAGGAAAGGTATAGAGATAACTGAAATCAAAGAGAGATTTTAACCTGCTCGTGAACAGACTAGACTGAAATTCTCGTGTAATGAGCTATGTGTTCATGTCACAATTTCTACTGCCCCTTTAAATAGCAAGTGAGCACGTGGCTCACTGGTAAAGAATCCTCCTGCCAATGCAGGAGATTTGGGTCTGATCCCTGGGTCAGGAAGATCCTCTGAAGGAGGAAATGGCAACCCACTCCAGTATTCTTTCCTGGAAAATCCCATGGACAGAGAAGCCTGGTGGGCTAAAGTTCATGGGGTCACAAAAGAGTCAGACACAACTGAATGACTGAGGATCCATGCATGCTTCAAATGACACAAAATCACTAAATTTGAAATGGGCTATCTTATTGACATTTCTGTCTTTGTCTATGTCTATCACAAAACTTAGAGTGCACATTATGAGTTTGAGTGACAGTTACACTGGACTTCCCTGTGAGGAGAAAAAAGCTTTAACAAAAGTAAAAGATCTAGCACTGTGCTCCTTTCATAATATACATGTGTATATATATATTTTATTCTCAAAGGCAACTATGTTTCATCTTAACCCAAGCTTGGAGTTTCAAATAAGGGATACATAATCTGACTTCAAAGGAATTGCCTAGCAGAATGAATTGAAGATGTCTAGCAGAATGCCAGATATTCATATAAAAAGCAGAGGATGTAATTTTAAGAACTTGAGAAGAATAAAATTAATTCTATTTCAGATTGTTTCCTAACTGCTTCTTTGGCATTTCCTTTCTTGGTACTTGAGATTTTTACATCACAGTGTATTTTATGTTTGTCAATACAAATTCATTATATAAATGATGTTTCAAGAAAAGGACTCTTTTCATGCGTACAGAAATTTACAGTTAAAACCACTCTTTCATAATTGTGTAAATTATCAAATTAACCTTTAAGAAGTGTTATTAACTTTACTTATATGAAGGAAGCTAAACCTCAGTATATTTAGCCACACAATTGCTAGGTGCTGTGCTTTGTAAGCTGCCATATCCTATGCACATATTTTTCTTGTTGGAGTAAGAAGTCATGGGCTGTGTCTCAAATGCAACATTCACTAATATCTATGTGTGGTTAAAGGACTAAGTGAAAGAGTCTGGGACAAGAATCCAGCTTTTCACACTTAGAGGCAATGCTAACATTTGCGAATGATTGTGTTACATAAGATTTTATTTTGTCAGGTCATTTTATCATTCCAAAAAATGATCACCAGAAAGGATAACAGTCAACAGCTGGTGTACTAATGAGCCACATTGCAAATCTGTGGCTGCACTCTTCTATGTGAGAGAGTTTATAGGACTGAAAGGACTGAGAAGAGAGTTCAGATTCCCATTTGTAACTGTATAGCCTCAACATTGCATTTAGTCTCCTGTAACTTTTCACTGGAAGACTCTTAAGAGTCCCTTGGACAGCAGGGAGATCCAACTAGTCCATCCTAAAGGAAATCAGTCCTGACTGTTCTTTAAAGGACTGATGCTGAAGCTGAAACTCCAATACTTTGGCCGCCTGATGTGAAGAATCGACACATTGGAAAAGACCCTGATGCTGGGAAAGATTGAAGGTGGGAGGAGAAGGGGACGACAGAGGATGAGATGATTGGATGGCATCACCGACTCAATGGACATGAATTTGGGTGGACTCCAGGAGTTGGTGATGGACAGGGAGACCTGGTGTGCTGCATTCCATGGGGTTGCAAAGAGTCAGACACAACTGAGTGACTGAACTGAACTGAACTGAGCTTTTCACTTCACAGATGCTGCAGGAATCTAGAAAAAGGAGTAATTTAGGAAAAGAAAATCGAATTAAATTTAGCCTTCTGATTAAATTTAGGATTTGTAATATGATAAGGATTCATATTATAGCCAATGTCAGAAATAATGCTAAATATGTGAACAAGATTTTCCAAGTTGCTGACTACTTTGGTTAAGGATAGATATTAGCAAATACTATGATATCATTAAAATATTTACATTGAAATATTTCACTCTTTAAATATGTAAATTTTTATCTTTGAAATATAATTTAGTCTATGATGTTTAAAACTTTTATGGAATTACTTATTTTTCAATTATTATAGCCTTGAGATAGACACATCACAAATAGAACAAAAATGTGTTAGGAATTTTTCTGAGAAATAACCCTTTAGACTCCTCAATGAGATAAATGGTCTTTTCTTATATATATTTTTTTATATTACGTGGCATCTTTGGGCTCTGGATTCATTGAATGTTTAATCATTCTATTGTTATAAAAGGTCTAGTGTAAAATAGATGGTGAACTCTTATGCTTATTTAAATATATCTGAGACTTGAAATATATGGACTTATTGATAAATATATAGGTAATTCTAAGTATCCATGGTATTAGAGATGCAGATAACCAAATAATATCTAATTTTTATTTAAAATTGATTCATGCAATGTTTTACATTGCATTTACATTTTACTTTTTATATTTGAGAAAGAATGGTATTAGGTTGATTGTAGAATTAGATTGCTGTCAAATTATGACAGAGAAAAATGAACTCTAAATTAGTTACTAGAAGAAAGCAAGTCTGAAACTGAAACATTTGCTGAAAAAATATACAAGATTGAAAACCTCATGGCTACAAGTTTAATAATCATAGTAATAATAATGGTAATCAGTGTTACTGATCATTTATTGAATATTGAGTACACTGTACATATTTTCTTATTTTTGCAGCAACACTACAATATACACGTTATTGGTTTTATTTTTCTACTTACATATGAGAAAAGCTTAGATATGTTACATAGCTTTTGTTACAGTAGTAGTGAATGACAAAACCAATATAAAAATCCTGACTCCATATTCAACCATGAGACTTTTCTACAATGCAGCTATTTATTCATTGTATTTAACTAGAAGCATCTTATTAAAATTCAGGATTTTAGGGACATTTGTGGCTCAAGGGTATGTGATAATGTTAACATACACTTGTATATTCTACTTTGGAGAGTTTAGAAATAAGTCCACATAGAGTTAAAATATAATAAGCAGAGTTAAAATTATAATGTAAAAAAGACTTGTTGCAGCTATTCCCATTTTAAGTAATTTTAATTTATATATTTAGCAATCAACTGTGGTGTAAATCTACAGTGGCCAAGTACTCCCTACCCCTCTTTTCTATGGTGGGGCCAAAGCCATGTAGCCACAGAGGATGATTAGATTCAGCACCGGCTTTATTTTATGTATAACAGAAGGTGGACAAGGTAAAGAAGAATGTAAGTGGGATTTAATTAAAAGCCAGAGGATGACTGAAGGCTTTTGACAAGAATAAATCAATGCTTTTGATCATAAGACCTTGCAGAGACTTTGCTGCTGTAACAATAGGAAACCAGCACAAGCAATTGCCTTCAGAGCCTTTACCAGCTGTGAGGCATTCTTTGGGGCCTGGCTCATAGGAGAACTTTTGACGTTTATTGCAGCACTGGAATCTTTCCACCCATTAAAATGGGAAAAATGAAATGATTCCTCTACTGTGGTTTTTCTTAGAAGCATCCTCTACACTCTGTAGACATGTGTACATTATATATAAAATGGCTTAGGAACTGGAAAAATAGTAAAACATAGACTAACTGAAAGCAGTAGGAGATTGAGCTCTGTAGCAGAGCTTTCATGTTTGAATCATTTGGAAGATTTTTTGATGAAATCAACTATAAAGCTATATACAGTTCTTAGCATAGGACTACAAGTAAGTAAACTGCCTAGGAATATAAACTTTTTCTGTGTAGTTTAATTAAACTTTTCTACTCTTATAACTTGTTGAATACTACTAATTGGTGATTACTAGAAATAAGGAAAAGCAGGGATTGTGATGAGGCTGGATATCTGTAATTATCTTTGTAATTACTGATGTCCTTTCAGATGTCCTTTCACTCCAGGTTTTCTCTGTCTTATAAAATGATTACAAAGTAAATTTGGCTTCGGCTTCAGACACATCTCTAGACATATATCATTAATTTCCACTGGAACTATCACTCCAATGGTATTAGGATTATTGTTTTGCTGTTTCAACTGTGCTGTGATAAATTTGTCATAAGAAATGTTAGCTATACAATTTAAATTCTTTAACTAGGCAGTGTCTTTGATTATTGTAGCATGATTTCCTGCCCCTCAGGACCAGTCACTGAGCCAAGAACAAGTTACATCACATAATTAAGTGCATATTCTGCTTATGCTTCTCTGTGAAATCAACAGTAGTTGCAAAATAATTACTAATTTCCTCAGATATTAGGAACCCTCATTAATATTTCCAAATACATTATCTTTCTGAGGAAAAAAAAATATTAACGTTCAAGTTTCTATTTGCCTTTTTGTTTGTTTGTTTCAGTGAAGCAAACACAAAGGTAAATAAAAAAACATTCTAGGTGTTAGAAAAGTAAGTTAAATTTTGAGAAAAGTTTTATATAATAAATGTTATATTAAATATGTAGTGAACCTGATGTGGCACTCTACATCTACCCGATGTAGAGAAAGCATCTTACATGTGCCCAGTAACAAGAAGCAGGTAAGTACTAAGGATTTCACAGCTCATCTTTGTCCTCTTTACCACACTCACTCATGAGAAATCCGTCATTCATCATGCTCACCTCAAAAACTGCTACTACTAGTAAATATTTAGGAGTTATTTTTAATTGTGACTTGTTCTTCAAATTTTCTTATTTACCTCGGCATCTATATTTTAGAATTTTTTCTTCCCTACCTAAGCAGAATTTCCATTTTCGCAAGGATAATCTAAAAATTAAAAAAAGAATAATAAAAATATAATAAAGAACAGCAATGTTAATATCAATAATAAAAATAGTTCCTTTCATTTATTATGGGCCAGGCATGATTTTATTTCAGTGTTTTACATACATTGTATAGTTCAATGCCCCAAGATGTAGGGAGTGTTGTTCCTATCAAGAAATGAGGCAAAAAAATATAGAAAGGCTAAATGATACCTCAAGGTCTCAAAAATGAGAAATGGCAGAGCCATCCCTCATACTCAGGTTGACCACATTTCAAAGAACTTGCTACTAACCAATGCATCAAAATGCCTCCTCCCCTTCATATCATTTTCTGTTTCAAATTCTAGGAAGGACTTACCCCTATTCTCAACCAAACAAGTCAACTTTTCATAGCTTACAGACCATCCAACCAGTTCTCCCTTTCTTTATATTCCCAAAGCCTCAATTTTCTCTAATTAGCACCGTCACCTCCACATTCAGAGGGGCAATTCTAAGTCCAAGCCAATGAATGCATAACATGCTGTAGACGAGTAACTGGTCTAGGTTTAGTCCTCTGAACTAAGCAGGGCCTATCAGGTGGAAGGAAAGAATTTTGGTTACTATAGTTTTGTTTTTTTGCTTATTTAAGAGAATGCTGTTCTTCCCCGTCCCCCTCTATCCTGAATAACATGACAAATGAAAGTACGCCCTCCAGTTGTCATAGGCAACCATTTTTGACTATGACAGGGACGAAGTCAACACAGACAAAGCAAAGACTTTAACCCTGTTGAGAGTCTTGATCAGCAAATCATAACAAGTGTGGAGGCTCATTTTTTATTCCCATTCATTTTTTCATCAATTTCTTTTCAATATTTTAAGAGTGTTCTGAGAGTGTGTCGAAAATGGCATCCTCAATATCAATACACTATATCCATGTGGTTGATCAAAATTTCTCATAAAATGATAACATTTTGCATCCGTTCAGTTCAGTTCAGTCACTCAGTCACGTCCGACTCTTTGTGACTCCATGGACTGCAGCACGCCAGGCTTCCCTGTCCGTCACCAATTCCCGTAGCTCTATCTGTAACAGCACTCTATTGTGTAGGCTGAATGAGGTAAGGTTATTGGCAGGAAGATGATAAAAACATGCCAAGTTATAAAGAAATTTTCTCAGGGTAGCCCTAAAATTCTCTAACATAATATTAACTGTTCTTTTAGTATCAGACAAGTCAGTAGCTTCACTAGTCTTCTTAATGAAGTTTCAAATAGACATAACCAACTAACAGGTTTTTTGGTCCCTCCCACCAAAAGATAATTAAAACCTATGGAAACTGCGGGGCAAGGAAGATTCCAAACTTCCCTTGGCTTCATTTTATCCAAGCCGTTAGCACAAGTGCAAGTGAGAATAATTAGCATGTCTTCCTACTTTCACCTGATTCACTGGCACTTACCATTGGTCACTAAAAGGTCACACACACACACACACACACACACACAAACAAGATGTAGATACTTTCTTAAAAGGGCTCATATATGTCTGCTTTATGGCTTATTTTTAAACCATTTAATTTGGAGAGTTTCTGACTTTGGATGCAAAAGCATCCTAAGTGACCCCAAGATTTAAAAAATCATTTAATGTAAAATATTTGCTTATTCCTTGTACATTTTAACTACAGTCCTGTTACTTTGCACTGGCCTTTTGTTCTTTTGGGTTCCCAAGTTTCTTCTCTCTCTCTCTTTTTTTTTTTCATATTGCACTCACAAATTTCTTTAAGTCTGTTTTTTTCACTTGCCTAATGTCTATTACACTTTGTTCTATGATCCTCACTGTTTACCTGTATCCAGACTCTAGCTCCTCAGGGCTCCTTTTGGCATTGCCAGTCCTTAAGATTGACTTGTGCCTTGCTGTGCTTACTCAGTCATGTCTGACTCTTTGCGACCCCATGGACTGTAGCCTGCCAGTCTCCTCTGTCCATGGGGATTCTCCAGGCAAGAATACTGGAATGGGTTGCCATACCCGCCTCCAGGGGATCTTCCCAACCCAGGGATCAAACCCAGGTCTCCTGCATTGAAGGCAGATTCTTTACCAGCTGAATTACCAGGGAAGCCCAAGGTTGACTTAGCTATTACCAAGATATTCACAGCCCAAGACACTCTCCATAGACCTCACTATCTAGACACAAAATATTTCGCTCATATACAAAATTAAATACTAATAACTTTTTTTAAAAAAGAAAATAATGTCTAGATAAGATAAGCTTTAGTGAAATCAGTTGCCATTCTAGATTACCTAGGTGTACTAACAGCATTATGTTTATGAATTTAAAGTAGAGATTAAATATAGTTAATAAAATAAGCATTAAAAAGAAATAATATATTAAAAAACTCAGCAAAATGACATCAATAAACCTATGTGACAGAACTTGTCTCATTCAGAATTCTGAGAAGGAAGGCAACCTTTAATCACATTTGATTGTTCCTTAGTTTCAAAGGCAGTTGCTTCTGTTTATATGGTTTTTACTTTTGAAAGACTGTTTTTTTTTTTTCTCCCACCATTATTGGTCATTTTGTCATTTTGAGAGATGAATGGGAAAAAAAAAATATCAGACTTTAAAATATCTGAATGGAGTACTGGCTCCTCAAACAAAATAATATTAGTAAATGTACTTAAAAACCTTTTAATAGCTAAATTGGATGACTCCATGTCTGGCTTTGTTTGACTAGATCTAATTTAACTGATGCTTTCAGCATAATTAATCAGATAATGCACTTTAGGGAATGCTATCATTTCATGTCTTAATGACCAGACTATAGAGACTGGTTTTGGTGTCTAGGGGTCTTGCCTGACATGACCACCTAGTTTTGTTTTGCTTTTTTTTTTTTCTTAGATCAAAATACTAGGATAAATTCTCCTTAAAGTGATGTGTCAAGTTTTAGTTGATAAATGAGGTAATGTTTTATATTTGCTCCTCTTCACCAAAAAGCCAAATGAAAAAAAAAAAATCAGAAAAATATTAAATAACATGAAAGAAAAAAAAATAGCATTTTAACATTGTCTATAAAAATTATGGCTATAATATTTTGTAGTGGAAAGCTACAGTTAAGGACATATTTCAGAACTGTAAGGATAGGTTTATTTATAAATATGTTCAATGACATTTGTATGTATAATTTGAGATAAAAATTAAAAAAGAAAAAAAAAAGCTTCACCTACCGAGCTAATTCAAACATTCGAAAATTAGATCACTTTTTTTTAGCTACATATCCCTCATTAGATCATGCCTACTTCTTTACTCACTTTAGTATATGCTTGATTTTATATTTTTATCCTTGAATCTCCATTTTCACTCGATCTTGAGTGTCAGATCATCAATATCTTTCCTACACTGTTTGATAGTCTAGAAACAACCAAAAACCGGAATTAAAACATTAAAATTTAAAAATTTTAAAAAATCTATCATTTTGATTACTAATTAATGTAACTGAAAGATGACATATGAAGTGAAGTGAAGTGAAAGTCACTCAGTCGTGTCTGACTCTTTGCAACCCCATGGACTACACACTCCATGGAATTCTCCAGGCCAGAATACTGGAGTGGGTAGCCTTTCCCTTCTCCAGGGGACCTTCTCAACTCAGGGATCAAACCCATGTCTCCTACATTGCAGGCAGATTCTTTACCAGCTGAGCCACAAGGGAAGCCCAAGAATGTTGGAGTGGCTAGCCTATCCCTTTTCTAGTGCCTCTTCCAGACCCAGTAATTGAACCGGGGTCTCCGGCATTGCAGGCAGATCCTTTATCAACTGGGCTATCAAGGAATTCTGAAAGGTGATATATACTCGTGCCTCTTTGGTGATGATAGTTATAGTAAAGGATGACTGAATTGAAAAGTTTCAGGTGACTTATAGGGTGAAACCTGCCACAAAGACTAGGAAGCCTGACTTCGGCAAAAATGTCTCAGAATAAAATGAAAAAAGATTGAAAAATGAATGGAAAGGTATTTCAATGTCATTATTTTTCATGAAGTATTTTTTTTTTTTTTTAGGAAATTACCTTACTTGATCTGTGAAAAGCTAGCCAGCAGATTTTAAATTTAGATATAAATACAGCCAGAGGAGTCAGGATTAAAGTGTAGACAATTTTTTAAGCATTTGTGAAACAGTTTACCAGTTGATTGTTTTTCTTTTCTCAATCACAATGAAATAAATACATATAAAAATAAAAAGTTATATCATACTTCATAGCAATTAGTTCTATGTTCATCAACTTGTATAATTTTCAAAATGACATTCTGAATTATGTAATATGAAAAAAATGACTCAGAAAGATGCATATATTGATTCATAATTTGTTCTACATTTACATCAGTTTTATGTGATACTGTGTAAAGGTGATTATATTATGCTTAGGCTAAAGATCAGCCTCATTCCCACCCAGCTAAATACTTTTATTTAGAATACACATATACAAAGGATGAAATCCATGAAAGAAAGATTAAAAATGATTAAAATAAAATTCAGAAAAATATTTATCCAAAAGAAGTGAAGAAAGAGGCAATGAAGGAAATATATGAAATATATAATCCCACAGCAAATGCAGGTGCTGTATTTCTGATACCACGGATAGACATGTTGACTGTGTCACTGCTGTTATATATTTCACTCTGCCTTATCTCCAGTTAACATAAAGGAAAGCTAGGCGGCTTCATTCTAATCTCATGTAGTCATGCCTACTGTAGAATATAGTTGCAGCAATGTCTTGCTTCACTCTCTTTTGAAATATCAACTTTCTTTTCTGCTAAGCCTTCTTCATATCTGGGATGAATTTTGGCCTACTCCAGATCTCAGTCTTTGTTTCACTTATATTCTCTTATCTACTTTCACTTGTTTGAAAATCTCTACCAAACTCATGGCTCATATAGTAACCAGAGTATGATACCTTATAGTTTATGTTTCTAGCCTAGCCCCCCTCATAAGCTCCATACCTTTTTTTTTTTGTTTGTTTGAACAGTCTTTGGCATTGCCTTTCTTTGGGATTGGAATGAAAACTAACCTTTTCTAGTCCTATAGCCACTTGAGTTTTCCAAATTTGCTGGCATACCTTTTTATTTGTACTCATTGCAAGTTTGTTTTGTCCAGAGCTGAACTTCTGATCCCTCTTCCAAACTTGGCTCATCTCTCAGTCTCAGTTAATGCAGCACAACTTGTTCTATTCACCAGGCAAAATCTTAAAGTAATCTTGATTTTAGTCTTTCTTTCTAATTGTACATCCAATATGTTACTAAATCCCATTATTTTTATCTTCAAAGATAACTGGAATCCAGCCAGTCTTTTTTTTCATCCAGGCTAAAACCAACCCCATCTGAGCCCCTATTGTTAGCCCAGATAGTCACAATGGCCTTGATTGGTTTAACAAAATCTATTTTTTATCTGCTTCACTCTATTTTATCTTTCTTTAAAAAAAGAGTGGGCCTTTTAAAATATATGTCAAATAAAGTGATTTACCAGATCATATCCGTTGATGGTTTTGTATATTATCCAGGAGAGAAACCAAAATCGTTATAATACCTAACAAATAAGGTAACCACATAATCTATCATCCAAACAGGGATATTTTTGAAAATGAAAAGGGGTCCCAAGTCATAATTATACTAGTCAACCAGTGTGAATGAAGACTCTACTGGCAAATCCTGGACATATGATCACCATACATCAAAGGTCTTCTACAATCTTTCCCCCTGTTACTCTTTCAATTGCATCTCCTCATACTAACACTTTTAATCACTCTACAGCCATACTGGCCTCCTTGCTTTTTCTCTAAAATGCAAGGACACGTGCACATTTGTACTGTTTATTCTCTTTGCCTGAAGCACACATTTCCAAGATACCCCATGACTTATTCCTTGTCAACTTCAGATCTTTTCTCAAATGCCCACCAGCTCTTTCTTACCAAGCTCTTTAACATGTCAACGTAGTAATAATTCTTATCCTTATTGTAGGTTCGTATTTCCTCTACAGCATTTATCACTTTCAGATAAACTGTGTATTATTTTATTTATTGCTTGTGTGCTCCCTCCTCCCATTAAAATATGAGCTCTGTATAGAGAGATTTTTTGTTGCTACTATTTGTCTAGTCTATTTTGGGATATAGTTGTATAAGGAGTTATTTATTATCAGTCAATAAAGAATCTGTCCGCAATGCAGGAGACACAGGTTTGATACCTGGCTTGGACTTCCCTGGTGGCTCAGATGGTAAAGCATCTGCCTATAGTGTGGGAGGCCTGGGTTCAATGCCTGGGTCGGGAAGATCCCCTGGAGAAGGAAACGGCAACCCACTCCAGTATTCTTTCTTGGAAAATCCCATGGATGGAGGAGCCTGGTAGGCTACAGTCCACGGGGTCACAAAAAGTCGGACACGACTGAGCAACTTCACTTTTCTTTCTTTGGGAAGATCTCCTGGAGAAGGAAGTGGCAACCCACTCCAGTATTCTTGCCTGGGAAATCCCTTGGACAGAGGAGCCTGGCAGCCTACAGTCCATGGGGTCACAAGAGTTGGACATGACTAAATAACTACTACCATATCTTGAATAAGCTTATATGGATTTTGTTTTCTCGCTCCCAAACCACACATGTCTGAAAACTCTTACACTGAAATTCACGAGGTTTGGCAAATACCTTCAATGCCTGCTTACTTGACTATGACTGACTTTAGTACAAATTCATGAATATATTTAAAAAGATGTTTTATTAAAAATATTTTCCTGCATAAAGTGAGAAGATTGCAGGAGGGGGAAATGTCCATGCAAGTACCCAGTTCAACATGTTACCAGGAAAAGAAGTTTCCAAGACAGAATTTTAAAAGCGACTAAATCTAATAGTTGGTTGCCTTGTGCTTCAATTTGATCTCATTTCCCAAATGCCCCCAGATGTATAAAGCTTGAAGATTTATTTAAAATAAAGTCAATATTCATGTTATCTCCTTAGGCGTATTTGAGGGAGCTAAGACATCAGGTAGTTTCTTAAAATTCTTTCAATACTAGAATCCTCATGGTGTCACACATTTGTTCCGTTCTCTAGCCTAAAAACCAGTTGTGCTGATGGCTTCTAAGAAAGCTGTACTTTTTGTCTGTGTTTCCCTAAAGGTGAAAGACCAACTTATATCAGTAAATAAGCTATTTTATGGGCTTCCCAGGTGGCATTAATGGTAAAGAATCTTCCTGCTAATGCAGCAGATGTAAGAGATGTGGGTTTGATCCCTGGGTCCAGAAGATTCCCTGCAGAAGGAAATGGCAACCCACTTCAGTATTCTTGCCTGGACAATTCCATAGACAGAGGAGACTGGAGGGCTACAGTCCATGGGGTCACAAAGAGGCAGATACGACTGAGCACAAAGCTGTTTTATATGAGAACTGTGACATAATTTTTCACTTCAGCAGTTGGTAGTGTCCAAAGTCTCTTAAACGAAGTTTTTATTTTTTCAATTTTTATCTCTACTTCTTCTCTCTTCATAAAGGATCACAATATTACTTTGTCCAGATGAAAGAACAGAGCCATGACATTTATTATTATTATTTTTTTTAACCTAGCCATCTCTTTGCATTAAAAAAAAATGCATACACACTTGGGAAAACAAACATAAGAATTCATGTCATCCAAAATTTGGTACAGGATTTCAACTTTAGCTAAAGATGCTCTGTGACATTTGACAATGTTATATTAGCCTTATTATTTGTTATTTTTCAGAAGATATCTTCTAAAGAAATGATTACTATATCATGAGCAAAATATTCTCTCTATTACTCATAATTAATTCCAATTGTGTTTCTCCATCTATATATTATCTTAAAATAATAGTCATTTTACAATGGATTAGCCCATGAGGAAAGAATAATTATTCTTGTCTCTGACATGTTTTAAAAAGATATGTTGTGACATCCATTTGTTAATGTGTTAAATCCTTAAAAATCAGCTGTCTTTAGTTTCAAAATTTAACAAAGATGACAAATATTCTTGAGCAAACTTCTAAAATACTCAAGTGTCTGAGAAGTACAATTTGCTATTTTCTAATTGAATATACAGTTGACAATATTCCCTATAGGCGTTGCTGTTTGTTACTGCATGGCTTAATCAAGATAAATATATATTAACCTACTGATATTCAAATTTCAACTAAATATTCATACATATACTATCATTAATTTATAATAGATTGTTTGTACCTTCTTCAACTCACATGTCCTAAGAATTTTATGAAGGTCAAATATTTCTGAATGCAGTATTATTTGATAGAAAGAGTATGAACTTTGCATTCAAGATAACTGAGCTGTTTTATTGCCTCTCAAATCATAAGCTATGTAAATTTTGAAAATTAAGCATACCTTCCTTTGCCTTTGTTTAGATCTCTGAAAATACAAATTACATTTATGATCATATCATGAATATTTGAATCTGGTAGAACTTGTGTAGGTAAAAAAGGGACTTGTTAGTAGGAAGAAGTATTTCAAATTGTCTCATGAGAATGCAGGAAGGAGCTTCCCTGGTGACTCAGTGGTAAAGTATCCACCTGCCTTGAAGGAGACTCAGGTTTGATTCCTGGGTTGGAAAGATTCCCTGGAGAAGGGAATGGCAACCCTTCCAGTGTTCTTGCCTAGGAAATCCTATAGACAGAGGAGCCTGGCGGCTACAGTCCATGGGGTCACAAGAGGCAGACACAACTTAGCAACTACACCACCATAAGAACAGGAATATGGCTGAAGTTTCAAGTGGACTAACATCAAGTCCTAGAGCCCTGTGAAAAAGCCAGTAAGTCACTCAAACTTTATATTGTGTGCGGTTTCAGCTTTCTTCAACTCTAGAGGTCTTGTTGACTTATAAGTTCACATGGGCAGAAAAATGTCTTTTAAAAAAGTCAATTTTGAAATATATCAATTCAAAAATAAATCCAAACCCAAACTAAGCAGTTTTTGTGTCAATTTCAAATTCCCGGTTGATAAACAATTATTAACCCATTTTTATTCAAGTGATCAGTTACTTAGGGACAGATTTTCAGGGGCCAGAGTATCAGCATCAAATTGCTGGTTTCGGCTGCAAGCAAATGAACAGATGGAATAGGATAAGAAGAGATATTTAAATAGTAAAAGATGCCTGCTTTTTGTAATAGTTGCTCTCTATAGTCAGGGAGATACTACAAGAATGAAAATAATAAGTATAGGATCTGACTAGTAGCTAATATTTTACTTGTAACTACCAACACTGCCATTCTGGTGAAGTGGTATAATCATTCCTTTCACAGTTATACAGAAGTAGAAAACCAAATATTGATACAAACACCTTAAGAATGTCTTAGAAAATAGGCATCGGTGAATGGAGTAAGAATAGAACAGAATAAATCGTATTACATACAATGGGGCAACTGAGAAAACCTTCCTCGTGAGCACGTTTGAAAAAGCCCCAGTGAATCCATAGAGCAATTACTTACTTAGAACTGTATTTGAATGGAGCCAGGATGTTTTATATGGTATTAAGGAGTATAGAGAAAGAGAAATACTATTTCATAAATGCTATTGTTGTCAATGCATCAGGTTGGTGAAAGAAGTTTGACTTCCAGATTAGCTTGACTGAGAAATATGTGTCTACATGGGCAGCAATTACTGTGATTTAGTGATTGTATATATTACCGACATCTAGCTCTTATCTTTTTAGGCACTAAGCTAAACCACATTACATTAACCCTCTTGCTTCAAAGTGGAAACATGTAGCTATGCTCTGGACAATGGTAGAAACAATATAGGAAATGTCCAACCTGTACATATAATATACTGTATGCCATTACCTTTTTGGTATGTCTAAGTCTTTGGGGACCTAGAACTCAGTGGAGATGCTAAGCATAATACCTTTCTCCCTAGTTCTCTACTTAACAACTGTTACCCAAGAAAACTGCTCAATAAGGAACATCCTAGCTAGTGTAAAAACATAAAACTCCATTGTGTGAAACTGATGAAAAATTTGAGTTGCTTGTTTCCAAATCTAGCATTCTTCCTGGCTATTATACAAAGACTGCAATATAAAGTAGGTTAAAACTCTGAGATATTAAAGCACAAATTTGAAACGATGCAAAATAACAAAAATAAAACGGAAGTGGAGAATCAAAAGAAAAGGTCTAACATCTGACCAATAAGATCTCCCAGATGGGGAAAGAGAAGAATAGAGTAGGAATCATCAAAAGATGGTGATGATGGTGATGATGATTTCTAGAGATAATAAACATTTCTCTTAAAGAAGAACCAGTGTCAAAAGAAAAGAGATTACTGGGCATGCACTATTTCTCAGATTTTTTTTTTTCAAAGTAAAAAGGAAAAAAAACTTTAAAGATGAAAATTGCAGATCTAGCAATCAGAGGTTACTGTCTAGGATACAAGTTGAGAAAGACATCTGGATGCAGTCAGTACCAGACCTAGAGACAGCGCATCCGTTTTAGGCAGGATGATGGGTGGCTAAAGTAGGAAGGCCATCATGAAATAATGGACTTAAATATTATTTAATATACTTAAATGTTTGAAAAAAATATTAACAGACATTAGAGCATTTGGGGAAAATTAGTAAATTTGCAAAGAAAATCAGCAAAGTTTAAAAATCCTAAAGCTATAAATTTGTGGGGAAATTTATAAGAAGATTATCATAATATACTCTTCAACTGAGAAGAAAATGCTATTTGCATAGCTGTAATAATATAAATATTGATTATCAATTTACCAAAAATATGGCATAATTCAGGCTTTTCAGGTGGTGCTAGTGACAAAGAACGTGCTTGCCAAGGTAGGAGACAAGATACGAGGGTTTGATCACCGGGTTGGGAAGATCTCCTGGAGAAGGAAACGATAATGCACTCTAGTATTCTTGCCTGGGAAATCCCATGGACAGACTAGCTGGCAGGCTACAGTCCATAGGCTTGCAAAGAGTCGGACTCGACTGAGGGGACTTAGCACGCGCATGGTATAACTCATGTTGTGTGGGGAGGATTTTAGAGTGAACCAATACCCTTAATTATCGTACATAATAGGGAGTCAATGACTAATGTCTAAAATCTAAATTAAGAAATGAGCATGTAAGCAAATAACTTAGAAAAATGGAAATAAGTGCCTGAAGATACATCTAGAGAATTAAAACGGTTGTGCCTGGGGAACAAATTTACATACTAGATAAGAATGAGACAAATGATGCCACTTTTCTTCTTAGCACTAATTTGTTTTATGTTCATGAATATTTTAACAATTTTTAATTCAATAGATTATGTCCAGATGTGCAGGATGAAGGTTGATATAGACTTGATTTGTATTTGTTTATTGTTTAATTTCATCCACTCCAGTGTTCTTGCCCGTAGAATCCCAGGGACAGGGGAGCCTGGTGCCTGCTGTCTATGGGGTCGCACAGAGTCGGACACGACTGAAGCGGTTTAGCAGCAGCATTGTTTAATTTCAGTTATAGAAAAATATGTTCTCTGTATATACATGTAATCCCAATTTGATGCAGTATCTTGTATATTAGAATAATAGACCCACTGGAGTATGTATTTTGTAAAAGGTAATACAATCTTTTACTGTCTTTATTCTTTGGGAGAAAAATCACATCAGACATATTTGGTCATAATTGCTCCTGACAGTTTTTCATTTAAAAAGTCATTAATTCTCTGAAATGTTCCAGGTGACTGTCATTAAATAAACACCTTCACCCTATTCTAACATAGTGCCTATGATCAAGTTCTTATTCCATGCTAAGTGACGAGTCTTCATCAAAGTTGTAAAAAAGATAACCTGCAACATAGATTCGGTCTGAACTTTTGAACACCAAGGTGGTTAAGGTCGATGGATTCACTGCTAAAACCAAAATAAATTATTATTTTAACCACCAAAATTTTACATTGTCTCTCTTATGAACACCTTATACTTTTCACTGAAAATCAGTACAATGGAGAAAAATTACCGATATGTATCATGTACTTCATATCCCACCAAAGCACGTACTATTGATATTTTGGCATAGTATTGCATTCACTGTTCCATTTTAACTGTAGAATTCCCCTTCATGGATCACATGGCAAAAGGACTTGCTTAACTCAATGTAGCTTTGAGCCTTGCCATGTAGGGCCACCCAAGACAGACGGTTCATAGTGAAGAGTTCTGAAAAAACATGGTCCATTAAAGAAGGGAATGGAAAACCACGCCTATATTCCTGCCATGAAAACCCCTGAACAGCACAAAAATGCCAAAAGATATAACACTGAAAAATGAGCCCCTAGGTCAGAAGCTGTCTAATATATTACTGGGGAAGAGCAGAGGGCAATTACTAATAGCTCCAGAAATCACGAAGTTGATAGGCCAAACTGGAAACAACCCTCAGTTGTGGATACATCTGGAGGTGACAATAAAGTCCCATGTTGTAAGAAACAATATTGCATAGGAACCTGGAATGTTAGTTCCATTAATCAAGGTAAATTGGACATGGTCAAGCAATAGATGGCAAAGTTAAATTTCAACATCTGAAGAATTAAGGAACTAAAATGAATGGGAATAGGTGAATTTAATTCAGATGACCATTATATCTTACTACTGTAGGCAAGAATCCCTTTACTAGAAATGGAGTAAACCTCATAGTCAACAAGAGTCTGAAATGCACTACTTGGGTTCGATTGCAAAAATGACAGGATGATATCAGTTCCTTTCCAAGGCAAACCCTTCAACATCACAGTAATCAAAGTCTATGCCCCAACAACTAATGCCAAGGAAACTGAAGTTGACTGTTTCTATGAAGACCTATAAGACCTTCTAGAAATAATGAAACAAAGCAGGACTATATGGTCCTTGCCCTCCCACCATGTCCTCTGTTTGCCTTTTGCCTGTGGGAAGCTTTAGTCAAAAAAAAGTTTAATCAGAAAACTGAGAAATGCTAAAACAAAGAAAATCAGTCAAAGGATGTAGTCATTAAGCATAGTCAAGGACTCTTACTTCTTTCTCAACGGCTATAGATATTCTGAGCCATATCCTGTGAGCTGTTTTATAGCTTCCAAAACACCAGGTGGAGAAGTTAGCTGCATGATGACCAGACTGTACCCAAGAAATGAGATGCCACAATTCTGAGAATTGACCACAAAAGAAATGGGAACAAATGGCCCCAACTGAAGATTAATTGTACCTAAAACAATCAAGATATGCTGGTCAGACCACTGATGACCAAATTGAAAATGACTGTCACAGATGACTGTGCTGTTTCTACGTATAACTCCCCCACCCAACTCTGTCTATAAAAGCTCTCACCCCCTACTTATCAGGGGAGGCAGGAGAGTTGACCCATCATCCTCCCCCAGTTGTCAGCATCTAAAATAAAACAAATTTCCTTTCCACCAACTTGGCCTGTTTATTGGCTTTTAAGCAACAAGTACCCAGACCCCACACACACTCCTTTTAGTAACACTAACAGCAAGAAAAGATGTCTTTTTCATCAGAGGTGATTGGAAAGAAAAGTAAGAAGTCAAGTGATACCTGGAATAACAGACAAGCTTGGCATTGGAGTACAAATTAAAGTAAGGCAAAGGCTAATGGAGTTTTGCAGAGAAAATACACTGATCATAGCAAAAACCCATTTCCAACAACACAAGAGATGACTCTACACATGGACATCACCAAATGATTGATACTGAAATAACATTGAATATATATTTTGTAACTAAAGATGCAGAAGCTCTATACAGCTAGTGAAAAAAAAAAAAAATAGACCTAGAGCTGACTGTGTCTCCGATCATGAGCTCCTTATTGCAAAATTCAGACTTAGATTTAAGAAAGCAGGGAAAATCATTATACCATTCAGATATGACCTAAATTAAATCCTTTATGATTATACAGTGGAGGTGACCAGTAGATTAAGAGATTCGATCAGATAGAGTGCCTGAAGGACTATGGGCAGAGGTTTATAACATTTTACAGGAGAGTGACCAAAATCATCCCCAAAAGAAAGAAATGCAACAAGGGAAAGTGGTTGTCTGTGGAGGCATTCCAAATAGCTGAGGAAAGAAGAGAAGTAAAAGGCATGTGAGAAAGGAAAACATATCCCCACCTGATTGCAGGATTCCAGAGAATATCAAGAAGAGATAAGGACATCTTAAATGAACAATGCAAAGAAATAGAAGAAAACAACAGGAAAGGAATGACTAGATATCTCTTCAAGAAAATTGGAGATATTAAGGAAACATTTCATGCAAGAATGGAAATGATAAAGGACAGAAACTGTAAGGACTAACCACAGCAAAGAGTTTAAGAAGAGGTGGCAAGAACATGCAGAAGAACTATACGAAAAAGGTCTTACTGACCAGGATAATGATGGTGACTTAGAGCCAGACATCCTGGAGTGTTAAGTCAGTGGAAGCATTACTATAAACAAAGCTACTGGAAGTGCTGGAATACCAGCTGAGCCATTCAAAACTCTAATGGATGGTACTGTTAAAGTGCTGCATGTAGTATGTCAGCAAATTTGGAAAACTCAGCAGTGGCCACAGGACTGGAAAAAAATCAGTTTTCATTCCAATCCCAAAGAAGGGTCATGCCAAAATATGTTCAAACTACAGTAGACTTGCACTCATTTCAAAGGCTAGCAAAGTAATGCTCAAAATCCTTCAGGCTATGCTTCAGCAGTATGTGAACCGAGAACTTCCAGATATACAAGCTGAATTTAGAAAAGGCAGAGGAACAAGAGATCAAATTGCCAACATCCATTGGATCTCTAGAGAGCAAGGGAATTCCAGAAAGAAAAAAAAAAAATCTGTTTCTGCTTCACTGACTATGTGAAAGCTTTTGACTGTGTGATCACAACAAACTGTGGAAAATTCTTAAAGAGACAGGGTAAGGTCTTTACCTTACTGGTCTCCTGAAAAATTTGTATGCAATTCAAGAAGCAACAGTTAGAATCGGACATGGAACAACAGACTGGTTCAGAACTGGAAAAGGAGTAAGATAAAGCTATATACTGTCACCCTGCTTATTTAACTTATATGCAGAATACATCATGCAAAATATGAAGCTGGATGAATCACAAGCTGGAATCAAGATTGCAGGGAGAAATATCAACAACTTCAGATATGCAGATGATACCACTCTAATGGCAGAAACTGAAGAGGATCTAATGAGCCACTTGATGAGAGTGAAAGACGTGTGTGTAAAAGCTGGCTTAAAACTCTACATTCAAAAAACTAAGATCATGGCTTCCAGTCCCATCACTTCATGGCAAATACATGAGGTAAAAATGGAAGCAGTGACAGGTTTTATTTTCTTAGGCTCCAAAATCACTGTGAATGGTGACTGCAGCCTTGAAATTAAGACACTTGCTCCTTGGAAGGAAAGTTATGGCAAACCTAGACAGCGTCTTAAAAAACAGACACTTCACTTTACTGACAAACGTCCATATATTAAAAACTATGGTTTTTCCGGTAGTCATGTATGGATGTGAGAATTGGGCCATATAGAAGGCTGAGTGCCAAAGAATTGAAGTTTTTGAGCTGTTGTGCTTGAAAGGACTCTTGAGAGTTCCTTGGACTGCAAATAGATCAAAGCAGTCAATCCTAAAGGAAATCAAACCTGAATATTCATTGGAAGGACTGATGCTGAAGCTCCAACACTTTGGCCACCTGATGCAAAGAGCCAACTCATTAGAAAAGACTGAAGTTGGGGAAGATTGAAGGCAAAATGACAAGGGGGTGGCAGAAGATGAGATGGTTAGATGTCTTCACTGAATCAATGGACATGAATTTGAGCAGACTCTAGGATATGTTGAAGGATAGGGGAGCCTGGAGTGCTGTACTCCATAGGGTCACACAGGGTTGGATACTAGTTAATGACAGAATAACAACTGTACAACTATATTATGTACATAATTTTTTTATTTTTTTCACTTTGTAACATTAGAAATAATCTTTATGATAACTATTTTGCTTACATTTTAGTGACTACAAAATCTTTCATATCAGTAAGACTATTGTGTGTTTAATCATTTTACTTAATGTTTTACATTTGTTTTTTTTTTTTTGTACCTCATACCATGTTTCATTTACTATCTTTGCATACTAATGCATTTAAGATACTTCATAGAACAAAATTACTACAACTGGTATTAGGTCATCTTAAAATGATAATTGGTAAACAGTTCCCTAATCCATATATCTAATAACTAACATCAGTATAGTAGCTTTAGCGTGCTTTGATGGCAGTATCGGGAAGAACATGGGACTCTTCATCAACGGATATTGCTTTCCCACATACCATGGGTTCAATTATGTTCCCAAAAATGTTATGTTAAAGCCCTAATCTCTAGATTGCAAATGTGATATTATTTAGAAATACGAATGTTGAAATATAAACAAGTTAATTTTAAGTCATAGTGGAGTAGGGCGGGTCTTTAACCAATATAACAGATGCCATGATACTCAGAGTGGAAGGGAAACAGACACCTGAGGTGATAATGCCATGCAGAGGTGGAGGCATAGATGGAAACTGTGCAAGTACAAGCCAGGAATGCAAAGCATTACAGGCGAGCCATCCGGAACTGTAAAGAGGCAAGGAAGGATTGTCCCATACAGGTTTCAAAGAGAACATGGCCTTGCTTATGTCTTAACTTTGGACCTCAAGCCTCTCAAATTGTGAGGCAATAAATTCCTGCTGTTTTAAGACATACATACTTCGTGGTGGTTTGTCATGGTACCTCTAGAAATCAAATACCCTATACAAATTACACTCTCCCACACATATGTGGGCTTCCCAGGTGGCTCAGTAGGTAAAGAATTCATCTACATTGCAGGAGACATGGGTTCAATCCCTGTGTCGAGAAGATCCCCTGGAGGAGGGCATGACAACCCACCCCAGTATTCTTGCCTAGAGAATTCCATGGACAGAGCAGCCTGACGGGATATAGTCCATAGGGTCAGAAAGAGTTGGATACAACTGAAGCAACTGTGCATGCAAGCATGCACACAGATGTGTACACAAAAACACACAATTCCTATCCTACCTTCCCCTAGTTTACTTTGGTGCTGTCCTATTCATTTTTCCATCCTCAGAAACTTTTCTGTCTATACTACTAATCCCGATAAATCCTTCCTATTTCAATATTTGAGCTGATCTGCCTCAGGCCACCTAAGACACTATGCATGGCAAGATTCAGCTTGCTTAAAAACCTCCAGATTTTTTCCTGCATTAATTATCTCTAGGGCATCAAGTCTCTCTTTATATTTGCCTATCTTCTAAAGAAAATTCCAATATCTTTCTTTTATTTATCTCTTTATTTACTCTCTCACTTTTGGATATTTTTCCCCACTTATAGACTCGTTGAATCAACATTCAAAAAAAAACACTTTTACATTTTTGTTTTTCAACCCCTTTTTTACAAAGAAGAAAAATAATTATATAAAGTTAGAAATGATATGAGAGACTCTTGTATGTTTATTATTTAAAAAAAGACTTATTTTTTTCACTATGAAGGGGAGCTATCTTACAGCAACTAGGAATCAATACTGAGCTTACTCAATGAGTTACAGTTTGGATTAACTTGTTATTTCCATGTGAAGTCATTATTTTTTTTTTTTTCACCTGACATGCTTAAAAATGAATTTTAATAACAAACTGCCACATTATTCATTTTAGTTGATTTATAGCAATGTTTACAGAACTGAGAACGTTGATTAAAATAACTTGTTGTTGTATTTGTCATCCAGCCCTCTAAATTTTATAGAAGCTTAGTGATTCCTTTTGCTTAGATTTCAATTAAACCTCAGTTTCCTCAAAAGAATGGTACAAGGCAGAGGAAGAAGGAATTCCTCCTATAAATATTATCAGACCATAAGGCCTCCAATCTTAGTAAAAACAAGGGTGTTCCCAAAAATGCCTTATCAAGACAAGACTCTTAGTCACTTTTCTAATGGCATTGCCATTACTACATGCCCTGGATATAGAAACTCTGAAGTTCTCACTGCTGTCATACTTTTTTTTTTTTTTTTTCTTTTTCTCAAAGGTAAGGCATTCATTTATAAATATCTAAAACCTGGTATGACATATTCACTTTAAAAGCTATTTTCTCCCCATAAACAACTAACTTAGGCCTTCACTAATTTACAAAGTAAAGACATAGTCCTCTCCTTCCCCAAATAGATTCCAGAATAATGATAAAACTTCTCTCTTTGCAGCGGAGGATGTAGCCAGAAGATCTCCTTATTTTGAGATCACTCTTCTACAACAAATCTCACTGCATGTGTAGATACGACCTGTCTTACATTATGTTTTTATGCTGCTGAGTTCCGGCCTTGGGCAATCTATGCAAACTGTTACACTAGCTGCTGATTTTGCAATGAGTAAATCTGTGACTCAAAGGTAGACACTTTAATACACATACAGACACAGGCAAAGACATCCATATTATATATACATTTATATATACATATATAAATATAAACATATATGGCTTTATTATATATATTTCAGTTCAGTTCAGTCGTTCAGTCGTGTCCAACTCTGCAACCCCATGGACTGCAGCACACCAGGCCTCCCTGTTCATCACCAACTCCTGGAGTTTACTCAAACTCATGTCCATTGAGTCAGTGATGCCATCCAACCATCTCATCCTCTGTCATCCCCTTCTCCTCCTGCCTTCAATCTTTCCCAGCATCAGGGTCTTTTCAAATGAGTCGGTTCTTCGTATCAGGTGGCCAAAGTATTGGAGTTTCAACTTCAATATCAGTCCTTCCAAAGAACATTCAGGACTGATTTCCTTTAGGATGGACTAGTTGAATCTCCTTGAAGCCCAAGGGACTCTCAAGAGTCTTCTCCAACACCACAGTTCAAAAGTTCAAGAACTATTTACATATTTATATATATTTGTATTAAATATACATATATATGGCTTCCCTGGTAGCTCAGCTGGTAAAGAATTTGCCTGCAATGCAGAAGACCCCAGTTCGATTCCTGGGTCAGAAAGATCCACGGGAGAAGGGATAGGCTACCCACTCCAGTATTCTTGGACTTCCCTTGTGGCTTAGCTGGTAAAGAATCTGCCTGCGATGCAGGGGACCTAGGTTCAATCCCTGGGTTGGGAAGAACTCCTGGAGAAGGAAGTGGCTACCCACTCCAATATTCTGACCTGGAGAATTCCGTGAACTGTATAGTCCCTGGGGTTGCAAAGAGTTAGACATGACTGAGTGACTTTCACTTCATATATGTATATATAAAACTATAACTATAAAACTATATACAGTTATATAACTATATAACTATAACTATATATATAACTTGTATTTATATATATATGCTATCATAGACATATACACATGCTAACTTGTTACCTTATAAATGGGATATGACAACTAAAAATCGGCACTTGCCATCTGCCTCTAAGGATTAAGTCACTAGCTACTGCAGTCACTGGCTTTCAACACATCCTGAAAACAGTACACAGTGGAAATCAGGAACGAGTCACTCTATGATCTGAGAAAAACTTACAGAATAGGACTTCAGACAGTTAGATTATTTTTAGAATATTTTGAGCCAAAATTCCAGCATCTTCTAATTTCTAGAAAGCACTTAATTCATTAATGGTGAGTCTGCTCCTCCTGACTATTAGCAACCTTCTTGTTAAAGTAGCAACTAGCCCTTGTCAAAATGTGCACTTGATTGCGTGGTCTCTCTTCACTAAAATCATATATAGTGCTGAACTTACCCCTATCTCTTGGGAGCAGTTTCTCAGAATTTTCTGAGACACTGTCTCTCAGGCTATAGTCTTTATTTTGCTCCCAATAAAACAATTCACAACTTTCATGTTGTGCCTTTTTCTTCAGTTGATAGATAAAAACTCAGATCCTTCTAAATTTAACAGATCTCTGTTTATATTGTTTATAATATTGATATAAGCTTAAATTTGCCTTAGGCAGATTAGGAGCTTCCCCAGTGGCTCAGTGGTAAAGAATTTGCCTGCAATGCAGGAGAGGCAGGAGATGTGGGTTCAACTCCTGG
The DNA here is from genome assembly GCF_054371585.1 of Giraffa tippelskirchi. Lineage (NCBI taxonomy): Eukaryota > Metazoa > Chordata > Mammalia > Artiodactyla > Giraffidae > Giraffa > Giraffa tippelskirchi. The sequence goes on along the minus strand of NC_137285.1, from coordinate 88,900,233 downwards.
GTCAAGAAGATCCCCTAAAGGAGGCATGGCAACTCACTCCAGTATTCTTGCAAGGAAAATCCCAGTGGACAGAGGAGCCTGGCAGTCTATGGTCCATGAGTTTGCAAAGAGTCTAACAAGACTGAAGCTACTGAGCACATTAGGCAGATGTATAGCATGGAGTGTACATTAAGGCATAGCTTTTAATAATGCTAAATTTCCTGATTTTGAAAAATGTGTTGTCATATTTAAGAGACTGTAATGAAATACATTAAAATATACACATTAGAGCTGAAAATATATTTTAAAGCTTTAGAATGAAGGGATAAAATATCCAGAATTTACCTCAAGTGGTTCAGACAAAAAATTTAAAAGAGAGAGATTTGTAAAGTTAATACAGCAAATATAATTACTGAAACTGGGTGAAAGATATAAAGGCTATATATATATATATATATATATATATATATATATACTTTATATATATATATATATATATAAAGGCCCCCCAAAATGCCTCCAGAAGTCTATTGATCATGCATGCTCAGTTGCTTCAATAGTGTCCACCTCTTTGCCACCCCATGGTCTGTAGCCTGCCAGGCTCTTCTGTCCAGGGGGGATCTTCTGGACCCAGGGACTGAACCCATGTCTCCTGCATTGCAGGCAAATTCTTTACCGCTAAGCTACTGGGGAAGCCCCACTGAACTAGTGTAGCTAAATTCACCAGACCTCTCGCAGTAAGGAAGAATCCACTGTGACCAGGTCTTAGCAGTGTCTCAAATGACTGAATAAGGTGAATAATAAGATAGGTCTTATGAGACGGGAAACTGGTTAGGATTGGAAATAATTAATAAGTAATTTGTTTCTTTGGTTCAGTCTTATCTCCTTACAGTAGATATTTCCTGAAGAAGCAGGAAATAAGAGTCAGATACGATAGCGACTAAGCAACAACAATTAAATAATTGGACAGTCTGTCTAAAATGGAGACAATATTAAATTCATAAAGATAATTAAAATAAAGGTCTCTATGAGTTTAGTTATCATAATTTCACAGCCCTACAATATCAGACTAGAATAACATCTTAACTACATTTTTTTGTTTGTTGGGTTAGACTAATGAGCAAAGTAGTCAATAATCTCTCTAACCTATGAAGAATGCCTGTGCTTTTATACAGAAGTCAGAAATCAGGTATGAGTTCGCAGAAGCATCTGATACAGAAATACATGAAATTTCATGTAAAATATATCTAAATAAGTAATGTTTGAAGCTCATCAAACCCTTGTTTCCACCAGTGTTTGCTGCTAATTATGCTATAGGTTTTGACCCAGATGCTTATATTCACTGTTTTACAACACCCTGCTGTGAGATACTTGCCAAGAATATTAGCAACCATAAAACCTCACATTGTGGTGTTTTTATTTTCCACATTTCATACTATTTTTAAATTTATGGATTTTTCTGTGTGTAAATGCTAAAAGCATATCAAAATGCATAGAGACTCAAGGAAATCAATGTTATTTTAAGTTTTAAATTTTCTCAGTATTCTCATGCCATGTCTCCACAAATGTGTAAGTTTCATACAGAGAGCAAAAAGATCTCAAGAAACGAAAGACCAACTTTCCATTTTCAAGCATCTATAATATACTGATTACTTCACAATTTCTATTTTTATATATCCATTTGGGTTTACCTATAAATATATATGCACAAGCATACTACATATTGATATATATTATAAAATGCAGTATCTAGGAATGCATGCTCAATGTATCAGTATGTTCAAAATTCAGAAGCAAAGCAACAAATTATTCACATACATATGTATATTATCTACATATGATTTTCCCTTCCTATACACATGTATACACATATATGTGTATATGTGCGTGTAAAGTAATTGTAGCTAATGTTCACAATTAAACAAAGCTACCTTAAGAATATAAGAGTGTACCCCAAAACAACACCAGAAAATCCTGTGGATAGAGAGCCATATGCTTATTTGACAGGCAAATTTCTCAGCCCTATTTTTTTTTTATGTCACCTTCTGCTTTTTAACATGTTCACTTCCTTAGAAGTCTAAGTACCAATTCTCAGTTTCTTAAATATTGTCTAATGTTGCAGGAAAACAAGTAAAAGTGTTGCATAAAAGAGGCACAATCAAGCTTCCTTTATGGATGGGCACGGATTATGGATCCTTATTTGCATTTTTTCAAAATCACATTTGCACATTTTCCTGGGTCATGAATCTGTGGTAACATGTTATCACACTTCTCAAAACACGATCACAGAAATAGATCTATGAATAATTGAGGTAACTGAACTGCCCCAAACCATAAGAATGTAATTCAATGCATTTTTAATTGGTATACCTGCACTTAGAAATCTCTAGCACTGTGAAATGTTTTATGTTAGATTTATAAAGGTAACTGTAACATTAAAAATGGGTCCTAGATTTGTGCATCATTGATGACTTTTTGATGAGGTTTCTCTCAAATTGTCTTGATAGATGATGTTGACTTTTATACTATAAGTCATTAAAAAAAATTATGCTGTAGTCAATTATATTTTAACTAATTCAATTACTACTGGAGAGGCAAATTTCTGACTCTGTATCTACTGAGTGAACTTAGATTCATTATTAAATTTTGCTGTGTACTTTTCATGTGTTTTAAAACTGAGGTTGAATGTCAGTAACGTAGTGGAATTATAGTTAAAAGGAAGATTGTAGAGACAAATTGGGCTGGAATCCATGTTCTGCCATGTACCACTTGTGTGACTTGGCAATTTCTATTATTCCTGTGCTTCATTTTCCTCATCTGAACAAAGATGATGATACAGTTTTTTATGAGTTTTCATGAGTTTTTTTAGAGTTTTTATGAGTATTATGGATTAATCTATATTAAATTTTTAATATATTATTTATATTTATATAAATATAAATATTTATAGTATGTATATATATTAAATATTTAATATAGGGCCTTTTCTATAATAAGCATCTAATAAACAGTAACAGGTAGTTAACCAGCACATGTTAAAGACATTAATGCTACAACATATTCCTCAGAGACATGAAACAAGTCCTCTCATATGTCCTCAAATGTTGTTTACAGGAATTGAATTTAAAATAAATGTATATGTGTGTGCACGCATATTAAGTTGCTTCAGTCATGTCTGACTCTTTGAGACCCTATGGACTCTATCCCACCAGACTGCTCTGTCCATGGGTTTCTCCAGGAAAGAGTACTGGAGTGAATTGCCATTTCCTCCTCCAGGGGATCTTCCTGACACAGGGATCAAACCCGCATCTCTTATGTCTTCTGCATTGATAGGTGGGTTCTTTATATATATATATATGTATACACACACACACACACACACACACACATACATGTATATATATATATATATAAACACATAAAGTTGAGCTCCCTGTAATATACAGCAGGTTCCCACTAACTACCTATTTTATACATGGTAGTGTATATATCCTGGAGGAGGGCATGTCAACCACTCCAGTATCCTTGCCTGGAGAATCCCATGGACAAAGGAACATGGCAGGCTACAGTCCATGGGGTCGCAAAGAGTTGGACATGGCTGAAGTGACTTAGCAGGCACACACACAGTATATATACATCAATCCTAGTCTCCTAAAACCCCAAGAGCTTTTCTACTTATAGACATATATTTCATAGAACTATTGACAAAAGTATGCAAAGATAAATGCTCAAAGTTGCATTACTGATATTATTGAGCTACTGGATAAACACACTTTTCACAACTGTTTTAAAATGTTGACAGTTGTCTTGTAGCTGAGTAAAGATGACAAAGGAAAAGTTTATATATATGGCTAATGAGAGAAAATACAGAACAATGTGATCTCTTTCAGTATATATGCAAGTGTGTTTAAAGGCAAAAACTGGAACAATGTACACGAAGATGTGGTGAAAAAGGTAATTTCAGAATACATTTAATGTTAATGAAAGCAAAAAAAAAACACTCATATAAACTATTTGTATAGAAAAAATGTCTATCCTATTAATATAGCATGCTCCAAAGAGTTAATAGTAGGTAACTCTTCTTGATGGGATGCAAGAAGCTATGCTTTCTATTGTATATATATCTTTATCACATGATCTTTTCATAGTAAATATTTATTCCTTTTATAATAAGAATAACACTTGATGTTAAAACAAGTCTGCATAAAGCTTTGATAAAGCAATATAAAAATACCATTTTGGGGACTTAACCAAGCAGTATGTTGCACTAATGAAAAAATTAAAGTGTTAAATTTTATATCTTATTTTACCTATATTATCAATGAATTGAACTCAGTCGTTGCTTCCAAAGCCATCTCCACCATGCCCACAACTATGGTTCTGTGTATGCTGTTATCTTCTGCTTGCACTTACCTTTGTCTATTCAAATTCTACTTAATCTTTCCTCCACTTTCTTATGAAGTCTCATTGACCTATTTAATCCACAGTTCTGGGATTTTTATACCTACTTTCCAAATTGACTATCATTTCTCTTAAAATGTCATATTCTGTTGGTGTTTCATTTATACACTTATATATTTTTTTTCTAAAAACTATGGTAATTATTTATATTCCTATTCTTTTTAACTTGGGGGTTACCTGTTTGGGGGGGGTCTTATTAAGATTTAATTTTTCTCCCAGTAAAATACTCATAATAACTATATCTGCATAGTGAACAAAAGTGTTGCATATTTGGTTAATTGATTTACAAAGTAATTACAATTTAGATAGGATAGTTACCATTTTTGCCAATATTTACATATTCAAGAAAATTATTTCCAACCTCAATGTGATAAAAGTTACACATTCAAATTTCTTACTGCCTGGAGAAAAGAATAATGAAGTCTGAGTCTATAGGGAAAAAACACTTAAAAGGCATTTTCACAGAATGCTTCTAGCGAAACAGATTTTGTGTTCCTGAGAAGTTTCTAATATCAAGAGATCAGGAGTTCCAAAGCATTTTTCACGATTTGACTGTGGGGAATTTAGTGCAAGTTACAATATCCATTATTGTCTGTAGGTGAGGTCAATTTTTGTTATGTTTTTATAAAGTGTTTAATTTTTTTTTTAAAGCAAAAGATTTTCTCTTGAGGAAGGAGAAGTTAAGGAAATGAATTGTGTATATTTGTTTACTATCTGAGCTTTCTGTTTTGCTCACATTAGGAATGTAGAAAGTGATACATAAATCCTGTAAATATCATGGTTAAGAACTGCTAAACAGAGTACCACAAAAATAAGACTCATTTAAATATGAAATGGAAATGTAATATGAGGCATCAGCCATCAGAACAGATGTAGTGACTCTATAATACACACAGGATATCTGTGGAATATATACATATATATATATATATATATATATACACACTATATGTGAAATATATAATGCAGGAGAAAGAAGACACAAGTTCGATCTCTGGGTAGAAAAGATCCTGTGGTAAAGGAAATGGCACCTCACTCCAGTATTCCATGGGCAGAGGAACCTGGACAGAGGAACCTGGTGGGATAGAGTCCATGGGGTCCAAAGTGTTGGACATGACTGAGCACATTACATTATACCTTTTTATGTGTCTGATCATGAAAATCCCTGCCCCTATTCATAAATTCCTTGAAATATAATGACAAGAAACAGAAAAGGTCTGTACTGACTCTCACCTTAGAAAAGAGAATATTGAGGCCCATAATGTTAATGAACACAAAAGTTAGTAGAAGAATTTATGTTTCATAATTTCTTGTTTCATATTTTTTTCCAGGTGTCTCTTATACATGAAAACTGTTGAACTCATCTGAAATATCCGAACTTCCATCATTGAAAGGACACACTATCTTGACATTTTGACAGTGTCTCAAAAGAGGAAGAAGGGGAAGAAAGAAGTGGGAAATTTATAGTACTTTTAAATTTAGGCCCATAAGAGTTAAAGTTTCAAGGTGGAGAACTTACTAGGATTGGACAAAGTTTGTGAGATGTATTGTGTGATATATTTTTTTTAACTGAAACTGGTTTGTTACTTTTATTTATTTATGTATTTATTTTTATTTTTTAACTTTACAATATTGTATTGGTTTTGCCATACATTGACATAAATCCACCATGGGTGTACACGTGTTCCCCTTCCAGAACCCCCCTCCCACCTCCCTCCCCATCCCATCACTCCAGGTCATGCAGGTGCACCAGCCTCAAGCACCCTATATCATGCATCAAACCTGGAATAGCGATTCATTTCACATATGATAATTTACATGCTTCAATGCCATTCTCCCATATCATCCCACCCTCTCCCTCTCCCATAGAGTCCATAATACTGTTCTATATATCTGTGTCTCTTTTGCTGTCTCACATACAGGGTTATCGTTACTGATTTACTAAATTCCATATATATGTGTTAGTATACTGTATTGATGTTTTTCTTTCTGGCTTACTTCACTCTGTATAATAGGCTCCAGTTTCATCCACCTCATTAGAACGAAGGAAATAAATCTTAAAAATTAGGGCAGAAATAAATGCAAAAGAAACCATAGCAAAAATCCACAAAGCCAAAAGCTGGTTCTTTGAGAAGATAAATAAAATTGACAAGCCATTAGCCAGACTCATCAAGAAACAAAGGGAGAAGAATCAAACCAACAAAATTAGCAATGAAAATGGAGAGATCACAACAGACAACACAGAAATACAAAGGATCGTAAGAAACTATTATCAGCAACTATATAGAAATAAAATGGACAACTTGGAATAAATGGATAAGTTCTTGGAAAAGTACGACTTTCCAAAACTGAACCAGGAAGAAATAGAAAATCTCAACAGACTCATCACAAGCACGGAAATTGAAACTGTAATCAGAAATCTTCCAACAAACAAAAGCCCAGGACCAGATGGCTTCACAGCTGAATTCTACCAAAAATTTAGAGAAGAGCTAACACCTATCCTACTCAAACTCTTCCAGAAAATTCCAGAGGAAGGTGAACTTCCAAACTCATTCTATGAGGCCACCATCACCCTAATACCAAAACCTGACAAAGATGTGATATATTTTTTAAAATGTTTAAGATACATTTGGAAGATGCAACAAAAAGATCATCTTTAAGTGAGTCTAGAGGGGCCTATCGTAGTTAAATTGTTGCCAAGTTATCCAAGTCAGTAGACCACTATGTCTGATAAGTCTATGTGTAAGAATTTCCTTAAAGAAGGAGTTGTTATTCATTGTTTTTTTCATTGTTGTATCTTTTTCATACAAAAGTTTGCTAGAAAACACAACTACATCATGTCATGTTGATATAGGTGATCTACATTCTTAAATAAATTCTGTGAACATATCAGCTCAATTCTCAGTTCCAGTTATAGTCCTTCTTATCCCAAGCGGAAATTGGACTGAGTCAGTGAACAGTTCAATTTACACTATGCTCTGAAGAGTCATGAAAAGACTTCAGAATTTCAGTGTTGGCTGTTTCAAATGCCATGTATAGCATATTTTTTGTACTTCGTAGAGTATTTTTATGTAGGAATAATTAACTGGACAATAGGAAATAAATTGCATTTAAAGATTTGAAGATTACATACTTAAACACTGAAATATAGATAAATATTTGGGAAAAGATTGCCATAAGAATTTTCAGTCTAACTCAAGTCAGGAACTGAGATTCCCCAGATATTTAATTATCATAATTTTTTGTTTTTATGTTTTCTGGATATTATTAATAATATTGAAAATCAAATGTAAGCAGGAATACAGATTAAAAAATTAAAAATATAAGAAAGCTAATATTGTTTGTAGGCTACTCTGATTTTTAAACAATGCCTCTTGGTCTCACAAGCTCCATGGGTGAGAAATTCTATGAGCTCACCAGCATTGAGTATTTACCTTGTCAGTCATGACATGCTTGATTTTTCCCACTCTCTATGCCTCCTGGAAACCATGATATAAAGAGGCTTAAGAACAGAAATAGGCCATCCAAAAGAATTGCTTTAAATCTCAAATTGAGACCTTTATTTGAATGGAATCAAATTATCTAGTGATCACTTTTTTCTGAGTTGGGGAAAATATACGTCAAAATAAACCCTGGTTGTCTATGATAATTAGGAAGTTACACAGAAGGGAGTGGTGAAAAGCTAATGTTAAATCAGAGCACCCCATTCATATTTCAGCTCCTAAGTAAAATATTTGTTAACATGGCTTATTTAGGACATATGGAAGTGTGACAGTTTCAGAAAAGTAGACACCTCTTGCTTTCAGTAGCTAGTGTGTTTAAGAGAGCTTCTTAATTGATTCTGAGGAAACAATGCCAGAAAGATGTAAATAATTACTAATCTTTAAAGTGAATAATTTATTTCTTTAAGATTCAGTTCAGTTCAGTCACTCACTCATGTCCGACCCTTTACAACCCCATGGACTGCAGCATGCCAGGTTTCCCTGACTTCACCGATTCCTGGAGTTTGCTCAAACTCATGTCCACCAAGTCAGTGTTGCCATCTAACCATCTCACTCTCTATCATCCCCCTTCTCCTCCTGCCTTCAATCTTGTCCAGCATCAGGATCTTTTCCAATGAGTCAGCTCTTCACAACAGGTGGCCAAAGTATTAGAGTTTCAGCTTCAACATCAGTCCTTCCAATGAATATTCAGGAGTGATTTCCTGTAAGATTGACTGGTTGGATCTCCTTGCAGTCCAAGGGACTCTCAAGAGTCTTCTCCAACACCACAGTTCAAAAGTATCAATTCTTCCGCGCTCCGCTTTCTTTATAGTCCAACTCTCCCTGGAGGCTCAATAAGGAGTCTGCCTGCAATTGAGTATCCTGGGTTTGATCCCTGGGTTGGGAAGATCCACTGGAGAAGGAAATGGCAATCCACTCAAGAATTCTTGCCTGGAGAATTCCATGGACAGAGGAGCCTGGTGGGCTACAATCCATGGGGTCACAAAAAGTTGGACATGACTGTGTGACTAACTTTCACTTTCACTTTTTCACTCTACTGGAAAAATCATAGCTTTGAATAGATGGACCTTTGTTGACAAAGTAATATCTCTGCTTTTTAATATGCTGTCTAGGATGGTCATAGCTTTTCTTCCAAGCAGCAAGCGTCTTCTAATTTCATGGCTGCAGTCACCTTCTACAGCGATTTTGGAGCCCAAGAAAATAAAGTCTCTCACTATTTCCTTTGTTTCCCCATCTATTTGCCATGAAGTGATGGAATTGGAGGCCATGATCTTAGTTTTTTGAACGTTGTTTTAAGCCAGCTTTTTCACTCTCCTCTTTCACTTTCATCAAGAGGTTCTTTAGTTCTTCTTCACTTTCTGCCATAAAGGTTGTGTCACCTGCATATCTGAGGTTATTGATATTTCTCCCTGCAATCTTGACTCTGGCTTGTGCTTTATCCACCCAGCACTTCGCATGATGTACTCTGCATATAAGTTAAATAAGCAGGGTGACAATATACAATCTTGACTTACTCCTTTTCCAATTTGTAACCACTCTGTTGTTCCATGTCTGGTTCTATTTTTATTCTTCAAGATAAATTGTCAAAATTAATGCACTTACTTTTAACTAAATTGTAATATTTATTTGGAAATGAAAAGTCCCTTTTAAGCTAAAGCAATAAGGAGATAGATGGAATCAAACTTGAAGCTAATCTCATCTTTATCACATAACCAAAGTTATTCATCTCTTTATTGGGTAAACGTAGATATCCATTAGGAAAGACTGTGCTCACTCACTCAGTCATGTCCGACTCTTTGCAACCCTGTCCATGGAATTCTCCAGGGAAGAACACTGGGGTCTGTTGACATTTTCCTAAAGGAAATGTTATGTTTGTGTCTATGGACGTGTGAAGGGTGAGGAAAGCACTTTGATAAACATATAGAGCATAGTTACTCAGGTATTTTGTTGGCTTGCCTAGGAAATTCAAATTTTAACTATCTCAATCCAATAGCTGACTAATGAAACAGAACACAGATTCTATAATACTAGAATATTTGGCCTCAGTTGGTATGAAGATAAAATGACATTGGGTTGAATACCACAAGGAAGTAGAGGATAATTACATTGCTTGTGGCTCTAAAGTCCTTAGCAAAGCAATATCCTTGTTTATTGGGTTCTTTGACAGGAGGACTGAGTTCACTATGGTTGGTGCAAAGCATGGTTAATTGTTTCTCTATTAGATTTTCTATTACTAATTTTAGTCTTTCTTTAGCTGCCAGTTTTAAAAAGTATTATTCAACTTAGGTAGAATTTGTGGGCTGACCTGAAACTTGTTGCATTCACCCCCTACTAATTCTGCCTATCTTAATGGAAATTTTGGTTACAAAGAGTGTATCATTTCATGGAGATCTTGAATTTGGTCTTGATTTAGACACAAATGTATGTATAAGTCAATGTCCAAATTAACTGTAATCTGATTCCAAAAAGGAGAATCCTGGAGAGTTTTTTTTTTTTTTTTAAGCACATTTTGGAGAGTATTTATTTGACAATTTTATTTACATAAAAGATCCTTACTCGTTTTAATGGATCTGGTGTTAAAATGAAAAAAAAAAAAAAGAAAGAATGTTCCTTAGCCCAGGATCTAAGGGTAACAGTTACGATTTGAGACTAGAGAATAGCTCATGAATTATTAGAAATACCTACAACCTGCAAAATTGACAATGAAGGGTAGATTGTGAGGTTATGAGGGCTTATAGATATTATGTTGCTGGTATCAATACAAATCTACAGGATTTGCTTTAGCATTCAGAGAACATGCTCCTAAAATGTTTGATAGTAAAGGAAGAAATCCAGAAATTATTTTCCTCTTAAAGCAGCTTCATTAAGCTTTGCTCCTCATTTTTCACTCCTCGGATATGTGTAACAATTGCTTTTCCAATGATTATTCTTCTTATAATATTTTCATGTTTCCTTAAAAACATACTTCTTCTGATGCTTAATGACAAGTGGGAGTATTAACTGACAAAAATCTCAACTTATTCGAAGTCTTATAATGTTTTTGTGTCAATAGTTTTCTAAATGCTCAATTAGAGATCAGAGATCTGACAGAAGGACTTTATTCCATTCCAGATTCCTTTTCTTTAAAATTTCATTGTGTTTCTGTCTTCCCTGTTAGGTCTGTTAGTTCTTCCCTATCTGTTAGGTCTTCCCTGGTGGCTCAGATGGTAAAAAAAAAAAAAAAAAAAAATCTGCCTGCAATTCAGGAGACCTGGGTTTGATCCCTGGGTCAGAAAGATCCCCTGGGGAAGGCAATGGCAACTCACTTCAGTATTCTTGCCTGGAGAACTCCATGGACAGAGAAGCTTGGTAGGCTACAGTCCATGGAGTCGCAAAGAGTCACACACAACTGAGCGACTAACACATTCTGACATTCTGTCTTAAGGTCATCAAAAAGCATAGCAGCAGGGGTCAGGTCTGCATTGGGATTTACTTCTGAATGTTGTCGAAAAGTATTAAAAATTCTACTTTGAAGATAGTTTAACTTTGGAGGTTTCTGACTGAACAAGAGTTTAGAGTAGTGAATCAGGAAAAGGGTTTCCAGCACAGATAGGTGAGCAAAGGAAGGCAGAAAAGGAGGAGCAGGATAAAAGCCATTAAGTCCAAGTTTTCATTGTGCTGTATCTAAGGCAGAAATCATTTTAAGGCTTGCTTATTTTTCGCTTGCCTTAGCCAATAATATTTTAGGAAAACAATCTTGGAATTTGATTGTTTTAAAACTTCCTCATAAAAATAAAGTATCCAAATCTTTAAAAGTTTGGAATTTCACTTCCATTCCATTTTAAGACACCTCTCAAGTCCATCGTTTTGTTCATATCCATAGTTCACCATGGAATATGGTTCTGCAATAAAAGGTGTGAGCTATTTTTCCTTGCAACAATTTGTATAAATATTAAATACATTTTGATAAGTTAAAGAAGTAGACCAAAGAATTACATGCATATGAAGGAATGTATTCTTATGATATCCTGGAAAATGCAAAGCTCAAGGAATTGTTATAGACTAAATTATCATAGCTCCTCAAAATTTAAAAGTTAAAACTAAATCCCCAAGATGATGAAACTTGAAAGTGGGGTTTTTGAGAGGCCGTTAGCATGAGGGCAGAACTCTTGTTAATGGAATTAGTGTCCTTATCAAACACACCACACAGAGATCCCTGGCTCCTTCTATCATGTGAGGACACAGTGAGAAGACTGTGAGGAATAAGCATTTGTAGATTAAGCAACCCAATATGCAGTATTTTTGTTATTTCAGATCAAGTGAATTAAGACAGCCACCTATGGATGAACTTGAGCCTATGTATAGTCTCTGTTATACTAACTGCATCAATATTCCCCTAAGTTAATTTTGATACATAATTAAACCAAATCTGGATATTTGATGGAGAGGTGTCCCCACCTTGTTCTTCTTAAGGTGCTTCTGGCTATTGTTATGATTTTGATTTCCATATGAATTTTATAAGAATAAAAAAGAACTCATAAATTTTATGAGTTTCAAGATCTCAACAACGTTAATGATTTTTACTAAAATTGTTTTGAATCCAAATATTTATTTGAGGAGAATTGCCCTCTTAAAAATATTGAGTCCTCAAAACTATGCACACTGTATTTATCTTTATGTATTTGTATGTTTCTTTTCTCTATATTATTTAATAATTACTGTGCTGAGTTGGAAGCCTTACTTTTTTGTTGTTATGGCCAGAGTTATTGCTAGGTATATAATGCTTCTATGATACTTTTTTATTTCCTTTTTGAGTTGTTGCTGTATGTTGACATCAAATTGATTTTATATTAAATTTTACCTGGAAATATGCCTAGATTATTAATTATAGTAGTTTATCTGAAAACCCATTTGGATTTCCCTTAAGTCCTACATGTCATCATTGGATGATTTGTTTGTCTTCTTTTCAGATCTTTAATTTTATTTCTTTTGCTTTTTCATTACTTCATGGCTAGCCAATTTATTAGTATATTATACAAAAGAAGTGAATTAAGCAGCTTTCCTAGTTTCCTCTTTGAAGTTAGTTTTCAACATTTTATTATTCTGTATGAACAATATATGAAGTTTTTATTTTTTTATGGCACTTCTTCTTCCAAAATAATTCAATGTTTTGTGCATTTGGATTTTTTCATCCAGTTTTTATTGAGATATAATTGACATACAACCCTGTATAAGTTTAAGATATACAGCATAATGATTTGACTTTTATGTATCATGAAATGATTGCCATAATAAGGTTAGTGAACATCCATTATATGAATACAAAATTTAAAAAAAATTGAACATATATATTTTTATTCTGATGAGAACTCTCCAGATTTGCTCTCTCAACAACTTTCATATATAACATACAACAGTGTTAATCATATTTTCCATGTTGTAAATTGTACCTCTAATTCTTATTTTTCATATAATAGAAATGTTGTACCATTTGACTACCTTTATCCAATTCTCTGGCTTCCCTGGTGGCTCAGATGGTAAAGAATTCACTCTCAATGCAGGAGACTTGGGTTCGATCCCTGAGTTTGGCAAGATCGCCTGGAGGGAGGCATGGCAACTCAGTCTAGTATTCTTGCCTGGAGAATTCCAATGGACAGAGGAGCCTGGTGGGCTACAGTCCATGGGTCACAAATAGTCGGACACGACTGAGCGACTAAGCACACGTACACATGCAATTCTCCTTTCGTCCACTGGTGTCTCCATCAGTAGTAATCACAGATGATCATATAAGTTATAAATACTTTCTCCCACTCAGGAGGTTGTCTTTGCGCTTTGTCAAGGATTTGTCGTCCCCCCAAAGCTTTTAAGTTTAATTAAACCTTGTTTGTTTGTTTTTGCTTTTATTTTCTTTGCTTTAGGAGTCATATTCCAAAGACATTTTTATAATTTATATCAGAGGTCATTCTGACTATGTTTTGTTCTAGACAAAATATTCTAGGCAATTGATTTTTTTTTATTTTTGTATATGGGATGAGAAAATGTTTTAATTTTATTTTCTTACATGTAACTGTCCAGGTTTCCCAGAACTATTAATTGAAAAAATTATTTAGTCTCTGTCATATATTTCCCACTTCATTTTTTGCTTCCCTTGTAATAGATTAATTGAATATAGGTTTGATATTTCTGGGACTCTCTATTTTGTTCCATTGATCTATATATCTGTATTTTATGTCAGTACCAAACAGTTTTGATTCCTCAAACTTTACAGTAGTCTAAAGTCTCAGAGGGTGATGTGCTACGTTGCTTCAGTAGTGTTCAACACTTTGTGCCTCTATGAATTGTGGCAAACAAGGCTTCTCTGTCCACGGGATTCTCCAAGCAAGAATACTGGAATCGGTTGTGATGTCCTCCTCCAGGGGATTTTCCAGACCTAGGGATCAAATCCATATCTCTTAAGTATCCTGCATTGGCAGGCAGGTTCTGTATTACTAACACCAACATTGGCCTATAATTTTCTTTTTTCTAATGTCTTTGTCTGGTTTCTGTATCAGGGTGATCCTGGATTCATAGAATGAATTTATAAGTGTTTCTTCCTCTGAAATTTTATAGAATAATCTGAGAAGTATTTATGTTTATTCTCAAATAATTTGGTAGAATTCATTTATGAAACCATATAGTCCTGGACTTTTATTTGCTGGGAGCTTTTTAAGCTACCTATTCAATTTCACTACTGGTAATTGGCCTGTTCATATTTTCCATTTCTTCCTGGTTTAGTTTTGGGAAATTGAACATTTGTAGAAATTTGTCTATTAGGTTGTACATTTTATTGGCCTAGATTTGCTCACATTAATCTTCTTATTTTTGAAGTGTTTCTCCTTTTTCATTTCTGATATTGTTAGTTAGGGTGCTATGTCATTCTTTCTTGATGTGTCTGGCTTAAAGGTTTATAAATTTTTAAAAAATTCTTTTCAAAAAGTCAGCTCTTAGTTTTATTGCTCTTTTCTATTGTTTGTGTGTTTTTATTTTATTAATTTATGCTCAACACATCATGAGTCTAGTTCCTTTAGGTGTAAGCTTAAAGTGGTTATTTGATATTTTCCTTCTTTCCCTAGGTAAGCTTGTGTTGCTATAAATGTTTGTCTTAGAACTGATTTTACTGAATCCCATAGATTTTTGGATCATCATGTTTTCCTTTCATGTCTCTCCAAGTAATGTTTTATTTCTTCTTTGATTTCTTTAGTAATTCACTGGATGTTTAATAGCATATTGTTTAGTTTTCATGTGTTTGTGTTTTTTCTAGTTTTTTTTTTTCATCTTCTTTTCTAGCTTCACGGCATTGTAGCCAAAAAAGATACTTGATATGATTCAAATGTTCTTAATTTTGACAAAGCTTATGTTGTGTCCTAGCATGTGATTTATCCTGGAGAATGTCATATGTGTATTTGTGAAAAATATGTATTTTGTTGCTTTTGAATGGAATGTTCTTTATATATATATTGCAATTTTTGTTCAGTCGCCAAGTCGTGTTTGACCCTTTGTGACCCCATGGACTGCAGCATACCAGGCTTCCCTGTCCTTCACTATCTCCCAGAGTTTGCTCAAATGTATGTCCATTGAGTCAATGATGCCATTCAACCTATCTTCTTATTTGCATACTATAAATAATATCATATCTAAGTATAGCTATTTATATTCCTATATGAAGAACTTAGGCACAGAGGATTGAATATAGTAGTATGTATTCATTAGTAAGTAAGCAAGTAAGTAAGGTAAGTGAAGTCGCTTAGTCATGTCCAACTCTTTGCGAACCCATGGACTGTAGCCTACCAGGCTCCTCCATCCATGGGATTTTCCAGGCAAGAGTACTGGAGTGGATTGCCGTTTGCTTCTCCAGGGGATCTTCTCGACCCAGGGATCGAACCCGGGTCTCCCACATTGCAGGCAGGTGCTTAAGTTTATGATAAAAATGAGTCTCTAATATAGCATTTTTTTCCCCTAAAACTTGTAAAATTTATCTTATCCTTTCTTCTCAGGTATATAATCCATACATTATGTTTTATTTGAACATTTAAAGGAATTCAAGCATTTAAAATTAAATCATTTAATTTTGGTCTTTTAAAGACTGGTTTATTTTACTTAGCACAGTGTCCTAAAGATTCATCTATGTTGTAACATATGTCAGTATTTTCTTCCTAAGTATGAATAATGTGCTTTTGTATATATAGAGCTGGAGTGTGTAGCCTGATGGGCTACAGTCTATGGGGTCACAAAGAGTTGGACATGATTGAGCACACACACACATATTCACAGCAGCACTGTTTGAGCTGGAAAAAACAAAAACAAAAAAACTTGATAATAACCCAAATTGTTAAGTGTATAATGGATAAATACTGATATTGTCATTCACTGAGATAGTCCGCAAAAGTAAATTAGCTCTAGTTTAAAAATGTAAACAATAGTCCTATGAATAATATGAGTGAGTATATAAATTCCAGAAAATATCAACTTTATCTTAAACTTTTGTGAAACAAAAGGAAAACAAAAACAACATACTTTTTTTTTTTTAGGACTGAATATATGATGAAACTAAAAGAGCAAAAGAATAATAAAAGATAAAGGATCTTAATATGTACTCTTTAAGTAAAACATTATCAAAGTGAAAGAACAAAGAAAGTAAGAGGAAAATACGTACTTTGCAAACAAAAACCACAATTGAGTTGGAATACCTATTCTGAAAATAGCCACACAAATAGATTTTAGGGTAAATAAATGTTAAAGAAATCCAGAAGCAAAGTTTATAATGATATAAGAATTGGTTAATAAGACAGGTATAGCAATTATAAACATAAATGCACTTAACAATAGAACCCCAAATATATGGAACAAAAATGAAAGATTTAAAAGAAAAATTAGACACTTCAGCATTAGTAGTTGGAAACTTCAAAATTCTATTGTTAATACTGGATCAAACAATTAATCAAGATATCAATAAGGAAAAAGTAGACTTGCACAACATTGCAAATCAACTAGACTTAAAAGACACCTACAGAATATTCCACCCAACTGCAGTAGAATAAGCATTCTTCTTGAGAGTACAGAATATGTTTTTGAAGATACATTATATACTAGGTCATAAAATCAATCTCAGAAAATTTAAAAGGATTTCAGTTATGCAACGTCTATCCTTTGACAACAATAAAATTATATATCAATAACAGAAAAAATGGAAAATTCACATATATGGAAACTTAAAATCATTTATTTAAAAAAAAACACAAACCAAAGAATAGGATAAATTATAATTCATATATATGATAAGAAGCTTATATTTAAAATATATAATTCTTTCAACTCAATAATAAAGATCAATGACCCCATTAAAACAATAACAAATGACCTGAATAGAAATTTTCCCAAGGATGACATTCAAAACAGAGTATGCACATTAAAAATTCTTGGCATTATTAGTCATCATGGATATGTAAATCAAAACTGCAGTGCAACGACACTTTAAAACTGTTAGGATTTGAAGAATCAAAATGTAAGATAATAAGAACTGATATAATGTGAGATGTTGAAACACACATACATTGTCAGATAAACCATAATATAATATTATTTTTCTTCAATTACAACATTAGTTAAGTGGGTGTGATGGCTATAAAAGCCATATAAGTTTCAGATTGTGTTTAATGTACAAAATCATTAACTTTTTGTTTTAAAATTAAGCACCTTTTTAAACTAAAAGAATGCCATGGACATATTATTACTGATTACAGGAACAAAATACAGCACAGTTTGTTATAGACACTGAGCTAATGCTCAGCAAGTCCCGTATGTTTACCCAAAGGTACTTGCCACAACATTTCTAGTTCATTGTGAAGAGAATTAATGTAGTTCTGGAGAAAATATTCTAACCTGGAGATATGTTAGGAGGGTTATTAATTAGTCCTGGGAAGCCATAAATTTTGGAAGAATATTGATAAAATGGGAGAGGTTGATTAACTCTTGGTAAGAAAAAAAAAATGTTTTAAACGTATCCTCCATATTTAGCCTTGTTTTGCACTATATTAACCATGCTGTAAGTTAAAATCTTTAACTCTAGTTAATTTAGTGATATGATGTGTATGTCAAATGTTACAATACTATCTCTGCTTACCCTCACATGTTTCAAGGAAGAATTGCAATTTTTATTGTATAATTTTCTAATTATAAAAATGCTTTTGGTGCATATGCACCATCAGTTATATGTTAAAAGCAATAATACTTATTGTACAAGTTTACAAAAAAGTTTTGAATGAGTCAATATTTTTTAAGTGCAGGTTTATTGAGAAAGGCATTTTAAAAGCCCAAATTTGAACAGAATTTATACTTAAAATCATTTGACCATGTTTTTCTTTTGAAAAGGTAAATTTACATGAATGTTTATATTGATTTATAATGCCAAATTATGTCATTTTAACTCCCACAATTTCAAGATAAATAGCTTGTATTTTACCTTTCTTCCAAAAAATAAAAATATATTGAAAACAAATTCATCAAAAGATGAAATCCATAAATCGAATGAGTGTCAGGGTATCCAACAATATGTAAACTGTTGAGTATGGAAGTGATAAATTTCCACACACTATGAAGTGTATACAATTTGTGCAACTGTAAAATGTAAACAATGAAAAGTTAGGTGTACTTCTAAGAACTTATATTTCAACACTTCAAATGAAAATATCTTTACATAACCTTACAGTAATAATTACTGGCCATATAAATGTACATTCACATGTAAGAGTTTAATTTACACAATTGTTGTGTATCTTGTTTTGTTCTGCTCTATTTTCAAGCCAATTTCATACCTGAATTGATACATCTTGAGATTCTCCTTTTTGAGTTTTCATTTTCTTTCAGAAAAAGAAAAGAAAATAACAAAATGTTACCTTTCTACTTTCCTTTTTTAAATGTCCTCTTGGATCCATGGATTATTTTGTAACATTGTTTAGTCCTGAAATACTGGGGAATTTTTTAGAGTTTTATGGTGTTGATTCTAAACTGTTTAAGTCTATTGAATCATCTTACATAACCCAGAATAAGGTCTGTAAATTTCTATATTCACCTGAGAAAAATGTGCATTTTGCTATCATTAGATGGTCCATAAATGTTAATCATATCAAACTGGTTGATAGTGTTCCTTAAGACAGCTGTGTTTGTCTACCTTTTATCTAAATTATTGACACAGAGAGAGAGGAATTGAAATCTCTGTAAAAGCTATTGAAATGTTTATTTCTCCTTACAATCCTATCATTTATCATTTCCTGTAATTTGTAGCTCTAGTTGTAGGTACATTAATACTAATACAGTTGCATTTCTTTCTCCTTTCCCAAACTTTAATTTTTAATCTATTTTTGTCTTTACATTTGAAATATATTTCTTGTGGCAACATAGAGTTGAATCTTGATTGTTTTTTTTTATCTAGTCGAAAACTGTCTTTAATTGAATTGTATAAACAATATACATTTAAAGAGATGATTAATGTTGTTAACGGTAAAGATGTTATAGAAGCAAAAGAGACCAGAAGTGGTGGAAAGAATGCACAGAGAAACTGTACAAAAAAGACCTTAATAAGCCAGATAACCACGATGGTGTAGTCTCACTCAGAGAAAGACATTCTGGACGGTGAAGTTAGGTGGGCTTTAGGAAACACTGCTGTCAATAAAGCTAGTGGATGGAATGGAATTCCAGCAGAGCTATTCAAAACCCTAAAAGATGATACTATCAAAGTATTGCACTCAATATGTCAGCAAATCTGGAAGACCCATAAGTGGCCACTGGACCGGAAAAGTCAATCCTATTCTTAATTCCAAAGAAGGACAGTCTTAAGGAATGTTCGAACCACTGGACAATTGCATTCATCTCCCATTCTAGTAAGGCTATGCTCAAAATCCTCCAAGTTAGGCTTTAGCATTATGTGAACCAAGATGTTCAAGCTGGCTTCAGAAAAAGCAGAAGAACCAGAGGTCCAATTGCCAACATTCATTGGGTCATAGAGAAAGCAAGGGAATTCCAGAAAAACAACTACCTCTGTTTTATTGATTACCCTAAAGCCTTTGACAATGTGGATTATAACAAGCTGTGGAAAACTCTTAAAGAGATGGGAATACCAGACTATCTTACCTGTCTCTTGAGAAACCTGTATGTGGATCAAGAAGCAATAGTTAGAATGCTGTATGGAACAACTGACTGATTCAGGATTGAGAAAGATCTACAATAAGGCTGCTATTTTCACCCTGCTTATTTAACTTTTATGTAGAGCACATCATGAGAAATGCCAGTCTGGATGAGTTACAAGCTGGAATCAAGAATGCTGGGAGAAATATAAACAATCTCAGGTATGTGGATGATACTATTCTAACGTCAGATAGAAAAGAGGAACCAAAGAGCCTCTTGATGAGGGTGAAGGAGCAGAGTGAAAAACCTGGCTTAAAACTCAATATTTAAAAAAAAAAAAAAAAAACTAAGATGATGACATCCAGTCCCATAACTTCATGACAAATAGATGGGGAAAATGTGGAAGCAGTGACAGATTTCCTCTTCTTTGGCTTTAAAATCACTGTGGATGGTGACTGCAGCCATGAAATTAGAAGACAATTGCTTCTTTGCAGGACAGTTATGACAAACCTAGACAGTGTGTTTAATTAAAAAAAAAAAAAAAAGACATCACTTTGCCCACAAAGATCTGTATAAAGCTGCTATGGTCTTTCCAGTAGTCATGTACTGAAGTGGGAGCTGGACAATAAAGGCAGAGTGGCAAAGAACTGATGCTTTCAAACTGTGGTGCTGGAGAAAACTCTTGAGAGTCCCTTGGACAGCAAGGAGATCAAATCAGTCAATCCTAAGGGAAATAAACTCTGAATACTCTTTGAAAGGACTGATACTGAAGTTGAAGCTCCAATACTTTGGCCACCTGATGCGAACAGCTGACTCATTTGATAAGACCCTGATGCTGGGGAAGATTGAAGGCAGAAGGTGGAGAGGAAAACACAGGACAAGATGGTTGGCTGGCATCACCAATTCAATGAACATGAACTTGGGCAAACTCCAGGAGATGTTGAGGGACAAGGAAGACTTGCATGCTGCAGTCCATGGGATCATGCAGAGTCAGACATGACTTGGCAACTGAACAACAACAATAGATATGGTTATTTCCTTCTGAGTTTATTTTTTTTTTATTATTTTATTTTATTTACTTTTGATTGAATTGGGTCTTCATTGCTGCACATGGGCTTTCTCTAGTTGCAGAGAGCAGGGTCTAACCTCTAGTAGCAGTGCACAGGCTTCTCATTGAGATGGCTTCTATCATTGTGGAAAACAGGCTCTAGAGGCATTAGCTTCAGTATTCGCAGCATGCAGATTCAGTAGTTAGAACCTGCAGGCCCTAGAGAGCATCAGTTCAGTTTAGTCACTCAGTCGTGTCTGACTCTCTGTGACCCCATGGACTGCAGCACGCCAGACTTCCCTGTCCATCACCATCTCCCGGAGCTTACTCAAATTCATGTCATGTCCATCAAGTTGGTGGTGCCATCCAACCATCTCATCTTCTGCTGTCCCCTTCTACTCCTGCCTTCAATCTTTCCCAGCATCAGGGTCTTTTCAAATGCATCATAGACTTCAGTAGAAGGAGCATAGACTTCAGTAATTGTGGCACATGGGCTCAGTAGCTGCAACTTGCAGGCTGAAGTACGGGCTAAGTAGTTGTGGTGCGTGGGCTTAGTTGCTCCATGGCATGCAGCATCTTCCAAGACCAGAGATTGAACCCATGTCCCCTGAATTGGCAGGTGAATTCTTATTCATTTTACCACCAGAGAAGACTCCTTCTGAGCTTACTGAGCAATTTTTTTAAAATGATTCCATATTACCTGTGTTTATTAGCTTATTCAGTATAGCACTTTTTTTTTTTTACTACTTTAGTGGTTGCTTTAGATTTTATACCTTAAAATTTAGACCTATTAAAAAAAGTGTAGGTTGATAAAAGAAATCTACCTTCAAATGCCATGACAGTATACTGATACAGAGTAAGAATTTTGCAATTTTAAACATTTTTCATAGACTGCACCTCATACTTTTTATATTATATATGTTTGATAAGTCCTTGCATATAGAATCACACAGTATGTGATATACTACAATATTTTATTACAGTTAGTATCACATTTAAAATATTAAAAACAACAGGAAATCAAATATAAATAAAATGATTAAAAAACAGAATCCAGTAATTCCTCTCCTAGATATATTAAAAGAGAAATAAAAATATGCATCCAGACAAAATTTTTCACATGGATAATTATAACAACATTTTCATAATAGCCAAAACAATACAATGATTTTCTGGGGGTAGAATTCCTGGGTCATATGATGACTCTATGTTCAACATTTCAAAGGACTGCTGAACAATTTTCAATAGTGGTTGTACCATTTGTGCTTTCCTAGAAAAAAAAAAATTGTGTGAGAGTTCCAATTTCTCCACACCATTGTCAAATTTCTTATTGTGTGTATTTATTTTTTTACTATAGCTATCCTTTTTGGGTGTGAATTGGCTTGTAATTATAATCTTTATTTGAGTTTCCCTGATTCTTAATAATACTGAGCATTTTTTTTCCAATTGCTTATTTGACCATTTGTACATATCCTTAGGAAAAATGTGTGTTCCCACTTGACTCTTTTGTGTGTGAACAAAAAGTTGTTCCAGTATAATTCTATTGAAAAGATTGTACTCTCCAAGTTGAATTGTCTTTGAACACTTGTTGAAAATCAATCAGCTATAAATGTACAGGTTTGATTTTGGACTATCAGTTCCAGTCCATTGTTATCTTTTCTTTGCCAATAATATTCTTCCTTGATTAATGCCGCTTTGTAGTAAATTTTTAAGTTAAGAAATGTGAGTCTTCCTATTTTGTTTTTCTTTTTCAAAGTTGTTTTGATTGTTCTGGGTCTCTTACTATTCTCTATTGATTTTAGAACCCAGTTGTCAATTTCTATGAAGTCAGCTGGAATTCTCATCAAGATTCTGTTGACTCTGAAGATCAGTTTGGGGTATATTACAGTATCAACAAAGTTAATTTTTCTAATCCATGAGCATGGGATGTT
Source organism: Giraffa tippelskirchi (assembly GCF_054371585.1). Lineage (NCBI taxonomy): Eukaryota > Metazoa > Chordata > Mammalia > Artiodactyla > Giraffidae > Giraffa > Giraffa tippelskirchi. Next base: position 88,877,173 of record NC_137285.1, on the reverse strand, counting down.
AAGTTTATTCCTAAATATTTTATTCATTTTGATACTGTAAGTAGAATTGTTTTCTTGGTTTTATTTTGTATTCTTGATTCCAGAATAGAAATACAACTGATTTTTGTATCCTGCAACTTTGTCATATATATCCATATATTTGTTCTCTTGCTAGTTATATATAATTCTGTCCTCTCTTATCCCTTATTGGGGATTATTATTGTTATTCATATTATTTTATTAATATTATAAAACTGAAAATGCATTACTATAATTATTTCTTTACCACCTGTAGTAATTTCCTTTGCCCATTATAACTTTTCTCCCACCCACCTCTTTTGTGTTTTTATTGGCAAATATATTATACAAATTTATGTTTCTATATAAGTATATATATGCTTAAAAATATACTCTTTACATATTATTTTAAACAATTAATTTTAAAATCAATTAAGCAAAGAAAGACAAATACAAATTTTTTATTTGTTTTTAATTAATTTATTTGTTTTAATTGGAGGCTAATTAATTTGCAATATTGTGGTGGCTTTTGCCATGCATTGACATGAATCAGCCACACGTGCACGTGTCCCCTGTCCCAAACCTCCCGCCCCCCCCCCCTCATCCCTCCCCATCCCATCCCTCTGGGTTGTCCCAGTGCACCGAGTTTGAGTGCCTTGTTTCAGGCATCATACTCGGACTGGTCATCTATTTCACATATGGTAATATACATACTTCAGTGCTATTCTCTCAAATCATCCCACCCTCGCCTTCTCCCAGAATCCAAAAGTCTGTTCTTTACATTGTGTCTCTTTTGCTGTCTCGCACATAGGGTCATTGTTATCATCTTTATAAATTCCATATATATGCATTAAAAAATTTACTTAATACTTGGAGACCCTCTCTTTCATATGAAAGAAATTATTTTAAAATTTCCTGTATGGCAACTCTCCAACAAAATTTTTTCATAATGTTTGTTTTTCTAGAAATTTAATTGCTCTTCAGTTTTGATAGAAGACTTCGCTGGATATAGGAGTCCTAACAGGCGATTTTTTTCTTTCTCTGAGTACTTTTAATAAAATATCCCATTGCCTTCTGGCATTTCTTTTTAATTTTCTGCTAAGAAGTTAACTGCTAATCATGCTGGATATCCCCTTGTAGGTGATACATTGTCTTACTCTTTTCACTTTCAAGATTTTTTTTTCTTGTCTTTAGCTATCAATACTTTTATTACACTGTGTCTGGTTGTGTATCTTCATATTTTTCTTTCTTAAAGTTTTCTTTTAACTTTCTATGTGTGTAATTTATTTTTTAAATAAATTTCTACAAATTTAAAAGTTTTCAGAATAATTTATTCAGATTTTTTATTGTCTTTCTCTATATTTCTTCTAGTAATCCCGCTGTATGCATGTTGATATTTTTAATGGTATGCCACATTTTTCTGAGTATTTGGTCATTTTTAAAAATTATTTTTCTATATTTCAACTTGTATAGCTTATCTGTGTATCTTCAAGTTTGCTGACTATTTTTTATGCCTGTTCAAAGAGACTGTTGAGTCCCTCTTATGAATTTTTAGTTTACTTTTCAACTCCACAATTCACATTTAAATCTCTTTTTTATAACTTCTATCATTTTATTGATATTTGCTATTTTATGCACCATTGCCATCATAACTTCCTTTACATTTTTATTGAACTGTAGTTGATCTAAAATATTATATTATTTTTCAGGTGTACAATATAATGGTTTAGTATTTTTTTGATTATACTCATTTAAACTTATTAAACTATAATGTTATTATTATAATAATATTACAAAATATCATTGTTTCTTATTTATTTTATACATAATAGCTTGTATTTCTTAATCACATATGCCTATATTGCCCCTCCCCTCTTACCTGGACTCATTGATAACCACTAGTATGTTCTCTCTATTTGTGGATCAGTTTCTATTTGGTTATATGCGTTTATTTGCTTTATTTTTTAGATTCCACATACAAGTGATAACCTAGAGTATTTGTCTTTTACTGTCTGAATTATTTCAGTAAGCATAGTCTCTTTTAAGTCAATTCATTTTGTTACAAAGGACAAAATTTCATTCATTTTTATGGCTAACATTCCATTGTGGGACTTCCCTGGTGGTTCAATGGTAAAGAATCTGCATGTAATGCAGGAGATGCAAGTTTGATCCCTGAGTCAAGAAGATCCCCTAGAGGGGGATTTCTTCCCTAGAGGAAGAAATGGCAACTCACTCCAGTCTTCTCACCTAAAAAATCCAGTGGACAGAGAAGCCTGGCAGACTACAGTCCATGACAGTGCAAAAGAGTCAGGCATGATTTTGTGACTAAAACAACAACAATATTCCATTGTATAGCTATATATATATATACACCACATATTTTTTACTGATTTATGTGATAATGGACACAAGTTGTTTCCATATCTTAGCTATTTTTTGTTTCTTCGGAAATATGCCCCAAAATGGATAGTTGGATCATATAGTAGATCTATTTTAAGTTTTTGGGAAACTTCCATATACTCTTCCATACTGGATACACCAATTTAGACTCCCAGCAAGAGGGTACTAGGGTTCCCTTTTCTCCACATCCTAAACAACATCTGTTATATATAGACTTTTTGATGACAGTCATTTTGACAGGTATGAGGTGATATATCATTTTGGTTTTGACGTGAATTTATATGATAACGAGCCATGTTGAACATCTTTCTTGTGCCTATTAGCCAAATTTACATCTTTTTTCAGAAAAAAAAGTCTATTCAGATGTTGTGCCCATTTTTAAACAAGTTGTTTGTTTTTTGATATTGTGTTTTACATGAAGTTTTTATTTGTGATTTTCTATAATATTTGTTTTTCTCTTTCTGACTTACTTCACTCTGTGTGACAATCTCTAGGTCCACCCACATCTCTGCAAATAGTACTATTTCATTTGTTTTCATTGCTGAGTAATACTCCATTGCATATATGTACCACATCTGTATTGATTCCTTTGTTGATGGACATTTAAGTTGCTTCCATGTCCTTGCTATTATAAACAGTGCTAAAATGAACAGCAGGGCACATGCATCCTTTCAAATTATGGTTTTCTCCAGATAGATGCCTAGGAGTGGGGTTGTTGGATCATATAGTAGCTCTATTTTTTACTTTTTAATCATGCTTTTCCTTTGCTTCATGACCATGTTTATAATGGCTACATTGAAATCTTCTCTTAAATGTGATGTGCTCTTTCTTTAGGCAGTTTCTATTACTTCCCTTTGCTCCTATTGTATGAGTCATACTTCTCTACTTTTTTGCTTATTCTATATATATATTTTTTTTTAATAGAAACTAGCCACTTAACAGAGAACACTGTAGCAACAGTTGGTCTGGTACCCTACCCCCAGTGCTCATTATTGTTTTTGATTTTGTTTTGTTGTATAGATTATATGAGTGAGATCTACTTCAAACCCCTGAGTTAAGTCTCTGATAGTACCCTTCTTGGAGGAGCAGCTTTAGCTATATCACAATCCCCCTGGGATGACTGTGATACTCTGATACTGTGACTCCTACTCTTTCTCTGATCAGTCCCGGCTGTTAAACTTCACTAATTAACAACAGACTGCTTTATTGTTTTAGACAATATCCCCGGACATAAATTCCTCTACAAGCTAATCTAATCAAATTGTGGTTTCTGAAGGGATAGTTCCTGAGGTCAGTATTAGAAGTTTGTTCTAACGCCAGGAGGTTTCTTCTCGTCTATCTTATTCCCCAGATGTCTCCTACAAACTAGCCTGTCTATACTCTAGGATGGATCTTCATTACATGTGCAAATCTGCCAATTATCTTTCACAACAAACTCCGCTATTCTTAAGAACGACCTTAGGCTTAAGCATGTCCAAGTCTTTTGCAAATGATATAAGTTCCTTTGGAGCTATCTATTTTTCAGCCTGCTTCTGACATCTATTGGTGGGCTCAGGAGTCGAGGGTGGGGATAATGACAAACTTCTCTTGAATGACATGCCCCCTTCTAGATTTGAACACTTGTTGGAGGGGCCAGGAGACTAAGGTCCTGTCACCTTGTCTTCCTGGTGTTGAAATACCACATAATGAGTCAGGCAAGGCTATTGCGGCCCCAGAATTCTCACTGTGTCATCTCCAAGAGAGCCACTATCCCAACAGTGAGGGTTAATTAGAAGGTAGCCTCCAACTCTCAGTTATTTTTGTCAGGAATATAGCTTCAATAACAGGCCAATGGAGCATGATGAGAAATGCTGGAGTCCTGCTTCTGTCCGGGGAAGAGAGCTGCACAGATGGGAACTGAGGGGAGAGATCCGGATGTGTTATTTGCTGCACCAATCTGCAGGGGGTTCTCCACCCCGGCAGGCTGAGAGAACGGGGAGGAAGAGATATGGCCTCAGTACCACAGATAATTGCTTTTCTGCCAAATTATTAACATTATTTTTATATATATTAAACGTATTGTAATAATTATAATTAAAATATTATGGATTTTCTAGTATAGATATTCCTTCCTTTGCTCTTTGCCCTTAGACCAATTTCAGAAAATTTGACTTTTTTCAATAGTTTTCATCAATTTCCTGAGGTATTCAAGTATTGCTATGGCTAAAGTCAATCTTTGATAATAATCGGTTTTTAACATAAGTAAATATTTACATTGTCCTTCAATATACCTCTTACAGATATAAAATAAAAATATTGATATACTAGCAATAAAATTACTACAAGCAGTTAATAATATATTTGTAACTTTTTTCTTAAGCTATCACATATAAATGTACAGTCAAAATATTGTATGATATAGCCAGTATTTTGTAATAACTGTAAACGGAAAGCAACCTTTACAATTCTATACAAATTAAAAATATAATGTTTTCTAAAAATTTTGAAGTAATTAGGTTTGGCTTTCAACTTGATATGTGGCTATTTTTGTTCCATTTAATAATATTTTAGTTTTAAGAGTTGCCTGTTTTATTATTCTTTATAATTTAATTTTTGTTCTCTAATTATGTGAAATATTTACAAAATCAGAAAATTGAAACGATATAAAACACATTCATATTATTTTCATGCATCTTTCCTTTTTCTTAATCCCATCTTTTTCATATTTTTCAGTTTTTGATTTAAATATATGCATACATGTTCCTTCTTTCTTAATGTCATATAAGAAAATATAGCATAAATATTCTTTAAACATAGCATTTTTTACTAGTAGTGGACTGAATAATCAAAGATCCAGCTAGTTCCTTTTCAAACTCTTTTTATTGTTGTGAATTTTTTTTAATTAGTGTTCTGCTTCCTTGATTTAATTTACACTGGACCAGATACCTTAATACTCTGGAGTCAGCCAAATTTTCCATGGCAGATTTCAGGGATTGTTTGTAGTGTTCACAACATAAGGTAACTAGTGTACAAAAAATATATTTGATTCTTACTTTGAAATCTTGAAAGAGATATATAAAATGGAATGATTGATTACCTGTATCAATTTGACAGAGAACTGTTACCCAAGAAACTGTCAGTGACTATTGGTCTTTTTCTTCCCAATCCATTTATTTCATTCATACTTAAGGGTTCTTACTCTGTGAAGTCTCTTGATGTTGTTTGTTTTATTATTCTGATTAGATATAGACAATTTTTCTGGATCCTTATAATTTCCAAGATATTCCTTTGTATTCATTTTCTTTACAGAATTCATGTATGTATTTTTGTTGTTGTTCAGTTGCTAAGCTGTGTCTGACTCTTTGTGACCCCATGGACTGCAGCATGCCAGGCTTCCTTGTCCTTCATACATATACATCAGGACAATTTGACAATAAATAGATGGAGAATTTATCTGGAGTGGAGTGTTCAAAGTGTTCTGGGTACTGATTTTCATCCTTGAGTATATCATTTCCATGGAATATTCCCAGAGGTACATAATAGTTTTCCTCAAAACATTTTCCTGCTTGTTACCTTTTTTCAGCAGCCTCATCTCTGCCATATGACTGTGTGAACATATGGGCATCAATGCTCTTTTCTTACAGCAAATAGAGTAAAAAGTAACTGAAAAATCATTCTAAACAGACAAGCACACATTGTGTTGGGTTAAATGCATTTAGTGATTTTTTAATGTCATTTCTATTATATAGAAATAGGCTTGGCACTGGGGACATTCTTTGCTTAGAAAAGACTGAGAGAACAGGGGTTTCTGTGCATTTTCATCTGAGCAGAGGGAGGCCCTCTGAATGCAGAACAGACACAGAGAGAACTGTTAACTGGAGATTAAGCTCTGACAATCAAGCTGCTTGCCAATAAATTTCAAACCCATCTATGCGAGTCATTCAACAATAGCAGACTTGCAAAGCAATTAAAGTCAGCTCTTCCTGTTTAATTTTTGCAAAATGGTGCTGGACTGCCTGAGCTTTCATTTGCTGTGAAATAGTAAATGAAATGAGCCAGGAACATACTGATGTCTTGATGAACACCTGGTGCCCTCTCACAGATTTTTTTTTTTTTTTAACTTATGGGAGGAGTGGACAGAATGTTACTAGCAAAAAATAAAATGGGAAACCTGATTAATCAGCATCACTGTTTTAAACCAAGTGAAATATTTATTTTACCAACTACAGCCACTTTCTTTTGAGGACTTTTTCTTTCAAATTTATTTATTTTAATTAGAGGACAATTACGTCACAACATTGTGGTGGCCCCTGCCACACATCGACATAGATCAGCCATGGGTGCACATGTGCCCCCAATTCCTGAATCCCCTCCTACCTCCCTCCCAACCCCATCCCTCTGGGTTGTCCCAGAGCACCAGCTTTGAGTACCCTGCTTCATGCATCGAACTTGCGCTGGTCATTTATTTAACGTACAGTATTATACCTGTTTCAATGCTGTTCTCTCATATCATCCCATCCTCGACTTCTCCCACATAGGCCAATAGTCTGTTCTTTACATCTGTGTCTCTTTTGCTGCCTTGCATATAGGATCGTTGTTACCTTCTTTATAAATTCCATATATATGCATTAATATACTGTATTGGTGTTTCTCTTTCTGACTTTCTTCACTCTGTATAATAGGTTCCAGCTTAATCCACCTCATTAGAACAGACTCAAAGGTGTTCTTTTAATAGCTGAGTAACATTCTATTGTGCCTATGTACCACAACTTCCTTATCCATTCATCTGCCAATGGACATCTAGATTGCTTCCATGTCCTAGCTATTGTAAACAGTGCTCCAATGAACATTGGGGTACACGTGTCTCTTTCAATTCTGGTTTCCTCGATGTGTATGCCCAACAGTGGCATTGCTGGGCCGTATGGCAGTTCTATGTCCAGCTTTTTAAGGCATCGCCACACTGTTCTCCACAGTGACTGTACTAGTTTGCATTCCCACCAACAGTGTAGGAGGGTTCCCTTTTCTGCACAACCTCTCCAGCATTTATTGTTTGTAGACTTTAAATTCTGGAGTGGAGTGAGATGATACCTCATTGTGATTTTGATTTACCTTTCTCTAATAATGAGTGATGTTGAGCATCTTTTCATGTGTTTATTAGTCGTCTGTATGTCTTCTTTGGAGAGATGTTGGTTTAGATCTTTGACCCACTTTTTGATAGGCTTGTTCATTTTTCTGGAATTGAGCTGTATGAGCCACTTGTATATTTTGGAGAGTAATTATTTGTCAGTTGCTTCATTTGCTATTATTTTTTTCCCATTCTGAAGGCTAACTTTTTACTTTGCTCATAGTTTTTCCTTCATTGTGCAAAAGCTTTTAAGTTTAATTAGGTCCTATTTGTTTATTTTTTGTTTTTATTTCCATTACTCTGGGAGGTAGGTCATAGAAGATCTTGCTGTGATTTATGTCAGAGAATGTTCTGCCTGTTTTCCTCTAAGAGTTTTATAGTTTCTGGTCTTACATTTATATATTTTACCCATTCTGAGTTTATTTTTGAGTATGGTGTTAGAAGTGTTCCAGTTCCATTCTTTTACATGTGGGTGATCAGTTTTCCCAGCACCATGTGTTAAAGAGATTGTCTTTTCTTCTTTGCATATTTTTGCCTCCTTTGTCAAAGATAAGGTTTCCATAGGTGCATGGATTTATCTTTGGGTTTTCTATTTTGTTCCATTGATCTATTTTTCTGTCTTTTGCCAGTATCATGCTCTCTTGATGACTGTAGCTTTGTCATATAGTCTGAAGTCAGGAAGGTTGATTCTTCAGTTCCATTTTTCTTTCTCAAAATTGCTTTGGCTATTTGAGGTTTTTTGTGTTTCCATACAAACTGTGAAATTATTTATTCTAGTTCTGCGAAAAATACCACTGGTAGCTTGATAGGGATTGTGTTGAATCTATAGATTGCTTTGGGTAGTATACTCATTGTCACTATACTGATTTTTCCAATTCATGAACATGGTATATTTCTCCATTTCTTTGTGTCATCTTTGATTTCTTTCATCATTGTTTTATGATTTTTTATGTATGGGTCTTTTGCTTCTTTAGGTAAATTTATTACTAAGCATTTTATTATTTTCATTGCAATAGTGAATGGGATTGTTTCCTTAATTTCTCTTTCTGTTTTTTCAGTGTTAGTGTATGGGAATGCAAAGGATTTCTGTGTATTAATTTTATATCCTGCAACTTTACTGTATTCATTGATTAGCTCTAGTAATTTTCTGTTGGTCTCTTTAGGGTTTTCTATGTAGAGGATCATGTCATCTGCAAACAGTGAGAGTTTAACTTCTTCTTTTCCCATCTGGATTAATTTTATTTCTTTTTCTTCTCTGATTGCTGTGGCTAGGACTTCCAAAACCATGTTGAATACTAGTGGTTAGAGTGGACAACTTGTTTTGCTTCTGATTTTAGAGGAAATGCTTTCAAGTTTTCATCACTGAGGATAATGTTTGCTGTGGGTTTGTTGTGTATGGTTTTTCTTATGTTGAGGTATGTTCCTCTATGCCAGCTTTCCAGAGAGTTTTTATCATAAATGAATGTTAAATTTTGTCAAATGCTTTCTCTGCATCTATTGAGATAATCATAAAGTTTTTATCTTTCAGTAGCACTTTTTTTTTCTTTTTAACTGATTACAAAGCAACATTATAGAAATAACTATGTGTAGAAGAGTAAATAAAAGATGTTGTCAGAGGTAATCTAAGTTCACCTAAATAATGATCCACCCTCCTGTTATCCAAATATAATTTATCTATGCCTGTATCTAGTAATTTTTGCCACTCACCTTTCAGGGGAAATTGGGTAAAGTCACTGTGAGATATGGTTACAATTCTCTATCTTGCACTTATTTATGCTGATTATCTTCAAATTGGTCATAATACAATACCGTAAATAAATGAGATAATGCTTATAAGATCCTTAATTCACTATCTACTGCAAAGTTAGTTCTCAGTATATATTGTGTTTAATCTTCATATCAATAAACTCAAAAATGCAGATAACACTACACTTATGGCATAAAACAAAGAAGAACTAAAAAGCCTTTTGATGAAAGTGTAGATGAAAAAGCTGGCTGAAAACTCAATGTTCAAAAAACTAAGATCATGGCATCCAGTCCCATCACTTCATGGCAAATAGATGGGGAAGCAATGGAAACAGTGACAGACTTTATTTTCTTGGGCTCCAAAATCACTGCAGATGATGACTGTAGCCATGAAATTAAAAGACACTTGCTCCTTGGAAGAAAAGCTATGACCAACCTAGACAGCATATTAAAAAGCAGAAACATTGCTGACGAAGTTCTGTCTAGTCAAAGCTATGGTTTATCCAGTAATCATATATGGATGTGACAGTTGGACCCTAAAGAAAGCTGAGCACTGAAGAAATGATGATTTTGAATTGTGGTGTTGGAGAAGACTCTTGAGAGTCCCTTAAACTGAAAGGAGATTAAACCAGTCAATCATAAATGAAATAAATCCTGAACATTCATTGGAAGGACTGATGCTGAAACTGAAACTCCAATATTGTGGCCATCTGATGCAAAGAAATGATTCATTGGAAAAGTTCCTGATGCTGGGAAAGATTGAAAGCAGGAGAAGAAGTGGATGACAGAGGATAATATGGTTGGATGGCATCCTCAACTTGATGAACATGAGTCTGAGCAAGCTGTGGGAGTTGGTGATGGATAGGGAAGCCTGGCGTGCTGCACTCTATGGCTTTGCAAAGAGTCTGGCATGACTGAGTGACTGAACTGAAGTGATATATTGAGTTTAATCTTTAAATATATATACTTTTATATTTTGTAAAGATTGATTCATGCTGTATACACTGTTTTACGCCTTACTATTTTTACTTAATTGTGCATTGTACTTTTTTTGAATAATGTGAATATATACTGCATAGCATCATAAATTGTGTTATTTATCATAAATTTTAGTGTCAATCCCTGTGTTGGAAAGCCTCTCTGGAGAAGGGAATGACTACCCACTCCAGTATTCTCGCCTAATGAATTCCATGGACAAAGGAGCCTGGCAGTCTATAGTCCATGGGGTCGCAAAGAGTCAGACATTACTGAGACACTAACACTTTAGTAACACTTAATTGTTACTAGTGTTAGTAACACTAACACTAGTAACACTTACTTGTTACTAGTGTTAGTAACACTAACACTTTAGTATTTCAGTGTATAGGTACACCAGTATACAATGATAAAAGAATAACATAGAGGTAAAAGTTTCTAATCAAAATTTAAAAATTTTGTACACATTCTCTTATTTTTTTTAATTGGAGTGTAATTCTTTATAATATTGTGTTAGAATCTGTTGACCCGCAGTGTGAATCAGCTATATGTCTACATATATCCTCTCCTTCTTTTGTTTCCCCATCCCACCCTTCTAGTCATCACAGAGCACCGAGCCAAGCTCCCTGTACTATACAGTGGATTCCCACTTACTCGCTATTCTACACATAGTAGTGTATATATATCAATGTTACTCTCTCAATTTGTCCTACACCACCTCCCCCTGGCTTTTCCTGAGCCCTGTGTCCACCAGGGTGTTTTCTACCACTGCATCTCTATTCCTCCCCTGCAATTAGGTTTATCAGTAACATTTTTCTAGCTTCCATATATATGCATTAATATATGATATTTGTTTTTTCTCTCTTTGACTTACTTCTCTCTGTATGACCGACTCTAAGTTCATCCACATAAGTTTCAAATTCCCCTTTAAAATATATCTAGGATTTTCTATTTAATGAAGTTAACCTCAGTATAAAATCAGTAAAACAAAATGTTAGATTTTTGCCTTATTATAACTATATCTTTAATAGCTAAGGAATACTAACAATATAGTTAGCATTCCTTGAATAAAATCTTCAATACACTTATGAATCCAAAACTAGGTATAAAGTCTACCAAGAAGTTAGTGGATTAAATTCCCTTTTGTGTACTTTATGGTACTCTACAGAGTGCAGTGGTACAGTATCTTTATTTCAAGTCTGAGATGTCCAGAAGTGAGTGTAAAAGCAGCAGTGGTATAGCTGGTATCTCTTACTGCTCTACCATCTCTCACTTAATCTCCCTCCTCTAGTCGGTAATTCTACTTGCCTGTTCACTCGATGCCAGCGCCTGTATGCCAGCTGTTGTACTGCATCACTTTACTTTTCAAGGTATTGAATTGCAAGATTAAAAATATTTTCTATATTTTTGTGTTTGTTTTTACGTATTATTTGTGTGAAAAGTATTATAAACATATTTCAGTAAAGTACTATATAACCAATTGTGTTAGTTGGGTACCCAGGCTAACTTTGTGGACTTATGAACAAATTGAATTTACAAACTCATTTTTAGAACAGAACTCATTCATATGTAGAGAACTTATGTATTTCATAGACAAATTAAAATAGTAGTTATTCTCTACAAGTGTTTATATTTCATATTTTTCTAGAATTATGAGCAACTTACTTTAAAGCAAATGATGATTAAAAGCAAACAGTGTCCAGAATTTTTATTTAAATATTGCTAGTTAACTAGTTGTTCTTCATAGTCAGAGAAAATAAGCATTCTGATTCCTAAAATATTGAGCATATATTTGAAAAAAAATGAATTATCTTTTAAGCTTGTGTCAGAGTAAATGAATTATCCTCTTCATGGGTCAGTCACAGCATTGTCATGGGGAAGGGGCTTGCATAACTCAATGAAGCTATGAGCCATGCCATGCAGGGCCACCCAAGACAGACGGCTTATAGTGAAGAGTGCTGATGAAACGAGGTCTACTGGAGGAGGAAATGGCAAACCACTCCAGTATTCTTGATGTGAGAATCCCAAGAGAAATATGTAAAGGCAAAAAGATGTGACACCAGAAGCTTAGTCCTCAAGTTGGAAGATATCCAATATGCTACTGGGGAAGAACAATTACCTCTAGCTCCAGGAAGAATGAAGTGGATAGGCCAAAGCAAAAATGGCGCTCAGTCATGGATGTGTCTGCTGGTGAAAGTAAAGTCCAATGTTGTAAGGAACATTTTGCATAGGAGCCTGGAATGTTAGGTCCGTGTGTGTGTGTGTTTGTGTGTGTGTGTGTGTGTTAGTGTCTCAGTTATATCTGACTCTTTGCTATCCCATAGACTGTAGCTGACCAGGCTCCTCTGTCCTTGGTATTCTCCAGGCAAGAATATTGGAGTGGGTTACCATTCCCTTCTCCAGGGGACTTCCCCGACCCAGGGAAACATAGGTGACAAACATAGGTCTCGTACGTTGCAAGAGAATTCTTTACCATCTGAGCCACCAAGGGAGCATAGTTAAGTCTATGAATCAAGGTAAATTGGATGTAGTCAATCAGAAGATGGTAAGATTGAATGTTGACATCTTAGGAACCAGTGAACTAAAATGGAAGGGAATGGGTGAATTTAATTCAGATGATCATTGTATTTATTACTGTGGGCAAAATCCCTTAGAAGAAATGGAGTAGCCCTCATAATCAACAAAAGAGTCTGAAATTCAGTACTTGGGTACAGTTTCAAAAATGACAGAATGCTCTCACTTCATTTCCAAGGCAAACAATTTAACATCACAGTAATCCAAGTCTATTCCCTAACCACAGATGCCAAAGAATCTGAAGTTCACCAGCTCTATGATGACCTACAACACCTTCTAGAACTAACAACATAAAAGATCATCTTTTTATCACAGGGGATTGGAATGGAAAAGCAAGAAGTCAAGAGATATCTGGAATAACAGGCAACTTTGACCTCAGAGTTCAAAATGAAGAAGGGCAAAGGCTGACAGAGTTGTGTCAAGAGAACATGCTGGTTATAGCAAATAGCCTTTTCCGAGAACCCAAGAGACAACTCTACACATGATCATTACCAAAATCAGATTGTTATGTTCTTGGTAGTCAAATATAGAAAAGCTCTATAGTGTCAGAGAAAAACAAAACCAGGAGCTTACTGTGGCTCAGGTCATCAGGCTCCCTACTACAAAATTCAGATTTAAATTGAATAAAATAGGGAAAATCAATAGGTCATTCAGGTATGACCTAAGTCAAATCCCTTATGATTATACAATGGAGATGATGAATATATTCAAGTGGTTAGATCTGGTAGACAGAGCACCTGAACTACTATGGACAGAAGCACATAACATTGTACAGGAAGCAGTGATCAAAACCATTCCAAAGAAAAAGAAATGTAAGAAAGCAAAGTGGCTATCTGAGAGGAAAGGAGAGAAATGAAAGGCAAGAGACAAATGGAAAGATATACCCAATGGAATTCAGAGCACCAGAGAATAGCAAGGAGAGATAAGAAGCCCTTCTTAAATGAACAAAGCAAAGAAAAAGTTGAAAGTAAAATGGGAAAGAATAGAGATCTCTTCGAGAAAATTGGAGATATCAAGGGAGCATTTCCTGCAAGGATGGGCATGATAAAGGACAGAAATGGGAAGAACCTAAAAGTAGAAGAGATTAAAGGTGGCAAGAATACACAGAAGAACTATTTTAAAAAATAGTTTTAATGATCCAGATAGCCACAGTGCTTTGTGGTCACTCACCTAGAGGCAGATATCCTGGAGTGGGAAGTCAAGTTGGCATTAGGAAGTATTACTAGGAAAAAAAGCTAGTGGAGGTGATGGAAAGATGTTGTTAAAGTGCTGCACTTAATGTGTCAGCGAATTTGGAACACTCAGCAGTGGCCATAGGATGGAAAGTTCAGATTTCATTACAATTCCAAAGAAAGACAATGCCAAAGAATGTTCAAACTACTGTACACTTGCTTTCATTTCACACACTAGCAAGGTTATGCTCAAAGTCCTTCAATCTAGTCTTCAAGAGTACATGAATGGAGAACTTTCAGATGTACAAGCTGTGTTTATAAAAGGCAGAGAAATTAGGAATCAAATTGCCAGTGCTCAGTGGATCGTAGAGAAAGCATGGGGATTCCAGAAAGACATCTACTGCTGCTTCATTGACTATGCTAAAGCCTTTGACTGTGTGGATCACAACAAACTGTGGAAAATTCTTAAGGAGATGGGAGTACCAGATTACCTAACTATCTTCTGAGAAACCCGTATGTGGGTCGAGAAGCAATAATTGGGAAAGGAGCATGCCAAGGCTGTATATAGTCACCCTGCTTATTTAACTTTTATGTAGAGTACATCATGCAAAATGCCATGCTGGATGAAGCAAAACTTGAATCAAGATTCCCATGGACTGTAGCATGCCAGGCCTCCCTGTCCATCACCAATTCCCAGAGTTTACTCAAACTCATGTTCATTGAGTTGGTGATGCCATCCAACCATCTCATCCTCTGTCATCCCCTTCTCCTCCCACCTTCAATCTTTCCCAGCATCAAGGTCTTTACAAATGAGTCAGTTCTTCACATCAGGTGGCCAAAATATTGGAGTTTCAGCTTCAACATCCGTCCTTCCAATGAATATTCAGGACTGAGTTGCTTTAGGACAGGCTGATTGGATCTCCTTGCAGTCCAAGGGACTTTCAAGAGTCTTCTCCAACACCATAGTTCAAAAGCATCAATTCTTCAGCGCTCAGCTTTCTTTCTAGTACAACTCTCACATCCATACATGACTACTGGAAAAACCAGTCAGTTCCTTAGTTAACTATCGTTCACACTTGGTCTCTCTCTCTCTCTCTTCTCTCTTTCCTTATAGAGATGTTAGTTTGAGATTTGGCTTTTACAATTCTAATAATAATAAAACATTATGGTAAAGGCAAATTTCATGTATTCATAATACCTTGACTTAGATATAATATAGACCACTTTTAAAACAAATTATCAAATTATAAATAAGTAGAGTAAAAACATCTGATCAAAACAACATGTCTAAATATAAATACAATGGTAGAGTAGTAATAGAATATAGAAGAGAATTCTACAATTTGTACAAAGCTTAATTAAGGTTTAGTATTACGTGATTACTTTTATTATGTTTATTAAAATTGTATTTGGCTTTGATTTAACAACTATTTAAAGTAAAGTGGCCTTAATAATACATGAGTTTATTTGCCACTTGTGTATAAGTCTAGAAGGTGTTCATTCCTGTCAGAATGCTGACTCTATTCTATGTTGTTCTCAGGGACTCAGGCTCATTATATCTTTCAATCATCTACAGGGCGTATCTTAATTTTCATGTTCCAAGTTGGAACCTCTACCATTTTGACTGTAGTTCAAGAATCAGAGCAAATAATTAAATAAAGGAGGAAAAGAAGTCTCAACACCAAAGCATCAGTTGATCTTTGACTAAACTTGAAACCTAAGTTAAAATCTGTTGTTACATAGTTATTTTTGCATAATATAAAACCTGACACTTGGCCAAGACAGACAAATTTCTCTTCTGTTCTGCAGACAGATGAACTTTCTATTAATATGATGGTGACTTAGTTGCTAAATCATGTCCAACTCTTGCAACCCCATGAACTGTAGCCCACCAGGCTCATCTGTCAATGGGATTTCCCCAGGCAAGAATACTGGAGTGGGTTGCCATGTCTTTCTCCAGGGGGTCTTCTGGACGCAGGGATCAAACCCGAGACTCCTGCATTGCAGGTGGATTCTTTACCAACTGAGCCACCAAGGAAGTCCTATTAATATGGAATAAGTGACAAACAGGTATGACAAACAGTACATCTTTCTTCCAGAATCTCACTCTTTGGTTGCCTCAATATTCATGTGCAGCATTCTTTGTACACATAGACTGTACTAACTTTTTTAGGGGAAAAAAAAAATACCAATAAAGTCTCATCCGGTTTGTGCCTCCAGCTCAAAGCTCAGAGCTTTTGGGTATCACACATTTTTTTTTTTTCTCTATTAGATGTGAATGCAGTTTCTCATGGTCCAAGGACCTCCAAACGAAATAACAGGAAATCTACTTTCCATCATACCCATTGCATCTAGCATGTGATGGTGATGGTAGGAAAACAATAACTGCAATAAAAACTTCCACCTAGAAATGAGCATAGACAACTGGCATTGTCTGCAAAACTATCACATCTTATTGTATAGAAATGGAAATACTTGTGTTTTATTTGCATGGTTGATTTTATGAGTTCATCCAGACTTCTCTAGTCCTACTCTATGGGACAAATAATCTTGTTCATTGTCTTCCATAATTCTTGCTCTTTTTTCTAAGTAGTGACTCCATATATTTTACCTCTATAAGCAAAAACAAAGTTATGTTTGAAGAGTATGCATTTCTGTAATCTTACACCTTTAACAATTTTCTTTCTGCTAGAGCAAAATTGAAGCTCCAAGGGTTGCATTAGAGGTTTAAATATAGGTTTTTACTGACAAGACCTATGGTTTCTTTGGCAATTTAATTTCCGCCAAACCTTAGAAGGCATATTTGCAAATAACCACAGCCAAGATCTTGTCTGTACCCACTTTTTTAAGCTTTAATTTTCTTTTTTTTTCTTTTAGCATAAGTGGTGAATAGCAGCTTTAACCTTATCTTTGCTACTACACTTACCTCCTTCTGTTTGACAGAGGGATATCAGTGAAAATTTCTTGAAGAAAAGTTTGGGGCAATAGTTATCGGTCATCATTTTTATGTGTGTTTCACTTTGGAATCCAGATGCAATAAGCTTTTCAGTTCTCCAAGATTCCAAATTAGTTGTACCCTCTTCTTCAGTTTAGATTTCAGACTGCAAAGAGACAGACTCATAACACATATATATTGACACAGCTATAATGCCTTCCACTTCTGTTGTCAGGTAAATTTGTTCTAGCCTGAGTTTTTCTCTATTTGCAAGACTCAGTTAAAAGCTTAAAAAGAATCACCATTTCTAAGTTCTCAGATCTGCTTCACATAGAACAATATTGAATTATAGTGATGAAAAGTGTTTGAAATGAGATCCAATATATTTTTTCTCTCTTCCATAAACAGATGCTAGAGGTAAATCAGGATAAGGCTGGAGATGGGAATCCATGACATCCTCAAGGATCCATACTTTATGTAGCTTTATAGGAACAATTTAGCCCTATTCTCACTACTCTTTAAGGATAACTTCCCATCATATCCATGACCCCAGCAACAACATGTTTTAAAAAGAAGGTTAAAAAATGAATAAAGGGCATGTGACAAATATTTCAAGTAAAGCTTCCAGAAGCTAATATTTCCCATCTCTGTGAATATTCCATCAGCCAGAACAGTCTCAGAACCTCACATAAATGTAGTGGAGGTTGGTAATGTAACCTTTGCTTTCTCTGGTTACATCCAATTTAAAACATCATTATGGAAAAACAGAAATTATGGATTCTGTGGAATAAAGTCTTCTCTGTCATATTACATTATCCACTAATGGCACCAGTCAGTTTTCTTGATTGTTAATTATTCCTTTATTTATCCACTATATTCTGAATTAATTATTCAATTAGTTATAAACAAAAGTGTGTAACATTAGGCATATGTAAGTAAGTAAGAGCAATAATTTCATTTCAAGCCAATGGTGACTCTTATGAAATATTAATTGTTCTATCTTCTGAGAAACGAAAGCAAAACAAAAGAATTTTTTTTCCTCCTCAGTGAAAAAACACAATTCTTTTATTTGGTCTCTGTTTGAACAGGAATACTACTGAAAATCAGCCTGAGACATTTTATCTTCCATATGATTGATCAACTCCCATTTTGTATTTTTCCTAACTCTGTCCTTAAACCCTGATGCATTTCATCATCCTGTATAGCATGTGGTCCTCCCCATCATCTCACTTTATGACTGATGCTGCTCAACAGTAAAGATTCCCTGCTGTTATCTTTTTACAGGAACACCTATTACTGTGCTAGAAAGGGCAGAATGCACAAATCTTATTTTCTTTACTTTCATTCCTCAACAGGTTAGAAAATCCCATTGAACAATTTCTAATATGAAGAATGCTTGACATTTTCCTCAATTTTAAACTGACCCTCATTTATAATACTTCTCTTATAAGTTTAGATTTGTCAGAGACTTTCACAAAGAAGTATTAGGAAGAAAAAATAAAAAAGGAGTAAGAGAACTGTTGCTTAGTGCTTCTAAAAAGTCATGCAAGAGGATAAAATTAAGCTAAGTAGCTTTTCACTATAATGGTCAAGAAGAAATCACTAGCACCAAGGATAAACTGAAAAACTAAGGGATCTATGAGTCATTCACTCTAAGAAACAATCTGTCTGGAACTGGGAAACTGGTTCCTACACTCAAATCAGTGTTTAGAATATATTTATCAAAATTTTAACTCCCATGGCAGAAATTCATTTTTAGTTCCACTGTTTCTAAAAATGTTAAATGTCACAAAAATATATATGCAAAAGTGATATTTTTGGTTTCACTGATCTTCTGTGTATCCTTGAATTTTTTCAACTTTTAGAAATATATTTTAATCATAAATTTTGTTTATGTAATGAATGCTCATAAGAAGCCCATAGAATTCAACTTTTTTTTTTTCAACTTACTGATTATTATAAAGGATGCAAATGAACAGCAAGATGAGGAGGTAAATGGGGCAAAATAAGAAAGGGTGCAGGAGCTTCTGTCTCCATGGAATTTGGGACACGTCACCTTCCTGAAACATGAATGCATTCATCAACCCGGAGTCTCTCTAAACGCTATTGTGTAGGGTTCTATGGAGGCTCCATTATGTAGTTATGACTGATTAAATCATTGGTCATTGGTGACTAACTCAATTTCCAGCCCCTCTTTTTCCCTGGAGGTCG
The DNA here is from genome assembly GCF_054371585.1 of Giraffa tippelskirchi. Taxonomy (NCBI): domain Eukaryota; kingdom Metazoa; phylum Chordata; class Mammalia; order Artiodactyla; family Giraffidae; genus Giraffa; species Giraffa tippelskirchi. The sequence continues at coordinate 88,858,059 of NC_137285.1, read as the reverse complement.
GGGCTAGGGGCGTGCTGAAAGATACTTTTTAAGGCTTCAATTTGTGTACTTTAATAAAGTATATTAAACAGAAATTTCTTCATGGATCTAATTCAGATTCATGAGATAGGCTGACTAATAGATACAGGAGACCTGTTCAGACATAAGTTCTATGAAGTAATGCTTTCAAGCTAGTTGTTTACAAGATATAACCTAAGTTGTCCCTGCTCCAGCACTAAGGTACAGAAAAGATAATGTTATTGGTAAGAGTTGTCAGAGCAGGTGTTTATATGTTATTTATGTTTATATCCCTGATGGATAGCCTTTTGATGACAGTACTAATAAATGGTTTTGCATGTATGTGAGGACATGTGCTGTGTTTAAGTGAGTCAACAAACATAGGTATGTAACTCATAAAATACATTACCCAGATATGATTCTATTCAGCTAGCAATCTTTTAAGTTTTAAGTTTTACTCATTTCTATAATAAGAAGATTAACCTTCAGCCCTGTCAAACTGCAACATTTGGATTGAAATAATTGATTTTTAGTCCTGCATTTATTTTCACCCAGATAGCTATCTTTTCTGTATGAAGATTCCTCCAAAAAAATTACATTAAAAAAATAAAGTCTTTAGAAAATCTAAATGTCAATATGGAAAACTGTAACTTCTGTTCTTATTGCTATTGCCGAATGTTTGCTGTTACACTTCTCTAATCTTTTTATATTCTTCACATTTTTCTGTACCAGTAAGAAGTTTCATCTCCAACACACTGTACTTTGAAAACTTCATCAATATTATATGAAATTAGTTTCCTTAATGACACAATAGGCAATAAACTTGGCTACCACGTACTTTCTTATATTCCCCTTTTCAGTCATTTTCCGAAGCTCTCTTTTTCCTTGGTCATGACAGGTGTAAAGCCATCTGGTTCATTGATCATTCTTAAAATTATCCACATAGCCATAGGAACAAAGACCTTGCTAACAACTCATTATTTTGCTTCTCACCTTGGATGTACTGATCAAAATTAAGATGAATAAGTGAAATAAGTTTCTGAGACCAATAATAATCTCATTCCTCTATCATATCTCTCCTCTCAACTAAAAAACTTGGATCTATGTTATAGGCTTTGTTTTCCCTCATCTAAAGGGAATATTTCTTTATCTTGTTTTTAGGGGAATAAGCACATTTTCAGTTAAGTTATTCCTGTTGGGGAACCCGTTCTGTTGGGGAACAATAGATAGAGTTTCAATCTTTTTATTTCTCCTTTAAGTCTTCCTTTGTGGAAGTTGATAAAACTGATATTTTAAAAGCTATGTTTCAAGTTCAAAACACTTTTCCTAATCTTCATCAAAGTCAGTCAACTCAGTGGTAAAATAAAGCATAACCGTATCAATTAAAGGAAAGGAAATATCATACGTAAAATACATTTATAGAGGTAAGCATGCAGTCATATTCAATACAATGGCAGCTATTACTTACAAGTTGATTACAGGAATTACTAATCAAAAACAAATGTTTTCAAGTATAGATTTATATGATATCTGCAAATGAATTTTGTGTTCGTGTGTGTGTGTGTGTGTTGGTTGATGGCTGTGAAGAACAGGAAAAAACATATTTCAGCTAATAATAATAAACACTGTATTCAGAAAAACCACTTTCGGTTTTAAGGATAGGACATTGAAATTTGTTAATGGTAGGTAACGGAAAATTTTCCCTCATGCTCAAAAGTTATATTCTTGCATTTGTCAAGACTTTCACTGAAGTAAAAGCTAATTTATTATCTTGACATTTCCACTTCTCTTTAAATACTCCTGCGACTAGTCATGTACAGGTTTTAAGTTCTAACTCTGTGCAGTTTAAGTGATTTTATAATTTGACACATGTAAATGCATGGCAACAGTACACCAAAAAAATCTTATAAACCGATATAGAATCCTTAAATGTTCTAAGGAATTTTTTTGTTGTTGTTAATGACAGAAGAGCAAACTCATTTCACCCATAACACCCTTTTCTTCTTGTATTGCTTTGTTTTTCTATGCATATGTCTTGAGGAAAAAAGTATAACATCATTACTTTTTTTTTTTTAACAACAAAACTTAGTTCAGTCTTCTAATTTGTTAAGTTAATTCAGAGATTCTAATGTATAAATGGCCTATGTTTTCCATAGGCATTTTGATTAAGTTGATTGTGGGTTTGTTTTGTAATTCTTTCTTCTGTTTTTCCCATATTTCTCATTTATTACCAAATTCCATGTCTCTTTCCTCTGAAAGATTCTTTGAGTCTCAACTTTCATGATCTTTTAATTGATAATCTTCTGACCTAGTAATTTTGTACCACCATATAGAACTTCCAAAATTTTGCTGACTTCACTCATGTATCCTCGTTAGTTGTCTCATGTATTTTAACATAAATTTTTCCAAATCTACCTTATATAACCATTTTTCAAGAAGTTAAAATAGCTCTATATTTCTTATTCTATAGATCCCAAAGGTATTCTCTGTGGATTTTACAGTTCTGAATAATTTTCCTCCAAATTTCCTCTTTCCTCCTACTATGAAGTATGCATATCATTTCTAATAAGGTGAAACTCCCTAGTCATCCTCATAGGCCCGTAGAAGACACTGACTAAGTATTCCCAATTCTGATTACTTTTTCTAGGTACATATAAAGTTATTTCTCAGGCTCCTTTGTAGATAGGTTCAGGTCATGTGAAATAATTTAGATAATTGATATATCTACATATGATGCACTAATTCAAGCTTTGGTCCTATTATTTCTCAAGATATCTTTACTGATACTTTCTCTCACTCATGCTGTTGCTGCTGCTAAGTCGTATCTGACTCTGTCCAACCCCATAGACGGCAGCCCACAAGGCTCCACCATCCCTGGGATTCTCCAGGCAAGAACACTGGAGTGGGTTGCCATTTCCTTCTCCAATGCATGAAAGTGAAAAGTGAAACTGAAGTCGCTCAGTCGTCTCTGACTCTTAGTGACCCCATGGACTGCAGCCCACCAGGCTCCTCCATCCATGGGATTTGCCAGGCAAGAGTACTGGAGTGGATTGTCATTGCCTTCTCTCACTCATGCTGCTAGAAATGAGTAATTCTGAAATGATGATATGCTATGATAGAGAAATTTTACACCTTCAGTTAACTGATCAGAAAAGAAACATCTGAAAGATTCATCTGACATATAGAACTGTGACTAAAATGAAAAGTAAAATTTATTTAGAAAAGCCACTGGTTGTTGCTGTTAAAGTTGCCAGAAGTGTTGTTATTGCAACGTAACACCAAATTAATTTGTTGACTCGTGTTAGTCCCTTGTAGTAGTTGTATTCTTTGAGGTATAAATTATTGCAGTGTTTCGATTGGCTGTCTTTTAGACTGACTTTTAGATATCAAACAATATGATAGCAGTGTCTGTGCTTTAACTCAGACATGTGATGATTTCTCTGTATATTATATATATATATGTGTGTGTGTGTGTGTATACACACACACACACACTAATTAGTTAACTCTGAGTATACAGATACACAAAATTAAATAACACTCAAGCTCTGTTACAGACACTATTCCAATACTTCCAATTCAGGTCAGTTTTTATGTAACAACTTTAAAAATGGGACAAACACATAGAACAACTGCCTTCAGAACTCGGAGAACAGGCAGCATGAGACAGTGGTCTCTGAAAGGAAAACAAGTTGGAATGTCCTAAGATTGCCCTAGTTTAGCACTTGGAGAGGATTTCCAGGTTTTAGCCAATCATCAGTCCAAGCTTTATCATCTTTCTTATTTAAAGTAACACAGTTGGGATTTAGAAAGCACAAAGCATCTAGAGTTTGAATGGTACAGCAGAGCACAAGAGTGAGAGATTAGGAGAAAGAGAAAGAGAGAGAGAAACAACTATAGTGACGCCTAGAAAGTACTATTCAAGCCTTCAGTGGAGTGGTGAGAAGTAAACATCTGTACAGAGCCATCTGAAAGAATGAATAGAACAATCCTTGAAGCTCAAGTAAGGTCAGGAAGAATCTTGTTCTGAACTAACAATCAAAGTGGAAAAAACTTGTAATTCACATGTCGTTAGAGTACACAGAAGGTTATTATCTCAGTAGCAGGTAAAAATTAGCCCTAGACCAAGTATTACTGAGGTCCTATCTGCTGCTGCTAAGTCGCTTTAGTCGTGTCCAACTCTGTGCGATCCCATAGAAGGCAGCCCACCAGGCTCTGCCGTCCCAGGGATTCTCCAGGCAAGAACACTGGAGTGGGTTGCCATTTCCTTCTCCAGAGGTTCTATCTAAAAGACCCTAAATAATTTTCTCAAAAAAAAAAAAAAAATCTGAATCTTTCCAAGTATTCAACCACAGCCAAGAAAAAAAAAAAAATCTCATTTTTTTAAAAATACATAACGTTTTCATTTGTTACCATGCAAAAAAATTATCACTCTTGAAAAGAAATAGGTAAATACAAATGGCAACAAAAAATAAAAAAAAATCAATTAATACTAATCCAGAAATAATTAAGATGATAGAATGGTATTAAAAGACGTCAAAACTTATCAAAATTGAAAGATCTATATATATAAAACTATAAAGCATTGATGCAAGAAATCAAATATGGCACAAATAGATGGAGAAATGTACCTTGTTTGTGGATACAAAAAATCAATATAGTGAAAATACGTATACAACCCAAAGCAATCTATAGATTCAACACAATGTCTATCAAGTTACCAATGGTATTTTTCACAGAACTAGAACAAATAATTTCACAATTTGCATGGAAACACAAAAAACCTCAAATAGCCGAAGGAATCTTGAGAAAGAAGAATGAAACTGAAGGAATAAACCTTCCTGACATCAGACTATATGACAAAGCTACAGTCATCAAGAGAGCATAAGTAAGTAAGTAAGTGTTATTTGCTCAGTTGTGCCCGACTCTTTGCGACCACATGGACTGCAGCCCACCAGGCTCCTCTCTCCATGAGATTTTCCAGGCAAGGATACTGGAGTGGGTTACCATTTCCTTCTCCATGGGATCTTCCCAACCCAGGGATTAAACCCAGGTCTCCTGCACTGCAGGCAGATTCTTTACTGACTGATCTACAAGGGAAGCCCAAAGAGAGCATGGTACTGGCAAAAGACAGAAATATAGATCAATGGAACAAAATAGAGAGCCCAGAGATAAATCCATGCACCTATGGACAACTTATCTTTGACAAAGTAGACAAAAATACACAATGGAGAAAAGACAACCTCTTTAACAAATAGTGCTGGGAAAACTGGTCAACTGCATGCAAAAGAATGAAACTAGAACACTTCTAACATCATACACAAAAATAAACACAGAATGGATTAAAGATCTAAAGGTAAGATCAGAAACTATAAAACTCTTAAAGAAAAACATAGGCAGAACATTCTCTGACATAAATCACAGCAAGATCTTTTATCCACCTCCCAGATTAATGGAAATAAAACAAAATATTAGCAAATTGGACCTAATTAAGCTTAAAAGCTTGTGCACAATGAAGGAAACTATAAACAAAATGAAAAGGTAGCCTTCAGAATGGGATAAAATAATAGCAAATGAAGCAACTGACAAATAATTAATCTCCAAAATATACAAGTGGCTCGTGAAGCTCAAAACCAAAAAAACAAACAACCTGATCAAAAAGTGGGCCAAAGACCTAAACAGATATTTCTCCAAAGAATGCATACAGATGACTAATAAACACATGAAAAGATAGTCAGAATCACTCATTATTAGAGAAATTCAAATCTAAACCACAATGAGTATCATCTCACTCTGGTCAGAATGGCTGCCATCAAATAGTCTACAAATCATAAATGCTGGAGAGGGTGTGAAGGAAAGGGTATCCTTCTACACTATTGGCGGGAATGCAAACTGATACAGTCACTATGGAGAACAGTGTGGAGATGCCTTAAAAAAACTGGAAATAGAACTGCCATACGACCCAACAATCCCACTGCTGGCATATATACCAAGGAAACCAGAATTGAAAGAGACACCTGTACCCCAACGTTTATTGTAGCACTGTTTACAATAGCTAGGACATGGAGGCAACTTAGATGTCCATCAACAGACAAATGGATAAGGAAGCTGTGATACATATACACAATGGAATATTACTCAGCTATAATAAAGAATGAATTTGAGTCAGTTCTAATGAGGCCGAAGAAACTAGAGTTTATTATACTGAGTGATGAAGTAAGTCAGAAAGAGAAACACCATTAATGTATATTAGCATGTATGTATGGAATTTAGAAAGACAGTAATGACGATCCAATATGCAAGGCAGCAAAAAAGACACAGGTGTAAAGAACCTACTTTTGGACTATTTGGGAGTAGGTGAGAATGGAATGATTTGAGAAAATAGCATTGAAGAATTTATATTACCCTATGTAAAATAGATGAGCAGTGCAAGTTTGATGCATGAAGCAGGACACTCAAAGCCAGTGCTCTGGGACAACCCAGAGGGATGGGGCAGGGAGGGAAGTGAAAGGGGTGTTCAGGATGGGCAGACACATGTGTACCCGTGGCTGATTCATGTGAATGCATGGCAAAAAACACCACATATGGTAATGCAATTATCCTTCATTTAAAATAAATTAATTAATTAAAAAATATACTAATAAAGGAAAATGTACCAAAATATTCCTTTTTTTCTTCCATCCTCAATACTAAATAGCTACAGGTCGTATGGCTAGTGGAGGTAATGGAAGTCCAGTTGAGCTGTTTCAAATCCTGAAAGATGATGCTGTGAAAGTGCTGCACTCAATATGTCAGCAAATTTGGAAAACTCAGCAGTGGCCACAGGACTGGAAAAGGTCAGTTTTCATTCCAATCCCAAAGAAGGGCAACGCCAAAGAATGCTCAAACTACCGCACAATTGCACTCATCTCACACACTAGTAAAGTAATGCTCAAAATTCTCCAGGCCAGGTTTCAGCAATATGTGAACCATGAACTTCCAGATGTTCAAGCTGGTTTTAGAAAAGGCTGAGGAACCAGGGATCAAAATGCCAACATATGCTGGATCATTTAAAAAACAAGAGAGTTCCTGAAAAAGATCTATTTCTGCTTTATGGACTATGCCAAAGCCTTTGACTATGTGAAGCACAATGAACTATGAAAAATTCTTAAAGAGATGGGAATACCAGACCACCTGACCTGCCTCTTGAAAAACCTGTATACAGGTCAGGAAGCAACAGTTAGAACTGGACATGGAACAACAGACTGGCTCCAAATAGGAAAAGGAGTACATCAAGGCTATATATTGACACCCTGCTTACTTAACTTATATGCAGAGTACATCATGAAAAACGCTGGGCTGGATGAAGCACAAGCTGGAATCAAGATTGCTGGGAGAAATACCAATAACCTCAGATATGCAGATGACACCACCCTTCTGGCAGAAAGTGAAGAGGAACTAAAGAGCCTCTTGATGAAAGTGAAAGAGGAGACTGAAAAAGTTGGCTTAAAGCTCAACATTCAGAAAACTAAGATCATGGCATCTGGTCCCATCACTTCATGGCAAATAGATGGGGAAACAGTGGAAAAAGTGAGAGACTTTATTTTTCTGGGCTCCAAAATCACTGCAGATGGTGAATGCAGCCATGAGATTAAAAGACGCTTACTCCTTGGAAGGAAAGTTAGGACCAACCTAGACAGCATATTAAAAAGTAGAGACATTACTTTGCCGACAAAGGTCCGTCTAGTCAAGGCTATGGTTTTTCCAGTGGTCATGTATGGATGTGAGAGTTGGACTATAAAGAAAGTGAGTGCCAAAAAACTTGATGCTTTTGAACTGTGGTGTTGGAGAAGACTCTTGAGAGTCCCTTAGGCTGCAAGGAGATCCAATCAGTCCATCCTAAAGGAGATCAGTCCTGGTTGTTCATTGGAAGGACTGATGTTGAAGCTGAAACTCCAATGCTTTGTCCACCTGATGCGAAGAGCTGACTCATTTGAAAAGATCCTGATACTAGGTAAGATTGAGGGCAGGAGGACAAGGGGACGACAGAGGATGAGATGGTTGGATGGCATCACCGACTCAATGGACATGAGTTTGGGTGTGCTCCGTGAGTTGGTGTTGGACAGGGAGGCCTGGCGTGCTGCAGCTCATGGATTTGCAAAGAGTCATACAGGACTGAGCGACTGAACTGAACTGAACTGAACAGAAAACGTGACCAGTTTTCAGAAGTTTTTTTTTTTTTTTTTTTAATGCATGCTATGACAGCTATCACAATGCAATCTAACAAAATTGTTTCAAATGAAGTTAAAGACTTAATGACTAGAGTAGATAACTATAGTCATTTTAGAGAAAAAAAAACTGAATGAACTTTTTGGCCAACCAATATATTTCAGATATTCAAGAATATAGAGAAATTCTAGAGTATATAAAATGGAACTATGAATGATGTGTGTAAAAATGCTTATTTGAGAATGAAGAAATCTATAGATTTTTAAATCTTAAATTTAGAAAACAAAGGCTTTGACTGAAAAAGTCAGGTTAAATACTACAAAAGAGAAGTTTAATGAACTTCAAAATATAGAAGCAGAAGCTACTTAAAATATAGCACCGGTGAATAATGACTTAAGAAATTTAAACGGAGCATCAGTTAGCTTTTAACCTAATATATGTATAATTGGAGTACAACATAGGAAAGAGGAGAAGGGATAAAAAATTATTTTAAGAAACATCATCTGAAATTTTTTAAAATTTAAGAAAAAATATGTTTCAAATTCTAAAAAGCTTAATACGCCCTAAGCAGAAAAGACATCAAGAATATTACATTGATGTATATCATAATCAAATGGACTAAAACAAATGCTAAAGAGAAAATTAAAAGCAGTTAACGAAAAAGTCATGTTATATGTAAAGAGACTCAAACAAGAATAGTAGCAGAAGTCTTTCAGAACCAAGCAAATCAAATACAATGAAGAAACATATTTCAAGTCTTGAAAAGAAAAATAATCTTGAAATGTAGCTGCTGCTCAGTCATGTTCGACTCTTTTCGACACTTTGAACTGTAGCCAGCCAGGCTATCCTTTGTCTGTAGGATTTCCCAGGCAAGAATACTGGAGTGGGTTGCCATTTCATCCTCCAGGGGATTTTCTCAACCCAGGAATTGAACACATGTCTCCTGCATTGTAGGGAGATACTTTACCAACTGAGACATCAGGGAAGCCCAGGAATGTAGACTACTCAGTAATAAAATAAAGAATAAATTAAAAACATACCCATATATATTTGTTTTTTTTGTTTAGAAATATCGGGATTCTTCTGCAACTTCTTGGACTGTAACCTGCCAGGCTCCATGTCCATGGAATTTTTCAGCAAGAATACTGGAGAGGGTTGTCACTTCCTTCTCCAGGGGATCTTCCCGATCAAGGGATTGAACTCTAGTTTCCTGCATTGTAGATGGATTCTTCACCCCTGAACCATCTTGGAAGCCTTCCTGCCTTCCCACATATATTTAAGTAAATGCAAAGTAAAATTTTCAGAAATACAGAAGTAAAATTATTTTCTTATCATACACTTGCACAAAACTTTCATTACTTATATAAAACATTACTGGATGAATCATGAGCTAGAATCAAGATTGCCAAGAGAATTATCAACAACCTCCAATATGCAGATGACACCACTCTAATGGCAGAAAGTGAGGAGGAACTAGAGAGACTCTTGAAGAGGGTGAACAAGGAGAATGAAAAAGCTGGCTTAAAACTCAACATTCAAAACACTAAGAATGGCCTCTGGTCCCATCATTCATGTAAATATAAAGGGAAAAACTAGAAACAGTGACAGACTTTATTTTCTTGGGCTCCAAAATAACTAGAGACAGACTTCAGCCATGAAATGAAAAGAAGCTTGCTCCTTAGAAGGAAAGCTATGACAAACCTAGACAGTATATTAAAAAGCAGAGACATCGTTTTGCCAACAAAGATTCATATAGTCAAAGCTATGTTTTTTCCAGTAGTCATGTATGGGGAGATGTGAAAGATGGACCATAAAAAGGGTTGAGCACCAAATAATTAATGCTTTTGAGTTGTGGTGCTGGAGAAGACTCTTAATAGTCTCTTGTACTGCCAGATCAAACCAGTCAATCCTAAAGGAAATCAACCCTGAAAATTTATTGGAAGGACAGATATTGAAGCTGAAGCTCCAAAACTTTGGCCAGCTGACCCAATGATTCAACTCATTGGTAAAGACCCTGAAGCTGAGAAAGATTGAAGGCAAAAGGAGAAGGGAGATTCAGAGAATGAAATGGTTAGATAGCATCACTGACTCAATGGCATGTGTGTGAACAAACTCTGGGAGATAGTGAAGGATAGAAAAGCCTGTTGTATTCAGTTCATGGGGTCACAAAGAGTTGGGCACAACTTGGCGACTGAACAACATAGCTGGAGGATGAAGAAAGAAAAAGTAGATGTTTATTTCTTAAAATTTTTCTACAGAGTATGTTATAATTTTCTACTCATAAACTGAATAAAAGAGAAATAGCATTTTCTATGTCTAAATAGCATTTAGTTAAGATACAGTATATATTTTATTTTAAAATTCATCATGACCTAGAGATAAATTTATACTCTGTAACATACCCCAGCTAGAGTAAGAGTCAGTTTTCCTCTTTTCTTCTTCTAGTGGTTAATGATGTGAACTTTTAAAGTAAAATATTGTTTGAGCTAATAGTATTTAGGATAATAATTTTCTACACTCTTTATAGGAAATAAGCCAGTCAGTGAAAATACTTCATTTATGTTTTAGCCAGGGATTCCCAGGTGGCTCAGAGGTAAAGAATCTGCCTGCCAGTGAAGGAGACACAGGAGACAGGAGTCCAATCCCTGTGTCAGGAAGATGTTCTGGAGTAGGAAATGATAACTCACTTCAGTATCCTGCTTGGAAACTTCCATGGACCAAGGAGCCTGGCAGGCTGCAGTCCATGGGGTCACAAAGAGCCGGACACAATGAGCACACACAGTTATGTTTTAACCACCTAGCAGTAGATGAAGCATATGAAGTCCATCTTCAGATGAAGCATATGAAGTCCATCTTCATGATGGACAAAGAAAAGGAGTGATGGACTCAGAATCCTGTAATGAGGCAGACATCTCAGTGGTGGACATTTTGCTTTTGTCAGATGATTCTTTAGGACTCATCAGAACCCTGCTGATTTCCTCAAATGGGAATAAAAACAAACAAAAAAACAGCCAAGAAAAAATGGAGGCCACTTCAAAAAATTCACTTCCTAAGATGAATTATTTCTATCACAATGAATGCCAGTGGTATCCATACAGAGAACATCAAAAACAACAACAAAAATCCCAGAGATAATAAATAAGTTTTGACCAGCAGTTGGTAAGATTTCAAGGATGTGGCTAGAGAAGAGATGTAATTTCTGTCATTTCTTTGGTGTACATTATACTCAAATAGAAATATGTTAAGGTGATTTTTGTCCTTAGTTCAGTTCAGTTCATTTCAGTCGCTCAGTCGTGTCCGACTCTTTGTGACCCCATGAATCGCAGCACGCCAGGCCTCCCTGTCCATCACCAACTCCCGGAGTTTACCCAAACCCATGTCCATCGAGTTGGTGATGCCATCCAACCATCTCATCCTCTGTCGTCCCCTTCTCCTCCTGTCCCCAATCCTTCCCAGCATTAGGGTCTTTTCCAATGAGTCAATTCTTCACATGAGGTGGCCAAAGTATTGGAGTTTCAGCTTCAACATCAGACCTTCCAATGAACATCCAGGACTGATGTCCTTTAGGATGGACTGGTTGGATCTTCTTGTAGCCCAAGGGACTCTCAAGAGTCTTCTCCAATACTACAGCTCAAAAGCATCAATTCTTTGGTGCTGGTGCTCAGCTTTCTTCACCGTCCAACTCTCACATCCATACATGACCACTGGAAAAACCATAGCCTTGACTAGATGGACCTTTGTTGGCAAAGTAATGTCTCTGCTTTTAAATATGCTATCTAGGTTGGTCATAACCTTCCTTCCAAGGAGTAAGCGTCTTTTGATTTCATGGCTGCGATCACCATCAGCAGTGATTTTGGAGCCCAAAAAAATAAAGTCTGAAACTGTTTGCACTGTTTCCCCATCTTTTTCCCATGAAGTGATGGGACCAGATGCCATGATCTTAGTTTTCTGAACGTTGAGCTTTAAGCCAACTTTTTCACTCTCCTGTTTCACTTTCATTAAGAGGCTCTTTAGTTTTTCTTCACTTTCTGCCAGAAGGGTGGTGTCATCTGCATATCTGAGATATTGATATTTCTCCCAGCAACCTTGATTCCAGCTTGTGTTTCTTCCAGCCCAGCGTTTCTCATGATGTACTCTGCATAAAACATTTTTAAATTTTAGAATCATGAATACTAATACATAATTGAAATATATACTCTAAATATTATTGAAGATTATCTGAAAGTACTGTGCCAGTAATACAACACTTTTCACTGCTCTTTAATTTTATTTTTTGGAACTTTTCTTCCCTGCATGTATCATACATTCTTCAAGGGCTAAATCGTGTTTTATACATTTGCATGACCCACTCCAGTGTTCTTGCCTGGAGAATCCCGGGGACGGTGGAGCCTGGTGGGCTGCCGTCTATGGGGTTGCACAAAGTCGGACACGACTGAAGTGACTTAGCAGCAGCAGCAGCTTGCTAGGTGTATATTTATATAATTAAATAAATAATAAAGAAAACACAGGGCAGACTAATGAAAGTTAAAAAACATAAGAGTGAAAACATGTATGTGTATGTGCTCAGTCACTTCAGTCATGTCTGACTCTATGGGACCCCATGGACTGTAGCCGGCCAGGCTCCTTTGTCCATGAGATTATCCAGACAAAAATGCTGGAGTGTGTTGCTCTGCCCTCCTCCAGAGGATCTTCCCAACCCAGGGGTCAACTAGAGTCTCTTAGGTGTCCTGCGTTGGCAGACGTGTTCTTTACCACTAGTGCCATCTGGGAAGATCCCAAAACATGCATACCACTTTGAAATAAAGAATAATATCTGTTAGGTGTTAGATAATGAGTACTCACCTCTGATTCACCACAAACAGCCCAGAAACTACACCTCTGCACTTATTATATAATTGCATTTACTTATTTATATTGAAAACTTGGATATGATGCTTAATATGTGTCATGCAATGTTCTAAGTATTTACAAATATTAGCTCATGGGATCCTATTAAATAGGAATATAGGTAGAAGGTGGTGGAAGGCATGGCAACCCACTCCTGTATTCTTGCTTGGAGAATCCCCAATGACAGAGGGGCCTGGAGGGCTGCAATCCATGGGGTCACAAAGAGTCTGACGTCAGTGAGCGACTAAGCATAGCACAGTTTAGATAGAAGGATGAGATGGATGGATGGCATCACTGACTCAATGGACATGAATCTGAGCAAACTCCAGGAGTTAGAGAAGGATAGGGAAGACTGGTGTGCTGTAGTAAATGGGGTCACAGGGCATTGGACGGGATTTAGTGATTGAACAACAACATAGGTAGAAGGATCAAATGTTTGTGATTGTTGTGGTTAGTTTTGATATAGTTAACCTCAGGCAGGTTGATAAGTAGTCCAAGGTGCCTTAGGGAGGATGTATGCATTCTTTGTGTTAGTAGTCAAGCAGTCGCTGTGTTAATGATTATACATCAACAATACATCTTGCTTAAAGGCATGTTTTCCTTCCTAACAGGAACTAATTCCTTCTTATTAACCTTGTACAGATGTTATCTCAGGATGTATGCCTTGGGAAGGGGTCTGGTAAAACTTTTACAACTTTGAGATATTCTTTTTATTTATTCTCAGCAGCTAACTGAAATGGATATAATGTTCTGCTCAAGTTAACTTTGGAGGTATTCTCTTTTAACCCCTTCTGATGTCTATGTCAGAAGTCTGTTCTGTTTCTTTTCAATGAACTCTCCTTCCTCTCTATAAGCCTAGAGTGATCACTGCTAACTGTCTGGCTCCGTGAAGAAATTCCTCTTCCTCACAGGGCCTGGGAGCTTGGGTACAGCACACATTCTGACCTTATCTCATGCAGATTGGTTTGAGTTTTACTCATGAAACTTAAAATATAATTGCTTAAAAAGCTATGAAATCATACATTTATTCTCATATAAACCTTGAAATGTTGAAAATGAGATATCTAATATAAAACTTGAATTTTCTAGCCCTGGAGAAAAGTATGCTTGCTTTGTCATGAGATTTCACCAATCATAGAAAATAGCTCCTGTTATTTACAATCTTCTATTTTTCCACTAGTGAGATATTGACTTAGCTGACAGAATATCCTGGCTCTTTTAATCAGAAAGGACAGAATCCTCATGTGAACTATAAGGTATATAAAGAAAGATGACATGAAGGTCCAAAAAGCAGCCTTAGATTTTGAGAGCTAAAGTGTTTGCTCTGAGGATTAACCTGGTTAATGCTCAAAATTTAGTGTACCTGCTGTTTCACATGCTGATACTAGTAGGTGATACAGTTTCAAAAGCTGACTTTTTTTTCTATTATGGCGTTAGACATTATACACTTGATTCCAAATAAAGTGGCTTTATAATTATTTTTGAATTTGATTTCTATCCCCAAGATATGAATTTATTTCATTTAGCATGTGGTTATGAGTATGTTTTTTGTGCTCAATAATGTACTGGGAAAAATCTTTAAATATAAAAATTAATTTTAACTAGTATATTTTTGGTCTCAAAGTCAGAGTTTAGAGAGGAACACTATGGATTAAAAAACAATAGAAGATTCTTTGAGAAAATAATGTGATCTCAGTTAATGTGCTACAAGTATACATACAAAGGGGACCATTAAAATGGAAAGCTATTAATTAGCATCTACTAGGCAGTTGTCATAACCGTTATAAGATATTTATAGTAAAGATTAATAATAAGCCTGGCCTTTAACTTTGAGAAATTTAAATATTGGCATGTATGTTAAATTGAAATTAATGTTTCTAAAACATTTACTCCCCAATAATAGGTATGCAATTTTCTATTTGTACATGCTATTGTCACACTGCCTTTTTAAATTCTATGCAGAGTACATCATGTGAAATGTCAGGCGGGTTGAAGCACAGCTGGAATCATGATTGCCAGGAGAAATAGCAATAATCTCAGATATGCAGATGACACCACCCTAATTGTAAAAAGTGAAAAGGAAGTAAAGAGCCTCTTGATGAAAGTGAAAGAGGAAAGTGAAAAAGCTGACTAAAAACTAAACATTCAGAAAACTAAGATTTTGGCATTCAGTCCCATCACTTCAAGACAAATAGATGGGGAAACAATGGAAGTAGTGAGAGACTTTATTTTCTTGGGATCCAAAATCACTGCAGATGGTGACTGCAGCCATGAAATCAAAAGATGCTTGCTCCTAGGAAGGAAAGCTATGATCAACCTAGACAGCGTATTAGAAGCAGACACATCACTTTGCTGACAAAGGCCCGTCTAGTCAAAGCTATGGTTTCTCCAGTAGTCATGTAGGATGTGAGAGTTGGACCACAGAAAAGGCTGAGCGCCAAAGAATTGATGCTTTTGAACTGTGGTATTGGAGAATACTCTTGTGAGTCCCTTGGACTGCAAGGAGATCAACCAGTTAATCCTAAAGGACATCAATACTGAATATTCATTGGAAGGACTGATGCAGAAGCTGAAGCTCCAATATTTTGGCCACCTGATGAGAAGAACCGACTCATTGAAAAAGACCCTGATGCTGGGAAAGATGAAGGCAGGAGGAGAAGGGGACAACAGAGGATGATTGGATGGCATCACCAACTCAATGGACATGAATTTGAGCAAACTCCAAGAGATGGTGAAGGACAGGGAAGCCTGGTGTGCTGCAGTCCATGGGGTTGCAAAGTCGGACACAACTGAGAGACTGGATAACAATTTTACTTGGGAGAGGTTGTCAGTCCTTATGTACTCTGTGAAACAGATCAGAAAGGGTTTATAATCCTTAGCAAGGTCTTTTTCTCTTGCCGTAATAAAATCAGATTTTATCTAGAAGTCTAGCCATGAATAAGCATTCCACACCAAGCCCCAATTTGTGAGTAATTTCAGTCCTGCTAATCATGCTTCTTCCTCTAGTTTCCCACTATCCAGATATTCAAATCAAAACTCAAAATTTATCCTATATTCCTCTCTTGCCTTCAGCATTTTGTTAACACAGTTTGTTAGCTCTGACCTGAGAATGAATACTGATTTCATCTGTGAGTCACTATCTCCAGCTCTGATACCTTAGTAGGCAGGACCCATATTTCTTCTTGTGCTAACAGAAGACCTACCTGACTGGCTGCTCAGTTTTTGTTCTTGTCTGCCACTCTCAACAATTAATGTTCCACATGTCACTCAAAACAGCCTTTTTTTTTTTTTTGGTAGAAATTTAAGATATTGAATATTGAATCCAATACCCTCAACATGGCCAGTGAGACTGTACAAGATCTATCCTCTACCCAGCTCTCCTTATCTGTAACCATTCACCTTTCCCAGCCCTATAAGTCAAGTAACAAAATTCTTTGATTTGCCAGATATGTCAAGTTTGTTCTTCCATTTGAGTTTTGCTTCAACTGTTCCCTTTGCCTGGAATGGTCCTCCTTTACCCATTTCCCTGGAGAGCTCATTCCTGTCATTCAAGCTTCTACTTAACTCACTGTGACTGCGTCCACAGTGTCTCCCTGACCATTCAGCTCTTATCACTCTATCTTTTTTGTTTTCCTCATAGCATTTATTGCTGTCTGAAATGGAATTCTTTTTTTTTTATTATTATTATTATATTTGTCACTTTAAAGTAGATATTTCATTGGTCTTATTTGCTGTTATATCACCAACAGCTAAGAAAGTACCTGGTACATATCAAACTTTTATAATATGTTAAAGGTTGAAAAACCAAATAAACCTGATTAAGAAAAGAGAGAAGCCACCAACTCACTTGAGGAATTGTGGTACTTTGCAATGAGAAAAAGACAGTTGGTTTTGAATCTTCAGCCGCAAAATTCAAAATTTATATTTCTAAATTCCTTTTCATGATATATTCTATTGGATTCTAAATGGGAAGAAAAAAAAAAAGAAATACTGAAGCTATTGTTTAACTGTTACATCATTAGTGTTTAGTTTTAAATTTTGTATAATTGCTTTTCTTTTAAAAGAAAACTAAAGCTGCCAGAGTCAATAAATAGGAATACAGAAAACAAGTAAAATTTGAATTCAGATAAACAACAGATGCTTTTTAGTATAAATATATCCCAAATATTCCATAGGATATACATGTACCAAAATTATCAATTGTCATAAATATTATTTCATAAGCAAATTATTTTATGTTTATGAAATTCCAATTTAACTGGATATTCACTATTTTATCTTGCAACTTTGTTGTAAAACCCACTTTTAAAATTGGAACACTTCTATGGAATTCATTCTTTGCACAAAAATCTCTGACTATGTAGCCTGCATAACTAAGAAATCTCTGGGATAGAAAACACATGATTAAAGCACAATCTTTGCCATGAAGGACCTCAACGCTAGTTGGGAATGTTCACAAAATGGCAAGGTGACTCAAATATTTCATGCCCTCTAAATATGCTAAGTTTTTTGAAAAAAAAAAAGAAAGAAAAGCCTGGTTGGTTGTATTTTTAATGTGATTTTCAGGAATGAACACCATGAACATGTAGAAAAATTAGGCAAGTTTTCTTGGGTAATATACAATTTTAATACAACTTTTAAAAAATTATGTATAGAATTCGACAAAAATGAGAGTGGCACTTTTAGGTGCAACACTAATGCAGGAGCATCATACACGGTGGGCTTCCCTGGTAGCTCCAATGGCAAAGAATCCACTTACATTGAAGGAGGCCTGGGTTTGATCCCTGGCTCGGGAAGATCCCCTGGAGGAGAGCATGGCAACCCACTCCAGTATCCTTGCCTGTAGAATCCCCATGGATAGAGGAGCCTGGCGGGGTACAGTCAATGGGGTCACAAAGAGTCAGACACAACTGAGTGACTAAGCACAGCACATTGTGCATGGCATACGTGTACAGCAACTTCTTTTCGAAAGACATTTGAGTTGCTTAACACTGGAGATGTAAGTCTGGAAACAGTAATGAGAACTAAATAGTGAAGCTTCTTAATGATAAGTGTAGAATTGTGAGATTTGGCATCAGGACAATTAGCTTCTATCAGAATTTTTCTGCAAATTGAAATCAAAGTACAATACATTAAAAAGCTTTCTTCTGATGGTAAGGTTTAGAGATGAATTGTGGAATAGGAAAATGTGCAAAAGAAAAAAAAAAGCTACATCAATAATTTTAGCTTCAGAGAAACAGAGGGTGATGCAATAGTGGAGGAGGTCAGTTCCACCTGGGAACTGAGAAAGAGAACAAGAGAGAGAGATTTTCAAAGCTTTGCACCTACTAGATCAAAAGAATTATAGTGTCACCTACAGATATGAGGCATTTAATATTAGGAGATAATCAATTTAATTTTAATTTATTTGAATTTAAATATTTGGGGCTGGGCTAGAAATGTTGAGATCTTCTTTATTCACATATAGGCAAAGTGGTAAAATTAGGTAGCTCCTCTAATGCAGGCAATGCAACACAGGAGTTAAGAAATAAGCTCAGGGCTTCTGGTTCAGGAGTAGAAGGACATGCATGCATTTCTTCCTACAAGAGCACCAAAACTACAACTAGTTGTTGAACAACCATCAACAGGAGAATGCTGGAACCAAAAAAAGATACTCCCAAGTCCAAAGACAAAGAAGAAGCCACACGGAGATGGTAGGAGAGGCACACTCATGATAAAAATCAAATCCTATCCCTGCCAGGTGGGTGACCCACAACCTGGAGAAAATAATACCAAATAACTTCTCCCACTCTTGTTAAGTTTCAGAACCCCACATCAGGCTTCCCAGCCTGGGGATCCAGCAAAGGGACTGGGATTCCCCATGGAATCTGACATTGAAAGCCAGTGGGATTTGATTACAAGACTTCCACAGGGCTGGGGGAAGCAGAGACTCCAGTCTTGGACGGCACAAACAAAACCTTGTGTGCACCAGGACCCAGAGGAAAGGAGCAGTGACTGCAGAGGAGACTGAACCAAAACAACCTGCTAGTGTTGGAGGGTTTCCTGTGGAGGCGTGGGTTGGCAGAGGCTCACCACAGGGATAGGGGTGCTGGCAGCTGTGGTCCTAGAGGTCATTTACCCTTGGTGTTAAACTTCTTGGAGGTCACCATTAACTCTACCATAGAGCCTGTAGACCCTAGGATTGGGTCACCTCAGGCCAAAAATCTACCGAGGGGAGCACAACCCCACAATCCAGATAATTGGATTGAAGCTTTACTGAGCAACACCCTGCCCACCGAGCAAGACCCAGTTTTTCCCACCACCAGTCACTTCCATTGGGAACACAAGCCTCTTAGCCTCCTCCATCAGAGGGCAATCAGAAGAACCAACAACCACAGTCCACAGAGACTAAGACAAAAGCCACGGTACAGAAAGTTAATCAGCATGAAAAAGCAGAGAGTTATGTCCCAGATGTAAGGACGAGATAAAACCCCAGAAAAACAACTAAATGAAGTGGAGATAGGTAACCTTGCAGAAAAAGAATTCAGAATAAAGATAATGACAATGATTCAGGATCTTGGGGAAACAATGAAGGCAGAGATTGAGAAGATGCAAGAAATGTTTGCTAAAGATCTAAACTAGAGAACAAACAAACAGAGATGAATAATACACTAGAAGGAATCCATAACAGAATAACTGAGCCAGAAGAACAGATAAATCACTGCTGCAGAAGAGAATACAGAAAAATGAATGAAAAGAAATGGAGGCAGACTAAGAAAGCTCTGGGACAGCATTAAATGCACCAACATTCACATTATAGGAGTCCCAGAAAGAAAAAAGAGAGAGAAAGGACCTGAGTAAATATTTGAAGTGATAATAGCTGAAAAATTCCCTAACATGGAAAAGGAAATAGTCAATCAATAGTTTACAATAATTATCCCAAGAAGGATAAACCCAAGGAGGAACACACCTAGACACACAGTAATCAAACTGAAAAAATTGAAGACAGAAAATATTAAAAGGAAAAGTGAAAAATGACAACATACAAGGAACTCCCATCAGACAATTAGCTGATTTCTCAACAGAAACGTTACAAGCCAGAAGGGAATGACATGATATATTTCAAGTGATGAAAGGGAAGAAACCACAACCATGAATACTTTACCCAGCAAGATCCCCCTTCAGATTTGTTGGAGAAATCAAAAGCTTTCCAGAAAAAACAAAAGTTAAAAGAATTCAGCACCACCAAACCAGCTTTACAACGAATGCTAAAGGAACTTCTCTAACATCGGAAACAAGAGAAGGGAAAGACTTACATAGAAAATAGACCCAAAATAATTAAGAAAATGGAAGTAGGATCATACATATTGATGATTACCTTATATATAAATGGATTAAATGCACCAACCAAAAGACATAGAATGACTGGATGGATGAAAACATGTGCATGCATGCACTTCCACTTACCACATCCTCTGCTTGGCTCCTCAAATTGTATGTAATTATTCTATATTGTTAGATTAATCGTGTTCCCATTATGGCTTGCAACTGTAATTACTTTTATATTTTGTTTGGCTCTTGATTGTGAAAACTTATAAATATATTTTACTATTGTGATTATATAACTATTACTCACATAATACCATTTTATCATGATTGGTCAACAGAAAAACAATAGAATTCTATATTACCAAAGCTACTATTAAATAGAAAAATCTGTAATCATTTTTTAAAATCCAGATGCATATCAGATTATCTTTGAATTTTCTAGAAAATACAAATGCCCAGGTATTGCTTTTTTTCTTCATCAGAGCTCCAGATATGTTTCTAATGAGCAGCCATGTTTAAAAAAACTGGGCTATATGAGGATCCTTTATCTAGTTTGTTTCACTTTTTCTATCTCATATTCAGTGTTCCCATTTCACTTAGTATACGTTTTTCCAGTTTCTCCATCTCTTTTTTATTTTTGATGTTCTTTCTCAAGCCTTCATCAAACATAGTAGAAAAGCTCTTGTATACATTATATATAAAAAATATGTATGATACATATTTTTTAGAAAATTTATGAATCCTTGCCTAACTAGAAAATTTATGACATTTTGATTTGACTTGTTTGACTTAATATGAATAGAATGCTAGATTTCTAACAAAAAACAGATATGCAACAAGCAACAAAAGTTTACTGTATAGCACAGGGAACTCTAGTCAATATCTTGTGATAACCTATGATGGAAAATGATTTCAAAAATAATATATGTGTATGTACAACTGAATCACACACACAGAAAAGAGTTCTACTTTTTGAAATTTAGTAATGATTATCTTTTTGCCAGTTTTTCTAAACGTTCTATGGAAATCTATTACAATGTATGAGATACAAAATTTTAAATATATCTGTGAAGGATATAAGATTAATATAAATATAAATCTATTATATTTAATTATTAATGACATCAATAAAGATGCTTCTAATCTTATTTTTTCTGCACTTGATAAAATATTCTCAGAGAAATACTAATGTGTCTCAATATGATTATATATTTTCCCCTTATATTTATTGTGATTTTTGCTTTACGTATCTTTGTTTCTTTGTTGTTAGGTGTCTAATGGTTTGCAATTGTTCTATCTTCTTTGTGAATTATATTTTTATCTTTAAAAATTTTCATCTTTATTTCATTTAAAAAAAGATAAATGAGTTTTGAAAAAAGAAATAAGCTCAATACACTACTTAACAATAGACAAGAAGAAATAGTAAGACGCCAGTAGAAGATACAGTGTCTGTTTGAACATGTAAAAAGATGGCTATGTGCATTGGAAACATAAATAGTAATAGTAAAACTTTTGGAGTGTTTTGTTGACCCTTTAAAATAATTGATAAATGCTATAAAACTCTCCCCAGGAAAGAAATGTGTAAATGTTTACTCATGAAAAATTTTACATGCATTTTATCTGTTTACAGACTCCTAGAATTATTTTCACACATGAGGGTCATTGGATCACAGATTAAGATTCCCTATTCTAGAAAGAGCTGAGTGAAATGCTAGTTGAAGATTTTTTAAGAAAGCAAGTGAATAGAGCTAAAGAGTAATAATTGGAAAAAATATCACGCCTTCAAGAAATGGGTAGCAGCAGGATGTGGACATGAAGCTACAAATGAGGATCAGAAGAAACCAACAGAATGTGAGACCTACAAACAAATAAGTAAATAAACAAATGTGTAAAATATCCCAACATTCATACCCTGAGGAACAAAAAGAAGTTAGTCAGGAAACAAGTAAGGCAAAGTTTCAAAAGTGTAAGAGAAACTAAAACTTTGTGCATTAGGAGAGACTGAGTGTCTCAAGAGTCCAGTGTGCAACCAAAAAAGTAAAAGCAGGGCTCACATGCCTGCTGCACATCTAAGATGGAGTTTGCTGGGAGATCGTCTTTTTAGATGAGGTCTTCTATGGCAATAGAATCCACAAGCTGACTTCCAAAGGCGAGAAGGAAAAGTGGTGCTCCATCACAGAGGAAATTAATTCAAGATTAAATTTACTCCTTAATTTACAGTATATATGTGAATTTAAAAGGTAATCTCCCATGAATATATTTTGGCTTTGGGGAAATAATAAAATTGTGGCTATCTTCTTTCATATAAAATAAAAAGATAAAAACAAAACATTGCAGCAGTGCTTCTCGGGGATTGCGTGAAGTAGATCCGAAAATGACCAGATGATTATTTACTGCATGTATCACATAATTTAGCTCTTAAAATCTTTTATCCTTATATTTGTGTCTTTTTCATTAGTATTTTTCTTAATTGGAGGATAATTTTTTGCAATGTTGTGTTAGTTTCTGCCCTACAACACAAATCAGTCATACAAATTATATATATATATATATATATATATATATATATATATATATATATATATATATACTCTTACCTCTACTTCTGTTTTCTTGAAGTATATATGTATACTTCAAGCATATATGCATATATACACATATATACTTGAAGTATATACGTATTATTGAAGTATATATGTGTACTTCCAATGAGTACTCAGGGCTGATTTCTCTTAAGATTGACTGGTTTGAACTTCTTGCTGTCCAAGGGACTCTCAGAAGTCTTCTCCAGCACAATTCAAAGGCACCAATTCTTTGGTGCTCAGTCTTCTTTACCAGTTCAGCTCTCAGAACCATACATGACCACTGGTAAGAACATGGCCTTGACCATATGGACCTTTGTTGGCAATGTCTCTACTTTTCAACACTATCTAGGTTTGTCATAGCTTTCCTGCCAAGGAGCAAATGTATTATTATTTCATGGCTTCAGTCACCATCTACAGTGTTTTTAGAATCTAAGAGGAGGAAATCTGTCACTACTTCCACCTTTTCCACCCTCTATTTGCCATGAAATAATGGAGTCAGATGCCATGATCTTAGTTTTAAGTATTTAGGTTTAAGCTGACTCTAACTCTCCTCCTTCACCCTCATCAAGAGGCTCTTTAGATCCTCATTTTATAATGCACACTTATTAAGAGCAAAGATCTCATAAATAATTTGAAAACTTATCTCTGTAGTACCTGGAAGTCATGCACATATAATAAAATATGTTCAATAAATATTAAATAATTAATATAATTGAATATGATAATATAATTATTATTTACTTACTATGATCCAGACCATCGCTATTTTACAATTGATGATTTGACTGAAATAACTTCAGAAATACATTTAAATAATCAGGATATAAAAAGGAAAATCCAACATTAAAACATACTTTCAGAATAAAAATTAAAGACAAAATTTTGTAAAGCATTAAAGATAAGGATACATTTATTGAAATATATTTGTTTTTAACAAACTTCATGGCAAACATGTTTAACATGCTATTTTTAAATGTCATCTATTATTTTTTTTTACAAGCAAAAAACAATATTATGTATTCTGATATTAATACAGCAATTCTCCAAATTTTTATTGTTGGTAAATTTTCATTTAATATTTTTTAAATTTTTTTCACTATTTTGTGCTGCTCTGAGATGAAAATGGTTTCTTATGGACATATCCTTACCATGTTACCGAAAAAAAAAAGCAGTTAGTCTCCATAGCTTCTTTGAACTTTTATGTGAAAATTACATTTATGTGCTCATGAAGAGAAATAATTATTTTCTTTACAGAGAATACCTCATAATTGAAAGGAAAATTCTGACCTCTTATATTAGACTTTCTTTTTAATTGCTAAGGTCTCTTTAAGAAATAGCCTTCTCAGCCAATAGCAGTTTTGTAGCCAACATTCAGTAGTTTTTAATTTGCTTTAACTTCACCACCGTCATCATTTGCCAAGTGATGAGGAAAAAATAAAAAAGACTAAAATAGTGAGTTAATTCTCACTTTCCTGAAAGCAGGCATTCCTAGCTAACCAAGCTTCATAGGATATAAATGGCATTATCTTCTGGGTACTCTGTATGTCAAAGCCAGCACAAAACTTTCTGATGTCAGTTGCTATGGTGATTGCCTTTAAAAAAAAAAAAAAGTGAATTGCAGATTAAATAGCTTCATAAAACATACATACATGGTTAGCACATAAACTACAGGTGCCCTGAAGCTATAGTAATTTAAACATCACTTTCTGAAACTTTTTAAAAAACTTCAGCTTCTGAAAAGTACATTTAATAATAAAATCCTAGTTGCTTACCTCCCTTGTCTGTTAAGGTCAATGCATTTCCCTCAGGAGGGAATCATCCTCACCAGATTCCAAAGGAAATTACAGCCTGAAAGCAAGAAAGGATGCACATGAGGAGCTGTCACACCCTCCTGAGACTAAGGGCTCCCTCCCTTCCACCGTCTCCCTAGGGCAATACAGGAACCCTGTCCCTCTACATTTTCAGGTGCCACTTGGAAGTGCAGAAGCACCTCTCTATTTCCAGAATTGAATACTTGGTCTGATGGCATGTTAAATGTATGAACTGTTCTTAGAAGGATCACTTTATTTATGTGATACTTTATGTATCATTATATAAAGTAATACAAAATTATGTATCATTTTGTTGCTTGAATCTTCATGAACATTTTATTAAGTGTTAATTTTATCAATCTTTTACATTAGAGATTTAAAAAAATTGTAACAAATTTATTTTTGTCAATTTGTTTCTAAAATAGAAATGATACACACACGTGTGTGTGTACATGCTAAGTCACTTCAGTTGGCACTAGTGGTACAGAAAGTGAAAATGAAAGTGAAGTCGCTCAGTCGTGTCCGACTCTTTTCGACCCCTTGGACTGTAGCCCACCAGGCTCCTCCATCCATGGGATCTTTCAGGCAAGAATACTGGAGTGGGTTGCCGTTTCCTTCTCTACCTGCTAATGCAGAAGACATAAGAGATGAGGACTTGATCCCTGGGTAAGGAAGATCCCCTGGAGGAGAGCATGGGTCATTGGGTCACGTAGGGTCTGACATAACTGAAGCAACTTAGCATGCATGCAGATGCATATATGTGAGAAATATTCTTCCACATGTAAATTATGTAGAGTCACTATCCACACGTTCTTAGCTGGTACAGATAAAATGCTAGAGAAATGGAGTAGATGGGGAAATGCCATGGTCAAATCACCCTTAAAAGAATTTGCCACTAATCTATAGCATACTGCTGCCATTACTAATGCCATTTCGATAATCAATGAACTATGATGCTCCCTAGTTTTAAAAGAAGAGTGATTATTTGCATTTTCAAATGCTAAAAACCTTTCTCTTAAGGCAAGAACATGTAGATTCCATGAAAGGAGGACTCAGTGTGGGTTATGAAAACTGGATTGTTCAGTAGTAAGGATTGTTTCAATTTCATCACCTTACATATATACTGACATAATTAATACATTGATGAAGATGTCTAATTTTTGTAATTGCTCTTTCCAGCACAATTTTCTTTTAATGTGAATTCAGATGCAGTCAACCTTTAAAAACGTTAACATGTTGCGAGCATTTTGAGATTCCCCAGGTGAAAGTAGCAAACCATGCATCTGTGTTTAAAATTATTGTAATTATAAACACAGCTTTATAGAATCTAAGAAAATAATTTCCTTAGTGGTCAGTGTTAATACAGATTTGACATATACCAATATTCCTGATGTTCGATTAGCTGTGAAAATGAAACAGTGGTCCTCTGCTTTCTCAACTATGTCTATGTCTCTCTTTGACAGAGGAATCATTTGTGAGATGTGAGGGTTATTCACATAACTTTACCAAAAGAAGGGCATATCTACCTTTTTTAAATTCATTCCTATTCCCAGGATGAGCCATCAAAGCAAAAAGTTGGCAGTTCAATGTTATCCTGTCTCCTCTTTTTGTGTGTCCTGTTAAAAACAAATGTCTGTAATTGACTTTTGACAGTAGCAAATCAATTCTAGAATGTCAGAAATATCTGAGAACAGATGGCTGTGTGGATTTCATTCCTCTTGGACCCACTCAGAGCTACAGCTGTCCAGGGTTGCATGTAACGTCTGCAGCCCTATTTTCTGTTAGCTGGCTATTTTGATGATGAATATGTGTGCAGATAAGTCTCTTCTGAGAATTCAGTCCCTTTTGCATTCCTTCTACTTTGAATGCATAGTCCTCTGTATGTGTATCTTCACAGAATACTGATAGGATTTATTTAAAAGGTGACCCTATGAAAAGATTCAAAATGCCTCAATTTATGTTTGCTCTGTTTTTTGTCTATCTGACTTGGATCTTATATGCAGAGTGCAAACTGTAAAATAGAATGTTGTGAATAAAAACAACCTCATACACTTCAAGTTGATTTTACTCTTAATTCTCAAAATCATATTTGAAATTTTCAGTGTTTGCTTGGAAAATGAGAGAACAATTTTACACAAACAATAAAAATATAGTGAATAAATGTCTTGGTGGTATTCTTTTGAGTAGCTATTTATGCTTTGAAGATTGAAATTATGTAAAAATATTCAGATTTTTTTCTCTATAAATATGTTGTTGTTCAGTCACTCAAGTTGTGTCTGACTCTTTGTGCCCCTGGACTGCAGCATGCCAGGCTTCCCTGTCCTTCACTACCTGCTGGAGTTTGCTCAAACCAATGTCCATTGCATTAATGATGCCATCCAATCCTCACATCCTCTGTTGCCCCCTTCTACTCCTGCCCTCATTCTTTCCCAGCATCAGGGTCTTTTCCAATGAATCAGCTCTTCGCATCAGGTGGCCAAAGTATTGGAGTTTTAGTTTCAACATCAGTCAGTCCTTCCAAGGAATATTTCCCAGCATCAGGGTCTTTTCCAATGAATCAGCTCTTCGCATCAGGTGGCCAAAAGTATTGGAGTTTTAGTTTCAACATCAGTCAGTCCTTCCAAGGAATATTCAGGGTTGATTTCTTTTAGGATTAACTGGTCTAATTCTCTAGCACCACAGTTTGAAAGCATCAATTGCTCGCTCAACCTTCTTTATGGTCCTGCTCTTACATCTGTACATGGCTACTGGAAAAACCATAACTTCGATTACATGAACCTTTGTTGGCAAATAATCTCCCTGATTTTTAAATGTTAATATGCTATCTAAGTTTGTCATAGCTTTTCTTCCACAGTAAAAGTATCTTTTAATTTCATGGCTGCAGTCATCATCCGCAGTGATTTTGGAGCCCACAGATCTATGAAATTAACAAATAAAATTTAAACATTAGCAATAAATTACAATACTGATCATAAGAAGCTTAAAATTTACCAAATTACATGTGATTAGGTAAATTATGTAGTTTTCTACATATGATATACCTGAATAGTCTTGAAGTGTTATAATAAATTACATGTATAAAAACATAATTTAAGTATGCAAAATATATATGTTGCTGAATAATTGGGGCTTCCCTAGTAGCTCAAATGGTAATGCAGGAGACCCAGTTCAATTCCTGGGTCAGGAAGATCCACTGGAGAAGGAACAGACTGCTCACTCCAGTATTCTTATTTAGAAAAAACGCGCTGGGCCTTTTTCTCCCAGATTTGGATTCTATTCGCTAGACTCCAAGTACAGATATCTCTGCTTGACTTTTTTTAAACTCCTAATTTGCATATCTGACCTGTACTGAATTTTTTCTCAACTACCTAATCAACATATTTATCCTACTTTAATTTCATAAAATTAGCCTCATTCTATAATCTTGCCTTGTTTATACTCCTAGGGTTCTGAGATGTGTCAGTGAAAGAGAATAGGTATCTTTATTTGTATAAAGAAATTTTCTGCCATTCTAGATAGATCTTTTCATAAAACAACACATTACTTTTGAAACTACTTTTGTTGAAGTGGCCATTTATGGAATTAACTTAGCATGCACAAGTCATTTAGACTTGCACTTCTACAAAGTGGATTATATATAAATTTTTTCCTTTTTTTCACTCCTAATTACTGGTTTAGACACTTGTTAGATGAAATCAGTTCAGCCATAACTTTCAGAGATATAGAATTATAAACTCCATAGTAGGTAAGTTGCTAATGCCTAATAAGTAAACTCAGAGTTCCTACCATAACAGATAGCTAATTAGTAACTATTAGTTTGTTATACCAAAGAACATTTTTTTTTAATACAAATATTTTGACAAACACTTGAATTTGTATATTCATGGAAAAAATTACGTAACTGACTATGGTTATGTATCAACTATGGTCTCCCTAGAAAATACTTGTATTTTGTAAAATGCTTGTAAGTTGTTTTTGCTTAACTGCTAAGTCACGTCTGACTCTTTTGTGACCCCATAGACTGCAGCCAAACAGGCTTCTCTGTCATGGGATTTCTTAGGCAAGAAAATTGTAGTGGGTAGCCATTTCCTTCTCTAGGGGATCTTCCTGACCCAGGGATTGAACCCATGTCTCCTGCTTGGCAGGTGGATTCTTTATTACTGAGACATGAGGGAAGTGTGAATTTGTAATATCTACAGGCAAATATGGGACTTCATTGATAGCTCAGAGGTGAAGAATTTGCTTGCAATTAGAAATCTGGGTTCAATCCCTGAGTCAAGAAGATCTCCTGGAGAAGGGAATGGCAACCCACTCCAGTATTCTTGCCTGGAGAAATCCATGGACATAGGAATCTGGCAGGCTATAGTCTCTGGGGTTGCAAAGAGTCAGACACGACTGAGGAACAAACACTTTCACAGGCAAAAAGTACTATTCAGTATTTAGTGTTTCCTACCTAGAAACAATCCATAGACATAATTTGATAAGAAATGCAGTTGACACAACATTGTGAAGAAATCTCCTACAATTAAAAAATTAATGCATGCTTGCAAATGCAAAAAAAAAAAGTGAGTTGATTAAACTCATGAACTGAAAGTGGGCATGGTAGCTCCATTCAGTGGCTGGATGAAACTCAAACTCTGGGACTGTTGCAGGTTAAAGAGATACAATGTCTCTTCAAAGACATGAACCATGGAATCAAATTGTTGTGGCTGATTGAACTGTCTGGATGACAAATACAGCTGTCCACAAAAAGGACCTGTTCACTGGTGACACCAAGTTGCATTAGACTCTTAACAGTGTCTGTATTGCTTGACTACCAGATTGCTGCATGAATTCACCATATCAGACATGGCAAAGTGCTCACGTCATAGACTAGGCACTAAAACATACCCAAAACAAACCAAAGAGGACCAGAATAAAACAGACAGACTCTGTTTCTGATGCGATCGGATGCCATGAACTTTGTTTTCTGAATGTTGAGCTTTAAGCCAACTTTTTCACTCTCCTCTTTCACTTTCATCAAGAGGCTCTATTTAGTTCTTCTTCACTTTCTGCCATAAGGGTGATGCCATCTGCATATGTGAGGTTATTGATATTTCTCCCAGCAATCTTGATTCCAGCTTGTGCTTCCTCCAGCACAGCGTTTTTCATGATGTACTCTGCATATAATTTAAATAAGCAGGGTGACACTATACAGCCTTGATGTACTCCTTTTCTTATTTGGAACCAGTCTGTTGTTCCATGTCCAGTTCTAACTGTTGCTTCCTGACCTGTATACAGATTTCTCAAGAGGCAGGTCAGATGTTTGGTATTCCCATCTCTTTAAGAATTTTCCATGGTTTATTGTGATCCACACAGTCAAAGGCTTTGGCATAGTCAATAAAGCAGAAATAGATGTTTGTTTTTTTTTCTGGAACTCTCTTGCTTTTTTGATGATCCAGCAGATGTTGGCAATTTGATCTCTGGTTCCTCTGCCTTTTCTAAATCCAGCTTGAACATCTGGAATTTCACAATTCATGTACTGTTGAAGCCTGGCTTGGAGAATTTTGAGCATTACTTTACTAGCATATGAGATGAGTGCAATTGTGCAGTAGTTTGAGTATTCTTTGACATTGCCTTTCTTTGAGATTGGAATGAAAACTGACCTTTTCCAGTCCCATGGCCACTATTGAGTTTT
Source organism: Giraffa tippelskirchi (assembly GCF_054371585.1). Taxonomy (NCBI): domain Eukaryota; kingdom Metazoa; phylum Chordata; class Mammalia; order Artiodactyla; family Giraffidae; genus Giraffa; species Giraffa tippelskirchi. The sequence goes on along the minus strand of NC_137285.1, from coordinate 88,827,586 downwards.
CCAAATTTTCTGGCATATTGAGTGCAGCATTTTCACAGCATCATCTTTTAGGATTTGAAATAGCTCAACTGGAATTCCATCACCTCCACTAGCTTTGCTTGTAGTGATGCTTTCTAAGGCCCACTTGACTTCACATTCCAGGATGTCTGACTCTAGGTGAGTGATTACACCATCATGATTATCTTGGTCTTGAAGATCTTTTTTTTGTACAATTCTTCTGTGTATTCTTGCCACCTCTTCTTAATATCTTCTGCTTCTGTTAGGCCTTTTCTAAATAAATTCTTGTTTAAAATTCATTTATTTTTAATTGACAGATAATTGCTTTATTATATGTTTTTGGTTTCTGGTATACATCAGCATGAATCAGCCATAGGGATGCATAAGTCCCTTCTCTCTTAAATCTCCCTCCCACCTCCCACATCCCACCCCTCTAGGTGGTCACTGAACATTGATTTGAGCTCCCTGAGTCATACAGCAATTTTCCCCTGGCTATCTGTTTTATCTATGGTGCTGTATATGTTTCCATGCTACTCAGTTCATCTCACCATCTCCTTCCCCCACTGTGTCCCCAAGTCTATTCTCTATATCTGCATCTCCATTCTTAATTTAAGCAGTTTTAGAGTGTTCATGTTTTTTTTGGAAGTTTCTTCATACCAATCAAAAAATGCTGACCACTGAATACTTAGAATCTTTGAATCCTTTTATTCTAAGGTACCACACAGAGAGCTTATTTGTGTATCGAATTTGTTGATATGCCAAGTTCCAGAGAGGTTAAAGTTCTACATTTTCCTTCATAAATTTTGTAGAACTTTTGGTTTAAAGGTAATGTTTGCCCATGTAAGAAGATAAGCAACAAACTGGAGACATGCTGAATGACAGGTGATTGCTCATACTCAAACGATGAGAATGAACAAGAGACAGTCATATACAGTGAATTTTATTGCTATGCTCCTACCTCATTCATGAGACTCCTGAACAGTGATACAAATCAAAGATCATCACAAGTACATTCAAGACAGAAGAATAAAGTCTTATGTGGTATTTCAGTGCAAAAAGAAAGGAACAGTGGTGTGTCGTGAGCAGAACTTTCTTAGGAGCGTAATCAAGAGGATTCTGAGTAGGCAAGCCCTCAAGGACTATTTGACAGCATCTGTCCCGGATGGCTCAATAGGAAAAGAATCTGTTAGCAATGAAGGAGACACAGGAGATACCAGTTAGATCCCTGGGTCAGCAAGATCCCTTAGAGGAGGAAATGGCAAGCTATGCCAGTATTCTTGCCTGGGAAATCCCATGGGCAGAGGAATGTGATGGGTACAGTCCAAAGGGTCACAAGGAATTGGACTGACTAAACATGTCTGTCCTCTTTGAGTGTCAAGGGCTGAAAAGAAGAGGTCCAGTCCTGATTGAAGGAACAGCACATAAACTGTGGAAGAAAATCAATTATTGCTTAGTTGCTCATTAGTGTCTGACTCTTTGTAACCCCATGGACTATAGCCCATCAGGATCATCTGTCCATGGGGATTCTCCAGGGGAGAATATTGGAGTGGGTTTTCATACTCTCCTCCAGGGGATCTTGCCAACCCAGGGATCGAACCCAGGTATCCCACATCGCAGACAGATTATTAACTATATGAGCTCTGGGGAAAAGAATACTCTAAAAGAAGGTTTGGATATATTGAGGGGAGGGGCTTACCCAGAAGAGTGAGTTGAAAATTCAGCTTGCTTCAGAAATAGAGGGCAAAAAAAAAAAAAAAAGTATTCTGAAAAGGAAGAAACTGATCTCTCACCTAGAGCCAGACATCCTGGAATGCGAAGTCAAGTGGGCCTTAGGAAGCATCACTACAAACAAAGCTAACTGAGGCGATGGAATCCCAGTTGAGCTATTTCAAATCCTAAAAGATCATGCTGTTAAAGTGATGTACTCAGTATGTCAGCAAATTTGGAAAACTCAGCAATACCCACAGGACTGGGAAAGGTCAGTTTTCTTTCCAATCCCAAAGAAAAGCAATGCCAAAGAATGTTCAAACTACCACACAATTGCACTCATCTCACAAGCTAGTAAAATAATGCTCAAAATTCTCCAGACCAGGCTTCAACAGTACGTGAACTGTGAACTTCCAGATGTTCAAGCTGGTTTTAGAAAAGGCAGAGGAACCAGAGATCAAATTGCTTCCGCTTTATTGACTAGATCAAAGCCTTTGACTATGTGGATCACAACAAACTGTGGAAAGTTCTTAAAGAGATGGGAATACTAGACCACCATACCTGTCTCCTGAGAAATCTGTATGCAGGTCAAGAAAAAACAGTTAGATTCCAACTTGGAACAACATAGTGGTTCCAAATTGGGAAAGGAGTACGTCAAGGCTGTACATTGTGATCCTGCTTATTTAACTTTTATGCAGAGTATTCATGAGAAATGCTGGGCTGGGTGAAGCATAAACTGGAATCAAAATTGCCAGGAGAAATATCAGTAAATTTATATACACAGACGACACCACCCTCATGGCACCAAGTGAAGAAGAACTAAATAGAGCATCTTGATGAAAGTGAAAGAGAAGCATGAAAAAGCTGGCTTAAAACTCAGCATTCAAAAATTGAAGATCATGGCATCCAGTCCCATCACTTCATGGCAAATAGATGGGGAAACAATGGAAACAGTAACCGGTTTGTGTATCTGTGTTTGTGTGTATCCTCTACAGTTTGACAGCAAAGTTCACCAAGTAGACTCCACACTCAAGTTGTTGGGAGAGGTTGTCTCTCTCCTGGAAGGAGGAGTAGCTATATAAACTAAATATAGATTATTTGGAATATTCTTCACAGGATATATAGTTATTCTCTCCAGTTTATTTATAAGAATACTGGAGTTTCTTTTCTTGGGCTCCAAAATCACTGCAGATTGTGACTGCAGCCATGAAATTAAAAGATGCTTGTTCCTTGGAAGAAAAGCTATGACCAACCTAGACAGCAAATTAAAAAGCAGAGACATTACTTTGTGGACAAAGGTATGTCTAGTCATAGCTATGGTTTTTCCAGTAGTCATGTATGGATATTAGAGTTGGACTATAAAGAAAGCTGAGAGCAGAAGAATTGATGCTTTTGAACTGTGGTGTTGGAGAAGACTCTTGAGAGTCCCTTGGACTGCGATGAGATCAAATCAGTCAATCCTAAAGGAAGTCAGTCCTGATGATGAAGTTGAAACCCCAATTCCTTGGCCGCCTGATGTGAAGAACTGACTCATTGGAAAAGACCCTGACACTAAGAAAGACTGAAGGCAGGAGGAGAAGGGGACCACAGAGGATGAGATGGTTGGATGGCATCACCGACTCAATGGACATGGGTTTGAGCAAGCTCCAGGAGTTGGTGATGAACAGGGAAGCCTGATGTGCTGCAGTCCATGGGATAGCAAAGAGTCAGACACAACTGAGTGACTGAACTGAACTGAATATATATGTATATGTGTTTGTGTGTATCTGGTTTGTGAATAAGGTTTCTAAAGATGGAAGCTTGTTTCCAGTCCTTCATTCTCTCTCCTTCCTGGTTGCTCTTCCCCATAAACACCATTTGCTGGGTTAATTTCAGAGCTTTTACACTTAGGCATGTGCAGAAAGCTTAAGGATTTTGGAAAACAGTTCTTCACTCAAGGCTTGCAAAGGTGACTCACAATCTCTTCGACCAATAAGAATCCTAGACAGCATTCAGGGAGATTATGACTCTGTGCTCCTTGGCTGATGAGGAGTCAGGGGATGGAACCTGCTTCTTAAGAATAAAACCTGAGCGGATCGCCCACTAGGTATGCTTGCCCCCAGGTCTTTTGTCTGTAGCTCACCATTCTGCAGAAGTAAAGGTTGCCTTGCTAAGCATTTTTTTTTAATTGTCGGCTATATTCCCCCCCACCCCACCACCATTTTGAGAGCATTTCAAACAATATTAAAATTCACTTGGTGGTGCAGTGGTAATGAATCTGCCTGCCATTGCAGGAGATACAAGAGAGGTGGGTTCAATGCCTGGGTCGGGAAGATCCCCTGGAGTAGGAAATGGTATCCCACTCCAGTATTCTTGTCTGGAGTATCCCACAGACAGAAGAGCCTGGAGGGCTACAGTCCACGGGGTCACAAAATGTCAGAAATGACTGAGCATGGACACTGTCTCTCTCTTCACTTTGTAAAGCGAAAGTTGCTCAGTTGTGTCCAACTCTTTGCAAACTTGTGGACTGTAGCCTGCCAGGCTCCTGCGTCCATGGGATTCTTCAGTCAAGAATACTGGAGTGTGTAGCTGTTCCCTTCTACAGAAGATCTTCCCTACCAAGGGATTGAACCCAGGTCTCTTTGAGAACAGTATGTATATTTTATAAATATTTTATGCAACTAAAGTCTCTCAACATTTAGCATTTTTGTGAAACGCTGAGCATTTTTAACAAATATTAGCAATGATTCACCTTTAAAAATTTAGTCAGATGCCATTTCCTCTATGAAATCTTTAACTTGATTCTTTTAGGAAGAATTCCTTTGGTAACAATGAATCTAGAGATAACTTAATATAGCCCAGATCAAAAGAGAAGCAAAATAGCAAGTAGTACAGGAGAGTATATGACCTTCAAGTGGCAGTAAATAGGGATTTAAATGTACTTATAACTCTCTGCACCTCACAATTCTCCTTTCTTTCTGTCTACTTCAGTCTTTTGCATGATTTCCTCTACATAGATTGATGGCATGAAACAGCACACAGAAAGCAAAAGTCCCAGCTTCATATTAGCAAGGGATTCAGATTAACTCTCAGTGGTTCCAAGTGAACCACCCCCCCCCCAAATAGATTAATTATCTTATTTCAATCAGTTATTTACTTATGAGGAGCTGTCTGTGTTGAGCTGGTCAGGCTCTGAATGGAAACTCCCATTCAAACCAAGGAAAAAATTGCTTTTCAGAAAAGAAAAGGGTGGTGGGTACTAGGTAGATTTTTTGTTGTTGTTTAAGTGATTATGTTGACCTCATTTCTCAAATACAATAATTTATTTCCTATGGGTTCATGTAGAAATTCCATTTGTTTATTAAATCATTAATGATATTGCTTTGTAAATTTCTCCTGTGCATGAATATCTTGTCTACAGTTTTATAGTCCTTATGGTCAAGTCTCTGTAAGTCATGGCATTCAAATTTTATTCATTATGCTAAATTCCTGAAAGCTTCAAGTCCACAAAATCAGATTAATTAGTGTGCAATAAAGAGTTTACTCAGCAGGCCTCGGTTGCTTAACTGTTACACACTTTGAAGACAGACTTGCCTTCAGGAGGGCTGACTCTTAACCAGCTCCAGGGAGAAAGCCTCCAAGCCTGGGAAATGTCCTGCCTGAAAAGAGTGGTTGTGGTTGCCTGAGGCCCTAGGCCATGCTATTTCTGCTGACCTCTGTGACACTAAGTTGTGGGTGCTAATTCCTATGTGATTGATCCCCACTAATAATCCTGGACACTAAGGACTATGTTAGCTTCCCTGATGGTCATTACTCCACATCAGTTGCCACACTTTGCTTTTGGGAGACTTGAGTGCATGTCTATGCCATCCTACTTGAAGGGAACACCTGAAAGCTTGTACCTGATTTCTACTGAAATTTGTCCATGTGCTTTTTCTCTTTGCCTAGTCTAACTACATCCTTTCTCTATAATAAACCATAACTGTGAATATAATGAATTTCTGAGCTATGCCAATCATACTAGCAAGTCATTCAGCTTGAGGGTTTTCCTTGGGAACCCCAACACAGTTATAAGCCTTTTATAGTAGAGCTTTCATTAGCTCCATTAACTCATCCATGAACTAATTTTCTTTCTTTTCGTTTTCTCATTTTGGCCCTCCATTAGTAATTTTTTTAATAAAATTTTTAATTTATAATAATTTTAGATTTACAGAAATGTTGTAAACATAGTACACAGAATTCCCATATACCCCTTATTCATTTTTACCTAATGCTAACACCCTACATCACATTTTTATGTTTGTCACAACATAAAACCAGCTTTGATTAATAACTATTGATTAAACTGAACCCTTTATTCAGAACTCACAAGTTTTCCATCAATATTCCTTTTCTGTTCCAGACTACCATCCAGGTACTACCTTACTGATACATTTAGCCACTGATTTCCTAACTTCTTCTCCTCTATTCAGTTTCTCAGACTTCTGATTATGAGAAATTTGGAAAAGACCCTGATGCGGGGAAAAATTGAAGGCTAAAGGAAAAGTGGGTACCAGAGGATGAGATGGTTAGATAGTACCACCAACTCAATGGGCATGAACTTGAGAAAACTTCAGAAGATGCTGGAGGACAGAAAAGCCTGACCTGCTGCAGTCCATGAAGTCATAAACAGTAGGACTTGCCTTAGGGACCAAATAGCAACAAAACCCTTGATCACCTGATTAAGGTGATCATGCTTCATAATAAAGTTACTTTTTCACCTCTTCTCTCTTCCATCCTCTACAGTTTGACAGCAAAGTTCACCAAGTAGACTCCACACTCAAGTTGTTGGGAGAGGTTGTCTCTCTCCTGGAAGGAGGAGTAGCTATATAAACTAAATATAGATTATTTGGAATATTCTTCACAGGATATATAGTTATTCTCTCCAGTTTATTTAAATATTCACTGTATATCTAGATCTGTATGGACTTATTTTCTACTTTGGACTATAATCTACTACTGCATTGTATATTTCAACACTCAAATTATTTTAACTTTGGCCATTGGGAACGCCCAACATTTATCTTAAAATTTAGGATAAGTAGTGAAACAGAGCAGGAATCTGTGTGGTTCCTGGGTAGACAAGCCTTTCTGTGTCCTCCAATTCCTTGTTTGTAGGGAACAGGCTCCAGCCTCGATGACATTTCCTGAGTTCCAAAAGAACGGATTCAAAGAGGGGATCAGGGAAGGAAGGGGATGCAGAGACAAGGGAGGAACAGTCAAGAAACAATAGTGCAGCCTTGGGGCAGGAACAACGGACACAGATAGCAATATCTTTGAGCTCTATATAGAACCAAAACCCCAACAAATGGAGGTTAGCATTCTCCATTCTGGAGAAGACTACCTGAGGCAGAGTTCCATAGAATAGCAAGGAGACATGAGAAAGCCTTCCTCACTGATCAGTGCAAAGAAACAGAGGAGAACAATAGAATGGGAAAGACTAGAGATCTCTTCAAGAAAATTAGAGATACCAAGGGAACATTTCATGCAAAGATGGGCTCAATAAAGGACAGAAATGGTATGGACCTAACAGAAGCAGAAGATAATAAGAAGAGGTGGCAAGAATACACAAAAGAATTATACAGAAAAGACCTTTATGACCCAGATAATCATGATGGTGTGTGATCACTCACCTAGAGCCAGACATCCTGGAATGTGAAGTCAAGTGGGCATGAGGAAGCATCACTAGGAACAAAGCTAGGGGAGGTGATGAAATTCCAGTTGAGCTATTTCAAATCCTAAAATATGCAGGCAAACGTGGAAAACTCAGCAGTGGCCACAGGACTGAGAAAGGTCAGTTTTCTTTCCAATCCCAAAGAAAGACAATGACAAAGAATGCTCAAACTACCACACAATTGCACTCATCTTACATGCTAGTAAAGTAATGCTCAAAATTCTCCAAGTCAGGCTTCAACAGTACATGAACTGTGAAATTCCAGATGTTCAAGCTGGTTTTAGAAAAAGCAGAGAAACCAGAGATCAAATTGCCAGCATCTGGTGAATCATCGAAAAAAGCAAAAGAGTGCCAGAAAAACATCTACTTCTGCTTTATTGACTATGCCAAAGCCTTTGACTGCATAGATCACAAGAAACTGTGGAACATTCTGAAAGAGATGGGAATATCAAACCACCGACCTGCCTCTTGAGAAATCTGTTTGCAGATCAAGAAGCAGTAGTTAGAACTGGACATGGAATGACAGACGGGTTCCAAATAGGGAAAGGAGTATGTCAAGGTGGTATATGGTCACCTTGCTTATTTAACTTCTATAAAAAGTACATCATGAGAAATGCTGGGCTGGTTGAAGGACAAGCTGGGATCAAGATTGCTGGGAGAAATATCAATAACCTAACATATGCAGATGACACCACCCTGATAGCAAAAAGTGAAGAAGAACTAAAAAGCCTTTTGATCACAGTGAAAAAGGAGAGTGAAAAAGTCGGCTTGAAACTCAACATTCAGAAAACTAAGATCATGGCATCTGGTCCCATCACTTCATGGCAAAAAGATGGGGAAACAGTGGGAACAGTGACAGACTTTATTTTTTGAGCTCTAAAATCACTGCAGATGGTGACTACAGCCATGAAATTAAAAGACGCTTTCTCCTTGGAAGAAAAGTTATGACCAACGTAGACAGCATATTAAAAAGCAGAGACATTGCTTTGCTAACATAGGTCCCTCTAGTCAAAGCTATGGTTTTTCCAATAGTCATGTATGGATGTGAGATTTGGACTATAAAGAAAGCTGAGTGCCAAAGAATTGATACTTTTGAACTGTGGTGCTGGAGAACACTCTTGTGAATCCCTTGACCTGCAAGGAGATCCAACCAGTCCATCCTAAAGGAAATCAGTCCTGAATATTCATTGGAAGGACTGATGCTGAAGCAATTATAATCTTGATTCCTATTTTCATAATTATCTTTTTTTCCTTATATATTCCATCCATAAGTATTCTTTAAATGACTGTTTGAAAGATAAAACAATGTGTGTAAATATCTTATACTGTGAGAATAATTAATGCAATTGCATGCTACTATCACAGATTTTGACCATTAGCTAATTTTGTTATGTGACCATAACAATATATGAGCTAATATATGGCATATACTGAGAATCAAATCACGTTTTGCAGAATCTTTTGAATCAACTGAGAATTTCTTCAATACATAAGAATATCAAACTGAAAATACCCAAGGGGATTTATAATCAAAGCTTATAGGAAATAAATCAACACATATTTTTAAACAATAATGTCATCTCTGATGTTATCATATTATTCCTTGTAAAAGTGATATAAGAAAAAAAATGCATTTTTAAAAATCTTTTCAGTTATCTCTAGGTTCTAAAAATTCAGCATGAGCATTTGAGTGGATAATTCATTTTACCCTAATTCTCTCAAATAGCCTAAAATTCCCCTTTATCTATTTTTACATTGGCAGAATATTCAGGTCTGAGAAGGTGATGGATGCTCTATGTAAATTAAAATGTGAGACATAATGTGATAAGGTACAAAAACAGTTGTGAGCTTAACAGAGCACTGAAAGCTTTATCATTATTATTCCATAAGTCAGAGAAATTTCAGTATGGGACAGTTAGCCATGGGAGCAATTTTGCCAAGTGAAGATGAAATAGAGGCTGTTCCAGGAAGAGCAAACAGGAGAGAAGAAAATGTCTGGGGAAGAAAAACATGTTACACCCCAGCTACTGTTTTGTTGTGTGTGTGTGTGTATGTGTGTGTTTGTGTGTGCATGCATGCATGTGTGCAAGCATAGGCATAAATGAACTGTGAAGGATAGTAGGGCAAGATCAAGGAGACATTAAGATTTTGTGAGGAGGATTTATACTTTACTCTGTAGATGTTCATTGAAATAATTTATAAAGTTCTCATTCTTTGTTTTCAAGAATTGGGTCATCTCTACTAAAAGTCATGCTATTAGGAAATAAAAAATGTATATAATATACAACCTGTTGTATTTTCCAATGTTGGAGTGTAGAACATTTGGTATAAGGGAGACTTATGATACCATGCAAGACATTCTCACTGATGTGCTGGGCTGTGCTGAAGCACTAGTCATGTCCGACTCTTTCTGACTCCATGGATTATAGTTTGCCAGGCTCCTCTGCCTATGGGGATTCTCCAGGCAGGAATACTGGAGTGAGTTGCCATGCCCTCCTCCAAGAAATCTTCCCAACCCAGGGATTGAACTCAGGTCTTTCGCATTGCAGGCGTATTCTTTACCATCTGAGCCACCAATGAAGCCCAAGAATACTGGAGTGGGTAGCCTATCTCTTCTCCAGGGGATATTTCCAATCCAGGAATCCAACCAGGGTCTTCTGCATTGCAGGAAAATTCTACATCAGCTGAGCTACTAGGGAAGCCTGTTTTCACTGATACTACCAAACAATTATTAAGTCATTCAGAAAAAAAAAAATGAGGGTGAAAATTTGTCTTTTAACATAACAACCTAATCAATATAAAATGCCATATAAATGAAACAGGTAAATAAAGTTTCAAAAGAACTATGTTTTATCTGGATAAGAATTTGATAATGAAATTCTGTAGCTTTGTTGCTAAACCTGGCTTTGGAAATCTGCTGCTGATTTCAGATGACCAAAATTCAATTTTCTCCATCTTCAAAAGTCAACCTGATTCTATTTTACAAATAACATAGTATTTTGTCCATCGTGTTTGCATCTCCATTAACTTTACATATCATTCTCTGAGGGTTTGCATAATATAAGATATACCAGAGATGGAAGCCACATAAGCCATCAATGTATTGTGGATAAAATTTTCAGGGACTCATGACATTGGGGATTAGATTGATTCAAAGGTCAGAAAAATTTTGTCCCTTCGATCAGGTGTTGCAGAAACAATCAGTGGGAAAGGTAGATAATATATTTTTCTGGTAGTGAGCCCAGAGGGTCTTGCAACACAGTCAAGAAGAGAAATTTCTCAGTAGACTATAAAAGGATTAAAGATTTGAATGAAATAGTTTTCCTTTAATCCAAAATCAACATGAGAATTCAAGGCTCCAAATAACATCTCTAGGATTCTCATTGACTCTAATTCTTATAAACCATTGCATAGTATTTTCATGAGGATCTCTTCCTTCCATTTAGCAGATCTGAATTTTATCACTTAGGTTGTTTCAAATTTCTCTGTAATGAAGCTAGCAGATACAAAACTCAAGTATTCTAATGATTTCCCAAAGACATTTCTGAATTTTTTTAAGATAAGCCAGTTTCTTTTGACTGAGTATATATATATACACATTCAAAGTCCAACTATCAGCTTGATGTCCTATCAGAAGGATAACAAACCTCTCATTGCTTTTATTCATCCCATTTGGCAATGTTCCACTCTAATGCATTAATAAGTATGTCTTTTCAATTCAATAGCACAGATTATGTCCAACTCTTTGTGACCCCATGGACTGCAGCAGGCCAGGCCTCCCTGTCCATCACCAACTCCCAGAGTTTACTCAAACTCATGTGCATTGAGTCGGTGATGCTATCATACTGTCCATCCTCTGTTGTCTCCTTCTCCTCTCGCCTTCAATCTTTCCCAGCATCAGGGTCTTTTCAAATGAGTCAGTTCTTCGCATCAGGTGGCTAAAGTATTGGAGCTTCAGCATCAGTCCTTCCAGTGAATATTCAGGACTGATTTCCTTTAGGATGGACTGGTTGGATCTCCTTGCAGTCCAAGGGACTCTCAAGAGTCTTCTCCAACACCACAGTTCAAAAGCATCAATTCTTCCAAGCTGAGCTTTCCTTATGGTCCAACTCTCGCATCCATACATAATTACTGGAAAAACCATAGCTTTGACTAGACAGACCTTTGTCCTCAAAGTATTGTCTCTTCTTTTTAATAAGCTGTGTAGGTTGGTCATACCTTTTCTTCCAAGGAGCAAGTGTCTTTTAATTTCTTGGTTGTAGTCACTATCTGCAGTGATTTTGGAGCCCCCAAAATAAAGTCTCTGTTTCCATTTTTTCCCCATCTATTTATTTGCCTGATGTTATGGGACTGGATACCATGCCCTTCGTTTCTTGAATGTTGAGTTTTAAGCCAGCTTTTTCATCTCCTCTTTCAATTTCATCAAGAGGCTCTTTAGTTCTTCACATTCTACCCTAAGGGTGATATCATCTGTGTATCTGAGTTTATTGATATTTCTCCCGGCAATCCTGATTCCAGCTTATACTTCATCTAGCTGAGCATTTCACATGATGTGCTCTGCATATAAGTTAAATAAATAGGATGACAATGTACAGCCTTCACATACTCCTTTCCCAATTTGAAACAAGTCCATTGTTCCGTGTCTGGATCTAACTGTTGCTTCTTGACTTGCATATAGATTTCTCAGGAGGCAGGTAAGGTGGTCTGGTATTCCCATCTCTTGAAGAATTTTCTACAGTTTGTTGTGATCCACACAGTCAAAGGCTTTGGTGTGGTCAATAAAGCAGAAGTTTTTCTGGAACTCTCTTGCCTTTTTGATGATCCAACAGATGTTGGCAAATTATCTCTGGTTCCTCTGCCTTTTCTAAATCAAACTTGAACATGTGTAAGTTCTCAGTTCATGTACTGTTGAAGCCTTGCTTGGAGAATTTTGAACATTACTTTACTAGTGTGTGAGATGAGTGCAATTGCGCACTAGTTTGAGCATTCTTTGGCTTGCTTTTCTTTGGGATTGGAATGAAAGCTGACCTTTCCCAGTCCTGTGGCCACTGTTGAGTTTTCCAAATTTGCTGTCATATTGAGTACATCACTTTCACAGCATCATCTTTTAGGATTTGAAATAGCTCAACTGGGATTGCATTGCCTCCACTAGTTTTGTTCATAATGATGTTTCCTAAGACCCACTTGACTTCATAGTCCAGGATATCTGGCTCTAGGTGACTGATCACACTGTCATGATTATCTGGGTCATTAAGATCTTTTTCACATAGTTCTTCTGTTTATTCTCACCACCTCTTCTTAATATCTTCTGCTTCTGTTAGGTCCATAGCATTTCTGTCCTTTGTTGTTCCCATCTTTGCATGAAATTTTCCTTTGTTATCTATAGTTTTCTTGAGATCTCTAGTCTTTCCCATTCTATTGTTTTCCTCTATTTCTTTGCATTGATCACTGAATTGATTAGTAGGTCTTTTACCTGAATAGAAATCATGAGGTAAGATAGATCTTTGCAATTTTTGTCTAAATCATTTTGCTTAATGAAGAAGTTACATCATTTTCCTTAGGACACATCACTCACATTTACTATCCAGTTATCATTTCTTATTAGTCATCAATCCTTGAAGCTATTTTCATCAATTCTTATTCAAACACTGGGTAGAGATCATGACTATTTATCATGATGAAGCTGAACTAGTTTAGTTGCCCAGCCTGGTCATCAAATGATAATGAAGATGGTTACTTGAAAACTTATTAAAAGCAATACAAGCCATATGTGATCACATCCCTTTAATGCTACACTTGTTTTGGCTTACCATCTATTCATAAATGCATCATTAGCATTCAGAAGAAATTACAAAGAGATAATGACTAGAAAATAACCTTTTTAATGATGGCTGTTATATTTTTAAAGAATGATCCACTGGCAATAAAGCTTTAAAACTCTACTGAATCATACATCACAATGAACATGCACTTGTACGTTAGCCCATTTCAAGAAAATGCTCTCAAGGAATGTGGACCTCACCTGACAAGGAATCAAGCTCATTACCACTGGAGTAATCAATAATCTCTGCTAATGTGTTCAGCTGGCGACACAAACCAGATCAATAAAACCTGCCACATGCTTTTGTTTTAGGAAATGAAGCCTTTTAGTTCTTAATTAAGGGAGAGACCTCACATCCGTAATGATGTTTGCAATGAATATTACCACAGAGGACATGGGAATGAGTCTAAGTTTCTCATTAATGAACTGCATAAGGAAGGGTGAAAAAAACCAAAAGGTTACAAACAAGGGGCTTTGTTTATTGCTTCCTTAGCATTTAAAATGTATAACCATAGAAAATCGTGTTCCCCCTACAGTGAGAGAATGGCAAAGATTCAGTTTTAGAAGCTCTGTGGCGGAAAGCAAAAATTATTTGCTCAATAAATCTCTAAACTGCAACCAAGAAAGGAAGTGTCTTTCAAAGGAGGCCAGAGAATCAACTGCCTGGAGAATTTACAAACAGAGATGACACAGAAAAGTGAAGGAAGTTACAGTAATATATAGCTATTGGCTAGAATCTGGCTCTAGAATTTAACACATTCCAATATAATTCAATATTCAATATTGTTTAGTGTTAAACATAATGTTAATATGTTTATGTTGGTGTTGTTGTTTAGTCACTATGTCATGTCCAACTCTTTTGTGACCCCATGAATTGTAGCCCACCAGGCTCCTCTGTCCATGAGATTTCCCAGGAAAGAATACTGGAGTGGGTTGCCTTTTCCTTCTCCATGTTATCTTCCTGACCCAACGATTGAACCTACATCTCCTGCATTGGCAGGCAGATTTTTTACCACTTAGCCACTTGGGAAGTGCAATATATTCACATTTATATATAATGTTCATATTCATAATGTCATCTTATCATTTAGGGTCTTAAGAGGATAGAGCCCCCAAGCAGTATTATAGTGAAGAAATAGCTTACAAAATATTTGATTTTTATTCAATAAAACTACTAACACTGGACTAAATACCAACCCTGAGATACATCAACGTTTTAAAGCTAAAAGACAAACTAGCAGATGAACAATATTATTGCTTCTTTCAAAAATATCTTTATCACTAAAATCTTTGTGTATAAAAATCACAAGTTTCTTAGGGCATATCTACACAAATAAGAGCTACCTGACTCTTTTTTACTAATAAGGTACAGAGTTAGAGGGCTCAGCTTTGCTCTGAGTCTATAGCTGATAACTCTTCTTTGCTATTCCATATACTTATTTATTGATCTTGCCTGGGTAAGATAGATCTCCTTGGATCAGGGTAACTTCATCTAGTCATTCATTCACAAGATGGAAAGCTCTGACTAAAGTATTAACAATTAATATTAGCTTGCAGGTGCTGGAAAAATGTGGTAATTTTTAAATATTTTCTCACCAGTTTGGGACATTTGTAATTCAAACAATGTTTTCTGCTTATAAGTGAGTTTAACTCATGAATAGATTCAAATAACCTCTTATGTTTTCCAAGGTTTTTTGTTGTTTTTTTTTTCATTTCCTTTGTTACAAATTTAGACCCAGTCCTGCCTTTGGAAACTTCACTTTTTTATCTCCATAGAAGATGAGGACAGTGATCACAAACACTTTGTATACCTTTAAAAATGTTTTAAAACCTTAACATGTTTGCACATAAACCCTTTTGCTTATAGTGGTATATTTTTAAAATTATTGGCCTCATACTACATATGGTGCCCAGTTTAGTTCAGTTCACTTCAGTCGCTCAGTCGTGTCCAACTCTTTGCGACCCCATGTATTGCAGCACGCCAGGCCTCCCTGTCCATCACTAACTCCAGGAGTCTATGCAAACTCATGTCCATCGAGTCAGTGATGACATCCAGCCATCTCATCCTCTGTCGTCCCCTTCTCCTCCTGCCCCCAATCCTTCCCAGCATCAGGGTCTTTTCCAATGGGTCAACTCTTCGCATGAGGTGGCCAAAGTATTGGAGTTTCAGCTTCAACATCAGTCCTTCCAATGAACACCCAGGATTGATCTCCTTTAGGATGGACTGGTTGGAACTCCTTGCATTCCAAGGGACTCTCAAGAGTCTTCTCCAACACCACAGTTCAAAAACATCAATTCTTCGGCACTCAGCTTTCTTCACAGTCCAACTCTCACATCCATACATGACCACTTGAAAAACCATAGCCTTGACTAGACAGACCTTTGTTGGCAAAGTAATGTCTCTGCTTTTTAATATACTATCTAGGTTGGCTATAACTTTCCTTCCAAGGAGTAAGCATCTTTTAAATATGGTGCCCAAGTAGGTACCTAATCATTAGGGAATCTATAAGTAGATAGCTGGCTTCCCTGGTGGCACAGTGGTAAACAATCTGCCTGTTAATGCAGGAGATACAAGTGACATGGGTTCGATCCCTGGGTTGGGAAGATCCGCTGAAGTAGGAAATGGCAATCCACCTTGGCATTCTTGCCTGGAAAATCCCATGGACAGAGGAATATGGTGGGCTATAGTCCATATGGCTGCAAAAAGTCAGACACGACTAGGCAACTAAACAACACCAGCCTATGAGAACCTCAAACCAGCAGGTAGTGCTAACACAGCTATGTATTTGTACAGATATATCTCCAGGAGTTGGAAAATATTGACAATAAAAATCTTACTAAGATGAATTATATAACTGTAATATGTTCACCCTTAATAGCAATGATAAGCCCTTCATATTATACTTTATAATATATGTATATGAATAAATAAGTTAGGGCATGGGGAAAGTCGGGGGAAGAAGAGAGGCAAGGAGAGAAGGGAAGGAGGGAGAGAGACTGACATGAGTACTTTAGTAACCATGCGACTTTCTGGCTGGGTCTAGCCACACCGCAGCAAAGTGGGTTTCTCTCAACTGTTCCACGCTTTGGTTTTATTTTAGTTAACAAACACTTGCATCAGACTTGGCAATAGCCAATTTACATATAACAACTCATTCAATTTTTAAAGTAAGTCTATAAGGAATGTAGTTTTACTATTATCCTAATTTAAGTAATAAAAATTCTCGAAATCAAAATTGAAAAATAGCTGCCCAAGACAACTAAAACGTGGCAAAACTGGATTTTGAGCTTGGAATCCTCTTTAATATATTGTCTCTTCATTTGTTGTGGGCCAAAACCTTGCAGTTCTCCGAGAATTGCAGGGAATCTGAAAAACTCATTTTGTTCCTCCCTGGTCAAACTCTAAATATTAGGACAGGCATAATTTCACTGTTATCGGGGAAATGTAAGAACAGTTATTCAGTAAGAGGAACAAATTCTAGATTGTAACAGAAACACTAGAAACTCATTCTGTAATTCTGTGAAACTTTCTCTTTCTCTCTCTTTTTTTTTTTTAATGTTTGTTTCTCTGTGTGTGTGTACTGAGTCCTGTCTGACTGAGACCCTATGGACTGTAGCCCATCGAGCTCCTCTGTCCACGGGATTTTCCAGTCAAGACTGGAGTGGGTTGCCATTTCCTCCTCCAGGGGATTTTCCCAACTCAGGAAATGAACCCAAGTCTCCTTAGTCTCTTGCATTTCAGGCAGATTCTTTACCACTTGAGCCATGGTATCATGGAAGACCCAGTGTTTGCTTGGTTATGATTATCTGTTCATGGAATATACACTTGAGGCACCTCTTAATGTCTCAATAGTACCTCATCATAATCCTATTTATGCCCATACAAATTTCATACGATTTCTATGTTATTGGAAAAATGAAAATAATGGTAGTAATTTAAATTTTTTTTGTCATCAAATCCATGGGGTGTGAAATGGTGATTAGCTTTAGGCAGTGAATAAATACTCATTCACTTGCAAAAAGTGAAGTTTTCCTAACCAATGATATATTGTTGAGGGCATTTCAGTTCAAGTCTTTAAATGTTTCTTTTAAAAGTAAAACATATACTGAAGGAAATTAGACTGAGATTAACCTTGCCCCTGGTCTCAATCTGTTCTATTTTCTTGACTCTTTCCTTTGAACAAAGTTCAGTGTCCCCCTCATCCTCCTAGTGGGAGCCTTCTATCCCCAAAGCTTCAAGTCATAGGTCACAGAATATGGAGGCATATAAGACCTGGAATTGTGTTTTTTTACTACATCAGAAAGGACAAATGAAATAAGCTCTAAGATTGAATTATTTTTAAACCATGCTTGAGAGTAAACATAAAGTTTTCAATGAAAATGAAAACTTTTTTAGTAGATAACATGAAGTTCTGTAATTGGTTCTTAGAATAAAAGTTCTTAGAATAAAAAACTTTATGATACTCTGAGGAAGCATGACAGACAAATATTTATTGAATGAATAAATCTTTTTTTAGATAAGATTATATTGCTTGTGATATACATTTATTTCAAATAAAACTAATTTTAGAAACTCTCAATCACAGATTTTTATTTTTTTTAATGTTAGCATTACTTTCATGGCATAATTTGCAAACTACTTGTCAGGAATATCTCAAATAAGCAAATAAGATGATTCAGTTCAGTTCACTCACTCAGTCGTGTCTGACTCTCTGCGACCCCATGAATCACAGCACGCCAGGCCTCCCTGTCCATCATCAACTCCCGGAGTTTACCCAAACCCATGTCCATCGAGTCAGTGATGCCATCCAACCATCTCATCCTCTGTCGTCCCCTTCTCCTCCTGATCCTAGTCCTTCCCAGCATTAGGGTCTTTTCCAATGAGTCAACTCTTCACATGAAGTGGCCAAAATATTGGAGTTTCAGCTTCAGCATCAGTCCTTCCAATGAACACCCAGGATTGATCTCCTTTAGGATGGATTGATTGGATCTCCTTGCAGTCCAAGGGACTCTCAAGAGTCTTCTCCAACACCACAGTTCAAAAGCATCAATTCTGCGGTGCTCAGCTTTCTTCACCGTCCAACTCTCACATCCATATATGACCACTGGAAAAACCATAGTCTTGAGTAGATGGATCTTTGTTGGCAAAGTAATGTCTCTGCTTTTAAATATGCTGTCTAGGTTGGTCATAACCTTCCTTCCAAGGAGTAAGCGTCTTTTAATTTCATGGCTGCAATCACCATCAGCGGTGATTTTGGAGCTCAAAAAACTAAAGTCTACACTGTTTCCACTCTTTCCCCATCTATTTCCCATGAAGTGATGGGACCGGATGCCATGATCTTAGTTTTCTGAACGTTGAGCTTTAAGCCAACTTTTTCAGTCTCCTCTTTCACTTTCATCAAGAGGCTCTTTAGTTCTTCTTGACTTTCTGCCATAAGGGTGGTGTCATCTGCATATCTGAGGTTATTGATATTTCTCCTGGCAATCTTGATTCTAGCTTGTGTTTCTTCCAGCCCAGCGTTTCTCATGATGTACTCTGCAAATATTGTTGAAGTAAATAATCAAAGTAACATTAACTTTATTTAATATACTTTGTATTTTTTAGAATCATAGGATAGTATCATAGGATGAGCTAGAAGGAACTCTAAACGGGAAGAGGAAGCATACAAGGAAAACATATTTATTTAATGCCTAGAAGATCCAAAACAATTTTATTTTATTAACATAATACACAAATAATTAAATCTCCTTATTACAGATATAGTAAACTAAAGCTAAGAACATGTAACTTTCCCAAGGTTGATAAATTAAAAGCTGGTGAGTGACACAGAGGAATCCCAACTAAGTGTGCTTATATACAAAGGGTCTCTGTGATGACCTAGGGGGGTGAGGTGGGAGGTGGGGTGGGAGGGAAGCTCAGGAGGGAGAAGATATATGTACACTTACAGCTGATTCACATTGTTGTACAGCAGAAGCCAACGCAAAATTGTAAATAATTATCCTCCAATTAAAAATAAAAATTAAAGAAAAATAAATACAATGGCTATTTTCTTTGTACTAATGACTAGAATGTGAAAGGGCTTCCCTGGTAGCTCACCTAGGAAAGAATCCACCTTCAGTGCAGGAGATCCTGGTTTGCCTCCCGTGTAGGGAAGATCCCCTGGAGAAGGGATAGGCTACCCAACTATTCTTGGTCTTCTTTGGTGGCTCAGACAGTAAATAATCCACCTTCAACGAGAGACACCTGAGTTAGACCCCCAGGTTGGGAAGATCCCCTGGGGGAGAGCATGTTAACCCACTACACTATTCTTGCCTGGAGAATTCCCATGGACAGAGGAGCCTGGTGGGTTCCGGTCCATGGGGTCACAAAGGGTCGGGCACAACTGAGTGACTAAGGATAGCACAATCCCCCAGAAGTCTTTTAAAGAAACTTCTTTTACAACACAAAAATTGTGATATATGAATAAGGCTTCACATAAGACGTGTATAGGTATAGGAAAAGTTCTAGGTTCTTTATTGTCATTCAGTTGCTAAGTTGTGTTCGACTTTGTAACACCATGGACTGCAGCATGCCAGGCTTCCTTGTCCTTCACTATCTCCTGGAGTTTGCTCAAACTCATGTCCATTGAGTGAATTATGCCATCCAACCATCTCATCCTCTGTCACCTCCTTCTCCTGCCTTCAATGCTTCCCAGCATCAGGGTCTTTTCCAGTGAATCAGTTCTTTGCATCAGGTGGCCAAAGTATTGGAGCTTCAGCTTCAGCATCAGTCCTTCCAATGAATATTCAGGTTTGATTTCCTTTAGGATTGACTGGTTTGATCTCCTTGCATTTCAAGAGACACTCAAATGTCTTCTCCGACACCATAATTCAAAAGCATCAATTCTTCCGTGCTCAGCTTTCTTTACGTTCCAAATCGCACATCCATACATGACTGCCAGTAAAACCATAGCTTTGATTATATGGACCTTAGTTGGCAAAGTGATGTCTCTGCTTTTTAATATGTTGCCTAGGCTTGTCATTTCTTTTCTTCCAAAGAGCAAACATCTTTTAATTTCATGGCTGCAGTCACCGCCCACAGTTATTTTGGAACCCCCAAAAATAAAATCCATCACTGTTTCCACATTTTCCCCATCTATTTGTCATGAAGCGATGGGACTGGATGCCACAATCTTAATGTTTTGAATGCTGGGTTTTAAGACAGCTTTTTCCACTTTCCTCTTTCACCCTTTATACTTAGTCTAAAATTATTTTTTTTCCTTTTTTGAATTTCAGTATAATATTGTTAGTTTTGCAAGACCTGTCTGTCTTTATATCTCCATTCTCTTCTACTTTATAAAATTTATGAAGTAAAATGAAATTCAGGAATATCTGAGAGCAGGGGGAAGAAGTTTGCATTTTATAGCTTGCTCTCTTACTGGAATCTATAATTAGCAGCAGAGAACAATAGATCATTATGAAATCAAGCAGTGATATTTCAAATTAATATTTTCATTCTTTCTGGTAGCAGCAAAATTCTGAGTAGTTTGTACTTGAAGCTTATGTTTCACATGAATTGACACCATTCTAATATTAAATATGTTTTAAATTTGAGAACAAAGTAGAAAAAGCCTCAGAAATGGAGTCCAGCTATACTATAAATCACTGGTAGAATATATTTGATTGTTGTAATTTTCAAATGAGGGAAGGCAACTAGTCTGTTTTTAGTACTGCTTGATACTGGCATGATAGCAATAGACAATTGCATTTTTTATGGTCCCATTATTGTTAGTATTTCAGCAATCAATACCATCAGCCAATGTGCTGAGCTGGTGGCAAAATGGAGTCAATAATCCTGCCACATGCTTTTGTTTTAGGAAATGCACCCTTTTATCTCCTAATTAAAGGCCACTCTTTCACTCTCATTTGCATTCCCTAGACATGCAGGAATAGTCAAGAAGGATAATGAAGCAACTTTAAGGTTGATCTATAGTAACTGGATCATATTTCAATTAGGACATAGACTACAGGTTATTCTTTTTAAAGAAAATCTCATGCAAAATATATGTTTACAAAAAACTAGGATATTATTTATATCACAGATATTTTCTTTAATTTTATATTTAATAGCTATAATTCTCTCCCTCAAAGGCATTTAAAATCTGATTCTCCTAATGGAAAATCCATGTTCCCCAGCAATTATGGGAAGCATATCAATCTCAATAATCTTGATTTCTCTAATTCTGTTTTTTTTACTAAAATGCAACATTTTGATAAGTCACTAAATGCTATCATATTGAATTTTATTCTTTGTAAACTAACATTACATTTGGGAAGAAAGAATCATCATACTTTGACAGTTTGTGTGGTTTCTCTGTGTTTATTCATGGCATTTGTTTAGCTATTATTTAAGTATCTTGTTTCTGATGGATCTCAGTATATTCCTCCCTGTGACTTTCAAGCAGACATAATTAAAAGAGCTGCAGTTAATGCCAACAGTTAAAGTTAACCTAATCAGGAATACTGTCAATAAGAGAGACCAGTTGAAGTTTATAAGCCAAGCTTCTCACAGCTAACAGGGTTCACCTAAATCTATAGTGTATAGTTTATTGCCTTTTATTGAAAGAAATATAGTTAGTGGTTTACACAATTTTGTCTGTTTTAACTGACCTCAAAATGAAGGTTATGCTAGACAAACACTAAAGGTTTAACAACAGGGAATTCAAAGTTAGGAAATATCAAGGTTAATATTCTAAAAGTGAGAATCACTACGTAAACTGTCAACAGCATTTTTAACAAAGTCTCTTACACATAGATAGAAACATTTACTGCTTTTGAATGATTCCATAAATTCTTCCTGTTAGCCTAGATTTCTTAGGTGCTTATGCTATTTCACTGGTGCTCAATAAGTGATAAACAAGTTCTGTACTTGTTGGGATGACTAATTTAAATTTTCAGGGATAACTGAGGTTTTTGTTACCATAATGTAATTGTGGATCTATTTGTGGAGCCTAGAAGAGTCACTGGAATTCTCCTGATTACTGTCATCTCTAAAATCAAACATTAAGTAAAAAGTACAACTCAATAAAGTCAGGACAAGTAAATATTGTAGACCTCTCAGGAGTGATTTGAACTCAAGATGAGTTTTAAAGAAAATGGTGATCAACTGAGGTGCTGTCTGAGGGCCAAGGAAGCATGTATGCACGTTAAGTCACTTCATTCGTGTCCGACTCTGTGTGACCCTATGGACAGCAGCCCACCAGGCTCCTCTGTCCATGGAATACTCTAGGCAAGAATACTGGAGTGGGTTGCCATCGCCTTCTCCAGCAAGGAGCCATAGGTGGTAGAAAAAGGAAGTGACAGGGCTTCCCTGGTGGCTAAGTGGTGCAGAATTCACCTGCCAATGCAGGAGACATGGATTCGATCCCTCGTCCCAGAAGATCCCACATGTCTGGGAGCAACTAAGCCTGAGCGCCACACTAATAAGCCTGCGCCCTAGAACCCAGGAACCACAACTACCGAAGCCCTCAAACCCATGTTTGCAACAGGAGAAGCTGTCACACTCAGGAGCCCACACACCGCAACTGGAGAATGGCCCCTGCTCACTCCAACTAGAGAAACAACAGCACCAACGAAGACGGGCACAGCCAAAAACAAACAAATAAATGCATAAAGTTATATAATAAAAAAAAAAGGAAGTGCTACTCATAGTTTTAAGGAAAATAATAGAAATGAGGCGATAAGGAATTTAGCAGATGTGTGTATGTGTGTGCTTGAGAGAGACAAGGACAGAAAAAGAGATTATATATGCCTGTATATTACATTACCCTGTATAGATTAGCTAATTATATCTGTCTCCTTCTTCTGTCCTGTTATCATGTTTGAAGAGTATGAGTGATGTTTAAATTTTCAATTTAGCCTGTGTGTCACAAGACTGCAAGAAGTATATGTGGATCTGATAAGGAAGCTTTCATAATACTTGGAGATCCCAAATTATTGAAATTACTATGGTAGCTGATGAGACTTTGGAGAGAGAGGAGCAGTTGTGTTTTATGAAATATAGTTGTGCAATATTAGGCAGAGACATGATGTTTGTTCAGGAGTAAGAGTACTGTGTTGAAATGGATGCAGAAAAAGATTTTAAATGCAAATGGAATAGATAATTTTCTTCTTTCCTCTCAGATGCAATTCTCACTCTTTATTTTGTATCTTTGAGAGTTGAACGTTGCAGTCTGTATTTTCTAGGCTAACTTACCCTATCTTGCTTATCGAATTCCCAGAGGGAATTGACTCTCTGCCAGTTTGAGTTAGCCAATTAAATTCCCAGAGGGAAATGCTATTTCAGGAAGCATCTCTATGTGTGACTGTGGCTTCTCTGAAATGCCACATGCTTTTGGCTCCTGCTGGACAACAGAGCTTCTTTATTCTTTATTCAGAGCCATGACCTGCTCTTGCTGTCTCTTGAGCCCTGAAATGATAGCCACATTGTTGCTAAAACCTAGATAGCTTCACTAATTGACTTATCAGTATCTTGTTATCTGACTAACCAATTTATTAAATTCCTAATCATATTCCTAATCAAGTATGCTGATAACGATTCTCTCAGTTTTTAATTGTATAAGAAGTTTTGGCTTCTCCATTTATGGAAGAAGTATGGAATTTTTGTTGAGTATGAAATTCTGAATTGCTGTTGCAATTGTCGTTGCTGTTTTTCTCAACACTTTAAAGATGTCACTATTGTCTTTAGACTTCAGGGTTTCTGATGAGAAGCTGTTTATAAGCTTATCTTTTATCCTGTGAATATAATTGTTTTTCTTCAAGCTTTCTTCAAAACTTTTTTGCTCATCTTTTTTTTTTAGTTTTATTGGAGTATAGTTGATTTATATTGTTGTATTAGCTTCAGATGTACAATAAAGTGATTAAGTTATACATATACCTATATTTACATATACAAGCTTCCCTGGTAACTCAGACAGTAATCAACCCACAATGCAGGAGACCTGGGTTCGATTCCTGGGTCGGCAAAATCCCCTGGAGAAGGGAATGGCAATCCACTCCATTGTTCTTGCCTGGAGAATCCCATGGATAGACAAGCCTTGTGGACTAGCCCATGGGGTAGCAAAGTCACACACAACGGACCAACAAACACTTTCACATACATATAATTTTTTCTTTTTCAGATTCTTTCCCCATATAGGTTATTACATAATATTGATTTTTTTGTTAACAGTTTGACTTCATTTTGTTTTTGTTGTTTATCTTTGTTGTCTACAGCAAGACATTTTTTTTTAATCTTTCTTAGTGCTCTCAGAAATTTGTGGAATTGTGATTTTGTGTCAGTCATTAATTTTTGGAAGTCTCAGATGCTTTTTCTTCAATCTCTACCTCTTTTCTCTATTTCCTGTCCTTCTCAGATTCTAGTTATACATGCTGTAGAACATTCACTATTGTACCACTGCTCTCAGATGTTCTGTGTTGTTTACTTCACTGTTTATTCTCTTATTTCACTCTGGATATTTTTTGCTTATCTCTTGTGTTCCCTAGTTCTTTTCATTTATGTCAAGGGTAGTGATGGAAGTATTGAAAATCTTTTTACTAAGTTTTTTTTTTTTTCCCCTAATATTCCAACTTGATTTTCACATGGGTCCATATATTTTCTGAGATTACCCACCTAATCTTGCATGCTGCCACTTTTCCTTTACGAACTTAACATACTAATCATAGTTATTTGCAATTCATTTTCAGATAATTTCAACATTTGTATTATCTCTTGTTTTCATTCTGATGATTGCCTTGTCTCTTGGAAGTGTGTGTGTGTGTATGTGTGTATGTTTTGTCTTTCCATACATTTCATAATATTTTAATGAAAGATAGATAATTCATATAGGTCAGCAGAAATGGAGGTAAATAGTTTCTAATGTCTGGAAACCGGTAAACCTTTCCTTTTGCTAAGACTTAAGTGAAATTATGTTTTCCTAGTTAGAATTTGAGCCAAAACTAACTTTCTCTTGCTCAGATAGCCCTCAATGCATTAAAGTCTTCAAATATTTTTGGTTTTTTTTTTCCACACAGTTCTGCCATCCTGCACATGGTGTTCACCAGCTCACCAACTAGTGAGCTATTCTAGTTGAACTCTTATATCTAGTTGTATCCTACAAGTTCATGCTCATGGCTCCTACACCACACCCACCCCACCCAGTCAACTGTGTCTCCTTAGACTTTAGGCCAAATTAAGGCCTTGTGACCTCAATTCTTTGATATACTCAACAGATCATAAAGTTGATGTCAGTCTTGCTATATTTTCCCTAAGTAGCAACCCTGTTTCCTGCTCTCTGCATCTTTGAGCAGAAGTCATGCTCTCCTTGGGGGCATTTTCCTGATTCAGGGATTGAATCCATATCTCTTATGTCTCCTGCTTGGCAGGCAGGTTCTTTACTACTAGTGCTATCTGGGAAACCCAATTTACAGTGGTGGCTCAGACAGTAAAGAATCCACCTGCAATGCAGAAGACACAGGTTCCATCTCAGGGTCAGGAAGACCTCATGGAGAAGGGAACGGCAACCCACTCCAGTAGGCTTGCCTTGAGAATTCCATGGACAGAGAAGCCTGGCGAGATATAATCCACGGAGTCACATAAAATCAGACACGGCTGAGCAGCTAACACTTTCTTTCTTCTGAAATCGTTTTAGTTTTCATAAACCATTTTTTCTTACAGAAAAGAAATCCCCCTCTCTGTCTCCATCTCTCTCTCAGAAAAAGCCATTCATTGTAATAAAATGAACAAGACACAATAATTTCAATTCCTGAAACTTTTGCTATTTGTTAGAGCTAGTACTTTAGGTAAGTCATTTCACTTCTTTGAAACTAGTTTGGAGTTAATAGTAACATATTTGTAATGGAAATAATAATAAATTAATGACCTTTCTGTAGATTTAGTGATAAACTATTAAACCTTATTTTGGGAACTCTAAAATGCTACACAAATTCAAAAATGGATCATATCTAATATTTGCTTAAGCATTTTATATATTGTAACTTAATAGTTCCTCAAAGAACCTCACCTTCTGGTCTTCACCATGCACATTTTTTTTTTTTATGAAGGGATAAGACTAGATAAGCATCTGTTAATAAATATCCAACTGTCCCATGGAAATTATCTCTGAAAATTAAGAATTCCTTAGTCAAATAATTTTGAAAAACGCTGCCTAAAGTATCTACATTGTGGTATTTTTCAAGGGACATTAAATGTTAAAATTGTGAGATAAGTAAACACATTTAACTTTGTTTAAATTATATTTGAAAAACGCACATTTATATATGTTTTAAAATATGCAAATATATTGGTCTTAAATGTTTTCAAGTGTATGAATTATTATTATTCACTAGATGTTTAAAATAAATGATCTTCAAGATCATTTTTAGAGCTAGTATTTGAAGTATCTATGATACTTTTTTAGTTACTACTAGTTAGTGTCCTACAGAATTTTATATTTAAACATATATATCTATGTCATTTACAGTTCTCACTAAATGACATAACAGTGCTTCCCCAGTGACTCAGCAGTAAAGGATGCACCTGCAAGTCAGGAACCTCAGGAGATGCAGGTTCGAGTCATGGGTTGGGAAGGTCCCCTGGAGGAGGGCGTGGAAACCCACTCCAGTATTCTGGCTTGGAAAATTCTGTGAAGAGAGGAGTCTGGTGGGCTACAGTCCATGGGGTCCCAAAGAGTTGGTCACAAATGAAGCGACTCAGCATGCATACACACATGCAAATGACATAACATTTACTAATATGGGCTAGAAAATTATTACAGAAATTCTGAGAATCACACACATTTGTTTGCAGAAATGATGACTCCTAGAAAACGCAAATGTATTTAATTTGACAGTGTGTGCTTGAAGTGTCCTTAGGGTTTTGAAAGAGTAAAGAAAAATATTTTGGCAAAAAGCAATAAAACTGCAGGAAGAATAATATCTTCAAATCTAGCCCACAAAATATATGGGGATATGAAGAGGCTCCCCGGTGGCTCCGGAGTAAAGAATCCACCTGCAATGCAGGAGACTCAGGAGACCCAGGTTCAATCCCTGAGTCGGGGGAGGAAATGGGAGCCCACTGCTGTATTCTTGCCTGAAGGATCCAGTGAACAGAAAAGCCTGACATGCCACAGTCCATAGGTCACAAAGACTGAAACGGCTGAAGTGACTTAGCATGCATGAAGAGGCAATGATGGAAATAGCCTATGATCATGAGGGATATAGAGCACATAGTATTTTAAGGGGATAGTCGGGTTTCAATTAAAGCAAGACTATGAAGGGGTCTTTGTAAAAATGTATACAGATATAGAGTTTTTTGGTGAAAAATATGGTTGGCGACACAGAGGAAATGTTTGTTATGGGCAAAAATGGCATTGATGTGGTCACATCTGGGAGCTGTACAGAGTACTATGAGGATAAGTATCTATGTGAAAATTAACAGTCAGGGGCACTTACACTCCTGATGTGACTGAATTTAACTGGGATATTAAATCAAAGTTGGGTTTTACCTGTTAGTTCTAGGGAAAGATGTAAACAAGCAGTTAAAGTCAAATTTCAGAAAATCGTCTGTAAGGTATGGCATCATGGGCATACATTCAATCTTTCAATGCAAGATTGACTTTGTCCCATGATTAGGTGTTTTTTTGAGGGACAGGTCTTTAAGGCAGCTAACTGAACCCTGATGACGTGGGAGGGGTTATCTCAACAAGATTGAAGGTAAATAAATACAAACACCTGTACTTGTTTTTTCCCATAGTAGCATTATGTCATTGTCATTAAAGAGTGAGTATCTATTTTCTTTTTAGTAAGATGAGAATTATGTTAACTGGATCAGTTAGGATATTCTAGCTATATGTTGCAGAAACTGACATGCTTGTTAACCAATAAGGAG
Organism: Giraffa tippelskirchi; assembly: GCF_054371585.1. Taxonomy (NCBI): domain Eukaryota; kingdom Metazoa; phylum Chordata; class Mammalia; order Artiodactyla; family Giraffidae; genus Giraffa; species Giraffa tippelskirchi. The sequence goes on along the minus strand of NC_137285.1, from coordinate 88,799,464 downwards.
AATTTCTACCTCCAATTATAATTCCACAGATAAGACATCAGGTTGGCTGATTTTGTGTGTAAGCAGAAAAATCAGAAAGCCCTATTTTATTTAGTACTCCTTTCTTACATTTTCTGTGGGTTAACCTTGTAATAATATTAATTCACTTTAGAGTAATAAATTGGCTGCCAGCACCAACTTGGGGAATGTGTTCTTTTGTTCTTATCCATAAAGAGTATAGTTTTGCTTTGTTTCTATTTGCCAAAAGTCTTGAAAGAGACTTTCTCATTTTTTGTATATCTATCCATAATTTGGGTGGATTGAATAATGGAGTTAATCCCAACAAACACTAGAGGCATGAGTTATGTATCAGTTGGCGACCCACTCCAATATTCTTGCCTGGAAAATCCCCATGGACAGAGGGGCCTAATGGACTACAGTCCACGGGATTGCAAAGAATTGGACACAACTGAGCAACTCAGCACAGTACGCACAACACATAGTGCCATTTCTGTAAATTATCGAGCAATAAGTAATCTTCACTGCAAGTTTAGTGAATGTTTAGTAGTGTGAGTTAATTTTAATGAACTTATATGAGAAAAATTACTTTACTTATTGCAAATTTTATACATTCATTCTTTTTTATTTTAAAAGAGAACTCTATGATTGATTCATGTTGATGTTTGGCAGAAATCAACACAATTCTGTAAAGCAATTATCCTTCAGTTAAAATAATACATTTAAAATTAAAAAAAAGATAAAAAAGAGAACTCTTAACTCTTCTCAATAAATAACTGATTTTCAATTTGATCATCCTCTAGACTCATTTGTCCAAATGTTATTCAGTCGTTCAGTTGTGTCTGACTCTTTGTGACCCCATGGACTGCAACACACCAGGCGTCCCTGTCCTTAACAATCTCCTGAAGTTTGCTCAAGCTAATGTCCATTGGGTTGGTGATGTCATCCAACCATCTCATCCTCTGATGTCTGCTTCTCCTCCTGCCTTCAATCTTTCCCAGCATCACGGTCTTTTCCATGAGTCAGTTCTTTGCATCAGGTGGGCAAAGTATTGAATCTTCAGTTTAAGCAACAGTCCTTCCAATGGATATTCAGAATTGATTTGCTTTAAGATTGACTGCTTGGTCTCCTTATCGTCCAAAGGACGTTCAAGAGTCCTCTCTAGCAGCACCGTTTGGAGGCATCAGTTCTCTGGCTCTCAGCCTTTTTCATTATCCTGCTCTCACATCCTTATTTGTCCATGTATTTAATAATTCTCTTCTAAAACTGCACTGGGTAAGGAAAATGATGTTAGACTTATGCCCAATGTTTGGCAGATACTTCCCTGTTTAGTCTCAGTAAATGCCTTTGTGCTAAAAGAATGCAACTCTGAATACCTGAGCTGGATTGAAATATCTGCTTGTTTTCTGGATTATTATGGAATAAATAATAGAAATTAAGATACTTATTCTGTGTGGTATTTTATAGGTGTTGAACATTTATCTAAATTCAGCATATTAAAAATTAAATTTCTGTCTTCAAAATAACTTTGAAAATTAAGACTTTCCTCTACTATTTCTCAAATCAAATGCATTTGAGTAATCCTGATATCCATCCATTTTTTTTAAACCAAAAACACATCATAATCACCTCTTATTGTCTTTATTCATCAAGATCAGTCCATCAAACTCATCCATTGATTCAATAAACACTTGTTCACTAGCATAAGGTGTTATACTAGGCAATGGGGTGTGAGTCTGGCCTTCATGAAAATGCAGTTTAGTTTGGAAGATATAAGGTGAACAAGTATTCATAAGTGTGAAGTATGATTTATATTAAGTGCATAGACCTTAAGCAAAAATTCAGTGAGTCTTGCTAAATGTATACATTCATGTAAACCACACTTGGATCAAATTTGTTATAACCACTCCCCTTATTCAAAAAAGTCCCCGGATACTTTCCAACCAAATCACCACCTTCACCCTCTGCAGTGGCTGCCACTCTTCAAATTTCTAGTTCAGAAGATAATGTTTCCTGTTCTTAAACTTTGTATAAATGGAATTATACAGTAAGAATATTTTATGCCAGATACTCTTTTTTGCTTTAATGACTGTGAGATTCATTTATTTTTTTTGTATACATCAAATTATGTTTTGTTGTCGAACAACATAATATGTATGACAATGATAATTTGTTTCCCATGGATGAATATTTGGATTTTTAAGAATTAATAATAGGACTTCAGCATTTATCTGATTATATTTATATTAATTTCTCTTGACTAAATATCTCTAGGAATTACTAAAAACTGCAAAAGGAGTTCCGCAACATAGACGTATCACTTATATTCCCACCAGTAATATATGCTCTACAGTCTTACTGTTATTTAGTGTTGCCAGTCTTTCTTATTTATTATTTCCTATAGTTGGTTTCAAATGGTATCAAAATGTAGTTTCAGTGCTTATTTTCCTGATACCAGTGACATCGATAATTTTTTTAATGTGTTGGCTATTCCTATATCTTTTTTTGTGAGGTGATTTTTGAGCCTTTTGCACATTTTTAGGGGAGTCTTGTTTTCATTTTGGTATCTTAGGACTTGTTTTCTATATCATTTGCCCCATGTCAGATTTTTTACCTTAAAGTTATATATATATATATATATACACAAACACATATATATATATATGTATATATAAAGTTTATGAATATTTTAAATGAGCTAGGCTTGTTACATATACACCAGCTGACACTATATGATTTGGTTCAAACATAACTTTATATGATATTAGGTTTAAAATTGAATATAGAAATGAATAGCTAATTGAGAGAATTAAAATAAAATTAGGGTAAAATTTAACTCACTAAAATATCTAGACCTATTAAATATATAACAGTATATTATATATATTGAAGAAAGCACCTTATTGCTAGTGAAGAATAAACTACTTTTTGGAGATAATTTCTATTTTGTACATCCATAAAAAATGTCTATGTTTTCTTGTTAAAAACAACTCTACTTGCCAGAATTAATCATTTTATGTTTAATGTATAAACACATTGCAGAATGATCTCATACTGAAAGTTTTTGACACATCATTAATTGTAATTTTCCTAATAACTTAGCTGTAATTTATTACATGTTAGATTTCAATTGCTTTGGTTGCTATTGTTATCATTTTTACTTTTGTGGCAGATCTTGTATTTTAACAAGTTTCTGAATTGCAATTTGAAATTGCAAACTTTACAGTTGGCTGATGTGTTCTTACAAATTAATTATACTCTTCAAGAAAATTGCTTAGACCTAGAAAACTGACAAAATGTATTATGGTTTCTAGACACAAATCACACAGTAACATGTCTAGAGGGGTGAGGGAGTCAACAAACATTGTTTCTCAAAGAGAAAAGAAGAAAAAAGAAAGAAAATGAAAGCAAAACATCAGAAAAGTCCTTTACATATTTTACAATTTCCTCATAGACCCATCCTTCATAAGTATGAGGTTATCAAACATGAATTCAGTGCTTTATGCTTTGAAGGAATCCACCTGCCAATGCAGGATACATAGTTTCGATCCCTGCATCGGGAAGATCTCTTGGAATAGGCAATGGTGACCCACCGCAGTATTCTTGCCTGGAAAAATTCCATGGACAGAGGATCCTGGTGGTTTATGGTGCATGGGGTGGCAAAGAGTCAGACATGGCTGAGCACACAGCATAGTGGAAATAATAGCAAAAGTCAGAAATCTAGGATATAGACCCATCCCTAGTGCTAATGGTTGTACAATACTGGACAATGTAACTAAACTACAAAGGTATCGATTTCTGAGCTGTAAATTAAGGAGGATAGATGAGCTTTGTATTATATGAAGTTTAAATGCTATGTAGTTCTACAGCACATCTCCTTATAGATAAATAAGACCATATTCTTACAAATATTATGGAGTTGGCACTCAACACACACAAGGCTTCAAAGAATGAATATTGCTAGAACACTGTGGTTATTAATAAAAACATAAAATACTTTTTATGTCACCTTTCTATATCATATTACCTAGTGAAACCATTCAGACTTACTTGAACTTCTTTGTGTTAGTCATAGGATTAGTGGTGCCATTTATATATATATCAAATCAGCCATACACAATTCAGAGAACTTACCCACTAACAAGGTTTACTAAACAATCTCAAGGATACCATAAATTATAAGCTCAGAAGGCTGTGACACTGAGGGAGGCTCCGCAGGCTGATTTGACAACTTAAGCCTACAAGTTAGATAAGGTAATAGAAGGGAAATCTTACTCCTTCATCTTTAATACCTAGAGGGAAGAAAAGGGACATCATTATTGCCACTATGTAGTATATCTAACTGTACAGAATTATGTGTGTGGGTATGTGTATATACATATATATTAATGGCTCCACTAATCCTAGACTAACATAAAGAAGCTCAAATAAATCTGAATGGTTTCACTAGGTAATATGATATAGAAAGGTGACATAGAAAGTATTTTATGTTTTTATTAATAACCACAGTGCCCTAGCAATATTCATTCTTTGAAGTCTTGTATGTATTGTTCTTGTTGCTGTGTACAGCATGCACCTCTGGCTCAGACAGATGCGGAGTTAGAGTTAAGTTTGCAGATATTTTTACATAATGAGGAGCATTTAATTTAGAAAACATCTTCATTTCTATTTCTAGGTAGCTGTGTTGTTTTGGTGATATTCTCCAGTTATGCCTTGCAGATCCTAATCTCCATTTGTTACAGAACATCCTTAACCAGGACTGATGCTGAGATCATTTCAGAGGTGAAGTCTCTCCCCCCTTTCTGTAAAGAGGTCCAGCAGAAAAGGAAATTGAGCATGGTTCCTTGTCTTGTTTTCTTGCTTCTAGGAGTGTCTTCTTGGCAGAAAAATATTAATGTAGAGCTGGCCAGATGCTTTAACTCATTTTTCCCTGAAAAATTAGACTCTAAAGTCAGCTCATCATATATCAAGAAGAGACAGGTATATATATATATATTTTTCTCTCTCTCTGCATCATTTTTTGTACACAACACTAGCACAATATTGTATACTAACTATATTTCATAAAAAAAAAATACGATTTAAGCAAAGGGAATGTTTCATAAGAAGAGAAAGGTTAAATTGAAGTCATTATGTATTTATAAAAAAGTTAATCAGAGTAGCATCAGGAAGAAATGGAACATAGAAAATAACAGCCACAGAGGCAACGTTCTTAACACCCCTATAGGAGAGAATGTTGAGAGGAAATTCATCTTTTTGAGAAGACTGGCATTAGAACACCCAAGCCTGAACAAGCACTGAAACATTCAAATGATAAATTTTATTTCCTCTTGTGATACCTTCTTGTCCCTGCTCGACAAGATATTATTTTTGCTAAATTCATTTTCCATGTGGCTTTCCTACAGAGAAAACTGTTCAGACTTATTTCACTATCTTATACCCATGACAGTTCTATTTTTCATTGTAAATTAATACAATATCAAGTCTTTTGTGAACTCTCTATGCATAAATAAGTATCTTTAAATCCTCAAGGATCTGACTGAGTGATGGGACATGGAATTTGATGAAATTGCCAAAGTAGTAACATTTTATTGATGTCTTTTTGTAGAAAGAAAGCTAGATGAGCAGATGATACCTTAATGTCACTATCTTTTATTTTAGTGGTTCTTCCTATATTTGTATTATTCACTCATTTCCTTGTGCCACTAATAAATTCATTTGATTCATAGAAGTTAAGATTTTAGGGTAGCTAGATTTCTCAGAGCTACTGTCCATCATGCACAAGACTGCCTTTTACAAGGTTCTTGACAGAAATTGACTATTTTACATTTTACTTGAATACTTCTGGGCTTCATCAGTGGCTCAGCTGGTAAACAACCTGCCTGCCGATGCAGGAGACACGAGACACAGGCCTGACCCTTGGGCTGGGAAGATCCCTTGGAGAAGGAAATAGCAGTCCACTCAAGTATTCTTGCCTGGAAAAGTATGTCGAGAGAAGAGTCTGGCAGGCTACAATCTATGGGTCACGAAGAGTTGGACACAGCTGAGCACACAGGTACACACACACAGTGGATAATTTCAGTGATGAGATTTTCATAATTTCATTACACTAATTACAAACTTATTTCTTAGAATCAACTTTTTATCTCACACCTTTTAAATTACTTCAAAATTCCTTCACTAATTAGTTTTATACATATTTATACATGCCTTATTCTGTGAAAAGCAATACAGAAATAAAGCTCACACCGAAGTGTAGTAATATGATGCAAAGTCTTACCACACACAATATTCAGCACATAAGAATGCTATGGCATTGCAATATGCTGTCCCTAATTAAAAAAAAAAAATAGGAGGAGCATCTAACACAATTTGACGTAGAAAAAGTCTAATATAAAGAAGTGATGAATTGGGTGAGAATTTAAAAGGCAATATGTTCTCATTCTGGCTCTTGGCTTTAAATAGCAACACTTTGATAGTTACAAAATTTATATCTCCAGACCAGACTTCTTCCTTAAACTTCATCTATTAATTGCAGATGGCTTCATTTGGACATCTAAGTGTCTTAAACCTACTTTGTGCAAAACTTGCACAAGCATGATATTCTACACACATGTGATTCTCCTACAATCTTCCCTATTCCAGAAATGGCAACTTGTTTCTTTGGGGAGCTAGGCAGAAGACCTAAGATGGAATTCTGTGATTCTCTTTTAGTACAAATTCCTCCAAAGATAATCTATCAATAAATCTTGTCGGTTCTACCTTCAAAATATATTTGAATTTGATCCCTTTAAACCAACTGCATTAACCAAAGTCTTCATGAGAAAACTTCACACTATATTCTCTGTGTTGGGTTCAATGCCATAACCCTGATATGAGGCTTCTCTGTCCTTCACTGTCTCCTGGAGTTTGCTCAAACTTGTGTCTATTGAGTCAGTGATGCCATCCAACCATCTCATCCTCTGTCGCCCCCTTCTCCCGCTGTCCTTTACCAGCATCAGGGTCTTTTACCATGAGTCAGCTCTTGGCATCAGGCAGCCAAACTATTGGAGCTTCAGCTATGGCATCAGTCTTTTCAATGAATATTCAAGGTTAATTTCCGTTAGGATGGACTGGTTTGATCTCCTTGCTGCCCAAGCAACTCTCAAGAGTCTTGTCCAGCACCAGAGTTCAAAAGCATCAATTTTTCACCACTCAGCCTTCTTTATGGTCCAACTCTCACATCCATTCATGACTACTGGAAAAACCATAGCTTTGACTTATACAGACCTTTGTTGGCAAAGTAATGTCAGCTTTTTAATATGCTGTCTAGGTTCATCAAAGCTTTTCTTCCAAGGAGAAAGCATCTTTTGATTTCATGGCTGCAGTCACCATTAGCAGTGATTTTGGAGGCCAAGAAACTAAGTTCTGTAACTCTTTCAATTCCTAACACACAGTATACATTCAACAAATATTTATTGTGATAACTGATTAATAGGTTTGAGAGACAAAAAAAAAAAACATTAGAGGTGATACAGCAAAATATGTTGAGAAAGATACAAGTAATTTTTGTTTTTTAACAACATTATTGAGATATAATTCACTTACCATACAATGCACCTACAGTTAAAACATCCAATGGATTTAGTATATTCACAGACTTGTACAGCCATCACCATAATACATTTTTAAAACTTACAGTGCTTCAAAAAGAAAATGGGTACCTGTTAGTAAGCACTGCCTATTACCCCCTAATCACTTTCCCACTCTATCCCCAACTTTGGCCATAGGAAATCACTAATTTACTTTTTCTCTCTGTAAATATACTTAATCTGAGCATTTAATGTAAGTGAAATCATTCAATACATTGTCTTTCACTTAGCTTATTTCAAAAATTTATCTTTGTTATAGCACATAATAATGGTTCATTTTTGATTAACAAATTATATTTCATTGTATGGATATGCTGTATTACATCAATTGATCCCACTCCTGATACTACCCTTGGGCCTCCCAAGTGGCACTAGTAGTAAAGAACCAGAATGCCAATGTAGGAGACATAAGAGACACAGGTTTGATCCTGGGTTGGGAAGATCCCCTGGAGGAGGGCATGGCAACCCACTCCAGTATTCTTGCCTGGAGAATCCCCATGAACAGAGGAGCCTGGCAGGCTGCCATCCATGAAGTCTCAAAGAATTGGGCATGACTCAAGCAACTTAGAACATATGGACATTCTTTAAAAAAATAAACAGATAAACTTTGGTTATTATAAGTAATGAATATCTATGAACATCTATGTACAAGTTTTTGTGTAGACAAATGTTTTAATTTATCTTAGTTGCAGATCTAGAAGTGAATTTACTGGATCATGTGGTGATAACACCATGTTTAACATTCTGAGAAGCTACTGGATGGTTTCCCAAAATGGGTTCATCATTGTATGCTTCTGCTAGCAATGTATAAGGATTCCAAGTTCTCCACATCTTTGCCAACATTTGGTATTGTCTGAGTTTTCGATCATAGCCATCCTAGTGGATGTGAAGTGGTATCACATTGTGTGTTTGATCTGCATTTCTCTTATGATGATATTGAACACTTTTTACAGTTTTTGCCCTTACATTTGGATTCATTTTGAGTTACTTTTTTGTATGATGTTGGGTAAGTGTTCAAATTCTTTTGCATGTAGATATACAGTTTTCATAGAACTATTTGTTAAAAAAGTCATTCTCCCTCTCCCCCCAATTAAATTTCCTTGATACAATCTCATGAAAAATCAAATCACTGTTAATGTGGGTGTTTGTCTCTGCGCTCTCAGTTCTATTACGTTGGCCTACTTTTCTAATGTTTTTCCAGTACCACTCTGACTTGATTACTGTATGTCTATAGTAAGTTTTTTCTTTCTTTTTTTTTTTTTTACTGAATGAAAGACTCTTTAAATTCTTTAGTGCTGGTCAATATATCATATAGTCTCTGATATGATGTGCAGAGAAGGGCACATCACTTCTGAATTTAATCGTGAGAAAATTTTAGACAAATGAATTGACCAGCCTTCGTCAAACTATTAAGGCTATGAATGGCAAAGAACTAAGAATCTCAGAATAGATTAATGAGATATTACTGCTAATTGTAATATCATACTTGATATGGCTCAGGCCCAGAAGATGGATATTGGTGGGGCAAATAGATTTTGAGCAAGTCTAATTGTACCAATGATACTTTTCTAATTTTGATAATTTTTTATGTGTTTATGTAAAATGTAATCATTTAGAGAGCCAAGTAAAGGATATATGGGAAGTAAATACTTTACACCTGCTACATTTTTGTAAATGTGAAATTACTTTAAATGAGAACTCAAAATATATAAATAAAATCTAAAATAGTCATTTTTTTCTTTTATGTACTGTAATGCATATATATTTGCAAGAAATAATTCTTAAAGGACTTACCATTTTATTAAAGAGTGGTGTGATAGATTGAATGATAGTCCCCCAAAGATCTCTACCTCTTAATCCTGGAAACATATGAATATGTTACCTTACATGACAGAAGAGTCCTTGCAGATCTGATCAAGTTAAAGATCATAAAATAGAGATACTGTCCTGAATTATCTGGATGGATCCAGTTTAATTATAAGAATTCTAAAGAGGGAAGCAGAATTTCAGAGTCAGACTTAAAAAAAAAAATGTGATATGGAAAAAGAAATCAGGGAGAGAGAGGAAAATTTTGAACGCTCTACACTGCCAGCTTCTAAGTTGGAGGAAGAATCCATGAATGAAGGAATATTGATGACTTCTACAAGCTGGAAAACATTGTACCCTCGACAGTTCTAAAGGAATCAGCCTTTGCTAACACTGATTTTAGAACGTCTTACTTCCTAGTCTGTAACATAATAAATGTGTGTTGTTTTCAGCAGCTAGCTTTATGGAGATTTGTTGCAATGGCAACAGAAATTTAATACAGATAGCAATATACTCAAAAGTGCTAAACCCTTTCACAGCACTTTTAACTACTTTTCTTAGAATCAATGTGAACTAATTTATGTTCCTACTGTTTTTGTGTGACTAATTTAGTCAGATTCCTGCTGAAGAGGACGTCAGTAAAATTTTGTGCTCATCTCCTCATCTGAAGTTTTACTCAGTTTAGATCAGCATCATAATTACTATTGTTTCAGAAAGAGCCTTCAGCTCTCTAAGATTTTAATTCTATTAGCCTATGGGCTTTCTAACTAAATCCCGCAATTAGGCAAGTAGGTGTTTGCATCAACCTATGATATGAAAGAAGAGAGATATCTTGTGATCTTGCTGAGCAGCTGCATCTCCTCTGCTCCCCCACAAAATGAGTAGAGTGAGCCAATCATACACTTATTCTTTATCATATATCAGTCATAGAAAGGACAAAATAAAGGTCCAGAAGCATACCAATTTTGCTTTTTGTCAGGTAAACACATCAAAGTTGAGGAAGAAACGTTCCCACCATCCCCATTATCATTGTTGCTGTCACTGTTATTCCCAACATCATCATTATAAGTAGTAAATGACAACAGAAATGGCAGCAATAATGTAATACTCATGCAATAAAAGCAAATGTAACCTTATATAATATTTATATTACTGTATATTTTGACTGTAACTAGATCAGGAAATTGATCATATTACTGGACATGATCACCAGATTCCTAGTCACTCTCTATTCTTTATATACTAGTGATTACAACTTTGCATATTAGCACCATCAAAATGTTTTTGTTGACATGTCCCCATTCATAAAATAGATAAATCAAGCCTCATATATGCACACATGTTAATTTATAAATTAAATACCTATGCTACTCTGATAGTATATGTGTAATAAATACCAATGCTGCTTAATTCATTTATATTGTCTTATGAAAACAAGTAAAAATCCATAGAATCCTCAGCATAAGATCTTCTTAGACCCAATCAGGGATTGTAGTTCTCTATTTTTTTTTTTTTTTTAACTTGGAAGCCGTTCTACTTTGCCAGGAGACCTTCTGTGTGTTCTTGGGATGTCAGCTGTGTCTTTCAAACAGAACTTTAGAAAGCAACTGCAGTATTTATTTAAAGCAAGCCTCCATTGAAGACAGAGAAAGCCTGGAAAGAAGACAAGGAAGCTCCCTTTCTGTGTTTCATGACCAACAGATAAAAACTAAACAAATTAATAAATACAAAAAGATACGTTGCTTTCAGTTCAATTCAGTTCGGTTCAGTCACTCAGTCGTGTCCAACTCTTTGCGACCCTATGAACTGCAGCAGGCCAGGCCTCCCTGTCCATCACCAACTCCCAGAGTCCACCCAAACCCATGTCCATCGAGTTGATGATGCCATCCAACCATCTTATTCTCTGTCATCCCCTTCTGCTCCTGCCCTCAATTTTTTCAGCGTCAGAGTCTTTTCAAATGAGTCAGCTTTTCACATCAGGTGGCCAAAGTATTGGAGTTTCAGCTTCAGCATCAGTCCTTCCAATGAACACCCAGGACTGATCTCCTTTAGGATGGACTGGTTGTATCTCCTTGCAGTCCAAGGGACTCTCAAGAGTCTCCTCCAACACCACAGTTCAAAAGCATCAATTCTTCGGCGCTCGACTTTCTTTATAGTCCAACTCTCACATCCACACATGACCACTGGAAAAACCATAGACTTGACTAGACGGACCTTTGTTGGCAAAGTAATGTCTCTGCTTTTTAATATGCTGTCTAGGTTGGTCATAACTTTCCTTCCAAGGAGTAAGTGTCTTTTAATTTCATGGCTGCAATCACCATCAGCAGTGATTTTGAAGCCCAGAAAAATAAAGTCAGCCACTGTTTCCACTGTTTGCCTATCAATCTGCCATGAAGTGATGGGACCAGATGCCATGATCTTAGTTTTCTGAACGTTGAGCTTTAAGCCAACTTTTTCACTCTCCTCTTTCACTTTCATCAACAGGCTCTTTAGTTCTTCTTCACTTTCTGCCAGAAGAGTGGTTCATCTGCAAATCTGAGGTTATTGATATTTCTCCCAACAATCTTGATTCCAGCTTGTGCTTCCTTCAGCCCAGCATTTCTCATGATGTACTCTGCATATAAGTTAAATAAGCAGGGTGACAATATACAGCCTTGACGTACTCCTTTTCCTGTTTGGAACCAGTCTGTTGTTCCATGTCCAGTCCTAACTGTTCTGTGATCCACACAGTCAAAGGCTTTGGCATAGTCAATAAAGCAGAGGTAGATGTTTTTCTGGAACTCTCTTGCTTTTTCAATGATCCAGAGGATGTTGGCAATTTGATCTCTGGTTCCTCTGCCTTTTCTAAGACCAGCTTGAACAGCTGGAAGTTCCTGGTTCATGTATTGCTGAAATCTGGCTTGGAGAATTTTGAGCATTACTTTACTAGCATGTGATATAAATGCGATTGTGTGGCAGTTTGAGCACTCTTTGGCATTGCCTTTCTTTGGGATTGGAATGAAAACTGACTTTTTCCAGTCCTGTGGCCACTGCTGAGTTTTCCATATTTGCTGGCATATTGAGTGGAGCACTTTCACAGCGTCATCTTTCAGGATTTGAAGTAGCTCAACTGGAATTCCATCACCTCCACTAGCTTTGTTCGTAGTGATGCTTTCTAAGGCCCACTTGACTTCACATTCCAGGAGGTCTGGCTCTAGGTGAGTGATCACACCATCGTGATTATCTGGGTCATGAAGATCTTTGTTGTACAGTTCTTCTGTGTATTTTTGCCACCTCTTCTTAATATCTTCTGCTTCTATTAGGTCCCTACCATTTCTGTCCTTTATTGCGCCCATCTTTGCATGAAATGTTCCCTTGGTATCTCTAATTTTCTTGAAGATATCTCTAGTCTTCCCATTCTGTTGTTTTCCTCTATTTCTTTGCATTGATCACTGAGGAAGGCTTTCTTATCTCTCCTTGATATTCTTTGGAACTCTGCATTCAGATGGGAATATCTTTCCTTTTTTCCTTTGCTTTTTGCTTCCCGCCTTTTCACAGCTATTTGTAATTGCTGTCACAAAGAAGAAGCCAAAATATGAACTATATTCTCGTACCATAAGCTCTCTAGTATGAATGTTAGTTTTCAAAAGTAATCAAAGTTTGTAGTCTTTTCTCTATTCCTAGGATTCAGAATCCATTTCAATACCCATGGGCTGGATCATGAGCTGATCCTACAACAATCACAACTGCTACTGATGAAATTTTGTATTTTCCTTTGAATCTACTTCCTTCATATGTTAGGTTATTCTTTAAATGGAACTGTATATTATTTTGCAGTAAATCTGGATAGTTGCTATTTTCACATAGTCAAATATATGTGCTTAAGTTTGTAATTGAATAAATACTCTATTCTTCTGTTATAAATTTCTGTTATCATTATCTTTCTTTTTATCTCCACTGACTCATCATATTTTATTGAACTTTAGATTATGAATCACACACTTTTTAATAGTGATAGAGACATCAAAGCTCAGGAAGGCAAACAAGCAAGTAATCAAATAATTTCAATTGAGCATGGTCTGCTTAAATTAAAAAAGATATAGGATTCAGGGTGGTCACATAGGAGGGAGTAACTAATCTTCTAACTTCACCTGGCAAGTTGAGGAAAGATTTCACAGGACAGGAGATGCTTAAATGGATCCTGAAGAATGAGAAAGAAAGCAGCACAGAGTGTGGGTTTTCAAGTAACAGGAAAAAATATCACGGTAGTGGGGTGTGATATACCATGATGCCTCAATTTTTTGTACATCTAAACACAGGATGATAGAGTAGAAGTCCCAGAAGAATGAATAGGAAGTGGAGAACTCAATTTTCATACAGTGAAGTGTATAGTTTTGTGTAGATCATTAAGGAGAAGTTTTGGGGGCCAAATTCAGATTCCTTCAGCAAAGGGACTCTCCTATGTATGAGCACTGAGCACCAGGACCACAATATCAAGATGTTAGGACCAGCGCCCTTTCTCTACCTACAAAATGGTTCAGGTTTAAAAAGAAAGAAGCTGTTTTCATGCCTAGGTAAATCAACTCTGGGGATGTTAATTGGTTAGTTGGGAGAGGTGAGATAATAAATATTTATTGACACAACTTACAAGAAAAGATGCAAGGATGTATATCCTGGGGTTTCTGATCGGTTGTGATAGAAATGTTATATTATATACTGTTAACGTAGCCAGATTCCTCATCTTTTCAAGCTTATATCTTCCACCTCTACCCTCTTTCTACAGTGTACATGATAAAATCTGCTAAGATAATCTCCTGATACGTTCCTTTACTTGTGATTGCCTTTGAGACCAATCTTTTCAGCAACCAATTTAACTCACAAATTATAAATTGCCACCCCCACACACACAGCTGGCTGACTTTTCACCAAATCATTTATTTACTCAGGGGAACTGGAATAAGAAACACATTCGTTTCTTCAACCAAAAGAAAAACTATCTCAGAAAGATGAGTTTTCTCAAAATACTGCAGCAGTACTCATTTGAACCAAATTTCTCAAGGAAAGCATTATATACTACAGCATCACAGCAATCCATGACTAGTGACTAATTTTCTAACATACAACAGGTAAATTTTTTAAATTTTATTTAAAATACCAACCCAGCAAAGAAAATCATGGGATAAGATTCAAAATTTTCCATAACACCATATATACTTGTAATTTTATATACTTTATTGAGTGAGAGAGAAAAAAAAAAAACTGGATAGGATTTCCAAAAGCATGCTAGGAATTGTTTGGCCTACATATATGAGTTATGTATCAGGGAGTAGGCAACAGTTAATGTATGATGTCAGGAGGAAAAATGATAATAGGTTCTAACATAAAGCATAAAATATATAATCATAATGTAAATTAAATACAACTTTAAGAGAACATTTGTTTTTGAGCAACATGTATTTTAAAAGGTCACTGGAGACCAAATTAAGCTAAAAAGAGAATTCCTACAATACTCCACAAATTAAGTTTTGAATGAAGCATTTAGCCTTATTCTTATAAATGTTAAAACTTATGTATACACTTCATAACAGCCAGTGTTTTGTCTGATAACACATAATTAGCTCTATTTCAATGGCCAATTTTGGCATTTAATAAAAATGCAGTGATTTTACTATACAAAGGATGTATATAGTCATATTTAGTATGTTAAGAGGATAGTTTTATTTTTAATATTTAAAGGATTACTGAAATACATAGAATTTTTTTAAAATAAAATACTTTAACAAATCATATAACTTAAAATTAAGTAGAAGTAGAAATCAAATAAACACAGATAATTACCTTGTCCCTGAAGTGTTCAAATTAGATTATTATCTTACAAGTACTTTCTCTCATAATTCTTTCATCAGGCAACAAGGGTCGAATAAAATCAAATACTTCAAGTAGTCTTCATATTTATATTGTTTCTTATTTTTCTTAATAATTTTATAATTTTTTTAGCACTCACTATGTTCCATGTATTTTACAAAGGGCTTTCAATTTATTACCTCACTTATCATAAAATTCTGTGAAGTAGATGCTAATAAAATTTAGTCTACACACAAAAAGAGTGATGATAAGTTAAATATTCAACTAAATGCATACTATATTGTTTAAATAACTCTACTTTCATTTGTCATGGAACTTTCTTTAAAACTTCCTTTTTTTTCTCATGCTATTCCACTTACAAATTTCTATGCCTAAGCATTCACCTATAAATATTGTATCTGTTTTTCAAAGCTCAATCCCTCTTATCTTCTACCTCCAACTCACATTACATTTCACCTTCTTTTGGACTACAGTAGTTTGCATATTTTTTCAGTAACTTGAATATAGTTTCATTGGCTTCTATATTTTCCTGTAACTTCCAGTATAGCTGTAAGCTACATTCAGAAAACTAAGATCATGGCATCTGGTCCCATCACTCCATGGGAAATAGATGGGGAAAGAGTGGAAAGAGTGTCAGACTTTACTTTTTTGGGCTCCAGAATCACTGCTGATGGTGACTGCAGCCATGAAATTAAAAGACGCTTACTCCTTGGAAGGAAGGTTATGGCCAACCTAGATAGCATGTTTAAAAGCAGAGACATTACTTTGCCAACAAAAGTCCGTCTAGTCAAGGCTATGGTTTTTCCAGTGATCATGTATGGATGTGAGAGTTGGACGGTGAAGAAAGCTGAGCACTGACGAATTGATGCTTTTGAACTGTGGTGTTGGAGAAGACTCTTGAGAGTCCCTTGGACTGCAAGGAGATCCAATCAATCCATCCTAAAAGAGATCAATCCTGGGTGTTCATTGGAAGGTCTGATGTTGAAGCTGAAACTCCAATACTTTGGCCACCTCATGCGAAGGGTTGACTCATTGGAAAAGACCCTAATGCTGGGTAGGATTGGGGGCGGGAGGAGAAGAGGACGACAGAGGATGAGATGGTTGGATGGCATCACCGACTCGATGAACATGGGTTTGGGTAGACTCCGGGAGTTGGTGATGGACAGAGAGGCCTGGCGTGCTGCAATTCATGGGGTCGCAGAGAGTCAGACACGACTGAGCGACTGAACTGAACTGAACTGAACTTGAAAGCAGAGGGTCCTCAGTGATCCGAAGTGTCCAGGGATACTTGGACTATCTCCCACAGCTGAACATTTATTTCCAAAAGTCTCAGAAGGAATTAGTGAGGAGTCAGATCTGTTACAGTTGAGCCCATCATATTGTCCTGCCACTCACAGGATTCCTTCTCTCCAAATTCCTAGGAGAATTTTGAAAGCAATATGCAAACTTTTAAAATATAAAATTTAGTTGAAAAATATTGCCATTCAGATGGTGAAAGTTTCTTCAGTTTTCAAGGGACTGGCTTTAGCATATAATTTTTTTTCCTCTACACAATTCTGAAAAACATATAAAATAGAAGTTGAAGAAAAGAGTGGTAAAATGAAGAGAAAAAGAAAGGAAGAAAAATAATATGGAAAATAGAAAAGGAAAAGAAAAAAATTCTCTGTTGTAAATGCATTAGTACTAGAAGAATTTATGGCCTCTCAGACATTCAATTTTGCTAAATTGTTTTCATGACTGCCATCCTCCAAACAGTTTAAAATGATGATTTAGAAGCACTGACATCTGGAAAACTCACAAAAGCTCTAATCTGTATAAAATCATGATATATCAAGGCTTTGGATACATTTTAGGAGAATGAGCTTGTTTGTATTTTCAGAAATACATGATTCTTTTTTCTTACACTATCAATAGGATAATCACAAGATTTTCTCTACAAATTGTTAACTAATAGAATGGATAGGAGAGACACCTTAATCTGAGTA
This sequence comes from Giraffa tippelskirchi, assembly GCF_054371585.1. Taxonomy (NCBI): domain Eukaryota; kingdom Metazoa; phylum Chordata; class Mammalia; order Artiodactyla; family Giraffidae; genus Giraffa; species Giraffa tippelskirchi. The sequence continues at coordinate 88,782,201 of NC_137285.1, read as the reverse complement.
TTTTATACTTTTACTTCTTCAAGGCAAATATTTCATCGTTTTGCCTTGACTAATAGTCACGTAATAATTAAACTACAGGAAAAAAAAAAGATTAGCACTCCTGGATAAAAAAAGCAAAAATTAATAATATGTGCCATCTGATTCCTTGTCCATAAGTTGGCATAAACATTAGTATCTCCAAAAATCTTACAAAAAAGAAGTCAAAAGACAACCCTACAACTTGGCAGATATGAGACTTCTTTGCTCAAACTTTTAGTCAACAGCTCCTAAACATAGTGATGGCTTATAGATTTGAATCTTTCAGGGATAAAAAGGTTGTTTAATGTATATAGAGTTTCAGATGGACAAAATGAAAAAAAAAAATCACGAGATCTGCTTCACAACACTGTAATTATACTTAGCACAAATTAGCTCTGTACTTAAAGCCAATTAAGAAGGTAAACTTTAAGTTATGGATTTTTTGCTACAATATTTTCCTTAAAAGTCCTAATATGTGTCTTAAGTATTTAATCAGGAGATTAAGAAAGTGAGTGAGGCTCTGCTTGCTTTCATGAGTTTGCAATTTGTGGAGGTTATGGGACAATACATAAGTAACAAATTACACTAAATAACACAAGTGTGCTGTAGATAAAATGCCTTACAAAATTTAAATCAAGAAAAAACTTATACTGGTAAATGAAATGTAGATAAGGGTGTTTCCTTTTATTTGAAAGCAGGGCAATGTTTTTGAGGAAATCCTTAGCCTTAAATCAATGAAGTTTTTAATGCAAAGTTTTATAGGATAATAAGGTGGTGAAAGCCAATTTCCTTCAGAAGTTGTAGTTAATGCCTCTAGTTCAAACTAAACCTTGATTCTTTTACTTAAATAAAACAATTCTTTAACTGGGTTCCTTATTTCTGGAAATATTTCACAGTGGTAGATGGTTAAACATCATTTACAAGACCTCAAGTTCTTCCAAAACTTCTGTTATAGTCAATGAATATATTCTTAATACATTTCTGGACATACCAAAAAAAAAAAAAGATTGAGAACATGAAAACAGATTAGGTAGATGTAAGGGGTAAGAAAGGGCTTTCCTTGTGGCTCAGTCAGTAAAGAATTCGCCTGCAATTCAGGAGACGCAGGTTTGATCCCTGGGTTGGGAAGATGCCCTGGAGAAGGCAATGGCAACCCACTCCAGTATTCTTGCCTGGGGAATCCCATGGACAGAGGAGCCTGGCGGGCTACAGTCCACAGAGGCACAAAGAGACAGACACAGCTGAGTGACTAAGCACACAAGTGGTAAGAAAACTAAGAAATCTGTGTTGTATTTGCTACAAATGTGAACATGTGATCTTGATACTGAGCCTCAAGATACAAGAAAATTAGAGGACTTGAATGGGAAATTCTCACATTCAGTCAAAGACCTGCTTTTTTTTCAGTTCAGTTCAGTCGCTCAGTTGTGTCTGACTCTTTGCAACCCCATGAACTGCAGTACGCCAGGCTTCCCTGTCCATCACCAACTCCCGGAGCCTACTTAAACCCATATCCATCGTGTCGGTGATACCATCCAACCATCCCATCCTCTGTCTTCCCCTTCTCCTCCTGCCTTCAATCTTTTCCAGCATCAGGGTCTTTTCCAATGAGTCAGTTCTTCACATCAGGTGGCCAAGGCATTGGAGTTTCAACTTCAGCATCAGTCCTTCCAATGAATATTCAGGACTGATTTCCTTTAAGATTGACTGGTTGGATCTCCTTGCAGCCCAACGGACTCTCGAGAGTCTTCTCCAACACTACAGTTCAAAAGCTTCAATTCTTCAGTGTTCAGCTTTCTTTATAGTCCAACTCTCATATACATATACGACTCCTGGAAAAACCATAGCTTTGACTAGACAGAACTTTGTTGACAAAGTAATGTCTCTGCTTTTCAATATTTGGTCTAGGTTGGTCATAAATTTTCTTCCAAGGAGCAAGTGTCTCTAAATTTAATGGCTGCTGTTACAATTTGCAGTGGTTTTGGAGCTCCCCCCAAAATAAAGTCTTTGACTCTTTCCATTGTTTCCACATCTATTTGTCATGAAGTGATGGGACTGGATGCCATGATCTTATTTTTCTGAACGTTGAGCTTTAAGCCACCTTTTTCACGCTCCTCTTTCACTTCCATTAAGAGGCTCTTTAGTTCTTCTTCACTTTCTGCCATAAGTGTGGTGTCATCTGCATATCTGCGGTCATTGATATTTCTCCTGGCAATCCTGATTCCAGTTTTTGCTTTTTTTTAGAGGGGAACATAATCCCTGATTAATTATCCTGCCCAGCATCCTGGAAGAAAGCAAGGCAATTCTGTCAATATGGAGCAAAGCTACTCAGTACAGCCCCATGATACTGCAGATTACATTCAAGTAAAGAGATCCTAAAATAAAAAATTTCCCAACATACAAAGAAACCATTCATTATGAATGAGAGTCCACAGAAATAACAAAACAGATTTAAATTCAGATATTCAATTAACAGGAAGAAGCTAAACACAAAAAACAGGTGGGAAATAGTGATGTTTCTTTCCCCTCTTGAAACTTAGTTCTTTGTTTTTATTCATAACACTTTTTAAAACAAGAATCAAACAAACCATTTAGCAACATTGTGGAAATTTATTTTAGAGAATAGACAGGAACCCTACATGTTTTCCTTTGGAGAAATGTGTTCATTTGGATTTTAGAACTTAATGCTTATTTTTATACACGTAAATCACATCATATATATAATTGCAATAAGTGGAAGTCTTATGAGAATGAACTTTATGTACCTCTTTCTTCAATACAAGCTTCCTGAACTTTAGAAAGTTTTTATTAAATTTTCTTTGTTAAAGATATTTATTTATTTACTTGGCACATAGAAACAATTTTGGAAATAGAATAAAAAATCAAGTGAAATTTAATTTTGAGATAAACTGCAGATAATATTTTAGTGTAAGTATACCTCAAAGTAACATTTGTCTAGTCTTCCTATGTTTTATCTGGTAATCAAATACATAAATCTGTTGCTAGACATTGGAGACCCAAGGAGAATAAGTTAGAAAAAATCTTTGTCTTCGTATACTTTATAATCAGTAGTGGCTTTAAAAAATGTAATGAAAATAATAAATATTTTTAAATACTTTATGTTACATCACTGTGTCACATATTAATAATCACATTATAATTGATTGAAATGTACAGAGTTAGATAATATTCTTCTGTCTCTTGCTGTAATATTTTACTATTAAGGTAAAATATAGAGCTGTCAGTATGTCTTCACTCTTTTCACACCTATCAAAACATAGCTCCAAAAGAAGTTTGGTCCTTGGATAACTGATTTTGGAATATGTGGAATATTATTGTTGCACATATTATTCTACTTTTAAAACTCTCTATATCAAAGTTAATATGTGGGTTTCATTCTGGCATATCAGTGGAGCTTGAATTAAAGACTATATATTAAAATAAGTTTTTGAAATTTAACTAAGTCCCTTATTTGAAAAAGATATTTAAGTGTTCTGCAGCAGTAGCTGTAGAGTATATGCTAAATGAAAATAAATTTGAGTGAAAAAGAGACTTCATAAATGTTTTGCTTAGGTATAACTTCCTTACATTGTTACAGAAATTATCTTTTCATTGACTATGAAACAAATCGTTAAACAATGCACAATTTTATTTAGATTTGGAGTTCTATATCTGGAAATATATGGAGAAATATAAATACCCAATGTAAGAAGAATCCAGTTCTCTCCTGCCAGTGCTCATAATTATGCCTCTTTCTTAATTCTAAGAGGAGTCATTTTCATCTGCTCTCAGAAGGAAAATACCTTCAAGAAAAATTTTAGAATGATTTCTTTTTCATTTGCTTAGAGTTTTAAACCATAGTTGCGAACAAAGAGCATCAAAGGGAAAAAAACAAAACAAAACACATTTGATCTCTTGGCTATTTGTCTGCAAGCAGTTCTTTGGTGCCAGATTTCTCTCAAAAATTTCAGGGCTAGACAATATAAATTAGCATCAAGGAATTTTGCCATTGACTTGATGGCATTAGGAAGGAGACTGTAGAAATTAGAGATACATGATGGATACCATTCAGCTGATGCTTTCTAATCACCCTGTCTCTTTGCTGGCTAATGGATTCCCTTTCTCCATCACACAGAGTGCAATAACTTCTATGAGGTATGTGGTAGATGGATAAGCATGAAATTCGAAGCAATCTGATTATTTGAGACTCTGATTGTTGAACATATATTTGCGAATGAAGTCATTTGCTTATTCTTTTTCTTTCTGATAAAGAAAGCATAAATTTTGATCAAAGTCTGTAATTCATAAACTGAAAATATTTCAGGACTGGAAATAACATTGGAAATAAACTTTGCCCCTCTTCCTTTTGCCTATTTGCCTTCTTCTCCAAAGACTAAAGAAGTAGTTATGAAGGGGAAAAAAAAAAAAATTAGAGCATAGTTTAAAAGACACAGCTGTGCATGCATATATTCCCCTAGTAAGCCTTAGAAAATGCATGAAGCTGAGAAGGAGGGTAGGAAAATAAAGCAGCAAGGAAGAAAAATAAAATGTATAAGAAAGTGATAAGACAGAAAGGGGAGTTTACTTTGTGCAGACTTTCATTTTCATTTGAATAACATTAACTAGCCAAAATAAATGATAATATGAATGTGCTTTCCAAGACAGTGTGTTTTATTTCCACAAAATAAAAATGATTTCACTGAACTGTATGGGAAAAGGAGACACTTTATGTAAAAGGAATTTCTAAAAATAGAATGCTATTTGGACCTCAGATGAGAACGTGGAATGCATTTGGACATATCATGTACCAGCCTTCGGTTTAATAGTATTTTAGCACATATTTTCTTTTTCTTAGAAACTGATTAGAATATACTTATATTTTCCATTATTTGTTCTTTTTCCTATATTTCTCTACAAAGCACTTTTTATAGATGCATCAGGTTGTATTCATAGACAGGCATTTATAGCAAGCTGTGAGCATTATTCTGAATGTATGTTCTCTGCTGGATGCCAACCTATTGGGTTCTCTCTTAAAACCAGGTAGGTTGAATTTATAATAAAGTAGAAAATAAAGATGTAAAGAGACTATTTATATGCTATGGTCAAAATGTCTGTGATTCAAATAGTATACATATATATGATTATATATGCATATATATGAATATTATATATGTAAAATGCACATATATATACATATACATAAACAAACAGGCTGATTTCTTATCTAGAAAAGGTTTAAGGAATGTTAGCACAGCAATAATGGTTAATAACTGTTACATGCCAGGCCATATGTTATTTGCTATACTCACATTATTTCATTTAGTATTCTCAAAAAACTTATGAACTGGATACTGATAACAATTCATTTGTAAAGATGAAGAGAGCAATGTTTACATAGATCCTGTATCTTTTCCACAATCCTATAATGTAGAAGGGGCAGAGACAATACTTGCTCTAAAAAGATCCACTGTCAAAATAAACACTATTTTCCCCTTCAACAGCAACAAACAAATGAAAAGTAAGGGAAAGTAAAGGTAGAAAAATAAGAGAAAGACCTAAAATGAAGCCATAAATTAATCTAAATTATATATCACAAAATGCATTATTTTCAAACAAGGGGCCACAAAACATTCTAGACTTTTTGAAACTCCACCTGCAAATTCTAATCATATAGAGAATCATATAGAGTTGATATTGTTATGTATTTTACAAATGCCATAGTGTTTTTTTTATATATCAGAATTAAATTTATTCTTAAAAATGAGACAATTATAAGTTTCAATTGAATGTGTGCTTTAAAAGGAAGCTATGTCAAGTAAAGCATAATGTTCTATAACAATGATACAAGCAATAAGTAAAAACAACACAAAATATTTATTGGAGCATCCAGGTATAGATGTCCTGAGTAGAACAAGTTCTCAAGGAACTCCTGAAAACAAGGTTACCCTCACCAGTCCTTCTAACCTCACTGGAAGGAGAGCGTGAAATACCTGGAAGAATGAACATACTTCTGTGAGTCAAGCTCACTTAGTGGCAAAGATTGGATATGGCAATTGATTTCAAGCACTTCCTATCTCAGTTCTTAGTTCAGTTGCTCATTTGTGTCCTACTCTTTGCAACCCCATGGACTGCAGCACACCAGGCCTCCCTGACTGTCACCAACTCCCGGAATTTACTCAGACTCATGTCCATGGAGTCAGTGATGCCATCCAACCATCTCATCCTCTATTGTCCCCTTCTCCTCCCATCTTCACTCTTTCCCAACATCAGAGTCTTTTCCAATGAGTCAGCTCTTTGCATCAGGTGGACAAAGTATTGGAGTTTCAGCTTCAGCATCAGTCCTTCCGGTGAACAGTTCAAGGGACTCTCAAGAGTCTTCTCCAACACCACAGTTCAAAAGCATCAATTCTTCAGTGCTCAGCTTTCTTTATACTCCAACTCTCACATCCATACATGACTACTAGAAAAACCATAGCTTTGATTAGATGGACCTTTGTTGGCAAAGTAATGTCTCTGCTTTTCAATATGCTGTCTAGGTTGGTCATAACTTTCCTTCCAAGGAATAAGCATCTTTTAATTCCATGACTGCAGACACCATCTACAGTGATTTTGGAGCCTAAGAAAATAAAGTATCTCACTGTTTCCATTGTTTCCCTATCTATTTGCCATGAAGTTATGGGACCAGATGTCGTGATCTTAGTTTTTTGAATGTTGAGCTTTAAGCCAACTTTTTCACTCTCCTCTTTCACTTTCATCAAGAGGCTCTTTAGTTCTTCTTTGCTTTCTGCCATAAGAGTGGTGTCATCTGCATATCGGAGGTTATTGAAATTTCTCCTGGCAATCTCGATTCCAGCCTGTGCTTCCCCCAACCCAGCATTTCTCATAATGTACTCTGCATATAAGTTAAATAAGCAGGATGACAATATACAGCCTTGACGTACTCCTGTTCCTATTTGGAACCAGTCTGTTGTTTCATATCCAGTTCTAACTGTTGCTTCCTAACCTGCATACAGATTTCTCAAAAGGCAGGTCAGGTGTGTCTGATATTCCCATCTCTTTCAGAATTTTCCACAGTTTGTTGTGATCCACACAGTCAAAGACTTTGGCATAGTCAGTAAAGCAGAAATAGATGCTTTTCTGGAACTCCCTTGCTTTTTTGATGATCCATTGGATGTTGGTAATTTGATCTCTGGTTCCTCTGCCTTTTCTAAAACTAACTTAAACATCTGGAAGTTCATGGTTCACCTATTGTTGAAACCTGACTTGAAGAATTTAGAGCATTACTTTACTAGCATGTGCTCAGTTCAGCTCAGTTCAGTCACTCAGTCATGTCCAACTCTTTGCAACCCCAAGGACTGCAGCACGCCAGGCCTCCCTGTCGTGTGAGATGAGTGCAATTGTGTGGTAGTTTGAACATTCTTTGGCATTGCCTTTCTTGGGATTGGATTGAAAACTAACCTTTTGCAGTAGTACATACCCACTTGGAAAAAAAAAAGCTACAAAAAGTATAAAATAAATCTTTTTTTCCTCTATCACCACCCATTTCCACCTCCTCCAGAACAAAGTAGCGTTTTGATTCTTTTGGTAATAACTAATCATAAATTAAATAATATTACTTTAAATAATATGCCTCTCTCTCTCTCTCAAAGTCACTTGGTCATGTCCAAATCTTTGTGACCCCATGGACTGTTGCCTGCCAGACTCCGCTGTCTAGGGAGTTCTCCTGGCAAGAATACTGGAGTGGGTAGCCATTCCCTTCTCCAAAGATCCTACCAACCCAGGGATCAAACCTATGTCTCCCACATTACAGTCACATTTTTTTTTTTTTACTGTCTGACCCTCTAGGGAAGCCTAAATAACATCATTATGCCTATTTAAGTCATCTCCTTCAAGCAAAGATTTTGATCACTCTTTGCTTTGTAAATGAGGACATTATTTATTTTTCCTTTCACATGCACTGACTTTTTAATCTCTCTTGTTTTGTTAGTTATTTCAACATTTCATACAATCAAAATTTATATTTTCATTGTATTCAGTAATGCTAATTACATCTTAGTTATGTTAGCAGAATTTCTAATCTAAGTGGATGGGCCACCTGCATCAGAAACCCCTGTCTGCTCATTGAAATGCAGATTCCTAGGTCTACATGTGGGGGACTAATTAAGTACCTCTGAAATTAGGAATAAAGATCTGCATTTGTAACTATTCCATCAAGTAGTTCTTATAAATACTAAATATCCAGAAATCTTTGGGGCATTCAGTCTAAAACTGAAACCAATAAAATACAGATTAAATATGTGTCTTTTAGGGCTTCACTGGTAGTCAGCTGGTAAAGAATCAGCCTGCAATGCAGGAGACACAGGTTCGATTCCTGGGTTGGGAAGATTCCCTGGAGAAGGGATAGGCTACCCTCTCCCATATTGTTGAGCTCATTGGTGACTCTGATGGTAAAGAATCTGCCCACAATGTGGGACACTTGGGTTCGATCCGGTGTTGGGAAGATCCCCTGGAGGAGGGCATGGCATCCCACTCCAGCATTCTTTCTTGGGGAATCCTCATGGACAGAAGAGCCTGGCGGGCTATAGTCCATGGAGTCACAAAGAGTTGGACATGACTGAATGACTAAGCACAACACGGCATGCATCTATAAACGTTCTTCTACAGTACCAATAGAAAATAATGCAATGCTATGCTATTAAAATCATTATCTCAAAAGAGAATTTTATTGTATCAAGATCTAATGCATTCTCTTTTAATTTCTTTCTGGTTTCCTTCGATTTTCAATCTTACTCAACTATCCAAGATTCACTTTCTTTCTGAGAGTACTTTTATGGCTGGTGCACATTCTTGAGTAATTTAATAAGATCATAAGTATTAAACTTGAAGAGTATCCTTTTTTTATAACTCTTGAACTTCACCAATAACTTGAGCATCGAATTAAAGGGTCATTTTTGTTTTTCTATCATAACTGCAATTACAGTAATTCATTTTCTTCTACGCCTCTGATTAATGACAAGCACTTCCAGACTGATGTTGTTCCTTGTTTGGTATCCTAATGTTGTATTGTATGTTTGTCCCTTATAAAGGCAATTATCCTCAAAGTTGTGGAAATTTTCTAGGTGATAAGGCTTTGGGAAAAAAAGAGGATGTGCTCTCCTAATGGAATAATTCCCTACCTATATCACCGATTTTTCAGTACAACAAAGGCATGCAAGTTGTTGAGGTCTGTGTGTGAGATGACAACAAAATGAACTAACATTTTTGGAAAGTGATTTAAAATGCCATATATTTTAAAGTTAGTTTTATCACTTGACATTTGAAACTTTCATCTTTTAGCAATATTATTTAAACTATATTAGCATTCTGAAAAATGAGTTATGATTCTTTCTCTTAAGATGTAATTAACCAGGGCTTCCCTGGCTGTCCAGGAGTTAAGGCTTCATCTTTTAATGTAGGGAGTGCAGGTTCGATCCCTGGCTGGGTTGCTACAACCCCACATGCCTCATGGCCAAAAAACCAAAACATAATACAGAATCAGTATTGTAATGAATTCAATAAGCTCATTTAAAAAAGTTAAAACTAACTTAATCGCTCTACATTTCTATGACTTACTTTTCTCAGTGTGTGAGTTTAGTCTCTCAGTCGTGTCTGATTCTTTTGACCCCATAAACCATAGGCTGCCAGGCTCCTCTGTCTATGGAATTCTCCAGGCAAGAATACTGGAGTGGGTTGCCATTTCCTTCGCCAAAGGATCTTCCCCAGCCAGGAATCAAACCTGGGTCTCTTGCATTGCAAGCAGACTCTTTACTGACTGAGCCATGAGGGAAGCCCTAGGGAAGTTTCCTTAGTACAAACACCCAAATGTATCTTAGGGTTTTCTTCATGAGTGATTCAGGCTGAAGATTCAAAATGTTAACAAATTTCATTGGCTATGTAGGTATATGATATGACATTCATTCTCTTTAACATTAGATTTTAAACTTCTTAAGTTTCAAAGTTCTATAACTTGTCTAGTCTTCTAGCTAAAAAACTTACTGATTTATATAAAATTGTTTTTTAAAGTTTCTTTGAGCATATTCACTCAATTTCAGTGCAAAAAATTGATACCACTTTGGAGACATATTTTATGAATAAATAATGATAACATGTGCAATGGTTTAGAAGTCCACCTTTTAAAATATGCTCACTTAACATTACTTTGATAGTTGCTTGAAGGGAAAATGATAGCACAGAATATTGTGCAGATGATAAAACTTTGATCAGATTCTTTCTTGTTAGTCTGTGTGGTTGCATTTGGTTCTCAGAAAAATTTTCATGCATATCAGATAGCCAAACAATTGCTTTACCCATTATGATATTGTTTTTCATTCCTTAACTTAATTTCTTGTAACAAGACTATTTTTCAGGGTATTGAAATTTTTTATCATGAGGAGAAATGCATGCACTGTTACTTCTTTACAAAGTCGTTTACAAACAAATGAGCTCCTCCTCTTATATTTGTCTATTGTCTTCATTTTAAATACATTTGCATATTTAACTAAGTCTTTCAGACCATATATTAAGTTCAAAAAAGATAAATAAATGGCTATATTGCAGTTTGGGAAGTGGTGATACAATATTAGTACTTACTCATTCAGTTTCCATGAATTTCTTCACAATCAGAGACTACACTTGCTGGAAAAAAGTTAAATTGAAGGAATGAAATTGATTTGTCATATATAAATAAGGAGGCACTCAGGAACTTATATCACACAGATACATTTTATATGTATTGATTATTAACACATGGGTGAGGAGTTTGAAAAGTTCAGTTTGATTCAGTTTAATTATATACTTTTTAATCAAATTAAAATTGATAATAATTGAGGCAGCACTTTAGTTTTCTTATCTGGTTCAGATTTTACCTTTCTTAACTGATAAGTTATTCTTTCGTTAAAAAAATACTAGCAACTGTAACTCAGTAGAAGTTACCAGTTCTGTTTTAGGATATTTATAGTATGATTTTACTCTGAACACCAAAGAGATTCGAAATACTGCACACATGATATTCATCATACACATACACAAATTCCGCTAAAAGATTATTACTAAAAAGTTATATTGATTCGACGTTACTTTTAAATTTCTTTTTATTCATTTATATAATTATTATAATTACTATGCAGTACTAGCTTAATATTTTCTGATTTTTGTATATTGTTAGTTACAAGATTAACAAACACAAACTATAAGATGTAAAAATGTACAAAGGACATAAAAGGAGTTAAACTCTAGCCTTCATATTGTTTTCACATCCAGTTCTCTATTAGCCATGTAGAAATATATACACACTTTATTGTTTATGCTAGTGGAAGCATGATCAAATACTGCTATAATTCACAGAGTGTGCATGTGTATGCATGCTCACTCATGTCTGACTCGTTGCAAACCCATGGACTGTAGTCCTTCAGGCTCCTCTGTCCATTGAATTTTCCAGGGAGGAATATTGGAGTAGCTTCCCATTTCCTTCTTCGGGGCATTTTCATGACCCGGGAATCAAACCCGCGTGTCTTGCATCTCTTGCATTCGCAGGCAGATTCTTTACCATTGCACCACCTGGGAAGCCCAGTAATTCATAGTTGCTGCTGCTGCTGCTAAGTTGCTTCAGTCGTGTCCGACTATGTGCGACCCCATAGACGGCAGCCCACCAGGCTCCCCCGTCCCCAGGATTCTCTAGGCAAGAACACTGGAGTGGGTTGCCATTTCCTTCTCCAATGCATGAAAGTGAAAAGTGAAAGCGAAGTCGCTCAGTCGTGTCCGGCTCTTCGGGACCCCATGGACTGTAGCCTACCAGGCTCCTCCATCCATGAGATTTTCCAGGCAAGAGTACTGGCTGCTAAGTCACCTCAGTCGTGTCCGACTCTGTGCGACCCCATAGACGGCAGCCCACCAGGCTCCCCCGTCCCTGGGATTCTCCAGGCAAGAACACTGGAGTGGGTTGCCATTTCCTTCTCCAATGCATGAAAGTGAAAAGTGAAAGTGAAGTCACTCAGTCGTGTCCGACTCTTAGCGACCCCATGGACTGCAACCTTCCAGGCTCCTCTATCCATGGGATTTTCCAGGCAAGAGGACTGGAGTGGGGTGCCATTGCCTTCCCCAGGTAATTCATAGAGGGGACCTCAAATAAACAAAATAACACTATGCACACAGAGAGAGAAGCAAACCTCTTGTCTGGAAAGTCCTCTGATTTTGCCTCTAACTCCCACCAGCCATGATCACAAATAAATCTTAATGTTTCATTGGTTATAATATCTTAAATTTTTCTGAACAGAGTAAACCACAATATCATTCATAATACGTGCAGGGGTAGCTCTTGCACATCTTGCAACTTGGGTTAAGTAATGCTTTTTGATGTAGTCTCTTCCCTTTTAGTGTGTTCTGTTCATCACTTACTCTGGTTTGATTGATAACTTGGCTTCTGCGAATTTAATACCCTGATATTTTCCTCTAGCTATTGCCCTTTTCACAAAGCTAAAAAATCCTAGATGTTTGTTTGAGTTTCTCTTGAGTGAAAGAATAAGAATTTATCCCCTGATCACACCAGTGATTAAAAAGATGCCCTTAATCCCCTCCTTCCACATAGGTTACTGTTTATCCATATGTGTATAATATGCACTGAGAGTGGAAATAGAAGAGAAGGATGGTTGGTAAAGATAGTTTGTCTTGAAATGTCAGGAGCTTGACTTTTTTCCTTTCCGAATACATTCAAAACAAAAGATGATTTAGAGAAAATGGAGGTAAACTTTCTAACTTTCGGAGAAATAGAATTATAAACAGCATTTATTTCCTGGAAAACAACTTGACAGTTGATAAAGAGCTACAATCATATGTTTTATGGAAGTAATATCACTTTTGGCATTATATACTAAAATTATTAGAAGTTCAAGGATTCAAGAACAAAAATGTTTTTTGCTACATTGTTTCTCACCCACATGCCTATCAATGGATCCTGATTAGATTATTTGTAGACTAACTTTACAAAGGATTCAGTTAAGAGTGTTTATAAACAAATGCAAATAAGGGAGATATTTACATTCCAAACTGGCATATGACAATTTATCTTAGAGAACTATATGTTATTTTGGCATTGTTAATAGTCAGCAGTAGCCCTGGGTGAGGGGTAGCTGATTTTTCAGAATTATTCCACAAGAAAGTTATAATGACAGCAAATCTCTGACCCTTTCTGCCATACATGCTGACTTAAAATAAGCAAATATAATGAAAAAACATGACACTGAATCTTCTATAATCTCTTTGTGTTTTTTGGAGTTCTCAAAACATCCTTTGTTAAAGATTCACCTGAAACGAACGGGACATGTTCTAGCTACAGCGTTTGTCCTTCCAGCTATCAAGGCCGTGGACTCAGAAATCCTCAGAAAAAGGGTCAGAATACTGACCCTTAAGGATCAAGCCTAAGGAGCCTTTCCAGCATTACATTTTAAGATTCTCCCTGAATTTTTATACCATGCTAGTGCAACGTTGGGGAAAGGTCTCTACAATATTTTAGATAATCCGTTTATCTTCAAAAGCATTTCTAACATTCATTTTGGGAATTAGCTAATTTCAACAATGAAAACCTAGTTCTAACATCCATTATATGAGGAAGCTGCTACAGATGGGGCATCAAGATAGCTAGATTACTCATTGCAGCAGCCTCTGTGGTTTTGTATTTTTGATAAATGCAGTTGACTCCTCCTGGTGTGTGAATTACTGATTAACGGACTAACAATTCCTAGAACATAGCTTAGAAAAATAATATATCATCTATACTGAAGAATTTTGCAGTTAATTGTACAATTAAAACACATATAGCACTAAGTTTAAAAGTCTATTAAGTATATGTACATATATATGTGTGTTTGTGTATATGTATATGAAGCTTCCCTGATGACTCCAGTAGTAAAGAATGTGCCTGCCAATGCAGGAGATACAGGTTGGATCCCTGGGACAGGAAGATCCCCTGGAGAAGGAAAGGGCAACTCACTCCAGTATTCTTGCAGGGAAATCCCAAGGACAGAGGAAACTGGTGGGCTACAGTCCATGAAATCACAAAAGAGTTAGACACAACTTAGTAACTGAACACACACTCACACACACACACACACATATATATATAGTGTGTATGTGTGTAACACATTATGTGTGTGTGTGTGTATATATATATATACACATACACATTATGATTTCAAGTATATAAAGATGCATAAAACAAAATACTACTGGAAAATTTACCAAAAATGTTGACAATATTTGATTAATAATTATTTTTATTTTATTCATTATAGACACATGTTTTATTATCTAGAAAATCCTTAACAGATACTATGAATAGGGAAACAAATTATTTTTACTTAACCTGAAAATGCATAGATTAGTGGAGGACTGCCTTAGGAGTTGACTTGATTGTATTAGTTTGGCCTGTTGGGTTTGGGTGGACTCAGGGAGTTGGTGATGGACAGGGAGGCCTGGTGTGCTGCGGTTCATGGGGTCGCGAAGAGTCGGACATGACTGAGTGACTGAACTGAACTGAAAAAATACTATAGATTGGATGGCTTAAACAACAGAAGTTTATTTTTCACAGGTCTGGAATCTGGGAAGTCTGAGATCAGGGTGCCAGCAGATTCGATGTCTGGTGAGGGTCCTTCCTGTTTCTGGTTTGCAGAAGGCTGCCTTTTCCTTTATCCTTACGTGGAAGACAAAGAGAGCAAACAAGCTCTCTCAGGTTTGGTCTTATAAGGGTACAGATACCATCCATGCAGACTCTATCCCAATTCCTTCCCAAAGACTTCAGCTCCTACTACCATCGCATTGGGGGTTAGGGCTTCACTACATAAATGTTTAGTGGGGGCAAAGACATTCAGTCCATAACACTGATCCTTCATATATATACTTAAGAGTCAAGTAGTAATGACCTTTCTGTTGATTTCACCTTCAATTAGCAAATAGATAAGCTTTTTTAAAGTATTTTTTCTTTTATTTGTTTCATTTAAGAAACATAGTGGAATTGCCAAGGAGAATACAAATTAAAAACAAGAGACAATAGTCCTTGGTGAAAAAAATGAAAGGAATTTTCCTGTCCTTCTTTTTTAAGAATATTTTACTTTTGAAAACTTGTAATTATAAATTATTTCTCTGTCTCTTTAAAATGCATATACATTTTTCTGAAAACTAAATCCTTTTGTCATCTTTCTGATACAAGAATATCTTTCTCAAGAACCTGAAAATTGTCTATTTCACCCACCCATGGAAGATAATGTCCCTATTTCCCATTTTCTGTTGAAGGTAGGAGTCTCACATCAGCAGGCTTTAAACTTTGGTCCGTAAAAGTATCTCCTTTCATAAAGATATCAGAAGTTTATTTTTCCTTTGTATAAAACCAACTGACTAGTACTGATGGTCAAATCAATTGCCAAGTTAGTGGAGGATAATTTATCTGTGACAAATAGTAGTGTCAAGTCCTCTTACTTGAGGACTAGTAATTCTTTATCTTGAGAACATATGCCTAATGGATTGTACCTGCTTGACTGTGTATATGCTTGAGATTTCTTTCTATGTTTTCAATCTTTTAGTAGAGTGCAATCGATGCACATCACACTCTAGTTTAATGTACTCAATAATAACATTGTTTCCTTTCTCTTCTACCTTTGTAGAAATATCTAGGTTGGGAGAGAATTCTATTTTTAATTATGTTGCTGTGCTGTGTTCAGTAACTCAGTCATGTCCAACTCTTTGTGACCCATGGACAGCAGCTTACCAGGCTCCTTTGTCCAGGGGATTTCCCAAGCAAATGCTGGAGGGGGTTGCCATATCCTTCTCCAGAGGATCTTCCCAACCCAAGGATTGAACCCATGTCTTCTGCATTGCAGGTTGATTCTTTAGTGTTGGGCCACCAGAGAAACAATTTTAATGCATACCTTCACAATTTGTTTCTAAATATGTCTTAAAATTATTATTTATAAATAACCATAATTTCCCCTAAGAAATCAACAGCCACAGTAATATTGTTTGCAAATTAGCTTTCTTCTTGTTTTGGATTTGCATTTTACCTTAGCATATACATTTTAATTACAAGATTAACAAAAAATATTAAGATACAAAAGAATACAAAGTAAGACATAAAAGGAGTTAAGGTCTACCTTCTCTCCCCTTCACACTCAGTAGCTTCATTTTTGTGATGTAACCAAGGCAACCAGATGACATTTCTTTCCATACCTTTCTCCTTGCTCCTATAATTTCATGCAAAACACTTGTGAGCTATGCAATACTAGATTAAGTGGTGGTGCTTTTAGACTGCCTCAAGTGTAAGATTTAATTATATAATGCAAATTTACAAGGCTTTCTTTTCCTATTCCAGATATGGAGCTTTTGAAAGAGTCAAAAAAAAAAAAAAAGTAACACTGAAGAGTCAAGCAGAATGAAATTAAATAGGAAGGAAAATTTTATTCAAGATGATTTCATTAGTCTTTAAGACTATTGTGGTAAGGGAGAGAGGTTGAACTTAAATCCAAATTCATTGAAACAAAAAGCAGAGGAGTTTTGAAGCACTGGGATGAGTTAGTGGAGAAGTACTGGAGGGCATTAGTGGAGAGATGGGTCAATATAATTAGTCCTTCTGTGTTTGCTAATTGGTGCTTACCAAATTATATATTGATCATCTCACAGAGACTGATATATTGAAACCTTGTCTTTCTTGCTCTTTTATTTTAAAAAAATGGCCCCTAATTCTTGAGAAAGACATGTCTAGGTTATAATACTGGCAGAAGTTGGGAGATTTAGATCTCAAAGATGCAGAGAAAGAACTTATAATTGCTCTAAAATAAATGTTCCAAGAAAGGGTACTATGGTCAGATGCCTCTAATAGGGAAGATGCATGCCTGAAATGTGGTCAAGTTGAGGAGAAAATTGAGGCCATCTTAGTAATAGTTAATAGTCTGACTATATTTGGAAAGTGACCTGGTAGAAAAAGATAAAATTGTAACAAGCATCAGGCAGCAAGTGTAGCTACCCAATTAGCTCCCTTAAAAATATGCACCACACATTATAGACCTATGAAGCTCAAGTCCTAAAGCCAAACTGATCAACAGATGGTAGCACAGAATGAGAAATCAAGGGGACTCCATGTCAGTAGCTGTAGCCAGAATAATGAATGAATTTATATCCTAAACTAGACCATGAAAGAGTCTATATTAAATTAAAATCTTCATTTTAACAATATGTATTAATAAGAATAAACTATAATTATTATGTTCACCACTTTAAATAACCAAACACCTTTAATTTCTCCATGTGATCAATTTATTGGTTCACTGTCCCATTGATTCAAAATGGAAACAAATGATATCTTTCTAGCCATCACTTCAGGAACTAAAGCTAAGCTGCAATGTCAATAAATATTGACACAACTTAGTTCAGTCGGCATAGTTTAATGATCTAATAAGCTACACTTCTTTGGACAGCTCTTAATAGAACTATTTTAACTATGATTCATATTTTCCAGCTTCCTGCATCTAATCTTTAAATACATCTCTTAATCAATGTAAATATCAAAAACTCCTATCCATTGACAGTTTTACAAAATTATTAAATGTTTAGAACACTCTAATTATATATAAAATATTTTGATTATTTATTACTTGAACACAAAAATGAGCAATCATACATATATATCATTTCTCCCACAAATAATATCTGTTACAGGTCAATTTCATAAATGGCATAGGTGATAAAGATACATTATACTCCTAGGCTCTGTATGTTATTATAATGGGGATAATACTTACTTTTTAAGTTCTATTTTGTTTTCTTCTGTTTGTACAATACACAGAAAATTGCTCAGCTTGTGGTCTACAGCCAGCAATTAACACCACTTAGCAGCTGTTAAAATGGGTAATCGCCTGTTGTTATCTTCATGTGGCTTAATTCAAATGTTAATTGCTCTCTAAGCACTGATCATAAACCTACCACATCCTGTACAATCTGCAGACATTTTGAAGTAAAATAAATCATAGCTTTTTTGTGTTTGGTGGTAGCAGCTATGGTGAGAGAGAAATGTTCAAGATTTTAATATTTGGACATGGTGAAATGCAATGAGGCAACTTCTAAGAGGATTTATTATTATTATGGTGCTGCAGTCAAATCACACAGAGCCATGATGTCCACTGTGGTGCCCACTTAAACACTTAAAATGAGGCTAGTGTAAAGAAAAATGTGCTCTAAGGGTAAGACACACACCAGATTTCAAACACTTATTACTAAGAAAAAATGTAAAATAACTCATTAATAATATTTATATTGATTGCATGTTGAAATGCTAATATTTTCCTATCCTAATGTCACCAGGTGATGAAAAATTAATCATTTCATCTAAGAAAGAAATAGAAAAGTTTATTCATGCCAAATTTGAGGACTATAACCCAAGAAGATCATCACAGAACACTTTGAGAACTGGTCCACCTGTAGAAGTCAAGGCAGTTATGTAAGTTTTCTTTTTTTTAGACAGAGGGCTATACATTACATGATGTATTATTGACAGTTTACACAATCCAGATCTAAGCGTCATCGTGGCTCCTTAGGAGATCAAGAAGAAATGCTATCTCTAAAGGAGTTGTCTTGTGGATACTCGGAGAGTCTCTTTACCATTGAGCAGGTATTTATGCCAATGAAGGATGTTTAATAGATGCATAATGCAGATGCACAATGCACAGTAGGGTGGGGAGTGGGGGTCAAGGGACAGAACATTTTTGTGTTTAAATCTTTCTTGTCTTGCCATAAATTATGAATTTTATTCCACACTAGGTTAAATAAGATATAGCACTAACATTAATTTCATAATTTATTTTATTCTGTTTAATATTGTTATTGAGTCAATATTTGCTCTGCTTGCTACAAAATAGGCCAATGAATCTGAGAGATGAGGTGTTAAGGCAAGAAAGAGACTTTAATGGGGGAGCCAGTAGACCAAGAAGATGGCAGGCTAGAGCCTCAAAATAACCATCTTTTGGGGATCTGGATGCCAAGTTCTTTTATAGATCAGAGAGAAGGAAGCAATGGGGAACTAAAGTCAAAAGGCAGAATAGAGAGGGAGTTGCAGTGGGGAAGTAAAGTGAAAGGGTCTTCATCCTTGCAAAACTTCTCCAAGGGAACGTCCAGGCTTCAGAAGGGGTGTGTTCATCTCTTCTACTCACAGGTGGGCAGGAACAAACCATCTCTCCAAGAACTGAACAAAGGCACATTAGTTTATAGTCAAGCAGACAGGCAGGGCTCTCCAGACAAGCCATTGAGGATGATTACAATAATAAAAGCAAGTCAAAGAAACAGTTTCAAGTATGGAGTCAGAACTGATTTCCTCCCTGCAACAATGTGGCTACTAGAAAACTTAAAATAATATATGTGACTCACATTATATTTCTGTTTCATAACACTGAAGTAAGGTGTTAGAAACAACTATCTTGCGTTTCTGGTCACGTGACCTCTTCTTTATGTTGAGAAGCATAAAAAAGGTAAGTAATAAACCCATACAGACCAACTAGTGACTATCAAAAGTCGAAACATCATGTTTTTTTTAATTATTTTTTTTGTTGAAGGATAATTGCTTTACAGAGTTTTGTTGTTTTCTGTCAAACTTCAAGATAAATCAGTCATAGATACACATATATCGCTTCCCTTTTGAACCTCCCTCCCATCTCCCCCCCGTCCCACCTCTCCAGGTTGACACAGAGCTCCTGTTTGAGTTTTTTGAGCCATACAGCAAATTCCCATTGGCTGTCCATTTTACATATGATAGTGTAAATTTCCATGTTACTCTTTCCATACATCTCACCCTCTCCTCATGTCCACAAGTTGATTCTCTGTCAGTTTCTCCATTGTTTCCCTGTAAATTAATTCTTCAGTACCATGTTTCTAAATTCCATATATATGTGTTAGAATATGATATTTATCTTTCTCTTCCTGACTTACTTCACTCTGTATAATAGGTTCTAGGTTCATCCAACTCATTAGAACTGACTCAAAGGCGTTCCTTTTTATGGTTGAGAAATATTCCACTGTGTATATGTACCACAACTTCTGTATCCATTCATCCGTTGATGGACATCTAGTTTACTTCCGTGTTGTAGCTATTGTAAATAGTGCTGCAATGAACAATGGGACATATGTGTCTCTTTCAATTTTGGTTTCCTCAGGGTATATGCCTAGGAGTGGGATTACTAGGTCATATGGAGGCTTTATTCCCAGTTTTTTAAGGAATTCCCATTGAGTCTTCCATAGTGGCTATATCAATTTACATTCCCACCAACAGTGCAGGGGCATTAGCTTTTCTCCACACCCTCTCCATCATTTATTGTTTGTAGACTTTTTGATGAGGGCCATTCTGATTAGTGTGAGGTGGTATCTCATTGTAGTTTTGATTTACATTTCTCTAATAATGAGTGATGTTGAACATTTTTTCATGTGTTTGTTAGCCATCACTGTGTCTTTGGAGAAATGTCTGTTTAGGTCTTTTTCCCACTTTCTGATTGGATTGATTGTTTATCTATTTTATTGAGTTGTGAGAGCTGCTTGTATACTTTTTGGAATTACTTCTTTGTCAGTTGTTTCATTTGCTGTTATTTTCTCCCATTCTGAGGGTTTTTTTTTTTTTTCCACCTTGTTTATAGTTTCCTTTGCTGTGCAAAAGCTTTTAAGTTTAATCAGGTCTCACTTTTTTACTTTTGTTTTTATTTCCATTAATCTACTAGGTGGGTCATAGAGAATTTTGCTTTGATTTATGTCATCGAGTGTTCTGCCTATGTTTTCCTCTCAGAGTTTTAAAGTTTCTGGTCTTAAATTTAGGTCTTTAATCTATTTTGAGTTTATCTTTGTGTATTGTATTAGGAAGTGGTCTTCCAATTTCATTCTTTCACACGTAGCACCCTTTATTAAAGAGGCTTTCTTTGCCCCATTGTATGTTATTGCCTCCTTTGTCAAAATAAGGTACCCATAGGTGCATAGGTTTATTTCTGGGTCTTCTATCTTGTTTCATTAGCCTATATTTCTATTTTTGTGCCAGTATCATACTGTCTTGATGACTGTAGCTTTGTAGTATAATTTCAAGTCAGGAATGTTGATTCCTCCAGCTGCATTCTTCTTTCTCAAGACTGCTTTGGCTATTTGGGTCTTTTGTGTTTCCATATGGACTGTGAATTATTTTTGTTCTAGTTCTGTGAAAAATATCATTGGTAATTTGATAGGGAACACATTGAATCTGTAGATTGGGTTTGGTAGTATAGTCATTTTCACAATATTGATTCTTCCTACCCAGGAACATGGAATAACTCTCCATCGTTTATGTTGCCTTTGATTTCTTTCATCAGTGTCTTATAATTTCTGTGTACAGATCTTTTGTCCCTTTAAGTAAGTTTATTCCTAGATATTTAATTTTTTGTTGTTGCAATGGTGAATGAGATTGATTCCTTAATTTCTCTTTCTGATTTTTCATAGTTAATATATAGAAATACAAGTGATTTCTGTGTATTGATTTGGTATCCTGCAACTTTTGCTTTTGAATTGTGGTGTTGGAGAAGACTCTTGAGAGTCTCTTGGACTGCAGGGAGATCCAACCAGTCCATCCTAAAGGAGATCAGTCCTGGGTGTTCATTGGAAGGACTGATATTGAAGCTGAAACTCCAATTCTTTGGCCACCTGATGCAAAGAGCTGGCTCATTTGACAAGACCCTGATGCTGGGGAAGATTGAGGGCAGGAGGAGAAGGGGACAATAGAGGATGAGATGGTTCGATAGCATCACTGACTCAATGAACATGAGTTTGGGTAGGCTCCAGGAGTTGGTGATGGACAGGGAGGCCTGGCATGCTGCAGGCCATGGGGTCGCAAAGAGTCGGACATGACTGAGTGACTGAACTGAACTGAACTGAACTTTGCTAAATTGACTGATTAATTCTAGTAATTTTCTGATACTATCTTTAAGGTTTTCTATGTACAGTATCATGTCACTTGCAAACAGTGAGAGCTTTTCTTGTTTTCTGATCTGGGTTCCTTTTATTTATTTATTTATTTATTTATTTATTTATTTATTTATTTATTTTCTTCTCTGATTGCTGTAGCTAGGACTTCCAGAACTATGTTGAATAATAGTGTCTGAAGTGGACACTCTTGTCTTGTCCCTGATCTTCGGTGGAAAGTTTTCAATTTTTCACCATTGAGAACAATGTTTGCTGTAGGCTTATCAAATATGGCCTTTACTATGCTGAAGTAGGTTCCTACTATGCCCATTTTTTGAAGAATTTTAATCATAAATGGGTGCTGAATTTTGTCAAAGGCTTTTTGTGCATCTATTGAGATTATACTATGGTCTTGATGGTCCAATTTGTTAATATGGTGTATCACATTGATCAATTTGCATATATTGAAGTATCCTTGCATCCTTGGAATAAACCCAGCTTGATTATGGTGTATGAGATTTTTGATGTTTTGCTTAATTCTGTTTGCTAAAATTTTGTTGAGGATTTTTGCATCTATGTTCATCAGTGATACTGGCCTGTAGTGTTTTGTTTTTTTTTTTTTGTGATGTCATTGTCTGGTTTTGGTATCAGGGTGATTGTGGCCTTGTAGAATGAGTTTGGAAGTGTTCCTTCCTCTGCAATTTTTTGAAAGAATTTTAGAAGGGTAGGCGTTAGGTCTTCTCTAAATGTTTGATAGAATTCTCCTTTGAAGCCATCTGTTCCTGGGCTTTTGTTTTTTGGGAGAT
Organism: Giraffa tippelskirchi; assembly: GCF_054371585.1. Classification (NCBI taxonomy): domain Eukaryota; kingdom Metazoa; phylum Chordata; class Mammalia; order Artiodactyla; family Giraffidae; genus Giraffa; species Giraffa tippelskirchi. The sequence goes on along the minus strand of NC_137285.1, from coordinate 88,759,405 downwards.
TTTTGATCACAGCTTCAATTTCAGTGCTTGTAATTGACTTATCCATAATTTCTATTTCTTCCTGGTTCAGTCTTAGAAGATTGAACTGTTCTAAGTATTTGTCCATTTCTTCCAGGTTATTGATTTAACTGCCATATAGTTGTTCATAACAGTCTCTTATAACCCTTTGTATTTCCACATTGTCTGTTGTAACCTCTCCTTTTTCATTTCTAATTTTGTTGATTTGATTCTTCTCTCTTTTGTTCTTGATGAGTCTGGCTAAAGATTTTTCAATTTTGTTTATCTTGTCAAATAACCAACTTTTAGTTTTATTAATCTTTATTATTGGTTCTTTCATTTCGTTTTCATTTATTTTTGCTTGGATCTTTATGATTTCTTTCCTTCTACTAATTTTGGGGATTTTTTGTTCTTCTTTTTCCAGTTGTTTTAGGTGTAAATTTAGGTTCTCTAGTCGATGGTTTTCTTGTTTCTTGAGGTAGGATTGTATTGCTATAAACTTCCCACTTAGAATTGCTTTTGCTGCATCGCATAGATTTTGATTTGTTGTGTTTTCATTGTCATTTGTTTCTAGAAATTTGTTGATTTCCCTTTTGATTTCTTCAATAACCTGTTGGTCATTTAGAAACGTGTTGTTTAATCTCCATGTGTTTGTTTTTCTTACAGTTTTTCTCTTGTAATTGATATCTAGTCTCAAAGCACTGTGGTGGGAAAGATGCTGTATACAATTTCAATTTTCTTGTATTTACTGAGGTTTGATTTATGACACAAAATGTGGTCTATACTGGAGAATATTCCACGTGCACTTGAGAAGAAGGTGTATTATTTTGAATTTGTATGGAACGTCCAGAAGATATCAATGAGATCCATCTCATCTAATGTATCATTTAAGACTTATGTTTCTTTATTCATTTTCTGTTTTGATGATCTGTCCATGGGTGTAAGTGTGATGTTATAGTCTCCTACTGTTATTATGTTACTGTCAGTCTCTCCTTGTCTTATGTATTGAGGTGCTCCTACGTTGGATGCATAGATATTTACAATTGTTAGGTCCTCCTCTTGGAATTATCCCTTGATCATTGTGTTGTGTCCTTTCTAATCTCTTGTAATCTTCTTTATTTTAAGGTCTATTTTGTCTGATATGAGGATTGCTACTCCATCTTTCTTTTGCTTCCCATTTGCATGAAATATATTTTTCCATCCTCACTTTCAGCTTATATGCGTCTTTAGGTCCAAAGTGATTTCTTTTAGAGAGCGTATATATGGGTCCTGTTTTTGTATCCATCCAGCCATCCTGTGTCTTTTGGCTGGAGCATTTAATCTATTTACATTTAAAGTAATTATTGATATATATGTTCCTATTGCCATTTTCTTAATTGTTTGTTGTTGATTTTGTAGATCTTTTTTCTTCTCTTGTATTTCATGACTACGTAAGTCCTTTAAACATTTCTTGTAAAGCTGTTTTTGTGGTACTGAATTCTCTTAACTTTTGCTTGCCTGAAAAGCTTTTTATTTCTCCATCAATTTTGAATGAGATCCTTGCTGAGTACAGCAATCTTGGTTGTAGATTTTTCTCTTTAAGTACTTTAAATATATCCTGCCATTCCCTTCTGGCCTGCAATTTCTGCCGAAAGATCAGCTCTTAAGCATATGAAGTTTCCCTTGTATGGTACTTCTTGCTTCTCCCTTACTACTTTTATTATTCTTTTTTTTTTTTTTTTTTACTTTTAATATTCTTTCTTTGTATTTAGTCTTTATTAGTTTGATTAGTATGTGCCTTGGTGTGTTTCTCCTTGGGTCCCTCCTTGGGATTCTTTGTGACTCTTGGACTTGATTGACTATTTCCTTTTCCATGTTGGGAGAATGTTCAACTATAATCTCTTCAAAAATTTTCTCATACACTTCCTTTTTCTCTTCTTCTTATGGGTGGCCTATAATTCAAATGTTGGTGCATTTGATATTGTCCCAGATATCTCTGAGACTGTCCTCAGTTCTTTTCATTCTTTTTACTTTATTCTGCTCTTCAGACATTATTTCCACGATTTTATCTTCCAGTTCATTGATTTGTTCTTCTGCTTCAGATATTCTGCTATTGATTTCTTGTAGAGTATTTTTAATTTCAGTAACTGTGTTGTTTGTCTCTGCTTGTTTATTCTTTAATTCTTCTAGGTCTTTGTTTATGATTTTTGCATTTTATCCATTTTGTTTTCAAGGTTTTTGATCATCTTAACTATCATTATTCTGAATTATTTTTCAGTAAGTTTTCCTATTTCCTCCTCATTTATTTGGACTTCTGTGTTTCTAGTTTGTTGCTTCATTTGTGTAGTATTTCTCTATCTTTTCATTATTATTATTATTATTTTTTTATTTATTGTGTTTGAGGTCTCCTTTTCCCAGTCTTCAAGGAAAGTTGAATTCTTTCCTTGAAGAAGGTTGAATTCTTTCTTCCTTTTGGTTTCTGCCCTCCTATGGTTGGCCCAGTGGTTTATGTAAGTTTCCTATAGGATGAGATTTGCTGAGGTTTTGTTTGTTTGTTTTTCCTCTGATGAGCAAGGCTGAATGAGGTGCTAATCTTGTCTGCTGATGATTGGGTTTGTATTTTTGTTCTGTTTGTTGTTTAGATGAGGCATCTTGCACAGGGTGCTACTAGTGGTTGGGTGATGCCAGGTCTTGTATTTAAGTGGTTTCCTTTGTGTGAGTTCTCACTATTTGATACTCCCTAGGGTTAGTTCTCTGGTAGTCTAGGGTCTTGGAGTCAGTGCCCCCATTCCAAAGGCTCAGAGCTTGATCTCTAGTCAGAAACGAAGTTGCCACAAGTAGTTTGTTATGGCATTAAGGGAGATTAAGACAAATGTCCAAAAATGAGAAACCAAAGATGAACCCCAGACAAATGGCAGTTACAAAATCGGGATAATATTAATTAAAATAATGGAATATACACATATGCATATTCACCCATGAGCAAAGCCAAAACAGTCCAACTAAAATAAAGTACAGTAGATTGATTCAGCAAGCAAAGGAAATAAAAAAATATATTTACCAGTTAAGAACAAAATTAACTAAAGCACAAACTGGAAAACAAAACCAAAGCAAATTGCCAAGTGGGAAATCAAACAATGAAAACAGAACTAACAAATATGTTGAGAAAGAAAAGAAAGAAAGAATAGACATGCTGAGGTAAATAGAGGTCAGTGAAGAAGACTGATATACATTAAAGATTAACTGCAAGGGGGAAAGAAAAGTAGGAAAAACAAACAAAGGAATAAATGTAAAATAATAATAATAGGTTTAATATATTAAAATTTTAAATTAAAAAAAAGAGAGAGAAAAAGGAAAAATCCATAGAGCTGCAAAAGCCCAACGTAGAGGCAGAGGTTTATAACAATAATAAAAAATGTGAATGAGAAAAAAAAAAAAGAAAAAGCTCAAAAGCTTAATTGGATTTCTTAGTGCCAATAAAATCGACAGCTACAACAGAAAGGGGCAAAAGGGGAAAAAAAGAAAAAAAAATCCAAAAGAATCTAAAGAACAAGTCAAAAAATAAGAATAATGAATGTTTTTATTGTATCACTGCTGCCAGAGTCCTTTCCCTCACTGGGAGTCACAGCCCACCTTACTTCCCTAGGATGCTCTCCATCTCTGTGCTCATCTCTGGATCTGCTACAAGGGCAGCTCAGGTTCTACTCTGGTCCTACTCATGTGTGTTCTTGCCTCCAGTGTCCACAACTATCAGAACGAGTGCATTTTCTTTTGTGGGAGCTCTTGATGGCCTTTTATATATTCCATAGACACAGAGTCTACCTAGTTGATCATGTGGATTTAATCTACAGCTTGTACAGCTGTTGGAAAGGTTTGGGTCTTCTTCCTAACCACACTGCCTCTGGGTTTCAATTGTGGTTTTATTTCCACCTCTGCATGTGGGTCATTCACTGGAGTTTGCTCCTGAGGCTGCCCTGGAGGACTTGGGTTTGCCCCAGTGAGGCCCAGGTGTGGAGGTGTTGCAGCTGCTTGGGTCACAGAGGTTCTGGCAGCACCAGGTACTCAGGGAAGTTGGCAGCTAGGGCAGCAGGAAATATACTGCCATAGAAGGTTATGGCCACCAATATTGGCCCATGCAGTCCAGTATTCTTACCTGGAGAACCCCCCTTCCTGACAGTGAAGCCTGGCAGGCAACAGTCTACAGGGTTGCAAAGAGTTGGACACGACTGAAGTGACCCTGTGCGCATAGACACAAGACATTTTTTGCCTGTGGCAGCTCTGCCCCAGTGAGAATTGAGCATAAGGGTGGTGCAGCTGCTTGGCCTGTGGGGACCCTGGCGGAGCCAAGTGTGCAGGGACATGGACTGCCTCCAATGCAGGAGTTATGGCCCTATCAGAGTCTTTTTTCGACCCTCTTGTAGCTGGTGATCAGCAGTCTTCTTTGGCCAGTCTTTCTCCATAGCTCCTCCCATTCAGGCACATAGAGGGTCCCCCTGGCTGGGGTCCTACTCTGTAGATTGGTGCGTCAGGTACTTAAAGGAGCATCTTGGTGGGGTCCTGCTCTGTAGTTCAGTGCATCAGGCATTTGATCAGCCAGCCTCTCTATTGTTCAGCTGCCAATGCTGGCATGTGGAGAGACAGAGGCTATGGTGATGGCTCCATCTCCTACTCATGACTCAGCATCGCCTTGTTTCTGTGGCTGCCTGGCTTTCCTCCACAGACATTTCCCACCATGATCTCCTCCCTTACATCCCCTCTGTCTGTCTCTCCGCAGTCAGCAGCCCTGGCCCTGTGATTGCTCCAGAATCCCTAAACTCCAGCTCCCAGCTGCTGTGCCTTCCAGGGCACCTGTTTCCCTGTCCGGGGTATGTATGGCTGCAGCAAGGACTGTCTGATTCTCATTCCATTTAGGCTGCCACAGATCAGCTGTTTCACTCTCAACGTAAAATGTTTCTCCTCTCACTCAGACAATTGCCCGATATGGGGATTGGACCCCTGGTTCAGTTCCTCCACTGGCTGAGGGCAGGTCCAGTCCTACTAACACTCTTGTTTTCCCCTCTAGTTTCTGTATCCTACCGAGTTTTGTGTGGTTCTATATACTTTTTTTCCCACCTTTCATGTACTCCTGTCCGCTCTCAGCTGGTGTTTTGCATGAACTACTGTGTCTGAAATTGTATTCCTGATGTATCCCTGGAGAGAGACGTACTCCATATCCACCTACTCCTCCGCCATCTTGTTCTCCTCCCATTTGTTTTAAAGGAAATCTAGTATCCTTGGTTCTTTTAAAAATTAAGTTAAAATACAATTCCCAAAGCGAACCAAACTTCAAAAACATAAAGGATAAATGAAGCTAGGAAATGCCACTAAGAGAATTAAAGCAGGCTGTAATTAATCAATTATTGAATAAATGGAAGGAAACAGCATGCATTTTTAAAGCTAGTTTTAATAAAATGCATTTAATTGTGTGCACTTCGGAGCCTTCACTAGACAGTGGAACCAAGAGTTCCATCTGTGTGTAATTTTAAATGAATGCAGATCCTCCCCACTTTCCCCTTTGGCTCCATGGCTAATGAGAAAATGGAAAGTGTTTTGATCCAAATAGCCTTGTTTGAATATAACACTATTGATTTCCTTATGACTCACTCTTCATTTTAGTGTCTTGAGAGACAAGAGATCTTATTGGATCAGACATAAAGCTGAAGTCCTGACTCTTTGTAGTCATTGAGCATCACAGGGCATATTTTGCTAGAGAGTAGGATGGTTAGCTTACACCCTGGCCCAGTTCCAACCTATGTAAGGACGGCCTAGTGTCCTAAATTCTCTGTGTTTCTACAAATAAATAGTTTCCTCTCAAGCTGCATGCCACAAACTGCAAAGTTTTGGCTATTTTCTATTAAACTCCTGCCAATGTTCACTCTAAAAATGCCTACATTTGAGTTAACTGACTGTGTATTTGAAAATATGAAATCTTACCTTATATGATCATTGATATTTCATAGTGAATTAAGTTAATTTTATTATTGTATATAATGCCATATTATATATGAGATAAAGACATAATTTTGAGGCTTCCCAAGTGGTAGTAGTGGTAAAGAATCTGCCTGCCAGTTTAGGAAACAAAAGAGATGCAACTTCAACCCCTGGGTCAGAAAGTTGCCCCAGAGAGTGGAATGACAACCCACTCCAGCGTTCTTGCCTGGACAAACCCATGGACAGAGAAGTCTGGCCGGATGTGATCCCTAGGGTCGGACGCAAGGAGTTGGACACAACTGAGCAACTGAAATGAACTGAACTGAACTGAAGCAACTTAGCACACACCCACAAAGACATGGTTTAGAAATGTGGTAGAATGTGTATGACTGTTTATTCTATTTCAGTGAAGGTATATTAAGTATCTACTAGGTAAATATGTTATACTACACAGTAAAAATGCACACAACTGGTCACTGTCTTCAAGAAGCAAAATGTTTGATAAATAAGACAGTTAAGTAAATAGGTATTTTCTGTATCAAATGGTAAAAATTACAAAAGTTATAGATAAAGAAAATGAAGAAGACAGTTTCCTAACCCCACAAGGTATGGTTGTGAAAAAGAAGTCATGTGAGGTGGTCATATGTTTCATATTTTAGTTTACTTATAAAAAGAAGAAGATTAAGAGAAATTAAATGCAGGAAAGGAGTAAAGAGAAATGAATACAGAGGAAATAATATTACAATAATTGCTATTTTAAAGGTCCTATCTCCAAATACAATCAAATTTAGATGTACCAGGGAGTAGGATTTCAACAGGTGAATTTGGAGGGAAACACAACCCAGTCTATGTTGCTGTTGTTGTTGTTCAGTCGCCAAGTCATGTTCGACTCTGTGACTCTGTGGAGTGCAGCATGCCAGGTTTCTCTGTCCCTCACCATCTCCCAGAGTTTGCCCAAGTTCATGTCCATCAAATTGGTAATACCATCCAACTGCCTCAACCTCTGTCAAACTCTTCTTCTGCCTTCAATCTTTCCCAGCATCAGGGTCTTTTCCAATGAGTCAGCTCTTCACATCAGGTGGCTGAAGTATTGGAGTTTCAGCTTCAGCATCAGTCCTTCCAATGAATATTCAGGGTTGATTTTCTTTAAGATTGACTGGTTTGATCTCCTTGCTGTCCAAGGGGCTCTCAAGAGTTCTTTGCCAGCACCATGGTTTGAAAGGATCAATTCTTTGGTGCTCTGCCTTCTTTATGGTCCAGCTCTCACATCTGTACATGACTACTGGAAAAACCATTCTATATGGAACTTTGCAAAGAGATGTCTTTGTTTGTTTTAATATGCTATCTGGATTTGTCATAGCTTTCCTGCCAAGAAGCAATCTTCTTCTAATTTCATGGCTACAGTCACCATTTGCAGTGATTGTAGAACCCAAGAAAAGGAAATCTGTCACTGCTTCCGTTTGTCTTGAAGTGATAGGAATGGAAGTCATGACCTTAGTTTTTTGAATGTTGAGTTTTAAGCCGGCTTTTTCACTCTCTTCTTTCACCTTCATGAAGAGGCTCTTTAGTTCCTCTTCGCTTTCTGCCAGCAAAGTGGTATAATCTGCATATCTTAGGTTGTTGATATATCTCCTGGCAATCTTGACAGCAGCTTGTAAGTCACACAACTCAGCATTTTGCTTGACATGCTCTGCATATTAATTAAATAAACAGGGTGACAATAAACAGTCTTATTATACTCCTTTTCCAATTTGGAACCAAATCCAGCCTATAAAAGCATCTAAATACAAAAATAATTTAAAACTAAATTTAAGCCATGAAAGGCCAACTATTAAGAAAGGTAATATAAATCACGGCTGAGGAAATAATGCTTTATTACATCCATCCATGTAATGTGCTTCAAAGAAGGCAATGGCACCCCACTTCAGTACTCTTGCCTGGAAAATTCCATGGACGGAGGAGCCTGGTAGGCTGCAGTCCATGGGGTCACTAAGAGTCAGACACGACTGAGCGACTTCACTTTCACTTTTCACTTTCACGCATTGGAGACGGAAATGGCAACCCACTCCAGTGTTCTTGCCTGGAGAATCCCGGGGACGGGGGAGCCTGATGGGCTGCCATCTATGGGGTCGCACAAAGTCGGAAATGACTGACGCGAATTAGTAGCAGTAGCATGTAATATGCTTAAAAAGGTACTTCTGAGAGAAATCTTTCAAACTGTTTTTGGAGTAAGAAAGATTATCAAGTAATTGACACATAGGAGGTGATTAAAAAATACAACAGAGTGAAAACTAATGAAGAAAAAAATATATATATATGGGAGAAAGAATTCAAGAAAAACAAATCTACTTGTGATATGATATCCAACCAGTTAATTATGAGATTCTGGAGACAGACAGACATGAACAGAGATAGGTGCTGGAAAGCTAAGAATTTGTGGTTTATTTGTAATGCAGTGGAGAAATTTGAGCAGACAAACAGGAAGAGAAATGATTGCTTATTGTAAGATTTTGAAAAGCCTGAATTAAATGGGCCAGAATGGGAGGGAAGATGTAAACAATAAAGTCAGTGCAAAGACCTGACCACAGCTCTGTATATGATGATATGATGAATTAGAAAGAATAGCTGACTATGAAGCACTGCTTGGGATGTGCCCATAATATTTACTAAATATTGAATACTATTATATACCAGATGCCATGATCTTAGTTTTCTGAACGTTGAGCTTTAAGCCAACTTTTTCACTCTCCTCTTTCACTTTCATCAAGAGGTTCTTTAGTTCTTCTTCACTTTCTGCCATAAGGGTGGTGTCATCTGCATATCTGAGGTTATTGATATTTCTCCCGGCACTCTTGATTCCAGCTTGTGTTTCTTCCAGCCCAGCGTTTCTCATGATGTACTCTGCATATAAGTTAAATAAGCAGGTTGACAATATACAGCCTTGACGTACTCCTTTTCCTATTTGGAACCAGTCTGTTGTTCCATGTCCAGTTCTAACTGTTGCTTCCTGACCTGATACAGGTTTCTCAAGAGACAGGTCAGATGGTCTGGTATTCCAATCTCTTGAAGAATTGTCCACAGTTTATTGTGATCCACACAATCAAAGGCTTTGGCATAGTCAATAAAGCAGAAATAGATGTTTTTCTGGAACTCTCTTGCTTTTTCAATGATCCAGCAGATGTAGGCAATTTGCTCTCTGGTTCCTCTGCCTTTTCTAAAACCAGATTGAACATCTGGAAGTTCACGGTTCACATATTGCTGAAGCCTGGCTTGGAGAATTTTGAGCATTACTTTACGAGCATGTGAGATGAGTGCAATTGTACTGTAGTTTGAGCATTCTTTGGCATTGCCTTTCTTTGGGATTGGAACAAAAACTGAGGTTTTCCAGTCCTGTGGCCACTGCTGAGTTTTCCAAATTTGCTGGCATATCGAGTGCAACACTTTCACAGCATCATCTTTCAGGATTTGAAATAGCTCAACTGGAATTCAATCACCTTCACTAGCTTTGTTCGTAGTGATGCTTTCTAAGGCCCACTTGACTTCACATTCCAGGATGTCTGGCTCTAGGTGAGTGATCACACCATCGTGATTATCTGGGTCGTGAAGATCTTTTTTGTATAGTTCTTCTGTGTATTCTTGCCACCTCTTCTTAATATCTTCTGCTTCTGTTAGGTCCATACCATTTCTGCCCTTTATCGAGCCTATCTTTGCATGAAATATTCCTTTGGTATCTCTAATTTTCTTGAAGAGATCTCTAGTCTTTCCCATTCTGCCGTTTCCCTCTATTTCTTTGCATTGATTGCCGAGGAAGGCTTTCTTATATTTCCTTGCTATTCTTTGGAACTCTGCATTCAAATGGGAATATCTTTCCTTTTCTCCTTTGCTTTTCACTTCTCTTCTCTTCCCAGCTATCTGTAAGGCCTCCGCAGACAACCATTTTGCTTTTTTGCATTTCTTTTCCATGGGGATGGTCTTGATCCCTGTCTCCTGTACAATGTCACGAACCTCTGTCCATAGTTCATCAGGCACTCTGTCTATCAGATCTAGTCCCTTAAATCTATTTGTCACTTCTACTGTATACTCATAAGAGATTTGATCTAGGTCATACCTGAATGGACTAGTGGTTTTCCCTACTTTCTTCAATTTCAGTCTGAATTTGGTAATAAGGAGTTCATGATCTGAGCCACAGTCAGCTCCCGGTCTTGTTTTTGCTGACTGTATAGAGCTTCTCCATCTTTGACTGCAAAGAATATAATCAATCTGAAAACTAAGATCAGAAAACTAAGATCATGGCATTTTAGTTCAGAAAACTTTGTTCAGAAAACTAAGATTATGGCATCTGGTTCCATCACTTCATGGGAAATAGATGGGGAAACAGTGGAAACAGTGTGTCAGACTTAATTTTTTGGGGCTCCAAAATCACTGCTGATGGTGATTGCAGCCATGAAATTAAAAGATGCTTACTCCTTGGAAGGAAGGTTATGACCAACGTAGATAGCATATTTAAAAGCAGAGACATTACTTTGCCAACAAAAGTCCGTCTAGTCAAGGCTATGGTTTTTCCAGTGGTCATGTATGGATGTGAGAGTTGGACAGTGAAGAAAGCTGAGCACCGCAGAATTGATGCTTTTGAACTGTGGTGTTGGAGAAGACTCTTGAGAGTCCCTTGGACTGCAAGGAGATCCAATCAATCCCTCCTAAAGGAGATCAATCCTGGGTGTTCTTTGGAAGGACTGATGTTGAAGCTGAAACTCCAATACTTTGGCCACCTCATGTGAAGAGTTTACTCATTGGAAAAGACCCTAATGCTGGGAAGGATTGGGGGCAGGAGGAGAAGGGGCGACAGAGGATGAGATGGTTGGATGGCATCACCGACTCGATGAACATGGGTTTGGGTAGACTCTGGGAGTTGGTGATGGACAGAGAGGCCTGGTGTGCTGCAATTCATGGGGTCGCAAAGAGTCAGACACGACTGAGTGACTGAACTGTACTGATTATGTACCAACCACCAGACTGGGTAGTTTATAACCACTATTTTAATTCAATTTCCACAGCAACTCTGATGTTTGGTGATTTGCCCTCTATCACAAACCAAGTAAGGAACAAAGCTTGCATTGAAGTCCTGGCTCATCTTCTCCAAGATCCATGGTCTTCATTACTCTACTCTACTGGTCATCTGGTGCAAGAGCTACAAAAGTGGATTTGAACCTTTCCTGGGAGAGTAGAATAAAGATCAAAAACAAGAGACAATGAAGAAAATTATGCTTAGCATCTAACTTAGATTATCCCACTTAAGTCTCACTTTAGTATTAGAAATAAGACCATTACTAAACATTTCAAAGATGTGAAAACAGATGCACAAAACAGTAAAAAAAAAAAAAGGGGGGGGGGGGAACTTGCCAAAGGACACTCACAAGTAATAGGTGAACCAGGACACAGGCCCAGGCATTAAGATTCTAGGGCCTGCTCATATCTCTACTATATCCAAGGTGCTACATAATTTAAATAGTAAGATTATCAACTTCCACTGAAATGCTAATCTGAAGGAAAGGTGACAAGACAAGGTTGAAAAAAATAAGGGACCTTTTCAGACACACTGGTTGGGAAAATCAGCTCTTCCAAGAGAAGTACTCAGATTACCATATTCCTTTCTTCATCCATTCACTTCGAAATTGATTATATATATATGGCTTCCCTGATGGCTCAGATGTTAAAGAATCTGTGTGCAATGTAGGAGACCAGTCTTTGATCCCTGGGTCAGGAGGAAGATCCCTTAGAGAAGGGAATGGCTACCCATGCCAGTATTCTTGCCTGGAGAATTGCAAGGACAGAGGAGCCTGGTAGGCTTGCAAAGAGGTGGGTTGCAAAGGGTTGGACATGACTGAGTGACTAACACTTTCACATATGAAAGTAAAACTGAAGTGAAAGCGTTAGTCACTCTAGTTTGCTAGGGTTGCCATAACAGAGACCACACACTGGATGGTTTTAAATAACAATCTATTGTCTCACAATATTGTAAGCTGAAACTCTAAAGTCAAGGTGATAAAAGGGTTGGTTATTCCTAAGGACTGTGAAAGAAGGATCTATTCTAGGCTTTTTATTTGGCTTTCAGATAGCCATTTAACATGTTTACATGGCCTTCTATTTTTGTGTGTGCCTGTATCCTAATTTCTTTTATGAGGGACCAGTTATCTTGGATCCTGGACCATCTTAATGACCTCATTTTAATTCGACTAACTCTGTAAAGACCCTGTCTCCAAATGAGGTACTGGGTGTTAGAATTTCAAACTTGAAAAACTTTCTTAGGAATTTCTTGGGTTAAATATCCAAGTCATTACTCACAAAATCTGCTTCCACATCAACATAGTACTCAGTTCAGCTAAGTTTTCTCCATTATATAGAAAGAATCTCCTTCCCTCCATTTTGCATAACATGTTCCTTATTTCTTTCTGAGTTCTCATCAGAAGAACCTTCAACATTCATATTTTTACCAGTATTCTGCTTATGATGTTGCATCGGTTCCTTAAAACAATACCAGAATTTTCTTCCATGTTACTTACTTCCTCCTGAGTCCTCACTGGCAGTATATAACAACCATATTTCATCCAGTAGTCTGTGCAGGGGAATCTAGGCTTTTTCTATTATTCTTCCTAAAATGTTTCCAGTCCCTATCTGTTATGGAATTATCAACCATGTAATAGGCTTATATTCCATATTTTAGGCACTTGTTACATCAGCATATCACTTCCTGATATGAAAATATTTATTGCAGGGAAACAGCCTATATGACTGAGGGGGTTGGCAAGGCAAGTTTAAAATCTGTCTTTCAGGCCCCCCAGGAATGGTGGATTAGAACTTTCAGGCACAAGCTGAAGCTGTCAGAGGAGGCTGAGCGGTAATGCAACTTACACTATCACATCTTGATAATGAGCTCTCTTCTTGTCCATTTTGTGTAAGCTACTGTTTATAAAGTAAAATACTTTTTCTCCTTAATTCTAGAGAAAGTGAGCATCAGTAGTAAGCATCATCACACATTGATGTATGTGTCCCTGTACATAGGGAATATTCTTTCCTTTTTTTAAGAAACTAAAATTTTGAGTAAAGAAAATAAAGATGATATTCTGCAGATATACTGAAAAATCTACAGAGAAACAAATAGGCTTACTAGTTGATATTCAGGAGAAGCCAAGAGACAAGTTTTTTTTTTTTATTTGTTTGTTTTGTTTTTGCTTCCATTTTTGATAGGATAAGTTTGTTCTCCCAAAAGTTGTCAAATCAAAGGAGTATATTCTGTGAACAGAAAGGAGAAAGAATGCCATAGTAAGGTAAATTCTGTCCTCACAATAAGTCTCACTAGAAGGGTAGAAGACCCAGGAGCTGAAACCAGCATTGAGTAATGAACTTCAAGGAATTAAGGAAAGAGCTACAGTGACTACCCAGATAAGATATTCATTTTCTTGTGTCAAGGTGACTCAAGTAAAAAGCACTCTACTATGGAAATGTGAACATGCCTAGAAGATAAAATATCCAGTTTTAAGGGTTTTCTATGCCCTCGGAGTAGAAAGCCAGCCTCTATAGTAAATGAACATATTGTAAAAGAATGAGATGAGACCAAAATCAAGATATGTCTTTACTATATCACAAGGAATGATTGTTTAGCACAACAAAGATTAGACAGATATCCAGACAAACTGATCGATTTTCAGATAAATGCTTTTGTAGTCTAAATAATCTTAAACTCAAAATTCGTTTTTAAAATGTCTCGTCTTTCTTTTAACTTCTCCAAATGTTTCTATCGTGGCATTTTTTCTTTTTTTTTAAATTTCTTTATTTTAATTGGGATCGTGGCCTTTTAACTAACCAGAGCAGTGATTTAGAAAATGATAACCTTTCAGCTAATTCATATTATAATTTTCTTTACACAACTTGTTTTGTATAAGGAGAAAATCATGAAATGTGCTGATGGCAACAGTGAGGTCAAGATGAATGAAAGGAGAGAAGAGATTTAGCCTTGGGATTGTGGCCAAAGAAAAGGGTAAATGGTGTTGTTGTTTCAGTTGAATGCACACACAGAAAAAAACAAAAAGCAAATTAAATGTGTCAAGGAGAGAGTATTAGAGGATAAAGCAGAAGGTATGTGAAGCAAGCTTTGAAGAATAGGGATACACCTAAATATTCTTATACTCTATGTTGTCCTACCAAAATAACAAATACACAAGTGGAGGAATTTTAAAGCTACAAAAATAATGTTTAAATAAACAACAAAACAATTTTGCTTCACATAAAATCTATTTAGGTATTTATAGTTTATGTAGACGGAGAAGGCAATGGCACCCCACTCCAGCATTCTTGCCTGGAAAATCCCATGGACGGAGGAGCCTGGTAGGCTACAGTCCATGGGGTCGCTAAGAGTCGGACACGACTAAGCAACTTCACTTTCCCTTTTCCCTTTCATGCACTGGAGAAGGAAATGGCAACCCACTCCAGTGTTCTTGCCTGGAGAATCCCAGAGACGGCGGAGCCTGCTGGGCTGCCGTCTATGGGGTCGCACAGAGTCGGACACGACTGAAGCGACTTAGCAGCAGCAGCAGCAGCAGTTTATGTAGAAAAAAATAGATGTACTGGTTTCAGAAGACAAAAAAAGATGAGGAGTCATAGTGAATTTTTTAAAGTGTATTATCCACTTGTAAAAACATATGCTCAGTACTAAAAGAAGAAAAATATCTATATTTCAATGACTGAAAAATGTGACACTTTAACTATTAGGTTGGTGAAAAAGTAATTGTGGTTTCAGACCGCAAATTTTAAGTCATTATGCTGCTGCTACTGCTGCTAAGTCGCTTCAATCGTGTTCGACTCTGTGCGACCCCATAGACGGCAGCCCACTGGGCTCCCCTGTCCCTGGGATTCTGCAGGCAAGAATACTGGAGTGGGTTGCCATTTCCTTCTCCAATGCATGAAAGTGAAAAGGGAAAGTGAAGTCGCTCAGTCGTGTCCGACTCCTAGCGACCCCATAGACTGCAGCCTACTAGGCTCCTCCGTCCATGGGATTTTCCAGGCAAGAGTACTGGAGTGGGTTGCCATTGCCTTCTCTGTAAGTCATTATAAATAGACTCAAATACATCTTTATATTAATCAAAATAGGAACCATTGCAAATCAATACATTTTTGCCAATGAGAAATAAGTTTGTTTATCCTGTAGCATAAAAATCCATACTTTGGGATTCAATGAACTCTTGGAAAGCATTTTCTACCTCCTGCTGGTTGTGGGAGCATTTTCTCTGCAAAATTTTGTTGAGATGCTTGAAGAAGTGATAGTCCATCGGCAAGAGGTCAGGTGAACATGGCAGATGAGAGAAAATTTTGTAGCCCAATTTGTTCAACTTTTGAAGCATTGGTTGTGTGATGTGCAGTTGGGTGCTGTTGTGGAAAAGAATTGGGCCCTTTCTTTTGACAAATACTGGCTGTAGGTATTGCAGTTTTCAGTTCATCTCATCAATTTGTTGAGCATACTTCTCAGATGTAACGGTTTTGCTGGGATTCAGAAAGGTGTGGTGGATCAAACTGGCAGCAGACCACCAAACAGTGGCCACATCTCTTTTTGGTGCAAATTTGGCTTGGAAAAGTGCTTTGGAACTTCTATGTGAGCTGGTCATCACTGGTTGCTGTATAAAACCCACTCTTCATTGTGTGTTGCAATGCAATTGAAAATTGTTTATTGTTCTTGCGTAGAATAAGAGAGGACAACACTCTAAAAAGACACTTTTTTGATTTGTGATCAGCTCATGAGGCACCCTCTTAGCAAGGTTTTTTACCTTCCCAATTTGCTTCAAATGCCCAACGACCATAGAATGGTCAATGTTGAGTGTTTTAGCAATTTCTTGTGTAGTTGCAAGAGGATCAGCTTCGAAGATCATCTCACTTGGTCCTTATCAATTTCCAATGGCTAGCTTCTGCACTCTTCATCTTCAAGGCAGTTATCTCCTTTGCAAAACTTCTTGAACCATCACTGCACTATATGTTCATTAGCAGGTCCTGGGCCAAATACATTGCTTATGTTGTAGGTTGTGTCTGCTACTTTACGATCCATTTTGAATTCAAATGAGAAAATCACTCAAATTTGCTTTTTATCTAACATCATTTGTCTAGTCTGAAACACACAAAAAATAAACAGCAAGTAATGCCATTAGCATAAATAAATAAATAAATAAATAAATAAAGTGAGAAATGCGCATTAAAATTATGTATAACAGAACCACATTGATTTAAGAATGTATTCCAATATCAAACAGTGCATGTCAACAATGCAAAACCGCAATGTCTTTTGCACCAACCTAAAAATTTCCCATATATTATAGTGATTTTCCTTTGTGTTAAACTTGTGAGAATTTTTATTTAAAATTTTAAACTTGGCAAGAGAATGAATGTCAGTTTTCCAATTCATTTCTTCTCTCCATGTCTTACATTATTATCTAGTGCTTACACACACAGTCCTTTCTCTGCTTTACTATTGATTGGATGTTCAGCCATATCTTCATTGTTGTATGTCTTTACTATTAAAGGAGATCAAGATTTTCTTTCCCCTAGTTATTTGCTGCATTAATCCACCTGTCCCATAAACTCAAGGTCATTTTCTTAAAATTTCAGTCTCTCAAATTAAAAAATACTTACCAGGAAATGTTTAAAAGACTCACAGAGAAAGTGGTATGAAGGAAGCAGAGATTCACATAGTAGATGTATCTCTTTGCCTGTGTTTTTTTATTGTGTGAGGAAGCACAATACATCATATACTATCTAAATATCGATTACTCTTATTTATCTATTATGGCAACTACTAAGGCAACAAAGCTTATAAGCAAATAGAATTAGCCTAAGACCTGACACAGAGCAGAGACAATTCTCTAATGTCCCTTCCGTAAGCGAAGATAGACATAAAGGACAGAGAGCTAGTCAAATTATTTTCAAACCTTGTAAGTAGGCAATATCTGTATTAGCTTCTAATCTATACCAAATCTCAGGATCAGTAAGTCATTTATAATCCTATTTCATAATACTGACAAGTCTTCTTTTGCAATTTCTATTTATTATCCTCTACCCAAAATGAAAAGTTCTATTTGCTGGGGTTTTTTTTCTATTTAAAGTTTCCTTGGCTTCAAGCAAGCAATATATTTTTAATTTTAGAATATTCTATTTAATAAATAATATAGCAATAATATTAGTGAAGATTCAATAGCCTCTAATTAATTTTATTACTACTATACAGTTTTTATCTATTTGCCTTGACATTTTTCACACAGATTCATCCCTTTTGCTACTATAGTTTTGCATTTTGATTTTTTTGTAACTGATTTGAAATCTCAATTATTTTTTAAAAATGACCTATTACTTTGTTATTATGCATTTATTAGTGCAATAATTTTCATCCATTTGATGTATCCTATTTTTAACAATTTCATTCCTCCATTTAGAAATAACAAACTCAAAAATTAATCACTAAAATAGAACAAATCAATAGCTTGAGAACTGTGTATATATTGCTAGCATTATAGAACTGAAATAGTTGACATCTGATGATGAACACCACATATCTTCTGTAAGTGCATTGTGTATATCAGTACAGAGGGGGCTTTACATCACAGTAGTTATCTAGTAGCTTTTGGCTAAATGGGGTTACTACAACGTTTGACAAACTATGGTCTTAGGAAGGATGCCTATTTGAGTTAATAAAGTTTCTTGAGTAGTTGGGACAGAAATGTCATGGCCTACAAAGCCTAACCCCTAACATATTGTCTTATGCTTGCAGAGTAATGACAAAAGATACATTTTAACAAATTATCTGTTGAATAGGAGAAAAAGAGAGTGTTTGGACCAGTACAATCCTTTTTGCTCCTTCCCTCCATAAATCATTCCCCTGGCTGTAGACTATTTTACCACCAATTTAATAATGTCACTCTACCATTGCACTACTGAAAAACTAAGCAGTGACGCGTAGCTTTTAGACAGAGCTTTAATTTCACACCATGTTTACAGATGAAACATGAAAAGATATTCTGATGTCAGCATAAAACTTTCATTCACAGTAGATATATAAAATTTTCTATGACTGTCAATCAATAGCTGAATATTATTATTTATGTTTTATTCATAGCTTCTGATGTGCCTAGTTTTCCTTACATGAAATGTTTTGTTCAGAATTTATTATTTTATATATGTTAATCCCCTAGTTGAACATTTTAATATTGTCAGTGTTTTATATTTACATAGTCACAGGTATTACAATGAAAATTCATGAAAGCCTTTTCAAACAAAATCTCAATATAATTCTTCAAACATTGTATTAAACTGAAATATTCCTGCTTTGGGTAAAAGCCAGAATCATAAAAATACTATTCAGTAACATTACTTTGGTTTATATTCAACTCTAAAATAAACTTTTTATTGAAGTAAGTCACTTGAATAAAAATAAAAATTAAATGCAATTTTGTGATGGATCTGCTTCAAAATATGAATTATCTTCAAAATGCTGAAACCAGAATGTAGACTTGGGAATTCCATATTTCAGGATGCTTAAAATTATAATAATATTTAACATAGGGCATGCATATTCCTTTGTTTTCCCACTCAGAGTGTCAAGCACATATCTGGAGCATCTGGTAAATACAGAGTGAATGAATTAATGCCAGACATCCTGGTACACAAGAAGATTAGTATTTGAGACTTCAATTCTGCCTAGAAAGCTCAGTGTGAAAAAGTATTATCAACTCAAATATAAGCTCAGATGAGTTATAATTGTTATACATGGATCCTCTTTACATAATGAAAATTCAAAATGAACAGCCAATTTAATGTTAGATTATCTTGAATGCAAACTAAGATCATGGCATCTGGTCCCAACACTTCATGGGAAATAGATGGGGAAACAGTGGAAACAGTGTCAGACTTTATTTTTTGGGGCTCCAAAATCACTGCTGATGGTGATTGCAGCCATGAAATTAAAAGACGCTTACTCCTTGGAAGGAAGGTTATGGCCAACCTAGATAGCATATTTAAAAGCAGAGACATTACTTTGCCAACAAAAGTACATCTAGTCAAGGCTATGGTTTTTCCAGTGGTCATGTATGGATGTGAGAGTTGGACGGTGAAGAAAGCTGAGCGCTGCAGAATTGATGCTTTTGAACTGTGGTGTTGGAGAAGACTCTTGAGAGTCCCTTGGACTGCAAGGAGATCCAATCAATCCATCCTAAAAGAGATCAATCCTGGATGTTCATTGGAAGGTCTGATGTTGAAGCTGAAACTCCAATACTTTGGCCACCTCATGCGAAGGGTTGACTCATTGGAAAAGACCCTAACGCTGGGTAGGATTGGGGGCAGGAGGAGAAGGGGACGACAGAGGATGAGATGGTTGGATGGCATCACCGACTCGATGGACGTGGGTTTGAGTAGACTCCGGGAGTTGGTGATGGACAGAGAGGCCTGGCGTGCTGCAATTTATGGGGTCACAAAGAGTCGGACACGACTGAGCGACTGAACTGAACCATCTTGAATGCTACCCAAAGTGGCTACCAATAAAATCAAAGGCCTCGTTGTGCCTTGATTCTAACCTCTTTCTATTAGTACAGAAAAGACCATTCATAATAGTATAGTGAAGCCTCAGTGTGGGCTTTAATCATTATCACCACAATAATTAACTAATACTATGCTTTGCTCAGGAAGTTGTGGAAAAGCAAACTGAATTTTTGAGAATGATTTTTGGAGTTCTTTTGAGTTGCACAGATACTCTAGTAGGGAAGCAGAAATCTTTTCTTCCTAGCAGCAGGAAATGCTATATATAAGTTTGGCTTCTCTGATACTCAGTGTTCTTCATTCCCACCCACAAGCCTCCTCAGCAGAACTTATTGCAAAACCCCATGGACCCTCAGGTCTCCAGTGTTTGGCACCTTGCCTGTAAAATCCAAACTGACACTGTGCAGAAATTAACAAGATGGCTCCAGTCAGGCTCTGTAATCCCAGGCTCTCACACCCTCTTGCACCATGCTCTGTAAACAATGACGTTTCACGGTTATATAACAACTGACATCACTTACAGCACTCCGCTTGTGTGTCACAAGGTACTTGCTTGGTCACAGGCTAGTTTGTGCAATACACCTATATGAGCTTCACCATGAAAGCCCTCGCTGCTGCTGCATTGGAGCTACATTGAGCGACATCATGGTTATGTTACATGAGGCTATGTTATAGCTGTGTTATGGTTATGGCTATGCCATGGTTGCTCCTATGGCTGCTGTGTCAGCCGGGAGAGAGGCTGTGCTATGGCTACTGTGTCAGTCAGGAAAGAATAAATTGTCTGCAGTTCCTATGGCTCTTTGAGTCTTCTTTCAGCCTCTTAGCTTGTGCTTCGCCTACCCTGGGTTCAACAAACAGTGCAAACAGCGAGACAATTGGTGCTATGAGGAGGCTCAGCAATACAGACACCAAACATTGTATTACACTGTTGACAGATTTGCACTGTCATGTTGCACCATAATAAGTAAGAAAAACAAGGGGCAAACTTCCTTCATTGGAATGCAGACCCATACTGCAGGCTCAGCAATATCAGATGCAGACTTATTTGTTTGTGTGAAATAATAGGAGAGTGTGGACCTGTTCTTTTGAATCTCTTCATGCTCACTCCACTGTTAAGGATTTTCTATTTCTCTAGTATCCCTATTTTGATACTGTGAGACATTGTGAACTTTATCTCTAACTCATAAGAGACAACTCTTGGTGATAATAGTTAAATGATAGTTTCAAATTAATATTTTTGAGAATCTATAAAATAATGAAACAACTAACAGTGTATTGTGTGGAGAGAGATATTTGAGTGTTTCTACTTGAGTGTGTGTGTGTGAGTATGAATTGATTCTGAAAATATTCTGAACTTAATTGCATGCTTTGGAGGAAAAAGAACTAAGGCTTCCTCAAATCAGTCCTTGATCTGAATTATCATGCTAGCTGATCTAAAAGTCTCAGCCACAGTGAAGTTAAATTAAAGGAAAATGAAGGTCATGAAAATTTCAAAACTCACTTGCTGAATGGTCTGGATAATACTGACCTATATTATTCCTCATAGAAACTAGCCATCCAATTCACTCTTTTTTAATTTTTTATTATGTAAGGAGTCTTTGCTACTGCTAAGTCGCTTCAGTCGTGTCTGACTCTGTCCGACCCCATAGACGGCAGCCCACCAGGCTCCCCCGTCCTTGGGACTCTCCAGGCAAGAACACTGGAGTGGGTTGCCATTTCCTTCTCCAATGCATGAAAGGAAAAGTGAAAGTGAAGTCGCTCAGTCGTGTCTGACTCTTCGCGACCCCATGGACTGCAGCCTACCAGACCAGGCTCCTCCATCCATGAGATTTTCCAGGCGAGAGTACTGGAGTGGGTTGCCATTGCCTTTTCCTAAGGAGTCTTTAGGTGCCTTCATCCAGGAGCATTGTTATTGCTTCTCTTGATACAATGTGATGATTAATCAAGATATTCATTTTTTTGTGATAACAATGAGGCAAATGTAATGGCAAGAACAGAGCTAGCCAAACAATGTTCAGATATCAGACTATTAGTTTCTTTGCAGGGCAGTTCCCAGCATGATGGACTATAAGACTGCCTTTCCGATAAAGGTAGGAATTTCCTGCTTAGAAAAGTGTACACGTCATATTGAGCACCTAGGCAGGTTAAATTACAAGCAAAACATGAGCAAGCATTTCCGGGAGCACAAAATCAAGTCTATGTACAAAAGAGTTGTTCTAGGCACAGATCCCAGAAGGTATTAGAGGAAGAGAAATTAGGAGATAGAAAAGTAACATGTTGCAGAGATCAAAGGAAGACTGTTTGTCAAGGGCAGACAATAAGTATGGTCACTTCACTGGTGGCATCAATTTAAAAACAAAGAACAAGAACAAAAAGCATGAACCTTGAAGCTGACCTTTTTGATAAGGAAAATGTCAGCTTTAAGTTGTGGTCTTTGGATGAGGCAGGGAAATGATATTAGAATGAAAATAAGTAAGGTAAGCTCTGTAGACAGCAAAGATTAGGGCAGCCCCTAAATTTAATTTACTCCCTAGAATACCAAGTAAAATGTGTGATTACTCCCAAGGTGAAATTGCCCTTCTAAATGCTTTCTATAGAATGAGGGCAAATGCTGAAGCAAAGTAAATGTACAAACATAATGGAGGAAGTCTCTTGGTTTTGTGCTTAGAACTAATATCTCCCAATCTAAGAGTGTCAGATTGTAAAATCATGGATCTTTGTGTAGAGGTTTCAACTCACCCAGAATGTATCTCAGGGATATAATTGTTCATAGTGTGAATATTCTATATGCAGTTTCATTCTGGTGTCAACATGATCTCAAAAGTGATTGTTTCCATGGGGATATGATGAGAACTTGAGGACATGGCCTTCCAGAACTTTACTGGCTATAAAGTCTGTACAATCAGTGTATAGGTTTTCCTTTTTTTTCCCCCTTTTTTTATTCTTTCAATGAAAATTCTCTGATCAGAAATTATATTCTTGGTGCTGCTTAAAATCTATTTTTATCTCTAGGGAAATGGTGATTAGTCCAGATTCCATGGAATTCCACCTGGTTTCTGTGAACATTCAAATTGTATTAGGTATGTTTTATCTACATGCATCTACAAATTTATTTTGTTTTCCTTGTTATTTTTCTTCCACTTTTATTGAGACATCACTGATATATAGCACTATTTAAGTTTAAGGGGTATAGCCTAATGATTTGACTTAAATACATCATGAAATGACTGTCACAATAAGCTTAGTGAATATCCACTGTTTCATATAGAAAAAACAATCAAAGAAATAGAAAGAGAAATATGTTCTTGGTATTAAAAATCTTAAGATTTACTCTCCAAACAACTTTCACATACAACATAAAGTGGGGTTAGTTATATTTATCATTTCATAAACTACATCCTTAGTAGTTAATTATCATATAACCAGAAAGTTTTACTGTTTGACTGCTTCCTCCAATTTCCTCTCCCCCCACCCCCTGGCTCTGGTAATCACAAATCTGATTTCTTTTTCTATGATTTTGTATATGTGTTTTTGAAGTGTAATTGACCTACAATACTAAGGTAGTTCCTGTTACAGACCATAATGATTTGATACTTCTAGAAATCTAGCTACATTTCATTATATGAAAATATTACATGCTTATTGAATATATCTGCCACACTATACATTTCATAACTGTGACTCATTTATTTTGCAGTGGGAAGTTTTTATCTCTTAACATTTTCATGCCACTCACCACCCCTCTGGCAACCACTTGTTTCTTCTCTGTATCTGTAAGTCTATTTATGTTCTGTTTGTTCAAGTGGTTTTTTTTGTTGTTGTTGTCTGTTTGTTTTATTCCACATATAAGGAAAATCCTACAGTATTTATATTTCTCTGCCCTACCTATTTCACTTAGCACAATACCTTCTAGATTCATCCAAGTTTTTGCAAATGGCAAGATTTTATTCTTTTATATGGTTAAGTATTATTCCACTGCATATACATACCACTTCTTCCATATCCATTCATCTATTTATGGGCACTTGATTTGTTCCCTGGGTTGCTTCCAACCCTTAGCAATTGTAACTAAAGATGTAATGAACATAAAGGTGCATATATTTTTTCTACTTAGTTTTTTTTTTATTCTTTTGATGAATTCCCATGACTAGAACTGCTGGATCATACAGTAGTTCTATTTTTAATTTTTTGAGGAATCTCCATGTATTGTTTTCCATAACAGCTGTATGAATTTACATTCCCACAAAGAGTGAACAAGAGATTGTTTGCAACTTATTGTTGCTTTTGTTTTTTAAAATAACTATACTACACAGGTGTGAGGTTATATCTTTTTGTGATTTTGATTCACACTTCCCTGATGATGAATGATGTTGAACATCTTTTCATTTGCTATTGCCTATCCATGTCTTCTTTGGAAATTTTTCTATTCACATTCTCTTCCTAGTTTTTAACCAGGTTGTTTTTTGTTTTTTGGGGTTTTTTTATGTTAGTTAAAATGTGTGAGTTTTTAAATTTTGGATATTAACCCTTTATCAGTTACATCATTTGCAAATATTTTCTCCCACTGGTTAGGTGACCTTTACTTTCTTGTATAGTTTCCTTCATTGTTTAAAGGCTTTTTTAGTTTGATGTTATCTTTTTTGTTCATTCTTGCTTCTGTTTCTTTTCCTTAAGGAGACACAGGCAAAAAAAAATATTACTAAGGTCAATATCTAAGAGCTTACTTTCTACGTTTTCTGGAAATTCTGTGGTTTCAATTCTCAAATGTAAAGATTTTACATTGAAGTCTTTAATTCTTTTTTTAGAAAATACAATTCACTGTACACATTTTATTTACAGTTTTGCACACTCCTAATATGAATGGGATCACTTTTTTACTTAAGCCATTTTTTTAACCAAAGCAATGTAACCTAAGTATTACAAAGTGTTAAAATACAACATATATATA
Organism: Giraffa tippelskirchi; assembly: GCF_054371585.1. Classification (NCBI taxonomy): domain Eukaryota; kingdom Metazoa; phylum Chordata; class Mammalia; order Artiodactyla; family Giraffidae; genus Giraffa; species Giraffa tippelskirchi. The sequence continues at coordinate 88,734,948 of NC_137285.1, read as the reverse complement.
CAAAAAAGACATACTAATTATGATGTTACATTTTTTATAACCCAAAGTTATGGTCAGGAAATCACACAAAGACTATAGATTTGAATGAAATGCATAAATTTTTAGCAAAGCTTTGCAGTTACAAAGAAGCAAAAAAAAAAAAAAAATTACCAAAGAATGCACAAAGTTAGTGTTTATTCCCCTTGTGTAATATTCCTGAAACTTTTTTATGAGGAAAATAGAAAAACTAAAGCAAAACAAAGAAAAACTGAAATCAGAATAATGGATGCCATCAAGAAGAGAAACAAATAAATTAAAATCTAATAGACATCAGCAAGAGTACAGGACAGACAATACTGTAAAAAGAAAGAAAATTGCTAGAAAACTGTATGCATCATACTCTTTCAACCTGGCAAACTGTCCTCTTCATACAATGGAACATAAACAGAATATGTCTCTCATAATGTATAGAAATGCAAATTCTTTTTTTTTTAATACGGTAGATGTATCAAGTGTGTTTGTAATGGTTAATTCTATTAAGCTATTACAGAGTGGCCCAGGAACATATTTATGGACTCCAGCGATGATATGTTCTGTAACACTTTGATTGGGATAATGGATGCTTTAGCCATATGAATTCAGAAGTACAAGAAAAGGGAAAATGAGACATATCATAGAAACATTTAGATGGAAATCAAATTTAAATGCTGTACACTCTGCTCTTGAGGTTATTGATATTTCTCCCTGCAATCTTGATTCCAGCTTGTGCTTCATCCAGCCTGGCATTTCACATGATATACTCTTCATATAAATTAAATAGCAGGGTAAAAATATACACCCTTGACATACTCCTTTCCCAAATTAAAACCAGTTTGTCTTTCCATGTCTGGTTCTTTCAATAGTGTCTTATAGTTTCCCAAGCACAGGTCTTTTACTTCTTTCAGTTCAGTTCAGTTCAGTTCAGTCACGTCACTCAGTCGTGTCCGACTCTTTGCGACCCCATGAATCGCAGCATGCCAGGCCTGCCTGTCCATCACCAACTCCTGGAGTTTACTTCTTTAGTCAGGTTTTACAATTTTTACAATGCATGGTATGATTGTAAATGAGGTTGTTTCCTTACATTCTTTTTCTGATAGGTTGTTGTAAATCTACAGAAATGCAACAGATTTCTACGATTAATTTTGTATCCCACAACATTACTGCATTCACTGATGAATGATAGTAATTTTTTGGTAGCATCTTGAGAATCTTCTATGTATAGTATCATGTCATCTGCAAAAGTATCAGTTTTATTTCTGCATTTCCAATTTGGATTTATTAGTTTATTTTTTATTATCTGATTGCTGAAGCTGTACATCTTTGTCTTGTTTCTGGTCTTAGAGGAAATACTTTCAGATTTTCACTTTTAGTGTGAAACACCTGTGGGCTTCTCATACATGGTCATTATTATATTGAGGTATAGTTTTTTTTCTTCATGTTTTGAAGTTTTTATCATGAAAGGATATTGAATTTTAATTTTTTTTTTTTGCAATTGATGTGGTAATGTGATTTTTGTTTTTCAGTTTGTTAATGTGATCACATTGTTTGATTTTCAAATATTCAATCATCTTTGAATCCATAGGATAAATCCCACTTGATCATAGTGTATGATATTTTGCATCATTGAATGTAGTTTGCAAATATTTTGGTGAGGATTTTGCATCCACGTTCATCAACGATATTGGCTGGTAATTCTTTTTTTTTTTTCTTCTTTTTTTTAGTCTGTGGCATTTTTGTCTGCTTTTAGTTTCAGGGTGATGCAAGCCTCACTGAACAAGATTGGAAACCTTACTTCTCTGAAACTTTTGGCAATAGTTTGAGAATACGTGTTAACTCTTCTTTAAATGTTTGGGAGAAACCATCTTCTTATGGACTTTTGTTTCGAGGGAGTTATCTTACTACAGATTTAATTCCATTACAAATAATTATTTTGTTTGAATTTTTCTGTTTTTTCTTTTTTATTGTTTATTTTTTCCTGGTTCAGTTGAAAGATTGTACATTTCTAGGAAGTTGTCTATTTCTTTTGAGTTATTCATCTTTTGACATGTAATGTTCATACTCATCTCTTATGAGCCTTTGTAATTCTGTGGTGTTTGTTGTAAGTTTTTGCTTCATTTTGAATTTTACTGTTCTAGATCCACTCACTTTTTTTGTGATGATTCTATCTGAAGGTTTATTACTTTTGTTTATGTTTTCAGAGAATCAGCTCACAGTTTCACTGGTCTCTTCTATGTTTTTAAGCCTCTATTTAATTTATGTCTGCTCTGATTTTTAAGAATTCTCCCTTTCTTTTAAACATGGATTCTGTTTGTTCTTAGTTTTCTATTTACTTTAAGTGATTATTTGTTTGAAATTTTTCTTGTTCCCTGAGGTAGACTTATATTGCTATAAATTTCTTTCTTAGAATTGTTTCTCTGTGTCCCTTAGATTTTGGATGTATGATGTCATTTCCACTTGTTTTCAGGTTTTTTTTTTTTTTTGGTCACTGATCCATTGGTTGTTTTATAGCATATTGTTTATAAGTTTTTAAGGGATATACCAACTAATAAAACATAAAATTTGAAGTCAAAACAATAAATGTGGGTGGATGAAGTAAAATGCAGTGTTTTTAAAAAATGCATTTGAATTTAAGAGATCAGTAATTAAAGATAAATACACACACACACACACACACATATATATACATAAACCTTATGGTAATCAAAAACTAAAAATATATAGTAGATACACACAGAGAAACAAGAAAGGAATCCAGACATAACTATAAAGATAGTCATCAAATCACATTGAAAGAGAACAAAATAAGCAGAACAGAATTAAATATGAATGACAAAAGCAACCCATGAACAATTAACAAAATTGCACTAAGTACATACCTATACATAATTACTTTAAATGCAAATGCAAATTGATTAAATCCTATAATAAAAAGAATGAATAAATGTATGTAAAAACCAGATACAGATACATCCTGTCTACAAGAGACTCACTTCAGGTCTAAGAACATAAACAGACTGAAACTGGGGGGATGGAAAAAGACTCAACATGAACGGGAATGAAAAAATAAACCAGAGTAGCAATATGTATATTAGACAAAATTGACTAACACAAAGACTACAATAAAAAAAAAAAGAAAGACATTACATTATGATCAGAGATCAAACCAAATAGATATAACAATTGTATGTATAGATGCATCCAACATAGGAGCACCTAAATACCAGAAAGGAAACATTGCCAGACATAAAGAGAGAAACTGACTGTTGCAGTCTTTTTTACAGACCGGAACCTGGTGGATTGGAGTCGATGAAAAGAAAGCAAAAGAGAGAGACTAATATCCCTCATGTTACATGGAAAATCAATAAAGCCCTTACACAGGACTTGTACTGCTCACGAAGGCACAGGGCGTCCTCTCAAGGAGGTCTTGAAAGCCTGTGCAGAAAAGTGAGCTTAGCAGGTTTCCACACTCCGAGGAACTAGCCAGAGAAGAAAAGAGGAATGCAGGGGACCCACGTCTCTAGTGGAACAAGGGTGCTTTATTCATGTTTGCGTGAGCTTATATATTGTTATACAAAGAAGCTTTAGGTAAAAAATAAAGTTAAGCAAAGAACAAAAAATCAGACATATAACAACCATTACCAAGGGAATAACAAGAAATAACAATCTTCACAAGGCCAGAGGACATTCCATATCTTGAGTAAGAGGGTCGTGACTAAGCAGCTTTACCTTAGGGTAAAAGGTTACTGAAGGAAATCCATGCATACGTTCGGTCCCATGACCTCAGTCCTGGGAACCGCCTGCTGCTCCAATCGTTCCTGTCTACCAGGAACTGATAAGGAACAGAGGGTTCATGAGAAACAGAAAACAACATACAGGAATCCTAAAGTTAAACGTTCCCTGACAACTGACAGTGCCACAATGATAGTAGAGGACTTTAACAACCTACATACGTCAAAGGACAAAACTTCCAGATGGAGAATTTATAAGAAAGCACTATCTTTAATCACCACATTACTCAAATGAATATATATATATATATGACAGAGAGGGTATCTCATCCAAAAGAGTAGAATATATACTCTTTTCAAGTGCACTTGGAACATTCTCCAAGATCAATCATATCCAAGGCCATAAAACAAAGCTCAATATGTTTAAGAAAGCTGAAATCATTTCCAGCATCTTTTCTGATCATGATGCTATGAGAGAAAAAAAAAAGGAACTATATTAAAAAAAATGTGAATGCATATAAATATATTTAAGAATTCTGAAAGTTTCTCATTTAGGGCTTCAGTTCCGTTCAGTTCAATTGCTTAGTCGTGTCCAACTCTTTGCAACCTAATGGACTGAAGCATGCCAGGCCTCCCTGTCCATCACCAACTCCTGGTGTTTACTCAAAGTCATGTCCACTGAGACAGTGATGTCATTCAAACATCTCACCCTCTGTCATCCCCTTCTCCTCCCACCTTAAATTTTTCCCAGTATCAGGGTCTTTTAAAATGAGTCAGTTCTTTGACCACATCATGTGGTCAAAGTATTGTAGTTCAGCTTCAGCATCAGTCCTTAAAATGAACACTCAGGGCTGATTTCCTTTAGGATGAACTGGTTGGATCTCCTTGCAGTCCAAGGGATCCTCAAGAGTCTTCTCCAACACCACAGTTTAAAAGCATCAATTCTTCGGCACTCAGCTTTCTTTATATTTCAACTCTCACATACATACATGACTACTGGAAAAATCATAACTTTGAATAGACAGAGAACTTTGTTGGCAAAGTAATGTCTCTGCATTTTAATATGCTGTCTAGTTGGTCATAACTTTTCTTCTAAGGAGCAAGCATCTTTTAATTTCATGGCTGAAGTCACCACCTGCAGGGATTTTGGAGCCCAAAAAATAAAGTCTCACTTTTTCCATTGTTTCCCCATCTATTTGCCATGAAGTGATGGGACCAGATGCCATGATCTTAGTTTTCTAAATGTTGAGCTTTAAGCCAACTTTTTCAGTCTCCTCTTTTACTTTCATCAAGAGGCTCTTTAGTTCCTCTTCACTTTCTGCCATAAGGGTGGTGTCATCTGCATATCTGAGGTTATTGATATTTCTCCCCGCAATCTTGATTCCAGCTTGTGCTTCACCCAGCCCAGCGTTTCTCATGATGTACTCTGCTTAGAAGTTAAATAGCAGGGTGACAATATACAGCCTTGAAACACTCCTTTCCCTATTTGGAACCAGTCTGTTGTTTCATGTCCAGTTCTAACTGTTACTTCCTGACCTCCATACAGATTTCTCAAGAGGCAGGTCGGGTGGTCTGGTATTCCCATCTCTTTCAGAATTTTCCACAGTTTATTGTGATCCACACAGTCAAAGGCTTTGGCATAGTCAATAAAACAGAAGTAGATGTTTTTTTGGAACTCTCTTGCTTTTTCGATGATCCAGTGGATGTTCACAATTTGATCTCTGGTTCCTCTGCTTTTTCTAAATCCAGCTTGACCATCTGAAATTTCACATTCTGTTGAAACCTGGCTCGGAGAATTTTGGGCATTACTTTACTAGCATGTGAGATGAGTGCAATTGTGTGGTAGTTTGAGCATTCTTTGGCATTGCCTTTCTTTGGGATTGGAATGAAAACTGACCTTTTCCAGCTCTGTGGCCACTGCTTAGTTTTCCAGATTTGCTGGCATATTGAGTGTGGCACTTTCAGAGCATCACCTTTTAGGATTTGAAATAACTCAACTGGAATTCCATCACCTCCACTAGCTTTGTTTGTTCTGATGCTTCCTAAGATCCACTTGACTTCGTATTCCAGGATGTCTGGCTGTCGGTGAGTGATCACACCATCATGGTTTTCTGCGTCATGAAGATCTGTTTTGTATAGTTATTTCTGTGTATTCTTGCCACCTCTTCTTAATATCTTCTGCTTCTGTTAGGTCCATACCATTTCTGTCCTTTATTGTGCCCATCTTTGCATGAAATGTCCCTTTGGTATCTCTGATTTTCCTGAAGAGATCTTTAGACTTTCCCATTCTCTTGTTTTCCTCTATTTCTTTGCATTGATCACTGAGGAAGGCTTTCTTATCTCTCCTTGCTATTCTTTGGAACTCTGCTTTCCCATGAGTATACCTTTCCTTTATCCTTTGCCTTTTACTTTTTTTTTTCTCAGCTATTTGTAATGCCTCCTCAGACAACCATTTTGCCTTTTTGCATTTATTTTTCTTGGAGATGGTCTTGATCACTGCCTCCTGTACAGTATCACGAATCTCCATCCATAGTTCTGGAAAATACAAGGAAGAGGTTTCTAGAAAGCAAAGTTCAACTTGGACAAGTTGAAAGATTAAAAATTTGTCACGCATGTACTTGCTTTCCAATTATTCTTACAAGTAACAGCAATTAGTCTCATAGATAATAGTATGAGCAAAATATTTAAACATTTGATAAATCAATTATAACTTACAGTAAGCTTCTTTGTATAGCATATTTTGATTTATCAAGAAAAGTCAGTATTCCAAATTATTATATGAAAACTGTCAATTGCTAAATTTTGAAAAAATCATAATGGAAGTTTAAAAAACAAAAACATTGTAAAGTAAAACTAGCATGTGTATGCTGTATTTAACTCACAAACGATATTTTGTAATTTCTGCACTAGATGATAGGCAACTTGAGTGCCATTATGTCTATACTATATATATGTAGACATATGTATTACACACACACACATATATACTTAAGGGCTAAATGGACACATATACTGTTTTATAGATAAACTGAAATCTTTTAAGTTTTTAACCATTGGAACAATAATAAACATATGTCCAGAAAACTTAACACAGCCTCTGCTATATCAATGATTCTCTGATCAAGTTCCTTTTTTGTTACAACAAATTAAGAAAAACATCAGTACATTAATTGCTCTGACTCATACTCAAACAATTAGATGGGAGAATACACTAAACTCTTTAAAGTCATTCATTCCTTGAAGTGAAAAAAAGAAAAAAGAAAAAAAAAATCTAGGAGGGAAAAGGCAAATGGTAAATCAAAAGGTGCTGAAATTCAATATTCAGGTCTTGGTAAGCAGGCATATTCTTTTATGAATTATTTATAAGCTAATTAAAATAGCATAAATTGCACATTTCTGGTGGATACAGATGGGACTTTGTATTGACAATCCATCAGGAAGGACAGTTTTGATATGACTCTAAAATGCTCAGTAATTGCTGTTTGGTAGAGCAGTTGAGAACTGTAATATTGCCTATTCTGTAGCCCAAATTGAACCAGCACCATGTCAATTAACATATGTTAAAGCCTCCTCTTTTTTAAATCTCTTGCTGGTGGAGCATCTGTGCTAAGGAAGTAATTGGACCTTTGAAAAGCAGAGTATCATAACAATAAAGTTAAATCAGGCCTACGGTGAAAACTGTTTTTGTGAAAGTAGGAGTACACACAAGTATGTGTATATGCAGGTATAGAGTTATTGCTTGGTTGTTCTTTAAGAGACTACTCAGCCTTTGAAAGTCTGCATGCAGATTTGTTTCCATGCTTGGGCAGAGACAGAAACCACAAGAATTACCCAGCACTATTGCCTGTTATTTGAGATAGAAAGTCCTGTGTGTGTTTAGCATGGGAAAGAAAAAAGAGACAGTTGCTACATAACCTTGTTATCAGAAGAGTAGTGGCAGAGCAAATAGTATAAGAAGGACCTGAAGGTCAAAGTGGAAAGTGAGTGTCAACCAAAAAGTCGCAAGATGTCATAATTAGTGACAGTGGAGACAATGCAGAGAACTAGGAAGTCTTCTGCTACTGCTGCTGTTTAGTTGCCAAGTCGTGTCTGACTTTTTGTGACCCCACTGACTGTAGCCCGCCAGGCTCCTCTGTCCATGGGATTTCCCAGGCAAGAATACTGGGGTGGGTTGCATATTCCCAATCCAGGGATCAAACCTGAGTCTCCTGCATTGGCAGGTGGATTTTTTTTTTTTTTTTTTTTACCATTCAGCCAACTGGGAAGCCCAAGAAGTCTTTTAGGGACCAGATAATGACCGGTGAAAGCATTGCCTGTTTTCAATGGGACTCAGAAACATTTTTGAGAATTTCTGCAGTAACAAACTACTTGATAAAATACAGGGTAAACACTTTAAATGTCTCATATGTCTGTTTTTATACCTACTATGATGTATTAACTCTCTAGGGCTGCTGTAACTATGTATCAAAAACTTGGTGGCTTAACACAACAGAAATTTATTCTCTCACAATTCAATAGACCAGAAATCCAAAGTCAAGGTGGTGACAGGTGATTGATTCTTCTAGAGGCTCTGCGAGAGGAGTTGCCACTTGCCTTTCTGCTGGATTTTGGTGATCGTTGTCAACCCTGGGCATCTCTTGGCCTGTAGACACTCGAAATTGCATCCTGTGCCCTCTGGTCTGCATCTGTGTCTTTGTATGTCTCTTATATGGACACTTTCATTGGATTCAGGGCCCTCTCTAATATAACATGATTTTGTTTCAATTCTTAGTTACACTTGGGAAAATCATTTTTAAATATGGTTACACTCTCAGATTTAGGATAGGCATGAATTGGAGGAAACACTGTTTGCTCTACTACAATGATTCCTTTTAAAGTCTAGAAATAGGTTATTTATTTCTGAAGATTTCTTAAAGAAAAAAATCGTTGTTACCTTTTTAATAATCCCGAGTTGTATAACACAAACTCATTCCATTATTTTTTATCAAGTGATATAAGAATGGTTACATAACTACTTGCACTAAAACTATACAGTATTATTTTCTGTGCCCCAATTTAGAAAACTAAATATACTTTCCTAAACTATTTTTGTTTTATTCCTAATGAAGCCTATTTACTAAAACCTGTGTTGTGTTACTTTTCCTATTAGAAAGAAGGAAATCAGTTCAAGTTGCTGGCTGTCTTTATGTTCATACAATGCTTGAAAAAGTGAACTCACAAATTCTCCAGATGATCCTGTTGCACACTAAAGTTTGAGATGTTGGAGTAGGTGGTGCAGTGTTAAGAATCCACCTGCTGATGCAGGAGACGCTAGAGATGTGGTTTCAATCACTGGGTCATGAAGACCCCGTGGAGTAGGAAATGGCAACTCACTCCAGTATTCTTGCCTGGGAAATTGCATGGACAGAGGAGCCTGGTGTGCTAAGCAACTGAGCGACTAAGCAACCAACCAATTTGGGGTAACTAGTGATTTTACTTGCATGACCTATTTACTTCTTGAAACAAGCCAATAATTTAAGCATTAATTACAAATCAGGAATAGAAAGCTCCAGGTGAAATGACTTGTGTGAGAAAATTCACTGACTTGCTGGCATAGATAAACCAAATATTTATTTGTGTCATTCAGTACAATATTTCCTCAGTCTCATGAACTAAAAAAAAAAAAAAAAAGTGGGATGAATACAGAGTTAAATAATATGTAGCCCCCTAAATTCATCTACCTGGAGTATGTTTCACTTACATTTTCTCTTTCCTTTTATTTTAGTCTGGATGCATCAGGCAAAGCCAATACTCAGTCCTAGACACCAATACCATCACCTGCCAGGGAATTCTGTCTCACTTGATGTTCTGCTTCCCAGCTGCATGCTCCAGGGAACCCTGGCACTTGGAGGACCCAGTTTGCTGAAGTACTGTTTTCATCTCCACAGTTGGATCCTTTCCATCTTATAAGGAAATTTTTGGTGAAAAGGAAATGCAGGGAAATTTAGATGGGGATATTTAGATTTATGACCCTGGAAAGATATCTCTAACCTATAAAAATGAGTGCTTTGCATTCATATGTTGACTGCACATGGGGGAAAAGTTATTCTTACCCTAAGTATAGCAAGCAAACATCAAAATAGTCAACCTTTCAAATATTGCTCTTTGCTAATCAGCAGGAACTGTGAATTACAGCTCAAAATAAACAGAATCTTAATTGCTCTTTTCTTTCATCTTGCCTGCCAAGTTTCATTTTTTTCACCTAGAAAATGCAAAAGGAAATCATGAGTTGAAAATAAGATGACTAATTTATGGATCAGATTATACAGACCAAAAAAGAGATTATATAAGTATGTAAAAGAGATCACTCAGATCTCTTTCAGGTCCATCCTTAACATATGAGTTTTTATCAACTTGGTAGCTTCAGTTTTGTTAATTTAAGGTAGTGAGGTAAATGTTATTGTCTTTCAGAACTCATGCAATTTAGATGAAATTTTAGTATTCTGTCAAAAATACTTGGCTAAATAAGTTCATTTCAAGAAAAATTCTGTTTGGACAATATTATGGATCTGTAAGCCACCATATTGTTAATGGTCTGTTACAGAGACTATTTCACTACCTTGTTTAGGGGAGGTAATCTAAAGAGAACTAACAATGCTTAAAATTGCTTTGCCCCCAAGACCAACTACACAGGTATAACAAGTTATGCAAAAAAGCTATGGACTATGAACAATATGATCACTAGAAAGTCTCATAAGAGTGACTAAATTACCCACATTTTGATGTCATCAATAGTTAAAAGAGGATTAACGCACACCTTGATTTTATTTTCCATGGTTAGTTAACCTCTTAAAGTGTGTGAAGTTGAAAAATGTCACATTACAGAAAAGAATGCCAGTAAAGCAGATCCCATTGAAAGTGTTTTCTCAACTTAACATTGAATGTTGCACATAGAAGTTCTCAGTATCTGCAGTGAGCTAGGTTAAATAACATTTTCAGATTACAAGGCATATTCTACCATCTTAAATAGAAAACATTTCTCATTAACCTCAGTTTTCTTGCCTTTAAAATAAGATAATAATAGCATTGTGATGTTACAAGGATTTTAAAATATAAATTTAATGACTTTGAATTTATCTCGAAATGCTTGTGCTATTCAAAATGTTAATAGTGGCCTCATATAGTATTTAAAATAAATTAAAATTAATTTATATTAAATGAAATTAAATATTCAGTTGCAATAGTCACATTTTAAATCTTCAGTAGGAAGAATCAGGCTAGTTGCTACTGTAAGGTACAACAGATAGAATATCAGAATAAGCTCTCGATGACAGTGCTGGTATAGGTTCTTGAAACTGGGAAATAAATGCTTGGTGTTTGGCATGGGGATGACATCCAATTTGCATTTTATTTGTGTAAAATGTAGTGTGAAGAATGGATTGATGGGCAGACAGAGACTCAAACGAGGGAGAGCTGGGTGGTTCCTGTACTGGATATCTGACTCACTCCTGGAAGACTTCCTTGACTTCTCCAGTCCAAAATAGGTCCTCCTCTTCTGTGCACCTGTGGCTGAATGCATTTTCCACATGCAATGTGCCAGTTGACATTTTATTCTTACGATGTAACATTAACACTCATCCTTTGTAAGGTGAGGTCTATAATCTTGCATGCCCAGGAAGCTAGATTACTGTGAAGTGATATTGCATGATTTCTGAGGCAGGATCATAAAGGGTGATCAGCTTTCACCTGATTTTTGTTGCTGACATTTACCTTAGGAGTCTCAAGTCTATACAAAGGAAGTTTGTCATTACTTAAATGGCAGTGCTGGGGAGATTATGTACAGAGAACACAGAGATAGAGAAAGATAACTAAAAGGCTCCCATTTTTCCAGTCCCAGCTACTTGAGTGTTCCTGGCCCAGATACCTTCAGGTGAATCCAGCCACTATATAATGCTGAGTAGAGCCTGAGAGGTGTTATTAACACACTCTGTCCAGATTGTACATTTATCAGCAAAATAAATGTTTTATCCACTAAGTTTTAGAGTGGTTTGTTACACAGCTCTGTAACAGCACTTATAGTATATTGTGCTATTCAGTCACTAATTAGGCTTTATTTGATTACTATACTTATTTCTCTATATAGTCAACTCCCAAACATTATTCTTAAAATCAGGAGTTAATGTTGTACCTCCAATGCCCTGATAAATGCCTAGTATTCAGTAAAAGATAATCACGAACCTCATTTAAGAGCATAAGGCAATTCTCTCTTGGCTATCATTATACGGTCTTAGTAACCAAGGTAAACAGGAGCAAGCTAGAACAGTTTATCTTCTAAGGTGGAAGTATCCATAAGGATAATAAGAGAAACTTGCAACTGCAAAAGTTTGGAATTGTTATTCTTTTTTGTTTTCTATAAGCCTCTTCTTACACTAAAGCTTCTGTATTTCTAGTATATAGGATAATTTACCTATTATAAAATGAACATAGAGTTATCATGAATTTAAGAAGCATATAATAGAAGGAAACACTAATATATACCATGATTCTTTGATACATTGCATTAAATTGAATAAAAAGCAGGAAAAAAAGGACCTTTCATAGCCCTAAGGGTTCATTTCGTAATTCAACTATCTGATTATTCAGTGACTGAAACAACAAATCCACTCCAATAGTAATGTTGCCTTTTTTTTCTGATTCAAAGCCTGCTTTTTTCCAACTAGGGTCTCAGTCATATTGAAAATCAGCAGAACAAGACTGCCTCTGGTTTTTTCACAACCGCAGGAGTGGGCATTTTGGAATTAAGGAAAACAACTTTTACTTGACTCTAAACTTGACTGAGTGCTGGTGGCCTCTGAATGTGTTAGGTGTTTGAATGCTTGCCCTTTTACCTATTGCGTGCTTGTGGGTTTCCTAAGAGAACGCTCTGACCTGAAGCATGTGAGGCAGACTCCACATCTCATCCTTTAACCAGTCAGTATCAGCATCCAAGAGTAAACTTTGATCTCTGCTTATTTCCCAGCTTGACTAGGCTGTGGGGTTGTTTGGGCAAACATTGTTCTGGATGCTTCTGTGAGGGTGGTTTTGATGGAGAATAACTTTTGAATCAGTGAACTGAGTAAAGCAGAGTACCCTCTCTGGAGTGGGTAGGCATCATTCAATCAGTTGAAGGTTGAGTATCACAAAGGGCTGACTTTTTCCCAGGTAAGAGATAGCTCTTCCTGCCTAATGGTTTTTGGATTAGGATTTTGACTTTGTCTTGCCGTCATACTGGGATTGAAATATTGCTTCTTTTTGGGGCTGGGACCTGTCAGCTTTTACACTGGAATTATGCCATTAACTTTTCTGATCACAGGCCTTTGGATTCAGATTCTCAGACTGGAACTGCACCACTAGCTCTCCTGGGGCTCTAGATTATTGAGGATCTCACTTGGCAAATACTGGAACTTGTCCAGTCTCCGTAATCATATGAGCCAACGTCTAATCTATCTATCTTGATACATGTCTACTATTGGTTATGTTCCTCTGAGATAACACTGAAGATGCCTCTCCTTGAAGGAAGACCTCCTGAGTGAGGTCCTTTGAAGCCCACTTGAATCTGGCGACTTTCTAAAATCCCACTTGATTTAGGAGAAACCCATCAACAGTAAAAAATACAACTTTTTTTGTTGTAGTCTTCTCTATTCACCCTCCCATCAGGGTAGATCAAGCCAGCCTCTCTCCTTCATATTTCTTTAATGATCAAGCGTCAGAAGCAAAAAAATACAAAAATGCAGGGTATATGTCAGGTTCTTTCAATAGTTCTTTTTCTATGTGGCAATTCTAGCCACTTGTCAGTACCAGAACTAGCAAAATTCTTCCAACATAAAACCAGGAGTGAGACCTGGTATGGATCTCCCTGAATTGTATGTTTTTCACCGTGCTAGGTAGAAGAGACATTATAAATAAATCTTTAACAACTTCTCAAGAAAATTGACCACTTTCAAGTTCTCTGATTGACCTTCTTGTGATTAGTGATGGGAAAAAGAAGATAGACAAATTTAGGTGTCACCTAGTGGAAATTTGTGCATAGATGATCTAGCATCTCAATTTGACTACAACTGTAGAATCTTAGTTGAGCCTGGATAGCAGGAAGGCATCAAATTTAACATCCCCTTAACCATATAAAGAAATAAAATTAAAGATACAAACAAGGAATTTCTCTCTGAGGCAGAGATAAATAACTGTAAAAATTCAGAGGAGAGAAAGATAACATATGTTAGAGAAGAGAGGGGAAATATGATCATTTTTAAGCTAGAATAAAAATAACAAGTGAAATTTTCACACATAGAATTGAGACATAGTTATTTCATACTAAAGGACAGAATGATTGAGCCCAAAGTTAGAGAAGAATAAAAGGTGTTAGGAGAATTGCTCATCATTCTTTCAACTAGCAATGCATGAAAAGAGGTGCAAAATGTAAAAATGGTAAGCCATTACATCAATCATCATTACAGGGCACCTTATTAATCAGGGTAAGTACCTGGACATTTTGTGTCTGATGTGTGTGTGTGTGTGTGTGTGTGTGTGTGTGTGTGTGTGTATGCGTGTAGAATGGAACCAATTAAGGTTTGGAAGGCTGAACAATACCATAATTAGAACTAATTTAAGGAGAATAATCTGACAGCAAGTAGACCTGAGTGTTCAAAAGACTGATTTGTATTATGTTCACTCAACTGTCCATAATAATATTACTTAGTCTATTACAAATGGTTATATAGTAATTAAAAAGACTATTTCAATATTACCAAAAGAACATGTTCCAAAAGGTAATTCGTAAGCTAGCCATTTGTAAACTAATTTGTAAATTATCTTTTCCAATATGCAAACACTGTATTAATGAATGATAGAAGCCCCAAAATGCCTCTTCCTTCACGTCCACGCCCAACAAAGTGATGATTAAGTGCATCGTTCCACTGACATCCAAGTGTGAGTTTGGACACTGAAGCGACTCACATTTCTCTTCATCACTACAATATGTCCATTATTTAGGAAGTTTCCTACTTTACACAAAATAATGAGCTTCTCAGACATCTTTAATGTGTGGAAGTGTATCGACGAGTAAGGAAAATTTAAATCCCGTAGCTACTTTGAGTAAGGAGAAATTTAATATGGGTAAAAAGAAACTCAAATCATCAATGGGAAGACTGAGAGAACCAAGGAAGACAAAACAGTTTTGGAGAAGCTTGATAAAACAGAAGGTCACAAGAATTGGCATGCCTGAGGTTTGAAAGAGTTAATGTTTAAATTTGTTTTGAAACTGCTGAAAATCAGCAGTGATTTTTAGCTACCTACCTGGAATAGCTTCCAGTAAGTAATGTTTTCTCCACTCTCAAGTTCTACATTTTGTGGTCTGCTTGGACTGTTGTAACAAAATGTTATAGATTGAATGGAGTAGGAAATGGCAATCCACTTCAGTATTCTCGGGTGGAGAATCCCATGGACAGAGGAGCCTGACAGGCTGCAGTCGATGGGGTTGCAAAGAGTCAGACATGGCTGAGCAACTGGGCACACACATAGATCAGGTGCTTTAAACAAGACATTTATTTCTCATAGCTTTGGGGGCTGAGAAATTCAAAATCAACGTGCTGGTCATTTCAGTTCCTTATGAGAGCCCTCTCTGGCTTGCCTTCTCTCTGTGTCATCAGAGACACATTCAGAGAGAGAGAAAAATCTCTTCATCTTCTTATATATCCAACAATCCCATAATGAGAACCACACCATTATCAACCCTAATTGCTTCCCACGGTGTCCATCTCCACATTTGGTGTTAAGGCCTCATAATCTGATGTTTCAGAGGATACCATTAAACAGTCCATAACACTGCCTTTTCAGTTTTGTATAATGCTGCTGACCAGTAAAATCTAACTAGATTTCCTGCTGATGAGAAAGTGAGGAAAATCCTTTTATCTGGCTTTTTACTCCTGAAGTAAGCTGTTGGGTTGAGTGTTCTATAAATGTCAATTAGATCTTTTTGGTTTATGACGTTGTTGAGTTCTTCTATATAATTACTGGTTTTCTAATTATTCTGCCAATTTTTGTGAGAAGATTGCTGAAGTTTCCAACTGTACTTATGGATTTGTCTATACCTCATTTCAGCTTTATCAATTTTTACTCTGTGTATTTTACAGCTCTATTGTTTGGGATATAGATTTTGAGAATCCCATATCTTCTAAGTGAATTTTATCATTATAAAATACACCTCACTTAAGTGAATTTTTTTTGTCTGAAGCATACTTTAGCTGATATTAACATAGCCACTACTGCTTTCCTTTGATTAAGGTTCACATGGCTCCACTCTGACAATCTCTTGTCTTTTAAATGGTACATTTAAGCCATTTAAATCTAATGTAATTATTACTATACTAGGGCTTAAGTCTGCTGTTTACATTTTTCCTCTGTTCTCTTAGCTTTATATTTTTCTGTCTTCTTTTACCTGCCTCTCTGAGGGTTACTTTAACTTTTTTTAGAATTCTATTTATCTCTTGTGTTTTTAGTATGTTTCTTTATATAGCTTTTAAGGATTGCTCTATATCATATATGCATTACTTATCACAGTCTACTACTGTCAACACTTTACTAGTTACAGTCAAGTGTAGAAACCACCCTCTTTTATGTCCCTTAAACTCCTCCACTTACAACTTAATTATCTTAACTATTTCCTTTAAATGCATTTTAGATACAACAACAAATCATGATTTATTAAAGAAAAAATCAATAAGTTGAATTTTATGAAAATTAAATACCACTACTCTGTGAGAGAAAATACAAGAGGATTGAAAGACAAGCCAGATGTGGAGAAAATCTTTTCAAAACACGTATCAGTTAAGGGGCTTAAATCCAAATATACAAAGAACTCTTAAAACTCAGTGATAACAAAATAAGAAACTCGGTCAAGAAAATAAAACATCTGAATAGTCACCTCATCAAATAAGATGCACAGACAGAAAATAAAGGTATGAAATGATGCTCAACATCATATGTCATAAGAAAATTGCAAATTAAAATAATGAAATACAACTATATTAGAATGGGTAATTTTTTTTAAAAAGACACACGCTAGTCAGTATAGAACAACAGGAACTTTCATTCATTGCTAGTGAGAATGAAAAACACAATAGTCACTTTGGAAGATAGTGCAGCAATTTATAATAAAACCAAAATAACATTAGCACACAATCCAGCAATAACGCTCCTCGGTATTTACCCAAAGAAACTGAAAAGTTTTGTCTACACAACAACCTGCATATGACCGTTTATAGTAGCTCTATTTAAAAACCTATGGACTTTTTAGTTAATAATATTTATAAATCACCAAAATTTGAAAGCAACCAAGATGTTCTTCAGACGGTGAATGGTAAGTAAACTATGGTATATCTGAAAGTGAAAGTCGCTCAGTCATGTCCGACTCTTTGCAACCCCATGGACGCTACAGTCCATAGAATTCTCCAGGCCAAAATACTGGAGTGGGTAGCCTTTCCCTTCTCCAGGGGATTTTCCCAACCCAGGGATCAAACCCAAGACAAACAATATTCTTCAGTTCTAAAAAGAAGTGCACTATTAAGCTCTAAGACATGAAAGAACCATAAATATACACTGTTAATTTACAGAAGACAGTCTGAAAAGGCTACACACTGTATAATTCTGACAATATGACATTGAAAAGGAAGCAAATCTATAGAGACAGTAAAATGATACGTGCTTGTGAGGCGCTGGGAGGGAGGGGTTCACGGGAGAGATGAATAGATGAAACACAGGAGAAACTACTCTGTACGATCCTATATCGCTAGATACATGACCTAATGCATTTATCAAGACACGCATAGCTGTAGAACCCGGAGTGAACCTTAAAGTAAACTATGTGCACTCAGTGGCTCAGTCATGTTCACCTCTTTGTGACCCCATGGACTGTAGCCCGCCAGGCTCCTCTGTCCATGGAATTCTCCAGGCCAGAATACTGGAGTGGGTAGTCATTCCCTTCTCCAGGGGAAATTCCTGACCCAGGGATCGAACCCAGGTTTTCCTGCATTGCAAACAGATTCTTTACTGTCTGAGGCACCAGGGAAGCTCAAAGTAAGCTATAAACTATAGTTGATAAAATATATGAATAAGGGTTCATTTGTACCCCACTAATGTAAGATGAGCAAATGTGCAATCTATTTGATTGGGGGTAGGGGTAGTATCATAACAGTTGTACATGTGTAAGATTCTTAAAAATGCAAATTAAAGTGTACCAACACAAAGACCAACGGTTGTCCCCTGATGTGAACAGATTGAAAGATGGACTATGAAGGGGCATGAAAACTGCTTTTGTCATGATTAAACTTCTAAAAAATATTGCTTAGTGGGTATGATTATATAAGCTTGTGTCTAGCAGAAGGAAAAGAAATTTCTGGATCTTGAGTCTTTTTCAGTGTCAGTTTCCATGATAACTACCTAATACATACTATTTCTAATCCTCCCAGTAACCAGGAGAGGTAGCAATTGCCTTCGTTTTACTGATGATGAAACCCAGAGTTTGAAAATTGGGCAAAGACCCTAGTGTCAAACCTGCAGTTAAAGAAAAATATTCAGGGAAATTATACACATCCACTTTAGTTTAATGAGTGTATAAAACTGCCAAAATGGATCAAATTGTACATTTTTAAATGGATACAGACTTCTTATATATTAGTCCTCAATGTTGATTTCTAGAAAAACAACATTATATCTTTGGCCAACATAATGCTGCTAGCTTTTGAAAAACTGAGTACACCTAGGTCATATGCTAGTCCTATTTTTAGTTTTTCAAGGAACTTCCATAATGTTCTCCCTAGTGGCTGTACCAATTAGGAGGGTTCCATTTTCTCCACATCCTCTCTGTCATTTATTATTTGTAGGTTTTTTGATGATGGTCATTCTGACTGGTGTAAGGTGATACCTCACTGTAGTTTTGATTGACATTTCTCTAATAATTAGAGAAAACCATAATTCAGAAAGATACATGCATCCTAATTTTCACAGCAGCACTATTGACAATGGTCAGGACATGGAAGCAACCTAGATGTCAATCAATAAAGGAATGGATAAAGAAGATATGGTACATATAAACAATATAATTCAGCCACAAAAAGGAATGAAATAGTGCTATTTGCAGGGAAGTGGATAGACCTAAATACAAGTGAAGTAAATTAGAAAGAGAAAAAAATATATATATATCCCTTATATGTGGAGAGCTTCCCAGGTGGCACTAGTGGTAAAAACCCTGCCTGACAATGCAGGAGATGTAAAAGATACAGGTTCAGTCCCTGGGATAGGAAGATCCTTTGGAGGAGGGCATGGCAACTCACTCCAGTGTTCTTGCCTGGAGAATCCCTTGGACAGAAGAGCCTGGTGGGTTCTAGCCCATAGGGTCACAAAGAGTCGGACATGACTGAAGCATGTACACTTATATGTAAAATCTAGAAAAATGGTATAGAGGAGCTTATTTGCAAAGCAAAAATATAGACACAGGTGTAGAAAGCAAATTTATGGATATCAGGGGGGAAAGGGAAGTGGGATGAATTAGGAGATTGGGATTGACATATGTGCACTACTTTATATAAAACAGATCCTGATTAGACTTTACTGCATAGCACGGTAAACTCTACTCAGTGCTCTGTGCTGGCCTACACGGGAAGAAAATGTAACAAAGAGGGGATATATGTAAACACACCATGATTCAGTTTGCTATATGGCAGAAACTAACACGGCATTGTAAAGCAGTTCTAGTCCAATAAAAAAATAATCAACAATAGAACTTCTTACGTTAACTAGTAAGCAAAGGAGACGAGAGAGGAATTGGTTGCATATTTAAATGTAGGCAGCAAATCAAGGAAGGAAATTACATGACTACTAAAGCAGTCACATCTGTATATGGATAGAGGGTTAT
Source organism: Giraffa tippelskirchi (assembly GCF_054371585.1). Lineage (NCBI taxonomy): Eukaryota > Metazoa > Chordata > Mammalia > Artiodactyla > Giraffidae > Giraffa > Giraffa tippelskirchi. The sequence goes on along the minus strand of NC_137285.1, from coordinate 88,715,277 downwards.
AGTTAGTACCTTTCTGGTTGTATACCCAGCCCAACATTCATTCCCTTTGATAGCAGCCAGCTCTTCTGCCATTTGGGGTACTTTTCCTAATGTAGCGAGTCTTTCATTCTGAAAAGGTCTGAGAGTTGGAGCCATTACTAATACTTCTTCATTAAGTTTCCATAGGATATCTATCACTTACCCTGGAAGAGCAGAGTTTTAAGACAGGTCCATTTGGTCCCTTCAATTCCACCTCCTCTGTTTCCTTCATGTGGTAATTGATGCATCAAATAGCGGATATAGCTAGGAGCCTTAAAGTCCTAGATTTCTATCCCTACCTCTTTCTCCCAAAATATCTGATCTCCACTCCCAGGGAATATTTTTATTCTGGTATAAATTGCAATTTAAACAGTTTTTCTTTTATAGTCATTTCGCTCTCTGTTTCTCAAAATCTGTTTCCCTAGACTTTTGGACACAAATCAAATCCTAATCTCCTCAATGATTTAAACATTTGTAAACAAAAGCCAGGAAGGCAAGTGCCTACAGGCACCTCTGCCTTCTGCCAAGACATAAATCTTCCCTAAGGCACAGAAAAGACATGTGCTTAAATATAGAAGAAAGAAACTGAAAAATGTTTGGAGGAAAATAAAGCAAAACAACTCTTTCACCTCTCACAGTGTGTTATGATTAAAAAAATGCAGATAGATCTGGCGATAGCTATGTCTGTGTGTTAGTAGCTCACGTCCAACTCTTTGTAATCCCATGGGCTGTAGCCTGCCAGGCTCCTCTGTCCAAGGAATTCTCCAGGCAAGAATACTGGAGTGGGTTACCATTTCCTTCTCCAGGGCAGAGATAGCTGTAGAGATAGAGATAGGCTTCCAGGACCACAAACCATGTCAGCTTCAAAATCTGATCTTCAAGCTATTCTGCCAAATAGTTTTCTGCCTTTTACAAATACTTCTCCTTCCCTTCATTTCTACTGGGTCTCTACAACTCCAAATTATATTCACAATAGCTCCTTTATTAACATGTCAGAAAAATTCAGAACTAGAAACAGTGCAGTTTGAATAGTTCAGTTGGGTATTTTTATTGAGGTATATAATGTAAAAACCTTAAAATTAAATGGTATTTTCCAACAACTGATCAGACATAAACTAAAGAAAAAAGATTATCATCAAATTAAGTGAAAAACAAAAATGTTTCATCATTTATTCATTTGATCTTTAAGTGCCTACACTGTATAGGGATTGTACTGTCCTAGAAGCATAGTCAATTCTGACTTAAATTAATATTGAAAAAAACTCAGTGACTGTTCTGCTTCATACCAGAGCCCCTATTGGTGCAAAGCTTCTGCATTCAGTATGTGGAGCTCTGTTTGGAGAACATATTCTCAAATAATTAAAGTGGACTTTATTAAACACAGGTCACTTAAGTAAATGAAAATGAAACATTTAATTAAATACCATTAATCCAGACTTGCACTCTGAGGTGATTTTATTATCAAAGAAAAAGTTTTCTAAATACAAAACTTAGTAAATATATAGGAAATATAAATAAAAGACTGACCTTTCCCCCTTGGAATATGTATGGAATGTTTGGGTACAGTCTCTGCCAGGGTTTAGCTTCAAGCCTAGGTGTTCCCCCTAAAAAATAAACTAAAATTCCCGCACTTTAGTTTTGCCTGTGTAGTTTAAATTTACAATAGATGAAGGACAATAATAACTGGTCAAATTTTCTTTCTTTTTTGTGTTATGTTGGAATTTATTCTTAGGTTTCCTCTTCACTAATCTTTATGAAAAAGGACAGATACATATTTCTTCACATCCACTTTTTTGCAGTAAAGCACCCAGCACAGAAAAACAAAATATCTTTTATAAGTATTACTAACAAGTTCTGTTTTCTTACTCTGAATGCAGCTCTATGACAGAAGATGTAGACACACACACATATATACCCACGCATACAGAAATGAGTACACACTGTAGATTGGGGATTTTTTCATCAGGAAAAAATGAGTAACTAAAAAATAAAATATATTTGTATGAAAATATTTTCATATTTCTTTTGTTTTAATCATGGAAATGATTTTGACTAGCCAATAGTCCAGTTAGAAGGGCCAACGATCACTTGCTTTACCCAATTGTTTTTTAAAATGCAGAATGTGATGTATATTCAATATCTAAGCAGAAACAGCTACAGCCACACTGTTTTATAAACATTGCTAAAGACAAACCTTTTAGCTATGTACTGTCACATAAATATCCTGCTTTTCATAAAGCATTTGACTATCTGGAATCAAAGACAAAGGGGTCCAATGTCAGTGCTTGATCAACTGCATTTCCAATGACAGTCTTTCACATTTTCACAGTATGTTAGAAAAGACATCTGTATAAGGTATCTCAAAGTGTCTTTGTGTTCACTGACCCCCTTGCCACCAACACTGCAGCAAGTGTTTCCTGGTATGCAACACATTTTACAACAACATTTTAAAGAAAAGAGGTGAAAGCAAGGATATATCCAAAACCAAATTTTCTTAATATAAAAAAACAGGCTATCTGAATTTTCTTAATGTAATTGTAGTTGTCATAATTTAATTTCCTATGTATCATCTTGATATCTTAATTCAAATTAGAAATATAAGAGAATGGGGATTTCCCTGGCAGTCCAGTGGTTGCTGCTGCTGCTAAGTCGCCTCAGTCGTGTCCAACTCTGTGTGACCCCATAGACGGCAGCCCACCAGGCTCCACCATCCCTGGGATTCTCCAGGCAAGAACACTGGGAGTGGGTTGCCGTTTCCTTCTCCAGTGCATGAAAGGGAAACGTGAAAGTGAAGTTGCTCAGTCGTGTCCGACTCTTAGCGACCCCATGGACTGTAGCCTACCAGGCTCCTCTGTCCATGGGATTTCCCAGGCAAGAGTAATGGAGTGGGGTGCCATTGTCTTCTCCGAGTCCAATGGTTAAGACTTGGTGTTTTCACTGCTGGGGCCATGAGTTTGACCCCTGATCTGGGAAATAAGATCCCACATGCTGCCTGGTGGGGCCAGAGATAAAACAAAATAAATAAAACAAAACAAAAAGACAAAACAGGACAATGTGAACTTCACTAAAAAAGATACAGCTTTCTAATTACAACAGGTTTTTAACTGGATTATCAGTTTCCCATGACCACAGAAATTGACTTAATTTATGTTAGGAACTGAGAAGGAACTAAAAATTTAAGAAATGCTAAATCAAGTAACAAAAATTAGGCTAACTCCATTCAATTTCTTGAAGGCAGAGTTAGAAAAGAGGGGGGGAAGACTGATGAAGGAAACTTAACTAATTGATAACCTCCCAATTTATAAATAGGCTGTATCTCTTAATTAAAAAAAAAACTACCCTATAAACTAATGTGTTGTGTATAAAATTTTAACATAAATTGTAGAAGACACTGTTCGTATCCTGTCCTATATCCTCTAATCCTTAACTTTGAACTTCTAGCTTTAGCATTTCTTTGTCTGAAGACTGTCATTTTTTTTTTTTTTAACTTGCAGCATAGTTGATTTAAAATATCATGTTACTTTCAAGTGTACAGCAAAGTGATTCAGTTATACATTTATACGTATATATTATTTTCTTTTTTTTTTTAATTTATTGATTTTAGTTGGGGGCTAATTACTTTACAATATTGTAGTGGTTTTTGCCATACATTGACATGAATCAGCCATGGGTTTACATGTGTTCCCCATCCTGAACCCCCCCTCCCACCTCCCTCCCCATCCCATCCCTCTGGGTCATACCATTGCCCCAGCCCTGGGCAACTGTCTCATGTATTGAACCTGGACTGGTGTTCTGTTTCACATATATTATTTTCCATTATAAGTTGTTATAAAATATTGAGTATAGCTCCTGGTGCTACATTGTAAATCCTTATTGTTTTTTTCTGTTTTATATGTAGTAGGATGTATTTGTTAGTCCAGAACTCCTAGATTACCTCCCAATCCCTTTCCCCTTTGGTAACAATACGTTTGATTTCTATGTCTATGAGTCTATTTCTGTTTCATAAAATGTTCATATGTATTGTTTTATTATATTCAAAATTTAAGTGATATCATATAGTATTTGTCTTTGGCTCACTTCACTCAGTATGATAAGTTCTGGGTTCATCCATGTTGCTGCAAATGGCAATATTTTATTCTTTTTTGTGGCTGAATAACATCTCGTTTTATATATGCACCATATCTTCTTTATCCACCCATCTGTTTCTGTTGATGGACACTTACAATCTTCCTGTGTCTTAGTGCTGTTATGAACACTGGGGTGCGTATATCTTTTTGAATTATATGCTTCGTCTCTTCCAGATATATGCCCAAGAATGAGATTACTGGATCCCATGATAATTTTATTTTTAAGGAATCTCTATGCTCTCCTTCTTCAACAAACATAATGGTTGCTAATTTTTATTTCCACCAACAGTGTATTAGGATTTCCTTTCCTCCACACCCTTACTGATGTTTATTATTTGTTGACTTTTTGATGATGGCCATTCTGACTAGTGTGAGGTGATACCTCATTGTGGTTTTGATTTGTATGTCTGATGGACATGAGTTTGGGTAAACTCCGGGAGTTGGTGACGGACAGGGAGACCTGGCATGCTGCAATTCATGGGGTTGCAAAGAGTCAGACACGACTGAGCGACTGAAATGAACTGAACTGAACTGAATAATTAGTAAGGTTGAGCTTCTTTTTGTGTGCCTGTCGATCAATTGTATGCTGAAGACTTTCTCTTGATCCTGGACTCTGCTTTGTCATATTGCTCAGGGTACCAATCATAATCTCTCCAATGGTTTTAAGCATTGGTAAATAAAATTCATAAAGGCATTTGTCTGCAAGAACCTCTGCCTTCCCCAGGACAAATCCTCTCTAAGGAAAGAAAGCATAGATACTGCTTTATTTTTATCACTATCTCTGACCCATAACAATCTCCAAACAATGACAAATGAAGGTTGGCTTATAAACTTCTCAGTTCTCTCATGCTTCAGGTGAGATAAATCTCAGCCAAGTGTTCTGTGCTATGCTCCTGGAGGTTTTCCAGCAGGATTCATCTCCAGATACCCACAGTGATAGGTGACTTGGTGACATACCCTTTTATTGGTTGCCTTTCCTTGTCTCATTTGCCATTCCTAGATAAGGGTTTTAGTCCATCTCCCAAATAAAACCCTTCACTTGAATTTCTACTTCTGAAGATACCAAACAAAAAAACCTGTTTTTGTCATCTGATAACTTAGTTATTAGTTTTTGCACCAACACTAAATAAGGACACACTTAAGGATAATTACTCTACCCCTTTCCATGGAAATAGGAGGAAAGAGAGAAAACAGGTGAAGGCCAAAAACAAAAATATTTCTTTCTTAGCCCAAAGAAATCCCCACAGCTGTCAAATGCAGCCAAGTGATGAGTCAGAAAAAACAAAAAAATATTCTGCTGAGATGCTTTGTTTTTTGTGACTTGGAATATTTTAATTCCTCACTGAGTTCTTGTTTCTTTATTTTAATGACATATGGACTGATAATTTAGAACATAGACTTTCATCCAAGATGTCAGAGAATTTACATAGGAGTCTGTTCTTTCTTTTATCTCACTATGAAATCTATTTATTAATTTGTGTTCTAAGCTCCAGGTCTTGACATAGCCTCTTATTGTCATTCATAACTTTCTCAAGGAAACTGTAACCATATGCAATCATCATTTTACTTTTTGTCAAAAATCTTTTTTGGTAGTTAGTTTTGACTATTTAAACAGATTAGCATATCTATACATATATATATGGCATGAGAATTACTAAGATGCTTCTGCTTCATATATTGTTGTTGTTCAGTTGCTCAGTCATGTCTGACTTTTTGCAACCCCATGGACTGCAGTATGCCAAGCTTCCCTGTTCTACACTATCTCTCATACCTGTGGAGTCAGCGATTCCATCTAATCATCTCATCCTCTACTGCTCCCTTCTCCCCCTACTCTCAATCTTTCCCAGAATTAGAATTTTTTCCAGTGAGTCAGCTCTTCGCATCAGGTGTCCAAAATATTGGAGCTTCAGCTTCAGCATTAATTATTCCAATGAATATTCAAGGTTGATTTTTTTCTGGATTGATGACTTGATCTCCTTGCTATCCAAGGGGCTCTCAACAGTCTTCTCCAGCACCATAACTTGAAAGCATCAATTCTTCAACTCTCAGCCTTCTTTATGTTCCAACTGTCAATCTGTACATGACTATGGGAAAAACCATAACTTTGACTATATGGATATATGTCAGCAAAGTGATGTTTCTGCCTTTTAATAAGCTATATAGATTTGTCATAGCTTTCCCTCCAAAGAACAGGAGTCTTTTAATTTCATGGCTGTAGTCATTGTTCACAGTGATTTTTTAGCCCAAGAAAGTAAAATCTACCACAGCTTCCACTTTTTTCCCATCTATTTGCCATGAAGTGATGGGACCAGATGCCATGATCTTAGTTTTTTAAATGTTGAGTTTTAAGCCAGCTTTTCAGTTTCCTCTTTCATCTTCATCAAGAGGCTCTTTAGTTCCTCTCTGCTTTCTGCCATTAGAGTGGTGTCATCTACATATCTGAGGATGTTGTTATTTACCCTGGCCTTTTGTTTCCAGTCTGTGATTCATCCAGCCTGGCATTTTGCATGATGTACTCTGTATATAAGTTAAATATGCAGAATGACAATATATAGCCTGGACGTACTCCTTTGCCAGTTTTGAACCAGTCTGTTTTCTCACGTCCATTTCTAACTGTTGCTTCTTGACCCGAATGCAGGTTTCTCAGGAGACAGGTAAAGTGGTCTGGTTTTCTCCTCTGTTTAAAAATTGTCCAGATTTTGTTGTGTATCTTGGGCAAGTAATTTAACATATTTGTTCTTTAGTTCCTTCATTAGTAAAACCAAAGATTAAATTTTGTACAAAATTTAAATTAAATGCTACAATAAAATACTTAGTACATGGCTAGGATTACCATTGTCCAATGAGGGTGAGTTATGGACACCACTATTGCAACTAACTGTAATCAATGACAACTATAAGCATTTTTCTATTAACATCTGAAGCGTAAGTCACTTATATTGTCATCAGAATCACACACGGCAAGCACATACTTTCCCAAAATCTTTATGGAGTGTTGACATACACAATGGACTGCAGGGATAAAAAACAGCTTAGTTTCCCTGAACTCATCTATATGAAAATGTTGTATGGCATTGATTGCAGCAAAGTGTTCAATTAATTTCTATGAAGATCCCAAATAAAGCATTTTTCTCAAGTTTGAATGACATTGCCTATGTTTGCAAACTCAAGTATGAGTGGCAAATGTTTAAAATGGAGTTTTTGTTATTATTTTTAAAACAGATACAAAAATCCTTCCCTCAAAGGATCCTTCTTTGTAGGATCCATCCTCCCTTTCCTTCTTCAACAAGTATCAACTCAGGAAAACTTTTTTTAAAACATTAATTTGATTCTTTCTAGACACAGTGAGGATAGAAAATGAAAATCCTTTTAATTATTTCCACCTGCAATGCCCAAACACAATAAAAATAGAGTGGCAGAGGGAATCAAGGACCAGAAAAATGATTACTCAAAGACAACATCGACTTTTATTTGCTTATTCCCAAATCGTCTGTATTGAGCAAAAAATTCAATAACGTAAATCATTCAGTGGAACATTTCATAAAAAACTCATGTGTACAGGGGATTGTTGGCCTCATTAATAAGTGACAACCGGACATACGTTTATGTTGTAGCTACTTTTCTGAGACTTACCTTACTCACAGGATGTGTGTGTTGAATTACTTGTAAGTATTTAATCACACATCAAGGAATTCAACATGGTTTCCACTATACTTTTGGTAAACTGCAGATGCTGATTGCTTAAACATTTGTCAGTATTTTAAAAAAATTGAACCCGTTCTAATTTTTTTATTCAATAAAATGTGATTTCCAACATCTTTTATTGTCTCTGCCCCTAAAATGAAAGGAAATTACAGGTTAACTTGGATTAAGACAAAATTTGTTGTCTCATAACAAAATCTCCATAGTCTTGCTCCTCAGTCTTCAGTTTTCTTTCTTCTTTCCTTACTATTTTGCGCATACTGTTTGGGATAAGATTACTAACCACTACTGGATTCTAAATCTAGCAGAAATATTTCACATCTTTTGTTGTTTGGCCTCTGTGCAGCATTAACCCTATGAACCATTTCTCCTTGATCTCCTTTCCTGCTCTTTGTGATCTTATTTTCTCGGCATTCTTTTTGACATTTATGTCATGCTGGCTGCTGTGTTATTTTCTTTTATTACTCAGTTAAATCAATGGATCTCAAGCTTTATTATCCATCATAGCAATTGCAATGCTTATTTAAGAAAAGAATAAAGTAAGTCTTGAGCCTCATCACCAAAGTAGATCTGAGGAATAATTTAGGAACCTGAATCTTCAAAAAATTCAGCAGATGTTCCTGATGCAATGCTTTCATTGTTAGGATCATATAGCATTTCATTAGAGCTCTTAATTAACTTTAATTGTATTGGCTCATTTTATTTGCTCTCAGTCACCGTGGTTCCTGTTGTATCTAAAATTTCAGACTGAGATGGCTAACTGTTATCACACAGCTTTACATGATAATTCTATAGGTATCTCAACCAAAGATGTCCAATATATGTATATCCTTTTTTTACTCCTCAAATCTTTATATTCTACTGTTGGATTTATGTTTATTGACTCATCTTTCATCAACTGAGCAAGTATCTTAAGCATAATCCTAGTTTCTTCATTCTTTTCATAAGCCCCACACTTCATCCAATATCACTCATCTCACCAGTTATCTAGTTATTAATTAATCCTTAGTCAGAGAAAGCAGGGAAAATTGAAATAAGATTAGAATAGCATGTATTTTCTCAACTTGGTGGTCAAAATTCTGATTTTTTTTATTGAAAGACCCAGTCTGTGGGAATTTTTGTCCCATTCATTCAATCATATTGTATTTCCTATTCTTAAGTCAATATATTCTTTACTAAAGTAATCTTTAAACATTTAAATAAAATATATTTCTCTATATCCTTCAGTTATGTGAAATAAGATCTATAAAAGGCTTAATTATGTCTCTTGAGGTGGAATAGAAGTTAACTTGGGCATCATGTTACTTATTAGAGAGAAAATATTTTAAATAACTGATTTTTACCCATGAAAATAATCATTGCACAACTATCTTTCATAGTTTGTGCAAATATGATTTTTATGTGCCAGTATTTTGACTTTTGATAATGGAATTTATTATGAATTTATTATATGATTGGGTACTAAAAGTCCTAGTTATCTTTTGCAATAAATATTAAACAACCAAGTAAATAAAATAGCAAGTATTTTTCATATCATAAGCTTGAATTACAATGGAGTACAAAAATTCATTATAAAAATAGCCACACATATCATATTTAATTTTACAGTAACTTTCATTTAAGAATTTTTCCTCATTGATACTGTAATGCCTTCCATTCACTTTTCTACAGTGTTAGTCATTTCCTGATGTTGAGTTAAATAATGGTTTGCAGTAAAGATTATCTTTTTAGAATTAGATTTTTTTCCAAAAAATTATTTATAGAGAACATTTTTTTTCTTCATTTCAAAAATGCAGAAAACTGATTAAGAAAAATTGGTATTTCCTGCAGCCAACTAGCTGTATGTTTTATACCATGAACAACTGTGTAAAATATGAAAATGTTTTCCAGTGTTTATGAAAATTACCTTACACATTATCCTATTGCCAAAAAAAAAAAAAGTAAAATGATAATGAGATCACTTAATGACATCTGCTGCCCATGTCTGAAAGGAATATAATGCTGGTGCTGCCCTCTTGAGTTCCAACCCTACATCCATTCTCCAGTCAGAAAAAGAAATAACAATTTATGTATAGATTTTTTTGACAAGCTCATTCAATTTTATTAACCTTTACTATTTAATTTTTCAAAACATTCATCTTAGTTTGATCTAGAGATTAAATGAATATAAATATTTATGTTCTGTCAAACCCACATTAAGACACTAAAGAGTCAGAGGTGGATTTTACCTTGATTAAAAGATGCTTAAGACCGCTGTCTTAAAAGTGCAATTATTGAGTTAAGTCATTTCAACCAGTATCATTTTTCCATGTTCTCTTTTCTGTTATGACTTCTGCTTTATTATAAATGTGGTCCTCATTGCTGGCACTGATGTTTTTGATCTAATACTAGCCTAAACCAGTATTTTTGCCTAATGGGTTGTGTTTCCAGTTTATGCCATGATTGGTTGTACAATATTGGTTTCTGATATTCTTTGCTCTTTATGTCTCAGAAAGATAGACATAGAGAAATTCTTCAGCATTAAAAAATTGTTAGTGTGAATATGTGTATGTGTGTGTGTATAATTTTGTACTTTTAATGAAATTTTAAAGAAAAATAATGAGTGTATTCTCTCTCCATGACCAGTGATATAACAGAGTATAGATATTAGATTTTAGTGCAAACATTTGTCTTTGTTTTTATAATTATAACATCACCAAATGAAACAAAATGGCATCTAGCACAATATGTCATTAGACAATTTGAATAAAGGAAAAAAGTGGCAGAATTGAACCATAATATGGCTCACTGTAATATATTTAAGTTGAATTCAAAAAACTATGCAAGATAACAAGGTCCAAATATGATCCAACATGCCAGCATAAGAATATCCAAGTAAAGATAAAAACCAAAAATTCCTATTTCCCATACATTTGATATTGGTGATATATTTTCAGTAAACCAGTATTTTTTTGTCAAAACATTACTGTTACTAATTTGAATTTCATTCTTTTTTATCATTTAATGTTTAGTTTGTTGATTAAAAGAATAAATATTTAACATAAATCATGTAACATCAGTCATCAGGTTAAACATTCTGCTACTTTCCTTAGTTTCTATCAGGGGTTATTTTATCTGGTCATGTTTATAAGATAAAACCTTACCATGTTTGCCATTTACGCACATTACCAGTGGATTCACATAATTGATATACATATAAAATTCAAATGACACCTGCTGACCAAGGAAAAGTCTACAAGCAATAAATGCTGGAGAGGGTGTGGAGAAAAGGGAACCCTCTTACACTATTGGTGGGAATGCAAACTAGTACAGCCACTATGGAGAACAGTGTGGAGATTCCTTAAAAAACTGGGAATAGAACTGCCATATGACCCAGCAATCCCACTGCTGGGCATATACACCGAGGAAACCAGAATTGAAAGAGACGCGTGTACCCCAATGTTCATCGCAGCACTGTTTACAATAGCCAGGACATGGAAGCAACCTAGATGTCCATCAGCAGACGAATGGATAAGGAAGCTGTGGTACATATACACAATGGAATATTACTCAGCCATTAAAAAAAATACATTTGAATCGGTTCTACTGAGATGGATGAAACTGGAGCCCATTATACAGAATGAAGTAAGCCAGAAAGAAAAACAACAATACAGTATACTAATGCATATATATGGAATTTGAAAGATGGTAATGATAACCCTATATGCGAGACAGAATAAGAGACACAGATGCATAGAACAATTTTATGGACTCTGAGGGAGAAGGTGAGGGTGGGACGTTCTGGGAGAATAGCATTGAAACATGTATATTATCATATGTGAAACAGAACACCATTCCATGTTCGATGCATGAGACAAGGGCTCAGGGCCGGGGCAATGGGATGACCCAGAGGGATGGGATGGGGAGGGAGGTGGGTGGGGGGTCCAGGAAGGGGAACACATGTAAACCCATGGCTGATTCATGTCAATGTATGGCAAAAACTATTACAATATTGTAAAGTAATTAGCCCCCAACTAAAATAAATAAATTTATTAAAAAAAAAAAAAAAAAAAAGAGCACACACCTGTCAAAATGTCTTTTTAATATAAGATAATCAACAATTTGTAAAACACATACAATCTTTCTTTCTTTTTTTTTTCTATAAGTAGAATCACATCTAGAAGTCTGTTGCATAAATTGTGTCTCCAAAGTTCACAAGAGAGTAACCAGGTTTCAGTTCTCCTGGGGAATAACACTGGCTACTTTATTATTTCAAACTGTCCTTTCACATTAAGTGCACAACAATTTTACCACTTTAAACTAGCATCAGGTCACAGAGTTACATCTACACCGTAACTTCCCTGAAACATTAAAACAACTTTTAAATCCTCTCCAATATTACCAAGGTTTCAAAACATACTTCATGGAAAATACTTCATGTATCACAGCAGCTCATACTTACGATAGAACAAGTTTTCAGGTTTTCCTTTCTTTCTGTTACATTTTAATATTCACAGAGTAACAGATGCGTTCCATTTCTTACTTTCTCTTTTATCCTTCTTCAGAGTTCTGAGGTTTCTGACTGAACCACAGCATAGCTGAGTACCACAGGTCAATGTTGTACCTTAAACTGCAATCTAACAATAACCAGCTGAGCAAAGCAGTATATCCGATGCCAAAGTATGGGTACTTTTTAATTTCAGTCTATATTTTGGGAGCTGAGAAATGCATTGACAAAAAAAATTTAGTGTATTGTTACTAGAGAGTTCAAGGCTTATGCTTTTTGTAAGCAAGTGGGCCTTAGGAAGCAACACTATGAACAAAGCTAGTGGAGGTGATGGAATTCCATTTGAGTTATTTCAAATTTTAAAGGATGATGCTGTGCAAGTGCTGCACTCAATATGCCAAAAAATTTGGAAAACTCAGAAGTGGCCACAGAACTGGAAAAGGTCAGTTTTCATTTCAATCCCAAAGAAAGACAATGCCAAAGAATGTTCAAACTACAGCACAACTGCACTCATCTCACATGCTAGCAAAGTAATGCTCAAAATTCTCCAAGCCAGGCTTCAACAGTATGTGAACTGTGAACTTCCAAATGTTCAAGTTGGATTTAGAAAAGGTAGAGGAACCAGAGATCAAATTGCCAACATCCGTTGGTTCATCAAAAAAGCAAGAGAGTTCCAGAAAAACATCTACTTCTGCTTTATTAATTATGCCAAAGCCCTTGACTGTGTGAATCACAACAAGCTGTGGAAAATTCTGAAAGAGATGGGAATTCCAGACCACCTGACCTGCCTCCTGAGAAATCTGTATGCAGATCAAGAAACAACAGTTAGACTTGGACATGGAACAACAGATGGTTCCAAATCGGGAAAGGAGTATATCAAGGCTGTATATTGTCACCATGCTTATTTAACTTCTATGCAGAGTACATCATGAGAAACGCTGGGCTGTACGAAGCACAAGGTGGAATCGAGATTGACGGGAGAAATATCAATAACCTCAGATATGCAGATGACACCACCCTAATGGTAGAAAGCAAAGAGGAACTAAAGAACCTCTTGATGAAAGTGAAAGAAGAGAGTGAAAAAAGTTGGTTTAAAACAACATTCAGAAAACTAAGATCATGGCATCTGTTCCCATCACTTTATGGCAAATAGATGGGGAAACTATGGAAAGGGTGAGAGACTTTATTTTTAAGGGCTGAAAAATCACTGCAGATAGTGACTTCAGTCATGAAATTCAAAGATACTTGCTCCTTGGAAGAAAAGTTATGACCAACCTAGACAACATATTCAGAGAAGGCAGTGGCACCCCCACTCCAGTACTCTTGCCTGGAAAATCCCATGGACGGAGGAGCCTGGTAGGCTGCAGTCCATGGGGTCTCTAGGAGTTGGACACTACTGAGAGACTTCACTTTCACTTTTCACTTTCATGCATTGAAGAAGGAAATGGAAACCCACTCCAGTATTCTTGCCTGGAGAATCCAAGGGATGGCGGAGCCTGGTGAGCTGCCGGCTATGGGGTCACACAGAGTTCGACACGACTGAAGCGACTTAGCAGCAGCAGCAGCAGACAACATATTAAAAAGCAGAGACATTACTTTGCCAACAAAGGTCCATCTACTCAAAGCTATGGCTTTTCCAGTAGTCATGTATGGATGTGAGATTTGGACTATAAAGAAAGCTGAGCACCAAAGAATTGATGTTTTTGAACTGTGGTATTTGAGAAGACTCTTGAGAGTCCTTTGGACTGCAAGGAGATCCAACCAGTCCATCCTAAAGGAAATCAATCCTGAATATTCATCGGAAGGACTGATGCTGAAGCTGAAACTCCAATACTTTGGCCACCTGATGTGAAGAACTGACATATTGGAAAAGACACTGATGCTGGGAAAGATTGAGGCAGGAAGAGAAGGGGACGCCAGAGGATGAGATGGTTGGATGGCATCATCGACTCGATGGACATGAGTATGAGCAAGCTCCGGGAGTTGGTGATAGACAGGGAAGACTGGCATGCTGCAGTCCGTGGGATCATAAAGAGTTGGAGATGACTGAGCAACTGAGCTGAACTGAACTGAAGCATATGTGTTCACACTTTGTATTTTGATTTTCTTTTAAAATGTTTTACTCTGGAATACAATTTATTCCTCTACTATTTCAAATCTAGAAACTAACTTGAATGTATAATATAATTAATTAATTAAATAATTAACTTATATAAGATATCATTTCTATTTAATTTTTCTTCTTCCAGTTTTATTGATGTATAATTGACTTACTATAGTATAAGATTAAGGTGTACAGCCTAAGTATTTGACTTAAGACATCATGAGATGATTATCACAGTATGTTAAGCGAACATTTATCACCTCATTTAGATGTAATACAGGTACAAAATTAAAGAAATAAAAAATTTCCTCTAGCATTTCCTTTGTAAAAAACTTTCATACATAACATATAACTGTGTTAAGTACATTTATCATATTTTAAATTATACCCCAAGTACTTATTTATCTTATAACTGGAAGTATATATCATTTTCCAAAAAAACACATGGAAATTTTGAACAGATAAATGGCACTTCCCATTTCAGTAAATAAAGACATGTTTTCTTAACTAGAACGATTAAAGGGACAAGGAGTAGATGGTGGGGAATTGGCTGCCATCAAAATGACTAAAATCTGGTTGACTTCCCCAAAACGAAAGATCATATTAAATTGCTTGTTTGCTATTTCAGACAAAAAATGCTAAAATTGGAAAATGAGAGAAGCTGGATAGAGTAGTGGACTTCCCTGATAGCTCAGTTGGTAAAGAATCTACGTGCAATGCAGGGGACTCCAGTTCAATTTCTGGGTCGGGAAGATCCACTACAGAAGGGATAGGCTACCCTCTCCAGTATTCTTGGGCTTCCCTTGTGGCTCAGCAGGTAAAGAATCTGCCTGCAGTACAGGAGACCTGGATTCAATCCCTGGGTTTGGAAGATCCCTTGGAGAAGGGAAAGCCTACCTACTCCAGTGTAGAGTATTAAAAGCTCCTAACTTTAGACTTTCCTTGAATAGCAGTAGCTGTCTTGAAGAGAGGGTCCATTCAAACATAGTAAATGTATTTTTTTATTTTAATATACCTCCTATATATATTATTCTTCTGTATATCTTCAGAAACAAGTTATACTAAAATATATGTCCAGAAAAGAAAATGTGCAGATTTCAGAGTCTTCCACTATTCTTAAGCCAATCTCAAAACTCAAGAAGACCACAACTTCATTTAGAAGGAAAATGCAGAGTTAATGTCTAGCAATTCTCCAAGCATCACCGTCCACAGATATTCAGCTTAAGGTCCTTATCCCACAATTTTTCTCTGAACTGATTTAGCACCTTTATCAGAATGGTCTGTGGATTAAAATAAAAAATCTATTTCTCCATAATAACAAACAGAACAAATGCAAAAATTATCATCTATTAAAGAAAGTAATTAATATATAAATAAGAAAAAGGAAGTTTAGTGGAGTAGGAACTGAAATCCACTATTTTGCTCTTAACCAGAAACATTCCTAAAAAAAAATACAATAAATCATTTAATAACATGTTAGATATGACAAATATAAATGATATAACAACAAGGAAGAATGATCATTAATACAAAAGAAAGAAAAGAAACCTCATATTTGCAAATGGCCTGTGGAACAATATTATTATATCTAACCTACCTGTAATTGAAATTTGAGAAGGAGAGGTGAGAGAAAATTATAGACAGAATATTAGAAAAATAATAACTCTTTTTCTGTCTGGTACATAAGGAGCTTAGAAGTCACTACTCCACCCTAAAAAGTAAAAAGGTTGCTTGAAAGCCAACAATACTTCTTAGACTTGACAGACAAGTGAGTTTCCAGGGAAAACTACTGTTCCCCAAATAGGCAGAGAAATAGAGCAAGATACAGAGAATCATAACTTATGATTGTTGAGAAGCAGAGAGTAGAGGAAACTTCTATGGAAACTAGTGTCAAAGTAGGAAAACCTAAACTGCAACTAACAAACAACAAAAGAAAAAGGACAAAATTACTAATACCAGAAATGAAGGGGGACACCACTACAGTTCCTACATACTTAAAAGGATAATAAATACTATGAACAACTTTATTCCTATAAATTTAATAACCTAGATAAAATGGACCAAATCCTTTAAAGACACAATATGCCAAAACTCAATGAAGAAGAAAGAGAAAGGCCTATCTCTCAAAAAATTGAATGAGTAGTTAATAAACTTTCCGAACAGAAAGTGTCATTCCTAGATGGGTTCATTGGTGAATTCTACCAAGCATTTAAGAAAGTAATTATACAGTTCTCTATAAACTCTCTCAGAAAATAAAATCAGAGAGAATATTTCCTAACTCATTCTATGAAGTCAGAATTACTCGAATAACCAGACCAGATGAAAATGTT
This sequence comes from Giraffa tippelskirchi, assembly GCF_054371585.1. Classification (NCBI taxonomy): domain Eukaryota; kingdom Metazoa; phylum Chordata; class Mammalia; order Artiodactyla; family Giraffidae; genus Giraffa; species Giraffa tippelskirchi. The sequence continues at coordinate 88,698,510 of NC_137285.1, read as the reverse complement.
ACAAAAAAGGAAAATATAGATCAATAGCACACATGAACATAGATGCAAACATTCTAAACAGAAGATTAGCAAATCAAATCCAACAATGATAAAAGAATTGTAGACTACAACCAGTAACAGTTTTGTTACTGATTGCTGAGTTTCAACACCTGTGGAACAATCCAGCAGAGAAGCGTATAGACCACTGGGTGTATGTAAGTCTGATGCTCAAAGGAGCTATTTAGGCTAATGACTGATTTGGGATGTTTTACCATGTAGTGATCATAGTGGATTACATCACCTCAGAGAGTTCCTAAACATTTTGTACATGGCAAATTCTTCAAAGAAGTTGATGAAACTTTCTAAAATATTCATAACATTTGGCTATATTTTCTGGAAATTTAAAAATGTTCTGTTATCTCTATTCTCCAGTCTATGAACTGCTGATGTATTCTGAGAAAAACTAAGTTATATATGTAAGACTAAGAAAATTCCAAAACAAAATATCTGGTAAAAATTAATATTTTGCAAACTTTAGATATGATGAAAATCAATAACTGATGTTTTTATTATAGTGATAAATCATAGCTGAATTATAACCTATATGTAATAGGAAAAAATCAAGATTTTGGAAGGTCACATTTCTAAGTCTATTTAAATAACTTTATAACTATTTGGGAATACACACTGCTTCATCTTTAAAGAATTTTGGATATTCTTGGATTTAAAAAAAACACATGATCAACTACAATATAAAGATGAAATAATTTTGATTTAGGTATCTCTAAATATGGAGTATTTTGATTGCTTATGAATAAAGTAAACATTAATTTATTTTGGCATTTTAGTTACAAAATAAGCCACATTCACCATTTTTGATCCCAACATCAGTGAGAGAACTGTGTACTATGCATTTCTCATGTAATATTGTGAATAATTATGTTACTGTATAGATTTCTAACCTGCTTTATAATCTTGCTTGAAAATAAACCCAATAGAAAAAACATTGATGCAATATAGTATGTAACATGAAATTCAGGAAATGTATTCAACTTTTTGTCGGATTGTAGAAAACCAGACCCTGTAGGATTCCAAAGAAAGCCTATTTCAAAGTTTATAGAAAATTAAAATGTCCTTCCATAAAACTTTTAGAAAATGATATGTTGACAGTCTAGTTTAAAATAGACTTGCAATAACTACATATGAATTTATTAAAATCAATTTCATGTTTATTGACAACTTACTAAATGTTTTACCAGACTTTGGAGTTGGCAAACTTTGTTTCTTGTAAAAGGCTAGCTATCAATGCTTTGTGATCCATAAAGGCTCTATCTCAACTCTTCACTTCTGCCATTGTAGTGCTGCTATACAATGAAGCAAAAATATATAAACTAGTGGTTTTCTGATAATACTGACAGGTGGCTGATTTAATTCAGTCCACAAGGTCTGCTCTAGGAGATAACAAAAGGGATCATAGAGGGTGACTTCCCTTAAAAAGATTACTTAAAATTAATCTATTATATTTATCTTCGTATACTTGATTTGCCACTTTAAAATAATATTTTTTTACAAGAAAGATTCACGCACATGACATATACAAATACAAATAGCTATAAATCACCTAAAATCCCAAGACCTAGGGATTAATTCATGACATTTGTTGAACATGAATCCAAATATACCTTTATGCATATATTCATTTCTTGGAGAAGGGAATGGCTACTCACTCTAGTAATCTAGCCTGGGGAATCCATGGGCAGTATAGTCCATGGGGTTGCAAAGATTTGAACACAATGGAGTGAAAAATTGATAGATAAAAATATTCAGAAAAAATTATGGGGATAAGATATGCATACTGTTTTAATTTAGCAAACATTTTTTCATTTGAATTTTAAAAAGGAAAAAGTTGAAACTAAAAAAGTATAAATTTCAAATAAATGTTTCCTTACATAAGGAAGAAAAAAATAGGAAAAATAAAAATTATTAGTTTGGAAATCATGTGATATTTTTATGATGTGTTTCAGACAAAATCAATTCAATTTTTGCTTTTGAAGATTATGTGAAAAGAAAGAGCATATTCTTTTAGGTGATACTATATACAAAATATTATATTAATCCAAAAATATGAATAAAAAGCAGTATCATACAAAAATAAATATCACTGTGAAAGCATAAAAATGTAAGAGATTGTTTTTGAATTGATAAATTGCTAAAGGCTTTATCAGTGAATTTTAGTATATGAACTAAATTTTGAAAAATGGATGATAATAATGGTAATAATTATATTGCATTTTATAGTAAAAAATTACTTTTACACAAACTAATTTGGATTTGGAAAGATATTGACAATCAGTGTGTTTGAAGTCAATAAATCAATTTGAACAAAAGTAAGTTACCGAGAATTTATAAGGCATGTTGGGGCATGACTCAGTGTAAATGGAAGGTGAAGTATTTTGGCTGAAATGAAAAAGAGTAGATTCAGAATTAGAAAATGTTCATAGTTTACATATTAGGATTTAGACAATGTGGAGTTATTAGTCTTGCTGGAGTATTATAGTGATGAATCAGAACATACAAGAACATTCATACAGCAACTTCTGTTTGATAGATTATAACTGGTATACAATAGAGGTCGACTAATAAATTAAAATATAATCCCAGAACATTATTTATGAAAGTGATTAAATTCCCAAACTAGGGAAATAGCAGAGAAAATGGAAAGCAAAGTTATTTGTGCCAATGCAATCAGGAGCATCATAAAATGACACAGCCATTGTTTTTTATTTACTTTTTTAAGTAAAGAGAAACTTATTTATTTATTTATTTTTATGTGAGTTCCCATCTTGATCCATGTGATACTGGGAAGCAAACAATCCAAATTGTCCCTCTTTACCAACACTTTCCCCTTTCTTTTAACCTTGATATTACTTAAGTGATAATCTTTCTCTCCAGAAAGGCAAAACTGGAATGGATGGAGGAAGCCTCCCCTATTCTTGCATGAAAGTAAGAATAATAATACTGCCAGGTCAGTTTAATTTTCCTTCCTCTGTTCTTGTCTAAAGGGTTTAAAACAACAGACAAGTTACAGCTCAGTTCACTCAAGCAGACAGATCTTTTATTAAACCCACACTCCCAAGACATGGGAACAGGCTGACCCCAAAGAAGTCATCCTCCTCCTCCCTCTTGGCTTCCCCCTTTTTATACTTTCTGTGTCCTCCTTTCGGTTGTGACCGATGCAAAACAGGATTTGTACCATCACCAATAAATGAAAGGGAATGCAAATGAGCATATGCTCAAGGCTGATTGACAAGTGCAAGTTACGTAACAGCCGGCTCTGCTATGTGTCCTCCCGTAACTCAGACTCTGTTATAATTGTGTGTGTGTGTGTGTGTGTGTGTGTCTAGAGTATTTATGAAGCTTTAATAGACTTCTACCTGCTTAAGGTTACTCGGAGAAGCCCCTGTGGTTAGTTTGTATCCACAGTGTGCCTAGGGCAGGTGTGCAGGGTTTGGAAAAGTCTCTGCGGTTATTTTGTAGCATATCTGTGAGCTCTCCTGGGAGTGTCTGTGATGGCGTTTAGAGATCAGCTTGCATCCCTTTCAGCCAGGCCACCCCTCATTGCTCAAGCTTAACTTCCTACCTTACAATACAAATAGCAATTATAAATGATGATAGTATTTTTAACTGAATACTTACCATGTGTGAGACTCTCCATGTGATTCCTAAACTTGAACTCATTTGGATTTAAGCTGTTAGTTGAAAGGAGTTAAGACACAGTTGGAGAAGCAAATGCCTGGTGATATTAAGACCACCATTTTAATTTTTATGGTCCTCTTTTTTGCAACTCTTTCTTTATTCTACGTGTTCCATCAGTTCTTCTCCGCTATGTAATCCAATAATCCCACTTTTCTTACGGTACTCTCAGGTAGTTTTCTAATGTTAGAAATAAATGTATACCTTTAAATACAGTTCTTGATTCATTAGATATGAAGGCACAGAAAAAAAGAGGAATAAATAGAAGATTCTGAAGTTAAGTCATATTGAAAAGGTGACTCATAGGGGAAAGAGTAATAGGCATCTATATTAGGAGGTGGCAGTCCCAATTTTGAGGGGTCAGTAATATATCTGTTTTACAAGGGGAATTAATGGGTGGGAAGAAACCCAGAGAGATCACCAGTGCTGATTTCATGAATGTGCCATCTATTCATTCCCTCAGGGTCCCTTTGAAGAACTATATTCTTGATTTGATGATGTGCTTTTGCTCTCTTGAAATTCATATTAATTTTTGAACTTGTGGTTTGCCGGTGGGACAACAGAACATATGTTAGCAGGGAAACTACCTGCCGATGTACCTTTGCCATTCCTTGCTGTCTCGTTCGCATGAAACATTCACTATGCCACATGAGCACAGAATTCTAGGGGTGCCATAATGCCTTGGGGTGCAGACTCTCAAAGTAAGTACAACTGGGAAGCAACAACTTTTTCCCGACCCTTCTGAGTTCTTCTGGCTGGTCTAAGAATTAAATTGACGTGAGACAGACTAACAGGATAAAACATTAAATATGTAGGTATGGGAGCTCCATAAGAACATGCTGCTCCTGCTGCTGCCAAGTTGCTTCAGTCGTGTCCAACTCTGTATGACCCCATAGACGACAGCCCACCAGGCTCCGCCATCCCTGGGATTCTCCAGGCAAGAACACTGGAGTGGGTTGCCATTTCCTTCTCCAATGCAGGAAAGTGAAAAGTGAGAGTGAAGTCGCTCAGTCATGTCCAACTCTTCGCGACCCCATGGACTACAGCCCACCAACCTCCTCTGTCCATGGGATTTTCCAGGCAAGAGTACTGGAGTGGGTTGCCATTGCCTTCTCCGATAAGAACATGAGGCCCAAATAAATGGCCAAAGCAGCTTTTACAGCTTTTAGACAAAGAAACATATTTGTGATGAACTGACAGGATAAAGAAACTTATGCCGGGTAGTAATTAGTGAGGAAACTGAGCAGTTTGTATACATAGATTTTTCAGCCCTGAGTTCCCTTTCTCTGGCAATAAAGAGTTTCTCTCTGTCTGCTTGTACTGAGAATATCTTTTACACAGGAGATTTATTTACTACTTTCAGGGGGGCATAGAGAAAGATCAGAATGCCCTTCTTGTATAACTTTTTCCTCAAGTAAATTTAACTCAAAATGATATACCACTTTGGCATATTTGTGGGCAGTCTGTCCTGAACCCCATCAGTACAAAGTAAGCATGTTACAACAATGACTGATTAAGTAGGAGGGCTGACAACCGCAAGAAACCATGCTTTCTTTTTGAACCAGAACAGATGGCGCTGGTGGAAAACAATCCACCTGCCAATGCAGGACACACAAGAGACACAGGTTCAATTCTTGGGTTGTGATGATCCCCTGGAATAGAAAATGGCAGTTGCTCCAGTATTTTTGCCTGGAAAATTCCATGGACAGAGGAGCCTGGTGGGCTACAGTCCATGGGGCCACAGAGAGTTGGACATAACTGAGCAACTAGGCACAATTGTTACTTTAAATACAGAACAAAGACAATTACGCTCTAAAAAAACATAAATAACTTAGGAACTCTCTCCTATTTTTTCTTATTCATATTACTTCCCTGTATTAGCCAATTATTTACATTGAAAATGATGATACAGAAAGCATGGGAAAGAATAAGCAATACATTGATTCCTTCTCTTTTTATTTTTTCTTTACTCATTAATAAGCTAATGATTGAGAGTGTTGGTAGAATGTGAATGTATCAAGTAAAACACTTGAGTTAGTTATTTCCATCATTCTGGAAAGAACAAAATACATATGCATGTATGAGCTACAACATATGAATTGTCAGGTGGTTCCACACATGTTAATTGAACACAATTATATTTGCATTTTAAACTGGAATTGTTTGATATAGAGATACATGGTAAAATTATAGTAATAATTTAACAACTTAATTTATCTTTATGTAGAATAATATTAAATACAAATTAAAAACAGCACGTCAAGTAGAAAGAGAAAAACCATGAAAGGAAGAAAAAGTGTAAAGTTTTAGTAACTTTAAAGGCATTATTCTTCTGTTTTCTGAATAAACAGCTCTGCATTTTCATTTTGTACCAGGCCCTGCAAACCATGCCCCAACTAAAAATTATAAAACATATGTGCATATGCCCCCTCCACTTGTCAGGGACATTTAGATGCCTAGGCGTTGGTGGATTTGAAGGAATCAAGGATAGGGAATGAGGTGGTACTAACACACATGATGGTGAACTGTGAAAGCCAGAGGTGACAAGAATCAAATGTAGGAGGGGGCCAGAATTCAAAGTGAGTGAACGAGTTAAAGGAAACCTGTGGGATATCACCCAGAAGGGTGTATGTTAGAGTTTTAAAGGAAACTTATTACTGAAAGGGGAGCCTGGCTACAAGTCATTCGAAAGCCAAAAAGTGGCTAGTTTGATGGAAAGGAAAGTTGGTCTTATGTTGAAATCTCCAGTGAATTTGCAATGGGGAGTGGCGAGGGATGGGCTTCCCTGGTGACCCAGTCAATAAAGAATCAGCCTGCAATGTAGGAGACCCAGGTTTGATCCCTGGGTTTGGAAGATCCCCAGGAGAAGGAAACTGCAACCCACTCCAATATTCTTGCCTGGAGAATTAACGTGGATAGAAGAGCCTGGCGGGCTACAGTCCATGAAGTCTCAAGGAGTCAGACATGACTGAGTGACTAAACAGCAGCAATAGGGAGTGGAGGGGAGACTCCCCTCACAACTGACAGTCAGTAGGCAAGAGCTTTTATAGATGGAAACAGAGAGCTACATGGAGAAAGGGCACTATCAGCACTGATAGTATCTTGAAATTGGTCGTTAGTGGTTTGACCAGCCTCATCTTGATCGTTTTAAGTACAGTGAATCTTCAGTTCCAAGGTCAGTTTGCTCCCATTTCTTTGAGGCCAATTATTGGAATTGTGGCAGCTTATGTCATGGCTACATCCTGGTTTAGTTGTGTTGGACTGCTTTTCTTAAAATCTGCATCTTCTCATTTCTCTTATTAAACAAAACAGTTTGACTAAAGCTTTTCCACAGACAAAAGAAAGGATGAGGCCATGGGGGACAAGGGCCATGAGTTCCTGCTCTATTTCAAACATTTTCCCCATTCTTTATGTTTTCGTGATGGCATTGCTATGCCTAGTGAGAATGAAATTTAGAATAACATTTCCACTCTCTATGCCATCTCCTATATTTTACCCCTCCATTAGAGGAGTGATTTATCAGATGTTGGGAAACTATAATCTACAGGTCCATTTTACTCTGTTGAGTGGAGCAAAGGTATCGATTACCAGAATAGGTCCTTTTCCTGCCAGTGAGAAATCTGCAAATACGGCCACCAAATTTCTAATATGTAACATGACTACGGCTATAGATTTACATTTGCTCTGCAGCCTAACATTATTGATGACTTTTTAAAACTCCTGATACTTTTAGTATCTTTTTAAGAGTTGTATTTATTTTGAGTGGTTTAAAACCACAGAATATAGTTAGGATTAATCAGTACCTGTAGGAAAATTATAGCCCTTAAATTCTTTAATCACAGGTGTCAGAAGGTGGAAGATGAGTCAAATGGTTGTAAAAGGGAGACAGGATTTTGGGGAAAATATACAGGTGTTGCCACCTGAGCTGGGTTTTATGTTCCCACATTGATTTTTTTTTTTTAAATAGTAAGAAAAATAATAGCTTTCAGAGAACTGTAGGACTACTGAAAAGTTGCTGTTCTTATTGAAGCTTTAAAAAATATTTAGAGTTTATATTTTTATCTAACTGTAGAAGGAGTCATTCAATCTAATACCAGCTATGGGAAATTGGAAGAGTGGAAAAGTAGGAAGCTGGCGAAATAGCCCCTCCTTGTCCCCACACTTCCTAAGCACAGCATTACTAATTTAGTTACTAGCAGGGATGAAAAAGAGGAATGAAAGGTGAGTAAGATGCCCAATACCATGATCCATCAATTATCATGTCTCTTCACCAAAATAGATGGCAGTTTTTGAAAAGTAAGGATGAACTCAGAAGAAAAGTTTGGGGTCAACATAAATCTTTGGGTCCATTATCCTTTATTATCATTCACATTATTATCCACAACTTTCATTAGAAGTCATTTGTGGCGAGTTTTTCTTAATAACATACAGGTGCAAACAATATAAACTACATGATTGCATAAAGTCCTTTTGTTTTTCAATGTCAATAAAAGACAATATAATATAAAGATAATAATTGATTGTTAATATATAGATATTTGAAACTAGAGATAATTATTTCAAGGATATCCTGTAAGAGCTAAGCTGTTCCCCAAATGAACTTCTTTTTTTCCCCAAAACCATTTTCCTAAATCTGAATTATTGGGAACATGTCAAATGCAGTTACATAAAATAAAAACCTCACAGCATGAAATACTGTTTTTCTAAAATTGCAATTTCTAAGCAGACACATTCTATGCCTATGAAAAAATGAGAATAAGGCTATTTAAGGAAGATTAAATTGTGGGGTTATTAGTTGCAAATATAGAAAAGGTCTTATAGGTTCATTTTATCAGACACTAAAATTGAGAATGATGGAGTCTAATTTTGTTATGGATGGTAGTTTTAAGAATAAATATTTTTTTTAACCTGACCCATCCCAACCTTCTGACAGATAATTTCTGAAGTGAATCCGGATCTGTCAAAAAAATAGTATTTATCTACATTTATGTCAGCTCTGGCAAGTATAAATTGTCTAAACATTGAAGCATAGACTTCATGAGCTTGAATCTTTTCCTATTCTCAAATCATTAATGTAATGAATAGACAGTAAGGTGAATTGTTAATTCTTTGTGCATTTATCATGCCTTTGTGAACATCTAAAAAGTATTTTAAGAGGCATCATTTCTTACATTTAATTTCTTACTTTTTTTTTTAATTGGGAAGCCTCAAAGAGTCAGATACAACTGAGCGACTGAAGTGAACTGATGTAGGGATAAGTAAAATTGCAAAGTAACATATCAAAAAGAAACAAAAAAATCCCTAGGTCTACTGTGGGTTTATTTTTAGAGTGTTTTATCTGCAGCTGGCCTCATATGTTGTAGTAGTTAAAAGCCTGCCTATCTTGAGATATTGAAATTCCTCTTACACTATGCATGGGTATTCACAGTATATGCTAGTTACAGTTGCTTATTGTTAAAACAGTCTTAATCTGAGAGGTTTAGGAATTCCTTGACTGAAAGAATAAGCAAATCACACAAGATAAACTACTCAAGTAAAATGGGGCAAAATGTCAGACTTGAGAAACAACCATTCACAAGCACTAATTACCATCCTCTCTGTGTATACAAGGCTGATCTTGCAAACCAGCCCTGAGTCAACACATGTTTACAGGCCTGATACCCACTATGGGACAGGTTTACATCCCATTTTGCATCCTTGAGAGAGAGAGATCTGGTAAGTCTCTGAAATATAGTGAGGATTAGACTTAATTTTTTTTCTAATTTATTTATTTTTAATTGGAGGATAATTGCTTTACAATATTGTATTGCTTTCTGCCATACATGAACGTGAGTCAGCCATAGGTATACATATGTCTCCTCCTTGCTGAATCTCCCTCCCACCTCTCACCCCATCCCATCCCTCTAGGTTGTCACAGAGCACTGGATTTGAGCTCCCTGAATCATATAGCAAATTCCCACCGCCTATCTAATTTTGCATATTGTAATGTATATGTTTCAATGGATAGATGAACACAGCCTATTATTCAGAGTGAAGTAAGTCAGAAAAAGGAAAACAACTAACATATATTAATGCATATATATTGAATCTAGACAGACGATGCTGATGAACCTATCTGCAGGGCAGCAATTGGGGGATCAAATTTCTATCTTTAAACATATGACTATGTCCCATATATGTTTGATGTGAGTATATCATTTGTTTCAAACTCGATTTAAGCTTTTCAGGACTTTCCTGGTAGCTAAGTTAGTAGAGAATCTGCCTGGAATGCAGGAGACTTGGTTTCAATCCCTGGGTTAGGAAGATAACCTGGAGAAGGAAATGGCAACCCACTTCACTATTCTTGCCTGGAAAATCTCATGGACAGAAGAGCCTGGTGGGCTACTCTCCATGGGCTTGCAAGTTGGACATAACTTGGTGACTAAATCACTGTACTTGGGAAACCACTCCACAATATCTATTTCTTAAAAGCTTAGAATGAACATGGTCACAGGGCAAAAGTGGTGAGAGGAGTCATGAAATTAATGAAAGTGAATGAAATCTACATTTATGCCAGGAAATATAGGGAGTGTCCAGATAACACCAATTTCTGACTATGTACTGGCATGATTGTGAGAAGCACCCTTTATCACTCTCAAACAGTCCTGGTTTGACAATAAATTTTATAGCTACTCTATTTTCGTACACAGTTCAATATGCTTTATATTTATTAATCTCATTTAATCTTTACTATAACATTTTAAGATATACACCATTATTACTCTTGTTTTTTTTTTTTTTTAATAAATTTATTTATTTTAGTTGGGGGCTAATTACTTTACAATATTGTAATAGTTTTTGCCATACATTGACATGAATCAGCCATGGGTTTACATGTGTTCCCCTTCCTGGACCCCCCACCCACCTTCCCCATCCCATCCCTCTTGTTTTAAAGATTAACAATGCCAAAGCCTAAAGTTAAGAAGTGTAAGTACCGAAGGTGAATTTGAATCAAATAGAGTGATTCTATAATACCAGCTCCCAACTATTTATATTTTCTTGGATCTTCAGAACCAAGACTTTGAGTAGTTGGACCATGATGTTTTTTGCAAGTTTAAGGAAATTAAAATATGGAAAATTAATCACCTTTTGTTTGTAGAAATAAGATGGCCTTGGTATATGTATATAGGCTGAATACAAAAGGCAGAAAGAAACCAAGATCTAAGATCTGTAATCAGATCTTAGAAGTTGAGAATGTTTTCATGGCGAAGGACAACAGACTGAGCAACATAATAGAAATTTATTTTCTCATCATTCTGGAGGTTAGAAATCTGAGAACATGGTGTTGGCATGGTTGACTTCTTCTAAGACCTTTCTCCTGGTTTTGTAGATGGTTACCTTCTGATATCTTCACATAAGACTCTATATATTGTCTGCCTCCTAATCTCCTCTTATAAGACACCAGTCATTTGCCATTTCCAACAGCCTAAGAGCTTTGCTTTAATCTAATTAATCTTTAAATGCCTTGTCTTTAAATACAGTCACATTCAGGGCACCAGGAGTAAAGGCTTCAAGGCGTGATTTTTGAGAGATAGAGTTCAGCCCGTAACAGCTCAAAAACCAGTATTTTAGAAAAGAGAGTATGTCCAGAATATTTGCATGTTGTGTAAAGTTTTTGTTTTCACCTTAGTTTATAAGAAATATTCCACCAGGGAAGTCCTTGAAAAGCTTGGCATTCCACAATTATGCAAAGTAAAATCAATGAAATGGTTTTCACTTGAATGCTGATGAAAAGTATTAATACTGTCTGTAATGGACTCCGTGGATAGAGTGCTAATTAAAATAAAAGAATGACAAGAATTAAGTGAAACTTTTGTGTATAGAACTGAACTTGTGCCATTGACTTTGCAACTACACAAGATTATTTATTCTCAAAGGTATTCTACTGCTGAAAGGTGGTATGCATCTGTTTATCTCTGGAAACTTATAGCATTCTAGTCTCTCTATCAGAGAAGGCAATGGCACCCCACTCCAGTACTCTTGCTTGGAAAATCCCATGGACGGAGGAGCCTGGTAGGCTACAGTCCATGGGGTCGCTAGGAGTCGGACACGACTGAGCGACTTCACTTTCACTTTTCCCTTTCATGCACTGGAGAAGGAAATGGCAACCCACTCCAGTATTCTTGCCTGGAGAATCCTAGGGACGGCGGAGCCTGGTGGGCTGCCGTCTATGGGGTCGCATAGAGTCGGACACGACTGAAGCGACTTAGCAGCAGCAGTAGCAGCAGCAGTCTCTCTATGTATACCTTAACAATTAAGTCATCCTAATATAGGAGTATAGTTTTTGTTCAGTTGCTAGGTCATATCTGACACTTTGCAAACCCATGGACTGCAGCATACCAGGTTCCTCTGTCCTCCAATATCTCCCGGAGTTTGCTCAAATTTGTGTCCAGTGAGTCAGTGATACTATCTAACTATCTCATTCTCTGTCGTCCCCTTCTTCTTTTTGCCCTCAATCTTTCCCGGCAGCAGGGTCTTTTTCAATTAGTCAGCTCTTTGCATCATGTGGCCAAAATATTGGGGCTTCAGAATCACTCTTTCCAATGAATATTCAGCATTGATTTCCTTTAGGACTGACTATTTTGATCTCCTTGCTGTCCAAGGGACTCTCAAGAGTCTTCTCCAGCACCACAGTTTGAAAGCATAATTTTTTCAGCACCAAGTCATCTTTATTGTACAACTCTCACATCTGTACATGACTACCAGAAAAAACCATAGCTTTGACTATACTGACCTTTATCAGTGAAGTACTGTTTCTGCTTTTTAATACACTGTCTAGGTGTGTCAGGACTTCCCTTGTGGCTCAGATGGTAAAGAATCTGTCTGTAATGCAGGAGTCCTGGGTCAATCCCTGGGTTGGGAAGATTTCCTGGAGAAGAGAAGGGCTACCCACCTCAGTATTCTTGCCTGGAGAATTCCATGCACAGAGGAGTCTGGTGGGCTACAGTCCATGGAGTCACAGTGTCTGATGGACATGACAGAGTATAGATATATTTGGTTTATGTTTCTTCCTCCCTCTTGTGCCAGAATCCTTAATTGTGCTTGTATGTCTTGATCAAGAAGCAATAGTTAGAAAGACACATGGAACAATGAACTGGTTCAAGATTGGGAAAGGAGTACATCAAGGCTGTATATTGTCACCCTGCTTATTTAACTTTTATGCAGAGTACATCATGAGAAACGTCAGGCTGAATGAATCACAAGCTGGAATCAATATTGCTGGGGAAAGATAGCAATAACTTCAGGTATGCAGATGATACCATTCTAATGGCAGAAAGCAAAGAGGAACTAAAGATCTCTTGATGAGAGAGAAAGACGAGAGTGAAAAACTGGCTTAAAACTCAGCATTCAAAAAGTTAAGATTATGGAATCTGGTCCCATCACTTCATTACTGATAAATAGAGGAAAAGTGGAGAAAGTGACAAATTTTATTTTCTTGGGATCCCAAATCACTGCAGACTGTGACTGCAGCCATGAAATTAAAAGATGCTCACTCCTTTGGTGGGAAAGCTGTGACAAACCTAAATAGCATATTAAAAAGCAGAGACTTCACTTTGCAAAGGTCCATATAGTCAAAGCTATGGTTTTTCCATCAGTCATGTATGGATGTGAGCGTTAGACCAAAAAGAAGGCTCAGTGCTGAAGAAATGATGCATTCAAATTGCAGTGCTGGAGAAGACTCTTGAAAGTCCCTTGGACAACAAGGAGATCAAACCAGTCGATCCTAAAGGAAATTATTTCTGAATATTCATTTGAAAGACTGATGCTGAAACTTAAGCTTCAGTATTTTGGGCACCTAATGTGAAGAGCCGACTCATCGGACAAGACCCTGATGCTGGGAAAGATTGAGGACAGGAGGAGAAGAGGGTGGAAGAAGATGAGATAGTTGGATAACATCACTGACCCAAAGGACATAAATCTGAGCAAGCTCTGGGAGATGACGGAAGACAGGGAAGCCTGGTGTGCTGCAGTTCGTGGGGTCATAAAGAGTTAGACAGGACTTGGTGACTGAACAACCAATAGGTTTGTCATAGTTTTCCTTCCAAGGAGCAAGCATCTTTTAACTTCATGGCTGAGTCACTGTCTTCTATGACTTTGGACCCCTAGAAAATAAAATCTGTCACTGTTTCCAATTTTTCCCTTTCTATTTGCCATGAAGTGATGGTACCAGATGCCATAGTCCTAGTTTTTTGAATGTTGAGTTTCAAGCAGGCTTTTTCACTCTCCTCTTTCACCCTCATCAAGAGGCTCTTTAGTTCCTTTTCACTTTATGCCCTTAGAATGTTATTATCTACATATCTAAGGATGTTGATATTTCTCTTGGGAATCTTGACTCCAGTTTGTCATTCATCCAACCTGGCATTTTACATGATATACTCTGCATATAAGTTAAGTAAGTGGGATGACAGTATACAGCCTTGTCATACTCCTTTCCCAATTTGGAACCAGTAGTTGGATCAAATCCATTTCTAACTGTTCCTTCCTGACCTGCATACAGGTTTCTCCAGAGACAGGTTAGGTGATATGGCATTCTCGTCTATTTAAGAGTTTTCCACATTTTGTTGAGATCCTCACAAAGGTGTTAGTGTAGTCAATGACACAGACATCGATGTTTTTTCTGGAATACCTTTGTTTTTTGTATTATCCAATGGATGTTGGCAATTCAGTCTCTGGTTTCTCTGCCTTTTCTAAATCCAGCTTGTACATCTGGAAGACCTCCATTCTGCTAAAGCCTCGGTTGAAGGATTTTGAGCATAACGTTGCTAGTATGTGAAGTGAGCAAAATTGTACAGTAGTTCGAACATTCTTTGTTATTGCCTTCTTTGGGATTGTGATGAAAGTGACCTTTTCTAGTCCTATTACCACTGCCATTTTCCCAAATTTTCTGACATTTTGAGTATAGCACTTTTAACAGCATCATATTTTAGGATTTGAAATAGTTCAGCTGGAATTCCATCAGCTCCCCTAACATTGTTCGTAGTAATGCTTCCTAAGTCTCATTTGACTCCACACTCCAGGATGTCTGGCTCTAGGTGAGTGACCACACCTTGTAATTATCCTGATCATTGTGATGGTTCTTTGTATAGTTCTTCTGTGTATTCTTGCCACTTCTTAATTGTTTCTGCTTGTGATAAGTCCTTATCATTTCTGTCCTTTATCATGCCCATCCTTGCATGAAATAGTCCCTTGATATCTCCAGTTTCTTGAAGAGATCTCTAGTCTTTCCCATTCCATTGTTTTCCTCTAATTGTTTTCCTCTATTTCTTTTCACTGTTCACTTAAGAAGGCCTTCTTAACTCTCCTTGCTAGTCTCTGGAACTCTGCATTCAGCTGGGTATGTCTTCCCCTTTATCCCTTGCCTTTTGGTTCTTTCCTCAACTCTTTGTAAAGCCTCCTCAGACAACAACTGTGCTTTCTTGTGTTTCTTTTTCTTTGGTAAGTTTTGATCACTGCCTTCTGTACATTGTTACAAACATCCATCTGTAGTTATTCAGGCACTCTGTCTACCAGATTTAATCCTTGATTCTATTCATAATCTCCACCTATAATCATAAGGGATTTAATTTAGGTCATGCTCCCCAGGTAGCACTAGTGGTAAAGAATCCTCCGGCTAACACAGGAGACATAAGAGACATGGGTTCAATCCCTGGGTCGGGAAGATCCCCTGGAGGAGGGCATAGAAATCCATTCCAGTATTCTTGCCTGGATAATCCTATGTGGTGAGCAGTTTGGTGGGCTATGGTTCATGGGGTTATCAAGGGTCAGACAGAACTGAAGCAACTTAGCACACACAGGATGAACATTCCTGAATGGCCTAGTGGCTTTCCCTACTTTCTTCTATTTAAACCTGAATTTGGCAATAAGGGACTAATGATCTAAGCCACAGTCAGCTCCAGGTCTTGTTTTTGCTGACTGTATAGAGATTCTCCATTTTCAGCTGCAAAGAATGTAATCAATCTGATTTCAGTACTGACCATTTGGTGATGTTCATGTGTAGAGTTGTTTCTTGTGTTGCTGGAAAAGGGTGCTTGCTATGACCATTGTGTTGTCTTGAAAAAATTCTGTTAGCCTTTGTCCTGCTTCATTTTGTACTCCAAGGCCCGACTTGCCTATTATTCAGGGTATCTCTCCACCCTCTACATCTGCATTCCAGTCCCCTAGGATGAAAATGTCATTCCTTTTTGTTGTTGTTCTGGAAGGTATTGTAGGTCTTCATAAAACCCATCAGTTTCAGCTTCTGAAACATTGTTGGTTGCAGCATGAGTTGGATCACTGTGATGTTGAATGGATTGCCTTGGAAATGAACCAAGACCCTTCTGTAGTTTTTGAGGTTGCACCCAAGTACTGCATTTCAGACACTTTCACTTGACTATAAGAGCTACTTCATTTCTTCTAAGGGATTCTTGCCCACAGTAGTAGATATAACAGTCATCTGAATTAAATTTACCTATTCATGTCCATTTTGGTTCACTGATTCTGAAGATGTCAATGTTCAGTCTTACCATCTTCTGCTTGACCATGTCCAACTTACTTTGATTTGTGGACCAATATTCCAAGTTCCTATGCAATATTGTTTTTTATAGCATCAGATTTTACTTTCACCAGATACATCCAGAAAAAAGCATCATTTGTGCTTTTGCCTAGCCACTTCATTCTTTCTGGAGTTATTAGTAGTTACCCTCCACTCTTCCCCTGTAGCATACTGGATACCTTTCGACCTCTGGATCTCATCTTCCAGTATCATATCTTTTTGCCTTTTCATGCTGGTCATGGGCTACTTAAGGCAAAAATGCAGGAGTGGTTTGCTATTTCCTCCTCCAGTGGATCAAATTTTGTCATAATTCTACACTTTGACCTGCCTATTTTGGGTGGCTCTGCATGGCATGGTTCAGCACTTAACTGAATTATGCAAGTCCCTTCACCATGACAATCCCCTTCACAGGTCATAGCCGTGTCATGGCAAAAGGGCTTGTGTAACTCAGAACCTTTGAGCCATGCTGTGCAGGGCCACCCAAGACAAATGGGTCATAGTAAACAGTTCTGATGAAACATTTTCCACTGGAGGAGGAAATGGCAAACTGGTCCAATATTCTTGCCATGAGAACTCCATGAGAAGTAAGTCCAGATACAAGATTCTTATGTTCTGTGGAGGCAAACAAGAGGAACGTTTGATTTTATAAATAATAAACTTTTCTTTGTTTTCATATAGTGGAATATAATTTGCTTATAAATTAAAATGTATTCATTATAGTTAAATGTTTCTTAATATATGTCATCATTAATACATTTTATACATAAACACTTAAAATCTATGGATCTGAGACAGAAACTGTTTCCATATTACTATTAGAATACTAAAGCTTTCAAATTAAGTTGAGTTGAAATATTTACAATGCTTGTATGAAGCTTACTTGACAACTCCAGTAATATTATTGTCTATTATGTTTACTATTTTTTGTCTATATAACAAATCAATATAAATAATGATTCTGTAGGCAAATGTCACTTTTGCTTACCATTCAGAAATTTTCTGTTGAGATTGTAATTAAATAAGAATTGTAAATTCTTCTTCTTTAATACTAACAAATATAAGCAATTTTATTATTTGATGATTAAGTATGGTGAGGAATATCTGATAGTACCGGGGACTATTTTATTCAAATATGCACATTCTATGCAAAACCAATGGAGAAGACAATGGCAACCCACTCCAGTGTTCTTGCCTGGAGAATCCCAGGGATGGCAGAGCCTGATGGGCTGCTGTCTATGGGGTTGCACAGAGTTGGATATGACTAAAGCGACTTAGCAGCAGCAGCATGCAAAACCAAAACTACCAAAAATCATGAAAATCTGAAATTCCATACAAAATCAAATCCCACTTTGAATTTTAAAGATGTTGCGATCAGATCAACTATTTGAAAGACAATTTGTTAACTGGTTTATTTGTTGCATCATCAATTCTTTTGTCCTTTCATTCTAGAATGAGTCAGTTCCTCAGTAATTATGGTGTATCTGACAGTTGTAGAAATGTAGAGAACTGAAAAATGAGAGATGAGTACAACCTTCAAATAAGTGACAATTTAGTACAGATATTTGCAAAATTAACTGTAGTACAAGGTGCAGTGCAATGAGAAACTTAACTGAGTCATGAGTTCCGAAGTAAAAGAATTCTTTCAATTGCGAAGTATCAGGGAGTGTTCCATTGACAATATAGCATTTGAGCTGAGACTTGATAGGATATTGAAAGCCACAAATTTTAATATGCAAACACAAGACTGAAGAATAAGTGAATGCATCTACGTCTCAGAAAGCACAGAGTCCAAAACTAGACTTACTGATATAATGGGAAAAGATTGTTTAGGAAGTATGTTTGCATCCAGATGCTGTAATCTGGAACAAATTACTTAATTTTTAGTTATCAGTGTTTCTATGTGATAAACATTTTTGTTGCAAGGATTAAACATGATGATTATCACAAATCATATTTTGGATAATAGGTGTGTAGTAAAAGATGGTTCACCAAAGAATGTGTTCATAAAAGCAATAGACTCTCTTCCTTGAAAAGAGAACCAGCTATAGTGTGTATTCTGTTCCTCGCTCCTTACATGCTTCCCTGTTCCTTTCTCTACAATTATGTGGATCTTCTTTCTCCTCTACTCAGTTTTCATCATTTAATGTTTTTGAAATCAAAGTCTCAGACCTAATACTTCCTGATTCTCTTCACTGAGCTATTATTTAGAAGTTATTTTTATCACATCAATAAATAGAAGGGAACTTGTGATCCTTCTCTAAATGTGTTTTTGAGCAGCAATACACATGCTGGTATTTGTTGATAGTACATGGCATTGCTCTGAAAGGAGAAGAAACATCATATATTCATCTTTTTCCATCTAAATAAGAAGAAAGAACAGTATGTCACACTTATTTCTTATCCATCCAACTAATCAGTGCTTTTCTTTTCTCCTACATCCTCAAATTTTCTTTGCAGGACATTTTGTTTGAAAACAACCTTCAGTGTGATATGAAGAAACAAAGATTTTCCAACTGACTTTGCGGCATACTGAAGGATTGAATTAGGCAGAAAAGCTGCATGAAGCATTTCACATGCATATAAAAATAGCCTTTTAAATTAAAGAGAAACATTTTTGTCCTTAAATATTCTTGAGGACTTCATGTGGAACAAAAGTTTACAGGAAAACCAATTTTTGCATTCCTAAAATAGGTTTATGGCTCAGGCTCAAAGTTAACATTTTATGAGTCCAATTTTAATATTTGCATATTTTGCTTTAACCTATAGTAATCTCCATTATACTGATTCATTGCATTCTACCTTAGATTTTATATACAGATGAACTGAAAGTTAGGCCTGAAAAATTTTTACCTGATAATCTGAGTATGATTCATTTCATTCAGTAGTCAAATCTTCTCTTGTTCTATAGTCATTGTGTTGTTTTAACCTACAAACTATGTCAAATAAAGATGAATAATATATAATTTTAGAAATTAAATAATGCTCATGAAACTGAACATTGCTTGAATATTTTTTAAAGAATGTTGGTATATTTTGAAAGCATCATTCTAATTCACAAATAATCAGGTTCTTTGTATTTCTACATAATAAATGCTATTTAAGAAAAACTGGAGCAAAATACCTTTGGTTAAACAGAGACTAGATCTATAATTCATGAGCATCTGCATAGAGTGATAGCTAAACTATTTACATGTCATGAAAACATTGAAAGGAAACCATAATAAAAATTATGTTAATTATACCACATTATAAGATTTTATCAAGCTAAAAATGCCTTACCCTAACTTTATTTAAAATTTACACTTCATCACTAATCTTAAAGTCTTTTCTTCCCAATATCTGTTATTTTATTTGAAATAAATATAAGGTACATAGCATAACACTTGTCAAGACGATTGTCACATCAAATAGAGTAAAAATAAATTATTAAGGGGTATTCACTTATAGGGCTGTTCCTGCCTGCAATGGGGAATTCCGGGGTTCGATCCATGAGTCAGGAAGGTCGTCTGGAGAAGGAAACAGCAACCCACACCAGTATTCTTGCCTGGAAAATCCCATGGACAGAGGAGCTTGGCAAACTACAGTCCATGGGGTTGCAGAGTCAGACAGGGCTGAGCGACTAACACACACAATCATTTATGCATAAAGACCTTATACTGCTTTATACTACATAGTATGTGCTACATATACTACTAAATAGAATAATTAAATCACAGTATTTTAAAACAAATACTTTCAACTTAGGTCAATGGAACATGGGATAAGGATTTTGCCCACTATGACTATTTGAATCATAGCACATTGCTCTCTGTGTTTCATTTTCTTCAACTGTACCATGAAGATAATAATATCTACCCTGTGAAACTGTTGCATGGATTTAGTTAGAAATGGGATCTAAATTTCCTTGCACAGGGTCTGGTAACACAGGACACTATGTTAGTTTTTGCTTAACAAGAAATGCATAGTTTGAAAAATACTTATTCAATTTTATAGGCATAAATGCTTAGGAATTTTTTCTAACATTAGTTAATGATGTATGAATGTGAAATATAGCAAATAACACTCTTAATGTTAGGGCCCATTCTTTATTTTAAGTAGTTTTAATAGGGTGTACTTTTGAATTATGAGAGTGGTGTGATATGCTTGCTAACAATTCTCATCAAGCTATAAGATTAGTCTTCTAAAGCCAAAAGTGATTTTCTCTGCAAAGTGCACAGTTGTTTTAGCATTCTCTTGTGTAATTTGGCAATATCAAACGTGATAAATTTTGCCTTTCACTTTCAATTATACTATGTTTATGAACATTTTATTTGAAATAAAATCTGCAAAGAGCTGAAATGAAAGACATATGGAAGAGTGTAAATAGGAAGGACAATTGTGTGGTGGCTTAAAACAAGCAGAAAGACTGCTTTACAAGGCACAGGGATATTAGACATTATACTTCTGAGACTACACATCTCCAACCTGCCTTGATCACTGTTTCTGAAAGTAAGATCACCTCTAACTTTCACATGCCCAGATAAGAACAAATAATCTCATTACTCATCTGATCACTTTCTTCATCATTCAAGCCAAGGAGAATTTGGAATAGTGGTTATTCTCAACAATTTCAGCTATGGTATGAATTCAGATCTACATTTTAAGGATAACTCACTCGTTTTGCTGGATTTCTTTGAAAGTCTAGGGTGTAATTAGAAGGATATATCTTAGGAGAACAGACCTAAGTACTTTACCTTTCTTCTTCATTTATTTCCTGATTATTAATAAAGCTCAAGGGTAACCAGAAGCAGATGATTTACAAATTCTTTATCCATATTCAGCCATTCCTTTGGAGGAAAAAATATAAATCTGGATACCTAGAAAAATAAATTAGTCTCCGAGATTACTATGCAAATGTAATACATTATTTTTCGATGGTTTTCTATCATTAGCTTCACTGGTGAGTCCTCTACTTATTAGTAGAATTCAACCAATGGGATTTATTTCACAATGCTTTCATGAAAGAATTAATCCTATTTTTGTTTAGTCTGATATGCCATATTTCTAGGTCACTCTCACAAATTATATCTGACCTAGGCTCTTTTAATCTGGGACCTGGAGTCTCTTTATGGACAAGTGTTGACCAAATGCACCATCTCAAGGTCAAATTTACACCTATTTACACAGAGGCAATCTTCCTCCATTCTAGGTAAACAATCCCTACCAATTCTCATATTTTTAGGAGCTAGTTAGTTAAGTATGCTTAATTTTGATTTATTCAGAGCAGCTTCCAAAAATGCAAAATGAATGCATCAGTTCATTTTTATAAAAAGAGTTAACCTGAATAGCAGTACTAGTGTTTATACATTTTTAAAAATCTAATAAATTTCCCTAAATGTTCCATCACAATTGTTGTTTTCTTTCAATGAATAGTTGAGGATTCAAATTTAAAATTGCATTGTGCTGGCTTAAGGTGAGCTCTGTAATTCATATGATAGTTCAGTCCCTAGCAAATGAATGTTACTTGTTAAAACTACATTTGTTTGTGAAGGTACAGTCTGTCCAGATAGATAATTTTTCAGACCTGTATGCCAATATGACTATGTTAATAGATTTTTTTAGAAAGTGTAGTCATTATTTTAGTGAGAAATACACAGGCTAATCTAAGTGAGAAATTATAGATAAATCATAAAACTCTTTGGTGTTCAATGTTCTGTTTTGTCAATATCATCACACTAAGCCAATATAAGAGGTTACTTTGAGCAGATAATCTAGTCTTTTTGGATTTTCAACAGATCTTTGAATTTAGACAAGTTACTTAACTCTCTCTGATTATTTTCATCATTTATAGAACAAATGTGATACTTACACGTACCTCACAGGGCTATCTTGAAAGTTAATAGAATTAATCACATGTAAAGCACTTAAAACAGCACTTGGCACATAATATTTTAGATTTTTCTTAGGTATTTTTACTACTAGTCAGAATCTAGGTTTTGTGGTTATACCATAATAAGACCATGCCAAGTTATACCTTCGCTTAGGAATCAATTCTCTTCTGTATTTAATTTTTGGCATTGTTGTCCTAGAAATGATCATCTTTTCTTATTGGACTGATGAAAAAAACATAAGGAAAATAAGATAGACTCAGAATTATTAAAGCTCTTTTTATGACATTCTGCTCCAGACACTCCTCATGGCATTTTAAAATTGCCTCAGATACTAAATAGAGTGTCTGCTCTTACCTCACTTAGATGGATTGCTGATAATTAAAAATCAATCTCATCTGCCATTATTATATTGTTAAGGTGGCAAAGATTAAGCTTTTTAAATATCAATTAGATCAGAAACAATCTCATCTACCAAATTCAGTCTATAGGAAACCTGTACCCAAAACTCTGTTTTTATCACTAAATTTCATGAGCAAATATCCAAAGAATAATACACCTACATTTATTTGTTTGCCTGTTTATTATACTGTAATTGGAGTGGTCTGTTCTGATTTGGCTCACATTATGCCTCACTCACATGGGCAAGTGTTTCTGTGGGCTTTGTGTTTTTCAACCTCCCACCACTATATCTAATTTGTTTCTATCACAGTGATTAGCATATTTTCTGAAGTAAGGAAAGTATTCAAATTGATTACATTATCTTCCTTACTTTTACAAGTTTTTATGAGGAGTTGTTAAAAAAAAATAATATCATCTTAAATTGCTTACAATGTAAATTAGTTACACCTGTCTTGAAATCATTTTGTCATCTCAAGAAGAAAATTATATATTCTTCACTTTTAATTCAGTAGCTTTACATCTAGAAATTTGTGCCAATAAAACCCTTGTAGAGTTCCACAAGAATCACGTATGCAATTTGCATAATAGGATTATTTACCACATTTTGGTAATAGAAAATAAAAATAAGTAATAATATGATATTGCGAGTGATGTTAAATTAAATTAAAATTATTTCACATAAATTTATATCAGTCATATACAAATTACTATGCAAGTGTGTTAGATATGGCAAGTGAAGCTTAAATGCAGTTAGCTATATTTTTTGATTAAATTTATATTACATATTATATATTTGCATTATATGTAATTTGTATATAATTTTATATCATAAATTGCATTATATACTTATATTGTATATTTTTATAAACTCTCTCCTATTTAAATTAATCTTCATCTTGGAGACATAATAGGGAGAGAGAACAGTTGCAATAAAATGTGTTTAATCTTGGCTTTCAACTTAAATAATATACTGCAAAAATCGCCTATTGAGGAAAGAATCTGTATTAATTCCGTCTTCCTTATCTTCTTAGCTAAATAAAAATATCTGGGCTATAGGAATTTAACAGAGTAAAATAATTAGGAACACTGTAGATAACAGATTCTGATATCAAGTAGATTATGTGCTTACCAAGTGGGGGATTGGTAAATGTTGAAGGAATTCTACCAATGTCTTCATCTCATCTAAGCATGACATAAAAAACATATATTGCAAGTATTATATATATATTTTAGGCATATAGTCAGGCTTCCTGGGTAGCTGAGCTGATAAAGAATCCACCTGCAATGCCGGAGACCTGGGTTCGATCCCTGGGTTGGGAAGATCCCCTGGAGAAGGGCATGGCAACCCATCTATTCTTGCCTGGAGGAGCCTGGTGGGCTACAGTTCAGTTCAGTTCAGTTCAGTCGCTCAGTCATGTCCGACTCTCTGCGACCCCATGAATTGCAGCACACCAGGCCTCCGTGTCCATCACCAACTCTCGGAGTCTATCCAAACTCATGGTACAGTTCATGGGGTCACAAAGAGTCGGACATGAATGAGTGACTCAGCACAGCACAGGCATATAGTCTCATTTGGGCTAGGGTACCACTTTTATGTGTAGTTAATAGTGCCAGAAATGTGGTGCTAGTAGTTTGCAGGTTTAGAGAGCTCTTGAAATTATGATTATTAGCAAATATCTTAATGTGTCGAAGATCAGAAAGAAAAAAGGAATTGTAATTACCTTTGCAATTGATTGAGAAAACTCTAAATTAATTGAATTTACTAGGAATCATGAGAATTAGATTTTTGATCATCAGTGGAATGGGTATCCAAGACCTCAAACAATACTACAAAGTAACAGTAATCAAAATAGTATGGTACTTGTACAAAGCAGGAATATAAGTCAATGGAACAAGATAGAAGAATGCCCAGAGATAAACTCACACACTTATTCTCAAATAGTTTACAACAAAGGGAGTAAGAATATACAATGGAGAAAAAGTACTCGATAAGTGATGTTGGGAAAACTGGATAGTTATTTATAAAACAATAAAATTAGTCTAACACCATATGCAAAAATAAACTCAAAATGGATTAAAGATGTAAGTGTAAAACCAGTTATTATAAAAGCCCTAGAGGAAAACATAGGCAGAACACTGACATAAATTGCAGCAATATTTTTTGGATCCATCTCCTAGATAATGGAAATAAAAACAAAAATATTATTTACATAAAGGATCTTAAAAAGTACAAATGAACTTATTTACAAAACAGAAACAGATTCACAAATTTAGAGAATGAATTTAGGATTACCAGTTGTGAAAGGTGGGGGGAAGGAATAGTTAGGGAATTTGGGATTGACATGTACGCCCTGCTATATTTAAAATGAATAATCAACAAGTACCTACTGTATAGCAGAGGGAACTCTGCCCAATATTATGTAACAATATGCATGGAAAAATAATTAAAGAAAAATAGATGCAAGTATCAGTTCAGTTCAGTTGCTCAGTCGTGTCTGACTCTTTGCCACCCTATGAATCACAGCACGCCAGGCCTCCCTGTCCATCACCAACACCCAGAGTTTACCCAAACTCATGTCCATCGAGTCGGTGATGCCATCCAACCATCTCATCCTCTGTCATCCCCTTCTCCTCCTGCCCCCAATCCTACCCAGCATTAGGGTCTTTTCCAATAAGTCAACTCTTCACATGAGGTGGCCAAAGTATTGGAGTTTCAGCTTCAACATCAGTCCTTCCAATGAACACCCAGGACTGATCTCCTTTAAGATGACTGAATCAATTTCCTGTAAACCTGAAACTACATTTTTAATCAACTACACTCCAATATAAAATAAAAAGTGAAAGCAAGCATATTAAAAATGACAATAGCAACCAAGGAAAAAAAATGGACCTAATTAAATTTAAAAACATTTGCACAGCAAAGGAAACCATGAAGAAAATGAAAGGACAACTTATGGATTGGGAGACTATGTTTTCAAACAAGGCTACTGAAAATGGATTAATTTCCAAAACATACAGAAAGCACACGAAACTCAATATCAATAAAAACAGCCAAATCAAAAACTGAGCAAAGACATAAATAGACATTTCTCCAAAGAAGACATATAGATGGATAGCTGGTACATGAAAAGATGCTCAATGTTGCTGATTATTAGAGAAATGCATATCAAAACTACAATGAGGTATCCCCTCACACCAGGTGGAATGACCATCATCAAAATGCCTACATAATAAATACTGGAGAGGATGTGAAGAAAAAGAAACCCTCCTACGCTATTGCTGGAGATGTAAATTTTTGCAGCCACTATGGAGACCAGTATGGAGATTCCTTAAAAAATTGAAAATAGGGTTACCATATGAATCTGCTAGTCCCACTTTTAGGCATATATCCAGAGGAAACACTAATTCAAAAAGATACATACACCTAAATGTTCACAGCAGCACTATTTGCAAAAGCCAAGACATGGGAGCAATCTAAACATCTATTGATAGATGAATGGATAAACAAGATGCATATTTATACAGAAGAATATTACTGAATCATAAAAAAGAAATAATGCCATTTGCAACAACACTGATGGACCTAGAGATTATCACATTAAATGAAGTAGGTCAGAGAAAAACAAATATAAATATACATCACTTATTTGTAGAATTAAAAAATGATACAAATGAACTTCTTTACAAAGCAGAAATAGAAAACAGACTCATAGACATAGAAAACAAATTTACAGTTACCAAAGAGGGGAGGAAAATAAATTAAGAGTTTAGATTAACATATACATGCTACTATATACAAAATAGGCAAACAGCAGGGATGAACAATATAGCACAGGGAACTATACTCAATGTATTGTAATAACTTATAATGAAAAAGGGACATTGGAGTTTTGTAAAGTCAAGGACCAGGAAAATCACCCTACCAGGAAGGTCACTGTCTATATATTACCCTCAAACATTCAGAACTTGTAATAAGTTTTTAGTCTTCAGTAATTGAATTCAGGGAATCAATCAAAGGTTAGTGACTGAAAAACAAGAAAAATCTTTTACATGAAAAGATTATTAAAAAAAAACCAGAAAAATGTGCAATTTTCAGGAAGCCAATTATGAAGGGTAGAAAATGTCATCAAAATTTTTTAATTGCAAGTTCAATTCAGTGAAATAAATAAGTTATTGCAACCACTGAATAAGTATAGTATACAATTTAAGAAAACAGAAATAAAGGCTCTTTGCTCTTGAACATTAAAAAACATGATGAAGAGAGGACTCAGAAAAAGACTGTGAAAATGAAGTTGATGTTATCACCCTGAAAATAACTTGAAACAAAAAACAGAAGTCGGAGAGAAAGGAGAAAAATTAGAAGACGAATCCTATTAGGAAAAGAGAATTTCATAAATAGAAAATAAAACCTAGAGAAAAAAAAATTATCATTGAAATATTCAAGAACATTTCTTAAGAGGGAAAGACAACACTTACAATGAATGGAAACAGACTGTATCATCACAAAACTGCTGAAAATGTAGGACAAAGATAAAATGAGAATGTTTGTAGATCAGTAAAGTTCAGTTCAGTTCAGTCGCTCCGTCGTGTCCGACTCTCTGTGACCCCATGAATCACAGCATGCCAGGCCTCCCTGTCCATCACCAACTCCTGGAGTTTACCCAAACCTATGTCCATCGAGTCAGTGATGCCATCCAGCCATCTCATCCTCTGTAGTCCCCTTCTCCTCCTGCCCCCAATCCTTCCCAGCATCAGGGTCTTTTCCTATGAGTCAACTCTTCGCATGAGGTGGCCAAAGTATTGGAGTTTCAGCTTCAACATCAGTCCTTCCAATGAACACCCAGGACTGATCTCCTTTAGGATGGACTGGTTGTAACTCCTTGCAGTCCAAGGGACTCTCAAGAGTCTTCTCCAACACCACAGTTCAAAAGCATCAATTCGTCAGTGCTCAGCTTTCTTCACAGTCCAAATCTCACGTCCATACATGACCACTGGAAAAACCATAGCCTTGACTAGACGGACCTTTGTTGGCAAAGTAATGTCTCTGCTTTTAAATATGCTATCTAGGTTAGTCATAACCTTCCTTCCGAGGAGTAAGCGTCTTTTAATTTCATGGCTGCAATCACCATCTGCAGTGATTTTGGAGCCCAAAAAAATAGTCTGACACTGTTTCCCCATCTATTTGCCATGAAGTGATGGGACCAGATGCCATGATCTTAGTTTTCTGAACGTTGAGCTTTAAGCCAACTTTTTCACTCTCTTCTTTCACTTTCATCAAGAGGCTCTTTAGTTCTTCTTCACTTTCTGCCTTAAGGGTGGTGTCTTCTGCATATCTGAGGTTATTGATATTTCTCCCGGCAATCTTGATTCCAGCTTGTGTTTCTTCCAGCCCAGCGTTTCTCACGATATACTCTGCATATAAGTTAAATAAGCAGGGTGACAATATACAGCCTTGACATACTCCTTTTCCTATTTGGAACCAGTCTGTTGTTCCATGTCCAGTTCTAACTGTTGCTTCCTGACCTGCATACAGGTTTCTCAAGAGACAGGTCAGATGGTCTGGTATTCCCATCTCTTTCAGAATTTTCCACAGTTTATTGTGATCCACACAGTCAAAGGATGTGGCATGGTCAATAGAGCAGAAATAGATGTTTTTCTGGAACTCTCTTGCTTTTTTGACGATCCAACGGATGTTGGCAATTTGATCTCTGGTTCCTCTGCCTTTCCTAAAACCAGCTTGAACATCTGGAAGTTCACGGTTCACATATTGCTGAAGCCCAGCTTGGAGAATTTAGAGCATTACTTTACTAGCGTGTGAAATGAGTGCAATTGTGCGGTAGTTTGAGCGTTCTTTGGCATCGCCTTTCTTTGGGATTGGAATGAAATTGACCTTTTCCAGTCCTCTGGCCACTGCTGAGTTTTTCAGATTTGCTGGCATATAGAGTGTAGCACTTTCTGAGCATCATCTTTGAGGATTTGAAATAGCTCAACTGGAATTCAATCACCTCCACTAGCTTTGTTCGTAGTGATGCTTCCTAAGGCCCACTTGACTTCACATTCCAGGATGTCTGGCTCTAGGTGAGTGATCACACCATCGTGATTATCTGGGTCATGAAGATCTTTTTTGTACAGTTCTTCTGTGTATTCTTGCCACCTCTTCTTAATATCTTCTGCTTCTGTTAGATCCCTACCATTTCTGTCCTTTATTGAGCCCATCTTTACATGAAATGTTCCTTTGGTATCTCTAATTTTCTTGAAGAGGTCTCTAGTCTTTCCCATTCTGTTGTTTTTCTCTATTTCTTTGCACTGATCGCTGAGGAAGCCTTTCTTATCTCTCCTTGCTATTCTTTGGAACTCTGCATTCAGATGGGAATATCTTTCCTTTTCTCCTTTGCTTTTCGCTTCTCTTCTTTTCCCAGCTATCTGTAAGGCCTCCTCAGACAGCCATTTTGCTTTTTTGCATTTCTTTTTCATGAGGATGATCTTGATCCCTGTCTCCTGTACAATGTCACGAACCTCTGTCCATAGTTCATCAGGAACTCTGTCTATCAGATCTAGTCCCTTATATCTATTTGTCACTTCCACTGTATAATCATAAGGGATTTGATTTAGGTCATACCTGAATGGTCTAGTGGTTTTCCCTACTTTCTTCAATTTAAGTCTGAAGATCAATAAAAGTCCTGATATAAATATAAAAACTATAAAATTTATTATATGAACAATAACCTTTTTAACATCAAATGGGGGTGCTATTAATAATTACATTGTATGGCTGATTCAGGTCAATGTATGGCAAAACCACTACTATATTTTAAAGTATTTAGCCTCCAATTAACCTATATATAATAACTCAGAACCAAGAATGACTTCATTTTCATGGCATGACTGGAAAATAAATTTATGGGACATTTCCTTCAAAATTCTGAAGAAAAGATTTACAGCCAGGAGTTCTATTTCTGACCAAAAGTAGCATCAATACACACCAGATTTCGAAAGAAAAGAAAGATAGCTGTTGGAGGATGTACTCTATTAACAAGTGAGAAAAAAAAAAAAAAACATAGGACAGAGAAACAAAAGATGCAAAAATCAAGATGGGTAGAGGAATTGTTTAGATTATAGCAAAGGAGGATCCATGGTACAGCAGATGGAGAATGCAGCCAAATCTGATTGGTGTAGAAAAATAGGCTCCAGAAAGGACTCTCTTAGGAATATTAACTAGTGAACTTACATGATACGTCTAAACTTCAAGTGGACATTTAGATAACTGGTAAGAGTTTTTTTTTTTTAATCAAAATTGCATGTAATATGAAGGTAGCAAAAATCACACAAATGACTGACTTCCAGGAAAACAGAGTTGTGTAAGACGGAAAGTTAGTTATGATTTTTTTTATTTTAAATAGCTCAGATTTGAGTAGGATTTGGAGCATCATATCAAAGTAAACAATGAATGGTGTTCTCACCAAAATTACAATATGACCAAGTTTCCAGAATTGGTGAATGAGAAGAGTATGTAAGTTGATGAGTAAGGTTGGAAGAGGAATGTGCCTGTGGAAAGATAGCAAAATACCCACGTTCTATTCCAGAAGCGATTAGTTCATGCTTTCATGCCTGAAACTAAAAACTCTACAGAGGCAACATTAACAGGTTTTTTAGAGGCGTGCATATAAATTCCAAAATGATTACTCAAAGGAGATTAAAGTTTGGTTTGCTCTGATGAGAATGAATTTAAAAAAACAAAAAAACAAAAAAAGGCGAAGCAGAGAAGCTGTTGTTTTTCATCACAAACATTGTAGAATTGACTGACGATTAATACGTTCATAGAATTTGTTTGAAATTAGACACTAAAAAGATAAAGAAGACAATATATATATGACATAAATTGAGTTTTATCTACTTTTCTGGTTCCAAGATGCATAGTTTCCTAAACTTTCCCTAGATTCCTAGGGAATCTCTATGCTGTTCTCTCTTGTCCCAAGATAACAATCATCATCTTATTTAGACTAAAGGATATTAGAATATAAATGGTTCAGAGTTTGACCTGATGCACTAACCCTTGCTACATAATCTCCATTAAGGCAGTCTATAATTCAGCATCCTACATAGCACATTGAAGGTAAGCAAGAAATATTGTCAGATATATATCTACAGTGTTGGACAGCCTAAAGAGTGTTTGAAATGGCAACCCACTCCAGTATTCTTGTCTGAAAAATACCTTCCACAGAGGACCCTGACTGGCTATAGTCTGAAGGATCTCAAAGAGTCAGATACAACTGAGCATTTAAGCACACAGCATTGTGTTTGATTTATGTAAATTAAAATTATATAGGAATATTCACAAATTGACTAAAAAGAAAGAGTATTCTAAATAGAATAGTAATTAAATATCTCAAAATTAAGAATTCTTTTGAAAATATCGTGAAAGAAGTAAAAGAATTAGAATTTTAGACTGGTACTTAAATTGTGCCAGTGGACCACGATGGTGATTTGATGGTGGGAGTCATTTTGAAGACTAAATTATATTTTTGAAATCTTTAGTTGGATAATTAGGTACATAAATATAATTAGGTTTGATCTAATTATTTTGGTCCATGAAAATTTTACTGGCTTTAAATTTTAAATGATGAGACATTATAGATAAAAATACTGTAGAACTGAAAAATACATGTAGAAAGTGAGATGTTTTCATATGTATCTGGCTTGATGTGTCTTAATTGATGATTTAACACAGTAGTCCCCAAACATTTTGGCACCAGGTTTTGTGGAAGATAATTTTTCTATGGATCAGGATGGGGGATGATGTCGGGATGATTCAACCACATTACATTTATTGTGCACTTTGCTTCTATTATCATTGCATCAATTCCACCTCACATTATCAGGCATTAGATCTCAGAGGTTGCGGTCCCCTGATTTAACATATATATACATACATACCTATACATACATATATATATGTATATATATATGTGTGTGTGTGATGAGTTATGAATTCATATTATAAAAATAAAAGGGACTTTAATAAAGTAGGAAATGTTTGGTGTATGTCAATGTGAAGAGAGGAAAATGAGGAGGCTGAGATTAGTGATGATAACTATTATGAACATGTGATAGCAGTGTCACCAAAACTGAATCAAAAGGAATGTCAGAATCTCTAATCTTCATTGTCTAATTTGTTTTGGAGTAGAAATATGCTTATTTGACATTACATATAAAGGAAGTTAAGCTGGGAGAAGTATATCAATGGTTCAAGGGTACACAGTAATTTAAAGAGCGAGGCGTTAAACCTCAATTTAATCTGGTTACATATTCAAAGTTCAACATGCCATTGTACACCACTCTTTTATCTAACTCAATTTCAGAAGAATTTTATGATTGTTCTATCACTGTTGCAAACTATAATCTTCTACTACCATCATCATCCCCACTGTATCGGGATAATATACTGTAGATACAAGCAATTGATAGCAGCTTTCCCATATTGTTTTTGCCAAGATGGACCTGGTATACACCCACTGCATCAATTAACTTGGAGTTCTGCACATCCTGGGTGCTAAATGCATGTCTCGTGTAAATAAATGTATGAAGTAATGAATTCATTTTTGGTGGTAAAGTTTTGACCACTTAAAATAATTTTACCTGAGAGAAAACTGATCATGTTTTGGCAAAAATTATCTTACTGTCCTGGTCAGAAGGAGAATATTCAAGGTTCACTGAACTATTTTTTTCTGACTCAGTGCAGTATCCTCTATTTTCTTTAAAGACTTTACCTTTCTGTATGCATTTAGTGGGAAAGTTACTTATTGAGATTTTGGAGTCTAGTCATGTAATAATATGCAGAATTTCAAGCTGTAGATCAGATAATCTTTTTCAAACACGTATTTTCAGTGAAATATGTTTTTATTTAATGGTCCTTTGCTTATAGTTTCTTTTTTTCTTTTCTGCTATGAATGGCAATATAAGGAAAATAAATGAAAATTGAAGCAAGGTGCCTTGGGCTTGATTTTCTGTACTTGATCAGAGGAATTACATTTTCATCATACAGTAAATTTCCTCTGAAGTAAAATTTCCACATCTTATGGGAGGTATATTAAAAACAAAACAAAACAACAACTGGAAAAAAACAGGCAAATAATTCATGTGCTCTTCTACATTATAATGTCAAATAAAAATTCTGTTGTACTTTCAAAGTCTGTAAATTCATTGAGATAGATATTAAACTATGATTTGTTATATTGTAAATTCAAATCTATCTAAGAAACAGAATGCTGCAAATTTCTTTCATTCATTGTTGAAAATATGACCTAACATGGGTGTTCAAAATATGTATAAGAATTACCTAGTAGAGGCATCTTACACAGTATCTTGTACATTGTATATATTTTGAAGAATAAACACTTAAAGAATACATCAGTTCACTTCAATTCAGTTCAGTCGCTCAGTCGTGTCCGACTCTTTGCAACCCCATGGACTGCAGCATGACAGGCTTCCTTGTCCATCACCAACTCCCGGAGTTTACCCAAACTCATGTCCACTGAAACAGTAATGCCATCCAACAATCTCATTCTCTGTTGTCCCCTTCTTCTCCTGCCCCCAATCCTTCCCAGCATCAGGGTCTTTTCCAATGAGTCAACTCTTCGCATGAGGTGACCAAAATCTTGGAGTTTCAGCTTCAACATCAGTCCTTCCAATGAACAATCAGGATTGATCTCCTTTAGGATGGACTGGTTGGATTGCCTTGCAGTCTGAGGGACTCTCAAGACTCTTCTCCAGCACCACATTTCAAAAGCATCAATTCTTCGGCGTTCAGCTTTTTTTATAGTCCAACTCTCACATACATGCATGACTACAGGAAAAATGATAGCTTTGACTAGACTGATCTTTGTTGGCAAAATAATGTCTCTTCTTTTTAATATGCTGTCTATGTTGGTCATAACTTTTCTCCCAAGGAGCAAGCGTCTTTTAATTTTATGGCTGCAGTCACGATCTGCAGTGATTTTGGAGCCCCCCAAAATAAGGTCTGTCACTGTTTCCATTTTTTCCCTATCTATTTGCCATGAAGTGATGGGACCAGATGCCATGATCTTAGCTTTCTGAATGTTGAGTTTTAAGCCAATTTTTTCAGTCTCCTCTTTCACTTTCATCAAGAGGCTCTTTAGTTCTTTGTTTTCTGCCATAAGGGAGGTGCCACCTGCATATCTGAGGTTATTGATATTTCTCCCGGCAATCTTGATTCCATCTTTTGCTTCATCCAGCCTAGTGTTTCTCTGCATAAGTTAAGCAGGGTGACAATATACAGCCTTGATGTACTCCTTTCCCAATTTGGAAAATAAAGCAGAAGTCAATGTTTTTCTGGAACACTCTTGCTTTTTCGATGATCCAATGGATGTTGGCAATTTGATCTCTGGTTCCTCTGCTTTTTCTAAATCCAGCTTGAACATCTGGAATTTCATGGTTCATGTACTGTTGAAACCTGCCTTGGAGAATTTTGAGCATTATTTTGCTAGTGTGTGAGATGAGTGCAATTGTGTGCTAGTTTGAGCATTCTTTGGCATTGCCTTTCTTTAGGATTGAAATGAAAAGTGACCTTTTCCTGTCCTGTGGCCACCTTTGAGTTTCCCACATTTGCTGGCATATTGAGTGCAGCACTTTCACAGCATCATCTTTCAGGATTCGAAATAGCTCAACTGGGATTCCATTACCTCCACTAGCTTTATTTGTAGTGATGCTTCCTAAGGCCCTCTTGACTTCACATTCCCGGATGTCTGGTTCTAGGTGAGTGACCACACCATTGTGATTATCTGGGTTGTGAAGATCTTTTTTATATAGTTTTTCTGTGTATTCTTGCCACCTCTTCTTAATATTTTCTACATATATAAAAGAAAAACAAAAGTAAAAAGACAGGAAGAAAAGATCACTTCATATATTTTGGTATC
Organism: Giraffa tippelskirchi; assembly: GCF_054371585.1. Lineage (NCBI taxonomy): Eukaryota > Metazoa > Chordata > Mammalia > Artiodactyla > Giraffidae > Giraffa > Giraffa tippelskirchi. The sequence goes on along the minus strand of NC_137285.1, from coordinate 88,664,005 downwards.
CCCCTCGTCCAAATATACTATAAGTAAAAATAGCATTATTTAGTATTTCCAACAGTATTTAACCTTGAAGAAGTGGCTATTTTGCACATAGCCTTTAGCACAACACACATAAAGGCAGCAACAAATAAGATAAACCAAACAGAGGAGCCTGGTGGGCTATAGTCCATGGGATGGGAAGAGCTGGACATGACTGAGCAAGTAACACAAACTTGTTCAGATAAAGAACAAAACAAAACAAAAAAAATAAAAATAAAAAGAGAAGGACTTATGCTACCTTACACTTACCTTCCAAAGTGTACAAAAATAAATTCATATGTAAGGTAACCCACCAGTCTCCTCTGTCTGTGGAATTCTGCAGGCAAGAACACTAGTGGGTTGCCATTTCCTTCTCCAGGGGATTTTCCCAAACCAGGGATTGAACCCAGGTCTCCCAAATGGGGAGCATATTCTTTACCATCTGAGCCACCAAGGAAACTCTGTAAGATAACAGAAAACACTCAAATATGATTTAAAAGCTTTTTCTGGTTAAAATTATAGAGATTATCTACCATTTGCTTAGCAAAAAGCGAGAAACCAAGAAAATTAAAGGAAGAAAATGATCGACCTAAGTGCTAAAGGCCCCCAAATCACAGAGATAATGCAATCTGTGCAAATCAAGGCAGTCCAACCGATTATTTGCTGCCAGCTAAGCACTCTAAGTCAATACAAAGACCAAAGGCTTTGCCAACAACAGCTATAAGGGAAAATAACAACATAATTTCAGTGAAACAGAATTATCTACAGAAACATCAATATTCAACCATACATAGACATTATAAGTTACTTAGAGTAAAAAGGGCTAATGAGAACTGAAATGGAATAAGTAATAACACCAAATCTTATAGATATTCTAATAGGAGAGCATGCAATATAGAGTCAGACGCAGTGGAAATATGCAAACTCATCCTTAGAATGACTTAATGATTCAAGTGGTCTTTGAGTGTGTGAACAGGTTCATCCTTATCAGAATAAATATCTTTAGGATCTACTTCCTGGCTTTAGGTTCAGCCAGGAATCAAACCCAGGTACCCTGCATTGCAGATAGATCCTTTACTGTTTGAGCCATCAGGGAAGCCCCACTTTGGAAGTAGCCGTGCAGGACACACACAAGCACACAAATGCACACAAGCACTAGTTTGGCTAAATAAACATAAACTATGGTACATACATACAGTGGACTATTATGAGTCTGCTAAAATAGATAAGAAAAAAATTGCTAAAAGCTGATAGGGGGTGATTCTCAGAACACATTGCTAAGTAAGAAATCAATGTGAAGAAGAATAGAAATGTTCATCCATTGCTGGTAGGAATACAAAATGGTACATCCACTTTGGATAATGTTTTGGAATTTTCCTACAAAACTAAACATAAGCTTCCCAGGTGGCAGGGTGATAAATAATTCACCTGCCAATGCAAGAGACGTGGGTTCAATCCCTCGGTTGGGAAGATCCCCTGGAGGAGGAAATGGCAACCCACTCCAGTATTCTTGCCTGGACAATTCCATGGACAGAGGAGTCTGGTAGGCTACAGGCCATGAGCAAAGAGCTCATGCACAAAACTAAGCATATTCTTACTATATAGTCCAGCAATCACCCTCTTAGTTATTTAGCTAAAGTAGGAAATGAATGTGCAATCTAAACAACAAAAAACTGAAGAAACATAACAAATCAGAAATAGTCATAGATACAGAGAAAAAAAGACATGTGGTTACTATGGCGATTGGTGGGAGAGAGGAAAGAAATAAGCAAGGGATATTAAGAGGCATCAACTTCCACTGTAAAATAAATGAGTCACAAGTATAAAACAATAGTGTGGAGAATATAGTCAAAAACAAATAACATAACTAGACCTATGTTGGCGATCATTTAGAAAATGCATAGAAAGTAACACCATGTTATATGTGTGTGTTAGTCGCTCAGTCATGTCTGACTCTTTGAGACCCCATGGGGCTCAGCCCACCAGGCACCTCTCCTCATGGGATTCTCCAGCCAAGAATACTGGAGTGGATTGCCATGCCCTTCTCCAGGGCATCTTCCTGGCCCAGGGATTGAACCTAGGTCTCTCTCATTGCAGGCAGATTCTTTACCATCTGAGCCACCATGGAAGCCAGCTAGGGTAAAATAAAAGGGTTCAATACTAAAGTAACTGAATGCTAAAATATTAAAAATCATACAAATGATAGTTCACATCACAAAGGTCTAGTGGGGAGATGGAGAAACTATTTCCAATTAAGTGACTGAAGCAATTTGTGTTTTTTCTTCTTAAAAGTCTTTATCTGTTTTCTGGCATGTAAGAGGTGGATCTTCATGATTGTCTTGATTTACAATCTGGTTCTTGTAAAGTATAGCAGCAGGAATCTGAAAAGTGATGCATAACAATTCCTTATTAGGGGCCACATTTTTTACTAGGTGAACTGAACTGCATGCTTCTAAGGAGATGCCTAATACAGTTCTAGCTCGTTGCTGAACATCCTCAGCTGGATTAGCATCTTTGGAAAAGCTGTAACGGTGCACAATGGGAAGGAGCAGACTGCCACACGGCTGCCATCTAACAGTGCTTTGGAAGCAGTGAGAAACTCAATAGCCTTTGCTGTCAAATTCATGACAATGTGCACAGAGTGTTTTCTTCCTTTGGACAGTGGCCCCAGCTGCTGCATTAACTCTTCTCTGACTGGTCCCTGCAGGAAACCTTTCCCATCCAAGTTAAAGACTTTTACCTTTTGGTCCACTTTATCTAATTTACAATTGTGCAGTAGCCATATATAGGATTCAGGATTGACATCACTAGAAAACACATGCAGTTTTTCATTGCTGCTGGAATGGCCAAGGACCCAATCCCAGCAAAAACATCAAAGATGACATCCCCAGGTTTGAGAAGTTGTCTGATATGATTGTGTTCTATGGAGAGACAAGCATTCCAGTAGACCTTTGAAAAATCAAATTCATAGGTGTAACTGTTTTCTTGAACCTTGGTCATCATATTCTCCTCTCCAGATCCATTTGGAAATTTCAGTAAGTATTATCAATATTATTGATTTCATTTACTGCTGAGGAGATTCCTAGATTTTTGCCAATCATAACTTGGACAATTAAACGTTTGTAAGGTAGTTGATGATCTCAAAGTTTCAGGTGGGTAGTGTGGCCAACTCTGCTAAACCCCAAGGTCACATCTTGACCTTCAGGAAGCACTGCTCACGAGATTTCTTCTGACTTAAAGTTTTCAAAAGTTAGTTCCAAATTATATTTCAATATTGTGGTTTGACATTCAGCTGCTTTAAAATACTGAGTTCTTCATTCTCAAAGGAATCAGTGGTAAACATTTTATAGGGATCCAACATAAATAGTTTATCTTCTTCATCTTCTGGATCTTCAAGCACACATTTTAGGCCTAGGTGCTGCCCTTTTAAGGGATCACAGCAGTTTATTGACCATTTCTTGCCTCACTTTAATCATTGGGATGGTGACTGTCTTTTTAAAAGCTGCTCTATCAAGTTCTGTCATTCCCTGAACATCAGAGGGTGGGGAAAATAATTCAGAGTCTCTATGATTTGTTTCTATTTCGGGCATGGTTAAGAATCTTTTTCTTTGATCCAACAAGAAAACACCAGGTGCTCTGCTAAGCTTCTGTATCAGTGATGCCCAAGGGAGTAGAACCAGTGATGCTGACTCAGTTATTCTACAGCCTTCCACTTTGAGAAACCTTCTTAAGAATCCACATCACTTCAAAAAGCTCCTCATTCTCTGGCGCAGCATGGATCTCCACCATGTTGTAATATAGGAACAAAGACAGTGTTGTAGGTCAATTATACTTCAAAACAAACAACAAGAAATGCAAACAAACTCTTGGAAAAAGAGATCAGACTTTTCATTACCAGAGACAGAGGGTGAGGGAAGGGGAATTGGATGAAGAAGGTCAAAAAGTACTACAAAGGTAGAATTGATTAAGCTTAGTAAGGAAGGCTTGCAGAAAGTTGAGATAAGCCTAGGTAGGCATCTTGTGCCTAACAGTTAGCCAAGGTGTGGATACAAAAGAATTCTTGAGTAAAATTAAAGATGCTACCCCAGCGTACTCATGTGAATGATAAGACAAGGAAATGTATCATTGAAATGGAGATGTTTTAGCAGTCTGGATGTAGGATCAAATCCATCACAGTGTTTCCTTAAGCCAAAGCTGAATCTAGAGCAAGGCACAAACACTCTTCAATTCTATGAAGGCTGAGAGATGTGAGGTGCAGAAGGAAAGTTTGAAGCTAGTAGATGTTTGTTCATGAAGTTTAAGGAAAAAAGATATTTCCATAATATAAAAGTGCAATGTGAAGCAGCAAGTGCTGATGTAGAAGCTGCAGCAAGTTATCCAGAAGATCTAGATAATATAACACATGAAGGTGCTATACTAAACAGCAGATATTTAGTGCAGACAAAGTAGATTTATATTGGAAGAGGATGCCATCTAAGACTTTCATAGCTAGTAAAGAGAAGTCAATGCCTGGCTTAAAAGTTTCACAGAACAGAGTGACACTCTTTTTAGGGCCTGATGTAATTGGTGACTTAAAGTTGAAGCTGATGCTCTTTTACCATCTACAAAATCTTAGGACCCTTAAGAATTATGCTAAATTTACTCTGCTAATGCTCTGCAATTGGAAAAACAAAGCCTGGATTACAACACATCTGTTCACAACATGGCTTACTGAATAGTTTAAGCCCACTGTAAAGAACTACAATATTAAAAAAATCCTTTCAAAATAATACTGCTCATTGAGAGTGCATTTGGTCAACTAAGAATTCTGATGGAGATGTACAATAAGATCCATGTTCCTTTCATGCCCACTGACACAAATTCATTTGCAACCCATGGATCAAGCTCAGTTAAGTTCAGTCACTCAGTCGTGTCTGACTCTTTGCGACCCCATGAACCGCAGCACGCCAGGCCTCCCTGTCCATCACCAACTCCCGGAGTCTACCCTCAGTGATGCCATCCAACCATCGCATCCTCTGTCGTCCCCTTCTCCTCCTGCCCTCAATCTTTCCCAGCATCAGGGTCTTTTCAACTGAGTCAGCTCTTTGCATGAGGTGGCCAAAGTATTGGAGTTTCAGCTTCAACATCAGTCCTTCCAATGAACACCCAGGACTGATCTCCTTTAGGATGGACTGGTTGAATCTCCTTGCAGTCCAAGGGACTCTCAAGAGTCTTCTCCAACACCACAGTTCAAAAGCATCAATTCTTCCTTGCTCAGCTTTCTTCACCATCCAACTCTCACATCCATACATGACTGCTGGAAAAACCATAGCCTTCACTATACAGACCTTTGTTGACAAAGTAATGTCTCTGGTTTTTAATATGCTGTATAGGTTGGTCATAACTTTCCTTCCAAGGAGTAAGTGTCTTTTAATTTCATGGCTGCAATCACCATCTGCAGTGATTTTGGAACCCAGAAAAATAATGTCAGCCACTGTTTCCACTGTTTCCCCATCTATTTCCCATGAAGTGATGGGACCGGATGCCATGATCTTAGTTTTCTGAATGTTGAACTTTAAGCCAACTTTTTCACTCTCCTCTTTCACTTTCATCAAGAGGCTCTTTAGTTCTTCTTCACTTTCTGGTGTAAAGGTGGTGTCATCTGCATATCTGAGGTTATTGATATTTCTCCTGGCAATCTTGATTCCAGCTTGTGCTTCCTTCAGCCCAGCATTTCTCATGATGTACTCTGCATATAAATTAAATAAGGAGGTTGACAACATACAGCCTTGACGTACTCCTTTTTCTATTTGGAACCAGTCTGTTGTTCCATGTCCAGTTCTAACAGTTGCTTCCTGACCTGCATACAGGCTTCTCAAGAGGCAGGTCAGGTGGTCTGATATTCCCATCTCTTTCAGAATTTTCCACAGTTTATTGTTATCCACATGGATCAAGAAGTAAGATCAAATTTCAAAGTTTTAATTTCAAGGATTACATTTCATAGGGCTATTGCGGCCATAGATGCAGTGATTCATTTAATTGATCTGGAAAAATTAAATTAAATGGTAAGGATTCACCATCCTAGATCCCCTTAAAAACATTTGTGATTCAGAGGAAGAGGTCAAAATATAAATATTAAAATGAGCTTTGAGAAAGTTGATTCCAACATTGATGACTTGGAGGGGTTCAAAACTTCAGTGGAGAAAGTAACTGCAGATTTAGTGAAAATAGCAAGAGAAGTGGGATAAGAAATAGAGCCTGAAGTTGTGTGAGTTGCACAGTCTCATAAAAAATACTTGAAGGGATGAGGACTTACTTCATATGGATGAGGAAATAAAGTGATTTCTTGAGATGAAAACTACTCCTGGTGAAGATTCTGTGAAGATTATTGAAATGACAACAAGACTGAGAATATTACATACATTTAATTGATAAAGAAGTGGCAGGGTTTGAAGAGATGACTTCAATTCTGAAAGAAATTCCACTGTGGGTAAAATGTTATCAAACAGCATTGCATATTACAGAAAAATCCTTCATGAAAGGAAGGATCAATGACTGTGACAACCTTCAGTCTAATTTTAAGAAATTGCCAGAACAACCCCACCTCCAGCAACACCACTATGATCAGTTACCAGTCATCAACATCAAGACAAGACCTTTCTCCAACAAAATATTATGACTCCCTGATGTTAGTTAGCATTTTTAGCAATAAGATTTTTAATTATGTACATTCTTTTTAACATATATTGTTATTGCATACTTAATGGATTATTGTATAAACATAACTTTTTTATACACTGGGAAACCAAAAAACGTGTGTGACTTGCTTTATTGCAACTTTCATTTGTTGCAGTAGTCTGGAACTGAATCTGCAATGTCTCCAAGGTGTGCCTGTAGCAAACTAATAACAAATAACTGAGTAGGAAAAAGTATAGCTAATCAAATAATTTCATTAGTCCAAGTAAATACATACACTGCTTATAAAAGTTTGAAAGAGCTACAAAGAAATTTGAACATTATTTAGTAGTTTAAAAAATTTTAAATGTATGTATTTATCAATTTTGTAACTTTTGCATATATTGTAGTACTGAGTAAACGAGTAAACACACTGGTAGAACAGACAACCAGAATTCTAAACGTGGGAGAAAAGTAAAAGTGTTAGTTGCTCTGTTGTGTACATCTCTTTGTGACCCCATGAACTATTGCCCACCAGGCTTCTCTGTCCATGGGATTCTTCAGGCAAGAACACTGGAGTGGGCATCCATTCCCTTTTCAGAGGATCTTCTCAACCCAGGGATCAAACCTGTGTCTCCTGCATTGCAGGCAAATTCTTTAACATATGAGCCACCAGGGAAGCAAATAAAAGAGAAAGAGATAAAAAAATGTAATGGGAGAATTATAAGGGAAAGCCTTTTGGCAGTGGGATGGAATTTGAGATTTCAATATAAATGTATAAATTATGAATTTATTGTAAAACCTCAAATTCCAATTATATACATTACGTGTGTGTGCTAAGTTGCTTCAGTCATGTCCAACTCTTTGCCACCACATAGATTGCAGCACGCCAGGCTCCGTTGTCCACAGGATTCTCCAGGCAAGAATACTGGAGTGGATTGCCATGCACTCCTCCAGGGGATCTTCCTGACCCAGGAATTAAACCCACATCTCTTAGAGCTCTTGCACAGGCAGGGAGATTGTTTACCACCAGCACCACTTGAGAAACCCAATGTCAAATTTTATCATATGCGTGTTATATATTAAATATATATTATACTTTATTATCTATACATAGATACAATCCCCAGCTTTGTCTGTTGAAAACACCACTACATAATGATAACAAACCAGCATACCTAGTACTGTAGACTGCTTGTGTACCCCAAAATTTGTGTGCTGAAACCTAATCGCAGTACAATGGAATCTGGAAGCGAGACCTTTAGGATAGTGATCCCTAACATTTTTGGCACCAGAAACAATTTTTTGGGAAGACAATTTTCCATGGACTAGGGCCTAGGGGAAGAGGGGAATGGCTTCAGAATAATTTTCATAAGAAGTTCGCAACCTAGATTCCTCTCATGTGCAGTTCATAGTAGAGTTCACAATCCTATGAGGTTCTAATATCACCACTGATATGATAGGAGGCAGAGCTCAGACAAGTGATGAGAAATAGCTGTAAATACAAATGAAGCTTAACTCACCCACTGGCTACTCACCTCCTACTGTGCAACCAGTTCCTAACAGGTCATGGACAGCTACCAGTCTGTGGCCCAGGGTTTGGGGACCCATGCTTTAGGAGGTAACTAGCTCATAAGGTGGAGTCCTCATGAATAGGATTCATGCCTATTAACACAGGCACCTGGGAGCCACCATGTGAGGTTACAGTGAGAAGTTGGCCATCTATGATCCGTGAAACGGAACCTTACCAGACACAAATTCTGTTGGCACTTTAAACTTGTACTTCCCAGGATCCAGAACTGTGAGAAAAAATTTCTCTTGTTTTTAAACCACCCAGTCTATGGTATTTTTGCTATTGTTTTTATGTGTGAATGCATACTCAGTTGTATCCAATTCTTTGCTACCCCATGATGTATAGTCCCCCAGGTTCCAGGCAGGAATACTAGAGTGGGTTACAATTTCCTCCTTCAGGGGATCTTTCCTATTTTTATTATAGTTGCTTTAAAAAACTAAGATATCTAAAATCCCTCCTTCTTAATATTGGTTTCTAAATATCATTCATTTCAAAATAAGTAGGACTTCTTGAGAAAATGTATAGATTCCATGACTGCTGCAGGAGAGTTACAAAGGTGAACCAGGAACCTCTTCTTGTGTCAGAAATTAAAGAAAGGCTCAGAAATGAATACAGACATATTAAAAGAACATCTAATCCTTCAGAGGGTCGTGCAAGTGTCGTCTGAGTGCTGTATTTCTCTGACATGGGTAATCTATTTGACTTCCTTTTCTCAATACCTTCTCCTTGGGCCACACTCCATAACTTTTGCTACTGAGGTCTCTGAGTTAAGGCAAAAAGTCTAGTCTTATTCAAACATTTCCTGGGGTGCTCAATTAACCCACAAGAAACCTGTGCCTTCCTGTCAATCAAACAAACTGGAGAAAATACTGACTTAAGCTGATCTAATATCCTCATTCTTTCTTCTGTACATCACAAGTTGTTCAACCAAGAAAACAAAGCCAATTGTCTGTCATTGCTATCATCAACCAAGTTTATCATTGATTGTTTTATTATGCCATTTTAGTTTTTCTTTCCTGAAAAAGAGTGAGCTGATATTGTGGGTACTGAATCCAAGTGGCACCTCTCAATAAACCCCAAAGGAGTATGTAGACTATAATTAATTTTTGACAGCTTTCTCTCTCTGTCTCTCATATCACACAGAAGCAAGCAGGCAAGCACACATCCCACTAACACGCAAACTGCAATACAGTAATGTATATGCATTTTTTTCATAATGTGTACACTCAAAATTATATCATAAACATTTCATATATAAGTTATCTTTAAAACCATGAACTTAAAAATTGCACAATATTCTAGTACTTGGTTAGATTTTCTAGATAATAGACTAATCAAGAGTATGTTGGTATATAATTGACATACAGAGCATTGCCAATATTTACGAAAATAAATTTCATTGCCATGATTATCACTTAGCATAAATATTTGACCGCATCTTTTATTACATCCTTAGAATCATTTCTAAGCTGTATAATTACAGAGACAGTCATTAGTTTTTTAAAAGATCTAATTCCATCTATATAGTATTTCCAAATGGCCTTCTAAATCATATGAAAGCAATGCAAATTATCGTTAATTAAGGATTCATTAACTATTTAGGTATTTAAGATGTCATTATTAGAAATGAAGCATTTGTTAATAGTGACAGATGCTTAACTTTATAATTTTTTTTTATTTAGAGTACAGTTCTGGAGAAGAATATGATACAACTATATGGTAATAAGCGTTACCAGTTGCCATTTCATCTAAATAGTAAATGATGAAAGAAAAAAGCAGATTGAAAAATTACAAGTAATTTATATCATGTAAGGGAGATTCCTTATTAGCTTCTCTTACCTAATTTCTTGTCATCTCAGGGAAAGCCTATTACTGCAGACCTTTATGTTTTACCTCTCTAGTTTCTTCACAGTACCTGGTAGTGTTTTGCTCAGTGTGTAATATGTAATTGCTCAACTGAAATAATACAAAGTTCTTTTATCTAAAGCCTATTAAAAGTTACAAGAATTTTATTTTTATAAGTATGACCAATATTTGCAAAGCAACTCCAAGACGAATATCTTTCTTGTTAAATAAAATTAAAAAAAAAAAATCTTTCAAATCCTTTTCCATGTCATTTGATTTCAGATAACATTTGTACTTCCATTGCTAATGTTTAAACTTTAAATTGTGTACCAAATAATATATAAGGTATCATATAATAACACTTATTAAGTGTAAAATTTTAAAAAGGATAACTTATTTTTAATCAGAAGATTGCTTTTTCCTTTGGGAAATAAAGAAGATACATCATTGGCAAAGTTACTGAATGAAGAGTCAAAATTATTTGCAAGGATCACATTAGTTTTTAAGTCATATAGATGACATACTTAAATACAATATATATCAGATTTTTGGCTGATAGAGATTATTTTAACAAAAATTATATTAATTTAAAAATAAGAACATGGTAAAGACTGAATTACTGAATTTCTGTATGACTAAAAATCAGACTATGCCTTTGTCAGTCAATCAATGCTAGTGATTTAGTATGGCCAGTTCCAAGATTTTTATCAATAGCTAAGAGTCAACAAAGAGTAGCATGACATACACTAATAGTTGACAGATTAAAATTAATTCATAAACTTATTGTAATTTATTTGTTTATTGGATGACTCAATATTAAAAAGATGCAGCTCTTTCCAAACTGATTAGAGTTGATGTAATCTAAAATTTTAGCCCAACAGGAGTAATTTTTAATTTAATGGCATAGCAAAATATTTGCTAAACATTTGCAAAATGTTTCTGAACTGTTTGGGAATATTATAAAACAAATATCAGGCAAAGTATTTTAATTAGATTATATAATTTATTATTAAAAATAAGAAATAAGCCCAAAAAAGTGTCCAAATAACTTGAAAAGACATTTTGTAAGAAGATTTCTAACTATCCTATGAAAAAGTGCTCAACTTTAATAATAATTAGAAAAATAAAAATTTAAACCCCAACCATATACCACTAAACACTGAGCACAATGACCAACATTAAAAAATAATATTAACTCCTAGGTTTATTCTTACAAAATGTGTGCACGTTTACAGCAACAATAATAATGAAGAACTCAAAAAAAATGAGGACATTACCTATCAATAGCACAACAAATGAATAAATTGTGTGATGTTTCTACAAGAAACACTATCTAGCAATAAAAAAAAAAATGAACTACAGCTATCTACAACTACATTGGTCTATCTTATAGCTCCTAAGAAAATAAAATAACCTAGATATGAAAATTATACTTCTTCTCTTTCCATTTATATATGTGTATGTGTCCATCCTAAAGGAGATCAGTCCTGGGTGTTCATTGGAAGGACTGATGTTGAAGCTGAAACTCCAATACTTTGGCCTCCTCCTGCGAAGAGTTGACTCATTGGAAAAGACCCTGATGCTGGGAAGGATTGGGGGCAGGAGGAGAAGGGGACAACAGGGGATGAGATGGCTGAATGGCATCACAGACTTGATGGACATGAGTTTGAGTAAACTCCGGGAGTTGGTGATGGACAGGGAGGCCTGGCATGCTGCGATTCATGGGGTCACAAAGAGTCGGACACGACTGAGTGACTGAACTGAACTGATGTGTCCTGGTGTGCTAAGTCACTTCAGTCATGTCCAACTCTGGAGGTGAAACATTAATATCCCCAGTTATTCTTTTTTTAAACTTCCGAAAATAATACTATCTATCTTATATTACTGTGAGTCTCGAGTTAATGGACATGAAGTGATGAACACAGTGAACATGACTTAATATTTCATATTCAGTTTTTACAACTCAGTATTCAGAGATGGTTTACACCTTACTAGAGTGACTTCAAATAACTCATACCAAATACAAGTTAAAAAAATAAAAATATGTTCTTAACAAAATTTTCAATATTGATATTCTATACCTTAATAGAAATAAAAAAAAAAAAACACATTTGGCCAAACGGAGGCTGGACATTGTTATTCTTTTTGAACTCCTGTATCCATATTTATATTTTGTTTTACTCTAGAATTTTTGTCTATAAATCAAGCACTATTTGGTTCATAGCCAAATTTTCCTTTGCAAATTTATTGCTGCTCAAAATAACCAATAGTCAAGTATCTACCCTTAAAATTTATTTTAGAATCTGTCATTAGTTTACCTCTTCCTCTTTATCTTTCTCAACTGTGCAACCTAGGACCAGATAATTACATGGTTTTAAACCTAAAATTGCTTTAAAAATATCAAAAGGGACACTGACCATAAGAAAAAATAGACATCATTTCATACTTAGACATTATTACTCTACTTAAATACTTATCAAAAAAAGAAAAGTAAGACAAGAGGTAGACTGAATCTGACTAATTGACAGAAATGACCACTGCAGTTTATATATGGCATTTGTGTGTACATAGAGAGAACTCATTGCATTGTATCTAAAATCTTAGCTTTGGAAACAGTTTCCTGGATGAGTCTTATTTCCACTCAGTCCTCAGTAGTGATATTAGACAAGCCCATTACTTTTAGAATCTGTGTCTTTTCACTTGTAAAATAAAAATAAAAGCACAAGATTGTTGCAAAATAAGATAGAGCATATGAACACAATTCTTGGCAGTAAAGTATAACATACATATATTGTTTTTGTTCAATATCAGCTCCCTAATGTTTTATGAACTTAATCAGAATGTAGCTTTGTTTATTCCTTTATGTAGTTTATAAGAAGAAATTTACAAGAAGCTTTTGTGATTAAAAAAAAATTGAATAACAGCTACTCCCAGAGACAAGTGATCTGTACAAGTGAATTAAGAGGAGTTCTAAAAGGCTGTCTTGCTGTAAGAAACACTTTTAAAGGAATTCGAAGCCTCAGTGAGTCCCCAAAGACTGGTTGCACAGGTCAGGTACTGCTGTAGTGGAGAGAGTATGCCTAGGGGGAATTCACTGTTTATAATCACTAACTGAAGTAAAAAAGAACAACTATGAGAGTCCTCCAAAAGACAGTTGAACAGAAGAAAGTACAGTGCAGTATCTCAAAGAGCTCTCTGCTTAGAGGCAGAAATCGGGGTTTAGGTTACTCCAGTCATCCCACTAACAGAGGGAGTCTCTGGCTCTTTAAGATTTGGACAAATATATTTTAGAGCCTCCCTCCCAATACTTCAGATCTTAGGCAACTTCTCTCTTCCAGACCGTCTCTGCTCTAGAAAAAAAGAGGCACTGACTCTCATTGGCCACATACTCATCTTTCCCTGCTTTATTCAAAGAAAATGGAAGTGGCAGGGGGTGCTTCTTACATCAATTTTTTATGAGTTTGTAACTTTCTTGGAGAGTTTTAAGGACCAAGAGCAAGGTCACAATTTACCAAGCTCAAGCCTTTGACTACAATGAAAGTAGTCTCAATTTCCTTTTTCCTTTGGACTTGGTAAGAATTAGTAACACTCTTTCCTCTGCCAGTCTCTTATATCTAAGGCAGGTGAATCCACGTATAGGTCAGCTTCTAACTCAAGCAGGCTTATATGGGAATTTTCCCATCAAAGTGGATAAGATCTTCTTTTCCTAAGAGAAATTCCTTACATATTGCTAGGAGAATAACATTTTCTCCTAGTCGTCGTTTTATTTTCACTAGCTGAGACATTTACTACTTTATTAAGTAGAAACTGAATATATAAAGTTTTCTACATGAAAACATCTATCTATCTAATCAGAACCAAATGGAGACTGAATTCAATAATATAATCCTGGTCCTCCCTTTAAGTAAGCTTAAGGTCTAATCTCTTTATACTACCCTGGTTAGGTACTACTTGTTTAACTTCCAGGATATTTAGAGGGGCCAACATCTTATTCACCAAATAGGACCAGGGAATCTACATGACTCATTCAATCCTAACAATTATAGTTTTCTCATTTTATCAATAAAGAACTAGTTTAGTGATTTTCAAAACAACTTATCATTATTAGATGGAAGAACATGTAGTACATTCTCAGTTTATCTGACTTTAAGATTAATGTCCATTGCAAATCATCATGTTATTTTGGGGAAACTGAAAACCTCTTAAGGCATTTCCAAATAATGTTAAATGTAAAAACTTTAGAAGGAAATCTTGTCATGTATAGCTACCTGTATCTACCTGAAAGACATTATGTTAAGTGAAATGTCAGTTACAGTAAAGCAAATATTGCATGATTATATTTTTATAAGGTATCTAAAATAGTCAATTCATAGAAGCACGGTTTAGAATGGTGGCTATCAGGGGCTGGGGACAGTGACATGGGGAGATGTTCAAAGTGTATAAGTTTCATTTATGCAAGATGAATAAGTTCTAGAGATCTGCTGTGCAATATTGTGTCCACAGTTAACAATACTGTGCATGTCTGCACGCTGTCTTTTTAGTGCTGTACAACTTTTCACAACTCCCTGGACTGTAGTCTGCCAGGCTCTTCTACCCATAGGATTCTCTAGGCAAGAATGTTGGAGTAGGTTTCCATGCCTTCCTCCAGGAGATCTTCCTGACCCAGAGATTGAACCTGTGTCTTTTGCATCTCCTCCACTGGCAGGCAGGTTCTTTACCACTAGTGCCACTTGGGAAGCCCTAACAATACTGTATTGAATGATTAAAAGTTTATTAAGAGCATAGAGATCATAGCAATGCCAAAGAATTCTGAAACCACCGCACAACTGAACTCATCTCACATGTAAAGTAATGCTCAAAATTCTCCAAGCCAGGCTTCAACAGTACGTGAACTGTGAACTTTCAGATGTTCAAGCTGGATTTAGAAAAGGCAGAGAAACCAGAGATCAAATTGTCAACATCCATCGGATCATCAATAAAACAAGAGAGTTCTAGAAAAACATCTACTGCTGCTTTATTGACTATGCCAAAGCCTTTGTGTGGACCATAACAAACTGGAAAATTCTTAAAATGATGGGAAGACCAGACCACCTGTCCTGCCTCTTGAAAAATCTGTATGCAGTTCAGGAAGCAATAGTTAGAACTGGACATGGAACAACAGACTGGTTCCAAATAGGAAAAGGAGTACGTCAAGGCTGTATATTGTCACTCAGCTTATTTAACTTATATGCAGAGTACATCATGAGAAATGCTGGGCTGGATAAAGCACAAGCGGGAATCAAGATTACTGAGAGAAACATCAATAACCTCAGATATACAGATGACACCACCCTTATGGCAAAAAGCAAAGAAAACCTAAAGAGCCTCTTGATGAAAGTGAAAGAAGAGAATGAAAAAGTTGGCTTAAAATTCAGAATTCAGAAAACCAAGAACATGGCATCTGGTCCCATGACTTCATGGGAAATAGATGGGGAAACAGTATCAGACTTTATTTTTGGGGGCTCCAAAATCACTGCAGATGGTGACTGCAGCCATGAAATTAAAAGCTGCTTGCTCCTTGGAAGAAAAGTTATGACCAACCTAGACAGTATATTGAAAAGCAGAGACATTACTTTGCCAACAATTGTCCATCTAGTCAAAGCTATCGTTTTTCCAGTAGTCATGTATGGATGTGAGAGTTGGATTATACAGAAAGCTGAGAGCTGAAGAATTGATGCTTTTGAACCATGGTGTTGGAAAAAATTCTTGAGAGTCCCTTGGACTGCAAGGAGATCCAACCAGTCCATTCTAAAGGAACTCAGTCCTGAATATTCACTGGAAGGACTGATGCTGAACCTGAAACTCCAACACTTTGGCCACTTGATGCAAAGAACTTACACACTGGAAAAGACTCTGATGCTGGGAAAGATTGAAGATGGGAGAAGGAGATGACAGAGGATGAGATGGTTGGATGGCATCACTTACCCAATGGACATGAGTTTTAGTAAACTTCGGGAGTTGGTGATGAACAGGTGCTGTAGTTGATGGGGTCACAAAGGGTTGGACATGACTGAGCGACTGAACTGAACTAGAGATCATGTTCAGTGTTCTATCACAATAAAATAAACACTTTTAAAAATATTTGATTTTTGTAGCATAAATGAAAGTGAATATAATCAATAGCTTAATAAATAATTTAATTCTATAAATTACTGTGTTCAAGCATAGAGTAGACAGTATTAAGATTTAATAATTTGTTTCTATTTGCTTATATATACAAAATTTTTTAAGTATTCCAATTTCATCAACTTTATTTTGTAAGTAAGCTAAATGTTTTCATACTTAATCTTTTATACTATGCTAATATTAATCAAAAGAAGAGCATATGAGGGAAGCCTTATTTGAAGTGATGATTCACCTTTTCTATAGAATAATCAAGAAAATCCTATTATAACTGTGCAGTTTTGTCACCAATAAAAACATTCCACATATCCATCACCACTGAAATTCATCCCTATTCAGCTCTATGCATTCCCTAAAGGGACCCAATTTTCCTCCTTTTCCTACCTTCAAATCTTTGTTCCCTTTGCACCACCTTCCACTATCACTAGCTCTCATCCCTACACCACTTCAAACTCTGCCATCTTATTTTGTTGAAGATATGCCAGCCAAAGCAGCCCTCAAATTGGAAGCTGTCATTGTTTGTCTTTCAACACTCCACGTATTATAAGGCCTGAAGATGGTACGTACTCAGTCACTTCAGTTGTTTGACTCTCTGCAACCTTATGGACTGTAGCCTGCCTGGCTCCTCTGTCCTTGTCCTGGCAAGATTACTGGAATGGGTTGTCATTTCCTCCTCCAGGGGATCTTACTGACCCAGGGATCAAACTCCAGGCTCCTGCATTGCAGGTGGATTCTTTTACCGCTGAGCCACCTGGGAAGCGCAAAGATGGTATATTTCCCTGTATTTCATTTTACCCTCCAGACCATTTGTTATGTATCAAAAACCAAAGATTCTTTCAAGTGGTGTCATTAGACTTTACTATCTCCTAGTTCTCTTTGATGCTGACATCTGTTAACATTACTCATTCCTCTTCATGATTGAATTCTCCTCATTCTTTCACCTAGTTTACCGTCTTCCCTCACACCAGTATTTTTGGAATTATTCTTGACAAGGCCTAAATTTACCGTGATGATCTGTCCAATTCCCTGGCCTCCTAGATTTTTGGCATCTGCACTCTCAGTAATCTATTTCTTAATTCCACTTTAGTTACCTCGCATGTCCTAGACATTGTCCTTCTCACTTACCATATCATCTCTGAAATTCCAGCTTCACACATGTAACTCTTTTTACACATAGACTATGTTTTCTGCTCCTTTTGCACCAGTATAATCAAGGCAAACATTTTCTGTTCTATCAACAATTACAGCTGTTTCATTTTTCAACTACTCATGTTTTCATTTTTTTTTCCTTTTTTTATAGCTTAGATTTTATCCAGTTTGTAAATTCTTTACTGTTGTAATTCACTCCATATGCTATCACCTTGTCTGGAAAATCTTACATCTCAATATGCACAAACTTTACCTTCTCTTCATCTTCATATCAGCAGCTGGATGTGACTGGTGAAAATCATAGAACTCTGTTGACCGGGCTCCATTTAAATTGTGCCATAAATCTCAAATGGAATTCAAAACGACCTAGCAAAAAGTAACAATCTCCCTGAGGAATTCACTCTTCTACTTTCCAAGAAGACTATTTCACATCTACTCTTTTGATAAATGAGTCTCTAGCACTGTCTTCCCATCCTCATTTTGACTTGATGAACTCCTTTTAATTAATTGAGACAATAAAGAAAGCTACTTATCTGTAACTATGCATTTAATCTCCCACTCATACCATTGGAAAGAATGAGTTTGCCTGTCATATAGTAAATAGTCTGCAAGGCATTTTTTTTCCACATTAGATTTTTTTAAAACAATTATTTATATCTGTGTACATGGAGTTGGTTTATTGATTTTAGCTGATACACCCTTTTGCTGAATAAATAAATATGTATTTATTTTTCATTCTTCTGTTGACAGATGGCTGCATTATTTGTATATTATCTCATAATGTTAAGAGTGCTGCAGTGAACATTCATGAATCTGTCCCCTTGTCCCCCTGTGGAAAAGATTTTCACAATGTAGGTTTCTAAAAGCAGAATGACGGGATTCCAAAGAGTGCACATTCTCAAAACTTTAATTAGGTAGAGTCAAATTGCTTCCCAAAGTTATTTTAACAATTTACACTCCCAATAGCAATTTAAATGTTATATTCAACACTGGTTTAAAAAAAAACTGTTATTAGACTTTAAATCTTGCAGGCTTGACAAGTGTTAAAATCTATATCTAGTTCTAATTTGAATTTTTCTGATTATCAGTGATGTTGAGTATTTTTTCTTATTTTTATCAGCCATTCAGATTTTCTCTTCCATAAATCACATGTAATATCTTTTGTCATTTTTTTCTGCTAGAAATTTTAATGTTACACAAAATATGTATAAAATACAAATGCAAGCAAAAACACAACTACTCTATAGTTCCATCTCTTTTCAAATTTTATAGAAATTAAATTGTCCAGTATGTATTAATTTTGTTTCTGTCTTCTTCCACTCGGCATAATAATTACAAATTCATCTAAGTTATTATTATAAATATAATTCATAATTTTTATTGCTCAAGGTATTCCTTTGTATAAATGAATCACTATTTGTCCATTTTATTCTTGATCTTGAGTTGCTCCAACTTAATTTATCATGATACTGTGAACATACCAGTACATACATTTTAGTGCAAATAAGCATGCTTCTGCAAAAAAAAAAAAAAAAGTGTTTAAGTAGATTTGCTGAATTGAAGAATACACGAATTCTCAACTATACAAAATAATATCTGTTTTTGGCTTTCAAAATCAATTTGCAACCCTTCTGGACTTGTTTATATTTCTACCCCTAGTGTAATTTCTGATTGCTCCAAATTCTTCTCAACTTGGTATTTTCAGACTATGTATTTTAAAATCTTAGTCTTTTGGATATGCAATGTGTATATAATTGGGGTTTTACTTTGGAATTCCTCAAATACTAACTAGATTTGTTACCTGTTTTTAATATTTGACCATCTATATGTCCTCATTTCTGAAGAATTTATAAGGATTCCTTTTAGGAAATCTCCTTTCCATCGTCCCTTTCTTCACCTTTTTCCTTCTTTTTTCTTTGCTATGGCTTTTTCTATCAGGTTATCTATTCTTCTTTCTAAAATATTTAAATTGTAAAAATATTATGAATATAATCCCTTCACCTGTTAAATATGTGGCAAATCTCTTCTCCTACCATATGGCTTGCTTCTCACTTTTTAAATTTTCTGTCTTCATTATATGCCCTTAATACGGTCAAGTTTACAAGCTTTTTCATTTATACATACATTTTTTAAATGTGCCATTTAAGAAATCTATTGCTACTCAGATATCATGAAGGTGTTCTTTCATAGTATCTTCTAGTGACATCATTTTCCATTTAATATTAGTAACATGAGGCCTGTAGAATTGCCCTCTGTATATGTGTGCCTCTGTATGTGTATGTGTGAGGGTTTGTGTCTATGCCCTGATGTGGTGGTCCTTCTTTTAACAAGTGTTCTGTAGTTTTATCTTTGTCATATATCAAATATGTATGTATGCAGTATTCTGGATTCTTTAGTTTGCTTCCCTCTTCTTGATTTTGAGTATTTATGCCTTGTTCAGGGATTGGCAAACTTTATCTTAAAAGATCAGATGGGAACTATTTTAGACTGTGGGTTATAAACTGTCACTAGCTGGTATTGTATAGAAGCAACCATAAACAATACATGTAAGATTTCCAATAAAACTTTATTTTTAAAAAGTGGTGGTTCATGTGTGGAGCAAATGATGCCAAATCTCTGTCTGGCCTAATCTTGATAAAGTCCTATTTAATAACTATAGAGTGAGATAAATGTTATCATTCAGGAGAACACTTTTATCATTTTTTTCTTCTTTAGATTATCTGAGTTAGACCCAAAACTTTGTATTTTTTCACAAATTTTAAAATGACTATCAAATTTCTTCAATCACCCTTCCAAAAACATGACATTTATCATAGGGTATGCAATATAATCTGTATTTCTATTTGATATAATTTGACATTTTAAGCTTTCCAAGTCATGTATTGGTAAATATGTCCACTTGTTAGAGTTTTCAGCAATATCTTTCAATAGAATTGCATGGTTTTCTCCATAGATGTTTCGCAGATAGTTTCCCAGATTTATTCAGAGGCATTAGATATTTTGATGCTGGTTTAAATAGTCTTATTTTTAATTTCTAAATCTCACTGGCAAGTGTTACTGACTAGTTACTATAGCAATCTCACTGTTGATTGTTAGTAGAGATCTAAATGTTATTAGTTATCTTTATCTTATTTGATGGTTGTATGTTGGAAATACTGTGAGAGAAAAGCTTAAGTTTCCTAATTTGTAAAGTTAAAATAAAAGCAGTTTAGTCTGAAATTTTTTTGTCTGTTAAAATGTAGTCTAAGGACAATTTTCTTCAGAATTACTCCAGGGCTTATTGAAATGCTGATTGCACCATCGCATCCTTGAACTGATGATTTAGAATACCCTGTTGCAAGAATTACCACCTAATTAACAAAAACTAAACTAGAATACATTTATGACACACAATCTATAAGCAACAAAGAATATTTCTTGAGTTTATCAACCTGAAATATTTAAATACATTTATTAGATGGATTTAACAAAATACAATAGTCATATTCATGTTTGCATTAATTTACCAGTTCCAA
Source organism: Giraffa tippelskirchi (assembly GCF_054371585.1). Classification (NCBI taxonomy): domain Eukaryota; kingdom Metazoa; phylum Chordata; class Mammalia; order Artiodactyla; family Giraffidae; genus Giraffa; species Giraffa tippelskirchi. The sequence goes on along the minus strand of NC_137285.1, from coordinate 88,643,092 downwards.
GAAAATGTGCAATATTTGGGCAAAATGCAAAAAATGTGCACATTCCATCACAACTTCTTAAAAAAATAAAGTATTCTTCTTCTAGTCATCCTGCTTCAGATCTCTTAATTAGAATTTGAAAGGACTTGGCTTTTCAGTAATTTTGGAAATGGTTTAATCGTGGGAATTCAAACAGTGTTGTTCATAAACAACAGATCAGATAAGACTCGCCTGGGCTCTTCTGCTCTCCTTGTTTCCTTGTTGTAAGAAAAATACATTTCAGACAATCCTTCTGCCTCTGTTTTCAAGATGACAATAGGTTTAGATGTTCAGCTAGAATCCAACAATGAAACTATGACCTGCGACTTCTTCCCTTGCAACTTCTTTTGTTTAGAAGTACAAGAAGGAAATGGCAACCCACTCCAGTATTCTTGCCTGGAGAATCCCATGGATGGAGGAGCCTGGTGGGCTACAGTCCACGGGGTCGCAAAGAGTCTGACACGACTGGGCGACTTCACTTTCACTTTCAAAGAGAATACTGACATTTTCTTTTATAGTTTTGCTCAGATTTCCTACTGATGTTTAGGCTTATTTGCCCCATTATAATGGTGAATTATTGAGCAAATTACATTTTACCAGTAACATTTGGATGACTTAGACAGCTGTTTATGGCTGTGGCATTCCACTGATATGACTTTTCTCAGAAAATGTGTTTTTTTTTTTATATTAACAAAATGACTTGAGTGATTCAGTTCAGTTCAGTTCAAATGCTCAGTCGTGTACGACTCTTTGCGACCCCATGAATTGCAGCACGCCAGGCCTCCCTGCCCAACACCAACACCTTGAATCCACCCAAACGCATGTCCATCGACTCAGTGATGCCATCCATCCATCTCATCCTCTGTCTCTCCCTTCTCCTCCTGCCTCCAATACTTCTCAGCATTAGGGTCTTTTCCAATGAGTCAACCCTTTGCATGAGGTGGCCAAACTATTGGAGTTTCAATTTCAACATCAGTTCTTCCAATGAACACCCAGGACTGATCTCCTTTAGGGTGGACTGATTGGATCTCCTTGCAATCCAAGGGACTGTCAAGAGTCTGATCCAACACCACAGTTCAAAAGCATCAATTCTTTGGTGCTCAACTTTCTTCACCATACAACTCTCACATCCAGACATGACTACTGGAAAACCCATAGCCTTGACTAGACGGAACTTTGTTGGCAAAGTAATGTCTCTGCTTTTAAACATGCTATCTTTGTTGGTCATAACTTTCCTTTCAAGGAGTAAGTGTCTTTTAATTTCATGGCTGCAATCACCATCAGCAGTGATTTTGGAGCACCCCAAAATAAAGTCTGACACTGTTTCCACTGTTTCCCCATCTATTTCCCATGAAGTGATGGGATCAGATGCCATGATCTTGGTCTTCGAATGTTGAGCTTTAAGCCAACTTTTTCACTCTCCTCTTTCACTTTCATCAAGAGGCTCTTTAGTTCTTTACTTTCTGCCATAAGGGTGGTGTCATCTGCTTATCTGAGGTTATTGATATTTCTCCCGGCAATCTTGATTCCAGCCTGTGTTTCTTCCAGCCCAGCATGTCTCATGATGTACTCAACATATAAGTTAAATAAGCAGGGTGACAATATATAGCCTTGACATACTCCTTTTTCTATTTGGAACCAATCTGTTGTTCCATGTCCAGTTCTAACTGTTGCTTCCTTACCTGCATACAGGTTTCTCAAGAGACAGGTCAGATGGTCTGGTATTCCCATCTCTTTCAGAATTTTCCTCAGTTTATTGTGATCCACACAGTCAATGGCTTTGGCATAGTCAATAAAGCAGAAATAGATGTTTTTCTGGAACTCTCTTACGTTTTTGATGATCCAGCGGATGCTGGCAATTTGATCTCTGGTTCCTCTGCCTTTTCTAAAACCAGCTTGAACATCTGGAAGTTCACAATTCACATATTGCTGAAGCCTGGCTTGGAGAATTTTGAGCATTCCTTTACTAGTGTGTGAGATAGTGCAATTGTGCGATAGTTCGAGTGGTTCAGTTCAGTTCAAATCAGTCACTCAGTTGTGTCTGACTCTTTGAGACCCCATGGACTGCAGCACACCAGGCTTTCCTTTCCATCACCAACTCCCAGAATGTGCTCAAACTAACGTCCATTGAGTCAATGACGCCATCCAAACATCTCATCCTCTGTCATCCCCTTTTCCTCCCACCTTCAATCTTTCCCAGCATCAGAGTCTTTTCCAGTGAGTCAGTTCTTCGCATCAGGTAGCCAAAGTACTGGAGCTTCAGCTTCAGCATCAGTCCTTCCAATGAATATTCAGGACTGATTTTCTTTAGGATGGACTGGTTGGATCTCCTTGCAGTCCAAGGGACTCTCAAGAGTCTTCTCCAAGACACAGTTCAAAAGCATCAGTTCTTCGGCACTCAGCTTTCTTTAAGGTCCAACTCTCACATCCATACATGACTATAGCTTTGACTAGATGGACCTTTGTCAGCAAAGTAATGTCTTTGCTTTTTAAAATGCTGTCTAGATTGGTTGTAGCTTTTCTTCCAAGGAGCAAGCGGCTTTTAATTTCATCAGTAGCTTAGTCCAAATTTAAAACAGGGAGCTGTTATTGATTTATCTATAGTCTATTTTTCCCAGTTTCTTGCTATCAATGCAATATAGAAGGAAATCAATGTTTTTCTTTTTCAGAGAAGGCCAGCTAGCTGTTTCTCCAAAATTTTATGTAGACTGCTGCAATGGGCGCTGAAGCTTCTAAAACAGAGTAGGGGCTCAATAGAAATGTAAGCTATTAATAAACATTATTACCAGGAACTAGGAGCATAGCACCATTCTCTAAAGAATCTATTTGAGATCCTGGAATCCTCTAGACTCCCTGGGTAAGCAATGTCTTTTGTACCCATTCCACATGGAGTGTGTTTTTCTTCATTTTGGCAGAAATGAGAAAAACTCCATAAGAAGAAAATAAATAAAACCCAAACTGCAACAAAAACACTAAATTTTATTGTATTTCCTAACTAGGTCATCACAATAAACTGGAAAATTCTGAAAGAGATGGGAATACCCGACCACCTGACCTGCCTCTTGAGAAACCTGTATGCAGGTCAGGAAGCAACAGTTAGAACTGGACATCAAACAACAGACTGGTTCCAAATAGGAAAAGGAGTACGTCAAGGTTGTATATTGTCACCCTGCTTATTTAACTTATATGCAGAGTACATCAGAGAAACATTGGGCTGGAAGAAGTTGAAGCTGGAATCAAGATTGCTGGGAGAAATATCAATAAACTCAGATTTGCAGATAACACCACCCTTATGGCAGAAAGTAAAGAACTAAAGAGCCTCTTGATGAAAGTGAAAGAGGAGAGTGAAAAAGTTGGCTTAAAGCTCAACATTCAGAAAACTAAGATCATGGCATCTGGGCCCATCACTTCATGGGAAATAGATGGGGAAACATTGGAAACAGTGGCTGACTTTATTTTGGGGGGCTCCAAAATCACTGTAGATGGTTGATTGCAGCCATGAAATTAAAAGACATTTGCTCCTTGAAAGGAACGCTCTGACCAACCTATACAGCATATTGAGAAGCAGAGATATTACTTTGCCAACAAAGGTCCATCTAGTCAAGCCTATGGGTTTTCCAGTAGTCATGTATGGATGGAAGAGTTGGAGTATAAAGAAAGCTGAGCACTGACGAATTGATGCTTTTGAACTGTGGTGTTGGATAAGACTCTTGAGAGTCCCTTGGACTGCAAGGAGATCCAACCAGTCCATCCTAAAGATCAGTCCTGGGTGTTCATTGGAAGGACTGATGTTGAAGCTGAAACTCCAATACTTTGGCCACCTCATGTGAAGAGTTGACTCATTTGAAAAGACCCTAATGCTGGGAAAGATTGAGGGCAAGAGGAGAAGGGGATGGCAGAGGATGAGATGGCTGGATGGCATCACTGACTCAATGGACATGGATTTGGGTAGACTCCGGGAGTTGGTGATGGACAGGGAGGCCTGGCGTGCTGTGGTTTATGGGGTCGCAAAGAGTAGGACATCACTGAGTGACTGAACTGAACTGAACTAGGTCATGGATTATTCATGGTAATTTTATATACCACATTTTCTTTCCTTGCTCCTAGATCCAAATTATATCATTTTGTTCACAGAATATGATTAACACACAGTTTTCTCTATCTATATATGTGTCTCTCTACCAGTCCTTTCTCTCTCTCCATCCCCCTTCCCACCTTTCTCTCTGTCATCTCTCTCTCTCTTCCTATCTCCCTGTCTCTCAACACAAAAGGGCAAACTGAACACACCCGTATTATACAGTCATATTATTTGTGAGAAAATTAATCTTTGCCAAAACCTATTGATGTCTGAGTAACCTTTAAAATATAATTCATAACAAACTTTCAGGAACTCATTGCTCTCACCTGCAACATGTCCGTATTATTTTTCATTTTGAATGTGCTTTTCTTCATCCTGAATTTGTATCTGTTATTCCCAGGACCCTTACCCACTGATAAAAGTGATTAAAACCCAACTTTGTCATGTGGTAATGCTGATTAAATGTCTTTAGTGAATTTTCACCACAAAATTATTTTGAAAATCTTATATCCTAGAGATAACTTACTGGTCTCTGGAGAATAATTTGCATCCATTAGATTTCAAATACTCCCTAATAATAATTATATTTCTTCTGTCACTAGTTTGTAAAACTATAGTAAAACTATGGTTACTACATTTAATCAGCTGTCTTTTTCCACCTCCCTGATAATCAGTTGAATAAGATAGACAGAAACATAATCTGAAACTGATCTGATCAAGGTAAAACACAGCATTCATGATTTATGATTTATAATTATTCTATCACTACTAATTATTATCTATGTATTAATTATTCATCACTCTATATATTAATTATCCTATGGCTATGATTTCAAATTATTCTATGGTTATTATCAATTACTGGATTGACAAGTAAGCTCCTTACTATGCTTTTGGAATGCTCATCTAAATTTATTTTGATGTTGTCTTTAATCTGAAAAGTCCAGAATACAATCTCACTGTCCTCATTTCAAAGTAAACCAAAGATTTCATTCTTTTTTTTTTCTTAATAAGACCTATTGCAAATATAACCACCTACAAGGATTCATTACCAAAATCACAAATGAACCCATTCATCATTTTGTTTTGATATAGTTATCAGGTGTCAACTCAGATGACAATCTCACAATTAAATACAATTTAAAAAATTTTTTCCCTGTGAGAAATATGTATAAAAGAGGAGAATTGTGAAAATTACAAGCACTAAACTTTACATACTTTCACACCTTTATAGCTGCACCATAAATGTTTAATCCCCACTGATTTTAAAAAGAGATCAGTTTATGGAAATGCTCTACAGGCATACAGTGACTGAATGAGTGCAAAATGCCTGTGAAATAGTCAATTTAAGAAAGCAAATGCTAGAAGAAGATATCTAGGGAAACCATAGAAATGGAGCATTTTTGAACACTTCCTAAAAGTAAAAAAAAAAAAATAATAATAATAAATATAAGTGCCAGTAACCAGCCAAGTCAAAAATAAAGCTCAAAACAATGAAAAATATAATTACATCCAAGATTTTAGCATGTAAAACTTTTGTAAAGATTTCTGATGCAACAGAGTAAGTCTTATTCCAGTCACTTCTATTGAAACAACAACAATAGGTTTAGTAGACAAATTATTTTGCATAAGTTTCTAAGTGGAATGGACATATTAGATATCAAATATCAAAAATAATTTTCAAATTACAACTGTTTAAGAAGGTCTTTCTTTATAATCTCCCTTCTTTTAAAACAGATGCCTCTAATATGACTACTTTTTCACACATATTGCACTGTATCTCCTATTTTTCACCTCAGGATTTATTCCCAGATTTTTCTTTACTTCTCTACTGCTTTACTACCTATTTTGTATTCTTAACCCTATTAGTATGGCTTCCATCTTTACTATAATGTGTCTTACAGTTTGTTGGAGGACAGATCACTTTCTCACTCAAAATTGATTTAGATGTTCAGCCTGATGACATAACACGCAGCCCAAAAGAATTTGAAAAGATATCACCTTGAGACATTCTGGGGAGAGTGGAATCAGCACCCTTTGACTTAAGTGAAAGAGGAACCAAGAGGTTTTGGATTTTATTGTGCTTATGTTCCACTGGTTGCTGGAGTTAGGGTTCCTACATGGGTTTGGGATTGATGGGGTTTGTAAAAAGCTGGCCACCTGATGTGAAGAGCAGACTCATTGGAAAAGACACTGATGCTGGGAAAGACTGAGGGCAGGAGAAGAGGGCAACAGAGGATGAGATGGTTGGATGGCATCACTGACTCAATGGAGATGAGTTACAGCAAATTCCAGGAGATAGTGGACAGGGAAGCCTGCTGTGCTGCACTCCATGGGGTTGCAAAGAATCAGACATGACTTAGTGACAACAAAAATGTATCAAAAATGGAGCAATGGGATTTTTCTATCAGATTGTCCAGATATACTCTTTCCAGATATGGGCCGAGTGGAAAAGGGGGAGAAACGAGTGCTGAAAACTGTCAGCAGTCAAACATTAAAAATGGAGCCAGACATTTCATTACTTACTGAGAAGCAGCTTTCTCTGTAGACCTGATAAATTTCTAATTGACAAATCCAATTGCTCACAGTCAGTACTCATTATTTCCTCAGGCCATGGTTCTCTGTGGTAAATAGTTCTCTATTTTCAGTTAGCCTCTTGCAGCCAGTGGAGAGGGTCTTTGGAAGTGGTGATTTTCAAAGTAGTTTAGACTGCTATGCTTACAAAAATAACGTAAAGCCTAGAAGTTAGGAGTCATATAAGAATATGACAGCTTTCTTGATTGACATGTGGCTGCAATGAACAATTACAATTAAGTGATTAATTTTGTTTAATTTAAAGATTAAAAATAAGCAGATTAAAATTCCCAGTGGTGGCAGAAGTGTTAGATAGACAAAGAAACAATTGTCTAATAATCCTATAAGTTGTCTCTTATACTGATTTCCATAAAGGGAGATTTTCAGGGAAGACTGTCACCATGTCTTGCCTGCTGTCCGCCACAAAAGGTGGTTAGTGGTCCAGGACTTTGCTTCAGATCTGTAGGCTCCCCCACCCATTACACCACTGATGTTGCTGTTTCTGATTCCAGGCTCTTCCTTCAGTCAGAAGCTGGGCAAGTACTGGCCTTGTAGGCCTGTGAGGTTCAGCCCAACAATTGGTGGAGCCACTTGGGGCCTGTACCCAAGACCAAACATGCAAAATGGGGTTTGTACCCAAGACCAAACAGGGAAAGGAACTCAAAGAGAGCGTATGCTCAGGCCAATCAGGGAAGTCGGTGTGCTTGGGCGTTTTCCTGTCCAGAGACTTTCATTCCACCTGTGGCTTCCTCTTTCACGGGTTTTCTTTTCTTTGTTTACCCTCACATGGTTCTTCTACCCACCACTTTCTCTATCTGCCATCTTGGATCTTTTTTTCCTATTCTAACTGCCTAACCAGCTGACCTGGGGCATGAGCCAGCACCCCAGCATTGAGGTCATCAATGCTTTCTATTGGAAGATTTGAAATCAACAGGAGAAATGATGAAAAAAATCTGAATGTATTGAGGTATGGGAAAGTCAATTTGACTTAACTTAAATTTTACTGACCAGAGCAGCTTGTTTTGTGGTCTTTCACACATGTATTGTATATCTGCTTTGGCAGACCTATACTGTGACTGCTAACTCCTGGCTAGGCCACTAAGATGTTTCTTTTAAAGCTAAGTTCCCCCTCCCTGTGTGGGTTGCTCTGGGATTGTGAAAACCAGGGGTGGCCTTTCCTCCCTTAAAACTGGGGAGGGCACATTGACCTCCTTTCCATTGACCTGGTAAGCGCTTGGCTCCAAAATTTGCGCATATCCTGGCAAATGACTGTTCTGAGCATACTTGGTGTAACTTACTCTTGATGCTCTTTGGCTGCAGCTATCTGTATTTTATTTGTGGTATCTGGTTGCAGCGTCCCCAGCATACCTCACCTTAGAGATCACACAGAAGAGGAATGGACCAAGATTAAAGGATCATGCATGATATTCAACAGTGGAGTACATGGTCAGGCTACTCAAGATGGCTGTCTTCTTGCTCTCTGTATATCACCTGTCTGACCAGTGCCTGCTTCACCTATGCCCTATTCACATTACTGACCTTCCTACTTACTTGTCCCAGGGCTCAAATAATAATAGCTCATCAATGGGGTGGTAAGGAGCATGCCCCTATACTGGCTTCCCTAGTAAATAACAAGCCACCTGACTTCAATTTTCCTATAACAGGTAATCTTCCCTTCCCCCACAGGAGCAAAGACTGCCACCATGTGCTGGCTGCCATGCACCACACCTGGTAGGATGTGACTCCAGGACCTTGCTTCAGATCCATAAGCTTCCTCATCCATTAAGTCATTGATGCCTCTAAATAGAGAAAGAAAGAAATGTTAAAAATAAAAGCACATATTCAACCACTAATCCCACCTTGGAGTTCACTGGCTGTACTTTCGTTCACACTTTTAAGTATTTTATATAAAAAGCTCTTAAATTTAGGTGTTTTATAAGTTATTAGACATTTATATCATAATATTTATATAGAGCTCAAATTTTAATGAGCATATTTGCATATTTTTATTATAGTTTATAGCATTATATTAGTTTAAGGTGTATAACATAGTGAATCAATATTTTTATAGATTATACTCCATATAAAGTTATTATGAAATATTGGCTATATTATCTATGCTGTACATCACTGTATCTTATTTTTTTAAATACATATACATATATATACACATATATATTTATTTATTTGGCTGTGTCAGGTTTTAGTTACAGCACACAAGCTTTCTACTTGTGGTAGCAGGCTTAGTTCTCCACGGCCTGTGCTGTCTTTTTTCCCTGACCAGAATTGAACCCATGTCCCCTGCAATGCTAAGCAGATTCTTAAACACTGGGCCAACAGAGAAGTCCCTATCTTATTTATTTTACATAGAATTTTGAATTTCTTTATACTCTTCCCAAATCCTGCCCTTCTCACATTCCTCTTCCAACTGTTAACCAGCAGTTTGTTTACTAACATGAATCTGCTACTGTTTTGTTATATTCATGCATTTGCTTTATTTTTTTTAAATTGCACATATATGTGATAGTATAAATTATTTGTCTTTCTCCATCTGACTTATTTCATTAAGCATAATGTCCTCCAGATCTATTCATATTGTTACAAGTGGCAAAATTTATTTATTTTTTTTATAGCTGAATAATTGTTGTTGTTCTGACACTAAATCGTGTTATACTCCTTGAGACCCCATGGATTGTAGCATGCCACATTTCTCTGTCTTCCATTATTTCCCAGAGTTTGCACAAATTCATATCCACTGAGTTGATGATGCTATCTAAACATCTTGTCCTTTACCACTCCCTTCTTAAATCTTTCCCAACATCATAGTTTTTTTCCAGTGAGTCGGCTCTTTGCATTAGGTAGCCCAAGTATTGGAGCTGCAGCTTCAGCAACTACTATATGAACTTTTGTTGGCAAAGTGATTTATTGACACCACTTTGAAATCTCCTAATATTATTGTATTATAGTCATTTTTTCCCATAATGTATGTTAATATTTTTTATATATGTAGTTGCTCTTACATTAAGTGCAAATGTATTTTATAACAAAGGTTATATCTTCTACTAGTATTGATCCCTTTATCATTATATAATATTTTGTCTTTTCTAACAGACTTTGTTTTAAGTATTCTTTGTCTGAAATCAACATTGCTATCCCAGCCTTCTTTTCATTTGCATTTGCAGTTTGCAGGAAATACTATTTTCCATCTTCCTCACAAACATCTGTTATTTGGAGCTTCTAGCACATTGACATTTAAAGTGATTATTAATAGATATGCATTTATTGTCATTTTGGAACTCATGTTTTGGTTGTTTTGTAGTTCTCTCTTTTTTCCCTCCTGAGTTGCTTCCCTTGTGATTTGATCTTTTTTTTTTTTTATTAGTGTTATCCTTGTGTTCTTTCTTTCTAATTCTAATGTAGGTTTTTGCTACGTGGTTACTATGGGTGAATATATGCAGTCATTTAAGTTCAAACATTCTCTAAGAGATCTCATTCACATTTTTACTCTTCTCAACATTTTGTGTTTTTGATGTCATATTTTATGTTTTCATGTGTATCGTTAATGATTTCTTATACTTATAAGTGATTATGCAATCTTTTAATCTTCATAGTAGCTGGTTTATGTGGTTGATTCACAGCCTTTACTGTATATTTGTCCTTATTACTGGGATTTTTCATTTTCTATAAATTCTTAACTTCTTATTATAGCTATTTTTCTCTAATTAAAAAAAAGACTTTAATACTTCTTATAAAGTAGGTTTAGTATTGATGGACTCTTTTAGTTTTTGCTTTCTTGTCTGAAATTTTTTTTTTATTTCTCCTTCAATTTTGGATGATAACCTTGCTGAGTAGAGTCTCTTATGTTGTAGGTTTTTGTTTTTTTTTTCCATTTCAGCACTTAAATATATCATTGCAGTCTTTCCTTGTCAATTTTTTTTGGCAGAAAATTCAGTAGATATATTATGGGGGTGCCCGGGTATGTGGCTTTTTTTGTTGTTTTTCTCTCGCTGCCCTTAAAATGCTCTCATTGTATTTAACTTTCAGCATTTTAATTATGATATGTCTTGGTGTTGGTCTTTATCTCGTTGTTTGAGACACTCATTTCTGTACCTGGAAATCTGTTTCTTTCTTCAGATTCAGGAAGCTTTCAGTCATAATTTCATAAAATATATTTTCTACTCCTTGCTTTCATCTACTTCTGGATCCCCTATATTGCAAATGTTGATAAGCTTGGTATTGTTCCAGAAGTCCCTTAAAATTATCTTCAATTTTAAAAATTTGTTTTCTCTTTATTTTTCTGATTGAGTGATTTCCAGCACTTTATCTTCAAGATCACCTATGCATCCTTCTGTATCACCTAGTCTTCTGTTAATTTCTTCTAGTGTATTTTTTCATTTCAGTTATTGTATTCTTCAGATCTGACAGGTTCTTTTTCATACTTTCTAGTTCTTGTTAAAAACCTCTCTGTGTTCATCTATTCTTTTCCCACGTTTCATTAGCATTCTTATTGTTAATACTTTGAACTCAATCTGGCAAATTATTCATCTCTTTTTCATTAGAGTTTTTCCTTATTCTTTCATTTAAAACATATTCATCTGTCTTCTTGTTTTGTCTGGCATTCTCTTTCTCTGTGAAATTATGTGAAATGGTTATGAATCCTGTCTTGAAGCCATGTCTCTCTGAGGGAGCGTCCCTTTGAAATCTACATGTGCTCAGTGGCTTTGGTGGAAGACATGTATCTTAAGTGAGAATTTGCTTTATCTTTTTCCAGTGTGTGCTGGCAGCTGCCACTTTGGTAGGATGGAAACGGGAGGCTAGAGTCTGAGCCAGAAATGAGCTATGGCTTCTCTGATACTTGCTCTATGATAATCACTGTCCTATCAAGGGTGGGATTGGAGCCTGAGAAGCTGGGCCAGAAGCCCTGAGGTTTGGGTGCAAATTGATTTTATTGTCTTTAAGTGAGCAACCCTCCCCATGGCCCCCAGTAATGGCACATCCACTACAATAGATAGCGTCACTGGCTGAAGAGGGGCTGGTGCTGTGCCTGGTGTTGGCCAAAATGCATAATGAGAAGGTCCTTGCAAGTCCACCGGACCTTAAGCAGTTTCAGTCTGCTTTCTCCACCTTATTCTTTGGAGTAAGCAATAGTGTGTGTATTCTTCATGATGAAAGTCTCAGTATTTTGCAGTTCTCTGATAAATCCTTGTGATTTTAATATCAGTTAAAATAAGTCATCTCCTTGGTGTCAGATTCCCAAGGCTGAAATACCCAATATGTGGCTCACAACTTCCTTCCTCCCCAGGGAGGATCCCTGAGCCTGTGATATCCTACTCCTCTTCTGAGTCCTCTGGTAGGGACGTGGGTCCTGACCTGATTATTTCTCCTACCTGACTCTATGTGGATCTTTCTTCACAACCTTGGTTTTAGAAGAGATTTTCTGCCTGTCTCCAGATGGTTTTCAGCAAAAGTTGTTCCACATGCAGAAGTATTTTTTAATGTGTTTCTCAGTGTCTTCCTCATCCAGCATCTTGATCTCCCTCTGATTTAAAACTCCTGAGCATCTTTGAATATTAATGTGAGATAGTTACCTGTAAGCTTCTGCACATCCATGAAGGAGGCATTAATAGCTCCTTGATGCAAACAATTTTTTCAAGGATATTGGTAGAGAAAAATGCCTGGGAAGAAAATGATAGTGTATTCCCTTGGAACAAGGTGAAGGTATTATAACTGCATAGACATATATGGAGAAAGAATTTTTTTAAAGGGTGGATATATGTATAAGAGATTGACTTTGTTGTACAGCAGAAACTGAGACACACTGTAAATCAGCTACACTCCAATAAATTTTTTTTTAAATCCTGTGATGCAATAAGGTAACATCTCCCTTCAGACTAAAGAGTTGGCATTTGTATGTTAGTTGCTCAGTCATGTATGAGTCTTTGTGGCCCCATGGACTGTAGACTACCAGGCCCCTCTGTCCATGGGATTCTCCTGACAGGAATACTGGAATGGGTTTCCATTTTCTTCTCCAAAAAGTTTGGCATGCTTACTGTCTATTGTAAAATATAGAGATTTCCTAATCTGAAAGATGGTAATGATAACCCTATATACGAGACAGCAAAAGAGACACAGATGTATAGAACAGTCTTTTGGTCTCTGTGGGCGAAGGCGAGGGTGGGATGATCTGAGAGAATAGCATTGAAACATGTATATTATCATATGTGAAACAGATCGCCAGTCCAGGTTTGATGCATGAGACAAGGTGCTCAGGGCTGGTGCATTGGGATGACCCAGAAGGAAGGGATGGAGAGGGAGGTGGGAGGGGGGTTCAGGATGGGGAACACATGTACACCCATGGCTGATTCATGTCAATGTATGGCAAAAACCACTACAATATTGTAAAGTAATTAGCCTCCAATTAAAATAAATAAATTAAGAAAATAAATAAATTTTTTTTTAAAGGAATCTTTTTCTGTTATATTGTCCACTGTATACACAGGTATCACTTTGTCCTCTTTACCTTGCCCTGAGGGAACTGGAGTTTGGGGAACTGGTGGTGAAAGATAATATTCTCTATGGCTATAATATTGTGTATGTTTGTGTGTGTGTTTATGATCATAGTTAGCTGTTATCTCTGTTCACCCAAACTCCTTTAGATGAAAACAAAAAAAAAAAGGGGGGAACAATTAAAGACAAAGAGAATAATGGGTCAGATTAACTTAAGAATTGATCTCTTCTTTGATAGACTATGTGATCATACCTATACACATGTTTATATACCTATTTCTATTCCTGTGTACACCTTAGAGAAATATATACATATTTATCTATTTATTGAATCTATAATTAAAAATTAATGTGCTGTCAAATATGAATAGAGTGCTCATAAAAGTGAATGAGATAAAATGTTACAGTAATCAAATATAAAAAGTGATTTTAAATACATCAAAATATATTAAAAACATTGAAAATTATATTTTGCTGTTATTCAAAAGATGAACAAAAACAAATCATATATATAATTGTGGAATGTGTTTTTAAGTAATGCTGGAAAAGCCAAGGCAGAAGGTGTTTGAGTGTATTCAATGAACTTACAAAAAGGCAAAATGGGTAGAAAACAGTGATTAAGAAGTAGAATAATATGGGCAATTAGTAAAAATAGTGGAACATAGACTGCTAGTTGCCCTTAAACGTTTTCATTCTCCTCTAGTGATAGAGCGCCAAGATTTTTCTTGACACATTATTATACTCTTAACTCTGTCTTAAAAATAAGATGATCTAATAACCCCTTTGGGCCATCAAGCTGAGGGCCACATACAAGATATAACAGAATTGTGAGTGTAAGAACTATGAAGTGCTAATAAATTCATGCATCTCATATGTGAACCCTGTGCTTCTTACCTTGGGGTTAAGTAGGAAATAAATACTTTCTTGTTTATTAAAATCATTGTTACTTTAGGATTTTCTGTTTAAGTGTGAAAACAAATCCCAATTAACATAGATAGGAAGAGGTCTGAAATAAAGAGATTTATAGGTCATTTCAAGAAGTTTATAGTTTATTCTAGGTAAAAGAGAATGTTACTGAAGGATTTTTAATACGTTTAAGTTGTAGATTTTAAACATCATTTCTAAAAGTTCAGTTTTCTGAGGGTATGAATAGTTACTAAAATGGTGAATGTCTAAATGTACATCTTCCCCTAAATTATATCTTTAGTGTTTTTGATCATAATTTTTAATACTGAACATATCTTAATGATCTAGTGTCAGTAATAATTTTAAAGAAATAAAGTAGACATTTTACCTTTAGTTAACCATATATCTACTTTATGGACTCAGAAAACTACATTCTTGATATTGTCTTCACTATTCACTAACAATGAGTGTTTGGCAACTTCCTTTTATTTACTGGTTATTGTTCTATAAAAATATACAACCTTTGTACCAGGATACTGAGATTAATGGATTCATTTTTGAAACTGCTTTCTAGAGCACTAGACTCTATATGAATGACCTACTTAAAATGTATGTGTGGTCATCAAAATAATTAAGCATTATCTTTTTAATTTTTTACTTTCAAGTTATCTACTCTGAAAATGAGTGAATTCAGGAATTATGCTAAATATTTAGCCTGAAAATATGATTAAAGTAATTAAATGAATTATATTTCCCATCGGTTTAACAAATTATAGAGACCTTGTGATAACTGCCATTAAATTTAATGATGATTATTATGTGAAACAGAACACCATTCCAGGTTCAATGCATGAGACAAATGCTCAGGGCTGAGGCAATGGGATGACCCAGAGGGATGGGATGGGGAGGGAAGAAGGAGGTGGGTTCAGGATGGGGAACACATGTAAACCCATGGCTGATTCCTGTCAATGTATGGCAAAAACCACTACAATATTGTAATTAGCCCTCAATTAAAATAAATAAATTTATTAAAAGAAAAAAAAATTTAATGATGATTATTAAGTAATATCAATATTTACTATAGTAACAACATATTGTCAAGATGTAGTTTATTCTGTGAATATAATTAAAATGGATATAATATAGTGGCTTGAGTTACAAGTTGTTTTCAGTTCCATCTTTCCTTCCTGAACATGTTTTAAAATATGAGAATATTTGAAGTCAGCCTACTTCACATGAGTACTTTGTGTTGTAAGAAGTTCAGTTATGATGACAATGGAAATAATAAACTATGAAAAATATTAATAAGAGGTATTAAGAAATAAATGCAACACAAACCAAGGAAGTATGATAAAAGCCATCTTTGAATCCAGGAATGGAAGCCATCTTACAAAGTGTGATTTGAGTGACTGTAAATATTTTTGACTTCCACTAATTAGCAATCAAAACCTAAAATATGATAACTATTATGGAGTAGAAGGACGTGCACTCATATCTCCTGTGAGAACTCCAAAATTGCAGCTTGCTGCTGAACAACCATTGACAGGAGAATGTTGGATCCCACCAAAAAAAGATACCCCAATTCCAAGGGCAAAGGAGAAGCCCCAAGGAGATGGTAGGAGGAGCAAAATCATGTTTAGAAACAAAACCCCATACCTGCCAGAGATGCTCAGAGGGCTCACAAAAATCCTTGTGCACACAGAGACACAAGAGACCCCACAAGAGACTGAGGCAGACCTGCCTTTAAGTGTTTGAGTATCTCCTGTGGAGGCACAGGCTGCAGGGACAGGAGCTCTGGCAGCAGCAGAGTTGGGAGGCCCAGTGTGGGGCAAAAACCCTTTTGGAAGAGGTTGCCATTAGCCCCACAATAGAGCCACCAAACAGACAACCCACAAACTGGAAAACAATTTTATCAAAGAAGTTCTCGCATGTTGAAAAAGTTCTAGGGCATACAACAGATCCCCAACCTGGGGATCTAGCAAAGGGACTGAGAACCTCCAGGGAATTTGACTTTGAAGACCAGTAGAATTTGATTACAGAATTTCCACAGGACTGGGGAAGACTCTTGGAAGGCACAAACAAAACCTTGTACCTACCAGGAACCAGGAGAAAGGAGAAGAGATCCCACAAAAGACTGAGCCAGGCTTGGCTGTGTGTGTCCAGGAATCTCCTGCAGAGGTGTGGGTCGATGGTGGTCTGCTGTGGGATCAACACTGAATACAACAGTCCATGAAGCTCAAAAAATCAGTGCAGATGGTGACTGCAGCCATGAAATTTGAAAATGCTTGCTCCTTAGAAAGAAAGCTATGACAAACCTAGGCAGAGTATTAAAACACGGAGACATCACTTTGCTGACAAAGGTCTGTATAGTCAAAGCTATGGTTTTTCCAGTAGTCAAGTATGGATGTGAGAATTGTACCATAAAGATGGCTGAGGGTGGAAGAATTGAAGCTTTTCAACCATGATGTTGGAGAAGACTTGAAAGTTCCTTGTACAGCAAAAAGATCACACCAGTCAATCCTAAAGGAGATCAGCTCTGAATATTCACTTGAAGGACTGATGCTGAAGCTTCAAATCTTTGGCCACCTGATGAGAACTGGCTCATTGGAAAAGACCCTGATGCTGGGAAAGATTGAAGGCTGGAGGAGAAGGGGATGACAGAGGATAAGATGATTGGATGGCACCACTGACTCGATGGACATGAGTTTGAGCAAGCTCTGGAAATTGGTGATGGACAGGGAAGCCTGGCGTGCTTCAGTCCATGGGATTACAAAGAGTCAGACATGACTTTGTGACTGAACAACAGCAATTAATAAATAAAATTATTAATGTATGAACATGTTAAAATTTTAATTTCTTTTTCTACTCTTAGTAAATTTTCATTATTCCTTATCCCCTTACTGTCTTGTATTGTGAACATTTTTTTTTCTTTTCTATCTTTCCCATTGCTGTTGGAATGAATGCATTGCTTTGAATTAGAGTTTTTTTGGATATATGCCCTGGAGGGATATTCCTGAATCATACGTTAGTCCTATTTTTATTTTTTTGAAGAAAACCCCATACTGTTCACCATAATAATTGTACCAATTTACACTTCCACTACTAGTGTAGGAGAGTGCCCCTTTCTGCATACATTCTTCAACATTTATTGCTTTTAAACTTTTTCATGATGATCTTTCGGACCAGTGTGACATAATACCTCATTGACGTTTTGATTTGCTTTTCTCTGATAGTTAGTTACCTTTCATCTGCTTTTTGGTTATCTGTTTATCTTCTTTAACAAAATGTCTATTTACATTTTCTGCCCATATTTTGATTGGATTGTTTGCTTTTTTGACATAGAGCTACACAAGCTGTTTGTATATTGTGGGGATTAAGTAGCTGTCAGTCTTTCATTTGCAAATATTTTTTCCATTCTATAGGTTATCTTTTCATTTTTTAATGGTTTCCTTTGCTGTGCAGAAGTTTTTAAGTTTAGTTAGGTTTTATTTTATATTTTTTACTTTTTAAAACTTTACTTTAGGAGTGTATCAAAAATGATGTTGCTGTGATTTATGTCAAAGAGTGTTTTGTTTTCCTATAAGAGTTTTATAGTATCTAACATTACATTTAGATTTTTGATGCATTTCAATTTTTGTGTATGATGTTAGAGATTTTTCTAGTTTCATTTTTTTCACAGGTAGCTGTCCCATTTCCCAGCAACGCTTATTGAGAAGGCTGTCTTTTCTCCATTGCATATTTTTGCCCTTTACATAGATGAGTTGACCATAGGTTCAGGAGTTTATTTCTGGGTTTTCTATCTGGTTCCATAGATCTGTATTTCTGTTGTTGTGCCAGTAGCATACCATTTTGATTAATGTAGGTTTCAGTATAGTCTAAAGTCATTGGGTTTGATTTCTCCAGTTCCATTTTTATTTTTCAAGATTGCTTTCGCTACTCAGGGTCTTCTGTGTTTCAACATAAAGTTTAGAATTTCTTGTACTAGCTTTGTGAAAAATGACATTGGTAATTTGATAGGGATATCACTGAGCCTGCATATTGCCTTGGGTAGTGTATTTATGTTGACAGTACAGAGCTTTCCAACCCAAGAACATGGTATATCCTCGATAGACATCAAATCACAAGAGAATCAAAACAAAAGAGGAAGGGAGGAAAAAGACCTTCAAGACAAATTCAAAACAATTTGAAAAATTGCAATAAAAACATTCTTATCTATATTTACCAAAAATAAAAACTGATTAAATGCTCCAACCAAAACACATAGAGTAGCTGAATGGGTTAAAAAAAAGAAAAAGAAAAGAAAACAAGACCCATATATATGCTCTCTACAGAAACTCACTTCAGATTTAGGGACACATACAAACTAAAGTGAGGGGATGGAAAAAGGCATTCCATGCAAATGGAAATCAAATAAAGCTGGAATAGTAATACTTATATCAGACAAAATAGACTTCAAAATAAAGAGACAACAACTACATAATGATCAAAGGATTAATCCAAGAATAAAAAGTTACAATTTTAAATATATATGCACCCAACATAGGAGCAATTCAATTTATAGGGCAAATAATAATAGCCATAAAAGGAGCAATCAACAGTAACACAATAATAGTGGATGACATTAACACACCACTCTTATCAAAGGACAGATCATCCAGACAGAAATCAAAAAGGAAACATAGGCCTTAATTGATATTCTAACTAGATAGACTTAATTGACATTTACAGAACATTCCATCCGAAAGCAGTAGAAAACATGCTCAAGTACACATGGAACATTCTCTAGGATAGATCACATCTTGGGCCCCAAATCAAACCTCAGTAAATTTAAGAAAATTGAAATCATACCAAGCATCTCTTCTGACCACAACACTATGGGATTATAAATCAATTACACACAAAACTTTAAAAAACAATCATATAGAGGCTAAACAATATGTTGCTAAATAGCCAGTGGATCACGGAGGAAATCAAGGATGAAATTAAAAAAAAAAAAATCTAGAAAAAAAAGACAATTAAAACATGACAGTCCAAAACCTTTGAGGTATAGCAAAAGCAACTCTAAAAGGGAAGTTTAAAGCAATACAATCTTAACTAAGGGAACAAGAAAAAGTCTCAAATAAATAATCTCACCTTACGTCTAAAGCAATTAGAGAAAGAAGACCAAAGGAAACCCAAAGTTAGTAGAAGGAAACAAATCATAAATGTCAGAGCAGAAATAAAGGAAATAGAAATGATAACAGTAGCAAAAATCAATGAAACTAGAAGTTGGTTCATTGAGAAGATAAATAAATTTGATAAACCTTTGGCCAGACTCATCAAGAAAAAGTAGAGGTCTAAAATCAATAAAGTTAGAAATAAAAAAAGAAGTTACAACTGATAGTACAGAAATGCAAAGAATCAAAAGAGACTACTACAGACAACTATATGGCAATAAAATGGACAACATAGAAGAAATGGACAAATTCTTTAAAAAGTGTAACCTTTTAAGACTGAAACAGGAAGAAATAAAAATCATGAGCTGATCAGTCACAAGTAATGAAATTGAAACTATGATTAAAAATCTCCCAACAAACAAAAGCCCAGGATAGGATGGCTTCATAGGCATATTCTAGCAAAGATTTAAAGAAGAGTTAGCACCTATCCTTCTGAAACTATTTCAAAAAAATCACAGAAGAAGGAGCACTCCCAAGCTCATTCTATAAGACCACCCTCACCCTGATACCAAAACCAGACAGACATATCAATTTTCTTTTTGAAACTTGCAGGCCAATAACACTGATGAACATATATGCAAAAATATTCAACAAAATACTAGCCAACTGAATCCCACTATACATTAAAATGATCCTCCATCATGATCAGGTGAGGTTTATTTTAGGGATTAAGTATTCTTCAGTATCTGCAGATCAATCAGTGTGATACACCACACTAGCAAACTAAAGAATACAAATCATATGATCATCTCAATTGATGCAAAAACCTTTTGACATAATTCAACACCTGTTTATGGTTAAAATTCTCTAGAAAGTGAGAATAGAGGAAACTTACCTCAACATAATAAAAGACATACATGACACACCCACAGCTAACGTCATTCTTAATGGTGAAAAGCTAATCCCTCTCAGTTTTAAACCTGTATCCTTCTTGATCCTAACTTAGTGTTATTTGGGGGGAGGGGCCTATTTTTTTTTTGCTTCTAAAGCATCCTCCTTTATTGGATATAAAACTTTTAGTTTAATATATCCACCTCAGGACTTGTCTTTGAGCACTCAAAGACATATCCAATTTTATATCCAATATTTGAGAGATTTCAGTTAAATTTTGCATAAACAGAACTCAATTTAATACTTATGTCCCAAAGCACATTCTCTTCCAGGGAACACACATTCACCCACTTTCTTAAGTCAGAAAACTAAGAGACACCTTGATACCTTCTTCCTCATGGTTCACACCAAATCCAACTCCAAGTTCTCTTGATTTTATCTCCCAAATGTCTATCAAATGTGCCCATATCTTTCTATCAATCCTGACTCTGAATTAGATCAGCATAGTAAACATTAATTAAGTCTAATATATTGCCACTTTCACCTTAGTCTGAAAACCTATTCCTTATTCTGTATTCAATCCCAAATTATATCCTGATACATTATGTAAAATGACAATAGAGTTAATATAATGAAATTGAAGAGCAACATTAAGGTACTCCAATAAAATCAGTATAGAGATACTTCCAAGATGGTTATAAATTTTACCATTATTAATTACATGGGGAGACACAAACTTAAAAATAATGTAAATAAATTAAAGTGCCAAATAAAATTATTCTGCTTTTATTAATAAGAGCTTCTTCATGCCCTTCCCGTTTCTTATTGCTTATTCTCACTGATAAGGGATATTAATGATTGGGAAAGATAAGAGTGTGTCTATTAGATGTGCTATTTTCCTTGAGAGCATTAAGTCTGCTATGCTTTACCCAAAAGTTCAAAATTTCATGAAACTCACCGACGTCCATACCACGATGCCTAAAAATTAACTAAATGGCAATCCCCAGTCCCTATACCTTTCCCCTGTGGAAAGTATAGTTATAAGAAGTCATTCAGTTCAGATCAGTTCAGTCGCTCAGTCGTGTCCGACTCTTTGTGACCCCATGAATCGCAGCACGCCTGGCCTCCCTGACCATCACCAACTCTGGGAGTTTACCCAAACCCATGTTCATTGAGTCGGTGATGCCATCCAGCCATTTCATCCTCTGTCATTCCCTTCTCCTCCTTGCCCCAATCCTTCCCAGCATCAGGGTCTTTTCCAATGAGTCAACTCTTCGCATGAGGTGGCCAAAGTATTGGAGTTTCAGCTTCAGTATCGGTCCTTCCAATGAACACCCAGGACTGATCTCCTTTAGGATGGACTGCTTGGATCTCCTTGCAGTCCAAGGGACTCTCAAGAGTCTTCTCCAACACCACCGTTCAAAAACATCAATTCTTTTGCCCTCAGATTTCTTCACAGTCCAACTCTCACATCCATACGTGACTACTGGACAAGCCATAGCCTTGACTAGAAGGATCTCTGGTGGCAAAGTAATGTCTCTGCTTTTTAATATGCTATCTAGGTTGGTCATAACTTTCCTTCCAAAGAGGAAGCGTCTTTTAATTTCATGGCTGCAGTCACCACCTGCAGTGATTTTCAGTTCAGTTCAGTCGCTCAGTCATGTCCGACTCTTTGCGACCCCATGAATCGCAGCATGCCAGACCTCCCTGTCCATCACCAACTCCCAGAGTCATCTTTTAATTTCATGGCTGCAATCACCATCAGCAGTGATTTTGGAGCCCCAAAAAATAAATTCTGACACTGTTTCCACTGTTTCCCCATCTATTTCCCCCGAAGTGATGGGACCAGACACCATGATCTTAGTTTTCTGAATGTTGAGCTTTAAGCCAACTTTTTCACTCTCCTCTCTCACTTTCATCAAGAGGCTTTTTAATTCTTCTTCACTTTCTGGTGTAAAGGTAGTGTCATCTGCATATCTGAGGTTATTGATATTTCTCCTGGCAATCTTAATTCCAGTTTGTGCTTCTTCCATCCCAGCGTTTCTCATGATGGTGTGATCACTCACCTAGAGCCAGACATCCTGGAATGTGAAGTCAGGTGAGCCTTAGAAAGTATCACTACGAACAAAGCTAGTGGAGGTGATGGAATTCCAGTTGAGCTATTTCAAATCCTCAAAGATGATGCTGTGAAAGTGCTGCACTCAATATGCCAGCAAATCTGGAAAACTCAGCAGTGGCCACAGGACTGGAAAAGATCTGTTTTCATTCCAATCCCAAACAAAGGCAATGCCAAAGAATGCTCAAACTACCGCACAATTGCACTCATCTCACACGCTAGTAAAGTAATGCTCAAACTTCTCCAAGCCAGGCTTCAGCAATACATGAACTGTGAACTTCCAGATGTTCAAGCTGGTTTTAGAAAAGGCAGAGGAACCAGAGATCAAATTACCAACATCTGCTGGATCATCGAAAAAGCAAGAGAGTTCCAGAAAAACATCTATTTCTGCTTTATTGACTATGCCAAAGCCATTGACTGTGTGGATCACAAGAAACTGGGGAAAATTCTGAAAGAGATGGGAATACCTGACCACCTGACCTGTCTCTTGAGAAACCTGTATGCAGGTCAGGAAGCAACAGTTAGAACTGGACATGGAACAACAGACTGGTTCCAAGTAGGAAAAGGAGTATCTCAAGGCTGTATATTGTCACCCTGCTTATTTAATTTATATGCAGAGTACATCATGAGAAATGCTGGACTGGAAGAAGCACAAGATGGAATCAAGATTGCTGGGAGAAATATCAATAAGAAGTCACTACTTATTATTATCAAAGAATACGGCAGGAACTCAAAGATTTCTAAAAGAAGGAAGCTGGGTCATTCTTGTTTGGTTTCACCAATTAAGCCAATGTTATTTGTCCAGTTTTTACTACATTTGAACTTATATAAAATTGGTTAACATGCCTCCCCAAAAAGGTAAACCCTGTCATGGTTTCCCCAGATTGGGAGAGGGGGGCATTGAGAAATATTGCCTCGTGTCACTGAATGACTATCACTTAAACACAAGTTTTCTCTCCTAACTAAAGAGTAGACAATCCTAGCCTGTCATCATATCTGATTTGTAGTTCCCTTCTTCCTCATCTATTGAAAGAATATTTTCTAATTTTTACTTTTCTTTTTAACCTTATATTGTCAACACCCTAGTTATATTTTGCACATGGACTTATTCAGTTCATACTATTTTTGATTGAATATTTAAAATATTTATACCACACTAGCTTCTGCTTAGCAGTTTCACTTTCTGCTATGGAATTACATAAACCAGTGGAACCTGTCTCTAGGACAAATTTTACCTGCACCTGAGGCTCCACCTTAGTTTCAAGGAATCTGAAGCCACAGTTTCTGTCTTTGAAGCTTGTGTATCCTCAATTAGGACCAGTTGCTCTACCAGATGTTCCTGAAGGCATTAACTTCCGTCAGGTTTTGAATTTCTAGGCCTGAAATAAAATTTCTATCATTTTTTTCTGGATGATTCCATGTGGATTACATTTCTCAAAAAGTAAGCTTTTAACCCAATCATGTTCCCTATCGACTTGCTTTTGCATTCTCAGTCACATCCAACTCTTTGTGATCCCATGGACTGCATGCAGCATGTCAGACTTCCTTATCCTTCACCATCTCCTGGAGTTAGATCAAACTCACGTCCATTGAGTCAGTGATAGCGTCTAACTGTCTCATCCTCTATCATCCCCTTCTCCTCCTACCTTCCATCTCTCCCAGCATCAGGGTCTTTTTCAATTAGCCTTTGCACAGTTTCTTTTTCTATCTCTTCTTTCCTTTATTTTCAATTGGAGTTTCAATTACATACATTTTGAAAATTATTCTTCTCAAGAAACAGTCCCACATTTATAACATCTATCCCATCTTCAAACTCTTCAGAAATTCTTTGAAATATTTTATACTGGTCTTTGTAGTATTTGTATCCCAAGCCTATTCAGTGTCATTTACATTCTAGAGTAGCTTTTTCATCTCCATCAAGTGGCTCCTTAACTGCTGTTAGAATGGATTCAATCCACAGCTCAAAAGTTCCCAGCATTTGGCCTCCTCTGAGGATTCTTCAGTCCTTTTGCTATGACCTCTGTCTGCCCTGTCAGATTTTTTTCTGCAGCACTGTGATCTAATAATAAGTAAAATGTCTTCCCCATTTTCTAAGGGCTATTTTAAGAACAATTAGACTTGGTACATTTCTTAATTTTTTATATCTACTGTATCCTGACTTTTCAGTTCATATCACCTTCATATACATTTACTCTCTCATAGGATTTAGCTTTCCCCCAGGGGAAATGTTTTTCTTTATCTAACTTAACTAAACTGTCTTCCTTCATTTTATTTTCACTTGCCAATGGTTTTCATCTGAAGGTAAAAATAAAATATATTTTCAAACCACTCCATAAAAAATAGGCTTCTTTCCAATAGAAACTGTGATTCAATCACAAGCATATTTTTGGAGATACAGATACATGCATATATATATATGTATATATATATATATATATACTCAGTATAATAATTCATTAAGTTTTGAGTTCTATTTATTTTTTTTAAACAGAAGTTCAAACTTTCTCATTTAATTACTGATAATTATATACAATTTGTCAGTGTACCACAATTTCAAGCTCTAAATCTTAAATCATATTCAAACATTATTTTTAAATAAACTCTGCTTCAAATCCTCCTTGCAATAGTAATTTAAGAAATTTATAGAAATGTACTACATCCAGGATAATACCATCTATTCAACAAGAATGTGTATTTCTTTTTAATATTGTTCACTGATAGTCTTTTTTTTTTATGAATAGTGTATAATTCATGAGGTGTGGCTGCACTGGAGTTTGGGAGATTGGCTGTATGACTAGCAAAATATAAAAGCCAAAGAGACCCTAGAACATATAATGGTTCATGTCCAATAATCCTGCTCTGTAACACATGTACTCCAATTATGGAGTGACTTAGGGATGGATATCCAGAAGCTGCTATACTCAGAACCTTGTCTACTGTATCTATCACCATGCATATCTGTCTTGTTTCTTATACTGAGGATAAGAAAACTTGACACTAGTGAAGCTTAATGTGCTTTGTAAGTTTGATTTTCAATTTGAAAAGAAAATTGCTACTGCTGACTGAGAGGAGTGTGCCTTACAATTCAAAATATTAAAAAGGAAATCAGAATCTGAAGAAGCTACTCTTGCACTGCACACCTCATATGTAGCTTTAAAAATTTAAAACTAGACACTTATTATGCCTCTGGATCACATAGAGAAGACAGCTGCCTCAGAAAATTTAAAAAGTCCTGGTCTGAGATGCAGTGTTGACTGAAAAAATAGAGTAAAAGCAATATATATATATTGCTACTGAAGTACTGCTTGGTTTGAGGTGAGCTGTTATTAGAGACATATCTAATCTTCATCACCTCTGTGTGTATTTCAAAGTCAAACTGCAACTGTCTTATGAAAGTTCTCTTCAGGCTTCTATTAATAAAACCACATATGTTTCACCTGCTTTCAAAAACCTAATGACTAATATTAAATAAACTGGACTCTCTATGTAGTTTTTCCCCAAATTCTACATCTTGGTCATTTTATAAAGTTCATGTTTGATGTTATAGAAGTTGTGCTCTGAAATATTAGTATAGTTTATGTGTCTTCTTCTCCCCAGTCTAGATCCAACTGAGAGATAAATGCAGAAGACAGAGATGGATATACAAATGTTACCATTATTGCTGATAAAATCTAGAAGGAGAAGGTGACTTAAGTCTGTGGATAAGAAGGTCTACTAATGTTTTGTTCCTAAATTAGAATTACCCGTGTAGTCTTAGGCTACATTAGACTATTATGGACCCTTCCATGGGGACTGAGCCTTGCAGAACTGTCTACATTTAGAGCAGACATTCTGAGCATGATATAGATAATAAAAGCCTAAACAGAAGAGAGAAAAAGGCTGAGTCTAACAGGTTGAGCTGTAACCTTAAACTCACCAGTCATGTTAGGCATGGAAGATGGATTTCACCTCTATGGAAAAGGAAGAGTGGGAAATAAATGCCCCTTTTTATAATGCCCATTTTTTTCTTTCAGTACCCGCTCCAGCATTTTTGCCTGGAGAATGCCCATGGACAGAGGAGCCTCATGGGCTACAGTCCATGGGGTTGCAAAAACTAAGCAACTAAGCACAGCACAGCATGGGTCTGTAAGTAACAGGGAGGTAAAAAGCAGTTCTTATTTTCCTCACCAATGTGTATCTGAAACTTTCCCAGTATTTGGTATATCTTAGACACTTAAAACAGTCTTGATGAATGAAGAAATGAATTGATAAAATTAGGTTAACAAGAATATGAGTGGTCTGCTTTTGAGGCAGTAAATAGTAGAAAGAAAAACAAAATTAATTTAGTTAAGGAAAAAAGTAGATGGTTTGGGTACAAGATTAATTTATTTGCACATGAAACTGTTAATTTAAGAAGCGTAATTCAGGATGGGAGGGAATAAGTGGTGGTACTTAAAATATTAGTAATTTGTTATTAAAAGTGAGTGCATTTTTACTCTCTTATTTCAACGATTGAACACGTTTTAATGCAAAAAGGAAAAGAAAAATTAGTAAATATCAAGGGAAGCATCATTGAAATAAATGTCCTTTGAATGTAAGAAGTAACAGAATGTAAGAATCAACCAGACTCCTAAATTTTAGAAATAAGCAAGGTCATCCTCCTTCATTACAGAAGACTAGGAAAAAATAAAGTCATAATGTAAGGATTAAAAAATCTTTAGATAAAGAAAATTACTGTTTTTAGTTTAACATTATAATAAATAATGAACTTATTAGGACCGAGAATATTTTACTCGGAAATGAAAAAAAAAAATTCAGTTCAGTTCAGTTCCTTCGCTCAGTCATGTCTGACTCTGCGACCCTAGTAACCCCAGCACGCCAGGCCCTCCTACCTATCACCAACTACCAGAGTCCACCCAAACCCATGACCATTGAGTCGGTGATGTCATTCAACTGTCTCATCCTCTGTCGTCCCCTTCTCCTCCTGCCCTCAATCTTTCCCAGAATCAGGGTCTTTTCAAATGAGGCAGCTCTTTGCATCAGGTGACCAAAGTATTGGAGTTTCAGCTTCAACATCAGTCCTTCCAATGAACACCCAGGACTGATCTCCTTTAGGATGGACTGCTTGGATCTCCCTGCAGTCCAAGGGACTCTCAAGAGTCTTCTCCAACACCACAGTTCAAAAGCATCAATTCTTCTGCGCTCAGCTTTCTTTATAGTCCAACTCTCACATCCAGACATGACTACTGGAAAAACCATAGCCTTGCCTAGATGGACCTTTGTTGGCAAAGTAATGTCTCTGGTTTTTAATATGCTGTCTAGGTTGGTTATAACTTTCCTTCCAACGAGTAAGCGTCTTTTAATTTCATGGCTGCAATCACCATCAGCAGTGATTTTGGAGCCCAAAAAAATAAAGTCTGAAGTTTCCACTATTTCCCCATCTATTTGCCATGAAGTGATGGGACCGGGTGCCAGGATCTTAGTTTTCTGAATGTTGAGCTTTAAGCCAACTTTTTCACTCTCCTCTTCCACTTTCATCAAGGAGTTCTTTAGTTCTTCTTCACTTTCTGGTGTAAGGGTGGTGTCATCTGCAAATCTGAGGTTATTGATATTTCTCCCGGCAATCTTGATTCCAGCTTGTGTTTCTTCCAGCCCAGTGTTTCTCATGATATACTCTGTATATAAGTTAAATAAGCAGGGTGACAATATACAGCCTTGACGTACTCCTTTTCCTATTTGGAACCAGTCTGTTGTTCCATGTCCAGTTCTAACTGTTACTTCCTGACCTGCATACAGGTTTCTCAAGAGACAGGTCAGATGGTCTGGTATTCCCATCTCTTTCAGAATTTTCCACAGTTTATTGTGATCCACACAGTCAAAGGCTTTTGCATAGTCATTAAAGTAAATCATTATTTGGTTTGGCATAGTCAAATAAACTAAAAGAAAATTTAGTTTGTTAAGTTTTACATTAGGACCTGAAGACACATGGAAGTGTAAAAGACCAGTCCTAAATCAGGGAGCTCTTACCTGCATAATCATAAAATATGCATAAGTTTCATAGGTATGCTCCAACAGTATTTTGATACAACTCTAGAGAATAAAACTAATGCTCATGGATATTTTAGTTGGGCTTCACTGTTAGATGACAAAATAAGTTTAGTATTAACAGGTATGCAGAAATGAAGATATTCTCTGAGCCAACCAATATCAAAGAAATCATATATGTTGGGTTAGATATATCAAAATATATTTATGTTATGAAACAATGCTTGAATTAAGAGAGATGATTTATCCAAAAATGCAAATTGACTGTGAGGAACTATGTCTAGGAGAGAAAATTGCTAATAGTGAGTAGGCATGAAGATAGGACTCTAGCCAAGTGATATTGTTTTTTAAAATAAGATTCATAATAGTAAAGTATTCAGCTATTATTCAAAACTGAGAAAATAAACAACTTTATTCATAAAGAGTGGATGAACATGAAAGTGAAATCTTTAATGAAGTGGTAATGTAAATTCATAGTTAGGCAAATAGTCTTTTTTCGAAAAATATAAAAAAGAAATCAAGTTTGTAAAAATTTTTGAACTAAAAATAGAAACAAAACATGTAACTCTTTCTAGGATACTGCATTTTAGTTAAGAGTGAATTGGAAGGATGCAATCAAAAACACTTTAAAGATGATTTAAATAAATGCCTGCTGCCTAGGGAGCAGAAAGCAAAAAAAAAAAAAAAAAAAAAATCAACACACCCTGATTAATGATAATATCAAGTCAGATTATCTAGACAATAGACACCCCATGAACCCATTAGAGAGCTGAAATTGCAGGACAAACCAGTAGCTAGAATTTAAGGGAAGTCAGACATTGGAGAAGGAAATGGTAACCCACTCCAGTGTTCTTGCCTGGAGAATCCCAGGGACGGGGGAGCCTGGTGAGCTGCCGTCTGTGGGGTGGCACAGAGTCGGACACGACTGAAGCGACTTAGCAGCAGCAGCAGCAGCAGCAGCAGACTTCTCCAAAAAGGTCAAGGTGTGAATGTTGGCTTCCGTGTGGCACCTATGGGAGAAGACAAGGCCGCTGTATAAGTGAACATGGACTCAGCTAATATTGTTGATGAATTGGCTGAATATGGGCTAAAGGAGTTCTAGGAAGAGGCCCCATTCAGGGCCTGAGAGTGGGCTCCTGGCTAACACTCTGAAATGAATTGTGTGAGGAGACAAACATACTGACAAAGCAAAAAACCTTTATTGGAAAGGGGCTTTCCAGTGGAAAGTAGCAGGGTGACGTAAGAGCACCGGGTAAACTATTCTGCCATGTGGCTCACAGTCTCAGGTTTCGTGATAATGAGGTTAGTTTCCAGGTTCTCTCTGGCCAATCATCTTGCTTATGCCCATATTTGGTCCGACTTAGAGTCCTTCCTGGTGGCAAGCACATCTCTCAGTCAAGATGGATTCCAGCCTGAGGGTTTCTGGAAGGTTGGTGGGACATACAGGCTAGGATATCCTCCCTCCTTGTGGTCCATCTGGAATTCTGGTTGGTGGCAGCTTGTTGGCAGCAGCACATCGGGTCGGTGTTCCCTATTGGGCAGGACCTCCAGTTGTGAGGTAACTCACGCACAGCTATTATTGCGCCTGGCCAAGGCAGTGGTTTCAGTAAGTGGTTCTCTAACAAAGGGAGAGTATATATGCTCAGGGAGCCACAGATGTAAGGAGGATTTTCAGGTATTTATAGATTCTTCCACTGGCTCTCCCCGGGGCGTTCATGAGAGAATGAGGGCAGAGAGGGAGACAGAAGGTTCGATCTCTGGGTCAGAAAGATCCTCTGGAGGGGGACATGACAACCAGCTCCAGTATTCTTGCCTGGAAAATCCCAAGGACAGAGGAGCCTGGTCGGCTATGGTTCATAGAGTTGCAAAGATTCGAACAGGACTGAAGTGACTTAGCACACACACACACACACAATATTCCTTCTACCTATATTCTTTGTTTTATACCATGATGTCAAGTTATGTTTTTAATAAAGGTATCATTTGAATAAGAGGGGTCGGTTTGCTATCTACTCTGTTGTTGTTTAGTCACTAAGTCGTGTCTGAGTCTTTTGCGACCCCATGGACTGTATCCCTCCAAGCTCCTCTCTCTGTGGGATTTGCCTGGCAAGAATACTGGAGAGAGGTGGGAGGGGGGTTCTGGAAGGGGAAAACCTATACACCCATGGTGGATTCATGTCAATGTATGGCAAAACAAATACAATATTGTAAAGTTAAAAAATAGATAAACTAAAAAAAAAAAAAAAAAAGAATACTGGAGAGGGTTGCCATTTCCTTCTCTGGGGGATATTCCTGGGCCAAGTATTGAACCCACAACTGCTGCATTGGCAGGTGGATTCCTTACCACTGAGCCACCAGGGAAAACAATCTAGTCTGTAGTCCCACAATAATATGAAGGACAGAAAGCTATTATTGATTGGCTGCCATTGCTTGTTCAGACTCCATTATCCAAAACGGTGGCTGAAGTTTATATAATTTCAAAGGAAAGAAGATGGTCCAAAACTGGAAGATCTTGGAAGAGTTGTCAGTTTCTCAGAAATTCCACTCAGATACTGAATACAGAATCTTCCCCATCAATATACACATCAAAGCTGTCAATAGCCATAAGATGGTATCAAGCTGCATCTTGGATTGAACAGATTTGTAAGTGTGTATATGAAGTGCAACTGGTTGAGTATACATTCATCCCCAACATTTCATTAACCCTGAAATGATGTGATTCTAGAGGATATACAAGTTAATATTTTGGATGCCATCATGCCAGGACTTTAGTACTAAAAACATACCCAATTTAGCTATTGAACCCATATGCACTGACACAGCTACACAAATTATTTAAATAGTGAAATTTGTTCATATCAGTTGATAAGTAATCACTGGTCTTATCTCAGCCCCCTCTCTTGCATCAGATTTGGTTCAAATCTGGATTTGTTCAAAGATAGAAATTAATATAGTAACAGTCCAATAAAAGCCTCCAAGCTCTTGATTCAGTGCTATGGATTGATTCTATTCTAGTTAGTCTGTACCTGTGTCTTCTAAGTGTTAAATACTTTCAAAATTACTTTCAAGCAACTCAGGTTAAAGTCTCTAAGTGTTATTTTCCCCTATTTTAAATTGTGTGCTTTTTCTACTTTGAAGTAAATTCCAGTAGTTCTCTCTTCATTTATCTTAGTATCTTGACTACTACCTTTACAAATAAATGTATTTATTCTTCCAAAATTAAAAATACGTTTCACATAAAAAGTAATTTAGATCAGTACTTAACTGGAAAAACGTGATTTTATTTCCAGTTACCCATATTTTAAAATTATATTTTCAGTATAAAATGATTATTATTAATAGCAAAACAGAGTGTCAAATAAAACAAATTATTTCCTACCCACCAACAGTTTTTTAGAGTATTAAAATACCAAAGCAGTATTTTAAAATGCCATGTAGGTATTAGCGAGTTCATCTTTGCTATTCAAAAAAAGCACTTGCTAAACCACTAAAGTGTTTGAGGTGTTGTTGAAAGTGTACATTTGAGGCACCTTTCCTTCTTTTAATGAAGTTTCTATCAAGAAAATAAGAAAGCATAGAGCCAAAGGAAATCCATTTAAAACGTGAAATTAATCATAAGAGAATTTTCTATAATTGTGCTTAAAGTTGGGTGTAGGATACCATTTTCAAATTTCAAATTCTTGAGGTCAGAAGTCAGAAATGGATCTTACTATGCTATTAATAAAAGTAAAGTGCCAATAGGATTCTGTTCCTCCTGAATTCTTTAGAAGAGAATGCTTCTAGAAAGCCCCACCTTCCTTGTTTCATGTGCCCATTCCTCCATCTTCAAACCCAGCAATGTGGTGTCAGGACTCCTTATTCCGCCATCTCTCCGGTTCTACCTCTTCTGCTTCCCTCTTCCACTGGGTGGTTTCACCTCCGAACCTACCTGACCATAATCCAGGGTAATCTTTCTAGCTCACTGTCAGCTGATCAGCAACCTTAACTGCATCTGTAAAATTTAATTTCTGTTTGTCATGTAGCACACATATTGACAGGATTCAGGAACACGGACAGGGACATCTTTGGGAGAGGGCTTTATTTCACCTGCCACCACTTGTTACGAAGTGAGCACACATAAGAAACTATGAATACAGGTCAAGAAATAGCTCATTATCAGCCTATGCAAAGCATCCCCCGTGTCATTTGTGAATCATTGTGGAAATGATTCAAACACTACCTTGAATTTTAAAATTATAAGGTAGTTTGTCACTTTGGGAGTTTTAAAAATAGCACCATATGGTGCATATTCTTTTGTGTCTGACTTTTGTTCATTCAAGATTTTGCATATAATATTAATCCATGTTCTTATTGATACATGTTTATTCTTATGTAGTATCTCACTGTATGAATAAAGCACAACTTATTTATTCATTTGAATGTCGATAAGCATTTGATTTCGTCCAATTTGGGATTCTTTCAAATGCTATAGCAGAGAAAATTTAGTACTCATCTTTTATTGCTTATGTGCATGTACTGTTGTTTTTCAGTTGCTCAGTCATGTGCAACACTTTGCAGCCCATGGACTGCAGCACACCAGGGTTCCCTGTCCTTCACCATCTCCCAGAGCTTGCTCAAACTCACGTCACCATTGAGTCGGTGATGCCATCCAACCATCTCATCCTCTGTCATCTCCTTCTCCTCCTGCGATCAGTCTTTATCAGCATCAGGGTCTTTTCTAATGAGTTGGCTTTTTGCATCAGGTAGTCAAAGTATTGGAGCTTCTTCAGTCCTTCCAATGAATATTCAGGATTGACTTTCTTTAGGATTCATAGGTCTGATCTCCTTGCAGTCCAGGGGACTCTCGGGTCCCTTCTTCTCAAGAGTCTTCTCCTGACTCTTCTCAAGAGACAGTTCAAAAGCATCAATTCTTTGGCACTCAGCCTCCTTTATGAGGGCTTCCCTTGTGGCTCAGCTGGTAAAGAATCTGCCTGCAATTCGGGAGACCTGGGTTCAATCCCTGGGTTGGGAAGATCCCCTGGAGAAGAGAAAGGCTACCCACTCCAGTATTCTGGCCTGGAGAATTCCATTGACTACAGTCTCACATCAATACATGATTATTTGAAAAACCATAGCTTTGACTATATGGACTTTTGTCAGCAAAGTGATGTCTCTGCCTTTTAATACACTGTCTAGTTTTGTCATAGCTTTTCTTCCAAGGAGCAAGCGTCTTTTGATTTCATGACTGCAGTCATCTTCTGCAGTGTATACCAAGTATAAAAATAGTGTGAAAATGTTAGTTGCTCAGTTGTGTCCAACTCTTTGCAACCCCATGGACTGTAGCTTGGTAGGCTCCTCTGTTCATGGAATTCTCCAGAGTACTGGAGTGGTTAGCCATTCCCTTCTCCAGGAGATCTTCCTGTCCCAGAAATTGAACTCAGGTCTCCTGCATTGAAGGTGGATTCTTCACCATGTGAGCCACCAGGGGAGCCCATACCAAGTATAAATCTAGTAGTAAAAACCTGGTGCCAATGGGTAAGGATATGTTCAAAGTTGCCAGACAATGTCAAAATATATTTCCCCAGTGACCATACCTGATTACACTCCCAACAGATGTGTAGGAAAATTAGTTTGCTAAGACCATTTGCCAGAACTGGACACTGAATTTTATTGCATTTTTTCTGAATCTATTGTATTAATTAGTTATCTTTTCTCCTTTATTCTGATAGTATAGATTTTCAAATATCAAAACAATGTTATCTTCTTGGAGAAAAACACAGTTGGCTCATGACATATAATTTATCTATCAGCTCTATCTAACATCTGCATATTTCTGGAAATCCAATTAATTAATATATTGATTAGGATTTCTGCAACCTGGATCAAAAGTGAAGGTGGATTCTTCTGTTTTATTTTTTTCTTTAATCTCATGTCATATCTCTATAAAGTTTTTAGAACAAAATCAAGCTAACATCATAAAATATTATAGAAATTGATCACTTTACTGTGATTACTGGAAAATTTACATTTTTTCTTTCTGACATATTAGTAGAATTTACTATAGAAGCCTTCCTAGTGTTGAGGTTATGGAAATGTGTTTTTGTGTTGTATATGTTGTGTATATGCAGTGTGTGTCTGACAATTTTTAATTATGATTTAGTTACTATTCCAGTGATTGATTTCTGGATTAAAAATACCTCATAGTTTAGTGTCTCTAAATGATAATTTTATTTTGTGGGTCAAGAATTTGGGGAAAGCATAGTTGAGCAGTTCTTGAACGGGGCTCACTTATGGGATAATATCCAAATATTGGCTGGGGTTTCCATCAACTGAGGGTGTCACTGGGCTGACATTTAACATGACTGACTTACACAGCCACGAGTTGATGGTAACTGTCTACTGAAAGTTCATCTGAGGTTTTCAAGTGTCTATGCTTGGCATCTTAGGCAGCAGTATCAGAAAAGTTGAACTTCTTACATGATGACTGACTTCCCCCAGAGCAAGTACCACTTGAAGGTCAGGCAGAGGCTTCATAGCCTTGAATTTTGTCTTGATCTACCAGTTACTGATGGTGATGTGTTAAAATGTCTCAGTATGATTATATCGTTGGCTATCTCTCTTTGTAGTTTATAAAATTCAGAAAGATCTTTAGTCCTTACATCTTTAATTTTTTTTCTCTCTCTGCTTTTTTCATTTCTCATCTTGAGACTCAGATTCATGAAAGTTAGACCATTTGATACTATATCACAGGCAATGAAACTCAGTTAATTTTTTCCAGTCTTTTTCTCTATTTCAGTTTATAGCTTCTACTACTATGTCTTCAAGGTCACTGATATTTTGTACTGCAATATCTAATCTGCAATTAATGCCAGCCAGTGAATTTCTTAGAACAGACAATATATGCTCATCTCTTGGAGTTTGGCTTAGTTTTGTTTTATGTCTTTCATTTATTTCCTTATATTATTCATGTTTTTCTTTAAGTATATGGTCATTATCTGTAATAGCTACTTTAAGACTGTCATAGCCTTTCTCATGATTTTGCCATCTCTGGATTTCCTTCTGGCTACTTATTTTTCTAGTTGTTGTGGGCCACAAGTTCTTGATTATTTTTACCAGTCTAGTATTTTTTTTTGTTTAATCAGAAGCGTCACATCATGTATTATACAACTTTGAATGCTGTTATTTTCTGTTTGCTTTAAAGAGCATTGAGCTTTGTTCTGGCAGTAAGCCAATTTATTTGCAGATTATCTGGATCCTTTTCTGACTTGTTTTTAATTTTTTGGAGGATAAGAATAACCTTTATTTCAGGATTAGTTTAGTCATATTACTAAGGCTCAGGCCTCGCAATGATTCTAGCTTGGTGTTTGTGAGGATTTTTTCACATTTGCTGATAAACTTGAATGCCTCCAAGTTCTGTGTGGATATTGTTTAACATACAGCTTCCTCCTGATCATTCTTTCCCAGCCATATGGAGTTTCACCTCATGCATGCCTCAATGTTTATCAACAGACTCAGAAGTAATCTTCCCAGATTTTTGAATCTTTCTGTGTATTTCCCCCGTCTTCATCACTTTGTCACACAGATTTCAAGTGATACATCCTCCCTGAATCTGATCTCTGTCTCCTCAATGCAGCAAAAAGACCATGCTTTAATAATACCTTATTGGGCATTAAACAAGAATCTCTGATAAAGCAGAAATGATTTAATGTAGTCCAACCACATTTAGGACCAAATAATTTTAAACAGAAATAGAACTGGGATAGCAAATTTTACGCTGGCCATTGGTCAGTCAGTTGCATTATTTTCGTTCATAAATTAATTCAATTTTAGGATTTTATGTTCAAACTTAATTTTTTTCAATACAAATTTATAAAGCAAATAATATTTTAAGTGGTGTAAACTTATGAAATAAATTACTTTGTGTAGATAGCACTGTATTACTACATTAAGATTATTGTTTTATAGGTTTATCTATGTAATAAATATAAACAATGGTTTCAACTCATTCAGTTCAGTTTAGTTGCTCAGTCCTGTCCGACTCTTTGTGACCCCATGGACTCAGCATGCCAGGCTTCCCTGTCCATCACCAACTCAACTCATTAGTGACATACAAATATTGTTCAGTCACTCAGTTGTGACCCTTTCTGACTCCACAGACTGCAGCATGCCAGGTTTTCCTGTCCTTCACCATCTCCCGGAGCTTGCTCAAACTCATGTCCATTGAGACAGTGATGCCATCCAACCATCTCATCCTCTGTCGTCCCCTTCTGCTACTGCCTTCAATCTTTCCCATCATCAGGGTCTTTTCCAATGAGTCAGTTCTTCGAATCAGGTGGCCAAAGTATTGGAGTTTCAGCTTCAGCCTCAGTCCTTCCAATGAATATTCAGGGTTGATTTCCTTTAGGATTGACTGGTTGGACCTCCTTGCAGTCCAAGGGACTCTCAAGAGTTTTCTCCAACACCACAGTTCAAAAGCATCAATTCTTCAGCACTCAGCCTTCTTTATGGTTCAATTCTCACATCCATACATGACTATTGGAAAAACCACAGCTTTGACTATACAGACCTTTGTGGACAAAGTGATGTCTCTGCTTTTTAACACACTGTCTAGGTTTGTCATGGGGTTCCCTTGTGGGTCAGCTGGTAAAGAATCTGCCTGCAATGTGGGAAACC
Organism: Giraffa tippelskirchi; assembly: GCF_054371585.1. Lineage (NCBI taxonomy): Eukaryota > Metazoa > Chordata > Mammalia > Artiodactyla > Giraffidae > Giraffa > Giraffa tippelskirchi. Next base: position 88,606,170 of record NC_137285.1, on the reverse strand, counting down.
TGGGTTCGATCCCTGGGTTTGGAAGATCCCCTGGAGAAGGCAATGACTACCCACTCCAGTATTGTGGCCTGGAGAATTCCATGTACTGTATAGTCCATGGAGTTGCAAAGAGTTGGACACAATTGAGTGACTTTCACTTTCAGGTTTGTCATAGCTTTTCTTACAGCAAGCAAACATAAGTATTAGATTCAAATTTAAAGATATGCCATTATTGTGAATACTATATTTATTGATTTCTCTTTCATTGAAGGTTTACTATATATTTTGTCTTCTAAACCTTTTTAAGCCAGGATATACATCAAAATGTACAGTGCTAATCTTTTATAATCTATTGGGCTTATGTGCTAAATTGCTTCAGTTGTGTCTGACTCTTTGTGATCCTATGGACTGTATCCCACCACGCTCCTCTGTTCATGGGGATTCTCCAGGCAAGAATACTGGAATGGGTTGCCATGCCTTCTTCTGAGGAATCTTCCTGACAAATGCATTTTCTGAACAAAGGATAGAGATGTATTGTGTTAGTATGAAGAGAAATTGGGTACTACCATTAGCAAATGCTATGCTGTATTTTAAGGTGACATGCTTTGAAGTCAGCTTAACTTGGTTTAGATCTTGGCTTGACTAGATACTTACAATGAAACTCAGAAAATTATTTAGCTTGTCAATTCCTCAGTTTCTTCATCTAAAATAAGAATGAGTTACAGCAAACATTGAGTGTTGTGAATATAAAAATGACAGGTAAAAAATACAGGTAAAATTTGTAGCACAGTGACTGGTGCATGAGTTAACACTGAAAATGGTTACATAGTTTTGGAGATATGTCTAAACAGAGTAGAGATGATGGAGAATCAGAAGATCTCATACTCAAGAACATATGTGTACACATTCAGTACATTTAAACAATGGATTAGCCAGATTCCCTACTCACGTGAGTCCCTCTGACTTTGGAACTAGCCTCTTAAAAAGAGAAGAAAAAATTTATAATACAGTCCTAAACGCATCAAAACAAATATTTAGCATCAAATCTATCTCTTAAATTAGAGTGGAAAACAAAAGTTGTACTAATTATTTAATGTTTTCTTGACATTGACTCACCAACTTTGCCAAAATTTAAGTTTCCTGTAATGTGATGCTCAAGCTCTCTTCTCTGACCTCAATGAGGCACACACTTAGCACACACTCTGTTGTGAATGTGTGGCTACTTCTAACCTCCACAAATTTTGAGTTCCTTGAGAGTAGGTTCATTTTATTCCTTGCTGTTTACTTATATTTCATTCAAAATACCAAAAGATTAAATGATTTTAAATGTCTATTGAATGAATATATGAAGAGAAATGGAAGCATATTTTAATGTTCAACCTTGGATTTTTCATGGCGAGGGAGGTGAGGTTTGTGGTAATTTTTTTTTTTAATCATTATTTAAGAATAATGTAAAAGATTGTCTTTGATTGTCACACTGGTAAAATTATCCATAGTCATTTTTGGAATCTTGTGCCTTCCTCATTCTTTCCAATGCTTAATTTCTGTGTAAGAAGTTATTTTTAAAATAATTTGAGAAAAATAGTAAAGGTGCTGATAGAAAGCGCTAATATTTTAAGAAAAAATTGAAAAGAAAAAGTGGTATAAGATAATGTACCAACCATTTCTTCTCTTTGTATCTCTAAACCTCTTCACTACTAAGTTCAAAATCTCCCAAAAATGATTGGTCGCTTGAAGCATCTGTGTAGATAATGTTTTTTTTACAAGGGCAATCAGTGATACTGTAAGGGATAATGAAGTGGAAAAGCATAAAGAATCTAAGCTTTAATAATGTTGGCTTATAAACACCTCGTTGTGGACACAATAATAGGCAAATTTGTATATCTTCTAACATTTTAGATTATACAAGGCAGTTAATTTGATATTTTTGAGTTGAGAAGAATTTTAATTTGTTCAAATGATCACTCTTATATTACCTGTCAGTATACATACACACACACACGAATACTCTTGCCTGAGCACATATAGATTGTAGATAAATCTCAAAGGTACAAGTATGATCTGGGGTGCACAAAAAAAGAAAATATGATAAAATTACAACTGGGAAGTTATCTGGAAATCATTTTCAGAATTTTCTAATTGAAAGCTATTTGCATATTTACTGGGGACTCTAAATGTGCCTCAATACTGCATATGTGCAATGTCCATTTCTGTTATATTCCTGGTCTCCTCAAAGTCCATAATTTGCCTTTGAGGATGATAATTTAGTTTAAAAAGTGCTGAGCAATGTGTCAAAAGTGCCAGGTTCAAGAATAATGTTTTTCAATTTCTTACTCTGTGACCTTAAGCATATTATTCATTTTCTATACACATTTTAATATACTCAAAAAACTTTGTCACTTACTTAAAAAAAAAGTAATTTACATGGTGAAAGTGTAATTAATAAGGTAGAACATTATTAACATAACATCCAGATATCCAAAATAGTCTACTTTGAATGATCTGAGAGTGAAAAAGCTGGCTTAAAAATGTAACATTCAAAAAACTAAGATCATGATATCCAGTTCCATCACTTCATGGAAAATAGATGGGGGGAAAAATGGAAACATTGACAGACTCTATTTTCTTTGTTTTCCAACATCATTGAAGATGGTGACTGCAGCCATGAAATTAAAAGATGCTCGCTCCTTGGAAGGAAAGCTAAGACAAACCTAGACAGTGTATTAAAAAACAGAGACATCACTTTGCCAACAAAGGTCCATATAATCTAATCTCTGTAGTATTTTTCCAGTAGTCATGTATGGATGTGAGAGTTGGACCATAAAGAAGGCTGATCACTGAAGATTTGATGCTTTTGAACTGTGGTGTTGGAGAAGACTCTTAAAAGTCCCTTGGAAGGCAAGGAGATCAAACCAGTCAATCCTAAAGGAAAGCAACCCTGAATATTCATTGGAAGGACTGATGCTTAAACTTTGGCCACCTGATGTGAAGAGCCAACTCATTAGAAAAGACCCTGATGCTGGGGAAGATTGAAGGCAGGAGTAGAAGGTGATGATGGAGGATAAGATGATTGGATGGCATCACCGACTCAATGGACATGCATTTCACCAAACTCCAGGAGATAGTGAAGGACAGGGAAGCTTGGTGTGCTGCCATCCATGGGGTCACAAAGAGTCTGACATGACTTAGTGACTGAACAACAGCAATTTCCCTAGCTTCAAATCATTTAAGTTCACACAGGAACCATACTCTATAATTTTGATTATTTACTGTGTGTGCACATGTGAACTTGGGCACAATCTAACTCCTCAATGTATAATACATTGTTCTCACTCCATACTGAGTTCAGTAATATTTTCTTAATTATTTAATTTCCTCTAGAATTATTAAACAAGTTTACTTAAATCAGATTATAAAAGCAGTAACTGAAGTCTATGAATTAAAAATAATATATAATTCTGAAGCCTACAAATAAAAGACTAAGTAAACAACAACTTGCGTATTTGAATCAAAGAGAACTTGGGGGGTCTGTCTTGCTTTGAAATTTATTTGTTTTGTGGTGTAAAATGTTATTTAAATTTTCTAAGTTTTAGTTTCCTCAATAAGAAATTAGACTAATAAAAGTTAGCTTTCTGTACTTAATATATGTAATATATTAAGGCATGATATATACCTACTTTAAATGTATTTTAAAATGTAGTCCTCATGGCAATCCTATAAATCGGGATGTATTATTTACCCTTTCATTTATGGCTGGGAAAAGTTGGAATAGTTGAGTGAAAGGACCAAACTTGAAAGAAAAAAAAAAACCTTAGAAGATAGATGTTGGATTTTGAAATTCTATCAGTCAGATTCCAGAGACACTCCATTATTCTGCCTCCCTGGCAACTTCTAATGAAATGAAGTAAAGACACTCACCTGAAGAGGAAAGCAGCTGTTTAATAATCCTAAAGGAAATTAAATAATTAAGAAGATATTACTGAACTCAGTATGGAGTGAGAACAATGTATTATACATTGAAGAGTTAGATTGTGCCCAAGTTCACATGTGCACACACAGTAAATAATCAAAATTGTAGAGTATGGTTCCTGTGTGAACTTAAATGATTTGAAGCTGGGGCAATTGCTTCCTTCTAGTTATTCATAGAACACCACACTGTTGCAAAAGATTCATGTCTTTATCTTCTCATTTTGATTTATTATAAAGAAAGTGTAATTGCCAAGTTTCATACTGATTCTTGATTAGAATTAACTCTATCCTTACAAACTAAAGTGTGAGACAGACAACTATTTTACACGAATACGATGGCTCTACTTTCAAAGATCACTTCACATTATATTTGTAAGCATGCATGATCCACCCACGAGAATTCCATCCAAACATGCTCTCTTACCTAGACAAAATTTTGCTTTGGTATTGGTCTGGTACAAGCATTTCATAGAAAAATATATCTATGATTAAAAACAAAAAACACTTGCTATATTTAAGAATTTTTCCATGCTGTCATATAAACATCCCCAATTTGTACTAGAGTGTTGTATTCTAACTGGCAGGCATGTCCTCCTGCGGTGCATTATATTCTTAATGTTGGAATCTTCAACATTTCTTGAACTCCTGCTAATCCTACCTTGTTTATTTAATTCTAAACATAATTCAAATTTACATTTTTACAATCAAGGTTCAGATGGAGATTTTAAACCTTTAGGGCATGCTCACATTTTAAGATAAATTTCTAATTAATTTATCTTCATACAATGCTGTACTTTGTGGACTAATTTGTGCTTCCTAGAGTAAGGCTTTTGAGCAAACCAAAAAGAGTATGTTTATTTTATTATGAAGACCACTTTCTTCTCTATGTCTCAGTTGTATGTCATCCAATTCAGGTTGTGAGTAGAAAATCTCTAATAACTGTATCTGCCCATCGGTATTCTCATATGTGTGTATGTTTAATGAAACAATGGCTTATTTACCCAAAAGAGAATTTGTTCCCTCCCCCAATTCTCCTCCCCTCTCAAAAAATAGGGCCATAGGCAGTTCTGCTGTTGTCAAAAGCATTACTGACTAGTAATTGCTCTGATTCAGTCAGCATAATCAGGTATATAAAAATAGAATACATAGGCTATGATGCCAAGTTAATTTCTACCCTCTGTCATCTTATTCTTTCCAAACTCTAAACTATTTCCTACAGGGAAAAAAAAATATCACAAATAAAGAAAAATTCTATTCAATATTCTTCAGTCCAGAGTTAATCTCAGCTTTGTTATTTCATAAACAATTTCATCTACAAATATTGCTTGAGTGTACATTAAAATCCAAGTGCTATCTATGTATCACTGAAGACATAAGCGAAACATATGCTATTCTCTCAGAGTTGACAGCTTAGCTTGCTGTTGTTGTTCAGTTGCTCAGTTATGTCTGACTCTTTGTGAACCCCATGGACTATAGCACGCCAGGCTTCCTGGTCCTTCACCAGCTCCCAAAGCTTGCTCAAATTCATGTTCATTGAGTTGGTGATGCTATTCAATCATTTCATCCTCTGTTATCCCCTTCTTCTCCTGTCTTCAATCTTTCCCAGCATCAAGGTCTTCTCTAATGAGTCAGCTCTTCACATCAAGTGGCCAAACCATTGGAGCTTCAACTTCAGCATCAGTCCTTCCAATAAATATTCAAGATTGATTTCCTTTAGGATTTATTAGTTTGATCTCCTTGCAGTCCAAGGGACTCTGAAGAGTCTTCTCCAACACTACAGTTCAAAAGCATCAATTCTTCAGCACTCAGGTTAGGTAGTGTAGATGATTTTCCAGACAGTTAAATTTGAGACATCCACTCAACTATAGATTCTCTCTGAAAATTAAGTACAGCAGGGTACTCAAATTATGGGGTTCCCTGGTGGGACATGGATAATGAACTCTTCTGCCAATGCAGGAGATAACGGGTTTGATCTCTGGGTCAAGAAGATCCAATGGAGAAGGAAATGGCAGATCACTCCAGTATTCTTCCCTAGGAAATCCCATTGTCAGAGGAGCCTGGCTGGCTGCAGTCATAGGGTCACAAAGAGTGAGACACGACTAAGTGACTAAACAATAACTCAAATTATGAGCTATCCTGATAAGAGATTATTAAACAATATACACTTCTGCCCTTTCTACCTTTCTGGTTGTGACTCAATGCTACGATTACAAGTTAACTGCACTACATCAATATTACCAAGCTCTAAAGAAAGTTGAGCGCTGAAGAATTGATGCTTTTTAACTGTGATGTTGGAGAAGACTCTTGAGAGTCCCTTGGACACCAAGGAGATCCAAACAGTCCATCCTAAAGGAGATCGGTCCTGGGTGTTCATTGGAAGGACTGATGTTGAAGCTGAAACTACAATACTTTGGCCACTTGATGCAAAGAGCTGACTCATTTGAAAAGACTCTGATGCTGAAAAAGATTGAGGGCAGGAGGAGAAGGGGATGACAGAGGATGAGATGGTTGGATGGCATCATCAACTCAATTGACATGAGTTTGGGTAGGCTCCAGGAGTTGGTGATGGACAGAGAGGCCTGGGGTGCTGCAGTTCATAGGGTCGCAGAGAGGTGGATATGACAGCGACTGAACTGAACTGAACTGAGGCTCTTCAAGTACCCTAGACTGACTAAATTAAAGATTTTCTTCCTTAAATATTTCTTTTGATAACCAATTTAATGTCCTATATAATTCTGGTTCTAGGATGCTTCTATTCAAAATATCTATAGATTGTGGTAATTCCCATAACACAGTATGTTAACCCTCTGCTACATAACACTTCTGTCTGATTTTGGAATTCCCTGGTGCTTGCAATCATGTTACATATAGGTCACTCCTATATATCACCTTTAAAATCCTTCTCTGTTGCCCACTATCATTCTTTCCTTTTAATTTTTTAATTGAAGAATAATTCCTTTACAGAATTTTGTGGTTTTCTGTCATACATCAACAAGAATCAGCCATAGGTACATCCATGTCACCTCTCTCCCATTTCCCTCCCTATCCCACCCTTCAGCCTGTCACAGAGCCCCTGTTTGAGTTCCCTGAGTCATACAGAAAATTCCTACTGGCTATCTATTTTACATAGGGTATTGTAAATTTCTATGTTACTCTCTCCAAACATTTCTCCATCTCCCTCCTCTCCTCCCACTGTGTCCATAGGCCTGTTCTCTATGCCTGTTTTCCATTGCTGCCCTGAAAATAAATACACCAGTGCCATCTCTTCAGATCCATATATATGTGTCAGTATATGGTATTTATATTTCTCTTTCTGACTTACTTCACTCTGTATAATAGGCTGTAGCTTCACACACCTCATTAGAACTGATTCAAATGTGTTGCTTTTTATAGCTGTATTCTTTTTATAGCTTTTTAATAGTATTCCATTGTATATATGTACCACAGGTTCTTTATCCATTCATCTGTTGATGGACATCTAAGCTGCTTCCATGTTCTAGCTACTATAAATAGTGCCAAAATGAATTGGGGTACATGTGTCTTTTTTCAGTTTTGGTTTCCTCAGGATATATGTCTAGGAGTGGGATTGCTGGATCATACATTGGTTTTATTCCTACCTTTTTAAGGAATCACCATACCGTCTTTCATAGTGGCTGTATCAGTTTACATTACCACCAGCAATGCAAGAGTGTTCCCTTTTCTCCACACCCTCTCCAGCAATTATTGTTTGTAGACTTTTTGATGATGGCATTCTGACTGGATGAAAGAAATCAAAGACGACATAAACACATGGAGAGATATTCCATGTCTCTGGGTAGGAAGAATCAATATTGTGAAAACGATTATACTATCAAATGCAATCTACGGATTCAATGCAATCCCTATCAAATTACCAGTGGCATTTTTCACAGAAAGAGAACAAAAAAATTTCACAATTCATATGGAAACAAAAAGACCCCAAATAGCCAAAGCAGTCTTGAGGAAGAATGGATCTGGAGGAATCAACCTTCCTGACTTCAGACTAGTCTACAAACCTACAGTCATCAAGACAGTATGGTACTGGCACAAAAACAGAAATATAGATCAATGGAACAAGTTAGAGAACTCAGAGATAAACCCATCCACCTATGGGTACCTTATTTTTCACAAAGGAGGCAATATGCAATGGGACAAAGATAGCCTCTTCAGTAAGTGGTGTTGGGAAAACTGGACAGCTACGTGTAAAAGAATGAAATTATATCACTTCCTAACACCATACATAAAGTTAAACTCAGAATGGATTAAAGACCTACATATAAGACCACAAACTATTAAACTCTTAGAGGAGAACATAGGCAGAACACTCAGTGACATAAATCAAAGCAAGATCTTCTATGACCCAACTCTTGGAGTAATGGAAAAAATAAATAAACAAGTGGGACCTAATTAAACTTAAAAGCTTTTGCACACAAAGAAAACTACAAACGAAGTGAAAAGACAACCTTCAGAATGGGAGAAAATAATAGCAAAGGAAACAACTGATAAAGAATTAATTTCCAAAATATATAAGCAACTCATACAACGCAATACCAGAAAAGCAAACAACCCAATTAAAAAGTGGAAAAGGAACCTGAAGAGATTTCTCCAAACAAGACATACAGATGGCTAACAAGCATATGAAAAGATGCTCAACATCACTCATTATTAGAGAAAAGCAAATCAAAACTATGATAAGATGCCCATTATTATTCTTGATTGTAATTAGACTTCACTGCTTGCATTACCTGCTTTCACTATTAGGACCTGTGTGCTGTTCATCAACAACAGTGCCTCCACATATGTACCATCTGTTCTTTTTTTATCCACTATAATCAATTTCCCTGGTGGCTCAGAAGGTAAAGCGTCTGCCTGCAATGTGGGAGACTTGGGTTCGATCCCCGGGTTGGGAAGATCCCCTGGAGAAGGAAATGGCAACCCACTCCAGTACTCTTGCCTGGAAAATTCCATGGACGGAGGAGCCTGGCAGGCTATAGTCCATGGGGTCACAAAGAGTCGGACACGACTGAGTGACTTCACTATGAACAATTTACCACAGTTACTGAATCTCAGTCAATGATATTCTCAGCTTTAAAATAATACATTTTCTTAAATGGCTACCTTTGTGGTTTGGGATGTTAATTGACCTGGGGAATCTTGTTTGACATATATTACATTTATAGAGAAGCTACTTTGTTCTGATTGAATACATTTTGTTTTGGTAAATTTTACCTCAACTATTGAGATGTAATGTATCTAAGTGCCCATTCATGAAGATTCACTCATGATTTTGATCATTTTTTTGAAGGAGAGATAATTTTTAACTTATTCCAATGTGTCTATAATTCATATAATTATATTTTATTTGAGTTATCTGCTTTTCCCTGGAGTAGGGTACAACTTTTTAAGATATAGAAATATAAAAAGTATCACTTGGTATCTAAACAGAGTATTAATCAGTGGAAGATTTTGTTAAAATCACCCACATTCCCACCACCTAGTCATTTATTTTTATTCTTTTTTCTTATTCCTTGGTAATAGTCTTATTCTGATATATGAATGCACTATTTTAAAAGTTATCTTCATACATGGAAAATTTCTCTAAAGCACATATATGACAAAGGAGAATAATGAAAAGAATCAAGTGAACTATAAATAGCTTTGTACTAGACTGATTGTAAATATGGAAGCATTGCAATAGATTTCTAGGGAAAATGTACCTTCTTGACTATGAATAATGTTGTGTAATATTCTTGCTTCTATAGAGAATTGAAACAAAATAAATTATTAATAATGCCTAAATATTGAAAATCAGCTCCACCTCCAGAAATTAGAAATCTAGTTTCTACTTTTTAAAATATATAGTTTGTCTTTAGCATTCTTGAAGCACTTCTAAACAGAGTTCACTGATAATATGTTAAGATTTCTCTTTAGATATGGAGAAACTGCAGCTTAAAAATAATACCAAAGAAACCTCCACTCAGCATAAACTTCCAAATTTCTATATTTCTACATAATTTGGACACATGTTATTAGAGGAGATAATTGAAAAGTTGGTATAAAAACTTCTTTGTCCTCATTCACTTTTGAGGACTCTGAAAGAACCCACAAAATAGAGGTTTGTATCAAAATATTTGTTAAGTTTTAAATTAGGAAATTTTTTATAGAAAAAATACAAAACAATGAAATTAGAATCATTCTGTTTCAGGTTTCATATGCAAATACAATCTAATTTATCTAACTTACTTGAGTCAACATTTTCTCATATATTTAGAAGAGGTGCATGTGTGTATGTATGAACGTTTTTGCCCATGAGTAAGAAATCTACCTGTCAATTGTACTTTCTCATAACATGCAAGTCATTACTTGGGTTTCCTGAACACGTGTGTCCTAAATACGATGCTGAGCTCTCTCAGCATAGCTATCAGCAAAGGAATAAATATTGGACAGACTACATTCCTCTTTGTTGAATATTTTAATTATTTTTCACATTCTCCACCCAAGACTTCCCAAGATTATCAAACATTACTCTCAGAGGAACTTCAAAGCAATGCAAATAACTTGGAATTGTATGTTAAATTCCTCTAATTTAGGAGTCTCTATTCATCTAACACTTCAAAGATCTTGCTGGCCGGTCACCTTCTGTGGTAGTTGCCTTTCTGCCATGTTGTGGGGCTGCTTTCACTCTCCCCACTTCCCTTCTTATTTATCTCTTTGTCTTCCCTTATGTGTCTTCTTTTCTAACTTTCTTCACTGCCTTTTAATGCTTTATCCAGAGATGTTTCTGAACCATTTTCCTTCTCTCTCTCTAATCCCCATCCCCTTGGTCAACTCATTTTCTTTTGTGCTCCAACTCTGTCACTCTTTTATTTCCAACTCACATCATCATACTTTATTTTGGTTCTTTATCTTCCTCTTAAAAAGAGCATATGAAGGTATTCTTAATTGAATGCAAATCCTTCTTAAGAGAAACTCTGGTTCTAGCTAGTAGAATAATAATTCCTTCAACGCAACACACAAATAATCATTTTATGTACAACAAAAAGAAAATTTATAATGGCATGTGGGTAAGTCTCCTTTTCACAAATATGAAAATGTTGCTTATTATTATGCCTTTTAACCACAATAATTTGTTAAATTATATGATTTGAATATTCTTTGTGTATATAAAAATGCTAAGTAGCTTGAAAAATTATGTATTATGATTGGAATCTTGCATTCACATATAAGAGTATTATTTTGAAAAATTAGGGCAACGGAGCTCATAAAAAGTCAGATTTGTGCATTTAAAATTATTTTGAAATGCTGAAAACATGTAAAGGATATAAAGTACACAAGCCTCTCATACCAACATACCTTCCAGGTTGCCTGTGAAATTTGACACCTCCCTAAAGGGCATCACCATTCTTTCTAGAAAGATAGATAAATAGGGAAAGAAATTGATTTATATATAATTTTAAGGCTATATAATGTATGTATATTTATATTTAGCAGTTTGGTGTTATGCATTCCATGTTTTATTCTATACAAATCATGTGACATTTTATATATTTCTTCAGAAATTTTAATCTTAATCTATTCAATGTGATAGATTTATGGGTGTTCTTATATTAAACAAGTCTTGCATTCCTGGGGTGAATCCAACTTGTTCATAGTATTTTACAAACAATCATATGCACGTATATGTGTGTACATAATTAAATGCCTGGCAACAGAGAGAAGAGTGTGTTTGGATTACATCTGTAATAATTCTTAATATTTTTTTACCTAGTGTCATAAATCATATTAGCTTATAAAGATTAGTTTGTGCAGTACTTCCCTGTATTAGAATTCAAAGTCTTACTAGTCTTTTAAAATTAGTGGAGCTCACAAATGTGTTTAACATTTTATGCTAGCCAATTTTTACATATCTGCAACTAATTAGTCACTGAATGAATGTAAAGGTGTATGTACCTGCTTTATTTATTGCAGATTTTTTATATATCATTTTAAAGTGTGCACTTCAGTGGATTTTAGTATATTTACTATGCTTTGCAACTATCTTGTGTCAAGTCACTTCAGTCATGTCTGACTCTTTGTGACCTCATGGAGTGTAGCTGACTAGGCTCTTCTATCCATGGGATTCTCCAGGCAAAAATGCTAGAGTGGGTTGCCATTTCCTCCTCCAAGGGGACCTTTCCAACCCAGGGTTCAAACCAGCATTTCCTGTGGCTCCTACATTGCAATCAGATTCTTTACCGCTGAGCCACAAGGGAAGCAACTATTTTACCTACCTAATTTCATGACATCATAGCAAACACCCTGCCCCGCCTCCAAAAAAAACCGTCTTCTACCTATTAACATTTAGTTTCAATACCCCTTTCCTTTATCCCCTGACAACCAGTATCCAACTTTCTTTCTCCATAGAGTTTCCTAATCTGAACTTTTCATATTTTGTTCCTGACTTCTTTTAGTTAACATAAATTTTCAATGTTCATTGATATTTCAACATCTAATTGTGCTATTTTCCTTTCTCTCGTTGAATACTATTTCATTATGTGGATTTACCACGTTTATTTATTCATTTATCAGCTGTTTCTTCACTTTTTGGTTGTTACAAGTTTTTGTGTGAACATAGGTTAAGGTCTGTATTTACCTAGGATTGGAATTGCTGGGTCATATGACAATTGTGAATCTAATTTTGCAAGAAATTGCCATATTCTTCTTCCATTATCACTAGCAACATGGGTGGTGGTGGTTTAGTCGCTAAGTCGTGTCTGACTCTTGTGACCCCATGGACTGTAGCCTACCAGGCTTCTCTGTCCATGGGATTTTCCAGACAAGAATACTGGAGTGGGTTGCCATTTCCTTCCCTTACTCTCTTCCTTACCGTTTTAAGTGAAGTGAAATAGAAACTCTCTAAATCGTGTCCATTTCTTTGCGACCCCACGGGTTATATAGTCCATGGAATTCTCCAGGCCAGAATATTGGAGTGGATAGCCTTTCCCTTCTCCAGGTAATCTTCCCAACCCAGGGATCAAACCTAGGTTGTCCGCATTGCAGGCAGATTCTTTAGCAGCTGAACCACAGAGAAACCCAAGAATACTGCAGTGGGTAGCCTATCCCTTCTCCAGGGGGTCTTCCCAATGCAAGAATCTGACAGGGGGTATCCTGCATTGCAAGTGGATTAGTTACCAACTGATCTTTCAGGGAAGTCCAAGAACCCCACAGGGAAGCCCAAGAATCCTTTTAAGCCTCCCCACTATATAGATACTCTTATGCTTGATTGATGAGATGGTTGGATGGCATCACCGACTCGATGAACATGGGTTTGGGTAGACTCCGGGAGTTGGTGATGGACAGAGAGGCCTGGCGTGCTGCAATTCACGGGGTCGCAGAGAGTCGGACACGACTGAGCGACTGAACTGAACTGATGCTTGATTGTGTTCCAATGGTCTCAGGGATTTTTCAGTTTTCTCTATTCTTATTTTTCTGTTCTTTAACTTACATTATTTCTCTGTCTACAATGTATAATATATAAAAATGTATAAGCTACCTTTAATATATAATATATCACTGTTCTGACCAAATTATAATTTCATTTCTGATTGAATTATAATTACATATAATATTCTTTAGCCACACACACACCTTTTTTTTCTCTTTTTTTTGATTTGGGTTATTGTTAACTTACCAGACTCTTCTAAAATTATTTATCACCATGTATTAAAATTGAAAATACATAACTACAATGTATTTGAACTGAGGAAACTCAAAATCTAGGATTTGAACATATAGCATGACCATTTCCATGTAAATTTTTAAATGATAATATAATAGATATTAGAGAACAAAATTCCAGGATTTATTATCTTTATCATGTTTGTCATAAGAAACACTAAATATTTATTGACTCTATAACAGGCATAATGATGTGATGATATTAAATCTGTTCACTTACATGGAAATGTCAAAAACTTACTCCATTTCCCCTCATACAGTAATTTTTGAGACAAAGTTCTAAACTCATGATACAACTAATTTATTTTAATATATGACTTCTCTTGACATGTAGAAAAGTATAACATAAATCACTGCCCTATCTGTTTTATATAAACTTTCACTCTAGTACCAAAACCAAGAGTCTTTTGTTCTACTATTTTTATCTTATTCAATTTGGGTTGGAGATAATATGAAAAACCCGTATTGAACCAAGACTTAACTGTGCTGAATACCTACTAAAGGTATCTAAGTTAAAAAAAAGAAAGAAAGAAAGGAGTTCTATTTGGGGCTTAAATTAGTAACAGCAGGAGAAAGTGCAATGCAGCAACCTTAAGAATAGGATTCCTCTTTTACAGCATCTTTTCTCAACTCTTCTTTTCATTAGAACCACAGGTAATCCACAATTGTATCTCAACTAAGTTTATTATGAAAGAATGGTGATAATAATAAACATTTGTAAAGTGTTTCCTGAATGCCACTCAGTGGCCTGTTTTGCATAAATTACTTTTATCATTTTTTCTATTAAAATATTTATGTCATACCTGAGGAAACTGAGGTAGTGAGAGGTAATTCAGTCACTAGTACACCACTATTAAATTTCAGAGCTAGCATTTGAACTCTTAAACTGACTAGATAGACTGTGTAATCTCAACATCTGTGTTATAGTACTTTACCCCTCAATTCTCTACATATATCCATCATCCACTAAGCAACACTAAGAGCAAGGATATGCTTATTAGTATTAACACTTTTGGGGTTTTTTTTGGCTTAGGAAGGTAAATTTATGATTATTATATTTGTAAGATATTTTTGCCGGTAAATTTTTCCAGTCAGTAAAATGTTTTTATTTTATTATTAAAATAGCTATCTAACTTCTCTATGAAAAACTTTATTGTTTTCATGCATTTTGTCATCTCCCAAGAAAGGTAATCACAAACACAATTATATATATAATCTTAAATTTTAAATAGCAAAAATAAATATCTTTCTGTAAAATTTAATCCTTTTGTTTGATTTTATATAAATAGTTCATATTTTTGTGAGTTTTATGGATAATTTTAGATTTCTATGTTATAGCAAACTCAAAGGAATCATTGACAAAAATTAATTAATTGTCAACCTAAGAAAGAAAAAGAGAATTTTATTTGAGCCACTCTGAGGATGATATATGGCTATGAAAAGAAGAGAAGCAAAAAGAAAAGGAGAAAAAGAAAGATATACCCATTTGAATGCAGAGTTCCAAAGAATAGCAAGGAGAGATAAGAAAGCCTTCCTCAGTGATCAATGCAAAGAAATAGAGGAAAACAATAGAATGGGAAAGACTAGAGATCTCTTCAAGAAAATGGGAGATACCAAGGGGACATTTCATGCAAAGATGGGCACAACAAAGGACAGAAATGCTATGGACCTAACGGAAGCAGAAGATATTAAGAAGAGGTGGCAAGAATACACAGAACAATACAAAAAAGATCTTCACGACCCAGATAATCCTGATGGTGTGAACATTCACCTAGAGGCAGACATTACAGAATGTGAAGTCAAGTGGGCCTTAGGAAACATCACTATAACAAAGCTAGTGGAGGTGATAGAATTCCAGTTGAGCTATTTCAAATTCTAAAAGATGATGCTATGAAAGTGGTGTACTCAATATGCCAGCAAATGTGGAAAACTCAGTGGTCATAGGACTGGAAAAGGTCAGTTTTCACTCAAATCCCAAAAGAAAGGCAATGCCCAAGAATTCTCAAACTAGCACACAATTGCACTCATTTCACACACTGGCAAAGAAATGCTCAAAATTCTCCAAGCCAGGCTTCAACAGTACATGAACCACGAACTTCCAGATATTCAAGCTGGATATAGAAAAAGCAGAGGAAACAGAGATCAAATTGCAAACATCCACGGGATCATTGAAAAAGCAAGAGAGTTCCAGAAAAACATTCATTTCTGCTTTATTGACTATGCCAAAGCCTTTGACTGTGTGGATCACCACAAACTGTGGAAAGTTCTTCAAGGGATGGGAATACCAGACCACCTGACCTGCCTCTTGAGAAACCTGTATTCAGGTCAGAAAGCAACAGTTAGAACTGGACATGGAACAACAGACTGGTTCCAAATAGGAAAAAGAGTACGTCAAGGCTGTATATTGTCACCCTGCTTATTTAACTTATATGCAGAGTACATCATGAGAAACTCTGGGCTGGAGGAAGCACAAGCTAGAATCAAGATTGCCAGGAGAAATATCGATAACCTCAGATATGCAGATGACACCACCCTTATGGCAGAAAGTGAAGAAGACCTAAAGAGCCTCTTGATGAAAATGAAAGAGGAGAGTGAAAAAGTTGGCTTAAAGGTCAATATTCAGAAAAATAAGATCATTGAATCCGGTCCCATCACTTAATGGCAAATAGTGGAAACAGCAGCAGACTTTATTTTGGTGGGCTCCAAAATCACGCCAGATGGTGACTGCAACCAAGAAATAAAAAGAAGCTTACTCCTTGGAAGGAAAGTTATGACCAACCTAGACAGCATAATATAAAGCAGAGACATTATTTTGTCAATAAGGTCCATCTAGTCAAGGCTATGGTTTTTCCAGTGGTCATGTATGGATGTGAGAGTTGGACTGTGAAGAGAGATGAGTGCCGAAAAATTGATGCTTTTGAACTGTGGTGTTGGAGAAGACTCTTGAGAGTCCCTTGGACTGCAAGGAGATCCAACCGGTCCATCCTAAAGGAGATCAGTCCTGGGTGTTCATTGGAGGAACTGATGTTGAAGCTGAAACTCCAATACTTTGGCCACCTGATGCGAAGAGCTGACTCATTTGAAAAGATCCTGATGCTGGGAAAGATTGAGGGGAGAGGAGAAGGGGACGACAGAGGATGAGATGGTTGAATAACATCACCGACTCAATGGACGTGGGTTTGCGTAGACTCTGGGAGTTGATGATGGGCAGAGAGGCCTGGCATGCTGTGGTTCATGGGGTGGCAGAGTCAGACACGACTCAGCGACTGAAGTGAACTGAACTGGGTCAAAGATACGGTTTTTCCAGTAGTCACGTACGAATGTGAGAGTTGGAGTATAAAGAAAGCTGAGCACCATAGATTTGATGCTTTTGAACTGTGGTGTTGGAGAAGACTCTTGAGAGTCCCTTGGACTGCAAGGAGATCCAACCAGTCCATCCTAAAGGACATCAGTACTGAATGTTCATTGGGAGGACTGATGCTGAACCTGAAACTCCAATACTTTGGCCACATAGTGTGAAGAATCTACTCATTTGAAAAGACCATGATGCTAGGAAAGATTGAAGGCAGGAAGAAAATGGGATAACAGAGGATGAGATGGTTGGATAGCATCACCAACTCAATGGACATGAGTTTGAGTAAACTCTGGAAGTTGGTGATGGACAGGGAGGCCTGGCATGCTGCAGTCCATGGGTCACAAAGAGTTGGACATGACTGAGCAACTGAACTGAACTGAGGATTATAACCCAAGAGACAGTTTTCCAGGAAGCTTTGAGAACTCTTCCAAAGTGCCAAGTTGTTTAGGCCGGTATACATGTGATTTTGGGAAACAAGTGCATACAATCAAGCAGACATCTTGGTAGAAGATTATGGCTACTCTCAAGGACAAGGTATCTTGATTAATGGTTTTAGTGCTTCCCTAAGTATGAGATGATTCAAGAAACAGGGTCCATAAAGTTTCTCCTAAAAATATCTAACTATCTGAGGGCCAGTTCTTCCAGTTTTCCCAGAGCACTAAGTGCCTCATCCTGATCTTTGCCCTGAATTCCTTTTAGGGTATTTTGTAGGTCAGAGACTACAATGGCTAATGACTTGATTCTTATAGACCTGAGTGGAGGACAACATTATTTATTTTACAATCCCCTTAGTTTCAGTCTTGATCTCAACCATGGTTTTGTGACCAACTTGTCCCTTGGTGCTAGAAACTCTCATCTCCAGCTCAGGTGATGATTTTGTTGGCAGGCCACTCAAATGTACCATTATTGGACTAGGCCCTGTTAAAAGTAGGCAAATACCTCTGGGACACCTATATACTAATCTATTATGTCCAGGAAATGGTTCCCTCTTGTTACTATTTCCCATATCTAGAGCTTTATTATTGACTATATATTTGGTCAATCATTTAAAGTCCCCTAGTACCATTACATTTACTGGGGGCTCAGTCACACATTTGAGAATATAATAAATAATAATCCGATAAAATAGACAAAACACAGGTAACATAGATAATAATATTAATAAGGTTACAGTTAGGTTTTTAAGCTAAGAGTTTCAATCAACTGTGGCCTTGCATATCCCCAGGTCATCTGATCCAGTCTGTTCCAAGCTAACTGCTATCTTTAAGAACAATGTTATACTTGCATTGTACACAAAGCTCACCAAGATATCTGCATGTACGAAGTTAGTGGTGGGTAATTATGACCCTTTGTAAAATTGAGAGAGGAATATCATCTTCTAAGGAGTTATGTGGGTGGCACCTAAAGAAGAAAAATTGGTCTTTATGATTAAGCAATTATTTCTGCCACTGGGGAGGTCTGGTTAATGCATAAGACAGATGTACAATGCACAGCAGAAGGGTGGGAATAAGACCAAAGGACAGAGGAAATGTTTTATGTCTACATTTTTCTTGTCTTCCTTTAAAATGTGATTTTTATTTCATTAGAATGAATTTAATATGCCAATGAAGTAAATATTAAATCAATATTATTGACAGAATATTTATGTTGATTACATCTTTGATTAAATACAATTTCAAATAAAAATACCAATTCATATTCTCTCTAAGGCTTTATCCCTTAAAAAAATAATCAATAGTAATTTGATAAATCATCACATATCCAAGAAGAGTGAATGGGGATATCAGGTATTTGAAGATGTGATAAGACTTTAAAAGCCACAGCTTGAATTATTTGTATCATTACTGACATTGAACTCTACTGATACATGATAGAAAACAGATACAGGAGAAGATGCAATGAAAGTCAGTCACTGAGAAGTTGTGTAATATTTTACTGGCTTATAATTTCTCGTGAATCATATTTTTAAACCCTCTGAGTTAACTGGATTTTGTTACTGTTATGTTTGTTTCTCTGTTTGGTTAAAGCTCTGTTATTTTATTTTATTAAGCACAATTTATTTTATTAAGCACTAAGTGGTTTCATTTTAAAATTCCAAGTTCAAAATAACCTTCAGTGTTAAACTTTTTCCTTGCACTAAGCAATTTAAAAAAAAAGCAAACTACAATTTAGGAGATTTTCCTCTTTTTAAAATCATTTATCCAATGAAGACTCTATTATACAGCTTTAATCTTCTCAAAAGAAGTTTTGTCATCAGCACTTTCTACAAAGTGTGTTTATATGATGAAAAAGATTTAAATAAGATAAGCTTCCAGTAGAAGGCTAAGTACCCTGTGGGTGTATGGTAAATGATACATAAGGAAATGACAGGCAGCAAATTCCATTTAATCAAATTAACTTTCATTGAAAGTCTAAGCTATTATAGATGCCAGAGGTATAGAGAGGATGAAAATATTGCTCCCAGTCTAAGACATTTAAGTTATTTTGCTGGAAATAGACATTTTTTTTTAACTATGCAAAAGGTTATTTGCTTTTTTCCTAAGTCAACAAATACTAGTCAAAGTTAATTACACATTAAGTAATATGTGAAATTCCTGATCCTTTTGTTCTTAAAGCTCAAATGGAATTTTCATATGTAGCAAGAACAGTCTCACTTTTTCAACAAATATCTACTTTTGCAAAAATGTCTCTGTGTGTGTGTATTTTCAAGAAGACTTCATGGAGATAGTATTACCTGTTCTGTGCCATCCCACATGAGGAAGGCTTAGATGGGGAGAGAAGATACAGGTAAGTGGAAAGGAAGAACACCAAGAGCTAGAACTTAGTGCTTGAAAGTAATGTTCAAAACAAGAAGTAACAAAGCTTAGGATCAAAGGAAGGATTGCATAGTGACTGGCATGCTATAAAAAATTACTTGGTCATATTTGTTTGTTTGTTTTTTATCTAGATGTCATGAAGTCTTAAATCATAGTATCTACACTATAAATATCACCCTTCTGGTCATACAGAGACTATAGGTAGGGAAACATTAGGTTGGTAAGAGTATTCAGCAAGGTCATGATAGGTGAGAGCATTTTTAATAACCAAGAAGGAGTCAAAAGACAAGGATGAACTTCCAATAGATGAATAAATGGCCCTAAAAAGAAACAAATGTTAACAAACAAATAGACCTCTATATCTGTATTATTCCATGTCTCTTCAGACAGTAGAATGTGTACCCTTCACAGGAAAAAAGAGGCCAGAAGTAGTCATGGCATTCTTCAAGAATTTCTCTTCTGCCTTTGTATCAGTGTGAAGACTTTGACGGTCATGATGGTGTTAGTTTTGGCATCATACTAGTGACATGTACTGTAATAACCCTGATGTGTCATAGAATTAATTAGATATCTGCCTAGCTAAACATTACAAATATTATTCTTTAATAACTAGCTAGAGAGAGGGGTGGTGGAGTAGAAAATGGGACTGGAAGTTGTAACTATAGCAAATAATATTCTAATTTTGGCCTGAAGGCTAGAATATTACAAAGGGATAAGATATCATGTAACGTAAGACTATCAAATTCTCGAGCTAGTTGTATTACAGGCATCCTAAAATTTTCAATACTCACTCTTACCCAGTTTTTCAATATTTGGATGTTTCCTTTGTTACTGATTGTTGACATCTATAGAAGCCTGCCTGATATCCTAGATAGCTTGTCAAGTTCCTGATATTTTCAAAATAACTTATTCTAGTACCATTTCCTTTAACTAGAGCATATTTGGATGTTTGTGGTGTAATATAATGTGGTTCTACATCTTATCTTTTATAGTTTTTCCACAGTAGTTCAAATGTTTCATCAATATCTTGCTTGCTTAAATTTGGTTCCCTCTTGAATATTGATGTCATATTTGAACTGGCCTTTCTTCCTTTGATCTGTTTTGGAAGCAGTCATCTCTCAAAATTTTTCTTATTTTGATGGGCTCATTTAGTCTAAGCTCAGTCTTATTTGCTTCTTGAATATGATAAATCCAGCTATATATTCAGGTTTATATTAATCCCTTCTTTTAAAAGTTTATAATAATTATACAGAAAGTCCAAGTTATCTTCCTGTATAAATATCAGTCCAATGACTACTTTAAACATTATCTTGTAGAATCTGGAACAATTATTTCACTAAATCTGTCTTTCAGAGCAATTAAAATTGTACTTTCTTCAATGCATTTTCATGGTATTTCCTCTATGCTTATTACTAATAATTTCCCCAAAATTGTTATACATATAATTCAATATATATTTAAAATACACATTTTTAAATACAATTGATCAAGCTCAGAAAATGCAAATATTTTTAGCATATTTAAATTTGTTTTATTTTTTATTAATTTCCCCATCATTAAATCTGTTTAATCCTAAAGATCTGAACTAATTCTTCATACATCAATTATTAACACTATTATAGGATTTGTTTTCAGGGCTATCTTGAGCAATATGTTTTTCATTCAAGTTAATTTATTGTTGCTTTTTATTAAGTTGACTATTTCTAGTCATAAGCACCACTACCCACTTGCTTCTTTGAATAAGTCACACATTTTCTTACTCAAACATTTAAAATATTCAGACTAGAATTCAGATATTTAATATTTACCAAAGTGTTAAGTTAATTGCCATTAACTAAATTAAATCAACTTGCCTCTGAAAACTTTGTTTTCCTAAACAGTTGAAGTCAGCTGTTAAAAATTTCTCAGAGGTTTTAAGTACAATATCAAAAGATTAAACAATGCAGCTTAATATAACTGCTAAATATAAGAGGTTTGATAACTTAGAAGAAGAAAAAAATGAAGGGTAGTTGTCTATGTGCTTGATGAAATAAAATGTTAGAATGTCGAGAATATCTAAATATATATAACATAAGTCAGATATGTTATAGTTATAGTAATGTAAATATATTTAATATGTAACTGTAGGTGTTTAAGAACAATATTACACAATCCAGAAAAGCAAATTCTGGATTCTGATTTTAATGTGCAACTTTATATAAATACTGCTGATTGATACTTTAGGATTTAATATTGACTTGCAGTAAAATAATATGTTTTTTGTTGTTGTTCAGTCACTCAGTTGTATCTGACTCTACGATCCCATGGACAGGATTCCCTGTCCTTCACCATCTCCCAGAGCTGGCTCAAACTCATGTTCATTGAATCAGTGATGCCATCCAACCATCTCGTGCTCTGTCGTCCCCTTCTCCTCCTGCCTTCGATCTTTCCCAGCACCAGGGTCTTTTTCATCTCATCCTCTGCCAACCTCTTATTCTTTTAAGCACCCTAGAGAACACAGAACATTTATTTTAATTCTTACTCTGAATATTATGTACTATCGTTTCCATTAACAACAGATAAAAGAACTACAGCTACAGTTCATTCAAGTTCATACTGTGAGTAGGTTATGGGTTTGAGATTTGAATCTAAGTCTGTCTATCTTTGAGATTCCTGACCAATTATAGCTTGTCCTGGCTTTGCCCATACTTGAACATAAGTAGCCTGACTCCAAATACCTTGGTGTTTCTATTACAATTTGCATAATAGCTAATACTATGGCATGCTTAACTCTGAATCATTTTGAAATATTAAATGTGAATATGACTTAAATACACATTTGTTCAGTTGAAGTATGTAAAAATGCTAAAGAACACATTTGTCCCAGAGGGAAATGAGTTAAATGAATAATAAAGATGGTATTGTCTTATCATGAATACAAAGATTAAAGGGGAAAATAATTCTGAAATTTTATTATAAAACAGTATATAAAAGAGTTTGTCTCATGAAGAAATTTCAAAGTACATTCATTTCTAAAGCAGATAAAAGCATAAAGATTATCATATTGGAAAACTTTGAAACCACTGAAGCATATCTCAGCAAATGCCAAGAAAACATTCTTAGAAAGTGAAAAAAAAAAAAATACTACAGTGATCATCATGGGAAAAAACTAAATTAAATATCACTATAGCAGAGTAGGACATTCTGATTATTCTGATGAAATGTGGAAATTTAATGTGCTCAGAAAGAAAATGGGTGTAATATACTCGCACAACTGAATCTAAATTCTTCAGGTGAGTATCTTTCTATTCTCAAAGAAAAATGTATATGCAATTCAATATATAGAATCAAAACACTCTTTTGAAAGTTCTAAATTCTCAAACCAAAAGTAATCCATTCCAGATAAGAATGACTTCAAATATAGTGAGATTAGGGAATGTTCAAGTAGAAGAACCCCAGGTTTTAGCCCCTTTTATATTTCAAATATTAAGTTTTGATTCTTTCCACAACATTTTACTGAGCAATAAATATAAACTAGTTCTGAGAGTCCTCAAATGAAGATTCAACTCAGCACTGGGGTTTCTTTCACAAGGAAGGAGTAAAGGAAGGGAATTTTTCTTAGGCAAGAGTGTGGGTTAAAGAAAAAAAAAGAAAAAAAAAATGTAAGCAGCTTCACAGTGTCTGGCTCCTCAATATGTCACAGCGGGTGAGAGTTTTCTCTTGCAAGTTGCTTTCCATTTATTTGACTGAAACATGTCAAAAGGAACAACAAAGGGTATCTCTTAATCCCTTTCACAATTTAGTGGACCAAGCCATCTATCCTGATGGGAGTACAGTAAAGCTTGAATCTCAAACATCACTAGTAAGTTATCTCTCATGAGATGATCTAAAAGAAATTCTGAAAAAAGCTTCAGGTTTCTAGAGTGGTTATATATTCCAGGATGGTATCTCTGAACTGTTCTTAGCATACACATGGAACTACTAGGATTCAGTTAAAATCTAACCAAATTCAAGAGGTTATTTTGGAACGCTGAATGTGCACGAAGGCTCTGCTTATCTTAACTTATTCTGAAATGAAACCATCATTATGATTATGTTTAAATGAAGAAGAAAATGTAATATTTTCCCTTTGAACCAGTGTCTGTTCTGTTGGATGACAATTAATATATGAAAAGAGATAATATTGTATGTTAATTGTTCCTCTATCAATTGAATTGAAATAAAACTAATAGTGAAATTAAACTTGTCCTGAGATAACTCAGATGAAGTTTATATTCAATGCACGGGTTTCTTTGTAAAGGGCATTCAGAGAGAAGTATTCCCTGCAAAACAACTCTAAAGTGCAGTGATGGATGAAGCTAGATTTAGATTACATCTCTGCCATTTAATCACTGTGTGGCTGTGGCCCAGTTATATGTCTCAGAGTTCTTGCTTTTTTTCTGTGCAACATGTTAGTAATTATGTATGATTTGCAGTGTTGAGAGGGTAGTAGATAATGTATATAATTTATTTTGCACAATAATAGATAATGATATGCAGTTAATAATGGCAAAGCATGATTAGGCAAGTTTGATTATGAGGTTATATATAGTTCATTCCATTCCTTCATTCTTCCATCATTTATTATATTTTGACATTAACCAGGCTTAGAGGCAAGATCTCTGCTCTCAAGAGTAGGTATCAATTATAAAATAGAATAATAACAGCTGTAATAAACTTAAGGAGAAAGTAGATGCTATTCTATGTGTGTGCATTTTGCTTTCTACTTTGAAATAGAATATTGCATTAGTTTTAGTCTTTATGAATCCAATTGATATTGCACTATATGCATAAAGTTTATTATAAATTTTACATTTATGAGGACATATATCTAGGATAATTCTGTATAAACAGTAAACATTCTTTTAAGAAATTTGACTAACTGGCAATAGAAATAAATTATCAATGGATAAAAGGCACAGTGTAGAACAAGGCTGTTGGTACATATTCTAGGTTTGAGTCAGCTTTCTTTTTTTTTACTATCTATGTGATGTTGGGCAAATTTCTTACCTTCTCTGTGCCTTCTTTTAAGTTTCCTTATATTTAATGCTTTCATCAAAATCAATATTTGTATAATACTTAATGTCTGAAATGGTAAATCTAGTTGAAAGGAAAATTGATTAGTCAGTCTTTTGAAATTCTAAAAAGAACAAGACAACAAATTTTGGCCTGTGCATATTGAAAATAAAAGAACACCCTTCTTCCCTATTCCTGATGAGTTTATTATTAAATCAAAAATGTGATGTATAGAAAGAATAATCCCAGAATTTAAAGAAATCCAGATATGATTTGATCAGAAGAATCAGATACCCAGTGGTGTTAAAAATAAACATATTTGATTGAAGTATCACATGCACCAGGTTTTAAAAAGCTAAATAGTAGCATAAAGCTTAGGAGCTTTTCAGGTGGCACTAGTGGTAAAGAACCCACCTTCCAAGTCAGGAGATGAAAGAGATATGGGTTCAGATCCTGGGTCAGGAATATCCCCTGGAGGAGGGCATGGCAACCCACTTCAGTGTTCTTTCCTGGAGAATCCCATGGACAGAGAAGCCTGGTCGGCTACAATCCATTGGATTACAAAGAGTAGGACCACAAGTGAAGCGACTTAGCATTGCATGCAGCATAAATTTTATAATAAAAAATCCAGTCTATTTTATAACTGTACTTTTTAATAATTACCATCCTGGGGTTGGGGGAGGAAATGTTATCTTGTTTTAAAATGTTTCCTAATGTTGAAATAAAATCTACCTCAATGTTTTAAGTTTTCAATTGCAGACACCATTTATTTACTTTTTGCTATGGAAAATGTGTATATAATATTCTTTTACCACCACTCCAATTTCTTAACATGCACAAGTTTCATTAGAAAAATACATCTATGTTCTATAAATTAGTTAATAAGATTTGTTATAGTTTAATGACATGCATTGATTCTTTTGAAGATAATAAACAAAAAATAATAATTATTTTCTTACCTGCAAAGATGTAGAAGATATTGTTCACCCCAATAACCAATACCTGTTATAGTTTCTTGCATGATTACATGGATATTTTATTTCATATATAAATATTAAGAAACTACCTTTCTGTAAGATAAAATGAATTGTTTATACCATCACATTTCTTATTATTTTAGTCATAGGAATTCTACAAAGGAATGTCATATTCAATCACACACATATATGTACAGTCATATATAGTATGCTTCCTTAAATATTTTTTTGAAAAGTAAGGGGAAGACCAAATAACAAATCATGCCTGTAAATTTTCACACATTTTATTCTGCCTTATTTTATAACCATTTAATATTATGTTTTACTTCTTTATGTGGGCATGCACGCATGTGTGTGCTCAGCTGTGTCCAACTCTTTGAGACGGCATGGACTATTGTAGCCCACCAGGCTCCTCTGTCTATGGAATTCTCCAAGGAGGAATGCTGGAGTGGTATGCCATTTCTTTCTCCAGGGGATCTTCCCTACCCAGGGATCAAACCCGCATCTCTTACATTTCCTGCATTGCAGGTGGGTTCTTTACCAGCTGAGCCACCAGGAAAGCCCTTACTTCTCTACAGTTTCAGCTGTTTGGGTATAGTAATCATGGCTTAATCATAGTTCTTACTATGATTATGTTACATAAAGTTGATTATCAATAAATATTTATTGAAAGGGCATACATAACTTTTATTTACCTAGAGTTTCTCAAAATTTGATACCTTTATATTCAGTTCTTCTGAATAGAAATCTTTTTTACAATTATCTTACAGAGGAAACGTCCAAACATCAATGCCATTCTCAACAGTTGTATTTTACTGTGACAGAAAAATGCAAGACTCTATATAGTATTAAAAGGCTAAATAATTTAAGAAATTGTCTAAGTTCATTCACCACACATTTAATTTTCTATGCAGAGGAGTAAGAAGCTATTTAGGTAAATCTTTGAATTTTTTCAGAGAGCACCATCCTGAATAGGAATTCCATTTACAAGGATGCCAAGCTTGTACCCATTAGCAACAGAAGCTTGATATACCTAAATCTTTGCATTGTTATGACTGAAAGGGAATTGCTTTCAAGACATTTTGCTGCAATTCGGCAGCTACCAAAAGATTCTACTTCCCAGCAGGAAATGATGGCCTTCAGAGTTGCAACCCCCTTCAAATGACGGTAACAAGAGTTCTAAAGGGTTTTTCTCACTGTGTTACTACGCACTGTGTCTCATTAGGCTACCTATAGTGCAGTAGTTACAGAAAGACTTGACAGATCTAAAATGTCAGTACAATCACTTTTACCAAGTGCTGTCACCCAGGCTTAGTCTGCTTTTAGTTTTGTGGAAAGAAATGTAGAAAGGCCATAAAGGTCTTTCTTAATGGGAACAAGCA
This sequence comes from Giraffa tippelskirchi, assembly GCF_054371585.1. Classification (NCBI taxonomy): domain Eukaryota; kingdom Metazoa; phylum Chordata; class Mammalia; order Artiodactyla; family Giraffidae; genus Giraffa; species Giraffa tippelskirchi. The sequence continues at coordinate 88,578,923 of NC_137285.1, read as the reverse complement.
ATTTGGTTTCAGCTCTAAAATAAGGACTTTTGTTAAACTCTGTGAGCATCTTGACAGAAATTCACCTTAGTGAACACTGTATTTATTAAGATAAAGGTCATCTTATCTCCATGCATCCACTGACTTGATACTACACATAAAATGTATCTATTTATCTAGCTCTCTCTTTGTATATGCGTGTGTATATAAAAATATAAGTATAGGTATACATACTCAGTAACATGCATTTTTATAATTTATTATTCACATGATTTATTGGGATTTGAGGGACTAAAAAAGCAGCGCTCACTTTTCTTGCTTGAACTGAAAATGAACATCAATCTGTTGGAAGCCAAAATATTAATGTTGAAATATGTGCCATTCATGTGTGGACAAGTCAGTACCCGGATACTAAACCCTAGAATCAAATTAGGAGAAATAACTATTGTTTCACCTAGATTGAGAGAAAGAATATGGGTAAAGATATAGAAGAAAAGAGGCACATAACAGGCTGCTTAAACTCACTGAGATGATTGCCTTCAGCTAGATTAATCTTGTGGTTAAGGAATGCACCAACCAACTTGATCAACAGGGAAGATAACATAACAGTAAGTACTAGAAACTTTGTTGTTGTTATTCAGTCTCTCAGTTGTGTCTGACTCTTTGTGACCACGTGGACTGCAGCATGCCAGGCTTCCCTGTCCTTCACTATCATCCAGAGTTTGCTCAAACTCATGTGCATTGAGCCTGTGATGCCATCCAACTACCTCAAACTCTATTGCCCACTTCTCCGCCTGCCCTCAATGTCTCCCAGCATCAAAGTCTTTTCCAGTGACTCGGCTCTTTGCATCAGGAGGCCAAAGTATTGAAGCTTCAGCTTCAGTATCAGTCTTTCCAATGAATATTCAGGGTTGATTCCCTTTAGGATTGACTGGTTTGATCTCCTTCTTGTTCAAACTTTAATAATCATTTTTCTTCACAGTATTTCCCTGAAAGACCATTTGGGCAAGCTTGTCTTAAGGATTAAGAACAGAGGCTATGACTAGGAGAGGTGATTAACACCTATCTATTCTCTTTATACCAGAAAAACACTTAGATAAAATTTTATTTTATATATTTGTTAATATTGACTACCCTCTCTTACCTTAATGTAATTTTAACCATCCATCTCACTAATATCTTGTGAGTTGGATGGTTAACCATGGTTAACTTACTTTAATCATCCAACTCACTAATAACTTGCCTACACAGTGTGTGACACACACAAATGAGACAACATAAATAAATGTCTGCATGATAAAAATTAATTTATGAAGCTTAAATATTCTGCACTTGATTTTGAATGCCACCACTTTTGTGAAACACTATTCTACATATATTGTCAAAAATAATTTCCTTTTTCATGTTACCATAGCTTTTTATATGCCAAGAAAGTAGAATTTAGAGTTAGTAATTTACTTTTTATTTGTTTTACTTTTATCAATTTAATATGGAGATAATACTAGTTCTTATCAATATCTCATACCTTGTCATATTTAATAAAAATTAAATAAACTAATATATATATATACAAAATCAATTAGACAAGGGCCCATCATATAATAAGTAATTTGCAAGTATTGGCTAGAATTATTATTATATTGCTGTAGCATTATACATATATTTTCAAAAACTGAAAAGACCTTCTTATAAACCTTCTTTCAGTGTTATATGAGTTTCTACTCCTAGCACTAAACAACTAAGAAATGAAAATGAAAGAGAATAAGAAAGAAAAGATGCAAGGGAATGAGTCTTAATTCTGATGTCTTTGAATGTCCTCACTTATTTGCACCCTTTTTTGAAATGCATTTGCAAAAATTATCTATGAAACATACCATATAAGCTGTTCTTAATTGTTTTGAATATATTATCTGTATATCTTGACTAAACAAACCCTTTTGAAATTTCTTAAGCTATGCCAATGAAACCCTACTTGCAACAGGGTTTCTTCCACTTCATGTCTCTATAGAATTCAACGCTAGCAGCAATTGATCTGTGATATATCTGGTGTACTTCTCCATGTACCAACCAACTCTTCCAGTGACAGAGGTGTGATATTTGTGTGTGGGGAGGAAAACTCCTGGTAATCTTTATGTTTTAAATCAAGTCAAACAGCCTTTTTCTTTACTTCTTTCTAGGAAGATTTTGATGGTCCTTATCCTATGCTCTGAGAGGCTTTTACAAAATTCCAGAAACCTTGTAGGTGCTTAATGAGTATTTGTTACACAAAGACTGAGCTGAGAACAAGAATACACATAATTTAAACAGTGATTCTATAAGTTATTTTATCCAGGAACATTACTGTGTGCATCTTCAGTGATTTGCAAGTGTTAAGGGTAAAAGGAGAGGAGGGTTCTCTTACAAAACAGCTATTCAGTGGATTTTAATCAAGAAATATCCAGAGGGAGGAACTGGAGGGATAGAGGAGCAAGACCTCTTATCAGGTGTGGGAGGATATTTTCAGTCTCCTAAAGATGGAAAGCAGATACTGTAATTGGCGCTTTATAAATCTACATTTATGGTCAAGATTTTAATTCTATCATTAGTAATAGAAATGCTCAATATTTATTGGACTTTGAAAGATAGTTCTTTTTGCTTTTTTTTTTAATCAGCATACATTGTACATAGAGGAGTCCCAAGCCACATTTCAAACTGACACAGTTTTAATTTAAGAAAATTAACAAAGCAGTGATAAGGTTGCTGCTGCTACTGCTGCTAAGTCGCTTCAGTCGTGTCTGCCTCTGTGCGACCCCATAGACGGCAGCCCACCAGGCTCCCCCGTCCCTGGGATTCTCCAGGCAAGAACACTGAAGTGGGTTGCCATTTCCTTCTCCAATGAATGAAAGAAAAAGTGAAAGTGAAGTCGCTCAGTCGTGTCCGACTCTTAGCGACCCAATGGACTGCAGCCTACTAGGCTCCTCTGGCCATGGGATTTTCCAGGCGAGAGTACTGGAGTGCGTTGTCATTGCCTTCTCCAAGTGATAAGGTTACTTCATGATAAAAGTATTATAGGTCCAAAAAAAGTAGTAGAATCTCAAACTCACCACATCAGTTTGAAGGTCTAGGAGTCAAAATTAAAAATAAAATCTTTTGTAATTATTTAGATTGGAAAACAAAGCCAAATAAGTAAGTTCAAATTCATGATTTCAAGGAAATATTCTTCTATATAAAGAGAGGCATTATTTCAAAATCTGGAAAAATATGAGCTAAATGACAAAAATTATGGATAAAATGAAAAAAAAAGATCAAAATAGCTGATGATTTTCTCAAATTTATCATGGTTCAGTTCAGTCCATCAGTCGTGCCCAACTCTTTGTGACCCCATGAACCGCAGTACTCCAGGCCTCCCTGTCCATCACCAACTGCCAGAGTCCACCCAAACCTATGTCCATTGAGTCGGTGATGCCATCCAACCATCTCATCCTCTGTTATCCCCTTCTCCTCCTGCCCCCAATCCTTCCCAGCATCAGGGTCTTTTCAAGGAGTCAGATCTTTGCATCAGGTGGCCAGTTGGAGTTTCAGCTTCAACATCAGTCCTTCCAGTGAACAACCAGGACTGATCTCCTTTAGGATGGACTGGTTGGATCTCCTTGCAGTCCAAGAGACTCTCAAGAGTCTTCTCCAACACCACAGTTCAAAAGCATCAACTCTTCTGCGCTCAGCTTTCTTTATAGTACAACTCTCACATCCAAACATGACTGCTGGAAAAACCATAGCCTTGACTAAACTGACCTTTGTTGATAAAGTAATGTCTCTGCTTTTTAATATGCTGTCTAGGTTTGTCATAACTTTCCTTCCAAGGAGTAAGCGTCTTTTAATTTCATGGCTGCAGTCACCATCTGCAGTGATTTTGGAGCCCAGAAAAATAAATTCAGCCAGTGTTTCCACTGTTTCCCCATCTTTTTGCCATGAAGTGATGGGACCAGATGCCATGATCTTAGTTTTCTGAATGCTGAACTTTAAGCCAATTTTTTCACTCTCCTCTTTCACTTTCATCAAGATAATGGGAAAAAAATCTAAAACTATAGACCAGAGGAGTAAATAACCGAGGTGAGAAAAAATGTATCTCTGGTATTTAGCCTGCCTCTGAAAGATTAATAAAATCATATTCCCTTAGCAAGCAGACTCAATGGCTCTATTTTATGTAGATAATCATTTTAAAATACACTGAAGAAAATGTAAAATACTTTTAAAAATACAGGCTCAACGAATATAGTCTACTTATTTATGTCATTGTATGTCATTATCAATTCAATTGAAGACCAGAAAATGAATCCTCTTAGCAACCCACTCCAGTACTCTTGCCTGGAAAATCCCATGGATGAAGGAGCCTGATAGGCTGCAGTCCATGGGGTCGCTAGGAGTCGGACACGACTGAGCGACTTCCCTTTCACTTTTCACTTTCATGCATTGGAGAAGGAAATGGCAACCCACTTCAGTGTTCTTGCCTGGAGAATCCCAGGGACGGGGGAGCCTGGTGGGCTGTCGTCTATGGGGTCGCACAGAGTCGGACACGACTGAAGTGACTTAGCAGCAGCAGCAATCACAAAATGAATTTAAAATTTTAATAATCATGGTGGAGTAGTTTTATATAGATTTCTATAATGAGTTCAAAAGATCTGAGATTTAAAACATTTGTATAAAATGCTATTTTTATATGTGATTGAAATTTTTCTATTGTAGAACCAAACCTATTTAGTAAGTTTGATTTTTCCTTGATAAAAACACAATTTACATTTTACCTTTGGTGAAACATACTGAGTAGCTGGATGAGCTTATGATAATCAAGGGCTAGTGTAATCATTTCACTAGTAACAGAGTTTTATTTTTGGCCAGAGTATATACGAAAAATGAAATGGCTCAATGATCCTAGGGAGTTGATAATTTTATCTTCCTTTTTTTTGGATAAGAAAACTGAAACACAATGAAGTTAAATAGCTTGTCCAATGTCACATGCTGAATAAGCAGCATACTCAGGATGGCTGTAAAGATTAGGTGACAGAATGCATCCTGGCACTCAATACACTGTTTGTTAACGAGGAAGCCACTATATATGTTAGCTATTTTTTTTTTTTTTTGCATCACCAGAACTCTCATATGAATATTAATGATCAAAAATGTATTATAAGAAAAAATTAATTTTACTTCTAAAGTAAAAGACCTTAACGTGAAAACTAATTAAATGCTGTTTGTTGTGATGTGAACCTTAGAAAGTAGGCAGCTGGGTTTGTAGGTTCATACTTAACTAGTCCTTTAGATTGCATCATCAAAAAATCAAGAGACTTCCAGAAAAGCATCTATTTCTGCTTTATTGACTATGCCAAAGCCTTTGTGTGGACCAAAACAAACTCTGGAAAATTCTTAAATAGATGGAAATACCAGAGCACCTGACCTGCCTCCTGAGAAACCTGTATGCAGGTCAGGAAGCAACAATTAGAGCTGGACATGGAAACACAGACTGGTTCCTAATCAGGAAAGGAGTACATCAAGGCTGTACATTGTCACCCTGCTTATTTAACTTATATGCAGAGTACATCATGAGAAATGCTGGGCTGGATGAAGCACAAGCTGGAATCAAGATTGCTGAGAGAAATATCAATAACCTCAGATATGCAGATGACATCACCCTTATGGCAGAAAGTGAAGAGGAACTAAAGAGCCTCTTGATGAGAGTGGAAGAGGAGAGTTAAAAAGTTGGCTTAAAACTCAACATTCAGAAAACTAAGGCCATGGCATCTGGTCCCATCACTTCATGGCAAATAGATGAGGAAACAGTGGAAACAGTGTCAGACTTTATTTTTGGGGGCTCCAAAATCACTGCAGATGGTGACTGCAGCCATGACATTAATAGACACTTGCTCCTTGGAAGAAAAGCTATGACCAACCTAGACAGCATATTAAAAAGCAGAAACATTACTTTGCCAACAAAGGTCCATCTAGTCAAAGTTATGGTTTTTCCAGTAGTCATGCATGGATGTGAGAGTTGGACTATAAAGAAAGCTGAGTGCTGAAGAATTGATGCTTTTGAACTGTTGTGTTGGAGAAGACTCTTGAGAGTTCCTTGAACTGCCGGGAGATCCAAGCAGTCCATCCTAAAGGAAATCAGTTCAGAATATTCTTTGGAAGGGCTGATGCTGAAGTTGAAACTCCAATGTTTTGGCCCCTGATGCGAAGAATTGACTCATTGTAAAAGACCCGGATGCTGGGAAAGATTGAAGGTGGGAGGAGAAGGGGACGACAGAGGATGAGATGGTTGGGTGGCATCACCGACTCAATGGACATGAGTTTGAATAAACTCCTGGCGTTGGTGATGAACAGGGAGGCCTGGCGTGGAGCAGTCCATGGGGTCGCAAAGAGTCAGAGATGACTGAGCGACTTAACTGAGCTGAACTGAGTCCATTAAAAGGAAGCCTTAGTAGAAACTCTAGGTTTGGCTAGACTCAGTTGGGGAGGTCCCAGAATGGTAAATCTTTAACTTAATGGTTAATCTGGGAAAATAGACAACTCAGTCATGTTATTTTCTTAATGAGCATTTGGCCCTTAAATTACATTTTAGTGAGAACTTGCTACTGAAACATGACAAAAGAAAATGTGTATATAGATCAAAGATGGTTGAATATGTTTAAAGATTTTCAACAAGGAAACATTACTTCTCCAAACAGAAAATGTATAAACTCAATCTCTGTCCAGCTCCAGATGGAGAAGAGTTATTGCTGTTATTATTTACTTGCTTACTCTGTTATTGTTCTGTGCTTTTTGTTGTTGGTATTGTTGTTTTTTCCTCATTAATAACTTTTGGGATTTGAAACAACCTTTGGCAACCATTGGTTATTGTGAGTCTTTCATAAGAATCCACATGAAGTACTCAGAGACTTGCCAAGAAATGCTGGGAAATAACTGGAAAGAATAAACAATTATTAAACAAGCTGAGTTCTTTAAACAAATATGTGAGGAATAGTGTGCCATCATTTCAACAGCAGATGATATAAATGATAATGCAAATATTATATTAACTAATCTGTCTTGGCCAAATTTTAAATTTCTCTTTATGTAATTGTGTACTTTTAAAATTAAAGTTATATATTATATGTATAATCAAATGTGAATTTTTACACAACTGTAAGACTATTGACATAAATTTGTTTACAAATAAAAAAAATAAACTCTTTGTAAGAAAAAAAATGGTTCAGAAAATGTGCGGAAAGCCAAGCTTTGAGATTGAAATGGCTTTGGATTTATTTTTATTTCAGTACAAAACACCTCAAGCTATCTAACTTGTGTCATTTATCTTACATATTTTGATATATAAATTAACAAATTTTAATCTAAGTATCCATAGAGTATACAGGGAGATGGTATAGTTTGCACTCTACATAAATAGGAGAGAATCCCACCCAAAATTTGGTATGGATGTCAAAACTGAAACATTGTACACACCAAGAGGATATGAAAAGTTTTACTGCTTACATAATTGAGGCTTCCTGGGGAGAAATAATTCTTTAAGGGACGAGGCAGTCCTCCAAAACAAGTCTGAAAAGTCTTGAGAAAGGAAACGGTTTGCAATTTTTATTGTGGTTGGGGTTGGGGCCAAGGTGGCATAAACAGGAAGTTAGGTGGTTGAATACCCGTTAGCGCCAAAGGAGGACCACCTAGGCTTTCTTACTAGCGTTCTCAGGTGTGAGGTACAAGGAAAAGAGAGAGAAATGAGGCTTAAAATCTGTCATCTGTTAAACATCAAAAAATGGGGTCAGACATTCTGATACAAGAGACATAAGATTTCCTCCACGAAGTGTAATACCTGCGTGGAAATCTTTCAAAACATTGAAAACGACTCACAAACTTTTCGAAAGAGTTTTATAAAGGATTATGGAAACAACACCCTCATAAGTTCATTTCTTCTTCTCATCCTTTTTCTTTTCTTTTGTCTTTTTATTCCTTCTATTCTTCCGTGAGTGCGTGTCTGCTGTGGTTTCAGTCCTGTCTGACTCGTTAGGACCTATGGACCGCAGCCCCCAGGCTCCTCTGTCTGTTCTTCCAGTTTCCATGAATAGATACCTCACATTTCTTTTATTTTCATGAAACATACAGTCTGCTGCTGCTGCTGCTGCTAAGTCGCTTCAGTCGTGTCCGACTCTGTGCGACCCCATAGACGGCAGCCCACCAGGCTCCCCCGTCCCTGGGATTCTCCAGGCAGGAACACTGGAGTGGGTTGCCATTTCCTTCTCCAGTGCATGAAAGTGAAAAGTGAAAGTGAAGTCGCTCAGTCGTGTCCTACTCTTCGAGACCCCTTGGACTGCAGCCTACCAGGCTCCTCCGTCCATGGGATTTTCCAGGCAGTACAGTCTAGTAAAGGGAAAACAGACTTCAAATTAATAATTCCACAACTAGCCTTTATAATTTCTATAAATGCCATAAAAAATTTTAGGTGCTATGGAGACATATAATATGAATTTGAGGTGTTCCTGACTAAATGACCTAAACATTTAGCGGAGACCTGTGGATTAGTTATGCTTGGCAGGTGAATAACAAAATGATTATGGATGCTGGGATCAGGGTCCCAATTTTTATGTGACATTTGGTCAGTTATTAAGTCGTGTCCCACTCTTTGTGACCCCATGGACTGCAGAAAATCATTATTTTGACATAAATCATCTCCTACCTCACTGGTTTCTTGTGTATGTTGCTATAATCGTAGTATAGATATTACTTGACTGATATTTTTCCTCACTTGAGAACATGTTTAGAAAATTCACCTATTTGTTGTCAAAAACGAAAGGTAATTAAAAAAAAGGAAACAAAAAATTATAAAACAAAATTTGTTTTTGTTTTCTATCATTCTATCCCATTTCCAACACAGTACTTATGAATTACAGATGGTCACTAAGTGTTGGTAGAATAAAGGATTGACTATGTAAATGCTAGAGAAATAAAATTATGCTAAATATAGGAATATTTAACTTTTACTTAAAATTACAGCTGTTTATGGAAGTCATCAAATATAATTTTTAAAATAGGTGTATAATCTCCCAAGACAGATTCAGAAAGAAATATAAATCAATTCCAGTTGGATTTTAAATCTAAATATGAAAAATTTTAATTTGTTTAGAAGAAAATTGAAAAACATCTTTATGAAATTAGCATAGGGAAATGTTTCTTTAAGAGGACAGGAATGCACTAATCATAAGAGAAATATACATGTATAAAAATGTGTTTTTTTCTGTTGTTGTTAGAACCTAGACCAATATTCTCTGATACTATCAAAAGATCTATATCCAGAAACACAAAGAAATACAAAGAACTGCTAAAAATACATCAAGTAAACAGCAGATAGTCCAATTTTAAAAAGAGAAATGAACCTTGACCATTTCATAAAAGAGGCTATCTGAATAGGAAATAGTTATACTAAGGAATCTTACTAAACTTTACTAACTTTATTAATATCGTTAGTTCTCAGATAAAGGTAAATTAAAATCACAAAGAGTTATCTTACACAGACAGAAGAATGGCTAAAATGAGAAAGACAGACAATATCAAATCCTGATAAGTAACGTATATAGTATGAGTAAAGATACGAGAATTCTATATACTTGTTGTTGTATAATTTATAGCAATCATTTTGGAAAATGTGTTCTAGTGTTTGCTAATGCTGAAAATACAAATAACCTATAACTCACCAGCTTTACTTTTGGCATATATGAGACTGAAATGCATACAATGTTGATCAAAAGACATGAAAAAGTATCACTGAAGCATAATTTACAATAGTCAAAACTGGAAAAAGTATTCATTAACAATAGAATACGTGCATAAATTATGACATATTGACACAGTGGAATAAATGAAAATAAGTAGACTAAATCAAACTGCATAACTACATAGAGCAACGCGGAAGAATCTCACAAATAAAAAGAATCCAGGTATCAAAGACTATATTCTGTATGAGTTCACTCAATCGAAGTTTAAACAAGAAAACTGATTATGACACTGTATAAGGGTAACAGTGAACACTTAGTTAAGGCAGCCACTATAAAGTGGCAAGGCAGATTAAAGAATGTCAATTATTTTCTATTTCATAATCTGACAGTTGTAAAGATATATTACCAGTTTTATCTAACTATATTTTTTATTTATATGTATTTCCATATATTATATTTTATTTAAAGTTTAATAAAAACAGAAATATTTTAATTTTTTAAAACGTTTAGTTTATTATGGTGGTGGCGGTTTAGTTGCTAAGTCGTGTCTGACTCTTGCGACCCCATGGACTGTAGCCCACCAGGCTCCTCTGTCCATGGGATTCTCCAGGCAAGAATATTGGAGTGGGTTGTCATTGCCTTCTCCTGGGAATCTTCCCAACCCAGCAATCGAACCCAGCTCTCCTGCTTTGCAGGCAGATTCTTTACCAATTGAGCAACAAGGGAAGTCCTTTAGTTTAGTATAAAGTCTGAAAAAAGAATATTAATATTTATTTATTCTTTCCTTCAGTTCTGATTGAAGATTACAAGCAGAGGGATTATGTATAAGTGTGCACAAGCGTATGTATTTAGCTTGCTGCAGCTATAGAAATAGCTTTCAACAAACTCTATATTTCTATTTAAAGAAAGAAAACATATTGTATCAGGTATCATGAATGTTTAGACTAACTCCTGAAGATCTCTTTCAGATTAGCGTTTATGGAGGTCAAATTGTCAGTGGAATCTGGCTCAGGTTTATCCCACAATGGACCAGTGCATACCTAACCAAACTCCTACCCTGAGCTCCTACCTCCTCCTCCCCAGCATCAGAATGCTTAGTTCTAATAGACATGCTCAGCAGCTTCCAAGATCTCTATGGGAATCCATGGAGTGAGAATTACAATGGCAGAAAAGGCCAAGATAAATAAAATAGCCTGTACATATTAAATAGTAAACTAGCTGAATATAATAATCCTCAACAGATTGAAGAAACATCACACTATAAAGGATTAGAAAGATGCAGGTCCTACTTTCTTTCAACTTCTGTATTTGGCCAATGCAGACTGATAGTGGATTATTATAAATTTAATCATGTGGTGACTTCAATGGCCACTGCTCTTTCATGTTTTATTTTTTTGCTACAGCAAATCTACCCATCCCATGGTACCTCTGACACCTAGTATCAGCTGTTGATGTAGCAAATCTTTTTTTTTTTTTTTTCTCAATATGTAGTTAGTGAAGAATATCAGACATTTGCTTTTAGTTGACAGGGCCAAGATTAACCTTCAGTGTCCTATTTCCATGCTTGTTCAGGGATTAACCTTCCAAGTCCTTCTTTCAGGCTACATCAACTTTCCAGCACTGTCATTCAGTGAAGAGGTCAGAGTAGTATGCCAAATGAGATAGTATTTTCTCACAAATCTGAAGAGGTCCAATAGACATTGAAATTATTTCTTAGTGATAGGAGGGACAATATACAGCAACTTGTCTTTTATCTTCCAAAGATTCCTAAATATGCTACATACCAACAAGGTAGTAGGCACTTGATTTTTTTCATGGACTTTATTTCCCATTTCTTGTCTCACTTAAGTTTTATTATTTGTCTACATTAGTTACTACTTCCTGCTCACCAGATCCAATCAAATTTATATTACCAGTAAGCTTTCATTCCTTCTCTTTGTAATGTGATTCACATTGATTGAACTTTATTGATATATTTTATTTAATACAAGCCCAAAATAAGATATTTAAATCATGAGAGAATCTATCATTTTTCCTTTATTAATCTATATGTTTTATTTTTTTTGTACCTGGTTAAAACAATAAATTTGGCTCAACAGATCTGAATAGAAAAGCATGAACTATTATTCTTACTCTTCAAATCTGAAAAAAAAAAATGTATAATATAAAATAGACACTTCTTTTTCTCATTGTTTTCAAATACTAGATGTTTTCCCATCAAAATAAATATTTTTATACCATAGTATTTTTATACTAAAACTGCTTTTAAATTGAAACTTAACAGCAAATTTTCTGAGGTAAAAATGACACTTTTAACTATTCCTTATGAATATTTATAACCCTATAATAAAACACATTTTCTATGTAATCTGAGAATGCTGATAATATCAAGATTCAAACTGTGAATTTACGACTTGTATTTTGTACTTTTAGTATCCAGTAGTCATGTATGGATGTGAGAGTTGAACAATAATGAAAGTTGAGTGCCGAAGAATTGCTGCTTTTGAAGTGTGGTGGTGAAGAAGACGCTTCAGAGTCCCGTGGACTGCAAGAAAATCAAACCAGTCAATCCTAAAAGAAATCAACCCTGAATATTAATTGGAAGGACTGATGCTGAAGTTCCAATACTTTGGCCACGTAATGCAAAGAGCCGACTCATTGGGAAAAACCCTGATGCTGAGAGAGATTGAAGGCAGGAGAAGGGGACAACAGAGGATGAAATGGTTGGATGACATCACCAACTCGATGGACATGAGTTTGAGCAAGCTTCGGGAGTTGGTGATGGCCTGAGAAGCCTGGTGTCCTGCAGTCCATGGGGTCACAAAAAGTAGGAAGCAATTGAACTGAACTGAAGAAGCAGTATGTTAAGAATTGTCCTAGAGGGTAAATACATGTTTAAGAAAGAATTTCCAGAGATGTCTAGCTTTTCTAAACTAAAAAGAAATATGGAAAACAAAGGTAAATATAGATCAAATTTGGCCAAAATATCCAGCCAAAAAGAAGTAATCACATACTTATATCACAAGTAATTCCAAAATATCTGGAAAAATATCCAGTATCAATATTATCAATAATTGTTTTAGCACATGATAAAATGCTTTATGAATCTAATTGATCAATTCAGAAATGTTATACGTATTTCAAGAAAAAATAGTTGACATAGCTTTTAGCATTAATTTAGGTCATGCAAGTGCATCAAGTTGAATCAGAGATTACATGGAATAAAAAATGTATAATTTCACATAGTTAAAAACTGAATTTGATTAATTGTGGATAAAAATTGCACACAGTTAAATTTAAAAAAATATAGTTATTATTAAAATGGACGTCTTAGCTTTGTGAAAGATCATGAGTGAAAAAGAAAAGTGAGATACTGATCAAATATTTTTTGAAAAATAGGGATAGCTGTTTTATCATTTTCCTAATATTTTAATGAAATATTTGATTGATACATATATTCATTATTCCAAATTTTATGTTCTCTTTCTCCTCACCACTCCCCCCCAAATAATCATGTATCCTGGACACTAGGATTACCATCTACATTTAAAGTCATACACAGGTTGTGCTATAATGCAACAAGAGCAAGTTTGTAATTTTACCAGCTCCTCTATCAAAGACATTTTTGCAGTCCAGCTCCTGATAATAATGAAAGAATGAATAAAAATGCTGAGCCATGGAAAATGTGACTCTCAGTAAAACTAACTCTTTCATTCCATCACATGGAGAAAATATTTGTGTGTACATGTAACTCTGTCTCCCCATAAACTGTGGACATCACTGTGAGCAGAAACTCACAATCCTCTTCCTTACCAAGCATGAGTGTTTTCATTCTAGTTGCATTACCTTTTCAGGGTAGAGGGTCAATTTCTGATTTTCTTTCTTTTTTATTTTAGTGATAGTCTTGCATTTGTCTGGCTACGATTTTACTGTTGAGTATCTAGTATCCCCAAAATTATTCCTTAATAGGCACTTGGATATCCTGATTCTTGGGTGTATTTCTGATCAAGGAAATTTTGTCTTGAGCTTCAACTTGCCATGAAAAATTTTACTTAGTGACACTGAGTCTTTGTACAGTTCATTTCCCAACATTTGTAGGGTATGTGTTGTGCCAAGAATTCCTGATGCATTAGTCACTCGGTTATCCTGCCTGACTGGCATGATATAATTGATATAATGGATCATTGTGATGCTCTGAGAAAAATACAGATTATTCAATTCTCTTTGGACTAGATTTCAGCAAAACAGGAAAGTTGAAAAAAAAATCTGGGACAATATTGTGTACATTTATTTTGTCTTAATGAGATCTGTTTCTCATTCTGTTTCTTAATTGGGTAGAAATTAATGCATTTGCCAAATCAATAGTTACATACTTTGCACCTTATACCATACTTAACTGGTCTATGGTATACAGTACTACAATAGTACTACAACCTCATCTGGGATTGGGGTTCCAACTTTATTGAACATCTGGTAATCTGTTGCCATTCTCAGAGACACATTTTGTTTCTCTCAAAGGATGAGACTACAAATTAAAAGGAGATGGATAGCACCTACCACTCCTATATTTTTTAAATTAGATATAAATTTAAATAAACTTTAAATTGAGAAGTATTCTACACTGCCTTCACCTCAATGCAGTATTAATTTGGACTTACTATCTTGACCAGAGGAAGGTAGTTTTAAATATTCCCTCTCAGTTTTCTCGCCAAAATGTATTTTTCCTATTGAGATAATTCTTAACTCAGTATGAGGGTTACTCCAGCTGCCAAGTATATCAATCTCAATTATATATTCAGAGACAGGAGGAATGATCACTGAGTAGATCCAAAAACTCAGTGAACTCACTATATGCTGGATTGGAACCAGGACTCCATTTACCACCCAACTCTAATTTACTCACACTTTAAACAGGTGAACCACGTGAGGTTTTAATGTGCTGAACTGGCAGCAACTGTAGCAGGTAACATGTAGTTCCAATGAGAACTATTCTGTGTTGCCTGGCAAGTATATACCTGTTTTTAGGTTTAGAACTTCCATCTCTACAGAGCCTAGATTTTGTGAAAGGAAGCAAAATCTGCTAATGAATCACTAAAAATGATGGCTAGGCCTATTTTCACTCATTGATTCCTAGGGCCATATATCCTTCCTCTTGGGAATATAGCACTGTATGAGATTCTAATTTCATAAATGCATTGTGACCTGAATGATTGCACTACATAAACTCTGAGAACTTTCTCTGAGCTGGAATTTCAATTGCACATTTAGGAGTTCATTCCAGCATTCTCTGAGATCAGCTGCCTCAGGGTGCTGCAGCAGGCAATGGGACCAATTGATTTCATTCCCATACATCTTTTACTGTGAAAATGGTCCCTTGTTTGCATATGATGTGTTAAATTCTGTAAGTACTCTAGTAATGATTCCGGTTGAAGCTCCACCAATAGGAAAGATAAATGTAGGAATAGATATCCATTCTTATTAAAATAAATTGGTTCTTTTATGGCCATTCCTTGCATGAGTACGTTGCACCAGTTGTAGTGTGGCTGATAGCAAAGGCTGGCTAATTTCACTTTATCTATTGGGTTGTTTAGCAGTTCCTCTGTGGTGGATACTATCTTGAGGGCATAGAGCTATAATACTATAATATTTACATGTTGTGCCCACTCCCATATATTCATCCACTTGACTACACAGATATCCTTTAATCTTGAAACCTTTTCCTTCCCAGATCCTTTACCAGACAGCCAGGCCTTTGGCTACTTCCCAGGGCCAGATCGTGAAATTATAGAACTGTCTTAGTTGATCATCACATCAGCTTTGAAATTTAGCCATGTGCCTGCATGCTGTGTTGCTTCAGTCATGTCTGACTCTTTGCAGATCTATGGACTGTAGCCCACCAGGCTTCTTTGTCCACGGGATTCTCCAGGCATGAAGACTGTAGTGGGTTACCATGCCCTCCTCTAGAGGATCTTCCTGACCCAGGGATCAAGGCCACGCCTCTTATTCCCCTGCATTGGCAGGCAGGTCCTTTAATACTAGTGCCACCTGGGAAGCTGAAATTTAGCCACTGATTAGTAAATCCTACACTTGGTAGCTTTCCGTTTTCCTTCTGTAGAGCATCAGGATAACTTAATAAAAACCAGCCTCTTCTATTTTACTTGTATGGAACTTTCCTATCTCCTCTTCCCCTCACTCCTGCATCCTCATATTTTTCCAACGCACAGACCAGAGTCTTTCTTTTTATTGGAGATTCTCTAAAGTCACTATCTATGAACATTTTAGCAACTGAGCTGGCACTTTTTCCAGGACTACCCTACCCCGCAAAGTTCCTAGCATAGTGTCCTTGTTGCCAGCCAAATGAGTCATTGAATCCCCAATTCTGTCTTACTCTTTGCTTTCTGAAATGACTCCTGGAACTTTTGCCTTCCAGTAAAGGAAATACTGAGATGGAATTAAAAATTCAAACCGGTGATAGGGGTGGGATTATACATAGAAAATGAAGAAAGCAAATTTGGTCAGGAGGGGCTGTTGGACCATGAAGCGGATCGGACAGCCTCTTATAGGTGAAAGGAACTTTCCAGCAAAGATTGCCTATAAAAGGGACACCACGTTAGGGTCAATGCAGGTGCTTGTGCTTCAGTCCTTTTCGGTCTGAAACAGTGTGGCTGATAGCAAAGGCTGGCTAATTTCAGTTAATCTATTGGGTCGTTTAGCATTTCATCTGTGGTGGATACTATCTTGAGGGCATAGAGCTGTAATACCATGATATTTACATGTTGTGCCCACTCCCATATATTCATCCACTTGAATACACAGATATCCTTTAATCTTCAAATTTTTTCCTTTCCAGATCCTTTACCAGACAGCCAGGCATTTGGCCACTTACCAGGCCCAGATCCTGACACATCAGCTTTGAAATTTAGCCAGGTGCGTGCATGCTATATTGGTATAATCTGAAAGATTATAATCTAATCTCAAAAGCAAAGGTAAATAAGAAAGAGGAAAGAGAAGCTGTCAAATAGCCAAATTCCTCCTAAGTAGTTCAAAAATGTCCTTCTTGAAGAAAGATCTGGGCAATAAATTTCTGTCAGCTTCAAGTAAACTGTCAAAGTTCAAATCACTGAGAAGTGGAAAAGCCTCAGAAGTTTAACAAAATGCATGATTATGTGACATTAATATGAATAAATTACCAAAATTAAACAAAATGATCTCATAATATAAGCCTGATTTGACACTTCTATTCAAAATCCAATATTTATTATTCTGTAGCTGCTTTTAACCAATTATATGCTGTCAGCCTGACAAAAATTATAAATGTTGCTTGTTTTTATTCTCTTTAGAATAAATTTACCATGTAATTTAATACACAACAACATATAGAACTTTTAGACAATAAGACCAAACATTATAGCCTTGAGATAATTATGTTTTTTGATAATTGATTGACATAAATTAATACAAATCATTGGTATTTTTAAACAGAAAACATTAAGACATTAACTTCGTGTTTGGAAAAAATTGAAAATTTATTTTTTTAATTTATAAAGTTAACCTAAACATCCATTTCCCTTTGCTATCATTACTTTGTGGGGAGAGGTCTCTTTTTCCTGTACTTCTGCTGCTGCTGCTAAGTCGCTTCAGTCGTGTCCGACTCTGTGCGACCCCATAGACGGCAGCCCACCAGGCTCCGCGGTCCCTGGGATTCTCCAGGCAAGAATACTGGAGTGGGTTGCCATTTCCTTCTCCAGTGCATGAAAGGGAAAAGTGAAAGCGAAGTCGCTCAGTCGTGTCCAACTCTTAGCGACCCCATGGACTGCAGCCTACCAGGCTTCTCTGTCCATGGGAGTTTCCAGGCAAGAGTACTGGAGTGGGGTGCCATTGCTTTCTCCTATAAATTCTAAGATATAGTATAATTTAATGGACATTGGGATTATTCATTAATAGTTTTTAAATATTTATTATCTCTTGGTCAAACTATTATATAAATTTCATATAATTTTCAGTGTTTCACTTTACTTATCTATAAAATGCAGTAATAAATCTTGTTCTCAGAACTTCTGGGTCCTAAACTGAGTTTACTGTGTCCTATATAAGACATTATTTATATGTCTGTTTTCTTTCCTATCTGTCTGTCTTTGTAGAAGCATGAGTTCTTAGATCTGTCAATATAGGTTAGAAAAAAAATGAAAATAAGATATTTTAGAATATTGTTGCATTGCTCTTCACTTCATTTCTGTGCCCTGCCAATTGACACCATTATGTTCGTTGGGAATGAAAGAGAATAGAAATAAAGTTTGACAGTCTCATAATAAACAATTCTTGATTTAGCACTATATTTCTGTTTATGTGACTATTGTATCAATTTTGGATAATCAAATTACTGTATGAAAAATATTTCACCTTGTTTTCCATCAGGTGATTATTCATGGTGAAAAACTTCAAGTATTGTATTTTCTCTATGAAATTGATATCAATTTTGTGATTATTTTAAGATGATTTTGTTGTAAACTCGAGAAGTTTCAATTCACCGAAAGAACACCATGATTCTGAAGCTATCTTCTAGGCTAGAACTTTTATATGGCTATTTAAGGGCAATATATAGACTAAAGCAGCTAAGAAAGAAAAAAGAACAAAATTCTAACAGTGTTCAAGATATGTCCTAGAACAGATTGATATTGCAGTATGAACTTATATGGGATCCTTTCCTTGTGACCTGTTTAAAAATAAATCTTAGCCTACTAGTATAAATTCTAGTTATGTCTTAGCAAATATGTTATAACATAACAGATGATAAGGTTTCCCAAGTGGCTCATCATCAAGAATCCTCCTGCCAGTGCAGGAGACACAGGTTTGATTCCTGGATCAGGAAGATCCCTGGAGAAGGAAGTTTGCAACCCATTATAGTTTTCTTGCCTGGGAAATCACATGGACAGAGGAGCCTGGCAGGCTATAGTCCATGGGGCTGCAAAAGAGTCAGATACGACTGAGCGACTAAACAGCAACCACAATAACAGATGATGTTATTTTAGTCTTAATAAAGTTCACTAATTAAAATAATAAATGTCTAATTTCCAAATATAATAGTATCTCTTTATTCAAAGTTTGATTTATTTCTCTACTGACAGAGTTTATTCCTGCTCATGTTGACTTACATTAATCAACAAATGCCAATAAAAGGACTTGTTTTGTTTTAAAATTTAACTATAGCAACATACAATATTCATTCATTACTCATTAGGTTTAATTATACAAATAATGATTTATCATCTGGTCTTAATATATCTAAAGAAGCAAAGCAGTTTTTTTTACAGTTTTTTTTTACAGTTTTATTTCAGGAATTAATTTACTCATTTATTATAAAATATATGTATATATCAACTGCAATGTTCAAAGTCCTAGGTCAAGTGCTAAGGATATTTGGATGAATAAGAGCAAATCTCTCTCTTAAAGACCTATAATCAATAAGAGGTAGACATGTAACTAAGGATAGTAAAGTATAAAAGATCTTAGACCTTGTAGTTGTATTCAAATGACATTAAGCGCTTGTTTTACTATATATCAGCTTTTTGGCTTTGAGTGAGTTTATGATATTTTACTGTCCAGCCTAAATTTTATCATCTACAAAATTGACATAATACATTACTCTATATTTGCAGAAATATTACAAATTTAAGTGAGATTATTTATTTAAAATGGTTAGTACCTGCTGGTCACAATTGTAAGCTCTCCAGTGCCATGTTTTCCCTAAACTAAAATGTGATGTAATGTGTAATTTCTATCACAGTGGACTCTGAAAAATGCTGCTGGATTACAGAGAAGGGACCAAGTAATTCACCCTCAGGGTATTGGGGAAGTCATTTTATTGGAAGGAAAACTTTAGTACTTGGAAAAGGGCTTAAAGCCTTTTCAGAAAGAATGTACAATTAAAAGCAACAAGATAGGAGGTCAATAAAATTGTGAGCAGTCAATATTGTAAGACTTATTGAGCAGGTAATAAGAGACAAGACAGAAAAGGATCCATTACTGACTGGACTTCCAACAATGACAACTTCTTAGAATGTTCTCTGTGAATCAGGATTAAAATTATCATTATAATACAGTTATGGTAAAAATTTTGAGTTTGATCAAAAGCCGTATCTCCCATCCCTTTCCATGGTTGGGAAATGAACACTGGCTATCACTTATACCTTTACTCTTGCATTAGCCAAGTTTGGTATTATTTCCTCTTCAAGCTCACCCTCTTTTACCTTCCTTCTATGCTAACCTTCCTCCAATTATACCTAAACAAATTGCCTTATGTGTTCCAAATAGTAATTTTTTGTTGTTGTTTTTTGGCCATCCTGTCGTGTACGACTTTTGTGACCCCCATGGACTGCAGTATGCCAGGCTTACCTGTCCTTCACCAATTCCCAGAGTTTGTTCAAACTCATGTCCATCTAGTCGGTGATGCCATCCAACCATCTCCTCCTCTGTTGCCCCCTTCTCTTCCTGCCTTCAATCTTTCGCAGCATCAGGGTCTTTTACGATGAGTCAGCTTTCTGCATCAGGTGACCAAAGTATTGGATCTTCAGCTTCACATTAATCCTTCCAATGAGTATTCAGGGTTGATTTCCTTTAGGAAATGGTCACTGCATCCTCTAAAATCCATGCCTATCAAATACTTGTATGTTCAATTCTAGCGCTCTTAAATTTCATTTTAAAATAACAACATAATGGAGGGACATGTCCTAGGTTTGATATTCCTGACAATAAAGCTTAAACTAAAATTGAAGGTTTTAATTTCATCGTTATGGATAATACTTTGGCCACCTGATGCAAAGAGCTGACTCATTGGAAAAGACCCTGATGTTGGGAAAGATTAAGGGCAGGAGGAGAAGGGGTGACAGAAGAAGAGATGGTTGGATGGCATCATTGACTCAATGGATATGAGTTTGAGTAAACTCGTGGAGATGGTGAGGGACAGGGAAGCCTGGCCTGCTGCAGTCCATGGGGTCACAAAGAGTCAGACACAACTTAGTAACTGAACAACAAGGGTAACTTATTAGTAATCCATTTAAAAAAATGCATTCAGATAGTGTTGAAAATATAATGAATTGAAAAATCACCTGGAAGTATATGACTTAAGGATTTGGTAAAATTTGTTCCAGATATTTTTGATATTCTTTTGTAATATAAACTAACATAAATAATGTAACAAAATACATGACATCACATAAAACATAATTTTATTTCTGTAACTCCAATTTTAGAATGATTTATAACATACTTTTAATAAGAATTGATTTATATGATGCTTACTAATTGTGACCTGATTTTTCGTTTAATGCCTTTTTGTATACATATTTTTATGCCAACAAATAGAGATTTACAGCATCATTTTAAAAGCTATATTGTTTCACATTCTTTTCGTGAATGATCCCATAATATGTGTTCATGCAAATTGATCCCATTCTTTAATAATTCAAACAAAATTGGGTAAAAATCTCTGACTGCATATATCAGTGAATATCTGTCTATGCATCAAGCTGTCTATAACACTGAGGAAGTAAAAGTGTTAGTCTCTCAGTCATATCTGATTCTTTACAAACCCATGAACTGTAGCCCACCAGGCTACTCTCTCCATGGAATTCTCCAGACAAGAACACTACAGCTGTTCCCTTCTCCAGGGGATCTTCCCTTCCCAGGGATCAAACCTGGATCTCTATCCCTGAGCCACCAGGGAAGCCCATAACACTAAGAAGTCCCTTCAAATTCAGATGCTTATGAGTTTCTGCAATGAATGTAAACAGGAAATACACAAGTCTATAAAAATCAATAATGTTATTTTATAAACAATGAGAGCAAATCCAATATATTTTTATTCTGAGGTTTCTATGTGATCCTGAACATATGTGTTATTTCAGAGAATGGTATATATTTTGAACATGTCATTTGCTTTAAAATTTTGAGAATAGAAAAGCAAAATGGCCAGAGCATACGCACAAAGATTTACAAATATCGAACAATTGTTGTTGTTGTTCAGCCACAAAGTCGTGTCTCACTCTCTGTGACCTCATGAACTGCAGCACATCAGGCTATCTTCCTGAGTTTGCTCTAACTCATAATGTGATATTGTTGAAACTATCAAAATAGAAAATTGTGCATGAAGCTCTGCTAAATATGCAAATAGCAATGAAATAATAACAAAACAAAGAGTAATAACTTACAGATTTAATTTAAGTACTTGATATGAGTAATTATTCATATATAATTAATATATCATTATGTAAAAATCCATATTTCTTAAAAAATATTGGGATTTTAGAAGTAACTAGCAATACTGTAGTTAATCAAATATATAATCAAAGTTTCTTATTTATTCTATTTTTTGCTTGTTTCATGATGCATGCAACTTAGCTTTGTCTTGGGTAAATGTAAATGGGAGTTGTGGAGAAGTAGAATTTGTGTTTTGAGAGAAAAGTCTTCCTCTAGGGCCAACTGTAAAATTTTATATGATTTTTAACTGTGCTGAGGATCAGAACATCTTTATCTCCTAACTCTCACATTGTTGTTGAAAGGTCAATTGCACATAAACAAGTGGAGGGGTGTACTGTGCTTAAGAATCAGAAGAATACTTAGTAGTTTTAAGATGCCAAATTCTTAAATTGACTTATAGCTTTAATCTACTTCAAAAAAAGCAAGATTCTGTTGAAATTTATGTTAATTTTGAAATTTGTATGGAAATAAAATGGGTAGTCTGAAACAATGTATTTTCACTTTTTAAAACGTTTGAAGACACATTATTTAAAGTTACAACTGTTTAAGAAAGTGAAAGTTGCTCAGTCGTGGCTGACTCTTTGCGACTTAATGGATGGAATTCTCCAGGACAGAATACTGGAGTGAGTAGCCATTTCCTTCTCCAGGGAATCTTCCTAACCCAGGGATTCAAACCAGGTCTCCCGCATTGCAGATGGATTTTTTACCATCTGAGCCGTCAGGGAGGCCCAGGGAAGCTTTACAACTGTTTAAAGCTAAAATAATAAATAGTGTGGTATCTGAGTCAAGATAGACAAGTATCATTTCTCAGGATATGAAGGCTTTAAAAATTCACAGATAATTATTTAAAAGATCCACATTTAAAGACAATGCAAATAGCAAGAACAAAATCTAAAAAGCATTGGGGAACATTATGAGTTGGTATGTTAGAAAAAGGGCTTCCCTGGTGGCTCAGATGGTAAAGAATCTGCCTGCAATGCGGGAAAACTGAATTCAATCATGTTAGAGAAGATCACTTTAAAGCTGGCAAT
Source organism: Giraffa tippelskirchi (assembly GCF_054371585.1). NCBI lineage: Eukaryota > Metazoa > Chordata > Mammalia > Artiodactyla > Giraffidae > Giraffa > Giraffa tippelskirchi. The sequence continues at coordinate 88,555,924 of NC_137285.1, read as the reverse complement.
TAGTTTCAGGTGTACAGCAAAGCGATTCAGTTTTATATATAAACAAATATCTATTTGTTGTCAGATTCTTTTCCCATATAGGTTATTATAGAGTATGATAATTAGATTGATTGCCTTTTGGTTTATATCTTCAGGCATAGTAGAGGCAAACAAATAAAATGAGAAAGAAAGTAAAGGACCAAATCACCATCCTCAAAAACAAAAAATTGATGAAGATAAACACACAAAAAGAAGACATAGAAAATATGAAATATAATTGCTGTGATAAGAAACTTACAAGTAGATCAACTAACAGAATTAGTGGTTAACATTTCAGTTAGGAGGCAGAGGTTTTGTTCAAAAGTCTTAAAATCTGATAATATGCCCTTCATAATGAAAACATTTTGTTCACACATTGATAAAACTTAAAACACAAAGAAGATGTAATAATTTTAAATTTTATTCAAAATGAATTTAGTACATACAGCAAATAGACAATGTAGTGGACCATTATAAAATATTTTCCTCTAATTGGTAGACAAAATATCAATATGTTTATCCATTTACCTATTATTATTTGAGCTATTGCTAGTTTCGGGCTATAACAAATAAAGCTGCTATGAAAACTCGTACTATATACAAGTTTTTGAACATACCGCATCATTATTATTAGAAATTCTGAGCTTTGAGTTTGTTTCTTCTTTCATTCAAATGTTGTTTGATAGAAGATATTTCGTTTTCCATATGTAAAGAACATTGTCTTTTTTAAAAATAGTTTCATATTTTAAAATGAACTGGTGAACAGAGAGGGTTTATTGTGTTATTTGTAGTTAGTGTAACTTACAAATGTTTACCTTAATATAATATATGATCAATATATAATAATATATGATCAACTTTTGTGAATGTTTTGAGTTTGAAAAGAAAGTGATTTATTATTTAAATGTAAACATTCATAGAAAATTAGAGATACCAATGAAACATGTTATGCAAAAATGGGCTCGATAAAGGACAGAAATGGTAGGGACCTAACAGAAGGAGAAGATATTAAGAAGGGGGGGCAAGAATACACAGAAGAACTGTACAAAAAAGATCTTCATGACCCAGATAATCACAAGGGTGTGATCACTCACCAAGAGCCAGACATCCTGGAATGTGATGTCAAGTGGGCCTTAGGAAGCATCATTACGAACAAAGCTAGTGGAAGTGATGGAAATCCAGTTGAGCTATTTCAAATCCTGAAAGATGATGCTGTGAAAGTGCTGCACTCAATATGCCAGCAAATCTGGAAAACTCATCAGTGGCCACAGGACTGGAAAAGGTCAGTTTTCATTACAATCCCTAAGAAAGGTAATGCCAAAGAATGTTCAAACTACTGCACAATTGAACTCATCTCACATGCTAGTAAAGTAATGCTCAAAATTCTCCAAGCCAGGCTTCAGCAATACGTGAACCGTGAACTTCCAGATGTTCAAGCTGGTTTTAGAAAAAGCAGAGGAAGCAGAGATCAGATTGTTAACATCTGCTGGATCATTGAAAAAACAAAAGAGTTCCAGAAAAACATCTATTTCTGCTTTATTGACTATGCCACAGCCTTTGACTGTGTGGATCACAATAAACTCTGGAAAATTCTCCAAGAGATGAGAATATCAGACCACCCGACCTGCCTCTTGAGAAATCTGTATGCAGGTTACGAAGCAACAGTTAGAACTGGACATGGAACAACAGACTGGTTCCAAATAGGAAAAGGAATATGTTGAGGCTGTATATTGTCACCCGGCTTATTTAACTTACATGCAGAGTACATCATGAGAAATGCTGGGCTGGAGGAAGCACAAGCTGGAATCAAGATTGCTGGGAGAAATATCAATAACCTCAGATATGCAGATGATACCACCCTTATGGCAGAAAGTGAAGAAGACCTAAAGAGCCTCTTGATGAAAGTGAAAGAGGAGAGTGAAAAAGTTGGCTTAAAGCTCAACATCCAAAAAACTAAGATCATGGCATCTGGTCCCATCACTTTATGACAAATAGATGGGGAAACAGTGGGAACAGTGGCTGACTTTATTTTTCTGGGCTCCAAAATCACTGCTGATGGTGACTGCAGTCATGAAATTAAAAGATGCTTACTCCTTGGAAGGAAAGTTATGACTAACCTACACAGCATATTAAAAAGCAGAGATATTATTTTGCCAACAAAGGTCAGTCTAGTCAAGGCTATGATTTTTCCAGTGGTCATGTACAGATGTGAGAGTTGAACTATAAAGAAAGCTAAGCACCAGAGAACTGATGCTTTTGAACTGTGGTGCTGGAGAAGACTCTTGAGAGTCCCTTGGACTGCAGGGAGATCCAACCCGTCCATCCTAAAGGACATCAGTCCTGGGTGTTCATTGGAAGGACTGATGTTGAAGCTGAAACTCCAATACTTTGACCACCTGATGCGAAGTGCTGACTCATTGGAAAAGACCCTGATGCTGGGAAGGATTGGGGGCAGGAGAAGAATGAGACAACAGAGCATGAGATGGTTTGATGGCATCACCGACTCAATGGACATGGGTTTGGGTGGACTTGGGAGTTGGTGATTGACAGGGAAGCCTGGTGTGCTGTGGTTCATGGGGTTCATGGGGTCTCAAAGAGTCAGACACAACTGAGTGACTGAACTGAACTGAAGCATTCATATTTACAAAATATACTCTGTTGATGATGCTGTTTAGTTTCTATTTCCTTACCTTTTTTGCACTTGATCTGTTATACTAAGTGGTATATAACAAGCCCAGAATTGCTGGTTTTCTCACATTTTTTTGTAAATTTCATTTTATAAAAATTATACCTTTCTAATTTTGTGAATAAATATTCACAATTAATATATTCTTAGTGTGAAAAAATTAGTTTAATAGTTGAGTTATTCCATTTTTATTTATAGAAGAGTCATATATATATTTTTTTTTTTTATAAATGTATTTACTTTAGTTGGGGGCTAATTACTTTACAATATTGTAATAGTTTTGCCATACATTGACATGAATCAGCCATGGGTTTACATGTGTTCCCCTTCCTGGACCCCCCACCCACCTCCCTCCCCATCCCATCCCTCTGGGTCATCCCATTGCCCCGGCCCTGAGACCTTGTCTCATGCATCAAACATGGAATGGTGTTCTGTTTCACATATGATAATATACATGTTTCAGTGCTATTCTCCCAGAACATCCCACCCTCACCTTCTCCCTCAGAGTCCATAAAATTGTTCTATGCATCTGTGTCTCTTATTCTGTCTTGCATATAGGGTTATCGTTACCATCTTTCAAATTCCATATATATGCATTAGTATACTGTATTGTTGTTTTTCTTTCTGGCTTACTTCACTCTGTATAATGGGCTCCAGTTTCATCCATCTCAGTAGAACCGATTCAAATGTATTTTTTTAATGGCTGAGTAATATTCCATTGTGTATATGTACCACAGCTTCCTTATCCATTCGTCTGCTGATGGACATCTAGGTTGCTTCCATGTCCTGGCTATTGTAAACAGTGCTGCGATGAACATTGGGGTACAATTTTTATTTATAAAAATTTTTATTTATAGAAGAGTCATATATTTTTGCTTTCAACTCTGTCATATTAATGTTATTTTAAAATGGGTATGTAGTTTTTCGTTATTCTGTTTATTCATGTGATAACTTGGCCATTTTATTTTAAAAAGTCTTTTGTTATTTTATTTTTGTTCTTGTAATTATCTATGAACTTATAATATTTAAAAAGTGCTCCTGGACTTCCCTCATGGTCCAGTAGTTAAGAATCCATCTTGCAATGCAGGGAACACCAGTTCAATCCCTAGGCCTGGAAGATTCCACAGGCGCAGGGCAACTAAGCCTGTGTGCCACAACTACACAGCCCCCACTCTAGAGCCCAGTGCGTCACAACTACTAAGCCTACATTCTGCAACTCCTGAAGCCTACTTGTCCTAGAGCCCATGCTCCACAACAAGAGAAGCCACCACAATACAGTGTTTCAACTAGAGAAACCCTGTCCTCAACACCAAAGACCCAGTGCAGCCATAAGTAAACAAATAGGTAAAATTTTAAAAAATGCTTTTGTCGCTCTCTCTTATTGTTCGATCTTTTACCATAAGGTCTTCCAGTGTTTATGTTCAATGCTGTGCTGTGCTTAGTCTTTTAGTCTTGTCCTACTTTTTGCGACTCCACGGACCATAGCTCGCCAGGCTCCTCTGTCCATGGGGATTCTCCAAGCAAAGAATGCTGGAGTGTATTGCCGTGGCCTCCTCCAGCAGATCTTCCCAATCAGAAATCAAACCCAGGTCTCCTGCATTGCAGGCAGGTTCTTTACTACCTGAGCCACCAAAGAAGCCCAAGAACACTGGATTGGATAGCTTATTCCTTCTCCAGGGGATCTTCCTAATCGAGGAATCAAACCGAGATCTGCTGCTTTGCAGGTGGATTCTTTACCAGCTGAGTTACCAGGGAAGCCCGCTAGTGTTTATAGTATTCTTTAAATCTCATCTGTTGCTTATACAACCAATGAACCTTCCTTCACTTATTTAATGGCATATTTCTACATTGTCAGATCATGAAACACAGAATATACACAATGTATATACTAATATGATTTCATCTTTGTTCCCATCTTGGTATTTTTAATCTTAAAATTCTTCAAAATGATCAGCTAGTATGTCTTTGAAAATTGTATATCCCACATTCTCTCTTTTCTTTTTTTTGTTTAGAGTAGAAACTTGTCCTATCTTCCATTATTTCAGTTTCTTTTTTCAATATACTGAATTCTGAGTATTTCTCATTTATTTTTTAATCCTCTCTTCATTGTCTTATATGCTATTTAATTTTTCATTGTGCTTCTAATTTAGTTATTATTTCTAGAGGTCAATGTGGGATTTTTATTTAAACTATTTCATCCATATTTCATTTCTTAGAGGCTAAGATTTTTGTTTTCAAGGGACACTGGGAATGTTAGAATATCATATAAATTGGATATTGGCTTTATTCTACAATTGTTAATGCCAAAACAGCAATTTCCTTTTCCTCCCAAAGGAAAGCATTCAGTGAAGAGACATAGTTTTATTGAGCAAACCAAGGTAGCCTCTCTGGAGGCTACTTTTGATCTGGAAACCAAAAGCCCTCACTCTTGAGAAATGATGAGAGCAGGCTGTCTACAAACCAAAGCATTCCCGCAATGGGAAATGGGTTGATTTTTCGGAGTGGTGGAAAGTCCCTCCTGGTGTCCTGTGTGATTTAACTGACAGGTTGATTGACAGCTTTAAGTTCTATAACTTGTCTTGAGCACCCATGTGAAACTGACAGAGGGGGAAAAACTCTAACGCTATTTTATTACAAATGTAGCACAACGAAACCCAGGTTTGAGTCATTAGGTCTTTGTAAACCTGCATCAAACTGTACTGGCAGGTTTTATCTCGTTTGGTCCTAAGAAGGCTGGAAAGTTAGCAGTCCTTGATCACAAAAAAAAGGAAGATCTTTGGGCCTGTTCTGATTACCAGTGTCGGAGGAGGGAGAGAAAGATGAACCATCCATGATGTGTGTGGGGGGTGGGGGGCACTCATGTCTGATTAATTACTGAACAATTTCCACACAGCTATTGTCAGAACAGCAGTACCAACACTACATCCAATATCAATTTCTCAAAATAATTCCTTTTTAACTTTAGGTCATATTTTACAAGGAATGCATAAAATAGTATTTAAATCTATTTGTAATGAGACTTTGTTGTGTGACAAACAAGATACAGATTTACTTTCTTTGGTTTTAATTCTTATTTTATATTATTCTACTTTTAATAAATTTTTTATTTTGTATTAGAGTGTAGCTGATTAACAGCATTTTGATAACTTTCGATGACAGCAAAGGGATTCAGCCGTACATATGCATGTATCCCTTCTCCCTCAACGTCGCCTCCCACCCGGCTGCCGCATGACATTGACCGGAGTTTCCCTGTGCTACACAGTAGGGCTTCCCTGGTGGCTCAGCGGGTAAAGAATCTGCCTGCAATGCTGGAGATCTGGGTTCGACCCTGGGGTTGGGGAGACCTCCTGGGGCAGGGAAAGGCTACTCACTCCAGTATCAGCCCATCGGGTCGCAAAGAATCGGCCATGACTTTCACTTTCACTTTCATAGATCCTTATTGGTTATCCATTTTAGAGATAGCGTTTTGTTTTATTGAAGAGTTAATTTATGTTCTTAGCTTTAGGAAAAATATATTCCTTATTTGTCTTCTAGATAACTGTTATATACTTTCAAATTATTCTATAGATTTAAAAATATCCCCCCATTCCCCATATTACTTTTAACTAGAATTAAGTTGAAAATGTGCATTGATTTAAAGAAAAAATATTAAGATATTTAATAAAAAAGCTTCTTTCAATTTGTTCAATTTTTTCTCTTCCCACATTTTTTAAAGTTTGTATTTACCTACTAATTATTTTGATCATTTAAAATAATTTTTATAAACTTATTTTAATCAACTGTCTTGTGTTTTCTTATTGAATCATGTTATTCTCAAACAGCAATGATTTTTACTTCTCTCACTAAATATTTCTTTACCAGCTGAGTCACAAGGGAACCCCTATATTTTATTACCTTGCCATGTTTTATGACATTAATGAGAAATTCGAACATAATTGACTTAGCTATATTAATTATTCTTTTGTTCTTATTTTTATGGGAACATTTTACTCTTTCATAAAGCTATGTAATTTAAAACTCATACTTATTTTTAAATTTTATTTTATTGAAATAGTTGATTTACAATGTTGTGTTAGTTTCTACCTCACAGTAGAAATTCAGTGTTACATATATGCATTATTTTTCATATGATTTTCCATTATGATTTATCACCCTGAAGGAAGTCATGACAACCCTCTCCAGTATTCTTACCTGGATAATCCCATGGAGGGAGGAGCCTGGCACGGTGCAGTCCATAGAATTGCAGAGTCAGACATGACTGAAGCAACTTAGCATGCACGGTTTATCACAGGTTACTAAGTATAGTTCCCTATGCTGTATTTTGTTGTTAATCCATCCTATATACAGTAGTGTGCATCTACTAATCCCAAACTCCTATCTATCGCTTTCCCAACTCTTCTCCCTCCCTTGGAAGCCACAAGTCTCGCTTTTCTATGTCTGTGGGTAGGTTTCTTTTTTGTAGCCAAGTTCATCTGTGTTATATTTTAGATTCCACGTGAAAGTGATCTCATATAATATTTGTCTTTGTCTGATTAAGTTCATTTAGTATGAAAATCTCTAGGTGCGTTCAAATTGCTGCATATGATGTTATGTCATTATTTTTTATGGTTGAGTAGTATTCCGTTGCACATATGTAGCACATCTTTTGGAGGAGGAAATGGCAACCCACTCCAGTATTCTTGCCTGGAGAATCCCAGGGATGGGGGAGCCTGGTGGGCCGCCGTCTGTGGCGTTGCACAGAGTCAGACATGACTGAAGGGACTTAGCAGCAGCAGCAGCACATCTTTACCCATCCATCTGTCAATGAACATTTAGATTGTTTCCATATCTTGGCTATTATAAATAGTGCTGTAGTGAATAGTGGGATACATGTGTCTTTTCAAATTATAGTTTTATCCAGATATGTGCCCAAGAGCAGGAAAACATGGCAACTCAACATTTAGTTTTATAAGGAAATTCCATAATGTTTTCCATAGTGGCTACATCAATTTACATTCCCACCAAAAGTGTAAGAGGATTCCTTTTTCTCCACACTTCTTCATCATTTGTTATTTGTGAACTTTTAAATAATGGTCATTCTGACTAGAGTGAGGTGGTACTGGATTGTATTTTTGACTTGCCTTTCTCTAATAATTATCAATGTTGAGCATCTTTTAATGTGCCTGTTGATCATCTGTATGTCTTCTTTGGAGGAAGGTTTATATCAGTTTTCTGCCTATTATTCCACTGGATTCTTTGCAATTTTGTTGTTGTTGTTATTCAATAGTATGATAAAACTTGTACTTTTTTTAGAGAAACAATTCAGATTTACTCATTTTGGGCCAGTATATCTTATGGGAAATTGACCTAAATTACTTAGTATCTGAAATAAAATCTAGCCACATATTTCTAGAGAGAGTATTTTCAAGTAAGGAATCAACTGTTCATCAATATTTTATAAATGTATTTCTAGTGACAACTTTCTGTATTACAAATATGTTCAGTTCACATTTTGAAGTAAATTCAAATCTTCTACTTTCTTGTATGAACTCTTCAACATTCCATTTGTAGTTCATGTTATTATTTGTTCTGGTGTGTCCAGATGAATTTCTTTTATTTTGGATTTTTATACCCTAGAGTTGTTAAAATGGTATATTTTAATAACATTTAAAAATTGTTATATCCAGTTGTGGTTACAAAATATCCAGTGGTGTTATGAAGTCCTTGCCAACTTTTTTTTTTTTTTTTGGTTTTTACCCCATAGATATCTAAGAATATATATAAGTATTCATAAGGTAGACAGGGAAATTGGCTTATTGAATGCTAGTCATTTTGCCTACTAGAAGTGACTTTGCAAACCAGAAACAATGTCACTATAAATAACCATAGTAAATTACATTGGAGTCCATTGATCATTCAGCCTACTTTTGTCTTTGTATCTTCTTTTATTCCTTTGTTATAATTTAAATAAAGATCTGCCTCCTTTCTAACCTTGACTTCATTATATCATCCAAATTTCTGGTGAAGCCCTCATTCTCTAGGATATTCAAAGTATTTTTATTGGCTGGATAAAAATGCGTGATGAAACTATATCTGAACTTTAAGTGAAGTTTTTCATAATAGTGGAATAATACTCCATTTTCTGATTAAAAGTAAGTCAAATAACCAAGCAAAAAGGAAAAGTTATTCATTACTCAAGTGTCTTAATACATTGTAGACACTCAGTTTAAATGTTTTCTTTTCTACTATTAAATCTCTTGTCCTATAAGGCTATGATTCATAACGTTTATTCTAATTGCTCTTAACTTCTAGCCATGAAACTCCAACTTTCATTTATATTTGTGGTTTGTCTCTCTGCTTCACATGACAATTTTTTCCAACACTTTTCCAGCTATCATAACAAACCTCTGGAACTGTCACTGCTTTCCTGTCTCAGAAATTGTTTAGTATTATATACCCTGTTCCAATTTCTATTAACCAAGTAAATATTTACTATCTGTTCTTTTTAATATGTTTCTATACCCCATATTCAGTGCTTATTTAGGAAGATTAGAATTATTTGTATCAAATATATCTTCTCTTTAATGTCTACAGATAATTCTTGCCTTTCTAATGCTTATGCCAAGATTTATTTTGGGTGGAATCAAAGTATGTTTCATTATTTAGACCTTAAGCACTCAGTAGATATTCCCTTATGATGAAAGGAATTAATATATAATTATTTACATAAAATACTAAAAAAACCTACTTTGCTTTGCATGAAGAGTTCATAATCAATAACATTGATAATGGTAATTTCTGTTTTGGATTTTTTGTTTCGCTTTTGTTTTGTTGTCTTTTATGTTTTTCTTGAATAAACTAGAAAATTCTTATTTCATAATTCACTAAGCCATTGATTTTGGTCAAGGGATGAGAAACTGTGATCTGTGTGGCTAATACACCCCACTGTCTAATTTTGTAAATGAAGTTTAATTGTAGCAAGACTACCTATTAAAAAAAAATATTCCTTTAGAGAGGCATACATGTTGCAATGGCCAATTCTCTTCGTTGTAATAGTGATGATATGACTTAAAATATTTACTATTAAGCTCTTCAGAGAAAAGTTTTCTGACCCCTGGTTTTGATGACACTTTTCAGTTATGTATTTATTTTAGGAAATTTCTATGTTTGCTCTCAACTTACTAGTGAGACAACATAATGGATCCTTTTTATAAGAAACCATGCAATAGAGCTTTGCTGAGGAGAGTCCTAGAAAAATATGTAGCAAACTGACACATTAGGTAATATGTGAATATTACCTACCAGTTGGAAATCACTTAAGTATAAATAAGAGGCACATGAAGGAAGGCAACTATATATTCTGAGCACCAAATATGTGGCAGGCACTGTTCTATCTCTAGATACCTAAGCACACTCCATTTCTAAATTTTACATCACTTCAGCTGTGAGATATGTAGAAGTATTCTCATTTTTGGAAAGAATGTAGAGTCTCAAGGAAATTTTAATCAGCAATTGTACATTATTTATTTATTAAGTTCTATCTCCGATTTAGGTACACTATTTTGAACTTTGCACACTTTGCTACATTACATTTACTGTTTTATCTTAATACTGATAACAGCTTAATAAAATTATAAGATTATTCTCATATTATCTAGTCAGGGTGAAGGCTAATGACTTGTCCAAGGTGAAAGTGACAAAAGAACATATTTGAAACTAATTCTATCTGACTCTAACTATTTTACTTAATCAAATTATTTGCTGAAACATCTTTTCTTAACACTTAATTAAAAGCCACAGGTTAAATAACTAAATAAGTTACATGAGTTTTTAGAGTTTTGATGTGCCCACTTGAAAAGAAAAAATCAGGCTTATCTGATTCAACAGCCAAGTATTTTCCACTTAGATGGTCACCTTAGTAAGGAGGAGGATGCCAAAACATTATCTAAAACATGTTTACTGATTGAGGGACTCTGATAATGCTGCTATATCTTATACTTTCCATCTGTGATAATATTTTGGCATGGGGTTGTATGGGTTCAGATTATTTTTCTATCATTCTCAGACTATGATCTAGGGCAGTTACATAAACTCACACTGAATTTGTTTTCTCATTTTTTAAAATGTGGTAACAATATCTACTTTGTAGAAGTTTATTGAGATAAAGTAGTTTGTATAAAGTATTTAGGAGAGTAGTTCTATCACTTCCTTCCTTCCTTCCTTTCCTTTTTTTCTTCCTTTCTCTTTTTTTCTTTCATTTCTCTTTTTTTTCTCCTTTTCTCTACTTGATTTTCCATACATCTACTTTTTTTTCTTCCTATTGAACACAGACATTTTAATTTCAGGTCAGTTGAAAATCTAGCACTTGGCTTGCATGAGCACCTGGAAGAATTATTCCTAGTTATGATATATTTAACTTATTTAATAACTGCTAGAAATTAAACCTTTGAAATATTTAATTGAAATAGCTAAAGATTATATGACTCAAACTAAAATATGTGTCAATATAATTTATATTGGCTTAAACATATAAAAATAAAATGCTGAATTTTATATAACAAGCAAAATTAATACTTTCATTATTGTAAGTGCATGTTTAACTGTCCAGTTGCTCATTTTTAAAGAAATATTTCATAAGAAGTAATGTAAGACTATTTATAGGTTAGGGAAAGTGAAAATACAAGGATGAATATGCATACCTGTGAATACCTGTGCATGCTAAACTCTCTGAAGCCAGGCGATCCATTCATTAAAATACATTTTCAAAACAGCTTGAAGCTGCTTAACTACTCTAACATCATTTCCTTCTTAAAAATAACGTTTTTTTTTTTGATGGATGATGGAGGTAATACATCAATCATGGTACAGAATAAAAGCAGCTTGATTTTATCTACATTGAAAGCAGCCTATAGAAGTCAGAACACTGAAAAAGTATCAAAAACTTAATCTTTCATCAAACTAGAAAGTATTTATAAACCATAGTCTCAAACAACAAAAAACGACTCAATTTGCAATAAAAAGTGAAACTTTGACTCACTATGGGGTGTCCAATGCTGTACACAGGATCCTTAATGTGGTGTATGTTCAATAAATATCTACTAAATAAGCAAATGAAACATTTTGTTTGAGAAATGAATCTGAAAGTAGATGCATGATGGGATAGATTTCTGGCATTGGACATGGATACACAATTTTAGGATGAACATACTAAGGATCAAAAACCAAACTCAAAAAATAACCTAAATTCTACTTGAAACCAGAAGGTTTAATGTCTAGTTCAATCACAAATCATCTATGGTCATTTCTTTCCACTGGCAGTAAATGATACTGTCAGAGGAAATCCTTACTCACTTAAGTCCTGTGTGGATAATTGGAGGAGAGAAATAATTGATAATGAATTTTCCAGCAGCTGTTGTTGATCAGTAGAAAGATGAAAACAATAGAAATACAAATTTCCCTGGACATAAATTTAGGTCTAAACACCCCCACTGTGAGCAGCAAAATTTTTCATTGGCCCTGAAGTGAATATTTCTCCACTAGTAAAGTTTCCTAGGAAAGAGTAAGCTGTGAATTCCTTGCTGTGCAGTAAATAATAGTCACAGCTTTCTTTGCTCCCCTACCATTAGTGCTAGTACTGATAGAGTCAGGAAAAAAGAAAAAAGAACAATAACATGGATTTTCTGAAATTTATTTAAGGCAAGAGGAGAAATGACTATGGCAAATAAGAGTAAAGAAAAAATATTCAATATGCAAAAAATGATAAAAAGTGTGAACGACACACAGGGATGTTTCAAAATCTGAATTGCCTAATTATATAGTAGCTCATTGGTAAAGAATACACCTGCCAATGCAGGTGACATATATTCAATCCCTGGATAGGAAAGATCCCCCGGAAAAGGAAATGGCAACCCACTCTGGTATTCTTTCCTGAGAAATCTCATGTATAGAGGAGCCTGGAAGACTACAGTCCATGGGGTCACAAAAAATTGGACATGACTTAGCAACTAAATAACAATAGTGTTTGAATAGCCATTATGTGTTGCTTACATCAATAAACTTTAATCAAACTAGTTAATTTAGCTTAGTTAAGTGTTTTGATGGAATTTCAAAATGGTTTAAAAAAAGAGTTTCTATGCTAATATGGGAATAGAATATGGACATATGCATAATAATGCCAAACAATTACTAGCATGTAAAATTTGCTCAAAACATTGAATAAATTTTAGTGCAATATTAATCTCTGTGTGTTTAAGACATATAAGTCAATATTGGGAGGAAGTGAAAGTGTTAGTCACCCAGTCCTGTCTGATTCTTTGTGACCCAATGGACTGTAGCCCGCTAAGCTCCTTTGTCCATGGAATTCTCCAAGCAAGAATACCACGGTGGGTTGCCATTCCCTTCTCCAGGGAATCTTCCTGACCCGGGAATTGAACCCAGATCTCCTGCATTACAGGCAGATTCTTTACTGTCTGAGCCACCAGGGAAGCCCACTGAGAGGAAGGCATTGTAATATTCCTTCTTACATAGAATTCATTCTGAAGTCAGTCCAGAAACTCCATATCAATTACCCAGTCCATTAGAAGTGGTCATCATTGTACTCCTATTTCTCTTTCTATCTTCATACAAAAAAAAATATGAACTAGATTATTTTATGCTAGAATTCAAAAAACCCAGAAACCATCTGCTCCACTAATATAGTTTAAACACACAATTGGGGATGGGTCTATATATTTTATTTTTCTGGATCTTATATTTTTCTGGATCTTACATCTTGCAAGTCTCTCTTTAGCTTCTAAGAATTACTTTTTCCCTGTGTGTGATCAAAATTTATTCTGTTCAGAATTTTGAGGCAAAGCCTTTGCAGTTCTCTCAGCTTGGTGGTGATTATCGCTCAATAGCATTCACTTCCCTCCATCTCTTGTTGAATATAGTTTCTATTTTTTCCTACAAAGAGGTTATACATTTCTGCAATCTGTTTTGCCCTATGTGAATCACATCAAACATGCCTGTGGGAGATTATGGTTCATCTTTTCTGACATCTGGGGAGCAATCCAAAGCTAAGTAGACAAATACAACACTGAGTTTTTTGAGTGAGGGGCTTGAAAATTCTATTTGATGATTTTATTTCCCCTGCAAAGCACTAAAAGAATAACAATACTTATCCATATCTGTGTCTTATAACCATTGCAGGGATTCATTAGATCATGTATGTAATGGGCTGAAAGCTCTTCACAGAAAAGCCCTCTAGGTTCTTATACCGGATTGCTATCCTTTGACACATTTTACTGAAGCTAGGATAGTTAATTTTTTTTTTTTTAAATTTCAAAAGATAGCAGTGACAAATAGAGGGTGTCACAGAACTTGTTCTTAAAAGTTCAGTATAAAACAGCAGGCGTTTGGCCGATATTAGTTTTCTTCACTGTGAGATTTTTCTCCAATAAATACCTCTAAAGTACCCTGCAGCCGTGTGCTTACCTGCAGGTCCCAATTCAATGTGAGGCATTTTGCACTAATTTGAGTCCTTACAAAAAGTGTGACTCTCCACTTTAAAACACCTGAATTCCATATACATTCAGTGTACCTAACTATGTGCTACATGGGAAAGTATAGCAGTGCTACACTGCAGTTCTTTATAAAATAAAATTTGCCACAAATTATTGGGGCTATAAGAATGTGTGCATGTATTATCAGTCACTTCAGTAGTGTCCAGCTCTTTGCAACCCTATGGACTGTAGCCTGCCAGGCTCCTCTGTCCATGGGATTCTCCAGACAAGAATACTGGAGTGGGTTGTCTTGCCCTCCTCCAGGAAATCTTCTCACCCCAAGGATGGAACCCACATCTCCTGCGTCTCCAGCATTGCAGGTGGATCTTTACTGCTGAGCCACTAGGGGAGCCTGGGGCTATAAGAACACATACATAAAATACAATAGAGTCATAAATTCCAGTCAGGTAGAGTTCCAATAAATAATCTTTGAACACTTAGCACTGTCCTTGAAATAAAATAGGTGCTAAATAAATGTTCAACAAAGTGATTACTAAAAAAGACTATTCTGCTTTAACACACAAAGCTGGTTCTAGTGACTTGAGTTCTTCTTTCTGTTCTTGGAGAGACAGAAGTGAGTAGTCCTGAAGCAGGATTTCAGTTCCCTAACCAGGAATGGGACCTGAGTAGCTGGGATGAAAACCAGGAATCCTAGCTGTTAATCCACCAGGAGCTAGAGGCTAGAAGCAAAGTTGTCCTGACTCTTGCTCCATTTGAGAGAAAGAAAGTTTCAAAGTAGCAAAAACTATTAAAACAATTGCAATCATTATTATTAGTAGTGCAGCACAGATTGGAGAGCACACAGAAAAGCAGTTTATTTATTTAAGAGAGAAGCCAGACAGGAATACACACTAAAAATAAAAAATGTGTCCTCTCTAGTGAAGAGGAGTACAGTAAACAGGCAGTTAAATCACTTATACAGGGGCAGTTCTCTTGGTTCTTTGTTCTCCTTTGACCAATTATCTTAATTATTTTCTCACATTTGGCCTGCCCTAAGACTCTCCATATGCATGCTTATCTTTTTGCAAAATGGAATCCAGCACAGAGGTTAATGGGAGGTATGACAACACTTATTATGGGGTGGTGGTGGCATCCCCTCCCTGTTTTAACTTCCAAGGAGACTTCCTGTGTCCCTGTGTGTGTGCAGTCAGGGAGGTTTCCCTGACCTCAGCAGTAATAGATGTGGCCATCTTATTTCTTTACTCCAGTAGAATTCAACTCCTGCCATTACCTTTGTCCTTAGAGTATCTAGAGAACACAAAGCTCCAATTACTCCACCTGACAAACTCCAGCTGCTCAGCCTAGAAGTCCATCTACCTCCCACCTCACTTTTTCATGCATTCTCTCAGTCAGGAACCATAATAGATTTCTCGCGCCCTCACGTCACTTTAGAAAAAAAGAAGCTGCTTTATTAATCAGTGGGCCATCAACATAAGAGATAAACTCACACTTGGAGATCTGTGATCTGTTTTCTTCTCTATAGTCATCATGGTCTTTGGTACATTTAATTTATTATCCCTATATTTCCCAATCCCATGCTTCATAATGGCTAACTTTTTTGCACTGATTTTTTTCTGTAGTGGAGTTAATGGACTGATTTAATCTTTTGATTTAAGGATAACATCAATAGTAGAATTTAGTTAATTTGAGGCTCTACACCTACTATTAAGAATAAAAAAGCTGAAGAAAGGAGAAAGAAATACAACCATATGATTGAAATGATATTGAATAGCAGCCACATTATTGAAAGGATATTGCACTTTTCAAAAAGATAAAGTAATAAATATAATAATAATCCATCTTTAGGTTTTGTTATTTTCTGGTATAAATTAGAGTCATCTAAAATTTATCACTTGATTCTGATATTTTTCAAAGATAAATGTTACTAGCCACCATACGGCACACAGGCATAAATATAAGGACTAGATATTTTAAAGGGTAGTATTGTTGAGCTAACTTCACTTTTTATATAACATTCATTTTGTTCACATCCCCATAGCATCGTCATGCTGCTTTCCAAAACAGTTATACTATTTCATATCCCTAACAGTAATGTGATAGATCTTTATGAATATTTCATATAATCATTCATTTTTATTTTAGTCCTTCTAATTGGTGCAGTATTGTCTCATTGTGGTTTTGTCTTTCCCTAATAAATAATGATGTTGAGTACCTATTTCATGTATTTACTAATTTGTCATCCATATTTCTAATTTGGGGGCTTCCCTCGTGGCTCAGAGGTTAAAGCGTCTGCCCACAATGCGGGAGACCTGGGTTCGATTCCTGAGTCTGGAAGATCCCCTGGAGAAGGACATGGCAACCCACTCCAGTATTCTTGCCTGGAGAATCCTATGGACGGAGGAGCCTGGTGGGCTACAGTCCATGGGTTCGCAAAGAGTCGGACAAGACTGAGTGACTTCACTTTCACTTTCTTTCTAATTTGGGATACTGTCTTCTCAAATTTTTACTCATTTCTTATTTTGGATTTTTGATAATGCCTTATATATTCTAGATAGAAAGCATATTTTTAGATATGTGACCTGCAGATATTTTCATCCTGTCTTTGCCTCATCTTTTTACTTTCTTCATATACTTTTCGGAGAGTCAAACTTTATAATTTTAATGAGATTTAGTTTACCAATTTGGTCTTTTATGGAACATGTTTTTCCATTAAGTATGATATTAATTATAGGCTTTTCAAAGATGCTCTTTTTCATATTGAGGAAGTCGCCTGTGTTCTGAGTGTGCTGAACATTTTTATCAGGAAGAAATATTGGATTTTTATGTGCTTTTTCCATGTCTACAGAAATAATCATATATGTGTGTGTGTATGTGTGTGTGTGTGTATATATATATATATATATATATATATATATATATATATATATATATATATATTCTTTTTCAGCTTTTTAAACTGATCAATTTCATTGACTGACCTTTAAGAGTTAGACCTCCCTTTCCTGATACAAAATATACTTAGATGTGGTGCATTAGATATACAGTTATATTAAATCTGCTAAAATGTTGTTTAAAATATTGTTATGTATTTGCATTAGAAATACTGATCTATGTGAATTTTTCTATTTGAGTTTTCTATTTCTATGTGAGTTCAAATTTTTGTAATATCTTTTTTTTGATTTTTGTGTAAAGATAATGCTGACCTTACAATGAGTGGGAAGATATTTTCTGCTTTTCAAATTTCTGGAATAATTGGTGTAATTTCTTCCATGTGTATTTGCTAGAATTCACAGGTGAAGCTACCTGGGCCTGGAGTTTTATTCATAAGTGTTGTTAAGAACTATGAAGTGCCCGAGATTTTAGCCAACTTGCAGGCTAACAAGTTAGCCTGTCACAGTTTCATAAATGCTGGAAAAAGACACAAGACAACTTTATTATTCGCAACACAACAAGCATACTAATCATTAACATATTTATATCTTTTTCCCTTGCATACAAGTCCCATGGATGTGGAGTTATTAGGCCCATATGGATATCTGCATATACAGTGGGTTGTGTTATTTGACAGGTAACTTGAGTTTAGGGAACCTACTTATCACCTTAGCGGCCTATAAATATGTCTGGTCTGTGCTCTAAGGGAGATATTACCTTTATTATCCTGAATAGCAATCAAGCCGGCCCTTTGCTCTAGAGAGAGATACTAACTTCCAAAGCTGTAAACAATGCTTCCCTATCCTCTAAAGGGTTGGGGTTGGTGGTGGGAGAGTACCTCAATCTTCCAAAACTGTTTGCTATACAAATATTCTTGAAGAAATCTGAAACAAAGGGCAGTCAGTGCTTCCACTCAAAAAATGTACAAATATGGGAGAAATTCATGGAAAATTATTTCTTACAGATTGCAAAATAAAAACTCAATTGCTTTAGTAGAAATATTCTTTTCCAGATCATAGATTTCTTTTTGAGCACACTTTGGTATGCAATTTTTCCATTTTATTTAATTTGTTGACTTCATTGGCATAAAGTTTATCATAATATTCTCTTATCCTTTTAATAACCATAGACATTCTCTTGAGTAAACTTAGAACTCTTCTCTCTATATTTCCTGGGCTTCCCCAGTGACTCAGAAGTAAAGAATCTGCCGGCAATGAAAGCAACTCAGGTTCAATACCTGGGTCAGGAAGATCCCATGATGGAAGTCATGGCAACCTACTCAAGTATTCTTGCCTGGAGAATCTCCTGGACAGAGAAGCCTAGTGAGCTGCAGTCCATAGCATAGCAAAGAGTTGGACACGACCAAAACAATTGAGCTTGCAAGCACACTCTATATTTCCTATGAATATAGAGAATCCCAGAGCAATGAGTGTTGCTCCCTTTAATGAAGTGCATATGTCTTGTGCAATCAACTCAAATAGGGTCCTGCAGTTCTCCTTTTGTAGTGAAGCAGCTAAGCAACACCACTTTTCAAGCCATTGTGTTTGGTTCTGTTTTGCCTACAAGGAAGATGATTGGGGAAATCTTAAGATGGTGCTTTTCGTTAATGCCTCTAAGGATAAAGACCACCCTCTTCTCAGCAGACTTAAGGTAGCAAAGGCCACACTCTACTGATGACCATTGTAGAGCATGAATCTATGGGAGTCTAACACTAACATCATCCTCTTCCTCTTAGTCTTTCTCCCCACTTCTCTTCATTTTACCAAATGTCGGGAGCCGCGTTAGGCATTACTGACAAAATGGAGGCATGGCCCCAACCCCCTCTCCTCATCCCACAGGCACGGTCCCCGGATGAAGGAGTTAGGTCTTGTGATTCTGACTTGTCTTTTCCTTCCTTCGGTTGAGTTGGCTGGAAAGAATGTTAAGGTGCTTGAGTAATGTCACTACTTTCTACACTTTTTGCCTATGCTTCTCTGTGAATCATTTAAATTTTCTTCTCACTGAAGATTGACTCCTCTCATATGGAAAGAAACATCCTCTCTGAGAGGTTTCAACTTCATATCTCAGAGTATCTACTGACAGGATTGACTTATAGGCTGTTTAGTCTTCAAATCCAAAATTAATAGAAAATTCAATGATAAGCTATATTATGATTCCATAGAAAGCTGGTGAGAGTCATGCTTGAAAGCAAAGAAGAGTCTCGTATTCTGGGAACCCATTAACACAGGCATCAAGTATAGGCAGATAGCATACATATTATATTGGTTTCTAAAACTAAGTTTAAATTTTATATATAATGTTCATTCTATACGGTATATGAAAAAGAAATTAGAGTTGCTTGTCTGGCAATTCCTCTACCCTCAATTCTACATACATCAATTCCAAGTACATTTAATTTAGTATATATAGTTTTTCCTGAAGATCCCTGTGAGTCAGATTTCACTTCATATTTGTTGCCATGGGAATGTTTTTTTTTTTTCCATCATGATAGTCATACTAATATGAGAATAATCAGTGGTATCTATGATGTTTAGTTACGTTAATATGAGAAACTGATTATGCAAAATTGATGTTGATACCACTGAAGAATATATTGCCTGAAACTGACTCCAGCTCTCAGATGCATTGATATTTAGCTTGGCCTGAATAATCTTAGTTTATCTTTGGTTAGGAAATCCTGATTATCTGGCTTCAATTGAATTACAGAAATACAAGGCAATACAAGGCTGGAGGGGAGTAGCACTTGCCCTCTTCCTTCTATTACCATCCTTACTCATCTGGCACCACGCTCATGTGGGACTACTTAACACTGTCAAGCAATTGATACTGTGAATCTTGGCTAACTGGAACAATGGATGTGAGAATGCTTAGCCCTCTTTCTGTTGAATCTAAATTCGTAACATGGCATTTCTATTCATTGCCTTCATTTGTCTACAGAACTATAAATTCCTTTAGCACAGTTATCATGTGGATTATCCACATTGTTTAATCTATTGATCATAAGAATAATATTCCTGGAAACATTTGGTAAGGTATATTTTAAGTTTTTCTTTCTGGGTATTGTTCATTCAGATGCAAAGGGATTATAAGTTTTAATTTCACCTAGAGATGCCTGATCTTGTCTCCTACTTAGCACTTGTGCAGGACATAAATCAGAATCTGAGATAATAACCTGGATCTGATATTCATGCTATTATAACATTTCATAAATTATTTTTCTTTAAAGCTTTAGGAAGACAGAAAAATAATTGGTTAGAGTTGTTGTTGTTTAGTTGCTCAGTCATGTCCAACTCTTTGTGACTTCGTGGATTGCAAAACACCAGGCTTCCCTGTCTTTCACTATCTCCTGAGTTTTCTCAAGCTCATGTTCATTGATTCAGTGATGCCATCCAACCATCTCATCCTCTGTTGTCCACTTTTCCTGCCCTCAATCTTTCCCAGCAGCAGGGTCCTTTCCAAAGAGTCAGCTCTTCACATCCCGTGGCCAAATTAGCTAAGCTAAAAACTGATTTACAATCAGTCAGTTCAGTTCAGTTACTCAGTCATGTCCAACTCTTTGCAACCCCATGAATCACAGCACACCAGGTCTCCCTGTCCATCACCAACTCCCGGAGTCCACCCAAACACATGTCCATCGAGTTAGTGATGCCATCCAACCATTTCATCCTCTGTCATTCCCTTCTCCTCCTGCCCTCAATCTTTCCCAGCATCAGGGTCTTTTCAAATGAGTCAGCTCTTCACATGAGATGGTCAAAGTATTGGAGTTTCAGCTTCAGCATCAGTCCTTCCAGTGAACACCCAGGACTGATCTCCTTTAGGGTGGACTGGTTGGATCGCCTTGCAGTCCAAGGGACTCTCAAGAGTCTTCTCCAACACCACAGTTCAAAAACATAAATTCTTCTGTGCTCAGCTTTCCTTTATAGTGCAACTCTCACATCCATACATGACCACTGGAAAAACCATAGCCTTGACTAGACGGACCTTTGTTGGCAAAGTAATGTTTCTGCTTTTTAATATGCTGTCTAGGTTTGTCATAACTTTCCTTCCAAGGAGTAAGCATCTTTTAATTTCATGGCTGCAGTCACCATCTTCAGTGATTTTGGAGCCCCCCCCCCAAAAAAGTTAGCCACTGTTTCCACTGTTTCCCTATCTATTTGCCATGAAGTGATGGGACCGGATGTCATGATCTGAGTTTTCTGAATGTTGAGCTTTAAGCCAACTTTTTCACTCTCCTCTTTCACTTTCATCAAGAGGCTCTTTAGTTCTTCACTTTCTGCCATAAGGGTGGTGTTATATGCATATCTGAGGTTACTGATATTTCTCCCGGCAATCTTGATTCCAGCTTGTGCTTCCTCCAGCCCAGCATTTTCATGATGTACTCTGCATAGAAGTTAAATAAACAGGGTGACAATATACAGCCTTGACGTACTCTTTTTCCTACTTGGAACCAGTCTGTGGTTCCATGTCCAGTTCTAACTGTTGTTTCCTGACCTGCATACCGGGTCTCAAGAGGCAGGTGAGGTGGTCTGGTATTCCCATCTCTTTCAGACTTTTCCTCAGTTTATTGTGATCCACACAGTCAAAGGCTTTGGCGTAGTCAATATAGCAAAAATAGATGTTTTTCTGGAACTTTCTTGCTCTTTCAATGATCCAGCGGATGTTGACAATTTGATCTCTGGTTCCTCTGCCTTTTCTAAAACCAGCTTGAACATCTGGAGATTCACTTTTCACATATCGCTGAAGCCTGGCATGGAGAATTTTGAGCATTACTTTACTAGCGTGTGAGATGAGTGCAATTGTGTGGTAGTTTGAGCATTCTTTGGCATTGCCTTTTTTAGGGATTGGAATGAAAACTGACCATTTCCAGTCCTGTGGCCAGTGTTGAGTTTTCCAAATTTGCTGGCATATGCGTGCAACACTTTCACAGCATCATCTTTTAGGATTTGAAATAGCTCAACTGGAATTCCATCACCTCCACTAGCTTTTTAAGTGAACATAATAATATGTTCTTATTATTAATACCAAATAAGTTTAAGTATTTGTTTATTTACTTATTTATCTTGCAGAGAATTTAATATAAATAGTTTGTTATAGCTTTCCTGTTTTTATTTTAAATAAACACTTTTTGGGGCAATATTATATTAGCAATCGGGTCTTCCAGGTGGTGCTAGTGATAAAGAACCCACCTACCAAAGCAGATTAGATGTAAGACATGCCAGTTTGATCCATGATTCAGGAAGATCCCCTGGAGAAGGGCATGGCAACCTGCTGCAGTATTCTTGCTTAGAGAATCCCATGGACAGAGGAGCCTAGCAAGCTATGGTTCATAGGGTAGCGCGGGGTTGGACATGACTGATGCAGCTTAGCAGGGCACAACATATTAGTAACCTCATAATTCAGTGTGATTTTGCAATTGTTTTTTTTTTTTCTGTAAATGTCTTTAAACATCAAAGTACTAATGATCCCAATAAATCATGAGAAACCTAGAGATTATTCTGTATTCAAATCATATGCTGATACCATGAGAAGCACCTATAATTAGAAATATAGCTCTTTTCCCTCTAATGTTTATAACCAAATACTCAGATGGTTCACATAACAATAACCTTGTAAATCATCAAGTGAAGGATTGCATAAAACTAACCACAGTTATTGACTTTAAGTTTAAAATATCCTTCTCATATTTTTTCATCTATTACTTAATGACATGTTTGCTCAATTTGAAAATATTTTCTAACCATAATGGCATGAATCGAGTGCTGATTCAGGTATTTGAAAGGAAATCGTTTCTAAATTTAATTGCAAAGCAAAATATAAATATCAATAAAATGGTTAGGATTAAGTGCACTGATGTATTTAACTATTGTTTCATTGTATCGTTATAGTTGTCAATAAAAAAAGTGAGATGTACTTTACCAATTTAGTTGTGAATTTGTGCTTTAAGGTAATCCATAGGGAAATAAAACAGTTGGTTTTAATGTCATATTTTTCTTTTTAAAGAAGCAAAATAAAGATTTTTATCCTTAAAGGATGAAAAGATTCTACATAATTATTTATGTGTTCATTTCTATTTATTTATATTATGCTGAGATAATCTAAAACAGATGGGAAATTAGCAAAGTCATACAATTAGCACAGTCTAATATTTAATAGCAGACATTTTAGGCATGTGCTTTAGTTTTTCAGAAAATGGCTGCAAAAAATATTTTGGAATAAGGCCAATACAAATATATAAAGTTAAGAAATGTTTTGTTCTAGTTTTGTCATCCAAATAAAGATGCCCTGAATAAATCAAATAATTGTACTCTTTGGGAAGATATATATATCCTGCATGTCCAAATATAAGACAAGAGCTTTTTCCTCATAAATTATACCTCAAAGGAAGAAGGAACCAACCTACATACCTCATCATACACACACTTTGACTTACCTCATGTTAAAATGGATGAGCCATACTGTTCCAAGCTAATATCATGTTATTAATTGTGCACTGGTTTCTGTAGAGACCTGTGGCAAGGTCATAGGTGTGGAACCCTGTATCAAGGTTACAGGATAAAGATCTGTGGAACCGATCAAGTCCCATTGCAACTGTTGTCATGAGTCTCCAGATTTAAACTGGCCAGTCCCCTGATCCCATATTAGGTAAAATACGCACCCTATCATCAACCCTGTATCATACTGATCACCACCATTCCTGTAGGAATTCTCTCAGTATTCAGGCTAGCCTGAGAAAGGGTTCAATTCTCCCTTGAGGCAGCCACTGTTCTAATAGCATCTCCCACTCTAATAAACTTTATTCTCCTCTCATTCTGCCTCATGTCTGGAAATTCTTTTCCAGCCCACACATGGACCATGACAATTCCCATCTCTGGCTCCCATTCAATTGATTTTTCTCTGGCAATTATTTTTCTACTCTTATATCAAAAATGTCTCTCTTTGTATTATTAATGATGCTGTTGTTCATTCACTAAGTCCTGTCCTACTCCACGACCCCATGAACTGCAGCATGCCAGGCTTCCCTGTACTTCACTATCCCCTTGAGTTTGGTCAAACTCATCTCCATTGACTCAGTAATACCATCCAAATCATCTCATCCTCTGCCCCGCTTCACCCTTCCCCACTTCTCCTCCTGCCTTCAGTCTTTCCCTGCATCAGTAACTGTTCCAGTGGGTTGGCTCTTCTCATCAGGTGGCCATAGTATTGGAGCTTCAGCTTCAGCACCAGTCCTTCCAATAAATATTCAAGGTTGATTTCCTTTAGGGTTGACTGGTTTGACTTCTTTGCTATCCAAGGAACTCTCAAGAGTCTTCTCCAGCACCACAGTTCGAAAGCATTAATTTTTAAGTGCTCAGTCTTTTTTATGGTCCAATTCTCACAGTTAATTGTATACAGTACTTATAATGTGTGGGGAACAATTTTAAACATTTTATACAAGTCAGGATTCAATTAGTCCTCATTTAATCTTATGGTTTGAAATGGCTGTGCTGTGCTAAATCGCTTCAGTCGTGTCTGACTCTTTGCAACCCTAAGGGCCGTAATCCACTAGGCTGCCTGTGTCCATAGGATTCTTCAGGCAAGAGTACTGGAGTGGGTTACCATGCCCTCCTCCAGGGGACCTTCCTGACCCAGGGATTAAGTTCCTGTCTCTTACATCTCTTGTGTTGGAAGGCAGGTTCTTTACCACTAGTGCCACCCGAGAAGCCCTTGAAATGACACCCGCTTCAGTAATCTTGCCTGGGAAATTTCATAGAGGAGCCTGGCAGGCTGCAGTTCACGGGGTTGCAGAAGAGTTTGATGTGATTTATCGACTAAACAACAGCAGCAACTATCCCATGGTTTACTATTATCAAACCCACTTTAAAAAGAACATAAAGAAATTAAGATAAGAAAATTATGTTGGAATTTGAGCCCAGGCATATGATTCCTCCAGACTCTGATCTAAAACACGGTACTATTTTAACTCTCATCTTCAGTTGCATATGCAAGTACAAAATTTTCATCTAGAACAAAACCAAAAACAAAAACAAAGCCCTCTCTCAATTTTACACACTGTCCTCCAGCTACAGCACTTATTTCTTGTCTAGATCAGCAGTCACCTCTTTTGCTAAATGCCATTCTCTGTAAACATGTTACTGAAGCAATCAGCAGCAGTTAACACAGTTGTTGATCTTTTCAAATTTAAATTGAGACCCATCACTCCCATTTGGAACAGAAGCTTCCATCGGTTTTCTGCCACAATCAGAGGACTCTAAAATACTCATTGTGGTACTCAAGACTTAACTCAGCGGGTTTCAACTATCTTTCAGTCTCACATCTTACCTCTTCCCTTCCTTGATAATGTTTCCAACACCAGCATGCTCCTTCCTTGGGGCTTTTCCATTGTTATTTACTCTAACTCAGCTTACTGTAGTCCTGTCGTTTCTATGTTTGTTTTCCTATCTTCAAGTCTGGAGCTAAATTTATTTTACCAAACTTAATCTGAACAGAAAATTTGTACAATCCATAGAAGTGGGAAAATTGCCTCATTAGTCTCGGTTGTTTGACCATTCAAATTGTTAGGGAACCACTGATTGAAACTGCCCATCCTGATCAGGCACCATGATAAACACTTCAATGAGTTCTCTTAAGCAAGACATCTTAGTAAGAAATGCAGAACTAACAAGCTACCACCATCTGGAAAAATTCAGGAAGATCAAAAGGAGACTCCAGTCCTCATATCCTATCAACCTCCCAGGATCCTTCTTGCTGGAACCCATCGTGGCTGAGTGACAACCAGCAAAGAGCCTGAGTCAGAATGACTGGCCAGTCACAACCCAGAAACTAACCAATT
This sequence comes from Giraffa tippelskirchi, assembly GCF_054371585.1. Lineage (NCBI taxonomy): Eukaryota > Metazoa > Chordata > Mammalia > Artiodactyla > Giraffidae > Giraffa > Giraffa tippelskirchi. The sequence goes on along the minus strand of NC_137285.1, from coordinate 88,529,976 downwards.
ACCATAAAACCTGAGGCCGCAAGCCACATGGAAAGCAGTTCTTCTAGAATTCCCTTAGCCTGCTGCTCTCCATCCTGGCATGTGTGCATGCTCTATTTCTCAGTTGGGTCTGACTTTTTGTGACCCCATGGACTGCTGTCCACCAGGTTCCTCTGTCCATGGGATTCTCCAGGCAAGAATATTTTAGAGGGATACCAATTTCTTCTCCAGGGCATCTTCCTGACCTAGGGATTGAACCCATGTATCCTGCATTGTCAGGCAGGTTCTTTACAACTGTGTCACCTGGGAAGGCCCCGGACACCTCTTCTCAATAAAGTATCTTACTTTGTCAGCACCTGTGTCTCTAACAATTCATTTCTGAGTGTTAGAAAAGAGCCCACTCTTGGGTCCTGGAAGGGGTCCCCCTTCCTGCAGCAAAATGGTTGTGCTTTGTAAACAGGCCATATATTTTAACTTAGTAGACATTTCTTAGCATCAGAAAACATGTGTAGAACTCCCACACAGTCATTTACTAACGGAAACATTTGTACTGGAATAAAAATGAGCTTCTGTACTTTGTTGCCAAAAACTCAGCTTCTGTTCATCAGTGTTGAATACAAATGTTGAGATATAGCTTTGGAAGAGTAGAAAAGAGTAGCTTTATTATTATACCAGGCAAAGGGGGCCACAGCAGGCCAATGCCTTCAAGATTGTGCCCCCTTTTCTGGGAAATACGAAGAAGTTTTAGAGTTTTAGAGTGGAAAATAGGGCTATAGAGTAGGATTGGGGCTGATATAGTCTGGCATTCTTCTTTCCTCCTGGAGACATTGAGGTCACTAAGGCTGGCATCGGTTGGTTCAGAAACATGTACTGGTGGTCCTCAAGGTTGCTGTTTTGCAAACTCCTTTCTAGAATAAAGAAAGTACATGGAGGAAAGGTGTGTTAGGGAGTAAGTAGACATCAGTTGCCTAGTACAACTTTAGCTAGAAGGCAATTATTTTCAGCATGCAATTAAGCAAGAAAGAGGAGAAAAATTCTGTAGAACAGTTGAATGGGTGTAAAGAATAAGAGCTGAATAAAGGTTAACATAATGGGTGTGTCTCAATAAGTTTCTGTTAGAGCACTTTCTGAGCAGACTGTGATACAAAACTGTAAGAAATACAGTTTCTAGTGGTGATGGATAGGCAGATAGGTAGATAGACACAAGAGAGAATCAGTGGGAAAGATGGAAGAAATTTATTCATATGTTGAAACAAAACAGTTCGTAACCTCAATTATTGTAATGTGTGTGTATTTCAATTTCCTGGTGGATTTAACTTTTTTTTTCTTTAAATTAGCACTTCATTATTGGTCTGAACCTAGGAGAACACCCTATAGCTTTAAAAAATGAGGATCTAAGGATCTGTATGTTTCCTTTCATAATTGTAGGATTGCTGTAAATTTTGAAATGATAATGTGTTTAACTTTCTTACAATGTAGTATGGATTCAATGAATAACTATTGTCATTATTATTATTAGTTTTAATTGAACTTGGAAAGCCAGCTTTTGCAATTATTTTTATCAAAATAATTACTAAGAATTATTTTTCACTCTTTAACATGTATGTATATGACCCTAAAGAAAAATTAAAATGTACATTTGATGGTATCCAAAAAGAAACACTTCACTCCTTAGGGTAATCCTGCATTTAAATCCTTTCAAGTGGATCCATTTAGTGGAAATAATTTAAGTCAACATTTAACATGATATTACCCCACAACATCTGAATATAATTAGTGAACTTTTATCCAACTCTGGAATCCCATTCTGAAAGACTGGGTTTGATACCAATATTTAGGTCAGATTTGTCAAAAAGGAACATAATATGGGGATTCTAGCTCAACAGATTTGGGCAGTGCTCTCAAGGAGAATAAGAGTGGATTCATGGAAACAAGATAATTTTATATAATGATATACGTGATTATATATATCCAGAGTTAAGCAGAAGAGAGAAATGGCAGGCTTACTTAATTGCATATTAAAACTTCTGTTCAACAAAGGCTTACTGCCATTGGATCCAAGCTCACTCTGCTCTCTGCACCACAGGCCAATAAATTGCAGGCAAGATTTTGAGTTAAGGAATACGCCTTTATTTGGAAAGCTACCAGACCAAGAAGGTGTTAGACTAATGTCTAAAAATAGCTATCTTATTGGATTCTGGATGCTAGTCTCTTTTATAGAACAAAGAGTGGGAGGAGATGAGGAAATAAAGCAAAGCCTTTAGTTTCATGGCTTGACCAGCACTGGGGAGAGGATGTGTTAATTTCTTTTTTGCAACCATCCACAGCTTATATGCAGAGTACATCATGTAAAATGCTGGGCTGGATGAAGCACAAGCTGAATCAAGATTTCCAGGAAAAATATCAATAACTTCAGATATGCAGATGATATCACCCTTATGACAGGTAATGAAGAGGAACTAAAGCCTCTTGATGAAAGTGAAAGTGGAGAGTGAAAAACTGGCTTAAAAGTCAATACTGAAAAAATTAAGATCATGGCATCCAGTCCCATCACTTCATGGCAAGTAGATGTGGAAACAATGGAAACTGTGACAGACTTTATTTTCTTGGGCTCCAAAATCACTGCAGATGGTGCCTGCAGCCATGAAATTGCCTGGGACAGTTGACTGTAGTATATTATTGGGCTTCCCTTGTAGCTCAGCTGGTAAAAAATCTGCCTGGACCATGGGAGACCTGGGGTTTGATCCCTGGATGATCCCCTGGAAAAGCGAAAGACTACCCGCTCCAGTATTTTAGCCTGGAGAATTCCGTGGACTTTATAGTCCAAAGAGTCAGACATGACTGAGTGATTTTCACCCACTCACTGCTCCTTGGAAGAGAAGCTATGACAAATCTAGATGGCATATTAAAAAAAAAAAAAAAGCAGAGGCATTACTTTGCCAACAAAGGTCTGTATAATCAAAGCTATTTTTTTTTTTCAGTAGTCATGTATGGATGTGAGGGATGGACCATAAAGTAGTATGAGCACCGAAGAATTGATGCTTTTGAAGTGTGGTGTGGCAGAAGACTCTTGAGAGTCCCTGGATTGCAAGGAGATCCAACCAGTCCATCCTAAAGGAAATCAGCCCTGAATATTCATTGGAAGGACTGATGCTGAAGTTGAAGCTGCAATACTTTGGCCACCTGATATGAAGAACCAACTCATTAGAAAAGACTCTGATATTGGGAACAATTGAAGGCAAGAGAAGAAGGAGACAACAGAGGACAAGATGGTTGGATGGCATCACCGACTTAATGGACATGAGTTTGAGAAAGCTCTGGGAGATGGTGAAGGACAGAGAAGCCTGGCATGCTGCAGTCCATGGGGCTGCAAATAGGACATGACTGAGCCACTGAACAACAACAACAGGTAGACAGAATTAAATTGTCTCCCAGTGAGCTAAGCAAAGGCACTTTAGTTAACATTCAGACAGAGGGGCAGAGTTCCCTGAGGCAGGACATTATGTATGATTACAATAACAAAAGCAAAGAAAAGCAAAGTTTAAAGTCAAAGAAACAGATCCAACATGAACTCAGGGTTGGCTCTTTCTTGTAGCATTACAGCTCTTTTGTCCATATAGCATTACCTAAAGCAAGTTATATTGTCAAACCTGATGTCAAATTGGGTGAAGTGGAGGATTCTTCCACAGGAAAAATTCTAATACCAAGCAGGGTCATGTGGGGATCCTGGGAACAAAGTTTTTCTGTGTCCCCCATTTCTTTGATATAGGAAATAGCTTTCATTCAGCTCCCATGACCTTTTTGAGCTGCAAGGGGCAGATGCAAGCAGTTGTTAATTAGAGAAGGGAAGGAATAGGAGACCAGGGGGGATACAAAATCAAGAGAAGTGATAGTGTAAGCCTTGGGGCATGTTCCAGTTTCCCCATTAAGGAATACACACAACAATATCTTTGAGCTATTTTGCAGATACTGAAACCTGGTGGGGGAAGTTAACATTTAAAAACGGCATGCTGCCCACAGCATGTAAACCCCAGACCTGAAGGTTGATGATGCTGACTCCCACTTACCTCAACACCAGTCAATAAGAAGAATGTCCATGAGCTGATCACACCCTATTTGAACCATTACTATTAATCTTCTCACTATCCTATCCAAGTTGGGACACAAGGTTTTGAGGGCATTTATCTCCTGTGGCCCCTTTTGGCTGGCAAAGCAATAAAGTTATTCTTTTCTACTTCACTCAAAACTCTGAGAATTTGGTGTCAGTGTAAAGGGGCCAGATTTGCTTTCAGGTCCATCTAGAAACAGAAGTTAAGTGGAATCTAATACAATCTGCTATAGTTCATGTTTTTGGCCACAAAATATTTGGATATACTCTTACAAGCAGAGAATCGACAACTTCTCCTAAAAGAGAAAAACAAATCTGTCGTTAAACTGTTGGGGGATTGTGTAATTTCCTCGGTTCTGTCTCACCATAGCAAAAATTTGAATTGGGAGACCAGTGTTACAGCTTCATTACAGCTCAGTTTTATTCAGCAAGCAAAGGACAGTATACCCTCGAGGCATGAGGGTGGGCCAACCCCAAAGGAAAGGCCTCAATCTGTCTTGGCTTCCTCCTTTTGTAAATTTGTCTCCTCCCCACCCCCCACCCCCACCTTAAGCCTGCCCTATGCAAATTGGATCTCCCCCTCTTGCGAGTCTCAAGCCTCAGAGTCCTTATAGTGGTGTCCATCTAAGGGTGAGTGATGTTTTCCATGGTCAGGTGTAGATTTATATATCCTTGTTTAGCTGGCACTGCACGTTATAGCTTGTTGACAGGTGTATTGAGTGTCCTCTTCTGTTTTCTTCTGCAGTTTGACTCATGAGTAGTGAATACAGGAGTTGTGCCCTGGTACCTTGACTGCTGTGGAAGTAGAAAGTATTACAGTGTAAGGGCCCTCGCATGTGGGCTGGAGTTGAACCTTTAGGGACTCATCTTTCCAGATTTTAATTAGGACTTGAGTCCTTAGAGCACATAGTGGTGGCTCTTCAGAATCTTTTGGGTCCTGGTTGACACCCCACAAGTGTATATCTTGTTGGAATTGTTCAATGGCCATGGTATAAGACTAGAGGGTCTGAGACTCTGATCGAAGAAGAGGTCATTGACATAAACAAAAGGTCTCCCGTATAGCATCTCATAAGGACTAAGACCAGTCTGTTACTTAGTGACAATACCAGTGCAGACGAGAGCTATCGGTAAAGATTCCTTCTACCCCAGGGAGGTCTCCTGGGTTATCTTTTGGATCACTGATTAAAATAATTGATTGGCTTTTTCTACTTTTCCTGAAGACTAAGGCTTCTGGGCACAGTGGAGATAGTAAGCAATGCCCAATGCTTTAGAGACGCCTTGGCTGACCTTAGAAGTAAATGATGACCCATTGTCACTTTGTAATGACCTGGACAGACCAAATCTCAGAATGATTTCATGGAGCAGGTTTTTTTTTTGTTTGTTTGTTTGTTTGTTTGTTTGTTTGTTTTACTACCTCCTCAGCCTTTTCAGTCTGGGTGGCAAAGTGTTCAATACATCCTGTGAATGTATCTATCATGACTAATAGGCACTCATACCCTTGAGAAACTGGCATCTGGGTGAAGTCCATCTGGCTGTCCTCTCCTGGGTAGGTCCCTTTGATGAGCTGGGCCAGCTGGGGTCTTCAAGCTTCCTGCGGGTTGTTTAATTGGTAAGTGAGACACGGGGAGACCATTTGCCTTATAGTTGTTTGGATGTCTGTTCCTCTGAAGGACCTTTCTAGTAATCTTTGGAGGGCCTTCTCCCTTAAGTGGGTGATGGCATGTAGGAGTTAACCAACTTCCTTTGGAGGTGCCCAGGCTGAAAAAGGAGTCCCTCCTTTTGGAACCACAAGATATGATCTTCTTGAAAGCCTACACTCTTAGCTTTAAAAGTCTCACCTTCAGTATATGAAGGAGTTTCTGGCAAATTAGTCTGTGGAACTAAGGTGACAACCCCTATTAGGCCATTGGTCCATAATGCTGCTCTTTTAGCTGCCTAATCAGGTGCTTAGTTCCCTCGTGCCACTTCCGTGCTCCCTTTTTGGTGTCCTTTACAGTGGGAGACTGAAACCTTAGCAGACAGATGGACTGCCTCCAAGAGCCTGAGGATTTGATCACCGTATTGGATTGTGGACCCTTGGGTGGTCAAGTGGCCTCTTTCTTTCCAAATAGCAGCATGTGCGTGTAGCACGGAAAGGCATACTTGGAGTCAGTGTAAACAGCTATTCTTTTTCCTTTTCTCATCTCTAAAGCTCGAGTCAGGGCTATGAGCTCAGCTAATTGGGCTGAGAGGAGAGTGAAAAAGTTGGCTTAAAGCTCAACATTCAGAATACTAAGATCATGGCATCTGGTCCCATCATTTCATGGGAAATAGATGGGGAAACGGTGGAAACAGTGGCTGACTTTATTTTTTTGGGCTCCAAAATCACTGCAGATGGTGATTGCAGCCATGAAATTAAAAGACACTCCTTAGAAGGAAAGTTATGACCAACCTAGATAGCGTATTAAAAAGTAGAGACATTACTTTGCCAACCAAGGTCCATCTAGTCAAGGCTACGGTTTTTCCAGTGGTCATGTATGGATGTGAGATTTGGACTGTGACGAAAGCTGAGCGCTGAAGAATTGATGCTTTAGAACTGTGGTGTTGGAGAAGACTCTTGAGAGTCCATTGGACTGCAAGGAGATCCAACCAGTCCATCCTAAAGGAGGTCAGTCCTGGGTATTCATTGGAAGGACTGATGCTGAAGCTGAAACTCCAATACTTTGGCCACCTCATGCAAAGAGTTGACTCATTGGAAAAGACCCTGATTCTGGGCAGGAGGAGAAGGGGACGACAGAGGATGAGATGGCTGAATGGCATCACTGACTCAATGGACATGAGTTTCGGTAAACTCCAGGAGTTGGTGATGTACAGGGAGGCCTGGACTGCTGCGGTTCATGCGGTCGGAAAGAGTCGGACACGACTCAGTGACTGAACTGAACTGAACTGAACCTGGTGTCAAAGGTTTAGCCTCTATCATCTCAAAATTGGAGACTACTGCATATCTGGCTCTTTTCTTTCCATCTAAGACAAAGCTGCTTCCATCAATGTACCAGATTTCCACGGGATTGATCAGAGAATCTTCTGTCAATCCCTTTTGGGGTTTTGTCCAGTAGCCGAAGGGTTCTAGGCAAGAATGAAAGGGGAGAAAGCCATCGGGGTTAGGCAGGAGGGTAGCTGGGTTAAGAACCTCACAAGGGGATATAGTCAGGCCTGGATTTTCCATCAGCACTACTTGATATCTGTGGATCCTTTGATCAGACTTCCGTAAATGCCCTCCCCCATTCAGGAATTGTTTCACTTGATGGTTTGCAAAAAATAGTTAGTTTACCCTCAAGAGACAGTTTTAAAGCATCTTCTATCATGACTGCAATAGCTGCAAGATTTCAAAGGCAGGGAAAGAGCTCTTCCCAGTAATGGAATAGGACACTCAGGGACTGCTAGAAACTGGTGGGAAAATATTTGTCCATCCCAGCAACAAAGAAGTGCTTAGGTGAATCTTTTTGTAATTGTTTTTCCTGTAGCATCCAAAATGGTACAGGTTTGGGAGGAAAAGGCCCTGGAGAAAGAGATTAGGACAGAGTAGCTAGTCCCTGTGTCAACCAAGAAATTCTTGGACCTACTTGCCACATGCAGTTGCACCCTTGGCTCCAGCCCCATGATGGTTATCTGTGACAGGCAGGCTGCCTGGAGCAGGTTGCTTCAGTCCTGTTGAACAATTCTGAGGGAAGGCTTGGTGCTTGACCTTGAGGCTCTTGGGTCCCCAGGGCAGAGTACTGCCCAGCGTCCCAGTTGATGGTGTTTGTAGCAAGCCCTTTTAGGAGACTTGTTTGGACACTCTTTGGACCAATGTCCTGCCTGTCTACAGATGAGGCATTTGTCTCGTGCCTTGTCCTTTAAGGACTCGGGGTTTGCCATAGAGCTTCCCTGGAGGACAGCCAGCATCTGGGCATGCCTTGTCTCTTTCCTTTCCTTCCTCTCCTGGGCCTTGGCCTCCCTCTCCTGTTCTCTGTTATAAAAGTACTGGGGGCTGTCTGGACCATCTCATCTAAAGAGGAAGAAGGGTCCTGTCACTGTAGCTGTTGTAACTTTATCCTGATGTCTAACGAACATTGGTGTGGCTCCTACACCACCTATCTGTTCTTCCTTCACATTGGGACAGGAATTTGTCCTTTAAAATTGCCTGTTCCTCATAAGAGTATAAGTCCAGATTGGTAAACTTTTTGAGGGCCTCTTTTAGCCTTTCCAGAAAGGCAATGGGTTTCTTGTTGGACTCCTGAGTTATTGCTGAGACCCGGCACAGTCCTACAAGTAATAGGCTTCCTTCTATTTCCATGGGTGGACTTCCTTAGGGGTGAGTATTTCTGAAGCTTATTCTACCCAGTATTGTTGCAACCTGAGACCTGGGTATCCCTGAGTCAGGGTGCAGATCCCCAGGCAGGTTGAGGTGTGACAACCTCCTGGAGATCGAATTCTTTGGCAGATCAAGCCATGTCAATCCCCTGGGATCCTCGGACTGGCAGATCTCTGAGCAGGTTGAGGTGTGACAAACTCCCAGGGACCAGATCTCAAGGCAGGTCAAGACAGGTGGACCTCTTGGGATCCCCAGGCTGGAGTTGGGTATCCCCAAGGTTTTCAGCATGACTAGTGCTGGGTAGGATTAAGGGGTTGCAATCTTAACTCATTGCCAGTTTGTCCACCATGGATGGGAATAGATATCATGATGTAAAGCAATTCAAGCCTGTGCCCTGAGACTGGGAATCTAGTGAAACAGCCATAAGCCTTATCCTCTTACTGCTCTGAGGGAATGTAAGTCACTAATTTCTTCCCCTAGTCCTCCATAAGAGCAGGTTAGGGTGTCTCCAATGGTAAGCATTTCATTGCCATAGATCCATTTTAGGTAATAACAAAAGTAATGACAAAGGAGTGGATTATCTGGTCCTGTTAGGGGCATTAAGAGCATTTTAATAATAAGCTGGGTGGAGAGATGTTGCCTACAATGGTCCTGGTTGTAGGAGTTAGTAAGTGGCTTAAAAACAGATTGATAAAAGCTACAGACCAAATATTCCATAAAAGTGGAGTGGATATTTGATCCAGGGGCATGCTTGCTGCTTTAGGAGAAGGATGGTAAGGGTTTGGGCCCAAACAGCCTGAAGGGGTAACTCCCAAAGTGGCAAACATTACCCCTGGAAGCCCATTTGTCCTTGAAGGGATACCACCAACAAATGGACTTCTAGCAGGCATTGTATGCCTGTCTCCCACCTTAGAGGGTTCACTGAGAGATGCTATTGTTGCACGTGTTGTAGGAAACATGGAAGATGAAGGCCTGCATATCTAAAAATATTGGATATTATACAGTATTTCCCTCCCAAGGGCCAGCTATTTTCTGGTTGTCCCTCCGGAAGATTATAGAGACAACACTGTGGGTCCTATTGGGGATCAGGAAAAGAGCATGAAACAAGAGGGAAGGGGGCAAGGCACAACTTTTGAAAGAACGACATAGCCCAAGGGCATAATATAAACCGATTAAAATCAAATGGGTCCAAGATGACAAGTCAAATTCAACTAAACCTGATCCTCAATCTGCAAGATAAATGACACACCCAGAGGTGCCAGGACAGTTCCAAGTCACTATCAAAAGACTGAGGAGTGGGTGGTTCCCCAATTATTGGAATGATACTCCCACCCATTAGCACATGAAATCACCCAGCCCATAAAAAACTAAATTGAAAGTGAAAGTCCCTCAGTTGTGTCCCAATATTTGGGACCCCATGGACTTAGTCCATGGAATTCTCCAGATGAGAATACTGAAGTGGGTAGCCTTTCCCTTCTTCAGGGGATCTTCCCAACCCAGGGATTGAACCCAGGTCTCCCACATTGCAGGCAAATTCTTTACCAGCTGAGCCGCAAGGGAAGTCCAAGAATACTGGAGTGGGTAGCCTATCCCTTTTCCAGTGGATCTTCCTGACCCAGGAATTGAAACGGGGTCTCCTGCAACACAGGTGGATTCTTCAGCAACTGAGCTATGAGGGAAGCCCAAGAAAAACTAACCGCAACACATTTCATGGCTGCTGGGTCATTTATAATACAAGTTTACTGACTGCTACTTGAAGCCATTGTAAAGATTTTGGTTTTATTGTAAACATGATATAAAGCCAGGTATTTTATTCCTATTGCTTTTATGTCTTGAAGGTACTGATAAAGGTTTTGGGTTTATTCTATGTGTGATTAGATGTCTTTGAAGATATTTAATTAGTGCAATGATCAGAGGATTATTGTAGTAATTTTGTGAACAGTATATTGTAACAAAGTGAGAATAGTGGCATAGAGAAAACTTAGTCTAAAAACAGAGTAAATAAGAAATGATAGAGGTTTGAACAAAGAATCTAACATTAGAAAGAAGAAAAGTATGACCAAGAGAAATTATTTATATATTGGTTAAGATAGTGAGAGAAAGTTAAAAATCAAGAATGACTCCTAGGTTTATAAACTGAGTAATTTATAATATAGGAATATTTTGAGTAGATCAAGTTTAGAAGAGGGAGGATACATGTGGCTGTTATGCATATGATAAATATTGGACAACTATTACATTTCCTACTGTATATGCAAATAAAAATGGATATAAAGATTCAAGAGACAGAACATTTATATGCATACATATGTATATATACTGTGAATAAGTTTTACAAACATTGGCCTACAGAGAGTACATAATTGTAAGTGATTAGATGAGTTTAACTAGAGAGAAATTAGTGGTGAAGAAGTAGAGAAATTTTAGGTGTCTAGCACAAAAATAAAATGGGATCAAGGGAGTCTGTAACTCTGTGGGGCAATCAGGGTCCCCACAGAAAAAAAAAAGATGACCGTATTTATCTCCATGATTATAGACAGAGTATAATCAGTAGTTCATTTTAGCAACAGTTGGAATTTGGGAGGAGGATGAATACAATGAAAAGAGAACGGTTGGAGAGTTAAGGATTTCAGATAGCTGATTTTAATCATATACCATGTTTTCTGAACATTGTCAGAAGAAGGTTAAGACATGAGGAGTTTGATAGATATTGAAAAACTGGTAGATAAATGACCTCTCTACAAAGAGAAAGCTTTTCATAATATAATGGCTATTAAATATAGGTCCAAATAAATATTTATTACTCAAGGTTGATCTTCAGTTTTCCTTTTTCATAAAGAGGAGAATAACTTTATTTTTATAAATCATTGTATTTGTGTGCCATTTTATAGTTTAGATGATACACATATCAGAATATCAAAAAACTAATCAAAGAGTAAATGAGTTATGAATATTTTCTTAGAGACTGATTAAATCAAGGTATTCTATCAATATTGAAAGTATCAGTGGAACATAGCTTTAGATATATCTTAAAAAAGAAAACAGAAAAAAAAGAATTAAAATTTGATTTAAGGTATGCTGAATTTAGACATCCCTTTACTAAGAATTCAACTTTTAAGTGATATTTTAGTCATGTGAGAAAGCACTGTCAATATTGGGTAATTAGCAAAAGCAAATTCTTCTTTTCTGTTTGTGTCATTCCTTGGAAATGAGCAGTTATTTTTGTCAAATATATGGTCTGAAAGTAAGAACTGATATGTTTTCTTAAGTACTACAGCTAATCAACGAATATAGTAAAGTTGCAGGATATAAAATTAACACATAGAAATCCCTTGCATTCCTATACACTAACAATAAGAAAACAGAAAGAGAAATTAAGGAAACAATTCCATTCACCATTGCAACGAAAAGAATAAAATACTTAGGAATAAATCTACCTAAAGAAACAAAAGACCTAAATATAGAAGACTATAAAACACTGATGAAAGAAATCAAAAATGACACAAATAGATGGAGAAATATACCATGTTCATGGATTAGAAGAATCAATATAGTGAAAATGAGTATACTACTCAAAGCAATCTATCAATTCAATGCAATTCCTATCAAGCTACCAATGGTATTTCTCAGAGAACTAGAACAAATAATTTCACAATTTGTATGGAAATACAAAAAACCTCAAATAGCCAAAGCAATCTTGAGAAAGAAGAATGAAACTGGAGTAATCAACCTGTCTGAATTAACACTATACAGTGGAAGTGACAAATAGATTTAAAGGAAGAGATCTGATAGACAGAGTGCCTGATGAACTATGGACAGAGGTTCATGACATTGTACAGGAGACAGGGATCAAGACCATCCCCATGGAAAAGAAATGCAAAAAAGCAAAATGGCTGTCTGAAGAGGGCTTACAAATAGCTGGGAAAAGAAGACAAGCCAAAAGCTAAGGAGAAAAGGAAAGATATTCCCATTTGAATGCAGAGATTCAAAGAATAGTAAGGAGAGATAAGAAAGCCTTCCTCAGTGATCAATGCAAAGAAATAGAGAAAAACAACAGATTGGGAAAGACTAGAGATCTCTTCAAGAAAATTAGAGATACCAAGGGAACATTTCATGCAAAGATGGGCTCGATAAAGGACAGAAATGGTGTGGACCTAACAGAAGCAGAAGATATTAAGAAGAGGTGGCAAGAATACCCAGGAGAACTGTACAAAAAAGATCTTCACGACCTAGATAATCACGATGGTGTGATCACTCACCTAGAACCAGATATCCTGGAAGGTGAAGTCAAGTGGGCTTTAGAAAGCATCTACAAACAAAGCTAGTGGAGGTGATGGAATTCCAGTTGAGCTATTTCAAATCGTCAAAGATGATGCTATGAAAGAGCTGCACTCGATATGCCAGCAAACCTGGAAAACTCAGCAGTGGCCACAGGACTGGAAAAGGTCAGTTTTCATTCCAATCCCAAAGAAAGACAATGCGAAAGAATGCTCAAACTACTGTACAATTGCACTCATCTCACACGCTAGTAAAGTAATGCCCAAAATTCTCCAAGCCAGGCTTCAGCAATACGTGAACCATGAACTTCCAGATGTTTAAGCTGGTTTTAGAAAAAGCAGAGGAAGCAGAGATCAAATTGCCAACATCCGCTGGATCATCAAAAAAGCAAGACAGTTCCAGAAAAAATATCTATTTCTGCTTTATTGACTACGCCAAACCCTTTGACTGTGTGGATCACAATAAACTGTGGAAAATTCTGAAAGAGATGGGAATACCAGACCATCTGACCTGTCTCTTGAGAAACCTGTATGCAGGTCAGGAAGCAACAGTTAGAACTGGACATGGAACAACAGACCGGTTCCAAATAGGAAAAGGAGTCCGTCAAGGCTGTATATTGTCACCCTGCTTATTTAACTTATATGCAGAGTACATCATGAGAAATGCTGGGCTCGAAGAAGCACAAGCTGGAATCAAGATTGCCGGGAGAAATATCAATAACCTCTAATATGCAGATGACACCATCCTTATGGCAGAAAGTGAAGAAGAACTAAAGAGCCTCTTGATGAAAGTGAAAGAGGAGAGTGAAAAAGTTGGCTTAAAGCTCAAGGTTCAGAAAACTAAGATCATGGCATCTGGTCCCCATCACTTCATGAAAATAGATGGGGAAACAGTGGAAACAGTGTCAGACTTTATTTTTCTGGGCTCCAAAATCACTGCTGATGGTGATTGCAGCCATGAAATTAAAAGACACTTACTCCTTGGAAGGAAGGTTATGACCAACCTAGATAGCATATTTAAAAGCAGAGACATTACTTTGCCAACCAAGGTCCATCTAGTCAAGGCTATCGTTTTTCCAGTGGTCATGTGTGAATGTGAGAGTTGGACGATGAAGAAAGCTGAGCACCTCAGAATTGATGCTTTTGATCTGTGGTGTTGGAGAAGACTCTTGAGAGTCCCTTGGACTGCAAGGAGATCCAATCAGTCCATCCTAAAGGAGATCAGTCCTGGGTGTTCATTGGAAGGACTCATGTTAAAGCTGAAACTCCAATACTTTGGCCACCTCATGCGAAGAGTTGACTCATTGGGAAAGACCCTAATGCTGGGAAGGATTGGGGGCAGGAGGAGAAGGGGACGACAGAGGATGAGATGGTTGGATGGCATCACTAACTCGATGGACATGGGTTTGGGTAAACTCCGAGAGTTGGTGATGGACAGGGAGGCCTGGCGTGCTGTGATTCATGGGGTTGCAAAGGGTCGGACACGACTGAGCGACTGAACTGAACTGACAATGCTACAGTCATCAAGAGAGCATCGTACTGTCACAAAGACAGAAAAATAGGTCAATGGAACAAAATAGAAAGCCCAGAGATAAACCCACGCAGCTATGGACACCTTGTCCTTGACAAAGGAGGCAAGAATATACAATGGAGAAAAGACAATTGCTTTAGCAAGTGGTGCTGGGAAAACTGGTCAACCACTTGTAAAAGTGTGAAACTAGAACACTTTCTAACACCATACACAAAAATCAACTCAAAATGGGTTATAGATATAAATGTAAGATCAGAAGCTATAAAACACCTAAAGGAAAATATAGGCAAAACACTCACTGACATAAATCACAGCAGGATCCCCTATGACCCACCTACTAGAGTAACAGAAATAAAAGCAAAAATAAACAAATGAGAAAAGCTTTTGCAACAAATGAGAAAAGCTTTTGCACAACAAAGGAAACTATAAGCAAGGTGAAAAGACAGCCTTCAGAATGGGAGAAAATAATAGCAAATGAAGCAATTGACAAATAATTAATCTCAAAAATAAACAAGCAGCTCATGCAGCTTAATTCCAGAAAAATAAGCGACCCAATCAAAAAATGGGCCAAGAACTAAACAGACATTTCTCCAAAGAAGACATACAGATGGCTAATAAACACATGAAAAGATGCTCAACATCGCTCATTATCAGAGAAATGCAAATCAAAACCACAATAAGGTACCATCTCACACTGGTCAGAATAGCTGCTATCAAAATGTCTACAAACAATAAATGCTGGAGAGGGTGTGGAGAAAAGGGAACCCAGTTACACTGTTCATGGCAATGCAAACTAGCACAGCCACTATGGAGACCAGTGTGGAGATTCCTTAAAAAGCTGGAAATAGAACTTCCATATGACCCAGCAATTCTACTGCTGAGCATACACACGGAGGAAACCAGAATTGAAAGAGACACGTGTACGCCAATGTTCATCGGAGCACTGTTTGCAATAGCTAGAACATGGAAGCAACCAAGACGTCCATCGGCAGACTAATGGATAAGAAAGCTGTGGTACATATACAAAATGGAATATTACTCAGCTATTAAAAATAATGCATTTGAATCAGTTCTAATGAGGTGCCTATTATACAGAGTCAAGTAAGTCAGAAAGAAAAACACCAATACAATATATTAATGCACATATATGGGATTTAGAAAGACGGTAAGGATGACCCTATATGTGAGACAGCAAAAGAGACACAGATGTAAAAAACAGAGTTTTGGACACTATGGGAGAAGGTGAGGGTGGGATGATTTGAGAGAATAGCATTGAAACATGTACATTACTATATGTGAAATAGATCACCAGTCCAGGTTCGACACATGAGACAGGGCACTCAGGGCTGGTGCACTGGGATGACCCTGAGGGATGGGATGGAGAGGGAGGTGGGAGGGGGTTTCAGAATGGGGGACACATGTACACTCATGGATGATTCGTGTCAACGTATGGCAAAAACCACTACAATATTGTAAAGTAATTAGCCTCCAATTAAAATTAATTAATTAAAAAAAAAATAAAGTATACTTCTGAGAAAATATTTACTCCCTTTTCCTTCCAACTTCTGGGGATTTGAGGGCGACACTATACTGAGACTCATAATTTATGCAAAAATGCACAATTAATGTTTAAAGGATCCTCTTAAACAGATGAGCTCTGTACTTGGGTAGATATAAGTCACATTTTTAAAGGAGACTAAGTACTACTACATCTTCTTTAACGTATAATAAGTTTTGACTTCATTACAGTAGAAATGGAAATTAAACATTAACTATATTTTAAAAGCTTGTCTTACAAATGTTAGCACAGAATCAGCAATTTGATCTCAAATTTAAATATGTATACCCCTGCATAAATGTTGTTCTTGCACAAGCATTTGGTGCCAGAACATTCTTTATAATTTACTGAGTTGTTTTGTATGATTGCACACCCACCTAGCACAGTCATTTTCCACTTTACTGAGTAGATTCAGAGCCAAAGCAAAGACACTTATTTATTTAGTGTCACCTATAGTTAAAGCTAGGTCAGGCTTTCCATTACAAGTCTGTTTTAGAGCTTTATAACTTTATAATAGTTCTAATCACAGAGTGAATCCAAATTTCTCTCTAGAGTATCAAGCAACATAGGTTTATAAAAAGCAAGCTGCATATGTAGGGCTAAGACATATTCCAGTATTTACCAGAACATAATTTCTAAGTAGCTAATAACTAATCCTATTTGAATTTAGACTCTTCCATTTAAAGCATCTGTGACCCTGAAAAATACTCACTAATTCTAATTTCTATTTTCATCATGTAGTTAGTATTGAATAACAACTATTAAATTAATAGTTAAAAAAAAGCAATCGTTTATCCAGTAGTAGGCAACTTCTAAATACTTTTCACACATTAACTAATTTAATTCTCACAACTCATTGAGATGTGCTGTATTACCTTAATTGTATAGTGAGTGAAGGAAAGTGAATTAGAGAGATTAAGTAATTAACCTGCAGTCATGATTAATTTAGTGAGGAGACTCAGATTTGAATCTAATATAGTCTGCTACCTTTTGTGAGAATTGAATAAACAATACCTTCAACAAATTTATCCCAATACTTGACATACAGCTAGCTTTTAATAAATAATATCTATAGAATTTAAAATGAATAGAACAGTAGATTATTTTAGAGATGTAAAATAGAAATATCTTTGCCAAGTCTTTTCATTTGAAATTAGAAAAATGAAGTGTAGACATATTATGGCTTGGTCAGTTTCAATTTTTTTTAAGTGACTAAATTTATTATTTAAAATTTTAAGGTAATTAAATGTAAAGCTGTCTACATATTCATTAATTTACCTATCCAAAAATAATTATCAGCAGCATGTATATATAAGATAGTCCTTCAGAATAGAGAGATGTAGTAAATTAATTAGACATAGATATTTCCCTCAGGCATTGTACTTTTTAGGTGATCATAGGCCCTGAACAGAGACATATGAGATTGCTGGTCATTTTTCAGTTGGTTTATTCAACTAGTCAGTCAGTCACCAAGTATTTCATGAGGATCTCCTATATGACTTTCAGAAAACCTGCTTGAATGTGGGATACATTGGTGAACACAAAGAAGTTGAATGAGAATATTCAACTTTGCTTTTCCTCATGAAAGCAAAAGTCCATAAAAGATTCATTAATAACATCTTCGAATGGTTCAATATTAGTCAAAACTGCTTAGAACATGTTTAATGGAAGAAATACTGTTTCCACTGGAACCTAAAGAAAGGTAAGATTTGGCAAAGTGGAGATAAGGCTAGAAAAGTATTTCTTAAAACAATGTAAACTAAAAATTGGAGATGACAAGATATCAGACAAATATTAAAAAATTTAGGAGTTACATTTATCTTTAATTTAGAACAGTGATTCTCAAATTTTACTGAACATTACATCATTTGATAAAAATCCTAATGCCTAATTCTCAATTCATGCCATTAAATATGTCTGCAGGCAGGTGCTAAGCTGCAACTTTTTTTTTTTTTAATCCTCTGGTAATTTCATTGTGCAGAAAATTTTGAGAACAACACATTTGCAGTATAAAATGTGAAAATGCAACTTTTCTAGAGAAAAATTTGACTGTAGTTCAAGTGTAGAACAATTTGAATCTTAAGGAAAAACATCTGAATGTAATTCAGCAGAATATGTGAAGTGATCAGAGAAGAAGGTCTAAAAGCCAGAGAGAAATTTGTCCTAAAATCAATGGAAAGGAAACTTCATATTGTGATCAAAGCCTGAAAATGTCAAGGAGAATGAGAACAGAAAATTAGCTTATAGAATTTGGAAACTAGGGAGCATTTGATACATTTCAAGGAACAGTTTCAGAGAGTAGAGGTCAAGGACTGGATTCCAAGTGGTGAGAAAGTAGCAAATATTAGTATACACCTACTTCTTTGATATACTTGAACATAAAATGAAATCTTTAGTTATTCAGAGTAAAATGAAGCAAAAACAAACAGAAAAAAATGGAGAAATAGCGTACATGGTTATGTTACTGGGCTAGAGCAAATATAACAGCAGTAAGAAAAGAGTGATGAAGATAATGGTTACGTGTTTACAACCTTGAGAGTGTATGATTTTTAATTTCTGCTCTAATAAGAGAATGGATGTTAAGGATATGGACACAGGTAGCTTATTGAGAAATGATTCCAAGAAACAAAGTGAGGAAAAAAAAAAAGTGAGATCAAGAAGGAGGAAGATTCAAAACCGGAATATGTTTTTGAGGTCACTTATGTGAGCAATGAGAGCTTGATACAGAAAATCTCTAGAAGTGTCAGAGATGCTTTCCAGAATTATGCCTTTGAGATATGGGAGATCAGAGTATTTGTCCATTTGCTCTAACCCCTCAGCATTTGTTGGAGTCCTAGGGGATTAACTCTTTTTCATGTCTTGGCAATACTTTAAATAGATCCAGCATGTTTGATTCTGTGTAGAAAACCCTGAAGTTGAATAGAGAAGTTGGTAGCTGGCCGAGTTCTCATAGATGCATGTACTGTGGCTGTGGCTGCAATTAGAAGGGGATTGAAGCAAAGATACAAACATCACGTGTTTACTACAGTAAATATTCCAAGACTAATACAGATGAGAGGATACCAAGGAAAGGACAAAGTACAAAGTAGCAGCCTTAAAAAGATGAAAACTTATTTAGAAGAATGGAAAATTAGGGACAAAGAGAGTGCCCAATCCTTCTCCATGGTCTATGAACTGGGGTCAGTCAATGGAAAAAGAACTGCAGAAAGAGCAGTTCAGTTCAGTTCAGTTCAGTTGCTCAGTCGTGTCTGACTCTGCGACCCCATGAATTGCAGCACGCCAGGCCTCTCTGTCCATCACCAACTCCCGGAGTCTACCCAAACCCATGTCGAGTCGGTGATGCCATCGAACCGTCTCATCCTCTGTCGTCCCCTTCTCCTCCCGCCCCCAATCCTACCCAGCATTGGGGTCTTTTCCAATGAGCCAACCCTTCGCATGAGGTGGCCAAAGTATTGGAGTTTCAGCTTCAACATCAGACCTTCCAATGAACACCCAGGATTGATTTCTTTTAGGATGGATTGATTGGATCTCCTTGCAGTCCAAGGGACTCTCAAGAGTCTTCTCCAACACCACAGTTCAAAAGCATCAATTCTGCGGCGCTCAGCTTTCTTCACCGTCCAACTCTCACATCCATACATGACTACTGGAAAAACCATAGCCTTGACTAGACGGACTTTTGTTGGCAAAGTAATGTCTCTGCTTTTAAATATGCTATCTAGTTTGGCCATAACCTTCCTTCCAAGGAGTAAGCGTCTTTTAATTTCATGACTGCAATCACCATCAGCAGTGATTTTGGAGCCCAAAAAAATAAAGTCTGACACTGTTTCCACTGTTTCCCCATCTATTTCCCATGAAGTGATGGGACCAGATGCCATGATCTTAGTTTTCTGAACGTTGAGCTTTAAGCCAACTTTTTCACTCTCCTCTTTCACCTTCATCAAGAGGCTCTTTAGTTCTTCTTCACTTTCTGCCATAAGGGTGGTGTCATCCGCATATCTGAGGTTATTGATATTTCTCCCGGCAATCTTGATTCCAGCTTGTGTTTCTTCCAGCCCAGCTTTTCTCATGATGTACTCTGCATATAAGTTAAATAAGCAGGGTGACAATATACAGCCTTGACGGACTCCTTTTCCTATTCGGAACCAGTCTGTTGTTCCATGTCCAGTTCGAACTGTTGCTTCCTGACCTGCATACAGGTTTCTCAAGAGACAGGTCAGATGGTCTGGTATTCCCATCTCTTTCAGAATTTTCCACAGTTTATTGTGATCCACACAGTCAAAGGATTTGGCATAGTCAATAAAGCAGAAATAGATGTTTTTCTGGAACTGTCTTGCTTTTTTGATGATCCAGCAGATATTGGCAATTTGATCTCTGGTTCCTCTGCCTTTTCTAAAAAGAAAAGAGCAACCATCCTTCAAATAAGATAAGGAGACCAACATGTAAGAATAGAGTCACACAGGGAAATGCTAATAGTAGAGATGGTACTAATGATAAGAATAAGTTCTATGGAAATAAAGAGTACAAAAAAATGTGACTGTGGAGTTTTGAGGGAGAATGTATCAGAAAAAAAAAGTTGTGAGTTTTCAAAATTAAAGACAGACAACACAATATCTTTGTGCTCTTCATTACGTGCTCAATATATTCTGCTCTTACCAAATCTCTATCTTAGGTATTCATACACATTTTATATCTGAGGGAAGTAAGACTGGAGGCTTGCCTAGAATATGA
The DNA here is from genome assembly GCF_054371585.1 of Giraffa tippelskirchi. Classification (NCBI taxonomy): domain Eukaryota; kingdom Metazoa; phylum Chordata; class Mammalia; order Artiodactyla; family Giraffidae; genus Giraffa; species Giraffa tippelskirchi. The sequence continues at coordinate 88,509,462 of NC_137285.1, read as the reverse complement.
GCTCAGATTTGTCTGTCCACACAAATCTTTATTAATCCGCTCAACCATATTAATTCCTTGAGGAATAGGGACAAGTTTATAATTAAGCTAGAACTATATAATTTCTGGACAGAGAGAATTTGAGAACATGAAGATAGCAACTGACATGTTATTGTTTTAATGCTAGTTTATATAACATGCCCAAAGGAGACACCGGTGCTAAGAATTATTCTTGGCAGGTTTTTCTTTGGAGGGGGGCTGGTGGGTCAGGTGGGTGGGGAGGACTGGTTGGGGAGAAGATTCATATCAGGGAGAGAGAACAGGCAGAATATAAAAAGCAAGACCCAAGTTCAACAGACTTCAGTCAGATGATGGATTTGCCAGTTGGACAAGCAAGGCAGCAAGCAGTTCTTGAATATCACTAATAAAGAAGTGTTTTTGAGCTACTTAGTTTCCACTGCTGTGTATTATTGAGTGATATCATATTTCTTATGGGGAACAGCACAGAAACTTTCTTCTCAAATGTATTTTCTAGCAAGGAGAAGAAATATAAACAAGTATTTAAATAACATTGTAGGTGGCATAAAGGAAATGTGCATAGTGTTGTGGTATGTAATATAAGGTCTTTTTCTAGTGTGAAGGATTAGCAAAGTAACTGCTGGATAAATAAGCAGAATGCAAAATAGGTGTGAAATCCAGGAAACAAGGGTTCTAGCACTAGTTCTGGCATTTGTTAGTTTTGTGACATAGGTGTTCTATTGAATTTTCTCACTCTTCTATTTCCTTATCTGAAAAGTATCATTAACTATACTGAAAGTAAATTTTAAGAGTCAGGTAAGAGAAAAATAATTTACAGAATAATAATGTTAAGGAAGAAGTGTTCATTTTTCCTAGCATAGTGGTAGAAATGCATTCAAATCAGCAAACTGAAGCTCAAAGTTTATTGGAAACAATGCTTTTGTCAAAATCTGACAGATGCTTCTTGGACACATCCTAAGCTGTCAGCCAAAGCAATCATTTTTGATAAGTCTTCTTCAATACTAACTTAGTGTTTGGATTCCTGACCCTATTAGGGAATAGCAGAAACAGCAAGACAGAAGCACAAGAAGCATAGAAGCAATATTAGTTGTCAGCAGTGTTGTCAGAACTGCTAAGTATAGAAAGCTTTAAGATATGTACCCAAGAACTGTGGATTTTGCTTTTAGTGATTTTAGCATCATGAAATGCTTTGTTTTCAATCAGAAGAAATATAAAATAATAATGATACAAATTTCTAAAAAGAATAATGAAATCCTGCACGTTGTGAAAATCTTGCCTGTGAAAAAGCCCCTGGAGCATCATACAAGTCAAATGCTGCCAAATTCTATTTCTAGACTGACTCTTTCTTGGCCTCAGGGAACAGTTGTCAAATGTTTCTTGAGTAACAGTCAGACAAAGCCATAGAGGCAATTGATAACTTCTAATGAATAAAGAAAGATTAATAAATGCTTGTTGACTTGGGGGAAAAAGAAACCTGCTATGTTATTGTATTCCAATTTCATATTGTGGAAGGAAAATGGAGAAAAGTACATAAATTAATAATTGCCCATAATTTTATAGCATCCTTATATAAATTGCAGTCATTCAGATGAGTGAGTTTAGATGACTAACCTAAGGGTTACACCAGTTGTCTCTCTGATTCCTTCGAAGGAGAGGAGGTACAATAACAAATTCTTTAAAGGCAATATATTTCCAATTATGCTTTTTATAAAAATGTAGTCTATTTGTCTTTTAAAAATTTCTTATGTAAAGCTATCTAATTGCATTCTGTTGAAAGTGTCTGTGTATAACAATAACACTGAGATAAGTGTTTCTGCAATATAGCAGAAAACTTCCATAATATGAACTCACATTCCTAACTTTAAGCTCCTGCTTTTATCTCACTGTTCAAAATGCACAGCACTATCTAAACTTCAACCTAGTATGAGTGATCATGAAGCACATATTAATTGCATTAAATCCTTTATTTTGAAATTCTTAACTTTTATTAATGCAATATTTAATTTCTTCAAAAAATTAAAAAAAATATACCTTATTTTATTGTGTTTTTATTTATTGGACATTATAGATATTATATGTTTTTACGAATTGAAGGTTTGTGGCAATCCTTTGTTAAGCAAGTCTATCAGCACCATTTTTCCAACAGCATTTGCTTACTTGGTATTTCTATATCACTTTTGAATAATTCCCAAAATATTTCAAAGTTTTCCATTATTGTTATATTTGTCATGGTGATCTTTGATGGGTGTTTTGATGTTACTATTTTAGTTGTTTTGAAGCACAATTCACTATGCCCACATGAAGCAGCAAACAGTGGATAAACGCTGTGTGTATTATGACTGCTCCACCAACTGCCTATTCTCCCAAGTCTCTCCTGGAGCTCAGGCTTCTCTATTACTTGACAAACAGTAATATTGAAGCTAGACCTATTAATAACCCCACAATATCCATATGTGTTCAAGTGAAAGAAGAGTCACATGTCTCTCACTTTAAATAAAAAGCTAGACATGATAAGCTCAGCAAGGGGGGCTTGTCAAGAGCCAATATAGGCCAAAAGCTAGGCATTATGGGCCAGTTAGCTAAATTGTAAATGCAAAGAAAAAGTTCCTGAAGGAAATTAAAGGTGCTACTCCAGTGAACATATGACTGAAAAGAAAGCAAAATGGGTTTATTGGTAATGATGGAGAAAGTTTTAGCGATTCAGCTAGGAGATTCAACCAACCACAATATTCCTTGAATCCAAAGCCTAATCCAGAACAAAGTCCTAGTTCTCTTCAATTCTCTGAAGGTTGAGAGAGGTAAGGAAGCTGTAGAAGAAAAGAATGAAGCTGGCAGGCATTGATTCATGAGGTTTATAAAGAAAGAAGCCATTTCTATAACATGAAAGTGCAAGGTTAGCAGCAGGTACTGATGTAGAAGCTGCACCAAGTATTTCAGAACATCTATCTAAGATAACTAGTGAAGGTGACTCTACTAAACAGCAGATTTCCAGTGTAGACAAAATCTTATAATGAAAGAAGATGCCATCTTGGACTTTTACAGCTAGAGAAGAGAAGACAATACCTGGTTGCAAAACTTCAAAGGATAGGCTGACTCTCTTGCTAAGGGCTAATGCAACTCATGACATTAAGTTGAAGCCAACTCTTGGTCACCATTTGAAAATCCTATGGTGATTAAGAATTATTCTAAATCTACCCTGTGTCCTACATGGAACAATAAAGCCAAAATCATAGCACATCTGTTTACAACATGGTTTAATGAATATTTTAAGCCCATTTGTTGGAGCCTACTGCTCAGATAAAAGATTTCTTTCAAAATATTACTGATTATTGACAATGCACCTTGTCATCCAAGAGCTCTGATGGAGATATACAACAAGATTAATGTCATCCTCGTGCCTGCTAACAACATTCATTCTATATCCCATGTATCAAGGAGTCATTTTGACTTTCAAGTTTTGTTATTTGATAAACATATATTCAAGGCTACAGCTGCCTTTGATAGTGATTCTTCTGATAAATCTCAGCAAAGTAAATTGAATACATTCTGGAAGGGATTCATCATTCTAGATGTCATTAAGAATATTTGTGATTCAGAATAGACGTCGAAATAATATTAACAGGAGTTTGGAATGACTTGGAGGTTCAAGACTTCAGTGGAGGGAGTAACTGCAGATATACTGAAAATAGGAAACTAGAATTAGAAGCGAAATGGGGTGTGACTGAATTGCTTCAATATCACAATGCAACTTTAGTGGCTGAGAAGTTGCTTCTTATGGATGACCAAAAAAGTGGTTTCTTGGGATAGAATCTTCCACTAGTGAAGAGGCTGTAAAATTGAAATGACAACAAAGGAATGAGAATATTGTTGTTCAGTTGCTGTCTTTGGGACTGCATGGACTGCAGCACACTGGGCTTCCCTGAATCGATTCTTCACATCAGGTGGCCACAGTATTGAACCTTCAGCTACAGCATCAGTCCTTGCAATGAATATTTAGGGTTGATTTCCTTTAAGATTGACTGGTTTGATCTCTTTGTAGTCCAAGGTACTCTCAAGAGTCTTCTCCAGCACCACAACTCAAAAGCATCAGTTCTTCAGCGCTCAGCCTTCTTCATGGTCCAATTCTCACATCCGTACATGACTACTGGGAAAACCATAGCTTTGACTACATGGACCTTTGTCAACAGAGTAATGCCTTTGTTTTTTAATATGCTATTTTACATATTTTAACTTGCATTTTACATATTATAATATGTAATATTTGAGGATATTACATAAACTTGGTTGATAAAGTAGTGGCAGAATTTGAGGGGGCTGACTTCAGTTTTGAAAGAAGTTCTGCTGTAGACAAAGTGCTATCAAATGTCATTGCATGCTACAGGGAAATTATTTGTGAAAGGAAGAGTTAATTGATATGGCAAATGCCATTGTCTTTTTTTTTAAGAAATTGCCACAACCACCCCAAATTTGAGCAACTATCACCATGATCAGTCAACAGTCATCAATATTGAGACAAGACCCTTTAACAGCAAAAATATTATGAAGGATCAGATGATGTTTAGTACATTTTTTTTTTAGCAATAATTTCTTTTTAAGTAAGATATGTACCTTGCGTGTTTTTCCATGTCACTGGAAGATTAATAAACTAGAGTGTAGTGTGAACATAACTTTAATATGCAGTGAGAAACCAAAAAAAAAAATTGTATGACACTTTTGTAACATTTGCTTTGAGTCTGAAACTGAAACCACAGTAACTCTGAGATATGCTTCCATTTTATAAGTATTGGAGACTGTGCATTGGAGAGCATTTCATGCAGTTCTTCTATTTTATTTAGAAATAGGAACATATTTTTAAATATGTATGCATTCTCTTGTTTAAAAAGTTATGCTTTATATGCCTGAAATCATGCTGCACTTTGGAATAAAGATAAAAAAGACACATTTCTCCTGCCAAGAAATTACAAACAATTACAATCCAATGGGATGAGCAAGACTATAAATGTACATATAAAAAAATTCTGTATCTGGGAGTGCTCATTTTTCAAGACTTCAGTATTAAAGTATGAGTTAGTATTTACAAGGTTGTGATCATAGAGAAGCATATACAAAGACCCAAAGGCTTGAGATAACATGCCATTCTTGAGAATACAAAGTAGTTAAGTATCACTATAATGAAGCTTGCTCATTAGAATATTGTGGATGATAAAGTTTAAACAGTGATAGGTGGAAAATATTCATTGCATGTCACTGGGAATTAATTTTAAAATTCCTAAAATAGATTAATATAGCATAAGATTCTGGCTCACTTTAAGCATAACAAAAAATTACAGTCTTTATTTCCCTGATATTTAAATAGAATATGAAAATATGAAACGCAGAATGGTCAAAACAAGAGAAAATAGTATCTTCTATCTTTCAGGTGATTATAAACAGAAATTTAAAAAAAAAGAAAGGAAAATGAGATGCAGGTGAATAATCCTGAATATACTAGAGAATATCACTGTAGTACATCCAAGCACAGATGATAACAAAAACACGAATAATCATGTTATTCCACTCCCTACACTAACACATCCACAAAGAATTCCTTGACTTCCCAACAGAGAGAAATTTCCATTTTAAAATGGAGAAATCTACCAGTAGTTATTTTCAAATATTTTTCTATATCAATTTCAAAGTAAAACCTTAAAAACTATATACATCCAACCTCTATGTCAGAATATATGGACCTATAACTAAGGAACAGGAATTTTAATTTGATACTTGTAAGATAAAACAGAAATTCTTAGATGGCTCTAACATAATGCCAGGTTTGACTAACTCAGTGTTAACAACCATTGTGTTAATCAGATATATTATTTATGTCATTCAAATGTATTACTTTACACATATGAATCTCTACTGAATCTGTTTCATTCTGTTCTACTAATTTATGCATCCATAGCATTGCCTAACACCAATTTTTATGAATATTTATTGAATAACTTCATTTATTTACTCAGTCTATTTAGAATACATACGCATGTGTGTGTTAGTCACTGTCATGTCCAACACTTTGCAATCCTATGGACTGTGGCCCACCAGGCTCCTCTGTCCTTGGGATTCTCTAGGCAGGAATACTGGAGTGGGTTGACATTTTCTTCTCCAGGAGATCTTCCTGACCAAGGGATCAAACCCAGGTCTCCCACATTGCAGGCAGCTCTTTACCATCTGAGCCACCAGGGAAACCCATATGTATGCATATGTGTATTTAAAAGAATGTATTATTAATAGATTTTTTCTCTAGCATTTTTATCCCTCTCTCAACTATATCAATGACAGCAATGATTTAGTGACTTTCACTGATACGCTCTTTTGATTACTTAGGGAACTTTTTTCATAGTCCAGACTTTAGAAAGTCCATTTACTATTACTCAAATATAATAAATCTTTCTTCTAGCAACTAATCACTGCTAGCATATATAATCTACAATAAGGTTCAAAGACAGGTTAATAGCAAGTTATTTATCTCTAGATCTACATGAAGCAAACACAACTGCATTGCACCATAATGTTAGGTCAAATAATTCTTCAACCTTCAAAGAAAGAAAGCAAAAGTGAAAGTCACTCAGTCACTCTTTGTGACCCCATGCACTGTACAGTCCATGGAATTCTTCAGGCCAGAATACTGGAGTGGGTAGCCTTTCCCTTCTCCAGGGGATCTTCCTAACCCAGGGATCGAGTCACTCAATAATATTTATTTATTGTGACATAAATATTATGATAAAAACTAGACTTACTCTGCTTTTAGACTATATAAATTAAGGTTTTTTTCTTCATCATTCTTATCAGAAATAACCTATGAGGAAATAATCAATTTATAATAAAATGAAATATATTCAAAGTTCAATTAAATGCAATGTATTAAACTTGGAAGTTCCTAAATACAGTATATACTGTATTGCTAAATATGGTATACTGTACAATCTAAATGTTATATTGCATTTAGATTGATTTCTTCATTTAATTAAGCACAACAAAAACATGATATAGTGTCATAATTACCATTTTAAAAAGTGGATGCACTAAGATTTTAAGTAGCTAGTGAGTCACACTCAGCATGTAATTGGATACAAATCTGTCCTTTCCACCATATCAACTTCATCCTGTGAGTAATAAGTAAATGGGACAAATACTTAAAAGTAACCTAATTAAAATTAAAAGCTTTTGCACAACAAAGGAAACTATAAGCAAGGTGAAAAGACAGCCTTCAGAATGGGAGAAAATAATAGCAAACGAAGCAACAGACAAACAATTAATATCAAAAATATACAAGCAACTCCTGCAGCTGAATTCCAGAAAAATAAACGACCCAATCAAAAAATGGGCCAAAGAACTAAACAGACATTTCTCCAAAGAAGACATACAGATGGCTAACAAACACATGAAAAGATGCTCAACATCACTCATTATTAGAGAAATGCAAATCAAAACCACAATGAGGTATCATTTCACACCAGTCAGAATGGCTGCTATCCAAAAGTCTACAAGCAATAAATGCTGGAGAGGGTGTGGAGAAGAGGGAACCCTCTTACACTTTTGGTGGGAATGCAAACTAGTACAGCCACTATGGAGAACAGTGAGGAGATTCCTTAAAAAACTGGGAATAGAACTGCCATATGACCCAGCAATCCCACTGCTGAGCATACACACTGAAGAAACCAGAATTGAAAGAGACGCGTGTACCCCAATGTTCATCGCAGCACTGTTTACAATAGCCAGGACATGGAAGCAACCTAGATGTCCATCAGCACATGAATGGATAAGGAAGCTGTGGTACATATACACAATGGAATATTACTCAGTCATAAAAAAAAATACATTTGAATCGGTTCTACTGAGATGGATGAAACTGGAGCCCATTATACAGAGTGAGGTAAGCCAGAAAGAAAAACAACAATACAGTATACTAATGCATATATATGGAATTTGAAAGATGGTAACGATAACCCTATATGCAAGACAGAATAAGAGACACTGATGCATAGAACAATTTTATGGACTCTGAGGGAGAAGGTGACGGTGGGACACTCTGGGAGAATAGCATTGAAACATGTATATTATCATATGTGAAACAGAACACCATTCCATGTTCGATGCATGAGACAAGGGCTCAGGGCCGGGGCAATGGGATGGCCCAGAGGGATGGGATGGAGAGGGAGGTGGGTGGGGGGTCCAGGAAGGGGAACACATGTAAACCCATGGCTGATTCATGTCAATGTATGGCAAAAACTATTACAATATTGTAAAGTAATTAGCCCCCAACTAAAATAAATAAGTTTATTTAAAACAAAATAAATAAAATTAAGACATACAGTGTAAAAAAAAAAAAAAGTAACACATGAAAATCAAGAATTGTGTGGATTATGTAAGATTTATCTGCAAATCTGAAACACCTGGGCCTTAAAAAAAAACATTTGCAAATAATCAGTCCCAACACTAGATTTCCAAATCAGTCCCTATTGAGATAGTCCAGCTCAGTTCAGTCGCTCAGTCGTGTCCGACTCTTTGCGACCCCATGAATTGCAGCACGCCAGGCCTCTCTGTCCATCACCAACTCCCAGAGTCTACCCAAACCCATGTCCATCGAGTCGGTGATGAGATAGTCCAGAAAGCTGAATTTATACATTGTATGACAACTTCTTCTGACTTACCCAGCTTAGGGATGTACAGTCTATAAGAAACTCTGGTTTCTCAAATGCAGTAATTAATTTCCACTAAATTTTTGTTAGTTTTTTAAGGGTTTCCCAGGTGGCACAGTGGTAAAGAATCTGCCTGCCAATGCAGGAAACTCAAGAAATGTGAGTTCAATCCTGGGTCAGGAAAATCCCCTGGAGGAGGAAATGGCAACCTACTCCAGTATTCTTGCCTGGGAAATGCCATGGACAGAGGAGCCCAGCAGGCTACAGTCCATAAGGTTGCAAAGAGTCAGACATGACAGAGCAAAGCATCCATGAGACACATGAAAGACAATCTAAATATTTACCTACTAAATTAAATAATTAAATAAAATATATTACTAAAGTTTTCTAACAGTAAAACTTGGAAAATTTTGATTCATTGATATATATATTTGTGATTTTTTTTCATTCTTCAACATAGGTCAGCACAAATAAAATACTTATTCCGAAGTTAAAGCCTTTATACATACATATGCGTATATTATAGATACATGAATCCTTATCTATATCTGTATAATTTGATATTATAAAGTTGATGCTAGATAGCTGTTGATATACAATGTTTCCCAAAGTATATCATTTGGTTCAGTGTCCTGTCCTTGCAGCAATGTTTGATTAAATAGAAAATTTCCTTCTGTTCTGTCAGTAATTTCTATGCATGACAGGAAATATATATTTTTTTTAATTTCAGGATTTAATATTATAATTGAAGTTACCATACAGTGTTCATATGATACCTTTATTGACTAATTCAAAAACAATTTCATACAGTATGTTTAAGAAATATTTGCTAGCATTTTCTGTTTGAATTAAAGTGTTTCTGTTTTAGTTAAACCATTTCCTGAAAGCATGCTATTTTCTGAGAATTGAGTAAAACACAATGACTACATAGCATCCTCACTGAATAAATTCTTATGGATCAGAACTTAGATTTATATGAAATATTTCAATATGCCTAATACCTGAATCTACACAGAACACTGTATTAAAACTATATATAACAGAGCTGACCTTGCCCAATTCTTCATATACTCAAGGTTTGCTATTAAAATCGAATTAATAAAATTAAAAGAAATATGAGTCAAATTAATTATCAACATGAATAAAATATAACTTTTTTCATGTGTATTTTTTACATTTATCATGTCTAATAAGGGCCTTATTTTGTTTTGATGCTTTGATTTTTCTTTAATGCAGTTGACTATGCTCCTCACAAAAATGTAACATGAAAACTCTTCAGGTTAGCAGCTGAGAATCTCTACCAAATAGAATATGAGACATTTGAGCAGATTTATGTCAACATTTGAAGCAGCAAAGAATATTTGCCTTCATAGTCCAGAGCAATGACTTTGAATGGGCCTGCATATGTCATACTTTGCCCTATTAATGAAGATCATGTGGGTGGAACTGTCAGCCATGTGGCATTCCTTTTCTTGTTTTAGCAGTTCAAATTCCAAACTAGACACATTGATAGTTTGTTTATTAAACTGACACTAGGCTCACTGTACACCCAGATATCTATGATTATATTTTGTTCATTTACATAGAGTTTCAGTTTAAAAAATTTCATATTGAGATATTTATTGAAGCCTTGAATTTCCATCAGTGTAAAATAATTAAGGAGTGTTAAATAAGATTCTGAATTTTTACATCAAAAATAGTCTGTAGCTTGAGAGATCAATCTTCAAAATTTTAGATACACTAATAAATTCATATTGTTGAATGAGTAATTATTGCATGATTAAATAACTTAGAAAACCACTTCTCCTCGATAAACAAAACCTAATCAATGCTCTATGACTACTTTAAAATTCAACTACCGTCTGAACCCATAAATACTATGCCAGCCTACACAAATTTCTCTCTGCCCTGAATGCTTAATCATTATGTTGTTATCTAAGATTCTTAATTAAAAAATCACAGTATACTAACATGTAATGATGACTTTATGCTGTTTCACATAAAACTTATTAATAATCTTATGTGTAGACAGAGTTTGTCTTGATAGATATTGGTTGTAGACATAACGGATTGAACAAATAAATGAAAGAATGAATGAATATTGTGTGTATTAGTAGCTCAGTCATGTCTGACTCTTGGTGACCGCATGGACTGTAGCTTGCCAGGTTTTTCCGTCCATGGAATTCTCCAAGCAAGAATACTGGAGTGGGTTGCCATTCCCTTCTCAAGAGGATCTTTGATCCCTGGGTCTACTACATTGCAGGCAGATTCTTTACCATTTGAGCCACCAGGGAGGGAAGCCCAATATGATACAAGGAGAGGCTCAAAGTTTGTAATGATGTCATTTTTAAAAACATAAATTAAGTATGACTAAGTTTACGACTCTAATGAAGATACTTTCATAACTACCTGTGATTACAGATTTTAGAGTCAGAGAAATAAGGTTAGATGTGTACCAAGTACCTATCAGAATATCATTAATATTTATGAAGTATGGCATGCATGGGCTTCCCTGGTAGCTCAGTGGTAAAGAATCCACCTGCCAACATAGAATATGCAGGTTCAATCCCTGGGTTAGGAAGACTCCATGGAGAAAGAAATGGCAATCTACTCCAGCATTCTTGCCAGAGAAATCCTATGTACAGAGGAGACTGCTGGGCTATACTCAATGGGGTCACAAAAGAGTCAGACACGACATAGCAACTAAACAGCAACAATGCCATTTGTGATATTGCTTTGTTTTAGCAGAAGAGAAAATTGACAACATTCATCTTTAGTGAGTGTTGGAAAAACACAAAATTGTACAACTCTTAGAAGATAGTATAGGAGAAAACCTGGTGATCTTGGATTTGGTGGTGCCTATAATCCATGAAAGAAGTTAAACTACACTTCTATTCAAATTAAACGTTTCTGTTCCATGAAAAACATTGTCAAGAAAATAAAAAGTCAAGCCACAGACTGAGAAAAAATATTTGTAAATTCAAATCTGATAAAGGACCATTTTGTAAAATATACAAAGAACATTCAAAGCTCAATAATGTGAACATAAACAACTTGATTATAAAATGAACAGAAGACCTAAACAGACACCTCACCAAAGAAAATACATCAGTGGGAAATAATCATATGTAAAGATATTCGACATCATATATCACTGTTGATATTGTTTAGTCACTAAGTCGGGTCCTGCTCCTTGTGACCCCATGGACTGTAGCCCGCCAGGCTCCTCTGTGTGTGGGATTTCCTAGGCAATAATATTGGAGTGGGTTGCCATTTCCTTCTCCAGGGGATCTTCCTGACCCAGGAATTGAATGTGCCTCTCCTACATTGACAGGTGCATTCTTTACCACTGAGACATCAGGGAATCTCATATGTCATTAGGGCAATGCAAACTAAAACAGTGAGATACTACTAATAAACACCTGTTAGAATGGCAAAATCCAGAGCAATGGCAACACTGAATGCTCAGAAGGATTTGGATTAACAGTAACTCTCCTTCATTTCTGGTAGGAATTTTAAAAATGATGCAGCGACTTTTAAGACATTTTGGCAGTTTCTGACAAAAACAAGCATATTCTTACCATACAAAGAGCAAACTCCTTGGTATTTACCCAGATTTATGTCCACACAAAAATCTCTGCATGATGTTTATAGGAACTTTTTTATTCACTATTGCCAAATGTGGGAGCAATCACGATAAGATACTATTAGGCCTTACAACAAACAAACAAAAACTGTCAAGCCATGGGAAGGAACTAAGAAGCCTTAAACTTCTATTACTAAATGAAGTAACCAATCTGAGAAGTTCACACACTATCTCCTTCCAACTATATTACATTTTGGAAAAGACAAATTTATGGAGACAAGAGAAGGATCACTGTTTGCCAAGAGTTAAGGAGGGGGAATGGTGAATAAATGGTGAGAACATAGAGAACTTTTAGGGCACCAGAAATATTTGACATGATACTTTAATAGAGGATACACATCACTATAAATTTCAAAACCTACAGGATGTACAATCCCAACAGTAAGTCTTAATGTAGACTAAGGATTTTAGATGATAATGATATGTCAATGTAGGTTTATCATTTTCAAAAATGGACCACTCTGGTATCAGGTAGTAATGAGCGAAATAAATGCACATGTAGGAGTATGTGATACACGTAAAATCTCTGTACTTTCTACTCAATATTGCTGTTGAACTTAAAAATGCTCTAAAATAGTCTATTTAAAAAATAAGAGAGTTGGAAATGAGGAATAAAGTTTTAGCCTCTAGTCTTGATTATTTTTGTATCATTTACTGATTGTATGTCTCTATAATGTTATAGAAAAATTAGGAAGGTAGAGAAATATGAAGATTAATTATTTACAGCAACTTTGAAGTCATCAAGCAGAATGGTAAGGGAGACCCTCTATTGGACTGGAGTAAGAAGTGAATGAGAGAAATTGGATGAAAATGGACACCTAGACCCACCCATATGTCTTTCCCAGCCTCTTGTAACAGATTTGATGATGTCATTCCTTCTGTGTCTCTGAGTTTATTATAGGCAGAGACAGTACAGATTGAAATGGTGTGCATGAAATTTAAAGAAGATGAAGAATATAACACTAAAATAGATCACACATGGGAAGTTTAACAGAAAAGAGGATATTCCAGAACCATGTCAACTAGCCACTATCATTCTCTACTAATCTGCATTGCACTTCACTGAAGACAGATCTTCTTTCAGGTAACGGGGAACCTGATCTTCTTCAAGTTCTATTCATGACAAGGAATACTCTTCCACTTTCTTTGACTGTCAACTTTGATGATGAAAATGATTGAAACCCACATCTGGCTAATGTGAAAAGTGAAGTTGCTCAGTCGTGTCCGACTCTTTGCAACCCCATGGAGTGTGGCCTACCAGGATCCTCAGTCCATGGAATTTTCCAGGCAAGAGTACTGGAGTGGGTTGTCATTTCCTTCTCCAGGGGATCTTACAGACCCAGGGATAGAACCGAGGTCTCCCGCATTTGCAGGCAGACACTTTACCATCTGAGCCACGAGGGAAGCTAAAGTAACATATCATAAACAGCCATTTTAAATCAAAGCTCACTTATTTTTCCCTTCTTCAATCATCTTGTCATAGGTGTGGGTAGAGGGAAAGGCATCAAGAAGCTGCTGCTGCTGCTAAGTCGCTTCAGTTGTGTCCGACTCTGTGCGACCCCATAGACGGCACCCCCCAGGCTCCCCTGTCCCTGGGATTCTCTAGGCAAGAACACTGGAGTGGGTTGCCATTTCCTTCTCCAGTGCATGAAAGTGAAAAGTGAAAGTGAAGTCGCTCAGTCGTGTCCCACTCTTCGTGACCCCATGGACTGCAGCCCACCAGGCTCCTCCGTCCATGGGATTTTCCAGGCAAGAGTACTGGAGTGGGGTGCCATTGCTTTTTCTGCATCAAGAAGCAAGTCTGCTAATTATTTGAGCAAGGTGCTCACAAAGCTTGCATTTAAAAAAATGAATTCTTGTCCAGTCTCATCTCTACCAATGTAACTTTATACTTGGATGCTGTTTAATATGTATACTCTTTGATCAGCCTAATCCAATACACATGGCATTCCAACATTATCCATTAGTGAGTCATGATGACTCATTAAAATCCAATAGCATGCCAGGACAGGAATAATTTCTCAAAAAAAAATGTATATTAAGAGATTATTCTGCTGCTGCTGTTAAGTCGCTTCAGTCATGTCCAACTCTGTGCGACCCCATAGATGGCAACTAACCAGGCTCCTCCGTCCCCAGGATTCTCCAGGCAAGAATACTGGAGTGGGTTGCCATTTCCTTCTCCTAAGAGATTATGACTTTCTCCAATATTTCAGCAGGTGTTGGTAAACATTTTCTGTAAAAGGCCAATAGCAAATATTTTAGACATTGTGTGCCATATGGTCTCAGTTGCAACTACTTTACAGTTGTAGTATGAAAGCAGACATAATCAGTATTTTAACAAGTGAGGAAGGCTGAAACAGGGAATTAACATAGGATACAATATTATTAGCATGGGATACAGTATTATTAACTAAAGTGCAGATTTTATTCAAATCTCACAAAATTGTATGCTAGAGTCTATTATTTGTTTTCAAACCTTATCCAAGACTCCTCATTATATTTAATTGCTTTGAGCAGTTTCAGCTGCATGCAACAAATTCTGGCAAATTCTCTTTATTTTTGTCCTATTAGAAATATTTTCTTATATTCCTCATTGTGACTTCTTAGATAAACCCCTCATTTAAAAGCAGACATTTAATTTCAAATACATTTTTTTTAGTATCTTTGCTATTAATTTCTCATTTTATATTAATTTCTTATTTAAATATTTTCTTTCCTGCAATCACCTACTGTGTTTTTTTCAGTCTTCTAACTTTATTGAGGCTTTCAATGGCTAAATCAAAGATTTCTTTTGGTAAGGTCACACTGTATTTGAAAATATTTGGATTATTTTCAAATATCTTTTGATATTGATCTCTAACATAACTCCACAGTAATAAGAGAGCAAATTCTGTATGATTTCAATATTTTTAGACCAGGAAATTTCAGCACCTGGTCTTAGGTCTCTGGATATGTTCCAGTTTATAGTCCACAGGAACTTGAATAGAATTTGTATCCTAATGTTGTGTGAAAACTGTATAAATCTTAGTTTTGTAGAATTGGTTCATAATGCTTTTTGTGTCTAATATATTCTTCTTTTTTGTATATTCATTTTATTAATTTCTGAGAGTTTGATATTGAAGTTTCAACTAAAAATCTTAATTTACCTACTCAAAGCAAATAATTGTAATATATACTGGAACTATATGTAACTTTGTTCTGTAGTTTCCAAGTCTCCTGTGAATGCATTTTCATATAACTTAAAATATAAAAAAATAAAATTAATTTTTTAAAAATATTAATTAGAAAAATAAAAATTTCAAAAATAAAAAAGACAAAAAATGAAATAAAATTAATATTTGAATAAATCTATACAGATGCTGACTGTACATATAAATGTGTGTGTGTGCATTTTATATACATACATATATATATAGATAGATAGATAGATATGCATGATGATAATAATAACATCAAAGGCAGCTACGTAATTGGATCTAAAGTGTTTGAGGTCCTTAGTGCTGTGCAGGAGATATTCTCCAGGAAAGAATATTGTAGTGGGATTGCCATGCCCTCCTCAAGGAGAACTTCCCTACCCAGGGATTGAAACTGCCCCTCCTGTGGCTCCTACATTGCAGGAGGATTCTTTACCGCTGAGCTACCAGAGGAAGCCCAAAGTACTTTTCAGCATATTTTAATATGTCAAGAATGCATGCTGTATTCTCTATGGTATACCTAACTTACCAAGTCAGAATGAAATTCAGTAAGAAAATAATCATTAGCAACAAAAATGCAGGAAAAGAGAAAACACTAAAAAACAAATAGCAAGATGGTAGATACAAGGAACAATAGATAAGTAATCCCATTAAAATGAGAACAAAATAATCCAAATAAATGACCAAGCTTGTCTGAATGGGTGATAAAAGAGAAGCTGATTATGCTCTGATTTTTTTTTATTATAAACTGATTTTATGTAAGAAATATTAAATTTACAGATAGAATATTGGAAGTGAATAAATTAATTTACATGAAGAATAGTTGAAATGAAGAAATAAGAATTTGAAATGAAGAAAAAAAGATTAGCTGTAGGTACATTACCATCAGACAAAGTAGTCTTTAAGGCAAGAAGTGTTATTGCAGAAAAGAAGTGATATTAAGAAATGATAACAGGTTCAAGGGCTTCCCATGTGGCTCAGGGGTAAAGAATCTGCCTGCCAATGTAGGAGATGCAGATTCAATCCCTGGGTTAGGAGGACTCCCTGGAGAAGGAAATGACAAACCACTCCAGGATTCTTGCCTGGGAAATTCCATGGACAGAGAAACTTCGAGGGCTACAATCCATGGGGTTGCAGAGTCGCACATGACTTAGCAACTAAACAACAACAATAAAACAGTCAAACTGTAAGAAAAATATTAAAATCTTAAATATATACTCATATAAAATAACTTCAAAAGGTAATGAGTTAGTTGACAGAATTGAAAGAACTAGGTAATCTGAAAATCGGTTAGAGAATATAATATACACCTCATTAGCTAATAGAATGTGTGCTATGTTTAGTTGCTCAGTTGTGTCCAACTCTTCAAGACCCCCTGGACTGTAGCCCTCCAGGCTCCTCTGTCTATGGAGATTCTCCAGACAAGAATACTGGAGCGGGTTGCCATGCCCTCCTCCAGGGGATCTTCCCAACCCAGGGATCGAACCCAGGTCTCCTGCATTGTAGGCAGATTCTTTACCATCTGAGCCACTAAGGAAGCCCAGCTAATAGGATAAATAGAGAAAAAAAAAAAGTAGATCTAAACAATTAGCAAACTTGAATGGGTTTGCCTAAATAAAACACTATATCTAACAACTACAGAGTATATTGTCTTTTCAAATATATACCAATTATTTAAGGAATGAGCATTTTACTAATCGCAAAGCAATTTACAATAGATTGGATTATAAATCAAAATTTGAAACAAAAAATTTTGGAAGATAACAGAAGAAACTATTTTTATGATCTTGTAGACAAAATGTTTGTAAGCAACACCTACTCACAAAAAATATCAAGAAGAAAAATAGCAATGTATTATTGAAATAAGAACTTATATCTCAGTACTGATCTATAGGTCAAACTATCTAGTGGAATAATCTGCACCATGTAAATGTCTTTACTGTTTCAATGATAGTCAGTTTTGACTACTTAATTGTCAAGTTATGCTTGCACTAGTAAGTCCTTTTTTTTTTTCCCCTCTGCTGACAAATTACAACTAAGAAAGAACTGTTTACAATAAATCACAAGTTATTATTGCCTTATCCAGACAAAGCTTTCAACATTCCCTTTAGTTTTTCTAAATGATCTATTGCATATATTAGAAAAAGAGCAAACATTTTGACCATGACTATAAACTACAAAATTTAGCTATAGTATTTGTCCCTAAAGTGAGACTGTCATGCTGATCGATAAAGACTATGATGAATAAGTCCTTTATCTCTTCCGGTATGTCAGTGTGAACTTGCATGGTACAAGCTTTCAGACCACCCATTAAGAGCAGTTTTATTAATAGTTCCTGCTTACATAAGGGTACTCCATTTATCAACTTCATTGACTGCAACAAAGTGCTTATGCCACTGGCAACGCTGGCTCAGCCAAGGTGCAAAGAAATAGCAACTGCAGAAGTCACTGAAAGAATGGGGCCTGCTTGAATCAGCCAACTTAGGAAATGTTCCCAATTGTTTAAGCTGAACAAAAAGAATTGTGGGGTCAAAAGTCCTGAAGCGTTTTTTCTCATAAACTGGTATTCTTAATTATGGCAGTAATTATAATTTTATGGGTAGAGAACAAAGATCAAGTGTTTTCTTGGTTTTCTGAATCATATTATAATTCAACAGAGTTCTTTGAATATCCTCAGAATTTGGATGCTAGTACTTATTTATGTCACCAAGGCAGAGTGTGAAATTTCTTCCATACATTTTAAGAAGTTTCCCTGAAAAATTTGATATCAGTTCACAAATTATTTTATCATCAAGATTTGGATTTGATTTATGTGTTGAGAACTATGTCGCTGTGATGCTTTCTTACACATCACATGATAAATAAAGGCAAGATGCTCATTAGTTTAGAATAATTGGTAGAAAGGCAATTTAACCTATTAATAGTAGAATACTTGTGCTATAGAATATATTTTAAAAATAAGATCACATATTGTTAATTTAGGAATATAGATAGACTTCAATATATCAGTTCCATTAGATAGGAAATAATTCCATTATTCTTTAGAGGTTTTGAGAAATTTTGAAATTATTTTTGTTGCTTTTTAGTAGATTAGTCAAAACTAAGCTTCAGCTAGTCCACTGTTCACATTTTTAGCAATTTCTGACTAATGAGATTGACTAGGTTTATTTTTTTTTTAACTTTTTTATTTTGTATTGTGGTAAAGCCAATTAGCAATGGTATTATAGTTTCAGATGAACAGCAAAGACACACTCAGCTGTACATATACATGTATCCATTCTCCCTCAAACTCCCCTCACATCCCGGCTGCCACATAACATTGTGCAGAGTTCTATGTACTATACAGTAGGTCCTTGTAGGTTATCCATTATAAATACAGCAGAGTCTCCATGTCCATTCCAAACAAGGTTTTAATAAGCATATTAGTATTAGGTTTGAGTCTTCACACTTCACATGGAAATGAGGAGAAGCTGAACAAAAACAAATACACATGTTTAGTGAAACAAAGAAAGAAATTCACACTCCAAATTGCATAAATTATATTAAAAATACCTACACCAACAGAATTAGGCAAGAGTCCCATGTGAAAAAATGTAAGAACCACAATTCAGAGGACAGTTTTACTGGATGAATAAGGAAATCCATGCCCTAAAATTACAGAAATAAAAAAAAAAATCTCATGTCTTTGACCACAAAGAAAATATCAATAAATTTTAAAAAGTAGAAATAATAGCTATCTGATTTTACTATAATAAAATATCTAACTAATAACAAAGTCAGACAAAAAAATTAACAAATGAGCAAAATAATATCCATTTAGAAATTAAGCACTCTGTTAACTCCTGAGTAAAATTTTAGATTTCCTAAGAAAGAACAATCTTGAAAACATTCTACATCACAACTTATGAGATGTATTTTCAAAGCAGCACAAAGAAGAAAAATTATTCATATTACTTTTTAAAGAGTAATAGTAAATGAACTATATATTTAAAGTTTAAAATAACATTAAATACGTAAGAGCAAAATACAATTAATAATACAGAATTAACAAATTTTCATATATTTTCATGCCTAGTCACATTTTAAAATTTCCTAATATTTGCAATGATTTGCTTTGTGTACCTTTTGAACACATTTATAAACACTAGATAGAATTGTATCTCTTTTAAAATGTTTATTATTTTATATGGGTGGGACATTCAAATATGGACAAATATAGGAGTTTCTGTTTGTCGGTACTGTTTCTAAATTTGTTTTTATAATTATTCTCTAACATGCATATTCACAAATTATATTGATTGAAAAATAAAACCCTTAGAGATATTAAGCTAGTTCACTAGTTCCCACTATTTAATCGACCCCGAATTATGTCTGATCCCCAAACCATAATTAGTCCTTAGTGGCTAGTATGGATTTAAATATTCAAATATGATCATATAGTCCTTCAGAATTAGAGGAGCACATGTAGATGCTCTTGCATTTTTATATTACCAACAAAGGGCGTTGTTCTGAGTTGTCCCCTAACCAAACCCATTTAGTGCTCAGGAGACTCTTTCTTCCCTCTCTTAGTGAGGCTACAGCCATCAAAACCTCATCACTGGGGCCAGTGACACTTTTGTATACCTTCTTCATTGCCATCACTGTCACTGCCATCATCTCCACACTGATATGCATCCATGCCACAGACACAATTGATGGAAGTGGCATAGCCATCTGGCATTGCTGCCCTCCCTTTCTTGCCTTTAGGTCATATTATTGACCATAACAGGACTGCCATTATCTCCTATTGGATGACTTGAACTAGAGCCAAAAGGAAAATAAAATAACTCAAGACAAACAATCTTTCCTTAGAACATAGACAACTCATTTCTAGCTTTCTGCTCCATGGAGGGGGAGTAGGGGTGGGGGGGGAAGCAGGCTCAAAATAGCGTGGGCTCATTTCTTATGTTGTTTAACCTTTTTCTCCCAACACTGGGAAAGGTATCTGAAACAAGCACCTTAAATTTCTGAGAGTGAAATCTCATATGTCCAGCTTTGCAGTTTGGAGAATGCATTAGATCCCAAGTAAAATCAGAGTAACTCTGCTGCAGGCACTTTTTTCAATTTTCAAGTTTCCATTCTGGTTATCTAAACTGCTTTTGTGAACATCATTTCATTTTCCTTAGCCAGTGGTTTCCAGGCCTAAATATAATTAGAATCATTTGGGGATGGGGGATTTATAAGAAATAGATTATTTAATTGGTATCTTGAATCTGTAAGTACAGAAGTATATTTGAGCATTGTGATTTATTTTTAATTCTAAGTGATTTGAAGAGCCATGAGAGATCTTTTGCACAATCACTCCTGCTTATAGTTTCAGAGAATAGGCATAGAGCTTGAAAACTCCCAGGTAACTTAGTGCTGAAGATCCACGAGAGATTTTATTTAGAGGTCTCTAACCAAGCTCATTTGAAATAAAGTATTACTAAATAGCAAACATTTTACTGTATTACACTTAATAGAGGTGAAAATTTATGCATTCACACATACATTAAACAATTTTTTGGTGAATAGAAAATCACAAGTCCTTCACTGTAAATTCCCTAAAGGCAAGAATGCATCTGATTTTCTTTGGTATTCTCCATCAATACCTAAATACCTAGCTAGCAAGTTACCTTGGCTGCATGAATGTCAGAATAAACCAGCTATTAATATGAATAACCAATAAGTAAATGACATTTATATATTCAGCCTTAATCTCTCATTTGGGCTTCAAATTCATATCCTCAACTGACTACTTACTATTAAACAGAAATCGAGATTTCTCCTCAGAATATCTGACCCCACCCTGTCTCAACTCACATTCATTTTCAGAAAGATTCTTGGTAGGAAACCACATTTTAAATTATCCAATTGCTAAGATCACATATGTGTGAATCAGCCTTAATCTCTACTTTTTCACTATCAAGCAAGTCTTTCAGCAAGTTTTGCTGGTGTATATCCAAAATAAATCTGGTATGAATTTATCTTTTTCCATCTCCATTGCAACCACTCAGGTCAATGTTTTCCTTGAATCTCACTGGGCTACTGAAATTACCTCATCTGGGGCCTCCCAGCTCCCATGATTCCCCTCTCCTAGTCAGTGTGCTGCATAACAGCAAAAAGAACACTTTACTGAGGAATGATTTTCATCGCATTCATCGAAAAGGTGTAGTTCAACTTTTCAAAGCATATTCACACATATGTACAACCATCATCACAAATTTGTATTATTTTAACTGAATTATGGTTCGAAAAGGACTGGTTCCAGAATGGGAAAGGAGTACTCAAGGCTGTATATTGTGGCCCTGCTTATCTAACTTATGTGCAGAGTACATCAGGTGAAACACTGGACTGGATGAAGCACAAGCTGCAATCAAGTTTGCCAGGAGAAATATCAATAACCTCAGGTATTGCAGATGACACAAACATTATGGCAGAAAGTGAAGAGAACTGAAGAGCTTCTTGATGAAAGTGAAAGAGGAAAGTGAAAAAGCTAGCTTAAAACTCAACATTCCAAAACTAAGATCATGGCATATGGTCTCATCACTTCATGGCAAATAGATGGGGAAACAATGGAAACAGTGAGAGATTTTATTTTCTTGGACTCCAAAATCACTGAAGATGGTGACTACAGCCCATAAAATTAAGACACTTGTTCCTTAGAAGAAAAGCTATGGCCAACATAGAAAGCATATTCAAATGCAGAGACATTACTTTGCTGACAAAGGCCCATCTAGTCAAAGCTATGCTTTTTCCAGTAGTCGTGTATGATGTGAGAGTTGGACCATAAAGAAGGTTGACCACTGAAGAGTTCTTCAGATGTTTTTGAATTGTGGTGTTGAAGAAGACTGTTGAGGGTCCCTTGGACAGCAAGGAGATCCAACCAGTCAGTCCTAAAGGAAATCAGTCCTGAATACTCATTGGAAGGACTGATGCTGAAGCTGAAGCTCCAATACTTTGGCCACCTGATGCAAAGAACTGACTCACTGGAAAAGACCCTGATGCTGGGAAAGATTGAAGGCAGGAGGAGAAGGGGACGACAGAGGATGAGCTGGTTGGATGGTATCACCGACTGGATGGAGATTAGTTTGAGCAAGCTCTGGGAGTTGGTTTGAGCAAGCTCAGGGAAGCCTGGCGTGGTGCAGTCCATGGAGTCGTAGAGTCAGATGTGACTGAGTGACTGAACTGAACCAAACTCTGCATAAAATTTAAATAAGCAGGCCGACAGTATACAGCCTTGACCTACTCCTTTCCCAATTTGGAACCAGTTTGTTGTCCCCTGTGCAGTTCTAACTCTTACCTCTTGACCTGCATACAGTTTTCTCAGGAGGCAGATAAGGTGGTCTTATATTCCCATTTCTTTCAGAACTTTCCGCAATTTGTTGTGATCCCCACAGTCAAAGACTTTAGTGTAGTCAATGAAGCAGATGTTTTTCTGGAGTTCTCTTGCTTTTTCTATGATCCAATGGATGTTGGATCTAAATCCAGCTTGAATATCTGAAAGTTCTCTGTTCGTGTACTGCTGAAGCCTGGCTTGGAGAATTTTGAGCATTGCCTTGTTAGCATGTGAAATGAGTGTAATTGTATAATAGTTCGAACATTACTTGGCATTGCCTTTCTTTGAAATTGGAATGAAAACTGACCTTTTCCAGTCCTGTTGCCACTGCTGACTTTTCCAAATTTGCTGGCATATTATGAGCAACACTTTCACAGCATCATCTTTTAGGATTTGAAATAGCTCAGCTGGAATTCCATCATCTCCACAAGCTTTGTTTGTAGTGATGCTTCCTAAGGTCCACTTGACTTTGCAATCCAAGATGTCTGACTCTAGGTGAGTGATCACACCAACATGGTTATCTGGGTCATTAAGACCTTTTTTGTATAGTTCTTTTGGGTATTCTTGCCACCTCTTCTTAATATCTTCTGCTTCTGTTAGGTCCATTCTGTTTCTGTCCTTTATTTTGCCCATCTTTGCATGAAATGTTCCATTGGTATCTGTAATTTTCTTGAAGAGATCTCTAACCTTTCCCATTTTAACATTTTCCTCTTTCTTTGCATTGTTCACTTAGGAAGGCTTTATTATCTCTCCTTGCTTTTCTTTGGAACTCTGCATTCAGATGGATGTATCTTTCCTTTTTTCCTTTGCCTTTCACTTATTTTCTTAGCTATTTGTTAGGTCTCCAAATACATAGCCATTTTACCTTTTCTCCTTTATTTTTCTTGGTGATGGTTTTGATTACTGCCTCCCGTAAAATGTCACGAACTTCCATCCATAGTTCCGCAGGCATTCTTTCTATCAGATTAATCCCTTGAATCTACTTGTCACTTCCACTGTATAATTGTAAGGGATTTGACTTAGGTCATACCTTAATGGCCTAGTGGATTTCCCTACTTTCTTCCATTTAAGTTTGAATAACCCGTAATCTACTTTCTCTGTATATAAATTTCCCTGATTTGGATATTCATGTGTGTCACGAAGTATGTGTTTTTTAAGACTGATTTCTTTTACTTAAAATAAAGAACATGGATTCATTCATATTTAGCGTATATCAGTACTTCATTCCTTTTTATGGCTAAATAAAATTCTACGGTATAGATAATCCAGATATTGTTTATTCGTTTGTCCACTGATACATATGTAGGTTGTTTCTTTTTGATTATTATGAATAATGGTGAAATTAACACTCATATGCACATTTCATATATATGAACATTCATATATCTGTTTTAATTTCTCCTGGGTATGTACCATGAGCTAGAAGAACTTACCATATTGTATTGTAACTCTTTGTTTAATAATCATTTGAGCAATTGCCATCCTGGTTTCCAAAGCACCTGCACCAATTTACCTTCCTACAAGCAGTGTATGAAGGTTCTGATTTCTCCACAACCTCACAAAATACTTGTTACTTGAATTTTTGTTTCTAGTAATTCCAGCGAGTGTGAAGTAGTATCTCATTATGGTTTCGATTTGCATTCTCCTTAGGACAAATGATTTCGAGCACCTTTTCAAGTGTTTGTTGATATTATTTTTTTAACATCTAAATCAGATGATGTCACTCCTTTTCTCTGTCATCATCGTATCTCCAGGACTTAAAATGGTATCTGACACATGATAGGAGATTAATAATTAATATTTAATTATTAGTTAATATATGGCAAATGAGTGACTGATTAATAAATGGCTCCATAGCAGTATAGAATGCTTCTTAGAAATAAATGTTTAGAAGTACAGCTAATGAGACTATCTTGTCTGTTTCTTTTGAAAAACAACTGTAAATGTTAGAGCAATTTAGGAAAAAATATTTAGATGTTAAAAGATGGTTCTAAAGACCAAATGAGAATCTAGTAACTTCCTATTCAAAATGTGATCTGTGGACCTCCACTATTAACATCAGCTTTAAGTGTTTAAAAAGGCTCCTGGGGCTTAAATGATACCTAGAAAATGGGACATGTTTCTCCTACCTCTTTCTGAAGCTTTCTTCGTCACCATTAGTTCTGATTAGGTAGTACTGCTACCACATATATGTTGGTCATCTACACTCAATGTAGCATGGCTATAATCAGCATCAAGATGCTCACACTTATTCCTTGCCACCAATCAATTTCAACACAAAGACTTCTGCTAATGTTGTCAAGAACAATATCAGGTGTTATTTCTCTGATTCACACAACAGTAATCTCTGAGATCCCATTCGCCTCACTCATAGAAATCCCACAACCCCCTGCTACTCACTGTCCTTCCAGCCTCATTCCACGTTCTAGCTCTGAGGCAAGGGCAGACACTCCCAAACAAAGGCTTGAATGGAGAGCAATTGCTGACAACCTTTGTTTCAGGCCCTCTCCGGGAGGTGATACAGTCCAATGATATTTCTTCAGATTCAATGAGCCCAGAACTCAGACTATAAGGACTGGCCATCATTCCATGTCTTTGTCTGCTTTAATTTGAAGAACAAGACAAGTTAAATACTAATAGGGATGATGAAAAGCATTGTCAACTAATCTAAGAAATTATCCTGTCACCCTATAAATACTGATAGTTAGCAACTACATAGCCCTTACTGTATCCCAGCTGTGTGCTGGATGTCTTAATATCATACCAATTTTCAGAGAAGGAAAAACATGTAGAGAGATTAAGTAATTTGTGAAATGTTACTCAGCTAAAAAGTGGTGGATCCAGGATTAGAGCTGAATCTTGTTCCAGATTCTGAAATTTTAACTACAATGCTATGCTACATTGTCTCTCTATTCTTGAGAGCTTACTATGTGCCTTATGTGCCAAGTAATACATTATAAACTTTTCAAACTTCAATGCATTTAATCCTCAAATCACAATAATGAAATAGACATTGATCTATCAATCTAAATACCTGTAAAACTAAAGTTTACAGATACTAACTGTCTAAAGTCAGACACTAGTAAGTATAGGAGTTATGATTTTAAAGTTTATCTGATTAATAGCAAAATCCACTGATTCAATGAAACATTCTTTCCTTCTTTCTTTTTCCTAGAACAGTCTTTCTATATTGTTACTTCTATATATTTTTTCATGACCTATCCATCTGAAACAATCTCTTTCTACTTAAACCTATGATAGTCAATTTTGTGTATTAACTTGGCTAGGCCACTGTATGTACTCATCTGGACAAGCACTTGTCTTGATATTGCTGTGAAGATATTTTTCAGATGAGATTATCGTTTAAATCAGTAGACTTCGAGTAAAGAAGATTATCTCCCCTTTAAAGTGGATAGTCTCCATCCAATTAGTTGAAGGTCTTAAGAGAAAAAAGATTTTTTTGCTTCCCTGGCGGCTCACATGGTAAAGCATCTTCCTGCAATGCAGGAGACCCAGGTTTGATCCCTGGGTTGGGAAGATCCCATGAAGAAGGAAATGGCTACCCATTCCAGTATTCTTGCCCAGAAAATCCCATGGTCGGAGGAGCCTGATAGGTTACAATCCATGGGGTCGCAAAGAGTAGGACACAACTCAACCACTTCACTTTGAAAGAAAAAAGAAATTTTGCCAGGAGAATATCTGTTGGCATACCCTGAACATTTTGGACGTAACAATGTCTATAATCATGTCAGTTTTTTTAAAACTTCTCTCAGATAGGTACATAGATGCAGAGATAATCTCCATTTCCTTTGAAGCCACATAGAATACTGTGACAACACATTCTATTACATCATACAAGTATTTGTTTACTATTATTTTTATATACATTCTTTAGATTATGAATAACAGAGAAGTACAGTATCTACTTTACTTGGTTTGAAGCGCATACCATGATTCACCTGCTACATAGTAAGTGCTCCATGCCCATATTTTGAATTAATAAGAAAAGGAGGGTGACAGAGTCAATTGTATGTAACATCCCACCAGCACTTTAACCCTAAAGACCTCTCTTCTCAATTTCTCCATCCCCTTCCTCTCTCTCTAATAAAAACTTCTCTTTAATATAATATGGGGAAAATTCAGTAATCAGCTCAGAAACTACAAACCATTTCAAGGAAAGCTATTCACCACAGAAATTAAAGATTATATCAATAACAGCAATTTTACTTTTGCCATTAAAATGTAGATATTAATACATGATTATATTAATGGAGTTGGATTTTTTTCACTATTGAGAATATTTGATAGGCTGCGAGATTTTAATATGTTTCAACATAAAAAGAACTTTCACATCAATGTCAGGTAAGACAAGACACTAAATTTAATCCATAGTGAATTCGAATATAAATGTCTATTGTTGTATCATATACTGTTTATCCACTACTCTTCTCATTTTGTATACATTTCATTGTGATCTTTTATGCATCTAAAGGCTAATATTTTGTAAATGATAATTGTCTATCATATTCAGTAGCATTTTAAGAAATATAATTGCATTGGCTTCAATTTCCATTGGGTTGATGAGTTTTAAAAAATATACACTTTTTTTTTCTTTATTTTGTGGCCAGTGTCTGATCTTTCTCAACTGCCTCTGCCTCTAATTACCTGTGAATTAGTTCTTGCACATCATAGCAACATAGAGCAATCCCTTGCATTAAAATATATTTCATACTTTGGTACATAAAATTGAGCATTTTTCTAGGTTCCATATCAAGCAATTTGTCCTAGCCACCTTACCTTCCTGTAGTTTATAGGTGTTTAATATCTCATTTACCTAAAAATGACTTCTGATCTCTAAACTTTTGTTTACTACGTTCAGAATTAAAGTTCAGCACAGGTTAATCTGCCTTTTGTATCCTCACACAGTATATTCATGGAAGGGTTATTTCTTTTCACATAGGAAACATTTCTGTTCAACAGGAATCTTAAAAAGAAAAAAAAAAAAATTTCCTCTTCCACTGCTTTCACTTTTCCCCCATCTATTTGCCATAAAGTAATGGGACCAGATGCCATGAACTTAGTTTTCTGAATTTTAAATTTTAAGCTGGTTTTTCACTCTCCTCTTTCACTTTCATGAAGAGGCTCTTTATTTCCTCTTCAAATTCTGCCATTAGTGTAGTGTCATCTGCATACCTGAGGTTATTGCTATTTCGCCTGACAATCTTGATTCCAGCTTGTGATTCATCCAGCCTGGGATTTTTCATGATGTACTCTACATAAAATTTAAATAAGCAGGGTGACAACATATAGCCTTGATGGATGCCTTTCTCAATTTGGAGTCAGTCCATTTTCCCATGCCTGGTTCTAAATATTGCTTCTTGTCCTGCATACGGGTTTCTCAGGAAATAGGTAAAGTAGTCTGGTATGTCCATCTCTTTAAGAATTTCCACTGTTTGTTGTGATACACAAAGTCAAAAACTTCAGTGCAGTCAATGAAGAAGAAGTAGATGACTTTCTGAAATTCTTTTGCTTTTTCTATTATCCAACGGATGTTGGCAATTTGATCTCTGGCTCCTCTGCCTTTTCTAACTACAAATGTTACATCTGGAAGTTCTCAGTTCATGTACTTTTGAAGCTTATCTTAAAGGATTTTGAGCATGATTTTATTGGCATATGAAATGAGTACAATTGTGCAGTAGTTTGAACATTCTTTGGCATTGCCCTTCTTTGGGATTGGAATGAAAACTGACCTTTTCCAGTCCTGTGGCCACTGCTGACTTTTCCAAATTTGCTGGCATATTGAGTGCAGCACTTTACAATCATCATCTTTTAGGATTTGAAAATGCTTAGCTGGAATTCCATCACCTCCACTAGCTTTGTTTTCAGAGATGCTTCCTAAGGCTCACTTGAAGTCATACTCCAGGATGTCTGGCTCTAGGTGAGTGACCACACCATCGTGGTTCTCTAGGTCATCAAGACCATTTTTTTGTGCAGTTCTTCTAGGCGTTCCTGCCACCTCATAATATCTTATGTCTCTGTTAGGCCCATAACATGTCTGTCCTTTATTGTACCCATCTTTACATGAAATATTCCCTTGGTATCTCTAATTTTCTTGAAGAGATCTCTAGTCTTTCCCATTCTATTGTTTTCCTCTATTTCTTTGCATTGACCATTGAAGAAGGCTTTCTTATTTCTCCTTGCTATTCTTTGGAACTCTGCACTCAGATGAATATGTCTTTCCTTTTCTCCTCTGTCTTTTGCTTTCTCTTCGTTACTTAGCTATTTGTAAGGCCTCCTCAGACAGCCATTTTGCTTTCTTGCCTTTCTTTTTCTTGAGGCTTGTTTTGGTTACCACTTCTTGATCAATGTTACAAACATCCATCAACAGTTTTCAGGTATCAGTTCAGTTCAGTTCACTTCAGTCACTCAGTCATGTCCGACTCTTTGCGACCCCATGAATCGCAGCACGCCAGGCCTCCCTGTCCATCACCAACTCCCGCAGTTATCTTGAATCTATTTGTCATGTCAGGGATTTGATTTAGGTCGTACCTGAATGGCCTAGTGGTTTTTGCAACTTTCTTCAACTGAAACCTAAATTTCACAATAAGGAGCTCATTATCTGTGCAACAGTCAGCTCCCGGTCTTGTTTGTGCTTTTTGCTAAGTGTATAGAGCTTCTCCATATTTGGAAACAAAGAATATAATCGATCTAATTTCAGTATTGAGCATCTGGTGATGTCCATGGGAGAATTATTATCTGTCAGACATTTTGCCAAACATCTTAAAAATTTTAATGTCTTTTTTTAAATCTCCAGAGCAAGCTTCCATGATAAGCATTTTTATATTGTTGCTTTCACGTGGACAGAGGAGCCTGGCAGGCTACAGTCCAAAGTGTTGCAGAGTCAGACACAAGTGAGCACGCACGAACTGTCACTTTGGACACCATGATACCAAATTTTACTGAGATGAACAATACACCCAGATCAGCAAGATGACTGAATAAGAAGGCTTGCACTCTCCTTTCCCCATGGATACACCAATTTGATAGCAACTCACAGATAGATTACCCTTATAAGAAATGCTGAAACTAATTAGAGGGCACCTTGTATTGGGTAATGAGCATCTGGTGGCTTAATAGTAAAGAATCTGCCTGCGATGCAGGAGATACTGGTTCAGTTCCTGGGTTGAGAAGATTCCGTGGAGTAGGAATTGGCAACCCACTCCAGCATTCTTGCCTGGAGAATTCCATGGAGAGAGGAGTCTGGTAGGCTACAGTCCATAGAGTCACAAAGAGTTGGACACAACTGAGCGACTACCACCTGTACTGAGTAAAAGTGTAAAAGCAACCACATGGAAACCAGAAGAAAGAGTGAAGCCCCTACCCCCCCTTTTTTTGCCAAAATTCCAACCCTAGCAGCAGTGTCATATAATTAGAAGAAAACCTCTGCCTCCCAGCTTTTCCCTGAGTGGCTAAAGGGCTGGACCTTTTAGTTGAGGGCTCAGCTATTCAGGCATTGCATAAGGGACAGGTTTCAGGAACTAAAAGAGATCTGTATATACTAGTAGTCCTGTGGCTACAATAAACAAAGCTGTCTGAACCAAGCTGTCTGAGGCAAGCACTCATCACAGCCCCTTCCCCCACTCCTTGCAGAGTGAGCATGCAATAAATCCCAGCTGACAGATTCTCTCTGAAAAGGAAAAAAAGTCAAATTGCACATCTAATGTCCCAGTTTATCTGGAAGATACCTGAAGGATTGGATACTGTCCCACTTGTCTTGGAGTATATACAAGTCCTGGCCTACTCCAGATACCCACAATTTTGCTAAGAATAAACACAACAGTTTTGACTAGCAAAAGGGTCTTTGATCCCCATCAAAGCTCTAACCTGCTTTGTAATAATCTTCCGTACTAGCTCTTATATATGGAAACATCCTTAATAATTCATAAAAAAATGGTTAGAACTATTTAATGAACTGAATAAAGTTGCAGGATATAAAACAAACATACAAAAAGTCTTTAATTTCTATATACTCATAAGGAAATGTCTGAAAGGAAATCAGAAAAATAATTTATTTGCAATAGTGTCAAAATAATCAAAAAATTAAGAAGAAAATAACCAAGGCAGTAAAATATTTGTATAGTGAAAAATGTATAATAATGATGAAAAATATTTTAAAAATTAACAAATCAAATTCAATAACATATTAATAGAATCATACACCATGATAATGTGGGATTTACCCTAGGGATGAAAAGATTTTTCAATATCTGCCATCGTTGTCAACAATAGAGCCTGAAATGCACTACTTGTGTGCAATCTCAAAAAGGACAGAATGATCTCAGTTCATTTCCAAGACAAACCGTTCAATATCACAGTAATCCAATTCAATGCCCCACAAATAATGCTGAAGAAGCTGATGTCAAATGGCTATATGAAGACCTACAAGATTCTCTAGAACTAACATCAAAAAAAAAAAAAAAGTCCTTTTCATCATTGGGGACTGGAATGCAAAAGTAGAAAGCCAAGAGATACCTGGATTAACAGACAAGATTGGCCTTGAAGTACAAAATGAAGCATGGCAAAGGCTAACAAAATTTTGCCCAGAGAATGCATTGGTTGTAGTAAGCACTCTCTTCCAACAACACAAGAGAGGACTCTACACATGGACATCATCATAGGATTAACATCAAAATCAGATTGATTATATTCTCTGCAGCCAGGGTTGGAGATGCTCTATACAGTCAGCAAAAACGAGATTGGGTGCTGACTGTGGCTCAGATCATGAACTCTTTATTGCAAAATTCTGACTCAAGTTGAAGAAACTATGGAAAACCATTAGGCTACTCAGGCATGACCTAAATCAAATCCCTTATGATTATACAGTGGAAGTGACAAATAGATTCAAGGGACTAGATCTGATAGACAGAGTGCCTGAAGAACAGTGGACAGAGTGGCGACATTTACAGGAGGAAGTGATCAAAACCATCCCCAAGAAAAAATGTGCAAACAAGCAAAATGATTGTGTGAGGAGGCCTTACATTAGCAGAGTAAAGAAGAGAAGCAAAAGACAAAGGATAAAAGGAAAGATATTTCCACCTGAATACAGAGTTCCAAAGAATAGCAAGGAGAGAAAAAAAAGCCTTTCTAAGTGAACAATGCAGAGAAATAGAGGAAAACAGTAGAATGGGCAAGACTAGAGATCTCTTCAATAAAATCAGAGATACCAAGGAAACGTTCCATGCAAAGATAGGGACAAAAAAGGAAAAAAATGGTATGGACCTAACAGAAACAAGATATTAAGAAGAGGTGACAAAAATGCAAAGAATTGTACAAAAAAGATCTTAGTGACTCGGATAACCATGATGGTGTGATCACTCACCTAGAGGTAGATATCCTGGAGTGTGAAGTCAAATGGGCCTTAGGAAGCATCTACGAACAAAGCTAGTGGACGTGATGGAATTCCAGCTGAGTTATTTCAAACCCTAAAAGATGATTCTATCAAAGCACTTCACTCAATATACCAGCAAATTTTGAAAGCTCAGCAGTGGTCTCAGGACTGGAAAAAGTCAGTTTTCATTCCAATCCCAAAGTAGGGCAATACCAAAGAATGTTCAAACTACCTCACAATTGCACTAATTTCACATTCAAGCAAGGTAATGCTCAAGATCCTCCAGACTAGGCTTCAACAGTACATGATGTGAGGACTTCCAAATGTACCAGCTGAATTTAGAAAGGACAGAGGAGACAGAGATGAAATTGCCAACACACGTTGGATCATAGAAAAAGCAACACATCTTGGATCTATAAAACATCTACTTCTGCTTCATTGATCATGTTAAAGTCTTTGACTGTGTGGATCACAACAAACTGTGGAAAATTCTTCAAGAGATGGGAATACCAGAACACTTTACCTGCACCTGAGAAACCTGTATGCAGGTCAGGAAGCAGCAGTTGGAACCAGATGTGGAACAAGTAAACAACTGATTGGTTCAGAATTGAGAAAGGAGTGTGTCAAGGCTGTATATTGTCATCATGTTTATTTAACTTACATGCACAGTACATCATGCGAAATGTTGGATCAGATGGGCACAAGCTAGAATCAAGATTGCCAGGAGAAATATCAATAATCTCAGATATGCAGATGACACCACCCTCATGGCAGAAAGCGAAGAGGAACTAAAGAGCCTCTTGATGAAGGTTAAAAAGGAGAGTGAAAAACCTGGCTTAAAAGTCAACCTTCAAAAAATGAAAATCATGGCATCCGGTCCCATCATTTCAGGGCAAATAGAGGGAGAAACAATGGAAACAGTGACAGACTTTATTTTCTTAGGTCCAAAATCACCTGGATGTTGAGTGCAACCATGAGTTAAAAGATACTTGTTCCTTGGAAGAAAAGCTATGACAAACCTAGACAGCACATTAAAAAGCAGAGACATTACTTTGGCAACAAAGGTCCATATAGTTAAAGCTATGGTTTTTTCAGTAGTCATATATGGCTGTGAGAGTTGGACCATAAAGAAAACTGAGCACTGAAGAATTAATGCTTTTGAACTGTGGTGTTGGAAAAGACTCTTGAGAGTCCCTTGAAAAGCAAGGAGATCAAACCAGTCAATCGGAAAGGAAATCAACCCTGAATATTCATTGGAAGGACTGATGCTGAAGCTGAAGCTCCAAAACTTGGCCTGATGATGCAAAGAACTGACTCAGTGGAAAGTCCCTGATTCTGAGAAATACAGAAAGCAACAGGAGAAGAGGACAACAGAAGACAAGATGTTTGGATGACTTCACCGACTCAATGAGTTTGAGCAAGCTCAGGTCAGTGGTAAATGTCAAGGAAGCCTGGCATGCTGCAGTTCACGGGGTTACTGAGAGTCAGACACAACTGAACAACAATTAATTAAACCTCATTAATAAACTGAAGAACAGAAATCAGATGTTCACCTCAGTAGATGCAGAAAAAGCTTTTGATAAAAATCAACATCTGTTTATAATAAAACCTCTTCAGAAAGTGGTCATAGTAGGAGCACACCTCAACATAATAAAGGCCACGAATGACAAACTCAGAGCTAACATTATATTCAGTGGCATAAAGCTGAAAGAATTTTTCTAAGATCAAGAACAAGATAAGGATTCCTGCATTCAACACTTTTATTCAACCTAATTCTGAAAACCCTCACTATAGCAATCACAGAAGAAAAAGAAATTAAAGGAATCAAAATTGAAAAGGAAGAAAAAATGTTTCTGTTTGCAAATGACATATATTATACATAGAAAATCCTAAAGACATCACTGGAAAAGTACTAGAGCTCATCAATGAATTTGGTAAAGTTGCAAGTTACAAAATTAATCTACAGAAAATCTAGTGAATTTCTATATCACTCACATTGAAGTATCAGAAAAATAATTTAAAGAAAAAACCCATTTACCAGCACATCAAAAAGAATAAAATACCTAGGAATATGTCTTTCTAAAGAGGCAAAAGAATTGTTCTACAAAAATTATAATACACTGATGAAAAAAATTGAAAATGATAAAAACAGATGGAAAGACACACCATGCTTTGTGGTTGGAAGAATAAATACTGTTAAAATGAATATACTACCCAAGGCAATCTATAGATTCAATGCAATGCCTATCAAAATAAGGGAATTTTTCACAGAACTAAAAGAAATAATTTTAAAATTTTTGTGGAAACATAAAAGACATGGAATAGCCAAATCGTTCTTGAAAAAATAATCAGCTGGAGTAATGATTTTCCCCATCTAAAACCATATGAAGTTTTACAATTGAAATATGGCACTGGCATAAAAATGACATATAGATCAATGGAACAGAATGTAGAACCGAGAAATAAACCCACACATTTATGTCAATTAATCTATGACAAAGGAAGCAAGACTATACAATGGAGAAAAGACAGTTTCTTCATATGGAGAATTGGGAAGACCATAGCTTTGACTATACATCTTCCCGGTGGTCACATATTGTTGTGAGAGCTGACTATAAAGAAAGCAGAACACCAAAGAATTAATGCCTTCCATCTGTGGTGCTGGAGAAGACTCCCGAAAGTCCCTTGGACAACAAGGAGATCAAACCAGTCAATCTTAAGGTAAATCAGCCTTCAATACTCTTTGGAAGGACTGATGCTGAAGCTAAAACTCCAGAATTTTGGTCATCTGATGCAGACTCATTGGCCCTCTTCTCCTTCTGCTCTCAATCTTTCCCAGCATCAGGGAGTCAGAGGATGAGATGGCTGGATGTCATCACCTATGCAATGGACATAAACTTGGGCAAACTTTGGGAGATAGTGAAGGATATGGAAGCCTGGTGTGCCACAGTCCATGGGGTTGCAAAGAGTCAGACACTACTGGGCAACTGAACAACAACAGTGGAGAACTGAACAGCTACATGCAAAAGATGAAATGAAAACATTAGAACAGGTCTTCCCTGGTGACTCAGATGGTAAAGAATCTGCCTGTGATGTAGGTACAAGATATTGTAAAACTTGAGGAAAACATAGTCAAAACCCTCTTTTTTTATATTGCAGTAATTGCTTTAAATCTGTTTTCTAAAGTTAAGGAAATAAAAGCAAAATAAACAAATTAGACCTAATTAAATTTAGAAGATTTTTCACAAAAAAAGGCAACAATTGACAAAACTAAAAAACAATCTACTGTATGAGAGAAATTATTTGAAAATGATGTAACTGATAAGAAATTAATATCAAGCATGTATAAGCAGATCATAAACTCAATATCAAAAAACAAACAACCAAATTAAAAATGAGCAAGGGAACTAAATATATATATTTTTTCCCCAAAGAGGAGATGTAGATGGCCAACAGATACATAAATGGCACCATTATGAAATGGAAATCAAATCCCCAGTGAAATATTATCTCATACCTGTCAGAATCACTATCATCGAAACAGCACAAATGAGAAATATTGGCCAGATTTTTCTACAGAAAAAGGAATCCCCTTATTCATTGTTGGTGTGAATGCAAATTGGCACATCCGCTGTGGAAAAAAAAAAAGTATGGAGTTTTCTCAAGCCGTCAAAATAGAACTACCATATGACCTGACAAATTCACTCCTGGGTATATAAATGAATTTTTTTTTAAATTTTTTACTGTGGCTAGGACATTATCTCTGGAATAAATGTATTGTTAGATTTGGTTTACCAGAATTTTGTAAAGTATAATTTGCATTTATATTCATCAGTGGTATTGGACTATAATTTTTTTGTGTGTGATACCTTGGTCTGGTTTTGTTATCAGACTCTGGCTCCATAGAATCACTTTGGAAGTGTTCCTCTGATTTTTTTACTTTTTTAATAGTTTGAGAAAGATTGGTGTTTATCCTTCTCTAAATGTTTAGAAAAATTCACCTATGAAGCTATCTGGTCCTGGACTTTTGCGTGTTGAGAGTATTTAAATTTCTGATTCAAATTCAGTACTTGTAATTAATCTGTTTATATTTTCTGTTTCTTCCTACTTCAATCTTGGAAGATTGTACCATTATAAGATTTTTTCAATTTCTTCTAGGTTGTCCATTTTATTTTAGAGTTGATTAGTTCATCAGTCAATTCAGTTCAGTTGCTCAGTCATGTCCGACTCTTTGCGACCCCATGAATCGCAGCACGCCAGGCCTCCCTGTCCATCACCAACTCTCGGAGTTTACCCAAACCCATGTCCATTGAGTTAGTGATGCCATCCAACCATCTCATCCTCTGTCGTCCCCTTCTCCTCCTTCCCCCAATCCTTCCCAGCATTAGGGTCTTTTCCAATGAGTCAACTCTTCGCATGAGGTGGCCAAAGTATTGGAGTTCCAGCTTCAACATCAGTCCTTCCAATGAACACCCAGGACTGATCTCCTTTAGGGAGGACTGGTTGGATCTCCTTGCAGTCCAAGGGCCTCTCAAGAGTCTTCTCCAACACCACAGTTCAAAAGCATCAATTCTTCCGCACTCAGCTTTCTTCATCGTCCAACTCTCACATCCATACATGACCACTGGAAAAACCATAGCCTTGACTAGACGGACCTTTGTTGACAAAGTAATGTCTCTGCTTTCAAATATGCTATCTAGGTTGGTCATAACCTTCCTTCCAAGGAGTAAGCGTCTTTTAATTTCATGGCTGCAATCACCATCAGCAGTGATTTTGGAGCCCCCAAAAATAAAGTCTGACACTGTTTCCACTGTTTCCCCATCTATTTCCCATGAAGTGACGGGACCAGATGCCATGATCTTAGTTTTCTGAACGTTGAGCTTTAAGTCAACTTTTTCACTCTCCTCTTTCACTTTCATCAAGAGGCTCTTTAGTTCCTCTTCACTTTCTCCCATAAGAGTGGTGTCATCTGCATATCTGAGGTTATTGATATTTCTCCCAGCAATCTTGATTTCAGCTTGTGTTCCTTACAGCCCAGACTTTCTCATGACGTACTCTGCATATAAGTTAAATAAGCAGGGTGACAATATACAGCCTTGACCTACTCCTTTTCCTATTTGGAACCAGTCTGTTGTTCCATGTCCAGGTCTAACTGCTGCTTCCTGACCTGCATACAGGTTTCTCAAGAGGTAGGTCAGGTGGTCTGGAATTCCCATCTCTTTCAGAATTTTCCACAGTTTATTGTGATCGGCACAATCAAAGGATTTGGCATAGTCACAAAAGCAGAAATAGATGTTTTTCTAGAACTCTCTTGCTTTTTCGATGATCCATTGGATGTTGGCAATTTGATCTCTGGTTCCTCTGCCATTTCTGAAACCAGCTTGAACATCTGGAAGTTCACGGTTCACGTATTGCTGAAGTCTGGCTTGGAGAATTTTGAGCATTACTTTTCTAGCGTGTGAGATGAGTGCAATTGTGTGGTAGTTTGAGCATTCTTTGGCATTGTCTTTCTTTGGGATTGGAATGAAAACTGACCTTTTCCAGTCCTGTGGCCACTGCTGAGTTTTCCAAATTTGCTGGCATATCGAGTGCAGCACTTTCACAGCATCATCTTTCAGGATATGAAATAGCTCAACTGGAATTCCCTCCACTAGCTTTGTTCGTAGTGATGCTTTCTAAGGCCCACTTCACTTCACATTCCAGGATGTCTGGCTCTAGGTGAGTGATCACACCATTGTGATTATCTGGGTCATGAAGATCTTTTTTGTACAGTTCTTCTGTGTATTCTTGCCACCTCTTCTTAATATCTTCTGCTTCTGTTAGGTTCATACCATTTCTGTCCTTCATCGAGCCTATCTTTGCATGAAATGTTCCCTTGGTATCTCTCAGCTCCTTGAAGAGATCTTGAGTCTTTCCCAATCTGTTGTTTTCCTCTATTTCTTTGCATTGATCGCTGAGGAAGGCTTTCTTATCTCTCCTTGCTATTCTTTGGAACTCTGCATTCAGATGGGAATATCTTTCCTTTTCTCCGTTGCTTTTTGCTTGCCTTCCTTTCCCAGCTGTTTGTAAGGCCTCCTCAGACAGCCATTTTGCTTTTTTGCATTTCTTTTCCTTGAGGATGGTCTTGATCCCTGTCTCCTGTACAATGTCATGAACCTCTGTCCATAGTTCATCAGGCACTCTGTCTATCAGATCCAGTCCCTTAAATCTATTTGTCACTTCCACTGTATAATCATAAGGGATTTGATTTAGGTCATACCTGAATAGTCTAGTGGTTTTCCCTACTTTCTTCATTTTAAGTCTGAATTTGGCAAAAAGGAGTTTATGATCTGAGCCACAGTCTGCTCCCGGTCTTGTTTTTACTGACTGTATAGAGGTTCTCCATCTTTGGCTGCAAAGAATATAATCAATCTGATTTCGATGTTGACCATCTGGTAATGTCCATGTGTAGAGTCTTCTCTTGTGTTGTTGGAAGAGGGTGTTTGCTATGACCAGTGCGTTCTCTTGGCAAAACTCTATTAGCCTTTGCCCTGCTACATTCTGTAATCCAAGGCCAAATTTGCCTGTTACGCCAGGTATTTCCTGACTTTCTACTTTTGCATTCCAGTCGCCTATAATGAAAAGGACATCTTTTGGGGTGTTAGTTCTAAAAGGTCTTGTAGGTCTTCATAGAACTGTTTAACTTCAGCTTCTTCAGCGTTACTGTTCAGGGCATAGACTTGGATTACCGTGATATTGAATGGTTTGCCTTGGAAACGAACAGAGATCATTCTGTCGTTTTCGAGATTGCATCCAAGTACTGCATTTTGGACTCTTTTGTTGACCATGATGGCTACTCCATTTCTTCTAAGGGATTCCTGCCCACAGTAGTAGATATAATGGTCATCTGAGTTATATTCACCCATTCCAGTCCAT
Source organism: Giraffa tippelskirchi (assembly GCF_054371585.1). Classification (NCBI taxonomy): domain Eukaryota; kingdom Metazoa; phylum Chordata; class Mammalia; order Artiodactyla; family Giraffidae; genus Giraffa; species Giraffa tippelskirchi. The sequence goes on along the minus strand of NC_137285.1, from coordinate 88,470,263 downwards.
CTTAGTTTGCTGATTCCTAGAATGTCGACATTCACTCTTGCCATCTCCTGTTTGACCACTTCCAATTTGCCTTGATTCATGGACCTAACACTCCAGGTTCCTATGCAATATTGCTCTTTACAGCATCAAACTTTGCTTCTATCACCAGTCACATCCACAGCTGGGTATAGTTTTTGCTTTGGGTCCATCCCATCATTCTTTCTGGAGATATTTCTCCACTGATCTCCAGTAGCATATTGGGCACCTGCCGACCTGGGGAGTTCATCTTTCAGTGTCTTATCTTTTCGCCTTTTCCTACTGTTCATGGGGTTCTCAAGGCAAGAATACTGAAGTGGTTTGCCATGCCCTTCTCCAGAGGACCACATTCTGTCAGACCTCTCCACCACAACCCATCCGTCTTGGGTGGCCCCACATGGCATGGCTTAGTTTCATTGACATAGACAAGGCTGTGGTCCATGTGATCAGATTAGCTAGTTTTCTGTAGTTATAGTTTAAGTGTGTCTGCCCTCTGATGCCCTCTCGCAACACCTACCATCTTACTTGGGTTTCTCTTACCTTGGACATGGGGTAGTTCATAGTATTCTCTTATGATCCTGTGTATTTCTGTGATGTCATTTACAATTTCTTTTTTTTTCTATTTCTGATTTTAGTAATATGGGTTCTCTCCTTTTTTTCTTTATGACTCTAGCTAAACATTTATCAGTTTTCTTTATCTTTTGAAACAACCAGCATTTAATTTCTTTGATATTTTCTACTGTTGTTTAATCTCTACCTTTTTTACTTTAGCTCTGATTTTATTATTTCTTTACTTCTACCATCTTTGCGCTTTATTTGCTCTTCTTTTATAGTTTCTTTTACTGTAAGGTTAGGTTATTTATTTGAGATTTTTCTTCTTTCCTGAAGTAAGCTTGTATCACTATAAACTTCCCTCTTAGAATTGTTTTTGCTCCATCCCACAGGTGTGAATTGTCATATAGTCATTTTCATTTATCTCTGTTTTTTTTGTTTGTTTGTTTGTTTTCCTTTTATTTCTCCAATTATTCCTTTGTTATTTAGGAGTATAATGACCTGCCATGATTTCCTGAGTTCTTTGGTCATCCTTATGATCATTACAGTGAACTGTTTCTTGGGTGGGTTTCCTATCTCCACTTCACTTAGTTTTTCTTCTGGCATTTAATCTTGCTCCTTCATGTGGATCATATCCTTTTATTATCTCATTTTGTCTAAATTCCTATTTATATTTTTATGCATGTGGTAGGTTAGTTATGCTTTTCAAATTTGAAGGTGGCTTTCTGTGCGATTCATCCAATGAATACCTGCTATGAATTCCTGTTTAGTCCTCCAAGCTATATGCTCTAATGAGTCCCCTTAAGAGGGCTGTGTGGGTCCTTCTACTGTGGGAGGCTGACTATGGGGGTGGTCTAGAAGGCTGTGTTGGCTCCCAACCTGGTTGGTTGCCAGGCTCTGCCACGTTCACATGTTGCTGTCTGATGTCTGCTGTTAGATGAAGAGGCAGCTTCTCACTGTAGAATTGTAGGTGGCCCCGGGGCTACTGCTGCCTCACTGGTGGGGAGTGACAATGTTCCTGTGACTCCAGAGCTGTTTCTTACCCACTGGCATGTAAAGCCAGGTCCTTGGGTTTGTGCTGGACTACCGGTAGGCAAGGCTCATTCTCTGAGTACAACTACAGTTTCCAGGCATTGCAGAACTTGTCTCTAATCCTTGTTGGAGAGGGGCACTTCCTGACACACTTGTGCCTGGGTTCCAGGTATCCTGAAGCTTTCTTTGGCCTGCTAGTGGACAGAGCCAAGGCTTAGCTTGTCCCAGGGTAAGGTCTGGCCTGCTGTGGTTGGCCTGTATCTTCAAGCTGCAGGATGTTGTTTTTTATGTATTTTTTGGGGGGGTAGGGTTGGGCGGGGGTGGTGGTGGTGGTTCTGCACCGTAGTCAGTGAGGTTGGTTTAGAGGCTAGCTCAGGTTTCTTGGATGGGAAGGGCTGATATCTTCCCACTACTGGGTGGAGCCCGGTCTTGTCCCTTTGGTGAGTAGGGCTAGGTCTTGGGGCATCTCTAGAGGTGTCTGTGGGCTCAGGAAGACTTTAGGCAGCCTGTCTGCTAATTTCTGTCCAGTTGTTGGGCCTGAGACATCCTAGCACTGACACCTATTGGACTGAGCCGGGTCCTAAAGGCACCAATGAACAAAGATGGCAGCTTCCAGGAGCAGTATCCATCCAGTAGACACTTCCAAATACAGCTGCCACCAGTGTCTTTGTTCCTAGGATGAGTCATAGCCCACCTGCTCTTCCCATCTCCAAGAGACTCTCCAAGACCAGTAGGTAAGTCTGGCCCATGATTCTAACAAATTTGGCTTTTTCCTTGAAATCCAGTGCATGTGAGAATTTATGTGCACGTTTTAGAGTGAAGTCTATTTTCCCCATTCTTATGGGGCTTCCAAAATTAAGCGCTGCTAGTCTTCAAAGTCAAATATTCTGGAGATTCATCTTCCCAATGCAGGATCGCTGGGCGGTAGGACACATGCGGAGCCCAGCACTCTCACTTCTGGGAGAGAACTTCTGAAATATAATTAGTATGTTTTATCTACTGATGTTTGGTCTAACTTAGTTATCTATTTGGGTGTGCCTACTATCTTTCCACTTTTTCCTGTTTTATCTATTCTCATTTTCTTTTCTTTTTTTTTTTGTAGATTAATTGTAGTATTTAGTATTTCATTTTTACTACTTTTATTGACCTAGTAGCTTTATCTTTGTTTTTATTTATTGCATGCTCTAAATTTTAAAGCATGCACTTAACTTCTTAAATTCTATCTTTAAATAATTATTGTATACATCCTCATATAAATATGTGACTATGTAATAGCAGTTGATGTCCATTTCCTCTGTGTGCTATTGTCTCCATATATTTTAATCCTGTATATGAAAAATATCCTAAACTCTCTAGCTATTGTTTGATTTACCCTGTCAATCATATTTTAAATATATTAACTTGAGAAAAATTGTTTTGTATTTACTCACTAACTTACTATTTTAAGTTTTCCATTCTTTGTATAGATTCAGATTCCTTGCTGTTAGTATTTATTTTTTGCCTAGAAAACCTATTTATTTTTTCTTATATTATAGTTCTCAAGAGTATGATCTATGTTAACTTTTGCTTGCCAAAAGATGTCTTTATTTCATGTACATTTCTGAATGATTTTTTTTTTTTTCCAGACAAAAAAGTTTAGATTAACATGATATTTTCACCACTTTAAAGGTGTCCCATTGTTTTCTGGGTGCATAATTACCCTAGGCCTATATTTCCTTTTGTCCAATGTACAAATACAATTATTTCAAATGAAGACTTATGGTGTTCTTATTGTTGCTCCTTTGCATATTCTGTATATGCATTTGTGTTTTCTGACTTCTTTTAAGATTTTTGTTTAGTCATTGATTTGGGCCCTTTTTATTTTTATTTTTTAATTTTTCTTAAATTAATTTCTTTCTTTCAATTGGAGGCTAATTACTCTACAACATTGTGGTAGTTTTTGCTATATATTAGCATGAATCAGACTCATGTATACATGTGTCCATCTATCCTGAACCCCCTGTCCTACCGCCCTTCCCATCCCTCCCCTCTGGGTTGTCCCAGAGCACCAGCTTTGAGTGCCCTGCTTCAAGCATCAAATTTGCACTGGTCATCTGTTCTACATATGGTAATAAACATATTTCAATGTTATTCTCTAAAATCATCCCTCCCTCACCTTCTCCCACATAGTCCAAAAGTCTGTTCTTTACATCTGTGTCTCTTTTTGCTTTCTTGCATTTAGGGTCATTGTTACTGTCTTTCTAAATTCCATATATATGCATTAATATACTGTATTAGTGCTTCTCTTTCTGAATTACTTCACTCTTTATAATAGGCTTCACTTTCATCTACCTCATTAGAACTGACTCAAAGCCATTCTATTTTTATAGCTGAGTAATATTCCATTACTCATCACCGACTCGATGGGTTTGGGTAAACTCCGGGAGTTAGTGATGGACAGGGAGGCCTGGCATGCTGCCATTCATGGGGTCGCAAAGAGTTGGACACGACTGAGCAACTGAACTGAACTGAACTGAATGTTCCATTGTGTATATGTACCACAACTTCCTTATCCATTCATCTGCCAATAGACATCTAGGTTGCTTCCATGTTCTGGCTATTGTAAACAGTGCTGCAATGAATATTGGGGTGCATGTGTCTCTTTCAATTCTGGTTTCCTCAGTGTGTATGCCCAGCAGGGGGATTGCTGGGTCATATGGCAGTCCTAGTTCCAGTTTTTTTAGGAATCTCCACACTGTTATCCATAGTGGCTGTACTAGTTTGCATTCCCATGAACAGTGTAAGAGGGTTCCCATTTCTCCACGTCCTCTCCAGCATTTATTGTTTATAGACTTTTTGATGGCAGCCATTCTGACCAGCATGAGATGGTACCTTATTGTGGTTTTGATTTGAATTTCTCTGATAATGAGTGATGTTGAACATCTTTTCATGTGTTTGTTAGCTATCTGTATGTCTTCTTTGGATAAATGTCTGTTTAGTTCTTTGGCCCACTTTTTGATTGGGTCTTTAATTTTCCAGTATTGAGCTACATGAGCTGCTTGTTTTGGAGACTGAATCTTTGTCAATTGTTTCATTTACTATTATTTTCTTCCATTCTGAAGGTTGCCTTTTCACCTTGCTTATAGTTTTCCTCCGTTGTGCAAAAGTTTTTAAGTTTAATTAGTTCCCATTGCAGAGAAGGCAATGGCACCCCACTCCAGTACTCTTGCCTGGAAAATCCCATGGACAGAGGAGCCTGGTAGGCTGCAGTCCATGGGGTTGCTAAGAGTCAGACATGACTGAGCGACTTCACTTTCACTTTTCACTTTCATGCATTGGAGAAGGAAATGGCAACCCACTCCAGTGTTCTTGCCTGGAGAATCCCAGGGACGGCAGAGCCTGGTGGGCTGCCATCTATGGGGTCGCACAGAGTCGGACACGACTGAAGCGACTTAGCAGCAGCAGCAGCAGCAGCAGTTCCCATTGATTTATTTTTGCTTTTATTTTCATTACTCTGGAAGGTGGGTCATATAAGATCTTACTATGACTTATATCAGAGAGTGTCTGCTTATGTTTTCCTCTAAGAGTTTTATAGTTTCTGGTCTTACCTTTAGATCTTTAATCCATTTTGAGTTGATTTTTGTGTATGGTGTTAGAAAGTGTCCTAGCTTTATTCTTTTACAGGAGGTTGACCAATTTTCCCAACACTACTTGTTAAAGAGATTGTCTTTTCTCGATTGCATATTTTTGCCTCATTTTTTAAATTAAGGTGTCCATAAGTGTGGAGATTTATCTCTGGGCTTTCTATTTTGTTCCATTGATCTATATTTCTGTCTTTGTGCCAGTATTATACTGTCTTGATGACTGTAGATTTGCTGTATAGTCTGAAGTCAGGAAGGTTAATTCCTCCAGTTCTATTCTTTCTCAAGGTTGCTTTGGCTATTCAAGGTTTTTTGTGTTTCCATACAAATTGTGAGATTATTTGTTCTAGTTCTGTGAAAAATACCATTGGTAGCTTGATAGGGATTGTGTTGAATATAGTGATTGCTTTGGATAATGTATTCATTTTCACTACATTGATTCTTCCAATCCACCAACAAACATGGCATATTTCACCATCTATTTGTGTCATCTTTGATTTCTTTCATCAGTGTTTTATAGTTTTATATATATAGGTCTTTGTTTCTTTAGGTAATTATTTTCCTAAATATTTTATTCTTTTCATTGCAATGGTGAATGGGATTGTTTCCTAAATTTCTCTGTTTTTTTAATTGTTAGTGTATAGGAATGCAAGGAATTTCTGTGTATTGACTTTATAGCCTGAAACTTTACCATATTCATTGATTAGCTCTAGTAGTTTTCCGGTGGTGTCTTTAGGATTTTCTTTGTAGAGGATCATGTCATCTGCAAGCAGTGAGAATTTTATTTCTTATTTTTCACACTGGATTACTTTCATTTCTTTTTCTTCTCTGATTTTGTGCCTATGAATTCCAAAACTATGCTGAATATTAGTGGTGAGAGTGGTCAGCCTTGTCTTGTTCCTGATTTTAGAGGAAATGCTTTCAATTTTTCGCCATTGAGGATAATGTTTGCTTTGGGTTTGTTGTATATGGCTTTTATTATGTTGAGGAGTGTTCCTTATATGCCCACTTTCTGGAGAGTTTTGATCATAAATGGATGTTGAATTTTTTCAAAGGCTCTCTCTGCAACAATGGAGATAATCTTATGGTTTTAAACTTTCAATTTGTTGAATGGCATATCACAAATATTGATTTGTGAATATTGAAAATCCTTGCATCACTGGGATAAAGTCCACTTGGTCATGATGTATTATCTTTTTAATATGATGTTGGATTCTGTTTGCTAGAATGTTGCTGAGGATTTCTGCATCTATGTTCATCAGTTATATTGCCCTGGAGTTTCCTTTTTTTTTTTTTGTAGGATTTTGGTATTGGGGTTTTGGTATTACGTATTTTGTAGTAGGTATTTGTTGGTTCCCTCCAAAGTGCTTTTCATCTTTATTGCATTGGTCATTATTTATCAACTCTTCTCTATTTCTTTTAAGTCCTTGTTAAACATTTCCTGCATCTTCTCAATCCTTGTCTCTAGTCTATTTATCTGTAATGACATTTTGTTTTCAAGATTTTGAATCATCTTTACTATCATTATTCTGAATTATTTTTAAGGAAGACTCCCTATATCCTCCTCTTTTGTTTTGTTTGGTGAGTTTTTATCATGTACATTCACCTGCTGAAAATTTATCTGCCTTTTCATTTTATATAGATTGTTGTGTTTTGGGCACCGTTTCTGCAGGCTGGAAGTTCATGGTTCCTCCTAATTGTGGAGTCTGCTCCCTATGGCTGGGGTTGGACTAGTAGCTTGTCAAGGTTTCCTCGTTGGGGGACCTTGTGTCTGTGTTTTGGTGGGTGGATCTGGATCTCTTCTCTCTGAAGTGCAACGAAGTGTCCAGTAATGAGTTTTGGGTTGTCTATGGGTTTGGCATGGTTTTGGGCAGCCCATCTTTTAATGTTCAGGTTTGTGTTCCTATTTTGCTGGAGAATTATTGTGGTGCGTTTTGCACTGGAACTTGTCCGCTCTTGGGTGGAGCTTGGTTTCAGTGTACATATGGAGGCTTTTGGGTGAGCTCTTGTATTGTAATGTTCCCTGGAGTCAGGAGTTCTCTGATGTTCTAAAGTTTTGGAGTTAAGCCTCCTGTCTCTGACTTTTAGTCCTTCTCTGACAGTAGCCTCAAGACTTCTCCATCCATACAGCACAGAAGATAAACCCCCTAGGTTAATGGTGAAACAATTCTCGGCAACCAGGAACACACAGAGAGATTCAGAGTTATATATAGAAGAGAAGAGGGAGGAAGGAGATAGAGGTGAGCTGGAGGATAAAAGGGAGAGTCAAAGGGGAGAGAGCAATCAAGCCAGTAATCAAAAGTGAAAATGGATACTGAAGATTAGATTCAAAAGTCAAAGATTAAAAACGTAGAATAGAAGTTATATTCTCACAAATACAATATAAAAAACCAAAACAAATTCAATCACAAAAATTTTAAAAATATATATCGAATTTGTTTCAAAAAAGTAGTCTTTTTTTGAATGGTAATAGTGACTATAAGGAGAAGGAAATGGCAACCCACTCCAGTATTCTTGCCTGGAAAATCCCATGAACAGAGGAGTGCTGTGGGCTACAGTCCATGAGGTTGCAAAGAGTCAGACACGACTGGGCGACTAAACAACAAGTGACTATAAAAATGAGAGTTAAAGGAGTAATAAAGAACTAAATTTTGAAAAATAAAAAGTGATAATACTAAAAATATATCTAGGAATTTCTCTAGAGTCCTGTGGACTGTGTGGGGTCAGTTCGATGTCAGATAGTCCCTTGTTTTGGCTTGTACTTGTTCTCAAGGTCTATAGAAAGTAAAAGTGCAAGTCGCTCAGTCATGTCTGACCCTTTGTGATCCCACGACTTATACAGTCCATAGAATTCTCCAAGCCAGAATACTGGAGTGGGTACCTTTCCCTTCTCCAGGGGATCTTCCTGACCGAGGAATTGAAACGGGGTGTCCTGAATTGCAGGTGGATTCTTTACCAACTAAGTTATCAGCAAAGCCGCAAGATCTACAGGTGCACTTCAAATGCACAATCTCAGTATTAACTGAAGGGTTTTAATCTGTTGCACCTGTCACTTCCAGAGTGGTTCCTCTTTCTTTTTTTTTTTTTTATTTTGGCTTCCTCTGTTTGAAAGTCTCTTCAGTGTCTAATTTGCACCCTCAATCAAGAGGGCGAAGGTGGCCACTTACTTAGGTTCACTTGTTCAGTTGTGTCGTGGGCAGGAAGGGACACTGAAAACAAATTCTACTGGCATGTATGGGGAGTGTTCACAGTGGATGGACCACACTGTGCCACAGCCCAAGGTGGCTTGTACTTCCCAAGTCCACACTGCTCAAGCTCCAGGGTGCTCTGCAAGGGCACTATCCCAAATGGGTCCTGCATTTCATGCATTTCCCAGGTCTATGCTGCTCAGGTTCTCAAATGCTCTGTAGGGGAACAGACCCAGATAGGCTATGCATTTTGTGCCCTTCCCAGGTCCAAGCAGCTCAGGCAACTGGGTGCTTGGTGAGTGCACTGTCCCAGGTGGGCTGTGCATCTTATTCACCTCCGCAGTCCTGGCCACTCAGTGTCCAGGGAGTGCTACAAGAGCACAGTCCCAGGTGTGCCGTGTGTCTCCTCTGGGGAGCTGATCTCAGGCTGTGACACTTCTGGAAGATGGGAACTATCCAGGATCCCAGGAAGACGTGGTTATCAATTGGGATCCTGCTCAGAGTTTGGTGGAAAATGCAGTCTCTGGGGCTGAGATTGCAGCAGCCCCTTGTCTTCTGGCTCTGGCTGTGGCACACCTGCCTCTTTGCCTCTGGGATGGGAGGGCCCTATATGGCAGCTGGCTTGCTCTCCTTTGGTATTCACTCACTCTTTTGTTCTGTGAGCATGCCAGGGGTCATGTACATTAAGAACATTTCCCAGGAAAGGCCTTTTTTTTTTTTTGTCTCTGATAATCCCTTGGTTTGGGTTGCTATCTCACATTAGTTCCTTCAGATTGTCCTCAGGGCATTCAGGCCTGGTCCTTACCCTAAGGACAGATGATGCAGCCCATGCTTCTGTGCCCAGCCCCCACTCACTGGTGGCAGAGGCAAGTTTCTGTGCCACTTCTCCATCTCCACTTGTAGTTGAGGTTAGGCCCGTATCCTGTTTTTCTTTTTTTTTTTTTTTCACCCAGTTATGTTGTTCTGAGATTCCAAAACTCCCCACAGACACACCTGTGAGAGGGTTTGCTACTGTGTGGAAACTTCTCCTCCTTCATGACTCCCTCTCCAGGATGGGTCTCTGTCCTTAACTCTTTTGTCTCTGTTTTCATCTTTCATATTTTGCTCTAGCTCCTTTTGAAGAGATTGGGCTGCCTTTCTGAATGCCTGGTGTCCTCCGTCAGTGTTCAGAAGTTGTTTTGTGAAGGTTGGTCAACATTCAAATGATCTTTTGATGAAATTGTAGGGGAGAAGGTGGTCTCCCTGTCTTATTACTCTGCCATCTTGGGACCCTTTTTATGTTTCTTGTGTTTATTTAGATTAGTGATTTATGAGCATATGGGTTCTGGATCATTTTTCATATCATTTTTAGAAATATTTTATTCTCTCATCTTTATTTCTCCTATTCTTCTAGTGTCCAATAACATATATATCAAACCACTTATTATCAAAGAAGTCGCTGTGCTTCATTCATGTTACTCAAACTTTTGACTTTGATGCTGCTGTTTGGAGAGGTATTTTGTTTGTATCTACCCTATCTATATATATATTCACTGATGTTATCTAGTTTCTAACATTTCCAAGTCCATTCAGAAAAAAAAAATCATATTTTTCAATTCTAGAAATTCAGGGTTTTTTTTTTTAGTGAATTCATTTATCTATATTTCCTAATTGTTCTCTAATTATATTTATAATTGACTTTCAAACTTTTTCACATTTATTAGAGTTACTTTAAATAGTTTACTACCCTTGTGGCTAAGTGCTAAAGAACATGCCTGCAATGCAGAAGGCATGAGTTCAATTCCTGAGTTGTGACAATCCCCTGGAGAAGGAAATGGCAATGGCAACCCATTCCAGTATTCTTGCCTGGGAAATCCTATGGACAGAGGAGCTTGGTGGGCCACAGTCCATAGGGTCTCAAAAGGGTTGGACACAGCCTAGTGATTAAACAACAACAAATTACTAATTTCATAATTTCCTTGCTTTAAAATTTTTTCTCTTGCTTTATTTTTACCCTAACTATGAATAGCATTATTCTAATCCATCATATGTCTTTTAATTTATGATTTTATGCTGGATATCTCAAAGGTTACATTGGCCAGTCAGTATATCTGCTATCATATTTGCTATCTGTTTTAGTAGAACTTAGTGTTTTACTGGCATACAAAATTGTGCTTTTGTTTCAGCTTGATATTTTTGAGGTTTCTTTTAATTTTTTAACAAAATAGGTATATAGGTATAAAGTATTGTGATAAATGGTGCTTCAAGCCTGAGGATTTTCTGAGTTGTCTATGGAATACACATGGTGTTCAAGATTGCCTCTTCACTCTGGCTATTTGGAACTAGCTAGTCTACTCCTGTTGTGCAATTTTTCACTTGGAAGTTTTGTGACAGTTTTTGTTTTTCTGGTACGTATTTTCTTCCTAGTAGTTGTTCTTCATCCAGTCTTTTAGGTGTGTAGCTCTGTATATGTGCAACTTTGTATTTGGACAAAAGTCAAAGTGACTTCTCTACATGTTCTCCAACACTCATTATCTTGCCTCAAAAAGTCGAACTATCCCAATAGCTCCAGTATTAGTTTCTTTATCTGAACAAGACTATCATGCTCTGTTTGAACCACCTATCTCTGCAATGCATTTAGAAAAAGTGGCTCTCAGCAGAATTCAGAATAAGTAATAAGTTTAAATTACTTATTTCCCTTTGCTCAAGGAGCTCAATTTTTTTCCCCCTAATTTCAAGGTGGTTTATCCTAAGAGACCTAATCCATTACAAGTTGAGTAATAGTAGTGAAAATGGAAATGAGTGAATGGATTCAAGATATATATATATGTTTTCAAAATTGGATTAAAATTACTAGCATACATTTCCTGTTATTAGTCAGCTGCAGTTGCTAAACACTTGCAAAATATTGGATAGCTTATTTTCTGAAAAATTTATATCAGTCTGGAAGAATACAAATTGGCCTACTCTCCTGAGTTTCTAAAATGAAATTCTCTGTCCTGATGCCCCAAATTTGCCTGGTCTGAGTTCCTGGACCCTGAAATCCACTGAATAACAATATTCAATATATTTTCTATTGTTATGCTCTAATAAACTAATTAGTACCCTTGGGATTCCCTTTATACCACAAGTATGACACTTGAGGGAGAAAACACTATAAAGTACAAATTATCTGATTAGCTGATTATCTGATAATCCCCATTGTTGCCTTTCTTTCTTCTACTATGTGCTTCTATGGACCCAGCCTGACATAATCGAAGGCAAGAGAGTTAAAGAAAATTTAAGTTGTTTGGCTACAGGATGAAGAATGGGACATTGTAGATATTCACATGATATTGAATGATCATAGAAATCCGTGAGACAACTCTTGAATAAAGAATATTATCTATAACTCAGAAGGAAAGTAAAAATATCAGAATAGAATTAACATCAAATTCAAATCACTACTTCATTAATTAAAATTCTTAATCAGAATGATATTGCTTAATAATATTTAGAAATGCAATAGGGGGAATCTCGCTTTGGTTATGAGGCTTCCCTAACGGCACAGGGTAAATAAACTGCCTGCAATACAGGAGTAGCAGATTCAGTCTCTGGATCAGAAAGATCCCCTGGAGAAGGAAATGGTGACCCACTCCAGTATTCTTTCCTGGGAAATCCAATGGACAGAAGAGCCTGGTGGGCTACAGTTCATGGGGTCCCAAAAAAGAGTTGGACACAACTTAGCGACTAAACAAAAACAACAACAACAAGATATTGGTTATAGGAAGATCAGGTTCAGTGCATATTAATGTTTGTTTATTTTTACTGAAAAAATAATATAGACATTTTATATACAGGAACATGGATGACAAATACTTTCAAATTTATCATTGTTTCTAAACAAGTTACAGAACCATTTCAAAATTGCTGTGATTTATAATTTCCAGTTCTCTCAGTTATGCCTTAGATTCTTGGTACTATGTGAGAATAACCAGTGCACTGATGAGGGAAAGTCATGGACACAATTGTCCTATATGCCAATTCTAACACTCAAAATAGATAGAAAGAGTTTAACTATATTATTCATTTTGATTTTGTGAGAAAAGTTAACAAGGCTTCTGATATTTTGTGCAATTAATTAAAAGATTCTGTGAGCTTTTTTGAATTCAAATTTATGATTCTATAGACATGCTTCTGGCAATTATCAGCTAATTTTATTTGTTTATCAGAAATACTGGGGCACATTCCCAGAGAATCTGTGTACTTAAATTACCAACCACATACGTATGCCATTTTTAAATTAAATCTTCATTAATTTTTTAATTTGGAAAATAATTGTCATAGTTAAGAAATAGATTTAAATTATTAGTTCTATTATTAGTACATCAAGGCTGTATATTGTCACCCTGCTTATTTAACTTATTTGCATAATACATCTTGCAAAATGCTAGGTTGGATGAAGCACAAGCTGGAATCAAGATTGCTGGGAGAAATATCAATAACCTCAGATACACAGATGACACCACCCTTATGGCACAAAGTGAAGAAGAACTAAAGAGCCTCTTGATGAAAGTGAAAGAGGAGAGTGAAAAAGATGGCTTAAAGCTCAACATTCAGAAAACTAAGATCATGGCATTGGGCCCCATCACTTCATGGCATATAGATGAGGAACCAATGGAAACAGTGAGAGACTTTATTTTTAGGGGTTCCCAAATCATTGCAGATGGTGACATTAAAAGATGCTTGCTCCTGGGAAGAAAAGTTATGACCAGCATAGACAGCATATTAAAAAGCAGACACATTACTTTGCTGACAAATATCCATCCAGTCAAAACTATGGTTTTTCCAGTAGTCATGTATGGATGTGAGAGTTGGACTATAAAGGAAGTTGAGCTCCAAAGAATTGATGCTTTTGAACTGTGGTGTTGGAGAAGACTCTTGTGAGTGCCTTGGACTGCAAGAAGATCCAACCAGTCAATCCTAAAGGAAATCAATCCTGAATATTCGTTGGAAGGACTGATGCTGAAGCTGAAGCTCCAATATTTTGGCCACCTGATGAGAAGAAATGACTCACCAGAAAAGACCCTGATACTGGAAAAGATTGAAGGTGGGAGGAGAAGGGGACAACACAGAATGAGACGGTGGGATGGTATCACTGACTCAATGGACATGAGTTTGAGCAATCTTTCAGAGTTGGTGATGTACAGGGAGGCCTGGTGTGCTGTAGTCCATGGGGTCACAAAGAGTCAGAGACGACTGATAAACTGAACTGACCTGAATTATTAGTTTTAACTATTATCCATTGAGTGGACTGAATCAAGAATGGCATGTCCAGGTAAATGCAATTACTATTAGAATTTTATAATATACAACATGAATTTTATTTTCTCCCATTTTATTTATTTCTCTCTTTAGGATCTAAGCTTACAATTTTTCAGCCTTTTATTTTATTTCTTACCATGTTGACCCCAAATAAAGCAATTTGCCGATGCTTCTAATAAAAATTCTCACATCAACTGTACCACTTCCCATTATATACTGTTTTCTCATTATATAGTCTCCCTCTAAGGTCTGTTCCTAACTCTATCCTTATAAAATTGTCCTAAGAAATTCCAAGTATTCTCCTTAATATACACATAACATTATATATTAGGGGTAACAGGACACTCCATTAAATTTCTCTCAGGGAAATATTTACCTGGGCCATAAAAAGCACACAGTGAAAGGAGGCCACTCATTTCACTATTTACAAAATAAATGAAATATAGTTCTTAGGACACTTGTTTTGCACCTCTAAACAGAGAAGAGTTTGAAAAGAAATATCTATACTTAGATAGATGGAGATATAAATTCTACCCTCTTAGCTACCAGAAAAGATAAATCACATGTAGACACTAAGGATTGGCAATCTGTTCTACATTGTGGTAAAGACGTCCTTTGTGAAACAATGAAATACTTAGCATACAGAGTACATATTTGTCTAAGTGCTATAGAAAATAGTTAATAATTGCCTAGGGAAATGAATGGGGGGGATGCAAAGATAATGAGAATAGTATAACTGTAAATCTAAAACAATCCAAATTATTAGAAAATTTGGCATTTGAGAGAGGATGTTAACAAACGATTTGTAAGAATCGTAAGAAACAAAAGGGAGAGAAGGGCTTGTATAGAAAAAAAGAAGATGGATGTTGATTCAAAAGGAGGAAGAATGGGAAGAAGTTTAAAAGAGAATTGTGGCATTCATAAGAAAGGAAATAAATGAACAGTCCAGGAACGTGGTATAAGCCAATTTAAAAGCAACAGTTCTAACATGACAAGTGTATTATAACAACAGATATCACAGTTTAAAGCATGGGAAATAAGAATAAACAGAATCTGATATGTAAGATAATGAGTTATGACAAAGGAAGATGCATATGAGGTAAAGGATAATTTTTTTCATTAAAAAATAGCAGAAATTGGGTTGACTCACTAAAAATTTCAGACAACTCCCCCCCAAATTGATATATTTCAGTTATTACAAAAGAAAATGAAAATGAGTATAAAGAGACAAAAAAAAAAAGGAAAATAAAAAAGGAGGGAAAATGGAGTTTCCTCATATATTTCAGGTGACTTGGCAAGTTTAAAGACAATGGAAATCATTGTAGCAAAAAAAGTGAAGCTTCATAAGATAAAATAAAATTAATATGTGTATGTATCAGATTAGCGGTTGGGACATAGACTTGGATTACTGTGATATTGATTTTTTTTTTTGCCTTGGAAATGAACAAAGATCATTTTGTCATTTTTGAGATCGCACCCAAGCGTTGCATTTTGACTCTTTTGTTAATTATGAGGGCTACTCCATTTCTTCTAAGGGATTCTTGTCCACAGTAGCAGATACAATGGTCATCTGAATTAAATTCATGCATCCCAGTCCATTTTAGTTCACTGATTACTAAAATGTTGATGTTCACTCTTGCCATCACCTTTTTCACCTCTTCCAATTTATCTTGATTCATGGACCTAGCATTCCAGATTACTATGCAATATTGCTCTTTATAGCATTGGACCTTACTTTAACCACAAGTTCAGTTCAGTTCGGTCGTTCAGTCGTGTCCAACTCTTTGTGACCCCATGGACTGCAGCATGCCAGGCCTCCCCATCCACCAACAACTCCTGGAGTTTACTCAAACTCGTGTTCATTGAGTTGGTGATGCCATCCAATCATCTCATCCCCTGTCATCCCCTTCTCCTCCTACCTTCAATCTTTCCCAGCATCAGGGTCTTTTCCAATGAGTCAATTCTTCCCATCAGGTGGCCAAAGGATTGGAATTTCAGCTTCAACATCAGTTCTTCAAAGGAATATTCAGGACTGATTTCCTTTAGGATGGACTGCTGGATCTCCTTGCTGTCCAAGGGACTCTCAAGAGTCTTCTCCAAAATCACAGTTCAAAAGCATCAATTCTTTGCTGCTCAGCTTTCTTTATGGTCCAACTCTCAGATCCATACATGATTAATGGAAAAACGTAGCTTTTACTAGATGGACCTTTGTGGGAAAAGTAATGTCTCTGCTTTTTAAAGTGCTGTCTAGGTAAGTCATAACTTTCCCCCCAAGGAGAAAACGTCTTTTAATTTCATGGGGGCTGCAGTCACCATCTGCAGTGATTTTGGAGACCAAAAAAATAATGTCTGTCACTGTTTCCACTGTTTCTGCACCTATATACCAGTGACGGGGCCGGATGCCATGATCTTAGTTTCCTGAATGTTGAGCTTTAAGCCAACTTTTTCACTTTCCTCTTTCACTTTCATCAAGTGGCTCTTTAGTTCTTTTTTACTTTGTGCCATAAGGGTGGTGTCATCTGCGTATCTGAGGCTATTGATATTTCTCCAGGTAATCTTGATTCCAGCTTGTGCTTCATCTAGTCCAGCATTTCTCATGATGTATTCTGCATATAAGTTAAATAAGCAGAGTGACAATATACAGCCTTGACATACTCCTTTCCCAATTTGGAACCATACACATCCACAAGTAGGCATTGTTTCTGTTTTGGCTCAGCCTCTTCATTCCTTCTGGAGCTATTTCTTTGCACTTCTCCAGTAGCATATGGGACACCTACCAACCTGGGCAGTTCATCTCTCAGTGTCATATCTTTTTGCGTTTTCATACTGTTCATGGGGTTCTCAAGGCAAGAATACTGAAGTGGTTTGCCATTTCCTTGTCCAGCGGACCACATTTTGTCCAAAATCTCTACCATGACCTGTCCATCTTGGGTGTCCCTACAGGGCATGACTCACAGTTTTATTGAATTAGACAAGGCTGTGATCCAGGTGATCAGTTTGGTTAGTTTTTTGTGACCGTGGTTTTCATTTTGTCTGGACTCTGATGAATAAGAATAAGAGGCTTGTGGAAGCTCCCTGAAGAGAGGTACTGGCTGTGGGGAAACTTGGTCTTGCTCTGATGGGTGGGGCTATGCTCAGTAAATCTTTAATCCAATTTTCTGTTGATGGGTGGGGCTATGTTCCCTTCCTGTAGTTTGACCTAAGGCCAGATGTCATCCTCCTTCAAAATAACCTATGCCAGCATGCCTCCACTCCCAGGACTGCTGCATTCAGTGCCTCTGATCCCACAACAGTCCTCTGTTGACCCACGCCACCACTGGAGACTCCTGGACACTCCCAGGTAACTCAGGCTCAGTCTCTTGTGGGGTCGTTGCTCCTTTCTCCTTGGTCCTGGTGTGCACAAAGGTTTGTTTGTGCCCTCCAAAAGTCTGACTCCCCAGTCCTGTGGAAGTTCTGTAATCAAATTCCACTGGCTTTCAAATTCCATGGGTGTTCTCAGTCCCTTTGCTAGACCGCCAGCTTGGGAAATCTGTTCTGGGCCCTAGAACTGTTGCAACAGTGTGAGAATTTCTTTGGTATAATTGTTCTCCAGTTTATGGGTTGTCTACTCAGCAGCTCTACGGTGGGTTAATGGTGACCTCCTCCAAGGGGACTTGTGCAACATGACAATGCCAAAGAATGTTCAAACTACTGCACAATTGCACTCGTTTCAAACACTGGCTACGTAATGCTCAAAATTCCCCAAGCTAAGCTTCAGCAATACATGAACTGAGAAATTCCAGATGTACAAGCTGGATTTAGAAAAGGCAGAGGAACCAGAGATCAAATTGTCAACATCTGTTGGATCAAAGAAAAAGCAAAAGAGTTCCAGAAAAACATCTACTTCTGCTTCATTGGCTACCCTAAAACCTTTGACTGTGTGGATCACAATAAACTCTGGAAAATTCATCAAGAGATGGGAATATCAGACCATCTTACCTGCCTCCTGAGATATCTGTATGCAGGTCAAGAAGCATCGGTTGCAACCATACGTGGAACAACACACTGGTTCCAAATCAGGAAAAGAGTACATCAAGGCTGTATATTTTCACCCTGCTTATTTAACTTCTATGCAGAGTACATCATGAGAAATGCTGGGCTGGATGAAGCACTAGCTGGAATCAAGATTTCCAGAAGAAATATCAATAACCTCAGATATGCAGATGCCACCACCCTTATGACAGAAAGTGAAGAAGAACTAAAGAGCCTCTTGATGAAAGTGAAAGAGGAGAGTGAAAAAGCTGGCTTAAAACTCAACATTCAAAAAACAAAGATCATAGCATCCACCCCCATCACTTCCTGGTAAATAGATGGGGAAACAGTGGAAACAGTGACAGACTTTATTTCTGGAGGCTCCAAAATCATGGCAGATGGTGACTGCAGATATGAAATTAAAAGATGCTTATTCCTTGAAAGAAAAGCTATGACCAACCTAGACAACATATTAAAAAGCAGAGACCTTACTTTACTGACAAAGGTCTTTGTCATCAAAGCTATGGCTTTTCCAGTAGTCATGTATGGATGTGAGATTTGGACCATAAAGAAAGCTGAGCACCGAAGAATTGATGCTTTTGAACTGTGATTTTGGAGAAGACTCTTGAGAGTCCCTTGGACTGCATGGAGATCAAACCAGTCAACCATAACAGAAATCAATCCTGAATATTCATTGGAAGGACTGATACTAAATATGAACCTCCAATACTTGGACACCTGCTGCTAAGAGCTGACCTTTTAGAAAAGTCCCTGATAACACTTTAGAGGATAGTCTAAAAAAAATTTTAAAAGGATACGGCTTTGTCTTAAATCATTTCTCTCATTTTCTCTCTCAGTTCCATTCAGTAGGAGAAACAAACAAACAAACAACTGCCAACTTATGAGCAGTTCATGGCGAGGACCATATGGCAAGGAACAGAGAGAAGTCTCTTGTTAACATTCAGCTGAGGTCTGAATGTCTGTTGTCAGTCATGTTGTTAATCTTGGAAATGGACCTTCCTTCATAAGTAGAGAACTGTAGCTCCATAGACATCTTAACTAGACCCTTATAAGAGACTGACTAGGAGACATACAGCTTAGCCACATCCAAAATTCTTAATCCCTAGAAACTGTGAGATAATAAGTGCTCTTGCTGTTTTAAATTGGCAAGCTTTGAGGTAATTTGTTATGTATCAATATGTAGTTAATACAAACATTAACCCTGGATATTCATTGGAAGAACTGATACTAACGTTGAAGCTCCAATATTTTAACCATCTGATGTGAAGAGCAGTCTCACTGGAAAAGACCCTGATGCTGGGAAAGACTGAAGGCAGGAGGAAAAGAAGTTGACAGAGGATGAGATGGTTGAATGGCATCTCTGACTCAATGGGCATGAGTTTGAGCAAACTCCAGGAGATAGAGAAGACAGGGATGTCTCGTGTGTTGTACTCTATGGGGTCGCAAAGAGTTGCACACGACTCAGTGACTGAAAAACAACAACAACAAACATCAAGATCTGAACTGGATACATTAAAAAAAAAAAAAAGAAAGAAAGAAAGAAAGAAATCCCAGACAAATATTAGGTAATATTGACCAGAGGAGAAAACAATTATACTGAAGGAGCAAAATGTATCAAACTCAACTTGTACAAATAAAATGTGCTATGTCCGTAAAGTTAGAATAACATTAAGAGAAAATAGACAAAATTAAGAGGACAGTTAAGAGGCCGCAGAGATTTCACATTCCTAAAGTTGAAGTGAGCAAAAGATGCAATTATAGATCCACAAAATAGAGCTTAGTGTCCAGTAAAGATGGAAACTTATAGGTACCATTGCCAATTTCCCAATTAGAATGTCTCTCTTAATTTCACTGAGATAATGACAATGACCCCTTCCTGGACCACTTTAGTCAGTCTTCTCTGAGCCCTCTTTTCAACTACATCTTAGTCTCACTTAGCCCATCATTCTTTGTTTGTCAAGCCCAGAGTTAGCAAGAATCCTGATACATCAGGAAGCATATCTGTTTGGGGACACTCCTTATATGCATGAACTCTATCAAGTGGTTACTGTTGCACTGGAAGCAACCCTCAGGCGTGAAGAGGATCAAGTTCATCTTCCTTAAGAGGTCTTTTTAAATAGTTTGGCTCAATTTGTTAATAAATATGGCAGTTTATTTTCGTAACTGCTCTCATCATTTCCTGTCATAAGAAGAGTCGACATCACCCCTAAAGGGATTAGGATAGATAGAGATGCAATTAACAATAAATTGTTAAAATGTAGAAAACATTCAATGCTCTAAAAACAAAACTAATGTCAATTAAAAGACCCAAACATGAAAGATTCTCCTTAAATAAAGATTATACCTTTACTATTCAAGGCTTGGACAGGGTTGGTGAAAGGAAAACTTTTACATAGATCTATCAATTAAACGTAGCTTATACCTTAAAAGGGAATAGCCATGAAGAATCAAAATGATATGTGAAAAGAAGAGAAAATATAGCTGAAAATGAGCTATTAGAATGTTTTACAATAACTACACAAAAGGTTCTAACATAGGGAAACAGCAAAATCCTAATAAAAAATGAAGATTTAATTTAAAAAATACAAAGTATCAAGTATCTCTATCAATTAATGTTTGCTGTGTAATAAACCACCTCAAAACTGAGTGGTTTTGATTTATTGATAAATTTTAATTTATTTATAAATAAATTAATAAATGAAGTTTTTCTTTTTTCTTTATAAGTCTATAGAATTCAAGTGGTTCTTCTGGTCTGTCTTGGCTAGTAGTAGAAGTTCTAGGTTGACATCACTCACAGCTCTGTGGCCTTAGCTAGTTTGAGTAGGAAGCCATGTTAGTCAGAACAGCTGGGACCTCTATCCATGTGGTCTCATTCTTTAGGAAGATGGTCTAAGCTTGACTATATGGTGTTGTAGGATTTCTATCACAAGAGAGTGGAAGCTCAAAGCGCTTTGTTTGTTTTCCCCCTATTCTTTAATGTCCAGCAGGCCAAAGCAAGTCACATTGCTAAGCCTAGATTCAAGGGATGGAGAATTAAACTCTTCCTTTTGATGAGAGGAGCTCAAAAGTCACATAGCAAACTTGTTTACAATGATAAGATGCATTATTGCAGCCAACTTTTTTTCATTATTCTACTTTAAAAACATACAAAAACTTTAAAGCAAAGCATTTATAGTTCTCTTACATATAATTAATAAAAAGCATTTGGCATTTAACAAAGTTAACATAACACTGCTAAAAATAAAGTTATTTCACTGTAGAAAGAAAGATCATTTATTTAAGTGATAAATATTTTCTATATCAATATTAAGCACTAAAAGATTTCCTGTAAGAACAGTAACGGATTAAGAATTCCAAGTAATTTCCAAGATCATTGACCTGACATTCTAGGCAATCAAAAAAAGAAACATAAATGCAGAGGAGAATTATTTAAAAGATGGGAAAAAAAATCATTATTCTATTTAGCTTTAACTCTCTATTTACTTTTGAATATTTATAAATTCATCTATACCATGAGCTTCTTATTCTAGAGCTCTTTTGAACAGTTGCAAGCCATATTATACTTTTCAACATCTAAATTAACATGAATGTTAGTTTGACTTAAAATAAAATTATTAGGTCATAACCTCATTGTCACATCTTATAACTCTCTATATAAATTTCATTTATAATTCAAAAATAAAAACTTGTTTGAAATAAATATTACTTTACATATCATTCAAGTATACTGGAGAATAAAATGGCAACCCACTCCAGTGTTCTTGCCTGGAGAATCCAAGGGACAGAGGTGCCTGGTGGGCTGCCATCTATGAGGTCGCACAGAGTCGGACATGACTTAAGCGACTTAGAAGCAGCAGCAGCAAGTATACACTTAATTCTACATTTTAAAAGTATAGCTCATTTAGAGTAATGATTATCTTGAAAAGTTCTATGTCTCATGGTTCCAAATTTGAGAATAAGTGGAAATGTCTCTGTTGGCCTGGAGAATAGGATTATTCTTCATGTTGAAATGGTTAAGCTGCCTGGGAAGTGCAAGCTGAGATATGAATGTTAAATATTACTACCTTCTGGGAGATATTTCAGGAACTAGGTAAGTCAGTCAGGCAAAGAGACTGTGTATTTATGCATGCCTTTCCAGGAAAAATGCATCCCAGCTGTAAATCTATAATGCAACCAGTTTAAGAAGACTGGAGGAAGCCATCTACAAGCTTCAGGCCAAGTTTTCATGATGTGAACTAGATATTTTGATGCTTTATCATTCCTGTGTATCTGTCTTGCTGTTGTTCTTTCTGATGTTTTAATAAAATCTTTTGAAAGCTAAATAACTGATGTAACAATGTGATTGCCAGTGAAAAGAAGCATTTCTCTGACAGGGCTCAATGTTGAATTCTACAGATATCTGAGAATTAAAAAAAAAAATTGGGAAGGATCGGTCATTGTTTTTAATGTATAATAGAAGAAAAACAAAATTAAAAAGGAATGACATTAGTTATCAAAGCAAACTACAAACATGTAACAGTGGAGAATAAAAAAGAGTATTAAGAATAAAAAATAGAAGAAAAATGGTGAGAAACTTTTGCATATAGCTTGCTAAAATAGAAGTTTTAAAAATTTGGAAGAGTATTGTCAGACGAGGGTTTGGAGAGTCACCATTAGAGTAATAAGAATATGTATTTTCTGACATCAGTATTCTGGAATATTATACACGTACATTTCAAGTAAATAGGAGGAAAAAAAGAAGGAGGAGTTAATCTGATACGTATATATATATATATATATATATATTTTAATAAATATAACAAAGACACAGTCAAGAGGCATTTAGCATAAGGGAAGAGCTTTGGATATTTTCTTATAAATCAAAGTGTTTGTACATGGAATGGGACAGTTTGTAGTCTGTGCAGATGAAATCATATTTTATGCCATTTTCTTAGAACCCACAAAAAATTGAGAATAGCCTTTAAAATTATAAATCCTTCTAAGAAAAACAGAAAAAATGCTTGATAATTTTTTGAAAAAGAAAAGCAAATTGGAAACATAAGTAGGAAATGCATTTTTCTATTAATGAGAAGTGGTATAATAAAGATATTAGAAGCATAGAAACTGGAGAGAGTTTAGATTCCAACTTCAATGTCACCATTTACTACTAGGGTAATTTTGGATAATATTCATAATTTTTCATTGTTTTCTAATTTATAAATAACTTCCTTTTTCCTAGGTTCACTATATGTTTTATTTTTTTTATAACTTTAAATGGTGTATAATCTACACAAATTTTGAAACTCTATGTTGTATACCTAAAACTATTATTGTAAATAAAAATATCTCAATAAAAAAGGGCACTATATGTTTTAATTAAAGAGAATATTTAAAGATTTTAAGACAGTGATTGGCTCATAATGGTTATTATGTGTGTTTTATTTTGGTGTGTTCATCACTAATTAAGGAAAATATGGTAACTGATATATTGAAGTAAACCATAAAGCATGATAATTTGAAAGGAAAAGCAGAAAGCAGTAGGTAAAGAATCAATCCAATAGTATATAAAATTAAGTAGATCATTCAGAGTCTTAGATATTTCAAAAGAAATCAGATTCACACATATCAAATACAATAGGATTGACAGTATTATGTTAAGGGGCTTGAAAGGAAAATCTGGTAAAGGAGGCTATTGAAAAGGGAGCTTAGGTGAGGAGATAAGTATAAATTATTGATATTGACTAAATATTGGTGATGGACAGGGAAGCCTGGGGTGCTGCAGTCTATGGGGTTGCAAAGAGTCAGACGCGAGTGAGCGACTGAACTGAACTGAAATATGAAATAAGAAAATACTTTGGAGATCATCTGGCCAAGAATATGGTTAAAAAAAATGAAAAAAAAATAAAGTCTTTAAGTAGAAGGATCTATAAAGAAAAGTTCACAATCTGACAAGAAAGAGGATGCTTTGGATAGTAGATATGCAGTTTAATACTGTTTGAAAGAGTTAAAATGACATAATAATACCTGAGAATTTAAAAGCATTGACCTTCAAATCAAGCCAAATTAAATATGTATCCTGAATAACAGTTGAAGAACATTATTTCATCTGTAATCAGCCTCAATTTCCTCATTTATAAAATGAAGCTATGATGCCTTGCTTTAGAATAGCATCATAAATACTAAGTATGATAATGAATATAAAGTACTTAGCAGTAGCCAGGAAAGCAGTAACAATACAAAGCACAATAGGTAATTCTATTAAATCTTTAATGGATAATAAAAGCATAGACAAATGATGGAATAAAAAACTGAAAAAACAATAGTAATGTGACTAAGTTGAGTTTATAAAATATTAATTGCATTTATATTTAGAAATTTTATCTACTGATCAAAAATAGATGTTAATGTTATGGTTTTTAAGCATGTTAATATTTTTTATAATTAAAAACCCATGAGGATCAAATAACATACTATATCTGAAAAACCTTAACATTATAAAATGCTAATTAAATACATTGGATAAATGGGTACTAAATTCTCATTAAGTCAAAAGACTAGGTCAATTAACAGATGAAAGAATAGCTGTAGTAGTTGAAAATAATACAACTTTGAAGATCAGGCTTAAAATATAAATTACTGTGTAATGAGCAGTAGCCCTAAAGAAAGGGAGAAAAAAAACATTATTTTTGAAGGATTCTGGGGACATTTTGGAGGTATTTTAATAATTCATTAGAACTACTAAGAAAGTTTTGACTTCTTAGATGGATACCCCTGTGTAATCAACTTCACCATCAAGCAATGCATATGTTAATTACTCCAAAATTTTCTTTATGTTCATTTTTATTCCCTTTTTTTACTTTCCAAATAATCTGAATTTTGTTAGTAAAGATTGAATTTTAGAATTTTATAGAAATGGAATAAGAAGTATGTACTCAATATAACTATTTTGAGATTCATTTATACTGAGCATGCATCATTAGTTCATTTTTTTTCATTGTTGAATAGTATTCAATTGTATAAATATACCATCAAATATTTATCTATTTTCCATTGATTTTCATTTGGGTATTTCCCACTTGGAGCAATTACAAATAAAACTTCTATGAATATTCACATGAGAGTTTTTATATGGACATATGACATTGTTTTGTTTTGTTTTTTTGATTAATATTTAGGATGTAAATAACTGGATCATATAATAACTACATAACTGTATAATAACTACAGTTACTAACTATAACATACCTAACTGTATGTTAGGTATTGTTTTCTAGAGATGTTGTAATATTTCATCAGAAGTATGTGAGAGTCCCAGTTTCTTCACATCCTCACACATGCTTTGTTATTTTTTTTTTTAAGTTAGCCATTCTAATAGTTGGGATGATATCTCGCCATGTGTGTGCATGTGTATGTGTGTTTTGTTATTGAAAATTATATTGAGATATAATTTACAGATCACTCAATACATTAAATATATACATTGATGGATTTTAGTAAGCTTACGAAGCTATACAACCATTACTGCAATACAATTTTAGACTATTTCTATAACCAACCCCCCAAATCCCTTGTACGCTTTTCCAGTTATTTTCTGTTACCCTCTCTCACTTTAGACTATTGGTAATCCACTTTCTGTATTCTAGATTTGCCTTTTACAGAGATTTCATTAATTGGAATCATGCAACATATGGTCTTTTTGTCTTTTTTTTTCAGTTAATGAAATATTTTTGTTTTACCATACTGTTATATGCCATCAAAACTTCATTCTTTGTTAATGCTTAATAGTATTCCATAGTATGGATATATTGCTTTTTGTAGATATCTTCACCAGCTGATGAACATTTAGTTTGTTTCCAGTTTGCTGTCAGTCTTTGCATATTCTTGTTGATATTTAATGAATCCCCTATGCTCCTTCTGCAATGTCTGCTATCTGCTGTTTATGGTCACTGAAATCTCTGTACGGACAGCTTGCTGGCCATCTACCGCACGGAGATGTCTTAAGTGTCTTGAAGCCCTGTCTCTGACTCTTTGCTCTGGCGCTCTGTGTGTTTTGAGATATATGCCTTAAATAGACAAGTAGTTTATACAACTTGCTTTTGACCTTCACTTAAATGCTTGTGTAGGAGCCTCAAGTTCAAAAAGAAATGAGACCCTCTCTGTGCATATCTTTCAGGTAAGTTTATCTGTCTCATTTTTTCCAACTAGTGTCACCACTCCAGGGAGCTACAATGTTAAACAATTGCCATTGAGATTTTTAAACAAAAGTCCTTGGGGAGAGGGCTTAACTCACTGAACAAATTCTGTGTCACAGTGACAAAGAAAATCACTAAGAATAGCAATTTTCCAGGGAACTGTGAGACAACTCAAATAGTGATAAATCTCTAGAGTTTGAGCTTTTGGGGACCTCCGAACCCATTCTGTTTCCACACTGAATACCAGGTTGTTTATTTTCAGGGCTACTCTGTTTCCAAGACAAATAGTTTTCAAAGATATCATGGAAGTAGGATAGGACTCCTTAAGATGGAGAAAGGATAAAATGTCAAAAGCTCACTGTTCATCCTGAGATTCTACCGTTTTTTAAAATAAATGTTACTTGGATTGATGGAAATTTTTGATTTTAACTGTTAGGACAAAATTTCTCATTTCATTCTAGAGGGGTCACTATTGGAAGGTCCTTACTCCATCATTGTAAAAGTTCATCTCATATGGTAAATTTATACTTAACTTTTTAAGAAATTGTTGAACTGTTCTTAACTGGTAAAATAGGACCATTAGCACCATTTTACATTTCTGTTAGCAATGCAGAACTGCTCTATACAGTTTTAATTTGCATTTACCTAATGACTAAATGCTGTTAATTATGTTCACCTGTTTTTTTGCCCCCTCCATGTATTTTCATAAAGCTTTTGGTAAAATATTTTGGCTTCTAAGTCAGGTTGTTTTTCTTATTATTTAATTTTTAGAGTACTGTAAGATACACACTTTAATACAATAATTATCTACCTTTAAACGACATTATAATGACATGTATGCTATGTAAGGACCTTATAATTGTGTATTACCTATTTCCCTCTCCTACTTGTTGTGCTATTGTGCTCACAAATTTTCTTTTTTCATAAGATATAAGCACAAAACTACTATATTTGATTTCAGGAGTTATTTTTAAAAGCAATTAAGAATGAAATAAAATTGCTTTTATTTTACTCCCATTTCCAACACTCTTAATTTTTTAAATTAGATGTGAGATTTTGATCTATATCATATTCCTTCTGTCTGAAAAATTTCCTTTAATATTTGTTTTAGAATATGTTTGCAAGCAATAACTATCTTAAGTTTGTTTTTCTGAGAAGTAAATTATTTTCCCTCAATTTAGATGCATTGTTGCAGGCATTCAAGAGAATACCAAATAAATCATACACACTTCTTCAGGGGGGTGGGATGGGAGGGAGGTGGGAGGGATGTTCAACTGGGAACTGACATGTGTAAACCTATGGCTGATTCATGCTGATGTTTGGTGGAAACCGACACAATACTGTAAAGCAATTATCCTTTAATTAAAAATAAATACATTGAAAAAGAAATTTAGTACTTATAGATATAACAATGCACAAACAAGAGGCTAAACTTCACAAAATGACTGTCGCTATGAAGAAATGCCAGTAAAAGTGTTTCATCAGATTACAGGTCATAATACATATCTTAAGAAATGTAAACAACAATAAGAACAAGAGAAAAATTAAAACAATGATTTACTCATTAGTTTTATCTAGACTGGACATTACACATGAATACATTATTAGTTTTGGAGAAGCTACCCTCAAGGAGAAAATAGCAAAAGCACTGTGGAATCTTCCTCATGGAAAAACAGTAAACGTCTTACACTTGGAAAGGAGTTAAAACTCTAAGATGAGTAAAGCAAGGACAAAGGATTCGTTGACTTATGATTTATAATTGCCCTTTACTGAGAAAAAATCTTCTAATCTGGAGATTATGTCTTTCTTCTTTTTGGAATAGTAAAATCTTTTGTAAATGATAATTAAAGTAAATGTCAGATTTTTAGTCTATGCCATGCTTCCTTTTTTCCTTTAGGATTCCTACTTGGCAAAATTAAATAGCTAATTTGATGGCTGTCTCAAAAGTGTCTCTGTGACTGTGTCTGCGTGTATGTGTGTTTACTGGTTTAGAAAATACAAACGCTTGGAATGTGGGCATTTAAAAATATTTGTAGGGGAAACCAATGAAGGTATTTATATTTTATTTAAGTTAGTGGAATAGTTTATACTTTATACTTATATAAAGGCATGAATAGTAACGAAAATACTTGCAAAATATTCGATAGAAAAAAAAAGGAGACAATTAAAATTTTCTATTCTTTAGCATCAGTCAGTCAGTTCAGTCACTCATTCGTGTCCAACTCTTTGCGACCCCATGGAATGCAGCATGCCAGGCTTCCCTGTCCATCACCAATTCCTGGAACTTGCTCAAACTCATGTTCATCGAGTCTAAAATCATGTTATCTAGTCTCATCACTTCATGACAAATAAATGGGGAAAAATGGACCTGATGCAAACAGCTGACTTGTTGGAAAAGACCCTGATGCTGGGAAAGACTGAGGTCATGAGGAGAAAGGGGCTACACAGGATGAGAATCTCCAGGAGATTGTAAAGGACAGGGAAGCCTGCTGTGCTGCAGCCCATGGGGTCACAAAGAGTTGGACACAACTGAGTGACTGAACAACAATGTTTAATATCATTGTGATGTTATAAGTATCACTTCTATTCTTTATTTTTATTGGCATATTATTAGGATTACTCTCAGGCTAGATCACTCTTTACATAAATTGCAAGTTTGGATTTTTACATCGGGAGTTCATCAATGATTTTTTTTAACATAATGCAATCAGATTTGTAGCTGTATAGAATCCATATGGCATAAGGATATATTTATAGATTTGAGATCCAGAAATAAGTATTTAACTTGTTTTGGATGAGGCTGACAATCAATTCAATGAAGCAAAAAAAAACCAACAATAGTCTATTCAATTGACAGTGTTGGGAAAAATAGTATGTACAAGTAATAGAATGATTTGGATTTCTATATTGCACCATATATAAAAATTAACACAAAGTAGATAACAAGCCTAGATTTAAGAGCAAAAACTGAGAAAAGAAAAAATAGGGGTAAATCTTTATGACATTGAATAGACTATGGATTGTAATAGTAGATTCTATAAGTATGGCAACAAAATATAAAATAGATGAAATGGACTTCGTCAAAATGAAAGGTCTCTGCTTTTTTTTTTTTTTTTATTAATTTATCTTTTCTATCTGAAAACAGTGGAGGTCAGGAAATTTTGAGTGAACTTTGTGGTAATGTAGAGGAATTTCATCAAGGGCTTGGAGACAGCGGATATATGAGGTAAATAAATGGAAAATTTGAGCCAGAGATGCCTAAAGAACATTTTAAAGTTTTTCTTGGTGGAACATAACAAAACTGCTTTGACGTTTTTAAAGGCGCCATTTACTAGATACACATTTTTTTCCCAGTTTTTTTTTAATTAGTTTATTTATCTATTTTTTAACTTTACAATATTGTATATGTTTTGCCATACATTGACATGAATCCACCATGGGTGTACATGTGTTCCCCTTTCAGGACCCCCCTTCCACCTCCCTCCCCATCCCATCCCTCAAGGCATACCAAAAGAATACCGTTGAATTCATCCGAGACGGGATGTTGGAACTGTGAAGGGACTGTATCTGGAATCTGGCTGACTTGAGAAGATGACAGGATAGTGCCTCAAAATAACCATCTTGTTGGGGCCTGGTTGCCGGGTTATTTTATGGATCAGAGATGGGGTGAGGGTGGGGGTAGATGAGGGAACAAAGTGAAAAAAAAACTACTCCATCCTTGTAAATCTCCCCTAGAGTGGCAAGACTCAGGCCGGGTAATGTGTCATTTTCACTTTCTTACAGTCCTTCACAGGTGGGCAGCTCAAGTTATCCCTCTGAGGTAGGCCATTATGTGTGCTTACAAAAGTGGCAAGCTAAGGGTTATAGTCACAGAAGCAACTCCAGCATCAATTCAAAATTAACCCTTCCTGGTTACAAAACTTGTACATACAAGATATAAAGAACTCAGTGATATGCAAAGAACAATTCATACTCTTGCCCAGATAATTCAGCAATATAAAAAAGTCCAATTAAAAAATGGGCTAATGATACAAATAGATATTTCTACAAAGAAAATATATGAATGGCCAATAAACTGACAAAAGTATTCTCAAATTTGGTGGCGATCAAAAAATGTAAATCAAAATCACAATAAGATACCCCATCACATCTACTAATACGGCTACAATTAAACACAATAATTGGTGATTGAAGTAATATGGAAAATTTGGAACATTCATGCATTTGCTAGTAGGGATATAAAATGGTATAGATATTTTAGACAACATTCCTTAAAATATTAAACATAAATCTGACATATATAAAACCTAGGAAATCTACTTTTGGCATATACTCATGAGAAAGTGAAAACTGAAAAAATGAAAGTGTTAGTCGCTCAGTGTCATCCCATGCTTTGTGACCCCATGGACTATAACCTGCCAGGCTCCTCGGTCCATGGAATTCTCAGTGCAAGAATACTGTATTGTGTAGCCATTACCTTCTCCAGGGTATCTTCCCAACCCAGAGATTGAACTTGTGTCTCCTGCATTCCAGGCAGATTCTTTACTGTCTGAACCACCAGGGAAGCAGAAATGATACTAAATGTCCATGCAAACTGTGCTGAGCTGTGCTTCATCACTCTGTCATGTCTGACTCTTTCTGAACCCATGGACTATAGCCCACCAGGCTCCTCTGTCTATGGGGATTCTCCAGGCAAGAATATTGGAATGGGTTGCTATGCCCTCCTCCAGGGGATCTTCTCAACCCAGGAATTGAACCCAGGTCTCCCACATTGTGGGTGAATTTTTACCTGCTGAGCCACCAGGGAAGCCCAAGAATACTAGGGTGGGTAGCCTATCCCTTCTCCATGGAATTTTCCCAACCCAGGAATTAAGCTAGGTTCTCCTGCGTTGCAGGCAGATTCTTTACCAGTTGAGCTACCAGGGAAGCCCTATCCATGCAAACAATTGGACTGAAATACTCATAGTGCTATTACTCACAATAACAAAAAGATGAAACAAACTAAATGGCTCTCAATTGGGTGAACAGAATATGAAATAGTTCATGATGCATTTATAAAAATTATGAATGCTGCAATATGGATATTCTAAAAATAATATGCTAAGAAAAAGAAGCCAATATGCCATATATTTTATGGTTCTATTTATATGAAAGGTCCAGAATAGATACAGTTGTGAAGACATATAGTAGATTGGTTTCAACTTCTGGCATAGCGGATGGAGAAGGAATATAATTTAAGCTCCTAAAGGAAATAGGACTTCTGTTGAAATGATAGCGATTTTCAAAATATTAATGTGAAGATTGCACAACTTTGAATATGCTAAAAATATTTTACTCTACACTTTAAATGAAATTATAAGGTATTTAAATTGTATCTCAGTAAGTGTGCTTTAAAAGCATTCTAATCAGATGTTTAGTATTTTACATAAAATAATAGATGTTTGTAGTTTCTTAAAAGTATAATTTCTAATGCTGATATTAAATATTTATATTAATAGCTATAAAATTAAATTGTCAACATTACCCTAAGACTGTATCAGAAATGTTATCTTGGCATTGTTGAAACAAAGGGTGGCAGGAAGAAAGTTTCCAGTGACACTACATTTTAATATATTCAAAAGCCAAACAGTAATGTGGCAGATCAGCTCACTGGAAAAAAAATTAGCAAAGTATTTTTCATTGTTACTCAGAAATGCACAGGTATCCCCTTCCCTGGAAACTCATAAGAGTTACACATTCTTTGTTCAGTTTAATGACAATCAACACAACTAGTCTGAATTATACAAAAATATCAATACAGTGTTCACATACAGGTAGTCCCCTACAGACGGTGATTTGACTTGCAATTTTTTGACTTTAAAAATGCAGTGATGTGAAAGCAATCCATTCATAACACCATTATATGTTGAGGACCATCTATATTTTAAAGCATATGAAAGTTGTGTGTGTGTGTGTTAGTCACTTAGTCATGTCCGACTCTCTGTGACCCCATGGACTGGAGCCCGTCAGGTTCCTCTGTCCGTGAAATTTTACAGCCAAGATTACTGGAGTGGGTTGCCATTTCCTTCCCCAATGTGAATTTCGGTAGTAGTAGTTTAGTCGCCAACTTGTGCCTGACTCTTGCAACCCCACAGACTCTAGCTTGCTGGGTTCCTCTGTTTGTGGGATTCTCCAGGCAAGAATACTGGAGTGGATTGCCATTTCCTTCTCCAATATGAAAGTTATATGTCATTAAAAAATAAAAATCAAGATTCATAAATTTAAAGGCTAAGACTACCCTATGTGTTTTGCCAATTTAGTAATCTAAACAATGAGAACAAGTGTTTAACATTTTTATAGCAATTTGACATTGCTGTGACATCCTGAGTATAGAATAAGTTAGGGCTTGTTGAAATAATATACTGAGGAGCATCGATCACATGTTAATTAGGCAGTCATAGCAGAAACTTTCTGCAACGTTTAATATCTTAAAATGAATTTGTCAAATATAGTCTCAGTGTGTGTAAAAACTCTGGTATTTAGATTTTTTGCATAGACATTTACTCATGGTGCAGCAGCCTGTATACAATCAATACACTGCTTTTTGCCTAGAGAAGCATTTGTCTCCCTGATTATTCATCCTTCCCAAAAATAAATAAATAAATAAATACATAAATAAATAAATAAAAGTAGCAACAAAACAGTGTTTAGTAACATAGTAAAACTTGTGAACTATTTACAGCTAATACATTTCAATTTTCTCTTTTTTCGAGAGAGCGCATCATATACACTTGCAGAGTTATATGCAATGTCACATTGGTTATTTAGGAGATAATTTATGCTGAGGATTTTGAACTACAAAATGTTATGCAATTTTGTTTATGCAAAGTAAGGAACCAGACGATTCTTAACATTTTAATGATATTAACTAGACATCCATACTTGCTTCATTGTTTACATATTTTTTAATAATTTGATGCCTTTATACTAGTATGAATGCCTTCATGCAAGTGTTTTTTAATGAGAAATAAAAAGACTCAAAGATAAAAATAAAAGTTAAAAAAAACACAATTTCACTAGATTGTTACTATGTGCTCCATAATTTTTAACAACCATTATCAAAGAAGGTGATGATCTTTGAAAATTATCACTTTAATTTGAACACTTTACAAATTTGATAAATTGCTTAAAATTTTATTTTCCATTAAAATGGAATTTATAGAAATTTAAAAGTTTCTATGCATTAAAAAATACATGCAAAAATATATGAACACACGATCTGTTTTTTTTTCATTGAAAGTTGTATATTTAAATATAACTTACAAGTGAAGTAGCTAGAATTGTCTAACAACAAACAAATTTTGAAAATACAGCACTATTTTCTTCATGTGAATAAATTACATTAAATCTCTTCTTTTAATATCATCAACATACATGCATGAGAATGATTTTTCCTTATTGGATGATATTGAAACAAAACATAGAAACAATTTAAATATCCATTATCCTTTGTGAGTACCATTATCATTAGTCTAAGATTAGATAAATTAATGAGCAAGAAACAAGCTCATTCTTACACTAAACTACTTTAAATATTGACATAGTGTTTGTTCACAGTGTGTCTATCCACTTAATATGGGAAGTCATTGTCTCAATGATAATTTCCAAGTATAACTGCAGAATGACAAAATGTTTCAAGTATAACACGGACTCCCAGAATTAAATGCCTGTGTGTGCCTGTGCTCTTTCAATAAACAATGTTTACAGTTTTCTGTTACATTTTTTCTGATTGCATTTATTGAAATGTGATTTCCTATGTGTAGGATCTTATAATTAAAAAAAAAATATCTGCTTGCAATTTATATCTTTTTTGATTTGTAACTCACTTTTTTAGTAAATGATTTTGTTACCATCAAAATAAAACAGATAAATGATGATCCTATATGCAAGGCAGCAAAGGGACACAGATGTAAAGAACAGACTTTTGGACTATGTGGGAGAAGGCAAGGGAGGGCTGATTTTAGAGAATAACACTGAAACTTGTATATTACCATATGTAAAACAGATGACCAGTACAAGTTCCATGCATGAAGCAGGGCTCAAAGCTGGTGCTCTGGGACAACCCAGAGGGATGGGGTGGGGAGGGAGGAGGGAGGGGGGATTGAGGATGGGGGACACATATACACTCGTGGCTGATTCATGTGGATGCATAGCAAAAATCATCACAATATTGTAAAGCAATTATCCTCCAATTAAAATAAATAAGTTAATTAAAAATAAAACAGATTAGAAAAAAAATTAATTGTTGGCTATCACAGATGCTTAAACAGTACCTAAAAGGGCACATCCTCTGTCCCTCTTCTTGCCAAAGACTTTCTCAGAAGAAAAAGAACCAAGGATGTGCCCACCGGAAATCCACATTCTTCTCTGCTAAACAAGTCTCCTGGAAACTGGGAACTTTGACTTCTGAACCAAAAAGTTTTCAGACCACTTCCAGGTCTTCTTTTAACCTCTTCCCAAGATGTGACCTCTTCCCAAGGTCTGACCTCAGAAGGACAGATTATACCCCTAATTAGTGCATCCCTTACCCTGAGAGTGATTACATGGCAAGTGTTTCAGGTACTGTTAAACTCAATTTATGGACTAGACTGTCCATGTATGTGTGAGAGAAGTGAAAACATACACTCCAAGTTGCTGAAGAGAATGGGACAAGATACTTGCCTGGGGTTAGTGGGAGAGATGTATTTTTCTAGAGAGCCATGTACCTAAGGAGTCTGGCAATTCAGTCCATTTGAAAAATGTATTTGTCAAGATGGAAGAATAGAACTTGCCTTATCTAACAATTCACTAACTTCATTAAAACTTTTACATATTTAGACATATAGAATGTACAGCTCTGTGTGTTTGTGAGCTCAATCGATTAGTCATATCTGATTTTTTCGACCTCATAGAGTGTAGCCAACCAGGTTCCTCTGTCCATGGTGTTTTGCAGCCAAGAACACTGGAGTGGATTGCCATTTCCTCCTCCCTGACCCAGGGATCCAACCCTCATCACCTGTGTCTCCAGCATTGGCAGATAGAGTCTTTACCAGTGAGTCACCTAGTAAGTCCTATTTCTTTGTGTACTCCTGCCCTAATAATAGGAAATGGACAGAGTGGATCTGACAATCACTACTTATAATCAATGTTTGTTTATTCATTCAGTAAATATTGATTTAATTCCTACCATGTGCTGGGCACTTCTTGTTCAGTTCAGTTCATTCACTCACTTGTGTCCGACTCATATCTGAGCCGGTGATGCCATCCAACCGTCTTATCCTTTGTTGTCCCCTTCTCCTGCCTTCACTCTTTTCGAGCATCAGTATCTTTTCCAATGAGTCATTTCTTCCCATCAGGTGGACAAAGTATTAGAGTGTCATCTTCAGCATCAGTCCTTCCAATGAATATTCAGGACTGATTTCCGTTAAAATTAACTGGTTGGATCTCCTTGCAGTCCAAAGGACTTTCAAAAGTCTTCCCCAACACCACAGTTCAAAAGCATCAATGTTTCAGCAGTTAGCTTTCTTTATGGCTCAACTCTAACATCCATACAAGATTACTGGAAAAACCATAGCTTTGATTATACAGACATTTGTTGGCAAAGCAATGTCTCTGCATTTTAATATGCTGTCTATGTTGGTCATAGTTTTTCTTTCAAGGAGCAAGCATCTTTGAATTCCATGGATGCAGTCACCATCTGCAGTGATTTTGGAGCCCAAGAAAATAAAGTCTGTCACTGTTTCCGTTGCTTCCTCATTTATTTGCCATGAAGTAATGGGACCAGATACCATGATCTTATTTTTTTGAATGTTGAGTTTTGAGTCTGTTTTTCTTCACTCTCCTTATCACTTTCATCAAGAGGTTCTTTAGTTCCTCTTCACTTTCTGCCATAAAGATGGTGTCAACTGCATATATGAGGTTATTGATGTTTCTCCCTGTAATATTGATTCCAGCTTGTGCTTCTTCCAGCCTGGCATTTTACATATGTTCTGCATATAAGTTAAATAAGCAAGGTGATGATATACAGCCTTGACATACTCCCTTCCCAATTTGTAACTAGTCCTTGTTTTATGTTCAGTTCTAACTGTTGCTTCCTGACCTGCATACAGATTTCTCAAGGGGCAGGTCAGGTGGTCTGGTATTCCCATCTCTTGAAGAATTTTCCATAATTTGTTGTGATCCACACAATCAAAGGCTTTGGCATAGTCAATAAAGCAGAAGTAGATGTGTTTCTGGAATTCTCTCACTTTTTTGATGATCCAGCAGATGTTGGCAACTTGATCTCTGGTTCCTCTGCCTTTTCTAAATCCAGCTTGAACATCTGGAATTTCTCGGTTCATGTACTTTTGAACCTGGCTTGGAGAATTTCGAGCCGTATTTTGCTAGTGTGTGAGATCAGCGCAATTGTGCTGTAGTTTGAATTGTGTGCAGGGCCAGAGGAAGCACAACCCTGGCACATCCAGGCTTGCGGACTTAGGTCTACTTGCTGGTGCCAGTGGCCAGGGAGCCTGACACCGCAGCCACTGGATTGGGGCACAGATTGCAAGCAAAAAGAGCAGGTCAAGCTGGCCACAGCAGCCGGGGGACCCGCACTTCCTCCTCCTCCTCCTTCTCCTCCTCCAGCCTGCGAGGGGCACTCCTTGAGGTGCTGAGAATATAGCGGTGAATCAAAACAAAAGTGCTACTTTTCATAAACTTCATTTTTCTGAGGAAAAACTTGCTCTATTTATAAAGTTGAACATACTCATATTAAATGCCATACCGTTTTTACTTCTGGAGATTTTTCTTTTAATAATCTCTTACATATATACATGATGATACATAAAAACATATTTATATCAAAAATAGATATGACATAAAAGTATACAAAGGGATTTAATCAATAAACTGTGGAATATTTATGTGCAATACTATACAACACTAATAAAGAAACAAATGAACTAGGTATACACATATATAACAAGTGTTGGTGAACGTGTGAAGGAAAAGAAGTCTTATGTTGTTGGTAGATACATAAATTGGCTTAGTCACTATGGAAAACAATACGGAGATCTGAAGAACATTTTAAAAATAAAACTCAGCAGTCTCACCTCTGGGTATATATGTAAAGAGAATAAAATTAGTATATCAAGGAGATATATGCATACCCATGTTCATTGTAATATTACTCACAATAGCCAAGACATGGAAACAACTTAAGTGTCAAAGGATAAATGAAGAAAATGAATAATTTATACCATAATGTTATAATAGATTTTCTTGTATCATTATGTATTATAAGCATGGGGATTCTCAGGTGGCATTAGTGGTAAAGCACACGCTTGTCAATGCAGGAGACATAAGAGAAGTGTGTTTGGTCCCAGGGTTGGGGAATCCTTTGGAGGAAGGCATGGCAACCCACTCCAGTGTTCTTGCTTGGAGAATCCCCATGGACAGAGGAGCCTGGAGGGCTACAGTCCATAGAGTCACAATGAGTCAGACATGACTGAGGCAACTTGGTACACAGGCATTCATGTATATGAGTACATTATAATTGCATTTTTATATATTGTACATCATATATATGTATACAAAATGGGATATATATGTGTGTATTTATATGTACACATATATGCATATGTACATATATGGGATATAACAGGATATTATTTGCCAGAAACAAAGAAACCCTGTCATTTGTGACACCATGGACAAGTATGGACATTATGCTAAATGAGATAAGCCACACACAGAAAGGCAAATACTGTATGGTATCACCTACATGTCAAATAGAGAAAAGTCAAACTCAAGGAAGAAATGTAGAATATTGCTTGTAAAGGACTGGAGTGGGGGAAAGGGAGAGATGTTAGTCAAAGGATATAAACTTTCTATTATAAGCTGAATTAATTATGTAAACATACAGCATGGTAACTGTAGTTAATAATACTGTGCTGTATACTTGAGTGTTGCAAAAAGTAGATATTAAGTGTTCTCTTCACAGAAATAGAAAAGGTAACTATGTGTGATGATAGATGTGATAATTAGCTTGATTGCAGTAGTCATTTCACAATGCATATACATGTCAAACTATTACTTTGTACACCTTCAGTTCAGTTCAGTCACTCAGTTGTGTCTGACTCTGCAACCACATGGACTGAACAAACCAGGCCTCCCTGTCCATCACCAACTCCCGGAGTCCACCCAAACCCATGACCATCGAGTCAGTGATGCCATCCAACCATCTCATCCTCTGTCGTCCCCTTCTCCTCCTGCCCCCAATCCTACCCAGCATTAGGGCCTTTTCCAATGAGTCAATCCTTCGCATGAGGTGGCCAAAGTATTGGAGTTTCAGCTTCAACATCAGTCCTTCCAATGAACATTCAGGAATGATTTCCTTTAAGATGGACTGGTTGAATCTCCTTGCAATCCAAGGAACTCTCAAGAGTCTTCTCCAACACCACAGTTCAAAAGCATCAGTTCTTCAGTGCTAAGCTTTCTTTATAGTCCAACTCTCACCTCACATCCATACATGACTACTGAAAAAACCATAGCTTTGACTAGATGGACCTTTGTTGGCAAAGTAATGTCTTTGCTTTTAATTAAGCTGTCTAGGTTGGTCATAACTTTTCTTAAAAGGAGCAAGCATTTTTAAATTTCATGGGTGCAATCACCATCTGCACTGATTTTGCAGTCCCCCAAAATAAAGTCTGTCACTGTTTCCACTGTTTCCCCATCAATTTGCTATGAAATGATAGGACAAATGCCATGATCTTAGTTTTCTAAATGTTGAGCTTTAAATCAACTTTTTCACTCTCCTTTTCCATTTTCATCAAGAGGCTCTTTAGTTCTTCTTCACTTTCTGCCATAAGGGTGGTGTCATCTGCATATCTGAGGTTATTGATATTTCTCCCAGCAATCTTGATTCCAGCTTGTGCTTCATCCAGCCCAGCATTTCTCATGACGTATTCTGCATATAAGTTAAATAAGCAGGGTGACAATATACAACCTTGACATACTCCTTTCCCAATTTGGAACCAGTCTGTCGTTCCATGTCAAGTTTTAACTGTTGCTTCTTGACCTGCATACAGATTTCTCAAGAGGCAGGTCACCTCTTTCAGAATTCCTACCTCTTTCAGAATTTTCCACATTTGTTTTTTGTGATCCACACAGTCAAAGGCTTTCGTATATTCAATAAAGCAGAAGTAGATGTTTTCTGGAAGTCTCTTGCTTTTTTGATGATACAACGGATGTTGGCCATTTGATCTCAGGTTCCTCTGATTTTTCTAAATCCAGCTTGAACATCTGGAACTTCACAGTTCACGTTCTGTTGAAGCCTGGCTTAGAGAATTTTGAGCATTACTTTGCTAGGGTGTGAGATGAGTGCAATTGTGTGGTAGTTTGAGCATTCTTTGGCATTGCCTTTCTTTGGGATTGGGATGAAAACTGACCTTTTCCACTCCTGTAGCCACTATTGAGTTTTACAGATTTGATGGCATATTGGTTCCAAATAGGAAAAGGAGTACGTCATGGCTGTATATTGTCACCCTGCTTATTTAACTTATATGCAGAGTACATCATGAGAAACGTTGGGCTGGAAGAAACACAATCTGGAATCAAGATTGCTGGGAGAAATATCAATAACCTCAGATATGCAGATGACACCACCTTTATGGCAGAAAGTGAAGAAGAACTAAAGAGCCTCTTAATTAAGGTGAAAGAGGAGAGTGAAAAAGTTGGCTTAAAGCTCAACGTTCAGAAAACTAAGATCATGGCATCTGGTCCCATCATGTTAGGGGAAATAGATGGGGAAAGTGTCAAACTTTATTTTTGTGTGCTCCAAAATCACTGCTGATGGTGATTGCAGCCATGAAATTAAAAGTTGCTTACTCCTTGGAGGAAGCTTATGGCCAACCTAGATAGCATATTTAAAAGCAGAGACATTACTTTGCCAACAAAGGTCCATCTAGTCAAGGCTATGGTTTTTCCAGTGGTCAGGGATGGATGTGAGAGTTGGACGGTGAAGAAAGCTGAGCACCACAGAATTGATGCTTTTGAACTGTGGTGTTGGAGAAGACTCTTGAGAGTCCTTTGGACTGCTGCTGCTGCTAAGTCGTTTCAGTCGTGTCTAACTCTGTGCGACCCCATAGACGGCAGCCCATCAGGCTCCACCGTCCCTGGGATTCTGCAGGCAAGAATACTGGAGTGGGTTGCCATTTCCTTCTCCAGTGCATGAAAGGGAAAAGTGAAAGTGAAGTCGCTCAGTCGTGTCTGACTTGTAGCGACCCCATGGACTGCAGCCTACCAGGCTCCTCCATCCATGGGATTTTCCAGGCAAGAGTACTGGAGTGGGGTGCCACTGCCTTCTCCCCCTTGGACTGCAAGGAGATCCAATCAGTCCATCCTAAAGGAGATCAGTCCTGGGTGTTCATTGGAAGGACTGATGTTGAAGCTGAAACTCCAATACTTTGGCCACCTCATGCGAAGGATTGACTCATTGGAAAAGTCCCTAATGTTGGGAAGGATTGGGGGCAGGAGGAGAAGGGGATGACAGAGGATGAGATGGTTGGATGGCATCACCGACTTGATGGACATGGGTTTGGGTAGACTCCAGGAGTTGGTGATGGACAGAGAGGCCTGGCATGCTGCAATTCATGGGGTCGCAAAGAGTCTGACATGACTGAGTGACTGAACTGAACTGAACTGATTTGCTATGACCAGTGCATTCTCTTGGCAAAACTGTGTTAACCTTTGCCCTGCTTCATTCTATACTCCAAGGCCAAATTTACCCATTACCCCAGGTATTTCTTGACTTCCTACTTTTGCATTCCAGTCCCCTATAATAGAAAGGACATCTTTTTTGGGTGTTAGTTCTAAAAGGTCTTGTAGGTCTTCATAGAACCGTTCAACTTCAGCTTCAATAAATCTGGAGGAAAGGTTGATATAAATAAAATGAATGGCAAGTAATCAAAATACATTCTTTGCAACATTTAAATGTTATTTAGAAGCATGAATCTTTCTTAGTGTACATATAAATTGAATTAAAGTACTCATAAATCCATGAAAATCATAGAACTCTGTTCTACATAATGTTTACTCTGGCAGAGGCATAGTATAAGTTTTGCTGGAGAATTTTGTACAAGAAGGTTCAAACATTTTGATTATGTGTTAATTCTTAATTTGGTTATTAGTATAATAGGTGCTTATTGTCATTCATTATTTCTGTTTCTCAGCCTTAAAATATTTTACAATAAATTAGGGGGAAAAAATATAGACTATTTTTGCTACTACCAAGCAAGATTATATTGACTTCAGTTGCCAGAGTTCATATATTTCCTTGAGCAGAGCATTTGAAGGGATGATTATAACGGTTGGATTTATGGAAGCTATGAGATTTATTTTTCCTATAGTGGAATAACAATGGTTGCATAGTTTTGTACTTGTGATAGCAAGGTCATATTTGTTGGCTTAGAAGTGTGTGGATGAAAAGAAGTGGAGTAGATTAAGGGCAAATAGTCCTAGGAGGATAGATAGATTATCTGGGAGATTTACAAATCATCATACTCGATAATAGAATTAAATTCACTAGTTATTTTGTCTCTATGATTCCATTTTTTGTTATCCCATTTCCATCACTTTTTACCTTTTCTTCATTCCATTTTAGAAAGGTGAAAAAATAATACTTTAGGATAAAATTAATACCAATTTCTAAGCAACATCTGTAGGAGAAAAGCATATGAAATAGTTTTGAGGACAAAGCCAAGATTCCATGAAGGTAAATAAGTCATTTAGTTGAAAAAAAAAAACAATAGAAGATGCTAGGTTATCTGTTTAGAATAGCATAGAGTGATAACAAGCACTGGAAAAGTCTAGATGGCCAGAAAGCAATGGGGAGATTCTGTCAGGGGACTATAGCAGAGACTTCAGGTTGTGAGAATTTTGGAAAAGGTAGGTAAGCACTTTTGCACTATATATATACAATAGGGATTTATAAACATATTGCCTTGTCCATGACATCTTTTTGTGTGAAATAAAACTTATTATAATAATTATAAAAATCCGTTGACAATAAGGA
The DNA here is from genome assembly GCF_054371585.1 of Giraffa tippelskirchi. Classification (NCBI taxonomy): domain Eukaryota; kingdom Metazoa; phylum Chordata; class Mammalia; order Artiodactyla; family Giraffidae; genus Giraffa; species Giraffa tippelskirchi. The sequence goes on along the minus strand of NC_137285.1, from coordinate 88,428,301 downwards.
GTTCATGATCTGAGCCACAGTCAGCTCCCAGTCTTATTTTTGCTGACTGTATAGACCTTCTCGATCTTTGGCTGCAAAGAATATAATCAATCTGTTTAGTTACTAAGTCATGTCTGACTCTTTGCAACCCGAAGGACTTCAGCATTCCACACTTCCCTGTCCTTCACTGTCTCCTGGAGTTTGCTCAGCTTCATATCCGTTGAATTGGTGATGCTGTCCAACTCTCTCATCCTTTGCTACCCTCATCTTTTGCTTTCAATCTTTCCCAGCATCACAGTCTTTTCAAATGAATCAGCTCTTCACATCAGGTGGCCAAAGTTTTGGAGCTTCAGCTAGAGCATCAATCCTTCCAATGAGTATTCAGGTTGATTTTCTTTAGAATTGACTCGTTTGACTCCTTACTGCCCAAGGGACTCTCAAGAATCTTCTCCAGCACCACAATTCAAAGACATCAATTCTTTGGTGCCAGTCTTCTTTATAGTTCAACTCTTATATCCATACACGACTGCTGAAAAAAAAACAAACAAAACATAGCTTTGACTATACGACATTTGTCAGCAAAGTGATGTCTCTCCTTTTTAATACACTGTCCAGGTTTGTCATAGTTTTCCTTCCAAGGAGCAAGGAAATTTCATGGCTGCAGTCATCATCCACAACCTTACTTGGTTGTAACTGGAGCTTCTTGATCCACATACAGTTTTCTCAGGAGACAGGTAATGTGGTCCGGTATTCTCATCTCTTTAAGAATTTTTCAGAGTTTGTTGTGATCCACATAGTCAACAGTTTTAGTGTAGTCAATGAAGCAGAAGTAGATGTTTTTCTGGAATTCCTTTACTTTCTTTCCGATCCAACAGATGTTGACAATTTGATCTGTGGTTCCTCTGGCTTTTCTAAGTCCAGCTTGTACACCTGGAAGTTCTTGGTTCACATGCTGCTGAAACCTAGCTTGCAGGATTTTGAGTATACCTTTATTAGCATTGGAAATGAGGGTGATTGTCTAGTAGTTTGAATATTCTTTGACACTGCCCTTCTTTGGGATTGGGATAAAAAACTGGCATTTTCTAGCCCTGTGGCTACTGCTAGCTTTCCCAAATTTGCTGACATGCTGAGTGCAGCATTTTAATACCACCATCTTTTAGGATTTTAGGTAGCTTAACCGGATTTCCACTGCCTCCATTAGCCTTGTTTGTAGTAATGCTTCCTAAAGCCCACTGGACTTCAGTCACAAAATCTTTATACCCTAGGTAAAGAAGTCTGTGTTGATCTCTCATAACCATGATAGTTCATGCTATAGCATCCTGCAGTAAGTAAATTTGTCAATAATACTTATCACAGAAATATATATATGTGGAATATTTTAGTAAATATATTTGAAAGACTATTGTTTGTGTTTACAGAGCATAACATGTATAAATTACAGTAACACATTTCAGTTTCATAAAATTTAGTTTAATAAAATTTCACTGGTTTATGACTCTATTCAGAATTTTTACTAATGTGAACTATGCTAATTCAAAGTAAAATAAATAAAATCAAAATTAAATAAAAAATAAAATAACAATTTGATATCTTTCCAGGGATATAAGACAAAATACAGAACATGAACATTTTCAATAAAAACGGTTATTCTTAATGATTCATTAATTCACTAATCCAATTATTTTTGCAACAAATACTTGATAAGTGTCTATTCTGTGTATGGCAATAACTTAAATAGATTTCCAAATAGATTTAAATTTTATAACAAAAAGATTTTAATTAAAATCAAGTTAACAAATCCTTTAGTCTTTAACTCAGTAAAATTTGTTTGATAGAAAGATAATTTTTTTTGTTTAAATTCCTTTTGTTTCTATAATATCCTTCCATGAAATGTTTAAGCCCATTGTTTTTATTATATACAAAATACATTTTGATCTTTGTCTTTTAATGCATTTTAATAAATCAGAGTTTAGGAAGTTCATTTATAATATAAGCATATCTCTGTCTTTACTGTAGTCCCCATCGAAAGAGTAAACCAGTAACCCTGATCCACTTCTATTTATTCCCAAAGGATTAATCTAATTTTACTTTCTCATAAGAGATTTTCACATAAAAATCTTATTTTAATACTTGAGTAATCTGGCATCTTTATTCCCTATTCATTACACATCACACAGTTTGCTTTCTGACATTCATCTTGCTCTCTTTTGGCTGAAGTAAATTTGTTTTAAAATTACATTTAAGATTCATAGAGATCAGAGCCTTCAGCAGAAATGTTTCTTTCCTCTGTTTTACAAAACTCACAAAATAGCTTTTAACATAATGCTTCTTTATGATCCTCCAACAAAAACTGTCACGTATTGTACTACAACTTTTACTCTTCATGGAAAATTTTAAATATATTTTGAACTCAAGCTTAGATTTATCAACGGTTATGACTAAATTGGCATGAATACTCATATCTAAGTGTTACCAAATAGCCCAGAGATTGTTTCATAAGGCATTACTTTTCCTGATCACATGAAATATGTATGCACGAGTGTGTATACACATACACATAACATGTATATGTACACACATACACATAACATATATACACACACATATATAACGTGTGTACACATACACATAACATGTATATGTACACACATACACATAACATATATACACACACATATATAACATATATATAACACACACACATAACATGTATATGTATATATATGCATTTCCCTATAAAATTAACCTTCATATTCATTCTTGTCATAGCAGGTTTGACTGGTGTTGTGTTAGGAGGCAGGGAGGGAAGTCACTGAGTATTCCTACTTTGGAGCTGTTCACCTGTACGTATGCTCTGCTGTGTCACCTTCATCCATTGTGTGAGTTCTCTGATTATGCTAATGTTGGCACTGCTCTAGGCCCCACTTAAAGTGGGTATGCCAACAATTAGCGTGGTGTCTCTCAGGCATTGCTTTTACTAGGCCACCGGAGTAGATTCACCAAAGTCAAGTCCCAGGATTGAAGGAACCATGGACCTGTACCTTCTGCGGGTGTCATGGGGGCAGGTTACACTTTAGCCTGGCCCAACTCCCACATGTACGAGCCCACAGTCTACAGCCACTAAATCTAGGTCTGTCTTGGCTGTGGGAGTACTCATCTATTTAGACATTGTGTAGGCACCGAGTTCTTACCAAGTGGTTGAGGGGGTGTCGATTCACAGTTTGTGCAGCTGTGAGGAGAGGTTTCAGCTTTTCTTCGTTAGTTACACTGCCCCTGGACTTAGCTGCGGTTTCAGTGCCACCTTTGTGTGTGGGCCACCCCCAGCCATCTGCTCCTGAGGCCTCCCGAGAACGCTGGGGTCTGCCCGCTGAGAACAGTGCGTGGAGGTGTCATGGCTGCAGAGGTTGTGGGACCCCCAGCAGCGACAGGTATACAGGGAGGCCAGTGGCCACAGGGGCAAGAATTCTGGCCCTGGTGGGAGAATTTCCTAGCTTCCAGCCACTGGCCTGATGTGGCCAGCCCCACGGAGGCCTTTCTAAGCACTTAGTGGAGCAAAGGAAGTGCCTGGGGAAAGACGCTGCAATGGCGGCTTCAATCATTGTATGTCACTCAATAATGGCTTCCGGCTTCTACAGTAGTCTGTGTTTCCTCCCCAAGCATTTCCATGCTGCAAATTTCCTCACTCCTGTTCCCTCAGGCTATCTTCTTGCATCCACCAGCAGCCTTCCCCCAGGGTTTGCTTTCTAATCCCTGCATTCCTGCACCCAGCCCCTGTGCATTGCAGTGGACACACATCCCAGACTGGGGCACTGCAGGGCTGTGGCACAGACCATCTGTGTAAGTCTCACTCTGACCTGTTTGGCACAGACTGATTGTTTCGCTCTCATCCAACAGCCCCAGATGCTCTCCTTCATTCCCATCTCATCTCCCCACCAGTGAGGGGGTTTTCCCAGATGCAGAAACCTCTTCATTCCTTCAACTCCCCTATTAACATTTTCTTAATTTTTTTTTTAAATTGAAATTAAGTCAATTATTTCTAAAAAGTTAGATTCATTCTAAGCTATGGTATCTATGAAATCATGAATTTCTTATGCTAGTTATGGTTACTTTAATCTGCATTAAAATGGGTATAGCAACACTACAAATTTTAAAAAAGTTTACTTATATCACTTAAAATAATCTCACATATTCAGCATATACATATATAAGATAATGTATGGAGAGATTGTTTTCCTTGTCTCACAAATGTCAGTTGTAGCCTAAACCTGAAAAAAAAAATGAAATGAAATCTTAAATGACTTCTTTTATAGAGATATAAGAAAACCAATGATAAATTGGTTGCAAGCATCTCCCTTAATGCTCTTCAAAGGTGAGTGTACACAGTCTGACAATCCCAAACATTACTCAAAAAAAAGCCTTTAAAAGGATCTTCAGTTTTGGTCCCAAAATGGAGTACTCTGATTCTCTTCTCTACTTTATCTATCTCAGGATAAGGTAAAATAGGGAGACTTCAAGACTACTACTAGTGGAGATCGTCAGTGCCAGTGGAATTCTGACTGACTTTTTTTTTTTTTTTTTTAACGCTGGAATTCTGCATCGACAGCTGACTTAGATCACAGATCTAATATTTATTTGAGAAATAGAAGACTTTTTAAAAATGCACATACATTATGACAATGGAGTTGCTCATAAGACTATATCGGCATGGAAAGGATGTAAGAGTGTCTTTGTGTTCATCATCCATTTCTGCCCAAGGAGACTAACAGAAAAGTACACTGCTTGTGTCAGGACTCAAATGATACCAGAAGGGTTTGATACAAAGCTGGAAATTCTGCAAATAATCCAACTTCTTCTTCTAAGGAAACTATTTCTGTCTTCAACCTAGAGCACAATGGTTCAGGAACAGTAATGAGAGAAGCAACATGATCAGCAATCAACTAAACTTTTTAATGAAACACCCATTTTTTTTCACCTGCCTCCAAGCTTCCATACGAGTACTAGAAGGGTTTATCTTACAACTATATAGGGTGAAATTAACCCAGAACCAATTCAAATACTATACCTTCATTCCAAGAAGGAGGAAAGCAGAGCAGAAAACATCACATTCTCTTCCCTTCATCAGGAACTGAGGGGACAAGTGGAACAAATAGATTGCGTATGTCAGAGTGGACAAGTTTTGAGAATTAGATAGCAATTTGGAGTTTAAAACTGGATGAACTTTTAATAATCTAAATTTATGTGAATTTCTGGACTCAAGGTGTCATCAAATGCTCTGCTGCCCATTGCGTAAGAGATAGGTTAACATGACACAATTAGAAAAATGAACAGGGAAAAAAAAAAAGAATCGTCTTGTAGTTAAACCTTTCAAATTGAGATAGTGGGGTAATTTGGTGGCACTTATTAACAAAACTGAAAAAAAGATCAAGAATATAATGGAAGCAGAATTCTATTGGCAATTGGCAGTCTCTGAGCACACAACAGTTTAGGAATCCAACATGAAACAGCAACCTGGAAGTTAAAAGAGAATTACAAAAGATCCTTATACTTTCATTTGTTCAAGGATGGAGATTATCTTCAAAATATTTTAACCCATCTCCTAAAAGATTTTTGACACAGCCCTCTATTTACCAATGAGACCCTTTCTATAGTTAAAGACATTGTCTAATATATTCAAAAATATATAGGCAAATACTTTTAATAATCCTTTCTTTGGACTTTCTGATAAAAGCTGGCTGGCTACTCTTAACCATAAAGTTTTGGTTAGTATATTAGACTCTAATGAGAATAAAGCTGAAATTAATCTAAAACTGATATAATACAAACACTCTCAATACTGAAGTGTTTTAAATTAGATTGGCAACAACAAAACAGGCAGTTTTCTGATATGAATATAAAGTCAGTGTGAGAGAGTTCAAAGTGATTGAGTTGAATCAATTTTTCCTGCAAAACTATCATCTATTTCATTATCCCAAATTGCAACCAGATGGTAAAACTGAGGTTGGGCTAGTAAATAATCTCTTTAAAGTCATAAATGTGCCAAACTGAAGAAGTGAGTGAAGTGTCTGTGTGTGATCTTTCAAAATTTCACAACTTCACCTATATCACTCCATTTATGATCAAAGACTTTAAAATTGAGTAATATTTGTATCTTTTTCACACATTTTAAATTCAAGTTCATATATATAAATGCATTTTGAATAAAGAGGCCTGTTCAACTTTTAGTGAAATTATACAAACAATAAGATCAAATTGAATTTAGAGCTAAATACTCTTTTAATAGTGTATATTGAAAAATATTTTCAAAAATTTGAAAACCAGCTCATCTGTTATCATAATTCTATGAAGTGACTGATTCATTAAGAAAGACAATTCTAATATACAAATTCTAGGTTCCTTTTTAATACCTTTTTAATAGTAGTCAGTCAATGTTGGTTACACTGATCTAAATAATAAATTTTATTTCTTTGGCATTAGAAATCTTTGATATTATATAGACCTCTTTATATTGTAGACCTCTTTATAGAATTTATAGATATTATGCAGACCTCTTTATAAAATTCTAGATCATAAACCTCACCTATTTTAATGCAGCCTTAATTTAAATAAAGCTAAAACCAAAGGATATAGCATTTGAAGAGCAGAAAACTTAAAAGAGAGAAAATGACCTATTGGCTTTACCTATTTATATTCATTTATTTATTTATTTTTATTCATTTATTTATATTCAAGATACATAATAATAAAACATTTTGTATCTTGAAAAATTAGTGTCTTATGCATCAGTATTTGTTTAGATTTTAAATCAAGCAAAGATATTTTAGATCTTTCTTTTCTTACCTGTTCATAATTGCACTCTGCCCCCTGTCAATCTGTCTCTTGACTTTTTAAAGCAAACCCTTTATGCAATTCATCTATGTATCATTAATTCCTTAGGTCATCAAATAAATTTTTTCCTATCTGTGGGAATAAACCAAAACTAGTTTTGCTATATGCAACTTAACTTTGTTAGACAATAATTATCTCCAAGCATTTTTGAGGTGGGTAGCTATTCTAAAATGTGAGAATAACATGTAATGAAAGCAAACCTCAGAACAAATTCTGTCCTCGTATATCAGCCACCTATTGAACAAACACCTATTAGTTTTCTATCCTTTTAAGATCACAGACCACCTCTTATGTGAAAGGTTTATTTAAGGTAGAAATGATAACATTTACAAGGCAAATTCAATCAATAATCCCTCTACTTTGCAACAGGCAATATAATAAAATATCTTAAAAGAATATTTGGACACAGGGATATTTAGGTTTCATTTTTGTAATTGTCTGTAGGCCTCATAAAAATTTTCCCACATGTTTATGTAATACTAATGCAATCACCAAAACATTTTTAGTTAATTTATGTGTAATGGATTACTTTAACATCACAAATCAGAACTTACTTCCTTTTTAAAAATCTTTACTTATTTATTTTTGGAAGAGCTGGGTCTTTGCTGCTGCCTTAGGGCTTTCTCTAGTTTAAGCAAATAGGAGCTAGTCTTTAGTTGCAGTGTGTGGACTTCTCATTGTGATGGTTTCTCTTGTTGGGGATCATGAGCTCTAGGCATACCAGCTTCAGTAGTTGCAATGTGTGGCCTCTAGAGCACAGGCTCAGGAGTTGACGACACATGGGCTTAGTTGCCCCACAGCATGTGGAATCTTTCTGGACCAGGGATGGAACTGCATTGACAGAGAATCCCCTGCACTGGCAGGTGAATTCTTAACCACTGGACCACCAGGGAAGTCCAAGTGAACTGCTTTCTAATATATATCATGCTGATTAACAAGCTACACTGAAAGTGAAAAGTGAAGTTGCACAGTCGTGTCCGACTCTTTGCGAATCCATGGACTGTAGCCCACCACGCTCCTCTGTCCATGGGATTTTCCAGGCAAGAGTACTGGAGTGAGTTGCCATTTCCTTCTCCAAGGATCTTCCCAACCCAGGGATTGAACCCAGGTCTCTCGCATTGTAGGCATATGCTTTACCATCTGAGCCAAGCTACTGAGACAAGCTACTCTAGTCTACCAGTTTAAATTATTTTCTGATATTAGTTATATTAGATATAAAGCATTAAAATTAATTCAGTTTTAGATATCAGACATAGCAGCCTTATCTTGGAGCATGTGTTTCCATAATCTAACACTAAGTGATCATCTCTGAATTATAAATCTCTTCAAAAATGCCTTCTTTTGCAATATATTAAAATATATTAAATTTCCCTCTGTGTAAGTATACAATTCTATGATTTTAGTACATACACAACTTTGTGCTATTCTCACTAAAACGTTTTTAGAACATTTTCATAATCACCTCCCCTCCCCAAATTCAATAGCCATCAAAGTTACTCATCTTTCCCTTCATGACTTCCTTCCCCTGCCCAGCCATTTGCAACTACCAATACTATGTTGTTTTATGAATATATCACATTTTATTTATTCATTCATTAGTTCATGAACATTTGGATCATTTTCACCTTTGATCTGTTATGACTATGAATATTCATGTGAAAAATATTCATAAGATTTATGTGGATATAGGTTTCATTTCTTTGAGTTATATACCTAGGAGGGAGTGGAATTACTGAGTCACAAGGTAATTCCATGTTTAATATTCTGAAGAACTGCTAGACTGTTTCCAAAGTGGATGCACCATTTTACATTCCCATGAGCAGTGTAAGATGCTTCCAATTTATTCACAACCTTACAAGACTTACTCTCTTTTGAATACAGTCATCCTTGTGATTGTGAAGTAAAATCTCACTGTGGTTTTAACTTGCATTGCCCTGACGAATAACAGTGTTAAACATTTTTCATTTGATTTATTGACCATTTTTTGTATCTTCTTTTGAACAATGTTTATTCAGCTAATACTCATTTTCATATTTTTTATTTTTATTGCTGAATACACATGTAGTGTATATATCAATGCTACTCTTTACACATTCTGAGTATAAACCTTTTATCAGATGTATGATTTTTAAATAATTTCACCCCATTTTATGGTTTTTTAACTTTCACAATGATGTCCTTTGAGGTTAAAAAAAAATCTTTTAAACTTGTTGAAGTCCAATTTATCTTTTTGTTATTTCTGCTTGTTCTTTGAATGTCATTCAAGAAACTGTTGCCTAGTCCAACTTTGCATAACTATGGTATATAGTCTCCTCCAAGATTTGAATAATTTAAGTCTTCTATTTTATCCATTTTAAGTCAATTTTTGTATACAATGTAGAATAGGTATTTAATTTTTAATGTGAATTTGTAGCTGACCTGGACTATTTGTTGAAAGGATTATTCTTTCTCACATTGAATTCTCTTGGAATCTTTGCCAAAAGTTAACTGACTATAAATGCAAAGTTTTATTTCTGGAGTTCAAATTCTATTTCAGAGATCTATGTCTAACATTTTATTGCCACACCATCTTGGTTTTCCTGTAAATTCGTAGTAGGTTTTGAAGTCAGAAAATCTGAATCCTCCAACTCTGTTCTATATCAAAATTGTTTAAGCTATCCTTGGTTCCTTGAATGTTCAAATGAATTATAAGATCATCATAATAGTAATTTCCAAAGAATCAGTTGGGATTTTGATAGAGATTGTTTGAATCTGTGGATCAATTTGGGGATTATTGCTATCTAAACAATATTAATACTTCTGATCCATGAATATGCTATGTCTTCTGGTATATTTAGGTCTTCTTTAATTTCTTTTAGCAAAGTATTGTATATGCATGTGCTACATGGCAAACTCCTTAATATGTATAGTGTCATGTAATTGCAGATAGATATATCTTTACTTTCTCCTTTCCAATTGCAATACCTCTAATTTTATTTTTTTATATTATTTGTTTATTGGAGTATAATTACTTTACAATGTTGTGTTTGTTTCTGTTGTACAACAATGTGAATTAGGTATGTGTATATATACTTCTTAGGTGGCGCTGCTGGTAAAGAATCCACCAGCCGATGCAGGGGACATAAGAGATGCAGGTCCAGTCCCTGGGTTGAGAACATTCCTTGGGAAAAGAAATAGCAAATTCCAGTATTTTTGGCTGGAAAATCCCATGGACAAAGGAGCCTGGTAGACAGGAGTCCATGGGGGTCACAGAATCAGACACAACTGAGCACATACACACACAGACACACACACACACAGACACACAGACACACACACATATATTTTATATATTTATCCCCTACCTCTTGAGACATCCTTCCCCTCCCATTCCATCCCTCTAGATCATAACAGAGCACAGAACTAGGCTCTCTGTGTTATGCAGCAGCTTCCTACTAGCTACCTATTTTACACATGGAGTGTATATTTCAATGCTACTCTCTCCATCTGTCCCAGCTTCTCCTCCCCACCCTGTGTCCTCAGGTCTGCTGTCTATGTCTGCATCTCTATTCTTACCCTGCAAATAGGTTCATCAGTACCATTTTTCTAGCTTCCATATGTTGTTGTCATTGTTTAGTCTCTAAGATTTGTACAACTCTTTGCAACTGCATAGACTGCAATATACCAGGCCTCACTGTCCCTCACCATCTCCTGGTGTCCGCCCAAGTTCATGGTCATTGAATCAGTGGTGCCAACCAACCATCTCATCCTCTGCCTCCCTCTTCATTTTGCTTTCAATCTCTCCTATCATCAAGATCTTTTTCAATGAGTCTTTTCCAAAAGATCCTATGATCTTTTCTTCATATCAGATGGTCAAAGTATTGTAGCTTTGACATCAGTCCTTTCAATAAGTATTCAGGACTGATCTCCTTTAAGATGGACTGGTTGGATCTCCTTGTAGTCCAAGGGACTCTCAAGAGTCTTCTCCAACACCACAACTAAAAATCATCAATTCTTCAGCGCTCAGCCTTTGTTATGGTCCAACTTTCACATCCATACATGACTATTGGAAAGATCATAGCTTTGACTATATAAATTTTCATTGGCAAAACAGTCTCTTTGCTTTTTAATACAGTGTTAAGGTTTGTCATAGCCTTCCTTCCAAGAAGCAGGTGTCTTCTAATTTCATGGCCACAGTCACCATCCACAGTGATTTTGGGGCCTAAGAAGAGAAAATCTGTCACGCTTCCAGTTTTTTCCCTTCTTTTTTGCCATGAAATGATGGGACCAGATGTCATGATCTTAGTTTTATAAATGTTTAGTATTAAGCCAGGTTTTTCACTCTCTTCCTTCACCCTAATCAAGAGGCTCTTTAGTTACTTTTTGCTTTCTGCCATTAGAGTGATACATCTGCATATCTGAGGTTGTTGATATTTCTTCCAGCAATTTTGATTCCAGCTTGTGATTCATTCAGCTCAGCGTTCTGCATGATATAATCTACATATAAGTTAAATAAACAGGGTAACAATATACAGCTTTATTATATTCTTTCCCCAATTTTGACCCAGTCAACTGTTCCATGTAATGTTCTAACTGTTGCTTCTTGACCCACATACAGGTTTCTCAGGAGACAGGTAAGGTGGTCTGGTATTCCCATCTATTTAAGAACTTTCCACAATTTGTTGTGTTCTGCACAGTCAAAGGCATTCATGTAGTCAATGAAGCAGAAGTAGACACTTTTCTGAAATTCCTTTGTTTTCTCTACGATCCAACGAATGTTGGGAATTTGCATCTCTGTTTACCCTACCTTGGCTAAACCCACCTTGTACATCTGGAATATCTCAATTCAAGTACTGTTGAAGCCTAGCTTGGAGGATTTTGAGCATGACCTTCCTAGCATTGGAAGTGAGTACAATTGTCTTGTAGTTTGTTCAAAGAACAAAGAATGCTAAAGCATTCTTTAGCATTGCTCTTCTTTGGGCTTGGAATGAAAACTGAACTTTTTCCAACTTGTGAATACTGATAGGTTTTCCAAATTTGCTGATATAGTGAATGCAACATTTTAACACCATCATCTTTTAGTATTTTAAATAGTTCAGCTGTAACTCCATCACCTCCACTAGCTTTATTGGTAATAATTCTTCCTAAGGCTCACTTGACTTCATACTCTAGGATGCCTGGCACTAGGTGAGTGTCCACACAATTGTGGTTATCTGGGTCATTAAGACCTTTTAAAAAAAGTTTTGTGTATTTTTGCCACCTCTTCTTAATCTCCTCTGTCTCTGTTAAGTCTTTACCATTTCTGTCCTTTATCATGCTCATCCTCGCATGAAACGTTTCTTCAATATCTCAAATTTTCTTGAAAGCATGTCTAGTCTTTCCTATTCTATTGCTTTCTTCTATTTCTTTGCATTGTTCGTTGAAGAAGGCCTTCTCCTCTCTCCTTGCTGTTCTCTGGAATTCTCCATTCAGTTGTGTATATCTTTCCCTTTCTCTCTGCTTTTGGCTTCTCTTCTTTCCTCATCTATTTGTAAAGCCTCTTCAGACAACCATCTTACCTTCTTGCATTTATTTTTCTTTGTGATGGTTTTGGTTACTGCCTCCTGTACAATGTAATTTTCCAGTAAGTATCTAATGATCTGTGCCACAGTCAGCTCCAGGTCTTGTTTTTGCTGACTCTGTAGAGCTTCTCCATCTTCAGCTGCAATAAATGTAATCAATCTGATTTCAGTATTGACCATTTGGTGATTTCCCTGTGTATAGTTGTCTCTTGGGTTGTTGACAAATGGTGTTTGCTATGACCAGTGCATTCTCTTGGCAAAATTCTATTAGTCTTTGCCCTGCTTCATTTTGTACTCCAAGGCCAAACTTGTCTGTCGCTCCAAGTATCTCCTGACACCTTACTTTTGCATTCCAATCTGCTATGATGAAAAGGACATCTTTTTTTGATGTTAGTTATAGAAAGTCTTCATAGGTCTTCATAGAATTGTTCAGCTTCAGCTTCTTCAGCATCAGTGGCTGGGGCATAGACTTGGATTACTGTGATGTTGAATGGTTTTCCTTGGAAATGAACCAAACTCATTCTGTCATTTTTTAGATTGCATCCAGGTACCGTTCTGGGGACTGTTTTGTTGATTACGAAGGCTACTCCAGTTCTTCTATGGGATTCTTGTACACAGTAGTAGATATAATGGTCATCTGAATTAAATTTGCCCATTCTCATCCGTTTTAGCTCACTCATTCCTAAGATATTGATGTTCAGTCTTGCCATCTCCTGCTTGACCACATCAAATTTACCTGATTCAAGGACCTAACATTCCAGGTTCCTATGCAGTATTATTCTTTAGAGCATCAGATTTTAGTTTCACCACTAGACACACCTACAACTGAGCATCGTTTGGCCCAGCTGCTTCATTCTTTCTGAAACTATTAGTAATTGTCTACCACTCTTCCCCAGTAGCATATTGGAAATCTTCCAACCTGGGGGGGGGGGGCAGTGCTCATCTTTCGGTGTCATATCTTTTTGCTTTTTAATACTGTTAGTGGGATTCTTTCGGCAAGAATAGTGGAGTGGTTTGCCATTCCCTCCTCTATTGGACCACATTTTGTCATAACTCTCCACTATGATGCATTTGTGTTTGGTGGCCTTGTATGGCATGGCTCATAGCTTCATTGAATTACACAAGCCCCTTTGCCACAACAAGGCAATGATCCATGACATTTCCATATATAGCATCAATATACAATATTTGTTTTTCTCTTTCTGATATTCACTCTGTATGGCAGACTCTAGGTTCATCTATATCACTCAGCTTAGTTCAGTCGCTCAATCATGCCCTACTCTTTGCGACCTCATAAACTGCAGCACGTCAGGCCTCCCTGTCCATCTCCAACTGATGGAGTCTACCCAAACCCATGTCCATTGAGTCGGTGATGCCATCCAACCATCACACCCTCTGTCGTCCCCTTCTCCTCCTGCCTTCAATCTTTCCCAGCATCAGGGTCTTTTCAAATGAGTCAGTTCTTTGCATCAGGTGGCCAAAGTATTGGAGTTTCAGCTTTAATATCAGTCCTTCCAATGAACACCCAGGACTGATTTCCTTTAGGATGGACTGGTTGGATCTCCTTGCAGTCCAAGGGACTCTCAAGAGTCTTCTCCTATACCACAGTTCAAAAACATCAATTCTTCGGTGCTCAGCTTTCTTTATAGTCCAACTCTCACATCCATACATGACTACTGGGAAAACCATAGCCTTGACTAGACAGACTTTTGCTGACAAAGTAATGTTTCTGCTTTTCAATATGCTGTCTAGGTTGGTCATAACTTTCCTTCCAAGGAGTAAGTGTCTTTTAATTTCATGGCTGCAATCACCATCTGCAGTGATTTTGGAGCCCCCAAAAATAAAGTCAGCCACTGCTTCCACTGTTTCCCGATCTATTTCCCATGAAGTGATGGGCCTTAATGCCATGATCTTAGTTTTCTGAATGTTGAGCTTTAAGCCATCTTTTTCACTCTCCTCTTTCACATCTACATCACTACAAAATCATAATTCAAAAAGATTCATGAACCCCAGTGTTCACTGCAGCATTATTTGCAATAACCAGGACATGAAAGAAATCAAAAAGTCCATCAATGATGAATAGATAAAGAGAATATGGTATATATGCACAATGGACGATTGCTCAGACACAAAGAGAAACAAAATTGGCTCATTATTAGTGATGTGGATAATTTTATTTTTTGCTTGTGTAATTGCTGTGACTAGAGCATCTAATCTAGTATTCACTTTAAGTGATGAGAATTGGCTTTCTCATCTTATTCTTCATCGTAGCAGCAAAAACTCAGCCTTTCAAGTTTAGTGTGGTAATAGCTACGGGTTTTTCATAAATGCTCGTTATTAGTTCAGTATAGTTTCCCTCTATTTTTGCCTTGTTTTTATCAAAAAAGTAGGGGCTAGATTAACTCAACCCAGGGATTGAACCTAGGTTTCCTTCATTGCAGTGGATTTTTTTTTTTTTACCATCTGAGCCACCTGGGAAACCCTAACACTTGCCAACATCTATATTATTCACTCTTGACATAAAAGTTAAAAAGAAAAAAAAAAGCACATTTTCTGGAATTTTACAACCTGAATGTAGAAAAATGATTCAAAAAACATTCATACTTACACAGAACTACTGGTATTATGGGTCCTGCAAAAGAAAAAATGCTAAAGTGGGATGAAAGAACACAAGTAGGAAATCTATTCGAGGAGAGCCTTTTGAGAACTGGTAGCAACTTCAGGTTTTAACTACAAAGTCTGTGTTAAGTCTCCTACTCTCATCTTTCTTATCACCATCCTGAGTAAATCTTTATCACAGAAATTAAAAATATAAGCATATGTACTTTTTTTTACTGACTATATTTTCCAAGTGTTTATTACTGAGAGCCAGAACTCACTATTGTTTAACTTTATTTCTTCAAACAAACAAACAAAAAATAGTATGTGAACTACTATGCTACAATTCTCTGTGAGAAAAATGTGCTATATAAAACGTAAAGAAACAACATATAGATTCAATGCAATCCATAAAAACTCCAATGGCATTTTTCACAGAATTAGAACAAACAATCCTAAAATTTGTATGGATCCACATAGGTCCTGCATAACCAAAGCAATCGTGAGAAAGAACAAAGCTGAAGGCATTATGTTCCCTGAACTCTAACTTTAATTACAAAGCTATAATAGTTAAAACAGACACAAAGAACAATAGAACATAAAAGACAACCCAGAAATGAACTCACCCATCTATGGTCAATAAATTTATTACAAAAGACCCAAGATTAAACAAAAAGATAGTCTCTTCAACAAGCAGTGTTACCACATGCAAAAGAATGGTACAAGACCACTACCTGATATCACACAAAAATATAAACTCAAAATGAACTAAATACTTAAATGTGAGATCTGAAATCATAAAGATCCTAGGAAAAGATATAAGAACAAATTTCCTTGGTATTGATCTTGGCAGTGATTTTTTTTGGATTTGACAACAAAAGCAAAAACAAACAAGTGGGACCACATCAAACTAAAAAGCTTCTGCATAGCAAAGAAAGCCATTAACATAATGAAAAGGCAACTTACAGGATAGTAGAAATATTTTCAAATTTATACCTGATGATAAGGGATTGATTTAATATCAAAAATATATAAAGAATTCATAAAACTCAGTAGCAAAAACCATGCAATCCAAATAAAAATACTCAGGAGATCTGAATTTTCCAAAGAAGTCATACAAATGGCTTACAGTTAATGAAAAGATGTTCATCACTAATCTGAAAAATATAAGTCATACCACAATGAGGTTTTGTCTCACATTTGTTAACATTTCTATTACCAAAAAGACAAGAAATTACAAGTGTTGTTAAGGAAGTGGAGAAAAGGGAAATCTTGTGCAATAAGAATGTAAATTGGTGCAGCCATAATGGAAAACAACATGGAGATTTCTCAAAAAATTAAAAATACAACTGCCATGTAGTCCAATAACCCTACTTTTGGGTATTTTTCATAAGAAAGCTAAAACATAAACTTGAAAAACTATATGCATCCCCATGTTCATTGTAACATGATATGTAATAGCAAAAATATGGAAATTAAGTGTTCACCTGTAGATGAATGGATGCAATGGATACAGAAACTGTGATATATATATATATATTATCAGTGAAGTTGCTCAGTCATGTCCGACTCTTTGCAATCCCATGGACTGTAGCCTACCAGGCTCCTCCATCCATGGAATTTTCCAGGCAAGAGTACTGGAGTGGGTTGCCATATCCTTCTCCAGGGGATCTTCCTGACCCGGGGATCATACTCAGGTCTCCCACATTGCAGACAGACGCTTTACCGTCTGAACTAATTCAGCCATAAAAAGATGAACTCTTATCATTTGCAATAGTTCATTTGGATTGACTTTCAGGGAATTATACTAAGAGAAATAAATGACACACAGGAAGACACATACTGGATGATCTCACTTATACCTGGAATCTAAAATTATCTGTCTGTAGAAGTAGTGGTGGTTGCCAGGGGCTAAGGGTGGGGGAAATGGGGAAATGTTGGTCAAAGAGTACAAACTTTCAATTATAAGATAAATAATTCTAGAGAATCAATTGTACAGCATTTGCAGGAAGATTCTAGGAAATCAATTGTACTGCATTGGTAGATGGATTCTTTTATCACTGTGCCACCTGGGAAGCCCATGTACAGCATGGTGAGTATAATTAATAATGCTGTGTACTTGAAAGTTGCTAAGATGAGATCTTAAGTGTACTAAAAAAAAATCATAACTATCTGAAGTAAGAGATGTGTTAATTAACTGTATTATGATAATGATTTCATAACGTATCAAATCATCATGTTGCAATCTAAAATATATACAATTTTATCTGTCAATTATGTCTTAATAAAGCTGGGAAAAATAATGAAAACTTTCAGTAGTATTTCAGTTCTTACAACGTACCAGTTGATTTACTAGGTGCTTTAGGCATACAGATTCATTGAATCCTCACAAACCCATATGAAATGGTATATGATAAGCATTTTACAGGGAGGAAACTGAGGTGCAGTGGCTTAAATAGCTATTAAGTAAAACAGATTCTTTGAAACTAAGCAGTCTATTCCTATAAGCCACTTTCTGAACCTCTAAACTATACTCTCACTTAAACGAATTTATGTCATCATTATTCTTCATCCATTAAAATATCTTACATATTTCGATAAATCACTTCTTTATTTCCTCTTCTCATTGGTCATCTTTTAATAAGTCAGAATTTTTAAGGCATATATTAATAAAATTTAGCTGGATGTGCTGCGGATATACTCAAGGCATGACAATGCCACTTTGATAAACAATTTAGGATAGAACATGTTTAGGTTAATGTGTCTTTGCAGGAAAAGATGATTTGGTGTCTTGATACCAGAGGTAAGATGGTTTTAAGATAACAAAAAATCAGCAACCCTAACAATGTAATAATGTAGTGCTTTTTTTAAAATTTTCTATTAGCATAGGTGATAAAGATATAAACAGATAAAATATATTTGCTTTTCATCAACACAATATTAAACTAAGTGAATATTAATGTCTGATGCATCTGTGCAAAAGGAGAAATAAACATAGATGGGAGATTAATTTATTGAAAAGCATTAAATGCTTATATTGTTTTTATTGTTCAGTCACTAAATCGTGTTCCACCCTTTCATGACCTCATGGACTGTAGCCCACCAGGTTCCTCTGCCCATGGGATTCCCCAGGCAAGAATTCTGAAATAGGTTGCTATTTCCTTCTCCGTGAGATCTTCCCTACCCAGGGATTGGATCCATGTCTCCTTCTAGCAGGTGAATTCTTTACCACTGAGCCACCAAGGAAGCCAAATGCTTACATATAATGGACTTACAGTATAGATACAACTACAAGTTTCACTGAAAATGTTCTATAAATTCAGGAGGCATGGCTGCTTCTGTGTATGTGTGTGAGAGAGAGTGACTCTGTGCTGTTCATGCATTATGACCTAACCTTTTTGCATTTCAGTGTACTTAAGTCCTTTATTTGTTTTACCATAAACCTTTCCTACCATAAAGAAAAAAGAAAGCACTGAATGCTCATCATTGAATATTCCTTATGTTTTGAGGAGTAGTGATTTATACAGTATAATATCTGCATTTAAGTAAAAACACACAAGGAATTAAATACTTATTTCACGTTTGGCTTGAACAACATTCTCCTTCACTTCTACCTGTCTTAATGGAGAAAATTCATGAAGATCTAAATGCTTTGGATAACTGTAAATGTTTTATGAGCTCAGTATAATTGCAGTCATGTTCACTAGCTTATTTATTTATTTATTTATTTTGAAAGAGAGAAAAAGGAGAGGTCCTATCCCTTTTTACAGAATATAGTGGCTTTTTTAGGACTTCCTGGGTAGCTCGGCTGGTAAGGAATACACCTGAAATGCAAGAGATCTCGGTTCAATTCCTGGGTTGGGAAATTCCCCTGGAGAAGAGATAGGCTACCCACCCTGGTATTCTTGGGCTTCCCTGGTGGGTCATACAGTAAAGAAACCACCTGCAAAGTGGGAGGCCTGGGTTCAGTCTGTAGGTTGGGAAGATCTCCTGGAGGAGGGCATGGCAACCCACTCCAGTATTCTTGCCTGGAGAATTCCCATGGGCAGAAGAGCCTAGTGGACTACAGTTCATGGGGTCGCAGAAAGTCTGACCTGACTAATCACAGCACGGAGGCCTTTTTACTGTTAATATTAAGCTTTTCAAACATCATTCCTTCTGTTTTAGAACAGGATTACTTCTACAACTTCTGACAGATTTTTTTAAACATTTCCGTAATATTCTGAACGCTTAAATAAAACTCAGATTCAAAGGAGCAAAGAATCAACATATATTTCATTGAAATCTCAGTAGGTGTTAAAATTTTAATAAGCACATAATACTGTGTATTAAATATTTTTCTGCAGAATTTATTACTACTTTTTCTTTCCTTATCATATGCACATGAAACGTATATGAAAGTGAAAGAAAGTGAAGTCGCTCAGTTGTGTCCAACTCTTTGCAACCTCATGGACTGTAGCCTACTAGGCTCCTCTGTCCATGGGATTTTCCAGGCCAGAGTACTGGAGTGGGTTGTCATTTTCACCTCCACGGGATCTTCCTTACCCAGGGATCAAGCCCATGTTTCTTGGGTCTCCTGCCTTGACAGGCAGATCCTCTACCACTAGGTACTAACTGAATATTTCTTAAACCTGAATTTTTTTTAAATGTATATCAATGTTAAGTAAGATATTATACTATCTGTATCTTTGTCCTCCTCCCTGGGCCTTGCATGGGCTAAGAAACTTGTAAGAACCTTGATACGTGGGGTTACATTTAGCCCAGAGCCATTTTTGTCTATAGATAGGTTTTTATTTTTATTTTTTTTAATTCAATTTATTTAAACTAAAAGACAAAACACAACAAAAACTGTTAATGGAAATATAGAGACTAAGCATCTGTGAAGAAACAAAATATAGTATGCACATTCCATGGATTTTACTTAATGATATATCTGCATTTTAATATTTTGTACTTCCAAGTATGTGTTTTCTGATGTTAAACTATTTTGTACATGTCACTGTCAATGGTGAGTTCTTCTCTAGGAGTGTGCATATTTCATGAAAGATTTATTTAAGATTCTGTTGGACTCAAGACAAATTTCTAAATCCTTCTCCTTAAATATTTTATTCAATCAAAGAAACTACTTGAACAAAAATAAAGATTTAAAAATTATATAATTAATATGCATCTGTAGGATGTTTTCCTAAAAAATGTTGCTATACATTATATAATTATGTATATACACTTATATGTTTATTTATTTACTTATATATATGCAAATTCTTATAGACCAATGCAACTGCAAGAATTCTATAAAACATCCAAATCATTGTTTTGTGTATTTGTTCCTTGAAATGTCAAGATCTGATGAAAAACTTTCTTGGTTAATAGAATGTGTTTTTATCATTGTCTATACATATAGTTATTCAAAAACAAAATAACATAGCTCTAGTCTTATCTTAAATAGATATGAAAGAGCTATAAAATCTAACAACAAGTTAGAATAGCAGAATGGAAAAGAAGACTTGTTTCTCATCAGGGCACTTCATCTAAATGAGTGAACTGGGTCAGAGATCTTAATAGAATTGAAAGTCAAACCCTGTAGCAAGATTCCAGGATTCATAAAAATACTAGTTACAGGCCTAGGCTTTGGAGTTGGATCGTGGTTCTTTCCTGTATTGAATCATCCCATGGTACTTTCCTGTATTAAATCTACTTGTCTGAGTATTCAATTACTAACTGTGTCTCCATATGACAGTTAATACTGCTAGTGCAGTGATTTGCTCATATGACAATTAGGGACCAAGCCAAGGTTAAGAACATCCTAGGCACACAATATATGTTTGTTGAACAATTCTAGTTAAAAAGAAGATTATTTTGAATGGATTTTTGCATAACCAAGTCATATTCATATCACAGAATCTGTTTTCTATGAACTTTTTGTAATACACACACACACACACATATATAAACATTGAAGTGTTTCAGTAGTGAGGACAAGAATAAAGATTTCATATTTTTAAAGGATTTTAGGCTTTTCCATTTTCTCTTGATTCAAAATCTCTGTGTTTCAGGCCATTCTATGTACAATGCCCTTTTAAGATACCATATTTCCAACTGACAGAGAATCTAAAACTAACTCCCTTACCACATAGATGTAATTGGCTTTTTAGCAAATCTTACAGTGTAAAAGATGGCATTTCTTGCTGTGAAGATTTATGAGCAGGCGTATATGCAGAACTTTCACTTTTTGTCATGTTTTTATGTTTGAGGACATTTATATTCTTCATTTTCTAACTTTTCAAAATGTGTATAATGCTTTCTTGTTACATGTAAGTTTATTTCCAACTTTACCGAACTATGATGCCTGGAATGTGAAGATAGCCTTATTCACAAACACTCTGATAGTTTAAGTTGTACATTTTGCTTTTTTATCTAATTTTGGAACTTTTTCTTCAAGCAGTTTAGTGAGTTGGACATTTCCATTTTATGAGACATGATGGATTTTTTCATCTTATATTTGAGTCTGACTGAAAGAAAGATTGAAAAAAATAATATTTTAGAAATTTTAACTGAGAGCAAGTTTGTTGTTTGTTCTTTAGTAGATTTTATTACCTTCTCTCTCATGATTAAACATGTTCATTAACAGTTATCGCCTAATGATCAGGCAGGCAGTTCAGACTTGCTCAATTATTTCTTTTGTCTATTGACCCATTCATATCACAGATCCCCATTGAAGAAACATCAAAAATGTCTAAGTACCAAATGATTTTGTGGTTAGTGTTAGGGGAGTTTGTAATTTCCTTGGTTCTGTCTCACTGCAGCAAAAATTTGAAGCGATAAATGGACCAGTGTTATAGCTCAGTTTTATTGGCAAGCAAAGGAAAATGCAACCTTGAGGCATGAGGGCAGGCCGACTCAAAAGACTTGAAGAGAAGAGAAGCCAAGCCTCCGGCCCGATTTTGGCTCTTCTTTTTATGTTTCGTTTTTGTTTTTGTTTTTTTTCTCCTCCCCCTGAGCTTGCCCTATGTAAACTGGGCTAGCCAGGAGGGCTGTTTGTTTTACCTGAGGTCCTCACTCCAGTCTTTGGACCTTCCTTTGTTCTATTTTCTTGGGCATTTTCCTTCTTAATCTTTTAGCCACCGTGATTTTGGACTCCCTTTTCCTATTCTAACTACTTAACAGTTAGTATGGAATGTCAGAACTTAGTTTATTCTGTTGGCAAAGATTCATTTCTCCTTTTATTGGTATTTACAAAAAGAGCTCTGAAAAGGAAACACAATAATTATAACTAACACAATGTACTCCAGAAAAATCCAACAGCAAACAACTAATTATCGTCATACTGTTATTATTACTGCATTTTTGTATACTACTTGCTCCTAAAGAGAAATTGAGACAGTTAAAATTTAATATAACAATATCCGTGTACATTTTTTGTTGATTTAGTTTTCCTCTTTAAAACTATTACACTTATTTGTGCTAGCTGGCTTTATATGCTTTGTAAACCATATCCAACTGATACTAGTAGCATAATATCCAAATATAAATGTTCAATTTTTCTTTTTTTTTAGTTATTAGGGAAATAAATTCTTGAATTAAAACATTTATAGTAAAAATAACTTCAGAGGTATTTTGTTCCTGTAGTGTCCATGTGTTAAATTCAAAAGTTTTGATAATGGAGCTTTTGATTTTTAAATAGAGAAAACTGAAAGTGAAAGTGCTAGTCAAATTTCAAAGCTATTTTGTTTCCTGTAGTGTCTGTGTGCTAAATTCAAAAGTTTTGATAGTGAAGCTTTTGATTTTTGAATAGAGAAAAGATAATTTTAAACATTTTGCTTTTTTGGTGCAATACCATCTTTAGACAGCCAGGTATTTTAAAGATAACTTGTTTATCCAATTCATCTGTTGATGGACATTTAATTTGCTTCTGTGTCATGGCAGTTGTGAACAGTGTTTTTAATAGACAAGTGGGATGGGGGGAGAGTGGGAGAAAGTTCCAAGGGGGAAGGGACATATTAATTGTCTGATTCATTCATTGTTCACAGCAGAGATTAATACAATGTTGAAAAGCAATTACACCCAGATTTAAAAAAAAAGTTTGTTGTTGTTCAGTCACTAAGTAGTGTCTAACTCTTTGTAACCCCATGGACTACAGCATGAGATTACAGTAGAAATGTCGTTGTTTTCTGAGCCATGTGACACGTATTTGCATTTTGTTTGTAATTTGCTGAATCATCTCTCTTACATCCTCATTTCTCCATGACTGTCATGGAGACTAAAAACTGTCTTTTCTGCTACACACAGCGCCATTAATTTCAAACGGAAAAACCTTTGCAAAATACTTGTGATCTGTCAATACGTAAAATGAAAATCATTATACATAAAAGCTTTCCTCAAGATTTATGCTTGAGAATTCACTTATATTGAATGCATGCTCAATCTCTCAGTCATGACCAACTCTTTGTGACCCTGTGGACTATAGCCCTCTGTCCATGGGATTTTCCCGGCAAGAATACTGGAGCAGGTTGCCATTTCCTCCTCCTGGGGATTTCCAGATCCAGGGGTCAAACTCGCCTCACCAGCATTGCAGGTAGATTCTTTACCACTGAACCACCAGGGAAGCCCCTCCTCACTAACTGTTAGTTAAAAAGTAACCCCTTTTTTCCAGTAGTCATATTGGGATATGAGAATTGGAACATAAAGGAGGCTGAGCACTGAAAAATTGATGCTTTTGAACTGTGGTGCTGGAGACACCTCTAATTTAACTTTTTCTACACCAAATTTCATACCTTCATGTACTCCACCTGTAGATTCCCAATCACAGTCAATTGAAACAACCTTCTTACAGTTCCTAGACCAAAAGCCTTGGCATCCTCCTCACTTCTCATCTTTAATTCACATAACCTCTTCGATCAATCCACATTCTCTTAGCCCTACATTTGAAATAAATTACAGATTACATTATCTCTAAAATATCTTTAGCAATACCAAACATCCAAGCCACATAATCTTTCTCTTCAGTTCAGTTCAATTCAGTCGTTCAGTCGTGTCTGACTCTTTGCGACCCATGGACTGCAGCACGCCAGGCTTCCCTGTCCATCATCAACTCCCAGAATCCACACAAACCCATGTCCATTGAATCGGTGATGCCATCCAACCATCTCATCTTCTGTCATCCCCTTCTCCTCCTGCCCTCAATCTTTCCCAGCATCAGGGTCTTTTCAAATGAGTCAATTCTTTGCATCAGGTGGCCAAAGTATTAGAGTTTCAGCTTCAACATCAGTCCTTCCAATGAACAGATCCAGAACTGATCTCCTTTAGGATGGACTGGTTGGATCTCCTTGCAGTCCAAGGGACTCTCAATAATTTTTTCCAACACCACGGTTCAAAAGCATCAATTCTTTGGTGCTCAGCTTTCTTTATAGTCCAAATCTCACAGCCACACATGACTACTGGAAAAACCATAGCCTTGACTAGACGGACCTTTGTTGACAAAGTAATGTCTCTGCTGTTTAATATGCTGTCTAGGTTGGTCATAACTTTCCTTCCAAGGAGTAAGCATCTTCTAATTTCATGGCTGCAATCAACATCTTCAGTGATTTTGGAGCCCAAGAAAATAATGTCTGTCACTGTTTCCATTGTTTCCCCATCTATTTGCTATGAAGTGATGAGATCTAATGCCATAATCTTCGTTTTCTGAATGTTGAGTTTTAAGCCAACATTTTCACTCTCCTCTTTCACTTTCATCAAGAGGCTCTTTAGCTTGTCTTCTTTTTCTGCCATAAGGGTGGTGTCATCTGCATATCTGAAGTTATTGATATTTCTCTCTGCAAACTTCATTCCAGCTTGTGCTTCATTCAGCCCAGCATTTCACATGATGTACTCTGCATATAAGTTAAAAAAGCAGGGTGACATTATACAGCCTTGTCATATTCCTTTCTCAATTTGGAACCAGTCTGTTGTTCCATGTTCAGTTTTAACTGTTGCTTCTTGACCTGCATACAGATTTCTCCAGAGGCAGGTCAGGTAGTCTGGCATTCTCATCTCTTTAAGAATTTTCCACAGTTTTTTGTGATCCACACAGTCAAAGACATTAGCATATGAATGAAGCAGAAGTAGATGTTTTTCTGGAACTCTCTTGCTTTTGTTATAATGCAGTGGATGTTGACAATTTGATCTCTGGTTCCTTTACCTTTTCTAAATCCAGCTTGAACATCTGGAAGTTCTCAGATCATGTACTGTTGAAGCCTAGCTTGGAGAATTTTTAACATTACTTTGCTAGCATGTGAGGTGAGTGCAATTGTGAGGTACTTTGAATATTTTTTGGCATTGCTTTTCTTTGTGACTGGAATGAAATCTGACCTTTTCCATTCCTGTGGCCACTGCCGCCTTTTCCATATTTTCTGACATATTGAGTGCAGCACTTTCACAGTATCATCTTTCAGGATTTGAAATAGCTCAACTGGAATTCCATCACCTACACTAGCTTTGTTTGTAGTGATCCTTCTTAATGCCCACTTGACTTTGCATTCCAAGATGTCTGGCTCTAACCACCACTGTGGTTATCTGGGTCCTTAAGATCTTTTTTGTATAGCTCTTCTGTGTATTCTTGCCACCTCTTCTTAATATCATCTGCTTCTGTTAGGTCCATACCATTTCTGCCCTTTATTGTGCACATCTTTGCAAGAAGTATTCCCTTGGTATCTCTGATGTTCTTGAAGAGATCTCTAGTCTTTTCCATTCTATTGTTTTCCTCTGTTTCTTATCATTGATACAGAGGAAGGCTTTCTTATCTCTCCTTGCTATTCTTTTCAACTCTGTATTGAGATGGATATGTCTTTCTTTTTCTCCTTTGCCTCTCACTTCTCTTCTTTTCTCAGCTATTTGTAAGGCCTACTCAGACAACCATTTTGCCTGTAGCATTTCTTTTTCTTGGGGATGGTTTTTATCACAGCCTCCTGTGCAATGTTTGAATCTCTGTCCATAGTTCTTTAGGCACTCTGCCTATCAGATCTAATGCCTTGAATCTATTTGTCACTTCCACTGTATAATCTACTGTTAATCCACTGTATAATCTTTCCCTTGGGATATTGCAAAAGACACTGACTTTCCATCATTTGCTTTTAATTTCCTACAGTCTATACACAATGCATTTGTTGGAGGGATCCTTCTATAATCTCTATCAGTGACTATCATTTCTCCCCTTAGAAATCCACTATAGTTTCTCATTTTACTGTGAGTAAAAATAAACAGAAAATTACAACAGCCTGAAAAACTCTGAATAATTTTTATTTTCTTAGTACTCTGATCTCATGTCCTTCAACATTCCCTTTGGCTAAACTGTCTTCTCTATTGTTTTTGGAACATATTAGACATGCAAATGTGTTTCTTCCACTTGGTATGTTCTTGTTGTATGTGGTTTTCACTTTCTTCAAGTTTCTTCATAAAGGTCAGGTTCTCAAGAAAGCTATCCTGACAGTACTATAAACTTCCTTTCTCTGTTCTTATCCACTTTTCCCTGTGTTTTTCCCCCATAACATCACTCATCCTCTTCTTACAGACCACTGAATCTTAACTGTTATGCTTTATTTTTGGCACTGCCATGTGACCTGCAAGATCTCTCTTCCCCAATTGATTGTACCTGTGCAGTAGCAGTGACTGCCCATAATCCCATCCACTCGGACACCAGGGAACTCCTGGCATTATGCTTAATTTTATTGTTGGCGTCTACCTTTAGTATTTCAGTCTGATGAGAGCAGAAATTTTCATCATCCTATTGATTCTTTTTCCTGGTGTATAAAACAGTGTCTGATATATAATATAGCACTCAATGAATATGAGCCTAATATGTAAATGAAATGCTTACTGGAAGTGATGCAAAGTAGGCTTTTCTTTTTTATAGTATGCCTCCTTCCCTGTAGATGTCTTGTTCATAGCACCTAAATTACTGGCCGGTGTAGTCAAGCCTGTGCATTTAAGCAATACCTTCCAAATGTCTATGAAAACATATTATCTGATTAGTTAGTCTTTCATTTTCATTTTTTCTTCTTAATTTTTATTTATTTATTGATAGCTGTACTGGGTTTCTGTTGCTCCCAATGGGTATTCTCTAGTTGTGGTGAGCAGAGGCCACTCTCTATTTGTGGTGAGTGGGCTTCTCACTGTGTTGGGCTTCTCTTGCTGTAGAGTGTGGGCTCTAGAGAGCATGGACTTAAGTAGCTGTGGTGCATGGGCTTAATTGCTTTGCGGCATGTGGAATCATCCCGGACTAGGGATTGAACCTGTGTCCTCTGCATTGGCAGATGTATTCTCAACCCCTGGACCACCAGGGAAGTCTGACGCCTTCATTTTCTTATAATGTAACAATATTTTATTATCTTACAGTCATAAATTAAAGCAGCCAGACATAGTGAAAAGACTACAAGAGAGAGCGATAGAAATATGTTGTCGTAGTATAGTAGGTTACACATCACAATAATTTGGATGGTACTGTAATACACACACACACACACACACACACACACACACACACACACAAAGGAGTGATTGCCAAAAGCAATTGGGTTGTGAATACAAATTATAAGCCCTTAAAATCACATAGAAGTAAAATCAATGACTTCAAAAACTGAATGTCAGAAATATTTGAACCCAATGAAATAATGAAGCATTTGAAAAATGAACACTTTACAAGTTTTCACACTTAAACCATTTACTAAGAAGAACTCACCAAAAAGAATTTTCTACAGGGATGAAGTTCATAAAGCATCTGTTACATAATTATGCATATAAAATCAATGCATTTCTAGAGGTGGTAATTAGGCACGTAAACCACATCAAATAAGTGAAAACACTTTGATTGCACAGTGATATTTCTAAATTTAGTTGTTTAAGCTCTGTTGAATTACATAAAAATCACTAAAACAAAGTAGTCAAGATAAGCCTGAAGGGACAAAATATTACACTTTTTAAAATATTGTTGTTCTGTAGCTAAGTCGTATCTGACTTTTGACCCATAACCAATTGGATCAAATAACTGTTCTCTACTGAGATATTAAATGTTGATTAAGTTTATGTATACAACAAAAGCCTCAGATTTTTTGTGGAGTGTTCTCATTATGGTACACTGCACACGTAAAGATAATCATATTTGTTTAATAAAAACAATGCTCATAAAACAATTTCAGGGATAATGAAAATTAAAAAAAAGTTAACTAAAGAATAAATTATTATTGATAATTTATCTTGCCAATGCAAGAGACTTAAGAGATTGAGGTTCCATCCCTGCATCAGGAAGATTCCCTGCAGGGGGAAATGGCAATCCCCTCCAGTATTCTGGCCTGGAGAATTCCAAGGGGAGAGGAGCCTTGTGGGTTACAGTCCATGGCATTGCAAAGAGTTGGACACCACTGAGCATCTCAGTGCACACACATCAATGAACTTAAAATTCATCGAATTTTGGAGTATGTATAAGGATAAAATGTAATGTGAACCAGACAGCAATGTATATTTAAGACTAATTAAGTTAATATGTGCTAACTTTACTCTGATAAACACTATATATACTTAACATAATCTATTTCTAATAACAAATCCAAGAGTAGATCTATTATTATCTTCATTGCATGGATAAGAATATTAGGTTTATAGAGAATAATAAATTGCTCATGAGAGCATGTATTAAAAGAACTTAGATTTAAGCTTGGTGGTCTAACTCTGTATTTTATGTATGTATATATCTACGGTCTAACTCTATCTGTTGCTGTTAAGTCACTAAGTCGTGTCCAACTCTTTAGTGATCTCATGGACTTTAGCCCGCCAGGGTCCATAGGGTCCATAGGGTTTCCCAGGCAAGAATACTGGAGTGGGTTGTCATTTCCTTCTCTATGGGATCTTCCTGACCTAGGTATTGAATTTGCATCTCTTGCATCGGCAGGCAGATTCTTTACCAATGAGCCGCCTGGAAAGCTCCTTGACTCTATATTACAATGACCTAAAGTGCTTGTTCCAAAGAGTATGCAAGACCAAAAATATGTATAAGGTAGGAAAACTCTGCATGCTTTTTTGAAGACTGATGAGAAATACCTTTTTCTCCAGATCTTAGCAAATTATAGAATTTGGGTGAGAAACTAAATCTTTGAGCATTTAGAAGGAATGAGAAATTACCTCTTTTAGATACTATGCCTGTAATTTTGTAGTGTTAAAGCCACCACCAGAATTTGAAGACAAGGAAAATTTCACAAAAATAAATTTATGTTTGAAGGTATTCCAGAAAATCAACCTCTTTTAACTAATAGAAGAATCAAATAAAAAAATTCAATATTAATGGATAAATAGTAAGAATTTAATCATGAGTAGTAGGCAGAAACTGTTTCCCATCTTTATATTATATCCCTTATGTTATTAAAATGAGCATATTTACATAATCTTTGAATACATTTTCAATACTAGGATAACCTCACAACCAAGGGTTGTTTGGAAATACTGATTTATAAAATTTATATGTTTGATGTATTTATATTTTTCTCTTTATATTTTTGTACTATTGTTAAAATAGTTTCTGAAACTTTTTTTTTCCTATGCACCATGTTGTTTTTATTTTTACTTTTACCTTATTTCTTATAAACGTAAAACTGAAAAGTCAATACTTTGTGACCCTACTGACCTATGGGTAAGTTTGAGGCATTTACACTGTGGCTGATAAAACAAATTCATTGTTTATCCTTTGTACTTATATGGTCAAGTGAGTTGAAAATACGCATCATAAAGTGAAATCATCTTTGTCTAAATTTGAGCAAATCTCTAGAGAATACTGAATCCTTTAGTGAAAGTAAAATGTTAATATAGCATTTTCAAATTTGGGAAAAACATACAATTCTGTGGGCTTGGTATAGTGCTGCACTATTTGCATAAGTGTTTGTGGGTTATCTCAGATAAAATATGCTATCAAAGGAGGATTATACTAAAATAATCACTCTACAGAAGAACACACACAGCAATAAGAGCCCATTTGTATAGAGCCATAAGAAATAGAAGGAATGACATCATTGGACGGGGAAATGAAGCAATAATATATTCTCTCAGATTTTCCATTTGCATAAATTATATCACAGAATGCTTCCTGTATGCTGATGGATATGCATTCAACTGTAAGCAAATTAACAGTTATTACCATGGCAAAATTATGCCATTTGTACTTATATTAATGCAGGAGAAGAATGACTGAGATATAGAATACCAAGCATTGCTCGGAAAGCAATTTATTATTTTATCCATGAAAGGACTTGAAATAATAGGACACTAAGATAAAAAGAGTTTAAGATTGATTTTGTGAGGAATTAGGAAATTGAATGAAATCCATAGAAACATAATGAGGGTTAGTAAATGAAAGAAGTAAGTGAATTATAGGGAAGCATTTGGATATAAACCAGTGTTTTAAAGTCTTTGTCAGTGTAGTTTTCTAACTGTAATAAAACTTTTATGATGGTAAATAAATTACAAAGGAAGACTTGGCTGAGCCTGTTGTCTCAGTCCCATGTGTGTTCAAACATAGATGCGGTGATTTTCTATGAATAACAAAATTCTATAAAGCACGTTAAAAAACCTATAATATGTGTGAGGTATATGGGGTAGTTGCAGGTGTTAAAAACTTACATTAACAATGCTTGTAGTAAAAATGAGAGCGAGAGAATTCACACTGATTATTTTTTCTAGACACAATTCGTTTGCAAATATATATTTTTTCACCCTTAGTACTCTCAAGTGCATTTGAGTCTGTAGTAAGTTTTTACCCAGGCTACAGTGCATGGATATTTAAAACATAATTCCAAAGAACACTGAATTGAATGAATGTCACAATTACAGTGGTTAAAGGTAAGAGAAATTTTGCAAATTTTTATATATGAATACTAATTAAATAAGAGAAACTTTTTTTTTTTTAATTTTGTTGCTGTTCCATTGTTAAATCATGTCCAATTCTTTGTGACCCCATGGGCTGCAGCACACCAGGCTTCCTTATACTTAACTATCTCCCAGAGTTTGCTCAAACTCATGTCCATTGAGTTGGTGATGCCATCAACCATCTCATCCTCTGTCACCCTCCTCTCCTCCTGCCCTCAATCTTTACCAGCATCAGGGTCTTTTCCAATGAGACAGCTTTTCAAATCAGGTGGTCAAAGTACTGGAATTTTGCTGTATATCAATAAATACTGTTAATGTTTAATAACATCTTCATTGATAAATGATCACTGATAATGACATAATAATTTCAAAACAAATTTATGTTCAGGCGTTTGAGAGTAAGCAACTCCTAATTTGAGGCTGATGGAAAATACAACATTACATTAAAAAAATTCTAAATTATTTGCAGGAGGCCAACATAAGTAGGGAAATAGTTGAATCCACAGATGAGGGAAAATAAAAAGTGTTTCAATCAAATATTAAGAAAGAGAAGACAGATATTTCAAGTTCTTTAGGGAAGATAATGCCAGAAGGACTAAATTCTGTTCAAATTATACAGCATATATTATATAAAATTTATTTTACATATGAAAATTTATTTTAATTACAGCTAAAATAGTCAAATAAAGGGAGAATTAAAGAAAGATATGTTTGTCAATATGCCATTGGGATAGCAGATATCACTCTAACCATTGCAGAGAGATTTTCATGCACAAAATTAGATACAAAAGTGTTAGAAAGGATGTAAGTGTAAAATGGGTGGTAATCAAAGGAGAAAAAACTGTAGGGAACACTACCTTCCCTCAGGGAAGGGACAGTGATAGGAATGCTGGCCCTGGGAAGGACACCTCTCCCCGAGTTTCTGGGAGCATCTGTGGATGCTGTGGCTGTTGGAATTCCCATTGTTAAAACTTAATAAGAGCCAGTAGTCTACAGTTCCACTATACCGAACAGGCTTTTTAGTTTCAATTGCCTAAAACTTTTATTGCTATTGTTACTGTAGAAGCCAGTCAATGGGTACTCTGCTCAGAGATTTATATGCTCACTGTTGCTGCTGTCACTGTCTGATGAGCCCATGGCAGCTTTGTTTCTGGCTGAGGCTACTGGGAGGTCCTTCATGCTTCTATTGGCATCACACTGCCTAAGCAAGAAGCTGCTGTTGCTGCCATGGGACATATCAACAGAACCAGAAAGAAAGAAAGGAAGAAAGGAAGAAAGAAAGAGAGAAAGAAAGATTGAGAAATGTAGTTTTCAGATTTCTAGCCTCAGGTGATATCTAGGGGAACATGTAAAGGCAGATATAAAGAAAAGAGTCAAAGACAAGTAACAAACAAACAATGTACTGTGTGTCAATTACATTTGTGAACATTGAAAATAAATGAGAACTGTATGATAGCATCTGAGTTGACTGGAATGCTGTCATTTCTAATAGGTTAGAAACCATAGCTGACAGAGGTAGAAATTATCTTCTACAGAGGAAGGAACCTAATACAGCAGTAAAGATTCATAGGAATAAAGGATTGATAGTCTGAGAGAGTCAAGATATTTATTACACATTCCAGAGGACATCAATCTAAAAAAATTTGTAAAAATAAACACAAACAAACAAACAAAATAGAAATCAAACCTAGAGGATGAAGAAAAAGCTCCATGGAGTTAAGTCACAAAAAGATAATGATGTCCACCCTGAAGGGTAGGTAGGGCAGATGACTAGATCAAAGGCTTGTCAGTTGTGGTCTAGATTATTCAAATCTTTCAAAGCCAATGAAAAAGTTTTCAACTTAAGATTTTAGAATTATTTATATCAATTAGCTTTAGTAATCTGCAAAATGTGGTTCTCACCTTGCCTGCTTCATTAATTTCTAGCACTCTCTTTATATCTTGTTAAAGTATTTCATAGATTATATAACCTACTTATCACCACATACTGAAACAATCACTGTGAAACTGTAAAAAGCATAAAAGAGAAATAATAGAAAAGTAAATCATAATAAAAAGTGCTTTAGATGTAATACCTCAGGCATGACAGCAGAAGACATAATAAAGGTACATTAAAATTCCTTGTGCTATATATTTCTTGTTTGCTACTCCATATCCACACTCCACCTTCCCACGTCCTGCTATATGCCCCTGATGAATGGCTCATTTATAATATATGAATAAGATTCTTTACCATATGGTTTTGCTGGAATATGTCAATGAAAGGCATCAGCAGGGGTCACAGGGTGTGAGGAAGGAGGATAGGACATTAATTCTGTTTCCATCTCTGGTAGTTTGTAGCAGATTTGTTGCACCTAGGTACAGAAGATCACAGTCTTCTTCAAAGAACTGTTGTGTCTAAGTTTCAGTAACTTCTCTCCCCTGATTCTTCAGGTCTAGACGGCGTGGCACCTTAAACTTATGGCTTTTGGCTTTACTCTGCTATTAAATAGAGATAACAATTCGAGACACTGTGGTGTGTCAAAGTGGAAAATAATACTCTCACAAGTGATGAGCTGAATCATATTTGCTTGCAAAAAATCATCTTCCTATAAGTTCATGATTCAGTTCAGTTCAGTCGTTCAGTCGTGTCCGACTCTTTGCAACCCCATGAACTGCAGCACGCCAGGCCTCCCTGTCCATCACCAACTCCAGGAGTTTACCCAAACTCATGTCCATCGAGTCAGTGATGCCATCCAGCCCTGTTTTCCCCTTCTCCTCCTGCCCCCAATCCTTCCCAGCATCAGGGTCTTTTGCAATGAGTCAACTCTTCACATCAGGTGGCCAAAGTATTGGAGTTTCAGCTTCAACATCAGTCCTTCCAATGAACACCCAGGACTGATCTCCCTTAGGATGGACTGGTTGGATCTCCTTGCAGTCCTAGGGACTCTCAAGAGTCTTCTCCAACACCACAGTTCAAAAGCATCAATTCTTCAGTGCTCAGCTCTCTTAACAGTCCAACTCTCTCATCCATTCATGACTACTGGAAAAACCATAGCCTTGACTAGATGGACCTTTGTTGGCAAAGTAATGTCTCTGCTTTTTAATATGCTGTATAGGTTGGTCATAACTTTCCTTCCAAGGAGTAAGTGTCTTTTAATTTCATGGCTGTAATCACCATCTGCAGTGATTTTGGAGCCCCCAAAATAAAGTTTGACACTGTTTCCACCGTTTCCCCATCTATTTCCCATGAAGTGATGGGACCAGATGCCATGATCCTAGTTTTCTGAGTTCTGATGTTCCAGATGTTCAAGCTGGTTTTAAAAATGGCAGAAGAACCAGATATCAAATTGCCAATATCTGCTGGATCATCGAAAAAGCAAAGAAGTTCCAGAAAAACATCTATTTATGCTTTATTGACTATGCCAAAGCCTTTAACTATGTGGGTCACAATAAACTGTGGAAAATTCTTAAAGATATTGGAATACCAGTCTTCTCCAGCACTACAGTTTGAAAGCATCAATGTTTCGGTGCTCAGCCTTCTTTATGGTCCAACTCTCATGTCTGTCCATGACTACTGGAAAAGACATACATTTGTTTATATGGACCTTTGTAGGCCAAGTGATGTCTCTGCTTTTTAGCACACTGTCTAGGTTTGTCATAGCTTTTCTTTCAAGGAGCAAGTGTCTTTTAATTTCATGGCTGCAGTCACTATCTACAGTGATTTTGGAGGGCCACTGGCAGCAGCAGTCCTGGGAGGCACATGATGGCGTAAGTCCTTTTAGAAGTCACATTTAGCCCTACCATAGAGTCTGCAGACTCCAGGACTGGGCTGCCAAAATACAGGGAGGAACACAGCCCCACCCATCAGCAGGAAATCGGATTAAAGATTTACTGAGCAAGACCTTGTCCACAAAAGCAGGACTCAATTTTTCCCACAACCAGTCCCTCCCAGCAGAAAGCTTGCACAAGCCTCTTATCCTCATCCATCAGAGGGTAGACAGAAGCAAGAATTACAATCCCATGGCCTCTAGGGAAAAAAAAACAAAAACACAATCACTGAAACTTAACCAAAATGATCACATGGATCACAGCCTTGTTTAACTCAATGAAGCTATGAGCCATGTCATGCTGGGCTACCCAAGATGGACAGGTCATAGTGGAGTATTCTGTCAAAATGTGGTCCACTGGAGAAGGGGTTGGGAAACCACTTCAGTATTCTTGCCTTGAAAACCCCATGAATGATATGAACAACAACAACAAAAAAGCCTACTATTATAGCCAGAAATAACAGTGATATTTTCTCCACATGCCAGCTTTCTCATCTTTTGTATTATGTCATTTCCAAGCTTCCCCCTTTCTATTGCTATTACATAAGTTTAATGGAGGCTGCCCTGGTGATATGAGGATTTGTTCCCTTTTAAATCCAAGAAGGCTAATTATAAACTATTAGTTCACTAAGCTTTTTATAGTTCTTAACAGAAATATAAATATAGAAGGGAAAAACGATTAACAGTTCTTTCATATCACCTCAAAGGGAAATTTGCGAGGTTTAATTAGATAATGTCTGCAAAGTGTTTCAATTCCTAGGAGAAAATAATATGTAATCATAACAAGAAAAAGGCACCACACTAAAATTATACTATGTAAGTAGCAATAAAGGTAAGTTTAGTTTGGATTCTAAAAGCAATAGGATATGATAAAAATTGCTCTAAATCTCTCTTTCAAATGTTATTTGAAAGATCTCTAATCTCTATTTCAAATGTTATCAGCAAATATTCATAGAACTGTGAGCTATTATGGAAAGTGTAATAGATTGATAGAACTATGTGAGGGCTCTAGTTCAAATCCTTGCTGCTTTGTTATCAATTGTAGGGCTGTAAAATTGTTATAGAAATGTTGAGATTCAGTTTCCTTAGCTATAAGATAATTATAAAAATTCCTTTCTCTTTCACAGGCTTCCTGTTAAGATCATATTTTTAAAAGTAAAGTGAAAGTACATGAATCTCTTTAACATGCTCTATAAATATTTGCTTATATATATATATATATATATATATATATATACACATATACATATGATATATATGTGAGTACTATTCAGTCATAAAAAAATAATGAAAACTTGCCATTTGTGACAGTGTGTGTGAACCTTGAGAATAATATTCTAAGGAAAATAAAGCTGACAGAGAAAGACAAATATGACTTCACTCATATGTGAAATTTAGACAAACAAAACAAACAAACAAGCAAACAAAAAAAACAAAACAGAAAGAAACAGATACAGAGAAAAAAATGCTAGTTATTGAAGGGAAAGTGAAAAAGGTCAAGGAAGTCAAATGCACAGAGGTGGTTGGCAACTTAATCTTTAGGGATGACCATTCTATAATGGGTACAGATGTTGAATTACAATGTTGTGCAGAGAGTATCATCAACTCAATGAACATGAATTTGAGAACCTTTGGGAGATAGTGGAGGAGCCTGGTGTGCTGCAATCCATGGGGTTGAAAAGAGTCAAACATGACTTAGCAACTGGACAACATTAACAGCACTTATATAATGGCCTACACTATTGTACCTCTCGTAAAAATTATTAGTATATACCCACAATGGAATATGATAAGAGAAATAAGAGAGGGTGATCTCAGAATTTGCATGACCAACAACCATGTCACTGAACTACTCACTTATCTATCTGCTCAAGATCTTGTTGACCTCTTTTTGATTCTGTATGACTCTTGAAAGAGCATTTTTAAGCCTAAGGGTTTGGGCACCTGGGCACGTGTTGAACGACAAGAGTTTAAATCAGTAATTCTCAGCATTTGTGGAATATTAAGTCATCTAGTGTCCCACAAAAAGACGCTTACTCCTTGGAAGGAAGGTTATGACCAACCTAGATAGCATATTTAAAAGCAGAGACATTACTTTGCCAACAAAGGTCCGTCTAGTCAAGGCTATGGTTTTTCCAGTGGTCATGTATGGATGTGAGAGTTGGATGGTGAAGAAAGCTGAGCACAGAAGAATTGATGCTTTTGAACTGTGGTATAGGAGAAGACTCTTGAGAGTCCCTTGGACTGCAAGGAGATCCAACCAGTCCAGCCTCAAGGAGATCAGTCCTAGGTGTTCATTGGAAGGACTGATGTTGAAGCTGAAACTCCAATACTTTGGCCACCTGATGCGAAGAGTTGACTCATTGGAAAAGACCCTAATGCCGGGAAGGACTGGGTGTCAGAGGAGAAGGGGATGATAGAGGATGAGATGGTTGGATGGCATCACTAACTTGATGGACATGGGTTTGGGTAAACTCCGAGTGTTGGTGATGGACAGGGAGGCCTGGTGTGCTGCGATTCATGGGGTCACAAAGAGTCGGACACGACTGAGCGACTGAACTGAACTGAAGTGTCCCACAGCTAGAAACTCCTAATTACTTCCTGTGAGGTGAGGTATAATATAATAGTTTTTTGGTGAATCCAATATGCAATCAGGGTTGAGGATCACTGCCCTAAGGGAGATGCCCTCTTTTCCTCAGATCCCTAAGAAGACTTGTGTTGTAGGGACATGGTGAGAAGTTATGAATGAGGTTGATGCCATTTGTCTGCATTTGCTTGTCTGTGTTTACACTGGTGATATTTTTATTCCTCAGTTCTATCAAGAGTTTATTAATTTAAGAGAAATAAAATCATAAAAACACAAAAATAGTTTGTTTTAAATGAGATAGCTCAAACCATGAAATTCAAGTATATTTATTCTAAAAAAAAAAAAACCTTCCATCTATTTTTTTTTTTTTTTTGAGGTAGTCAGGTCCTTTTTGGGAATTTGCAATCACATTTTCCAGGTGTATTTCTATTCTCTAAGATAATCATTACTTCACACAGAATGAAGATGATCTTTTTCTCTTCTTATTAAACTTTAAACAAATTCAGTAAATTTTCCTCTTCTTGTAATTAGTTCATGTGGTTCCTGCTACCAATAGTGCCCATTGTGTAAGAACAACAAAAATCAAACATGGCTATAATTTAGCTGACATTTTCTCAGTTTTGTCACAGGAAAGTTAGCACCCATTCATCAATACAATGGTGAAATGATATCTTAATATATTTTAATATTTCTTTGCAGGTTATTTTGGATAGAACTTTTCTACATAATGAAAAGCAGAAACAGCAATATGAAATCTGATGTCTTGACAATTAAATACCAGTGTAAGGTATAAGATATAATATCACTTTTAAATAGCTCTTTCATTTTACTTTCCAGTCAAACTCTGACATATTTCTTTAGTACTGTGACATATTATAAATGAGATTATTTTTTGCTCAGTATAGTCCATAAGTTTTATTGCATGAATGTATCTGCACTCCATTCTCCTTTAGTTTCTAAGTAGTATTACATTTTATGGATATGATACAATTTGGTTATTAATTTTTCTGTCTACATATATTTGTGTTGTTTCATTTTTAACTGTTATTAATATGGCTGAAATCAGCATTCTTATATAAGTTTTATGGAATTATATTTTAATTTTTCATGGATAGAAAGCAAGAAGTGTTAGTATTTAGCTTTATGAAAAATAATTTCCTAAATTTTTTTCTAATGGTGTTACTATTTTACTTTAAAAAATAAATGACAGTTCCAGTGCTATATTTGTGACAGTATGGTGGAGATGGTATTTTCTCATTTTTTGTTTTAATTAGCATTTTCCTGATGACTAATAATATTGAGAAACTTTTGCTATGACTACTACCGCTTCATATGTATTTTTTAATGAAGTGTTTGCAACAAGTGTCTTGCTCATTTTAATTGTTTGTGTTTTATTTTGGAGTTGTAAAATTTTTAAAAATAAACTTTGGGTACAAGTCCTTTGTCAAATATTCACTACATGCATATTTTTTTTCAAACTGTGGTTTACATATTAATTTTCTTTAAAATGATTTGATAACTACAAGTTTTGTTCTATTTTAAAATTTTTATGAAGCCTATTTAATTGATATTTTTTCTTATGTTTATGTCTGTAAATTAAGGATTTTTGTTATATTATAAAATATCTTCTACATCCTTATCTTTAAGCCTCTGATTTATCTTAAAGAATTCTTTTTGTATGGTTTCAGGAAGGTGAAGAAGTTTACTTTTTTACTCATATGAATATCTAGTTGTTTTGACAGCATTTGCTAAAAATACTTTCATTAATTCAATGAATTACTTAGGCCCCAATAAAAGTGAATTTATCATATGCTGCTGCTGCTGCTGCTGCTAAGTCGCTTCAGTCGTGTCTGACTCGGTGCGACCTCATAGACGGCAGCCCACCAGGCTCCGCCATCCCTGGGATTCTCCAGGCAAGAACACTGGAGTGGGTTGCCATTTCCTTCTTCAATGTATGAAAGTGAAAAGTGAAAGCGAAGTCGCTCAGTCGTGTTCGACCCTTTGCGACCCCATGGACTGCAGCCTACCAGGCTCCTCCATCCACTGAGATTTTCCAGGCAAGATTACTGGAGTAGGGTGCCATTGCCTTCTCCGTTGTCATATGGCCATGGGTCTATTTGTGAACCGTATTCTGTTCCATTGTTTTATTCAATTATTCTTGGACTAATACAGTACTATTTGGGTTATGATACGTTTGTAGCTAATATTGAAGTTTTTCATATTGAAGTTAGGTAGGTACAACATCCAAATTCGTTGTACTTTTTCAAGACACTTTTAACAAATTAACATAAAATATCTTAGAATCAGCTTGATAATTTCTATTTTTTAAAAAGGCTGCCTTTTTTAAAAGGGTTAAAATAACTATTTTTTAAAAATGGTTAAAATAAGTATGCTTTTATTTGTGCATTTGGTAAGAATTTATATTTTAACAATATTTAGGCTTTGGTCAAAGAAAATAACGGAGAAGGCAATGGCACCACACTCCAGTATTCTTGCCTGGAAAATCCCATGGATGGAGGAGCCTGGTAGGCTATAGTCCATGGGGTCGCTAAGAGTCAGACACGACTGAGTGACTTCACTTTCACTTTTCCCTTTCATGCACTGGAGAAGGAAATGGCAACCCACTCCAGTATTCTTGCCTGGAGAATCCTAGAGACGGCAGAGCCTGGTGGGCTGCCATCTATGGGGTCGCACAGAGTCGGACACGACTGAAGCGACTTGGCAGCAGGAGCAGCAGCAAAGAAAATAATATAGCTCTCATTTATTTAGGAATCTTTAATGTCTCTTAAGATTATTTTGAAGTTTCCCTCTGGGTGATTCTTTTAATATTTTTTTTCCAATTGAAAACATTAAAACTAGTTTAAATATATTTCAGTTCAGTTCAGTTCAGTTGCCCAGTCGTGTCTGACTCTTTGTGACTGCATGGACTGCAGCATGCCTGGCTTCCCTGTCCATCACCAACTCTCAAGCTTACTCAAACTCATGTCTATTGAGTGGGTGAGGGCATACAACCATCTTATCCTCTGGCGTACACTTCTCCTCCTGCCTTCAAACTTTCCCAGCATCAGGGTTGTTTCCAGTGAGTCAGTGCTTCGCACCAGGTGGCCAAAGTATTGGAGTTTCAGCTTCAGCATCTGTCGTTCCAATGAATATTCAGGACTGATTTCCTTTAGGACTGACTGGTTTGATCTCTTTGTAGTCCAAGGGACTCTCAAGAGTCTTCTCCAACACCACAGTTCAAAAGCATCAAATCTTCGGTGCTCAGCTTTATTTATAGTCCACCTCTCACATCCATACATGACTACTGGAAAAACCATAGCTTTGACTAGATGGACATTTGATGGAAAAGTAATCTCTCTGCTTTTTAATATGCTGTCTAGGTTGTTCATAGCTTTTCTTCCAAGGAGTAAGCATTTTTTAAATTTACAGCTGCACTCACCATCTGCAGTGATTATGGAGCCTAAGAAAATAAAGTCTGTTACTGATTCCATTATTTCCCCATCTCTTTGCCATGAAGTGATGGAACCAGATGCCATGATTTTCATTTTTTGAATGTTGAGTTTTAAACCAGCTTTTTCACTCTCCTTTTTCACTTTCATCAAGAGGCTCTTTAGTTCTTCTTCACTTTCTGCCATAATGGTGATGTCATCTGCGTATCTGAGGTTATTGATAGTTCTCCCAGCAATCTTTATTCCAGCTTGTGCTTCATCCAGCCTAGCATTTCACATAATGTACTCTGCATATAAGTTAGATAAGCAGGGTGACAATATACAGCCTTCACATACTCCTTTCCCAACTTGGAACCAGTCTGTTTTTCCATGTCTTGTTCTAACTGTTGCTTCTTGACCTGCATACAGATTTCTCAGGAGGCAGGTAAGATGGTCTAGTGTTGCCATCTCTTTAAGAATTTTCCAGTTTATTGTGATTTACACAAAAACTTTGTCATAATCAATAAAGCAGAAATAGATGCTTTTCTGGAATTCTCTTGCTTTTTCTATGATCCAACAGATGTTGGCAATTTGATCTCTGGTTCCTCTGCCTTTTAAAAATCCAGCGTGAAAATCTGGAATTTCACAGTTCATGTACTGTTGAAGCCTGAAGAATTTTGAGCATTACTTTGCTAGCAAGTGATATGAGTGCATGTGTGTGGTAGTTTGAACATTCTTTGGCATTGCCTTTATTTCTGTGTTTTATACTTAGTATATGGAAATAATTGATTTTCCTCAGTTCAGTTCAGTTCAGTCACTCAGCCATGTCGGACTCTTTGCAACCCCATGAACCGCAGCAGGCCAGGCCTCCTTGTCCATCACCAACTCTCGGAGTTTACCCAAACTCATGTCCATTGAGTTGCTGAGGCCATTCAACCATCTTAATCTCTGTCATCCCCTTCTCCTCCTGCCTTCAGTCTTTCCTAAAATCAGTGTCTTTTCAAATGAGTCAGCTCTTCACATCAGGTGGCCAAAGTATTGGAGTTTCAGCTTCAACATCGGTCCTTCCAATGAACACCCAGGACTGATCTCCTTTAGGATGGACTGGTTGGATCTCCTTGCGTCTAAGGGACTCTCAAGAGTCTTCTCCAACACCACAGTTCAAAAGCATCAATTCTTCGGCACTCAGCTTTTTTTATAGTCCAACTCTTACAGCCATACATGACTACTGGAAAAACCACAGCCTTAACTAGACGGACTTTGTTGGCAAAGTAATGTCCCTGCTTTTTAATATGCCGTCTAGGTTTGTCATAATTTTCTTTCCAGGGAGTAAGCATCTTTTAATTTCATGGCTACAATCACCATCTGCAGTGATTTTGGAGCCTATTAAAATACAGTCTGACACTGTTACCACTGTTTCCTTATCTACTTGCCATGAAGTGATGGGACTGGATGCCATGATCTTAGTTTTCTGAATGTTGGGCTTTAAGCCAACTTTTTCACTCTCCTCTTTCATTTTCATCAAGAGGCTCTTTAGTTCTTCTTCACTTTCTGCCATAAGGGTGGTGTCAACTGCCTATCTGAGGGTATTGATATTTCTCTCAGCAGTCTTGATTCCAGCTTGTGCTACTTCCAGCCCAGCATTTCTCATGATGTACTCTGCATATAAGTTAAATAAGCAGGATGACAATATACAGCCTTGAAGTACTCCTTACTTGACCTTATATCAGGAGATGTTGCTAAAGTCACTTATTAGTTGTCTATTTTAAAAATGATTTTGTAAAATTTTGGTATTAAAGAAAATCTTTATATGCAGAGAGTTTTACATTTTTTTCAAAGTGTGCCTTTTAAAAAATTCATTACAGTAAGATTCCTAGGACAATAATAAATAGAAATAGGAGGGTAGAAAGTCTTCTTTCTGATTTCATGAGGAATATGTTCAGTATTTTTCCATTAAATTTTGTGTTAGCTCTAGTTGGTTGTTGGTTAACTATAGGTTTTATGTCCAGAAAGCCCTTCTTATTTTTGATTTGATGTGAGTTTTATCCAAAATGTATATAAAGATGTTGAATATCTTTTTTGCATTAAGTGATATAATGGAAATTTTAAATATAAATTTGAGTGTAAATTTTACTATAATGATTATGTGCATTAATTTTCAAAATTTAAGCCAAATTATTTTAATAGGATAAAGCAAATTCAATCATTCTATATTTTTATTTGTTGCTAGGTTGGACTTCCCTGGTAGCTCAGTCAATAAAGCATTTACCTGCAATGCAGGAGACCAGAGTTGGATCCATGATAGGGAAAATCCCCTGGAGAAAGAAATGGCAAACCACTTCTGTATTCTTGCCTGAGAAATCCCAGGCAGAGGAGCCTGGAGGCTACAGTCTATGGGGTTGCAAGAGTCAGACACGACTTAGCGACTAAACAACCACCACGAGATTTAATTGGTTCTATTTTATTGCATATTTTTGCAAAAAGCTTCATGATTTCCATTCTGATAATAATCTGTCAGTTTTTGGTTTCATGGTTATGTCATTATCATACAAAATTTTGGGAAAATATATTACCTTCTCATTTATTTTTTGAAATATTATTGTAATTTTCAAAATTTTGTAATATTATTGTATATTGCTTTCTAAAAATATTTGAGAAATTTCAATATTTTAGAGTAGAGTGTTATTTTTGCTTTTTTATGTTTATTTAGCTTATTTTGTTATCCATGTTCTAGCATTTCAGTCAAATGTCATTTTGTATTCATACATTTGCCATAAAGTACAAAGTACAGTCAATGCATTTATTAAATGCCTACTATGTGCCAGACCTTGTACTAAGTACTCTGCATATACAAACTCATCTGAAACCCTGAATTAGTCTGAAAGTCTTGTATCTTCATTTTATTGATTCAGAGATTCAGAAGCAGATTTATCATGTAACTTAATTATAGTTGGGATTTCTATGTGGCTCAGTGGTAAAGAATCCCCCCCCACATCCGCCTCCTGTACTAGTTGCAGGAGACAAGGTTTCAGTCCCTGGCTCAGGAAGATCCCCTGGAGGAGGAAATAGTAATCCAACCCAATATTCCTGCCTGAAAAATGCTATGGACAGAGGAGCCTCATTCAGCAATAGTTTGTAGGGTCTCAGAGAGTCAGTTTTGACAGAGCATCCATGTAGCTACAGTTACACATTCATTAAGTAAGAAATCCAAACCTCAGTTAAGGTTGGCTTGACTACATGGTCCAGACTTTTCATCACACTGTTATTTATTTATTTTACTTTTCATTTTCTATTGGGGTATATCCGATTAACAATGTTGTGATAGTTTCAGGTGAATAGCAAAAATATTCACACTGATTTTTATGATAACCTATGTGAATAAATAATAAAATAGGTTGCATGGCCCTTTTCATAGTTTGTATATTAGTCCCAGGAATTCAAAAGGAGAGAGAGATTTAATGACTATTTTCAAAGTACTATATTTGCCTGGAAGTTTTATACTTAATTTATTAAAAATTAAGGCTTATATCTTTTTGTCCTCAAATGAAATAACCAGTCCTTTTAAATATCTTTCTGTTAGTTATTGATAAAACTGATGAGAAAGCTAATCTGTAATTTTCTCCTTACTCATTCATCTGAAGACAATTATCAGAAAAACAACATTTTTACCCTGGTATCTTAAATAATCAGTTATACAAAAATTTATCATTAAATCTTCATTTCCTTGTTTTATG
Organism: Giraffa tippelskirchi; assembly: GCF_054371585.1. Classification (NCBI taxonomy): domain Eukaryota; kingdom Metazoa; phylum Chordata; class Mammalia; order Artiodactyla; family Giraffidae; genus Giraffa; species Giraffa tippelskirchi. Next base: position 88,383,859 of record NC_137285.1, on the reverse strand, counting down.
TTCAAAACTTGTCCTTGAAATATAATATGAAAAGTTGTGGTCCCAGACAAAACTACTTCATCTCTTCTTTTAGCTTATATTTTATGTATATTCCTTCTACATAAGTTATACTTTATATCTAGTATGTTCAACTCTGAAAAGACTGAATGGTTAGCCGTCAAAATGTCAGTATCTCTATGTATGATCTTTTTGACCTTTCTACCTTAGGTAATAAAATTATGTCACTTGATAATTTTTTCTTTCTAAATGCCTTTAATTTGATCAGTAAGTTATTCAATGTTGAACTAGATAGAGCAGTGAAGAACACACATAAAGCTGTGACTATAAGGGAAGTTTTAAAAACCACTGAATATTTAAAAAGAGAAAAGGATAAAATGTTACTTTCCTAATAATAATGTTCAAGTAATGGCATGCACAATGATGTTTGGAATATAGAACCAAAGAAATAAAACTAATTTTGTTTTATGATGTCAAATAAAACTTCAAATTTTCTATTGCCATAAACAAATAATTTTCAATAACTGAGAATAAATAGAATTCTTCTATTTTCATTCTCAGACAGAGTTTAAGGTCATCAAATTAAGATCATCTTCCAATCTCAGTTTATGAAATTGTTTCATAACCAACTTTTAAAAGGTGCTGTTATCATAGAGAGCTAATAAAAGAGCTTCAGTTCACTTCAAGTATTTTTGAAATTTAAATAACCTCACTCATGCAGATGACACCACCCTTATGACAGAAAGCAAAGAGGAACCAAAGAGCCTTTTGATGTAGGTGAAAAGGAGAGTGAAAAAGCTGGCTTAAAACTCAACATTCAAAAAATGATCATGGCATCTGGTCACATCACTTCATGGCAAATAGATGAGGAAACAATGGAAACAGTGACAGACTTTATTTTCTTGGGCTCCAAAATCACTGCAGGTGGTAACTACATCCATGGAATTAAAAGACACTTGCCTCTTGGAAGAAAAGTTATGGCAAACATAGACAGCATATTAAAAAGCAGAGACATCATTTTGAGGACAAATGTCTGTATAGTCAAAGATATATTTTTTTTCCAGTAGTCGTGTATGGATGCGAGAGTTGGACCATAAAGAGGATGAGTGCCAAAGAATTGATGCATTTGAACTGTGGTATTAAAGAAGTCTCTTGAGAGTCCCTTGGATTGTAAGGAGATCAAACCTGTCAATCCTAAAGGAAATCAGTCCTGAATATTCATTGGAAGGACTGATCCTGCAGCTGAAGCTCCAATATTTGGCCACCTGACGAGAAGAGTCAACTCATAAAGGACCCTGATGCTGGGAAAGAGATAGTAGAGAACTTGCAGGTAAATATTACACTTTGAAGGCAGGAGGAGAAGGAGACAACAGAGGATGAGATGTTTGGATGGCATCGCCGATTCAGTGGACATGAGTTTGAGCAAGCTCTGGGAGATGGTGAAGGACAGGGAAGCCTGGCGAGCTGCAGTCCATGGGGTCGCAAAGAGTCAGACATGACTGAGTGATGGAACAACCAGGTGATTTGATGCTTATATAAAGTCTTTTTATGTTTTCTTATTGAATGCTACATCCTTGACACAGACATTTTTTAACAAATAATTGACCATTTTTGGTCAAACTTTTATTTCTTTCATTTCTCTATACCTAATACTATTCTAGATAATCTGTACTAAGTGTAATGAATATTTATTGACAATATTTCACACTATCTTTTTCAAAAATGTATGTCTTATAATTAATAGAATATATAAAATGTTTATTTGATTAAAATAAAACTTTAGATAGGTGTAGATTCCTTTACTAGCTTTCATGTGCAAATACTTAATGTATCCTCTGTGGGTTAAAGGATTTACTGCACCAGCAATAGATAGTATGGGTCTCAGATGAGATAGAATAAGAATTTGCAAAAAGATTATAGCATCACTTTCTAACCTGTGTAGCAGCAGTCTTTGCAAACCGTGACTTGATTCAAGCATCTTTTGTATACCCAATGGCACTTACAAATAAACAAACTTGCATTTTTACACACAACCAAAAGTTACATACCGTGAGTAAAATTCTCACTTTAACCAACTAATACAATAAGTAATATTTTAAGATTATTCTAAGCAATGTATTTATTTTTAATGGTACATAAGTGAGCAAAAATAATCACTTTCTTCATAAAAGCACCTATAAGGGGGATGAATAGTTAAATGAGAAGCTATGATAAAGTGGGATAAATTTAACAACTTCTAAAGTAGCTCTTTTAAGAGAATGTAGCAGGGTTAACATATTCTGGAACAAAAGAGGGGGAGCCTCTCTGTGACAAATAATATCAAAATATGAAATAATATTTGAGGATGAACATAAGTAAAGTAGGTTAAGTGTTTATGTAAGAAATATAAGTTCAAGGCATAATGTGATTAACTGTTTGTATGGAAGAAAGAACAAGATGCTAAAGGTATAAGTGGTTCAAGATGACTTGCTTACAAATTTGCATCAGTATAGGAGTGGATAGGCCTTTGCCAAAAAAAATTATCTTGAAAGGAAGGCTAGGATATATCACAGGGAATTTATGGTTTTGTTGATGCATTTACAAAATATAATTTGCTATAGAAATTTATGATCTTTCAGAAAGTTAGTGCTCACATTTTTCACTTTTAATAAGATCATATTGTGTTCTCCACCATGACATTGATGCTTACTCACTTCAACATGTATTCATATACTTTTTTTATTTTTTTGTATCTTTTGGTCTCTTTACCAGTCTTTTAATGTTACATTTTTCCTTTTGCATTAGCCAATTATTTTCATGTTTACTTGCTGATTGTTTAAATCACCAAGTTTTCTATGCCTTGGCTTTCTTATATGTGGTTTTGCCTAATGATTGATATTTTTCCCTAAAAGAGAGATGAAGAAAAGAAAAAGGAGAAAAACTGGAATAATTATTTTACTTTCATGAGCTGGCAATGAGAAGAGATAAGAATTTAGGGGGTGTGGATTGACACCACATGGTTCTTTGTCAAAGAATTCAATGAATAGTGCAAATTAAATTTTTGAAAATATTTTTAAACTGAGAATTTGAAGAATATATAAGAAAAATATTCTTACAATGATAGCTATATACTAATCCACAACATAGCTTATTGTTGCAAGTTATATATTATAAACATACAGTACAGAATTGTGTCCCTAAATTGTGCCATCTATAGAGTATGCAATTCTAATTCCTCATCCACAATAATCAGTTCTAATCTATAAAATGCCTATTAAAATGAGTTGTTTTTTATGTGATTCACTTAATACACTAGGAGCTATCATAAGATGAAACTGTCAAAAATAATTTTGGCAGCACTACAAGCACCAATAACTTAATTTCATTTTAAAATAATTATATATTAATGGAATTTGTTTTCACTTCTTTATAGAATTGAAAGAACCGCGGTGTCTTCTAGAACTCTGTTAAACAAACAAAGTACCACCACACTAGCCACACAACACTCATTCAGACATCGATGAGGTATAAACACTGAATAAACAGAACAAAGCCACTGAGCAAGGAAATAAACTTTATTTCCTAATATTGACTTTATTTCCTAATAATTCTTTATTTCCTAATAAATTTAATTAATTAGTAAAATCCAAATTTTACTCTAAAAGGTCATAGTTTAGGCTTTAATATTTTATACCTGCAGCTTTATATGTGGGAAAAGTTATTTATAATTTTGACTCATGATTATATTATGTATATTTTCCCATATAGAATGTTCAAACTACCACACAATTCCACTCATTTCACATGCCAGCAAGGTAATGGTCAAAATTCTTCAACCTGTTCTTCAACAGGACAAGAACTGAGAACTTCCAGATGTACAGGCTGGATTGAGAAAATGCAGAGGAACCAGAGATCAAATTACCAACAACCATCTGATCATAGAAAAAGCAATGGAATTCCAGAAAAACATCTACTTCTGCTTCATTGACTACATTAAAGCTTTGGACTGTGTGAATCACAGCAAACTGTGTAAAACTTTTAAATATGTGGGAAAACCAGACCACCTCACCTGCCTCCTGAGAAACCTGTATGAGGATCAAGAAGCAGCAGTTAGTACCAGGCATGAAACAACAGACTGGTTCCAAAGTGGAAAAGGAGAACGTCAAGGCTGTATATTGTCACCCTGTTATTTTAACTTATATGTGGAGTACATGATGGGAAATGCCAGGCTGGCTGAAGCTCAAGCTGTAATCGAGATTGATGGGGAAATATCAGTAACCTCAGATTGTGCACACGACCCCACCCTAATGGCAGAAAATGAAGAGGAACTGAAGAGCCTCGTGATGAAGATGAAGGAGGAAAGTTTCAAAGATGGCTTAAAATTCAACATTCAGAAAATAAAGATCATGGCATCTGGTCCCATCACTTCATGGCAAATAGCTGGGGAAACAATGGAAACACTGAGAGACTTTATTTTCTGGGGCACCAAAATCACTGCAGATGGTGACTGCAGCCATAAAATTAAAAGATGTTTGCTCCTTGGAAGAAAAGTTATTACAAACATAGAGAGCATATTAAAAAGCAGAGACAACACTTTGCCGAGAAAGATCCATCAAAACCAAGTCATGGTTTTTTTTCAGTAGTCATGTATGGATGTGAAAGTTAAAATATAAAGGAAGCTGAGTGCCAAAGAATTGATGCTTATGAACCGTGGTGTTGGAGAAGACTCGAGAGTCCCTTGGACCGCAAGAAAATCCAACCAGTCCATCCTAAAGGAAATCAGTCCTGAATATTCACTGGAAGGACTGATGCTGAAGCTTAAACTCCAATACTCCGGCCACCTGATTTGAAGAATGGACCCATTGGAAACGACCCTGATGCTGGGAAAGATGAAGGTGGGAGGAGAAGGGGACAACAGAGGATGAGATGGTTGAATGGCATCACTGACTTGATGGACATGAATGTGAGCAAGCTCCAGGAGTTGGTGATGGAAAGGGAAGCTTGGTGTGCTGCAGTCCATGGGGTTGAAAGAGTCAGACACAACTGAGGGGCTGAACTGAACTGATTGTCTCAACATATATTTTGAATAGAAACAGTGTAATGGTTTTATGCTGTGGACCAACACATCCTGTGCACCACAACTATTGAGCCTGTGCTCTAGAGCCCGGAAGCTACAACTATTGAGCCTACATGCTGCAACTACTGAAACCCAAGTGTTCTAGAGGCTGTGCTCCAAAAGAGAAGCCACTGCACTGAGAAACCCATACACCTCAATTAGAGAGTAGCCCTTGCTTGTTGCAACTAGAGAAAAGCCCACAAAGCAATGAAGACCCAGCACAGCCAAAAATAAAACAAACAAATAAAATTATTTAAATTAGAAAAAAAGATAGTGCAGCCTTGGGGAAAAGTTCCAAGTGATACATTTAACGGCATCTTTAAATTCTTCTACAGAACTAAAACCCCTAACAAATGGAAGATGAGCTGCTTGATTAAATGATCTTTATTCCAGAGAGAAGGTCATAGTTGGTAACCTTGAGAACTACAGAAGGTCATTAAGAGACCACCAGAGGACAGATTAAAGGAATGCAAGTCCTGCACACACTCTGATCCTTACTGGCAACCCTGTCTTTGAACCATTACTATAAATTTCCTCACCAAATCCTCCTGGGTTGGGATACAGATTTTGACGGCTCGATTTTGTTGTGTTCCCCTACGCCTGGCAAAGCAACACAGCTATTCTTTTCTGCTTCACCCAAAACTTCTGTCCCTGAGATTTGACTTGGCACCAGTGCACAGAGGCTGAGAGTTTGGCATCAAAACTATTCTGATTGCTGTTTTCACTCTTCTGTCCACTAGGGTAATTATGACCTCCTTGCCTTTGTGGTTGAGTGCCACCACTTGGGCCTTCTGACCCAGGGATTATAAATTTCTTTAACGAATACTGTCAGTTTGTTTTTCTTTTTGCTTCATAATAAAGTATTCCCCAAATAATACTATTGGCTCTATACATAATTTGAATAAAAGCACTGCAATGGTATTATACAGAACCTTTAAAGAAGACTGCTGCAAATACATATGTACACAGACTTATCTGGGAGCTAATAATCTCTAAGATACTCGAATATATTGAATTACATAAACATAGTTTGTGTGCAGCTTTATTTCTGTCTCATGTACATATCTATGTATGATGTATTTTTATGTGGCATTATATTATGAATACACAGGAATCATTATGCCAAACCTCTAGTTCTTTTTTTTTTAATATTTTTGTTGCCAAAATTGCAACTGGTGGTATTTAAAGGTGTTAAATAATTTCTTAAGAAGTCCAACTGTAGTTCATTTACTAAAAGCTTAGTAAAATTAACCTAATTAAATACTATTACTGATCTCAGACTAGTTGGTTCTTACCACAGTATCTTATTTCATTCAACAGATTATTAAATTTAGATTGATAATAAAGATAAAAATGACAATAAAATTGCATTGTAAATGGTAAAGCTCCTCTTAAATTTAGAACACTTGAATTTAGCCTTCTTAGAAGACATGTTCTAGATAGGACAACAGACCAAATAAAATATTCTATTATCATGTCCTACACTCTGACAATTTTTGCTCTACTTTTTCACATGTATTTACTAACCCAGTAATTTTCATATTGTCTTGAATATCTGGATCCCTAATATTTCTAAAATTGAATCAAGTAATATTTTGGCATTGATAGTGGTACTTAACATTAAATAGATATTTAGAACAGCACCTGCATAATTTCTCTTTGTCTAGTTATTTTTTATTCTCCTCAAAATGATGCATTTTTAATTTGTTTTTATAGTCTACCACACATCTCTCCTTGGTATTGTTATTAGAAGATTATATTAAAAATATTCCCTCAATTGTTAAGATAAAATGGAATTTTAAGAAGGAGAATTATATGAAGCTATACCCTATAAACATGGCATGGGATTTTCATTCCCAGTTCTTGATATGAATCAAATTTAAAATTATAATAGTTTGTAAAATTTATAGTTTTCCCTGTTGTATAATTGACTATATAAAAACTCAGAGAATAGTGCTATTCAAGATACTGCCAGTGTATTAAATCAAGACTCAGATATGCTAAATACAAGTCTGAATTCTTGTGTTGACATTACTTTGTTGGATTAACTGGAATAGGAAATATTCCCTTTGTCTCCCATTTGGGATTCTGTAAATCAGTCTAGTTTCCTGTTGCTGTACTATACAATCAATAAGAAACAAAAATGAAACCTTTGAAAATGACTGTTAGGCAGAGTGTTGTAGCACAGATAAAAGATGAAAGGAAAGGACATGAATCAAAATGTTTGAATAAGAGGCTGTGGAACTCACCTCCCCCTAAGAACACATTAAAGATACATTTATATGTGGAACAGTGGTCACTGAAAATTAACTGGGTACTAGCAGAAAAACTTCTATACAACCAAGGCTATGAGAAAGATCCACACAGAACAGGACAAGAAGGAAAAAGACCCAGATCTGTAGCTCAAGAATGGAATCAAAGAAAAGATTAATAGCAGGTTATATGGATGGAAACTTCACTGGGGAGTGCGTGGTTCATATTTTGGGTACCAGCCCTTGGATACAATAAAGGGAAGATGAGCTCCCTTGACTGGTTGGAGGGCTGATGAGACCAATAAGAGGGCTGTGGAAAGTCTAGATTCCACTTATGAGGAGTGCAGAAGGCTTGTGGACACCAAAAGCACGACAGAGAGAATGGCTTGAAACTGCATGGGCTTTTGGCTGGCTTATTGCAACCCCAGTGTATGCCCCAGCCTGAGCCAACTGAATGCTGCAGCAGTGCTGGCCTCATGTTGCAGTGCCATAGTGAAGCAAAGGCTGCTACAACCTAGGGAACCCTCACCCATTAGAGGCTGAGGCAGCTCAAACCTTAAGGCATCTGAGGAAGTAGAAGGCAGCCATTACTGATGATTGCACGCTCAGCAAATCAGAAGTCTGGATCACTGATGGCAGCTAAGCCACCCACAGACCATTGTAAATCCCCACATCAGCTTGGGTACTGCTCCCCTCAGGGGCAAGGATGCCAGTACTGGGAGGGTGAAGAGCACACACTTGTGGGATTACTGAGCCAACTCTCACCCAACACTCAGGGCTTCTTCCCTAGAAACTTGAAACTGTTCAGTCACTAAGTTGTGCTTCTTTGCAAACTCATGGACTGCAGCATGTCAGACTTCCCTGTCCTTCACTAGCTCCCAGAGTTTGCTCAAATTTATATCCATTGAGTCAGTGATGCTATCCAATCTTCTTATCTTCTGCTGCCTTCTTCCTTTGCCTTCAATCTTTCCCAGCATCAGAGTTTTTTTTCCAATAAGTTAGCTCTTCTCATTAGACGGCCAAAGTATTGGAGCTTCAGCATCAGTCCTTCCAATGAATATTCAAGACTAATTTCATTTAGAACTGACTGGTTTTATCTACTTTCAGTCCAAGGGAATCTCAAGAGTCTCCTCCAGAACAAAGATACAAAACCATCAGTTTTCCAGTGCTCAGACTTCTTTATGGTCCAACACTCACATTCATACATGGCCACTGGAAAAATCATAGATTTGTGTAGATGAACCATTGACGGCAAAGTGATGTCTCTGCTTTTTAATATGCTGTCTAGGTTTGTCATAGCTTTTCTTCCAAAGAGCCAGCTTCCTTTAATTTCATTGCTGCACTCATCATCCACAGTGATACTGGAGCCTGAGAGAAGAAAATCTGTCTCTACTTCTACTTTTTCCCCTTCTATTTGCCGTAAGTGAAGGGCCTGCATATCATGATCTTATGCTTCTGAATATCAGTTTTAATTCAGTTTTTTCACTCTACTCTTTCACCTTCAAGAGGCTCTTCAGTTCCTCTTCAGTGTCTGCCATTAGAGTGATATCATCTACATATCTGAGGTTATTGATATTTCTCCCAGCCATCTTGTGATTCATCAAGCCAGGCATTTTTGCATGATGTATTCTGCATAGAAATTAAATAAGCAGGGTGACATTATGCAGTCTTGTCATACTCCTTTCCCAATTTGGGACTAGTTGTTGTTTCATGTAAGGTTCCATGTAAGGTTCAATCTGCTGCTATTTGCATACAGATTTCTCAGGACCTGAACGTATCACAAATAGGGCAGTGACAGATACTGAGCAGAGGGAAAGCTCCACCTCACTCAACTCACCTCACTCAGCTCTGTCCTAGCCCTGCCAACTCCAACTTTCCTTGCAACAAAGATGATAATAGCCAGCACACAGAGAAAGGATGTGACTAGTGGTCACATCAAATATAGCTCTCTCACTAGCTACTGAGCTATTGTAGACTGTATAGGGATGCTTTCACATAGGAGGCTCTTTCAAGAATGAATTTTTAACCATTTCACCTAATTTCATATAGACAGAGAAAGATAAAGAAAATGAGAGGACAAAGGAATTTGCCTCAATTTAAAAAGCAAGAGAAGAATACCAAAAATGCAACTACTGAGATAGTAATAAGTAACTTACCATTAAGAATTCAAATCATTAGTAATAAGAATAATAACTATATTAGAAAAAATAACAGATCAACACAGTGATAATTTTAACAAGAAACTAGAAGATGTAAAAAGATCCAATCATAACAAAGAATATAACAACTGAAATGAAAAACACACTAGAAAGAATGAACAGCAGATCAGGTGATACAAAAGTGTGTGTCAGTGGCTTAGAAGACAGAGTAATAAATAATCAACTAATCAGAACAACAAAAAAAATTAATTGAAAAGTGAGAACAGTTTTTGAGATATTGTTGGGATAACATCAAATGTACCAACATCAGCATTATAGGAATCCCAGAAAAAGAAAAAGAAAAGCATATATTTGATGAAATCATGGTTGTAAACTTTCCAAACCTGAAGAAAGAAACAGATATTAAGGTACAGCAAACACAGATGGGATCAAATAAGGTAAACCCAAACAGATCCACATCAAGGGCAGTAAAAAAAAAAAACAAAAAAGTCATATACCAGAAAACTTCTGTAAAACTCCAAAATAATTTTTTCTACAAAATTTTGATATACAGAAATGAGTGGCACAATATTTAAAATGTTAAAATGGGGGGTGGGGGGAGGGAATCTGAAAACTGTGATACTCTACCAAGTAAGATTATCATTTAGAGTTGAAGGAAAGATAAGGAACTTCTCAGACAAAAACTAAAAGTATGTATCAGTAATAAATCTACTAAAAATGAAATGTTAAAGGGTCTTCTTTAAGTAGCTAAGAAAAGGCTGTGAAAGAAAGTATCCATCGAAAAGGAAAAATCAACTGGTAGACAAATATATATAGAGTCTATGTGTCACCAACTTAAATAAAGCAGTACAAATATTGAGACAACAATTTTTTTTTTTTAGTTAAATTTTTTTTTTTTTGGTTGACTTTCAGAATTTTTTTTTTTAATAAATCTATTTATTTTAGTTGGGGGCTAATTACTGTACAATATTGTAGTGGTTTTTGTCATACATCGACATGAATCAGCCCTGGGTTTACATGTGTTCCCCATCCTGACCCCCCCTCCCACCTCCCTCCCCATCCCATCCCTCTGGGTCATCCCATTGCCCCAGCCCTGAGCATTTGTCTCGTGCATCGGACCTGGAATGGTGTTCTGTTTCACATGTGATAATATACATATTTCGATGCTATTCTCTCAGAACGTCCCACCCTCACCTTCTCCCTCAGAGTCCATAAGACTGTTCTATGCATCTGTGTCTCTTATTCTGTCTCACATATAGGGTTATCGTTACCATATTTCAAATTCCATATATATGCATTAGTATACTGTATTGGTGTTTTTCTTTCTGGCTTACTCCACTCTGTATAATGGGCTCCAGTTTCATCCATCTCAATAGAACTGATTCAAATGTATACTTTTTAATGGCTGAGTAATAGTCCATTGTGTATATGTACCACAGCTTCCTTATCCATTCGTCTGCTGATGGACATCTAGGTTGCTTCCATGTCCTGGCTATTATAAACAGTGCAGTGATGAACATTGGGGTACACGTGTCTCTTTCAATTCTGGTTTCCTTGGTGTGTATGCCCAGCAGTGGGATTGCTGGGTCATATGGCAGTTCTATTCCCAGTTTTTTAAGGAATCTCCACACTGTTCTCCATAGTGGCTGTACTAGTTTGCATTCCCACCAACAGTGTAAGAAGGTTCCCTTTTCTCCACACCCTCTCCAGCATTTATTGCTTATAGACTTTTGGATAGCAGCCATTCTGACTGGCGTGAAATGGTACCTCATTGTGGTTTTGATTTGCATTTCTCTAATAATGAGTGATGTTGAGCATCTTTTCATGTGTTTGTTAGCCATCTGTATGTCTTCTTTGGAGAAATGTCTGTTTAGTTCTTTGGCCCATTTTTTGGTTAGGTCGTTTATTTTTCTGGAATTCAGCTGCAGAAGTTGCTTGTATATTTTTGAGATTAATTGTTTGTCTGTTGCTTCGTTTGCTATTATTTTCTCCCATTCTGAAGGCTGTCTTTTCGCCTTGCTTATAGTTTCCTTTGTTGTGAAAAAGCTTTTAATTTTAATTATGTCCCATTTGTTGATTTTTGCTTTTATTTCCAATATTCTGGGAGGTGGGTCATGGAGGATCCTGCTGTGGTTTATGTCGGAGAGTGTTTTGCAACAATGTAAAATTAAGTATAACTACAATAATAAGTAAATGGATAAACATGAAGGTGTAAAATATGACAGCTAAAACACAAAGTGTCAGTAGAAAGACTAAAAAGTGTAGATGTTTTTGAATGCATGAACTTAAAAGACTGTATGTTTGAACTTAAAGGGCTACTTGTTTCAAACAAATAGATATATTTGTAGGTCAACATGTATAAACTCCATGGTATCTACTAATCAAAAGCTTACCATAGACCATAGATGAACAAAACAAGAGAGAAAACAACACTAGCATACTGGTAAAGCAAACCACCAAACACAAGATAAGAAACTAAAAGAAGAAGAAAGAAATAGGAAGAACTACAAAAAAAAAAAAGTTAACAAAATGGCACTAAATATATACATATTAACAATCTCTTTAAATGTCAATGTACTAAATGTTCTAATCAAAGACGTAGGGTGGTGGATTGGTTTAAAAAACAAGGCCATCTATTTGTTGCTTACAAGAAATTCACTTCAGAAATAAAGACACACACAGACTGAAAATAATGGAATGGAAAAATATAATTCATGCAAATGAAAGTGACAAGAAACCAGGTGTAGTGATACTCAAGTCAAAATATGTATATATATATAGAAGGAGAATGACATCTTTAGCAAAACACAATGAAGGGCATTTATTATAAAGAAAGGAATAATACAACAAGAGAATATTAGACTCGTTAACATAAATGAACCCAATACAGGAAAAACTAACTCTATGAAGCAAATAATAACAGACATAAAGGGAGAATTAACAATAATGCAATCATATAATAGAAGACTTTAAAACCCACTGTTATCAATGGGCTAATTATCCAAACAGAAAATCAATAAAGCAAGAGTAGTCTTAAAGAGCATAATAAACAAGTTGGGCTAAATAGGACATTCCATTTAACAACAACAGAATATGCATTCTGTTCATGTGAAATGTATGTTCTCCAGTATAGATCACATACATGCTAGGCCACAGCATGAGTCTCAACAAATTTAAGAAGATAGAAATTATATCAAGCATTATTTTTGCAAACACAGTCATATGAAAATAAAAATCAATTACAGGAAGAAATTTGGGAAAAGCACAAACACGTGGAGACCAAATAACATGCTATTAGAACACTAATGAATCAATGAAGAAATTAAATGAGAAATCAGGAAACAATCTGACAAATAAAAGTAGAAGCACAACTTTCCAGAATCCATGGAACACAGCAAAAGCAGTTCACAGTGGAAAGTTTATAGTGAGACAAGTCTACCTCAAAAAACAAAAAAAGTCTCAAATTAAAAATCTAACTTATCATTTAAAGGAATTTGCAAAAGGAAACAAAGCTGAAAGTCAGCAAAAGGAAGGATATAAAGATTAGAGAGAAAATAAATGAAATAGAGACCAAAAAAAACCCCCAAAAAACCAGAATCAAGGAAATCATGCATTGTTTCTCTGAAAAGCTTAAAAAAAAAAAAAAAACAAAATTTTATTCAAGCTTGTCAAGAAGAAAAGACAGAGGACCCAAATAAACAAAATAAAAAACAAAAGTGGAGAAATAACAATTCCACAGAGATACAAAAAAATCAGAATAAAATGCAATGAATACTTGTATGCCAACAATTGGAAAACCTAGATGAAATGGACAAGTTTCTGGAAACACACATCCTGCCAATATTGAACAATCTGAACAGACCAAACAAAACTTCAGGACTGGGCATTTCCCAGCGTCACTGGGAAACTCTACCAAACATATAAAGAAGAGCTAATAACTATCCTTTCCAGATTAGTCCAAAAAATTGAAGAGAATGAAACATTTTCAAATTAGTTCTACTTGGCCCTTGGCCACTTTACTCTGCTATTGCAACCAAATACAGTACTGGAAAAAAGGGAAAGAAAAGAAAGTTACAGGCCAATATCTTTGATAGAGATATATGAAAGAATTGTCAATAAAATGTTAGCAAATCAAATTCAACAATATATAAAAAGAATAATACACTGTGATCAGTGGGTTTTATTCAAGGGATGGAAGGATGATTCAATATTCACAAATCAATCAATACAATAGACCACTTTAACAAACAGAAGGATAAAAAATTACATGGCTAGCTTAATAGAAGCACAAGGAGCATTTGACAAAATTCAACATTCACTTCTGATACAAACTCTAATCAAAGTGAGTATAGAGGGGACATATCTCAAAAGAATAAAGGTCATTTATGACAAACCCACAGCTGACATCATGACCAGCAGTGACACACTGAAAGCTTTTCCTCTAAAATCTCAGACAAGAAGGATGCCCACTCTCATCACTTCTATTGAATACACTACTGGAGATTCTAGTACAGCAATCATATAAGAAAAGAAAATATAAGCCATCCAAATCAGAATGAAAAATATTAAAGCTCCCATTATTTGCAGATTACAAAACACTATATATAAAAAGCCTAAGGTTGCCACCTAAATCTATTAGAAGTAATAAATGAATTCAGTAAATTTGGAGAATGCAAGATTAATATTCAGAAATCAATTGATTTTCTATTCATTAATAATGAACAGAGAGAGATATTGGATTTCCCTGGTGGTCTATTAGTTAAGAATCCTCCTGATAATACAGGGGACATAGGTTTGATCCCTGATTGGGGAAAATCCCCTATGCCACAGAGCCACCAAGCCCATGTGCCACAACTACTGGAGCGTGCATGCCTAGAGCCTGCACTCTGTAACGAGAGAAGCCAACACAATGAGAGGCCTGTGCAGCACAACCAAGAGTAGCCCCTGCTTGCTACGACTAAAGAAAACCCCTGCACAGCAATGAAGACCCAGGGCAGCAAAAAATATATAGTAAAGTTTTTTTTAAAAGGAAAATTATATTAAAGTAATAATACTATTTATAATCACATCAAAAAGAATAAGCTACCTACAAATATGCTTAACCAAGGAGAGGAAAGACCTAAACTCTGAAAGCTATACAATGTTGATGAAGGAATTTGAAAACAATACAAAGAAATAAAAAAAGAAAATCTCATATTCTTGGAAGAGTTAATATTGTTAAAATATCGATGCTATCCAAAGCAATCTATAGATTTAAAACAATCCCTTTCAAAATAACCATGGCGTTTTTCACAGAACAAATAATTCTAAGATTTATATGGGACCACACTAAACACCAAATTGCAAAAGAAATACTGAGATAAAGAACAAACCTGGAGGTATGATATTCCCTGATTATAACTCAACTCTACAGCTACAATAATCACAACAGAAATCAAAACCATCAACACAACAAAAAGGCAACTTAATAAGATAAAATATTTGTAAATTATATTACCAATAAGGGGTTAATATCCAAAATATAGAAACAGTTCATACAATTCAATATCAAAAAGCTGAAAACCCAATTAAAATATGGGCAGAAGACTGAAACAGATATATTTTTTTTTTCCAAAGAAGATATACAGATAACCAACAGGCATGTGAGAACAATTCTCAACATTACTAATTATCAGAGAAATACAAACCAAAACCAAAATGAGATATCCCCCTCACACTGGTCAAAATGGCTATCATCAAAGAGCCTACAAATAACAAATGGTGACAAGATAGAAAAAAAAGAACCAACTCTTGGTGGGGTTGTAAATCGGTATAACCACTAAGGGAAATAGTATGGCGTTTCCTCAAAAAAATTAAAGAAGAGAACTACTATAAGACCCAGCAATTTCTCTCCTGGATATATATCTAGGAAAAAAAAACAACACTAATTCAAAATGCATCCCAATTTTCATATCAGTATTAATACCCAAGGTTTGGAAGCAACTTAAGTGCCCATCAACTTAGGTTAGATGAATGGATAAATAAGATGTGATACACTCACACACACACAATGGAATGCTACTCAGACACAAAAAATAAAATTCTGCCTTTGAAACAATGTGTACGAAAACTTAGAAATCATTAATTAGTGAAATAAGTAAAAAAAAAAAAAACACAAAAAAACACTATTATTACTAACGTGGAATGTAAAAAATAAATGTATATTAAAAAAAAGACACAAACATAGAGAACAAACTAGTGGTTAGCAGTAGAAGGAAAGAAGGGAAGAGTGAGGAATATGTGATTGAGGCATAAACTATTATGCATAAACTTAAAAAACAACAAGGATATGTACTGTGTGGCACAAGGATGTATAATCATTATTTTGCAATAACTTTAAATGAAGTGCTGCCTATAAAAATATTGAATCACTATGTTGTACACCTGAAACTAATATAATACTGTAAGTCAATTACTTCAATCAAATCCTTATTTAGTTTTAAAAATGAAAAGGGAAAAAACAGAAAAGAAATGTATATACACAAGTACACATACATTGATTCTAAATATCAATGTGAAAAATAAAGACTGCAGCTGAAATAAAATTTTGGACACTTTTTCATGGAAGATATGTTGATAAACAGTAATTTAATAAGAAGATTGTCTGAAAAATAATCTGAAACTTGGAAATATGCCAAAGAGATTGTTCAACTTTCTTGCAGTGAAGTACAATCTAGTGTTTGCAACTTTGATGTATTTACATATTTGATAAGTCAATAGAAATAGAAGTCAATTTTTAAATTTTTGACAAGCAAGAAAAATTCAAATATTTTCTGCCACTGGGAAATATAACCAAAATTATTATTGTTTATTGTCTCAATATGCATTTATGGCATTATCTATGAATACCCAGCTCTTCACTATGCATTTTGAACTGGTCCTAATATCTCCTTATTAATATATTATTTTAATAAAACTTTTGATACACATTGTTTTATATTTTCAGTTTTGTGTATGCTATTTCATTACCATAACAGATTTATCTGATGTGGTCAAGTATACTTTGTTGGTTGAAAAGAGCATGTCATCAGCCGGTGAAGTTCAGGCACATCTTTTTTCTTTCTTGGCTTCCAGAGGTAAATCTGAGAAGCAACAGAATTTTCTTCTGCTTATCACTTTGTTTCACTCTCCCTTTCCTACTCCTACTGATTTTCTCTTTTGTTTTTGGCTACTAGTTCACACACAGCCAGTAACTTATTTCCCACTGTTGCTATAATTCAGAGTTTGATTTTTAGTCTGATAATTTGGAGATTTTTGTTAGATGAATGATGAAGATCTGTACCCTACCAAGTGAAAGGTGACAGAACATCTATGTTTTAGTTTTTTTCTGTTTGGTTCTTTGTATATTTGTCACTCACTTTTATTGCAATCAAGTGCTTTCCCTTGCATTTATTATTCTTAGTCAAAGGATCATATATTCACTGACAACTCCCTTATGATTCTCTGACAATACTGTTCCTCTAGTGTCTGATTCTATATTTTGGGGGGGAAAAGAGCTTTTTCACCACAAAGTATCTTTAGAATTTCTCAGAAGCCCTTGAAATCACAAAGATTTGTTCTTTCACTATGCAATAAGAGATACCAGGAATGTTTCGTATGTGTAAAGCATATATTATATGTTATCTCATCACTGTTGGAGGAGCTGCATGGGAAGAAATTGTGAAATTGGAAGACACATCAGCTGTTTCTAAGTCAAGCTTCTAAGGTTAAATGTTGTTAATATAAAGACTTCAGAAACTGTATGCTTCATAAGTGGTGAGGGATGGCATTGGGTATATCCATACCTTCCCTATGCATACTATGTTCTAACCTTTGAGGAAACATGAATCACATCCTTATGAAATAGTTATACATTATAATTCAAGGCCAAAATTGCAATAGTCCATTTTTATATAGTTACTGAAGTAAATTAATGACAGCCATTCCGTCTTGAAATCAAACAGATCTCTGCTTCCCTATATAGTCCCTGTATATTCTCCACTGTAGTTTAGAAACTGTCTTCACAGTCCCAGAGCTCTGTGCAAAGAATTTCATCATGTCCTTTGAAAGATTCATATTTCAGAAAATAGGTAACTTTGTGCAGGCTACCCAGCTCTCATTGCATGTACAGTTCTTGACTGTGCAATTGGAATTTAGCTTATAATCTGAGATACTATTGACTCAAAATCAGAAAACCCAAAATTAATTCCATAAAACTGAATGAACTAGTGAGAGGATTGCAATTCTTATTTTATTTGGAATATTGTTCATATGTTTTCACTGACATATAGGTATTTGATATTCAGGATCTCAGTGTCACAAGTGGTAAGGAAGTTTCTAAACTTTAGCAAACTTTGAAAACCTCAGAAAGAGTGTAATCCATCCAACTTAAAAGAGAGAGGGTTTTATATTTATTTTTTCTAGCTTCAATACACAAAAACAAATAATACAGGATTTTAGATGTGCAATCTCAATTCCATATGAAAATTTCCAGATGAAAGTGAATTCTCTGGTATTGATTTGCTCAATAGTCCATGATCAAAGAACTATATGTAATTAATTAACACCTGTTTGATTCATACCTGTAATAATCAGCCCAAATCTTATGAGATGATTAACATAATTAAGATTGATCTTTGGAGATTTTCATCAAAAGTGCAGTGGGAGACTGTCAGAAGTTACCTGCAGATTGATAATAAGCAGAAGAGATTATTAGTTATTCCTTTAGGACATTTCCGGTCTTGTACCTTTAGATTGATTTTCTGCTGACTGGTTTATTTTACATTCTATACGGAAGGTTTATTTTGTAGATTATTTGCAAGTAAAGATACAAAAAAATGTGTGTCTGCTAAAAAAGATGAGTTTAAAGATTACAATATATTGTCTTAATGACATAAATGAGCTCTGGATCTAAAAATCTAATTTTACCTTACATTCTTTAATTAGATTGTAGATACAGCTCAAATGAACTTTGAACTAGTTTCAACACAGTACTTTTTTCCTCATGAACTAATGAAAGCAATAAAATGCTTGACATATATTCACTATATAATTGCCCTTCTCTTTTTTTAACTTTTTAATATTTTTACATTAGAAAAATGCACATTAAAACCACATATCACAGAACAAAACAACAAACAGTATTGGTCAAAAACAAAAATTAAAAACAAATAAAAAAGGCTGTTAACCTTAAATGCTACCAAAAATGTTGAGTCACTAAAACCCTCATGCACAATTCATTGGAGAATAAATTGATAGCCACTTAGGAAAGTGTTTACCAGTGCCTATTAAACCATAATATATATAAATTTGTGACCTAAAAATTCTGTGTATATAAATATGCATATGTATATATATAAAAACACTAAATATTCATATATCCAACATATCTGAAAGCATATGTTCACCAAAGAGATGTCCTAGGATGATTATTGTGATACTATTTGGAATATCTGAAAAGTGGAACCTACCCAAGTATCCAAGGGTATACATAAAGGATAAATTGTGTATGCATTTAGAAAATAGACTGTATATAGCAATGAGAATGAATTGACAGCTATGTGCATTAATATGAATAAATTTCACAAAATTGATGTTGAGAGAAGCCAGATATTAACAAATATAAACTCCATAACTCCATCTATATCTATTATGGTGATGGTTTAATCACTAAGTCATGTCTAACTCTTGCCAACCCATGGACTTTAACCTGCCAGGCTCCCCTGTCCATGGGATTTCCCAGGAAAGAATACTGGAGTTGGTTGCCATAATATGTCTATTATAAACTAGTTAAAACCAATCTATCCTATTAGAACTCAGAATGGTGGGGTAAGTTGCCTGGAAAACCTCCACTAAGAGGGGTGGGGGAGGGAGGTGGAATTTGAAGTACTAATTAATTATTTAATTTGTTAAGCTCAGATGTAAAATTTTAAAATATCAGTAAAGTATATTGAAATCAACAGCAAACTCTATGGTAAAATCAAGAAGTGTTATATTATAAGTATAGAAGTGTTCATCCTATTGTATATTTGGCAGATCTTGCAGTTCTATAAGAAAATGCTTTAGGCAAAATGTGACTTCCAAGTAACTGTGAATCAACAACAGGTAGCCTCAAACCAAATTATGGATGAAAGAAAGAAAATCATTTATGATTTAATTTAATGTTCCAATCAATATTCATTGAACTGAGGGTTTCTTAAGGGCAACTATTATATTTTTGTACATTTTATTTCTTATATTTCTATGTCATGTTAGTCTTTTAAGCTATTTATTCTACTTATGATAACATAGGCTAGAATAACAATAATAATAAAATAGCTAGCATATTGATTATATAGCATGTATAAAGTACTGTGAAGATTCAATTTAAGTGTATTAGCTTATTCAGAATTTCAATAATTATCTGGGAATGATTTTTGGGTGTTTGTATCTTATAAAAACAAGTTTATGGTTGTCAAAGGTAGCTATGAATACACTGATTTAAGAGCAGTCTTAAGGTCTTTTTGTTTTTCTGTACAGTCATATTGGTTTCTTTGGTTAGGATTCCAAGATATCTATTATACCTCCAACCATGAAATAAGCATTCCAAACAGGAAGAAAATGAGAAAGGGGAAAAAATCTGAATGCTGCATTCCTCTTCTTTCTTTTTTCAGAAAACTAAGAACTTTCCCAAATTACCTGCCAAGAAGTCTTTTCATGCTTCTTATTAGCTGGAATAATGTCACATATCCATCCCTAGATGTGTGTATTAGCTCAAGTAGTTTAGACCAATCACAAATCTTTCCCTGGATTAACCAAGTCTGGGGGCACCATAAGTAGGAAAAAGAAGATTGGTATCAAAGTCTGTTGAGTGAGCAAAGGACATTAGATGCAGATTTCTTCCTGGGCAGGAAATGAGTTAACCATCTCAAGGAAAACCTTTATAATGTACTTTTTGATTTTGAACTATGTGAATATACTAGCCAAATCAAACCTGCAAATTTAGCAACACTGAAAATAGGATAAAAACAAATACAAAAACTCATGCTGCCTAGAGAATGCAATGATAATACAGCTTCATTGTATGATGTTACTGCTAAAGATGCAAAATCTGGGTCTAACAAGCCCAGCCTGAGAAATATTCTACATATTGTCTTCCTGGGTGGCGCTCTAGGTAAAGAATACACTACCAATGCAGGAGACATAAGAGATGCAGGTCAAGATCCTTGAGTCAAGAAGATTTCCTGTAGGAGGGCATGGCAACCCATTCCAGTATTCTTGCCTAGAGAATCTCAAGGATGGAGGAGCCTGGAGGGCTACAATCCATTGGGTCACAAAGAGTTGGACACAACTGGAGTGACTTAGCTCGCACATGCACATGCGCACACACACACACACACACACAGAGCCTGTAACCAGTGAAATCACAATCATGAAAGACAAAAAAACAGAAATTTTTTCTGTATTTAGTGAAGTCATGAGGACACAAAAACTTGATACAAACAGGATTCTTGTCTGGATACATTTGTTTTAAAGACATTATTGGGAAGATCTGTGAAACTTTATTGTCTTTATTATATCAATATTAATTTACTGGCTTTGATGGTTACATTGTAATTATGCATCAGAGTCCTACTGCATAGGAACTACACACTAAAACATACCTGAAAATGCTTTGGCCTTATACTGGCAATTTAGTTGCAATAGTGGAAGAAAAAAGTGCTCTTTGCGATGTTTTTGCAAAAAATGTAAGTTAGATTTTCTTTCAATGTGAAGAGTTAAAGAAAGGGAAAAAAAAAAAGGAGCTAAAAGTCTGCTCCTTGAATAGGTTTTTTTTTTTTTTCTTCTTTATAAACACAAGTACATAATGTTTATTTGAAAGTCCAATTTATTACAGGTTTACCCTTTAATGGGGCCCTTCCTCCTTAAAGACAGTTTAAAAAACAAGTAACTGAGGTGTCACTGAAGTGGGAACACAAAATTCTCACTGTTAACAGAAACAGACTGGCTCTAGGGCGAGAGGCAGGCGAGAGGCGGGGGGCTGTGATACTGTATTGTCAGTGCTAGCTCCAAGCCCAGGGGAGCCCAGCCGGCAGCCCCTGGGGCAAACCCCGAGGCAGCCGGGGCATGGGGACCACACCATGACGTTTCTTGAATAGGTTTTGAATCCTGATTATCACTTGACAGCACAGAAATTATCATTCAAAACCAAAATACAAACAAACCAAAAATGAGAGAGAAAAGAGAGAGATCAACAACTCATGAAACCTGTAGAGTGTGGTAAAATAAATATGAAATGTGTAACTTCCTTATCTGTAAACTTCACATCTCATGAAATATGGCTGACTCTCATGAAAGTCTTACAGAAAAAAAAAAACAACACAGACTCCAGATTTTACATATATATATATGTATATATATATGTGTATATATATATGCAAAATGTATACATATATATGTAATATGTATACACGTAAAATTTATACATATATATGTAACATTTATATATATAGATATACATATATATATAAATGAATTGCCTAAGGGAAGTGACAAGCATGCTTACAAACCAGTGACTTGAAATGTTTCCTTTATTATATTTTCAGCTTTTCTTTTATATATAGGTACATCCTAGAATATCCTCATATTCTCGGGGACAGCAAAGAGGAAAGAACCTCATGAAACTTTGGTAGATTGGTGAAGACTTGGGCATGGTCAACAAGTAGGGAGAGGGTAGGATCTGTAGCCTAATTTAGCAAAACTTTAAAAAGATAGTTGAATTTTAATGACATGACATGAAGGTTTTGGTTTCTGTCCAGTAGAGCATTAACATTTCACTTAACATAATATTTCATTTAGTGATCATTTATCTTTCTAGCTACTGATTTACAGTGATGACTTACGGAAGGACTGATTTCTTCATCAGAGAGCAACTTCCACTTAAACTAATTTCACAGGCAGAATGACAAAGCACATCAGGAAATCCACAGATATGAAAATAGATTAAAAAACTGAAAGAAATGAAAATTGAAAGAGAAAGAACCATACATTTTAAAAGCATGTGAACTGAAACTGAAAGTTGCTTAGTCGTGTCCGACTCTTTGCGACTCCGTGGACTGCAGCCCGCCAGGCTCCTCTGTCCATGGAATTCTCCAGGCAAAAATAGTGGAGTGGGTTGCCATTCCCTTCTCCAAAAGCATGTGAAGGGGATCTTAAAATAGGTCTTGATTAAAATGTTCAAAGAGTAAAAAGAGAGAACAGAATAAGATTAAGTGAGTATTGGTACCTTGTCCAAGGTTATATAGTTTCAAAGAGATAGATGTAAATTCACATTCAGATAATCATGACCACAGAGCTTCCTCTCTCCCCCTCTCTTTTTGTTTTTTTAAGCCATGTTACCTGTCCTCCTTATATTTTAATACTGTTAGGTAAAGCATAAGATTCAAAACTGCATTTATTCATTGCTCTGGCATTTCTAGTTCTGACTTTCTCATGTACTGACTGAACAGACTTGGGAAGGTTACAGTCTTTCTAGGACTTAGATTCATAATTCATATTACCTGACACACAGGGCAAAAAGGAAGATGAATAACACAGTGTATACAAAAGTGTTCTATACTCTTAACCCAACAAAACAACAACAAGTGAAAAATAAAACTCAATTGTTTATGACAGATGCATCACTCAATTTTTAAAACGCTGGATGAAATGTAGATTTAAAAGCAATTTTATTTGGCAGTCAATTAGCATTTTCCTTCTATTGCAAAGAAAAGACCCTTTGGAAATTCAGGGGTACCGGGTAAGGGCTCGCTAGGTTATTGACTAGTAATTTCTTTGCTGTTGTTTGGGTGCTGTTATTTTGCATATAAAAGCAACTAAGTTTTAAACCTCCTGACCACAAATGAAATATTTATGCAGACTATAAAAAGTCAAATCCTCAATACAAAGTTCTAAAATTTTCTTTATAAAGGAGAAAAAATTTAAAAAGTACTCTATGATGCAAAATCTGACTTATTTGAACTCATTTGATGGAAAACACACTTTGAAATGATATGACTATTTGAATTCTACCTCTATAATTAATATTTTAATTAATATTTTTGGACAGTTTAATATAAGTAGAAATTGCTGTACAGGACCATGATGAGAATAGTATACACTATCATGTAAACTTTAATTTTTTTATTAAATGTGAAAACCTCTCAATTGGAAATGTATCTGGCCCAAAGTGTTTCGATAAGATAACTTGGATCAACAAAAATCAAAGTATATCAGTATCTTTATAAGTCTAATGAAATTAAAGAGGCTCTCAATTGTTACATTGCTATTCCAAATGAAATATCTGAGCTAGAAATACTATAATTCACTGCTATGTTTATATGAAACAAAATATATCAAGTAGATGAATTCTATTTATTTTTTATTGGCGTATAGGAAAGAGATTCAGTTATATATACATATATTTATTTTTTTCAGATTCTTTTCCTTTATAGGGTATTACAAAATATTGAGTAGCGTTCCCTTTGCTATGGAGCAGGTCCTTGTTGGTAATTTTTTTGTATATATATTAGTATGTTTATATTAATACCAAACTTCTAATATATTGTACTAGATAATTTTTAAAAGAGGACTGATCAAAGACTATTAGTTATTGTGGACATCTAACTTTAATTTTTAGATTTATAGGGAAATTTCTAACCTCCAGGAGCAATGGATCAGTGTAAGTTTAGATAACAGAAAGGAGAGGAAGGGATGGACTGTACTTAGCCATATGTTAGCATTCAGTTCAGTTCTGTCGCTCAGTTGTGTCCAACTCTTTGCGACCCCATGAATTGCAGCACGCCAGGCCTCCCTGTCCATCACCAACTCCCTGACTCCACCCAAACCCATGTCCATCAAGTCGGTGATGCCATCCAGCCATCTCATTCACTGTCGTCCCCTTCTCCTCCTGCCCTCAATCTTTCCCAGCATCAGGGTCTTTTCCAGTGAGTCAGCTCTTCACATCAGGTGGCCAAAGTATTGGAGTTTCAGCTTCAACATCAATCCTTCCAATGAACACCCAGGACTGATCACCATTAGGATGGACTGGCTGGATCTCCTTGCAGTCCAAGGAACTCTCAAGAGTCTTCTCCAACACCACAGTTCAAAAGCATCAAATCTTAGGTGCTCAGCTTTCTTTATAGTCCAACTCTCACATCCTTACATGACCACTGGAAAAACCATAGCCTTGACTAGACGGATCTTTGTTGGCAAAGTAATGTCTCTGCTTTTTAATATGCTATCTAGGTTGGTCATAACTTTCCTTCCAAGGAGTAAGTGTCTTTTAATTTCATGGCTGCAGTCACCATCAGCAGTGATTTTGGAGCCCCCCAAAATTAAGTCTGACACTGTTTCCACTGTTTCCCCAGCTATCTGCCATGAAGTGATGGGCCCAGATGCTATGATCTTAGTTTTCTGAATGTTGAGCTTTAAGCCAACTTTTTCACTCTCCTCTTCCACTTTCATCAAGAGGCTCTTTAGTTCCTCTTCACTTTCTGCCATAAGGGTGGTGTCATCTGCATATCTGAGATTATTGATATTTCTCCTAGCAATCTTGATTCCAGCTTGTGCTTCCTCCAGCCCAATATTTCTCATGATGTACTCTGCTTATCAGTTAAATAAGCAGGGTGACAATATACAGCCTTGACATACTCCTTTTCCTACTTGGAACCAGTCTGTTGTTCCATGTCCAGCTCTAACTGTTGCTTCCTGACCTGCATACAGGTTTCTCAAGAGACAGGTCAGATGGTCTGGTATTCCCATCTCTTTCAGAATTTTCCACAGTTTATTGTGATCCACACAGTCAAAGGCTTTGGCATAGTCAGTGAAGCAGAAATAGATGTTTTTCTGGAACTCTCTTGCTTTTTCGATGATCCATCGGATGTTGGCAATTTGATCTCTGGTTCCTCTGCCTTTTCTAAAACCAGCTTGAACATCTGGAAGTTCACAGTTCACGTATTGGTGAAGTTGGCTTGGAGAATTTTACCCATACTTTAAGGGATATGCTAATTTGTCCTCTCTATTAAATATTAAATCAAATAGTTTCTACTTGTAGACAGTATAGATAAAAATGGTATGTCTAAAAGAGGAATGATAATGATTATAAACCCCAAAGGCCTTTGGACTTGTACTTAACTATGACACATAATGAGGGTAGTTTTTAAAGATTTGAGTATCTGAATTTTTTTATTCTGGCTTCAATTTAGTCAGTGTTTTTCCTAGGAACTTTTCTGATGGCTACTTAAACAGGGACAATTATTCTAATCACACTCAGAATATAGCATAAATATAAATAGTCATAGAAAACGACAAAAACATTCTGCATAGCTTTGAGATATAAACAATGAACTTTTGCAATTTTCTCTATCTTTGATTCAATGTAAAAGAAAAATGCTGTCTACATTTCACTGTTGGGAGTATAAATACATATAGATGGAAAAATTACTTTGAAAAATATAAAAAACTGTATAAATAGAATGTCTTATATGTCAACAATTTTAATATATAAAATATTGGTAAATTATACACTGAAGTAATTAATTCCTAGCTATGGATTCTTAGCTAATGGCAAAACAATAATGATACTTGCATAATAGTAAATATTAAAAGTTACTTTTGAAGATATCCCAAATGCTTAGGCTACACTTACTGGTAGATTTACACTGCTGTGATATTATGTTAATATTAACATATATTTTACCAGTTTTATGCCAAGGGCATTAAAATCAGGAGACCCATAATGAGTCTACTCTGCATAAGTTAAAATATATCACAAATCAATGGAAAATATCTCACTTTTTAAGTCTTATATATCAATGAGAATTAGGAATTTAGTAATTGAGTTATGAATGACCTCTCATCATATAAATTAAAATTCAAGTTCAAGAAATCACAACATATTTATTATGCTGCTGCCAAGTCACCCCAGTCGTGTCCAACTCTGTGCGACCCCACAGACGGCAGCCCACCAGGCTCCCCCATCCCTGGGATTCTTCAGGCAAGAACACTGGAGTGGGTTGCCATTTCCTTCTCCAGTGCATGAAAGTGAAAAGTGAAAGTGAAGTCGCTCAGTCGTGTCTGACTTGTAGCGACCCCATGGACTGCAGCCTACCAGGCTCCTCCGTCCATGGGATTTCCCAGGCAAGAGTACTGGAGTGGGGTGCCATTGCCTTCTCCTAACATATTTATTGTAGGACTGCACATAAAATGTTGTTGTTCAGTTACTAGGTTGTGTCCCACTCTTTGAGACCCCATGGACTGTAGCCCACTAGGCTGCTCTGCCTGTGAGATTATCCAGGCAATAATACTAGAGTAGGTTGCCATTTCCTTCTCCATTTCCTTCTCCAGGGGATCTTCCCAGATTAGGGATAGAACCTATGTCTCCTGCATTGGCAGACAGATTCTTTATCACTGAGCCACCAGGGAAGCCTAATGCATAAAATATACATCATTAAAAAGGTGAGTGCCTACTCCAGAGATACTTGGATATAGATTGTTAAAATCCTTGGTAGTAGTTGTCTATGGAAAGTGTACTTACCTCCTGGAGTTAGCTTCCTTCTTAGTAAAATGGGATTCATTAGAACTACTTGAAATTATTGAGTGCTTTTGTGAAATGACATTAGATACAGCTCAGTATTTGACACACATAAACCAGAAATTGGTTGCTTTGGATTTTTAATGTATGTTTTATTCTGTTTTTTCCTTTTCCTTTCCTGTTCATCTTCAGCCCTCAACATACACTGTGAAACAACTTGTCATGCCTGGACCATATCCTTGGTTAATATCTTTCAGAGCGTCATATCCACTCAAGAAAAAAAACTGTGGGCCGCACAATGATGCACACATTTAACATTAGGATTGGAAAAGACTCTGATGCTGGGAAAGATTGAGGGCGGGAGAAGAAGCAGGCAACAGAGGATGAGATTTGGATGGCATCATCAACTCAGTGGACATGAGTTTGAGCAAACTCTGGGAGATAGCGAAGGACAGGAAAGCTTGGCGTAATGTAGTCCATGGGGTCCCAAAGAGTCCAAATCGACTGAATGACTGAACAACAACATCAACAAAAACATCAGGATTGGGAGGGGCTCTAAAGTTATATGTTACATTACTCATGTGATGTTTGAATTTGTAGTAAGGAATCAGTTTCTGAACACAAATCACTAAAGTTTTTTTAACATACTTTCAAAAACGTTTATAGTGGAAGTGAACATCATTACTAATCTTGAAATGCTCTTATCTGTTAGTCAAAGTACTAGCACATATCAGGTAATGTGAAATTAAGATTAAGAACATTAGATTCAGCCAGTTCTGGAATAATATGTGTCTCCACTTTTGGAAAACAGAGATACATATCTGGTAAGTTTGCTGTGTATAGAAAATAAGGTGCAATGTTTAGAGTTCATATAATTTACAGTATCACTACTACTACTACTACTAGTAAATATATAGTAAATTATCTTTAGCACATAACATGCTATGGTTATTTGACAAAATGTCTACCAGATGTTTGCCAGATACTGTGCCAAGCCTTTTATAAGAATCATCTTCTAATTCCCATAAGGTTATTAGATAGATTACATTATTTCAGCAATTTTACAGATTAAAAAAACCTGACATTTAAAATTATAGATGTGGAATCATCAAAGATGGTTGTTAATAGGCCTATCTTATCTAAATATTAAATAAATTTCATAATAAAACACTCATTTTTAATAAGTTAGAGTCCGTGAGTCTCTTCCTGTTAATGAGTACTAGACAATCACTATCAAACTAACACAACTTGGATTTTCTATTCTAGGCTCGTGAACCCTTTTTTTTTTTTTACTATTAATTGCTTATATTTAGCTCTCTTAGTCATACTAATTACATACTAATAATTGATGTCTCCCTAGAACTGTGTACCTTGTTTAAATTGGATGCTTATATAAACTAATACTACTATAAATTTCTATTCATAGACTAATGTATAATCTTGCTTCCTTAAATTCACAGAGTCATCTGCAAGACACAGAGATGCTCTGGATCACAGAAAAAGGATGTTTTGTTAATTTCACTTTATCATGAGTGTTTCCAAGTTTGACTCAGAGAAGGAAACAATATCAAAGACTTTATAGTTTTCAATTCTATTTTACATTATTCTCTAGCCTTCTGTAATTGTTGTCCTATATTTCCAAGAAGAGTCTACACCCACATGTTTGTCTTACTCAAAGGCATTCTCTATAACATTCATATATGGTGTGAGTGTTCATTTCAGTTCAGTTCAGTTCAGTCCATCAGTCGTGTCCAACTCTTTGCAACCCCATGGACTGTGGCATACCAGGCCCCCCTGACCATCACCAACTCCCAGAGCTTGCTCAAACTCATGTCCACTGAGTCGGTGATGCCATCTAACCATCTCATCCTCTTTTGTCCACTTCTCCTGCCTTTGATCTTTCCCAGCAACAATGTCTTTTCTAGTGAGCCAGCTCTTTGCATGAGGTGGCCAGAGTATTGGAGTTTCAGTGTCAACATCAGCCCTTTCAGTGAATGTTCAGGACTGATTTCCTTTAGAATTGACTGGTTGGATCTCCATGCAGTCCAAAATATTCTCAGGAGTCTTCTCCAACACCACAGTTCAAAAACATTAATTCTTCAGTGTTCAGCTTTCTTTATAGTACAACTCTCACATCCGTACATGACTACTGGAAAAACCATAGCCTTGACGAGACGGACCTTCATTGGCAAAGTAATGTCTCTGCTCTTTAATATGCTGTCTAGGTTGGTCACAACTATCCTTCCAAGGAGCAAGTGTCTTTTAATTTCATGGCTGCAGTCACCATCTGCAGTGATTTTGGAGCCCCCCAAAATAAAGTCTGTCACTGTTTCCTCATCTATTTGCCATGAAAAGATGGGACCAGATGCCATGATCATAGTTTTCTGAATGTTGAGGTTTTAGCCAACTTTTTCACTCTCCTCTTTCACTTTCATCAGGAGGCTCTTTAGTTCTTCACTTTCTTCCATAAGTGTGGTGTCATCTGCATATCTGAAGTTATTGATATTTCTTCTGGTAATCCTGATTACAGCTTGTGCTTCATCCAACCCAGCATTTCTCATGATGTACTCTGCATATAAGTTAAATAAGTATGGTGACAATATACAACCTTGACATACTCCTTGGCTGATTTGGAATTAGTCTGTTGTTCCATGTCCAGTTCTAACTGTTGCTTCCTGACCTGCATACAGATTTCTCAAGAGACAGGTCAGGTGGTCTGGTATTCCCATCTCTTTAAGAATTTTCCACAGTTTGTGTTGATCCACACAGTCAAAGGTTTTGGCATAGTTAATAAAGCAGTAATAGATGATTTTCTGGAACTCTCTTGCTTTTTCAATAATCCAGCGGATGTTATGATGTTACATAAAATTAAATTATATTTCCAAAAGGAAAAAAAAAGCAAGTTACACTTCAGAAAAATATGTGATTTTGAAAATTCATTTTTATTAAGGATTGAGTCTAGTTAAAAAGAAACTCAAGGGTATGTGAGGGTCATGTTATATCTGTGCGATTTCTGATCTTTCATGATCTGAAAGAAATTCATCAAGAAACATGTCCTTAATAGATTTGTCAGTTTTTATGCATTTAATACAGAAAAGTCATTGATTGCCCAGAGCTAGACCTTTTGTATATATAGATAGATAGATGTAATAATTTTTTCTTCTGTGTCCAAAATGTACTGCTTAGATACTTGAATGAAGGTTCTTTCATTTCTTACTTTATCTTAACTTGTTTCCATTCCCTGTTGACAATTTCTTTTGAAATGATCAGGCCACTGCAGACTTTCAAACATCATGTACTAGATGTTAAAACCACTTTGTTTCAGATGTTTAATCAGAACAGTGGTTCGATATGTTGAAGTTGTTGATGTTGTTCTTTTTTTTAATTTCATAAATATCAAATTGACAAGCCCTGTTTCATATATATATTTTTTAGTTCCTCCATTTATTTTTCTTCTTTACTATTCTCTGCTGAATTATACTTTCTGAAGTGTATCATTATTAATATACAAAATATTTATTTCAGTGCTCCTCTTCCTAGAAGTCTTTTCCTTTGGAGTTTATAATTTTATAAGTTTTTTAAAAATATTAAATTTTACTAAACTGTTGCTAAAATTATTTGTTCTTGTTACAATAAAATAGTGCCTGATTTATTGATTACATACACATACACATTCATTTTTTAAAAAATCCTTCAAAAAATACTTTTTGCATCCATTGGCAAGATTTGTATAAACTAATTTGAATTCTCTGTACATAAATGTGCTTAGAAAAAATGGGACAAGTGTTCCACTGCCTCTTAAGATCTGTAAATTAAACTCTAGACAAAATATATTGGAGTCAATAGTCAATAAGGCAGTGAAAAATATACTTTGAGATGATATGATGGCTGTTACAGATAGAATTATTGAGAACTGATCTGAGAAATGAAGGTGTAGAAAATTTACCTCTGGATAATATTTATATTTAACTTACAAAGACTTTGTGTTAAATATTAATTTTGAATACTATTTTGAATGAAAAGCTGAAAATTATGGAAATGAAATTGAAAAGATTTTAGAAGTATTATGGTCTGCAAATAATGTCCAGTGCTTTGGGAGTTCAAGGTGATCATATTTAGTTTGGAATTTTTCAAAGTGAGCTTTCTGTCACCTTTCTATCGTAGAAAAATAAATCTGTATGTGTCACCAGAACCATCATATTTCAATGTACATGTAATTTATTTTATAATAAAGAAAAACATAGGCATTTTCAGTAATTTTAGTGTTTCAACTAAAGACTGCAAGCTTCATATTTGTTCCTTTGAGAAATCTAGTACAAACTAAAGAATTAAATTTAGCATTTTTAAAATATAAAATACTTCCAATTATGCCCATGTGATAGTATAGATCACTGAACTTTCACAAACTTTACACCTGTCTAACCTCTATAAATAAAAAATATATGTTACTAACACCACAGAAGCCACTTCTTCCTTCTTTCTAGTCAGTAACCTGCACCTTAAAAGTTTATATTGCCTTCTAACCAAGTATTTATTTCCTGTTTTTACACTCTATGAATGCAATCATATAGCATGCATGTTTTCATGTTTGCCTTTACCTAGTTGATTTTGTTTGTGACCCTTTATTCTCATCTCAGCATAGCATTTCATTACATGTTATAATTCATTTATTTTTCCAGTGTCCATGTAAAATTGTTAAGTTTCCAGTTTGGACCTATGACAAATAATAAACCCATAAACAGTCTCATATGGATTTTTCATGAACACATGCATAAGTTTCTGTTGAATATCTATTTAGACACGGATTCACTAGGTCCTAGTGTTAGAGCCAAAACTGACCGGACTAGCTAGATCTGTGACCTGATGCTTCACTTGTATGTCCTACTCTTTCCGTGTTTTTTTTTTTTTTCTTTCTTTAGGTAATGATTTATTTGTACCTAATTACTTAAAGTAACTCACAGTTTAGTTAAAGCTCTACCAAGCATCTGGTGTTTTTCCTCTTTGAAACACTACCTACTACTCCTCTTCTTTGTAAGCATTGTTCACTCCAGAAGAGAAAGTCATGTAGGATAATCTCGGAGACAATTATTTAAATGCAATTTGAATGCAAAATAGTATGCAAAGTTAATATTTATTACAAATTCTTTGTAAGTTAAATGCAAATTTTATCTAGAGGCAAATTTTCTACACCTTCATTTCTCAGATCAGTTCCCAATAATTCTATATGTAACAGCTATCATATCATCTCAAGTATATTTCACTGCCTGGCCCCTTCCCTGATCCTTATCAAGAATTCTATTTTGAGTAAACATTTCGACACAGTCTTGAAGGCACTAGCTTGCTTTGGCCTCCTTTGACTGACAAATAAATAAAGCTACTCTTTGCTTCTTTACCCGAAACCGTCTCTGTGATTTTGATTCGGTGCAGTGTACAAAGACCAAAATTTCAGCAGCAATAGGTTTTTTATTTAGTCAGACTAGGTAGAAATTGTCAAACAGCTTTTCCAAGTGGTTGTATCAATTACATCTCACTGGCAGCCTGTGATTGCTTTTGTTGATCCACATTCTAAAATTTACTTTACTCTTCATTTATATGCCTCTCTATCATCTATCAATATTTATCTCTATTTCTGTATTTTAGTTTATAATCTCCATTCTGTGCTATATGTTGTGGTGTCACATTGTGCTATTGGTGGTGGTGTTGTCTTACTCTTTAATTTTTCTAAAACTAAAGAGACAGAATCATTGCATCTACTTACTGGCTTATTTGATACTCACTTTGGAAAAATGCATTCTCAACTATCATGCTCACTTTTATTGGATTGTTTGACCTTTTTAAGTCAGGCCTATGATTTTTCTTTTTTTCTTTTTTTTAATAAATTTATTTATTTTAGTTGGGGGCTAATTACTTTACAATATTGTAATAGTTTTTGCCATACATTGACATGATTTTTCTTCTAGAAGTTTCATGATGTTACCATTTGAATTTGTATCTACAACTCATTAGGAATTTACTTTTGTATATAATGTATGATAAAAATCCAGATTTATCTCTTTTTTTTTCCCATATGGACATCAAGTTGGTCCAGAACAATTATTAGAATGATAATTTCTCTAATTTATGTCAGGGTCACACTGTTATAAATTATATGAATGGGTGAATTTTTTCTAGAATCTATTCTATGTATTGGTCTAATTGTTAATATCATACTTCCTTGAGTGATATAGCTTTATGTTTTGATCTTGATGGTCATGAAGAGCTTAATTTTTGTTCACCTTAATGTAAGGATTTTATTTATTTTTTTTATAAATTTATAAATTTTTTAATAAATTTTTAATAATTTTTTAATATTTTTTATTTTTTATTTTTATATTTTATTTATTTATTTATTTATTTTTTATTTATTTATTTATTATTATATTTTATTTTATATTTTATATTTTTATAAATTTATAAAAATAATTTATAAATTATTTATTTATTTAATGTTTTGATCTTGATGGTCATGAAGAGCTTAATTTTTGTTCACCTTAATGTAAGGATTTTATTTATCCTTTTTTAAAAGCAACTGCTTGTCCCAAAATATTATATAGTTCTGCAGGAAATAAACAGCTAAAATCTGAGATCATTATCATCTCTAAGCTAGTTGAACTTTATGGTTCAAAAGAACACAGTTTGGAAAATACTGGTAGAGAAATGTAAAGGAGTGAAGAAATATCTTTCCATGTCATGGAGAAACCTGTATGGTTTTCAGTATCCACTTGTCAATGTTGAATGGCTTCTCTGTATATAGAGCACCGGAAAATACTAGGGCTGGGATGATGGTGGTAATTCAATACAAGGATTTCTTCCTCAGTATCAGTATAGTAGCATCATGGCAGGTGTTTCTATAAGGTATCAGTCAATGAGGGATTATAGAATTGAAACATATTAGTCATTAAATGATTTAGATCTATTCCTCAAATAATTTCTCAACTATATAATATAAATATACACGGAATAAAAACACTTGTGAATACTCATTGTTCCATTTCCCCATCCTCATTGCACATGTACACATCTGTGTACACACATACATACATGTACACACATTGCTAAGGGTGGTATCTTTAAGAAAATCATAGGGCATACGAAAGATGAGACATTTCCTAAGGGGACTGGTTTTCCTAAATTGTGAGAAATCATACATTGCTTACCCATTTTCGTTAAGGCTAAATCCCTAAAAATTAAATTTCATCTGACAGCAAAATCTCCAAAACAATTGTTAATCATTTCCAAAGTTTGTAAAAGTCAAGCAGACTCCCCCCTAATTGAGATTATTATGCGATGAAAGACTCAGATATTATAAAATTGATTTCCAATTTGGTCATGGATATATTTAACAATTTTTTTAAATATGTGTATTCTTCAGAGTTACATAACCCTCATGTGAATTTTCCAGAAGCTATATTCTATCTGTATTATTGTACTAGAAATATCTTCCAAAATTATTATTGTTTTTAATGCTGGCATTCTTGAATTAATAGCTTAATTATTGTTATTAACTATAATATAGCTATTTTAAAAGATACAAACTTAATATTATTAGTCATTGTCTTTAATTTTCATGTGAAGATGCACATGTTAGAGTATTTTCTTTTAAATTTGGAAAAGATATTGGAGATATCAATAGCTTATTTATATATGTGGGGATTTTAATTTGCTTATCTATTTGTACTAGTAGAGTTCCTTCCATTTGTCCAGAATTTCTTTAGTAGAACTAGTCATTTTCTATCACTTTAATATTCTTTTTAATGCTTTCATATATATATCCATGTAGGAATTTTGACTATTTTGAGAATTATAAGTCTATATTTAGTATTGATTCTTTGTTCAGTGTTTTACCTTTATGAATAGATTTGGCTGATTTTCTGTATTTGTTAAGTTTCCTATATTTGTTAATATAGAACAAATATTATGATTTTTATAATTATAATATACATTGCAATATTTTCTATATTTGCTAACAACTTTATATTATGGGAACTTTTTCTTTGACAATTGTCAAAACTTATCTGAAAATTTATATAGAAACTGGACTGTAATATGTTAAATGCTTATAATTGGTTCAGTGAAAAGTTGCTTTTCTTATTTTTCTTGTAGATTTTAGAATACACATCTATTTCTTTTAAAAATATAGTTCTTGGATTATGTCTGAATCTATATATGAATTTGTGTCTTCAAAGCCATGAAAATAGCTTATCTATACATTTATTTGAGGCTTCCCTGGTGACTCAGTTGGTAAAGAATCTGCTTACAGTTCAGGATCTGCTTACAGTTCAGGAGATCGACTTCAGTGCAGGAGATCTGGACTCCATCCCTGGATCAGGAAGATCCCCTGGAGAAGGAAATGGTAACCCACTGCAGTATTCTTGCCTGGAGAATCCCATGGACAAAAGAGCCTGGCAGGCTACAGTCCATGGGGTTGCAAGAGTCTGACATGAATCAGTGACTAAACCACAACATACATTTATTTAGATTTTTATTTCTTTCACTATTATTTTATAATTTTCAGCAACAGGTCTTACACATACTTTGTTGGATTCTTACCTAAGTATAATTTTCCATAACCTCTCTAACTGATTTGTTCTTTCCTGATCACCTAAAT
The DNA here is from genome assembly GCF_054371585.1 of Giraffa tippelskirchi. Classification (NCBI taxonomy): domain Eukaryota; kingdom Metazoa; phylum Chordata; class Mammalia; order Artiodactyla; family Giraffidae; genus Giraffa; species Giraffa tippelskirchi. The sequence continues at coordinate 88,348,140 of NC_137285.1, read as the reverse complement.
AAAAGCTCAGTGGCTGAGTTCTCCAAACTTTGCATCATATTTCTTTGCTTTTTTCTCCTGAAGTCTTACCAATATGTAACATTATATGTTGTATAATATTTTTTTCTATCTCTTTCTCCCATTTATACATAAAATCCTCTTGAATCAAGTTTTTTTGTTTATTTGTTATGTTTTGTTTTTTAATAACATATAGAAGACTGCCTGATAGGTAGTAGTTGCTTGATAAGTATTTGTTGAATGAAGTAATAGCTGAGAAAAAGGCAAGGAAAAAAAAAAGTGTGTAAATATTTTTCAGAGAGATGGCAAAAAATAATGAGAAGAAATTAGTGCATCTTATAGCTTGGAGTTTAAAATTATCACTGTGGCATATGGGGTAGTGTCAAAGTTTTCATTTTGGCCAGTATATTTTATTTACACTTGTAATGCATCAAAGCTTGTAACAAGTGTGAGCTGCTTATATCTCCATTGACCCATGAATGCTATTTTTGGAAATGTATGAACAGCCAATCATGTTGAAATATAATGAGGGATATTAAAGAGTCAGCTCAAATTTGGCTGAACATGCAGGATTTTTTAGAGCCTACAAAACCAGAAAAATAAATTTAGAATAATGTCTAACATCTTTACAATAACTTGTCTTAAATTTTATTTTTTCCTACAAGACTATGTACTCATCCAAGTAACTGACTTGGTTTTAGGTAAACTTACTTGGCAAAATTATTCAGAAATTACTTGAAGAATCATAGATTTTACTGTTTGAAAGAGTATTAAATGACTTTTTTTCACATACCTTTTAGTCCTATCAAATTTCTGATAAAATAAGCATCCAATTTATGATAATAATTAGCACTTACACTACAATTGTTTCAGGCTCTCTTCAAAATTCCTTTATATATGCATTATTCATAATCTATTGGGTTGGCCAAAAAGTTCCTTCTGTTTTTTAATTAAAAATAAAAAATACACTTTTCATTTCCACTAATAACCTTACTGAAGAACATTTTCACAGTTTTGTTCCACTACTTCCTGCAATTTTTCATGCAACTTCATAATTCCTTCTTCCCAAAACTTTTTAAATTTTTAATCAAAGAACTAGTCCAGGTGCCTTTTACAGTCTTCCAGGGAATTGCAAGTTTTTCTATTAAGAGAATTTTGTAAAGGTCAAAATAAATGGAAATCTGAAGCTATAATGTCTGATGAATCAGATGAACTTCCCAGCCAAGCTGTAATGGGTTTTGTCTGCTCGTTAAACAAATATGAAGTCTTGTGTTATACTGATGAAAGATTATATATTTTCTATTGACTCATTCTGGATGATCTCATAAAGTGCTTCTTTCAGTTGGTCAATCTGAGAGAAGTACTCATTGGAATTAATCATTTGGTTTTCCAGGAGGCATTCATGATGGAGGGCTGCCATTCAATACCAACATATACACAGCATCACTTCTTTGGATAAAGACCTGCCTTTGATGTGATCAGTAGTAGCCATTTTGTTTGCTCCATGACTTCTTCTGTTCCCCATTGTTGTAAAATAACCAATTTGCTTTGCCTGCAACCATTTGTATTAAAACCAGAATGCTTTTGTTATGTTTAAGTAAGATTTCTTTCAATTAACTTAGGTTGAACTCAAACATCAAAGCAATTAATATAGCAAAGCTGGTTCAAAGGATTTCCACCGTTGACTTGAATATTTTGGGTATGTCAGCTCTCTCCCACGTGGTATAGCATTGATTGTTCTCAGTTAATGTCTTGATTTGATCCCTATCAACTTAAACTGGTCTACTCGACCTTGCAGCATTGTTGAATGAGAAATCTCTAGCACAAAACTTTGCAAACCATTTTTGACACATTCAATCAGTCACAGAACCTTCTCCATACACTGCACAAATATTTTGTGTGTGTGTGTGTTTCAGCTGTGTTTTCACCTTTCTTAAAATAATAAAGTATAATATACTGAAAATGTTGCTTTTTAAAATTCCACCTTCAATATAAAAATGGCTGCACAAAAATTCATGACTTCTGATTTTTTTTTTTTTGATTCACACTGACATGACAGCTGTCATATCACAATGCAATCTAATAAAATTTCTTCAAATGAAGTTAAAGACAACTAAGCACTACTAGGGTCACTTTAAGGAAGAAACCAAATGAAATTTTTGTCCAACACAATGTTTATCACAATTTACTTATAACACAGGAGTGATCATTATTATCACTTTATAGATGAATACTGCTGTGCATGGCAAAATGTATTTCTCAGATAACATTTGGTTCACAATAGACAAATCAGGTTGTCTGGTAATTTGGTGGCCCATGGTTAAGCATTTAGTTGCTACTAAGGCCCACTAGGAAGCCAAGAACTGTTTCTCAAAAAAAGAGAGCAGAGGTCTGTGGAGCAGCAGAGAGTTTTGCTAATAAAATCCTAAGGGCCTAAATTGAGATTCCTCCATAAAGGTCTATTAAATGCTACAAACACCATTTATATCTGCCATTGATACTTCAAGTGCCATTGAGTCTGCTGGATCACATGACCTGAATGGCAGAACCGCTTGCATTACGGTCTGGACTTGTTGTGCTGTCTTCCCTTGTTCTGGTCCCCATTTAAATCTACCAACGTTTCAGGTGATTTTGTAAATGGGCCAGAATAATATACTCCACTGAAGAATATTTTTGTCTCCAAAATTCGAAGAGGCCCAATAGGCATGGGTCACCTTTTTTGGTTATAGAAGGATCAGATGCAGCTACTTATCCTTCATCTTTGTAGGGATATCTTCACTTGCCCTGCATCATTAAACTCCTTTTAATAAGGTAGAAGATCCTTGATTTTTTAAATTTATTTTATTTCACTGGTCATGAATATCTTAGAAATAGGTCTAGATTAGTTGCTACTTCTTGCTCACTAGGTCCAGTCAGCATAATCTTATCAATGTAACAGACCAATATGCTATCTTGTAGAAGGGAAAGCCAATCAAGAGCCCTACAACCTAATTTAGAGCATATGGCTAGAGAGCTTGTATATCCATGAAGAAGGAGAATGAAAGTGTATTGCTCAGCTTACCATACTGCTCGATTTACAAGCTATAAGCAAAGAGCTTCTGGTGTTTTTTTGTTGTTGTTGTTTTGTTTTTGTTTTTTTTTTAACATGGGTAGATTTTTTAAAAAGCATCTGCAATATCAATAGTCATATATCAAGTACAAGAGGATCTCTTATTTGTTCAGGTAATAAATACACATCTGGCGCCAATAAAAACATAGCTGAAATCATCACCTGGATAAGCTTATGATAATATAATGTTGTTCCCAATATGCATCTGTCTTCCACACTGGACACATAGGCCTGTTGTGGAAATGTCATAAAATCATCACCACTTCAAGTTCTTCATGGTACCACTAATCTTTGTAACCTTCCAAGGAATGCAGTTTTACATTTTATTTACTATTTTCCTAGGTTGAGGCAGTTCTAGTGGCTTCCACTTGGCCTTTCTCACATAATATCTCTCATTCTATGTCAGGAAACCAATATGGGGATTCTGCTAACCACTCAATATGTCTATTACAATTTTGCATTGCTTAACTGTGTAAATAACTTCAAAATGGGTCTGATGACCCACGGGACTCACTCTGAGATGGATCTGAACTAATACTTAATTTACCAATTGATTGCTATAAAACAATACTCTTACTGGTTGACCACAGTGGCATTTAGTTTCTCATGGAATAACGTTAATTCAAAGTTAGTGTCCAGTTGTCCCCAAAAGGTTTGATCATTTCCTTTCCCCAATGCAGTTACCCACGTAGTAGACCAAAGGTCATTTTCGGGAAGACTGTGAGAAAGATTAAAAGTATAAATTTTGGTTGTGTACTGAAATTTTCTCTGAAGGAGTTCTAGCCTCCCCTTCCTTCAAGGGACTTAAGACTGAGAATTGACTCAGGGGCCAAGACTCCTGGTTTTTATGATTCAGCTTAGACTTATGTTCACTTGGCCTGCATTTTTTCTGCTTAGATAGATCAAGTAAGATTTTGGAAGAATTTCTATCAATTTCATTTCAAGGAACCCTGTAATTAAGTAGTCAATGACAAAGTCCTGAGCAAGTCAGATCAAAACAGAACAGGACCATGTGGAGCTCCTGGCTACAGAAGATATTTTGTGTCCCCTGTTTCTTATCTGTAGGAAATAGGCTTTCATGACCTTTCTGAGTTTCAAAGGACAGACTGAAACAATTGTTAATCAGGGAGGGAGTGTTGAGACAAGGGAGGATTGGCCAGGAAATAATAGTGAAGGCTTTGTTGGTGGCTCAGTAGTAAAGAATCCCCTTGCCAATGCAGGAGACACAGGTTTGATCCCTGATCCAGGAAAATGTCCCATGCTGTGGAGCAACTCAGCCCATGCACAGAAACTATTGAGCCTGTGCTCTAGAGCCCAGGAGGCACAACTATTGAGCCTACGTGCCACAACTACTGAAACCCAAGTGTTCTAGAGCCTGTGCTCCAAAAGAGAAGCCACTGCACTGAGAAACACACGCACCTCAATTAGAGAGTAGCCCTTGCTTGTTGCAACTAGAGAAAAACCCACATAGCAATGAAGACCCAGCACAGCCAAAAATAAAACAAACAAATAAAATTATTTAAATTAGAAAAAAAAAAAAAACAATAGTGCAGCCTTGGGTTAAAGTTCCAAGTGATACACTTAACGGGATCTTTAAACTCTTCTACAGAACTAAAACCCCTAACAGATGGAAGATGAGCTGCTTGATTAAATGATCTTTATTCCAGAGAAAAGGTCATAGTTTATAACCTCGAGAACTACAGAAGGTCATTAAGAGACCACCTGAGGACAGATTAAAGGAATGTGGCTCCTGCACACACTCTGATCCTTACTGGCAACCCTGTCCTTGAAACATTACTATAAAATTCCTCACCAAATCCTCCTGGGTGGGATACAGTTTTTGAGGGCTCAATTTTGTTGTGTCCCCCTATGCCTGGCAAAGCAATAAAGCTATTCTTTTCTGCTTCACCCAAAACTTCTGTCTCTGAGATTTGACTTGGCACCAGTGCACAGAGGCTGAGTTGGCATCAAAACTATTCTGATTGCTGTTTTCACTCTTCTGTGCACTAGGGTAATTATGACCTCCTTGCCTTTGTGGTCGAGTGCCACCACTTGGGTTCTGTGACCTAGGGATCTACTCTCTCTTATTGTATTTAGATATCCCAATTCAGAGTCTGTAGTTTTCACTGGAAGATCAGGGCTACAGAGAAAAGAGATCACAGAGCATTTCAAGGACTTGAAAGTGGTAAGTGCCTTCTGGATCCTACCAGTGTAAGTGAGTGTAAGTAAGTTAAATGGCAAATCCACAATGACGTGCCAATCCCCTAAGACTTTGATTTCTGTTCTCTACGTTAAACCAAGCCATGTCTGGCTTTTCTAACTCACTCACTATGAGCCACTCTGTGGTTCATGTTTCAGTCAAACAAGCAACCAGTTAGAGCACTTTCTAACTCTAACAGAACAGTAAATACAGAATCTCTGCTCAGTGAGACTGAGAGGGTAACAGGCAGCAAGGCCAGGGGTCTCCAAATGGAGGAAATAGGCCACAAGTGTCAGATAGTGTTTTATCTCTGCCTTAAGCAGCAGGCGGAAACAAACTACAAGTGTCAGATTTTTTTTTTTCCTTCTCTATACAAAATTAAAAGAAGGTTTCTCTTACAATTTTGTGTTGCCATGATGACACCTGGTTCCACCTAAACTTAACTTTTCTCAAATCTTGAGTTAACCAATGCATTTTTCTTATGGAAATGTTTTTCTTAATCTATGTTAATGAAACTATGTATTTGCTTTGGAATTTGCCTTTCTTCAAAATGGTTCCAGCTAAGACTAACTTTTTTCTTTTCTCAAACGTTGGGCTGATAATAGCTCAACAAACCAGTATTCATATCAATTGTTTTATGGCTGTGGGATTGCCTGCCTTGTGCCATCATATCTCAAAAATGCATATTGTGGGAGAATATGTGGTGTAACTCCCTCAGGCTTGAGGTGTCTCTCTTATCTGAATAATAGCCTTCTAACAGACATAAGTCAGTTCTAAAACTAGCAAAGTGGCCACTCTTTCTGCCTCCTTCAGATGAATATGTCAGAAGCTTTGTCTATCTCTTTTATACTTTAACAAAACTTTATTACTCAAAAAGCTCTTAATGATCAAGCCTCGTCACTGGCCCCAGACTGAATTCCTCTCTTGGAAAGCAAGAAGATCAGACCAGTCAATCTCAAAAGAAATCAACCCTGAATACTCTTTGGAAGGACTGATGCTGAAACTGAAGCTCCAATACTTTGGCCACCTGATTCAAACAGGTACCTCTTTGAAAAGACCCTGATGTTGGGAAAGATTGAAGGCAGAAGGAGAAGAGGGTAACAGAGGATGAGATGGTTGGATGGTATCACTGATTCAATGGACATGAGTTTGAGCAAACTCCGGGAGATTGTGAGGGACAGAGAAGCCTGGAGTCCTGTAGTCCATAGGATATTGAAGATCCAGACATGACTAGGTGACTGAACAACAACAATTAGCCTATGAAATTACTTAATCCATAAAAACCTATGATTCCATACTGTTGGGACGACTCTCACTTTTGAGATGGTTTGCATTCTGTCTATGGAATGTCTACCTCTCTAAATAAATTTACTTTCCCTTTACTCTGACTCACTTTAGAATTATTTCCTGAATGAAACCAAGAACCCTCATGTGGCAGGAAGTCCTAAGGACTCCTGCAGGTATCATCATGACATGATATTTCCCTCTCCTGAAACATATTTAAGGTTGGGAATTTATTTTGCTGTAATTTGGCAACTTGCAGGGTAAAATTCTGATCTTGGGTTTTGTCACTTTCACCCTGCGCCTATAAGGGTTAATTTCAGGGAAAATATAAAAACTTTCGTGTCATTTATGTAGTTCTTGATCTGGGAACTTGAATCATGAACTCCAGCTTTTCCACTTTCTGCTGTGACATTTGGATCACCCAGCTTATCTCATATGCTATTACTTTGACAAAAATATTAAAAAATGTGTCATCAAGAAGACTTGCTTCTTATAAATGTATGATTACATGTACCCAACAGTGAAAGCTTGTCTATTTCTACTGTCAAATCTCCCCTTCATGTATCAGAGACTGGAGGTGAAGGGGTTGTATAACTCAGAGAAGCTATGAGCCATGCCACGCAGGGCCACACAAGATGGATGAGTCACAGAAAAGAGTTCTGAGAAAACGACGTGGTCCACTGGTCCACTGGCAACCCACTCCAGTATTCATGCCAGGAGAACACCATGAACAGTATGAAAGGCAAAAATATACGATAAGACACCAGAAGATGAGCCCCCCAGTTGGAAGGTATCCAATATGCTACAGGAGAAGAGTGGAGGGCAATTACTAACAACTCCAGAAAGAAGCATCTGAGCCAAAGTAGAAAAGACACTCCACTGTGTCTGTAAAGTAACATGCTGTAAAGAATGAGATTTCTTTATAGAGAATAGGAACTTGGAATTTTAAGTCCATGAATCAAGGTAAATTGGATGTGATCAAGCAGGACATGGAAAGATTGAGCATTGATATTGAACATTGAGCATGGATATCAGCCTAAAATGTCCATTAACCTAAAATGGACAAAAATGAGATGATTTAATTCAGATGACCATTATATCTAATACTGCAGGCAGGAATCATTAGAAGAAATGGAGCAGCCCTCATAGTCAAGAAAAAAGTCCAAAATGCAGTACTTAGGTGCAACCTCAAAAACAACAGAATGATCTCAGTTTGTTTCCAAAGCTAACTTTCACCATCACAGTAATCCAAGTCTGTGCCCCAAACACAGATACTGAAGAAGTTGAAATTGGCCAATTCTATGAAAACCTACAACACTTTATAGAACTAATACCATGAAAATATCCCCTTTTCATCATAGAGGATTGAAATGCAAAAGGAGAAGGCATGTTTTTTTCTTGGAATACAAAATAAAGCAGGGCAAAGACTAACAGCATTTTATCAAGAGAACATGCAGGTCATAGAAAGTACCCTTTTCCATTTCCAACAACCTAAGAGACGACTCAACAAGTGCACACCAATAGATGGTCAATAACAATATGTTTTTTTGCTGCCAAAGGTGAAGAAGCTCTCTACAGTCAACAAAAACAAGATCTGGAGCTGACTGTCTCAGATCATGAGCTCCTTATTGCAAAATTCAGGCTTAAACTGAAGAAAGTAGGGACAAATCATTAAGTTATTCAGGCATATGTGTGTGTGTGTGTGTGTGTGTGTGTGTGTGTGTGTGTACTTAGTTACTCAGTCATGTCTTACTCTTTGTGACCCCATGGGCTGTAGACTGCCAGACTCTTCTTTCTATGGGGATTCTCTAGGCAAGAATACTGAAGTGGGTTGCCATGTCCTTCTCCAGGGGATCTTCCCAACCCAGTGATCAAACCCAAGTCTCTCACATTGCAGGCAGATTACTTATTGCCTGAGCCAACAATCAAATCACGTATGATTATACATACAGTAGAGGCGTTGCATGCATTCAAGGGACTAGATCGGATATAGTGCCTAAAGAACTATGGACAGAGTTTTCTAACACTGTACAGGAGGCAGTGACAAAAACCACCCCAAAGAAAATGAAATGCAAGAAGGTAAAATGGTTGTCTGAGGGGTCTTTGAAAATAGCTGAGGAGATAAGAGAAGAGAAAGGCAAGGGAGAAAGGGAAAGATATACCCAATTGAATGCAGAGTTCCAGAGAATAGCAAGGAGAGATCAGAAGGCCTTCTTTCAATGAAGAATGCAAAGAAATAGAGGAAAGAAATAGAATGGGAATGACTAGAGAGATCTTCAAGAAAATATGAGATATCAAAGGAACATTTTATGCAAGAATGGGCAGGGTAAAGGACAGAAATGGTAAAGACTTAACAGAGACAGAAGACATTAAGAAGAGGTGACAAGAATACACAGAAGAATTTTATATAAAAGATCTTGACTCAAATAATCATGATGATGCGATCGCTCACCTAGAGCCAGACATCCTGGAGTATGAAGTCAAGTGGGCCTCAGGAAGCATTACTACCGATGAAACTAGCAGAGGTGTTGGAATTCCAGCTGAGCTATTTCAAATTCTAAAAGATGATGCTGTTAAAGTGCTTGCTCAATATATCAGCAAATTTGGAAAACTCAGCAGTGGCCACACGACCGGAAAGTGTCACTTTTCATTTCAATCCCAAAGAAGGTCAATACCAAGAATATTCAAACTGCCTTGCAATCACACTTATTTCACGTGCTAACAAAGTTATGCTCAAAGTTCTTCAAGCTGGGTTTCAGCTGTATGTGAGTTGATAGCTTCCAGTTGTATACCTGGATTTAAAGAGGCAGAGGAACCAGAGATCAAATTGCCAACATCCACTGGATCATGGAGAAAACAAGAGAGTTCCAGAAAAACCCTACTTCAAGTTCATTGACTACAATAAAGCCTTTGGCTGTTCAAATCACAAGAAACTGTAGAAAATTCTTAAAGAGACTGGAATACCAGACCAGCTTACCTGTCTCCTGAGAAACCTGTATCAAGGAGCAGATGAAAAAGCAACAGTTAGAGCTCGACATGGAGCAATGGACTGGTCCTAAATTGAGAAAGGAGCATGACAAAGCTGTGTACTGCCATCCTGCTTGTTTAAATTAAATGCAGAGTACATCAAGCCAAGTGCTGGGCTGGATGAATCACAGGCTGGATGAATCACAAGCTGGAATCAAGATTTCTGGGAGAAATATCAACAACTTCAGCTATGCAGATGGTATAACTCTGATGGTAGAAAATAAAGAGGAACCTCTTCAGAAAATAAAGAGCCTCTTGATGAGGGTGAAAGAGGAGGGTGAAAAGGCTGGCTTAAAACTCAACATTCAGAAAACTAAGATCATGGCACCCAGTCCCATCATTTCATAGTAAATAAAAGGGGAAAATTGGAAGCAGTGACAGATTTTCCTCTCTTGGGCTCAAAATCACTGTGGACAGTGACTGTAGCCATGAAATTATAAGACACTTGCTCATGGGAAGGAAAGGTATGACAGTCTTAGACAGCTTATTAAAAAGCAAAGACATCAGTTTGTCAACAGAAGTCCATTATAGTCAAATCTATGCTTTTTCTGTACTCATATAAGGATGTGAGAAGTAATTAATAAGGCTGAATACTGAAGAATTAATTCTTTCAAATTTTGGTGCTGGATAAGACTCTTGAGAGACCCTTGGACAGCAAGGAGATCAAACCTGTCAGTTGTAAAGGACGTCAACCCTGAACATTCATTGGAAATGCTGTTACTGAACCTGAAGTTCCAAAACTTTTGCCACCTGATAAGAAGGGCTGATTCATTGGAAAAGACCCTGATGCTGGGAAAGATGGAAGGCAAATGGAGAAGCGGGAAGCGGTGGATGAGATAAGTTAGATAGCATTGCTGATTCAATGGACATGAATTTGAGGACACTCTGGGACAGAGTGGAGGACAGAGGAAACTGGCCTGCTGCAATCCACGAGATCTCAAAGAGGCAGACAGGACTTACCAACTGAACAACAAAAACTGTCAAATCATGCTCTGGATTATCAGTGGTCTCTTTTACAACTAAAATAGAGATCTCAGAGCCAATCAGAAAATTCTTTTTGTGTTTAAACAAATTTAAAGGGTAGACCACTCCATTTCTACACCCCGCATATTACAGTCCACTCATGGTACTAACTTCTCTTGTTTTGAAAGTTTTATCAACAAGCCAAAAATGCCTGACAAATTCAGATATTTTGCCAAGTTTGCTTTTATTTTTATTTTTTAATTGAAATATCACATATAGAATATTCCAAATTTAACAGTTGTTCACCTCAGTGACTTATTGAATAATGGATATTTTTACCATAATTCAGATTGTTAAGAGAAAATTATCAATATTGCAGAATCTCATTATTCTCCTTACTAAACTACTTCTCCCTTTCCAAAATGTAATCATTAGGTTGAGGTAATTATTCCTAATTAAGCTTTTTACTTTGAGAGAATTGTAGATTAACATGCAGTTGTAAGAAACAGAGAAATACTAAGCACCCTGTACTCAGTTTCTCCCAATGGCAACATCTTGAAAACTTACAGATTTTATCACTTTCAGAATATTAGCCCTGATAAATGCATATGTAGTTAGATATTGCCAAATGTTCCTCTGCAGGTGTTTTACTACATTTCATCCTCACTTATAATCTATAAGAGTACTTATTTTCTCTACTGTCTCATTAAAAGAGCTTTGTGTCAAGTATTTGAATATTTCCAAAGAAAGAATTCAGAAGTAGTGTATCAATGTAATTTAATTTGTTTCCTCTTATTGTGAGTAATGGAAAGCTTGCTTTTCATTACTTTTCACGTTTGAGTCATTTGTATACTTTTATGTGAAATCTGTTCATTTCCTTTGTTTTTTATTCCCTTGAATTTTTGAGAATATTTATGTACTATACACCAATATGTCACATACATATGAGAAAATAGCCCCCTTAAAAATTGTGATTATATAGATATAGATATGTATGTATATATGGCAAATACCTTTCCAGATCATTTTAAATTTCATTTTGGCGTTGTTTATGGTTTTATCATGAAATGTTTTCTAGAATGTTGCAATCTGATTTATCAGTCTTTTCTTTTTATATATCAATTTTGAACCACAGTTGGAAGCCTTTCACTATATGTATATATGTCAATTAATTGATGTTTTTAATTAAGATATTTATTTTTAAATATTTATGTCTTTTACTAGTACCAATGTTTTCTTGAATTTAATATGTCAGAATTTTTTTCAAACGGCTATCAAAATAATCCATCTTAGCATATTAATTCCATATTCTCCATAAAGCACTTAACTCCTGATTTGCTTGTTTCTTTTTCTAGGCTTTATATATTTTGCCCTTATGGCCCATCTATTCATGGACCACTATGCTGTTTTAATTATAGAGGCCTTACAAATGTTTTAACACCTGTGAAAGATGTTTGCTCTTTCACTGACCTATTTATTAAATATCTTTTAACATTGGATGTTAATGTTGGTTTTCTATACGAACAACAGAATTATTTTACAATACCTAGGAGAAAGAATAAAACTCATTTCTGTTTATATGTGGATTACACTAAAATACCATATTTGTATGGGAGAAATTAACAATTATATATTGCTAAAATAGCCTTCCCTCAAAAAAAAAAAAATCGTCTTCAAATTCACTAAAGTGTATTGTGTATATTTTGTGTGACATTATTTTGGCCACCTGATGTGAAGAGCAGACCAATTCATAGGGAAAGGCCCTAATGGTGGGAAAGGTTGAGGGCAGGATGAGAAGGGGATGACAGGGGATGAGATGGTTGGATAGCATTACCAGCTCAGTGGACATGAGGTTGAGCAAACTCTGGGAGATATTGAAGGACAGAGAACCCTGGCATGCTGTGGTCCATGGGGGTCGCAGAGTCGGACACAACTTGGTGACTTAACAACTTTATATTACTTTTGTCTTCCTTTTATCTTTAATGTTTTATTAAAGCATAAAAAATTGTGAGAAAATACATAGCAAGGTATGCAAAGTAACAAAATCTTTTTGCATCACATCAAGTGGTACATGATATAAATGTTTATATCTCTTTACAAGTAAAGTGCACCTTGATTTTTACCACAGTAAGGTTACTTATACTTACAACTTCATATTCTGCTCATTAGAAGCAAGTCACTATGTACTGTCTACTTTCAAAGAGAAAGGAATTAAGCTCTATATTTTCCCATACATTTCCAAGAAGTTTCTGGTACTCTTCCTGAAAGACTCCCCAGGATATGTGTGGAAAACTCCCTACATCTGAGGTTGTCATAGGCTTCATACTCACACACTTTGTAACACTTGGATGTTAGCAAGTCTTTAGAAATCTCTAATATGGCAAGCTAAGACAGAATTAGCAGGCTATCTCTCCAAAGTAATCATATTTTGGGTACAATTTCTTCTTTAAGGCACCAGTTCTTTTCCTCTCATTTTTGGAATTCATGTGTGTGTTGGTGTGTTAGTCACTCAGTGGTGTCTGACTCAGTCCACGGGATTCTCCAGGCAAGAATAGTGAAACTGCGTGTCATTCCCTTCTCCAGGGGATCTTCCTGACCCAGGGATGGAATCCATGTCCTGCATCACAGGCAGATTCTTTACTGTCTGAGCCGATATCACAAATAAATTTGTAACTGCATTTCATATCAACCTTATACTCTTTCTATATTTTCTAACACTTTTTTTCTCTGTGCTTGATTCTAAATATTTATTCAATTATCTCTTTCTGTTTCCTAATTTTATCTACTGCTCTGCTTAATCTATTAAACTTATGACTGAATTATTAAATTGTTACTGCACATTTTAAATTTTAGCTCTAAATTGTCTACTGTTTTTCTTAGAATTTTCGTTTTCTCTAACAGTCATTCGGATACTAAAACTACCTGTTTATATTACTAAAAAGTTATTCTAAAATTATTATCTGACAATAGGCTGTTCCTATGGTTTGTATGCTTACTAGGTTTTTGTTTTTATCTCATCTGCTTAGTCAACTTGATATTTCTATTGAGTTTTGGTCAATAAATACAAAATAAAAATATATTTCATGTTTTTAGTTAAAATTATCTTTTAACGATCTAATCACCCTAAATTCATGCAGAGAACAAAAGATTATTTGAATATATGTGTCAATCCTAGAAAGCCTATTCATTGGCATTTTAGGATCCCACAGGAAAACTTGGGATTTTACTAGGATCTCCAAACTTTAGTGAGCTCTAAACTCTATTTTGTACCTGACTCATGCATCTATAAAACATTCTGTCTTCTCATTGTTGTGTTACTATCTTAGGAATTAAAAAACTCCTTACAGGTTAAATTAGCCCTAAATACTAATCTTACTCCTCTAGATATATTTCTTTGTTTCTGATGAATTGATTTCCTACTCATTTGACAAGTGTCTGATGAAATTTTTTATTTTGTTCATTTCTTTTCTCATTGTTCATGACAAAAGAGTTATTGGAAAAGGCAATCTACTCTGCCATTCTAATAGGCAGATATTTTTGGTCTCAATTTGCATATACTTTTTTTATCTGAGTGGATATGTTTTTAAATAGTTGCATCAAAAATATGCAATTTGAAACTGTCTATCTAGATGAGAGAGTGATAGTTGTTAGTAAACCTGAATGATTAATAAAGCTTTGATGCACACCATGAAACAATGATACAAAAATGGCTTCTATATTTCCAGTACAAAAGACAATAGATATCAATTAAATAGAAAAAGAACGAATGTTCAAGTTATTGTACAATTGTGCTCATTTCACATGCTAGCAAAGTAATGCTCAAAATCCTTCAAGTGAGGCTTCAGCAGTACGTGAACCAAGAACTTGCAGATGTACAAGTTGGGTTTAGAAAAGGCAGAGGTCCAGATCAAACTGCTAACATTTGTTGGATCATAGAGAAAGTAAGGGAATTAAAAAAAAAAAAAAATCTACTTCTGCTTCATTGACTACTCCTGTGACTGTATAGATCACAACAAACAGAGATGAGAATACTATACCTCCTTACCTGTCTCCTGAGAAACCTGTATACAGATCAAGAAGTAACAATTAGAACCAGACAAGGCTATGGTTTTTCCAGTATTCCTATATGAATGTGAGAGTTGGTCCATACAGAAGGCTGAGTACTGAAGTGTTGATGCTTTCGAATTGTGGTACTGGGGAAAATTCTTGAGAGTTCTTTGAACTACAAGGAGACCTAACTAGTCATTTCTAAAGGAAATCAACCCTGAATATTCATTGGAAGGACTGATGCTGAAGCTGAATATCCCTGGCCACCTGATGTGAAGAGCTGACTCATTGGAAAAGGCCTTCATGATGGGAAAAAAATGAGGGCAACATGAGAAGTGGGCAGCAGAGGATGAGATGGTTGGATAGCATCATCGACTCAATGGACCAGAATCTGAGCATCCGGGATATAGTGAAGGATAGGGAAGCCTGACGTGCTGCTGTCCATGGGGTCACAAAGTGTTGGATGAAACTTAGTGACTGAACAACAACATGGGAAAACAGGATTATAATTAAGTCAAGAAAAGCAGTGAACCAATTAGAATTGCTATGAAATACTACATTCAACAGCTATCATATGCTAGGATGACTCCTATTTGAAAAGAAAAAACAACATGTGAACACACATTTCTGTGTGAAACTAAACTTAATTATATTTTTTTAAATGTGGAATAAATTATATATGCCCAGAAGTTTTTCTTTCATTTTTTTTACATCTTCCCAAATTACTTTGCTTTATCTTTATATTTATAACTCAGAGTGCAAAATAGTGTATTTTAATCAATATTAAGCTAATTTCAAGTGGATGTTATCATGAAATTAAGAAATCATTTTTTAAATTCATCCTGAGTTACATACACTCTTATTTTAGCAGCTGAAGCTCATTCATTAAAAAGAATTTTTCTCTCTTTTACTTTATTAGTAAATTCTTGTACTTCAAAAATTCTGAAATATTAGTTTTATTGCATGATTTTTATTCTAGCTTGGTTTTAAAATGGACAAAGATTAAAAGTAATACAAGAAAAATTCTCTTGACCAGGAATGAGAGGAGTTTCAATCAAGATTTTAACAAAATCTGCAAGCCTGTTAGTATTTAATTCAGACAGTTGGAAAATTATAATCAAATATTGTACCTTTGAACATGAATGGTTTTAAATAAGAATTATTAACATTTTGATAAATTATTAGCCAGTTAAATTTTAGAAAGAAATGAAAGCTAAAAGTGAATTATAAAAATGGGAGGGAAATCCCTCTGATTTTAATATATCTCACAAAACCTAACAATATTCTCTTTCATGTCAGTCATAAAAATGTGGTGCTTCCTTGGTGGCTCAAACAGTTAAAAAAATCTGCCTGTGATGAAGGAGATCTGAGTTCAATCCCTGGGTTGAGAAGATCCCCTGGAGAAGGGAATGGCTACCCACTCCAATATTCTTGCCTGGAGAATTCCATGGACAGAGGAGCCAGCCTGGCGGACTACAGTCTATAGGGTCACAAAGAATCAGACACTACTGAGTGACTCATGTAAAAATGTGTCTTGTAAAGATAACTTTTGTGCAGCCAAAGTTGTAGATATAGCAACTGCATGATGTTTGTTTGCTAAAATATAGCCTTATCTTATTATAAATGCTATATATTTATATAAAAGGTAAATAATCTAATTGAACACTCAAGTTATATTGTATAAGTAATTTTGATTTCAATATGAGCAGTCTCATTATAAAATCTTTGTATATAAAAACATATTTTAGCAAATATTATTACCTAACCCTCATTGTTAAAATATATTTTAATTCTTATATATCAGCTTATCTTATGTAGCTGAACCAAAGTATTATACTGAGTTCATATTTTGTAGGACAGGTATATAATATGTTTCTATAATACACTAAATATATAGTTGCATCTATTTTTATACAAATTTTAAAATATATTGAATTTTTTTATCTATATCGTTATTTATAACCCATTTATACATTTGACTGTACCTTAAGCTAAGACCAAAGAATAAAGAATCTGATACAATGCATTAGATAAAGGAGCAATGTGCAAATTGTATATATATATAATTTTAAATAACTCGATGCTTATATATTTTGCATATAGTGTATGCATAAGTATACATATAAAAATGCTTTATTTATGTAAAACACATATATAACTTATATATGCTTATATACCACACATACTTGCAATTGCTTAATGACTAAATATGAAATATGTGGTACATAATTTAACTGAGTAACAAGAGAGTGATTGTATTTACATTCTTACGTATGCACATTAATGACATATGTGTTTGTGTGTGTATATGAGTGCTCACTTGTTTCCAACTCTTTGTAGCCCCATGGACTGTAGCTCACCCAGACTCCTTTGTCCATGGACTTTTCCAGGCAAGGAGACTGGAGTAGGTTACCATTTCCTATCTTTGGATAGTCTCGATTCAGGGATGAAACATACATCTCTTGTGTCTCCTGCATTTTCAGGTGGATTCTTTACCACTGCACAATCTGGGAATGTATGCACATTAATGCCATACATCCATAAATAAATTCATGGAGATTATTTAGAAGTGAATTTTAAATTATTGGGAAATACATATATTTAAATGTATTAAATAGAATCACAAATACTTAACCAGTGAATATGTATGAAATAAACAAGGATTTCAAAATTTTAGCTAATATATTAGTTATTTTTCTCTATACACACATAACAAAAGCTGACTTCTGCATCAAGATAAGTAAATAATAAAAGGCAAAATAAATGATAAATTATGAGTCTAGAAAGGATCTCTACTTATGCATATATAATATGTGTTGGTTATTACATATAATCAGTGACAATCTACTTTTTTTCAAGTGGCTGAAGACTCAAGATGAGCAATAATTTATTTCTATTGACCCCCAAGGTAGGAAAATAATCAGTTATCAAAAGTGCTGATGTGAAAAGCTTGCAATTATATATTTGAGTGTGTAAATGAGAAAAATCAATCCATAAAAGTGGATTTTATCTTTTCTGAGCTAAAATTATGCTCACCTCAATTTCTGATATATATATATATAACCACTTTTCTCTTCTGAAGAGTATTTATGTATGTCTTTCCAGGATTCGGTTATAACAGTATTGATAACATTACATCTTTTATAACATGGAAAACTTGGTCCACATTTAGTTCTTGCAATACTATAAAGATATATAGGATCTTGTTTTTAATTTATTTGCACATTGCCATGTTACAAGAGAATATAGGACTTTTCCATATATAAGAATTCTTTGTTTACAGTCTTTTGAGACTTATTTATTCTACTTAATTTTTCCCTTTAAAATTAAGAATAAAATAAAAGAATTCAAATGAATTCTTTACATAAAACTAGATATGTTCAATATCTTTTTAATTAAGTGTAAAATTCTAGTTTTAAGCATCCAATTCTAGTACTGAATGCTTTATTCCATTTTTTTCTTTCATTCATAAAGCAGAAATGATTGTTCTCATTTTAGAGGGGAAAAAATAGTTCTTAAGCAAATTATCTAATGATATATAAATTACATATTTATACATCCAGCTAATTAAAAATGAGATGTATATAAAAACATTGTACACTTTAAAGATAAAACAAAACTCTTAAATGTACAAATATTTTAATTAATAAATTAATAAGGAAAAACTATTCTTATTAAATCAAACCCAAGTATAAAAAGAAATTCTTCATCTAGAATATATATAAAATCCTTAATTTACTGATATTGATATAAGCTGGCTAATGAAGATCAGGTAATGATGTATGTACAGACCAGAAAAATTCCAAAAAGGCATGGCAGTCTACATTTCTGGGAAAGATAAGAGAGAAATTATTTGGCAGCAATCAGAGAGGCACCAGGCATGAAAAAGAACACCTTGGAAAAAGTGTAATAGAAATAGCTAAATCAGATGGCATTTTTTAATATCCTAGGTTAAAGTTTATATAACCAAAATAAACTGATATTATTTTTATCTGAACTTCTAGACTATATGAAATGCGCACATACACACACACACACACGCACACATATATACAAAACTATTTGTGTGTATACACAAGAAATTTAGATGGCCTATGTCATTTTGCTGTTATATTTTTCTTCCTTAATCATATTTGTAGTTTGAATGAAACATTCCAATATATTTTCATAGCAAAAATTATTGATTGAATTTTCTCTAGTGATTTGGAAGTAAATTTCAGACAATAAAAATTAAGAAATAATTACAATACCTGAAAGGAGTCTGAAGCAGGGTGGAATTTTTTTCTTGGAATTATATATATATATATATATATATATATATATATATTTGTATTTCTCTAACATATCTGATTTTGATAAAATTCAAGCTTAATTTGAAATAATTCATTTAAATTAAAGCATCACTGTGTTTGGTTTCTTGAGGCCAACTAAGAAAAATAACTAACCTTTTTATGAGTGGGTTTTAAAAGTAGCATAAATTTGTCATTACAAAAATATTGCTGACACAAATGTCTAGAATTATAAATGAATATGCTTTATGACTACGTTTGTTGGCAATTTGATCTCTGGTTCCTCTGCCTTTTCTAAAACCAGCTTGAACATCTGGAAGTTCTTAGTTCACGTACTGATGAAGCCTAGGTTGGAGAATTTTGAGTATTACTTTGCTAGCATATGAGATGAGTGCAATCGTGTGGTAGTTTGAACATTCTTCAGCATTGCTTTTCTTTGGGATTAGAATGAAAACCGACCTTTTCCAGTCCTGTGGCCACTGCAGAGTTTTCCAAATTTGCTGGCACATTGAGTGCAGCACTTTAACAGCATCATCTTCTAGGATTTGAAATGGCTTACCTAGAATTCTATCACCTCCAGTAGCTTTGTTCATAGTGATGTTTCCTAAGGTCCACTTGACTTGACACTCCAGGTGCTATTGGTAAAGAATCCACCTGCCAATGCAGGAGATGCAAGAGATGGGTTTGATCCCTGGGTTGGGAAGTTCCCCTGGAGAAGGAAGTGGCAATCAACTCATGTATTCTTGCCTAGAAAATTCCATGGACAGAGAAGCCTGGTGGGCTACAGTTGATGGGGTTGCAAAGAGTTGGACACAACTGAGTGAGCACAATATAATATATGATTAATGGCCTACATATGTAGCTCATAGAGGACTTTGAATCAAAATGAAGCTTATTTCATTTTTATACTTTAGCTTAAATATCTAAATCACAGTTTTCTGAATACATATTAATGATATTCATGTCATCATAAAAAGTAAATCTCTTGACAATCCTTACATGGATTCACTCTAAAAGTAAAATTATACGTATCATCAAAAATACCAGGCTTGCCACCAGTTAGTTCATCTCATTTTTTGTTCCTTTTGGCCCACATGAAACTTTCCAGATAAATCAACCCACCAAAATTACAGTGCATTGATATGTTTGTATGGCATATACTGAAACTTTAATTGTATGAGATAAGATTTTATTTCTTAATGCATTGTGCCACTAACACTCAAAACCACTGATAGAATATCAGGAAGCTATTAAAAGCTACAAATGTGAAAGGCCACATAATGTAGAGCTCTGTGGCTCCAAGAAAATTATATTAAAAGAGAACAGCTTCTGGAAAGATTTGTATAAGCTTATACATTTCAGAGTTGAAAAGTACTTGTAATGATACCATTCCAGAAACACTTAGAGACATGTTAGGAAACATTACACCAATTACTTTTACATTCTGTTATGGTCAAAATCTTGGCAACTCTTTTAAGTGTTTAACTAGGGAAATATTTAGAAAAACATCTCTTGACTAAAGTTTGTGTATACTGCTACAAAAAAACAAAAAGAACAGAACTTATTAATGTATTTGAAATCATTAGAACTCCAGTTGACTTTGGACACCATAAAAACAATTTTATTGAGTATGAGGAAGCTTAGAGTTTAGAAGTCAATTGTTAAAAGAGTGGATAAAATTGATAATTAATATTTAGCACTATATATTATTATTTTCATTCTACTCAAGAATAACTATTTTATAATATTAAAGCATACAAAATGTTTCACTTATAATATCTAAAGGACATCTGGTGCAACTTTCAAATGGCAAATAGCAAAACAAAGATCTTTTTTTTTTAAGGAATCATGATCTTAACATGATCCCCATTTAGCAGACTAGAAAACAATGCTCCATTAATTTTATCCAATTTTTAAGAAAATAAGTATAATCCATTCTTCTTGTAAAGAGGATCCTTTAATTGATTAACCTGTGAAAAATTTTTCTGATATTTGATATTTTCAGCAAAGTTTTCATCTTTATGATTGTTTTTCTCTCTTTTACATAGATATATTACTGAAATACATTCATGTCAAAATTGGAATCTAGATATCATTATAAACTGCTCTTTTCTTACATATAGTTAGTTACAAATTTTTGGCCTAAAACAAATAGCTATTTCTTAAGCAAGAATGGGTTTATTAGGGATCATCAGAAAATTGCAACTCGGGGACTGCAAACATGACAATCCATGTGAAAAGCTCCCACAAGCCAAGAAAAGAGGAATGCTTTTATGGGAGGAAAGGAAAAGCGAAAGTTTATAGTAAACAGAGCCCAAGGTTTTTCATTGACTGAGTTTCTGCCAGGACTGTAGTGCCTTTCTTCTTCCCCTTGGGCTCAGCTATCATCTCAGGGCACAAGAGCTTGACATTCTGGTCTCCCAAATCTATTTAATTGAGGATTATTTTTATTTTTTTCAAGATGGGTGACTTATATTTTTGCAAAGAATCGTAGAAAACATTTAAGTGAATGTTTGAATAGGAGTTAAATTTGAAAATGATTTTTTTTTCTTTTCAAAACATTTGTGTTTATATTAATTATACTGAAGCAATGGTTATGGCCTACACACTGAAGTTATCATTTAGATATATTATTTCTTTAAAATGATACTAGATCCTATCTGCTTGTTTAAGCATTCTTCAGTATTAAAGTACATTCAACTAAATTAATGTCCTAGAGCTGAACATAAACTTACCTGATTGTATACTTCATCATGTATCGAATCTTTTGTTACTTAGCAATCTCTCTAACCCCTTTCTTGGGCTTCCCTGGTGACTCTGTAGTAAAGCCACAATCTACTTGCCAATGGAGACCCAGGTTTGATCCATGGGATTTTTCAGACAAGAATACTGCAGTGGTAGGAAATAGCAACTCATTGCAGTATTCTTGTCTAGAAAATCCCATGGACAGAGGAGCCTGGCAGGCTACAGTCCATGGAGTCACAAAAGAGTTGGAAAAGACTTAGTGACTAAACAACAACAACAACGATCTCTTTCTTAACACCTCTACTCCCTTATTTCTCTTTTGTTTATGTGGCCAAAGCCTTATTTTGGCATTTGCAACTTGCCAAAATTTGAAAATTTTCACTCTTCTACACACTTTTCATGGTAGAAAATGTCACAGTTTTATGTATGGTTTAGTCACTAAGTCATGTCCAACTCTTGACTGGACATGGGCTGTAGCCTTCTAGGCTCCTTTGTCCATGGGATTCTCCAGCCAAGAATACTGGAGTGGGTTGCCATTTCCTTCTCCAGGGGTTTTATATATAGTCACTCTTTAAATTACCCCGATGTGTTTAGAGAAAGGCATTCAGATGTGGGTCCAAAAATATGTCATTAATATTTCTAGCACATGGGTGGATGAAAGCATGAGAGAGACTGTCACTCTCTATTACACATTGGTAAAGCTATTCTAGACAGGTCAACACATCATGCTTTATATCTAATACTCAAAGTCCAATATTTCAGCAGCATATGTCATAAATTTGATTCACATCTTTAGTTCACTTTACATCAGCTTTAAACTGAAAAAGACACTCTTTTAAGATAGGTTTTTCAAAAGAAATATTAAACCATCATCCAACATCTGAGGTCTTTTCTGTAAAAGTTACAAAATTCTCAGTGAATTTATTTTATAAAGTATGTTTTTTTATAAATAAACCAATAATTATATGTGTATTATCCAGTAATTGTTCACTATGTGTCAGACATTGTGCTAGACACCCTGAACACATTATTATTTTGACCATTACACTCATGAAAATTATAATAGTCATCTTTATACAGATAGGAAAACGGTACCTTAACTAACTTTATATAGCTAGTGTATCAGAGTGGGAATTTGAAATCAATTACATCTGTCTTTGAAAAGAGGGCTTTTTTACATTCACTACACAAGTAAAAGAAGCATAGAGCTTCCTAGCTACCAAGGTAAACCATCATAATTTAGAAATCATGGCCTTTCATTTTATTGATTTTGATTTTTCCACGTTTTCCTCTATGAGAAGTTAGCTGAAATTTTCTGAGTTTTTGAATGATTGTTAAGTATTTAATTTAGCAGTAATGTAACTGCATTTCTCCAAGTTACCTTGTTTCTGTTCTGTCTAAATGTTTTTAATTAATTTAAAATAGAAGGGAGTAGCTTTTATGCTAGAGATAATAGTGCCATAAATCTTGCGGATTGTATAATTCTACCAGTGGTGCTATCACAATTCAGCCAGATAGTCAAAATAAATATGAATCTAGTGTATAATTTAAAGCCTGGAATAGTTTAATGTAACATGTGGAGTCAATGATAGAGTCTTAGTCCTCTAGAATCCTATTCACTAATTTTATCTAAGCATTTAGAAGTGATCTCCACATTGTTTTTATTGCATTTCCCTACTGGTCAACCTCTGCAACCTCAACTACTTTCATCCAAGGATAGATTTAATAATCTAGCATCTGTTTTTATACTGTGTTCAATTCTGATATAGCATGCTATTTAAGGAGATATTTTGTTCAGTAATTTTTGAAACAGAAGCAGTCTGAAAAATTAACTAGCAAGAGGAATAGAGCAGTCAAGGTTTAAAATGAGGAAAGGATATTATATGAAAGATTTTCAATGTGTATTTGTGTGTAAGAATGATAGATCAAACCAGTCAATCTTAAGGGAAATCAAACCTAAAAAGTCATTGGAAGGACTGAGGCTGAAGCTGAAACTCCAGTATTTGGTCATCTGATGTGAAAAGCTGACTCACGGGGAAAGTCCCTGATATTGAGAAAGGTTGAGGGCGGAAAGAGAAGAGAGCATCAGAAGATGAGATGGTTGGTTGGCGTCACCAATGCAATGGATATGAACTTGGGCAAATGTCAGGAGATGCTGAGGGACAGAGACACGTAGCCTATTACAGCCCATGGTATCACAAAGAATCCAACATGACTGGGTGATGCAAAAACAAGAATGAGAAGGAGAGATAAGAAGAAGGGAAGAGAAAAAAGGGGGGAGGGAAAAGAGACAGTGAGGGATGATGGTGTAAAATTGATAATGACTAATGATAGGGAAAAAAAGAAGATTTATTAAGTGCTGATTATGGGATCAGTTCAGTCACTCAGTTGTGTCCAACTCTTTGACACCCAAGGAGCGAGGCACACCAGGCTTCCCTGTCCATCACCAACTCCCAGAACTTACTCAAACTCATGTCCATTGAGTTGATGATGCCATCCAACTATCTCATTCTCTATCATCCCCTTCTCCTCCTGCCTTCAATCTTTCCCAGCATCAGGGGCTTTTCGAAGGAGTCAGTTGTTCACATCAGATGGCCAAAGTATTGGAGATTCAGCTTCAGCATCAGTCCTTCCAAAGAATATTCAGGATTGATTTCCTTTAGGATTGACTGGTTGGATCTCCTGACAGTCCAAGGGACTCTCAAGAGTTTTCTCCAACACCACAGTTCAAAAGCATCAATTTTTTCAGTACACAGGTTCCTTTATAGTCCAACTCTCACATCCATATATGACTACTGGAAAAACCGTAGTTTTGACTAGATGGATCTTAGTCAGCAAAATAATGTTTCTGCTTTTTAATATGCTGTCTAGGTTGGATACAGCTTTTCTTCCATGGAGCATCTTTTAACTTCATGGTTGCAGTCACCATATGTAGTGACTTTGGAGCCCCAAAAAAGAAAGTTTGTCACTGTTTCAATTGTTTCCCCAAATATTTGCCATGAAATGATGAAACCAGATGCCATCATCTTACTTTTCTGAATGTTGAGTTTTAAGCAAACATTTTCACTCTCCTCTTTCACTTTCATCAAGAGGTTCTTTAGTTCTTCTTCACTTTCTGCAATAAAGGTGGTGTAATCTGCATATATGAGTTTACTGATATTTCTCCTGGCAATCTTGATTCCAGTTTGTGCTTCATCAAGCCTGGCATTTCATATTATGTGCCCTGAATATAAGTTAAATAAGGAGGGTGACAATATACAGCCTTGACACACTGTTTTCCCTAATTGGAACCAGTCTGTTGTTCCATGTCCAGTTCTAACTGTTGCTTCTTTCCTGGCATACAGATTTCTCAGAAAGCAGATAAGGTGGTGTGGTATTCCCATCTCTTTAAGAATTTTCCACAGCTTGTTGTGATCCACATTCAAAGGCTTTGGCAGTCAATAAAGCAGAACTAGATACTTTTCTGGAACTCTCTTTCTTTTTTAATGATCCAACGGATTGTTGCCTATTTGATCTCTGGTTCCTCTGCCATTTTGAAATCCAGCTTGAACATCTGGAAGATCACAGCTCACTGTTGAAGTCTGGCTTGGAGAATTTTGTGTATTACTTCACTAGCGTGTGATTTGAGTGCAATTGTGCGGTTTGGCATTGTCTTTCTTTGAGATTGGAATGAAAACTGACTTTTTCCAACCTGTGGCCACTGCTGAGTTTTCCAGATTTGCTGGCATATTGAGTGCAGCACTTTCACAGCATCATCTTTTAGGATTTGAAACAGCTCAACTGGATTTCCATCACTTCCACTAGCTTTGTTCATAGTGATTTTTCCTAAGGTCCATGTGACTTGACACCCCAGGATGTCTGGTTCTAGGTGAGTGATCACACCATCATGGTTATCTGCGTCGTAAAGATCATTTTGGTATAGTTTTTCTGGGTATTCTTGCCACCTCTTCTTAATATCTTCTGCTTCTGTTAGGTCCATACATTTTTTGTCCTTTATTGTGCCCATCTATGAATGAAATGTTCCCTTGGTATCTCTAATTTTCTTGAAGAGATTGTTAGTGTTTCCCATTCTATTGTTTTCCTCTGTTTCTTTGGTTTGATCACTGAGGAACGCTTTCTTCTCTCCTTGCTATTCTTTGGAACTTGGCATTCAAGTGGGTATATCATTCCTTGTCTCCTTTGCCTTTAGCTTCTCTTCTTTTCTCAGCTATTTGTAACACCTCCTCAGACAACCATTTGGCTTTTTTGTATTTCTTTTTCTTGGGGATGGTCTTCATCACTGCCTCCTGTACAATATCACAAATCTTTGTCCGTAGTTCTTCAGGCACTCTGTCTATCAGATCTAATCCCTTGAATCTGTTTGTCACCTCCACTCTATAATCATAAGGGATTTGATTTAGGTCATACCTGAATGGTCTAGTGTTTTTTCCCTACTTTCTTCAATTTAATTCTGAATTTGGCAATAAGGAGTTCAAGTTCTGTGCCATAGTCAGCTCCCGGTCTTGTTTTTTCTGACTTTATAGAGCTTCTCCATTTTTGGCTGCAAAGAATATAATCAATCTGATTTTGGTGTTGGCCATCTGGTGATTCCATGTGTAGGTTTGTCTCCTGTTTTGTTGGAAGAAGGTGTTTGCTATGACCAGTGAGTTCTCTTGGCAAAAGAGAACTGTTAGCCTTTGTCCTGATTCATTTTGTCCTCTAAACCTTGATTTAAGATAGATTATATGTTAAATTCTTGAATTTTAAGGAAAGATAATTTTACTTTTAGAGGTTTAAATTTTAAGGTAAATATACACTGGGAAACATGTTTACGATTTCAGCCTAGTGCACTCTATTATTTTGGGGGGCTCCAAAATCACTGCAGATGGTGACTTCAGTCATGAAATTAAAAGATGCTTGCTCCTTGGAAGAAAAGTTATGACCAACATAGACAGCATATTAAAAAGCAGAGACATTACTTTGTCAACAAAGGTCCGTCTAGTCAGAGCTATGGTTTTTCCAGTAGTCATGTATGGGTGTGAGAGTTGTAGTATAAAGAAAGCTGAGCACTGAAGTATTGACATTTTTGAACTGTTGTACTGGAGAAGACTCTTGAGAGTCCCTTGGACAGCAAGGAGATCCAACCAGTCCATCCTAAAGGAAATCAGTCCTGAAATTCATTGGAAGGACTGATGCTAAAGCTGAAACTCGAATACTTTGGCCACCTGATGTGAAGAAGTGAGTCATTGGAAAAGACCCTGATGCTGTGAAAGACTGAAGGTGGGAGGAGAAGGGGATGACTGAGGATGAGCTGGTTGGATGGCATCACCAACTCAATGAACATGAGTTTGAGTAAACTCCGGAGTTGGTGATAGACAGGGAGACCTGGGTGCTGCAGTCCATGGGGTCTCAAAGAGTCGGACACAAACTGAGAGACTGAACTGAACTCTCTCTATAACCTCTTATACATTCTCTCATTACAAATTTCAAGTACTCGAACAATAGAATGAAAATAACCCAGTAAGTGTGTTCACATTTTACTTCTAAGATCAAACTCAAAGATCAGGAGTAAAGTTCTCATAGTAAACTCTATCTGTTATCCTAATGTCACGTTCCTCTGATTATTAGATGACATTCACTTAGGTCTAAAATGTGAATGGATAGCTTTAGAGACAGTTGCTAAAGAAGTTGCTTTTCTCTAACAAAATTCTTTAATTTTTAGACTTCCTAACAGAGCGTTAAAAAGGAGTATGCTGTTTTAATTTATTAATAGATTTATATGCAATGTGTTAGTGATAAAACTTTTTGATAGCCACCTTAAAATTGAATTAATAGCAGACAGTGCTATATTAATGTCTGTAATGTAATTTGTCTCCTTAATTAGATACCACCATACAGGTGGACATTTTAAAATACACAATATTCAGATTAAGTTGGCATATTTTCAGAAACTGCTCTGTGATTTCACTACTAAAGCACAGCTTTCTGTGTAACTTTAATTATAGAAACAAGACCCTTAGAAATTATAAAACATAAAGCATATTTTGCCAAATACCCATTAAGTAAGCAATTATATTTAAATTTTTATCCACAATATTAATGATTTATTCATGGTGTACCAACAGAAACTCTAGAGAAAAAAATAGGAATAATGATTTTTAAAATGTTTTTTAATTGAGTGTAAAAATTCTAACCATGTCAATTATGAATAGCATGAAGCTAATTCCCATATGTTTATTTAAAAGTTTAATTTCACAATGCCAACTAGGTATCATAAATTCATCTGCACAAAGTTTCATACAATTTTTAGATTATAAAATTGTTTTTTAGACCTAATGCTTCATTATGCCACCAAAAGCATAAGGGGTAATCACTCTGCAATGAACTGCTTTTATTTCATTATTATGTAACAATTAGCCTATCCCTTCTGGCTAAAGCTGTCATTTATGATACAGAATAGCAGATTAATTATAGTTTCCAGAACTGATCACCATGAAATTGTTGGTGATGTCACTCAGCATGTGCCCTCCTCTCTGATCCCTCTGAAATATTCATTCATTCCAACAACGACCAATGCTAAAAAAGAGGAAATTGAAAAAAAATTAATTATTTTTAAAACATACCATTTGCACTGTTTTATGAAGCTTTTCACTGAATTATCTATTGTTCGTAAGATGCCAAGAACAGTCATGTCCTCATACCCTCAGATAACTATCTCTTACCATTTTCCTCAATTCTAACATAGCCTGATTCCAAATTCCCATTCCTTTTTGCCACATCCACAAACATGAACTCTACCACAACTGAGAACACTCCAGGATTTCTAAAGCTCTCTTAATGTATTAAAATGTCCCTAGCCATTTTAAATTAATGCTTGTGTGAGGCCAAAATATGTATAAACATCAAATATTTATGAAGCAATATATTGGTTAAAAGAACATACTCTGGAGTCAAATCAAGATTTCAGTATCTCCTGCCTATTTACCAACTATACCAACTACACAAATTTATGAAAGTTACTTACCAATTATGCCTTAGTTTTCCATAAAATGGAGCTATTATCTTTATTTCATATAATTGCTAGAAGAAATAAACTCAGTGATATGGATAAAGTACTTGGCATGGTGTTTGGCATATGCTTAATAAATCTTAGTTACTTTGGAAAAGACGGCTTAATATGCTGTTTAAAGACATTTATGATCCTAATAAAAATATTTAAAGAACTTGATTAACATCATTGGCTACCATTTGACAGGTTTACAGAGACTAGCAAGATTGTGAAAATTAACTTTTTAAACCATTTTTTACTGTGAAGATAACTCTTACTAGTAAATCTTATCTTGCTTGATATTTATTATGAGAAAATTTATATACTTTAAGTTCTTGAAAGTTGTACATTTTGTAGCAGAAACATTTGGATTGTTCTTGGTAAATATGTGAACTAGTTGAGAAAACTAAATTGACGCAAGAAAAATCGAGGAATGTAAACTTAGAAGCAAAAATTCAAAGGCACATATCCTAGATAGAGTGGTTAAAGTCTAAGTGGATATGGAAGCAATGGGTAACAAATCAAGATTTTAAAACTTTGCCACATAGGGTGAGAGATCAGTGTAAAATCCTTTCTTCCCTAGCAAAATTCTGAACAAGAAGTCAAATGATACATTTTAAGTATTCAGAGAAATGACTACTAAAGCATAAATGAAAGGCATACTTGTGTGTGCACCCAAATGGACTATAACACTCTAAACTGGACAATCTTGCCCACCCAGTTGCAAGCAGCATTAATCAAAGACAGGACACATGCAAAGTTTAGAGAAAGAGTAGAAGGACTCTAGACCAACTGATGTTCTTTTAAACAAGAAATTTGCACACATTACTCTAGTTCATATTTCATGCCCAAATGAGGTCACAAAAGAGACAGAAAATCTATCTCTAGCTTTGGCAGCTATATATCTTGTTACAATTTTATACTAATGAAAAGATCATTCTGTTTCCTCAACATTTGTCCTAGAAAACCTTTTGTACTTAAAGAGGAGGTGACATACTATTATTTAAGATGATTGCATAATTAACAAAACAGATAAAACAGAAACATTACACACTAATTTCATGATATTTTTTGTTTGCTGAGATACGAAAGAAAAATGGAAAAGTGAAGAACCATAACATTTCTGAAAATGGAAAGCAGCTGAAAAATTGCAACTGACTAGCAAAGATGAGAAAGCTGAAATATAAGCTACTATATAAAGACAAAATTAAACAAGACCATATATATTAGAGAATGTTTCTAAAATTTACTACTTCATGTGTTGTAGGAAGAAAACAAATTAAATATATTACCATTTCACTGTAACATCTATTTTAACTTTCTCATGTAAGAAACATATTGTATGGCTTTATAACTTACAGTTTTTCAAATTTATTTATCTTTCAAGTGATTTGTTCCTCATATTTACTGCAAGAAGTAGGAACATGTGTTTATTTCTAGTACAGTTTATATCTGTGTATTCCTTAGAGCATCACAAACTTATGGCACAGACCCATCTGGATCCACTTAGCTGTCATTATTTTCTTTTGGATGCTCAAGCTGTCACTGCATCACCTCTCTGTACATGATGGTGAGGTAGTTGTATTTAATGAGATCCTACTACCTGTCAGCAAAATCTTGATTTCTGACAACTGCAAGATATCCCAGGATCATCTTGAATTCTCCTCTACTAAATAAGGAGCCAAAGAGCCCTGTATCCTTTCAGTAGAAAGTAGTTTCAACGTCTTGTTGGAGCAGATTATACTGCTTCTCCTTGGCGCTGAATCTATGGATGATGACACCAGGAAAGAAGCAATTTAAATCTTAGAGCAGGAGTTATCTTAGAAAAATAATTATGAGAAGATAAAAAGTGGCATGTATTTAAGCGGATATTTCCAATCCACATAAAATTATTGTTATCTGATTTTCATAAAAGTGAAACTGTTAGTTGTTCAGTTTTGTCTGAGACTTTGCAACCCCATGGACTGTAGACCACTAGGCTCTTCTGTCCATGGAATTCTCCGGGCAATAATACTGAAGTGGGTAGCCATTTCCTTTTCCAGGGGATCGTCCTGGCTCAGGGATCAACTCTGGTTCTCCCTCATTGCAGGCAGATTCTTTACCATCTGAGCCACCAAGAGAGTCCATGAGATTTATTAATATTTTAAAGTATTTTATTTAATCTGGATATATTATGCTAAATGCTATTATAATAAACTGCAAATTAAAGTTACATTTTCCCTCAAATGTAGCACTCTCCATAACACTGATCATTTTCTGATTCTTGTAGTAGGTACCCTGAAATGATTTTGAAATATCCAAGCATTCATGGTCCCATATGTCAGTAGTACTTGATCACTTACTGAGGGAGAAAAAGAAAAAAAAAAAAATTCTCCTCCCAAGAAAACACTAAATAAAACACAAACATAGCAATACATAGTCTTTCAGATAACCTGTATACTATTCAATGGCAATGATGATAAGGTAGTCCAGAGACACATGTGGCTGTAGGGATTTATTTGAAATTGTCCTTTAACTTCACAGTGGGAAAATTATTTTTCTTCTGTTACACATATCTTAAAATGAAAACTGAACTTCTGAAAATCTTTAAATAAATAAAGATAGATATTCAAGAATCAAAAATCATATGTTAGTCCTTCAGTCGTGTCTGACTCTTTGCCATGAGTTTTATAATCATATAAACTCAGACTATTAGCTAATTAACAATGTCATAAAGCCCAGCAAAATTAATATCAAGAACATTTAAAAACAAAAGGGTAAATTTTTAAAAATCACCTTATGTACTGTTTCCAGAAGAAATCAATTCATCAACATGCAAATATTTGGATAATAATAATTTCATTGAAATGTTATTCTCACTTGAATCTTGATATAAGCCAATGCTTAAGGAATTTCCAGACTCAGTGAATCATGAGACGGTTTTATTATCATATAAAACAAATACAGAAGTTTAGAAAAATTTTATACAACTATCTTTTGTTTTTAAAGCATCTTATGCCTATACCACTTGTGCCTTTTACAGGTAATGCCATTTTCTTCTAGGTTTCTTGGTAATGGTGTACTTTGCTATATTAAGTTGGCACGGAACATTGGCTCACCAATTTGCTGATTAGATTAGCATAGTGATTTTATTTGATGAATATATAATAGCCAAAGATAAGTAGATGATAATAAGCAAATATGAATATTGAAATAATGAAGTCAAAATAGAGGTAAAACCTGATGTTAAAAAATATTGAAGGCAAGATGAGAAGGGGGCAACAGAGGATAAAATGGTTAGATAGCATAACTGACTCAATGGACATGAGTTTGACTAAACTCTGGGAGATGGTAACGGACAGGCAAGCCAGGCAGGCTGCAGTTCATGAGGTCACAAAGAGTCAGGTACAAAGTAATAAATGAACAACCACAACTTGCACAATATATTTATATAATATTCTTCATTAAAAAAGGTTAAATTTTTTCAAGGCTCTGCAGTTCAGGAATGTATATATTTTAAGTGCTTTTAAGACACTTACTATTTCCTTATCACAGTCCCACTTTGCCTCTGTTTCTTTGCATCGATTACTTAGGAAAGCTCTCTTTTCTCTCCTTGCTATTCTTTGGAACTCTGCATTCAGATGGATATATCTTTCTTTTTCCCATTGGCTTTCAAAACTCTTTACTCAGCTATTCGTAAGTCCTCCTCAGACAACCATCGGACTTTTTGCATTTCTTTTTCTTGGGTGTGGTTTTGATCACCACCTCCTGTACAATGTTAGGAACCTCCACCCATAGTTCTTCAGGCACTCTGTCTATCAGATCTCGTCACTTAAATCTATTTCCCACTTCCACTGTATAATCGTTAGAGATTTGATTTAGGTCAAACCTGAATGGTCTAGTGGTTTTCCCTACTTTCCTCAATGTAAGTCTGAATTTGGCAATAAGGAGATCATGATCTGAACCACAGTCAGCTCTTGGTCTTGTTTTTACTGACTGTGTAGAGCTTCTCCATTATCAGCTGCAGAAAATATAATTGATCTGATTTCAGTATTGCCCATCTGGTGATGTCCATATGCAGAGTTTTCTCTTGTGTTGTTGGAAGAGGGTGTTTGCTATTACCAGCACAT
The DNA here is from genome assembly GCF_054371585.1 of Giraffa tippelskirchi. Classification (NCBI taxonomy): domain Eukaryota; kingdom Metazoa; phylum Chordata; class Mammalia; order Artiodactyla; family Giraffidae; genus Giraffa; species Giraffa tippelskirchi. The sequence continues at coordinate 88,315,343 of NC_137285.1, read as the reverse complement.
TTCTCTCGGCAAAAATCTGTTAGCCTTTGCTGTGCTTCATTTTGTACTCTAAGGCCAAACTTGCCTGTTACTCCAGGTATCTCTTGATTTACTACTTTTGTATTCTGGACCCCTATGATGAAAAGGACAAATTTTAAAGTGATAAATGAAAAGAAATAGAGGAAAACAATAGAATGGGAAAGACTAGAGACGTCTTCAAGAAAATTGGAGATACCAAAGGAACATTTCATGCAAATATGGTCACAATAAAGGAGAATAACTGTATGGATCTAACACAAACAGAAGACATTAAGAAGAGGTGGCAGGAAAACACAGAAGAACTATACAAAAAAGACCTTCATGACCCAGATAACCATGAAGGTGTGATCACTCACCTAGAATCAGACATCCTGGGGTGCAAAGTCAAGTGGGCCTTAGGAAGCATCACTACAAACGAAGCTAGTGGAGGTGATGGAATTCCAGGTGAGCTATTTCAAATCCTAAAAGATGATGCTGTCAAAGTGCTGCGCTCAGTATGTGAGCAAATTTGGAAAATTCAGCAGAGGTTACAGAACTGGAAAAGGTCAGTTTTCATTCTAATCCCAAAGAAAGGCAATGCCAAAGAATGTTCAAACTAATGCACAATTACACTCATCTCAAACGCCAGCAAAGTAATGCTCAAAATTCTCCAAGCAAGGCTTCGGCAGTATATGAACAGAGAAATTCTAGATGTTCAAGCAGGATTTAGAAAAGGCAGAGGAACCACAGATCAAATTGCCAATGTCCATTGGATCATAGAGAAAACAAGAGAATTCCAGAAAACAAAGTCTACTTCTGCTTCATTGACTACGCTAATGTCTTTGACTTTGTGGATCACAACAAACTGTGGAAAACTCTTAAAGAGATGGGAATACCAAACCACCTTACCTGCCTCTTGAAAAAACTGTATGCAGGTCAAGAAACAACAACTAGAACCAGACATGGAAACACTCACTAGACCCAAATCAGGAAAGGGGTCCGAAAGGCTGTATATTGTCACCCTGCTGATTTAACTTATAGGCAGAGTTCATCATGTAAAATTCTGGGCTGGATGAAACACAAGCTGGAATCAAGATTATCGAGAGAGATATCAATAACCTCAGGTGTGCAGGTGACACCACCCTTATGGCAGAAAGCAAAGAAGAAGTAAAGGAACCCTTGAAGAAAGTGAAAGAGACGAGTGTAAAAGTTGTCTTAAAACTCAACATTCAGAAAACTACGACCATGGCATCCGGTCCCAACACTTCATGGCAAATAGATGGGGAAACAAAAGAAACAGTGACAAATTTTAATTTTGGGGGCTCCAAAATCACTGCAGATGGTGACTACAGCCATGAAATTAAATGACAATTACTCCCTGGAAGAAAAGCTATGTCCAACCTAGACAGCATATTAAAAAGCATAGACATTACTTTGCTACCAAACATCTGTCTAGTCAAAGCTATGGTTTTTCCAGTAATCATGTGTGGATGTAGGAGTTGGACTATAAAGAAAGCCGAGTGTTGAAGAATTGATGCTTTTGAATTGTGGTGTTGGAGGGGACTCTTGAGAGTCCCTTGGACAGCAAGGAGATCCAACCAGTCCATCCTAAAGAAATCAGTCCTGAATATTCTTTGGAAGGACTGATCTGAAGCTGAAGCTGAAATATTTTGGCCACCTGATGCGAGGAACTGAGTCATTGGAAAAGACTCTGATGCTGGGAAAGATTGAAGGCAGGAAGAGAGGGGGATGACAAAACGAGATAATTGGATGGCATCACCGACTCCATGGACATGAGCTTGAACAAGCTCCGGGAGTTGGTGATTGACAGGGAAGCCTGGTGTGCTGCAGTCCATCAGGTCACAAAGAGTCAGACACAACTGAACAACTGAACTGAGTCCTACTTTTTGAAACTAATATATGTATGTGTGCACATTTACATATGTTCAGTTCAGTTCAGTCGCTCAGTCCTGTCTGACTCTTTGTAACCCCATCAACCGCAACACGTCAGGCCTCCCTGTCCATCATCAACTCCCTGTCCATCATCAACTCCCGGAGTTTACCCAAACCCATGTCCATTGAGTCGGTGATGCCATCCAGCCATCTCATCCTCTGTCATCCCCTTCTCCTCCTGCCCTCAATCCTTCCCAGCATCAGGGTCTTTCCAATGAGTCAACTCTTTGCATGAGGTGGCCAAAGTATTGGAGTTTCAGCTTCAACATCAGTCTTACCAATGAACACCCAAGACTGATCTCCTTTAGGCTGGACTGGTTGGATATCCTTGCTGTCCAAGGGCCTCTTAAGAGTCTTCTCCAACACCACAGTTCAAAAGCATCAATTCTTGGCACTCAGCTTTCTTTATAGTCCAACTCTCACATCCATACATGACCACAGGAAAAACCATGGCCTTGACTAGACGAACCTTTGTTGGCAAAGTAATGTCTCTGCTTTTTAATATGCTGTCTGGGTTGGTCAAAACTTTCCTTCCAAGGAGTAAACATATTTCTTTCCATATATTTATATATGTATATACTTATTTAGATAGATATGTATATCTATCTCCAAACATTTCATGTGACTTTGCTGGAATTTTTGATACATATATTTGCAGAATAGATTATTACCTGCAGTATTATAACATGCAGAATAGACTAAAACATGCAAGATTATAATTTGTTTATTTTGTGTTATTTGTGCCCAGTGGCTTATTTGGTCGCTCAGATAGTAAAGAATCTACATGCAAGGAGGGATCCCTGAGTCAGGAAGATCCCCTGGAGAAGGAAATGACAACCTATTATTAACCCAGTATTCTTGCCTGGAGAATTCTATGGACACTACAGTCCATGGTATGGCAAAGAGTCAGACACGATGGGTGAGTAACACTTTCACACTCATTTTTATCTGTGCCATGCACAGTTCTCAGTATCCTGGCATTCTTAGTATTTAACTTTCACTTAAATGGATAATTATAAAAATCATCCTTTCAAATTCAATTAGCTATCTTAATCATTCACAACCTAAACTTTCAGTAGACCAAATGTTTCTTTTCTTCAAAAACACCAGTATGTCTGACTTTCATTTTGATATTAAATAAATATTAAATTGAACTCATCTATTCTCTTTTTTGAGTGAAGATTTGATATATACATGTATATACATATATGTATATATATGTATATGTATATATATGTGTGTATACATATGTATATGTATATTTATATGTGTGTGTATATATATATATATATATATATATATATATATAACATATATGTATAAATCCAACATGAGATATAGAATCACTTTGAAGAATCAGCTTTCCATGTTTAACAAATGATCTAACTGCACCCTCCAATAAGTAAAGTTATGAAGGTAGAGCCATGGATAAGACGAAGATTAGAGGAACATTTTTGAAGTGCTGTGCTTTTCTCCCACCTTTTGCTAGTGGAAAATACAAGCTTTGTTTTTCATCTAACTTTCAGAGAAATAGGATTTAAGGGACTTACTCTGAGGGCGTAATAGTTGTAATCTACAATCCCAAAGAAAGGCAATGCCAAAGAATGCTCAGACTACCACACAATTGCACTCATCTCACACTCTAGTAAAGTAATGCTCAAAATTCTCCAAGCCAGGCTTCAGCAATACATGAACCATGAACTTCCAGATGTTCAAGCTGGTTTTAGAAAAGGCAGAGGAACCAGAGAACAAATTGCCAACATCCGATGGATCATCGAAAAAGCAAGAGAGTTCTAGGAAAACATCTATTTCGTTTTATTGACTATGCCAAAGCCTTTGACTGTGTGGATCCCAATAAACTGTGGAAAATTCTGAAAGAGATGGGAACACCAGACTACCTGACCTGCCTCTTGAGAAACCTATATGCAGGTCAGGAAGCAACAGTTAGAACTGGACATGGAACAACAGACTGGTTCCAAATAGGAAAAGGAGTACATCATGGCTGTATATTGTCTTATTTAACTTATATGCAGAATACATCATGAGAAACGCTGGGCTGGATGAAGCACAAGCTGGAATCAAGATCACTGGGAGAAATATCAATAACCTCAGATATGCAGGTGACACCACCCTTATGGCAGAAAGTGAAGAAGAACTAAAAATCCTTTTGATGAAAGCGAGAGAGGAGAGTGAAAAAGTTGGCTTAAAGCTCAACATTCAGAAAACTAAGATCATGGCATCTGGTCCCTTCTCTTTATGGGAAATAGATGGGGAAACAGTGGAAACAGTGTCGGACTGTATTTTTTTAGGCTCCAAAATCACTGCAGATGGTGATTGTAGCCATGAAGTTAAAAGACACTTACTCCTTGAAGGAAAGTTATGACCAACCTAGATAGGATAATCAAAAGCAGAGACATTATTTTGTCAAGAAAGTTCTGTCTAGTCAAGGCTATGGTTTTTCCAGTGGTCGTGTATGGATGTGAGAGTTGGATGGTGAAGAAAGCTGAGTGCCAAAAAATTGATGCTTTTTTGAGAGGGCCTTGGACTGCAAGGAGATCCAACCAGTCCATCCTAAAGGAGATCAGTCCTGGGTGTTCATTGGAAGGGCTGATGTTGAAGCTGAAACTCCAATACTTTGGTCAACTCATGTGAAGAGTTGACTCATTGGAAAGATCCTGATGCTGGGAAGGATTGAGGGCAGGAGGAGAAGGGGACGACAGAGGATGAGATGGCTGGATGGCATCACCAACTCGATGGACATGGGTTTGGGTGTACTCAGGGAGTTGGTGATGAACAGGGAGGCCTGGTGTGCTGTGATTCATGGGGTCGCTAAGAGTTGGACATGACTGAGCGTCTGAGCTGAACTGAACTGACATTTTCTAGAATTTAAAAGATCCTTGTGTGACTCATTTTCAGAAACATGGAGTTAATGACTATTGTGCTTTCTGATGCCCTGATAAGAAAGATTGGACACTGCGTTGGGTTTAGCCTGTGTTCTCAATGTTTGCTTTGATTACAAACAAGTGTGGATCATGTGGAAAGAACTGGGTTTCAATCATCTTGAATCTTGTTAGAGGGCTACAGGGACAGACAAGAAGAACTCCCCAAAAGAGTGGAACACTGTATTTCCACAGGTTGGGAAAGAGATCTTATGTGACCAGTGGAGAAGCTGCAAAGGAACTGCACTTGAGAGAACCCAGAGGGCAAATTCTGGATCTCTTATGTTTGTAACACGAGCTAAAGTGTATGTTGCATCTCAAATCAATGTTCTATTTTCAGTGAGGGTTAGTGATCTTAATTTTTTTTTTTAAATATAAGTAGTGAAATTTAATGTATCAGTTGGTGATTAATACTTCATACCCTGTTACATTGATATTGGTACAAAAATATTGCTTCCTCCATGCTTTTTGAAAAATGCTAAGTCTGAATGGATATTATTTGCATATTACACAAATCCTGTACTGTGCCCTATCACACTCCTGCTTAAATTCCTTCAGTGTTCCCCTTATCAACACAGAACAAAATTAAAATTTCTTAAATCTGACTGTGGTATTTTCCTCCAATATCCCCTAACTTTCTTCTGTTACCTTGGCTTTCTTTAATTATTATTATTATTTTCTTTTGACTGTATTGCAAAGCATATGGGTTCTTTGTTCCCTGACTAGGGATCAAACCCTTGCCATGCTTAACTACTGTATTGCCAGGAAACTCCCACCTTGACTTTCTTAGTGCCTCCCGAAATCCAAGCTCCTGGCTGCTTCATTTCACATTTTCACGTTTTTTTCTGTGTTTGTAACACTGTCTTCAAAACGTACGGTGATACCTCCTTCTGTTTTTCAGTTTAAATTCCACTGAGACTTTTTCTAATCACACAATAAAAACATATTTCAACTCGCCTCCAGTTATTGTTTCATACCTTTATATGCTTTTTTCCCCTTAACAGCACTTATCTTACTTTATAATTTTTATATTTGTTTTCTGTTTGATTTTTTTATATTTCCCTCACTAGAATTTAAACTTGATAAGTGCACAAATTCTGACTTTATTTTTAGCCATTTCTTCACTAGCACTTAACATTGAGCATTCACTTAGTAACTAACCTTTAAATAAATAAAGGCTTCCCTAGTGACTCAGGCAGTAAAGAATCCTCCTGCCAAAGCAGGAGACACAGGAGATGTGGGTTCAATTCCTGAACTGGGAAGATTCTCTGAGAAAGCAATGGCAGCTCACTCCAGTGTTCCTGCCTGGGAAATGCCGTGGACCGAGCAGCCTGGTGGATTACGGTCCCTGTGGTCGAAAAGAGTGGGACACGACTGAGTGACTAAGGCTTTCATATTTGAATAAATGAAGGTGAAGAGTGAAAGTAGGAGGGAGGGAGAGAGGAAAAGAGAAAGAGAGGGAAAGGGAGAAAAAAAACAAAGGGAGGAAGAAAGAAAAGAGAGAAGGAAGAATTTGTAAGCATAAAAAGCTCACAGAATATGAAGCTCTTCAATCAATAAAGGTCAAAGTAGAAACTATTAATATTATGTAATAAAAAGTAGTGATTTTCATTATTTAATTTAAAAAACCCAAAAAGCTAGCAAAAGAGAAAAAAGTATTGCATGAAACTCATCATTTCCAATGTCAGAATTTTTTTCCCAAGTTCTGTAATTTTCCGTATTATTTTTATGAATAAAGTTATGTGGAATAAGAATCATTTAAGAAAAAGAATGAATTACATTTTATAGATGGAGAACCTAAGATTGAGTGGAATAGAGCTTTTTCTTTTTTAATTTTTCTCAGTGATATTGATAAAAAATACCATTTATATCTGTTCTCTAAGTATATTCCAGACGTATCAAAGGGTCTTGTTCTGAATGTTGAGCTTTAAGCCAACTTTTTCACTCTCCTCTTCCACTTTCATCAAGAGGCTCTTTAGTTCTTCTTCACTTTCTGCCATAAGGGTGGTGTTATCTGCATATCTGAGGTTATTGATATTTCTCCTGGCAATCTTGATTCCAGCTTATGCTTCTTCCAGCCCAGCGTTTCTCATGATGTACTCTGCATATAAGTTAAATCAGCAGGGTGACAATATACAGGCTTGTCGTACTCCTTTCCCAATTTGGAACAAGTCTGTCATTCCATGTCCAGTTCTAACTGTTGTTTCCTGACCTACATACAGATTTCTCAAGAGGTTAGGTGGTTTGGTATTCCCATCTCTTTCAGAACTGTATAGATGTGAGAGTTGGACTGTTAAGAGAGCTGAGCACCGAAGACTTGATGTTTGTGAACTGTAGTGCTGGAGTAGACTATTGAGAGTCCCTTGGACTACAGGGAGATACAACCAGTCCATCCTAAAGGACAACAGTCCTGAGTGTTCATTGGAAGGATTGATGTTGAAGCTGAAACTCCAATACTTTGGCCACCTCATGCGAAGAGTTGACTCATTGGAAAAGACCTTGATGCTGGGAAAGATTGAGGGCAGGAGGAGAAGGGGACGACAGAGGATGAGATGATTGGATGCCATCACTGACTCAATGGACTTGAGTTTGGTTGAACTCTGGGAGTTGGTGATGGACAGGGAGGCCTGGCGTGCTGCGGTTCATGGGGCCGCAAAGGGTCAGACAACTGAGCAACTGAACTGAACTGAGGCTTTTCTATGTTTCTTTCATAATGAATCTTCAAATATCAATGTTGTTTGTAGAAAAATAAAAAAAGGCATACTCTGATTTTTTTCCCCTTTTCTAAGAAGTTTGTCTTTAAAAAAAGCATTAATAAAAAAAGGAAACTGCATTTGCTTTTAATAATTCCATAGAAGTCTTCCTTAAGCCTGAAATTTGGAAATGCATGCTGCTCATCTATTCTTTATCTATGTTGCTGTTTTCATAAATTAATAATTAACATATGATGCCTGGTTCACCAAAGATGGTTTAGAAGATAAACCACGTGATTTGATTTTAATCCAAGTCTTAGCTAAGTGCTATTGGACTCCTTGAATTATAAACATCTCAAAACATCACATATTTATCTGTTATAGAAAATAAAAAGAACTCTGTCCCTATTTTAATAGGGAAGCCATGCATATTAATCAATCATAATAGTCTATACTATCCATTTGTAAATCATAAATATGTGAAGTACTTTTTGTCAACATGTTATAAGTGTTTATCATTGTATTATTAACATAATACTATGATTTATGTATACTAATATAATGCCATACTTGCTAATTTACTTAAAACTAAAGCATCACATTAAATACAAAATATTTTGAATAATAATCTTTCAAACACTGTGGGAGTTTCAAAGGATTTATTTGATGTAGGATGTGCCATCAAACAATCTAGAATGTTTTCTAAGTAATTTGATTATAATTAGGGCAACATACTATTATTGGAATATGGAATTACAAGATATAGAGAAGGGTAAGATTAAAACTAACCTTAGTAATAAAGAAATGTAGACATGTGCTGAGTCTTGAAACAGATGTAAAATTTGAAACTGTAGAGATGCAAGGAGAGAACAATTTGAGCCTGTGAATAGGCACAGAAGATACAGAATAGTGAAAAAGATACCTCCCTGAGTCTAAGTGAATAAAATGCAATAATCAATATTGCAAAAGTGATTTTTTTATACTTGTGCTTATAACCTTGTAAAAGTAGCACAAAACTGATTATTAATGACAAATTGTAAAGGCTATATTAATAGTATTTATTTTACTCGTAAGGCAATTATCACTGCTGACTAAGGTTTAGACAATGAAACTAAAGCTAAATTATATTCATTTAATTAATACTGATGAACAACTATTTATTTATTCTTAAACATGTTTTAAACATGTGTATCGTAGGCCAGTGGAGTGGACCTATATTAGATAGTAGGGGTGCAAAGATGAATAAAGTATATTGTGCATCCATACCAAGTCACCTCAATTGTGCCTGACTCATTGCAACCCCATGGACTACAGCCAATTAGGCTCCTCTGTCCATTGGATTCCCCAGGCAAGAATCCTGGAGTGGATTGACATTCCCTTCCCCGGGGGAATCTTCCTGATCCAGGGATCAAACCCACGTCTCTTGTGGCTCTCACATTGCAGACAGATTCTTTACCACTGAACCATGGGAGAAGCTCAAAGCATATTACCCATCATCAAATATTCTACATATTCTGTTACTCTGTTAAGAAAGGCACTTACATAATCATGTACATTACAAAAATATATAGTGCTTTCAGAGGCATAAAAAGGCTGAGTCATGAAGAGGATAGTTGCATGGTTCCAAAATGTTTCCGACAAATTGCTTCAAAAAATCTATCACAAAGGTAAATAAAACAGTAACAGTATGGTGGAGAAACTGAAAATATTTAAATCTTGCTTATCAAAACTAACAGAGATGTGTCATGTTTCCCAGTATTATAGTCTAGAATACCATCCCCCACATTAGAGAAGAAATAAAGAGAGGCTGAATAAAAAACCCAAAAATACATAGGCAGAAAAGGTGTGTTTTTATTTGACTTTAACTAAAAGTTAAAACTCAAGTTTGAGTATCTCCAAATCAGTGTTATTTACTACTGGCAGGCAAGAAAATGACATTTCCCTTTTATTTAGAATTCTGTAATATTTTTGGCTGCATTTTATTTCTCATGCTTATTAATTTTTAACTTCAAGAGTTACAGTGTCCCTTACTTTCCATTTATCAATCCTTCAGATTGAGAGAAATCAAGGCCCAATATTCTTGACTTGTCACACCTGAATGCTAGATATAGGAAATGAATCTCCCATCTCTTGGCTGAATATGTCTGGAATTTAACCTCTTACAATATAGTCACCAGCATTTCTCACGACCTTTAGCAATTCTTTGTTGCAGAGGTTAAATTCTAGGCAAGTATACCATAATTTTTATGTATGGAGTATTACTTTTAAGAATAAAAGATATATTAAACATGGACATTTTCAGTTAAAATTCAGATTTGTCAGTAGATTCTCATAGCTATAATTCAGCTTCTTTGAAATAAATATTTATAGAGACACATATGAGTTAATCCATCATTATACAGCTGGAAGTAGGCAATATTAAAATTTAATATTTCTTAATTATATGCTGATTGCATTTTCCTTTTATAAAGACTTTCTTAACTAACTGAGAAACTGATCAGTTTCTATTGAGAAACTGACATTAGTACTAGTGTTAGAATTATGAATTAATGTTTTAGTCACACCAAAATGCTTGACAGTTTCCTAGAATTCTATCAATTCAACTAATTACTACTTCAGATTCCCCATTTTGATACCAACCTGTATCTCCTTATTCATATTCTATATGCCAATTAATTATATCCATTCATCCAATTATTAGCATAGAACCATAGATATTATATTCCTTGAATTTTATCCATAAATCCTCCTTGAAATTTTACCAAGAACTAGTTCCTATGGATTGTACCTCTAGGATATGATCACTTATGGTGGATTCATGATCTCTGAAGAAGATTCAGCTTCAGGATCAGGGACCAGGTTTGATCACTAAGAGCAGAAGTTATATTACAGTGAAAAGGAACAGAGAAAGTTTCTGACATAAACATCAGAAGGAGGAGGCAAGTGCCCCTACTGGGTAGTCTTATCAAGGCCTTATATACTTTCACCAGACCCACTTTCACAGTTCAGTTCAATTCAGTCGCTCAGTAGTGTCCGTCTTTGTGAGCCCATGGGCCACAGCACACCAGGCTTTCCTGTCCATCACCAACTCCCAGAGCTTACTCAAACTCATGTCCATTGAGTCAGTGATGCCATCCAACCATCTCATCCTCTGTCGTCCCCTTCTCCTCCTGCCCTCAATCTTTCCCAGCATCAGGGTCTTTTCAAGTGAGTCAGCTCTTAGCATCAGGTAGCCAAAGTATTGGAGTTTCAGCTTCAACATCAGTCCTTCCAATGAACATTCACACTGATTTCCTTTAGGATGGACTGGTTGGACTCCCTGTAGTCCAAGGGACTTTCAAGAATCTTCTTCAACACCACAGCTGAAAAGCATCAATTCTTTGGTGCTCCGCTTTCTTTATACTCTAACTCTCATATCTGTACATGACTACTGGAAAAACCATAGCCTTGACTAGATGGACCTTTGCTGACAAAGTAATGTCTCTGCTTTTTAATATGCTGTCTAGGTTGGACATGACTTTTCTTCCAAGGGTTAAGCGTCTTTTTATTTCATGACTACAGTCACCATATGTAGTGATTTTGGAGCCCCCCAAAATAAAGTCTGCCACTGTTTCCACTGTTTCTCCATCTATTTGCCATGAAGTAATGGGACCACATGTCATGATCTTAGTTTTCTGAATGTTGAGCTTTAAGTCAAGTTTTTCACTCTCCTCTTTCACTTTCATCAAGAAGCTCTTTAGATCTTCTTCGCTTTCCACCATAAGGGTGATGTCTTCTGCATATCTGAGGTTATTGATATTTCTCCCGACAATCTTGATTCCAGCTTGTGCTTCATCCAGCCCAGCGTTTCTCATGATGTATTCTGCATATACGTTAAATAAGCAGGGTGACAATATACAGCCTTGACATACTCCTTTTCCTATTTGGAACCAGTCTGTCGTTCCATGTCCAGTTCTAATTGTTGCTTCCTGACCTGCATACAGGTTTCTCAAGAGACAGGTCAGGTGGTCTGGTATGCCCATCTCTTTCAGAATTTTCCACAGTTTATTGTGATCCACACAGTCAAAGGCTTTGGCATAGTCAATAAAGCAGAAATAGATGTTTTTCTGGAACTCTCTTGCTTTCTTGATGATCCAACAGATGTTGGCAATTTGACCTTTGGTTCCTCTACCTTTTCTAAAACCAGCTTGAACATCTGGAAGTTCATGGTTCATGTATTGCTGAAGCCTGGATTGAAGAATTTTGAGCATTACTTGGCTAGCATGTTAGATGAGTGTGATTGTGCGGTAGTTTGAGCATTCTTTGGCATCGCATTTCTTTGGGATTAAAATGAAAATTGACTTTTTCCAGTCCTGTTGCCACTACTGAGTTTTCCAAATTCGCTGGCATATTGAGTGCAGGACTTTCACAGCATCATCTTTTAGGATTTGAAATAGCTCAACTGGAATGCCATCACCTCAATGAGCTTTGTTCGCAGGGATGCTTCCTAAGGCCCACTTGACTTCACTTTCCAGGACGTCTGGCTCTAGGTGAGTATTCACACCATCATGATTATCTGGGTCGTGAAGATCTTTTTTGTACAGTTCTTCTGTGTGTTCTTGCCACCTCTTCTTAATATCTTCTGCTTCTGTTAGGTCCATACCATTTCTGTCCTTTATCGAGCCCATCTTTGCATGACATGTTCCCTTGGTATCTCTAATTTTCTTGAAGAGATCTCTAGTCTTTCCCATTCTATTGTTTTCCTCTATTTCTTTGCACTGATCACTGAGGAAGGCTTTCTTATCTCTCCTTGCTATTCTTTGTAACTCTACACTGAAGTGGGTATATCTTTCCTTTTCTCCTTTGCCTTTTGCTTCTATTCTTTTCTCAGTTATTTCTAAGGCCTCCTCAGACAACCATTTTGCTTTTTTGCATTTCTTTTTCTTGGGGATGATCTTGATCACTGCCTCCTGTACAATGTCAGGAACCTCTGTCCATAGTTCTTCAGGCACTCTATCAGATCTCGTCACTTAAATCTATTTCCTACTTTCACTGTATAATCGTTAGAGATTTGATTTAGGTCATACCTGAAAGGTCTATGATTTTCCCTACTTTCTTCTTTTTCAGTCTGAATTTGACAATAAGTAGTTAATGATCTGAGCCACAGACTGCTCCCAGTCTTGTTTTTGCTGCCTGTATAGAGGTTCTCCATCTTTGGCTGCAAAAATATAATCAATCTGATTTCGTTTTTGACCATCTGGTGATGTCCTGTGTAAGAGTCTTCTCCTGTGTTGTTGGAAGAGTGTGTTTGCTATGACCAATGCATTCTCTTGGGCAGAACTCTCTATTAAACTTTGCCCTCCTTCACTCTGTACTCCAAGGCCAAATTTGCATGTTACTCTAGTCGTTTCTTGACTTCTTACTTTTGCATTCCAGTCTCCTATAATGAAAGGGGCATTTATTTTGGATGTTAATTCTAGAAGATCTTGTAGGTCTTCATAGATCCGTTCAATTTCAGCTTCTTCAGCATTACTGGTCAGGTCATAGACTTGGATTACTGTGATATTGAGTGGTTTGCCTTGGAAATGAACAGAGATCATTCTGTCATTTTTGAGACTGCATCCAAGTACTGTATTTTGGACTCTTTTGTTGACTATGATGGCTACTCCATTTCTTCTAAGGGATTCTTGCCCACAGAAGTAGATATCATGGTCATCTGAGTTAAATTTACCCATTCCAGTCCATTTTAATTCTCTGATTCCTAAAATGTTGATGTTCACTCTTGCCATCTCCTGTTTGATCACTTCCAATTTGCCTTGATTCATGGACCTAACATTCCAGGTTCCTATTCAATATTGCTCTTTATAGCATCGGACCTTGCTTCCATCACCAGTCACATCCACCACTGGGTGCTGTTTTTGCTTTGGCTCCGTCTCTCCATTCTTTCTGGAGTTATTTCTCCACTGATCTCCAGTAGCATATTGGGCACCTACCCAAGGGCCTCTACTGGTTACTCTTATAAAGGCCTTATATACTTGCACCAGACCCACTCCCACAAGATACATCTTAAAATAACAACATTAGAACTAACAATCGAAAGATCTTACCAGACGCACTCCCACAATATACCTCTTAAGATAAGAAGATTAGTCAGAAGGTTCTTGTTAAGAAGGAGAAAAAATGTTCAAATGCATTGTTGTTGTATAATCATTAGTACAGAGCTTAAAAAAAAAACATACCCTTGAGCAAGATGAGTTGTTTTGTTGTGTAATCATTAGCTTTGGGCTTAAAGAAATTTAGTCTTAAAGATTGCTGTCATAACAACTCAGAGTTTAAGAAAAAACATCTTATGTGTCTAAGACAAAGCAATGGAGGGAAAAGAAAAAAAAAAAAACTTTGTCCCTTTTTCCTCATCTAGAGTCCTGACCCCTTGCTCCGTCTTGAAGACCCTGGACTTCTTATCAACCTACCTAAGAATGAATTCTCTCAACTACATAAATTTCTTTTTCCCAGTGGCTATTACCTTATTTAGGTTAGCACCTCTTTGTCCATTTCTTATATTGTTGCAAATATGAAGTCTCTAATTGGAAGAAGAGAGTTTATGCTGCTGCTGCTGCTAAGTCGCTTCAGTCGTGTCCGACTCTGTGTGACCCCATAGACGGCAGCCCACCAGGCTCCACCATCCCTGGGATTCTCCAGGCAAGAACACTGGAGTGGGTTGCCAGTTAGCTCCTAAATAGCCTTTTCCTCTAACTTCAGCAGCTCTCGATTAATGAACCCTTGGTCAATCCTAACAACAAAGATTCAAATAATTTACAGGAGTATACCCACAGTGAACTCAACACAAAGTGTATACCCACACTTGACTATTTTTTATTATACATACTCAACAGCCAGAATGGAGCAGATGAAGTTACTCTAGAGTACTGGAGATCATTAATTCTAAAATTGCAAGATTTAAAATCTCAAACAATCTTACAAATGAAGGTTTCTCTGACTCAAGTGATCCTTATCCATTTAGCTAATTTTTGATGATTGTATCCAAATACAGTCCTTGGTGTTCTGCTGTCATAAAATCTGTGCTGCTATATTGAAAACTTCATCAAGGATAAGTAACCCTTGCACTAAGTGAAGCTCTTTCTGCTTTGTGAATTAACAAATTTTGATAAAGAACCACACTTATTGGTCAAGAAGAGAGGGTGATATACTAATATTTGTGTTTTATTTCATCGTGTTTATTTTTAAAAAATCCTTCACTACCTCCCTAGTGTTATGAGAATAAACTCTAAAAACTATAAGACTTCTTGCAAGAATTTTGTGAATTGGTCAATTCTGATTTCTCCAATATCACCTCTTGAGTCAGTAGCACTTTGGTTTAAATTCAGAAATTCTTCTCTCATAGGAAATATTTTATAAGTGATCCATCACACCTCTGAACTATAGTATCACTTTATAACACTATCATGTAAGTTCTTGCCTGTGTATGTATGTGTGTCTATTATCACACTTTGTTCTATTCTTTAACATGCTGTAAGCTTCTTAGAAAGAGAAAATTCTGTTTTTGCAAATTATGGTAAACTTACCTTGCACAGGATAGATTTCAATTAGGAAGGTATAAAGTAAAGAAAATATCATGCAGTATTTGAAATTCACTTTAGACTTTTTTCAATGATTACTATTGCTTAATAGATAGAATTATAAGGAAAGAAGAATGAAAAGAGAAATTTGCAAAAGAGACTAATTAATAGAAAATTGTCTCATAAAAACTGAAAAAAGAAAGAATTCCATTATCACCGAATTTTTTCTAGCTGTAAATTTAATTGTCAGAATGAGATATAGACAATTCATTTAGTTTCCTTTACTCGCACTTGACAAAATCCCCAAATTCCATGGACAGAGGAGCCTGACAAGCTACAGTCCATGGGGTCACAAAGAGTCAGACATAACTGAGCACACACAACACATACACACACATACAAACACACACACACAAACTAGTAGGAAAAAAACAAAAACAAGAGAAAACCATTATTTTTCTGTCTCAGTAGTGTATGAGAGATTTACAGTATGTTGTTCAGCTTTCATTTTTGCTCTAGTGCAAACACTTAGGCTAGTTTATCTGTAAAATTGCCCATTATTAACAGAGTTCTCCACAGATAACCCAGTACATTTATTTTTCAATTGTCACAGAGAATCTAGAGCTTGCTTTAGACTTGCAATTTTTTGTTGTTTTTGTTGTTATATCTAAAACATTGAAAACTGTTTAATTTTGCCTTTTTCAACACAGGCTCGCTGTATATAATTCTGATGACAAATATTTGATGACTAGTATTCAGATTTCTCACTGAGCTCACTTTCATAACAACTGAGGTCCTGTACTCTTTTCAGAGAGAATAAAAATTACAGAAAAGTACTAGATTATGTAATACTTCTAAGAATGTATACTGAAAAGTTTGTCACTAGATGCTCATAGATAAAATTCAACTCTTTTTAGAAGTACTAATAAACACATGAGTGAATCTATTTAGCACTCTTGCTTCTACAATTATAGCATACAAAATTTTATCATAATCACTCTTACCCTTTTATTGGTAAACTCAAAATTTCTTATTTTCTAACTTGTAATGAAGAAGAGACAGCAACATTTTGGTCTACTTATTAGAACAAGAATATTTTCAATGTCTAACTAGCTATTATAATTCATCAAATGTATACTATTTGGTATATTTAGTGGGTTTCCCAGGTGGTGTAGTGGTAAAGAAACCACCTGTCCATGTAGAAGATGCAAAAGACTTAGGTTTGATCCCTGGGCCAGAGAGATGGCTTGGAGAAAGGCATAGTAACCCTCTACAGTATTCATACCTGGAGAAGACCATGGAGAGAGGAGCCTGGCAGGCTACAGTCCAAAGGGTCAGACAGAGTCGATTAGAAAAATGATATTTTCAATGTGAACTAAAATGGACAGGAATGGGCAGATTTAATTCAGATGACCATTATATCTACTACTGTGGGCAAGAATCCCAAAGAAGAAATGGAGTAGCCCTTAGAGTGAACAAAAGAGTCCAAAATGCCATGATCTTAGTTTTCTGCATGTTGAGTTTTAAGCTAGCTTCTTCATTCTCCTCTTTCACTTTCATCAAGAGGCTCCTTAGTTCCTCATCACTTTCTGTCATAAGGGTGGTGTCACCTGCACATCTGAGGTTATTGATATTTCTCCTGCAGACTTGGTTCCAGCTTATGCTTCATCCAGCCCCAGATTTCTCATGATGTACTCTGTGTATAAGTTAAATAAGCAGGGTGACAATATACAGCCTTGACATACTCCTTTCCTGATTTGGAACCAGTGCATTGTTCCATGTCCAGTTCTAACTGTTGCTTCTTGACCTACATTCAGATTTCTCAGGAGACAGGTCAGGTGGTGTGGTAGTCCCATCTCTTGAAGAATTTTCCACAGTTTGTTGTGATCCACACAGTCAAAGGCTTTGGTTTAGTCAATAAAACCGAAGTAGATATTTATCTGGAACTATTTTTCTATGATCCAACAGATATTGGCAATTTGATCTCTGGTTCCTCTGCTTTTTTAAATTCAGCTTGAACATCTGGAAGTTCTCTGTTCGCGTACTGTTGAAGCCTCACTTGGGGAATTTTGAGCATTTCTTTGCTAGCATGTGAGATGAATGCAATTGTGCGGTAGTTTGAACATTCTTTGGCATTGCTTTTCTTTGAGATTGGAATGAAAACTGACCTTTACCAGTCCTATGTCCACTGTTGAGTTCTCCAAATTTGCTAGCATATTGAGCATGGCACTTTCACAGCATCATCTCTTAGGATTTGAAATAGCTCAGCTGGAATTCCACCACCTCCACTAGCTTTACTCGTAGTGATGCTTCCTAAGGCCCACTTGACTGTGCATTCCAGGATGTCTGGCTCTAGGTGATGGATCACACCATCGTGGTTATCTGAGTCATGGAGATCTTTTTTGTACAGTTCTTCTGCGTATCCTTGCCACCTCTTCTTAATATCTTCTGCTTCTGTTAGGTCCATACAATTTCCATCCTTTATTGTGCCCATCTTTGCACGAAATATTCCCTTGGCCTCTCATTTTCTTGAAGAGATCTCTTATCTCTCCCGTTCTATTATTTTCCTCTATCTCTTTGCATTGACCACTAAGGAAGGCTTTCTTATCTCTCCTTGCTATTCTTTGGAACTCTGCATACAAATATGTATATCTTTCCTTATCTCCTTTGCCTCTTGCTTCTCTTCCTTTCTCAGCTATTTTTAAGTCCTCCTCAGACAACCATTTTGCCTTTTTGCATTTCTTTTTCTAGGGATGGTCTTAATCACTGCTTCTGGTACAATGTGAGGAACTTCCATCCATAATTCTTCAGTCATTCTGTCTGTCAAATCTAATCCCTTGAATCTATTTGTCACTTCTGCTGTATAATTACAAGGGATTTGATTTAGGTCATACCTGAATGGTATTGAATATGCTAGTATTATTTCCAAATTGCATCAATTACGTACAATTTGGTATATGTAAATGTCTGTGTTTCAAGTCTGTTCTCACAATATTTTTTTGAATGAAACATATTTTTACAATTCAAGTGGTCAATAAAAAATAAATTATACACTCAAATTGTGATTTTAAACAAATACATTTTGCATATTAGTAATTTAATTATATTATGGAAATGAGTTCCCTAACATATTGTGTAGCTTATTACTGTACATTTACTTTAAAATTATTTTTTTTCTGCATATCACCCTTCTGAATATGTTTCATTCAAGTCACCATCATTCCACCTTTGCCAAGTGCAAACATTAAGTCTTGAATATAAATTTATTTTAGTTATCAGAATGTTTTGACATGGTTGGCTATACTTTTTTTGTTTCTCCTCCCTTACTCCTTTACTGTTTTCTGCTCTTTTCTTTGATTTCTTAATTTTGGAGTGTTTGCTTGCCTCAGTCTTTATCCTTTTCTCTTGAAGATATTCTCCAGTCTCATGGCTTTAAATATCATCTATTAATACATATCAGTGTTTTTTATGTATGTGTATGTATGACTTTTTAAATATCAATGAGCTTTTTTCAGAGAATTCTTTGAAAATATCTGAGGTACATAACACCTTCATGTCAAACCCTCAATAAATTAATACAATAAAATTTATTCTTCATTTATACAACATCTACTACTTGTTTGGGTGACTTATCAGGGCTACTTTTATCCATAGGTAGGCTTAGAATCCAAGATTGTTTTGAATTTATAGTATGTCCATGAGGAGACTGGGAAGTTGAACTCAGCCAATTAAATAATCCTATCTTTGAGTGTAGCAAATTATTTTCATTCATATCTAGTTGACTGAAGTAAATCACACAGCCATAACTACCTTCTGGTTGATAGAGAATTGAAATCTCCTCTGTACCTGCAATAGATATTGTTAAACAGATAAAGTACCTATTAAAGATGACTCTGTCTGAAGGATTTCTTTTATTAAGACTTAGTTGGAGGCTAATTACAATATTATAGTGGTTTTGCCATACATTGACATGAATCTGCCAGTAATTAGCCTCCAATTAAAATAAATAAATTTATATAAAAAACGATTTAGTATGTTACTAAATGTTTTGAACAGTGCATGGAACAAATTAAACACAAGTATTTGTCAATAATTATTATTATTTAGAACAATCATAATTCTTAGCTGACAATTTGAGGAAACAATCAGAATAATATTCCAGGTGGTAAGTCACTAATTTAAATTTTATATCATAGAACAAACAGCTGTCAATCAAGAAAGGAAACCAGTAGACTAGTATCTGTTAGGGGGAAAAAAAAAATCAATGGACTAATTTCTAAAAGAGAGAATGTATTTTTGAAACTGAATATAGAAAAAAGAAAATTTTAAAAGCGAAAAAGGATTTTAGCTGCAAAATATAATGTTTTCTTGACACTTCAAGTACTATAGCTAAATCCATTAAAATTAGACATTATAGAGAATTATAACCTTGTATTTTACTGATATGTCATGGGATAATAGAGAAGACTATCAAACTTCCATTAAGGATCATAAAATCTCCATTATGAATATGCAATTATGTAATAATTAGACAAGAGCTTAACAGAGACAGAAACTGAAATTACTAGTTTGAAGAAGTAGAAGAGTAAATTTTACTTACCACTTTCCTTTTCTATTTTGCAGATTGGTAAGCCTTCACTCAAAGGTATCACCAATAAATATTTGCTGATAAATGTAAGAAAATAATTTATAAGAAGGATGCAGAGTAAGATATGGTTAATATCTATGAAAATTCATTGTAAAACAATCAAAATAAATGATATCAGATTGTTAGATGATTACATGAATGAAGAAAGATCTTATGATTTTTGGCTTTACATCGATTTGTATGGATATTATGAGACATATATCCTGGGAGCAAAATGTACAAACTCAAAAATATAATCAAGATAACTTTGGATGCAGTGGTGTCTTTAATTTTGAGAATATTCAGAAAAAGAAGATAGATGGCAAATGCTTGAGAGAACTAGATGTAAGAAAAAAAGCAATAGTAAAATAAGTAGTTTCTGTCTTAAGTGTTCATAATTTCTCTGTGCAAAATTGCAAGTCACTAATACTGCTACCCCAGCAATATTTTTATATGTCTGCAGGACAACCCAAACCAGAGTTGAAATAATGTCTTTGAAGGATAATGATCCTCAGTTAAAGGTGGTATACAGAAATTTTCAAATTTGACTAAAAATAGAAAAGCTACTGCAAAATGACTGATTATGATCAATTCTTTAATATAAAAATGTTCACACTGCTTTCAAAGGGACATGAAAGTATATGTTGTAATCCAATATGTTGACATCTAAAAAATAACACCTATTTTAGATAAAAGTAAGAATCTTTACTTTGACTATGGATGTTTGGAGTTGTAGCTTGGCTCAAAAAACTTGAAAAGGAACATACAAAATGACTTCAAACATATCAAAGGTCATTTTCACACACACACACACACACACACACACACACACACACACACAAAATGATTAAACTTTTTCTTTATCTACTCCAAAATCCAAAAGAAAGAAAAGTTATATAAAGAGCAAGCTTCTTTCCTCAAAAAAGTCACTAAAAGCTATTTCATCTGGTAAACATCCTTCACCTTGAAAGAACTGAGTCTCTACCTTACTAGGGTGGCTAAAGCTACAATATCTAAACCCTGAATTTTAATTACATACATTTGGGGTTTTTTGAATTGTATTTCTCCTCCTTTCTCCACCTCTTCCTCACCTTTTATTTTTATCCTTCTCATCTTTCTTCTTTTCCTTCCCCTTCTCCTTTTCACCATCTTCTCTTTTTTGAGGTAATTTCAGTAAATACTTATTTCCCTGCTTGAAATATCTTAGAATCCATTTTTACATAGTATTTAAAGTATTTATTTTTCTTTTTTTTTTTTACTTTTACAATAGAAGTGTTCAAACATAACAGGATAGGATCTTTAACACACTGTTAGAACATGAAAGATTTCATAGATTTTACTGAGCTGATACATGTCATGTTTATTTTAATATTTTAAATATATTTTTTATTTCTTCCCTTTTTCATGCCATTTTCATATCATGCCTGATAAAAATGGGTCTTTTGTAGGAGAATTGTCCCTCAAATTGAAATTGACTCCTTCACAGAGCTGTTTAACTTTTTCCTCAACTGAATAATATTTTCTAAACTCCTATTGGAAAGTTATTTCATGAAAGTTCTTTTATTAGGCAATAAAAATACACAAGTTGCATGGTTTACACTCTATTGCATAGCAAGATAATTTTCACAGTACTATTTGTCCTTTGTTCCAACAATAACATCAAGTACTTTCAACTTGATCTATTCAAAATAAATTTCCCCATCTCTCACTTACCCAACAGTTGAACTTGCTTTGATAGTAATTGCATGGGTCTATTATTTTATTATGGGGTTTACCTAGTGGCTCTGGGGTAAAGAATCTGCCTGCCAACACAGGGGATGCATGTTTGATTCCTGGGTCAGGAAGATCCCCTGAAGATCCCTTTGAATGGCAACCCACTCCCAGTATTCTTGCCTAGGAAATCCCATGGACAGAGCAGCCTGGCAAGCTACAGTCCAAGAGGTTGCAAAAGAGTTAGACATAACTTATCAGCTAAACAACAGCATTATTTCATTATAGTTATAAGACAATAATGAAAAAAAAAAAAACTTCACTTTTAAAGTCCAATTCCTCTAAATATATAAAGCTTTCCTGATTAACTATCTGGCTAGTCTGAATCATAGTTTACCTAGTAAAGTAGTATAAATACTTGAAACTTTCCTTTTATTTATCTATCTTCTAGATAATTGGTGTTTCAGTAAATCCTAATGGATAACTACACTTTTCTTTAAGTATCATTATGGATCTTTGGACTACAGAGCTTTTATATCTTTTCAGATACTGTAGATGTCATCCCTTCTCAATAGACTAACTGTCTCTAGTATATGGAAGTTCATTCAAATTTTTTAGAGTTCTTTTATCTTTCTCTGTCTTTTCATGTTTCTTTTTTCCTTTGCAGTAGATGTCTACAGTACTATATTTATTTTTTTAAAGAAAACAGTTTAATTTTGAGAACATTGTAGGTCTGCATGTATTTGTAAGAAATAAGAGACATAGAAATTCCCTATACTTATTTTCCCTCAGTGGTAACACCTTACATATCTATAGTACAATATCATAATGAAGAAATTAACATTCATACAATCCATTCATCCTTTTTTCTGTGTCCTTTTTACAAAGCCTCAACCATCTTGGTTTTCTGTGCTCTCTGGCCCCAAACATGATCAGAGATCATCTGGTACTTTCCTTGTATGTGAAATTAGCCATTGGAGAAGGAAATGGCAATCCACTCCAATATTCTTGCCTGGAGAATCCCAAGGACGGAGGAGCCTGGTGGGCTACAGTCCATGGGGTCCTAAAGAGTCAGACACGACTGAGGGACTTCACTTTCACTTTCTTTTTCGAAAGAATTGAAATTCTTTTCAGAAGAAATGCTGTTAAAGACAATAATCTAGAAACTAGGTTCTTCACTGATACTAGGTTGCTATGGCTTCTAAGCTTTTTTAGCATTCAGAGATAGCAAACATGCATTTTTTTTATTAAGAAAAATAAATTAGTTCAACTGATAGCTTCTCAAATAAAAGATAACAGATTTTGTTGTTGTTGCTTAATATCTTTGACGTTGTATTTTGTTTATTTCCTCTTTTACTGATCATCTTGGGTGATGTTGACTTGTACATAACATATTGAACTTCCCAGGTGACTCAGTGGTAGAGAACCCTCCTGCCAATGCAGGAGACACAGGAGACTCATACTCTGTCCCTGGGTCAGGAAGATCCCCTGGAGGAGGCAATGGCAACCCTTTCCAGTATACTTGCCTTGAAAATCCTATGGACGGAGGAACCTGGCAGGGCTGCAGCGCATGGGGTTGCAAAGAATCAGACATGCTTTAGTGACTGAGCACACACACACGATTTAACATATTATTGTAATGGGTATTTTCTATTGTCTCTATATTCACATTTTTACATTTCTCCATTCTACTTTTTTTTTCTCACTCAAAAGACTATCCAAATAGACTTGCTCTCTAGCTGTCCTTTGGTTCCAGCAAACAGAAGGAATTGGGGAGAAACTGGAGAGATGGAGGCGTATAAAAAAGGAATACAGAGGTAGCCCTGCACGTGTGCTGTGCGTGCCATGTTGCTTCAGTCGTGTCTGACTCTTTGCAACCCCATGGACTGTAGTCCACCAGGCTCCTCTGCCCATGGGATCCTTCAAGCGAGAATGCTAGAGTGGGTTGCCGTTTCCTACTCCAGAGGATCTTCTTGACCCAGGGATTGAACACTGGTCCATTGCATCCCCTGCATTGGCAGGAGGATTCTTTAACAACTGCACCACCAGCAGGACATAAATAAATGCTTGTTTTAATTTTCAGTTTTGGGGAAACATCAGAAACCTAATAAAGGTTGAACTTTGGGACTGGCAAACACAGAAAGCCATGTAACCTCTATCCTTGGAAAACAAAAGGGGCACATAGTTGGTGTAAACCCGAGAAAACAATTCTGGTGAGGTTTGTATCATAGGAGTTGCGAGTTAAGGACTGGAAGAAAAATATCTTTATTTTACATGCCTCCATCTTTCTAGTTTCTTCCAGTTCCT
The DNA here is from genome assembly GCF_054371585.1 of Giraffa tippelskirchi. Lineage (NCBI taxonomy): Eukaryota > Metazoa > Chordata > Mammalia > Artiodactyla > Giraffidae > Giraffa > Giraffa tippelskirchi. Next base: position 88,291,561 of record NC_137285.1, on the reverse strand, counting down.
TCCATTTGCAAAAACCAAATGACAGCTTTGCAACCCCTTGAACTGTGTAGACTTAATTCATTTAGCTTCCTTTACTCTTACTTGGGGCTTCCCTGATGACTCAAACAGTAAGGAATCTGCTGCAATGCAGGAGACCTGGGTTCAGCCCCTGGGTCAGGATGATCCTCTGGAGAATGGAATGGCTACCCACTCCAGCATTCTTGTCTGAAAAATTTCATGGACAGAGGAACTTGGTGGGTTGCAGTCCATGGGCTCACAAAAAGTCACACATGACTGAGCATGCATGCACATGCACACATATTGCTTCATTTGTTCCAGGGTATTTTCATTTTTAAAGACACAAAATATGTCTTTTTTGAAAGACATAAAATATGTCTCCTGCCTTCCTAACCAATAGGTTAGTTGGTGAAACAGGTATATACTTTCATGAAATATAGTAAATCAATTATAGAACTATGGATAAGCTGCTTTGAGCACAAAATAAAACTGTTAAATTCATCTATAAATACAATATGGCCCTCCTAGTACATACGTTTCTGAGCTATATTTCCTAAGTCTTTATATAGAGAAAGAAAGTTTTGAGGAAAGTATATAACTTGATATCTTCATAATATACACAAAACATGGAAAATGTACAGGATAGATTAAAAAAATGCATTTCAAATACTGACTACTTGGATATATGAGCACAGATAATCAAATATTAAAAATAAGAAAGGGTTACATGTATTTTTAAACTTAACTGAAGAAAACCTTATTAACATACACACTTTTTAGTAAATTGTACTGCCTCCTACAGAATTCATCAGCAGGCTATGTAACTTAATTATTTCTTTGTGTCTTTATAAATTTTATCTAAGTTAGATTTGAATGAATGTTTGGGGGATTGTCAATGCTTATTTAAATAACAGTTACATTTTATATATGGCCCATGGAAAGAGGAATAAAGAAACTGAACATCTAATCGGACCAGTCTTAAAGTACCTGAAACCAACAGAATAGCTAATGCTTGAATGGTCATTGTAAAAATTTGTGTGTGCAGTCATTCCAGTTGTATGTCAGGTTAAGTATTAATATAGAATTTCAAATCTTTTTTTTAATTTACTAATTTCATAAGCAATTTAATTTTTATTTTCTAAATAGAAATTATCAGAAAAGTCAGTGCAAGTATTGTGCCTTAATTGAGGGTGAGCAATTAAAATTTAATTCAAATTGTCATGTTATATTTTGCTTAAAATATCAATAGTTATTCTAAAATAAGATAGTGCTTTTCCACTCATGCTATTAATATTTTCAAGCTTAATTCAAGCACAGTTCATAAGAGAAGAATAAAATATTGACTCAATAACCAAGAGAATAATAATAACTAATAACATGTCATAACATCCTTTGATCCCATATTTGATTTTATTCCATCTTTTTAATAAACATTAAATTACAATATGGTACTGGCACAAAAATAGACACAGGTATCAGTGGAACAGGATAGAAAGCTCTGAAATAAATTCATGCATCTATGGTCAATTAATCTATGACAAAGGAGATGAGAATATATTAATACAATGGAGAATAGATAGTCTCTTCAATATGTGATGCTTGCAAAACTGATCAGCTATACATAAAAGAATAAAATTAGAACACTAACATCATATACACTAATAAAAACAAAATAGATTCAAGACTCAAATGTAAGACTGGATAAAATACAATTCCTAGAGGAAAACACCGGCAGAACACTCTTTGACATAAATTACAGTAATATCTTTTTAGCTCTCTCTCCTAGAATAATGGAAATTAAAAATAAACTTAAAAATGGGACTTAATTAAACTAAAACCTTTTGCACAGCAAAGTAAACCATAAACAAGATGAAAAGACCACTACAGAATGGAAGAAAATATTTGCAAACAATGTGACTGATAAGGGTTTAATTTCCAAAATATACAAGAAGCTCTTAGAGCTTAATATTTTAAAAAACAATCAACCCATTCTCCCTGAAACTCCCCTCTCATCCAGGCTGCCACAACAGTAAGCAGCGTTCCACGTGCTATAAGTAGAAAGGATACATGTATACCTATGACTGAGTCCTTTCGCTGTTCACTCAAACTATCACAACATTGTTAATCATCTTTACCCCAATACAAAGTAAAAATTAAACATTCAAAAAATGAGCAGATGACTTAAATAGAAATTTCTCCAAAGAAAACATATAGATGTCCAAGAAGCATATGAAAATATGCTGAACAACGCTAATTACCAGAGAAATGCAAATTAAAACTACAATGAGTGATCACTTAACACCATTCAGAATAGCCATCATCAAAAAATCTACTAATAATAAATGCTATAGAGGATGTGGAGAAAAAGGTATTCTCCTACACTGCTGGTAGGGGTGTAAATTGGTACAGCCACTGTGGAGAACACTTTGGAGGTTCTTAGAAAACTAAAAATAGAGTTATCATATGATCCTCAGATCTGACTCCTGGGCATATAATCAGAGAAAACTATAATTCAAAAAGATACAAGCAATTCAATGCTTATTGCAACAGTATTTACAATACCCAAGGCATGAAGCAATAAAATATAATAAAATAGTGCTATTTGAAGAAACATGGGTAGACCTAGAACCTAGAGATTGTCATACTAAGCCAGAGAAAGACAAATATCATATAATATCACTTATATGTGAAATCTTGAAAAAAAAAAAAACAAATGTATTTATTTACAAAACAGAAATAGACCCACAGACATAGAAAGCAAAGTTATGATTACCAAAGGGAAAAGAAGATGAAATAGATAAATTAGGAGATTAGAATTATCATATACATACTATTTTATATATAGTAAATAATCAGCAAAACGTGTTATATAGCACAGGAAACTATACTCAAATTTTTAGTAACCTATAAGGGAAAATAATCTGAAAAAGAATATAAATATATATTACATACATAACCTATAATATATATAACAATATGTTATACAGCATGGTAATTCAGTTATATGTATACATACATGTATTATAGACATATTCAGTTTTGTGTATATATACATATCGAGTTAAATGTGTATAAACATATAAGTGAATTATTGTGTTGTATACCTGAAACTAACATGACATTGTAAATAAGCTAAATAAAATACAAATAAAGACTACCATCAAAATTATTGCATTTTGTTGACAATTATAATTTATTAAAAGTCAAACTGAAGATATATTTGACACAGCAGAAGCAAAGGCTATATTTTTTGTTTAACAGGACTAGGACTTGCAGGCACTTATAAAGAAATCATGTACTTGAGAGATTTGTATGTGTGTATATGTGTGCATGCACACACATGAGTGCAGATATTTTCTCATCATTTTTAACAATTTTGGTGTATATGGAAAATTTTTGATTCTCAAGCTTACCTCGTCATGCCATTAAGATACACTTCCTTCATGCTCCCATGACTCCTGTACCCTAAACTATTTGTCTTATGGAAAACAGTGTTGCTATGAATGAGTTCTGAGGACAAATGTTATCCTTGTGAGGTTATGTCCTGAAATCTAATCATCGACAGTTTTTTGTTTGCTTGCTTGTTTATTTATCCAAGAGGCAATGAATTCATTCAGAGCAATAGAGTTGTTTTCTTCTGGTAAGAAAGTTCAGAGATATTTGGGGATTCAAGATTCTCAGCCACATGGTCTATGTTCCTAGGAGGACAATGGTAGATATCTAATTTCTAATTCTAAATCTCAGCAAATGCTTTCAAAGTTTATACACATCAAAAGAGGAGCTGATGAAAATAGGTTTAAAAACTTCCATTACACATGAAAGAAAAGTTTTTTGACAGAACTGTGGTCTTCAGTAAGGGAATGGACCCAAGCAATGATGACACGGGAAAGAATAAATATTCTGATCCAAATTAATTCTGATCCTTCAGATTCCTTCCTCTTTCTCCTAATGACCACATTCATCCAGAAGTGGCAGGGCAAAAAAAGCATGTCTTCGTGTGTGTGTGGGAGGAGGGGTGACAGTCTAATCCAAAAACACGGAAGGGTGAAGATCTGGAGAGGCAAAAAAAATATTCAGTCTGTACATCTAAAACAAATTTAAGTTAGTATGACACATATTGCTGTGTGTTAGCTAAAATTTCTGTCCTAGTCTTTCTGAGCACACGGGTAAACCACTTCCCAGGCTCCCTTCATGTGTACATGTTACTTTGTCAGGCTGAACGAATAAAAATGCAGAAGATACATTTTAATTTGCATTTTAAATAAACAGGTATATGCTTTTAGTACAAATATGTTCCATGAAATATTTGGGACATCCACAATTATACTAAAAAATGCATTCATTCTTTGTTTGAAATTTAAATATCAGTGGACATCCTGCATTTTGTTACACTGTTAGATCAATAGAAAGTGAATTGAAGTAATATTAGGCTGATTTTCAATAGGCTCTCTGTAAAATACAGAGAAGGCAATGGCAACCCACTCCAGTACTCTTGCCTGGAAAATCCCATGGACGGAGGAGTCTGGTAGGCTGCAGTCCATGGGGTCGCGCAGAGTCGGACACGACTGAGCGACTTCACTTTCACTTTTCACTTTCATGCATTGGAGAAGGAAATGGCAACCCACTTCAGTGTTCTTGCCTGGAGAATCCCAGGGACGGGGGAGCCTGGTGGGCTGCTGTCTATGGGGTCGCACAAAGTCGGACACGACTGAAGCGACTTAACAGCAGCAGTAGCAGCAGCTCTGTAAAATAAGATTAGTTAACACTAATAATAGTAAATAATAACCACCTGCCTTTGTGGAGCTGGCCCATCTCTGTGGTTTAAATAGTCTCACTATGGCCAATATCAAACTAACAACATGAACCGAACACGGAGTTGGAAAGAGAGTTGCACAGCTGGCTCTCAAGAGCCTTTACAAGCCAGCTTCAGGACATCACTGAATATACACTACTTTTAATCCTCTCACTTGAAACAAAAAGCTTCATATATAACCCACCACTTCCATTTCCTCTTCTAGCTGGCACAGATGTAATTAAATATTCAGGATGACCTTGGGAGCCATGAGGAGAAGGTAGTAAACATCCACAAGCTGGAACAAGTCTTAGTGCTCTGCACCTCCCAGAGGTAAGCTGTGGGATCAGATACACCTGTTTTGCAATATGTGATTTGAGTAGAAATAAACTTGAAAGTGTGTGAAGCCACCGATGTTTTGAAGTTTATCCGTTAGAGCAGCTAGCGTTTATGTCATCCAGTAAGCTAGTATTTTCATATGGATGGTGACACAAGTAAACATTAGGAACCAAAGTGAAATTTCACTCTTCTATTCATTATTTAAAATATTTACCAAATGTGTTAAATGAGAAGCCTGTACTAGATACAGGAGCTGTAACAACATTTGCCTTAGTTTAAAAAACTTAGAGAGATATAGGAGCTTACAAAAACATAATACGAACTAGAAAAAAAAATAGAAGTAGTTTTTTACAAGCATATTGAAAAATTGAGTGGTGGGATATTTAATATTTTGCTTTTCTACTTCCTGTGAGGTGTTCCTGGAGTGGTAGCTTTCCGTTCCTGCCTGGCGAATTGCTGCTTATTATTCACAGCCTGATTCAAACATTATCTATGTACTTTCCAAATATATTTTCCTGAATACTTTCTATTTTGAGTAAAACTCATTTACAGCTCTCTTTAATTATTTCATTTCATATTCAGACTTTATCATTGAATGTTGTATGCATTTAGAACTAGACCCTGATATATTATCTGCATTTTCAGTGTCCCTAAAATGGTTGTGTGCATAATATTTAAGAATAATTTCTGTTCCTTCTGCCAAGTATGGTATATTGATAGTTTATTTCAGATCTCCTGTTATACAGCCACAGGCATGCTAAATCACTTCAGTAATGTCCGACTCTTTGAGCGCCTATGACTGTAACCCACCAGGCACCTCCGTCCTTGGGATTCTCCAGAGAAGAATAATAGAGTGGGTAGTCATTCCCTTCTCCAGGGGATCTTCCTGACCCAGGGATCCAACCGGCTTCTCTTACATCTCCTATATTGGCAGGTGGGTTCTTTACCAGTCCTGCCACCTAGGAAGCCCTTATAAGCCACCTTGTCTTCATAATCATTCCCAGGAAGTCAGATCTCCTTTAGAAATGAGGTTCCATGCAGCTGGCTATTGTGAATCAGGTTTTTAAAAATATATTTCCACGTTAGCTCTTCCTGTCAGTATCGGTCTAAGAGTATAGATGAAATAATCCATATAGTTATTGAATATAGTCCTGCAGAAGTCTTGCATTTCCCTCTGGGTTGTACTTGAGGATATGGCTTGCTTTTTATTTTGATTCCTCCTAAGAGTTAAACTAGTGCCTTCTGAATTTAAAATACTGAATAGAATTTCAAACAACCTTTCCTCATCTATTTGTGCAATGCTATGCTAACACAATCAATGAGGAAAAGTTACACAAGAACCCAGGAGAATTGTCAAATGATGCTAGTCACATTTTGCAGAGCCTGGTGGAATTTGCTTTTCTCCCTGCTCTGTATCAGTACCTTCCCCAGGTTTTTGATTGTATACTGCTTTGATTGCTGCTTTCTCATCTGTTCCATCTGCTGCTCCCTTATTTCCCAGCAGACAAGCCACTATACTGTGCCACTTTAATTTCTGCTTTAGTGCCCTTAAACTGCTTCTCCTACTTACCAGCCAGGCTTTAGTTCACAATAAAGCACCTGCTAGGGAATTCGGCTGCCACACATGTGGCCAGCCTGGTGATTGTGGGACAGTTTTGAAATAAGGTGAAAATACTTGTGGAATTGAGCTCAAAAACCTCCTTCATTTCTCTTGGTGGTTTATTGACTGTGCTTCTTTGAGTAGGGATGTGAGATATAGTATGCTATTGCTCACAGGGTCAGGAATCAACAGTTTCTGATACTGAAGTCTCTGCTGCTGCTGCTGCTTCTAAGTCGCTTCAGTCGTGTCCGACTCTGTGCGACCCCATAGACGGCAGCCCACCAGGCTCCGCCGTCCCTGGGATTCTCCAGGCAAGAATACTGGAGTGGGTTGCCATTTCCTTCTCCAGTGCATGAAAGGGAAAAGTGAAAGTGAAGTCGCTCAGTCGTGTCCAACTCTTAGCGACCCCATGGACTGTAGCCTACCAGGCTCCTCCGTCCATGGGATTTTCCAGGCAAGAGTACTGGAGTGGGGTGTCATTGCCTTCTCCGACTGAAGTCTCTAGCTTCATTAAAAGGCCAAGCTAAGGCCACAACCCGCCTGCACAGGTTTTTGGTGCCATACCCCTGTTGATGGCAGGTGTTTATTCTGTCAATTAGGATATAGCTACGGTGTAAACTTATCAGCTGCTTCAGGTGCCACGTTAATTCTGCAGCTGACACACTTGTCTTCCAGAACTCCTGAACACATCCTCTCAACTAATTCAGAAGCTTACCCTATGTCATTCTTTATGCTTGACTGAGCTTTATATATAATGTCGCCATAGATGGCTGAGCGTTCAGTTAAGGTATGAATGTTACTTATTTTGATAGCATAGAATGGCCTCAACTAATGAATTGAACAAATATGCTATCAAGATAAAGTTGTACAATTATCTCTATTTATCTTACATATATATTTTTCCTTTAAAGAAAAACTTTGTTTCATGATTTGTGATTGATTCTCAAGATTACTGTTTCTTTGATATTTGTACATAATATTTATGTTTAATCAATTTTTAAAAATAAATATTCTCTTATTGAAATGTAAGCAAAATCTAGTTTCATTGTGTTTTTGTTAATTCACACACTTTCTGAAAGAACAAAAAAAAAGGAAATGTTTCATCTTTAACAAGTTCGACTTCTGAACATAAATCTAAAAAATTCTTTGATTTTTTTTTCAGATCAAGCCTTTATCTTTAGTTACATAGATATCTTAGTAACACAGGAATTCTCTGTAATTATGATAAAAAATGGACATATACCTGAAGGATTTTTCCTTTATTTTCTGTTTATTTTTTCTAATTAAAAAGATCTGCAACGATTTCTGTACCTTGGTTAATGAGTTTGTTACAGCAGGAAAATTCTATCCTAAGAGCTTAGTGATATTTCTGCAAGCCAAGAGGAAGCTGTTATTTTTCAAGCCTCTGATCATTCCATGCTAGGATATGGTAAGATGCAGGTGCATGCTAACAAGGAAGTTAATCTTCTAAAGGAGATGATTTCAAACATTATTTTTCATCTGGGTGTTCTTTCTTCAAACAGTTCTGTGTGAAAGTATGAAAATGAATGAACAGATAAAAGACAAACTGCTCTGTTCAAAGGTAATGAAAATGCAGAAATCTAAAGGTAACCCATCTGCTAACATTCCCGTAGAAACCTATCAGCGTCTATTAGTGCATCACTCACACACACACGTATGTGCTCTCTTTGTATTAAACTATTTAAATAGATACAGATATCTAAATACAGTTTTCTAGATAAATAGATAAATGATAGATCAGTTCACTTCAGTTGCTCAGTTGTGTACGACTCTTTGTGACCCCATGGAGTGTAGGACGCCAGGCCTCCCTGTCCATTACCAACTTCTGGAACTTGCTCTAACTCATGCCCATTGAGTCAGTGATGCCAACCAACCATCTCACACTCTGTCGTCCCCTTCTCCTCCAGCCTTCAGTCTTTCCCAGCATCAGGATCTTTTCCAATGAGTCAGTTCTTCAGATGGCCAAAGTATTGGAGTTTCAGCTTTAGCATCAGTCCTTCCAATGAACACCCAGGACTGATCTCCTTTAGGATGGACTGATTGGATCTCCTTACAGTCCAAGGGACTCTCAAGAGTCTTCTCCAACACCACAGCTCAAAAGCATCAATTCTTCGACACTCAGTTTTCTTTATAATCCAACTCTCACATGTATACATGACTACTGAATGATAGATAGTTTCTTATAATATATAATCAAATGCTGGTACTGGAGACAGAGAATGATGAAATACCATTAATAAAAAGTAGCTATTTTAGCTGTCATATTTAAAAGTAATCATTTCATGAGAGAGAAAAATGTGATTTAACAGCAAATAACAGGACTTTTAAGAAAATAAGTTCAAAGAAAAAATCTGTAAGTGTGGAACAATCATAGCCTTAGGTAGGCATAATGCTGTCAACTTTGATTTTAAAGCTCATCATTTGTGTCAGTGGAAATGCAAATACCAAAGTAGTTCCATGTTGTATGATTATAGGCTTAATATAGTGATTATTTTCAGAATTTCTCACATTCTAATCATGGGTTATAATTACTCTCTACTTACAAATCCATTATATTTCTATTTTGCATAATTTATTTGTGATTTATGATATTTTCAATTTATTATGCCTCAAAGTTAAAGTTTTGCCACAGAAAAATTATGTTTTATTCATTTGTATAGCAATGTCTTATATTTTTACAAATACTTAGCAAATTTAGTTTGCTACACAGGATCTGCTAAACATTTCAGAATAGTTTGTCATAATTAAGACAATGACATGATAGGAGGTATTTAGTGTCTACAAAGTGACACGAGCATACAATTTTATCGAATCCTTACAATTTACAATAAGTAAATATTTTTGGTCAAAATTGCAAATGATTTTTCAAGGTTAAAATAACCTGCCAATAGCCACATAATATATAAATATATATGTATGTATACATACATATGGAGGACTTCTCAGATGGCACTAGTGGTAAAGACTCGCTTGCCAGTATAGGAGACATGAGAGATGATGATTTGATCTTTGGGTCAGGAAGATCCCCTGGAGGAGTGGGCATGGCAACCCACTCCAGTATTCTTGCCTGGAGAATCCCATGGACAGAGGTGCCATGACCCTACTGTCCGTAGGGTCACAAAGAGTCGGACGAGACTGAAGTGACTGAGCACGCAGGCATGCACTGTGAGTAAGAAATAGACTCCAGAAGCCTTAAGATGATGAAGGTCATTCTCCCTCTCTTGTTTTCACAATAAAACTAATCATAATGATAGTTTCCATTTCTTCAGTTCCTCCTCTGTGCCTGACATTTTGTAGCTCATTTAATCCTCACAGTGTAATATAGTTTACCTCCTAGTATTTATTTGGGTCTCAGGTGCAGAGGTTTGAGATAACTACATCCTTAGTTCTGCAACTCAGTACCATCAGTGCTCTTTGTTTATTTGCTTCTTTTTATTTGCATCTCTCTCTCGAATCTCCATCTTTCCACAAACAATAAGAAAACATCTTTATTTGTTGAACATCTTTGCATTTGTTTTGCCAAATCATCATAGTGGCTATTTATATGTATACTTGATATATTTTTAACAGCTTCAGATATTATTCCCTGGCATTCATCCCTCCTTATGAAGTGTACAACACCATGATTTTTAGTATATTCAGAGTATGGTATCTATCACTCCATCAACTTTAGAATAGAGTCAGCTCTCCCTATCCACAGATGCAAAACCCACAGAAACTACACCATTTTATCAAAGAGAGCATGCAGATTCTAGAATCCAGACTGAACTGAACTGATCTTAATTTTTCAATCACTGGTAAGTATTTTCCAATTTCACTTGTGATTTCTACTTTGACTCATTTGTTAGTTTAGTAGTGTGTTGTTTATTTTCAACTTGTTTGTGAATTTTCCAAATTTCTTTCTCTTATTAGCCTTCAGCTTTACTTGATGTGGTATTATACTTCATATGATTCCAATCCTTTTAAATTAGTCTAAAATTAGCCTAGCAGATATGATGTGATACCCCATTGTGGGTTTGATTTGAATTTCCCTGATGACTAATGAAGTTAAGCATTGTTTCATAAGCTTATTGACCATTTATACATAATCTTTGGGAAAATGTTTATTCACATATTTTGTCCATCTTTATTGGATTATTTGCCTTTTTATTATTGAGTTGTAACTGATGTTTCTATATATTTCTAGAAACTATATCCTTATCTGAAATATAATCTGTAGAAATTGTATCCATTCTTTGATTTTTTTTTCACTTTAATTCATAGTGTTCTTTGATAAACAAAAGTTTTAAATTTTAACAAAGTTCAGTTTGTCTGTTTGTGTCTTGTGCTTTTTGTGCATTAAGAAAGTTTTACCTAAGGTATGAAGAATTTTTACTGGTTTCCTACCAAGAATTTAATACTTTTATCTTTTACTTTTAGGTCTTTGATCCATTTTGAGTTAATTTTTGTAATGGTACATCACAATAGTCCAACTTCATTCCTTTGCAGATGGACATCCAGTTGTCCCAGAAATATATGTTGCACACACTATGTTTATTTTTTCTATTTTTTTTTTTTTCTCATTGAATGTTCTTGGCACCCTTGATGCTAATCAACTCACTAAGTATGAGGACTCATGAGTTGATTTCTGGACTCTCAATTCTAATTCACAAATCTGTATGTCTATTCTTTGGTCATTAGCACACTGTCTTGATTACAGTGAATTTGTAAAATGTTTTGAAATTGGAAAATAAGACTCCTCTAACTTTGTCTTTGTTTTGCAAGATTATTTTGACTACTCAGAATCTTTTAATTTTCATATGCTTTTTGGTGTCAGTTGAAAAAAAAAAAAGAGACAGCTGAAATTTTGATAAGGATTACATTGAATCTCAGATCAGTTTGGAAATATTGGCCCTTCAGCTTTAGTAAGCCTGCCACCCCATCAACACAGGTGTTTTTTTTTTTAATTTAATCCCATAGTTGTAGATCTATTTCAGTACTGTTTTGTAATATTCAATGTACAGGTTGTTATTGTTTAAATGTATTGCTAAATATTTTATTCTTTTTTGATGTCATGGTAAATACAACTATTTTCTTGATATAATTTTTATTACCAGATTTTTCATTGCTGGTGTAAGGAAAAAAGTTACATTTGAATGTTGCATTTATATCCTACAATTTTGCTGCAATTGTTTCTTAGCTATAAGTTTTTAAATAGATTCTTTAGGATTTTCCATATTTAAGATCATGTAATCTACAAACAGAGAAAGGAACTTCTTATAAGGAAACAAAAGAGAATAAACTGCCATCACTGAATGAGTTAAAATCACAAAAGACCTTGATAGCCAAGCTGAATTGACCTATATATCATACATAGAATAGTGTCAATTTAAACAAATTTTTTCTGTTTATGAATTTTTGTGTGATAAAAAATATCACTTTGCTCATTTAACATATAAGAAAATCTGAGGCATAGAAATTGTCAGGAGTGTGACAAAGATTACACAGCTACTAAGCAGCAGAACAGGGATTTTAATGGAAAGTCTTATGCTATATCCAATAACATTAACTATTCTGTAGTCCTGACTTTAAGTGATTTCCTTGTTGGTAACTTATGATCAATGTCAATTTATAATATTTCTCATGCTTTGTCAAGTTTTTAACATAGTACTCTGAGCTGAAGAGAGTACTGATAAACTCTATGACTCTAGTGAAAAATTTATTGTATTAAAGAATCAGAAATAAACTAAAATTGATGAATCCATGATAATGGAGCAGCCCCCTGTGGGGCCTTCCCAGGACAGATCCTCCCTGTCCTCTATCTGCCTCTTGTCTGTGAAGACTCTTTAGTCAAGGAATAAGTTTAAATCCAAGAAATGAGAAACTGCAAAACCTAAGGGAAGCAATCAAAAAAGACAAAATAATAACAGTTTAGCCATTAACTAAAGTCTAGGACCTTGAACTAAAAGGGTATAAATAATTTCCTGAGCCATATCTTTTGAGCAGTTTTGCAGACCCTGAAACCTCTGCCAGGTGGAAAAAGTTAACCACATGACGACCGCACTGTAGCCACGACATAAGCTGTTCCATCTCACACAGTTCCGAGAACTGGCCTCAAGGGAGTGGAAACAAACCAACTGTGGAACAAAGTTTAACTGTGCTTAAAACAATCAAGTTGATGGTGACTAGACCACTACATGACAAAGTTTGAAATGATTGCCAGTGCTGACTGTGGCATGCTGTACACAGCCCCTTCCCTCTACTTGTACATTTCTGAAACTCCCCTTTTAAAAGCTCTTGTCTCCTGATAGGCAGTGGGGAATTTGTTCTTTGCAACATGGGTCTGCCTTCTTCCTAGGTTGCCAACCTTCTGAATAAAGCGACCTTTCCTTACCTATCCACACATGCCTCTCAAGTATTGAATTTCAAGCAGTGAACAGCAGAACCTGAGTTTGGTAACAGTGTGATATGAATAACAAATTTTTCCTTATTGAGACGTAGTCAATGTGCAATAAACTGTTCAGTGGAAGTTTGGCAGTTGTGTACACTTGAGTAGCTGCTACCCAAAATAAACATAAAACGTTTCTACCTCCTCCCTCTCAAGTGCTCCTTGTTCTTCCCCTAGGAAATTCCTTATCCAGTTAATATCCCATTTCTCAAATCCCTATTCTTATTCTTCTCAGAACCACTACATAATATTGATAAACATAAAACTGTTTCAAGTTTGCCTGTATTCGGATCTCATGTAAACTGAGTAACACTGTATATGATTTTACCTACCTGGCTTATTTTGCTGAGCATAATCCTTTTGAGATTTTGTGCATTGTTGTTGCTTGTTCTTTTTTATTTCTTTAATTGCTGATGAATTTTCCATTGTATCGGCTCTAGTTGTTGTTCAGTCGCTCAGTCTTGTCTGACCTTCAAGACCGCGTGGACTGCAGCATGCCAGGCTTCCCTGTCCTTTACGATCTCCTGGAGTTTGTTCAAACTCATGTCCATTGACTCAGTGATGCTACCCAACCATCTCATCCTCCGTCACCCCGTTCTGCTCTTGCCCAAAATCTTTCCCAAAATCAGGATCTTCTCCAATGAGTTGGCTCTTCCCATCAGGTGGCCAAAGTATTGCAGCTTCAGCATCAGTCCTTCCGATGACTATTCAGGGTTGATTTCCTTTAGGATTGACTAATTTGATCTCCTTACAGTACAAGGGACTCTCAAGAGTCCTGTCCACCACTACAGTTCAAAAGCATCAGTTCTCCAGCACTCAGCCTTTTTTTATATCATAATCTATTCATTTAATTTTCTGTTGGTGGAGAGTATTTCCAATTTTTGGACACCATGAATAAGTATGCTCTGTGAATTCCAGTTTATGTCTTGTTTCCTTTTGTTCCTTTTTTAAATCTTAGTTTTTTTTCTCCTCAAGAACAGTTTTCTAAAGTACTTATACTTTATTCCACTCCTACCATCAAGGTATCAGAGTCCCACTTGTTCCATATCCTCACAACATTTGCTATTGTCAACTTTTTAAAAAACTTTCTCAGTGAATGGAAGTAGAAGCTTATTGCAGTTTTAATTTGCAGTTTTCTAATAACTAATGATACTGAATACCTTTTCTTCTGTGATTGCTGGCAATTTTTATATCATCTCATGTGAAGTGTCTCTTAGTAGGTATTTTTCCCTTTCCCATTGTAATTATTAATTTATATATATGTGTGTGTGTGTGTGTGTGTGTATGTGTATATATATATTTCAGGTAATGTATTTCAAAGACTAGTGTAACTTTTATCTCTTACAGTGGTAAAAGGATAAAACTATTCTATCTTTAACTTTTTGGTTTATATTCACAAGTGACACTGTTAAATTAGCAAATTTTATGAATTAAAAATAATAAATATATTATACTAGTATTTGACATGTATCACCTGAAAAATACATATAATAATATTTATATATAATATTATGTGTATATATATATATATATATATATTGCATGTACATTTCTTTCAGGGATTCTTTGTACCCTTTTTTGAGACATAATTGACATATAACATTACTAGTTTCAATTGTGCGACATAATGATTCAATATTTGTATATCAAAATATCTTAAATGATCACCACAATAAGTCTAATTAGCACCTAGTTAAAAGATCTCGGGGTCTTTTTATGGAATAGATTAGGGCTACCAGAGACACAAATCTTTGTCCCATGCACAGAGGAGCCTGGCAGGTTACAGTCTATGGGGTCTCAAGTGTCGGGCATGACTGAACGACTAAGCACAGGCACTAATGTATACACTATCTGTCCATCACACAGAAGATGCTTGAAAGTGAAGTGAAAGTCACTCAGTCGTGTCCGACTCTTTGTGTCCCCATGGACTATACAGTCCATGGAATTCTCCAGGCCAGAACACTGGAGTGGGTAGCCTTTCCCTTCTCCAGGGGATCTTCCCAACCCAGGGATCGAACCCCAGTCTCCCACATTGCAGGTGGATTCTTTACAGGCACTGCCTCTATATACTATGTATCTGTCACATGGAAGATGCTTGTGAGTGGAATAAATGAATCTTTGTATTATATGAAACCAAAAATTTAAATTACTGAGCAGTAAATTACTTACTGTCCATTTTTAAGAATCACCATCTCTTAGTAAAGCATGCACAGACACAAACACACACACATACAAACAGAAAGCCTAGTTTCAGATTCCAATTACGACATTTACTAGCTGTGTAATCCTGGGAAATCACTTATCCTCTCTGTGCCTCAGCTTCTTCATCTATTAAATGAAAATGATAATAGTTATTACTAACTTATTGTTGTGAGACGTTAATGATTCATTGTCCATAAAAAACCAGAATATCCATAGGCATTCAGTTGCTATATAATTGTTTGCTATTATTATAGTTGAGAGATTTAAGTGAGGGAAAACAAGACTTGCTCAGAAATTTGGGGAAATTCGACATTGTTTACAGTGGAGGTGGGCAAAATTTTTAGGCTAGCAGGTGAACAATAACATTGAGCATATTACTTGGCTGGGGGAAGTGAACATTACAGTGAAGAAAGAAGTAGTAGCAGAATCTTCATTCAAATGTATTCTCTATCAAATTGTGTCTTAAGCAGTTTATCTGGGACCTATTTAGAGACACTAGTGCCTTATTAAAAATATAGCTGCTAAATCAATAGACCAGACCACTACTGCCTACAAAAGAATTATAATTATCACTCTTACACACATTATCAGTTATATAATGCATGTGAAAGCTTTTCATGAATTGCAAAAAAACTATACAAATGATTTTAGTACCAAAAAGCCTGTATTGGTGGGTGCCACTGGTAATTTCTTTTATATTTTATAGACTTTTCTCAGTTTTCTTACGTCTCTGTAATCATGTAGTTAAAGCTCTCATTTCCCCCTCAGCTTCCTATCTACACTGAGAGCAAGATCTCTCCTGTTCTGACCCCTTTCTTTCTGACTAGTCCCTTATCACTCTCTGTCTCCCAGACATATCTACTTAAATGTCTTTCTATCACATCAGATTCACTATGCTTAAGACAAAATGTCTGATCATTCCCTTAAGTCACTTCTTTTGCTTTTTCTTTTCTATTGAAGATGGAACATTTTATCAGTACTTAAACACCCTCTTGAAAATACTAATCCTAAACTCACAACAATGTATGCACAGATGTTTTCAACTACCACAAAAACTGTAATATTTTTTATCATTCTTCATGGATTAACTTTACTAATTTTAACAATGTTGCTTGTGTATACAAATCAGAAAGTAAAGGAAAGGGGAGTTTATTCTCTTCCCACTGTGATGTATAATAGTTTCACAAGTCTTTGAAATACATTACCTGAAGAATTCACCTTTATAATGACTACATACACTTTGATACATTAATACATTTCTTCTAAGAATGGAAATACTAAATTTTAAATATACATAAAGAAAAGATAAACTTATTGAAATTATTGAGTTGAGGGTGAAAATTGAGACTAGAAAAGTTATTACAAGAATATTCTTCAAAGACTCTTTTAAAGAAGAGGAAACAAGAATAAAGATTAACAGCCAACATTCAACTACTCTATTATATTAAAGAATTTTTAGTCTTTGAGGGTATATTTAAATTTTCAAAGCATTACTCTATTTCCACAATATCCTAGTTAATATATATCAGGTTGCCAAATTTTTTCAACAATATTGTTCACCTTGAATTTATTATTTAGATGCAAGCACTCTAACAATCCAAAAAAGAAGAAAGGAATACGTTTGACTTCCAAATCAACGTTTAGAGAAAACAATGCCTCAAATCTTGCTTATCTTAATTTTCAACAGTAATCTTATACAAACTAATAACATACAGTATCTGTAACATTTGCTATTAACAAAATAAAACATATGAAATAAGAATGAAAGCAACATAGATGAAATACCCCATTTCTGTTGATAAGAGTATTAAATCTTTCACAGATGACTGATACTTCAGCTAAAGTTCAGATAAGCTGAAAATTTAAAGATTTACCTGAAAGATGAGTAGGTTTTTCCTTTACAAGTAAGGATGGAAAGAGCTATCTAAGCTAAAGTTGTAATTTTGCAAAGTGCATTAAATAAATTAAAACTTTAATTGAATATAGAATTATTCTATGGATAAATAATTGATACAATATAAATAAGACTGAAAATATAAGCTGAGTACAATTTTGATTAGCTTTACCTTTGTTTTTTTTTGATGTGCCACACAGCATGGGCTTCCTAGGTGACTCAGTGGTGAAGAATCCGTGTGCCAGTGCAGGAGTTGCAGGAAATGCAGAATTGACCCCTGGGTCAGGAAGATCCCCTGGAGGAGAAAATGTCAATCCAGTTCAGTATGCTTGCCTGGAGAATCCCTTGGGCAGGAGAGCCTGGTGGGCTAGAGTACACTGGATTGCAAAAAGTCAGACACAACTGAGCAAATAAGTATGCATGCACAGATGGCACACAGTATGTGGGATCTTAGTTGCCTGACTCAGGATTGAACCTGTGCCTGCTGCAGTGGAAGCACAGAGTATTAACCACTGGACTGCCAGGAGAGTCCCTAGATAAGCTTTACCTTCTTGTTAAATACTTCTGAAAATTGTGTAATAAATAAACATATTAGAGATTGATAGTAAGAAGCAAAACATTTTTAGTCAAGACTCAGTCTCTTGAAAGGGACAGTAAATCCAGCTCAAGCAAGCTTAATGAACTCTTACAAAATAGGAATGTATTTTCCCAGAACTGAAAAATCTAGAGTGAGCTTTTATTTAAGGCAAAGATAGATATATGTTATTACAAAATAATTTTTATTCTAGTGACAACTTTTGTGTCTGTTGCTATAATTTCCAGAGAGACTCTGCAAAAAGTTACATAGCTATTCCCCCAAAATTCAAACATTCTGTAACTATAAATAGCATCTTTTCGAATGTTTGCCTATAATTTTTATTTGTGATTTACTTGGCTTCTAATTAAGGCACATGCTAAGGCCTGAACCAATATTGCTGGGGAGATACAAGATTCTTACTGGACAGACTGGATTATTGTTCACTTCTGTAGCTGGAAGAGACATCAGTCCTAAAGATAAAATAATTTTCTCTTTAATAGTGAAAGATAAGAAAAAAACTGGTAACTTCCACTTAACAAGGTGTCAAACTGGAAAAAAAAAAAAAAAGCCTCATGTAAAGGCCTGAGAGGAGAGTGAGGGGCTGCCTCCTGCATCCCTGACTGAGCTCTCTGGGAATTAGCAAGCAGGTATTTCCCACTCTTTGAACTAAGCTGCCTTTAAAGTCAACCTTTTTGTTCTGTCAATCTGTCCAGCTGACTCTACAGGGAGCATAGCATTGTTACCTTTGGGGAAAAAAAATCTTCCCCAAACTCAGATTCCTGAGCAAAATAAACAATTGCTGTTGTTTAAACCCATTCAGTTTGGAATGATTTTTACAGAACAATAGATAATTAGAATGAATTTCTGGTACCAGGAAGTGGTAAGGTGCCGCCTGAAACCTAAAATCTGTGATATTTTACCAGCTTAGATCGAAAAAGAGAGATTATAAAATAATACACACACACACACACACGTATATATATATGTATGTATCCTCAACCTTCTAGGAGGAGGGAGCTGGCTAAAACTGGTCTCAGTGTGCCAGCAGTGTACAGAAGCTTGAATGTAGATCTTAGTTCCCTTTCTCTGCCTGGGAATTGAACCTGTGTTACCTGGATGAAAACCAGGGATCCTAACCAGTAGACCTCCAGGGACGAGTGGCTAGCAGTAGAGCCCTGGCTCTTGTCTTCTTTGGGAAAAGAATTTCACAAAGAGACCAAGATAGCAAAACAGGCATGTAGTATATTAGAAGCAGAGAACGTGTGGGAGAGCATGAAGCAGCAGTTTATTTCAGACAGCAGCAAACCAGAGCTACACACACAAAGAGCAGCGTGGACATCGCTAGTGAGGACCAACAAAGCGGTGTTTAGATCGCTTATATGGGAGAAGTTTTCTTCGTTCCCTCTGGCTAATCATCTTGCTCATCGTCCATATCTGATATGATGCAAGATCGTCCCCCAGGGGCATTTGCATATTTTAGCCAAAGCAGGTTCTAGCATGAGGAGGTTTGCAGAACACGTTATAGTGTTATAGCCACGTGTTCCGGGAAACAAGCTCACTCAGGACGATGCAGATAGTGAAGTGCAGTTTATTACACCGGCGGGCCCAAGGCAGAGTCTCCTCTTTGCCAAGGACTCCGACCAGCATTTGTGAAAATCTTTTATACCCCATGTGTACGTGTCTGAACCCACCACCCCAATTTCTTTGTGACTTACATAAACAAAGGAAAGGTAAATACAATCACAATAACCCCATCATTCATGTGTTATGTGTTCAAACAATCAATTATCAATAAGCCCGAGGTGACAGAAAAAATTTATGACCTGTCCGGAGGTAGGGGGATTAGTGTATGTTTTCTCTTAGGTGATGAGTAACCTGGTTACAATCTTTCAAGATTCCCCTGTCCGGAGGGGCTCTTATCCTTCTATTGTCCTTTCCACAGGCACTAAGCACAGAGTTCAGAGTCCATTAGAGAGGTGGCGGAGCTCGATCAGCACGAACAGGCCTAAGATGGAGTCCAGGCCCCACGAATTCCTTCTTCAATAGACTTGTGTCCATTCATTTTATGACCCTTGATGAACCTATTTATATATAGTTGGGGGCGGTCTCCTTGACCTCAAGCATAAAAGATGGGATCATCTTGTCTGTCTATCCCAGCAGAGATTATGTCCTCTTTGTTCCTGCCAATATCTTTTTCCTAAAAATGTTAGGGAGGAACAAGCTCCAGTTGCCACTAAAGACAGACTCCAGCTGCTCAGCCTGGGGCATCATCTACCTCCTACCTCACAATGGTTACTCAGTTGCAAAATGGGCTATTACTGAGGGAAGGAAGAAATAGAAATTTCCTGGAACTGAGTCAGTAAGTGCAAAGAATCATAGACAGCAGGACTGAGCCCTACTCAAAGAATTTGGAACATTAATCAGATTTATTCAACCCATGACTTCCCTATACCTTTGACCTCCATTTCCTCCTTTTTCTACAACGGGAGTAATATTTTGGTTGTCTAATCAATTACTATTGTACAGTTGCAACATTGTATGCTAAATGTATGGGAGCAGACAGCTGCTGTCTTTAATTCACATGTCTTCATATTAATATGAAGAAGGCTGCACCCAAGAAGGCTCATTTACATTTAGACCTGGTTTAGATGTCAAGATCTAGATTCAATGAGATGTAATTGGAAAGTGCCATGAAAGGAATGAGTGTATTTTGCACACGGGGGAAATAAATACTTTTTGCCTGGTGTGTGGTAGATTAAAGACTGCAAGTTCCTTGACATTCCTTCCCCAAAAAGGAGTGCTCCATGTACCCAACAGTTAAATCTGTGTGAGCTCTGTAACTGCTCTACAATTAGAATATGACAGAGGTGATCAGCTGCCAATCTGTGAGCCCAGGACATCAGAAGCTGGGAGCCCTCACTTGCTCTGCAGCTGTGAATAATGACACGTTCCAGGTTTTTGTTACTGTGTTTTGAAACACAATCCAGTCATAATCCAGGTGGCCCCATGGAGAGAACCTTGTGAAGAGAAATGGGGTCACTGTACAATAGCCAGCAAATACTTGCCAGATATGTGAGTGATCCATTTTAGAAAAAAATCCTCCAATCCCAGTTGGGCTGCCCTCACTGAAACCATGTGGAGCAAAGACGAGCCTTCCTCGTCATGTCTTGCCCAAATTGCAGATTTTTGAGAAAAATAGTCACTGCTCTTTTAAGTTGCTACTAATTTAAGGGTGAATTGATATACACTAAGAGATCATTATAACACTGGGCAAGGCATATAGAACAGAAGATAAAATTGAGGATAAAAAAGTTGAGCACCTAATAGGGGGCATTCTAAATGAAATTTATTTTTCTTTTCCTATTTTCCCCAATGTAAAAACTCCCCACCCTAAAAAAATAAAGAGTAAAATACAGTGAAATACAATAAAATACCTAGGAAAGAAATAGGTTCCACTGAATTGTCAAAGATGCCCAGGTATTAAAAATAAGAGTACTGATATAGAAGAAATATATAACATTACTCTGGGAAAGAAACAATGACATTTTGAAAATGATATTTACACACCTAACGTTTTTAATTTTCTTGCTAGTGATTAAGGTAAGAAGTTGTAGTACTCTGGCACATTATATTCCTATGAAGATTTGAAATTCACTGATGAGATGGTTAAATGGCATCTCTGTCTCAATGGACATGAGTTTGAGCAAGCTCCTGGAGTGTGTGATGGGCAGGGAAGTCTGGCGTGTTGCAGTCCATGGGATTGCAAAGAGTCACACACTACTGAGCAACTGAACTGAGCTGATGGTTTATTTTGCCTTTTCATTCTGTTCATGGGGTTCTCAAGGCAAGAATACTGAAGCGGTTTGCCATTCCCTTCTCCAGTGCACCACGTTTGGTCAAAACTCTCCACCATGACCTCTCCATCTTGAGTGGCCATACACAGCATGGCTCATAGTTTTATTGAGTTAGACAAGGCTGTGATCCATGTGATCAGTTTGGTTAGTTTCCTATGAAGAAAATTTGGAAGAAAAGCTCTGAACCTAGTCAGCATATTAAAAAGTAGAGACATTACTTTGCCAACAAAGGTCCGTCTAGTCAGGGCTATGGTTTTTCCACTGGTCAGGTATAGATGTGAGAGTTGGACTATAAAGAAAGCTGAGTGCTGAAGAATTGATGCTTTTGAACTACGGTGTTGGAGAAGACTCTTTGAGAGTTCCTTGGACTGTAAGGAGTTCAAAGCAGTCAGTCCTCAAGAAAATCAGTCCTGAATATGCATCTGAAGGACTGATGCTGAGGCTGAAGCTCCAGTAGTTTGACCCCCTTATGTGAAGAACTGACTTTTGGAAAAGACTCTGATGCTGGGGAAAATTGGAAGCAGGAGGAGAAGGGGACGAAGAGGATGAGACGGTTGGATGGCATCACCGACTCCATGGGCATGAGTTTGAGCAAGGTCTGGGAGCTGGTGATGGACAGGGAAGCCTGGCATACTGCTGTCCATGGGGTCACAAGGAGTCGGACACCTCTGAGCAACTGAACTGAACTGAACTGAAGATTCACGATCACCAGCTGTTTTTTCCCTCAAGCATGTAGAACAGAATTTAATTACTGCCATTCCCTGGATCTAAGTGCTGATAATTTATAAGACTAAAGACACATTCCAGAACAATGGAGCAGGATGTTTACTGGAAACAAGACCAAGGTCTCAGAGTCCTACACTGACTGCCTAATAATTTCTACCTCATTGTTAGAAGTGTGTTTTGACAGCAATATTAAAGGTATTGACAAATCATCAATCTAAAAAAAGAATAGTATGATATATGGTTCATAATCACTTGTTTCTTAGTTTTTCAGTAGAAACTAAAGTTTCTAAGGGTTGAGTTATAATAAATACAAAAAATTAATTTTTTGGTTATTTCAGAATTAGAAAAAAGAAAATAAAGGGTAAACTATAGACACAGAAATTGGGAACAGGAGGAACAAAAGAGGTAAAGGAACTCATGCAATCAAGTTGGCTAAAATTAAATTGTTATTGTAGCGAGTTTAAGACTGAAGTTTTAGTATCAGGAGTCTCAGTTCAGTTCAGGTCAGTGGTTCAGTCATGTCAGACTCTTTGTGACCCTATGTACTGCAGTATGCCAGTCTTCCCTGTCCATCACCAACCCCTGGAGTTTACTCCAACTCATGTCCATTGAGCCGGTGATGCTATCCAACCATCTCAATCTCTGTCGTCCCCTTCTCCTTCTGACTTCAATCTTTCCAAGCATCAGGGTCTTTTCAAAAAAGTCAGTTCTTCGCATCAGGTGGCCAAAGTATTGGAGTTTCAGCTTCAACATCAGTCCTTCCAATGAAAACACAGGACTGATTTCCTTTAGGATGGACTGGTTGGATCTCCATGCAGTCCAAGGGACTCTCAAGAGTCTTCTCCAGCACCACGGTTCATAAGAATCAATTTTCCTGCACTCAGCTTTCTTTATAGTCCAACTCTCACATCCATGCATGACTACTGGAAAAACTATAGCCTTGACTAGACAGGCCTTTGTTGGCAAAGTAATGCCTCTGCTTTTTAATATGCTGTCTAGGTTCGTCATCACTTTTCTTCCAAGGAGGAAGCGTCTTTTAATTTCAAAGCTGCAATCAACATCTGCAGCGATTTTGGAGCCCCCCAAAATAAAGTGTGTCACTGTTTCCACTGTTTCCCCATCTATTTCCCATGAAGTGATGGGACCAGATGCCATGATTTTCATTTTTTGAATGTTGAGTTTTAAACCAACTTTTTCACTTTCATCAAGAGGCATCTTAGCTTTTCTTTGTTTTCTGCCATAAGGATGGTGTCATCTGCATATCTGAGATTATTGATATTTCTCCTAGCAATCTTGATTTCAGCTTGTGCTTCATCCAGTCCAGTATTTCTCATGATGTACTCTGCACATAAATTAAATAAGAAGGGTGACAATATACAGCCTTGATGTACTCCTTTTCCTATTTGGAACCAGTCTGTTGTTCCATGCCCAGTTCTAACTGTTGCTTCCTGACCTGCATACAAATTTCTCAGGAGGCAGGTCAGATGGTCTAGTATTCCTATCTCTTTCAGAATTTTCCACGGTTTATTGTGATCCACACAGTTAAAGGCTTTGGCGTAGTCAATAAAGCAGAAATAGATGTTTTTCTGGAACTCTCTTGCTTTTTCGATGATCCACCGGATGTCAGCAATTTGATCTATGATTCCTCTGCCTTTTCAAAAACCAACTTGAACATCTGGAAGTTCATGGTTAACGTACTGTTGAAGCCTGTCTTGGGGAATTTTGAGCATTACTTCACTAGACTGTGAGATGAGCACAATTGAACAGTAGCTTGAGCATTCTTTAGCATTGCCTTTCTTAGGGATTGGAATGAAAACTGACCCTTTCCAGTCCTGTGCCCGCTGCTGAGTTTTCCAAATTTCCTGGTATATTGAGTGCAGCACTTTCACAGCATCATCTTTCAGGATTTGAAATAGCTCAACTGGAATTCCATCACCTCCACTAGCTTTGTTTGTAGTGATGCTTCCTAAGGCCCACTTGACTTCACATTCCAGGATGTCTGGCTCTAGGTGAGTGATCACACCATCGTGATTATCTGGGTTGTGAAGATCTTTTTTGTACAAGTCTTCTGTGTATTTTTGCCACCTCTTCTTAATATCTTCTGCTTCTGTTAGTTCCATACCACTTCTGTTCTTTATTGAGCTCATCTTTGCATGAAATGTTCCCTTGGTATCTCTAATTTTCTTGAAGAGATCTCTAGTCTTTCCTATTCTATTGTTTTTTCCCTCTATTTCCTTGCACTGATCACTTAGAAGGCTTTCTTTTCTCTCCTTGCTATTCTTTGGAACTCTGCATTCAAATGGGTGTATCTTTCCTTTTCTCCTTTGCTTTTTCCTTCTCTTCTCTATTTATTCTTAGGTAAGTAGTCTACTTACATAAAATTGTAAGTTAATTTTCCTTCCTTTCCTAAGCTGTTGATATTTTAATGGGTTATTGCTCTGCTCTTGATAATAAAAAAAAGGAAATGTGAAATGTTTATCTTTATTTTTTAAAGTAGCCTGCCTAGAAAACAAGGATTCTGTATTCTTCCAAAATAATTCCAAGTTTATCAAATATTTGATAACTTAAATTTACCACTCGAAAAATTAAAAGGATTAAGTTTGCTTACAATTATGAAAACTTCTGAAATGGCTGGAATGAAGATTGAGACACATTAAAACAACTGAAGTCAAGTATCAGGAAAATATTCTAGTTAGCTTTCATGCAAAGGCAACAGCAATAGAATCTATAAAGTTTATGGCACATGTGGATGAAGTCTATTCTGTTTTGCAAAAAAGTAACTTCTGTAACCAGATTTTTGCCTTCTGATGTCTTTGCAACATGGCAAATAGTCATCTCCTATATCAGAGAGATTGAAGAACAGCCAGGGCTATGGGAAACACAAGAAGTCCACTTAGTTCTTCCTGGCTCTTTGGCAAATCCCATTTTTCAGTTTTTGCATTCTTCACTCAAGATAGTGTAATTTAAGAAAAATTATTTTTGTGCCTTGATATACCAGGCCTTCTTTCTCTGGATCTTTTAACATCTGGACTTCATTTAAAGGCCACGTAATGTGTTATTGATGTGTTTCTTTTTTTTTTTTAATCATATATATCTTCCAGGTGCATTGAAGACTTCCCTTGCCTCAGAAGTCATACCTTCATGGTGGTTAGAAAAAAAAGAAAAAAATTCTCTGAGAAAATATGTTTCCTACTTGTGGTGTATCTTACACTATCTCCAGTGATCAAGTTACCAACTTCAATGGGCAGGTCGTAGCCTGCCCAGGAAAAAAATTAATGACATGGGGCCTAATGAAATGATGAGATGCTTATAATTTTCATTTTTTTTCTTTTTAAAATTTTAATTTTTTAAATGTCTTTCCAAATTTAAAGATATATTTTCTGTTAATCTATCAACAATTTGGTAAGTTATAATTTGTGAACAAAGGTGAAATCTTTACTGTTGCTCTCTACCGCATGATGCCTCCAAAATTTAGAAATCTTTGTATTATTTCTTTAAAAAATGTATTGCAGTAGACTAAAATTATATTAGTTTCATGTGTACAGCATATTGATTTTATATTTTATTGATTTTACACCATGCACAATTATTGTAAAATATTAACTAAATTCCTTATTCAGTACATTACGTTACATTCTTGTGACTAATTTATTCTATATCTGATAGTTTGCAACTCTTCTGTTTCATCCCTCTTCTTCCCATTTCCTTTCTAGTAACCAATAGCTTTTTTTTTTTTTCTGTACATGTGAATCTGTTTGTAATTTATTATATTTATTGTTTTTTTTTTCAGATTACTTATATAAGTGAAGACATACGGTTTTGTTTCTCTCTGTTTGACTTATGTTACTAAACATGATAACTTTCAGGTCCATCCATGTTGTCACAAATGGAAAGATTTCATTCTTTTTTATGTTTGAGTTATGTTCATATGTATCATATGTTTCACATCTTCTTTGTCCATTTAGCTATTTAAGTTCTTTCCATATAAGAGTATTTGCAAACAATATACCTGAGAAGGAGTTAATATAAAATAGAACACACACAATTAAATACAAAAAAATTTAAATGAGTCTCTGGCCTTACATTTAGGTCTTTAATCCATTTTAAACTTATTTTTGTGCATGGTGTTAAGAAACCTTCTAATCTCATTCTCTTACATGTAGCTGTCCAGTTTTTCCAGCACCATTAATTGAAGAGACTATCTTTCTTCCATTGTATAGTCTATCCTCCTTTGTTGTGGATTAATTAACCATAAGTGTACAGGTTTAGTTGTAGACTTTCTTTCCTGTTTCATTGATCTATATTTCTGTTTTTGTGCTAGTACCATACTGTTTTGATGACTGTAGCTTTTAGACATTTGCCAAAAAAGAAAACAGGCACCTGCAAGATGCATAACCTGGTTAATCATCATGGAAATACAACAATCACAATGAGATTTCACCTTACACTTGTCAAAATGGCTATCATGAGAAGATAATAAATAAAAAGAGATGTCAAAAATGTGGAGAAAGAAAATTCTAGAATACTATTACTGGGAATATAAATTGATACAGCCACTATGGAAAACAATATGGTTGTTTCTCAAAAACTTAAAAAAGTAATTATCACACAATTTAGCAATTCCATTCCTGGGGTTTATATATAGAAAATAAAACACTTATTAGAAAAGACAGACACACTCCAATGTTTATAGCAGCTTTACTTATAGTATCCAAAACATGGAAATAAACTAAGTGCTCATATCAGTGAGGATTCTTATTTTCATGCCAATATACTTATTTGAATAAATTCATCAGGAATCTGTTTTCCTTACAACAGGACGCAATTAGAAACAAAGGACTCAGACTTTTGAGAGTTCAGTTCTAAAACTCCTTATAAAGAATTTCAACAAAGCAGTCTTAAAGAGAACTTATACAAGTAATCACTGTTCTTGCTCCACTTATGTAAATAAATCAGATCAAGTTTAATACAAAAAAATAATTTTATTGTGATTATCTTTTGTAAAAAATGAGGTCAATTGTAGACAGGAAAATTATGCTTGCACCTTTGTATATATTGCATTCATTGTGGTTTTGTTTTATACCTGTAACCTGAACTAGATTCTGAATTCTACTTGACTCAAGTACCTGATTATGATTCACCAAACAAACACTTCCCATTCTTTCACATCCTTCTGATTAAAAATTACTAACAACAAAATCTTCCCTTAAATATCCTTGGAAGGGACTTTACCAGGTCCTCCTCAGTACCCAGGTGAGAGATGCATTTCAAGGACATGAATATTATACATATATATATATATATAATAGCTGAAGAAGATCCCACAATTCTAACATTTGTTAATGAAGATGGTCTTCTCTAATAATCCCTTGCTTCTGCAACAAATACTACTTTTTGAAGTGCTATTGGTCCCACTGGTGATGGTGATAGTTGCAGGGCGTAATGCTGTGCAGAGAACTAACCTAAATGTGCAACACCCTGGAGGCTAACATAGGTCTTTCAAAGTCCAAAATTATTTCTCCCAAACACAGGTGCAAGAGTTCAATGTTCTTTATCAACTTGTAGGTGTTATTTAGAAGGAGGCTTTGTGGAGACTGGGAGTGCTATGCGTAAAGAAATATAAAAAGCACTATAATCACAATACATTAATTTTAAAGTGCTGGGAAGAATCTTTCTGGTTGCATTCTATCAAAATCTGTTCAGTTCAGTTCAGTTCAATCACTCAGTCTTGTCTCACTCTTTGTGACCCAATGAACCTCAAGATGCCAGGCCTCCCTGTCCATCACCAACTCCTGGAGTTCACCCAAACTCATGTCCATTGAGTCGGTAATGCCATCCAACCATCTCATCCTCTCTCGTCCCCTTCTCCTCTTGCCTTCAATCTTTCCCAACATCAGGGTCTTTTCAAATGAGTCAGGGCTTTGCATCAGGTGGCAAAAATATTGGAGTTTCAGCTTCAACCTCAGTCCTTCCAGTGAAAACCCAGGACTGATTTCCTTTAGGATGGACTGGTTGGATCTCCTTGCAGTCCAAGGGACTCTCAGGTGTCTTCTCCAACACCACAGTTGAAAAGTATCAATTCTTCGGTGCTCAGCTTTCTTTATAGTCCAACTCTCACATCCATACATGACTACTGGACAAACCATAGCCTTGAGGAGACTGGCCTTTGTTGACAAAGTAATGTCTCTGCTTTTTAATATGCTGTCTCGGCTGGTCATAACTTTCCTTTCAAGGAGGAAGTGTCTTTCAGTTTCATAGCTGCAATCACCATCTGCAGTGATTTTGGAGCCCCCCCCCCCAAAAAAAATAAAGTCAGCCACTGTTTCCTCATCTGTTTGCCAGGAAGTGATGGGACCAGATGCCATGGTTTTCATTTTTTGAATGTTGAGTTTTAAACCAACTTTTTTCACTCTCCTCTTTCACGTTCCTCAAGAGGCTCTTTAGTTCTTCTTCTCTTTCTGCCATAAGGGTGATGTAATCTGAATATCTGAGGTTATTTATATTTCTCCTGGCAATCTTGATTTCAGCTTGTGCTTCTTCCAGCCTAGCGTTTCTCATAATGTACTCTGCATATAAGTTAAATAAGAAGGGTGACAATATACAGCCTTGATGTACTCCTTTTCCTATCTGGAACCAGTCTGTTGTTCCATGTCCAGTTCTAACTGTTGCTTCCTGATCTGCATACAGGTTTCTCAAGATGCAGGTCAGGTGGTCTGGTATTCCCATCTCTTGAAGAATTTTCCGCAGTTTATTGTGATCCACACAGTCAAAGGTTTTGGCATAGTCAATAAAGCAGAAATAGATGTTTTTCTGGAACTCTCTCGCTTTTTCAATGATCCAGCAAATTTTGGCAATTTGATCTCTGGTTCCTCTGTATTTTCTAAAACCAGGTTGAGCATCTGGAAGTTCACAGTTCACGTATTGCTGAAGCCTGGCTTGGAGAATTCTGAGCATTACTTTACTAGCATGTGAGATAAGCGCAATTGTTCATTTTCTAATAAATCTTAATGATTCCTGGAGTCAAAAAAATACATACACACACATATTTTTATTTTCTCCAAATATTCAAAAAACTTTGAATTACTCAAGAAACACAGAACTTCATTTTATTGTAGACTAAATATGCTTGTTTGTATTATGATGTAATTAGACACTAACCTGTGTTAAAGAGCAAGGACATGCAGCCTCACACTAGATAATATCAGTAAATAGAAAAAATATATGTATTTATAGTCTTGTCCGAAAACACTACCATTAGTAGGCAAGAAAATTTAGTTAGAAAAACAAAATAAATGATATTTTAAAACTCTTAAATGAAATAGAAACATCTAGAGTCAATAATTTGATATAAAGTATTTTGTAAACCAGACTTATAAGCCCTAGTACCTTATAGGTAAACCATAGACAATTTCAGGTTATTTGTGTTAATTATGTATGGTCTCTTTTTATCCCCATACCATTATTTAATATGGGGAAAAAAAAGAAAAATTCTTCCAGTTAGTTCACTGCTTAAAACAAAGGTTTACCACAGTGTTTACCAGTGTAGGTATTTGATTAAAGTGTAATAAACATATGTATCCCTCAAAGTGTTGAAGACGTCTGATTTTTTTTTTAAATGGTGGTAATAAAAATTCAAGCATACAAGTTCCTAGAACTAAATAAAATTATAAAGAAATATATATATATGTATATATATATATCCTATTTTCACCAAACTAGTGAAAGCTGCCAGCTAGTATAAGTGCTAAATTGTACTAAACAAAGTTTGAGTAAACAAAGTTCAAAGTAGAAGGAAGTAACAAAATATTAACTCTCAAGTGTTTTCATATATTTATTATATAAATTTTGTTTTATTGCCATTATTAACGTAAATTCTTAATGAGCATCACAAATGTCCCTCAAGTTACTTATGGACATAATGAAATGATGTGCTTCAGAAGCAACTTTATATTTCACAGGAAAAGTATAGTAAGGATGGCTTCAGTGGGAAAATACGGACTGTCACGTTAAAAGAAAGTTCAATGTATAGGGGAATTTTTATCTTACATAAATTCATTTCCATTGGGATTCTAAAAACAGAGAGGCACATTCCCAACTAAACAGTTGAAAGTGTTGTACATGAAGGAGACAACAAAGAGAATGAGAAACCGGGTAGAACCAGTGTTGCAACAATTGACCTAGGCAGAAAAAAATATGGTACAGATGAACCTATTTCCAGGGCTGGAATAGAGATACAGCTGTAGAGAATGGATGTGTGGACTTTGGGTGGTGGGGTGGGGAGGGAGGAGCAGAAGGAGCTAAGAGACTGGGAGTGATCTCTGTGCACTGCTGCATGTAAAACAGAGAGCTACTGGGAACCAGCTGCACACCCAGGGGGCTCGGCGTGGTGCTCTGTGGTGACGTAGATGGGTGGGATGAAAGCTCAACAAGGAAGGGATATATGTATACATATGACTGATTCACTTCACTGTACAGAGGAACTGAAACAACATTGGAAAGCAACTATATCCCGATTTAAAAACAAAATAAAAAACCCTCTTGGAGAACATTTACCCCAGTTATTTCTTTTCATTTTTTTCATGCCTGACTCACTTTCAGTTTCTGAATGACTAAGATGATGTGATGTATTAACATCATCAGCATTGTAACTTACATTTCAAAATAGGAAAAACTGTGACATTGAGTTTAACAAGGAGGTATCACAAGAATACCACTTTTTGCAGAATTCCAAAGAAGAGCGAGGAGGGATAAGAAAGCCTTCTAAAGTGAACAATGCAAAGGAATAGAGGAAAACAATAGAATGGGAAAGGCCAGAGATCACTTCAAGAAAATTAGAGATACCAGAGGAATAGTTCATAAAAGATAGGCACAATAAAGTACATAAATTATATGGACCTAAAAGAAGCAGAAGATAATAAGAAGGGATGGCAAGAATACACAGATGAACTATACAAAAAAGACCTTAATGACCCAGATAAGCATGATGATGTGATCAGTCACTGAATGTGAAGTCAAGTGGGTCTTAGAAAGCAACACTATGAACAAATCTAGTGGAGATGATGGAATTCCAGCTGAGCTATTTCAAATCCTAAAAGATAATTCTGGGCTGGAGGAGGCACAAGCTGGAATGAAGATTGCAGGGAGAAATATCAATAACCTCAGACATGCAGATGAAACCATACTTATGGAAGAGAGGGAAGAAGAACTAAAGAGCCTCTTGATGAGGATGAAAGAGGAGAGAGAAAAAAATGGCTGAAATTCAACCTTCAAAAAACTGATATCATAGTATCCAGCCCCATCACTTCATAGCAAATAGGTGGAGAAACAATGGAAACAGTGAGAGACTTTATTTTCTTAAACTCCAAAATCACTGCAGACGGTGATAGCAGCCATGAAAAAAAAAAAAAAAAAGATGCTTGCTCCTTAGAAGAAAAGCTATGACCACCCTAGACAGCATATTAAAAAGCAAAGTTATTATTTTGCTGACAAATAGTCAAAGCTATGGTTTTTCCAGTAGTCATATATGGATTGAGAGTTGGAACATAAAGAAGGCTGAATACCAAAGAATTGATACTTCTGAACTGTGGTATTGGAGAAGACTTTTGAGAGTCCCTTGGACTGCAAAGAGATCAAACCAGATCAAACCAGTCAACCTAAAGAAAATAAACCCTGACTCTGCAGTTCATGGCATTGCAAAGAGTCGAACACGACTGAGTGACTGAACAACAATCACAAGAAGACTGCACCCATCGTTTCTTTTAGGGCTTCCCTCATAGCTCAATCAGTAAAGAGTCTGCCTGCAATGGAGGAGACCCAGGCTCGATTCCTGGGTCGGGAAGATCCCCTGGAGAAGGAAATGGCAGCTCCCTTCAGTATTCTTGCCTGGAGAATCCCATGGACAGAGAAGCCTGGCAGGTTACAGCCTATGGGGTCACAAGAGTCGGACACGACTGAGGGACTAAGCACAGGCACACTCACACACACACCTATTGTTTCTTTTGAAGAAAGAAAAGGTCAAGAAATCCTTCTCTCTACAAAAACAAGTAAAAGGGGAAAAATGAAACAAAACATTTTCTGGATAGGGTGAGCTAGTAAATAGATTTTGTGGGCCAGGGGTCTTTCTTGCACCTACTCAGTTCTTAAGAGATGAGGATCAGAAAAATAAGTATTTTCCAACTTTTTTCCCAAGGGCATTAATTCCATGCCTTATCTGAAACATAATTCTCCAAGAAGTTTAATACTCTGTCTTTATAAAGAAGGTCTGGAGATCTAATGAACAACACGGTGACTGTAGTTGAAGAACCTGTAATGTGTAATTGAAATCTGCTAGGAGAGTAGACTCAAATATTCTCATAAAAAATCTTCTTTATAACCATCTTATGTTGTTTTTATATGATTTCTTAGATTACATATAACTCAATGTTAGGAGGTGTAGCTAATGATACTTTTGGTGCCATTTTTGAATAATATTTTTCAAAGTCATGTTAAGAAAACTCTGTTGATTCCTTTCAAGCTACTGTGATTCAGGTAGAGTTATCTCATCTTCAGATCTCTTATTATTATTATGTACTAATATTCTTCTGGGGCTTCCTAAGTGGCTCAGTGGGTAAAGAATCTGCCTGCAATGCAGGAGACACAGACAGACAGGAGTTTTATCCCGGGTTGGGAAGATTCCCTGGAGGAGGGCATGGCAGCCCACTCCAGTATTCTTGCCTGGAGAATCCCCATGGATAGAGGAGACTGGCAGGCTACAGTCCATAACGTCGCACGGAGTCAGACACGACTGAAGCGATTTAGCACGGCATGCACACCCTATTCTCCTTTACTCCTCTTAATTGACCTTTAATCCCTAAACCCTACCACAATCATGTGAAACTATAAACCTCACATGGTCAACTATCTGTAACTTCTAGTGCTTTGAAGTTTTCATCTGTATTTGACCTTGCCTTCACTTCGCATCAGTCCCTAATTGCCATGATCACATATTGGATCTTGTCATTACTTATAATGGTTTCAACTAGAAAATCACTACTTCAAAAGATAATTTTGTTTTTCGGCAAAAGATTATTCTTACAGTAATACTGATACCTCATTTGTTCCTTTAAAAACTTGGTTAGACCTTGAATCAGTGGGCCATTCTTGCTGTGCAGTGCTGTGTTTTGTATTCAGTCATGTCCGACTCTTTGTGGTCCCATGGACTGTAGCCCACCAGGCTCCTCTGCTCATGGGAATTCTCCAGGTGAAAATGCTGGAGAGGGTAGTCATGCCCTCCTTCAGGGAATCCTTCCAACCCAGGGATCGAACCCAGGTTTCCCATATTGTAGGCAGATTCTTTATAGTCCCAGCCACCAGGAAAGTCTGGGACATTCTTAATTATTTCCAAATAATAAACTATGTCTTTTTTCACTTGCATTTTTCCCCAGATTAGCTTCCATAGATTTTTATTTTAGTAACATTATTACCAATGTTATTGAAGTCTTTTTCTTCCCATTTTTCATAGTTCAGTTCAGTTCAGTTGCTCAGTCGTGTCCAACTCTTTGCGACCTCATGAATCACAGCACGCCAGGCCTCCCTGTCCATCACCAGCTCTCGGAGTCTAACCAAACTCATGTCCATCAAGTCGGTGATGCCATGCAGCCATCTCATCCTCTGTCAACACCTTCTCCTCCTGCCCCCAATCCTTCCCAGCATTAGGGTCTTTTCCAATGAGTCAACTCTTCGCACGAGGTGGCCAAAGTATTGGAGTAACAGCTTTAACACCCAGGACTGGTCTCCTTTAGGATGGACTAGTTGGATCCTCTTGCAGTCCCAGGGACTCTCAAGAGTCTTCTCCAACACCACAGTTCAAAAGCATCAATTCTTTGGCACTCAGCTTTCTTCACCGTCCAACTCTCACATCCATACATGACCACTGGAAAAACCATAGCCTTGACTAGATGGACCATTGATGACTGAGTATGTCTCTGCTTTTCAATATGCTATCCAGGTTGGTCATAACCTTCCTTCCAAGGAGTAAGTGTCTTTTAATTTCATGGCTGCAATCACCATCAGCAGTGATTTTGGAGCCCGAAAAAATAAAGTCTGACACTGTTTGCACTGTTTTCCCATCTATTTCCCATGAAGTGATAGGACCAGATGCCATGATCTTAGTTTTCTGAATGTTCAGTTTTAAGCCAACTTTTTGACTCTCCACTTTCAATTTCATTAAGAGGCTTTTTAGTTCTTCTTCGCTTTCTGCCATAAGGGTGGTATCATATGCATACCTGAGGTTATTGATATTTCTCCCGGCAATCTTGATTCTAGCTTGTGTTTCTTCCAGCCCAGCATTTCTCATGATGTACTCTGCATAGAAGTTAAATAAGCAGGGGAGCAATATACAGCCTTGACGTATTCCTTTTCCTATTTGGAACCAGTCTGTTGTTCCATGTCCAGTTTGAACTGTTGCTTCCTGACCTGCATACGGGTTTCTCAAGAGACAGGTCAGTTGGTCTGGTACTCCCATCTCTTTAAGAATTTTCCAGTTTATTGGGATCCACACAGTCAAAGGTTTTGACATAGTCAATAAAGCAGAAATAGATGTTTTTCTGGAACTCTCTTGCTTTTTAGGTGATCCAGTGGATGTTGGCAATTTGATCTCTGGTTCCTCTGCCTTTCTAAAACCAGCTTGAACATCTGGAAGTTCACGGTTCATGTATTGTTGAAGCCTGGCTTGGAGAATTTTGAGCATTACTTTACTAGTGGCTGCACTTTGCTGGAGCAGCCATGAAGATATACCACATGTCCAAGGTAAGAGAAATCCAAGTAAGACAGTAGGTGTTGCGAGAGGGCATCAGAGGGCAGACACACTGAAACTAAAATTACAGAAAACTAGCCAATATGATCACATGGACCACAGCCTTGTCTATCTCAATGAAACTAAGCCATGCCATGTGGGGACACCCAAGACGGACGGGTCATGGTGGAGACGTCTGACAGAATGTGGTCCACTGGAGAAGGGCATGGCAAATCACTTCAATATTCTTGCCTTGAGAACCCCATGAACAGTATGAAAAGGCAAACAGATAGGACACTGAAAGATGAACTCCCCAGGCCGGTAGGTGCCAAATATGCTACTGGAGATCAGTGGAGAAATAACTCCAGAAAGAATAATGGGATGGAGCCAAAGCAAAAACAATAACCAGCTGTGGATGTGACTGGTGATAGAAGCAAAGTCCGATGCTGTAAAGAGCAATATCGCATAGGAACCTGGAATGTTAGGTCCATGAATCAAGGCAAATTGGAAGTGGTCAAACAGGAGATGGCAAGAGTGAACGTCGACATTCTAGGAATCAGCGAACTAAAATGGACTGGAATGGGTGAATTTAACTCAGATGACCATTATATCTACTACTGTGGGCAGGAATCCCTTAGAAGAAATGGAGTAGCCATCATGGTCAACAAGAGAGTCCGAAATGCAGTACTTGGATGCAATCTCAAAAACGACAGAATGATCCCTGTTCGTTTCCAAGGCAAACCATTCAATATTGCGGTAATCCAAGTCTATGCCCCGACCAGGAATGCTGAAGAAGCTGAACTTCAACGGGTTTATGAAGACCTACAAGACCTATTAGAACTAACACACAAAAAGGATGTCCTTTTCATTTAGGGGACTGGAATGCAAAAGTAGGAAGTCAGGAAACACCTGGCTTAACAGGCAAATTTGGCCTTGGAGTACAGAATGAAGCAGGGCAAAGGCTAATAGAGTTTTGCCAAGGAAACGCACTGGTCATAGCAAACACCCTCTTCCAACAACACAAGAGAAGACTCTCCACATGGACATCACCAGATGGTCAACCCCGAAATCAGATTGATTATATTCTTTGCAGCCAAAGATGGAGAAGCTCTATACAGTCGGCAAAAACAAGACCGGGAGCAGACTGTGGCTCAGATCATGAACTCCTTATTGCCAAATTCAGACTGTAATTGAAGTAGGGAAAACCACTAGACCATTCTGGTATGACCTAAATCAAATCCCTTATGATTATACAGTGGAAGTGACAAATAGATTTAAGGGACTAGATCTGATAGACAGAGTGCCTGATGAACTATGGACAGAGGTTCGTGACATTGTACAGGAGACAGGGATCAAGACCATCCCCATGGAAAAGAAATGCAAAAAATGCAAAAAAGCAAAATGGCTGTCTGAGGAGGCCTTACAGATAGCTGGGAAGAGAAGAGAAGCTAAAAGCAAAGGAGAAAGGGTAAGATATTTCCATCTGAATGCAGAGTTCCAAAGAATGGCGAGGAGAGATAAGAAAGCCTTCCTCAGTGATCAATGCAAAGAAATAGAGGAAAACAACAGAATGGGAAAGACTAGAGATCTCTTCAAGAAAATTAGAGATACCAAGGGAACATTTCATGCAAAGATGGGCTCGATAAAGGACAGAAATGGTATGGACCTAACAGAAGCAGAAGATATTAAGAAGAGGTGGCAAGAATACACAGAAGAACTGTACAAAAAAATCTTCACGACCCAGATAATCACGATGGTGTGATCACTCACCTAGAGCCAGACATCTTGGAATGTAAAGTCAAGGGGGTCTTAGAAAGCATCACTACAAACAAAGCTAGTGGAGGTGATGGAATTCCAGTCGAGGTATTTCAAATCCTGAAAGATGATGCTGTGAAAGTTCCATGCTCAATATGCTAGCAAATCTGGAAAACTCAGCAGTGGCCACAGGACTGGAAAAGATCAGTTTTCATTTTTCATGGTACAACTACCCAAATATCCAAGCCAGTATTAGTTTATCTAATTCAATTTCTTCTTTATACTGAAGAATCAGTAGAATCCACTCTAAATTGAAAATCTTAAAAATAATATTTTTCAGTCTTATCATATTCAATTACTTCCTTCCAGTGTTTTATCTCATTTCATCTCTCATTTCTAATTCTTTATTCATCTCCTCTTCAACATCAGGTTTCTTGAAAAGCCTATGTACACTCATTTTCTTTTTTTTTCTTCCAGCCTAATTCAGTCTCAATGCATTTTGTGCTTGTTTTTATACTTATCAATTCCAAAAGTATTAATGCAAGGTCATCAATGACTTCCATATGTTAAATTGAACTAACATTTTTCAAGTTGTAAGTTACTTTGTCTTTTAGCAGCATTAAGACCTCAGTTCTTTTCTGTCTTGAAATATTCTTTTTTGGCTTCTGTGATAAATCCTCTTTGTCCTCAAACTTTCACCTACTAATTCTTTCTCTCATTTGCTGGTCTTTCACTTAGCATTAAAAGTTGAAATTACTTAAGTTCAAAGACATTACTAACTTTAATTTTACTTTATCTCCAGAGTAAATTGTATATGTCCCTGCAGGGTCTGTTAAAAAAATATACAAACGATACATAGATTTACACATCCAGTCTCCTTAACAGTTTTCCACCTGCCTGTCTGACATTCCAGATTTTTCAGAAGTATCTCAGTCTTAATATATTTGAAGTTAATTAAAAATTTCCTCTGGTCTAGACTTTTTCTAGTGTTCCTTATTCCAAATACCAACATTCCATCAACTTGCACAAGCTCAAAATTTACACAGTGTCTTTAAGTAATCGTCAATCATTAATTTTCCCCAAAACTATCATGGGTCCAGTAACTTTTTTTCAACTTTTTTGCTATCCATTCAATCCAAACTATAAACCAAAATTACCAATACTATGTAATTACTACCTAATAGCTTTACCTAAAAAAATATTTTTGCCCGTCTCTGATCTATTTTCTGGTAGAACCAGTTGATTATATATATATATATAAATATATGTATATATTAATATCTTTACTATTAACTACTAAACAAGAAATAATACTTAATGAATTTTATATTCCTCATAATGTTGCTGAGAAATCTGTATGCAGGTCAAGAAGCAACAGTTAGAACTGAACATGGAACAACAAACTGGTTCAAAATCGAGAAAGGAGTACATGAAGGATGTATATTGTCACCCTGCTTATTTAACTTACATGCAGAGTACATCATGAGAAACGCTGGGCTGTATAAAGCACAAGCTGGAATCAAGATTGCTGGGAGAAATATCAATAACCTCAGATATGCAGATGACACCACCCTTATGGCAGAAAGCAAAGAAGAACTAAAGAACCTCTTAATGAAAGTGGAAGAGGAAAGTGAAAAAGTTGGCTTAAAACTACTACAATATTGTAAAGTAATTAGCCCCCAACTAAAATAAATAAATTTATTTAATAAAAAAAAAGAATATCAAATAAAAAAAAAAAACTTAACATTCAGAAAACTAAGAACATGACATCTGGTCCCATCACTTCATGATTAATAGATGGGGAAACAATGGAATCAGTGAGAGACTGTTTTTTGGGGGGGCTCCAAAATCACTGCAGATGGTGACTGCAGCCATGAAATTAAAAGATCTTTGCTCCTTAGAAGAAAAGTATGACCAATCTAGACAACATATTAAAAAGCAGAGGCATTACTTTGCCAACAAAGGTCCGTCTAGTCAAGGCTATGGTTTGTCCAGTAGTCATATATGGATGTGAGAGATGGACTATAAAGAAAGCTCAGCACTGAAGAATTGATACTTTTGAACGGTGGTGTTGGGGAAGACTGTTGAGAGTCTCTTGGTCTGCAAGGAGATCCAACCAGTCCATCCTAAAGGAAATCAGTCCTGAATATTCATTGGAAGGACTGATGCTGAAGCTGAAACTCCAATACTTTGGCCTCCTGATGCAAAGAACTGACTCATCTGAAAAGACCTTGATTCTGGGGAAGATTGAAGGTGAGAGGAGAAGGGGACAACAGAGAATGAGATGGTTGGATGGCATCACCAACTCGATGGACACGAGTTTGAGTAAATTCTGGGAGTTGGTTATGGACAGGGAAGCCTGGCATGCTGCAGACCATGGGGCCGCAAAGAGTCAGACACAACTGAGCGACTGAAATGAAGTGAATGCTGTTGTCACTCATCCACTCAGTAAATAATTTTTGAGTAAATTCTGTATAAGATAACCATAAAATTCATTGTCCAAACTGGGACATTTTGTCAAGGGAAAGCGGTCCCAACCAGATAACATAGAAACAGGTACTATCCATGCAAATACATAACCATATTCTAGTGAGTATATTATAGTAAGCAAGGTGGTCAAAAATTTTTCCTTCTCCAGGAATTTGTTCTAGTAGAAGAGATAGGAAATAAGATTGTAAACAAATATGTATCACATTAATCACAGCCTTATGTTTTGCCTCTCTTCACCTCACAATAAACTATCAATCATCTTGAATTAAAAAAAAAAATCTTATCAATAATATGATGCTTTCTACCACTTCCGGATCTTCCAAATTTCCACAAACTTTGCCAGGAAATTATAAAAAGTTTTCTAGGTGATCTGTTTAATTTTTCGTTTTAGTTTCAATATTATTTTCTTGAGAAAGGATTACCTATCTCCTCAGGGATATTTTAGATGCTTTCTATTCTTCAGTTCTCCATTTTGTTCTCAGTCAAGCTTATCTATCTGCTTTTAAAGAGTGAAACAATGATGACCCATATTCAAATTGCATTTTCTTTTTATTCCCTCTTTCCTTCCTTCCTTCATACATCCAGATCTCTCTCTCTCTCTCTCTCTCTATCTATCTATCTATATATATATATATATATACAAACTGTATGAATGATATATGAAATATAGATTCAAAAAGTAAACCCCCAGTGTCTCCCTGTTTCTTTACACAGGAGCAATTGAAAATTGATAATCCATATATCTCATGAGAAATGAGGCTAGAAGGACTTTAAATTTCAAAGGAACATTGAATCGGAGGCTTTCTGTTTTTTATGAGTAGTTAATGAGAGAAGTGACAAAAAATTTTCTATGGAATAATATAAATTTCTGCTATTCCTCAGGAATATAATTTAGTTCTGATTTGTTTGTTTTGTTGCATATTTTGTTTTCTCTTCTTTTAGATATCCTGCCTGAAGTGCATTGCATAGTGTTGCAGAGCATTATTTCCCTGTATTTTGTGTATATTTTATGAGTGAAGACACTTTGATATCTCCAGTGACTAAAATAATACCTAATATATAAAAGTAAAAACTTTAAAAAAAATGGCACACATTTTTGATGAGTGTATAAGTCACAAAAATTTTAATATAAAAGTAAAAAGATGACAAAATGCAAAATGATAAATGGAATAATATTTATAATATTTATGATATTCTATTTTCTAATGTTTATAAGTGGATAAATGATCAAACACACTCAACACAAAGAGAGCAAATGGCATAAATACACTATTTTTAACCTGAAATCAATTACATGTGAATAAATATGAAGGTAATAGGAAACAGTTGGCATTTGTCAAAAACTGACTATGTGAAAGCCAGTGAACTATGTCCATTATATGTCTTTATATAATTCATATCGAAACCATGATATGCAGTAGTTTTATAATTATTACAATGTCATGATGAGAAAATTAAAACTTGAAAAAACTTTCGTGAATCATCCTGCTTCAATAAATAGTAACTTTATGAAAGAATAATGTATTTCATTTTAGACTTTGTGCAAAACTTAAATGATTTTATTAGTGTCTTAGGGCTGCCATAACAGAACACTAGACTAGTGACTTAAACAACAGAAATGTATTTTTTCACAATTCAAGGGAGGAAAGAATTCAAAGATTAAGGTGTTGGCAAGTTTGGTTTCTTTTGAGGACTCTGTCCTTGGCTTGTAGATGGCTACCATATCACCATGTCCTCACATGGACATCCCTCTGTCTTGGCCCTAATCTTTTTTCCTTATAAGGACCCTAATAATACTGGAAGTGAAATGAAGTCGCTCAGTCATATCTGACTGTTTTCGACCTCATGGACTGTAGCCCACAAGGCTCCTCCATCCATGGAATTTTCCGGGCAAGAGTCCTGGAGAGGGTTGCCATTTCCTTCTCAGGGGATCTTCCTGACCCAGGTATCAAACCCAGGTCTCCCATATTGCAGGCGAACGCTTTACCACCTGAGCCACCAGGGAAGCCCAATAATTACACCCCAACATAATGACACTGTTTTAACTTAATTACCGCTTGAAAGGCTCTATCCCCAAATAATCACATTCTGAGGTCCTCAGGATTAGGCCTTCAACATATGGACTTGGAGGGAACACAATTCAGACCACAACATTGATTGAACAAAATATCCACTTCTCATTCGAAAGGACTATGTGATTCAAAAACTGTAAATGAACACCTGTGTGCCATATACTCTTTTAAACATTATGAGATGTGAAGATAAATGACATTGTCGTTCAGTCATTCTGACAATTTGGCAACCCCATGAACTGCAGCATGCCAGGCTTCCCTATCCTTCACTATCTCCCTGAGTTTGCTCAAACTCACACCCA
The DNA here is from genome assembly GCF_054371585.1 of Giraffa tippelskirchi. Lineage (NCBI taxonomy): Eukaryota > Metazoa > Chordata > Mammalia > Artiodactyla > Giraffidae > Giraffa > Giraffa tippelskirchi. Next base: position 88,249,741 of record NC_137285.1, on the reverse strand, counting down.
TTGAGTCAGACATGCCATCCATTTATCACACCTTCTATGGCTCCTTTGTCCTCTCACCCTTAACTTTCCCAGCATCAAGGTCTTTTCCAGTGAGTCAGCTCTTTGCATCAGGTGGCCAAAGTAGTGCAGCTTCAGAATCAGTTACTTTCAATGAATATTCAGGATGGATTTCCTTTAGGATTGGCTAGTTGGATCTCCTTGCAGTCCAAGGGACTCTCAAGAGTCTTCTCCAACACCACAGTTCAAAAGTATCAGTTCTTTAGTGCTCAGCCTTATTTATGATCCAAATCTCACATCCATACAGGACTACTGGAAAAACTACAGATTTAACTAGATGGACCTTTGTCAGCAAAGTGATGTCTCTGCTTTTTAATATGCTGTCTAAGTTTGTCGTAGTTTTTCTTCCAAGGAGCAACTGTCTTTTAATTTTGTGGCTGCAATCACCATCCACAGTGATTTTGAAGCCCAATAAAATGCAATCTTTCACTATTTCCACTTTTCCCCATCTATTTACCATGAATTGATGGAACTGGATGCCATGATCTTAGTTTTTTGAGTGTTGAGTTTTAAGCCAGTTTTGTTATCTCTCTTCTTTCACTTTGATCAAAAGACTCTTTACTTCTTCTTTACTGTCATAGCTCTTAATTATTTTAATAGAAGTGAAACGGGCTCTTTATAAAGTAAATAAAATAATAAAGTAAAATTCAGGGCAAATTTTCTCCACCAACCATTTAAAGAATGGAAGAGGGATATGGGGAGCCATATTAATATTGTTGATTTATAAACTGCTTCCTATTGACTATATATACATGAAAAATTATTAATAAAAAGAGTGCCAGGGTTAGGGAGAAAGATGATATTCTATTAGAGAGGGCAATGAATGATACAGGAGTGAGAAACATTCAGATAACTGTTATCTGTTGTTCAGATAAATATTTGTCACTCTTTAATCAGCAAATATTCAGGAAATATATATCTCTTCTCTGGTTTTATTTGTCAAATAGTCTCTAATGTCTTCTTAAATAGACAAAATTACAGACTGCAAAACTCTCTACCAATATCATGGATCCTTTGGATTTACTGAACATCTTGTTATTACAATATTTTGAAAGCCTCAATGAATCTATTCTCTAATATAAGTAAGCATATATATATATATATATATATATATATATGCTTCTTAATATATTAGAATACCTTGACTAGTCAGCGTATTTTTACCAGTACTTGTGAAACACAGAAGAGAAAATAATATAACTACCCTCTTCTGATTTTTTATTAGGAAAATACTGATTTGCCTTACATTTCAAAGTTCACCTCCTTCATGGAATGAAGAATCAATTAAATCAAAATCTAATTAAGATTATAGCTCGGTTTCTTTATTGGCAATCATATTTCAGTAAAAGTTAACTGGTGAAATTTTAGAGTAGTGGATGGTGACTGTTATCATGTAATTAAAAGACACTTGCTCTATGGCAAACCTAGACAAGGTATTAATAAACAGAGACATCACTTTGCTGACAAAGGTCTATATAGTCAAAGTTACATTTTTTCCAGTAGTCATGTATAGATGTGAATGTTGGATCATAAAAAGGCTGAGCACCAAAAAGTTGACACTTTCAAATTGTGGTAGACAAAATTCTTAAGAGTCCTTTGGACTGCCAGGAGATCAAATCAGTCAACCTTAAAGGAAATCAACCCTGAGTATTCCTTGAAAGAACTGGAGCTGGAGCTCCAATACTTTAGCTGCCTGATGCAAAGAGCTAACTCATTGGAAAAGACCCTGATGCAGGGAAAGATAGAAGGCGGGAGGAGAAGAGGACGACAGAGGATGAGATGGCTGTATGGCATCACCGACTCAATGCATATGAATTTGATCAACCTCTGGGAGATCACTGAAGACAGCTGAGCCTGACATGCTGTAGTCCATGGGGGTAGCAAAGAGTGGGACATGACTTAGTGACTGAACAACAACAAAAAAATACTAATGAATCTGAATTTGTGATTGCATATTCTGTGATTTATTTTATTTTGCCCCTATTCAGGACCACAAATTCTTACCTTGATTCCAGAATCACCAGTACTTAAATGAACACTTTTCCAGTCCCATTTAACCTGTGCTACCCCTATGTTTCTCACTCTAAGTGTGTATGTGTGTATGTCTGTGAATGTGTGAAATGTATGTTTACCCTGTTGTAATAGTTTCTAGTGGAAGAAACCCAGCCATTATTTTCAGAACCCTCACCACTTTATTGGAAGAGCCAGCTCCTTAATTTGGAACTGGATCCTCTCTAAAATAATTTTTCTCCTAGATCTCAAGATATCTGAGGATTTTCTGAACACTAATATTAATAAGAGAAAAATGATCAGCACATTGTTTCAGATAATGTACACATTTGCCATCTATTGTTCTATGATTCACAAATTCAGGAATTCGTATAACTGTTTACAAATGGGGAAAGCATATTGTTAAAATACATTGGTTTAAGTTTGAAAATTAGAATTCAAAGTGATTGGCATTTGTTATATAAGTTCAGTTCAGTCGCTCAGTCATGTCCAACTCTTTCTGTAACCCCATGAACTGCAACACACCAGGCCTCCCTGTCCATCACCAACTCCCAGTGTTTACTCACTCATGTCCATAGAGTCGTTGATGCCATCCAACCATCTCATCCTCTGTCATCCCCTTCTCCTCCTGCCTTCCATCTTTCCCAGCATCAGAGTCTTTTCCAATGACTCAGTTCTTCACATCAGGTGGCTGAAGTATTGGAGTTTCAGCTTCAGCATCAGTCCTTCCAATGAACATTCAGGACTGATTTTCTTTAGGATGGACTGGTTGGATCACCTTGCAGACCAAGGGACTCTCAAGACTCTCTAAAACCACAGTTCAAAAGCATCAATTTTTCAGTACTCAGCTTTCTCTATAGTCCAACTCTCACATTCATACATGACTACTGGAAAAACCATAGCTTTGACTAGACCAACTTTCGTTGGCAAAGTAATGTCTCTGCTTTTTAATATGCTCTCTAGGTTGGTCATAACTTTTCTTCCAAGGAGCAAGCATCTTTTAATTTGTTATATGATTTGCACCTTTCAAGTTCTTTTAAAATTTTGTTGGTTGGTCCTCTAAGTTGATAACAACATTTATAGTACTTTGATGTTTCAAATATTTTTTAGGAAATGTTAATTATTTATTTGGATACATTTACTCAGCTTTGAATTTTAGACTTATTAGCTAGACCATCATCTTCTTTACTCTCAAGTTGCTAACTAAAAGGCAAAAATGTATATACAATAAAGGCTGCATACAAAAAAAATGAGATAATATTAGCCCTGAGGGAATAAGATAAAAGGTAGAAAGCTGTAACTCTAGAGATGAGCATTTAACTCTATGATTCCTTGCAGTCACACACTTGGAGGAGATCGTAATGAAGAGGACATGACTGCTAGCAGATCTGAAAACTAGACCTGAACAATTGTAAGCTCTTCATCCTTCCCTTGGTCTTCCCTAGATCAGTGGTAAAAGAATCTGCCTGCAATGCAGGAGACATAGGAGACATGGGTTCGATCCCTGTGTTGGAAAGTTCCTAGGAGAAGAGCATGTCCACCCACTGCAGTATTCTTGGTGAGAAAAATCCCATGGACAGAGGAGTGTGGTAGGTTACAGTCTATGGGGTCCCAAAGAGTAAGATACAACTGAAGCCACTGATCATGCACGCATCCCTCCCTTGTGCTTAGAAGATAATGTTCCCTCCAGTGTGTCCACAGTTTAGAGACATTTTCCAGGATGCAGCCTTGAGGGAGCAATGTGTTGTTCATATCGTCTGGATGGTATATATGACTGAACACAGTTAGGTGCTCTAAATGAACTTTTAAGATTCAGCATGAAGGTTTGGAAATCTAATAATCTTACTGCTACAAGATCTACACAAGACAAGCCTCGTAAGTAAATTTCCTTCCTTATTAAACTTCCACCTACCAGTCTAGAGTGGTCTTCCTTCCTTCAGTCTTCCATTCCCTCTTTGTATGGGTACTGGTTTCAATTTATACCCAGGAAGGTCCCAAGGTTTCAAATCAACAGCTGTAGAGGTAGCCAAAATGTCAAAGAAATGGACTTTGGAAAAGAGGCCTCCCTGTGAAAAATCTCACATTAGCTACTGCCTTGCATGTGGGGAGAGGTGACCGAGACATTAGATGTTTGAGGACTGCCACACGAGTTGAGAGACAGTGCCGAAACACAGGCTGGTTTAATGTATTTGTGTGAGGAACTGCTCATAGTGTATCATTCCAAAGAAGGAAAACAAATGACTGCTGAAGTGGCCTGGCCTCTACTGTGGGCAATTCAGCTGGCCACCAATGCCCCACTAGAGGCTGAATCTCAACTTAGAAATTTGCAAGATGAGCTGAAGTTAGAGAAAGTCTTGTTCACTGCTCTGCTAGTTTCAAGGTTGGCAAACAAGATATGAGGAGAGGATAATAATTTAAAGAGATTAATGTGGCATTTTGTGAGGTTAGGAAGGATTAAGATCTGAGTATTGTAATGAAATCTGATTAGGATTCCAAAAGGAAGAATCTCCGGGAAACAGAGGAGAGAGAAGGGGAGGATATTGTGGTAATTGACAGTAAGTAGATGGAGTGGTCCACACTGTTTGATCCTTAATATAAAAGAAAATCCTATGTAGTAGTTACCCTAGACATCTGACAATAGAGAAATATACTCCTAAACTCTCGGAAAAACCTACCTCTGCCCTTAAAGTTGTAAATCTTACCATGCTTTTTTTTTTAATTTATTTTTTTAATAAATTTATTTATTTTAGTTGGGGGCTAATTACTTTACAATTTTGTAGTGGTTTTTGCCATACATTGACATGAATCAGCCATGGGTTTACATGTGTTCCCCATCCTGAATCCCCCCTCCCACCTCCCTCCCCATCCCATCCCTCTGGGTCATCCCGTTGCCCCAGCCCTGAGCATTTGTCTCATGCACTGAACCTGGAATGGTGTTCTGTTTCACATATGATAATATACATGTTTAAATGCTATTCTCTCAGAACGTCCCACCCTCACCTTCTCCCTCAGAGTCCATAAGACTTCTATGCATCTATGTCTCTTATTCTGTCTCACATAGGGTTATCGTTACCATGCTTTTGAAATGCAAATACTCTCCATTGTGATTGAAAGAAAGAAAAAAAAAGGAGGAGAGAGAGGTTTTTATTAATAAAAATAAAGACTGCCATGAAACTTCTTTGAACAAAATGTAGGCCACAGAATCCATTCATCAAAGGCTAATGTTTTGGAATAAAAGCTACATTTCTCTATTTGTTTTTGCATATCAGTGTATGTCATTAGATGTATGTTATGTACATGCAATGTCTTTCTACTTTCAGAAAGTATTGTCAAAATTAATCTGGAAAAGAATTCTATTTAATTCACTTAAAGAGAAATAATCCTTTGATATCAATAAAACATATACATAAAACTAAAACTATTTAGCTATTTTTCTTTGCAATAATTGTTTTACTCTAATGCTTTGGCAGAAGTGTTCCTGCAAAAGTGCTTTGTCTTCAAGATTCATGGAAAAGACACTGACAAATACACATTTGTAATAACTAAGATCAATTTGTGTTCACATTGGCAGGGCAATAATGGACTTTTGAAGGGCTTCCCTAAGTCCCAACAATATGTCATGGGATATTGACCTGATACCTATGTCTGTTCTTTTTTTCCACATCACCAAAATGGGTCCATTGGATTGATTCTATAACATTAACATATGAAGACTTGCCTCTTCTGCAGAACATTCTGAAGGTTTGGCTGGAATATCTGCAAGGAAGAAGATGGGCAGTAGAAGTTCATAGGAAATTCAAGGCCCAGGCACTGTTTTAAAATTTTGGGGAGACCTTTGGTTGGATAAGACCTCAATTGTCCCAGAATCTGTGATTGATAACATGTAAGCCTATCAAACACTTAACAATGTAAAAAAGAGGCAAGTTAGGGATTTGGGGGTTTTGGAGGACCTAAAGGGCACATGTCGGGCTTGAGATCAGAGCAGCAATCAGCATTTGACAAGGCAAAGATGCAGTGAGTCAGATCAAAGCTCTGGGCAGCTCCTAAGCAGGACTACCATTGGAGTAAGATGTGTCTGTGACTACAGATTGTTTGGGCTGGGCATTGTGCCAGACATCTGAATGAGTTTATAGGATTTCAGTCTTAGGTCTGGAAGGGGGCAGAAACTCAATATATCCCCATAGAGCAATAGCTCTCAGTAGTGTATATAGTATTCCTCCAGGCAGAACCTCTCACAAAGGAACAGCATATCATGGTAAGAACTTTCCTTCCTATCAAGGGGTGAGATGAGAATATGTTCCATCAACCCACCCCTGCCATGGTTCAAATCTCAGCTTTGACTAAGTGGCAGCCTGTTTGCAGCAGAGGAGCATCCTGTGTTTCAGCTCACTGTCTATAGAAATACAAGTGCTACTAAGCCCTGATAGCATATGTAGATTTTCCAAATGCCCCAGCCCCTGTTCCTGTTGTAGCACCTTTGGCCTTTAGGGAGGGAGGGGGGCAAATCCCACTGATGGTTGACATACAGATACCAGAGAGACAGAGAGAAACGGTATCCCTCAGTGGACAGAATTCAGAGCAGTTTTTCTGGTGATCACAAATGAACCCTGGCCATTAACCCTTTGGACTGATTTGGTCTAACTCCAAAGGGATTAACCTTATGGCTTAGACAGTGGGAAAGTGAGAGGTGGATGATCGTTAATAAAATCTTGTAGGGTCAGGGTGAGGAGAAGGAAATGGTAACCCACTCCAGTACTCTTGCCTAGAGAATCCCGTGGACAGAGGAGCCTGGTGGGCTGCTGTCCATAGGGTCGCACAGAGTCAGACATGACTGAAGCAACTTAGAAGCATGCATGCATTGGAGAAGGAAATGACAATCCACTCCAGTATTCTTGCCTGGAGAATCCCAGGGACAGAGGAGCCTGGTGGACTGCCATTTATGGGGTCGCACAGAGTCAGACACAACTGAAGCGACTTAGCAGCAGCAGCAGCAGGGTCAGGGTGTGTGTAGAGTCATTTAGGTCCGCCAGCAAGAGCCTGAGGCAGACCTGTTTTCCACATCCTGACTTACAAAACACTGATGCCCCTTGTGTACCCAAGGATACAAGAAAACACCCTGACTGATCCAATCTCCAGCCCAGGAGATTTAATAAATCACTGGTCCAAACCACGAGACTCTTGATGAAAAAACTGCTACCTATTTGGGAATCCTTGTCTTAATCAGTACTTTCTCTTGCATGTGCCTATACCGTTTCTGTGGCTTATGCCTCCAGTGCAGCTAGACAGTGGCCAAACAAGTCACCTCCATGCTAGTGCAATTCCTTGCTGAACACTCAGGGCACACTGCAGAAGAGGAGGCCTGTAAGATTGTAAAAGTCATTCAGTAAGGGTAGAGTGTTGGGAGAGATCCTGGGGAAGATGTGACTGATGATTGACCTGTGAGCTGGAACCAGGCAACAGGATACAGTTTACCCTCTGCCTTGTCCTAGGAATTTACATTCCACCCACTGTTCCCAAGCTGGAGCTCTTTAACAATCCAATCTTGAGGGGGTAATGTGTTGCTTAATCATGTATACAGGTGGGCTCTACACTTGACAATAACCTCAAGGGCTCTATGCTGTGCTGTGTTCAGTCATGTCTGACCCTTTTGCAGCTCATGAGCTGTAGCCCAACAGACTCCTCTGTCCATGGCATTTTCCAGGCAAGAGTACTGGAGTGGGTTGCCATTTTCATTCTCCAGAGGATTTTCCCGATCCAGGAATTGAACCCAAGTCTCTTGTATCTCCTGGGAAGCCCCAAGAGCTTCACATAAACTTAAAGATTCTGGTGAGCAGTTGTGGAGAACTGTTTGTCTTGCAATCTCCCACACAGACCTCTTTATGTAAGTTCCTTTGCTCATTAAACTTGCCACATAAAATTCTGGAGTGCTTTGCTTCTTTTTTGGTCTCTCTATGCTCTCCACCACAGGGGTTGGTTTCAGATTATGCCTGGGAAGTTCCTGAAGTTGCTGACCAACACACCCCAAACCCCAAATAGTCAAGAACACTGAGAATGTCATGAAAAGTCCTCCTAATTTATTTTAGTTTATGCTTAGTTTTAACAGAGAATAAAGAACAAGTATTTCACATTATCTACTTGTTCATAACCCAGAATTCTATGAATCTTCTAATTTTCCTGGACTAGAAAATTATACTCAGTCAGGTTATTTTCTTCTATTCCCAGTTATATGGTCTAAGTCAATCACATTTAGGATAAGACAAGAAAGCACATTGTGTGAGACTTAAAATTCACTCAATCTCATTCCTCATCTTTCTTTTCTCTTACACTGATCAATATTCACTGAAATTATAAAGCACAAAACTGGGCGCTAAATATATAATTTGCACTGAAGTGTCAAAACATTTGTGCACATACTAAGATTGTTATTTATCCTTTACTTCTTTTGAAATCTGTTGTTCCAAATTAAAGCTGTATTACCTGTGGGAAAGAGCTAGCATCTTGTGTAAGAAAGAAAAGCAACTCCACTCCTATTAATTATAGTAACTAATAGATGATCCCTTAACATGTTTTGTAAAATATTAGCACTGTATTTCAACAATCACTTACACGTATATTGCTAAGCAGTACATACAATATGAGCATGCTTCTCAAAACTAGCATCTTTCTGTATGTTGGAAATCTGATCTGTAGCCTAAGTTCACCAAACTACACATGGGGAGGGGAGTTGTTGCCCAATTTAAGCTCTAAGACATCTACTTATTTGATGCAGGCAGTCCATGCTGCAGTCCATCCGGTCACGAAGAGTTGGACATGACTGAGCGACTGAACTGAACTGAACTGAACATCTACTTAACGGTATAAGTCACCTACACTAGATTAATAATTAATGAATGGGCAATTTAATTGCAAGTTTCTACTAACCACAAAAATACTTGCTGGAACTGGGTGTGTCTTAGTAATAAGAATTAAAATGAGAACTAAGAAGCCCACAAATTGACAGTGAGAAAAAATAATATTTGATAGAAAGTGAAGGAAAGTGTCAGACTCCATTTGACTGACTATCCAAACTATGATTAAGTGGGTTGACTAGCTCTGATGTATATAGTCCAGAGTGGGAGGTAATGAGTCAGACTAAATCATTTTCTCTATCTTTATCAGGATCTGGCAGGTGTTCTGAATCTGTCCTTTAATTTCCTTTCTTGAATATATTTATGCCAAGAAAATGTTGAATTACAATGTTTTTCACAGCTGATTAGGAAAAATGTCTTCAAAAGATTTGACTTGGGAAATATGAAATGATGAGGTGGTATTTTCTAGGAGGAAAATCCAAACAAATGAAAAGTTATGACTAATGCTTTCAACAATGACTGTTTTTTAAAAACTACTTTTGGACTTCAGTTGGTTTTAAATTGAAATTCCATAAATATCAAGTTAGCTACTAACAAAGGTGCATTCAAAGTTCTGATAACATTGTCAGAAAAAGATTTAGACATATGCTGTACCCTTTTCTCCATAGTTTCCACAGACAGTTTTAAAAGTTAATATTTCCTGATGCTTTTGAAATTATGTCATAGGAAAAAAACTAAATTTGCGAACACAAGAACTATCTATGGGAGAATGCTAGCTGTCATCTTGATTGCAACATAGAGTGTCCCTGAAGATGTTTGTATTGCTCCATCTGCACACTTTCCTTTCTATGAACAGTACCAACCTCCAGCCTGTGAGAGGCAGCTGGTCTGTGGGACTTTTGGCAAAAACATTTTGCTAGCCATACTGTACCAAGAATACAAATGGTTGTAATACCACAAGGACTGAAGCAAGAGTTACATTCTAGAAACACTTGTCAGAAAAGCAAATACAGTTATTAAAATAAAACAAAATCAGGGGTAATGCTATCATCTTTAGAATATAAGAATAGTGGAAAAGTCCATTAATATGGAGTACACATTATAGGAAAATGTATGAGAAACCAGATGTCAATCCTCATTTGTCATTTTTCAGTTTCTGACCTTCAACAAGCCACTTAATCTCTTTGCAAAATACATTTAAAAACATCTACCATATGAATTTTCAGTGAGTCTTTTTGAAAGAAAATGCCTTTGTATAATGTAGCTTTGAGACAAATGTACTAGTTGCTGCTTATGGTTATAGTCAACAATTTAAGACTTGGCATGTCGATCCCCCTTTCCCACTTTAAGATGCTCTAAAATATAGTGTAGTCTAAATTACCAAGGACTTTCTAACAGAAGATGAATGCTAGAAGGTCTTTCCCAGCTCAAAAACCTTTAATTATGTAACTAAGTGGATCACAAATTCCTTTACTTACTATTGAGACCATTTACTATTATAGAAATGCACTAGTGTATAGATTCCACTATTTGCCATTTGCTTACTACATTCAAAGCATGTTGAGCTTTTGTTCTCTGAATATGAATTGCAACCTTCCTGTGTTTTCTTCACACCTTCCACCTTGACAAATACCTCTTCAATTAATAACTAAATTCCTACATATTATTCTCTCAACTTTTTCACAAACCATGCCATGGTCCTCTAATTATAACTAATCTTTTTTCCCAATGAAATATTTTATGTATTTATTAATTCTCTTTAGAGTGGATAAAATTAGATGTATATAGGCTAAAAACCAAATGCTACATATTTAGTATTTGAAAGTTACATGCCAGGTACTTGTCAAAAAAATTAGTGAATAAAGATGTGATGATTGTTTAGAAATATGACAAATTAAATAGGTAAATAAAATGCTATGGTTCATAGATTATTAAATAGTTCATATCAATAGAGAGATGGGTACTCACAATTTATTTTTGAAATAATTCAATGCTTCCCAATGTGCAGCCTTAGAAATACTTCATGAGAATTATAAATAACACTATGAAATTGAACTCTGGGTCCCAATCTCGTACCTATTAGATTAGAATTTCAGAGATTAGGGACCTGGACCTCTTTATTTCCCCTTCTTTTGTCAATAAATATTGGAGAATGACTGTTATACTACAGACATAATCTTTTTTTGCAAGACAACATAGCAAGTAATCAATGAGAAAAATCACATGCTCTGACAACAGATTTGAGTTTGATCTCACTATGACATGCTGGTGTTATGGATTAATGGCTGTTTTATTCAAATTTTGTTTCCCTAACTGGATTAATTATGATTCCTTTTAGGAAAAGTAAAACAGTTTGTTCCGGGGGTGGAAATAAAGGTAGAAAATTAGGAATGTGCTGAGCTCACCTACTTCTAAAAATACATCAAAATGTGAAGCAACTCTTTATGAAAACAAACTGGGAGGGTAGCAGAAAGGCTTTTGCATAATCAAGGCTGTAAAGAAAGATCTACATATAGAAAACACTAAAGATGCCAGTGGAAAATTACTAGAGTTAATCAATGAATATAGTAAAGTTGCAGGATATAAAATTAATATATAGGAATCCCTTGGATTTCTATATACTAACAATGACAAATCAGAAAGAGAAATTAAGGAAGCAATCTCATTCACCATTACAATGAAAAGAATAAAATACTTAGGAATAAATTTGCCTAAAGAACCAAACGATTTCTATACAGAAAACTATAAAACACTGATGAAAGAAATCAAAGATGACACAGATGGAGAAATATACCGTGTTCATGGATTGGAAGAATCAATATAGTGAAAATGAGTATATTACCCAAAGCAATCTATAGATTCAATGCAATCTCTATCAAACTACAATGGCATTTTTTCACAGAACTAGAACAAATAATTTCACAATTTTTATGGAACCACAAAAGACCCCACATAGCTAAAGCAATTTTGAAAAAGAAGAATGGAACTGGAGGAATCAAACTTTCTGAATTCAGATTATACTACAAAACTATACTCATCAAGACACTATGGTACTGGCACAGACAGAATATAGATCAATGGGACAAAAATAGAAAGTCTAGAGATAAATCCTGGAGAAGGAAATGGCAACCCACTCCAGTATTCTTGCCTGGAGAATCCCAGGGATGCGGGAGCCTGGTAGGCTAGCATAGAGTCGGACATGACTGAAGCGACTTAGCAGCAGCAGCAGCAGAGATAAATCCATACACCTATGGACACCTTATCTTTGACAAAGAAGGCAAACATATACAATGGAGAAAAGACAGTCTCTTCAACATGTGGTGCTGGGAAAACTGGTTAACTATGTGTAAAAGAATGAAGCTAGAACACTTTCTAACACCATACACAGAAATAAACTTGAAATGGATTAAAGGCCTAAATGTAAGACCATAAACTATAATACTCTTAGAGGAAAACATAGGCTGAACACGCTCTGACATAAATCACAGCAAGATCCTTTATGACCCACCCCCCAGAGTAAAGGAAATAAAAACAAAAACTAAATAAAATGGGACCTAATTAAAGTTAAAACGTTTTGCACAAGGAAGGAAACTATAACAAGGTGAAAATACAGCCCTGAAAATGGGACAAAATAATAGCAAACAAGACAACTAACAAGAAATTAGTCTCCAAAATACACAAGCAGCTCAGGCAGCTCGATACCAGAAAAGTTAACAACCTAATCAAAAAGTTGGCGAAAGACATAAACACACATTTCTCCAAAGAAGACATAGAGATGGCTAACAAACACATTAAAAGATGTTCAGCATCACTCATTACTAGAGAAATGTAATCAAAACCACAATGAGATATCATCTCACACAGGTCAGAATGACCATCATCAAAGAGTTTACAAACAATAAATGTGGGAGAGGGTGTGGACTGCTGGTGGGAATGCAAACTGGTACAGTCACTATGGAGAACAGTGTGGAAATTCCTTAAAAAACTGGGAATAGGACTGCCATATGACCCAGCAATCCCACTGCTGGGCATACACTCAGAGGAAATCAGAACTGAAAGAGACACATGTGCCCCAGTGTTCATTGCAACACTATTTACAACAGCTAGGACATGGAAGCAACTTAGATGTCCATCAGCTGATGAATGGATAAGGAAGTCATGGTACATATACACAATGGAACATTACTCAACTGTAAAATGGAATGCATTTGCATCAGTTCTAATGAGATGGATGAACTTGGAGCCTATTATACAGAGTGAAGTATGTCAGAAAGAGAAAGACAAATAGTGTATATTAATGCATATTTATGGGATTTAAAAAGACAGTACTGATGATCTTATGTTCAAGGTAGCAAAGGAAACACAGGTGTAGAGAACAGACTTTTGGACTCAGTGGGAGAAGGTGAGGGTGAGATGGTTTGAGAGAATAGCTTTGAGACATGTTCATTATTAGGTGTATAATAGATGACCAGTGCAAGTTTGATGCATGAGGCAGGGCAACCTAAGCTGGTGCTCTGGGATAACCCAGAGGGATCGGGTGGGGAGGGATATGGGAGGGGGGTTCAGTATGGGGAGGACACATATACCTGTGGCCAATTCATGCTGATATGATATATGGCAAAAACCATCACAATATTGTAAAGTAATTATTCTCCAATTAAATTAATTAATTTAAAGAAAAGAAAGATCTACACAGAGTTGAGTATGAAGAGAGAAGAAGCAGCCAGGTAGGGACCCATGCGCCAGCAGGAGCCACAGATGAGGAGAATATCACGAGCCTGGGGATACTTCCTGGAGAGTGGGAGGTTCCAGTCACATATTAGGTACCGCAGCTCTGGAATCTAACACCAGGAAGATGAGTTCCTTTAATTTATTTGAAAAAAATGAGACTTATCAGAAGGCTGTAAGAAACGAAGTCTCTGCTCATAAAAAGTAAACATACATCCTTACTCCCAAGAACAAGGCAGAAGAATCAGACTGAAAACTGCCTGGGGCTCTGGCTGATTTTCTATGACCAAACCAGTATACACAGAAACAGGTTTCTAGTTATAAAAAGCACAGGGAGTCTCAAAGAAGATGAACACAAAGAGCTCCAAGTTAGTATTAATAGATATATTTGAAAACCAAAAGTTAAAATTAGAGAATTCTAAAGGCAACAAGAGAAAAACTGTCATATACAACAGAACTCCCACAAAAAGTCAGCTGATTTTACTGCAGAAACTTTGCAGACAAAAAGGGAGTGGGATGGTGTATTTAACATGCTAAAGGGAAAAAGCTAAAGCCTAGGATGATCTACCAACCAAGGTTGTCATTAAGAATTAAAAGAGAGATTAAAAATAAAAAAAAGTTTTAGACAAGCAAAACTAAGATTTCTTTAATACTAAGCTAACCATATGAAATTAGTTAAAGGGTCTAAGTAAGAGGTAAAGAAAATGCTATAAGGAGAACTAAAGAATTTATGGAGAGTCCCTGGTTGCTCAGATGGTAAATCCCACTAATAAAGACAAATGTGTAGCAAAAGCCATGAATCAACTACTGAAATAAATAAATATGAAAATTAAAATTGAATATTGTAAATTCAACTGGAGAAAAAATAAACCACTAAGGGATAAACATGAAGATGTAAAATATGATACCAAAACCACAGAAAGTGGGAGAGGGGAGTATCTTTTAGAATATATTTCAACTTAAATGACTATCAGTTTAAAACAAATTGAAATAGATATAGTCAACATACACAAACCCCATGATAACCACAAATAAGAAAATATAATAACAAAAGAGAAAGGAATACAATTGCACCACTAAAGAAATCATTAAACTACAAGGGATGAAACTAGAAGAAAAAAAAGACAGATAAAAACTATAAATACAACCAGAAAACAAGTAACAAAATGGCACTAACTATATACTTATCAATAATTCTTTAACTTTCAAAAAAGTAAGTGTTCTAATGAAAAGACGTAGTGTACTGATTGGATAGAAACACAGTTCAGTTCAGTCATTCAGTCATGTCCGACTTTTTGGAACCCGTGGGCTGCAGCACGCCAGGTTTCCCTGTCCATCACAAACACCTGGAGCTTACTCAAACTCATGTCCATGGAGTTGGTGATGCCATCCAACCATCTCATGCTCTGCCGTCCCCTTCTCCTCCTGCCTTCAATCTTTCCCAGAATCAGGGTCTTTTCCAATGAGTCAGTTCTTTTCATCAGGTGGCCAAAGTATTGGAGCTGTAGCTTCAACATAAGTCCTTCCAATGAATATTCAGGAATGCTTTCCTTTAGGATTGACTGGTTGGATCTCCTTGCAGTCCAAGGTACTCTCAAAAATCTTCTCCAACACCACAGTTCAAAAGCATCAATTCTTTGGTGCTCAGCTTTCTTTATAGTCCAACGCTCATATCCATACATCACTACCGGAAAAAAAAATAGCTTTGATTAGACAGACATTTGTCAGCAAAGTAATGTCTCTGCTTTTTAATATGCTGTGTATGTTGGTGACAGCTTTTCTTCCAAGGAGCAAGCATCTTTTAATTTCACGGCTGCAATCACCATCTGCCGTGATTTTGGAGCCCAAGAAAAAATAAAGTCTCTCAATGTTTCCATTGATTCACCATCTATTAGTCATGAAATGATGTGACCAGATGTCACTATCTTAGGTTCTTGAATGTTGAGTTTTAAGCCAGTTCTTTCACTCTCCTCTTCTACTTTCATCAAGAGGCAACTTAGTTCCTCTATCACTTTCTATGCAGAGTTCCAAAGAATAGCAAGGAGAGATAAGAAAGCCTTCCTCAGTGATCAATGCAAAGAAATAGAGGAAAACAACAGAATGGTAAAGACTAGAGATATCTTCAAGGGAATTAGAGATACCAAGGGAACATTTCATGCAAAGATGGGCACAATAATGGACAGAAGTTGTAGGGACCTAACAGAAGCAGAAGATATTAAGAAGAGGTGGCAAAAATACACAGAAGAACTGTACAAAAAAGATCTTCACGACCCAGATAATCACGATGTTGTGATCACTCACCTAGAGCCAGACATCCTGGAATGTGAAGTCAAGTGGGCCTTAGAAAGCATCACTATGAACAAAGCTAGTGGAGGTGATGAAATTCCAGTTGAGCTATTTCAAATCCTGAAAGATGATGCTGTGCAAGTGCTGCACTCAATATGTCAGCAAATATGGAAAACTCAGAAGTGGCCACAGGACTGGAAAAGGTCAGTTTTCATCCCAATCCCAAAGAAAGGCAATGCCAAAAATGCTTGAACTACCACACAATTACACTCATCTCACACGCTAGTAAAGTGATGCTCAAAATTCTCCAAGCCAGGCTTCAGCAGTACATGAACCGTGATCTTCCAGATGTTCAAGCTGGTTTAAGAAAAGGAAGAGGAACCAGAGATCAAATTGCCAACATTCGACGGATTATCAAAAAAGCAAGAGAGTTCCAGAAAAACATCTATTTCTGCTATATTGACTATGCCAAAGCCTTTGACTGTGGATCCCAATAAACTTTGGAAAATTCTGAAAGAGATGGGAGTACCAGACCATCTGACCTGTCTCTTGAGAAGCCTGTATGCAGGTCAGGAAGCAACAGTTAGAACTGGACATGGAACAACAGACTGGTTTCAAATAAGAAAAGGAATATGTCAAGGCTGTATATTGTCACCCTGCTTTTTCAACTTATATGCAGAGTACATCATGAGAAACGCTGGGCTGGAAGAAACACAAGCTGGAATCAAGATTGCTGAGAGAAATATCAATAACCTCAGATATGCAGATGACACCACCCTTATGGCAGAAAACGAAGAAGAGCTAAAGAGCCTCTTGATGAAAGTGAAAGAGAGTGAAAAAGTTTGCTTAAAACTCAACGTTCAGAAAACTAAGATCATGGCATCTGGTCCCATCACTTCATGGCAAATAGATGGGGAAATAGTGGAAACAGTGTCAGAGTTTATGTTTTTGGGCTCCAAAATCACTGCTAATGGTGATTGCAGCCATGAAATTAAAAGACGCTTACTCCTTGGAAGGAAGATTATGACCAACCTAGATAGCATGTTTAAAAGCGGAGACATTACTTTGCCAACAAAGGTCCGTCTAGTCAAGGCTATGGTTTTTCCAGTGGTCATGTATGGATGTGAGAGCTGGATGGTGAAGAAAGCTGAGGGCCGAAGAATTGATGCTTTTGAACTGTGGTGTTGGAGAAGACTCTTGAGAATCTCTCGGACTGCAAGAAGATCCAACCAGTCCATCCTAAAGGAGATCAGTCCTGGTTGTTCATTGGAAAGACTGTTGTTGAAGCTGAAACTCCAATACTTCAGCCACCTCATGCGAAGGGTTGACTCATTGGAAAAGACCCTAATGCTGGGAAGGATTGGGGGCAGAAGGAGAAGGGGACGACAGAGGATGAGATGGTTCGATGGCATCACCGACTCTTTGGACATGGGCTTGGGTAAACTCCGGGAGTTGGTGATGGACAGGGAGCCTGGCGTGTTGCGATTCATGGAGTCGCAACGAGTCGGACATGACTGAGCGACTGAACTAAATTGAACTGAACCACTTTTTGCCATAAGGGTGGTGCCATCTGCGTATCTGTGGTTATTGATATTTCTCTTGGCCATCTTGATTCCAGCTTGTGTTTCATCCAGTCTGGCATTTCCCATGATGTACCCTGCATATAAGTTAAATAATCAGAGTGACAATATAAAGCCTTGTTGTACTCCTTTCCCAATCTGAACCAGTCCATGCTTCCATTTCCAATTTTAATTCTTGCCTCTTGATCTGCATAAAGATTTCTCAGGCAGGTAAGGTGGTCTGATATTCCGATCTCTTTAAGAGTTTTCCAGTCTTGTGATCCACACAGTCAAAGTCTTTGGTGTAATCAGTAAATATAACCAGAAAACAAGTAATGAAATGGCATTAATCATATATGCTGCTGCTGCTACTGCTAAGTCACTCCAGTCATGTCTGACTCTGTGCAACCCCATAGACGGCATCCCACCAGGCTCCCCCGTCCCTGGGATCCTCCAGGCAAGAACACTGGAGTGGGTTGCCATTTCCTTCTCCAATGCATGAAAGTGGAAAGTGAAAAGTGAAAGGGAAGACGCTCAGTTGTCTGACTCTTAGCGACTCCATGGACTTCAGCCTACCAGGCTCCTCTGTCCATGAGATTTTCCGGGCAAGAGTACTGGAGCAGGTTGCCATTGCTTTCTCCTTAAACATATACAGTTATCAATAATTCTTTAACTTTCATAGGAGTAAGTGTTCCAATGAAATGCATAGGGTACTGATTGTATAGAAAAACAAAACCCATCTATTTGGTGCCTTATTGAGACTTCATTCAGAGCTAAAGAAACACACAGGCTGAAAGTGAGGGGATATAAAATGGAAATGAAACACATATGCAAATGGAAATGAAATAAACATATTAGACAAAGAGGTTCTTTAAAAATATTCTGTAACAAAAGACAACAACAGGCATTATGTAAAGATAAAGAGATCACAGTGATCATAGAAGAGAATATAATACTAGTTATCACAAATGCACCTAACATGGGAACACCTAACTCTGTAAAGCAAATATTAACAGATATAAAGGGAGAACTTAATAATACAACAGTGGTAGTAGGGGAATTCAATACCTCCTTTACATCAATAAACAAAGCACCCAAACAGAAAATCAATAAAGCATAAGTGGCATTAAATGACACAAAAGACCAGTTGGACTTAGGAGTATCACAATATATTCCTTCAAAAATATAATTATACTCATTTCTTTCAAGTGCACATGGAAAATGCTCAAAGAGAAATCCTGCACTGGGCCACAAAGGAAGATTCAACAAATTCACAAGGGTTGAAATTATGTCAAGTGTCTTCTGAACACAATGGTATGAAACTAAAAATCAATTACAGAAAAAAGAATGGAAAAATAACATACAAAGAATAAATGACATGCTATTTAAAAAATGAGTTAATGATAAAGGAAACCAGACAATTGCTTGGGACAAATAAAAGCAAAATTTTCCGGAATCAATGATATGCAGCCAAAGCAGTTCTAAGAGGAATACTGGCCTACCTCAAGAAAAAACAAAAAAAAATTCAAATAAGCACTCCCACCTACCACCAAAAAGAATTACAAAAAAGACCAAACAATGTCTAAAGTTAGAAGAAAGAAGAAAGTAATATTGATGAAAAAATAAATTGGTAAAATAGAGGGTAAAAAATGAAAAAAAAAAAAAAGGAACAGAAAAGCACAAAAAAACAATGAAACCAATGGCTGAATTTTTAAAAATATCAACAAAATTTATGAGCCTTTTGCCAGGATCATTATGATAAAAGGAAAATGGACCTAAATAAACAAAATAAGTAATTAGAAAAGAGAATTACAAAGAATAACATAAAGATTAAAAAAACCATAAGAGAATACTGAGCAGTTATATGCCAACAAATTGAACAGATTAGAAGGACTAGATAAGTTCCTAAAACATAAAACCTTTCAAGACTGAATCAGGAAGAAATATATAATCTGAACACACTGATTCTTAGAAATGAAATTGAATTAGTAATCAAAAACTCCCATCAAACAAAGTCCAGGAATGGACAGCTTCACTGGTGAATTCTAGTGGACAAGTGAAAACATAAAACTATTCTTCTCAATCCATCCCCCCAAATTGGAGAATATGAAATATTCCCAAATCAATTTTACAATGCTTCCATTACCTTAATAGCAAAACAAATCAAAAAGTTAAAAAAAAATAGACGTAAAAATCTTCAACAAATATTAACAAACCAAATCCAACAATATATAAAACGTGGATTTCCCTCATGGTCCAGTGGTTAAGAATCCACATTGCAATGCAGAGGACATGGGTTAAATCTCTGTTTAGGGATTTGAGAGCCCACATTCCACAGAGCAGCTAAGCCCATGCACCACAACTACTGAGGCCTTGTGACTTGGAGTCCATGTGCCACAACCAGAGAGCCCACAGACTTCAACAAAAGAGTCCGTGCACCACAACAAAAGATCTCAGTAGATGCAGAAAAAGCATTTGACAAATTTCAACATTCATTCATAGTGAAAACTCTAATCACTGTTGGTATAGAGGAGACATATCTCAACAGTTTTAACACCATTTATGCCAAACTCAGAGGTGACAGAGGTAACATACTTTACAGTGAAAAGCTGAAAGTTTTTTTTCCATAAAGTCAAAAACAAGAAAAGAATGCTCACTCTCATCACTTCAATTAACATAGTATTGGGAGGAATAGCCACAATAACCAAATAAGAAAAAGAAATAAAGTCATCTTAAATAGAATGGAAGAAGTAAAATTATTATTTATAGATGACATAATGTTTTATATATATATATATACCTTTAAAGTCACCACCAAAAAAGGATTAGAATTAATAAATGAATTCTGTGAAGTTGCAGGATATGATATCAATATACTGAAATCTGTTACTTTTCTGTATACTAATAATGAACTATCAGAAATATAAAGAGAATCATTAACTTGTCCATACTATACAAAACAATCTATGAATTTAATGTAATACCTATCAAAATATTCATGATATTTTCACAGAACTAGCAAAAGAATACAGAGAAGGCAATGGCACCCCACTCCAGTACTCTTGCCTGGAAAATCCCATGGATGGAGGAGAGTGGTAGGCTGCAGTCCTTGGGGTCACCGAGAGTCAGACACGACTGAGTGACTTCACTTTCACTTTTCACTTTCATCCATTGGAGAAGGAAATGGCAACCCACTTTCGTATTCTTGCCTGGAGAATCCCAGGGACAGGGGAGCCTGCTGGGCTGCCATCTATGGGGTTGCACAGAGTCAGACACGACTAAAGTGACTTAGCAGCAGCAGAGGCAGCAAAGAATGATCATAAAATTTGTTTAAAACCACACAAGATTCCAAATAGTTAAAGCAAACTTGACAAAAAAAGGATAAAGCCTGAAGTATCAAGCATTCTGACTTCAGACTACACTACAAAGTTATAATAATCAAAACAGCACAAAAACAGACAATATATCAATGGATGAAAATAGAGATGCTAGATATAAGCCCACATATTTTTGTTCAATTAATCTATGACAAATAATAATATAGACTGGGGGAAAGGAAGTATCTTCAATTAGTCATGCTAGGAAAACTGTGCAGCTACATGTAAAATAGTGACAAGCATCCACCTGCTAATGCAGAGGACATGAGTTCAATCCCTTGTCTGGGAAGATTTCACATGCCACAGGGTATATAAGCCCGTGCACCACAAATGCTGAAGCCCATATTCTAGAGCCTGTGAGCTGCAGCTACTGAGCCTGTGCATCACAACTACTGAAGCCCACATGCCTAGAGCCCCTGAAACAAGAGAAGCCACTGCAGTGAGAAGCCCATGAACAGCAGCTAGACAGGAACTCCCACTCGCCTTAACTAGAGAAAGCCTGCATAGCAATGAAGACCCAGCACAGCCAATAAGTAAAATGAATAAATAGATAATAGATAAATTTATTTTTAAAAATATATTTTATTAAAAATGTTATATTAGTTTTAGGTGTACAGCTTAGTGATTTACTATTTTATGCATTTTACTTTAACTTATTACAAAATAATGGCTATATTTTCCTCTGTTATACAATATTCTTCTTGCTTATTTATTTTTACATAGCTATTTGTATCTATTAATCAGAATACCCCTCTCTCAACCCTCCCACTTTCCTCCTTTTCACTAATGACTGCTATCTTGTTCCGGAGAAGGCAGTGGCACCCCACTCCAGTACTCTTGCCTGGAAAATCCCATGGATGGAGGAGCCTGGTAGGCTGTAGTCCGTGGGGTCGCTAAGAGTCGGACACTACTGAGCGACTTCACTTTCACTTTTCCCTTTCATGCACTGGAGAAGGAAATGGCAACCCACTCCAGTATTCTTGCCTGGAGAATCCCAGGGACGGGGGAGCCTGGTGGGCTGCCGTCTATGGGGTCGCACAGAGTCGGACACGACTGAAGCGACTTAGCAGCAGCAGCAGCTATCTTGTTCTTTATATCTGTGAGTGTGTTTCTGGTGCTATTTTTTTTTTATATATATATACTCCTTAGTTTTATTTTTAGATTTCACATGTAAGTGATAATACAGTGTTTTTCTTTCTGTTTTAAATATTTCACCAAGTGTAATACTCTATTGGTTCATAAATACTGTGACAAGTAGTAGAATTTTATATTTTATTGGCTAAGTAACTTTCCCATTGTATGGATGCACCATGTTTTCTTTGTATATTCATCTGTGGATGGATACTTGTGTTGTATGCATATCATGTCTAATGTGAATAATGCTGTTGTGCACGTTGGGGTCCATTCATTTTTAAAATTAATATTTTCCTTTTCACTGGTTATATATTCAGTAGTGGATCAGTGGAGAAATAACTCCAGAAAGAAAGAAGAGATGGAGCCAAAGCAAAAACAACATCCAGTTGTGGATGGGACTGGTGATGGAAGTAAGTCAGATGCTGTAAAGAGCAATATTGCATAGGAACCTGGAATGTTAGGTCCATGAATCAAGGCAAATTGAAAATGGTCAAACAGGAGATGGCAAGAGTGAACACTGACATTTTAGGAATCAGAGAACTAAAATGGACTGGAGTGGGTGAATTTAACTCAGATGACCATTATATCTACTACTGTGGGAAAGAATCTCTTAGAAGAAATGGAGCAGCCATCATAGTCAACTAAAGAGTCTGAAGTGCAGTACTTGGATACAATCTCAAAAACATCAGAATGATCTCTGTTCACTTCCAAGACAAACCATTAAACATCACATTAATCCAAGTCTATGCCCTGATCAGTAATGCTGAAGAAGCTGAAGTTGAATGGTTCTATGAAGACCTACAAGACCTTCTAGAACTAACACCCAAAAAAGATGTCCTTTTCATTATAGGGGCCTGGAATGCAAAAATAGGAAGTCAAGAAATACCTGGAGTAACAGGAAAATTTGGCCTTGGAGTACAAAATGAAGCAGGGCAAAGGCTAATTGAGTTATGCCAAGAGAATGCACCGGTCATAAAAAGCACCCTCTTCCAACAACAAAAGAGAAGACTCTACACGTGGACATCACCAGACAGTCAACACCAAAATCAGATTGATTATATTCTTTGCAGCCAAAGAGGGAGAAAATCTATAGAGTCAGCAAAAACAAAACCAGGAAGTGACTGTGGATCAGATCATGAACTCCTTATTGCCAAATTCAGACTGAAATTGAAGAAAGTAGGGAAAACCACTAGACCATTCAGGTATGACCTAAATCAAATCCCTTGATTATACAGGGGAAGTGACAAATGGATTCAATGGATCAGATCTGATAGAGTGCCTGAAGAACTATTGACAGAGGTCCCTAACATTGTACAGGAGGCAGTGATCAAGACATATCCAAAAAAAAGAAATCCAAAAAGGCAAAATGGCTCTCTGAGGAGGCTTTACATATAGCTACAAAAAGAAGAAATGTGAAAGGCAAAGGAGAAAAGGAAAGATACACCCATTTGAATGCAGAGTTCCAAAGAATAGCAGGGAGAGATAAGAAAGCCTTCCTCAGTGATCAATGCAAAGAAATATGAGGAAAACAATAGAATGGGAAAGACTAGAGATATCTTCAATAAAATTAGAGATACCAAGGGAACATTTCATGCAAAGATGGGCATAATAAAGGACAGAAAATGTAGGGACCTAACAAAAGCAGAAGATATTAAGAAGAGGTGGCAAGAATACACAGAAGAACTGTACAAAAAAGATCTTCATGATCCAGATAACCATGATGGTGTGATCACCCACCTAGAGCCAGATATCCTGTAATGCAAAGTCAAGTGGGACTTAGGAAACATCATTATGAACAAAGCTAGTGGAAGTGATGGAATTCCAGTTGAGCTATTTCAAATCCTAAAAGATGATGCTGTGAAAATGTTGCACTTAGTATGCCAGCAAAAAAGGTAAGCTCGGCAGTGGCCACAGGACTGGAAAAAGTCAGTTATCATTCCAACCCCAAAGAAAGGCAATACCAAAGAATGATCAAACTACTGCACAACTGCACTCATCTCACACACTAGCAAAGTAATGTTCAAAATTCTCCAAGCCTGTCTTCAACAATATGTGAACCGTGAACTTCCAGATGTTCAAGCTGGTTTTAGAAAAGGCAGAGGAACCAGAGATCAAATTGCAAACACCCGTTGGGTCAACGAGAAAGCAAGAGAATTCCAGAAAAAAAACATCTACTTCTGGTTTATTGACTATGCCAAAGCCTTTGACTGTGTAGATCACAACAAACTTTGGAAAATGCTTAGAGATGGGAATACCAGACCATTGTACCTGCCTCCTGAGATATTTCTATGTAAGCAAAAACCAAACAGTTAGAACTGTACAAGGAAAACAGCAGACTGGTTCCAAATAGGGAAAGGAGTACATACGTCAAGGCTGTATATTGTCACCCTGCTTACTTAATTTATATGCAGAGTACATCATGAGAAATGCTGGACTGGATGAAGCAAGTTGCTCTTTCCATCTTGTTTTGAAACAAGCAAATCTGCCTGTTCCATCAACCCACTCTCCAACCAGCCAAGGGAAGGTCGTCTTCCCTTTGCTAGACCCTATGGCTATGGCAAAGTCAGAGGATGAGATGGTGAGAGAGCATCACCAACTCAATGGACATGAATTTGAGGAAACTCCGGGAGATAGCTGTGGACAGAGAAGCCTGGTGGGTTGCAGTCCATGGGGTCACCAAATATTCGACATGGCTTAGCAATCGAACAACAACAACAAATGATTATGGTGCCCAATATGTGGTTTGACTCGCTCACTCTTCAGGGAACATCTCTGTCTAACCTTCCTTTTCTCTAAGTCCCGCCCAGGTGCATAAGTTCTGTTTTGATCACTTCTCTTTCCTTCCAGCTGATTTACATGTATCTTTCTTATAATCTTAGTCATAGAGGAGTCTTTTTCCTAGTTTTACCTTAGTTTTCAAAGAGAATTTTTCATCAGGCAGATATATTTCTGGTGTGTTTGTTGTGGGGAGGTGAGTTCCACATTCTCTTACTCCACCATCTTGATTTGAGTCATTAAATCAGATATACTGCAATTTAAATTAATTAAATAAAAATAAATAAAATAGAATAGTTGGTTCATCTTTCCCAGTGACTTGCGTGTATTTCACTGAGTGGGTGAGAAAATGTCTAAATAAGGACACCCAGATTTAATTTTCAAAAGTAAAGGGAATACTGACAATCTGTGTGCATCTGTGTGTGTATATATGTATGTGCATTGTATCATACATGTATAGTGTTTGTTTCTAGCTTTAACAGAGAAAAACTGTTTTACTTATAAGTAAGCATTTTATATTTTGGTGATGCTTCTTTTTGCTTGTTTGTTTTTGATACTTAGTTTTCAATTTCTCACTGCTAGTGCACAGAAATAAATGTAAGCTTGGGAGACTGATTTGAATCCTGCAATCTTACTAAAAAGTTAATTATTAGTGCTAAGCATTATTTATTTATTTATTTTGTAGATTCTTTGTTTCTACTTAGGAAATCATGTTTGCATATAAGGATAATTTCATTTCTTCCATTCCAATATAAATGCCTAAAGTTTATTTTGTCCACTTTTTACTGTGTCTAGGATCCCATCCCCATTACACAGATGGAAAACAAATGAGACAAAAGAAGTTAGGTCAGTTGCCAAGAACTACATATTAGAAAGTGAACCACTGGGAATTTGAACTCAGGTCTGACACCGAAATTGAACATTTAACTGCATTAGTACCAACACAGAATCAGTAACCTTTCTACACCATCCCCAAGTTATACTACTATATAGGGAAATTATCTTACTAATTAAACATTGGTCTTGCATACTTTGTAAACATTTAAGCAAATTTTTGAGTGATTCAGCTTAAAAGATTAAAATAAATTCTTTAGATTTTTCCATGTTTAATCAACTTAATATAAGACTAACTGAAGTATAAGTTTAATCAGAATGATTATAATTCAGAAAAAATAAAGATATGATCCCCATATATTAATGATAAATGTAAAAATTAATAGTTTTACTTGGAAGAAGTAAAAAAAAAATATCTACAGAGAGCTATTTAGAAGTGTTTTGCAATTGTTCCTCTTTCTGCATATCTGGTTATAATCCATG
The DNA here is from genome assembly GCF_054371585.1 of Giraffa tippelskirchi. Classification (NCBI taxonomy): domain Eukaryota; kingdom Metazoa; phylum Chordata; class Mammalia; order Artiodactyla; family Giraffidae; genus Giraffa; species Giraffa tippelskirchi. The sequence continues at coordinate 88,223,650 of NC_137285.1, read as the reverse complement.
CAAATATACGTGCAATTAGCCGGTTTGTCTACCACATGTACTCATTCATAATTACCATTCTCTTCCCTCATTATATTTTATTACCACACATTTAAATGTGTGTGGAAGAAAGAGGAAACCATTTGGTCCAAAACAGCAAAATGCAGAAGCCTGAATTGCAGGCAAATTCAGTAATAGAAAGTTAAGCAGTGTGAACAGCCTAGAAATTTCAGATATGTACAATAAATCCACCCTAACATCTGTGCTGAACATTTTTTAAATAAAGAGCTACTTTGAGAAAGATTTAATTTGAATATTTCATTATACTTAAACTATTTTGCATTCCATTAATGTAAGTTAAAACATTACCACCTAGCTCATTTAGTCATTTCCAGTTAGATTTATAAATCATTTTATTTTGGTTATCTAAATTTACATTATTATCATAATATAAAAGTGTATATTTAATAATAATTTTCTAATGATAATGACAGTTAAAATTATTAATGATTTCTATACTCAAGAAAGGGATCCTCATACATAAGCAATTATAACAAGTTTCAGGATATATGTGGGTCTGTAATCTGAATCATGTGTTTTGTATCAACAAACAACTACTTTAAGTGCATTAGTTTCCTGTGAATTAACTCTATAAATAATAATCTTGAGATGCTACACTGTTACAACAAAATTCTATCTTGTCAAAGTCTTAAATCTCTTTTTAAAAGTCAAAAAAAGTTCTCAAAGTGACCTAGCTTTCATTGTCTTATTTTCAACCACCGGAGCATTGAATATTTTTAGGAAAATGATCTTTTCTGTTTGATGGTTTATCTCATATAGGTATCTGGTTGAGAGCCTGGAGAAAAATCAAGTTACATTGAACTAATTTACCATCACTGGCAAGTGTATGGTAAATGTCTAATTGGTAGGCTGTTTATATTTGTTCTTACTTTGACAAGATGACTTTAAAGCAGTTTCCATGGATTTTAATTCCAAATTTTATTCTTGTTCCAAAATGTTTAGGAAAAATAAAACGTAAAATGAATTATAATACATGATATGAGAGACAGTTGCTTGCACTTTCATTATATTATATGGTGTGGATTATATATGACTACATATGCTGAGGCATGGAAAAAGGAGATTTTAAAAATATCTAAGAAAAACTAGGCTTATGCTGAAAATAAGTGGGGACATATATGCCTACATTTTCAACACCATTTTCTCTAATAAGTAAGTTCCCTATATACAAATGCATTTCTTTCCAAGAGTATGTTCATAAGTCCAATTTGTTAGTAAGTCCAACAAAGTTGGTATAGGTATATAACTAAAACAATCAGCTATATAATACTGTACTGTAATAGGTTTATAATACTTTTCATACAAATAATACACACAAAAAAGAAACAACCACATAAAATAAAGCAAGCATTTTTAATCTCATAGTACAGTACCTTGAAAATCACAGTGATCTCAGCTACATCACCATTGCTTTTACATTTGCTTCTGGACATCCTGGGCTTGAAATAAAGATAGTATTAGATGGTATACAGTACTGAACAGTAAAGTGCACAAAAGGGCAACTACTTGTACGGGATGTATGTACATGACAATGTATGCCAGACACATAAACTAACTTAGGTAATTGGACATGTGAACACATGTTTATAGCTTTGAAAGCTTGCAACTTGAAAGTATGTATGTAGGGGACTTACTGTACTTATTTGTTAACAATAATTCTGTATGGAGTGAGGTAAGGTGCTGAAACTTAAATGAAAAATAATAAAGAGGGCAAAAATAAAAGAAAAACATTTGAGGCATCATTAAAAAATTTCTGCTTTCAAAATATGATCACTCTTCAGATAATTATTTCACCTCTTAGGCAATATATACCATTTGAGACTTGTCGGTATTTCCAACATGGGTAACCAGCAAGATCTCTTGATTCTGTTATTATCCTGCTTGAAATTTTCCAATAGCTTCTTATTACAATGAGAATAAAAATCGCAACTTTTTGCATTGGCTTGCTTGTTTTATCTTTTCCTTCATATCCAACCTCATTTCTTACTTCTGACTGTTTTCTCCCTTATTCACAATGCTGCTCTTTACTGGGTTGATTCAAAACACCAAGTGCTTTCCTGGTAGTGAGAACTCTTCTTTCTGCTTATTCCAACTGATTTATATTTACATAGCTCCTTCTTTTAATCAGGATCTCAGCTTGTGTCACCTCTTCAGAGAACCTTCACTCACCATTGATAATGAGCATTATGTTTGCTGTCACAATAGTAATTCCTTCTTCTCCTGTAGCTTAAATATAATTTCTGATATGAATCCACAATTTATGAGTATTTGACTTCATTCTAAGTTAAAGTCATGATTTTCTCTGGGTTTATCATAGTTATATACAATCTCTCCACAGTTATTCTTTATATGGTTACTGAGCTAGGTAGGATCTATGTGATACAGGTAAGCATACAGGTTTTCAAAGGAATAGCTTTCTTAATATTATGAGAAGAATTTAGTTTTCTTTTCTCTTTCTGGATCTTGATGTTGACAAAGTCAAGGAAGTATGCAGCCTGAGATGTGCTTGGCAGACCCAAACAATAGAAAATCTACTGTAAGATGAAGATGACACTAAGTCTGGTCACTTTGTGGTTATTAATAAGTTATTGATTCTAATTAGCCCTGAAGTCCACTCTGCCTCTGTACCCTGAAGAACAAAAACGTTAAAAATTAGGGATTATTTCAATTGCTAACATTAAGTACAAAATGGAGACTGGACTTGAAAATACCCTGAATAGATGAAATCATTTAAGCCACATAAGTAAAACTAAATACAGCTTATGTCATGAACTAAGTTTAACTTAGGTTATTTTTTTGTAAGAAACTCTGATAACCATAAAAGAAACTTCAGTCATGATTCAGAAGTGGTATAACATGACCATTTTTAATCTATCTCTGGACATCTGGAAACCCCCATTGTAATAATCAATCATTGTAAAACTAAAATAGTTTCCACAATTTCACTTCCTAAGCCATCCTGTAATGTTATGCCCTTGACATTCATGTCAGTTTTGAATTTGAAAGATCCCAGTTTGCTAAGTGTTCTTATACTCACAATAAACTGCAAATACAATTTTATTGATCTAGTGATTTTATTTTTTTCTGATTTTTTACATTGTCTTATTCATGTTTATATTTCTAGTACCTAAAATAGTGATCTGCACATGGTAGGCAAAAAAAAAAAAGTTGGATAAATAATAAAAATGGCTGGGATCAATAAATTAAATCTGTCAGTTTGGTTAACATTATATTCTTTAGGCTGTGTCTTCTCTCATAGAAGCTTAGATATCCCATTGAAATCACCAATCACATCAGGTCTCAAAGTTCTAAATTCTCACTGCATTTTTAAAAGTCTAACTCTAATACATATTAAATTAATGCTGTTTCTGTGTAGTTTCTGAACCATAAAGAATTGATTCCTTTGAATTGTGGTGTTGCAGAAGACTCTTGAAAGTCCTTTGACTCCAAGGAAATCAAACCAATCAACCCTAAAGGAAATCAATCCTGAATATTTATTGGAAGGCCTGAGGCTGAAGCTGAAGCTCCATTACTTTGGCCACCTGATGAAAAAAGCAGACTCATTGGAAATGACTCTGATGATGGGAAAGATGAAAGGCAAAAAGAGAAGGGAGTGGCAGAGGATGAGAGTTAGATAGCATCACTGTTGCAAAGGATGTGAGTCTGAGCAAACTCCAGGAGCTAGTGAAGGACAGAGAAGGCTGGCATGCTGCAGTTCATGGGGTTGCAAAGACTGGGACACTACTTCGTGACTGCACAACAGCAATCATCTAGCTTAACTGTTTAGTTTAGGGTCATTTCTATTTAACGGGCTTTTTACTAACACCTGAAACTTAGCCTCAGCTCCAACATTATGCTTCTAGTCCTAATCTCTTTCTTGAGGCATCCTAACTACCACAAAAATTCACCATAATCACGTCAAACTCACCATATATGTTTAAGTAAAAACATTGTGTCTTTCCATTCTTGTTCCTAATTTTTATTCATTGGAATTTGAGATGTGAGTGCTTGAACCAAAATAGTTATATCAGACTATTAAGTGGATACGAGAGAAAAGATGGAAAGAAGCTATAACTCTCGCAGTGTTGAAGGTCATTAAGTTCTTATTTGTTTATTTTTATCTCTTCTATTTAAGAAAGATTAAACATCTATTTTGTTTATGTTGCTACTATTTTAAGTTGCAACATCTGTAAGTAAACTTAATTCTAACTGATTTTTTTTGTATGTAACACACACACGTACACACATTTCGATAGTGCAAAATCTATGACTAGTATATATCTTTGTATTCTTAAAAATATATGCCAGAATATTTTGTAGATTAGAGAGATCTGCCTTCTCTGTAATGGTTCAGGCCGGAATAGTAGGGAAAAAATAAGCAGAAATTTTAGAACCAAACAGTTTCTCCCTCTGTGTTCTTTAAAAATTCACTTTTCTGTAAATCTATATAAAAATTATTGCAGATAAAATTAATGTCTAAATCAAAAGACTGTCATAGGATTAAATTAGATAGTATTGCACAAATTTTAAGAATAGAGGGAAATCAGCCATCCTTGTTTGAATTATGTACAAGTATTTGCACATTTTATAGTGTTGTTTCTTTAAGCTTTCAAAGTGTCAATACCTTCATTAGCAAATGTATAAAATAGACTTCATAGAGTTGTGAGAAATAAGTCAGATGGTGTCTATAAACCACTTAGAATAGTTCTTTATGTATATTAGTACATCAATACTCAATACATATTATAATTTTATCTATTTTTACAAAGTTGTTTTGGAGATTTGATTCATGACAATAATGCTTCTAGAATTTAGTTTAGTTTATAAGCAAGTTTTCAATTAAGGGATGCTACTTTTATTCACATTTTTGTAATTATATATAATTATTAACTGATTAAGCCCTAAAACATTATTTACTTTAAAAAAAAGACATAAATTAACTTTAAAAAATCTTAGAGCAGTTTTAGATTTACTAAAATGTTGCAAAGATAGTACAGAGTTCCAATTATGCTTTAAAAAATTCCCTTTATTATTAACATCTTGCTTTAGTATGTTGCATTTATCAAATCAATAGACCAAAATTAATGGCTTATTTTTAAATAAAGTCTATATTTTATTTTATTTAGATTTCCTTTTTTTTTTTTTGTTTAACCTGATGTTCTTTTTCTGTTTCAGGATCCCAACCAAGATATCATATTATGCATATTCATCATCTCTCCTTAGGTTCCTCTTAGCTGTAATAGTTTCTTAGTGTCACCTTGCTTTGCTTGACTTTGATAGTTTTGAGAAATACTGGTCAGATATTTTGTACAATGTGCCTCAGTTGCTATCTGTCTGATATTTTTCTCATGCTTACACTGAGGTTACATATTTAGGGGAAGAAGGTGGCAAAGATAGAGTGTCATTTTCATCACATCCTGTCAAATGTACATAATCTTAATAGGATTTATCATTGTGGATGTAGAACTTGACAATTTGCCTGAGGTAGTGTTTATCAGGTTTCTTCGTTGTAAAGTTATTCTTTTTTTCCTTGTCATACTGTATTGTTTGGAATGAAATCATTACTTGCAACCCGCTGAGATACAGTTTTTTCTAGGCCTGCTCAGCTAACAGGGCAGGGACATGTATGATGTATACTAGCTTGGGTACACACACATATCATAAATACACCATATGTGATTACATGTATCTTTCTAAAGCTAAACATGAATAGTAATGTTCTTAACTGCAATCTATTTTCACATGGATCATTCGAGCATTCTCTCCTTGCTTATTTTAAAATCTTACTCCATTCATTTACCTAAACACTACCCATTTACCTAACTGTTCAGTTTCACTATGCATGAGTGTGTGTGTTAGAACTATGAACCCATAATCCCTTGGGAAAGAAATGGCAAGTAGATTATACAATTATCTAGAATTACTTAGGGTGGTACTATTTTTCACGAATCACTTCAGTGAGTTTATTTCACACATATGTAAACATTCCACATTGTATCCAAGGATATATAGAACCCTTTTCAGGTTTCTTTTTTTTTTTTTTTTAAATTCAGTTCAGTTCAGTTCAGGTGCTCAGTCATTGCCAACTCTTTGCCACCCAATGGACTGCAGCACACCGGGGCTCGCTGTACATCACAGACTCCCGGAGCTTACTCAAACTCATGTCCTTCAAGTCGGTGATGCCATCCAAACATCTCAACCTCTGTTGTCCCCTTCTCCTCCCGCCTTCAAACTTTCCTAGCATCAGGGTCTTTTTCAATGAGTCAGTTCTGCACATCAGGTGGCCAAAGTATCGGAGTTTCAGCTTCAGCATCATTCCTTCCAATGAATATTCAGGATTGATTTCCTATAGGATGGACTGGTTGGATCTTTTTGCTGTCCAAGAGACTCTCAAGAGTCTTCTCCAACACCACAGTCCAAAAACATCAATTCTTCAGCGCTCAGCTTTCTTTATAGTCCAACTCTCACATACATAAATGACTACTGGAAAAAACATAGCTTTGACTAGACGGACCTCTGTTGGAAAAGTAATGTCTAGGCTGTCTAGGCTGGTCATAGCTTTTCTTCCAAGGAGCAAGCGGTTCTTAATTTCATGGCTGCAGTCACCATCTGCAGTGATTTTGGAGCTCAAAAAAACAGTCTGTCACTGTTTCCCCATCTATCTGCCATGAAGTGATAGAACCAGATGCCATGGTCTTAGTTTTCTGAATGTTGAGTTTTAAGCCAACTTTTTACTCTCTTCTTTCCCTTTCATCAAGAGTCTCTTTATCTCTTCTTCACTTTCTGCCATAAGGGTGGTGTCATCTGCATATCTGAGGTTATTGATATTTCTCCTGACAATCTGGATGCCAGCTTGTGCTTCATCCAGCCCAGCATTTTGCATGATGTACTCTGCATATAAGTTAAATAAGCAGGGTGACAATATACATCCTTGATATACTCCTTTCCCAATTTGGAACCAGTTGGTTGCTCCACGTCCAGTTCTAAGTGTTGCTTTTTAACCTGCAGACAGATTTCTCAGGAAGCAAGTCACGTGGTCTGGTATTCCCATCTCTTTCAGAATTTTCCACAGTTTGTTGTGATCCACACAGGCAAAAGCTTTGGCGTAGTCAATAAAGCAGAAGTAGATGTTTTTCTGGAACTCTCCCGTTTTTTCAATTATCCAGCAGATGTTGGCAATTTGATCTCTGTTTCCTCTGGCTTTTCTAAATACAGCTTGAACATCTGGAAGTTCATGGTTCACCTACTGCTGAATCCTGGCTTAGAGAATTTTGAGCATTACTTTGCTAGCATGTGAGATGAGTGCAATCATTCGGTAGTTTGAGGATTCTTTGCAATGCCTTTCTTAAATTAAAGTTCAGTCTATATTATCAAGTTCTATAGGTTTTCAGAAATGCACTAATTTTTTACACTTTATTTTCTCTGTCCCCTCTATTTAAACCTAACTCAATATGGACACAGCTTTTCAGTACTGTGTTTAAAATGCATTATTATTTTGTTTGGGAAGATCTTTAGTGCACTTAGTCTGCTTTGCTGCATCCAGTGGAGATTCATATCTGAAGCTAAGCAAAAATTCCTAAAACAGTTTTCTATGTAGTGCCAAACCAGATTGAATAAAATATTTATGTAATTGATAAATCCTGGTAATTGGAATGTTGCAAAAATATGTAGAAAAGAAATTCCAAATGTTTCTAATAAATAATCTAAGTGCTGGTATTGTTATGGTTGTTGTTCACTTGCCAAGTTGTGTCCAGCTCGTTGTGACCACATGGACTGAAGCACACCATGTCTCCCAGTCCCTCACCATCTTGCAGAGTTTGTCCAAGTTCATGCCCATTGAATTGGTGATGCCATCCAACCATCTCATCCTTTGTTGTCCTCTTCTCCTTCTACCTTCTATCTTTACCTGCATTAGGGTTGTTTCCAATTAATCAGCTATTCTCATCAAAGTATTTCTGTAGGTATAACTCACCTTAAATAATAAACATATAAAGAACAAAGTTAGTGGAGGTGACGGAATTCCAGTTGAGCTATCTCAAATCCTAAAAGATGATGCCCTGTAAGTGCTGCACTCAATATGCCAGCAAATTTGGAAAACTCAGCAGAGGCCACAGGACTGGGAAAGTTCGATTTTCCTTCCAATCCCAAAGAAAGGCAATGCCAAAGAATGCTCAAACTATTGCACAATAGCACTCATTTCACACTATAGCAAAGTACTGCTCAAAATTCTCCAAGCCAGGCTTCAATAATTTGTGAACCATGAACTTCCAGATGTTCAAGGTGGATTTAGAAAAGCCAGAGGAACTAGAGATCAAACTGCCAAAATCAATTGGATCAACAAAAGAGCAAGATAGGTCCAGAAAAGCATCTACTTCTGCTTTATTGATTATGCCAAAACCTTTGATTTTGTGGATCACAACAAACTACTGAAAATTCCTATAAAGATAGGAATACCAGACCACCTGACCTGCCTCCTGAGAAATCTGTATGCAGGTCAAGAAGCAACAGTGAGTGTTGGTGGGAATGCAAACTAGTACAGCCACTATGGAGAACAGTGTGGAGATTCCTTAAAAAACTGGGAATAGAACTGCCATATGACCCAGCAATCCCACTGCTGGGCATACACACCGAAGAAACCAGAATTGAAAGAGATGCGTGTACCCCAATGTTCATCGCAGCACTGTTTACAATAGCCAGGACATGGAAGCAACCTAGTTGTCCATCAGCAGATGAATGGATAAGGAAGCTGTGGTACATATACACAATGGAATATTACTCAGCCATTAAAAAAATACATTTGAATCAGTTCTACTGAGATGGATGAAACTGGAGCCCATTATACAGAGTGAAGTAAGCCAGAAAGAAAAACAACAATACAGTATACTAATGCATATATATGGAATTTGAAAGATGGTAATGATAACCCTATATGCGAGACAGAATAAGAGACACAGATGCATAGAACAATTTTATGGACTCTGAGGGAGAAGGTGAGGGTGGGACGTTCTGGGAGAATAGCATTGAAACATGTATATTATCATATGTGAAACAGAACACCATTCCATGTTCGATGCATGAGACAAAGGCTCAGGGCCAGGGCAATGGGATGACCCAGAGGGATGGGATGGGGAGGGAGGTGGGTGGGGGGGTCCAGGAAGGGGAACACATGTAAACCCATGGCTGATTCATGTCAATGTATGGCAAAAACTATTACAATATTGTAAAGTAATTAGCCCCCAACTAAAATAAATAAATTTATTTAAAAAAAAAAAAAAAGAAGCAATAGTGAGAACTGGATAGAACAACAGACTGGTTCCAAATCAGGAAAGGAGTACCTCAAGGATGTATATTGTCACCCTGCTTATTTAACTTATAGGCAGAGTACATCATGCGAAATGCTGGGCTGAATGAAGCACAAGCTGGAATCAAGATTGCTGGGATAAATATCAATAACCTCAGATATTCAGATGACACCACACTTATGGCAGAAAGTGAAGAAGATCTAAAGAGCCTCTTGATGAAATTAAAGAGGTGAGTGAAAAAGTTGGCTTAAAACTCAACATTCAGAAAACTAAGATCATTGCATCTTGTCCCAACACTTCATGGCAAATAGATGGGGAAGCAATGGAAACAGTGACAGTTTTTTGTGTTTTTTTTTTGCCTGGGGGGCTCCAAAATCACTGCAGACGTTGACTTCAGCCATGAAATTAAAGGACGCTTGAACCTTGGAAGAAAAATTATGACCAACCTAGACAATATATTAAAAAACAGTCATTTCTTTGCCAACAAATATTTGTTTAGTCAAAACTATGGTTTTTCCAGTAGTCATGCATGGATGTGAGAGTTGGACTATAAGGAAAGCTGAGTGCCAAAGTGTGAGATATGTGCAACTGTGTGGTGGTCTGAGCATTCTTTGGCATTGCCTTTCCTTGGAATTGGAATGAAAACTGAGCTTTTTCAGTCCTGTGGCCACTGCTGAGTTTTAATTGATGAAAGCGATTAATTGATAAAAGTGATCAATTGATGAAATTGATGAAAGTTTTAATTGATGAAAGTGAAAGAGGAGAGTGAAAAAGCTGGCTTAAAGCTCAACATTCAGAAGACTAAGATCATGGCATCTGGTCCCATCACTTCATGGCAAATAGATGGGGGAACAGTGGAAACAGTAGATGACTTTATTTTTCTGGGCTCCAAAATCACCGCAGTTGGTGATTGCAGCCTTGAAATTAAAACATACTACTCCTTGGAAGATAAGTTATGACCAACCTAGACAGCATATTAAAAAGCAGAGACATTACTTTTTCAACTAAGGTCTGTCTAGTCAGGGCTATGCTTTTTCCAGTAGTTATGTATGGACGTGAGAGTTGGACTCTAAAGAAAGCTGAGCGCCGGATAATTGATGCTTTTGAACTGTGGTATTGGAGAAGACTCTTGAGAGTCCCTTGGACTGCAAGGAGATCCAATCAGTCCATCCTAAAGGAAATCAGTCTTGGGTGTTCATTGGAAGGACTGATGTTGAAGCTGATACTCCAATATTTTGGCCACCTGATGTGAAGAGCTGACTCATTAGAAAAGACCCTGATGTTGGGAAAGCTTGAAGGCAGGAGGAGAAGGGGACGACAGAGGATGAGATGGTTAGATGGCATCACTGACTCGATGGACATGAATTTGAGTAAGCTCCAGGCATTGGTGATGGACATAGAAGCCTGGCGTGCTACAGTCCATGGGGTCACAAAGAATCAGATACATCTGAGCCACTGAACTAAACTTGTAAAGTGAGCTTGCTCTTCCTCAAGGTAGCCCTATCTGGGACAATTCCAAAGTGGCTTGATCACATTGCTTTCTAGTTGTTGATGTCTGTCAGCTGAGAGTGTGTCTGGGCCCTTCCACTGGAGGCTTGGTCTTTCTCTCAGCATGATAGCCAGATTCTAAGAGCAAGTTTTCCATGAGATCAGAACTAGAAGCTGCCAGTCTTTAAGGCCTGAGTCTAGAAACTGGTAAAAGTGTTACTTCTAACATTTTATATTGGTCAAAGCAGTCACCCAGGGTGACGGGGAAAAGACATGAACTCACTTAAGTGAGAAAAGAATAAACTAATTTGTGGTTATTTTAATACTTCATAGAAGACTTCAGTATATTTCTACTAGGTATTTAATTTATTCTTATATGCATAAAAGATGCTGCTGCTCATATGCAGGAGAGGCAGGAGATGTGGGTTGATACCTGGGTGGGGAAGATCCTCTGGAGAAAGACATAGAAACCCACTCCAGTATTCTTGCCTGGAGAATCCCATGGACAGAGGAGTCTGGGGGGCTACAGTCCATAGGTTCACACAGAGTCAGACAAGACTGAAGCACATATTATGTATAAATTGTTTTATAAATGTTTGCTGCTTATATGAAGAACTATAGATGCTTTTTCAAAATGAATTTCACAATAGTTGAGGAAGATTAAGTGATACAATTTTCTTTTTTAATTAATTAATTTATTTTAATTGGAGGATAATTTCTTTACAATATTGTAGTGGGTTTTGCCATACATCGACATGAATCACCCACGGGTGCACATGAGTCCCCCCCATCCTGAAACCCCCTCCCACCTCTCTCCCCACCCATCCCTCTGGGTTTTCTCAGGGCACCTGCTTTGAGTGCCCTGCTTCATGCATTGAACTTAAACTGGTCATCTATTTTACATATGGTAATATACAAGTTTCTGTGGCTGACATTATTTTTCTGGGCTCCAAAATCATTACAGATGGTGATTGCAGCAATGAAATTAAAATATGCTTACTCCTTGGAAGGAAAGTTATGACCAACCTAGACACCATATTAAAAAGCAGAGACATTACTTTGCCAACAAAGGTCCATCTAGTCAAGGCTATGCTTTTTCCAGTGGTCATGTATGGATGTGAGAGTTGGACTATAAAGAAAGCTGAGCGCCAAAGAATTGATGCTTTTGAACTGTGGTGTTGGAGAAGGCTCTTGAGAGTCCCTTGGACTGCAAGGAGATCCAACCAGTCAATCCTAAAGAAATCAGTGCTGGGTGTTCATTGGAAGGACTGATGTTGAAGCTGAAACTCCAATACTTTGGCCACCTGATGTGAAGTGCTGACTCATTGGAAAAGATCCTGATGCTGGGAAAGATTGAGGGCAGGAGGAGAAGGGGATGACAGAGGACGAGATGGCTGGATGGCATCACCGACTCGATGGATGTTATTTTGGGTGGACTCAGGGAGTTGGTGATGGACAGGGAGGCCTGACGTGCTGCGGTTCATGGGTTCGCAAAGAGTAGTACACGACTGAGTGACTGAACTGAACTGAACTGACTGAATGCTATTTTCTCAAATCATCCTACCATTGCCTTCTCCCACATAGTCCTAAAGTCTGTGCTTTATATTTGTGTCTCTTTTGCTGCCTTGCATAGAGGATCCTAGTTACCATCTTTCTAAATTCCATATATATGATCTAACATACTGTATTAATGTTTCTCTTTCTGACTTACTTCACTCTGTATAATATGTCAGGAGCCGCGATCGGCATTACTGACAAAATGGAGGCACGGCCCCACCCCCCTCTCCTCATCCCGCAGGCACGGTCCCGGGATGAAGGAGTTAGGTCTTGTGATTCTGACTTGTCCTTTCCTTCCTCCGGTTGAGTTGGCTGGAAAGAATGTTATAATCCATAAAGTTAACTATTGACATTTGTTCAAGGATCTTTACAAAGAATGCTCCAGGATGAGCACATAGGCTGCAGCTTGAGGCCATGGGAAACATTGTTATCTGAAACCTGCTTGTAAGGGGAATGTTTACGGCAAAAGAAGTTTGCTGAGTTTAGAGGTTAGGAATAATTAAAAATAGTTAGAACCAAAAGCTTAAGGTATGTTGCAGTGTTGGCATATTTTACTATAGCTTATGGAAACTAGGTATTTTAGAGGTACTAATAGCTAAAAGCCTTTTTAGGAGATGATGAGCTTAAGTTACTAGGGGATAACAGGATTTAAAGAGATGAGAAATAAACTGAGGAATGTAATATACAGCCCAGAGACAAACTTGAGTTACAATGTTATCACAAGGACACTTAAGAGGGAACTCTGGAGGACAACAATGATTTATGGAGACAGTAAATATGGGTGAGGGGAAACTGAAGATGTCATACCTCTGACCTAATGCTTTTGTAAAAGTATAAAAGAAAACCTGATGCTTAAAATAAACATGCAGCCCAGTGCTTTGAGCGAGAGACTGCATCATTTTCTCCGCTGAGATGCAGTCCAAATGAGTGAGAGGCTGCATCATTCGCCGACCCCGTTTATCCCTTCAGGGCGATCCCCTGGCTGCTGGAGCTGGACTCCGGCAATAATAGGCTTCAGTTTAATGGAAGGAGGTACAATTTTCAATTGTAAAAAACAAAGCGAGTTGTGGGTATGAAATGTACCCATGGTGAATGTAGTCAATAACTATGCAATACCTTTGTATGGTGACATATGGTAACTAAATTTATCATGATCATTTTGAAATGTGTAGCAATACCTAATCACTATGTTTTATAACAGGAACTAATATAGTGTTTTAGGTTCATAAAGACTCTGATGTTGGGTAAGATGGAGGGCAGGAGGAGAAGGGGACAACAGAGGATGAGATGGTTAGATGGCATCACAGTCTCAATGGACATGAATTCGGGTGGGCTCTGGGAGTTGGTGTTGGACAGGGAACCCTAGAGTGCTGCAGCTCATGGGGTCGCAAAGAGTCAGACACGACTGAGCGAGCGAACTGAACTGATACATAGAAAAAGAGATCATACTTGTGATTAACAGAGGTGAGAGGATGGGGGATTAGAGGAAGATAGTAGAAAAGTAGAAAGTTCCAGTTATAAGATAAATGAGTACAACAGCAAAATATATTATGTAATGTACATCATCATAAACATGATTGACAGTGTATGTTACATATGAAAGTTAAGATTGTAAGACGAGCTCTGAACACAAAGTAAATACATTTTTTTGTATTTAATTTTTTATCTATATGGAATGATGGATGTTCAATAAATTTATTGTGGTATTCATTTCATGATGTATGTAAGTCCAATCATTATGCTATATCAGTTCAGTTCAGTCGCTCAGCCGTGCCTGACTCTTTACAACCCCATGGACTGCAACACTCCAGCCTTTCCTATCCATCACCAACTCCTGGAACTTGCTCAAACTCATGTCCATCGAATCAGTGATGCCATCCGACCATCTCATCCTCTGTCGTCCCCTTAAACTATGCTGTATACCTTAAAATATACAGTGCTTATGTCAATTACGCATCAATAAAACTGGAAGAAAAATATGACTTTCTGTCATTTACTTTGATAGGTATATTTATTAATTTGAATGGTCTTCTTGTAAATTCCTTTTAGATTTTAATGCATAGGATAATGCCCTCTTTAAATAATATGGCTTTTATTTCTTCTTTTTCATTCTTCATATATATTTATTTAGCTGTATAAGAATACATACGCTTCATTTAAGCTATCATTACCTAAATCAAAGTCATAATGGAGATTTATTTCACTGCCTTAGATCCCAAGTACATTGTTTTGTTTTGTTTCGTTTTTATAAATTTATTTATTTTAGTTGGGGGCTAATTACTTTACAATATTGTAATAGTTTTTGCCATACATTGACATGAATCAGCCATGGGTTTACATGTGTTCCCCTCCTGGACCCCCACCCACCTCCCTCCCCATCCCATCCCTCTGGGTCATCCCATTGCCCCGGCCCTGAGCCTTTGTCTCATGCATCGAACATGGAATGGTGTTCTGTTTCACATATGATAATATACATGTTTCAATGCTATTCTCCCAGAACGTCCCACCCTCACCTTCTCCCTCAGAGTCCATAAAATTGTTCTATGCATCTGTGTCTCTTATTCTGTCTCGCATATAGGGTTATCATTACCATCTTTCAAATTCCATATATATGCATTAGTATACTGTATTGTTGTTTTTCTTTCTGGCTTACTTCACTCTGTATAATGGGCTCCAGTTTCATCCATCTCAGTAGAACCGATTCAAATGTATTTTTTTTCAATGGCTGAGTAATATTCCATTGTGTATATGTACCACAGCTTCCAAGTACATTGTTAACAGAAGCTGTGAGAGTAGGCAAGTTTCCTCATTCTTATCTCAGGGAAAAACTGATATTTCACCATTAAGAATCAAGTTTTCTTTTTCAGAGAAAACTTTTATGAGATTAAGGACATTTTCTTCACTTGCTAGTTTGCCAAGAATTTTTATTAAGAAAGGAAGGGGAAGAGGGGAGGGATAAATTGGGAGACTGGGATGGACATATACACACTGCTGCTGCTAAGTCACTTCAGTCGTGTCCGACTCTGTGTGACCCCACAGACGGCAGCCCACCAGGCTCCACCGTCCCTGGGATTCTCCAGGCAAGAATACTGGAGTGGGTTGCCGTTTCCTTCTCCAGTGCATGAAAGGGAAAAGTGAAAGTGAAGTCGCTCAGTCGTGTCCGACTCCTAGAGACCCCATGGACTGTAGCCTACCAGGCTCCTCCGTCCATGGGATTTTCCAGGCAAGAGTACTGGAGTGGGGTGCCATTGCACTATCACATGTAAAATAGATAACTAATAAAGATGTACTGATAGCACAGGAAACTCTACTCAGTAATCTGTGATGACCTATACGGGAAAAGGATCTAAAAAAGGGTCAACATATGTATATGTATAACTGATTCACTTTGCTATAAACCTGAAACTAACATAACGTTGCAAATCAACCACACTCCAATAAAAGAAAAAAAAAAAAGAATAGATGTCACACTGGTCAAATCTTAGGACTTCTTTTTTGTTTTTATAATCAATTATTGATTTTTTACATGTTGGTACAAATGTTGTTGTTGTTCAGTCACTAAGTCATGTCTGACGCTTTGGGACCCTATGGACTCAGCATTCCGTTTCCTTCAGTATCTCCCAGAGTTCACTCAGTCATGTCTATTGAGTTGGTGAAGCTATTGAACCATCCCAAACTCTGCCACCCCTTCTCCTTTTGCCTTCAATCTTTCCCAGCAGCCGGGTCTTTTCCAATGAGTCAGCTCTTCACATCATGTGAACAAAGTTTTGGAGCTTCAGCATCAGTCCTTCCAATGAATATTCAGGACTGATTTCCTTTAGGATGGACTGGTTGGATCTTCTTGCAGTCCAAGGGACTCTCAAGAGTCTTCTCTAGCACCACAGTTCAAAAGCATCAATTCTTTGGCACTCAGCTTTCTTTTTGGTCCAACTATCACATCCATATGTGACTACTGGAGAAAACATAGCTTTGACTATACAGACCCTTGTCAGCTAAGTGATGTCTGCTTTTTAATACACTACATTGGTTTGTCATAGTTTTCCTTTAGTTTATTTCCTCATTTTAAATTTTTGTAGACAATTTCAAGCATACCTACATAGTCCTCTGTATTAATGAATAGTTATGAAAAACATCTTTCATAACCTCTCTAAGAACCGAACTCAAGATAGAGCATTTTCTTTGTAGTCCTTTCTAAGGAATATTTCCCCTCTGTTTCGTAGTATTCTAGTAAAGCATACCCCGTTCTACATTCTGTTTTCATGGAGCATTTTTTATATAAATCTTTGCTCTCTGAAAGCTGAGACGTAGAAACAAAACACCCAGGGTATAGAATTTCTAGGCAATCTCCAAGCACAGAATTTCTGTTTTCCCTTCAACATCTGAAAATTTCTAGATATCTTATTCCTTCTCTTTCCTTAACCTTAAATAATTTTGCTTACTTTCTTGGAAGTGATCTATTTTTTTAAACATGTGTTTCCTATTATTATATCTAAAATATTTAACTCAAAAATGTTTTTGGAGGAGAGATTTTCAGCATCTCCACTTTGCATATATCTCAAAGAAGAAGACGTATGGTTTCCTCCATCCTTTCTGCTCCTATACTTCAATTTCAACCACATTCTTTTTTTTCCTCACCATGTTTGTTTCTTATTCTCTCTTTTCCAAGTTACTGCTGTTTAGCAAATGTCTGGTTATACTTGGATGAAAGTTTTGTGTGAATATGTCAAGTATATCAAAGTGGTGGGCCTCACTGTAGTGTGTTTAGTTGAGCTACTTCCTTGAAGGAATCACAGCTGTCAATAAAATAGGTTTTTCTTGTTGGGTTCATTAGCATCCACTGACTGGAATACTTCAATACTTTTCTGGGAAGTACTAGCTTGACCCCTTTTTCAGCATTTTGAAAGTATGTTTGCACACACACACACAGACACACACACACACAACTGACCAAGTCCATTTCTTCCAACCTTTGGATTAGATGTTCTTAGACAAGAGTTTAAAATGATCAAAATGATCTTTCTCTCTCTCTCTCTCTTTTTGTTTGTCTTCTAGTTCTATGTTATAAATTCTAAATCTAGAATTAAAAGACCACCGTGTTCTGGAAGACCTTAAAGCACCATTTATTTCTTAAACTGAAAGAAATGTTTTTTCTGGAAGTGCATACATACATAGATCGATATACTGCTGCTGTTGAATAGAGAGGATTGAAATATGTCACTTGCTGCCAAAGCAGAACGGATAGATGTACATGTGGTTATGGCTAATATTTGCTTTTTCTCATCCCTCATTAAATATTTCCCTTGCTATACAGATGGTATCCTGCTATAGTTAAAAAAATTATGAAAGAAAAAAATTGGCTCCATAAACAATCTGTAGACTAAAAACCTGTTGATAGCAATTTTTAATGACTATTACCAAGTATTTTATGAATTTTGTAGTTGATCTCATTAGCACACTGTTTCATTTTTGAATGTAAAAATGATTTTGTAGGCCTTTGGCGGACACATAATATTATAGCTAAGTGTTTTAGTTTTTATTTGTTTCTTGATAAACAGGGTTGATAGTGAGGCACCATCTCTTTTATCACAATAATTGACATTCCAAAGAAGGGGAGTCCATTAAGCTTCAGTATTTCTTAAGCTAAACATTGCACTTCAATTTCTTATATGACTTGTATTCCTCTTTCTACTGTACATTATTGTTTCTCTCTGTTCATAGAACAGCAGTCTATTTCTTTACTTCTTTATAGCCTATATCCTCTTCATTTTTTCCAATGAAATTTTAATTTTATACCTGTTGTCAGTTCACAGCACAATTGAGAGGAAGGTACTTCAGCTTCCCATACTTAAGGCTGATAAGCTTTCACATAGTGACTGTTGCTGACGAAGCTGGACCACCAGATGTGTGCAGGGTTCTGGGCTAAAGATAATATCCCACTAATTTTTAAAGTGATTTTAAAAGGGCATGCTTAGGATGAATTTCTGATTATTTAGAAGTGATTAATACTCTTTTGAAATTCCTTAAATGTATTCCATACTTGTAACATTTGTTTTCCATGCACCTCATTTCTATAACTTATGTTTTAATAATCACAAGGACAAGCAACCCTCATAACCTATTATGTCCTATGATTTTTATTTTTTACACATTTTCTAGCAAGTCTGACCTGTGTAGGTATGCTCAGTACATGTAGACTGAACACATTCAATAGTGAAAGCTTTTTGATAAAGACTATGCAAGGTACTTCAAATGTAAAGATATGTTGGTTGTTACTGAACTCACCAGTACTCTGTTCTTTGCTTCTTCACATTTTTCAATGTTCTAAATTAATGTTTGCTTCAGTTCCATCTCCGCTGCTGACATCTTGCTTGACCTGATTCTCTGGTTGCTGGTCAAGTTTCATGACCTGTGATTTACTTATCTGTCCTGTTAATACTTGTAGTGATTATTTAGAATTTTTGACTTTTTATATTGTCTCATGGACTTTTATGGACTTCTTAGGTGGCATTAGTGGTAAAGAACCTGTCTGTCAATGCAGGAGACATAATAGATGCAGGTTCGATCGCTGGCTTGGGAAGATCCCCTGGAGAAAGAAATGGCAACCCACACCAGTATTCTTGCCTAGAGAATTCCATGTACAGCTGGCAGGCTACAGTCCAGAGGTCACACAGAGTCAGACACAACTGAAGTGACTTAGCATGCATGCATGTTCATGGACTTTTACCTAGGAACTACCCTAGGGAAGTACTAATACATATCCTAGGTATGATGTTTTCTGAATTTAAATTATTCACCAGCTTACCAGGAAAAATGAGTTACAGAATTTGTGCACTCAAAGAATGCAATTTTCTTTTCCATCCAAAAGGAGTGTCATATCTAGTGGCCTACTAGAAATGTACATTTCATCAATGTTAAATAGGATAATTTTACATGGAAAGGTAACAGCATGACGTATGCTGCTCATTTAGTGACTTGCTCTCTATTTGTTTCTAAACTCTTAGTTCAGGAGCAGAAGATTATGATTCCATTTGCCATGCAATTGGATATTCTTATCTATAACTATGACTGATCAATATTAATATATCTGTTTTATGGCATATGAATAGTGAATAAATTTAGTGCACAAGTGAACAGTTAACTATGAATGTTAGACCACAATCAATGTGTTACATGGAATAAAATTGTGTTGCCTATATTCAAGTGAGTGTTTTGGAGTATATTGGTGATTTTAATTTTTTTTTCTTTATTTGTGGAAGTGACTTTGGAATTTTAGTAAATGTTGGAAAACAAGGCTGAAAACATAGATGCAAGATAGTTAATTTATTTACTATAAGAAACAATGAAACATATCTTGAAAGCACCCAGGACAGGTAAAAGAAGTGGTGTCATATGAAATCACAAGCCAGTTTGGGGCACAGTTTATGGGGAGTAAGAGAAGGGGACGGTACAGTGAAAGTTTTAGTTGTTGCATGTAGACTTAACCGCATACTCTTTATTTATCCAGATTGGTAAGAATGCACTGAAACTAGGTTTAATTAAAAAATATTCATAAATTAATGCTAAGTTATATCTTGGATTGAACTCACAAAATATATTTTTTAAATTGTTATAGTTGGATATCTTAAGGAGCCTTTTCCACATTGATGCCTTAGGAGGTGAGATAATCACTTACACTTGCTTTATCTTCAGGTCTATTCTTAAAAAATTATACACTGAGGGAGAATTTGAAGCAAGGCGCAATGCTGTGGAAAATATTAGGCACAGAGAAACAGATACCATGTTAAAAAATATCCTTATATATTGCACTTTTATTTAATATGGTTGAAATTAATTTATTTTGAATCTTAATCTGACTGTTTCATATTCTCAATATTTGTCGTTTTGAGGACGTTTCACAGTCTGCTATATTAAATATTTACAACATTTTCTCTTTATATGAATCAAAATTATCACCATTCCTCTTCTCACTTATTTTACAAATGAAACTGCATGACTGATCTGTAGCATTTTTTGAGAAGAAATATGACTTCACATACAGCAGGAATATGCTCACCTGACAAGTCATCACTCTAAAGTCTCCATTAGCTCAATCAGAAAATGGCTATACAGTAAAAAAAAAAAAAAAAAGGAGAGCTGAGAGTCTATTACTCCCTTGGCTGTAGTTTGACAGATTTACAGGAAAAAATATCAATTTTTCTCAGAGTCCTATAATATTCAAACTTTTTCAATCACTCCTTTATGGTTAATGTTATTCTCTCAGCTTGAAAAGCAAAGATAAGACAGACAAGAGATAGACGAGGTGGAGAGAAAGGAGCAAGGCAGAGAAGGAGATGAAGGAGGGAAAGACTGTGTTCACCTGAACTCAGTAATAAAAGGTAACATTTCCAGAAGTGTCAAGGCTAAGTTGTAGTTTCCAAAGTCAATCAACAATCTATAGATCATTATTGGGATTAGGAATGATTGGTGAAATAAGATAAATATGGTGGCTCAGGGATAAAGGGCAAGTAATTCAGTAAGTATGTTGAGGTCATGAATAATGAAATAGTATCAAGTGGAGGTTTTTTGTAGAGTTTTTCAGTGGGATCTTCTATCTGTGTTGCTATACACTACACTGAGAAAGTAAAATGTGGGGCAAACAGAATTGGTTACCAGGTTCAAAAAACTAATAATGCAGCATCAGAGTTCATTTTGCTTTACTCTCTCTATAACCTATGAAAGGTTTTATCCCACTTCTCTAGGCAAGAAAATAATTTATCAAAACTTGTTAGATTGTTGGTTTGTATACTAGGTTATCACCATTAGCCCCTCAATCCATCCTCCAACTTTTCAATGTTTGTTTTTTACCTTTAAAGTTTATTTCTTTACTTAGCTATTTTTATTGAAATATAGCTGATTTACAATATTATATTATTTTCAACTGTACAACATAGTGATTCAGTATTTTTGTTGAGTATCTTCATTAAAAGTCATTACAAGATAAGTGCAGCAATTCCCTGTGCCATACAATATATTCTTGTGGTTTATCTATTTCATGCATAGTAGTTTGTACTTCCATTAACTTGACCCTCTCCTCTCCCCTCTCTCCTCTGGTAACTATTAACTTCTTTTCTATATCTGTGAAGCTGTTTCTGTTTTGTTATATAATTTCTTTGTATTATTTTTTTAGGTTCCAAGTATAAGTGATACTATACAGCATTTTTCTTTCTCTGTCTAACTTATTTCATTAAGCATACTATTCTCTAGATTCACCCACATTCCTGCAAATAGCAGATTTCCATTTTTTATAGCTAGTTAATAATCCATTGCATATATCTATATATAATATAGATATTTTTCTTTATTAATCCATCTGATGATGGATACTTAGGTTGTTTCCATATCTTGGCTATTGTAAATAGTGCTGCTATAAACATTAGAGTACGGGTATCTTTTTGAATTAGTGTTTTCATTTTTCTGGTTATAGACCCAGGAGTAGAACCGCTGGATCATATGGCAGTTATATTCTTAGTTTGCTCAGGAACCATCCTATGTTTTCCATACTGACTGCACCAATTTACATTCCCACAAAGTGTACAATGGTTGGCTTTTCTACATAATATTACCGACATTTGTTATTTGTAGATATTTTTTCGATGGCAACCATTCTGACCGATGTGAGGGTATATCACATTGGGGATTTGATTTGCATTTCTCTAATAATTAAGAATGCTGATAATATTTTCCTGTGCCTGTTTACCATCTATATGTCTTCTTTGGAAGAAAAAAAAATCTCTATTCAGGTATTTGCTCATTTTATTTGTTTGTTTGGTTTTTTTTTTATATTGTGTTGTATGAACTTTTCACATATTTTGTTTATTAATCTCTAGTCAGTTATAGGGCTTCCCTGATAGCTCAGTTGGTTAAGAATCTGCCTGCAATGCAGGAGACTGTGGTTTGAGAAGAGACCGGGGTTGGTAAGATTCCCTGGAGAAGAGATAGGCTACCCATTCCAGTATTCTTGGGCTTCTCTTGCAGCTTAGCTGGTAAAGAACCTGCCTGCAATGCCGGAGACCTGGGTCCAATCCCTGGGTTGGGAAGATCCCCTGGAGAAGGGAAAGGCTACTCATTCCAATATTCTAGCTTGGAGAATTCCATGGACTGTACAGTCCATTGGGTCCCAAAGAGTTGGACATGATTGAGTGACTTTCACTTTTCAGTCGAGTATATCACTTGCAAATCTTTTCTCCCACTCTATAGGTTCTCTTTTCACTCTGTGGATGGTTTGCTTTTCTGTTCAAAGTTTAATTAGCTTTAATTAGACTTAACCTTATTAGTTTTATTAAGCCCCATTGTCTATTTTTTACTTTTATTTCATTTAACTTAGGAAACAGATCCAAAAAATATTGCTACAATTTATGTCAAAGCATGTTCTGGGTATGTTCTCTTCTAGGAATTTTATGGTTTGAAATTTTACCCTTAGGTATTTAATTTATTTTGTTTGTTTTTTTAAATGATATGAAGAAATGTTAATTGTATTGTTTTATATGCAGCTGTCCAGTTTTCCCCACTTACTGAAGAGACTGTCTTTTTTCCTTGCATATTCTTGCTTTATTTTTTGTACATTAATTGACCAAACCCTCTAACTTTGCTCTTCATAAAATTTGATTTGGCTATTTGGGGACTTTTGTGGTTCCATACAAATTTTTGAACTTTTTTTTTCTCATAATTGAAATTTTGATAGGAGTTGAATTAAATCTACTGATGGCTTTGGGTTTATGAACATTTTAATTCTTCTGACCCATGAACACAGGATACCTTTCCATTTGTTTGTGTTTTCCTGAATTTCTTTCAATTCTTTCTTTCAATTTCTCTTGATGAGGGTGAAAGAGAAGAGTGAAAAAGTTGGCTTAAACTCAACATTAAAAAACTAAGATCATAGCACTCTGTCCCATCATTTCATGGTAAATAAATAGGGAAAAAGTGGAAGCTGTGACAAATTTTATTTTGGGGGGCTCCAAAATTACTGTGGGTGGTGACAGCAGCCTTGAAATTATAAGATGCTTACTCCTTAGAAGGAGAGCTATGCCAAAGCTAAACAGTATATTAAAAAGCAAAGACATCACTTTATTGACAAAGGTCCATATAGCCAAATCTGTGGTTTTTCAAGTACTCATGTATGAGTGTGAGTGTTGGACCATAAAGAAGTCTGAGTGCTGAAGAACTGATGTTTTCAAATTGTGGTGCTACAGAACACTCTTGAAGGTCCTTTGGACTGCAAGGAGATTAAACCAGTCAATCCTAAAGGAAATCAACCCTGAATATTCCTTGGAAGGACTGATGCTGAAGCTGAAGCTCCAATTCTTTGGCCACCTGATGTGAAAGGTTGACTAATTGGAAAGACCCTGATGCTGGGAAAGATTAAGGGCAAGAGGAGAAGGGATCAACAGAAAATGAGATGATTGGATGGCATCTCCAACTCAACGGACATGAATTTGAGCAAACTCTGGGAGACAGTGAAGGACGGGGGAGCCTGGTGTGCTGCAGCCAATGGTGTCTCAAAGAGTCTAACATGAATTAGTGACTGAACAAGAACAAAGCATCCTGTACCACTTAATGCTGTTCTGATGAAAATTTGAAAACTCAGAATGAAGCATAACTTGAGAGGAAAGAAAACTGCAATTAATTTCACTTTTAATAAGGAAAAATGCTTGTTGATGGTGATACTTATAGATGAATATGTACTGTTATACAATTGCTATGAGCATTACCATTCTAGATGTTAAAATAACATCTGCTTCATATGTAGCACCCTTAGAGAAGGAGACTGATTCAAAACTTAAGCAGAAGTAATAAATTGTGTACATGAAGTCAATTTAGGAAAATTTTAGTAAGTTGCTGATGAGATAATATCAAATCTATACTTAAAATTACCAAATTCCATGTAATAATAAAAGAAGAAGAATTGAAAACACTAACACAAACAGGAATATAATGTAGCTAAATATATCAAATATAAGTAGAGAGAAGCAAAATGAAACTCACATTGGAAGAGTACAAGTTAGTGTATTCAGTGAAATAAAATTTTAAATAAGCATGAGATGAAGGTCAAATGCTAGACGGGGCAATGTCCAAAGAAAGCTAAGTGAGATATGGTCAGAAAAATGAGACCTTTTCTCATTTGTGAGGAAAAGTGGACCACCTGATTTTAAATCCAAATAGAGACCAATATCTGTATTAAATCTTTTTTTATTTTAATTTCTAAGATTAACTGAAAAACTTGTTGAGCACAAGTTTTTGTTTACTATTTTTCACCAAATCAACATAAACCAAAAAATATTAACTTCCCCCTGAATGTAGCAAATAACATTTAGAACATAAAATGAGAGGGTCTGAAAGTTTATATAGGAGGTAGCATAATAAAGTGACAGGAGAGATGAAAAATCTGTTCCAAAATCATATGACAAACGCTTGATCAAAACCAAGATTTTTCAGTGTTTTTTTTTAATCCAGATATCAAATATTTTTTTCCTGAATTAGAATTAAATAAGTAATGGTATAGAAGAGAGAATTAATTGTTAAGATATGACCCACACCCATAAAAGTTAATATTCCACTATAAAATAAATATATGTAAAATTTTAACACATTTGTTTGCTATTAATCTCAGGTAAATAAATATAGCCCTTGTGGGGAGTGACTTCATTTGAGTAGATGTATGTTGCAGTCTCACAAAGAAAAGAAATTTGTTTGCCATTCATCATATACTGTTTTCAGCATATGATAGAAATGTGGAATGAGAGCAAAATTCAGCATTTAATTAAAAGCACAAAACACACCTACACTTTATTATATAAGCACACTCCAACAGTGAAATAGTATTATTAGACTTGTTTTTTGGCAAAATACAGTTGATTTTAATTTTATTTTAATGTGACAAAGCTAGATATATTTTGAGTGAGATATAAAAAATGAAATCACTAATTTTTTCATGACCCTTAAAGATTTGAAAGCAATCTGTAAGAGTGAGAGGATGTTTGCCCTGTACATCTGGATGAGGTCCAGTTTGGGTGATTACATTCCACCTGCCAAATTTCTTTCTGTAGTTTCCAGACTGCAGAGCTGTTAGGCAGCTGCCACATGCTATCCTAGTGCTGGTTGCAATTTTGTGATGAATAAAATGTCCCTCTTTTCTTTATTTGTTCAAAGATTTAATAGAAATCAATACTATCATTAATTGTCTTGGAAAAAATATATGCATATCAGACAATCTTTTTATACAGAACCTCTACAACCTCTAAGCCATTTGACACTAAAGTTAAAAAATTATAATTAATGTTTTTCCTGAATGACTTCTATTACATAGTGTAAGTATCTATATAAGCTGGAATCAAGACTGTCGGGAGAAATATCAACAACCTCAGAAATGCAGGTGGCACCACTCTAAAGGCAGAAATTGAAGATGAACTAAAGAGCCTCTGATGGGGGTGAAAGAGGAAAATGTAAAAGCTAACTTAAAACTCAGTTGAAAAAACAAGATCATGGGATTCAGTTCCATCACTTTACAGCAAAGAGAAGGGGAAAAGTGGAATCAGGGACAGATTTTCTTTTCTTGGGCTCTAAAATGACTAGGGGAGAAGGCAATGGCACCCCACTCCAGTACTCTTGCCTGGAAAATCCCATGGACGGAGGAGCCTGGTAGGCTACAGTCCATGGGGTCGCTAAGAGTTGGACACGACTGAGCGACTTCACTTTTACTTTTCCCTTTCATGCACTGGAGAAGGAAATGGCAACCCACTCCAGTATTCTTGCCTGGAGAATCCTAGGGACGGCGGAGCCTGGTGGGCTGCGGTCTATAGGGTCGCAAGGAGTCGGACACGACTGAAGCGACTTAGCAGCAGTAGCAAAATGACCAGAGTGCTGCAGTCCATGAGGTCACAAAGAGTCGAACACAACTGAGCGACTGAACTGAACTGAAAATCACTGTAGACAGTGACAGCAGCCATGAAATTAAAAGATGCTTGTCCCTTAGAAGAAAAGCTATGACAAACCTAGACAGTGTATTAAAAAGCAGAGACATTACTTTGCTGACAAAGGTCAGTATAGTCCAGGCTATGGTTTTTCCAGTAGTCATGTATGGATGTGATCATAACGGAGGCTGAGCTCACGTGATGAAAGCTGAGCAACCAAAGAATTGATGCTTTTGTATTGTGGTGCTGGAGAAGACTCTTGAGAGTCCCTTGGGCTGCAAGGAGATCAAACCACTCAACCCTAAAGGAAATCAACCATGAATATTCATTGGAAGGACTGATGCTGAAGCTCCAATAATTTGGCCCCCTGATGCAAAGAGCTGACTCATTGGAAAAGACCCTGATGCTGGGAAAGATTGAAAGCAGCAGAGGATAAGATGGTTCGATAGCATCACTGACTCAGTGGACGTGAATTTCAGCAAACTTTGGGAGACAGTGAAGGACAAGGAAGCCTGGTGTGCTCTAGTCCATGGGGTCACAAAGAGTCGGACACGTCTTAGTGACCTGAACAACAACAAAATGTAGGGAAAAATTTTTTTTTAATTATTTCAAAAACATAGGTGAAGTTTTGATGAAGATGATGACCAGATCCACGTTATGATGGGGAAAGATACCCATGCTCATGTCATAAAGAATTAATGTTATAAGTCTTACCTAGTATTTAGATTTTCATTTCCATCACTTTGGAAGAATTCATTACAACACTTAAAACCACCTCAGGGCTTCCCTAGTGGCTCAAACGGTAAAGAATCCACCTGCAATGTGGGAAACCTGAGTTTGATCTCTGGGTCGGGAAGTTCAGGGCATGGCAACCCACTCCGGTATTCTAGCCTGTGGTATCTCCATGGACAGAGGAGCCTGGCAGGCTACAGTCCGTGGGATTGCAAAGAGTTAGACACAGCTGATAAGCTAAGCCCAGCACGGCAGACTATATAGTAATTTGTATTTTCCCAAGTGAACACCATTTATTTTTTTCTCCTCGTATTTATCTTTAGATTCACTTCATAGTCTTGTCTTTGTTAATGTTCTCAATTCTTTTCCAATTGGACTTTCCATTTCACAATGGTTATTCTTCTCCCTCTTTTCCTATTAATCATGAAAATTACTCAGATAGGGCATTTGAAAATTGAGGGTTCCTCAACTTTATTTTTGAGTCTATGTGGATTACAAAAAGTTATTTTTCAGAAAATAAGTCTCAAGTATTTTCTTGACACACACACACACACACACACAGTCAGTTATTTATTGAGCTCTTATTCAATTTTATATTTTAATGTGAACTTTGTCTCCTAAGGTAAAAACTTTGATTCACCCACAAGTAGTTAAATTCAGTTTCTTTTGCTACTTTCTATTATAGAAATCTTTTTCTTTTGCTTACATCAAGGTGTTCACTTAACATTTACTTATGTTTTTGTTTTTACAATTTCACGGTTACTTTCTGCGTTCTTCACTAGGGTGTAGTTTCAAGAAAGCAGGGCATCTTGTGTAAGCACTTTATAAATATTTCTGAAGTTAATCAGAACACTTTGGGAAGCATTAATTCTATGCTACTTGTGCTTAGAGCTTATCTTTATTTTTTTGATTTTTGTATATATATTTAATGTTGAGAATTTAATACTTATTAATCATGATACTAATTTGCTTCACATACATCATTTAGCTTTCATAATAATTAATGATGCATTCATAGTGTCATTTTACAAGCTAGGAAAAAAGATATAGATATGATATACAATTCCCAGTGGAAAGTAACATAAGTGAATTTAAATAGAATTATCTGACTCTAAAATCTATATTCTTAGTATTTTGCTAACCACTGTGTTTTAATCTAAATCTCTCTAGTGAGAGCTTTTATATAATAAGTTTCATATTTTGTGGAATTTGGTGATAATTATATCCAATTTAGAACATTATAGTTTAGATTATGGATTGAAATTATATAAACAATTTTTTTTTCCATCAAATTCTATTACAAACAATGTGCATCTTACAAAATGCCAAAAGTTGAAGAGCTAAAACCAATTTTTTAGTTTTAGGCAGAAACAAGTAGATTTTTTCAGTGCAATATTTCACAAGTGTATACTGATAGAGAGACAGAAAGTTTCTCTTAAATCAACCCAATATAATCCAAAAGAGAAAGTAACAGTCTCATTCATCATAGTAACTATTGCTTTCTCAGTACATACTAGATCCAGGGTTTCATCTAGGTTAGTTTTCTATAATAATTTCAAAAGCATATGTGTATTTAATGATTATTTTATTCTAGGCTGATGTTAGACCTTCAGTAAGTGTGTTAGTCACTAGGAATACACACAGTGGTTCAATGGTTCTGAGATTCAGGCTGTCAGACATCATCAGATGATTCCAGTGTGTAGCAAAAGTGGAGAACTGCTGTTCTAGTGAAGTGACAATAGCCAGAGGTTATCAATTAAATACTAGAGTCGGAATGATAGAGGGAGGAACTGAGATTTCAGATGCTTCTATTTGCTTCCCTGGTAGCTCAAACACTAAAGAATCTGCCTGCAACACAGAAGACCTGGGTTCGATCCCTGGGTTGGGAAGATCCACTGGAGAAGGCAATGGCAACCAGCAGTGTTCCTGCCTGCAGAATTCCATGCACAGAGGAGTCTGGTGGGCTATAGTCCTTGGGGTCACAAAGAATTGCACACAACAGCGATTAACACTTTCCCCTTTCACATTATAAATTTAATTGTATCTTTGATATCTTCATTATTTCTTCTTATAATCTCTCACCTTGGTTGCCTTTAGTGTGAAGCAACAGGCTCTTCTGAAACCCCAACTTAGGTGCAATCCATTAACACCCCTACACTTAACGTCTCTCAGAAGCAAGGAAATAGTCAACTTTTCTTGTTTTTCCATTCCTTTTATAATCTGTTGTCCTAAACTTGCATACATCTTTTTTGTTGTTGTTGTTTCTTATTTGTTTTGTTCTCTCATATCATTTGTTGTGCACCTTTTATCTCATTTATATCCTTGGCTCATGCACCATGGCCAGAGACTTTGTTCCCCCAAGGATGCTTCATTCAGCAGAAGCTCATAGTTCCTGACTTGCTTAAATTATAGAATCTTCAACTTCTTTCAATTTAAATCTATCAGATGCACATTTAATCTACATTTTGTTATCATATAGAAGTGTTCTTCCACATATACTAGAATTTTAAAATGGTATTATTTATCCATAAACTTACATTCTTTCAGACTATTAATTTCTTATCCCCACTAAAATTCTCCTTCAAACTTACTGAAGGCAATATTTATTATTCACCACTTCATCACTGTATATTAGCTTCCAACAGCGTTTAATAATTTTCTAACTTACTGTAAAACCTATAATACATCCCCTGCACTACCTTGTTACCATCCTTAGATTTTAACGACTTTAATTTACACTTCATCATTTCTTCCATTTTCTGCATCAGAAAGATTCCTTTCAGAAAATTGTCAAGGGTAAGTATTCTCAGCATTTGAGAAATAAGAAAAATATCAAGTAATCAAAGACAGAACCTTTTTGGTTGGTGTGGTTAATGGAACGCCTAGGAATATTTACATTATAAATGATTTGCTCTCAAAAACACAAACCTCACCATATCATCAGAACATAATCTGCCATTGCCTTTAGAGTCATATCATAATTTTATGTGTATCCACGCTGAAACATTAACTGATACACTATAGCTAAAACAGATAGATAAATAGATAGATGGACAGAGATATGCAAACATATTAAGTGTTGAATGAATATATGGAGAAGTGAAAGGATGGACTTACTAGGTCACATTCATTTTTTCCCTCTAAGAAATGAGTTGTCCTGTTAGGAAACCAACCACATTTTTCAACAGGTAAACCGCAAAGAAGAGATATTTGCAGATTTAAAAGACAAGATACATTTAAAATATTTCAATCATGACTCAACACTTTCAAAAATACAGCATTTATGTGATAACAAGAAATTATGAGTAATGCTTAGTATTACATGATATGTTATTTTGTGCATCTTAATGATATTATGGCTATAATTTTAAGAAAGAAAGATTTTTAGATATGCATATGGTAATACTTATGTATGAAATGATGAAAGTGTTGGATTTGCTTCAAAATAATTTGAGCCAGGAAGATAATATAGGGATAAAAAGTAGAAAGAATGCCTGAATTTGATGATTATGAAATCTTTGTGATGTGTACATAGAGGTTCATTAACCTAATCTTTCTCTGTACATACGTAATTGAAATTTTCCATAACAAAATGTTAAAATACAATTTTCTAAAGTAAATTTTAAGTAGTCTACTACGCAAACTATTTTGATGCATTCAAATTATTGATAGCATTAGTGATATAATAGTTATTAACTCAAGTAATATTTGACACATCAATTCTTGCTATCAAATATTCAAATCTTAAAAAGATGATATAATAAAATATTTCTCATAGTGAGTTTTCTTTTTCTTGTCTCTGATACTTTAGAATTGGCTTTCAGTCCAAAGACATTGAGACAGCCCTGTTTCATGCCAGTTAGGAGCCAGTGGTAAGTCTGACTGTAGAAAGTGCAGGAATAGGACACTGAATGGCTAGACACTGTGATGAGAACAACTTTGTGAAATAGAGAAGAGAAAAAACTTTGTTGTGTAAAATTCTACTTGAAATATCATAGCACTTGCACACTAAGGTTTATGATAACATTATGTAAAGTGAAAACTTGAAAATAAATGAACTTCAGTGTGATTCTGGAAGACATAGCTGTGTAGTGCCAGACCATGTATATAGCACATAAAATAAATTGAGATAAATAAGAATCAGCAAATAAAATGTGTTGCTGAATACAATTTGTCTTCCTATCTCTCTATATATCTTTAATAGTGTACTCTCTCACATATTCTCTCTCTTTCTGTCACAGTAGGTTCTAGTTTAACTGATGTAAAAAACTAATGGCGTGTAATCTTCATGTGTGAGGCGAATTGCCAGTCCAGGTTCGATGCATGATACAGGGTACTCGGGGCTGGTGCACTGGGATGGCCTGGAGGGGTGGGATGGGGGGGGTGGAAGGGGGTTCTGGAGGGGGAAAGCATGTGTACCCATGGTGGATTCATGTCAATGTATGGCAGAACAAATACAATGTTGTAAAGTTAAAAAATAAAAAAATAAATTAAAAAAAAAAAAAAAACTAATGGCAGTTCTCAGCAATAGATTTTCTTGGGTGAGCAGAAAAGAGGGCTAGCAAGGGAGCAGATGAGGAATAATTATAGTGTATCTTTATGGCATATTTTTGCTATTCTTGCTGAGAAAGATTTAGTGGATGCTGAAGTACTATCAGAAAGAGAATTCATGAAAACACTATGAATTAAACACTCATTTAGTCCTAAGACTACTTTTAGAGAACTTCCTTAAGGTTTTTCTCAGTAGGTCAGACTTTTCACATGGCAACTTAGATGTTTAAGAAACAAGACAAAAGCTGTCCATGTTCTTAAAGGCTGGACCTGAAACCGTCGTTGGGTAATGCTCACTGCATTGTATTGATTGAAGCAGTCAGAGGGCACCCCCAGATTCAAAAAGAGGAATATTCTAACTTCTTGATTAGAGAAACATAAAAAAAAAAAAAAAAAAAATGAGCTCCTTATTTACTTAGTCCATCATAGAAAGAAAAAAGAAGGAAATTTTTCTTTTAAAAGTAGACTTGTAAGGCAGGATTTTGAAAACAGGAAATTCAGAGTTAACTTCAGATTCTGTGATGTAGAGACCTTAAAAATTGAGAGACTCATTGCTACTGGAGGGAATTCTGCCTGATGTTGGCACACAGATGAATCCCTGTTCAAAAACTGCTCCCGAAGGAATTTTAATTTACTCAAAAGTCAACCCCTCTGTGGGGCAAATCACATCCTTTGACTGGCTGATGTGAGGTTCAAAGACCTGGGATTCTTCCACTCAGTTTGGGATGATGCTCCAGAGTTCCCTGTGGAACTTCTTAGCAACTCAAGTTCTCCCTCTGTGCACATCTGCTTTCTTGTCTTTTCATTGGAGTACCCCACAAAAATATCATCTCATGCAAAACTGAGTTATGACACTTGCTATGCAAAAATGTATAAATCATAAAATGTAAATTTTATTATTTGTTTTTTGAAACAAAACATTCTGTATACTCATACTTTTGATTCACTAATCAAATCAGTCATAAGAGCTTTATTTGAAATATGATGCATGCAG
Organism: Giraffa tippelskirchi; assembly: GCF_054371585.1. NCBI lineage: Eukaryota > Metazoa > Chordata > Mammalia > Artiodactyla > Giraffidae > Giraffa > Giraffa tippelskirchi. Next base: position 88,191,020 of record NC_137285.1, on the reverse strand, counting down.
TTATTTTAATTATTTTAAAAATATTTTCATAAGAAGCATTTAATGACCAAAAGTCCTAACTTTGGACTGAATGGCAGTTCACTGTTTTTTAGAGAACTGTTTTGTTTTTTTTTTAAATAAATTCTACAGTCAGACATTTCCTCCTGAAGTTCAAACACATTACAATGTTATTATTTATAACCTTCTGCAAATTCACTGTCTATTTTAGAGGAATTGGGGCTTATCTGAAAACAAAATCCCTACAGTCAAGCAGCTTAAAAGTACAAAAGAGAAAAAGGCAATCAGAACTGCAGGGGGGCTGCAAATCACATTGATTTTAAGATTAAAGATATGAGCTAGAAGGAGTCAAAAGTAATGCAAATTTCATGCCAAGATCAACCAAAACAAAGTTATTTTGTTCAGTTCACAAAACTATAGCTTTTATAATTCTTTTTCTTCTCTTTTTTCACCTGCTTTATCTGTTCCTAGGCCATAAAAGTGCTAACAGGCTGTGAGGCCACTCATATGACACTAAGTATTTTGTGCCCAGGGCAAAATGATTAGAATCATTATATTTGAATTTTTCAATACAAATCCTTCTACCCAGTGACTCTCTATTTATATAACTGACCTCATTTTCCAGAGAAGTCAAGTAGAACCTTTCATTCTCCTCTGAACCTGCCCATTCTTTCACCATTAGTGTTTCTATTTTTCTTTGAATGTGCATGCTAATTTTCTTCATTCATGTCCCACTCTTTGTGACCCTGTGGACAGTAGCCTGCCCGGCTCCTCCGTCCATGGGATTCTCCAGGCAAGAATACTAAAGTGGGTTGCCATTTCCTTCTCCAGGGGATCTTCCAGACCCAAGATTCAAATCCGAGTCTCTAATGTCTCCTGCATTGGCAGGCGGGTTCTTTACCACTAGCGTCATCTGGGAAGTTCACTTCCTTCATTTTTCACCTTTGATACAGACTTTTCTCAATGTTAAGGCCCCTTATTGCTATCGACACACTCTCTTTTCATCTACACTTTTTTTTTTTAAACTTCACACATCCTTAATATATTAAAAAAATAAAACTAATAAGCTTACATTTGTATTTTCAGTCTTACCTCTCTTCTGAAGCGCAGTTCCTCTTTGTAAGATGTGTCTAGAGAATTTCCACTAAATGTTGCACCATTTTTCATCAATCAACATTTTCAAACTTCTCTTCAGCTTTCTACCGTGAACTATAAATTAATTACTCCTTATTATTATATCATTTTTAATAACATCATCTTTCTTATACTTTCTCATATTTTAAATCTAGCATTTTCTTTGGTAAATTCCCTTCTCTCAACATATAGCACTGTCACGCTAGTGTATGCTCCTCGGTTCTGTCTTGTCACAACAAAGATTTGGATTGATGGACATTAGAGCCCTAGACGGGTCATGGTCACGGCTTTCGGGTCTTGGACAGACTGTTACAGCTCTCAGGTCTCGAACAGACCATGTTATAGCTCTTAGACGAATCCGTGTTACAGCTCAGCGTTACAGCTTTTATTGCGATAATAGCAGGAAAATCCATCCTCGAAACATGAGGGCATGCCAACTGTCGACCCAAAGACACGAAGAGAAGAATGCCCCAGCATGCAGGAGAGAGAGAGAGAGAATGTTTTGGCTCCTCTTTTTATATGTTTATTTTTCTCCCCTGGGCCTGCCCTATGCAAATTGGGCTTAGCCAGGAGGGCTGTTCTACCTGAAGTTCTCACTCTGGTCCTCGGATCTTCCTTTGACCTTCCTTTGTTTCATTTCCATGGACTTTTCCCTTTCTTGTCTTCTAGCTACCGCCACTTTGGACTCCTGTTTCCTATTCTAACTACCTAACAGCATGAAATCAGATTTCATTATCAAGACAGCCTGGTCCTTGTTTAGTTTGTTACTTACTGTAATCTAGGTTCTCATAAACTCATGCCTGGAGTATTAAATTTTATTCATTCAACACTATTAGTTGAGCTCCAATAATATTCCAGGCTCTATGCTCAGAACTGGGAAGACAGTTCTTTCAAACACAGATAGAGGCCTGAAGTCGAGTACCTTACCTTCTCCAAGAAGAGAAGCAGTCATGGTAATGTGGCACATGCTGGCAAATGGGGATGTAAAGAAGTGAGACATTTTCTGATTTATACTTACTTTCTTATTCTTTAATGCTCCCAGAATATCCATAAATATGTAATCTGCTTTCTAACCAGAATACAATGGGTGTCAATAAGTAATGAAGAAGATAAAAGGTAAAGAAAAAGACAATTAGAGAACATTAACTACATGACAATGACAGCCTATGAGTAAGTACTTTAGATAATACTAGGCATATTTTTTGAAGAGTAGCTCAGATAATAGTTTATCAAGTTAAATAATCACTGGAGGAACACTTTTCTTAAAATTAAAATGCTTTCTTTTCATTTATCAAGAATCATTGCAACTAATCAGATACCATATTATAAAATTTGCTATTGTTTTGAAATAATTTTATGGATAGATATTTGATTTTTTAGGAATTAGTATCTTTTCATTTGATCTCACTTAAAGTTCTTTGAGGGAGCCATTTTGATTCATATTTCTATGTCTTAAGTGGTAGTTCACTATTTTGTACCTAATATCATTTTTTATATATATATACATATATATTATTTTCTTTCTCGGACACTTTAGTTATAACATATCATTCTTCCAATCTGAAATCCCAACTCCTTTAAACTCTTCTAAATGGGTAACTTCTAAAATGGAATCATAGCAGATGTACTATTGTTCATTATTTCTACAAAATTTTATCAAAGCTCTTCAGAAGTAGGATTAAATTTTTTAAAGGAAGAACTGCAAATTTTGAACTTTTATAGGGAGATGTCACTATGAGTCATTTTTTCGAGTACCATAATTTAGATATAGCAAAGGATGTTCAGCTTGATAGATGAATCTCAAGTTATCTCGTTCATCTTGCCCAGTGTTTTTGGTGAACGTCGTTCTGCATATCACACCCGCTGTTAAAAATCTTTTGTTAAAATGCATCTGAGGCTTCCACAGTGTTCCCAGGATTCCCAGGACAGCCAGCCTGCCTTGGATTCTGGCACCAGCAAACCCTTATTTGAGTTAATTAAGATAATTGTTTTCCCAAAGACTGCTTTGCCAAGAAAAAGTGAAGTCACTAGGGTAGCTTCTTTTTTTTTTTTTTGCATGTATCTCCATACTGCTCTAAGATATTCATTACAGTTCAAATAATTTGAAATTTCTGACTATGTCTTACTAAGGAGAAAATTCCTACAGTGAAGAGTAGGCCAATTATTCCTATATTTATCATCAAACTTTTTTTATGTTTTAGACTTGGAGGGATACTAGCTTCTTTTCTAAAGAATATTATCTGTGGCAAGAAGACATGTTTTTGAATTACCCATATGAATATGCTTGCATAGAAATTTGGCAATAATATGGCCTGCAAATTACATTTCAAACGAAATCAAAGGTAATGTTTATACTATATATATATATGTATATATATATATATATATATACATACACACATATATACATATATATGGAGAAGGAAATGGCAACCCTCTCCAGTATTCTTGCCTGGAGGATCCTAGGGACGGTGGAGCCTGGTGGGCTGCCATCTATGAGGTCGCACACAGTTGGACATGACTGAAGTGACTTAGCAGCAGCAGCAGCAGCATATATATATATATATATATATCACATATATGAACTTTTATAATCTCATATCAGTATTTTAAATTGATAATGATTTAATCTTCTTCCCCCAAATTCTCAGCTGGCTCCTATAAATACCTTTTCATCATTTAATTATTCAATAACTTCTAAATTGTGTGGTTAAAAAATCATTTTCAAATGTATTCTCCCCAATTAGTTCCTTTTACAATATTCACATTCCAGCCAAACCATTTTTTATTCCCATATGTGGAATACATTATACCGACTTCGTACCACTACAAGTTCTCTTCCCAGGTTTACACATGCCCTCATTTTCATAATCTACTTATCATTCAGTGCCCAATACCCAACTGGAAACATCGTCTGTAAAGTCTTTCCTGAAACATTACCCTGTGCCAAATTCATCTTTCCTCTATAGTATTATATTATATATAAAATACCAGAGAGACTTGTCTGAATACATCTCAAGTAAAGAAGGATGAAATCGAGTGTGAGGAGGTAGTGTACATGAAGAAGAAAGAACTTGATGAAAGACTTGATTTGGCTTTCATGATGAAGCTTGATTTGGCTGAGATCAAGCCACAAAGGCTTGCTCATATGTAAGTCAAATTATTATGACTATAACAAACATACAATGCCATTATAAATTTTATTTCATCAAAACTGGAAAAATTAAAGTAAGTTAGTTAGCCATGAAGCAATAAAAAATGCATTGTACACAGTATATAAAGTATATCTTATATGCATTATAAGAAACCAGAATTGAAAGAGACACATGTCTCTTTGGCAAATTTATAAGATGTAAGGAATAGTTGGAGAAGTAATTTAAAGTGATTTCATGGAGAACCTTATATAAAGGAATATGAAACCTCTGAACAAATTAACGAAGAGAATAATATAATAAAATTGGCAGTTTGGGAGGCCCCTCTAATTATACTGTAAAAAATGAGTTGGAAATTAATAAATGCATCATAAGAACCATAAGAAGTGGTAGTGATGATGAAGAAAATGACAGGGATTTGTAAATTTGTAGGCTGTGATTTGGAAAACAATTTGATTTGTAGAATCTTACAACAGTCGTATAAATGTGAGGGAGAGAGAAAAGAAAAAGGTAGACATGTTTACATATCTCTATTGGGCAATTAGTGCCACATTCTAAGATAAAGATTATTGTGCCGAAAGCGGAAGGACAATTTGAAGTTGATGAGTTTAGTAAATGTTGTATTTATTTTAACATGTTTGTTCTAGAGCAAAGTGAATATTTATAGAATACTTACTTTTTGAACATGCATAATGTGTATGTGGGATATGTGTGTAGAGAAAGAGATCTAGAGAAAGAACTGTATTGCTATGTAACTCCATTATATATAGAACACATATAAGAATATATACATATATATGAATACTTCTATATGAAGATAGTATTAATACTGTAATACTACATGAATACATATACACATGTATGACTAAAGACATTGCTCTTAAAACTTAGTTAATACAATTAATCTCAAATTACATAGGGAAAAAGAAAACTATGTAAGAGGGTTTCTGGGCCAATTATTTCTAAGACTGAAATTAAAAGCTGTACCAACTTTATAAAACCTTATACGTTTTATTAATTGGATTTGATTGCAAAAAAAAAGTATAAACTTTTTCCAATCTTTTATGAGTTGTTATAAAAATCAGACAAAAGCAATTTCAGTTATAGAAATAGATGCATAGTTCTTATATTATTAGGAAAATAAAACCAGCAATATATATAAACAAAATAAGTTATCATGCCACAATATTTGCTCCATTACCTCTCACCCAAAGACTAAAGATGTCTTAGCATTAGAAAATATATTAAGGTTTTATGATTTTCTCTTTTGCAGATTAAATATTTGGGGAATCCATCTTGTCCAGAACTACTACACGTATGACATATATTTAACAGAGGTATGTAGTACTTACATATTGAATACACAATTAAATTATACATATAATTCATGCAGTATAATATAATGTGATTTACATGTAATATATTATATATGTAATATATATGATGCATTTTATATGATTATATATGATATATTATATAAAATATATAATTATATGCAATCTAAATTATATATAATGCATATAAGATATATGTTATATACTGTGTACAGTGCATTTTTGTTGCTTCATGGCTAGCTAACTTACTTTAATTTTTCCAGTTTTGATGAAATAAAATTTATAATGGCATTGTATGTTTGTTATAGTCATAATAATTTGACTTACATATGTCATAAAATGATTATCACAATACATTATTTCTGTTCATCATGTAAGTGCAAGAAAAAAGAAAGAAAAGTCTTCTTCCTGTGATGTGAACTCTTAGTATTTATTCTCTCCACAACTTTTGTTTTTGTTCAGTTGTTCAATCACTAAGTCATGTCCTACTCTTTGTGACCTTATTGACTGCAGCACGCCAGGCTTCCTTGTCCTTCACTATCTTCCAGAGTTTGCTCGAACTCACATATACCAAAAAGCAGTGTTGATCAGCACCAGAGTTTTGACCTGCTCCCTTTCCAACCTGGACTGGTTCACCCCTCCTTAGGCATTCAATCCTCCCCGGGCAACTTCGTTGTCTCAAACTCCCAGGAGGTCACCACATTGAGGCCAAACTTACTGCAAACATCCAGTCTACATGGTGCACTGCAGCCCAGAACTCCTGGGCTCAGGCAATCCTCCAGCCTCAGCCTCCTGGGTAGCTGGGATTACAGGCATGCACTTTTACACAACACAGGAAACTATAAGCAGGGTGAAAGGACAGCCCTCAGAATGGGAGAAAATAATAGCCAATGAAACAACTGACAAAGAATTAATATCCAAAATGTACAAGCAGCTTATGCAGCTCAATACCAGAAAGGCAAACAACCCAATCAAAAAATGGACAAAAGACCTATACAGACATCTCTCCAAAGAAGATATACAGATCGTTACTAAACACATGAAAAGATGCTCAACATCACTTATTATTAGAGAAATGCAAATCAAAACCACAATGAGGTATCAATTTTACAGTGGTCAGAATGGGCATCATCAAAAAGTTTACAGACAATAAATGTTGGAAAGGGAAACCTATGAGGAAAAGGGAACCCTCTTGCACTGTTGATGAGAATGCAAATTGGTACAGCCACTATGGAGAACAGTGTGGCACTTCCTTAAAAAACTTGGAATAGAACTGCCATATGACCTAGCAATCCCACTGCTGGGCATACACCCTGAGGAAGCCAGAATTGAAAGAGACACATGTACCCCAATGTTTATTGCAGCACTATAAATGATAGCTAGGACATGGAAGCAACCTAGATGGCCCTCGGCAGATGAATGGATAAGGAAGTTGCGGTACTATACACAATGGAATATTACCCAGCCATAAAAAGGAATACATTTGAGTCAGTTCTAAAGAGGTGGATGAACCTGGAGCCTATTGTACAAAGCAAAGTCCGAAAAAGAAAGACAAATACTGTATATTAACACATATATATGTAATTTAGAAAGACAGTACCAATGATCCTACATGCAGGGCAGCAAAGGAGACACAGATACAAAGAACAAACATTTGGACTCTGTGGGGGAAGGCGTGGGTGGGATGATTTGAGAGAATAGCACCGAAACATGTACATTACCATAGGTAAAGTAGATGACCAGTGCGAGTTTGATGTGTGAAGCAAGGCACCAATGATTGTGCTCTGGGACAACCCAGAAGGATAAGGTGGGAGGGAGATGGAAGGGCTAGGGATGGGGGAACACGTGTACACCTGTGACCAATTCATGCTGATGCATGGCAAAAACCATCACAATATTGCAAAGCAATTATCCACCAACTAAAATAAATTAATTGATAAAAAAAGAAGTGCTAAATATAATCGTCCTGTTGTACATTACTTTCCTAGTACTTATTTATCTTAAAACTGGAATTTTCTACCCTTTGTCCACCTTCATTCAATTCCCTCTCCTTCCATGCCCTGCATCTGGTAACAACACATCTGATCTCTTGCCGAGAGTCTATTTATTTCATTCTTTAAAAAAAACAAACAAACTTCTACACACAAGAACAATGATAAAGTATTTGTCTTTTTCTTACTTCTTTCATTAAGTATAACACCCTCGAAGTCAATCAAAACATTTTGTCACAAGCAAGAGGATTTCATTTTTTTTTGTAGTTGAATAATGTTTCATTCCATAATACTCCACATTTTCTTTAATCGTTTTTCTGTCTATGGATGCTTGGGCTTTTTTGTTTGTTTTCATTTTTTGGCTATTGAATATATTGCTGCTTTGAAAATGGAAGTGCAGATATCTCTTTGACATAATGTTTTTGTTTCCTTTAGATATATTCCCAGAAGTGGAGTTACTGGATCATCTTGTGATTATTTATTTATTTTTTTCATTTTTTGAGGAGCCTTCATATTTTTCTTGGTGTTTGTACCAATTTGCAATCCCACCAATAGTGCAAGGATTTTCTTTTCTCCACAACCACATCAGTGTTTGTTATCACTTATCTTCTTGATGATAGTTCATGGCAACTTCTAAAACAAATCTTATATTTGAGAATAAATAAGAAATAATTAATTTATTTCACTAGTAATTTTTCAATCCTAAAAGACGTGGAGTTAGAATTAAATAAAATAAAGTGAGAAGGCAATTTTGATTATCAGTAGGGTAGAAGATCAGACTAAACTCTCTCCCATTTTAATTCTGAGTATACCTTCCTGTAGAGGAAGATACCAGAGACACCTTCACTTGAATTTGATTTAACAGGGTATATTCCCCTAAAACCAAGTTTAAAATTTAACCTGAATAATCTTTTGGTGCCTGACATAAGCAGACATATGCATCATTTGGATGAATGTAAATTTAAAGCAGACTTTTACTTCTTTACAACATGGAATAATGAAGGTCAGATTTAACAACCTACCTTTAAAAAACCTAAAACATAATTAAAATATACAAAATAATGGTTTTACAGACATTGGATATTAGGTAGGGTAGACAGTGATCATTGAGAGGTGGGACACACACACATACACACACACACAATGTGAAACTTGTAATTGCCCAAGCTTCCTGCCTTCAGAGTCTCCAGGCTGCAATATGGGAAGATTCCACGACAGCTGGTCTTCTCACTGAGGTGATTAGATGGGATGGATATATGCAAAAGCCAAGAAGATTAGATTTCTTAGTGCTGAGTTTCAAAGAAAAGAAAATTAGAAATAAAGCTCCAGAGTTCTGAGGAGAGTTCTCCTCATGTCTGCAGCTGAGTAGAGCATATGTATATGAGAAAATTACTACACTCTGAGGAAATAGACAACAAAAGCCTAACATATAGCACTGGGAGCTATATTCAATATCTTGTAATAACCTCTAGTGGAAAATAATCTGAAAAGAATATCTATATTCCTATATATATATATGTATATATATTGACATGTAAGTATACTATATATATATATAATTTATATATGTATGCATGTAAAACAGAATCACTTTGCTGTATACCAGAAACATTGTACGTCATCTATACCTCAATAAAAATATTAAAAAAATAAAATGACAGCAAATTGGATCTAAAAATATAGGAAAATTATAATGCATGATCAGCAAGTGTTTGCCACCGTTTACAAGTTTGGTTTAACATTAAAAATTCAAAGTAATTCACCTATTACAAAATTTTTAAAATGTGTCTATATGTTCTCAGTCATTTGAATTGATGTAGAATATCATTTGATAATATTCAACATCTATTTTGTACACAAAACTTTAAGGAAACTATGAAGAGGAAGCAACTTCCTCAGCCTGATAAATGACATCTACAAAACACCTAGAACTGGAATCACATTTAGTGGTAAAACATTGTCTATTCTACTGCTAAGACCAAGATCGAGGCAAGGATACTTACTTCCATTTAATATTTTACTGGAGGTTCCAGCCAATGCAGTGTGTGTGTGCACACACAAAAAAAGTACATGGACATGGATAGAAGGATAGATGATAAATAGATAGACAGATAGATGATAGATAAATAGATATTTTAATCAATATACTCCAACAAGTATATTGATAATATATTTGTCATTTTTTTGTCATGACATTTATGCTGTAGAAACTATTTACGTGAGTTTCAATATTTCCAAATTGTATTCTAGTTATTTTTCTGTATTTTGCTTCCTAATCTGAATTAGTCTGAAAGCAAATAACCCTGATTTATATTAACATGCACTTTAAAATTCCTTGAAATTATATATGTGATCTTTCTTCTAGTAAAAGATATGTAAATATAGATGAACATTTTCTCAACCTTAGTTTGTAGATACTACCTAATACCTACTTCAATTGCAAGTTTCTGAACAAAAATGGCATGATTTTTAAAAATCTATATAAACTGAACTCTCTTTGGAAAGAGAGAACATAAAATAATAAATTAAATAAATCCATAGCATTTATTGGGGCTTCCCTCATAGCTCAGTCAGTAAAGAGTCTGCCTACAATGAAAGAGACTCAGGTTTGATTCCTGGGTCCGGAAGATCCCCTGGAGTAGGAAATGGCAACTCCCTCCAGTATTCTTGCCTGGAGAATCCCGTGGACAGAGGAGCCTGGGGGGCTACAGTCTATGGGGTCCCAGCTGGACATGACTGAGCAACTAAGCGCGCACACACACACACACACACACACACACACACAGCATTTATGTACTTTCCTTCTTTTTTGTACTTGCTATATATAAATTTTCAGTGCTAGAAAAGAAGACAAAGCAAAGCAAATGTATCTTTTCTGATTTCTTTGGAAACCAAGTCTGAAGTGCCTTTGATAAGCTGTCTATTGCCAGTAGTGAAAGGAAATTTCAGTTGCTGACTACCTGTTGAAAGAGACGTGTGTCAGTTTCTAGGCCTATTACAATACTCTCAGTTGCCCAGAGGAAAAGCAATTAAAACAATATTTTTACTCTTCTTTGGAACATGTATGGGTAAGTTTAATTTCAAGAGTAAGGTAATGCCACAATTGAAGTGCTATTTCCTCTTTAGATGTTGCAACTTTTTTGAGTACTAGAGAAATAGCAGACTTGTAAGAGTACAGTATCCATGGCAACAGTGGCTTCAATATTTCACTTTTGCTATATTTGGAAGTCATCCTTTGTTTTCATCATTTTGTGGTTCACATTAATTACTTTTAAATAGATAATTTAATAGTTATTAACGATAAGCTAGGTTCAATTACTTTGAATTCACTTTGAAGCTTTCCTTTGTTCTTTACTATATAATAATACAAAAACTACTTTATATGTCTTAATTTTACTTTAAACAAATGAAGAAAATGTAAGCATATTCTGTTCAATGTACTTACTTCTCTCCCAAGGTAATTGTTTTTGTTTGGATTATTTATTTGACCCCACTTAAAATTAGTTTAAATATATCCTTGATAACATGCTTTAAGAACTTGTAACTTATGGTCTGAAAATAAGATAACATTACTAAACTGCTAATAAGATGTTAAAGTATATTGAAAGCTTTAAATTCTAAGTCAAAAATCTTCATATTATTCAGGATGAATGAGGCATGAACAAATCACTACTTTCGTGGTGCTAGTGGTAAAGAACCCGCCTGCTACTGCAGGAGACCTAAGAGACGCGGGTCCAAGCCCTGGGTGGGGAAGATCCCCTGGAGGAGGCCATGACAACCCACTCCAGTATTCTTGCCTGGAGCTTCCCATGGACAGAGGAGCCTAGCAGGCTGCAGTCCACAGCATCACAAAGAGTTGGACATGACTAAAGCGACTTGGCATGCACACATGCATGTTTGTCTTAAACTTGCTAATTTTTGGCAAGAATCTTGTAACTACCGTCTATTGAGTAATTATTAATCGGTGGATGCTTTAATATACCCTTTAGGAAAGCTATCTCATGCAATCCCCATTACAACCAAACTTGTTATTTTATCAACATTTTACAGATCAGTAAAATGAATCTTAGAGTAGACAAGAGAAAGTGACAGGGTTAGTGGCTCAGTGGTGTCTGATTCTTTGTGACCCTACAGTCTGGACTGTAGCCTGTCAGGCTCCTGTGTTGATGGGTTTCTCCAGGAAGAATACTGGAGTGGATATCCATTCCCTTCTCCAGGGGACCTTCCCGACCCAGGGATTGAACCTGAGTCTCCCACATTGCAGAAGGATTCTTTACTAACTGAGCCACCAGGGAAGCCCTTATCAATGTAAAAAACAAAAGTCAAAAGTGATGAAACTATGATTTACAACTTTGATTCATAAAGATAAGATAGAACCAGCATCTTTTTCCCTTTTGCTTTCTTTACTCAGTTCTTCTGAGTACTATTTTTTTTTTTTTTTTTGCTGTCTTGGGTCTTAGTTGTGGCTTGCTGGATTTTTATGGCTACACTTCACAGCTTCTCTCTAGTTATGGCACACACGCTCCAGACTGTGGGTTTTCTAGTTGCAGCATGTGGGTTTAGCTGTCCAGAGGCATATGGGACCTTGCTCCCCAACCAGAGACAGGAATTCATGTCCCCTGCATTGGGAGGTGGATTCTTAACAACTGGACCACCAGGGAAGTCCCTCTCCTGAATAATCTTTAACTCTTTATTTCTTCCTTCCTTTTGACTCTCAGTTTCAAAATATTAATTCAACCTTAGTAATTGTGGCTCATGGTTAAGAATCTGCCTGCAATTCAGGAGACCTGGATTCAAACCCTGGGTCAGGAAGGTACACTGGAGAAGGGAAAGGCAACCCACTCAGTATTCTTGCCTGGAGAATTCCATGGACAGAGATGCTTGTTGGGTTACCGTCCAAGGGGCTACAAAGAGTTGGACATAACTGAGCAAATAACACTACACCCTATCTTTTTTTTTTTACCATGATTTCTCTAATATTCTCTACTACTAAATCAGCCTTCATTTCTGTTTCCTCAACTATTAAAACATCTTTGTAAATTATCCTGAGTATTTATATCTTTCCAATTTAACTAACCTATTGTCTACATGTTTTAAGGTCTGTATTGATCTTTTCTCAACACACACAAACACACAGAAATACACACTCTAATATGTATTTCCTTTGATGTAATAAAAGACAAAGAAAATACCAGGGGTGGGAAAGAAGTTAGGAGAGAATATTATGGTAGTAAAACAGAAATATAAGATGTTAACATAAGATTTTTGTCTGAAAAAAGGGAAGCATATTTCATACTTTGAGATACTGTAGCTGTGTAGAGATTATTAACATATATTATGATTTATAAAAGGATGCCTTGATCTTCCACTCCTAACTTTAACTATAAAGATTTTCCATATTTTTTTTTTCTGATTCTAGTATCCCTATCCTTCTATTTCTTATTTGTGTGTCTATTACAGTCAAGTTATAATATTACCTCATTTCAAGTAGACCATTAGCATAGAGGTGTAGGCAAATGAAAAAGAAGGAGGAAGACTAGTAAGTTAATGGAATTATGTAATCATTTTATTTGATTAGAAATAGAATCTTAGGTAACCATTATATTTTCAAAAGGAGATTCTTTTTGAAGAATAGACAATGACTGGATATCTGGGGAAAGAAAGTGAAACATTGATAGGTTTATAGGAAAAAAAGGAACCGACAGCAATCACTTTCTTCTATGGTAATCAAAAGAGAGATTATTATTGTTCTATTTAGAATATAAACATTTATTTTGGAAACAGGGTTTCAATCTCATCTCTGCCTTAGCCCTAACAGTGTTTCCTTTTAGTGATATCAAATTAGCTATCAAAGAAAGGAAATTACTAATATACATTTATTTCTAATTATAGATTCCTAAACAGACTTATTAGAATTTTCTTCAAAAATTCATAGATAATAAAAATAACATGTTAAAATAGCTATTTTAGTTAATTAAAATACATAGTATAACAACGTCCATAATAGATATCACAAATTATGTTGAATATTTTTTTTTTAATTTATTCTGCAAAAAGTAACATTTCAATTTAGCATTTGAAAATTTAAATGTATAATTGTGTGCAATTGCAGCACTGGAAAAACAAGTAATTTTAATTGCATTTAAAATTTGGTAAACATTGTATTTGAAATATTGGCAAGTTTTAAATAGAATTTTTAAAAAATCTACCTGTGTGAACTGTACTATAAAATATCCATTTAGGTAGCATACATGGGAGTAAATAATAATATTGATTATTCAGAAGTATGGTTATAAAACATATTCTATCCATCAAGAAATCGCTTCATAGCTTTCACTGATGGATTTATTTTGAAGTTTTTCTTTTCTTTTCTATTTTTTTTTTGGTTTGTTTTTCTCCTTTTAGAATGTGTCTATTTTTTCCTTTGAAGCTTTCACATCTTAATTTCTGCTTCTTATTATTCCCTTTATGCCCAGGGTCTTACTATTTGTTTTCTTCTAATCCCCTCACTAACACTGAGCATTCACTTCTTTGTTTGCTTGGTGTCCTCTTCATCACTAAATTACTTAGTGAAGGTAGTCACTGATCTGCCGCAAGGAAGAAATTACCTTAGGCTTTCAAGAGGTGATAAGAATAGAAATTATTTTGTTTTCTGACCACTCCTGTGATTTCAAAGAAATATTTCCAGTAGTATTTTTCTTAAATATTTTGTTTGTGCCCCTATAAAACATCAAATAAAAATAAGAAACTAAAGAAACCTCACCAAAGAGATAATAATCCATCTGGGAATAGACTTTCTTGAAATGTACTACCAAAAGAGGCAAAATGAACTGCCTTTGAAACATTTCAGATATGACTTAAATCAAATACCTTATGATTATACAATGGAGGTGATAAACAGGGAAACAATAGAATGGGAAAGACGAAGATCTCTTCAAGAAAATTGTTGGAAATATCAAGGGAACACTTTATACAAGGATGGGCATGATAAAGGACCAAAACGGTAAGAACCTAACAGAAGAAGAAGAGATTAAGAAGCGGTGGCAAGGATGCACAGAAGAACTATTCCAAAAGGCCTTTATGACTGGGGCAACCACGATGGCAATGGTCACTCACCTAGAATCAGGCATCTGGAAGTGTGAAGCCAAGTGGGCCTTGGGAAGCATTGCTGCAAACAATGCTAACAGAAGTAACAGAATTCCAGATGAGCTGTTTCAAATTCTAAATGTGATGTCATTAAAGTGCCATACTCAATATGCCAGCAAATTTGGAAAGTTCAGCAGTGCCTCAGGACTGGAAAAGGAGTTTTCATTCTAATTCCAAAGGATGTTCAAACTACCAGATAAATGTGCTCATTTCCCATGCTAGTGAGGTTATGCTCAAAATCCTTCAAGCTAGGTTTCAGCAGTATGTGTACTGAGAACTTCAAGATGTTCAAGCTGGATTAAAAAGGCTGAGGAATCAGAGATCAAATTGCCAACAATTGTTGAATCATAGACAAAGCAAGGTAATGCCAGAAAAACATCTATTTCTGCTTCATTGGCCATAAGAAAGCCTTTGTGCAAAAAGTGAAAGTGAAAGTGTTAGTTGCTAAGTGGTGTCTGACTCTTGTGACTTCACTGGCTGCAGCCCACCAGGTTCCTCTGTTCATGGAATTCTCCAGGCAAGAATACTGAAGTGGGTTGCCATTTCATTTTCCAGGGGATTCTCCTGACCCAGGGATCAAACCCTGCTCTCCCAAATTGCAGGCAGATTCTGTACCATCTGAGCCTGATTGTGTGAATCAGAGCACATTGTGGAAAATTCCTAAAGAGACGAGAATACCAGACCATCTTACCTGTCCTCTGAGAAAATTGTATGTGGGTCAAGAAGCCACAGTTAGAACCTTACATAGAACAACAGACTGCTTTAAAATTGGGAAAGGAGCACACCAAGGCTGTGTATTATCACCCTGTTTATTTAACTTATATGCAGAGTACATCATGCAAAATCTCAGGCTGGATGAGTCACAAGGAGTGACTTTTATAACAATTTTTAGGAAATATCACTCAAGGTAAGATTTAAAAAAAGAACTTTAATGAAGATAAGGAGATAGCAATATGAATATTTAAAGAAAAAAGCAGAGAAAAGAGTAAGTGTAAAGATCTAAGAAGAGAAATATGCCCAGTCTATGCCAGTAATATCAAGGAGTCCAGTGTTTTAGGAATAAATGAAAGAGGCAGGAGTAGTTGGAGATCTAGGCAGAGAGACTGGTCTCAAGAGGTCACAGATTATCTGAAGGACCTTGTCTTTCAAGGGAAAGGGGACTCCTTGGGGAAGATTTAAGAAGAGGAGGTATCTATCTTCCATTCCAAAAGGTTCATTCTGGTTACAGTGATGAGAATAGACTTTAGGAAGGCAAGAGTAGAACAAAGGATACTAATTAGGAAGTGATTACGGTAACAAAGGTAAGAAATTGTCATGTCTTAGACTGGTGCATAACAGCGAAGAGGTTGAAAACTGGTCAGATTTTGGAATTTCAGGATATGAAAGAAAAGAATAATTTCAATCCAGGCAGCTGTATAAATTAAATTGCTAATTACTAAAAATCAGAAAGATTGTAAAAGAATCAGGTTGACAGCTGAATCAAGAGTTCAATTTTTAACATATTAAATTTGATATGTCTATTAGACATTAAAAGGGAAATTTCTTCAATGTTATTGGATTCACAAAGAAAGTAGTTTAAGGTTGGTATACATTTGCAGAAGCATGATATTTAAAGCCATAGGTTGAGGGATGATGTAATCCAGAGACTGAATTGATATAAGGAAGAGAAAATGTGAGGATTATACAAAATGAAAGTGAAAGTTATTCAGTCATGTCCCACTCTTTGCGACCCCATGGTCTATACAGTCCATGGAATTCTCCAGGCCAGAATACTGGAATGAGTAACCTTTCCCTTCTCCAGGGGATCTTCCCAATCCAGGGATCGAACCCAGGTCTCACACATTGCAGGCAGATTCTTTACCAGCTGAGCCACAAGGGAATCCCAAGGGAGTGAATATAAATAAGGATACTGGGAATTGCATAAGAATGGAAGTGAGGGGATTGGTTATGAAGTCAAATAATTGTAAGCCATAGTAAGGTTACAAACTTTTAATTCAACTGTTAGAAAGAGTGATGCCAAGACCTCCCAGTGGTTCAGGGGTTATGACTTTGCCTTCCAAGGCAGGGGTTTGGGGGCTGATCCCCGGTCAGGGAGCTAAGACACACATTCCTCGTGGCCAAAAAGCCAAAAGCAAAAGCACAAACAATATTGTAATGAATTAAAGGCTTTAAAAATGGTCTACATCGAAAATTTTCCTTTAAAAATCTGTAAAAAGGAAGAAAGAAACAGTGATGCAAAGGGGAGTAAGACTTTTATTATGGGAAACATCTGTGATGGGAAATATAGATGGAGCTTGGGAAGGCTGAGAGAATGAGCACATTGCCATGCAGCTCTGAAACATATGAAGGAAAGGAGAAGAAAAGAAAATTGAATTACAGCATGTTATCAGCAGTGCCATATTAAGAATATTTGGCTGAGATGATGCAGAATCTTAAGAGTTGGTTCTGGGACAGGAATCTGCCTTCTCCCCAGGTGGCCCGCCTGCTGAATAAAGCAATATTTCCTTATCAACCCAGTACTTGATTACCAAAAAGGCAAGGAGAAAAGGAAAGACATATCCATCTGAATGCAGAGTTCCAAACAATAGCAAGGAGACATGAGAAAGCCTTCCAAAATGAACAATGCAAAGAAATAGAGGAAAACAATAGAATGAGAAAGACTAGAGATCTCTTCAAGAAAATTAGAGATACAAAGGGAAATTTTCATGCAAAGATGGACACAATAAAGGACAGAAACGGTATGGACCTAACAGAAAAAGAAGATATTAAGAAGAGGTGGCAAAAATACACAGAAAAACTATACCAAAAAGATCATAAGGATCCAGATAACCATGGTGGTGTGATCACTCACCTAGAGCCAAACGATCTGAAATGTGAAGTCAAGTGGGCCTCAGGAAGCATCACGATGAAAAAAACCACTGGAGGTGATGGAATTCCAGTAGAGCTATTTCAAATCCTAAAAGATGATTCTGTGAAAGTGCTGAACTCAATATGGCAGCAAATTTGGAAAACGCAGCATTGTCCACAGGACTGGAAAATGTCAGTTCTCATTCCAATCCCAAAGAAAGGCAATGCCACAGAATGCTCAAACTGCTGTACAATTGCATCAATCTCACATGCTAGCAAAGCAATGTTCAAAATTCTCCAAGCCAGGCTTCAACATACATGAACTGTGAACTTCCAAATGTTCAAGCTGGTTTTAGAAAAGGCAGAGGAACCAGAGATCAAGTTGCCAACATCCGCTGGATCATCAAAAAAGCAAGAGAGTTCCAGAAAAACATCTATTTCTGATTTATTTACTATACCAAAGCTTTTGACTGTGTGGATCACCACAAATTGTATAAAATTCTGAAGGAGATGGGAATACCAGACCACCTGACCTGCCTCTTGAGAAATCTGTATGCAGGTCAGGAAGCAACAGTTAGAACTGGACATGGAACAACAGACTGGTTCCAAATAGGAAAAGGAGTACGTCAAGGCTGTATATTGTCACCCTACTTATTTAACTTCTATGCAGTGTACATCATGAGAAACTCTGGGCTGGAAGAAACACAAGCTGGAATCAAGATTGCTGGGAGAAATATCAATAACCTCAGATATGCAGATGACACCACCCTTATGGTAGAAAGCGAAGAAGATCTAAAGAGCTTCTTGATGAAAGTGAAAGAGGAGAGTGAAAAAGCTGGCTTAAAGTGCAACATTCAGAAAACTAAGATCATGGCATCTGGTTCCATCACTTTATGGCAAATAGATGGGGAAACAGTGGAAACAGTGGCAGACTTAATATTTTTGGGCTCCAAAATCACTGCAGACAGTGACTACAGCCATGAAATTAAAAGATGCTTACTTCTTGGAAGAAAAGTTATGACCAACATAGACAGCATATTTAAAAGCAGAGACATTACTTTGCCAACAAAGATTCATCTAGTCAAGGCTATGGTTTTTCCAGTAGACATGTATGGATGTGAGTGTTGCACTATAAGGAAGCTGAGTGTCAATGAATTGATGCTTTTGAACTGTGGTGTTGGAGAAGACTCTTGAGAGTCCCTTGGACTGCAAGGAGATCCAACCAGTCCATCCTAAAGGAAATCATTCCCGAATGTTCATTGGAAAGACTGATTTTGAAGCTGAAACTCCAATACTTTAGCCACCTGATGCAAAGAACTGACTCATTTGAAAAGACCCTGGTGCTGAGAAAGATTGAAGTCAGGAGGAGAAGGGGACGACAGAGGATGAGATGGTTGGATCACATCACCGATTCAATGGACATGAGTTTGAGTAATCTCTGGGATTTGATAACGGACAGGGAAGACTGGCATGCTGCAGTCCATGAGGTCACAAAGAGTCGGACTCAATCGAGCAACTGAACTGAACTGAAGGGAATATTTCATGCAAAGATGAGTACTATAAAGTACAGAAACAGTATGGACCTAACAGAAGCAGAAGATATTAAGAAGAGGTGGCAAGAATACACAGAAGAACTATACAAAAAAGTTATTCACCACTCAGATAACCATGATGGTGTGATCACTTACCTAGAGCCAGATATCCTAGAATGTGAAGTCTAGTGTGCGTTAGGGAGCATCAGCATGAACAAAGCTAGTGGAGGTGATGGAATTCCAGTTGAGCTACTCCAAACCCTAAAAGATGATGCTGTGAAAGTGCTGCACTAAATATGCCAGAAATTTGGAAAACTCAGCAGCGGTCACAGGACTGGAAAAGATCAGTTTTCATTCTAATCCCAAATAAAGGCAATGCCAAGCAATGTTCAAACCACTGCACCATTGCATTCATTTCACACACTAGCAAAGTAATGAATTCTCCAAGTTAGGCTTCAATAGTATGTAAACAGAGAACTTCCAGTTGGTTAAGCTGCATTTAGAAAAGGCAGGGGAATAAGAGATCAAATTGCCAACATCCGCTGGATCATAGGAAAAGCAAGAGAAATCCAAAAAAAAAAAAAAACTTGGGTTCATTGACTTTGCCAAAGCCTTTGACTCTGGATCACAAAATCTGTAGAAAATTCTTCAAGAGATGGGACTACAAGACCACCTGACCTGCCTCCTGAGAAATCTGTATGCAGGTCAAGAAACGACAGTTAGAACCAGATATGGAACAATGGACTGGCTCAAAATTGGGAAAGGAATAAATCAAGGCTGTATTTTGTCACCCTGCTTATTTAACTTATCTGCAGAGTTCATCATGTGATATCCTGGGATGGATGAAGCTCAAGCTGGAATCAAGATTTTCAGAAGAAATATTAATAACCTCACATATGCAAATGACACCACCCTTATGGCAATAAGCAAAGAGGAACTAAAGAGCCTCTTGATGAAAGTGAAAGAGGAGAGTGACAAAGCTGGCTTAAAACTCAACATTCAAAAAACGAAGATCATGGTATCCACTCCCATCACTACATGTCAAACAGATGGGGAAACAGTGACAGACTTTTTTTTTTTTTTGAACCTTATGGAAAATTTGTTTGAATAGAAGAGAATAACCCCGTAAAACCAGTACATATTTTTTTTCATAGAGATTGCTCTTAATTTGGCTACAATATATTAAGATTGGAAAACAACTATTGACTTTAATGGTCACTTTCTATTTGTTCATTGGTAGATCTGCCTTTTTTAATTCAATTTTGATAATGTATAGTTGATATTAGTGAAAATATCAGCCTCAATATCCTAAAATTCTGAAATTCTTACTAATACCTAAATTACAATAGTGAAGCAATCTTGAGGGTTTTTTGTTTGTTTGTTTGTTTTTTAATTAATTAATTAATTATTTTTTGGTTTACTTTACAATATTGTATTGGTTTTGCCATACATTGACATGAATCCACCATGGGTGTACATGTATTCCCCATCCAGAACCCCCCTCCCACCTCCCTGCCCATCCCACCCCTCTGGGTCATCCCGGTGCACCAGCCCCGAGCACCCTGTATCATGAATCGAACCTGGACTGGCGCTTCGTTTCACATATGATAATTTACTTGCTTCAGTGCCATTCTCCCATATCATCCCACCCTCGCCCTCTCCCATAGAGTCCAAAAGACTGTTCTATACATCTGTGTCTCTTTTGCTGTCTCGCATACAGAGTTATCATTACCATCTTTCTAAATTCCGTATATATGCATTAGTATACTGTATTGGTGTTTATCTATCTGGCTTACTTCACTCTATATAATAGACTCCAGTTTCATCCACCTCATTAGAACTGATTCGAATGTATTCTTTTTAATGGCTGAGTAACATTCCATTGTGTATATGTACCACAGCTTTCTTATCCATTCGTCTGCTGATGGACATCTAGGTTGCTTCCATGTTCTGGCTGTTATAAACAGTGCTGCAATGAACATCGGGGAACACGTATGACAGACTTTATCTTCTCGAGTTCCAAAATCACTGCAGATGGTGATTGTAGCCATGAAATGAAAGATACTTGTTCTTTGGAAAAACATGTATGATGAACTTAGAAAGAGTATTAAAAAGCAGAGACATTAATTTGCATCTGAAGTCCATCTCGTCAAAGCTATGTATTTTCCAGTAGTCATGTATAGATGTGAGAGCTGGACCAGAAAGAAAGTTGAGTGCCGAAGAATTGATGCTTTTGAACTGTGGTGTCAGAGAAGTCTTTTGAGAGTCCCTTGGTCTGCAAGGAGATTCAACCAGTCCATCCTAAAGGAAATCAGTCTTGAATATTCATTGGAAAAACTGATGCTGAAGCTCCAATACTTTGGCCATCTGAAGTGAAGATCTGTCTCATTAAAGACCCTGATGCTGGGAAAGATTGAAGGCATGAGGAGAAGGATGACAGAGGATGAAATGGTCTGATGGCATCACTGACTCGATGGACATGAGTTTCAGCAAGCTCTGGGAGTTGGTGATGGAAAGGGAAGCCTGGTGTGTTGCAGTTCATGAGTCACAAAGAGTTGAACAGGACTGAGTAACTGAAATGGTTGACTGACTGACTGATCCCATCTCTATAGCTCCCTATTAGAGTAATTGTGGACTCTGGTCTAAGTGTGTAGAAACTCAACTGTCCTTTCTACCCAATCCTTCTTTCCTCACTCCTTTATAGATTAGTTTCCATAGAATCCTTCCTGATAAGTCTGTTGTATGTGAATTTCTGCCAGAGAATTTATTTGCAGAAAACCTGTCCCATGACACTCTTCATGCTCTTTTTCCGTTATTTCTGTCTTACTACAAGAGCTTTTATTCTTCTTCTGCTTTTTAAAATACATAGGTGTCTCTCTTTCGATTTTGCAATTTTTGTCTTGCTGTGAGCTCCATACCAGTCAATCCTAAAGGAAATCAACCCTGAATATTCTTTGGAATGACTGATGCTAAAGCTGAAGCTCCAATCCTTTGGCCACTTGATGTGAAGAACTGACGCATTGGAAAAGACCCTGATGCTGGGAAAGATTGAAGACAAAATGAGAAGACGGTAGCAGATGATGAAATGGTTATATAGACTCACCAACTCTACAAACATGACCTTGAGCAATCTCTGGGCAATCGTGGAGGACAGGGATGCCTGACATATTTCAGTCCATGGGGTCAGAAAGAGTTGGACACTACTTAGCAACTGAAGAACAACAACATGAGCTCCATATAACATTTATCTTCACCACACATAGTTTTACATTGACAGAGTTTGAAAGGTGATTATTACCCAAAGGGCAGACTTCTTGTACCGCAGACCGGTCTGTGGTAGAATGGCTTTCTCTTCTAGGCCTTTTTAAAAACTGACAAATAGATTACAAGTGCCTTACCAAGGGTGACATGAGCCACCTTTAGAGAGTTCAGGATAACACTGTGTTACATCTTATTGGTAGGGACTGAGAAATTCAATAATTAGCTTTTGTTATTGTTATTGTATTTCTTTGGATACAATGTTTCTTCATTCTCCATTACTTACATGACTAAAACCTAAAACTTTTTACAATTCAACCTCAAAAAAACAAACAGCTTGATTAAAAAAATGGCCAAAGGGACTAAAAAGACATTTTTCCAAAGACAGTATACTGATGGCCAATAGACAGATGAAAAGTTGCTCAACATTTTCAGTAATCAGAGTGATGCAAATGAAAAAACTACAATGAGATATCACCTCATACCTGTCATACAGTCTATTATCACAAAGTCTACAAGCAAGAAACTTGGTGAGTATGTGGAGAAAGGGAATCCTAGTACACTGATGTTGGGAAGGTATATTGGGGCAGCCACTATGGAAAATAGTATGGAGGTTCCTATTGACTTGTAAACAAATGCACAACATGAAAGTTGTGAGTTAAGTTTTATTTGCAGCAAAATGAGAACTGCAGCTCGGGAGACAGCATTTCAGATAACTGTCAGAAACTACTCTGAGGAAGGAGCTAGAATTTATAAGAGTTTTGCAGCTCTGCAAGGGCAGTTAGTTGGGAACATCATAATGTTAATGTTAATTAAAGAAACCGGATATGTGAAGTTAAGGAATTTAGTGCTTTTCTATGTATGGAAAGATGAAAGAGTCTGGGCTCACTGCAATCATTCCTTTGATATGCACCTCACTGATTTCAGCCAATATCCTGTGTTTTCACATCCTGAGTTTCCTCAGGGTTCACGACAGGGTGTGGCTGCAGTCTGATGGCTGCTAGATGGCAGGTATGCTTTTCCTATCTGAATTGCTCAGGGCTCAGTGGCTCAAGTTGTAGGGCTGCAATTGTTGATGACTGAGGTATCTTTGTTTACTGATACGGTAGGAAATATTCCATTCTCATTTTTTAGAAAACTAAAAATAGAACTACCCTATGATACAGCAACTCTAGGGTGTATATTTGAAGAAAAAGAAAACGTGAATTCAAAAGAAACATACAGTCTAGTGTTCACAGCAGCATTATTTACAATAGTTAAGATATGGAAACAATCTAAGTGTCCATCAGCAAATGTATCTAATGGAAATACTATATCATCATATAAAAGAATGAAATCCTTCCATTTGAGAGAACATAGATGGACCTAAAGGGTATTATATTTAATGAAATCTGTCAGACAGAGGAAGGCAAATATTGTATGTTATCACTTATAGATAGACTCTAAAACATAAAAGAAATAATGAATATAGCAAAACAGAAACAGACTCACAGGTATAGAGAACAGACCAGTGTTTACCAGTGGGGTCAGGGAGGGAGGGCGGGGAAAGTTGGGATGGGAGCAGGTGTTTGAGAGCTATGAACTATTATGTATAAAATGGATAGGCTATAGAGATGTATTGTACCACAAAGGAAGATATAGCCATTATTTTGTGGTGACTTTAAATGGAGTATAATCTATAAAAATACTGAGTTGCTATGTTATACAATAGGAACTAGTATGATGTGGTAAATCAATTATGGTGGTGGTGGTGGTTTAGTTGTTAAGTTGTGTCCAACTCTTGCAACCCCATGGACAGTAGCCTGCCAGGCTCTTCTGTTCATGGGATTTCTCACACAAGAATACTGGAGTAGGTTGCCATTTCCTTCTCCAGGGTATCTTCCTGACCTAGGGATTGAACCCCAAATGCTTTATTGACTGAGCTACCAGGGAAGACAAAATCAACTACACTTCAATTTAAAAAGTAAATAAAACTTAAAAATTTAGTTGAAGTGGTAGATACCTTCCAAAATGCCATAGAGCTTAGTTCCCATGCTGTGAAGCACATATGTATTTCAGAAGACTCAAAAATTGTTATTTCTTGCTTATACAACACGATGCTGTTTATAGTCACTAAATCTTTCTTTTTTTTTTTTATTTTTTATTTTTTTTATTTTTTTTTATAAATTTATTTATTTTAGTTGGGGGCCAATCACTTCACAACATTGCAATAGTTTTTGCCATACATTGACATGAATCAGCCATGGGTTTACATGTGTTCCCCCTCCTGGACCCCCCACCCACCTCCCTCCCCATCCCATCCTTCTGGATCATCCCATTGCCCCGGCCCTGAGCCCTTGTCTCATGCATCGAACATGGAATGGTGTTCTGTTTCACATATGATAATATACATGTTTCAATGCTATTCTCCCAGAACGTCCCACCCTCACCTTCTCCCTCAGAGTCCAAATCATGTCCAACTTTTTGCAACTCCATGAACTGTAGCATACCAGGCTTTTCCCTTCCCTTCACTGTTTTCCAGAGTTTGCTCAAACTCATGTCCATTCAGTCAGTGATATTAGCTAACCATTTCATCCTCTGCCACCCCCTTCCCCTCTTGCCCTCAATCTTTGCTAGCATCAGGGTCTTTTCCAATGAGTTAGTTCTTCACATCAGGCCCAATATATTGGGGCTTCAGCTTCAGCATCAGTCCTTCCAATGAATATTCAGGGATGATTTCCTTTAGGATTCACTGGTTGGATCTTCTTGCAGTCCAAGGGACTCTCAAGAGTCTTCTTGAGCACCACAATTCAAAAGAGTCAATTCTTTTCTCACTCAGCCTTCTTTATGGTCCAACTCTCATATCCATACGTGACTACTGGAAAAACCATAGCTTTGACTATATAAACCTTTGTTGGCACAGTGATGTCTCTATTTTTGAATATGCTGTCTAGGTTCATCATAGCTCTTCTTCCAAGAAGCAAGCATATTGTAATTTTATGGCTGTAGTCACCATCTTCAGTGATTTTGTAGCCCAAGAAAATAAAATCTATCACTCTTTACAATTTTTCCCCATCTACAAAATTAAGCAGGGCAAAGGCTAACAGAATTTTGCCAAGAGAACGCACTGGTCATAGCAAACACAGTCTTCCAATAAGATGTTATCATTCAGCAAATTGTGTTACCCATATAGTCAAACAATGGATGTGCACAGAATGTTGAAGTCACTGAATTTCCCTTAGTAAAATTTTACACAAGGCAAGACTGCAAATGTATATTGTGGACAATACCAAGTATTCTAGGTTGAATAATGCACCCCTTAAAATTCATGTCTACCCAGGGCATCAGAATGTTACCTTATTTGGAAATAGAATCTTTGTAAATGTAATTAGTAAGTTAAAATAAGGTCCTAACTGGATCAGGGTGGGCTCTAATTCAATAACTGCTATACTTATAAAAATAGAAAACAGAGACAGTTTTGAACATGTAAATATAGAACCTGTATAGGAGTGACTGCATCTACAAGCCAAGGAATGACAATTATTGCAGTAACCACCAAAATCTAGGAAAGTGACAATGGAACTGATTCTCTCTCAAGCCTTTAAGAAATGACGAACAAAACAAATACAATATTGTAAAGTTAAAAAATAGATAAATAAACTAATTAAAAAAAAAAATGACGAACCCTGCTGACACCTTCATTTCAGACTTCAGTCTTCCAGAACTATAAAAGAATAAGTTTCTGTTGTTTTAAGCCACCACATTTGTGGTGATTTGTTAAAGCAGCCCCAGAAAACTAATATACCATATAGATGCAAACTGCATTTGCTTCTTCTTAATCACTTGGCTGCAATCAAACAGGACACATTTGCCCATTTAATCAGCTAAGATGGTAAAGAATCTGCCTGCAATGTGGGAGACCTAGGTCCAATCCCTGGGTTAGGAAGATCCCCTGGAGGAGGGCATGGCAACCCACTCCAGTATTTTTGCCTGAAGAATCCCCATAGACAGAGGAGCCTGGCGGTTGCAAAGAGTCGGACCCAACTGAGTGATTAAGCACAGCACACACATACAAACTATAGGAATCTGTTAACATTCTTCAGTGGGTATAACACCTTTGGAGCAGGTACTGTGATTGAGGCTGACATTTGAGTTTGCGATACTGCATTTTGCTATCTGTAAGGATATATCTGACTTTTGTAGGTGACAGACTATTGAATGAATGGAAAAATAATAAGGCCACAATTTTAGCATCCATTATGCCTAAATAGTGGCTTCAGTTCCTTTATTGCTCTGGATTTCCTATCTTCATGGAAAGAGGGCTAGTTTCTGAGACTTTCACTTAGCTTTTCCCTAGAATTATTTACCTCACAGATTAAGGAAGCAATGTAGGAATTCTGTATATGAACATGGATACAAAACACCAAGGATTATGCATTTGGATATCAACGAAATCACCATCAAGAAATTCTGTAGACCTATTAGCCCCCATGAGCCATTCCTGTTTTAAGGTTTTATTTATTATATGATCTGAATGCCTTTGGCAATGACCTCTGCATATCTTAATGGGGAGGACAACTAAAATGACAATTCACTTATCCAGGTACCCAACATCAAGCCACTTACTTCATCTCAAAGTTTGTGTAGTCTTTGAGTATTCCTCTTTCCTAGGCTATTGTTAAATAGTTCAACAGCTATAAACCCCTTTGAGAAAGAACTGGATTAATCATTACTATATATTATTGCTAGGGCTTCCTTGGTGGCTCAGCAGTAAAGAATTCGCCTGCAATTCAGGAGACACAGGTTCCATGCCAGGATTGGGAAGATCCCCTGGAGGAGAAAATGGCAACCCACTCCAGTATTCTTGCCTGGAGAATCCCTTGGACAGAGGAGCCTGGCTGGCTATAGCTCATGGGACTGCAAAGAGCCAGACGTGACTGAAGCGACTTAGCAGAGCACACAACACAGAACATATATTCCTGCTATGGTGTTGTGGAGGTGATGGAAAAAACTAGTAGAGGTGATGGCATTCCAGCTGAGCCGTTTCAAATCCTAAAAGATGATGATGTGAAAGTTCTGCTCTCTATATGCCAGCAAATTTGGAAAACGTAGCAGTGGTAACAAGACTGGAAAAAGTCCGTTTTCATTTCAATCCCAAAGAAAGGCAATGCCAAAGAATGTTCAAACTGCTGCACAATTGCACTCACGTGCTAGCAAAGTAATGCTCAAAATTCCCCAAGTTAGGATTCAACAGTATGTGAACTGAGAAATTCCAGATGTTCAAGCTGGATTTAAAAAGGCAGAGGAACCAGAGAGCAAATTGTCAACATCCCTTGGATCATAGATAAAGCAAAGGAATTCCAGAAAAACATCTACTACTGCTATATTAGCTACACTAAAGCCTTTGACTGTGTGGATAACAAAAAACTGTGGAAAATTCTTCAAGAGATAGGAATACCAGACCACCTTACTTGCCTCCTGCGAAACCTGTATGCAGGTCAAGAAGAAACAACTAGAACCAGACATGGAACAACGGACTGAGAACTGGTAAAGGAGTACATCAAGGATGTATACTGTCACCTTGCTTATTTAATTTATTTGTAGAGTACATCATGCTAAATGCTGGGCTGGATGAAGCAAAAACTGGAATTAAGATTGCCTGGAGAAATATCAATATCCTTAGATATGCAGATGACACCACTCTTATGGCAGAAAACAAAGAGGAACTAAAGAGCCTCTTGATCAAAGTGAAAGAGGAGAGAGAAAAGGGTGGCTTAAAACTCAACATTCAGAAAACTAAGATCATGGAATCTGGTCCCATCACTTCATGGCAAATTTTTTGGGGAACAGTGGAAATGTGATAGACTTTATTTTCTTGGGCTCCAAAATCACTGCATATGGTGACTGCCGCCATAAAATTAAAAGATGCCTGCTCCTTGAAAAAATAGCTATAACAAATTTAGTCAGAGTATTAAAAAGCAGAGACATTACTTTGCCAACAAAGGTCAGTATAGTCGAAGCTATGGTTTTTCCAGTAATCATGTATGGATGTGAGATTTGAACCATAAATAATGCTGAGCACCAAAGAATTGATGGTTTTGAACTGTGGTGTTGGAGAAGACTCTGAGAATTCCTTAGACTACAAGGAGATCAAACCAGTAAATCCTAAAGGATATCAAACCTCTATATCCATTGGAAGGACTGATGCTGAAGATGGACTGATGCCATTACTTTGGCCACCTGATGTGAAGAGCTGACTCATTGTAAAAGACCCTGATGCTGGAAAAGATTGAAGGCAGAAGGAGATGGGGACAACAGAGGACAAGATGGTTGGAGGGCATCACCGAGTCAATGGACATGAGTTTGAGCAAGCTCCGAGAGGTGATGAAGGACAGGGAAGCTGGCATGCTGCAGTCTATCTCATCACAAAGAGATGGACACGGCTGACCAACTGAACAACAACAACAGGATGTTTTCCTATCCTTCCATGTAGCGATCCAGCCTCCCCATCACTCTAGAGCTCTAAGTACTAGGGTCTACAGTTCCTTTGGTGTAGAGTCTATGAATGAAAATGCCACCGGTCATGTCAATTAGCAAATGCCCCAGTGATGCACCCTGAGAGGATTCAAGATAGCCCTAGTATTTAAGATGCACATCAGAGGAAAGATTTCAATGAGCCCAGATTCTTCCATCTTTCCATATACAGAAAAGTACTACATTTACTAAACAGAGGCATCAGGTTTTCTTTAATTAACAGTAATCTTTTGATGTTCTGGCTACCTGGTTTTTGTTGCAAAAAAGCTATATATCCTGGCTCTTCCCTTGCCTCTTCAGAGAAGTCTTTCAGGGCTACTGAGAGGCTGCCTCATGGTCTTGAATCTGCAGAAAGCTTTTCAAATAAACCATAATTCTCAGTTTTTAGGTGTGCACTTCTTTTCAGCTGACAAATCCCTTCACAAATGTATGATTTCTTTCACTTTCTCAACAGGATTATGTTGTGATTTGACTCTAGCTATTAGTCTGATTGCCAAGAAGGAGTGGTATTTTCTTGAGGAATCATGTTTTCTCTTGCAAGGAAGGGACTTCTACATGGTATTCAAGCAATGGAGTGTATTATCTTAAACAGTGAGCAGTAAGCAATTTCTGCAGGCCCAAATGGTTTTGACTAAACCTGGAAATTCACGATTTAAGTTCATAAACCCATATATGCCCAGAATGATTTGAAGAATCTAAGCATTTCCTAATCAGGTTTATGACTTTTGCAAAATGCATTTTCTGGGGCTGAGAATTCAACCTTTGCTGGAGCTCTACCACCTTGATAATAAGACCAGAAAAAAATGGCTTATTAATCACTCATAACCTTTCTGCACTGAATCAATAACATCCAGGAGGGTCATCAATTTTGTATTCTTTACAATTACTGCTTTTGTTGAACCTCCCAAATGGCTGACATTTCCCTGAACACACTTTCTCTTCTATATCTATCTCATATCAATTCACACTGGAAGAATTTTAACAACTGCATCTCTATAGCATATCAAGGGTAATTACAACTGAAATTTGACCATTGATGGGGTCCTTCATTAAGCTATAATTCTGACTGTTTTGCTTCAAAATTCCATTTTAGGATAAACTTCCTAGGATCATGTTCAATACTAACAGGTGATCAGGCAACATTTCAAGCAACCGCAGAAATCCATGACAAAGTTTTTAAGTGTTAATCATGGCAATATTCTTCCAGCATTAACTAAAAAGTAATTTTTCCTCATGAACTTCAAGCATAAGACTATGAATAACCTGGAATTCTGAGATCCCTCTGCACTCTGACCAATGGAAGCACAAATGTCAAGGATGAGGAATAGTTGCCAGAAACACTATTCTTATAAAGAAATGAAGATGCAGAGAAAGAAATTAGAACGTTATTGTTCAAATTCAGGAAATCATGAAAATATTGTGCTCAAATTAGTCCATAAACTTGATGCTGTTTCTCTTAGCTTACAAGAAAAAGAAAATATAATTCTATATCAAATTTAAGTTGTCCAAGGAAATAAAGCTCATTAATTTCTCAGAGGCAGCAATCTTTCCTCAATAATTAGATCCAAAATAATTTTTAGAGATGTTTATAAAAGTAAGAAAAATATATAGATATGTCATTCAATCTGCTTAAATCTCATCTAGCTATCTAAATAGGTGAAATACATTTGACAGCCAGTCAATGGTGAAGAAAATATATACTACAGCTATCATAAGGGTATGTTTTTACTAGACCATCTTGTTCTGTTTTGTTTTTGGAGCTGTGAGACAAAGTATGCTTTTATTTTCTTATATATAACTCTTCTAAATTATTGTAGTTTCCAAGATTGTAGATTCTAGTTGACTTAGATGAATGAGATGTAATTTAGGTGTTTATATTATATAGTCTGTGTGTAAGATTAATTTTAAGTTTAGTATAAAAAAATACCTGCCTTTAAGTTATTAGAATTCAGAAGATAGTAGCTGCCTCAAATGCAGAGTGATAGTGACTTCATTTATTACTACTTAGCTAAACTAGTACATTTGTTTCATTTTAGGTTCCTTTTATCATTCAAATAGATGGGAGCTATTGTAGATTTGTTAGGTCAGCATGTTTGGAGTGCTGTGTTATATAAGTTATTATCTATGCTATTTCATTAATTATTTCCTTAATGGGGTCCAAAAAGTTGGCATGTTTCTTAGTGGTATGCATTGGATATGACACTAATAAAAATATGTCACAAAATGTGATACATTTTTATTAGTTTTGTGTTAATTTATCTTGAGACTTTGTTTTGCCTGTGATGTTTATTCTCTATGATTTCTTTGCTTAGTTGAAATTTGATTAATTAGTGCTTCTGATAATAGGTCAAATTAAACAAAATAAAACACCAAGCTAATAAATATATAATATACATTCCTAGAAGAACAATAAGTGCTCTTCCTCAAACTACATTATTAATAGATGAAATTAAAGTTAATTAAAGTATTGATTTCAGAATGAGAAATGTAATTTACTGTTTGTGGATCTTATAAAAAGGAAAAGTTCTCAAGGTCATTTATTCCTTTCTTTATGCTGCTGCTGCTGCTGCTAAGTCGCTTCAGTCGTGTCCGACTCTGTGCGACCCTATAGACGGCAGCCCACCAGGCTCCGCCGTCCCTAGGATTCTCCAGGCAAGAATACTGGAGTGGGTTGCCATTTCCTTCTCCAGTGCATGAAAGGGAAAAGTTAAAGTGAAGTCGCTCAGTCGTGTCCGACTCTTAGCGACCCCATGGACTATAGCCTACCAGGCTCCTCCGTCCATGGGATTTTCCAGGCAAGAGTACTGGAGTGGGGTGCCATTGCCTTCTCCCCTTTCTTTATACAACAAATCAAATAATTTCAGAGGATAATAGATTGCTTCAAATAATAAAGGACAATGAGAGAGGTAGATTTATCAGAAAACTAAGGAAGCTTAGGCTTCAAGGTACTGAATGCCACCTTAGGCCCTCAAAGGGCTGCTTGCCATGTGTTTTGAAACATATATTTGAATGATCTTTCCAAAAGTGCGATATTTTAAATTCTATTTCCAATATCGTACTTTCCTCAGAGTTTGCTAGGTGGAGCTATTAAAGAGAATTTGGGTCACACGGCTAAGGGGAAATAAATTGAAGGAACAATTTAGTTTTATGAGATATTTTATTTGGCACACAGTGAGTTCTGATATAATTATATTTTTGGTCATCCTATGTATTTTAATGGTTTCCAGGAGTGCTTTGTACCACACTGCTAATTCACACAGATGATGTGGTGCCAGAAATACTCTGGAACAAGTTTAGAATCTTTTTCCGTTCTAGGTGACAGTCAGGGTAGCAGCTTTTCATGTCATCCAATATACAGGTCACAACAATGTTGCTAGATGTGAAATCTGTGGTATCTGGAATCTGAAGACTTTTACCAGGAACTGTGCTTTCTTCTTTGCTGTATGAGAGTCAAATGCAACAATTATTCTGACACCCTGGACATGATGCTTCAGCGTGCCCCTGAATATCCATCCTATTGGTTCTATTTCTCTGGAGAACCCAGATTAATACAAAGTATAATTACTTTGTAGTAGAGAGATTTCTATAAAATCAAACTAAAGCAGGAGATAGATGGGACCCCAGGGTGAGCAATTGGAAATGGTTCTCTGTGGACTCTTGTTCCAATACAAAAGAGCAGGACAATCAAAGAAAGAGACTGAGCCTATCCAGATCGCAGATATCTAGAGGAAACCACATATTTCTCATTCTTGAAGTCAGCACACCTCCCCGACTGCACGTGCAGGGCAAGTATCCTAGAAAGTCAACCTAGGAGTGATGCTAAGTGAGGCTAACTACGCAGAGGTCTCTTCAGTAGAATCCGTCTTGGCTAAGAGATGCATGCGCACACGTGGGAAGGTCCTGTGATATACCAAATATGGGCTCTGAACCAGGAAAATCAGAATGATTGGCCAAAAGAAATGCAGAAGTAATGCCTTATATAAGTGATTTAAACTGCCATGAGGGCATGCCTCTCTTTCTCTCTCTGAGCCTGCTTGTATGTCTTCCACACATACTCTACTCTTTTTTACTACATTCCATCTTTGTGGGAATTCTTTTCTGCAAAACTGAAGAGCCAGGACCTTGACACTGACAACTGGCTAGGATTCATTGCTCTCACCACCGTGACCTGACCTCAATCTCTGGTCAGGAACCAAAGCCTTGCTGCAAGCCTCTGTAGGCTGAGGCCATCCAATATCAGAATTGCCTAGTGAAATGTTCATATTAGATGTGGATGCTCTGCTTCTGCAAATGTTTTTAATTTACCAATAATTGCATTACCAAAATCCTTAAGAATATTTACCCAGATACCTCATCACATTTTGTGTATTCATATTTTATAGCACCTTTAATTCTTTTTATTTTGTTACATAACCACTCATTCTTTTTATTTTTTCATCTAAAATCATTATATTTGACAGCCACCTATTATGTATAGAAAAACTGCTGCTATTTATTGTTTTAACAGGTTGTTTCTAAATGAGATTAATATTTGACTCAGTAAACTGTGTGAATAGCTTATCCTCACCACTGTGAGTGGGCCTCACTCAACCCTTAAGGACTGACTAGAATAAGAGGCTGAATGAGAAAGAATTCTTTCACTCTGACTGTCTCTCAGCTAAGAAGATAGTCTTCTTCTGCCTTCAGTTTTGGACTCAGACTTGAATTTGGACAGTTGATTTTCCTAATTCTTAGGCCTTTGGACTCAGACTAGACTACGTTTTTGGTTCTTCTGTGTCTCCAGCTTGCTGACTGCAGATATTGGACTTTTCAGCCTCCAGTGCTTGAGTCCACTCCTTTGTGACTCTCTCTCTTTCTCTCTCTCTCTCTCTCTCTCTCTCTCTCTCTCTATATATATATATATATATATATATTTCTGAGTGATTTGTTCTTTTTTAATACATAATTTTTGTGTCTTTAATCACCGCTCTTGCTTTTTCTAGCTTATTAGCCATATCTGCTCTTAGTTTCTAAATTTCTGATTTTACTTTTACTATGTAGTTTCAAATAATGTTTGAAAATATTTAATTCTGATTGGAGTGCTATATCATCATTTTCTTCTGCTGCATTATTATCACTGGATGAGTGGTATTCTGTTCAGTTCAGTTCAGTCGCTCAGTCATGTCTGACTCTTTGCACCCCCATGGGCTGCAGCACACCAGCCTTCCCTGTTCATCACCAACTCCCAGAGCTTGCTCAAACTTAGGTCCATTGAATCAGTGATGCTATCCAACCATCTCATCCTCTGTCATCCCCTTCTCCTTCTGCCTTCAATCCTTTACAGTGTCAGGCTCTTTTCCAGTGAGTTAGTTCTTTGCATCATGGCCAAAGCATTGGAGCTTCAGCTTCAGCATCAGTCCTTCCAAAGAATATTCAAGACTGATTTCTTTAGCATTGACTGGTTCGATCTCCTTGCAGTCCAAGGGACACTCAAGAGTTTTTTCCAACACCACAGTTCTGTAGCTTGTTCCAATTTTTGTCTTGTAATATATTTTTCTCCTTTTAAATTTGTATGAAATTTCTCTGTACATTTTTTTTTTAATTTTAGGCAGTATTCTCAGTTAAGAGTATTTTTTATGTTTCGGTAATGACTGATTTTCATGATGATGGTAGTAGAGAGGGGGAGGTTTGGGTTTTCAGGATGAATCTTTTTTTGTTTGTGCAGGATCCTTACTTTTCACACCTTATTGCATTATTTTTCTTCTCCATTGAAAAATCTTCAAGGGGCACATGCTTTCTTTCTTTATCCCTTTTTCTTTTATTTTTCCTTGAGCCTTCCTTTTCTAATCCAACTTTCTTTCAAGGTCTTCCCAGTATTAAATGCTGTGAACTGGCAAATATCTCACTCATCTTTTTAGCATTGGCTTCCTCTTTCATTGAATTGCTTTATTTGTGTTTCATCTGGAACCTGATTTCTTGTCTTTTCCATAAAGTATCTTCAGACTTCCCTTCCGTACTTTCTATATCTACAAACTTATACCAGAGCTTGCTCAAACTCATGTCCATTGAGTCGATGATGCCATCCAACCATCTCATCCTCTGTCATCCCCTTCTCCTGCCCTCAATCTTTCCCAACCTTAGGGTCTTTTCCAGTGAGTCAGTTCTTCATATCAGGTGGCCAAAGTATTGGAGTTTCAGCTTCAGCATCAGTCCTTCCAATGAATATTCAGGGAATATTTCAAATTCCAATATTCCTGCATAAATCTGTATCCAGATCAAGAAGCAACATTTAAAACCGGACATGGAACAACAGAAGGTTCCAAATTGGGAAAGGAGTACATTAAGGCTGTATATTCTCATGATGATGACAGTATATGCAACTCATTTATCATAGTTTTTATTTTGTTTTGTTTTTAGAGCTGTCTGAGAGATTCAGATACAAGAAGTCACTGTTGTCCTAGGGCCAACTTAGTCCTTCATGCATTTCTAAATGATAAAAGTCCTAAAAGAACTTCTTTAACAAATATATCTGTACTTGTACATGTATCTATATCTATGTCTGACCAATATGATACTCTAAGAAAATTTATAAAGATTTAAATTTTTTTAAGAATTAAGTTTCTTTAAACAAAATATTTCACACGTATATGCTTTACACACATATGTGGGTGCTTGAGTAATACTTACAGTACATACATACATCTAATATCCCTTTTTTCAGTTTATAGGTGCTCCCTCACCACCTGATTTGTCCTCTATGATGTGGACAGAGAGGTGTGAGAAATATTTTTTAAATTGTGCAATTATGTCCAAAAATAAGTAAAACGGGTAAATAACATGATCACTCATAATTATCACCAAATATAAATTGTACGTGATAAAATTAAATAAAACAAATGGTATAAATCATCATCTTCTGTTTCACTGAATATGTTTGTATGCTGTTTTTCCTCTGCTAGATTATTACTGCATGGAACAATTTATCTGCAGAAACTTAAGTTTGAAATACAAAGATCTAAGATGAATTTGAGTTAGACCTAGACAGGTAATACGTGAAATATTTCTTATATGCCCATCTTTTCAACTTCCCTGGAGCCAGAGAATGTTAAAATATATATGATGCAATATTTGCTATTGGAGAAGGAAATGGCATCCCATTCCAGTATCCTTGCCTTAGAAATCTTAGACAGAGGGACCTGGAAAACTGCAGTCCATGGGATTGCAAAAGGTTTGGACACAAGTTAGTGACTAAACAACAACAAATATTTGCCATGACTGACTTTTTGTAAAATATGAACTTCTTCCAGTATAAATCAGTTTTACTTAAGGTAATAATATGTACACCCTAGTAATTCTGTATTGAAGATGATCATACTCTTAATATATTATTAATAGCATATTATTTAATAATATATTAAAGTCAATAAAATAAATTAGTAAATAATCATTTTAATTATTAAATTAATTATTAATTGAATGATTATTATTTAACTATTAAGTTATTATTAAATGATAATTATTTAACTATTATTTAATTTACTTGGTTAATAAAGAAATTACATAGTTATTAAACTAAATGGTTATATTTAATATTTTATTTTATAATACAACATACTAATAGATAATATGTTAATAAACAACATATTATTTTGCCTGAATGAAATAGTATATTTCATTCATAATTTCACATTTATTTAAATACAGGCTCTTGAGATGCTAAGTCAAAATTCACTTACCCCAAAGAGAATCAGAAAGCTGAGAAAAATCTTGAAATAGTGTCTTCTCCCGAGTCCTATTTGGATCCCATGCTATATACTGTTGCATAAAATGTATAAACTACATTTTACCTTTAATTAAAGCAATAGCAGGCATAAAATTAGATTAATTTTCTTTTAATATAAATGCAATATTAAAATATTATAAATATGCTATTTCCCCAAGTAAGACAGTCACTCAAATTCATGTGCTGTCTTCATCCTTATTTAATATACACCTCTTACACCGCATATTGTAGCCTTTTGTTCAATCCTTAAAACTGTAACTCTTTAAGGCTCCTAATGATTAAAGAATCCAAATAATGGTGTTTAGTAGTTCATAATTTTGGTTCATTGGATGATCACATATTACTTAACTTTTACTTGATAAGTAAGGAACTTTCAGTGTGAAGTAGAATAAATTTGTTTCATATCACCAAATCTGAGACAGTCAGAATGAAGGTGAAGAGTAGACATCAGAAGCTTCAATCCTTTTGAGTGCTCATTAATTAATTATCTTTTTGGTATAATTATCTTTTCCTGAGAATAAATCAGAAATGTTTAAGCTGTGTTATTCCATTTGAGCTGATATAACAAAATTACATGGAACAGGTAGCTTATAAAGTTCAGAAATTTATTTCTCATAGTTCTTGAGTCTAAAAGTCCAAGATCAGGGTGCCAATATGGTTTCTTTCTGGTAAAGGCCATCTTCCTGGCTCATAGCCTGCACCTTCTTGCTATGACCTCACATGGTTGAAGGGGTTAGGAATCTCTGGGAGGTCTCACTTGTAAGGGCACTAAATTAACTCATGAGAGCACCACCTTCATTAGCTAATCACCTCCAAAAGGCCCCTGTTTCTTATATCATCTTTGGGGGTTATTATTTCAACATACAAATTTTAGGGAGACATATTCAGACCACTGTTATTGTTCAGTCATTAAGTCGTGTCTGACTCTTTGCAACCCCATGGACTGTAGATTTCCAGACTTCTCTGTCCTCCACTATCTCTTGCAGTTTGCTCAAATTCATGTCCATTGAGTCAGGGATACTATCTAACCATCTTATCCTCTGTGTTCCACTTCTCCTTTGGTCTTCAATGTTTCCTAGCATCAAGATATTTTCCAATGAGTCAGCTCTTCACATCAAGTAGTCAAAGTATTGGAGCTTCAGCTTCAGCAACAGTTCTCCAAAAAGTATTGAGGGTTGATTTCCTTTAGGATTGATTGGTTTGATCTCCTTGTAGTCCACGTGACTCTCAAGAGTTTTCAGCACCACAGTTTACAAGCATCAATTCTTCAGCACTCAACCTCCTGTATGGACCAATTCTCATATCCGTGCATGACTACTGGAAAAGCCATAACTTTGACTATATGGACCTTTGTCACCAAAGTGATGCCTCTAGTTTTTAATACACTGTCTAGGTTTGTCATGGCTTTCTTTCCAAGGAGCAAGTGTCTTTTAATTTCATGGCTGTAGTCACCATCTGCAGTGATTTTTGAGCCCAAGAAAATAAAATCTATCACCATTCATTCTATACACAAAACAAACATGTAATAGACATGCTCTATGACTGTTATCTAGCTTTGTTAATATAAACAAATGCCTTTTTTTTTCACATGTACTGATTGTCTTATCTCCTGACATGTTTTCTATTGAAAAGAAAGAGGAAAAAAGTTTATTTCTAATCATGCAAAATTATATCAAATTAAACTAATATAAAATGCTTGCCTGGATTCATATGAGTTAAGGAATAAAGTATAAATTAGTGAATAAGTGATTTTTAGTAATTGTTCAGTATCAAGCTGAAGATAAATGGTCTAGGCCCAAGTTGCATTGCAAAGTAGGCTTTTTCCCATTAACAAGTAAGTGATTTCTCTGTTTAATTATTCTTATTTATCAAAAATAACTGCATTAATTAACTGATCAGGTTTTACATTGTTCACCTCTAAATAGACAGATGATTTTTTTTCTAATTTTTATTTTAAAAGCACGATTCTATCTTAATTGGTGTTTTGAAAGTAACCTGAAAAATAATGAAAATATTACAAAAATATTTTAAATGCAACATACGTGTCTTGGTAAATGTTTTTTGATGTTGAATTTAACTTAATTCTTTCTGACTAAACATTAAGAGATCATTGAGTTCTGGTTGTAAGAGTTTGTAGTAAACTTCCTCTAATGTAAGGTATTTAGTGGAAGATGTAAAAAAGAATTAGGAAAAATCATCACTCGGTCTCACAGAAAATGTATTCACTTTTCTAGGAAATTGTTAGTTATAAACATTGGTTAATTTACTCCAGTGCTTTTGTATAAACACAGTATAATTCATAATTTTATGGAAAAGAGTATTCAGATGAACAAGAAACATTAAACCAGATGAAGGCTGATTTTAAAATAGAAGACAATTAAATTTGAACTAAAATATGTTGAAATGAGGGAACTCTAAACACTATACCTTAAACATTAAACTCTAAACCACTGCATAATATTATCCTTCTTTCCCAAGCCCAACTCTCAAAGTTCTCCATATTCATGAACCATATTAATAATTTAATTGATGTCTTTTTTCTTTAACATAATTAAATTTTCCATAGAATCATACAAATAAGTATATGAAGAACAACCCAGGCAATTAAAATAGAGACTGTCTGAATTTTTTTCCATTCCTATTATGAGTCAAAATCTTTACAAAATATTTCCTTATGTGCTTGTTGTCATCGTCTCTCAGTTCTAAGCTCCCTGAATATTCATTGTATTGTTGCATTTATATCACTAATTATAAAAATGAATATACATTTCTCTCAATCTTACCCATCTATATTTTATATAAAGAAAGCTTATAATTTAGACTAACTCAGTAACTTCTCTCATCATTTTGCATTTTATTTTATATAAAAGAAAATATTATCAAATACAGTAATAAATTTAGCATCCTATTTCGAAACATATTTCCTCCATGGAACACACTACCTCTTTTTTTTTTTCCTGGGTCAAGGTAGTCAGAAGGGTAAACACACACATATACACGCACACAATGGTACAGAGACATGTTAAAAACAGTTTTATGATAGATCAGAAACAGGTTGTACAAAATTTTATTTTTAAATTGTCCAAAAATCTTATATTGGTAAAAATGAACTGTGACTCAAATAAGTGATTCCACAGAGGTATATGCTATTGGTGTACAAGTCAGTGGCATTCAGACTCTCTGAACTAATAAAGGAAAGGATTTATAAATCCTAGAGGAATGTATGAAATGTATGTTCATTTGATCAGGTACCTGAAACATCCGTTCCTTTGGACAAAATTTTGACATTTAAGAAAATGACATCCTGTTCCTGCTTAAATCTCTACTGAGAATCTGAAATAGAGAAATTCTGTCTAATAACTGAAGAGGCTTCATAGTTTTCTTAATTAAGAAATGCTAATGGGACTTTCTGAATGACAAAAAAAAAGTGGTTCAAAAGACCATAGAACACTAGTAGATTAACAAAATATTCAAAATAAACTTTTAAAGAACTCTCCAAAGTAACCAATAACTTTTAAAATCAGAGAAGCATTTATTCAAGAAAAATCGCTAAATCTTAATAAAAACAGTGAATTTGTGGCAGTTAAAAGTGCTCTATGCTTTTTATTTTTTTAACTTTTTTTTTTTTTTAGCTTTACTATAGCCTTGAAAGGGCTTCCGCAATGGCTCAAGTGGTAAAGAATATACTTGCAATACATGAGACACAGGAGATGTGGGTTTGATCCCTGGGTGGGGAAGATTCCCTGTAGGAGGAAATGGTAACCCACTCGAGTATTCTTGCCAGGAAATCCCACGGACAGAGGAGCCTGACAGGCTTCAATCGGTCGGGTTGCAAAGAGTCAGACACGACTGAACACATGATGGCTGGATAGCCTTGAAAATCAGCAGCCTCACAACCATTGTTCCTATGAAAACAGCAATTTATAAGCCACTGAAGGAAGAGAACCACGTTTGGGGTTGCTCAGAAGCATCCAGAAGTCTCCTACACAGGGTTTCTTTTCATTGGACTAACTCAAAACCTCACTAATGGGAAAAGTATTATTTCCAGTTTTTTTGTTTGTTTGTTTGTTTTTTAATAACAACCAGTGTCAATTGTTTAACATTGCAGCTGCCTGAGGCATAATCCCAGATGGGGCAAACAAGAGCTTGACCGAAAAACAAAAGGAGGATCTAGAGAAGGAAATAATGGTGTGTGCGTGTCATCATGTCAGTCGTGTTGGACCCAAGAATGCTGGAGTGGGTTACCATTACCTCCTCCAAGGGATTTTCCCCACCCAGGGATGGAACTCACATCTCTAATGTCTTCTGCATTGGCAGGCAGGTTCTTTACCACTAACCCCACCTGGGAAGCCCTACTTCAAATAGCTCTAACATATTTCTAGGGATAAGGAGGGTTGGGAATATGCCAAAGAAGGATCTGAGGAGGGCCTAATATCACAATTCTAGCTGACACTGGGACACTGCATACACAAGAGATAAAGGTTAAATCAGAAATGAAAAGTGTAGGAGTGTTAAAAACGTGTACTAACACAGGTACACAAGCACATAGGCAAAGTGTGGAAGACTGACTAATTTACAGAAATCTCTGTCCAGTTAACTGATTATGTACTAAACTATCCAAGCACAGATGTCACAGATCACAAATGACAGACCTTACACAATTAACCCAAACACATGATAGGAAGAATAACTGCAAATTTTGAGAGGTGGATAAGGATTCCAGAGCCATCACATACTACTCAAAATGTCATTTCAAAGAAAAAAAGTCAAGATACACAAAGACACAACAACAAAGCAGTTGGAAAAACTTGTCTTCACAAAACCAGATGTCAAATTTAGTAGAAAAAATATCAAATCAACAGTTATAAATTTGTTCAAAGAACTAAAGAAAACCATGTCTAAATAACTAAGAGAAAGTTGGGAAATTGTGTCTAACCAAATAGTGAATATTAATACAAAAGTGTATAATTTTAACATAATTATTTTGTTATAAATTATATAACATCATATACATATATATAATATATATAACAATTATATACATTTCAGTTATTGTATGTTCCAAATATTCTAGATTTGGAACATACAATAACTGAAATGACTAACTAAAGAGGTTCAGTGGAAAATATGAGTTGGCAGAAGAAAGAATTAGCAGACTTAAGGAAAAGCCAATTCAGAGTATCCAACGTAAGCAACAGAAAGAAAATGAATGGACAATAATTCATAGAGCCTCAGTACCCTCAAACATCTCTCTTTGATCACTTCAGCATCTACTAGAGTTCTACCATTTCTGTCCTTTATTGTGCCCATCTTTGGGTGAAGTGTGCCTTTAATATTTCCAATTTTCCTGAAGATAGCTTTAGTCATTCCCCTGCTGTTGTTTTTCTCTATGTCTATGCACCATTCATTGAAGAAGGACTTCTTGTCTCTCCTTGCTATTTATGCACCATTCATTGAAGAAGGACTTCTTGTCTCTCCTTGCTATTTTTGAAACTTTTTTTTTTTTTTGCGTTAAGTTGGATGTACCTTTCCCTTTCTCCCTTGCTTTTCATTTCTCTTCTTTCTTCAGCTATTTGTAAAGCCTCCTCAGATCTCTTCAGTAGACAATGAAGAGATCAAGAAGAGAAGGAAAGAATACACAGAAGAACAGTACAAATAAATCTTAATGAACTGGATAAGCATTATGCAAACCAAAAACTTCCAGACATCAAAGCTGGATTTAGAGAAGGCAGAGGAAACAGAGATCAAATTGCTAACATCTGCTGGATCATAGAGAAAGCAAAGGAATTCCAGAAAAAAATCATCTACCTCTGTTTCATTGATTATGGTGTAGCCTTTGACTGTGTGGGTCATAACAAACTGTGGTGGTGGTGGTTTAGTCACTAAGTCATGTCCACCTCTTGCAACCCCATGAACTGTAGCCTGCCAGGCTCCTCTGTTCATGATATTCTCCAGGCAGGAATACTGGAGTTGGTTGTCATTTCCTTCTCCAGGAAGAACAAACTGTGGAAAGCTCTAAAACTGATGGGAATACCAGACCATCTTACCTGTCTCTTGAGAAACCTGTATGTGGTCAAGAAGCAAAGGTTAGAACCCAGGATGGAACAACTGATTGCTTCAGGATTGAGAAAGGAGTACGACAGAGCTGACTGCTATCACCCTGTTTGTTTAACCTATACGCTGAGCACATCATGAGAAATGCTGGACTGGATGAGTTAGAAGTTGAAATCAAGATAGGCAGGAGAAACATAGCAACCTCAGATACACAGATGATACTGCTCTAATGGCAGAAAGTGAAGAGGAACTCAAGAGCCTCTTGATGAGGGTGAAAGAAGAGAGTGAAAGAGCCAGCGTAAAATTAAATATTAAAAGAAAACTTAGGTCATGGCATACGGCCACATTACTTCATGGCAAATAGAAAGGGAAAAGGTGGAAGTAGTGACAGATTTCCTCTTCTTGGCCTCTAAAATTACTGCTGATGGTGTCTGCAGCCATGAAATCAGAAGACGATTGCTTCTTGGCAGGAAAGCTCTGACAAACCTAGACAGTGTGTTGAAAAGTAGAAACATTACTCTGCCAACAAAGGTCCATATGTCAAGGCTATTGTCTTCCCAGTGGTCACATATGGTTGTGAGAGCTGGGCCATAAAGAAGGCAGAGTGCCAAAGAATGGATGCTTTTGAACTGTAGTATTGAAAAAGACTCTCAAGAGTCCCCTGGACAGACAGGAGATCAAACCATTGGATCTTAAGGGAAATCAACCCTGAATACTCACTAAAGGACTGATGCTGAAGCTCCAGTGTCTTCGTCACCTGAT
This sequence comes from Giraffa tippelskirchi, assembly GCF_054371585.1. Classification (NCBI taxonomy): domain Eukaryota; kingdom Metazoa; phylum Chordata; class Mammalia; order Artiodactyla; family Giraffidae; genus Giraffa; species Giraffa tippelskirchi. The sequence goes on along the minus strand of NC_137285.1, from coordinate 88,147,538 downwards.
GCACAACAGCCACCTCATTGGAAAAGTCCCTGATGCTGGTAAAGACTGAAGGCAGAAGGAGAAGTGGGCGACAGAGGATGACATGGCTGGATGGCATTGCTGATGCAATGGACATGAACTTCAGCAAACTTCGGGAGATAGTGAAGGAGAGAGAGGCCTGGGATGCTTCAGTCCATAGGGTTACAAAGAGTCAGACTACTGGGTGACTTAACAGCAACCACAACCATCAAACATAGCAACATATGCATAATTGGAGTCTTGGAAAGGAGAGAGAAAGACAGATATAATATTTGAAGAGATAATGACCAAAAGCTTGACAAGTTTTAATATTTTAAGATTTAAAAAAGGCTGAAGAGAATTATCAATTAAAAGCTAGATGTGAAAGATAAGGTGACTCCTAATGCACTAATGTGCTTAGTCACCTAGTTGTGACGAACTCTTTGTGACCCCATGGTCACAAAGACCATACTAGGTTCTTCTGTCCATGGAATTCTTCAGGCAAGAATACTGGAGTGGGTAGCCATTTCCTTCTCCAGGGGATCTTCCTGACTCAGGGATTGAACCCGTGTCTCCTGAATTACAGGTAGATTCTTTACCATCTGAGCCACCAGGAAAGCCCATTTATGTATATATGTATACATATATTAATATATGCTGTTTTTATTCATAAAAGACTATTGGATAGATTTTGCCTCATTTTAAAAAAATGAATGCAATTATTGTAATGGTTAATAATCATGATTATTTTAAAAATATTACTTCAGTGATGTACAGGCTTTAAAATTTGATTGGAATAATGTTAAGCAAAAGTTCTCATGACAAAACTAAGATAAAATATAACTGTGCTTAATTAATAATTTTTTGAACATGTTATAGTAATGAGTTCTGCAGATAAAACTATATTCTTTAAAACAAAGGAAATTTGAGGTAATGAAAGCTAGAAGTTTCATAAAATCCATCTCTAAATTTTCACCCAAAGAATTTTTGCCTGGAGGTTTCAAAGCTTTTTTGAAAGGCTTTCTTCTACCATAGAAGAATTTTCTACTCACAGAGTTATTTTTTTTCCCATTATGCTGGTAAAAGAACATGCTACAAAACTCTATAAACTATAATAACATATCAAGGTATATTACACGTTTTAGCCATTACATGGCAATCATTTTATTTTTTCACATTTACCTTTGTAAACTAAAAAATGACAGCTATAGCAACAGAAGAAATACATTGTGAAATAATTTTTATTCTAACAATGAATAAAATAGCTAGGACTAAATGCATAACTTTTCATACTGAGGTCCACAAATATGAGTTTGCCATTCTTTGTAATTACCATGACTGGTGATCAATTTAGTAGATATTATACATGTTTGCCTTTTTACATTACCATGGATAAGCTTTCTATATTTTTATTGAAACCAATGTTTATTTTTCTGTTTGAGACTAGAAGTATTCTGTCTTGTTCCTTTTGATTATCATCAGTACAGTGCAAGTTAGTATTTGTGTGGTTTCTGTGTATAAAATGTCTTTTAACTCCAACTCCTCTTATTCTTACTCATAATCTTATTTCTGATACTCTCCTCAGTCAAACTGTTCCAATTATCCAAATGTATCACTGTCTTAAAATCTTTGTCTCCTCTAACTCAGTTCTATTTCCTAGAGAGGGATGTGCATGCTAAAGAAAAATCTGAGAAAATTCTTTTTTTAGCTAGCATTCTTGCACACAAAATGTTATATTGCTTATGTAGACAAAAGCATTTTTATTAAAAAGTGAAGGGGAAAACATGTACACCCATGGTGGATTCATGTCAATGTATGGCAAAACAAATACAATATTGTAAAGTTAAAAAATAGAAAACAAACTAATTTTTAAAAAAAAGAAAAAATATTAAAAAAATTATTTTAGCAGTATTTTAGAAAAGATACTTCAAGTTGAAAACATAAAGAAATGTATTGTATTGTCCTGGCATAGAACATAAATTAAAATTTTTGGTGAATTAATGCATGTAGTTGTAATTGGATAAATGCCCTCAAAAGAAAAATGATAATTGAGAACATTCAGAAGAAAGAATGAGAGGCAAAAACATGCAAAGTAGAAATTTCCCATTTTTAACAATAGCATCGATAGCCTGTATAGACATTCATAGTGATTGCTATGAAGAATTGCAATTATTTAAATGTTCAAGACATTGTCTAGGAAGTTACTATAATTATTTATTATCTTATTTTACATTACATGTAAATGATGTTTACAACATCATTTCTTAATTACATGAGCTGGCCAATTTACAGAAGTTCTTTCTTGGTTGTTGAGATTAATAGTCATCTTCATAAGAAAAGAATTCAACTTTATTACTTCTGTCTCTTCTCTCATGAAATGATATCTTCAACTAGCTCTCTGTCTCTCTCTGTTTCCGTCTGTTTGTCTCAGTCTCTCTCAAGCTCTCTGTACAAACACGCACACACTGTATATGTGTTCTCTGTTATTTCACTGTATTGCTTTATTCTCCTTTGAAGTCATTAAAGGAAATTAAAATCAAACTTTGTTTTCTCAATTACGCATAAATTCATAATGTGTTGTCTCAGAAATGAATCTGTTGTGCTTTGAATGAATGATGTGGTAGAAGTGTGACACAGGCTAAGGACACAGGCTGTGTGTGGTTCCTTAATATTTTAATTTAAATTTGCATTGACCTCTTAACCCAACATCTTGCTTTGAATTAATTTTTCTCAGATACCACACAAATTACAGAAAACTTAGCAAATGCCTCATTAATATGATTACACATAAACCTTTGAAATGTATTCAGGTGCTTATTATAGTAAGAGAAGAAAATGATGCTATCCATTGTGTGCTAGTTTATTATGTTTTATTTTTGAAAGTACAATTTTTTTTCTAAATATTATTACACATAACTGTTAAAACTGAAGTATAATTGATTTACAATATTTTATTAATTTCAAGGTGTATAGGCAGACTTTAATTTCAATCATTTCACTGTTTTTGATATTTTTAATAATAGGTCTTTACTCACAGATTTAGAGAATTATTCACTGTGTGCAAAAATTTAAAGATAAATAAATTTCAGTAGATTATTCTCTATGCTATTTGTCAATAGTTATAAGAATGTCATCTATTTTGCTTTAGTCAGAACTTTCTCTGTTGAAGATTTGTAGAATTATGGCAACTGTTCTGCGGCCAGTTAATATTGTTTTTGACACTCAACATCATTCAACTTCTTTTTGAAACAATACTGTCTGGAATTTTCTTTGGATAACATATTTTGAGTAACTAGCCCAGGCAGAATTGTGGTTCAGTTGTTATTTATGTCAACATGCCCTCCCCAAAAGTGAACACTACAGGCATGTTGTAATAAGCTTAGCTCATGCTTCTAATCAAAATTATTTGTTCAAAAGTAGGCATAGGGCCTATTTCTGACAAGTGAAAAATGACTTTCTCTATGGATTTAGGCAAAGTAACTTTCCTTCTCTTCTCTTCAGTTACTACAGACTTAATTATTCATCTATTAGACTTAATTATTAAAAATCTAAAACCTAAAAGTGGAATAGGGACTCTTACTAACTCCACTTTGCAGGAAGTAGCTGAGGTTCAGACAAGCTCAGTTAGTAAACATCAGAACTGGGATAGGAAGCCACATTGTCACATTTGGACTCTACCAACTACAACTTTTGAAGGTAAACATTTACCAGTACCAATTTATAGAAAAACAAGAATTGATGAGGTTAAACCAATAATGAATTCAACTATTGGGCACTTTACTACATGTATTGTGAAAACATTTGTTGTAAAAGTATTTTACAGGGGCTCATACACCTCAATTATTCACCTAATATGAATTACTGCCAGTCAGCAATCTTTTTCAAAATATAATCCATACATACATACTTCCAGTCACCAGTTGTGTATATATGCATAAGGATTAAAAAACATTTCACTTGAATTTACACACAAATGCACAAACATAAATTTAATTATACACACAGAGCACACACACAAACATGTCTGCAAGTATACATATTTTGCAACCACAAAGGAAGAATAGATAAGTGGATGTAGACATATACTTTTATGCTCAGCAAAGAAAACGGAGTGAAACAAAAAATATCCTTTTTCCTGATGAAAATGTTCTAGATGATGGACCAAACCTTACCTGAGCTAGCTTTGCTTTTGTTGTTCAGTTACTCAGTCATGTCTGAGTCTTTGTGGCCCCATGGCCTGTAGCACGCCAGGCTTCCCTGTCCTTCACCGTCTCCTGGAGCTTGCTCAAACTCATGTTCAATGAGTCACTGATGCCATTAAATCATCTCATCCTCTATCATCCTCTTCGCCTCCTGCTTTCAATCTTTCCCAGTTTAAACATTCTATGGCATTTCCCTTCTTTGGGATTGGAATGAAAACTGACCTTTTCCTGTTCTGTGGTCACTGCTGAGTTTTCCATATTTGCTGGCATAATGAGTGCAGCCCTTTAATAACATCATCCTTTAGGATTTGAAATAGCTCAACTGGAATTCTATCACTTTCGCTAGCTTTGTCGTAGTTATGCTTCCTAAGGCCTACTTGACTTTACCCTCCAAGATGTTTGACTCTAAGTGAGTGAGCATACCATGGTTGTTTTCTGGGTCATTAAGACCTCTTTTGTATAGTTTTTCTGTGTATTCTTGCCACCTCTTCTTAATATCATCTGCTTCTGTTAGGTCCATATCATTTATGCCCTTTATTGTGCCCATCTTTGCATGAACTGTTCCCTTGGTATCTTTAATTTTCTTGAGATCTCTAGTCTTTCCCATTCTGTTGTTTTCCTCTATTTCTTTGTATTGATCAATAAGGAAGGCTTTGTTACCTCTCCCAACTATTCTTTGGATCTCTGCATTCAGATGGGCATATTTTCTGTTTTTTACTTTGTCTTTTGCTTCTCTTTCCTATGGATTTTTCAATCCAAAAAAAAACTTCTTCTTACTATCTAACAGAAAATGAGATGAATTTTGTGTCAATTAAAATAAGACTCTAAAAAAATACATTGATGCTCAGAGATTTTGCTTTTCAGAATGACTATTAATAACAGTAATATTATCTGCATGAACAAGTAATGAAAGAGATGGAATCATATTCAAGAATAATTTTATATTTTTAAAATTTGTACCAGAGTTGACGCCATTGAAAATATTTGCAGTGCTACCTTAAGAAGCTAACAGAATACATAATCAGTTCAGTCCAGTTGTTCAGTCGTGTCCAACTATTTGTGACCCCATGGACTGCACCACACCAGGCCTCCATGTCTATCACGAACTCCTGGAGCCTACGCAAACTCATGTCCATTGCGTCGGTGATGCCATCCAGCAATCTCATCCTCTGTTGACTGCTTCTCCTCCAGCCTCCAATCTTTCCAAGTATCAGGATCTTTTCCAATCAGCCAGTTCTTTGCATCAGGTGGCAAAGTATTGGAGTTTCAGCTTCAACATCAGCCCTTCCAATGAATATTCAGGACTGATTTCCTTTAGGATGGACAGGTTGGATATCCTTGCAGTCTAAGGGATGCTCAAGAGTCTTATCCAACACCACAGTTCAAAAGCATCAATTCTTCAGTGCTCAGCTTTCTTTATAGTCCAACTCTCACATCCATACATGACCACTGGAAAAAGCATAGCCTTGAAAATATGGACCTTTGTTGGCAAAGTAATGTCTCTGCTTTTTAATATCCTGTCTAGGTTGGTCATAGCTATTCTTAGGAAGTGTCTTTTAATTTCATGGCTGCAGTCACCATCTACAGTGATTTTGGAGGCCCCCCAAAATAAAGTCTGTCACTGTTTCCATTGCTTCCCCATCTATTTGCCATGAAGTGATGGGACCAGATGCCATGATCTTAGTTTTCTGAATATTGAGCTTTAAGCCAACTTTTTCACACTCCTCTTTCACTTTCATCGAGAAGCTCTTTAGTTCTTCTTCGCTTTCTGTCATAAGGGTGGTGTCATCTGTGTATATGAAGTTATTAATATTTCTCCCTTCAGTTTTGATTTCAGCTTGTGCTTCATCCTTCCCAACATTTTTCGTCAAGTAATCTGCACATAAGTTAAATAAGCAGGGGGACAATATACAGCCTTGATGTACTCCTTTCCCTGTTTGGAACCAGTCTGTTGTTTTATGTCCAGTTCTAACTGTTGCTTCTTGACCTTCATACAGATTTCTCAGGAGGCTGGTCAAATGGTCTGGTATTCCCATCTCTTTAAGTATTTTCCACAGTTTGTTGTGATCCACACACTCAACGGCTTTGGCATAGTCAATAAAACAAAAGTAGATTTTTTTTTCCTGGAACTCTCTTGTTTTTTCAATGATCCAGTGGATTTTGGCAATTTTATCTCTGGTTTATCTGCCTTTTTTGATCCAGCTTGAGCATCTAGAAGTTTACAGTTTATGTACTGTTGAAGCCTGGCTTGGAGAATTTTGAGCATTACTTTGCTAGTGTGTGAAATGAGTGCAATTGTGCTGTCATTTGAACATTCTTTGGCATTGCCCTTCTTTGGGATTGGAATGAAAACTGACCTTTTCCAGTCCTGTAGCCACTGCTGAGTTTTCCAAATTTGCTGGCATATTGAGTGCAGCACTTTCACAGCATCATCTTTTAGGATTTGAAGTAGCTCAACTGGAATTCCATCTCCTCCACTAGCTTTTTTTGTAGTGATGCTTGCTAAAGCCCACTTGATTTCACATTCCAGGATGTCTGGCTCTAGGTGAGTGATCACTCCATGGTTATCTGGGTCATGAAGATCTTTACTGTATCGTACATAATAGCCATACTCTAAATTCCTGGGAGACTATTCCATGTGGTTGCAAATATTGATTTTTATCCTCAGAAAAATTTTCACATTGTCTCATCTTTTCATCAGCCCTGTCCATACTTAAGTTTAGGCCTTCACTATATATTACTTTGAAAATTGTAACAGTTTTCTAACTATTGTTAACTAATAGTTTTCTATTTGAATGGAAGTGAAAGATACAGATATAGGTATCCAATTATTTCTGCTTCTCTGGAGAATCCAGACTAATATATTGGTTATTGTGGCTGAAAGCCAATATTGAGTTCAGTTCAGTTCAGTTCAGTCCCTCAGTCATGTCTGACTCTTTGTGACCCCATGAATCGCAGCACACCAGGCCTCCCTGTCCATCACCAACTCCCGGAGTCTACCTAAGCTTGTGTCCATCGAGTCGGTGATGTTATGCAGCCATCTCATCCTCTGTCATCCCCTTCTCCTCCTGCCCTCAATCCTTCCCAGCATTAGGTTCTCTTCCAATGAGTCAGCTCTTTGCATGAGGTGGCCAAAGTATTGGAGTTTCAGCTTCAACATCAGTTCTTCCAATGAACACCCAGGACTGATTTCCTTTAGGATGGACTGGCTGGATCTTCTTGCAGTCCAAGGGACTCTCAAGAGTCTTCTCCAACACCACAGTTCAAAAGAATCAATTCTTCGGCACTCAGCTTTCTTCACCATCCAACTCTCACATCCATACAAGGCCACTGGAAAAACCATAACCTTGACTAGAAGGACCTTTGTTGCAAAGTAATGTCTCTGTTTTTAAATATGCTATCTAGATTGGTCATAACCTTCCTTTCAAAGGAGTAAGTATCTTTTAATTTCATGGCTGCAATCACCATCAGCAGTGATTTTGGAGCCCCCAAAAATAAAGTCTGACACTGTTTCCACTGTTTCCCCATCTATTTCCCATGAAGTGATGGGACCAGATGCCCTGATCTTAGCTTTCTGAACGTTGAGCTTTAAGCCAACTTTTTCACTCTCCTCTTTCACTTTCATCAAGAGGCTCTTTAGTTCTTCTTCACTTTCTGCCATAAGGGTGGTGTCATCTGCATATCTGAGGTTATTGATATTTCTCCCAGCAATCTTGATTCTAGCTTGTGTTTCTTCCAGCCCAGCATTTCTCATGATGTACTCTGCATATAAGTTAAATAAGTGGGTGACAATATACAGCCTGCTGTTTTCTTGGTGAATTTTCCGATTTCTTATATATTTGAAAATTTCTATATTAAATCTTAGTAGAATGTACGATTTAAAATCCAGTTATTTTCCCTCAAGATATGGACAATTATTTTGAACATTGTAAGTGAGAAGACTCATTCCATCTTTTTCAAACATAGAACTTAAATATGATTAAAATTTTATTCAACGTATTTAAATTTCTGTATAATATGTATATATACTTATGTTCGTATTTGACATTTTTGTTGCCCCAAGAACCTATAGGTTATTTCATGTTGCCAATAGGGTCTCTTGGCCTGTTGCACTTGTTTTCTATAAAGTTTCCAACATCACAGATATCTAGAAAGAAATACACATCATATTAAAGATTTCTGACCCCTTATTTAAACTCAGCTATCATCTCCTCAGTCTTCAGGCAATGCCCTCAGGAAAATGGAGCTTGCAATGTAAGCTCATATAAGAATTCCTTGGAAATTTCTTTGAAATTTAATTTATCCATTCTTTATTGTTTCTACAGTTCTCTGGTACCTTTAGTTATGTGATTTTCCTAATATATCTAGCTTTTTCCTAGATTGCATACTATGCTTTTTTATTGCAATCTCAGAAATAAAAGCTCTTACTTTTTTTTTTTAATTTATTATTATAATTTGAATTATAAGATTTGTTTATAACCATATCCATTATTTGCAAATCTGTTGTAATAGTCCCCCCAAAAATGTGATAATTTATTTTGAATACTTCTCTTTTATCCATTTTTAAAAAGCTCTGCAACATTTAGTCAGTGAAATCCCATTGATTAAAATACTTTCAAGCTAATATGTTCAGATCAAAGCATGACCTGTGTTCTTTTTTTAAGGGAATTAAAAAATCCAAGGAAAATGAGGGAATTTGTAAGTAATGAAACATAATTTATTTTTTCCTAAATGCTAGATTTACATTCAAAAATATAGAATAATCACTACTTTCTTTTAAATATCCTATATTATCATGGTTATTATATCAGACTTAAAGACTCCAAGTGTCTACATATTCTTTTCTTATGAATACAGTGGTGCTTGACCTTACAATCTTATAGGGAAGATTTCTATTGCAAAGTAAATAATGAGGTTTATGGTAAGGGTCACTAAAAAGCCAAGTTTCATGGAAATTTATAATAAGGAAAGCTTACTTATTCTGTTGTGGCAGAATGAAAAGGGCAGAGGATTCTTCCTATAGAAAGTGATATTTAGGTGTGACTTGAAAAATAACCATAGCCAAGATTTCACAATTAGTAACATCCAGTTCATGATAAATATTTATTGCATTTTAGTTAATAGAAGTTATAGATACAAATTGTACATTTTTGTAGGTGCTCATGATAGAAAAGTATGAAAAATAATGTTAAAGGAGAACAATGTATGAAAAAGTATGGAAGCAGGGAGATTGAGTATAATACATACATGAAACTAAAAGAAGAAAGGTACTATAGGTAGAAAGCAGAGTAAATGGAAACATGGCTTAATTTGAGGCTGAGAAAGAAACTGAAGATTATGTTGCCTTTTTGAAGCTCTTTTATAGACTTTGGTATTTTTCTCAAGAAGATTGGGTAATATTGAAAAATGTTAGGTATAGGATTGATTTAAGACAATCCACATGTAAGATGTATCCCATCTGGTTTTAAATTATAGAATTTGGGGCTGGTTTTGTTATACAGTAGTTTCCTTGACTGATAGTTGCAAGACATTTTCATCAACAGCTTCCTCACTTTATGCATGTCTCTATTAATATGCCACACCTTCAGGAATGTTTCTCTAATCATGTAAAATTACTATCTTCTTACCACTTCATTTTTCTTATTGTACTTATTAATTATCAATACACTATGTTCATATTTAATCTTATGATCTTTATTTTTGGTATTAAAAGTACAATGAAATTAGAGTAGTTAATAGATTATTTGGCACAATGGAGTGGCTCTCTAATATTTTATTTTCTTTTACACTATTTAAATCCACACTTTTCATTTTTTGATGAATTACTTACAATTATTTATCAAATATTACGGTCACTCAGTTAAATAAGCTCTGACCATTTCATGTGGTTTATGACATATCAAAATTCTAAGGTGATAAGGTTGAACCCTCATGTCTTGCATCCTCTGCATTGGCAGGTGGATTCTTTACCACTGTGCCACCTAGGAAACCCCCTGTTAAGCCTTTACTTATTTACATAAACTAAATGTTTTGCATACTGGTCATAAACCAGGGTTTGCTATGATTTTCTACAGTAATTACTACTTTTTTATTAACAAAGTCAGTTTTACCTGCTTCCCTACATCCTTAAAACAATGTATTCTCATGCGTGATTAGGGATAAGTGTTCTGGAACAAATAAAGCTTGAGATCAACTTAAGTGAGAATGGTCCATTTGATTTCTAGTGAAATGGAATAAACAGGCTAAACTACCAACATTATATGACTTCTTTTTACCAATATTATATCACTTTTTAGAATAAAAATGAAGCAAGTTTCATCTTTTAAAATATCTTTTCAACTTTAAGTAAATGCAAGATGAGACTAAAACAAAAAGTCTGAGTCCACAGATATATAAATCAGTAAAGTTCATAGACAGGAAATATAACTCTTGATGGTGGCAAACTTTCACCCTTACACAGGATAACCTCAGCTATCTTCCTTAATTTTTGGAAAAATTTACTGCTTCTCATAAAGAGCTGTGAGGATTCCAGCATGATATGAGAACCTTTGCTAAATCACTCTCCAGTGAAATATATATATAATACATTATTTGCTATATATTCATATTGGATTTATTAGTTTCTTAATAATAATGTATCTAGTGCTGGATCTTTGGTGTATCAATATATTAGTATATTATTTGTGATCAATTACATACTTTAGTAAATTGTTAGATATAGTAACTATTACAAAACAATTTCTCCTGTGTTTTCTTTTTATTGTATCCAATAATTGATTCAATTATTTTAAATTTTATTTTAATCATGTAAAGAAATGAGTAAGTTAGTACTATGTTTTGGCTCACTCTAGAAATCAGCAGCACAGAATATAAAAACTGAAATAATTTTAGTAATTTGTTCTTCTCTTGATGGGAAGAAATATCAATATGTACCTGATAATTGGAATGGGAGACACTTGTTTATTTATGCCTAATATAATCTTAAGTGTTTTAGCACTGATATGTACCTTATAATCATTTACAATATTTTAGTATTCATTAAAATGTGTTGCATATACAGATAAAATTTATTTTCTGAGTGTAATAAACTCTCTTTGAGTAACAGAGCTCAAATACCCATGCTTTTGAGTTATTGTGTGGAAACTGAGCAGGAATTTAATTTTGCCTGATAAGTGATCCCCTTCTGCTGAAACAGCATTGTATCACCAAGGATAAAATGAATCCTATGAAAAGGAGGCATAACCAAGGTATGGGTTTCCAGATTAAATAAAACATTTTATTTTACCAGTGTGTTGGCAACCATCATAAATACATAATTTATAACAGTCATTTTATATAAAGTAGATAACTAAATAGGTCTCTTCATTTAAATGTAACTTCTATTTCATTGGTTACTTCTCCTATAGTATCAGCACTACTGTATCTCTTATCTGTAACTTATGCTTTTATTGTAGAGTTTATTTTATTCAACTAGGTAGACTTCCAAGAGCAACTGTAATGGATTAATTTCTCAATGTCTTATATCCATGGGATTTATTACTTTGTAGTATTTGAGATTTAAAAGAATGGCAAGTACTTAGATTAAAAATGAATTTCATGAGGTATTTCCATACAAAGTATTTTTAGAACATATGAATGAAAACCTTGGCTGTGTGTGTGTGTGTGTGTGTGTGTGTGTGTGTGTGTGTGTGTGTGCGTGCGCGCGCATGTATATGTCTGTGTGAGAGTGTGTTTTTCTGTGCATAGAAATATATACATGTATTAATATATACATACTTACATATAATGTAGAAAGGTGGTTAGGTAAAGTAAGTGTTGGAAAATTTATTTTAGTGGATAATTTCTCTTATTTAGCGCTATTATACCTGAAATTTTGGAATACCTAATTGATTGAAGAATATATAATTGAGAAAACATGTAAATGAGCTTGTAAGATAGCAATCATGCATTAAGTCCTTAGAGAATCTATTTCAGATATCTCCCCTCAGTTTTCATTTCCTCTGCAGAGAAACAAATTAACAGCTTTCAAAATACCAAGTAATTCCATGTGTAAATATAGTTGAAATGTTTCTGTAGTTTCTTACAAATTTTACATAAATATTTAAATAATTTTCAGTGAAATAACTTTGTGTATATATAACAAGGAGAAAATATCACTTTAGTGATCACTTCTTGGCCTAAGTGTAAAGTCATGTCTAGAGTATTTGTCTTCTTACTGATAGAACTTTCAGAGACAGCATGCTAAATTGGGTAGGTACAATTTATTAGGTCCTCAAGGAAATGTGATGTTTATGTAACAATAATGCATTTCATTTTGGCATTTATAGGCACTTAAAGATATATCTCCATTTGAGATATATGTCTCCATACTCATAGACATTATATAGTTATGCAAATGCATATAATAATAAAGTTATAATAAGTACTAGAATGAACATATTACCTACTTTACATTGGTGGTCAGGGAATAATAATTTTCTGAGGATAATACTGAGTGGAAAGAAAGTGATTGTGAATGGAAAATAGTAAGAATATTATTAAGACAGTTTCTATTCATTCTCTGCTTTTTGTCCTTAAACTATTTAATCGATTTCTTCTTATATACTGAGAATTCACAGTTAGTACCTAAGATACAAACTTTTGGACAACAACTCCCAAAATCTATTTTCTGCATTACTGGCAATACCTAAACTCAGTATGTCTAAAACCAAACACTTGATTTTCCTTCCCAAATCATATTTTCTTCCATTCTTCAATATCTTAATATATGGCACCACCACTCACTGAGTTTTTCAAACCAGAACTTCAAGGCTATTTTTAATTCCTTCTTCACTCTGAGACCTCAACTTTGGGCCATAAGCAAACCTGATATATTTTAACTACAAAGGTCATCTCTTCTCTGCACCACCCAAGTTGAATTACCATCCAAGTAGAACTACCATATTCTTTTGACTGATTTTTTTTATAGCATCTTTCTTAATATCACCTCACTCCAATATAGTCCTAAAGAAGAAAGGTACAGAAGATAAGACATTTCAAGGGGAAAATTTGTGCAGAGTCACAAAGATGAAACAAATTTTGGGAAACCTAGTATTCTGCCATAACAAGAGCACAACATGTATGTAAGAGAGGCTTAAGGGGAGAAAAGTTTGAGAGGTAGGCAGAAGTAAACTCAAGATGCATTCAATAAAGAGATATCAGATACATGTTATCTTCTTTATTCTTACCTTGATTTGAAAGGATACAAAAGTCTTGGCTGCCAGCTTCCTAAAGCAGCATGAGTAGAAAGAATGAGTGTAGTTAGAGTCATGGTGTTGTCAAAAGCACTAAAATTTAGTTTTAGTGCCTCAATTGAAAAGCATGAAACTCCATGGAAAAGTTTTTCCAAATTAGTCTGTGTCTCTTTCACTAATATATTCATACCCTTCAGCTCAATATTTTCTTAAGATTTAAATTATTTGTTCTAGTTCTGTGAAAAATTCTGTTGATGGGGATTGCATTGAATCTATAGATTGCTTTGGGTAGTATACTCATTTTAACTATATTGATTCTTCCGATCCATGAACACGGTATATTTCTCCATCTATGTGTGTCCTCTTTGGTTTCTTTCACCAGTGTTTTATAGTTTTCTATATATAGGTCTTTTGTTTATTTAGGTAGATTTATTCCTAAGTATTTTATTCTTTTTGCTGCAAAGGTGAATGGAATTGTTTCCTTGATTTCTCTTTCTGTTTTCTCATTGTTAGTGTATAGAAATGCAAGGGATTTCTGTGTGTTAATTGTATATCTTGCAATTTTACTATATTCACTGATTAGTTCTAGTAATTTTTGGGTGGAATCTTTAGGATTTTCTATGTAGAGGATCATGTCATCTGCAAACAGTAAGAGTTTTACTTCTTCTTTTCCAATCTGATTCCTTTTATTTCTTTTTCTTCTCTGATTGCTGTGGCCAAAACTTCTGAAACTATGTTGAATAGTAGTGGTGAGAGTGGGCACGCTTGTCTTGTTCCTGACTTTAGGGGAAATGCTTTCAATTTTTCACCAGGATAATATTTGCTGTGGGTTTGTCATAAAATAGCTTTTATTATGTTGAGGTATGTTCCTTCTATTCCTGCTTTCTGGAGGGTTTTTATCATAAATTGATGTTAAATTTTGTCAAAAGCCTTCTCTACATCTATGGAGATAATCATATAGTTTTTATCTTTCAATTTGTTAATGTGGTGTATTACGTTGATTGATTTGTGGATGTTAAAGAATCCTTGCATTCCTGGGATAAAGCCCACTTGATCATTATGTATGATCTTTTTAATATGTTGTTGAATGCTGTTTACGAGAATTTTGTTAAGGATTTTTACATCTATGTTCATCACTGATATTGGCCTGTAGTTTTCTTTTCTGGTGGCATCTTTGTCTGGTTTTGGTGTTAGGGTGATTGTGGCTACATAGAATGAGTTTGGAAGTTAACCTTCCTCTGCAATTTTCTGGAAGAGTTTGAGTAAGAGCAAGATAGGTGTTAGCTCTTCTCTAAATTTTTGGTAGAATTCAGCTGTGAAGCCCTCTGGTCCTGGGCTTTTATCAACCCAATCAAAAAAATGGGCCAAAGATAAACAGACATTTCTCCAAAAAAGACATACAGATGGCTAACAAACACATGAAAAGATGCTCAATATCATTCATTATCAGAGAAATGGAAATCAAACCACAATGAGGTACCATCTCATGCTGGTCAGAATGGCTGCTATCCAAAAATCTACAAACAATAAATGCTGGAGAGGGTGTGGGGAAAAGGGAACCCTCTTCCACTGTTGGTGGGAATGCAAACTAGTACAGCCACTATGGAGAACAGTGTGGAAATTCATTAAAAAACTGGAAATAGAGCTGCCATATGACCCAGCAATCCCACTGCTGGACATACTCACCAAGGAAACCAGAAGTGAAAGAGATATGTGTACCCCAATGTTCATTGCAGCACTGTTTATAATAGCAGGACAAGGAAGCATCCTAGATGTCCATCAGCAGACAAACGGATAAGAAAGCAGTGGTACATATACACAATGGAATATTACTCAGCTATAAAAAAGAACACGTTTGAATCAGTTCTAATGAGGTGGATGAAACTGGAGCCTATTATACAGAGTGAAGTAAGTTAGAAAGAAAAACACCAATGCAGTATACTAGCACATATATATGGAATTTAGGAAGATGGTAATGATAACCCTATATGCAAGACAGCAAAAGGGACACAGATGTATAGAACAGTCTTTTGGACTCTGTGGGAGAAGGTGAGGGTGGGATGATCTGAGAGAATAGCATGGAACCATGTATATTATCATATGTGAAACATATCACCAATCCAGGTTTGATGCATGAGACAGGGTTCTCAGGGCTGGTGCACTGGGATGACCCAGAGGGATGGGATGGGGAGGGAAGTTCAGGATGGGGAACACATGTACACCCATGTCAATGGCAAAACTACTACAATATTGTAAAGTAATTAGCCTCCAATTAAAATAAACAAATTAAAATAAAATTAAAAATTAAAAAAACTTTAAAAAGACTTAAATTCTATAAATTGTGCTATATTTTTATAGCACATAAAGAGAAATGTCCTTAAAATTGAAGCTTTGTTTGCAGTTTAAAATCAGATAAATTATTTTGTGAAAGGGATCCAATTAGAAAACATCTTTTAGCAGCATATATCAAATTGCTTCCACCAGTTAGCACTATGCCAGTTCTGAGGGAGGGATGTCACAGGATTTCAATAGCTGATATAAAATTGTTTCTTCTCATTGAAAGTGAAAGTCGCTCAGTTGTGTCTGACTGTTTGTGATCCCATGGACTATACAGTCCATGGATTTCTCCAAGCCAAAATGCTGGAGTGGGTAGCCTTTCCCTTCTCCAGGGAATCTTCCCAACCCAGGGTTCAAGCCCAGGTCTCCCACATTGCAGGAAGATTCTTTACCAGTTGAGCCACAAGGGAGAGTTTTTGTTTTATCTTTTCATTATTCAGTTAATTTTGACTCTTCAAAATCAGAAAGAGATATCATGGCCTTTTAAACATTAGCCACAGAATCTTATCATTAGTGATTCTAAAATACGCTTCCCTTAACTATTACTGAGACCTAGAGATATTCATAAGACAGCTACTAATACTGAAGTTAGAAGAGGTCAGAATTTTCACAGAATACTATCTGTGTGTGCTCAGTCACTCAGTCATGTATGACTCTTTGTGACCTCGTGGGCTGTAGCCTGCCGGGCTCCTCTGTTCATGGGATTTCCCAGACAAGAATACTGGAGTGGGGTGCCATCTTCTTCTCCAGGGGATCATCCAGACACAAGGACCATATATTTGTCTTCTGCATTGGCAGGCAGATTCTCTACTACTGTGCCAGATGGGAAGCATTCACAGAACACTAGGGAATATATATAAATTATGACACAAGAAGTCATCATAATATGATCACTACATTCTATTCCTTATGAAGTGAAAAGAGAAAAATATCTTTTAATTAGGAGACATTGTTTCAAATGTCATTTTCACTGCTTATTGTCTCATTATATGTAATTTGTTAATCTTTTTTCAATCTTAGGTTTTCACCCACAAAAGGAAGATAATCAGATTATTCTGAGTTTCTAGAACAGATATCTTTTTGCCTTTTCATACTGTTCATGGTGTTATCAAGACAAGAATACTGAAGTGGTTTGCCACTGTCTTCCAGTTGAGCTATTCCAAATTCTAAAAGATAATGCTGTGAAAGTGATGCACTCAATATGCCAGCAAATTTGCAAAATTCGGCAGTGGCCTCAGGACTGATAAATGTTAGTTTTTGTTCCAATCCCAAAGAAAAGCAATGACAAAGAATGCTCAAACTACCACACAATTGCACTCATCTCACACGCTAGCAAAGTAATGTTCAAAATTCTCCAAGGCAGGCTCCAACAGTATGTGAACCATGCACTTCGAGATGTTCAAGCTGGATTTAGCAAAGGCATTGAAATCGCAACATCTGTTGGATCATTGAAAAAGCAAGCCAATTCCAGAAAAACATCTACATTTGCTTTATTGACTATGCCAAAGCCTTTGACTGTGTGGATCACCACAAACTGGAAAATTCTTCAAGAGATGGGAATACCAGACCACCTGACCTGCCTCTTGAGAAATCTGCATGCAGGTCAGGAAGCAACAGTTAGAACTAGACATGGAACAAAAGACTGGTTCCAAATAGGGAAAGGAGTACATCAAGGCTGTATATTGTCATCCTGCTTATTTAACATATATGCAGAGTACATCATGAGAAACGCTGGGCTGGAAGAAGCACAAGCTGGAACCAAGATTGCTAGGATAAATATCAATAACCTCAGATACACAGATGACACCACTCTTATGACAGAAAGCAAAGAAGAACTAAAGAGTCTCTTGATGAAAGTGAAATAGGAGAGTGAAAAAGTTGGCTTGAAACTCAACATTCAGAAAACTAAGATCATGGTATCTGGTCCCATCACTTCATGGCAAATATACAGGGAAACTGAGAGACTTTATTTCTGGGGGCTCAAAAACACTGCAGACGGAGACTGCAGCCATGAAATTAAAAGACATTTGCTCCTTGGAAGAAAAATTATGATCAGCAGAATTTTTAGACAGCATATTAAAAAGCAGAGACATTACTTTGCCAGCAAAGGTCAAAGCTATGGTTTTTCCAGTGGTCATGTCTGGATGTGAGAGTTGGACTATAAAGAAAGCTTAGCACCGAAGAACTGATGATTTTGAACTATGGTGTTGGAGAAGACTCTTGAGAGTCCCTTGGATGCAAGGAGATCCAACCAGTTTCTCCTAAAGGAAATCAGTCCTGAATATTCATTGGAAGGACTGTAGCTGAAGCTGAAACTCCAATAGTTCAGTGACCTGATGCCAAGAACTGACTCATTAGAAAAGACCGTGATGCTGGGAAAGATTGAAGGCAGGAGGAGAAGGGGACGATACAGGATGAGACGGTTCGATGTTATCACCGACTCAATGGACATGAGTTTGAGTAAACTCCGGGAGTTGGCGATGGACAGGGAGTCCTGGCGTGCTGCAGTCCCTGGGGTCACAAAGAGTCGGACATGACTGAGCAACTCAACTGAACTGAGCTGAAAACAGATATATAGAGTAGTAGAAACATCATTGCTCCTAAATGTATGTATTCATATGAAAACCTTTACAAAAAATTCTTTAGGAAAAACTTGAGAACAAGTAAGTTAGGAGACTTTTGATTAAGCATATCAGATATTGAGATACATAGAGAAATAGAGAGCAAGATAGAGAAATACAGAGATGGATGGTTGGATGAATTGTTAGATAGGTAAATAGATAGATGCACAGATACATCCATACATATATACATAGATCCATAGATGGAAGTTAAATTTTTTGATTCTTCCCTAATTCAAATTAAGACATTTGTGAGTTTTGGAGTAGTCAGCCTTTGGGCATCTATTTTAATAAATTTATTTGTATGATAGAAAATAATTTGCCTTGTCAAACATCAATACTTTTGCTCAGAGAGGGAGATGACATTATCTATCTTAAGTATCAGATCTCAGGCCCAATTATGTATAATCATGACTAATATCCATGGAGGAAGACATTTCAGGATGTATCTCAAATTATTATTTTCATAGAGACTTCCCACAAGCAATGCTATAGTTTTAAAATCTAAGTGGCATATTCTATTTTTTTAATTGAATGAAAGACTCTAAATTCTATAGTGCTTTAAACTTTTCAAGAGTCACACACATGACTTAATATAATCTCATAAAAACTTTTTCTCCTCTCTGTACTCTTTCCTTACCCATAATAACTAGTTAACTCTGTGAATCTGCTTCTTTTTTGTTTTATTTCCCATTTATCAAATTTTTTACATTCCACGTATAAGTAATATCATATAGTATTTTTTCTTTCTGTTTGACTTATTTCACTTAGCGTAATGCCCTCCAAGTCCATCCATGTTGCCAGAAATGACAAAATTTCATTCTTGTTGATGGCTGAGTAGTATTCCATTGTGTGTGTGTGTGTGTGTGTGTGTGTGTGTGCGCGCGCGCATTTTTTTAACCCATTAACCTCTTGATGGATATTTATGTGGTTTGTGCACCTTGGCAATGTAAGCAATTCTGCTATGAACACTGGGGTGCAAGTATCTTTTCTAATTAATATTTCTGTTTTTTTCGGATGTACACCTAGCAGTGGAGTTGCTGAGTCATATGGTAGTTTTATTTTTAGTTTCCTGAAAATTCTCCATACTGCTTTCCAATTTACATTCCCAACACCAGTGTATGTGGATTCACTTTTCTCTACATCCTTGCCAACTGGTGTTCGTTGTGTTCTTTTTTTTTTTTTTTTTTTCTGATGATGGCCATTCTGACCAGTGAGATATGATACCTCACTGCGGTTTTGATGTGTATTTTCATTTACCTGATTATTTATAATGTTGAGCATCTTTTCATTTGCTTGTTGACCATCTGCATTTCTTCTTTGGAAAAATGTCTATTTAATTCTTTTGTTCATTTTTCATTGAATTGTTGTTTGTTTGATGTATGAACTGTATGTTGTATGTATGTATGTTGAGCTGTATGAACTGTTTATACATGTTTGATATAATTCCCTCATCAGTCATATCATTTGCAAATATCTTCTCCCATTCAATAGGTGAGAATGGTTTCATTTGTTGTGCAAAAAGCTTTTAAGTTTAATTACATTGTACTTGTTTATTGCTGCTTTTATTTTCTTTGTTTTAGGAGATAGATTCAAATAATACTGCTGCGGTTTATGTCAAAGAGTGTTCTGCTTATATTTTCCTCTAGGAGTTTTATAGTATCTTGTCTTATATTTAGGTTTTTAATCCATTTTGAGTTCATTTTTGTATATGGTGTTAGAGAATGTTCTAATTTTATTCTTTTACATGTAGCTGTCCAGTTTCCCCAGCACCAATCATTGAAATGATCATCTTTTCTCCACTGTATGTTCTTGCCTCCTTTTTCATAGATTAATTAACCATAAGTCTGTGAGTTTATTTCTGGGCTTTCTATCATGTTTCATTGATGTGTGTCTATTTTTTGTGCAAGTACCATACTGTTTGGGAGATTGTATATTTGTAGTATAGTCTGAAGTCAGGGAGTGTAATTCTTCTGCTCTGTTCTTCTTTCTGAAGATTGTTTTTGCTATTTGGGAATTTTCATTCATACAAATTTAAAAATTATTTATTCTAATTCTGTGATAAATTACACTGGCATTTTTGATAGGAATTGTATTGAATCTGTAGGTTGCCTTGGGTAGTAGTGTCATTTTAACAATATTGATTCTTCTAATCCAACAATAGGGTATCTTACATTGGCTTATGCTGATTTCAATTTTTTTCATCAGTGTCTTATGGCTTTCTGTATTCTGTATATGTCTTCTATGTCCTTAGGTATGTTTCCACTAGTTATTATTATTATATTTAATGTCATAGTAAATGGGATTATTTCATTAATTTATCTTACCTTTACTTTGTTGTATAGAAATGCAACATATTTCTGTATATCAATTTTGTACCTTGCAAATATAATGAATTCACTGATGAGCTGTAGTAGTTTTCTGAGGATATCTTTAGGATTTCCTATGTGTAGTATCATGCAATCTGCAAACAATGACATATTTACTTCTTTTCCAATGTGAATTCCTTTGATTTCTATTTCTTGCCTGTTTACTGTGGATAGGAAGTCCAAAAATATGTCAAATAAAAGTGGTGAGAGTGGGCATTTTTATGTTTTTCTGATCTCAGAGGAAATATTTCAAGTTTTCACTGTTGAATATGATATCAGCTACAGATTTGTCATATATGACCTATACTTTGTTGAGGTATGTTCCTTATAGTTCCACTTTCTGGAGAATTTTTCTCCTAAGTGGGTGTTGAACATTATCAAAATTTTTTTTCTATCTATTATGATGATTTTTTTTCATTATCAGCTTGTTACTGTGGTGTATCACATTGATTTGAGGATAATGAAAGATTCTTTCATCCCTGAGAAAAATCCTACTTGATCATGGTACATATTGCTTTTAACGTGCCAATGAATTCTGTTTGCTGATATTTTATTGAGGATCTTGCCTCTATGCTAATTAGTAATATAGGTCTGTAATTTTCTTATTTTAGTTGTATCTTTGTTTGGTTTTGGTATCTGGGTGATGCTTGCCTCATAAAACGAGTTCACAAGTATTCCATTTTCTACAACTTTTTGGAATAATTTCAGGTGAAAAGGTCTTAATTCTTCTCTAAACGTTTGGTAGAATTCACCTGTGAAGCCATCTGGTCGTGCACTTTTGTTTCTTGGGATTTTTCTTTTTAATTGCTGACTCAATTTAGTTACTGATGTTTCATCTATTGAAATCTTCTATTTCTTCCAGGTAACCATAATAATGTGACCACTCACCTAGAGCCATACATCCTGGAATGCAAAATCAAAGTCAAATGGGAATTAGAAAGCATCACCACAAACAAAGCTAGTGGAGGTGATGAAATTCCAGTTGAACCATTCCAAATCCTAAAAGATGATATTGTGAAAGCACTGCACTCAATATGCCAAAAAATTGGAAAACTCAGCAGTTGCCACAGGACTGGAAAAGGTAAGTTTTCATTCCAATCCTAAAGAAAGGCAATGCCAAAGAATGTTCAAATACTGCACAATTTGCACTCATCTCACACACTAGCAAAGTAATGCTCAAAATTCTCTAAGCCAGACTTCAACAGCTTGTGAACTGGGAACTTCAGATGTTCAAACTGGAGTTAGAAAATGCAGAGGAAGCAGACATCAAATTGCCAACATCTGTTAGATGATCAGAAAAGCAAGAAAGTTTCAGAAAAAAAACGTCTACTTCTGCTTTATTGACTATGCCAAAGCCTTTGATTTTTGTGGATCACAACAAACTGTGGAAAATTCTTCAAGAGAATTTGAAGACCCTGCCTCCGCAGAAATCTGTATGCAGGTTAGGAAGCAACAGTTAGAACCAGACATGGAACAATGGACTGGTTCAAAAATGGGAAAGGAGTATGTCAAGGCTATCTATTGTCACTGTGTTTATTTAACTTATATGCAGAGTACATCATGTGAAATGCCAGGTGAGATGAAGCACAAGCTGAAATCAAGATTGCTGGGAGAAATATAAATAACCTAGATATGCAGATGACATCACCCTTATGGCAGAAAGTGAATAAGAACTTAAGGGCCTCTTGATGAAAATGAAAGAAGAGAGTGAAAAAGCTGGCTTAATACTCAACATTCAAAACACGAAGATCATGGCAGCCGGTCCCATCACTTCATGGCAAATAGGTGGGGAAACAATGGAAACAGTAAGAGACTTTATTTTCTTGGGCTCCAAAATCACTGCAGATGGTGACTGTAGCCATGAAATTAAAAGATGCTTGCTCTTTGTAAGAAATGCCATGACCAACTGGTCAACATATTAAAAAGCAGAGACATTACTTTGCCGACAAAGGTCCATCTATTCAAAGGTATAGTTTTTCCAGTAGTCATGTATAGATGTGAGAGTTGTACTGTAAAGAACGCTGAACACTGAAGAATTGATGCTTTTGAACTATGGTGTTGGAAAAGATTCCTGAGATTCCATTGGACTCCAAGGAGATCAAACCAGGCAATCCTGAAAGAAATCAACCCTAAATACTCATTGGAAGGACTGATGCTGAAGCTGAAACTCCCATACTTTGGCCACCTGATGGGAAGTACTGACTCATTAGAAAAGACCCTGAAGCAGGGAAAAATTGAAGGAAGGAGGATAAGGGGATGATAGAGGATGAGATGGTTGTATAGCATAACTGACTCAATGGACATGAGTTTGAGCAAGTCTTGGGAGTTCGTGTTAGACAGTGAAGCCTGGCGTGCTACAGTCCAAGGAGTCGCAAAGAGTTGGACATGACTGAGCCACTAAATTGAACTTATTTCTTCCTGGTTCAGTGTTGCAAGTTATACTTTTGTAAGAATTCTTCCACTTCTTCTAGCTTGCCCATTGTATTGGCATATAGTTTTTTGTAGTAGTATTATGACTATGGTGTCAGTTTTAATTTCTTTTTATTTCTGTTTTTTATTTATTTTTATTTAAACCTTCTCTTTTTCTGTTCATGTTCCTGGCTAAAGGTTTATTAATTTTTATTCTATTTTCAAAGAGCCAGGTTTTAGTTGCACTGATCTTTTCTATGTTTTAAATCTCTAATTCATTTATTTCTGATCTGACATTTATGATATTTGTGATTTCTTTTCTTCTACAAACTTCAGTTTTGTTTGTTCTTCTTTCTCTATTTCCTTTAGGTACAAAGTAAAGTTGTTTATTTGAGACTTTTTTCATTTCCTGTAATAAGCTTGTATCATAATAAACTTCCCTCTTAGAACTGTTTTTGTTATGTCCCATAGGCTTTGGATTGCTGTATTTTCATGCTCATTTGACTCTAGGTAATTTTTGATTTCCTGAAACATACCTGAAGGAGAGATCATCTGCCCCACACCTCTGGACAACAGGAATGCTTTTCCTCTGAAACTGAAGAAATATAAAACTGTTATGGCTCTATGAATGTTTGCTAAAATCCAGAAAGATAAGCTGACACAGAATGCAGTATCTTCACTAAGGCATTGATACCAAAACATGTCTATGATGAAATGTCCCCCGTATAGTACTTCAGGAACATTTTCCTGCTCTGGGGAGCCTACATCAAAACATATGAAGAATCACAGAAGCAAACAAACCAAGAACTCTTTATGTTTTTTTGAGATACACTCATGAAATCCAGTTACTATTTACAGATGAGACTTTTGAAAATCGGGGATTGTAAATCCATCATTTTAGAAAAATGTAATTACCATTTTCTTATAGATATTTATTTATTAATAATCTGAAAGCTTTGTAATAATCTAAACTTAAATATATTTATTTGGATTTCCTTAAATCATTTCAATTCAATGAGTAGATATTGAGAAACTAAGATAAATTTTGACCTGTAGGAGCTTATAACTTAGATGCAAAGTAATGCAAATGACATAAAAAAAAGAATAAATTCTCACACCATAATCAAAAAGGGAGGAAGATTTGTTCAATTTTTAAATTATTCAAATGAATATTATTACATATAGCCCTATGTACACTTTTAGTTCCTAATTTGACAGTAAGTTAGTATGTGCATATATTAATGGATGTTTGTATTTGAACATAGATACAAGCAAGAAAACAAGAACAAATCATATTACTCAAAATATAAATATATATATATTAATACCATTTATTTGTCCTAGTTAGCCTTTGAAATTTATTTATAATTTATTATCTCAAATTTAAATGATATCAGGAATTTTTTAAAGACATTCATTAACATTATATAATCAGCCATCTATTTCTATAAGTTTGTCTTTGTGTAAATACTAGCCAAAAGCCTATGCTAGACAAAATGTAAATCCATAATAATGCACATAGTAAGTTACTGTCAAATTAGGAACTAAAAAAGTGCATATGGCTATACATAGCATTTCCCTAATTTTTTTCTTGGTATTTGATGGGAAGAATCAAATTCAAGATATATTTTTGACTGAAAGTTTTTATTGCTTGTAAGTCAGAACTATTTTTCACTGTTTTTTAAGCATAACTGTAATTGGCAAATCACCATATGATTTTGCCTACATCTCTGGACATTTAATGAATATTATTCCTTAACATAATTGAGAAATGGCTATGATCCAAAACCATAATGAACTCTATAGTCTGTTGTTTTGGTGACTGTTTTGCACAGACATTTTAAATGTTGTGAGGCCAAATACCACTATCATAATTCAAATTTCTGGAAATCGAAGATAAAAAAAAATTCAAACTGTTCTGAAAAATATGTAATGTTACATTTAAGGAAGCGACTATTTGAATGAACTTGTTTTCTCATCATTAAGCATCAAGTACAGAAGATAGTGGGGAGAAAAAACACAGAGAACAAGCGAGAAAGTAAAAGGAAGAAAAAATAGGTGAAGGAGATCAAGAGGTACAAACTTTCAATTATAAAATAAATGTCATAGGGTTTTAATGTACACCACAAGGCATATAGTCAATAATGTTGAAACAACATTATGAGGAGACAAGTAGTAACTGGACTTACAGTAGTCCATAATGTATTTATATAATGTATTTCATAATGTATTAAAATCTTAAATAACTATTGCTTTACATCTGAACTAGTACAATAGTATAAATCAACTATATTTCAATAAAAAAGAAAGAAAAAAGTCCATCAAATAATTCTACAATTAAAATTGTATAATATTTTGAGGCTGAAGGGATGTTAAAAGGAAAAAGTATCTTTATTAATTTAAGAAAAGTGATATAAATGTCAATACAGTAAATATAAAGAATTATGTTATTTTAAGCTCTTGATGAAGGTGAAAAAGGAGAGTGAAAAAATTGGCTTAAAGCTCAACGTTCAGAAAACTAAGATCATGGCATCTGGTCCCATCACTTCATGGGAAATAGATGGGGAAATAGTGGAAACAGTGTCAGACTTTATTTTTGGGGGCTCCAGAATCACTGCGGATGGTGACTGCAGCCATGAAATTAAAAGATGCTTACTCCTTGGAAGGAAGATTATGGCCAACCTAGATAGCATATTTAAAAGCAGAGACATTATTTTGCCAACAAAAGTCCGTCTAGTCAAGGCTATGGTTTTTCCAGTGGTCATGTATGGATGTGAGAGTTGAATGGTGAAGAAAGCTGAAGAATTGATGCTTTTGAACTGTGGTGTTGGAGAAGACTCTTGAGAGACCCTTGGACTGCAAGGAGATCCAATCAATCCATCCTAAAAGAGATCAATCCTGGGTGTTCATTGGAAGGTCTGATGTTGAAGCTGAAACTCCAATACTTTGGCCACCTCATGTGAAGGGTTAACTCATTGGAAAAGACCCTAATGCTGGGTAGGATTGGGGGCAAGACGAGAAGGGGAGGACAGAGGATGAGATGGTTGGATGGCATCACCGACTCGATGGACATGGGTTTGGGTAGACTCCGGGAGTTGGTGACGGACAGAGAGGCCTGGTGTGCTGCAATTCATGTGGTTGCAAAGAGTCGGACACGACTGAGCGGCTGAACTGAACTGAAGCTTTATAAAATACATACATCATACAGAAATATTGTATAATACCTGGTGAAGTTGTCAGTGTACAGAGTTATCACGTACTTGAAATCTACCTAGTGAGACTGAGAAACTAATTTTTAAAAGTTTGTTTAATTTTATTAATGCATTTAAATAGACATGTGCAGCTAATAGGGCTTCCCGGGTGTCTCCATAGTAGAAAATCTGCTTGCAATGCAGGAAACGCAAGAGACACGGGTTCAGTCCCTGGGTCGGGAAATTCCCCTGGAGGAGAGCATAGCAACCCACTCTAGTATTCTTGCCTGGAGAATCCCATGTTCTCTATCCATGGGACTGTTGGGGGGGAACAGTCCATAGGATTGCAAAGAACTGCACATGACTGATTACACTGAGCACACATGCACACGTGTAGCTAATAGCTCAAGTATTGGGCAATATAAATCTAAATACTGTACTTGAAAGGCAGAAACTGATGAGTAGCAAAGAAAAAAAAGCAAAATCCTACCATGTGCTTCCTATAAAAAATACCAGCTAAATGTAAAGATTTTATGGACTCTGAGGGAGAAGGTGAGGGTGGGACGTTCTGGGAGAATAGCATTGAAACATGTATATTATCATATGTGAAACAGAACACCATTCCATGTTCGATGCATGTGACAAGGGCTCAGGGCCGGGGCAATGGGATGATCCAGAAGGATGGGATGGGGAGGGAGGTGGGTGGGGGGTCCAGGAGGGGGAACACATGTAAACCCATGGCTGATTCATGTCAATGTATGGCAAAAACTATTACAATATTGTAAAGTAATTAGCCCCCAACTAAAATAAATAAATTTATATATAAAAAAAAAAGTAAATGAATAAAAACTTTTACCATACACGAAGTAAATACAAAAATCTGGAGTTTAAAGTTTAATGTTAGAATAGTTTCAAATTTACAGAAAATTTGCAAAACTAGTACAGAGTTTTCATACATCCCAAAACAGTTTCCTCTATCATTAACATCTTATATTAGTAAAGTATATTTGTCATAATTAATGGATCTATATTAACACATTTAATTTTTCAAAAATGATTCAATCATATTTCCTTAGCTTTCTAACCTACTGTATTTTACTGTTCTAGAATCCCATTCAAGGCCTCACATTACAGTTAGTCAGAAAACTCCTTGGGTTCCTCTTGACTGTGACAGTTTTTCAGACTTTCCTTGTTTTTCACGACTGTGGGGAAAGGGCAAACTACCCAAGATGCCATGTTCAGGTTCTCTCACTGAACGTTTTGTAAATAATGGTTATGTAACAGCTGACATCATTTATAGCACTGTGAATGCCTGTCAGGAGATACTTGCTTGGTCACATGTTATCATGTGCAAATATGTGAGCTTCACCCATAAAGCAGTGGGAATTACTGCTGAGTCACGGCTGGGTCCATTGGGTCAGCCATGAGAGGAGAGAAGAGAGCGTGTATATTGACCACTATGGCTGCTGCATCAGACAGGAGAGAAGACTGTCATGGCTGCTGTGTCAGCCAGGAGAGACACCGTGTGCAGTTATGTTGTGTTATGTCTGCTGCTACAGCTGGTGTGCCAACCAGAAGAACATAAGTGTGTCTGCAGTTCCTTTAGCTCCTTGCGACTCCTTCTGGCCTCTCAGCTTGTGCCTTGCTTACCCCGGGTTCAGCGAACAGTACGGACAGTGTGAACAGCAAGACAAATGCCACTGTGAACAGGATGAAGAGCAATACAATTGGCACAGTCAGCAGGACACCCAGCAGGTACGGGAGCGTGAGGCTTCACAGGATGAAGGAAGCCAGTGGCCACCACAGTATGTGGTTCTGTGTGGCTGCAATCCTCTTGGCGTGGGCTCTGGTGGAAGACTAGGAGGCAGTGGATGGGTCACTGGCTAGCACTGAAAAAGCAATAGAGGCAGTGAGTTCCCGTCTGCCAAACAAGGTGGCATGGACTGCCCCTGGCACCATGGGGTGGATTTTCCTGACTACCCTGAAGGCAAACATGGATAGTCCTCTTCATGATACTATGCTGATGTGCAGTGTGCAGAGATGCTTGGAAGAATTAGAGCAACATATATTGGTGTTAGATCAAGAACCCTGTGGCCCTGAAGAACCCAGCATCTCTGACCGCAAGGCGGTAAGTGATGTTGATGGTGAACGTTGTGAGACTGTGGGTCCCTGCTTGGCAGCGAGGCCCATTGTACAGCAGAAAGTGAAGAGCCCCAAAGAGGGCCCGGGCTGGCAGGGGTCCCATTCAGGTTAATCAGATGCAAAAGTGGGCTGATCTGTGTGGAGGTATACTGTAAAGGCTGCGTCCTGTGATATAGATTTAGTAGAACATTGTACTGTAAGGGCTGTATCCTATGATGAGTGTACTGTGAAGGCTGGGTGTTCAGACCAAAAGTGTAATCATGTGGGTGGGCTGTGAATGCCACAGAAACCCCCCTCCTTGAAAGGGTGGGTCCCCTGCCTGTACAGGGGGGTTTTGCAGGTCCTTAATAAAACTCCACAGGAGTGGAGTTGCCCCTGTGGAGGCTTTCCTGAATCTCACAAGGACAGATGGTGGACTGGACTTGGCCATGGAAGATCAAGGCACTCCACATTCAGTGGGCGGTTCTTCTTGCCCCATGAAGTCAAGGACTGCAACATGAGTTCTTGGTGAGACCTAACATTGGGTTTTGCTCTGTACTGGGGATGTAACTGTTTACTGTTGAAGCTACTGTTGTTGCAAGATGTAAATCCAAGGGTCAGTGTTACTCACCAAGGGAATATCACGGAAGATGGACTGTGCACAGAAGGTGAAGCGAGAGACCCTGAAGGGGTGGAGTAAGGGGAGAGAGCAAATTAACCAAGATGGAGTGTTCAGATTCTCTCACCCTACATTTTGTAAATAAAGATTATGTAACAGCTGAGATCATTTATACCACTGTACATGCATGTCACGAGGTACTCGCTTGGTCACAGGTTACTGTATGCAGATATGTGAGCCCCACCTACTAAGAGGTGGGAATTACTGCTGTGTCACGGCTGGGTCCGCTGGGTCAGCCATGAGAGGAGAGAATAGAGTGTGAATACTGCTACGGCTGTTGAGCCATCCAGGACAGAGGCTGTGCTGTGTTTGGTTATGTTATGTCTGCTGCTACAGCTGCTGTGCCAGCCAGGAAAGGGTAAACGTGTCTGCAGTTCCTATGGCTCCTCATGTCTTCTCCTGGCCTCTTAGCTTGCTCCTTGCCCAGCCTGGGTTCAGCGAACAGTGTGAACAGAGTGAACAGCGAGATAACTGGTGCTGTGAACAGGATGATCAGCAATACAGTTACCTTGGCAGTTTTGAGAACTTCATATCAGGTATTTTGTAGAATGTCCTTTGACTGGAATTTGTCTCATGTTTTTCTTACGATCAGTCTGAAAAACTGTGCTGTGAGAGGAAGACCACAGAGATAAAGTGGCACATTCTATCAACATAACTTATTCCTGTTGAAGTTGATCTTGCTTACCTGGCAAAGGTAGTGTTTGTTTAATTTATCTGCTCTTCCTTTCTGTACATCCTGTACATGCTCAGAGGAAGTCACTAAATGTCTCCCACACTTAAGGAGGGGAGGATTATGTCCCATCCTCTTGAGGGAAGAATATTACATAAATTATTTAAATCCTCCTGCTTGGGAAATTTTTTTTTTACCTCAAGTATTTATTTATCTATACTATTGATTTATACCAGTATGGTCTAATGAATATATTATACTTTGAGCAGTAATGCAATATTATTTCATTTAGTTTCTCAAAATGCTACAGGCTTGATCATTGGGAGACTTTCAGTTGGCTCCTGTGTTCCTTTGACATAACACATGTCCTTGGTGATTGTGTTGCTGTTATTGTTCTGCACTGCATTCTAGCACCACAAATTCTTCCAAGCTCATTTTGCATATTTCAGTTGCTCAGTCACTTCAGTCATGTCCAACTCTCTGCGACCCCATGGGCTGTAGCCTACCAGGCTCCTCTGTCCATGGGATTTTCCAGGCAAGAGTACTGCAGTGGATTGCCATTGCCTTCTCCGATATTTCAGTTACTACTAAAATTAGCTTTCTCCAAGAATGCCTGGTTTCTTTCATTGGAAATTGATATTAGAAACCAAGATTGGGGCATTAGATGGGCCTGTTGCTGCTTCATGCACATGTGCTAGTCGTTAAGTCATGTCTTATTCTTTGCAACCCCCAGGATCTGTAACTTGCCAGACTCCACTGAACGTGGAATTCTCCAGTCAAGAATACTGGAGTGGGTTGCTATTTCCTTCTCCAGGGGATCTTCCTAATCTAGGGATCGAACCTGTGTTTCCTCTGTCTCTTGCATTGACAAGCGGATTCCGTACCATGGCTGCTAGGTGTCATTTATTCTAGCTGACAGAGTTAGACTTTCATCTGACAGAGCAAGAAAATATGAATATGTATATATACATACACACACATAAATACACATTTCTGAAAGTATTTCTATATATGATCATGTATCTCTATATTATGACAAACATGAGTTTATATTGATGTCTTCACTTCAAATCCATTAATAGATAGATCAGTACAGTACTTATATGCATATTTTGTCCTTCTGTGGTTTTAATGGTGCTTTTTATACAAGTAACTGAAAGTTGCTCAGTCGTGTCTGACTCCGCTACCTCGTGGACTATACAGTCCATGGAATTCTCCAGGTCAGAATACTGGAGTGAGTAGTCTTTCCCTTCTCCAGGGGATCTTTCCAACCCAGGTATCAAAGCCAGTTCTCCCACATTGCAGGCAGATTTTTTTTTTTACCAGCTGAGGCACAAGGGAAGCCCACATTTTAAATGATTATATTTTATTGTCATTTTACCAAATCAATTCTACTTTAAAAAATATTTTACTGGCTATCTTAATGTTTTTAATACATTTAACTAATCTAACTCCACCTTCAAATAACAGCATAATGCATTATGAGCAGTGTACAAAGTTCGTAACAGATTATACACAATCCATCTCCCTCATCCATTATAATACTGCTGATATTCACTTCACTTATTCATTTGCTCTCATCATCTAGAACATTGTTACTATTACTTTAATTCATTATCTTGTAAACAATAAAAGGTAAGAATTTTTAAAAATTTTACTATCATTCTTTCTCCCATATTCCTCCGTTTTTATGTATGTTTAAGATTATGTATCGTGTCCTTTTCCTTCTTTCTGAGAAATTTCTTAAAGCGTTTCTGCAAGGCAGGTCTGTTATTCAATGAGTGGCATCAATGTTTGATTGTCTGAGAATGTCTTTATTTATTTTTCACTATGAAGGAGAAATTTACTGGAATGAAGCAGACTGGTGGATTTTATAAGACATCTTGAGACCAAGGAACCTAGCTAAGTAGCACCTGAATTCTTGAATCATGTGCTGTGCTTAGTCACTCAGTCGTGTCTGACTCTGTGACCCCACAGACTGTAGCCCGCCAGGCTCCTCTATCTATGGGGATTCTCCAGGCAGGAATACTGGAGTGGGTTGCCATGCCTTCCTCGAGGGGATCTTCCCAACCAAGGAATCGAACCCAGGATTCCCACATTATGGGTGGATTTTTACCATCTGAGGCACCAGGAATCCCTTTGAACCACGGAGACTATGAAATAATAAGTGTTGGTTTCTTTTTTTTTTATTTTTTTTCAGCCATTGAATTTTACGGCAATATGTTTTGTAGCAATAGATGATTGATACCTTTCTTTTGAGATGCCAGTGGCTTTTATTTCTTTTTTCCCCCCGTATTCACAGTCTCCTCATTTACCCATTTGTTCATGGGTATTAGCCACACTAGTATATTAGCCACACTAGTATCAAACTTACAATCTGAGTGTAGACAGAAGCATTTGGATGTCCATAGCAGGAATGACTTTGGATAATGCCAAACTCAAAAGGCCATAGAGAAAGTCAGAAAGGGCTGAAATCCCTGCTATTTTAAAGGTTGAATGCTTTTTTCAACTAAGAAGCTTATGGTATGCCATAATTTCCACAATGTACATCCTTTCTAATAGGTCTCTGAAGAAGCTCTTGTGTACAGTTATCAGTTTCCTGGGAGAAAGAGTTTAACAGATTTAATGGAAGGGGGGATGTGTTAATATGATGGGAATGCCATAACAAAATACCCCAGATTTGGTGATTTAAACAAGAGAAATTTATTTTCTCTAAGTCTTTGTGGTCAGAATTCCAATATCAATGAAATTTCAGATATTGTATTCACCTTTTCCTTGTTTATATATTTTCTGATGTAACTTTTATCCTTGAACTTCATGTGTAAGGCTTTTTTCTTCCATCTTCTTCATGATTTTATTTTCTTTTTTATTTTTTGTTTGTATATGATATGCCTAGGTATAGAAATTTTGTTTTTTATCTTACTTATTCTCTGAGATCTGTGGTTTAGTGTCTGTGATTAATTTGCAAAAGATCTCAACCATTATTAGTTCAAACTTTATACTTCTTCACTTTCTCCTTTTCTTTCTGATATTCCTGTTTCACATATGATACAGCTATTAAAACGTTCCAATTTCTTGACTGTACTGTTCTGTTGTTTTTCTCTTCTCTTTGTATTTCAGTTTCAGAAGTTTCCATTGATCTGTCTTCAAGGTAATTGATTCTTTCCTCAGCCTCTAGATTCCCTAGAGGAAATGGCAACCCATTTCAGTATTCTTGCCTGGGAAATCCATTAGACAGAGGAGACTGGCAGGCTGTAGTCCATGTTGTCTCAGAGAGTCTGGACATGACTGAACACACACATACATTTAGCTTTATTAAATCAATGGTATTTTTCATCACTGTTACAAAGTGTTTTATTTCTGTAATATTTTGACTTTTATGATTTTCATCTTGCTGTTTTCATTACCCATCTGTACTTTCATTTCTACTATTTCATTAGAGACTTTAATATATTATTCATAATTACATTAAATTCTTAGTCTAATAATTCCAACAATTTTGTCATCTGAGTAACTTTTATGCTTGCTTTGTCTTTATAGA
Source organism: Giraffa tippelskirchi (assembly GCF_054371585.1). NCBI lineage: Eukaryota > Metazoa > Chordata > Mammalia > Artiodactyla > Giraffidae > Giraffa > Giraffa tippelskirchi. The sequence goes on along the minus strand of NC_137285.1, from coordinate 88,114,168 downwards.
CTGTATTTTTCTTATGTTTACTCATACTTCATATGCTTTATGATTTTTTTATGAAATAGAAAAATAATGCATTAGGTAATAGAAACTGAGTAATAAGTTTTTAGAATATGGTTTTTGTTAATCTGGCTAGGAATTAGGCTATGTCTACTATTTCCTGGAGCTTTACCTGCTATATGTTTTAATTTTCTTGACTGTCAATTATTTTTGCCTCCTCTTTTGATTCTTGGCTTCATAAATCTGTTCTCCCCAGACAGTCTCTGTGTTGTAGCTCTTTAAGCTGTAGCCTACTGATATTACATGGGAACTTTGTGTATTGATGAGATGTTAGGTAGGAAAATTTTTTGATAATCTTATGATTAAATACCAGGCTTTCAGTGGGACTGTGCCTCTAGAATATGACACTTAGGAGTATTACTAAGGTTTTTGTTTCCCTTTCAATGGAGACAATAGGACGAGGGAGCTTGAGTGAAAACTATGTCCTACCTTTAGATGGAATAAGGCATCTGAAAAGCAAAACTTTGTTCTGGAGAGTATTCTAATTATGTTTCACAGCAGTTACTTTTCCCCTTTTCCTGCCAGAGTCATGAAGGTGATGATTCTTGGATCTTTGATGGGAGAACTTGGTAAAACCCATGAGTTGCTAGGGTTCCACTTAGACCTTAGCAACCAAGAGTTTCTCACTCATATTAGTCCAGATATTCATCAGAATTACACATCATATATTCCTATCAATGTATGGTTCCAGTAATTTCTGTTCCAGATAAGCTGATCTTTGCTGTGAGTCTGGATTTGTCTTGTTTCAGATTTCAAGGTAGTAGGGCTTCCCAAACGGGGTTAGGGGCAAAGACCCCTCCTGCCAATGCAGGAAACATGAGAGATGTGGGTTCAATCCTTGGGTGGAGAATATTCCTTGGAGGAGGGCATGCCAACCCACTCAAGTATTCTTGCCTGGGAAATCTCCAGGGTAGAGGAGCCTGGTGGGCTACACCCCATAGGGTCACAAAGAATCGGACATGAGACCACAGTTATATGATTGATCCAAGAAAAATAGCTGATTTTTTAAAAACATTTTCCTGTATTAATGATGAAATTGTTGATTTCCCAGCACTTTACATACTGGAACTGAAACAAAAGCCCCGGGGTGGTATTTTAATACTGGATAAAAAGAGACAACTAGATGAAGAATATTATCCAAAGTCGAGGGGGCATTTCACAACAAAGCAGGGGACTCATTCATCAGAAAGTCATGTTAATTGTATAATTCTATGCACTAATATCCATATTCCAAATACAAGACAAGAAAAAATTGGACAGAACTTAAGAAATGAATAATCCTACAAACATGGCAGAATTTAATGCTTTGTCTCAGCAATTGATAGACTAACTAGATAAAAAGTTAGTAAAGATAGAGGATATGAGAGCAATAATATTGGCAACCTTGATCTAATTGCTATCTAGGAAGCAGTACATCTAACAATGATGGCATATCCACTCTTTTCAAGTGAAAGCAGTGTAGTTAATGAGGAAGAATATTCTGCACAAAAATAGCCTCAATACATAAAAATTATTGATAATGATCCAAAATATAATTAAATTAGAAATAAATGATAATAAAATATTTTGAAACACTCTAAATTACAGAAAAAAACTACTAATAATCCATGGGTTAAAGATGAAATTACAAGGTAAATATTTTTTTCAAAAATGAAATCAGTAATAACAAAAAATACATGTAGCCAGAGAACAAGATGGCAGAGGAGTAGGTGGACATGGAGTACATCTCTCTCCATGAATACATCAGGAATACACCTTCAGACACAGAAGTGTATGCAGAACACCAACTTAGAGCAGACAGGAGTACCTGACCAGCGGAAAATAACATATAGAACCACACAAAACTCGGTAGGATGAAGGAACTAGGGGAAAAAACAGGAGTGTTGCTAGGACTGGACCTACCCACAGTGGGTGGGGGAACTGAAGCAGGGGTCCAATCCCCACACTGGGGACATTGGCTGAGTCAGAGGAGAAGCATTTGAGGCTGAGAGTGAAACAACTGATCTGTGGCACCCTAATGGAATGAAAATCAGACAGTCCTTGCCACAGCCATACATACCCCAGACAGGGACGCAGGTCTCCTGGAAGGTGCAGTGGCTGGGAGCTGGAGTTTAGGGATTGTGGAGCAATCCCAGGGTGAGGGCTGCTGATGACTGCAGAGAGACAGACTGAGGGGATGTGAGAGAGGAGAAATCGTGGTGGGAAATGCCTGTGGAGAAAAGCTGGGCAGCCATGGAAACAAGGTGTTACTGCTGAGTCAAGTGTAGGGGGTGGAGCCATCACCACAGCCTCTCTCCCCCCCCCACACCAAGCATTGGCAGATGAACAAGAGAGGCTGGCCCATCAAATGCCTGATGCACTGAACTACAGAGTAGAACCCCAGCCAGGGCGTCCCCTCTATGTGCCTGACATGCTGAGCAACAGAGAAGGATGCCAGGCAAGGGAGCCGTCTAAGTGCCTGGACGAGCAGAGATATAGAGAAAGACTGGCCAAAGAGGCCTTCTGATCGCCAGCTACAAGAGGCTCAAAAAAAGAATCTGATAGGGCCATGACTCTTGCAGCAGAGTCAGCCCATGTCCCTGCACACTTGGTGGCGCCAGGGTCCCCGCAAGCCAAGCAGCTGTGCCACGTTCAACTCTCTGAGTACCTGGTGTCACCAGAAACCCTGCGACTCAAGCAGCTGCACCACCTCCACACCTGGACCTCACAGGGGCAAACCCAAGTCCTCCAGGGCAGCCTCAGGAGCAAACTCCAGTGGACGACGCACATGCAGAAATGGAAATAAAACTACAATTAAAACCCAGGAGCAGTGTGGCTAAGGAATAGGACCCAAAACCTCCCGACCAGCTGTACAAGCTGCAGATTAAATCCCCATGATCAACGAGGCTCTGTGTGTATGGAATATATAAAAGGACACTGAGAGCTCCCACAAAAGAAAACGCTCTAGTTCTGACAGCTGTATACATTGGAGGCAAGAACACATAGGAGTGGGACCAGATTAGAATCAGAGTTGCCTCTACAGCAGGTCCAGAAGTCCTCCAGTGTTGGAGGGCAACTTAGAGAGGTTAGGTGAACTGTGACTCCCAGCCAGGGAAAAGACTCTGACAGCAGCGACTTAAGAAAAACATTTATTATTCTTATGTTGTGACTTGTTCTGTGGATTCTTTTGGACTCCACCCCCACCACATTGGAGCTGTCATTTTAATTGGCATTATGAAATATAACTAAGTTTTGAGCTTCCCCCCCCAGGCACATTTTTTATTGTTATAATTAACCCCTGTCTCTACTTGGGCTTTTGCAGTTCTGTGGAGCTTTCCTTTTTGTTTTTTTTTTTTTTTTTTCTTTTCTCTTTTTTAAATTTTAATTTGCAGTTTTTTAAGCTTATTATTATTTTTTCTACATTTATTCCTTTGTTGTCTTTTCCAACTGTTCTTTCCCCCTTAAAGCTAATTTTTAATGTATATAATCTTCTTTATCTAGCTCTATTTAACTTTGCCTACCTATTCTTTCTTTTTTTTTCTGTCTTTCCTTTCCTCTCAATGTATTTGTTAGTTTTATTTTCATTGCTTTATTCTCCAATTGGCACCTTGCTTTAGTCTTGTTTTCCAGTTTGTGCTTTAGTTAGTTTTGTTCTTAACTGGTAAATATAATTTTTGGTTTCCTTTGTTCACCGGATCAATCTATTGTACTTTATTTTGGTTGGACTGTTTTGATTTTGTTTATGTGTATATTTGTATATGTGTATATTCAGTCACATTTTTTATTGTTAAAAACATCTGCCTCTACCTTGGGCATTTTCAGTTCTGTGGAGTGTTCCTTTTTTTTTTTTCTGTCATCTTCTTTTTTTCTCTTCTCTTTTTTATAATTTTAATTTTTAAATATATCATAATTTTTCTACATTTATACTTTTCTTTTAACTTTCCTAATATTCGTTGTCCCATGCGGTTAATCTTTAACATATATAACTCTTCATCTGCCTCTATTTAATGTTGCATATCTATTATTTCATTTCTTTCTTTCCATTCCTCTTAACATTTTTTTTTAATTTTGTTTTCGTTGCTTTATTCACCACATCACTTTGTTTTAGTTTTCTTTTCCAGTTTGTGCATTATTTAGTTTTGTTCTTAACTGGTAAATATTAATTTTTGATTTCATTTTTCACTGGGTTAACCCAATGTACATTATTTTTGTTGGACAGTTTTGACTTTGCTTACTGGTTTTTATCTTTATGTAATCATTCCATTATTTTAATTATTATTTGCCTGTTTTTGCAACTGCCATTTGTCTGGGGTTCCTCTTTGGTTCCTCGTTTTTGGGTATTTGCTTTAATCTCACATAATGCCATAACAAACCACTTGTGGAATTTTCATTCCTGTCCAGATATCAAGCCCTGGGCTTTTGGATTGGGAATACTGGCTCAAAGACCCTAGACTACCAGAGAACTAATCCTAGGGAGTATCAAATAGTGAGAACTCACATAAAGGAAATCACTTGAATGTAAGACCTGTCATCACCCAACCACCAGTAGCATCCTGTGCAGGACACCTCATCTAAACAACAAACAAAACAAAAATACAATCCCAATTAACAGCAGTCAGGATTACCACTTCACTCAACCTTGCCAATCAGAGGGAAAACAAGCAAACAAACAACAACAACAAAAACTCAGCACAAATCTCACCCTATACGAAGCTTACACAAACCACTTGACCAAACTTAGGAGAGAAGAAACCAAAAGGAAGAAAGAATTCAACTTTGAAGCCTGGGAAAAGGAGACCTCAAACACAATAAGTTAAAAAAATACATAATGAAAAGGTAGAGAAATACTACACAAATGAAGGAACAAACTAGAAACACAGAAGTCCAAATAAATGAAGATGAAATAGGCAAACTACCTGAGAAAGAATTCAGAATAATGACAGCAAAGATGATCAAAAACCTTGAAAACAAAATGGAGAAAATGCAAGAATCAATCAACAAAGACCTAGAAGAATTAAAAAAATAAACATACAGAGGCCAACAACACAATTACTGAAATTAAAAACAAGCAAACAAACCTCTAGAAGGTATCAATAGCATAATAACTGAGGCAGAAGAAAGAATCAGTGAGCTGGAAGATAAAATGGTGGAAGTAACTTCTGAAGAGCAGAATAAAGTAAAAAGGGTGAAAGGAACTGAGGATAGTCTCAGAGACCTCTGAGAGCATATCAAATGCACCAACATTCAAATTATAGGAGTCACAGAAGAAGAGAAAAAGAAAGGGTATGATAAAAATTTTGAAGAGATTATAGTTGGAAATTTTCCCAACATGGAAAAGGAAATAGTCAATCAAGTCCAAGAGGCACAAAGAATCCCATACAGGATAAACCCAAGGAGAAACACACTAAGGCACATACTAATCAAACTAACAAAGACCAAACACAAAGAAAGAACATTAAAAGCAGCAAGGGACAAGCAACAAGTAACATACAAGACATGCAAATAACATGAAACAAAAACCCCATATGCTTAACAGCTGATCTTTCAGCAGAAACTGCAGGCCAGAAAGGAATGGCAGGATATATTTAAAGTACAGTGAAGGGGAAAAATCTACAACCAAGATTACAGTACCTGGCAAGGATTTCATTCAAAATTGATGGAAAAAAAACACAAAACACAAACATTCAGACAAGCAAAAGTTAAGACAATTGAGTACCACCAAACCAGTTTTACAACAAGTATTAAAGGGACTTAGAATAGTCAAGAAATACAAGAGAAGAGAAGAGATCTACAAAATCAACTCCAAACAATTAAGGAAGTGGCAATAGGAACATATTTATTAATAATTACTTTAAATCTAAATGGATTAAATGTTCCAACCAAAAGACACAGACTGACTGAATGGATACAAAAACAAGACCCATGTTTATGCTGTATACAAGAAACTCAATTCAGACCTAAAGACACATATAGACTGAAAGTGAGAGGATGGAAAAATATATTCCTTGCAAATGGGAAGCAAAAAAAAAAAAAATGGAGTAGCAATCCTCATATCTGACAAAATATACCTTAAAAAAAAGAATATTACAAGAGATAAGAAAGGATACTACATAATGATCAAAGGATCAATCCAAGAGGAAGACATAACAATTGTAAATATCTATGCACCCAACATAGGAGCATCTCAATACATAAGACAAACACTAACAGACATGAAAGGAGAAATTGACAGTGTCACAATAATAGTAGGAGACTTTAACACCCCATTCAGACCAATGGACAGATCATCAAAACAGAAAATTAATAAGTAAACACAAGTTTTAAATGATACATTAGCTGAGATGGATCTCATTGATATCATCAGGACATTCTATCCAAATGCAGAAGAATACACCTTCTTCTCAAGTGCACATGAAACATTCTCTAAGATAGACCACATCTTGGATCACAAATCAAAGCTCAGTAAATTTAAGAAAATTGAAATCATATCAAGCATCTCCTCCAATCACGAAGCTATAAGACTAGATATTGATTACAAAAAAAAAAACTGTAAGAAACACAAACACATGGAGATTAAACAATACATTTCTAAATAACCAACAGGTTACTGAAGAAATCAAGAGGGAAATTTAAAAAAAACTTCTAGAAACGAATGACAATGAAAACACGACAACTCAAAACCTATGGAATTCAGCAAAAGCAGCTCTAAGGGGGAAGTTTATAGCAATATAATCCTACCTCAAGAAACAAGAAAAGCATCAAATAGACAAGATAAGTTTACACCTAAAAAAAACTGAAAAAAAGAAGAACAAAAATACCCCAAGATTAGTAGAAGGAAAGAAATCATAAAGATCTGAGCAGAAATAAGTGAAAAAGAAATGAAAGAAACAATAGTAAAGATTAATAAAACTAAAACCTGTTGTTTTTTTTTGAGAAGATAAACAAAATTGGCAAACCTTTAACCAGACTCATCAAGAAGAAAAGAGAGAAGAGTCAAATCAACAAAATTAGAAATGAAAAAGGAGAGGTTACAACAGACAAGGCAGAAATACAAAGGATTATAATAGATTATTATGAACAACTATATGGTAATAAAATGGATAATCTGGAAGAAATGGACAGATTCTTAGAAAAGTTCAATCTTCCAAGACTGAACCAGAAAGAAATAGAAATTTTGAACAACCCAGTTACAAGCACTAAAATTGAAGCTTTGATCAAAAATCTCCCAAAAAACAAAAGCCCAGGGGCAGATGGCTTCACAGGAGAATTCTATCAAACATTTAGAGACAAGCCAATGCCTATCCTTCTAAAACTCTTTTGAGGAAATGCAGAGGAAGTATCACTTCCAAACGTATTCTATGAGGCCACCATCATCCTTATACCAAAATCAGACAAAAACAACACAAAGAAATAAAACTGCAGGCCAATATCACTGACGAACATAGATGCAAAAATCCTCAATAAAATTTTAGCAAATAGAATTCAGCAACAAGTAAAAGATCTCATACACCATAATCAAGTTGGGTCTATTCCAGGGATGCAAGGATTCTTCAGTATACACAAATCAGTCAATGTGATACACCATTTAACAAATTGAAAGGTAAAAGCCATACAATAATCTCAATAGATGAGAAAAAGCCTTTGACAAAATTCAGCATCCATTTATGATTCAAACTCTTCAAAAAATGAGCATAGAAGGAACCTACCTCAACATAGTAAAGGCCATATATTATAAGCCTACACCAAACATTATTCTCAATGGTGAAAAAGTGAAAGCATCCCCCCTAAGATCAGGAACAAGACAAGGGTGTCCACTTTACCACTATTATTCAAAATAGTTCTGGAAGTCCTAACTATAGGAATCATAGAAGAAAAAGAAATAAAAGGAATTGTGATCAGAAGAGAAGAAGTAAAGCTCTCACTGTTTGCAGATGACACGATACTGTACAGAAAACACTAAAGATAGTATCAGAAAATTGCTAGAGCTAATCAGTGAATTAAGCAAAGTTGCAGGATAAAAATCAATATACACAAATCACTTGAATTTCTATATATTAATAATGAAAATCAGAAAGAGAAATTAAGGAATCAATCCCATTTACCAATGCAACAAAAACCATAAAATATCTAGGAATAAACTTACCTAAGAAGACAAACACACAAACAAACAAACAAAAAACTGTACACAGAGCATTATAAGACACCGATGAAAGAAATCAAAGATAACATAAACAGATGAAGAGATATTCCATGTTCCTGGATAGGAAGAATCAATATTGGGAAAATGACTGTACTAACAAACTCAATCTACAGATTCAATACAATATAGATTCAATGCAATCCCTATCAAGCTACCAATGGTATTTTTCACAGAACTAGAACAAATCATCTCACAATTTGTATGGAAATATAAGAAACCTCGAATAGCCAAAGCAATCTTGAGGAAGAAGAATGGAACTGGAGGAATCAACCTGCCTGACTTCAGGCTCTACTACAAAGCCACAGTCATCAAGACAGTATGGTACTGGCACAAAGATAGAAATATAGATCAAAGAACAAAATAGAAAGCCCAGAGATAAACCCACGCACATATGGACACCTTATCTTCGACAAAGGAGGCAAGAATATACAATGGAGAAAAGACAATCTCTTTAACAAGTGGTGCTGGGAAAACTGGTCAACCACTTGTAAAAGAATGAAACTAGAACACTTCCTAACACCGTACACAAAAATAAACTCAAAATGGATTAAAGATCTAAACGTAAGACCAGAAACAATAAAACTCCTAGAGGAAAACATAGGCAAAACACTCTCCGACATAAATCACAGCAGGATCCTCCATGACCCACCTCCCAGAATATTGGAAATAAAAGCAAAAATAAACAAATGGGACCTAATTAAAATTAAAAGCTTTTGCACAACAAAGGAAACTATAAACAAGGTGAAAAGACAGCCTTCAGAATGGGAGAAAATAATAGCAAATGAAGCAACAGACAAACAATTAATCTCAAAAATATACAAGCAACTTCTGCAGCTGAATTCCCGAAAAATAAACGACCCAATCAAAAAATGGGCCAAAGAACTAAACAGACATTTCTCCAAAGAAGACATACAGATGGCTAACAAACACATGAAAAGATGCTCAACATCACTCATTATTAGAGAAATGCAAATCAAAACCACAATGAGGTATCATTTCACACCAGTCAGAATGGCTGCTATCCAAAAGTCTACAAGCAATAAATGCTGGAGAGGGTGTGGAGAAAAGGGAACCCTCATACACTGTTGGTGGGAATGCAAACTAGTACAGCCACTATGGAGAACAGTGTGGAGATTCCTTAAAAAACTGGGAATAGAACTGCCATATGACCCAGCAATCCCACTGCTGGGCATATACACCGAGGAAACCAGAATTGAAAGAGACGCGTGTACCCCAATGTTCATCGCAGCACTGTTTACAATAGCCAGGACATGGAAGCAACCTAGATGTCCATCAGCAGACGAATGGATAAGGAAGCTGTGGTACATATACACAATGGAATATTACTCAGCCATTAAAAAAAATACATTTGAATCGGTTCTACTGAGATGGATGAAACTGGAGCCCATTATACAGAGTGAAGTAAGCCAGAAAGAAAAACAACAATACAGTATACTAATGCATATATATGGAATTTGAAAGATGGTAACGATAACCCTATATGCGAGACAGAATAAGAGACACAGATGCACGGAACAATTTTATGGACTCTGAGGGAGAAGGTGAGGGTGGGACGTTCTGGGAGAATAGCATTGAAACATGTATATTATCATATGTGAAACAGAACACCATTCCATGTTCGATGCATGTGACAAGGGCTCAGGGCCGGGGCAATGGGATGATCCAGAAGGATGGGATGGGGAGGGAGGTGGGTGGGAGGTCCAGGAAGGGGAACACATGTAAACCCATGGCTGATTCATGTCAATGTATGGCAAAAACTATTACAATATTGTAAAGTAATCAGCCCCCAACTAAAATAAATAAACTTATAAAAAAAAAAATCAGAAAAAAAAAATACAATATCTATCAAATTGCCAATGGTATTTTTCACAGAACTAGAACAAAATGTTTCACAAATCATATGCAAACTAAAAAAACCCTGAATAGCCAAAGCAATCTTAAGAAAGAAGAATGGAGCTGGAGGAATCAACCTTCCTGACTTCAGATTGTATTATAAAGCTACAGTCATCAAGAAAGTATGATATTGGCACCAAAATAGAAATATAGACCAATGTAACAAGATAGAACCCATGCACCTGTGGATTCCTTATTTTTGGCAAAGGAGGCAAGAATATACAATGGGGCAAAGATAGCCTCTTCAATAAATGGTGTTGGGAAAACTGGACAGCTAACTGTAAAAAAATGAAATTAGATCACTTCCTAACACCATACACAAAGATAAACTCAAAATGGATTAAAGACAATAAATGTAAGACCAGAAACTAGAAAACTATTAGAGGAAAACATAAGCAGAACACTCAATGACACAAATCAAAGATCCTCTAAAACTTACCTCCTTGAGTAATGGAACTAAAAATCAAAGTAAACAAGTATAAAAGATTTTGCCCAGCAAAGGAAACTATAAGCAAGGTGAAAGGACAACCCTCAGAATGGGGGAAAATAAGAGCAAATGAAACAACTGACAAAGGATTAATTTCCAAAAGATACAAGCAGCTCATACAACTCAATACCACAAAAACAAACAACCCAATCAAAAAGTGGGAAAAAGACCTAAACAGACATTACTCCAAAGAAGACATACAGATGGCTAACAAACACATGAAAAGATGTTCAACATCACTCATTATTCAGTTCAGTTCAGTTCAGTTTAGTCGCTCAGTCATGTCCGACTCTTTGCGACTCCATGAGCTGCAGCACTCCAGGCTTCTCTGTTCAACACCAACTCCCAGAGCCCACCCAAACTCATGTCCATTGAGTCGGTGATGACATCCAATGATCTCATCCTCTGTCGTCCCCTTCCGCTCCTGCCCTCAACCTTACCCAGCATCAGGGTCTTTTCAAATCAGTCAGCTCTTCGCATTAGGTGGCCAAAGTATTGGAGTTCAACATCACTCCTTCCAATGAACACCCAGGACTGATCTCCTTTAGGATGGACTGGTTGGATCTCCTTGCAGTCCAAGGGACTCTCAAGAGTCTTCTCCAACACCACAGTTCAAAAGCATCAATTCTTCGGCACTCAGCTTTCTTCACCGTCCAACTCTCACATCCATACATGACCACTGGAAAAACCATAGCCTTGACTAGACGGACCTTTGTCGGCAAAGTAATGTCTCTGCTTTTTAATATGCTGTCTAGGTTGGTCATGACTTTCCTTCCAAGGAGTAAGTGTCTTTTAATTTCATGGCTGCAAGCACCATCTGCAGTGATTTTGGAGCCCCAAAAAATAAAGTCTGACACTGTTTCCACTGTTTGCCCATCTATTTCCCATGAAGTGATGGGACCAAATGCCATGATCTTAGTTTTCTGAATGCTGAGCTTTTTCACTCTCCTCTTTCACTTTCATCAAAAGCTCTTTAGTTCCTCTTCACTTTCTGCCATAAGGGTGGTTTCATCTGCATATCTGAGGTCATTGATATTATTAGAGAAAGACAAATCAAAACTACAATGAGATATCACCTCACACTGGTCAGAGTGGCCATCATCAAAAAGTCTGCAAACAATAAACGCAGAGAAGGTGTGGAGAAAAAGGAAAGCTCTTGCATTGTTGGTGGGAATGTAAATTGATACAGCCACTATGGAAAACGGTATGGAGATTCCTTAAAAAACTAGGAATAAAACCACCATATGACCCAGCAATTCCACTCCTAAGAATATACCTTGAGGAAACAAAAACTGAAACAGACATGTGTATCCCATTGTTCATTCCAGCACTATTTACAAAGGTAGAACATGGAAGCAACCTAGATGTCCATCAACAGGTGAATGGATAAAGATACACAATGGAATATTACTCAGCCATAAAAAGGAACACATTTGAGTCAAATGAAGTGGATGAACCTAGAACCTATTATACAGAGTGAAGTAAATCAGAAAGAGAAAGATGAATACCTTATTCTAACACATATATATGGCATCTAGAAAAATGGTACTGAAGAATTTATTTACAGGGGAACAAAGAAGAAACAGACATAGAGAACAGACTCATGGATATGCGGAGAAGGAAAGAGAGAGTGAGATGTATGGAAAGAGTAACTTGGAAACTTACATTACCATATGTAATATAGATAGCCAACAGGAATTTGCTATATGGCTCAGGAAACTCAAACTGGAGCTCTGTATCAAACTAGAGGGTTGAAATGGGGAGGGAGATGGGAAGGAGCTTCACAAGAGAGGGGATATATGTATACCTATGACTGATTCATGTTGAGATTGGACAGAAAACAACAAAATTCGGTAAAGCAATTATCCTCAATAAAAAGTTAATCAATTAGTAAAAAATATTTGTAAAACTTATACTATAGTATTAATGCAGTTCTTGTAGAAGAAAGTATAGCTTATTTAGAAAAGAATGTCTATAACCAATGACCCAAGGTTCCACAGTTACTGAAGTAAAGACTAACTGCTAGCTCAAAAGCCATTAATAAGTCCAGGTTGGTGGAAAAGTTTGCTTTATTTTGGATACTGGAAACTGGGGTGGGGAGGAGGATGGGTGCCTATTCAAAGGATGACTAACCCTCTCCCCACAACAATCGAGTGGCAAGAGTTTTGTAGACAGACAGACAGAGCTACATGCAGAAACAATACAGTCAGCTCTGATAGTCATCTTGAAATTGGTCATCAGTGTTCTGACCAGTGGCATTTGGGTGACTTTAAGTGCAGTTTATCTTCAGTTTCAGGGTCAGTTTGTTCCCATTTCCTTGAGGTCAGTTCTTGGAATTGTGGCAGAATATGTCATGGTTTAGAAAAGGCAGAGGAACCAGAGTTCAAATTGCCAACATTCACTGGATCATAGAGAAAGAAAGGGAATCTCAGGGATGAATCAACTCTATTTCATCAACTACACTAAAGCCTTTGACTGTGTGGATCATAACAAACTGTGGAAAGCTCTTTGAGAGATGGGAATACCAGACCATCTTACCTGTCTCTTGAGAAACCTGTATGTGGGTCAAGAAGCAACAGTTAGAACTCGCTATGGAACAACTTATTCGTACTAGATTGAGAAAGGAGTAGAACAGGACTGTCTGCTGTCACTCTGCTTATTTAACTTACATACTGAGCACATCATGAGAAATGCCAGGGTGGATAATTTACAAGCTGAAATCGAGGATCTGGGAGAAACATCAGCAACCTCAGATATGTGGATGATTTCACTCTAATGGCAGAAAATGAGGAGGAACTAAAGAGCCTCTTGATGAGGATCATGAACTGCTTATTGCCAAATTCAGACTTAAATTGAAGAAACTAGGGAAAACCACTAGACCATTCAGGTATGACCTAGATCAAATCCCTTATGAGTACACCGTGGAAGTGACAAATAGATTTAAGGGTCTAGACATGATAGACAGAGTGCCTGATGAACTATGGACAGAGGTTCGTGGCACTGTACAGGAGACAGGGATCAAGAAAATCCCCATGGAAAAGAAATGCAAAAAAGCAAAATGGCTGTCTGAGGAGGCCTTACAGATAGCTTGGAAGAGAAGAGAAGCGAAAAGCAAAGGAGAAAAGGAAAGATATTCCCATCTGAATGCAGAGTTCCAGAGAATAGCAAGGAGAGATAAGAAAGCCTTCCTCAGAGATCAGTGCAAAGAAATAGAGGAAAACAACAGATTGGGAAAGACTAGAGATCTCTCCAAGAAAATTAGAGATACCAAGGGAACATTTCATGCAAAGATGGGCTCGATAAAGGACAGAAATGGTATGGATCTAACAGAAGCAGAAGATATTAAGAAGAGGTGGCAAGAATACACAGAAGAACTATACAAAAAAGATCTTCACGACCCAGATAATCACGATGGTGTGATCACTCACCTAGAGCCAGACATCCTGGAATGTGAAGTCAAGTGGGCCTTAGAAAGCATCACTACGAACAAAGCTAGTGGAGGTCATGGAATTCCAGTTGAGCTATTTCAAATCCTCAAAGGTGATACTGTGAAAGTGCTGCACTCGATATGCCAGCAAATTTGGAAAACTCAGCAGTGGCCACAGGACTGGAAGAGGTCAGTCTTCATTCCAATCCCAAAGAAAGGCAATGCCAAAGAATGCTCAAACTACCACACAATTGCACTCATCTCACATGCTAGTAAAGTAATGCTCAAAATTCTCCAAGCCAGGCTTCAGCAATACGTGAACTGTGAACTTCCAGATGTTCAAGCTGGTTTTAGGAAAGGCAGGGGAACCAGAAATCAAATTGCCAATATCCGCTGGATCATCGAAAAAGCAAGAGAGTTCCAGAAAAACATCTATTTCTGCTTTATTGACTATGCCAAAGCCTTTGACTGTGTGGATCACAATAAAGTGTGGAAAATTCTGAAAGAGATTGGAATACCAGACCATCTGACCTGTCTCTTGAGAAACCTGTATGCAGGTCAGGAAGCAACAGTCAGAACTGGACATGGAACAACAGACTGGTTCCAAATAGGAAAAGGAGTACGTCAAGGCTGTATATTGTCACCCTGCTTATTTAACTTATATGCAGAGTACATCATGAGAAACGCTGGGCTGGAAGAAACACAAGCTGGAATCAAGATTGCCGGGAGAAATATCAATAACCTCAGATATGCAGATGACACCACCCTTGTGGCAGAAAGTGAAGAAGAACTAAAGAGCCTCTTGATGAAGGTGAAAGAGGAGAGTGAAAAAGTTGGCTTAAAGCTCAACGTCCATAAAACTAAGATCATGGCATCTGGTCCCATCACTTCATGGGAAATAGACTGGGAAACAGTGGAAACAGTGTCAGACTTTATTTTTTTGGGCTCCAAAATCACTGCTGATGGTGATTGCAGCCATGAAATTAAAAGACGCTTACTCCTTGGAAGGAAGGTTATGGCCAACCTAGATAGCATATTTAAAAGCAGAGACATTACTTTGCCAACAAAAGTCCGTCTAGTCAAGGCTATGGTTTTTCTAGTGGTCATGTATGGATATGAGAGTTGGACGGTGAAGAAAGCTGAGCACTGAAGAATTGATGCTTTTGAACTGTGGTGTTGGAGAAGACTCTTGAGAGTCCCTTGGACCGCAAGGAGATCCAATCAATCCATCCTAAAAGAGATCAATCCTGGGTGTTCATTGGAAGGTCTGATGTTGAAGCTGAAACTCCAATACTTTGGCCACCTCATGCGAAGGGTTGACTCATTGGAAAAGACCCTAACGCTGGGTAGGATTGGGGCGGGAGGATAAGGGGACGACAGAGGATGAGATGGTTGGATGGCATCACCGACTCAATGGACATGGGTTTTGGTAGACTCCGGGAGTTGGTGATGGACAAAGAGGCCTGGCGTGCTGCAATTAATGGGGTTGCAAAGAGTTGGACACGACTGAGCGACTGAACTGAACTGAAAGAACCTCTTGATGAGAGTGAAGGAGGAAAGTGAAAGAGCCAGCTTAAAACTAAATATTAAAAAAAAAAAACTAAGATCATCTCATCTGGACCCATTAATTCATGGCAAATAGAAGGAGAAAAGGTGAAAGCAGTGAGAGGTTTCCTCTTCTTGGGCTCTAAAATCACTGCCTATGGTGACTGCAGCCATGAAATCAGAAGACAATTACTTCTTGGAAGGAAAACGATGACAAATCTAGACAGGGTGTTGAAAAGCAGAGATGATGCTGACAAAGTCCATATAGTCGAGGCTATTGTCTTCCCAGTGGTCAAGTACGGTTGAGAGAGGTGGACTGTAAAGAAAGCAGAATGCCGAAGAGTGGATGCCTTCAAACTGTGGTGCTGAAGAAGACTCCTGAAAGTCCCTTGGACAGTAAGGATATCAATCCTGAATATTCGTTGGAAAGACTGATGCTGAAGCTCCAGTATTTTGGTCATTTGATGTGAAAAAACAACTCCTTGGAAAGTCCCTGATACTGGGAAAGATTGAGGAGAGAAGGAAAAAAGGACATCAGAGGATGAGATGACTGGATGACATCACCGATGCAATGAACATGAACTTGGGCAAACTTTGGGAGATTGTGAGGGGCAGGGAGACATGGTGTGCTGTGGCCACAAGGACGCACAGAGTCAGAAATACTGGGTGACTGAACAACAACAACAATGTCATGGCTACAGTCTGGTCATCATATAGTTAGCTTCTTCCACCTATTAAGGATTTCAGTATATATAAGACAGCTCACAGGATATGGCTCAGAATATTATCTGTAGCCCTTGAGCAGGAACTAAAAGTCCTTTACTAAGCTTAATGACTACATTATTATTACATTGCCTCCTTTCATTGTTTTCCTTTGTTTCTCCATTTTCTCACTTCTCTGATTAAACTTATTCTTTGGCTAATTTTTTTCCACAGACAAAAAAGCAGTCTGAGAAGATGGAGGGGGTATGGGGCAAAGACTAGAGTGTCCTGCTCTGTTTCATCACTATATTAGGCTAGAAAAGTAAGAGCAAAGTAAACTCAAAAAACGAAAGCAATGGAATAGTAAAATTAACTGCAGAAATTCAATGAAATATAAAATGAAAACTTTTACATTTTAGCAAAGCAACAAGCTTATATTTTTAAAAAGATACAAAATTAAAAATCCCCTAAGTTAAATGATCAAGTAAAAATGAGAGAGAGCACAAATCACCAGTTTCAAAGTGGATGAAATTATCAGCAGTTATTCTAAGGACAATTAAATTATTAAAAAATAATAAAAAAATTATAAACAAATTCATGACAATTTTGAAACTTCCAATAAAATAAATTTGAAATATATCTGGTCAAAATTGATATAGAAAAATTTGAAACCTGAATATCTCTGTATTAAAGAAATTAGTGTTAATTAACCAATGAGTACATAAAGAAAAATGGCCAAGATAAAATAAATTTCAATTAAAACCATAATCATTAAAATGGCTACAATTGACAAGACTGACTATGCCCAAGTCTGTCAAGAAGATGGAACAGCTCATATTCTCAAATATTGCTAACTAAATGAGAAAGTGTATCACCAATTTGGCAAGAAGATTGCAAATTTATTAATACACAGTAAAGTTGTTGTTGTTGTTTAGCTGCTAAGTCATGTCTGATTCTTTTGAGACCCCGTGGACTGTAGCCCAACAGGCTCCTCTGTTCATGGGATTTCCCAGGCAAGAATAGTAAAGTCGGTTATCATTTCATTCTCCAGGGGATCGTCCCAACCCAGGATCGAAGCTGTGTCTCCTGCATTGCAGGCAGGTTCTGTATCACTGAGCCAGTAGGGAAGCACCATACAATAGTCACTATAGAGTTAATATACAGTTACTATGCAACCCAGTAATGCTACTCAAAGGTATTTCCACAAAATGAATTGAAATGTGATGATTCAGATGATTGTTTGGATGTTTTTATCAGTGCTAACCATATTAGCCATAACTTGAGACAACCCAAATGTCTATTAATTATTTACAGATGAGGTTTTGTATATCCATCCAAAAGAATCTATTGAACAATAAAAGAAACAAAATATTAACAGATGAAACCAAAAGAGATTAACGTCTAATACTATGCTACATTAATGAAGTAAAATGAGTACATCCTGTGCAATTCCATTTATATATAAATATAGAGAATGTGAACTAAATTTAGTGACTGAAATTTGTTGCCTGGTGATAGAGTTGAAAGGTGATCAGGGTTTCAAAAGAGCATGAGAAATTACTTGCACATTGTTCTGTATCTTGATTTGAGGGATCGGTACATGGGTGTATGAATATGTCAAAATTCAATACAGGTTACTCTGATTCTTTGCAGTTCCTTATATTTCACTATACATCAACAAACTTGAAAACATTATATTCATTTTTGCGGAAAATTGCACTCTTCAAAATAATTTCTGACATTACCTGAAGAGGTATATACCTTCCTATCCCTTTGTCATCAATTTTCATCATGCTTTAGACATATTCTTTGGCCAGGGAAATGTGGACAAAAGGAATGTGTGCCACTTCCGAGCATGAACTTTAAGAGATACTCCATCATCCCTATTATCCTTACCCATCATCAGTTCATTCTTCAGGGATTACAGCCTGTCGTGGTGAAAGGGCTTGTGTAACTCAATGGAGCTATAAACCATGCCATGCAGGGCCACACAAGATGGATATGTCACAGTGAAGAGTACTGACAAAATGTGGTCCACTGGAGAGGAAATGACAATCCACTACAGTATTCTTGCCTGGAAAACTTCATGGACAGTAGGTAAGGCAAAAAGATATGACACTGGAGGGTGAACTCCCAGGTTGGAGTGTGTCCAATATGCTACTGGGTAAAAGCAGAAGGCAATTACTAATAGCTCCAGAAAGAATTAAGAGGTTGGCCAAAGCAGAAATGATGCTCAGCTGTGGATGCCTCTGGAAGCAAAAGTAAAATCTGAAGCTGTAAAGAAAAATATTACATCTTAATCTGGAATGTTAGGTCCATGAGTCAAGGTGAATTGGTGTGGTCAAGCAGGAGATAGCAAGAATGAACACCAACATCTTAGGAATTAGTGAACTAAAATGAATCGGAATGAGTGAATTTAATAGAGATGACTGTTATATCTACTACTGAGGGCTTCTTGGAGTAGCCCTCAGAGTCAACAAAAGATTCTTCTATATAGTAGCTGGGTGAGTGATCACATCATTGTGATTATCTGGGTCATGAAGATCTTTTTTGTACAGTTCTTCTGTGTATTCTTGCCACCTCTGCTTAATATCTTCTGCTTCTGTTAGGTCCATACCATTTCTGTCCTTTACTGAGCCCATCTTTGCATAAAATATTCCCTTGGTATCTCTAATTTTCTTGAAGAGATCTCTAGTCTTTCCCATTCTGCTGTTTTCCTCTATTTCTTTGCATTGATCACTGAGGAAGGCTCTCTTATCTCTCCTTGCTATTCTTTGTAACACTGCATTCAAATGGGTATATCTTTCCTTTTCTCCTTTGCTTTTTGCTTCTCTTCTTTTCACAGCTGTTGGTAAGGCCTCCTCAGACAGCCATTTTGCTTTTTTGCATTTCTTTTCCATGGGGATGGTCTTAATCCTTGTCTCCTGTACAATGTCACGACTCTCCGTCCATAGTTCATCAGGCCCTCTATCAGATCTAGTCCCTTAAATCTATTTGTCACTTCCACTGTATAACCATAAGGGATTTGATTTAGGTCATACCTGAATGGTCTAGGAGTTTTCCCTACTTTCTTCAATTTAAGTCTGAATTTGGCCACAAGGAGCTCATGATCTGATCCACAGTCAGCTCCCAGTCTTGTTTTTGTTGACTATATAGAGCTTCTTCATCTTCGGCTGCAAAGAATATAATCAATCTGATTTCGATGTTGACTATCTGGTGATGTCCATGTGTAGACTCTTCTCTTGTGTTGTTGGAAGAGGATGTTTGCTATGACCAGTGGTTTCTCTTGGCAAAACTCTATTAGCCTTTGCCCTGCTTCATTCTGTACTCCAAGGCCGAATTTGCCTGTTGCTCCAGGTGTTTCCTGACTTCCTACTTTTGCATTCCAGTCCCCTATAATAAAAAGGACATCTTTTTTTGGGTGTTAGTTCTAAAAGGTCTTATAGGTCTTCATAGAACCATTCAACTTCAGCTTCTTCAGCGTTATTGGTTGGGACATAGACTTGGATTACCGTGATATTGAATGGTTTGCCTTGGAAACGAAGAGAGATCATTCTGTCGTTTTTGAGATTGCATCCAAGTACTGCATTTCAGACTCTTTTGTTGACCATGATGGCTACTCCATTTCTTCTAAGGGATTCCTGCCCACAGTAGTAGATATACTGGTCATCTGAGTTAAATTCACCCATTCCAGTCCATCTTAGTTCACTGATTCCTAAAATGTCGACGTTCACTCTTGCCATCTCTGGTTTGACCACTTCCAATTTGCCTTGATTCATGGACCTAACATTCCAGGTTCCTATGCAATATTGCTCTTTACAGCATCGGACCTTCCTTCTATCACCAGTCACATTCACAGCTGGGTATTGTTTTTGCTTTGGCTCCATCCCATCATTCTTTCTGGAGTTATTTCTCCAGTGATCTCCAAGCATATTGGGCACCTACCGACCTGGGGAGTTCATCTTTCAGAGTCCTATCTTTTTGCCTTTTCATACTGTTCATGGGGTTCTCAAGGCAAGAATACTGAAGTGTATTACCATTCCCTTCTCCAGTGAACCACGTTGTTAGTGGTCCTGACATCCTGGAATGTGAAGTCAAGTGGGCCTTAGAAAGCATCACTACGAACAAAGCAAGTGGAGGTGATGGAATTCCAGTTGAGCTATTTCAATTCCTGAAAGATGATGCTATGAAAGTGCTGCACTCAATATGTCAGCAAAATTGGAAAACTCAGCAGTGGCCACAGGACTGGAAGAGATCAGTTTTCATTCCAATCCCAAAGAAAGGCAATGCAAAGAATGCTCGAACTACTGCACAGTTGCACTCATCTCACATGCTAGTAAAGTAATGCTCAAAATTCTCCAAGCCAGACTTCAGCAATACATGAACCGTGAACTTCCAGATGTTCAAGCTGGTTTTAGAAAAGGCAGAGGAACCAGAGATCAAATTGCCAACATCCGTTGGATCATTGAAAAAGCAAGAGAGTTCCAGAAAACCATCTATTTCTGGTTTATTAACTATGCCAAAGCCTTTGACTGTGTGGATCACAATAAACTGTGGAAAATTCTTAAAGAGATGGGAATACCAGACCATCTGACCTGTCCCTTGAGAAACGTGTATGCAGGTCAGGAAGCAACAATTAGAACTGGATCCGGAACAACAGACTGGTTCCAAATAGGAAAAGGAGTAGGTCAAGGCTGTATATTGTCACCCTGCTTTTTCAATTTATATGCAGGGTACATCATGAGAAATGCTGGGCTGGAGGAAGCACAAGCCAGATTCAAGATTGCTGGGAGAAATGTCAATAACTTCAGATATGCAGAAGACACCACCCTTATGGCAGAAAGCAAAGAAGAACTACAGAGCCTCTTGATGAAAGTGAAAGAGGAGAGTGAAAAAGTTGGCTTAAAGCTCAACATTCAGAAAACTAAGATCATGGCATCTGGTCCCATCACTTCATGGGAAATAGATGGGGAAACAGTGGAAACAGTGTCAGACTTTATTTTGGGGGGCTCCTAAATCACTGAAGATGGTGCTTGTAGCCATGAAATTAAAAGACGCTTACTCCTTGGAAGGAAAGTTATGACCAACCTAAGCAGCATTTTAAAAAGCATAGACATTACTTTGTTGACAAAGGTCCATCTAGTCAAGGCTGTGGTTTTTCCAGTAGTCATGTATGGATGTGAGAGTTGGACTGTAGAGAAAGCTGAGCGCCAAAGAATTGATGCTTTTGAACTGTGGTGTTGGAGAAGACTCTTGAGAATCCCTTGGGTTGCAAGGAGATCCAACCAGTCCATCCTAAAGGAGACCGGTCCTGGGTGTTCATTGGAAGGCCTGATGTTGAAGCTGAATCTCCAATACTTTTGCCATCTCATGTGAAGAGTTGACTCATTGGAAAAGACCCTGATGCTGGGAAGGTTTGGAGGCAGGAGGAGAAGGAGACAATAGAGGATGAGATGGCTGCATGGCATCACCCAGTTGATGGGCATGTGTTTGGGTAGACTCCAGGAGTTGGTGATGGACAAGGAGGCCTGGCATGCTGCGATTCATGGGGTCACAAAGAGTCGGACACGACTGAGCGACTGAACTGATGTTGGGTGCAATCTCAAAAATGACAGAGTGATCTCAGTTCATTTCCAAATGAACATCGCAGCAATCCAAGTGTATGTCTCAACTACTGATGCTGAAGAAGCTGCAGTTAACCAGTTCTATGAAGACCTACAACACCTTCTGTAAGTAACACACACACACAAACCATGTCTTTTCATCATAGGGAACTAGAATGCAAAAGTAAGAATTCAAGAGATATCTGAAGTAACAGGCAAGTTTGGCTTTGGAGCCCAAAATGAAGTGGGCAAGTTTGTCAAGACAACAGTCTGGTCATAGCAAACATCCCTTTCCAACAAGACAAAAGATGACTCTACATATGGACATTACCAGATATGCTATGCTATGCTATGCTATGCTATGCTATGCTAAGTCGCTTCAGTCGTGTCCGACTCTGTGCAATCCCATAGACGGCAGCCCACCAGGCTCCGCCGTCCCTAGGATTCTCCAGGCAAGAATATTGGAGTGGGTTGCCATTTCTTTCTTCAGTGCATGAAAGGGAAAAGTGAAAGTGAAGTCGCTCAGTCATGTCTGACTCTTAGCGACCCCATGGACTGTAGCCTACCAGGCTCCTCCGTCCATGGGATTTTCCAGGCAAGAGTACTGGAGTGGGGTGCCATTGCCTTCTCCGATTGCTGCTGCTGCTAAGTCGCGTCAGTCGTGTCCGACTCTGTGTGACCCCATAGACGGCAGCCCACCAGGCTCCCCCGTCCCTGGGATTCTCCAGGCAAGAGTACTGGAGTGGGTTGCCATTTCCTTCTCCAGGGCATGAAAGTGAAAAGTGAAAGTGGAGTCACTCAGTCGTGTCCGACTCAGTGACCCTATGGACTGCAGCCCGCCAGGCTCCTCCTTTCATGGGATTTTCCAGGCAAGAGTACTGGAGTGGGGTGCCATTGCCTTCTCCGATTACCAGATAATTAATACCAAAATCAGATCGATTATGTTCTTTGAAGCCAATGATGGAGAAACTCTAGAGCAAGCAAAAACACGATCTTGACCTGACTGTAGCTCAGATCATCAGCTCCGTTTTTCAAAATGCAGACTTAAATTTTAGCAGGTAGGGAAAACTGCTAGGCAGTTTTGTATGTGTGAAAGTAAAAGTGAAAGTTGCTCAGTAGTGTCCAACACTCTGTGACCCCATGGACTATACAGTCCATGGAATTCTCCAGGTCAGAATATTGTTTTAGGTAGCCTTTCCCTTCTCCATGGGATCTTCCCAACCCAGGGGTTGAATCCACATCTCCTGCATTGCTGACGGATTCTTTACTAGTTGAGTCACAAAGGAAGCCCAAGAATACTGGAGTCAGTAGCTGATCTCTTCTCCAGCATATCTTCCTAACCCAGGAATTTGACCAAAGTCCCCTGCATTGCAGGCAGATTCTTGACCAACTGAACTATCAGGGAAGCCCAGGCCATTCAGGTATGACCTAATTCAAATCCCTTACGATTATACAGTGGGGGTGAAGAATAGATTCAAGAGATTAGATCTGGTAGGGAGAGTGCCTGAAGAACTATGAATGGAGGTTCATAACAGTGTACAGGAGACAGTGTTCAAAATCATCCCAAAGAAAAAGAAATGCAAGAAGGCAAAGAGGTTGTCTCAGGAGGCTTACAAATAGCTGAGGAATGAAGAAAAGTGAAAGGCAACGGAGAAAGAGAAAGATACACCCAACTGAATCCAGAGCATAGTAAGGAGAGATAAGAAGGCCTTCTTAAATGGACACTACAAAGAAATAGAAGAAAACAATAGAATGGCAAAGACTAGAGATCCTTTCAAGAAAACTGGAGAGAGGTATCAGGGGGAAAATTCATGCAAGAATTTTCCTCACAATAAAGGACAGAAATGGTAAGGACCTAACAGAGCAGACTTCCCTGGTGGCTCAGAGGTTAAAGTGTCTGCCTCCAATGCGGGAGACCTGGGTTCGATCCCTGGGTCGGGAAGATCCCCTGGATAAGGAAATGACAAACCACTCCAGTATTCTTGCCTGGAGAATCCCATGGACGGAGGAGCCTGGTAGGCTACAGTCCATGGGGTCGCAAAGAGTCGGACACGACTGAGCAAGTTCCCCTAACAGAGCAGAAAAGATTAAGAAGAAGTGGCAAGAATACACAGAAGAAGTATATAAGAAAGATCCTAATGACCCAGATAACTATGATGGTGTGGTCATTCACCTACAGCTCGACATTCTGGAGTGTGAAGTCAAGAAGGCCTTAGGAAGCATTATGACCAACAAAGCTAGTGGAGGTGATGGAATTCCAGCTGAACTATTTCAAATCCTAAAAGGTGATGCTGTCAAAGTGCCGCACTCAATATGCCAGGAAATTTGGAAAACTCAGCAGTGGCCACAGGACTGAAAAATTTCAGAGTTTATTCCAATCACAAAGAAGAACGATGCCAAAGAAAGTTCAAACTTCCATACAATTGCACTCATTGCACATGCTAGCAAGTTTATGCTCAAAATCCATCAAGTTAGACCTCAGCAGTATGTGAACCAAGAAGTTGCAGATGCACAATCTGGGCTTTGAAGAGGCAGAGGAACTAGAGATCACATTGGAAACATTTGTTGGATCATGATGAAAGCAAAGGTGTTCCAGAAAAATATCTACTTCTGCTTTATTGACTGCACTAAAGCCTTTGACTGTGTGGATCAAAACAAACTGGAAAATTCTGAAGAATACCTTACCTGTCTCCTGAGAAACCTGTATTTGGGCCAAGAAACAACAATTAGAACTGGACATGGAACGATAAAATGATTTAAAATTGGAAAAGGGGTACGACGAGGCTGTATATTGTCACCCTGTTTGTTTAACTTCTATGCAGAGTAAATCATATGAAATGCGACTGGATGAATCGCAAGTTGGTGTCAAGATTGCTGGGCAAAATATCAACAACATCAGATATGAAGATGGTACCAACCTAATGGCAGAAAGTGAAGAGGTACTAAATAACCTATTGGAGAGGGAGAAAGAGAAGAGTGAAAAATCAGGCTTGAAACTCATTAAAAATCTCAGATCATGGCATCTGGTTCCATCATTTCATGGCAATTAGAAGCGGCAAAAGTAGAAACAGTGACAGATTTTATTTTCTTAGGCTCCAAAGTCACTGAGGATGGTGGAATTAAAAGATGCTCTCTCCTTGGAAAGAAACCTATGCCAAGCTTAGACAGCATATTAAAAAGTGGAGACATCATTTTGCCGACAATGGTCTGTATAGTCAAAGCCATGGCTTTTCCAGTAATCATGTATGGATGTGAGAGTTGGGTCATAAAAAAGGCTGAGCATCAAAGAATTGATGCTTTTGAATAGTGGTGCTGGAGAAGACTCTTGAGAGTCCTTTGAACTGCAAGGAGATCAAATGAGTCAATCCTAAAGGAAATCAACCTTGAATATTCATTGAAAGGACTGTTGTTAAAGCTGAAAATCCAAAATTTTGACCACCTGATGAGAAGACGTGACTCCTTGGAATAGACCCTGTTGCTGGGAAGGATTGAAGACAAAGCAAGAAGGGGACGGCAGAGGATGAGATGGTTAATTATCATCACCAACATGAATTTGAGCAACCTTGGCACATAGTGAGGACATAGAAGCCTGGTGTGCTACAGTCCATGGGGTACCAAAGAGTCAAACACAACTTAGTGACTGAACAGCAACACCAAAAACAAGTCATGAGTTCTCTCTGGACAGGGCCCAGTTCTAAATTATGAACTGTAAATATGAAGAAACTTTTAATAGAAAAACAGAAAATCCATAGATGACATGCAATACACACACACACCCGAAAAAGCTTTAGTATTATGTATTGCTGACAGTAGGTCATTGTTTTTTGTTTGTTTGTTTGTTTAGTTTTTAATGGAGTATGTTTATAATTGATTTACAGTGCTGTTTTAGATTCTGTTGTACAGCAAAGTGAATCTTGATCGTGTTTTTATTGCAGCATAAACTTTAAAAAATGACAATCACATTTCAATATTTAAAGTTTTATTACTGTAGATATATACCCACTGTAGTTTGGAATATACATATTTTTAAATATGTGATGACAAAAAATTTGAAGAGGTATTTTTTTTGTAGTAGCAGACAGAATTTCACTGAAGTATGTGAGACTCAGATTCTAATTCTCCTTTATACTTGAATAAATATCTAATGAGTAAATCTATTAATTGTATCTAGATTTCAGCCTCTTCATTTACAAAATATGTTGACTGAGGGAGATAATCTCTACAACTCCTGTGCAGTTTAAATTTTGACAATAAAAGGTCATTATAGACAAAATGAAATAGCTAGAAGGATAATGTTAGAAAAATGAACACAATTTTCTTTATATTGAAATATAATTATTATGTTTTGTCTTAAACTCTGTCTTGGCTCTTTTTCATAGTGGTCATACAATTATGGAAGGTATCAAAGCACAGATCATATAAAAATTGTATACTAAGCACTAAAATAACATTTACTATTAATACATCCTGAGAATTTTCATATTAGATTTTATTTAAATTTAGCATACCTGACTTGTTATTGTTCACCATCCTGTAACCACTTTTCTCTCCACCAGTCTTTTGGGTACTAACTTCTTAGAAGAATAAATTCCATAGTTAATATTACATATTGTGTGTATGCATGCATATTTGATTTATAGTAATTTTTCAAGCAATTATTTTCATTGAGTCTTGTATGTTAAAACTTTCCTTAAAACTTTAAGAACATATGAATAATTCATAAACATTAAAGATTTATATCTCTCTCTACGTTCTTTCTTTTTTCCCCTTAAAACATGTCCTTGAAAATTTACACATTTCTAACTATTTAAGAGTCTGGAGCATATTCCTAGAAGTGTACCTCACACTACCTTACATATTACTTTGTTTCATCTAATATTTCTAAACACAACAGCCTTTCCCAAATATTCTCAAAGTTTTCTACAGCTCAGTGAAAACTTATAGGTGCTGTAAATATGGAAAATTGTAGGAAAATTTTACCTGGAGTCTGCTTTCATTGGGCCAACTTTCTCTCATGAAGGTGCAATATAACCTATAAGTCATTTTACTCTATTGAAACATTTTTTTAATGAAATGGAGGACTAACTCAAACTGTAAACACCATTCTTTCTAGAAATTAGGAAAAGCTCTTTTCAAACTTTTAATATTTATTTATTTTTAATTGATTGATGATTGATTTACAATAATAGTTTGATTTCTGTCATACATCAACATGAATTAGCCATAAGTGTACATATGTGTTGTTCCTCTTGACTCTCCCTCCCACCTCCCACCCATTCCCATTCCTCTAGGTTATTACAGAGCCCAAGTTTGAGTTCCCTGAGTCATATGGCAAATTATTATTGCTTATCTATTTACATATATTAGTGTATATGCATCCATGCTACTCTCTCTATTTATCTCACTCTCCCTTTTCTCTCCTACCCTTGTGCATAAGTCTGTTCTCTATGTCTGCATCTTCACTGCTGCCCTGTGAACAGATTCATCAGTACCATCCTTACAGATTCCATAGATATGTGTTGATATATAATATTTTTCTCTTTCTGACTTACTTCACTCTGTATAATAGGGTCTAGGTTCATTCATCTCATTAGAATTGACTCAAATGTGTTCCTTTTTATGGCCGAGTAGTATTCCATTGTATATACGTACCACAGCTGCCTTATCCATTCATCTGCTGACTGGGTTGCTTCCATGTCTTGACTACTGTAAATAGGGCTGCAATGAATGTTGGAGTAAGTGTATCTTTTTTAATTTTAGTTTCTTCAAAACCAAAAGTGGTATTGCCTAGAAAAGTAGTATTTCTTTGTCAGATAGTGGTTTTATTCCTAGTTTTTAAGGAATCTCCTTGGGAAAAAGATAGTCTTTTCAATAAGTGGTGCTGGAAGAACAGGACAACCACATGCAAACGAATGAAATTAGAACATTTCCTAACACCATACACAAAGATAAACTCGAAATGGATTAAAGACCTAAATGTAAAATCAGAAACTATAAACTCTTAGAAGAATACATTGGCCCTTTTCATTTATAAAAGAAAAAATTGTAACCAATTCCATTTCGCAGGTTGAAAGGCAATTAGAAAAGAAAAAAAAAACAAAACTAAGAGTGAAGGACAAAAAATTAAGATAATATAGAAATTAATGAATTAGAAAATCAAACATAACCAAGTCAATTGTTGTGACAAACAGATTTCTCTAATAATATCAAAATAATATTTATAAAGTTCCAGCTAGCATAAATACAAAAAGGGATTAAGAAAGTACATATTAAATATTACTTTCTCTAGTAAGCTTTGTTATTGAGATATAACATACATACAGTAACATGTAAAAACTTAGGACTATATAATGTCCTTCATGACAATGACTAATCATAGCTCTCTCTTACACAGAGAGGAACACTACTCTGACTTTAAATACAACAAATTAATTGTTTATAAATCATATGTTCATGCTACGATCAATATTTTGTTATTTATAGTTATTCTTTTTAAAATTTTTCTTTGAAATATAGTTGGATTGCAATATTTTGTTAGTTTTAGGTGTATAAAAAAGAGACTCAGTTTTCTATATATATATAATTTTGCATTCTCTTCTCTTTTATGTTATAACAGTGTATTGAGTATAATTTCTTATTCTACATAATCAGTTCTCATTGGTTATTTATTTTTTATTTTATATATTTTTGAATATTTATTTTATATATAGTATGCTGCTAAATCGCTTCAGTCGTGTCCTACTTTGTGCGACCCCAGAGACAGCAGCCTATCGGGCTCCTCCGTCCCTGGGATTCTCCAGGCAAGAATACTGGAGTGGGTTGCCATTTCCTTCTCCAATACATTTAAGTGAAAAGTGAAAGTGAAGTCGCTCAGGCGTATCTGACTCTTCGCGAGCCCATGGACTGAAGCCTACCAGGCTCCTCCGTCCATGGGATTTTCCAGGCAAGAGTACTGGAGTGCGATGCCATTGCCTTCTCCATATATATAGTATACATTTATTCTTTTCTCACTTAACAGTGGTCTTTTTGTTGTTCAGTTACTAAGTTGTGTCCAATTTATTACTGCATATTGTTCCATTGAAAGACTATATGGCAATTTGGTTATCTAGTCCTTTTTGTTAGTCTTTTTAGTTTCCCCAATGTTGGTTTACCATGAAAAGCACTACTATAAACATTCTTGTTTATGACTGTTGATACACCTCTTTTACACATTTGTTTTATGACTATTTATAGGAGAGGATCTGATGCACTATAAAGTATATATATAAACACCCATAAGTTATTAAATTTGTAGTTTAATTCTTTCAGTAATTACAGAAAATTCTTGGCTATTATATCTTCAAATATATATTCTGCACCATTCTCTCTTACTTCTGGTACTCTAATTATACATACATTGAGTTGTTCAATATTATTAAACACTTTTGGGAGCCTCTTTCAAATTTTTAATTTGTTGAGAAATGTAACAGTGGAAATACAGCAACTTCATTGCTAATGAAGGTAATTATTGGTTATTTAAGACTGGGCTGTTTAATTTCTACATATTTATGAACTTCTCAAATTCTGTTTGTAATGGATTTCTAAATTAATTCATTTTTGAATTGGTATGAGATGGTATGAAAACATGTTTTATATGGTATGAGAATATTTTTATATGTTTCTCTATCTTTTTAAACTCACTGAAGTTTGTTTTGTTTTGTTCTAGAATGTAGTCTAACTACAGAACTGAAGAATGTTTTGTTTTATCTTTTTTTATTAAATTAGTTTATTTATCTATTTTTTAACTTTACAATACTGTATTGGTTTTGCCATGCATTGACATGAATCCACCATGGGTGTACATGTGTTCCCCTTCCGGAACCCCCCTCCCACCTCCCTCCCCATCCCATCCCTCTGGGTCATCACAGTCCACCAGCCCCAAGCACCCTGTATCATGCATTGAACCTGGACTGGAGATTCGTTTCACATATGATAATTTACATGCTTCAGTGCCATTCTCCCATATCATCCCGCCCTCGTCCTCTCCCATAGAGTCCATAATACTGTTCTATATATCTGTGTCTCTTTTGCTGTCTCGCATACAGGGTTATCTTTACCGATTTACTAAATTCCATATATATGCGTTAGTATACTGTATTGGTGTTTATCTTTCTGGCTTACTTCACTCTGTATAATAGGCTCCAGTTTCATCCACCTCATTAGAACTGATTCAAATGTATTCTTTTTAATGGCTGAGTAATATTCCACTGTGTATATGTACCACAGCTTCCTTATCCATTTGTCTGCTGATGGGCATCTAGGCTGCTTCCATGTCCCGGCTATTATAAACAGTGCTGTGGTGAACATTGGGGTACACGTGTCTCTTTCAATTCTGGTTTCCTCAGTGTGTATGGCCAGCAGTGGGATTGCTGGGTCATATGGCAGTTCTATTTCCAGTTTGTTTTAAGTATACCTTAGAATAATTTATATTCTGCCACTAGAGGGTAGAGTGTTCTGTTGATGTTGGTTAGGTCACTCAAGTTAATCAAGTCTCTTATTTCTTGCTGTAGTTACTCTACTTATTATTGGAATTGAAGTGTGAAGTATGTGATTATTATTGTTGAATTACTGAGTTATCTAATATCCTTTCATTTGTATCAGTTTTTAAGTCACATATTTTGTTGTTTGCTTATCAGCAAACAACAAAAGATATGTATATATCTTTTTATTGTTTGATAGATTTCCCCTTTTATTTTTACAAATGCCATTTTTATCTTAAGTAACACTTTTTATAAACTTCAGTTTTGCCTGGCATTAATATAGCTACTCCAGATTTTCTTGTGATTGCTGTTTGCATGATATATCCTTGCTTCAATTGTCTTACTTTCAATACATTTGTATATTTAAATCAATATAAAGTGCAACTTATGCAGACAGAATGCACTTGAGTCTCATTTCTTTATTTGGTCTCATAATCTCTGCTCCCTTAGTTGTTTAATCCATTACTTTTATCACTAGCTACATTAATCTTATGCCTCATTGATTGGTGAAATTCCATGGGATCTACAGTGTGGAATGCATTGGAATAGCCTCAACAAAGTGAAAAAAACAGTTGGTGAGCATTGTCCCACCAAATACTTAGAGTGAGATATATCACTTGCTTTGCCCTATATACCATATTTTCTTTGAAGGTCTAACTGAGGGCCAACAATTTTGTTTCTTGGCTACATAGAAAATATTTAAAAGTTGTTGGCATATAATCTCTGTCAGCACTACTCAACTCTGTCATTGTAATGTGTAAGCAACCATAAATAATACATAAACAAATGCATATGACTGCATTCCAGTAAAACTTTATTAACAAAAACAGATGGCCTACTCATGGTTCATGGTATGTTGAACCCTGTTCCAACTCATTTAGAGGCTAACTTTTAAAGCTTTCCAAAGTTGGAAAATAATTTGAAGCTGTCCATGGTGCCCTTCTGGGTTTAATATCCAATAGTCTCAGTGGTATAAGAAGTGTCTCTGCATACAGGAATGCTGTGTGGAGCCTCTGACATGCCTCAGTAATAGAAGTCAGGATATAAAAGCCAAGAAACTTTGTAGTGAAATCAAGTTCTTCTACCAGCAACTTTTATTATTTTATGCAATAGATTCTTACTGAACCACAGGACACAATATAATCATGTGAACTAAACTGTGCATCATGAATGAGGACATGACCCACCAAATCATTTATTTGGTTAGGTGCCTCATAATAATAATCAGTATTCTCTGATTGAGCATAAATTGTATAAATGTATATAATTTATATAAAAGTATAAATCTACATCTATACATTTTCTGAGCAAGATTAGAAGGCATAATAAGTTATATGTGTAGATAATTTATAACTTCAAACATTTCCACCTCCTGAAGTATATCCTAGTTGTCTATGCACTCATGAATTTATGAATAATCCCCTTATGGCTAAAGCATTAAAAGACCTTGGTTTTGGTTTTTTATGGTTTGGTGTAAAATGCTAGCATATTATAGACTCACACAAGGTTTCTTCTGAATGGCAGTGCAGATGGAAAACTTTCCCAGTGGGAAACAGTTTGAACAATATATCTAAATGCCCAGTTTCCTGGATGAAAAAATTACAATTGATATGAACTTATACTGATTTGTAGACAGTGGCTAAATATTGACAAAATAATCTGTATAGGAATGGCTCCCTGTGTGTGTGCATGCTAAGTTGCTTCGGGTTGTAACCTATTCTTTGTGACCCTATGGACAGTAGTCTGCCAGGCTCCAAGAAAGAATACTGGAGTGGTTTGCCGTGCCTTCCTCCAGGGGATCTTTCAACCAGGGATAGAATCTATGTTTCTTATGTTTCCTGCATTGGCAGGCGGGTTCTTTACCACTAGTGCCACCAGGGAAGCTCTGGCTCCCCTATTATATTCAATTTTAGAACAGAATATATGAAATAATTTTAGAAAAATATAAGGAGAAATCATTTTTGACAATGGAAAACATACAGAGGGATATTATTTTTGAGAAAAGGAAAACACATGATGTGAACAATACAGGCGTAACTTAGAAATGTTACAGGTTCAGTTCAAGACCACCACACTGAAGCAAATATCACAAAAAAGTGAAGTAGCATTATTTCTAAAAAAATGTGTATGTGTTAGTTGCTCAGTTGTGTCCAACTCTTTATGACCCCAAAGACTGTAGCCCACCATGTTCCTCTGTCCATGGAATTCTCCAGGCAAGAATACTGGGTTGCCTTCCTCTTCTCCAAGGGACCCTTTCAACCAGAAATTGAACCCATGTCTCCTGCATTGCAGGCAGATTTTTTACCATTTTAGCTACTCAGAAAAATCTAAAAATAATATGTATACCTTAATTTTAAAATAATTTAAAGCTAAAAAATGCTAACCATCATCTGAGCCTACAGCAAGCTGTAGTACTAAAGTCAAAGTTTTCTGGTCACAGAGATAAAATGTGATAATAATGACAAAGCTTGAAATATTGTGAGAATTATAAATATGTGGGACAGAGATGTAATATGAGGTAATGCTGTTGGAAAAAAATGATGCCTACAGACCCACTGAATATAGGGTTGCCACAAATCTTCAATCTGTGAAAAACACAAGGTCTGTGAAGTGTAATAAAGAGAAAAAAGTATGAGAAATGCCTGTCTATCCATTTCATTTTTATGCTTAGGGCAGTTTATGAATCACTAATAGAGAGATAGAGGCCCCCAAAGATCAGTTGGTATGTTGAGCAAAAGGAATATACCACAAACTTGATGGCAATTAGGTGACTGATTTGAAGGGCCGAGTATGAAAAGCAGCAACATGGAGCAGAAGTTCCAGAAATTTACATGAGAATTGCTTTGATTATTTGGGCACATATTAAATTCTAAATGATGAGCAAAAGACTCCACAAGCTCTGGCAGAGACACACACTTACAGGTTGTGAGGTGCATGTAGATGCCAATGATAGAAGGGTTCTTAGAGATGATCAAGTTCTACTAAACAAACAAACCTTGTTCCACTCTAGATATTCAGTTAAGGTCCCTGAAAGGATATCTACCAGGAGTAAAGCTACCCTACCTATATGGTAAGGACTGTCTAGACAATTCCTAACAAACCTGGAAATCAAGCCTCTGTAGGATCAAGATGAACTACTTGGAAATAAATTGCCTACACAACAAGCAGAACACTCCCTTTAGGGAAGAGATAACAAATTAACCTTTCAAAAATGGAGCTGCCAAAATGTCCTACATGCATTCAGATATTACCTGACATACAAAGAAGCAGAAAAAAATACATTGCACTGGCAATTTTTAAAAAGGTCAAACCGGGAAAATAGGGTGAATGAGGAATTGTTGAATTAATGTAAAGTTTCAATTATGCAAAATGAATTCATTATAGAGAACTGTTTTACAGTATAATGCCTAGAGTAAATAATATATTATGTACTTAATTTGTTTTTATTTCATCTCATCTTTACAATAATCTAATAAAGCAAATATTGTATTTCTATACGTTAATTAAAATAAGGCTTAGAGATATTACTTAACTTTTTTATTAACTAAACTAAGGCTCAGAGATATTAAGTAACTCTCAACATCTAGTCTTATTATTCTAGATATACTAGGATACCAAATATACTAGCAGGATGCCTCATTTTAAATAAGTCATTAGTTATTAATCATCAAGGTAAACAAAAAATTAAATACAATGTCTTTGTGGATTAGTAAGGTATAAGTTTCAAAAAACCTTTGATATAAATTCAGCATCTTCAGTGACTTTACTGGCAAAATAATCTCATATCACACCCAGATTATTATTTTTTAAAGTTTTACTGAAGATTTTTGAAGTAAGAATAGCACATATAATTTTAATTAAACTCTATCATTAGATAATATTATTTTTCCTTAAAGCCTATCTCCTCCTTGCATGCATGCCAAGTTGTCTCAGTCACATCCAACTCTTTGTAACCTTGTAAACTGTAGCCCACAGGTTCCTCTGTCCATGGGATTCTCCAGGCAAGAACATGGGAGTGGGTTGCCATTCCCTCTTCCAGGGGATCTTCCTAATCCAGCTATTGGACCCACGTCTCTTGGATCCCCTGCATTGGCAGGTGAGTTCCTTACTGCTAGAGCCATCTGGGAAGCTCTATGTCCTCATTAACCCTGAGTTTATCGCTTTTTTTTTTTTTTCTCTTCTTGTCTTTCCCCTATTCCTTCTGATCTCTTTACTACTGAGAAAGCTAGATTCAATCTGCCTTGTAAAACCTCAAGTCGAACCTAACTTCATTAAAACTCTGGCTTCAAATATGCTCTAAACAAAACTCTTTACTGATTAAATATAATAACTATACTAGCTGCTGCAAATATAAACATATTCCAAATATAGTTCTATCTAGATAAATTGACCAGTTTATTATTTTGGAAATTCATGATAGAGGTACTTACTTAACTGATGGGTACCTTTATTGGTCCTCACCTTCTGGCGTTTTCTGAGTAGCAGCAATAAGCGTCATTTAGAATTATTATTAATCTAAATAAGGATGTTATAATTGTTTTCTACTTCTGTATAACAGTATTCTTGGAAAATTAGCAGCCTGCTTGCTTTTTCAAACCTAGTAAGGGAGAGAGTCTCCCTAGCAAGGTCAATATTGCAATGTATGTAATGTATTTTATAGAAAACATCACTTTATCATATTCTACTTGTCATAGTTGAAGCATATTTCTCACTTACTCAAAGGAGAAGAATAAGACAAAGACATGGATATCAGTAATTTGGGTGATGGAAGTCAACTTGCAGTGTCTGCAACAGTTAGGTTCCATATTCTAGTATTAGAATTGTGTGCTCCTGTGAAACAAATGTATTCCAGTAGGCATTTGCATGCTGTGTGCTCAGTCGTGTCGGACTCTTTGTGACTCCATGGACTGTAATCCACCAGGCTCCTCTGTCCATGGGATTCTTCAGGCAAAAATATTGGAGGGGGTTGCCATTTCCTTCTCCAGGGGACCTTCCCGATCCAGGGATCGAACTGCATCTCTTGTGTCTCTTGCATTGGCAGGAGGATTCTTTACCATGGCGCCACCAGGCAAGCCCAATTTAATTCAGAGCAGAGGTAGAATTTAGTAAGTATGTATTAAATACTTTAAGGCAAATCACTGAACTTGGACCTGAGATCTGATGTTGGATAAACGGGAGTCATGTTACTGAAGAGGGACATGAAGTCAGATTGGGAGACTGATGGCGGGATATGGGGT
Organism: Giraffa tippelskirchi; assembly: GCF_054371585.1. Classification (NCBI taxonomy): domain Eukaryota; kingdom Metazoa; phylum Chordata; class Mammalia; order Artiodactyla; family Giraffidae; genus Giraffa; species Giraffa tippelskirchi. The sequence continues at coordinate 88,078,501 of NC_137285.1, read as the reverse complement.
GATGACAAAACATTTCAGCGAAAGTGAGTCACAGGCAGTCAGAACGGCAGGGGACCTGAGGGCCAGGGGGCAGACCCACGGGTCAAGGCCGGGGCGGACCGCACACGCAGGCGCCGAGGGAGCTGAAACCCCAGGAGAGGTCTCAGGGGCGGAAGCCAAGCTGAAAAGAAGGGAGAAGGCTGACCGCCCAGGAAGAAGGGGACCCCTAAAGCACAGGAGACCTGGAGCCAGAACCAACTAGATGAACAGGAGAGCACGCGAGGTGAGGACGGGAAGGCCTCCGTCCAGGGCGCCCTGGAGGGCAGACGCCGGGAAACAGGGCCACAGCCGGGGAGAAGGCGCTCAGACCAGCCACCTCGGTTCCAGAGACAAGGCGGGGCAGCCACGTCCACCCCACCAGGCCGCCAGCCCGGGCCACAGCTCGCTCTGGCTTCCTCGAGGAGCGGCTCTGGCTCCGCTGGGCACTCTGTCCAGAAAGTATCCCCGGCCCCGCCAGCTGGGGCCACCTCCCACCACCACGCTCCCCGAAGCTTAGGGACTGCAGACCTCGGCCACGCTAGGCCAAACCTCCTGCTCACCGGGACACAGCCAGCGCCTGGGAGGGGCACACTTTGAAAACACACAAGCACAATTCTAGCCACGAGGTCACTCCGTCAAGAACAGAAAGAGATGCTCAGTGCAAGAGTTCATTCATGCTATTTTTTGAAAGGTTAACTGGGCCCAAGTATTGTAATAAATAAATAGCAGCCATAAATATCACGTTTTGAGAAAAAAAGAAGACAAGTTAAAGCAGGGATTTCAGAAAGCAAATGAAAAGAGGACAGTTATGAAATGGAAATGAAAGTCTCAATTTTCCTATCCAACTCTAACTGGATTAAAAAATATTAGCATCACAGATGCAGAATAGAAAGATAGTAAATAAATTTATTAATTTTCTATTATTGCCACAAATTCAGCAGTTTAAAACAACATGCATTTTTTATCTCACAATTTGCAGAAAAGAACCCTCGGCATGGCTTAGCTCGAGGGGTTCTGTTACAGCTTTCACAAGAAAGAAACCAAAGTATCAGTAGAACTGTATTCTTTTCAGAGGCTCTGTGATGAATCCTCTCCAAGCCATTTCAGATTGTTGACCTAATTCAGTTCCTTAGGGTTTTGAGACTGAGGTTTCCATTTCTTGGCTGTTGGTTTTGGGTGATTCTCAGCTTCTAGGGCTTACTCATATTCTTTGGCTTATGTCCATCTTCCTCTGCCTTCAATTCCAACAACAGATGGTCAAGTGCCTCATATTCTTCAGCTGTCTCTGATTTCACCACCTGCCTTATTACTCCACTGCTCTGAGTCAGATAAAGTTCTTGGATATTAAAAGCTCAGGTTATTAGGTTGGGCCCATCAGGATAATGTCTATTTTCAGGTCCCCAAACCATATTACATCTGCAAAGTTCCTTCTGAAGTCTAACCTAGTCTAAGATTGTGGGGATTAGGACATGAGCATCTTTGCTGAGGGTATTTCTCTATGTATCACAAGAAACAACAAAATGACATTAAGGTCTTGATGGAATTTCTTTTTCTATAAGAAAAAAGGGAATTTTATTATTTTGCTGTCACAAAAAGGTAAAAACTGGTAATCAAAATATGTGGCAGAGATTTAAGAGCTTTTAAGGGCTTTTAGCTGTAATCTCAATTTTATCCAAGAAAATACAACTTCTCCAGAATGCATTTTATTGTAACTAGTGTCAACAATAGCATTATTTCTAGGGCGGTAAATGCTAAGGTGATTATAAAGCATTTTGACATCTCCTATACAATATGGACAGTTCTTAGATTTATGAGAAAAAGGTGGAGCAGGCTAAAATCTTTTCATGCAAAATCATCTGTTGGTTTGGCAACACTGCAATAGTCAATATTTTGCTAAAGTAATGCCAAATTTTTGGATCAACAGAATTGAGACACGTTTATTTTCCATGGTATTGTTTCATCTACATTCTTGGAAGCATAACTGTCCTGAAGCAGTCAATATATTTTGTACATTTTATGTGTTTGTATTTGCTGAACTCTATGTATGCTCAGCAACTGTACGTTTAGGATATGCTTCACAAAACAAAGTTAAGCGCTCATTGACCCTGACAAGGATGTCAAATAACACAGCAGTAATAATGGCTGATGTTCTTTGCTGCTTATATAAAATACTGTGCTAAGCATTTCCATGAGCTATTACATTTCATTCTGATTGAATGATAGGGCACTATTGTTGTTCCAAGTTCAAACATGAGAAAAACTGAGGTTAATTTAAAAACTGAGAAAAATTCATGGCGATAGAGTATTACAGAGTTAAGTGTCAAATCTTGAATGTCCATTTTTAGCAACTAGGATATTAATCCTGCACATGCACACACAAAAGCTGTGCCTGACATTTTAAAATTACACACTGTCAGTACACATTGTTAAGATTTCAATGTTTGTTCCCAGCACAAACCATCCTATCACTCACTCAGTCATATCTGACTCTTTGAGACCCCATGGACTGAAGCACGCCAGGCTACCCTGTCCATCACCAAATCCCGGAGACTGCTAAAACTCATGGCCATTGAGTTGGTGATGACATCCAACCACCTCATCCTCTGTCATCTCCTCTCCTCCTGCCTTCAATCTTTCCCAGCACCAAAGTCTTTTCCAGTGAGTTGATTCTTCACATCAGGTGGCCAAAGTATTGGAGTTTCAGCTTCAGCATCAGCCCTTCCAATAAATATTCGGAATTGATTTCCTCTAGGATTGACTAGTTTGATTTCCTTTCAGTTCAAGGGATTCTCAAGAGTCTTTTGCAATATCACAGTTCAAAGACATCAGTTCTTCGGTGCTCAGCATTCTTTATAGTCCAACTCTCACATCCATAGATGACTACTGGAAAAAACATAGCTTTGACTAGATGGAACTTTGTTGGCTGTAATGTCTCTGTTTTTTAATATGCTGTCTAGGTTGGTCATAGCTTTTCTTCCAAGGAGCAAACCGTCTTTTGATTTCATGGCTGAAGTCACCACCTGCAGTGATTTTGAAGCTCAAGATAAAGAAGTCTCTCACTGTTTCCACTGTTTTGCCATCTATTTGACATGAAGGAATGGGAATGGATGCCATGATCTTCATTTTTTGAATGCTGAGTTTTAAGCCAGCTTTTTCACTCTCCTCTTTCACTTTCATCAAGAGGCTCATCAGTCCTCTTCACTTTCTGCCATGAGTGTGCTGTCATCTGCTTATCTGAGGTTATTGATATTTCTCCTGGCAATCTTGATTCCATCTTGTGCTTCATCCAGCCCTGTATTCACAAGCTATACTCTGCATATAAGTTAAACAAGCAGGGTGACAATAAACAGCCTTGACATACTCGTTTCCCAATATGTAACCAGTCTGTTGTTCCATGTCCGGTTTTAACTGTTGCTTCTTGACCTGCATACAGATTTCTCAGGAGGTGAGTAAGGTGGTCTGGCATTCCCATCTCTTGAAGAATTTTCCATAGTTTGTTGTGATCTACACAGTCAAAGACTTTAGCGTAGTCGATGAAGCAGAAGTAGATATTTTTTTCTGGAATTCTCTTGATTTTTTGATGATCCAATAGATGTTGGCAATTTGATCTCTTATTCCTCTGCCTTTTCTAAGTCCAAATGGAACATCTGGAAGTTCATGGTTCATGTACTGTTGAATCCTCATTTGGATAATTTTGAGCATTACTTCGCTAACGTGTGAGGTGAGTGCAATTGTGTGGCAGTTTGAACATTCTTTGGCATTGTCTTTCTTTGGGATTGGAATGAAAACTGACCTTTTCCAGTCCTGTGGCCACTGCTGAGTTTTCACAATTTGCTAGCATATTGAGTATAGCACTTTCACAGTATCATTTTTTAGGATTTGAAATAGTTCAACTGGATTCCATCACCTCCACTAGCTTTGTTCGAAGTGATGCTTCCTAAGGCCCACTTGACTTTGCATTCCCAGATGTCTGCCTCTAGGTGACTGATTACACCATCACGGTTATCTGGATCATGAAGATCTTTTTTATATAGTTCTTCTGTGTACTCTTGCCACCTCTTCTTAATATCTTCTGCTTCTGTTAGGTCCATACTATTTCTGCCCTTTATTGTGCCCATCTTTGCATGAAATGTTCCCTTGGTATCTGTAATTTCTTGAGGAGATCTCTAGTCTTTCCCATTCTATTTTTTCCTTCTTTTTCTTTGCATTGATCGCTGAGGCTCTCTTATTTCTCCTTGCTGTTCTTTGGAATGCTGCATTCAAATGGGTATCTCTTTCCTTTTCTCCTTTGCCTTTGCTTCTCTTCTTTTCTCAGCTGTTTGTAAGGCCTCCTCATACAACCATTTTGCCTTTTTGCATTTCTTTTTCTTGTGGATGGTCTTGATCACTGCCTCCTGTACAATGTCATGAAGCTCTGTCCATAGCTCCTCAAGCACTCTGTATATCAGATCTACTCCTTGAATCTATTTGTCACTTCCACTATATATTTGTAAGGAATTTGATTTAGGTCATACCTGAACGGTCTAGTAGTTTTCCCTACTTTCTTCAATTTAAGTCTGAATTTGGCAATAAGGAGTTCATGATCTGAGCCACAGTCAGCTCCTGGTCTTGTTTTTGCTGACTATATAGAACTCCTCCATATTTGGCTGCAAAGAATATAATCAATCTGATTTTGTCATTGACCATCTGGTGATGTCCATATATAGAGTCATCTCTCCTGTTGTTGGAAAAGGGTGCTTGCTAAGACCAGTGCACTCTCTTGGAAAAACTCTGTGCCTTTGCCCTGCTTCATTCTGTACTCCAAGGCCAAATTTACCTGTTACTCCAGGTATCTATTGACTTCCTTCTTTTGCATTCCAGTCTCCTATGATGAAAAGGACATCTATTTTGTTTTGGGTGTTAGTTCTAGGAGGTCTTGTAGGTCTTCATAAAATCTTTCAACTTCATCTTCTTCAGCATTCATGCTTGGGACACAGACTTGGATTGCTGTGATATTGAATGGTTTGCCTTGGAAACGAACAGAGATCATTCTGTCATTTTTGAGATTTCATCCAAGTACTGTATTTCAGACTCTTTTGTTGACTCTCAGGGCTATTCCATTTCCTCTAAGGGATTCTTGCCCACAGTAGTAGATATAATGCTCATCTCAATTAAATGTGCCCATTCCAGTCCATTTTAGTTCACTGATTCCTAAAATGTTGATATTCACTCTTGCCATCTTCTGTTTGACCACTTTCAATTTACCTTTGTTCATGGACCTAGCATTCCATGTTCTTATGCAATATTGCTCTTTACAGCATCGGACTTTATTTCCATCACCAGTCACATCCACAACTGGGCATTGTTTTCACTGTGACTCTGTCTCTTCATTCTTTCTGGAGTTATTTCTCCACTCTTCTCCAGTAGCATATTGGGTGCCACCGACCTGGGGAGTTCATCTTTCAGTGTACTATCTTTTTGCCTTTTCATACCTGTTCATGAGGTTCTTAAGGCAATTGGTTTGCCATTCCCTCCTCCAGTGGACCAAGTTTTGTCAGAACTCTCCACCATGACGCCTCTTGGGTCCATCTTGGGTGACCCTACATGGCATGGCTCACAGTTTCATTGAGTTAGACAAGGCTGTGGTCCATGTAATCAGCTTGATTAGTTTTCTCTGCTTGTGATTTTCATACTGTCTGCCCTCTGATGGATAAGGATAAGAGGCTTATGGAAACTTCCTGATGAGAGAGACTGTCTGTGGGGGAAACTGGGTCTTTTTCTGGTGGGTGGGGCCTTGCTCAGTAAAACTTTAATCCAATTTTCTGTTGATGGGCAGGACTGTGTTCCCTCTCTGTTGTTTGACATGTGACCAAACTCTGGTGCAGGCAGTGAAGACAATGGCAACATCCTCCACAAGGTCCCATTCATGCAGTGTTGCACTCAGTGTCCCCAACCATGCAGCAGGCCACCACTGACCCACACCTCTGATGGAGACTCCTGGACACCCACAGGTAGTCTGTGTCAGTCTCTTGTGGGGTCACTGCTCATTTCTCCTGGGTCCTGGTGTACACAAGGTTTTGTCTGTGCCCTCCAAGAGTTGATTTCCCCAGTCCTATGTAAGTCCTGTAATCAAATCCCACTGGCCTCCAAAGTAAAATTCTGTGCAGGTTCTCAAGCCTTTTGCCAGATCCTTATGTTGGGAAATCTGTTGTGGGTCCTAGAACTTTCTTAACAGTTTGCAAGGTGCCCTGGTATTAAGACAAGCAAGATAGTAGAAGTATTAAATATGAATGCTTTTAAAAATTCTCAAACACTTTTCTTTCGTAAGCAATCCCATTCATGATTTCCATTGTATTATTTTCTAGTTTTGAAGTGAAGTTATGCTGCTTCTTTTGGCAGGACTTCTTATTATACCAGTTTAACTTGAACTGAAGCCATGATTAAGATATGTTGAAAAGGCAAAACACAATAAATTACAAATTAAGGTGTATCACCAGTTCTATAGATTCTGGGTGCCATAAAGGGCATTTTGTTAAAAGAGATGTTAAATGAGTTCCTGAAGGTTTGAAATATTTGGGACAAAATACACTGGCTAAACTCCAAGATATCAGATGATTGAACTTAGCTCCTTTACTGGGAGTAATTAGGCCTAATTTGCATAGGTAAGGTCATTTGAACAACTTTCTGGTGGAAAATAAAGCTAATTGAGATTAATGACGCTTAAACACATTGCTTCTCTACTTAGCATATCAAGGCAATCTTTCCTAGAGAACAGAAAATGCTTCAGGAATTCTGAGGAAAGTAAAGCTTTTCATTCTTTCACTCATTTTGCCATATAGTATTGCTATAGTTTTCTGTAATACATGATACATTATTGACAAAACAATTTTAAAGGCATACTTATCTAAATAACTGATTTTTTTTAGTAACTTTCTATCTTTTCAGCTTATTTTTTCTATACTTATTCACTTCTCAGTATATTCACAAATTTTTTTTCCACATTTAACTGCTACAAATTTTGCATAATTTTCTTTTCTTTCAAAGATGAAGATGACAATATTTAGGGAAATTAAGTCAATTACTAAAGACATTACAACTAGCAAATAGTCAGACAAGAATCTCAAACCAAGTCTCTTCAACATTCCAAGCCATTTCAAAGCCTAACTCAAAATAAACAGAATGAGATGCATACTGTTTACCCACAAATGTACAATTCTCCATTTATATCCTCATTGCATGTTTCATATCAAATAAAAAGTAGGAAATAGATGTTTGTATTTGTTTTGAGCAGCATTAAAGACTCACAAATCAGAATAATTTTAAAAACTATTATTATCTCAATTTTGTCAAAAAAAATTAATAGCGATTATTTAGAAAGATAGGGTAACATATTTTCTCTAGCCATAACATTTGGGTGAATATGTGCTTTGAACAAATTTGGTTTTCTACAAATGCTTCTTGATTAATTGACCTGTCACTAATTCATCACACTGTAAAAATAGTTGACAAGTAAGTCATAAATAGGACTACAGCTTTTCTCCTTTCCTAGAACACATATAGGCGAGCATGTAACCTGAATGCCCAATTACTGCAATTAAAAATAAAAAACAAACAAACAAAAACCTGAATTTTTGCCTGCTCTCCTGTTATAGACTCGATTATACCCCCTAAAATTTCTGTGTTGAAGTCCTGACCCCTAGTATTTATACTGTGACTGTATGTGGAGATAGGGCATTCAGAGAAGTAATTATGGTAAATGATATCATTTAGGATAAGTTCTAAGCCAGTATGACTGCTGTCTTTTTGAAAGAAGAGATTATAACACACAGATAAAAAGACAACAGATATGTGCACATCTACCAGGGACAAGCAGGTGAGAACACATGCAGAAGGCAGCCAGCTGAAAGACAAGTGGAGATGCTTTGGAAGAAACCAAACCTTGATGTCAGACTTCCTACTACCAGATCCAAGATAAAGTTTTAAGCCACCAAGTCTGAGCTATTTTGTTACGGCATCCATAGCAAAGTAACACATGCCCTCTTCCATTAAAACAGTTAAACTCTTTTCCCCAGAAAGCTGATAATTATACACATTAGCTTCTACAGAAATTTATTAGAAAAGACTGATATATGATGCATGCATGCTTGGTCATGATAGAATTTAAAGGGGATCATATTAGAAGTTACTTAGTAGGAAAAAGTGTTCAATTCTAAAAATGGAAGGATTCAAGATTCTCATTCCTTTTTTGTCTTTAGCTTTCTTTTATCCAGTTTTTTAATTGAATTTTTTATTGGAGGACAGTTGATTTACAATATTGCAATGGTCTCTGCTGTACATCAACGTGAGTCAGTCATAATTATATACATACCCTCTCCCTCTTGAGCATCGCCCCTCCCACTTCACCCCCTAGGTCTCACAGAGTGCTATTCTGGGCCCCCTGTGTTATACAGCAGCTTAACACTAGTTATCTATTTTATTCGTGATAGTGTATATATGTCAATGCTACTTTATCAATTTGCCCTACTCTCTCCTTTCCCCAGTGTGTCAACCAGTCCATGCTCTATGTCTGTATCTCCATTTCTTCTCTGTAAATAGGTTAATCAGTACTATGTTTCTAGATTCCACATATATGTGTTATTATACAATATATGTTTTTCTCTTTCTGATGTACTTAACTCTGTATAACAAGCTCTGGGTTCATCCACCTTACAACTGACTCAGATTTGTTCCTTTTTATGGTTAATACTCATTGTATATATGGATTTCTGAGGTTGGCATTGTCCAAAGACATTCTTCTTTAGACTTTCTGCCACACTCTGCAAGTTTAACACTGGTTTTGGCTAGTGCAGACCATTCCTATTCCTGTGCCAGGAGAAACTGTATAACCCAAGATATTGTGACAGAAGAAAAAGAAAATCAAAAGCCACTTGGCATCTCAAAAGAAAGGCATTTTAATTATCTATTGCCACATTCTGTGGTGGCTCAGGGGGTAAATGATCTATCTGCAATGCAGGAGACCTAGGTGTGATCCCTGGGTCAGGAAAATTCCCTGAAGAAGAGAATAACAACCCATTCCAGTATTCGTGGCTGGAGAATTCCATGGGCAGAGGAGCCTGCTGGACTATAGTCCACGGTGTTGCAAAAAGTTGGACTAGCCTGAGCAGTCGATACATACACACACACACACACAATATATTACCGTACACTTTAGTGACTTAACAGATTTTTATTATTTCAGTTTCTGTGAATCAGGAATTCAGGTGCTATTAAGACTTAGCTTAGATTCATCTAGCTCAAGACCTCTTACAAAGTCACAATTTTTACCAAGTTTTTTACCCAGGGCTTGCAATTATCTTAAAACTCAACTAGGGAAAAAGACACAATTGATCTTGAAGCAATTGTTGGAAGGACTCTTGTCCTCACTGGCTATTGGTAAGAAACATCAGTCCTTATCATGTGAGTGTCACAGAAAGTCTAGAATATAATCAAAAATATTATACTATGAACTGCGAAATTCCACAGCAACTAGCTCTCACTTTTTCTCCCCACATAGAGGAAATTGTGTGATGTGATAAAGGTACTAGCTAACGCTATGATGGTAAGCATAGTGCAATATATAAATGTATGAAATCAACATATCATATCATTCACTTTAAACTTATACAATATTATATGTCAAATTTTAAAAAAAAACATATCATTTAAGTCTCGCAGAGCAAGAGAAAATTGAGACATAATAAAATAGAATAGCTTTTATGTAAATCAGTTTCAGAAGTGGCATCCTAACACTTTTATTACTCATTACAGTCAAGTCACTAGTTCCTATTTTTGCATTCTAGTCTCCCATGAGGAAAGGACATTTTTGTTGTTGTTGTTGTTGTTGTTAGTTCTAGAAGATGTTGTAGGTCTTCATAGGACCATTCAATTTCATCTTCTTCAGCATTAGTGGTTGGGGCATAGTCTTGGACTACAATGGTATTGAATGGTTTGCCTTGGAAATGAACCAAGATCGTTCTGTCATTTTCAAAGCTGCACCCAAGTACTGCATTTTGGACTCTTGTTGATTCTGAGTGGTACTCCATTTCTTCCATGGGATTCTTGCCCACAGAAGTAGATATCATGGTTGTCTGAATTAAATTTTCCCATTCCCATTCATTTTAGTTAAGTTCAGAAACTCAGTCATGTCTGAATCATTGTGACCCCACGGACTGCATCATGCTAGGCTTCCTTGGTGAAGTTCCCATCAGCATCTCCTGGTGTCTGCTCAAATTCATGTCCATCGAGTCGGTGATGCCATCCAATGATCTCATCCTCTGTCATCCCCTTCTCCTCCTGCCTTCAGTCTTTCCCAGCATCATGGTCTTTTCCAATGGGTCAGTTCTTTGCATCAGGTGGCCAAAGTACTGGAGCTTAGCCTGTTGATGAAGGTGAGAGAGGAGAGTGAAACAGCTGGCTTAAAACTCGACATTCAAAAGGCTAAGATCAAGGCAACCAGTCCCATCACTTGATAGAAAATAGATGGTAAACAATGGAAACAGTGACAGATTTTATTTTCTTGGGCTCCAAAATCACTGCAGATGGTGACTGTAGGCATGAAATTAAAATACACTTGCTCTTTAGAAAAAAGGCTATGACAAACCTAGACAGCATATTAAAAAGCAGAGCCATGACTTTGCTGACAAAGTCCCCATAGTCAAAGCTATGGTTTTTCCAGTAGTCATGTATGGATATGAGAGTTGGACCATAAAGAAGGGTGAGCACCAAAGAATTGACTTTTGAACTGTGGTGTTGGATAAGACTCTAGAGAGTCCCTTGGACTGCAAGGAGAACAAAGCATTCCATCCTAAAGGAAATCAACCCTGAATATTCATTGGAAGTCATGTTGCTGAATCTGAAGCTCTGATACTTTGGTCACCTGATGTGAAGAGCTAACTCAGTAGAAAAGAACATGATGCTAGGAAAAATTGAAGGCAGAAGTAGATGGGGATGACAGGGTTGGAGGGCATTTTCAATGCAATGCACATGAGTTTTTGCAACCTCTGGGACATAGTGAAAGACAGCAAAGCCTGGTGTGCTGCAGTCCATAGGGTCACAAAGAGTCAGACATGACTAGCGACTGAAGAAAAACAACAACAACACTAATTTCAATCCATACTCAAAGGGAGAATATCACATAAATTTGTAAATATCTGGAAGTGGAGATTATTGAGACACTATTAGAAGCTGCCCACCGCAAGAAAAATGTTTAGGTCAGAATTCTCAGAACTTGCTCTATCCTACAATAATATTAAGGGTGTTTCCAATAATTCAAGTGTTAAAGAACCTACCTGCAATATAGGAGATTCAGGAGGCACAGGTTCAGTCCCCAGGTCAGGAAGATCCCCTGGAGGAAGAAATGGCAATCCCCTCCAGTATTCTTGCCTGGAAAATTCCATGGACAGAGGATCCTGGCTGTCTACAGTCCATGGGGTCACCAAGAGTCTGACATGACTAGACACATGATGTATGGAAAATATATCAATTCATTTTCTTTTTCTAGAAACTGAGCTTATTAGAAAAATGCTTCATTATTCCTAGTTGCTAAAAATTCTAGTAAATTAATAATAATTATTATTATTCAGTAATAATCAATTACTCTACCAATATTAACTGAATTAATATAAGATGGTCACCAATGAATGAATGCAAACAAAGAACACTAGGAAAACCAGGGGTATCATGAATAACTGAGCCTAGAAGTAACAGGGGAAATTTTGGAAAATGGATATGTTTAAGGAGTCATAAAGTAAAATTGAGTATAGTAAATGAAGTGGTCTAGTGAACAGAAATACTCCAGCATTGCAGGCATATTCTTTACCATCTGAGCCACCATGGAAGCCCTATAAAGGAAAAGAACTATGGAGCATGGAAATTTGTCTGTCAAATCACCCACAATGACACTAATATCATGAAATGCTTTTGAAGTTGTTCTGAATATCAAAGCAATTTTGATGTATGAGATTTGTGTGATATTCTTTTTTCAAAAACCAGGAATAATGTCCTCTAAATGAATGTTAAAATATATATACTATTTCTGTTTAAACCTTTTGCATACTTACATTAAACTTGTTTCCTGCAAACAAATTAGTCAGGTAATTGTAATAGAATGAAATAAATAGTGAACACAGTAGGTAAGAAATTGATTCAGAGAAATGTTTTTAATTAAAAAGGATGGAATTCTATTTTCATTCCATTCTTTCTTAGTCCCCTAAAATAATTTTTATAATACATTTTAAATTTTGTTAGCATCAGAGTTTTGTTTTATATAAATTATTTGCTCTTAAATTTTTCATATAGATTTCAACTATCTGTATATATTTGAAGTATGCTTAATCTTTTAATAAATCGATTAGCTGGTTATTTTCAAACCACTTTGCATTCAAGTTTTTCAAGCACTTCTTTTTATTTTACAGCTTAGTGAATTGATCCACTGGAGACTGCAGTATGACACATTTGACAAAAAATACTACATTATCAAAACCTAGAACTTATGACTTGAGCTTCTGAGACTTTAATTAAAATAATAACATTTTATCGATCCCATAATTACTTTATATATTTTGTTTCTTTGCATTTTTAATTACAACAATTGAAAACTTTCATTCTTCATACTAAGTAGTGACAGATGCTTGAGTAAACAACACTCAGAACATATGTGAATTATTCTTTTATATAAGACTAGAGATTCAAATTTTCCCTTCTTAGGCACCTTGTATTCATAGATGTGGCTTTAGAGTTATTATCTACTTTAAACCACAATATGCAAAGATATTTTATGCAAAGCTACAATATGCACAATACACAAAGGTCCATCTAGTCAAAGTTATGTTTTTTCCAGTAGTCATGTATGGATGTGAGAGTTAGACCATAAAGAAAACTGAATGCTGAATAATTGATGCTTTTGAACTGTGATGTTGGAGAAGACTCTTGAGAGTCCCTTGGACTGCAAGGAGATCCAACCAGTCAATCCTAAAGGAGATCAGTCCTGAATATTCATTGGAAGGACTGATGCTGAAGCTGAAGCTCCAATACTTTGGCCACCTGATGCGAAGATTGAAGGTGGGAGGAGAAGGGGACAACAGAGGATGAGATGGTTGGATGGCATCACCGACTTAATGGACATGAGTTTCAGCAGGCTCCGGGAGTTGGTGATGGACAGGGAGGTGTGGAATGATGCAATCCATGGGGTCGCTAAGAGCTGGACACGACTAAGCAACTGAACTGAACTGATGCAAATATAACTGACAAAAAAACCCCACATGTTAAGCTAATTAAACATATGCTTCATTAGTTTTCTCACTGTGAAACTACCAAGCAATAAGTAATAATAATATGGATAAACAATCAATTGAGTTTATTATACATGTGAGCACAAAATTGTGAGATAGTATAATGGATATACCACAAAGCTGATTAGTGTCATGTTTAATAATGTTTCATAATGGATATAACATAAATTTTGAAGTTAGTTAAATTTGAAGTAAGAATAGGACTAGTGCATAAATCTGGCTCTGTTTCCTGTAAGTAACATAATCATTTAAATATTTAATTTTTTCATAAGCAAATTAGGAAAAAATAAAATTATCTCTATAAAAGCTGTTATAAAGATAAAATAAGTTTAATCCAATATATTGAAAAATAACATTATATTCTAACAAACATCAATATATTAATTTTGTTTAACTATATTAACTTTAGTATAAACACATATATGTATACAGATATGCATCTCAGATGCTTATAAAATATTTTAAAACAACTGAATAAACATATATGTGATATAATGCTTACTAGTAAGATCTCTATTCTTTGGTGAGAAAAATTGGGGAAATTATCAAACTTAGTGAAGATCTGGAAGAAAATATATGAATTTAGGTGAAGTCTTCCCCTCTTTCTCTTGCCTCCTCTCTTTCTCATTTATTTAAGCTTCCAAGCCCTATGAGACAATGTGTTGCCTGAGAACCTCAACTTTCCCAGATGAATATCACAGATATACAGATGCTACTTATCAAGAAGAGGAAATATTTGCAAAAAGTCAAATGAGGAGAATACAGGGCATTCTTTTAAGAAGTTCTTTTTTAATATCTAAGGAAATTCAGAGGACAGTAATACATTCAATGAAGAATGGTTAAATGCTGATATACTGGAAGAATTTTGAGTACAGATAACTTAGAGTATAATGGAAAGCTAAAGATATATAAATTCTCTATGAAGGTTCCTCTACCACGCTACTAAAAGTAAAATTCACCAGAGAAGTAACTATTTAATATATGCATTATTTTAGTTATTTTGTAAATACATAAAATATTAAACTGAAGCCTGTGCATGTTCAGTAATGTAAAACTGTAGAGGTTAAACTTGGACTATGATACCTGTCCCACACACTTAATTAAAGGTCAATATGAGCCAATAAGTCACTTAAATAATAAATGAATGATTTTAAATTATCTTGCATACTATGTAATTTTATAATTACACAATACTTACAAAACTGAAGTAAATTTTTCTGAAATTTATACTTGTAATGAACTTTATACACTTTATCTTAAAATTAAAAAATAATGTTATTTTATTTTTGTGCTTCTAAAGCTGTTTAATTAAAGAATAATCCAATATTATAAGGAAAACCATTATAAGAATATCATCTGCATTTACTTACTAGTGTAAATTCATACTTTTATCTTAAATTTTGATGAGAAATACATATAGAATACTTGAGATACTGAAACTGTATAAAAACATAGTTCTTCATGAATAATGCTATCAAGAGTTTAAGTGTTAGTGTTCTAGATTTATTAACTCACCACTAAATAAATATTAACTCAATTTTTTAAAATATTGGTAACAAAAATCTACTAAGTGACTCAATATTTAAATATAAATCATAAATTTTGAAAATAAATACATTTATCATAAACTAAATATTTTATGTTTCTTAAAAATTCATGTTTCTGTAGTAACATTATTCTATAATTACTTCTTTATGAAAAGAGTTATAATAACTAGAAAAATATTATAGAAATAAACAGTCTGGGGGGGAGATCAAAATGTTGGAGTAGGAGGACTGAGCTCTCCTCCTCCCTGAAGACATCTACATGTGGAACAACTCTCCCTGCAAACAACCTGGATAAGGGCAGAAAATTTCTTCTACAATCAAGGCTGTGAAAAATAAAGATCCACACTGATTCGGATAGGAAAGGAAGAAAAATGATTGGGTCAGGACGCACATCCTTAGCAGGGGACGCAGGGGAGACCTCAGAGGCTCAGAAATCTTTCCTGGGGAGTGGAGGTTCTATCCATAAATTGAGTACGTCAGCCCTAGGATCTGATACTAGGAAGATGAATCCCCTCATCTGGTTTAAAAACCAGTAGGACTTAACAGAAGGTTATAGGAATCTGAAACTCTGCTCACGAAGTTTGTGCATATGCCTACTTATTCTATGGAAAAGCATGGAGGAAGCAGATTTAAAACTGCCTGGGACTCTAACCAGCCTCCTGTAAACTGCCCCAGAGAAACACACACACACACACAAACTACAACTAAAAAGAAAGAAAGAAAATAAAGAAAAATAAAGCAAGAAAGAAAAAATAAATAAAAACACAAAAAGAAGACACTACAAAATATTACAGGCCAATATCTCTGATGAATATAGATACAACAATCCTCAACAAAATATTAGCAAACTGAATTCAACAATATATAAAAGGATCACAAACTTTGATCAAGTAGCATTTATTCCAGGGAGCAAGTACGGTAGCAGCAAGTCAATCAATGTGATACACCATATTAACATAACGAAGAATAAAAACCACATGATTTTTATCAATAAGTACTGAAAAAACATTTGACAAAATTCAATATCATTTCTTTTTTAAAACTCTCATCACAGTTCGTTTGGAGGGAAGACGTCCCAACATAATAAAGGCCATTTAAGACAAACCCACAAGCAACATCATACTCCATGATCAAAAGCAGAAATCACACTCTTTAAAAATCAGCAGCAAGGGAAGGATGCACATTGCATTTAACATAGTACTGGTTGTCCAAGCCACAACAATCAGGCAAGATTTTTAAATAAAAGGCATCCAAATTGGAAGGAAAGAATTTTAACTGTCACTGTTTAGCAATAGGCATGATACTATATATAAAGACCCTAAAGTCCCCACCTAAAAATAATTAGAAATAATAAATGAGTTCTATAAATTTCCAGGACACAAGTTTAATAGAAAGAAATCTGTTGCTTATCTATACAGTAATAATGAACTATCAAAAAGAGAAAGCGAGGAAACTATCTTACTTAAAATCACAACAAAAAGAACAAACTTAACCAAGGAGGTAAAAGATCTATCCTCTGAAAACAATAAAACATTGATGAAACATTTTTAAGATGACACAAGGAAATGGAACAATAATATATGTTCATGGATCAGAAAAAATAATATTGTTAAAATGTCCATACTACACAAAGTATTCTATAAATTTAATACAATGCATTTCAAATAACCCATGACAATTTTCACAGAAATAAAACAAATATCCTTAAAATTTGCATGGAATCACAAAGGACCCCAAATAACCATAGTAACCTTGAGAAAAAAGAACACAGTGAATCATCACTCTCCCTGATTTCAGTCTATGTTACAAAGATACAGTAATTAAAACAGTATGATGTTGACCAAAAAAGCAGACACAAGATCAATGGAACAAAATAGAGAGCCCAGAAATAAAGCCAGACAATTATGAACAATTAATCTACGACAAAAAATGAAAGAATATACAAAGTGGAAAAGACAGTATCTTCAATAAAGGGTGCTTGAAAAACTGGACTGCTATGTGGGAAAGGATGAAATTTGAACATTTTATCATATCATATACAAAAATAAATCCAAACTGGATTAAAAAAAAATCTCTATTAAGACCAGAAACTAAAACTTCCAGAAAAAACATAAGAACATTCTTTGACATTAGTCATAGCAATAGTTTTTTGGATCTGTCTCTTCAGGTAAAGGAAACCAAAGCCAAAATAAACAAATGGAACCTAAATAACCTTAAAAGCTTTTGCACAACAAAATAAACCATCACCAAAGTAAAAAGTAACTCTACTAAACGGAGGAAATATTTGAAAATGACATGACTGATAAGGGGTCAATATGCAACATATATAAATAGCTCATACAACTCAGCATCAAAGAGCACACAACATCATTAAAAATGGGAAGAAGAACTAAATAGACATTTTTTTCTAGGACTTACAGATGGCCAGCAGTACGTGAAAATATGCTCAATATCGCTACTCATCAGGGAAATGCAAGTACAATCAAATGAGACATCACCTCATACTTGTCAGAATGGCTATTGTCAAAAAGATCACAAATAACAAATTTTGGGGAGGCTATAGAGAAAAATGAACCCTAGTACACTGATGGTGGGAATATAAACTGGTGTAGCCATTATGGAAGAGTATGGAGATTTCTCAAAAATTAAAAACAAAATTCCCACAAGATTCAGTGAATTCCACACCTATGTATGTAACCACAGAAAACAAACAACAAAAAAACACTACTTCAAAAAGATATATGCATCTCAATGTTCATAGTAGCAATATTTACAATACTCGAGGTATGGAAGCAACATAAATGTCCATCAACAACTGAATGTATAAAGAAGATGTGGTATATATACAATTTCATATTATGCAAACATAGAAAACAATGAAATTGTGCCTTTTGCAACAATATGGATGGACCTGGAGTACATTACACTTAGTGAAATAAGACAGAGAAATACATATACTTTGTTATCACTTATATGTGGAATGTGAAAATTAAAATTAATATAACAAAACAGAAATAGACATATGGATATAGAGAAAAAACTAGTGATTATCAGAGGGGAGAGGGATAAGGGTAGGAGCAGAATAGGGAAAGGGGATTAGGAGATTATGTATACAATATTATGTATCAAATAAAGAAGATACAAGGAAATATTGTACAGCACATGGAATATGGTAAAATTTTTATAATAACTTTTAATGGAGCTGCTGGCGCAGCTGCTAAGTCACTTCAGCTGTGTCTGACCCTGTGTGACCTCATAGACGGCAGCCCACGAGGCTGCTCAGTCCCTGGTATTCTCCAGGCAAGAACACTGGAGTGGGTTGCCATTTCCTTCTCCTTAACTGAGCATATAAAGAAAGCTGAGCGCCGAAGAACTGATGCTTTTGAACTGTGGTGCTGGAGAAGAGTCTTGAGAGTCCCTTCAACTGCAAGGAGATCCAACCAGTCCATTCTAAAAGAGATCAATCCTGGGTGTTCATTAGAAGGACTGATGTTGAAGCTGAAACTCCAATACTTTGGCCACCTCATGCGAAGAGTTGACTCATTGGAAAAGACCATGATGCTGGGAAGGATTGGGAGCAGGAGGAGAAGGGGACGACAGAGGATGAGATGGTTGGATGGCATCACCGACTCGATGGACATGAGTTTGGGTAGACTCTGGGAGTTGGTAATGGACAGAGAGGCCTGTCATGCTGCGATTCATGGGGTCGCAAAGAGTCGGACACGACTGAGCGACTGAACTGAACTGAATGGAGCATATTCTATAAAAATTTTGAATCACTATGTTGTCATTGTCGACTAAACCACCACCACGTTTTCTACCTGAGACTAATATAATATTGTAAATCAACTATGCTTTCATAAAAATATAGATAAATAAATAAACTAAGGCAAGATAGTCTAATAAGTAAGAAACTATTTGACTTGTGAAATGCATATTAGATATGTTGTAGCACTACTGTCGGAGAAGGCACTGGCGACCCACTCCAGTACTCTTGCCTGGACAATCGCATGGACAGAGGAGCCTAGTGGGCTACAGTCCATGGGGTCGCGAAGAGTCGGACACGACTGAGCAGCTTCACTTTCACTTTTCATTTTCATGCATTGGAGAAGGAAATGGCAACCCACTCCAGTGTTCTTGCCTGGAGAATCCCAGGGACGGAGGAGCCTGGTGGGCTGCCGTCTATGGGATCGCACAGAGTCTGACACGACTGATGCGACTTAGCAGCAGCAGCAGCAGCATTACTGTTAGTACATATTTCAGTAATATATGTATATTTTAAAAACATTGTTGCCATGGGGAAAAACATCAAGATGTCAAGGATTTGATGTGGATTATCTACAGCAACAACTACCTGGCATTCTAGGAAAGTGGCAAAGCAAAAGGAAATAGAAAAGGAATTGACGTTTCTTCCCCGTCATTACTATAGCATTGTAACAAATGCCACTCAGTTCCCATTATTGATGGGCTCATTAGTGCTCCTAAGTTATGAATAAACTCTATGTTAAGGAGGAAATCTTCAGCAAAGGTATATCACTAACATGAGAACAGAACGACTGGTCAACACTACTTTTGAACTCTTTCTGACTATGATGCCAGCTCCTACTTTGCTTTATACTACACTTATTCTTTCCTCTGCCTTTGGATAGTGACTCCCTGACTTCCTGCTTCCACCCACATGCTGAAGACCACCCCTGCCTTCAGTGCTAAAGACTAATTGAAATGCTCCACTAAAAGAGCAAGAGTTGAAACCAATAACCCAGTTTCCTCTAAGAAATCATTCTGATTTATCCCATCACTTTTTAAAATAAATTACCATCAGAATTATAAATGTCCCAGGTCACGTATTAAGAGCTTATCTCACATCAAAATAGTTTTTGCTTTCCTTTGACCAGACATCGTCTCCTACACTGCTCTTAGCTCCCCCAGAATCACCCTATGCCCTAAAGAACTTATAAAATATTATCTGTAAAATATCCATCTATTCTCCAAAGTTTCTTACATTATTCTTGCTGTAACTGAACCCAACTGCCCACTGAAGACATTAGTTTCATCCAGCCTTCTCAAGTTGATACTTATATTCCCCCAACATTACATGCTACACAGCTTGAAGATGTGTTGATTGTTTCCTATGCCCCTCAGCTTTTTGTTATCCACTTCCATACTTTCAATTCTCCCTCCAACCTCAAAATATAAGATTGGGTTGAGCTAATTCTTCACTACTTCAGCCTCTGTGGGGAAGATACAAACAACATCCAGGGTCTTGGCTCCTTTGACCTCATCACTTCTGAAGATCATGTCCTTCACCTCAGCTCAGCCTCTCACTCTTACCTTGGTCCTTTCATAGACATTCAAAATCAAATATATCAACTCACAATATAGCATTTCAAGTATCTCATTCTCTGAATGTCATTTCCTAACTTTCCATATTTTTTCATTATTCTCTGTGTCAAAATGCTTTACATTCTTGGTTACTTTCAGTCATTATCACCTCATGCTCCTCTTCACTCATTACCCATCTTGTTTTTCACAGCCTCACTATAGCCAATTTGTTGCAAATAATCTTTCCTCATTAGACCTTTCCCTTAGCAAATATTCTATTTAAGCTAAATTCCTTTTCTCTAAATTTAGAATAGAGCACCCAGGCCTACACCAGCCCAGATAAATTTATGTGGAGTAATATACACTGATGCAGACTATCCTCACTTCACTTTTAAAGCCACAGATTTCAAGTGAACTCTCTGAACTTACAGTACTATTTTTGCCCTGATAGATTAACTTTCTCATTCTAGTCAAGGAATAATTAACATCCTCTATGACTCCCCTTCATATTTCTCTATGAAAGTAAAAGTAATCTAATTATTAACAAAATATTTTCAGTTTCTATGCTATATCCCCATATATTTTTCCTCTCTTTTTTTGAAACTCAAAACTCTTATTCTGCCTGCCTGAGTCCAAATTTTTAGTATGTCACTATAACTCATTGCATCTTACAAGTAAATACTTTCATTCTTGCACTTATCTCTGTTCTTTTTCCATCGCTGTATTTATTCTCTATTGTACAGATTACATTTAGCATAAACACAAAACAGTTCTCCAATTTTATAAAATATTCCGTTGACTGTACACTTTAAGCAGTTCTGATAACTAACCAATTATCTGTTCCATTTTATAGACAGTTTCCACCAAATCTGTTTACACTTCCTTTTTCAAATTCTCTACCTCCCATTCTGTCTTTAATTCTCTTTTAATCAGGTTTTCATTTCCTTGTGAAATCTTTCTCTAAGTCTTTGAATGATTACTATCTTGGCTCTAAAAGAACCATTCTTGTCAAGTTCACCAATGATTTGACTGTATGAACACCATCTTTTTAAGTTTACCAATGACTGTAAATTCCATCGCTTGTATGATTTAATTTCACTTGAACTCCAAGCAGCTTTGACAAAATCATTTCTTCTATCTAATGAAACACTTTCATGTCTTAACTGAATGATCTCATTAAACTCACAGAACCTTAGTTTCTCATTTATAAATGAAGATAATTGTCTTGCAGGATTATTATGATAATTTGATTAGGATATATATATATATATACACACACATATATGTATGTATGTACACATATACATATATGTATATATGACATCTACCACTAACTGGCTATTAGAATGGACTCAATCCAAAGAAGCAGATATAATAGTAATCAATTCTGCAAGTATTCTAATCTAACCTGATGCAAAGAGCCAACTCATTGGGAAAGACCCTGATTCTGGGAAAGATTGAAGGCAGGAGAGAAGAGAATGACAGAAGATGAGATCATTGGATGGCATCACCGACTCAATGGACATGAGTTTGAGAAAACTTCGGGGTATAGTAAAGGACAGGGAAGCCTGGTGTGCTGCAGTCCATAGAGTCACAGAGTCAGACATGACTGAGCGACTGAACAACAACAGCAAATTCTAACCTTCTCTCTAGGTCATAGCTATGCCTAATGAGATGCTAGTTGGACAAAAGCATTCTTATTTCACATACTCTTTAAAGCCTAATCTGAGTACAAACAAAGCAAAAATATGGAACATAGCAGTAAATATTTATTAAATTAATAAAAAAAAATTCTACTGTTGACTCAACTTGTTTTCTAACAAAGAATTAATCTCATCAATTCATGGTTACCTATTGTAGCAGAATAGCTGGAATATCACCTGCATCCTCATTTTGTACAGAATGTAACCACATTATTGTAAATGCTGTTCACAATATATTTCATCATGCTCATGTTAGATATTCTTAACAACTGAATTCCTACAGGAAGTAGAAGTAAAGCTTAGTGCTGAGGAAGAAGTAATGAAGTTATAGAATACTTGCGTAAGCCTCTGTACTTAGTATAAACTGCTCAAAATACCCCAAAATATACATTTGTAACTTTTATATCACCTATGTGTAGCATCAATTTGAATCCCCATGTGTCAGAATTATGGATACTTGAAATCTATAAACTTCTATTTCAGCCTTTATTATTTGTTATTAAAAGTGGACACCCTAGACTCAACTCATTAGAGAAAATTATGCCTGTATTTCCTCCATCCCTTTCAATCAGTGCATGTGTTCACAGAAATACTGAAATAGGAAATTACCTTTACAGTATAATAGCAAAGTCATTATATGGTAATTGTTTCTGATGAGGCTCTAAACTTGAAAAGAGAATATTGGAAAGCAACTTTATTGCTTTAAAATCTAACATATGTACTATCTTTTACAGTGACTAGTCTCTTATTTCATATCTAATCTACCTCTTCATTTCTTTTCATAAGCTTCCCTTTTATACACTTAGTCTGATATATAACAAAATCTCTTGAATCTTTTATTTCACTGGCAACTTTTTTTAAAATTTTCTTTGCAGAATATGACTCTATTTTCTGCACATAATGTAGTAGAGAGCCATGTTCTTTTTTACAACCACATCCACTCCATAAATAATCTAGTTTACCTACTTCTATTATCTCAAAAACTATCAAGATAATGGTGACATAAATTTTGATCATCTGCTCTGCTCTCCTACCTGGATTTCATACCCTTATATTCAACTGATGAGTTGGTATCTCCAATGGACTTTTTATGAGAATGTCCAACTTAACATGCCCAAAAGCATACTACTGATTTCATGTTTCCTCAAATATATTTACTGCTCTAGTGGCCCCATCTCATTAAATTGCAAGACCATCAATCAGCTGGTTAGGAAAGCCATTTGATTTCATCTTTGTTTTCACAAGCAGTGCTCTTCTCAATAAATAGGACCACCATTTACTTGGTGGTCCTCCCTCTTTTATTGTTTTCTGACCACAGTGATTTTCTTGTTTTTTTTTTGAACATGTAAATACATCTGTACCTCAGAGTATCTCCTAAACATTATACCTAAAACCCTCTTCTACTAGATCAAGGCTACTCAGTGCTAATAACAATGAAGTAAGGAGCTTAGGCTAGAATGAAACAGGAAGCATTGCTTCCTTAGTGAAGATATCTTGCCAAGTATCATCTTTGATTTACATTGAGATGATAGCTCCTGCTCTTATTGTTTATGTTGGGAGTGACATGCTCATTTTTTGGCCTCTCTTATTATTTATGCTGGGGTGGGGGGTGGTATGCTCACTTTCTTTTGCGCATGCTACATAGCATATGAAATCTTATTTTTCCAACCAGGTATCAAATGTACAAAACAAATCAAACTGATCACATGGACCATAGCCTTGTCTAACTAAATGAAACTATGAACCATGCCATGCAGGGCCACTCAAGCCAGACAGGTCATGGTGGAGAGTTCTGACAAAATATTTCTTTGCAGTGATCAATGCAAAGAAATAGAGGAAAACAACAGATTGGGAAAGACAAGAGTTCTCTTCAAGAAAATGGAGATACCAAGGAAACATTTCATGCAAAGATAAGCACCATAAAGGACAGAAATGGTATGGACCTAACAGAAGCAGAAGATATTAAGAAGAGGTGGCAAGAATACACAGAAGAATTATACAAAAATGATCTTTATGACCCAGATAACCACGATGGTGTGATCACTCACCTACAGCCAGATATCCTGGAATGTGAAGTCAAGTGGGCCTTAGGAAGCATCACTATGAACAAAGCTAGAGAAGGTGATGGAATTCCAGTTGAGTGATTTCAAATTCTAAAAGATGATGCTTTGAAAGTGCTGCACTTAATATGCCAGTAAATTTGGAAAATTCAGCACTGGCCAAAGGACTGAAAAATGTCAGTTTTCATTCCAATCACAAAGAAAGACAATGTCAAAGAATGCTCAAACTACTGCACAGTTGCACTCATCTCACATGCTAGTAAAGTAATGTTCAAAATTCTCCAAGCCAGGCTTCAACAGTACATGAACCATGAACTTCCAGATGTTCAAGCTCGATTTGGAAAATGCAGAGGAACCAGAGATCAAATTGCCCACATCCGCTGGATCCTCCAAAAAACATGAGAGTTCCAGAAAAAGACATCTACTATACATGTACTTCTGCTATATTGACTACACCAAAGCCTTTGACTGTGGACAACTGTGGACAATTCTCAAACAGACGAGAATACCAGACCACCTGACCTGCCTCCTAAGAAACCTGTATGCAGATCAAGAACCAACAGTTAGAACTGGACATGGAAAAACAGACTGGTTCGAAATCAGGAAAGGAGTATGTCAAGGCTGTATATTGCCACCCTGCTTATTTAACTTCTATGCAGAGTACATCATGAGAAACGCTGGGCTGGATGAAACACAAGCTAGAATCAAGATTGCCAGGAGAAATATCAATAACCTCATATATGCAGATGACACCTCCCGTATGGCACAAAAAGAAGAACTAAAGAGCTTCTTGATGAAAGTGGAAGAAAAGAGTGAAAGAGTTGGCTTAAAACTCAACATTAAGATAACTAAGATCATGGCATCCAGTTCCATTACTTCATTGCAAATAGATGGGAAAACAGCGGAAACAGTGAGAGACTTTATTTTCTTGGGCTCCAAAATCACTGCAGATGGTGCTTGCAGCCATGAAATTAAAAGATCCTTACTCCTTGGAAGAAAAGCTATGACCAACCTAGACAGCATATTGAAAAGCAGAGACATTGCTGTGCCAACAAAATTCCATGTAGTCAAAGTTCTGGTTTTGCCAGTAGTCATGTATGGATGTGAGAGTTGGACTATAAAGAAAGTTGAGCACCGAAGGATTGATGCTTTTTAACTGTGATATTGGAGAAGACTCCTGAGAGTCCCTTGGACTACAAGGAGATCCAGTCAGTCCATCCTAAAGGAAACCAGTCCTGAATGTTCATTGGAAGGACTGATGCTGAAGCTGAATCTCCAATGCTTTCACCACCTGATGGGAAGAACTGACTCATTTGGAAAGACCCTGATGCTGGGAAAGATTGAGGAGTGGAGAAGGGGCAGACAGAGGATGAGATGGTTGGATGGCATCACTGACTGGATGGACATTAGTTTGAGTAAGTTCTGGGAGTTGGTGATGGACTGGGAAGCCTGGTGTGCTGCAGTCCATGGAGGCGCAAAAATTGGACATGACTGAACAACTGAACTGAACTGATCAAACTTACTACCCTGCAGTAGAAGTGTGGAATCTTAACCACTGGACTGCCAGGGAAGTCCCAATTTTTTTTTAACTTAACACAGTATGTCTTATCTTTCACCATTATAGATTCCACCCAGTATCTCCAGGACAACTATATTCCATGAGGCAATTCTAGCCTGCTTCAATTTTTTGGTTCTGCCATTTTAACCCAAGATCTCATTGATCATTATACAGGAAAAAGAGAAAGCTGCAGTGTTACCTAAGACTTTCATCTAGATGCAAGAAAGCTCTTCTACTAGACAGCAACTGACTAAAAGTAGTTAGATGGCCCCACTCACCTTCAAAAGAATGAAAGTATTGTCTTCTGTGTGCTCAGAAGCAGGGGGAACCAGATATTAGTGGGCACTATTAATGCCTTTCACAACCTCCAAATATGATAGATGATGATTAAATATCTTACACTACTCAATTCTACTTCCTTTCTACATCCCCTCAGTATAATTTTATTACAACTTTAACTTTTTTAGCTTAATATCCAGAGGTTGCATTCTTATGGATTTGTAGATATTGGCCATTGCTAAGTCAAATATGTACTTAGTCACTCAGTCATGTCAGACTTTTTGTGACCCCATGGACTGTAGCCCGCCAGGCTCCTCTGTCCATGGGGATTCTCCAGTCAAGAATACTGGAGAGGGTTGCCATGCCCTCCTCCAGTGGATCTTCCCAACCCAGGTATCAAACCCAGGTCTCCTGCATTACAGGCTGAGACTTTACCCTATGAGCCACCAGGTTAAGTCAAATGGTATACTGTAATTACTCTTTTGCTTTTCCTGGAATTAATCATTGCTTTTGGGGGCTTAGTTTTGTGCACCTGTTGCTAAATTTACTAAAACATTCCCATAGACCTGTAAAATTCCTTTGCTACCTAGTCACATAGTCTGTTTTATAATCCACATTCTCAAGCTTTCTTTACTTTTCAGTCTGGGACTGATTGATTTCTAGATCATTTTCACACCTGTTCTCCTGTGTTAGAGCACTTGCTTCCTGGTTTATAAGTATTTTCTATCTTGGTTTATGTCCCCATTTTTTGGAACATATCATTTACCTTGTGGTCCTGCAGTCTTTGTAACAGCCCAGCCATGAGACTGAAGAAAGAACCTGGAATCTGCAACAGAGGTATCAGTGATTATTGAATAGGAAATATTACAAGTCAGAGGCAAAGGTGTTGGAGTGACACACCACTGTGTATGACTGAGGACATGAAGAACACAGCAGCAATTTTTGCTACTCAAGGAAGAATGGGGACACCAGTTACAGCGGAAATGCTGTCAGAAGACTCCTGGTTACCAGGAGAACTGCTGAAGGAATGCATCCCCCACAACTATTCGGTTAGCAACCATTATGAAGGCCAAAGTTTCTTGTTGATAACCTAATATAATGAAGCTGTTCAGGTCAGAAGAATAGATCAAGCATTAGCTGGAGGTCAGGCCATTCATATATGCTGATAATGCTTGAAAGCAAACATGCAAGTAAGGTAAAATTGAGACAGAGCTTGTACAAAGAGCAAGAGAGGAGCCACCTTGGGTGGGGCCTGATATCAAATGGTTCATTATATAAACCATAGCCTAGAATGCACATATTAAACAAGTTCAACTATACTAACCACAATCAATTGTACCAGTCATCAATAAACAAATAAAAGTCAACTATTTATGAATTTGACATGTTGCAAGCTGCAACATGGTATCAGGAAAAATTCTGAAATCAGTGTCAGATAATTTCATTCCGATCTCCTCTTTGCAATCCTAAATATCTTAAATAATTCAAAAGATGACAAAAGTCTGCAAGAGAGAGAATAAATTAATGTTTTGCCAGGAAGCTTCTGGGAAAAATTGATCTAAATCATAACTTTTTCTTAATGGCACTGTTTAATTTCTATTATGTATTTGGATTATCCTTGCAGTTGAGTGAGAACTATTATGAAAATTATTTCTAAAGTAGAAAAGCAACAATCCTTCATAGAAAAAGTCATAATATGATAATCCACAGGATAGCAATATGCATTAACATAATTAAATATCCAAAATGTATTCTAAATCATATTATAGTGATTTTGTTCTAACAGTTAAATTTCAATGCTGAATGACCTGAAATTCCTCTTAAATGCAGAGCAGTGGTTACCAGTCAGGGATGATTTTTATCTCCCCAGTGGACAAATATCTCGAGACATTTTTAGTTGTCATGACATGTGGGTGAGGTCAGGGTATTTTCGCTGGCAAAATGGGTAGAGGTAAGGAATCTGCTAAATATCCTATACTGCATCCTCACATAAAGAATTATTTGGCCCTAAATGCAATTAATGAATGCCAAGTTTCAAATATCTTAATCCAGAGTAAATATCATATAGCAAAAGCTCACTAGTAACAGTCTCTTTTGGAAATATATGTTTTTTCCACATGTCAGAGGACCCACAAATTATAAAGTATAAAACTGAATTTATTTTAAAGTAAAAAAAATGTAAATGTAAAAAGTGAAAGTGTTAGTCACTCAGTTGTGTACTACTCTTTGCAACTTCATGGACTGTAGCCTGCCAGGCTCCTCTGTCCAGGCAAAAATATTGGAGTGGGTTGCCATTCTCTTCTCCAGGGGATCTTCCCAACCCAGAGATGGAACACAGGTCTCCTGTATTGCATGCAGATTCTTTACTGCCTGAGCCACCAGGGAAGACATCATAGTGACACACAATTGAAGTTTACTTTAAAAACTAAATTTCATTATAAAATGAAAAATTCTGTATTTTAGAAGAAAAAATTCATGACATAATTTGCAGTCTTTTTCTAAGATTTTTATAATCTCTTCATTAATTTGTCTCAATTTAAGGAAATCATATTGTAAAGTAAATGGTAATTATAAGCATTTGGCCACCTGGTGCAAAGAACTGACTCATTTGAAAAGACCCTGATGCTAGGAAAGATTGAAGGCGGGAGGAGAAGGAGATGACAGAGGATGAGATGGTTGGATGGCATCACTGACTCAGTGGACATGAGTCTGAGTAAACTCCAAGAGTTGATGATGGACAGGGAGCCCTGGTGTACTGCGGTCCATGGGGTCGCAAAGAGTCAGACATGACTGAGCGACTGAACTGAACTGAACTGATTTCATGCCTAAAGTGAAAGTAGCTCAGTTGTTCCCAACTCTATGTGACCCCATGGACTATACTATCCATGAATTCTCCGGGCCAGAATACTGGAGTAGGTAGCCTTTCCTTTCTCCAGGGGATCGTCCCAACTCAGGGATCGAACCCAGGTCTGACGCATTGCAGGTGGATTCTTTACCAGCTGAGCCACGAGGGAAGCCCAAGAATACTGGAATGGTTAGCCCAGTCCTTCTCCAACAGATCTTCCTGACCCAGGAATCAAACCGGGGTCTCCTATATTGCAGGCGGATTCTTTACCAACTGAGCTATCAGGGAAGTCCTTCATGCCAAAACTAGACAGAATAGATTTTCTTCTATGAATCTAAAGTCTGAGTATATAACAGATGGGTCTAATTGTCTTCTTTTAACCCTTATATTTGATTAAGGTTTGGTTAATTCGTTGCATATTTTTTAAAAATAATTTTCTCTCAGAAGTTTGAAGATTTCCCCCATTGTTTTCTATATTTTTGGATTGGTCTGTTGCAAGAATTAATAGATACGAGTTCAATTTCAATTGCTTTAAATTAAATTTAAACTTAAATTTAAACAAACTTAAATTTATAAGCAAGTTTTCATATTTTTTCTTTCTCTGGAAATAATTAGGATTTTTTTGTTTTTTCCCTACTGCTTCATAAATTATGTGATGTGACATTGTTATTCCTTTTTTGTCCAAAGTCAACAATCAAAATGCTCATTCAATCAAGAAATTTGGATTCTCTGAATTCTTTAGCTCTGGACACTGTGTTCATTACTTTATTGAAAAATTACTTCCCTCAACTTTCTATTTGCTCTCATATCTTTCTAGAATTCCTATTAATTGCATGCTGTATCTTTGGATTTATGCAAAATTCAGTGTATGTGTTGCTTGAATCAGTCAATACATTTTTTAAAAATTTTAAAATGAGGAAAAAGACTTTTACATTTATGTGTATATTGCTAATTTTGAGGTCTCCTCATTTTCCTGTATTAGATGTAAGTTTTCATCTGGTCCATAATCTGAAGAACAATGTTTGTTATAGAACAGCACTACAGGTTAAAAAAGAAAGAAAGAAGGAAAGAAAGAAAGAAAGAAAGGAAGGAAAGTTTAAGTTTGTTTCTTTGAAAATGTCTTTATGTTGGTCTGAAAACCATCTTAACTTGACTTTCATTTTTGAAGGAAATTTATATTCAATATAGAATTCTAGATTGAATTCAGTTTTTGTTTATTTGTCTTTCTTTTAGTATGGTAAAGACATTATTATCTTGTCTTCAGAGTGACATCTTTTCAGATGAAAAACTAGTAATAGCTCTTCTCTTGTTCTCCTGTATGTAACATCCCCATTTTCTCTGAGTGATTTTTCAGTGCTTTTACTTTCTCTGATTTCATTAATTTAATTGTAGCTTGTCTATGTTGCATTCTTTGTGTTTATTCAAATCTTTAGGTTGATTGACCTTCTTAAATGTACGGGCTTAACACTTTTCCATCAAGTTTGAAGCATTTTAAGCTATTACTTTTGAAAAAAACAAACTTTTGTTCTTTCTTCCTTCTATATTGCTATTATCAAATGATCCCATAGTATACTAATGTTTTTATTACTTTTTTCAGATTTTTTTTCTCTGTGTTCTGGACAGTTTCATTTTGACTAGTTTCTATTTCTACATTGCTAAATTTACTGCTTTACTTTTCTGCAGTACATAATTTTTAAGCGAATCCATTTTTTAAGTGATATATTTTTTATTTCATATATTTTACTTTTTACTTAGAAGTTTCATTTTGCATTATTTAAAAATGCAAATTCTCTCACCCCTATGTGTATAGTTTTCTTTAAATCTTTGAATATATTTGTGAGAGCTATTTGAGACTGTCTTCTAATTCCATTATCTCAATCATGCTAATATTAATCTGTTGAATATCAGAATAATATTACTTTCCCTTAAGAGTACTAAAAATCATTTTGTAAAACATTTACTGTTTTTAAAGGATGAGCTTGGTTGTTTCATTAGCTCAGTTATATGGCACACTTTAGAAGATGTACACTGCTAAGAACTCATCCACTGAGTATTCCAAGTGTTCAATGTGAGTTCTCTAATTTGATGGACTAGAACTTGAACATCATTTTGGCCTTGAGTGTGTTCTGTTAAGTGTTGATGTTACAGTTCCATGGTTGTTCTTTGCCCAGTCTTATTGAATTTCACAAGATGCAAGCACTAATTTTACTCAGGGAAATAATTAAAAGGAATCATGTGCCAATTTTGACTGTTTTCTCTGTGTTGTTCCCTCTAGCATTAACTGCAAATTCAGCTAATTGCTTGCTCCCCACCCCAATTCTAATATCTCTCACTTCATATACTTCATATTGCCTATTTTCTGTATTAATAGTTATAACTATTTTTTCCTAATTAAAGTTATTTGCCTTTTGATATTGTATATTTTTCCCCATAAAAACGCTTACATTTGTAATTTTTGGTTGAATTCATTAGCCTTTCTTACTACTTTTACTTTTTGAACTTTAGAAAATGTTTTTACTTTCCAAAATATCTAAAAAGTGTTATGTTTTTCTAATATATTTTGATTTGCTGCTTTTTAAAATATGTCTTTGATTCTTTGGAATTTTGCATAATGTTCTTTGTGAGACTTAAATCCAATTTAATTTCCCAATATGACTAATTGCTTGATCTAACATTATTTTTAAAACAGCTTAGTATTTCTCTCCAAATATGAGAAACCTCTTTTTCTCACTGATGTGCATTTTAACACCTGCAGTTGTGTGTTCTGTGTTTCTCTTTCCTGATGATAATTTCCTAATTAAATATTAGTTTATTCTATATAATTAATTCCACATATTTATCCTAAACAATGTATAATATACGGAAATCTCTCAAAAATTATTTACTAAACAAGTAGAAACTTTCATACTTATCTATATAAACAGGGAAACAATCTATTCTTGATCTAAGCACAATTCATTGATTCTAAGACTTGATAAGAACATGTAGTATCTTTTTTCCCCCAATTTTATTGATATATAATATACATACAGCAGATAATCACAATAACACTAGGAAACATTCATCATCTCATATAGATATAAAATAAAACAAGTTTTCTTTCTTTTGATGAGAGTTGTTAGGTTTTAATCTAACTTTCAACGATGTCAACAATGTTCATTATATTAATGATGTTGTACATTATACTACTGGTGCTTTTTTATCTTATAACTAGAAGCTTGTACTTTTTGACAACCTTCTTTTGATCCCTCTCTCACCCACATCTCTATTAACAACAAATCTGATGTCTTTTTTCAATGAGTTTGTTTATTTTTAGTTTGAAGGAACACATAGCAATATAAACTCTCAGAAAAAATGTTAAACAAATTACCCATATTTTCTCTTACTGATATTTTATTATTTAGAATTCATTACATACTTACATTTTATGCATATATATTTTATCTGTGCAATAACAAAAAAATAAACAAAATAAATTGCTTAAGGCAGAGGCTAGCAAACATTTTCTGTAAAGTCAGATAGTAAATATTTAAGAATCTGTGGCCAGAAGGTCTCAGTACAACCACTTAAAGCTGCCACTGTTGCAAGAAGTGCCCATAGACAAAATGTGATCTAACAGACATGGATATGTTCTAATATATATATATATATATATATACATATATATATATATTTTTTTTTTTGTTTCACAGAAACTGGTAATAGCTGGAATTGGATTGCTGGCCATACTTCACAAAGTCTTTGGGGGAAAAAGAGAAACTCCCAAACTACTAACATTCATTTTCTAAAACTTCAGAATTGTTATTGACTCAGGATCATTAACAATTATGTTTTCTATACAATATCTTGTTCTGATCCATCAAAGTGCTTCTGATGAAGCATCATTCAAAGAAAAACCATGTTCCATATGGTTTTAAGCAAAGTAATAGAAATATAATGTGAGCCACATATGTAATTTTGTTTATTTATAATACACTAAAATATAAGGCATATTAAATTAAATAATATTGTATTTTGTTTACCACAATATAAATCAAATTTTCTTTTTATCAATAATAAATTTAAAAGTTCCAGAAAAAACAGAAAATTTAAGAATTCCAGAAAAATATCTACCTCTGCTTTATTGACTACTCCAAAGCCTTTGACTGTGTGTATAACAACAAACTGTGGAAAATTCTTTAAGAGATGGGAATACCAGACCACCCTACCTCACTCCTGAGAAATCTGTATGCAGGTGAAGAAGCAACAGTTAGAAATGGACAGGGAATAACAGACTGGTTCAAAATTGGGAAAGGAGTACATCAAGGCTGTATATTGTCACTCTGCTTGTTTAACTTATATGCACCGTACATCATGTGAAATGCCAGGCTGGATGAAACACAAGCTGGAATCAAGATTGCTGGGAAAAATATCAATAACCTCAGATATGAAGATGACACCACCCTTATGGCAGAAAGTGAAGAGGAACTGAAGAGCCTCTTGATGAAAGTGAAAGAAGAGAGTGAAAAAGCTGGCTTAAAACTCAACATTCGAAAAGCAAAGATCATGGCATCAGGATGCATCACTTCACCACAAATAGATGGGGAAAAAATGGAAAGTGTGACAGACTTTATTTTCTTGGACTTCAAAATCACTGCAGATGGTGACTGAAGCCATGAAATTAAAAGATGCTTGCTCCTTGGAAGAAAAGCTATTTTCAACCTAGACAGCATATTAAAAAGCAGAGACATTTCTTTGCCACCAAAGTCCATGTAGTCAAAGCTATCGTTTTTCCAGTAGTCATGTATGGATGTGAGAGTTGAACTATAAAGAAAGCTGAATGCTCTAGAATTGATGCTTTTGGGCTGCGGTGTTTGAGAAGACTCTTGGGAGTCCCTTGGACTGCAAGGAGATTGAACAGTCAATCTTAGAGGAACTCAGTCCTGACTGTTCATTGAAGTACTGATATTGAAGCTGAACCTCCAATACTGTGGCGACCTGATGGGAAGAACTGACTCATTGGAAAAAAAAAAAAACTTGATGCTGGGAAAGATTTAAGGCAGGAGGAGAAGGAGACAACAGAGGATGAGACAGTTGGATGGCATCACCAACTCGATGGACATGAGTTTAAGCAGGCTCCGGGAGTTGGTGATGGACAGGGAAGCCTGGCATGCTGCAGTGCATGAAGTCGCGGAGAGTCGGACACAACTGAGCGACAGGACTGAAATGAAATTTAAAAGTTATGTGATACATTTTATGTTATTTTTACATACTGATTTTTGAGATTTGCTGAATATTTTTTGCTTACATCATATTTTAATTTATACTAGCTGCATATCAAATGCTACATACCCACAAGCAGATAGTCATTATAGTCCCCTGGAGGATGAGTCTAAAGAATATTCTTCAAAGCCTCTAATGCAAATCCTTCAAATTTTGAACGTTTTATTTTCCTCCAAATTGTTCAATGGAAAGTTTTTCAGATGTAAGCTGGACTTCGGATTTAAGAACCAATTGGTTCTTAAATGCTTCATGACTGAATTCTTGAGAAGTGCAGTTGTCTGGTCACACCATCAGGAATTAAAATTTTGATGCCTCTGCCATCTAGCTAACAATTATTTTAAGATGTCATGTGGAGATCTAAAATGTGAAAAATTTTACTTCATAAAGTGATAAAATACTGTAGTTGTTACCCCCTAAAATACATGACTGCTATTAAGTAATTTTAGAGATTGGCTTTTCGTCTCTCTCCCCTTTCTTTTCTCTTAATATATGAAATATATGCATACATAGAATGTATGTGTGTATACACATACATATGTACATATGGCTAAAAAAGAGAGAAGAAGAAAAATCTATTCTGCCTTTATTATTTAATGGTGATACAATATTTGGGAACAATTCTCGCTTGCTCTTTCAAAAAGGACCATTGCAATGCAATCCTTTCCTTTTAATTACCATATTATTACCAGTCATCTTTCTTTCCTGGGTCTCACTTTGCCAAACGAAAAGTAGTGTGAACACTATATTTTTCAATGAAAGGATCATTTGCTAACACATGGTGACTATTTAATAAGCTAACTGCATGAAATGCAACTCCATTCATAGGAGATCTTCACACAAAATTAACATTAAAAACTCTAATTCAGTATTAAGAGCGGTTCTTAGAATGGTAGGATGTGATAGCAGCCAGAAGTAAATAGAACTTTGTTGCTAAACAGGAACTCAAAGTGTTTTTCTTTTAATCAAATTGTGAGTTTATGCTCCAACTGAAAGTTACATGTTTAAAAGCTAATCTATGCTATACATTTTTTCGACAGTGCAGGCTTGAATGAGTATTGAGCTCTTGAGTTTTTGTCTGTTGCCATGCTTATTACAAAGGTTAAGAGAGGAGAAGAGATGTTAATAAAATATTTCTCTTGGTTCTTTCTGTTCAAGAGAACAATTGGCTTCTTAACTATCGTTTTTTTTTTTTTTTTTTTTCTGCTTTACATTTGTACTCTTTTCCTTGACATCTGAGGCTTTTATTTTTGCTCTTTACTTAGCAAAATCATACAGTTAAGCATAAACACTAAATTATATAGAGTACTCATTTTCCATCCAGATTGTAGGACACATATCTGAGTACATTTTGTATACTTTTCTGATGTTGTTGTGCAATCGGTAAGTAGTGTCCTACGCTTTGCTACCTCATGAACTGCAGCATGCCAGGATTTCCTTGTCCACTATCTCCTGGAATTTGTTCAAACTCATGTCTATTGAGTCAGTGATGCCATCCAACCATCTCATCCTCTGTCGTCCCCTTCTTCTCTTTCCCTCAATCTTTCCCAGCATCAGGGTCTTTTCCAATAAGTTGGCTCTCTGCATTAGGAAGCCAAAGTATTGCACCTTCAGTTTCAGCATCAATCCTTCCAATGAATACTCAGGGTTAATTTATTTTAAGATTGACTGGTTTGATACCCTTGCTGTCCAAGGGACTTTCAAGAGTCTTCTCTAGCACTGAAGTTTGAAAGCATCAATTCTTCAGCACTCAGCCTGAAGAATGTAATTAATCAGGTGATCCATTTGTCTTTTTGTGAACCATTTGCTCTGGCTTTCATTAGAAGCCACTATAAATGAAGGCAAAATGTCTTCATTGAAAATGATTATAAAATAATGAGTAGAGTTGTTTCAAAAAGAAACTTTGAGTACATTTACCTACTGAAGAGGTTGAACCAAGCTTAAATTTCCAGGAAAAGTTATGGCATTATTCATGCCAGTAAAAGAGACTAAATCTCTCCCTTGGGCCCAATGCCTCTTAGCATTTGGAAGCTGGTATTTCTAGGTTAACTCTTATCAATAACTACCATTCATATCCAGACATCCTGATGCAAGAGCATAAGTTTCATCCCCGATCAAGTTTATTTCTATGCCTACTTTATGAGACAGAAAACCAGACCAGTGGGAGAGTGTGAAAGATTCCTCTACTTAAACACAAAAGCACTCACTAAATGTACCCATCAAATTGCACAGAGACTGGCATGCCCATAAAATAATGAGATAATGAAGCGCTCATTTAAAACTCTTCATACCGCATAATATGTCTTCTCTTGATGATGTATGACTTGTAATTATGTGTATTACACATTAAAATCTCTCCCTAACTTAAGTTGAGAAATATTGTGGAATTATTACTGAGCTGCC
The DNA here is from genome assembly GCF_054371585.1 of Giraffa tippelskirchi. NCBI lineage: Eukaryota > Metazoa > Chordata > Mammalia > Artiodactyla > Giraffidae > Giraffa > Giraffa tippelskirchi. Next base: position 88,042,200 of record NC_137285.1, on the reverse strand, counting down.
ATGTGCAACAGGCAGTAGTTCACAAGGTAGCTATGTTGCACCATGGGCAGTCCCACTAAAGATATGCATGGTATCTTTCTAGAGAAAAATATATTTGAAAGAAACAGGAATATTCAACATTTTGACAGTGAGAACATTAAGAATACTGATGTTTGTTTGGTATTTGTAATTCTTTAGGTGCTTTTTTTTAAAAAAAAGAAAAAGGTGGAGCATATGTTTCATGTGCATATCAATCAATTAAATATTTTGCTGCTTTAATTTGAGCTTAATGTTATTCTGTTTATATAATTTGGAAGTTGTGAATTATAAAAATTATGCTAGCCATCTGGAATATTTTTCTGCTTAATCCTTATGACATCTGTCTATTTTCTACACTTGCATAGAAGAGTATAAAAGATGGAAGCCATTTATTAAAACCCTTTAAGCTATGTTCAGTTTATTTATGTCAAGAATCATTAAGATACACACAATGTTTATGTATGTGTGTATATATATATAACATCTGATGCTTCTTGAGGTTAACTAAATGTTGTAAAAATTCAGTATCGATGTTCTTCTCAGAAGTTTACAAGTTTTGTACTAGTCTTTACTCTTACTAAAAAGTAGCAGTCATTAGGAAACTAATAATAACCAAAAAAACCCCTATCTTCTCTTTCAAATATTTTGTAATTGAGAACTGTCACCACCACCTCTGGTAATAATAATAAAAACAAATATTAATGAGTCATTGGTTTATCAGTGACCATTGTATAACTGATTTAAATTTGGCAATCGCATAAGAGGATATACTGGCACTCACCCAGGAGACCACAAAAAGGCAGCATCTGTTTAGAAAACAGCATTTTTTGCCAACAGGTTAAAGTTTGCAAGTCTAATCATCTGCTGCTCCTTTACACTGCTTGATCAAACAGATTTCAAATTAAGGCCTTGCCATTCATTTCAAAGGCTTTAATGAGAAAATGCTAGTGAGTTTGAGAATCTAGCTTCCTATTATTTGCATTCGAGTAATCGGTATCTGCAGCCACAGGAAGATTTTTTAGGATATTCAGATACTGACAAAAAGAAAATTATGAAAATTAAAGTAAGACCTGTCCTGCATTAGAAGTGTTTAGTCATAATTTTGCTCTTGGAGTAATAACTACTATTGCATTTATTGATCAAAATGTTTAGGCTTGGGTTCACCATCTCGTTTGATATAATTTCAAAGATAAAAAAAATTCTATTAAATTTGGATTTGCATAACTGACAAAACATTATTTAAAAGTACTGAGCGTTTATCAAATCTCTAAGAAAAGCTACATCCAGTATCTCTTTGTCTTAACTTGGACCAGTTAAGTTGACTAGAAATACTCTTACAATGCACCCTTCCGGGATTGCAAAATTAAGTCGTAGAAGCAAGCTGATGTTATTCAAGATTTGCCCTTGTTTTCTACTTGTTTTATTTATTTTTATTATATGTTTTCAAATTATTTTCCCATTTAGGTTGTTACTGGGTGATACAGTAGGTCCTTATGGTTCATCCATTTTAACTGTAGCAGTGTGTGGATTTATAACCCAAGCTCCATTACTAGCCCTCTCCTCCTACACCTTCCTCCTTGGCAGCCATAAATTTGATCTCTAAGTCTGTGTCTGTTTCCATTTCATGAATAAGTTCATTGTATAATCTATATGTTTTAATATCTGCTTGTTTTCACAAGTGTTGGCCCTTGAAAGCATTAGCCACTCAGTTGTGTCTGCTTCTTTGCAACCCCATTGACTGTAGCCCACCAGGCTCCTCTGCCCATGGAATTCTCCAGGCAAGAATACTGGAGTGGGTTGCCATTCCCTTCTCGAGGGGATCTTTCTGACCCAGGGATTGAAACCTGGTCTCCTGCATTGCAGGCAGATTCTTTACCATATGAGCCACTTGGGACATGACCAAATGTGATACTTCTATCTAGATTTATAACAGTGGTCCTTCCAAGAGTGTTTATTTACTATCAGAAGCAAAAGAGATTAATAAGAGGTGGCAAGAATACATAGAAAAGTGGTGCAATAAAGATCTTAATGACCCAGATATCCATGATGGTGTGATCACTCACCTAGAGCCAGACATCCTGGAGTGTGAAGTTAAGTGGGCCTTAGGAGGCATTACAACAAACAGAGCCAGAGTAGGTGATGGAATTCCAGCTGAGCTATTTTAAATTCAAAAAGATAATGCTGTGAATGTGCTGCACTCAATATGCCAGCAAATTTGGAAATCTCAGAGTGGCCACAAGACTGAAAAAGATCAGTTTTCATTCCAATGACAAAGAATGGCAATGCCAAACATTGTTCAAATTATGACACAATAGCACTTAATTCACATTCTAGCAAGGTTATGCTCAAAATCCTTCAAACTAGGCTTCCATAGAATGTGGACTGAGACCTTCCAAATGTTCAAGTTGGAATTAGAAAAGACAGAGGAATCAGAAATCAAATTGCCAACATCCACTGAATCATACAGAAAGCAAGATAATTCTAGAAAAGCATCTGTTTCTGTCAATGACTACACTAAAGCCTTTGAAAGTGTGGGCAAAACAAAATGTGGAAAACTCTTAAAGAGATGGAAATACTAGACTACCCTACTTGCCTCCTGAGAAAGCTGTATGCATGTCAAGATGCAACAGTTAGAACCAGACGTGGAACAACAGACTGGTTCAAAGTTGGAAAAGGAGTACATCAAGGGTACCTATTGTCACCGTGCTTACTTAACTTCTGTGCAGAGTATATCATGCAAAAGGCCAGGCTAGATGAATCACAAGCTGGCATCAAGATTGCTGGGAGAAATATCAGTAATCTCAGATATGCAAATGACGCCACCCTAATGGCAGATGATGTCACCCTGATGGCAGAAAGTGAAGAGGAAATAAAGAGCCTCTTGATGAAGGTGAAAGAGGAGAGTGAAAAAAAAAATGGCTTAAAGCTCAACATTTAGAAAACTAAGATCATAGCTCTAGTCTCATCACTTTATGTAAAACAGATGGGGAGACAATCAAAACAGTGACAGACTTTTTTTTCTTAGTCTCCAAAATCACTGTGGATGGTGATTGTAGCCATGAAATTAAAAGAAACTTGCTCCTTGCAAGAAAAGCTATGACAAACATAGAGTATTAAAAAGAAGAAAATCACTTTGCTGACAAAGGTCCATATAGTCAAACCTATAATTTTTCCAGTAATCATGTACTGATGTGAGAAATGGACCATAATGATGGCTGACTGCCAAGAATTGATGCTTTTGAACTGTGGTGTTGGAGAAGACTCTTGACAGTCCCAGGGACAGCAAGGAGATCAAACCAATCAATCCTAAATGAAGCAACCCTGAATATTCATTGGAAGGACTGATGCTGAAGCTCTAAACTTTGGCCACCTGATGCAAAGAGCCAATTCATTGATAAAGATCCTAGTGCTTGGAAAGATTGAAAGCATGAGGAGAAGCGGAAAACAGAGGATGAGGTGGTGGGATGCTATCACCATCTCAATGGACGTGAGCAAACAGAGTTTGAGCAAACTCTAGGAGATAATGAAGAACAAACCTAGACAATGTATTAAAAAGCAGAGACATTAATTTGCCGATAAAGGCCCGTATAGTCAAAGCTATGTTTTCTCCAGTAGTCTTGTATGGATGTGAGAGCTGGACAATAAAAAAGGCTGTGCACAGAAGAACTTAAACCTTCAAATTGTGGCGCTGGAGAAGACTCTTGAGAATCCCTTGGACAGCAAGGCCATCAAACCAGTCAATCCTAAAGGAAATCAACCCTGAATATTCATTGGAAGGACTGATGCTGAAGCTGAAGGCCCAATAATTTGATTGGAAGAATCAAACTATTAGAAAAGACCCTGATGCTGTGCAAGATTGAAGACAGGAGGAGAAGGTGATGACAGAGTACAGAGTTTGAGATAGTTGGATGGTATCACGGACTCAATGGACATGAGTTTAAGCAAACTCAGGAGATGGTGAAGGACAGGGAAGCCTGGTGTGCTGTAGTCCATGGGATCTTAAAGAGTCAGACATGACTTAGTGACTGAACAGCTACCTTATATTTAGTATGTATATGATTACAGAGTCAGAAGATCTTCAATTTTCTTAGTCAAGAAATCTTCACTTGGGGACTTGCCTCAATCTTATCCTGTTTTTGGTCGTGGTGTTTGTTTGCTAGGTTGTGTCTGACTCTTTTGAACCCATGGACTGTAGGCCACCAGCCTCATCGCCTCATCTGTCCATGAGATTTCTGAATACTGGATTGGGTTGCAGGTTCCTTCTCCAGGGGATCGTTCCATCCCAGGAATCAAACCTGTGTCTCCTGCACTGGCAGGTGGATTCTTTACCACTGAGCCACCAGGGAAGCCCAAACCCTATCCTAATAGAACCCTAATGCTACTTGGCTTCTGCTTAATCACACAAACACTACTCCTACTAAAAGCTTCCATTAAGCTTGAGGAGAAGAAATTATTGCCTTATTTTTAAGAATTTCAAGATGAATTGATATAAAACACAAGATGAATAATAAGTATTTCCTGCCACTCATAAATAAATTAGACTCAAAATTAGGCAGAGTGAAGAAATGTTTATTATTCTTGAATAAGTATGGCTACAAGCATTTTGTGAACAGGCCACCCATAATTATAATGAAAAATATGTCTTCATGTGACTCTATGTATTGGAAAACAATATTTTATATCCAATATTTCCATACTAACAACATATTAGACACGGGAATTTCTGCCATGCCATGGAAATTTTTCCTCAGTATTTCTGTTTGTACCTTTTTGTAACTGTAAATCTTAATAACTCACGTGAAAATATGAAAATTTCTGAGATTTTGTTGCATTTTCTTACCAAAATTGCTCTGTATTTTATGAGTTTTCAGTATCTTAAGTTTAAAAGGTAGGATGGTAGAATATTTGTAGGATTAGTTCATGCGCTAAGTTGCGACTGACTCTTTGCGACCCCATGGACTACAGCATGCCCTGTCCATCATCAACACCTGGAGTTTACTCAAACTCATGTCCATTGAGTCTGTGATGCCATCCAACCATCTCAACCTCTGTTGCTCCTTCTCCTCCCACCTTCAGTCTTTCCCAGCATCAAGGTCTCTTCCAATGAGTCAGTTCTTCGCATCAGGTGGCCAAAGTATTGGAGTTTCAGCTTCAGCATCAATCCTTCCAATGAATATTCAGGACTGATTTCTTTATGATGAACCGATGGATCTCCTTGAAGTCCAAGGGACTCTCAAGATTCTTCTCCAACACTACAGTTCAAAAGCATCAATCCTTTGCCGCTCAGCTTTCTTTATAGTCCAAATCTCACATCCATACATGACCACTGGAAAAACCATAGCCTTGACTAGACGGACTTTTGTTGGCAAAGTAATGTCTCTGCTATATAATATGCTGTCTAGGTGGGTTACAGTTTTTCTTCCAAGGACCAAGCGTCTTTTAATTTCATGGCTGCAATCACCATCAGCAGTGATTTTGGAACCCAAGAACATAAACTCTGTCACTGTTTTATCATTTCCCCATCTATTTGCCATGAACTGATGGATCGGATACCATTATCTTAGTTTTCTGAATGTTGAGCTTTAAGCCAACTTTTTCACTCTCCTCTTTCACTTTCATCAAGAGGCTCTTTAGTTCTTCTGCACTTTCTGCCATAAGGCTGGTGTCATCCGCATATCTGAGGTTATTGATATTTCTCCCGGCAATCTCGATTCCAGCTTGTGCTTCATCCAGCACAGCATTTCTCATGGTGTAACCTGCATATAAGTTAAATGAGCAGGGTGACAATATACAGCCTTGACATACTCCTTCCCTGATTTGGAACCAGTCTGTTGTTCCATATCGAGTTCTAACTGTTGCTTCCTGACCTGCATGCAGATTTCTCAAGAGGCAGATCAGGTCGTCTGGTATTCCCATCTCTTTAAGAGTTTTCCACACTATGTTAAATCCACACAGTCATAGACTTTGGCAGAGTCAATAAAGCAGAAGTAGATGTTTTTCTGGAACTCTCTTCCTTTGTTGATGATTCACTGGATGATGGTAATTTGATCTCTGATTCCTCTGCCTTTTCTAAATCCAGCTTGAACATCTGGAAGTTCACGGTTCATGTACTGTTGAAGCCTGGCTTGGAGAATTTTGAGCATTACTTTACTAGCATATGAGAAGGGGGCAACTGTGCAGTAGATTGAGAATTCTTTGGCATTGCTTTTCTTTGGGATTAAAATGAAATCTGACCTTTTCCAGTCATGTGGCCACTGCTCAGTTTTCAAATTTGCTGACATGTTGAGTGCAGCACTTTCACAGCATTATCTTTTAGGACAGGAAACGGCTCAACTGGGATTCCATCACCTCCACTAGCTTTGTTCATAGTGACACTTCCTAAGGCCCACTTGACTTGACATTCCAGGATGTCTGGCTCTAGGTGAGTGATCACACCATCCTGTTTATCCCGTTCGTGAAGATCTTTTTTGTATAGTTTTTCTGTGTATTCTTGCCACCTCTTCGTAATATCCTCTGCTTCTGTTAGGTCCATACCATTTCTGTCCTTTATAGTACCCATCTTTGCATGAAATGTTCCCTTGATATCTCTAATTTTCTTGAGGAGATCTCTAGTCTTTCCCATTCTATTGTTTTCCTTTATTTCTTTACACTGATCACTTAGGAAGGCTATTTTTTTTTTTTCTTGGCCTTTTATTTTTGGCTTTTTATTTTTTATTTTTTTTATAATAAATTTATTTATTTTAGGTGGGGGCTAATTATTTTACAATATTGTGGTGGGTTTTGCCATACACTGACATGAATCAGCCATGGGTTTACATGTGTTCCCCATCCTGAATCCCCCTCCCACCTCCCTCCCCATCCCTTCTCTTCGGGTCATCCCCTTGCCCCAGCCCTGAGCATTTGTCTCATGCATCGAACCTGGAATGGTGTTCTGTTTCACATATGATAATATGCATGTTTCAATGCTATTCTGTCAGAACGTCCCACCCTCACCTTCTCCCTCAGAGTCCATAAAACTGTTCTATGCATCTGTGTCTCTTATTCTGTCTTGCATATAGGGTTAACGTTACCATCTTTCAAATTCCATATATATGCATTAGTATACTGTATTGGTGGAGAAGGCAATGGCAACCCACTCCAGTACTCTTGCCTGGAAAATCCCATGGACGGTGGAGCCTGATAGGCTGCAGTCCATGGGGTCACTAAGAGTCGGACACGACTGAGCGACTTCACTTTCACTTTTCACTTTCATGCATTGGAGAAGGAAATGGCTACCCACTCCAGTGTTCTTGCCTGGAGAATCCCAGGGACGGTGGAGCCTGGTGGGCTGCCATCTCTGGGGTTGCACAGAGTCGGACACGACTGAAATGACTTAGCAGCAGCAGCATACCGTATTGGTGTTTTTCTTTCTGGCTTACTCCACTCTGTATAATGGGCTCCAGTTTCATCCATTTAAATAGAACTGATTCAAATGTATTCTTCTCAGTGGTTGAGTAATATTCCATTGTATATGTGTACCACAGCTTCCTTATCCATTCATCTGCTGATGGACATCTAGGTTGCTTCCATGTCCTGGTTATTATTAACATTGCTGCGATGAACATTGGGGTAGACATGTCTCTTTCAATTCTGGTTTCCTCAGTGTGTATGCCAAGCAGTGGGATTGCTGGGTCATATGGCAGTTCTATTCCCTTTTTTTAAGGAATCTCCACACTGTTCTCCATAGTGTGTACTAGTTTGCATTCCCACCAACAGTGTAAGAGGGTTCCCTTTTCTCTACACCCTCTCCAGAATTTATTGCTTGTAGACTTTTGGATAGCAGCCATTCTGATGGGCGTGAAATGGTACCTCATTGTGGTTTTGGTTTGCATTTCTCTAATAATGAGTGATATTGAGCATCTTTTCATGTGTTTGTTAGCCATCTGTATGTCTTCTTTGGAGAAATGCCTGTTTAGTTCTTTGGCCCATTTTTTCATTGGGTCATTTATTTTCCTGGAATTCAGCTGGAGGAGTTGCTTGTACATTTTTGAGATTAATTGCTTGTCTGTTATTTCCTTTGCTATTTTTTTCTCCCATTCTGAAGGCTGTCTTTTCACCTTGCTTATAGTTTCCTTTGTTGTGCAAAAGCTTTTAATTTTAATTAGGTTCCATTTGTTTATTTTCGGTTTTATTTCCAATATTCTGGGAGGTGGGTCATGGAGGATACTGCTGTGATTTATGTCGGAGCGTGTTTTGCCTATGTTTTCCTCTAGGAGTTTTATAGTTTCTGGTCTTACGTTTAGATCTTTAATCCATTTTGTTTTTGTGTATGGTGTTAGAAAGTGTTCTAGTTTCATTCTTTTACAAGTGGTTGACCAGTTTTCCCAGCTTTCTTATCTCTCCTTGCTATTCTCTGGATCTTTGCATTCAAATGAGTGTATCTTTCCTTTTCTCCTTTGCCTTTCACTTCTCTTCTTTTCACAGCTATTTGTAAGGCCTCCTCAGACAACTGTTTTGCCTTTTTGCATTTCTTTTTATTGGAGGTGGTCTTGATCATTGCCTCCTGTACAATATCACAAGCCTCTGTCCATAGTTTTTCAGGTACTTTGTCTGTCAGAGCTAATCCCTTGAATCTATTTCTCACTTCCATTGTATAATCAGAAGGGATTTGATTCGCATCATATCTAAATGGTCTAGTGGTTTTCCCTGCCTTCTTCAATTTAAGTCTGAATTTGGCAATAAGTAGTTCATGATCTGAGCCACAGTCAGCTTCCGGTCTTGTTTTTGCTGACCATAAACCTTCTCCATCTTTGGCTGCAAGGAGTATAATCAACCTGATTTCAGTGTTGACCATCTGGTGATGTCCATGTGTAGAGTCTTCTCTTGTGTTGTTGGAAGAGGGTGTTTGCTATGATCAGTGCGTTCTCTTGGCAAAACTCTATTAGTCTTTGCTCTGTTTCATTCTGTACTCCAAGGCTAAATTTACCCTTTCCCCCAGGTATTTCTTGACTTCCTACTTTTGGATTCCAATACCCTGTAGTGAAAAGTGCATCTTTTTTGGGGGTGCTTGTTCTAGAAGGTCTTGTAGGTCTTCATAGAACCATTCAACTTCAGCTTCTTCAGCATTACTGGTCAGAGCATAGACTTGGATTACTGTTATATTGAATGGTTTGCCTTGGAAATGAACAGAGATCATTTTGTCATTTTTGAGACTGCATCCGAGTACTACATTTCAGAGTCTTGTTGACTCTGATGGCTACTCCATTTCTTCTAAGGGATTCTTGCCCAAAGCAGTAGATATAATGGTCATCTGAGTTAAGTTCACCCATTCCTGTCCATTTTAGTTCACTGATTTCTAAAATGTCAACGTTCACTCTTGCCATCTCCTGTTTGACCACTTCCAGTTTGCCTTGATTCACAGACCTAACATTCCAGGTTCCTATGCAGTATTACTCTCTAGGTAGGATATTATTAAGCTGCAATAAGCCAAAAAATTAATATATTCCTCAAGCTCATTATTTTGATTTTTATATTGTTCACTTAGACTATCCATACAGTCTGGCACAAGACTCTTAAACTTCAATCAACAGTCCTTAAGTGTATTGTGTGGACTTCTCAGGTACCTCAGTGGTAGAGAGTATACCTGCCAATGCAAGAGACACAGGTTCCATCCCTGGGTTGGGAAGATTCCCTGGTGAAGGAAACAGCAGTTCACTCTTGCCTGGAAAATCCCACAAACAGAAAAGCCTGGCAGGCTTTAATCCATGGTATCACAAAAAGTCAAACATGCCTTAGTGACTAAACAGCAACAACAAGTGTAGCTTCTGCAGTTTATTCAATGTGTGGTTTTTCTTTTATTTCTTCACTTTTTTTTCTCTTTGTCATGTCCACTTTGGGGATTCCCAAGTATGAAATTATGCCCTTATTTGTTGTCATAATTTCTTAATTCTACCCTTTCACAATGACCACTCAATTATATAGTAATTCAGAACCACAGAAATTATCTAAAGTGATCATGAATAAATTCATTTTATGCAACTGTGACTAGGCATTTAGAAACATAGTAGCTCTTAAATTAACATTTAGTTATTTTCCTTAAACTTACAGTCCTTATAATCCTTAAACAATCCTTAGAATAGGTGGCACAAAACATCCAAATTTCCACAATTCTGCTACTTTCATTCTTCACAGATTCTCTAATTTATGGAGAAAATAGAAAATATCTAAAAGTTCTACAAGTTCTAAATTCTTTATTGTCTTGTCTTTCTGGCCTTCATCAGAAAACATTTTTAAGATGATTGTGCATTCTCTATCTACACCTGCCAGTCATCTGTCTGAGACACAGAGTATCATACCGGAACCTTGGTTTTTGTCATTGTTTAAAAATTTGCCTATTTGAAGTCCTTGAATCTAATTTTTATCTATTTTTCCAAATAATTTCCTATAACATTATAAGATTGATTTTCAGAAACATTAGCTTACAATCTTCTATGTCAATGAACTCTCTATAGCTATATTGTAAATCTGATATTCTAAAATATACTTCTTACAAAACATGTAACAATGTCAGAATAAATACTGTAACAATGCCTTTAATGTGTGGATAACCTGCCAAAATGATAACTCTTCTAAAGCCAGAGGATTTATAGGAGAATATGACTAGAAAGGTCAGAAGGCATCGGGGTTATTAATATTTCACCAATACCCTAGAGCTTCCATTTTTTTTAATCACGTCATGAACCTAACGTTAATTAAAGAAAAATTTGTGGGTCTAAGATCAAATGTTTAATGTACTCAGACAAAGGAGAAAACAAATAATGATAATAATATTTCCACCATAGGCTTATACAGTTCTGTCATATATCAATCTTAATATTTAGGAGAAAAATTATAAACGTTTCTTCTAAGAATTTGAATAATGGCTATATTAGTGTGAGGTTAGAATTAACTCTACTGTTATGTTCTGAAAACAAAACAAAACAGAAATCTATAAAATAAATTAGGCCTGTATAAACAGAAATTCACTGGTAAAATGGTAACTCAGCAAATTTACTTTCAAATATAAAAGAAAATAACACAATTTTAGAAAAATTAAAACTGAAGGAAAATTGAAGCCCAAAGCTCATTTATATCACTTCTGAAATATATACTTTGATAAGAAAAGTCAGTCTTTTACAAAAGGAAAAACTGAAAAGTAAGGCAAAGGGCTGTACATAATGGTAAAACATGAATAAATTAATCCAAATATTAATCATGTAGTGTAATAATTATAATAAATTATATTATTATATATCAATACTATTATTATATCACTGTATCACTTATATCAATTGCTGCCTAACTTATCACTGAAAAATTTACCAACCTGAAACAACAATAATGATTTTTTACCTCACAGTCTTTGTGGGTCAGTAACTCAGGGGTGATATAGTTGGGCAGCTATGATAGGCTCTCTCGTGAGATTGCAGTCAGATGTTGGCTGGGGCTGCAGTCTTCAAAAAGATTTATCTCCAAGTTTGTTTGTTTTCCCCACATCATTAACAAGCTTGTTTCTTTCCTGTGGGTCGCTCCTCTGTGCCTCATGAACATCCCCATGGCATGACTGCTGGCTGTTCCCATGATAACAAATCTGGAGACCAAGGCAGAGACTGAAATCCCTTTTATATCCTAGCCCTGGAAATCACACCCAGTTACATTCATAGTTTTCTTTTGATCACAGAACAATAAATGAAGTCCTTAAAATTGGTGAAAAATTACACTGATTTTAAGAAGACTCGAGATTATGAAAATAGTCTTCCCCAGTTCACACAAAATTCATTGAGGTCTTACACATTTTTGGAAAAGCTGATTTGAAATACATGAACTTCCACTAAGACAATAAAGAATATTTGAGACATCCCTGGAGAAATAGAATATGAGGGGAAAACTGTTCTAACTCATATCAATTGCACTAATGGGAATATTGTGGAATTCATAAATTGTTCTATGAAACTGATAGAGAATTGATAAACAGACCCACTCACACGTGAAAAATTGATCCATAACAAAATTGACATTGCAGAGTAGTGGGGAGTTGATTTGTCAAACTGTGATTATATGTTCAGTTCAGTTCAGTTCAGTCGCTCAGTCGTGTCTTACTTTTTGCGACCCCATGAACCGCAGCACTCCAGGCCTCCCTGTCCATCACCAACTCCCGGAGTCCACCCAAACCCATGTCCAGCAAGTTGGTGATGCCATCTAACCATCTCATCCTCTGTCATCCCCTTCTCCTGCCCTCAATCTTTCCCAGCATCAGGGTCTTTTCCAATGAGTCAACTCTTCGCATCAGGTAGCCAAAATATTGGAGTTTCATCTTCAACATTAGTCCTTCCAATGAACACCCAAGACTGACTTCCTTTAGGATGGACTGGTTGGATCTCCTTGCAGTCCAAGGAACCCTCAAGAGTCTTCTCCAACACCTCAGCTCAAAAGCTTCAATTCTTTGGTGCTCAGCTTTTTTTATAGTCCAGTTCTCACATCCATACATGATTATTTGTAATAAAGAATAAAAAACTGAATCTTTGCTTCTCACACAACAAAAAAAATCAGTTTCAGAAGAATGAAGATTTATATGTGAAAGACAAAATTTTAGAGTTTTTTAAATTATAATATAGGAAAATATTTGTATTAATTTTGCTTAGAGATGTTCTCAAGCAAAGTACAAAAAGTAAAAAAGTATTAAAAAGAGACAGGTGATAGATAGACATTTACGACATTGAAAGCAAGAATATTTACTCTTCAGAGGCTGCCATAAAGAGAAGAAAAGAACAAAACAAGCTGGAAGTTTACCATTCATGTAGCGAAATTATTAGTAGCTATATTAGACAAATTATTAGTATCTATATTAGAAACTCTGTAAATTAATAAGAAAATGATAACTTAATAGTAAAATGAGCAAAATAAATTATTGCATGACAGGATAAATAATAGAAAATGAAACTAATGAGAAATTCTCAGCCTGGTTCATGAAATGGAAATACTAATATAAAATAGAGTTTATCACATACACTTTACTCATAGGTGATAATAGTATAACTTTAGAAAGTGAATTAATTTTATTTGGCTAAGTTGAAAATATTCATGCTCCATTCACTTGGCACCACAGTTCAAGAGTTAAACCTTCTAAGTAAGAGTTTTGTTCATTTGTACTCCAGAGAAGATGTATATACATAGGAAAACTTAAAAGAAGAAAAAAATTTTGCATGTTCAATTATAGTGTGGTTTTGCCCAGACAAATTTCATTGAGTGAAGAAATTATAGCTTGCAGGAAATATATTCACTGGCTGACTAGAATATTCAATTTTATTCAGTCCTACCAGTGCCTTACTTCTTAAAGTGTGGTCCCTAGCTCAGCATCTTCAGTCTCTGCATTACTTGGCAGTTTGTTACAAATTCAGAATTTAGGGCCTTATCTTACAGAATTAAGATCTGTGTTTTATCAAGATATCCTAGGTTCATATGCACATTTTGCATAGTTTGAAAAACCATGCCAGACCTGTGGATATGGGCAAATTATCCACCACAATTTCTTAAATCTATCTAGCAAGATAAACTTCTCCTTTTTAATATTCCAAGCTCCTAGAAATATATTTACATGAAAGAATTTGGCATCTTATGTAGAAGATACTGTAAAGACAAACCAGTCTAATATATCTGGAAGTTTTTTGTTGCTATTAAGCAGTAATCGTTTTATTTTATGAGTTAATTTCTTGAGAATCTGTTTCATAAGAGTAAGCCTCATGTGCTTCTCTTTCTTTGGGCAATGAAAAAATTCAATTATTGAATGTGGGAAATTTGAGAAAAATCCCTAGGCTAGTGTTTCTCATGATCTAATTCAAATGAAGTACTAGTTCAAATGCAAATTCCTAAACCACACGTGATATAGTGAATCTGAATTTTGCCACTAGACTTCTAACATCTATGTTTCTAAGTAGCCACACATTCTAAAGACTGTAAAACATTGAAATACTTCCTGGGTTAACTCATCAAGAAGTGAGTGCTCTACATTTTTTTAGCATGATGTTTTTCTCAGCTTTTAACTGTAAATTTCCTTATCAAAATTGCTAAAGAACTCTAAGGAAATAGTGCTCACAACTCCCTGGTCCAAGAATACCTCAGACTTTAAAGTCCTCTATTTCCCCTTATATTTCCCATTGTTGAACTTAATCTTTATAAATTTTATAAACTGAAACCTAGATACACACTCGCAGCTATGTGTAAAAACAATGAATAAATAGTTATATTAGTACTAAATAAATTAGATCAATATTTTATGTTTATCAAGTATAATTATGGTTCATTCCACTTCATCCATGTTTGCATAGACTCATGTAGATAGAATGGCTCTTATCGTATTTTTATTATCAACAATTTTACTTTAATAAACAGTTTTCTTAATAGAGCAGTTAATGTGCCACGTACTATTAGAACGTCATAGAGGAAGAAAATTGGCAAGACTTTAAACTTAAAAATAAAAAAGTTCATACATTGGAGTATTAATAAAAAATATTCTAACAGCAGCTATTGATGAGTGATATTATTTCATATTCTTTTAGTATTGGACGTCAGTTATTGAAAAAATAGCCAAATGTATTAATATTCATCTTTACAAAAAGATTTGTGTAGCTAACATCCTATAATCATTTTATGAAAATTACAACATCTGAGAAATTCCTAGTAGCATAGGCAAATGAAAATTAACAATATTAGGTTATCAACAGGGCATATTCAGCTCTCTAACTATTAAAAAAATAAGTAAAGCACCTACAGTAAAACCTTCCTGACCTGCAGCTTATTTAAATGACTGAATCTGCATCTTAGATAAAGGAAAATAACTAAAAGAATCAATGAGGTTAGAAAAGTCAAGGTCAACGGAGAAATAATTTGTTATTTTAGAGCCCAAGTTACCAGTTATCATTATGGTAAGAACACTTACCATTTGTTGAAAATTATTGAAACCTAGGTTCTCTATTTAATATAATTGACATGTTTTTTAGTACACTTGAAAATCAATGTCAATTGAAGAAAGGAAACAGCAGCTTAATTACAAAGTGTTCCATCATTGTGATGCATCTTAATCTTGGATAATCACCAGTACTAAAGTCTCCCCTTTGCTTAAACTCAGTTTTTCTGTATTTCAGAAAACCTTATTTGTCTGTGCTGATGATTTTAGAATAAATTGCCCTAGAGATATTACTACCACTGTTGCTGCATCAGTGTGAAGAAAATAAAAATTTCTTTATGAAATCATGTTATTTTAAAAATGATTGTATAAGTAAAAAGTTGAATTTTCATCTCACAATCTAGAGAAGAGTCTATGTTAATGGCAATGGCTCATCTTCAATTATTTACATCATTTGTGTTCTATTTCATTTGTTTTGTTACTGTTTCTGCCTCTTGATGTCATCAAAAACAAATTTTTTTTGAGCCATTCAAAAACAACTTCTAATTCAGAAGTCAAAATTATGTGTGCATTGATCTGTTTTGCTTTCATCTCATGTATTCTATATAATAAGATTAAAGTTTGCCCTATACTAAATATATAAACAGGAGTAAGATATTTTATTAGATACTAATTAAAGGTCATATTTGTATAAATATATAAGCCAAAATCTACACCCCTTCAATACCACTATCCTCAATCATGTCTAAGTTAAATTTTAAAATATAATTGCCTTCACTATAAATTCTTCATGAGTAACACTTTTTAAGATAAAGTGTTAGTCTTTAACTCAGTGTCTTTCCAAGGAAACTGGAGATAAGAAATGTAGCCTCAAGTTTAAACCACAATAAATAAAATAAGAATAGTCAAGAAAAAATGGACTCTGAAATAACAACTTAGAAATATTGCTAAAAGCATGGTTGCTAAAAGCTAATATTGCTAAAATGAATATGGGATAGGGAGTTCGTAGTATGACTGGTGTAAAGATGTGATATTTTTGTGTAAATTTCAAATTCCAGAAACCAGATTATTTAAGGAATTTATTTTTTATAGAGTAAGTAATCTATTAAAAGGATAAATAATAATTGGTTTGGCTATATTGCTTTGGCTAAAAATTAAAAGGGATACATATTGTATAACAAAAGATAAACTCTGCTATCATTCTACAGTTCCATCCCCAACACTAAAGCATAGTAGTTTGTTCATGTGTGCATGTATGTGTATCACTCCATAAATTTCCCATGTTTGTATAAGCATACTTACATATATTCATGTTTTTTAAAGAAATGGAAGCTCATTGCACATATTCTTCTTTATCTAGCTATTTTCACATACAATACAGATCCATCAGCATATATAGTCCTAGCTCACTTCTGCTATCTCATTACTCCAAAGCTGAGTTATAGTCCTTTGTATGTATGTTTCACAATTTATTTATTTTCCTCCTAATGACTGTTGATGACTTGCCTTCTGCTCTCCTAATTGCATCAGTCAGAGAAATATGAAATGATTATGCAATAGTGGTATTCTGACTTAATGGATGTCCTTCTAAAATTTCACCATTAAGCAAACTGATGGCTTTTTATTCATACAAACCTAGCATCATGATAAAGCAGTTTCTATCTATTCATCTGTTTCTTTTTTGCTGATAATTTTGGTAGTTTCTATTTATTTCTTTTTGTTTGTTTTATTGTGTTTCAGTCGTGAATGTGAGTTTTTAGCCATAATGGCTACAGAGTTTTATGAAATGCCTTACTTGGAATTATGGAGATTTTTTTTTCTTCTTTGACTTATTAATTTTATGATTTATATTTATAGAATTCCTAATATTCTACTATTTTACAAATCTAGATTGAACCACATAAATCATGATATTGATATGCTACAGGATTTTGTTTTCTATTTGTTTAGAAATTTGGCAAAATATATATGATTGTTTTGAGTTCTAGGGGTTTTTTTGTTGGTTTGTTTTCCTTTTTTATTTAATTAATGCCAAATAAAGACTTATTCAGCTTTACTAGGATACAAATTTTTCAGCCTTTTGACTTATTTTGATTTTTCTTGTTTGCTTTTGTGTGTTCTTTAATTTTTAATTGGAGAATAATTGCATTACAATTTTGTGTTGGTTTCTCCCGTACAACATGAATCAGCTCTAAGTATACACGTATCCCCTCCTATTTAGGTTTCCTCCCATCTCCCCCCATCCCACCCTTCTAGGTCATGAAAGAGCATCAAGTTGAGCTCCCAGTGTTACACAGCAGCTTCTTACCAGCTATATATTTTACACATAGTGGTGTATATATGTGAATACTATTCTCTCAATTGATTCCACCCTCTTCTTCCCTCGCTGTGTGCACAAGTCTGTTATCTACGTCTGCGTCTCTATCCCTGCCCTGTAATTAAGTTCATCAGTAGCATTTTCTAGATTCCATATATATGTGTTAATATACAATATTTGTTTTTCTCTTTTGTCGTACGTTACTCTATATGACACACTCTAGGTTCATTCACCTCACTACAACTGACTCAGTTCCATTCCTTTTTATGACTGAAAAATATTTCTTTGTATATATGTACCAAATCTTCATCCATTCATCTGTTGATGGACATCTAGATTGCTCCCATATCTTGGTTACTGTAAATAGTTCTTCTAAGAATATTGGGATACATGTGTCTTATTGAATCATGGCTTTCTCAGGGTATATGTCCAGTAATGGGATTGCTGGCTCATGTGGTAGTTTTATTCCTAGTTTTTTAAGGAATCTCTAACCCGTTCTATATAGTAGGTGTATCAATGTACATTCCTATCAACTGTTCAAGAGTATTCCCTTTTCTCCACATCCTTTCCAGCATTTATTGTTTGTAGATTTTTTAATGATGGTAATCCTGACAGATGTGAGGTTATACCTTATTGTAGCTTTGATTTACATTTCTCTGTTAATGAGCATCTTTTAATGTTTATTTGTTATAAAGAAAGAACATTGTATTTCTTTGGAGAAATATGTGTTGAGGTCTTCCACCCATTTTTTGATTGGATTGTTTGTCTTCCTGATATTGAGCTACACAAGTTGTTTATGTATCTTGGAGATTAACTCTTTGTCAGTTGCTTTGTTTGCAATTATTTTCTCCCCTTCCAAAGGTCGTCTTTTCACAGAAATCCCTTGTTTTCCTATATACTAACAATGAAAAAGTCAGAAAGATAAATTAAGTAAACAATTCCCTTCACCATTGCAACAGAAAGAATAAACTACCTAGGAATAAACCTACCTAATTAGACTAAAGACCTATATGCAGAAAAGTATGACACTGATGAAAGAAATCAAAGACAACACAAACAGATGGAGAGTTTAACCATTCTTCCATTGAATTGAAAGAATGATTTTGCTAAAATGACTATACTACCAATTCAAAGAAGCATCTATGAAATTACCAATGGTATTTTTCACAGAATTAGAACAAATCTTTTTACAATTTGTATAAAACACAAAAGACCCCAAATACCCAAAGCAATTTTGAGAAAGAAAAATAGAGCTAGAGGAATTAACCTTTCCTGACTTCGGACTATACTACAAAGCTACAGTCATCAAGACAGCATTGTACTGGCACAAAAACATAAATGTAGACCAATAGAACAAGATAGAAAGCCACTTATAAACTCATGCACTTATGGGCACTTCATTTTGGACAAAGAGGACAAACATATACAATGGAGAAAAGACAACCTCTTCAGTAAGTGGTGTTAGGAAAACTGGACAGTTACATGTAAAAGATGAAATTAAAACATTTCTTAACATCATACACAAAAATAAACTCAAAACAAATTAAAGACCTAAATGTAAGGCCAGACACTATAAAACTCTTTGAGGAAAATATAGACAAGACATTATTTGACAAAAATGGCAACAAGATCCATTTTGACCCACTTCTTGGAGTAACGGGGGAAAAAAAAAAAATGTTTTGAATATTTTCTTGCTCTCTTTATTGGAACATTTCAAGTAGTACTGAAACTGTGTGATTTGAGATTTCTTTAGTATTCCCTCATGAAATCATCTAGGTTGGTGAATTTATTGAGTTATGAGATACAGCAGGGCTTTTCAATAACTTTTAATAGTTTTCTGTAATTGGTCTGTTTAGAATTTATATAACTTCATTATTCTGGTCTCTATCCCAAAATGCATCTTTAAATATTCTCAATAACAAAATATATTTTCCCCCTGGGGGAAAAACTAAACATAAACAAAACAAAAACTTCAACAAAATTTCCCAGTGCATACCACAAATGATGATCTTCCCAATATATTTCGAATAAAATGCTTACTGTCAAGCACATTTAGTCCTTCATATTTTAGTTCCTGTCCTCTCTTCTAGTCACAACTTTCACCAGTCCCATCAAGTCTTCTAGTCTTAAATAAATACCTGTTGATACCAGAGGCATAATTGGCCCATGACCTTCGGTATTTACATTCATCTTTCTCTCAGGCCAAATTTAACCTTTCCCTGGCCACTTAGGAGATCATTCTAGTTTTATTTCTCATCCTTAGTATTTTTCTTAGCGTTTATCAAAGATTTCTGTTCATAATTATTGTTTGTCTTTCTCTCTCTCATGTTTCTAGGACTAAACATAAGTAATATTTTCCTTTTTATCTTTAGCACTTTGCCTGTCATACAACAGAGTAGCGTTAAATGAGCGTAGAATGCATAAATTCATTTGATAAACAAAGGAAAACTTCATAAAATTTACAGCAAAAATAAGACTTGTGGTCATGTTGAAAAATAATTTTTTTCCTTTAATTCTACAACTATATCTTCAATTTCTAGTATTATTTAATATTATAATTAACTTATGAAAGCACTTTTAAAAATGACCATTCCCAACACCCTCAATCAAATCAAGCCCAATCAAGGAAAATAAATCTAAGTTACTTATTTCTCAACTACATGGAATTTTAGTCATACTTTCCATTAACCACCTAGCAATTCCATGCTAACCTAAAAAAGAAGACAAGCATCAGATATTATTATCTCCATTTTATATGTCAGAAAAATAAATTTGAATAATTAAACTAGTTAGGATATCTTTGTAAAGCAAAATTAAAAGTTGATACTCTTGGCTTTGAGTTTGAAACAATGAAAATTAAAAAAAAAACAACTAGTCAACTCATAATTTTCTTATTTACAATTTACTATTATCTTGCATTGGAAATAGCTGGTAGATTCCAATATTGCAACTTTTTATTCCAAGATTCTGAGAGGTTGTTTGGATGCATATTGGAACAACAGAACAACAAAAATCTCACATTTCAATTTCTGTTTTATTTAGGGAAATGTTAACCAGCAAACTTGTCTGAGAAAGTCAAAGAAAGGAAATATCTATTTTAGCTATCAAAACCCTCCAGGAGAGGAAATAGAATTTGTACTTAAGGAAATAAAAATGCCACTTTAAAGACAGGAAGTTTTATTATTTCCCAGCAATGATTTACTGAGTGAGATGATACAGTGAAAATGATTATCTTATTTTTCACATATTGACAGTAATCCATGGTCTGAATGGAAGAAATTTTCATTTCTCACAAAGATGCAATTTATTTTCTAAATAAATTAGCCTGAAGTCTCCTTTTTCTTCAGTAATTCAGCTATATCTACTTTGATTTAGGATAATAATAATTATTTTTAATATTTATCATGCATATTTCTGTTACATATCTCTCCTTTAATTTCTAATCTACTCTAGAGAGAAGGGAAGAAAGGAGAGGAAAGAAAGAAAGAAGAAAATTTATTCACTTAAAAAGTGAAAATAATTCAGACCGGTATCAAAAATTATAGCAAACTAATATGATTATTTTTCTTTACATCAGATATTATATAACTTGTAAAATGTTGAAGATAGTCAAATAATTTTGTGTCTTCTCCCCAGTAGTAAGTTCTTATTCTTCATTTGGGCAGGTTAAATGCATACATAAAATGATATGCCATTTTAGGATATTAAAAATATATTAGATATTTTAATTGCCATAATGCACTAGTGCTGCACGAGCTTTCAGTATTACTCAACCATGAATACATTCAAAGTGTTACACTTACTGTTTGAGATTTCAGCATTCAAATCTCTGGAGAAAAAAAATAATTGTTTTCCCAATAGAAGAAATTCTTCTGTTTCACATGTCACCAGTACAAAAAAAAATTAGTTGTAACTGCTTTGCTTCAACAATCATAAAAATAAAAATCATTGGAAATTTCAGAATCCATTTAGAAATAAGCTGCAGTTATATCTTCACTAAATTTTGAGCTTATTTTTGTATATGGTTCTAGAAAATGTTCTAAATTTATTATTTTACATGTAGCTGTTCAGTTTTCTCAACACTATTCATTGAAGAGCTTGTCTTTTCTCCATTGTATATGCTCACCTCCTATGTCTTAGATCAACTGACCATAGGCTTATTTCTGGGACCTAAATGTAAGACTAGATATCATGAAAATCAGAGTGGAAAACAGGATATGCAGTACATTCTTTGGCTTAATTTGCAGCAATATCTTTTTGGATGTCTCCTAGAGCAATGGAAATAAAAACAAAAATAAACAAATGGAACCTAAATAAACTTAAAAGTTTTTTTGTTTGTTTGTTTTTTTTACAACAAATGAAACCATAACAAAATGAAAAAACAACCTTGTACTGTGCTAAGTCATTTCAGTCGTGTCCACATCTTTGCGACCCTATGGACTATAGCTCCTAGACCGCCAGGCTCCTCTGTCCTTGGGATTCTCCAGGCAAGAACACTGAAGTGGATTGCCACACCCTCCTCCAGGGACTCTTCCCGCCCCAGGGATCAAATCTGCCTCTCTTTTGTCTCCTGCATTGACAGGTGGGTTCTTTACCACTGACACCACCTGGGAAGCCCTACAGAATAAAAGAAAATATTTACAAATGATGTGACCAAAAAGGGATAAATTTACAAAATACACAAACGGCTGATAACAGAGTTATAACTCTCTCCCCCCTCCAAAAGAAAAAAAAAAAATCAAATAATGAGCAGAAAATCTAAACAGCCATTTCTCCAAAGGAGTTATATAGATAACCAACAGGTGCATAGAAAAATGCTCAGCATCACTAATTATGGGAGAAGTGCAAATCAAAACTGCAATGAGGTGCCACCTCACACTGGTCAGAATAGCATCATCAAAAAGTTGACAAGTAATAAATGCTGGAGAGGGTGTGGAGAAAAGGGAACCCTCCTACAATGTTGATTGGAATGTAAGTTGGAATGACACTATGGAAAACAGTTGAAGATTTCTTTAAAAACTAAAAATAGACTTATCATATGATCCAGTGATCCCACTAGCCCAGCCTCGTGCATATGTCCAGAAAAATCTCTAATTGAAAAAGATACGCACCCCAGTGTTTATAGCAGCAATATTCACAATAACCAAAACATGGAAGTGACGTAAATGTCCATTGACAAATAAATGAATAAAATGTGTTATATAGATATACACAATGGACTACTACTAAGCCATTAAAAAGAATGAAATAATGCCATTCATAGCAGCATAGAAAGACCTAGAGATTATCACATTAATTGCATAAGCCAGACAAACACAAATATTATGTGATATTGATCATATATAGGATCAAAAAAAGATACAAATGAACTTACTTACAAAACAAAAATAGACCCACCTAAATAGAAAACAGACTTATGGTTATCAAAGTGGATAGGAGAGCAGAAATAAACTGGGACTTTGGGTTTAACATATGCATTTTACTATATATAAAATATATAACCAACAAGGAACTATTCTATAGCACTGTACTATATAAAAACTATATTAAATATTTTATAATAACCCATAAGGGAAAAGAATCTGAAAAATAATGAATTTATGTATTTATATATATGTAAATATAAAACTTAATCACTGCTATACACCTGAAACTAACACAACATTTTACATCAAGTATATATCAATTAAAACAGCAAAAGAGATCAGTTGCAAGAACAAAGTCTCTAATTATTCTCCTTTCTTTCATTAACAAATTCTCAGTACAGAAAAGCATATCTGAATATGGATGATTTTAATCATTTTTCTTCTTTAAGCTTAATAATTTTATCTATTGTTGAGAATTCTACCTGAATTGTCAATGAAAATACTTTGTATTCTTACTTTTTTTTTTATAGTGAATAAACTGATGACAAGACAAAAATGATACTGATTGCAAAATAAATGAATATAGGTCTTTCTTTTTTGCTAATATTCCAACACAATTGTTGTGCATCACATAATAAATGCTTTATGTGCACATTATAGAAAATTCTTAGCATATAGTTCATTTGCCATTATAAACATACCAGGAAGCCTTGGATGACAGGTAATTCACAAATACAATATCCTATGCTAATTGAACCAGGATGAAATAGAAGAAGAGTAATCAGAAGTGATTTCACATTCTGCTAACTTTCTGAATTGAAAATAGTATCTTCTCCCCCGGGGGATTTATTGTGGCAGTCTTAAAGTAATAAGATCTATACAATATTACTGCATGTCTCAAGAAAAGAAGGATCTACCATTACAGTTTTCCATTATCAAGTAAAAATACCAGGGAAGAAAGGATAATTGGAAATGAAAGAGGCTACAACAGCAAGAATAAATAAGACTTTGTGCCCTGTTTGACTATAACTTTTGCTTTTCTGTTTATACTGTACAACATAATAGAAAATTCAATTAAATGAAGTAGGAAAAACTGAAGGAAGCACTCTTATTTCCTGCAGTTATAGCAGAGCCCAAAAGCATGAAGAAAGACTCTTCTTCCCTGGCAAGGACTCAGACAAAGAACAGCTATAGACTCTTGGCTTACTGTAGCCTTCCTCACTTCCTTTTTTTCTGTAAAAGCTGTCTTCTTCCCTTGCTGAGCAGGGATTTCAGAGGTCTCACCTTGTTTTCCGATCCCTAGTCTCTGCAGATCTTCAATAAACCCATTTTTTCTAGAGAAACACATGACAATCTATTTGTTTCAGGTCAGCATATTATTTCGAGGGTTTTCCTCCTCCACTATTCTTTCCCCTGGACAACTTTCTCTTGATAGATCTTTTGCATAAGTCCAAGCAGTACTCCATGCCTTTTGGTGGGTTAAACTGCTGGTAGTGAATTCTCTTATTTCATGTTGTGCCATAATACAAACATTGCTAGTACTTAAAGAAACTCAAAAAAAAAAAAAGCATCCACATGAATTAGGGTGTCTTTACTAAAAGTTTTATGTATCTTGCAAAATTAAAGCCAATATTTCTTTTTGAAGAGGAAGGAAATGCTAATAAATAAAATTGCTAATAATATTCTCTCATCCTCAACCAAGACCTCTTTTTGATGAAGATGACAAATGACTCTTTCCCTCTTTCATGTTTTGAAAAATATTAAACAACTGTTTTAATTTTCTGAGCAGCATATTTTAAAGTACTGGCATCTGAAGGGTTTGTCTCACTCAATAAAAGAATAGAATAAATTGCATTCTGTAAATAGTCTGTAAGTAACTTGATTTTTTTCCATGTTATGCAATACAATTAGCTATTTTAAATAATAAATCTTGATTCAATAAAAGTGAAATGTTCCGCTTGCTATTTCTAGTATGTTATTATAAGGACAAATTTTTCATTTTTAGGAGATAATCTATTTTAACTAAACATTTCCAGAAGACTATGACCTGTTAGCTTATTTCTGGGCATCTGTTTAATGTCTACTTTTGTCAACTCCTCAATTGCATATGATTACATTGGAGTCAATCAAATAAGCTGAATCTTTCCAGGACTCAAAAAGGGGGTATTTTCCCATAATAGAAAGTACTCAGGCATTAAACTATTCAAACTGTTTATTTAAAGTGCAATGAAAAATTAATTATAGATAATGATATACAACTGAGAAGTATCTGATTGCTGATTGAATTAAATATAACTAATATATATGTGTGAAGTAGCTCATTTCAGTGGACATTATTATTATATTCAGCAACAAGACATATTAAAACATAGTTTTACTAACTAGTACATTAAACCAAAGCATTGGAAGACATTTTGTGTATTAGGGAGACAGGTAACAGAAATAAACAATGGCTTTTGTTATTGGATATAACCATAATTCATCTTCTAGACAGAAAAAAATTGATATATACTACTTGCTAAACATAAAATCCACATATGAATAATAAAGAAACAAACTGATTCTCTGCCATCTTGGTACTTACAGTCTATTTTGAAAGATATTAAATAATGATTAGGTGAATAAAATGTTATATGTTTACAAATTTCATTGATTCTGTAAATGTGCTGATGTGAAATTATAATAAGAAGTTTAAATTTAGGTTAAAGATGTTCTGTGAAAGTGAAATTTAAGCTATCATGCAAAGGATAAACAGAATATATCCATGTGAAAGACAGAGAAAAGGCAAAAGAAAACTTTTCTAAGATTTGATGCTTCTTAGGGGCTAAAAGGGCTTCCCTGGTGGTTCAGATGGTAAAGAATCCACCTGCAATGCAAGAGGCCAGAGGTCGATCCCTGGGTTGGGACAATCTCCTGGAGGAGGGCATGCCAATCCACATCAGTATTCTTGCCTGGAGATCCCATGGACAGAAGAGCCTGGCAGGCTACAGTCCATAGAGTCTCAAAGAGTCGGACTTGACTGAGCCACTAAGCACAGCACAGCCCAGGAGCTAAAAAGAGATCCAATGGCAGGAGCTGGATGAGAAAGCCAAAGTGAGGTACAAAGTGGAAATGGAAAGATGAGCAACTACCACATCAGAGAGGCCTTGTAGGTTACTATGTTGAAAGAGCTTAAGTTGGTTTTCATGAGAATTTCTCCTCCTCTTCAAGATTAGGCAGTTCAGTTGTTTTTGATTTCTCTATCTATTGAATAAAGCCATCTTGAGATTAACTGCTCTAGCTTTATATTAAAATCTTTGAACTTTTAACTAGTTAATATACACAATAATGGACTATTTATTTGCCTGACCTATTGATGAGGAACAAGAGAAACACAAATGTGTGGTAGCAGATATATTGCTGGCAGATAAAAGATTGTAGTAGGTGAGGAGAGAGGTACAAGTAGATATGGATTGTAACATTTACAATGGAATAAGTGGTTTACTGCATGTACATAGCTCAAAATGTACTGCCTTAAATTTAGTGAAGTATGTACCTATCCTAACATCTAATGCCACATGGCCTTATGAATGACCTGATTTTATTATCCCGGTGTGTGTTAGTTGCTCAATTGTCTCCAACTCTTTGCAAACCCATGGACTGTAGCCTGCCAGACTCCTCTGTCCATGGGATTCTCCAGGTAAGAATACTGGAGTGAATCGCCATTCCCTTCTCTAGAGGATCTTCCCGACCCAGGGATTGAACCGTGGTCTCCTGCAGTGCAGGCAGATTCTTTACCCTTTGAAATACAGGGAAGTCCTTTATTATCCCTAAAGCCAAAATATGCACCATATTTAAAGTGGTAATATCACTAAAAGCAATTAAAAAGTACTTTTGAGAAAGTGGTGTATGTCGGAAAATTTTGGAGGACTCAAATTTAGCAGACTTGTTGTAAGAAACACACATAGAAGAATAGCAAAACTGAAGGATAACCAGATAAATAAATGTATGGTAAACATCTTGGATGCTGAATTAATTTC
The DNA here is from genome assembly GCF_054371585.1 of Giraffa tippelskirchi. NCBI lineage: Eukaryota > Metazoa > Chordata > Mammalia > Artiodactyla > Giraffidae > Giraffa > Giraffa tippelskirchi. Next base: position 88,015,560 of record NC_137285.1, on the reverse strand, counting down.
AGTTAATACTAATTTTATAACCTGAGCAGGTTACACAACTTCTCTTGGTCTTGGTTATAGTATTAAGAAATTGACGTGTTGAACTAAAATTGAATTACTCTTTGTATACTCACTTATACAATATGGTAAGGTTATTGGTTGTAAGTATCAAATCATATTATAACAATACATGTTGGCCAAATAAATCATTGAGAATATTAATTTTTAAATTCAAGCTCATTTATTCAAATGAAGCTAGTAGAATTAAGATTACTTTTGCTCCTATAAGACATTGGATAGCTGACTTGCTATTATTTCAAATAAAACTAAAGAGCCACACAGATTAAATTTTATTCATAAGGTACAACGTGACAGAAAAATTGAGCATACTATTCGGAGAAGAAGGTTTTTAAAAAATGTTATGATATAGAACATAATATATATTGTGATCAGTGATTCTGTGTTAGGAAATAATGTTGCCTTGTATTTACTCTTTTTAAGACTCTATAGGAGTTATAAGATTCATTTTATCCACAAATAATGTGGCTTTTAAAATAGATACAGGTGTATTTGGTGATATTATTTATTAAACTTATCGATCATGTTTCATGTTGAATATAAATTGCCAAAAAATTACTTTCTTTGCCAAGCTTCAAAAAATATTTGCAAACTGCATAAAAATTCCCTGCTTGTGTAATATCAAAACATAACCATCTGGGTGAAAAGGAGCAAATACTGTTAAAAATATTGGCTAAAAACAAGTTAATATTGGCCATTGAAAATGATCAATTTAGCAACTTATATTCATTTTGTGTGTGTATTAGTAGATAAAGGACTTCCCTGGTGGCTCAGAGGTTAAAGCGTCTGCCTCCGATGCGGGAGACCCGGGTTCGATCCCTGGGTTGGGAAGATCCCCTGGAGAAGGAAATGGCAACCCACTCCAGTATTCTTGCCTGGAGAATCCCATGGATGGAGAAGCCTGGTAGGCTACAGTCCATGGGGTAGCAAAGAGTCGGACACGACTGAGCAACTTCACTTTAGTAGATAAACCACAGTCTACATTTACATATTTTTGGAGTAGAATGCTAAACCTAATTGATGCTTTTAAATATTTTGATATTGGAAGACTTGGGAGCAAATGATACCCAGGATATCAATTTTCAATGTGCATTTAAACAATGGCAATATTGTATAACCTTAAGTTAAATCATAAAAGTAATAAGTATGTTGTTTTAACATATTCTGAAAGTATCAGATATCATTTGTCCATATTGTTTTTTAAATTCAATTTTACCAAGGCTTTTAGAATAGCAATAATTTAGTAAAAAATAGATTTGAACAAAAAATATAAATCATATATATTTACCATACTTATACATACTCAAAACACACTTTTTCAGCTATAAAAACAGTTATAATTGATGTAGTTTGCTAATTTCTAGTGGCTACTAACAATAATATACGTGGATATAAACGATCAATAAAATATATAATTTTATCAAATATATCAAATACATATTTATCAAATGTATCACATATATATATCAAATGATTTTATCAAATATATATAATATATCAATCAAATAAAATATCTATCTTCATAAACACTATTTTTAATCATAAATGTAAGTAAACTTGTTCTTAATATCGTCTTTCAGGGCACACACTCCAAGAAACTGCCAAGATTTGAATGAGCTTATTAATATCAGTATCAAGAATTTCAACAGATTGTATCTATTAGGTTTATCTTCAAATTATAAATATTTAAGAAAATGTTAAAAATTGTCATGAAATAACATTCTTGTTAAAGATGGGTCCTGGCAGCCTTCTCTGGGCTAGGTCAAGGTGGATGTTTGAAGGAATATACCAAACTAGCCAAAGATGTGCACTGAAGATTTGAAACAGGAAAGCTAATTTGTCCTTTAGCTGTAAAGTAAGAATCTAGGATTGAGCCTTTCCCCTTAAATATTTAGAGAGGTATGCAACGAGTTGCATACCTAAAATCATCATCTTTTCTACATCATAAAAGAATGACTGTAGAGTACACTATGATATAGTTAAAAACTAGAATGTGCATTATTGAAGTTCAGAGTACAATTATTTCAATAAGTAGCAAAGAGGGTCAAAGTCATATTATGCTCTGAAGTCAAGCAAGAGGAATCCAGAAAAATGGTATACATGATTTTATTTGCAAAGCAGAAATAGAGACACAGACATAGATAAGAAATATATACATGCCAAGGGGGAAAGGAGGAGGAGGGAGGGATTCAGAGACTGGGATTGACACATATACACTATTGATACAATGTGTGAAATAGATAGCTAATGAGGATATACTGCATAGCACAGGGAACTCTACTTAATGTACTGTGGTGACCTAATGGGAAGAGTGTCCAAAAGGGAGGGGTTATATGTATAGGTATGGCTGATTCATTTTGCTGTATTGTAGAAACTAACATGAGCTTCCCTGGTGGCTCAGACAGTAAACAATCTGCCTGAAATGCAGGATACCCTGGTTTGATCTTGGGGTAAGGAAGATTCCCTGGAGAGGAAATGGCAACCCACTCCAGAATTCTACCTGGAGAACTCCATGGACAGAGGAGCCCCAGAATCCATAGGGCCTCAGAGAGTCGGACACAACATTGTAAAGCAACTATCAGTTCAGTTCAGTCGCTCAGTCATGTCCGACTCTTTGCGACCCCATGAACTGCAGCACGCCAGGCCTCTCTGTCCATCACCAACTCCCGGAGTCTACCCAAACCCATGTCCATTGAGTCCGTTATGCCATCCAACCATCTCATCCTCTGTCGTCCCCTTCTCCTCCCGCCCCCAATCCTACCCAGCATTATGGTCTTTTCCAATGAGTCAACTCTTCGCATGAGGTGGCCTAAGTATTGGAGTTTCAGCTTCAACATCAGACCTTCCAATGAACACCCAAGATTGATCTCTTTTAGGATGGATTGATTGGATCTCCTTGCAGTCCAAGGGACTCTCAAGAGTCTTCTCCAACACCACAGTTCAAAAGCATCAATTCTTCGGCGCTCAGCTTTCTTCACCGTCCAACTCTCACATCCATACATGACCACTGGAAAAACCATAGCCTTGACTAGACGGACTTTTGCTGGCAAAGTAATGTCTCTGCTTTTAAATATGTTATCTGGGTTGGCCATAACCTTCCTTCCAAGGAGTAAGCGTCTTTTAATTTCATGGCTGCAATCACCATCAGCAGTGATTTTGGAGCCCAAAAAAGTGCTCGCTTCGGCAGCACATATACTAAAATTGAAGCCCCCCAAAAATAAAGTCTGACACTGTTTCCACTGTTGCCCCATCTATTTCCCATGAAGTGATGGGACCAGATGCCATGATCTTAGTTTTCTGAATGTTGAGCTTTAAGCCAACTTTTTCACTCTCCTCTTTCACCTTCATCAAGAGGCTCTTTAGTTCTTCTTCACTTTCTGCCATAAGGGTGGTGTCATCCACATATCTGAGGTTACTCCAGTAAAAATTAATTTAAATAGAAAAAAAAAAGAGAGATTGTTGAGTTTAACAATTCAGATTATAGGCGGTGACACAGAAAAGGGAAACATGGAGTGGAAGATTTGGGAAAAGGGCTAATTACAATAAGTTAAGGAGAATATATACAATAAGTTAAGGCATGGGAGAAAAGGAAAGATATACCCATTTGAATGCAGAGTTCCAAAGAATAGCAAGGAGAGATAAGAAAGCCTTCCTCAGTGGTCAATGCAAAGAAATAGAGGAAAACAATAGAATGGGAAAGACTAGAGATCTCTTCAAGAAAATTAGAGATACCAAGTGAACATTTCATGCAAAGATGGGTACAATAAAGGACAGAAATGGTAGGGACCAAACAGAAGCAGTAGAAATTAAGAAGAGGTGGCAACAATACACAGAAGATCTATACAAAAAAGATCTTAATGACGCAGATAATCATGATGGTGTGATCACTCACCTGGAGCCAGACATCATAGAATGTGAAGTCAAGTGGGCCTTAGGAAGCGTCACTATGAACAAAGCTAGTGGATGTGATAGAATTCCAGGAGAGCTATTTAAAATCCTAAAAGATGATGCTGTAACGTGCTGCACTCAAAATGCTAGCAAATTTGGAAAACTCAGCAGTGGCCACAGGATTCAAAAGGGTCAGTTTGATTCCAATCCCAAAGAAAGGCAATGCCAAAGAATGCTCAAACTACTGCACAATTGCACTCATCTCACATGCTAGCCAAGTACTGCTCAAAATTCTCCAGGCTAGGCTTCAACCGTACATGAGCTATGAACTTCCAAATGTTCAAGCTGGATTTAGAAAAGGCAGAGGAACCAGAGATCAAATTGCCAACATCCACTGGATCATTGAAAAAAAAAGAGAGTTTCAGAAAAACATCTCCTTCTACTTTATTGACTATGTCAAAGACTTTGACTGTGTGGATCACAACAAACTGTGGAAAATTCTTAAAGAAATGGGAATACCAGACCACCTGATCTGTCTCCTAAGAAACCTGTATGCAGGTCAAGAAGCAACAGTTAGAACTGCACATGGAACAACAGACTGGCTCCAAATCAGGAAAGAAATATGTCAAGGCTGTATGTTGTCACCCTGGTAATGCAGAGTACATCCTGAGAAACACTGGGCTGGATGGAGCACAAGCTAGAATCAAGATTGCTGGGAGAAATATCAGTAACTCCAGATATGCAGATGACAGCACCCTTATGGCAGAAAATGAAGAAGTAAAAAGCCACTTGATTAAAGTCAAAGAGGAGAACGTAAAAGTTGGCTTAAGACTCAACATTCAGAAAACTAAGATCATGGCATCTGGTCCCATGAGTTCATGGCAAATAGATGGGGAAACAAAGGAAACAGTGAGAGGCTTTATTTTGGGGGGTTCCAAAATCACTGCAGATAGTGACTACAGCCATGAAATTAAAAGATGCTTGCTCCTTGAAAGAAAAGTTATGACCAACCTAGACAGCATATTAAAAAGCAGAGATATTTCTTTACCAACAAAGTCCATCTAGTCAAAGCTATGTTTTTTCTGGTAATCATGTATGGATGTAAGAGTTGGACTATAAAGAAAGCTGAACACTGAAGAATTGATGCTTTTGAACTGTGGTGTTGGAGAAGACTCTTGAGAGTTCCTTGGACTGCAAGGAGATCCCTCTGTTCACCCTAAAGGAAATCAGTCCCGAATATTCATTGGAAGGACTGATGCTGAAGCTGAATCTGAAACTCCAATACTATGGCCACTTGATGAGAAGAGCTGACTCATTTAAAAAGACCCTGCTGCTGGGAAAGATTGAGGGCAGGAGGAGAAGGGGACGACAGAGGATGAGATGGTTGGATGGCATCACCGACTCAATGGACATGAGTTTGAGTAAACTCCAGGAGTTGGTGATGGATAGAGATCTGACGTGCTTCAGTCCATGGGGTCACAAGTAGTCGGACATGACTGAGCGACTGAACTGAACTGAACTGAGGGAGAATATGTAAAGAAAGTCAGTAAAATAACTATAGAGTCCTCTTTTAAGTTATTTTTTTATTTGCAAAGAGTTGTGGACACTTTTTCTTCTCCATAGTTAATGTGATGTCCCAGAGTCGTCTTCTATTGTTTGCTCAGCTGGTAAAGAGTCCAGAAAGGGGAACACATGTAAACCCATGGCTGATTCATGTCAACGTATGGCAAAAACTACTACAATATTGTAAAGTAATTAGCCCCCAACTAAAATAAATAAATTAAAAGAAAAAAAAAGAATCCACCTGCAATGCGGGAGACCTGGGTTTGATCCCTAGTTTGGGAAAATCCCCTACTTCAGTACCCTGGCCTGGAGAATTCCATGGACTGTATGGGGTTGCAAATAGTCAGACAAGACTGAGAAACTTTCACTTTCACTTTCAAATTTATCTAACTTTTCTTTTAGCTCTTTTGTTTTCTTGTCATATCTAGAATCATTGCAATAATTTAGTCACAAAAATGTACTTTCTGTTTCCTCTACAATTGTTACAATTTAAACTCTTGCATTTAGATCTATATTCATTTTAAGTTAATTTTTGTCTATTATGGAAGGCAGGGTACCTAGTGCAGTCTTTTTTGATGTCTGCATCCATTTGTCCTATCATTGTCTGAAAAGACTATAGGCTTTCTCCATTGAATTGCCTTTGGGTACTTATCAAAAATCAATTCACCACAAATGTAAGATTTTATTTCTGTACTCATTTCTATTCCATTCGTCTGTATGTTTTTCCTTATTCTAGTACCACAGAGTCTTCATTACTACAGCTTTGTAGTAAGTTTGAAAATTGTAAATTGTAAGTTTGAGAATTGCAAATCTGAAAACTTCGTTCTCCTTCTTCAAGATTGTTGTGGCTATTCTGCATTTGCATTTTATCTATCACCTTTTAAATATCTGCAAAATTTTATAGTGGATATATTAAATCTGTATGAATTTCAGTAGTATTGTCATATTAACAATTTTAACCTTTTCAATTAATCTAAACAGAATATCTTGTCACTTATTTAGGTCTTCTTCAACTTCTGTCAATGGTATTTTCTTCTTTCTAGGAACATACATGAACTTCTTTGATTAAAGTATTATAAAATAGTTTATAATTTTACCAGTCTTCTTTATGGTCCATCTCTCACAACTGTACCTGATTACTGGAAAAATCATAGCTTTGACCATATAGACCTTTGTTGGCAAAGTGATGTCTCTGCTTTTTAATATGCTATCTATGTTTGTCATAGCTTTCCTTTCAAGGAGCAAGCGTATTTTAATTTCATTGCTGCACTAACCATCTGCAATGATTTTGGAGACCAAGAAAGTAAAATCTGTCACTGTTTCCGTATTTTCCTCTTCTATAGTCAAAGCTATAGTTTTTCCAGTAATTATGTCTGGATGTGAGATGTGGACCATAAAGAAGGCTGAGAGCTGAAGAACTGATGCTTTCAATCTGTGTTGCTGGAAAAGATTCCCAAGAATTTCTTGGACAGCAAGGGAATCAAACCAGTCAATCCTAAAGGAAATCAACTCTGAATATTCATCGGAAGAAATGGTGCTTCAATACTCTAATACTTTGGTCACTTGATGCAGATCTGACTCATTGGAAAAGACCTTGTGCTAGGAAAGATTGAGTGCAAGAGGAGAAGGGGGTGGGGGGCAGTGGACAAGACGGTTAGATGGCATCACTGACTCAATGCACATGAGTTTGAGCAAACTCTGGGAGATGGTGGAGGACAGGGAAGCCTGGAATGCTGCAGTCCATGGGGTAGCAAAGAAGCAAACATGACTTAGTGACTGACCAACTACAATAGTTTGCCATGAAGTGATGGGACCAGATGCCATGACCTTAGTTTTGAATGTTGAGTTTTAAGCCAGTATTTTCCCCTTTCCTCTTTCAGCCTCATCAAGAAGCTCTTTATTTCCTCTTCTCTTTCTGCCATCAGAGTGGTATCATTTGCACATCTGAGGTCGTTGATATTGCTCCTGGCAATCTTGATTCCAGCTTGTGATTCATCCAGCCCAGCATTTTGCATGATGCCTTTTGCCTATTTTTTAATCAGGTTACTTATTTATTTAGCTATTGGATTATGGAAGTTTCTAATATAATTTGGTAATATAATTTGAAATTAAGAACTGTTATGCTTCTAGCTTTGTTTTTTTCTTTCTTAAGACTGTAATAACTAGTTGGAGTCTTTAGTGGTTGCACACAAATTTTAGGAAATTTTTTGTATTTCTGTGAAAAATGCATTGGAATTTTGAAAGGGTTTTCTTTGAAACTGTAGGTCACTTTGGATAGTATGAACAGTTGACATATTAATTCTCCTAATCCATAAATGCAGAATGTGTGAGCTCAGTTGCACAGTCATTTCTGACTCTTTGGGGCCCCAAAGACTGTAGCTCGCTAGGCTCTTCTGTCCATAGAATTTTGCAGGAAAGAATACAGGTTGCTATTTCCTACTCCCTGACTGCAGGGACACCCAGTTTCAATCCTTGGGTCAGGAAGATCTCCTGGAGAAGGAAATGACAGTCCACTCCAGTATGCTTGCTTGGAAAATCCCGTGGACAGAGGAGTCTGGTGGGCTACAGCCCATGGGATAAGAGTCGGACATGACTTAGAAACTAAACCACCACCACTGCAGGGGATCTTTCCAACCCAGAGATAGAACCTGGGTATCTTGTGTCTTCTGCACTGATAGCCAGATTCTTTACTACTGAAACTATCTAGGAGTCCCTAAATACAGGGTATATTCACATTTATATGTGTACTATTGTATTTCTTACATGAAAGTTTTGTAGTTTTCAGTGTGCAATTTTCCAGTGTGATTAATTTTATTTATTGATTAATTTATTGTTTTGATGATATTATAAATGAGATTTTTTTCTTTTTTCTTTTGTTTCATGATTCATTGTTACTGTACAAAAACAAAATGTTTTTGTACATTGATGTTTTTTAACCATGAAACTGCAGAATTTGTTAACTAGTTCCAAAAGACATGTTGATGGCATCTTAAGGTTTTTTACATATACTATCATGTTAACTGTGAGCAGGGAGACTTTTTACTTACATCTTTCCAATTTGGATACCTTTCATTTCTTGCCTAACCTTCATTTCTTCTCTAACCTTATAGTACTAGGTTATATAGTAGTGCAAGTGGGCATTCTTGTATTGTTTCTGGTCTTACAGAAAAAGATTTTAGCTTTTCATTTTGAGTATAATGTGAGCTGTGAGCTTGTCATATATGTTGATCTCATATCTACATTCCTTTTATATTTAATTTATTGGCATCACTTTTATCATGAATGGATGCTGAGTTTTGTTAAGTGTTTTTCAGCAAATATCAAGACAGTCATATAGTTTGTATCTTTCATCCATTGCATTGATTTTCATATATTAATCACATTTTACATTATTGAGGTAAGTCTCATTTAATTACAATTTTCAATCTGCTTCCATGTTGCTGAACTTGTGCATTTATATTAAACACTGTTAATAATTTGTATATCTCTTATTATTTTCTTTTCTGGTTATAATATCAGAGTATTAAAATACACATTGCATATCTTGGGAAGTTTTCTCTATCCCTTTTTTGAAAATTTTGTAAAGGATCAGTATTAATCTTCCCCATTCTTCAATCTTACTTATATCTCTGAGTCTTAACCATGTGTCTTTTACAGTACCTACAGTTGGATCAAAAATGTTTTAAACATTGTAGCAGAACAGCTTTTGCCTTTTGATTGGACTGTTCAGTTAGTGTTAGATATAATTACTGAATACGTAGGGCTTATATCTATAATTTTCTATTTGTTTTCTGTTTGTCTTATTAATTTTTTATCTCCATTACAACCTCTTCTTATTTTCAATAGATTTTCTCCATTGTACTGTTTTAATTCTCTTTTTATTATATTTTTCAATTATTTAATAACTACCTGGGGTATTAAAATTAATATTGTAACATAAAACATTCTAAATTCTTATTTCAATAAAAATAACTACAAAAATCTACTTTAATATATGTCTGTTTTGACCCCCTCCTTTGTGTTGTTATTATCATACAGAATTTTAAGCTCAACCCTTATTTTTGGCTCCTTCTTTTCTGGGATTTTCACTTTTATTGTTAGTTGGATCATACAACTCTGAACTCTATCCACTGACTCCTCAATCAAGGGCTTCCCTGGTGGCTCAGACGGTAAAAAATCCGCCTGCAATGCAGGAGACCTGAGTTCCATCCCTATGTTGGGAAGATCCCCTGGAAGAGGGCATGGCAACCCACTCCAGCATTCTTTCCTGGTGAATTCCATGGACAGAGGAAACCATGGGTAGCAAAGAGTAGGACCCAACTGAGCGATTTTCACTTTCACTTTCCTAAATCAAAAATGAGGATTTTTTTTATTAGTTTTGTCCAGAATGCGACCACAGGAACTGGGGAGTATTCTAAGGGACAATTCTGCAATGTGGATATCAGTTATTGTTGCTTCTTTCTTTCAAGAGTAAATATCCGCCAGTTTTTTAATTATTCTATTTTTTTTTTATTTTGTCTTGGGTTTATAATTGTTTTGACAAAAGTGCTATTTCAATTATTATGAAGAATAAGTAAAAGAAAAACAGAACTCAGCAGATAGACTTTTGAATCAGCTAATATCCATCCACCTAGTAAACTGACTGCATGCTTATTAAACAGCACTGGGAATATTAGGACCGACAGCCTACTTAGAAAACAAAGTGAAATTGTGAGGTAATTAGACTTGAACATACTTTGAATAAGTCTGAAACTTTTATCTATCATGAAAAGTAATAAATAGAAGTGTAGCTTTCTATACAATTCTTGAAAAATTGTCTTAGCAAGATTTCATGTTTTCTAATCCAGACAACTGCAGGGCATCAAATGAAGTATGCAAATTAGATTCACTACCCAGACTTTGATGAATTTTACCAAGCAATGTCACCTTATGAGTAATTACTGAGCAGGTTGGGGTTACTCCTCTGGTGATATCTAATGATTGATAAATACTGGTTAGTTTTTCATTTTAAATTCCTAAAAGCTAATTTTTAAATTTTCACACAGGCTCTCAAGCTTGTACTTGTTATTATGAACTTAGAGACTTAAATACCTTCTAAGTTAAAATTACCAGAGAATAGCTCATAGTCATAGAAATCACTCTTACTTTTTGACTGTTTTGCTGGAGACTTTCTGACATTGTTGGAAATAATTTCCTATTCTATCACAGTCTTAGTCTAGTTTCTAGTCTCAGAAAACTGTAGTGCTAGAACTGATGAGAGTAAGTTCCCAAGAAGGTCACTCTTCCAAACTTAGTTTGGATCAATGAATTAAACACTGGGTAAAGATCAAGGGATGCAGAGCTCATGTCCTGGTTTTCTCTCCTTACTAATATATACACTCTGACTTATATGTTACATAGAGAGAAAGAGCAGATTAAATTTGATGGTATTTCATTTATTGTCAGTTTTAATATTCTCTTATTTTTAATCTTATTAGCTCCATTTCTTTTTCCAAGTTCTGTTATTAGTCTTACTAATAATGCCCCTCTCTTTTCCTAAGTTCTCATCAAGAAGATGCAACTGTAAAGTAATTAGCCTCCAACTAACATAAATAAATAAATAAATAAATAAAAAGGATGCAATTGATGTTTCATCCAGCACTCATGATCAGCCCTACCAAGTAAATTTCAGCATGGGAGTCTGATCTTTCCTTGAATGCAATACATAACATCTTTTCAGTTCTATTGGAACAAATATCCACTCTTATCAATATTTAAAATCTCCAAATTTTTCTGCAAATTGCAATTACAAATTTCTACAAATTTGCAAGATGATATTATGAGAGGCTGGGATACGTTTTTACACTCCCATTCTTGGAAGTAGTTGATGCCTTAGAAAATTACTTAATGTGTAACTATAATATCTAATTTTAAAATAATGTAAATTTGTAATAATGTATGCTTTTAGTTTTATTACATTTGAATACAATATGTGTCATATTCCTTTAGTCAGTTATTTAAAATTATTTTTTTATCTATGCATCTGCTCCTCCACAATTTCATCAAAGTATCTCAAATATTTGAGTTCTAGAGGGGAAGCCAGGTCCTGTTCTAGATTTTTACTGTTTGTCGTTTATTGATGATCATCTTCTCTGGGCACATCCAAAACTGTCTTTGGCACTCCACAAACATTACCCCACTGAGGAATCTCATCAGAAAACAATCCTAACCAACCTTGCTTTCCCAATTTTTTCTCTACAGTTAAGGAAAGCTAAACTCATCCTCAGATCCAATTATTTTTACTTTCCCTATTAAAAGTATTTTCCTCCACTTCTTCCCTATCCCATACACTCATTGTGAGACTTCAAAATAATTCTCCTGATTGGACATTTGTGAAAGTGAAAGTCACAGTCGTGTCCGACTCTTTGTGACCCCATGGACTACACAGTCCATGGAATTCTCCAGACCAGAATACTGGAGAGGGTAGCCCTTCCCTTCTCCAGGGGCTCTTCCCAACCCAGGGATCAAACCCAGGTCTCTTGCATTGTAGGTGAATTCTTTACCAGCGGACCCACAAGGACATTTGTTGTCCAGACCTAATTCTTGTGATAGAAACCTTCTGTCAAAATAGTTCACATTACACATGAAAATGATTTCTACGGAGTCTAGAATATCCTTCCTTCCATTTACATTTGAGTGATACATACTTAAGGATCTAACTCAACTCTTAGGAAGAAATCTTGACTATCCAAACAGCTTGCATCGTACTCTATTAAGTGATCCCTTGCCTGCCAATACACTTGGTATGTAGTGTTATTTTCCCAATAGGGAAAACTTCTATTTGCCTGAAGAGTAATTTGCCCTTCATTACATTCTAGCATCTGTCTATGTTTGGGCTTCCCTGGTGACTCAGCTGGTAAAGAACCTGCCTGCCATTGAAGAAAACATAAGAGACACAGGTTCTATCCCTGGGTCAGGAAGATCCCTTGGAAAAGGAAATGGCAGTGCACTCCAGTATTCTTGCCTGGAAAATTCCATGGACAAGAGGAGCCTGGAGGGCTACAGTCCACAGGGTCATGAAGAGTCAGACATGACTGAGCACACATGCATGCCATCCTTCTGGTTCAGTGGAATTGTGCATTACTATTGTTGGATATCATTTTTATATCAAATTAATTAATTATTAAAAAGGATGTTACAAAGGGAATGAGTGGCAAGAAATTTGTACAAAAAGAATGTCCTTCCTCTACCCCCAGTGATTCTCAGGTCCTCACCTTTTCCTCTTATTCTGTAGTCAGTATTTCTGAATTTTTTTCTCCAGGCAGTAGGAGGTAGAGAGGAGAAAAAATGAGCCTCCTCACTTCCTGAGCAGTAGGAGAAGGGAGTTCATATATGTTTCAAATAGGGAGATTGAATATAATTCTTGACTGTAAGGATGATGAGTTTCAGCAGGCCTTTAATATGCTACTTTATATCAGGGGATGCTCATGAGTTACCTTGAAATAACCAGGATTCTCTATGATATATACATTTCACTTTTTAATGAATAGAAAATTTCCCTTCAGAACAGAATACAATTATATTTTGGTATCTATTTTTGTTTTGTACCCATGTAACCTTGGCTCTGGAACTTTTAAAACCAGAAATAGGTATGATGTTTACCATCTTCTAAGTTATGGTTATCCTCAAACGGCTTGTTATTAATATGCAGTGGTACACACTGATATGTAATGTGCAAAAGTATGGATAGAAACCAGTCAAAAAGATCAGAAAGGTCGACAGAATGAGAGACACAGATGCATGGAACAATTTTATGGACTCTGAGGGAGAAGGTGAGGGTGGGACGTTCTGGGAGAATGGCATTGAGACATGTGTATTGTCATATGTGAAACAGAGCACCATTCCATGTTCGATGCATGTGACAAGGGCTCGGGGCCGGGGCAGTGGGATGATCCAGAGGGATGGGAGGGGGAGGGAGGTGGGTGGGGGGTTCGGGAAGGGGAACACATGTAAACCCATGGCTGATTCTTGTCAATGTATGGCAAAAACTATTACAATATTGTAAAGTAATTAGCCCCCAAGTAAAATAAATAAATTTATAAAAAAAAAAAAAAAAAAGATCAGAAAGGTCAGAACTGACAGTTTAACGTGATATAGAAGAAGAAAGATATCATCAGATAAGCTGTGTTCTGTAAAAGAGAAGTTCAACATTAAAGGGAAAAAAAAGTATTGTTAATCATACAGAAGAAGCACCAAGGGAGATGTGTGTAGTTATGTGACAGGTGAACTGTTGGGACAGACCAGCAGATTTCACTTTAAAATATGAGCCGACTTTCGGACTTTTTAAATCTAGATTTCAAACTGGTTTAAACAAAATTTTAAGTGTGAAATGAAAAGTCACTAACCTCCTGCTCATTATTTCTAAGTGGATTAATCTTTTCAGTTACTTCACAGATAAAATTCTCCTCACAGGGGTGCGTTAAAATTGGTTCAAATTGTGTGCAGTACATTAAAGGAATGACTGCCATTTCACTTTTATCAATCTTTTGTGCTCAGTTCAATTTGCCACATTTAAATTGACCCCATGGAGATAAATTAAAATTCAAGACATGATTAACTAAAGTTTATACATTTCAATCTCAATGGCTTAATGATAAAGAAGCTCATATGAAAATTTTTCTGAGAAAAAAATAAAACAGTAAGGACAGAATTAATTTTGCCTGTCTTTTTTTTTTTTTCTTCTCATTTCCCTCTTTAGGTCAACTTATCCTCCCTTTAACTGTGAACTTCACATGCAGTTACTATATTTCACTTTATGTCAAGTTCTTCTGTCCCTGGGAAATGTGGATCACTTTGTAGAAGTGAATTTTGAAAAAGACCTAAATCATTTTTTTTCTTCAATTGGTTATCAGATATTGGGACTGATATCTGATGGTAATAAATAGAATGATTAGCTTAGTTAAAAGTTGTTAATCCTCAGTATTTGAAATTAGATTTTCAAGGCCTATTTTTCTCTTCTTCTGCTTCTAGTCTTTTAAACAATCATCTATTTGTGAAACTAAATGTACATTTGTGTGTGTGAGTGTGCATGTGTGTGCTTGTTTGTCTAGAAATCAGGACACAGGATAGACTGCATTATTCACTTGAAAAACGGTAAAGCACGTACCTATAATGCGGGAGGCCTGGGTTCAATCCCTGGGTTGGGAAGATGCCCTGGAGAAGGAAATGGCAACCTACTCAAAGTACCCTTTCTTGGAAAATCTCATGGACAGAGGAGCCTTGTAGGCTACAGTCCATGGGGTCACAAAGAGTCAGACATGACTGAGAGACTTCACTTTCACTTTTCATGAATCCAGTGAATATTAAGAAGTCTCTTAAATATGGGAGAAGAATCAATACTGTAATATTATAAAACATGAGTATTCATCAATAATGTATTCTTTTCTTGCCTAGAGTCTAACCTGTTCAAGGACTCAGCCTTTTCTTGTTCACTATGTAATGCCATATATGAGCCCAAAACCTATTTGCTGAAGAGGAGTGTATACTCTGGAAACAAAATATCACAATTTTTAGAAGTACTGAAGTACATTTCATTATTCTCTCTTTTTTAAAACAAATATTTGGATAGGCTGTATAACTAATTGTTTCCTGAAAACTAGCAGCTCAAAAATGAGAAATCAGATTATTTCAGTTGGAGTTTGGGGCCATTGCACACAAGCTGTTTCTGAGAACCTTCCTTCAAAGCCTTCATCAAAGCCTCAGTAGAAGGCAGTTGACCTTTGAAAATGCACTATCTGAAGCAGGCTGAAAACTCACAGGCACTTGTAGGCAGAGACAATCCTTTCAAATGTGAATTTTTGGGGACAGGCTTTCTAGCATTTTTTTAGTACCAAGATTTACAAAGAAACAAGCTCCTGTTGAAGAGGAGCACACAAGGTCATTGCGCACTCCAAGCCTCATATTTCAGGGACCAAGCCATAGCCATAAAAGAATTTAGTAGGGAAAAGTGCTTTCTAAGGGGAGGGATAGCTTGTGAGAGTCTAACTACTTTAGATTTTGCACTGTGTGTTTCAGTGTGATAGGTTGTCATTGGAAAAAATAAAATAGTCCCTGAATTACTTAAGAATCCTGCCTTTCACTCAGAGTTCAAATATCTGTGGATTTTTGTCTAACATAGCTCAGAACTAGGTGCTGGGGAAAATGTCTTGACAAAATTCATAAGAATAAGAAAAACTGGACTTTGAGAGATTTACCAACAGAATATAAAAAGAGCCCCAAATGTGGCAACAGTCCTGACAGGTTGATGTGGGGATGGATGGGATCAGAATTTTGAAAGGCTCATGAAAAGTCAAATTGTTACCTCATCATCTCTACTATGGTTTCTGACCTAACATTAAATAGCAGCACTGGATATAATCCATGTGACTATTGCATTTCAGTAGAGGAATTATACAAAAAGATCTCCATGATCCAGATGCCAAAATGGTGTGATAACTCACCTAGAGCCAGACATCCTAGAATGCAAAGTCAAATGGGTCTTAGATTTCAAATCCTAATAGATGATGCTGTGAAAGTGCTGCACTCAATATGCCAGCAAATTTGGAAAACTCAACAGTGGCAACAGGACATGAAAAAGTCAGTTTTCTTTCCAATCCCAAAAAGGCAATGCCGAAGAATTTTCAAACTGCCACACAATTGCACTCATCTCACACACTATCAAAATACTACTCAAAATTCTCCAGGCCAGGTTTCAATAGTACATGAGCAGTGAATCTCCAGATGTTCAACCTGGATTTAAAAAGGCAGAGGAACCAGAGATCAAATTGCCAATATCCATTGGATCATTGAAAAAGCAAGAGAGTTTCAGAAAAACATCACCTTCTGCTTCATTGACTCTGCCAAAGCCTTTGACTGTGTGGATCACCATAAACTGTGGAAAATTCTGAAACAGATGGGAATACCAGACCACCTGATCTGCATCTTGAGAAATCTGTATGCAGGACAAGAAGCAACAGGTAGAACTGGACATGGAACAACAGACTGGCTCCAAATCAGGAAAGGAGTACGTCAAGGCTGTATATTGTCACCCTGCTTATTTAACATATGAAGAGTACATCATGAGAAATCCTGGGCTAGATGAATCACAAACTGGAATCAAGATTGCCAGGAGAAATATCAGTAACTTCAGATATGCAGAAGACACCACCCTTATGGCAGAAAGCAAAGAACTGAAGAGCCTCTTGATGAAAGTGAAAGAGGAGAGTGACAAACTTGGCTTAAAACTCAACATTCAGAAAACTAAGATCATGGCATCTGGTCCCATCAGTTCATGGCAAATAGATGGGGAAGCAATGGAAACAGTGACAGACTATTTTCTTGGGCTCCAAAATCACTGCAGATGGCAACTGCAGCCATGAAATTAAAAGACACTTACTCCTTGGAAGAAAAGTTATGACTAACCTAGACAGCATATTAAAAAGCAAAGACATTACTTTACCAACAAATGTTCATCTAATCAAAGCTATGGTTTTTCCAGTAGTCATGTGTGGATGTTTGATTTGGACTATAAAGAAAGCTGAGTGCCAAAGGATTGATGCTTTTGAATTGTGGTGTTGAAGAAGACTCTTGACAGGGCCTTGGACTGCAAGGAGATCCAACCAGTCAATCCTAAAGAAATCAGTCCTGGGTGTTCATTGGAAAGACTGATGCTGAATCTGAAACTCCATTACTTTTGTCACCTGATGTAAAGAACTGACTCATTTGAAAAGACCCTGATTCTGGGAAAGATTGAAGGTGGAAGGAGAGGGGGATGACAGAAGATGAGATGGTCAGATGGCATCAACAACCCTACGGACATGAGTTTAAACAAGCTCCGGGAGTTGGTGATGGACAGGGAAGCCTGGTGTGTTGTAGTCCATGGTGTCACAAAGAGTCAGACACAACTTAGCAACTGAACTGATTGTATTTCAAATACTAGACTCTATATAAAGGTCCAGGTTCAATCTGAGCACATGCAAAAGTCATCAACGTGGAAAATAATAACTACACATCATAATGTAAAAGTTTTAATGAGTATTTGATTTATTTTTAAGAAACTAATATTGATTCCAGAAAACCTGTTAAAATTATAGAATTTCAAGACATTTACTTCTTACTTCCTGGGTGAGCTGAAGAAGTAAGTGTTCATTTGTCCATATAAATTTGCAGTTCGTAACCATATTTTATATTTCAAGAAGTATGTTTGATAGGGTTTTGTATTGCATTTTCACTGAATAAAATATCATTTATTACAGTGATGTTGAAGTTTTTTTTCCAATATTTCATCTTTCTCCTACACAAACTCCAGCCCTTTATGATAATGAGTATTAAAAGTCTAATACTATGACATCCCCACAATTGTTATCATAAGCATACAATTTTAATTGTGCAAAAATACAGATATATTTGTATTAACTTATTTCTAAAAAATAATCTTTTTGTATTTACCCATAACTTCCCATCTAATGATACTACAGTTTATGTGCAGTAAAATCTATTGAGATAGTTACTAAAGTCAATTATTACGATGTTTTTTACTGCCACTGAAGCCAAATATGCAAATACTAACATTTTTAATTCTATATGATATATTCATAAGCAGAATTCATGGTATAATTGAATGACAATGTTGCCATATTCTGTTCCAAAAACTGTTTATACAATCACGTTCTTCAAGGAGAATGTAAGTGCCAACTAACTCATATTATTGACAGAAATCAGCATTATCATGTATAATTTTCACACTTAAAGATCAAAATATACCTTAAAATATATTATTTGTATCAATAAATTTCACATTAAAGGAAAATACTAACATGTATAATCATGTTTAAGGCTTGATTTTGATTACATTAAGCTATATTAAATTTGATTAAAAATTAACTTACTTTCTATAGAAAACTTTAGTGTCTTTTGAAAAAGAAATGTATAAAGGTAAGAATGAAAAATGAGAAGACATATTAATCTAACTCTGATTGACACTGATTTTTTTAATTTGTTTTTAATTTGAGGATAATTGTTTTACAATGTTGTATTGGTTTCTGCCTACTATATGAATCAGTAGTAAGTACACAGCAGTGCCCACAGGACTTGAAAAGGTCAGTTTTCATTCCAATCCCAGAAAAGGGAAGATCCATAGAACGTTGAAACTACTAGACATTTGCACTTTTTGCATGCTAGTAAGGTTATGCTCAAAATCCTTCAAGCTAGGCTTCAGCAGTACATGAACCAAGAACTTCCAGATGCACAAGTGGGTTTACAAAAGGCAGAGGATCCACAGATCAAATTGCCAACATTCATTGGATCATAGAGAAAGGAAGGGAATTCCAGAAAAATGTCTACCCAAGCTTGATTGACTACACTAAAGCTTTTGACTGTGTAGGTCACAGCAAACTGTGGAAAATTCTTAAAGAGATGGGAATAGCAGGCCACTTTACCTGTCTCCCGAGAAACCTGTATGTGTATCAAGAAACAACAGTTAGAACCTTACATGGGACAACCAATAGGTTCAAAATTGGGAAAGGAGTATAACAAGGCTATATATTGTCACCCTTCTTATTTAACTTATGTGCAGAGTACATCATGTGAAATGCTGGGCTGGGTGAATCACAAGTTGGAATCAAGACTGCCAGGAGAAATATCAACAACCTCAGATATGCAGATGATACCACTCTAATGGTAGAAAGTGAAGAGGCACTAAAAAGCATCTTGATGAGGGTTAAAGAAGAAAGTGAAAAAGTTGGCTTAAAACTAAAAATTCAAAAAGCCAAGACCATGGTATCTGGTCCCATCACTTCATAGAAAATAGAAGGGGAAAAAGTAGAAGGAGTGACAGATTTTATTTTCTTGAGCTCCAAAATCACCATGGACAGTGGCTGCAGCCTTGAAATTAAAAGCTTCTCCTTGGAAGGAAAACTATGACAAAACTAGACAGTGTATTAAAAAACAAAGACATAACTGCCAACAAAAGTCTATATAGTCAAAGTTTTTATTGTTTTTCCAGGAATCAGCATGGATATGAGAGTTGGAGTATAAAGAAGGCTGAGTGCCAAAGAATTGATTGTGTTGCTGGATAAGACTCTTGAGATTCCCTTTGACTACACTGAAATCAAACCAGTCAATCATAAAGAAAATCAACCCTGAATATTCACTTGAAGGACTGATACTGAAGCTGAAGCTCCAATACTTTGGTCATCTGATGTAAACATCCAACTCATTGAAAAAGACCCTGATGCTGGGAAAGATGGAAGGAAAAAGCAGAAGGGTGTGGTAAAGGATAAGATTGTTAGATAGCATCACCAACTCACGGACATGTATTTTAGCAAACTCTGGGAGACAGTGATGGACAGAGAAGCCCAGCATGCTGAAGCCCATGGGGTCACAAAGAGTCAGACATGATTTAGTGACTGAACAAAAACAAAATATATATGTCCCCTCTCTCTTTAACATCCTTTCAACACCTCAGCCCCCACACCATCCCACACCTCTAGGTTGTCACAGAGTACAGGGTTGAGCTCCCTGTGTTATACAGCAACTTCCTTGTAGCTATCTGCTTTGCATATGGTAATATATATGTTTCAATGCTATTCTCTCAACTCATCCTGCTCGTTCCTTCCCCCACTATGTTCAAAAGTCTGTTCTTTATGTTTGAGTCTCTATTCTTGACCTTCAAATAGGTTCTATCCCTGCCCTTCAAATAGGTTCATCAGTACCATTTTTCTAAAGTCTATGTGTATGCGTTAATATTAGACATTTACTTAATGTCAACCCACTCCATTACTCTTGCCTGGAAAATTCCATGGACAGAGGAGCCTTGTAAGCTTCAGTCCATGGGGTCACAAAGAGTCAGACACGACTGAGCAACTTCACTTCACTTCACTTTCTCTTTCTGAGCTTGATTTTGATTACACTAAACTGTAATAATTTGACTAAAAATTAACTTACTTTCTATAGAAAACCTTAGTGTCTTTTGAAAAAGAAATGTATAAAGATGAAGGATGAGAAGGTATAGTAGTTTGACACTGATTGACACTGATTTGGTTTCTTTTTAAATGCATTTTTTAATAAAGTCTTTCTGACTTTATTAATAATTAGGCTCTATTTACTAATTTATTAAATTGAAAATTTTACTCTATGTCCATCCACCTCTAAAACTGACTTGAATTAATCCCTTTTTATGGGTAAGTAATATTCCATTGTTTATATGTACATAACTTCTTTATCCACTCATCTGTCGATGGATATCTAGGTTGCTTCCAAGTACCAGCTATTGTAAATAGTGCTGCAATGAACATTGGGGTACATGCATCTTTTCAATTATGGTTTTCTTAGGGTATAGGCTGAGTAGTAGCATTGCTGCATCATATGTTAGTTTCACAAATGATTTATCTTTAAATGTCATTTTATACCCATTCTACATGTCCTTTGCTGTCTCGATAATTGCTTTAATAAATGCTTAGTCTCAAATATATTTTCATTTAAGAACTTCTCCTAATTTGATCCTTCTAGGCTGTCCATTAATCCTCATGTAAATATCTTAATCTTTTTTTGCCTTTTCATACTGTTCATGGGGTTCTCAAGGCAAGAATACTGAAGTGGTTTTCCATGCCCTTCTCCAGTGAGAAGATGAACTCCCCAGGTTGGTAGGTGCCCAATATGCTACTGGAGATCAGTGGAGAAATAACTCCAGAAAGAATGATGGGATGGAGTCAAAGCAAAAACAATCCTCAGCTGTGGATGTGACTGGTGATAGAAGCAAAGTCCGATGCTGTAAAGAGCAATATTGCATAGGATCCTGAAATGTTAGGTCCATGAATCAAGGCAAATTGGAAGTGGTCAAACAGGAGATGGCAAGAGTGAACATCGACATTCTCAGAATCAGCAAACTAAGATGGACTGGAATGGGTGAATTTAACTCAGATGACCATTATATCTACTACTGTGGGCAGGAATCCCTTAGAAGAAATGGAGTAGCCATCATGGTCAACAAAAGAGTCCAAAATGCAGTACTTGGAGGCAATCTCAAAAACGACAGAATGATCTCTGTTAATTTCCAAGGCAAACCATTCAATATCACGGCAATTCAAGTGTATGCCCTGACCAGTAATGCTGAAGAAGCTGAACTTGAACAGTTCTATGAAGACCTACAAGACCTTCTAGAACTAACACCCAAAAAAGATGTCCTTTTCATTATAGGGGACTAGAATGCAAAAGTAGGAAGTCAGGAAACACCTGACATAACAGGCAAATTTGGCCTTGGAGTACAGAATGAAGCAGGGCAAAGGCTAATAGAGTTTTGCCAAGAGAACGCACTGGTCATAGCAAACACCCTCTTCCAGCAACACAAGACTCTACACATGGACATCACCAGATGGTCAACACCGAAATCAGATTGATTACATTCTTTGCAGCCAAAGATGGAGAAGCACTACATAGTCAGCCAAAACAAGACTGGGAGCAGACAGTGGCTCAGATCATGAAATCCTTATTGACAAATTCAGACTGAAATGGAAGAAAGTAGGGAAAACCACTAGACCATTCAGGTATGACCTAAATCAAATTCCTTATGACTCTACAGTAGAAGTGACAAATAGATTTAAGGGACTAGATCTGATAGACAGAGTGCCCGATGAACTATGGACAGAGGTTTGTGACATTGTACAGGAGACAGGGATCAAGACCATCCCCATGGAAAAGACATGCAAAAAAGCAAAATGGCTGTGAGAGGAGGCCTTACAAATAGCTGGGAAAAGAAGAGAAGCGGAAAGCAAAGGAGAAAAGGAAAGATATTCCCATCTCAATGCAGAGTTCCAAAGAATAGCAAGGAGAGAAAAGAAAGCCTTCTTCAGCAATCAATGCAAAGAAATAGAGGAAAACAACAGAATGGGAAAAACTAGAGATCTCTTCAAGAAAATTAGAGATACCAAGGGAACATTTCATGCAAAAATGGGCTCGATAAAGGACAGAAATGATATGGACCGAACAGAAGCATAAGATATTAAGAAGATGTGGCAAAAATACAAAGAAGAACTGTACAAAAAAGATCTTCATGACCCAGATAATCACGATGGTGGGATCACTCACCTAGAGCCAGACACCCTGGAATGTGAAGTCAAGTGGGCCTTAGAAAGCATCACTCTGAACAAAGCTAGTGGAGGTGATGGAATTTCAGTTGAGCTATTTCAAATCCTCAAAGATGATGCTGTGAAAGTGCTGCACTCAGTATGCCAGTAAATCTGGAAAACTCAGCTGTGGCCACAGGACTGGAAAAGGTCAGTTTTCATTCCAATCCCAAAGAAAGGCAATGCCAAAGAATGCTCAAACTACTGCACAATTGCACTCTTCTCACACGCTAGTAAAGTAATGCTCAAAATTCTCCAAGCCAGGCTTCAGCAATCCATGAACTGTGAACTTCCAGATGTTCAAGTAGGTTTTAGAAAAGGCAGAGGAACCAGAGATCAACTTGCCAACATCCGCTGGATCATCGAAAAAACAAGAGTGTTCTAGAAAAATATCTATTTCTGCTTCATTGACTATGCAAAAGCCTTTAACTGTATGACTCGCAATAAACTGTGGAAAATTCTTCAAGAGAGGGGAATACCAGACCACCTGACCTGCCTCTTGAGAAACCTGTATGCAGGTCAGGAAGCAACAGTTAGAACCTGACGTGGAACAACAGACTGATTCCAAATAGGATAAGGAGTACGTCAAGGCTGTATATTGTCACCCTGCTTATTTAACTTATATGCAGAGTACATCATGAGATATGCTGGGCTGGAAGAAACACAAGCTGGAATCAAGATTGCCAGGAGAAATATCAATAACCTCAGATATGCAGATGACACCACCCTTATGGCAGAAAGTGAAGAAGAACTAAAGAGCTTCTTGATGAAGGTGAAAGAGGAGAGTGAAAAAGTTGGCTTAAAGCTCAAGGTTCAGAAAACTAAGATCATGGCATCTGGTCCCATCAGTTCATGGGAAATAGATGGGGAAACAGTGGAAACAGTGTCAGACTTTTTTTTTGTTGGCTCCAAAATCATTGCTGATGGTGATTGCAACCATGAAATTAAAAGACGCTTACTCCTTGGAAGGAAGGTTATGGCCAATCTAGATAGCATATTTAAAAGCAGAGACATTACTTTGCCAACAAATGTCCATCTAGTCAAGGCTATGGTTTTTCCAGTGGTCATGTATGGATGTGAGAGTTGGATGATAAAGAAAGCTGAGCGCCGAAGAATTGATGCTTTTGAACTATGGTGTTGGAGAAGACTCTTGAGAGTCCCTTGGACTGCAAGGAGATCCAGCCAGTCCATCCTAAAGGAGATCAGTCCTGGGTGTTCATTGGAAGGACTGAGGTTGAAGCTGAAACTCTAATACTTTGGCCACCTCATGCGAAGGGTTGACTCACTGGAAAAGACTCTAATGCTGGAAAGGATTGGGAGCAGGAGGAGAAGGGGGCGACAGAGGATGAGATGGTTGGATGGCATCACTGACTCGGTGGACATGGGTTTGGGTGGACTCCAGGAGTTGGTGACGGACAGGGAGGCCTGGCGTGCTGTGATTCATGGGGTCACAAAGAGTCGGACACGACTGAGTGACTGAACTGAACTGATATGCCGTTCCAGAATAGGCAAAACTATGGAAAATTTTCATTGTTGCCAGGCATTAGAGGAAAGGGAAGATGAACAGGTAGAGCACAGAGGATTCCTAAAGCAGTGAAAAATATTTTACATAATATTATGATGATAGACACAAGTCATTATAAATTTGTCTAAACCCATAAAATGTACAATATCAAGAGTAAATACTACTGTAAACTATAGACTTTGGGTGATAATGATGTATTAATGTAGATTCATTAATTGTAACATATGTACCACTCTGGTGGAGATGTTGATCAGGGAAGAGGCTATGCATGGGTTGGGAAGAGGGTTTCTGAAAGATTTTTGTTTTTCCTTCTCAAGTTTTGCAGTGAACCTGAAAAATACAGCCTATTATATGTATATCATGGTATATATATATATATTAAAGTGAAAGTGAAGTCTCTCAGTCGTGTCCAACTCTTTGTGACCCCATTGACCGTAGCCTACCAGGCTCCTCCATCCATGGGATTTTCCAGGCAAGAATACTGGAGTGAGTTGCCATTTCCTTCTCCAGGAGATCTTCCCCACCCAGGGATCGAACCCAGCATTGTAGATAGACGCTTTACCATCTGAGCCACCAGGGAAGTATATATATATATATATATATATATATATATATGCCATTCATCAGACACTCTGTATGTGTTAGAGTTTTGAACACAAGTAATATGAAGCATTACATTTGATAGGGTCCTAGTCTTAAACAAGTAAACAGAGAAGCAAAAGAATTGAAGAAACCAATAAATGCAACTAAATATTATTACAGGAGTAGAGCTTGAATTGTCCATCAAGTTCTACAGAGATGCAAGGCAAGAAGAAATCAATTTTACAATCAAACATAGAGCTTAAAAATTAACCTCAATTAAGTCCTATAAAATTAATTACACTGGGGAGGAGCAATGAACTAGTAGGTATGAGAATGTGAACATTGTGATGAGGCTAGAGAATGGAGTATAACTGAATAAGACAAGAGATGAAAGAAAAATCTGTAATTAGGGGACATTATTATTCAGATTTTTGTGTGACAGATTAGTTAGAACTGTATCCTAAAATTATGTTGTTATTTAGTCTCTAAGTTCATTTCTGACTTTTTTGTGACATAGAGTGTAGCCTGCTTGAGTCCACTGCCCATGGGTTTCCAGGCATGAATACTGGAATGGATTGCTAGTTCCTTTTCCAAAGGATCTTCCCTAGCTAGGGAAAGAACCTGTGTTTCCTGCATTAGCAGGCAAATTCTTTACCACTGAGCTACCAGGTAAACCATCCTAAAACTATAGCTTGCATATTAGTTTTAGATTTGAGATATTCCTCCCAGTGAAATCTTTCACCGACACACAATTTGTTCCGTCACTCAGTCATGTCCATTTCTTTGTGACCCCATTGACTTCAGCATGCTAGGCTTCCCTGTCCTTCACCATCTCCCAGAGCTTGCTCAAACTCATCCCTATTGAGTCGGTGATGCCATCCAACCATCTCGTCCTCTGTCATTCCCTCTCCTCCTGCCTCCTATCTTTCCCAGCATCAAGATCGTTACCAATGAGTCATAAATAGATACATTGGTAAGAATGAAACTGCCCTGTTTTGAGCAAGGTAATGAACCTGCAACCCCATCCACGCCCCTTTCATTTTCTTCTCATCCCCAAAGACATTTCTTTTTAGCCATCCTATAATCACCATTGGAGTACCAAAAGGGATTTTTCAAAAACCTCTTCTATTTATAGTTAGGACCCAATGAAAGCTTTTAAAGAGGGTTGGGGACAGTATAAAAGTAATCATAATCAGGCATCTGAATTAAGTAAAGATGGAGCAGGAGGCATGAATACATACCAACGCTTCTTTTCTAAGACTTCAAATATTGCTTTTTTCTTCTCATTAGAGTACTTCTATTCAAATGACACAAAGGATTCAATGTGGCAGAGTGAGTTAATGTGACACTTCTTGTCACTTTGGATAGGCTTAACTGAATTCACACTTATCAGCTGATTTCATGTTCCCTGGGGCAAAGATAGCTTCTAAGAAGCATGTAAATATAATTAAACCACTATCAACTGACATCAAACATTTAGGAAGTAAATATATAATACTTAACAACACCAATCTTCCTTGGCCTTGTTTGGACATATTCCTAGAGTTAAGGATGTGGGCAAAACTCAAAAAGACTTGAAAAAAATATAAAGTGAAGTCTAAAATCAGGAGTGAAACTTTAGGAGAGCATTGTGGCATAAGTAACCTATGAAAATAATTTGGACACAATAATTTTTAAACAAGGAGTATTAGAGATATTCTACAAGCAGGATTTCTTTTTAAGGTCTTAGAAGAGTTTTAAGTACCTTCCTTTTCAATTCCTATTTGTCATCATCTATTATGTGCCAGATATTGAGTGATGCTGATGTGACAATAGATGAGTATGTTCCTACCTTAGAACCTCTGCTTCAAATTCATTTCCTACAGACAGCTTTTGTCCTCAGCAAGCATATTTTTTCAGCCCTGACTTTCCTTATTATCATCATCAATATGTCAAGGAGTTCTGAATTCAGAACTAGACTTTAAATAATCAGATTGTCCAGCTTCCTAGCCATGGGAGGTCCTGGAAAATACTTGCTGTGGGAGAAGCATTATGAAAGAGTTTCTAGCTCTGAAGATGAGTCAAGTTCTATTTTTTATTTGTTAATATAGTATATAATTCTCCAGTTCAGTAATAGCCACTGTCTTTCTTTCTCCTAATAGGTGTTAAGGTGGTTTATTTCCCACTGCAACTAAATGGAGCAAAACGTTTATGGAATACTAAGAAACTTTTTCAGATCATTCTGTTTTTTTCTGTTTATTGAAATAATTACCACCATCTCTTCAATGGGGATCTTGCTCCTCTACTTTCTCTCAAGAAGCAAGCACAAATCCTAAAATGGTTTCCACCATTCCTGTTTCTATACCTTTGTTATTCAAGTGGAAATCCTATTCAATAAGCGTCACATCCCACTTTTATCCCACTGACAGGACTTTCAGTATTTAGTTCATAATTTTGATATCACTGAGTTCCTTAGGGTTAGATCTGGTGATTCTATTATCTATTGTTACATAACAACTATCCCCAAACTAGTGGCTGTAAACGATAACAGTCATTTATTTTTCTCAGAACTCTGCAGTTTTAGCCAAGGCTCAGCAGAGATATCTTGACTCCTGCTCCACATAACATCACCTGAGGTGACTTGAAGGTTAGGGGCTGAAATTATCTGACACCTTTCTCAGGTTCTAGAGGGTGGTGCTGGCTGCCAGCTGGGACCTTGTCTGGACCTATAAGCCAGAACATCTATACATGGCTTCTCCTAACAGCATAATGATTCAAATAAAATCTATCTCAAGTAAAGCTGCTGGTTTCTCAAGGACTAGATTCAATGATGGCAATAAGTCACTTTTGTTTTCTGTTGGTACAGCATTTACACAGTCCAGATGCCAGGGAAGAAATAAAGGGAGTAATAGAAAATTGTTGAATCTATGTGTTATAACTCCCCAACTCTTTCTTCTAGTCACATCTTGTTTATATTCCTCTCACATACAAAATACACTCATCCACTGGAAATATTCCCCCCAATTTTTAGTCCATTGCAGTATCAGTCTCAGGCTGGAGTTTCAGGATTCTTGTCATCTATCCTGGTGCAGATGTGAATGCAGTTCCTTCAGTATTGCCTCATATATAGCCCCTTAGAAACAGTTCATTTTTATATGTTGATCTGAGAACTAACTAAACAATTTATCTACTCCATACATGCCCATCAGACAATAACATTCAAGAAGAGGAGGCATGCAGCATTCTCTGATCCATAGCAATTCTGAAATGAATCAGGTGCATATTTCCATTTTCTGTGAATGATTCCTCTTGACTTTGCCCTTTGGACTTCTGGTTCTACCCTCGAATTATTTTCTTAGTTTGTTTATTTTCAATAAAATTGTTTTTGCAAGTAAGTCACCTTTTCTTTTCCATAAGAAGTTGAGGGTCCAGAGGTCTCTCATTTGTACCATTTTTTTCACATTTAGCCTAAGTTAGTAACAGTTAGAACTGGACATGGAACAACAGACTGGTTCCAAATAGGAAAAGGAGTACGTCAAGGCTGTATATTGTCACCCTGCTTATTTAACTTATATGCAGAGTACATCATGAGATATGCTGGGCTGGAAGAAAAACAAGCTGGAATCAAGATTGCCAGGAGAAATATCAATAACCTCAGATATGCGGATGACACCACCCTTATGGCAGAAAGTGAAGAAGAACTAAACAGCCTCTTAATTAAGGTGAAAGAGGAGAGTGAAAAAGTTGGCTTAAAGCTCAAGGTTCAGAAAACTAAGATCATGGCATCTGGTCCCATCACTTCATGGGAAATAGATGGGGAAACAGTGGAAACAGTGTCAGATTTTATTTTTGGGGGCTCCAAAATCACTGCTGATGGTGATTGCAGCCATGAAATTAAAAGACGCTTACTCCTTGGAAGGAAGGTTATGGCCAATCTAGATAGCATATTTAAAAGCAGAGACATTACTTTGCCAACAAATGTCCGTCTAGTCAAGGCTATGGTTTTTCCAGTGGTCATGTATGGATGTGAGAGTTGGACGGTGAAGAAAGCTGAGCACTGAAGAATTGATGCTTTTGAACTATGGTGTTGGAGAAGACTCTTGAGAGTCCCTTGGACTGCAAGGAGATCCAATCAATCCATCCTAAAAGAGATCAATCTTGGGTGTTCATTGGAAGGTCTGATGTTGAAGCTGAAACTCCAATACTTTGGCCACCTCATGTGAAGGGTTGACTCATTGGAAAATACCCTAATGCTGGGTAGGATTGGGGGTGGGAGGAGAAGGGGATGACAGAGGATGAGATGGTTGGATGGCATCACCGACTCGATGGACATGGGTTTGGGTAGACTCCGGGAGTTGGTGATGGACAGAGAGGCCTGGTGTGCTGCAATTCATGGGGTCGCAAAGAGTCAGACATGACTGAGCGACTGAACTGAACTGAGTTATGCTTCTGCTAGGACAGTTGGTTCCCCCCCCCATTTCTTTTTATTTTTTTTTAATTTAAATTAGTTCATTTTCTATTTTTTTAACTTTACAATATTGTATTTGTTTTGCCATACACTGACATGAATCCACCGTGGATGTACCTGTTTTCCCCTTCCAGAAACCCCCTTCCACCTCCCTCCCCATCCCATCCCTCCGGGTCATCCGGGTTCACCAGCCCCGAGGACAGTTGCTTTTCAAAATAAATAAACAAACGCCAGCTTTGTGGTTTGTTTGTGAATCTTCACTACATTAGACAAAAGATACAACCACAGATAACTTCAATATAGACTCTCTTTTAGATCATACGCACTGTAACTGTATAGCTGAAAACCCTTAAAATCTACAGTTTAAGGAGAATATCCATGAGGCATAGTCCTAAGATTTGTAGAATGTTTTAACTGTAAGGTCCAGGAGTCAATGCTTTAGATATATCTGAAGCTGTAAAGAAGAGTTTCACAGTCATTTCCTAAGCTTCATATCTTCCTAAGATTATTACTTGAGTCTGGTCCCTGCTCTGAATTATTTATTTTGAGAAATTACTGCTACCCAGAGAGGTTGAGAATAACAATTGGTTTTATTCTCAAACCCAGCAAGTCTTGGACCAGTTATATTTAAGCATTCTATTTTTGGCTTCTCTCTCCTATAGAATTTTATCATAAATAGTTGGAATAAGGTAACTGGCCCTTTTAACATTTTATATATGGAAATGACCATATATCACAGAGTTAGCTAATTGGTTTTATGTCCGCATTACTGGAGGAGACATATTTGCCAAACTTTCTTCCACTACATAACAAACGTCCCTTCACTTCCATTTGCAATAATATTCCCTGAAACATGTTAGATATTTGCTAAAAGTCTCCTCAATGCTGTTCTCGTTTCTACTCATCACCTAGTCCCAAGTTTTAAGTTGTTGTTATGGTAATAACCCAGTGCCAGATTCCAAAATATGTTTGAGCTAACTATACTGCAGTTTATGTAGTTGCAAAGAGTCGGACGTGACTTAGCGATTGAACAGCAAATAATACTGCATGACAAGCCAAAATTAATGTGTAAAACCACAACCTATAGACTAGAAGTTAAAAGGTGCACCTCGGGGATGACATCTCAACCTATGATATCTGAGGCCTTAACAATGAACATTGAAGAACCTCCTTAGCTGGTATGGGAATCATCTGAAACAACGCATTCTAAAAAGACTTTCTGTAAAGATGGAATTATTCTATATCTGAGGGGTTTAATATGGTAGCCATAAGCTACATGCAACTATTGATTAATTAATCAATTTTAATTAAATTAAATAGACAAAACTTAATTAATTTTAATAGCCAATTATGCCTCAGTCAGTTCCGTCACTCAGTCATGTCTGACTCTTTGCGACCCCATGGACTGCAGTTTGCCAGGCTTCCCTGTCCATCACCAACTCTCGTAGCTTGCTCAAACTCATGTCCATACAGTCACTAATGCCATCCAACCATCTCATCCTCTGTCATCTCTTTCTCCTCCTGCCTTCAATCTTTCCCAGCATCAGGGTCTTTTCAAATGAGTCAGTTCTTTGTATCATGTGGCTAAAGTGTTCGAGTTTCAGCTTCAGCATCAGTCCTTCCAATGAATATCCAGGACTGATTTCTTTAGGATTGACTGGTTTGATCTTCTGGCAATTCAAGGTACTCTAAGGAGTCTCCTCCAACACCACAGTTCAAAAGCATCAATTCTTCAGTGCTCAGCTTTATTTATAGTCCAAATCTCACATCCATGCATGACTACTGGAAAAACCATAGCTTCGACTAGACAGACCTTTGTTGACAAAGTAATGTCTCTGCTTTATAATATGCTGTCTAGATTGGTCATAGCTTTTCTTCCAAGGAGCAAATGTCTTTTAATTTCATGGCTGCAGTCACCATCTGCAGTGATTTTGGAGCCCAAGAAAATAAAGTCTGTCACAGTTTCCATTGTTTCCCCATCTATTTGCCATGAAGTGCTGGACCAGATGCCATTATTTTTGTTTTTTGAATGCTGAGTTTTAAGACAGCTTTTTCATTCACCTCTTTCACTTTCATCAAGGGGCTCTTCAGTTCTCTGCTTTCTACCATAAGGATGTTGTCACCTGCCTACCTGAGGTTATTGATATTTCCCCCAGCAATCTTGATTCCAGCTTGTGCTTCTTCTAGCCCTGCATTTCACATGATGTACTCTGTCTATAAGTTAAATAAGCAGAGTGACAATATGCATCTTTGATTTACTCCTTTCCCAATTTGGAACCAGGCCCTTTTTCCATGTCTGGTTCTAACTGTTGCTTCTTGACCTGAATACAGATTTCTCAGGAGGCAGGTAAGGTGGTCTGTGTTATAATATTGGACACCACAAATCTGAAAACTTGCTCATTGATACATATGTGAATTGACAATTCTCTGCTGACAGAGAGAACAGCAATCTAAGCTGTTAGTGAGGCTATATGTGGCCTCACTCTGTGCGCTCTCTGCTTCATAGCAGTGAGTAAGTTCCAAAAGCAAGCACTCCCAAAAACACTGGATCAACTTTTATCACTTTGCCTCAGAAATCACAAAGCATGAAGTCTTCCTTACAGATATACTCAAATTCAAGGGTAAGGAACATAGATGCCACTTCAACATCATGTTTTCAGTAGGGAATTTAGGATGGAAGATCTTGTTGTGGTCATCTTGGAAAATAAAATCTGCCATACCAGTTATCCACTAAGTGCGAAGAGGTATATCTTTCTCACTCTACCTTCTTAGATTCTAGATTTCTGATTGTAGTTAATTCATCTCTCCTGGATTATTTTTTCAACTTTGAGAAACCTGGAACTCAATAGTTTTGCTCAAAAGAAATGACATAGAACTTCTTTCATGGTAGTGAGAAAGCTTTTATTTATCTTGGGCTAATATATTTCAACACTTCAGAGTAGAACATACAGCAGATGATGAAGCATGCATGGTTCCCCAGAGCTTTCCATCCTCTCATAAAGGTGCTCCTCGATCAAGAGGCTTCACGTTAGGTGCAGGATAGGGTCAGGAGAGCACGCTATATCCTCAGAAGCTACCTTTTCTCTCTAAACAAACAAAAGGTTATATTATTTTTTAAATTTATTTATTCATTTTAATTGGAGGATAATTACTTGACAATATTGTGATGGTTTTTGGCATACATCAGTATGAATATGTAGGTATACATGTGCTTCCCAGGTGGTGCTAGTGGTAAAGAACCCGCCTGCCAGTGCAGGAGACATAAGAGACACAGGGTTTGATCCCTAGTGGGGAACTTCCCTGGAGGAGGGCATGGCAACCCACTCCAGTATCCTTGCCTGGAGAATCCCATGGACAGAGGAGCCTAGTGGGCTACAGTCCATGGGGTCGCAAAAGGTCAGACCCGACTGAAGTGACTTAGCATGCATGTGCTCATACATGTGTCCCCTCCATCCTGAATCCCCTTCCCCCCTCCCTCCCCACTGTATCCCTCCAGGTTGTCACACCAGCTTTGGGTGCCCTACATCATACATCAAACTTACACTAGTCATCTATTTTACATATGGTAATGTATATGTTTCAATGCTATTCTTAAGTGCAGGTCAGCAATGTAGACAGAGACATAAAGAAAAGATTGTATTATTAACGATTTAACTTTAAAAAATTATCTATCATATTGTTGAAGAAATACACAGTCCTTGTCATTGAACTATTAATAATACCAAAGAGCCTAAAAAATCACAAACATAAGGGTTTACAAACAGTAGGAGATCTTCCAAGAGGGTGATCTGACCAGCATACCACTACATTACAGAATAAGTGTGTTATTTTGTAGCCTGATGATACTTACCTTGTGCCTAAGAATCAAAATACCTCCCTTCCTGTAAATCCTTATCTAACAACTTCAGATGATTTAATCACTTCTGCTATACTCTGTAATACACCAGAGAACAGAGTTCATACCCACATTATAGCACATGTATTACACAATGTGGCATACTTATATACTTATACATGACTCCCTAATTGACAGTTAAATCATGAGGGAGAGAGATGGCATCATTTATAATTTAAATTCACAGAAGCTATATGCCATGGGTAGAATAGAGCCACAATAATTTTGGAATGAACTGTCTGTAGTAAGGAGGTAAAAAAAAAAAAAGCATGTTCATAGTAGAAATGAAATATACTGTTAATAATTGCTTTTATATTATTTTTTTCCTGATATATAGAAATATATATTCATTACTTAGCTAAATTTTCAGGCAATGTCTTTAGAAAGATCCTCTAAAGTTATGAAACTTCTTAAGCAGTGATCAGAAACTCACAACTTGCATTAAAATATTCATATGAGGTGATTTCACATGGACTGCAAATAATTTGCAAGCATTTATGTATAGAATAATCAAATAGACTATGATTAAATTAATTAGGACTTAGATATCAGGGTGAGTTATAAAAGTTTTCTTTGATAAGCTTGAAGCAATAGCTATGTATTTATTTTATGTACTAGTATATAAATTATTAGTTCCGCCTGCCCAGTGCTGCGGAGAAGGCAATGGCATCCCACTCCAGTACTCTTGCCTGGAAAATCCCATGGACGGAGGAGCCTGGTAGGCTACAGTCCATGGGGTCGCTAAGAGTCGGATACGACTGAGCGACTTCACTTTCACTTTTCCCTTTCATGCACTGGAGAAGGAAATGGCAACCCACTCCAGTATTCTTGCCTGGAGAATCCCAGGGACGGTGGAGCCTGGTGGGCTGCCATCTATGGGGTCGCACAGAGTCGGACACGACTGAAGTGACTTAGCAGTAGCAGTATATAAATATATGCATAATGGTAGTGGTATTTTTACTGATAAAATACTTGGGAGAGATAAATATAGAAAAATAAGTTCTTTTTTTAATGTATTTATTCATTTATTTTTGTTTGTGCTAGGTCTTTGTTTCTGCATGGGTTTTTCTCTAGTTGCAACGATCAGGGGCTACTCTCTAGTTGAGGTGCTTGGCCTTCTAATTGCTGTGGTTTCTTTCATTGCAAGGCACAAGCTCTGGAGTGTGCAGGCTTCAGTAGTTGTGTCACATGGGCTCAGGAGTTGCAGCTCCCAGACTTTAGAGCACAGGCTCAATAGTTACTTTGCAGCATGTGAAAACTTTCTGAGCCAGGGATTGAACCCAGGTCTCCTGCATTGGCAGGTGGATTATTTACCACTGAGCTACCTGGGAAGTCCCCAAATAAACTCTTAATGACGCAAATATTCAATGTGCTCTTTTGTGATCCATGAGCTGAATTTGCCTAGAATACAGAAAAGGCTGTGATATAATATTGCAAATTTTTTCAGCTTTTCCAGTTCTAATTAGTTTTTATTTTTCTTAAAAGTTAGAAATAACAGTAGGAATCTAGATCTTTATTTCAAAATGTGTATGTATGTACCTATGTATGTATGTATATATGTATGTATTTATTGAAATATTGTTAATCCCAGTTCCCTCAGTCAGTTCTGTATAATTCTGCATTAAAGAAATTACCTTGATAGATATTGATTTTAGGCCATTAATATGTATTTCAAGCCATACAAAATTAACCTTTCTAATGAGGATGTAAAGTTCAATTGTTTTCTTTTTGTTTTTCTGGTCATGCCATAAAGCCTGTGAGATCTTAGTTCACCAACCGATGATCAAACCCATACCTTTGGCATTGAATGCAGAGAATCCTGACAAGTGGACTACCAGGGAATTCCCAAAGCTCAATTGTTTTTAATACATGCATTTCTAGGTCAAAATATCATAAATCCATTGTCTTTGGGAACTAGGTACCACTAAGAGAGAAGAATAATTAAGTGAAGATTTTTAATGAGCTACTCAAATAATTTTAGATCATTTTTAAATTAAACAATGACAAGATAGTAGGGTTTGGCAAATAGGTCATCAGTTTATGACTCCTTTTCTTGTCTTAAAATTTTATTTTCTTAAGGAAATAGTGTCCATATGCATACATTTTGGTGTGTGCTTATACATTTATTGTTGTTTAGTCAGTAAGTCGTGTCTGATTCTTTTGCAACCCAAGGACTGTAATCCACCAGACTCCACTGTCTATGGGATTTCCCAGGCAAAAATACTGAAGCCGGTTTCCATTTCCTTCTCCAGGAGATCTTCATGACACAGAAATCATACTTGCATCTCCTGAACTGACAGGCATATTCTTTACCACTGAGCCACCTCGGAAGCCAGCTTATACATATCTTCAATTATCTTTGATTAATCATTGAATTATCATGTGATAATTCCCAGTATTCACTTCTAACATCAAAAATTAGATGTTAGCACACAGAAATCCCTTGCATTCCTATACTCCAATAATGAGAAAACAGAAAGAGAAATTAAGGAAACAATACCATTCACCATTGCATCAAAAAGAATAAAATACTTAGGAATATATCTACCTAAAGAAACAAAAGACTTATATATAGAAAACTATAAAACACTGATGAAAGAAATCAAAGAGGACACAAACAGATGGAGAAATATACCGTGTTCATGGATTGGAAGAATTAATATAGTGAAAATGAGTATACTAC
Organism: Giraffa tippelskirchi; assembly: GCF_054371585.1. NCBI lineage: Eukaryota > Metazoa > Chordata > Mammalia > Artiodactyla > Giraffidae > Giraffa > Giraffa tippelskirchi. Next base: position 87,979,782 of record NC_137285.1, on the reverse strand, counting down.
CCAAAGCAATCTATAGATTCAATGCAATCCCTATCAAGCTACCAATGGTATTTTTCACAGAACTAGAACAAATCATCTCACAATTTGTATGGAAATATAAGAAACCTCGAATAGCAAAAGCAATCTTGAGGAAGAAAAATGGAACTGGAGGAATCAACCTGCCTGACTTCAGGCTCTACTACAAAGCCACAGTCATCAAGACAGTATGGTACTGGCACAAAGATAGAAATATAGATCAATGGAACAAAATAGAAAGCCCAGAGATAAACCCACGCACCTATGGACACCTTATCTTCGACAAAGGAGGCAAGAATATTCAATGGAGAAAAGACAATCTCTTTAACAAGTGGTGCTGGGAAAACTGGTCAACCACTTGTAAAAGAATGAAACTAGAACATTTCCTAACACTGTACACAAAAATAAACTCAAAATGGATTAAAGATCTAAATGTAAGACCAGAAACAATAAAACTCCTAGAGGAAAACATAGGCAAAACACTCTCCGACATAAATCACAGCAGGATCCTCCATGACCCACCTCCTAGAATATTGGAAATAAAAGCAAAAATAAACAAATGGGACCTAATTAAAATTAAAAGCTTTTGCACAACAAAGGAAACTATAAGCAAGGTGAAAAGACAGCCTTCAGAATGGGAGAAAATAATAGCAAATGAAGCAACAGACAAACAATTAATATCAAAAATATACAAGCAACTTCTGCAGCTAAATTCCCGAAAAATAAACTACCCAATCAAAAAATGGGCCAAAGAACTAAACAGACATTTCTCCAAAGAAGACATACAGATGGCTAACAAACACATGAAAAGATGCTCAACATCACTCATTATTAGAGAAATGCAAATCAAAACCACAATGAGGTATCATTTCACACCAGTCAGAATGGCTGCTATCCAAAAGTCTACAAGCAATAAATGCTGGAGAGGGTGTGGAGAAAAGGGAACCCTCTTACACTGTTGGTGGGAATGCAAACTAGTACAGCCACTATGGAGAACAGTGTGGAGATTCCTTAAAAAACTGGGAATAGAACTGCCATATGACCCAGCAATCCCACTGCTGGGCATATACACCGAGGAAACCAGAATTGAAAGAGACGTGTGTACCCCAATGTTCATCGCAGCACTGTTTACAATAGCCAGGACATGGAAGCAACCTAGATGTCCATCAGCAGACGAATGGATAAGGAAGCTGTGGTACATATACACAATGGAATATTACTCAGCCATTAAAAAAAATACATTTGAATCGGTTCTACTGAGATGGATGAAACTGGAGCCCATTATACAGAGTGAAGTAAGCCAGAAAGAAAAACAACAATACAGTATACTAATGCATATATATGGAATTTGAAAGATGGTAACGATAACCCTATATGCGAGACAGAATAAGAGACACAGATGCATGGAACAATTTTATGGACTCTGAGGGAGAAGGTGAGGGTGGGACGTTCTGGGAGAATAGCATTGAAACATGTATATTATCATATGTGAAACAGAACACCATTCCATGTTCGATGCATGAGACAAGGGCTCAGGGCCGGGGCAATGGGATGATCCAGAAGGATGGGATGGGGAGGGAGGTGGGTGGGGGGTCCAGGAGGGGGAGCACATGTAAACCCATGGCTGATTCATGTCAATGTATGGCAAAAACTATTGCAATGTTGTGAAGTGATTGGCCCCCAACTAAAATAAATAAATTTATAAAAAAAAAAAAAATTAGATCCACTTCAATAACTACTTTTAATTTTTAAATTATTTTTATAATTAATGCATAATTACCTTTTAACTTAAATAGCACCATCGTATTTAAAATGAAAAAAGAAAAATCAACCATGTCCACTCCTCCATATCCTTTATTCTTATCTCTGGTTTTAATTGGATTTTCTTCTGAAAATTACTAACATATTTCAAAATATGTGTACATTAATATTGGCTTTCTATATTTGTTATTATATTGATTCCTAATAAGAAAGATGATATAAGCATCAACCTGCCCTCCCACATAATTTCTTCCTGCAATATGTCTGTAGTATTTTTTTTTATGTCTGTAGTATTAACTCATCACATATTTTCTAAATAAATATTTAACATTTGCATCATTACAATTAGAAAATATTTTTATAACTTTTATAACATTTCCATTTTTATTGTTAATAATTATAGTTTTGTTTAGTTTTATATATACCGTAGCTTTACTTCTAGCACATTCAAGTGGCAAAATTAACATCTCATTCTTATTCTCTCTCTCTTTCTCTCTTATTTTAAGAAGTGCTATCTGGGGATCTCAATTCTTCTGCTCCAATTCAACTAATTGTGTTTTATAGAATTCCTTTTATCAAGATTTTTCTGATTTTTAGGAATCTGTGTTTCCTGGATTTCCTGTAGTATCCTACAATCTTGCTTTACTCTTTCTTTTTTTTTTTTACTCCCTATATTTAAAAGTTATCTTTTTCATTACTTTCCTGAATAAATCAACATGGGAAGTAGAGTTTTCTTTTTGTTCTGGGAACATTCTGGTTTACTTTTTTCTATTCTCACCTTTGATTGATATCAGTTCTTAGATTGACTGGCAATATTGGTATATAATTCAAGCTGAAAGTCATTTTGCTCCAGCATTTTCTTTTCTTGGCAAGTTTGTTGATTTATTAGATTTTTGTTTGTTGATTGTTTTTTGATTGTTACTATCTCTTTAGTTTGCTATTTGCTGATTTCCTTGTCATTTGTTTCTTGTTATTTTTATAGATTATTGTCATTTTTAAATTGTATTTTTTAAAGCATCTTGGGTAGCAAGTTAGTACTCTTTCTTCTTGATGATATTATTGATATATTTTTTTTTCTTCTACAGTCTCTATCATCATGTTACTTCTATTTAATTTTACTATGTTTCGCTTGTGGTGTTGTTTTTACATTTTAATTTTCTTACTGAAAGTTCTGCAAACTGGTAGAGACAGCATTTCAACTTGGAATCTTGGAAATCTTAAAATTAAAGTAAATTCTCCAATCTTTTACTTGGATCCATAATCCTGGCTGTCAGTGCTCCTGCAGCTTATTGTAGAAGAGAATTGGAGACAATGAAGTGTCTAAATAGTCAATATGTAAACATGCACTTAGCCTCCTGCTTCAAGATCAGTAACTCGCTCATGCCTCTTGTTGTATGTGGTGTAGAAGAATACAGAGAATTTCTGTTTCAGTCTCACAAGAATCCAATGTTCTGCTTTTCCTGGGACAATGAAGAAGCAATTACTCACTACAAACTTTGGAGAAGAGAATCCCACTGTCTAACAGCTTTCTAAAATTTAGTTCTAAAAAGATCCTCTTGTAAAAAGCACTACTACGACTATTATGTCTCCTCAATTCCTTAACTTTTATAAAGTTCTATAGTGCAAAATTAATTTTTGGAACTTTTATATCAGTTATCAGTGGCTCCCAGGTGACTCAGTGGTAAAGAATCTTCCTATTAAGGAGGAGGTTTGAGTTCCATCCCTGAGTCAGGAAGAGCCCCTGGAGAAGTAAATGGCAACCCATTCCAGTGTTTTTGCCTGAGAATCCCACGGACAGAGGAGCCTAGGAGGCTGTTGTCCATGGAGTTGCAAAACAGTCAGACACAATTTAATGACTAAACAACAAGAATAGTGCAAAATTAGCTTTCAAAAGTTCTGTCAGTTATCAGTACATCATTTCCTGTACATCATTCACTTTTTGTTGAAATATTTTATTTTACCTTGTTGGTGTTGCTTAATTCTTTGGTCTAGAGAGTTGAAGAATTATGATGTTAATTCTCAACCTACCACGCATAGATTTGGCAAGAATCAGTGATAAATATGATTATTTGCTATTTTTGTTTTTAGAAGTTTATAAATAAGTAGCTGGTACTTTTTTAACCAAGAAAATGCAGTTCCATGATTATCTTAATTAACCAACAAAACAATTACCAACTGCATCTTTTCATTCCTCAACCATAAAAGAAAACTATTATAAGAAAGGAAAGTTACAGAAAATAATGTGAATTTCTAATGAAACCCTCTCAATACAAAAGAAATAAGCAATAAACCACAATCTCACAGTATATGATCATACAATTCAATGAATAATTAGCAATTCTTTTTTGGCCCTTTAATAGGCCCTAGAGAGACAGTGATAAATAAAGTAAAAGCTATCCCTGCCCTCATGGCTAGTCTCCCAGGGAAGAGAGACATGTGTATGTAAATGCATGCATGATGAAAGTAATAAGATGCTAAGTATATGATGTTATGGCAAAGCAAAAATAACTAACTGTTGGGAAAGACAACTTGAAATGCTATTCAGGTTGATATTTTTAAACATGAAACATGCTAAACTCTTCACCATTTGAACTTAAAAATTTTATATAGCCATATTGAAAACTGAGTCTTAGAATAATGCATAAAAATGAATAACTTTTATCTAGGAGAAATTTTAAAATAAGTGAGAAGAAAACTCTGAATATTGATGCAAGATTGAAGACAGTGGTTTTTGCTGCCTTAAACATGATGACAGAGAAATATACTGAACATAAAATTAACCTGTCATGTCCCATGGATGATTTAACCAGCAGTAGTCAGATTTATACCTCTGACCCTCTATCATCAATCAGCACATAGCTTTCCCATTTTTTTTTTTCCAGATTACAACTCCTAGACTCCACTACTAGAAAGTGGTGCAAGAAAGAAAGCTTATATCCTGTGATACTTGGATAATGGATCTAAGGAAAGACCAAGATCAGACTTCTATACTAAAATCTATGTTCTTCAATATGTGGTACAGTGGAAATGGGTTTCTATCAAAATAACAATAATACTAATGATGGTAGTAGTAATAATGGTAAAACATTTGAAGAATTTTTGACAACTTTCCCAAAAAGGACAGATATAGCTTTTATGAAAAGAAACAAGAACATATAAAAAGGCAAAAATAAATAAATAAATAAATAATGAAATAACAACAGAAATGTGGAAAGAACTGGAAGACAAAAGAATTATATTGTTAAAAAGAAACCTCAAAAATAAAAAGCTGTCACAGGTCATAAAATTAGCTAATCTGTTGGAAAGTTTGAAAAAAATTTAAGTGAAAAAACAAAACCTAAGAAAAATTAATATGGTAAAGAACAGAACTTAAAATAACAGTAAAATACATTTTTAATTTCTTAATTAAAGCTACATTTTTCTTAATGAAAAATAGTTTTCGGTCTCCAAGCCCAAAGAGGTCACCAAGTTTCTAGAAACTTTTTGAATCTTAAGATTAAGTCAAAGTTAATTTTAAGGTTAAACAAAAGTTCTTGCAAGCATTGAGGCAGCAAATCAGATCATGAAAAAGATCAGACTACTCAGAATTCTTGAAACAATTATGGCCAATATTATGAGTAACTTATCACATTCTTTCTATTCTCATAAGTACTTCATGAATATCAATTCAAATATTAAGAAATAGCTGCACAAACTATAAAGTTGATACCCCTATTAACCTCATGTAGAAATTTAACATAAAGAGATACTAAGTGACTTGGTCATGTAAAACAAATATCTGGTCAACTTAAGATTCAAACCCACCATTGTTTCAAGAGTACATACAACTAACAAGAATGCTGTACTCTTAGAGTCAAGTGCCAACAGTAAAATGAGCAAAACATATCCAGTGCACAGTAAAGAGAAAGGAGAGATTATTGTGATTCAAATAATCTCTATCTAACTAAGCCATCATATAGGCAAATTATGCAAGCCTTAGAAAAAATAATATTTTCCTGCAAGAATGGAGATTGAAGATGCACTCTTGAGTAAAAATAAATTAAAATTAAGAAATCAATATTTTGAAAGTAATGGCATAATAATATTGGAAAGGACATTGCAAAAATACTGCTGTAAATATGGTTTGCATACTTATATGTAAATTTAATTTTGATATTGAGAAATATAATTTGCATGTTGAATCATAATGATTATTTACAAGCAGTGTCTCTAAACTTTCAAATAAATTAACAAGCATTATAAAGTGGAGGAGCATACCAAGGGTTGTAAACTGAACTATATTTTTCACTGTGGAAGAGGGATTCTTTTTTTTTATTTTTGTAACTTTTTTATAGAAATATGCATTTACCTATGCATCTGATAAAATTACAAGTAATTGATTTTATAATGAAAATAAGGTTTTAATCTTTCAAACTTTGCAGAAGGAAAAAAATTGTATATTTAAATAGCAAATAACCAGAAAGTAAAGTAACATACGGCGATATAATCATAATAAATTCAGAAGCAACAAACATGAAAATAAATATAATTATGTCAAATTTTCTGATCAAAAGGTAAAAACTTTGAGACTATGGTAATGATTTCACAAAGCTCTCTTAGTTTTCAAGAAACAGACGTATATAAAATTATTCAAAATGCCTAAAAATTCCTCAAAGAAATAGGAAAATACAGAATAAAAAAGGAGAGGAGTGCTGATATTAGGAAGACGAAAATTCAAAGTAAAAAGCATAACATTATCGGTCACTATATACATAAAGAAATATCAATTCAAAGATTTCAGTGACTCAGAGACTAGACATTAAGCTTAAAAAGTAACAAACTGTACACACGTGGCTGATTCATGTCAATGTATGGCAAGAACCACTACAATATTATAAAGTAAGTAGCCTCCAAATAAAATAAATTAATTAATTTAAAAAAGTAACAAACTAGATCTGCAATTTTGTTATGGTAATAAAAAGAGGTAGATGGTTGTTGGAAATGTTTAGACAAAAAATATCTAAAAGGAAGGTTTTTAGCTACAAAGAGTAATAAAATCAAGCAAATAATTGCTTTTGTTCAACAAAGTTTGACATAGTGAATCTTGCAAGTTTATGATAAAATGTATGTAAATCTAAAAAGCTATATAAACTGAAGAAAACTTAGCTTGTTGGTTTTAGTCTCAGATACAAGTAACTACTTCGTTCAGGAAAGTAAAGTAATGAGAAAGGCATTTTTTTCAAACTTTGCTGATATGAAAGGGGAAGATGTCAAAGAAAATTAATTGGATAGAGATTATAGAACATTTTTATAACTATGCTATGCTATAAATGCCAATGTAAGAAGACTTATTTTGATAAATGTTATTTATTTTGTGGTACACCTGGGAATTTTCTGATAATTTTCATACATATTTCAAATATAGCATAGAGCATTAAATACAGTTAGATTTAGTAATTCTGGGTTTCATAATGCTATATCTTGCTTACCCAGCTTTCTCCTTGAATCACTGGATATTGACTCCTTCCTTTTAAGAATATCTATGCTCATGAAAATACTGTCATGGTTTCTTTAACATAGACTCGATAAAATGAAAACCTCACTTGTTTTTACTAGCACTTATCAATGAGATTTTCACTTCTCCCTAGTGCATTCTAGAAATATAGGAGGTTATTTTTGATTGTCACAATAATTAGAGGATATTACTGGCTGTATCAGTAAAATAATTAAAGAACATCGCATAAAACTTCCAATATACTAATAATTATTCATGTTGATGATAAATATGTTCATAATTATTGAAGCCTAGAATATCACCCTGCTTTGAATGTAAATGCAAATTGTTTTGTTATGACTTTATTATGCACTCTAATGATCAGGAATAAAACCATATAAATTGGGGGAAAACTCTGTTCCATTTGGAACATTGCTAAATTAGGTAATAATTTCAGAAAATTAAATCAGTAATATCAATATAGCACAGTTTTGGAGATGCCAATCAGAAATATTAATAACCTCAGAAATGCAGATGACACCACCCTAATGGCAGAAAGGGAAGAGTAACCAAAGGGTCTGTTGATGAAGGTGAAAGGGGAGAGTGAAAAAGCTGGCTTAAAACTCAACACTCAAAAAACTAAGATAACAGCATCTAGTCCCATCACTTCATAGCAAATAGATGGGAAAAAATTGAAACAGTAACAGACTTTATTTTCTTGGGCTCCACAATCCCAGGAGGTGGTGACTGCAGCCATGAAATTAAAAGACACTTTCCCCTTGAAAAAAAAAAAAATTATGACTAACCAGACAATGTATTAAAAAGCAGAGACATTACTTTGCCGACAAAGGTCTGTCTAGTCAAAGCTGTGGTTTTTCCAGTAGTCAAGTACAGATGAGAACTGGACTGTAAAGAAGGCTGAATGCTGAAGAATTGATGCTTTTGAACTGTGGTGTTGGAGAAGACTCTTGAGAGTCCCTTGAACATCAAGGAGATCAAACCAGTCAATCCTAAAAGCAATCAACCCTGAATACCCATTGGAAGGACTGATGCTGAAGCTGAAGCTCCAATACATTGGCTACCTGATGGAAACAGCTGACTCATTGCAAAACACCCTGACACTGGGAAAATTGAGGGCAGGAGGAGAAGCAGGCAACAGAGGATGAGATGGTTGGATGGCATCACTGACTCAATGAACATGAATTTGAGCAAGCTCTGGAAGCCAGTAAAGGAAAGGGAAGCCTGGTGTGCTGCATCCATGATGTTGTAAAGAGGTGGACATGACTGACTGAACAAAAGATAGAACAAATCTGTATAGTTTTCTATCTGAAGCTATTCCATCCAAGTTGTTTTTTCATTAACTTGGGTTTATGAAGGTACATGTCTCTGATGACTTCATGGCAATCAGATATTGATATTTTTTATTATACGTTAACTTTGAAATCCTCTATTATTTTACCAAAAGAGTTTAGCTTTTAAATTATGTACCTAGTTCTTTTACCTCTGTAAAGTGAGTTTGACAGAGACCATTTATTTAACTATAATATCCTCTCTTACCTTCCTTTAGCAATAGAATTTTGTTAACTAGAGTAGAGTTACTGTCTGCCTAGGCAGACATTACTTTACACAGAATTTGTTGCATTTTTGTGTCTCTTTGTAAGTTTTTGCCAATGGGAAATGAGTGGAATGTACATGAGAAACATCAAGCTTTGATCTTTAAAGTTTGAGGTGTGTGTGTGTGTGTGTGTGTGTGTGTGTGTTTGTGTTTCAGGAATTTGGTTCTAATCATGGCAAATTAGTACCAGTCATGTTCTCACACATATGAGGACAAAAAACCATACAGTTGTTGAAAAGCAAGATAGAACATACTAGAGCTGCCTACCAGAACCAGATCATCTGTCTACCTCAGAGTTGTCACCTAAGTGGCAAATACACTCCCATCTTTTTAAATGTACTTTATTTGGCATTCTCTTTATTATACAAACTTAGCATGTAACATAAATATGCCAATGTTATCAAATAGTTGTCATTAAAAGTCAGTCTAACAGTGTTGAGAACCAATGTTTGAAATTACTAAATATGTATACTGAATTTAGAGATATGTACATTTTATTATACATGTTAATAGTTGTGCTATGCTGTGCTTAGTCACTCAGTCATGTCTGACTCTTTGCGACCCCATGTACTGTAGCCCACCAGGCTCCCCTGTTCATGGGGATTCTCCAGGCAAGAATACTGGAGTGGGTTGCCATGCCCTCCTCCAGGGGATCTTCCCAACCCAGGGATCAACTCAGGTCTCCTGAATTGCAAGTGGATTGTGTACCATCTGAGCCACCAAGGAAGCCCTTTCTGGTATGTGTGTGTGCTCAGTCGCCCAGTCATGTCAGATTCTTTTTGACCCCATGGACTATAGCCTCCCACCCTCCTCTGTCCATGGGATATCCCAGGTAAGAATACTGGAATGAGTTGTCATTCCCTTCTCCGTGGAATCTTTCTGAACCAGGGATGGATCCCATGTCTTCTGCACTGGCAGGGGGATTCTTTAACACTGAGCCACCAGGGAAGTTTAAGGATCAGGAAATCCTGAATTCGAATTTGATCTGTCCTCAGCTGTTCCTCTTCTCTAAAATGGGAATGTAATAGGCACTTATCCATCCCTTTATCTGACAAACAATAATTTGAGACACATCTTCACCTGGGGAAGTTATTCAAACTCCATTTATAGTAATGATGGCTAATTTAATAAATATTAACTACAGTGGCTACTGTGTGCCAGATGTACTCCATAGTATGCAGAGCCATAAGAGCTCTCTCATGGAATTTACAATTCAGTGTTAGAGACAGGATTAAATGAAAAATGCACAATACCTGGGATATGTTAAAAATTCAACAAATGTTTATTTTCTCATAGGACTTTCATACATTTTGCAGGTTGGTACTAATCTGTCTGCAATGTGGGAGATCCGGGTTCAATTCCTGCGTTGGGAAGATCCCCTGGAAGATGGCATGGAAACCAGCTCTAGTATTCTTGCCTTGAGAATCCCATGGACATAGGAGCCTGGCAGGCTACAGCCCATGGGGTCACAAAGAGTTGGACACAACTGAGCCATTAACACTTTGATTGCTAAGTAAAGATTGTCATATGCTTGGCACACAGTAATTCCTCAGGCATGATACCTATGATGTTATTGCCAGGTTTGCTCAGCATTTGCAAAGCCTTGGGTAATGGAGTTTAGACAACACAGGAAACCAAAATCATCAGTACAACAAATAACTAATATTTACTGAGCAAGAAGGGGGCAACAGAGGGTCAGATGATTGGATGGCATCACCGACTCAATGGACATGAGTTTGAGCAAGCTCCTGGAGATGGTGAAGGACAGGGAAGCCTGGCATTCTGCAGTCCATGGGGTTGCAAAGAGTTGGACACGACTGAGCAACTGAACAGCAACCAACTGCTTCATGCTCACATTTATAATAAGCACTTTACGTAAATTGTCTTCCCTACCTCAGTAAGTGGTGACTCCATTCCTCAAGTTAAACACTGGAATCATCTTTGATCTCTCTCTCTCTCATGTTGGATCCAAGTTCCCTGACCATCAAACTCGAATTCATGCCTCCTGCTGTGCAAACAGAGAGTCTTCACCGCTGGAACCCCAGGGAAGTCCCCACACACATTGTATTTTACTTTACTTTCTTAATTTTTTTTTCACACATACAATTTCTTTCCAGAATCTGACCACATCTTACCTCCTACTGCTTCCAAATCAATCAAAGATATTAGCTCTCACCTGGACAATTGCAACAGCCTTCTAGCTGGTCTCCCTGCTTCCTAGCTCTTCTACAGTCTATTCTCACATGGCAGCGAAGGGAAACCTCTAAAACCTTTCATCTTCTTCCTTTGCTCCAAATCCTCAGTGGTTCCAATCTCACTCAGAGTAAATGTCAAAGTCCTGACAGTGGGCCGCCAGATCCTACACACCTTGTCACCAGCCTCCTCGCTGATGCCATCTAGTCTACCTGCCCCTTTCCTCACTTCATGCCAGCGACACTGACCCCTCCTGCCTTTCTGTGTACATGCCAGGCATGCCCCTGGCTCAGGACTTTTGCATACATTCATTTCTCTGTCTGAAAGTGTTTCCCCCCAGATGAATTGCTTCTTTATTTCATTCAGGGGTTGGCTTAGAATCCTCTTATCTGGAAGACCTTCACAGACCAACCTGAAGTGAAATAGCTCCTACCCACCCTGACACTCTATCCTCCATACTGTGCCTTTCTGTCTTTGTGGCACTTCCCACCACCTACTGTATTAAATATTTATTGGTTTATTGTCTGCCTTTCCTTGACAGACACCGAGGAGGCAGGAACTATGGTTTATTCACTGGTGTGACAACTTGGCACATGATTGGACCTCACTAAAGATACATTAATCCCAACCATGATCCTGTGCACTAGATATTGTTCTCCCTCTACTTTTCAGATAAGGAAACAGACTCAAAGTTTTGCAGGAAATTTCTCATAATCACAAAACTTTAGGCAAGTGATGGACCCAGGCAGTGTGGGACTCAAGTTCTTCTTTAAATTTTTTTTTAATTAATTATTTTATTTTGGGCTGTGATGGGTCTTTGTTGCTGCACAGGCTTTCTCTAGTTGTGGCGAGTGGGGCCTACTTTCTAGTTGTGGTGAGAGAGCTTCTTATTGTGGTGACTTCTCATTGCGGTGCCCATTGCAGAGCACTGGCTCTGGAAGATGTGGGCTCAGTAGTTGTGGTGCATGGGCTTAGTTGTTCTGAAGCGTGTGGAATCTTCCTGGACTAGGAATTGAACCCATGTCCCCTGCATTGGCAGGTGGGTTTTTCACCACTGTACCGCCAGGGAAGTCCGTCAAGTCAGTTCTTTTAACATCAAAGCCATACAGACTTTGCTGTAGGTAGAATAACACCAATTTTGAAAGGTCACCCTGTCAAGCTCATGCTGGTCTGATTCTCTGAATAGAGATTATTGTTGTTTTCAGTCACCCAGCTGTGTCCGAGTCTTTCCAACCCCATGGACTGCAGCACGCCAGGCCTTCCTATCCCTCACCATCTCCTGTAGTTTGTCTAAGTTCATGTTCATTGCATTGGTGATGTTGTCCTGTTATCCCATCCTCTGATGCCCTCTCCTCCTTCTGCCTTCAATCTTTCCCAGCATCAGGGACTTTGCAAGACAAAAAAAAAAAAAAAAAAAAAAGCTATATAACGTCTGACTTTAGTAGGTTCAGAAAGAAAATATTTCAAGTCATGGAGTCCTTGAGAATGAATGGAACAGAACCATCAGATGTACTTTCTACGAGCTGAGCAGGCAGTTTCTACCTTGTGTTGCCTCTCACAGTGACCCACAGGGCATCTGGCCTCTCCATTCAGGGAGTCTCCTCAAGGCCATGGCCAGCCAGGCCTGGATTTGATGTCATCTTCGCTGGCATCTGGTGATGTTTGCACTAATGCTGAAGCCACTAACATCTCTGGTGCTCTATTTCCTTGAAACAGGGAGCTGGCAGGCAGGCACCTCAATACTGGGGCCAGCTGCTGGTGAGGGGATTAGAGGGAAGTCAGGGGAGGCTGCCTAGCCAAAGAGTGGGCTTGCTTAGGGCCAAGCTTATCCGGGGCATTCTGCCCGCTACTTCTACTGTGGTTTCTCCCAGCTAAGAGTTTATCCAATTCCTGGACCAATAAATATTTATCTGCCAAAAGGCTAATCTTGTGTCTCAATTAAGTTTTCACTTATTGTTCACTATCATTTTTGCTGTGATCATGGTAGGGTTACAGGTTCTATGGATAGAGCAGAGGGGCCTGGACTATGTAGGAGACTCTGAAGTATTTCTCAAAGCATGCTTCAGAGGAGGCCAGGATGCAATGACCACCACTTCCGTCATCTGAATAACATGTCTGAGCTGCTCACTATCATTAATTCATTTAATCGAGGTTTCAACAGTGACCTTGGACTGGGGCACCAGCAGTGACCTCATAGAACAGAGAGTCTAAACAGAGAGACTGACAAGTAAAGAGTTACTACTGCCAATGTGATGGGTTTCTTCAATGGGAGACTGTACATCATGAACCTTGGTATCAAGTCTCAGGTCAGCTACTTAGCTATGTAACCATGGGAGGTGAATTCATCTGCCTTTAAGTGATTGGCCTTAAATGTAATCCAAGACTGCCTTTAATCCACAGTCCTTTAAGTGGTTGACCCAGGTTCAAGTCTAAGCAGTCTGGCCTCACCTCCTTTGTGGCTCAGGTTCCTCCTCTGTAAAACTGGGATAATAATAGTAGCGATCCCACAAGAGTCCTGCAGGCTATGCTGAATTAGGATTTTATCCAAAGGATAATGAGAAGACTTGTTCTTTTTTTTTTTTAATTTTTATTTTTCGGCCAGGCAATGCATGGGACTTTAGTTCCCTGACCAGGGAACTTACACTATGAAAGCACAGAGCCTCTAGAATCCTAACCACTGGAGCACCAGGGAATTCTCTGAGAAGACTTGCTTTAAAGCAAGGAGAGAGATACTCAGTTTTGCACCTGAGGCTTTGCACAGACTGGCCCCTCCTCACTGGAAATGCCCATCCTGCCTTGTTTCCCATCTCTGTCTACACACACCCCTCAGCCCTACACAAGCAGCCTTTCCTACTTATACTGAGCCCCTGGCTTCTGACACCCTACCGAGATTTAAGCTCATGGCACCCTGTATGACAGCTGTTCCATCTCCTCATTTCCACTCTGAGCCCCAAGAGATCTCCCCTACCCATATTCTTTCCCAAGATTCCTCTGAACTGCCATATAGTTTGGCACAGAGAAGTCATAACAAAATGGTTAAAGACTCAGTTTTTCAGTCAAAGCTGGATTAAAATCTTGGCTTTGCTGCTTTTGTTGGACAAACCACTTCACCTTTCTGTGACTCAGTTCCTTCATCTACACAACAGGGGAAATAATAGTACAAATTCACCTAGTAAGATTGCTGGGAGGACTGCAGATGATAATGTGCATAAAAGCATTTAGGATATTGTTCAACAAATAGTAGTAACTTGTATTATTATTAGTAACCTACTGTTACATCTTCTCTGTAGTTCAGACAGTAAAGAATCTGCTTGCAATGCAGGAGACCCCTATTCCATCCCTGGGTCAGGAAGATCCTCTGGAGAAGGGAATGACAATCCACTCCAGTATTCTTGCCTAGAGAATCCCATGGACAGAGGAACCTGATGGTTACAGTCCGTGGGGTCTCAAAGAGTTGGACATGACTGAGTGGCTAACACTACTACCGTGTTACACTAACTTAAAAACAGAACCAGTTCCTGGTCTGTGAAATAAACAAACACAATAAAGCAGACTATGAAATATTATGAAATGTGTGTTTCCATTTTGGTTAAAACGTAGGAAAATGCTATAAGGGTTATACTTACATGTTAAGAGAAGTATGTCTGGGTTTTAATTTTCTTTTAAAAATTTCTGCAATGAATATTTGTTACTTGTGCTATGAAAACAAAGATTTTCACCAAAAAGCATACCATGAAGTTGCTATCAGCAAATAGTTACTGATATATAAAATGAGATAAACCAAGCAATTCAGTAACTTTCTATGGCCAACAACTTTTCTGTGGTCAAAAAAGGATAACTATTTTTTTTTTTTTTTTGCCCAGTCTGGATTATATATTTTTTAGGTTGTAGGTATCTCAGCTATTCTAATTAAGTTCTTCTTTTTAATCAAAACCTCCAAGGAATGATTGTGTCTTTACTCAGAGCCCTTATTTCTAAATTGAAATAGTTGTTAGGCTTTACTCATCGGCTCTCTCAAACTAGGCTCTTTAGACATACATTTCTTACTAAGTATTGTTTAACACGGAGAAGGCAATGGCACCCCACTCCAGTACTCTTGCCTAAAAATCCCATGGACGTAGGAGCCTGGTAGGCTAGTCCATGGGGTCGCTAAGAGTCGGACGCGACTGTGCGACTTCACTTTCACTTTTCCCTTTCATGCACTGGAGAAGGCAATGGCAACCCACTCCAGTGTTCTTGCCTGGGGAATCCCAGGGACGGCAGAGCACAGAGTCGGACACGACTGAAGCGACTTAGCAGCAGCAGCATTGTTTAACAAGTCGTTTGCTATCCTACAGTATGCTCTTGAAAAGCTATCTGCTTGACTTGTTAACGAAAGCGGTTATGTCTGGTTCCTGCACTGCATCTCTAATAAGTGACCTGTGCTAGTTCCTCTTCTACTGCATTCCTTTGATCTAGATGTGTGCTATCTCTATCTTGCACTGAGCAAATGGAAGCTATTCTAGAGCCCATTTCAGGGAAAAAGCAAACAATAATTCGGCCTGAAGATGCAGGTCCTCAGTGAGCTTTCATTGCACTGTATGATGATTCTCCTTGTGAATCACCATTAAACATGCTCAAGGAGCAGGTGACAAGGGGCATTTACTGTAAAACTGTCCTTCCCACAACCATCAAGAAGCTAAATACTGAATATTCTAAACCTAAAACAAAGTTCTCACATTATTATAATGAGTTCATGCTACATAAGCTGCTGGCAACACTGAGTTTCTGCCAGAAATGTTTAGTTTTTCATTATCTAAATTACTTCCATGTTCAACAAGTGACATAATTTCAAATTGCTTTAGGATTTTAAAAATACATTTTATAGTTATAGTTAGTTCACTATTGTATTTTCATTTACTAAACATTATCTGAATAAAATACTCCTGTATACATCACTGGTAATAGGAGAATAAGGAATATTAATCATAGCATAGACTTCTTATTTTTCTTAGGCTATATATTAAAGATAAATAGTAAAGTTCATGGTATGATAAAAAAAAAAAAAGTACCCTAACATAGGAAAAGAAAATATTCAGATTATAAAATATTTAAGAATTTATTATGAAGAAACTATCACCCCAAGCAGATTTATTTGTGTTTACTCCCTATAGAGACCTTCCAGTTTAATAGCTTGCTTAGAAAGCTATACACTTACATTCATACAATTAAGATAGAGCTTAATGCAAGGTAAAAGTTCATGTTTTACTGAAGCAATTCCTATGTTTTGGTAATTTGTAAGTAGTTCTAGATAAACACTTTTTTATTAAAAAGAGAAGCAAACTATAAATAATTGCTTAGTGGATGCAGGAGAAAATGAAAATTTTAAAATTCAAAAATATATTCTATGCTTTAGTATAAGATGTGAATAAAGGGTATCAGAATTTGGAAATACTGTCTAAATAAATAGAAATAACTTCAGTGATAACCTAACACATCATTAGATAACTCATTGAAAGACTTAATTATAGCATTCTTATTCTGATGACAAATAGAAAGTGGTTAAAAAATTCATTGTGATATGGATTTGACTGTATATCATAGAAATAATGCTGCTACTTCCAATACGCATTTTGAATGAACAGGACCCAAATTAATGCAACATGTATTGCTTTGGAAATACACCTTTCAAATATAATTCATAGGAATCATCCTCATACCTGCTGATTTCTCACTGAGGTGGTAAGTTTCCAAGCAAAATGTTTAATATTGTAGCTCTCATTACGTGCACAGCACATAAGAGGGAGTAAGTTTAACACTTAGAAAGAAATGCTCCTGGATGAGGGATCAATGCAAGCTGAAATTACTTTTGTCCCTTAGAAAATATGAATACTCAGAATCTGAATGTTGTGTCAAATTACTCACATATTCTTTTTCAAGCATGCACATATAACAATAGTCTATCTATATCACAAAAATAGAAGAGAGTGTTACATTTCACCATGGAATAATTCTTAGTCTAACTGGCAAAAGTTAAAATGGGTACTTGAATATAGCTAAAGAATTTATGTTGCCAAACCATTTATTTAAGTAAAAAAAGTAGACTAAATTCAATAATCCTTACATTAATAAATTGAATTGCAATAATAGGGAAAACATTCCTAATGGCTTTTAACTTTCTAAGCTCATTTAATACTTTGGAGTAATGGACATTAGTTTTACATTAAAGATGAATATGTTTCACATTAAAATAATGAACATTAAATACTTCCTTTAAAGTCTTACAGAGTGTATTGTGTGAATAAATGTGACTCCAAAATACACCATTTCATAGATAAACAAAAAGTTATAGGATAAATATACACAGTATAAATATTTGTATTTTATTAGCTGTCCACATTGTAAATGACAGCATCACATCAGAGGAAATTTTTCAGATATATGAATATGATTCTTGATTATTTGGAAAACTTTCTTTATCATATTTATTTCTTTTCAAGTACAGCAAATTCCCACTGGTTATCTATTTTACATATGGCAATGTATATGTTAAATTCATTGAAATACTAACTGTCCAAGTCAGGTCTTAAAACTACTACTCTATTTTAATAAGATTTATTAACTTATCATCATTCAGTGTGAGCAGATCAATCTCTAATCTCAGAAACAGGAATTATTTTGTATGAATTTTCTTTAGAATGTTCAGCACATATGTTGTGCTTCAAATTAATAGTCACATAATCTTGTACATGTTAGCAAGAAACGGAATTTTTTTTTAAATTTCTATTTGCAATTTACTGGCACTGAGAATGTGTTCTTTGGAACAAAATTTGTGTTCCAAGTTTATGGCTCCAAATTGACAATTCCCACACAGATAAATAAATGCCTAAAAGTGCAGTGAAGTCATCTATATTTATTTCAAAGTATAAGTCAACAACGATAACTAATAAGGACTGATGGGAGAGGCAAAGTTGTTAACTGGTAAATAACAGCATCTAAAACATCACCTGGCAAACCTTTGTTATCCAACAAATGCTATAATTTGGTTGATGTTTCTATTTTATTTCTATGTGTATATGCTGAAATCCATATAAAGTCCAGCATTCCTTTTCTCAAAAAACAATTTTACTCCTGGTTATATACTGGGGAAAAAAAAAAAAAAAACTAACTCAAAAAAATGATGCACTCCTATGTTCATAGCAGCATACTTATAGTTGCCAGGATA
This sequence comes from Giraffa tippelskirchi, assembly GCF_054371585.1. Classification (NCBI taxonomy): domain Eukaryota; kingdom Metazoa; phylum Chordata; class Mammalia; order Artiodactyla; family Giraffidae; genus Giraffa; species Giraffa tippelskirchi. The sequence goes on along the minus strand of NC_137285.1, from coordinate 87,961,521 downwards.
TAAAAGCAATGTAAGTGTCCATCAACAGATGAATATGTAAGAAAGATGTAATACACACACTCACACATATACAGTCATACAATGGAGTGCTATTCAGCCAGGAAAAATAATGTTTTTTGGGGTTTTTTTGCCATTTGCGACAATATGGATGGACTTAGTAGAGAAGGAAATGGCAACCCACTCTAGTATTCTTTCCTGGAAAATTTCACAGACAGAGAAGTCTTGGCAGTCCATAGTGTTGCAAAAATCTGGACATGACTGAGCAACTGAGCATGAATGCACAGGTAGACTGGGAGGGTATTATGATAAATAAAATGTCAGATAAAGAGAGACAAATACCACATTGTATCAGGTATATGTGAAATCTAACAAAATGTAGCAAACTAGTGAACACAACAACAACAACAACAACAAAAGCAGACTGCAGATAAAGAGAACAAGCTAATAGTTGCCAGTGGGGAGGAGGGGCAAGACAAGGGTAGGGAATTAAGATGTTCAAACAACTATATATTAAAAAAGCTCTAGGAATATGCTGCACAGCACAGGGAATACATAGGCAATATTTTATAATAACCATAAATGCAGTATAAACTTTAAAACTGTGAATCACTATGTTGTATACTTGAAACAGATTGGTGCAAAAGTAACTGTGGTTTTTCATTGTTGAAATTTGCAGTTTAATATTGGAATACATTCTTAAATAAATATGGTTATGTTACACAACATTTGTAATGTGCATTTCTCACTTTATGTTTTTTGCTAAAGAATTATTACTTGTTGTGTATTCTGTGTTCATTTTCTACTAGGGAAAAGATGCTTGTGCATGGCAACAAGGAACATTATGTGTACTTTGTGTGTACCAGGAGCCAGAAGAAAGGAGCAGTGTTCCCACAGAGGCTGAGTCAGACTTGCCTGTGAGAGTCCCGGAGTCTCCAGAGGGCACCTGGGTTGACAGTTTGGCCTGAGGCCAAACAACAAGGAGGGAACTCAGCCCCAGCCTGTGGCAAGAATCCCTTAGAAGCAATGGAGTAGCCATAATAGTCAACATAAGAATCCAAAATCCAGTTCTTGGTGCAATCTCAAAATGACAGAATGATCTCTTCGTTTCCCAGACAAACCATTCAATTTCACAGTAATCTAATAAGTCTATGCCACAACCGGTTAATGCCAAAGAAGCTGAAGTTGAACAGTCCTATGAAGACCAACAAGACCTTCTAGAATTTCAGTTCAGTTCAATTCAGTTCAGTCGCTCAGTCGTGTCCGACTCTTTGCGACCCCATGAATCCCAGCACGTCAGACCTCCCCGTCCATCACCAACTCCCGGAGTCTACCCAAACTCATGTCCATCGAGTCGGTGATGCCATCCAGCCATCTCATCCTCTGTCATCCCCTTCTCCCCCTGCCCCCAATCCTTCCCAGTATCAGAGTCTTTTCCAATGAGTCAACTCTTCACATGAGGTGGCCAAAGTACTGGAGTTTCAGCTTCAATATCAGTCCTTCCAATGAACACCCAGGACTGATCTCCCTTAGGATGGACTGGTTGGATCTCCTTGCAGTCCAAGGGACTCTCAAGAATCTTCTCCAACACCACAGTTCAAAAACATCAATTCTTCGGTGCTCAGCTTTCTTCAGGTTGATAGGTGCCCAATATGCTACTGGAGATCAGTGGAGAAATAACTCAAGAAAGAATGAAGGGATGGAGCCAAAGCAAAAACAATACCCAGTTGTGGATGTGACTGGTGATAGAAGCAAGGTCCGATGCTGTAGAGAGCAATATTGCATAGGAACCTGGAATGGTAGGTCCATGAATCAAGGCAAATTGGAAGTGGTCAAACAGGAGATGGCAAGAGGGAACGTCTACGTTCTAGGAATCAGCGAACTAAAATGGACTGGAATGGGTTAATTTAACTCAGATGGCCATTATATCTGCTACTGTGGGCAGGAATCTCTTAGAAGAAATGGAGTACCGATCATGGTCAACAAAAGAGTCCGAAATGCAGTACTTGGATGCAATCTCAAAAATGACAGAATGATCTCTGTTTGTTTCCATGGCAAACCATTCAATATCAGGTAATCCAAGTCTATGCCCCAACCAGTAATGCTGAAGAAGCTGAAGTTGAACGGTTCTATGAAGACCTACAAGACCTTTTAGAACTAACACCCAAAAAAGATGTCCTTCTAGAACTAACACCCCCAAAAGATATCCTTTTCATTATAGGGAACTGGAATGCAAAAGTAAGAAGTCCAAAAATAGCTGGATCAAAGGGTAAATTTGGCTTTGGAGTACAAAATGAAGTAGGGCAAAGACTAACAGAGTTTTGTGAAGAGAAAGCACTGGTCATAGCAAACACCCTCTTCCAACAACACAAGAAATGATTTGACACATGGATATCAACAGATGGTCAATACTGAAATCAAATTGATTATATTATTTGCAGCCGAAGATGAATAAGCTCCATATACTTAGCAAAAACAAGACCAGGAGCTGACTGTGGCTTAGATCATTAACTCCTTATTACACAATTCAGACTTGAAGAAAGTAGGGAAAACCACTAGACCATTCAGGTATGACCTAAATCAAATGCCTTACGATTATATAGTGGAAGTGACAAATAGATTCAAGGGATTAGATCTGATAGACAGGGTGCCTGAAGAACTATGGCAAGAAGTTCATGACATTGTACCAGAGGCAGTGATCAAGACCAGCTCCAAGAAAAAGAAATGCAAAAAGGAAAAATGGTTGTCTGAGGAGGCCTTAAAAATATCTGAGAAGAGAAGCTAAAGAAAAAGGAGAAAAGGAAAGATATACCCATCTGAATGTAGAGTTCCAAAGAATAGCACGGAGATATAAGAAAGCTTTCCTCAATGATCAATACAAAGAAACAGAAGAAAACAATAGAATGGAAAAGACTAGAGATCTCTTCAAGAAAATTAGGACTATCAAGGGAACATTTCATGCAAAGATGGACACAATAAAGGACACAAATGGCATGAAACTAACAGAAGCAGAAGATATTTTTTAAAAAGATGGCAAGAATACACCAAAGAACTGTACAAAAAAAAAAGATATTAATGACTCAGATAACCATGATTGTGTGATCACTAACCTAGAGCCAAACATCCTGAAATCCATGCTCAAGTGGACCTTAATAAGCATCACTATGAACAAAGCTAGCGGAGGTGATGGAATTCCATCTGAGATATTTCAGTCCTAAAAAAATGATGCTATTAAAGTACTGTACTCAATATACCAGCAAATATGGAAAATTCAGCAGTGGTCACAGGACTGGAAGAGGTCAGTTTTCATTCCAACCCCAAAGAAAAGCAATGCCAAAGAATGGTCAAATACCACACAGTTGTACCCATCTCACACTAGAAAGTAATGCTCAAAATTCTCCAAGCAAGGCTTCAACAGTACAAGAACCAAGAATTTCCAGATAGTCAAGCTTAATTTAGCAAAGGCAGAGGAACCAGAGATCAAACTGCAAACATCCAATGGATCATAGAAAAAGAAAGAGTGTTCCAGAAATACATCTACTTCTGCTTTACTGACTATGCCAAACCTTTGACTGTATGGATCACAACAAACTGGAAAATTCTTCAAGAGATGGAATACCAGACCACCTTACCTGTCTCCTGAGAAATCTTTATGCAGGTCAAGAAGCAACAGTTAGAACCAGTTGTCCTGAAACAACAGACTGGTTCCAAATTGGGAAAGGAATACACTGAAGCTGTATATTGTCACCTTGGTCATTTAACTTATATGCAGAGTACATCATGTGAACTACCAGGCTGGATGAAGCACATACTGGAATCAAGATTACCAGAAGAAATATCAATAACTTCAGATAGGCAGAACACACAGCCCTATGGCAGAACGCAAAGAGGAACTGAAGTGCCCCTTGATGAAAGTTAAAGAGGAGAGTGAAAAAGCTGGCTTAAAACTCAACATTCAAAAAACAAAGATCTAGACATCTGATCCCATCACTTCATAGCAAGTAGATGGGGAAACAATGGAAACAGTGACAAATTTTATTTTCTTGGGCTCCAAAATCACTGCAGATGATGACTGCAGCCATGAAAGTAAAAGACACTTGCTCCTTGGAAGAAAAGCTATGACCAATCTAGACAGCATATTAAAGAGATATTACTTTGCCAACAAATTTCCATCTAGTCAAAGGTATAGTTTTTCCAGTAGTCATGTATGTATGTGAGTTGGTCCATAAAGAAAGCTGAGGATCAAAGAATTGATGCTTTTGGAAAGCATCAATGGTGGTGTTGGAAAAGACTCTTCAGAGTCCCTTGGGCTGCAAGGAGATCAAACAGTCAATCTTAAATGATATCAGTCCTGCATAATCTTTGGAAAGACTGATGCTGAGGCTGAAGCTTTAATACTTTGGCCACCTGATGCAAAGAACTGACTCATTGAAAAAGACCCTGATTCTGGGAAAGATTGAAGGCAAGAAAAGGGGACAACATAAGATGAGATGGTTGGATGGCATCACTGACTCAATGGACACGAGTGTGATGAAGCCTCAGGAGTTGGTGATGGACGGAGAAGCCTGGTATGCTAGAGTCCGTGGGGTCACAAAGAGTCGGGACATAACTGAGTGACTTAACTGAACTGAACTGACAGAAATAATGTTAGACAAAAAGCAAATTCAAGGAAGTTTCTTATTTGAGTTCAGCATGGGTCAAAAATCACTGGAGACAACTGGCAACATCAACACATCATTTGTCCCAGTAATTGCTAATGGAAACACAGTGCAGTGGTGGTTCATGTAGTTTTGCAAAGTGCTGAGAGCCTTGAAGATGAGGTATGCAGTGGCTGGCCATCAGAAGTTAAGCTACCAATTGTCAAAGCTGATCCTCTAACAACTACAGGAGAAATTGCCTAAGAATTCAACATTGACCATTCTATGGTCATTCAGCTTTTAAAACAAATTGAAAAAGTAAAAAAACTAGGTAAATGGGTGCCTCATCAGTTCAGTGGAAAAAAAAATCATCATATTTCTGTGTTTACTCATATTCTACACAACAACAATAAACCATTTCTTGATCAGATTGTGGTGTGCAATAAGCAGTGGATTTTATATGACAACCAGCGATGACTAACTTAGTGGCTGGACTGAGAAGTTCCAAAGCGTGTCCCAAAGTCAAACTTGTACCACAAAAAGATCATGGTGGTCTACTGCCTGTCTGATCCACTACAGCTTTCAAAATACTGGTGATGCCATTACATGTAAGAAGTATGCTCATCAAATCAATGAGATGCACCAAAAACTGCAACACCTGCAGTCAGCATTTGTCAATAGAATGGGCCCAGTCCTTCTCCACGACAATGCCCAACCACATATCTCACAACCAATGCTTCAAAAGTTGAACAAACTGGAATATGAAATTTTGCCTCATCAGCCATATTCACCTGACCTCTTTCAAACCACCTACTACTTCTCCAAGCATCTCAATGACTTTTTGCAGGGAACATGCTTCCACAACTAGCAGAATCAGAAAATGCTTTCCAAGAGTTCGTTGAATCCCACAGCATGGATTTGTATGCTACAGGGGTATACAAACATATTCCTTGTTGGCAAAAATGTGTTGATTCCAATGGTTCCTATTTTGGTTAATAAAAATGTGTTTGAGTCTAGTTAAAACGATTTAAAATTCATAGTTCAGAGACGCAAGTATTTTTCACCAACTTAAATATAATATTGTATGTCAGCTAAACCTTAATTAAAGAAAAGAAAAAAGAATGAAGCTTGGTATATCATTCTCCCTAATTTCAACCTATTTTATAAAGCTATAGTTAATACTACATTGTTGTATTTTAACAAACAGGTACATAGTTCAATTGATTTCAACTGAGAGCCCCAAATAAGTTTATACATATATGATCAATTAACTTACCATAAAAGAACCAAAAATATACAGTGAGTAAAAGGTGGCCTCTTCAATAAATGATCATGGGAAAACTGGACAGTCATATACAAAAGAATGAAACTGGAACGAGCTTATACCATATACAAAAATTAATTCAAAATAAAAACTTAAAGACATGAAGTCATTAAAAAAAAAACAAAACCTAGGCTGTAAGCTTGTTGAAATAGGCCTTGAAGATGACCTTTTGCATCTTCTTCCAGAAAGAAAGGCAACAAAAGAAAAAATAGCAAGTAGGTCTACATCAAACTAAAAAGGTTCTGCACAGGAATGAATCTATCAATATAATGAAAAAGCAACTTATGGAATGGGAAAAATTTTGCAAATCATATATCAAATAAATCATTAATTTACAAAAAATATAAAGTATTCACACAATTCAAAATTAATAATAAAACAATCCTGTTGAAAATGGGCAGAGGATCCAAAAAGATTCTTTTTAAAGAAGACATACAAATGGTCAGCAGGCATGTGAAAATGTGGTCATTTTCCCTAATCAATAGAAAAATGCAATTTAAACCAATGAGATATCACCTCACAACTGTTAGAATGGTTATTATTAACAAGACAAGAAATAAGTGTTGGTGAGATTGTAGAATAACGGTAACTTTTGTGAAGTGTTGATGGGAATGTAAACTGATGATCACTATGGAAAATAGTATGCAGGTTGTTAAAGAAATTAAAGGTAAATGTATCATTTGATACAGATATTGTAGAGTGGTAAAAAATCCACCTGCCAATGCAAGAGACATGGGTTCGATCCCTGAGTTGGAAAGATCCCCTGAAGTAGGAAGTGGCAACCTACTCCAGTATTCTTGCCAGTATAATCCCATAGACAGAGATCCTTTCTATGGGCAGGCTACAGTCCATGGAGTCACAAAGAGTCAGACACAACTGAGCATACACATGGACTCACAAACACATTGCACTGCTGGCTGTTTATCCAAAGATAATGCAACATCAATTTGAAAAGATACATGCATCCTTATGTTCATTGAATTATTATCAATAGTCAAGATGTGGAGACAATCTAAGTGTCTATTAATAGATAAAAGAATTAAAATGTCATATATGTAATATATATAATATATATACAATATTGAATCTTTATGTTGTGTACCTAAAGCTAATATAATGCTATATGTCATCTGTACTTTAACAAAAATATCAAAATAAATTAACTTATAAATAAGTAAATATAAGAAAAAAAGGAAACTGGTGAACTTAATTAACCAGTGGAAACCAATGCAAGAGCCCCAAATATAGCCTCAGAACTAACCAGGACTATTAGGACTAACCAGGATGCTATTACATTTATCAATGACACTACTTATGATTTATTTATTTATCTAGAAAATGTATTTTCAGGGAATGTTATGCATAAAAGACTATTCTAGGTCCTGGGGATATAAAAATGAAGAATGCACTGCCCTGTAGTCATGGAATTTTTATGTTAGTTAGAGGGACTTAAATAAATAAGTATATAATATATCACAACATGAGACTGTTCTCATTCATGAGACAGAGAGTAAAGAAGGCTTATAGGGAAACAGAAGGATGGGGTAGAGTTTAGGGAATTTAAAAATAATGTCGTCTTGGATTACTAATCTCAAATATCCCTTTTGTATTTGGTGTTTCCAACTGATCAGCGTTATATCATGGGCTTATTTCTCAATTCAAGCAAGATAAGAAAAGGAAGAAATAGACTCTCTTCAGTTTTTGTATTTGGAGACTATCACCAAGATTAAGCAACAAATGAAACAGGAACACTTGAAGAAAATCAGGAAGGATATAGTTAACAAATATAAGACAGTCTAGATTATGCTTTGCCAGTCAATTCCTTTTCTTGGATTAGATAATGAATTGAGAGGAATATAATCAATCTTTAGAGTTGATGCCTTTCCTTAGTTATAGAGACTGAAGGTAGCAAGATACTAGCCACTACATGTTGCAATCACTTTGTCAGGATCTTTTAATCAATTTGATTTAACAAACATTTATTGATCATTGTTCAGAGCTTTAGATATTATTATTTCCCTCTACTTAACTTCTGGGCTTCCCTCATAGCTCAGTTGGTAAATCATCTGGCTGCAATGCAGAAGACCCGGCTTTGATTCCTGGATCGGGAAGATCCCCTGGAGAAGGAAATGGCAACCCACTCCACTATTCTTGCCTGGAGAATCCCATGGACAGAGGAGCCTGGCTGGCACATGACTTAGCAACTAAACCACCACCACCACTTAACTTCCAGAGAGGCAACACGTTAGGTATCTTTAATATAATGAAGCAATGAAACCTGAGTTGTTCTGAATAAGTCAACTCTAAGTAGAATTCAGAAATCTGGTTGGCACCATCTTATATACCCAAATAAACAACCGTCAAATATAAAACAAGGCATATTAAAGGCAGACTGAATGAGTCTTACTTTAGTTTTAAAAATGATACTGACATGCGGTAGAGTTGGGTGTTTATCCCAATAATCTTGTACTTTTCCAATAAACATTTGCATATAAATTGCTTTAAAGAATATGTGATCAAGTCAGAAGGCAAAAGAGATTCTGAATTAATTTTAACCCTACTTGAGCTTTGCAGGTGTGAAGTTTGCTACTAAAACAGGGTCTCTTGAAAAATTTCAGTTGTGTGAATATAGTTCTTGTCTCTTCTTAGGCTTTAGAAAACTTCAACAGTTTCAATACCGCAGAATAACATCTACTCTAAATATATTTATTTGTATGAACTGAAAATTTCATTGAAAATATGTTGGTGTTAAATTTTAATGTTTGCTGAGAAACACCACTGTGTTAATCTTTTTGTGTTCTACAAAACTAAATAAGAATCTCCAACACTAGCTTTGTGAAATGTAGAAAGTTGTGTTTGTTGTTTTTTGCTTTTTTAATACTGACTGATTGAAAATGTCACGCAACTAATTGTAATAAAAGTTTTCAGATATCTAGCTTATATTTTGTTTTTAAAAACTCCGAGTTTCTCTCCACACTTTTTTTTATTTTTAAAATTTTTTTAATTAGTTTATTTTCTATTTTTTAACTTTACAATATTGTATTTGTTTTGCCGTATATTGACATGAATCCACCATGGGTGTACATGTTTTCCCCTTCCAGAACCCCCCTTCCACCCTCCTGCCCACACTCTCTCTCTCCACACTTTTCTATAAAATATTATTGCTAAAGATTAACACAATTCTGTTTCCTTATCAAATACTTACTGAAGCTTGATTGAAATATTTGCATAATTTCTTTATAGTAAAATATAATTAATTGATTATTAATATCTAAGAACAGATTATCACCAGTAAAATTGTTACCAAGACCAAGCTCCTGCTGCTCTTCCCATGACAGGCAATCAAGGGAGAGATTTGGTGTTGGGGCAAGGAATAGCAACTTTATTTAGAAATCCAGCAGATTGAGAAAATAGAAGACTAGTGTCCCAAAGAGCCATCTTACCCATGCTAGAATTTAGGTTTCTTTTATACTAAAAGGGGAGAGAATATGGCTTGTTGCTGAAAATTTCTTGATGCTGGATAGACCCTGAGGGTTGTGATAATCTTCTGTTCTTGCAGCTGTCCAATTCCAGTTATGTCTGGTCAAGATGTTCCTGAAAATATTCAACAAAACAAGTGTTTTGCAAATTTTTATCTCTATATGAATCCAGTGTTATGACTTTAAAGGTTATTCATGGGAGGCAGAGCCTTAAGAAAGGATTATTATGTGTATTTCAGCCTAAAAGCAATATTGTTTTACTGATTGACAAGACAAAGGTGAAGAGCCAGCATGTCTAAAATACAGGAAACAGACAGAAAGTTAAGAGTTAAAAGAGTAGATTCAACATGAAGTCAGGTTTGTTCTTTTCTGATACAGTAGTAGCTATTAATATCGGCACAGTATTTTCTAAAGCTTTTGACACATATTATCTTATTTGATCTCATAGAAATCTTGTGATAAAAGGAACCCTAAAATCCCAATTTTAGAGACATTACTTTGCCAACAAATGTCCATCTAGTCAAGGCTATGGTTTTTCCAGTGGTCATGTATGGATGTGAGAGTTGGACAGTGAAGAAAGCTGAGCACCGAAGAATTGATGCTTTTGAACTGTAGTGTTGGAGAAGACTCTTGAGAGTCCCTTGGACTGCAAAGAGATCCAGCCAGTCCATCCTAAAGGAGATCAGTCCTGGGTGTTCATTGGAGGGACTGATATTGAAGCTGAAACTCCAATACTTTGGCCACCTGACGCGAAGAGTTGACCCGTTGGAAATGACCCTGATGCTGGGAAGGATTGGGGGCAGGAGGAGAAGAGGACGACAGAGGATGAGATGGCTGGATGGCATCACTGATTCAATGGACATGAGTTTGGATAAACTCCGGGAGTTGATGATGCTGACCGTGCTGCGATTCATGGGGTCACAAAGAGTCGGGCAGGACTGAGCGACTGAACTGAACTGACACAAAAAAGGAATATAAGTTCTAGCTTCAAAATCTGTAATAACAATAACAATATTTTATTTATAAATTTAAGTAAAATATGAATGGGAATTCTTAAAACACATCACTTTATGAAATGTCACATGTGTTCTCTCAGGGTTCAAGCCATGTGTGCTTTTCAAGTAATCATTGTAAGCAGGTAATGCCCATGCATTCAGCAATCAAATGAAAGCTGTATCTGATATTTATGCAATAATACAGTAACATAATATTATTTATTACAGGTAAAGTTGTTTGTATTTCTGGATATATTATTTTAAGAAAAAGTTTATTATTGTAAACAACAGATATTGTTAATTATATTTCATAAATTTATATTAATACACTAACTATATTTCTTAAATACATGTATTTCTGAGTGTTTAAAATGTAGGGTTACTTAATTAATCAAGATTTAAAAGTCTGATGAACTTGAAAAGAGCTGGAACCATGTAGAAGAACGGAGAGATGTTAAGAAAAAAAAAAGAGAAAAACCTTAGGAGTGACAAATAGAAATGCCAGTACCAGTACTAACTGACTAACAAGTTCTGGGCATCATGAAAAACATAGCATAGGAAATGAACTTTACAAAGTTAGAGCTTCAGTGTATGAGAGAGGGAATAATAGTTAAGCATAACAAATGCCTACATAAATGTTACTAAAATTTTACTTAATCTTCGAGAGGAGATTACTGATTACATGCAAGTATTGCTATAGATCATATTTATGATAGAGGGAAAAAATGACATAGGTCATGAACAAAAATATAAGTCATTAAGTGAAAAGTGAGTTTAGACCAATGGGCAATAAGACTACTTCATTTCCTTTGATTAGTCACAGTTTTCCATTTGTATTTTGATATTTCTTATTATTAGACACATTAAAATAGCTCTAAATTTTTTTTAATGTTTTTAAAATTCAATGCTTGAATAAATGAATGAATGTATATATATTTCAGTAATAAAACATCATGATTTGTGCATAATTACATAAATACCGCTGTTATTACACTGTGAAGCTTAGGTAAAATCAGCAAAAAATGTTTTCTGGAAATGATTTTTTAGATCATTTAATTATAGTATATGTAATATTGCAAATATCTTAAATATGTGTTCTTTTATTTAATCATTTTTTGGGAAAAGGTAAAAAGAATAAAATACAAATGTCCTAAAATCCAATCATACATCAATTAACCATTTACCAGTTGTCAACTATCTTCCTTGATTTCACTTTCCATATGCAGACACAGACACACACACACGTCCTTAAAATATCACTACTTGAATTTTGTGATGCATCTGTATCTGTTTTCCTTTTCATAGATTGTGAGTGGTTTACCACTCTTTTTACTTGGAATGAATGATTATATCCTTATTGATCATTTATAGCCTTTAATTTATAAAATGATCTTTGTATTATTGCCCATTCTTTTGTGGATGTTTATGGTTTTTTGTTTGTAATCCTTAGCTGTTCAAAAGTTAGGGAACAAAGGTATACCTTGCTTTTGTATTTCTGTAATCTGCTAATCCTTTTTTGCTTAAGCTGAGAAAGTTTTGTCATCATTTTGACAAATTGCAAAGAAATATATTATTTACTTTATAGTGTCTGAGTGCTTATATTGTTTTGAAAGATTTTCTGAGACTAAAATTTCCTTATTTTTCTAAATATTACATTCTTATAAATGTTGGTTGAAATGTAATCTATATGGAAAAGACTTTTGTACATATTGTGAGAGCAGAGACCAATCTTGTTTTCATTATTTATGAAAAATACATAACCTTTCAATAAATTGCAATATTTGCATATTAAATTCAAATGAATACTGGCTTTGAGACTTTTATTACCTTTGATAATGCATAGCTTTTTGTTGATATATTTTTACTTATAACATTGTGTATATTTAAGGTATTGATATAGAACATTTGAGGATATTATGTTAAGGGAGATAAATCAGACAGAGAAAGGCAAATACTGTATGATATTTCTTATATTTGGAATCTGAAAAAGTAAAATTCAGTAATTCCCTGGTGGCTCAGTGATTAGGACTCTGCATTTTCACTGCTGAGGGTCTGGTTCGATCTTGGTTAGGGATCTAAGATTCTGCAAACCAAGAAATGTGGCCAAAAAATTAAAAAGTCAAACTCCTAAAAACAGAGAGTAAAATGGTAATTACAAGAGGTTGGGGATGGGGAATAGCACAGATGTTGTTAACTTGTATTTACTCTCGTATATTCTTTTATGCTTGTTCAGTGGTAAAGAATCTTCCCGCCAATGCAGGAGAAGCAGGAGGCAGGGGTTTGATCCCTAGGTCAGGAAGATCCCCTGGAGGAAGAAATGGTTACCAACTTCAGTATTCTTGCCTGGAAAATTCCAAGGACAGAGGAGACTGGAAAATTCCAGTCCATGGGATCACACTGAGTTGGACACGACTGAGCAACTAAGCACACACTCACACATTTGTTCAGTTAATTTTTAAACTCACTCTATTTTGATTATAATAGAAATTTATTATATTTTTTACCTTTTAACCAAGCCTGTATTTTATTACTATTTCCACAACTTTTGGTTATTCCCAAGTGTTGACTGTATTTCTTATAAATTTGAAGTGCATTCTCTTTGCTTATCTAACAAATAAAATGCATTGTATGCTATCTTTATTTCTCATTATAATTGCATAAAATGTTGTGAGAAAATACTGATATTTTACAATGTCCAGCATTCTCCTTATTATCAGGTCCTGATTTATCATTTATGGAGATGGTGTTCTGTGTCCTGAACAAGATATTTTTCAGATATATTCATTATCTTTTTTTTAAAAAAAAGATCTGTTCCTAAATGTTTTTCTATTTTTGTTCAATTTGATTGCACTATTTCCTATTTCTATATGCATGACTGCTTTTCAATACACAAAGAAAAAAGAAACTCGATTATTTTCTTTCTTTGGAATTTTAAATTTTTGTTCTGTTTTTTCTTTTTTAATTAATTTTTATTGGATGATAGTTGCTTTATAATGTTTTCTTAGTTTCTAGTGTATAGCAAAATGAATCAGATATATATATATATTTCCCCTCCCTTTTCTACTTCCTTCCCATTCAGGTCACCACAGTGCATTAAGCTGACATATGTATAAAATAAATAACTAATAAGAACATACTGTATATACAGAGAACCCTATTTAATTGAATTTTAAGTTTTAATAATGCAGAATGTATAAAAAGAATAACAAATTTCTTAAAAATTGAAAATCAATTTAAACAATATGCTTTTTCAATACACTAAAGTAATTAACTTCTCTGTTTATTTTGGTAGTAAAATTGCCGCAGATTTGGCCAGTATTTTTGATATTCCCATAATTTTTTGAGCACTTCCTTACTTTCTGGCACCACATGATGTTCTGGACTTATATTTCTCTTCCTATCCCTGAAATGAGCTTTCTTTCTAAGGAATCTTAGTTATTCTAATAAATTGATAACATTTTCAAAAAACAAGATCTGGATGATGGATGTGCAGTTCACTGTGGCCGAGTCATTGCTTCTCAGTTCTCTCAACACAGAGCTAGAAAATTTGCTGATGATAGATAGATAGATAAATACATAAATAGATAGATGATATAGGTCTTTCCTCCTATGCATACATATCTCTATATATTAAGGTAAATATCATTCTGATACCTCCAATGCCAATTCAACACCACAGCTACATTCAATTATTTCCTCTTACATGCTTGTACTATTTATCAAACAGTAATAAAATATCTCCTATTGTCCTGTATGGGATTGATTCTTAAGGATCCTCATACATTCAGTCTTCTTTATTATGAGAAAGTCTTTCTAGTTTTTATTTGTTTGTTTTAATTTATCTCCATTTTCTTGCTATGCTTCTTTCTTTCAATATAAATTTTCTCTAGGTACTCCAATTATACAAAGGTAGACTACTGGAGTCTCTGATAATCCTGAAAATATCCTGTGAGCATGCATATTAGTGGCACTATCAGTAAAGAACCCATCTCCTGATACAGGAGACATAAGAGACACGAATTCGATCCCTGGGTTGGGAATGTCCCGTGGAGAAGCCCATGGCAACCCACTCCAGTATTCTTGCCTAGAGACTCTGATGGACAGAGGAGGTTGGTGGGCTACAGTCAATAGGGTCGCACAGAGTTAGACATGACCAAAGCAACTTAGCACTCACTTGTTCATATTATAGAAACTCACTATTATTTTAAATATTATTCAGATTTTTGTCACTACAGATCAAATCTAATGCTGAATAATCAATTTTGTTTCCTCTTTTATTCATGTAGCTTAGTTGTTTAGATCATGAGCTATTTCATTTTTGTAAATATTCATCTTAACTGACTTGGTATTTTACATGAGCATCAGTTTGAAAAAAATCTTTCAGGAATTTGCCAAGGACTGTTTCAGGACACATGTGAGAGGGTAACAGATAGGAAGGCAAGAGGTCCCCAAGAGGCAGGAGGAAATAAGCTGCAAGTGACAGGCCTTTTTGTTTTTGTTTTTCCTTCTCTACACAAAATTAAAGGAGGCTTCTTGACAACACCTGGTTCTACCGTGAGCTAATCAATGCGTTTTTTTTATGGAAATGTTTTTCTTAAGCTATGTTAATTAAACTATGTATTTGCTTTGGAATTTGCCTTTCTTCAAAAAGGTTCCATCTAAGAATAACTTTTTTTTAATTTTCTCAAATCTTGGGCTGATAATGGCTCAACAAACCAGTATTCATGTCAACTGTTCTATGGCCGGAGATGACACACCTCAGGTCATTCTATCTCAAAAATGCATATTGTGGGAGAGGGGCCTGGTGAAACTCACCCACCCTTGAGGTGTCTCTCTTATCTAATTAATAACTTGCTAACAGACATGAATCAAGGCAAATTGGAAGTGGTCAAAGAGGAGACGACAAGAGTGAACGTCGACATTCTAGGATCAGCGAACTAAGAAGGACTGGAATGGGTGAATTTAACTCAGATGACCATTATATCTACTAATGTGGGCAGGAATCCCTTAGAAGAAATGGAGTAGCTATCATGGTCAACAAGAGTCTGAAATGCAGTATTTGGATGCAGTCTCAAAAGCGACAGAATGATCTCTGTTCGTTTCCAAGGCAAACCATTCAATATCACGGTAATCCAAGTCTATGCCCCTACCAATAACGTTGATGAAGTTGAATGGTTCTATGAAGACCTGCAACACCTTTTAGAACTAACACTCCCAAAAGATGTCCTTTTCATTATAGGGGACTGGAATGCAAAAGTAGGAAGTCAGGAAACACCTGGAATAACAGGCAAATTTGGCCTTGGAGTACAGAATGCAGTAGGTCAAAGGATAATAGAGTTTTGCCAAGAGAAACCACTGGTCATAGCAAACACCCTCTTCCAAAAACATGAGAAGACTCTACACATGGATATCACCAGATGGTCAACACTGAAATCAGATTGATTATATTCTTTGCAGCCAAAGATGGAGAACCTCTATACAGTCAGCAAAAACAAGACTGGGAGCGGACTGTGGCTCTGATCATGTACTCCTTATTGCCAAATTCAGACTTAAATTGAAGAAAGTAGGAAAAACCATTAGATCATTCAGGTATGACCTAAACCAAATCCCTTATGATTATACAGTGGAAGTGGCAAATAGATTTAAGGGACTAGATCTGATAGACAGAGTGCCTGATGAACTATGGACGGAGGGACATGACATTGTACAGGAGACAGGGATTAAGACTATCCCCATGGAAAAGAAATGCAAAAAAGCAAAATGGTTGTCTGAGGAGGCCTTACAAATAGCTGGGAAAAGAAGAGAAGTGAAAAGCAAAGGATAAAAGAAAAGATATTCCCATCTGAATGCAGAGTTCCAAAGAATAGCAAGGAGAGATAAGAAAGGCTTCCTCAGCAATCAATGCAAAGAAATAGAGGAAAACAACAGAATGAGAAAGACTAGAGATCTCTTCAAGAAAATTAGAGATACCAAGGGAACATTTCATGCAAAGGTGGGCTTGATAAAGGACAGAAATTGTAGGGACCTAACAGAAGCATAAGATATTAAGAAGAGGTGGTAAGAATACACAGAATAACTGTACAAAAAAGATCTTCATGACCCAGTTAATCATGATGGTGTGATCACACACCTAGAGCCAGACATCCTGGAATGTGAAGTCAAGTGGGCTTTAGAAAGCATCACTACGAACAAAGCTAGTGGAAGTGATGGAATTCCAGTTGAGCTATTTCAAATCCTCAAAGATGATGTTATGAAAGAGCTGCACTCAATATGCCACCAAATCTGGAAAACTCAGCAGTGGCCACAGGACCGGAAAGGTCAGTTTTCATTCCAGTCCCAAAGAAAGGCAATGCCAAAGGATGCTCAAAGTACCACACAATTGCACTCATCTCACACGCTAGTAAAGTAATGCTCAAAATTCTTCAAGCCAGGCTTTAGCAATACGTGAACCGTGAACTTTCAGATGTTCAAGCTGGTTTTAGGAAAGGCAGAGGAACCAGAGATCAAATACAAACATTTGATGGATCATCGACAAAGCAAGAGAGTTCCAGAAAAACATCTATTTCTGCTTTAATGACTATGCCTAAGTCTTTGACTGTGTGGATCACAATAAACTGTGGAAAATTCTGAAAGAGATGGGAATACCAGACCATCTGACCTGTCTCTTGAGAAACCTGTATGCAGGTCAGGAAGCCACGCTTAGAACTGGACATGGAACAACAGACTGGTTCCAAATAGGAAAAGGAGTATGTCAAGGCTGTATATTGTCACCCTGCTTATTTAACTTATATGCTGGGTACATCATGAGAAACGCTGGGCTGGAAGAAACACAAGCTGGAATCAAGATTGCCAGGAGAAATATCAATAACCTCAGATATGCGGATGACACCACCCTTATGGCAGAAAGTGAAGACGAGCTAAAGAGCCTCTTGATGAAGGTGAAAGAGGAGAGTGAAAAAGTTGGCTTAAAGCTCAACGTTCAGAAAACTAAGATCATGGCATCTGGTCCCATCACTTCATGGGAAATAAATGGGGAAACAGTGGAAACAGTGTCAGACTTTACTTTTTGGGGCTCCAAAATCGCTGCTGATGGTGATTGCAGCCATGAAATTGAAAGACGCTTGCTCCTTGGAAGGAAGGTTATGGCCAACCTAGATAGCATATTTAAAAGCAGAGACATTACTTTGCCAACAAAAGTCCATCTAGTCAAGGCTATGGTTTTTCCAGTGGTCATGTATGGATGTGAGAGTTGGACGGTGAAGAAAGCTTAGCGCTGAAGAATTGATGCTTTTGAACTGTGGTGTTGGAGAAGACTCTTGAGAGTCCCTTGGACTGCAAGGAGATCCAATCAATCCATCCTAAAAGAGATCAATCCTTGGTGTTCATTGGAAGGTCTGATGTTGAAGCTGAAACTCCAATACTTTGGCCACCTCATGCAAAGGGTTGACTCATTGGAAAAGACCCTAATGCTGGGTAGGATTGGGGGCGGAAGGAGAAGGGGACGACAGAGGATGAGATGAGATGGTTGGATGGCATCACCAACTCGATGGACATGGGTTTGGGTAGACTCCGGGAATTGGTGATGGACGGAGAGGCCTGGCGTGCTGCAATTCATGGGGTCGCAAAGAGTCGGACACGACTGAGCGACTGAACTGAACTGAACTGAACTGAGGGAGTTAAAAACTGTCCTCTTTTCTCATTTAATTTATCATTT
Organism: Giraffa tippelskirchi; assembly: GCF_054371585.1. Lineage (NCBI taxonomy): Eukaryota > Metazoa > Chordata > Mammalia > Artiodactyla > Giraffidae > Giraffa > Giraffa tippelskirchi. Next base: position 87,943,375 of record NC_137285.1, on the reverse strand, counting down.
GATGAGGAAAATAACATCAAATTTCTAAATAATTGTACATTTTTAATTGTGGAAAATACAAAATAAAGAGGAAACAGTAGGAGGGCATTAATACTGAGATTTAAGAGTAATAATGTTTCACTGAAGACGTTGCATTTCTTTAGAATCATAAAAGCAATTATATGTTAGCTAGGATAAGAGGGAGTGGAAAGAGGAAAAACCTGTAGTTTCTTACTCATGTCTAAATATTTCATTTACTTAGACGTTGCTAAAAAGTAAACATTCAATATTGATTGATTGATTGATTGATTTTACTGAAATAAAAAATTAAGCAATTAATTTGTCATTTGGAACACAGTCTCTAGGTTTTACCTGTCAATGATGATAAGACTACAACCAACTAATGATTAATACTTGGCCATTTTTGTTCTCACATTTGTTGAAATTAGACATATGATGGAAGAGACTACTTCTACTACTTTTTTTTCAGACTGATTAAAATTCTTTCCAGTCATATACCAATAACTTTGCTTTTGTTCAAACATCTTTTTTACCTTCTTCTTGCCGTGAAAGCTGATGAAGTGGTTCAGTAGGTGGGGGTGGAAGGCTCCCAGGAGTGTGAGTCAGTAATAACTTTCAAAACTTCCCTGTCCAGGGTCACAAAACAATAAAAGAGGAAAGAGTGTGGTAGATATAATATTTTATTTTAGAGTCTAATCTTAGTCTGAAGCAGTGTAGTCTTTTATTAACTTTTTAGTAGGGAGTACTTTAAACTTTTAATGTATTTTATGTGTAACTCTTAGTCAAAGATTCCCATTTTATGTATTAGATTGTGTCATGTGCATTTTTTAAGTTATTATTATTATTTTTTACAATCCAGGATAATAGTTATTTAAACTCTATCTATCATCTATTGATATCTAGCTATCATCTGTAACTTTCTGTCTTCTAACTAAACAAAAACATATTTCCTTCAGCTTCAAAATAGCATTTTGAAATACAAAGGTGAATTCCCCATTAAAAATGTGCTATAAAATACAAAATTCAATTAATAGATATGGGTTTTATACAATAAGTTATTTAATAAAGGTATACATTTCATACCAAATAATAAATTTAGTCGTTTGAGTATTTATATAGCATTTATACTTAGTATAGTTATATTTTATTGTTTAGTCACTAAGTCATGTCCAACACTTTTGCAGCCCTGTATACTGTAGCCTGGCTCCTCTGTCCATGCAATTTCCCAGGCAAGAATACTGGAATGGGTTGCCATTTCTTTCTCCAGGGGATCTTCCTGACTCAGGGATCAAATCCGCATTTCCTGCTTTGGCAGGCAGATCATTTAACACTGAGCCTCCAGGGAAGCCCCAGTTTTATTTTATACATGCTGCTGCTGCTGCTGCTGCTGCTGCTAAGTTACTTCAATTGTGTCCGACTCTGTGCGACCCCATAGACGGAAGCCCATCAGGCTGTCCTGTCCCTGGGATTCTCCAGGCAAGCACACTGGAGTGGGTTGCCATTTCCTTCTCCAATGCATGAAAGTGAAAAGGGAAAGTGAAGTAGTTCATTCGTGTCCAACTCTTAGCGACCCCATGGATGGAAAATCTTCCGTCCATGGGATTTTCCAGGCAAGAGTACTGGAGTGGGGTGCCATTGCCTTCTCCGATATATATGTATGTATGTGTGTGTGTGTGTGTGTGTATATATATATATATATATATAAATTTCAGAAAACTATAAGAAGAAATGTTAAAGAATTGCTAAGAATTTTATTATTGAAAAGCATAAAACAGCAATAATACTGGTGACTAAATGGACTCAATAAAAATTTACAATATAGAGTGTATTATTGTAGTCATATTTATATTTGTCTTTTTATGCTTTAAATACCTATTGTGATGGTATATGTATACATGAAGATTTCTTTATTCATTCATTCATCTTGGACACTTAGATTGCTTCCATATCTTGGTTATTGTAAATAATTCTGTAATAAACATGAGAAAGCATATGCCTTTTTAAGTTAAGTTTTTCCTTTTTTTTTTTTTTTGCAGATAAATACCCAGACGTGGAATAGCTAGACATTATGATAGGTCTACTTTGAAATTTCTTAAGAACTTTCATGCTGTTTTTCATAAAGCCTGCACTCATTTGTATTACTGCCAACAGCGCACAAGATTCCCCTCTCCATTCTCCTCAAAACTTGCAGTTTCTCCCTCACACATGCTATTTCTGTATTTTTGATGACAGCTCTTCTAACAAGTATGAAGTAGTATTTTATTGTGGTTATGTTTTGCACTTACCTGATGATTAATGACACAACATTTTTCCATATAACTGTTGGTCTGTACATTTTGGGAAAATGTCTATTTATATCCTCTGCTCATGATTAAATTGTATTGATTTTTGGTTTTGGTTTTTTGGTAGTTTTTTAGTTTTGTTTAGCTTTTTGTTTTTTCTTTTGAGTTGTATGAGTTCTGTATATATTTTGAATATTAACCCCTTATCAGATATACAATTCGAAAATATTTTCTCCCATTCAGGAGATTGCCTTCCCATTTGTTCCTGTGTTTTGCAGAAACTTCTCAGCTTGATATAAGCCCACACGTTTATTTTTGTTTTTTTTTTTTACTTTTTTTTCTTGTGTCATATTAAAGAGAAAGCCATTGCCAAGACTCATGTTAATCAATTTCCCACCTAGGTTTTCTTCTAAGAGTTTTATAGTTTCAGGTATTATATTTATAAGTCTTTAATCCATTTTGAATTAATTTTTGTGTATGGCATAAGATAGTGGTTCAGATTCATTGTTTTGCCTGTAGTTATCCAACATATCCAATACAATTTATTCAAGAGATTATCCTTTCTCCATTTTATATTCTTGGCTCTTTTGTCATCAATTAATTTTTCATATATGGTGGCTTTATTTCTAGGCTGTTTATTTTGACCCATTGATCTATGTGTCTGCTTTTACGCCAATGCCATTCTTTTAAAATTACAATAACTTTGTAATATAGTTTGATGTCAGGGAGTATGATGCCTTCAGGTTCAAGAATACTTTAACTATTGGGATGTTTTGTGATTCCATACAAATTTTAGATTCATTTGTTTTATTTCTGTGAAAATACCATTGGGATTTTGTTTGAGATTGCATTGACTCTGCATACTGCTTTGATAAGAAAAAAATCAGAAAAACAAGCTATCAGTGGACACTTCAGAATTTCTATTTGGAGTTTTCTGAAGTTAACATTCTAGTTTAAAAGAAGATTTGTTTTAAAGCTGCCTCTTTTTATATACTGCCTTTTCTCAAGAGTAACTTTGGAGACACTGAAAGAAATTATGTTAAAATATTCCTAACAAGCCCCTTGACAACTCTAATGATGCCAGCTTGTGAATTTTAAAAAACTCTTATTTTTAAAAAAAGTGTTTTGGAAAATAATAGTGTAAAATGTTATATTAAAAAAAACTCCATATAACATCAGTTGACACAGATTTTTCATTTAAAAATCTTGGAAAGTCAATCAATTCTCAAAGGACACTCAGTATTTTCTGTTTTCCTATAATGTGATTATTTCCTTTAGTGCTGTGTTTAGTTACTCAGTCATGTCCAACTCTTTTGGACCTCATGGACTGTAGCCTGCCAGGCTTCTCAGTCTATGGGGAGTCTCTAGGCAAGAATACTGGAGTGGGTTGCCATTCTCTCCTCCAGGGGATCCTCCCAACCGAGGGATCGAATCCAGGTCTCCCTCATTGCAGGCAGATTGTTTACCTTCTGAGCCACCAAAGAAGCCCAAGAATATACTGGAGTGGGTAGCCTATCCCTTCTCCAGGGAATCTTCCTGACCCAGGATTTGAACTGGGATCTCCTGCAATGGAGGTGGATTTTATATCAGCTGAGCTACCAGGGAAGCTCTTTCCTTTAATATCCATTGTCAAATACTCCTGGCCAGAGACTTTCCTAGTATTTATACCAGCAAGGGTAAAGATGGGAGCTTTCTAACTATGATATAAAACCAGAAGTCACCTATGTAAAAAATGAAGACTCGAAGTCAGTAAAATATGACCTTTTAGTACCCAGTAGATCAACAAATGTAGGAGTTTTCTAGTCTCAGAAGACACTGAAACAATTCTGTGGATAATCAGCAGCTGACTTTAGAGACTTCTAGGAAGTCTTTACTCAGGAGGATTCTGGAAATGCTAGAGGTCATGAAGTGTAGTTGGTGAAAACCACCTGGCTGCTCAGTTTTCCATACTCTATGAATAGCTCAAATGCTACTAAGCCATTCCTTGATGACTGGCTAAGGTGGAAACATGAATATTTTCCTCTACTGACACATTTCTAGAGGCTAACCTGCTCTGGGACAGAAATTTGATGTTAGCTGAATCAGCTGGAATTTTAGATGAAGTGTTTACTCATGTATGATTTCCTAAACTTTATCATATGTGCAAAACTTCTTGATTTGGGTTTCAAAACACCAACATTGTCATAAAGGCAACAATGATCAAAATGCTAATAATTTTTTACCTAGTGTAATTATAACTAAATTGGTTATTGTTGTTGTCGAGTTGCTAAATTGTGTCAAAGTCTTTTGACCCTATGGACCGCTGCATACCAGGCTCCTCTGTCCATGAGATTTCCCAGGCAAGAATACTGGAATGGATTGCCATTTCTTTCTCCAAGAGAGCTTTCTGATTCAGGGTTATTTTTCATCTAGTCCAAGTCATGATTGTATAGATAAAGTGTTTGGCCAAGTCTACACAACCAGAATGAAAACCTGGCTCATGAACTGTGCAAGATAGTTACTTTACAACCAGACCAGAACATCCTTATGATTGTCTCTGGGGTTACCTGGAAGTCACCTAAAGACTTGTCTGTGGTAAAGATGAGAGGAGGTAGATAGCAATTTTTTCTTTTTTTAATTAGTTTATTTTCTATTTTTCAACTTTATAACATTGTATTTGTTTTGCCATACAATGACATGAATCCACCATGCGTGTACATGTTTTCCCCTTCCAGAACCCTCCTTCCACCTCCCTCCCCATCCCCCTCTGGCAGCAATTTTTAATGTGTGTATTAAAGTTGAAACTCCTCTGGAAGAACCCAGGACCACTGTCTAGCACTGTGTAGATGAATGACTGACATATGGCAGCCTCGTTTCCCTATTAAATCTGTGGCTTATTGAAACAAACAAACAAAAAACCCTAAATATTTCTACTGGAGCTCTCTTAAAATGAAGATCTACCTGCATGTCTTGATAGATCATAATCCAGAGGTAAAGCATATCCAGTGAAACTTAGAAAGGACCTGGCAGCTGCATTTAGAGGTTTCTTGAGACCAAAGTACTTCCCTGCATTTTATTTCTCTGACTGTACTTTATCCTTTACTTTTATTGGGAATGTTTATTATCTGTGGAATCCTGTGAGTCCTTTCAGTTATCCGTGCAACAGTTGCATTAATAATTGGTTAAGGTAAATCTTTCACATAACCAAAATATACATATATCTATGTCTATTACTGTTTAGCAAATTTTATCCTGCAGTTTAATTCATAAATTCATCTATTCATTCAACTATCTCAGATTTAGAAAAATCATAATAATACCAGGCCACATGTGCAAAACGTTTTACACTTATAGTAAGTCATGTTTTACCATCAAAAAGCTCTGTGAGAATTGACGCCAATTTTTTCCTTGCTATCTGTTAAGTGAAGAAGGTTAGGTCTCTTCTCATTTTCATCAATTTCCTAACAAGTCAAAATATACAAATAGAGTCTGAGAAAAAAAAATGCAATCTAAGCCCTCTGTGATGCTGAATTATAGCAACTTGAAAAGTAGGGAAATTTCCAATTTTCTGCAGAATGGAATTTGGGTGAATTTCCTAAAATTTTCAAAGCGGTTTCCCAAACTGAGATCTTCCATATGCAACTTGTGCAATAGATATTCTCTAATAGCAGTTTGTAATAAAAGTTTCAGTGATTTTAGTATTATATTAAACAGCTATTCACATTAAAAACTCAAACAATGACTTATTTGCATTTGATGAATACCACAATTTATAACTTGAAATTATAGCTTAAATTAGCTACAAAATTAAGCTTAATTAACTAAAGACAATAACTTCATGCCAAACATCATATTTGATAATTTAAAGTTCCTTTTATTGTATTAGTTTCATTTATGGATCTTGGGTTTTACCTGAGCTGGCAGAATCTGGAACTCATTTTGTTTTCAATATATTCCCCTCTACTAAAGTCTGATTGCTTATTTTCCTGAATGTTACAGTGAAACCTGTTTTATTTTTCTATGATATGAAATGATAGCCCAGATATAAAATAAAACAAGACACATAATACTAAAAATTAAATTGGTCTTAGTCTATTAAGGAAAACTCAGGTACAGGTATGAAAAAATATGCCAGTACTCCTGCCAGGATTCTTGGCTTTTAATATACTCTATAATACCTGGCAGCAGCTTCTAGGAGACACTGGATTGACAGGTTAATTATAGAATATGTAAAACTATATGTACAGATAACAAATAAAACAAGTATTCATTCACCTGGCACTCCACCAGAAAACAGCAGACAACTTTTATTTGAAACTATTTGAGGATACAGATCATATAACGCATGACATTGAAAATTCCCATAACAAATGTATAGTGAGGCTGCCAGCAAGATTACTGATTCACATTCAAACAAAAATTTATGGGAAGAAAAAAAGAAGCCTCTATTTACTTCAAAGTAAATGAATTCTCCTATTAGGATGGGCTGTACTATAGTATTCTGCACGATATCCTTCAAGTTGAATGAGATCACCTTCAAGTTTTACCATTACCACACTGATGTCTTGACATAACTTGAAAATTATATTCTATCCTTTATCATTTTGCACCAAAGAGATGCATATACTGACAAGGAGTTTCTTGATCTACCGTCTTTGGGCCAAGGAAAATATTTTTTTCATCTAGATATATACAGAGGAGTTCACTTTGCCTTGGAATCAATCTGAACATTTAAAGGAGTCATAAGTGACTCCTGTTAGAATAAATCTATCTTGAAATGATAAAACGTCCAGAGGACAATTATATCAATACAAGACTCTGATTTTCCTGAAAGCCATGTCTTCCCAGCTATGTTGTTAATACGTCTGGCTAGGCATGACCTTGATATTTCATGTTATTTTGACTATAAATGAGCTTTAAAGAAGTACAAGATATGTTTCACAAGAGTAAGAATTTTTCTGTTCATCTTAGCCAAAATTATTTCTCCCCACTGTTGTGCCATATGTTCTGTGCAGATTGTCTGTTTGGCTACTGCTATCAGCCTTGGAAATAGCCTCATTTCAGTGGTGAAATGATTTCTGTATAAAAGGAGCTTGCAGGGCACTTGGGAAACACACAGGATAAGTGGATCTATATCACACTAAGAAGCTTTTATTAGTGTGAGATTGTGTTCAATCTTTTGACAAATCCACAAACAGGATAAATGAATGCATCCTAATATGGGATCTTTGACAGAAATATGGCTTGAATATTATTCCTTTATTATATACCTTATTTCCGGATTTTAGAAACTATATTATTTTCACTGGAGAAAAAAAATATAATCTCAGCTTTTGGTGGTTGCCTAACCTCCAAAGCTATCAATGACTGCTATTTATTGAGGACTAACGTTATTCCAGGCCCTTTTTAAAAAAATGAACATGTATTTATTCACATTTTTTCTGGGCATTTTTATATGATAAGTCAATATATTGTGATTATATTGAAGAAATCAAGGTTCAGCTAATTTGAATTGAAATATTCAGACGATATTTGAGTGCCTATCGAAGGTGGGTTGATTGGAAAGTTAATGAAGACGATGAACTCATGATTGTTCACTGGTAAGGACCTCTTCCAATGCTCTAAATAAAGTCCCACAATTAGGTTCATATGTTTCTACCTCATTTAGTATTAGTAATGTTTTATTATTTTTTATAGATGGTTTCCCAATTTTAAAAAATTTCATTTGTCAAAAACTTTGTATTGAAGCCTGATAATTGTATAAAAATTTCCAATCACTTTCCTAGATACGTGAGATAACTCAGTAAATAAAGTTCTTACATTCTAGAATTCCACATTGACTGTGTAGATCATAACAAACTGGAAAATTCTTAAAGAGATGGGAATACTAGACCACCTGAACTGTCTCCTGAGATATCCGTATGCAGGTCAAGAAGCAACAGTTACAACCTGACATGGAACCATGTACTGGTTCCAAAATGGGAAAGGAATACTTCAAGGCTGTATACTGTCACTATGCTTATTTAATATCTATGTAGAGTACAATATGCAAAATGCTGGCATCAATGAAACACAAGCTGGAATCAAGATTGCCGGGAGAAGTATCAGTAACCTCAGATATGCAGATGACACCATCCTTATGGCAGAAAGTGAAGAACTAAATATCCTCTTGATGAAAGTGAAAGAGGAGAGTGAAAAAGCTGGCTTAAAACTCAACATTCAAAAAACTAATATCATGGCAACTGGTCCCATCACTTCTTGGCAAATAAATGGGGAAACAATGGAAACAGTGACAGACTTTATTTCTTGGGGCTCCAAAGTCACTACAGATGGTGACTGCAGCCATGAAATTAAAAGATGCTTGTTCCTTGGAAGAAAAGCTATGACCAACCTAGACAGCATATTAAAAAGAAGAGACATTGCCAACAAAGGTCCATCTAGTCAAAGTTATGGTTTTTCCAGTGGTCATGTATGGATGTGAGAGTTGGACTATAAAGAAAGCTGAGCGCCAAAGAATTGATGCTTTTGAACTGTGGTGTTGGAGAAGACTCTTGAGAGTCCCTTGGAACTGCATGGAGATCCAACCAGTTAATCCTAAAGGAGATCAGTCCTGAGTGTGCACTGGAAGGGCTGATGCTGAAGCTGAAATTCCAATAATTTGGCAAATTAATGCAAAGAACTGACTCATTTGAAAAGACCCTGATGCTGGGAAAGACTGAAGGCAGGAGAAGAAGGGACGATAGAGGATGAGTTGTTTGGATGGCATCAATGACTCGATGGACATGAGCTTGAGTAAGCTCTGGGAGTTGGTGATGGACAGGGGAGCCTGGCATGCTGCTGTCCATGGGGTTGCAGAGTCAGACACAGCTGAGCACCTGAACTGAACTGATCATTCTAGAATGGTTAAAGGACAATAGTCAGTAATCATAAAAATTAGAAAATGATATAGTATGATAGGTGATAAATGCTACCAACGGTTTCCCTGCTTGCTGAGATGGTAGAGAATCTGCCTGCAATGCAGGAGAGCCAAGTTCTATCCCTTGGTCAGGAATATCCCTTGGAGAAGGAAATGGCAACTCCAGGATTCTTGCCTGGAGAATTCCATGAACAGAGGAGCCTCATGGTATCACAAAGAGTTGGACACTACTGAATGACTGACACTTTCACTCAAATACTATCAAAAATAAAAAATAAATATATAGAAAAAATAAAATTGAAGAAGATTCAGTAGTTGGTTAGTAAACTGGAGTAGGGAAGATGAGTGGCTGCAATTAAAATAAAATTTTCTGATGTGTCTATTAAGCAGATGACATTTGGTCAAGGACTATAAGGAAGTCAGAGAACTTGTTATGTGAATGTCTAGTGGAAGCACTTCTCTTGTGAAGGGAACATTCAGTACAAATATCTTAATGCTTCCCTCAAGCTCAAACAGATGGAAAATGAAGGTTGTAATACAAATATAGGAGTCTAGTTTCAGAGTTTGTGTTTATCACTTCACTACACTACAGCATGTCTACACTGACAAATTGATTGAAAACACCAGTTAATAAGTGTTTAGAAAACCTTCAAAACTAAAAAAAAAGGGAAAAAGTGGCATCAAATATAAGCTCTACTCTTAAATAAATGATAATATCATCAAGAAGATATGCATCAAGACATATAGATGTATGATTATGAGAGGGACATAGTCTCATTGTACAATAATTCCCAATATTGGATCTCAAAGATGATACTGAGCAGTTTGCAGAAATCATTTTGGAAGAACTGTAGCCAGAGATTAGCTCTGAAGAAACAGTAGGTTTTAGATTAATGATAATAACCTTTTGGACAATGTGAGGTAATAAATTGTGAAATTAATACTTCTGTAAGCAGCCTGTTCCCTTTGCCCAGTATTGTATTATCATTGTTTTAAACCTTCTAGAGACATTAAAAATATTTCTATCTCTTATGTATTAAGGAATGTCTGAGGCAAGAAAAATATTTTGAATCTCACTTCAGCATGTCAGCAATCCTCAATATTTGGAGTAGACAAGATTTGCCGCAAATATGATTCTAAATCAGTCTAATTTATGTTTAAATGCAAAGGGCATGACTACTGGATCCAGGGAGCTATATTATTCTATCTGGACACCAGCTCACTGAAGATGTATATGTGTCTGTGTGTGTTTTTGACAGTTGTTATTGCAGTTCGTAGTGCATGTTCTGGCCTTTTGAATTCAGTAATAAAACACAATACATAAAGCATTACAAATGGACTTTTGCTAAGCATTTTATATGAAAATTACTGAGTTCCTTCTGAGTAATACCCAAAGTATTTGTAACAATGCTTTACTTATTCAAAGCATAATACCTTACCTACTCAAACTAAAATTAATTTTTTATAATTAATCATTAAATCTAGGTATGCAACCAATTCATTGTGTAAGTACTAGTAGAATTCAGTCTTTAAAGAATCCCCTACTATACATTTATCAAGAAATAAAACAAGGTTTCTTTATTTGCTTTATAAAATGAGATGGCCTCCATCTTGGAGTGTCCAACAAAAGATCTCCACTTCCTGTCATCTAAGTTGTATAGTCCAGTGCTGTAGCTCAGGTAATTTCTATCTGCCTAGCCACTGGGGAGCATTTAGAAATCTATGAAAACAAATTTTGTTATCTCATTGGGGGAGGGGCTACTACTGTATTGCTTAGAGCCATAATGATGCTAAGCATCATACAATGGATCAAACAGTCTCTCATAACAAAGAATTATTTGTTATGTTATTGTTATTGACCAAATGTGTCAGTGCTGAGACTGAAAATCACTATAGTTCCTTTCAACACTGGGTGGGTTGACCTGTGTCACCAATAGGATACTGTGGAAATGATGATGTGTGACTTAGCCTAAGTCAGAAGATATCACGTTTTCTTTTGTATTGCCTTCTCTGGGGAAAGCTAGTTTCGTATTGTGAAGATATCCACATAGATAAGTCTATATGATGAGGTACAAAGGATTTTTGCAAGCCATGTGTGTGGATACAGAGCCTTGGATGCAGATCCCCCAGCTCCAGGGAAGCCTTCAGATGACTAGCTATCCAGAGCACAACTCTTTCTGAGGGCCCTTGAGCCAGGACTATTGAACTGTGTTGTTTCTTAATATTTCTAAATCTCAGACACTGTGTGGTAGTAAATATTTATTGCTTTTACCCACTAAAGTTTGGGATAATGTGTTAGGCAAAGACAGATAATGAATGAATAAATAAATAAAAATTTTCATATAAGTCTTATGATTCTTAGAGCCAAGTACAGCTGCATATTCCACTGTTAAATTGGATTAGGTTTTATCCTCCCCTTTGGGTGTAAGAAGAGATGCTTGTCTTTCTCCCTATCAGCTGCTCAGAGCCACTCAGTTCTTTAAATCATTTCTATCCAAAGTGTGTCTCATGACACAGAACAATGGCATCACTTGGGAGCTTATTAGCAATGCAAAATCTCACATAATATTCCAGAAGGACTAAATCAGAATATGGATATTTACAAGATCCCCAGTTTATTCAACGTCACTTTCAAATTTGAGTACTATCTAAAAAGGCTAGAGAAAGGAGTACAGTAAGAAACTCCACTAGTTTTGCTTTCTATTAATAGCTTTTTATGTAGAAATTGAAAAGCAGCACAAATGCATGAAGTGCTATATTGATAACATAGGCTATTCATTCATAGAACACTTTGTACACTTAAAAAAATCATGGAGATTCAGAGAATTGAATCTGAATTCTTTTGTAATAGCGTTACAGGAACTGTTTTTTGTTTTGTTTTGTTGTGTGGCCGAATGTCTTCTAAGCTTTGTGGTCAAATATATTGTATTTGTTGTTTATTTTTCACAAATGAAACTCAGATCTTTGAGATGTATATATTACATAATATATCATACTATATTATATATTATCTAAGATCTGTTACATTATGTATTTATATTACATATTATGTCATTCTATACAATGAAGAAATACAATATCTTCAATGTATGGAATGACTTTAAAACTAGTTCTTTTGCAGGAATAAAGGATCATTCCTCAAAGTAGTAAGTTTTTTTAAAATACTAGTTAATTTCAGGAACTTGGTAATTCTAGTCCTCAAAGGGTCTTAGTAGATTGACTCTGTCCTGTCAAAATCTTAAAAATTTCTACCTAAAGACAGAGTTGAAATTTCCTTGTATTTAGACATAAAAATTATTTGCTAAAAGAGTTACTATATTGAGAAGTATGTTTTAAGTAAAATTTTATTTAAGTTTTGACACAGATGTCTTCATTTCCTTTTTCCTACATTTCTAAATACAGACCTGTTGGCTATCATCTTTTCTCAATAAAGTGCTGGATTTTTCTTGTCTACTGAACCTCTCATGCTGGGCTCAGACCTTGACATCTTTTTATCATTCCTGTATGTTTCTCCTAGATAATTACTATTTACATGCCTGTTACTCTATCTTACCTCCCCTATTTTGAGCCCACACTTGTCCTCTAGGGTTCTGACTTGTATTATCGAATTGTTTTTATCAGCTCTGCCGCTTGCAAATCTCATAGATATCTGATAGTGAACATATTAAAAGTGTAATTAAAAATTCTCTTCTCACCAATAAATATCTCCCCCCCTCACACGGTGTTCCAAATATCAGTAAACAGTAGTGTTATCTATTCATTTAATCTGGCCAGAAAGCCAGTTGGCATCATTTCTTCCATTATTATTTTTCAATCCAAATGCATATTCACGTTACCGTTAGAACTTAAGAATTCTGATTGGGACATAAATATTGACTCTATAATAAACATATTTTTCTATTAGCTTGAGGTACTATAGTTATTCACCTGAAATAGCCTCATAAATGACCCTCTGCATCAATGAGGAGCGCAAGAGTGATCTTCTTAAAACACAAGCTATGTAATACAAATTTCTCTCTGTTAATTACTAAGTGTAGTGAGATGCCATGAAAGTAATATTAATTACTTTCATGGCATCTCACTACATTCATGGCATCTCACTACACTTAGGCGAATCCAAACCTCTCCTGGCCTACCTACTCTCCCTCACATTCCATCCCTCCAGTGCTGCCTTCTGCTTCACACAAGCACTTGCATGCGCGTGCACACACACACACACACACACACACACACACACGATATAGTTTGTTTCCTAATTCCATAAAAGCACGTACATCTTATCTACAAAACAAGTTATTTCTGGAAAGCAAAGCACAAATATATTATTATTCTTTGATTATTATTTTTGCAATTAAAAAGTATAATTGATATTTTGTACTTTTTGCAAAGTTCAAAAGGTATATAGAAAATATGCATTACAAAGTAATTCATATAAAGCTAAAATGTATCATATTAAGTGAGTGTTATTAAGACTTCTATTTATCTGGTCAAAATCTTAACATTCTAGTTTAGTCCTCAAAAACGTATTTTTTTGGGGAGGGGGGAAAAAACCTCATGTCAGTGTTATTTTGGAAATTGTTTTTTGCCAAACTCAGCATCTGTCTTTATTTGAAATCTTTTGCTAAGTTGAAGATCCTTAGTTCTGGATGGGACATGTGTACTTTGTGAGAAGAAATTCACAGGCTATACATGCTACACTTTTTTCCAATGAACTTCTCGAATTGTGTGCAGGCAAGGAAGGTTACCACTATGCCAGCTGGAGAAAATGCTTTTAGTCACATACTCTGTGGGCCACTGCCTAGAAATTACAGGTGTTGTGGCCAAATTCCTTTTGCTAAATTTGTTACAATGCTTCCATCAGTCTAGTCACAATCTCATCCACGTCCTACTTAGAAGGTTATGATTTAAGGACAGGAATCCATCCCTAAAAGAAACTTTGTTCAACTAATATTTCTGAGCAATTTTGAAGTAGAAATGTATGACCAGATATGTCATCAGCAATATTTTATGTTGTTTTGCAATTGAATAAAGACATTGTTATCACCTAAACAGAAGAAAACCCAAGATCAATATTTCAGTTTATGCTATACTTAACAGATGATTGATTATTTTGACATGGAGACTAGAAAAACAGATTTTTTTCAAAGCATTAATGATACTAAAAACATAGACCTATGAAAAGCATATCTAAATTTCTTATTGCTTCCTGACTGTGTCACATAATCACTTTAGTTTTACAGAGAACTGAGTTAAAAAATAATAAAACTGTTACTTTAATGTAAGGCTGCAATTTTTCTTCTTGCAAAATCTCTATAGTTTCTCTAAATAATTTTGTATTAAATTTTGCAGGGACTCTCTTATTATAACCAGCAATTTATTTTAATCATCATTATCTTCATCACAAAATACTCATTGAAGAAAGGTGGTATAGTGGTTCTGATGTGATTTTAAATTGTAGTAACTATAGTAATGTATAAGTCATAAACTACAAGCAAAATTATTCTATGTTTATATAATGTTTACTTCTGCAAGATTTCTATAAACTATGGCTTATAAAGTAACCAAGAAGGATTGAAATGAAAATTATTTCTGTACTAGAGAAGACATATTTTAATTGCTGCTTATGTTTAGCTATTTTAAAGTGTATGGCATATAACTATTTAGGCTCTCAATTCTAGAAATGTTTGATAATACCCTGGTTTGTATGAAAAGAGGAACAGAGTAACAGAAAAATTGAAAATCCAATACAGCTCAGCATTAGAGTCCTCAAACCCAAATAAGTATTTCTAATAACTGCTTTGCACTACTTCTACTATAAGTAGTAATTTGTCCTAGAAGCTCCCTCAGAACATACAGTTAACTATTTATGAAATGTCAATCAGCTGACCCATAATGATATTTTACAAGATTGGCTAATCTAGAAATAATAACTTTGTGATACTCTGACCTCCATTAAGCTATGCAGAATTAAGACTGTAACTTTCTGCACATCAAGCATTGCACAGAATCTCTTTTACATATATTGACGATCAGATATGGGAAGAGCAACCACTTCTAATTTTCAAGACAAGAAATTTAACATAGACACCAATAAATTGCTATAGAATGCATCCAGTAAATTATTCTAAGAACTCCAAAGAAATCTATGAACCATCAAGGGTGAAGAAATTTCTGATTCAGAAGTCTCAGAAGGCAAGTCAAGGTACAATGCTCTCCAGACTGCCTAATTCTCCTCATAAAGACAAGTCTGAATGTTAGTACAGGATAAAGCAAATGAAATTTGCATATTTATATGCTTATTTTATCTTTCTAAAAAGTTCTATTTCTTCACATCCTTTCCACATATCAGATTCAGATCTTTAGTTTAGATTCATTGTTTATGCTTTATATTTTCTCCCTTTAACCATTACTGTGTACACTTTAAGTTTTCTATCTATTTCTGTAATCAGTCATCAATACCACCTCGCCCTCCTGCTAACACATTTCGAAAGTCAAAGAACAAAAGTTGAATTGAGAACAACTAGGCTCTTTACAGAATCTTTGAGCTCAGAATTTAGGTTTGGTGCACTCACTGGAAAAAGACAAGCAAACAAACAACTAAATCAAAATCAGGGCCAGAAACAAACCAAAACAATTTTTTTTTCTACCCTGTTTATTTGCAGATCTGATTCAGTTCACTGCCAAGTCCCTGTCTCAACAAATTCTAGATTTTGATATATGTAAGACATCTATAGCCAAATAATGCTCTTTTCCATTATAGTTGAGGCATTGTCTTAAAATATAAGAGCTTACAGCCAGCCTAATCGTGGAGATACTTTAGGAGCTGATAGAAAAAAAGCAAATTAAACTAGCTAGTAAAGGAAGATTTCTTAGCAGTGAAGTGAAAGTCGCTCAGTCGTGTCCGACTCTTTGCGATCCCATGGAGTATACAGTCCATGGAATTCTCTAGGCCAAAATACTGGAGTAGGTAGCCTTTCCCTTCTCCAGGGGATCTTCCCGACCCAGGAATTGAACCAGGCTCTCCTGCTTTTCAGGCGAATTCTTAGCTAACAAGCTATCAGGGAATCTAGCACAATTTGAATTTTAAAGAAGAGAAAGTAAGAAATTAGAAGAAAGTTTATTCCAGAAACAGGGCTCACGGGGTAGGAGGATGTATGTTTAGTGGGATTCATTAAAGAGAAAAGTAGGGAGAGGTTCATGAGAGATCTATTAAGGGACACTCAGTGTTACACTAAGCTGTTGAATATTACTTTAAATATTACGCAGAGACTTTGGAGAATGTTGGGCAAGGATGCTTATATTACCTGTAGAGTTTACAAAATCCTCGGTGGGTAACATAGGAGATAAACTTCAGGTAAAGAAAAAGTATGAATAACAGGAGGGAAGCTAGTTCATAACAATCATGGAGATAAAAGGTTGGATTTAATAGATAGTAAAAACGTGGACTCTGGTTGTTCTTTTCAACCTCATGGAGGTTCTTTCTGAAAAGCCTTGTGACTTCCCACCATTTTTTCCTAGGATGTACCTTCATTGTATCTGCTATTTAGTACTAAATGATGGGAGCTGCCTTCTACAACAGTAATCATACATTTTTATATATTTGAATCACCATATATAATTTCCATAGAAAACTTTTCACTGTAAAATGCATTCAACCTAGATGTACTGACCACCTATGTAAGCAAGAGTTTGTGATTTGTGATATGTTAAAAAAATAAAAATAAAATATATATATATGTATATATATACATATATCTATAAAGAGCAATATTGCATAGGAACGTAGGAACCTAGGATGTTAGGTCCATGAATCAAGGCAAATAGGAAGTGGTCAAATAAGAGATGGCAAGAGTGAACATCGACATTCTAGGAATCAGTGAACTAAGATGGACTGGAAAGAGTGAATTTAACTCAGATGACCAATACATCTACTATGGTAGACAGGAATCACTTAGAAGAAATGAAGTAGCCATCACAGTCAACAAAAGAGTCCAAAATGCAGTACTTGGATGCAATCTCAAAATCGACAGAATTATCTACGTTCGTTTTCAAGGCAAACCATCCAATGTCACGGTAATCCAAGTCTATGCCCCTACCGGTAATACTGAAGAAGCTGAAGTTGAATGGTGCTATGAAGACCTACAAGACCTTTTAGAACTCATACTCAAAAAGGATGTCTTTTTCATTATAAGGGACTAAAATGCAAAAGTAGGAATTCCAGAAACACCTGGAGTAACAGGCAAATTTGGCCTTGGAGTACAGAATGCAGTAGGTCAAAGGATAATCGAGTTTTGCCAAGAGAATGCACTCGTCATAGCAAACATCCTCTTCCAAGAGAAGACTCTACACATGGACATCACAAGATGGACAACACAGAAATCAGATTGATTATATTCTTTGCAGCCAAAGATGGAGAAGCTCTATACAGTCAGCAAAAACAAGACCAGGAGCTGACTGTGGCTCAGATCATGAACTCTTTATTGCCAAAGTCATACTTAAATTGAAGAGAGTAGGGAAAACCATTAGATCATTCAGGTATGACCTAAATCAAATCTCTTATGATTATACAGTGGCAGTGAGAAGTAGATCTAAGGGACTAGATCTGATAGACAGAGTGCCTGATGAACTATGGACGGAGGGTCGTGACATTGTATAGGAGACAGGGATAAAGACCATCCCCAAGAAAACAAAATAAAAAAAGGAAAATGGCTGTCTGAGGAAGCCTTACAAAAGCTGTGAAAGAAGAGAAGCCAAAAGCAAAGGAGAAAAGAAAAGATATACCATTTGAATTCAGAGTTCCAAAGAATAGTAAGGAGAGATAAGAAAGCTTTCCTCAGTGATCAGTGCAAAGAAATAGAGGGAAACAATAGAATGGGAAAGACTAGAGATCTCTTCAAGAAAATTAGAGATACCAAGGGAACATTTCATGCAAAGATGGGCTCAATAAAGAACAGAAATGGTATGGACCTAACAGAAGCAGAAGATATTAAGAGGTGGCAAGAATACACAGAAGAACTGTACAGAAAAGATCTTTATGACTCAGATAATCATGATGATGTGATCACTCACCTAGAGCCAGACATCCTGGAATGTGAAGTCAAGTGGGCCTTAGGAAGCATCAATATGAACAAAGCTAGTGGAGGTGATGGAATTTCCACTGAGCTGTTTCAAATCCTAAAATATGATGCTGTGAAAGTGCTGCACTCAATATGCCAGCAAATTTGGAAAAATGAGCAGTGGCCACAGGATTGGAAAATGTCAGTTTTCACTCCAGTCCCAAAGAAAGGCAATGCCAAAGAATGCTCAAGCTACTGCACAATTGTACTCATCTCATGCACTAGCAAATTAATGCTCAAAATTCTCCAAGCAAGGCTTCAGCAATACATGAACTGTGAACTTCCAGATGTTAAAGCTGGTTTTAGAAAAGGCAGAGGAACCAGAGATCAAACTGCCAACATCTGCTGGATCATCAAAAAAGCAAATGAGTTCCAGAAAAACATCTATTTCTGCTTTATTGACTGTGCTAAAGCCTTTGACTTGGGGATCACATTAAACTGTGGAAAATTCTGAAAGAGATGGGACTACCAGACCACCTGACCTGCCTCTTGAGAGACCTGTATGCAGATCAGGAAGCAACAGTTAGAACTGGACATGGAACAACAGACAGGTTCCAAATAGGAAAAGGAGTATGTCAAGGCTGTATATTGTCACCCTGCTTATTTAACTTATATGCAGAGTACATCATAAGAAATGGTGTGCTGGAAGAAGCACAAGCTGGAATCAACATCGCTGCGAGAAATATCAATAACCTCAGATATGCAGATGACACCACCCTTATGGCAGAAAGTGAAGAACTAAAGAGTCTCTTGATGAAAGTGACAGAGGAGAGTGAAAAAGTTGGCTTAAAGCTCAACATTCAGAAAACTAAGATCATGGCATCTGGTCCCATCACTTCATGGCAAATAGATGGGGAATCACTGGAAACAGTGTCAGACTTTAGTTTTTTGGGCTCCAAAATCACTGCACATGGTGACTGCAGCCATGAAATTAAAAGATGCTTACTCCTTGGAAGGAAAGCTATGACCAACCTAGACACCATATTAAAAAGCAGAGATCTTGCCAACAACGGTCTGTCTAGTCAAGGCTATGGTTTTTCCAGTGGTTATGTATGGATATGAGAGTTGGGCTGTAAAGAAAGCTGAGCACCGAAGAATCAATGCTTATGAACTGTGGTGTTGGAGAAGACTCTTGAGAGTCCCTTGGCCAGCAAGGAAATCTAACCAGTCCATCCTAAAGGAGATCAGTCCTGGGTGTTCATTGGAAGGACTGATGTTGAATCTGAAACTCCAATACTTTGGCCACCTGATGTGAAGAGCTGACTCATTTGAAAAAACCCTGATGCTGGGAATTATTGAAGGCAGGAGGAGAAGGAAACAACAGAGAATAAGATGTTTGGATGACATTGCCAACTCAATGGACATGAGTTTGGGTAAACTCTGGGAGTTAGTGGTAGACAGGGAGGCCTGGCATGCTGTAGTCCATGGGATCAGAAAGAGTTGGACACAACTGAGCAACTAAACTGAACTGAAAAAAAAAAAAATCATCATACACAGAAAGAATGTGATGTTTGCCCTTGCATTTCTTAAAATACAAGAAAAAAGTTGAGTCACATTGAAAACCAGTTTCAAAAAAGTTTAGAAGAAAATGCAAAATGGTCCATCATATCTACCAACATAAAACATTAGAAATCCATTCTAAATGTTCTAACATCACTTAAAGAGGACAGAAGTAATGAAGTGTTCTTCAGTAATGAAGAATTAAAGTATTAGCTATTGGTCTGTATTGGAGAAAGAAATGGCAACCCACTCCAGTATTCCTGCCTGGAGAATCCGCATGGACAGAGGATCCTGGCGGGCTATAGTCCATGGGATCGTAAAGAGTCAGACATGACTAAGTGGCTAACACACACACACACACACAAACACACACACACACACATTGGTCTGTATGTATCTGTCGATTATTCTTGGTCAATAAGTGAAATATTTCACTATGCTAAACCCAACAGCTCCGTTATGTCAAACTATGTATGTGTGTACTTTCATAAGCATATCGATTTCAGTTTAGGATCTGCACACCTGTTAAGCACATTTAGAGCACACTGTGTTCCCTTAACGCCAGCTATCAAGGGTAAGGAGTAGGATTAGAGGACAGGAAAAAAAAGAGAGAGAGAGAGACAGAGAGAGCGAAATGGTGATCATTTTTTATTCTTAACCTAAAGATACCTAACCCCCAAGATGGAGGAAACTGGGCTTGTGCTTTGTTGTTTGTATATCATTTAAATTCCACTCAGGAAAAAAAAACAGTCATTGAGGAAACAATTTATTTGCAGCTCATTTCATGTTTAAATACTCTGCCAACTATTTACTCCATATTTCATTTACGGTGAAGTTGACTATCTAAAAGAAAACTACTTAGGCATGGGCTTGCTGCTAATTAACACAATTACGTTTTCCTCATTTCTTTCTTTTAGATACAGTGATCAGAGGTACTAGGTGCATACCAAGTCAGTCATACAAAATAACATTGTTTGTTTTTGAGCAACAATTTACTCTAGCTTTTAAAAAGAACATATTGCTAATGGGCTTTGCCAATACTGCTTTCAGATGTCATTAGGTTTACATGGATAATGGCAACATGGATAATGGCAGAGTATATTGGGATTAAAATAGCAAATTAAGAGTGTGCCATTATTTCTCTACATCCATGTTTATAACTTAATTTTTTTCCTTTACCGTAACAACAAATTGACAATGCATTAATTTAAATATTCAATTTAAAACCAGCTTTGAAATCTATGCATTTAAATTGGTAAAAGCAAAGATAACAATAGGCTGAAATCTTTGGGAAAATTGAAATGCTATTAACCCAATTTTAATAATTTTGGTTCTGCCATGATTTGTTGTCCTTATTGTTAATGCCAAGGAACATGTTTGGGGAAATTGCCAGGGATTATCAGAGATTAATTGAACATCCCTCAAGACAAAACAATATCCTTTTTCAATCAGAGAATGAAGTTAAATTTTAACAGTTTTAGGTCAATGCTATTTTTGAGAACATTTCAAAAGCAATGAATTATACTAACTATACAAAGAAGTTTATGAAAAATGTTTGATGTATAAGTACATATGAATATAATTAAATTCATTTCAGGAATAAAACCCATTATAAAACTTTATGATCTGAGTAGAATGCAAAGTAAAAACATATCTAAGTGCAATTTTAAAAATCCTAATTGATTGTGGAGAAAATCTATTCATAAATATCTCGATGTAAAATGAATTTTCTCACATTTTAGCTCAAACTCATATTGAACAAAGGTTTAAAAACCTGCTGTCTACAACTCCATTAAAATAAGTAATTATGACCATCTACTCCAGAGGACATAGGCAATCTTGTTAAATCATATTTGAAAAAAATACTTACCAGAGAGCCAACCAAACTTAGAGTTACAAGACAACAGCTTTAACTAAAGCTAAACCTTGAAGACCATTAGTTAAATCTCCTCGTACACAAGATAAAAATCTAAGTTTTCTTTTTCACAATCATCATTCTTTTCAATCTGTAAAATATTAGCAAATTTTCTCTCTTTCAAGGCTCCTGCCTTATTTTTTGACTATATACTGCTTTGACTACATACCCATTTCACATACAAATGCTCTATATCAAAATGCAAGACTCTATTATCACTCACATTCTCTCTGTAACAGAGTGCATATACCATATTCCTATAAAAATACTGTATTCTAATTTTGATTCAGAATTATTTATAAAAATACTCAAATTATTGACTGTAGTTAATATGGGGGTAACTTTTTGAGGCTCTCAAAAGAAAATAATAGGTGGATTGAGAATGAATAAAAAAATTCAGTGTTACCAAATTGATGGTTTTCCTTTTTTGCTTTTTGGGTGTTTTGTTTGGTTACATTTTGTTTCTCCTCTAGCATACCCTAGGCAGACATGATATCTGGAAATGGACACTAGGGCACAGAGAGAACTCTAAATAAAACTCTCTGATTTTGGCTCAAGGAACAGGAAATCAACTCCGTCTCCAAATATAGCCACACTGGGAGTGAGGGCTTCAACATATGAATTTGTGAGAACATGCAATTTAGTTCATAAAACCCAGAAAATTCATGTAGATACCAGAGCTCAAGTGAATGAATCCAAGGCTATGTTTCAGACTTGATGAGCTCACCCTTGAGTGGCACCTGTGTTGATCATCCCACAATAAGAATATATGGGGAAATAAATGTAGACCACCACCTAAGCACTCCACACTGAATACCAGGTGATGAATTAATGGGATAGATTCAATAAAATCTTCGAAAATTGGACTGATATTAGAATTACAGCCCACAGAAAGTAGTTGGAACTGAGAGTCTGAAATTTACCATGTTGTTTGTTTACTAAAACAAACAAAAAAAGATTCATTTCTAGGATTTTAATAAAGTCTGGAGTCTCACAATGCAATTTTCAAAAAGTCCATGACATAATTTAAAATTAATCTGCATATAAAGAACAGGAAACATGTAATATTACAGGGGAAAGAAAATCAACAGATATCAGACCTGAGATGACACAAAATTTAAATGACAAAGATATTAAAGAAGATATTTTTTAAATGCTCAACAAGGAATCATGAATATTCTTGAAAAAAAAGGAAAACTATAAAGCATACAAATGTGTCAACTGAATATTTTAGCACAGAAATATAGTAACGAATTTTTTGTATAAACAGAAACCCTCAGATAGATTGGTCCAATGAATATGACAGAAGAGTAAGTAAATCCAAATAAAGCAATAGAAAACATTCATTCTGTGCAAAAATAAATAAATAAATTAATTAATTAATTAAAAAAAATTGAACTGAGCTACAGAAGCCTATTGGATGATAAGAAATTCTTCCATTTGATTCCCAAGACTCTAAGAAAGTAAAAAAGAAAGATTGTGGGGCTGAAAAAAAGACATTTAATGAAATTATAACTAAAAACTTCTGAAACTTTGTGACAGATATACAATTCAAAACACTCAGAAAGCTCCAAAGAAGGTAGATAAATCCAAATATTAGTGCTCAAACAAATCATAAGCAAACTGCTAAAAATGCAAGTCAGAGAATAACTCTTGAGAGCGAAAAAAAAAGTGTAGCCTATAAAAAAACAGAAATAAGAATGTTTGCTGATTTCTCATTAAAAATTATGGTACTGAAATGGCACAGAAATTTTTTAGGTGCTAAAAAAATAACTTCTATTCTGTAAAACTAGAAACATTCTAAGATTAAGTAAAGCTAATAGTTTGTTGCCAAGAAAACATCTCCATAAAAATTACACAAAAAAATCTTCAAGGAACAGAATGGAAATAATATGAAAGAAAGATGGGAATATATAGAATGCAGAGAGAGCAATAGTGGCAGTAAATACATGAGCAAATATAATAAACTATTCCTCTCTTCAGGAGTTCTTTAACACAGGTATGAAAATTGAAAGAACAATTTAAAATTATCTGGTGGAATACCTAATAGGTAAAGAATTAATATATAGACAGCTATCACATAGAGGAGGACAATAAGCATCTAAATGATTGTAATGTTTCTATGTAGACTAAAAAATGTGAAGCATCCATATAGCAACACTCAGAAGAAGCACTGAAAACATCACATGTATTCATATAGTTAAAAAAAAAAAGTAGAATAAACAAATGAACATGCAAACAACATCAAATGTGAAAAAACTGAAAAGATGTCAGAAAAAGAGTAAAAAGTTAACAGAAAATGCTATAGTAGTATACCAGTACAAAATAGTGATATAGGAGACTCCAAAACTCACTGCCTTCCAAAGATACATTAAATCTACAGCTACACATAGAGTAATCCCCTGAAAGAAATTCAGCAACCAGCTAAGTGACTCCTATACATCAGGCTAATGAGATAATAAGCATATCAAGGATAGGAAAGCCTGAGACATACTCTTACCATAAAGACCATCCACATGTCTGGAACAGCAACATTTAATTTGGAAGGCATTCATACTCCAGGCTTCTGCCTGAGGAGTGAAAGATTTTTACTGTCATATAGCACTTCAACACTTAAGATTTCCACCTGAGGGAAGGGCCCCCAAAGTACTAGTTCTAATCCCTGAGACCCACAGTTCGGTTCAGTTCAGTCGCTCAGTCAACCTGTATGCAGATCAGGAAGCAGCAGTTAGAATTGGACATGGAACAACAGACAGGTTCCAAATGGGAAAAGGAGTACGTCAAGGCTGTATAATGTCACTTTGATTATTTAACTTATATGCAGAGTACATCATGAGAAACACTGGGCTGGAAGAAGCACAAGCTGCAATCAAGATTGCCAGGAGAAATATCAATAACCTCAGATATGCAGATGACACCACCCTTATGGCAGAAAGTGAAGAAGAACTAAAAAGCCTCTTGATGAAAGTGAGAGAGGAAAGTGAAAAATTTGGCTTAAAGCTCAACCTTCGGAGAGCTAAGATCATGTCATCTGGTCCTATCACTTCATGGGAAATAGATGGGGAAACAGTGGAAACAGTGTCAAACTTTATTTTGGGGGCCTCCAAAATCACTGCACATGGTGACTGCAGCCATGAAATTAAAAGACGCTTACTCCTTTGAAGGAAAGTTATGACCAATCTAGACAGCGTATTAAAAAGCAGAGACATTACTTTGCCAACAAAGGTCCATCTAATCAAGGCTATGGTTTCTCCAGTGGTCATGTATGGATGTGAGAGTTGGACTATAAAGAAAGCTGAGCACCAAAGAATTGATGCTTTTGAACTGTGGTGTTGGAGAAGATTCTTGAGAGTCCCTTGGACTGCAAGGAGATCCAACCAGTCCATCCTAGGAGAGATCAGTCCTGGGTGTTCATTGGAAGGACTGATGTTGAAGCTGAAACTCCAATACTTTGGCCACCTCATGCAAAGAGTTGACTTATTGGAAAAGACCTTGATGCTGGGAAAGATTGGGGGAAGGAGGAGAAGGGGAAGACAGAGGCCCACAAGACCGTAGCAAACAAAGAAATGGTTCTTAAATGGATCATAAGGACTAGCTGTGGCTATCCCCCAGGGATCAGTGCAGAGGGAAGAGAAAAAGCACTCATCTCACAATCTTTCCTTGAAAGTGGCCAACATGAATACTTCAAAAGCTGCTGCCTGAATGTCTGAAATTCAACCAGCCTTTATCCAAGTACATAGTGAAATATTAAAAATATAAATAGGAAAACAATCCCATTTAAAATCACATCAAAAAGAAAAATGTAACTAGGTATAAACTTAATCAAGGAGGTTAAAGATCTATACTCTGAAAACTATAGAACACTGATGTAGGAAATTGATGATAATGTCAAAAAACAATGGAAAGATCTCCCATGTTTATTTAAATAATTAGTGTTTTTAAAATGTTCACACTACCCAAAGCAATCTACAGATTTTACTGCAATCTCTATCAAAATATCCATGGTATTTTTCATAGAAAGTAAACAGATAATCCTAAAAGATAAAGTTAACCACAAAGACCCTGAATAGCCAAAGCAATATTGAGAAAAAAGAACAGAGTCATAGGTATTAGGCTCCAGATGTCAGCCATTTTACAAAACTAAGGTAAATAAATTAGTATGGTACTGGCACACACATACACACACACACACACACACACAAAACAAAAACAAAAACCAGCCACATAGATCATGGAATACAATAGAGAGCCTCAAAATAAACAAAATTACCTGTGGGCAATTAATCTATGACATTGGAGCTAAGAATACAATGGGGAAAATACAGTCTCTTCAATAAGTGGTACTAGAAAACTAAATAGCCACATATAAAATAATAAAAGTAGAACACTTTTTCCTAAAATACACAAAAATGAACTCAAAATGGATTAAAGTCCTAAACATAAGAATTTAAACCACAAAAATTCTAGAAGAAAACATATGCAGAATACTGACATAAGATCTAGAAATTTTAATTTTTTTGGCTCTGTCCTCTCAGACAAAGAAAACAAAAGCAAAATTGCACAAATGTAAAAGCTCTGCATAGCAAAATAAACCACTGACGACCAGACAACCTCTTCAATATGAGAAAATACTTGGAAAATATGTGACTTATAAGGCATCAATATTCAAAATATATAAAAAAAACTCATACAAGTCTTTGTCAAATAAACAAAAACAATCCATTTTAAAATGGGCAGATTTATATAAACATTATATGGAAAAACCTACAAATGATCAACAGATATTTGCAAGATGCTCAACATTTCTGATCATCAGGAAAATAAAAATTAAAAGCACAATGAGACATTACCTCATATCTGTCAAAATGGCTGTTAATAATAACACGAATAACAAACGTTGACAAAAACATGGTATGTTATTGGTAGGAACGTAAATTGATTAATTCATTATGGAAAACAGCATGTCATTTCCTCAATAAACTAAAAATAATGCTACTATATGATCCAGTGATTCAACTCATGTGTATATATGTGAAGAAAATGAAAAAACAGTTTTGAACAGAAAAATACACTTTAGCATTCATAGTAGCGTTAATTACAATATGCAAGATTCAGAAGAAAGGTAACTGTGTATCAACAAATAAATGGATTCAAGTGATGTGGTATGAGTTCAGTTCAGTCACTCGATCGTGTCCGACTCTTTGGGACCCCAAGGACTGCAGCACACCAGGCCTCTCTGTCCATCACCAACTCCCAGAGCCTATCCAAACTAATGTCCATTGAGTCGGTAATGCTATCCACCCATCTCATCCTCAGTCGTCCTCTTCTCCTCCTGCCTTCAATCTTTCCCAGCATCAGGGTCTTCTCAAATGATTCAGCTCTTTGCATCAGGTGGCCAAAGTATTGGAGTTTCAGATTCAACATCAGTCCTTCCAGTGAACACCCAGGACTGATCTCCTTTAGGATAGACTGGTTGGATCTCCTTGCAGTCCAAGGGACTCTCAAGAATCTTCTCTAACACCACAGTTCAAAAGCATCAATTCTTTGGTGCTCAGCTTTCTTTACAGTCCAACGTTCACATCCATACATGACTACTGGAAAAACCATAGCCTTGACTACACAGACCTCTGATGACAAAGTAATACCTCTGCTTTTTAATATGCTGTATAGTTTGGTCATAACTTTCCTTCCAAGGAGTAAGCATCTTTTAATTTCATGGCTGCAGTCACCATCTGCAGTGATTTTGGAGCCCCAAAAAATAAAGTCAGCCACTATTTCCACTGTTTCCCCATCTATTTCCCATGAAGTGATGGGACCGGATGCCATGATCTTAGTTTTCTGAATGTTGAGCTTTAAGCCTACTTTTTCACTCTCCTCTTTCACTTTCATCCATAGGTCCTTTACTTCTTCTTCAATTTCTGCCATAAGGGTGTCATCTGTATATCTGAGGTTATTGATATTTCTCCTGGCAATACTGATTCCAGCTTGTGCTTCTTCCAGCCCAGCATTTCTTATGATGTACTCTGCATATAAGTTAAAGAAGCAGGGTGACAATATACAGCCTCGACATACTCCTTTTCCTATTTGGAACCAGTCTGTTGTTCTATGTCCAGTTCCAACTGTTGCATCCTGACCTGAATACAGGTCTCTCAAGAGGCAGGTCGGATGGTCTGGTATTCCCATGGCTTTCAGAATTTTCCACAGTTTATTGTGATCCACACAGTCAAAGGCATTGGCATAGTCAATAAAGCAGAAATAGATGTTTTTCTGGAACTCTCTTGCTTTTTCGATGATCCAGCGGATATTGGCAATTTGATCTCTGGTTCCTCTGCCTTTTCTAAAACCAGCTTGAACATCTGGAAGTTCACATTTCACATATTGCTGAAGCCTGGCTTGGAGAACTTTGAGCATTACTTTGCTAGAATGTGAGATGAGTGCAATTGTGCAGTAGCTTGAGCATTCTTTGGCATTGCCTTTCTTTGGGATTGAGATGAAAACTGACCATTTCCACGCCTGTGACCACTGTTGAGGTTTCCAAATTTGCTGGCATATTGAGTGCAGCACTTTCACAGCATCATCTTTCAGGGTTTGAAATAGCTCAACTGGAATTTCATCACCTCCGCTAGCTTTGTCCATGAGATGCTTCCTAATTCCCACTTGGCTCCACATTCCAAGATGTCTGGCTCTAGGTGAATGATTATACCTTTATGATTATCTGGGTCGTGAAGATCTTTATTGTACAGTTCTTCTGTGTATTCTTGCCACCTCTTCTTAATATCTCCTTCTTCTGTTAGGTCTGTACCTTTTGTGTGCTTTATTTTGCCCATCTTTGCGTGAAATATTCCCTCGGTATTTCTAATTTTCTTGAAGAGATCTCTAGTCTTTTCCATTCTATTGTTTTCCTCTATTTCTTTATACATAAATATATTTACCCTGGTGGCTCAGCAGTAAAAAATCTGCCTATAATACAGGAGACATGGGTTAAATCCCAGGGTAGGGATGATCCCCTGTAGAAGAAATTGCCAACCTACTCCAGTATTCTTGCCTGAGAAAACCCATGGACAGAGGAGCATGTAAGGCTATGGTCCGTGGGGTTGCAAAAGGGTCAAATATGACTTAGCAACTAAACGGCAGCAACTACATTTGTGTGTGTTTGTGTGTGTGCATACACAATGAAATATATCATCTTTATCATCCATAAAGATAATGAAATTTTGCCATTTACAACAACCTGTATGGACTTGGAGGATATTATTCTTAATGAAATAAGTCAGAGAAAAACAAAAATGGTATGTGATCACTTATTGTTGCTATTTAGTCACTAAGTCATATCTAATTCTTTTAGTCACTAGTCATATCTAATCCCCTTTCCATTTCCTTCATGGACTGCAGTCCACCAGGCTCCTCTTCATGTGATTTCCCAAGCATGAATACTGGAGTGTGTTACCATTTCCTTTTCCAGGGATTCTTCCCAACCCAGGGACAGAACGCGTGTCTCCCATATTGGCAGGTGGATTCTTTACCACTTGAGTCACTAGAAAAGACTGTTATCACTTATATGTGGAATTGAAATAATTTAAAGATATGAATATGACAAAGCTGAATAGAGTAACAGACATAGAGAACAAAACTAGTGATTACTGGTGGGTAGTGGGAAGGAAATGGCAACCCACTCCAGTACTCTTGCCTGGAAAATCCTATGGACAGAGGAGCCTGGTAGGCTGCAGTCCATGGGTTCGCTAAGGATCGGACACGACTGAGCGACTTCACTTTCACTTTTACCTTTCATGCATTGGAGAAGGAAATGGCAACCCACTCCAGTGTTCTTGCCTGGAGAATCCCAGGGACGGGGGAGCCTGGTGGGCTGCCGTCTGTGGGGCCGCACAGAGTCGGACACGACTGAAGTGACTTAGCAGCAGCAGTCGGAAGGGGGAAGGTGCAATATAGGGATAGAGGATAAAAACTACAAGCTATGTATAAAAAAATATGGTACAAAGATTTATTGCATGCACAAAAATATAGTATAATAACATTAAACAGAATATAATCTATAAAATATTGAAACACTATGTTGTTCACTTGAAACTAATATAATATTGTAAAGCAACTATCCTTCAATTTAAGACACCTGAAAAAAACATTTTAATAAGCAAATAAAATACTGGAAATACAAACTGATGGCAAGTATACCAAGCAGTTGTATCTCTTTCACATTTCTTGTGTAAATGCAAAATGATACATACATTCTAGGAAGAAGCTTTATAATTTCTAATAAAGTTGTCCATATATTGCCATTGTCTGAGTAATTCTGCTCCTATGTTCTTACCCTAAAGAATTGTAATCTTACATTTACACACAAACCTATATGCAAATATTTATAGTACTTCTATTCATAATACAGTGAACCCCTTACATACAAAGAAGTTCTATTCCGAGAGTGTATTTGTTCATAGGTCCAACAAAATCAATCTAGTTACTCAGCTAACACAATTGGCTATATAATACTATACCATAATAAGTTTATAATACTCCTCACACAAATAATACATAAAAACAAAGAAATACAAAATATTAAGAAACCATTTTTCATCTTACAATACAATACCTTGAAAAGTACAGTAGAACAGTACAATAGCTGGCATACAGGGGGTGGCATTTCACTCAACATGTAGCTGTTAAGTCATTCAAGTTGTTGTAAGTATCAATAGTAAGGCAAGAAGGGTTACTGACTGGAGAAATAAGAGATGGCAGAGAAGATGATAGAGCTGAAGGATTGTCACCAATAGGAGATGGAGGGCAAGCTCCAATTTCACTCACCTGTGGTGTTGATGACACAGATTCTGGTTCCTTGCTGAATTCAATCCTATCTATCCTTTTGAAAAAAATGATCCACTGATGTCTGGTAATAGTTCTTTTTTTTCTTGTCATAGATGACACAGTACACTGGATTGCATTCTGAACAGCTGCTGAAACCTTCTTCTACCATTATTATTTGGCTCCTCTTCCTCAAAAACTAACAGTGCTCTGTCAAATAAAGAAAATTCCCTTTCCATTTCCTTCATCATGAATTTCTTTGGTTCTTCAGGTACTTTTCCCTCTTGTCTCTCTTCATTCTTCCTCTGGGCCTCCAATTTCATCAAGTGTTCATTAGTAAGTTCCTCGTGTTGAACAGCAAGGAGTTCAATGATGTTATCCTCTTGGAGTTCTGGCTTGAAATAAATACTGTATTATTGTACTCTATACAGTACTGTACAGTAAGGTACACAAAGCGCAACCTCTTGTAGAGGATGCTACACATGACAGTGTGAAATAGACATGTGAACAAACTTACATGAGTGGATATGCTAAGGCATATTCACATCTTTATAAGTTCACAACTTGAAGGTTCATATGTAGGGGACTTACTGTATACCCAGAAAACATCTCAAATGTCTTCACCGGGTGAATGGCTATCCAAACTGCACATCAATACAATGGAACACTACTCAGTAATACAAAGGAACATTCTATTGATACTTACAACAACCTGAATGTCTCTTAAGGGGCACATACTGAGTGTAACAAGATAATTTTACAAGGTTGCATGCCATT
Organism: Giraffa tippelskirchi; assembly: GCF_054371585.1. Taxonomy (NCBI): domain Eukaryota; kingdom Metazoa; phylum Chordata; class Mammalia; order Artiodactyla; family Giraffidae; genus Giraffa; species Giraffa tippelskirchi. Next base: position 87,912,076 of record NC_137285.1, on the reverse strand, counting down.
TCACTCATATAATGTTCTTGAAAAGACAAAACTAAAAGGATTACGTCAAGGCTGTATATTGTCACCCTGCTTATTTAACTTACATGCAGAGTACATCATAAGAAATGCTGGGCTGGAAGAAGCACAGACTGGATTCAAGATTGCTGGGAGAACTATCAATAACCTTAAATATGCAGATGAATCACCCTTATGGCAGAAAGTGAAGAAGAAGTAAAGGACTTCTGGATGAAAGTGAAAGAGGAGAGTGAAAAAGTTGGATTAAAGCTCAACATTCAGAAAACTAAGATCATGCCATCCAGTCCCATCATTTCATGGGAAATAGATGGGGAAACAGCGGAAACAGTGGCTGACTTTATTTTGGGGGGCTCCAAAATCACTGCACATGGTGACTGCAGCCATGAAATTAAAAGACGCTTACTCCTTGGAAGGAAAGTTATGACTAACCTAGACAGCATATTAAAAAACAGAGACATCACTTTGCCAACAGAGGTCCGTCTAGTCAAACTATGCTTTTTCCATTGGTCATGTATGAATGTTAGAGTTGGACTATAAAGAAAGCTGAGCACCAAAGAATTGATGCTTTTCAATTGTGGTGTTAGAGAAGACCCTTGAGAGTCCCCTGGGCTGAAAGGAGATACAACCAGTTCATCCTAAAGGAGATCAGTCCTGGGTGTTCATTGAAGGACTGATATTGAAGCTGAAACTCTAATACTTTGGCCACCTGATGCGAAGAGGTGACTCATTTGAAAAGACCCTGATGTTGGGAGAGATTGAGGGCATGAGGAGAAGGGGACGACAGAGGATGAGATGGTTGGATGGCATCACTGACTCAGTGGACATGAGTTTGGGTGAACTCGGGAGCTGGTGATAGACAGGGAGGCCTGGCATGCTCCGGTTCATGGGTTCACATAGAGTCGGACACAACTGAACGACTGAACTGTACTGAACTGAAAAATGATGCAACATAAATAAGTGGTTACTAGGGTTTCTTGTTATTATTGTTTAGTCACTCAGTTGTATCTGACTCTTCTGCAACCCTCTGGACTGTAGCCCACCAGATTCCTCCATCCATGGGATTTCCCAGGCAAGAATACCAGAGTGAGTTGCTATTTCGTTCTCTAGGTGATCTTCCCAACCCAGGGACTGAACCCACCTTCCCTGCATTGGCAGGCGGATTCTTTACCACTGAGTCACCAGAGAAGCTCTGGTGCTAGGGTAAGGTGTTCGGAAAATGTTTGACTTTAGTGGAACAGCATGGAAGAGTTTTCAGGAGTAATAGAATTCCTCTCCATTCTGAGTGTGATGGTGTTGCATGAATCTGTATGTGTGTTAACATTCATAGAGCTGAATTGTCAAGCAACATCAATTTTACTCTAATTTAAACTTCTTTTCAAGTATAGTAAAGCATGGGGGAAACATAAATGAGAGATCTAAACCCCAAATAGTGAATGGTGAGTTACATTTTGAAACTTAATGCAGTTTTCCTGATGAAAGTGTTACACACCTCAGCATTAATAATATTTAAATAATGTTGATTGGTCATACAAATATTGGCATCAAAGATGCCATGCTTTTTTTAATTGGATGCATATGATAGTGATTACTACACATAAATTAAACTTGATTATGATGTCAGTGTAATTTCAGGAGAAAAACGTAAGAGCAAACATTGAGAATAGTTTCAAAGGAAAGATATTATCAATGAATATTTTATCTAGTTTACAAATATATGTGATGCCAGAATATTCTCAATATATTTTTCATAAAATTTATAGGCAGATAAATCTGGGATATGTAATAGGCAAAGAGTATCCACTTAGCCTGCCATAATAGAAACAACCCTTTAAGAAATCCACAATATTCTATTATGTACCAGGATTACTAGCTTATTAGATTCATATCTCAGAACCGCATTTTCAGTAGCATAAAGCCACATGTGCATTTACAATAACGGATTTCTAAACTTAAAAATATATTTTTAAAAGCCAATAGGACTAACTGACTCATGAGATTGTTATAAGAATTAAATTTATCACCAGATGCAACTTATCTAATGAAGCATAAGTAGCATTATATAACAACACTATATAATAGCCTTATATAACAAATGCTAATATGTTTTATGGAACTTTAGAGTATACAAAATCTCCCAAAATGTAAAAAGTGTTTAGTAATTTGCTCTATATTATTTTGTAAGTTGCTGAATTTAATCAAAATATATTTCCGATGTTGTTGTTGTTGTTCAGTCCCCCAATCCTGTCCAACTTTTTGCGACCCCATGGAGTACAGCACACCAGGCTTCCCTGTTCCTCACCATCTCTTGGAGTTTGCCCAAGTTCATGTTCATTGCATCTGTGATGCCGTCCACCATTTCATCCTCTGTTGTCCTCTTCTCCTTCTTCCCTCAACCTTTCCCAACATCAAGGACTTTTCCAATGAGTAGTTGTTTGCACCAGATGACCAAAATACTGGAGCTTCAGCTTCAGCATCAGTCCTTTCAATGAAAATTCAGAATTGATCTCATTTAAAATTGACTGATTTAATCTCCTTGCTGTCCAAGGGACTTGTATGAGTCTTCTCCAGCACCACAGTTCAAAGTCTTCAATTCTTTGGCTTTCTGCCTTCTTTACAGTCCAGCTCTCACATCTGAACATGACCACTGGGAAGACTAGCCTTGACTATGTGGACTTTGGCGACAGGGTAATGTCTCTGCTTTTCAACACTCTGTCTAGGTTTGCCATCAGGTTACTGCCACGAAGCAATGATCTTCAGGTTTCATGGCTGCAGTCACAATCTGCAGTGATTCTGGAGCCCCGGAAGAGGGATTCTGTCTCTACCACCTTTACCCCTTCTATTTGCCATGCAATAATGGGGGCAGATGTCATGATCTTAGTTTTTTTTACTATTTAATCTTAAGCTGGCTCTTTCACTCTCCTTGTTCACCTTCATCAAGAGGTCCTTTAGTTCCTCTTCACTTTCTGCAAGCAGAGTGGTATCATCTGCATATCTGAGGTTGTTGATGTTTCTCTTGCCTATCTTGGTTCCAGTTTGTAATCCATCCAGCTGGCATTTCTCATGTTGTCCTCAGTATAGAGGTTAAACAAACAGGGTGACAGCAGACAGCCCTGTCATACTACTTTCTCAATCTTGAACCAAGCAGCTGTTCCATACAGGGTTCTAACTATTGCTTTTTGACATGTTTCTGATGGACATTCTATTAAATGTTGTTTTCATATAATGGCCTTTGAAAGAAACAGCTATGTTTAAGCTAGAGGAAGGTAATATGATTCACAGGGAAAGGGAGCTATGCATTAGTCATTTTCAGATATTTGCATGGATTGAACATGAAAGAGGATTTTGTTATTCAACTATCAATTCATTTTGAAAATGATTATTAACTACCCTCAGGGAGTTGTTTAGGCCATAAGAAACATTAGCAATGAAATAATAAATTAAATAACCACCTATTTCCCAGAAAAAATGAAAAAAAAGAACTAAAAAAAATATGTTTCTTGAAGGAATTCTGTGATCAATATTAAGATTTACCTTTAAAAATTAAGATTGCACAAAATATATGTCTTCATTTTTAACAGGACTACCTGCTATTAGTAATTTAGATTAAAAAGAAAGATTATAATCTAGCTTGTTTCCTTTGAAGATGAGAAGAACTTCTTATTCTTTTTATAATTTTGAAAATCATGGATTTGTGAAAGAGGGTGGACACAAGCTATAGTAGAGCTGAAATAAAATTCCAGTCTTCACATTTCTTTATTATTTCATAAAATAGTCCTAATGAACCTATATTTGCTAATCTTATGCTAAATACTACAGAGATGCCCTCAAAGGATTAGAGTATTCTATATAAATTACCTAGTATAATATATAGCAAAATAAAGTGTTTTTAATATGTAAAATTAGCTACTACCATGGATACTATTTATATTTATAAGTTAACAAGAAATAATAATAATACCAACACAATTTGATGCTTAAGAATGCTGTATTGTATTTGAAATTTCATAATATATCACATAATCAAAATCTGTGGTAAGAATCCAAATTATTAAATGATATTTTGACAGCTTAGCATTCAAGTAAATTGTCTGAATCAGAAATTTGTAAAGAATTCATAAATCTGATAGCCAACAGGCCAAATATCTCACTATTTTAATTACTTGATCTAGACCTATCTAAAGAGAGGTTAATTTAAGAGACAAACTCACATTTCCCCTTAACTCCAAACTAGCATACTTACACCCTAAGATTATCATCAGTTCAAATAACACACTACTTTATAGCAAATCAGCCAATACTAAATTTTACCATGTAGCTGTACCTATAACACTTCATCTACATCATAATGGATCTCAAGGATAAAAGAGAGGGATTACATGATAAGATGTAGAAAATAGTAGTAATTCATTTAAATAGATTGTGTTCTTCTGATCTTGTCATCATTTTCAATTATTTTGGAGTCTTAAATTTTGTCTGTTATATTTTAAAACTTTCCAAGAAATGTGTTGAAGATAGAGAATTCTGTTGTCTGTAAACTCTATCAAAAAAGCACCAATTTAAATTCAGCTCTTTAGTTTTAAAAAATGGACCCTAGATTTGTAAACTCGACACTCAGAGTCAAGAGTCAGATCACTGTTTTCTATTCCCCACAATTTGTTTCAAAAAAGATGGGGTATTAATCTAGAATTAGTTGTCATCTCCCCCTTACTTATGTTTTGAAGTAAGTTTCCATCAGTACCTGGCTTCTAACATTCAGAGTTAGCACCTTCTGTAACTATAACCATGCCTGTCACAGGGCCAGGCCCAGCGGATAAGATAGGGGGAAAATGGTAGTTTTATTCCCAGTTTTTTAAGGAATCTCCACACTGTTTTCCATAGTGACTGTATCAGTTTACATTTCCCAACAGTGCAGGTGGGTTTCCTTTTCCACATTCTCTTTAGAATTTATTGTTTGTAAATTTTTTTGATGATGGCCATTCTAACCAGTGTGAAGTGATACCTCATTGTAGTTTTGATTTGCATTTCTCTAATTATGAGAGATGTTGAGCATGTTTTCATGTGTTTGTTGGCCAACTATATTTCATCTTTGGAAAAATATCTGTTCAGGTTTTCCAACCATTTTTTGACTGGGTTCTTTGTTTTTCCGGTATTGAGCTGCATGAACTCCTTGTAGGTTTTGGAGATTAATCTTTATCAGTTTTTTCATTTACAACCTAGAAGGGTGAGACGGAGTAGGGGCTGGTGGAGAGGTTCAAGAGGGAAGTTATATATGTGTACTTACGGTTGATTCAACTTCAACTTCTTCAGCATTACTGGTTGGGACATAGATTTGGATTACTGTGATATTGAATGGTTTGCCTTGGAAATGAGCAGAGATCATTCTGTAATTTTTGAAATTGCATCCAAGTACTGCATTTAAGACTCTTTTGTTGACTATAATGGCTATTCCATTTCTTCTAAGGGATTCTTGCCCACAGTAGTAGATATAATGGTCATCTAAGTTCAAGTCACCCATTCCAGTCCATTTTAGTTCGCTGATTCCTAATATGTAGAAATTCACTCTTGCCATCTCCTGTTTGATCACTTCCAATCTGCCTTGATTCATGGTTCACAACAAACTGTGGAAAATTCTGAAAGAGATGAGAATACCAGACAAGCTGACCTGCCTCTTTAGAAATCTGTATGCAGGTCAGGAAGCAACAGTTAGAACTGGACATGGAACAACATGGTTCTAAATAAGAAAAGGAGTACATCAAGGCTGTATATTGTCACCTTGCTTATTTAACTTATATGTAGAGTATATTATGAGAAATGCTGGGCTAGATGAAGCACAAGCTGGAAACAAGATTGCCAGGAGAAATATCAATAACCTCAGCTATGCGGATGACACCACACTTATAGCAGAAAGTGAAGAAACTAAAGAGCCTCTTGATGAAAGTGAAACAGGAGAGTGAAAAAGTTGGCTTAAAGCTCAACACTCAGAAAACAAAGATCGTGCCTTCCTGTGCCATCACTTCAGGGTAAATAGATGGGGAAACAGAGGAAACAGTGGCTGACTTTATTTTGGGAGGGCTCCAAAATCACTGCAGATGGTGACTGCAGCAATGAAATTAAAAGATGCTTACTCCTTGGAAGGAAAGTTATGACCAACGTAGATAGCACATTAAAAAGCAGAAACAACACTTTGCTAGCAAAGGTCCATCTAGTCAAAGCTATGAAGTAGTCATGTATGGATGTGAGAGTTGGACAATAAAGAAAGCTGAGCACAGAAGATTGATGCTTTTGAACTGTAGTATTGGAGAAGACTCTTGAGAGTCCCTTGGACTGTAAGGAGATCCAACCAGTCCATCCTAAGGGAGATCAGTCCTGAGTGTTCTTTGGAAGGACTGATGCTTAAGCTGAAACTCTAATACTTTGGCCACCTGATACGAAGAGGTGACTCATTTGAAAAGCCCCTGATGCTGGGAATGATTGACGGCAGGAGGAGAAAAGGGACAACAGAGGCTGAGATGGATGGTTGGATGGCATCACCGATTCAATGGACATGAGTTTGGGTAAACTCTGGGAGTTGATGATGGACAGGAAGGCTTGGTGTGCTGCTGTCCATGGGGTTCAAGCATTGGGCATGACTGAGTGACTGAACTGAACTGAACTCCTTGGAAGAAAAGTTATGACAAACCTAGACAACATGTTAAAGTCAGAGACATTACTTTGTCAACAAAGGTCCATCCAGTCAAAGCTATGGTTTTTCCAGTAGTCGTGTATGGATGTGAGAGTTGGACTATAAAGAAAGCTGAGCGTTGAAGAATTGATAGTTTTGAACTGTGATTTTGCAGAAGACTCTTGAGAATCCCTTGGACTGCAAGGAGATCCAACCAGGCCATCCTAAAGGAAATCATTCCTGAATATTCATTGGAAGGACTGATGTTGAAGCTAAAACTCCAATACTTTGGCCACCTGATGCATAGAGCTGACTCTTTGAAAAGACCCTGATGCTGGGAAAGATTGAAGGCGGGAGGAGAAAGGGGACAACAGAGGATGAGATGGGTGGATGGCATCACCTACTCAATGGGCCTGTGTTTGAGTAAACTCTAGGAGTTGGTGATGGACAAGGAGGCCTGGTGTACTGCAATCGGACACGACTGAGTGACTGTACTGAACTCAACTGATGGTTGATTCATGTTGGTGTATGGCAGAATCCAACACAATATTGTAAAGCTATTATCCTCCAATTAAAGCTAAATTTTTAGAAATATGTGTGTGTGTGTGTGTGTGTGTCTGTGTGTGTATGTATATATATATATATATGGAGCAAATAAACAGTGCTGGTTCTATTGAGTTTATAGACTGATCAGTGGAGACAAACAGTAAACAGATATATAAATAAAAAGCAAATAACTATTCACAGACTGACCTATGTGCTCCAAAGAAGAGTAATCATTTACAACAGGAGAATGGTATATAAAAACCTGACCAGACTTTGGTTCAGAGAGGGCTTAGGTAATCTACTATCTCTACATTAATGGATTTTTAGAATTTAACTAGGTGAAGGCTTGCTGGTTTGGGGAGAAGGGCTAATTCTGCCCCAGTAAGCAACATATGCAGACTCTACTGTGGAAAGAAAGAGTAAGGAAATGAAGGGAAACTTCTGCAACTGAAGCTATGAAAAGTTCTATGCAATGAAGACTAGAGCAGGGTCCAACCTGTAGGGTCATAGGTTAAGTTTAAGGATATTTACTTTTCTTCAGTAACCAGGTTGCATCCAACTCATCACGACCCCAAGGACCGCAACACGCCAGGTTTCCCTGTCCCTCATCAACTCCCAAAATTTGTCCAAGTTCATGTCCATTGAATCAGGGATGCCATCCAACCATCTCATCCTCTGACACCCTCTTCTCCCTCTGCCTTCAAATTTTTCCTGGGATCAGGGTCTTTTCCAATGAGTTGGCTGTTCTCATCAAGTAACCAAAGTATTGATGATGGCCATTTGACCTTTATCTTAAGAAAAATGGGAAGTTATTGAAAGGTTTTAAGTTTGAATTGGATAATAAGCCATTTAATGACATCTATTTATTTTGTCTTTTTCCAGCAAAATAGGCAAGAGATGTTGGTAGCATGTCAGGAGTTCATGGCTATGGGAAAAAGCAAACCATCACAAATAATACACTGTAAATATACACATATGCTATCTGTGCAATAAATTTAATAATAATCAAAGTAATGCTGGATATCAAAAAGAAATCTGATCTTTCAAAAGCATAAATGCCCTTGAATTAGGGGGAAAAAATGGATATTTGCATAATATGAAGGAGTGAGTTGATTTATTCCATTTCTGGAGTATTCATTCCCAGGAGTTTAGATAATGACATCAAATGTTTCCCCTCTCCACCAAGGCACACTCCATAAAGTTTGCAGATAATATGTCTGCCCAAGGTCTAAATGTCTGAAGAGTTAAGCTTAAATTTTCCTATTATTCATACAGTCCTAAGGCTTCTTGAGGTTAACAGTGATAAACTAGCCATTTTAGTGAATGATCTGAACAGTAGTCTCAGCAGCATTGGTTGCAAATTTATTCAAATTGACGCTAAGGAAGTCATAGATCTCTCATTTGAAACACACTATAGTATTTTTCTGTGAGCCAAGAAAGTTAAAGAAGATAAAGGTTTGTCTAGCAAGCCAGTTAAATACAGAAATCAACAACACAGCTGCAATTTATGAGCTGTGCTTGCATGGTGTAGGATGGATGAATCTACAATTTCTGAAGACTGGTTTCTTGGAATGGGTTTTTAAGAAGTCTGAGAATCTATGGCTCATGAAAGGATATGAAATAAAGAGAAAACTTTTAAGAGACAAAACAGGAAAAGTACTATAATACCAAATGGAATTAGGACAACTGACAAGACCTACAACAGTGATGCATCAACTATTTCAATTAACAATCACTGAAATGTTTGAAGTAGATATTGTTACTATCCCTATTTTATAGATGAGGATGCATAAGAAGTAATTTGTCCAAGTTATACAATTAAAGAAATGACATATTGTATTATAGAATTTGAATCTGAGCCAATCATGTCTCTGAATTAAGGATCATTGAACAAAACAATTATGCCATCCTTGCAAGGGTTAACAGAAAAGCTGACTCCGTAAAAATGTCCTGCAAAATGGAGATTCCTATTCTGGAATATAGAGAATAAGATAATGCTTTGTACTTCCTTTCTAGTTTAAAAAGATAAGGTTGATACTGCAATTTGTTAAATGAGGAACATCTACATTTAATCAGCCTCCTGCTGTCTTATTTATGCTATGCCTTAAAGTAGCAGAAAGAATTGTTGGATTAGAAAGAAAACAAGAAAAATAATGCTTCCTAGAGAGAGAGCTATCTCAGATTGACTACTGACTGCACTTAAAAACTGGTATCTTAAGCAAGATTTATTAATTCAAATGTTTCAGGGAAGCATAAAATAAAAAGATGGCTCTGTTTTGTGTATTGATGTACGAGATTGCTTTGGCAGCATTTATTTGATATCACACACCAAAACAAAAATGAAAACAAAACAGAATAACAGCAGAATGAACTAGGCAGAAAAAGACACTCAAATATTTGCTTAAAGCACCACAAATTAGAATTCTCTGACAAAGTAAATACAGCTCAAAATCTTTGGTTTCTCTTTCTTACCAAATGGATAAAAGAAAGTATCTCCCTCTACAGTGAAAAATCTCCATTGTCTGGTTGTTATTTTCACTGAAGTTATGTTTTGTTAGCCCTCCATTCTGATCCATATTGGGATAAGCATATCAATTGTCTTTTGTCTGCTTTCTTGATTTATTTTTTTCTTTATGCCTCTCTTCTTTGCTTTACTCTAACCCCACATGTTCCTGCTCAGTCGTTCAGTTGTGTCGGACCGTTTGCAACCCCATGGACAGTAGCCTGCCAGGCTCTTCTGTCCATGGGATTTTTCAGGCAAGAATATTGGAGTGGGTTGCCATTACCTCCTCCAGAGAATCTTTCAGACCCAGGGCTGGAAACTACATCTCCTGTGTCTCTGGCATTGGCAGGCTGATTCTTTACCACTAAGCCACCTAGGAAGCCCTACCCCAACACTACTCCTTTACCAGTATTTGGGCTCTTCCTCTTCATTCAATTGAATGTTCATCTGTTTCCTCTCCATCAATCCTTAACTCTCTCATACTTTGCAAAACATAGATAAACTGAATTTTTCAAAAGTTTTCCTTTATTTATTTGAAAGAAATTTAGCAACTTTTGTAACTATTCTACTAAAAGATTACTTTTAGAAAAATATAAATTAGATCAGTAAATATAGTACACTTATTTCTTTTTTCTTTCTTTTTTCTGTTCTCATTAGGTCCCCCAAATTGAAAAGGTTTGCCTGAGTACAAGTTCACGTGAGCACAGACACACGCATGCACACACACACACACACACCCCATGCTCACACATACAAACACAAAGAACAGATACGGACACACAAGCCCGCATAGCTAGAGAGAATAGTATACTTGATTCCATAAGTTTTTTTTCAAGCAAATATTAATTAACTGTTATCTTTGGAAAATATATCATTAATAATGTAGTTCCATTAAAAATTATTGAGGTTCTGAGTAACCAGTAGTAAAGCAGACATGGGATATATCCCTCTTAGAAATGGTAAACAAAAGCTACATGCAAACTAGTACAGCCACTATGGAGAACAGTGTGGAGATTCCTTAAAAAACTGGGAATAGAACTGCCATATGACCCAGCAATCCCACTGCTGGGCATACACACTGAAGAAACCAGAATTGAAAGAGACGCGTGTACCCCAATGTTCATCGCAGCACTGTTTACAATAGCCAGGACATGGAAGCAACCTAGATGTCCATCAGCAGATGAATGGATAAGGAAGCTGTGGTACATATACACAATGGAATATTACTCAGCCATTAAAAAAATACATTTGAATCAGTTCTACTGAGATGGATGAAACTGGAGCCCATTATACAGAGTGAAGTAAGCCAGAAAGAAAAACAACAATACAGTATACTAATGCATATATATGGAATTTGAAAGATGGTAACGATAACCCTATATGCGAGACAGAATAAGAGACACAGATGCATAGAACAATTTTATGGACTCTGAGGGAGAAGGTGAGGGTGGGACGTTCTGGGAGAATAGCATTGAAACATGTATATTATCATATGTGAAACAGAACACCATTCCATGTTCGATGCATGAGACAAGGGCTCAGGGCCGGGGCAATGGGATGGCCCAGAGGGATGGGATGGGGAGGGAGGTGGGTGGGGGGTCCAGGAAGGGGAACACATGTAAACCCATGGCTGATTCATGTCAATGTATGGCAAAAACTATTACAATATTGTAAAGTAATTAGCCCCCAACTAAAATAAATAAATTTATTTAAAAAAAAAAGCTACTTGAATATAATAAGGAAAATTAATCTTTGATAGAAATTAAAATACGGATCACCTCTGAGGGTTGAATGTTGAGAAAACTGATGGGGTATTACACATCTTAACATTGTTGATAGTTGTATAAATTTATCCCTTTTCAACTTTACTGTATGTAAGTTACTTTTTATGAAATATTTTAAAGTTAAAAAAAGAGACACATGGAGTATACATGCGTGCTAAGTCGTTCAGTCATGTCCAACTCTTTGCAAACCTGTGGACTGTAGCCCTCCAGGCTCCTCTCTCCATGGAATTCCCCACTCAAGAATACTGGAGTGCATTGCCATGCCTTTCTCCAGGGGATCTTTCAAACCTAGGGATCGAACCTGCATCTCATGTATCTTGCATTGGCAGGCGAGTACTTAACCATTAGCAACATCTGGGAAGCTCAACAGGAAGTATAAATTACTCTCAATTACTTATCTTAAACAATATGTAGGTAAGCTACACATTTCTCATTAGCCTTTTGACTTCCTTGAAAATTATCTCTTTCCTCCTTTTTTGTAGAAAAGTCACTTCAGCAAAGTCATTTTACAAAGTTGATATATAAAGAAGTTGACTTATAATGCATTAATGTCTCAAAAATAAAATCACAATCAATAATAATTCTACTATTAGGTCATACAAAAGGAAATTATGTTCAGCACTTTCCCTTCCATCACTTTTACCCAAGCTGCATACACAACCAGAGAACAATGTATTCTTACCCAAGAGGGAAAAGGGATATTTTAATAAGTTAAGTATATATCAAAGTTTCATTGAATAGTTAGGTAGAGGCAATTCCAAATCAGGGTACTTGTAGTTCATACAAATGCAAAAGTGAGGGCTATTTAAAAAATCAATAAATTTATGAATAACTATAGTGAACTTTGTTTATATTTATAATGTATTATAACAATTACAAAATTTTAAAACTATAAAAATAAAAAATCGGAAAAAAATTTTTGAGTTAATTAAACACTTGACAACTCTAAAAATACACATTTCTCTATACTTTTGCCTGTACACACTTTGACAAAATATTGTGATATGATATTCTTTAGGAAGAAAATGAAGATAATTCTTGCCTCTAGCATGCTTTTTATTTTATTTTATTTTTTTACTTCTTATTGCTTAGAAATTTTCCTGTCACCTTCACAACTTATTGGCAACATCAGTCACATTTTTTGGAAAGTCAAATTTGGAAAATAAAATGTGCTTTGTATACAAGCTGTAAGAACTTAAAGTATTTCATGTTTTATGCTTGCTTAAGTTTTTTTGAATTGATATAATTAACCATTTTATCGGCAATGTATCATTGTATTGGCACATTTGAATTTTTATCTTACCTACATTAATGCCAGTATTTTTTTTTTTACTTAAGAAAGATATAAAATGTTTACAAGTATACATATGATTCATGCTTTTAATTAATTTGATTATCAAATGAGTTTATTCATCTACAGAAATTTCTCTCTTCCTCTTAATGATTTACTATATATGTATTATATTATTTTCTTCAAAATTGATGCCTACCTGTCAAAATATTTCTATTGACTTTTTACTTTATTCTGTTTTTCAAACTTTATAATTTTATCTGAATTTTCTGTGCTTAATTACTTATACATTATCCAACATAATTGTCTTAAGTTTTCTTCATAAGTCAAAACAGGAGTCAATAATATCTGACTTGTTTTATTCAAGTGTCCCAAATCATCTTGCTAAACTGCAGTTAAAAATCACTTATCAAGCTTAATAGATCCTGCATGTGCTTTAAGAAGGAGAAAAGGATATATGGTCATTCTTATAGTTACATATCCTATACAATCAAGTTTTATAAATTTACACATGTAATGACAGGAGGAATATCCATAGACTAACTTTCAGCTCCGTGTCCAACTCTTTTCGACCTGACCCCATGGACTGTAGCCTGCCAGGCTCCTCTCTCCATGGGATTCTCCAGGCAAGAATACTGGAGTGGGTAGCCATTCCCTTCTCCAGGGGATCTTCTCAACCTAGGGATCAAACCCGGGTCACCTGCATTGCAGGAAGATTCTTTACCTTCTAAGCCATCAGGGAAGTCCTAACTTTCAGGTCCACACACTGCAAAAACCTGTTTCTCCTCTACCAACTACAAATTTCACATCATGCTCTGGGACTCAGAGCAGGTTACCCCTATATATGTCAACACGGCATGTTTATTATTTTTAATTGAAGTTACTAGAAAAACAGTTGATACAAGGAGGACACTCTGACCCTCCTCTCTCCCTCCCTGAAAATAAGACATTAATCTGCCCTGTGAAAGGTATCCTTCCTGTACAGGGAAGTAGAGAGACAGGGCTTATTACTGATTCACTAATTTACTACCCCAAGCCCAATTTTTCACAAATGTATTGTTTCTTTGTTTGAAAGTATAAAAGCTGCCTGCTTTAGTCATTTCTTTAAGTCATTTAAGTCCTACATAACTGAGACTTCTATATATACATATAAATTTTGTCTTTTTTTACTTATGTTTATCTGTTTTGTGTTAATTTAATTACTAGACTAGTCAGAAGAACCTAGAAAGGTATAGGAAAAGTTTGCCTCCCAATACTGTCAGAGTAACACCTCTGACTTTGCATCTCCCACTTTAATGCCGACGAAATCTACAGAGTGAAAGGTACTTGTCTTCCTGGAAACCATTTTAATACCGGGAAGACTAGGAACAACTTAATTATATAGGAAATTGACTGTGAAGCAAATGAATATATTCTACAAAACTTAAGCTAAATGTGTCAGCAAGTGAGTTTCAGTTAGCTAGATCACAAAAGTGCCTGTAGTCATTCCAAGTCACCCAACAAAAGGGGCAGTAAGATGTGGAATAAAATGAAAGCTGGAATGAAAAGAGGTAGCAGCCTTAACTGATTGTGATTAAAATTTCTTGCTTCTGTAAATTTTATTTAAAAAAATGACTTTTTTTTTCATCATAGGATTCCTTCTAATAGCTCAAAAAGACCCTTTTTCAAGGGTTTTGAAGCCTCGTGTCACTGGCTTCATATTTAATCTGCTTGTGATCATAAGAAGGACACAATGAAACCACTTGCCTCATTTCTGTTAACTTTTGCATTTCTGTTCGTTTACATTTTTGACTTTTCTTTCCAACTTGCATACCATATCTAACCATTTTCCAATCTTGCATAATGTACAACTGAAATAACTTTTAAATCTGTCCTTCTGTTCTCCTCAGTTGCTGTGTAAGCCCTGACAGTTGGCTTTTCTTTTTGTAATATAAGTGCCTGGCTTAAGCTTTGATTACTGAGACATCCACTTCAAAGAAACATCCACTTCAAAGAGGTCTATCTCAAATAAACACATTGTCAGCCACACACTAGATAAAGGGCCAGGCCCCCTTCCCTCACTGAAGCTCTTTTGTTTTAGAAATCCTGGTTGATTTTGATAAGTGACCATTTGGGGCCACTTGTATTTTAATTTTTTTCTCTTCCCTCACTTTAAATTTCTGCTTTTATGCTTTAAATTCACCAATAAAGAGTGAGTTTGTGAAACCCTAGGCCCCCACAATCTACCTCAATAAAAGAACACTAGGCTCCAATGAGCTAACTCATTGGAAAAGACCCTGATCCTGGGAAAGATTGAAGGCAGGCAAAGGGGATGAGAGAGGACGACATCATTGACTCGATGGACATGAGACTGAGCAAACTCCAGGAGACAGTGAAGGACAGGGAAGCCTAGCATGCTGCAGTCCATGGGGTTTCAAAGACTTGGATGAAAAAGTGACTGAACAACAGGCCTACATGCCCTGTTTCTCTCTCTCCTCTCAATCTCACTGTGTGGCTTCTGGTGTGCTAAGTAATTTCCAGGTCTCATAAATATAAACTTCATTTCTTTTCAGTTCCCTGATGACTACAGCTGAAGGATATTTTATAATCACAACATGAATCAGAAGGACTGGTCCCACCATAATATTGGTTATTGATAGTATGAAATTTTCATACAACATCATTTTCACCTCTTCGGTTTGAGTATATTGATTATCATCTATTCTATCATCAGTTCAGGAGAGATCAGTCACTCAGTTCAGTTCAGTTCAGTAGCTCAGTCTTGTCTAACTCTTTGTGACCCCATGGACTGCAGCATGCCAGGCTTCCTTATCCATCACCAACTCTCAGAGCTTGCTCAAACTCATGTCCATCAAATTGGTGATGCCATCCAACCATCTTGTCCTCTGTCGTCCCCTTCTCCTCCTGCTTTCAATCTTTCCCAGCATCAAGGTCTTTTCCAGTAAGTCAGTTCTTCCCATCAGCTGGCCAAAGTATTGGAGCTTCAGCTTCAGCATCAGTCTTTCCAATGAACATTCAGGACTGATTTCCTTTAGGACTGACAGGTTTGGTCTCATTGCAGTCCAAGGACCTCTCAAGAGTCTTCTCCAACACCACAGTTCAAAAGGATCAGTTCTTCAGTGCTCAATTTTCTTTATAGTCCAATTCTCACATCCATACAGGACAACTGGAAAACCATAGCTTGGACTAGATGGAACTTTGCTAGCAAAGTAATATCTCTGCTTTTTAATATGCTGTCTATGCTGGTCATAGCTTTTCTTCCAAGGAGCAAACGTCTGTTAATTTCATGGCTGTAGTCACCATCTGCAGTGATTTTAGAGCCTAAGAAAATAAAGTCTGTCTCTGTATCCATTGTTTCCCCAACCATTTGCCATGAAGTCATGGGACCGGATGCTATGATCTTTGTTTTTTGAAAGTTGAGTTTCAAGCCAGCTTTTTCACTCTCCTCTTTCACTTTCATCAAGAGGCTCTTTAGTTCCTTTTTGCTTTCTGCCATAAGGGTGGTGTCATCTGTGTATCTGAGATTATTGATATTTCTCCCAACAATCTTGATTCCACCTTGTGCTTCATCCAGCCTAGCATTTCATTTGATGTACTCTGCCTATAAGACTTACCTGGTGGCTCAGATGGTAACGTGTCTGCCTACAATGCAGGAGACCTGGGTTCGATCCCTGGGTTGGGAAGATCCTCTGGAGAAGGAAATGGCAACCCACTCCATACTCTTGCCCAGAAAATCCCATGGATGGAGGACCCTAGTAGGCTACAGTCCATGGGGTCACAAAGAGTCAGACACAACTGAGCAACTTCACTTTCACTCTGCATATAAGTAAATAAGCAGGGTGACAGCATACAGACTTGATGTACCTCTTTCCCAATTTGGAACCAGTCCATTGTTCCATGCCTGATTCTAACTGTTGCTTCTTGACCTGCATACAGGTTTCTCAGGAGATGGGTAAGGTGGTCTGGTATTCCCATCTCTTTAAGAATTTTCCACAGTTTGTTATGATCCACACAGTCGAAGGCTTTAGCATAGTCAATGAAGCAGAAGTAGATGTTTTTCTGAAACTCTCTTGCTTTCCTATGATTCAGTGGATATTGGCAATTTGATTTCTGGTTCCTCTGCCTTTTGTAAATCCAGCTTGAACATCTGGAAGTTCTTGGTTCACATCCTGTTGAAGTCTAATTTGGAGAATTTTGAGCATTACTTTGCTAGAATGTGAGATGAGTACAATTGTGCTGTAGTTTGAACATTATTTGTCTTTGCCTTTCTTTGGGATTGAAATGAAAACTGACCTTTCCAGCTCTGTGGCCACTGCTGAGTTTTCCAGATTTTCTGGCATATTGTATGCAGTACTTTCACAGCAACATCTTTTAGGATTTGAAGTAGCTCAGTTGGAATTCCATCACCTCCATTAGCTTTGTCTGTAGTGCTGCTTCCTAAGGTTCACTTGACTTTGCTCCCCAGGTAGTCTGGCTCTAGGTGATTGATCATAGCATTGTGGTTATCTGGGCCATCAAGATCTTTTTGTATAATTCTTCTGTGTATTCTTGTCACCTCTTCTTAATATCTTCTGCTTCTGTTAGCTCCATACCATTTCTGTCCTTTATTGTGCCCATCTTTGCATGAAATGTTCCCTTGATATCTGTAATTTCTTGAAGAGATCTCTAGTCTTTCCCATTGTATTGTTTTCCTCTATTTCTTTGCATTGATCACTGAGGAAGGCTTTCTTATCTCTCCTTGCTATTCTTTGGAACTCTGCATTCAGATGGGTGTATCTTTCCTTTTCTCCTTTGCCTTTAGTTTCTCTCCTTTTCTCAGCTGTTTGTAAGGCTTCCTCAGACAATCATTTTGCCTTTTTGCATTTCTTTTCCTTTGGATGTTTTAATCATGGCCTCCTTTATAATGTTTCGAACCTCCATCCATTGTCCTTCAGCCACTCTGTCAGATCTAATCCCTTGAATCTATTTGTCACTTCCACTGTATAATCATAAAGGGTTTGATTTAGGTCATACCTGGATTGTCTAGTGGTTTTCAAAAGTTTCTTCAATTTAAGTCTCAATTTTGCAGTGAGTAGCTTGTGATCTGAGCCACAGTCAGCTCCCAGTTTTGTTTTTGCCGACTGCATAAAGCTTCTCCATCTTTGGCTACAAAAAATATAAACAATCTGATCAGTGTTGACCATCTGGTGATGCCTATGTGTAGAGTTGTCTCTTGTGTCGTTGGAGGAGGGTGTTTCCTATGACCAGTGATACGTCACTGGTCACTTGTTTGACAACAAATCAAAATTGTTAGACTTTGCCCTGCTTCATTTTGTACTCCAAGGTCAAACTTGTCTGTTACTCTAGGTATCTCTTGACTTCCTGCTTTTGTATCCCAGTCCCCTGTACTGAAAAGGACATCTTTTTTTTTTTTTTTGGTGTTAGTTCTAAAAGTTCTTGTCATGGTATCTTTCTCATTCATGGCTGCAACTCATAGTTCTTCCCTATTCAGTTTTGTTTCATATGCCGTTACCATATAAATCTTCCAAATTGTACCAATATCTTCCAATGTTTTCCACACTTCTGTTTTCCTCACTTTCCTTTAATGCTCCCCCTTGTCTAATGAATTAGGTATAAACTGCTGAGTATGGTTTCAAAGCCCCTATATATGGGTTTTATCTTATTTTTGCAAAAAAAAAAAAGTAAAATAATGATCAACTAACAATAAGTATTTCTATAACTACAGGCAGTTCATACCTTCCAAAGATTGTTGTTTACTTATCGGATCTCTCAGTGTTAACATAGTACTTTACAAATATTCTTTCTTTTTCTCCGCCCCCCCCCCCCACCATTGGTTGCTGAATGGAAGTAAAAGACTCGAGTACAATGAATTGATGTGGTCACAATCAATGCAAATCAAATCTCTCTCTGAAAGTTGTTTTTTGCATCACCCAGTTGCTAGATATTTGCAGATAAGAAATATGCTAATCCAAGTTCATAAGTAATCAAACTTTACCAGTTATCACTTAATACCAAAAGATATTCAGAGAAGTCCAGATTTATTTTTATAAATTATTTATTTTAATTGGAAGCTAGTTGCTTTACAATATTGTAGTGGTTTTTGCCCAGATTTTATATGTAACTGTACCTCTCTCAGGAAACACCTCAGAAAATAAGTATTTCTCTCTATAAAGAACCTTTTGCAAATGTTGTGATTTATACTTTTTCATTATATCTTAATGATTCTATTTATCTCTCTTCTATTTGCTCTGATCCATCTCCATAACTACTATCCTTCTATTTCAAATAATCATTAAATATATTCTGAAGTAATTCAGAAACAACCTCTATCTCTGTCTCCAATTTCCTACATGGATAATATACACCCTTCATTAGCATCATTAATCTTTCACATTTACAAAATCCTTTATAACCCATGCTCCAAAATGTTTAACAAATTTTATTAAGTTACTTTTAAAAGTTGCATGCCATATAGATTACTAGTCTCGTTCTTTGGCGATTCTGGTTCAGTAGGATTAAAATGGCAACCCATTCCAGTATTCTTGCCTAGAGGATTCCAGGAACAGAGGAGCCTGGAGGTCTACAGTTCAAGGGGTCGCAAAGAGTTGGACACGACTCAGTGACTAACAGAAGATAGATAGTTGAATGATTTTCCTAGGTGATTTTTATTTTTAGGCAAGTTTAAGTACTACTGAAGTCTACATTATGTCCAGATACTGTACAACACATTGTGTTAGGATCAGAAAAAAAGTCATTAGCTTATTCATCTGAAGGAATAGTGCAAGAAAATAAAGTGAAAATCATAGAAATATCAAATAAGTCAAGCACATCCAGTGCCAAAATAGAACTCTCTATAGTAAACTATAGTCCCTTCATAGCTATCATTGACGTGGATCTGAGAGCATTCTTGTCAGCATAGCCAGGAGTCAGGAAGATGAGCTGGATCTGAAGTGGTGGAGAATAAAGATGACATAAGAGCCTTCAAAAGTTAAGCCCTTGTGCTTCACATCTGCCTTCCAAAACTTGTGTAAGTTCCTCTTTGGGTCAGCTTAGCTCTAGAACCGTTCAGGGAAGGGGACTCTGGAAAACATAGTTTTCCATCTTAACCAGCTACAATATATTTCACCATCACTCTTGAAGTAATTCCTGTATATTTGTAAACCCATGACAATTTGTTAATCAATGGTGTGTTTGAAAATGTTCTCTGGAAAAAATAAATAAGTGAAAGAGTCTGCTTTGGGGTTCTCACCAATTTCTAACTTGAAAGTAGCCCAATTATAGTCAAGTTCCAATCTGACATCAGTGAACATAGAGGTGGGAAGAGATGCTAACAATAGGCTCAATAGGCTCTCCTGAATCATTATGAGCCCCCTCAAAACTCCACTGGTACATACTCTTCTTACTCATTGAAATAATCTATATAATATTTTCTTTGTTACACCTCTCAACTCAAATTTTAGAATTGGCAATAAGAATATAGATTTTTCTCCCTCCCACCAACTACATGATCCTGATATAAACTTAAAAATCCATAGATCTCCAAATTTACTTAATCTCTTTTTCATGGCAAAATATTCTTTCCTCTATAGTATTCAGTGCATGATTATACCATAATTCATACATATAAATTGATGCTATATCAATGTCTGCATATATTCACCAGAAATTGAGTCATTTTCAGTGGCATCTTAGTGTGGGCTTTGTTAAATCTATTGTGCTGGGCACAAAATGAGTTATTTCAATCTAGAGACCTATTATCTTTCAGGGATTGGAAATTGTCTTGCATTACCTCATTATCTCTATAATAATGTGTGTGTGTTCTAATTTTTATTTCTAAAGCTCTTACATCTCTACTGTAATCAAGTTTTATGAACCCTGTTTTTCAAGGAAATTATTCATTTCAGTTGTTTTGAAATTAGTTTTGTCAATTATTCTCATGCTTCTTTCTCTAAGTAACAGATCTTTAAGTTATTTTACATGTTTCCTAAACTAAGTTTTATAAATTTATTTTAGAGAAAAACAACATATTAATCTGACAAACAAAACAATTTAGCAACCAGCATGAGCAATAATTCATGTACCTACTTAATATATACAGATACTAATTACATGGTTTGTAAAAAGAATCATTTTGTTCAAACATATCTAGTTAATCATGATTTTTTAAACTTTTGCCCTTTCTGACATGTTTTAAATTATACTTATCTAGTGGTTAATAAGTGTCTTCTAAAATATCACTTGAAAATCATTTTTGTTTGAGAAGTTTATTTTTATTTTGAATATGAATTTTTCTTTAAAAACATATGGTTCTTTTTTTAGATTCTGTTTCCATATAGATCATTATAGAGTATTGAATAAAGTTCCCTGTGCTGTTTAATAGGTTCTTATTAGAATCTAAAAAAGAGAGTGGAAATATCTGTATGTATAACTGACTCACTTTTCCTGGTGGTTCAGATGGTAAAGAATATATCTGTCATGAAGGAGACTTGGGTTCAATCCCTGTGTTGGGAAGAAAAGGGAATGGGAAATGGAAAAGGGAAAAAGAAAAGGAAGGCAAAGGGAATGGCAACTCACTCCAGTGTTCTTGCCTGGAGAATTCCATGGACAGAAGAGCCTGGCAGGCTATAGTCCAGTAGGTTGCAGAGTTGGACAGGACTGAGTGACTAACACATCACTTTCACACTATAACTGACTCACTTTGCTGTACAGCAGAAACTAACACAACATTGTAAATCAACTATATTCCAATAAAAATTAATTTTAAAAATATATATGGTTCTGTACATCATTTATCATATTCTTTCTGGGTTGCTAATTTTGAATTATAACACCTTTGAATCATGATGATGTCCATCAGGGTTTCACTCATACACACACACACACACACACACACATATATATAGTTTTCAGCTGTTACTTGCCAGGCACTGAACTAAATATTTAGGAAAGAGAAACAAAAGATACGACTCTTACCCTTCAGAATTTCTCAATGTATCAATAAACTGAGGCAAATTAGCATCAATTTTAACACAGTGTGATGTGTTATAAGAGCTTCCCATGTGGCTCTAGTAATAAAGAAACCACCTGCCAATGCAGGAGACCTAAGAGATGCAGGTTGGATCCCTGGCATCAGGAAGATCCCCTGGAAGAGGGCATGGCAACCCACTACAGTATTCTTCCTGGAGAATCCCATGGACAGAGGAGCTTGGCAGGCTGCAGTCCATAGGGTCACAAAGAGTCGGACATGACTGAAGCAACTTAGAATGCAAGCATGTGTTATAAATTCACAAAGAAGGGGAATAATCTACAATGCAGAAATGAATGTATAATTGTCAGCAGAGGCTGGAGAGTTGTGTTTCCAGAAATCTATTTTGGAAGCAATAATGCATAGACCACATATCTCTTTTGATAGCTATTATTCAGATTTTAGCTTTCATGCATTTATGATAAAATTATTCTCCATCTCTCTTTTTCATCATATTTCAATATTTTCATTAATTTTATTCTAAAATTTCAAAAAGACTTTCCAGAATTTTGTTGTGAACATTAACAAACACTTGCAGTCTGAAGAATGACATTTTGAGAAAGTGAATTATTTCTCTTATATTTGTTTCACATCTCTTTACTCGGTTGTCTCCTTATAAAAAATCCTGCTAGGAAGAGATAGAAAAGCTGTATCGAACAATCTTAAAAGCTGAGAAAGTAGACTAGGGATTCTTTTTGTAGTCTTCATGCTCTAAACCTCTTTCTTTCTAGTAAGAAGCTAGATTTTGTGAGTACAATAAAAATTTCAAAATTATGACAATCACTAAAATAAAAAGGAGAGTGAGCAAAGATCATTGAATCCATTATACATACTCTACTTCTCTGACAGCTCAGTTGGTAAAGAATCCTCCTGCAATGCAGCAGACCCTAGTTCAATGCCTGGATTGAGAAGATCCCCTGGCGATGGGACAGGCTACCAATCCAGTATTCCTGGGCTTCCCTTGTGGTACAACTGGTAAAGAATCTGCCTGCAATGTGGGAGACCTGGGTTCGATCCCTGGGTTGAGAAGATCCCCTGGAGAAGGGAAAGGCTATCCACTCCAGTGTTCTGGCCTAGAAAATTCCACGGACTGTATAGTCCTTAGGGTCACAAAAAGGTGGACACGACTGAGCGACTTTCACTTTTCACCTTATATATGTTAATGCATAAGGTCGTTTAATTTTAGCCTAATAACACTTTCCATCACCAAAAATTGTTGGAAAATAGTTATACCTTAGTTTTAATTTTGTACATGTTATTTTTGATTTAGAGGAAAGCATGATGCTCTAAAGCAACTTTGTTGTCACTACACTTAGGACTATTAGCAATTGCATTTAAATTACTGTACATATAATCAATTAATTTAATGTGTTCTTCTCTTGGTCTTCCAACACACACACATGTACACAAACTTGAACACATATCCACACACAATTCATGTTTGTTGCAGTTTAGTTAAGGACTCAGGAGTATAACCGATGTGCTGAGCACACTAATTTAACCTTACTTATCCTTTAACTTCCTCCAGGAATTCTCTTCTTGATCCACAAATCCAAACAAGACTAGAGACATAATCTTTGTAGCCCAGGGCAAAATGAAAGCTTGTGACTCTTGGTCAAAATACATTAAAACTTGAGGACAATGACAGTTTAAAAATTAATAAACAGAAACTTTGAGTAGACTTGGTTGACCAACCCTCACTCTCTGAGATTGTGGCAGAGCTCAACAGGAAGAAGAAAGTTAATTTTTCATTCTTTACAAGTACTCAGTCAATGAAAAGCCATGAAGTGTTTGTTTACTCCAGCTATACCAGTTTTTTCCTCTCCATGGATGTGTTCTCCTCCCCCTTGCTATGTGGGAACTTGAACATTGCTAATCATGGTTGCAGACCCCAAATTGCAAAACTCTGCTGATTCCAAATAAACCCATCTTGGCTAGAGAAACATCTAGCAGTCTATTCCAAGATAACAGCAAAGCATTAAACCAAATGCAGGGCTTTGTTTGACTGCAAAGATAGCATGTTCATGAAGCTGGCTCTCAGTCCAGGTTCAGTATCACTTTTTGGTTTATTTATGGTATCTTGTGCTTTATTTATCATACCAAGTATGGCATTCTGAGGTTGTCTCCTATATATTACCTATTATTCCTTGTAGTAGGTTGCTTGGACTGTCATAACAAAGTACCATGGATTTGGTGGCCTACAAAACATCAATTAGTGTTCTTGTGTTTCTAAATACTAGAAATCTGAGAACAATGTATGGGCAGGCTTGATTTCTTCTGTGACTTCTGTCTTTGGTTTGTAGATAGCTGTTCTCACTACCTGTCTTTACATGGTCTTGTTTCTGGATCTGTCTTTGTTCAAATATCCTCTTTTTATTAGGGTACCAGTCATACTGAATTAAGACTCATCCTAATGATCTCATTTTAATTTAATTATCTGTTTAAAGACCTCATCTCTAAACAAAGTCACATTCTGAGGTCTTGAGTGTTAGGAATCTAACATATGAGTTTTAGAATAACACAGTTCAACCCTTAAGAACCCTACTATGAATATAGGCTGTCTTCAGTTAGTTATCTTGATAGTGCTGTTCACTATAGTAAATTCAGCATCTATCATCCTCCATGGGATAAATTTAACCTTCAATAAATATCTACTAGTTAAATAAATCAATAAATGAATCAGTGCATTATAAATATCAGAAATTCTTATGGTCCATAGTCAAAAAGATCCCAAGTTTTAGCACTGTCATTCCTAAGATTGGGTGAGTATTCTCTGAGTTACTCTGAAAGCAAGTGATGAGTTGGTAAATATGAATTTCATGATATGATTAGGTTATTTCCTTAAAATTTTTTCCTTGAACTTATGTATATATGAAGACGGAATGTCAGGTGTGAGCACGCTAAGTTGCTTCAGTTGTATCTGACCCTCTATGACCTTGCGGACAATAGCTCACTGGGCTCTTCTGTCCAAGATATGCTCCAGGCAAGAATATTGGAGTGAATTGCCATGCCCACCTCCAGGGGATCTTCAGAACCCAGAGACTGATTTTCCCTCTCTTATGTCTCCTGCATTAGCAAATGAGTTCTTTACCACAACACCATCTGGGAAGCCACAGAAGTCAGGTAAAAGATAGCAATTTGGTAATTTTTAAAAAGCAAAAGTTCATATTTTACAAAAAAAATATTAAACTTCAGCTCAAAAAAAAGGCATATGGTAAAATGATGAAGATTTTGAAATTTATTTTAAGTGAGAATGCTATTGTATGCAGCATTTATTTTGAGTTAATGAATAATTTTAATACTTTAGAGGTAAAGGTGGATTTTATATCATTATTCAAACTTTGGCTCTACTTTCTCACCAAATACCACGAATTATAAAAATCTCATTCAGTTCAGTTCAGTTGCTCAGTGGTGTCCGACTCTTTGCTACCCCATGGATGGCAGCACGTCAGGCTTCCCTGTCCATCACCAACTCCTGAAGCTTACGCAAACTCATGTCCATTGAGTTGGTGATGCCATCCAAACATTTCATCCTCTGTCGTCCCCTTCTCCTCCCGCCTTCAATCTTTCCCATCACCAGGGTCTTTTCAAATGAGTCAGCTCTTCGCATCAGGTGGCCAAAGTATTGAAGTTTCAGCTTCAGCATCAGTCTTTCCACTGAATATTCAGGACTGATTTCCTTTAGGATGGACTGGTTGGATCTCCCTGCAGTCTAAGGGACTCTCAAGAGTCTTCTCCAATACCACAGTTCAAAAGCATCAATTCTTCAGCACTCAGCTTTCTTTATAGTCCAACTCTCACATCCATACAAATCAAAGCTTTGACTAGACAGACCTTTGTTGGCAAAGTAATGTCTCTACTCTTTAATATGCTATCTAGGTTGGTCATAGCTTTTCCTCCAAGGAGGAAGCTTCTTTTAATTTCATGGCTGTAGTCACCATCTGCTGTGATTTTGGAGCTCCCCAAACTAAAGTCTGTCACTGTTTCCACTGTTTCCCCATCTATTTGCCCTGAAGTGATGGGACCGGATGCCATGATTCTTAGTTTTCTGAATGTTGAGCTTTAAGCCAACTTTTTCACTCTCCTCTTTCACTTTCATCAAGAGGCTCTTTAGTTCTTCTTCGCTTTATGCCATAAGGGTGGTGTCATCTGTGTATCTGAGGCTATTAATATTTCTCCCAGCAATCTTGATTCCAGCTTGTGCTTCATCCTGCCCAGAATTTCTCATGATGTAGTCTGCATATAATTTAAATAATCAGGGTGACAATATACAGCCTTGACTTACTCCTTTCCTGATTTGGAGCCAGTGTGTTGTCCCATGCCCAATTCTAACTGTTGATTCTTGACCTGCCTACAGATGTTTCAAGAGCCAGGTCAGGTGATCTGGTATTCCCATCTATTTAAGAATTGTCCACAGTTTGCTGTGATCCACATTGTCAAAGGCTTTGGCATAGTCACTAAAGCAGAAGTAGATATTTTTCTGGAACTCTCTTGCTTTTTCTATGATCCAACGGATGTTGGCAATTTGATCTCTGGTTCCTCTGCCTTTTCTAAATCCAGCTTGAACATCTGGAAGTTCACGGTTCACCTACTGTTGAAGCCGAGTTTGGAGAAAACTCATTAGAAGAATGCAATGATCAGCATAAAAAAGACATTAGGTAACTAGATTGAAGATATTTGTATAAATGCAATCTACATATTTTTGAAAACTGGTGTACTCCAAATGGAATGAGGTGGAAATTTTTTGAAACCATAGATTTAAATTGTTTCTATTCTTCTAATAAAGTAACTGAAGTCTATTAGGTAGATGTCATAATTGGAACTCTATTGACTAGTACATAACTCTAAATTAAAAGAGCTATCTCCTGGAATTGAGGATAAAAATAATAACTTAAATAATTTTTTCTCTATTAGACTCAATTGGAGTCTAGTAATATTATTCTCAGGTTTTTCTTTATTTTTGATCTAACAATACTATTCAGTGGCATTTCGTTTCCCTTATGCTTTTTTCTTTCTAGATGTTTAATTAGAACCACACTAGCCCAGCATGATCAAATCTGAAAATTATCCTATAATGAACCAAACCTGAAAATTATACAAATAGACATTGGTTCATCATTAAGGGATAAAAAGCCTTGGAAAAGTGCAGAGTATTTCCCTTCTAATCCAGCAATAATCCCTAGATCTAACCTTTATTTCACTCATTTATTTTTCCAAATAAACTATTGAAAATGTGTTATTCTGAGCATTTAAATATAAAGTACATAAGATAAAATAATAAAAATAATATTTTTATAATTATAATGAAATGTAACTAAAGAATAAGGGAAGTGAACAGTAAAACTCTAAGTGCCAAATTTGTGGAACAGTCCTTAAAAGTGTGTAAGATTTCAAGGTATCCATTTTGCTTTAAATACATCTTTATTCTATTTTACTGTGTCATTCAAATTTCTCTTTGATTAAATGTTTTATCCACTTTAAATATATATCGTGTAATATATTGATTGTGCACTAATAGTCTGTAAGTCCAGGTTTTGTGTTTTAATATTTTATCATCATTGTTTTCTTCTATTTTAAACTGTTTGCATATAATTAAATAAAATGCAATTGTTTTAATATTCACAATGTATAAAGTGAAACCAAAATAAATTATTTTAGGTACTATCACAAATTTAATTTTGGCATTTATCTTTGTAACTGCTAATAATTTCAATAATAACCATTATTCCTTTCAGGAAGAATTAGAATATAATTTTGAGATGGATAATGAGCACAAACAATGCAATAGTAACCTAGATATATTTTAGAGATTGTTTCTTTCCTCCTAACTTATACTCTCCACTGGTATTCTCTTAGAAGTTTCATTTTATAATATGTTAAGTTCAGAAAGATACATAATATAAATGAGTTAATTCAATTAACTCAGGTTATAATTATTACTATTATTATTGCAAATGACATATCCATTAAGTGAATATTAAGTGAATATTAAGTGTATGTTAATGATACACATAACATTCTAATAGTCTTTTACATAACCTTTTGGGTATCTGATATTTAAATCACTACACAATTTACTAAGAACAGCTATTCTCTTCAAAAATTACAGACTCGTCCCCACTTGACTTCTGAGGGCTGTTATTGCTATAAAAGTGTAATTGTGATGGATTATCAATTTTAATACTTTAAAGTACAGTTCAGAATCAAAATCCTTATGTAATTTTGTACATTTTTAACAAAGAGTCTGATCATTTAATTTGGACTGAAATCATAGCTCAAGTATGTAAAAAAATATGATTTTCTATATTCTTGCTCAATTCTATTGGAAAGATTTTATGGTTCTAATTATTGCAAATCTGAAACATCTGGTAAATTATCATTTTTGTTCATTAGAGAGCACTGGGTAAAAAGTTCTTGTTATACTTGCTTTTGGCATGTTTTAAGACAGTTAAATTTCATACTCACTTAGACCATATGCTGCAATTATCCAAGTGAGGTCACCAAAAGGCGAGAAAAGTAAAATTCTAAAGCAAAATATTTCATGAGAACTTCTTGCAAAAGAGTTAGAGCATTGTTAATAAGGGTAGGGAAAGTCAACAGCCATAAGGAATCCTGATTGCATTCCTTATTTTAGCAATTTTTACAAATAAGAAAATATGCTCTTTTTCCTTACTCAGTATTTTCCATGAAAAGAGAAAAATAGGAGAGCAGAGTGCAGGTACTAGGCACAAACTAGATGAATAACCTTTAGGTCATCATATATCTATAAACATCCTGATTGTAGGTAATTAAGGCTTTTCTCATCAGAACAAGAAGAAACATAATCAACATTCTGGATAGCACAATAGATCTAGATAGATGTGTGTGGAGATTTAGCAGGTATTTTATCTTAGCAATATGACACAGAAATGAAATCTTTTCCATTCATTCAATTTATCCTTTATATTAAAAATATCACATCTATCTTGAAAACTTGTGGAGATAGCTAAATATGCTAGAAATCCCAATAGACTGTGGAAGAATTAGGAAAGACATCTATGAGGAATAACTATAGGGAATAATTTTAAATGTTAATGAAGATTTGCTTAATCATTTTTTTCCTTAAAGAAATCACTTGAAG
Source organism: Giraffa tippelskirchi (assembly GCF_054371585.1). Lineage (NCBI taxonomy): Eukaryota > Metazoa > Chordata > Mammalia > Artiodactyla > Giraffidae > Giraffa > Giraffa tippelskirchi. Next base: position 87,883,131 of record NC_137285.1, on the reverse strand, counting down.
ATTTTAAGCACAAAATGTCTTGGCCTCAGTATTGGGTTTTAAAGGTATAAAACTAAGTTTAAGTTGCTTAATTAAAAAATATTTTTACTTGAATTATGATAGTCATTCTCTTCGTGCTTAATGTACTTTTAATTTCCTAATTTAAGAGTTTTAAATAATACTTACCTTGCAGTCCAATTTTACTTCCATGTTAAGGGGAAATATGTTTCCTTTTAGGCACTCAAAGCACTAAATATTTTCTTAGTTTCTTTTCTTTGCTGCATTAATTTCTATTCATTTTTGGAGGAAGTTATCAAAGGATGTAAGTTCTTATTGACCCTTAAACTGGATCTAGGCAATCAGAGATTTCTCACTTCTATCTCTGTCCTTGGGATATATATTCTACCCATCATACCCACCGTGGAAGCTGTTATAAGGACAGAGCCTTCAGAGAGTAAGGTACTGTTCTGACCATCTGGATGGTTCAGTTCAGTTCAGTTCACTCAGTCATGTTCGACTCTTTGCAACCCCATGGACTGCAGCAGGCCAGGCCTCCCTGTCCATCACCAACTCCCAGAGGTTCACCCTCTGTCATTCCCTTCTCCTCCCGCCTTCAATCTTTCCCTGCATCAGGATCTTTTCCAAGGTGTCAGTTCATCGCATCAGGTGGCGAAAGTATTGGAGTTTCAGCTTCAGCATCAGTCCTTCCAATGAATATGCAGGATCAATTTCCTTTAGGATAGACTGATTGGTTCTCCTTGAAGCCCAACTGATTGGGTCTCCTTGAAGCCCAAAGGACTCTCAAGAGTCTTCTCCAACACCACAGTTCAAAAACATCAGTTCTTCGGTGCTCAGCTTTCTTTATAGTCCAACTCTCACATCCATACATGACCACTGGAAAAACCATAGTTTTGACTAGATGGACCTTTGTTGGCAAAGTAATGTCTCTGCTCTTTAATATACTGTCTAGGTTGGTCATAACTTTTCTTCCAAGGAGCAAGTGTCTTTAAATTTCATGGCTGCAGTCACCATCTGAAGTGATTTTGGAGTCCAAAAAAATAAAGTCTGTCACTGTTTCCCTATCTATTTGCCATGAAATGATGGGACCCAATGCCATGATCTTAGTTTTCTGAATGTTGAGTTTTAAGCCAAAATTGTCACTCTCCTCTTTCATTTTCATCAAGAGACTCTTTAGTCCTTCTTCGTTTTCTGCCATAAGGGCGGTGGCATCTGCATATCTGAAGTTATTGATATTTCTCCTAGCAATCTTGATTTCAGCTTGTGCTACATACAGTCCAGCATTTCTCATGATATACTCTGCATAGAAGTTAAGTAAGCAGGGTGACATTATACAACCTTGACGTACTCTTTTTCCCCATTTGGAACCCATCTGATGCTCCATGTCCAGTTCTGATTGTTGCTTCCTGACCTGCATACAGATTTCTCAGGAGGCAGGTCAGGTGGTCCGCTATTCCCATCTCTTTCAGAATTTTCCACTGTTTGTAGTGATCCACACAGTCAAAGGCCTTGGCATGGTCAGTAGAGCAGAGGTAGATACTTCTCTGGAACTCTCTTGCTATTTCGATGATCCTGCGGATGTTGGCAATTTGATCTCTGGTCCTCTGCCTTTTCTAAATCCACCTTGAACATCTGAAATGTCATGTTTCAATTTCTGTTGAAGCCTGGATTAGAGAATTTTGATCAGTACTTGCTAGTGTGTGAGATGAGTGCAATTGTGCAGTAGCTTGAGCATTCTTTGGCATTGCCTTTCTTTGGGATTGGAATGAAACTGACCATTTCCAGATCTGTGGACACGGCTGAGTTTTCCAAATTTGCTGGCATATTGAGTGTGGCTCTTTCACAGCACCATCTTTTAGGACTTGAAATAGCTCATCTGACATTTCATCACCTCCACTAGCTTTGTTCATAGTGATTCTTCCTAAGGCTCACTTGACTTCACATTCCAGAATGTCTGGCTCTAGGTGAGTGATCACACTATCTTGATTATCTGGGTCATGAAGATCTGATTTTTATAGTTCTTCTGTGTATTCTTGCCACCTCTTCTTAATATCTTCTTTTTCTGTTAAGTCCTTAACATTTCTGTCCTTCATTGTGCCCATCTTTGCATGAAAAGTTCCCTTGTTATCTATAATTTTTTTTGAAGAGCTCTCTTATCTTTTCCATATATTGTTTTCCTCTATTTCTTTGCATTGATCATTGAGGGAGGGTTTCTTATCTCTCCTTGCTATTCTTTGGAACTCTGTATTCAAATGGGTATTTCCTTCCCTTCTTTCCCTTCCACTTCTATTCTTTTCTCAGCTATTTTTAAGGCCTACTCAGACAACCTTTTTGCATTTCTTTATCTTGGTGATGGTCTTGACCACTGCCTCCTGTACTATGTCAGGAACCTCCGTCCATAGTTCTTCAGGCACTCTGTCTATCAGACCTAATCCCTTGAATCTATTTGTCACTTCCATTGTATAATCAGAAGGGATTTGATTTAGGTCATACCTGAATGGTCTAGTGGGTTTACCCTACTTTCTTCAATTTAAGTCTGAATTTGGCAATGAAGTGTTCATGATCTGAGCCACTGTCTGTTCCCAGTCTTGTTTTTGCTGTCTGTATAGACCTTCTCTATCTTTGCCTGTACAGAATATAATCAACCTGATTTCAGGATTGACCATCTGGTGATGTCCATGTGTAGAGTCTTCTCTTGTGTTGTTGGAATAGGGTGTTTGCTATAATCAGTGTGTTTGCTTGGCAAAGCTCTATTAGCTTTTGCCCTGCTCATTCTGTAATCCAAGGCCAAATTTGCCTGTTACTCCGGGTATTTCTTCCTACTTTGGCATTCCAGTTCCCTATAAGGAAAAGGACATCTTTTTTGGATGTTGGTTCTAGGTCTTGTAGACCTTCATAGAATGATTCAGCTGCAGCTTCTTCAGCATTACTGGTCAGGTATAGACTTAGATTACCATGATATTGAATGGTTTGCCTTGGAAATGAAGAGAGATCATTTTGTCATTTTTGATATTGCATCAAAGTACTGCATTTCAGACTGTTTTGTTGACTATGATGGCTTCTCCATTTCTCCTAAGGGATTCTTTCCCACAGTAGTAGATATAATGGTCATCTAAGTTAAATTCACCCATTCCAGTCCAGTTTATTTCACTGATTCCTAAAATGTCAATGTTCACTCTTGCCATCTCCTGTTTGACCACTTCCAATTTGCCTTGATTCATGGACCTAATACCCCAGGTTCCTAAGCAATATTGCTCTTTACAGCATTGGACTTTACTTCCATCACCAGTCATATCCACAACTGGGTTTTCTTTTTGCTTTGGCTCCATCTCTTCATTCTTTCTAGAGTTATTTCTCCAGTAATCTTCAGTAGCATATTGGGCACCTACCAACATGGGGAGGTCATCTTTCAGTGTCCTATCTTTTTGCCTTTTCATACAGTTCATGGGGTTCTCAAGGCAAGAATACTAAAGTATGGTATACATGACTAAACCCAGTTAATATGTTTATATAAACTAAGATTTTGGCAGGTGTATGCAGAGATCTAGTCATACTGTGGCTACTTAGTAAGTTTCCTTGCTGATTAAAGCTGCCACTTACCAGTCTGCAGTGATCTGCCTCTTTTTTCAATCTCTCTTTACCCTTTGTGTACAGGAATCAATCTGTGAACCAAGAATTGGCAAGTGAGCCAGGAGATTAAAGAACTGGGTTTTGGGGAATAGACATCTGTGGGGGAAATATCCAGTTGGCCATTGACCTCTATGTATGTGGAGAGTGATGACCCTTATATCAAAGATGTGGAGTGCCCTGTGAATACAGGTACACTGGAAAGGCATGGCTGTTTTAATGTGTGTGTTTGAGAAATTGTTTATCGGTCACTAGTGCAAAGAAGGGAAATGAACACCTGCCACAGTATGTTGGCCTCTACTGTAAGCAGTTCAGCTGGCCACTGATGAGCAACTAGAAGCTGAAGCTCAAATAAGAAAGTTTGCGAAAGACCTATGTTAGAAAAGAATGTTCAGACATACCCTCTTCTGCCTGGAAAGCAAAGATTCTGGGTTCTATCAAAATAATTTATTGTGTTTTATATTGCCTTTATCAGACCTTTGATTACTTAAGAAAATGGAGTCTTCTCTATTAAAAGAGATAAATTTTTTTATAACTATTTAATTATCTGTATTTGTCTTTGAAATATTTAATCATCACAATGGCTAAAGGAAAACTAAGCACTATTTTACAGAGATCTATTATCCTATTTAATCAAGTATTTTAAAACCTTCTGATACTTTTTGAAAAACTTTCCAAAAATCAAATTCTAAATGAACTCTTGGTGAACTAGAAAAAATATTGGAATATTTTTTAGAGGTTCTCTTTAATATCTCAAAAATGTGTTCTTTCCTTATAAATGAGAGATAGTAAGCTAATTAGGCTTATTTGATACTTTTCATTAGAAGCATTATCAAATAACTGGTGCTAAACTTTTATTTAGGCTTTATTTGTATGAAATTCCTAAAAATATGATGTGCTGTGGTATAATGTTGTCAGCTATAATTTTAAAATACTTGTCACAGAAATAACTAGATTTTCTTGTCATTTGCATTATGGTGAACACTCATGAAATTTTTAGCCATAAACTTTTGAGTCTTTTGTCTGAGAATTCCCTGGCAGTCCTTTGGTTAAGGTTCTGTACTTCCACTACAGGGGTTATGAGCTTGATCCCTGGTCAGGGAACTAAGAATTTACATGCTGAGACACAGCCAAAAAAAAAAAAAAATCTTTTATCAGTTATGAAAAGTCATTGTTTTACTCTGATGCTTTTGCAAACATCTTCTTGAAAAAGTTCTTCATCTTGAAGGAGATTCATGGAAAAGACTCTGACAAGTACAGGATTTTGGTACTAAAATCAATTTGCCTTCATGTGGAAGAGGCCATAATGCATCTTTCAAGTGCTTTCCCAAGTCTACTTGCTCAATCCCACGTTATGTCATGGTATAGTAACCCAATATCTGTCTCATTTCTTATTCCCCACATCAGTAAACTATATGTTACATGGATGATATAATGTTAACATGTAAATACTTGCTTCTGCTTCAGGAGCCTCTGTACGTTTTTCTGGAGCATCTACAAGGGAGAGGATGAGCAGTCTATCTGAAGAAAATTTAAGGCAAAGGCCCCATATTGAAGTTTTGGTGAGTTGTAGGTTGGGTAAGACACATATTGTCCCTGCAGTGATGACTGAGAATGTGCAAGCCTATGCAGTCCCTAAGAATGTGGAAGAGGTACAAACCTTTGTAGGGATGTTGGGGATTTTATTGCCCAACTTATCATACTGTCTCTGTCCCTTATACTGCCTGCTGAAGAAAAGGCACGTGTGAGAATGGGAGTCCTAGGAGCAAGCTGCCTTTGAGAAGGAAAAAAAAAATATATATATATATATATATATATATGAGGCAAGCTGATTAAAGCTTTGGGCACCTCTCAAGCAGGCTATCATTTGAGTTACATGTATTTGTGACTCTGGAAGGTACAGATTAGGCATTATGGCAGAAACAGAGAGACTATCCCTAGGATTTTGGTCCCAGCTCTGAAAACGAGGAGAAACCCAATATACCCCCATAGAGCAACAGCTTCTAAATTCTTCCAGATAGAGCTTCTTAGAAAGGAGCATCTTATCATAGTAAGAAATATCTTTCCTATCAAGGAGTGAATTGAGAATATGTTCCATCGACCCATCTCTGCCATGACCCAAGCCCCCACTTTGACCAAATGGCAGCCTATTGACAGCAGAGGACAGCTATGTCTGCCAACTCTCTGTCTCGAGAAATGTGGGTGCTACTAGGCCCTACCGAGTATGTAGGTCCTTTGTGTGCCCACACCTCTATTCCTACAGTGGCCCCTGTGGCCTTTAGGGAGGGAGTGGGGGAAATTCCCACTAATGTCTGGTATACAAATGCCTGGAAACATGAACAAGCTCTCCAGTGGGCTGAACTCAGAGCAGTTAGGCTGGTAATCACACAGTAACCCTGGTTTTTAAGCCTTTGCAATGATAGTTGGGCTGTTTTAGAGGGATTAACTCTATGGCTTAGACGCTGGAAAGCCAAGGGGTAGATGATCATGAATAAGCCCTTGAGGGGTCAGGATATGTGAAGATATTTTGATTTGCCTGCAAGAGAATGAGGCACACCTTACTGTTTCCTCACCCTCATTCATAAGGCAGTGACATGTACTGTCAATCAAGAAGCTGATGTGTTAAGTCAAGATATGAGCACTGGGCAGAATAGCAAATTGCCATGGATGCCAGACTTGACCTTGAAATACAGTGATTCAGTTATGTGGCAACAGCAGTATGTTCTGTGTGTTCCAAACAATGCCCAAGGCAACTGCCAAAGGGCTCAGGCCCTCCTCTGGAGTTCTCAAGAGAGAGATCGGCAAATTGGAGTGAGATTGACAAATTGATCATATTGACCCCCTCGCTTTGAGTGAGGTTTCAAAATATGCCTTGATTTTTCTGGAAACTGTGTCTGGCCTACCTCAAGTTTTCCAATGCCAAGAAAACCAGACTGCCATCATTAGAAGATTATACTGTGCTGTGCTTAGTCGCTCAGTAATGTCCAACTCTTTGTGACCCCATGGACTGCAGCCTGCCAGGATCCTCTGTCCATGGCATTCTCCAGGCTAGAATACTGGAGTGGGTTGCCATGTCCTCCTCCAGGTGATCTTCCCAACCCAGGGATTGAACCCAGTTATCCCACATTGCAGGCAGATTCTTTACCATCTGAGCCACCAGGGAAGCTGAATACCATGTACAGATACACTCAATGAATAGCTAGAAACTGGGAGTAGGGCTTGATGCCCTGTATGTCAGATGGGACCCCACAGAGATACTCAATACCCTAAAGGTACAGAAACTGTGGGAAACAGCTAGTGCTCCAACTTTCATCATGGATCAATATGCAATGCACTGAAAACATCAAGCTCCATTATCCCAGGGAGCAGCATTATCTCCTCCAGTTTGCAATGAGACATCCCACAGGGATGCTTGAGACACTTTTCTCTTTGGGGTGAGAGCAAACTACTGTCTCCCCTGGGACCCCGTTTTCTTACTGCATACCTTTTGAATGCACTATACTTAGAACGGAACATTGAAAGAGAGGAGAAGGAGGGGTTCCTGGTCTGGCATATCCTGCCCCCAGTCCATCCATTCACATCTGACAGTGCTGCCTCCCCAGGACAACCCATATGGTATGTACAACCAGGACAAGTCCCTTAAGCTGCCAATCTCCCTCTGTTCAAGGCCAGATGAGCAAGGTCTATTTTCTGCTGGAACAGTCATTTGTCTTTGTCTCCTCACTGCCACTATCTTTGTCTCCTCAGCTTGCCTGGAGGACATGGCATACAGAGAAGCTCCTACTAAATTCACCCCACAAGACTTAAATGGTAGCCAATAGAGTCTGTCTTTACTGAACCCAAAAATGTCTCTAAAGGAAAAAGGTGTGATCCAAAATGGGGTGGACTTGGATTTATTACTGCTTTAAAAGGAGGTGCTGTGACATTATCCAAACAGAATGTTGTGTGTTCATACCTGATGAAACTGTTAATGTATCATCTTTATTCATTCACATGAGGAGACAAATGAATGCCCTGAGTGGTCTTGCCTGAGTCTAAGGAACTTAAGAAATCAGTGTTTCAGATCTTAGGATACTTGCTGGAAAACATTGCTGTCCATCATGGGAGTCATTATCTTCATCTTTGTTTTTGTGTGTGCCTAATATCATTGGAAGGGCTGATGCTGAAACTGAAGCTCCAATGTTTAATGACCACCTGATGTGAAGAATTTACTCACTGAAAAAGACCCTGATGCTAGGAAAGACTGAAGGTAGGAGGAGAAAGGGACAACAGAGGATGAGATGGTTGGATGGCATCACTGACTCAAGGGACATGAGTTTGAGCAAGCTTGGGAGTTTGTGATGGACAGGGAAGCCTGGCATGCTGTAGTCCATGGGGTCATAAAGAGTTGGACACAACTGACAGACTGAACTGAACTGAATACCATTGTTATTGTAGTATCCACCTCCAAAGGAGCCAGATAGCTGCTGAAAACAAACTGAATCCATCCTAGGAAAACTCTTTGCCGACCATTCAGAGTACAGTGAGGAAGTGGGGTATGTGAGATGGTAAGAGCTGGTCACAAGAGTTGGGGTACTGGAGAAGATCATGGAAAGGACATACCACTGGCTGACGCTTGGGCTGGACCCTGGCGATCGGAAGCTCCTCATTCCATCCTTGTGCCTTTGGAATATACATTCTATCTAACATTCCTGCAGTAGGAGTTGTTTAAAGACATAGCCCTGAGAGGGTAAGGCATTGTTAAGACCATCTGGATGGTATACATAGCCGAGCCCAGGAAAGGCTGGTATATTTGGCTCTTTCTTCAATTTTCTTTGCCCCGTGTGTATGGGCACCCATTTTCTAGACAACATACTTCTCCTTCCTTATATTAGGTATTATGGAGATAATGTTGAATAAGCATAGGGATTTTACAGTGAGGTTTCAATCAAGTAAATTAAAAAAATAAGGCTTAAGCATCTATCAGAATTGATTATACAACAAACTTCAATGTAAGTTCAAGCCAAGACATCAACATATAAAGTATATTAGGATAATATGGTTTTTATTTTCTTTAAAAGATCTGACAAGATATTTCACCAAAACTTCCAATATCATTCTCCTTTTCATAATCAGGTAACCATATATGTTCATTTTGAAGAGTGACAATCAAATAAATTGCATGGTTGAAGACTTTATTTCTTTCTATCCTTCCTGCCATCCTTTTCTTTTTTGTCAAATGATCATTTAGTAAAATATTTTTTTTGTAGTTGTTCGATAGCAAAATGATTCCCAACCATCTACAAATTTTGTAATGTTAGCGACATACTATGAAATGTTTTCAATTTCTAAGAACAGTCAAAATCTGTCATTTTCTTTGCACCAAGGGATAGACTTGTGGCATTCCTCAACCTTAGGATTTTCAATGTGTATACTTATTTTCCAAAATTTTTTGTTAATTGGTTTTATAGTAAAATAAAAGTATATATTGTGTCTCAAACATAACACTAACTCTGCTAAGTGCATAAGATGGAGAAACAAGTACAGATTATGCTCCTGATTATTTTATATTGTAGCATATGAGTAAACTACAAGTTATGTTAAACAAACAAACAAACAAACATGGAATCCTATTCGTGGGAAGCAGAGTCCATGATAAAAGCTGCAGCTAAGCAGAAATGGAGCTAAGAAGAATGTTACGTAGAATCTCAGAGTTACATAAAAAGAACTGTAATTCAAGGCCTCCTCCTGTGGAGGTCTTCCCAAGAGAAATTGCAGAAAACAGAGGTTCCAAAGACTACTCAAGTCTCTGATCATTAAGCTACAAATTAAGAGGGCAGACTAAAAACAGTTTGGCTGCTGCTGCTGCTAAGTCGCTTCAGTCGTGTCCGACTCTGTGCGACCCTATGGATAGCAGCCCACCAGGCCCCTCCATCTACAGGATTCTCCAGGCAAGAATACTGGAGTGGGTTTCCATTTCCTTCTCCCAAAAACAGTTTAGAGATAAAGCTAAAATAATGAAACTAAGATTTGAGCTGCCATCCGTTAATGACTGAGTTTAATGTGTAAGTCTAATCAGACTAATTGACTGATTGAAAAAACACACACACACACTCTCTTTTGAGGTATATAATAAAATCAGGAGCCCCAAATCATAGCACACACATAGTTTGAGAAACAACCAAATTAACAAGCACATAGGGAATAAGAAAAGTTTAATCAATTTCAAGGAAAACAAAAATAACAAACCAGCAACAGAGATCAAGCTCAAGATAAATGACCCAGAGATTGCAGTTTTCATAAGAAGTTTAAAGCAACTATTTTAAGTATGCTTTCTGTGCTATTTTTTAAAATATTTTTGATGAATTAAGTAACACAATATTAACTAAGAAACAGAAAACATAAAAAAAGAACCCAGGTAGAAATTCTGAAAGAGAAATATGCAATATCTGAAATAAAAATTTTATGGCTTAGAATTAATAGGCATATGGAAATGATACCAGAAAAAGTGAGTAAACATCAAGACAGAAAAAATTATAATTTGAAAAATGAGAGAAAAAATACTTTAAAAAGTTAACAGATCATAGGGAACCTGTGCAACGATATCAAGGGCTTAAATACTTGTGTAAATAAAGCTCCAAAGAGAGAGTAGATAGAGATTGGGGCATAAAAATTGCTTAAAGGATTAACTGACAAAAATGTGCCAAATTTGCTGTAAGACATGAAAGTATATGAATCTCAGAAAAAAAGTCTCTGTTAAAGCAAATACTATATGTCTTCACCTTTTGTATTGAAAAACTCATTTTAGTATATGTTTCCCATTGAACCAACATATTAATATAATTCAGACAAGGATTTGAATAGATCCGTCTATTTGAAATAATGAATTTATTGTAATGCATTTGTTTTAATGTATCTTCCCATAAAGGAAACTCCAGACCATGATGCTTTAATGATGAGTTCTGTCAAACATTCCAGGAGCAAATAATAGTACACAAGATTTTTCATAAAGTGTTAGAAGTTAACATTTACAACTGGTTTAAAAAGATTAGACTGTTGTCTGATAGAAAGAGTCAAAGTGGACCCTTCCTCATGGGCATCTATTTTTGGTAAGGACATAAAGAGAAATTTGAGGTCTTGCCCGTGGCTAAAACAAGTTTATTGAAGAAAGAACAGGAAGAGCACTTCAAGATAGAGGCGGGCCAACCCAAGAGAGGCACTGGCCCCAGAAGGACGAGGTAAGGGGTTTTTAAGACAGGGTTTTTACATGTCCATCTAGGTTGGCGTGGACTGATGGTTTTGATTGATAGTTTCATGTTCCATAACAACAGGCTTTATTTCGCATATGTTGCCCATAATTCAGTCTGTTATAATCACATGTATGGATTTATAGAATATTTATGAACTTTTAATAGACTCACGGCTTGCCAAGGTCACTTGAGGACACAGCTGTGCATCAGGAGGGCATGTGCAGAAGTTGGAGACGTCTCTGTGGTTAGTTTGTATCCACTGTGTGCCTAGAGCACATGTGCTGGAGGTGAATAAATCTCTGTGGTTATTTTGAAGTATATCTGCGGGCTCTCTAGGGCTGCACTGGGGCATGTCTGGGGTGGGGTTTAGAGGTCAACTTGAATCTTTCTCTGCTAGGTGAGCCCTCATTGTCTGTGCCTAACTTCCTACCTGATAGGAGAGAATCACTGAAGGGGAAACTGGGTCTTGTTCTGATGGGTGGAGCCGTGCTCAGTAAATCTTTAATCCAATTTTCTGTTGGTGGGTGGAGCTGTGTTCCTTCCCTGCTATTTACCTGGGGTAAAACTATGGTGGAGGTAATGAAAATAATGTATATTCCCATAAAGGAAATTCCAGGACTATGATGCTTTGATGATGAGTTCTGTCAGACATTCAAGGAGCAAATAATAATACACAAGATTTTTCATAAAATGTTAGAAGTTAACACTTACAACTAGTTTTAAAAGATCAGAATGCTATCTGATAGAGAGAGTCGAAGAGGACCCTTCCTTATGGGTCCTTCCCCGCCCATCAGAACAAGACCCAGTTTCCCCCTCAGTCAGTCTCTCCCATCAGGAAGCTTCCATAAGCCTCTTAACCTTCTCCTTCAGAGGGCAGAGAGACTGAAAACCACAATCTCAAAAAACTAACCAATCTAATCACATGGACCACAGCCTTGCTAATTCAATGAAACTATGAGCCATATCCTGTAGGGCCACCCAAGACGGATGAATCATGGTGGAGAATTCTGACAAAAATGGTCCACTGGAGAAGGGAATGTCAAACCACTTCAGTATTCTTGCCTTGAGAACCCCATGAACAGTATGAAAAGGCAACAATGTAGGTGAACTCCCTAGCCTGGTAGGTGCCCAATATGCTACTAAAGATCACTGCAGAAATAACTCTAGGAAGAATGAAGAGATGGAGCCAAAGCAAAAAGAAAACCCAGTTGTGGATGTGACTGGTGATGGAAGTAAAGTCCAATGCTGTAAAGAGCAATATTGCTTAGGAACCTGGGGTATTAGGTCCATGAATCAAGGCAAATTGGAAGTGGTCAAACAGGAGATGGCAAGAGTGAACATGGACATTTCAGGAATCAGTGAAATAAACTGGACTGGAATGGGTGAATTTAACTCAGATGACCATTATAATCTACTACTGTGGGAAAAAATCCCTTAGGAGAAATGGAGACGCCATCATAGTCAACAAAGCAGTCTGAAATGCAGTACTTTGATGCAATATCAAAAATGACAGAATGATCTCTCTTCATTTCCAAGGCAAACCATTCAATATCATGGTAATCCATGTCTATGCCCTGACCAGTAATGCTGAAGAAGCTGAAGTTGAATCGTGCTATGAGACCTACAAGATCTTTTAGAACTAAAACACAAAAAAGATTTCCTTTTCATTATAGGGAACTGGAATGAAAAAGTAGGAAGTCAATAAATACCCAGAGTAACAGGCAAATTTGGCCTTGGAGTACAGAATGAAACAGAGCAAAGGCTAATAGAGTTTTGCAAAAGAATGCACTGGTTATACAAAACACCCTTCTCCAAGAACACAAGGGAAGACTCTACGCATGGACATCACCAGATGGTCAACACTGAAATCAAATTGATTATATTCTTTGCAGCCAAAGGTGGAGAAGCTCTATACAGTCAGCAGAAACAAGACTGGGAGCTGACTGTGGCTCACATCATGAATCCCTTTTGCCAAATTCAGACTTAAATTGAAGAAAGTAGGGAAAACCCACTAGATCATTCAGGTGTGACCTAAATCAAATCCCTTATGATTATATGTTGGAAGTGAGAAATAGATTTAAGGGATTAGATCTGATAGACAGAGTGCCTGATGACCTATGGATGGAGGTTCATGACATTGTACAGGAGACAGGGATCAAGATCATCTCTAAGAAAAGGAAATGCAAAACAGCAAAATGGCTATCGTAGGAGGGCTTACAAATAGCTGTGAAAAAGAGAAAAGCGAGAAGAAAAGATATACCCATTTGAATGCAGAGTTCCAAAGAATAGCAAGGAGAGATAAGAAAGCCTTCCTCAGTGATCAATGCAAAGAAATAGAGGAAAACAATAGAATGGGAAAGACTAGAGATCTCTTCAAGAATATTGGAGATACCAAGGGAACATTCATGCGAAGATGGACTCAATAAAGAACAGAAATTGTATGGACCTAACAGAAGCAGAAGAAATTAAGAAGAGGTGGCAAGAATACACAGAAGTACTGTACAAAAAAGATCTTCACAACCCAGATAATCACAATGGTGAGATCAACCATCTAGAGCCAGACATCCTGGAATGCAAAGTGAAATGGGTCTTAGGAAACATCACTTCAAACAAAGCTAGTGGAGGTGATGGAATTCCAGTTGAGCTATTTCAAATCCTAAACGATAATGCTGTGAAAGTGCTGCACTCAATATGCCAGCAAATTTGGAAAGCTCAGCAGTGCCCGAAGGACTGGAAAAGGTCAGTTTTCGTTCCAATCCTTAAGAAAGGCAATGCCAAAGAATGATCAAGCTACCGCACAATTGCATTTATCTCACACGCTAGTAAAGTAATGCCCAAAATTCTCCAAGTCAGGCTTCAACAATACATGAACCATGAACTTCCAGGTGCTCAAGCTGGTTTTAGAAAAGGCAGAGGAACCAGAGATCAAATTGCCAACATCCGCTGGATCATTGAAAAAGCAAGAGAGTTCCAGAAAAGCATCTATTTCTGCTTTATTGACTATGCCAAAGCCTTTGACTGTGTGGATCACAACGAAGTTTGGAAAATTCTGAAAGAGATGGGAATACCAGACGACCTGACCTTCCTCTTGAGAAACCTGTATGCAGATCAGGAAGCAACAGTTAGAACTGGACATGGAACAACAGACTGGTTCCAAATAGGAGAAGGAATACATCACAGCTGTATATTGTCACCCTGCTTCTTTAACTTATATGCAGAGTACATCATGAGAAATGCTGGGCTGGAAGAATCACAAGCTGGAAACAAGATTGCCGGGAGAAATATCAATAACCTCAGATATGCAGATAACACAACCCTTATGGCAGAAAGTGAAGAAGAAGTAAGGAGCCTCTTGATGAAAGTGAAAGAGGAGAGTGAAAAAGTTGGCTTAAAGCTCAACGTTCAGAAAACTAAGCTCATGGCATCCAGTCCCACCACTTCAAGGCAAATACATGGGGAAACAGTGGAAACAGTGGCAGACTTTACTTTTTTGGACTCCAAAATCACTGCAGATGATGATTACAGCCATGAATAAAAAGACGCTTGCTCCTTGGAAGAAAAGTTGCCACCCACCCATACAGCATTTTAAAAAGCAGAGACATTACTCTGTCAACAAATGTCCATCTAGTCATGGCTACGGTTTTTCTAGTAGTCATGTATCGATGTGAGAGTTGGACTATAAAGAAAGCTGAGTGTCAAAGAATTAATTCTTTTGAACTATGGTGTTGGAGAAGACTCTTGAGTGTCTCTTGGACTGCAAAGAGATCCAACCAGTCCATTCTAAAGGATATCAGTCCTGAATATTCATTGGAAAGACTTATTCTGAAGCTATAACTCCAGTACTTTGGCCACCTGATGTGAAAAGCTGATTCATTTGAAAAGACCCAGATGCTGGGAAATATTGAAGGTGGGAGAATAAGGTGATGACAGAGGATGAGATGGTTGGATGGCATCACTGACTCAACGGACGTGAGTTTGAGTAAACTCTGGGTGTTGGTGATGGACAGGGAGGCCTGGCTTGCTGCAGTCCATGGGGTCGCAAAGAGTTGGACATGACTGAGTGACTGAACTGAACTGACCATATACATATGGAATCTAGAAAGATGGTACTGATGAAATTATTTTCAGGGTAGCAGTGAAGACACAGACATGGAGAACAGACTGTGGACATGGTGGAGGAGGTGAGGGCAGAAGAAACGTGAGATGTATGGAGTGAGAAACATGGAAACTCATATTACCATATGTTAAATATATAGCCAATAGGTTTTCTGTATGACTCAGGGAACTCAAACCAGGGCTCTGTAACAATCTAGAGAAGTGGAATGGGGAGGCAAGTGGGATGGAGATTCAAGAAGGAGGAAACATACGTATACCTATGGATGATTCATGTTGATGTTTGGCAGAAACCAACAAAATTCTGTAAAGCAATTATCCTTCAATTAGAAAAACAAGTAAATTTTAATTATTTTTTTAAATAGCTATTTTGGTGGAAAATTTTAAAAAGTTAAAAAATTAAATAAAGTGTTCGAAAGAGTTTTACAGACAATAACAGTTGTTTACATATAAAGTTGAAACAACATGAAATTCTGTCATAACTAAAATGTGAATTTAGTAAAGTCAGAGAATACAAGATTAACTAAAAGGCAATTGTACTTTTAGATAATAGCATGAAACAATTGAAATATTTGTGCCGATTTCTCATATTGAACTTCATGGCTTATATTTTGGGATAGGGACATGAGACTTGTTCTAGTAAAAAGAGTTCGGATTAAAAGCAATACGTGTCATGTTCTGACGAGAACATTAACAACCAGTTCAAGACACTCTGACACTATCTTCTAAAAAGAATTGGTTATCTAAGTTACAAGAATCATGTAAAAAAGAAATTCTACTAGAATTCTATGAACATTTAAAATGAATAAGAAACGAAATCTTTTGTTTTAAGTTACTGAAATTGACATAGAAATTGTCATCTAGAAGTATGGTGCCACTGTAATTACAAACCTCAAACATAAGATGTTAACTTAGAAGTCAGGAGACAAAGAAACTGACATCTAAGCCATAATATGCAATGGAAATACTCGATAATACACAAAAAATATGTGAAAAATATTCAATCTTACTATTAATAAAGGCAAATCTATAACAAACCAGTAAGGAAAATTCTATTTTCTACAAAATTTGAAAATTCCTAAGTTTTTTTCAAGCATTCTTAAAAGTGAAAGGGAAGTCGTTCAGTCATTTTTCGACTCTTTGTGACCCTCTAGACTGTAGTCTGCCTGACTCCTCCATCCATGGGATTTTCCAGGCAAGAATACTGGAGTGGTTGCCATTCTTCTCCAGAGAATCTTCCTGACCCAGAGATAGAACTCAGGTCTCCTGTATTGTAGGGGGTCTCTTTAACCTCTGAGCCACCAGGGAACCAAGCATTCTTATGCTGTCATTCGGAATACACATTAGGATGCGTGCTTGACTGCCTGCAGGCTAAGTCGTTTTGGTCACATTCAGTTTTTTGCGATGCTGTAGATGGTAGCCTGCCAGACTCCTCTGTCTATGGTGTTCTCCAGGCAAGAATACTGGAGTGGATTGCCATGCCCACCTCCAGGGGATCTTCCCAACCAGGTGATCGAACCCACATCTCTTACGACTCCTGCATTGGCAGGCTGGTTATTTACCCCTAGTGCCAACTATAACCTCCTGCAAAACAATCTGGCAATATGAATCTTTCAGCAACATGAACGTTTACATTTTATGTGTTTGTTTGTTTAAATTATTCATGCAGTGTCTGCTTCTAGGGATAGGAATACAATAGTATCAAGGCATGCAAAAAAGCATTTATGTAAAGTGAAATATTACTGTATATTTTGTAATTCCCCAAATTTAAGCCAAATATTTGATACATTTTACATTAAATGAATAGCAGATAATACTTAATATTAAATGTACAGAAATACTTAATGGCATTGCAAAGCATACTGGTATCACATTATGAGACAAGTCGCAAGCTTGCATGTCCTGTGAAATCCACCAGATAAAAATTAATGAGTAAAATAACCAGATAATGTTGAAGAGTAAAATAACCACTTGGTGAGTAGTATTTCTCTCTTTGATGGTGCCATCATACTTTTCTGTCATTTTCTTTTTGACTAAAACTGTGTTTTTACTTTTTATAAATAAGAATAGATTACTTTTCATAAAAAGAACTTAAATACAAATTTAGCTTTGGAGGAACTTCCCTATCTAGGGAAGTTCTATGGTTAGGACTATGTACTCTCACTACGAACGGCCCAGGTTCAATTTCTGATCAGGGAACTAAGATTCCACAAGTCTAGGTGCCACCAAAAAAAGTAAAAATTAAATTTTGGATTTTTCATTTGACCCTATTACATGTATAAATATAATAAAGATTTCTAAGAGAAGAAAAACAGTGTGCAAATATCCATCTAAAAATTTTGTCCTGTATGTAACATGATGCAGCACATGTTCTGCTTAAAGACACTTCTCATTTGTTAAGTCCCACATAAGTCATTCTAAATCCCTCATACCTAATACCACATTCTGATATGACAGTAATTCTTCTTTTTACATATAATTTCCCCCTTTCTTATTTTCTCAGCAGTCATCTTTATGTTGCTGTAAAATCTAGGGTTTCCCTTAAGCAGTAAGCAGCAAATCTATAGGCTCTTTGACAGTGGATAAAAGCAAATATAGTCTAGTTTATATTTAGGGACACTGAAATTATATTTTCCTTCTTTGAAGAATTATTTCAAAAAGAAAACAAATCACTTAAGCAAGAAAAGGTTAAACCATATATTTTCCAATTCTATGTATATATGTTGCCCAATATTTTTGTGATTCAGCTCATCTGAGACAAAATTCTCATCATATTAAGATAAATTCTTACAAAAAAATGTAAAAATATCCAGGAAAAAATTTATTTTATTTTTTACTGCTAGTCAAAATTTTGATACAATGCAACACTTTTGGATTAATTATATTTTAGAAATTCTAAGGCCATAAATTTGAGAGTATATTACATATTTTTATATTTTTGATAAATACAAAGGCTGATTAACAATGTTTAGTTTGAGAATAAAATAATTGTGGAATTTTTCTCCTAGATTTTTGAACAAACTCAGCAAACTAATGAATAAAATCTATCCTTTCAAATCACAGCTCTTAGTTAAATATGCACACACTAGAATGCACACAGGCCTTCATGCAAGCACATGCATGCAAAGCCCATAACTAGTGTGAAATGAAAGAGAGAAAGGACAGAAAAGCATGAATGGAAGTACCAATGGGCATTATGGAGGAAAATGTTGGAGTATAACTTCAGAATAATTTTTACCAACTGAAAATTTTCAAGGTAATTAAACCTTTCTACCCATGAAACTTGGCAATTTCTTATGCTTCAATGGACAAGATGGGTTTATGGTAACTTTCTTTAATAAAATACTCTCTTTAATCTAGTGTTCTGACCTTGGCCAAGTTACTGAAGAATATAAACATCCATTTTCTCACTTATAATATTGACTTTTTGTACATATTGGTGTCCACTAATGGTCAACTCCTTCTCTGAGTTACCCTTCTACTTTCATGACTGATTTGCTCCTTCTGGACAGTTTGTTTTGATTTCTATATGTAGTCCTATTCCAGTGTGTCATTTTCATTTTTACCATTACTTATCTCTGTTGTTAACAACTCATCATCATCCTTTTCTGAACTCTTAAATATATGCGGTCAGTCCTGAGGCTCTGGCTTTGATTCTTTGTTGTTTGCATACTGTCCTCCCTAGGCTTCATTCATTTCCTAAGTTTTTAAAGGATTAGAACTTAAGGTTCATGCTTCCAGTTTCTTACTAATTATTTATTATAAGAGTATTGTGTGAAATAATAGAAAATATGTATATATTGGTCTTTTTTCTGAGTACCTGGCACAGATTTCCTAAAACTCTACAAGAGTAGAGAACACATGTTTCCTTCATCTACTGCATGGCAGGTAGATTCTTTACTGTTGAGTCATCTGCACATCTTCTTTATCCATTCCTCTTTTGATTGACATTGGAACTTCCCAAGTGGATCAGTGGTAAAGAATATGCCTGCCAGTGCAGGACCCTCAGGTGATATGAGTTCCATCCCTGAGTCAAGAAGATCCCCTGGAGGAGGAAATGGCAATACACTCCAGTATTCTTGCCTGGAGAATCCCATGGACTGAGGAACTTGGCAGTCTACAGTCCATGGGGTCACAAAGAGTTGGACACAATTAAGCATGCATGCATGTTCAGCTGACATTTAGGTTGCTCCCATGTCCTGGCTATTGTAAACAGTGCTGCAATGAGCATTGGGTTCATGTATCATTTCAGACCATGTTTTTCTTTGAATATCTACCCAGGAGTGGGGTTGCTTGTGGAAGCTCTGTTTCTAGTTTTTAAGAAACCTTCATACTGTGTTCCACAGTGGCTGTACCAACTTACACTCCCACCAATAGAGTAGGTGTGTATCCTTCTCTCCACAGCCTTTCCAGAACTTATTTTTTGTAGATTTTTTTATGCTAGCCATTTTGACATTTTGAAGTGAAATCTCATTGTAGTTTTGATTTGCCTTTCTCTAAGATTTAGAGATGGCAAATGTCTTGTCATTTGCCTGTTGGCCATCTGTATGTCTTCTTTGTAGAAATGTCTAAGTAGGTCTTCTCCCTAGTTTTTGATTGGCTTGTTTGTTTTAATGATACTGAATCACATGAAGTGTTTGAAAGTTTTGGAGTCTAACCCCTTGCCAGTCATATCATTTGCAAATATTTTCTCCCAATCTATGGGTTGTCTTTTCCTTTGTTTATGGTTTGCTTTGTGTGCAAAATTTTTGAGTATAATTAGGTTCTATTTGTTTATTTTTGTTTTTATTTCCATTACTCTGGGGGGTGGATCAAAGAAGAAATTGCTGTGATTTATGGCAGAGAGTGTTCTACCTATGATTTTCTCTAAGAATTTTATCGTGTCTGGTCTCACATTTAGGTCTTTATCCCATTTTGAGCTTATTTTTTGTATGGCGTTAAAGAATGGCCTAATTATTTTATTTTCTTAAAGTAGCTGTCCAGTTTTCCAAGCACCATTTATTGTAGAGACTTTCTTTCTACCGTTGTATAATTTTGTGTCCTTTTTATAAATTAATGGACTCTAAGAGCATGGATTTACATCAGGAATTTCTATCATGCTCTGTTGATCTGTATTTCTAATTTTGTACCAGCTCCATACTCTTTTGATGTCTACAGCTTTGTAGTATAGTCTGAAGTCAAGGAGCCTGATTCTTTCAGTTCCATTTTTCTGTCTCGAGATTGCTTTGGCTATTTGGGGTCTTTTGTGTATCCATACAATTTCAAGACTTTTTGTGTTCTAGTTCTATGAAAAATGCCATTGGTAAATTAGGGATTTCATTGAATCTTTGGATTGCCTTGAACAATACCTTACAATATTGATTCTTCCAATCCTGTAACATGGCATATCTTTCCACCTGTTTGTGTAGTCTTTAACTTCTTTCATCGATGTCTCATACTTTTCTTAGTACAGGTTCTTTGTCTCACTACATAGGTTTGTTCCTAAGTATTCCACTTTTTAAATGAAATGATAAATGTCATTGCTTATTGAATTTCTGTTTCTGATCTTCTATTACTAGTGTATAGGAATTTAAGAAATTTCTGTGTATTAATTTTGTATCCTGTGATTTTGCTAAATTCATCAATTAGCTCTAGTAGCTTCTTGGTGGCATATTTATGACTTTCTATGTATAATATCATGCCATTTGCAAGCAGTGGCAATTTTACTTCTTCTTTTCCAACTTGAGTTCCTTTTATTTATCTATATATGTATCTGACTGCTATAGTTAGGCCTTTCAAAACTGTGTTGAATATAAGTGGTGAGAGTGAACATCTTTGTCTTATTCCTGATCTTAGAGGAAATGCTTTCAGTTTTTCAATGTTGAATGTGATGTTAGCTATGGGTGGGTCATATATGGCTTTTACTATGTTGCCCTGTGTTCCCTCTAGGCCTACTTTCTGGAGAGTCTTTTATCATAAATGGGTGCTGAATTTTGTCACAAGTCTTTTCTGCATCTATTGAGGTGATCATATGATTTTTATTCTTCAATCTTTTGATGTGGTGCACCACACTGATATATTTACAGATATTGAAAAATCCTTGTGTCCCTGGGATAAATGCTACTTGATCATGATGTATTATCCTATTAATGTAATAGATCTGATTGCTAATATTTTGTTGAGGATTTTTGTGTCTATGTTCACCAGTGATATCCGCCTGCAATCAACTATGTGCATGCATGCTAAGTTGCTTTAGTTATGCCCAACTCTTTGTAACCCCATAGACTGTAGCCTGCTCCTCTGTCCATGAGATTCTCCAGGCAAGAATACTGGTGTGGGTTGCCATGCCCTTCTCCAAGGAATCTCTTGACCCAGGGATTGAACCCACATCTCCTATGTCTCCTGCATTGGCAGGCAGGTTCTTTACCACAAATATCACCTGGGAAGCCCCTAATCAATTATAATCCAATATAAAATAAAACATTAAAAATTGAAAAAAATGAAGTGTTTCTCAGAAAATCTAAGGAAATTTAAATAAAGCTAAATGAAGAGAGTTTGTTTTTCTCAATAAGCAATATTTTATTCCTAGATGGGAAAAAAGAAGTATATAATGTTTTAAACCTACAGACATTCATATATTTGCAAGAGATTTAAACACAATAAGTATAAATCTCATCAACCAATATCTCTAACATCAAACTACTCTCTGGAGAGCAATTTTTTGAGGTAAAAAGCTTTTTTTTTGGGGGGGGTCTTTTACATATAGAAACTTAAACGGGAGATTTATTAAGGCTTTGAGGTCCAAAAACTGAAGTATGAGCACTTGAGTATTCTGTTCACAGTGATGGTGGACTGTCTTTGATGAGCTTATTCTTCTTATGTATTCATCATGTTCTGCATACGTTTTGGTTACAAGGAAATTAGATATGACATTGAGGTTTCTATGCCAAAGATGTCTTTCCTGTATGTTAAGTTTTGCAAAATATTTTTTACATTTGTGAATAATATCTCTATTTTATTTTGTTTTCTTTCATATGAGTAAAGCTTAGACTTTTGCCTTTCAAAGAACACACAATGTCTGTATAGGACAATACTGTTAATAAACGAACAGAAAAAGTACCTCTTAGCTAAGCCTAATCTAGTTAGCAATGCTATCAATTAGGGAAACACATTGATTAGAAAGATCAATAAAATTCCTATTTGCTGGTATAAATTCAGTGTTCTTCAAACCTAACAAAAATATCCTGCCAATATCTTTTTCCTTCCAATGGAATATAAAATTCATTTAAAATAATGAGGAAGGAAACTGTTTTAATAAAGCAGTTCCAAAAGAACATAGCAAATATATATTGTGTTTATTTGATATTCAGTCAAACTCAGGTAATATTTCTACTCCCCAATCTTCTATTTAATTCCCCTCCCTGACCCTCACCTGCACTATACTATATATTTCATTTCATACTCAGTTAAATAAATAAGTCAAATTCTCTTAGCCCACGAATTTCTTAGCTATTCTTTGCTGCCAGTAAATCTTACCTTTTATTGTTGCTTGTCAGATCAAGGCCATAAGCTGGAACTGGGAAATATGGTTCTGCTCCTTTTCAGGATCATCAGCTATTTTTTACCCTACGGTTATATATGAATTATTAAGATAGCTGTTGTTTAAAGAAATCTCAACTGTAATATTGCAAAGAGTTGGAAGGACTGAATTTCCTATAGAGCAAATACAGAT
This sequence comes from Giraffa tippelskirchi, assembly GCF_054371585.1. Taxonomy (NCBI): domain Eukaryota; kingdom Metazoa; phylum Chordata; class Mammalia; order Artiodactyla; family Giraffidae; genus Giraffa; species Giraffa tippelskirchi. The sequence continues at coordinate 87,860,454 of NC_137285.1, read as the reverse complement.
TGTTTCCAACCTCTCAAGTGAATGCCAATGAGAGTAAGAATAAACACTTGATGCAAAATGGGAAGCTGTCATCATAATTTAGGGATAAAATGGAAGAAAAATATAATATACACCTGGCACCATACAGATGAAGGCCAACCCAGATCAATGGCCTTTGACTCAGCGCTGAAGAGGCGTCATGAGTATTTATGAGAGCTGTATCTGTAAAGTTTCTACAGACTCACAGGGTCAGAGAGATGGAGAAATCTCTGATAAAATGTGCAGTGTTGTATTTCACATTGCAAACAGATAACAATTTCTAATGTGATCTTAAACCACCTTTAGGATTAGCTTCTATTAATTTTAACTATTTTTGTCTTAATATAAGCTCACAATTTGATGTTTGCTTATATATAGTTACCAAATATTCTCTTTTCATTCTCTTTCTTTTCTCTGTTTTATTTTTCATCAAATATGGAATGGTACTTTAGTGCCATCATGCATTGAAGCTAGCTATCAGGAACAGAATTCTCAAATTCTCTATTATTTCTTCAAGTAACATATTGATATAATACATTCCATTACCTTAAATATCAATTATGTAAAGGAGGGAATTCCCTGGTGGTCCAGGGGTTAGGTGTCTGCACTTCCATTTAAAGGAGCATGAGTTCTATCCCTGATCAGACAACTAAGATCCCACAAGCTGTGTGGAGGGACAAAATATATGTAAAGAATGGCAAAATATATCTTCTCCAAATTTTATGTTACATATACATCATAAACAACTGTGTTGAATTAATCACACAAAAAAGGATTGAGTGTGTTCTAGTACAGGTTAAAAGGGACTCAAAGTCTTTTCTCTGTTGGTTGTTGGAGATCTGATCATACACAGTTCAACCTGATTGAAGATATTTTAGTTGTTAACTAATGAAATACAGTACCTCAGATAAAGAGAGATTTACACACACACACACACACACACACACACACACACATATATATATATATATATATATATATAGTTTCCTTGTGATATGTTACTTCAAGGGAATAAATAAGTACCAATATGATCTGAGAATTATTGAATATTTATAGATATTCTTCTAAATGTAATAAATGAATTAACTCACTTTCCTACATCAAATCTATGAGGTATGTGTTATAATTTTATCTCTATTGAAGAAAGAGGAATAAGATACATAGACACTAAGTAGCTTTCAGAATGACAGAGGAAGTAGTGGTAGAGTGGCATATAAGGCCAGGCAAAATTAATTTCCCTGCTGGCTTAGATGGTAAAGAATCCACCTGCAATGCAGGAGACCCAGGTTCAATACCTGAGTTGGGAAGATCCTCTGGAGAAAGAAATGGCAACTCACTCCAGTACCCTTGCCTGGAGAACTCCATGGACAAAGGAGTTTGCAGTCTACAGTCCATAGGGTAGCAAATAGTCAGATACAACTGAGCAACAAATACACACAGCATATTTTTAGAGAGCATCTTTCTGTTGAGATATTTTGCCCTTATTCAAAAGAAACTCAAACAGTTTCCTGAGACATATATACATCCAAGAGCCTTACACGTATGTTGTAGACTGAATATGTGTTCCCCACAAATTCACATGTTGAAGTTCTAGCCCCTAGAACCTAAGAATGTCACTGTAATAGAGACAGGCCTTTGAGCAGATAATTAAGGTAAAATGAGATACTTGGGTTTGACCTAATTCAGTGTGAGTGAGATACCAGCTGAAGGTATGAACAGAGAAATTATCATGGAGGGGACATGTCAAGAAGACTGCATTCTGCAATTCAGGGAGAGAGGCCTCAGAAGAAACCAAATCTACTGACACCTTGATCTTGGACTTCTAGACTCCAGATCTGTGAAAAGATAAAATTCTGTTTTATTGTAAGCCACCGGTTTGTGGTATTTTATTACTGTATCCCTACGAAACTAATAAAATACATGTGTACTAACTCTTTCAGGGGGAATACCCAAATACACAAGCACAGTAACATCTACTAACTTAAAGAAATTGTATCTCATTAATAATAATTTGCTACTACAAACAAAACCGTCTTATTCCTTTAGGGATATAAAATACATCACAAAAGAAAATATTCTGAGATTAATTTTAAGTGCTCTTTTGGTACTCATCAAGCATTAGCAAATGACAATTAAATACTTAACAAGCCTATGTCAATGACTTACAATTGCACTCATTTCACATGCTAAAGTTATGCTCAAAATCCTTCAAACTCAGCTTCAGCAGTACATGAACTGAGAACTTCCAGTTCTACAAGCTGGACTTAGAAAAAGGAGAGGAACAAGAGTTCAAATTGCCAACATTTGTTGGATCATAGAGAAAGCAAGAGAATTCCAGAAATACTTCTTCCTAACTGACTACATAAAGCCTTGACTGTGTGGATCACAACAAACTGTGGAAAATTCTTAAAGAGATAAGAATATCAGACCACTATACCTGTCTCCTGAGAAACCTGTATGCAGATCAAGAAGCAACAGACATAGAACAACAGATTGGTTCAAAATTGGGACAGAAATACTACAAGGTTGTATATTGTCACTCTGTTTAACTTATTTGCAGGGTACATCAGGAAAAATGCCAGGCTGGACTTACGAGCTGGAATCAAGATTGCCAGGAGAGATATCAACAACCTCAGATATGCAGATGATACCACTCTAATAGCAGAAAGTGAAGAGGAACCAAAGAGCCTTTTGATGAGGGTGAAAGACGAGAGTGAAAAATCTGGCTTAAAACTCAACATCCAAAAAACTAAGATCATAGCATCTTGTTCCATCACTTCATGGCAAATGGGAAAAAAATGGAAACTGACAGACTTTATTTTCTTAGGCTTCAAAATCACTGCAGATGATGACTGCAGCCATGAAATTAAAAGACATAAAAAGAATTAAATTTTGCTATTTGCAACAACAACATGGATAGGCTTGGAGGGTAGAGACATGGGTTCTATCCCTGGGTTGGGAAGATCCCCTGGAGGAGGGCATGGAAACTCACCCCAGTTTTCTTACCAGGAGAATCCCATAGACAGAGGACTCTGGCGGGCTACAGTCTACAGATTCACAAAGAGTCAGACACGACTAAAGTGACTTAGCACACACACACATGCTAAGTGAAATAAGTTAGTCAGAGAAAGATAATTACTGCATGATATCACTTGTAAGTGGAACATAAAATATACAGCAGAGTAGTAAATAGATAGAAAAGAAACAAACTCACAGATATAGAGAACAAGCTAGTGGTTACTTGTGGGGAAAGGGAAATGAGGGAGTGGTAATACAAGATTCAGTTCAGTTACTCAGTCATGTCTGACTCTTTGAAACCCCGTGGACGGAAGCACGCCAGGCTTCCCTGTCCATCGCCATCTCCTGGAACTTGCTCAAACCATCGAGTCAGTGGTGCCATCCAATCATCTAATCCTCTGTTGTCCCCTTCTCCTCCCACCTTCAATCTTTCCCAGCATCAGGGTATTTTTGAAGGAGTCAGTCCTTCGCATCAGGTGACCAAAATATTGGAGTTTCAGCTTCAGCATCAGTCCTTCCAATGAATATTCAGGACTGATTTACTTTAAGATTGACTGGTTTGGTCTCCTTGCAGTCCAAAGACCTCTCCAACACCACAGTTCAAAATCGTCAATTCTTCAGTGCTCAGCTTTCTTTACAGTCCAACTCTCACATCCATACATGACTACTGGAAAAACCATAGCTTTCACTAGACAGACCTCTGTTGGCAAAGTAATGTCTCTGCTTTTTAATATGCTGTCTTGGTTGGTCATAGTTTTCCTCCAAGGGACAAGTGTCTTTTAATTTCAGGACTGCAGTCACCATCTGCATTCATTTTGGAGCCCAGGAAAATAAAGTCTGTCACTGTTTTCATTTTTTCCCCATCTATTTGCCATGAAGTGATGGGGCCAGATGCTGTGATCTTCATTTTTTAAATGTTGAGCTTTAAGCCAGTTTTTTCACTCTCCTCTTTCACTTTCATCAAGAGGCTCTTCAGTTCTTCTTCACTTTCTGCCTTAAGGGTGGTGTTATCTGTGTATCTGTGCTTATTGATATTTCTCCCGACAATGTTGATTCCAGTTTGTGTTTCATCCAGCCCCGCATTTCACATGATGTGCTCTGCATATAAGTTAGGTTAGCAGAGTAACAATATAAGGTTAGGAGATTAAAACGTGCAAACTATTATGTACAAAGTTATAAGAATATATATATAGTGCACAACACAGGGAATATAAACAATAGTTTACAACAACTATAAATGGAGCACAGCACACTCTTAAAATGTAAATCACTAAATTGTAGATTTGTAACATAGTATACTGTACATCAATTATACTTTAACTTAAAATTTTAAATAAAATAAAATAATAAAACAGAAACAAATAAAGCCTTTAGATCTTCTCGACTTTACATCTCACTGTGAACCAGAGTCTACATTTGGGGTTTTATTGATTTGGGGTAAAGTGCTACTAAATGTCTGTTTCACCTTTGGGGGCAGGAAATACCAATATGTGAAATTCCACATTAAATCTGTGTTCTCTCCATGTATAGTCAATCCTTTGTAGGTCTAAGAAGTCATATGAAATAAATTTCTTCCAGAAAAAATATTAATCTTTAGAAATAAGTAAAATAGTTTGCTACAAGATCTTTTACCATAGGGCTGAGCTTGACTTTCTAGTATTTTCTAGGTTATTTTGCAGTTCTGTAGCAGCAGAGCTTAATTTGCACACTTTTGCCCAATAAACCGGTAACTATATTTTGTCCAATGGAAAAAATAACCCTAAAGAGTCCAGTTCATGAGACTGTTGGACATTACCAGTTTTATGTCTAAAGTGACAAGTTTTTTGAAACAATTAACTAATTCACTTAATAATTAGTTAACTAAATATAGATATTAATTTATATTTGAATGTGAATCATAATTTGTCTTTTCAAAATTATATTTTCAACAGTAATAATTTTCTGCTAATTGATTTGAGAAAAAAAATTTATGTGATAATCATAATATATTTTAGCCATCATTTGAGGTTTTACCTGGAGATATATTATTTAATTTTATGGAACATTCAAAAATAATTTCATAATTTAGGAGACTGTAAAATTTTAAATTTCCAACATGAAAACAGTATTTATTGAGAGAGGGAAGTGAGAGAGAAAACTTACTGCCTGCTGAAACACATAGACAATCAATGCTTTTTTTATTATTTTTCACCTTTTTATAGGGAAGCGAGTACATTCTAAACCTATAGAAAATTATATGCTTTCTACTCCTTTGAAAATATTAGAAGTTATCAATTATACTGTGTTTAAGCAAATATGTACCTCTTTAGTGTGTAATGGTTGTACTTTGATGGAATCTGAATCAATCTATTTGCTCCTAGGAGAGAACACTCAAGGAAAAGAGAGAAAAGAAAATTAAGACAAGAATTACAGAGATTTAGGAGTCGTAGGGCTTAATGTTTTCCAAAAAGTTTCAGAAATAATTAGGGTGAAGGGACATGCTTACCTCACATTCGAATTTCTCTATTGATTTAACAGATTATCTCATTTTAAGGTAATTACAAATTAGAGTGTATTTGACCAATTAAGAATACAGTTCAAACTACAGGTTTATGATGGTTGGCACAAAAATTACCATCAGACATTCATTTGCAAACTCCACTTGATTTATTGCCGTCATTTTTTTACCAAGTTCCATAAAGAACTGACATTAAGACAGAAGGTGATTGGTTCAGTTCAGTTCAGTTACTCAGTCGTGTCTGACTCTTTGTGACCCCATGAATCGCAGCATGCCAGGCCTCTCTGTCCATCACCAACTCCCGGACTACACCCAAACCCATGTCCATCGAGTCTGTGATGCCATCCAACCATCTCATCCTCTATCATCCCCTTCTCCTCCTGCCCCCAAACCTTCCCAACATTAGGGTCTTTTCCAATGAGTAAACTCTTCGCATGAGGTGACCAAAGTATTGGAGTTTCAGCTTCAACATCAGTCCTTCCAATGAACACCCAGGACTGATGTCCTTTAGGATGGACTGGTTGGATCTCCTTGCAGTCTAAGGGACTCTCAAGAGTCTTCTCCAACACCACAGTTCAAAAGCATTAATTCTTCGGCGCTCAGCTTTCTTCACCATCCAACTCTCACATCCATACATGACTACTGGAAAACCCATAGCCTTGACTAGACGGACCTTTGTTGGCAAAGTAATGTCTCTGCTTTTCAATATGCTGTCTAGGTTGGTCATAACTTTCCTTCCAAGGAGTAAGCATCTTTTAATTTCATGGCTGCAATCACCATCAGCAGTGATTTTGGAGCCCAAAAAAATAAAGTCTGACACTGTTTGTACTGTTTCGCCATCTATTTCCCATGAAGTGATGGGACCAGATGCCATGATCTTACTTTTCTGAATGTTGAGCTTTAAGCCAACTTTTTCACTCTCTTCTTTCACTTTCATAGTTAAACAAATCTGGTTTTACAGTCCACCTCAAGAATTGCCAGCCTCTGTGTGAGATCTGTTAGAGATATTAAGGATTCATTAAGGTAAACCTCTATTTTATATATTTGGAGGAACCAAGATGCAAAAAAGGTGAACTGATATGCCCAAAGTTCCACAGTCACTGCTGCTGCTGCCAAGTCGCTTCAATCGTGTCCGACTCTGTGCGACCCCATAGACGGCAGCCCACCAGGTTCCGCCGTCCCTGGGATTCTCCAGGCAAGAATACTGGAGTGGGTTGCCATTTCCTTCTTCAGTGCATGAAAGGGAAAAGTGAAAGTGAAGTCGCTCAGTCGTATCTGACTCTTCGCGACCCCATGGACTGTAGCCTACAAGGCTCCTCCGTCCATAGGATTTACCAGGCAAGAGTACTGGAGTGGGATGCCATTGCCTTCTCCACAGTCACTAGAATACTACAAACTTGTTCCCACACCTCTCAGGGCAAAATATCTTTCACTATGTTTCCCTAAAACTTATACCCTCTGAGCCCTACTCAAGAAAGATCATTATGTAGAAAACAAGTTTGATTTGAGGTAACTACTTAAACCTACACATTTCAATGCCTTCATTCAGGTTTGTTTGTTAAGAGAGCTATAAATTATATAAATAGGATGGAAATATTTGTATCTGTATTGGACACCAAATGTAATGACTGTCATCATTCAAGTTCAAGAAAAAAAAAGCCTGCAAATCTTACCTGCAAACTCACCATGAGAGGAAAAGGAGCCCATCAGAGCATAGAGGTAAGGCCTTTCAACATAACTCCATGAAAACCCTTTAGTTAAGTGCAGCAAGTGCCAGAGATAAAAGAAAAACATGTGTCAGCCATACTATCAGTTGTACAAATCTCTGTGTATCAGAATTCTTACTCCTTACCTTCCCTATATTTCCACTTATACAATGTCTGAACATCTAAGGATAAACTCTTCACTTGTGACTTGTAGCCCATTCCCTTTCAGAATCTACTATGCAAAGATATTGCCACTCAGTTGTTTTTCCACGTTTCCACATCATTAATTATTCTGTCCGCCAGTTAGTTCCCATCAGCATAAAAATGCATTTTCTAAGCTAGGACCTATCTTAAAAACAAAAAAAAGCTAAAACTAATGTAAAACATTCCCCTGTCTGCACAAAGGAGACAAAAGCTTCAGACCAATGTCATCCTCTCCCAGAAAACCAATCACAAAAATGATAGATATACAAGAAAAACAAACAAAAAACAGAATAAAACTATTTTTAAAGTACTTTTAAACTGCAAGAAAATAAAAAGTTTATTGGAGTCAAGAAATAACAAGAAAACAAAAATCCCTAAATCACAAGCTCCTGTTGAAACCAATGTTTGTGTATTTGTCTTTGGAGTATTTGCCATTCATTGTTGGCCTAGAACAGTGGTTTTAGCTAGTTAAGTACTTGGACACATTTCAAAGACTAGGCCTGAAATTTGGAGGGCAGTAAGTGACCTAAAGTTGAAATTCTAGAAATTCAATATTGTTGACTTATGTAAAATAAGATATAAATAGAAATGAAGAACTTGCCATTAATTGCAGGTTGTATGTTTGTTAATATAGATAAAGAAAGTAATTTTTGAACAAGGTATTTTAACTAATAAGTATTAGAGATTTCATAGGATAAAATTTGACTTCAAAATTTTAATTAAATTTCTATCCTCTAGCAACAAAGAAGTAAGAAACACAATTTTCTATCTATCTAGACATAGCTATAACTTTATACTTCTAAATAATCAAAATAAAATGAGTGGTACTTAAACTAAAAACCTAGCAAAATACTCTAAAACTGTTTTGAAATATGAAATCTTAAAAAGAAAAGGACATATGATGTTTATAGAGTGGAAAACACAATATAATAAAATAGCAATTCTATTTATCTATATGTCAAAATTATGTATAGATTTTATGCAACTTCTGCTGACATAGAATTAAACAATTTTATTTAAAAATTGATATAGAATATCAAGAGCTATAAAGTGTTAAGGTACTCTTGAATAAAAACCAGTAAGGAAAATTAGCTCTAACAGATGTCAGTAGAGCTTCTTAATAAAGACAATGTGCTATTAATGTTGCAATAAATGAATAAATAATGTGAATTTCAATCTAAAATGGAAACAGAGGACAGGAAATAGAAAAACTCACACGTGTGCCCTTAGGAAAATAAAGCTTAAGAACTGAGAGACTGCTTTCCCATAAATTCCTGATTTAAAGAAAATGGAAACCTGTTTCCTGACCAATGAACATCTGCTAAGAATTTCTCGCCATCCTCAAGTCAATCAACTTACTGTTTGGACTCTGGCTGGACTCTCACTTCTTTGCACATCTTGCCCACATATTTAGCCCTCTCCAAATCTTCAGTGCACTCACAATCTGAAGTTTGCTCCAGTTTGCATTTCCTGAGCTGAAATTCCTCTGTTATTCCTGGATAAACGTAGTTTCCGGTAATTCAAGTTCGCCTCAGTTTATATCTTCATTTAGCTTGACAATAAGTAAAACAGATGTAGATTTCAGTACTCTGTGTGTGTGTGTGTGTGTGTGTGTGTGTGTTTGTGTGTGTATGCATGACATATTTGGATATAGACTAGTTTAAGAAGCCATAGCAAGTTAGAGGGGAAGAACAAAATATTCAGTAAAAATAGAAGGATTTTTAAAAATAATATAGAAAAATCAAGAAGGATAATGATCTCAAACTGATGCAAAAATAATTCCTAATCTAATTTCTTACATGTGAGTGGCAATTTTTTTTTTAATATTTGGAGAAATTCTAGAAAATATCTTTTAATGTTAAGATAGAGAAACATTTCTTAAACAAGATAAAAAGTGCATGTAATAAAGAAAAATACATTTGAAAACATTGCATTTAAGAATTTTTTTATGTTTTTTTAAAGTTGCAAAGTAGGAGAAGATATTTGCAATAAAGTTATACTAATAAAGAATTATCATCCAGAATACATAAATGTCTCACAAGTTGAGAATAACTACAAAACATATTGATATTAATCACACAAATAATTAAGCAATCAAAAGAAGTAAATAAGCATTTCCAGAGTAAGAGGCACAACTAGTGAAAACACAGATGGAAGAATGACCAAACTCGTTAGTAACTAGGAAATACAAAATAAAATAGTTATAACATCAAATTAAAACAACTGGCAAAAATTAAAAATCAAAATCAAATATCTATAAGGATATAGAGTGAGTGCCAGAGGAGTTCTTTTTATACTGCTGGTGTAAGGGAACAGTAGTGCTATAGATCCCAGAAAAGCAATTTGCCAAAGTCAAGTAAAGTTGATTGCAAGCATGCCACGGAATTAGTATTAATAGTTCCAGACCTAGATAAAGAGAAAAACTTGTACATGCACACATGCACAAAAAGATAAATAAGAATATCAATTGCAGTGTATTTCAGAACAGAATAAAAAAAAAAAAAAAGGAAACAATGACAAGAACCCAGACCAATGGGAGGGGAGGCTGTTTTGAAATGGTGTATAAAGGGAGAATGGGGTCTTCAAGTTTTTGTTTGATTCTGTTGTTGTTGGTCCTTTATTCTTTGCAGTACTTTGTGTCATCATGAGGAAAAGATTATCTATACCATTATGGGAATTATGTCTAGTAAAGATGCTCTTTGTACAGTAATCACCAACTAAGAAAACAAGTGGAGATTCACTAACCACAGGTAGTCACTTATTCAACCCCCAATGCACAAACACCCAGAAATTCTTTATTACAATATCAGGAGTATCTCTCTCCAACTCCATATTTCACTAGAGATACAAGGAAAATGAAGATCTGAAAAGCAGATAAGGAATGTTTATATTTTCTGACACTTTTGAGGCTTTTAGTAATAAATATTTTTCACCCTATTTATCCACCCTCTTTATGGAAACAAGCAAAAACAAAAGTCTAGCTGTTCCCAGTACACTTTGTTAATAGAAGCTGAAACTCCACTAAAGCACAATGAGACCACAGAACAAAATAACGTGACATTTGGGAAGAAGACACTTAAAATACACATGCTCATAATAGACAAGAACAAGTAGAAAGTTAGATGAAGCAAGAAAACTATTTTTAATGACATTCAAGAACTGTTTAAGCAATGAGGACATTAGGGACCTAGAGTCAAATAAAATAACTAATTTTCTGCACTCACTTTCTTCTAGGGGCATTTGCAGGTTTGTTACATAGGGCAATTTGCTTTGCTTTTCCAGGCATTAATCAGGAAAGGGGATGCTGCTTAAGGAAGAGAAGCCAGCAGAGTTTTGTGCAGTTGCTTGGCATTGAGAAAACACATTGGAAATTTTGAATGGCCTTAAATGCTTGGTTTCTATTCAATTTGTAAGCTTTTGAAGGTGCATGGAGCAAATAGATAACAAAATTAAGATAAAGACATCTATAAAATAAAGGAGAACTTTTGTTCAGCTTATAGTGCTGAGGAACAAACATCAGAGTTCAGGACCTATCAAGGGAGAGGTCCTGGAGAAAACATCAAGAAAATCATGGAAGACTGAGCCCTAGAAACAGGGCTGAGTCAGGGGTAGACTGAAACATAACATACTTCATTTAAATCAACTCAGCCCAAGATAGTATTAAGGCCATCAGCTCTCACTCTCTCTTGGAGACAAGCTTTCCACTGACTTAAAATAATTAAATGATCTCAAAATACCAAGTATTGGTCAATATATGGATATGTGGATGTATAAGAACTCATACATAGCTGATGGAAAAGTAAGGTGGTAAAACCATTTTACAAAACTTGGATTATTTCCTGAAAGTGACCATTCACTTATCCCATGACAGAGCCATTCCATTCCTAGGAACGCTCAAGAGAAATTCTTACACAGCACAACCTGTACAAAATGTCATGTATATCAAGGGAGACTTGTACATGTCAAAAATAACATTCCTAACAGCAAAAACTTGGACATGACCAAAATACCCATCCACAGAAGAAAGAATGATAAAACTTAGGTATAGTCTCATAATACAATATAATTAAGCATTCAAAGTAAAGATCTTCAGCCACAAGCAGCAATACAGATGAATATTTGCAATATGATATCAAGTAAAGAAAATGTCAAAAGATTACATACAACATGGCATTCCATTTTATAAAGTTTAAAAATGAATTATCAGATATACAAAAGAATATAACAAAATTATATAAAAAAGAGAGAACTATTCTGTTTACATAAAACTCAAAATTAGGTTAAAAAAAGAATTTTTAAGGATGTTTACACGTAAGATATATCTATTTAAAAAAAAGAATGATTAACATAACATCCATCATTGATGGATGAGCAGAGTAAGTCATATGAAATTGGAAAAGGTCACTTAGAGTGTTACAAAACTGGTAACCAGTGTTCAATGTTTTAATCCAAGTGTTACTACCTGGTTGTTTGAATAATGCTAATCTTTCTGACTTCTGTTATGTTTGTCACTACATTTTCAAATATATTAAATAATCTCTTTTTGGAGATATTTTTCACAATAAAAACAAAGGAAAAATATATAATAGTTAAAAATAATTTGACAACTCATTGGTGTCTTGCCTGAGTCTCATTTTTTCTTGCATTGCTGATCCTGTTAGTGATGCCAATTGTCTTGCTGTTCACACTGTGGGCACTGTCCGCTGAACCCATGGTAGGCAAGGCCTGAGCTAAGATGTTGGAAGAAGACTCAAGGGGCTGCAGGAACTGCAGACGTGTTTATTCTCCCCTGGCTGTCACGGAAGCCATAACACAGCCTCTATCCTGGCTGACGCAGCGGCTGTAGCAGTAGCCACAATATAACAATAACGGAGCCACAACCAAACCTCACATAACATAATCGTGATGTTGCTCCAATGTAGCCCCAACTCAGCAGCAGCCAGGGCTTTCATAGTGAAGCTCAAACAGGTGTACAACACAAAGTAGCCAGGGACCAAGCGAGTACCTCGTGACATGCATGCGCAGTGCTATGAGTGAGCTCAGCTGTTACATAAATGTGCAAAGTCATTGTTTACGGAACATGGCGTTGGAAGGAGTGAAAGCATAGGGCGAGAGAGTCTGACTGGTTTCATCTTGTTTATTTCCCCACAGTTCTTTTCCAATAGTAACAAAAGTTCTTAGAAGAATGTTTCATTTATGCCTACTCCCTTTTTTTTTTTCTCATCACTTTCTTTCAGAATCCATTTCAGTTAGGTTTTCGATTCTGCCTTTCTATTACAGAAGTAGCTCTTGTTCAAGTCATGATGACATCCATATGGCAAGGCCCCGTTATTATTTTTTAGTTTTTATCTAATTAGTACTATCAGACATATTTAATAACCCTCCCTTCTTCCTGAATCACTCCCTTCACCTTTGAGACACCAGTCTATTATCTTTCCTCCTACTTCACTAGTTGCTAATTTTCAGCTTTCCTTTCTATTTTACCTCATCATCCTTCTGTATAAATCCTTTTTTATAAGTTCAAAAGGCTCTGGATCTGAACCTATTTTCTTTCATATCAACATTCATTTCCTAGATGTTCCCATCAGGTTACCCAGTTTGAAGGCTAACAAATTTGTATCTGCATCACTAAACTCAGCTCTGAACTTTTTTGCATGCTGATTAGCTGCTCATCATCATGCTTTTCTTGTCTAACAGACATCTCAAAATTACTTTACCAAAAATCAAGCTCTGTTTTTGTCCCTCAATAGTAAACACACACACAGAAATCCAGGTTTTTATCCAGTCTCTTCTGTTTTAAGAATCACAACTTCTCATTTTCACTGATGCTCAAGTCTAAAACTATGTGATTATCCCTATCTGCTTCTTTCAAACACACACTTGTATAATGCATCAGGAAATCTCTTCTTACACTTTCAAAATATGTCCATAATTCAACCATTTCTCTTCATCTCAGCTATTTTCACTGTATCGCAATTACAATCATCTCTTATAGTGTATTTCAGTAGCCTTCTTACCAGTCTTTTCTTCAAAATTTATCTTATCTGTGATAGACAGAATAATGCCCCCAAATATGTCCACATCACAGGCCCCAAAACTTATGAATATTTTAGTAATAAGGAAAGAAAACTTAAGATAGCAGATAAAATTTTTTGCTAATCAGCTGACTTTAACAACATGAATAATCACAAGGGTCCTTGAAAATAGAAGAGGAAAGCAGAAGAGAAAACTAGAAAGATGTAAGAACGACTTTGTCTAAAGTTACTAATGTGAAGATGGAAGAAAAGACCATGAGACAGGAAAAGTCAGTAGCTTCAAGAAGCTGAAAAAGGCAAGGAAGCTAAATGAATTTCTCAATAGAGCTTCCAGAAGAGAATATACCTGTCAGTACCTTGATCTTAGGCCAGTGAGGTAGGTGTCCAACTCCTTATTTTCAGAACTATAAAATAATAAATATCTTGTGTTTTAAACTACCAAGCTTTTGATAATTTCTTATGGAATTCATAGAAAACTAATACAGAAATCTATAATTTCTGGTCAACATTGTAATCAAATATTTTGAAAAATAGAAAAAATGCAAGTCATTTCTCTGTTAAAAATTTTCCCATGACTCTACAACTTTTCAAAAATTAAGAAGTGAATTCCTCAAGATGGTCTCTAAGTCCTTACATAATCTGAACCCTTAGTGTCTCTCAAAACTCACTATGTTCCTTGTACTTGTTTTTCACTCTGAAGTAACTCCATGTTTTACTCTTTCTAGAATAGAAGAGGCATGGTCCCACTTTGCAGTTTTGTAGTTGCTATCTTCCCTGCCAGTGTTCTTTAAGAAGCTATGCGTTTTATCCTCCTTTACTTTCTTTGCTCACGTATTACTTCAACAGAGAAGTCCTTTCTGATGACCCATACAGCAACTTTTTTCCCACAGCAATCTTTCCCCTCTTATCCTAGCTTTATCTTTATCACAACATTTATTTTACCACATAAAATAACATTTATATATTTTCAAACTTTTCTTTTTCTTCACTCTCTTAATAATTGGAAGGTAAAATTCTTAAGAAAGATTGTTCATGTCACCAGTTCCTATGAAAGTTCCTGGCATAACTTACCTTAGATTTATAATTAATATTTTTAAGTGAATAAATAAACACATGAAAAGCAAAATTTCACCCTGATAAACACACAAAGTACATCAAAAAGGATGTAAGACTAACCGATCAGTTGTCTCAGATAGCTTGATGAGTGAAGTGGGTACAATGGTACAGTTTTCTTTCCACATTTGGCATCGTTGCACTCAGCAAAGAAGTTTGGTATCATACTAAAAGTCTGGCTATTTCCAAAAGCATAAAACAACAACGGAAACAAAACTACAATTACAACAATGATTTGTTTTAATATTAGAAATCTTTGTGCTCTAATTCATACTGCTTCTGCCTTTTCCCTTCAAATATCAGAGAACTTTATATTTGACCATGCTGCTGCTGCTGCTAAATCACTTCAGTCGTGTCCGACTCTGTGCGACCCCATAGATGGCAGCACACCAGGGTCCTCTGTCCCTGGGATTCTCCAGGCAAGAATACTGGAGTGGGTTGCCATTTCCTTCTCCAATGCATGGAAGTGAAAAGTGAAAGTGAAGATGCTTAGTCATGTCCGACTCTTAGCGATCCCATGGACTGCAGCCTACCAGGCTCCTCCATCCATGGGATTTTCCAGGCAAGAGTACTGGAGTGGGTTGCCATTGTCCTCTACATATTTGACCATAGAAAGCAAATATTACTGATTTTAAAGAGTACTACTCTCCCCATGTGTCTCCAAAATTTTTAAATTTAAACTATATACATTTCATAGTAGACTGAACTCAACCTCCAATTTTAAGACTAGTTTTAGAAATGGGTGAGCAGTAATGATGAAAAAGGAAACATTACTAATCATGTGAAAATGCTTGCTACTGAACATTACAGAATAAACCTGAATAATTAGCCTATATAGTAAAATAATGGCAAAAAAAGAAACACTTTCCAAATATCTTATTTATACAGAAATAATATTAAATATAGTATTGCATCTACAAAATCTTGATTTTGTATATATTACTTTGAGATACTGGTATTTGACAGAAAACAACAAAATTACATAAACCAATTATCCTTCAATTAAAAAATAAATATAAAAAATAAAATTTAAAAATCCATTAGCCAAATTTTAATATAACAACTGATATTTTATTTTTTTCTTTTCTATCTTTCTTTCTTCTTTATTTTTTTACTTTACAATATTGTATTGGTTTTGCCATACATTTACATGAATCTGCCATGGGTGTACATGCATTCCCCTTCCAGAACCCCCCTCCCACCTCCCTCCCCATCCCATCCCTCTGGGTCATCCCAGTGCACCAGCCCCGAGCACCCTGTATCACACATCAAACCTGGAGTGGCGATTTGTTTCACATATGATAATAAATTAACCTAACTGTACACCTAAAGCAACTAGAAAAGGAAGAAATGAAGAACCCTAGGGTTAATAGAAGGAAAAATATCTTAAAAATTAGGGCAGAAATAAATGCAAAATAGTCAAAAGAGACCATAGCAAAAATCAACAAAGCCAAAAGCTGGTTCTTTGAGAAGATAAATAAAATTGACAAACCATTAGCCAGACTCATTAAGAAAAAAAGGAAGAAAAATCAAATCAACAAAATTAGAAATGAAAAAGGAGAGATCACAACAGACAACACAGAAATACAAAGGATCATAAGAAATTATTATCAGCAACTATGTGCAAATAAAATGGACAACTTGGAAGAAATGGATACATTCTTAGAAAAGTACAACTTTCCAAAACTGAACCAGGAAGAAATAGAAAATTTAACAGACCCATCACAAGCACAGAAATTGAAACTGTAATCAGAATTCTTCCAACAAACAAAAGCCCTGGACCAGATGGCTTCACAGATGAATTCTACCAAAAATTTAGAGAAGAGCTAACACCTATCCTACTCAAACTCTTCCAGAAAATTGCAGAAGAAGGTAAACTTCCAAACTCATTCTATGTGGCCACCATCACCCTAATACCAAAACCTGACAAAGATGCAACAAAAAAAGAAAACTACAGGCCAACATCACTGAGGAACATAGATGCAAAAATCCTTAACAAAATCCTAGCAAACAGAACCCAACAACATATTAAAAAGATCATACATCATGACCAAGTGGGCTTTATCCCAGGGATGCAAGGATTCTTCAATATCTGCCAGTCAATCAATGTAATACACCACATTAACAAATTGGTGTTAACAATTTGTTAACAACCACATTAAAAATAAAAAACATATGATTATTTCAATAGATGCAGAGAAAGCCTTTGACAAAATTCAACATCCATTTATGATAAAAATCCTCCAAAAAGCAGGAATAGAAGAAACATGCCTCAACATAATAAAAGCTATATATGTCAAACCCACAGCAAACATTATCCTCGATGGTGAAAAATTGAAAGCATTTCCCCTAAAGTCAGGAACAAGACAAGGGTGCCCACTCTCACCACTACTATTCAACATAGTTTTGGAAGTTTTGGCCACAGCAATCAGAGCAGAAAAAGAAATAAAAGGAATACAGATTGGAAAAGAAGAAGTAAAATTCTCACTGTTGCAGATGACATGATTCTCTACATAGAAAACCCTAAAGACGCCTCCAGAAAATTATTAAAGCTAATCAATGAATATAGTAAAGTTGCAAGATATAAAATCAACACACAGAAATCCCTTGCATTCCCATACACTAACAATGAGAAAACAGAAAGAGAAAGCAAGGAAACAATCCCATTCATCATCACAACGAAAAGAATAAAATACTTAGTAATAAATGGCAGATTCATGTCAATGTATGGCAAAACCAATACAATACTGTAAAGTTTAAAAACAGATAAATAAACGAATTTAAGATAAAAAAATAAAATTAAAAAATTAAAAAAAAGACCTATATATAGAAAACTATAAAGCACTGGTGAAAGAAGTGAAAGAGGACACAAATAGATGGAGAAATATATCATGTTCATGGATCGGAAGAATTGATAGAGTGAAGACGAGCATACTACTCAAAGCAATCTATAGATTCATTGCAATCCCCATCAAGCTACCAATGGTATTTTTCACAGAACTAGAACAAATCATTTCACAATTTGTATGGAAATACAAAATACCTTGAATAGCCAAAGCAATCTTGAGAAAGAAGAATGGAACTGGAGGTATCAACCTGCCTGACCTCAGGCTCTACTACAAAGCCACAGTCATCAAGACAGTATGGTACTGGCACAAAGACAGAAATATAGATCAATAGAATAAAATAGAAAGCCCAGAGATAAATCCACGCACCTATGGACACCTTATCTTTGACAAAGGAGGCAAGAATATACAATGGAGAAAAGACAATCTTTTTAACAAGTGGCGCTGGGAAAACTGGTCAACCACTTGTAAAAGAATGAAACTAGAACACTTTCTAACACCATACACAAAAATAAACTCAAAATGGATTAAAGATCTAAATTTAAGACCAGAAATTATAAAACTCATAGAGGAAAACATAGGCAAAACACTCTCTGACATAAACCACAGCAGGATCCTCTATGACCCACCTCCCAGAATATTGGAAATAAAAGCAAAAATAAACAAATGGGACCTAATTAAAATTAAAAGCTTTTGCACAACAAAGGAAACTATAAGCAAGGTGAAAAGACAGCCTTCAGAATGGGAAAAAATAATAGCAAATGAAGCAACAGACAAAGAAGTAATCTCAAAAATATACAAGCGACTCCTGCAGCTCAATTCCAGAAAAATAAATGATCCAATCAAAAAGTGGGCCAAAGAACAAAACAGACATTTCTCCAAAGAAGACATACATATGACAAACAAACACATGAAAAGATGCTCAGCATCATTCATTATCAGAGAAATGCAAATCAAAACCACAATGAGGTACCATTTCACACCAGTCAGAATGGCTGCTATCCAAAAGTCTACAAGCAATAGATGCTGGAGAAAGTATGGAGAAAAGGGAACCCTCTTACACTGTTGGTGGGAATGCAAACTAGTATAGCCACTATGGAGAACAGTGTGGAGATTCCCTAAAAAACTGAAAATAGAACTGCCATATGACCCAGCAATCCCACTGCGGGGCATACACACTGAGGAAACCAGAACTGAAAGAGACACGTGTACCCCAATGTTCATCCCAGCACTGTTTATAATAGCCAGGACATGGAAGCAACCTAGATATCTATCAGCAGATGAATGGATAAGAAAGCTGTAGTACACATACACAATGGAATATTACTCAGGCATTAAAAAGAACACATTCGAATCAGTTCTAATGAGGTGGATGAAACTGGAGCCTGTGATACAGAGTGAAGTAAGTCAGAAAGAAAAACACCAGTACAGTATACTAATGCATATATATGGAATTTAGTAAGTTGGTAAAGATAACCCTGTATTCGAATAGCAAAAGAGACACAGATGTATAGAACAGTCTTTTGGACTCTATGGGAGAGGGCGAGGAAAGGATGATATGGGAGAATGGCATTGAAACAACTGACATTTTAAAATATTCATGTCTTTATCCTTAAAATGTAGCTTCTTTAGCATTCATCCTAATGAAATGTCTTTTTTCAGTGGTCAAAGTTTTACCTATGACATTTTAGAATAGTTAGATTTTTACAACTTTTTAATTCCTGCAAACAATTATTGTCATAACCATATGAAGTCTCACAATATTATATATTTTATAATATGGAAATATGTTTAAAATATATCTAAGTTAATAAGCTAACATCTTTATCCCTTTTCATAAAATGTGAATATGTATATAAAATATATTAAATGAATAAATTCAAAATTGAAATTTGTAGTGCAATACTTAGAAAAAAAACAATTTTAATCAGAAAAAACTAACAAAATATAGACAAAAAGGATAAAAATAAATAAATATATGCACATATGTCTTTCATAAATTACAAAATTGTTGTATTTAATAAAGCAACAAAGAAAAAACATTCAGTTAGAAAGTAAAATATGGGAAACAAAGCAACTTTATTTATTGGGGTTATTTCAAATTGATAGCAAAATACATATTTGAACTTGAATAGTTAAAATAGAACAAAAATTATGGTTATTTTTGATTAATTATCTTAGGATTTTCCTTGAATTCACTTTATAAATACACTCTTCAGTCTGTCATATAATTGTGATAACATACTAACTCATCAAATTATGAGGGTTTGGTTAAGGAGAATAATAGAAGAATCAAACTAAGACTGTTTCACAAACTAAATACTGCTATTGTGAGTCTCATTTGTTTTTATTATTGGGAATAATAATTTGCTTAGTGCCACTTACCTATAAGCAATAATGTAAAAGCAAATCCTTAAAAAGAAAGGGATCAAAGTAGAGTAATGTTGTCAGTTATATTCCATTAAATAATCATGAAATCTTAGTCATATGAAGCAAATGTTATTAAGCATCTATTATTTTCCAAACATTTGAAAATAAGAATGCTAAACACTCACTGAAGGATTTACATAGGGCAAATTTATCTAGACAAGTGGTAGAGCTAGGATGTGAAATGAGTTCCTGGGTTCACTGGGTCTTTGATTCATCTGAATCTAAAGCCTATAGAGCAGCAATTTTTGAGATATCAATATTATTGGATATTCAGTAACATTGAGAATTCATGTTCCAAATTTTTTTTATGTGTCTAGACATTTTGGATGTGCCAAGATGAGGTAAAAATATTCTGACCTTTGTAGCAATAATGCATGGGCTTAGCAGTTTTGGGAAATTGTTTTTGTTTTTGCATTATCTAGATTATCATTATTATATGAATAAAAAATATGCATTTACCAAAAGTCACATTTATTCCATTTTGTTTTTAATTTTCAAAAATTGAATATTTAAGGAAGAGTAAATCATGTATCCTCAAATGTAACAATCATTATGTGCATGAAATTAATAAGATATTAGAAAAAATATTGCTGCTAGATACACTCCAATAAGTTATAACACAGGATAAGTTTATTAGACACATGATAGTTGAAGATAAAAACTAGAAATAAAAAGAGAAATCTTTGAAAAATGAAGACACTAAAATAGAAAAATGATAAACTTTATTCAATAAAGTTTTTAATGTGTTATTGATGTAAGCAGTGGAATGTGAAACACTTGTTTTCTTTTGTTTTAATTAGATGTTCTATATTTTTGCTAGTGGTAAAGAATCTGCTCGCCAAGGCAGGAGACCCAAGAGATGTGGGTTCAATCCCTGGGTGGGGAAGGTCCCCTTCCCGAAGGAAATGGCAACCCACTCTAGTCTTCTTGCCCAGAGAATCCCATGGAAGAGGAGCCCGGCGGCCTACAGTCCATAGTGTTGCAAAGAGTCTGACATGACTGAAAGCAAATTAGCATGCATATTTTAATAAAAATAATGCAATCTTAAAGTGACTCATTCAAAGTCTTCTATTTCCTATAGCTCATATTTCAAAGTAATATTTCATTCTATGAAGCTGATAATTATATCATCAACAAACATAAGCTTTTGAAATGTTACAAAATCTGAGTAAAACATATAATAAAATTTGCAAAGAAAAGTTATGTCTCATAACATAAAATAATGGACTATCTGCTGACTACAACTGAAAGGACCATGCCAGGGAACAAACTATATTTTCATAACCTTTGATGATTTCTTTTTCTGTATAGTTTGTTACCTATGCACATACTGATTATATTTCTCCTTTTCAAGTGACACATTCAGCATAACTTGAATGTTCAATTTTATTTAGTGTCTCTGTTGCCATTTTGAAATACAATTCATTTAAATGAGGTTTTAGTGAATAATTATTAAAAAGTTGTAACTAAAAACTTCCTCTAGAATTGCTTTTAAAGGATCAGCTTGCCTTTGGTGTTATCTTGTGTTCCTTTGAAGAAAATATTTGCACTGACAGCAGCAATATGGCTTTAAAAATTTGTAGACTTAAATCATTAATGGCTAAGTTTTAAAGTACTTAGATATCAGGCACCAGGCAAAAGATGAAGAAATCCTAATGAACTTTTGTCTTTTAAGTCACTACTTTGAATTTCATGCAGTTTAGTGGTCTCTGGTAAGACAGTTTCATCAAAAAATTGAGAAATATGAGACTGGTTATATCCCGACAGCAATGGAGATGAATGAGAACTTTATGAAAGAGATTATCTGTGAGGCAGAGCATGAAGGGGCCCAAATTCGTGATACACATACGTATGTTTGATATATCTGTAAATAAGGGACATGGTAAACCTGATTACATGCAATTATGGAAAGACAAAGGGAAAATGAGCCAATTCTACATTGCAATTTAAAAAATTAAGTTTAGAGATATGTTAAGGCAACAGAACAAACTTTAGAAACAGAAAGAATCAGCATTGGAATTCTGAAAATTCTTAGTTGAATGTTAAAAATGGCACTTTCTAAGTCCTTGAGCTGGAGAAAAGTAAAAAAAAAAAAAAAAAAAAAAAAGAACATCTGCTTTCCATGTTATCCAAATGCTTCCCCTCATGCTGAAATATATGATAGAAAGAGTCATATTTATGCCTATCTATCCATGCAACCATATTGGTGATCAACAGAGATTTCAAACATATTTCTAAAACAGTTAAAATTAATTCTTTATCAGTGATTTCCCATGATATGTTTAACTGAATTTCAAGCATTCTATTCACCATGTGTGATACAGTAAGATAAATTTTGTTGTTGTTGTTCAGTCACTAAACTGTGTCTGAGTCTTTGTAACCCCATGAGCTGCAACATGCCAGGGTTCCCTGTCGTTCACTATCTCCTGGATTTTCCTCAAACTCATGGCCATCCAACCATCTCATTCTCTGCTGCCTCCTTCTCCTCCTGCCCTCAATCTTTCCCAGTATCAGGGCCTTTTCCTATGAGTTGGCTGTTTGCATCAGGTTGTCTAAATTATTGAAGTTTCAGCATCACTCCTTCCAATGAATATTCAGACTGATTTTTTTTTTTTTTTTTTTTAAGATTGACTGGTTTGATCTCCTTGCTGTCCAAGGGATTCTCAAGAGTCTTCTGCAGCACCATAATTTGAAAGCATCAATTCTTTGGTGCTCAGCCTTCTGTATGGTCCAACTCTCACATCTGCACACGACTATCAGAAAAAACATTGTTTTGACCTTACAGGCCTTTGTCAGCAAAGTGTTATCTCTGTTTCTTAATATGCTATCTAGGTTTATCAGAGGTTTTCTTCCAAAGAGAAAGTGTCTTTTAATTTTGTGTTTGCAGTCACCGTTCACTGTGCTTTGTAGCCCAAGAAGATACAGTCTGTCAATGTTTCCACTTTTTCCCCATCTGTTTGCTATGAAGTGATCTGACTGGATGCCATGATCTTAGTTTTTTGAACACTGAGTTTAAGCCAGCTTTTTCACTCTCTTTCACCCTCATCAAGAGGCTCTTTTAGTTCCTCTTCATTTTCTGCCAATAGAGCTGTATCATCTACATAATTGAGGCTGTTGATATTTCTCTCAGCAAACTTGATTCCAGATTGTGAGTCATCCAGCCAAGAATTTCGCATGATGTCCTCTGCATATAAGTTAAATAAGCCACCCAAGACGGGTGGGTCATTGTGTAGAGTTCTGACAAAACGTGGTCCACTGGAGAAGGGATGGCAAATCACTTCATTATTCTTGCTTCAAGAACACCATGAACAGTATGAAAAGATAAATTTTAAATTGGAACTAATTCTGTGTCGTATCTGTGGTTTATTTAATGTTATTAACAATTTATTACTCAAGATCTCAACAATTTCTTATGAGGTATTACTGCTCTGGCACAAGTAGCCAGTGTGGAAAAGATAAATTCACCTATATTTAAAGGAAAAGGGCTGGGTTGTATATTAACATAACCATAGCCAGTTTTAATTGTTCCTCAATATTGAAAGACACTAACAGTCATGAGCATTCAATTTTGGTGACCAATCTCTATTGTTGTTGTTTTCAACTCAAAATCCATGTTAGTTGCTGCTACTGCTGCTGCTGCTAAGTCGCGTCAGTCGTGTCCGACTCTGTGCGACCCCATAGACGGCAGCCCACCAGGCTCCACCATCCCCGGGATTCTCAAGGCAAGAATACTGGAGTGGGTTGCCATTTCCTTCTCCAGTGCATGAAAGTGAAAAGTGAAAGTGAAGTCTCTCAGTCGTGTCCGACTCCTAGCGACCCCATGGACTGTAGCCCACCAGGCTCCTCTGTCCATGGGATTTTCCAGGCAAGAGTACTGGAGTGGGGTGCCATTGTTAGTTGAATCTTAACTTATTATGAACTCGAGCAAAAAAATTTATTTCCGTGTTCAGTTATGTGTAGTGCCAGGAGTTTTTCTCAGGAATAAGTGGGATTGTTTTTTGAACTCAAGTTTCTGATGAGCTTCATGTATGTGGAGGACTCTGGGCTTTGATGAAATTTGATGGGTTTGACACAGTTTTCAAGTTATCAGTGTACCTATAGGCAATTTAAATTCCTTGAGCCCAATGTTTGCTATTTTCAAGTGAGTATAATATTACCTTTCTCACATGTTAGTATCATAGATGACAGTTTTATATGTAGCACATAAGTGCTAAAAAGATGTACTATTTTGTAGAATAATTAATCCAATACTTGAAAGAAAATGACACTTTTTCTAGTGCATCATTTCATAGCTAAAAGTATAAAATTTGATATAATAATCATCTCAGAAAAGGCAATTGCAAGTGAGTCACATAGAAAAGGGTTGGGGAGAAAGCAAGTATCATGTAGAATATCAAGTCACTGATGTTAAACTAACTAGATTGTAATTTTGGAAGCTTGAGTTTGTCAACCTGAGAAGGCTAGGGAACATATATATATTATGAGGACTAGTCTTCATTTTTATCATCTCTGTTAGTTAGTACTTTAATAGAGACTCCAGAAAGCTCTCAGTAATTAAGCTTACCTGACATTCCTGAATTTAATTTTTTTTTTTTACCTAGACTAAATTTATTTGTTCATGTAGCTGTGTTGTTCACATTTTTGGCATCATGTGAATAAATGCATACATATATGTGTGATTGTGTGTGTTTGTGTGTCATACACACATACACATGCCTACATGTTTATGAATTTTTATAATTTAAGAAACATTATGATCTTTTGTCACACATGTATGTTCTGGGAACCTTCAAGTATAATGAGTGTTATCACTCATCTCTGTTGTGTAAGCAAAGCGAATCTCTCAAGAAATCAAATCTCCACAATATACTCTCACTAGACTCACACTATTCATAAAGTAGTCAAGGGATTTAAAAATACTTAGACTGCCTTACAGGGTTCTTCATGATCCTGGCACATGTTATTAGTCCTATTTCAACACTACTATCTCTCTCATTTCTGTAAGAGTCAGACAATCAATCCCTCTTTTTCAAATAGTCATTGACAGAGCAGTTTGAGATGAACTTGATGGGGTAGGAAGGAGTCAGGTGAATTATATGGGATGACTTATCTTGGTTTAGTTGACATCTGTCCATCTTCATCACTGAGCTCAGCTTCAGACCTAATTCAAGCAATGAATTTCTTCTTCAGCAATGTCCCTCTCTAGAGCAAGTCTTGGCCAGATTATTTTGTTAAATGTGTCATTCCTTTGCAGTCCTTCTCTCAATTTTAAATTATACACTCATTTCTGTGACCATCTGTATTATCTATTATCTATCTATCTAACTGGTTCCAAATTGGGAAAGGAGTACATCAAAGCTGTATATTGTCACCCTGCTTGTTTAAGGTATATGCAGAGTACATCATGTGACGTGCTGGGCTGGATGAAGCACAAGCTGGAATCAAGATTGCTGGGGGAAATATCAATAACCTCTGATATGCAGATGATACCAACCTCATGGCAGAAAGTGAAGAAGAACTAAAGAGCCTCTTGATGAAAGTGAAAGAGGAGAGTGAAAAATTTGGCTTAAAGCTCAACATTCAGAAAACGAAGATCATGGCACCCAGCCCCATCACTTCATGGCAAATAGATGGGGAAACAATGGAAGCAGTGACAGACTGTTTTCTTGGGCTCTAAAATCACTGCAAATGGTGACTGCAGCCATGAAATTAAAAGACACTTGCTCCTTGGAAGAAAAGGTTTGACCAAACTAGACAGCATATTTAAAAGCAGAGACATTACTTTGCCAACAAAGGTCCATCTAGTCAAGGCTATGGTTTTTCCAGTAGTCATGTACAGATGTGAGAGTTGGACCATAAAGAAGGCTGAGCGCCAAAGAATTGATGCTTTTGAATTGTGGTGTTGGAGAAGACTCTTGAGAGTCCTTTGGACTGCAAGGAGAACAAAACAGTCAATCCTGAAGGAAATCAGTCCTGAATATTCATTGGAAGGACTAATGCTAAAGCTGAGACTCCAATACTTTGACCACCTGATGTGAAGAACTGATTCCTTGGAAAATACCCTGATGCTGGGAAAGATTGAAGGGGGGAGGAGAAGGGGACAACAGAGGATGAGATGGTTGGATAGCATCATCGACTCGATGGACATGAGTTTGAGTCAGCTCTGGGAGTTGGTGATGGACAGGGAAGCCTGGCATGCTACAGTCCATGGGGTTGCAAAGAGTTGGACGCAGTTGAGCAACTGAACTGAACTGATCTATCTAATTATCAACTGTCTGTCTAATTCCACAGGGAGCTCCAATGAGAGGAGAAAGGTCTTGTACTTTGTTCACCATTAAATCCTCCACAGGTCTAGAATGTCATCAGACAAAAAATAGGTGCCAGAAAATATCTAAATTTAGTCAGTTGATTAAATCTCAGTGAACTTTGATTTCTCCATTCTCCAGAATTCGATATTTTATCTTTTACATTTGCCAAAGGCTTTCAGAACCTGTATAATGGCAAGTTAATTAACTACTACTGTTGATTGATAAGATAGCACAAATATCTGCTTGAATATGCTGTTCTTAATAAAGTTAAATTATGGTGGTGATTATTTTACACCCAAATTTTCCCAACTGGAAAGCATAGAATTTCATATTTTACTACTTTACACAACCTTGTTCTGTAAGAGCAAAACTAGACATTTAAAGCAGATAAATAAAAGTTCCTTTACATCCCTGAAATGTTGTGAATCTACGTACCACCTTAAGTCCATGAAGCATTTCATCTTAATTCCTTGACCCTTTCTTTTTATGATTTTAATTTGTCATGACACTAGAACAACATCTTCTTTTATAATTTGAATCAGCAACCACTGGAAATCTTTAAGCTGATGCTGAGATCCATTTACCTGAATGGTAAATCAGCAGACTCAAGTTAAGCACTATAAAATATTTAAGATTAAACTTTTCCCTCTTCCTGTCATGTATCTAAAGGTCTTGTAAGGGATTATCTGATTTAAGTTGTTGGTGCTTTTAAAAATATGTAGCAACACCACATTTTCTGAGGGTTATCTTGGTGCCCTCTCAGCTGTTTGAAGTTGATGGAGCCTCTGTGTGGATGACTATATTATTTCAGAAGCAGTTTCCAAGAAGGCACAGAATATGAAGGGCTAGCAATAAGTAGATTCAAACTTTTTGAATGGTCACTGCTCCCTAGAGCATTTGAGTGTTCAAGACCCCTAGTTAGGAGTAGATATTGGTTTCCCTAGAGGAGTTTTATGATGACACAAAATAGAGTATAAATTTTATAACTCATACCTTTTCGGCCTTGACTTTTGCTGAAAATGTTCAAGATGAAACAGCATAGTATGTTCACCCTAATACATCCTAACAGTTCTCTAGATAATTTTCTGAAAACATTAGCTTTAGATAGATAGCAGTGATGTAAAGCAGACATGCTGGATATAATTTTTAAAAACACTATACACCATCATTAATCCTATCTTGTTGCAATCATTGTCTTGAGCTATCATTTTGAAAATAGCTATCTTATAATGTCCTAATGCAATCAAATTCAAAAGAAATAATCTCAATTTCCAAAACTATATCCTATATTAAATGATTTTTGTATGTCTTAAACTCTTAATCTGACCCCTGGGGAAACAAGCATTTGAACATATTTATTTACAGAATATATTCTTTGTACCATATACTGTGAGATGCAGATATCTCTTCTGATTTGGTAATGCTCTAAAATACTTTCTGCAATGTTTTCTTCAGAGATGATGCAAATAAGCAGTTTCATTTGAGCTAATACAATCTTGTAGTATATATTAACAAGTTTGTTACTCTCTCATATACAATAGGTTACTTCAAAATTCTTCTCTTCTTTATATTATTTACTCCATATAGCTAACCTAGTATTTTCTATTTTCCTCTAGATGATATACTATTTATATACATCCAAGCTTAAAAGATCATCTCCTCTATAATTCTTTCAACAACTCTCTTGCAACAACTCTCTATTCAAAGTGCTACATTTATTTTTTGCACTTTACTTTCTTTACTTGTATTGACATTATTTGATAAATGGTTACATTTTATTGCTTAAATAAGTGAAATTAAACTTTTTTAGTATGTAACTCTGTACCTTTATTTTATTTCTCACTGTAAGGTACATAGTAGTGAATAAATGGATCAAATTATCAATCCAAGTGGAGAAACAGAGCCCCAGAATTTCTAATGGTATGAATTTATGAACAGAAAATAGGAAGATCATTAGCAATATAATTATGAATAATGAAATCTGTGTAGTTTTTAAGCAGCCATTCTTTGCTTTGCTAAACTTGATAAAATATAGCTCCAAGCTAAAATACAGAGAGATGTTTAGAACTGCTTAACCAGCTCTGATAGAAAAAGTCAACTATCCATGTTTGGGCATAGAAAAGGATTCCACGGATAAAGTCAAGCTAAAAATGAACAAACAAAACAAAACAAAATATCCAAACATACAAAACCAAAGGCTAAAAATTTTGCCCCTATTGTTATTATAATTGAATATCAATTGAAAGCAGTTTATTAACTCCTATGCAAGTTTTTCATATATTAAACTTCTGTTTGACTATGGAATTGTCCAACACAAAATAACACATGTGGTTTTGAGCAGAAGTATATGAACTGATAAAATTTGACCCATATTTGCAGTATGGGGATATTCATGTCCAAATTGAATCTTAGATATATAGTATCTCTGGAAAATAGTGCCCAAACTACTCTTTCCTGCAGCGAGTCAACTCTTATTTAAGCACTCAAATGAAAATATTTCATAGCTTCCAAGGAAACCACATGTTAAGAAAACACTCCTAAGAGGGAGAATAGGGATGCTAAATGGAATAATGAGGAAAGCTACATGGTCAAGGAAAGGTAAAAACTAAAGATTTATGTACATGATAGCAATGAAGCTGAATGTAGCCCCTGTACCCTGGCAGTGAATTAAATCTCAGAGACAGGGTTTTGGGTGAAGGAGAAAAGAATAGCTTTATTGCTTGGCCAGGCAGAGGGTCACAATGGGTTAATTCACTAAGCATTTTCTGCCCCAATCTGGAGGAAGTAGGGAGATATTTTATAGTATAAAACATAGAGGTTCAAAGAGGGCATTTTTCAGCTTGTAGATATTCTTCTGATTGGTGGTGGTAAGGTAAGTGGGAGAAGTCAGCATCACTAACCAACTGGTCTGGTATCTACGTGCTTATAAGCAGCATACCATTATTAACCATTAACTTCTCCCAAGTGATAGGACTTCAGTATCTGCAAAATAGCTCAATGATATTTTTGGGTGTATGCCTTGATGAGGAACCAGGACCTGGCCCCAAGGCTGCGCTATTGTTTTTCTTCACTGTTACTCCCTTGTCTTGCATCTCCTTCCTTCTCTAACTAACTCTTGGAACCTACTCTTTTGAACTCAGGGAACATCATGGAAGCTGAAAGAAGCCATTTCCTATAATCTAAGAAATGAGAGACACAGGAACACTTTTGTGCCCAGGAGCTCCACTGAGCAACTCTGCTAACTTTAAATATGTTAAGTTCATGGATAACCATGGACTCAGGTTTTGAAGCATGGTTTCTTTTATATACTCTTAACTCAAAGTATGTATGTCTCTTACACTGAAGCAGGAAAAGTGGGGAAAAAAGACAGCATAGAGTATTTGCAAAAAGGGACCATATCTGAATGCTGTATTTCATAGCAAATAAATCATCTTACAATTGAAACCCTGTTGCCCATGTCAAGAGCCAATGATCGTTTCTGGTACCACAGTAATTTGTTTACTATTGTTACCTACTGGGCCATAGTTAACACCATTTTGTTAGTCCTTTAAGCATTTCCTAACAAGTAATTTCTAACCAAAGAAACTTGACATGACAGGTATCTTCAACGTATTAGTAATGCCAAATTTCCCAACCTTAGATCACAAAAATTATCCAAATAATGATGTGTATATATAAAGGCATGCTGTACATAAAGACATGCTATATACAAAGTTAAAGGCAAAAGACAAAAGTAAAGATATACCCATTTGAATGCAGAGTTCCAAAGAATAGCAAGTAGAGATAAAAAAGCATTCCTCCATGATCAGTGCAAAGATATAGAGGAAAACAATAGAATGGGAAAGATTATAGATCTCTTCCAGAAAATTAGAGATACCAAGGGAACATTTCAGGCAAAGATGGGCTCAATAAAGGACAGAAATGGTATAGACCTAACAGAAGCAGAAGATTTTAAGAAGAAATGGAAGAATGCACAGAAAAACTATACAAAAAAAAAAAAAAATCTTCATGACCCAGATAACCACAATGGTGTGAACACTTACCTAGAGCCAGACATCCAAAATGTGAAGTCAAGTGGGCCTTAGGAAACATCACTATGAGCAAAGCTAGGAAGCTGATGGAATTCCAGTTGAGCTATTTCACATCCTAAAAGATGAATCTGTGAGAGTGCTGCACTCAGTATGCCAGCAAATTTGGAAAACTCAGCAGTGGCCACAAGACTACAAAAGGTCAGTTTTCATTCCAATCCCAAAGAATGTTCAAACTAATGCACAACTGCACTCATCTCACACGTTAGCAAAGTAATGCTCAAAATTCTCCAAGCCATGCTTCAACAGTACGTGAACCATGAATTTCCAGATGTTCAAGCTGGATTTAGAAAAGGCAGAGGAACCAGAGATCAAATTTCCAGCATTCCTTGGGTCATGGAAAAAGCAAGAGAATATCAGAAAAATGTATACATCTACTTTATTGATTACACCAAAGCCTTTGACTGTGTAGGTCAAAACAAACTGTGTAAAATTCTTCAAGAGATGGGAATAACAGACTACCTTACCTGCTTATTGAGAAATCGGTATTAAGATCAGGAAGCAACAGTTCAAACTGGATGTGGAACAACAGACTGGTTCCAAATAGGAAAAGGAGTATGTCAAGGCTGTATATTGTCGCCGTGCTTATTCACCTTCAATGCAGAGTACATCATGAGAAATGCTGGGCCGGATGAAGCACAAGCTTGAAGCAAGATTGCCTAGACAAATGTCAATAACTTCAGATATGCAGGCAATACCACCCTTATTGCAGAAAGCAAAAAAGTAAAGAGCCTCTTGATGAAAGAAAAGAGGAGAGGGAAAAAATTGGCTTAAAACTCAACATTCAGAAAACTAAGATGATGACAATTGGTCCCATCACTTCATGGCAAATTGATGGAGAAACAATGGAAACAGTGAACGGCTTTATTTTGGGGGACTCCAAAATCACTGCAGATGGAGACTACAGCCATGAAATTAAAAGACTCTTGCTCCTTGGAAGAAAAACTATGACAAAACTAGACAGTGTATTAAAAAGCAGAGACATCATCTTGCCAACAAAGGTCCATCTAGTCAAAGCTATGTTTTTTCCAGTAGTCATGTATGGATGTAAGAGTTGTACCATAAAGAAAGCTGAGCACTGAAGAATTGATGCTTTTGAACTGTGGTGTTGGAGAAGGCTCTTGTGAGCCCCTTGGACTGCAAAGAGATCCAACCAGTCCATCCTAAAGAAATCAGTCCTAAATATTCATTGGAAGGACAGATGCTGAAACTGAAACTTCAAAACTTTGGCCATCTAATGTGAAGAACTGCCTCATTGTAGAAGGCCCTGATGCTGGGAAAAATTGAGGGCAGGAAGAGAAGGGACAACAGAAGATGAGATGGTTGGATGGCATCACTGACTCGAATGACATGAGTTTGAATAACTTCCAGGAGTGAGTTGGTAATGGGCAAAGAAGCCTGGCATGATTCAATCCATATGGTAGCAAAGAGTTGGACATGACTGAGTGACTCAACCAGTCAACCTTTATATATATATATACAGACAGGACTGAGCGACTTTCACTTTTCATTACAAGTTTATTATTTACATATATAATGAGTTGAGTCACTCAGTCATGTCCAACTGTTTGCCACTCAATGGACTGCACAGTCCATGGAATTCTCCAGGCCAGAAAGCTTGAGTGGGTAGCTGTTGCCTGCTCTGGGGGATCTTCCAAACCCTGGGATTACATTGCTAGTGGATTCTTTACCAACGGAGTTAGCAGAGAAGTATATATATATATATATGTGTGTGTGTGTGTGTGTGTGTGTACCATCAGTCAGTACAGTTCAGTTCAGTCGCTCAGTCATGTCTGACTCTTTGCGACCCCATGAACTGCAGCATGACAGACCACTGTCCATCACCAATTCCCAGAGTTTACCCAAACTCACGTCTATTGAGTCGGTGATGCCATCCAACCATCTCTTCCTCTGTAGTCCCCTTCTTCTCCCGTTTCAACATTTTCCAGCATCAAGGTCTTTTCAAACAGAGTCAGCTCTTCGCATCAGATGGCCAAAATATTGGAGTTTCAGCTTCAACATCAGTCCTTCAAATGAACACTCAGGACTGATCCCCTTTATGATGGACTGGTTGGATCTCCTTGCAGTCCAAGGGACTCTCAAGAGTCTTCTCCAATACCATGGTTCAAAAGCTTCAATTCTTTGGCATGCAGCTCTTTTTATAGTCCAACTCTCATATCCATGCATGACTACTGGAAAAAACATAGCCTTGACTAGACAGATATTTGTTGGCAAAGTAATGTCTCTGCTTTTTAATATGCTGTCTAGGTTAGTCATAACTTTTCTTCAAAAAAGTACGCATTTTTTAATTTCACGGTTGCATTCACCATCTGCAGTGATTTTGGAGAACAAAAAAAATAAAGTCTGTCACTGATGGCATCACCGACTCAATGGACATGAGTTTGGGTAAACTCTGGGAGTTGGTGAAGGACAGGGAGGCCTGACGGGCTGCAGTTCATGGTGTCGCAAAGAGTTGGACATGATTGAGCGACTGAACTGAACTATTTCTACTGTTTCCCTGTCTATTTGCCATGAAGTGTGGGACCACATGCCATGATCTTAGTTTTCTGAATGTTGAGCTTTAAGCCAACTTTTTCACTCTCCTCTTTCACTTTCATCAAGAGGCATTTTAGTTTCTCTTCATTTTCTGCCATAAGGGTAGTGACATCTGTGTATCCGAGGTGATCGATATTTCCACTGGCAATCTTGATTCCAGCCTGTGCTTCTTCCAGCCCAGCGTTTCTCATGATGTACTCTGCGTATAAGTTAAAGAAGCAGGATAGCAATATACAGCCTTAACATACCCCTTTCCCTATTTGGAACCAGTCTGTAGTTTCATGTCCAGCTCTAACTATCTCTTCTTGAACTGTATACAGATTTCTTAGGAGGCAGGTTGGGTTGTCTGGTATTCCCATCTTTTTCAGAATTTTCCACACTTTGCTGTGATGCACACACTCAAGGGCTTTGACATAGTCAATAAAGCAGAAACAGATGTTGCTATGGAACTCTCTTGCTTTTTTGATGATCCAGCAGATGTTGGCAATTTGATCTCTGGTTCCTCTCCCTTTTCTGAAACCAGCTTGAACATCTGGATTTTCTTAGTTCACATATTGTTGAAACCTCACTTGGAGAATTTTGAGCATTACTTTACTAGTGTGTGAGATAAATGCAATTGTGCCGTAGCTTGAGCAAATTTTGGCATTGCCTTTCTTAGAGATTGGAATGAAAACTGACCTTTTGTAGTCCTGTGGCCAGTGCTGAGTTTTCCAAATTTGCTGGCATATTGAGTGCAACACTCCCACAGCATCATCTTTTAGGCTTTGAAATAGCTCAACTGGAATTCCATCACCTCCACGAGTATTGTTCATAGTGATGCTTCCTAAGGCCCACTTGAATTCACATTTCGGGATGTCTGGCTCTAGGTGAGTGATCACACCATTGTGATTTGGGTCGTGAAGTTCTTTTTGCACAGTTCTTCTGTGTATTCTTGCCACCTCTTCTTAATATCTTCTGCCTCTGTTAGTTCCATACCATTTCTATTCTTTATTGAGCCCATCTTTGCATGAAATGTTCCCTTGGTATCTCTAATTTTCTGGAAGAGATCTCTATTTTTTCCTATTCTATTGGTTTCCTCTATTTCTTTGCACTGATCACTGAGGAAGGCTTTCTTATCTCTCCTTGCTATTCTTTGGAACTTCGCATTCAAATGGGTATTTCTCTTTTCTCCTTTGCTTTTCACTTCTCTTCTCTACACAGCTATTTTAAGCCCTCCTCAGATAGCCATTTTGTTTTTCTACATTTGTTTTTCTTGGGGATTGTCTTGACCCCTATCTCCTTTACAATGCCAGGAACCTTCATCCATACTTTATCAGGCACTCTGTCTATCAGGTCTAGTCCGTTAAGTCTATTGCTCACTTCCACATTTTCCCTACTTTCTTCAATTTACGTCTGAATTTGGCAATAAGGATTTCATAATCTGAGCCACAGTCAGCTCCCGGTCTTGTTTGTGCTGATTGTATAGAGCTTCTCCATCTTTGGCTGCAAAGAATATAATCAGTCTGATTTCATTATTGACCATCTGGGATGTCCATGTGTAGAGTCTTGTCTTGTGTTGTTGGAAGAGGGTGTTTGCTATGATCAGTGTGTTCTCTTGGAAAAGCTCTATTAGCCTTTGCTCTGCTTCATTCTGTACTACGAGGCCAAATTTGCCTGTTACTTCAGGTATTTCTTGACTTCCTACTTTTGCATTCCAGTCCCCTATAATGAAAAGGACATCTTTTTTGGATGTTAGTTCTAGAAGGTCTTGTAGGCCTTCATCGAACCGTTCAACTTCAGCTTCTTCAGATTTACTGGTTGGGGCATAGACTTGGATTACCGTGTTATTGAATGGTTTGCCTTGGAAACGAACAGAGATCATTCTATCGTTTTTTAGACTGGAGAAGGAAATGGCAACCCACTCCAGTGTTCTTGCCTGGAGAATCCCAGGGACGGCGGAGCCTGGTGGGCCGCCATCTATGGGGTTGCACAGAGTCGGACACGACGGAGGTGACTTAGCAGCAAGTACTGAATTTTGGACCCTTTTGTTGACCACGATGGCTACTCCATTTCTTCGAAGGGATTCTTGCCCCCAGTAGTAGATATAATGGTCATCTGATTTAAATTCACCCATTCTAGTCCATTTTAGTTCACTGATTCCTAAAATGCCGATGTTCACTTTTGCCATCTCTGGTTTGACCACTTCCAATTTCCCTTTATTCATGGACCTAACATCCCAGGTTCCTATGCAATATTGGTCTTTACACATCAGATATTGCTTCCATCACCAGACACATCCATAACTGGGTGTTGTTTTTGCTTTGTTTCTGTCTCTTCATTCTTTTTGGAGTTATTTCTCCATTGATCTCCAGTAGCATTTCGGACTCTTTCGTTTACTGTGATGGCTACTCCATTTCTTCTAAGCGATTCTTGCCCACAGTAGTAGATATACTGGAAAGAGTTCTGTCTTCAGTAGGAAAATAATGGAGGATAATCGTGAATTCTGAGCATGGTAGAGTTTTAGGAACCCAAGACTGAATGCAGTGGCCAGGTATGCTATAATTTCTAAAATTGTTAAACATTGAAAAATGATTTTATCAATGTATGTTGATAATTTTTTATCAATGTGTGTGTGTGTGTTAATTGCTCAGTCATGCCTGACTCTTTGCAACCTCATGGACTGTAGCCCACCAGGCTCCTCTGTCCATGGAATTCTCCAAGCAAGAATACTGGAGTGAGTAGCCAATCCTTTCTCTAGAGGATCTTCTCAACCCAGGGATGGAACCCGGGTCTCCCACATTGCAGGCAGATTCTTTACTGTTTGAATCATGTGAGAAGCTTAAATATATATACATACTTACATATATATATATGTGTGTGTGTGTGTGTGTGTATATACTGACTTTTAATAATTTTTATTAAAGTTATTGCAAATATATTCTTGAAGCAAGTTTTTAACTTTCTTAAATTACTAAATTTTAACTTGTGTTAAATAAGATTGTAATTAGCTCAATTGGAGGAATTCAATTTGTTCTGACTCCTCTTTACTTATTAAAAATAACATAAAAATGCTTCTCACTGTTATAATCTTTATAAAGCAGTTAATTTGTGTATTGTGGGCTTTCTATTTTCATTTAAATCACACTCTCCAACATGCTATCCATCACCAAATGCTACAATTAAGAAGTTTATGTCTTTCAAAAATAATATAGAACATTAGTAAAAAAAATTAAATGTTTAAAAAAAAGGAAGCTATGAAAATGAGTGGAACATTTACTAAGCTGAATACCAAGGAGTAAATAATCTTACAAAAAACAAAAAGCTTTTGAAGTAAAGTAAAGAGTTTCTAGTATTTGCTTAACTTCAATTCCCATTTTCCATGCAACATAGATTTTAGTCTATGTTGCATAATTATCACTTAGTAAATAATATCACTTATTATATAATATCACTTAGTAAATAATTCTTCTTAAAGAAGTTTTCTCTTTTTTCATTATGTTTATAAAGTCAACACACCATAAAGTTATACCTTTCAGAAATTAAAAAATAATGTTGCTTAATAGAATTAGATATTTTTTATAACCGCCTCAAATTTTTTTCAAAAAATAAATTTTAATTTTTTTAACCACGTTCCTAACTTTAGAAAAATAAATTCTCCTGGTCTAGGTTCATTTGTTTTGTACATGTCAATAAAATTTTCTAGATTAAGGTTTCCTAACATCTTGGCTAAACTTACAGGTGGTTAGCTAAATATCTAAGGTAGACAAAGAGATAAAACTCTAAGGAATTACAGACTGCCTACGTGAGGGAAGCATGGTCAGCAGAGAGATTCCAATTATCAGCTCTTTCAGGCTCTGCACCACAGAGCCTGCTGACCAAATGTCCTTCCTTTTCCTGGTCAGTTTGCAGCCAGTGACTGAATGGCAGGGATAAAACAGCCTAACGTTTTCACTTCCTTCAAAAAAGAAAACTCAGAAGGACAATGTTACTCCAGAGCTTTTGCTAAGTTGAATGAGGCTTTGTTGGGCCTGCATTATAGTTTCAGTTGTACCGTGCCTGATCCTGCCCTGTCCACGTTCCTTTCACAAGTGTTGATCGCTAGAGAATATGAGGCACTCCAAACTCTGTGACTTCTTCTGCTTCTGGAGGACATACTATAAGACAGTTTAAAGAGAAGTGGTTCAAAAATGCAGGTGATTAAGATGTATACCCAAAACTAGCCACCTCACTGGTAATAAGGGCGTCATCATTTTTGATAGTTGGAGTACAGGCAGTCCCTGGCACAATGGGGCAGTCAAGTTGCTAAAGCCAGAGATGAATCTTGATGGTGTATGGGTGGAAGGGAATGCGTTAGCTGACCGGTCAGGTATTTGAGACGTGTAATATAAATAGTAGATGTTAGGAAGTGTTATTATATAATCACTCCTGAGCATAATTAATGCTATCTAGAGGAAGGAGCATTTGAGATAAAGAAACTGGCATTTGAAAGATAGATATGGAAGCCTGAGAGTCACTTTGACTACATATAAGAAATCTCTAATCTCCTTTAAGGGAGGGGCAAAGAAAGCTGAATAGAAAATTCAAAACTGTGGTTAAACTTCAAAGACAGGTAAGCACTCAGCCAAAGTAATTTTATTATTATGCCAAGATTAGCGCTCTGCCTGGGAAAAATGAGACCTTCACACATAAATCTTATGAATCTTCTGAGCCTGATCCATCCTTGGTAAGAGTTAATACAGTCCTCTAAGCAGAGGAACAATGCAGAGGTTTTTCTTTTATAAAGCAGCAGTCTCTAGGAATGAGAATTTACCTTACCAAATAACCCGAACAGAAGCCTTTCTTTCCCCTTAGGTTAAATCTATAATCTATTTTCCTTTACTACTGAAAACAAAACTACAGGGCATTGTATTAGTTGGAAATCAATAGTATTAGTGATACTAGTGTTAATCCACTGACATTTTAAAGAATATATCCACAATTAATTTTTTCATGATTCATAGAAAAGCATTTATTTTTATGTGAGCAAAAAACTAATCATTTACATTTATTTAAAAAATTAAAGCAACCAAAAAACCCTTGACCATAAACCCTCAGGAATTTTCCTACCCACCATGTTGTCCAATTTGCCTATGTGCTGTGCTGTGCTTAGTCGCTCAGGCATGTCTGACTCTTTGCGACCACGTGGACTGTAACCCTCCAGGTCCCTCTGCCATGGGGATTCCCCAGGCAAGAATACTGGAGTGAGTTGCCATGCCCTCCTCCAGGGACTCTTCCCAACCCAGGAATCAAACCCAGGTCTCCCACATTGCAGGCGTATTCTTTACCATCTGAGCCACCAGGGAAGCCCCCACCTTGCCTATAACTAGTGTTAAATGACAGAATAATCCAAATGAGAGCCTCAGCCTGAAAAAAAAGAAATGAGCTAAAGCAAAAAGGCAATGCTAATACTTATCTAACCTTTACCTGGCAGGAACCATAAGAATATACATGAAAGGGTATTCTTATGGTTTAAAGTGAAAGTGATAAGTGCTCAGTTGTGTCCAACTTTTTGTGATCCATGGATTGTAGCCTGCCAGAGCCCACTGTCTGTGGAATTCTCCAGGCAAGAATACTGGAGTGGGTTGCTCTTTCCTTCTCCAGAGAATCTTTCCGACCCAGGGATCAAACCTGTGTCACCTGCATTGCAAGTAGATTCTTTACCATCTGAGCCAGCAAGGAAGGACCCTATTCCTATGGTTTAGGGGGCTTAACTAGAAGAATTGGAAAATAAAATCAAACAGAAAATACTTGTTGACTTAGGAGCACTATCTTAAAGTCTACTCTTAGTATTTGGTCAGGACAACATGAAATAGTATGGCTCATTAAAAGGATGGCTCATAGAGGTGTAAACAAGGCAATGACTCTCTTGACTAAAGTTGTAATAGAAATGATAGGAGAAAGGCTTTACAGACTGAGGGAAGTGGGTACATAAGAGTGTGGCAAGACTATGTGATAGATGAGTATATTCTATGGGAAGATTTGTTTTATATGCATTTATCAAACCTACAACAAACTCACTGGTGGAAGGAGCACCAGCACCACAAAATGTTCAGTGTGTCCTACTGTTGAATGAAAATTGTATAAATCTTAATTATGTTGAATTCATTCACAGTGCTTTTCAGGTCTACTATATCCTTCTACTTCTCCATATATTCATTCTATTAATTTTTGAGAGTGTGATATTGACCCTCCAACTAAAAATCTTAATTTATTTGTCTTAAAAAAACAATTGCAATATGTAGTAGAACTATATTTAACCTTGTTCTGTATTTTCCAAATCTCCTATAAATGTGTTATATTTTCATAATTTAAAAAAATGAAAACCTATAAAAAAAATTCAGTGTGGCTCTAAACTACAAGTCAGGGCTGTCAATAGGAGAGACTGTTGCAAAACTCAAGTCACTAAAGGCAATTAAGATGAGAGATTCTCAAAACTATGGAAATAAGTGAAAGGGCTAACAGCTTCTGAAGGGAGGCCAGAGGTTCCTAAGAGGCAGGAGGAAATAAACTACAAGTGGCAGATTTTTTTTTTTTCTTTTCTCTTCTATTCCCCTGAACTTAACTTTTCTCAAGTCTCCAGCTAACCACAGCACTTTTTCTTATGGAAATGTTTTTCTTAAGCTATGTCAGTGAAGCTATGTATTTGCTTTGGCATCTGCCTTTCTTCAAATCAGTTCCCCCTAAGACTTACCTTTTTTTCAAACCTTGAGCTAATAATGGCTCAGCAAACCAGTACATCTTACTCATGGAAAAGTTTTCTTAAACTATATAAATGAAACTATGTATTTGCTTTGAAATCTGCCTTTATTCAAGATTCATGTCAATTGTTTTATGGCCAGAGATGACTCATCTTGTGCCATTATACCTAAAAATGCATGTTGTGGGAGCAACTGGGGCAACTCTCTCAGTCTTGATGTGTTTCTTTTATCTGATTAGCACTGTGCTAACAGGTATAAAATGCCTTGCTAAAAACTAGCCAACAAAAGTCCTTATAGTCAAAGGTATGTTTTTTGCATTAGTCATGCATGGATGTGAGAGTTCGACCATAAGGAAGGATGAGAACCAAAGAATTGATGCTTTGAACTGTGGTGTTGGAGAAGACCTTTGAGAGTCCCTTGGAATGCAAGGAGATCAAACCAGCCCATCCTAAAGGAAACCAACACTGAATATTCAGTAGAAAGACTGATGCTGAAGCTGAAGCTACAATATTTTGGCCATCTGATGCGAAGAGCTGACTCATTGGAAAAGACCCTGATGCTGGGAAAGATTGAAAGTAGGAGAAGGGGACAACAGAGGATGAGATGGTTGGATGGCATCACTAACTCAATGGACATGAGTTTGAGCAAGGAGATGGTGAAGGACAGGGAAGCCTGGAGTGCCGTAGTCCATGGGGTTGCAAAGAGTCAGACACTACTGACCGATTGAACAACAACAAAATACTAGCAAGAAGGCACTCTTTCTGTCCCCTTCTGATGTCTATGTCAGAAGCTTTCTCTATCTCTTTTTATATTGCAATAAAACTCTG
This sequence comes from Giraffa tippelskirchi, assembly GCF_054371585.1. Lineage (NCBI taxonomy): Eukaryota > Metazoa > Chordata > Mammalia > Artiodactyla > Giraffidae > Giraffa > Giraffa tippelskirchi. The sequence goes on along the minus strand of NC_137285.1, from coordinate 87,820,092 downwards.
CTACATAAAAGCTCTGAGTGATCAAGCCTTGTCTCTGGCCCCAGACGGAATTCCTCTCCTCCAGAGGCCACAAATCCTGGCATTGTTCATGGCTCCTAGCCACAGTGGTTAACAAGTATATGCTAACTCATATATGCTAACTCACTGTTAGAAGCCATGGAGAAACAATCATAGTTATGATGGCAAAGGTTTCAGGGGTATGCAAGGGAGGAAGATTCACCAAGAGCTATGAAGGTAGTTTATAGGCCATGGTATCTTAGTATCAAATAGATAGGATCTAACAATGGTACTATCTAACTCATACTGGCAGAAGAAATTAAAAATGCATGACTAGAAAGAAGAGGTGGGGTCACTCTCTCCATTAAAACATCGTGCAGTGTTAGATGTCAATTATATCTTAATAAATCTTGGGGGGGACACATGTCAAAAATGTCATGATCTTTTGAAATACACCTGGACATTCATCAGCTTTCAAACCAGGAATCCATTGATTACAGCAGCGCTTGAGTCCCCAGGGAGAAGGATCTATATGAGGATCCATGGGAATAACAGAAGATATTTGATTTTCACTCCAAAATGCAAGAACTTGCACTTTGCCATCCCATCCTAACAAGTACAATTCTGAATGAACTGAAGCATCAACAGTTCTTTTTAAATCCATCTGAGAAGTGAGGTCACATGGAAACTCCCTGCTCCCAAAATGAAGAGACAGACAAGCAAATACAGAGAATCACAACTTTCTAGAGCAGAAACACATGAGAAGATATCTGAATAGGAGCCAGTACTCAGAAAAACCTGAATTTGAATTGATGAATTGATATGGACTCACTGTGGACAATCTGAGACTTAAAAACTCCAGGTACCCAGCATGTGGAGGGACCTTAACCTATGAGTTTTACCTCCAGGAGCTCTAGGTTTACAGTGAAAATCAGATAAAAGTCCCTTCATGTTTCAAGTAGGAGAAGCTGAAAAATAGTTATTTTAAAATACATCAGAATACTTGCTCTTTGTGACAAATCTGCTCTTAGAATAAACTGTTTTATCAGAACTTAACCTGCTGAGGTCTTACACTAAATCCTTTGACTGTGTGGATCACAACAAACTGAGGAAAATTGTTAAAGAGATGGGACTACCAGACCACCTGACCTGCCTCCAGAGACATATGTATGCAGGTCAAGAAGTAACAGTTAGAACTGGACATGAAACAACAGACTGGTTCAAAATTGGGAAAGGAGTACATCGTGGCTGTATATTGTTACCCTGCTTATTTAACTTATATGCAGAGCACATCATACGAAATGCTGGACTGGAGAAAGAAGAAGGTGGAATCAAGATTGCCAAGAGAACTATCGATAACTTCAGATATGCAGATGACACCACCCTTATTATTGTTACCCTGCTTATTTAACTTATATGCAGAGCACATCATACGAAATGCTGGACTGGAGAAAGAAGAAGGTGGAATCAAGATTGCCAAGAGAACTATCGATAACTTCAGATAAGCAGATGACACCACCCTTATGGCAGAAAACAAAGAGGAACTGTAGAGCCTCTTGATGAAGGTGAAAGAAGAGAATGAAAAAGCTGGCTTAAAACTCAACAATCAAAAAATGAACATCATGGCATCCAGTCCCATCACTTCATGGCAAATAGATGGGGAAACAGTGGCAGACTTTATTTTCTTGGGCTCCAAAATCACTGCAGATGGTGACTGTAGCCATGAAATTAAAAGGCACTTCTCCTGGGAAGAAAAACTGTGACCAACCTAGAGAGCATATTAAAAAGCAGAGACATCACTTTGCCAACAAAGGTCAGTCTAGGCAAAGCTATGGTTTTTCCAGTAGTCACGTATGCCTGTGAGAGTTGGACTGTAAAGAAAGCTGAGAACTGAAGAATTGATGCTTTTGAACTGTGGTGTTGGAGAAGACTCTTGAGAGCCCCTTGGACTGCAAGGAGATCAAATTAGTCAATCTTAAAGGAAATCAGTCCTGGATATTCATTGAAAGGACTGACACTGAAGCTGCAGTTTCAATACTTTGACCACCTGATGCAAAGAACTGACTCCTTGGAAAGACCCTGATGCAGGGAAAGATTGAGGGCAGGAGGAGAAGGGGATGACAGAGGATGAGATAGTTGGATGACATCACAGACATGAGTTTCAGCAAGCTCTACTAGTTGGTAATGGTCAAAGAAGCCTGGTGTGCTGCAATCCATAGGGTCACAAAGAGTCGGACACAGCTGAGCAACTGAACTGAATCAAACTGGAGGTAGAGAAATACCCAACTTCAACTGCCTCTAACCCTCCAGAGGGGAAGGGTGGCTGAGAAGGTTTGGTGTAGTTCATAATCCAAGGGCACAGGAATACCAAAAGAATCAGACCTAATCAAAGGACAATAGAACACATTCTCTTCCCTTACAACTTTACATTATGATACTAAAGACCTTTATTTGTAATTAATTTTACCTAGTATATTATGCCTTCTTTCAATTAAAACATATACAGTATACCAAAACATTAATATACACATATACAGACACACACACAAACACAGGCATTAAAGAGACAGGTCAAGTATTAGAATCAAATTCAGATATGACAGAGGTGTTATAACTCTCCAATTGAATTTAACTATGATTAATACATTAAGGGCTATTTTGGGTAACAAAGAAAGAATGTGAAAGCAGATAGGTAATGTAACCAAAAATACATACATTCTAAGAAAGAATCAAGAATAAATACTGGAGATCAAAAACAATCTAAGGGAACTGAAGATACTTTTGATGACTTCATTAGTGAACTTGACATGGCTTTGCAAAAAAAAAAAAAATCTCTGAGCTTGAAGATGTATCAATACAAACAGTCCAAGTTGAACAAAAAATAGAAAAAAAGGCTGAAATAATAGAGAATAACATATTTAAGGACTGTGGATACCTACAAAAAGTGCAATATATTTGCACTGTGAATACTAGAAGAAAGAAAAAAATGAACAGAATAAATACTCAAAACAAAGATTGAGAATTTACCCAAATTAATGTAATACACAAAACCACATATTCAGAAAACTCGGTGTACCAAGTACAGTAACAATTTTTTTAAATTTATATATAGTCATGTAGTAAGCAAACAGCAGAAAATCAAAGATTAAGAAAAAATATTGAAAGAAGGCAAAGGGGAGTTCTCTTAAAGGGTGACAAGAGCACAGATGAGAATTACATCTTACTTCTCAGAAACTATAAAAGCAAGAATATTGTGGATGGAAAATTTTCACATATTGAGAGAAAAAAAAGAAAACATCATCAACCAAAAATGCTGTATCCTACACAATTATTCTTCCAAAATGAAAAGAAGACTTCTTCACACAAGCAACTTATGTGGGAATTTGTTGTCCAAGAATTTGCACTGAAAAAATGTTAAAAGTAGTTCTTCAGAAAGAAGGAAAACTATACATATCAGAAACTCAGATTTGCCTTGAACACTGCTGGTGAACATGTACATTGGCATGGCCACTATGGAATACAGTATGGAGCTTCTTCAAAAAGCTCAAAATAGAACTAGTTTTTTGTTGTTGTTGATGTCCAGTAACCATGTTGTGTTCTGCTCTTTGTGACTCCATGGACTCCAGCACACCGTTTCCCTGTCCTTCACTATCTTCTGGAGTTTGCTCAAACTCACATCCATTGAGTCAGCGATGCCATTCCACCATCTCAAGCTCTGCCACCTCCTTTTCCTCCCACCCTCAGTCTTCTCACCATCAAATTATTTTCCAATTAGTCGACTCTTTGCATCAGATGGCCAAAGTATCAGAGTGTCATCTTCAGTATCAGTCTTTCCAGTGAATTCCAGGGTTGATTTCCTTTAAGACTGACTGGTTTGATCTCCTTGCTGTCCAAGGGATTCTCAAGAGTCTTCTCTAGCACCACAATTCAAAAGCATCAGTTCTTCGGTGCTCAGCCTCCTTTATGGTCCAATTCTCACATCCAGATATGACTACTGGAAAAGCCAGAGCTCTGACTAAACCTACTTATGTTGGAAAAAACAATGTCTCTGCTTTTTAATACACTATCTAGGTTTGTAATAGATTTCTTTCCAAGGAGCAAGCATATTTGAATTTCAGGGCTGCAGTCACTGTCTTCAGTGATTTTGGAGCCCAAGAAAATAAAGCCTGTCACTGTTTCCTTTGTTTCCCCATCTATTTGCCATGAAGTGATGAGAATGGATACCATGATCTCAGTTTTTTGAATGTTGACTTATAAGCCAGATGTTTCACTCTCTTCATTCACCCTCATCAAGAGGCTCTTCAGTTCCTCTTGCTTTCTGCCATTAGAGTGACATCATCTACATAACTGAGGTTGTTGCTATTTCTCCCAGTATTTTTGATTCCAGCTTGGATTCACCTATCCTGGCATTTCATGTGATGTACTCTGCATAGAAGCTAAATATGCAGGGTGACAACATACAGCCTTGACATACTTCTTTCTCAATTTTGAACCAGTCTCATGTTTGAGAGAATTTTGTCTAATGAACTTTGTTTCATGTCTTGTTCTAACTGCTACTTCTTAACCTGCATACAAGTTTCTCAGTTTCTCAGGTAAGGTGGTCTGGTATTTCCATCTCTTTAAGAATTTTCTGAAGTTTTTTGTCATCCACATAGTCAAAGGATTTCTCTTAGTCAATGAAGCAGAAATAGATGTTTTACTGGAATTTCCTTGTTTTATCTATGATCCAATGGATGTTGGCAATTTGATCTCTGGTTCCTCTGCCTTTTCTAAACCCAACTTGTACACGTGGAAGTTCTTGGTTCATGTATGGCTGAAATCTAGCTTAAAGGATTTTGAACATTACCATGCCAGCATGTGAAATGAGTGCAATTATATGGTAGTTTGAACATCCTTTGACATTGCCCTTCTTTGGGATTTGAATGAAAACTGACCTTTTCCAATCCTGTGGCCACTGTTAAGTTTTCCAAATTTGCTGGCATATTGAGTTCAGCACTTTCATAGCAACATCTTTTGAAAGTTAAAGTGAACGTGTTAGTCACTCAGTTGTGTCTGACTCTTTGCGATCCCTTAGACTATAACCCACCAAGCTCCTCTGTCCATGGAATTCTCCAGACAGTAATACTGGAGTGGGTTGCAATTCCCTTCTTCAAGGGATCTTCCCAACCCAGAGATAGAACCTGATCTCCCGCACTGCAGGCAGATTCTTTACTGGTGGAGGATTCTGGGCCACCAGGGAAGCAATATCTTTTAGGATTTAAAATAGCACAGCTGGAATAACATCACCTCTACCTGCTTTGTTTGTACTAATGTTTCCTAATGTCCACTTGACTTCACACTCCAGGATGTCTGGTTCTAGGTGATTGACCACATCATTGAGGTTATCAGGGTCATTAAGACCTTTTTATATAGTTATTTTGTGTATTCTAGCTTCCTCTTCTTAATATCTTCTGCTTCTGCTATTTCTGTTCTTTATTGTGCCCAACTTTGCATGAAATGTTCCGTTTGTATCTCCAATTGCAACAAAGAGATCTCTAGTCTGGTTTATTTATTTATTTTTTAAAATTCCTTGGTATTTTCTACATTTAACTTCACATTGTGTGCAACTGGGCAGTTTTAATCCTTCCTTTCCAATCAGAGTGCATTTTAATTCTTTTTCTGCTTTTATTTAACTGTCTAGAATTTCTAGTATGATGTTAAAAAAAAATGATGAGTATGGACATATGTGTCTGGTTCCCAATATTAATGAGGATATATCCAATCAGTCATTGTTATTATTTTAAATGATGCTGTTTTGTAGATGCTTTTTATAAAGCTGGAGGAACCCTCTTGTAATCATTGTCTGCTAAGAACTTTCACCTTGAGTGGGTATTAAATCCTGTTAAACATTTGTTTTTGCCTCAGTTGATATGAACATGTGATTTTTCTTATTTAGCCTGTTACTGTGGTGAAGTTCTCTCATTCAATATTCAAACAAAGAAGCAGTGAAAGATATAACATCAGAAAATCGTGTCTTATGGGTTTCTTCCCTATTTTGCTTCAGTCATTCAATGAAATTGTATTGATTTTATTTTTCAATCATGATGTCAGCAATTAAATGTGACCTCTTTTTCAGTGATTTCATTGTAGCAATATGGTAAGATTAAAACAGAAATACATATGAGAAGCTATCGTGGAAGTTTCTCAAATTCAATGCCAAGGAACTTTTTACATAAGAAGCATCAGTAAGTTTGTTAAAAATTGCTGATTCATGAGCACCATAATCATAATCTCTCAGTTAGGAATCAGAATGTTTACTAAAAATACTAAGTGAACTGTAGAATATGGAGGAGATAACAAGTATTATTTCTTGGTAGTGGGAGAAGTTGGAAATGAGTGATGATAGAGAATAAACTTGAGGATGACTTTACCTGGCTGAGAAAAAAAAGTGAATGTGGGCATTCTTGTATAGAAGAAACAACATTTGGCAAGACATACAGGTGTGAACATGCAAGGCATATTTGGAAATTCCAATTAAATACCCAGGGCAGACACTGGTAACTCATTTTATAAATGAGGAAGTTCAGAAACAATATAACCAATAGTACAAGTAAATTCACATGACTACTTATGAGTGCACTAGAAATAAAACCACTTCCTACAAATTAACTAGTGTTACAGTGTCTCCAAATATTTATAAACAAATATTTGTAGTGTTTGAGCTTCAGTATCATTATCAAAAACACTGCAATTCTGCAAATGTTTGATATAAAATAGAATGCGGTGATTTTTTAGGCACTGCAAATTGTCAAGTAACAAAGACACATTGAACTACTTAACATTTATTTTTTAACAGCCTTATTATGTACCTGATGTGAAATGGGAAGCCATTATTTCACTCTAAGACTAGCTTGAAAACATCTTGGCTAACATGTGCCACTACAAGTCTAAGAAGCCTGACAAAGTCTTGGTAATAGCAAATAGACAAATAGTTTAAGAAGGAAATTTTCTAGCCAAAAGTAAGACGTCATCCTGGCATTTCTTCAAAATTCTTTCCTCAAAAGCATTATTTCCTTATTCCTTTTTATTGTATATCCGCCAAGGTGTTTTCATTAGAGTTTCCACTTCTGACAAGCCTAAGGACAGCTGGGACCCTGCTGGCTTGAGGTTGGTGCTGAGACATTTTCACAGAGTGTCATCTGTGTACCACAGTGCTGTAAATCTCAGCATTTCATGATCCCTCCTCCCTGAATTCTCGATGAGCACAGAGGGCAGCAGAAAGCACTCCTGGTGGGGTGATACATTTGAAGTTCCTTGTGAGAAGAAGCAGCTATAGGAAGAGGAAATGAAAGCTGCCAATGTGTAATTATAGCCCCAGAACAGGAGCTTGTCCAAAACATGGGATTATCACTCTTCTTTCTCAAACATGTTGTTGCAGTGATTGGGGGCTTGGCACAGTGCAAGCCTGGCAGCAGATTACTCACTGGGGTAATCAGGGGAGAATCAACACTTCCAATGAGACTCGAATCTACATAATATCTTATTTTTCACTTTCATTTCTTTCCTGAGTTCTAACAGCTTACATTACATTTCATCTCCTTCTATAGTATTATAGTCTTTTCTTTCTTTCTTTCTTTTTTTTTTGAAGACTATTTTTTTCTTTCTGTACTCTTCATTTGGAAATATCACTATTTTCTTTGATTTTATAAAATTCATATTTTGAAACATGCATTTATAATTCCCTGTATAATTTATACAGCAAGTAGTATTTGAGAGACTTGTTACAAATGAGTGCCTCAGCTAGTTTCTTTATGATTACTCGTTTTGAAACGGGGTCTCCTTTTTAGTCCTGCTGATTTCTGTAAAGTATTTGAGGTGATAGGGTGCAGGACTGAAATAGATCTCTACGAGAGAGCTCCCACGCAGGACATAATTGTGATTAAGATACTCAGGACTAAACTTCTGAGACATTTACTTCATGATTGCACCCTTGCCAGTCACTTTTCTTTATTATGATTAGTACAGCCTTACTGAATAAAGATGTTTTCCAAACTTAGCTGGTTGAAGAGTTTACTGATTTGCTAATTTATAACATAGTAATGCATGCTGAACTATCTTATGCAGCAAAATGAAAAAGATATTTTATCTGAAAGTACAGAATCAAGTATAGTTACTTTTAAAATGCTCTGATATTTAAAGTGATTATAAAATTTCTGTGTGTTAGTTATATTTGCATTCATCTATTTTTGTCAATTTAACAAATACTTATTTAAGATTCACCAAAATTAAGCAGGATATAAAATTTATTGTCATGGAAATGGAGGGTTCATTTGACTGTATAAACAGACACTGTTTTTGAGATGTATAAATTAGCTGAAAAATAGAAATAGAATATATTTCAGCTTTTTTAGCTTTTAACATTTTCTTCAGATAAAACAATTCACCTTGAAGCCACTTTTTTCTCCCCATTAAGAAGGCTTTATTAATTAGAGAGGAGAAGGCAATGGCACCCCACTCCAGTACTCTTGCCTGGAAAATCCCATGGACGGAGGAGCCTGGTAGGCTACAATCCATGGGGTCTCTAAGAGTCAGACATGACTGAGAAACTTCACTTTCACTTTTCCCTTTCATGCACTGGAGAAGGAAATGGCAACCCACTCCAGTATTCTTGCCTAGGGAATCCCAGGGACGGCGGAGCCTGGTGTGCTGCCGTCTAGGGGGTCGCACAGAGTCGGACACGACTGAAGTGACTTAGCAGCAGTAGATTAATTAGAGAGCACATGGTAGGTAAACCTTTTTCACATTTCAAGTCATTTCAAGGAGGCATAAACTAATCACAGATATAAGAAATGTTTTTAAAGATCATTTTTAGTAAAATTCTAAAATATTTGAAAATAAATTGAACAGCTGGACTAAATCCGGGCATTTTTATAGAGACAAAGTATCTTTGGAAAAAAAGAAAAAACTTGCCAAAATACACATAAGATGTAATGGAGAAGTTAAACAAATAACTTCTATTGCAAATAAATTAATAAACCACTGGAAGAAAAAGAAAAGCACTAGACCCAATTGTATATTCTACTGGTATAAAAACAAATATAATTTTAGCAAAAAGTTGTCAACCATTCATCTAAAGAATATAATGTGACTAACTCAAAAAAGTTAGCCACATTTTGTATTTACTAATAGATTGCTAAAATTCAACATCAAAGGGGATTATAACTGCATATTGGAGGGTTGAAATGTTATTAATATTTGGAACATTTAATATTAATATATGACACTACTTTTAATAATTTAAGCAATTATTTTCATTAAGTCAATATTTTTACATATATAAATATATATTCTTTGCAGATGATATACTTTAATCGTTCTTCAGTGAGTATCATGTTTGTTAAATATTGAGTGAGATTTGTGTTAGGTATTCAGATTAGAGAAGGAATCCAAAATGCTGAGCCTAGAAGGTAAACAAAGGAAGAAAAAAGCCCGTGAAAAGAAACAAAGGAAGAAAAAGCCCACAAAACCTGAGGGTCAGAGTGAAAACCTCCAGAGGGAAAAACAGGCCCAACACGCCGCCTTCCCTGATTGGTCTGGAGTACAAGTGCTGCTTGGCATGGGGCAGAACCAATCAGGCTCCAGGGACCGGGGACCACTAAAGGGAGAGAACAAAGGGCATAAAAAGGAAAACCTGAAAAGGGAAAACCTACAGAAGGAGACGGGGCCACTCCTACAGGGTTGATCGGCTCTCACATCTCAGGAGTGTATGGCTCCATCACTTGTTTAATAAATCCTTCCTGCATGAGCCTTCACGGACTGTAGGGTTAAATTTTCACTACTACAAGACAAGGACCTAGGAAGAAACCCACCAGACATAAGTCTGCTGAGTGAAAATGTTCAATGTTGATCCAGTAAAGTCTAAGCAAAAAAAAAAAAAAAAGTACAAGGGAAAGAGGTGTTTTACTTTTGTCAACAACTGATGGTTTTTAGTCAGCAGAGAGAAAGGAGAAGGTGCCTATGGAGGAAGTACAATCATCTGTTTATCAGAGATAAAGGAGTGATGTCCTTAATGACACAAAAAGAAAATATTTGGCCTAGGAATTTTAAAGCTTCGCCTCATTCAGATAGGTAATTCATTTCCAATTTTGAATTTTGACCTGTTTCTGGAACCTGTTTCTTATCTAAAGTGTGACTCCAACTCTGTGTTCTACAGAGCCCCAGAAAATTTACACACCATGAAAAGTATGCCTCTAGCTCTAATCATTGATTTTATCACCCAATTTGAGTCTAAAAACCTTAGGCAATGGGGCTTTGGTCCTATCTCTGAGAAATTTTACTTGTGTACTTATTTTGGGGCTCCATCCAATGTTTCCAGTTTATGGTTTTCCATTTCTAATATTAATAATTTAAAAGTGCATTTATCCATACTTAAAATGGTTCCAATCATTTCTAATGTAGGAGTGTGTGTGTGTGTGCTGGCTAGGAGGCAGTCTTACATGCATACAGTTTACAATCCAGTAGACAGAAGATGTATTACCTAAAAGATATTAGTTACAAAAGCTATTAAATGAAAAATGCAGAGATTATGAAACTTAAATTATTTGGAAGGTGCCATTTTATTGTTGAACTATTGCACAAGTCTTATTTCAGCACCAGCCAATATGCTTATTGCATGAGTCCTTCTGAGCAAAAAAGGCACTGAAAAGCCATGGTGGGCTAGAGGGTACTATTAAGCATTCTTCTCTTTGATTCTTTAATAAATTGTTGTTCAAAGCTGATGGTAGTTTAAGTTGAAAAGACAAGCATAGAATCATATCTATCAAATCTCTAGTAGATTTTCCTGTTAAGAAATACTTGGATTATAATTTGTACAGGATGGTGATAAAGCATGTATAATGTAACCATGTTGTTCCTTTTCTTCATGAATTTATGTAAGAATTTATATAAATCTATAATTATGTTCAAAAATAATCTCCCCTACGAATTCTGTTTAATGAAATTCAAATTTTATGAATATTGTGAAGCAAACTGCTAAGCTACAGGTCTACAATTCATTTTCTCCTCTAACAGTGTTGTAGTCCAAGAAAGAAAGCAAGTAAGCTAGTCAAACTTATTAATATAATGCTATGTTAATGATAAACCTTCTAGATCAAACTAATGATATTTACTACTGGAAGATTCCCTAACTATAGAATGCCTTAGGAAGATGTACCTACAAGGTCTAGCGATGTTTATAGTAAACAAGTCTACAATCAATGAATTTCCAGTACATGGCTTTCACTTATTCTATGTGACTATCTGAGTATAAAATGGAGATGTTTAATAATCAAAATAGATTTCTTTTTCTTTTTCACTAAGGTACCCGCATACAGTAATTAGGGGATTTCCTATTCAATGTGAGTAAGAGACATTCCAAGTAGCAAGGACAGTTGAGTTGACAATCCCTTAAATCTCCCAGCTGTATTTATTCCTCAGGGTTATGTTAGTAAGGTCTTGATAAGATCTCTGATTTGTGTGAGTGTGATTCCAGCCTTTGTATTTAAATCCATTGCTGTTAGAAACTTATTTTCAAATCTACTTAAAAGTGATATATGAAATAAATACTCCTAAAGAGGCTTTCAGGAACTTCTGGTGGCTCAAATGGTAAAGACAATGAGGGAGACCTGGGTTTGATCCCTGTGTTGGGAGGATCCCCTGGAGGAGGGCATGGCAACCCACTCCAGTATCCTTGCCTGGAGAATTCCATGGACAGGGGAGCCTGGCAAACAATAGTCCGTGGGGTCACAAAACTTAGAATACAGATGAGTGACTAACACACACACAAAGAGGCTTTCAACATTCAGCTGAAAAAGATGTATCTTAGGGCTAACTGGGTTTAGTTTCCTCTGGAAAATTTGTAATATTGTATAATGTCCTTTCCTGTGAGTTTCTCTTCCATTTTGCTAATATCCATTTGATTTCACATTCCTTTTTATCTAATGTTACATTGGTTTGGGCATTTGTTGAATTCATTTTTTTTAAATTGTAACCATAAGCTTTGATATAGGAGTATTTTAGTTCCTTATTTTGGGTCTCTAAAAATTCATTGACATGTGTGAATGTCAAGATTGAAGTTGAAAGACATACTGGAAACCTGAGGATATTAAAGTGCATTATTTAAACAAAAAGGAAGATTTGGGGAGTCCGGCATTGTTTCTGTAAGCTCTATTTAGTAATTAGAATTATAATAAGATAAAATAAAACCTCAGTTTGCTTCTTGAATGGAAGATGGTATCTATAGGGAACTTTGTAATAATGAAGCCATATATTATGCTCATAACAGGCAAGACTCACAAAAATGAAGCTGTCAATATTCTCCATGTTGATTTGTCGACTCAGTGCAATTCCAATAAAAATCTTGAAAAATACGATAAACTAATTTTGAACTCATATAAAAAACAAAAGGTCAAGAACTAGCCAGATCACTTTCAAAGGAACAGAAAGTGGGAAATCTTCTCCTATTAGATGTTAAGAAATTTTTTTCATAACATGAAGATAAAGTAAATACATACTGAAAAGTATAACAAGATAGAGAAAGCTAGAGATTTAATTTATAGTGAAAGTGTGATTCCAGATTACAAAAAGAAAAGGGGATTATAAATAAAGGTTTCTAGGACAACTTGTGATCAATATGTTGTATAGATCACAACAAACTGTGTAAAATTCTTAAAGAGATGGGAATAGCAGACCACCTTATCTGCCTCCTGAGAAACTTGTATGTAGGTTATGAGTCAACACTTAGAAGTGGACATGGAACCACATGGAACCACATGGAACAGACTGGTTCAAAATTGGGAAAGGAGTACATCAAGATTGTATATTGTCACCCTGCTTATTTAACTTATATGCAGAGTTCATGCAAAATGCCAGGCTGGATGAAGCACAAGATTGCCAAAAGCAATTTCAATAACCTCATATATGCAGATGACACCACCCTTCTGGCAGAAAGTGAAGAAGAACTAAAGAGCCTCTTGATGAAGGTGAAAGTGGAGAGTGAAAAAGCTGGCTTAAAACTCAACATTCAAAAAATGAAGATCATGGCATCCAGTTCCATTACTTCATGGCAAATAGATGGAGAAATAATGGAACAGTGAGACCCTTTATTTTCTTGGGCTCCCAAAGCACTATGGACTGTGATTGCAGCCATGAAATTAAAACACGCTTGCTCCTTGGAAGAAAAGCCATGACAAACCGAGACAGCATATTAAAAAGCAAAGACATTACTTTGCCAACAAAGGTCCATTTAGTCCAAGTTGAAGTTTTTCCAGTAGTCATGTACAGATGTGAGAATTGGACCGTAAAGAAGGCTGAACACTGAAGAATTGATGCTTTTGAACTGTGGTGTTGGAAAAGACTCTTGAGAGTTCCTTGAATAGCAAGGAGATCAAACCAGTCAGTACTAAAGGAAATCAACCCTAAATATTCACTGGAAGGACTGATGCTGAAGCTGAAGCTCCAATACTTTGGCCACCTGATGCAAAGAGCTGACTCATTGGAAAAGACCCTGATGCTAGGAAAGATTGAAGGCAGGTGGAAAGGAGGATGACAGAGAATGAGATGGCATCACCGACTCAATGGACATGAGTTTGAGCAAGCTACGGATGATGGTGAAGGACAGGGAAGCCTGGCATGCTGCAGTCCATGGGATCTTAAAGACAAGACTGAGTAACTGAACAACAACAAGGACAATTAGATCTCAATATTGAAAAAATCATATTTATATTGTGCCATGCAAATAATTCAATTTCACATAGAACAAAGACATAAAAGTAAAAAGCAAATCCTCATCACAGGATGAAACAGTCATAATAAAAAAAAGATGGAAAATATCAGGTGTTGGCAAAAATGTGAAGAAATTCAAACCCTCAAATCCTCATACTTGCTGGTGCAATAAAGTATTATGAAAAATAAAATTGATGCAGCTGCTTTAAAAAATAGTCTTAGAGTTCCCTCAGGATTTAAACATATACTTACCACATGATCAAGAAATTCCACTCCTGGGTATACATATACAAGTAAGTTGAAAATATACATCCATGCAAACACTTGCACGTGAATATTCATAGAATTATTATTCATAATAGCCAAAAAAGTCACAATTATCTATCGCTGATGAATGGGCAGACACAAGTGGTATCTCCTTAAAATGGAATATCATTCAGCCATAAAAAAGAATGGAATACTGATACATGCTACAATATGGATAAATTCTGAACACATGCCATATGAGAAAAACAGACACAAGAGCTTCCTTTATTGTATTATCCCATTTATATGAAATATTCAGAATAAGCAAATTCACAGAGAGAGAACGCATGCTTTGACTTCTCCACAATAATGCCTGACCACACATCACACAACCAATGCTTCAAAAGTTGAACGAATTGGGCTACACAGTTTTGCCACTTCCACCATATTCACCTGACCTCTTGCCAACTGACTACAACTTCTTTAAGCATCTTGACAACTATCTGCAGGGAAAACACTTCCACAACCAACAGGAGGCAGAAAATGTTTCCCAAGAATTCGTTGAATCCTGAAGCATGGATTTATGTTACATGAATAAGCAAACTTAGTTCTCATTGGTAAAAATGTGTTGATTTAGATGAAAAAAGATATATTAAAGCCTAATTATAGTAATTTAAAATTCACAGTCTGAACCACAGTTATTTTTTCACCAACCTTAATATAATTTCATAAATCAACTAAAGCATAATTAAGGAAAACCATGCTTATGTACATAACCAAGAATGTTCATAGCAGGTTGTAAGATTAATAATGATAAAGAGGAAAACCAAAAATGAAGACAATCAATACATAGTCCACTCATACCACACAGAATCACACAATAGGTAAAATTGATGAATCAATGTTACACATAGGAATAGAAAACATACACATAAGATTCAGTGTTATCAATAAAAACCAGATAGATTGAATGCTAAGTCCATGGATGCATGTTTTGTTTTACAACCTATGTAAGTAAAAATACTTTCTTTGGTATATATCAAATTAAATAATTTTTCCTAAAACAGAGAGAAAACAAAATGCAGGCACTGAGTGTATATAACTTGAGAAATTTTGCTTGAGAAGAAGCAAAGTAAATATAAGTTGAGAAACTGACTTGAGAAAAGAAATGAACATTACTTGGGAAGCAGCATTGACTTTGTGCTGCGCTGTGCTGCATTTAGTTGCCTAGTCATGCCCTACTCTTTATGACCCCATGGACTGTAGCCCACCAGGCTCCTCTGTCCATGGGGATTCTCCAGGCAAGAATACTGGAGTGGGCTGCCATGCCCTCCTCCAGGGGATCGTCCCAACCCAAGAATCGAACCCAGGTCTCCCACATTGCAGGTGGATTCTTTACCATGTGAGCCACCAGGGAAGTCCAAACTACTATGTGTGAAATAGATAACTAGCAGAAAGTTTCTATACCACACAGGGAAGCCAGTCTGGCACTCTGTGACAAACTGGAGGAGTGGGATGGGAGTGGGGGGGAGGCTCAAGAGGAAGGGGATATAATTATGACTTATTTGCTTTGTTGCATGATAGAAACCAATAGAAAATGGTAAAGAAATTATCCTCTACTTTAAAAAAAAGTTTAATTCACATTTTTTTAAAAGATGATAAACATTGCTACATGTTATACTCTGATTGAAATACTGTAACAGGAAGAAAAAACTGATGATGCAGGAGAGAGAGACTAATTATGTAAGTGACTTTTTTTCAGCAGGGTAGAATGAATAGGAGTAGTTCATAAGAACAGGAATACTATATCCATTGAAATTGAAAGGAAAATAAGGTGTGATGACTAAAGCTGATACGAAAGCAGGATGGAAGCCAGGAGGTTGTCTTCTGATTGTTTCTATTCTACCTGCAAAATTGAAAGCAAAGTCACCAGCAGATATAAAGCCAATGCAAGGAAATGTGATAATCTTTAGGAAAACAATTGTATGGAAGAATTGTCGAAGACTAGAAGATAGTAACTGTCTAGGGAAATTAAAGCATTTAGCCCTAAGGCAATATTTTTTTTTGATTTAAAGAGAGATCTGTCAGCATAACTGTAGGGATGTTTTCAGCCTGTTGAGTGATCATAATCCAAACTCAAAGTACCAAGATATTTATTCCCATCCCACCCCCCATCTCCACTCTCTGGGGGAAATTCCAGTATTTTACTAAAAAACAGATGCACCATCTATTAGCCAGCCCATTTCAATCCAATACTAGCTGGTCAAACACTTATGAAACACCCACTGGGGGCTGTAGATGGAGAGGTTTAAAGAGATTTAAAGATGATAATAGATGCCTACATTTATCCTTTTAAATGAATGAGATTACAATGGTGAATAAAGGGTGGACAGATATAAAAAAGAAACATGTATGAAATTATTTACATATAGTCTATTTCTGACTACTCTTGTTCCTGTTTGTGTGAAGCTACCTACAGCAAAGTCCCTTGTGACAATTTTTGGGAGCACAAGGTATGTTTAATAAGTGATTATGAACAATCTTTTGAGATTTTGTGTGGCATTGCCACTTATGCTCTCTTCTCACGCCGCACTTCACTTTCTAGGGGTTCCCCTGCATTTACTAGGTAGTAAGTGAGTTGTTTTGGACCCTGTTGTTGTGTTCTACTAGATCCACAAGACAACTCTTTTTGAAGCTTAATATGCTTGGCACATTGGAATTCTCAAGCTGCCAAAACTCTAATATACTGAGTTACGATGTGGAAGAGTATGTTTCTCCTCACTTTTTATTCTATCGTGCTAAGACTGTAAATAAAACCATGCTATGTGGATCTTAATCAACACTTCATATAGTTTTCAGTGAAACAGAACTTTCACTTTTATTTAAATTCCCAGTCCAACTCTCTTTAAAGCAGCGAGATTCAGCATAAATTCTAATTACGCTGGGTATGGAAATGAGACTAATCTGAGAAGAACATCACATGCTGTGTCCAGAATGACCCTTATCTCACACTAACAAAATGTGTTACTGTCGTACTTGAAATGCCTAATGTTCTTCCTGTAGAAAGAATTTTCTCTTGGAGGTTGACCTAGACAATTTCCATTCCACAGTGGATAAAACTTAAGTCCAGGCTAAATCCTCAGCAAAACAAGATTTTGTTTTTGATTTGTTGCAATCAATTCTTGGAATTTCATTCTGCAATATTGATCTTGATGCTACAGCACTTACTGTAGTAGCCAGAGAAGATATAATCAGTATTCCACCGCCTTTGCTATCTTTCTGGCACCCTCCCTATTTTTCAGAGATGTCTGACTTTAGTCTGGTAAACAGAATTACTGAAATAAATGACAATACTGGGGAAAAATTAAATGTGTTGGAAGGTCACTCTCACATCCTATCCATTTATCTGTCTGCTCACATTTTGATATTTCAAACTGAATCTCTTAAGGCCTCTAAGTCAAGCAAGGAAAAACATGAACTATTAAAGAGCAAAACAGTCTACTGGGTGAAGTGGAGGATACAAAGATGATTATGCTGTAGTCCCTGAACACAGCAGTTCACAAGCTAATGATGAACAAAATTATGTAACAAATAACTTGGGAAAGCACACTGAAATATGCCAGAAGCACAGACCAAATGTACTGCAAAATAGTGTAGGAAATGATTAATTTCACTGGTGCAGATTCCAGGAGTTTTATACAGGTATCTAAAAATAAATACTATTTATTTAGCATCTACCATGGTCCAGAAATGTGATGCAGCTTCTTTTAATAAGTGGATACAATGCAGTTTGTCTAGTATTTGTTTAGTCGCTAAGTCATATCCGACTCTTTGCAACCCAGTGGACTGTAGCCCATCAGATTCCTTTGTCCATGGTATTTTCCAGGCAAGAATATTGGAGTTGTTTGCCATTCTTTCTCCATGGGATCTTCCCAACCCAGGGATCGAACCTATGTCTCATGCATTGGCAGGCAGATTCTTAACCATTGAGCTACCAGGGAAGCTCAAAGATGTAGTTGCAAACCCTTAAAACTTGAAGCATTCTTTTTTATTTTTTACACACACACACACACACACACACACACACACATACACACACACACACACTCGTGAAAGTGAAAGTGTTAGTCACTCACTAGTGTCCAACTCTTTGTGATGCCGAGGACTGACACTTACCAGGTTCCTCTTTCCAAGCGGTTTTCCAGGCAAGAATACAGGAGTGGGTTGCCATGCCCTATCCAGGGGATCTTCCTGATCCCATGGACTCTTACATTGCAGGCAGATTCTTTACCACCTGAGCCACCAGGGAAGCCCCTATGAATGTGTGTATATACACATATTCACACATAGACACACATGTATATGCACACATAAATCATTGTGTTCAGTCACTAGGTTGCTCTGACTCTTTGTGACCCCATGATGCACCACTCCAGGCTTCCCTGTCCTACACTATCTCCAAGAATTTGTTCAAGTTCATGTCCATTGAGTCAGTGATACTATATAACCATCTCATCCTCTGCCATCCACTTCTCCTTCTGCTTTCAATCTTTCCCAGCGTCAGGGTCTTTTCCAGAGAGTCAGCTCTACTCACCAGGTGGCCAACGTATAGAAGCTTCAGCTTTAGCAATAGTTCTTCCAGTGAATATTCAGGGTTGATTTCCTTTAGGATTGACCGGTTTGATCTTCTTGCAGCCCAAGGGACTCTCAAGCGTCTTCTCCAGCACCACAATTTGAAAGCATCAATACTTTGGCACTCAGCCTTTTTTATGGTCCAAATCTGACATCTGTACATGACTACTGAAAAAAATGATAGCTTTGACTATCTGGACCTTTGTCAGCAAACTAATGTCTTTGCTTTTTAATATGCTGTCAAGTTTTGTCATAGCTTTCCTTCCAGAAGCAAGTGTCTTTTAATTTCATGGCTGCAGTCAGCATCCACAGTTATTTTGGAGCCCAAGAAAAGAAAACCTCTTACTGCTTAGACTTCCACTTTATGGATCACAGCCTTTTCATGACAAAGGTGTTCTTGTAACTCAACGACGCTATGTGCCATGCAGGGCCACCCAAGATAGCCAGATCATAGGGGAGAGTTCTGTCAAAACGTGGCCCACAGGAAGAGGGAATGGCAAACAACTCCAGTATTCTTGCCACAAGAACTCTATGAGCAGTATGAAAAGTCAAAAAGATATGACACTGAAAGATGAGTCCCCCAGGTTAGAGGTGTCCAACATGCTACTGGAGATGAGCAGAGTACAATTACTAATAGCTCTAGGAAGAATGAAGTGGCTGAGCCAAAGTGTTAACAACACTCAACTGTGGGTGTAGCTAGTTGTGAAAATAGTGTCCAATGCTGTAAAGAACAATATTGTATAGGAACCTGGCCCAAAGCAGGAAATGGCAAGAGTGAATATCAACATCTTAGAAATCAGTGAACTAAAATGGACAGAAATGGGTGAATTTAATTCAGATGACCATACCTGTGGGCAAGATTCCCTTAGAATAAATGGAGTAGCCCTCATAGTAAACAAAAGACTTTGAAATGCAATACTTGGGTGCAATCTCAAAAATGATACAATGATCTCAGTTTATTTCCAAGACAAAGCATTCACCATCACAGTAATCCAAGTCTCTGCCTCAAACACTGATGCTGAAGAAGATGAAATTGACCAGTTTTACGATGGCCTTCTAGAACTAATGCTAAAAAAAAAAAAAAAAAAAAAAAGATGTCCTCTCCATCATAGGGGATTGGAAAGCAAAAGTAGGAAATCAAGAGATACTTGGTGTAACAGGCAAGTTTGGCCTTGGAGTACATACAAATTGAAGAAGGGAAAAGGCTAACAGAATTTTGCCAAGAGAACACACTGATCATAGAAAACATCCATTTCTAACAACACAATAGACTATTCCACTCATAGACATCACCAAACGGTCAATACCGAAATCAGATTAATTTATATTCTTTGCAGCTGAAGATAGAGAAGTTCTACACCATTAGCAAAAATAAGACCGGGAGCTGATTGTGACTCAAATCATCAACTCCTCACTTTAAAATTGAAGAAAGTAAGGAAAGCCACCAGGCCATTCCTGTATGACCTAAATCAAATCCCTTATGATTATACAGTGGAGGTGACAAATAGATTCAAAGGACTAGATCTGATAGACAGAGTGCCTGAAGAACTATAAACAGGGGCTCGTAACATGTTACAGGAGGCACTGACCAAAATCATCCTAAAGAAAAAGTAATACAAGAAGGCAAAGTAGTTGTCTGAGGAGCCTTTGCAAGTAACTGAGGAAAGAAGAGAAACACCAGGCAAGGAAGAAAGGGAAAGATATACTCAGTTGCATGCAGAGTTCCAGAGAATAGCAAGGAGAGATAAGAAAGCCTTCTTAAGTGAACAATTCAAAGAAATAGAGGAAAACAATAGAATGGAAAAGACTAGAGATCTCCTCAAGAAACATGGAGATATCAAGGAAACATTTCATGCAAATATGGGCAAGATAAAGAACAGAAGCAACAAGGACCTAACAGAGGCAGAAGAAATTAAGAAGAGGAGGCAAAATACACAGAACAACTATACAAAAATGATTTTAATGACCCAGATAACCACAGGGGTATGTCTGGCACTCACTTAGAGCCAGACATCTTGAAGTGTGAAGTCAAGTGGGACTTAGGAAGCATTACTGTGAACAAAGCTAGTGGAGGTGATGGAATTCCAGTTGAGCTATTTCAAATACTAAAAGATGATGCTGTTAATGTGCTGCACCCAATATGATAGCAAATTTGGAAAACTCAGCAGTGAGCCCAGGACTGGAAAATGTTAGTTTTCATTCCAATCCCAAAGAAGGGCAGAGCCACAGATTGTTCAAACTATTGGATAATTGTGTTTTTTTCCATGCTAGTAAGTTTATACTCAAAATCCTTCAAGTTAAGCTTCAGCAGTACATTTACTGAGAGCTTCCAGATGTGTAAGGTGCGTATAGAAAATGTAGAGGAACCAGAGATCAAATTGTCAACATCCGTTGGATCATAGAGAAAGCAAGGGAATTTCAGAAAAACATCTACTTCTGCTTCATTGACTACTAGAAAGTCTTTAACAATGTGGATCACAACAAACTGTGGGAAATTTTTGAAGAGATGGGAATACAAGACCATCTTATCTGTCTCCTCAAAAACTTATATGTGGGTCAAGAAGCAATAGAAGCTTACATGGAACTTACTGGTTCAAAATTGGGAAATGAGTATGACAAGGCTGTATACTGTCACACAGTTTATTCAGCTTATATGCAGTGTACATCATTTGAGATCCTTGGCTGGGTGAGTTGCAAGCTGTAATCAAGATTGCTGGGGAAATATCAACAATCTTAGATATGCAGATGATAACACTCTAATGGCAGAAAGAGATGAGGAACTTAAGAGCCTCTTTATGAGAGTGAAAGAGGAGAGTGAAAAAGCTGGCTTATAATTCAACACTAAAATAATTAAATCATGGCATCTGGTCGCATCATTTCATGTCAAATAGAAGGGTAAAAAATAGAAGCAATGCAAATATATATGTACACATATATATGCTCTTATTGTTATTTTTTCTGTGAGTGTGTGGAGATGAGGAATACAATGATAATGTTGCTGATTCCACAAACTTGAATCATGCCAAGGACTTATTGGTTGACCATCAGGGCACAAGCTATCACAATGAAAAAGACAAAAATAATATCTTTTAGTATCATTATTAAAATTGTTGTCACTGCAGTCTCATGGAATTTTCTCTGAGCTGCCTAGAAGTCTGTGGACACACTTTGAAAACTACTTGTCTGTGTAAACATTTTATGTTACCTTCTTTGATAATAATCATATGGAAGAAATCTTCACTTTAACCAAGTACTGAGAAGAAGCTTGTACTGTTTGCAGAAAGGAGACAGTGTAATAGATGACACATTGACAGAAAAATCTAGGTTCGAATTCTAGCCAAGGAGCTTAGTAGATCTATGACTTTAGGTAAATTATTAAATCTTATCTGTTGCTTTCCCTCATCACTAAAACAAATTTTAAGGAATTATATGAGAATAAAATGAGACTACAAACAAATGCACTCATAGGCACACAGTATCTGGCATATAGAAAATGCCTGATAAATAGCACTTTCTATTATTTTTGTTGTTGTCAACAAGGCAAGTGATTAATGGTATTGTGTAAGTTTTGATCCTTCTACCCCACATTCAGTTAGATTAATTATAGATGAATGTAGCTTTCATTAAAAGGGTCAGTTTTAACTTATGGGCCGTGGCAGATGATTTATTCTAAAGATGATAGCACTAGAGAACTAATGCAGGTAGGATTTGTATTATTCGACTGTTTTGGAAATAAGAATAGTACTGCATTTCATCACTGTTCATCCTTGTCATGCATCATCATTTCAACAATTGACTTTCATGTGTGAGTCATTATAACTCAAGTCAGAGGAAAATGCCACAGGAGTTGGTAGAACTAATTAGCAAATCTGTGATACAACAAAAGAATAATGGAAGAGAAAGGCACTTTTTTTTTTATTTTAGGAAAGCTCTTAACGTATAAAAATGATTCAACTGCTACAAGAATTCAAGGAAAATTGAATTTTTATCTTTGTCCTACATAAGAATCTAAAGTGTGAAAATGAGAATAGTACAGATATATCAAGATCAAGCTTTCATTCCGTTTAAGGCCTATTTCAGTTGCTATTAGCATTAAAAGAAGATTGTAGAAAAGATAAAGAATATTTGAAGCTATCATGAAAAGGTCATTAACTTTGGAGTCAGAAAGACTGGATTTGTGTTCTAGTTCTGTTATTTGGTATAAGCACAAGTCTGGATATTTCCTTCATCCCCCTGAACCCTGATTTCTTCAACTGTTAAGGATTTATAAAATAATTACCTCATTGTGGTTCTGAAAAATTAAATGAGATAAACTCTATAAAGTGGATTCCATGTGATTTCACTTATATGTGGAAATTTAAAACCAAAACAAAGGACCAAACAAAGCAAAACAGAAACAGACTCATAGATACAGAGGACAAACTGATGGTTGGCCAGAAGCAAGAGCGGGCAATGAAGGTTGGGAGAGATGGATGGGGTTAAGAGGTACAAACTTGCAACTATAAAATAAATAAGTCATTGGGACTCATTTAAGGAATATAGCTAATAGTGTTGTAATAACTTTGGTGACAGATGGTAACTAGACTTATATGGAGATCATTTCATAATGTATAAAAATATCAAATCATTATGCTGTATATCTGAAACAAATAGAATATTGCAGTTCAATTATACTGAAAAATGGGAGGAATAAAAGAAATCACCCTCCTCCCCAAAAATGAATAAAGCAGATAACAATCCTCACATGGAATGTATGTTCACTAAATAGTAATTTAATTTTGCTAGTTATTATGAAATTATTGAAGTGATATATAAGCTAAAATTTCCCTAGTTTTTATCCTCTCACAAAGATAGTCATGGAATATAAGGTTTTCAGCATTATTTCAAAAGGACTAATTGATTTGGTCAATTCAACTAGCATGTATTTCAAATAAGGATTTTTGGAAAAGACAATAAAAACAATTGTTTGCTTTTCTATAGATTTATAGAAATGTAAAACTAAGTTATTATTGAGATTATTTTAATTTTTAAAAAGCATTTAACAATTTTAGCCATATCTTTGAACCTTATTAGTGTCAATCAAAGCCGCAAGAAAATAACACCAAATTTGATATTTCAGCCTGCTTCACTCCTAGTGAATACTTAACTTGGTCTTCAATATCATATGTTCCATAGTTTTCATTACCATGCTTATGATAGTATGATTTACGTATATAATTATTACTTTTTCTTCCCTGTTAAAATGTAACTTCCTTAAGAAAGGAGTCTTGGCTCTTTTGTTTGGAAGGGCTTAAGTATTTTGAGTGAAATATATGAAAAAAAAAAATTATGGAACTACTTCATGTCAGTCCAGGCTGTTATTTAAAATTATATATAATAAACTGAGGAGTTAATAAGGTTATTTCTTATCCTACTGAAGGCTGGGAGTTTGAGACCAACGCCAACATAATTAGGTTTATGTTGTGGGTTCTCTTCCTGGATTGAAGATGCTATTTCCTCCTTATAACCTTACAAGGTGGAGAACAGAGAGCACTCTCATAAAGGCACAAAATACATTTTTGAGGGCTCCACTCATTTGACCAAATCAACTCCCAAATGTTCCATTTCCTAAATCTATAACAAAAGCATTTGTAAAGCTTTACATTTTATTTATTTAGAATAGCAGAAATATAAATCATTCCAAATTCTCAGTGGCTATCTTGGGGAGAAGAGTTGGGCCACACCATGGAGAGACTACATGTCTTGGGAAACACACTTTCTACAGGTATATATTGTATTTGAAAATATCCCTTTGTAACCTGAAATCACTTTTATATAAATGAAGCAAATATTTTGGAAGAATATCTAGGTGAAAAATATTGAAGCTAAATCTGTAGTAAATATATATCACTGCAGGTATCATTCACACTATAATTGGGACTTAATATAATGTTGTCTGCTAGATTTTATCTCTATCCACCCTCAGGGTGACATTATATGCCTTGAGGCACAGTGCTATGTGTCTGTACTCAGGTCTCATTTATTTGCAATGCGCTAAAAAGTTTTTGTCCTCTTTGCATTCACTCATTCATTCTACAAATACTTATTAAGCATAACAGCATCCCTGATTTTTAGGAACTTGGATCCTAATGGGTAGACGTCCATAAACAATGACATAGACGTAAGATAGTTGCTATAATAGGAGGTTAAATACAAGGGCAAAGACTTCAAACTCTACTGGGAGGATAAGCAACGCTTTCAGAAGATGTCTATTCAGAGTAAAGATCTGTGACAATAATAATAATTTCAAATACTAGTCAGAAAAGAGCATTTCCTAGTGCTATATAGTTATAATTAGGCATGCAAATATACACAAATACATTCTGTCAAAATTTACTTTTGTCTGGTGTGGAAATGTGGGAGATTAACCTGGACAATGAGGTAAGGATCAGAATATGAAGAACATTGCATGTCATTTAAAGGGGAATCAGATTAGAAGTGTTTCAACACATTATTTTGCTTCTTAGATAGTTCCTAAGTACAAGAAAACCTGACAAGAGTATATAATTAAAGTCACTCATTTGTAATAATATTTTTAAAATGTTCCATAAGAGTTCAGTCATTTTAAGCCAAATTTAGATTTAATTAATTTATTTTGGGAAATGAAGCTCTGCTAATTAGCTTTAGCCCTCAGGCTTATGGCAAGTTGTCAATATGGATTTTGGTGTGGAAGGCAAGGAACCCCTTATCATACTATCCTATGGGAAATCTTGTCTTAAATGCTGACTCGCAGAAAAGTTACCAGTCTTTGGTAGGCAATTAGAAGAAGGGAGCTGTGATAAAACAAGCTAGTTTTATTCCATGCTAACAATTGATAACTCTAGGTGTTTTTCTATGAGCAGAAATCTCAAAATATTCTTAAACCACAGAGGAAGGATTTGAGTAAATTGTGAGTATACTCAAGCAGTTTAAAATATAGCCTTATATTTTTGAAAATATTGTATAACAAAGAAGTAAATTTACTCTGAAAGCTATTTATTTTAAAAAATAAGTGAGACAGTCTGGTAAAATATGGATAGATATTCACTATGTTCTTTGCACTGAGAGTGGTTTATAAAATTCCAAAATGGGTACTTGTCCACAAAACTAAAATGCAGTTGTCAGGAAGTACCTTCCTTTTGTTGTCTGATTCAACCAGGTGTTCTTCATTATCTCCAGATGTAAACTTCAACCAAGTCATCCCTGAATACTCACCATTTGACTTCCCAAAAAGCAGCTGATGTGTAAGACTCCCTGGCCTTAGTTACAAGTCTTTTATTCTCACTGATGTCTTCCACATACTCCTGCAATTCTTGAAGATGATTTGATTTCAAAGTATTTACATGAGTTTTGACAGCCTCACCAGATTTTCTCTTGGTTTGTGTCTATCAAGTTTTTGATTCACTATTTTGAATTGATATTTGTTAATGCATTACTCTGAGTTGCTCATCCTCTCCTAACCAGACTTTATCTATAATTATCTATAATTGTAATTTTTTCCAGTATGGGTGCTTCCTGAATTCAGAGAATATCCCAAAGACCTTAACTAGCTCTTTACATGCAAGGTAACAGACTTCTTTGTGTTTGTTTATTTATTTATTTTCAGGTAAGTGCAATTTTGAAGAGAGGTAAGCTTGGAATTATATTTAAATAGATTTAATGCAAGGTGATTAAATAAATCACCTGAGTTTATGGGTCAGGATCTGAAGAGGGATTTTCTGGGCTTTTAAGAATTTGTTCATGTAGAGGCAACTGGATCTGAATGATTTCCTTCTTGTTGGCTACTTCACTCACATATCTGGCACACCTGGTCTTCCTTCTTGCTCAAGATAGCATTTCATACTTCAGGGTTTCACTAATTGATGTGGCTGCTTACAGAATGGAAATCTCAGAGTGATCTGACTTTCAAACATGAAAATTAGGTTCCCCAGAGGGACTCTTCCAAGAGGTCTGGGTGGAAGCTGAAACAATATCTATAAGCTAACTTTGCAACACCAAAATATCCCTTCCAGTACTCTCTATTGGTCACTGAGGTCAGCCCAGATTTAAGGGAAGGAAGAAATAGATTTCATCTCTAGTGGGAAAGTGACATATACACACTAAAAGGGAAGAATGGATGTCTGATGAAGTTCAAAACATAAATAAATTTGGGGGAAAAAAGATGAAAAACTGCTTTGTCAAGAACATAGACAATTAACAAATAATGTAAGAAAGAGTAATGAAAGGAATTCTATTGAGAGAGATTTTTCTGTTCAGTTCAGTTTCTTAGTTGTGTCCGACTCTTTGCAACCCGAAGGACTGTAGCATGGCAGGCGTTCCTGTCCATCACCAACTCCTGGAGCTTGCTCAAACTCATGTCCATCAAGTCGGTGATGCCATCTAACCATCTCATCCTTTGTCATCCCTTTCTCCTCCAGCCTTCAATCTTTCCCAGCATAAGGGTCTTTTCTAGTAAGTCAGTTCTTCACATCATATGGCTAAAGTATTGGAGTTTCAGCTTCAACATCAGTCCTTCCAATGAATATTTAGGACTGATTTCCTTTAGGATTAACGGGTTGGATCTCCTTACAATGCCATACACAGAATCCAGCAAGCTTAGAGAAGACCAAACAAGATAAATCTACAAACACAACCACAAGGCATATCATTTTCAAACAGTAAAAAAATCAAAATAAGTGAAAAATCCTAAAAGAATCCAGGGTAAGGGGGTTGGGGGTATGTTTTACCTAATAGAGTAACAAAAAAGGAATTATGTTCAACCTCTGCTTAGAAACAGTGCAAGAAAAACAATAAAGTGAAATATTTATAGTGCAGAGAGAGAGAGAGAAAAAAAAAAAAAAGAAACTCTGTCCCCACTTTTGAAATATACTTCAAAAGTGAAAGAGAGGCACTTTCTTAGGAAAAGAAAATAATAAGAAGAAATTTGTTGCCAGTAGATCTGTTTATCAAGAAATGTCTTTTTAAAGTTCTTTAGAGAGAAGGATTATGATTTAGGTCAGAAATTCAGCTCTACATAAAGAAAGGAAGAGCATCAAAGCAGAAATAAGCAAAGGCAAAAGAGAAACTTATTTTTCTTACTCTTAATTGAACAGATAACATTTTCTTCAAAATAATAGCAATATTTTATTTTGTGTGCTTATATAAATAACTTACATGTAAAAATTCCAGAAATTCTTAAGGCAAAATAGCTAGTGAGGTATGAATAAATGGAAGAAGAAATGGAGGATGAAATAATAGATTGATAGATAAATATTCCTGAGTATGAAATAATTCTTAATAATTTTTTATTTATTTATTTATTTATTTATTTTTTATAAATTTATTTATTTGGTTGGGGGCTAATCTAAAATATTCAGAAAATCCAACACAATATTGAAGAAGAAAAACAAAGTTGGAATAGGTATACTAACCTGTTTTAAGACTTGTTCTAAAGCTATAATAATCAAAGGAGTGTGGTATCGGTAAAAGAATAGACAAGTAGATGAATGGAATAGAATAAAGAGCCTAAAAATAGAGCAACACAAATATAGTCAGTGGTCTTTAAGAAAGGAACAAAGGCAATTCAATGCAGCAACAAATGATGCTGGAACAACTGGGCATTCATATGTAAAGAAATTAATCTAGACAGAGATCTTACATCTCTAACAATAAATAAACTCAAATGATAGTCCTAAATGTAAAACACAAAAATATAACACTATTAGAAGAATACATAGGAGCAAATCTAGATGACTTTGGGCTTTGTGGTGCATTTTTAGGTATAACATGAGAAGCACAAAGCATTAAAAAATATTGACAACCTGGGCTCCTAACTAAATAAGATTTAATACTTTTGTTTTGTGAAAGACAATGTTAAATGAATGGATAAGCCATAGACTAAGAGAAAATTTTTACAGCACAAAGACTTATCCCCATGGAAATTATGGACTTTTATTAATAATAAAATATAAATTTGGCTCATCAATTGTAAAAATACAGTACATTAATAGTACATTAATGCAAGGTGTTACATATGAAAACTATGTTAGAGTGGGTAAAAGGTTATATTAAACTTTTTGTACATTCCACCTGATTTTTCTGTAAACCTCTAAGTGTTCTACAAAATAAAATATATTGTAAAAGATATCCATAACATACTGGTAAGTAGAAAATCATCTAACTTATTGTAAGTTATGCAACATACTTCTAACTCATTGATAAAAGAAGAAACCAACTTGGAAATTTGAAACTATTTTGAACTGAAATAAGATAAAAGTTCACATGTAAAAACCTTAGCAGTAAAGCTAAGAGAGACTTCCCTGGTGGCTCAGAGAGTAAAGCATCTGTCTACAATGAGGGAGACCCGGGTTCAATCCCTGGGTCGGGAAGATCCCCTGGAGAAGGAAATGGCAACCCACTCCAGTACTCTTGCCTGGAAAATCCCATGGATGGAGGAGCCTGGTAGGCTACAGTCCATGGAAGCGCAAAGAGTCGAACATGACTGAGCAACTTCACTTCAAAGCTAAGAGAGTGTATAGAGAGGAGTATATAAGCATTTTAGTGTATTTAAAATAATAAGATCTGAAAATCAATTACCTAAACTTCTATATGATAAGGATCTCATTTCAAAAAAAAGCAAAGAAAATTATAATTGTAATAAACAAAAGATTAGAAACCAATGAAATAGAATTTATACCCACATTAGAAAAACTTCAAACCATTTCTTAGAAAATGTTTATTGTTTTAGAATTTTAAAACGTATGAGATCTATCAACATAAATCAAGATTTTAAAAAGATCATACAAAATAAAGAAATAAAAGTAATTTGACAGAATATAACTATTGTAAAATTCTTAGCAAAAGAAGAGTAAGATATTTACTTAATCTGATAATAACCCTACAATATATCTACAGACAGAACACATGTTACTTATTTAAAGCTTTTACCTCAAAGATTCTGATGAGACTATGATCCCTTGAATAGCAGTTCTACTTTATATTGTATTAGATCAACAGTTGAAGGCAAGCAGTGGCAAATAAGCATATGAAAAAGGTCCAGATTATAAGTGAGCAGGCAACTACAAATTAAAACGACAACAAGATACCGATACCTATCTATAAGAATTACCAAAATCCAACATCAAATGCTGACAAGGATGTAGAGCAACAAGAACTCTCATTCACTGCTGATGAAGATGCAAAATGGTACAGCCATTGTGGAAGACAGTTTGACAATTTCTTATAAGACTAAACATACTCTTACAGTATGATCCATCACTCTACTTGTTATCTACCCAAAGTCCATGCAAAACCTGCACATGGAAATTTAGAATCTTTATTTATAATTGCCAAAATTTGGAAGCAACCAATATGACCTTCAGTCAGTGAATGGACAAATAACCTGCAATATATTTAGGACAGTGACATATTATTCAGCACTAAAAAGAAATGAGGGCTTCCCTGGTGCATCAGTGGTAAAGAATCCACCTGCCAATGCAGCAGATATGGGTTCGATTCCTGGTCCAGAAAGGCCCCACATGCCTTGCAGCAACTATGCCTGTGCCCCACAACTACTGAGCCAGTATTCTACAGCCCAGGAGCCAAAACTACCAAAGCCCGAACACCCTAGAGCCTGTTCTCCACAAGAGAAGCCACCACAATGAGAAGCACATACAAGGAAATAAAGAGTAACCCCTGCTCTCAGCAACTAGAGCAAAGAAGCAGCACAACCATAAATAAATAAATTACAAAAACAAAGAAAGAAATGAGCTATCAAGACATGAAAACCCATGGATGAGCCTTAAAATACATGTGACTAAATGAAAGAAACCAATCTGAAAAGACCGCATACTGTGTGATTCTATATATGTGACATTCTCAAACTCTCAAATATTCTAGAAGAGGAAAAAATATAGAGACAATAAGAAGATCAGTGGTTGCATAGTTATGGGTGTGGAAGAAGTGAATAGGAAGTGAACACAGAATTTTCAGAATACAGAAGTATTCTGTATTCTACTCTAATTGTGGATACTTGTAATTACACATTTGCAAAAACCCATGGAGTATACAACAACCAAGAGTGAACACTAATGCAAACTACAGGCTTCGAGTAATAATGATGTATCCATGAAAGGTTATAGGTTGTAACAAGTTACAAATTATAGTGTAGAATATTGATATTGGGGGAAATCTGTCTGGGGTGGGGTAGGGAGTATATGAGAACTCTTTGTACTTTCGGTTCAATTTTACTGTGACCATAAAACTGGTCTAAAAACTATATTAAAAGTACAAACTACAACAAAAAATATATATGACAACAATTTTGAAGATTCGGGGCGTCAAGTAACAGAGGAGAGTGATTCCTTGCAGCTAGGAACAAACTAGATGAGTTCTGATTTCAAGATTTTCTCAGTTTACTGCACCGAGAGAATTTTCAAGACATTGAAAGGGGGAGACCAAGTGTAGCCTAAAGGACTCTCTGAGCTGAGTGATGTTTCCAAGTGATAAGAAGATCATGGAGCAGAGACTTTGTAGGACATTATTAGAGGGCAGAGAGCTATATAGAAGTTATCCCTTGTCTATTCAGCAGCACATCGATGATCATAGGCATGAGAGAAAATGACTCAAGGCTAGGAAAAGAATCTTCTAAAAAGGATTACAAGAAACAGCGCGAACCTTTCATGCAAGACTGGGAATAGTGCTGGTTCCCACCAGACAGGCAGAAAAACCTTGATTCCAAAGGTCACCTCACTAATAAGGAACAATTTGCAAAAGATTGAGAACATCTCTTGTTCTTACTAACAGATTTTAAAAGCAAGAGCTGAAGGATCAAAATGTTTCCAAGTGACTTATCTATATCCCAGGAAAGAGCTTAAGAATATTTTACAGGAGTTGAAAATTATCCAACACCGAAGATAAAGTTCACATATTTGAAGCCAGTATAATGCATTGGATATATCAGCATGGTCCAAGTATTTTCTGTGACTCTCTGTAATGTTGCTGTTGTTCAATAGCTTAGTCGTGCCGAACTTGCTTGTGATCCCATGGACTGTAGCCCACAAGGCTCCTCTGTCCATGGGATTTTCCAGGCAAGAATACTGGAGCGGGTTGGCATCTCCTTCTTCAGGAAATCTTCCAGACCCAGGGATCGAATCCAAGTCTCCAGCACTGGCAGTCAGATTCTTTACCACTGAACCAACAGGGAAGCCTGTGACTAGTAATAAGGACTAGTAACAAAGACCCTGTAACAAATGGAGACTCTACAAGTGTGGGACAGAACTAGGTAGGACATATAGAAGGAGGTCCAGAAAGATCCAACAGAGAAGACATCAGTTCACCAGGTTTTAGTGAGAAAGATCTGGCCACTGATAGAAGAATCAAACCTTCTATTCTTTGTTGTATATTGCATATAACTCCGTGCAGTTAGATTAATATGGTTTTTGCTTCAGTAAGTTAAGTGTAGTCATTCTGAACAAAACTTTTTGATGTTTTCATATTTACTCAAGGGAAAGAATTTCTCGTATGCATTAGTGTAATATTCAGAGAACATTATTCTCTTAAATCCTGCTGTGTATCAGAGAGAGAGCTGAATCACTTCAGTCATGTCTGACTCTGTGTGACCTTGTGGGCTTTAGCCAACCAGGCTGCTCTGTCCATGGGATTCTCCAGGCAAGAATACTGGAGTGGGTCACCATGACCTCCTCCAGGGGATCTTCCTGACCAAGGGATCGAACCCCGTCTCTTATATCTCCTGCATTGGCAGGTGGGTTCTTTACCACTAGCTCCAGCTGGGAATCCAGGCCCACAGAAAATTCAGGGAATAAGGCTGTGAATAAAAAAAGAAAAAAAATGGTACTTTCATCTATGGAGTCTACAGTATATTAGGGAAGACTGACATTAACATAAAATTATAGATATTTAATAGAATATTATATAAAATATAAATTCATTTGTGAAATCAGCATAGAGAGTTAAGAGGTTGATGAGACACACATATACAGATCAGTGGAATCTATGTTAGTGTCATATAGAAGCTCACAGAATTCCGAGAGATACCAGCAGGGCAGCCTTCCCGAGAAGATCATTTTAATGCACTTGTACTTACCTATATATGTCAGAGACAATAAATTCAGTTACAGTGATGTAAGCTAGAAGTTGGTTAGCTTTAAAAAATAAATAAAGCTTAGCAGCTGTCTTTAGCTGGCATTATTATCCTCAGAGAGAACTATTTTACAACAACAAAAAGTTATATTGGGATATGGCTATTAGGTGTAATTATACTTTTTACATGCTGATACACATGCTTGAAAAGAAGTCTTTTCTGAATTGATGTTTTGTTTTTTTTTTTCCCACCAAGGATATAAACAACAGCTTGTTAATTCCCTTCAACAGAAACTGGAAACGTGCTGAAGAAGAATGTTACCATCATTCAGTCCTGTTAAAATTTAATGAAATAGAACCTGTACCACTATAGTTGTGTTGTAGCAAGAGGTTATTTTCTAAAGATGTATTATAAGAAAAATTAAGTGGGATGAGAGCTAAACATTTTAATATGCCTATTGCATTTAGAAAGGAAACAGAATCCATTGAGGTAGTTGATGTGTTTTCCCTTCTCCAAGAGGTTAGCACATTTGGTTCCTCTAAAAGTGTAGATGCTGCATTTAATACTTGTTTCCGAGGCACACACCCCGCTTCTTGGTTTGGACTTTTATTTCTTGTTGGGTTATTTTGTGGCTCGACAGCCCATGGCCACAGGTATGGAATCCTTTATTAGTTCTTGGCTTTCCTTTTCAGCATTGTGAAAGAGACATAACATGCCAACATTTCCCTGCTAAAAAATTCAAACACTGAATTATTCCTTATACCTGTCCCACTACTGAAGATCCTGCCAGGTCTTGTTACTAGTTTATCACAGTGTGATAGAATAAAACCTTGCCACAAGTTTGGCAAGACAAAGCAATTTGGAAGACTGCAAATTTGGTCTATGAACTGAAGGTAAATTAGATGAAGTTATCTACAGAAGCACTGGTGAACAGATAAAATCTAAAGAGTAATAAAAATTTTTTTCACAGATCTAAATCAAATCACAAAAGTTACTGTAATTTTATCTAAAATTCTACTTATAAAGTAGTAAGCATGGTAAGACAAGTAAAGTTACAATCTGGAGAGATAATGCTGGGAATAACTAACTTATACAGGTGAGAAAAAATTTTTTAAATTAACTTTTTGAATTAATGCTGTCAATGAAAAACAAAATGTTGTCTCTATTCTCTGCAGTAATTTGGCCTTGAACACATTATTTAAACTTGTATAGAAGGTCAGGATAAGGAGGAAATTAGCTTCCAATGACGCTTGTTCTGAAAATACCCAAATCACCAGCTTTAGGCACTCTTTTAGGGGAAATAATCTGGAAAATGATGATGAACATGTTCAGTTCAGTCCCTCATTTGTGTCCGACTTTTTATAGCCCCATGGAATGCAGCCACTCCAGGCTTCCCTGTCCATCACCAACTAATGGAGCTTGCTCAAGCTCGTGTCCATCCAGTTGGTGATGCCATCAAATCATCAAATCCTCTGTTGTCCCCTTCTCCTCCTGCCTTCAATCTTTCCCAGCATCAAGGTCTTTTCCAATGAGTCAGCTCTTTGCATCAGGTGGCCAAAGTATTGGAGTTTCAGCTTCAGCATCAGTCCTTCCAATGTGTATTCAGGACTGATTTCCTTTAGGATGGACTGGTTGGATCTCTTTGCAGTCCAAGGGACTCTCAAAAGTCTTCTTCAACACCACATTTCAAAAACATCAGTTCTTCAATGCTCAGCTTTCTTTATAGTCCAACTCTCACATCCGTACATGACTTCTGGAAAAAACATAGCTTTGACTAGATGCACCTCTGTTGGCAAAGTAATGTCTCTACTTTTTAATATGCTGTCTATGTTTCTCATAGCTTTTCTTCCAAGAGCAAGTATCTTTTAATTTCACGGCTGCAGTCACCATCTGCAGTGATTTTGAAGTCCAAGAAAATAAAATCTGTCAGTGCTTCCATTGCTTCTCCATCTATTTACCATGAAGTGATGGGACTGATTGCCATTATCTCAGTTTTTTAAATGTTGAGTTTTTAGCCAACTTTTTCACTCTCCTGTTTCACATTCATCAAGACGATCTTTAGTTCTTCACTTTCTGCCATAAGTGTGGTATCATCTGCATATCTTAAGTTATTGATATTTCTCTCGGCAATCTTGATTCCAGCTTGTGTTTCATCCAGCCCAGCATTTCACATGATGTATTCTGTATAGAAATTAAATAAGCAAGGTGGTAGTATACAGCCTTGACGTACTCCTTGCCCAATTTGGAACCAGTCTGTTGTTCCATGTCTGGTTTTAGCTATTGCTTCTTGACTGGCATACAGATTTCTCAGGAGCCAGGCCAGGTGCTCTGATATTCCCATCTATTTAAGAATTTTCCACAGTTTATTGTGATCCACACAGTCAAAGGTTTTGGCATAGTCAACAAAGCAGAAGTAGACGTTTATCTGTAACTCTTTTGCTTTTTTGATGATACAATGGATTCAGGAGATTAGACCTGATAGAGTGCCTGAAGAACTATGGATAGAGTTTTGTGACATTGTACAGGAGACAGTGATCAAAACCACCTCCAAGATAAAGAAATGCAAAAACACAAAATGGTTGTCTGAGAAGGCCTTACAAATAGCTGAGAAAAGAAAAGAAGCTAGAGGAAAGGAGAAAAAGAAAAGTATACCCAACTGAATGCAGAATTCCAAAGTATAGCAAGGAGAGATAAGAAAGCCTTCCTCAGTGATCAATACAAAGAAATAACGGAAAAAATAGAATAGAAAAGACTAGAGATCTCTTCCAGAAAATTGGAGATACCAAGGGAATATTTCATGCAAAGATGAGCTCGTTAAAGGACAGAAATGGTATGGACCTAACAGAAGCAGAACGATACAAAAAAGATTATCATGTCCCAGATAACCACAATGGTGTGATCACTCACCTAGAAGCAGACATCCTGGAATGAGAAGTCAAATGGGCCTTAGGAAGCATCACTGTGAGCAAAGTTAGTGGAGGTGATGGAATTTCAGTTGAGCTATTCAAATCCTAAAAGACGATGCTATGAAAGTGCTGCACTCAATATACCAGCAAATTTGGAAAACTCAGCAGTGGACACAGGACTGAAAAGGGTCAGTTTTCATTCCAATCCCAAAGAAAGGCAATGCCAAAGAATGTTCAAACTACTGAACAATTGCACGTATTTCACATGCTGGCAAAGTAATGTTCAAAATTCTCCAAGCCAGGCTTCAAAAATATGTGAACCGTGAACTTCCAGATGTTCAAGCTGGATTTAAAAAGGCAGAGGCATCAGAGATCAAATTGCCAACATCTGTTGGATCATCAAAAAAGCAAGACAGTTCCAGAAAAACATCTACTTCTGCTTCACTGACTATGCTAAATCCTTTGGTGAACATGTAAGTGTTTAAAAAAGTCAATGGAATCAGAGATTGTCATTATAGTCAAACCAAAAACAGTGACATAAACCTGGAGTACATTATGTTAGATTGAAAAATCCAGATGCACAAAAGTAATCTCATTTACTTGTAGGGTTGAAAATAGACAAAGTCATAGAAGCAGAGTTCATTGTTGGTTGCCAGACCCTGGGGAGGAGGAAGGAGGAGATATTTATTGGTCAAAGGATACAAAGTCTCGGTTATGAAGGATGATTAAATTCTAGAGATTTAAAGTATAGCAATGTGTTATAGTTAACAAAACTCATTGTATACTTGAAATTAGCCAGAAGGATGAATCTTATGCTTTCTTACCACACACACACACACACACGCAAAAGGAAGGGAGGAAGAGAAGGAAGGAAATGGTAAGTTTTGTGAGAAGAAAGAGAGTAAAGAAGGGGAGAAAGAGGAAAACAGAAAGAAAGAAAAGAAGAAAGGAAGGAAGGAAGAAGAAAGAGAAAAGAAACAAAAGAAATCCATTATCTCACAAAGGTCACCATTTTCGTTTCTGTTTTTCTTTGTGGTGATCATTTCACAGCATATGTGTATATCAAACAAATTATCAACTTACATATATTAAATGTATACAATTTTGATTAGTCATACCTATATAAAATCTGGAAACAACCCTCAATTTTGAATGTTTTCCTCAAAATGTGTGTGTGTGTGTGTGTGTGTGTGTGTGTGTTATAATTCATTAGTGGGACTTTCTGAAAAAGCAAATCTTGTTAAAATAAAAAATTAGTTATTCTCTGCCTAATATACTTCATAGATTTTAGTCTTCTGTGGCTTGGATGAAGCAATCTGAAGAGCAAACCCAGGGGCGTCACACATAGGTGTCCGTCCTCATCTGAGTCTTGGAACAACTGTCAGGAGCTGTGGCTGTTTCAGTAACAACACTGTCTCATGCAGTTCCCAGACAAGTCTCCACCTTTTTAGCAGCAAAACTGCTGCTCTGTGTTGCTCTGCTTCTGTGAGTACATCCACAATGAAGAATTTCCACAGCTTTTACAATTGGCTTCAGTGAAGATGAATAGAATTTAATTCAGGAAGAACTGGATCATTCTTTGTCTTTCATCTCTAGTGAGAACACAGTATAGTATCTCTAAAGAGTTAGCAAAGGACAAAGGAACTTGTATACTCCCCTGTCAGGCAATGTGATGCTATTGCAGACTTTTAGAATCTCTTTCTCATAGCCTCCTCAGTGACTGCTCCTTAAGATACCACAAACAGTGCCCCAACTTTAGCTTTCTGTGTGCATCTAACAATTTTTTAGGTCGTTGTGTGAAGAAACGAGAAGGTGCACTTGGAGTAGACACCTAAGACAGGTTGCTAGAATTAGGTGAAATTAATGGTGGCATCTGTTCCAGATCACTTCTCTGCTCTCATCAGAGCATTTTTTTTTTTATGCTACAGAAGTTTCAGGTTAATTTATGCAATTGTATTGCCTATTCTGCATTGGTTTTGGAGAAAGTTTACTTGACAAATGACCATTGAAACTATGCTGTATTATAAATAAGTAAAGAGGAAGCATAAAATGTTAAAGGGTATCTGTCATTATTAAAGAGCACAGAAAATAAATCATTATAGACAAATAGAGCAGGGATTACAGAATAAGTTTCTCTGATTGTGCTTCAGAGTATCAGGAGAGAATTCAGTGAGGAGAAAATACTCAGCAATGCTAGAAAATTCATGGTTTTTTAATCACACGAAGTTGTAAGATCTGCGGATTCTATGGTAGTTCTGTTTGCTTAATTCAAAAAGCAGTCAAACTCTCTGAGCTGCTGCTGCATCTAAACAGATGTCTGCACAGATCAAATGGAAAAGGACCAGTTAATTTTTACAGTATCAAAGTTCTGAACTGTCTTCTCTAAAACTGTCATTCATTTGCTGACAAAACCAACAGGAAGCAATTGAAAGAGAGACAATGAGAGTAACAGAGCGGTTAGTGCTTTTCCTCTCTAACAAAGAGTTTATAGTGAATGAGGCAGTCAAATAACTTAGTCTGAATCTGAAACACTGAATGGGTTATAAAGGTTAGTCATTTGGACTTTAATGACTCCCAATGTCTGCTGAAACAGCCGGTAGCAATGCTCAGGGGTACCCTTCTCCAAAGACTCAACTGCTGAATCATTTCTCCCCACACTTAACACAAGCTGTGAAGCCATAGGCAAGTTACTTATCCATTTTATACCATGGTTTCCTCACGTGTAAAATCTGACAAAAATCAAATAATCTATCTTTCCGGTTTATCAGATTAAATGAAACTATACTTCCGAAGTACTTAGACTAGTAACCGGCCCATGGTAGGCACTCAATAAATGTTAGCTATTACAGCTGAGTTTCTGAGAAGATTGTGTCATCTATCACCTGTTCCACTTCACATATTCTACTCTCTGTATAATATTTGTAAACTAATATATAGAAGTAAAACATAGTTTCCACTTATCTGACATTTTGAGTGTGTCAGATGTTTTATATACTATGGGTTTTGTGCATTCAATAACCTTGCAACATAGAAATGTTTATGCCTACTTTAAAGATTTTCAAAATGATACACTAACCAGTGCTTCCTCTAAAGTCACACAGCTTGTAAGTGGTATTATCTCTGACTGAATTAGAACTTTTAAAAACACAAGACTTCTCTGAGAAAGTATATTTCAAATATAATAAACTCTAATAATGTATACATTGAATATATAGATTTTCTTGTATTATAACACATTCTATATCATGTGTTATAATTGGATAACACAGCATTGATTTGTACTTCTATTCCCAAAATGCTTTAAATAAGTGAGCATGTCTTGCTAGCTCAAATATTCCAGCTTAAATATATTGGCAAGGAAAACAGCATTGTAAACTTGATTACATGTGCCCACACACACATAAACACAACACACCTGTAGCTTTTACTTGAAAAAAATTCATCTTTAACAAATGTTTCTATATTTAGCTAACATCATTGGAAAGACTGGTGCAGAACCTGAAACTCCAGTACTTCGGACACCTGATACAAAGAACTGACTCATTGGAAAAAACCCTGATGCTGGGAAAGATTGAAGGCAGGAGGAGAAGGAGACCTCAGAGGATAAGAGGGTTGGATGGCATCACCAACTTATGGACATGAGTTTGAGCAAACTCCAGGAGTTGGTGATGAACAGGGAGGTCTGGTGTGCTGCAGTCCATGGGGTCACAAAGAGTCGGACACGACTGAGCAACTGAACTGAACTGAACTTAGCTAGCACACACTGCTTAACATGTCCAAAGCTTTATTGTAATAATTTTAAAGATTCAGATTCATTTAATCCTTATATCAAACCTATGAGGTAGGTACTATTTTCCCCATTTAATGGAGGGTGAAATGAGGGGTAAAGAAGTTAAATTATTTGCTCAGGTTCCCATAGTAAGAAAGTGGTAAAGCCAGGATTCAGAGACCAAAATCTCACTTCAGGTTCTCATTAGAGATAAGTCTGGCAGGGAAACTCTCAGAAATATATTTTTTCCAGTGGACATTTAATCTGAATTACAGCATAGATTATCTGCATTTGCTCTGTTGTGTCCTGTACAAGTTTTCTTAAAGGCATGATGGACAGAGAGAACACACTATCAATGGTTGCTATTGGTTATTATTGCCCCCAGATTATATTTTTCAGTGCAACTCGTGACTACTTAACTGAACTAAAGAAGAAACATAGTTAAGAAGCTAAATTACTTTATACTTTCATATACTTTATAATTCCACAGGTTAAACAATTGCATGAAAGAAGAAAAGCCATTTTCCAAAATGATTTAGTTTTTTAAGCAGTCACTCAATTAAAACCGCTATGGATAGAACAAATGAGTATGCTTCTCTTTCACTATCAATATGTATATTTCGATACATCATTAAACCTGAGAGGAAGGCTATTACTGTTTCCGTCATATTGTTGCCAAAGATATATTGTCAATCAAAACTGAAAAGTAAATGAGGTAAATATGCTATAAATTTATATAGAAAGCACATTTATATTATTTTCATAGATTTTTCTCCTAATTTTTTAATTTCAAATTCTTCTGCATAAATGAAAAAAAAAATTGTAAAACCTATTGGTTACTGTGGCCAAATGCACAATAATTTTGGTTAAAGATTATGCAGTTCTCAGGTTGATCCAGTTAAGGTGAATATTTAACT
The DNA here is from genome assembly GCF_054371585.1 of Giraffa tippelskirchi. Taxonomy (NCBI): domain Eukaryota; kingdom Metazoa; phylum Chordata; class Mammalia; order Artiodactyla; family Giraffidae; genus Giraffa; species Giraffa tippelskirchi. The sequence continues at coordinate 87,779,787 of NC_137285.1, read as the reverse complement.
GCCAAAAGAAGATTTTAGCTCTCTCTCTAGAGAAGAAATATACTGAGAGAATTTATCATCCCACTTATATCTCTCCATTCATTTTTTGTTGGACAAACTTTCCTGTTGTCAACAAACCTGAAAGTACCATCCAAATGATGTTATATATTTAAGCTCTTTTAATGAATGCAAAGAAAGTGGGAAAATGGCGTGGAGTATAGGCAGGTAAGTTCTGGACAGCTATAGATTCAGCTATTTATCAGGTCCTTTTTGAATGGGGAATCCATGAATCAAACATTCACTTTTTCTCTTATTTAATCTGCACAAATTGTCATGCTATCATTATCATGAAGAATTAGGATATACAAATGTTTTGGCGAACTTCTTTATTGGAACCTTCTCACGTATTTACCCCCTTTATTCTCTCTTCTTGCTATTAAACAGCACAATGTTTTTGCATTTCCAGAGTGCTTCACAAGCCATCTGCTTTTTCGTAACAAAATGTGGGAATATAAAACTTTCCTTTTTAGCTTTGCATGTAATTTGCTTCTTTTATTTTAAATCTCTGAAGGCCAATATGAATTTCACATCAGCTGCCAAATATTCAAACATCTTCTAAAACTGGGTGACATTTAGCAATAGTAGTTACATTTTTGAATTCGCATTCTGCTTCAGCTTAAGAAAATGGAACCAGGTTAAAACACTACATTTTTCCAAATCTTCCTTTAAACCCTAACATGCAAAGAGTAGATGATATCTTCAGGAATCTTTGTTATGAAAACTGAGGAAAGGGAAAGAGAATTTCAGAGAATAATAAAAGAAATAAAATGACATCTAGAGTGCTGGGGGGGTGGGGATGAAATAATTGGATCTCAATGATTGGGTTAAATAGGCAATTGCTTCAATATAATTGGTTAGTGTGTTGATAAACAAATAATAGTCATTTTCACTCGATGCACATGCATTTATGACTATTGAGGAAAATATCTTTTTATCATTTAGGCACCCAATAGACACCAACAGCTGAATAACCAAAAATCATTTAATTAATTTCAGAAACATGAGTTGCTGAATTCTTCACTTGAAGTACACAGACCTATAATTTTCATTATGCTGGTGAGTTGGTACCAAGTCTATTTAGAAACATGTCATACTGTGGTTGCTATCTTTTTACAGGCTCCAAAATAATGCTCTTCAGGAGTGCTTAACCCAAAAATTTAAAGTTATATTTTTAGGTTATTGGGGAATTATACTAGCCTTGTCATTTCTCTCCACTTTTAAAATGAGAGTTTTAAATCTTATTTATCCCTTTGATCATTGAGACACCTCCTGCCCTAAATCGTGAATTTAATGAAGGATTCTGAGCCCCCCAAAGAGGTTTATCTATTTTCAAGCTGTTGTCTGTGCAGAGTGCAATTTGTAGTTATAAAATTCCTACTTTTCACCAGTTTGTCCCATCAATGGATAAATTAATTTTCAACTTAATGGAAAGATTCGTGATGGCTTAACTGTTTCACGAGGCTAAAAATTTGGACCAAACTGATTTTAAATCTTATTTCTGGAGAAAGATGGTTATGACCTAAGAGTTGTTTTCTAAACTATATCCAATTTTTAAAGCTTGGTTTAACAGAGCACATATTTGTTATATTTTCTTTATGGTTTCCTTACTGGAGAAGGAAATGGCAACCCACTCCAGTATTCTTGCTTGGAAAATCCCATGGATGGAGGAACCTGGTAGGCTACAGTCCATGGGGTCGCAAAGAGCCAAACACGACTGAGCGACTTCACTTTCACTTTACTGGTGTTGGGAAGAACAGTCACCCCATCTTATGAATTGTTTTCCATGGTTTCTGCTTTCAGAGATTGATGTTCCAGGGAGAATTCACATCTCATTAAATTAACATGAGGTATAGGCACTCCAAAATTTTCCTGTGAATTAATCCTATAACAATATGGAAATGATCATGCAATTTAAAATCAGTTTTTGTTTTTATAGTCATGTTTTCTTTAGTTCATGATCTGAGCCACAGTCTGCTCCAGGTCTTGTTTTTGCTGTCTGTATAGAGCTTCTCCATCTTTGGCTGCAAAGAATATAATCAATCTGATTTCGGTGTTGACCATCTGGTGCTGTCCACGTGTAGAGTCTTCTCTTGTGTTGTTGGAATAGGGTGTTTGCTATTACCAGTGTGTTCTCGTGGCAAAACTCTATTAGCCTTTGCCCTGCTTCATTCTGTACTCCAAGGCCAAACCTGCCTGTTACGCCAGGTGTTTCTTGACTTCCTACTTTTGCATTCCAGTCCCCTATAATGAAAAGCAGACTGTGGCTCAGATCATGAACTGCTTATTGCCAAATTCAGACTTAAATTGAAGAAAGTAGGGAAAACCACTAGACCATTCAGGTATGACCTAGATCAAATCCCTTATGAGTACACAGTGGAAGTGAAAAATAGATTTAAGGGACTAGACCTGATAGACAGAATGCCTGATGAACTATGGACAGAGGTTCGTGACATTGTACCGGAGACAGGGATCAAGAAAATCCCCATGGAAAAGAAATGCAAAAAAGCAAAATGGCTGTCTGAGGAGGCCTTACAGATAGCTGGGAAGAGAAGAGAAGCGAAAAGCAAAGGAGAAAAGGAAAGATATTCTCATCTGAATGCAGAGTTCCAAAGAATAGCAAGGAGAGATAAGAAAGCCTTCCTCAGCGATCAGTGCAAACAAATAGAGGAAAACAACAGATTGGGAAAGACTAGAGACCTCTTCAAGAAAATTAGAGATACCAAGGGAACATTTCACGCAAAGATAGGCTCAATAAAGGACAGAAATGGTATGGACCTAACAGAAGCAGAAGATATTAAGAAGAGGTGGCAAGAATACACAGAAGAACTGTACAAAAAAGATCTTCACGACACAGATAATCACGATGGTGTGATCACTCACCTAGAGCCAGACATCTTGGAATGTGAAGTCAAGTGGGCCTTAGAAAGCATCACTACGAACAAAGCTAGTGGAGGTGATGGAACTCCAGTTGAGCTATTTCAAATCCTCAAAGGTGATGCTGTGAAAGTGCTGCACTCGATATGCCAGCAAATTTGGAAAACTCAGCAGTGGCCACAGGACTGGAAGAGGTCAGTCTTCGTTCCAATCCCAAAGAAAGGCAATGCCAAAGAATGCTCAAACTACCGCACAAGGCACTCATCTCACATGCTAGTAAAGTAATGCTCAAAATTCTCCAAGCCAGGCTTCAGCAATACGTGAACCGTGAAATTCCAGATGTTCAAGCAGGTTTCAGAAAAGGCAGAGGAACCAGAGATCAAATTGCCAATATCCTCTGGATCATCGAAAAAGCAAGAGAGTTCCAGAAAAACATCTATTTCTGCTTTATTGACTATGCCAAAGCCTTTGACTGTGTGGATCACAATAAACTGTGGAAAATTCTGAAAGAGATGGGAATACCAGACCATCTGACCTGTCTCTTGAGAAACCTGTATGCAGGTCAGGAAGCAACAGTTAGAACTGGACATGGAACAACAGACTGGTTCCAAATAGGAAAAGGAGTACGTCAAGGCTGTATATTGTCACCCTGCTTATTTAACTTCTATGCAGAGTACATCATGAGAAACGCTGGGCTGGAGGAAACACAAGCTGGAATCAAGATTGCCGGGAGAAATATCAATAACCTCAGATATGCGGATGACACCACCCTTATGGCAGAAAGTGAAGAAGAACTAAAGAGCCTCTTGATGAAGGTGAAGGAGGAGAGTGAAAAAGTTGGCTTAAAGCTCAATGTTCAGAAAACTAAGATCATGGCATCTGGTCCCACCACTCCATGGGAAATAGATGGGGAAACAGTGGAAACAGTGTCAGACTTTACTTTTTTGGTCTCCAAAATCACTGCTGATGGTGATTGCAGCCATGAAATTAAAAGACGCTTACTCCTTGGAAGGAAGGTTATGGCCAACCTAGATAGCATATTTAAAAGCAGAGACATTACTTTGCCAACAAAAGTCCGTCTAGTCAAGACTATGGTTTTTCCAGTGGTCATGTATGGATGTGAGAGTTGGACGGTGAAGAAAGCTGAGTGCCGCAGAATTGATGCTTTTGAACTGTGGTGTTGGAGAAGACTCTTGAGAGTTTCTTGGACTGCAAGGAGATCCAATCAATCCATCCTAAAAGAGATCAATCCTGGGTGTTCATTGGAAGGTCTGATGTTGAAGCTGAAGCTCCAATACTTTGGCCACCTCATGCGAAGGGTTGACTCATTGGAAAAGACCCTAATGCTGGGTAGGATTGGGGGCGGGAGGAGAAGGGGACGACAGAGGATGAGATGGTTGGATGGCATCACCGACTCGATGAACATGGGTTTGGGTAGAATCCGGGAGTTGGTGATGGACAGAGAGGCCTGGCGTGCTGCAATTCATGGGGTTGCAGAGAGTCGGACACGACTGAGCGACTGAACTGAACTGAACTGAACTTTCTTTAGTTCAACTTTAAATTCTCAAAGGGCTTCCCACGTGGTGTTAGATGGGTTCAATCCCTGAGGGCATCACAACCCACTCCAGTATTCTTGCCTAGAGAATCCATGGACAGAGAAGGCTGGCGAGCTACAATCTTTAGGGTCTCAGAAACTCGGACATGTCTGAAGCAACCTAGCATGTACTCATGTAAATTTTTTAAGGTAAGATGTCACTAGAAATGCTATGCCAGGAAGTAACAATTTATTACCAAGAAAATATGTACACAATTGCAGAATTATATGTTGTTTTTGAATTATATCTTGAATTCCTTTAAAAAAAGTTGTTAGATGTTAATGCTAATTATTCCTTGTGAAGCTGCAGAAATATGTCTCAGGGGCTCTGAGGAGCGCTGGTTCCTTATGTCTCAGTTAAGATAGAATTCAGCATGAGGCAAAATGAGTTATTAGAATAGGGTGCTTGTGAGGTTTATAAGCAGATGAGCAAGAGGTGCCACCCTGAAAACTTAGTGGGCTACAGTTTTATAAACAAAGGGAAAGTGGGGAGAGGAAGAAGAGCACCTTTTTCATTCTTAAGTAGATGTCAAGCTTTCATCAACAGTTCCTCCTCCACTTCTAGCAAGGGAGTTTCCTTCTCCCTGCATGGTCAAACTTGGACTGTTACGGCACAACGGAAATGAGCAAAATCGGCAGTAACATATACTAACATATAATAATTTCAAGTTTTAGTATCATGTCATCTTTTCCTTGTATTTTTGTTTTTGGTGCACGCAGACAGGCATGTCCTTGGAATCGTTAACTTACTCACCTTGCTGGTCAGCATGTGGGTCTTGTTCCATCACTGGTTTGTTGTTTTGGGGCATGTCTCATGCTTTGTCGCTTAGCAAGGCTGTTTGGTTTTGTTGTTAAGCAAGCCTGCTTTGTTGAATGTTCATTAACTTATAGGTGTCTCTCATACTTTTTTCTTTACTTATGACCACTTAGCAGGGTTAACTATTTAATCACCTTCTTTGTCCCTTAACTCTGTTACTATCACTTAGAGAAATACCTAAATACAAATTCACTTAAAAATAATTAAACAGTTTCCAGTTGGATGATAATGAAATATGGTACTCAAGTCTCTCTTTTTTTAAGATTTTTTTAACTTGACAGATTAGAATACCAACTCATGTGTTAACTATTTAAGTACTATCAGAGTACAATCTATAAATGATACCTATTTCAAGAAATATAGGAAACAAGGTATAGATATATATTCTTGGAGCACAGATTGAACTATCAAAGTTTTCTTGAATATGTAGGTGGGGAGGAGAGTGTATTACTATAGCAAAGACAAAACTTGTTCTTTTTTTAATTTTTCTCTCAGTAAATTCTCACTTTGAGGTAAATTTTTAGAAAATAACTAAATAAAAACCTTAACTTTAATACAGATGAAGGTGATTCAATAGCTAGACACAATACTAAAGCTATTTATGACACTTTTCATGATCCTATTCCAGTTGTGATTTAATGAAACCTACTTGACTCTTGCCTTTGTTGCTTACATCTGAATAACTTCGGCCAAATTTCTTAATATCATCTACCTCAATCACATCGTCTGGAAACTAGGGATCACACTGCTTAATTGATTTATAGGTACTGAAAGGAGAAATGTATGTGAAAATAACTGAGATATATACTCGATAAAGTTCTGAAGTTTGGTTGAGTTACCATAACTCAGGTCAGAAATTTTTCTTTGCTTTTTCTCACTCTAAGGTCTAACATTCTAAAATATGGGTTTAAGAACACAAACACAAACAAACAACAATAACAAAAAAACAGTGCTTATTTGAAACAATGATATAATGCAACAACAAAAGAGGAAAAGAAGAAAAGAAGCTTAATTCTCATTTACTAAAAAAGTTAGGCAATTTGAGTATAAGGTTGACTTGTAACTATTTTCATAAATGAAATCAATGTATAAACTATATTATAAGAGATATATGAACAAATATAGTGTGCTTTAAATGTATCCTCAATTAAAGGACCAAGTTGACAACATAGAATTTTGAAGGCTTTACACTGGAGATCACACCTGTGTTCTGTGAAATATGAATACGCTTTGAACTATTGAAGGAGATTAGAGAATTCTATGTAAAGGGAGAAGCATGAATGGAGTTATAGAAGTACATGAATGAACATGTCACCTTCAAAAAGTAGGACAAAATGGATAATACTCAAGTTTGATTGGATAAAGTGACAGACAACAAAAACACTAAGTAAATAAGATGTCGCACACACCTATACGATACACTCGAAAGAACACCTAAGAGTTTATTCAGTCATTTGCTATCAAATCAATTTATACTTGTTCATTTAATAGAGAAAAATGATTACCAGCTATACTTTTGTCAATCTCTAGGTGGATAAAAACACAAATTGCCATATGCAAAATGGCATTCATTATTTTAAATAACTGAAGTCTAAAACTTCCTGTGGGATTCAGTCTGATTCCTCATTTACTATATTTGAATAAATGATCTGCAACTTAACAAGTTATGCCAATGCATATACTGAAAGGCATCTCATTTTTATAGTCAGATAGTGACTAGTAGAAACTTAAAAAAATTATTGGATGATATCAGGTTTTATAATTAGAATTAAGCAAAGGATGGAGTCAAATAGAATGCAAAAATAAAACACTCCTCCTTAGAACTGTTCACTTGGGATTCACCTCAGCTCAGTTAAAGGTCAAAACTTCTTTATGTTAACCTTTCTCAATAGCAAATATTCTGGAAGGTGGAAATTTGAAGCTAAAAGAAAGCAAACTAGTTTTAGAGAAAGTCATAGACTTATTTTTAGTGACATATATTATGAAAAAATATATGTCCATTTAAATAAAATATGTGCATGTTTGCTTAAAGGTAAATACTCATGAAGCTTCTTAGATGTCTATGATTTTAAATAATTTAGCTGCTAAGTTTTCCGTCTCTTTTATTATTGGTCTAAACTCTCACCTCCACAAATTTTTCTATTTTGACAAATCTAGTTCACCTTGAATCTCTTTTCCATATTGAGACAATAGCTCTAGATAACACATTCCTGGTACTGTCAGAAACAGCTGGTCTGTCAAGACGAAATATGAAAGGGAGTAGAAGTTTGAAATAAAACTTTTATTTATTTTTGTGTGATAGTTTGGATACATTTATTTTTCTGCTTTCCTTACAGCTTACTAATATGTGAATATTCTTCAGGGCTCTGAAGATGAATAAAAAATACTACATTTTAATTAAATACATGCAAACGAGATTTTGAAATAGATACTAAAAAATTAAAAAGCATTTTTGAATGAGTGGAATCATCTGTTAATATTTCCCCATGCTCTTGTTAGACTATAATCATAGTTATAATGTACTTATTTTATTACTACAGTTTTCTGTTCAAAACTTCATAGTTCTGACATCTATTTTTCTAATGTCTGGGTGAATACAATAATTTGTACATATATGTACAGTTGTTTCTGAGATCTTATAATAAAATCTATAATTACATCTGTAAATGCAAATACATAAGAATTTACATGTGTGTATTATAACAGATACAGTAGTTGTAAAATATGTTTACTTTACATTATATGCATTTTACTGGGATTGCAAAAGAGTTGGACATGACTGAGAAACTAAACAACACATATTTGTATATTTATGAATATGTATATATAAAACTTTAATATTTAATCCAACTATTTGCATCTTGATATTCATGATAATAAAAATAAATATTTCTTTCCAGTATACATGAAAAAATGGAAAAGTGATCTTGCTAGAGAGATATAAGAATTGACAGCAATAAACATTTTTAAGCATTTAGAAAGTTTAGTACGAAACTCACAAAATTTCTCTGTCAACAAATCCACTTCTTATAGCTATAGCATATTTCCTTGGTAATATCTCTAAGAACTGGTATTGGCCATCATTTTTAATTTCTCTGGGAGTCACAAATATCTCCACATCCTGTGGTAAATCATCAATAGTGAAGTTGGTTCCTTTGATCATTTTTTAAATACTCTGTTCAAAGCCTTGTAGAGAAAAGAAACAGTGAAAACATGCTGATCTTCTTTTTTGTATGTGATGGTGTTGTAGCCACGTGTTCCGGGAAACAAACTCACTCAGAAGGACAACGCAGATAGTGGAGTGCAGTTTATTACACCGGCGGGTCCAAGGCAGAGTCTCCTCTTACCCAAGGTCCCCAATCAGTTTTTATGAAAACCTTATATACCCTAAGTGTACCTGCTCAAACCTACCTCCCCAAATTCTCTGAAACTAGTCTGAAGGAAAAGAAAGATACAATCAAAGTTAACCCATGATTCATATGCCTTAAAACCTTGGTTCATATGCCTGAAGCCTAGGGAGTTAACAGTGGACAATTATCAATAGGCCTGTGGTCATACTCCAATAAGCATAATAGAATTTATGATTCTATTCAGTTACACAGATAATTAGGGTATTCTTTTAGGCGATGAAGAGTCTAGGTACGAGCCCTGGGGCTCTTCCATGGCCGTGGGGGCAGGGGGGGGTCTGGTTTTCCAGTTAGTATGTCATTTCCATAGATACTGGGCATATAGCTCAAAGTCCACAGTCCGGCCCAAGATGGAGTCCTGCTTTCAAGATGGAGCCTGTTCTGTCTGTTTCCTCCTTCAATTGGATCTAGAAATTTTTCTGTCTGTTTGCACCTATTGGTTACTACTTTGAATTTGTTTATGCCAGTCGGTATAAGTTCTCCCTTACTTATGGCCTTTATAGAAGCAAACATTTTTACATTTTTCTTGTCCATCTCCTATTTTTTAACATATATTAAATAACTATGGCTTCCCTCATCCCTGGGAAGCTCCAAATAAAATATCCTTTCTATACCAAACACTTTTGTAGTCTTTCACAATTCAGGTTAGATTTTTCTGTGAAAGTTCCCTGTGCAATTTATGCGATAAGTATGGCTTTTTGGGGTATTGGCTAGTAACATGCATATCATTCTATTGCAGCAGAAGCAAGTAGAAAAACCTACATTTCTTTTCCTTTCTAAAAATAATTTTATTGAGCTGTAATTGAAATATGATAAGTTACATTTATTTAAAAGTGTGCAGTATGATGTTTTTATACACACTCATAAAATCATTGATGCAATTAAGATAATAAACATGTATTACTATATCATCTTCAGATATTTCCCTGTTCCCTGTGGTAATTATTTCCTGCTGCTCATCCTACTCACACTCTTTCATCTCCAAGCAAAACCTGATCTGCTATTTCTAATATTTTAATTTGCCATTTCTAGAATTTTATACAAATCAAATGGATTTTCCAAGTGACTCAGCGGTAAAGAATCTGCTTGCCAATCAGGAAACACAAGGGACATGCGTTCAATCTCTGGTCAAGAAGATCGTCTGGAGAAGAAAATGTCAACCCACTTCAGTATTCTTGGAAAGAGGAGCCTGGTGGGCTACAGAACATGTGGTCACAAAGAGGCAGACACAAGCCAGCGACTAAACAACAACATATAAATTGAATGAGAGTATATGCTTTTTATGTTGTTCTGCTATTTTCACTTAGGATAATTATTTTGAGATTGACTGGTGGTGTTTCTGTACCATAGCTCATTCCTTTGTAAGGCTAAACTGTGTTTCATGATATGCATATGGGACAATCTGTTTATCCATTCACTTGCTGATGGACGTTTGAATAGTTTTCAGTTTGGATCACTGCAAATAAAGCAGGTATAAATATTCATATGCAAATCTTCATGGAAATATGTGATCTTGGGGAAGTACAGAGGATTGAAATGGCTAGCCATTATGGTAGATCTACATGTAAATTTTTAAGAAATTGACAACTCAGTATCCAAAATAGTTATAGCAGTTTATGTTCACACTTCAAATCTATAAGCATCCCCATCCCTCTACAACTTCCAAATATTTTGCAGTTCCTTTTTTGATTTCTTTTTCTGATCCATTAGGTTATTTAGATGCATGTTATTTAGTTTCCTAATATTGAGTTTTCTCAGAGTTAATTCTGTTGTGAATCTCAAATTTAATTCCATTATATTCAGAAAACATATTTTGCATGACTCGAATCCTTATAAATACACCAAGATTGCTGTATTGTCCAGAATATGGGCTACCTTGGTGAATTCTTTGTGTGCACTTGAACTGAATATATAATCTGATGTTTTGAGGAAGAGGAATCTATCAAGGTAAAACTGTCAAATTAGTTTAAACTGGTTTATTATGCATTTCAGCTTTTCAGTATATGGGCAGTACTCACTTTGTTTGATAGAGTGGTTAACAAAAATCACTGTTCAAGCTCAAACTTCTGAAATGATGAAACCAACCTTTATTGTCAGTAAGATGTTCTTGTTTGGTTTCCTTGTAATTACCACCTTATGTCAATGTGTCAACTAACTTCAACATTTCCATCTGAATGCTAGCCAAACTGATTAAGCAGCCTGTGAAACTACACTGAAACTGAAAATTTCTCAGATACTATTCATATGAAGATGAAGTGCTAACTACATTAGATTTTCCTGTTTTTCTTTGAACCCAAGTACAAGTATCATGCTTGAATAAACCTTGATCTATTTTTCCAAGATAGCTTCATATGCTATGTTGAAGTGAGCATTGTGATCAATAAATGTAGATGAATTGACACTTAGTACTTGCAGAGTTTCTAATACTAAGATTTCCTATACTCTTTAGATTTCTCTATTCATACCTAATCTAATCCGGTGTGTCTCCTGACACATATTCTACTGAATCTGAATCGCAGTAACTTCCCAGAATTCTTGCTATCTATTCTCAATTCAATTCCTTTAAACCTAAATTATTCTGCACCTCGAAGACTGGCATATAATAGTTCTCCTAAAAATAGGAAAATGTAACATAGAACATTAGCTTGGTTTGGGGCTAACACAGAAGCCAAAAATCATATAGCTAATTCATCCAATGAAAAGTAATATTGAAATTCAAGCTAATTATTCAAAATGTGATTTTCTTCCGCATAAGCAAAATTTAAATTTGTTGATGTACCAATATTTAGGTGCTACTTCCTTTTGAGGTAGATATTTAGGAATATCTACTGGATGTAGGAATAGGCTGAGTGTAGCATCAGTGTAGTATCAATCCTTTTATCTCTAGCATTATGGCATGAAGATTCAAAAAACACACTAATACCTCTTTTGGAGTAAAAAAAAAAATTCTAATAATTAAAAGTAAAAATTATAATTGACATGAGTGGTAAAGAACCCAACTGCGAATGCAAGAGACATCAGAAATTCAAGTTAATCCCTGGGTTGGAAAGATCCCTGGAAGAGGACATGGCCACCCACTACAGTATTCTCTCCTTGAGAATCCCATGGACAGAGGAGCATAGTGGGCTACAGTCCGTAAGATCACAAAAAGTGTACATGACTGAAGCAATTTAGCTCACAAAGCACATCGGAAATTTAATAGTTTTAGTCAAGACTAACTTTCTTTACATCTTATATACTTATTTATTTCTTACAAAAGCCACTGATAAAAGAAAAAAAATAGCTGAACTATATTCTATTTTCCATTTGCTGTTTGGTCTACATAGAAACATGCAGAAAACAAAACTTATTAAAGAAAAATTATTATTACTAATGATTTTTTTTCAGACTAAATCAATGCTAAAGAATTCTGTAATACTTAGAAGAGGATTTTTTGAAGTTCTAAGAGTCTTAAAAATAACTTTTATCCATTTAACACTAAAAGTGCTCTCCTTTAATGTAAAATTATGTGCTCTAATACTGTGTCAAGAAAACTAAATTAGAAAAAGGAATATGTTACCAAAGGAAGAAGGAAGCAGTATTATCCCCAAATAAGTATCTAACATTATTCATATATTTGTGGTTATGAAGTATTAATACCAACATCATTAATTGGCCATTAAGAACACCCAAATGCCAGGCTGGATGAAGCACAGGCTGAAATCAAGATTTCCAGGAGAAATATCAATAACCTCAGATATGCAGATGACACCTCACTTATGGCAGAAAGTGAAGAGGAACTAAAGAGTCTCTTGATGAAGGTGAAAGTGGTGATTGAAAAAACTGTCTTAAATCTCAACATTCAAAAAACAAAGATCATGGCACCTGGTCCCATCACTTCATGGCAAATAGATGGGGAAACAATGGAAACAGTGAGACACTTGATTTTCTTGGGCTCAAAATCACTGCACGTGGTGACTTCAGCCACGAAATTAATAGAAGGTTACTCCTTGGAAGCAAAGGTATGACAAACCTAGACAGCACATTAAAAAGCAGAGACATCACTGCCAACAAAGTTGGGTCTAGTCAAAGCTATGGTTTTTCTAGTAGTCATGTATGGATGTTAGAATTGGACCATAAAGAAAGGCTGAACACCAAAGAATTGACACTTTTGAACTATGGTGTTGGAAAAGACTCTTGAGAGTTCCTTGGACAGGCAGGAGATCAAACCAGTCAATGTTAAAGGAAATCAACCCTAAATATTCACTGGAAGGACCAATGCTGAAGCTGAAGCTCCAATACTTTGGCCACCTGATGTGAAGAGCCAACTCAATGTAAAAGACCCTGATGCTGAGATTGAAAGCCGGAGGAGAAGGGGACGACAGAGGATGAGATGGTTGGATGGCATCACTGACTTAATGGACATGAGTTTGAGCAAGCTCCAGGAGATGGTGAAGGACAGGGAAGCTTGGGTGCTGCAGTCCAAGGGGGTCACATAGAGTTGGACAAAACTGACTGGCTAAACAGCAACAAAGAACCAATAATACTATAATACGAATGATGATGATGATGATGACAATAATGAGAATAGTTATCACATTAGTAAATAAATAGTTATCACAATAGAAATAAATATGATATGAACTATTTATAAAACATTTTTAGTAAGTTCATGTTGATTACCACTGCTTAAATAGATAGCTGCATTTAGAAGGCATAATTCTCTTAGGATTCAAAATGGCTGGAGTCAAAATGATTCTTTTGAAAATAGCAGTTTGCATTCTTTCTGGAACTTTCTTTTGCTTTGAAACACCAGGGTAATACTGGGAAAAATACGTCCCTCAGAGTTCCCTTGTCATTTTTACAAACAGAATACAGATGCTTACTTCCAAGTTTATATGGATTACCAAAGTAGTAAGATATAGTCTGTATGGTGAAACCCCTGCATTTCAGGTCACATCAGACTCCAGTTTGAAAAGTGCTTTTTATGTATCAAATACAGTCTGGCTTCCCAATAATTGGATCATATACAGCTGAATAATACAGAAGTAATTACTCTTATTGAATTAGGCACCAGCTTTCTCAAAAGTCTAGGCTGTAATGTTATGCCTGCCTGAGAATAAGCACAATGAAATCTAAATCCAGTATTGAAAGTGTTTCCCTTACTCAGACCAAGCTATCTGTAGATGCTCACCAGCTTCAGCTGGAGAAGGAAATGGTAACCCACTCCAGTATTCTTGCCTGGAGAATTCCATGAACAGAGGAGCCTGGTGGGCTACAGTTCATGGGATCACAAAAAATCAGACACAACTGAGTCCACAGTTGCCACCAGCCACAGCAAAGAAACTGTTCCAAAATTTTCCTTGTTTTTTTTGCTTCTTATAATCTCCTAATTACTCTTTCGATTCATACCCTCTGATTATTTTTTCTCATTCATTTTGTCCTTGCAGACTTTCTTATTTCAACAAGATATCAAGACATTACATAAATCTCAACTCTGTCAGTACAATGCCAGTTTTCTGAAATCTACAGTACACTGAATTTCTTAACTGCCCTCTCCAATATAAGATTGCTTAGAAAAGTAAAATTTCAAGGAAATACTGTTTATGATTTACAAACCTAAGGTTTCCTGATTTCTTTATATCTCTATATCAACACTCTCAGATAGAAAGAAAAACAATGCATGACATACACATGATTTAAAATTTTCTGGTTTTCATATTTAAAAAGTAAAATTTTTAAAGTTAAATTATTTAAATATTCTATTTAACTCAATATAGTGAAGTTTTGTCATTACAACATGGAGTTAATTTTCAAAATGTATTGATATCGAACCTCCCTTTTCTCATACTACATATTTCAGTCTTTGAAACATAATATGCTTTTAACCTTAACATCTCATCTCAATTTACACATGAAAATTTCAGTTTTAAAATAAAATATAATCCTGCCAAAAAAATAAAATTTTGTTTATCAGAAATAAAATTTATACTTTTTTGATTTATAAATGTAAGTTTCAATTAAATTAAATGGTGGTTTCTCAGTTGCAGCAGCCTCATTTCAGGTGCTCAGTGGCTTGGTGCACACATAGCTAGTGGCTTCCATGTTGCATGGCATGGCTATAGATGTTTTCAATTGAACCTCTTATGTCACGGAGATATCTCTTGGATGGGATCTGTTTCATGAACGTGCTTCATGAATGCAGTCCCACAAGTCTCTCCCTTTAGATGGGGCCTCTACTTAGCTGGTAAACAATCTGCCTGCAATGTGGGAGACCTGGGTTCTATCCCTGGGTTGGAAAGATCCCCTGGAGAAGGGAAAGGCTACCCACTCCAATGTTCTGGCCTGGAGAATTCCATGGACTGTATAGTCCATGGGGTCGCAAAGAGTCGGACATGACTGAGCGACTTTCACTCACTCACAACCTAGTTTATAGCTCAGCTGTCACTGTAGTGAAATTCATAATCAGAATCAGGTACCCTGAATAGTCATTTTTATACTGGACTCTGCAAATTATTTGTCTGGTTTTATTCTTAGTATGTACCTGATGGCCTTGCACTTTAACCAGTAGTTAAATAGAACATCTACTACATAAAGATGACGTGTAAGTATTATGTGAAATCTGGTTCAGATGTCTGGGAAATAGAACTGAGAAATGTAAATTTCAAAGATGTTGACCTAAAACAGTGACTTTTTTAGAGTAGTTTAGCACATAAAGAAAACAATTCTTTGAGAAGGAGCTCTGCATTTAGGAGACAAGAAAGTTCAAAAGAAATTCAGTTCAATGAAAGTTCAATTTCATACTCTCCCCCACTTTCCCACACTCTCTTTCTCTTTTCATTCTCTCATTCTTAAGTGACTTATTTTTACATTAGTAATGGCAAGTTAAAAATAAACAAATATTCTATTTTCTGTGTTTTCTTTAATTGCTTTTTTTTTTTTTTTTGGCTTTCTACAACTCAGTTCAGTTCAGTTCAGTCGCTCAGTCGTGTCCGACTCTCTGCGACCCCATGAATTGCAGCACGCCAGGCCTCTCTGTCCATCACCAACTCCCGGAGTCTACCCAAACCCATGTTCATCGAGTCGGTGATGCCATCCAACCATCTCATCCTCTGTCGTCCCCTTCTCCTCCTGCCCCCAATCCTACCCAGCATTAGGGTCTTTTCCAATGAGTCAACCCTTCGCATGAGGTGGCCAAAGTATTGGAGCTTCAGCTTCAACATCAGACCTTCCAATGAACACCCAGGATTGATCTCTTTTAGGATGGATTGATTGGATCTCCTTGCAGTCCAAGGGACTCTCAAGAGTCTTCTCCAACACCACAGTTCAAAAGCATCAATTCTGCGGCGCTCAGCTTTCTTCACCGTCCAACTCTCACATCCATACATGACCATTGGAAAAACCATAGCCTTGACTAGATGGACTTTTGTTGGCAAAGTAATGTCTCTGCTTTTAAACATGCTATCTAGGTTGGCCATAACCTTCCTTCCAAGTAGTAAGCGTCTTTTAATTTCATGGCTGCAATCACCATCAGCAGTGATTCTGGAGCCCAAAAAAGTAAAGTCTGACACTGTTTCCACTGTTTCCCCATCTATTTCCCATGGAGTGATGGGACCAGATGCCATGATCTTAGTTTTCTGAACGTTGAGCTTTAAGCCAACTTTTTCACTCTCCTCCTTCACCTTCATCAAGAGGCTCTTTAGTTCTTCTTCACTTTCTGCCATAAGGGTGGTGTCATCCGCATATCTGAGGTTATTGATATTTCTCCCAGCAATCTTGATTCCAGCTTGTGTTTCTTCCAGCCCAGCGTTTCTCATGATGTACTCTGAATAGAAGTTAAATAAGCAGGGTGACAATATACAGACTTGACGTACTCCTTTTCCTATTTGGAACCAGTCTGTTGTTCCATGTCCAGTTCTAACTGTTGCTTCCTGACCTGCATACAGGTTTCTCAAGAGACAGGTCAGATGGTCTGGTAGTCCCATCTCTTTCAGAATTTTCCACAGTTTATTGTGATCCACACAGTCAAAGGCTTTGGCATAGTCAATAAAGCAGAAATAGATGTTTTTCTGGAACTCTCTTGCTTTTTCGATGATCCAGAGGATATTGGCAATTTGATCTCTGGTTCCTCTGCCTTTTCTAAAACCAGCTTGAACATCTGGAAGTTCACAGTTCACGTATTGCTGAAGCCTGGCTTGGAGAATTTTGAGCATTACTTTACTAGCATGTGAGATGAGTGCAATTTCTACAACTACTTAGATAATATTCTGGCTTTTTATCTGAGAGAGCTTCCTGAAATACTTTCTTGCTAATCTATATGTTTATTGGCAGCATTACTAATTTTTTTCAAATTTAGTTATTATTTGGTTTTTGTGAAATTCTGCCAGTGAAGGGGAAATACTCCCAGAGCAATTGAAAAGGGTTTTTAGTTTCACAGTTTGACATCTGCAACAAGGTTATTGATTCATGTATTAATATAAGCATTCTCCCATGTGAGCTTTACCTTATGGCATCACCAGTTATCAAAATTTCTCAGTATATTCATCTACCACTACTACAGGAAGTCTCTGTTGCAAAACCAACTCATGCATACGTATGAGTCACACAGATTCTTATGTTTATACAATTATTTAAAGAATTTAATTATATTTGTTAAACATCTTTATTAGATTTAATACAAAAGTAGTGGAAGAATTTTTTTAAAGTACCTCTTAATTGTCATCACCTACTTTCATTCATGCAATGACAGGTTAAGTGATATTCAATAATAACAAAGTGTCCCTAAAATATTAAATGTGCCAAGAGATCTATTAAAAACTACAGTTGGAAAAAATTAATTAAATGACTTGGTTACACATAATCTTTCCCAGTTTTACAACTTTTCAATTACTTGATCAATTATGGAATTTATTAGTTGGATATTGTAATATTTGCCAATAGGAAAAAGTTCTAGTTTATATTGGTATTCTGTAAGCATAAGCATGTATATGAAAATATAAGATAGCAAAAATACAGTTTAGATCTCATGAATTAAAAAATGATAAATAGGTAATTGAATTTTTTTTTATTTATAAAATGTGGCATTGAACAGTGAAGGGAGGACTGGAAGGAAAAAGAGACAACTAATGACTATAATACAAAAATTTGATATAAACATTTTTATATACCATGAATTATTTAAAGTGTGTGTGCCTCATTTATTTTCCTCACAAAATCCTTTGATGTAAGAATCATTTATATTCTAATTCCATAAATGATTAGCTAGTAATATAAAATTAATTGACTTAAATTTGCATACACAGAAAATGGCACTAATGGCACTTTGAAAGAAAAAAGTTAGATAATCACTATTATTTTATAAATCCCTGGGGCCAAATAATTTTCAAAATTCTGAATTTCAATTTAAAAAGTGATACTTTTTATATGCCATATATTTGTAGTTACAGTGAAATACACAATAATACCTTGTTATTTAATACACTGTATGCTCTGAGGCCTACAAATATTTTTACTCAGTTAAAAATAAAGAATATGTCATATTTTCCATATATTACGTTTTTTCATCAAATAAGTTTAAAAAGAAATTAAACAGAATATTCTTAAGGCTTTTTTTTTTTTTGCAGTTTTAAATGCAGTTAAGTGATAGTGGAAGTGTACCAGCATTACTATGTCAAGATATAAATTTTAATACATAGTGAAGTATCAATATAACCTGATATATCAGGTTAAACTATGAAAGTAAGTTAGGGCAGAGCAGAAGCTACATACAGAATGCCAAAAAATGTATTCTCTTTACTATAATTTTAATTATCATATACAATTTTAAAAAATTCTATATCAAAACTTCTATCTAATCAGTAGACATGAGGCATAGGATATGGGATCTAATTAAACTTAAAAACATTTGCACAGCAATGGAAACCATAAACAAAATGAAAAGAAATATAAGAAGACATTTGCAAATGAAGAAACAGGCAAAAGATTAATCTCCAAAATATACAAATAACTCGATAAAAAATAAGATCAAAAAACTGGTGGAAAATCTAAATAGACATTTATTCAAAGAAGACATGCAGATGACCAACAAACACAAGAAAATATTCTCAGTATCACTAATTATTAGAGAAATGCAAATCAAAACTACAATGTGGTATCACCTCATACCATTCAGAATGCTGCTGCTGCTGCTGCTGCTAAGTCACTTCAGTCGTGTCTGACTCTGTGCGACCCCATAGACGCCAGCCCACCAGGCTCCCTCGTCCCTGTGATTCTCCAGGCAAGAACACTGGAGTGGGTTGCCATTTCCTTCTCCAGTGCATGAAAGTGAAAAGGGAAAGTGAAGCCGGTCAGTCGTGTCCTACCCTTAGCGACCCCATGGACTGCAGCCTACCAGGCTCCTGCATACATAGGATTCTCCAGGCAAGAGTACTGGAGTGGGTTGCCATTGCCTTCTCCGACCATTCAGAATGGCCATCATCAAAAAAAATTTACAAACAATACATGCTAAAGAGAGAGTGGAAAAAAAGAAACTTTCTTACACTGCTGGTGCGTGCATGCTGTGTGTATACTGCATGCTCAGTCGCTTCAGTGATGTCCAACTCTTTGTGACCTTCTAGACTGTAGCCTGACAATCTTCTGTTCATGACAGGCAAGAATACTGGAGAGGATTGTCATGTCCTCCTCCAGGGGATCTTCTTGTCCCGGGATTGAACCCACATCTCTTATGTTTCCTCCATTAACAGGCAAGTTCTTTACCACTAGCACCACCTGGGAAGCCCACACTGTTAGTAGGAATGTAAATTGATATAATTACTATAGAGAACAGTATGGAGATTCCTTATAAACTGGAGACAGAGCTACCATGTAACCCAGCAATCACATTCTTAGACATATATACAGAGAAAACCATAATTTGAAAGAATACATGCTCCCCAGTGTTTAGTGCAACACTATTTGTAATAAACAGGGCATTGAAGCAAACTAAATGTTCATTGACAGAGTAATGGATAAATAAGATGTGGTACATATATACAGTGGAATATTCCTTAATCGTAAATAGGAATGTTGAGTTTTAATCCAGCTTTTCCATCTCTTCTTTCACCCTTATCGAGTCTCTTTAATTCCTCTTCACTTTCTGCCATTAGAGTGGTATTGTCTGCATATCTGAGGTTGCTGATATCTCTCCCAGCAATCTTGAATCCAGCTTGTGAGTCATCCAGCCCAGCGCTTTGCATGATGTACTCTGCATATACACCAGAGTTTCCCTGGAGACCTGGGTTCGATCCCTGGGTTGGAAAGATCCCCTGGAGAAGGAAACAGATTTGGGCCTGGAGAATTCCATGGAATGTACAGTCCATGGGGTCGCAAAGATTCGGACACAACTGAGTGACTGTCCTTTACTTAATCTGCACATAAGTTAAATAAACAGGTTGACAATATCATGGCATCTGGTCCCATCACTTCATGGCAGATAGAAGGGGAAAAAGTGGAAACAGTGATAGATTTTATTTTCTTGGGCTCCAAAATCACTGCAGATGGTAACTGTAGCCATGAAACTAAACATTTTCTCCTTAGAAGGAAAGCTGTGACAAAGCTAAACAATGTCTTAAACAGCAGAGACAACACTTTGCTGATAAAGGTCCTTATAGTTGAAGCTACGATTTTTCCAGTAGTCTTGTATGGATGTGAGAGTTGGACCATAAGGAAGGCTGAGTGCCAAAAAATTAATGCATTTGAACTATGGTGCCGGAGAAGACTCTTGAGAATCCCTTGGATTGCAAGGAGATCAAACCAGTCCATCCTAAAGAAGATCAACCCTAAATATTTTTTGGAAGGACTGATGCTGAAACTGAAACTTCAATCCTTTGGACACCTGATGCAAAGAGTCAACTCATTGGAAAAGACCCTTTGGAAAGCTGATGTTAGGCAATGCTGAAGACAGGAGGAGAAGGAATTGACAGAGGATGAGGGAGTTGGATAGCATCACCGAATCAATGGACATGAGTTTGAGCAAACTCCATGAGATAGTGAAGGACAGGGAAACCTGACATGCTGCAGTTCATGGGGTCACAAAGAGTCAGACATGACTTAGCAACTAAACAACAACAACAAATAAGAAGGAATAAAATAATATCACTTGCTGGAACATGGATGGGCCTCATGATTTTCATACAGAGTAAAGTAAGTCAGAAAGAGAAAGGCAAACATAGTATAATATTGCTTATACAAGGAATCTATTAAAATGTTACAAATGAACTTTTTTGCAAAGCAGAAATAGAGTCACAAACGTAGAAAACAAATTTATGGTTACAAAGGGAAGGAAGAGGGTGTGTGGGATGAATTGGGAGATTGTGATTGACATATACACACTGCTATATATGAAATAGAATAGCTAGTGAGAGCCTACTGTATAGCACAAGGAGTCTACTCAGTTCTCTGTGGTGACCTAAATGGGAAGAAAATCTAAAATAAAATAAAATAAAATAAAATAAAGAGTGGATATATGTATATATATAACTGTTTCACTTTCCAGTACAACAGAAACTAAAATAACATTGCAAAGCAACTGTACTCCAATAAAAATTACATTTTAAAAAGATTTCTTAAAATGCACACACACACACACACACACACACACACACACACACGAAGGAGTTAGTAAGGAAATCATTTAAATCAGAGAATTTCCATGAATCCTGACAAGATCCAGGATGATAGAATAAGAACAATGGAAATTGGCAGCAGAAACAACCCTGAGAAAAAGAAGGTCCATATAATATGCTATGTAGACTTATCACATACATGGAATTCTTTCACTTATATGTGTCTCTATAAATAGAGTGGGTCAAGTGTATACTTAGAGATGGTATATATTATTTATTTATTTTTCCCATATTTCTAAGTTTCCTAAAATATCATTAATAGACTTTAAGCAGAATAAGTTCTCTTAAGATTTGAACATATATTTAACCACACAATTAAAAGCAATGTAACTACAAGTTTAATAACTTTTGTTCTCAATCTAAGTGCCAGAAATTTAAAAAAGATAATACTCAGAAAATAGGTAACTTTCATACAATGCTAAATGAATATTTCTTTTGGGCATTTTAACATTACATATAAAATATCAAATAGCTTGATAGAATAGGACATTTTATTATGCACTGAAAAGAAATACAGATATGAAAAATTATACTCAGAAAACATGAATGAAAAAGAATTGAAAACCACACAAATTCTTGACAATATGATGTTGGTAAATATATGATATGGCCATACCATTGAATATTAGAACATTATCAATAATTTTGAAGAATATAAAAACTGTCGATTGCAAAAGTGATTTCCATAGCGAGGTTAAGAAGAAAAATGAAGATATAGGTGTATCTCCATGAATGAATCACAAAAGAAACAGTGCTGGGGGAAATGACTATTAAGATAAAGAAAAAGGAATTTGAAACTCTTGCCTCAAACCATTCACAAAAGTCAATTACAGTCATGACAACTTTTGATTAAAAGAGAGCAGATTAAAACTTATAAAAGATATTTTCGACACTGGACAAAATGAAACAACTATACTAAGCTAGCTTTCTCATAGAAGAATATTAACATGTGAGCAAAATACATATTATAAAAATGTTTAAAACAATGAAGACCCTGTAGAAAAATCAGGCATGAATGATTTGAAGACTGTGGTCACTGAAAGAAAAACAACACATGGAACGAGCTCTATTTTCATATCATTTTTTTCTCTAACAGCATTTTCTCCAAATCTTAGTGCAAAGGGAAAGAAAATTAAAATGGAAAACAGCAATCATTCTGGGCTCAGAACATAAAGATCAAAGTTTAGGGATTGTAAAGTGGCTAGTACTAAGGGACAGAATCCTGGAGAAGACTGAAATGCAGAGAAGTTCATAAACGCAATATACATACAAATCACGCTAAGCTGTAAGTTCAGCATGTGCAGAGCAAGACTATAAAACAATAGGAAAAGTAAAATTCATCCAGGAAGCAAAAAAGAGCTGAATAGTAAGTTCATTTTGGCATTTTGGGGCCAAGAAAAATGTTGAAACTCTGACAAAGTGGCAGGGACTTTGTAAGTAAACTTGACTTTTATTTGAGGCTTTGGAAAGGGTGATCCCTAAAAGTGATGGCCATACCCTAGAAAGGCTAAATTCAAATTTTAAGCCTTTTTAAGAAAAGATAAGTCATTTAATATCTCTCTTTCCAAGTTTTTTTATTAATCCACAATATTCAAAATTCAAGGAAAATTTATGAGAATATCTTAAAAGTAAGAAAAATAGGCAATTAATAGAACATTTCTACAAGTGATTTGAATACTGACATCTTATAAGAATATCAAATAATCATTATATACTGGAATCATAACTGGGGATTTTAGATCATCTTTCAATAACTGATAAGTAGACAGAAATAAAATCATTAAGAATGTACCAGATTTAAATAATATTCAAATTTATTTAATTTACTTATGTTGGTGCTGGTGTAGTCTCTAGGTCGTGTCTGACTCTTACAACCCCATGGACTGTAGCCCGCCAGGCTCCTCTGTCTTTGGGATTTCCCAGGCAAGAATACTAGAGTGGGTTGCTGTTCCCTTTTCCAGGGAATCATCCTGACCCAGGGATCAAACTCAAGTCTCCTGCTTGAGTCGATACTTTACTGCTGTGCTACCAAGGAAGACCAATTTACTTATATAGAATACTTGAGCTTATCTATGTTTTCAGGGGCACTTGGACCATTTACCAAAATAGAAATTACACAGTGCCATAAACCTATTAGCTACAAATTTCAAAGAATTAAATAATGCAGTGTACATTCTCTTACCACACAATATAAATTAATAAAAGTTGCGGGGTATGGCTAAAATTTTGGGCTTCCCTGGTGACTCAGATAGTTAAAAGTCCACCTGCAATGTGGAGAGCTGGGTTTGATCCCTGTGTTGGGAACATCTCCTGGAAGAGGGCATCTCATGAATCTTCTGCATTGGCAGGCAGGTTATTTTACCAGCCTAGTCACCTAATTTCAGTATTAGAACTGAAAAGTGGAAAGCAATGATAAAGGACAGTTAAGGACACCTAAGCAAATCATTTTAATCTTCTCTTTTTCTGTAAGAACATGAATATATTACTTATTCATTTAACCTAAATATGCAGTATAAAAATTGAAGAGATTAAACAAAACTATGTTACAATTTCCAAAACAGCAGAAGTATAGCAATGCTATTTATAGCAATGCTATAAATATATATGATTAATTCTAAATAAAGCAAATGCAAAAAAGAAAATATATGCAATGCTCAGGATAAACAAAATCTCAAAACCATAGGGATAGTTCCAAATATCTTAGGAATAACCCCTAAAAAGACAACTGGACAAAGCTCACTGGATAAAGGATGGAGATTGTCAAATTTAATTTAAAAATCAGCTATGTTTCAACTGATCATCTCAGACACAGAGAAGTGCAAAGATTTGAGTAAAAAAAAAAAAATGAGTAAATTATTTTAACATCTGGCTATAAGTTTCATGATAAATCATTGGATGATTCCTCAAAAAACTGGAACTAGAACTGCCATATGACCCAGCAATCCCACTGCTGGGCATACACACTGAGGAAACCAGAATTGAAAGAGACACGTGTACCCCAATGTTCATCCCAGTACTGTTTATAATAGCCAGGACATGGAAGCAGCCTAGATGTCCATCAGCAGACGAATGGATAAGGAAGCTGTGGTACATATACACAATGGAATATTACTCAGCCATTAAAAAGAATACATTTGAATCAGTTCTAATGAGGTGAATGAAACTGGAGCCTATTATACAGAGTGAAGTAAGCCAGAAAGAAAAACACCAATACAGTATACTAACACATATATATGGTACTTAGTCAATCAGTAAAGATTACTCTGTATGTGAGACATCAAAAGAGACACAGATAAATAGAACAGTGTTATGGACTCTATGGGAGAGGGTGAGGGTGGGATGATATGGGAGAATGGCATGGAAGCATGTAAATTATCATATGTGAAACGAATCGCCAATTCAGTTTCAACGCATGATACAGGGTGCTTGGGGCTGGAGCACTGGGATGACCCGGAAGGATGGGATGGGGAGGGAGGTGGAAGGGGGTTTCTGGTAGGGGAAAACATGTACACCCATGGTGGATTCATGTCAATGTACGGCAAAACAAATACAATATCGTAAAGTTAAAAAATAGAAAATAAACTAATTTAAAAAATAAAAAATAAAAGACACATATACTAAAAAATTTCTTCCAGACTCTCTCAATATGAATTTATTTCTATTCAATGTGCCAATTCTAATTACCATGAATCTTTTTGTTATTCATTGTAGCAGGACAAATTAGCACAACATTGTTTGCTCTTTGTTATAAGTGAAGTGAAAGTTGTTCAGTTGTGTCCAACTCTTTGTGATCCCATGGACTATACAGTCCATGGAATTCTCCATGCCCAAATACTGGAGTGGGTGGACTTTCCCTTCACCAGAGGATCTTCCCAACCCAGGTATCAAACCCAGGTATCCTGCATTGCAGGCGGATTCTTCACCAGCTGAGCCACAAGGGAAGCCATTGATATAATATGTCTGATCCATAAATAATTTATTTGACATATATGAAGGCATGATATGTAGTTTATCTGTTTAGAATCAAAATTTAACTAAGCATCTATAAGCCACTATTTAATGACAATATTATTCATATTAAGAAATATACCCTACCATTTCAAGAGGTAACAAGGGAACTGAAGAACAAGATGCTATTAGTTGAACAGTCTCTCTATTCAATAAATTACTTCAGAAAGAAAAAAAAAAAACAGATTCAAGAAAAAGCACAAACCCATGTTGTATATTTACATAACAATTTTAACCTGTTTTCATCTGTGGTTCATTGTAGCTTCACAATACTTTAGGAATTGATGTGTAATAATTTGTTTCAAAATATATGCTGAATGTGTTTGGGTTAATTTATACCTTGAAACATTTTAACTAAATTTCTCTTTTTGTGGTTTAAGTATATACATAGCAACATTTATAAGGAAATTTAGAAAATTTGAAGTTAAAGTTGTGTGTGTGATATAAGCACATATAAGTTTTGAATATCTTCATTTACTAATATAAAGACTCAATAGTACTTGCTTTAGAATCATTAGCTTCAATTGTGCGACTTTTTTTTTGAAAATTATTCTTAAATGTAGGTAAATCCATAATCCCCTAGATTCCTAATATTATTCATTAATAACTCTTTTATAAAAGAAGAAATTAAACTTACATCCAGCCTGAATGCATATTATAACTAGAGAAGTGAATATTTACATATTTATATGTAACTTTATATGAAATTCATGGAAATCATACATCTGATGAAAATGTCCTATTTACAAGTTCTGATATTTTTTATCATTAATTGTCTTCATTCATAATTTGCTCTTTCATTCTATGTAATTGCTTTTCCCTGGATGAAATCCATATTTCCTTGAGCAAAAATTAGTAATACATGATCAAAATATAAAACTCTGATTTGCAAAAGCATTACCCACCAAAAAAGGCCTAGTGACTTTGTTTAGCATTATTGTGCCTTACTTTCCTCATCTATAAAATAAGAAAACTCATATTCACTATTTCTATTAAAATAAAATTATATATATGTATATACACATGTGGTAGCTTAGAGTGAATGGAGTAGGAATCAAGATCTCAAAAGAAGAAGATTTAGCTTCAGAATCAGGGACCAGGCTTGACCACTGAAAGTTTTTGTGTGGCAGAAGTTTTACTACAGTGAAAAAGGACAGAGAAAGTTTCTAACATAGACATGAGAAGGGGGCGGAGAGTACCGTCACTAGTCTTAGCAAGGGAGCTATATATTTTTTCTTTTTTCAAATTAGTTTATTTATCTATTTTTTAACTTTATAATATTGTATTTGTTTTGCCATACATTGACATGAATCCACCATGGGTGTACATGTGTTCCCCTTCCAGAACGCCCCTCCGACCTCCCTCCCCATCCCATCCTCACTGTTGGCAGATGACATGATCCTCTACATAGAAAACCCTAAGACACACCAGAAAATTACTAGAGCTAATCAATGAATATAGTAAAGTTGCAGGACATAAAATTAACACACAGAAATCCCTTGCGTTCCCATACACTAACAATGAGAAAACAGAAAGAGAAATTAAGGAAACAATTCCATTCACCATCTCAACTAAAAGAATAAAATATTTAGGAATATATCTACCTAAAGAAACAAAAGACCTATATATAGAAAACTATAAAACAATGGTGAAAGAAATCAAAGAGGACACAAATAGATGGAGAAATATATCGTGTTCATGGATCAGAAGAATCAACATAGTGAAAATGAATATACTACCTAAAGCAACCTATAGATTCAATGCAATCTTTATCAAGCTACCAACAGTATTCTTCAGAGAACTAGAACAAATAATTTCACAATTTGTATGGAAATACAAAAAACCTCGAACAGCCAAAGCAATCTTGAGAAAGAAGAATGGAACTGGAGGAATCAACCTGCCTGACTTCAGGCTCTACTACAAAGCTACAGTCATCAAGACAGTATGGTACTGGCACAAAGATAGAAATATAGATCAATGGAACAAAATAGAAAGCCCAGAGATAAATCCACGCACTTATGGACACCTTATCTTTGACAAAGGAGGCAAGAATATACAATGGAGAAAAGACAATCTCTTTAACAAGTGGTGCTGGGAAAACTGGTCAATCACTTGTAAAAGAATGAAACTAGAACACTTTCTAACACCATAAACAAAAATAAACTCAAAATGTATTAAAGATCTAAATGTAAGATCAGAAACTATAAAACTCCTAGAGGAAAACATAGGCAAAACATTATCCAACATAGACTACTTTTTCAACTGATTATTCAGTTAAGTTCAGTAGCTGAGTCGTGTCCGACTCTTTGCAACCCCATGGACTGCAGCATGCCAGGCTTCCCTGTTCATCACCAACTCATGGACCTTGCTCAAACTCATATCCATCGAGTTGGCAATGGCATCCAACAATTTCATCCTTTGTCGTCCCCTTTGTCTCCTGCCTTCAATCTTTCCCAGTATCAGATTCTTTTCCAATGAGTCAGTTATTCGCATTAAGTGGCCAGAGTATTAAAGTTTCAGCTTCAGTGTCAGTCCTTCCGATGAATATTCAGGACTGATTTCCTTTAGGATTGTCTGGTTTGATTTCCTTGCAGTCAAAGGTACTCTCAAGAGTCTTCTCTAACACTACAGTTCAAAAGCATATATTCTTCAGTGCTCAGCTTTCTTTATAGTCCAACTCTCATATCCATACATGACTACTGGAAAAACCAAAGCTTTGGTTAGATGTACCTTTGTCGGCAAAGTAATGCCTCTGCTTTTGAATATGCTGTCTAGATTGGTCATAGCTTTTCTTCCAAGGAGCAAGCATCTTTTAATTTCATGGCTGCAGTGATTTTGTTCCTTAAAAATAAAGTCTGTCACTGTTTCCATTGTTTTCTTACCTATTTGCTATGAAGTGATGCAACTGGATCCCATGATCTTACTTTTTTGAATGTTGAGTTTTAAGCCAACTTTTTCACTCTCTTCTTTCACTTTCATCAAAAGGCTCTTTAGTTCTTCACTTTCTGCCATAAGGGTGGTATGATCTGCATATCTGAGGTTATTAATATTTCTCCTGGCAGTCTTGATTCCAGCTTGTGCTCCATCCAGCCTGGCATTTCTCATGATATACTCTGCACATAAGTTAAATAAGCAGGGCAACAATATACAGCCTTGATGTACTCCCTTCCCAATTTGTAACCAGTCAGTTGTTCCATGTCCGATTCCAACAGTTACTTCTTGACCTGCATACAGGTTTTTCAAGAGACAGGTAAGCTGGTCAGGTATTCCCATCTCTTAAAGAATTTTCCACGGTTTGTTGTGATCCACGCAGTCAAAGGCTTTGGCATAGTCAATAAAGCAGAAATAGATGTTTTTCTGGAACCCTCTTGCTTTTTCTATGATCCAACAGATGTTGGCAATTTGATCACTGATTCCTCTGCCTTTTCTAAATCCTTTTCTAATTCAGCTGGTCATTATGGGCAAATCAAGGAATGTTTCAAGGTTGTAAATATCTTACCAGACCCACTCCCACAGTTTACATTTTAAGATGACAGGATTAAAACTAACAATAGAAAGATCTTAACAGACCTACTCCCACAATATATATTTTAAGATAACAGGCTTACTGAGCAGTCCTTAAGCAGGAGAAACATGTCCTCAAGCAGGATTTATTGTTGTTTTATAATCCTTAGTAAAGAGTTTAAGATGAGATGTTTTGTTGTGTAATCATCATCTCTGGGCTTAAAGAAAAGAGAAGAAAAAAAAGTTTTCTGTGACTAAGACTAAAGAATGTAGGGGAAAAAAAGTTTGTCCTTTTCTCCTCATCAGGACCCCAGACTTCTTAGCAACCTACCTAAGAATTAACTCTCTCACATGTTATATATGATGCTTAGAACAATCTGTTATGAAGTAACAGCTCAGAAAACGTTAGCTGTGAAGAACCAGTTATGTCTCATTTTTAACATAATGTTCTAGAATTCTAATATAAATTAAATAGCAAAACAAGAATATATTTAAAAGACATAGAATATGCTATAAAATATATTACAGGTTAAGTAAATTTACCGAGTTTCTTCTTACGTTTTTTAACGGAAGCTTTAATTGAATACACAGTTACTCTCATTTACAGGAATTCTAGAACCTGGAATTAACTTCCAAATACACTGTAGGAAAAGTTCCAATAATATTCAAAAATAATCCTGAATCTTATAGCCTATCATATTACCAAAACTGAGTTGTAGATGGAGGTTTCTTAACTTCACTACATAGAGAGAAAAAGTTTACAAATTATTGGTTAAATTCTGGGACAACGGTTTGCATTTACTAGTAAGTGTAATCACTGTGTCTTGAAGGTCACATCCTTTCTCTTCTACTTTCTTTTCCTTTGTGTACAAGTGATAAATTTACTGCCTATTTTTCTGGCAAGCTCTGGTGCCTAGCTGTCTTTATTTGCTCCCTGACCTCATGTGATATTATTATTTGCTTTATCATTTCATATTGCATTAAATTACATATATAGTATTGCTTTAGTAGGGTATAATGTAAATTGCCCTACAAACCGTTGAGCATTGTGTGCTTCTAATAAACATTTGGTTCTATTCCCTTTCATACTATTCTTATTCTTAATTTTATATCCAATTATATTTGATATTAAAACTACTTTTGCATTTGGAACTTGAAAACCTGACAAGTTTATCAGACTCATGAAAGAATAGACAATTAGGTAAAATATGAAGTGTGTAAAGTAAGTGAAAGTGTTAGTCATTCAGTTGTGTCCCACTCTTTGCAACCCATGGATCATAGTCTGCCAGGCTACACTGTCCATGGGATTCTCCAGGCAAGAATACTGGCCTGGACAACCATTTCATTCTCCAGGGGATCTTCCAGACCCAAGGATGGAACTTGGGTATCCTGAACTGCAGGCGAATTCTTTACCTTTTGAGCCACCAGGGAAGCTCTTGTGTAAAGTGGCTGTAATTTGTATCAGGATCCAGAAGTAAAATTTTGTGTCTGGGAATAGGTTTCAGGAAATGCTAGGTAAAGTCTCAAAATCTTCACTGATAATGAAGTGATAGTCACTCGGTCATGTCTGACTCTTTGTGACCCCATGGACTGTAGCCTGCCAGGCTCCTCTGTCCATGGACTTCTCCAGGCAAGAATACAAGAGTGGGTTTCCATTTCCTTCTCCAGGGGATCTTCCCAACACAGGGATTGAACCTGGGTCTCCTGCATTGCAGCCAGAATCTTTACCTATTGAGCAACCAGGGAAGCTTCACTGATAGTTGTATAAGTGTACATTTAGAAGACAATCCCAGCCAGAAAACGAGTTTAGGAAAATAAGACTCAGAATCTCAAGCACAGACATAGGCCAGTGTTCAACAAAGCAACCTGGGTTTCAGGCAGGAATTTTGGCATGTAAAGAAATTAGAATGCTAAGCAGAAATTTACATTAGAAACCGTATTCTATGGGATGTGCAACATGGCAGGCATGAGTTGACGCTGTAAGCGCAGAATTGCCCAGGGTATATGTTACATTAAATAGAGGTTTATGACAATAATAATTCCATGCAGAATAATTGTGTATTAGAGTCTATGAATTTATGTAGTATAAGGGTTTTGCTGAATGGGAAAATGAGCATGAATAACTCACAGAGCAAACCTAGAGGAGAAACAGCTGAAATCATAGTGCTAAGATTGTGCCCATCAATTCATCATCTTTTCCACAATAAATGGCCCAGTAATTATTTCAAAATCACAAGTAAATAAACAGTAATTCATTCCATAACATCAACTATCAAAATACTCAGTCCTTGATTCTTTTAACAACAGGGCAATGGGAATAATACTTTACTGACTTTTTTTGCTTTTTGTATTCTAGGGACAGAGAATAGTTTTTTCACAAGTGTTTTATCACACGACATTTGCAGTTATTTGGGGCTTAAAATATTGAATTTTTTACTGTTCTTGTGGAAATTTTTTTTTTTAATTTCTGTAATAAAAATGTGGACTTCCTACTTAATACTTCCAAACTTGTAAATATTTGTCTTTTTGATTTAATACTGAATTTTGTTCTTTCCTCATTGATTGAAATCTTTCAAAGGCAAACTGTATTAAGCATCCTGGGTTACTAAACCCTTTGGCATTTTGGTATTCATCCTTGATAGTTCAGTTAGTAAAGAATCTGCCTGCAATGCAAGAGATCCTGGTTCAATTCTTGGGTCTGGAAGATCTGCGGGAGAAGGGATAGGTTACCCACTCCAGTATTCTTGGGCTTCTCTTGTAGCTCAGCTGGAAAAGAATCTGCCTGCCATGTGGGAGACCTGGGTTCAATCCCTGGGTTGGGAAGATCTCCTAGAGAAAGGGAAGGCTACCCACTGCAGTATTCTGACCTGGAGAATTCCATGGACCGAATAGTGCATGGGGTCACAAAGAGTTGGACATGACTGAGTGACTTTCACACACATACACAATGTACATTATGTGAAATGCTGGCCTGAATGACTCACAAGCTGGAATCAAGACTGCCAGGAGAAATTTCAACAACCTCAGATATGCAGATGATATCACTCTAATGG
Source organism: Giraffa tippelskirchi (assembly GCF_054371585.1). NCBI lineage: Eukaryota > Metazoa > Chordata > Mammalia > Artiodactyla > Giraffidae > Giraffa > Giraffa tippelskirchi. The sequence continues at coordinate 87,747,850 of NC_137285.1, read as the reverse complement.
CAGAAAGTGAAGAAGAACTAAAGAGCCTCTTGACGGAAAGAGGAGAGTGAAAAAGCTGGCTTATAACTCAATATTCAAAAAACTAAGATCATGGCATCCGGTCCCATCACTTTATGGCAAATAGATGTGAAAAAGTGGTAACAGTGGCAGGTTTTATTTTCTTGGGCTCCAAAATCACTGCAGACAGTAACTGCAGCTATGAAATTAAAAGAGACTTGCTCTTTGGAAGAAAAGCTATGACAAACCCAGACAGCATATTAAAAATCAGAGACATCACTTTGCCAACAAGGTCTGTAGAGTCAAAGCTATGATTTAACCAGTAGTCATGTACAGATGTGAGAGTTGGACTATAAGGAAGGTTGAGCACTTAAGAATGATCCTTTTGAGTTGAGGTGCTGGAGAAGACTCTTCAGAGTCCCGTGGACAGCAAGGAGATCAAACCAGTCAATCCTAAAGAAATCAACCCAGAATATTCACTGGAAGGACTGATGTTGAAGCTGAAGTTCCAGTACTTTGGCCACCTGGTGAGAAAAGCTGACACATTGGGAAAGACTCTGATGCTGGGAAAAGATTGAGGGCAAAAGAAGCAGGCAACAGAGGATGAGCCGGTTGGATGGCATCATCAATTCAATGGACATGAGTTTGAGCAAACTCCAGGAGATAGTGAAGGACAGGGAAGTCTGGTGTGCTGCAGTTCATGGGGTTACAAAGAGTCAGACATTGCTTAGTGACAGAAGAGCAACAACATTCTACTAGAAAAACAGAATGCTTACATTTACTTACATTTACAGTACCATCCACCAGTTCCATGGGATAAATTGCAGTTTGAGAGTTTTTGTGTTCATTTGTTTTACTCTTATTGCTGGGGGGAAAGAAGGCATTTTAAAGTTTAGAACTTTTTTCTTCTCTTTTTTATAAATTTAAATTCAATTCTAAGGTATACCATACTTTGTTTTCCTGAGAACTGTCATTTAAGGTGCTTAAGCTGAAGCTCAAATCCTTTGGTCACCTGATCTGAAGAGCCAATTCGTTGGAAAAGAACCCGATGCTGGGAAAGACTGAAGACAAAAGGAGAAGGAGGCAGTAGAAGATGAGATGGCGAGATAGCAACACTGACTCAACAGACTTGAATTTGAGCAAACTCCGAGAGATACTGGAGAACAGAAGAGTCTGGTGTGCCGCATACCTTGTAGCTGCAAAAAATTGTATACAATTCAGCAACTGAACAACAACAACAACAATAACTTAAGTGGACCCATTTAGTTACAGTAATGTAAAAAGATATTCATTCAAAATTCTTGAGGAGGGCTTGGATGTATAGAAGAATCTCAAAACAGAAATGATGTATTGCTGTGTAACATAAATTGGATGTGTTAGGTTTTACAACTCTACTTTCGCAGTTAGAGTTCCCTTACAATAATCTTTCAGACAGTGAAACCATCGTAATATTCTGAGCATGTATTTGTATTTCAGACAGGTTTGGCTTTTCATGGGTGTATGACCTGTGTAGTAGGGTCACATGATTAAATAGACCCCATACTTGATTTAAGGTTCTGTGGTTACTGTCTTGCAACTATTAACAATTTTTAAATAACAGAATCTATCTTTTCATTTTGCACTCATGAAAAATCATAAAATAATTTCTGATTTTATTTATACATTTTAAGCATATCTATTGTGGACCTTAGTCATGAATATTTGTAAAATTATCTCGGTAAATTTAAGTGAATATTTATTGTTATGTGTTACTCCAAGACATAAGCTTAAAACATTGGCATGAGCATACATGCATACCCAATTGGAATTTCACTGTATGAAAAATAATTATCTTATCAATTCTAAAGGACACATCTATAAAACCAGCCAGAAGCATAAAATTTCGGCATCAATAGGCTAAAAATTTTGAGAAGTACTTAAAAGATGAAATTTGGTGAGAAATAATATGAGGACTGGAGAAGGAAACGGCAACCCACTTCAGTATTTTTGCCTGAGAATCCCATTTACAGAGGAGCCTAGCAAGCTACCATCCATGGGGTCACAAGAGTCTGAAATGACTTAGAGACTAAATCACCACCAAAATGAGGATAGTCTGTAAACCTAAGCATAAGCTGAGACAGATGGCTGTTGAACTGTCACCTATCAGTGTTCCTCAAGTTAAGTGTACCTGACAAAGGAACAAGAAGTTCCTGTGGCTAGTGACTATAAGCATTATCTTAGATATGGTAGCCATGAGAATGTACTGTTCCTATCTCCTTCTGTGGGGATCATTGCTGACTGAATCATATTCTTGCCTTATGAGTCTATGAGCATGTCCATGCTGAGGACTTGCTTTCTGCTGACTACTTCCAGCCCATATCTGAGCATAGCAGAGATACTCACTCAGGCCTATTCTTGCCTACCCGTTACCGAAGCACAGTCTGATTTTTCTCCCCCAATCTTCCTATCATCCCTTTATCCTCTAGTAGTATCAGATCTTCTTTGGACTGTGTAGACTCACTCCATCTTCTTCAATTTCTTCCTCTTTATCCTTCAGTAGTATTTTCCCCATTAAATTTATTCCAAGGTTTATTCCTATGTTAGTAGTTGCTCCTCTGAGCTAGTTAGCTATTGAAGTCCAGAGTATCATTTTCTATGTTAAAATGAAGACTGGTGGCTGGGCCCTCTAGATAGCTTCTAATGGGAGTTGTTCACTGGAAAAACCAAGATATGATTAAAGTGTAGAAACATTTTGTACTCAAAGGCCAAACTTGCCTGTTACTCCAGGTATCTCTTGACTTCTTTCTTTCACATTCCAGTCCCCTATGAAGAAAAAGATACCTTTTTTTTGGTGTTAGTTCTAGAAGGTCTTGTAGATCTTCAAAGAACTGGTCAACTGCAGGCACTTCAGCATCAGTGGTTGGAGCATAGTGGTAGTAGTGAAGTTGCTCAGTCGTGTCCGACTCTTTGTGATTGGAGCACAGACTTGGATTACTGTGATGCTGAATGGTTTGCCTTGGAAATGAACTGAGATCAACCTGCAGAAACTTGAGAAAACTCTGGGAGATAGTAGAGGACAGAGAAGCCTTGCATGCTGCAGTCCATGGGGTCGCAAAGAGTTGGACATGACTTAGCGACTGAACATCTTCCCATGAGGTTCTCCAGGCAAGAATACTGAAGTGGATTGTCATTTGCTTTTCCAGTGGACCACATTTTGTTATAACTCTTCACTGTGACCCATTGCTGTGGATGGCCCTACCTGGCATAGCTCATCACTTCACTGAATTATGCAAGCTCCTTCACCATGACAAGACTATGATCCATGAAGGGAAAACCAAGCATTATCCTATCACCAAAGCAAGACAAAGACACTACAAGAAAACTACAGACCAGCACCCTTGATTAATATTGAAGAAAAAAGCCTCAACTAAATACTAGCATATCAAATACAGCACAATGTTAAAAGGATATATACTATGACCATGTGGGATTTATCTCTGGAAATTAAGCATGATTCAGCATATAAAAATTCATCAAAGTAAAACATCACATTAATAGAATTGAGGAAAAAATGACAATCATCTCAATCGTTTCAGAAAATCATTTGACAGAATTCAGTATCCTTTCATGAGTAGAAACAACTTTGACAAAACAAAGAGCATTTATGAAAAACTCACAGCTTAATATTCAGTCATGCAAGATAATACTTTTCCTCTAAAATTAGAAACATAACAAAGGTGCTCTCTCTTTCACCATTTTTTTAAAATAAATTTATTTATTTCAGTTGGGTGCTAATTACTTTACAGTATTGTAGTGGTTTTTGCCATACATTGACATGAATCAGCCATGGGTTTACATGTGTTCGCCATCCTGAACCCCCCTCCCACCTCCCTCCCCATCCCATCCCTCTGGGTCATCCCATTGCCCCAGCCCTGAGCATTTGTCTCATGCATCGAACCTGGAATGGTATTCTGTTTCACATATGATAATATACATGTTTCAATGCTATTCTCTCAGAATGTCCCACCCTCATCTTCTCCCTCAGAGTCCATAAGACTGTTCTATGAATCTGTGTCTCTTATTCTGTCTCGCATATAGGGTTATCATTACCATCTATCAAATTCCATATATATGCATTAGTATACTGTATTGGTGTTTTTCTTTCTGCTTACTTCACTCTGTATAATGGGCTCCAGTTTCATCTCAAGAGAACTGATTCAAATGTATTTTTTTTAATGGCTGAGTAATATTCCATTGTGTATATGTACCACAGCTTCCTTATCCATTCATCTGCTGATGCACATCTAGGTTGCTTCCATGTCCTAGCTATTGTAAACAGTGCTGCAATGAATATTGGGGTACACGTGTCTCTTTCAATTCTGGTTTCCTCGGGGTGTATGCCCAGCAGTGGGATTGCTGGGTTGTATGGCAGTTCTAGTCCCAGTTTTTTAAGGAATCTCCACACTGTTCTCCATAGTGGCTGTACTAGTTTGCATTCCCACCAACAGTGAAAGAGGGTTCTCTTTTCTCCACACCCTCTCCAGCATTTATTGCTTGTAGACTTTTGGATAGCAGCCATTCTGACTGGTGTGAAATGGTACCTCATTGTGGTTTTGATTTGCATTTCTCTAATAATGAGTGATGTTGAGCATCTTTTCATGTGTTTGTTAGCCATCTGTATGTCTTCTTTGAAGAAATGTCTGTTTAGTTCTTTGGCCCATTTTTTGATTGGGTCGTTTATTTTTCTGGAATTCAGCTGCAGGAGTTGCTTGTATATTTTTGAGATTAATTGTTTGTCTGTTGCTTCATTTGCTATTATTTTCTCCCATTCTGAAGGCTGTCTTTTCACCTTGCTTATAGTTTCCTTTGTTGTGCAAAAGCTTTTAATTTTAATTAGGTCCCATTTGTTTATTTTTGCTTTTATTTCCAATATTCTGGGAGGTGGGTCATGGAGGATCCTGCTGCGATTTATGTCGGAGAGTGTTTTGCCTATGTTTTCCTCTAGGAGTTTTATAGTTTCTGGTCTTACGTTTAGATCTTTAATCCATTTTGAGTTTATTTTTGTGTATGGTGTTAGAAAGTGTTCTAGTTTCATTCTTTTACAAGTGGTGGACCAGTTTTCCCAGCACCACTTGTTAAAGAGATTGTCTTTTCTCCATTGTATATTCTTGCCTCCTTTGTCAAAGATAAGGTGTCCATAGGTGCGTGGATTTATCTCTGGGCTTTCTATTTTGTTCCATTGATCTATATTTCTATCTTTGTGCCAGTACCATACTGTCTTGATGACTGTGACTTTGTAGTAGAGCCTGAAGTCAGGCAGGTTGATTCTTCCAGTTCCATTCTTCTTTCACCATTTTGAATCAGCATAACACTGGTCATTCCAGCCACAGCAATTAGTCAAGAAAATAATGTAAAAAGACTCCACATTGGAAAGGAAGAAGTAAAATGATTTCATATAAAGTTACAAGATCTTCTATTTAGAAAACTCTAAGGATGCCACAGAAAACTGTTAGAGCTAAAAAAAAAAAAAAAAAATCAGCAAATTTTTCAGAATACAAGACCAATGCACAAAAGTCATCTGCATTCTATAGACTACTAAATGAACAATGTAAAAAATAAAGCAAGTTAATTGAATTTTCAATAAAAACAAAAAATAAAATAAAATACTTAGAACTTAATCTAGCTAAGAATTTGAAAGATTTGTACACTGAAAATTGTAAACATTGCTGAAAAAATAAAAGAAGACGTAAAATAACATAAAGACATCAAGTTCACAGACTGGAAACTTACTATTGTTGCAATCAATGTCAATACTAACCAACACAATCTATAGATTCAATGGAATCCCTATAAAAATCCTAATTATATTTTTGGCAGAAATAGAAAGAAATTCATCTTAAAATTCATCTGAAAAAAAAAAAAGAAAAAAAAATTCATCTGGAATTTCAAGGGTCTCCAAATAACAAAAACAGTTATGTAAATAAATAAAGTGGGAGGATCATATACTAAAGAGAATAAAACAAATATAGGCAATATTGATTAACAAAGAAACTAAATAAATTAGAGTTAAGTCTATATATTTCTTATTACATAATGAAAACATTTTCAAAAAATCAAAATCACTATGATATGAAAATAAATTCCCAGAATGTCACAATTCAGAGGATGGGATGATTGGAAGATTCCAAGAGAAAAGTGAAAATGTTTCAGAGTCCTGAATTATCTATAAGTATTTACAAAATTACAAGTTAAAATTTTTCACTACAGAATTTTAGAATCCTTTTTTCTTTGTGTTAACCCTGTTCTTGCAGAGATATACGTTTGTGTTTGTCATATATTGTATTGTAAGCATCTGTATTTTATTGTTAGGGCAATTTATCATAAAGAATGTAGAATAAGATAAATGAGACAACAGACCAATCTGTTCTTTCGTCCTTGAGCTAGAGAAAAGGCTAAAAGGAATAATGAAGCAAACAAGGGCTAACCTGACTTGTATGTGCTAGATTGTTATTGTACCTAGTATGCTGATTTTCTATGTATGAAATGTATCAGAACTTCAAAAATGTATTATTAAAAATTGTTCTCTAAGGTATTCTTAGGCCACAAAGCAAGACAACAAATCAATGAACAAAGAAGAATTGTAAGAAATGGAATTGAGATTCCAAAGCAAGAAATAAACTTAAGATTTTTCTCTTTCTCTGAACTCTGAAGGGTGATTTGGGGTCCTGGTTACAGAGATGTGTGAAAAAATTTCATTGTTTGTATATAAATTGGCTGTACCATTGCTGTGTGCCAGGAGGCATATAGAAATAAGATTCTCACACCATGACTGGAAAATATGCCATGAGTCATTTTCTATCTGATGTTTTCCTTCCATTTTTAATATTTCAGTAAATTCCCATGAAAGATATAGCCTGGTCAGTGCTATATTTTGTTGTTTCATGCTCAAGGAGAAGTAGCAATACATTTGCCTAAAGCTTCTTTAATGTGAAAAATGGCATATACTCTTCAGATCTGGTGAAACATTCATTTTTTTTCAGATTGGAGTAACCGTGAGTGTTTCCCAATTCATGCTTTTTACTTTTTAATTAGTTATATTTTCAAGTATTTTCTTGTGTATTTTCCTACTTGATTATTATGACTGAGGTTAGGGGGACAGGGTCTGTTTGATTTGAACCAATAGAGTTGTCTATATCTTTCCTAAGATTCAAATTTCATGGCATACCTATAAAAGATCAAATATATTTTCTTAATAAATAAATACATCTATAGAGTTGAGAAAATGGCACATACAGTAGATTTTTTCTGTTTGAAAATATTATATAGTTAAGAAAATATAGTGCATCTTGTTTTCTCAGGACACATACTGATAGAAGAGCATCACAGAACACTCTAAGAAACACATAAGCATTTAGTAAAGACAGATGTCAAACTTTGGAAAAGGATCCCCAATCCCTGGCTTTGAAATTTTTATGCCACATAGAGGAATACCAGCACTGTCAAATGACATAATAAGGGATTGGAAGGACACTGTCCAGCAACCTTGTTCACCTCTATATAACTTTCATCAGATGGAAGAATATCAATATCATAAGAGATGTTATCAAAGAGACAGGTTCATGGTCTGTGTCTGCAATAATAGAACATAGTGGAAAAATGGCATTGTGTCTTCTTTTATCATTTATAGTTCAGGGAGTATCAGCTACTCCCCTGGTTCATCAGGTGACTAATATCCCAGCCTTTAGATTGCAGTTATACAGTATTATGGATTGCTAACTCCCTTTATGAAAAGTCTCGATACAGGAAATAAATCTTTGACAGTTAACTTTTATCTCTAAGATATTTATAAGCATTTTAATACAGAATTTGGATACAATGTGATCTTTTCCTTTGTGATAAATGTATATAAAAATCTAATAATTCCTTTGTAGCAAAGCAAATAATTATCTCTGGGAAAGTCTTAGGGAAATGGAATCTGGTTATGTTTATTATAGGAGGGATAATGATGTATGATCCAGTTAAACTAAAAATACTCCTGAAAAAAACTGATAAAGATATCTACCATTAAAGTGAAAGAACTATAATTCACCAAAAGAAATGAGAAAATCCTCTTCAGAAACACCATGGCTTCAATAGTACCAAAAAACTCATTTTGTTAATCTTTATTGACTATTAGCTTTCTCAGAAAATTGCCTTTCAAAGGACGTTAGAATGATGATTCTAAATTTTTCAAATGCATAAGTATCACAAGAAGATATTATTAAACTACAGATTTTGATTCAGTACATATGGATGGGGACTGAGATGCTGCATTTATAACATTCTCCCAGATCATACCAATGTTACTGGTACTTGAATCACATAGGCACAATAAAGAGAGAAAAATGATGATGTATATTCCTAAACTCATTCATCTATCATGTTTATTATGAAACTTAAAAATGACCTTTAAGATAGCAACACACTGTGAGGTTTAAATTTTAAGTAGCAATAATACCTAAGGCCACAGAAGCACAGAAGAAGGAATAGAGAAATGAAAATACATTGTTGGAAGTTTATTAACTTACATATGATGTGGCATAATAATAATAAATATAAAATTATTTGAAGGCAAAATATAATAATTTATCAATATATATTGCAAACTCTATAGCAATAAGTAACAAATTATAGTAGTATCACTTATAATCCAATAAAGGATTCAAATTTTGACATTAAACAGTATTCAATCCAAAAGAAGGCATAGAATAGAATTTTTTAAATTGAGACATAAAGAAAATAAATATTAGTATTATCTCCAATATAAATTTTATTATAGAACTAGTCACAACAATGCAATAAAAAAGCACATACGGTTAGGCAGAATACAAGCCTAAGATCTAACCTTATGCTTTCTAAGAGAAGGTTACTTTAATAGAAAGATATAGGTAGGTAAAAATTTGAAAGGATGGAAAAGATATAAAGCACACACAAATTGTAAGGAAGCTATTTTTATATTGAATACAGTATAAAATTATATTTATATTATATCTGATAGACTAGAATAAATGATTTACCAAAGATAAACAAATATTATCATTATAGATAAAAGTCATTTTACAAAGAAGAGATAACAGATTTAAATGTGGCTAATTTTAGAGTTTAAAATATATAAAGTAAAATTTGAAAGAATTCAAAGAAATAACAAAATGTAATGGAATATTTCAACACTCTCCTTTTAACAACTGAAAACAGTAGACAGAAATATCAGTAAGGATAAACTAGAACAACACTGCCAACCATATCGTCCTCATAGACTCATATGAAAAATGATACATGCAATAACAAACTGCATATTCTTTTAAAATGAGCATTGAACATTGGCTGATGTAGACAATATAATGGGCCATAAAATAAGTTTGATACATTTCAAAATATAGAAATCATAAACAGAATGTTCTTTTACCAAACAAATTCTTAGAAATCACTTTAAAAATTACAAGAATTAGACAGCACTGCAAACTAAATGATAGTTAAAACACAACATCAAAATCATGGTATATATCTAGAGTAGTGCCTTGAGTGAAATGTACAGATTTCAACGTTTACTTTAGAAAAGATAAGATTTAAGTCAATAATCTAAATTTCTACCCTACAAAGCAAGAAAAGGATGTGTAAATTGAGCTCAATGTAAGAAATAAGTAAACAATAAAAATAAGAGCAGAGATCAATAGAATAATAAATTGACAAAGAAAAAGAATTTCAAAGACACTCAAATGTGATTGTTTGGAAAAAAAAAAAACAATACATTTGCTAAACTTCTAGCTAGACTGATAAACAACAACAGAAAAAATTGGAAAAACCCAACGAGAAAACAAGAGCCATCCCTAGAGATATTAACTGATGTTGTTAAGTCGCTAAGTCTCACGTGACTCTTTTTGCAACTCCATGGATCTGTAGCCTGCTAGTCTCCTCTGTCCATGGGATTTCCCAGACAAGTATATTGGAGCACCATTTCCTTCTCCAGGGGATCTTCCAGACCCAGGTATCGAACGCACATCTCCTGCATTGGCAAGCGTATTCTTTAATACTGAGTCACCAGGGAAGCCCAGATATATTACTACAGATATTTTAAAGGTATTAAGATAACATTATGAACAGCTTTATGCTAATAAATTATACAATATACATGGAATTATAGATGTATTGAAAAACACAAATTCATAAAACTGGAAAAAAAGATAGTCTAAATAAGCTCATATATAGTAAATTAAGTGAAGGTCTAACTAATACCTTCCCATAAAGAAAACTTCAGGTCCAGATAGTTACACTAGAGAATTCAATTAAGCATTTAAAAATGAATATCAAATATATTACATTTCTTCCATGAAATAAAGGATGTGAGAATAATCACTCTAGTTCTCAATTCTGAATCAGATGGCTCTTGCTGTATAACAAATCATCACAAAAATTAGTGACTTAAAACAATTTGTTATGTTCTAGTTAATTTAATTAGCTCAAAATATGAATTTGTGGTTATCAGTTTAGCATAAATGCTTCATATAATGCAAAAGGCCGTTTACTATATTAGTAGAAGTCAGTGTTTTCTGAGAGCCAAATTTTAAAAAAACAAAACAACTTAAGGAAATAATAAATTCAATCCATAAGTGTCATTTGTGCCTTTCAATGTCATAAGTCTACCTAATTTATTTAAGCATTATTTTGTTTACTTTGAATAACTAAGCTTATTTCCATGCCCCATGTACCTTATATCTGGTTTTTTTTTTTTTTTTGTATGCACAATGAGACTTTTGGGTTCTTAGTTCCCCAACCAGGGATTGAACCCATGCCCTCAGCAGTGAAGGCAGAGCATCCTAACCATAGGACCACCATGGAATTCACAGCACTATGTTATTTAATATCCTTGTTTCCTAACTTGAGGATGAGAGCACTAAAATTAGCTAAGCCACCCAGCAAGAAAGGGTAGAGCTCTGATAGCAAGGCCAATACATCCCCAATATGTCATCTGCCCCTTGTTAAAAATGCTTTTTAGAATCACACTAATATAAAAAACCAACAAATAAAAAAGAACCATGCTGATGTCAATCTCTATGATAGCACTGATCAGCCCTAAAAAGCAAGCAAATTTTTGTCACATGTCATTACAAATCCAATTCCATTTTGTAGTAAACATTGGTCATAGGCAGTGATGGAGTGACTTATTCTGCTCAGAATTTTATTTTTTTCACTAACAATCTAATAACAAAGTAGGGCTCAACATTTTCAGTAAATCAAATGTAGAAAAGCTAAATAGAAAGAAACATCAGAAACAGATTAAGCCTTAGGGACAGATATTCCCTAATCCCAAAGTCCTTAAGGAGGCAGAAGAATGCCTTTTAAAATGTTATTCTGCAGAAATGAACTGTTTAGAGTAGAAAGTAGATGGGATTTCTCAATGTTTAGAATGGCGTACTACATGGGATATCACACTGTAGAAATCATTGACCACCTTCAACACAAATTTTTCCATCAAAAGTTTTAAAAGATACATAAACCAGCTTGAAATATTACCTTGAAATTTTCACTCTGCATGTTTTATATACTTCACTCTTCTTGCAGTTTTTTTTTTAAATTGCATTATACCTGACACATAACATTATATTAATTATAGATGTAAAACATAATGAGCCAATATGTCTATATATTGCAAAATGATCACCAAAATTAGTCTAGTTAATATATATCACCATATACTACTGTTTTTCTTGTGTTGAGGACTTTTAGGATCTACTCTCAACAATTTTCAAACATGCAATAAAATATTATCAGCTATAATCATCATACTACACATTATATCTCCATGACATTTGTTTTATAACTGGAAGTTTAATTCTTTTGAACCCCCTCCCTTCATACATAAAACCTACAGCTAGCATTACACTTAGAAGTGAAAGAATGAGTGCTTTTCTATTGAATTTTGGAACAAGAAAATGTTGTCTTCTCTCCTAATTTTTTTTTTTTAACACTATTGGGCTAAAATCCCAAGACAGTGTAATGAGGTAATAAAAATAAAGAATGGTTTATAGATTGGAAAGAAAAAACAATGTTCCTAAGAAATCTACAAAAATAATCAGTTTTACAGAAAACAAGATCTGTATACAAAAAAAGTTGATATGAGAAACGCTGGGCTGGATGAAACACTAGCTGGAAACAAGATTGCCGGGAGGAATCAATAACCTCAGATATGCAGATGACACCACCCTTATGGCAGAAAGTGAAGAACTAAAGAGCCTCTTGATGAACGTGAAAGAGGAAAGTGAAAAAGTTGGCTTCAAGCTCAAAGTTCAGAAAATGAAGATCATGGCATCGGGTCCCATCACTTCATGGCAAATAGATGGGGAAACAGTGGAAACGGTGGCTGACTTTATTTTTTGGTGTTCCAAAATCACTGCAGATGGTGATTGCAGCCATGAAATTAAAAGACGCTTACTCCTTGGAAGGAAATTTATGACCAACCTAGACAGAATATTAAAAAGCAGAGACATTACTTTTCCAACAAAGGTCTGTCTAGTCAAGGCTATGGTTTTTCCAGTAGTCATGTATGGATGTGAGAGCTGGACTATAAAGAAAGCTGAATGCCAAAGAATTGATGCTTTTGAACTGTGGTGTTGGAGAAGACTCTTGAGAGTCCCTCGGACTGCAAGGAGATCCAACCAGTCCATCCAAAAGGAGATCAGTCCTGGGTGTTCATTGGAAGGACTGATGTTGAAACTTAAATTCCAATACTTTGGCCACCTGATGGGTAGAGCTGACTCACTGGAAAAGACCCTGAGGTTGGGAAAGATTGAAGGCAGGAGGAGAAGGGGATGACAAAGGATGAGATGGTTAGATGGCATCACCGACTGAATGTACATGAGTTTGGGTAAACTCTGGGAGTTGGTGATGGACAGGGAGGCCTGGCATACTGCAGTTCATGGGGTCACAAAGCGTCGGATACGACTGAGTGACTGAAATGAACTGAACTGAACATAATATCAAATTTTATTATACCATTTAAATAACATCAAAACATATAAAATACTTAAAGTTCAATGATTAATGTGTAAGATCTCTATTAAAATACAGAAACAAATTTTAAATATGACATAAATAAATAGAAAAATGGATATTGTTCATTATTTGAAAGACTCAATATGGTGAAGATGTCAATACCCTCAAACTGAACAAGTTTAATTCTAAAATTCAACATTTTTTAACTGAAAAACTGACTCTAAACTTGTTCTGCAAACCAAAAAATCCAAAAATTGTTGTCCAAAAAATGTTGAAGGGAAAAAAAGCTAATTCAGAGGACTCACAAACCTTAAAACTTACTATAAAGGAAGAAAGAAAAAAAATCTATAGCATTTACATACACACAGACAAAACTGGATAAATGAAACAATATAAAAAACCAAATTATGAAGTATGTATATATATTAAACTGATTTTTGAAACAGACACCCAGGTAATACAATGGTCAAAAGGAAAATCTTTACAACATTTGATGCTATAATGTTTGGATATCCTTATAGAAAAAAAACTGAAACATTTTCTAAATCTATGTACAATAAGAAATTCAAGTGAAAGAAAGTGAAGTGGCTCAGTCGTGTCCGACTCTTGGCGACCCCGTGTACTGCAGCCCACCAGGCTCCTCTGTCCATGGGATTTTCCAGGCAAGAATACCGGAGTGGGTTGCCATTTCCTTCTCCAGGGGATCTTCCCAACCCAGGGATCGAACCAAGGTCTCCCGCGTTGCAGGCAGACGCTTTAACTTCTGAGCCACCAGGGAAGCCCCAGAAATTCAAGATGGATAGTAAATATAAAAGCTAAAATAATAATAAATCTTCTATAAATAACATAGTAAAATGTCAACACAGTGAAAAGTGAAATAATAAATGGGACTTAAAAGTAAATAATTCTGCTCTTCAAATGCTATCATTAAGCATATTAAAAGGCAAACCACAACTGGGATAAAATACTCAACACATATATATTTAACAAGTACTTGTTTTCAAAATACATAAAGAACTCTTAGATGTCCACAACAAAAAAGCCACAAATAAAAAGGAAACAAAAATAAATAGACATTTTTCAAAATATAATATGATTGCCTGAATCTGTATGAAAAGATAATTAACATAGTTTCCTTAAATAATATCATGTCAACCCACTAAAAGAGCTAAAATTAAAAATGTGGTAATATCACGTTAGCAAAGCTGTGGAACAATTTGAATGGTCATAAATTGCTGGTGGGAACATAAAATAGTACAAGCACATTAGATAACAAATGCAGTTTTCTGTGACAATTATATCCTCATTATAATACTCACCAATTCCACTACAGAAATTTTATGGACATCTACTTGGTGTTGCTGTTCAGTCTCGCAGTTGTATCAGACTATTTGTGACCCCATAAGCTGAAGCACATCAGGCTTCCCAGTCCTTCACCATCTCCCAAAGCTTGGCCAAACTCACGTCCAATAAGCCAGTGATGCCACCCAACCATCTCGTCCTCTGTCTCCCCCTTCTCCTTCTACCTTCCATTTTTCCCTGCATCACGGTCTTTTCTAATGAGTCGGCTCTTTGCATCAGGTGTCCAAAGTATTGGAGTTTCAGCTTCAGCATCAGTCCTTCCAATGAATATTCAGGATTGACATCTTTTAGGATTAACTGATTTGATCTCCTTACAGTCCAAGGGACACTCAAGAGTCTTCTCCAATACCACAGCTCAAAAGCATCAGTTCTTCAGTGCTCATCCTTCTTTATGGTTCAGCTGTCTATTTATATGCCTGTAAATCATTACATATATATTCATTAAAATACATATATATATGTAGTATATATATAATGAAAATTATAAATAGTCATAAAATTCTGAGGCCTGAATTCTTATGTCCAAAAAATATTTTAAAATCTCATGTTCATTAATGAGAGTGAATACAAAAATTAAGTTACACAGTAAAATACTACTCAGCAATCATAAGTAATACAGAGGATGCAGTGAAGGAGCTTTGTAGTAGAAGCATCTGGGTATTGGGCTCATTGCCTCTACTGAGATAGGTAAGCTGCTCTCCCTTCACTGAACTGTCATTTGCTTATCTGTAAAATGGGGTTGTAAAAATTATCTTGAGATCCTTTGCATTATAAAATGATTTATAAATCCATTATAAAATGGCTCCTGGGTCTTTGCCCTTAACTGCTGTATAGCTTTAAGGTTTACTTTTCCATTCTGCTCTAGAACATTTAAGTTGTTTTTGTGTGTGTGTGTGTGTGTTTTATCTTGCAAATACAAATACTACTTCAATAGACATGCCTCCATGGAATTATTTGTTTTCACATGAAAGCAACTCCCACAGGTTAAATTAAACATGGGGGTCATTGGACTGAGGTAACTCTAATACCTTAGTTGCCTACATATGCAAACAAAAACCTAAGCCTAAAATGATTTGAGCTTGAGATATCAAAGTTTAAGGATAACCAATCACGGTCAATAGGCTTTTCCAAATAAAAGTAGAATGAAACACTTTGGGGAGATAAAAATATTGTATACCTTTATTGAAATAATGGTTGTAAGGGTATATATATTTAGCAGCAAATATTTGACCTTTTCTCCTAAACTCTGTGAACCTTATTTTTAATAAGGCTGACTTGGAAAAATATTATTACTCATTACAAGTTTATACCTATAATCAAGAACTCTATGACGGCATCTGAAGCTTAGATTGAAAGTATGCAATATATTTAAAATTTTTGACATTACTATTAAAAAAATATTTGTATATGTAAAAAATGTACTTGAAATTGTAGCTTTTTCAGATATTTTCTATGTATCTCTCTTGTTTTCTCCCATATAACTCTTTAATCTCTTGTATTCTCTTCAAATATATTAATTTTTTTTGTTTTTTCAGTCTTGTTTCTCCATTCACCAGTCTTTATGTATAATGATATAATATTTGTATTACCTACAGTATTTCATGGTATATTGTATTATATTGAGTCTAGCAACACAGTACATGTTTCATAAGAAAATATGCATGCACTTTTGTGATTTATTTTAAAATTTTCCTTAAAATATAATCCCTCAAAAATTAGGTTTTATTATTTGATCTTTTCTAATTTCTGGAGATAATAGCTTTAATAGGAATATAGATAGAGTAATTTTCACTGCTGTTTTATTAATTTCATTTTTGGAGAGAATCGATAAATTTACTGAATAATTTAAAAATTCATATTTCATTTTATTTTCTATTTTTATAAAACACTAACATAACTCATTTGATAAACTAAGAAAAAGTTACAACTTCAACTGTTTAAATATACTATTATTTTCTCATGAAAAGTAACAAATCAAGAACATCATTCAGCTTAATGAAAGTGAAGCATTAAGTTTCCAGTAATAATGCATTGAACCAATATTAAACAATATTTTCTATCTTTCAATCAGTGCATAAAGGGTAAAGAGTTCATTAGTCTTCTACAGGTGAAAATGTCATGAAGTCAATATTGTTGCTTTTGGCAAAGAAAAGTAGAAAATTTTAGCATGTAACAAAGTTTTATTGGTTTTATTTAAGCAAATTTACACAAGGAAAATTGTTCTTATAAGAAAAAATCATCCTAGTTAGTCTACTCACAGTCAATTACTCTAGGACAAAAAATTAATAGAAAGAGTATATTGCCTCTGTATTTCTCTAAATGTCTTTGCTTTGGCATTTAACTTCAGAGAATATGCGAGGAGTGAGTTTCCCAAATTACAACCAGTTCTTAGAAAAGAAAAAGTTTCATTATGTGATGTTATAAGAAATAATTTAATGTCTCTATTTATCACTAGTGTATCTTTCCTAATATTGCATATGCTAGAAACATCTGTGAATCTCTTGAAGAATTTTTGGATGGCCATATTTATTTTGTTGTTGCTAGTCATAATGAATATATCGAAATTCTTATAGAATGTATAAGCACATACGTGGTGTCATAATGTTGAGAAGTTAAAAAGAGAAAGACAGACAAATACACAGATTTTTGAAGAATGTAAGTCACAACCTATAGCAGTCAAAATCTAAACAGGTTCAGAGTAAAGACAATTTCTGGGATTTGAGTTCAAAGCTTGCATGTATTTTATGAAATGAGAAAATCAGTCTGGAAAGTGATGTAAGAATGTTCCAACTTTAAAAAATCTAGAGGTCAACAGAGAACAAAATATCACACATGGAGTATGCTACTGACACTTTCACTACTCTGTGCATCACTCCAGAGGAAAACATAGTCTTTGGCTAGGACCTTGATTCTTTGAAGTTTTCTCCATGGCTCTTAGCTCCCCTGTCTGGAATGCTTTCCCTTTTCTACCTTGACCACTTTTGAAATGGAACTCTAAAATATGCCTTTGACCAACTTTCTCAACCTTCTTTTAGGTTATAGAAAATTGGAAACCAGAGTAAACTTTGTTGTTTGTTTATTTTTTGGAACTTTGAACAATTTCAGTGTTTCTTAGTAAGACTGATAGAACTTTTAACAAATTTTTCAAATTTTGTGTACTTTGTCCATGAATTTGACTTAAGGCCTTAATTTATTTTAAAACACCTTCCCTTTCATATAGTCAAGCTACTGTGTGTATAATCTAGTGAATTTGCATTTAGTCCAATAGTCTTATGATTCCTGCATGAATTTGAGTTTTGAAATGTCCCTACTGGCTATTTAATTATTTCATAAGTTTTATAAAAGTGATGTAGATCCATATATTTGATCCAATTTTTAGACTAAATCTATTTCTTTCTTACAACACTCTGGATTTGATATTGGATTTCAAAAGTTGGATACAAAAATGGGTTCATTTTCCAATTTATTAAGTTATAATCCATCTATGGGCTTCCCAGGTGGCACTAATGGTAAAGAATCTGCCTGCCAATGAAGGAGGTATAAGAGCCTTGAGTTCAATCCCTGGGTCAGAAAGATCCCCCAAAGGAGGACATGGTAACCCATACAAGTATTCTTGCCTGGAGAATCCCATGGACAGAGGAGCCAGGTGAGTGGGCTACAGTCCATAGGTTTGCAAAGAGTCGGACAAAGCTGAAGCCACTTAGCACAAAACCCCTCTGTATTTCTTCTAAGATCTGCTTAAAAATTGGGGAGGTTTTTCTTTAGCTGCTCTATTTCTTTTTGGACACTATCATGTGGAAATTAACTGGACTTTCAACATTGTGCTTCACAGTTTGGCTTCTCAATTCCAAATGCTCACCGTGCATTTTCTATATTTCAAGTTACAGCAGGTGACAATTTAACAAATTATCAGATACAACAATATGGGTTGCCATTTTTCTAGTAAACTTCTCCAGCCCCTATATACAGCCAATGCCAAAGACACGTATTTTAAGCTTTTGTTAGATAACACCTCTCTTCTAGTTCTCAATTCTGAATCAGATGGCTCTTACTGTATAACAAACCATCACAAAAATTAGTGACTTAAAACAATTTGTTATGTTCTAGTTAATTTAATTAGCTCAAAATATGAATTTGTGGTTATCAGATTAGCATAAATGCTTCATATAATGCAAAAGACCATTTACTATATTAGTAGAACTGATAAAGTTTAAGGAATTGGTTAAAGAGGATGTACAAATGATTAGTATAAGGCTAATAAGTAGTGTTAGAAAAGTCATATGAAATGCTGCTATTATTTATTCTTCTATTTGTTTATAAGTGTACACATACACACGAACACAAATTTTGTATTAGTATCAGATAGGTAATAAATTCATTGGCAATAAATGCATCCTAGGATAATTTCAGAGTTTACCAACACCCTCCAAGACCAAAGGAGCCAAGTGGGTGGTGACATAATGTATCCAATACATTTCACTTAATCCCTTTAAAATCAGATGGATCATAGAGTGTGGATACTATGTTTAATGTGTTATCTTTACAGAAATAGACCAGCATAGCTTGTGGTTGTTCAAATGTGCACATTAACTTGACAAATCCTTCCTTTTAATTCCCATTGAAAGTGAATGTGGTAAATATAAACTGGAAAATACTTCAGGTGCCATTTTAACACGTGTGCTAGAGAGTAAATTACATAGAAAATTTACACTAAAGCCCCATTATGATTTTGGAGAAAAGTCATGCTCTGGACATTTCTAAAAAAGTGCCATTTGAGAAGGCTGAGACCGAGATAGTGGAGCAGGAGAACAAGGAACTTCCCTCCCCCTGTGCACACATTAAAAATGCATTTGTATATGGGACGAGTCTCACTGAAAACTAACTGGATTTACTTCACTCAGTATGACAATCTCTAGGATGATCTATGTTGCTGAAAATGGCAGAGAAGGAGAAATATCATATGCCATCCTTTATATGTGAAATGTAAAAACAAATGATACAAATAAACTTACTTACAAAACAGAAACGGATTCACAGCTTTGAAATAATGGTTACCAGTTAGAGGGATAGTTAGGGAGTTTGAGGTAGACTGCTATATTTGAAATGGATAACCAAAAAGAGCCTACAATATAACACATGGAACTCTGCTCAAAGTTGTGTGGCAACTGGGATGGGAGGAGGGTTTCAAGAAGATTGCATACATATATATCTATGGCCAAGTCCCTTTGCAGTACACCTGAAACTATCACAACATTGTTAATTGGCTACACCCCAATACAAAATAAAAATGCTAACCACCCCACCCCCAAAAAAGAAAAAGGAAACCAACTGGAAACTTGCAGAAAGACTCCCAAACAACTAAGGATGAAAGAAAGATCCATATGGAATCAGATAGGAAGGAAAGGTAAGTGACCAAGTTGCAACCTATGGCCCTGGAAGAGATTTCAGAGGAAAAGAAGGAATAAATGGATGAAGATCCTACCTAGGGAGTGAGTAATTCAAGCCACAAATTGGATCCTCCAACCCTCAGGTCCAAAACAGGGAACACCAGCTGCCTTGCTGATTGGAAGGCCACTGGTACTAACAAGAGGTCTGCGGGCAGCCTGAACTCTACTCGTTAAAAGCACATGCATGACTGGGCTGTGCTGTGTTTTGTCACTCAGTCATGTCTGACTCTTTGAGACCCCATGGACTGTAGCCTGCCAGGCTCCTCTGTCCACGGAGATTCTCCATGCAAGAATACTGGAGTGGGTTGCAGACCCTCCTCCAGGGGATCTTCCCAACTGAGGGATCAAACCCATGTGTCCCATGGTGCAGGTGGATTCTTTACCATCTGGGCCACCAGGGAAGGCCAACAAAACTAGAGTGGGTAGCCTCTTCCTTCTCCAAGGGATCTTCTCGACCCAGGAATTGAACTGGGGACTCCTGCATTGCAGAAGGATTCTTTATCAGCTGAGCTACCAGGGAAGCCTGCATGCATAACTACTTGCTCCCAATGAAGGGAAGGGGAGCAGAGTGAGACTGCAGGGGTGGCTGGTTCCAGCATCAGCCAAGTGAATTCTCCAGTACTGCCTGCTTCACAATGCAACTCCAAACTAAGAAGAGGATTTGATTCAAAGAAAGAGATGGTTCAGTATCAAAGAGGAACCAAAGCAAGGTAGGAGCTTTGATTACAGGGACTTATACAAAGCAGTGCCTCAAAAGAAGATCCAATCTTTATCTACAACTGGACCACTCCAGTTCATGCCCTGAATACCAGCTGGAAACACACACAGGACTCACAACCCTGTGTAGCAAATCCACAACAGGGTGAAGTTGGCAGCGGCTAAGGGAAAGATCAGCTGTGAGAGACAAAGGAGGACCAGACCTGAGTGGCAAATCTGAGCAGGGTGGGGGTAGCAATTACAGGTACTTACTTAGGCAGTTCAGCAAAAGAGCTCTGATCTCAGTCTGTAGCTGGAAAGCCACAGCCAGCACAACGACCCATGTTTCGAAGCGGCACAGATCCTTCTTGCTCCAGCACTCTCTTCCACCCCGGGGTGCTGGTGCTGGTGCTGGCAAGGGGAAGGAATTGAGCCAATAAATATCGAGCATTCAGGATCTCTGCTCTAGCAACTTGGGGACAAACTCTACGCCTACTGAAGTAGTGACAGACATTGAGCAGAGAGGAGATCTGGCTCATACTTGACTCCTGCCTTAGCCTGGTATTAAAAAGTACCAGACAGAACTAGAGAATACAATAATAGAAATGAAAAACATGATAAAAGGAATTAATAGCAGATCAGGTGATACAGAAAAATACGTAAGTGATCTTGATATAATAATGGAAAATGCCCAATTTGAACAGAAAAAAAAAGTCAAAAAATAAAAACAGTGTAAGAAATCTATGAGATAATATTAAGTCTACCAACAGTCAGTGGTAGTGGTCCCAAAGGATAAGAGAGAAGAATGTTCAAAATATATTTGATGAAATTATGGCTTAAAATTTCCCAAACTTAAAGAAGAAAACATATATCCATGTATTGGAAACAATAGAAGGTCACAAAAAGATGAACCCAAACAGACCTACACCAAGGCATATGATAATTAAAATGACAAAGGTTAAATAAAAAGAATTCTAAAGGCAAAAAGGCAAAAAAAAAAGTTATAAGCAAGGGAAGCCATCTTAAGGCTTGATTTTCCAGCAGAAACTTTGTAGCCCAGAGGCGACTGGCATGAAATAGGCAAAGTGCTGAAAGGGAAAAATTTGAAACCTAAGATACTCTACTGAGAAAGATGATTGTTTAGAATTCAAGGAGGGATAAATAAATTCTTGGACAAATGAAAACTAAAAGAGGTCACCAATACTAAAGCTACCCTAAAAGAAATGTTAAGTGTCATCACTAAGTGGAAGAGAAAAGGCTATAACAAGATTTAAGGATCTACAGGAAAGAAAAGATTCCACTAAAAACACTAAATTTATAGTAAAAGCTAATTATTAGCTACTCCAATAAACTAGTACAAAGTTTAAAAGACAAAGGAAAATTATAAAATTAACTATGAGTACAACAATTGAAGGCAGGAGGAGAAGGGGACGACAGAGGATGAGATGGTGGATGGCATCACTGACGCGATGGACATGAATTTGAGCAAGCTCCGGGAGCTGGTGAGGGACAGGGAAGCCTGGCGTGCTGCAGTCCATGGGGTCGCAAAGAGTCAGACAAAACTGGGCGACGGAACTAAACTGAACAACAATCAGAAAAGGCATAATCACACAGGTGTAAAATATGACATCAAAAACAAAATATGGGGGAGGAGAGCAAAAACATCAGACCTTTTAGAATGTGTTTGAACTTAAAGGATTACCTTTAAAACAAGTAGATATATTAATAGTTACATGTAAACATACTTGAACCTCGTGGTAACCACAAATCAAAAACCTACAATAGATACACAAAACAATAGACAGAAAAGAACACAAGTACATCACCAAACAAAGTTATCAATCCACAAAAGATGAAACACAAGCATACCACTAAAAAAAATCCTCAGACCACAAAAGATAAACTCATAAAAGAAAAGAACAGAGAACTGAAAAAAAAAAAAAACAAGTGATAAAGTGGTAGTGAGTACATAACTATCAATAACTGTTTTAAATATCATTGAATTATGTACTCTAATCTAAAGACATAGGTTGGCATATTGGATAAAAAAGAAGACCCATCTATACACTTCTTACAAGAGATTCACTTCAGAGTTAATGACAAAAGAGACTAAAATTCAGGGGATGAAAATGATATTTCATCAAACAGAAAAACCAAAAAAGTAGGGATAGAAAAACTCATACCAGACAAAATAGACTCTAAAACAAAGTCTATAACAAAAGACAAAGGAAGGCATTGTTGATAATATAAGGATCAATACAAAAAGGAGATAAAACAGCATTCATTGCCTAATTCAGAAGTACCTAAATACATAAAGCAAATGTTGACAGATAGAAAAACAGAAATTACCTTAACAAAATAGTACGGAAATTTAATAGCCCAAATACCACCCAGACAGAAAATCAAAAAACAACAATGGTCTTGTAGGACAAAATAGACTAGATGAACTTAATACGTATCTACAGATGTTCATGTGTGCTAAGTGAGTTCAGCTGTGTCTAACTCTTTGTGGCCCTATGGATTGTAACCTGTTGGGTTCCTCCGTTAAGGAGAGGAGGAAAGATATACTCATCTGAATGCAATGTTCCAAAGAATAGCAAGGAGAGATAAGGAAACCTTCCTAAATGATCAATGCAAAGAAATAGAGGAAAACATGGGATGGGAAAGACTAGAGATCTCTTCAAGCAAATTAGAGATACCAAGGGAATATTTCATGCAAAGATGGGCACAATAAAGGACAGAAACAGTATGGACCTAACAGAAACAGAAGATATTAAGAAGAGGTGGCGAGAATACACAGAAGAACTATACAAAAAAGGTCTTCATGACCCAGATAATCACGATGGTGTGATCACTCACCTAGAGCCAGACATCCTTTAGTCTGAAGTCAAGTGGGCCTGAGGAAGTATCACTACAAACAAAGCTAGTGGAGGTGATGGAATTCCAGCTGAGCTATTTCAAATACTAAATGATGATGCTGTGAAAGTGCTGCACTCAATATGCCAGCAAATTTGGAAAACGCAGCAGTGGCCACAGGACTGGAAAAGGTCAGTTTTCATTCTAATCCCGAAGAAAGGCAATGTCAAAGTATGTTCAAACTTCAGCACAATTGCAGTCATCTTACAAGCTAGCAAAATAATGCTCAAATTTCTCCAAATGAGGCTTCAACAGCATGTGAACCAAGAAATTCCAGATGTTCAAGCAGTGTGTAGAAAAGGCAGAGGAACCAGAAATAAAATTGGCAACATCCATTGGATCATCAAAAAAGCAAGAGAGTTCAAGAAAAACATCTACTTCTGCTGTACTGAATACACCAGAGCCTTTGACTGTGTAGATCACAACAAACTGTAGCAAATTTTTCAAGAGATGGAAATACTAGACCACCTGACCTGCCTCCCAAGAAATCTGTATGCAGGTCAAGAAGCAACAACAGTTCGATTCAGACATGGAACAACGGACTGCTTCCCAATTTGGAAAGGAGTACATCAAGGCTCTATATTTTCTCCTTGCTTACTTAACTTACATGCAGAGTACATCATGTGAACTGCCAGGCTGCATGAAGCATAAGCTGGAATCAAGATTGCCAGGAGAAATATCAATAACCTCAGATACGCAGATGATACCACTCTTATGGTAGAAAGCAAATATGAACTGAAGAACCTCTTTATGAAAGTGAAAGAGGAAAGTGAAAAAGCTGGCTTAAAACTCAGCATTCGAAAAACGAAGATCATGGCATCCATTCCCACCACTTCATGGCAAATAGATGGGGAAACAATGAGAACAGTGACAAACTTTCTTTTCTTGAGCTCCAAAATCACTGCGGATGATGACTGCAGCCATGAAATTAAAAGATGCTTGCTCCTTGGAAAAAAAGCTATGAGAAACCTAGGTAGCACATTAAAAAGCAGAGACCTTGCTCTGCCAACAAAGGTCCATCTAGTCAAAACTATGGTTTTTCCAGTAGTCATGCATGGATGTGAGAGTTGGACTATAAAGAAAGCTGAGCACTGAAGAATTGATGCTTTTGAGTTATGGTGTTGGAGAAGACTCTTGAGAGACCCTTGGACTACAATGAGATCAAACCAGTCAATCCTAAAAGAAATCAGTCCTGAAAGTTCATTAGAAGGACTGATGCCGAAGCTGAAGCTCCAAACTTTGGCCACCTGATGCAAAGAGCTGATTCATTAGAATGACCCTGATGCTGGGAAAGATTGAAGGCGGGAGGAGAAGGGGACAAGAGAGGATGAGATGGTTGGATGGCATCACTGATGCATTGAACATGAGTTTGAGTAGACTCCGGGCATTGGTGATGGACAGGGAGTCCTGGCTTTCTGCCATCCATGGGGTCGCAGGGAGTCCAGCATGACTGAGCGATTGAACTGAACTGAATGGAAACTTCTAATACCATGTATATCTTCAATTGTTATACTGCCAAGAAAATTGACTCCAACTAAAATAATATATTCTTCCAGTGTGCTCATGAAATTCTCCAAAGTTTTATATCCTATAGCAAATAATTTGCCATATATTTGTAGAACCTCAAATATTTAAAGCACTTTAAATTTAAATGAGGGGAAATTTTACCACAGGAGGGCCTTTTAAAAGAGATACATAGATGTATTTAAGGGCATGTGTACTGAGATTCACAAGTTACTTTGAGATATAGCAAAAATGAAATGAATTGATGGATAGATAGAGGGATAAATAGTTTGATACATATGAGGAAACCAATTATATTAAAATATTAAGGGCAAAATATCTAGAGCGGTTAAATTAGCACACATTACAATTTTTTTTTATTTTTTTAGTTTTGCTACGTTTGAAAATTTTATAGTAAAACTTTGAAAAAAATGGAACATTTAGGGAGAAGAAAAATTATCCATTTAGAATGTGTGTCTTTTCCTCACTCTTTCATTTTCAGAATTGATTTCTTTCAATATTTGGCAGCATCTGGTGGCCTATTTGCTCCCTAAATCACCCATCCACCCCACTTCTTCTAATCCCCCATTCCTCACTTTGTGTATAGCTTCAGTTTTCTTTCAGTGCTGTCTCCTTTCAGAGACAATTTGCCAATTACTTGGTTCTGTTTTCAGATGTGCTGCTTCAAGCTCTACATCTTCCTCCTAACTGGGTCCACTACAAACATCCATGGGGACTGGGTTAGCAATGCTACATTCCCCCAATCCCAAGAAAACCTAAGGGACAAAGAAGAAAACCCCAAGTACTGGAGATATCAATCATTCTACAAGGACTTGATTTTCACATCAAAAGAATATTTTTAGAAAACCATGATGATATATTGGAGCAAAGTGTTTTGATAACTGTTTACCAAATGACTGTCTTTAATAATTATAATATTTTGGCACACTCTTGAACAGTCCTTCCTCATTGTGGGCTACCAATAATTTTAATTTCAGGATGGATGAATCAGTCAGTGGTAGATTGCTTTAATCATTGTTATTTGTTGCTCCTAGAGTAGAAATTCTTAGAGTAATTTAACATTTGTTAGGACTGTGCCATATGGTAGTCTACCTATTCCAAACAATCAGATGTTTTGATGTAAGTTTGTGACAGATTTTAATTTCCTTCTGTATTTGATGTTATTTCTCTCTTTTCTATTTAAACAAAGTTCTGTACTTGTCAGTCTCCGTTTTCTGGTTGTTTTGTAAAACTACAATCAGTGATGTATGATGAAAAGTACTCTAAATAGGAGACAGAAGGCAAATTTTAGGAAATAATTACCCATGTGTTTTTATAGACATTTGGGAGTTACACAAATAGTTTAACTTCTATCTTCATTTTTCCTTAATTTGTAAACTGAAGAGGCAAATCTGAATAATTTCTAATGTTAGTACCAGTTCTATTATTTCATCTATTTTGCTATGTCTAAAACCATTCATTGTGTGAAGCAAGTATTAATTGCCTAATATTATTAACATGCATTAACAACCAAAATCAAATTCTACTTACATGACAATTTGCCTATTGATAATTATTTAGTCTGTATTTCAGTATTTTTGACTTGTTATCCAGTTCCTATTACAGCTAAAGTTTTTTTGTTTTATTTTTGTATCGTTACATTTTAAGGCTGGTATTTAACCTATAAATTTCAACTTAAGTATAAATTTCATTTTGACAGTGTTCTAGATTAGAGCATATACTAAAAGAAGACATGAAAATGGTTCCTCATTCTGGAAGCTCTCTGAAATAACTAAAGCCTCTGCCCTGTTCCTTCCAAGACTGCAAAGAAAAGTATAACACAGCATGACACAATAGAAAGACTACAATTATCTTCAAGGCCCAGTTCAGATATGTGGATTCTGTGTGTCTCTGGGGAAATTACTTCTCTGAGCTCTATCATGATAATAGCATTGACTCCCTATGATTGCTTAAGTATTGGAAATAACATATTCACAAAATATTTGACATAATGTGCTTTTCATAAAAGAAAGCATTAAAAGAAATCAGAATATGAAAGATGGTCTCAAATTTAGATAGCAAAGGTCAATGGAAACAGATTACTAATCAGATAAAGCAACAATAACACTTGATTGAAGAGGGTGGTATTAGAGATCTTTAGTCAGGTTGAAGCAAACTTAATGAGTAAATTGGAATGTCATGTACCTGGAATCATTTTTTTCTCTCTTAAAAATGTCATTTAAACGTACTCGAAATAATATCAATTGTTTTGTTTTATTAATTTTACAATAAGATCTCACATGATATACTAAGTATAGCTAAGAGTGGTCTTTATTCCAGCTATGCATTTTCTTTTCAACACTTCAGGCACACTATACTTGAAGCTCCTTGATTTTTTCCCCTAAATATATTATATATCCATCTATTCAAAGAAGAAATATCAATCCCTTCTCCAGTTTCTGTCCATAACACACTCACTACCATTTCTGGACATGAGAATAAGCAAACTCCGGGAGACAGTGAAGGAGAGGGAAGCCTGGTGTGCCGCAGTCCATGGGGTTGCAAAGTGTTGGACACAAATTAGAGAATGAACTCACAAAAAAATATGTTCATCTTGATATGGTCCCATGACTTTTTCAGTCAAGGGCTGTGCTTTGTTTTTTTTGCTTGTTTGTTTTGTTTTTGTATTTTTTAACTTTTTCTGTACACCGTAGAATCTGTAAGACTTCTGGTCACTAAATTCTGATTCTGCTGCTTGCCAGTTATGGGACCTTGAATATGGTAGTTGAATTTCCTCAGTCTTAGTTCCTCTTCTGAGAAGCAAAGAGGATAATATCAATATCAGAAGATTATACTAATAGTAAGAAATACATGAAATAATTCTGTCCAATTTCTTGTTCTTTTTCTATATTGACTAATTTGATCGATTGGTTGTGTCAGGCCTTAGTTGCAGCATGCCAGCTCTTCGTTGTGGCCTTCAGGTTTCTCTCCAGTTGTTAGGCACAGGTTTAGTTGCCCCAAGACTTGTGGGATCTTAATTCCCAGAGAGATAGAATACACATCCCCTGCCCTGGAAGACAGACTCTTAACCACTAGACACCAGGGAAGTCCCTCCACTTGTTCTGCTGCTGCTGCTGCTGCTAAGTCACTTCAGTCGTGGCCGACTCTGTGCGACCCCATGGACGGCAGCTCACCAGGCTCCCCCGTCCCTGGGATTCTCCAGGCAAGAACACTGGAGTGGGTTGCCATTTCCTTCTCCAGTGCATGAAAGGGAAAAGTGAAAGTGTAGTCGCTCAGTCGTGTCCGACTCTTAGCGACCCCATGGACTGTAGCCTACCAGGCTCCTCCATCCATGGGGTTTTCCAGGCAAGAGTACTGGAGTGGGGTGCCATTGCCTTCTTCCCACTTGTTCTAACTGTAGTCAAAGTATCTATTGAAGAACCTAATGAAAGACAGGCTCAGAAAATTATTATAGATATGTCATTAATTTATGTACCATTTTCATTTGTTTTGTTCTTTCCTAAGGTAAGAGTCTTTTTAAATAAACCTTTGTACATCTAAGAAATAATCTGCAATATTACTTGCAATATTTATAGATTAACATATGTTAATTTTTATAGACTACAGCTACATTGCTATAAATTTAATCACTTAAATCATATTGCTGTGCAAGTTAAATATTTTATCAAAATTTCTTCATTCAATAGATATGATATTCTTTTGTAATAAAATGATATTTTAACGTTGAACCATGCACTTTCTAGTCCATTATATGTGGTACATATTTTCTTGTTCCTGGAGTGAAATTTCTGTCAATATTAAAACTAAATTAACAACTTTCTATAAAGTAATTATTTACAGCAACACATAGCAAATGGCCTGCCTAATGGAATATGATATACACGAAAATTTCTCTTTCAGTTCAGTTCAGTCGCTCAGTCGTGTCCGACTCTTTGCAACCCCATGAATTGCAGCACGCCAGGCCTCTCTGTCCATCACCAACTCCCGGAGTCTACCCAAACCCATGTCCATCGAGTCGGTGATGCCATCCAACCATCTTATCCTCTGTCGTCCCCTTCTCCTCCCGCCCCAAATCCTACCCAGCATTAGAGTCTTTTCCAATGAGTCAACCCTTCGCATGAGGTGGCCAAAGTATTGGAGTTTCAGCTTCAACATCAGACTTTCCAATGAACACCCAGGATTGATCTCTTTTAGGATGGATTGATTGGATCTCCTTGCAGTCCAAGGGACTCTCAAGAGTCTTCACCAACACCACAGTTCAAAAGCATCAATTCTTCTGTGCTCAACTTTCTTTATAGTTCAACTCTCACATCCATACATGACCACTGGAAAAACCATAGCCTTGACTAGACGGACCTTTGTTGGCAAAGTAATGTCTCTGCTTTTAAATATGCTATCTAGGTTGGCCATAACCTTCCTTCCAAGGAGTAAGTGTCTTTTAATTTCATGGCTGCAGTCACCATCAGCAGTGATTCGGGAGCCCAAAACAATAAAGTCTGACACTGTTTCCACTGTTTCCCCATCTATCTGCCATGAAGTGATGGGACCAGATGCCATGATCTTAGTTTTCTGAACGTTGAGCTTTAAGCCAACTTTTTCACTCTCCTCTTTCACCTTATTCTATATTAAAAAGGTCATATCAGTTTTTCCATGAAGTTCCTCAAATTAATTTCCTTAAATTATTTACTTCTTTATTTAAATAGTTTAAATATTTATGTTTTCATATTACATATGGGTTAGAAGGATAATATATGAATTCATAATCAGTTTTCTATACTTTACTTAAATAATCAGATTATCTCTTCCAAAGTTCAGCATTGTTCATAATACCATAACACTTTATGTGTGTCACCTCTTTCCACTCACTTTTTTACAAAGAAAATATTTGTGAACATACATGTATATTCAAACAGCTCCTTCAGAAAAGGAGCCCTGGGTTGATCACTTTTGAGTGTTCATTGCCTGGTATTTTGTCTTGAACATGATAAATACTCAAACAATAACTTGAAATGAGCCAAACTGAGAGGGTGGGACCCATAAGTTGCACTTTTACTAAAACAGAGACATGGGTCAACTACAGATGGGGAAATGAGAGCCCAGCAGACCATCATACAGAAGCATTAAGGAATAGGAAGTTGGGAGCATGATGTGACATTTCTCAGATTTTCCTTGCTCTTACACATACACAGAAACATAATTTATAGATATAAAAAGGGACACTGCAACCTGTCATCTCCTTGAATGCCATTGTATATTTGGTGAAAAAAGCTGTCTACAATTTTAACAGCACTATAAACTCAAACAAAAGTCATTCAATGCCATTTTCAGCCTGAGTTTAATCATTTGTGAAAAGCTTGCTGTTCATAATAAGCACCTATAAAATGAAAGCTTGTATTGCAGAGGAGACTCTAGGTTTCAATGTGTTTATTTACCTTCATGTCCCCATGATGTAAACACAGCCCGTTTTTCAGATGTCAAAAACCCATAATGATCAACAGCACAATGAGCGTTAAAACACTCAGAGGTTTCCACAGACCTTAAATAATATATGCTCAAGGCAGACTGTTCATGCTATAGAATTTCATTATCTGTATCACATTTATCTAATATATAGCTTCACAAATACATTTCAACATTGATTTAACCATGTGATAAATTCTCCTTTGCTTTAAACACAGGAATATTTTATATGAAGTAATTTTAAGTAGATATGTTATTCTTGTGAGTATGATTGTCTGTGCAAGCACAATTCCAATGTTGGATGTTAGCTTTTGTCTTAGGATACTGAATACTTACAGATATTTTGATAGATATTATTAAATTCAGAAGATCATAAAATTGGGATAAACCTATGAAAAGATATAGTGGGGAAAATACTTGCAGCAGAGAGTTCTACATTCCTTTACCAAATGTTTTAGGCATTTAATTTTCATCTGAAATATATTTTTGGTACTCAAATTGCTTGAAAACTATTTGTTTTGCATGATAGGAACATTAGAGTGGAGACTGTAAAACTTCACTTCTTACAAACTCCATTTACTAGCAACAGCTATGTTTGAAATAGAAAAAGGAAACACAAAGAATACAACAACAAACTAGCTGAAAAATAAGTTTACCAAGACAAGGAAAGGAATTTTTAAGTCTCAGCCTGTCACCCCTATACCTAGCAACAGTGATTCAGTCTCCCCCAATGACAATTGAGGGTCTACCTTGCTGCAGGATCAATGGAATAGGCTAATGCAGAATCTTTTGGTCCAGCAATGAAACAGACAACTCACACAATACAAATATACATGCACAGAGCAAGTCAAATACATTTGTATATATGTATACGTGCACACATATATGCTGTTGCTGCTGCTAAGTCACTTCAGACATGTTCGGATCTCTGATCCTATGGACTGTAACTTCAGGGTCCTCTGCCCATGGGATTCTCCAGACAAGAATACTGGAGTGGGTTGCTGTGCCCTCCTCCAGGGGATCTTCCTGACCCAGGGATCGAACCCACATCTCCTGTGTCTCCTGTATTGCAGGTGACTCTTTACCCACTGAGCCTCCTGGGAAACTCACACACATATATAGATATATATGAAATATATAGGCACTGAAGTCTCAACTTTTAATAGTTGTATAAACAATGTAGTTGTTTAAAAAATCATTAATGATAGCCATTAGAGAATTAAATTGACTTTTAGCAGTAATATTAGATGCCATAATAAACTGAACTTTATCAAAGTTTTGAGTGAGTATAAATTAGAAATCTAGCATTCTTAGTCAAACAAGTGGGATCAAATGCCGTAAAAACTGACTCATTTGAAAAGACCCTGATGCTGGGAAAGACTGAAGGCAAGAGAAGAGTACAACAGAGAATGAGATGGTTGGTTGGTATCATTCACTCAATGGACATGAGTTTGAGTAAACTCTGGGAGTTGGCGATGAACAGGGAAGCCTGGTGTGCTGCAGTCCGTGGGGTCACAGAGTCAGACATGCCGTAGGAACTGAACAACAATCATTTAAGTGGACCAATTTAGTTATGGGGCTTCCCAGGAGGTCCTAGTGGTAAATAACCCAACTGCCAATGCAGGAGACCTGAGACGCAGGTTCGATCCCTGGGTTGGGAAGATTCCCTGGAGGAGGGCATGGCAACCAACTCCAGTATTCTTGCCTGGAGAATCCCTTGGACAGAGGAGCCTGGCAGACTACAGTCCATAGGGTCACAAAGAGTCAGACAAAACTGAAGCAACTTAGCATGCATGCAGGCATGTATACAAAAGCTTTTCTACTACAGTTGATAATGCTTGAGAAAGAACACAAAAAAAGAGATGGAAAAATTAGAAAACATGAAGTAAGTGAAATGGGAGCCCTAAATGAAATGAATATGAAATAGCAAAAGTGAAACAAACTACATGAAAGAAAAGATCATCATATAGTCCAGTTGTTTATAAACATGTCTGCTCACTAGAATCACATCTGGTGCTTTGGAGGAAAAAAAGCAATACCTGTGCATTTGTATTTTTCAATAAATTCCAATATCATTTTATAATGCACCTGGATTTTAAAAAAGTGATTACAGGGTTTTCTATTAAATGGTAGTTCTAGTGATATAGGCTTCCCTGGTGGCTTAGGTGGCAAAGCCTCTGCCCGCAATGCAGGAGACCTGGGTTTGATCCCTGGGTGGCAAAGATCCCCTGGAGAAGGAAATGGCAACCCACTCCAGTCCTCTTGCCTGGAAAGTCCCATGAACAGAGGAGTCCATGGGGTCACAGAGAGTCGGACACGACTGAGCAACTTCACTTTCTTTCTTTCTAGTGATATAGAATTCTATTATTTTCTGTTGACCAATAATGATAAAATGGTATTATATTTTATGCCTCCCTGGTGGCTCAGATGGTAGAGAATCTGCTTTCACTGCAGAAGATCCAGGTTCAATCTCTGGGTCAGGAAGATCCTCTGGAGAATGGAATGCCTACCCTCTCTAGTATTCTTGCCTGGAGAATTCCATTGACAGCTTATATTATATCTTATATAACACAGTGGTATTATATATAATATAGTCTAGAAAATTTATTATTTTAGTGATTTTTTTGAAAATTTTGAATGAAGCTTGAAACTTCTAATTAAATGTTGAGACTATAAATAAATATATGTTGTTAAAAAACAGGAAATCAACATGATACAATATTATTAACTAAAGTATAGATTTTGTTCAAATTTCACAAAATTTTATTATGGTCCATTATTTGTTTTCATATCCTATTCAAGATTCTACATTGTAGTTGCATTGAGCAGTTTCAACTGCATGCAACAAATTCGGATAAATTCTCTTTTCATTTTTATTGTTACAAATATTTTCTAACATCCATCATTTAAAAGTGGACATTTAATTTCCAAATACATGGGGTCTTTACAGGATCTTTGATATTAACTTCTGATTTTGATATTAATTTCTCATTTAAATGCTTTATTCACTGTAATCACCCTCTGTATTTTTTTAGTCTTTTAACTTTATTGAGACTTTCAATGGCTAAGTCAAAGATGCCTCTTGGTAAATGTCACATTGCACTTGAAAATATGTGGATTTTTTCAAATATATTTTCATATTGATCGTTAACATAATTTCATAGTGGTAAGAGAACAAATTCTGTATGATTTCAATACTTTTAGATCTTGAATGTTTTGCCCCTGGATATGTTCCAATGACTCCTGGTTTATAGTCTATGGGGACTCAAACAGAATTTGTGTCCTGCTGTTGTGTGAAAATTGTATAAATCTTAATTATGTTGAAAAAAATAAAATGAATTTTAAGAAGAATTGAATTGACTAAGAAAAAGTATGCTATGGAGTGTATAAAGAGGTATTTTTTAAAACAATAATCAATATCTAACTACTTGAAATAAATAGGATTATTTAAACTATGCAAATGTGGTTCAGTAAATGAAATAATGAACAATAAAATCAATATCATCACAAACCATGACCTTCCAATCACCACATAGCAATAGCAACAAAACTGGTGTTTTCACAGCTCTTTTCAGTTATTGTTCTCTATTTTGAAGCTGTCATATGGCAGTTATTTCAGTTAAAATTAGAATAAAATCTGAATTTGCTGTGTAGATGCAGCCTGACCTTTTTGTCTACATCCCTGATTACTTGTGGCTCAGATGGTAAAGAATCTGCCTACAATGTGGGAGACCTGGGTTCAATTCCTGGGTTGTGAAGATCCCCTGGAGAAGAGAAAGGCTACCCACTCCAGTATTCTGACCTGGAGAATTCACAGAGTTGGACACAACTGAGCGACTTCTGCTGATTTCATCCTTTCTCCATGACCATAATTCGTCAGCAACAGTTACATTCTTTCACTTCCTGGAAAATCTCTTCCTCATTCCCAAGTCATATCATTGCACTTTTTGTAACATATACCTAGAATGCATTTCTTGTACATGTTCATATGGTTGGTCTTCTTCATAGTCAAAATCAGCCCAAGTAAAATCTCCTAGAGAGATCCTTTCTGCCCACCCAAGTAGATGATGTTCAATTCCTTGCCATTCACTATCATATTACTTGATTTTTATTTTCTTCCTTGCTTTTATTGTGTTCTTGTATTATACTGTTTCCAAGTTTATTGTTGTAAACGATAGACAGTAAGCTTCATGGGTGCAGGTACTTAAGCTTTTTCATTGTTGAATTACACTAGAGTATCAATACCTACTGAGTATTTAATAAATATCTGTTTATTTATTCATTAATTCAACAC
Organism: Giraffa tippelskirchi; assembly: GCF_054371585.1. Lineage (NCBI taxonomy): Eukaryota > Metazoa > Chordata > Mammalia > Artiodactyla > Giraffidae > Giraffa > Giraffa tippelskirchi. The sequence continues at coordinate 87,713,146 of NC_137285.1, read as the reverse complement.
ATGTTTCTTAAAAGTCTACTATGTTCCAGATACTCTTTTAACGTCAGGTGATATAGTTGCTTAAAAACAGAGAAAAAAAAAATCCTGCTTTCATAAACATTATAATAGTGGTGACAAACAAGAAAGCTTTTGAATTAGGGACTCCAGAAAGCAAGGATAGGACCGAAAAATTTTGAGTCTCTGTATATTCCCATTAAATTTTTTCTCCCAGTTTTATTAAGGTATAACTGACATATAGCACTGTATAAGGTGTACAGCAGAGAGATTGGATTTACGCATATTATGAAGTGATTATCACAAGTTTTGTGAGTATTCACTATCTCCTATAGACACTAAATAAAACAATAACACATTTTTTTTCCCTTGGGATGAGGATTCAGGATTTACTCTTTTAACAACTTTCATATATAACAAACAGCAGTGTTAATAATATTTATTATGTTGTACATTACATCTCTAGTACTTATTAATATTGTAACTGGAAGTTTGTACTTTTGACTACCTTTATCCATATCCCCCTCCCCCAGTTCCTCACTTACCCATCTCTCCATCAATGGTAACCACAAATTTGATCTCTTTTTCTATGAGTTTGCTTATTTTGGAAATATAACTGGCTTACAACACTATGTTAGATCTTTTTACAAAACACAAAAATTTGATATTTCTATATATTTCAACATGATTACCACAATAAGCCTGGTTACAATATGTCGCCACACAAATTTCATAGTTGAATATAATGCCCCTACTGTACATTTCGTATCCATACTTATGACTCATTTATTTTGCAACTGGAAGTTTGTACCTCTTAATCCTCCTCAGCAATTGCTTTCCTCCACCTACTCACCTCCTATCTGGCAAACACATGTTCTCTGTGTCTATAACTATGTTTATGCCTTGTTGCTGCTACTGCTGCTGCTAAGTCACTTCAGTCGTGTCTGACTCGGTGCGACCCCATAGATGGCAGCCCACCAGGCTCCCCCGTCCCTGGGATTCTCCAGGCAAGAACACTGGAGTGGGTTGCCATTTCCTTCTCCAATGCATGAAAGTGAAAAGTGAAAGTGAAGTCGCTCAGCCGTGTCCGACTCTTAGCGACCCCATGGACTGCATCCTACCAGGCTCCTCTGTCCATGGGATTTTCCAGGTGAGAGTACTGGAGTGGGGTCGCCATCACCTTCTCCGTTATGCCTTTTTATGTTTGTTCATTTTGTTTTATCGGATTCCATATATAAGTGAAACCACACAATGTTTGTCTTACTCTCTCTGACTGTGTCACTTAGCATGATGAACCCTCACAGTTCATTCTTTTGTTGTAAACAGCAAGATTTTTTTTTCCTTTTTTGTTCGGTTGTCTATTGATGGACACTTAAGTTGCTTTCATTTCTTATCTATTATAAATAAATTCATATAAATTTCATATCTTATCTCTTATAAATAATAGTGTAATGAATATATGGGGTTTATATATCTTTTTTAACAGTGTTTTTGTTTTCTTTGTATAAATACCTAAGAATGGTGCTGCTGGGTCATACAGTAGTTCAATTTTTAGTTTTTGAGAAATCTCCATAATGTTTTCCATAGTGGCTATATCAGTTTACATTCCTAGCAACAGTGTATAAGGATTATCTCTTCTCACATCCTCACTGATAATGGCAATTTATTGTGTTTTTGACACCAGCCATTCTGACAAGTGCGAGGTAATATGTTGTGGTTTTAATTTGCATTTCACTAAAGATTGGTGCTTTAGAGCATCTCTTCATGTGTCTATTGGCCATATGCATATCTTCCTTGGAAAAATGTCCAGTCAGATCCTCAGCCCCTTTTTTAATTAGGCTGTTTGTTTTTGATGTTGAATTGTATGAGTTCTTTGTATATTTTGGGTATTAACCCCTTATCATATATAACAATTGAAAATATCGTCTCCCATTCAGTAGGTGGTCTTGTCATTTCATTGCTTCCTTTACTATGCGAGAGCTTTTTAGTTTGCTATAGTCCAATTTGTTTGGTTTTGCTTTTGCTTCTCTTACCTGAGGGGACATATCAAAAAAAAACAAAAACAAAAACATGAATTCATGTGCTTTGGTTTTGGTATGATGGTTCTAATTTGCATTCACCTGATGTGTATCAACAAATACCTGAAGTTAAGAGCTTTATAAGGGCTGCCATTACAAAATACCACTGACTGGATGGCTTAAACATATAAATTTATTTTCTCACAGTTCTGCGGACTAGAAGTCAAAGATCAAGGTGTTCGTATATTTGGTTTCTTCTCAGTCCTCTTTCTTTGTTTTTCAAAAGTCACCTTCTTGTTATGTCTTTATTTTCTAAGAGGGAGGAAAAGAGGAGACATTCTGAAAGACTGAGCATTTAAACTGAAAAAGACAATTTCAAAGAATATTCTTTAAAGTTTTCAAGTGCCCTGAATGAATATAATGGTAGAATATCAAATACTACTTTTAGATTTTAAAATAATTATAGTTGAAGAACACTAGCTATAGAAATTACCATAATTTTAACCTAAAATTGTCTTTCAAGTATTATCAACCATATTTTCTTCATATTTCAATTAAATAATATGTTTTACTAAAGCTATCTAAAGATCTGAAAGGTGTCAATAAATGGAGATGTGATTTTTTTTTAAGGGATGAATTTGAGTCAGTTAAAATGAGGTGGATGAAGCTAAGCCTGTTATACAGAGTAAACTCAGAAAAATAAACATTGTTAAAGCATATATACAGAGTCTAGAAAAATGGTACTGATGAACATATAGGCAAGATAGGAATAGAGACACAGACATAGTGGACAGTCTTGTGGACACAGTGAGGGAAGAAGAGGGTGGGATGAGTTGAGAGAGTAGCGCTGACATATATACATCACAGTGTATAACGTAGATACAGCTAGTGGGAAGCTGCTGTGTACACAGGGAGCCCAGAGCAGTGCTCTGTGATGATCTAGAGGGGTGAAAGGGGGTGGGGAGGGGGAGGCTCAAGACAGAGGGGACATATACATATATCTACACTAATGGATGATCTGCATTATTGTACAGCAGAAACCAGCAAAACACTGTAAAGCAACTATCCTCCAATTAACATAATAATAATAACAATGGTGGTTGAGCAACATCATGAAAGTACTTATGCCATTTTAAAATGACTAAACCAGTAAGCTATCTATATTTTCCCAGAATAAAATAATTATACAAAGAAAAATAAATTTCTAATTAAATGAACGGATGCTATATAGCATAACTTCTTAATTGTTTAACTAGATTTAAAATTTCCAGAGAATTCTCCACGTTTATTTTTAATGTGTGCTGTTCACCGTGTAAAATTGCTCCCACTGAAATAACTCAATGAGCAAGAACAGAAAAATGGGGTTAGTGTGTATAAACTGCTTGATTCTCCTTCCCTGATTCTTCCACTTTTCTTCATCCAGTGATATAGCTTTCTTGGAACTCAATGAGTGTTCTTTGCAACACAGTGATAGAGGGGAGTACAGAAGTGATAATAGTTCAGCACATGGAGTGAAGACTAGAAGTATTTTACCTTCAAAAGAAGTCAGTCTTCAAAGCGGTAGCTCCCTTCAACAACAGACTTAAAGCCAAAGGGCAGAATATCGAAGAAGAGACCAAGGAAATAATTGAGCAAATCAAATTTTCATATTAGAAATGGAGAAAAAGAATTTATATGTAAGTAGGAGAAATCTCAGGTTTCTCCAACATATCAATGTATGCCAGTTTGACTTAATCTCAGGACTTATGCAGTCTCTACAAAAGACTTATTACACTAGAATTAGAGAGACATATTGTAGACACACTCAATAAGGGCTGCAGCTGGAAGGATGGGTTTTCCCAGTTAAGTAATATCAAGTATCATGCTTATGTGACCTGAGTCCTTGTTTGGCCCTTACTACTCCATGTTTTTTGCAATTGCCTATTCATTTTCACTAAGTGTGTACATATATTTGTGTAAAAAAGATTTATTATGAGATATTGGCTCATGTGATTATTGAAGCTGAGAAGTCCAGTGATCTTCTGCACGCAAGCTGGAGCCCCAGGAAAGCCAGAAATGTGTTCTGAAGGCCTCAGAGTCACAAAGCCAGAGGGAGGGGAATATTGATGCCCCACTTCAACAGTCAGGCAAAGAGTGAATCTGACCTTTTTTTTTCCTGACTGAAGCCCTCAAAGGACTGGATGATATCCACTCTCATTGGGAAAGGCAATCAATTTCACTCGGTCCATGAGTTCAAGTATTATTTTCTTCTGCAAATACTATCACGGACACACCCAGAAATTATGTTTAACCAGCTATCTGGATACTCCGTGTACCAACTGAGTTGATACACAGAATTAACCAACACAGGTCCAAGTGGTTGTAGCTTGACATTACCTTCTTCCACCATCTTTTCCACATTCCCTCTGCCTTCAGCAAGTGTCTCATGGTCACCGTTCTTTTCCTTGTGGGGTAAACTAAACCATTATTCCTCAACAGTCTAAGCCATTAGTAGTCCTGCCTGGTCTGGTTTGTTGTAGTTTAAGATTGACCTTAATTATAGGACTTGGTAATACTAAGAGTTTCCTAAGGGATCTGCTCTATTCCAAACATGATCTCCCTTAATTCCATTGTGGAATAATAGTACAATTTCCCCCTTGGTAGTCAGGATTGATTACTCCAGTAACTCCCTCCTTTATCTGTTGACTCAGAGGTGTGAGAAGAACAAAGCGACTGGACCGCAGTCTTAACTTTCAGTTCAGTAGAATCAATGTGTTTTCTGGTAGAAGTCAACTTCTCTCCAAAACTAAGATCTCTAAGCCAATGGATCACAAAATCACGGGAATAGATAGCAAAATTTTTGCTAATGGATAACTAGGAGTAATAATGAGTGGTGCTACTACAATTTCCATCTCCTGATTCCCAGACCAGTGGATACTGCATAAGAAAGAAACAATGCCACACATTGTATACTGAGAATAAAGTCTTCTGGGGAAATGTGTCCCAGACATGCCAAACATTGCCATATAGCTGGCACTGTAACAGACTTCAAGAGATCCTTCCACTGCTCTATCAAGCTAGCTGCTCCAGAATGGTGAAGAACATGGTAACGCAAGTGAATTACATGAGCATGGGCCCATTGCCTCATTTCATTTGCTGTGAAGTAACTTTTATTGATTAGAAGCAATGTTGTGTGGAATACCATGTCAATGAATGAAACATGTAATACCACAGATTGTGATTTTGGAAGAAGCACCACATGCAATGAAGACGAATCTATGTACAGAGTATCTATTCCAATAGGGACAAAATACTGCCCTTTCATGATGAAACAGCCCCAGTATAATCAATCCAACACCAGGGAGCTCACTAATCACCCTGGGGAAGAGTGCTATACCTAGGACTCAGAATTGATTTCTACTGCTTGCAGATTGGGCATTCAGCAGTGACTGTGGCCAGGTGGATTTTGTTAGTGAAAGCCCATGTTATAAGCCCAATGGTGGCATAACCTCTACCCATGCTGTGACTGACCACTTTATTCACATTTTGGGGAATTACAGGGTTGGTTGGAGAAAGAGACTTAGTGGTATACACAGAAAAGGTTATCCTATCCACTTGACTATAAATATTTTTTCTCTGCTGAGCTCACCCTTTGATGAGAATTTACAAGGGACACAAATACATTCATGTTTTTTGCTTATACAGAAAATTCTATCCATATACCTATTTTCCAAACTTCTTTGTCACCAATTTTTAAATCATATGAGTTCCAAGTCCGTGGCAAAAAACTCATCACAAGCAGGAATCAGTAACTGCATATCTGGTCATTTCCTATTTCAAGCAATGTGAACGGTCCTGGGCACTGCTCAAAGTTCTGCCCACCGGGAAGATTTCTCTTTACCACTATTTTTCAGGAATATCCTAGAAAAAAAGTATAAAAATACAGCTATCCACTTCTGAATAGTGCCTGCATATTGCACAGCATCGAATGTTAACAAAACCCAAGCCTTCTTTTCCTCTGTCAACTGAGCATAGGGAATTCCCTAGCAGACCAGGCTGGGAGCGAGGAGTGTGTGCAGTATGAGGGAAGACCATGGGCTAATTGTTGAAGTAATTTACTTGTGCCTTCAGGAGTGGCTTGAGACTGAACATATACTTACCACTTCCTTCTGATGATGGAGCGCTATTGTCCATGACAAAATTTATGGATTGGCAGGTCAGATAACACCCAGTTTATTGTAGGCAGCTCAGGTTGCATAACTTGGTGGCCCGTGATTAAATATTCAATTTCTACCAAGGCCTAGTAGCAGGCAGAAAGTTGTTTCTCAAAAGGAGAAGGCTGTCAGCAGAGTATGTTAGAGTTTTCTTCAAAATCCTAAGGGCTTGTGTTGCAATTCACCTGTGGGGTCCTGTCACATAAACTAAAGCAAATCTCTTGAATGAATACAAGTATATACTTATAAGTTAGCTCTAGTATTTAGGAGTTTAAGAACATTGGATACAGTCCAATGAATTTAACTTAATGATACAGGAAAAAAACAAAAGGTATAAGAGTTGGTTGGCAACAATTGGATGCACTAGTTTTATTACATAGGGTATCACACATGGAATCTACTGGCCTAAATGAAATTATTGAAGGTATAAGTGATGTGTAACTTGGAGATAACAACCTACAGCTTTTGGTTTCATTCATGATAAATCACCACATATTATAAAGTCCTAGTCCCAAATAAAAATACTGAAGTCCAGAAACTGGGTGAAGTCAGTTCCTTCTCTCCATATCATTAGTCACAGTGATCTATCTGGGGGATTTGTGCTTTCTATCTACACAGTTCCTGATGTATAATCCTTTTTTGTTTATTTTTGATTTTGGTTTGCTAATATTTTGTTAAGCACTTTTGTATCCATATACATGAAAGATATTGGCCTCCTATTTTCTAATTATGTCTGGCTTTTGTATCAACGTAATGATGACCTAGTAGAATGAATTTGAGAGTGTTACCTCCTCTTCGAAAATTTAGACTCCTTTGAAAAGGATACGTTTTATGTTTGGCAGAATTCCCCTGTGATATCAAATAGGTTTTATGTTTGGTAGAATTCCCCTGTGAGATCAAACCAGTTAGTCCTGAAGGAAATCAACCCTGAATATTCATTGAAGAACTGATGCTGAAGCTGAAACTCTAATACTTTGGCCACCTGATGCAAAATGCCAATTCATTGGAAAAGCCCATGATGCTGGGAAAGATTGAAAGCAAGTGCAAAATGGGATAACAGAGGATGAGATTGTTGGATGGCATCCCCGACTCAATGGGCATGGGTTTGAGCATGCTCCAGGAGATGGCAAAAGTCAGGGAAGTCTGGTATGCTGCAGTCCATGGGGTCGCAAAGAGTCAGCCACGACTGAGTGACTGAACGGAATGACAACGCCCTACCAGGTTCTGCTTCACCTTCACCTTACTCACATGATTGCATGCATGTGTGCTAAGCTGCTTCAGTTGTGTCTGACTCTGTGTGACCCTATGGACTGCAGCCCTCCAACTGTTCATAGGATTCTCCAGGCAAGAATACTGGACTGGGTTGCCTTTTCCTTCTCCAGGGGATCTTTCCAACCCAGGGATCAAACTGGAGTCTTGTAAGTCTCTTGCATTGGCAGGTAAGTTCTTTACTACCAGCACCACCTGGGAAGCCCCTGATTGCATCCCTCTCCTAATCTTAGAATTCAGTCAGTAACTGCCTGCATGATCCCTTAACATCCAGCTAAGAATTGTTCTGATTCTCAGATTTGAGGCTCTATTATTGGGAGATCAACAAGAAATGGCATTCCACTGGATGGTTGCTAACCTGAAGGGTTGTGGGGAAAGTGCTCCTGCCACAGTTCCTCTGGTAATCAGGGAGCCCTTCTGGTGTCATTCACCCCGTAAATGGTAGCCTCTTCCTCTCCTGAGTAGGAAAGCTGGCTGTGGAGTCCTGCCTGCCCTTAGCCATACAAGGCAGAGTGTCGCTCCTGGGTCTTTGCCTCTGACTTGTAAGACTCCCTGTTCAACAAATTATTGATATCTCTGTCTCTGACTCTGCGTTCTTCTTTAGTTTTGAGACTGGACAGTTGCAAGGACTGCAGTACGGTGGTATGCAGGCCAGCACAAGGTAGTTGATTTTTCAGGTTTTAGATGTAATATAAGGGAATCATAATTGAATGTATGTGTCATTATCACAAAAAATTTTAAATGTTGCTCTATGGAACAGAATAAAAAAACCCCAGATAAAGAACCAATAGTATATTGGGATAAAATTTATATTAAATATCCTATTTTACTCACAAGAGACAGTATGATGTTTCAACACATTTTGGGACAAACGGTATACATCTTAGAAGAAACAAAGTCAGACACTCTGCTTCACACACTGAATAAAGTTAAATATATTTCATTTAAATTAAGTGAATTTTAAGAATGTGCTCATAAAGAGAAATCACAAAGTTAAAAAGTAAATGAAAGTCTTGAAGTAAATGTTTTTTAAAATACATAAAAGCTTTAATATCAAAAAAGAGTGCAAGGGAAAAAAATTGGCAAAGCTTACAATCATGCAATTAATATAGAAAACTATAAATACAAAATAAGCATATTAAAATATATGTATCATATCATATCATATTAGATGGAATTCCAGTTGAGCTATTTCAAATCCTCAAAGGTGATGCTGTGAAAGTGCTGCACTCGATATGCCAGCAAATCTGGAAAACTCAGCAGTGGCCACAGGACTGGAAGAGGTCAGTCTTCGTTCCAATCCCAAAGAAAGGCAATGCCAAAGAATGCTCAAACTACTGCACAATTGCACTCATCTCACATGCTAGTAAAGTAATGCTCCAAATTCTCCAAGCCAGGCTTCAGCAATACGTGAACCGTGAACTTCCAGATGTTCAAGCTGGTTTTAGAAAAGGCAGAGGAACCAGAGATCAAATTGCTAATATCCGCTGGATCATCGAAAAAGCAAGAGAGTTCCAGAAAAACATCTATTTCTGCTTTATTGACTATGCCAAAGCCTTGACTGTGTGGATCACAATAAACTGTGGAAAATTCTGAAAGAGATAGGAATACCAGACCATCTGACCTGTCTCTTGAGAAACCTGTATGCAGGTCAGGAAGCAACAGTTAGAACTGGACATGGAACAACAGACTGGTTCCAAATAGGAAAAGGAGTACGTCAAGGCTGTATATTGTCTCCCTGCTTATTTAACTTCTATGCAGAGTACATCATGAGAAACGCTGGGCTGGAAGAAACACAAGCTGGAATCAAGATTGCCAGGAGAAATAACAATAACCTCAGATATGCGGATGACACCACCCTTATGGCAGAAAGTGAAGAAGAGCTAAAGAGCCTCTTGATGAAGGTGAAAGAGGAGAGTGAAAAAGTTGGCTTAAAGCTCAACGTTCAGAAAACTAAGATCATGGCATCTGGTCCCATCACTTCATGGGAAATAAATGGGAAAACAGTGGAAACAGTGTCAGACTTTATTTTGGGGGGCTCCAAAATCACTGCAGATGGTGATTGCAGCCATGAAATTAAAAGACGCTTACCCCTTGGAAGGAAGGTTATGGCCAACCTAGATAGCATATTTAAAAACAGAGACATTACTTTGCCAACAAAAGTCCGTCTAGTCAAGGCTATGGTTTTTCCAGTGGTCATGTATGGATATGAGAGTTGGACGGTGAAGAAAGCTGAGCGCCGAAGAATTGATGCTTTTGAACTGTGGTGTTGGAGAAGACTCTTGAGAGTCCCTTGGACTGCAAGGAGATCCAATCAATCCATCCTAAAAGAGATCAATCCTGGGTGTTCATTGGAAGGTCTGATGTTGAAGCTGAAACTCCAATACTTTGGCCACCTCATGCGAAGGGTTTACTCATTGGAAAAGACCCTAATGCTGGGTAGGATTGAGGGCAGGAGGAGAAGGGGACGACAGAGGATGAGATGGTTGGATGGCATCACCGACTCGATGGACATGGGTTTGGGTAGACTCCGGGAGTTGGTGATGGACAGAGAGGCCTGGCGTGCTGCAATTCATGGGGTCGCAAAGAGTCGGACATGACTGAGCGACTGAACTGAACTGAACTGATCATATTAGTTATAAAAATGCTAATTATAACATATATATCATATAATATTACACATATGCAGTGATATAATAAATGATATAATGCATTGCACTATACTATATATGCTATAAATAAATAAATACATTTTATAATAATTTTGGCTAAATATTATAACTGAAAATAATGAGAATATATGTATATTTTATATTATAACTGAAAATAATGAGAATATATGTATATTTTATATATAAAATACTACATGCTGCTGCTGCTAAGTCGCTTCAGTCGTGTCCAACTCTGTGCAACCCCATAGACAGCAGCCCACCAGGCTCCGCCGTCCCTGGAATTCTCCAGGCAAGAACACTGGAGTGGGTTGCCATTTCCTCCTCCAGTGCAAGAAAGTGAAAAGTAAAAGTGAAGCCGCTCAGTCGGGTCCAATTCTTCGCGACCCCATGGACTGCAGCCTACCAGCCTCCTCTGTCCATGGGATTTTCCAGGCAAGAGTACTGGAGTGGGTTGCCATTGCCATTCATACATGTTTGCTGTGTATTTTAAAATTTTCTTTAGATTAGGTTTAGGAAGTAGAATTTCTGGATCAAAAGACTTGAGATATATATATTTATTATCAAATTGCTTTAAAATACATTACATATGTATAATTTACTGTGAAATTGCTTTATAAAATATATAATATGCTTATATTTTTAAATTGTCTTATGTAAAAAATACAAGCATATTATATATTTTATAAAGCAATTTCACAGTAAATTATACATATGTAATGTATTTTAAAGCAATTTGATAATAAATATATATATATCTCAAGTCTTTTGATCCAGAAATTCTACTTCCTAAACCTAATCTAAAGAAAATTTTAAAATACACAACAAACATGTATGAATTGAGATGTTGGAAGTTAAAGAAATAGAAGCTGCTAGGCAGCCTATTTTCTTGACAAATCACAATATGTTTATGTGGGATTGGCATTAAATTTATACAAAAAGCTTCCAAGGTTATGGACTTAGTATATATAAAAGGCATATAGAAGACTTTCAGAGTTCTGTTTATTTTTTTTTTCAAATAAGTCAACAATGGTGTGTTTGTGTGTGTGTGCAGGCGCGCGTGTCAGGAGCTGTGGATCACCACAGGGCTAGGCAGACACGTCCTTAAGCCTTCTATCTGAATGACTATATTAAGTATAAAAGGAAGAGCCCACTTACTTTTTCTGTATAAAAAATGGTTACAATGTTCATTAAACATTGAGTTTGTAAAACTCACCTGGCAATTAGTCTATTTATCTTTCTAATCTATTGAAAGGAGATGGTTTTAACATTGCCATCATTATTCAGGTTGTATGTTCATGAATCTGGGAATCTGAGTCAAACTAGAGATTTCAGGGTTAACTATTTGGCTATAAAGATAGATTTTCTTGGAAAGGAGTGTAGTTTCTGTGGTTGCATAGAAAATAAAGACTATTTCTTTCTTGGACGAGTACCAACCTCACGTCAATGTAGAAAGACCAGAATGTGCCTAGCATTCCAAATGGCTGTTTGCCAATTTGAAAGATTTCTGAAAAGAAAAGGGGCTATTGTACATTATTTTCTTTTAAATCACAAAGTGTATGGTCTGTGTAACAGACCACAGAGGAGAAAAAAGAAGAAAAGAAATGAACTTTGCTGACCCTCCACACAAATTTTGTCTCCTTCACTTAGAAAATTGTAAAGTATCTTTTTCCTTTTTCTCTCTCATTTTAACCTTTTGTCTTCTCTGTGGGCTGTCATTCTGTGTTTGAGGGGGAAAATCATCTTGGCTAGAATATTAGCTCCCACTTAGGAACAGCCAGCCACTACATCATAACTTAGTTTTATTACATATACCAAAGATTGGCTACATACATAAGGCACTTCAGCAGCCTTTATATTTGGAGTTAGGCAATACCAGAAGAGAGAGGTTTGGATCAGAGCTATGGACAAAGAAAACGCAGTTGAAGATAAAATGAAAAATAGAAATCATCAAACATTGACTGCCTTTCAAGGTGAAAACCAGGACATCAATGATAATGGTTGAGAGCCCAGACTTTGATGATGAACAGAAGCTGAAACCATATCTGATGCCATTAACCACCTCTGTGACCTTGGACGACTTAGCTATGTTGTTAACCTCTGTTTCTTCTTTGGTAAATTAAGTGAATCATCTGTTAGAGTGTTTTGAAGTGGCTGATAACATACAACTCATAAATTGCTGAGTCCAACATATGGTGAACAGTAAATGTTAAAATGGGCTTCCCAGGTCAATCAGTGGTCAAGAATCCACCTGCCAATGCAGGAGCCAAAGGAGATGCAGGTTTGATCCCTTGGGTCAAGAAGATTCCCTGGAGGTTTGGAGATGGCAATCCACTCAAATATTCCTGCTGAGATAATCCCATTGGCAGAGAAGCCTGTGAAACTACAGTCCGTGGGGTCGCTAAGAGTTGGACATGACAGAGGAACTGAGCATACACTCACAGAGAGGTGTTAAACACAGGTCAGTTGTCAGTTCCACTAGGTTGTTATCATTATTAATATCACTATTAAAAATAAACTGAGGGATGTTTACTTTTTAAACATAAACTTAGTCAATATTTACATTGTTACTACACTTCTAAGAACTTTTTACTAGAAAGTGCTCATACAAACTGAAGAAAAATCTCCATGTAATAAATATGTAGTGGTATCTAAGCATAAATTAATTATAAATTATCATTCACTTGGATTACCAAATGAGAGACACTAAAAATATCTTAATCTGGCAAGATTTCTTCCTTTCATATGGAGACATTGCAAGATCTCAGATGCTGTGTAGTCATGATAACAATGTAAGTTTTCATTCTACTACTAAAGCATTGAAATGCTGGTTAAAATAATTATTTTTGTAATATTACAAAATACAACAGTTTGCATTTCTTAATTTTTCTATCTAGATAAGATATGGGAGAGATCTTTCCATGTAAAAATACCTGAGTAAACTTAACAAAGAATGTCTTTTTGTAAAATTATAGAAGAATTAGTAATATGCACAAATACCCTCTATACACTCATTACACACACACACACATGCAGACACACAAGTCTAGAATACACTGAGATTACATATCTAGAATGCAAGTTTATGATTATCAGTATTATTTTATGCATTCTTATTTGTGTGTGTCAAAAGACGAATCCAAAACATAACTAAATCAAATAGATTAAATATAATTGTCCCCCCAAATCATTAAAAACACACATCTGTAAAAATTAGCACCTATATACTATTCTGGTAAATTAGTCCTGCACATTGAATAACTGGAATTTCTTGATACTGATATATGCTGATAGCAAATGTTAATTATGTTATGCACTATTAGATGCTTATAAAATCTCATGATGTATATATCCCTGATATCTCATTTGGTAAAGAATCCAGTTTGAGACCCCAGTTCGATTCCTAAGTTGGGAAGATCCGCTGGAGAAGGGCTAGCTACCCACTCCAGTATTCCTGGCCTTCCCCTGTGGCTCAGCTGGTAAAGAATCTGCCTGCAATGCAGGAGACCTGGGTTCAATCTCTGGGTTGGGAAGATCCCCTGGAGAAGGGAAAGGCTACCCACTCCAGTATTCTGGCCTGGAAAATTCCATGGACTACAGTCAATGGTGTCTCAAAGAGCCAGACATGACTGAGCAACTTTCACATACATTCAACACATTGTGTCTCCAACAAAGCCTACTGTGTGAATTGCCCCATTGTAACATATCACCATTCCATTAACTTGGTTTCCGCCTATTTTGTACCCTGGGTCCTTATAGTAGTTTTGGTAACTGGATTTCTTCCTGTTATATACTGCCTGAGACTCTGATTTGAAGTATTTACTTTTTTTTCTCAACATGGAAAAAGATCAAATCAGTAAAACTGCCTCATATCCAGCATAATATGGGAATACAATATTCTGTTTAGTAGAAAGTTACCTGTCTATACAGGTTCTCTGCTTTGTTCAGCTCCTAAATGCTACAGGTCTTGTTTGTGATTCATGCATATAGAGATCAATTCTGTTATCTGCTGCCAATACAACCTTATCTCCACTTACTATCTGCCTGACTGAATCCTCACACTTCTGCCTTCACAGACATTTCTGTGACCACGTCATTTAACTCAAAAATTTTGTATTTCTTTTTAAATTTCTAGATGCCATTATATGTTCAGTTGCTCTCATTGCATAAAATAATTCCCCGACTCTCTGCATTTCTGTTTAAACACTATCTATTCTTCTCTTTATATCATCCACCATTTTTGACAATGTGGAATACACATCTCTAGAGTAAACTTATGTCCTGACTTGGGTACAATAGTTCTAGTCATATCTGTTTACCTGCTGAAATTGTTACTAACTCTCACTGTTATTCTTAAAGTGTTCTGATATAGATGGTAAATTTGATTCTCATTCTATTCATTCAGTACATCCCACACACCATTATACTTAAGGTCCTGCCCTAACTGGTATGGAACTAGCTCACTAAATTCATCAAAGATTTATATTTGCCAGTGAAAAACATTTCAGTCTTGACCTTGCCAGATTCCTCTCCATTTGACACTCTATACCATTCCCTCCTTCATAGCCCTCTGCTCTCTTGAGTCTATAGTTTCACATTACGTAGATTCCTTTGGGCTTCCCTGATGGTTCAGATGGTACAGAATCTCTCTGCAATGTAGGAGGCCCAGGCTCCATCTCTGGGTTGGGAAGATCCCCTGGAGAAGGTAATAGCTATCCACTCCAGTATTCTTGCCTGGAGAATTCCATGCACAAAGGAGCCTGGAAGGCTACAGTCCATGGGGTTTCATGGAGTCGTTTACCTCTCTATCCCTTTGTTCTAGCTCCCCCTTGCTCATATTACTTCTTCTTCCTGTCCCTTATATATTGATATTGCTCAAGATTTTTTTTATCACCTTCCTGCTCTTGTGTATATTTTCCTAAGATGATTCGTGACCTCCTTCATTCTACTCACCTCCTGTCAACAGATTCCTAAATTAATATTCCCAAACATGCCTCCTTGCTCCATATCTCTTCCAACAGATTTTATAGAAAAAAAAACTCTGCCTCTTAAATGATAATATCTTTGTCCTGGGCTGTTTATCATTAGTTTTCACTTCTATACATTTAACTCTATAAAAGCTGTCTTCTAACTAAAATAAAAGCCTAATATTCTTGCTTAAAATATTTCAGTCTTTCTTTCATTTCAGAAACCCAAATTCTTATACTGGCAAATAAGATCGTTTATCATAGGACCTTTGCCCACTTCTTCAGCCTTTTCTTATCTCTCCACATGTTTTATCCTTAATTTTACCCACTAACACCTCATCTAGTTCCTTCTCCAATATTTAATTGCACTCATGGCTTTGCTCCAAATACATTTTATATATATATATATATATATATATATATATATATATATATATATATATATATATTCCTTAGCAGACTGACAATTCTGTTTATTTGCCCATTTCTTCAGTAGACAAAGAAATATTCTTCAAGGTAGATACCACACCATCTCTGTTGTGTGTTTTTTTCTTTCTAGCACTATAGGAGTCCTAATTGGCAATGAATCCTCTATTTCTTGCTAATACATCCAAGAGTGACTGCAGCTGCAGAAAAGGCAGGTATTACAATGAAATCTGCATTTCCTTCTTATAAATCTGTAATATTGAAGAAAATCAAATATATTTGTTTCAGAAACTTTTGATGATATTTCAAATTGTTTGGAAAACTCTTTCATACAATATTGTAAAGTAATTAGCCCCCAACTAAAATAAATAAATTTATTAAATAAAATAAAATAAAATAAAATAAAATAAAAATTAAAAAAAAAAAAACTGGTAACATTATACTATTGTCATGCATGTAGATCAGACTCAATGATCATATCAGACATGAGCATAGGACTTAATAAAGTTATAATGGATTTGCATTAATGTGAGCCCATAAAACTTTAACTCTTCTTGACCTATTGTGAACCCAGAATTTACATTTTTATCACATCCACAATGAATTTGTTGATGAGAAAGAGTTTATCTTTCCTAGTGAAGCTTTCTACAAAATGTTTCATTATGCTTAAAAAACAGATTATCTATATTCCAAGGAAAAATACCCGAATTTTTAAAAGATTTTACTTTGGATGAGAAGTTGAAGTTGGATGAGAAGGGTGAAATAATACATTTAAAAGATTATGGCAACTTTTACACTTTAGAAAGGAAATTGCCCTCAATTCATCAGATATACTTCTTGTTGGTTATAATTAGATATTTTTCTTACAAAGGTTGAAAGTAGTTTTCCTCATTGTTTCTCTTGTTTGAATCTTGTATGAATAAAATCCAATAAACATCATTAAATTGTAATATTTACACACAAGTGCAAAAACTACACTAACTTGATCTCTACAGGGGTACTTTTGTGAAGGGATGTGAATTCATACAGGAATTTTACATTTTCTCAGTGGCAAAAATGATTTTTTCATATCAAAAATACATAAATAGTGATTTGGATCTTTGGTCTGCTTATTGCTATGTTCTATTACAAGCATCTACAGAATACCTAATATCAAGGCAGTCCATATGCATACATTTTACCACATTGATTATTAAAGTGTTAGTCACTCAGTCGTGTCCTATTCTGCAACCTCACAGACTATAGTCCACCAGGCTCCTCTTTCCATGGAATTCCCAGGACAAGGATACTGGAGTGGATTGTCATTTCCTTCTCCAGGAGATCTTCTCCACCCAGGTATTGTGCCTGCATTTCCTACTTGGCAAGTGCATTCTTTACCGTCTGAGCCACCTTTGGTAATTTAATACCTCATTTTGTTAATGAACATTAATTCTTTAATATAAGGTTTTATGAAGAGTATAAAACAGAAAGGTGTTAAGCATAAAATAATCTCTTGATAAAAACTGAGCAACAGCTATAATGTCTACCAGTTTTATTTTGCAGTGTGGACATGACTAGATATGACTAGATGAGAAGCCCTAGATATTAAGGCTTGTGATACAGTTTGCAGATATGGAGTATTAGGTAAACAATAACAAGTGAGGCCAGCTTGGACTGGAACACTTCCATAACACATTGAACTACTGTTCCCCTAATGACCACAATATGTTCTCCTATAAAAGGATTGAAAAATTAATGATATCCTCAGTTGTTTATTCATAGGCTTCATACTACTTGCTTTTGGGGATTTGTTGTTGTTCAGTTGCTCAGTCAGGTCCAACTGTTTGCAACCACATAGACTGCAGCATGCCAGGCTTCCCTGTTCTTCACCATCTCCCAGAGGTTGCTCAAACTCATGTCCATCAATTCCAACCACCTCCTCTTGTTGTCCCCTTCTCCTCCTGCCTTCAATCTTTCCCAGCATCAGGGTCTTTTCCAATGAGTTGGCTCTTTGCATTGGGTGGCCAAAGTATAAGAGCTTCATCTTCAGCATGAGTCCTTCCAATGAATATTCAGGGTTGACTTCTTTTAGGATTGGTTTGATCTCCTTGCAGTCCAAAGGACTCTCAAGAGTCTTCTCCAATACCACAGTTTGAAAACATCAATTCTTCAGTGCTCAGCCTTCTTCATGGTCCAACTCTCACATCCATATATGACTACTAGAAAAACCATTGCTTTGACTATAGGGACCTTTGTCAGCAAAGGTCTACTTTGGGGAGCAGATGATTAGTACAAATTTCAGGATTATCTGTCGTATCCAATGACAACTGAGTCTTTCATTTGTTCAGGTCAAAAAACTTGTTGGTATTCCTGACCCTTCCCTAACATTTCTACTTTCAAACCCAACTTATAATCAAATCACTTCATACCACTCAAGCCTAAGCCATAAAAATCTCTTGTTTAGATTATTGCAATGTCTTCTAAACAGTCCCACATCTCCACCCTTGCCCTTTCCTCTGTTTTTTTTTTTTTTTTTCCCCATCACAGCAGCCAGGCCATCCTTTTAAATGTAGGTCAGAGCATGACACTACTATGTTCAAAAATCTTCCAACATTTCCATCTTTGAGTAAGGCAATGACATACAAATTCCTTACAATACCTTAACAAATCTTGTATCTGTATCATACTGTTCCATAAATTTAGAAGACGTAAAATCACACATATTTATTATCTCACAATTTCTCTGGACTGCTTCTGGGTACAGCTTATCCAGGTTCTTTGTTTCAGGTCTTGCCAGGCTGAAATCCTAATGCTGACAGAGTTATGGTCCCATCAGGGGTTGAGTGTACTTCCAAGCTTCCTCAGGTTGTTGGCAGAATCCACTTCTAGTTTGTGATTGGTTGTAGGACTGAGGTCTATTTTTTCTTTCTGGCTGCCATGCACAGGTCACTCATTGCTAGAGGTCACCTGTATTCTTTGTCACGTGACCCTGTCCATAAACTCTATCAGAACACAATAATTTATTTTTTCAAAACCACATGGGGAAAGAGAATCTCATGTGTGTGTATAAAATCATTTTGCATTTTCTAAAAATTTTATTGGAGTATAGTCCATGAGGTCATAAAGAGTAGACATGACTGAGCGACTGAGCATGCATACACACAGTTGCTTTATAACGTTATGTTAGATTCTGCCGTGCAGCAAAGTGAATCAGTTATAAATATATATTTGTCCCCTCTTTTTTGGATTTCCTTCCCAGCTAGGTCATCACAGAGCACTAAGTAGAGTTTCCTGTGCTATAGAGTAGGTTCTCATTAGTAATCTATTTTGTATATAGTAGTATATATATGTCAATCCCAATCTCCTATTTCATCTCACCCTCACTTTCCCTCCTTGGTGTTCATATGTTTGTTCTCTATGTCTACATCTCTATTTCTGCTTTGCAAATAGGTTCAGCTGTACCATTTTTCTAAATTCCACATATATGTGCTAATATATGATATTTCTCTTTCTGACTTACTTCACTGTATGACAATCTCTAGATCCATCCACATCTCTGAAAATGGCACGATTTAGTTCCTTTTTATGGCTGAGCAATATTCCACTGTGTGTGTGTGTGCGTATGTGTGTGTGTATACACATATGTATATGTGTGCTCAGTCTCAGTCGTGTCTGATTCTTTGGGATCCCATGGACCATAGCCCACTAGGTCCCTCTGTCCATGGGATGTCCCAGACAAGAATACTGGAGTGGGTTGTCATTTCTTTCTCCATATATATATATATATATACACAACACATCTTTATCCATTCCTCTGTTGATGGACATTTTCATTGTTTCCATGTCCTGGCTACTATAAACAGTGTTGCAATGAATATTGGGATTTGTGTATCTTATGGAGTCATGGGAGTAACATCCATCACCTTTGCTATCTTCTAATAGTGAAAAGCTATGACAAGTCCTACCTATGCTCAGGGAAAAGGTATTACACAGGACATGACTATGGAGGCCACCATAGTGTCTGTCCACAAGGCTCTACATGATCTCTCACTCACTGCTTCTCTGATTCATCCTCTACCATTCTCTTTTCCACACTGTGTTCCAGAAAGATTTACCTCCTTGTTGTTCTTTTTATCACAGAGGAAGCTGACGATTTAGGGCTTTAATGCTCCCCTTCTTGTTGGTGGAAAATCTCTTCCTGAGGAAATAAATCCAGATGACTGCCAAGTGTACAGCATTTATGTCTGTCTGCAAACATAGTCTTATCAAGGAGAACACCCCTAACCACCTATAGAAGGCAGCAACCCCTATCCTCCCTAACAGTATCCCAGAAATACTTTTCTCCATAGAATATGTCATCAGTTGGCATTTTAGTTATTTTTTTGGTTCATTGTCTATCTCTCCAACATCATCATGAAAGCACAAGATTTTTGTTTACCATTGAATTTCTAGCCTAAGAACGGTGCTTGCTGTGTGTTTATAGAGGAAATTCTTTATAAATATGTATGCAATGCACTACTGACTTGTTCCCCTGCTTTCTGAATAGGGACTGAATTGGACCAAAATGAGGATGTCATTTCTGAGAGAAAAGAATGTTTCAACAAATAGTCCATAACATACAAAAAAACCTTGCTCCTGGTTATTTGATATTTCTCTTTATTGTATGTGTGTTTCCCCTCAGATTTGATTGATACACTTAAGGTCTAGTATATAAATACAAATAAACTTCTTCATTATGTGTATAATCTGGTTGTTAAGAGCCTTGCTGGAAGGAAGACAGAAAAACCATGAATCCTGGTGTACATCTATTTACAAAAGTTTGCAGAGGGGCTTCCCCAAGATAGATATTCAATAAATATTCACTGAAATAAGTAGGGCCAGTTATTCACAGCTCTGCTGACTGTGATCTTCAGTCATCTGGAAATAATACAAAGTGATCACATAGAACTGTGGCGTATTCCTAATTTTTATTGCATTGATTATTGAATGATAGGTATTAACCTAGATCGTTTCTTCAAAAGTGTAGTTACCAATATTTTTGTCATCTCATTTGAATGGGAAGTCGAAGTACAGATTGTCATTCTTACAGTTTTGCATTTACAGCTGTGTTTGTTTCATTTTCATGATAATTCTATAGTGCCTGAGAAAACACCATTAGATTCACATACACAAGTATGCACATCCAAACAAAATGACTTGAGTTTCCCAAGGGAAAAAATATCATGCTAATTGGGTCAAGAGAATTCGATGTATGCCTTGGCAGTAATAAGGAATCCTGGAAAAAGTAATTGGAATCAAGGTTATGAATACAGAAAAGGTTAAATCAAAGTATAAATACATGATAGGTCAAGATATTAGAATATGCTGCCAAGATATAATTCCTGGATAAAATGAAGATCTGTATCCATATTAGAATTACCCATACAAAGAGATCTAATAATACTA
The DNA here is from genome assembly GCF_054371585.1 of Giraffa tippelskirchi. Classification (NCBI taxonomy): domain Eukaryota; kingdom Metazoa; phylum Chordata; class Mammalia; order Artiodactyla; family Giraffidae; genus Giraffa; species Giraffa tippelskirchi. The sequence goes on along the minus strand of NC_137285.1, from coordinate 87,692,186 downwards.
GAAAGAAGACAAGATTATGAATTTGATTTAATTATAGGTCATAATGGAGCTAACTTGCCATATGAAGAAAGAGGATGAGGGCTACATGTTTCTTAAGACAAACCAGAAAGGAAGAAAAGCAATTAAGATTATTATTACAGCATGATCTTCTGATAACAGGGTTACAACAGGGTTATAAGTAATCAACAAGACCCTTGATGTTCTGTGTAATTTAGTGCACTTCTCAAAAAAATTGTCTCTTATGGAATATCAACAAAACATTTAAATCCATTCTCTGTGATATAAATAAAATAACCTTAATATTTTAAAATCTTCACCTTGAGAAAAGACACTGTCATACAGGGTGGAGGGATTTTAAATTGTTTCAAGATTTTGAAAAGAGACTTGGCAGTGACTATACAAATCTTTTATTTATAAATCTTAACCTAGCAATTCTCTACTACTTAGTGAAATAATAGCAATTTCTCCTTTAACATTTCCCACAGAGAAATAAAGAATGAAAAAAAGTGGTATATGCCATGCTGTTCATTACAGCATTGATTGTAGTATAAGGGAAAAAGCTAAGATCAACCTAAATGACCATGAATTGTGAGAAATTTAAATAAAAACTGATACATATAGACTATCAAATCCTATGCAATAATTTTAGAATTAAAGTAAAACTCAATGTTTTGATGTGGAAACATCTTTATTATGTGTTAAATTTTAACAATAACACAATATAATTCTGTATAATGTAGTCATATGTATTTTAAGTGTAGTGTGTACATACACTTTAAAATGCATATGCATTATATATGCAAATATAGTATATATATGTATCCATATATACACATACATGCATACATGTGTGCTCAGTCACTTCAGAGAGGTCTGTCTCTTGTGCCCCTATGGACCACAGCCCTCTAGGTTCCTCTGTCAAGGAGAGTCTCCAGGCAAGAATACAAAAGTGGGTTGCCATGACCTCCTCCAGGGGACCTTCCCAACCCAGGGATCTGAAGGCCGAAAGCCAGAGACCAGTGTCAGCAATGTTGTTTCCTTCTGAAGGCCATGTAAGAAGGGTCTGTCCCAGTCCTCTCTCCTGGGCTTGTAGATGAATATCTTCTTGTGCCTTCACATTATCTTTCTTCTGGGTCTGTATCCAAATCTCTTCTTATGAGAATATAGGTAATATTGGATTAGAGTTTACCTTAATGACTTCATTTTACTTTAATTTCCACTGTAAATTACTCAGACTCCAAACACAATTACAGTCTGAAGTGGTGTTAGGACTTCAGTATATGAATTTTGGTGGGCAGGGAGGAAGAGAGGGCATAATTCAGCCCTTAAAAGCATGCAAAATGCTCTCTCCTCATGGGAACAATTTTATTGTTAGAATTCAATCATTTAAGAAATAGTGATCACAAAATGCAGAAGGAAAGACATTTTATTTATCTTGGGAACTTTAGAGTTTAGCTCGATCTCTGCCATATTAGTAAGAGCTTTCTTAGCGGGAGTTTTATAATAGTTGGGACAAGGTACCATAATGAAAATCTCACATTCTGTTTTTAAAAAGAGAAGCACCAGATTTCCTTTGTTCTCACTAGGAAACTAACATTTGTATTACATATGGTGTCCCCTCTCTCTTACTCAAGGATGATGAATAGACCCTTTGTGCTTCTAACCAAACTTGAATCATCCTTATCTCTGAGAATGGTGTAGTGTGTGTGTGTGTGTGTGTGTACACGTCTCCGTGTGTGTGTGTTTCTAAAGCAAAAACACTCCTTATAGGTGTGATGACCGTATTTCTTGTTTTAAAGACAACAAACCAAAATTACATCTTTTAACCTAGATAATGATTAATAGAATCCTTTTTCACTCTCAGAACTGTCCTGATTGAGACAATGAATTATATGGCTACCCAAATATACAGATGCCTGTGTGTATGGAAAGTCACTTCAGTCATGTCCAACTCTTTGCGACCTTATGGACTGCAGCCCTTCAGGCTCCCCTGTCCATGGGATTCTCCAGACAAGAACACTGGAGTGGGTTACCATGCGCTTCACCAGGAGATCTTCCTGACCCAGGTATCGAACCTGTGTCTCTTATGTCTTCTATATATGGCAGGCCACTGAACTATCGTAGGTTTCCCTGGGTCTCCAGGTTATGGACAGCAGATTGGTACATTTCAGCCTCTGTATTTACATGAGCTAATATCACAAAATTTCTCTTTCTCTCTTTTTCTCTCTGTCTGTCTCTGTCTCTCTTTCCTCTCTCTCTGACTCTATTTACATTTAGATGCATAGAGAGATATTCATTTTTTGTCTCTGGAAAACCCAGACTAATACTCCCATTTATATGGATTTTTTTCATAGTTTACTTGGGAGAGTTATTTATATATTCTAAATTCAAGTCCTGAGTAAGAAATACATATAGCAAATATTTGCTCACAGTCTGTGGCGTTTCTTTATATTTTCTAAAATGCAACTTTTGATGTTTTATCATATTGATGGAGTATAATATATCAATTTTTAAATTTTATATTTAGAGTTTTGTATGTCTCCTCTGGGCTTTCCTGGTGGCTCAGACGGTAAAGAATTCGCCTATAACGTGGGAGACTTGGATTCAATCCCTGGGTTGGGAAGATCCCCTGGAGAAGGGAATGGCTACCCACTCCAGTATTCTGGCCTGAAGAATTCCACTGACAGAGGAGCCTGTCCATGGGGTTGCAAATAGTCAGACACGACTGAGCTACCCCAAAGCAGTGAAGACAAGTTTTTATGCTTTATTCAAAATAATTTTTCTAAGTTACATATAATAGAAAATATATATTTTTCTGCACTGAAATCCAGTTTTTTTGTTGAAAATCTTTTCTCTCCATCTTTTAAATTTCTTCACTTTGGTGTTGTTATATTTCTTACATATTTACGTTACATTGACAGTATTGTGTCTCTTAATGCTTATACTGCACTCTCCTGATGACTGACACTCTATTCTAAATTATGAAGTCATATGGAGTAAGCCTTACAAATTTGCCCTCTTGAAATTATTCTTGTCATTTGAATCCTTTGCAATTCTATGTAAGTTTTATAACTAGCTGCCAATTTCTATCAAAATAATTATTCAGATTTTTATTGCATTATATCAAATTTATGTATCAATTTAAGGCACATTAGCTTCTTGACAATCCATGTATATGACATGCATCCATGAATTCTATATTTATATAAGCTTTAGTATTGTAAAACTTAATAAACACAAATCTCAACTGAATAGAATTGGGAGTCCAGAATGGGGAATTCTCATGCCCTGCAACAACAGAGCCCAATAGGAAGAAAAAAATCCTCTTCATTCCTAGCAAGGGCTTAGCCAATGAAAAGCCATGGTCTCTGTTTCATATTGCCCTCCCAGCTTCCTTTTCCTTTTTACAAAAGTGTTCTCCTTCTTTTGGCAAGTGAGACTTTAAAAGTGGTGCATCTGGAGGCTTCGCAGGCGACACTGGTGGTAAAGAACCCGCCTGCCAATGAAGGAGACAAAAGAGACCTGGGTTCGATCCCTTGGTTGGGAAGATCCTCTGGAGGAGGAAATGGCAACCCACTCCAGTATTCATGCCTGGAGAGTCCCATGGACAGAGGAGCCTGGAGTGCTACAGTTTATAGGGTCTCAAAGAGATGGACACGACTGAAGCAACTGAGCACACACGCACGTTATGGTTGCAAAACTCAGTTTGCATTGCTCTGCAAATCCCAAATAAGCCCATCTTTGCTGGAGAAATATCTCTCTCAGTGTAAATTTCAGATCAACAGTATAAAACTCTTGCACATCTTTTGATGGATCTACTCCTTGATATTTTATTTTCTTTTGCTATTAAAATTACATGTTTTTTGGTTCACTTTCTAGTAGTTTGATCCAAATACAGTAAAATAGATTAAAATTTTGCTTAATGACATTGTATTCTATCACCTTGGTAAATTTCCTACTTAGTTTTAGCAGTTAATTTTAGATTCATGAAGATTTTCTTAATAAACAGCCATGCTATTTGCAAATAGACAGTTCTGACTTTTGAATCTATAACCTTAATTTGTCTTTACATTTTATTGGACTGAACATGAATTATAGCATTAAATCAGGTTGTGAGAAAATATCTTTGCCTTATTCCTGCTATAATGAGCGTGTATTAAGTAGGTCATGCTAAATGTATTTTTGTGTTTTTTAATAGACATTATCAATTGTATTCAACAAATTTCCTTCCATTCAAAGTTTGCTGAGTTTTTATTGTAAAAACTGCTGACAATCAACAAATGATTTTTCATTAACTTTCGTAATATGTTGTGTGTGTGTACATACACATATATTTTCCTTTTGATGTAGTGAGTTACTTTGACTGATTTTAAAACATTAAACCAACTTCACATTTCTGAGATAAATCTCTTTTGTTACTCAATATACTTTTAACTTGTACTACATTTGATTTGTCCTTTACCATGTTTTACTTTGTACGTAGTCCTGAATTTGGCTGATAATACTTTGTTAAAAACATTTGCATCTATACTTATGGACGTGATTTTTATTTTAGCGTTTTTATCAATTTTAGTATCAGGACTATATGACCTCAGAAGAGATTTCAAATTGTTTTCACTTTATCCTTTAAAAGTTTTCATTTAAGTGTGCTGTGTAGCTTCCTTAAATGACTACAATAATTTATCAATAAAATCTTTTGATCCTAGAATTTTACTTATAGGAAGTTAAATGTTACTAAAATTTATATCAAATTTCTTGGCATATAATTATTCATAATATTTCTCATAATTTTTAAAATATCTATAAAATGCATGGAATTATTTCCACTTTTGTGTGATAGTGAATTGTGTTTCTATTATTTTTCTTGTTCAGTATTGATAAGATTTTATTTACTTTATCGATACTTGTAAAAAGCCAAACTTCAGCAAATTAAATATATTCTTAAGCTATTTTTATTTTTCATCTATTTTATTATCTTACTCTTTTGCATTTTGTGTAAAATTTGCTGATATTTTTCTACCAAACATTTCTTTTTATTTGTATAAAGAACCACTGTTGATTCCATAGCAATATAAAATGTCAGCAACAAGGAAAACTTGGTGAGGCATTTATGAGAACTCTCTGTATCATCTATGCAACTTCTTTGTAGATCAAGAACTTTTAATAAATTAAGTTTATTTTAAAGTAAAAAAAAAATTATTTCATTGATCCTAGAGCTTTCTTCAAGACTAATGTAAACGATTAAAGCTAAATGTTTTCCTCTAAGCACTGCTTTACATGTATCCATCAACTTTTGATATGGTGTTTTCTTCATCTCCCAGGTTGAAATAGAATGCAATTTTAAATTTTGACATTTTTTACTTATATGCATATTAAAAGTGTGGGTTTTTTTTAATTTCTAAGGTTTGAGCATTTTAAAGATATCTTATTGCTTACATTATAACTTAATTCTCCTTGGTAAAATAATAGCAAATATCTATAATACTACACTCTTTCTAAATTATTAATGCTTTTTTTATGCTCCAATAATAAGTACTTTTTGGTGAATAGCATGCTAAAGAAAGAGTATTTTGCAGTTGTTAGGTATACTTGCTTTATAAGTTACAGTTAGGTCAACATTTATGATAATATTGTTCAGATCTAAATCTGTATGACTTTTGTCTTGAACATTTTCATCAACTGTTGAAACTCAGTGATATATTTTCAAATTATATTTTTAGATTTGTCTATTAACTTCTTCATTTTGGTCAACGTATATGTTCTGTTTTTATTATTGTTGCTTTCCTACTGAATTAATTCTCCTATCACTATGAGATGACTTACCTTAGTTCTTGTAACAATTTTTTTCTTGAAGTTTATTTTGTTTGATATTATAACCACACTAGAATTAATAATCTTATTATTCACTTGGGATACATTATCCTGTCCTTCTACTTTCAACTTACCTGTGCATTTATATTTAAACTGCCTCTTACGTAGCATATGGTGGTCCCAAACTTTTAATCAATTATGAACAACTCTAAGGGCAATGCTTATTATTATTAATGTAATTATAGACATAATTAGGTTTAGTTTACTATTATACAACATTTTTTATTTATTTGAGTAATACAAAATTTAAAGATAATACATATTAATTATTCTCTTTAGCCATAATTATCAGTGTTTGATTTAGAGAGGACAATATGCTATCTATTTAAAATTCACTTAGTTAAAAATTTTCTGTGCTCTGCCTACTCATCTCTCCCTCCCCCTGAATACTTGCAACCACTCATCATTCTACTGCTGTATAGTTTTCACTTTTCCAGAGTTTCAAATAGATAAAATTATATGGTGTGTAGGCTTTAAAGATCAATTTATTTCATTTAGTAACATGTACTTAAGTTTCCTCCATATCTTTGTATGGCTGTATAGCTCATTATTTCTAGAACTAAATAATATTCCATTGTCTGGGTGTATCTCAGTTTATTTATCCATTTACTTACTAAAGACAGACTTTATTGCTTACAACTTTTTGGCAGTTATAAATAAAACAAATATCAGAATTCAGGTTTTTATGTAGATATAAATTTCAAATTGATTTGGTGCACCACATCCTTGTCAGCATTTGGTGCTGTCAGTGTTTCAGATTCTGGCCATCTCATCAGTATTATAAAAGTGTTATTGCATTATAGTTTTAGGCTACATTACTTATTTGACACAAATTTATGTTGAACATGCACTCATATCCTTATTTGTCACCTGTGTAAATTCCTTGGTGAGGTATCTGTTCAGTTCTTTTGCTCATTCTTTAATCAATTTTTTTATTGTTCAGTTTTCAGAGTTCTTTGTATATTTTGAATAACAGTCCTTTATTAGATACTTCTTTTGCAAGTATTTCCTTCCAGGCTGTGGCTTGTATTCAAAATCTCTTGGCACTGTCTTTCACAGAGCTGAAGTTCTTAATTTTAATGAAATTAGGTTGTCAAATATTTCATGGATTATAACTTTTGTATTGTATTTTAAAAAGTCATTGCAATATCCAAGGACTTCTAGATTTTCTTCTAATTTACATTCTAGATGTTTTATGGTGTCACATTTACATCTAGATTGATGACCTACTTTGAGTTAATTTTCCTGAATGGTGTAAGGCCCATGTCTAGATTCATTTTTATTGCATGTGAATGCCCACCTGATCTTGCACCATTGTTAATAATTATTTTGCTCCATTGTATTTCCCTGTTCCTTTGTCAAAGACCAATTGACTATATACGGTTCTATTTGTGGTCTTTCAATTCTGTTCTGTTGTTCTATTTGACCATTCTTTCACTAATATCACACCACCTTGAATATTGTAGTTTGACTACTGTTAAGTCCTGAAATAGGATAATGTCAGTCCTCCAACTTTGTTCTTCTCTTTTAATAACAAGCTGATTATTCTCAAATAATCATATGGTTTTTATCTTTTAATTTGTTAATATGGTGTATCACATTGATTGATTTGCGAATATTGAAGAATCCTGGCATCCCTGGGATAAAGCCCACTTAGTCATGATGTATGATCTTTTTAATATGTTGTTGGATTCTGTCTGCTAGAATTTTGTTAAGGGTTTTTGCATCTATGTTCATCAGTGATATTGGCCTGTAGTTTTCTTTTTTGGTGGCACATTTGTTTGGTTTTGGTATTAGGGTGATGATGGCCTCATAGAATGAGTTTGCAAGTTTACCTTTCTCGAATTTTCTGGAAGAGTTTGAGTAGGATAGGTGTTAGCTCTTCTCTAAATTTTTGGTAGAATTCAGCTATGAAGCCATCTGGTCCTGGGCTTTTGTTTGTTGGAAGATTTCTGGTTACGGTTTCTATTTCTGTGCTTGTGATGGGTCTGTTAAGATTTTCTATTCCTGGTTCAGTTTGGGAAAGCTATACTTTTCTAAGAATTTATCCATTTCTTCCAAGTTGTCCATTTTATTGGCATAAAGTTGCTGACAGTAGTCTCTTATGATCCTTTGTATTTCTGTGTTGTCTGTTGTGATTTCTCCATTTTCAGTTCTAATTTTGTTGATTTGATTGTTCTCCCTTTTTTTCTTGATGAGTCTGGCTAATGGTTTGTCTATTTTATTTATCCTGTTGAAGACCAAGCTTTTAGATTTGTTGATTTTTCCTATGGTCTCTTTTTTTCCTTTTGCATTTATTTCTACCCTAATTTTTGTGATTTCTTTCCTTCTACTAACCCTGGAGTTCTTCATTTCTTCCTTTTCTAGTTGCTTTAGGTGAAGCAAGTCGGAAAGAAAAACACCAATACAATATATTAAAGCATATATATGGAATTTAGAAAGATGGTAAAGATGACCTTACATGGAAGACAGCAAAAGAGACACAGATGTAAAGAACAACCTGTTGGATTCTGTGGGAGAAGGCCAGGGTGGGATGATTTGAGAGAATAGCATTGAAACATGTATATTATCATATGTGAAATAGATCACCAGTCCAGGTTTGATGCATGAGGCAGGGTGCTCAGGGCTGGTGCACTGGGATGACCCTGAGAGATGAGATGAGGAGAGAGGTGGGAGGGAGGGTCAGGTTGGGGAACACAAGTATACCCATGGCTGATTCATGTGAATGGATGGCAAAACCACCACAATATTGTAAAGTAGTCTCCTATTAAAATTAAAAAATATATAAAAAATGAGAAAACAGAAAGAGAAATTAAGGAAACAATTCCATTCACCATTGCAACGAAAAGAATAAAATACTTAGGAATAAATCTACCTAAAGAAACAAAATACCTATATATAGAAAACTATAAAAGACTCAAGAAAATCAAAGCTGACACAAATAGATGGAGAAATATACGATCTTCATGGATCAGAAGAATCAATATAGTGAAAATGAGTATACTACCCAAAGCAATCTATAGATTCAATGCAATCCTTATCAAGCTACCAATGGCATTTTTCAGAGAATTAGAACAAATAATTTCACAATTTGTATGGAATTACAAAAAACCTCAGATAGCTAAAGCAATCTTGAGAAAGAAGAATGGAACTGGAGAAATCAACCTACCTGACTTCAGGCTATACTACAAAGCTGCAGTCATCAAGACAGTACTGTACTGGCACAAAGACAGAAACATAGATCAATGGAACAAAATAGAAAGCCCAGAGATAAATCCACGCACCTATGGACACCTTATCTTTGACAAAGGAAGCAAGAATAAACAATGGAGAAAAGACAATTTCTTTAACAAATGGTGCTGGGAAAACTGGTCAACCACTTGTAAAAGAATGAAACTAGAACAATTTCTAACACCATACACAAAAATAAACTCAAAATGGATTAAAGATGTAAATGTAAGACCAGAAACCATAAAACTCCTAGAGGAAAACATAGGCAAAACACTCTGACATAAATCACAGTAGGATCCTCCATGACCCACCTCCCAGAATATTGGAAATAAAAGCAAAAATAAACAAATGGGACCTAATTAAACTTAAAAGCTTTTGCACAACGAAGGTGACTATAAGCGAGGTGAAAAGACAGCATTCAGAACGGGAGAAAATAATAGCAAACGAAGCAACTGACAAAGAATTAATCTCAAAAATATACAAGCATCTCAATTCCAGAAAAATATGCAACCCAATCAAAAAATGGGCCAAAGAATTAAACAGACATTTCTCCAAAGAAGACATACAAATGGGTAACAAAACACATGAAAAGATGCTCTTATTTTCTCCCATTCTGAAGGCTGTCTTTTCACCTTGTTTATAGTTTCCTTTGTTGTGCAAAAGCTTTTAATTTTAATTAGGTCCCATTTGTTTATTTTTGCTTTTATTTCCAATATTCTGGGAGGTGGGTCATGGAGGATCCTGCTGTGATTTATGTCGGAGAGTGTTTTGCCTATGTTTTCCTCTAGGAGTTTTATTGTTTCTGGTCTTACGTTTAGATCTTTAATCCATTTTGAGTTTATTTTTGTGTACGGTGTTAGGAAGTGTTCTAGTTTCATTCTTTTACAAGTGGTTGACCAGTTTTTCCAGCACCACTTGTTAAAGAGATTGTCTTTTCTCCATTGTATATTCTTGCCTCCTTTGTCGAAGATAAGGTGTCCATATGTGCGTGGGTTTATCTCTGGGCTTTCTATTTTGTTCCATTGATCTATATTTCTATCTTTGTGCCAGTACCATACTGTCTTGATGACTGTGGCTTTGTAGTATAGCCTGAAGTCAGGTAGGTTGATTCCTCCAGTTCCATTCTTCTTCCTCAAGATTGCTTTGGCTGTTCGAGGTTTCTTGGACATGGAAGCAACCTAGATGTCCATCAGCAGACGAATGGATAAGGAAGCTGTGGTACATATACACAATGGAATATTACTCAGCCATTAAAAAAAATACATTTGAATCGGTTCTACTGAGATGGATGAAACTGGAGCCCATTATACAGAGTGAAGTAAGCCAGAAAGAAAAACAACAATACAGTATACTAATGCATATATATGGAATTTGAAAGATGGTAACGATAACCCTATATGCGAGACAGAATAAGAGACACATGCATGGAACAATTTTATGGACTCTGAGGGAGAAGGTGAGGGTGGGACGTTCTGGGAGAATAGCATTGAAACATGTATATTATCATATGTGAAACAGAACACCATTCCATGTTCGATGCATGTGACAAGGGCTCAGGGCCGGGGCAATGGGATGATCCAGAAGGATGGGATGGGGAGGGAGGTGGGTGGGGGGTCAAGGAAGGGGAACACATGTAAACCCATGGCTGATTCATGTCAATGTATGGCAAAAACTATTACAATATTGTAAAGTAATTAGCCCCCAACTAAAATAAATAAATTTATATATATAAAAAAAAAGATGCTCAACATCACGTATTATCAGAGAAATGTAAATCAAAACCACAACGAGGTACCATCTCACACTGGTCAGAATGGCTGCTATCAAAAAGTCTACAAACAACAAATGCTGGAGAGGGTGCAGAGAAAAAGGAACCCTTGTACACTGTTGGTGGGAATGCAAACTAGTACAGCCACTATGGAGAACAATGTGGAGATTCCTTAAAAAGCCGGAAATAGAACTGCCATACGTCCCAGCAATCCCACTGCTGGGCATACACATTGAGGAAACCAGAATTGAAAGAGACACGTGTACCCCACCTAGATGTCCATTGGCAGATGAATGGATAAGAAAGCTGTGGTACATTACACAATGGAATATTACTCAGCTTTTAAAAAGAATGCATTTGAATCAGTTCTAATGAAATGGATGAAACTGGAACCTATTATACAGAGCAAAGTAAGTCAGAAAGAAAAACACCAATACAGTATATTAACGCATATATATGGAATTTAGAAAGATGGTAACGATGACCTTACATGCAAGACAGCAAAAGAGACACAGATGTAAAGAACAGCCTGTTGGACTCTGTGGGAGAAGGCGAGGGTAGGATGATTTGAGAGAATAGCATTGAAACATGTATATTAACATATGTGAAATAGATCACCAGTCCAGTTTTGATGCATGAGGCAGGGTGCTCAGGGCTGGTGCGCTGGGATGACCTGAAGAGTGGGATGGGGAGGGAGGTGGGAGGGAGGGTCAGGATGGGGAACACAAGTACACCCATGGCTGATTCATGTGAATGTATGGCAAAACCATCACAATATTGTAAATAGCCTCTGATTAAAATTAAAAACAACAAAAAAGAACAAATTCAACAAGTAGAAAATAGCAAAAAAAAAAAAATAAGGTTGATTTTATTCTGATTATGTCAATATTCACTTTAAATATTAATTTAAGATAAATATAAAACAGCAAATAAAAGACAGAGATAACCAGGGTAAATCAACACATGTTTGAATGAAATATCTTTTAACATTCTGTTGCCAGGTACATGTATATTAAAGTTTGATATGTCTTCTTGGAGAATTTATCTTTTTGTTATTATGTAATGTCCATCTTTACTCCTAATAACCTTCCTTACACTGAAGTCTGTACTGTCTGAGTTAGTATAGCTGGACCCACTTTCTTTTGATTAGTAATATATCTTTCTCCATTTCTTTACCTTTAATCTATATGTGTATCCTCTTAATAAATTAAGGCTTTTAGAGACAATATAAAATTGGATCTTGTATTTTGATCCACCCTGGTTGTCTCTGTCTTTTATGTGGTGTATTTAGACCATTAATATTTAAAGTAAATATTGACATAGTTAGAATAAAATCAACCATTTTTTTTTTTTACTATTTTCTGTTACTGAACTTGCTCTCTGTTCTCATTTTTGTCTTCTACACATTTTGTCTTTTATAGTTTTAATAGAAGATTTTCTATGATCTCAATTTCTCTCATTTCATAGTATATCAATTATACTCCTAATTTTATTTTTTAATGGTTTCCCTAGAGTTTGTAATTTTCATTTACAACTAATCCAAACCACTCTGAATTAACACTGTACCATTTTCCATGAAAGGCAATTACTCTACAAAAGTAAAATTCTCCCAATTCTTCATTCCATACCTTGTATCATTGCTGTCATTTGTTTTACATATATATATGTGACTCTTGAACAAAGCAGCAAAGCAAGGGTTGGAGTACAGGCCCTCTAAACAGTTGAAAATCCACATAAAAGTTTGCAATTGACCATGTATAAATAAATAGGAGAGAGAGAGAAATTTTTCTGGAAGTACATTTCACTATAGATGAGAATTTCCTCTCTTTGGTCTTTTCTTTATGCTTCTTTTTCTAAACTTTGAATACAGTATGATTTAGCATAATTTTTAGCGCTTGGCCTGCTTGGTGTTTCTGAGCTATCTGTATTTGTGGTTTGGTCTTTGGCATTAATTTAAGAAACTACTCAGCCTTCATTGCTTCATATATCTTATCCTTTCTTTTCCTTTTAGCTTTCCCATTATGTGTATGTTATGTGTATGTTACATCCTTTGTAGATGTTGCACATCTTGAACACTGTTCTGGTGGGATTTTCTTCTTTTTTTTTTTAGTTTTGGGAGTGTCTCTTGTCATATCCACAAGCTCAGAGTTTCTTCAGCCATGTTCACTCTACTAAAGAACCCATCAAAGGCATTCTTCATTTGTGTGGTTAGCATTTTTGATCTAGCATTCATTTTTGAATCTTTATTAGAATTTCTACTTTTATGTTTACACTACCTGTTCGTTCATGTTGTCTACTTTAGAATTAATGCCCTTAGCATATTCATTACTTTTTTAAAAATTCCTAATCTGATAAGTCCAATATATCTGATGTATTTGACTCTGATTCTGAAGCTTGTTTAGTCTCCTCAAACTCTTTCTTTCTCCCTTTCATTATGCCTTGTAGTTTTTGTAGAGAGTTGAATATAACATTCTGGTTAAGACCTGCAGTAAATAGGCCTTTAGTAATGCAGTGGTATGGTGTGGGGGAGGGGAAGCATCTAATGGCTTATAATGAGGTCTCAGTTTTAGATGGGACAGAATAGATGGTGGGTGCTGGAGTTGCGTTTTTTCTTTCCCTCAGGTAGGTTAAGCTCTGGTTATATAGTTTCTCCTGAAGTCATATCTTGTTAAGATGAAAAAAATGCTTTGGCATATTTCAAAAGGGTGACTTTCCCCCATCTTTTGTTGGAAGCATGAGGGAATTTTTCTCTGATATAATCTGTGTGATGGTAGTAGAGCTCCTGGTGGTAAAACTCAAAAGTATGGGACAACTTGTATTACTGCATCCTGGTGGAGCTTCTTAATTTTCAGAACTCTCTACACTTGGCCCCCAGTGATTAATCAATTACAGTTGAGGCTTCCCTATCCCAGTACTGGTTCCTGCAGAGGTTCTGCCCTGTACGATAATGAATGCTGTTGTTGTTGTTGTGTTTAGTCACTAAGTTGCATCCCATTTTTCAGCGACCCCATGGACTGTATCCTGTCAGACACTTCTGTCCACGGAATTTCCCAGTCAAGAATACTGGAGTGGGTTGACATTTTCTTCTTCAGGGGCTCTTTCTGACCCAGGGATTGAATCCATATATCCTACGTTGGCAGGTGGATTCTTTACCAATCAGCCACCAGCAAAACCCCTATAATGAATGCATAACATTAAAGTAAAACTGTGTTGAGCATAGCTGCTAAGTTGTTTCAGTCGTGTCCGACTCTGTGCGACCCCATAGACGGCAGCCCACCAGGCTCCGCTGTCCCTGGGATTCTCCAGGCAGGAACACTGGAGTGGGTTGCCATTTCCTTCTGCAATGCATGAAAGTGAAAAGTGAAAGTGAAGTCACTCAGTCGTGTCCGACTCTTAGTGACTCCATGGACTGCAGCCTACCAGGCTCCTCCGTCCATGGGATTTTCCAGGTGAGAACAGAATCCTATACACTTAAATGCTTATATTAGAAAATACTTTAAAGCTTATATTAGGAAACAAAACCTGAAAATCAATGATCTATTTAAATCAAAAGATTAAAAATAGAAAACTAAGCTCACATAACATGCAAAATTGGAGTCAGTAATAAAAATTTAAAAATATAATACAAATACACATTAGAGAAAATAAAAAATAAAGTTTGCTCCATGAAAATATTAATACAATTGAAAAAATGATACTTTTGAAGAAAATAGGAGAAATACAAACGTTTGTATCAGAGGCAAAAGTAGTCTTTCTACAGATGTTTTTACTAACAAAATGATAAATTTTAATAAAAAAGCCAGTATATTTTTAAAATAAAGTCAACTTAATAAATTCATAAAAAATAAAACAAATAGGAAATTCTGAAATTTGTATGTCTTTACGAAAATTGATTTACATCACTAACGTAGTCCCATTTAAGAAAAGAATTGATAGCTTGTACGTCTTCAGTGCTAAATTCCAAAAATCAATTAAAGAAGAATGGATAAAGATGAAAATTCAACAACACTGACAATCAGAGCTTAAGAAGAATGAGAAAGATGAAAGAAGTCACATCTGATTATTCACGTGGTGGTGAGGATGATGCTATGTGACTTGTAGCTTGGGCTAAAGATGATGCTCAGTATTTTGCAGGTTACATCTTGCTTAATCCTCACAGTAAGTAGTGAAACATGTAGATTATTTCTATTTATAGATTTTTAAGGGATCTTGAGTTATTGACCCAAGACATGTAATTAATAAACTGCAGAGCTGAAATTTAAATTCATGACTATTTTGTATGATTTCAAAGTTGTTTCCATTTCTAAGATTCTGTTCACCAATCAGAATATGTTCAACAAACATCTGCTGCTTGATATGGGCTATGAAAATCTAGAGGAAGAAGAATATTAAATACAAAAATAAATATAAATATATATATACAAATGATACATAGATATATATATATCTGAAGCTAGTGATGTTTAAACCTGGAGATAGAATCTTCTAAACTGTACTTGACATGAAAGTGATAGGTACATACACCACCTGGAAGCTTTGTAATAAAAGGAATACCAAAAATAGCTTTCTCATTGTATCAAAACAAAGGGGCAGAGCTAATGAATGTATCAATTTATTTTTATAACAGCTTGTAATATAAAATATATCAAATCATCACTTGCATCCAGTTTACTGAAGTCTCAAATTGTACTTTCTGAATTTGTTTAAAGGATTCATTTTCTGTTAAACTGAGAAGGGTCATATATGAACAACAAATAAGAAGCAATAA
Organism: Giraffa tippelskirchi; assembly: GCF_054371585.1. Classification (NCBI taxonomy): domain Eukaryota; kingdom Metazoa; phylum Chordata; class Mammalia; order Artiodactyla; family Giraffidae; genus Giraffa; species Giraffa tippelskirchi. The sequence goes on along the minus strand of NC_137285.1, from coordinate 87,676,548 downwards.
AAAAAAAGGAAACACAATTGTTAAAAATTTTGAAATACTTTTTTAATTTTTGGTTGACTTTGGTTGTCTTTTATACTATAATAATAAATCTGATTAAAAATAATCTGCTTTCAAATTCATGAACATATTAAGAAGTTTAAAGAAAAGGCAACACCAGAGGTAGAGGTTTATAAGAGAATGTGAAAGTGAAAGTCTCTCAGTCGTATCTGACTCTTTGCAACCCCATGGACTATACAGTCCATGGAATTCTCCAGGCCAGAATACTGGAGTGAGTAGCCTTTCCTTTCTCCAGGGGATCTTCTCAATCCAGGGATCAAACTCAGGTCTCCCTCACTGCAGGCGGATTCTTTACCATCTGAGCCACAAGGGAAGAATATCTGTGAAAAATCTGTGAAAAATTTGGTGGCAGTCCTAATGTTGCAAAAATTATAGAATGGTTTACACAGAATGAAAAAAAGATAAAACCAAATGTTTCACTTGTCTTAAAGAAGGTGCCAAAATCAGAAATATGGGCTTATATGACTTCAAAGATGTGAAGAAGTTACTTAATTCACTCACTTTGCAAATGACTAATGAGAGCCTTATAGTATAAAAAGGGCTTTGTAAAATCATTATAATTTAAAGAAGTAAGGGTTTCATGTAAACATATCTTTAAGTATGTTTATTACTTCTTTAATGAAGAATGGAGAGGTCCCTCTGTTACTTAAGAAAGAAAGAGGAGGGAATGGAGGAGGAGATGGAGAAAGAGAAGAAACTCAGTTAAGGCTCAGAAATGTATGTTTCAATCATTTCTCTAGATGATTCTAATGGATGCTAAAGTTTGAGGATGACTGATTGAAATTAAAAGGAAACCTAAACAACAACTTTATGTTAACAAATTTAGATGACTTCTTCAACTTTGACAAGAACGTAGTAAAGTAATGATTGTCTGAAGGAAAAAGAAAACTGAAAAAGAATAAGCATTCCATACTTTTGATCATTTTGTGTCCAAAAATCCCTGGTTTTTTAAAGATAAAAGAATACAATAGAATTTCAATGTGTATTTATCAATGGAAACAAATAATTATGGTAAACCATCATAGAAAAAATAATGGTATAGAAGATGAATGAAAAAATATTTATTAATTGCATGATATGCATAAGACATTCAAATGTTTTCTCTTATTTAATCTTTACAACCCTCTAGTTAATGGATGAGGACAGTGATATCTGCTCAGCAAATTTTATGGTGACTCCATATACATGAAACATTATTCAATAAGAAATATTTTGCACTATCATGTGAATTGCAATGTATTCAAGATTATCTAATAGTTCACCTCTGAAAATAAAACATGCTAGAATACCTTCCTAGATACTGTGATATAAATGGGAGTAGGATGTTCACTGCCAATATTAAAGCAAAAATATATTAAAGGTCTATTTGAAATAGCACAATATTGGCTATTAGTGTTTAGTCATTACTTTTAGTCTACCTGCATTAGGTTGATACAGATTATTTCATTGATTACATAAAAACAGAATCGCTACATTTGTCACACTTGATTGTTTGAGGTGTCATTTATAGTATTTTTGTAGGATTTTCTGTACTTAAAATTTTCTTTGACGCGAATGATAGAAGTTCAATGTAGATTGATTTAAGTGAAAGAGGGATCACCAAAAGACCATGAACAAACTCAGAGAAACCAGATTGATGGGCAAGCACCTAGAATCAAGCACCTAGAATCAGTTAAATGCATCTTGGTGGGAACCAATAGGGTTTACTAAAGAGACATGTGCAGCTCAGCCTTAGGAACAACAGGGGCTTGTTGACTGAGTATTTTTGAGTGTGTCTCCCATTTCTACTCTGTGTGCTAGATTTCTAATTTTCTGCCTGTGAAATACTTCTTTCTACAAGGTGTTAGACAGTACCTCTGTGTTTCATATATTACAAGTTCAGTTGATGGAAAGAGACAAAAATCTCTCATCTTAGTTCCAGGACCAGAGATCCCAGGGAAGGATTCATTGATCTTATTTTTCCTTGACTCATATTCTTCAACTGGAGGTCAAGAGGCGAAGTGGTTTGTAAGAATATGCCAGCTCCCTTCTGGGTGATTAGAGTGTGGGAAGAGAGAAGTACTTCCCAGAAGAAAAGACTGATGCTTGGAAATTGGTCCTGTGGTTCTAAATCACACCAATAAGTTTAAACAATGTAGACTCATATGCTGAATGAGACCTTCCCCCTGAATTCTCCTCTGCAGTACTTAAACTAAGAGAAAGAAACAATTAAAGATTACTAATAAAGACTTAAATTTCAAAAGTAATATCATTGAAAATGTAAGTAGGGAAAAAAAGAAGGTGAAATCTGAATCTATATGCTGCTCAAGGATAAGGAGGATAGTTAATTTATTTATTATTTAATAATAATACATATATTTATATACATGCCCTGTGGATATTAATATTTTCAAGAATTTCCCTTCATTTATTTTGAAATAGTCTACTTTCTGGCACATGAAATAGCTTGTTAAATAATTATGTATGCCTGTTTGCATGCTTAATTATCAAGACAGATTTTTAAAAGGCTCATTTTTGGTTCATTCTCTCAGTAGAAAGCAATGTATGAAATTGCTTTTATAATAAAAAAGTAATGAAAAGTTATTTCCATTCCAATGAAAATAACCAGTATCTTTGAAAGGCATATATATTTTTGTAATTGAAAGAATACTCTCATATTTTTTTCTGATAATTTGAATTCCTTTGGTAAAGTTTTAATATTTGTAACATTTGAAAGAGAAAACTCTCCTTTGAAACTAAACCTGTGTATGCCATATGATTCTAAGCAAAATTCTTCACTTAAACCAGGCTCAGGCAGTGATTGACAATTCAAATTGCCTTTCATAACTTAGATCACTTTCAAACTATGAATAAAATCAGAAATAGATTTTGCAAAATGAGGAATACTTTCATTATAATGTTCTTCCCTATGGCACTTCAAAAAAGAAAACTGAACATCACTACATTTTATTTGAGGCATTGCAAATAATAAATGACATACAACAGCTAGCAGACTCTATTTTATATGAATATTATATGCATGAATTGATAATATATCATTTATATTCTATCATGAATTAAAGAGAAGGAGATAATTCTCTATGGATAAAAGTCTATCCAAATATGTGTTTTTGTGTATTTCAGAAATTTGGTCAAATGGCCAAGTCTGTTTATGATTACGCGTGCCATAATTTCATTTACATACTAAGCTTCCTCTATGATACTGTATGCTTCTTCATTTGCAAGATATAACTTTAAATATTCTTTATTAGAAATAGGAGCCCCAAATATGTCACCTTCAATGTAAGTGAACTTCAAAAAAATCATTGACTTGATTGTTTGGATTTCTGTGCAAAGATCCAAAAGACAGCCAATAGAATTTTTTTTTAAATAAACTTTATTGGAAGTTAGATCGAGATGGTAGGGTAGGAGGATGTGAAACTCACTTCCTCCTATGAACACATTAAAAATACATATACATGTGGTCAACAGGAAAAAGATGACAGAGGAGTAGGTGGACATGGAGTATGTCTCTCTTCGTGGATATATCAGGAATACTCCCTCGGACACAAAAGTGCTTGCAGAACACCAGCTGAGAGTGGACAGGAGTACTTGAGCACTGGAAAAGAATATATAGAACCATGCAAAGCTCTGTAGGATAAAGGAATCAGGGGGGAAAACAAGAGTGTTAGTAAGACTGGATCTGCCCTTGGCAAGTGGGGGAAATGAAGCAGGGGTCCAATCCCCACAACAGGATAATTGTGTGGGTCAGAAGGGAAACATTTAAGGCTGAGAGTGAAGCAGCTGATCCGTGGCAGCCTAAGTGGAATGAGAATCAGACAGTCCTTGCCACAGCCATATGTACCCCAGACAGGGACACAGGTCTCTTAGAAGGACCAACAGTTAGGAGTCAGAGCATGGGGATTGTGGAGCAATCCCAGGGTGAGCACTGCTGTTGACTATGGAGAGACGGACTGAGGGGACATAAGGGAGGAGATCATGGTGGGAGATGCCTGTGGAGGAAAGCCTGTCAGCCATGGAAGCAAGGTGATACTGCTGAGTCATGCATAGCGGATGAAGCCATCACAGTAGCCTCTCTCTGCCCATATGCCAGCATCGGCAGATGAAAAATAGGCTGGCCCATCAGGTGCCTGAGGCAGGAACAATAGAGACCCCACCTAGGGTGCCCCTTCAAGTGATAGATGCACCAAATTACAGAGTAGGACCCGAACCAGGGATGCTGAGGCAACAAACAACAGAGAAGGACCCTAGGCAAGGAAGCCCACTACGTGTCTGAAAGGTGGAGCTGCGGAGAAAGACCAGCCAAAGAGGCCTTCTGATCACCAACTACCAGAGGCTCAAAAAAAGACTCCTATAGGGCCACAATTCCTGTGGCTGAAGAAGTCTGAATCCCTGCACATTTGGCACCGTCAGGGTCCCTGCACCCCAAGCAGCTGCACTACCTTCACACTCAACACTCACTGGCGCAGAGCTGCCACAGGCAAAGAAGTCTTGCATCTATGTACAAGGGGTCGCTTTGATTGTGTCCAATTCTTTACCACCCTGTGGAATGTGGCCTGCCAGGCTTCTCTGTCAGTGGGATTCTCCAGGCAAGAACACTGGAATGTATTGACCAATGCTGGGTGCCATACCCTTCTAGAGCACTATATTTCCTGCTGCCTTACCCACCAACTTCCCTCAGTTGGGTCACCCCTGTGACCCAAGCAGCTACCCCACCTCCACATCTGACCCTCACTGGGACAGATCCAACTCCTCCATGGCAGCCTCAAGATCAAACTTCAGTGGACAACCCACTTACAGAGGTGGAAATAAAACCACAATTGAAACCCAGGGGCAGAGTGTCTAAGGAAGACCCAAAACCTTCCCACCAGCTGTAGAAGCTGATAATTAAATTCACAAAATCAGCTAGGCAGACTCTGTGTCCATGGAATATATAAAAGGACACTGAGAGCTCCCATGAAAGAAAATGCACTATTTCTGATAGCTGTGGACATTGGAGACAAGAATACACAGGAGTAGGACCAAGTTAGAGTCTGAGCTGCTCCCACAACAGGTCCCGAGTTCAGCAGAGTGTTGGAGGCCATACTAAGGAGGTGAGGTGGACTGTGACTCCCAGCAAGGGAAAGGATGCTGACAGCAGATACTCATTAAAAACATTTATTTCTCTTATGTTTTGACTTTTTCTGTAGTTTCTTTCGGATTTCTTTTTCTTTTCTTTTTCCTTCATTTTTTCCTTTCATTTCCCCCCGCCTCCACTTCTAGTTGTTGATTTCATTAGCACCATGAAGTCTAATAAAGATTTTGAGTTTTGTTTTTTTTTTAATCACAATTTTTATTGTTGTTATTAACCTCTGCCTCTGTGTTGGCGTTTTGCAGTTCTGTGGAGTTTCCTTCCCTTTTTTTTCCTTTTTCTTTTCCCTTTTTTCTCTTTTTTTGATTTTAATTTTTAAATTCTTAACCTATTATTTTTTTCTACATTTATTCCTTTGTTTCCTTTTCCTACTGTTCTTTTCCCCTTGTAGTTAATCTTTAATATATATAAATCTTTTTTATCTACCTCTATTTAACTTTACATTTCTATTATTTCTTTCTTTTCAATCTTTTTCTCAGCATATTTGTTAGTTTTGGTTTCATTGCTTTATTCCCCAACTGGCACCTTGCTTTAGTTTTGTTTTTCAGTTTGTGATTTAGTTAGTTTTGTTCTTAACTGGTGGATATCATTTCTGGTTTCCTTTGTTCACTGGGTCAATATATTGTACTTTATTTTTGTTGGACTCTTTTAATTTTGCTTATGAGTGTATATATGTGTGTGTATATTCCATTATTTTAATTATTATTTGCCTGATTTTGTAACTGCCACTTGATTGGGATTCATCTTCAGTTTCTCACTTCTGGGTATTTGTTTTAATCTCATTTAATACCATAACAAACCCCCTGTAGAATCTCTGTTCTTGACGAAAGATCAAGCCCTGAGAGTTTGGAATGGAAGCACTGACTCCAAGACCCTAGACTACCACAGAACTTCTAGCCCTAGGGAGTATCAAATAGTGAGAATTCCCCCAAAGGAAATCACTGGAAAAAGAGACACAGCATCACCCAACTATCAGTAGCATCCTGAGCAGGGTCCCTCAACCAAACAACAAATGACAAAAATACAAACCTAATCATCAGAATACAGGATTACTACCTCACTCAACCCTGCCTATAAGAGGAAAAATAAAAATAAAAAAATTCAGCACATATCTCACTGTATACAAAGATTACATAAACCACTGGACCAACCTTAGGAGGGCAGAAACCAAAAGGAAGAAAGAATTCAACCTTGAAGGTTGGAAAAGGATATCTCAAACAAAATAAGTTTTAAAAAAATAATGAAAAGGCAGAGAAATACTGTCAAAATGAAGGAACAAACTAGAAACACAGAAGTCCAGATAAATGAAGAGGAAATAGGCAAAGTGTCTGAAAAAAAATGCAGAATAATGATAGAAAAATGATCAAAAACCTTTAAAATAGAATGGAGAAAATGCAAGAATCAATTAACAAAGACCTAGAAGAAATAAAGAATAAAGATACAGAGACAAACAACACAATTGCTGAAATTAAAAATACCATAGAAGAAATCAATAGCAGAATATCTGAAACAGAAGAATGTGTCAGTAAGCTGGAAGATAAAATAGTGGAAATAACTGCTGAAAAGCAGAATAAAGTAAAAAGAATGAAAAGAGCTAAGGATAGTCTCAGAGACCTCTGGGACAATATTAAATGCAACAACATTCGAATTATAGGGATCCCAGAAGAAGAGAAAAAGAAAGGGCATGAGAAAATTTTTCAAGAGATCATAATTGAAAATGCCCCCAATATGGAAAAGGAAATAGTCAATCAAGTCCAAGAGGTGCAAACAGTCTCATACAGGATAAATGCAAGGAGAAACATGCCAAGACATGTACTAATCAATCTTACAAACATTGAAAAAAAGGAAAGAATATTAAAAGCCACAAGGGAAAAGCAACAAATAACATACAAGAGAAACACCATATGTTTAACAGCTGATCTTTCAGCAGAAAATCTGAAGGCCAGAAGGGAATGGCAGAATATATTTAAAGTACTGAAAAGGAAATCTACAACCAAGATTTCTCTACCCAGCAAGGATCTCATTCAAAATTGATGGAGAAATAAAAATCTTTTCAGACAAACAAAAGTTAAAAGAATTCAGTACCACCAAACCAGCTTTACAACAAATGTTAAAGGGACTTATATGGTGAGGAAATATAACAGACAAAAAAGGTCCACAAAACAAACCCAAACAATTAAGAAAATGGCAATAGGAACTTATATATCAATAATTACTTTAAATGTAAATGAATTAAATGCTTCAATCAAAAGACACAGACTGACCGAATGGATCCGAAAACAAGACCCATATATATGCTGTCTACAAGAAACCCACTTCAGACCTAAAGACATACATAGACTGAAAGTAAGAGGATGGAAAAATATATTCCATGCAAATGGGAAGTAAAAGAAAGCTGGAGTAGCAATCCTCATATCAGACAATGTAGCCCTTAAAATAAAGAATAATACAAGAGATAAGGAAGGACACTACATAATGATCAAGTGATCAATCCAAGAGGAAGACATGACAATTGTAAATATCTATGCACTCAACAAAGGAATGCCTCAATACATAAGACAAACACTAACAGACATAAAAGGAGGAATTGACAGTAACACAATAAAAGTAGAAGACTTTAACACCCCACACACACCAATGGACAAATCATCCAACCAGAAAATTAATAAGGAAACACAAGTCTTAAATGGTACATTAGATGAGATGGATCACATTGGTATCTTCAGGACATTCTATCCAAAAGCAGAAGAATAAACCTTATTCTCAAGTGCACATGGAACATTCTCTAGGATAGACCACATCTTGAGTCACAAATAAAATCTCAGAAAATTTAAGAAAGTTGAAATAGAATCAAGCATCTTTTCTGACTACAACACTATGAGACTAGATATCAATCACGGGGGGGAAAAAAACTGTAAAAAAACCCCCACAAACACATGGAGATTAAGCAGTATGTTTCTAAATAAGAAACAGGTTACTGAAGAAATCAAAAGGGAAGTGAGACAAGCCTAGAAATAAATGGTAATGAAATCATGGCAACTCAAAACCTATGGGATGCAGCAAAAGCAGTTATAAGAGGGAAGTTTATAGCAATACAATCCTATCTCAAGAAACAAGAAAAATATCGAATAGACAACCTAACTTTATACCTAAAACAACTGGAAAAGAAGAACAAAGAAAAACCCCCCAAAAAAGCAGAAGGAAAGAAATCATAAGGATCAGAGCAGAAATAAGTGAAAAAAAAGTGAAAGAAACAATAGTAAAGATAAATAAAATTAAAAGATGGTTCTTTGAAAAGATAAACAAAACTGACAAACTTTTAGCCAGACTCATCTAGAAAAAAAGAGAGACGAATCAAATCAACAAATTAGAAATAAAAAAGAAGAAGTAACAATGGACAATGCAGAAATACGAAGGATTATAAGAGACTTTTATGAACAACTATATGGCAATAAACTGGATAACCTGGAAGAAATAGATTCGTAGAAAAGTTCAATCTTGTAAGACTTACCCAGGAAAAATAAAATTATGAACAATCCAATTACAAGCACGAAAATTGAAACTGTGATTCAAAATCTCCCAAAAAACAAAAGCCTAGGACCAGATGAATGAACAGGTTAATTCTATCAAACATTTAGAGAAGAGCTAGGCATTATTATGTTTTCATGTGTGTTTGTCTTATCAGTTCAGTTCAGTCGCTCAGTCGTGTCCGACTCTTTGCAACCCCATGAACTGCAGCACGCCAGGCCTCCCTGTCCACCACCAACTCCCTGAGTCCATCCAAACCCATGTCCATTGTGTTGGTGATGCCATCCAGCCATCTCATCCTCTGTTGTCCCCTTCTTCTCCTGCCCTCAATCTTTCCCAGCATCAGGGTTTTTTCCAATGAGTCAGCTCTTCGCATCAGGTGGCCAAGGTATTAGAGTTTCAGCTTCAACATCAGTCCTTCCAATGAACACCCAGGACTGAACTCCTTTAGGAAGGACTGGTTGGATCTCCTTGCAGTCCAAGGGACTCTCAAGAGTCTTCACCAACACCACAGTTCAAAAGCATCAATTCTTCTGTGCTCAACTTTCTTTATAGTTCAACTCTCACATCCATACATGACCACTGGAAAAACCATAACCTTGACTAGACGGACCTTTGTTGGCAAAGTAATGTCTCTGCTTTTTAATATGCTGTCTAAGTTGGTCATACCTTTCCTTCCAAGGAGTAAGCGTCTTACTTTTATGGCTGCAATAACCATCAACAGTGATTTTGGAGCCCAGAGAAATAAAGTGAGCCACTCTTTCCATTGTTTCCCCATCTATTTCCCATGAAGTGATAGGACCAGATGCCATGATCTTAGTTTTCTGAAGTTGGGCTTTAAGCCAACTTTTTCACTCTCCTCTTTCACCTTCATCAAGAGGCTCTTTAGTTCTTCTTCACTTTCTGCCATAAGGGTGGTGTCATCTGCATATCTGAGGTTATTGATATTTCTCCCGGCAATCTTGTTTCCAGCTTGTGCTTCCTCCAGCCCAGCGTTTCTCATGATGTACTATGCATATAAGTTAAATAATCAGGGTGACAATATACAGACTTGGCATACTCCTTTTCCTATTTGGAACCAGTCTGTTGTTCCATATCCAGTTCTAAGTGTTGCTTCCTGACCTGCATACAGGTTTCTCAAGAGGCAGGTCAGGTGGTCTTGTATGCCCATCTCTTTCAGAATTTTCCACAGGTTATTGTGATCCACACAGTCAAAGACTTTGGCATAGTCAACAAAATAGAAATAGATGTTTTTCTGGAACTCTCTTGCTTTTTTGATGATCCAGTGGATATTGGCAATTTGATCTCTAGTTCCTCTGCCTGTCCTAAAACCAGCTTGAACATCTGGAAGTTCATGGTTCACATATTACTGAAGCCTGGCTTGGAGAATTTTAAGCATTACTTTACTAGCGTGTGAGATGAGTGCAATTGTGTGGTAGTTTGAGCATTCTTTGGCATTGCCTTTCTTTGGGATTGGGATGAAAACTGAAAACTGTCTTAGATGCTTATACAAATAAACAGACAATAATAGCAACAATAATAAAAATTCCTCTACCCCAAAATATAGCTGTTAATCTTCCAATGTAATACTATCATTAAGCCTTTTTTCTCCCTTGGTCTTTCCAACCACCTCAAAACCAATAAAGAATTCTGATTTTAATCTCCACGACAGGCAAAAAGATAAAACTATTAACAGAAATGGGTTGCTCTGCTAATTCCTAGTCTTGTGCTAGTAGTAGGTTACTTAAGCTTATCTAAAATATATTTATCTCATAATGTTGTTGTGAGGATTAAGTCAGACAATGTACACAAACCTGTTAGCATAGAGGTAACAAATAGAAACTTAGAGAATTCAAACTGTTGTTGTGCTATATGTATGATTGCCTTCTGGCACCCCAGTAAAGAATAGAGGCAATCTGGCAACTTCAAAGATGTTTCAGAAGAAGGTTTTAAGAGTCGATATGAGAAGAAGTCGAGGGTAAGTCTCCAGGGTCCAGAATCAGGGGCTCCAGGCCCTTCAAGGTAAGAACTTAAGGAGATCTGATGAGTAAATGTAATGTGAATCCTGGAAATGAAAAAGGGCACTAGGCAAAATCGAAGTGACTTTGAACCAGTATGGGCTTTAGTTGATAATAATGTATCAATATTTATTCATTAATCATAAAACAATGTGCAATACAAATGTAAGATATTAATAATGGGGACTGATGCATTTAATAATAGAATTGATGCTTTTGAACTGTGGTGTTGGAGAAGACTCTTGAGAGTCCCTTGGACTACAAGGAGATCCAACCAGTCCATCCTAAAGGAGATCACTCCTGAATATTCATTGAAACGACTGATGCTGAAGCTGAAACTCCAATACTTTGGCTATCTGATGCAAAGAACTGACTCATTTGAAAAGACTTTGTTCATATACTAACACATCTATATGGAATCTAGAAAGATGATACCAAAGAATTTATTTTCAGGTCAGCAATGGAGAAACAGGCATAGAGAACAGACTTATGGACATGGGAGAGGGGAGGAGAGGGTGAGATATATGGAGAGAGTAACATGGAAACTTACATTATCATATACAAAACAGATAGCCAATGGGAATTTTCTGTATGTCTCATAAAACTCAAACCAGAGCTGTGTATCAACCTAGAGGGATGGGATGGGGAGGGAAGTGGGAGGGAGGTTCAAGAACGAGGGCACATATGTATACCTATGGCTGATTCATTCTGTGGTTTGACAGGAAACAACAAAATCCTGTAAAGTAATTTCCTTCAACTAAAAAATAAATTTTAAAAAGAAAAAAATAATACACACACTTGTGGAACAGTTCTCACTGAAAACTGAATGGAAACTGGTAGAAAGACTGTAAGAAAGATGAACATGTAAGAAGGAATGACAATCAGGGTGGGACCTGAGACTCTCAAAAGGAACTCAAAGGGAAAGAGAGAATACAGGCAGAAACCTGCCTGGAGTGAGTAGCAAAAGTCACAGACTGGAAGGCCAAATCCCCATGTCCTACATCCACCATCTACCATCCCCATGTGAGATGATGCCCTTTGGTTCTTTGGAGGACCACTGAAACCAACAGGAGGGCTATGAGAAGCCAGCCCTTCACTTGTGAGAAGCACATTCTTGTTGGATTGCACCCAAGGAAAGGTGGAGGGGGCAGTTTGGAGACTGCTCTAATGGCTTCCAGGTTTCCCACACCTGCCTTGGCATGCACTGCAACCTGAGCAGAGCAAACACTTCATCCCTATTTACTGCACTTTGCAGCTTGGCACAGGATCTAGGGATGTCATAACCCAGGAGAAAACTTGGCTCTGGAACACTAAGACAACCTAGTTCTGGAGTGGATCAGGGATAGGCTGGTGACCATTGTTGGCACCTACTCAAAAGCCTCTCAGAAAGAGCCCAGAACTCTGACTGTGGCTACTTTATTAGAGATCACACCTTGATATACAAGTGTCCACATGGGCTCCCCTGCACTATAGTGAAGCTCTATAGAGGGGGTGGGGGGACAGTGGAGGCTGGAGGCAGTGACCAGCTGTGAAACAGAAAGGAGACTTTCACCTGAGTCGGCAACTGTTCAGAAAAAGACAAACAATTGTAGGCACTTATATAAGCAAGGCATTGAAGACACCTTGGATCTCTGCTGCTGAAAACAAACAAACAAACACACATAGGCATTCCTTATTTCAGCACTATCCCCTGCTGGGGCAAGAATGTCTATGTTGGAAGTACACACTTGAAAGGAATAAAGCCAACTCAGGGCCCGTTCTCAGAATTTCCGATCCAGTACCTTGGAATCAGACCCTACCCCATGAGGGTGATGACAGAAACTGAACAGAAGGGAAGTCAAGCCTCACACCCAGTCCTTGCTCTAGCATCTCCATCTCCAGCCGCAAATATTACCAAAGTAATAGCTGCCATAACAACCTGAGGAAACCTATGACTTCACATCAAACCCAGCTCGAGAGTGACCAAATGCACTGGCCATGCATAGTCTGTATACAGATGCTCCTACATAAGATCCCTACTTCAAGATCAGAATAGGTAACTGTTTCATCTAAATTAATAGAAGGAGAGAAAGTTAAGCAAAATTAAAGTGTAGAGGAACTGGTCTCATTGAGATAGCCAGAGAAAACCTCTGAAAAAATAATGAAATAGAAAGAAACAATTTACCTTATAAAGAATTCAAAGCATTGGTAATAAGATTGTTAACTGAATTAGGTAAAAGAATAGATGGACATAGTAAAAATTTAACAAGGATTTGAAAATAGAAAAAGACCCAAATCTAAAAAAATAAACAATTCAATAACTGAAAGTAAAAACAAACACTACCAGGAATGAATGAGTAACTTATTAAGTGACATAGAAGAACACCTAAGTGATCTGGAAGATAGAATAATGGAAATCACCAAATCAGAACAGCTAAAAGAAAACAGTTTTTAGTTTGTGGTAGTCTTTTACAAATGCTGTAGGAGACTAACATGCCATCTTAGGATTTTTATGATTCCTTGTGCAACTTATCTAATGAAAACTCTTGCCTCTCTCTTGCTTCTGAGCTTTCTGAAACTCTTCAAGGGTAACCTCCCTGATCATTGGAGTTAAAGTAGCCCACCTCATCTAGACATTCCTAATCACATCACCTGTTTTATTTTCTTCATCATTGTTTGAAAATGATTTATACTTATTTTTTCTTTAACTTGCTTATTATCTTATTCCAGCACATAAAATAATATCTGGTATGTAGTAGATGCTTACTAATATTTGTTAAAGGAAGGAAGAAAAGAAGGAAAGACTATTACTAATTGCTTGATGATAAAATGTCATTTAATAAACATCTGGACTATCAAAATATGAAAAAAGCTTAAGAGATTTATGAGATAAAATTGAACTTACATATATTTGCATTACTGGAATTCTTAAGAAAGAAGGAGAAGAGAGAAAGAAGGGGATCAAAAATGCATATGAGGAAATTATGGCTGAAAATTTCCCAAACCTGAAAGAGGAAACAGATATTCAGGTACAGAAAGCATGGTGGGATGGGGGGTTCCAATCAAGATGAAAAGAAAAAGAATGACTTGCACAAAGACATATCATAATTAAAATGGTAACAGCTAAAGATAAAGAAAGAATTCTAAAGGCAGAAAGATAAAAACAAAGAGTAATATTTATAAGGTAATCTCCATAATGCTATGAGTTGATTTCTCTGCAAAAAAACTTGCAGACCATAAGGGAGTGGCATGATATATTCAAAGTGTTTAAAAGGGGGTAAACCTGAAACTTAAGATACTACACCCAGAAAAATTCTCATTTAGTATCAAAGGAAAGATAAAAACCTTTCAGATAACCAAAAACTAGAAGAGTTCATTAATAGTAAACTTACACTAAAGAAATGTTAAGAAGTCTGCTCTAAATAGAAAAGAATATATAGGAAAGGCAATATATATACATATATATATATATGTATATATATATATGTATATATATAATAGGGATTGGGATTCAATCACATCATTGAGCCATAAAAAGATTAAAGGCAAAAAAAGATTGTAACAGCAATAAACAATTAAAGGATAAGCATGAAGATGTAAAACATGACAATAGAAACAAAAATGAGGGAAAAGGAAGCAAAAATGTATACGTTTTAGAATGTGTTTGAACTTAAATGACTGTTTAAAACAAGTAGATATAAATTGCTATAAGCCCACACATATGAGGGCTTCCCAGATGGCACTAATGGTAAACAACCTGCCTGTCAATGCAAGAGACATAAGAAATGTGGGTTCAGACCCTGAGTTGGGAAGATCCCCTGCAGGAGGGCATGGCAACCCTCTCCAGTATTCTTGCCTGGAAAATCCCATAGATAGAGCAGCCTGGAGGGCTGAAGTCCAAAAGGTTGCTCGGAGTCGGACATAACTGAAGCAATTTAGCATGCATGCACACCATGTACATGAACACCATAGTAACCACAAATCATCGATCTTCAATGTATATACAGAAACTAAACAGAAATGAACATAGGTATTTTACTAAAGAAAATCATCAATCGACAAGGAAAGAAATAAAGACAGAAGAATTATTTAAAAAATCAGAAAACAAGTAATAAAATGGCGATAAGCATATACCTATCAATAACAATTTTAAATGTCAATGGACTAACTACTCCAATCAAAATACATAAGGTGACTGACTGGAATAACAACTACATGCAAAAGAAAGAGATTAGAACATTACCTCACACCATATGTAAAAATAGACTGAAAATGAATCAAAGACCTAACTGTGAGACCTGAAACTGTAGAATTCTGAGAAGAAAGAATAAATAAATAGAATACTCTTTAACATATATCATAGCAATATTTTTTAGATCTGTTTCCTAAGGCAAAATAAATAAAAGTAAAAATAAACAATGGAACCTAATTAAATATAAAAGTTTTGGCACAGCAAACAATAAAATGAAAAGATAATCTACTGACTGGTAGAAAATATTTACAAATGATATCACCGATAAGAAAATAATAAGACAATAATATTCAAAATTTAAAAACAGCTCACAGAATTCTATATATTAAAAAAAAAAAACAATCAATTTGTTTAAAAAATGAGCAGAAGACCTGAATAGTCATTTTTTCAAAGGAGTCAAAAGATGGCAAACAGGCACATGAAAAGATTCTCAACCCCATTATTTACTAGAAAGTGCAAATCAAAACCACAATGAGATAACATCTCACATCAGTCGGAATGGCTATCATCAAGAAGTCTAATAACTATAACTAATATAACTGTAACTCTAGCTAATGTAGATAAAGATGTGGAGAAAAGGGAGCCTTTGTGCACTCTCAGTTAGAATGTACATTGATGTTGTCACTGTGGAAAGCAGTATGAGGTTTCCTCAAAGAACCAAAAATAGAACTACTATATGACATATTCATTCCTGGGTATATATACAAAAAAAATTAATTAGAAAAGATACGTGTTCCCCAGTTTTCATAGCAGCACTATTTACAACAGCCAAGATGGAAGCAAATGATGAATGGATGAAGAAGATATGGCATATACCTACAATGGAATGATAGTCATAACGAAGGAATAAAATTCCCCATTTGCAGAAATATGGATGGACCTAGAGAATATTAGGCTTAGTGAAATAAGTCAGACAGAGAAAGGCAGATTAGTCTATGTCATGACTTTATGTGGAATCTAAAAAATAGAACATACCAATGTGTATAGCAAAACAGAGAGAGTCACCTATGTAGAAAACAAACAAATGTTTACCAGTAGGGAGAGGGAAGGTGCCAGGAGCAAGGTAGAAGTATGGGACTTACTTATACAAGCCACTAAGTATAAAAGAGAAGAGAAATAATGACATATCGTATCAGTTCAGTTCAGGTCAGTCGCTCAGTCGTGTCCAACTCTTTGCGACCCCATGAATCGCAGCATGCCAGGCCTCCCTGTCCATCACCAACTCCCGGAGTTAACCCAAACCCATGTCCATCGAGTCGGTGATGCCATCCAACCATCTCATCCTCTGTCGTCCCCTTCTCCTCCTGCCCCCAATCCTTCCTAGCATTAAGGTCTTTTCCAGTGAGTCAACTCTTCGCATGAGGTGGCCAAAGTATTGGAGTTTCAGCTTCAACATCAGTCCTTCCAATGAACACCCAGGACTGATCTCCAAATTTAGCCATTACTTTGTAACAACTTTTGATAGACTATAATTTATAAAAATATTGAATCACTGTATTTTAAATAAACTATTTCTATGCAAATATAAATGTAAAAACTTTATTATTTAGATCACTTTTATACATTGAGAAACTCAAAGGTACAACATACAATTTCCATTTATCCTGTACCCTGGTGCCCTTATTATTCAGTTCAGTTCAGTCCCTAGGTCGTGTCCAACTCTTTGTGACCCCATGAACCACAGCACACCAGGCTTCTCTGCTCATCACCAACTCCTGGAGCTTAGTCAAACTCATGTCCCTTGAGTCAGTGAAGCCATCCAACCATCTCATCCTCTGTCGTCCCCTTCTCCTCCTGCATTCAATCTTTCCCAGCATCAGGGTCTTTCCCAATGAGTCAGTTCTTCGCATCAGGTGGCCAAAGTATTGGAGTCTCAGCTTCAGCATCAGTCCTTCCAGTGACTATTCAGGACTGATTTCCTTTAGGATTGACTGGTTTGATCTTGCAGTCTAAGGGACTCTCAAGAGTCTTCTCCAACACCACAGTTCAAAAGCATCAATCCTCTTATTAAAAGCATCACTATTATTAATATCTTACATTTATATTACATATTGTTTTATGGTTAATGAATAAATATTGATACATTATTATCAACTAAAGCCCATACTGGGTTCAAAGTCACTTCGATTTTGCCTAATGCCCGTTTTCAATTCTAGGATTCACATTAGATTTACTCACCCTATCTCCTTAAGCTCTTCTTAATTTAAAGGGCCTGGAGTCCCTTATTCTGGACCCTGGAGGCTTATCCTTGACTTACTGTTAAAACCTTCTTCTAAAACATCTTTGAAGTTGCCCAAAGTTGCATCTCTTTACTGAGGTGCCAGAAAGCAATAATACAGGTAGCACAACAGTTTAAGTTCCCTAAGTTTCTATTTGATAATTCTATGCTAACAAGTTTGTATACATTGTCTGACTTAATCCTCCCAACAACAATGTGAGATAAATATATTTTAGGTCAGCTTAAGTAACCTACTACAAGCACAAGACTAGGAAGTGGCAGAGCATCCCATTTCTCTTAATAGTTTTATCTTTTTGCCTGTCATGGAGATTAAAATCAGAATTCTTTATTGGTTTTGAGGTGTTTGGCAAGATTGATTAGGGAGAAAAAGGCTTAATGATAGTATTACATTGGAAGATTAACAGCTATATTTTGGGGAGATTTTTATCATTGTTGTTGTTATTATTGTCATTATTTGTATTGGCATATAAGACTAACACACATGAAAACATGGTATTATTTCTGAGAAACTGCATTTCAAATAACCAAATTTCTCTTTTCTCCTTTAGTGATGGTCAAGTCTATGGTACACATGTTTTATGTCACAAAGTGTTTGATTCAAGTTTTGATTCTGCTTCTTGGTAATTCTGGGATCTTGGACATACCATTTGAGTCTCCTCAGCCTCAATTCCTCATGTGAGAAACAAGGAAACTTGTATCATTGTCAAAGATTTATGGAAAGAGCTAAATGAGATAATTCTTATGTTCTTCTTGCCTTAACTGTCATCCAAACACCTATCCAAAACCTCAAAGACTGGCTCAAAAATTTCAGATTAATATGAGCTGAGCTCTTTCATTTTGGTTACTGTTCATTTTTCTGCCATCTGTAACAACAGGAGTTCTAAATACAACTTTTTTTGTGCCTATTGATAAATTACTATATAACAAACACATAAATAAATAATTTCCTAAGTTTCTCTGAATAATATTATTTCCTGGCGACTAAAACTAACTTTCAATTCTCAGTTTTACAGGTCTAGGTTTTGTCTTAGCTTATCCTGATTTCTTCCTCATAACTTATAAGTATAGGAGTGGTATACCTTTTTGTAAGTCAACACACAAAGTATTCTTGTCACAACAGTGACAAGTGAGATTGAATATACTTTATATGTAGTAATTAATCAAAACTCAAAAATCCTATTTGACAAATCAGAGATCTGACAGTATAAACTATTGATAAGTATAAATGGAAGATTTCTTCCTGTTCTAATTCCAAATTTAGGTTCTTTCTACTACAGCATGATGCTGTTGGCCATTTTTATGTATTTAATACTATGACTCATATGATATAATTGATGGCAGCTATCACTAGAATAAAGTACAGATATTATAAAATGAAAATGAATGTTCTCTTTAGAGACATTACCTGTATACTAGTACTAATCTCTACACTGATTGATTTAGTAATAATGGGCTAGCTATTTAACCTTTCTTATCACAATGCCTGTTTTCTCTCTTACCTTAACCTTTAATCTCTGATCCTTTAAATAGGAGTTGGAAAGTATTTTCTTAAAAGCCATATGATAACTATCGTAGAATTTGGGGAACAAATGATCCATGTGGGGACCACTGGACTCTGCCATTGAAACAAAAAAGCAGCCGTAGACAATATGTAAACAAATAGGTGAGGGTTTGTTCTGATAAAATTCTTTTCACAGGAATGGATTATTGGCCAAATTTGGCCCATGAGCCACAGGGTCCCTGAGTTGGACTAAATGAATTTTAATGTTTCATCTTATCCTCTATTCTCCAAAAGAGTCATAAAAAATTGACACGAGTTTAAATAAAGTGATCTGACATATTATATCAGAGAGTGCTTACACAGACCATGTCAATTCTGTCTCAAGTATGGCTCCACAGAAGAGTGGTTATGCGTAATGTCTCTGGAGCTAGAATGGACTGGGTTTAAATACTAGATTCCCACTTAATTTACTTTACTACTTTCTACAATGTTCTCAACATCAGCAGGGAATTTTGACAATTTAAAACAAATCTATAAATTCTTTGATACTCCCTCTACTGAGAAGTATATTCCATATTTCTTATTCTTGACTTTACTCTTCATGATTCAAATAACCAGCACAATACAGCAAATATGATGCTTTGTCTGCCAAAGCTGAATCAGAAAAAGCTATTGAGTTACTTGATTATTTCTGTTTGCTCTGGTGAAAGTCAGAACGCATGTACAAAATGCAACTGCCCTATGATCCACATGTATTTATTTCAGTCAACAACTCCAGCTGATCTCCCAGCCAATAACCAGAAACGATTTCCAGCTGTATAAAAGAGCCACATTAAAAATACAGTCAGTTCAGGTATCTAATAAGAAAGACTGCAAGGAAGAACTATCCTGGTGAGCCCTTGTTGCTTAGTTGCTAAGTCGTGTCCAATTCTTGTGTGACCCCATGACTTGTAGCCTGCCAGGCTCCTCTGTCCATGGGATTTCCCAGGCAAGAATACTGGAGTGGGTCGACTCCAGTGGGTCCTTTTCCAGGGAACTTTCCCAACTCAGGGATCAAACCAGTGTCTCCTGCATTGACAGGTGGATTCTTTACCACTGAGCCACCAGGGAAGCCCTTAGCAAATTCCTAATCCACAAGATGTGAACAAAATAAAATAAAATGTTGTTTTACATTGTTTTTGGAGAAATATTCTATGCAACAGCAGAAAACAGAAGAGAAATCATGAAAATTATACTTCCTCCATATCTTGACTACTGCAAATAATGCCACTATGATCATTGGGGGTGGATCTATCTTTTTGAATTAGCTTTTTTGTTTTCTTCAGATATAACTCAGATATATACAACCAGCAATTTATGGTTCCTATGGTAGTTTAATTTTTAATTTTTTGAGGAATCCTCATTGTTTTACAGATACAGATGACAAACCAGTGGCAAACAGTGGGAAGAGGAATGAGAAAAGCGGCAAGACCGGTGAAAGGGATTAAGAGGTACAAATAACTAAACAGCAAGTAAGACATGAGAATGCAATGTACTACAGGGAATAGAACCAACATTTTATAATAACTTTATATGGAATATAACCTATAAAATTACTGAGTCACTATGTTGTGGACCTGAAAATAATATAATACTTTGTCAACTACTCAATTAAAATTTTAACAAGTAATACTTCTATTATGCTTGTTATAAAAATTAAATGAACTTACATGTGTAAACATATTTGGAAAAATGTTTGAGTGAGTATTGTACAGAATAAGTACAAGTGGAAAAAATGCTAGCTATTATTAATAACCCTGTCAATTTCAGCTTCCTAACAGAATGGAAAGAAGTAAATCTTAAGGATGAAATTTGAAATAAATAAAAACACTAAACTAATTAATGAAAGTATTTCTATGAGGTAGAGTGACTTATCCATCCGTCACAGTGCAACAGGCCCTTGCATATCTCAGGGATATACAGAATGTTTTAATTTTCACTTTTTTTTAAGGAAGGAAAATATATCTAATAATAGTGAATGTATGATAGTACATACAGTCTGGTTATATTCCTTCTTATACTAAGATACTCATCAGTTCAGTTCAGTCACTCAGTCATGTCAGACTCTTTGTGAACTGATGGACAGCAGCACACCAGGCTCGCTGTCCATCACCAACACCCAGAGTTTGCTCAAACTCATGTCCATCGAGTCAGTGATGCCATTCAACAAACTCATCCTCTGTCATCCCCTTCTTCTCCCGCCTTCAATCTTTCCCAGAATCAAGGTATTTTCCAATGAGTCAGTTCATCATGTCAGGTGGCCAAAGTATTGGAGCTTCAGCATCAGTCTTGCCAATGAATATTCAAGACTGATTTCCTTTAGGATGGACTGGTTTGATCTCCTTGCAGTCCAAGGGACTCTCAAGAGTCTTCTCCAACACCACAGTTTAAAAGCATCAGTTCTTTGGTGCTCAGCTTTCCTTATGGTCCAAGTCTCACATCCATACGTGACTAGTGGAAAAACTATAGCTTTGACTAGTTGAACTTTGTTGGCAAAGTAATGTCTCTGCTTTTTAATATGCTGTCTAGGTTGGTCATAGCCTTTCTTCCAAGGAGCAAGTGTCTTTTAATATCATGGCTACAGTGATTTTCGAGCCCAAGAAAAGAGAGTCTGTCACTGTTTCTATTGTTTCCGCATTTATTGGCCATGAAGTGATGGGACCGGATGCCACAATCTTAGTTTTCTGAATGTTGAGTTTTAAGCCAGCTTTTTCACTCTCCTCTTTCATTTTCATCAAGAAGTTCTTTATTTCCTCTTTGCTTTCTGTCATAAAGGTGGTGTCATCTGCATATCCGAGGTAACTGATATTTCTCTTGACAATCTTGATTCCAGCTTATGCTTCATCCAGCATGGCATTTTGTAAGATGTGCTCTGCATATAAGTTAAATAAGCAGGGTGACAATATACAGCCTTGACGTACTTCTCTCCCAGTTTGGAACCAGTCCAAATTGGGGATGTACTCATAGCATATTTAAATATAAATGTACTCATAGCGTATTTAAAGTATTTTTTATATAGAGGAAGGAGCTAACAAAGGCAAGAATTCACAAAAGTCATATATGTCTCCAAATAAGCATATATAAACCTTGATTTATATTCTCCTTTTAGAGTTTCTAATTGATGTTACTCTAAAATTCTTGGCTTTAAACTTGCAATTAAAAGAAAAAAAATACTCATCTGCTTATTTAAGTCATTATTCTGCTCCCCATTAAGCTAATATTTTGTCACAGCAATTTATATATGCAAGTTAAACTGAAATTCCTATTGTTTTAAAGTCAAGTGCTGGTGACGTCAGAAAATATAACAATGGAACTTGAGAAGCATTTAGGGTATATGATTGCCAAAGAGATGCTAGAATTCTTAGAATCTCATCCAAAATCTTCTCAATTTTGTGTTTAGTGTCAGCTCCACCAAAAATAGTTTCATCTCTAAGATTTCAAAGTAGAATGATCTTGAAGAACTGTTAGAATTTTAAATATTTCATTGGCTCAGATTCATCTGGATATGAGGTGTTTGGGGATTTTGAAAATATTTTTGAATCTGTCCTGTGGAAAACAATAAGATAAGCTACAGCTTGGGAGAAAATATTTACAAAATACCTATCTGATAAATGACTGTTATCAAAATACAAAAGTAACTCTTAAAACTTAATAAGAACCCAATTTTTAAAATGAGCAAAAGATTTTAACACGTACCTCATCTAAGACAATATACAAATGGCAAATACACATATGAAAAGATGCTCAATATCATGTCATCACAGAACTGCAAATTAAAACAACAGTGAGATACCACTACCCACCTATTAGAAAATCTGGAATGCTGACATCACCAAGTTCTGACAAGGATTTAGAGCAACAAGAACCCTCATTCAGTGCTGGTGGGGATACAGAATGGTGCAGCCATTTCAGAAGACAGTTTGACAGATTTTTACAGAACAAAACATGCTTTATTCACACAAAGGAGTTGAAAATTTATGTCCACTCAAAAATCTGTACATGGATGTTCATAGAAGCTTTACTTATAATTGCCAAAATTTGAAAGCAATCTTCAGTAGACTAGGGTTCAATTCCTGGATTGGAAAAACCCCAGAAAGGAATGGCTACCGACTCAAGTATTCTTGAGTGGAGAATTCCATGGACAGAGGAGCCTGGAAGGCTACAGTTCATGGGTCATGAAGAGTCAGACATGACTGAGTGACTATCACTTTCACAGGTGAGTTGAGGCTATATATGAGTGAGAGCAGGGGGTATATGGGCTACCTCTGCATGTTTCCCTCAATTTTGCTGTGAACCTTAAACAGCTCTAAAAAATAAAGTCTTTATTTTAAAAATTATTTTAAGATGGTAAAATACATATAGACCATTGTTTGTATGTTCAGTCTCCAATTTACACAAAAACATATTCTTCTGTGATTTTCTTGGCATTGTACTTTAATGCCTTTGGATTTTAAGTGAGATCCATGATTTCCTGTAGCAGAACAAAGTATGGCCAATCATTTTTCTTTTCTTCTTAGTTGATCTTAAATTAGCTCTAAAAAGAAAGATGGTTAAGAGATCTGAAACCAAGCAGCATGTTCATGCATTAAGCATGGGTAATGATGAAAGATAGCTCAAAAATTGTATACCTAAATCAAATTATTCTAGTGATTTGATATAATATTGACCAAAGTAAGTTATTCGACAAGTCTGAAAGAGTATCCTGATTCGATTGCTGTTGTTTAGTCGTGTCTGGCTCTTTTGCAGCCACGGACTGAGCCTGCCAGGCTCTTACGTCCATGGAATTTCCCAAGCAGGAATGCTAGAGTGGATTGCCATTTCCTTCTCCAGGGTATATTCCTGACCCAGGGATCGAACCCATGTCTCCTGCAGTGGCAAACATATTCTTTACCACTGAACCACCAGCGAAGCCCCATCCTGATTTAGGACTCTCCAAATATTAACTACAATCTTTTTAAATTGACTCTCTTTGATTGTGTTATATTAAATTTTATTAGAATATGGTTGCTTCACACTGCTGTGTCAGTTTCTACTGTATAGTAAAGTGAATCAGCTACACGTGTACATATATCCCCTCTTTTCTGGATTTCTTTCCCATTTAGGTCACCATAGAGCATTGAGTAGAGTCCCCTCAGCTATACAGCAGGTTCTCATCTATTTTATACACAGTATCAATATACCCTGTTGATTGATACTGTGTACAAAAGATTATTATTACTTTTTAAATCTTCATATGTCGGGCACTAGTACTACCTCTGTGAGAAAATACTCAATAGTTCTTAACAATGTGGGGCTTATAAACTAGTTTGAGATGGAGGAACCTGAATATGACATGGCGCTGTGTGCATGAAAGTTCACTAGGCTGACGAAAGAATCAGGTTCTGATTCCAACTCTATAACTTAATAATTGAAGAATTGTTACCAAATATTTTATCTCTCTGAGCTTTAATTTCTTCTCCTGCTAAATTAAAATAACTAGATGTGCCCCATCTGCTGCAACACGTGTTTATGAGGAAAAAGGGTGGGGGATAATACACATGAAGTATTTAAATGGTAATGTAAGAGCAGGTTTGTCATTGTAGCAATAATAGCAGCAGTGTTGACAGCAAGAAAAAAGGTATAAATTTTGGACTGACAGCATGTTACAGAAAATTTGGATTTAGAAAGAAACCTTCACAAGTATGTCTCTACATTCAAAAGCAACATTAAGCCTGCACTACAAACAGAAAGTATAATGGCCCCAATAATGTGAAGTTAAATAGAAAATGACTAATCCTTAAAGAGTTTTTACAGTGTAGAAGAAAATCTGTGCATAAACAAATATAGGGTCCCATAAGACTTCAGTGTAGACCATGACTTTTAAGATTATGAGATTTCATAATTTATTAACATCTTAAATAGAGGGCTCATACTGGTTTTATTTTTAAAGCATATTTAAAAGTGTACTCTCTTTTCATATGAAAAACAAAATTTTGATATTTCAAAGGGAGGACCAATATTTTCTTTAGCAAAGTATCTTTGCTGTGATAAACTATTTCCAATTTAGCAACTTAATGTATACTCCATCACTGATTTTATTCATTCTCTTTTACAATAGAATTTTAAAATGTAATGCATCAGAAAGCACAGCTCATAAACTGAAGTTTTACAAACCAAAAGGAGCTTAAAATACAGTGAGATTATATTTTTAAAAAGTGTGGTTAGCTTATTTGATAAAGTCAGTATAGGTATATTTTAGGAGAGTTCCATGAAAGAGGCTACTCACAAACTGAATCCTGAATTATGAAAAATAATAGAGGATGAAGCAAAGGTGAAAAATTTAAATTGTGTAGTATAGTCATTAAGAGTTTGCCTCTGTGCCAGGAATCATTAAATACTGCCTCTGCTCTGTAACTTTGAGCAAGTAATTAGATATATTAAACATACCTTTCTTGGTCTATGAAATGGAATTTTAAAATATGGATTTCTTAGAGAATTGTAATAACATAAGAAAATTATCTTAAAAAGCTTAGCATATCTGCTATATACTAAGTACTAAATAAATATTGTTAATAGCTCTTATTATTTTTTTATTACTATTATCTTTATACAGTGGAAGTGACAAATAGATTCAAGGGACTAGATCTAATAGAATGCCTGAAGAACTACGGTAGGAGGTTCATGACATTGTACAGGAGGTGGTGATCAAAACCATCTTCAAGAAAAGAAAATGCAAACATCACTCTTGAATATTCACTGGGAGGACTGATGCTGAAGCTGAAGTTCCAATACACTGGCCACTTGATGCGAAGAGCTGACTCACTGGAAAAGACCCTGATGCTTGGAGAGACTAAAAGTAAGAGGAGAAAGGCACAACAGAGGATGAGATTATTGGATGGCATCACGGACTCAATGGACAATCGTTTGTGCAAGCTCTGGGAGATGGTGAAGAATAGACGTGTTGCAGTCCATGGGATCTCAGAGAGTCAGACATGACTTAGTGACTGAACAACAAATATTATATGAGTTTCATTTATATTATCCTATTTCATTATATTTTAGTATTAGTAGTAGTATTAAATGTATTACTTTTATTATTTTATACAATTAAACTGAAAAGTTCAGCAAGGTGTGTTAAAAGTCAAGTGAATGACATGTTTCAGAACAAACAGCATAATTTATGTTATGTGAAGGTCCTGGGTCTTTGGGAGAACTAAACTCTATTTTGTTCTTAGAAAATCATTTTTTATTATTACTGTGTTTGTGTTTGTCACTAAGGCATGTCCAAATATTTGCAATCCCATGGACTGTAGCCCAGCAGACTCTTCTGTTCAAGGAATTCTCCAGGCAAGAAGACTGGAATGGGTTGTCATTCCTTTCTCCAGGGGATCTTTCCGATCCAGGGATTGAACCTGGGTCTCCTATATTGCAGGCAGATTCTTTACTGACTGAGCCACCAGGGATATTACTGTATAAAACCAAATGGATGAGGCAAGAATTTGAAGCACATATACTTGATTGGAGTCTGTTCTAATAGTCCAGGTGACATGGCATGATGGTATACTACAGTCAACTACAGTGAACATGGCTATGAGAAGGAAGGTAATAATAAGGATTGTAGAATTTTGTTGTTTTCTCTCAAACCTCAACATGAATCAGCCATAGGTATACATATATCCCCTCTCTTGTGAAGCTCCCTCCCATCTCCCTCCCCATCCCAACCCTCTAGATTGATACAGAGCCCCTTTTTGAGTTTCCTGAGCCATACAGCAAATTCCTGTTGGCTATCTATTTTACATTTGGTGATGTAAGTCTCCATGTTACTCTCTCCATACATCTCACCTTCTCTTTCCCTCTCACCATGTCCATAAGTCTATTCTCTCTGTCTGTTTCTCCATTGCCACCTTGTAAATAAACTTCAGGGCCATGTTTCTAGATTTTGTTTATATATATTTGAATACAATATTTATATTTCTCTTTCTGACTTACTTCACTCTGTATAACAGGTTCTAGTTTCGTCCACTTCATTACAACTGACTCAAACTCAAAATGTTACTTTCTATGGCTGAGTAATATTCCATTGTGTATATGTACAACTTCCTTATCCATTCATCTGTCAAAGGATGTCTACGTTGCTTCCATGTTCTAGGTATTGTAAATAGTGCTGCAATGAACAATGGGATACATGTATCTTTTTCAATTTTGGTTTCCTCAGGATATTTGCCTAGGAGTGGGATTACTGGGTCATATGGTGGTTTTATTCCTAATTTTTTAAGGAATCTCCATACCATCTTCTGTAGTGGTTGTAGCAATTTACATTCCCACCAACAAGGCAAGACCATTCCCTTTTCTCCACACTCTCTCCAACACTTATTGTTTGTAGACTTTTTGATGATGGCCATTCTGACTAGTGTGAGGTGATATCTCATTGAAGTTTTGATTTACATTTCTCTAATAATGAGTGATGTTAAGCATCTTTTCATGTCTTTGTTAGCCATCTGTATGTCTTCTTTGGAGAAATGTCTTTTCCCACTTTTTGATTGGGTTGTTTGTTTTTCTGGTATTGAGTTGTATGAGCTGCTTATATATTTTGGAAATTAATCCTTTGTCAGTTGTTTCATTTACTATTATTTTCTCCCATTTTGAGGGTTGATTTTTTCACCTTGCTTATAATTTCCTTTGCTGTACAAAAGTTTTTAAGTTTAATCAGGTCCCACTTGCTTACTTTGGTTTTTATTTCCATTACTCTAGGAGCTGGGTCATAGAGGACCTTGCTTTGATTTATGTCATGGAGTGTTCTGCCTATGTTTTCCTCTAAGAGTTTTATAGTTTCTGTTCTTACATCTAGGTCTTTAATCCATTCTGAGTTTATCTTTGTGTATGGTATTAGGAAGTGTTCTAATGTCACTCTTTTACATGTAGCTGTCCAGTTTTCCCAGCACCATTTATTGAAGAGGTTGACTTTGCCCCATTGTATATTCTTGCATCCTTTGTCAAAAATAAGGAACTTGGACACGACTGAACGACTTCACTTTCACTTTTCTGTTTCATGCATTGGAGAAGGAAATGGCAATCCACTCTTGTGTTCTTGCCTGGGGAATCCCAGGGACGGGGGAGCCTGGTAGGCTGCTGTCTGTGGGGTCGCACAGAGTCAGACGTAACTGAAGCGACTTAGCAGCAGCAGCAGCAGCAGCATAGGTGTATGGGTTTATTTCTGGGCTGTCTGTCTCGTTCCATTGGTCTATATTTCTGATTTTGTGCCAGTACCATACTATCTTGATGACTGTAGCTTTGGAGTATAACCCAAAGTCAGGAAAGTTGATTCCTCCAGCTCAATTCTTCTTTCTCAAGACTGCTTAGGCTATTCAGGATCTTTTGTGTTTCTATATGAGTTGTGAAATTTTTTGTTATAGTTCTGTGAAAACTGCCATTGGTAAACAGATCACATTGAATCTGTAGATTGCATTTGGTAGTATAGTCATTTTCACAATATTAATTCTCCTACCCAGGAACATGGAATATCTCTCCATTTGTTCATGGCATCTTTGATTTCTTTCATTGGTGTCTTATAATTTTCTGTGTACAGTTCTTTGTCTCCTTGCATAAGTTTATTCCTAGATATTTAATTCTTTTTGTTGCAATGGTGAATGGGAGTGATTCTTTAATTTCTCTTTCTGATTTTCATTGTTAGTATATAGAAATACAAGTTATTTCTGTGTATTGAGTTTGTGTCCTGCAACTTTGCTACATTCACTGATTAGCTCTAGTAATTTTTGATACTATCTTTAGGGTTTTCTATGTACAGTATCATGCCATCTGCAAACAGTGAGAGCTTTACATCTTCTTTTCTGGTCTGGATTCCTTTTATTTCTTTTTCTTCTCTGATTGCTATAGCTAGGATTTCCAGAACTATGTTGAATAATAGTGGTGGGAGTGGACACACTTGTCTTATTCCTGATCTTAGGGGGAATGCTTTGAGTTTTTCACCATTGAGAATAATGTTTTCTGTAGGCTTATCACCTATGGCCTTTACCATGTTGAGGTAGGTTCCTTCTATGCTCATTTTTTGAAGAGTTTTAATAATGAATGGGTGCTGAATTTTATCGAAGGCTTTTTCTGCATCTATTGAGATTATCATATGATTTTTATCTTTCAATTTGTTAATATGGTGTATTACATTGATTGATTTGCATATATTGAAGGTTCCTTGCATCCCTGGAATAAACCCAACTTGATCACGGTGTTTGAGCTTTTGACATGTTGCTGAATTCTGTTTGCTAAAATTTTTTGAGGATTTTTGCATCTATGTTCATCAGTGATACTGGCCTATAGTTTTCTTTTATTGTGTTGTCTCTGTCTGGTTTTGGTACCAGGGTGATGGTGACCTTGTAGAATGAGTTTGGAAGTGTTCTTTTCTCTGCAATTTTTTGAAAGAGTTTTAGAAGGATAGGCATGAGCTCTTCTCTAAATGCTCAATAGAATTCTCCTGTGAAGCCATCTGGTCCAGGGCTTTTGTTTTTTGGGAGATTTTTGATCATAGCTTCAAATGTATTTTATTTATAAATAAATTTTAAATTTATATTTTTTATTTATTTATAAATATAAATATGTTTTATTTTAAAAAATAAATATATTTATTTTTACAGAGGATAGTTACTTTACAATATTGTGTTGATTTCTGCCATACATCAACCCGAATCAGTTATAGGTATATATATATGTCCCCCCCTTCAATCTACCTCCTACCTCCCACCCTATCCCACCCGTCCCACCCATCCCAATCCTCTTGATTGTCACAAAGCCCTGAGTTTGAACTCTCTGCATGTATGCATGCTAAGTCACTTCAGTCGTGTCCATGGACTGTAGCCAGCCAGGCTCCTCCATCTACAGGATTCTTCAGGCAAGAATACTAGGGTGAGTTTCCATGCCTTCCTTTAGGGCATCTTCCTGACCCAGGGCTCAAATCGGTGTCTCTTACAGCCCCTGCATTGACAGGTGGCTTTTTTTTTTTTTTTATCACTAGTACCACCTGGGAAGCCCTGAGCTCCCTATATCACACAGCAAATTCCCACTGGCTATCCATTTTACAAATGGTAACACACATGTCTCAATGCTATTTTCTCAATTTGTTCCACTATCTCCTTCCCCTACTGTGTCCACAAGTCTGTTCTCAACATCTGCATCTTCAATGCTGCCCTGCAAATAGGTTCATCAGTACCATCTTTCTAGATTCCATATATATGTGTTAATATACTATATCTGTTTTTCTCTTTCTGGCTTTTTCACTCCGTATTATAGGCTCTAGGTTCATTCACTTCATTGGAACTAACTCATATGTGTTCCTTTTTATGGCTGAATGACATACCACTGTATATATGTACCACAACTTCTTCATCCTTCATCAGTTGATGGGCATCTAGATTGCTTCCAATCCTAGCTATTGTAAATATTGCCGCAATAAACATTGGAGTACATGTGCCTTTTCCAATTACAATTTCCTCAGGGTATATGCCCAGAAGTGGGATGTTGGGTCATACAGTAGTTTTATACCTAGTGTTTTAGGGAATCTCCATACTGTTCTCCATAGTCACTGTGTCAATTTACATTTGCACCAGTTGTGTAAGAGGGTTCCTTTTTCTCCACACCCTCTCCAGCATTTATTGTTTGCAGATTTTTTTTTTCTTTATAATGGCCATTCTGAGTGATGTGAGTTGACACCTCATTGTGGTTTTGATTTGCATTTCTCTAATAATTAGCAATGTTGAGCATATTTTTATTTGTTTATTAGCCATTTGTTTGTCTTCTTTGGAGAAACATCTATTTAGGTCTTCTGTCCACTGAGTGGACAATGGGACATTCTGCTTTCTTATGATCAAGTAATGAGAAAAGTTATTAAATTTGTATTGAAGTAGGAATATTAATTGTCACTTAGACATAAGTGATCATGTAATAACATAAGCTACTGGTTTCAAGTTCTTCTCCCATTTTTTAATCAGGTTGTTTTTGTTGTTGTCATTGAGTTGTAGGAGTCCTATTCAAATTCCAAATAATAACCCCTTGTCAGATATATGATTTGTAAGTAATTTCTTCCATTGGCCATGGAATTTTCAAGCAGTATGAAATCTAGACGCTATCTATCATTTTCATCACTTTATAAATATCCAATGGCTGGCACATGTGTGCGTGCTTGTGCTCAGTGAAATCCAAAGCTTTGCAACCCCATGGACAGTAGCCCACCAGGCTCCTCTGTCCATGGAATTTTCTAGGCAAGATTACTGGAGTGTGTTGCCATTTCCTACTCCAAAAGTGGCTGGCATACATTATGTCATTTATTTGTATGCTTTCAATTGTATTGTCAGGCGAGTGTACACTCCTTGGTTCTGTCTCATCACAACAAAGATTTGGAGTGACGGACATTAGAGCACTCAGCGGGTCACAGCTCTTGGGTCTTGGACAGACGGTGTTACAGCTCTTAGATGAGTCAGTGTTACAGCTCAGTGTTACAGCTCTTTTAGTTAGATGATAGCAGGAAAATCCATCCTCAAAGCATGGGGGCATACCGACCGTCGACCCAAAGACGTGAAGAGAATGCCCCAGCACAGGGGGGAGGGGAGAGAGAAAGAGCGCATACAAGTGGGAGGAGGAGGGGGAGAGAGCAAGAGAAAGAGAGAGAGAGCTTTGGCTCCTATTTTTATGTTTTTTTCTCCCCCTGGGTCTGCACTATGCAAATTGGGCTTAGCCAGGAGTGCTGTTCTACCTGAAGTTCTCACTCTGGTCCTTGGACCTTCCTTTGACCTTCCTTTGTTCTATTTTCATGGGCTTTTCCCTTCCTTGTCTTTTAGCCACCGCCATTTTGGACTCCTGTTTCCTATTCTAACTACCTAACAATATTATCTCATATTTTAATTTATATAAGAAAGAAAACTGAAAGCAAACTATCCAATATTAACTGATTATCTCTGAGTGGTGAAAATAATTATTTTTAATTACAGCTTTTTTCTATATGTTTTTCTTATTTTATTTGTTGAAATATACATTTTTATAGCAGATAAAGTTATTAATGCTGCACACAAAATGTTCAATTTCTAGAAGAAATTTCATTATATATATATATATAAACAAAATTTGAGGTAACACTGAGACCTCACCTAGGTATTCTTTCTGGAAAATTTGTAAGATCTTCTGAGAAAAGATATATATATATATATATATATATATATATGCAAATAATATATATATTATTAATATATATATATAATATATATATATTAATATATATATGTAAATAAAATTTGAGGTAACACTGAGACCTCACTTAGGTATTCTTTCTGGAAAATTTGTAAGATCTTCTGAGAAAACATGCTAGACTCAGTCGTACATATATTTATAGTTACCTTCACAGCAGCCTTTAGTGGCAGATGCTATTATTACATTACCACTGGAAAAACTGAGGCTTAAAGATATTACATAACACACACACACACACACACAATTATTGGAGCTAGACTCAAATGCAAATATTCTTAATAGGAAAACTGCCTCCTACTACTACACTAAATTTTATTGTCTTAACCAAACTAAATTTGCTCTGAATTATCACTGGTGATCATTACTCTTTTTTTATTTTCGTTGAAACATCTCTGAGCCAACACTCAGATTAACTACTTTTCATCATGAAGCACAATGTTCCAGTTAAAACAAAATGACTGTTTCCTTCAAAGGCCATACATAAATTAGAATTAATCAAAATATAAATGATAGCTCAACTGCATGTACTTAAAAAATGATTCAATTACCACTTATTTAAAATAAAATAATTTACATTAAGCATACAAATTTTGATGACTTATCATGTTGAAATAAATATTAAATAAAAGTAAAAATAAGATATTCAATTATTTGCAATGAAAGCAAATAAATATCAACAATCAATATTTTGGTTAACACTTTAGTCCTGTTAAATAAAATAGAAAAGGAAACAGAATTATATATTGTTATCATTGTTTAAACAACAAAGCATACTAGTTATTTCTGAAAGGATATTCTTTACTCAGACACCAATTGCAGCATATTTTGACTATACAGATTTTTTTAATAAGGAATATTAAGTAACATAATGAGCAACTGCTCCAATTTTGACTTTGCAGAGGATAGATGTCATTTGCAGATATCATTAAGGCGTGCGTGATTTAGAGTTAGTTTTCTCCTAACTAGACTGCACTTGTTTTCCTACATAGTAAAATGCTTTGCACATTATATATAGCACAAGTCCTCATTCTACCTCATATTAATCAAAGCTTTAGCTTAAAATGCCAACAGTAATGGGGGATTTATTTATAAGGGATCTAGAATATAATAAAAGTTATTCGCGCCATTCATTTGCAGAGTTAACACAGCAAGGCTATCTTGGCAAGAAGCAAGCTCAAATCTCTTTGCAGGGAACTTCAGCGTCACAATAAGACGTTAAAGGAAGAAAATATGCAGCAGGCCCGAGAGGAGGAAGAAGGCCGGAAAGAAGCCACTGCACACTTTCAAATTACTTTGAATGAAATCCAGGCACAGCTGGAGCAACATGATATACACAACGCCAAGCTCCGCCAGGAGAACATGGAGCTGGCCGAAAAGCTGAAGAGGCTCACTGAGCAGTAAGCGCTGCGGGAGGAGGTAGGGGCGATCAGGTGTTTAGTCGACGTTAGCGGGGACTGTCGCCTGTCACGACGAATCAAAACCATTCACTGAAACACTCATTCTGGGGTGTTTTAGAACCTTTGTGTATGTGTAGTGGAATTCTTTCCTCGCAGGATTCTGAGGGATGGCCCAGAAGTCACTGGATTTGGGTCTGTGAAGCCGTTTCTTAGAGACAGTGTTAAGCACAACTTGTCTTCCATGTGATTCTGGAAGATTTATGACTTTGGCATAGATTCCCCCCCCCCATCTAGACTAAAAATGAGTAAATACCTGGCCCCCAAATATGCTGTATTTTAGACATCTGTAATAATCTATATGGTCTACACTACCATTGCATCCTAGAGAAGGAAATGGCAACCCACTCCAATTTTCTTGCCTGGAGAATCCCCATGGACAGTGGAGCTGGTGGGCCACAGTCCATGGGGTCACAAAGAGTCGGACACGACTGAGTGACTAGGCATTCGCACCAGTACCATCTGTAACTATATGGTAGTTTCTGCAGCTTTTATTTGTGTTGCGCTTGCTCTCATAACTAGGTTGTACATCTTATTATGGACCACAAGAACAGAAAATAATAATATCCTTCCTCCTCTCTTTGATTCATGACTTAGATTCCAAACTGGGATAGTCACTGCACTGTAATTGGAAATTAAAAAAAAAATTATAGTGCAGAAAATATCAAGTTCTTTCACATTTATTAACGTTATGTACCATTTGTGAAACTTTTTATTCTACTAAGTGTGTCTGGAATGGGTGAATTTAATTCAGATGACCATTATTTCCACTACTGTGGGCAGGAATCACTTAGAAGAAATTGAGTAGCCGTCATAGTCAACAAGAGTCCAAAATGCAGCACTTGTATGCAATCTCAAAAATGACTGAATGATCTCTGTTCGTTTCCAAGGCAAACCATTCAATATCACAGTAATCCAAGTCTATGCCCCGCCCAGTAACACTGAAGGAGCAGAAGTTGAATGGTCTATGAGACCTACAAGATCTTTTAGAACTAACACCCCCAAAAGATGTCCTTTTCATTATAGGAAACTGGAATACAAAAGTAGGAAGTGAAGAAACACCTGGAGTAGCAAGCAAATATGACCCTGCAGTACAGAATGAATTAGGGCAAAGGCTAATAGAGTTTTGCCAAGAGAATGCACTGGTCATAGAAAACACCCTCATCAAACAACACAATAGAAGACTCTGTACATGGACATTACAACATGGTCAACACCGAAATCAGATTGATTATATTCTTTGCAGCCAAAGATGGAGAAGCTCTATACAGTCAGCAAAAACAAGACAGGGAGCTGACTGTGTCTCAGATCATGAACTCCTTATTGCCAAATTCAGACTTAAATTGAAGAAAGTAGGGGAAACCACTGAAACGTTCAGGTATGACCTATATCAAATACCTTATGATTATACAGTGGAAGTGAGAAATAGATTTAAGGGACTAGATCTGATAGACAGAGTGCCTGATGAACTATAAAAGGAGGTTCATGACATTGTATGGGAGACAGGGATCAAGACCATCCCCAAGAAAAAGAAATGCGAAAAGGCAAAATGGCTGTCTGAGAAGGCCTTACAAATAGCTGTGAAAAGAAGCGAAAAGCAGAGGAGAAAAGGAAAGACATACCTATTTGAATGCAGAGTTCCAAAGAATAGCAAGGAGAGAAGAAAACCTTCCTCAGTGATCAGTGCAAAGAAATAGAGGAAAACAAACAAATGGGAAAGACTAGAGATCTCTTCAAGAAAATTAGACATACCAAGGGTACATTTCATGCAAAGATGGGCTCAATTGAGGACATAATCATATGGATCTAACAGAAGCAGAAGATATTAAGAAGAGGTGGCAAGAATACACAGAAGAAGGGTACAGAAAAGATCTTCACGACCCAGATAATCATGATGGTGTGATTACTCACCTAGAGCCAGACATCCTGGAATGTGAAGTCAAGTGGGCCTTAGGAAGCATCACTACGAACAAAGCTAGTGGAGGTGATGGAATTCCAGTTGAGCTATTTCAAATCCTGAAAGATGATGCTGTGAAAATGCTGCACTTAATAGGCCACCAAATTTGGAAAACTCAGTGGTGTCCACAGGACTGGAAAAGGTCAGTTTTCGTTCCAATCCCAAAGAAAGGCAATACCAAAGAATGCTCAAACTACCGCACAATTGCACTCATCTCACACACTGGTGAATGATGCTCAAAATTCTCCATGCCAGGCTTTATCAATACATGAATCGTGAACTTCCAGGTATTCAAGCTGGTTTTAGAAAAGGGAGAGGACCCAGAGATAAAATTGCCAACACCTGCTGGATCATCGAAAAAGCAAGGGAGTTACAGAAAAACATCTATTTCTGCTTTATTGACTATGCCAAAGCCTTTGACTGTGTGGATCACAATAAACTGTGGAAAATTCTGAAAGAGATGGGCATACCAGACCACCTGACTTGGCTCTTTGAGAAATCTGTATGCAGATCAGGAAGCAACAGTTAAAATTGGACATGGAACAACAGACTGGTTCCAAATAGGAAAAGGAGTATGTCAAGGCTCTATATTGTCACCCTGCTTATTTAACTTATATGCATGGTATATCATGAGAAACGCTGGGCTGGATGAAGCACAAGCTGGAATCAAGATTTCCAGGAGAAATATCAATAACATCAGATATGTAGATGACAACACCCTTACGACAGAAAGTGAAGAAGAACTAAAGATCCTCTTGATGAAAGTGAAAGAGGAGAGTGAAAAAGTTGGCTTAAAGCTCAACATTCAGAAAACGAAGATCATGGCACCTGGTCCCATCACTTCATGGCAAATAGATGGGGAAGCAGTGGAAACAGTGTCAGACTTTATTTTTTTGGACTCCAAAATCACTACAGATGGTGACTGCAGCCGTGAAATAAAAAGACGCTTACTCCTTGGAAGGAAGGTTATGACCAACCTAGATAGCATATTTAAAAGCAGAGACATTACTTTGCCAACAAATGTCCACCTATTCAAGGCTATGGTTTTTTCAGTGGTCTTGTATGGATGTGAGAGTTGGACTATAATGAAAGCTGAGCGCCGAAGAATTTATCCTTTTGAATTCTGTGTTGGAGAAGACTCTTGAGAGTCCCTTGGACTGCAAGGAGATCCAACCAGTCCATCCTAAAGGAAATCAGTCCTGAATAGTCTTTGGAAGGACTGATGCTGAAGCTGAAACTCCAATACTTTGGCCACCTGATGTGAAGCCCCGACTCATTTGAAAAGACCCTAATGTTGGGAAAGATTGAAGGCACTAGGAGAATTCGACGACAGAGGATGAGATCATTGGATGGCATCACCGACTCAATGGATTTGAGTTTGGGTAAACTCCAGGAGTTGGTGATGGACAGAGAGGCCTGGCATACTGCGGTCCACGGGGTCGCAAAGAGTCAGACATGACTGAGTGACTGAACTGAACTGAACTGAAGTGTGTGTGAATATGTATGTTAACAAGTGCATATGTGTGCATGCACATGCACTCTGGGTTCATATATAAATATATTTCTCACTAGGTTTTGAATTTTTAAAATTTGGAAATGATGGCTACTATTTGAATTGGATGATTTGCACTTAGTATTAAAGTTATAGGGTCAAAGATGAGGAGTAGGGGCCAGCCAACTTTATGATCTACTTTTTTCTGAAGTGAAGAACACTTACTAAGAATTAAAAAAGTAAAATCCCTCAGGCCCCCAAATAGCTTATTAGAGATTATCTGGTAATAATAAAACAATGTTTTGCCTTTTTTGCCAATACTCCTTTTGTATATATTAGTTTTGTCTACTTCCCAAGTTGATGACTATCTAAAACAAGGCAAATATCCAATTTTTTTCTATATCTGCTCTCTATATATCTTCATAATGTAATGACTGAATGGGTCAAACTGAGGTCATATATGAAACAAGGTTTTATATTCTCTGGTTAAGGAATTTCTTAGAATATTTCCTCTATACAAGATCGTGTTCACACTTTAGATGTAAGATCATTTTCCTCACAAAATAAAATGTTAGAAATACACCCAGCAGAGAAAATAACATCAAAAACATAAGTCAACTTGTACCTTCAGAGACAACAAAAAAGAATAATGTTAATAGTTATGTTTATTGACCAGAAAACATGCACTATTCTTATCCTCACAATAACCCTGTAGTAATGGGATTATTAGTCTTGTTTGAAAGATAAGGATTACCCAGTTTAGGAAGTTTAAATAGCTGGTACCGAACCAAGCACTTATTGTTAGTTGGTAACCTGTGTGTGTGCATGCCCACTAAGTCAGTTCAGTTGTATCTAACTCTGTGCGGCCCTCTGGACTGTAGCCCACCAGGATTCTCAGTCCATGAGATTCTCCAGGCAAGAATACTGGAGGGGGTTGCCATGCCCTCCTCCAGGGGAATCTTCCCAACCCAGGGACTGATCTCACATCTCTTAGGTCTTATGCATTGTCAGGCAGGTTCTTTACAACTAGTGCCACCTGAGAAGCCCATTTGGTAATGTGTTTATTACTTAAACCTAGCTGACCCCCAAACCTGTGATGATGTACTAACAGGCTATTGATGCTTTTATATTTTTAAAGTTTATTATTTATTTAAGTTGACTATATTAGTTACAAATATCTATGCCTATTAAAGGAGAAGTCAGAGAATGAGATGGTTGGATGGCATCACCAACTCAATGGACATGAGTTTGAGCAAGCTCTGGGAGATGTTGAAGGACAGGGAAGCCTAGTGTGCTGCAGTCCATAGGGTCACAAAGAGTCGGATATGACTGAGCAGCTGAACAACAACAACTTGACTATTACAAAGTAAAGATATTCATAATGTCATATGAATAATTATATTTTTATCATTTTCTCTTTACATATTAATGGAGAACAATAAATTCTACTCTTCTTTACTGTTGTATTTAGTCAGGAAAAAAGATCAAATAATTTAATTTAAGACTTGGATAGATCAAGATGGTGAAGTAGGAAGACTCTGAACTCAACTCTTTCTAAAAGCACACCAAAATTACAACTACTCATAGAGCAATGAAAATAATCAGTGGAAATAATCTAAAGGTGGACAGAAAAGGTTTTCCACATTTGAAGACATAAAGGAGACACAGTCAGTGGGTCGGAGGGACAAAGAGGCAGCCTAGACAAGACCCATACACCTGAGCACAAACAGGAGGAATATCACAACCACAGAGTTTCTCCTTATTAATAGTGAGGGGTGTTAGCCACACATCTGGGCTGAATTTCTCAGCCAAGAAATTCAGCAATAGAAAGACCAGTCTCCAGAAAGCTGAGGTTTGAAAGACAATGGGGCTTCACTCAGGAGAGCCAGAGCATTATTGGAAAGGAGAACACTTCTAAAGAGCATGCTCAGAAATTCACGCTCTGAGTCCCAATAAAGAGCAAAAGTTTGAAAGGTACTTGGGTCAGATCCACTTACTGATTTTGGTGAGCCTCCCATAGAGGCAGAGTTGCTTCTGGGGACTGAGAGGATGGTATCAGTCGTCTGGTATCTTGTTTTACCATGCTGAAACCAGCACTGAGAAGCCTATTAGTCATTCCTCCAGCCTATTAGAGGCCTGCAGCAGCCAGGCCTGAGGATGCACAGCCAGTAGTGTAGGGAGACTGCCCCACCCACCAGAGAGTCCAAGGAAGCCACATGAGACAGGGCATCTCAGTCAACTAGGCCTG
The DNA here is from genome assembly GCF_054371585.1 of Giraffa tippelskirchi. Lineage (NCBI taxonomy): Eukaryota > Metazoa > Chordata > Mammalia > Artiodactyla > Giraffidae > Giraffa > Giraffa tippelskirchi. Next base: position 87,637,426 of record NC_137285.1, on the reverse strand, counting down.
AAGCCAACCTTCCCTATCAGTGCTTCTACTGTATTTGGCCTCAACAAAAAGATGGGCCCAGCAGCCCACATAGGAGAAACACCTAGATTATTTAGCTGTGGTAGCCAGAGGAATCATGCTAATAGGTGCATTGGAAATCTTTACATAAGGCCATTTCTCCCATATCAAGAGATGTAACAAACCTACCTAATACTTATAAATAAATACAGAGAATTAGACAAAATGAGACAGAGAAAGACGCTCCAAATGAAGGAGCAAGACAAAAATCTCAGAAAAAGACCTAAACACAGTTAGAGAAAAAACAATCTACCAGATAAAAAGTTTAAGATAATGATTATAAAGATACCCAATGATTTCAGAAAGAAATAAAACAGTGAGAACTTCAACAAAGAGCATAAAACATGAAAAAGAATCAATAAAAGGTGAAGAATACAATAACTGAAGTTTAAATTAACTAGAGGAAATCAATACTAGCTTAAATGTTGCAGAAGAACAGATCATTGATCTGAAAGACAAAGTAGTAGAAATTAACCAAGCTAAAAAGGGAAAAAAAATTAAATGAGTATAGTTTAAGGACATTTGAAACAATATCACATGTACTAATATTTGTATTGTAGGGATCCCAGAAGAAGAAGAAAAGAAATAGGCATGTAACTCATTTGAAGAAATAATAGCTGAAAACTTCCCTAAATCTGGGAAAGAAAACAGATAAGATATCCAAATATATTAAGCACAGAGAGTACCAAACAGGATAACCCCCAAAAGGATCATACCAAGATCAATTGCAATTAAATGGGAAAAATTAAAGATAAACAAAATACTAAAAACAGCAAGGGAAAAACAACTAGTCATGTACAATGGAAAACCTATAAGGCTACATCATCTGACTTTTATCATAAACTCTGCAGGTCAGAAAGGAATGGTATGATATCTTTAAAGTAAAGAAAGGGAAATAATTACAACCAAGAATGCTGTATCCACCAAGGATTTCATTTATATTTGAAGGAATAATAAAGGATACTACAGACAGAAAAACATAAAAGAGATTAGCACCACTAAACCAGCTTAACAAGAAATGTTGTGAGGATTTTTATAAGCAGAAAATAAAAGATAACAAGACATATGAAAAATATGAAAGGGAAAATTTTCATTGGTAAAGGCAAACATGGAGTAAAAGTAGTAGATCAACTACTTATAAATGTAGTAGCAAGGTTGAAAGACAAAAGTAGTAAAACCATCTATAGACATAGTCAATGTTTCAGTTCAGTTCAGTTCAGTCACTCAGCCATGTCCGGCTCTTTGCGACCCCATGAATTGCAGCACGCCAGGCCTCCCTGTCCATCACCAACTCCTGGAGTCTACCCAAACCCACGTCCATCGAGTCAGTGATGCCATCCAACCATCTCATCCTCTGTCGTCCCTTTCTCCTCCTGCCACCAATCCTACCCAGCATTAGGGTCTTTTCCAATGAGTTAACTCTTCGCATGAGATGGCCAAAGTATTTGAGTTTCAGCTTCAGCTTCAGCATCAGTCCTTTCAATGAACACCCAGGATTGATCTCCTTTAGGATGGATTGATTGGACCTCCTTGCAGTCCAAGGGACTCTCAAGAGTCTTCTCCAACACCACAGTTCAAAAGCATCAATTCTGCGGTGCTCAGCTTTCTTCACCATCCAACTCTCACATCCATACATGACCACTGGAAAAAACATAGCCTTGACTAGACGGACTTGTGTTGGTAGAGTAATGTCTCTGCTTTTAAATATGCTATCTAGGTTGGCCATAACCTTCCTTCCAAGGAGTAAGTGTCTTTTAATTTCATGGCTGCAATCACCATCAGCAGTGATTTTGGAGCCTCCAAAAATAAAGTCTGACACTGTTTCCGCTGTTTCCCCATCTATTTCCCATGAAGTGATGGGACCAGATGCCATGATCTTAGTTTTCTGAACGTTGAGCTTTAAGCCAACTTTTTCACTCTCCTCTTTCACTTTCATCAAGAGGCTCTTTAGTTCTTCTTCACTTTCTGCCATAAGGGTGGTGTCATCTGCATATCTGACATTATTGATATTTCTCCCAGCAATGTTGATTTCAGCTTGTGCTTCATCCAGCCCAGCATTTCTCATGATGTACTCTGCATATCAGTTAAATAAGCAGGGTGACAATATACAGCCTTGACCTATTCCTTTTCCTATTTGGAACCAGTCTGTTGTTCCATGTCCAGTTCTAACTATTGCTTCCTGACCTGCATACAGGTTTCTCAAGAGAGAGGTCAGATGGTTTGGTTTTCCCATCTCTTTCAGAATTTTCCACAGTTTATCGTGATCCATACAGTCAAAGGCTATGGCATAGTCAGTAAAGCAGAAATAGATGTTTTTCTGGAACTCTCTTGCTTTTTCGATGGTCCAGCAGATATTGGCAATTTGATCTCTGGTTCCTCTGCCTTTTCTAAAACCAGCTTGAACATCTGGATGTTCACAGTTTACGTATTGCTGAAGCCTGGCTTGGAGAATTTTGAGCATTACTTTACTAGCTTGTGAGATGAGTGCAATGGTGTGGTAGTTTGAGCATTCTTTGGCATTGCCTTTCTTTGGGATTGGAGCGAAAACTGACCTTTTCCAGTCCTGTGGCCACTGCTGAAGTTTCCAAATGAGACACTAACACATAAAAAACATGAAATATCGCATCAAAAGCATGAAATGTTTGGAGAAAAGTAAACGTGTAGGGCAGTTTAAAACTGATTTTAATCTTAATCTTAAAATTAAGCTTAATCTTTAGCTTGAGTTTAAGAGCTCGTCAATTTAAAACATGTACCAAAAATTTAAAGGTTTTAATAATAAACATTTGGTAACCACAAACCAAAAGCATATAATAGATACACAAAAATAGAGAGAAATTAATCCAAATATAGCACTTAAAAATTGTCATCAGATCACATGGCAGGAGACCAAGGGAAGAATAGAGAAACAAAGAAGAATGACAAAACAACCAGAAAAAAATCAACATGTGATCAATAAGTACATCTATCTATAATTATGTTAAATGTAAATGAATTATATGCCCTGTTTAACACACAGAGTTGCTGAATGGATGAAAAACCAAGACTTATGTGTGTGCTGCCAACAAGAGACTCACATCGGATCTGGAGACACATACAAGCTGAAAGTGAGGGAAATGAAAAAGGCATTCTATGCAAATGAAAGAAAACAAACTAAAAGGCTAGGATAGCAATACTTATATTAGAGAAAATAGACTTTAAAACAAGAACTGTAACAAGAGAAGATTTCCCAGGTGGCTTAGCTGGTAAAGAATCTGCTTGCAATGTGGTAGACTTGGGTTTGATCCCTGTGTTGGGAAGATCCCCTGGAAAAGGGGAAAGATACCCATTTCAGTATTCTGGCCTGGAGAATTCCGTGGACTGTACAGTCCATGGGATTTCAAAGAGTCAGACACAATTGAGCAACTTTCACTCAGGTAACAAGTCACAAAAAGATGTTACAAAATGACAATGGGATCAATCCAAGAAGAAGATATAATATTTGCAAATATATGTGCACCCAAAATAAGACCACCTAAATACATAAAGCAAATATTAACAGATATAAAGGGAGAAATTGACAGTAATAAAATAATATTAAGGAACTTTAACACCCCACTTCCATTAATGGAAAAATCACACAGAGAGTAAAATCAATAAAGATTGGCTTTAACTGACGAATTACATCAGTTGACTTAAGAAATATATAGACAACATTCCATTAAAAAACAGCAATATACATATTCTTTATAAACATACGTGGAATTTTCTGGCAGATGGATCACATGCTAGGCCATAAAACAAGTGTTAGTAAATTAAATAAGAAAAAAGGATATTAAGCATCTTTTCCAATGATAATGTCTTAAGACCAAAAATTAACTGTAAGGGAAAAAACTGGGAAAAACTTAAACTTGTGGAGTTTAAATGATATGCTACTATGGCACTAAACATCTGATGGGTTGTTAAAAATCAAGGAGGAGATTAGCAAACACCCAGAGACAAACAAAAATTAAAAGATAACATTTTTAAACTAGTGGGAAACATCAAATCCAGTTCAACTGGAGAGATTACAGAAATTCAGACCTACCTTAGAAACAATGAAAATCTCAAATAAACAATCTAACCTATACCTAAAGGAATTAATTTTTAAAAAAATCCAAGTTATTAAAAGAAATGAAATAACACATATTGGAGTATGTATAAATGAAACAAAGACTAAAAACAAATAAAAATAAAAAGATCAATGAAACTGACAGCTGGTTCTTTGAAAAGATAAGCAAAATTAATAAACTTAGTTAGACTCAGATATACAGATGACACAACCCTCATGGCAGAAAGTGAAAAAGAGTTAAAGAGGCTCTTGATGAAGGAGAAAGAAGAGAGAGAAAAAGCTGGCAGTTTAAGCAAACTCCTGGTGATGGTGAAGGACAGAGAAGCCTGGCTTGCTGCAGTCCTCTGAGCAACAGAACAACAACAACAGTTACACTCCTTGAAAGAAAAAGAGACAGAACCTAAAAGATAAATTAGAAATGAAAGAAGAGAAGTTATACCCAACACCTCAGAAATGTAAAAAATTAGAAGACATTACTATGAACATTTATATAGCAATAAATTGGAAAACTTAGAAGAAATGGACAAAATCTTAGAAGTATACAACCTCCTAAAACTGAATTAGGAAGAAATAGAAAATATAAACAGACTGATTATTACCAAAATTGAATCAAAAGTTTTAAAACTCCCAACAAATTTCATGACCAAATGGATTCACAGGTGAATTCTACCGCACGTTCTATCAAACTTCAAAAGAATAGAGTCCTTATATGATAAGCCCACAGGTAACATCATTCCTAATGATGAAAAGTTGAAAGAATTTTCTCTGAGATCAGGAAAAAGAAAAGGATTCCCATTTTAACACTTTTATTCAACTTTATTCTAACACAACAATCAACTGAGACAAAAAAAAGGGAGTCCAACTTGTAAAGGAGGAAGTAAAATTGTCGCTGTTTGCTAATGAAATGATACCATATGTAGAAAATTCTTATGATTCTACCAAAAAACTTTTAAACTAATGAATCCAGTAAATTGACAGGATACAAAATTAATATACAGTGAAGAAAATTAAGTTGTATAGACTTCTAGCTATAAATAATCATGAGGATGTATTATATAGCATAAGGAATATGATCAATAGTATAATGTCAGGGGACGTCCAACTTTAAGGAATCCAATATGTTGCATTTTCTTCCTTTGTGTGCCATTTCTCAAGGACTCTGTTCCTTATCAGCTCCTGGAATACAGGAACGAGTAGAGCTGCACGCAGTTCTCAGGACTGAGATCATGAGAAAGGACACCTGATTGGATTCCCTTCAGTGACTCCCTTCAGTGACTCTCTTCAGCGACCTTGCATGTATTAGACTATCCACTTTGTTGCAACTGGTGGAATTTCATTCCTTACAATGGCTGAGTAATCATTTTACTGAAGATATATAAGCATGCATTTCTGCTAATAAAATACTCTTGCTCCACTTGAGACTTGGGTCCCCCACGTCCTTCTTTCTGTCTTCATTCCCTTCGGAGCGTGGAAACCTACCGAGCTCAATTTCTTTCCCGGGCTTTCAAGACCTCCTTGAGAGGACACCCTATGCCTTCGTGAGTGATACAAGTCCTGTGCAAGGGATTTATTGGTTTTTCACGTAACCCGAGAGATACTGCTCTCTCTCTCTTTTTCTCTCTTTCTTTTCGTCGACTCCGGTCCCCAGGTCCCGGTCTGTAAAAGACCGCAACAGTATAATAACTATATATGAGGATAGATAGTACCTAGATTACTGTGATAATAGTTTTTTAATGTATTTAAATGTCCAATCAATCTCCTGCACACCTGAAACTAACAAATACATTAACTCTATTTCAATTTTAAGAGAAAACTTAAAGAGATGTGAGATACATTCAATACTAGCTTTTTTGATATGGATTTTAGTTTGTGATGCCCCTATTTTTCTATTTGTCATTACTAGAATGTGCTCCTCTCAACTTCGGTAATGACATTGCATTAATTAGAATTTATATTGGTTAATATTGTCACTGGCCTTCCCCAGTGGCTCAGATGATAAAGAATCTGTCCACAATGCAGGAGACACAGATTCAATCCCTGGGTTTGGAAAATCCCCTGGAGGAGGGAATGGCAACCCATTTCAGTGTTTTTGCCTGGAGAAACCCATGGACAGAGGAGTCTGGTGGGCTACAGTCCATAGGGTCGTAAAGAGTTGAACACGACTGAAGTGACTGAGCACACATGTTTTCTGGTAATATAGACTTGGAAACTTAATCTATTTCTGAAAGGAAAACTGAGATCAGAGAGACTTGTTCTTCATGTAACTATTGTATTCTTTTTTTAGATTTAGAACCAAGTTCTTCACTGAAAGACTATAGAAATGCATATTGTATCTATAAAAATTTTATAGAAAATGAAATACCAATTTAAGTAAGAATGTTAGAAAATCTATAGCTACTAGGAATTTTGACTTGCTTCTCCTTATCTAACTTCCAGTTTTTACTCCTACTACAGGTTTTATTTTATTTAATCATGTTTGCAGACACATAGCTTTCTAGTTCCCTGGAAAAGGAAATGGTAACACATTCCGGTATTCCTGTGCTTAAGAATTGGTGCATTTGAACTGTGGTCTTGGAGAAGACTCTTGAGAGTCCCTTGGACTGCAAGGAGATCAAACCAGTCTGTCCTAAAGGAAATCAGTCCTAAATATTCATTGGAAGGACTGATGCTGAAGCTGAAACTACAATACTATGGCCACCTGATGGGAAGAACTGACTCCTCGGAAAAGATCCTGATGCTGGGGAAGATTGAAGGCAGGAGGAGAAAGGGATGACAGAGGATGAGATGGCTGGATGGCATCACTTACAAGAAAGACATGAGTTTGAGCAGGCTCTGAGTGTTGGTGACTGTCAGGGAAGCCTAGTATGCTGCAGTCCATGGGATTTCAAAGAGTCAGACACGACTGAGCAACTGAACTGGACTTATTCTTGCCTGGGAAATCTGTTTTCTTGTGCTTTGAAATTCTGAGTTTTAATCTACTAGACCTGGTTCCTGTTTACTAGATTATATTAGAATGAAAGGGTCTCCATTACTTTCAAATACCCTTATGTTTCTCTGTGAAATTAGGACTAGCTCTCTTGTCTCTCCAGCTATGTTCTATTGTAGGCACTGAAGCATTCATGCGCAGCAGCTATTCTCACATTTTAGTGTCTACAAATCACACTAAAATCACACATTTCTTATCTACAGAGATTCTGGCTTAAGAAGTCTGATATGAGCCATAAAAATGCACTTTGAAAATCGACTGTGTCTTTTGCTACCAATGGCCTTGGGATACTCTCTGAGAAACATTGCTTTATCTCTTACCCCAGATGCCACAATTTTGACTTTTGCAGCCAGTCTTGGGATCTAGTTCTAAATTCAGTGCTGATCTTGCCTGTTGCATTCTGGGCCCCACCTCATTACAAATCCCATAATTCAATACCTGAGCCCTCTGTGCCTCTTAGCTGAGAATAGATGGATTAGGATAAGATGAATGCTTCTCTACTGTGTTCTGTTTTCTAAAATTCAGTGAAAAAGAAGATAATCTTCCAATAAGACACTTTACCACCCACTCCTCTCATGATAGCTTTTTGTTTAACATTTTCTGAGAAAAAGACGTGGAACAGAAGAGGAACTACATCTTCCTATCCTCTCTGGTATATCTCCCAGATTCCCTTGTTTATAATGCTTTAGGGGATGAAGAAGAGATTTCCTTAACCTTACTTGAGACCCTTCTATTTCAGCAGTATAGGTCAATTTCACACATAAATAAAACTGTTTACTTCCTTCTATTTCAGTAAGTAGGCACTTGCTGTGTCTTCCTGATTGAAGCTGACAGCAATTACTTTTTAAATGACCAAAAACTGTTTCTGAACAATTTAAAATACACCTCATGTAACTTTTGAGCAATTATGATGACTGTGAGCTTTCTCAGGCATACTGAAATTATATTCACACATATTATATTTCTAAAGTGCCTAAATAAGTGTGTCTGTCTTAAATACATCAGTATCACTAGAAATCAGTTAAAAGACTTTAAAAAGAAGAAAGAACCCAGGGAAGGAACTAATATTTATGTCTAGAGACACACCTTTAGTAGCTTTCCATTAAGATAGTTCCCTCATTTTGTTGCAGGAAGGGGGACCCCTTCCAGGGCCTGAAACTGGGCTCTTGTCTAACACTCGGAAATGAATTGTCCGAGGAGACACTTGTGCTGACAAAGCAAGATATTTTATTGGGAAAGGGAACCTGGGTAGAGAGCAGTAGGGTAAGGGAACCCAGGAGAAAGGCTCTGCCACATGGTTTGCAGTCTCGGGTTTTACGGTGATGGGACTAGTTTCCGGGTGATCTTTGGCCAATCATTCTAATTCAGAGTCTTTCCTGGTGGCACACCCATCACTCAGCCAAGATGGATGCTAGCGAGAGGGATTGTGGGAAGTGGATGGACACGCAGTGTCTCCTTTCGACCTGTCCTGAACTCTTCTGGTTGGTGGTGGTTTATTAGTTCCGTATTCCTTCCCAGGATCTCCTGTCATAAAACAACTCATGCGAATGGTTACTAAAGGGCCTGGCCAGGGTGGGCGGTTTCAGTCAATGTGCTTCCCTTAACAATTTTAGAGGTCATTTCTTCAAAATGAAATAGAGTTGGAAGTGAAATACTGCTGTTAATAAAAAATACTGCGTTTGTTAATAAAAATACTTGCTAAAAAAATGGGATAATTTAGATCAGTGAGAAACTCAGTTCTTTGTTGCTTCATTACACTTACTTCAGGGAGTGAAGATTATTCAAAGAGTGATCAGGAGTCAAGAACTTGGTTACTTTTTTTTTTTATAAGAACATGAAATTGAATTCCCAAGATATTATCTTAAGAAAGAGGTGATGAATTTGAGATAGAAAAATGTGAAAAGGATAAATAATCACAAGGCCACAAAATAACATGGGAAAAAATGAAATTCAGTAAGTGGAGCAGAAATGGCCAAAGGATTTTTACAAACAAGGCTTTAAGTTTCTCCTGTAAGATATTGTTTTATAACTATTGTCTTAAAAGTTCCAGTAAATCAGTAAAACATGAGCTTGTTTTTAGTCTTTAGTTGTGGCAGAGCACTAATCAATCATAGGATGAGAGCCTAGTAAAATCAAGCATTCAGTAGGTGTTAGTAATTTGAGAGAGAAGTAACTAGGAAACCTATAATCTTTCAGTATTCTGAGAGATACTGAGGTAGACAGCATGTGGGGTTTCCCATAAGTGATATGTGAATTTAAATGATTTTCACTTCAATAAAACTGAATGCGTAAATTCTAGTGATAAAAACTGGGGGTTTCTAGGCAACTGCTGATTATTTGCATTTAGCAATACCAGTTCCTGTTTTACAGGTTTTCTTTGCAGCTCAACAATATATAGTATATGAACTTATGCTGTATTCTGTAAGGTTATACACAAATATACTTATAAAGCCATCAAAATAGCTCATCATAGCAGAAAAGGCTTGTGATTACAGAAATTAGCAAACACATTTTATCACAAAACATTCTAATCAATTAAATTTAGACAAGTTTTTTATTTTTTGTGTGATGTTAATAGTTTTCTACATCAACTTAGAAAAAATGTATATAATAAGAGTACAAGTGCATAGAAAAGTTTACAAACATTTAGCATGAGTTCAAGCGGCTGCTGCTGTTGCTAAGAGGCTTCAGTCGTGTCCAACTCTGTACACCCCATAGACGGCAGCCCACCAGGCTCCCCCTTCCCTGGGATTCTCCAGGCAAGAACACTGGAGTGGGGTGCCATTTCATTCTCCAATGAATGACGGTGAAAAGTGAAAGTGAAGTCGCTCAGTCGTGTCCGACTCTTAGCGACCCCATGGACTGCAGCCTACCATGCTCCTCAGTCCACGGGATTCTCCAGGCAAGAGTACTGGAGTGGGTTGCCATTGCCTTGAAGTTCATTAATCATTGTTTTATCTTTAGAGTCCAAAGTAATCTTAGGAAATCTCTAAAGACACTGTGACAGGAAACCAAAATAAATTAATTATCACTGACTCAAAACAAGACACCAATCTGTTGCCATTGCCACATAGATTGAACATATGTCACATTAAAGATACAGGTCATGCAGTATGACTTGAAGTCCAATTCTCATTACAGGTCAGTCAGCTTTAAAAATCCCTATTAAAGGTTTTCAAATGGGTCAGAGTCAACTCCTAGCATATTGCTTTGTTAATGCAGACTTTTATGTTGTTGTCTATTGATGGTACAACAATAATAAATTACAATAAATTTTCAAAAGACAAGAATATAAGAGAAGAGTTTATGTCAAAGAAGATAAATTTTTAAATAAATACTTTGAGTTTTCAGTACTTTAATATGAGACTAAAAGTAGAAGCAATATTTATATGAAAGTATCTAATGAGAATGATTAACTTATGTGAAGCTTATATATTTATTACAACTAGGAATAATAATTTTAAAACTTAGGTTCAAAATACTCTAAAACATATAAATTATTTCAGAACAGACTGAGCTAAACACCAAATTTAATTTAGTTTACTTTTATACTTATATATATCAGGGGCTTCCCTGATAGTTCAGTTAGAAAAGAACCCGCCTGCAATGCAGAAGTCCCTGGTTCAATTCCTGAGTCTGGAAGATCCGCTAGAGAAAGGATAGGCTACCCACTCCAGTATTGTTGGGTTTTCCTTGTGGTTCAGCTAGCAAAGAATCTGCCTGCAATGTGGGAGATCTGGGTTCGATCCCTGGGTTAGGAAGATCCCCTGGAGAAGGGAAAGGCTACTCACTCCAGTATTCAGACCTGGAGAATTCTTCGGTTGCAAAGAGACAGACATGACTGAGCAACTTTCACTTTACATTTATACATTTGAATATTTTTTAAAAAGATTTTTGATGTGGACCATTTTTAAAGTCTTTATTTAATTTGTTACAATGTTGCTTTTGTGTTGTGTTTTGTTTCTGGTGTAGAAGCATGTGGGCTTTTATCTGCCTGACCAGGGATCAAACCCTCATCCCCTGCTTTGGGAGGTGTAGTCTTAACCACTGGACTTTCAGTAAGTCCCTGCATTTGAACATTTTGTTACTTTTTGGTATGCCATGAACCTCACAATAGTTTTATTGCTTTATTCCTTAAGATTGCAATGAATTTTCTCCATTATCTATATATACAAATAGATAGTTTTATGAACGGATATAGAGATAAATCCATTTTTCTACCATAAAGTATGTTTTAAACACTATGATTTTAAGGATAAATTAATGTTTATGAAAGGTACAACCCACAAGTAGCAGATGAGGTTAAATATCAAATTCTTCTGCTGATCTCTCTAGTAAGGAAGCTCAAACTCTAAAGATATAGAGAGGAGAGTCACAATACTTAAAACAAGACAGTCCAACATAAGAGAAACTATTGAGAAGCTCTTCTCAATCAACAGTCTATTCTTTCTTAAAAGTGCTTCTTTTCCCTGCACTCAATGAGAAACAGGCAAGTGCAATGACTAAGAGTTTAGCATCTAATTTCAGCAATCCTGTCTTTGAATCCTTATTCTGGTCAGTGAATTAAGCAAGATATTGAATTCTGTGCTTAAGATAGTGTAACTTTGTGTGTGTGTATATGCTCAGTTGTGTCTGACTTTTTAAGAACCCCATGGACAAGAGCCTGTGGGGCTTCTCTGTCCATGGAATTTTCCAGGCAAGAATACTGGAGCAGGTTGCCATGTCCTTCTCCAGGAGATTCCCCAACCCAGGGGTCAAACCCATGTCTCTTGCATCTCCTGCATTAGCAGGCAAGTTCTTTAACAGTTGAGCTACCAGTTAAGTCCCAACAGGTTAATTACAAGCACGTGTGTTAGTCAGTCTCATGTCCGACTCTTTGTGACCCCATAGATTAACCCCTCCAGGCTCCACTTGCCTGGAATTCTCCAGGCAAGAATACTGGAGTGGATAGTCATTCCCTTCTCCAGGGGCTCTTCCCAACCCAGGGAACCCAGGTCTCCTGCATTGCAGGCAGATTCTTTAGCATCTGAGTCACCAGGGAAACCCATGACTTAACTTTAGCATCCAAGTATTTTGAAGTAGACTTTTTGATTAGGCATTGTTCATGTTTTATTAATTTTTGTATTTTCTGCACTCATTGGGCAAAAAGAGGGAAAAGAGGAAACAAGAAGAGGTAGAGAGTAGGAGAGAATAGCCAAGCCAAGTTCATTTTGATTATACAAATTTGCACTGAGTGCTGAAGAGTTTGCTAAAAATTGAGCTAGGATATGATTCTGGGTGTATTAATAAATGTATGGTTATTAGGACACTGAAGATCCAGATCCTTAATTTATGATTCACATATTGACCCATAGTGTTAATTGACAGATAAAAGGGGTCTTCAGCTCTGATTAGAACACACATTATAACTCAGAGCCTGAAGCTAGGGAAAAAACCCCACAGAATTAGCTTTAGAAGTAAAACTGACCTGAGAGTTTTAGATTTTCCAAGAAAACAGTGTTTGAATCATTGAAGAGTTTCCAAAAAAAAAAAAAAACACAGAAAAAACAAATTTGCTGTTGAGTAGTTTTTAAAAAGAGGACAAGTGCAATCCAGTGTAAACCAGTTTGGATTTTTCATTCAAAATTCATTTCAAGGATTTTATGGGAATTATGACAAACAGAAGCACTTCATAGTTATGGAAATATGCAAAATGGACTATATGGCATATAATTTCAGGATGGAATATTGTCAAATTCAGTCCAAAGGGATATATCTTCTATAAGGAGAAAGAGTGTGATTTATTCAAAAAAATTAGTACTTTTCAAAAAAGTTGAAGCAACTAAAATTTAACATGGAAGTTTATGGATCTCTCAAATATTAATAAAATCATGTTTATTTCCTTTCTTCATTTTTTATTCATTCACTTATTCATTCTCTAGAGAACATGAATTAAGGATCCATTATAGACAAGGTACTATTTCATGTCCAAGAGAAATAGATTAAGAAGTAGAAAGAGGTCTTCAAAGAACACAGTTTACTCGAGAGAAAATTACTTATAATGAATTGTTATATGAACATAAAACAGTATTAAAGCAAAGGACGAATGGAATAATTGACTCTTTCAAGCATAAAGAAAAAAAGTTAGTAAAGATCATATAGGAGGATTCTTAAGCTACTTCAGTGAAAAGAAGGAATTTTAAAACTAGAGCAGATGAAATCATTTTTGCCCTAGGAAATAGTATACTCTTTTAAAAGGAGCTAAGCAGTCATGTAATTAGCATAATGCTTATTCATTAATTTTTAAAAAAATCTCCAGTGGAAGTAAAATAATTGCATCAATTTTCTAAAGAAAGATAAGCTTTATTTTGGCTTTCTTCTGAAATTAAGTAGCAACTGATCACCTTGATCCTGCCTGATATTTTTTCCGGTGGTTCTATTTCAGATTTTCCCTTACTCCTAAGGTACAGTGCTTATTCCTAGGGTTAGGAAATTACTTTTAGGGTGTCTCCAGATCAAAGTTTTTGGCCTTAGGGATTTAAACCCACATTGTGACAGCTAAAAATCCACACGGTAACAGCTGGTCCACATTGATATAGAATTAAAGTATAGCCTTGCTTTTCAGATATCTGCAGTTTCTGAACCTCTCTTTAGTATTTTCTGCCCCCAGCTGCTGTGTTCTACTGGGTAACTTCGCATATGTACAGCTGGGTTGTACTTTGCATGTGTACAGCTCAGAATTAAAAAAAAAGAAAAAATGAGTGGTGTTTGTATATAGATTTTGGTAACAGTGTTGGAGTCCATCCCCAGAAGATCAAGTTGTCTGTTAATTAACAGAGAAAGGTTTAGGTGTTGGATTCCATTCCCCATCCCAGTTGCATAGCTTTCTGCCTGTACCCACAGGCTATAGGTTTTGATGACTTTCTCTCTGGAGTCTATGCTTTTGCAATGGAAAGGAAAGAAGTGAGTCAGGACAGATTTCAGTAATGGCTGCTGTTCCCCTCCCCCAGGAAGCAAGGGTGGAGGGTTGGGGTGGTGGGAGGTCTTTCTCTAGATTTTTCTGATCCACTGTGTAAAATTCCAGTGAGTTTCCTGAAGACAATGTAAGGGGTTGAGAACCCCATCTGTCTGTCCCATCAAGCCCACATCAGCTCACACTTGATCATTAGAAAGTCATTAAAAATTTCTAATTTAACCATCCTACTGGATTGTTTGGCTTCAGATAATATCTGCCTCAGGTAACCAAATGTTCAGGAATTTTCACTCCCCAAAGTTATCCTTTTTCCAGACTTTTGTTGTTTGTCTTGCAACTTTAGTTCTCTGATGAATAAATAAGTTTATAAATGAAGTACTATTTATTATTTAATGATTGCTTACTTTTAAATGTTCACTTTAATTTTAAAATACTTTTAAAGCACAAGTTCATTCTAACAAGGGATTTTCAAGATATTACATATTCTACAATAAAATCAATTTATAAACTTACAGTTGACTCTTAATTTACATAGTGTGTATTCCCTAAAGTAATCAAACATTTTTGAGCATTTCTTCAGTCCATAAAGTCTAACTAATTCTATTTTTGCAACTAGTTTGTTTTCAATATGCCAAATAATTTCTGTAATTAAGTTTTTAAGAACTGAGTTATGGCTTTCAATTTGTTCTTTGAATTTACCATTAGCCAAAAAGATAGCAAGCACTCTAGAAAAAATTTAATATACTGACTGAAAAATACTCTTCAGGAAAAAGGTGAATTTAAATAAATCTAAATAATTTTAAATGTTTATAGTTATTCAACTTATACAGCTTTACAAGTTCCAAGCAGAGTGTCATGCTACATTGAATGATTTTCTAACAAAGAAAATACTTATCTGAGTCATGATAGCACTCAAGGAACAAATAATGTAAATAAATATATAAGTGGAAAATTGTCTTTAGATAAATTATAATCTCCTTGAAGTTCTCTTTCATTTTTTTCTAAATCTCAGAATAGTGGCACAGAATGGGTTATGAATAATTTATTAGCTGGCAATCAAAGTCGATTGTTGTAAATACTCATGTTAGTAAACATTAAAAGTGAGATAAATCAAATAGTCAGGGGAAGGTTAAATACCTTTTGAAACACAAAATATATTTATCAACTCGACATTTTGAATGTTATCTAATTTCTCCTCTAACAAAACAAAAAACTATCAAATTTGTTTTAAAATAAAGACTGAAAAACTGGCATTTAAGATTCTACTTTTTCTTTCCAGTTACCTGAGCCCAATTATATAAACTCAGTTTTGGAAGAAACTGGTATATATTTGTTAATGGAAATGAATACATGCACATGCACAGTTCAGTTCAGTCTCTCAGTCGTGTCCGACTTTTTGTGGCCTCATGAACCATCGCATGCCAGGCCACCCTGTTCATCACCAACTCCCAGAGTCAACCCAAAACCATGTCCACTGAGTCGGTGATGCCATCCAACCATCCCATCCTCTGTTCCTTCTTCTCCTGCCCTCAATCTTTCCCAGAATCAGGGTTTTTTCCAATGAGTCAGCTCTTCGTATCAGGTGGCCAAACTATTGGAGTTTCAGCTTCAACATCAGGCCTTCCAATGAACACCCACGACTGATCTCCTTTAGGATGGCCTGGTTGGATCTCCTTGCAGTCCAAGGGACTCTCAAGAGTCTTCACCAACACCACAGTTCAAAAGCATCAATTCTTCGGCACTCAGCTTTCTTTATAGTCCAACTCTCACATCCATACATGACCACTGGAAAAACCATAGCCTTGACTAGACGGACTTTTGTTGGCAATGTAATGTCTCTGCTTTTTAATATGCTGTCTAGGTTGGTCATAACTTTCCTTCCAAGGAGTAACGTGTATGCAGAAACACTGATACATAGTTACAAATGTGTTCTAGTATGGTCTTAAGTATTTTCTATGTATCTACTCATTTAATTCATACTATAAATTTGTACATTAGGTATATTCTTCTATTCCTATTTTTCATATGAAGGAACTGAGGAATAGTAGGGTAATTTACTCTAGATCTCACAACTAAAATATATATATATTTTTTTAATAAATTTATTTATTTTAGTTGGGGTAATTACTTTACAATATTGTAGTGGTTTTTGCCATACATTGACATGAATCAGCCATGGGTTTACATGTGTTCCCAAGTCTCTTTAATATCTGGTTTGATAAAAGAAAACTGGATTATCATATCGGCTTCTGCATTAAAATATATTTTTTAAAGCTTGGTTCTCCCTTATCTGGCACTAGATTTTTCAATTTCAGTTAATTGCAGGCAATTCAGTGTTCAATGCAGCACTAAAATAGCCAAGATATTACAACAACCTAAATGTTCATCAACAGCTGGATGGATAAAGAAGATGTGGTATATTTATATAAAGGAATATAATTCAGCAATGAAAGAATGAAACAATGCCATTTGCAGCAACATGGATTGATCAGGAGATTATCATATTAAATAAGTAAGCCAGAAAAAGACAAATACCATATGATATCACTTATATGTAGAACCTAAAATAAAAGATCATGGTGGAGAGGTCTGACAGAATGTGGTCCACTGGAGAAGGGCATGGCAAACCACTTCAGTATTCTTGCCTTGAGAAACCCATGAACAGTATGAAAAGGCAAAAAGATAGGACAGTTAAAGATGAACTCCCCAGGTCAGGAACCTGGAATGTTAGGTCCATGAATCAAGCCAAATTGGAAGTGGTCAAACAGGAGATGGCAAGAGTGAACATCGACATTCTAGGAATCAGTGAACTAAGATGGACTGAAATGGGTGAATTTAACTCAGATGACCATTATATCTACTACTGTGGGCAGGAATCCCTTAGAAGAAATGGAGTAGCCATCATGGTCAACAAAAGAATCCGAAACGCAGTACTTGGATGCAATCTCAAAAACGAAAGAATGATCTCTGTTCGTTTCCAAGGCAAACCATTCAATATAACAGTAATCCAAGTCTATGCCCCGACCAGTAACGCTGAAGAAGCTGAAGTTGAACGGTACTATGAAGACCTACAACACCTTTTAGAACTAACACCCAAAAAAGATGTCGTTTTCATTATAGGGGACTAGAATGCAAAAGTAGGAAGTCAGGAAACACCTGGCGTAACAGACAAATTTGGCCTTGGAGTACAGAATGAAGCAGGGCAAAGGCTAATAGAGTTTTGCCAAGAGAACGCACTGGTCATAGCAAACACCCTCTTCCAACAACACAAGAGAAGACTCTACACATGGACATCACCAGATGGTCAACACCAAAATAAGATTGATTATATTCTTTGCAGCCAAAGATGGAGAAGTTCTATAAAGTCAGCAAAAACAAGATGGGGAGCTGACTGTGGCTAAGATCATGAACTCCTTATTGCCAAATTCAGACTTAAATTGAAGAATGTAGGGAAAACCAGTAGACCATTCAGGTATGACCTAAGTCAAATCCCTTAGGAGTATACAGTAGAAGTGACAAATAGATTTAAGGCACTAGATCTGATAGACAGAGTGCCTGTTGAATTATGGACAGAGGTTCGTGACACTATACAGGAGACAGGGATCAAGAAAATCACCATGGAAAAGAAATGCAAAAAAGCAAAATGGCTGTCTGAGAAGGCCTTACAAATAGCTAGGAAGAGAAGAGAAGCGAAAAGCAAAGGAGAAAAGGAAAGATATTCCCATCTGAATGCAGAGTTCCAAAAAATACCAAGGAGAGATAAGAAAGCCTTCCTCAGCGATCAATGCAAAGAAATAGAGGAAAATAACAGAATGGGAAAGACTAGAGATCTCTTCAAGAAAATTAGAGATACCAAGGGAACATTTCATGCAAAGATGGGCTCAATAAAGGACAGAAATGGTATGGACCTAACAGAAGCAGAAGATATTAACAACAGGTGGCAAGAATACACAGAAGAACTGTAAAAAAAAGATCTTCAAGACCCAAATAATCACCATGGTATGATCACTCTCCTAGAGCCAGACATCCTGAAATGTGAAGTCAAGTGGGCCTTCGAAAGCATCACTATGAACAAAGCTAGTGGAGGTGATGGAATTCCAGTTGAGCTATTTCAAATCCTGAAAGATGATGCTGTGAAAGTGCTGCACTCAATATGCCAGCAAATGTGGAAAACTGAGCAGTGGCCACAGGACTGGAAAAGGTCAGTTTTCATTCCAATCCCAAAGAAAGGCAATGCCAAAGAATGCTCAAACTACTGCACAATTGCACTCATCTCACACGCTAGTAAAGCAATGCTCAAAATTCTCCAAGCCAGGCCTCAACAATACGTGAACCATGAACTTCCAGATGTTCAAGCTGGTTTTAGAAAAGGCAGAGGAACCAGAGATCAAATTGCCAACATCCACGGGATCATCGAAAAAGCAAGAGAGTTCCAGAAAAACATCTATTTCTGCTTTATTGACTATGCCAAAGCCTTTGACTGTGTGGGTCACAATAAACTGTGGAAAATTCTGAAAGAGATGAGAATATCAGACCATCTGACCTGTCTCTTGAGAAACCTGTATGCAGGTCAGGAAGCAACAGTTAGAACTGGACATGGAACAACAGACTGGTTCCAAATAGGAAAAGGAGTACATCAAGGCTGTATATTGTCACCCTGCTTATTTAACTTCTACACAGAGTACATCATGAGAAACGCTGGGCTGGAAGAAACACAAGCTGGAATCAAGATTGCCGGGAGAAATATCAATAACCTCAGATATGCAGATGACACCACCCTTATGGCAGAAAGTTAAGAAGAACTGAAGAGCCTCTTGATGAAAGTGAAAGAGGAGAGTGAAAAAGTTGGCTTAAAACTCAACGTTCAGAAAACTAAGATCATGGCATCTGGTCCCATCACTTCATGGGAAATAGATGGGGAAACAGTGGAAACAGTGTCAGACTTTATTTTTTTTTTGGCTCCAACATCACTGCTGATGGTGATTGCAGCCATGAAATCAAAAGACGCTTACTCCTTGGAAGGAAGGTTATGGCCAACCTAGATAGCATATTAAAAAGCAGAGACATTACTTTGCCGACAAAGGCCCGTCTAGTCAAAGCCATGGTTTTTCCAGTGGTCATGTATTGGTGTGAGAGCTGGACCATAAGGAAGGCTGGGGGTTGAAGTGTTGATGGTTTTGAAATGTGTTGTTGGAAAAGACTCTTGATACTAAGAATTGACTCATTAGCAAGACCCTGATACTGGGAAAAATTGAAGGCAGGAGAAGAGAACGAAAGAGGATGAGATGGTTGGGTGGCATCACTGACTCAATGGACATGAGTTTAAGCAAGCTCCAGGAGTTGATGAAGGACAGGGAAGCCTGGCATGCTGTAGCCAATGGTGTCGCAAAGAGTTGGACACGACTGACTGAACAACAACAAGCCACACATTGATCGTTTGAAATGCGACTCAAGGCACTGAGGAACTGAAGTTTAAAATTCACTTAAGTTTTATTTTAAATTTGTCCATTAAAACTAATTGTCAATTCAGTTACTTGAAAACTTTGAAGTACATTTGGAACAACTCAAGTGTGTACATCTACTCTTTCAACTATAAACTTTATTACTTATAAATGCAAATTAAGCTTTTATTATGAAATTCAGCATTTGAGTTGAGTGGTACTATAAATGTAAAATACACAACTACTTTGGAAGACTTTGTACCAAAAGAAAAAAAAAAAAGTCATGAAAAAAATCTCATTGATTTTTTCTATTGATTATATTTTGAAATAGTAATGTTTTTGATAAATCAGAATAAATAAAATATTTCATAAAAATAATTTCAGCTGTTGGTTTTTAATTTTGTTTTCATTGTTAATTCCAGAATATTTAAAATTACATATGTGGCTCATTGAATTTCTGTTGGACAGTACTCTATAGATCCTCTAACCATGCTCTCAGTGCACAAGAAATATTGATAAGAACTGTGAAATATGCATAGAATGTTCAGGGCATGCATGAATAGAGATTAACTCAGTAATGGCAAAACATTTCTTCAATTCACATTGAGAAAGAGTTGCGGACAACTAAAGAGAAAAGGATTATGTGATGATGCGTTATTCTTTCATTCAGCAAATATTTTGAGAAGTTTATATTATATAAGATACTGGGTGGGCTTCCCAGGTGGCACTAGTGGAAAAGAACCTGGCTACCAATGCAGGAGACTTAAGAGATTTGAGTTGATCCCTGGGTCAGGAAGATTTCCTGGAGGAGGCCATGGCAAGTCACTTCAGTATTCTTGCCTAGAGAATCCCCATGGACAGAGGGGTCTGGCAGGCTATAGCCTACAGGGTCTCAAAGACATGGACAAGATAGAGCCGACTTAGCAGACATGCACACAGGATAGTGGGTACCCAAGTATAAATTTGGCAAGGTGTCCTTTTAAAACACATTCAGTATCTGCTCTTTCTTGTACTACAGTTAAAACACAGACCTCAGTCACCACTACCTCTTCTCTATTGGATTAAGGTAATTGTTTTTTAATTTAGATCCATGCTCATCTCTACAATATTTCTCCCACCACCACCACTACCAACACACACACACACACACACACACACACACACACATTTAGGGTTTATTTTCAACACTGACTCTCCAGTGATCCATTTAAAAAACAATACAAAATCATTTCACCGTGAAGTAAATATTTCAAAATATCACTTTTTTTAAACTGGAGGAATGTCAGATATCATGGTACAAATACTTAAATTATAGCATTCAGTAAGCTAAATGGTAATGTCAGCATTTCATCAAGATAATAACATTAAAAACATAATTATAGTGCTTCTGTTGTTAACTAATGCAAATGCATATTTGTTTTGCAAGATCCTTTGAGGATCAGGTTATTGTATTACAAATTTCTACAAGTTAATTAAAGTCTTATTTTGATGGTACATTTGAGATGAAATAATTGAGTCAAAAAGTGAATGAAAGGAAATAAACATTAATTTTGAAGTGCAAACTGGTGAAAGTGACTAACTGACTAAAAGGTAAAAATGTTTGTGAAGTTTTGTTTAAAACATTAAGCATCAATGATCAAACATGAAATACTCAGATATAAACATAAATATTATCCAAATTTAAATTTATTAGGAATATTTTCAACATTTTATTTTTATAAAGTTTTCTTTAAGGTCTATAGATGTTTTCATGAACAAGAAGCATACTATTTTCAAGGTACAGAAGACAAGCTGAAGTTTATGTCTAACTTTAAAGAAACAAAGAACTAATAAATGGGCTATAATGTTATGGCAGTGATAGGAAATAGAAACCTATGAAGAAGAAGTTTAGTTAATGTAAAACTTACAGAGGAAGTCATAGAATGAATTGATTTTACCATTATATTAATGTGTCTAATTTCACACATATGTATATCAAATGTGTTCATGTGCGTGTGTGTGTATGTATATATACAGTTCATTTAGGTTCAGTCGCTCAGTCATGTCCGACTGTGTGACTCCAAGGACTGCAACACACCAGGATTCCCTGTCTACCACAAACTCCCAGAGTTTACTCAAACTTGTGTCCATTGAGTCAGTGATGCCATCCAACCATCTCATCCTCTGTCGTTCCCTTCTCCTCCTGCCTTCAATCTTTCCAAGAATCAGGGTCTTTTCAAATGAGTCAGTTATTTTCACCAGGTGGCGAAAGTATTGGAGTTTCAGCTTCAACAATAGCCCTTCCAATGAATATTCAGGACTGATTTCCTATAGGATGGACTGGTTGGATATCCTTGCAGTCCAAGGAACTCTCAAGAGTCTTTTCTAAAACCAGAATTCAAAGGCATCGATTCTTCAGTGCTCAGGTTTCTTTACAGTCCAACACGACTATAAAGCCATCCATACATGACTACTGGAAAAATCATAGCCTTGACTAGATGGACCTTTGTTGACTAAGTAATGTCTCTGCTTTTTAATATGCTGCCTAGGTTGGTCATAACTTTCCTTCCAAGGAGAAAGTGTCTTTGAATTTCCTGGCTGCAATCACCATCTGAAGTGATTTTGGAGCACCCTCAAATAAAGTCTGCCACTGTTTCCACTGTTTCCCCATTTATTTGCCAAAAATGATGGGACCAGATGCCATGATCTTCATTTTCTGAATGTTGAGCTTTAAGCCAACTTTTTTACTCTCCTCTTTCACTTTCATCAAAAGGCTCTTTCATTCTTCTTCACTTTCTGCCATAAGGGTGGTGTCATCTGCATATCTGAGGTTACTGATATTTCTTCTGGCAATCTTGATTCCAGCTTGTGCTTCATCCAGCCCAGCGTTTCTCATGATGTACTCTGCATATAAGTTAAATAAGCAGGGTGACAATATACAGCCTTGACGTACTCCTTTTCCTATTTGGAACCAGTCTGTTGTTCCATGTCCAGTTCTAACTGTTGCTTCCTGACCTGCATACAGATTTCTCAAGAGGTAGGCCAGGTGGTCTGGCATTCCCATCTCTTTCAGAATTTTCCCCAGTATTTTATGATCCACACAGTCAAAGTCTTTGGCAAAATCAATGAAGCAGAAATACATGTTTCTCTGGAACTCTTTTGCTTTTTTCATGATCCAACGGATGTTGGCAATTTGACTTCTGGTCCCTCTGCCCTTTCTAAAACCAGCTGGAACATTTGGAAGTTCACGGTTCATATACTGTTGAAGCCTGGCTTGGAGAATTTTGAGTATTATTTACTAGCGTGTGAGATGAGTGTCATTGTGCGGTAGTTTGAGCATTCTTTGGCATTGCCTTTCTTTGGGGTTGGAATGAAAACTGACCTTTTCCAATCCTGTGGCCACTGCTGAGTTTTCCACATTTGCTGGCATATCGAGTGCAGCACTTTCACAGCATCACCTTTGAGGATTTGAAATAGCTCAACTGGAATTCCATCACCTCCACTAGCTTTGTTTGTAGTGAGGCTTCCCACTTGACTTCACATTCTAGGATGTCTGGGTCTAGGTGAGTGATCACACCGTCATGATTATCTGGGTCGTGAAAATCTTTATGTCTAGTTTTTCCGTCTATTCTTGCCACCTCTTCTTAATATGTTTTGTTTCTGTTAGGTGCATACCATTTCTCTCCTTTATTGAGCCCTTCTTTGCATAAAATCTTCCCTTGGTATTTCTAATTTTTTTTTTTTTGAAGAGATCTCTTTTCTTTCCCATTCTATTGTTTTCCTCTATTTCTTTGCATTGATCACTGAGGAAGGCTTTCTTGTCTCTCCTTGCTATTCTTTGGAACTCTTCATTCAAATGGGAATATCTTTCGTTTTCTCCTTTGCTGTTTGCTTCTCTTCATTTCACAGCTATTTGTAAGGCCTCCTCAAACAGCCATTTTGCTTTTTTGCATTTCTTTTTCTTGGGGATCGTCTTGCTCCCTGTCTCCTGTACAATGTCACAAACCCCCGTCCATAGTTCATCAGGCTTTCTGTCTATCAGATCTAGTCCCTTAAATCTATTTCTCACTGTCACTGTATAATCATAAGGGATTCAATTTAGGTCATACCTGAATGGTCTAGTGGTTTTCCCTGCTTTCTTTAATTTAAGTCTGAATTGGCAATAAGGAGTTCATGATCTGAGCCACTGTCAACTCCCAATCTTGTTTTTGCTGACTGTATAGAGCTTCTCCATCTTTGACTGCAAAGAATATTATCAATCTGATACCAGTAGTGACCATCTGATGAGGTCCATGTGTAGAGTCTTCTCTTGTGTTGTTGGAAGAGGCTGTTTGTTATGACCAGTGCATTCTCTTGGCAAAACTCTTATTAACCTTTGCCCTGAGTAATTCTGTACACCAATACCCAATTTGCCTGTTACTCCAGGTGTCTCGTGATTTCCTACTTTTGCTTTTCAGCCCCCTATGATGAAAAGAGCATCTTCTTTGGGTGTTAGTTCTAGAAGGTCTTGCAGGTCTTCATAGAACTGTTCAACTTCAGCTTCTTCAGCATTACTGTCCGGGGTATAGACTTGAATTATCGTGATATTGAATGGTTTGCCTTGGAAACCAACAGAGATCATTCTGTCGTTTTTGAGATTTCATCCAACCACTACATTTTGGACTCTTTTGTTGACTATGATGGCTACTCCATTTCTTTTAAGGCATTCCTGCCCACAGTAGTAGATATAATGGTCATCTGACTTAAATTCATCCATTCCAGTCCATTTTAGTTCACTAATTGCTAAAATGTCGACGTTCACTCTTGCCATCTCATTTTACCACTTCCAGTTTGCCTTGATTCATGGACCTAAGATTCCAGGTTCCTATGAAATATTGCTTTTTACAGCATAGGATCTTGCTTCCATCACAAGTCACATCTATAACTGGGTGTTGTTTTTGCTTTGGCTCCATCTCTTCATTCTTTCTGGAGTTATTTCTCCACTGATCTCCATTAGCATATTGGACACCTACTGACCTGGGGAGTTCATCTTTCAGTGTCCTATCTTTTTGCCTTTTCATACTGTTCATGCGTGTCTCAAGGCAAGAATACTGAGGTGGTTTTCCATTCTCTTCTCAGTGGGCCACCTTTTTTCAGGTATATAGATATATATCGTTATAGATAGCTACAGATAGATAAATAATCACCACTCAAAAAAAGTTATATTAGCTTCTCAGAATCTTCTTTTTGTATCTCTTCTAGTCACTTTCCCCATCTCATAAGGTTATCATTACTTTGACTTATAACAACATAGATTAGTTTTGCTTATTTTTATATTGGATAAAAGTTGGATTAGCACCTACTTTTTTGAAAGATGCACACTTCTTTCTTTCAACATTTAATTATGAATTTCAACATAATGTTGCTATATAGCGTTCTATCCTTTAAATACATTACAGTGTATTTATCTATTCAAACACTAGTGGATGTTTGGACAATTTCCAGTTTGGTGGCGTCTGTAAATAGGGGTACTATAAACACTCTAATTCATATTTATGTGCATATAATACATATATATATATTTACACAGATATGTGTGTGTGTGTGTGTGTGTGTGTGTGTGTGTATACACACATTTATAATGTTTTTGGGCTTCCCTTTAGGCTCAGGATTCTGGTAAAGAATCCGCCTGCCATGTGGGAGTATTAGGTTTGATTCCTGGGTCAAGAAGAATCCCTGGAGAAGGGAAAGGCTACCCACTCCAGTATTCTGGCCTGGAGAATTCCATGGACTGTATAGTCCATGGTGTCGCAAACAGTTGGACATGACTGAGTGATTTCACAATAATGCTACTAGGCGTATTACCAGGATTTTATATTTGATAAGACAACTATCATGAGTACCATTGATTGTAGTTGGTGGGATAGTAGAATCTATGTAAGAATTAATTATTGAGAATCATTTAGAATGGTATCAGCAACTGTTTAATAAATGCTTATTAGTAGTAATAGAAGTAGTATGTCAAATTAACAGAACAAATATCTTTTTGGAATGTAGCAAAGATGTTAAATATTTGAACTCTAGAAATAAATAGACCTCAATCAGACTCTTTACTGTGTCACTTCCAAGATGAGTGATGTTGAAGTAAAATATTTAATAATTGTCATTTTCTTTACCTCACTGGAAAATTTACAAACCATAGTTTGTTGTGAGTGATGAAAAAGAAATTAAATGTAAAGACTTAGCACAGCAAAATTTGTAATGGATATTCAATAACTATTAGTATTTATTAGTACAATATGTAATTAATAGAGCAGCTAAGATTATTATCATTTACTAACACTGTCTTTTTAATGTAATGAGTTTAAACAGAGGCTATGCTTAATATTTTAGCTCTATCTCTGAACCCAGGGATGTGTTGCCCAAGAAACCAACTATCTCTTAGCAACTCAACGTCTCAGTTCCCTTCTAACTTGGAACTTTTTCAGAGGCAATGCTGCATCCTTTTGAACTTCTGGATCAGACCATAATAACCAGGTACCAGAGAGTTAATATAAAGTGACTAGAGTCAATAACAATCTTATTTGTTTGACTTTAAAATGCATGAAAGACAAGATTGCTTATCATGCTAAAATTAATATCGAGTGAGTCTGAAAGTAGAGACTCAAAACACTCAGCATTACTGAGAAGCATATCCCAGGGCTTATAAGCTAATTAAAATTCTGCTTAAACTTATATTTCAAATGACTATATTTAAAGTAAATTCACTTGAAACAAAGAGGCATAATTCTTTGTTTAACTAAAGCTCACTGTTGCATTTTCTCAAGGAAACATCCATAATGTGATGTTCTTTAGAACAAATCCCTAGGTTTTATTAAGGTACTAAAAATACCAATGTATGTGACAGTGGATTTTCTAAGAGAAAGGGATTTTTTTTTCTTCTTTACACTAATAAAAAACAAGGCATACATATTTCTTGAAGGAATTTGTATGGAAAAAATAAACACAACTCCTAGAGTATATCTTATTTATATTGCTGCCAAATCTTTCTATCAGCTTTCTCTCTGACAGAATGCAGCTATTCCTAGATAAGGTTGGTTTTTAACTAAACAGTCTCTGTCTTTGCAAGTGAAAAATGAGCCTATAGGAATATACTCATATCAACACATCAGAATTTTCTTTCTAAAATCTGCTACTAAAGATTGATTGTTTGCACTAATCATGTATACAAGGGTTAAGTAAGAGCTATTACAATATATTAGGCACAGATATTCTATGCTAATAATGGTTTTCAAAAGCACACATGACATTCAAAAATGTCATATTCAAACTAGAAGTTCATGCGTGGATTTCCAAGTCTCTGTCTAATAGTTTTATTTTAATTAATTTAACCCTACTTAAAGATAACTACAGAATGAAGGTACATGTCCACGTTTTAGGAGGTATGCAATGTATGTCATGATCTTTTCTTAATGAATCCCTTGAGAATGGACCTAGTCTAAGAAATATCGTGCCTGTTTTTTATTATAGTTTGTCCAATGTTAATGAGAAATTCTATAGGGAATATTTCCCTCTTACAATAATAATAACCTATGACAAATATATTTCTTTGTTAAACAATAAAACCTAAAAGTTTTCTAATAATCCAATTCATTACTAAATAAAAAGCATCACAAAAAGTATTTCTTAAGGCTTACCACTAACTTTAAAAGATTTGGAAGTTGAGTAAATATAACATGGAAGATCCCTTATGCATATGTGAGGTTCTCTATACTACATTATTCTTCCTTCCTGGTCTTGTGTCCTACTTAAATACTGCTTAGAGTAGATTTGAGAAGTGACCATAACTAAGGCCCAAATTTCCTATTTCTATGGCTCAGAGACTTAGAAAAAATAACATTTGACCCTTCCATCTTAATTCACAAGTGAATCCCAAGGAACCTAAACATCACCTCATCAAACTTCAGTAAATGAAAAGTTCAAAATATTTCTTTTTCTCCCTCCCTCCCTCCCACTCATGGAATATTTTCAGCTTTAAGCTTTATTTGTTTACTCATTTGTTCATTCATTCATTCATTTTCCCCGCCAACTCAGCAGGTCATCAGGAAACTCCTCTGTCCAACACAGACAATACTGAAAAGGAGACCTGCAAGGAGAAGAACCTGATGATTATGACCTTCCTCATCTAAACTGAACTGTCACATGCGAAGAAGAATTAAGACTAATGTACAATTTAGAGCTAGAGTTAGCAAATATAGTCTCTTGTTTAAAAAACAGTGACAAAAGAGGCTCTTTCAAAGGAGAGAATACTTGAGGTTTTCGTGGCCTCATAATGTATATACTAAATAATTTCTCTCTGATAATGTGTTGCTTCACATGGGCAATAACTTAATCTGTAAAAGCCATACATAATCTAATACTATAATTTGAAGCTTCCTCACAGATGTCGTGGAGAAGGAAATGGCCACCCACTCCAGTATTCTTGCCTGGAGAATTCCAAGGACAGAGCATCCCGGTGGGCTGCTATCCATGGGGTCGCACAGAGTCTGACACGACTGAAGCGGCTTACCAGCAGCAGCAGCAGCAGGACAGATATCAGTTCAGTTCAATTCAGTCACTCACTTATGTCTGACTCTTTGCGACTCCATGGACTGCAGCACGCCAGGCTTTCCTGTCCATCACCAACTCTCTGAGTTTACTCAAACTCATGTCCATTGAGTCGGTGATGCTGTCCAACCATCTCATCCTCTGTCATCCCCTTCTTCTCCTGCCTTCAATCTTTCCCAGCATCAGGGTCTTTTCCAATGAGTCAGTTCTTCACATTAGATGGCCAAGGTATTGGAGTTTCAGCTTCAGCATCAGTTCTTCCAATGAATATTCAGGACTGATTTCCTTTAGGATTGACTGGTTTGATCTTCTTGCAGCCCAAGTAACTCTCAAGAATTTTCTCCAACACCACAGTTCAAAAGCATCTGTTCTTTGGTGCTCAGCTTTCTTTATAGTCCAACTCTCAGATCTATACATGACTACTGGAAAAACCATAGCTTTGGATGGACCTTTGTTGGCAAAGTGATGTCTTTGCTTTTAAGCATGCTGTCTAGGTTGGTCATAGCTTTTTTTCCCCAAAGATATAGCTTTACATTTTTTCCCAAATGACAATTTCCTGCTTATTATTTGTATAGAGTAGAAAACAAAATCATTGTTTATCACCTGCAGCTGAAGGAAAATATTATGTATATTAACACTTAAAAGAATGCACATTTAATTAAATATGTTAAATGCACAAATTAATAGGCAATAACATTTTATATCACAAGAATCTATGCTCATATACTCCTCAGAAAAAAATAATTGTCATCTAATATATCTATTTAATGTTTATATTGACAATATTGGCCTTATATAGGGAATGCATCTTATGAATATTAAATATATCTGTTGTATATATTATGAATGAAATTTTTATCTATTCATCAAATGGTGCTCCAGGAGTCTTCTCTTCTAAATAAGAACTGGTGAGTATAGAAAGCAGATTAACTTCTCATCTGTGCTATTCTGAGTCAAATTGCAAGGTATTTTCCTCTTTGTGAGTAACTAGTGTTCTCTGATATCCTGGAAAGGACATACATTTGTTTATTTTTATTGCAGATGTAGAATGCTCTATCTCCAGACCTGAAATGTATAGGCTTAAAAAAATGATGTATTTATAATTAAAGGAATATTTTAAGGTTAAAACGTATGATTCATCACCTCACAGCAGTTCATTTTGGCCTCATCTGGAAGGTTTTTAGATGAAGACCAACTAATTGCGTTAAACAATCTCCACTCCTCTCCACTACCACACTGGTGTGCTGGCAGTTTCCTTTCATTACACCCTGAATGTTGGCATGTCTGTCATGAGACATTAAAGTTTCATGGATTCTCAAGAATTCCTTCAGAATCCTTTCTTTCTTCATATAATGTCTGTTCTATTTGTCTCTGAGTTTCTCTACTAGTAAGATGATGCCCCACTCCTGCTAAGTCGCTTCAGTCGTGTCCAACTCTCTACGACCCCATAGATGGCAGCCCACCAGGCTCCTCTGTCCCTGAGATTCTCCAGGCAAGAATACTGGAGTGGGTTGCCATTTCCTTCTTCAATGCATGCATACATGCTAAGTCACTTCAGTCGTGTCCGACTTTGTGTGACCCCATGGACAGCAGCACACCAGGCCCCTCTATCCACAGAATTCTCCAGGCAAGAATACTGGAGTGGGTTGCCATTTCCTTCTCCAACAGATGCCCTAGATCCCACAATAAAAAAAAAAGATATATATATTTATCTGGAACTGAAAACATTGCCAAAGAAAGATGACCTTCCAGAATTTTATGGACTTTAATATCAGAATTATTAAAATTAATACCAAAATATCAAGTTTTTCCTAGTATCCATACACATAAGGAAAAAACTTAAGGAAAAAAAACCTTCCAAATACCATCCATGTGTATTTAATTTGCAATAAAATAGGACATTTAAAGATAATTAGGTAAAAAATGCTCACATATAATAACTAAACCCACATAATATGAGGAAAGTTTAATGAAATAGGATATGTAGAAGGAATACATAACAAGGTATGTTTAAAAAATATTCTATAATTGTTTTAAACTTGTGGAAGGAAGATGTCAAAAACATTTCACATACAAATTATTTGTAGTTCTTGCTTGATCGGGAATATTTTAGGTGTGCTAATCAATAAGTAAAAGTAAAGTGTGTGAACTGTCTGCTTATACATACCATAGTGTTTGAATGAGTTTTGATAAAATGAAGGGGGTACATAATCACAATGCCCCCCGGCTTGTTTTTTTGTTTTTGTTTTTTTAAATATACAACTTTAGAATGAAAAGAACAACTTTCAAATTATTTTATTTGTTAACTAGCTATAACTCAAGAAGGGTAGAAAGCAGTCAGGTACTACAGTTTATGATGGAGTTCTGAAAATTAAAATTATAATCCATTTGCCCTATGATTATAGAGTCAGAATTTTAAAGAGCCACTTGGAGGGCCATCTGTTACAAATATCTTTCCTTCAGACATAGAAAGGATATCAAAGAAAACAAATGAGATAATCTGTTAATGTGTTTTGCCTTAAACATGTGTTAAGTACATAAAATATACTTGGTAGTTAAAGAACTATGAATTAACTATTATGAAAACCTGAGTATCCTGATTTCTTATTAAGTTCTTTTATTCATGCTATCATGCACTGATCATTAAAAAATTAAAATAAAAACCACTTGGGAGCCAGGCAAGTTTGTCCACCATGATCTCTATGGTGCTCTGGACCCATGGACCCATCCTTGCCAGTGGAGAAGA
The DNA here is from genome assembly GCF_054371585.1 of Giraffa tippelskirchi. Taxonomy (NCBI): domain Eukaryota; kingdom Metazoa; phylum Chordata; class Mammalia; order Artiodactyla; family Giraffidae; genus Giraffa; species Giraffa tippelskirchi. Next base: position 87,606,592 of record NC_137285.1, on the reverse strand, counting down.
CATTTGAGGAGTTTTCATGAGAGAGCTGTGCACAGAGATACTCCTGACAATAACCTAGATATTACATTTGATTTCACACTGGAAAACTCTTAAGAGGACAGAGACAATTGCTAAAAAAACAACTAAACAGACATTTCTCCAAAGAAGACATACAGATGGTTAACAAACACATGAAAAGATGCTCAACATCACTCATTATTAGAGAAATGCAAATAAAAACCACAATGAGGTACCATTTCATGCCCATCAGAATGGCTGCTATCAAAAAGTCTACAAGCAATAAATGCTGGAGAGGGTGTGGAGAAAAGGGAACCCTCTTACACTGTTGGTGGGATTGCAAACTAGTACAGCCACTATGGAGAACAGTGTGGAGATTCCTTAAAAAACTGGGAATAGAACTGCCATCTGACCCAGCAATCCCACTGCTGGGCATACACACCGAGGAAATCAGAATTGAAAGAGACACGTGTACTCCAATGTTCATTGCAGCACTGTTTATAATAGCCAGGACATGGAAGCAACCTAGATGTCCATCAGCAGACGAATGGATAAGGAAGCTGTGATACATATACACAATGGAATATTACTCAGCCATTAAAAAGAATACATTTGAATCAGTTCTATTGAGATGGATGAAACTGGAGCCCATTATACAGAGTGAAGTAAGCCAGAAAGAAAAACACCAACACAGTATACTAATGTATATATATGGAATTTGAAAGATGGTAATGATAACCCTATATGCGAGACAGAATAAGAGACACAGATGCATACAACAGTCTTATGGACTCTGAGGGAGAAGGTGAGGGTGGGACATTCTGAGAGAATAGCATCGAAACATGTATATTATCATACGTGAAACAGAACCCCAGTCCAGGTTTGATGCATGAGACAAATGCTCAGGGCTGGGGCAATGGGATGACCCAAAGGGATGGGATGGGGAGGGAGGTGGGAGGTGGGGTTCAGGATTGGGAACACATGTAAACCCATGGCTGATTCATGTCAATGTATGGCAAAAACCACTACAATATTGTAAAGTAATTAGGCCCCAACTAAAATAAATAAATTTATTAAAAAAACAAAAACAAAAAAACTACTCCTTTATTGACTATGCCAAAGCCTTTGACTGAGTGGAACACAACAAACTGGAAAATTCTTAAACAGATGGGAATGCCAGGTCACCTTACCTGCCTCCTGAGAAATCTTTATTCAGGTCAAGAAGAACAGTTAGAACTGGGCGTGGAACAACAAACTGATTCCAAGTTGGAAAAGAAGTATGTCAGGGCTGTATATTGTCCCTCTCCTTATTTAACTTATATACAGAGTACATAATGTGAAATGCTGGGTTGAATGAAACACAAGCTAGAATCAAGATTGATGGGAGAAATATCAATAACTTCAAATATGCAGATGACACCACCCTTATGGCTGAATGTGAAGAGAACAAAAGAGCCTCTTGATGAAAGTGAAAGAGGAGAGTGAAAAAGCTGGTTTAAAAGCCAATGTTTAAAAAACAAAGATCATGGCATCTGGGCCCATCACTTCATGGCAAATAGATGGGAAAACAAAATGGAAACAGTGATAGACTTTCTTTTGGGGGGCTCCAAAATCACTGTGGACAGTGAGTGCACCCATGGAATAAAAAGATGCCTGCTCCTTGGAAGAAAAGTTATGACAAACCTAGACACATATTACAAATCAGAGACATCACTCTGTCAGCAAAGGTCTGTAAAATCAAAGCTATGGTTTTTTCAGTAGTCATGTACAGATATGAGAGCTGGACCATAAATAAGGCTGCTGAATGCTGAACAGCTGATGGTTTTGAACTCCAATGCTGGAGAAGACTCTTGAGACTCCCTTGGACAACAAGATCAAACCAGTCAATCCTAAAGGAAATAAATTCTAAATATTGATTGGAAGGACTGGTGCTGAAGCTGAAGTTTCAATATTTTGGACTTCTGATGCGAAGAACCGACTCATTGAAAAAGACCCTGATGCTGAGAAAGATTGAGGAGAAGGGGCAAAAGAGGATGAGATAGTTGGATGGTGTCATCAACTCAATGGACATGAGTTTGAGCAAACTCAGGCAGATATTGAAGGTTAGAAAATCCTGGTGTGCTGCGTTTCATGGGGTCACAAAGATTCAGAAACGACTGAAGAACTGAACAACAACAACACCTAAAGGGGCATAAAGCAGAAGCTGTGCTTATGATCCTGGATTTATCCCAAAGAAAGAATGGATGGCTGCCCAACTCTGTTATGAACAAGGTTGGAGAAGTTTTACAAGTACCTTCGATGAGAGTATATTACGTAGTAACTTTTTATACAATATATATTGCCAAGCCAGTTGGAAAGTGTATTCAAGTCTGCACTACTATGCCTTGCATGCACTGAAAGTCTGACAGCATACTGGAGGCCATTAAGAAAAAACTTGAAATAATGGCTGGAGAGACTACACCTGACAAACTTTTCACTCTTATAGAAGTGGAATGTTTAGAGGCCTGTGTAAACCCACCAATAGTTCAAATAAATGACAACTACTAGGAGTATCTTACACTTAAGGATTTTGAAGAAACTATTAAGGAACTCAAGGGCTGGCAGAATCCCGAAACCTGGGCCAAGGAGTGAATGCATCTCATGTGAAACAGCCAGAGGTCTTACCTCTTTGACTGAACAACCAAAGGACCTGGGTTTGTCGTACAACTAGGCCTTTAATTTATATTTAACTGTATAATTATTTCAACTGGAGAAATAAAGGAAAAAAAGGAAAAAACACTTGGCAGAATATATAATTTGTAGAAAATTGAGGCACATATATTAAGGTTCTTATTTTAGCATGCATAAAAAATATAATATTTAAAAATATTTTCATATTCAATCTTTCATTTGATCTATATCACCCCAACCACTGAATTTGCATAGAAAATTATTTTCTATGTATTTTAAATCTGATTTAAGTCTTAAGCCATTATCTCAAAATCTAAGCTTTATTCAAAAGAATTTCCAAATTTCCCAAATCCACATTTTAATATGAAGAACCAGACCTAAGATTCTTAAACTTATAACTTTACAATTTTTAGCAAAGTCATATAATTTTGCAAAACTATAAACAGGGAGAGCCTTTTCTTTGCAGCAAAGTGGAGGACATGAGGAAGTGAGGCCAGAAAGGAAGTACAAGAGAGAAAGTACAACCAGAATTAGATTTGAAGATTCTGACTTGTGCCTTGATATAAAAATATTTAAATAGTAGATTGAGGTTCAGTAAACACATTGAACAGAGATATTTACCCTTCACATAATGACCTTGTTAAAAAAAAAAAAAGGAAAGATCCTACAAGAAATCCCTAGATTGCTTGTAGCATCAGAAGTGTATAGTGATCCTCAGGAAGAACATTCAGAAATTCTTTCATATTGTGTATAAACTCACTGTACTGAAAAATAAGGGGAAAGAGTGAAGCATTTATCCTGTGGCTCCTATATGAGCGCTACTAATAACTATATTGTTGGACGGTGAAGAAAGCTGAGCACCACAGAATTGATGCTTTTGAACTGTGGTGTTGGAGAAGACTCTTGAGAGTCTCTTGGACTGCAAGGAGGTCCAATCAATCCATCCTACAGGAGATCAGTCCAGGGTGTTCATTGGAAGGACTGATGTTGAAGCTGAAACTCCAACACTGGCCACCTGATGCGAAGAGCTCACTCATTGGAAAAGACCCTGATGCTGGGTAGGATTGAGAGCAGGAGGAGAAAGGGATGACAGAGGATGAGATGGTTGGATGGCATCACTGACTCGATGGACATGGGTTTGGGTGGACTTCGGGAGTTGGTGATGGACAGGGAGGCCTGGCATGCTGCGATTCATGGGGTCGCAAAGAGTCGGACACGACTGAGCGACTGAACTGAACTGAATTGAACTGAACTGAATAACTATAAAATAGTAGATCCTAAGTTTCTTTTGTAGAAACATTTCATCCTTTGTTCTTTTATTTCTGCTGTTTGTATCATCCTTTACTTTTCATGACAGATAACAATCACATATTGACAATTGCGGACTTTTCTCAGTTTGCTTCCTGCCAACAGTTTTTAGGGTTGAAAGAAGCTCTTCACTTTGTACTCGGTATCCAAGATGACAGTATTTCCAATATAATTCTCTTGAAATATTTTGGGTGTCTTCCAAATCATTTGAGGTTTTAACCCAGTTAACACAAAGATAAATATGTTTTCCATTCCCATTCCTATAAAATGTAAATTGTATTAATAATGAGTAAAAAAATCTCAGTTTATAAATTCCAAGATATCAAAGAAAGATGTGATTGACTGAAGAAAGGAAATATATCACTCAAAGATGGATAAAATGATGTTTAGGTCCTTCTTTCTCACTTTGGGAAAAGCATAGTATGCTTTCACTTGTACAAGGAGATGCTTGCTTCAGGTGACATGAAAACACGGTTTTCTATTTTCCTTCTTTGGAACTTAAATATGGTTACAGAAATTATGTATGGATTTCAGATTTACAGCGGTGGATGGTGATGATATTGTAATATTCCTAAGCTAAACTGAAACTATGTTTCAGAATTTCGTGGTAATGCTCAGGTTGTGTTGGCCGCAAATAAAATACATCTCATATCTCAATTACCTTCAAAATAAACTCTAACTGATAAACCAAAAAGCCTCATCTCTCATCAATACCTTCCAGCTGTGTATATTCAGACTCACCCAAACTACCTACTTCCCCTTTTTTGAGAGCCACCATGTTTGTTAAGGCACCTTGTCTTTACACATGTTTTCCCTCTGCCTGAAATCATCTTGATCAGCCTTTTCATAGCTAATGCTTTGTAATATTTTAAGAATAATGTCATGAAACTTAAGTATGTGAGTTACATTCTTCTCCTTGTTTCCATATTGTTTCATATACCCTAACAAGGTATATATTTCTTGCATCTCACTTCTTTGTCTTTTCTATATTCTGATTGCTAAATGAAGGAGTAGATGGAATAATTTATATGGAACTGGTTATAAATATGAAACACTAATTAAAAGGACAGCCTTGGCAACTTAGACACCATAACTTTTATGGTCAGAGACTGCTGCCTTCCTAAAAGAAAAAAGAAAAAAACTCTGCTGCCTTTCTAAACAAATACATTTTTCTGTGGATTCTCCTCAATGCTTAGAATTTTGAAGGCATTCAGAAAATATAAAAAAGCAGAAAACAGTTTTAATATCAACAACAAAAATGGACAGCTAGACAATAAACTTCTGAAGCACTACAAAATGAAAGTAAGTAAAGTGTTGTTTAGGTCTTGAAATGTAACAATTTTATTACCTGAAATGTCTGGGAAAGCTGCTGATATCTGAGTTTTGGCATAATAGAAGGGTAGAGAAAGACATTAAAGACAAGGAGTAACCATGAAATGTTTTGCTGAAAATACTTAATAATCATAACATGCAATTCTCTTACTAATGTCTAGTATTAAACATTGTGGTTTAAAGTTTGCTGCTAAGAACGAGTCTATGCCTAACACATAATATGGATCTTTCCCATATAGAGCTACACATTTAAGGAGTTATGGATATAACTCCACATGCAACTTTGCTCATTAAAATGTTTTATTTTCTCAGATATGTACCACCACCTCCACAAAAATTGAAACAAATACAGCCTAATGAGGCAGTTGTTCATGGAGGATTCAGAGACCTATAGTCTAATTTTCCATACCCATTAGTAGCCAGGTGAGTTATAAAAATAATAACTAAAAAAGTAATCACCTAAAATTACATTTAGTATAAAGGATAGAATAAGTAGGAGTTTCATTTATTCTTCTTATGGCGTTCCTGTACTGCCATTTTATATTCATGTGAAGACTCCATTTACAAATTTATAGAAATGATAGTATTGGGGGATATTAGAAAGTCCTCAGATATTTGGGGAAATACTTTATCACATGCTTACTGATAGATGATATTTTAAAATTAATTTATTTATTTTAATTGGAGGCTAATTACTTTACAATATTTTAGTGGTTTTTATAAAATTATGCACAAATTACCACTTCAGTATTCTTGCCTTGAGAACTCCATGAACAGTATGAAAAGGCAAAAAGATATGACACTGATAGATGAACTCCTCAGGTCACTAGGTGCCCAACATGCTACTGGAGAAAAGTGGAGAAATAACTCCAGAAAGAATGGAGATGAAATGGAGTAGCCCTCACAGTCAACAAAAGAGTCCAAAATGCAGTACTTGGATGCAATCTCAAAAACGACAGAATGATCTCTATTCGTTTCTAAGGCAAGCCATTCAATATCACGGTAATCCAAGTCTATGCAACAACAAGTAATATTGAAAAAGCTGACATTGAACGGTTCTATGAAGACCTAAAAGACCTTCTAGAACTAACACCCCAAAAAATATGTACTTTTCATCATAGGGGACTGAAATGCAAAAGTAGGAAGTCAAGAGATACTGGAGTAACAGGCAAGTTTGGCCTTGGAGTGCTAAATGAAGCAAGGCAAAGGCTAGCAGAGTTTTGCCAACAGAGTGCACTGGTCAAAGCAAATGCCGTCTTCCAACAACACAAGAGAAGACTCTACACATGGATATCACCAGATGGTTAATACTGAAAACAGACTGATTATATTCTTTAGCCAAAGATGGAGAACCTCTGTACAGTCAGCAAAAACAAGACTAGGAGCTGACTGTGTCTCAGATCATGAACTCCTTTTTGTCAAATTCAGACTTAAACTGAAGAAAGTAGGGAAAACCACTAGACCATTCAGGCATGACCTAATCAAATCCCTTATGATTATACAGTAGAACTGACAAACAGATTCAAGAGATTAGATCTGACAGACAGAGAGCTTGAAGAACTATGGACAGAAGAGTCTTGAAGAACAATTAAAGACATTGTACAGAGGCAGAAATCAAGACCATCCCCAAGAAAAACAAATGCAAAAAGGCAAAATGGATGTCTGAGGAAACCTTACAAATAGCTGAGAAAAGAAGAGAAGCTAAAGGCAAAGGAGAAAAGGAAAAATATACTTATTTGAATGCAGAGTTCCAAAGACTAGCAAGGAGAGATAAGAAAGCCTTCCATGTGATCAATGAAAAGAAACAGAGGAAAACAATAGAATGGGAAAGACTAGAGATCTTATCAAGAAAATTAGAGATACCAAGGGAATATTTCATGCAATAATGGGCACAATATAGGACAGAAATGCTATGGAACTAACAGAAGCAGGAGATATTAAGAAGAGGTGGCAAGAATACACAGAAGAATTATACAAAAAAAGATCTTCATGACCAAGATAATCACGATGGTGTGATCACTCACCTAGAGCAAGACATCCTGGAATGCAAAGTCAAGTGGGACTTAGGAAGCATCCCTATGAACAAAGCTAGTAGAGGTGATGGAATTCCAATTTAGCTCTTTCAAATCTTAAAAGATGGTGCTATTAAAGTGCTGCATTCAATATGCCAGCAAATTTGGAAAACTCAGCAGTGGCCACAAGACTAAAATAGGTCAATTTTCTATCCAGACTAAAGAAAGGCAATGCCAAAGAATGTTGAAACTAACACACAATTGCACTCATTTCACACACTAGCAAAATAATGCTCAAAATTCTGCAACCAGGCGTCAACAGTACATAAACTATGAAATTCCCAATGTTTAAACTGGATTTAGAAAAGGCAGACAAAGCAGAGATCAAATTGCCAACATCCGTTGGATCATGGAAAAAGCAAGAGAGTTCCAGAGAAACATCTACTTCTGCTTTATTGACTACAGCAAAGCCTTTGACTGTGTGGATCAAAAAACAGAAACAAAAAAAAAAACAAAAAAAAAACTGAAAAATTCTTAATGAGAATACCAGGTCACCTTACCTGCCTCCTGAGAAATCTGTATGCAGGTCAGGAAGCATCAGTTCGAACTGGACATAGAAAAATAAACTGTTTCCAAATTAGGAAAGGACTATGTCATGGCTGTATATTGTCACCCTACTTATTTAACTTATATGCAGAGTACAAGAGACCTTCGTGTGAAATGCCAGGCTGTATGAAGCACAAGAAAGAATCAAGACTGCTGGGAGAAATATCAATAACCTCAGATACGAAGATGACAACACCCTTACGGCACAAAGCGAAGAAGAACTAAAGAACCTCTTGACGAAAGTGAAAGAGGAGAATGAAAAAGCTGGCTTGAAACTCCACATTCAAAAAACTAAGATCATGGAATCCAGTCCCATCACTTCATGGCAAATAGATGGGGAAATACTGGAAACAGTGACAGACTTCATTTTCTTGGGTTCCAAAATCACTGCAGATGGTGACTGCAGCCAGGAAAGTCAAAGACACTTTCTCCTTGGAAGACAAGCTATGACCAACCTAGTTCAGTTCAGTTCAGTCGCTCAGTCGTGTCCGACTCTTTGCAACCCCATGAATTTCAGCACGCCAGGCATCCCTGTCCATAACCAACTCCCGGAGTCCACCCAAACCCATGTCCATTGAGTCAGTGATGCCATCCAACCATCTCATTCTCTGTCGTCCCCTTCTCCTCCCTCCCCCAATCCCACCCAGCATCAGGGTATTTTCCAATGAGTCAACTCTTCGCATGAGGTGGCCTAAGTATTGGAGTTTCAGTTTCACCATCAGTCCTTCCAATGAACACCCAGGATTGATTTCTTTTAGGATGGATTGATTGGATCTCCTTGCAGTCCAAGGGACTCTCAAGAGTCTTCTCCAAAACTACAGTTCAAAAGCATCAATTCTGCGACGCTCAGCTTTCTTCACCGTCCAACTCTCACATCCATACATGACTACTGGAAAAACCATAGCCCAGACTAGATTTTGGAGTCCAAAAAAATAAAGTCTGACACTGTTTCCACTGTATCCCCATCTATTTCCCATGACGTGATGGGACCAGATGCCATGATCTTAGTTTTCTGAACGTTGAGCTTTAAGCCAACCTTTTCACTCTCCTCTTTCACTTTCAGCAAGAGGCTCTTTAGTTCTTCTTCACTTTCTGCCATAAGGGTGGTGTCATCTGCATATCTGAGGTTATTGATATTTCTCCCAGCAACCTTGATTCCAGCTTGTGTTTCTTCCAGCCCAGCGTTTCTCATGATGTACTCTGCATATAAGTTAAATAAGCAGGGTGACAATATACAGCCTTGACGTACTCCTTTTCCTATTTGGAACCAGTCTGTTGTTCCATGTCAAGTTCTAACTGTTGCTTCCTGACCTGCATACAGGTTTCTCAAGAGACAGGTCAGATGGTCTGGTATTCCCATCTCTTTCAGAATTTTCCACAGTTTATTGTGATCCACACAGTCAAAGGCTTTGGCATCGTCAATAAAGCAGAAATAGATGTTTTTCTGGAACTCTCTTGCTTTTTCGATGATCCAGTGGATATTGGCAATTTGATCTCTGGTTCCTCTGCCTTTTCAAAAACCAGCTTGAACATCTGGAAGTTCACGGTTCACATATTGCTGAAGCCTGGCTTGGAGAATTTTGAGCATTAATTTACTAGTGTGTGAGATGAGTGCAACTGTGCGGTAGTTTGAGCATTCTTTGGCATTGTCTTTCTTTGGGATTGGAATGAAAATTGACCTTTTCCAGTCCTGTGGCCACTGCTGAGTTTTGCAAATTTGCTAGCATATCGAGTGCAGCACTTTGACAGCATCATCTTTCAGGATTTGAAATAGCTCTACTGGAATTCCATCACCTCCACTAGCTTTGTTCGTAGTGATGCTTTCTAAGGCCCACTTGACTTCACATTCCAGGATGTCTGGCTCTAGGTGAGTGATCACACCATCGTGATTATCTGGGTCGTGAAGATCTTTTTTGTACAGTTCTTCTGTGTATTCTTGCCACCTCTTCTTAATATCTTCTGCTTCTGTTAGGTCCGTACCATTTCTGTCCTTTATCGAGCCCATCTTTGTGTCAAATGTTCCCTTGATATCTCTAATTTTCTTGAAGAGATCTCTAGTTTTTCCCAATCTGTTGTTTTCCTCTATTTCTTTGCATTGATCGCTGAGGAAGGCTTTCTTATCTCTCCTTGCTATTCTTTGGAACTCTGAGTTCAGATGGGAATATCTTTCCTTTTCTCCTTTGCTTTTTGCTTCTCTTCTCTTCCTAGCTATCTGTAAGTCCTCCTCAGACAGCCATTTTGCTTTTTTGCATTTCTTTTCCATGGGGATGGTCTTGATCCCTGTCTCCTGTACAATGTCACGAACCTCTGTCCATAGTTCATCAGGCACTCTGTCTATCAAATCTACTCCCTTAAATCTATTTTTTACTTCTACTGTATACACATAAGGGATTTGATCTAGGTCATACCTGAATGGACTAGTGGTTTTCCCTACTTTCTTCAATTTAAGTCTGAATTTGGCAATAAGCAGTACATGATCTGAGCCACAGTCTGCTCCCCGTCTTGTTTTTGCTGACTGTATAGAGCTTCTCCATCTTTGGCTGCAAAGAATATAATCAATCTGATTTCGGTGTTGATCATCTGGTGATATCCACATGTAGAGTCTTCTCTTGTGTTGTTGGAAGAGGGTGTTTGCTATGACCAGTGCGTTCTCTTGGCAAAACTCTATTAGCCTTTGCCCTGCTTCATACTGTACTCCAAGGCCAAATTTGCCTGTTACGCCAGGTGTTTCTTGACTTCTTACTTTTGCATTCCAGTCCCCTCTAATGAAAAGGACATATTTTTTGGGTGTTAGTTCTAGAAGTTCTTGTAGGTCTTCATAGAACAGTTCAACTTCAGCTTCTTCGGCATTACTGGTCGGGGCCTAGACTTGGATTACTGTTGTATTGAATGGTTTGCCTTGGAAACGAAGAGAGATCATTCTATCATTTATGAGATTGCATCCAAGTACTGCATTTCAGACTCTTTTGTTGACCATGATGGCTACTCCATTTCTTCTAAGGGATTCTTGCCCACAGTAGTAGATATAATGGTCATCTGAGTTAAATTCACCCATTCCAGTCCATCTTAGTTCGCTGATTCCTAGAATGTCGACGTTCACTCTTGCCATCTCCTGTTTGATCACTTCCAATTTGCCTTGATTCATGGACCTAACATTCCAGGTTCCTATGCAATATTGCTCTTTACAGCATCGGACTTTGCATCTATCACCAATCACCTCCACAGTTGGGTATCGTTTTTGTTTTGGCTCCATCCCATCATTCTTTCTGGAGTTATTTCTCCACTGATCTCCATTAGCATATTGGGCACGTACTGACCCGGGGAGTTCATCTTTCAGTGTCCTATCTTTTTGCCTTTTTATACTGTTCATGGGGTTCTCAAGGCAAGAATACTGAAGTGGTTTGCCATGCCTTTCTCCAGTGGACCACATTCTGTCAGATCTTTCCACCATGACCCATCCGTCTTGGGTGGCCTCACAAGGCATGGCTTAGTTTCATTGAGATAGACAAGGCTGTGGTCTGTGTGATCAGATTAGCTAGTTTTCTGTAATTTTAGTTTCAGTGTGTCTGCCCTCTGATGCCCTTTCGCAACACTTACCATCTTATTTGGTTTTCTCTTACCTTGGACCAACCTAGACAGCATATTAAAAAGCGAAGACATTACTTTTCTGACAAAGGTCCATCTAGTCAAATCTATGGCTTTTCCAGTAGTCACGTATGGATATGAGAGTTGGACTATAGAGAAAGCTGAGTGCCAAAGAATTGATGCTTTTGAACTGTGGTGTTGGAGAAGACTCTTAAGAGCCCCTTGGACTGCAAGGAGATCCAACCAGTCCATCCTAAATGAAATCAGTTCTGAATATTCATTGGAAGGACTTATACTGAAGCTGAAACTCCAAATCTTTGGCCACCTGAGGCGAAGAACTGACTATTGAAAAAGACCCTGGTGCTGGGAAAGATCAAAAGCTTAAGGAGAAGGGGATGACAGAGGATGAGATGGTTGGATGGCATCACTGACTCGATGGACATGAGTTTGAGCAAGCTCTGGGAGTTGGTAATGGACAGGGAAACCTGGTGTGCTGCAGTACATGGGGTTGCAAAGATTTGGACACAACTGAGCAACGGAACTGAACTGAGCTGCATATTTCTTAATTTAATACAGGAAAGTAAATGGTAATATCTGTACCATAGCTGATGAAGTGGTAGTATAGCCAAATATTCTGGATCTTTGCTATTAAAACAAAAACAAAAACAGATAAAGCTACCATCCATCTGATAAAGTTGTTGTGAGAAGTAAAAATCATGAATTGCTAGACAACTCCACATAATAATATATTTTAGGTACTATGGTCCACTTTTTTGTCTAAATATTCACCATCAGATTATTGTGGAAAGTAAGCTTGAATGGCAATTGAGATGAGTGAAAACTGAGAAACTTTCAAATGATAGGATAGCGAGGCAGGAGTAGAGAGTTGCAATGAAGTTTCAATAAATAAATCCTAGAACCAAAGTATGAGGCCATCAGAATTGGCTTGGGACTGCCAGGACCCAAATCATTTTAGATAATTTCACAGCGTTATATTCCAATGAGTTTATTAATCTCTTCAAAGTGCAAGTGAATGTCACTGAGACATGTCTGACTTTATGAGACCCCATGGAAACACTCCATGGAATTCTCCAGGCCAAAATACTGGAATGGGTAGCTATTCCCCTCTCCAGGTAATCTTCCCAACCCAGGGATCGAATCCAGGCCTCCCACATTTTAGGTGAATTCTTTAAGAGCTGAGCCACCAGGGAAGCAATCTCTTATACGTTCAATTTTATCTTCTTATAAGATGGAATAATAATAGCATATATTTAATTAACTGATATGTCCCAAATCCCCCATCATAAATCACATTTCACTGGGTTGCTTTCATAATGATGGAAAAATTCTTATCAAATATCAGGGCCATTTTCTTATTGTTCAGTCACCAAGTCGTGTCTGACTCTTTGCCACTCCATGGATTGCAGCATGCCAGGCTTCCCAGTCCCTCACCATCTCCCGGAGCTTGCCCAAATTCATGTCCATTGAATAGGTGATGCCATCCAACAATCTCTGGAGGAGGAAATGGCAACCCACTAGAGTACTCTTGCCTGGAAAACTTCATGGACTGAGGAGCCTGGTGGGCTACAGTCCACGGGGGCGCAAAGAGTCAGACACGACTGAGCGACTTCACTCACTCACTCACTCCAACAATCTCATCCACTGTCACCTTCTTCTCCTTCACCCTTCAATCTTTTCCATCATCAGGATCTTTTCCAATGAGTCAGCTGTTGGCATCAGTTGGCCAAAATATTGGAGCTTCAGCTTTATTATCAGTCCTTCCAAAGAGTATTCAGGGTTGATTTTCTTTAAGATTAACTGTTTTGACTTCTTTGCTTTTCAAGGGACTCTCAAGAGTCCTCAGTGCCACAGCTAAAAATAAATTAACAGATAAATTGCTTGCTTCGAAAATATATGCTGAAACTATCTCATAAGTTTCAGGCAGAAATAGTGATTGGTAAGTTTGTTATATCTATATCTTCTAACACAGTGATTGGCACATGCATTGGAGTCTATAAATATTGAATGATTTGATTAAAAAATAAAGAAATGATTTACACATGGTCAAATGGAAATTTTGTTGCTAGGCAAGTATTTGAACCCATGAAGTCCACCTTCCTTGGGTTAGTAATTCTCCCTTCTCTAATCTCCCTACCACTTTCTTCCATTCCTCCACTACAGTCATTTTTCCCTTCTCTTCTCTTTTCTCTTCTCTTCTTTTCTCCTCTTCTCTTCTCTTCCAAACACAGCATGTTGAGTGGATAACTACTGACATGTAATTGTTACTATAGATTTTGAGTATCTGTGAAAAAGAAAATCGACGGCATGCAACCAATATGTATCTCACTAACTTTAAGTTTGTTCTAGAACATAAAGTGGTATTAAAGAACTTCATTTTTTTAAAAAAAAAAAAGATCAGATTCACTATGTTTAAAATATAAGGGAACAATAAATGTTTTCCAGTAGATTTAATGAAACAGGATAACAAATTTTGAAGTTCTATTTAGCAAAAATATACCACTTCAGCAAAACTCTGTACCTATTTATGACCTTTATTTATTTAAGGAACTGTCTCCCCAACCTTCTGTGTTGCTTGCTAGATTCCGAAAAATCAAAATTTAAAAACTTAACATCTTCAAGAAGCACTCAAGCTGTTTTTAGGAGTTAGCACATTTGTCTGTAGAATGTGGGGAAACTGCCACTACACCTACCTACACTTTTCTGAATTGATGACTCTTCTGAAAAAGAATCTCAGGAATGTGGTTATTCCCTACCTAGAGAGTGAAACTGAAAAGAATGTTGATTAGGCTGATTCAACTCTAAAGAAATTCTGGAAATAAACCTATATAAGTTTTACTATGCCCATCATAGCAGGAAGAAGCTATTCGATTTGCTTCAAAGATTTGAAATACTCTTTACAGCACATGCTTTGCAGATATGACCTTTGGGTACGAAGGATATAATCAATTCATTGACAGGCAAAGGCAAAATTTTAGTGATGTTATCTAATATGACATTTTACCTTTAACTTCAGATTTCTAGACTTCATGTCTTCATTTCATGAACAAAAGCAACAATGTAATACAATAATTCAGCTGACTAACAATCTGCTTTTCTAAATGGAAGGTTAATGTTGACCTGCCAAATATTTTCTGAATTGCATTTATTTATTTACTTTTCTAAAAATACATTTATTAGTCATCATTAACGACCATTTTCTCCATATTATGTTAAGTCCTAAGGTTACTAATATTACTAATGTTCAGTGGTAAATCGAATTATACTTCAGAACTATGTTCCTTCACCTCATCTTATAAGATGGATAGATACTCTCACTTTATTGATGTAGAAATTGACCTAGTGACTCTTGTTAACAAATAGGATACTGTAGATACTCAAAATTTGCTTGTGTGGAAGGACTCATGCTCTTGACATCTTAACAATAGTGTCCCTTCCAATCTGTAAACATGCTATATTTCTTCACGTACTTAAGTCTTCTTTAGCTTATCTCAGTAATATTTTGTAGTTTTTAGTGTACTTACATACAGTTTGTTACTTTATTTCTGAATATTTCATTTTTGATACTATTACAAATGGTATTTTTTGAAACTTATATTTGTAGAACAGTGTCTGGTATAAGTAGGAGCTCAGTAAAAATTTATTGGCCCATTACTAATTGGATTCTATACTCATTTGATATATCTCATTATTTTAATAAATTTAGTAGGCAAACAAGATTTTTTTTTTTTAAATTAGAGGAAGGTAGGCTTCTCATGGGAGTGATTACTGACATATTTGTTCTTTCTTCTGTTTTGCTTATTTTCTTAATTCATTATGACATTTGGATATATTCTCCTAGAACTATATGTCCTTCTGTTTGGCCACACTACTCTTATAAGATTATTTTTGGATCTTTAGGTAATTTAATTGCTCATTTTTAGCTGGTGTGATTACTGTTGAATACCTAGCAACACAGGATTACAGTCAGAAGCTATAAATATAGAACATAGACGTTTTGATTTTCCTTATTATGACATCTTTCTTTAATGCATTTATTTCTGGCTGTGCTGGGTATTTGTTGCTGTGCATTGGGTTTTCTCTAGTTTTGGGGAGCAGGGGCTACTTTTTATTGTGGTACAGAGGCTTATCATTGCAGTGGCTTCTCTTGTCATTGAGCATGGGCTCTAAGGTCTAAGCTTCAGTGTTACAATTCCTGAGCTCTACAGCACAAGCTCAATAGTTGTGGCACAGGGGATTAATTGCTCTCTGGTATGTGGGATTTTCATGGACCAGGGATAAAACCCTGTCTCCATAATTGGCAGGCAGGTTTTTTTACCACTGAGCCACCCGGAAAGCCCCCTTTATTATGATATCTTTAAGTAAAATGTGTATTTTATTTTATTATTATTATTTTTTAAATAAATTTATTTATTTTAGTTGGGGGCTAATTACTTTACAATATTGTAGTAGTTTTTGCCATACATTGACATGAATCAGCCATGGGTTTACATGTGTTCCCCATCCTGAACCCCCTCCCACTTCCCTCCCCATCTTAAAGTAGAATTGCAAAATGTAAATTCTACATGTGTAATCTGAACAAATACAATGAATGTATTTACTCATACATTTAAGAAACATTTAATAGTGCAAGAGCCACATAATATATAGACACTGAGGATAAAAAAGATGAATAAGATATAATGATTAGTTGTATTGTCTATAATTACATTGTTATATAAGCATATATGGATATATTCATAACAAGTAAGTGTATATATAACATATCAGCATATAAAAGATATTAACTATGGGTATAAATATTGTGAAAACATTTAACTTTAACATAGTCACTGTAATTTTCTCAAAGGATAAAAAAAACTTCAGTGACTTTTGGAGTTATACCAAGACCAAAAAAAGTTTGGTGGATAGAATGTCAGCAGCATAAAAGTTGAAATATTGTATCACATAATTTGAACAGTCAATTTAAAATGTTACATTTATTAGAATCCATCATCTAAGGTGGTGAAACTGTTCAGAGAGCCAGTCATTTGTATTCTATTACTTCAGATAAGACTTGGATTTGCAAATTCAGCTTCATGCCTTTCTTTTATGGTTAAAACTTATAACCAAATAAAATATGAATCAAAGAAAAAAATCCTCTTGTCTATGAATATATTGCCATTTAAATGGATGCTACACACATAGAGGCTCTCTATAAATAAAAATTAATTATTAAATTTACACATCAGATAAAAAAAGTTTAAGTTTCTTATAAAAAAAATACTTGGGGAATTAAAAATAATCATCATACATAAAAATTCACATTAAGTATTTGTGTTTCAAGTTCAAATTTTCAATAGCAAATGAAAATTTCTTGTCACTGGAAAAGAATACCTTACTCTGTATGTGGGGGAGGTATTCACAATATATTAATTATCAATTACTATACAGCTCAGGCACAATTAGTTTGTCAAATGTGTTTCATTTTTAGTAGATGTATAATAAAATATTATTTTACAGTAGTAATGATAATAATTAAATACAACTTTTGGTAAGGTATATAAAAAGTAATATCATCCCAGTTTTCTTTTGAGAGTCAAAACTGTAAACAAAATAAATTGATTATATTACCGAAGGTTTGATTACAGTTATGATGAATGGAGAATAACAACAATCCTACCAAAACCAAGTTTAAAAACCTAACATTTCCCTTTAAAAAACTTTGGTTAAAGAATTAGAAAGAAGCTGAAGCACAATTTGACAGAGAAAAAATTCTGGAAAAAGAAGTAGCAACTCAAAAAAAAAAAAAAACTGAGCTCAAATTGTACAGCCCATTTTGTTCTTAGGACATTTGTCAATTCTAAATAAAGAGCAAGAAGTTGAAGTCTGGGAAAGAGTCCTGGCTAGGAGCAGCTACCAAGAGGCAGGAAAATTAACAGAGATGCGATATTCCCCCTAGGCTATGAGGGAAAACTGATAGAGATAAAAGAATGCTCTAATTCCAGAGAGAAGAAAGGGTTGGCAATTGATTTCACTACACTGTCAGTTTTCACATCAAGGCATTCAGTTAATTCTGAACTTTTGCAATGTTGGAGGTTAAGACACTGGTAAGTCGTGTCAGTCGTGTCTGACTCTGTGCGACCCCAAAGACGGCAGCCCACCAGGCTCCCCCGTCCCTGGGATTCTCCAGGCAAGAACACTGGAGTGGGTCGCCATTTCCTTCTCCAGTGCATGAAAGGGAAAAGTGAAAGTGAAGTCGCTCAGTCGTGTCCGACTCTTAGCGACCCCATGGATTGTAGCCTACCAGGCTCCTCCGTCCAAGGGATTTTCCAGGTAAGAGTACTGGAGTGGGGTGCCATTGCCTTCTCCACTACCTATGGCTGATTCTTGTTGATGTATGACAGAAAACTACAAAATTTTTTGAAGCAGTTATCCTTCAGTTAAAAAGAATAAATAAAGTGGCAAAAAAATAAAGACAAGTCTCTTGGACTTTCCTGGAGATCTAGTGTTAAGACTCCATGCTTCCAATGCAGGGTGTGTGTGTTCAATCCCTGATCAGGGAACTAAGATCTCACATACTCAATCTGGTAGTCATCTTAGATTCTCAGAACACACAGGAGGCTATACATTAGCAGGAGTGACAGCTCCAGAGACAGAGGCCAGCTTTGTTCCTTACAAATGAACTTTGAAACCTGTCCAAAAGTCTACTTTTTTTGAAATATAAAGCTCAGAATTTATTATTTTGTTAACAGACAGGGGTTGAAATTCAAAAGACAATCAAATATAAACAGACTCAGTGATAAACTTGACACTGTATTTCTAAGAAAATTTTTAAAATAGATATAATTAGTATATTTTAAATATAGGATAAAATATATCATCTGAAAATCCTACCCTGACAAACGACTCTGATAGCAGAATGGACACAATGGAAAAAGGGATTAATGTTCTGAAAGAAACAGAAAGGCAGAGTAATAGTAAGTATTCATATTGAAGCACAAAGAGAAACTACAGACTAGAAAAATAACGTAAATGATGTATGAAACCAAGTCAAAAGTCCAGCATATACTTTGTGTTTAGTTTTTTAATTTAAATAAATGCTTAATTTAAAAAGTTTTCTAATTATAGAAAAGTAATACAAAGAGTACAAGCAGCTCCTGGATACTTCTCACCCAGTTTTCCCTATTGTTTTCCATTTTAATTTTTATTGGAGTACAGGTGGATTCGCAATGTCTCATTACTTTCAGGTATACAGCAAAGTGAATCAATTACACATATAGATATATTCACTCTTTTTAAAGATTCTTTTAAAATGTCTAGCATATTTTTAACCAGAGTAATAGAAAGAGAGAAGGGAATAGAGCAAAGCAATACCTCAAGAAATACAGGGCAAGAATTTCCTTAAATCAAATACTAACATCAAATCACAGGTGTAGTAAATTCTGTACTCCCAGCAAGACGAATACAAAGAAATCTACATCTCTGTACATCATGATAAACCAAGCAAATACCAATAATATAAAGATGCTTTAATAGCAGCTGTAAACAGGGACACATTACACTTGAAAGAGCAACAACAGTAGCACTGTTCATAGAAATACAGAAACCAGAAAACAAAACTACAGCCAGATTCAGACCAATTAAAATGCTGAATATTATAGCCAGCCAAAATATCATCATTAATGTAGTTAAAGATGATTTCAAACAAGCAAAAACTAAGGAACATATTATTACACCTACCCTTACATAAATAATAAAGAGTGTTGTTTGTGTATAAAGACTGTCATTCTAGATGGAAGCAGAAGAAGCAGGAAGAAAAGATTACACTTGAAAGAGTAAATGTGTGTGTGATATATATTGGATATTGGCTATAAAAATATTTATAGAAAGAGTATATATATATATATAATTAAAATATATATCCCCCCAAATGAGAGGATTTTAACATGATTGAGAATTGCCTAAAGTAATAATTCGTATAAGGTAAAATGATTCCAAAATTCATGTTTAATTTTATACTACAAATTCTTAGTAAATAATGTACATATAATAAGTTGATCATATAGTTTAAAAAGTGATTCAAAGAAACTGAGAAAGTTTATACTAAAACATTTAGTAAGATAGTACATATGAATATATAAAAATAGATAAATAAATATGGGACTTATGTTAAAAAATACTATATACTAAGTAAAAGACTAAGATTGTCAGATTAGAATTTTTAAAGAAGGTTATATAGTCCTTACCAGAGATATACGTTAAATATATGCAGAGAGAGAGAGACTAAATATTAGAGAATGGAAAAATAATGTAATTTCAGGAAAAGACTGACTGAAAGTCAGCTTACATCCCTATATTGTTGCAGCTGTTGCTTAGTCTCTAAGTTGTATCTGACTCTTTGTGATCACATGGACTGAAGCCTGTCCAGCTCCTCTGTCCATGCGATTTCCCAGGCAACAATACTGGAGTAGGTTTCCATTTCCTCCTCCAAGGCTTCTTCCTGACTCAAGGATCCAACTGCATCTCCTGCATTTGCGGTTGGTTCTGTACTGCTGAGCCATCAGGGAAGCACTACATCCGTATATTAGTATATATAAAAAAGCAAACTTTAAAGCATTGTGTTTCTGGAGGAAAAAAAAATTATGATGATAAAGGTGTATACACTTCAGGAAAATATAAACATTTGAAATCAGTTTACCAACAATAACATGACTTTAAATATATAATATTAAGAAAAACTTAAAGCAACTGGAGTAGAAATAGAAAAAGCTACATTCATCCAGATGATGGAGTTAAAGTGCAGCATTCAATATGCCAGCAAATATGGAAAACAGGACTGAAAAAGGTCAGTTTTCATTCCAATTCCAAAGAAGGGGAATGCCAAAGAACATTCCAATTACCCCACAACTGCACACATTTCACATGCTAGCAAAGTAACGCTCAAAATTTTCCAAGCCAGGCTTCAGCTGTACGTGAACTGAGAACTTCCAGATGTTCAAACTGGATTTAGAAAAGGCAGAGGAACCAAAGATCAAATTGTCAACATTCACTGGGTCACAGAAAAACCAAGAGAATTCCAGAAAAACATCTATCTACTTCACTGACTACACTAAAGTCTGCTTGTGTGAAAAGTGAAAGTCTCTCAGTAGTGTCCGACTCTTTGTGACCCCATGGACTATACAGACCATGGAATTCTCCAGGCCAGAATACTGGAGTGGGTAGCCTTTCCCTTTTCCAGGGATCTTCCCAACCCAGGGATTGAACCTAGGTCTCCGGCATTGCTGGTGGATTCTTTACCAGCTGAGCCACAAGGGAAGCCTTTATGGATCTCAACAAACTGGAAAATTCTTCTAGAGATGGGAATACCAGACCACCTTATCTGCTTCCTGAGATATCTGTATGCAGGTCAAGAAGAAACATTTAGAATCAGATATGGAACAATGGACTGGTTCCAATTGGGAAAGGTGTACATCAAGGCTGTATATTGTCACCCTGCTTATTTAACTTATATGCAGAGTACATCGTGCAAAATGCCAGGCTGGATGAAGCACAAGCTGGAATCAAGACTGCCAGGATAAATATCAATAACCTCAGATATGGAAATGACACCACCCTTATAGCAGAAAGGGAAGAGGAATTAAAGAGCCTCTTGATGAAAGTGAAAGAGGAGAGTGAAAAAGCTGGCTTAAAACTCAACATTCAAAAAGCAAAGATGATCGTATCTGTCCCATCACTTAAGGCACATAGATGGGGAAACAACAGGAACAGTGACAGACTTTCTTTTCTTGGGCTCCAAAATCACTGCAGATGGTGACTGCAGGCATGAAATTAAAAAGACACTTGCTCCTTGGAAGAAAAGCTAATGAAAACCTAGACAGTGTATTAAAAAGCTGAGACAATATTTTGTTGACAAAGGTTTGTGTAGTCAAAGCTATGGTTTTTCCAGTAGTTATGTATGGATGTGAAAGTTAGACCATAAAGAAGGCTGAGGGCTGAAGAATTGATGCTTTTGAGCTGTGGTTTTGGAGAAGAGTCTTGAGAGTTCCTTGGAATGCAAGGAGATCCAACCAATCAATCCTAAAGGAAATCAATCCAGGATATTCATTAGAAGTACTGATACTGAAGCTGAAACTCCAATACTTTGTCCACCTGATGCAAACAGCAACTCATTGGAAAAGACCCTGATGCAGGGAAAAATTGAAGGCAGGAGGAGAAGGGGATGACAGAAGATGAGATGGTTGGATGGCATCACTGACTCAGTGGAAATGAGTTTGAGCAAGCTCCGGGTGTTTCATGAAGGACAGGGAAGCCTGGCATGCTGCAGTCCATGGGGCCTCAAAGAGTCAGACATGACTGAGCAACTGAACAGCAATATTCATAGTGGGATATTTCAAAACACCTTCCACAAAAGTGATAAAACAAGCAAAGAAATTGTAATGATGACAAGAAATCTGCACAGAAAAATTAACAATTTTTACCTAATTGATATAGATAGGATACCGAGAGTAACAACAAAAGAATATACATTTTTTTTCAATTATTTGTGATGTCCGTTCCAAATTTGGCTCTGTATTTGTTCAACAATGTAAACTTCAAGAAATTTCATAAGAGTCAAGTCACTCAGGATATATTCTTTGATAGAGTCAAATTAATCAAAAAATAATAACTGAAAGAAATAGAGAAATTTTAAACTGTTTAGACATTGATTATTTTCCAGTAAAAAAAAACTTCATTGTGAAAATAAATTATGAAGTTAGTACTATGTTGAACTAAATGATTAAAAAAAAAAGAACTTCATGCCAAAATTAATGATTCATTTAATTCAGGCAAATTTAGAGTAGTATAGGGAATTCAGACGGAGAAGGCAATGGCAACCCACTCCAGTACTCTTGCCTGGAAAATCCCATGGACTGAGGAGCCTGGTAGGCTGCAGTCCATGGGGTTGCAAAGAGTCAGACACGACTGAGGGACTTCACTTTCACTTTTCACTTTCATGCACTGGAGAAGGAAATGGCAACCCACTCCAGTGTTCTTGCCTAGAGAATCCCAGGGACGGGGGAGCCTGGTGGGCTGCCCTCTATGGGGTCGCACAGAGTCCGACATGACTGAAGCAACTTAGCAGCAGCAGGGAATTCAGAACCTATAAGGAAATTAGGATCTTAAAACTCATATATAAAAAGAAAAAAAAAAAACAAACACCTCAATATTGGTAAAGCTATCTCAACTAATTTTTAAAAAGTTAACCTAAAAAAAAAAAAGTTAACCTAAAGCTTAAAGAAAGGGAAAATAATAATGCAAATTAATAAAAGAGAAATTAGAAAATCAACAAAATCAGTTAAAAATTAATAAAACTCTATTAAGATTAATCAAGAAAAAAGAATAGGTACAGTAAACCTTTATGAGGAATGAAAAGGGGTCCTTCACTACTTATCAATTAGATGTTAAAAAAATATAAGTTAACATTAACAATCCTGTAGGACTGAATTTGAAAATTTCAGTTAAATGGAAAAAAATTAAAGAATAGAGGAGTTAAGAAAACAGTAAAAAGGTAAAATATTGAAGTTGTGTTATATCTATTTTAAAATTGAATCCATGTTTACAGCTTACCTTATGAAGATCTCTAGGAACAAATTGATTCACCAGTAAAGTTTATCCTATGTTCTGTGTAAGACAAAAGATCACCAACTTTTCTTTGGACAAATGTAAAGTATAGGAAAAGAGAAAATGCTTCTGAACTAAGGAGGACAGTATAACTTTAACATCAAATATGACAATAAAATACATGAAATATAATTTACAGGCAAATATTTTCTTTGAAATAAACGCAAAGATTCCAAGCAAAATATTAGTAAGTAGAACACTGGGATGTATCAAAAGGATAATGTCTCAGGACAAAGTTGAATTAGTTCCAGAATGAAACTTTCATAAATGAAATTCATCTTGATTTGATCAGTTACATTGTCTGATCTGTAGTGTTTATGAAAGTTTCAACTTTCATAAACACTACAGATCAGACAATGTAACTGATCAAATCAAGATGAATAAAATAAAAAAGGAAGAGAAAAACTATTTTTTATGTCAGTATATATAATGTAGGTACAATTCAACACTTACTTAAATTAAAATCTCTCAGCAAACTAGCAATAGAAAGAACTTCCCAGTTGAATAAAGAGCTTTGTCTTAGGCTGCTTTGAAAATGGAGGGCAATGATCTCTGCTTTTTTGGTACCATAGTTACCCTTTATCTGTGATTTCACTTTCCACAGTTTCATTGTCTGCACATATTAAATAGAAAATTCAGGAAAGAAATAAGCAAGCCCTATGTTTAAAATTGCTTGCTATTTTTAGCATGATGAACTCTTGGCCTGTCCCAAATTGATGTCCATTGAGTCAGTGATGCCATCCAACCATCTCATCCTCTATCTTCCCCCTCTCCTCCTGTCTTCAATCTTTCCCAGCATCAGGGTCTCTTCCAATGAGTTAGTTCTTCACATCAGGTGGCCAAAGTATTGGAATTTCAGCTTCAACATCAGTCCTTCCAATGAATATTCAGGACTTATTTCCTTTAGGATTGACTTGTTTGATCTTCAAATCACCTTTACTGTACTTTATTTTACTCAAAGTGTAAAAGCAATGATAATAGAAATCTGGATATCTCAAAGAGAAATTGCAAACTACTTCATTTAAGGGGAAAGAGGTAAGTTTTAAACTTCAGGAAAGAAAAAAACAATAAGCTGAGGTTGCTAAGATTTACAGTAAGTACAATTCTTCTATTAATGAAATTGTGAAGAAGTTTGTGCTAGTTTTGCTGTTGCACCACAAACTGAAAAAGTCATAACCACAGTACATGTAAATGCTTAGTTAAGATGGAAAAGGGGTCTTCCCTGGAGGCTCAGTGGTAAAGAATCTGCCTGCTAACACATGAGATAGAGGTTGGATCCCTGGTCCAGGAAGATCCCATGTGCCACAGAGCAATTAAGCCGATGCAGCAGAACTACTGAGCCTGTGTTCCAGAGCCCAGAAACTGCAGCTACTGAGCTCATGTGCTGCAACTACTGAAGACCCTGTGCCGTAAAGCCCATGCTCCCTAACAAGAAAAAGCCCCTTCAGTGAGAAGCTGGAATACTGCAAGTAGGGAGTAGCATATGCTCACAGCAACTAGAGAGAAACCCACACAGCAACGAAGACTTGGCACAGCCAAAAATAAATTAATACATAAAAAGACGGAAAAGGATCAAATTTGTAAATATGATATTTTGAAAGAAAGAGACCACATTTACATAACTTTTATTACAGTACATTGTTAGAATTGTTCCATTTTACTATTAGTGATGGTTGTTTACCTTCTACTATGCCTAAGATAACTTAAACTTTGTCATATATATGTATGTATAGGAAAAAAACATAATAGAGGATCCAGTTCTATTTTCAGTTTCAGACATCTACTGTGGGTCTTGAAAAGTATCCCCTGTGGATAAGGGGTGGGGTAGCTACTGTATTCATGACCTTGTTTAACATTTCATCTTGTGTGACAACCTGACCCAATAATTTTTAACTTATAGATTATGATAAAATTAATGGGATGATTCTTCCAAAGTTACGTTTTAAAAGACTGTGACTTTTCTGTTTTTCTCACTTGCTCTCCATCTTTCTTCTTTTCTCACATTGATTAAGCCAGCCACCATTTTGTGAGCTGCCCTATGAAGAGGTCCAAGTAGTGACGAAATGAGTCACCTCCTGCCAATATCCTGTGGGGAACTCAGGATTTCCAGTTCAATAATCCACTAAGGACTGAATTCTGCCAATGAACACTGAGTGAGCTTGGAAGAGGAGCCTGTCTGGGCTGCCTTTTTGATTGCAGACATGAGAGAGACCTGAGCCAGAGGATTTATTAATAGCTAAACCACACCCGGATTTCTCACACCAGAAATTGAGAGCAAAGAAATATTTGGTTTTTAGTCATTAGGTTGTGGCAATAAGTCTTAAAGTAGAAACAGATAACTAATTCAAATATGTAAAACATTTAAGAAAAAGCTACAGCAATTTTAGTAATTAATTGTCAAAAGATACATTCTTAAGCTTGAGAACAAAACACAGGTAACTTCTTATCACCACTTTACTTAGAGATCACTTTTATAGGAAATTCTGGGTAGGAAATAAGCTATTTTAAAACGTAATTTTACACTTATTTCAAAAACATTGAAAATTTGAAATAAATGTAATAAAATGTGTTCAAATCTCTTCAGTGAAAACATCATTAAAAGGATTAAATTCTAAGGAATAGACCATGTTGATATGTTATATAAATAAATCTTTTCAAATGATAATTCACCCTAAATTCATCTCTGGATTCAATGAAATGCCAATTAAAATTCCAGGTGGATTTTTTTCAACATACTCACAAGCTGATTTTAAAATTGATATGGAAGAGTAAAAGGCTAAGAATAACCAAGACAATTTTGAAAAATAAAATAAAAAATGGAGAGTTTATACTATCAGATCTCAAAGCTTCTTATAAGCTCACCAATTACACCTGTGCAGTATCAGGGAAAGGATAAATACATAGATCAGAACAGAGGTCATGTATAGGCATCTGATTTAAGAAAATGTGACACTGCAGAACAGGGAAGAAAGCAGGGTCTTTTCAACAAAGTTTGAAAATGTTTAATTTTATATGCGTATGAAAATATGACTCTTTTCCCTACTTCACACCATACAAAAATTAATGCCATAATTTTATCAGGAAATATTTCTTAAATGAACACACTCTTATTCACACACCACAAATATTAATCATAATACACTTTTTTGAAAAACTGGACGACATTAAATCTTTCCTGTGCTTTAAGCAATTTTTAAACCGTTAAATGTTAACTCAAGATACGAAGGAAAAGTACATATAACATGAATTTGAAAACAAATTGATATACCAAATATAGAAAGAATTGATATTTATCAAGGAGAAAACAGCAAATAACTTTTACTAAGAATATCCAAATAAGAAAATAAAATCACTAAAACATGAAATTATATGGATGAAACCAAATAAAGTAAGCTAAGTTGAAAAATGCATATATTGTAAGATTTCATCCATAGTTTGATAACAAGGAAAACTAATTTATGGTGTTGAAAATTAAGGGAGTCATTATATGTGGTGTGTTAATTAGGTATTGGAAGAAAGCACAATGAGGAATCTG
This sequence comes from Giraffa tippelskirchi, assembly GCF_054371585.1. Lineage (NCBI taxonomy): Eukaryota > Metazoa > Chordata > Mammalia > Artiodactyla > Giraffidae > Giraffa > Giraffa tippelskirchi. The sequence goes on along the minus strand of NC_137285.1, from coordinate 87,579,886 downwards.
GGGTTTTAATAACACCCTATTACTCAGCCTACCAGTAATTACATTTATATGTTCAGTTAAGTTCAGTTAAGTCGCTCAATCGTGTCTGACTCTTTGAGACCCCATGAATTGCAGCACGCCAGACCTCCCTGTCCATCACCAACCCCCAGAGTCTACCCAAACCCATGTCCATTGAGTCAGTGATGCCATCCAGCTATCTCATCCTCTGTTGTCCCCTTCTCCTCCTGCCCCCAATCCTTCACAGCATTAGGGTCTTTTCCAGTGAGTAAACTCTTTGCATGAGGTGGCCAAAGTATTGGAGTTTCAGCTTCAACATGAGGCCTTCCAATGAACACCCAGGGCTGATCTCCTTTAGGATGGACTGATTGGACCTTCTTGCAGTCCAAGGGACTCTCATGAGTCTTCTCCAGCACCACAGTTCAAAAGCATCAATTCTTAAGCGCTCAGCTTTCTTCACCGTCCAACTCTCACATCCATACATGACCACTGGAAAACCATAGCCTTGACTAGACGGACCTTTTTTTGGTAAAGTAATGTCTCTGCTTTTAAATATGCTATCTAGGTTGGTCATAACCTTCCTTCCAAGAAGTTAGCATCTTTTAATTTCATGGTTGAAATCACCATCTGCAGTGATTTTGGAGCCCCCAAAAATAAAGTCTGACACTGTTTCCACTGTTTCCCCATCTATTTCCCATGCAGTGATGGGACTGGATGCCATAATCTTATTTTTTTGAACGTTGCGCTTTAAGTCAACTTTTTCACTCTCCTCTTTCACTTTCATCAAGAGGCTCTTCAGTTCTTCTTAGCTTTCTGCCATAAGGGTGGTGTCATCTGCATATCTGAGGTTATTGATATTTCTCCCAGCAATCTTGATTCCAGCTTGTGTTTCTTCCAACCCAGCGTTTCTCATGATGTACTCTGCATAGAAGTTAAATAAGCAGGGTGACAATATATAGCCTTGAAGTACTTCTTTTCCTATTTGGAACCAGTCTGTTGTTCCATGTCCAATTCTAACTGTTGCTTATTGACCTGCATACAGGTTTCTCAAGAGACAGGTCAGATGGCCTGGTATTCCCATCTCTTTCAGAATTTTCCACAGTTTATTGTGATCCACACAGTCAAAGGCTTTGGCATAGTCAATAAAGCAGAAATAGATGTTTTTCTGGAACTCTCTTGCTTTTTTGATGATCCAGTGGATGTTGGCAATTCGATCTCTGGTTCCTCTGCCTTTCCTAAAACCAGCTTGAACATCTGGAAGTTCATGGTTCATGTATTGCTGAAGCCTGGCTTGGAGAATTTTGAGCATTACTTTACTAGCATGTGAGATGAGTGCAATTGTGCGGTAGTTCGAGCATTCTTTGACATTGCCTTTCTTTGGGATTGGAATGAAAACTGAACTTTTCCAGTCCTGTGGCCACTGCTGAGTTTTCCAGATTTGCTGGCATATCGAGTACAGCAATTTCACAGCATCATCTTTGAGGATTTGAAATAGCTCAACTGGTATTCCATCACCTCCACTAGCTTTGTTCGTAGTGATGCTTTCTAAGGCCCACTGGACTTCACATTCCAGGATGTCTAGCTCTAGGTGTGTGATTACACCATCGTGATTATCTGGTTCGTGAAGATCTTTTTTGTACAGTTCTTCTGTGTATTCTTGCCACCTCTTCTTAATATCTTATGCTTCTGTTATGTCCATACTATTTCTGTCCTTTTTCGAGCCCATCTTTGCATCAAATGTTCCCTTGGTATCTCTAATTTTCTTGAAGAGATCTCTAGTCTTCCCCATTCTGTTGTTTTCCTCTATTTCTTTGCATTGTTCGCTGAGGAATGCTTTCTTATTTCTCCTTGCTATTCTTTGGAACTCTGCATTCAAATGGAAATATCTTTCCTTTTCTCCTGTGCTTTTTTCTTCTCTTCTTTTCACAGCTATTTGTATTTTTAATATGTTCAGTGGGTAAAAATCAGCAACTATACACTTGCCCTTTGTAATTTTATAGATGGTTTCTGTATGATATACTTAATAAACACATTATTATTCTAAGTATCTATATTCTAAAAGAAGTTACAAGCCTTCCCATGCAAAATAGACTTTAATCCAAGATTACCATTCACCATAGCTTCTGGAAAGGCTGAACCTGAAGTGAGACAGGCTTCTAAATTTTGTTCACAAGTATCTTGCCTATGGGCTTCCCCTGTGGTTCAGTGGTAAAGAATCTGCCTGCAATGCAGGAGACCCAGGTTCAATTTCTGGGTCAGAACGATCCCCTGGAGAAAGAAATAGCAACCCACACTAGTATTTTTGCATGGGAGATCCCATGGACAAAGGAGCCTAATGGGCTACAGTTCAGGGAGTTGCAAGAGTCAGAGACGACTAAGCAACTAAACCACCACCATCTAGATGATGTATAAATTTATAGGATAATTTTATTTTTACTATACATATGCACACATACACATATAATTAGAAATTTAATTTATGTAGTTAACATTTCTCTAGGCTTTTCTCCAGGTTTAGGAAGTAGAGATGAGGTGGGCTTATACTAAAAATTATTGTACAAATTCAGTAACAATTTCTGAACCTCAAGTCTCTATGTGAAATTTAAGTCATCCCAGCCCTGTATAATATTGTCCTCAGTAATCCTTTCAAGTTATATTCCGTAGTGCCCAGGTGTTCTTGTCAACTTACAAAAGCCCTGTCAGCTCATTTTCCATCTATTATTTTCTCCCTTGTCTCTTTTTTTATCAAAGCTAATGCAGAGGCATGTGCTGTCCATAAAATTTCATAAGATTACCCACTGCGGTTATTGCTTCAGCTGGCACTCATTCTAAAGTGTTCTAAGTTTCCCCCACTGTGAGAAAGCCACCATGCTGTGACAAACCAACCATGTCTGACTCTCCTCTGATATACTAGGGTCCAGGGGGGATCGATGCCCCTGTCATTTTTGCCGATGCCCAGTGCTGAATTCTGTGCCATGATTCAGAACGTAAATCTGGATTTAAGGACAATAATAAAAATTTACATGGACAAAAACCTCAATAGTTAAAAATAAAGCAAACCAAAAATACTTCAGTGCAAGCAAACTCCATGGGTGTGTGGTATGTATTTTGTCAAAAATATGAATTGAGAGAAAATAGCATTTAAAAACTTTTAAGCACAGTGCTCAGACATTTCAGGAACACAACTGAAAGGATGTATGTGTAAATTCCATACACAAATATTTATAGAAAAATTTCAGTGCTAATTTTCCTTCTTTATTATGTTTCATATTGTATTACACTCAAAAGTTAAAACTGAAAAGAAAGGATTAAAAAGTAGCAAAGGGAAGAGATTATTAGCTTTAAATTCAAGATCAATAAAGACAAGGATTAATTTATTATAAATATAAAAAGAAATATAAAATAATAAATATATACTTATCATTAAATATATATAAATAAATATAAAAAAGATTTTATATTAAAAAATCTCCATTCTGAAACTACTGAAAAAATATCATTTTGAATATATCTGAATATAAATGCAATTCATTGTTACCATACTGATTATTTATTTTTAACACGCTTTAAATAAGAAGATGAAAATAATTATAATAGTGTAAACTTTAAATAATTAAAAAAACTGGAAATAGAACTGCCATATGACCTAGAAATTCCACTGCTGGACATACACACTGAGGAAACCAGAACTGAAAGAGACACGTGTACCCCAGTGTTCATCGCAGCACTGTTTATAATAGCCAGGACATGGAAGCAGCCTAGATGCCCATCAGCAGATGAATGGATAAGGAAGCTGTGGTACATATACACAATAGAATATTACTCAGCCATTAAAAAGAATACATTCGAATCAGTTCTAATGAGGTGGATGAAACTGGAGCCTATTATACAGAGTGAAGTAAGCCAGAAAGAAAAACACCAATACAGTATACTAACATATATATATGGTATTTAGTCAATTGGTAAAGATAACCTTGTATGCGAGACATCAAAAGAGACACAGATAAATAGAACAGTATTATGGACTCTATGGGAGAGGGCGAGGGTGGGATGATATGGGAGAATGGCATGGAAGCATGTAAATTATCATATGTGAAATGAATCGCCAGTCCAGGTTCAATGCATGATACAGGGTGCTCGGGGCTGGTGCACTGGGATGACCTGGAGGGATGGGATGGGGAGGGAGGTGGAAGGGGGGTTCTGGAAGGGGAACACATGTACACTCATGGTGGATTCATGTCAGTGTATGGCAAAACAAATAAAAAATTAAATAAATAAATAAAGAAAAAAACAAAGTAAATTGCTATAAAAATTGTTATTCTAATGGTGAATTAAATGATTATTATAAGAAATGCTTCAGGAAAAATACAAATTTTAAGTATTTGAAAACATGTGTGACTGAATAAGGTTGACAGAGAGTAGTTGTTTCAAAGAAAAATTTCACAAAACTGTCTATACCAATAAACTTTCAGAATATCCCACTTGTCAAATTGCCTGAAAATATCAAGACTGATTGACAAGACTTCTTGTGGCCAAAAGTTACAGATTTGCTAGATATCAGGTTTCTCTAAGAGGCTGAAATATTCTAAAATTAGTAAAATTGTTAACGCTTCAAAAAAGCCTCACAGTTGTAGAGTCAAAGCAAGATAATGTTTTCAAGAAATGAAAACTTGTACCATGCCACAAAATTGCATGAGGCAAACCACTGAAAATGAAGCTCTTTGAGGATATTTCATTGGCATTACAGACTTTCATAATTCTTATTTTCTAGTAAAGTCAGCCATTCCGATAAATGTACCTAGTAACATACCTTCTCAGCTAGCAGATTAGATCAAAACTAGAAAACAACCTGGAAATGTTCCCCCATGAAGGGCTGTGCTAGATAAGCCCAAAATGAGTCTGACCCATGAGGAGACTGAATTAGGGCTGAAATCAAGCTTTTATCTATCATATAGCTGTGTATCATGTAGCTCTTACAGCTGTGTTATCAAGTATAGGAAGGACAGGCATCCTACCTCAGGAAAGGAGGGCATCCTTAGAATTAGCTCTAAAGTAACCCTGAATATTCACTGAAAAGACTGATGCTGAAGCTGAAGCTCCAGTTTTTTGGTCATCTGATGCAAACAGATAACTCACTGGCAAATCCCTGAGGCTGGGAAAGATCAAAGGCAGAAAAAGAAGAAAGTGTCAGAGGATGAGATGGCTGGATGGTATGACTGATGCAATGAACATGAACTTGGGCAAACTCTGGGAGATGGTGAGGGACAGGGACACCTGGCATGCTGCAGTTGATGGGGTTGCAAAGTTGGACATGACTGGGCAACTGAACAACAATAACAGGCTAGGGTGGCCATGTGGGGATATCTTGAATGTGTATGTGTGCTATGGGCGATTAAGGATGAATTCAGTAAGTTGCATTGTACGGTCTATTTCAAATACCCACCATAAGCATAAAAGACAGTAAAGGAAAATCTTGGTGTCTAGTAAATTAGGGGAAAATGGCTTCATAATTTTCACTTTTATGAGATAGTAAGGATAGCAAGGAGAGATAAGAAAGCCTTCCTAAGTGATCAATGTAAAGAAATAGAAGAAAACAATAGAATGGGCAAGACTAGTGATCTCTTCAAGAAACTTAGAGATACCAAGGGAATATTTCATGCAAAGATGGGCACAATAAAGGACAGAAATGGTATGGACCTAACAGAAACAGAAGATATTAAGAAGAGGTGGCAAGAATACACAGAAGAACTATTTAGAAAAGATCTTTATGACCCAGATAACCACGATGGTGTGATCACTCACCTAGAGCCAGACATCCTGGAATACAAAGTCAAGTGGGCCTTAGGAAGCATCCCTCCTAGAACAAAGATAGTGGGGGTGATGGAATTTCAGCTGAACTATTTCAAATCCTAAAATATGATGCTGTGAAAGTGGTGTGCTCAAAATGCCAGCAAATTTGGAAAACTCAGCAGTGGCCACAGGACTGGAAAAGGTCAGTTTTCATTCCAGTCAGAAAGAAAGGCAATGTCAAAGAATGCTCATATTACTACACAATTGCATTCATCTCACATGCTAGCAAAGTAATGCTCAAAATTATCCAAGCCAGGTTTCAACAGTATGTGAACTGAGACTCTAGATGTTCAAACTGGATTTATAAAAGGCCGAGGAACCAGAGTTCAAATTGCCAACATCTGTTGGATCATAGAAAGAGCAAGAGAATTCCAGAAAAACATCTACTTCTGCTTCATTGACTACACTAAAGCCTTTGACTGTGTGGATCACAACCAACTATGGAAACTTCTTAAAGAGTTGGGAATACCAAATCACCTTCCCTGCTTCCTGAGACTGGTTACAAATTGGGAAAGGAGTACATCAAGGCTGCATATTGTAACCCTTCTTATTTAACTTCTACGCAGAGTTCATCATGTGAAATGCTGGGTTGGAAGAAGCACATGCTGGAATCAAAATTGCAGGAAGAAATATCAATAACCTCAGATATGCAGATGACACAACACTTATGGAAGAAAGTTAAGAGGAACTAAAGAGTCTCTTGATGAAAGTGAAAGGGGACAGTTAAAAAGCTGGTTTAAAACTCAACATTAAAAAAATGAAGATCATGGCATACAGTCCCATCAGTTCAAGGCAAGTAGATGGGGAAATGATGGAAACAGTGACAGACTTTATTTTGCGGGGCTCCAAAATCACTGCAAATGTTGACTGCAGCTTGCTCCTTGGAAGAAAAGCTATGACAAACCTAGGCAGCATATTAAAAAACAGAGACATTACTTTGCCAACAAAATCTATCTAGTCAAAGGTATGGTTTTTCCAGTAGTCATGTATGTATGTGAGAGTTGGACCATTGATGCTTTTTAACTGTGGTGTTGGAGACGATTCTTGAGAGTCCCTTGGACAGCAAGGAGGTCAAACTAGTTAATCCTGAAGGAAATCAGTCCTGAATATTAATTAGAAGGTCTGATGCTGAAGCTGAAACTCAAATACTTTGGTCATCTGATGCAAAGAACTGACTCCTTAGAAAAGACCCTGATGCTGGGAAAGACTGAAGGCAGGAGAAGGGGATGATAGAGGATGAGATGGTTGGATGGCATGGCATCACCGACTGAATGGACATGGTTTGAGCTAGCTCTGGGAGTTGGTGATCGAGAGTGAATCCAGGTGTCCATGGGGTCGAAAGAGTTGGACAAGACTGAGGGACTGAACTGAAGGAAACATTTCATCAAATGATAATTCAGAGTTGCATATTTCACTTCTCACTCTGGTCCCACCTGCTTGTGACACTTACAAAGTTATAAATGACATGAGATTAGTTAAAATATCCTCTACTGTTCAATGAACTGCTAATTTAACCTCTTTTGTTTCTAGATGAACATATATGAATTTTGTCCAGTTCTTTAAATCAAATGTAATCCACTCTATGTCATAGTCTATAAGGCTAAGAGAAAGTCAGTTTTTATAACTGCATTCCTTTTTTTAGGTTCTATACATGTGTTCAGTTTTGAGCTTCAGGCAGGTCTCCCAGGTCTTTTCTCATTACGAGTTATATGGATATCTTCATTTTCCATGACACCATGATTTCCGAAAGGCAGGTAGTAAATAAAGCCTATAGCTGTCTGACAATGTAGATGTTTGCCAGGTCAAGCATTCTTTCTCCACAAAGTCATTCTTCTCTATGGCTTCGCTATATCACTAAGGACTTTCAAAGTAGTGAGGTACATCTAATTTTGAGAATAATAAGTCCCCTCCCACTCTTTCTGACCAAAGAATGAACTTCTACCCCAAGGATAGGCACAATGATCTTTGGGGCCCCAAGTACTCATTAATCTCCCTTTCCCCACTGAGAAAACTTTTGCTTAATCATCTCAATGAGGACTTAGGAAAACAGATACTAAGAAGGATACCTCTTCAAGAAGATTCTATTTTTAAAAAAATACAAATGTGTTGAAAAGCAAAAAATAAAAATATAAATTGGCATGATTTGTTATCTCACAACAAGGAGGAACAAAATAACACAAAGTAAAAATACAAAATAGTATTTTACTAAATCATCTTGTCATTCTCTTAGAGTAATAACTTTACTGCAGAAAAAAATCGTTTCTCATTCTGAGCTTTTTTTACTGCATAGAATAAAGTGGAATTCTCCAGCCAATAACTCTTTCGCGTGGTGCTAAACCTTTATTTTCCTTGTTGCATTAGGTTCAAGCCTCTGAGGAACATGTCATCATGTTAGTAGCTCAGTCATGTCTGATTCTTTGCAATCCCGTGGACTGTAGCCCACCAGATTCTTCTGTCCGTGGAATTCTCCAGGCAAGAATACTTAAGTGGGTAGACATTCCCATCTCCAGGGGATCTTCCTGATGCAGGGATCAAACCTGGTTCTCCTGCATGCATTCCAGGCAGATTCTTTACTGAGTCAGCAGGGAAGCCTAGTGGTTATTTGGCTCCTAGCCTAATGCCTCCAAAGAGTTCTTTAGTCATAGAACTCTTCCCTGTTTTTAAGCCTAGAAAGTTGGAGAAAAACTATATTAAAATTTGAGGATCCTTTTTCAGTCCTTTCCAGGATATCAGCCTATGGTTAGAAGATAGACGAAGGAGTCCTGCCATGATCACTCTAAAGGTCTCCCAACAAAAGCATCCATCACCCAATGAGTGGTTTAGCTATTTTTGTTTCCCCCTGATGATTCACCTTTATGAATTTGGAGCACCACGATAGTGGTGACAACTTGATCCTTCTGATGTGTGACGAAGCTTTCTCTTTTGCAGACCTATTACACAGGTTCAATATATATTTAGTGAATGGATGTATGGATAGATGGATGGATGTTCCAAGATGAAGATCTGTTGGTTATTTATTGAGAAGAAGTTAAGCTTTCATTCTTATCTGGATGAATATGCTATATACATATAAAATGTATAAACATCCTCTGGAAAATATAACACAAATTCAATAGTCTGAAAGTAAAACCTAGCTTCAAGTAGAATTATTTATCAAGCACAAATAAAGCACAACTAGAAATTGATTTGCTGCTGAAAGATAGCATATTATGCCAACCCAAATATGCCACTTTGGTATATTGATTATTTTCAGCTATATGCACATTATAAAAAAGCAAATGAAGAGAAAGAGGTTTTGTATGAACTCCCCATATCTCTGCCTAAAAAGAAATACTCCAAAAGAAATTCAAAGATCATAAATCCCCTCTTTGAGAACTTCATCCATCAGGAAAGATTGATTAGGAGACTAGAAGTCAAGACCACAACAAAACTTTGTCACAGGCTATCATATCTCTCATCTATTCTTATAAAATCCCATTAATTTTTCCTAAAACTCATTTTCTCTCACCTAAGAAACCTACTCCCCCATCCCTTCCCCTATTAAGATGCTGTTTAATCTTGAGTTCTATAAGACACGTCTTTGAGTTACTGATCTTGCCCTGGGTACCTCTCATGTATGCATGAGAAATGAATGTTAATACATTTCTGTTTGTTTTTTGCTTGTTAATCTGTGTTTTATTATAGGAGTCTCAGATAAGAACTCAAAGGATAGAGGGGAAACTTATTTTCCTCTTCTCCACACTTTAAATTCATCCAGAGGAAGAGTGGTCTATTCAACAGCCTCAACTGAGTATCTGCCTTTTATTAGCTAGGAATATTTTTAGGTACACAAGTGGCTCAGGTTAGAAGGGTGAAACTTTCATAAATGCATTCAACAGGATGTGTTATGTGCTGCCATTGTGCAAACAACGCACAAATCTCAGTGGCTCAGCACAATATAGTTCATGTGTCACTCAACTACACATTCAAAGCTGATCAAGTGAAGGCTCTGCTTCACATAATCCTTCAAGGTCTTACTCTGACAGATATGCTACTATTTCATATCTGGAAACATGCAGCATCCTTTGACACCATGGTTGAGGATCCTGTGTCCACACTTAGGATGGCACACATCATTTCCCTTCATGGATAACTGGACAGAACTAGTCATACAGCCTCAACTAATTACAACAGGTCAGGGAAGTGAAATCTTCCTTTGTTCCCAGGAAAGAACATGGTATAAAAGGGGCTAGTGATAAAGAATCCACCTGCAATGCAAGAGCCACAGGAAACTCGGGTTTGATTTCTGGGTCAGGAAAATCCCATGGATTAGGGCATGGCCACCCATTCTGGCATTCTTGCCTGGAGAATCCCATGGACAGAGGAGCCTGGTGGGCTGTACTGTCCATATGATTGCAAAGAATCCGACATTACTGAAGCAACTTAGCACACATGCACACAGAAGTGAAGCAGATCATTTTAACACTGTATGTCATATGCAATAACTAATAAAATTGTGCTTACAGGCCTGAATACATACCTCAGCATTAATTCTTGCATGCTATATAAGTTGTGCAAATTACTTTATCTCCCTGACTCTACTTTATCATCTAAAAGTAGAAATAATTCGTATGATTATTGTGATGATAATATAAAATAATGGAATATATGAAGACTTCACACAGAGAAGTTTTTCAACAGATGGTGGTGGTAGTAGTTTTCCTTATAATATATAGCACAACAGAGTCAATCACTTACTGTCAGGAGCAGTCATCATCCTTAGCTATATAATAGATTAAACTGGAGAGCATAACAAATGATCATGCCTAGACCCTACTCTCAGATTCTTATAGGAGTGAAGCCAAAGCATTAGTATTTTCTTTTTAAAATTATTTTTAGTTTTTAATTTGAGGATAATTGTTTTATAATGTGTTGATTTCTGTACAACAACACAAATCAGTCATAACTATATATATGACTATAACTATAACTATAACTATATATATATATACATATATATCCCATCCCTCTTGAAACCCCCCCCTTCCTTCCCACACCTCTAAGTCATCACAGAGTTCCAGATTGAGCTTCCTGTGTCATATAGCAACTTCCCACTAGCTATATATTTTACATATGACAGTGTATATAGGTCAATGCTATTTTCTCAATTCATCCTACCCTCTTCTTCCCCCACTGTATCCACAAGTCCATTCTTTTGCTAGAATGAGTCCTATGATTCTTCCATTTTTGATTCCTTTTTGCTCTCAAAGCATTAATATTTTCAAAATTTTGTTTGTTTCAGCATGAAAACAGGGTTAGATACCTCTCTAGTAAGATGAAAAATAAAGTATACATATATGGTTGACATAAATTAGTTGTCTTTCTCAGAGATTCTTTATTTTTTTAAATATATAACTCAACAACCCACTACACTGTTTGAAGAAGGAAATAATCATGTTTTCCATGGTGAAATATTTTGCTATTACAGTTTAGCAATCATAGTCTCTCTCACAGCAAACAGGTAAGAAGGTAGATGCTATAAGAATATTTTTCTCATGGTGGAGTAAGAGCAAAAAAATCCATAGAAATAAAACATCTAGATATAAGTGCAGCTAAGGTGGCATCACCTTGAAGTGCAATATCTATTTCAAACTAAAACGAGAGATCTAGTTTACATTTTACATATATCATCAATAAAAGACTCTCAGAACATTTTTTTGATGGAGACATACTAATGAGAAAAAAAAAATGTTACCTTAAATTCTATACTGGCACAAACAGTAAGAGAGCATTGTATGAAATAGTCTAGGGCATAAAAAATACATTTTAAGTAATTATTCATGAGCTAAAAATGCTTATGTTTATTTTGTTAAAGAGGGAGAAAAAAAGCATTGGTGGCAAAAGTACAAATTATATAATATCATAGCAATTTTGGAAGCCACTTTAAAATTGTAATTCTACACATAAAGATATCACGATTAATTGATAATACTCCATTCCCTTCACTTCCTTTTAAAAATAGCACTAAGGTTTCTAAAATGTATTACCAGTGCCCTACGGCGGGCAGACCATGTCTATCACATCCATGCTACACTTTGGTACTTGCTTTAAGTCACTACTAAGGCATCATGAATGAGTAAGCTATTAAGAGTATGAAAGGATTTTCCCTGTATATAGAGATATGACAATATAACCTGCTGAGCTTAGGTTAAAACATGACAAAGTCACTACACGTATGGTTCTTTTCCTGCATTTAGTTAACCATTTGGGATTTAAATCAACAAATGTAATGAACATTTATTACATCTAATGCAACATATTTATAATTTTATTGTTTCAAATATTCATTTATTAAAAACTTCTTAATGTATTATGCATATATTTAAAGTGCATAAAAACATTTTCATGTATAAATGTACAAGTATTACATATATTTACACGTTTAAATATTCTACATATTTAAAGTACATTAACAAACAAAATCTATTTCTCCCCAAATATTTATTGGATACTTAGAATATTCAAAACGCTAGTATCTTATGCTATTTTTGGCATTTTTTCTGCTTTGTTTTTGTTGGTTATTCCTTCAATTCTTCCTAAATTATTGGAGTGGTCAAGAAAAGGAAGACACTAACATCAAAGAGACATAAAAGTGAAAGTAAGTATGCATGACATTATTTTACAACAATAAAATTACTTGAATATGTAGGGAAAAGCAAAGGTAGAATGTGCATAATCTTTAAATGTGCCAATCAACTTATAAAACGATGGCAAAATATTGTTATTACTATTTATATGAATAAATCCTATAAAGACTTGTGAAGAAACAAAATAAAAATGTAAAATGAAGAAGTGAATATGTATATTATATCTAATTCAATTTAAATATACAGTGCAATTTGAGAATATAATGAAGAAAAAATAGGAAAAGAAATGTGAATATAAATGATAAATACTAGCATTAAAAATGATGTATTATGACATTGTAATGAGTTGTTTGTTTAACCATTATTTATGTACGTAGGAGCCAAAGAGTGCAACTGTTAAGAGGAAAGTTTTCAAAGCATACAGATATGACTTACAAATTAAATTCTACTACTTGGAGCTCTACAGCTTTGGACATGTTTGAAATCCTTTCACCACATTGTACTTAGCTATACAATGGAGATTTACTACTATTTCGAAACTTTGTAAGTATTAAAAATAGCATTATTTGGACTATAATATATGCCAACAGATAAATGTGGATAAAATACAATTAAATTATAATTACTTAATTATAATTATTACATAATATATGATATATAATTATTATAATAAAATGATATTTTATTTTTATTTAATTAATTGATCATTTAATTATTTTATTATCTACATACAATATGTGGATAATAAAACAATACAATAAAATAAAAATAAAGAAATATAGTGAATGTAAAGCTAATAAATAGGAATTAAAAAATGTGGACACAAGTGTTTATAACTTTAAGCACTAAACATAAAAGTTTACTGCCTTGGATCTCCAAAAGAGTAAAGACATGAAGTTTGATAAGCCTAACTAAAGGACAGCAATAGTGATTATAATAAAACAGTTGGATAGAAGGTAGCATTATTGAAATCTGTATAGCTAGTATTAATAGCAGAGAAGGCAATGGCAACCCACTCCAGTACTCTTGCCTGGAAAAGCCCATGGACGGAGGAGCCTGGTAGGCTGCAGTCCAGGGGGTCGCTAAGAGTTGGACACGACTGAGCGACTTCACTTTCACTTTTCACTTTCATGCATTGGAGAAGGCAATGGCAATCCACTCCAGTGTTCTTGCCTGGAGAATCCCAGCGATGGGGGAGCCTGGTAGGCTGCCGTCTATGGGGTCGCACAGAATCGTACACGACTGAAGTGCGACCCCACGTGTGCGACCCCACGTGTAATCGTACACGACTTAGCAGCAGCAGCAGTATTAATAGAACAGTCATAAGAATAATTTGACCAATATTAACACATTGGAATTGTTTTTATATATTTCAAGATTAATTGAGACTTTTGAAATTATTTCAAGTCTATCTTTTCACTCTCTTCTATATCAAATATGCTATTATCAAAGTAAAAGCTTGTTTGCTAAGGTTTCCCTGGTGGCTCAGTGGTAAAGAATTCACCAGCAATGCAAGAGATGGGCATTTGATCCCTGGGTTAGAAAGATTCCCTGGAGAAGGAAATGGCAACCCACTCCAGTATTCTTGCTTGTGAAATCCCATAGACAGAGGAGCTTGGTGGTCTATAGTCCATGGGGTCACAAAAGTTAGGCACAACTTAGCAACTAAACAACAACAGGAATAAAAAAATAAAATATTTAAAATAATGATCTTGGGGGCGGCCCTAAGATGGCAGAGGAATAGGACAGGGAGACCACTTTCTCCCCAACAAATTCATCAAAAGATCATTTGAATGCTGAGCAACTTCCAGAAAACAACGTCTGAATGCTGGTGGAGGACACCAGGCACCCAGAAAAGCAGCCCATTCTCTTCGAAAGGAGGTAGGACAAAATATAAAAGATAGAAAGAGAGACAAAGAGTTAGGGATGGAGACCTGTCCTAGGGAGGAAATAGTGAAGGAGGAGAAGTTTCCAAACAGCAGGAAAACCTCTCACTGGCGGGTCTGTGCGGAGTTTTGGAATCTCACAGGGCAACATAACTAGGAGGGAAAAAAACAAACAAACAAACCCACAGAATACGTGCCTAACCACAACTGCCAGTGGAGAAGTAGCCCAGACGCTTCCGTCCACCACCGGCGAGCAGGGGCTGAACAGGGAGGCGGGTTGCATGCTTAGGGAAAGGATGGGCCTGAATGCCGTGAGGGCGATCTGAGGGAGCTAACGTGAGATATCAAGCCAAACTATGGGACAGCCAGAGAGAGAAAAAAAAAAAGAGAGAGAGAGAGAGAGAGAACTTTCCCGCGAAAAGCTCTAACTAAGGAGCAGCCTGGCCCGCTCACAAAACAAAGGACTTAGCGAATACCAGAGGAGAGCTAGCTGGCTTCAGACTGGCCCTCCCCCATCAGAGGCAGAGAGGCAGGCGGGCAACAGCCAGAGCCGGAAGACGAGGGGCAATCTCGGCCCCAGAGATGGCATCCTCCACCAAACTGTGAGCATGCTACCAGTTGCTAACCAAGTCTTCCTGGGGTCCTGGATGGTTGATATCTGCCAGGAGGGTCGCAGCCAGAGATCAGCTCCCCAGAGGAGACACATGGCACACCTGAAACAGCACTATCACTGTGCACCCAGGACCGGAGGAAGTGATTATGACACAACCTACCTGGGACAGTGTGCTCGTCAAGCACCTGGTCACCTGAGCTGCTGGGATCTGGGAAGGGCACAAAACACACACCTAATGGAATCTGTGCCTTTGTGGAGTACTGGGGAACCTGAACCTGAGCAGCTTAGACCTGGAAAGTGCACGCAACCCAGGCCTGCTTTGGATAGTTCCCCTGCAGAGCACGCTGGATCCTGAGCTGCATAGACTAGGAAAGGATACATGCTGTGAGCTGGGGAAACCCACTGTGGTCCATACACTGTGAGCACTCCCCACACATGCCAGTGATATTTGTTTGCTATGTTCCTCCATCCCCACAGCACAACTGAACAAGTGAGCCTAAATAAGTGACCACCTTCACCCTCTTGTGTAAGGGTGGAAATTAGACTCTGAAGAGACTTGCAAACAGAGGAAGCCAAAATAAACAAAGAGGGAACCGCTCTGAAAGTGATAGTGCAACAGATTAAAACCCTGTAGTTAGCATTGACTAACTAGACCTGATAGACAGAGTGCCTGATGAACTATGGACAGAGGTTCGTGACATTGTACAGGAGACAGGGATCAAGACCGTCCCCATGGAAAAGAAATGCAAAAACGCAAAATGGCTGTCTGAGGAGGCCTTACAGATAGCTGGGAAGAGAAGAGAAGCGAAAAGCAAAGGAGAAAAGGAAAGATATACCCATCTGAATGCAGAGTTCCAAAGAATAGCAAGGAGAGATAAGAAAGACTTCCTCAGCGATCAGTACAAACAAATAGAGGAAAACAACAGATTAGGAAAGACTAGAGACCTCTTCAAGAAAATTAGAGATACCAAAGGAACATTTCATGCAAAGATAGGCTCGATAAAGGACAGAAATGGTATGGACCTAACAGAAGCAGAAGATATTAAGAAGAGGTGGCAAGAATACACAGAAGAACTATACAAAAAAGATCTTCATGACCCAGATAATCACGATGGTGTGATCACTCACCTAGAGCCAGACATCCTGGAATGTGAAGTCAAGTGGGCCTTAGAAAGCATCACTACGAACAAAGCTAGGGGAGGTGATGGAATTCCAGTTGAGCTATTTCAAATCCTCAAAGGTGATGCTGTGAAAGTGCTGCACTCGATATGCCAGCAAATGTGGAAAACTGAGCAGTGGCCACAGGACTGGAAAAGGTCAGTTTTCATTCCAATCCCAAAGAAAGGCAATGCCAAAGAATGCTCGAACTACTGCACAATTGCACTCATCTCACATGCTAGTAAAGTAATGCTCAAAATTCTCCAAGCCAGGCTTCAGCAATACGTGAACCGTGAACTTCCAGATGTTCAAGCAGGTTTCAGAAAAGGCAGAGGAACCAGAGATCAAATTGCCAATATATGCTGGATCATCGAAAAAGCAAGAGAGTTCCAGAAAAACATCTATTTCTGCTTTATTGACTATGCCAAAGCCTTTGACTGTGTGGATCACAATAAACTGTGGAAAATTCTGAAAGAGATGGGAATATCAGACCATCTGACCTGTCTCTTGAGAAACCTGTATGCAGGTCAGGAAGTAACAGTTAGAACTGGACACGGAACAACAGACTGGTTCCAAATAGGAAAAGGAGTACGTCAAGGCTGTATATTGTCACCCTGCTTATTTAACTTATATGCAGAGTACATCATGAGAAACGCTGGGCTGGAAGAAACACAAGCTGGAATCAAGATTGCCGGGAGAAATATCAATAACCTCAGATATGCGGATGACACCACCCTTATGGCAGAAAGTGAAGAAGAACTAAACAGCCTCTTGATGAAGGTGAAGGAGGAGAGTGAAAAAGTTGGCTTAAAGCTCAACATTCAGAAAACTAAGATCATGGCATCTGGTCGCATCACTCCATGGGAAATAGATGGGGAAACAGTGGAAACAGTGTCAGACTTTACTTTTTTGGGCTCCAGAATCACTGCTTATGGTGACTGCAGCCATGAAATTAAAAGACGCTTACTCCTTGGAAGGAAGGTTATGGCCAACCTAGATAGCATGTTTAAAAGCAGAGACATTACTTTGCCAACAAAAGTCCATCTAGTCAAGGCTATGGCTTTTCCAGTGGTCATGTATGGATGTGAGAGTTGGACGGTGAAGAAAGCTGAGCGCCGCAGAATCAATGCTTTTGAACTGTGGTGCTGGAGAAGACTCTTGAGAGTCCCTTGGACTGCAAGGAGATCCAATCAATCCATCCTAAAAGAGATCAATCCTGGGTGTTCATTGGAAGGTCTGATGTTGAAGCTGAAGCTCCAATACTTTGGCCACCTCATGTGAAGGGTTGACTCATTGGAAAAGACCCTAATGCTGGGTAGGATTGGGGGTGGGAGGAGAAGTGGACGACAGAGGATGAGATGGTTGGATGGCATCACCGACTCGATGAACATGGGTTTGGGTAGACTCCGGGAGTTGGTGATGGACAGAGAGGCCTGGCGTGCTGCAATTCATGGGGTCGCAGAGAGTCGGACAGGACTGAGCGACTGAACTGAACTGAACTGAAGCAATGGAAGAGGCCTATAGACCTTGAGAACAAGTGAAAGGTGGAACAAGGAACTATCTGAAAGTGAAGTGACCTGACACTGCCCTCAATAGTTACAGATAAATTCCTAGATATATTTTTACTATTATCATATTTTTAGTTTTTTAAAATATTTTTATAAACTTCTTTATTACTACTCAACTTTCATTTTTATAACCTATTACCTTGCAAAAAAGACCCTATTTTTAAAGCAAATTTCATATATATATATTTTATAATTTTTATGATTGATTTTCTTTTGTATTTTTAATATGTAGTTTTGAGAGTCTAAACTCTATTCTAGATTTTAATTTTTGCTTTTTGGAATTTGTTATCCATTTTGTACCTTTAAGAAGGTATGGGCATCTTCAGTACCAATTTTTCCTTAGGGGTGTGATCACTGGCTTGCTTGCTCTGTCCCCTTTTGACTCTCCCTTTTCTCCCCAAGGTCACCTCAATCTCCTCCCTCCCCCTTCTCTCTCTACTTAAATCTGTGAAACTCTCTGCGTGTTCCAGCCTGTGGAGAACACTTAGGAGACTGATTACTGACTAGTTTGGTCTCTCTCCTTTTAACTCCCCATCTTCTCCTCCTGGTCACCCCTATCTCTCTCCTCCCTCTTCTCTTCTCTATGTAACTCCATGAACCTCTCTGGGTGTTCCAGACTGTGGAGAGCACATAGGGAATTGATTACTGGCTAGATTCCTCTCTCCCTTTTTGATTCCCCCTTTTCTCTTCCTGGTCACCTCTATCTCCCTCCTCGCTCTTCTCCATGTAACTCTGTGAACCTCTCTGGGTGTCCCTCACTGTGGAGAATCTTTTCACCATTAACCTAGATGTTTTATCATCTGTGCTGTATGGATAGAGAACTCTTGAGGCTACTGTAAGAATAAGACTGAAAGCCAGAGGCAAGAGGCTTAAATCCCAAACTTGAGAACACCAGAAAACTCCTGACTCCAGGGAACATTAATCAACAAGAGCTCACCAAAAAGCCTCCATATCTGCACTGAAACCAAGCTCCACTCAAGTGCCAACAAGTTCCAGAGCAAGACATACCTCGTTAATTCTTCAGCAATACAGGAAAACAGTCCTGAGCATTAAAATACAGGCTGCCCAAAGTCACACCAAATTCATAGACACCTCAAACTCACTACTGGACACATCACTGCACTTGAGAGAGAAGAGACCCAGCTCCACCCACCAGAACAATGATGCAAGAATCCCTAACCAGGAAACCTTGACAAGCCACTTGTCCAACCCCACCCACAGGGAGCAACCTCCAAAATAAAGAGGAACAACAAACTTCCCGCCTACAGAAAGGCCACACTAAACACAGCAATCTAAACAAAATGTAAAGGCAGAGAAATATTCAGCATGTAAAGGAACATGATAAACACCCATCAAACCAAACAAAAGAGGAGGAGATAGGGAGTCTACATGAAAAAGTATTCAGAAGGCAAGAATATACAATAGATAAAAGACAATCTCTTTAACAAGTGGTGCTGGGAAAACTGGTCAACCACTTGTAAAAGAATGAAACTAGATCACTTTCTAACACCACACACAAAAATAAAATCAAAATGGGTTAAAGATCTAAACGTAAGACCAGAAACCTCAATTAATTAAAAAAAAAAAAAAACTTCTAGAGGGAAACATAGGCAAAACACTCTCCGATATAAACCACAGCAGGATCCTCTATGACCCACCTCCCAGAATATTGGAAATAAAGGCAAAAATAAACAAACGGGGCATAATTAAAATTAAAAGCTTTTGCACAACAAAGGAAACTATAAGTAAGGTGAAAAGACAGCCTTCAGAATGGGAGAAACTAATAGCAAATGAAGCAATGGAAAAAGAATTAATCTCAAAAATATACAAGCAACTCCTGTAGCTCAATTCCAGAAAAATAAACGACCCAATCAAAAAGTGGGCCAAAGAACTAAACAGACATTTCTCCAAAGAAGACATACAGATGGCTAACAAACACATGAAAATATGCTCAACATCACTCATTATCAGGAAATGCAAATCAAAACCACAGTGAGGTACCATTTCACGCCCATCAGAATGGCTGCTACCCAAAAGTCTACAAGCAATAAATGCTGGAGAGGGTGTGAAGAAAAGGGAACCCTCTTTCACTGTTGGTGGGAATGCAAACTAGTACAGCCACTATGGAGAACAGTGTGGAGATTCCTTAAAAAACTGGAAATAGAACTGCCCTATCACCTAGCAATCCCACTGCTGGGCATATACACTGAGGAAACCAGAATTGAAAGAGACACGTGTACCCCAATGTTCATCGCAGCACTGTTTATAATAGCCAGGACATGGAAGCAGCCTAGATGCCCATCAGCAGATGAATGGATAAGGAAGCTGTGGTACATATACACAATGGATTATTACTCAGCCATTAAAAAGAATACATTCGAATCAGTTCTAATGAGGTGGATGAAACTGGAGCCTATTATACAGAGTGAAGTAAGCCAGAAAGAAAAACACCAATACAGTATACTAACACATATATATGGAATTTAGTAAATTGGTAAAGATAACCCTGTATGTGAGACAGCAAAAGAGACACAGATGTATAGAACAGTATTATGGACTCTATGGGCAAGGGCGAGGGTGGGATGATATGGGAGAATGGCATGGAAGCATGTAAATTATCATGTGAAACGAATCGCCAGTCCAGGTTCGATGCATGATACAGGGTGCTTGGGGCTGGTGCACTGGGATGACCCAGAGGGATGGGATGGGGAGGGAGGTGGGAGGGGGGTTCTGGAAGGGGAATACATGTACACCCATGGTGGATTCAAGTCAATGTATGGCAAAACCAATACAATATTGTAAAGTTAAAAAATAGCTAAATAAACTAATTTAAAAAAAAGAATTAAAAACCGAAGATAACAAAAAGCAAAGGAAGGACTGATGAAAGGGCGGGAAGACAATAAAGAATACATTGCAAACAGAACAGAAGGAAACAAATTCATTCGTTCTCCATTCCTCACATGTCAAATAGACACTGTTTCTTCTATATGAATAAATAAACTACAAGAAATATCAGAAGACCACTGCCTCTACTCTCAAAACAACATTCATGCCAGACTCTTTGGATAATATAAAGTATGAAAGGTAAAATATAGAGATCTTTAAGATAAAAAAGTCATTTGTTGTTGTTTAGTTGCTCAGTTGTGTCTGACTCTTTTGCTACCCTAAGGACTGTAACCCGCAAGGCTCCTCTGTCCATGGGATTTCCCAGGCAAGAATACTGGAGAGGGTTGCCATTTACTTCTCCAGAGGTAATAAATTTGTTATATTTCATTTTTTGAGTTATTAGGGGACAATGCTTTTATTTCATAACACTTTCTAGTTCTTTATCAATTAAAATAAATGCATACAATAATCAAAAACCTTAGAAGATGTTAAATAATTTTAAGAGTATGGCATAGAGACACTGTACCTATGGCGTAGTTAGCATGTTTCTAAAATAGGCAAAACTAA
The DNA here is from genome assembly GCF_054371585.1 of Giraffa tippelskirchi. Classification (NCBI taxonomy): domain Eukaryota; kingdom Metazoa; phylum Chordata; class Mammalia; order Artiodactyla; family Giraffidae; genus Giraffa; species Giraffa tippelskirchi. The sequence continues at coordinate 87,558,735 of NC_137285.1, read as the reverse complement.
ATGTTGCAAAATCAAGTTTTGTAGTGCATATAAAGTCATGGAAAATATTAATAAGCCTATCACCATGCCAATGTAATACCAGATCAGTAAGTCTATTTAGTGCTTAAAATGTAGTGCTAGATTATTTAATGTTGCTATTAGTGATATTCGCAGTGATTGGGCTGGCATAAACAATTAGTATTTAGGATACAGTTTTTCAGTAGGAAAAAAATCACAAATTCCACTAATTGCCTCTAGTTCTGCCTCTTTTAACTACTCACTTTCTATATGCTACTAACTTTATTATCACCTGTTTCTGAGTTAATTAAAACTCATGTCTACAAGCATAAACCAAAATAAAAAGACATATTCTACTCAGTTTTTTATATTTTAAACAAATAATTTTGGAAGACCAAATTTAAACATTCATCTCCAGAAAATTCAAGAGAATTAAAAATATGCATATGGCAAATTAAACTTGTAAGAAGCTGTAAAGAAGTTGTAAAAATAATTTTGAATTATCATTATAATAGTTAAGAATCATGCCAGTCCATTGGTTGGTTTAGAAATACATTCTTTGTTTTCAGAAAATAATTGCTTATTTATGTATTTTTTTGAATGAAGGAATTTACCCCCAAAAGACTTTTTCGATTTGGCCTTTTTGTCTGAAAACAGCTAAAATATATTTTAATTTGCTCTGTAAGTTCCTAAATCAACCTGAGGCATATTTTCTTTTTGGTTGGTATTTTGTTATTTCAGTTTTAGTAAATAATTTCTAAACAATAGTATAAATTACATGGAAGACTCTTTTTTCCTTTTTTTTTTTTTCTAGAGGGAAATCATATATGGTGTCACATTTGCATCTAGCAGCAGTGACTTGAGTTTTAAGACTCTATTATTTATAACTCATCATTTGTGGCAATGAATTTATAACAGACAGTGTTTCACAATTAAGACCATAACAGTACACTTTAGCTATATTCATTTGTGTTATTAATAAAGACATAAAGATGACAGTTTTGACTAATCTTAGCAGATTTTATTCAAGGAGAATCACTCTAATTGGGACCAAATTAAATGAGTAAGTTTTCCTGTGACTTTAATTTATTCTGTAAACATTCAAGCTGCCTGGCTTCTCTCAATTGGGAATTGGCAAGTGTCATGTAGTTATAAGCTGATACACATGCTGTAGTAAGGGCTCTGTGTTATAGTGTGCTTTTTGTTTTAAGAACAAATCATTCTGAAATTGTCAGAATAAAGTGTTATATATTTATATGTGTGTGTTAGTCAGTCATACTCGACTCTTTGCAACCCCATGGACTGTAGTCTGCTAGGCTCATCTGTCCATGGGATTTCCCAGGCAAGAATTCTGGAGTGGATTGCCATTTCCTTCCCCACAGGATCTTCCCGACCCATGGATCAAACTAGGGTTTCCAGCACTGTAGGCAGATTCTTTACTGTCTGAGCCACCAGGGAAGCTCATATACAATATTTTGCATAAACAAAAATCTATAACCATTTTATGTATGGATTAGGCACCAGAAACTGAATTCCTAAAATACAATCTTCCTTGTACCAACAACAAAGATAAGGATACAAAAAAGTTAGGTGCTATGTTTGAAAAACATCTCTTCAGAAAAACAAACACAAAAAACCTTCAAATATATATATATATATATATGTATATATATATATATACACACACACAAGTGATCTCAAGTGAAAAGTGAAATTCAGCCAAATAAAGAGTTATACTAGGTGGAACTCCGCCCCTGCCCCCCTACCCCTGCCAATCTTTCTCTATGTTCTACTTCATTGAAATAACTATGTCAAAATTTGGATGATCTGTTCGTGTTCTCCATATATTTTGAAGCATTTTTTAAATAACTGCTACACATATGTGTAGATTTCCAACCTCCTTGAAGCCAAACCAAAAACTGTTTTTTCATTCTTATCTTATTTCTTTGAACTTGATGCATCTATGAATGGCCCTATTTCTTGAAATTCTTTCCAGCTTTGGCTTATTTGACATCCTTTTCTTTGAACTTGATGCATCTATGAATGGCCCTATTTCTTGAAATTCTTTCCAGCTTTGGCTTATTTGACATCCTTTTAAATGATTCTCCTTCTACATACATGATATTGCCTCTGCAGTGTCCAGTTTTAGTTCTTATTTCTCTATGTCTCTAAAATATGTTGTTCTCCAAGTTTCCATCTTTGGCCCTGACCTCTTCTTAAGATATCATTCTTGAGATATAAACCCACTTATTCCATGCATCATCTAAACTATACCAACTGATTTTCAAAACAAGATCTACTACCTTAAACACAGGCACTCAATTTTATCTGGTCCACCTCCTTTGGTGCTGCACAATTGAATATATATTAGCATCTCCAAATTTGAACTCAATATTTTTCCCCTAAAGAATGCAACTCAGCTAAACCCACTATTTTTGAGCAACAAGAGTTCTCCCACTGTTCCACTTAGCCCAATGGGTTCAATGTAGTGTCTTATTTACTTATCTACATCTTTCAATGAAATAAAACATCCAAGAGGGCAGAGTTTCTTTCATGCTTGTTTTGTTCACCCTGGTGTACCTAGGTCTGCTGTCCAAGAAGAACAAAGCTAATGCTCAGTGATTCTTCCCAGTTACCCTCCTGCATGCCCAACTACTCCATAAGTCCTCTTGATTTTTCATCCTAAAAGTCTCTGGAATCCAATGCCCTGCCATATTTTTAGTTTTTTCTTTTATGATCTATGGCTACAAATATTACAACAACTCTCTAACTAATTTCTTTGCTTCGAGGCTATTCATCTACAGAATTACTTCCTTTTGATTACATTCAAGCCAGGCTTCAGCAATACGTGAACTGTGAACTTCCAGATGTTCAAGCTGGTTTTAGAAAAGGCAGAGGAACCAGAGATCAAATTGCCAACACAACATCCGATGGATCATTGAAAAAACAAGAGAGTTCCAGAAAAACAACTATTTCTGCTTTATTGACTAGCCAAAGCCTTTGACTGTGTGGATCACAATAAACTATGGAAAATTCTGAAAGAGATGGGAATATCAGACCATCTGACCTGAATCTTGAGAAACTTGTACGCAGGTCAGGAAGCAACAGTCAGAACTGGACATGGAACAACAGACTGGTTCCAAATAGGAAAAGGAGTACGTCAAGGCTGTATATTGTCACCCTGCTTATTTAACTTCTACGCAGAGTACATCATGAGAAACGCTGGGCTGGAAGAAACACAAGCTGGAATCAAGATTGTTGGGAGAAATATCAATAACCTCAGATATGCAGATGACACTACCCTTATGGCAGAAAGTGAAGAAGAACTAAAGAGCCTCTTGATGAAAATGAAAGAGGAGAGTGAAAAAGTTGGCTTAAAGCTCAACATTCAGAAAACTAAGATCATGGCATCTGGTCCCATCACTTCATGGGAAATAGATGGGGAAACAGTGTCAGACTTAATTTTTTTGGGCTCCAAGATCACTTCTGATGGTGATTGCAGCCATGAAATTAAATGACGCTTACTCCTTGGAAGGAAGGTTATGACCAGCCTAGATAGCATATTTAAAAGCAGAGACATTACTTTGCCAACAAAGGTCCGTCTAGTCAAGGCTATGGTTTTTCCAGTAGTCATGTATGGATGTGAGAGTTGGACGGTGAAGAAAGATGAGCACCAAAGAATTGATGCTTTTGAACTGTGGTGTTGGAGAAGACTCTTGAGAGTCCCGTGGACTGCAAGAAGGTCCAACTAGTCCATCCTAAAGGAGATCAGTCCTGGGTGTTCATTGGATGGACTGATGTTGAAGCTGGAACTCCAATACTTTGGCCACCTCATGCGAAGAGTTGACTCATTGGAAAAGACCCTCATGCTGTGAAGGATTGGGGGCAGAAGGAGAAGGGGATGACAGAGGATGAGATGGTTGGATGGCATCACCGACTCAGTGGACATGAGTTTGGGTAAACTCCGGGAGTTGGTGATGGACAGGGAGGCCTGGTGTGCTGCGATTCATGGGATCGCAAAGAGTCGGACACGACTGAGTGACTGAACTGAACTGATGCAATGATTCCATTTCCTTAAGATGAAGTATAGGTCTTTTCACAATGGACTGAAGCAACTTAGCACACAGTCACAGATAGATGTACAGATGTAAAAGTGGATATAGATGTAGAGGCCGATTAGGTATTTTTAGTCATTTTGAGTCAATTCTTCTATTCATTCTAAGCCAATTCAAATACATGTCCTTGGTAAAGGACTTCCTTCAATGCACAGAGACGTGTTCTCCCATGTCATTCTACAGAATACTGAGACTATCTCTGCTAAGGCACTTTGGACTTTGCATTTACATGGTTAGAGTATAAACTCCTTAAGAGTCAAGATGGTGTACCATGGTATATGACACAGTATAATATAATTAGTAGTACAAACATTTGTAAAGGTATGCTTCAATTTAAAAAAAATAAGACAATTTATAATATTATCATATGAATCAAATGAAGAAAAATAAATTTAGTTTTAAAACAGCTATCCAAGTATCAGTGGCAAAAATAAATTCAAATTAGGGATCTTACAAATAAAAATCCATTTCAGAACTCTTTTCATAAATATAAGACTATTAAGTAATACTTAACATAAAAAATAAATGCCGAGATAGGAAACAGAAGAAATAAATATTTACTTATGTGAAAAACACTTGGAACACTCCCTTGTCTACTTTTAATTTTAGCTGGTAAGTATATTATATATTAAGGAGGTTTATCGTTGAGAATGTGAATTTTGTTAACACCCACATTGCTCTGAGAGTTCAACATTAAATTGTTAAATGACTTAAAACAGTTTAATGCCTTCTCTATTAAAAGTTTTCAAAATTCTCCTGGTCAAACATGCAGTTATCACCAGTGATAATAGACCATTACACATTAAGTGTGCTGGTTTCTACTGTAAAACAAATATACTGTTACCCTTCAGGGCTTGTCACTGTTGGTGGCATCGTCCTAAGGCTCACTATGAGTGTAGAACACCCACTGCTGTCATTTTCCAGCAAATATTGTGAATTTTTTCTTGTCTCATATTGTTTTCCACCGAGTTTTGATATAATTTCTTCTGCTGCTGGGTTCTTATCACCATCTCCTATCTCATTAGTAGAAGCCTGAGCTGACACGATGCCACCTTGTTCAGCCTTCCGGTTTTCCTTGGGACCTTCCAACAGAGACTCCTTATAAGACTGCCAGCCTTGGCCAGCTAATAATTAAGAATTGGTTAATGCTGGATAATCAAGTTGCATTATAGTGTACTTGGATACCTGAAGTAATTTATTTTCATCTCATTAAGAATATCTCTTCACCAATTGCAACTGAAAGCAGGTTCACAGTGTATTATTCTCTCCCTTCGTATAAAGTTTGTGTTCCTTCGCAAATGATGTGGCACAGGAAATAATGAGAGGTGTATAAAAGCTGTGTCATGGAGCTATACTATATTGATTAATTTTGTCGCTGTATTAAATGGGCCTGGGATCCTTACAAGAAAGATGCTATTTAAGCACAAAATAATGGTGTCGTGTCTGTACTTGCATAGTTTATAAATTATATCTCAAAATTTCACAGACACAAAGCAAGTTTTTACCATTGTCAGCAGCAAAGCCAGAGAGACTTTCCAGAGAGAGCCCCCTCCATTAAGGAAACAATTGCCAGTGGAGTCCTAATCCCTTCACTATTAGTTACCTTGAGTGAAGTCTGGTGGTGGGTCAGAAAGAACACAGCCCAATTTCTGGATGCTAGGCTGAAACTGACATGGTGACAGGAAAATACTTTTTTTTTTTTTTAATTTACAAAGAGCACAAACCAGATATAAATAGAATTGATGACAAATACATTTGGATCACCAAAATGTGATCTCTTCTAAACAAACAGCACATATTGTGAAAACTCTGTATTTTCCTCCAAAATTGTGGACTGTCTTGTGCCAATTAGCATTTTGAATCACGTATTATCCAGGCAAAACACTAGAATGAGAGAATCTATAGTTATTCACTTTTTGAAGCATTGACATGAAAGTTTCATTAAAACCTTACTTCATGTATGTATAGTGCTTAGAAAAGTAAGTTCCTAATACATTCACTTGAATGAATCATGTCTCTGAGAATAAACAAAAATGCTATAAACTGCCAATCAGTATGTTTAATATTGCATTTACCTTGTTATGCATTTGTACTAACATTATTTTCCACTTATTACATTTTCTGTACATCAGGTCTGTTCTTTGCATCTGATACTTGTTAGTAGTGATTTGATTGATTAATCAAAATAGGGGTCGGGTTAGTGAACTGGTTAAGAACACATGGTGGAGGCAAGCTATTTGAGCTTGAGTTTCGGCCAGACTACTAGAATAAAATGGACAGTTCATCTAAAGCATGCCTGAGTCAATGCCTTGTGTATAGTTGGTAGTGGTTTAGTCGCATCTGACTCTAGTGACCCCAAGGACTGTAGCCCACCAGGCTCCTCTGTCCATGGGATTCTCCGGGCAAGAATACTGGAGTGGGTTGTCATTTCTTTCTTCAGGGAATCTTCCCAACCCAGGAATTGAACCTGGGTCTCCTGCATTGTAGGCAGATTCTTTACCAACTGAGCTACAAAGGAAGCCCCAAGCGTATAGTTAGCTCTCAACAAATGTTAATAGCTCTTATTTTAAGTGCAAGGTCACCTATTACAAATTTGACACTTTGCAACTTGTTGATGTGTTTATTAGATGTTGTATGTTAAAGTATATATAACTCTTCTTATAGTCTCAATTACTAATTTGGGGGTTCCTCTGAGTTCCCTAAAAAATCAGAAAATCCCTAGGACAGTAACTGACATTCCTAATTAGAACACGATTGCCATCTAGTGGCAACTATTGCTATCTACAGACTTATTGGTGAACAGAAATGTAGGTGGTGAAAATGTTCTGCTTCTGCTTCATAATGCAGGGTGTTGGAGTGATCTCTGACAAACTAATGAGGCTTCCTATATGGACACTACCCTACCAATAAAAATGTTTAAAGACACATTTCATCAGAGTGTGGGGGAAATTTAGTTCCTGGCCCACAGGAAGCATACAGTCTAGTTCTATACAGAAAGATCTATGGTGGTGGTCGTTGAGTCACTAAGTCATGCCCGACTCCTTTGACAGCATGGACTGTAGCTTGCCAGGCTCCTCTCTCCATGGGATTCTCCAGGCAAGAATACTGGGGTGGGCTGTCATTTCCTTCTCCAAGAAAGACCTATATACAGTGTTTAAACTGGATTATAAATACAAATTAAAAAAAAGAAAGCTGTGAGTCCAGGTATAAAACAGACAAAGGAAAGTTGAAGAAAGATGGGTATTTAAGGAAGTCTATTCTCATTTGGTGCAAAATGTCAAAAAATGTCAAGTTAATGCACCCGAGAGATGGGAAAGTGATGGGAAATAGGAAAGAGATGGGAAATAATCAAGGTTCAATACACATAAGAAAGTCCTTAAAAATCAATTAGAATATAAGAAGCCATTAGAAATTTTTATCTCATATTGAGAAGATTGGTGTGTAAACAGAGACAAGTGCTTATAAATAAGTAGATCTAGGTCTTGTTTCTTTATGGAAACTTCATATAAGAAGATCTTGGTAATGCAGTGCTATACGGAATGGACGTTAGACATCTATGAATGTATTAAAATAGATAGGCATTCTTGTACTGAAGATTTATCTAAGAAAAACCAGAAGTGCTTATCTAAAGAAACCCATGGCTGATTCATGTCAATGTATGGCAAAAACTATTACAATATTGTAAAGTAATTAGCCCCCAACTAAAATAAATAAATTTATTAAAAAAAAAAAAAGAAAGCTACTGTATGGAAACTAAGAAGTAAACTTTATTTTTAAATTTTTAAGATTTAAAGTTTTACTCCTGTTTTCTAAATTCTTAGTTTAACTTCCAGTGTTTTTTGTTCTCTTCTAAGGAAGAACATTTTTCGTTAAACTAAGATGTTGCAGAGGGTGAGCATGAGGACCTCTTAGAGGAGGTCAGTTATGTCCACAGCTTCTGTGAGCAAAGGCTGGCACTATGAGCACCAAAACAGCCAAATAAGAGCTCTCGCTCTCACGCCACTTAATGGATGTGGTTGCAGATGTTGTCAAGACATCTACAAAGTAGGCTATGTTCTTTAGTGTTGGAAACTGAAACAGCTGTTAAATTAATTAAGTCAGTATATTTTCCAAGTCTGATTAGGATATGTTTATTTCTGCTTTCACAAAACAGCTGCGATGTAAGGAGTAAAACTGATGTTCTAAGAAACCTAAAATAAAATCAAAATCATCATAAGTTGTCCAGTTCAAGTGAAAGCTTACTTTTGGATCTTCATGTTTTATTTACACTTATAGGGAACATAGTGTATATGGACAATGCAAGGTTTTAACGTCTTTAATTTTGTTTGTAAGTATTTTCACATTTGTCATTCTTTTTAACACATAGTATAGAGGACTAAAACATCAAAACAGAATATGATATGCAAACTCTGAAAGTGGCTTTATTAAGCAAAGAAAGTGATACAAGAAAAAGGACTAAACTTGAATTGAGTATTGCTCTGGGTTTCCCTAAGTTTTATGGTACAGTTTGTTGAGATATAACTGTAGTTATGGTCTATTGACAAGAATCTAGAAGCTTATTTGAGTCATATGAAAGGAGAGAAAAAAAAGAGGGCACAATTTAAAGAAAAAATCTGTAACAAAAATAAGACAAAAGCTCAGAGGCAACTCAACTGCTCCAGATGTTCTGCATCTGCTCACTTGCCCACTGGGGACCCGGAGATAAAGAGATTAACACATTTACACAAAGATGGTTAGACAACAAGCTCAGATAAGCAACATGACAGCTAGGTCCAGGTATCCTAACCAGAGTATGGAGAAAATGACTCACTAAACCACTTAACTCACTTACAAATGATATTTTAATTGATTTAATGTTCAAATGCTACTACAGTGGACTATGAACTGGTTATTAAAAAAAAAAAAAGTCACTTTCATTCTGAACTAGAAACATAAGATGTTTTAATAGTGACTTTTCAAAGGAAACAGCATTAGGATTTTATAAGAGGTAATGAATAATACTCATGTTTTTTAATTACAATTGTAAGTGAGGACAGTATTTTAAAATCCCATTTTCACATGAGAATAATAGAAAATCTTAGTTTTGATGCATGTGAGAAAATTTGGCAAACAGAGGAGTTAGTTTCCTCTTGGCAGATCTACTACAAGGAAATTTTTTTTTAGTTTCCTACTTTATGAAGTTGTTTTTTCTAATTTCAAACATTTATCTGCCTATTCCCGAACACTGTGGATATAACAAGATATCAAGGTGAACAGGATATCAAGGTGAACATGATCTAAATAAATACTTACTTTTTATACTTTTCAAATATGCAGCACAAAGATATAGCCCATCAAAGCAAAATTCTGAAAATTTCAGGAAGATGTTGAAGTAAAAAAAGACTCATATAGCCACATAAAACACATAAGTGGATGTTAATATATAATATATAGTATTAATATAGAATACCATAAAATGGAATAGAAAGTCACCTATCTTGAAATCTTGCTGAAATGTGTCCATTTAACCCAGTGACCCTTAAATTAACACTTGAAGCTAACAGTCTAAATTTGAAATAACAGAAATTAACCAGGTTCATCCTTTCCTTTCTTCCTCTCTCAATTATCAGATACCCTTCAAAGTCCCATTAAGTCATCTTCTTGTTACAAATGTTTCTGCCCCATTCTTACAATATCACTTCCTTTATAAAAGTCAAAATATAAGTCTTTATATATAATCCTTTATTAAAAGGAAAAAATATTTAATCCATCCACATTATTTGAAACATACATTTCCTTATTCATGTTAATTGTAGGGGGTGCCATGAATCATGTGACTGGTAGTGTTTCCTTGTTTACATTGGCTACTATCTTCATGGTACACTGAGAGGGCCATTTCTAACAAAATATAAATGGATTTTTCTCTTGAAACCTCATTCCTGGCTTCATATCTCTCCTACTATTACCTACATATTACCCTATGTCTTGACGTGACTGACCTACATTTTTGATTAATTTTTAGTTGAAAAAATTCCTGTAAGCCAATTTAAATCCTTTCTGAAACAACACTAGTTGAAAGCAAATACATGAAGTACATGAGATAATGACTCAAATTCCAAATTATCAAATCACATGTAATATAAAGGTGTTCTAGGAAGTGAAGCAAACTATAAACAAGCTCAACCTCTGTACCCCACATTAAGGCTGGATGTGCTCAATTATAATGAACACTTAAAGACAAAAACCCCACTGCACAATAAAAGAAAATGCTTTAAGCTTTTAGACTTTGAATCTATTTCGTAATATATTTAAAGAGGTTATAAAAGTCCTGGTGATTCTCTCAGTGAACCAACAGCCTGACTCCAGAGTGGAGCCAGCGAAGCAGAGAAAAAGCCCAGAGAAGTCGAATCTCGGCAACAATCCCTCAGTTAACACATAAAGAAAATAACCTAATTACTGGAAAGTGGGGAAAAGAAAATAAAAAAGTATGAAAGGGTAGAGAAGCATTAAATGTGAACACACACATTTGTCTCCGCTATGGAACAAGAAATCAGCCCAGATCCTGAGGGTAGCCATAAAAAGCAGAGACTGGCTGTTTGTACAACATGTGTGGATGAGTGAGAAGAAGCCAAGAAACAGGAAAAAGACTAATTTTAATTACCAGAAAAGCTGCAAAATAGAGAACACAGAGCTAGTGGCAGGAAGGCTTCCAGCTACAGGCTGCACGACACTGAACTCGCCTCGCCAATTAGAGCCGTCAGACCCCATCAGGGCAGTAAGTGAGTGGGAGAAACAGCCTCCGTGAGGGTGCGCTGGACAGACACACACGAGAGGCGGACGCCGGCCGGCAGCGGGGGAGACCGAGGCTCGCTCCCTGTTCCAGAGACGACAGGGAGAAGCAGCGAACAGTGGGTGGGACTGCTGTCTCAGTACAGACAGGTGCTAACCCCGCGATCTAGGGAAATAGGTTGCCAAAGACACGTAACATAATTTAACCAACAATTACGTCCAGCGAAGTGAGAGAATTCGAGAAGGACTCAGGGAGGAAAAGTAGGAGGAGGACTGGCCGAACAATGGCACTAAAGCTGCCACACTGTGGATTTACTACCTGTGTTATGTTTCCAGTTACATCCATCGGGAAAGAAAAAATTCAGAAAGGGAGCTGCTGTCTGAGACTAAGCCCACTCGGTCTTCAGTTTATTTCGAAGTGACCCCGGGCGGGCGGGGAATCAGGGAGACACAAACACACGAGTCTAAGAGCCCCGAGATAAAACTCGCAAGTGCAGAAACAAAGAGAAGCGCTTCCCGGGCAGGACCCGAGGCGATTCTCCAAAGTGGGGAAAGTCCACTCAGGAGCCCGCCTCAGGGAAGGCAGCAGCCGGTGCCGCCTCGTGAGGGAAAGGCGCCGGGGCTCTCGGGGAGGAGAGAGACGGCCGGTGGCCGCGCGAGGCGCAGGAACTCAGCGGAGGGGGCCCGCGCCGTCCGCCGCGGCCGCGCTGGAATCTCTGACTGAAATTCGCGCAGGTTGAGGGGCGGGGTCCGGAGTTGGGCCGCGGGGGAAATAGCGGCTGACGAGTGAGACGCTGAGACCCAGAAATATCCCTTCCAGGGGCGAGCGGACCCGTACGGCCGGGGACGCGCCGACTGAAGCCCGGCGGCGGGAGGCGCGGGCGGCGGCGGCGGCGCGGGAGGCGGGGCGGGCGCGGGCCGCGCGGGGCCGCATAGCCAGTCAGAGGCGCGGCGCGCGAGCCGCGCGGACGCATTGGCCGCGACGCCCGGGCCCCGAACGCGCCCGCCGGGGGAGGCGCCGCTCCGGCCCCCCGATTTAACCAACTACCGAGCGGGGGAGCGTGTCGGCCAGGAGGCGGCCGCCAAAGTGCCCTGGAAGCGCCGCGCGGGAAGGATGCGTTACCTGCGTCCCCTCCTCAGGGAGCGGCCGGCCGAGCTGGAGGATTCTCTGTGAAGGACTCGAAACTCCGCAGTTGGTCTCCTGCCGCAGGCTGGGGTGGACCTGAGCCTCGGCTCTTGTCTGAGCTGTGCCGACGGGCGAGAGGATGGCAGACGGGAATTGAGAGTCACGGAGGAAGGACGGGGGAGCCTGGCGTCTCCTTGGTAAGTGGCTGACATTCCTTCGCCGGTGACTGCTGTCTGCGATTGTGCACTTGGCTTCCCAGGCGCTGACAGTTTGTGACACGCTCGCTTCTGCAAAGCCATCCTTCCTCGCCCTGTTGCCAGAATTTAAAAACTGTCACATAAAGCTGCTCTTCCCCCCACCCCTCACCCCCCACCCCAACCTTCTTCTTCTTTGAAATCAAACGTGCTCTTTTTCTCTGCTGGGATTTTAGGTCAGAAAAGTTGAGGCAACGCTAAGCATAATCTATTTGTGTACCTCGTAATGTCATTCAGAATGCGAGTAAACAGTTCGTACAACTGAAACGGAAGGTGACAGATGTCAGGAGAGGGTAGGAAATTGTCTGCAAGAGAAACTAAATGTTCAGAAAATAGGCTTTACTTCTCAGGTACTGAATGTATGTCTTCTGACTGAGCAGTGTGTTTGTGAGAATAAAGCCTAGATCACTGGACATCTGGCAGTGCGATAACTTGTTAAAATTCAGTAGAGATGCTCTATAAGTGGAGTTCTACAAAGTTCGAGAGACTGAACGAACAAGTATCTTGAATTATGCTAAGGTGTTTTCTCAGTGTTGTGTAGGAAGGCGACAGATTTTTTAAATGAATATAAAAATGTGCTCAGACATATACTCAAAACTCCTTATTGAGTTTTTTATTGAAAAATTTGAGAGAACATTAATTTGCATATATATGAACATAGTATACGGTAAGTTACAAATAACACTGACAACCTCAAAAATTTTCAGTTGTTTTAATTAACCTTATTTTGAAAATACAAGCATTCACTAAATGTTTGAGAATTATTTTATTTTTAAATTTCATAACCCCTGTCATGAAAACTATAATGAATGTGGTAATTAAAGCACAGGTTTGGAAGAAAAAGAAAACCTTTTAACTGTTTGTGAATTGCCTTAACCTGTGTTCAGTTCGTCTGCTTTTTCTGTTAATTTAAAAGACAAAGTCATTTAAAGATGGCATACTTCTGTTTTGATTCTCTATTTTAACTGGAAATATGATGGAAGAAATAGAGGTTCATTAGAATACTAGCATTATAAACTACACACAAATAGTGGGTCAAGTTTTAAAATCAATAGAGGTATTTTTGTTTACTGTTGAACTATAACACGACTGCAGAAATAACTTACAACTATCACAGCAAGCTTAAAGAGTTCATCATGATTAATATTGTGACCCTAAACATAAAGAATTAGTAATGATTAGGTCATTATTTTTTTCAAAGTGCCTGTAATGAATTTTAAGCCACTCCAAATGTTTCTTTGCATATTTACCTACTTCATATTCAGATTATTATATGTGGAGTAGTATATTGAATCTCATACTTGACAGGTATATGTCCCTTTGATTCAAGTGGAAAAAACAATATGACTATGTAACAATACATCACATGAAACAAATGAATAAAAAAGTAAAAGATGTTACTAAGACCATCTAAGTTAGTGAAAAAAACAAAGCCCAAAATTTAAAGTTACAAAAATGAAATGAGAATAAAAAATAAAATAGAATTTGAAAATAACTGGAGTGTGGTGAGATGGTATTAAAGTATATTTCAAAATAGAAAATCAACAAAATGTTTGTTACAATATAAGTGCCAATGTTTTGTGCAAGGATTGGTGGTGTTTTTAAATTGTTCTTATTTGAAACATCTGAAAACTAAAAAATGAGGAGGAAAAGCAATTCATTTTAAGTTCTCTTTGATTCCATACACAACTGCATAGATAGTTTGAGTTCTCAAAGTTTAGACAAAAGAACATTACCCCAATAGATTAACTGAATGCTAGATTTTGCTTGTAAATTGTGAGGCACAAGCATAGGAGGATGCATTTGAAAATAGATCTGAGAAGCTACAGTTGTGTGATTTTTAAATGAATTGCGAAAATACCTTAGTGTTTCCCAAAGTGAGTAATACTTCAAATATTAGGTGGTCTGAAATCTTTATTTAGTTAGGAAGATAAGCTAAAATCACACTTTGAATGTAGACACGGGCTATGTTTATTTGAAAAATAATTAAAACTAGTTTCTTGTGAATGTTTATAATCTTATGTGTCCAGTTAAGTGACACTATTAAAAATGGACCAAGTCTGGTTAATATATAATTCTTTCTATATCTTTTTTATTTAACAGTTTAGGAAATCTTCACCACCTCCAGGGAAGAGGTTGGAGTGTGGTTTAATATTAAAACTGACTTAGTGATCAGGACCAGAGGGTGTCAGTAAAGGGTAGAGGGCTCTCCAGGTGGAGAAAGTAAGAGCATGTGGTGCTAGCCAAGTCGTTCTGGGAGTTTGTCTTTTAGCTACAACAAAAGGGTATACTTTTATGGAATTTAAAAAAAAAAAAAAAAGGATGAAAACTTGTCTGGATGACTGTTCTAGGTTAAAGTTGATTTAACTATATTTAAGTTCCTTTGGTTAAGATGAAGTTTTATAGAGGAGCTTACTGTTCTGTAACCATTAAAAACTAACTTAGGAATTTTATGAGACCAAGCAAGATACTTAAAATACACTGAGATGCCGATTCCATCCTTCCACACCTATTTTGCTTACCAGTAGTCCTTGAATTGCCTCTGTTTTTAAATGTGGTTAAAACAATTTTTTTACTAAGAGGTTGGAAATTTATTTGTCTTAATTTAAATAGACCTGTATATTTATATTATTTGATATCTCAAAATTCCAACTTCAAGACCTCAGATTTATTCATCTATTTCTTATTACTAAAGATACAAACATAAAGTGGGAGAGGTTTATTTCTGACAAGATATTTTTAATTAGTGTTACAAGGTTGTGCTTATATGTTACATGAACTTCTTAACACTTTATAGCAGGAAAGAAGCTGGTCGGAAGCTCAAAGCGGTGGGATCTTTGCCAGGTCTGTTTTCTGAGCAGTTGTGATCAATAACTCTACATCAGAGACTGGTGCATTTTAAAAAGTAATGAAGTATACAAAAACTCTGTAACACAAGATTTAGGGTTAATAACGATTATGAACAATGTCTCATATCTCTACTCAGACCCTTTCAAGTAATTGCTCCTGTTTTATATTTTTTAATATTCAAAGTATAATGTTAGAAAGGTTCTGATAAATGGAATGCTATCAGTTAATATTCCTCTTAGATATTTTTACAGTTTTTTAAGTTAATTATTTTCATGAAAATGAATAAAACAAATTTGGTAGTATTGCACTGATGTGGATATGAGGAATTTTTAAATGGCTTTATTATATATTTGCTTTTTAGAAAGATATTAAATTCTTTTAATTAATAAGTTGGTGGTTAAATTAAAATTATATCCTATGAACTTGATATAAGACTATATATTTAACTTCATTTGATTTTTACTTATTATAAATCTGTGTATATGGTAAATGTTGAACACTTTCATCCTTATCAACCCCTTAAGTTAAACAGTCTTTAATTTCATATTCCAAAGTATTGCATATTGTATTTTTGACTTACAAACTTCTTAACTTTAAATGTTTCAGTGGAATTATCAGTTCTTAAGACTTACTGAAACTGAAAATGTTAGTCGCTCAGTCGAGTCCGACACTTTGAGACACCATGAGCTGTAGTCCGCCATGTTCCTCTGTGCATGGGATTTCCCAGGCGAGACTGGAGCTGGTCAAAAAATGGAGACTCTTCTTTTCTTTAGTACAGGGAAATGGAACTCTAGAAATAGGCCATAAGGTAATTCTGAAAAATAATAAAAATTCCCAAAATTCCCTTTTTGGGAAATAGAAAAAAAGAATTAATGAATCCCCCATTTCTTAATCTAATATAAAACAGTATGGTGTGAGCAACTTTAGAAAGTATAGTCATGTTGTTTTACCATGTGTTTCTTGACCTGGAGTTTCTTGTGATCACTGTCATTTGTAAATAGTTCCAAAAATGTTTTATTGGATGGATTTGACAACACAGGTGCAAAACTGGTTTTTATTCTGGTCTTCTCAGTGGTCACTGGTTAGCTTGCTTCCCTCTGGATACCACTTTTTTATTTTTAACAAGTCACTTTTCTTAAAAGATCTTAGTAGGACTTGCACATTTTCTCTTATTCCACTCATAGTTCCAAATATTTCTTATACTCACTTCTATAGACCAAAAAAGTTAAAATCTTGAAAGAAAACAAGATATTAACATATTGTATTAGTGTATGTGTATAAGCTTTCCCATAGGCATACCTTTACAGTTTGTGTCTTTATTAAAATATGAATCTGCCTATGGTTAAAATGACTAATTTGAATGTTATCCAAAATTTAAGAAACTATATATCAGGCAAGGAAGAAACAGAAAGTGTTTCATTCATCTGAGTAATCAAAAACTCTTGTTTGTGACTATTGACTGGAAAAGTGTAATTATATGAATAAACATTTTATGATGGGGAGTCATAATCTGCTTGCTCCTTATCATTCTTATAGCTGTTAAATGCTCAAGAAGGAGATCATCTCATTTTCTGTTATGATCCAGTAAGTAACTATAGCATATGGAGTTCAGGAAGAGAAATTTTGCTGACCACTTAGGTGATAAAAGGTAGATTGAAAATATCTTTCTTTGGATAGTCATAATATTGGCAGAAATATTCATCATGGAGGCTAAAAAGTTTAAGGGGTTCTTATTGAGAGAGATTTCATAATACAGTAATTATAGTTATAATGTCTAGAGTCAAAAACACATTTTTAATGTGTTTTCACAAATATTTCACTAGTTGCAGTAGTTGTTTAGTTGGTAAGTAGTAAGAAATGGTACATTTATTTGGTGAAAAATTTACTTTTGAGTGTATGAAGTTTCATCTTTATTTTCTCAGATATTTAATTTAATATTTATAAGTATTAAAGAACAAAATTTTCTGAAACTAAACTGAAGGTAACAAAGAGTTTAATTTTAAACTTACTAGGTTTTCCCATTTCAGCTTTATAAAAGAATTGACTTTTAAATAATACAATATTTGATAAGTTACTCTTATACTTTCAGAATAATAAGAAATTCCTGGTGATTAAGATGAATATTACTTGGAAAATACAGATTACAGTGGAAATATAAAAAAGAATTATAGTTTTCTAGAAATAACTTTTTATTTTATTGACATTTATAATCATTAAATATAAAATCATTTCCTGGGCATCTAAATAATGTTGTGACCCTCCCCCAATATTTCTGAAACCTTAGAAAAATGTCGTATTTAATCTTAATTAGATTTGGCTTTGTCTTATTTTTTATTTTGAAACTTATCTCTTTACATTCTTACCTAAAAGATATAAACTGGGTTAATCTAGTCTCATGTTCAAAAATTAATAAAACTATTTGTTAGTGATGATTAATTTTGTCAGTTTTGAGTATATATAATGAGAAATTTATAAGTTATCTCTTTTGTAATAGAATTGATACTTCGTAATTTGACACTCTTCTTGTTTCAGTACCATTATTCAAATGGCAGTGTGTGGAGCTACTGATGGAGTGTTCTTAAGGCTAAAATAAGCATCTCATTAAATATAAGCACACATCTCATGAGTTATTGATAATGAATAATTAGAACATTTAGAAAAAGGTGACAAAATAATACCACTTAGTGTTGATTCTTTGTCCACTTGATGTGAAGAGCTGACTCATTGGAAAAGACCTGATACAGGGAAAGATTGAAGGTAAAAGGACAAGAGGGCGGCAGAGGATGAGATGATTTGATAGAATCACCGACTCAGTGGACATGAATTTTAGGAAACTCTGGGAGATAGTGAAGGACAGGGAGTCCTGGTGTGCTGCAGTCCATGGGGTCACAAAGAGTTGGACATGACTTAGCAACTGAACAACAACAATGAAAGTGTTGGGAGGAGCCTTATAGAGCTAGTATTTTATTTAACCTAAAGAGTAGTAGAGATTTATAAATAGATGAAGTTATATATTCAACATTACATTTGATGGAAAAACGGGAGGTATCTTTAATGTCTAAATTAGAGCTTTTTATAGTTTATACCTTTTTTTTTTGCTGTGAGAATCTTATTTTGATTTCTATTCAAATCAAAACTAGGATATGTGGAATATTCTTTTGCCATTGATTATCTCTAAAACTAATGTTTTACAATTTTTAAGACTAGAAAATTAAAAATCCAGGTATATTAACTCAGAGAAAATAGCTATGCCCATATTCTCTTAACCAAAAGCTGAATGTCTAGACAACTTAATTGCTAGCTGTGAACTTTTTCACAATGAACTTAGTGTGCACTCAACAGCTGAATCAAATGGGAGAAGATTTTTTGACAGTTTCAGTTAAGAAACCTGGGAACCCAAGTAGGAAAAGAATTTTAGTTGTTTTTTTCTACAGTATATTTAGAAAGAATTTTCCATTTCTTTTGTTAATATTTTTTCCCTTGTATTGGCAATTGTTTTCTTCAGTAATTCATGTTTAGAGAGACACTAAATGAAATAGAAAATCAATGAGAAATGTGAGGAGAGAATATTCCTATGACGTGACAAGTTTGGATAAAATTTAAATTATGGGCTCCCTTAAGACAGTAACAATTTTAGCATTTAATAAAATGCAAAACAGGAAGTGAAACAGAAGTCTTTTATAAATAGGCAGTATTTTTAAATTCACATATCAACTTTTATATAAATTCTAGTTTTACTGTTGCAGTAATAAAGGAATTAAACAGAGCAATTTTGAGCCTATAATAGTATTTAGTTATCATTCTTTCTGTGCCAAAGTTCCTCTGTGCTTAATTTTAAAAACATGATATAAATTATTTTAGAATGAATATATGCTAAAATTTTTCTTCTGTAAAGCTGAACATGCTAAACTGTAAAATTGGCATAGTGCAACTCAGTGGAAAGGCAGTTATATATTGCGGGTTCTTGCTATAATAATAGTTTTACAGATGTCTTCTCTCAAACTTTACTTTGTTTAATTAAGACAATCATTTTTTTGTGTGTGTCCTTGTGGAGTGACTTCATATTTTAAGACTCTCTTTTTCTTTAAATACTGAGTATTTGAAGGCAACAAGATAAATGTACAAAGATGAGGTAAAAGATTGGTTGAAATGATTGACGGCTAATCTGAGATTTGTTCTACTCTATGCATACAACCAAACATTGCAGATAACCCTAGTAGAAAATATAAACTATATTCTCAAACTTCAAAGTATAAATGACCCTTAATATTCTTTGAATTTTTACTTTCCTTATTTACTCACCTACAGCTTAACTGTGAAATTTTCAGAGAACAGTCACCTTAATATGAAATATTGAGATTTAAGTTAAATGATCCAGAATTGATTTTATGAAAATTTACTATTATAAGTGTTTTTGAAAACTTATGACTACGTATGTTTGTTTTTCATTCCTTAATGTGGTCTTGGTGGTTTATACTTCAGTGAGTAAAATTAACTAAAAGTAATTCTTTTCACATTCAAATTAATTTTTACATCATTTCCCTCACTCAAATGGTCCCTAGTGGGCAGTTGTTGTCAAGTAAGAATATAAAGGGAAATAAGCAGCTCATGGGCTGGTGGAGGAAATAAGCACATAGGGTGAATACAATTCAATGTGAATGTGCATTTAAGAGTTATATACAGCTGAGATACAAATTTCCAGTATTTCTCCTTTTGGAGATGGCTGTTAGTTTACTCCTGCCGAGACTCTCTGGCATAGACTGTTTCATTCTAGCATTGGTTCTCTACTTGCTGCCTTTACTTCCTAGTGCCTAAGTTATTCTGAAGTACCTTTGGTTCCGAGATTCACCTAACCACTTTAAATGAATGTTGTATTTATCTACATCTCATTATTGTGCTAACTTTACTATCTTAGAACCATCTAGTCTCTAATGATATAGACGGATTTGTGGTGAATGTGGATTAGATGCTGTGAAAAAATGCAGTTCTTATTTTGTAATAAATAAGCTTGATTTCTTTCAGTTATTAAGTATGGAATATTTATGGTACTGGCATTGTCAATACTCATTTTGCAGGGGTGATTAATTGTGAGGCTGTGAAGCTTTGCTTACGCAGTCCTTACTAGATAGTAGTAGTAATGGTAGTAACAGAAGCAGGTGGTAAACATTATTTTGATAATTATAGTACTATATCTAATATAAAGAGGCAGTATGCATTAGGAGATTTGGTGTTTGAATTTTAGGATTCAATCTTGGCTCTATAATTTATTACTGTGTAATTTTAGAAAAGTTACTTAACCTTTATTTATGTGCAACATTAGAATAGTAAAATGTCATGCAGTTGTGATAATGTAAAAGAAAAAAATCGACTTTTCAGTGACAAAAAAATGACATGTTAGAAACATCAAAAGCATAAACCTGGGAAGAAATTTTGATTCTACTCCAGTTCCTTCTAACATAAAAGCTGTAAGTTATCTGTCTACCAAAATATTCTGTCTTTGTATGAGGCACAATGCTGTTTTAACTGTGGACAGTGATACTGAGATGTATAGACCAAAATCCTTTAAAGATTATTCTGTGTATCTTCTTTTTCATTTGAATAATTTACTTCAGTAAACATTTCTTACAAAATTAGTGTTTATAGTACCACTACTTTTGGAGATCTGAAGGAAGTGAAAGTTTGATCCCTGACCGTGGAGACATGGAAAATAATCAGTCAGAACACAATAAGAAACTTAAGAAAATGTACGAGTAAACATAATTATTGAGCTATTGCTCACACATTTCTAAGTACCTTGGAGGAACAGAAATGGTCATTGTGGGGACAGATTTAACTGACTTCCCAGGTAAAAGGAGAAACACTGGGACTTGAAGGAAGTTTCAGTTAGGGGTTGGCAAGATCTTTTTCAGCTGGTGAGAAGAGAGGCAGGAATGATGTGGTTGTTTAGAAGGAAGTAGAAAGATTACTTAATGTAAAGGTAACTCTTTGTAATGCAAAATGTCAATATAAGTCAAATGAGGAAATGTAAAGGATTCCAGGAGACAATTGCAGAATTGGAATTTTCTTCAAAAGCAAGATGTTAACAGTTCACTTTAAGATTAGATGGTATTTAAGATGAAGCTCAGCCCCAGTTTTTCAGCTTGTTCTGAGTTGGACAAGTCATTTCCTCAGTTTATTAATATTTACTCTCTCAAGCAAAAAAGTTAAAATCAATGAAAGTAAAGGAATTTTTCTCTTCAAGCTTTGATCAACTGTGATTCAGAGGCTGTGTATGATATGAAGTTTTGAGAAAGAGGAAAATTGAAACAGAACTGTAGTTGTGGACAGCTGAGTTTAGAATAGAGTCTACCAAATAGAGATAATAAGAAAAGGGGATCATGTTCCTGGCATATGGGGAGGCCATGGAAAGAATATGGACTTGTTACACCCATGCTTGGTCTTGGTTCAGCAGCTTCTGTTGGTTTCCCTGAACAAAAAATAACCTTTCTGAGTCTTCAATTCTTTTCCTGTTGAAGGATGATGTTAACTACTACTAAATTTTCTTTTTTTTAAAGGAAGGCAATGAGACTGTAGATTCAGAAGGCAAAATCATATTCTTCACATCTGTAGGTCTAGTTGCTTACAAAAATCTCATTTTAAGCTTAGGTTCAAGAAATATTTAAAGGCAGAAAAATAATTTGAATTTTGTATGAATATACATGGGTACAATCATTTTAGTTTTCCAAATATGAGGAAAATCACTTAATTTATAGGCACAGGCTTGTAAATTTGCTCATGGTGCTTTCTTTCCATTTTCTTAATTTCACTTGCACATATTTAAAGAGATGACTTGATTTACTTCTTAATTGTCTTTTTATTTGCTTAAAAAAGTAGTTATTAAAAAAAACAAGTCTTTAATGTCCCTTTACAAAATTATTTAGAGCATAGGATCTATTTTGGTAGAAGGGGGAGATGTTTCAAATATTGTTTTTGAATCTCATGTGACATAAAATGGTATGAAGTATATTCATTTGAAAATAAATTCCTCAATTATTTTCTTCTTCTATTTTTATTACATTCTTGTTAATTAAAAAATTATGAGAGTGGGTTATGCTATAATCATTAAATGATAATTTACTGCTAATTCATTAAAGTAAATGTATATGTGTATCTTTTAAATTGTGAATTGTAATTTAATAGTAAAAATAAAAAGATTTCATTTTGCAAACATTTTACAGGTATATTTTTATAAAGTAATATTTGGTATATTGCTTTTTTTGCCTTGGCTGCTATGAAAAGAAGTTATTATCAGCATATTTATAATCAATATGCTACTTTAAATATGTATATGTTTTGTATCTGTACAACTAATACAACTACTTCCTCCAGTATATACAGATCATTTTATTAATGCAGATTTGACACATTATTTAAAAAATGGAAGAAATGAATAAAAAAAAAGTAGTGTCTTTCAAAAAAGTGTGGTCAAGCTGTACTGTGTCTGGAGATTCTGGAGAGAGGGAAAATGAAAGGTGGAGAAAGCTACAAAGCAGACAGGAGAGGGAGCTGATAGAAAGCAATTTTACACTGTTCAATAAGGATGTGATTAAGTAAGTATTCATATCATGAGATACTTTTCAAAATGCCTGGAGCTGATATTTCACCTGAAATTAAAGTGTCTTTTCATCTTTTTTGCATGTAGTTGTCTTATAGGATAATAGGCTTTAGATATAAATGTATGGTTGATCTTCCAAGATTGAATATACAAATGCCATCTATTAAAATATATTGTCTAGTTTTTCTGATAAATACTAATCTAGAATAAAGAAATTATTCAGTGTTCTCATTCTGGTTCTTATTTTCCCTGTTTAGATATTCTGCATAATCAGATGCCTCCTATATATTACAACTTTAATAGATGCTTAAAAGTTAAGACAACTATCTTGATTTATTTTCAAGTTAACTACTTTTTCCAAATGTTAATCTTTATTTAGTTAGTGTTTGCCTTTAGCCAGTGTTTAGATAAATGATCTATCTGAGATCAATTTCTTTTTTATCTGAAGAAATTACTCTATAATTAGGTTCTTTTATCCTTTCATTTCAAGCACAGTAAGGTAATTCAGGTTTCTCAAGAGGAAAAAGGAAAATGTAAATTAAGATGGATATATCTTCTTATTAATTTTTTCCCTAGGTAAAAATAATAGAAACATCATATTAAGGATTAATTTAAAAAGCCATTGTTTTGTAGAGGAATTACTTTCCAGTAACAAAAAAGTGCTTATAATTTTCTCTAGCCCTTCATTGATAAAAAGTGGAGTGCTGTCTGAGAATTATTTTAAATATGATCCTGAGACACTTTATATTAGAGTACAAATGATTTGCTCCATTGGGTGTGTTATCAACCTGGCCATTGGAGAGTAAAGCAGCTCTCACAAGTCAGAATGTAGAGAATGAATACTGTTGTCATCTTTTTCTTCCTAACATCACAGAATTGACAATGAACAGTATAAAAAGAATATAATAAAAGCCCTGAAATGTCTTCTAGCTCCTCTCGAAAGTAGCCATCCTCAACAAGATTTTGTATCTACATCCTTTATGAAGCTGTTACAGCATGTCTTTTTTTTTTCTTAAAATAATTTTGGTTTTGTGCATTACAATTCAAAAAGGTATACAAATTTTGAACACTTTAAACTACTCTATAATAAAGATATATCAGTTTATATAAATAATTATTGACTTGAAATTCTTTGTCAGCTTATTTTATAAACAATATGAAATAAATTCTTATATACGCATTTTTATACGAGTGTGGGTAGATATAGAAGTAGAGTTGCTAGGTCAGTGAGAACGTGCATTTAGAATATCGGTTTTACTGCCAAATTGCCTTCCACAGGGATGTTTCCAATTAGTACTCCCACCAACAATGTATTATAGAATGTCTGCCTCTCCATACTGTAGCAGTACAGTGTATACCAAACTTCTCATTCTATACCCGGTAGAATAGATGAAAAGTATCTTGTTTTTGCTTTAATTTATGCCTAATATTTTGAACACTTTATATATTTAATAAAACATTTCTTAAGCTCCGGTTTTTGCCCTTCCTCAGTTTAAGTCTATTAAATTGATCTTTTTCTTATTCCCTTTACATATTAACTGAAACCAAGAAACACATAGCAGCAAGAAGTCAATTAAAAATGACTTGAGGCATTGCCAAATTTTTGAAAAAATAAAGTGCACATCTGTGAAAAGTCAGAGTATTTTGTAAATAACATTATTTTCCCTTTCCTCTGCTGTGCGCAAAAGATACAGTGGAGTTAAAATGAGGAGGAGACAGTTCTACATGGGTAGAATGGGAAGGGCTTCAAGCATAGAAATATTTCTGGGCAAATATGCCCTCTCATTTTCAAACTAGCCTTCCAAATTTTATTTACCCAGCACTAGTTTAGGGCATATTTCACTAGAATAACACCTCCAGATTGCTTTATCTCTCTGTATTCTCCCATGTACCAATCTTTCTGATGGAATAATCTTTCAATAATCTTTCAAATCTTTCAAGTCTTGTCATGCCGTTTCCTTGCTTTGAAAGTTCTAATGGATCTGGCTGTTTGAAGAACACATTTCAGATTCTGCAGCATGCCAAGGAGTTCTGTAACTGTCCTTTAGAAACCCTTTCAAGGCTCCTCTGCAACTACACCAGTGTACACATTGTGGATTGAGCCACAATCTACATCAAAACCTGTCATTACATTTCCCATCTCTATACTTTTGCTGACATTATACTTCTGCCCCCGTGATGCTTCCAGATATCTCCATGCAAAAACTACTTTTCCTAGCTGGAAATAATAAGCTGCTTTAAAGACTGGAACGTATTTTGATCTTTTTTATGAACTATTTTTTGTAACATCAACAAGTGAAATGTTTGTTTGATTATATTAGCCACTTGTCCTAACATAATTCACTCTAAATAACAATGCTTTGAGGATTCCAGTATTGAGAACTGCTGCATAAAAGCAAATTACCTTTAGTATAGTATAACACAGAATGATTTCTCAGCAAGTGTTCTTTACTATACTTCTATATAAGTTTGGGTTTGAAACTCGACCTGATAAAGTCAGTAAAACTCATTATTTGTCCAAGTTATCTTTTCCTAATTACAATGAAGAAGCCAAGCTTGTGTATCCTTGAAGAATTTGTGTTGAAGGTTTTTAAACATTTTTAAAATTTTTATTTCAATTCCAAAATCCATTGAGTTTATGAGTTTTGTTGTATCTGCATGGCTCATTACAGACCATGTAACATTGCATGTTATAAAAATATGGGCAGTAGACCAATATTACTTTAGCACTTTGGAAACATGGGCACATATTTTTCATTTTATACATCATTTATAAATCAGTTCCACAAAGTTAAAACTTCTTAGCACAATGAAATCAAGAAGGATATATACTATTTTATACTTTATTATAAAATACTACATAGGTGAAATTTATAATGAAAAATGATATATCACGTTTGAATTTTACCATTGAAGCAGATCTCAAGTAGCAATAAGTAAAATGTCCTGTATAAACTTCTTAGTTCTACCTACCATATAATTCTATTCTAATTCAACAAATTAGCAATCTGCTAACTAACATGTGGTGCATGTCTATTATATGCCAAAGTTATCATAATAATAATTAAAAAAATTAGCTGAAAAAGCATTTTCTGCATCTTTTCAATATAATTAAATTTTTGTCATAGATATATCTTGGGTCCTGTTCTTTTTTTAATTTATTTTTTGGCTGCACTGGGTCTTTTTGCCGTGCACAGGCTTTCTCTAGTTGCAGCAGCAGGGACTACTCTTTGTTGTGGTAAGCAGGGACCACTCTTCATTGTGGTGCGTGGACTTCTCGTTGTGGCGGCTTCTCTTGTTGCTGAGCGTGGACTCTAGGCATGCAGGCTCAAAATTTGGGGCACACAGACTCAGTAGTTGCAGCTCCCAGGCTCTAGAGCACTGGCTTAATACTTGTGGCACACAGGCCTAGTTGCTCTGTGGCATATGGGACCTTCCTGGACCAGGGAGCAAGCTCAGATTCCCTTCATTGGCAGGCAGATTCTTAACCACTGGACACCAGAGAAGTTGGGGTCTATTTTAAATAAAACATAATTATCTTATTCTAAGAAATAATTTTTCCCCCATTCTGGTATATATTTTCAGTTCAGTCGCTCAGTCGTGTTCGACTCTTTGAGACCCCATGAACTGTAGCACACCAGGCCTCCCTGTCCATCACCAGCTCCTGGAATTTACTCAAACTCCTGTCCATTGAGTCGGTGATGCCATCCAACCATCTCATCCTCTGCTGTCCCCTCTCCTGCCTTCAGTATTTCCCAGCATCAGGGTCTTTTCAAATGAGTCAGCTCTTTGCGTCAGGTGGCCAGAGTATTGGAGTTTCAGCTTCAACATCAGTCCTTCCAATGAACACCCAGGACTGATCTCCTTTAGGATGGACTGGTTGGATCTCCTTGCAGTCCAAGGGACTCTCAAGAGTCTTCTCCAACACCTTAGTTCAAAAGTATCAAGTCTTCGGCACTCAGCTTTCTTTATAGTCCAACTCTCACATCCATACATGACCACTGGAAAAACCATAGCCTTGACTAGATGGACCTTTGTTGACAAAGTAATGTCTCTGCTTTTTAATATGCTGTCTAGGTTGGTCATAACTTTTATTCCAAGGAGTAAGTGACTTTTCATTTCATGGCTGCAGTCACCATCTTTTTGATAACTATTAAAAATTGAGTCCATAAATTTGATGTCATAAAGTCATAGAAACATAAGCAATACAAAAATAGTAAATGTGTTTTAGGAGAAAAAAGGACAGGGAACTACTAGAGAGGATTTTGATCCCAACAAGCCTAAAAGTATTTCTGTTTTTCAGATCATTGACGCTATTTAAGTCTTGGGATGCTGTTACCTCCTTTATCTCCTGTTCTTCTTTCTTCTTTGTCTTATAATTCCATTCTTTGAACCAGTTCCCTCTGAACAAGAGCTGGGTGTCATCAACAGGAAATACTATTAACTGTGTAAGGATCTATATTATTTTTTCCATCACTAGACAAATACAGAAAAGCCGAGCTGCTGTTTGTTGTTTTCTCTCTGCCTCAATAGAAAACGCTCAAAATAAAAACCAAATAGAAGACCAAGAGTCCTTTCTGAGATCAGGGAAAAATGAGTTTACAAGTGTCAAATATAAAGACAGTAGCTGGAGTCACAAACATTTCAGTGTGCACAGTTAAAATTAACTTCTCATTTCTGTGATTGTACAGAATAGTAGGCAGTTGCTTAACAAGGGAAAAGATGAATGAGTGTGTATACTTACTGCTTGCTGAGCACTGAATCCAAAAGCAGAAAAGAAAACAATTGTATTAGTTTCTGTGGTCCTAGTGCTGAAAAATAGATGGCCTGGGGGAATCAGACCTATCAAACATTAAAAAGGAATGTTCCTTGGCATTCCTAAATGTCTATGAAAGAAATTCAAAGATTGTTTTTACATTAAAAATGATGTAGCATGTCAGTATCAAGAAGGAAATCCCTCAAATAAGTTGAATATACCAATTTTAATTTATTTTTTAATTTTAGGCTTAGCATTTTTTAAGGTGAAAGAGGGGTTAGGAATTTATTCTTATTTGGGCATAGAATCAATTTGATAAGAACAATTCACCAGCAGATCTTTACTAATAGCCGAGGGATAAGATTTGGACAGTTTGGACTATGGTTAACAAGGTGCCAATTACTGCAGACAAAGACAAGAGATGATAAATTATGGCACAGATATGTGTAAATGTTGAAAAAAATTAGAAAATTTATGATTAGAACCAAAACCATTTTGTTTTTATATTTATATATATTGTTTTTTATTCCAAATACCGTGAAAACTCTCAAAGACTGAAGACATTACTTAAATTATTAGTCTTGGAAAAAAGAAATTCCTGTAGCAAAGGTTTATCATAAAAATAATTATATATGTTAAACACATTATTATATGTGAATATAATGTGAATAAATATTGTACCTCTCTAATTAATGAGCATAATACTTATGTTTGGTAATATTTGATGCCCCTTATTCTTAGGCTTTATCTTTACCAGTTAACTATGTTCCTTTCTATATAATTTAAATTGAAAAACCTGAAGTTATACAAATTCAAAGAAAAGACCAAAGAAAATAAAATAGATATTAAGAGCTCATGCAAAAATAAAAGTAAAAGATGAGTTCACTTCAATTCATCTTGTGTTTATTTGCTGTTTACTATGTTGAAGGCAAGTTGACATGTAGATGGAGCAAACTCATTTTTATATATATGCAATATATCAAGTTTACTCTGAACTTTTTATTCATAAATCAAACCCTCACAATATCCATTATATAAATGATTTTGCTGATGCATGTATAGAGATATTGTGTATGCTTTCAACCATCTTTTATATTAAGAGAAGTAAAAACTGTCAGAAATCTCAAGTGTTTACCATTAACATTTTTCTCCTAGCCATAATTTTAGGGCTTAATGTAAACTTAAAAAACAAAACTGCAAAATTTAATTAATGCCCTTTTGATGAATTTGTATTAATGATGGTAATAAAAGCAATTTAGGAGATGTAAACAAAAGCTATATGGGCTTCCCCGGTTGGCTCAGTAGGTAAAGAATCCGTCTGCAATGCCAGAGACCTGGGTTCTAACCCTGGGTCAGGAAGATCCCCTGGAGAAGGAAATGGCAACCCACTCCAGTATTCTTGCCTGGAGAATTCCATGGACAGAGGAGCCTGGCAGGCTACAGTACATGGGTTTGCAAAGAGTAAGACACTACTGAGCAACTAAGCGCAGCACAAATAAAAACTTTATAGATAAAGAAATGTGATTTTGTTTTAAACTGAAATGCTGTCCTTGAATCTAGAAATCTCTGTTTCTCTTTTATTCATTGAGAACATGAAACTAGTAAGACAGGCTCTGATGGCCTTGTATTTTCAGAATATGACCTTAACTTTGATAGAGTAGGTGTTTACCCTTATAAATCATCTCTATAACATTTTTATTATTTCAAAACTTACCTGAAAATTTTACCTTTTAAACACTTTTGTTTCCACATCTGCTTTTATTCAGTCATTTTATTTTTCCTTCTGTTGGGTCTATATCCCTCAGGTTTTTGCCCACTTTTTAGTATCTTTAGTTTCTCCATTTCGCTGGCTTAAAGAAAGTAAGTGAAGTCGCCCAGTCATGTCCGACTCTTTGCGACCCCATGGACTGTAGCCCCCCAGTCTCCTCTGTCCATGGAATTTTTCAGGCAAGAGTAATGGAGTGGGTTGCTATTTCCTTCTCCAGGGCATCTTCCCAACCCAGGGATCGAACATGGGTGTCCCGCATTACAGGCTTTACCATCTGAGCCATCATGGAAGCCCCATACATTTGTTGGCTTGCTTTTGTCCAAAAAGAATAGAAGCTCTTCCTGTTAATTCAGTGAAGATCATTTTACTAAAGTCCCTATTCCTATCAACAAACACTTAAGACCTTCACCGAATGCTTACTGAAGGCATACACAAATCCTACCATGTTCTATCATTTCAGTACACTTGCGCTCATTTCCCATGCTAGGAAGATTATGCTCAAAATCCTTCAAGCTAGACTTCAGCAGTACATGAAACAAGAACTTCCAGATGTACAAGTTGTGTTTAGAAAAAGCAGAGGAACCAGATATCACATTGCCAACATTCGTTGGATCATAGAGAAAGCAAGGAAATTCCAGAAAAATATCTACTGCTTCATTGAGTATGCTAAAACGTTTGATTGGGTGGATCACAACAAACTGTGGAAAATTCTTCAAGAGATGGGAAACCCTTTCTTGTCTCTTGAGAAACTTGTATGTGGGTCAAGAAGCAATGGTTAGAACCAGACAAGGAACAACAGACTGGTTTCAAATTGGGAAAGGAGTACATCAAGGCTGTATATTGTCACCCTGCTTATTTAACTTGCAGAGTACATCATGCAGCATGCCAGTCTGGATGAATCACAAGCTGGAATCGAGATTTCTGGGAGAAATATCAACAACCTCAGATATATAAATGATACCATTCTAATGGCAGAAAGCTAAGAGGAACTAAAGAGCCCTTGATGAGGGTGAAACAGGAGAGTGAAAAGCTGGCTTAAAACTCAACATTGAAAAAAAGTATGATCATGGCATCTGGTCCTATCACTTCATGGCAAATACGAGGGTGAGGAAGTAGAAGCAGTGACAGGTTTTCTTTTCTTGGGCTCCGAAATCCCTGTGGATGGTGACTGCAACCTTGGAATTGAGAGACACTTGCTCCTTAGAAGAAAAGTATGTTGGTTGCTCAGTCGTGTTGGACTCTGCGACCCCATGGACTGTAGCCTGCCAGGCTCCCCAGTCCATGCACTTCTCCAGGGAAGAATACTGGAGTGGGTTGCCATTTCCTTCTCCAGGGGATCTTCCCGATTCAGGGATCGAACCTGGTTTTCCTGCATTGTAGGTCGAGTCTTTACCGTTTGAGCCACCAGGGAAGCCCCAAGCTATGACAAACCTAGACAGTATAGTAAAAAACACAGATATCACTTTGCTGACAATGGTCCATCTAGTCAAAGCTATAAGTTTTCCACTAGTCATGTGTAGAAGTGAGAGTTGAACCATACAGAAGACTGAGTGCCAAAGAACTGATGCTTTCGGATTGTGATGCTGGAGAAGACTCTTGAGAGTCCCTTGGACTGCAAGGAGATCCAACCAGTCCATCTTAAAGGAAGTCAGTCCTGAATATTCATTGGAAGGACTGATGATTAAGCTGAAGCTCCAATATTTTGGCCACTTGATGTGAATAGCTGACTCACTGAAAAAGACCCTGATGCTGGAAAAGATTGAAGGCAAAAGGAGAGGGGTTGCAGAGGATGAGATGGCTTAGTTAGCATTACTGACTGACATGAATTTAAGCAAACTCCAGGAGACAGTGTAGGACAGGGAAGCCTGGTATGCTGCAGTCCATGAGATTGCAAGGAATCAGGCACAATTTAGTGACAGAACAAAACTCTCATGAAACGTATTTTGAGATAGCCATAGATTTTGTTGTTTAAATTAGTCGGAATATAAATAGCATGCTATCATAAATAATATCCTCTAATCTTAAAGTTTTTAGCACATATGGAAAGAACTTGATGATAGTTATGGGTAATATACAAAGTGCTATTTATTACATGATTAAGGGCCATAATTTAGTTTTGATGTCCAAATCAGTAATACTTACATGAGTTTTTGTAGAGTAAAAATTTCTAATCTAGCTATGGTGCTAGTCTGATTTTGTAATGATGCTTTCATGGAGAAAATACAAATAGCTCGTGATATATAGAGATATGCCAACATGTTTCCCTCCTCCCTGTCTCTGTGCATTGTGTTCCTTGGGCCTGAAATATTCCTTCCTCTTTCTTTACCTAAATACTTCCTCCTGTTTAGATCTAGAGTATTACTTCGTCAGAAAGGCAAGCCATCTGTCTGATAATTTTCTCTTTCAGGAAAATTGGTTCCCATTATAATATTTATCAAATTATGTGATTGTATGAAAGTGTTAGTCAGTCGGTTGTATCCAACTCTTTGTGACCCCACGGACTGTAGCCCACTGGGCTCCACTGTCCATGGAATTCTCCAGGCAAGAATAGTGGAGTGAGGAGCAATTCCCTTCTCCAGGAGATATTTGCAACCCAGAGATCGAACCCAGGTATTCTGCATTTTAGGTAGATTATTTAACATCTGAACCAGGGAAATCCATGATTATTTGATTTTTTGATAAATAACACACTTCTATTTTTGAAAATCTGTGAGTTCAAATTTTATTTTATGGATTTTACAAATTGTGCATTGCCTATAATATGTTGCGTACTTGATAATACATATTGAATGAACAGGTGAATGAACACAAGGGCAGTATGAAATAGGTCTTTAAAGCACAGTTCCAATAGCTGAGGAATTAGCATTTCCATTGATCTCCTTAGTGTACTGCCACAACTCCAGGCTACTGTGATTCCTTCTCTAACATTTACAATTTAATTTAAATTTCTCAAGATCTGCGTAGCTTTCTTTGTTTTCAGGCCCCAAACCATTTCAGCCATACAGCTTACATTTTTCAGTAGAGGTATCTCCTTGGACCCTAAATTAATTTGACTAAAACCTTTCCTATCCTTGATTAGAAAATGGAGAAAATAGCTTAGGAAAGGAGTTGTAGGAGGGGAGATATATTTTTTAAACAATGTTTGCAAAACTCATTTCCTAGAATGTTGCTAAATAGTAGAGGAATAAAATCATAGTGCCATAGGAATTAACTTCTAAATTTCTTTATTTTGTTAGAATATTTAGAAGTTGGACTATCGAAAATCAGATGTGTTATATTTAAAGAATAGCAAAAAAAAGTATAATAATGCCTTATAATTAAGAAATGGTATTTGATGTACATGAAAATAGAGATATTACTATCTTAAAAAGTGGCTAAAATATTGCTGATATTTAATTCTCTAGTGTCTTTAACCTAAAAAACTCAATTTTCAATATGATGTTGACTGAATCTTAATAACTTCCTAATATTAAATATTATTCACTTTCACATTTTTCTACTCATACCATTTTTCCTATGATAAAATTAAAACAATATCGTTTTAAAACAGAAATGATACTAGGATTTTGGTTACACAGTATTAACTTAAAATCTGACTGTCTAGAGATAGATTTCTGTATGACATTGATTCTGAATGCCACCCAAAGTGAGTTGTCCTCTTTATTTCTATTTTTTGTGTGATTATCTGAATTCTGTGGATGTTCTGATGATAAATGAGAGAATGTGAGAGTTGTTTTAATGTCTCTAAATATAGTCTACCAGATATTCAGTAAACAACATGAAGTAAGTTTCTATTGTGCTATACTCTCTCAGAGCATTGATTATATTCATATTCACTGCAGAGAGAAAAGAAAAGTCTTTCTTATACCAAGTAGGTAAAGAATATGAAGTAACAGTCGAATCCTGTATGAAATATAATGCATGCTTGAAAACCAGGTCCTTCCCTAATATTTGAGAGTCAGGGACAAGAATGTATTTATTGGTCCACATATCATGTGTAAATACTTAAAAGTTTTAAGCTAAGCTGATGAACCTCTGCTATTCAATTTGATAAATATCTCTGTATATAACTCCTGAGAAATCAGTTGCAAATTTGCAATTTTTTTTCTAAACATTGATAAATATATAGTTTTTCATTTTTAAGTGTTGTAAGTCTTTATTATAGGCTTTTGTATTTGTAATCATTACATATGTTTTCAACATTTCATTTTTCTGCTCCATGTATTTCATTTACATGAATGACTTAATAAAATTGATTTGGATTAGTAGACAGGAGAATTTTTAAAGCTTCTCAGGTTAAAGTTTATTCATACATCTGTAAGAAATATTTATAAAGTCATTCACTTCAACATTTATTTATCTCTTTGTTGAGAAATAGAATATTATCATTTAAACATTGCAGTCATTATCTATTTTTAAATGGTTAGCCAAAACAAAAATATACAGGTAGAACATTTTTCCTTTATGAAATCAAAAAGTAATGGTGTCAATAATAATAGCTGAAGTTTATTAAAGACTTACATTTTAATAGCCTTTTTTTATTCCAGTACTCGAACTTGTTTGTCCTATGAGATACATAGGACATGTGAATGAGATACATATCTCATAAATTTATCAGTATTGAGAAGTGGTAATACATGAGGCTGATCTTATTATTTGGTCTTAGAAAAAATTTAAAAAATGTGCGTATATGGTGTGTCTTGCAAAATTAGGGCATTTAGAGTGCAGTAATATATAAATTGTAACTGTCATTGTTTACATGCAAAGTAGGTAATTTCACAGTTTTTTACAAGCTCCTGAAACAGGGTATGGGGCTTCCCTTATAGCTCAATTGGTAAAGAATCCACCTGCGATGCAAGAGACCCCAGTTCAATTCCTGGGTCGGGGAGATCTGCTGGAGAAGGGAGAGGCTACCTACTCCAGTATTCTTGGGCTTCCCTTGTGGCTCAGCTGGTAAAGAATCCACCAGCAATGTGGGAGACATGGGTTTGATCCCTGGGTTGGGAAGATCCCCTGGAGAAGGGAAAGGCTACCCACTCCAGTATTCTGGCCTGGAGAATTCCATGGACTACATAGTAGTCCATGGGGTCTCAAAGTTGGACACAACTGAGCAACTTTCATTTCACTTCAAAACAGGGTATATATTATAAAATTTTTCTGTATTGATCTTATGTTTCCAGTAATTCATCCAGTAAAAGCTAATCAAGAATTTCACCCATCTGAACAATGAAAATGACTTCTTAATAGGATCAACTACCCACTCCAGTATTCTGACTATAGAATTCTATGGACTGTATAGTCCACGGGGTCGCAAAGAGTCAGACACAACTGAGCACTTTTCACTTTCATTTTCATCTTACATAGTTGTGGAACTTTATTTGTACTTGTTAAAAAGTATAGCTTATGAGATTTTCACATAATTTGTGCAGTTATATTAAATGTGTCTAACATTTTAAAAATGTGTTTTGAAAGTTAATTCTTTTTCCATGCCTTTTTATGAAAAAAATCAGATATATTTCATTTTTAATAATTGAAAACAAAGCAAGCTGTTTGACAGACATAGACAACTGTAAAGCTTATAATAATATAATGCCACCCTATTTAAATGCTTTTGGAATAACTTTCCCTTTTCCTTATGTTTGCCCAGTAGGTTTCACAGTCAGTGCACAAACTAAGTCTTAAAATGATAGTAAATCAGACTACTGATGCCAGTTTACAGATAAAATTGAAGGTGACCCAACACATTAAATCAATGGAGTGACTTTAGTATCTGCTCTAAAAAGGTCGAGGTACTGCTATACAACCTAGGGCAGAGCAAGGCTATCTCAGTCCAGAGGTGATGTCATGAATTGTGCTTCTGTTATTTATATGATGTTAGGATATCAGTTATTTTTTGAAAGAATATTGACCAGTTTTACAGTTAATTTCAAAATGCTTCATTATTTCCAGTTTTTCTCTATTTTCAGGAATTACTCTGTTTAAAGGACCACAGAATAAAAATCTTACTTATCCAGGATCTTTATTTAAATATTTTCATATTATTAGCTATGAAATAAATTACTGTATAGGAGGCATATACAAGTTGGTTGTTCTTATTGTTTATGCTATTTGTGTTTAATTGGCTTCTACATTCTAGTGCATCACATGAAGCTTTCAGTTTGTCAACTCTTTAGAGACTACACTGTCTTGCAGGCTTAGTTTAGCATACCCAGATTCTTATTAATAGCTGGTGCACCAAAAATTTTTTATTATTGAGAAAAGCAATTCAAGAGGAATTTACCTGTCTGAAATAAGTATTACCACGGTGCCATTAGTTACGTCATAAGTCAGGAGGATCCCCTGGAGGAGGACATAGCAACCTACTCCAGTATCCTTGCCTGGAGAATCCCATGGACAGAGGAGCCTGGAGGGTTATGGTCCATAGGGTCACAAAGAGTCGAACATGATTAAAGTGACTTAGCACGCACGCAAGTCTACATCTTAGGCAAAGGTTGTTTCTGTTCTGGTGAAATTCACCAGAAGTGGTTCATCCTTCCTTTTTCCTTAGTTTGCCTTTCATTGTATAGTTGGACTAAAAACCTATAATAATGTCCTTGAAAACACTGCTTATTTTGTGTTAATTCACAAGCAATTTTAATTTTGCTGCTGCTCTGCCCCTGTCTCAATCTATCCCTCTCCGTTTTCTGGAAGAGATTTCAGAAACATAGTAATAGCATATACTGTGGCTGCTCTATATAGTCAAAAGTACCTGTAAACAGTAGTCATGCTGTAGCCAAATCACCCATGTTCACAATTTGGTGCTTGCGCTTGAACAAGTTATCTTCTCTTTGTCCCATTTTCCTTCTTTGTAATGATCTTAATTATAATACTTAGTAAATTGACGGTGGCTTTTGTAGTTGATTTAACCTTAGCAATTGACTTAATTTTATTTGCACATTCACCTCAGCTAGGTAGAGAAGTAAAACAGAAAAGTAAATGCACAAGATGTCAGATTTTCACAGATTCTCTGGCTATCTTTTGAAATATGACTTAAATGAGCATATCCCTTATACTGATGACAGTCCATGGTCATCCTGATTCCTTTAAGGGCCAGTTACTCCAGAAGCATATCTAAAATCTATTCATTATTGCAGGATGAAAACCTACATGAAAAACATTAATATTTTTTTCATATGAATAAAGAACAGGAAGTGAGAGAATGGAGACAAATTAATAACAATTTTCTCCAAGTCCCAGTATATATATTTTCACATATTCATGTCTATATATCCTTGTCAATTCTTTAAATGAGAATGATAAAGACTGAAAATCAAATATTTTATATTTTCATTTTGTCACAATCCTACATGACAATCATCCTATTTTCCACATTTCCCATTTTAAAAAGGACAGAATAAAATCTTTCTTGTTCTGTTTTTGTTTTCTTTCCAAAGACTAGGTAATATTGTGAATCTAGTTGATGGTGAAAGTGTTATGCGATGGATTACTTTCTATGATAACTACTTTTTGTTGTATAGCACAGTAAACAGCTATTAATTTAAAACTTGCAAATTGGAAATCTGGGGCCCATTGCAGTAGAGCTAGTAGAAACACATTCTTTCAAAATGTGATTACTAACATAATTTGTAGGTATGGAGAATTACTGCCAAACAAAACAGTCAACTCTCCCCAGTGAGATGTGTTGACTGACGCTTTAATAGGAAAAAAAATAGAAAATGAGAACATAAGAAGAATATGTATTTTTGAGAATATCATGTGAAAGGCAAACTAAAACAATTTATGCCTTTTTTATATATGAGAGTGAAGAAAGCTCAAAAATAAATTTATAATATTTATGCTATTTGAAATATATGTGCTTACATATCATAATTTGGTGGAAGATGTTCTATTCTTTATTTAGATTAACTCAATCATTGGTATTTCTCAGAAAGAGAGCTCCTTTATATCAGAATTAATATTTCAAATAGAATAAACATTGGAGAAAAAGAAGGCCATATTGTAAGGAAATAAGGATTCATTTTTAAATTGAAGTAATAAATCCATATGTAGTATGCAATTATTCATATTCAGCTTAAGACTTTTCTTGGGGAAAACAGGCTCTTTAATGGTGATCTAATATAAGTGTCTGGCACATAGTTAATATTTTAGTGCTTTGCATATATTTAGCAACTTAAAAATTGAGCAGTATTTTGAAGTTTCAATATTTTCATTCCTGTCTCAAGGAATAATCATGGGATGAAACATGAATATATTCTCATATTAAATAATGCTTTTTACAAGCAATATGTTTATTACAACCTTTTTTTTTGAATCATAGCTTATTTCCTTAAGTGAATCTCAGTATGTAGCAATTATTAATATCCTATAATATGCCAATATCAAACATATGCATACATACATATATATATATTATACATGGGAATATATGTGCTTTGAATGTATATTAATATCCTATTTGTATACTATATCATATTCTAGTTATTTCATAACTCAAGTTCAGAATAGTATCATTAAACATGGCCAAATTAATCATAGGAGGATGAAATGAAATCAGTTCAGTTTAGTTCAGTCACTCAGTCGTATCTGACTCTTTGCGACCCCATGGACTGCACCACGCCAGCCCTCCCTGTCTATCACCAACTCCCGGAGTTTACCCAAACTCATGTCCATTGAGTCAGTGATGCCAACCAGCCATCTCATCCTCTGTTGTCCCCTTCTCCTCCTGCCTTCAACCTTTCCCAGCATCAGGGTCTTTTCAAATGAGTCAGCTCTTCGCATCAGGTGGCCAAAGCATTGGAGTTTCAGCTTCAGCATCAGTCCTTCCAATGAATATTCAGAACTGATTTCCTTTAGGATGGACTGGTTAGATATCCTTGCAGTCCAAGGGACTCTCAAGAATCTTCTCCAGCACCACAGTTCAAAAGCATCAATTCTTCAGTGCTCAGCATTCTTTATAGTCCAACTTTCACATCCATACATGACTACTGGAAAAACCATAGCCTTGACTAGACGGACCTTTGTTGGCAAAGTGATGTCTCTCTTTTTAATATGCTGTCTAGGTTGGTCATAACTTTCCTTCTAAGGAGTAAGCGTCTTTTAATTGAAATAATCACTAAAATATGGAAAATAATAATTTCCTGATTTCAGTCATATTAGTGAAGCTATTTCGGGAGGCATGTATACTTCTCTCCTACATCACATTATTCTTACTAATTATAAGCCAGATCTCCTTTTTGTAGTGCATTTGAAGAACATCATTTCTAACTGTTCATTTTCATTTAATTCAGTGTAATGGCATCAGTGTACTTGGCCCCAAAGGGAAAGAATCAAATAGATGAATCATTACCGCCATCCAGAAAAATCTCACTTTTGAGACTTACTTAATTTTCAGTATTTCTAGCAATTGCAGTTAGTGGTGGTATATCTGAAAGTATGACATTCACTTGAAATATTCAGTGTATCACTCATAAACTTTCCTGTGGTGATTTCATTTCAGTTCAGTTCAGTCGTTCAGTCGTGTCCGACTTTTTGTGACCACATGAACCGCAGTCGCCAGGCCTCCCTGTCCATTACCAACTCCCAGAGTCCACCCAAACCCGTGTCCGTTGAGTGGGTGATGCCATCCAACCATCACATCCCCTGTCATCCCCTTCTCCTCCTACCCTCAATCCTTCCCAGCATCAAGGTCTTTTCAAATGATTCAGCCCTTCGCATCAAGTGGCCAAAGTATTGGAGTTTCAGCTTTAACATCAGTTCTTCCAATGAACACCCAGAACTGATCTCCATCTCCTTTAGGATGGATTGCTTGGATCTCCTTGCAGTCCAAGGGATCTCAAGAGTCTTCTCCAACACCACAGTTCAAAAGCATCAATTCTTCTGCACTCTGAAAGATTCACCTGCAATTCATCTGAAAGATGTTCAGCTTTCTTTATAGTCCAACTCTCACATCCATACTTGACCACTGGAAAAACCATAGCCTTGACTAGACGGACCTTTGTTGGCAAAGTAATGTTTCTGCTTTTTAATATGCTATCTAGGTTGGTCATAACTTTCCTTCCAAGGAGTAAGTGTCTTTTAATTTCATGGCTACAATCACCATCTGCAGTGATTTTGGAGCCCAGAAAAATAAAGTCAGCCACTGTTTCCACTGTTTCTCCATCTATTTCCCATGAAGTGATGGGACCAGATGCCATGATCTTCGTTTTCTGAACGTTGAGCTTTAAGCCAACTTTTTCGGTCTCGTCTTTCACTTTCATCAAGAAGCTCTTTATGGAATAGGAAATGGCAACCCACTCCAGTATTGTTGCCTGGAAAAGTCTATGGACAGAGGAGCCTGGCAGGCTACAGCCCATGGGGTCTCAAAGAGTCGACACAGCTGAGCAGCTGAGCACAAACAAAGGCCCACCTTAATCCAGGATGAGCTCATCTCCAAGTCCACAATCACGTGTACAAAGATTGTTTTTCCGAATCAGGTCCTCTTTGTAGCTTCTGGGGGTTACAACTTGGGGATACCTTTGGGGCTGCTATTAAACCTGCTGCAGTCTGGTAAGAAAAAAAAAATAAGCTCTTTAGTTCTTCTTCACTTTCTGCATAACAGTGGTGACTTCTGCATATCTGAGGTTATTGATATTTCTCCCGGCAATTTTGATTCCAGCTTGTGCTTTCTCCAGCCCAGTGTTTCTCATGATGTACTCTGCATATAAGTTAAATAAGTAGGGTGACAGTATACAGCCTTGACATATTCCTTTTTCTATTTGGAACCAGTCTGTTGTTCCATG
The DNA here is from genome assembly GCF_054371585.1 of Giraffa tippelskirchi. NCBI lineage: Eukaryota > Metazoa > Chordata > Mammalia > Artiodactyla > Giraffidae > Giraffa > Giraffa tippelskirchi. The sequence continues at coordinate 87,518,729 of NC_137285.1, read as the reverse complement.
TCCAGTTCTAACTGTTGCTTCCTGACCTGCATACAGATTTCTCAAGAGGCATGTCAGGTGGTCTGTATTCCCATCTCTTTCAGAATTTTCCACAGTTTATTGTGATCCACACAGTCAAAGGCTTTGGCATAGTCAATAAATCAGAAATGGATGTTTTTCTGGAACTCTCTTGCTTTTTCGATCATCCAGCAGATGTTGGCAATTTGATCTCTGGTTCCTCTGCTTTTTCTAAAACCAGCTTGATTTTATTTAGCATGCCAAAAATCACCAAGGGGAGTTCTGTTACTAGAAACAAGCTTGGCTTATTTTTGTAAATTTATTTTAGCTCAACAGTCAACAGTGAGTATTGATTACCCACTGTGTTGATAGCATTGTACTGTGTATTGTGAGGAAGTCATTACATAAGAAGTAAAATATTTGCTTAGAGACTCATTTATTTATCATCTAATGAAGGTAGGAAGGAAAACTTTATCAAAATGATTAGGCATCAGTCAATCTATCCATTTACTCTTTATTCATTGATACATTGATGTTTACTATTTATTTACCTTTTTTTTTTTTAAGACTTTGGAATTTATACAGATACACAAAAAGTATGGCCTTCAAAACTCACAGAGTCACAATATCACTATGCTCAGAATAATAGAACAATTTATTATCAGTAGGAGTTCTGGGGAAGCAAAATTGAAAAAGTAATTTTTGACTGTGATCTTAAAGGATGAATTGGATTTTGACTGTGAGAAATTGAAAAAGTAAATTTCACTAGAGAAAACATTGTAAACAAAGGCACAGAATTTGGAAGAAAAGTCATACTAACGTATTAATAATTGTGAAACTGCAAATAGGAGTTTAGTTGGGCAGAACAAAGATTGTGCTCCTGAGGAGGCAGATATATATGGGGGTATATGGTTATATGTATAATACATAATATGTGTATTTATTGCATACTTATATGCATTCCTAAAAGATAGAGAGTACGAGTGGATGAGCTTTGTTGAACAAAATTGATGAAATATCTTGAAAAGTACTGTTAGAAGTTTCAAGAACTAATGAATTGCTAAACTTTTTCAAAACAGTAGTTAATGTGGTCCAGTGTTCACCTGTAAAATATATCTATTCATTATATGTGGTATGGATTGACTTTATGAGGAGACAGCAGTTTTAATATATGACCTGGAAATGTTCTGAATTTAGGGAGAATGTTTTTAAGTGATGTAGTTCTTCTTGCTTGGTGGATTTAGTCTTGTCCTTTTCCAAACTTTAATGCTATCACAAGAGATAATTTTCTAATTCTTAAATCTTATTATATCTTACATACCACGTTTAAAACAACTACAAATTAAACATCTTCAAAAGTTTGACTCGGGTACATGGTGAAATCCAAGCTTCAGAGCATAATCTACAAGACTAGTTTTAGACTCAAGTCTTGAGTTTAGACTTGAGTTTTAGACTCAAGTCCTAGTTTTAGACTCAAGTACTTCTATATCCCCCACCTCCATGTCCTTAGGTTTCTTTTTTTTCCCCCTGAAGTTTATTTTCTTGAATAAACAATGAAACAACAAAATATTTTCCTGAATAAAGTATATGAAAAAACAGTTTTTACAACATCAAACATTAGGCAATAAAGGGTGGTGATTCACTTCACTGTATGAACATATGAGATAACACCTACAATTGTCCTAGCTTATTGCCTGCAGGTTTCCCAAGCCACAAGAGAGAAAACCTAAACAAATTGTGAAAGTGAAGCTGGGAGTTTGGGGAGACCTAGGAACCTAGAGTTCATAGATAACAGTGTAGCAGAGGAGAAGGCTTTTGTGAGAAAGGGAGAGAGATCTTTGGAGGTTTGCAGAGTCCTCTGTGAGTCTTCAGCTGAATAGTCATCACTGTCTGAGTATGAGGAAATTGCTCAATGCAGAAAGGATTAGAAGGAATAATACTCAGTGTTTATGGAGGGCACCAGCTGAAATGGAAAACCTCATAATTTATGAGGAATGTTGGGTAAAGTACTCTCAAGTATTTTGCCTCAGCAGTAGCAAAATCATTCCATCATTCCTAAACTAAATGCTGCTCTGTTTCCTCCTAACAGTGTTTGTAAGCAAGACCTGAATGACTCAAACTATTCCTGAAGAACAACATCATGGAATAAAGCTCAAGTATATTTATACCAATTAAAAAATATATAGCATCCAAGAAGATAAAATTAATAGTGATCAATCAAAAATTATCATCGTGCAAAGAAGCAAGGCATTATGGTTCATAGAGATTATCAAAACCAATCCAAAAGGAACACACAAAATAGAATTAGTAAATGAGAACAATAAACAATTACTGTATTCCCAAAGTTTAAGAGGGCTTCCCTGAAATCTCATTTGGTAAAGAATCCACCTGCAATGCAGGCGCCACTGGTTTGATTCCTGGGTGGGGAAGATCTGCTGGAGAAGGGATAGGCTACCTATTCCAGTACTCTTATGCTTCTCTTGTGGCTCAGCTGGTAAAGAATCCACCTGCAAAGTGTGAGACCTGAGTTCGATTCCTGGGTTGGGAAGATCCCCTGGAGAAGGAAAAGGCTACCCACTCCAGTATTCTGGCTTAGAGAATCCCATGGACTGTATAGTCTGTGGGGTTGCAAAGAGTTGGACACAACTGAGCAACCTTCACTTTCACCAAGTTTGAGAAGCTGGAGTAAATATTGTACATGTTAAGTGAAGACAATATGTTAAAGACTCAAATTGGACTTGAAGGGATGAAAACTGCAATGTGTGAAATGACAACAAGTACCAGGTGTGATTAATGATGTATTAGATGTTGGAGAAGAGATGATTATTGAATTTGAAGACATGATAAGTGAAACTATACAAATGAAGTACATAAAAATAACTGAAAAAGAGACAGTGCATTGGTATTTAATATTTTTTATAGTACAAATCTGCCAGAGATACGATAAGTCCTTTCAGTCTTTGCCTGCTTTCGAATGGGTTTATTTTGACTTCATGTTGAAAGGATATTTTTACTGGATATAAAATTATATCCAGTTTTTCTTTAAGGACTTTGAAGATGCATTTAATTCCTTCTCCCCTTAGTTGTTATTTTCTGATAGGAGTTGTTTCTATTCTCCTGCTTTGCCTTCAGCCTTCCTGAGGCCCTGCCTGTCTGCATCTCAGAGGGATATCTCTAGGGTCTCTTGCCTCTGTCCCGGCCAGAATCAGTCATTGCTTTGTATCCGTTGAAGACCTCATGTACCTGAAGAGTTCAGTTCAGATTTTCCTGTGCTGCCTTCAGAGTTTTAAGAAATCCCCTATGCTTACACTTCAGGGAAGTATCTCTTTCATCTCCCCTGCCCCTCTCTCATAGATTATCATTGCTCTTAGGTAGTGTACAGCCTGGAGAACTTAAAGTCCAGCACAACTGTACCTTTGTGGAGCAGGTCTCTCTCAGTATTTATGTTTGTCTTCACCGAACTAGGTCCCTTTACACTTTGTATCCGTGTGAAACCTGAGTGCTTGAAAGTTTCTTTCAGCATTCCTACTCTAGCTCCCCAAACAGGATGAAAGAACAGGACAGAAAGAAATATTGGAAGAGATAATTACTGACAGTTTTCTAAAACTGAGGAAAGACATCAACTCACAGACCTAAGAAGTTTGGTGAAACCCAAGAACAATAATTGTTGAGAAAATTACATCTAGGCATATCATGGTTGTTCTGCTGAAATCTAAAACAGTACATAGACAGTCTGTTGATTTTTGATGGTGAGTTGGCTGGATGAAGAGATATCTTTCAGAACCAGACTTTTACAGGCAAAATAAAACAGGTCTGAGAAAAATTCTCCCAAGTTTTATCACATGGGCTGTAAAACAGGATTTGTTCTGTTAAGAGGCTAATTCAGTGAGACCTTCTAAACTCATTGGCCCTTTGGAGATGGCTCTTGGATGAACTTATACTTGTCTTCTTTCTTACGAACTTCTACAGAAAGGAGAGAAGAAAACGTGTTAAGACAAATAGTAATTTTGTTAGTAATAAAACACGCTTCCATTGAGATGGAATTTTTCCAAAAGGACGTCCTAAAAGTATTCTAATAATACATATAAACATTCATAAATATGTGTGCACATATTATAATATATATTGTACATATATATACACACACATATATATATACATATATATATATATATGTATATATATTTCTTTTTAAAAAGTCCTCTTTACTCCTCGAAGCATTAGGGAGTTTGGAAAAAAAATATGAATTCAAATCCAACACAAGTTTTACTTTATTGCCAAGATTCAAGGGTTGACATTTTCATTGGTGTGTTGAAAGAAGCATTTAAGAATAAACAGTTGTATGGATGAGCCTAGTTGAATAATTTTTCCTAGAAGAAGAATATAACTCATATGAAGGTTTAGTGCATAGTTTATTTTTCAGATGTGTTAGAAAGTTCCTTAAACAAATAAAGCTATATGAAAATTCATCTTTTGGGCTAACATTTTTTGGGTTAGTAGTCATACTATAAATAATGTAGATTGTACCTTAAAGTACAGTCACCCAAAATGCTATCAAAAACACATATAACTGGGCTCCATTCCCAGAATTCAAAATATCTGAGCTGGTGCCCTGGCATTTGCAGTTGTAAGAAGTTTCTAGTTGATTCCAGTATTTCTAATCTGTGAGAACACTTTGAGAACCACTGATGTAGACAATCTTACTCATTAACTATATTAAGCCATGTGACTAGGGATATAAAGACTAAATATAAATTTGAATGCCCATGAAATTTTTTAGGACAGCTCACATTTCTATTTGTAGTGTTCAAGATATTTATTACTTAAGAGAAATATATTGGAATCTTACTATTCTGCATAACTAACCTTAAGATATGCCCACTTTTTTTTTTAATTCCTCTATACTGTAAAGAGATTTGTCCAACATTAATTACTAACTCAACATCAGCTATCAGGGTACAGTTTATTCTGATTCTTTAGAGGTCTGTTACATTATGAAAATAAATCAGTCAATAAGAATTAATATATACTGACTGAGGAGATGTACACATTGACTCTCTGGCTTACACTGTTGCACTCAGTACAGTTTTATCAATATGTGCTGCTCACTGCCAATCCCATTTTCTCTTTCACTGTCTAGTTTTCTCCTAAGCCCTGTGATGTACATTTAAATGCTTGCCACATCCCAGCTCTTGCCAATCAGACTTACTATCATTTTATACAAAATGCTGCTGCCCCTAGTTATATGCTTAGTTTTTCAATTCCAGGACATTAAGCATGCTGCCTCAAAGCTTGGTCCATTGTAACTTAATGCTAGAACCAAAATGAGTCTTGCCCTGAAGAGATCCTTTCAAACTCACTGTTGGGCCTGAATGCATTTTTGCCCTTAGGCTGTCTCTATTCCTTCAGCCTGATCATCCAGACTCCAGTGAATGTTGCCTTTGGGTTGTCTCCTGCAGTTTCAGTTTCAAGGCTTGCATGCTTTTTACCCTCAGGTTTCCCCTTTTCACCTTCTGTGTTACGTTTTAAAGGTCTAGTGGCTTTAAACCCATTCTCATTGCAATATTTTCCTGTTTCATGCTTCAGTAACATAGATGTGGAGTACTGTTTCATTGATCTGATCTTCCCTGTTAAGAAGTTCAATGTTCCCTCTTCTTATTTACTTGTTTTGATGTTATACCTTATTTCAAATCTTAGCTTTAATCTGTGGTAAATACCTATTTTCTATGAGAAGAAAATCACTTGCACATCAATGCTATTATAACCAGCAGAGCTGGTGATAAACAAAAGATCCAGACTTGTTTTAATTTAAGCGGAAACAGGCTTATTGGAAAGTATTCAAATAGGACACTGAAATAGTGTTAAGCTGAGATCCATGCTCCAAAAAACCAACTAAGGGAAGGTAGAGGGAGGCAAGTGAACCCAGGCAGTTTGAAACACAGCCACACTTACATCGATAGTACAGCCTGGTTGGGGCATGGCTGATGCAGATGATGAACACTGCTGCCAGTGTTTGCTGGGTGACACTCCTCTCCTATTGAAACCGTTATTAAAAGTTTCTCCATTTGAATCACTAGTTTCGTGTTCAAGGTCCCGACTTGGAACCAGACTGACTGAGCTAAGTCTGTCCCTCCTCATTGCCTTCTTGTGGGATAAGTGGCCCTGCTACCACTCACGGCCTTCCGATGGCAGCATTCCCCACACCCAATACCAGAAGCGACTTAGATTTTGTGCCGAAGAAAACACGATTCTTAAATCATGGAAAAGACTTACAGGATCATGTGTTAGAGGATGTCATTGGGAGATTGTGACCACTGTTTGACCATGACCTGGATCCTGATAGCTGGAGCTCATTTCCTTTTTCCCCTCCCGTTATCCTTTTATGCACATCCCACCTACTATTCCCATGCTAACAGCTATTTCAAGGATGTAGCCTTGAGAGAATAAAGTGTTGCTGATACCATTTGGACTGAATATGTGACAACTCAGTTAAGGCTACTATATAAACCTTGAATATTCTTGTGGGTCAGTGGGGAGACTTACTGGTCTTGAGGTCACCTAAGACTACCCTCGTATGTAAGTTCCCTTGATTATTAAAACTTGCCACCTCCCAGTCTTCAATGGCCTGTGCCTTTTTTTGTTCTTTCCTTAAACTCTATGAGTGGAAGCAAATTTGGAATACAACACATAGTCATTCATATAATACATATTAATAATATCACATATAAATTTGACAGGCTTTCATCTTTGAATTTAACTTCTCATTCAGTAGGACAGATAGTGTTATTTCCTTTGCTGGTTGCCCACCATCATTTTTTCTTCTTTGTTCTTAACTCTCCTGGAAGTTAAGATAAGATAAGTTCATAAGATAAATTATGAACTTTACCTGTAGACCAAATTTCAGCTTCTCACTAAAGGGACAATCTTGAGCATCCTTGAGAAGCACAGTTTAATCTGGTCAGGGGTAACTTAAATTATTCTGTCGCTTGGGATAGATGGTTGTGTTGCCTTTGAAACACTTGGAGGATTCTGTCCACCACTGCATGCTCTTAAGTTGCCTTCAGTGAGCCTGATATGTTTATCCTGAAAATTTTCAGTAACAGTCATCTATCTTTACTTCCAATTTCCTGGCTTTCATATAGTTCTGAACCATATCCACCCAAAGTCTGTATATAACCTGCACAATACAGGCTTATTCTTTTTTCTACAAATGTATTGAAAGGTTGTCCTTATAATAAAAAATAGTATTTGCTTATTTCAGGCTGGGAGAGACCTGATTCTTCCTGGTCTTTTCTAAGTATACCTTTGAGTAAAGGAAGATGACACTTCTAGACAGAAAAGAAGCCCATCTGTAACCTAAAAATATGTCTGTGTGTCTAAAATCAATCCAATGGATGGATTGTTTAACTCAGTTATACATGACTCAACTATGTGTCAATTGAATATATTTTAAAGTAAAATTTTTAATTATAGTTAATTTCTTCACTCAGTAAATGCTTAAGTACCTACTTTGTATCAGGCACTGTTCTCAATGCTAAGGATGAAATACTGAAAAAAGGAAGGTGAAAAATGCCCACTTACATTAGAGCTTACATTCTAATAGGACTGTCAGACATATATGTAATAAGTAAGTGAAACAAATATGAATATATGTAGTGAGATGGCCATAAATGCTGAGGGGAAAATGTAGAGAAGAGAGTTGGCAGGGAGACAGAGTAGAAAAGTTTAACAATTTAGCTAGAGAAAAAGATGATATTTAGATAGAGACAGAAGAGAGTAAGACATGTAACCTTAAAAGAGAAGAACATTCTAGACAGAGGAAAAAGGGTGTAAAACATCTTAGCAGGAACTTCCCTATATTACTGGGGACACAAAGGAGTCAGACTCGGTTGACTAAGTATAAGGAGTTTGGGAGAAGATGAGGGGATGGAGTCAGAAAACTTGGAGGTCAGTATAATGATGCTGGGTTTTACTGTGATTGAGATAGGCATCTCTGGAGGCTTTTGAGTAGAGAAGCTTGTATTCTGACTGATACTCAGTAGCACAATTTTGGTTCCTAGGTGAAGCATAAATTATAGGGAGAGTAGGCAAATGCGCGGGCATGCAGAATATTAAGAAGGCTACTGCAAATTAAAAAACAAATAGTGCGGACCTTGGCTAGGTGGTACCAATGCAGGTGGTCATATTTTGGATATATCTACAGACAGTGCTTGCCATTTTGATCTTGAATGGGAAGGGAAGGAACAGGATGACTTGAGTTTCTGGCAAGAGCACATGGGTGGTGCAGTTTACTTTGAGGTGATTATATATGGAGGGGAAAGCAGATTTAGAAGGAAAGATCAAGAGCTCTGTTTTTGATACATAGTTTGTGTTGTATATTAGATAACAAAGAGTAGATGTCAGGAGATGTCAGTTAAGTGACTAGATATCCAAGTCTAGCATTTAGAGAAGAGGTTTCAATAGGTAGATAAATGTGAGAGCCGTATGCATAAAAATAATAGTCAACACTATAACCTATTACTGCATAACAAAAGCACCCCTAAATTAGCTCCTTAGGTTGCAAATTAAAATATTTTCTCAGTTTTAGAGATGAGGAAGCTACAAGTTGGGGATTTAAATAGCTTAATCACACACACGTAGGTTGTTTTCTGCCAGGGCTCAGTTTCAGAGATCTTTACTTCTGAAGACTCAGTTCCTTCCATTACATGGCTCTGCCTTCTGAGCATCTTCTTTGAGCTGGCTTCTCTTATCACAGCTCCTCCTCAGTCTGCTGATGTGTCCCATTCTGCCTAATTCTCCCACTTGTCCAGTTTCCTTTATCTACGTAAACTCTCTTCACTGTCATTAATCAAAGATTGGCACTCTTCCAGTCATCAAAGCAGACAGGAAGGCAAAAATGAGGAATGGGCAAGGTGCCGCAGAGCTCAGAAAGATACTGAGGTCAGAGTCTTTAGACAGTTTTAAATGATTAGGATTAAATGGAGAGTGGGGAGAAGGGGCAAGTAATGGTGGGCGTTTTATATATATTATTCACACACACACACACACACACACACACACACACACACACGCACACACTTATTTAGGAAAGCAGACGAGTAATTTTTTGTTGTTGTTTTCCAACCAAGTTAAATTACTGAACTCACAGAAATACAGAAAACAGCTCTTCAAGTGTCCACAAGAAATAAAATATGAATGAATGCATTCAGCAGTATATGACTTTCAAAAGGTATTTACCTCATTGTCCATTTATCACCAAACTCTAGAAATTCCTTCTAGGCTATTCTCCATTTCATCAGAATATTTCCTCATGATCTGCAAGGATTACTGACTCAAATTTCTTTTAGAAATGAAAATGTTAAAGCTCAGATTACCTGGTGTTACAATAGAGAGCTGTGGGATCTGTGGTGAACTTGAGAAGATTCAGTTCAGTGCAGCTTTTCAGTCATGTTGGACTCTTTGCAACCCCATGGACTGCAGCATGCCAGGCTACCCTGTTCTTCAAAAACTCCCAGACCTTGCTCAAACTCATGTCAATTGAGTTGGTGTTGCCATCCAGCCACAATGATTTTGGAGCCCAGAAAAATAAAATATGTCACTTTTCCATTGTTTCCTCATGTATTTACCATGAAATGATGGCACCAGATTCTATGATCTTAGTTTTTTGAACATTGAATTTTAAGCCAACTTTTCACTCTTCTCTTTCACTTTCATCAAGAGGATCTTTAGTTCTTCTTCGCTTTCTGTCATATGGGTGGTGTCATCTGCGTATCTGAGATTACTGATATTTCTCCCAGCAGCCTAGATTCCAGCTTCTTCATCCAGCTCGGCATTCTGCATGATGTACTCTGCATATAAGTTAAATAAGTAGGGTGACAATATTCAGCCTTGATATACTCCTTTCCCAATTTGGAACCAATCCATTGTTCCATGTCCAGTTCTAACGGTTGTTTCTTGACCAGCATGCAGATTTCTCAGGAGGCAGGTCAGGTGGTCTGGTATTCCCACCTCTTGAAGAATTTTCCACAGTTGGTTGTGATCCACACAGTCAAAGGCTTTGGCATAGTCAATAAAGCAGAAATAGATTTTTTTCCTGAAATTCTCTTGCTTTTTTGATGATACAGTGGATGCTGGTATTTGATCTGTGGTTCCTCTGCCTTTTCTATATCCAGCGTGAACATCTGAAAGTTTTGGTTCACATAGTGTTGAAGCCTGGCTTGGAAAATTTTGAGCAGTACTTTGCTAGTATGTGTGCTGTGTGCAGTTGTGCAGTAGTTTGAGCATTCTTTAGCATTGCCTTTCTTTATGATTGGAATGAAAAACCGACCTTTTCCATTTCTGTAGCCACTGCTGAGTTTTCCAAATTTGCTGGCATATTGAGTGCAGCACTTTCAGAGGACTTGAAAGAGCTCAACTGAAATTCCATCACTTCCACTAGCATTGTTCATAGTGATGCTTGCTACGTCCTGCTTGACTTCACATTTACGGATGTCTGGCTCTAGGTGAGTGATCATACCATCGTGGTTGTCTCGGTCTTAAGATCTTTTTTGTATAGTTCCTCTGTGTATTCTTGCCACCTCTTCTTAATATCTTCTGCTTCTGTTAGGTCCATACAATTTCTGTTCTTTATTGTACCCATCTTTGCACGAAAAGTTCCCGTGGTATCTCTAATTTTCTTGAAGAGATCTCAGTCTTTCCCATTCTATTATTTTTTCTCTATTTCTTTGCATTGATCACTGAGGAAAGCTTTCTTATCTTTCCATGCTATTCTTTGGAACTCTGCATTCAAATGGGTATATGTTTCCTTTTCTCCTTTGCCTTTAGCTTCTCCTCTTTTCTCAGCATTTGTAAGGCCTCCTCAGACATCCATTTTGCCCTTTTGCATTTCTTTATCTTGGGGTTGGTCTTCATCACTGCCTCCTGTACAATGTTACAAACCTCCTTCCACAATTCTTCAGGTACTCTGTCTATCAGATCTAATCCATTGAATCTGTTCATCGTTTCCACTGTATAAACATAAGGGATTTGATTTAGGCCATACCTGAATGGTCTAGTGGTTTTCCCTACTTTGTTTGATTTAAGTCTGAATTTTGCAATAAGGAGTTCATGATCTGAGCCACAGTCAGCTCCTGTCTTGTTTTTGCTGACTCTATAGAGCTTCTCCATCTTTGGCTGCAAAGAATATAATCGGTCTGATTTTGGCGTTGACCTTCTGGTGTTGTCCACGTGTTGTTGGAAGAGGATGTTTGCTATAACTAGTGCGTTCTCTTGGCAAAACTCTGCTAGCTTTGCCCTGCTTCATTTTGTACTCCAGGGCCAAATTTGCCTGTTACTCCAGGTATTTCTTGACTTCTACTTTTGCATTCCAGTCCCCTATGGTGAAAAGGACATCTTTTTTGGGTGTTAGTTCTAGAAAGTCTTGTAGGTCTTCATAGAACCATTCAACTTCAGCTTCTTCAGCATTAGTGGTTGGGACATAGACTTGGATTACTGTGATAAATGGAATGGCTTGCCTTAGGAATGAACAAAGATCATTCTGTCGTTTGAGATTTACCCAAGTACTGCACTTCGGACTCTCTTGTTGACTCTGAGGGCTGCTCCATTTCTTCTAAGGGATTCTTGCCCTTAGTAATAGATATAATGCTCATCTGAATTAAATTCACACATTCCAGCCCATTTTAGTTCACTGATTCCTAAAATGTCGATATTCACTCTTGCCATCTCCTGTTTGACCACTTCCAATCTACTTAGATTCATGGACCTAACCTTCCGGGTTCATATGCAATATTGCTCTTTATAGCATCGGACTTTACTTCCATCACCAGTCACATCCACAACTGGGTGTTGTTTTCCCTTTGGCTCCATCTCTTCATTCTTTCTGGAGTTATTTCTCCACTCTTCTCCAGTAGTATATTGGGCACCTGCCAACCTGGGGAGTTTGTCTTTCAATGTCAATTTATTTTTGCTTTTCATACTGTTTATGGGGTTCTCAAGGCAAGAATACGGAAGTGGTTTGCCATTCCTTTCTCCAGTGGACCATGTTTTGTCAGAACTCTCCACCATGACCCGTCTGTCCTGAGCAGACAAGTCTTGCAAAAAAGTCTCTGTCAGTCTATGTCTCTCTCTCCTTTACAATGTGTTTTCCAAGATTAATACAGCCCTGTCCCAGATGTAGTCTACTGCAAATTTATATTTAGTGAATTTTAAAAAATAGTTTCTTATGCTTTTTAATTTCTAACTTAAATAAGTTTATTTAAAAAACAATGGTCTCCTGTTCTCTAGGAACTAACTGAATCTTTTCACTTTCCATTATTGATTTAGATTTCCTCTATACAAGTGAATTGTACTTAATGTTGAGCAGAGTTCCATATGCATACAAATAATAGTCAACACTATATTGCCTATACAATAGGTATATTGCTATACAATACGTTTTTATTGATTTCCATTTTAAATATAGCAGTGTGTACATGACTTTCCCAAAGTCCTTAACCGTCCCTTCCCCACTGGCAACCATGGGTTCGTGTTCTAAGTCTGTGAGTCTCTGTTTTGTAAGAAAATATTCTTGGTGTTAAAAGAACATAAAAATTAAATAAAAAAAATAGTGAACTGTACTAATGGATGAGGGCTGTGGAAAATTTCTTCCAAGTACTTCTTCATGAGTACTTTTATAATGCAGTGTTTAATTAGCAAATAACTTATACATGTCGAATATGTTGGTCCATGTGCTGTTACCTACAATTTGCCAGACACACACATGCACACACACACACACACACACACAAAATAGAAGCATGGGATTGAGAGGTGTTACATATTCAAGTCCATCAATCTTTAAAATGATGGGATATGGGACTAGAACTAATATCCATTTATGATAGTATTTTGGAGAAATGGCCCCTCCATTTGTTTCCCCCTCCCTCCCTGACTCCTACCCTACCTTCCTTCCTTCCCCCTTTCCTACTTTTGTGCTTTCTTTCTCTTTAATTTGTAGACATGACACTTACAGTGGTCATTTTAATTATATCAGTAAGGCAACCATTTAGCAATTGAATACATAATTATAGGAAAACTGGTAGGATTTTATTTATTAGGCTTATAGGTAGTCCCTATAAATAAATTATTGTTCAACTTTATTTTCCTTCATTATCATAGAAACTAGTGTAGATTATTATTGTACAGAAAGCCCGGACCATTGTTCAGTAGAGACATTTACCTCACTGCTCCTTTGTTATGTTCTGTGATGTTGCTGGTAGAGGTTGTTTCCTTAGTGTCCATTGCCAGAAAGAAAACAAATTTAAAATTAATACTACGCTTTATTTCAAGTTAGTTCCTAGAGCTAAATAGTCTCAGAATATGATAAATACTTTCATTTAGTCATTTATGGGCCTGAATGACCAATAGATTTTCTACTCTGAAAATCTCTGCAGTCCCTTTTCTGCCCATTCATTATTATCATGTGTAATTCACATACACTTTCCACATTCTCATTAAAAGTGTTAGAAGCTTCTTGCTGCCAATATTATTGACTTTCCTGTAACATCCTATTTACAATATGTATTCTGAGTTTCCAGTCTCTCTATTAATATTTCTACTAACATTTCTATATGTTTTATCTCCTCTCATTAACAATAATGTCATATGTACCAGTTTCAAAGTGCTTATTTTATTTTCTTATTAAGGTATTCTGCATATCCCAAGCTTTCTTTTGTACATATGTGATGGGTCAAGTTTGCATATAATTCCAGAAAGATCATTATCATTTATATGAATGCAATTTGTGATTGTAGTAATTGCTCGTAAATTAATCTAACTGTAGAAGTAAGTTTGTAAATTGTGAGCCTAAGCTCAATATGTAATTCAAATGCAAGTCATAGTGAGATATATTTTTTGTTTATATTTTCCATTTACTGATTTAAATTTATTTTGAAATATTAAAATTTAACACTAGAATGGCAGTGTAAGAGAGAAAAAGATTGTTTCAAATTTTACACTAGTAAATATGTGTATGTATAGAACTGTAGTTAATCTCTTGATTGGGAAATAAGGAATTTTATTTGATTAACTACAATAAAACAACAACATAAACACATTTCTTAGTACTCCTTGGTTAACTACTGGAGTAGTAAGCTTTGGCTATGATGAAACCGGAGGAGTACTAATCAAAGGTTTGTTAAGGATTGTGTTAGTTTGAGGTGTGATTTTTCTTTGACTAAAAAATCAGACAATCACAATACAGTAGTTTTGAAGAAAAATGAAATCAATGAAAATATTTTAGTTAAGAAATTTTTTTAATCTCAGGAATTCCCTTGCAGTCCAGTGGCTGGTACTCTGCAGTACCACTGCAGGGGTCACAAGTTTGATATCTCATTGGGGAACTAAGATCTAGCAAGCTGTGTGACGTGGGGCTCCCCAAAAAATGTGTCCAGACTTGTGTATGTGTGTGTGAATGCACAGTAGTAAATTACTGAGAAAGTTCTTTATTTAAAAAAAAAATCTAGATTTACAGAGGAAATACAAAGTTCACATAACTCAGTACTGAAAACCAAATTACACTAAAGATACCATAATTGGAAACATGGTTATGTTCTGATTAATAATTAACTGGCTTATAATCAGATCGATCGTTGGTATTAAGATAACGTTATAGAAGATTCAATTAGTAACAGACAGGAAGGAAAAATATGAGCTTGATATAGGAAGTGACTTTTTTCATTGAGAGAAGCAATGCAAAAAAAATTATTCATAGATCTATAGTGGAGAGAAAAGGGCTTAAATAATACATTGTTTTTCATTAAATGTATTTTAGTATTTTGTTCGTGTTAAAAATATGTAAACAAAATAAAACTGGGCCTCTGTTTTCATATTAAGATTCATCCTCAGATAGCTTTAAAACCCTCAAAAGGAACAAAAACCTAACACAAAAAGCTCTTCAAAGTACTATATGTTTAGGGATGGCTTTTGAAGAGGTGGCGATAGGATATACCACAGGGTGCAGATTAAAATGCCTCTACTCATCTCTTTCAGTTCCTCACACAGTATTGCTACCACCGTTCTAGTCTCCATTATGGTCATTCCCTCCAAACTCCAGTCTCTCTATATTTCCCTTTTCCATTGTCATAAATCCTTTCCCAGTTTTGAGAATTTTATTTTTAAGTAGCTTTGTGTAAATTAGAAATTAGTGTATATACCCTGGGAACAATTCAGTCAGTCATTGTCCATTGCCCTTCCTGTATGACTAAGACCTATGATTTGATATCTGATAACAAATACATTCTCTTTTGATGACTGGGGGGCGAGCGGGAGCGAAGGCTGTGAATATCTATGCTTTTTTCTCCTATCTGAATATCACTGCATTGAAAAATTGTTTTCATTCGTTAAAAACAAATATCCATGAAATATGCTTCTGGGAACAGGGAGTTTATGGGCAGTATCAGGGAACCCATATTAACAGCAGTGGGAATGAAAATCTGATCCAGCCCAAATGAGTCTGCAAAGAGCAGAAGCTTTATGGGGTGTGGGCCCACAAAGGTAAGGGTGGTACATGGATTGACCTTGGCTTCCTTCTCTTGCTGCTGTTAATAGTCTGATCCATAGCAGACTCTTGGGAGAGATACAAAAAAATAAGGCGTACTCCACATAGAAAAAAAGGAAAACCACAGTCTTCATAAATGGAAAGAAGAGGTTACAGACATGAATAATGAGACACACTTTCAGCTGGATTTAACTTTAAAAGGTAACAGAATCTTTCTGAACTCATAAACTGCAGGCAGATTCAGTAATTAAAATCAGTGACTTCTGATTAAATTGGGCTCAGTTGGATAATTTTGGAAACTATTGGAGTTATTCAATAGTAGGAAGAAACTTCATGACAATTTTGAAGTAAATGATCTTTCTGAAAATGAGAACATGACCCAGATTCAGACTATGATGATGCTTCAGCAGATCTAATTAAATCTAGAGGGTTCCATGCAACAATCAGTGTTACAGAGAAACAGACAAAATAATCTGATGTAGAAAATTCAAAGGGGACTATAAATTGGTTAGCATATGAGAACCAACATTTGTTTCAGTCTTTTATATATAACAGCCTACCTGGGACTAGGAATAGGGATGTACCAGGTACTTCCAGGTCAACAAATATATTGACCGTAGGTTATTGTTAATTTTTGTTGTTCAGTTGCAAAGTCATGTCTGTCTCTTTGTGACTCCATGGACAGCAGCACACCAGGCTTCTATGTCCTTCACTATCTCACAGAGTTTGTTCAAACTCATGTCTATTGAGTTAGTGATGCCATTCAGTTATCTCATCCTCTGTCGTCCCCTTCTCCTCCTGCCATCAATCTTTCCCAGCATCAGGGATTTTTCCAGTAAGCTGGCTCTTTGCATCAGGTGGCCAAAGTATTAGAGCTTCAACTTCAGCATCAGTACTTCCAATGAATATTCAAGGTTGATTGCCTTTAGGATTCACTTGTTTAATCTCCTTGCTGTCCAAGTGACTCTCAAGAGTCTTCTGCAGCAACACAATTCAAAAGCATCATTTCTTTGGCATTCAGCCTTCCTTACGCTCCAACTATCACATGATCCGTACATGACCTCTGGAAAAACTATAGCTTTGACTATGTGGACCTTTGTCGGCAAAGTATTGTTCAGTTGCTCATTCGTGTCTGACTATTTGCAACCCTGTGGACTGCATCATGCCAGGCTTCCCTGTCCTTCACCACCTCCTGGAGCTTGCTCAAACTCATGTCCATTGAGTCGGTGATGCCATCAAACTATCTTGTCCTCTGTCGTCCCCTTCTCCTCCTGCCTTCAGTGTTTCCCAGCATCAGGGGCTTTTCTAATGAGTCCGCTTTTCACATCAGGTGGCCAAAGTATTGGAGTTTCAGCTTCAGCATCAGTCCTTCAAATGAATATTCAGGATTGATTTCCTTTAGGGTGAACTGGTTGGATCTCCTTGCAGTCCAAGGTACTCTCAAGAGTCTCCTCCAACACCACAGTTCAAAAGCATCAGTTCTTTGGTGCACAGGCTTTTTTATGATCCAACCCTCACATCCATACATGACTACTTGGAAAAAAACATAACTGATGATACAGACCTTTGTTGGCAAAGTAATGTCTCTGTTTTTTAATATGCTATCTAGGTTTGCTGTAACTTTTCTTCCAAAGAGCAAGTGTCTTTTAATTTCATGGCTGTAATTAACCATCTGATGGGATTTTGGAGCCCAAGAAAATAAAATCTGTCACCGTTATTCCACTTTTTCCCCATCATCTATTTGCCATGAAGTGCTTTGACCAGTTGTCATGATCTTAGTTTTTTGAATGTTGAGTTTTAAGCCGTATTTTTCACTCTCCTTTTTTTCCCCTCATCAAAAGGCTTTTTAGTTTCTCTTGGCTTTTTGCCCTTAGAGTGGTAACATCTGGGTATCTGAGGTTGTTGATACTTCTCCCAGCAGTCTTGATTCCAGCTTGTGATTCATCTAGCCTGGCATTTTGCATGATGTACTCTTGCATAGAAGTTAAATAATCAGGGTGACAATATACAGCCTTGCTATTATTAGCCTACAGATATATTTGTTGTAAACTGACAGATTATTTTGATTGTTCAATTAGTAGCCTGCAGGTGAACTCTGATAGGACTTAAACAAGCAGGGATATTTAGCGCAGGAATGATGGATGAAAAGAAACTAACATAACAGCCAGTGTACAGCTCTGTACAGATGGAGCCCAAGAAATTATCTAGCAGAAGATATTGGAGAAACATTATTTTGTAACTCTAGGAACTGGGAGATGCATAAAGACATAACTGATAGTGTTAACAATGTCTAATATTTATTGAGATATATTGTGTACAAAAATTTTGTATATGGATAAAACTCTATATTTATATGCTGTTTTTATGCACTTGCTCCCAGTGAGAAAAACAAGGCCCACAAATATTGAGTAAGTTGCTCAAGATTATACTGTCTAAGGGCATCAGACCCAAGGTTTGGATTCAGAGAGTTTGGCTTTGGGATGTGTGTTCTGAATAATTGTAGAGTCTACCTCTTAATTTAAGGTACACTTTAGTAGTTCAAACGATTAACAATGAGAGTAGGTTGAGTTCTCATTAATGAAAGTCATTAACTGAAATTCTGTAAAATTTGAAAAAATATATATAGCCATAGTATCGTAGTTCCTGATTTCAAAACTTATTAGCTCTGTAGAATCTACTAGTGATACAAGTCAGTTAACACATGCATATTTCTACATGTGTAAAACAGGAATTATATTTATATCATAGAATTGGTATATGAACTAGATGAAAATAATCCATATAAAGCACCTGGGCTTCCTTGGTGGCCCAGTGGTAAAGAATTTGCTTGCCACATTAGGAGAAGCAAAAGATATTAAGTCCAGGAAGGGGAACACATGTAAACCTATGGCTGATTCATGTCAATGTATGGCAAAAACTACTACAATATTGTAAAGTAATTAGCCCCCAACTAAAATAAATAAATTTATTAAAAAAAAAAAAAGAAGAGGTAGCAAGAATACACAGAAGATCTATATTCAAAGAAGAATACAAAAAAAATCTTAATGACTCAGATAACCACGATGGTGTGATCACTCACCTAGAGCCAAACATCCTGGAGTGCAAAGTCAAGTGGGCCTTAGGAAGAATCACTATGAACAAAGCTAGTGGAGTTAATGGAATTCCAGTTGAGCTATTTCAAATCCTAAAAGATGATGCTGTGAAAGTGCTACAATCAGTATGCCAGCAAATTTGGAAAACTCAACAGTGGCCACAGGACTGGAAAAGGTCAGTTTTCATTCCAATCCCAAAGAAAGACAATGGCAAAGAATGTTCAAACTACCGCACAGTTGCACTCATCTCACACACTAGGAAGTTAGTGCTCAAAATTCTCCAAGTGAAGCTCCAACAGTACATGAACTGAGAACTTCCAGATGTTGAACCTCGATTTAGAAAAGGCAGAGGAACCAGAGATCAAATTGCCAACATCCATTGGATCATCAAAAAAGCAAGAGTGTTCCAGAAGAACATTTATTTCTGCTCTATTAACTATGCAAAAGCCTTTGACTGTGTGGAAAACAACAAACTAGAAAATTCTTAAAGAGATGGGAATACCAGACTACCTTACTTGCCTCCTGAGAAAACTGTATGCAGGTCTAGAAACAACAGTTAGAACTAGACATTGAAAAATGAACTGGTTCCAAATTGGGAAAGGAGTACGTCAAGACTGTATTTTGTCATCTTGCTTATTTAACATATGCAGATTACATAATGTGACATTCAGGGCTGTATTAAGCACAAGCTGGAATCAAGATTGCTGGGAGACATGATGGCACTTAGTAATTATCAGTAACTTCTCGTATTATTATTTGCAGACTGGACATATTTACAATGATGCAGGAAATCTAGATAGAGCTTAAAATGTTTGGGGTTTAGAACAGAGGTCGAGTCTGGACATATTTTTAGCAAGTCAGGAGCATAGAGATTATAAGTGAAGCCCTTAGAATAGGTGATACTGCTTAGGGAATAAGGGACGATCGGAAGGAAGAGGTCAGTGACACCAAGGAGGAGGCCCAGGGCAGCAGTATTTGTTCACCCTGTAAGGGGTAAGTTATCAACTAGAACTTCAGCAGGAACTTTAGCAATGACAGGGTCAGACAGAGACAATGAAGCGAGACTGGGCTGGGATGAAAAATGAAGAGTTGGCACAGCCAGTAAAAGCAGCTTTCAGGAAATGTTTCTTAACAATGGAAGGAGAGTAAAAAAAAAAAAAAAAAAATATATATATATATATATATATATATATATATATATAGGCCTCATCTAATTGAGAAGGTCCTTTGTGTTTTAGGTGGTGGAGATGTAAGCATGTGTGTAAAAGTAGATGAGTTCCAGAGGATACTAGGGAGAAGATTGAGGAAGACAGTCAAAGAGCCAGGATAAAATGAAAGCTACGGTTCAAGGAGCAAAATTGTATTGTTTGCTATCTTTCTGAGTGGTAGAAATTATACCAAACAAGAAAACTTAGCTTATTTAGAAATGAATAAGTACAGAGAATACAAACTTAAACAGAATATTTAACAAAAAATATCCTAAATAGAAAAAAAAATTTGGATGTGTTCCATGTACACTCACACATGTATGTATACTTTTTGGAAACCATGCATGTTAAAGGAGTTATAATTTGATGAATGACCAAATATGAAAGCAACATTTTTTCCTACTCTTGCTGTTTTTAGCTTCTTAGCCTAGAACCAGCCTTCCTTATGTAAGGTTAAATTATTAGTCTTCCTTTTGGAATTATAAGAGTCTATGAGGAATTCCAGTTGTTTAAAACAAATCTACTACTTAATTTCACATCCCTGGAATTATGCCTGTCCCATCTGATAGAAAAAAAGAAAATTTTTTTCTAATGTTATCAGACTTCTAAACAAGTTTTGAAAAACTGAGTAGAGGCTGTTGTGATAGCAGGTTAATGTAGACTTTGTGTGGGGAACACGTTTTCTAGGAATCATTTCTATAAGATCAATTCTATAAGAATCTCTATACCTTTGCAGTCCAATGCAATGCTTTCAATGTGGTGACTCCAAATTGAGATATGCTAAAAAGGAAAAATAATATATGTCAAGTATCAAATACTTAGTATGAAAAAAAGTAATAGATCTCAATAATACTTGTGCAGTATTATATATGTAAATAATATTTTGGGTATGCTGCTTTTAGTCTTAAGCGTATTTTCTCTTTGTTTTTACTGCTCTATTGTAGAGTGGTGCTTTAGGTCTCATCCAATAAAAGTGGAGTAAATTCAGTAAATCTCCTATATTGGCAATACACTGTAGTCAATCTATACTTGTATCTGACTAAATAAACGTGCTTTTTTGGTTTTACGTATGACTACCACACTGCATAAATTAGTTATGTGTGTATCTGTGGGTGTGATTCTGCTACTGCCCTTCATTGGCTGATTGACTTGTTCAGAACACATTGATTAAGCATTGCTATGTATTGTTTATGTCTTGAGTCAGATTCACAGTGGCTCAGAGCATCACTTCCTCAAAGACAAACTTCTTGTTTTAAAGTGAATTGCCTTATTTGTTCAGTCAGTCTGCCTAAGCTCCGATACTTTGGCCGCCTGATGCAAAGAGCTGACTCATTGGAAGAGACCCTGATGCTGGGAAAAACTAAAGATGAGGTAGTTAAATAGCATCACCAACTCAACAGACATGAATTTTGAGCAACCTCTGGGAGATAGTGAAGGACAGAGGATCCTGATGGGCTATAGTGCATGGGAGTGGGACATGACTTAGCGACTGAACAGCAGTGTCTTGAGTCTTGAGTCAGATTCACAGTTGCTCAGAACATCACTGCCTCAAATGCAAACTTCTTGTGCTGAAGTTAATCACCTTATTTGTTCAGATAGTCATTCTGCCTAACCCTCTTGCTTTGCAGTTCTTCACAGCCGGGTTACAGTAGGTGAACTCTTCTTGCTTATATGTTCTTATGGTTTCTCTTCTCCTTGTCTCTTCAGGAGCTCTTGAATTCACTTGTCAGTATAACAGCTGCTTGAGCATCTTTTGCCAGTTATTTCTGTGCACACACCAAGGATTCTCTTGGTAGCACGTCCTGAGATTTTAGAGTCTTGTATGTACAACATATCAGGAAATAATAACTTAACTCAGTAAAATGTATAGATCATTTGAAATTTTTTTATTATGGAAATAACAGATTTTGTCAGAAAACATAGTCAAGAGGAAGCTGTTCGTATAAAGTAATGACATACAAGCTAAATGAGACTTCTTTTTTACATTAAAATTTTTTGATAAGTGGCTAATGATCATGAACATAGCCATCTCTTCATTCACTATATGAATAAGTTGTGAGTTGAAGGTCTCATGGTCTTTTTAGTATTGAATAAGTCTTTAACCCGAATGTTTTTAATGAAATTTATATTAAAATATCACAGACTTTGTTAATAAATTTTTAGTATATCAAAAATAGTTTCATGTTCTCCACCAAGTATGTGGTATCACAAAGAGAGGAGCAAATTTTCACTTTAAAAATTCATGTAAAAAACGAAATACTGTAAAAAAGCGATATATTTGTTAAAAATTAGCTTTAAATTTTTTAGAAGTGTTTTAGGGGATGAAAAAGTTTTCCTTAACCTTCCTAGGGTTCCTGACTAGATCTGAGAATTAATCTGTCAGACATATATTAACAGGAGAAAAAGCACAAATTTATTTAAGAGACGTTTTACATAGGCAGAATTCCATGGACAGAAGGGCCTGGCTACAGTCAATGGGATCACAAACAGTTGGATGCAGCTGGGCGGTTAAAAGTTTCACTTTTACTTGACATGGGAGCTTTTCAGAAAGAAATGAAGACACAAAGAAACAGGCCTGTGTATTTTTATGCTAGGTTTTGAAGCGTGAGTGCACAGTATGGAAGAATAGTTAGTTTATGGGCAGAAAACTTTTCCCTTCTTCTTTTCTACATTATTTGGCATATGTTGGCATGACAAATTCTGCTCCCCTTCAGTAGGTTACAGAGGATGGGTTTTGTAGTAAACTAGGGGAAACTTACAATGCTTGTTTCTTAGGGTTCTTCTTGACATCCTTTGGTCAAGGATTTGAAAATAAGGATGTCCCTTTCCTCTGGGGAAGAGGGAGGGCAGGGTATATGGAGGTACTTCTCACATGAGGGTTCTGTGACTCTTCTCAGGGGCAGAAGGTGGGGCTGGGGGAGGGCACAGTGACCTTCTTGCTGCTGCCATTTTCTCAAGCTGCTTTAACTTAAAATATTCAGTATGCCAAGGTGCCATATTTTGGAGTAGTGTGTCCTCTAATCACATCAAGTTTTTTTATTTCTAAAGTTTTATTAAGATTAAGTAATATATAAATGTTAATTTGATATTAAAACATATACTTTATAGAATAAAAATATTATTTCTATTATGTAACCTTTAATAAAATTATTTGGCCTAAGATTTGGAAAGTAAGAGTAATTTCCTAGTAAAGAAAATGTTTGCTCTATAATTTGATTTCTATAATGAAAACCTTAGCACTACTAATTTTTGTAATAAAAAAATAACAAAACAGAATGATACCATTTTAAAAGTATTTTGGGTTTTCAATTCAATGCCTGTTAGAGTTTGTGTTTCCCATTATAGATGAAAATAGAATTGCAAAGTAAGGCTACACATAAAAGAGTAGGAGACATACAAGTTAATGGGAAATCTTCAAATTTCACAGTGATCATGTGGAAATCTGCTCTTACTGAAGATATGCAATTATCTTAAGGATATGTGAGGCAAAAAGGCAATAAGGGAGGTTTTCAGTGGTAAATCACACTGACGGTTATCCTTGAAAGGGTAAAGGAGACAGAATTACCAAATTTAGCAAAGGCTATACAAGTACAGAAGTATTAAAATTAGGGATAAATAATTTGAAAAAACAGTGAATCTTAAAATCATAGAGTAGTTATAGAACAAAACATATCTCTTCTTCTCCAGTTTCCTTTATCTTCAAAGAAAATGAATGATTTCATAGTGTTGCCATCTCTTTATGTTGTATTGAATTAATAACAGCAATATTTATATGCAGATAACTTAAAACCCAAAGGTCATTATAAGAGCACATGTAGTTTTATTAGAAAATGTTAACGGTTACACATATTTTGAAAGGATACCACCTACACATGCAGATCCATACACAAATGTGCTGCCCTTATTAGGGCTGACTCATCCTCTATTGGACAAAAGTAGTGAGTGAAAAGTTTGATGTTTTTAACTTTTCTGTTGAAATATAAACACAGTTAATAATGAGCCACATTTTAAAATATATATGTTTAGCATATGGTTTTGAATTCACAGTTTTGAACTTAGTAATAAGTGTAACCAAGGAAAAGATTTCTGTGCTTGCGGTGCAGAAATCCAAACTCTCACAGCGAGAGTTTGGATCAAAGTAAGGGTTTATGGCAGGGCACCAAGCAAAGGCGTGGGAGGGAGACAAGCCTCAGATTCACTCCAGCTTGGTGTCAGTAGTTTGGCTTTTCTGAATGTAAGTGAGTGGACCTGGGTTTGGTTCAGTAACAAGTAGATAAAATAACTACCAAATATAGATGATATGTTGATTAATGTTATATCAAGGCAATTTCCCAATGATGAAAGTCATGCCATGTAAAACAAACTGTGGGATTCTAATTGACCCAGCTGTTACGCTCTAAACTATATCATTGTATTTAAGCTGATGCTTCATTTCCCACCAGCTACCTGACCAGTTGCTAAGCACAGCAGGAACACTGAGGCAGGTTTGTCCCTGGGAGACATGGAGCTTTTATGATCCTGACTCAGACTCAAGGACTTACCATTGTCCTTACCATACTTTCCTCCAGCTGCATTGCAATTTAAGATCTTCTATCCAAACTCACTTCTCTTTTCTTCACATAATCAGAACCTTGTTATACTCTGTCAGCTCTCTTGACTTACCCACCTCCTTTCCATTTTCTTTTTATTTTTTTATTTTTTTTTAAATTTAAATTAGTTTATCTATTTTTTTTAACTATCATAGGCATTTTCCTCAATAAATCACTTGCTTAGCTAATTCCATTTTGGGGTTTGTTTCATTGAAGACCCTGACTAACACCCATATACTTTGGTATTTTGGGAATTTCATAGGAGGAAAACTACTTAGAAGTTCCTTTCTAGGTTTTTTATTTAGTTCTATAAAGCCTCATTTTGGTCTTTCAAATACTAATGGGATGCATAGTCAGATAATTTGTGAGAATTATCATAGTGACCAGATGCTGATGCAGCTCTTGGCAGCCCCTTATTTTCATATTCTTTCTCTTTAAATAGCTTTTGTTCTCCTAAAATAAATATTGGCAGTTCGGCCAATAGAGACATGTGCAAGGGAAGCAAGCAATCAATTTGAGTTAAACATAAGTGGAAGTCTTCCCTAGAACACTAAGAATGGGATGACTGACTTGTGTCATCTTTGCCACTGAAATACAAGAACATATGAAGAGAAATGTAGGGGTGTGCGATGAAGAATTTTAGATATTTTAGAGTATTCAGAAGAGGAACATAAAATGAAAATGAAAAAGCTTTGAAGTTTGAGAAAAACTTAACAGATCACATTTAGAAAAACAAAGCAGATTTCTACCTCTGTAACATAAGGATGGGCTTCCAAGTGGTGTCAGTGGTAAAGAAGTCACCTGCCAATACAGGAGACATAAGAGATGTGGGTTCACCTCTTACACTGTTGGTGGGAATGCAAACTAGTACAGCCACTATGGAGAACAGTGTGGAGATTCCTTAAAAAACTGGGAATAGAACTGCCATATGACCCAGCAATCCCACTGCTGGGCATACACACCGAGGAAACCAGAATTGAAAGAGACGTGTGTACCCCAGTGTTCATCGCAGCACTGTTTACAATAGCCAGGACATGGAAGCAACCTAGATGTCCATCAGCAGATGAATGGATAAGGAAGCTGTGGTACATATACACAATGGAATATTACTCAGCCATTAAAAAAAAATACATTTGAATCGGTTCTATTGAGATGGATGAAACTGGAGCCCATTATACAGAGTGAAGTAAGCCAGAAAGAAAAACAACAATACAGTATACTAATGCATATATATGGAATTTGAAAAATGGTAACGATAACCCTATATGCGAGACAGAATAAGAGACACAGATGCATAGAACAGTCTTACGGACTCTGAGGGAGAAGGTGAGGGTGGGACGTTCTGGGAGAATAGCATTGAAACATGTATATTATCATATGTGAAACAGAACACCATTCCATGTTCGATGCATGAGACAAGGGCTCAGGGCCGGGGCAATGGGATGACCCAGAGGGATGGGATGGGGAGGGAGGTGGGTGAGGGGTCCAGGAAGGGGAACACATGTAAACCCATGGCTGATTCATGTCAATGTATGGCAAAAACTATTACAATATTGTAAAATAATTAGCCCCCAACTAAAATAAATAAATTTATTAAAAAAAAAAATGTAACACCAAAAAAAAAAAAAAGTAAAAAAAGAAAAATAAGTCAGATAAAGACAAATATTGTATGTTATCACTTATACATGAAATCTAAAAAATGAAACAAACTCATGAATATAACAAGAAAAACAGACTCACAGATATAGAGAACAAACCAGTGGGGAAGGAGGGAGGGGCAAGATAGGGGTAGGGGACTAAGAGGTATAAACCACTATGTATATAATATATAAGTTACAAATATGTTGTAAAGCAGAGGGTATATAGCCAACATTTTATATGAATGGTGTATAACCCCCAAAGTTTTGAATCACTATGTTGTACACATGAAACTAATATTGTAAATCACCTAAACCTCAATAAAAACTAAAATTAAAATATGAAAAAAAAAAAAAGAGAGATGCGGGTTCAATCCCTGGGTGGGAAGAATCTCTGGAAAATTCCATGGACAGAGGAGCCTGGGAAGCTACAGTCCATGGAGTTGCAAAAGAGACACAACTGAAAGGACTTAACACAACATAAGGATATAGCAGGTGATCTCTAATGTCTTAAGATAAAGTTTACCTTAATATTTTAAGACTCCATTAATTTAGTAAATATTTACACAATGCCTGTTATATGCCTGCTTTATGCAAGACGCCAGGCTGTAGATCTTTAATAGGGAAGACAGACAAGTACCAACACGTGCAATACAGGGTGGTGCACACCATGAAAAGGTGCGCCTATGGTGTGATGGGATAATTTAATTCATTCATGTGAGAAGACTCAAGAAATTTCAAGTAAAAAATGTATGGTTAGAGCTTAGACATGAGTTCAGTTCCTGCTTGGTTTGGAGCAGGGGACTATGCATCTAGACAACAGCTTGTTTAAAGATACTAGGCCATCTGGTGACACAATCTATTTGGGGACATTAGGAAAAAGCACATCTTGAGGAAGTGATGCAGGTGAGCGAGCAAAATGTGTGAGACAGGAAATAGAGACAGGCCAGGTCTCTAAGCTCTTGGGAAACCAGAGCTTTCATTCTGAAAGCCATGAAAAGTATTGGAGGGATTTTACTAAAAAAAGTTCCATAATCAGTTTTGGCTTTTAGAAAGATTGCTTTGAGTGTAGTGTCTGAGTATGTGGCGACAGGCAGGGAAATATTTTAGAAGTTTACATAAGATGAATTAGCATATAATATGATTTAGTATATTTTGATTGGACAAATAGAAAATTAGTTGCAAAAAGGCATAGGATGTGAGTTCTAGAAATTGAATACATTTAATAAAGAAATCAGATCTCACTATAGTAAATGAAAGAGGGAATCTCTCTTGACTCTTTTCCTGGACTCTTGCCTTGTGTTAGCCACCATTCTAGCAGAGTTCCCCTCCTTAGCTGGCATCATTCACTGTAGTTGGCAATGATTCATTCTTCCCTTATTTGAAAGCAGTAATGGGAAGCTGGCATGGTTGAAGGTTACTGCCAAATGAAAGAAAATCATCCATGAGGAATCACTTGATAGAAAATTGAGCCTTTCAGAGTTGATCCTCTATAAAATGAGGGTTATCCCCCCAGATTGACTCTTGGATGATAAATATGCCTGTCCTAATGGTAGTTTATTAATGTACGATCTTCTGAAATTTCTTATCGCTTAGGTATAAACGAGCTTTAGGATAAAGGGGCAGATAAGGGTCAGAGACTCTTAAGTGGGGATAGAGGAGGTCAGTAAAAAAATTGGAATTGAAGGGTACCTTCAAAAGAAAGTCTAAATCAAAGTCAAATATACCCTCTGTTTTGTCCTCGAAAGGCGGCATTAGATTGGTCGATACCATGACATCACCTTGTGCTCATATTCCTTCCATGCTGTTACTGTGAACATCTCTGTTTTTACTGTGATCGTTAGTTTTGTTAGTTTACAAGTCTGTCTCTCCTGCTGGACCATAATCTACTAGAGAATAGATACTGAGTGTTTTTAATTTATTTATTGCCTGCACCTTGGATCAGTACTTGGTATATATCAGATACTTAGTAACTGTTTTTTCTAAGAGTACATAGCTTGATTGTTTATTATTTTTGAAAGAGAAAGTAGTCTTTTAAATGCTTTGAAAGTGGTCTGTTTCATAAATACAAGTTTCTTTTCTTTAGTTTTTCTTGTCTTCCAAGAATTACTCTGCTAAGCATGTAAACCTCACTCATGCTCTTTGCTTTAGGCAGCGATTTCAAGATCTTTGCTCATGTCAGTGTTACTGCTTACAGAAGTGCACCAGGGTTAAAGCTGAGCCCTCCGGCTTGTTTCCTGGCGTCAGCAGGGAAGGATTTAATTAGCCACTTAACTTCTTCAGGTGTAGGGGACAGCTCTCCCTCTTCTGTTAATGAGGTCTGAGGTGCCAGCCAGCCACACTCAGGCAGACTCTTTCCTACACAGCTGGTGAGCTGGCTTCCTGATGACTACTTAGTCCCGACTGGTATGAAAATAGCCCTGTCAGAATCTACCCTGGCTGTGCTCTGGGCAGTATTGTCTCCCTAATAACTTCAGAAGAGTTGTAACTCCAAAATCTATCTCCTGTCATTGACTGTTCTACTTTACTGAGGAGAAGGATCTTCTCACCTTCCTCTTTTTGGCTTAGGTCTTCCCCTTTCTTCCTTCAAGGAGATTTGTGTACAGAGAGAGTTTTGGTTTAGATTTTAGCTGTGTTTAAAAAAAAAAAAAGAAAACTTTTATTTGTGTTCAGGAATAATGACTTTTTTTCTGAAAATAATTTTAGATGCTTGCTTTGTATTAATAAAAATGCAAGCAATGCAGAAAAGTAAAGAGAAGAAAATGAAAAATACATCAGGCCCTCTATCCAGATGGAACTATTTAAAGCATTTAACAGAATTACCTTCAGATATATTTGTATGTGTGCAGATAAAAAATTAGATGAACCAAGGGACAGGCAAATATAATTTTAAAATAAATGAGATCTTTATATGTATGCTTCTATTTACTTCTAATTAAGTAAAAACAAGTATTATATCTATGTTCTCTTATATATAGGATATACCTTCTAGGACAGAGTGGATATTTTTTAAACTTTAAATATATTTTGAAGATACATATCAAATTATACCAATGGTTTTCAAATACTTTTTTTTTTTCAAACTCACACTGGTAACCTCATTCATATATTATGCACATTTCTATCAGATTTCAATATTAATATAATCAGCTTACAGAATATCAAAAAGGATCTTCTCAAAATAGCCAGAGCAGTGTGAGTACAAACTAAGAGTACTATTAGTAGTATTATAATAATAGTACTAATAGTAATTTAGAAACTGATTCTGAAATGGGGATGAGCATACTGATCATGTGGAAATTTATTAAAATGCAGATGATGATTCAGTAGATCTTTGAAGAGGCCTGACATCCTTCAAGCTCACAGGAGATGTTGATGTTGTTGGCCTTGGACTATCCTGTGAGCAGCAAAGTTTAGAAAGCACACAAAGTATTAGTTACTGTGTTAGGCTAAATCATCAGGGTTATATCCATAATCTCATTGAATCATCACAAAACTTATAACTACTACATTTAAAAGTATGAAATGGAGGCTCAGAAAGCATAAAATTTGTACCATAGGTCACTCTACTAGTTGGGTGCATATAGGTGCTTGAATCTAGGCCTGTTTCTTGACAGACGTGTTTTGCCTTTATAAGTTCCTCTGATGCTTTGTTTTGGAAGGCTGATTGCTGAGAATGATGAGGATTAAAATCTATAACATCATTAAATTATGTATAAACTAGAAATATCACAAACAGTCCATAAAACTAGAATAATTTACTTAAAAAATGCTTATGTAAGTTAAGTAAAAAATGGATTATCAGTGAAATTTTTCATGTATTATAAGAATTGAAGAATATTTTAAAGGAATTTTTAAGATTTATAAGTTAGTGTGGTAAAAATTACAATTTAGGAAAAACTGGATTATACTTAGCTTTAAGTTTAACATTAGAGAACATATAAGCTAATATATAAACCACAAGTATCAAGTATTTGCCCTATAAATTATTATCATCTATATTTTTACTTTATCAAATCTAAAATAAGTTACTTACACAAATAATTGGCCTTATTTGTACACCTAGATTTCACACTGAAATTTTCAGTATTTCTAAAAGAAGCCATCTTTACAGATTAAATTTGCAAGATTTGTCTGCAACTTAGATAAAATGAACATACTCCTTGAAAAATATAATTGTCAATATTGGCACAAGAAGAAAGAAGGTATCTGAATAGTTCTTTATCTGTTAAATAAATGAAATTTGTTATCAAAAACTTTTCATAAAGAAAACTTTCTGCTAACGTGGTTCACTGATGAATTCTATTGGAAATTTGAGGAAATAATAATACTATCACACAAATTCTCTCAGAACACACTCAATAAATGAGCATCATAAGTCAGACATAAGAGTACATATTCTATGTGTGTGTGCATGCATGTGTGCATTCAAAGTTGCTTCAGTCATGTCCAACTCTTTGCGACCCTATGGGCTGTAGCCTGACAGGCTCCTCTGTCCACGGGATTCTCCAGGCAAGAATACTGGAGTGGTTTGCCATGTCCTCCTCCAGGGGATCTTCACGACTCAGGGATCAAACCCATATCTCTCAGTCCCCTGCATTGGTAGACAGAGTCTTTACCACTAGTGCCATCTGGGAAGCCCACGTATTGTGTAATTCCACTTATATAAGTTGAAAACCTGCCTAAACTAGTCAATTATGACAGAAATCAGAGCAGCTATAGCCTATGTGGGTCTTGGAGTAAATGTGAAAGAAGCATGAGGGGATGTTTCTTTGACGAAGGAAATGATTGGGGTGGTTGTTAAAAGGGTATACATATTTTCCAGAACTCGAAAAATCATACAGTTCCTAAACCTGATTTATTTAAGGTGAAAAGGAAACAAATACCTTAAAAATGTCCCTGGTTCTCAAATTGATCCATATGCATAGTAAATTAAACTGGTATCAGGTTTGGGGAAAATATGCTGTCATTAAGAATAACTGAATAATCTGGAAACAGGGAGTAAGAATGTTTTGAATGATGAGATTGTTATTGGCATTATCTGAATGGTTGTCTAAAGTGATTACTTTGAAAGAGATAATGCATATTTGGATTAAAAGTCCCAGTATATTTAGTTAAGAATCATGTTATTTTGCAATTGCAACATATACTTTTTATTGTTCTCTAGTTTTTCCATGTTTAGAAATTTGTCTTTTTTCTGACCCAAGTGTTAATTCTTCCAGAGAGGAAATAAATTCCTAATGTTGCTGATTATTATATGCTTATTTTATCTTTTAAAATTAAAACTAGATGTCACTAAAGTTAAATGTCTCCTTTCTATAATATAATTTTTATAAGGAACCCAATCAAATCTTTACAGACTGGTTTATTTTTTGTTGCAATTTTTCAAATGTGTTTGCTAGTGCAATTCACTCCAGCAAGTGTTTATTTGGTGTTTCTTTGGTTCCAGGATAAGCTCAGTGAATTAAACACTATAAAAAAGCAAGGCATATGTCTCAAGGCACAATATTCTTAAGTTAGAATATATACCAGCTATTAGGTGGTGTGTGTCTGTTGACTAAGATAACTGGGATGATATAAAACCTATTTGGCATTGAAAAACACACTAAAGATAAAGTAATATTTTTTTCTCTGTAACATGACGTATATATAAAAATGAAAACCCAGATCTTCTCTCTATATACTCAGAACAGACACCCATGTGAAAACCAGAACAAAGTTTAGAGCTGGTTATAAACTCTGCACTTTAATGAATTGCTGATTTTAACATCTCTTAATACATCAATAAACTGCAAAGATTTTTTTTTTAGATTTTCCAGTGACAATCTTCAAAATCACAC
Source organism: Giraffa tippelskirchi (assembly GCF_054371585.1). NCBI lineage: Eukaryota > Metazoa > Chordata > Mammalia > Artiodactyla > Giraffidae > Giraffa > Giraffa tippelskirchi. Next base: position 87,486,831 of record NC_137285.1, on the reverse strand, counting down.
TTTGTTTCCCAACAAAACAGATCATAAAGTAATTTAGAATTAGAATATTAAATGTTCATATGTAAAGGTTTGCATATTTTTCTGATGTATAAGCCTAAATTAAAAAGTACTATCTTTAATGTCAGTGAACAAGTATTTTTGAAATTAAAGATGCAAATACCAGGAAGATAAATTGTCTCAAAACATAATGAGCAATTTAGGTACAGATTATGCAAACATTATTCTTTTTATTTTAGGTCTGTTTTAAGTAAGAATAGATTTGGGTTTTTTTAGTCTCATCTAGACTTTGAAATAAATGCTAATAAATTAAAATAAAGGTCAGACTTTATTTTTTCGGGCTCCAGAATCACTGCTGATGGTGACTGCAGCCATGAAACTAAAAGCCGCTTACTCCTTGGAAGGAAGGTTATGGCCAACCCAGATAGCATATTTAAAAGCAGAGACATTACTTTGCCAACAAAAGTCCGTCTAGTCAAGGCTATGGTTTTTCCAGTGGTCATGTATGGATGTGAGAGTTGGACGGTGAAGAAAGCTGAGCACCGCAGAATTGATGCTTTTGAACTGTGGTGTTGGAGAAGATTTTTGAGAGTACCTTGGACTGCAAGGAGATCCAATCAATCCATCCTAAAAGAGATCAATCCTGGGTGTTCATTGGAATGTCTGATGTTGAAGCTGAAACTCCAATACTTTGGCCACCTCATGCAAAGGGTTGACTCACTGGAAAAGACTCTAATGCTGGGTAGGATTGGGTGCAGGAGGAGAAGGGGACGACAGAGGATGAGATGGATGGATGCCATCACCGACTCGATGGACATGGGTTTGGGTAGACTCCGGGAGTTGGTGATGGACAGAGAGGCCTGGCGTGCTGCAATTCATGGGGTCGCAGAGAGTCGGACACGACTGAGTGACTGAACTGAACTGAACTGAATGCTGGAAGGAATATTTCAACTTGAAGCTATCTCAAAGCTTTGAAATATAAAGGAAAAATAGCAATAATATTCCTTGCTCCATTATCAAATTAACCTTATTTTATCTCCTATAAATAGTGTTTGTTTAACAGCCTTATAACATTCTTCCATTTAATTCATACTGACAGCTGTAGGGGAATTCTCATAAAATACTAAATGATCAAATTCTGATTTAGGAATGGAAATGGGTTATGATAGTATCACTGTGTTGTTTGATCACTTATAGACTGATGTTGCATGTGTGAAGTACTAGCTTTTTAGCTTTCCATATTTCCCTAAAAAGTGAAATATTTAAGATTAGTGAAAAAGTTATTGCTGTTTCAGACTTTGAATTTTTCATCATTATAACTAGGCTCAAACACATCTTTATTAATCAAAATAGGAGCCATTACTATCAACACATTTCTGCCAATGAGAAATACGTTTGTTCATTCCTGTAACATAGAAATCCATGCTTTGGGATTTGACGAACTCTTGGAAAGCATTCTGAAAGAGATGGGAATACCAGACCATCTGACCTGTCTCTTGAGAAACCTGTATGCAGGTCAGGAAGCAACAGTCAGAACTGGACATGGAACAACAGACTGGTTCAAATAGGAAAAGGAGTACGTCAAGGCTGTATATTGTCACCCTGCTTATTTAACTTATATGCAGAGTACATCATGAGAAACGCTGGGCTGGAAGAAACACAAGCTGGAATCAAGATTGCCGGGAGAAATATCAATAACCTCAGATATGCGGATGACACCACCCTTATGGCAGAAAGTGAAGAAGAACTAAAGAGCCTCTTGATGAAGGTGAAGGAGGAGAGTGAAAAAGTTGGCTTAAAGCTCAACGTTCAGAAAACTAAGAGAATGGCATCTGGTCCCATCACTCCATGGGAAATAGATGGGGAAACAGTGGAAACAGTGTCAGACTTTACTTTTTTGGGCTCCAGAATCACTGCTGATGGTGACTGCAGCCATGAAATTAAAAGACGCTTACTCCTTGGAAGGAAGGTTATGGCCAACCTAGATAGCATGTTTAAAAGCAGAGACATTACTTTGCCAACAAAAGTCCGTCTAGTCAAGGCTATGGTTTTTCCAGTGGTCATGTATGGATGTGAGAGTTGGACGGTGAAGAAAGCTGAGCGCCAAAGAATTGATGCTTTTGAACTGTGGTGTTGGAGAAGACTCTTGAGAGTTTCTTGGACTGCAAGGAGATCCAATCAATCCATCCTAAAAGAGATCAATCCTGGGTGTTCATTGGAATGTCTGATGTTGAAGCTGAAGCTCCAATACTTTGGCCACCTCATGCGAAGTGTTGACTCATTGGAAAAGACCCTAATGCTGGGTAGGATTGGGGGCGGGAGGAGAAGGGGCCGACAGAGGATGAGATGGTTGGATGGCATCACCGACTCGATGAACATGGGTTTGGGTAGACTCCGGGAGTTGGTAATGGACAGAGAGGCCTTGCGTGCTGCAATTCATGGGGTCGCAGAGAGTCGGACCCGACTGAGGACACGACTGAGCGACTGAACTGAACTGAACTGAACTGGAAAGCATTTTCTGCCTCCTAGTGGTTGAGGAAATATTTTCCTTGCAAAAAGCTGTCAAGATGCTTGACAGCTTGAGTAAGTTGGTAGTCAGTTGGTAAGATGTCAGGTGAATATGGTGGATGAGGCAAAACTTCCTATCCAAATTTGTTCAACTTTTGAAGCATTGGTTGTGCAATGTGTGGTTGGGCATTGTTGTGGAGAGGAATTGGTCCCATTCTGTTGACCAACGCTGGCTGTAGGCATTGCAGTTTTTGGTGCTTCTCATCAATTTGCTGAACATACTTCTCAGATGTAATGGTTTTGCCAGGATTCAGAAAGCTGTAGGGCAGATGCGCAGCAGACCACCAAACAGTGGCCATGACCTTTTTTGGTGCAAGTTTGGCTCTGGTAAGTGCTTTGGAGCTTCTTCTCGATCCAGCCACTCAGCTGGTCATCACTGGTTGTTGTATGAAATCCACTGTTCGTCACACGTCACAATCCAATCGAGAAATAGCTCATTGTTTTTGCATAGAATAAGAGAAGACAACACTTCAAAACGATGACTTTTTTGATTTCTGGTCAGCTCATGAGACACCCACTTACCGAGTTTTTTCACCTTTCCAATTTGCTTCAAATTCCAAATGACTGTAGAATGGTTGATGTTGAGTTCTTTGGCAACTTCTTGTGCAGTTGTAAGGTCAGCTTCGATGATGGCTCTCAATTGGCCACTGAGCTCCTCATCTCCAGGGCTCTTGTCACCTTTGCAAAACTTGAACCACTACTGCAGTGTAAGGTCATTAGCAGTTCCTGAGCAAAATGCATAGTTTATGTTGCGAGCTGTCTCCACTGCTTTATGACCCATTTTAAACTTTAATAAGAAAATTTCTCAAATTTGCTTTTTATCTAACATCATTTCCCTAGTCTACAATAAATATAAAATGATAGCAAGTAATAAATCATTAGCAAAAAATTCAAAAAATGCACATTAAAATGAGACAAAACATAACCACAGTTATTTGACAATGTATTCCAGTATCAAACACCTAAGCTCAAACAATGCAAAACTGCAATTACTTTGCACCAACCTAACAGAATCAGTAAGGAAAACTTTTGTTTCAACAAAAATACAAAATCTTATTACTGATACAGATTGCCGTTCAACATTATGTAGGGTGTCATTTGTGAACTGTTACTACTGTATAATCAATCTCACTTTTATGGTTTGGAACAGTTTTTGTCTTCAGAATAAGTAATTTACTTTTAAGGAGGTTTATCCTGTTGGTAGAAGAAGTACTTAACATTTTCAAATATATAGATAGAAACTTGAAAACCACAAACACACACACACACACACATTTTACCTAAGCAATACTGATTGAGCTGAGAAGTGAACTAAGAGATTTCATGTGTATCTAAATTGCCAGACATTTAATATCACATGATACAAAACATTTAGTTTTTTTAATAGATGAAAAGTTACTTCTTAAATAATTGTCATCCTATAGATATGATCACAAATATTAAAACTGGACTTTTATGTCTACTTTATATGACTTGGGAAATACTCTCTGATATATTCCATAGAAAATGCAGTATCTAGTTTTCTTTGGTATTTGGAAAATGAATATTATTTGCATGAAATTTTCATGGGGCACATAGGAGGTTAAAGGAATGCATATGATGGAAAAACATTAGGAAACCTAGCTCTGTATTTTCTAATGAATGAAAATTGTAGCCCATTGTGTAGGTTTGTTTCTTTGAATTGTCTATTGTATTTCCTCCTCCTTTTAAAGGATTGCTTATTTTGTGAGTCTTCTGCTCCCAGCCAGTCCAACCATAACTTTTTTTTTAAATAAATGATACTGATTAGAGTTGAGTACCAGTGAGGTTCTTTTAGCTCCCTGTGCAATATATTTTCCTTTGATACTCAGGAGATAGAATAAGCTATGCTAGCATATTGTATTTCTTGAAAATCAGTGATGGTATTGAGTTTATGTGGCCTTCTGTGACATACCTAGCCTTCAAATTCAGGTATTTGGGAGAAGGCATTTGGGCTCTGTTGCCACTCTTAACACTGTTATGGAATGTAAAGTTTAACAACTGATCAAAATTTAAAATAAAATTTACATAATGTTCCAGGGGAAGAAAATATGACAAACATTGTGGCTGGTATTTATGTAACAACAAGGAAGATGAACTCTTTGCCAACACTGTGAGCCAACTATATTTAATAGCATAACTGCAAGCAAGAATTACATATGGTGATAATCACCACATGGTTAACACTATCAATAGATTCTAGACACAGTTTTAATTTTATCTCAGTGGTTTGCAATGATACACATCTAGTTAAAGTGACTATTTCTATTGACACATACCACATTTTCTTCTTGGGTAGGAAAAGTAACTTTTTTCTAAATATACTGCTTTAAGAAATAAGTGTTAAATAGGGATTTATTATTGATTAACAGTAATCTGTGTGTCCATAAACTTAGATAAAGACACTCTATACGAAGAAAACTTTTGGTGGATTTGTGTTTGTGGAAATTTTATGGTTCATTTCCTGCTACAGTAAAACAAAACTTTTTTTAGAGGAGATGAACTTTCCAAGTGTCTCAGTGGTAGAGTCTGCCTGCCAATGCAAGAGATGCAGATTCAATCCCTGGGTCAGGAAGATCCCTGGAGAAGGAAATGGTGACTTACTTCAGTATTCTTTTTTTTTTTTTTTTAAATAAATATGTATTTATTTATCTTTATTTTTGTGTTTTTGTCTGTGCTGAGGCTTTGATACTCAGGGCTCTTCTCTAGCAGTGGCACGTGTGGGCTGCTCCTTGTGGGTGATGCGAGGCCTCTGAGTGCAGTGGCATCTCTGGAGCACAGGCCCTGGGGCACCGACTTCAGCTGCAGCCCGTGGGCTCAGTAGCTGCGGTGCCTGTGCTCTAGGAGTACAGGCTCAGTGGTCGTGATGCTTAGTTGTTTATGGAATGTGGGATATTAAGATTCACTCTAAAAACAGAAAATTAATTTACTAAGAATGAGGAAATACCATAGTAAATCTTCACTGCAAGATTTTCCTACTCTATATAACCAACATAGCAAATCCAGTAAGAAGTAGAATACCTGCAGTGTTCACCGGACAGTTTTGGGTGCTAATGATAAAAAAAAAAAAAAAAAAAAGTGAAGTAACATATAATGGCAATACTGTCTATCTCAAAAATCTATGAATACTCTCAGACAAGTTTAAGTAAATCTATGGGCCAAACGTGCAGGGAGTTTAATATTATTATCATCTTGCATTACTGTAGTATGTTCACTGAAAACATAAATGACCTCACAGTTTAATTGGAGAACATATACAGAAAACAATTTTTTTTTTTTTTTTTGGTGTATTCATTGCCTACCTTTCCAGTTTAATTTATGAGCCCTTTCCTCTTTGGAGTTTATTCTCAAACCAAAACGAATTAACTTCAGGTCCTTGAAGGTGTCATGCTGTTTCACAATTCTTTGCCTTTGTATATCATATCTTCTCTGACTATAAAGCCCTTAATCACCCTTGTCAACCCGATGAGCTCCAACTCGTTCTTTAAGATGTGGCTCAGAGTTTCTGACTGCCCCAGATAGACCAGATTATTGTTCTTTTCTGCTGCCACTGCCCCTTATACATACCTGTATTCTAGTCTTTGCAGAAATAGAGAGGTTGCTTTTATTTTATTTGTTATTTCTTCTAGCCTTGAGCTGTTTTTGGACAGGAACAGGGTACTATTATGCTCTGTATCCCACATATGTATCACTGGGCCTGACATACTAAAGATGACCAGCAAATGCTGAATACATAATTTCATTATAAGGCAAATACTAAACACTAAAATATTATTTTATGCTAAGTTGTGTTTTACTGACCATGAGTGCTGTGCAAATTCACAGAGGGAGAAGAAAGGTGAAGGCAATTATGTTAAGCCTAAGATTATAGAGAAGGTGAGTTTCTTGTTATTTCTTGAATACGTTAAGTATTTGAGTAGGCTTAAAGGAAAACAGTGTATCCAAAGCAAAGGGAACAAGGTACTAACGGAGAATAATGAATATTATATTGCACATTTCAATATGACGTCTGTTATGACATTCCCGGTAGCGAATGACAGAAAATCCAACTCAGAAAAGTATAAATTTAAAGGAAACATGTTACCTCATTTAACAGTTACCACCATAACAGTCATGAAGTAGAGTGGAGAGAAGCTTTGAAAGAAATTTCGAACATGTAATCTGTCTTTTTTGAACTTTGTCTTTGAATTGTGGACTTGGTTCTCAGGTTGACTCTTTTATACGTGGCTAGATTTCTGCCACAGTACAAGGTAACATACTCAGTTACAATTCTGCAGAGCAGGAGACACAGGGTGGATTTTCCGTGTGAGGAAATATTTCCTCACATTTCCTCAGCAGAATCTCCTTAATTGGCATAACTAAGTCACAGCCCTCATTAGAATTGGGAATTGAATTAACATAACTGACTAATATTTATGATTTATCCCTGTGCCACACTGAGAGGGAGCAGACAACTGTTAAGAAAGAAAATGGAGCAAACGGCTATTGAATAGGCAACCAGCAGTTTCTGAGACATTATGTTTTGAGGAAAATAGAAAACATATTTGTATGCATGTGGTGAGAACAGTTGAAGGAGAAATGTAGACTTAATGCAAGAGGAAATAAGAGGGGTTTGAAAGTTTTAGATAATGTGTATAACATATTGAGATAGAAGATTTTCTTTGGAGAGAGCTGCATTAACTTTTTTTAAGACTTGCTACAAGTTTTTCTCACCTATTGAGAAATAATATTTCTTTTCAGAAGAACATATTTATTCTTGTCATGAAGCTATAGAGTATATGGTAAAAATGGAAAATTTTACTTTCTAAATGCATGTGTGATCCTCTGAAATATAAATTCATGTAATAGTTTTTAAACATTTGTAAACAAAATATCCTCATTGCATTCTACTTTAAAAATTATTCTAACATGTTTTCTTTTACATTTCTTAATAAAATGGAAAAGGTTACTTGTCAAAGAAATAAACTACCTCCTTGCAGTCTCTTCCATATGTTAATGCCTTTTATTGAATGATACTCTAAAGAGTTACTTGTGAAGCTACAACCTTATAAATTTAGCAAAGAAATGTTTTTACTTCAATAAACATTAAGCATAGGCAGGTATATAGGAAAGATATCTCAGATTTTATTCACCTGAATACACATGCTATAATGATAATTTCTGCATATGCCCAAGAATTTGTCTAGTTTCTATTGTCTGGTTTCAATTAATCTATAATTTAGTAGAAAAAATTCATCACAGATGCATTTCTCAGAAGTTTCAGTCATCATACTTACACAGTGATCTCAAGATGATATCATATCTATTTATTGATCCTTTTAGCACCAACAAATTGAAATAAACCACTGTTAGATACTGTGTTAATGTTCTTAGTTTTTACTACTTGTTTTCAAATTATCACATTTTAATAAATCAAGTTTTCTTATTTATACTTCTGTTTTAAAAACAAAGTCAATAAACATAACACAGTTTTAATGCATAGGATTTAGTTTAAAAATAAACACACTGAGTCTTATATTAGGTTAGCAAGCAGGTAGATGACTTATCAATTATTAATAAGGAATTTTGAGTATAAAGGCCTGAGACTAATCGTTGTTACCTGTCAGAGCCAACATCCCCTTCCACAACCAATATTTGTCATATCTACTTTATTATCCTAAGATAAAATTGATAGATAATATAATCTACCCACACAATTTTAAAAAATCAATAAAAAGAACTAACTGTATCATAAAGGAGAAATAAACTGAATGTGATTCTAAACTAGCATTCATTGAAGTATGGAGATGTACTAATGGGAGAGTTGGGTGTTTGTTCTTACAAACAGAATCACGGCAGCAGATACAGCTGCCAGCGTCTGTGGTGCCTAATCACTGTGAAGCCCAATATCCCTGAAATATTCAAAATATGCTCTCAGAGAGAACCCTTGCTTTGGACTGAGACTCTTGTTTCAGTGCAAGGAATGATGTAATCTGGGAAAGAATAAATATCAAGTAAAAAACTTTTAGCTTGTATTTACCAATTCATTGGGATTTAGGCTTGCTGATTTTTTTTGTTTATAAAGAAAACACACACTATTGAGCATTTTTCTCAAAAGGAATAGAAAAAGAAATACATTTAAAATTACTTATGAGAGGATGTGGAAATTATTATCTAACTTATTATATAGATAAAGGGTCGATATTATGCCTACATTCAAATACTGTTTAAAAGAGCTTTGAATGAAATGAGAAATATAAATAAGTGAAAATGTAGCTATAATATGACATTGTATGTTCAGTATGATCTCACATAAGTAAAAATTGTTTTTGTTTAATTGCTAAATCAAGTTCACTTCTTTTTGTAACCCCATGGACTGTAGCCCTTCAGGCTCCTCTGTCCATGAGATTTTCTAGGCAAGAATACTGGAGTGAGATGCCATTTCCTTCTCCAGGAAATCTTTCTGACCCAAGGACTGAACCTGTGTCTGTCTCCTGCTTGGCCACTTGGCCATTGATTTTTTACCACTGAGCCAGCAGGGAAGCCCTATAAGTAAAAGTACATGGAGGGAAATAGGCCAAAATCTTAATAATGGTTAATTCTGCATTTTAGGACTACTCAGGGATAATGTTTCCACATTTTCCCTCTAGTTCACTATGATTTAAAAAATATCACAACAGATGATCAATATATAAAAAAAAACTTAAACATTAGATGAAGCGAGAGAATCGACATGAATTTTTGTCCAGTTCTTCACTTCTTATATTTTTAACCTCCCACATCACCAGATTTCCCTTCTCCTATACAGGCAATACCCTGTATTTCTTCTATGATTCTTTCCTCTTCTTTCATCTGTGAAGTTTGGGTAGTCCTTGATGTTCTTTCCTTAGCTTCTCAGTTCTGTCCCTTTCTTTTTTTCCATATTAGTATTACCCACCCCTGTATATTCTCTGGGCTCTAAAACAGTTTATAGATTACTACTTGATAGCTTCCTCTGGTATCATGGTGGCACCTGAGACATAGTACCCCTTGTTTTAAGCTCCTCGTGCATTCCTACACACCAGCATATAAAGAAAGCTGAGCATGAAAGAATTGATGCTTTTGTACTGTGGTGTTGGAGAACACTCTTTTTATCTTAATTATTTTTTAAAATTTTAATTGGAGGCTAATTACTTTACAATATTGTAGTGGTTTTTGCCATACATTGACATGAATCAGCCATTGGTGTACATGTGTCCCCCATCCTGAACCTGTTTCCCACTTCCCTCCCCATCCCATCCCTCAGTGTCGTCCCAGTGCACCGACTTTGAGTGCCCTGTTTCAAGCATTGAACTTGGACTAGTGATCTATTACACATATGGTAATATACATGTTTCAATGATATTATCTCAAATCATCCCACCCTTGCCTTCTCACACAGAGTCCAAAAGTCTGTTCTTTACATCTGTGTCTCTTTTGCTGTCTTGCATATAGGGTCATCATTACCATCTTTCTAAATTCCATATAAATGCATTAATGTATTGGTGTTTTTTTCCTGACTTACTTCACTCTGTATAATAGGCTCCAGTTTCGTCCACCTCATTAGAACTGATTCAAATGCTTTTTTTTTTAACAGCTGAGTAATATTCCATTATGTGTATGTACCACAGCTTTCTTATCCATTTGTCTGCCAATGGACACTCTTGACCATCCCTTGGACTGTAAGGAGATCAAACCAGTCAATCCTAAAGGAAATTAGTCCTGAATATTCGTTGGAAGGACTGATGCGGAAGCTGAAGCTCCAATACTTTGGCCACCTGATGTGAAGAGCTGAATCATTGGAAGAGGCCCTGATGCTGAGAACGATTGAAGGCAGGAGGAGAAGGGGATGACAGAGGATGAGATGGCTGGATGGCATCACCGACTTGATGGACCTGAGTTTGAACAAGCTCTGGGAGCTGATATTGGACAGGGAAGTCTAGCGTGCTGCAGTCCCTGGGGTCACAAAGTGTTGGATTTGACTGAGCAATTGAACTAAACTGAGCATATTCCCCGCTTACTATCACTCTACATACTTATTTTCAAACTAATGGATAGCATTGATTGTTTCTTAACAATTTCCTTCTGTAATAGTGGCCTAGAATTTCTGTGAGAGGAACTTAAGGATAGCAATTTTTTAGTAAGAGAGAAAGCTGTGTAATATTACAGTAGATTACACTTTAATGGATATGGATGATTTGGGGGAAAGTGAGTGGTTAAATCCATACCCATAGTCTGCCTTTGTCCTTTTTCCTGTTCGTAGAATGAGCACCACACTAGACCCTACATGCTTCATTGCTGTATTCCTGCGGTGATCCTCTATCTGGAGTTGAGAGCTCTTAAAGTAAGGTCCCTGACATCATGTTAGGCTATTTTGGTTTTACTCTGTTAAGAGTTTTTTGCACTCCTTTAGTGACATTATTCTCTTATCCAAAGAAAAAAAAGAAAAAAGAAATTGCCTACAATTGCTCTGTTTACCAGTGAAATAGAGATCTTTATCTTATTCAAAGCACTTCAGAACCTTATTGAAGTCTTATATTTTTCTGCTTCTCCACCAGTAGCTTACCCACATGTGCTAGACTTGACCCTTAATTAAATTGCTGTTACGCATATATACTTGTTTCATTTTCTGTTATGCAGCATTCTATTTTCCTGCTCTATCTATAAAACAATCTCTTCAACTCAAGAGCTGCCTTCCATATGCAACAATCTTTGACTGTTCTAACACCATCACTGTTGGTCTGTGTGTCTACTGTAAGTCTTGCTTCTCTCTGATATGCCCTGTGGTTATTTATGTTCATGTATTAGAATTTCTGTTTGACTCCAGCTAATTTAAGGGCAGGTCTCTGAATGATTATTTTTAATGTTTCCAAAGCATAAATCATTGCCTTATACATAACAGGGTCACACTAAAAATGCATTGAGTGAATCCATAAATAAACATAGATGATAATATTTGTTTTACAATCCACTGTTAATTTTGTTAAATGCCTTTACTTTTATATGATATAGTTCTTATACATTTGACTTTTTCTGTTAAATTTAACCCCTATGGTTTTCATATATTTCTGTTTTTATTTTCTTTTACTTCTAGGTTTTCCTGTGTGTTTACCTTCCTTTATTAGCTCTTCCAAACAATTTTGATTTTCTAGTGAATTGGAAACATTGCGCTAAATGTCTGATTTAAGTTTCAAGGAATAGGAAAAAACTATAATTTTTAGGTGACATTGCATTAAAGAGCTCTAGAAGTTGGTAAAGTCTTACCTTTTCTGTTTTATTTCCTTTTATTAACCACATTTTCAAAATATTTTTATCAATTCAGTACCCAAATTCTACTTACTGCAACAGATAGCCACATATTATTTCTAAGGTGTTGTTTATCAAGTTAATATACATTTCTTTACTTATTAATCAAATAGGATTATAGGATTATAATTGTAGTAGTTTACTCTTCATTTTCAAAATATATCAACTCAGTTCAGTTCAATTCAGTCGCTCAGTTGTGTCCGACTCTTTGTGACCCATGGACTGCAGCACACTAGGCTTCCCTGTCCATCACCAACTCCCAGAGCTTGCTCAAACTCATGTCCCTTGGGTCGGTGATGTCATCCAACTATCTCATCCTCTGTTGTCCCCTTCTCCTCCTGCATTCAGTCTTTCCCACTCATTTTCTGATGAGTCAGCTCTTTGCATCATATGGCCAAAGTATTAGAGCTTCAGTTTCAGCATCAGCCCTTCCAGTGAATATTCAGGGTTGATTTCCTTTATGATTGATCTCCTTGCAGTTTGATCTCCTTGCAGTTCAAGGGATTCTCAAGAGTATTCTCCAACACTGCAGTTTCAAAGCATCAGTTCTCTGGCTTTCAACTTTCTTTATGGTCCAACTCTCACATCTATACATAACTACTGTTAAAACCATAGCTCTGACTATATGGACCATTGATGGCAAAGTAATGTCTGTGCTTTTTAATATGCTGCCTGGGTTTATCATAGCTTTTCTTCCAAGGAGCAAGCTAGGGAAGATTTATTGCTAAGTAAGTTTTATACCCAGGATCATGCATATAAAAAGCTCATTTTGTATATGACTGTCATTAAATAAAAGATTGTCTTAAAATTTGATTACAGCTTAGTATTCTGAATTTCTTTTTCATTTGTAAAAATGAGAAATCATCATAATAAACAACATTGATTCATATTTTTGTTCTAGTACCTTTTGGGAACTTTTCTAATTTTAATCAATGGTATATTAGTTTCTTCATTAAAACAAAATGTGTTAAGTTGAATGAACATAGTTTTATTAATTTGGAATATTATTATAGTAATGAATAATATAAGTATATGACTCATTTATTTTAATACATGAAAATTTGATACAATATTTATATTAAAATCTTATAATATGTCTAAGTTTGTTAATCTTCATTTGCATATCTTGGTTCTCACAATATCCCTGTGAATTAAATAAAGCAAGTATTCTTTACCCTTTGTTGATAGGGAAGGAAATTAAGGTTAGAAGGTTGAAGAAATCTGCCCAGTGTCAAAACAGTCAGAAAAAAAAATCAAGATGCAAATTCTTATCTCAGTTACTTTTCCTTGACTCTTTTTGTCTAGTTACTTTCAGTTTGACTCTGTTGATAACACTGAATAATTTAGAGAAGAGATAACACCTATCCTACTCAAACTCTTCCAGAAAATTGCAGAGGAAGGTAAACTTCCAAACTCATTCTATGAGGCCACCATCACCCTAATACCAAAACCTGATAAAGATGCTACAAAAAAAGAAAACTACAGGCCAATATCACTGATGAACATAGATGCAAAAATCCTTAACAAAATCCTAGCAAACAGACTCCAACAACATATTAAAAAGATCATACATCATGACCAAGTGAGCTTTATCCCAGGGATGCAAGGAATCTTCCATATCCGCAAATCAACCACTGTTCAGTTCAGTTCAGTTCAGTCGCTCAGTCGTGTCCGACTCTTTGCGACCCCATGAATAGCAGCACGCCAGGCCTCTCTGTCCATCACCAACTCCCGGAGTCTACCCAAACCCATGTCCATCGAGTCGGTTATGCCATCCAACCGTCTCATCCTCTGTCGTCTCCTTCTCCTTCCGCCCCCAATCCCACCCAGCATTAGGGTCTTTTCCAATGAGTCAACACTTCGCATGAGGTGGCCAAAGTATTGGAGTTTCAGCTTCAACATCAGACCTTCCAATGAACACCCAGGATTGATCTCTTTTAGGATGGATTGATTGGATCTCCTAGCAGTCCAAGGGACTCTCAAGAGTCTTCTCCAACATGACAGTTCAAAAGCATCAATTCTTTGGTGCTCAGCTTTCTTCACCGTCCAACTCTCACATCCATACATGACCACTGGAAAAACCATAGCCTTGACTAGACGGACTTTTGTTGGCAAAGTAATGTCTCTGCTTTTAAATATGCTATCTAGGTTGGCCATAACCTTCCTTCCAAGAAGTAAGCGTCTTTTAATTTCATGGCTGCAATCACCATCAGCAGTGATTCTGGAGCCCAAAAAAATAAAGTCTGACACTGTTTCCACTGTTTCCCCATCTATTTCCCATGAAGTGATGGGGCCAGATGCCATGATCTTAGTTTTCTGAATGTTGAGCTTTAAGCCAACTTTTTCACTCTCCTCTTTCACCTTCATCAAGAGGCTCTTTAGTTCTTCACTTTCTGCCGTAAGGGTGGTGTCATCCGCATATCTGAGGTTATTGATATTTCTCCCGGCAATCTTGATTTCTCCCAGCAATCAGTGTAATACACCACATAAACAAATTGAAAAACAAAAACCATATGATTATTTCAATAGATGCAGAGAAAGCCTTTGACAAAATTCAACATCCATTTATGATAAAAACCTCCCAAAAAACAGAAATAGAAGGAACATACCTCAACATAATAAAAGCTATATATGACAAACCCATGGCAAACATTATCCTAAATGGTGAAAAACTGAAAGCATTTCCCCTAAAATCAGGAACAAGACAAGGGTGCCCCCTCTCACCACTACTATTCAACATAGTTTTGGAAGTTTTGGCCACAGCAATCAGAGCAGAAAAAGAAATAAAAGGAATCCAGATTGTAAAAGAAGAAGTAAAACTCTCACTGTTTGCAGATGACATGATCCTCTACATAGAAAATCCTAAAGACTCCACCAGAAAATTATTAGAGCTTATCAATGAATATAGTAAAGTTGCAGGATATAAAATTAACACACAGAAATCCCTTGCATTCCCCTACACTAACAATGAGAAAACAGAAAGAGAAATTAAGGAAACAATTTCACTCACCATCACAATGAAAAGAATAAAATACTTAGGAATATATCTACCTAAAGAAATAAAAGACCTGTATATAGAAAACTATAAAACACTGGTGAAAGAAATCAAAGAGGACACAAATAGATGGAGAAATATACCGTGTTCATGGATTGGAAGAATCAATATAGTGAAAATGAGTATACTACCCAAAGCAATCTGTAGATTTAATGCAATCCTTATCAAGCTTCCAACGGTATTCTTCAGAGCAAATAATTTCACAATTAGTATGGAAATACAAAAGACCTCGAATAGCCAAAGCAATCTTGAGAAAGAAGAATGGAACTGGAGGAATCAACCTGCCTGACTTCAGGCTCTACTACAAAGCCACAGTCATCAAGACAGTATGGTACTGGCACAAGGACAGAAATATAGATCAATGGAACAAAATAGAAAGCCCAGAGATAAATCCACGCACCTATGGACATCTTATTTTTGACAAAGGAGGCAAGAATATACAATGGAGAAAAGACAATCTCTTTAACAAGTGGTGCTGGGAAAACTGGTCAACCACTTGTAAAAGAATGAAACTAGATCACTTTCTAACACCACACACAAAAATAAAATCAAAATGGATTAAAGATCTAAACGTAAGAACAGAAACTATAAAACTGCTAGAGGAAAACATAGGCAAAACACTCTCTGACATAAACCACAGCAGGATCCTCTATGACCCACCTCCCAGAATATTGGAAATAAAAGCAAAAATAAACAAATGGGACCTAATTAAACTTAAAAGCTTTTGCATAACAAAGGAAACTATAAGCAAGGTGAAAAGACAGCCTTCAGAATGGGAGAAAATAATAGCAAACGAAGCAACGGACAAACAATTAATCTCAAAAATATACAAGCAATTCCTGCAGCTCAATTCCAGAAAAATAAATGACCCAATCAAAAAGTGGGCCAAAGAACTAAACAGACACTTCTCCAAAGAAGACATACAGATGGCTAACAAACACATGAAAAGATGCTCAACATCAGAGAAATGCAAATCAAAACCACAATGAGGTACCATTTCACACCCATCAGAATGGCTGGTATCCAAAAGTCTACAAGCAATAAATGCTGGGGAGGGTGTGGAGAAAAGGGAACCCTCTTACACTGTTGGTGAGAATGAAAACCAATACAACTAATAGGGATAACAGTGTGGAGATTCGTCAAAAAACTGGAAACAGAACTGCCATGTGACCCAGCAATTCCACTGCTGGGCATACACAGTGAGGAAGCCAGAATTGAAAGAGACATGTGTACCCCAATGTTCATCACAGCACTGTTTATAATAGCCAGGACATGGAAGCAACCTAGATGCCCATCAGCAGACGAATGGATAAGGAAGCTCTGGTACATATACACAATGGAATATTACTCAGCCATTAAAAAGAATACATTGGAATCAGTTCTAATGAGGTGGTTCTAATGAGGTGGATGAAACTGGAGCCTATTATACAGAGTGAAGTAAGCCAGAAAGAAAAACACCAATACTAACACATGTATATGGTATTTAGTCAATCAGTAAAGATAACCCTGGATGTGAGACATCAAAAGAGACACAGATAAATAGAACAGTATTATGGACTCTATGGGAGAGGGCGAGGGTGGGATGATATGGGAGAATGGCATGGAAGCATGTAAATTGTCATGGGTGAGGCGAATCGCCAGTCCATGTTCGATGCATGATACAGGGTGCTCGGGGCTGGTGCACCGGGATGACCCAGAGGGATGGGATGGGGAGGGAGGTGGGAGGGGGTTTCCGGAAGGGGAAAACACTTACACCCATGGTGGATTCATGTTAGTATATGGCAAAACAAATAAAAAAATAAATTAATTAAAAAAATAAAAATAAAACAAAAAATTTTTGTTTACTGGTTTCACAATTTTAATTGGTTTAACTAAGGGCCTATATGTCAAATGATAAATCATAATAAACTTGCTAGCTTCCTATGTGCCTGTTAAAATATGCAAAGGTAAATAAGGAGACAAAAATATAAAGGTTTAACAATATCTATATAAATAGAAAAACAAATATATGGACACTGATAGTAAATTTTCAATCCATATTTGAAGTTTAGGTATAAGAGCTTTCAGAGACCAGAAAGAAGAGAGGTGATTCAGAGGTTTTTTGGTTTTTTTTTTTAATATTTTTTTAATATTTATTTTTTAATTAAAGGGAAAGCTAAAGGAAGTGTTTGTATATCAGGAGAAACGATGTGTTATTTCATTCAGAAAATTATACATGTGTGACTTTGAATGAAGTCATTGTGGAATGGATATATGTGAGAACTATTTTGATGGGATCCCATGTAAGGAGTCTAACAAGAATTTGAGGTTTTAATACTGTTCCAATAATGGTGAGTTCAGTTGGTAAAGAATCCGCCTGCACTGAAAGACACCACAGTTCAATTCCTGGGTTGGGAAGATCCCTTGGAGAAGGGATAGGCTACCCATTCCAGTATTTTGGGGCTTCCCTTCTGGCTCAGCTTGTGGTAAAGCATTTGCATGCAGTGCAGGAGACCTGAGTTCAATCACTGGGTTGGAAAGATTCCCTGGAGAAGGGAAAGGCTACCCTCTCTAGTATTCTGGCCTGGAGAATTCCATGTTATATAGTCCATGGGGTCACAAAGAGTTGGACATGACTGAAAGAATCACACTTTCACTTTCACAGTAATAATACTAATTGTAGAGATTTTGAAATACTTACCATGGGTCAGATACAGTTTCCCAATGGTTTACATATAAAACTTATATAATCTCCATGAGAACATTGTGGTAATGGTTTTACTTTTGTCTTTGTTTCATTCATGAAGAAAATGGAAGCCCATAGAGTTAAGTTAACTGCTCAGGGTAACACAGCTGTTCAGTTCAGTTCATTTGCTCAGTTGTGTCTGACTCTTTGCGACCCCAAGGACTGCAGCACATCGGGTCTCCCTGTCCATCACCAACTCCCGGAGCCTGCTCAAACTCATGTCCATTGAATCGGTGACGCCATCCAACCATCTCATCCTCTGTCGTCCCCTTCTCCTCCTGCCTTCAGTCTTTCCCAGCATCAGGGTCTTTTCAAATGAGTCAGTTCTTCTCATCAGGTGGCCAAAGTATTGCAGTTTCAGCTTCAGCATCAGTCCTTCCAATGACTATTCAGAACCAATTTCCTTTAGGATTGACTGGTTGATCTCCTTACAGTCCAAAGGACTCTCAAGAGTCTTCTCCAACACCACAATTCAAAAGCATCAATTATTCAGTGCTCACCTTTATTTATAATCCAACTCTCACATCCATACAAGACTACTGGGAAAACCATAGCTTTGACTAGACAGATCTTGGTCAACAAAGTAATGTCTCTGCTTTTTAATATGCTGTCTAGTTTGGTCATAGCTTTTCTTCAAAGTAACAAGCATCTTTTAATTTCATGGCTGCAGTCACCATCTGCAGTGATTTTGGAGCCTAAGAAAAGAAAGTCTGTCACTGATTCCATTGTTTCCCCACTTATTTGCCATGAAGTGATGGGACCAGATGCCATTCATGTTCTTTTTTTGAATGTTGAGTTTCAAGCCAGCTTTTTCACTCTCCTCTTTCACTTTCATCAAGAGGCTCTTTAGTTCTTCACTTTCTGCCTTAAGGGTATTGTCATCAGCGTATCTGAGGTTATTGATATTTTTCCCTGAAATCTTGATTCCAGCTTGTGCTTCATCAGCCCTGCATTTCACATGATGTACTCTTCATATCAGTTAAATAAGCAGGGTGCTGATATACAGCCCTGATGTACTTCTTTCCCAATTTGGAACCAGTCTGTTTTTCTATGCCTGGTTTTAACTGTTGCTTCTTGACTTGCATACAGGTTTCTCAGGAGGCAGGTTAGGTGGTCAGGTATTCCCTTCTCTTGAAGAATTTTCTGCAGTTTGTTGTGATCTACACAGTCAAAGGCTTTGACATAGTTAATAAAGTGAAAGTAGATGTTTTTCCAGAACTCTCTTTTTTTTTCAATGATCCAGCAGATGTTGGCAATTTGACCTCGCTTCCTCTGCCTTTTATAAAACCAGCTTGAACATCTGGAAGTTCATGATTCACGTATTACTGAAGCCTGGCTTGGAGAATTTTAAGCGTTACTTTGATAGCGTGTGAGATGAGTGCAATTGTGTCGTAGTTTGAGTATTCTTTGGCATTGCCTTTCTTTGGGATTGGAATGAAAACTGACCTTTTCCAGTCCCGTGGCCTTTGCTGAGTTTTCCAAATTTGCTGGCATATTGAGTGTGGCACTTTCACAGAATCATCTTTTAGAATTTGCAATAGCTCAACTGGAATTCCATTACCTCCACTAGCTTTGTTTGTAGTGATGCTTCTTAAGGCCCACTTGACTTCACATTCCAGGATGTCTGGCTGTAGGTGAGTGATCACACCATCGTGGTTATCTGGGTCGTGAAAAACTTTTTTGTCTAGTTCTTCTGTATATTCTTGTCATCTCTTCTTAATATCTCTGCTTCTATTAGGTCCATACCATTTCTGTCCTTTATTGTGCCCTTATTTGCATGAAATGTTCCCTTGGTATCTCTAATTTTCTTGAAGAGATCTGTAGTCTTCCCCATTCTGTTGTTTTCCTCTATTTAACACAGTTATGGTAAAACTTAGAGCCAGACTTTGTGCTCTTTCCCACTATGCTAAATAGAGTAACAGAACATCAGAGAAAGTGTAATTCCTTATAGCACTTTGGATTGAGGAGAGGCCAAGCACTATGTGTTCATTGTGTCTCATTCTCATAGCAGTCCTCAGGCTGACACACTTTCTGCTGTTAAAGAGCAGAACAGCTACCTCTCTTGAACAGGCCACAAAATAGATAGAAGTCAGAATTCTCATTCAGCTCACTTAGCAAGTGATTCAAAAGACAATGCTTTTTCAGACATAAATCTAAAAAAATAACAATTATATATGATTCTTCTCTGGGCCACTTATTTAGTCTTAAATTTAAAATCTTGAGTTTTTATACACAGAGTACAATATTAGGCACTGAGGTTAATGTCATAAAAAGGACTTGGAGGACTCTTGGGTGATGGATAAGCAAGCCAACAAGATATTGCAATGTGGCAGGAGCAGGTGAAAGGAACAGCTAATATGCATACCTCTGTTACAGCATTTCCCACAGTCTAATGTTTATTTCAGGTGCTGTATACAATTTTCTCCCTAGTATTCTTTGATTTCTTTTAGGGCCACAAGGTATACTTTTTTCTTTGCCAATAATAAATGTGGTATTCTATACAAAGTAACTGCTCTATAAATGTTAGTGAAGTGAATTAAATTCAGTGCAAGCTGTGGTTTTAAAGTACTTTGCAGGTATGTCTGTTACCGATGGCTACAGATAGCAAGGGATTTTGCAACAGAAAATAGAAAAGAGGATTCTTACTGTTCTTGAGAATCATTCTTCCTTCTGACCAGAGCCAACTTCATGGGTATTTGACCTGTGCAGTCACATGCCCCATGCTCAGAAGGGCCCAGTGCTTGGTTTAATGCTGTCATATCATCACTGTCTTGAGATTCATAATAATTTTGTACTAGGAGTCCCACCTTTTTGTTTTGCACTAAACTTGTAAAATACGCACCCTGTCTTGCTCCTGATACTTCTTGTTTGCCTAAAATTGTGCGGATGTTGTGAGTAGCCTTTTTGGAGGACAGGTTCACAGAGCAGACGGTAAGAGAATATTGAAACTTTGATTCAGATGCAACTGCTTTATCTCTTTGAAAAGTCTTCCCCAACCATGCCCTTACACACATATACCATATTGGTGTCTGTGTCTCTCCTGTGTGCCTCGATCACTCAGGTTGCATCAGTGTGTGTATGTGTCCTCATCTGCACACTGGTACTAACAATGATGAGGCGTCTCAGAGGATAGTAATTACTATTAGAGTTACTGGCAGATGTGCTTGCAGGATACTGGGAATACACTTATTTAGAACCTAGTATATGACCTGTTAAGGAATTGCTCCTGTGTTCTTGACTTCACGGTTGTGATCCTGAAGAGCAAGTCTGAGGTTTTCCTTATATGTCAAGTGAATAAAAGAAGAAATAAAAAGAAATGTGAATCTTGAGATAGAATGATGACTTTGTCAGAAGGATGCGGCTTGTGATAAAAGGTCACCGAAGTGTAATGAATTATAGAAGGTGGGAGAAATACAACTCAGATATAGAAAACAGAAGCTTTAGAAAGGAACAGCTCTTGATTAGAGTGGCAAGTTCACCTTTTATGTAATAACTGTACATTGAGGCAACCCAGAGGAGTCATGGATGCCAAAAAGTGAGGAGCCAAAAGAGAGGAAGCAGTGGGAAAGTCAAGAAAGCACTGTGTGTCAGGGCAGAAGAGAAGGAAGACATAATAGCAAGACCTTGAATTTAGCTATGTTTTTCCATGTAAAGCATTTATCATATTTTTTATATTATTCACTTAGGCAGGTAAATCAGTGTTTATTATTATGTACTCTCAGTATGAAAGCTTAGTATCCTGTACACAAAAGAAATATATGATAGAGTTATTAGTCTCTTGAGTGGGAATCAATAAAAATGAATTAACACAAAAACAACTATTAAATTTTTCATTGAGAGATTCATTATTATTAATAACTGATTCTAAATATTAAATTTAATATTTTAATCTTAAAACTGATGATATGTGTTTATAAATACCAGTTTAAGTCACTGAACCCGGGTATGATCCCTGGGTCAGAAAGATCCCCTGGAGAAGGAAATGGCAACCCACTCCAGTACTCTTGCCTGGAAAATTCCATGGGCTACAATCAATGGGATTACAAAGAGTCGGACACGACTGAGCGACTTCACTTTCACTTTAAGTTACTGAAGATTCTTAAAAAGTGTCAAATGTCATGTGAAAAATTATGAAGTAAACTGGATCTGCCTTGAAATTTGTCACATTAAGTATTTGCTTACATGATAGTAGCAAATTTATAAGAAGAAATAGCAGTTATGTTTAACATAGAAGGGCTTTTGTTTTAGTTTCAATGAGAGTAATATCAAACTCCATGTTATTTCTACACTGGATCTACCAGCATTTCATTAACAACTGCATCATAACATAATCCACCAACTTTTAGTAGTCACTACAGAAAACACTTATTAATAATACTTACATAGCACTTCTTAAGACCTGGAAGAGACTTGATATTAGGTCACCTTATATAAATATGACTTCATGTAGATCCTCATTTACTTTAATTCTATAAGATAAATGCTGTCATTGTCTCCATTGTTTAGATGAATAAGTAGGCATTAGAGTGCTCATGCAGCTTGCCTGGAGTCTTACTACTACTAAGTGAGGGAGCCAAGGTTTAGTCCAGATGCTGTACTTTTTGACAGGGCTTCCCTGGTTGGCTCAGCAGTAAATAATCCACTTGCCATTGCAGGAGATACAGCTCAATCCCTGGGTCTGGAAGATCCCCTGGAGAAGGAAATGGCAACCCACTTCTGTATTCTTGTCTGGGAAATCCTATGGCCAGAGTAGCCTGGAAGGCTACAGTGTATAGGTTCACAAAAGAGTTGGCCATGCTGCTGCTGCTGCTAAGTCGCTTCAGTTGTGTCCGACTCTGTGGGACCCCATAGATGGCAACCTACTGGGCTCCTCCGTCCTTGGAATTCTCCAGGCAAGAACACTGGAATGGGTTGCCGTTTCCTTCTCCAATGCATGAAAGTGAAAAAGTGAAAGTGAAGTCACTCAGTCGTGTCTGACTCTTCGCGACCCCATGGGCTGCAGCCTGGCTCCTCCTTCCATGGGATTTTCCAGGCAAGAGTACTGGAGTGGGTTGCCATTGCTTTCTCCGGAGTTGGCCATGACTTAATGACTAAACAATAACAACAACTGTGCTTTTAGCCTCTTACCTATATATTGTTTCTAAAGAAAAGATTATTTAGCATTAAAAAGTGAAGTGAGCTGACAACTGATGATTTGTGTTATTATCTTTAGAACACACTGTCAATTTTAGAATAAAGTATTTAAGTCTATTTTAATTACAATTTGGATAAGAATAAAGCTATAAACAACACAAATGCAAATGTGCATGCTGAACACATTTATTATGTAACTTTACTTTTTGTATTACATGAGTATATAAATTTTAAATCTGAATTTTTGGATATGGGCAGAAACTAAGTTGAAAACCCATGAAATTATCTAGGCCAGTCTTGACATTTAGTGCATTAAGTATTAGCTTACATGATTGGCTTTCTAGGTGCTTGTTTGTGATAATGATTAAATGTGTTTTTCAGTGAAGTTTCGCTATCGATCCATACCCTGAATGGATGGACATTTACAAAAATAATGTGAAACATACCTCTTGTAATATACTGCTCTTTTGCGAGATCCTGTTTGTTAACATTTTGAAGTCTGATTCTTGTGTATGTATGTGTATGTGTATGTATATATGTGTGTGTGTGTATGTGCTCAATAATTTTTTTTTTTACCATGATGATTACTTTTATTGGAAGAATGTTAAAACATCAGGAAAGCCCAAGGCCTCAAGTATTTTTTACATCTGCATGTCACTAATTTTGAATGTTATGTAAAAAGAGGCAGTAGGGGTGTTCATTTATGTTAGAAATTACCCTCTTAAAATGTAGAATCCCTCCTTTCTTCTGTTTACAGTGGTCCCTCAGTCCATGGGTCCATGACTCCCTCTCACAAATCTATGATGCTCAAGTCCCTTTTACAGAATAGCATAGTATTTACATATAACCTATGGCACATCCTCGCGTATATTTTAAATCATCTCTAGAATACTTATATTAATAATACCTAATACCTAATATCAGAGAAGGCAATGGCACCCCACTTCAGTACTCTTGCCTGGAAAATCCCATGGACGGAGGAGTCTGGTGATTCTTGCCTGGAGAATCCCAGGGACGGCGGAGCCTGGTGGGCTGCCGTCTATGGGGTCGCACAGAGTCGGACACGACTGAAGTGACTTTGCAGCTTAGCAATACCTAATACATGTAATTATGTAATTAGTTGCAGGCATGATAAGATTCAGTTTTGCTTTTTAGAACTTTCTGGAATTTTTTTTTTTTGGTCATAATATTTTTAATCCAGAGTAGGTTGAATCCACAGATATGAAACCTGGGGATACAGAGGGCCAATTGTACATGGGATGGCTTTTACAGTAAAGCTAGACCAGCAGCCTCATGAAGTTAGTGTGTGTGTTTATAGAACAGAAAAGTGGGAAGAGGCACAAGAGAAGAAAGCAGGGCCAAAAAAGATTTATTAGATTCTACAGTTTTCTCAGAACTAATTCTGCACACAGCTCCACATGGCTAATGTAGGATATTATTGGTCAGTGTCTTTGCAGTGAAAGAACTTACAAAGTTCCAAAATTATTTGCATTAGACTTTTTTTCAGGAAGAACAAGTGATGAAGATAGTCAATCAACAACAAAACATCCCCACAAATATTTTATACTTATGCATGTATATTGTAAATTACCTGTGTATTAAAGGGTCTTAACCATAAGTAACAGAGAAATTACAGCCTGAATAGTGTACCAAAGCACACTCCTTGGTACTATCAGGAAGGTGATTTCTAACATATTCTGCTGACTAGACAGAAGCTGTACGCCTCTGGAAGATTCTTGACCTTATAGGAAATACAGGAAATGAAACTGAGGAGGTCTAAAGTAATGGAGGTGATAGAATATGATATTTCTGTATTCTACATGTACCTGCCTCTCTATGTGGAAGTATTTATAGAGTGAATGAAGTCTGTTAATTTCCCACTGTGGTCCTGTTGCTATTGCTTTGCTCAATTTCCCCTTTGCTCTATGAGTAGGAACTACATGGAAATCCCTGTGTGATAAACTGGAAAGACTGCATCCCTTGGTTTTAGATAGACCTGGATTTGATTACTAGCTCAACTGTTGGGTCTAGGCAGGATTAGAGAATCTGTGTCAAATAGTTTGGTGTTGGTGTTAGTCACTCAGTCGTGTCCGACTCTGTGCAAACCCGTGGGCTGTAGCCTACCAGGCTCCTCTGTCCATGGAATTCTCCAGGCAAGATACTGGAGTGGGTTGCCATTTCCTTCTCTAGGGGATCTTACCAACCCAGGAATTGAACCTGGGTCTCCTGCATTGGAGGCAGGTGGATTCTTTACCAGCTGAGCCACCAGGAAGCTTAAGTATGAAATGCCATTAAGTCATTAAAATGATATTTATGTAAATTTAATAATATGGAACATTATATATGATATATTATTGAGTATAATAAGCATATTACAAAATAGCATGGTTCTATTTTTGTATGGATGTATTCGTATATACAGAAAAAGAAGAAATGAAATTTAATAATAATAGTTGTTATCTCAGGGAGGTGATGTTATAGGTTCTTTTTACTTTGTCATTTTATGTTTCAGTACTTCCTGATATTTTTAAACAATTTTGTGCAATTAATTTTGTCTTATTATTTTTAAAAGCAAATTGTTAATTTTCCTTTGAAAGTGAATCTTCCAATTCTCAGTTTTCTTTATTATTATGTATGTATGACCCAGCAATCCCACTGCTGGGCATATACACCGAGGAAACCAGAACTGAAAGAGACGCATGTACCCCAATGTTCATCGCAGCACTGTTTACAATAGCCAGGACATGGAAGCAACCTAGATGTCCATCAGCAGACGAATGGATAAGGAAGCTGTGGTACATATACACAATGGAATATTACTCAGCCATTAAAAAAATACATTTGAATTGGTTCTACTGAGATGGATGAAACTGGAGCCCATTATACAGAGTGAAGTAAGCCAGAAAGAAAAACAACAATACAGTATACTAATGCATATATATGGAATTTGAAAGATGGTAACGATAATCCTATATGCGAGACAGAATAAGAGACACAGATGCATAGAACAATTTTATGGACTCTGAGGGAGAAGGTGAGAGTGGGACATTCTGGGAGAATAGCATTGAAACATGTATATTATCATATATGAAACAGAACACCATTCTATGTATGACATTTTAATGTAACTATTTTGTATATAATTGATATTCTAGGTCACGCAATAGATATCAGTTAATTGAATGAAAACATAAATACATTTGAAACCCTAGGAACTTTATATATTAATTCCTGGCTTGTTGATGAATAGAAAGACTTTTTTAAAATTTAAATATGGAAAGGTTCACATAGACAAAAGAGCAAAATCACATTAAATTCTTCTAAGGCATGATTATTTCTGAATTAGTTTTTATAGTAGTAAAAAAAAAAAAGAGATAAGCTTTAAGATGGATATTCCCCTGTGATCTTTGTTTTAAGGCATTAGGCCTTACTAGGAAGTGGTGGATAGAATCAAAGGAAAAGCATAGATAAAATGAGGCAGTCTTGGATGTATGCTGTAGAGCCGTCAGAACATTGAAAATGTGTTGTAATTGCTTTCAATTTGTTTGTTTTCTTTTTTATTTTGGTTGTCAGTATGTGATTATTTAGTTAATATTTAACCAACAGCTGTTTTCTTCTATCATGTAATGTGACGTAATTGTGAAAGCTAAATGCCAGCTACATTTACAGTTCAGTGGGTCAGAAAAATCAACCGAGACCTTGAAGTTGACAAATGTGAGAATAGGAAGTGATGTCAAATAAATGCCTCTGTGAAATTAATAGTGACAAAAGTAGGGACAGTTTGTAATAACAAATTTTGATTATGTCGTATCCAATGTAATATATCGTTATACTTTTTATTTTATATCACTGAGTGAGGAAAGGGAAATACAAGTTAACATAAGTACAGTTATCTTTATGATGGACCTGAGGCTCAGATCTATCACTGACTTGATGGACTTGAGTTTGAGCAAGCTCCAGGAGTTGGTGATGGACATCTAAGCCTGGCGTGCTGCAGTCCATGGGGTCACAAATGGTTGGACATGACTGAGCCACTGAACTGAGGCTCAAAGAAGTTAATACCTTATGTAAATCTCTGATTTTCAAATTAGTTGCCCTTTTCCTAAGGTGCTTCATGATTTTCAAGCTAGAGGGCTGTATAATTACTTCATGTAAATATTTAATACATTGTAAGTCATTTTGAAAAAACAGTGATAGAGAAAATAATGAGATAATAAAATTTGGTAGATTTCTGACATTAATAGTTTATATCCAGTTACTGTCAGTACACTTATTTATCTTTAAAGAATACAGCTTCAAATGTACCCTCCTTCTATTAAGCATCTTTGCATTTTATCATGATGTATTGAATATCTTACAAAGATTAAGTCATTTTTGTACATTAATATCTATAACTATCATAAGAATAACAATACTAGTTATAGTATGTTGTCAATATAATAAATTATTGATTAATCTCATTAATATGTCATAATTATTGGTAGTACTATCCATGTATAATTTAAATTAATGTGTATCTAAATTATTAATCCAGTCTGAGTAATCTAGAATTCTAATTGTTAAGAATTATGAAATATTAACATGTAAATCCTAGGCTTTTGAAAGATACCTAGAAATACCGAGGAACGAATGAACTAAGAAACACTCTTCTTGATATCAAAGAAACCTTTTCTGACAAACACATGACCATCTAAATATAAAAATAAAATCCCAATGATAAAATCACTGCTCTGTTGAGAAGGATAGAAATGTCTTGTAATATCTTTAAAAGATAAGATAGCTCAATCACATGGCAACTACGGCAAAAAATAGCTATGACAAGAAAAAATAAAAATCTACACAAGAAGAAGAACAATGGTGACAGTGTTACAATGCCAGAGGGAAGTGTAGCCCCTTGTGGAGAAGACATCCCCTTGGTAGCAAGGAATAGAAATCATGGGTAGGTGGAAAATTGCAAGTTTTTTTTTTTTAATCAATGTCCCCTCCTACAAATACTAAAGAACCTCTCGATATTAACACATTAAGGTTGTGTAAAATACATATATCAGTTTAGTGTGAGAAAGGAAATTCATGGTTAGTAAAAAAAATGGATTATTTATTTTCCACCTTGAGTCCTAGATAGTCTCAATAACCAGTCACATTTGAAACCTACTGTGTCTAGAAAATGTTTTACCTGAAGTATAGTGGCTATTTAGAGCCCTCCACTTGAATATTTCCTACTCCCTCAAGAAGTCTGTTCAATATTTTATTCCTGCCTCTGTAAAGAAGAGTTTACTGAAGAATATGAAATGCTAACAAAGATGTCTTCAACTAGCGATAAGTAATGAGATGAAACATCAATATAATTATATGTTTTATGGAACCTATTGACTGTTTCTGGGGTGTTTAGTAAGACTAGCATTTGTAGTGGACTTTGAGTGAGAGAAGGAATGTCAGTCAAGAGCAAAAATAAGAGCAGAAAATTGCCATGAAGATAGATGTAGTATATGAGACATAAAGGTACTTAGCATGAGGGTCGTTTAGGGGTGGGAGAAACTAAGAGATGTGTGTGTCTGTGTTATGGTGGAATATGAAATTTTTAATGGCTGAGTTTTACAGGAGTAGAAAGACTGAATTGACAAATGCAGTTGGAACTGTAGTATAAGGACAGATTTGGATGACAGACTAAGGGCTTCAGACTTTATTCTTAAGCAATTAATTAGGAGTATAAAATATTTTTACAGAAAGTGATAAGAAAGAGGTAAGTTTTACAGCTGCTGCTGCTGCTGCTAAGTCACTTCAGTCGTGTCTGACTCTGTGACCCCACAGACGGCAGCCCACCAGGCTCCTCTGTCCCTGGGATTCTCCAGGCAAGAATACTGGAGTGGGTTGCCATTTTCCTTCTCCAACTTTTACTGGGAGATGCTTTTTCAAAACTAGTAAGTATTTAAAATTTTTCAAGTGGTAAACAGATCTCATTTCTTTTTCATCTATTGTGTTTAAGTACAGTGGTTTTAAACATGATATAATGATGTTCATTCAATTTTATTCAAATAGCAACAAAATTTAAATTGTCTTCGATTTGCATGAATAAACAGGTATGTTTTAGATGAGTTATCAGTTTGCAGTAGCTTCAATGAAAATGCTTTTGCTCCTTTGAAAAATGTCTACTAGTTAAATAAAAATATCCAACTGTGAAAAGAACGTGATAAAAAAATCTTAATATATATTAAAGTTCATTGGTTTTAAAAAATAATTGGTTTTGGATAAAAAGGTACTAGAATTAGTTAAAATGTGTACTCTAGAATAAAAGTTTTATTTGTATGCAATTACTTTTTGTTATAATAGAATTTATTTGTGATGAAAGCAATAATTTGTTTTTGATGACAATAATGCTTCTTTTTAGTAAAAATGTAATTGCTTATATTTATAAATTTAGTAGATCACTAATTTCATTAAAATAAATATCCAGGATGGGAAGAATATTCAAATATGTGTTTCATTTTAACTGGAAACATGCAAAATATAACAGTACCACTGAGTTGTCTAGTATTGCACAGATTTTAAAAATAATGCATTGAGTTATCTTTGCCTGTGCTGGGTCTTCGTTGCTGCACAGGCTCTTCTCCGGTTCTGGCAGGTGCGGAGCGCTCTCTAGCTGTGGTGACCAGGGTCTGGTTGCAGTGTCTTCTCTCTGCAGACCGCGGGCCCTAGGGCTTGCTGGCTTCAGTAGTTGTGGCATGTGGGCTCAGTAGTTTCAGCTCCTGGACTTCAGAGCACAGGCTTAATAGTTGTCGTGCATGGGGCCTTAGGTTGTCCTTGGCATGTGAGATCTTCCTGGATCAGATATCAGACCTATGTCTCCTTCATTGACAGGGGATTTCCATACCACAAAAGCCACCAGGAAAGTCCTGTATAGAGTTTTGAAGTGTTTTACTTCACTTGATCCCCAGAGTAATCCTTCAAAGTAGAAAAACTGCATGGTGAAGTGTAGTGCTATTTTAATGATTTGCCTAGGTTTTAGATCTAGAATTTTGATCTAGAATTAAGATCTAGTTGTGTTTTTTGTCTTCATATCTTTATACTGGAATTAGACTATTATTACACTTTTTTTTTGCACAGAATTATTTCATATTTTATTTTTTAAGTCAAATATTTCAAAAACTCAAGTGAACACATAAGAATAGTTTGTCAGATATTTCCTATTGTCATAATGCTTGCATCAGTTCAGTTCTGTCACTTAGTTGTGTCCGACTCTGTGACCCCATGGACGGCAGCATGCCAGGCTTCCCTGTCCATCACCAACTCCTGGAGCTTACTCAAACTCACGTCCATTGAGTTGGTGATGCCATCCAACCATCTCATCCTTTGTCATCCCCTTTTCCTCCTGCCTTCAAGCTTTTCCAGTATCAGGGTCATTTCTAGTGATTCATTTTTTCACATCAGGTGGCCAAAGTATTGTATTTTCAGCTTCAACATCAGTCCTTCAATGAATATTCAGGACTGATTTCTTTTATTATAGACTAGGTGGATCTCCTTGCAGTCCAAGGGACTCTCAAGAGTGTTCTCCAACACCACAGTTCAAAAGCATCAATTCTTCGGCGCTCAGCTTTCTTTATAGTCCAACTCTCATATCCATACATGACTACTGGAAAAACCATAGCTTTGACTAGATGGACCTTTGTTGGCAAAGTAATATATTTGCTTTTTAATATGCTCTCTAGGTTGATCATAACTTTTCTTCCAAGGAGCAAGCATTTTTGAATTTCATGGCTGCAGTCACCATCTGCAGTGACTTTGAAGCCCCCCAAATAAAGTCTCTCATTGTTTCCATTGTTTCCCCATCTATTTGCCATGAAGTGATAGTGACCGGATGCCATGATCTTAAGTTTTCTGAATGCTGAGTTTTAAGCCAAATTTTTCACTCTCCTCTTTCACTTTGATCAAGAGGCTCTTTAGTTCTTTGCTTTCTGCCATAGGGTGGTGTCGTCTGCATATGTGAGGTTATTGATATTTCTCCCAGCAATCTTGATTTCAGCTTGTGCCTCATCCAGCCCGGCATTTTGCATGATATACTCTGCATATAAGTTAAATAAGCAGGGTGACAATATGCAGCCTTGACGTACTCCTTTCCCGATTTAGAACCTGTCTGTTGTTCCATGTCCAGTTCTAACTGTTGCTTCTTGACCTGCATAAAGATTTCTCAGGAGACAGGTTAGGTGGTCTGGTATTCCTATCTCTTGAAGAATTTTCCACAGTTTTTTGTGATCCACACAATCAAAGGCTTTGGTATAGTCAATAAATCAGAAGTAGTTTTTTTTTCTGGAACTCTCTTGCTTTTTCGATGATCCGGCAGATGTAGGCAATTTCATCTCTAGTTCCTCTTCATTTTCTAAATCCAGCTTGCATATCTGCAGCATCACGGTTCATGTACTGTTGAAGCCTGGCTTGGAGAATTTTGAGCATTAACTTGCTAGCGTGTGAGATGAGTGCAATTGTGGGGTAGTTTGAACCATCTTTGGGATTGCCTTTCTTTGCAATTGGAATGAAAACTGACCTTTTCCCATCCTATGGCCACTGCTTAGTTTTTCAAATTTGCTGACATATTGAGTGCATCACTTTAACAGCATCATCTTTTAGGATTTGAAATAGCTCAACTGGAATTCCAATGCTTGCATAGGCTCTGCACTTGTTGTTGTTCAGTCACTGAGTCACGTCCAACTCTGCAACCCCATGG
The DNA here is from genome assembly GCF_054371585.1 of Giraffa tippelskirchi. NCBI lineage: Eukaryota > Metazoa > Chordata > Mammalia > Artiodactyla > Giraffidae > Giraffa > Giraffa tippelskirchi. Next base: position 87,455,316 of record NC_137285.1, on the reverse strand, counting down.
ACTGCAGCACTCCAGGCTTCCCTGTTCTTCATTATCTCTCAGAGTTTGCACAGATTTATGTCCTTTCAGTTGCTGATGCTGTCTAACAACCTCATCCCCTGCCACCCTCTTTTCCCTTTGCCTTCAGTCTTTCCCAGCATCAGTGTCTTTTCTGATTAGTCATCTCTTTGCATCAAGTGGCCAAAGTAATGGATCTTCAGCTTCAGTGTCAGATCTACATTTATTATTAATACATAGCAGACTTTAGTTTCCTTTCTGATATACTTAGCAGAAAATAGTTTTAAGATTGTTTCAAAAGCACTGTAGTTCTCAAGTTAGAAATTTAATTAGGAGGAAATGTCCTATGGATGCAAGAATTATAAAGCTACAGTTATATTTGCTATGTATGATATGCAGTGCTGCATTTTGTTAGGTATCAGTTTCAGTTGTGCATCCTCAGTTGTGTCCGACCCTTTGTGACCCCATGGATTGTAGACCATTAGGCTCCTCTGTCCATGCGATTTTTCAGACAGAATTCTGGGCATTTCCTCCTCCTGGGCATCTTCTCCACCCAGGGACCAAACTCATGTCTTCTGCATCTCCTGCATTGGCAGGTGGATTCTTGTCCCCTTGTGCCACCTTGGAAGCCCCAGATATCACTATATCCTGTGCTTATTTACAAGTGGAGTGTCTGCATTTAAATATTTTATTTATATATATATATATATATATGTATATATATATATATATACACACACACACATATATACTTCAAACAACCTGTATTAACTTCAGTTTTTTTATAATCCGCATAATTGATTTGGTGGTGTGTGTAGAGGAAACCATTGGTTTATTCTTTCATTGATAGTTACTTTCTGAATTTTAATCCAGTATTCCTAGCACACAGACTCTAATAATGTTTTAGTCTTAGGAATTTATAAAATGTGTCAAAGTCATTGACTAGGAGACAATGCAGAAAAAAAGTGAAGTATACTAGAGGGTATAAATTTTCCAGCAGAAAAGATAAAAGGAACCAAACAAAAATGACTGTAAAATAACTGTACTATCACTAATTTAATACATGAATATAATCTATAAGAATGTATCTCATTTATCTATACACTATTAAATGGATTCAATTTTAGTCAAGATTATATGGCAGTTTTTTCCTAAGATGTTTGTGTGGTTTTGAAATCAAATTAATAATAGTGTGTGATAAAGAATAAGATTTTATAATGTTAATGTATCTACACAGGCAGTACAGTTCTTAATATTTGAAGTAGTTAAAAATTTCTTTATAATGAGTAAATCAGTATTAGACTGCCAAACCAAAACCTTTAATTGCATCTATTTTTGAAAACTTATCAGTTTCAGTGTTGTTAATAGTGATTAAAAGCGGTATCTATTATTTTGAGGAACAGTATTTTCTTAATTTTAGTAAAACAAATTGCCATACTTTTAGATAGTAATATCTACATAAGAAAAACTAATATATACTTTAATTTGGGTGACATCTTCCTCTTAGAATTGAAACCTCTATAAACTGAAGATAAAAGGTCAGTCTTCATATTTATAACAGTTTGAAAAGAAAGGAGACAAGATTTTAAAAGTCTATATAACATTAAACTAAAAGGCAGCATTTTTAGGGAACTACACTTATTACATATTTCTGAGTTTAAAAATCTACTTCTTTGCTGTAAAATAAATCTGATGTATTTGGTTTCTTTTAGAAATAAGAAATTTTTCTACCTTACTTACTGTTTTGTGGGAGAAGGAAATAATGGGTTCTTTCTCCAAGTAAATAATTAAGTAGCATCTATTCAGCTAAACAGATTTATCAATCATGGCTTTAATAATATTGAGATACATTTTTTGATCATAAATAAATATTTACTGGCTTGTTATTGATGAATGCTTGAACCTGTAAACTGGATTGAACCAGTTGAATTTCCATCATGCATATGTCATTACCTCTGAAGAAGTGGGTATTAACCTTGGAGAGTGACATGCTTGACAGAGTAGGCTGTGTAAGACAGTATAATCAGAGCTGTATATGTTGGGTGTCTGTTATATTTCCTTGAGGTAACTAGAGCCAGTTTCCACTTACTAGTTTCCACAGGGGACAGCTGGGTGAAAAGGGTAAAAATCAGCTGTGCTATAACATTTTTTAGCCTAACTTTGTGGCAAAATAATTGCTAGTAACTGCTATACTTCTTGGAGGATAGAAAACTATAGTCCTGGATTGTTTAAAGGCTATGTCTGATCTATGAATTCTAAGTACAGCAATGGGCCACTCTCCCTTAGTCTTTTATGAACTAAACATTTTCCCCGTCAACTACTTTTTTCTAATTCATATTCATAACAGGCTTAAATTGCCCATCAGTCTTTAATAGAAAGTGTTTCTCAGGGACTAAAAGGTTTCCACAAGAGATACTAATGGTTTCACACTAGTCACCAACTTGATTTTTTCTGCTTCTCAGCTGTCTTTAGTTTCACAGTCCAGAGACCATCTGTCTAGACAGGTGTTATATCACTGGTATCTAAAAGTAGAAACTGAACATCATTATTTAAAAACTGCAACTCTAGTGATAACAGTTCTGCTCTGAGCTGTGCACTGTTACAAATGTCTTCCTTAGAACAAATGGATGACAAAATGACTTATTTAGCATGGACCAGCTGTGAACTTAAGTAGTATATAGGAACTGTGGGTGCTACTTACACTGCACAGAAATATCAAGAAATTTAATAAATATATAATATCAGGACGTGTTTGAAGCAAGAGAGACATTTATGAGGTAGATTTAGTTTTTAGAAAATATTCACTGTCTGCAATACAGGAAAAAACAAATAACAGGCATCAGCAGTCTTAAACCTCTCACTATGAAAGTAAATTCTGCTAAAAAATATTTTAAGACCTACTCATTGATGGGTCTTGACTATACACCATACAATGACTTTCAGTATAGAAGCTATAGTTCATGTATTCAAAATTCAAACAGCCCATATGCTAATTGCTATATGAGTATTTTTATTGTTTTGTACTAAAGAACTAACTTTTATGAACGTAAATGATTTAAAGATATTGATACAAAAGGATATTTACTTGGGTTATGGAATCATATTCTCCTTCTGCACCAGGGACTTAACATACACACATACACACATGCACGCATGCACGCATGCACATACCCCTTACAGAGGCACTCACTGTCTTAGAGATGCAGTTGGTACAGTAGTTCCATACTTGTAAGCCAGTATCTTAGTCAATGCCCAGATCCTCTATTCTCAGCTGTACTCCATTGGGAATGTTATTTAACACATTGATGCCCCAGTATTGGTATTTCCCTGTGTAAAACAGGAATAATAATAGTTCCCAAATCATAAAGTTGCTATGAAGATACATTACATGATACATATAATTATCTTAGGAACAACCTGCCATTTAATATGTGGACAATGAACTTTAGTGGTTATAGTTGCCTTTATTTTTTGGTGGTTCTAAAAGTATGTTGATGTGTTTTGTCACATGTCACTTGAACTCAAAACATTTTTTTATGCAGGAAAAATAGGTACCAAGTTTGGACAGGTTAAGTTTAAATTGGATTCTATTATTTTATAGTTAAATTTAATTTGTTTTGCTGTCTTGGTAAGTTAAATTCTAATTTAAAGTGTTTTTATGACAAAGTGGTTTTGGGTTAAAGCTATCAAATTAAATTAAACATTTTGGAAGAAAAGTTTATAGTTAATGACAGAGACAAAGTAGTTTTTCTGATCTATGTATGACCTGCAGACGATATTTTTAAACAGAGGAAACAGCCTCTCTTCATGACTAAATATTTTTTTGTATCATTTGAAAGGTTTTTCTTTCAGGTTTTCTCTTTGTTTCCATGCCAGCCCTGTTTCCAAGGAAAACTATAGATAAGAAATAGTATAAAGTGAATCTTTGAGTAGTAAGGGAGTCCAGGAAAGAAGCAAATGGATCACATCAGAGCAGTGTTCCTGAACTTCTTGATGTATGCACTAAAAGATATATTATATGAATTTTGAAAAGGAAATAAAATTTATATGAAGCATTTCTGTATTGCTGCTAAAGAATACTTGTTTATTGCTATTTCTATATAGGAATAGATGGTGTAATGTATACGTGTGATAGTAGCACAACATCTCTCTGGTAGTGGTCATTCAATAAGTATTCATTCTCTCCACTCCTATGCCATACTGTTGCCTGTCATTCAGTCCTTACATTCTGTTCCTCAGCTCAGAATATTTTGACTATTTTAATCCTTCAAAATATTTCTTATACCATCACCTTCATCTTTATTCAGAATATCTTATGTAGTCATTAACAAAATTTCTTTCATCATTGAGTTGAGAATGACTTTCGTATCATGGGCCAGCAAAAAAATAAATACATAAAAATAAAGGAATTTGCACTTAATACTAATTTCTTGATCTAGCAATTTGAATTGTCCCCGTCCCCCCAACCAATTTATATATCTCCAGGCCTAAACCACTGGATCTGTGACATAACCTTATTTGGAAAAAGGGTCTTTGTAGTTGTAATTAAGTAAATTAAAACTCAGGATGAGATCATGCAGGCTTACCTGAGCTGGCCCTAAATCCCATTGCAAGCATCCTTATTAAAATAATACACAGTAAAAAGTGAAGACACAGAGGAGAAGCCAGATGAGACAGAAATTGTAATCATTCGCCTCTAAGGCAAAAAATATCTGCAGTTACAAGAAGAATTCTCCCCTAGAATCTTTAGAAAGACTTGTGCTATGATGATACCTTAATGTTGGTCTTCTAGTTTCTAGAACAGTGAGAAAATACAGTTCTGTTGCTTTAAAGCTTCAGGTTTTTGGCAATGTATTTTGAGAAATGTATAAAATTAATATAGGTGTTTTGATCTCTATAGGCATAGAAAGAAGCATTCTTTTTTAAATTTGTTTTTATTTTTAAGCAATTTTATTGAAGTATAGTTGATTTGCCATGTTGTGTTCGTTTCAGCTGTATCGCAAAGTGAATCAGTTACAAATATACATATATCCACTCTTTTTTAGATTCTGCTCCCATATAGGTCATTACAAAGTACTGAGTAGAGTTGCCTGTGCTGTACGGTAGGTTCTTATTAGTTATCTGTTTTATATATTGTAGTGCATAAATGGGGCTTCACTGGTGACTCAGGTGGTAAAGAATCTGCCTGCAATGCGGGAGACCTGGTTCAATCCCTGAGTTGGGAAGATCCCTAGAGGAGGGCATGGCAACCCGCTCTAGTATTCTTGCCTGAAGATACCCCATGGACAGCGGAGCCTGGCAAGCTACAGTCCATGGGGTTGCAAAGAGTCAGACATGACTGAGCGACTAAGCACGACACAGGAGCAGTGTGTATATGTCAGTCCCAATCTCCCAGTTCAAGCATCCCGCCTACCATTTCCCTCATGGTAACCATAAATTTGCTTTCTATATCTATGGCTATTTCTGTTTTGTCCATAGGTTCATTTGTGCCATTTTTTATTGTCCATATATAAACAGTATCATATGATATTTGTTTTTCTCTGTCTGACTTATCTTACTCACCATTCAAAATAAATTACACAGCAAATGTAGAAGAAAGAGAAATGGAGATAGAAGTAGGATTTAAAGTATTCTTAAATATATCTTACTTAGTGGTTGATTCAAATTAATTATTGATTATCAAAGTTCTTTGTAATTCATAAAGTACTTACTAACCCTGGATTTCTCAGCAGAGGCACTATTGACATTTTGGGCTGCATTATTTTTGTCTTAGGAGGCTGTCCTTTGCATTTGGAATGTACAGCACTATCCTTGGTCCCTACCTGCTAGAGGCAGTGTGTACCCTTCTAAGTGATGACAACCGAGAGTGTGGCCAGAACCTCAGGTGTAGGGTGAGGTCAGTGAAATCCTGACCACAGGTTCAACACTAAGGGGATGCTAAAAGCTGAGTAATCAAGATAAATAATATTTAATATAATATTTTAATAGAAATTAATGCAAAAATGAATGATGAAATACCAAACTTTAAATGAAGACAAAAATGGTACCATTATTAAATATCTGTGACGAGGAGGACAGAATTTCCCTCTGTTAGAAGTACTGGATAAACCTAAGTTATGTTGTTGTTGTGATGATTATTTGATCTGTTTTAGCCTTCTAGTTAATTTCCTCATTTCTAGGAGGAGAGATTAAGAATTTTGGCTCTGGAGGCTAACATATCTGAGTTTAAACCTTGCTGTGCATATGCTTACTATGTGTCCTAAGATATACGTTAAGTTCTCAGCACTCTTATCTATACATTGGGTTAATGAGTACACTTACTATATGGAATTTACGTAAATACCTGAAATCATTTTTGTTGTGTATGTAGCATAATGTTTGAAAAGTGCTCAGACAGCAGTGGCCATAAATGCCCAAAAATAACAAATAAGAAACCTCCCTCCTCCAATAAAACCTCCCTCCTCCAATAATCAAAGCTTTACTTAAATTTTAGAAACCCCTTGTGCAAAAACCATGATATGTCCTGGGTATAAGTGGGTTAAATAAGGACTTACTACTGCATATTCTGTCTTCTAAATGAAAATAACAAAACCTTGAATTCAGACTCAGCTCCAAAGCATAATATCCCTGCAGATACATAACAGCATCTAATCATGCAGCAGGACTTTCCTGGTGGCTTAGTGGTAGAGAATCCGCCTGCCAATGCAGGGGATGCGAATTCAATCCATGGGTCAGGAAGACCCCTGGAGAAGGAAATTTCAACCCCCTCACTGTTCTTACCTGGGAAATTCAATGGACAGAGGAGCCTGATGGGCAACAAACAGCCCATGGGTTCACAAAAGAGTTGGACACGACTTAGGGAATAAACAACAACAAATTATGCAACGACTGTTTTAAGCGGTCTCTTAACAGATCTTGTGAGTTATGGTGTTTTATAGCTGCAGATATGACAGAGACAACTGCATCATTTGTATGCTATTTTCTGTTTAAATGGTTGCAGTAAATAGAAGGCAAGGGCCCAACATTAGAGTAGTAGCAGTAGTCAGGGACAACGTGAGTTGAGCTTAGAATCGAGAATGTAATACAGAACCTGCTTTGGGAAAAAATTACACCAAAAAAAAAAAAGAAAACAAAAACCTTAGAGTTAATAGGGAAACTGATATCCTCTGTGACAAGACTCTAATCTGAGAATTGTTCAGTTGTGTCTAATGCTTTGTGTCTGAGAATACCCTCAGAATTGCAAATTAACCTAGGCCTGCTAATTCTTTTCAACTTTTCATAATTATAAACATAAAAAAGTCGGGTCTATTTGAAAATTCAAAACATTTTTCCTGTTGGAAATCATATCGTTACTGTCTTAACTTTTAGTCACACATGAAACACCTACTGAAAGAGCATGGCGCAGTGGGTATTATTTGAAAAATTCATGATCCTAGAAAATATCTGTTAATTCTCTTTGTAAATAGTCTGAAAAAAATGAAACATTTGCTGTTCGGACCACTTTGAGTATAAATTTGAAAGACAGAGTTTAAAATTTTACTATTTACAATGGAAAAAAAAATAGCCCAAAATCTGAAATAGATTTTAACAGTGAAATCACATATGGAATTGTTTAAAAAAAAAAAAAAAAGCCATAGAAGGTATGAAAAATATGCAAAATATTTAAGAATATACAATAACAGAATTAGAAAAAATAGAGTGTGGTACACAGTTCATATGTATTCATTAGTATAACATTTTTATTTGAACTTAACATTTGAATACTTATTGAACAAGAAGATATGTTAGTAGTTTTGTCATTAGAAATTGTGAGTGGTATTATAAAATTATGAGTGTGTAGTTTATTGCACAGTACATTGATAATAAATATGTTGCACATATATAAACTTACAGAAAATATGAGATAAATATATGATTATTTTCTTGAGTAAGATTTCAATATTACAATAATATTTTTGTGTATCATTCATATGGTATATTATAGATTATTTTGATGATATAGATGCAAACATATACACCAGATCATTATGGAACCTCAAATGAATTAACATTAGTAAAAAATTAAAGACTATATTAATCCTATGATAGTTTCATCTTTAAGCCAGTGGTGGTAATGCCTGGAATTGTTGAAAGCATGGAATATTAGTATTAGTAATGAAATTGGTTATGATGCACTTTTCCTTTACAAGTGAAAACAAAGCATGCCATAGAATTTAGATTGCAACGTACTCTTTCTTCTCAAGAGCACTTTGAAGATGTCCAATAAGAAATATTTAAGGGGAATAAATTTTTTTTTCAATGAACAAAAATATAAACATATTATTTTATACATCTTTCTTAGCATCAAGAATTCAAGATTTATTCTACAATATCAAAAGCCACTGAGAAAAAGATAAAAAGCAGAACCATAAAATTCAACTTGAGAACAAAGTTTCACCTTAGATAATATCTGTACAAAATGCTATCTATTATCAAAAAAGTGATAGCTTTAAATGTTTCCTCAATTTTATTATCCATGGCTTTCTTGGAACTCATGAAGCTATATAGATTTTTTCATCATCTGTGCTAGGAATACTTGAAAATGATGCCCCCAGCATATTGAAAAATGATAAAAGAGAAATATCTTTATAACCTTATTTAATAGAACTGACAGTAGTACAGAAAAATAAGGGAACACACATGCATACATACATAAGTGCTCCTCTATTAAATTGTACCTATAATATGAGCATATTGACAAGACAGAATTAATATAAAAATTGCTTGGTTTATTAATCAGATATTTTTGGAGGAATTTTAACTTTTTTACTGAAAATTAATGTGAGTAATGCAATGTTCTTGGTTTTGTCTTTTAAAATTCTATATTCCATCTTTGTTTTCTTTTAGTCTTTGCATACTTTATAAATAGTTTTGCTTAGTTATTTCTCCATATCAAAAGTCTTTAAGGGAATTCATTTTTGAATTTCTATGGAATATATTATGGCAACTTAGAAATATTAATAATTATGACCAGTCTAAAGCTGCATTGCAAAAAGAATCCAGGACAAGGTGGGTTTTGAATGAAATCAATGTCATGATTTTTACTGGAGAGAAAGGAATCTGGTTGTGTTTAATATAATTGGAGTATGCACCGTTTGGCTACTATTTATATTGCTTTTTTGAGGAGTTCAGTTTCCTTCGGCTTTAAAATTATGAAAGTTTGTCTTCAATTGTGGTGGTTTGTGGTAGATTACCTGAAAGGAAGGATGGCTGCAACGGAGATTAAAGTGTACTAGAATTTTTGAATGACAAAGTTATTATGAAAGTTTACCTTTCATCAAAAAGCACACTGACTCTAAAAGTACTATAATGCTAAAGGCACGCTTTGAAATTTTGAATTAGTTTAGGTCTGATTTGGTTTCTAAAAATCCCTACAGTAGGAAAATATATGATTCTGGCACATCAACAATATGACAAAGGCTCCTCTCTTCAGTTATTTTATCATGGAAGGTGTACAGTTGGTTTGGATTTACATAGTTAGCTGGAAAGATAAGAACTCTTAAGATTGAACCTTTATATCTGTACTGTTAAGTGACAGTTCTGAAGGAGTTACTAGATATGAGGTAAATATTATTTCCTTGTATTTTTAAACTGTATATACTGTGATAGGTATGATTCTTTAAAAGCAAATGCTTTCTAATAGTACAAGCAAAATATATAAAATTTATAAAAATATAAATAATATCTTTGTATTCAAAAAGAGAAAATAAAAAATTCAAATTTTGTGTTGAATTTGATAAGAAAATTAACTCATTAAGTGTCTGTGTTCCTCTTATAGCTTTCTAAATGGTTCAAAATGATTTTATGTATTTTTGACAGCAGTAAAATTATTGTCAAGATTAAGGAAACTAGTAACCAAGTACAGTTATGTAGAAAATGAGTAACTCATTATAATCATTATCCATAAGCTTTTATTAACCATTTAACTATAAATAATAGACATATATGTATATATGCTAATATATATGTATGTGCACATATCAGTTGGACTTTTTATTTCAATAAATGTTCCCCATATATATGTATATAGGATGTTTATGCATGTGTCTTTTTGTAGACATATATTAACCCTGTGTGGTATATTTTATACTCTTGAAAGCACAGGGTTATATTTTTTTAGTGAATAGTATAAGTTTTGGTAGGTTAATATAGTTTAAGCAAAACTTTTAAATTATTTGTTTTTCATGTGTATGCAAGTATTTTCAATTCACACACTGTGTCCATGCATAATTCCCCATGTAGTGCTCATAATATCTTTGTGGGTTAAATATTATTATACTCATTTTATGGAAAGGGAATTAAAAATGAAAGTACATAGAGACTTCCCAAGGTCATATACAAGTTCAAAACTTCCAGTTACCTCTTTATGCTATATATGCCATTATACCCACATATCCTATTCTATCATTCTTGTTTTTAAAATAAACAAAATGTGTCTGAAGAACAGAGAATGATTACACTTTGTTGTACATCACCTTAGAAGCAGAGGTAATAGAGCCATCAACATTTGAATTATCAGTTTACTTCCAAGGCGCTGTTGGATATTGCTTCCCTAGGCATAATGGCTTCCAGTAAAACAATCTTTGCATTGCTTATATGTAGTGGAAATAAAAGTGGCCATAAACAATTCCTTTTTCCTTTCAATTATAGCAAAACCCCCATATAAATGTGAACATGGAGAATTACATCAAATAAAGAGTAGTATTCTGAAATTATAAAAAAAAAAATATATTTTACTAATTCTTAGGGTCTTTCACAAGCTGATCTACTTAATTCAATTGAAATAATATTTACTATAATAAGTGTTAGAAAATTTGTGATTAAAATTGTAACCAGGCCCCTCTCCACTCAGAGTTAATCACCTAATGACCACAGGCAAGTACGCACACATTTGAAAACAGATCAGAAACTGTATGCATAGTAGGACTAGGATCATGTAGCATGGGAACCCAAAGTACCCACTCTACCAGGATTTCTTAAGGAATTTACTTTTCACAGGAAGCTTGAAGAATGCAATATTTACACATGATGATTGGAGTTGTTAAGGATAAAGGAAAAGAAAGACTTAAGGATTGAGACAGGAATAGCATGTATGAAGAGAAGAAAGTACATAATTTTGAATTGAATACAGTGCTAAATAGCTTGGTTATGGACTGGGGCATGGTGAGGAGCAGTAATGAGATACTAAGTCAAATTTAGCATGGAATATCTCACTTTTTTAAAGCATGCTTAATGACATTAAGTAATAAATCCTGTTGAAACATTGAAAACAGTGTTTACCTTGAAGAGCAAATAGCTGTGAGAACCTCACAGTGCTATAGTAGATTTGCTATGTGTGTGTTAGTCATTCAGTTGCCTCTGTCTCTTTCTAACTTCATGGACTGTAGCCTGCCAGGCTCCTTTGTTCATGAAATTCTCCAAGCAAGAATACTGAAGTGCATAGACATTCCCTTCTCCAGATTATTGGGGTATAATCATTCAAAAATACTCTAATTTAGCATTTTAGACTATCTCCAACAGTACAGATTTCATAAGTTCCATTCTTGTCTTTCATTCACTCTTTAGTAAATGAGTTTTGATAAAGGGGGAGTTGATTTTTTTCATTATTGAAGAAGTTTTGTCTTCTCCTGGCAAGGAATTCAGATCACTATAACATTTAATCTCTAAAGGTTAAAATCTCCTGTTTTTAATGGCTTAGAAGTATTTTAGAAATAGATATCAGGAATAATAAGATAGTATGAATCCCCAGATGATCATATAACATGGCTAAGAAATCAATCTTTGTTTTATTTGTTGTTTAAGTCACTGAGATTTTAGTACTTTGTAACTACAACAAAATTTAGCTCATCCTGAACAACATGGATGGTCAGGAAACAGTCTAATATGTCTCATTTTTCATAGATAATATTAATAAAATTAAAGAAAAAGTGTGCCTCTTTACTACCAGCTACATAATTTTCAGGACCCAGTTCACAGAGAAAAATGAAAGCTCTCTAGTTAAAATATTAAGACTTTCAAGATGGTGATGGTGGACTCTTAAAACAAGCATGAGCTCCTAAGCATGTGGCTCTATGCAGCTGCACAGGACACACCCTGAACTCTGTCCCGTGTATGTCAGAAGTCGCGCCTTTGTCTGCACTATGTATGAGTGAAATAATGTGTTTTGTACGTAGGGGTATTATAAATGTAGGAATTGTAGAGCCAAGAAACTTAGAAGAGAAGTGATTCCTGACCTAATTTTTCTTTCTTTTAGAAAAAGGATATTTGAAAGGTGTTTGTGATATTCCCAGAATATAGATAGTGATATTATCTGCTAAACTTATTTTCTTTTGTGGTGATTTTGATATTTTGGGGTTAAGGAATACAGAGAGTTAGGAAGAGTCAGGAGGGTACATAATTGCTGAAATTTACAGGCAAGAGCTTCTTTTGATAGATATATGTGTCAGGAATCTACATATTGAATCATAGCCTCTTTTAATCTATCACATTATAATTATTCTTATATTTAATTAAAATTATTCATTGGCATTTGGAAAATACATGTGGAAATAAGATATACATATATGTATATAGATTTATAATGTCAAGTTATATATATGTATATATAGTTTTAGATTAAGTAGTATAAATGCAGTATGCTGATGAAGTTTTGAATACTATGAATCTTTTTAATGTATTCTATAAAAATTTTGTGGATTCCTTGTGAATCCTAGTTAATAAGACTGATTCTTGATGGTTATAGCACTTGGATTAGTATGACCATAGGCCTTCACTAGACAGTCATGCTCAGAAAGCTTTATTGGCAAAAATATTCAGCTCTTCAGTTCACTGAACATGTTGCTTTGCATGCTTGTATTTCCTACAAGGTAATCTGTTAACTTTCTCCCACAAGAAATGAATCAAATTTATTTTCTAATATTGTAGATTAAGATTCTACCTGAAAATTACATTCAGTAAAATATACTTTAATGAAAACTGTACCAACAGAACCTAACCTACAACTAATGTTTACCAAAGTAAAAAAGCATAATCGCTACAACAAAGACTTCAATATCACACTGAGTTTTATGTTGTACCTTTGAGTCACTGAGATCTGTAAAGCAGCTTATTTTTCAGTGTTTATTGAAAAAGTTCAATATTTTACTAATTATTAAAGATTTATTAAATATCTATTATATACTGCATATGAAATGGAAACATTGCAAATTTTATTAGAAAAATAATTGAGGGATTTCTGACTTCATGAAGTTTATATCATGTGAAATACATTTTTCATAGGAAATGAACTGAATTTTCCATAAACAAAAGCTGCAGATTAGGGTTAGAATTCTAATTGAAAGTGTCAAGACATGAATTTATAAAAATAAAAACAATTTAAATGAGAATTGTCTATTATAGAAAGAATTAGCAAGAAAGACTAGATTCTGAGTGCATAGGCTTCTTTTGTTGCAACAATTATTGACTAAGATATTTATAGAGATAATACATTTACCACTTCCCTGAAAGCCTAAAATATCCATGAATTATATTAAGTTTTGAGGGAGGTAGCTAACCAAATTATATTTAAGTGCCCTGCAGGGATCTAAAGCCATAGCTAATTTCAATATTGTGAAGGTAATATTGAAGCTAGAACACTGTATTGTGTTAGATTATTTTATTTTTCACACTAACTAAAATAAGTGCCTTACCAATATTCTGCAGGTAGCCATCAATGAAATTTTGTCTAACTAAGATTGATTTCCAAATCAGGTATAAGAAACTTCTGCTGACTTGCAATTCTCTTTTCTATCTATTTTCCATTCTATCCCTTTATAATTTCAGGTGAGTTGCATTAGACTTTTAAATGATGAGACTTACAGGTACCATTTATACAAATTTTTAAATGCCAATATTAAAGACAAATCTAAAATTTGCTTCAGTAATGATATGAAAGGCTATTGTCACATTCTGGGGAAAAATATATATTAACTGAACTGTAATTGAAATTATTTTTCTCAGAATACACACAGCATATAGAAACAGTGTCTTATCAAACCTGAAAAACTGTACCCTTTGCAAGCAACAGGTTTACCTTGTATTTGATCTTATTAGTGATATTCAGTCTTTCATGGTGGATATAGAGACTAACATCTTCATAACGTTTATCAGCCCTTAATTTATCTAAATTATTCTTGAATTTATTTTTTAATACTATACCATCTGTATTTGTAAGAGTTGCCTTTAAAGCAGAACATGAAGTAACATATTCTGTGCAGGAGTTTATTTTACAGGAAATTATGGAAAGCAATAGTGAAGACATGGGGAAAATAAGGCAGGAAAGAAGGAAAGACTAGAGTGTATGACTGCCTTGGTTACCACCCTGAACACCTGGGAATTAGTTCTGCTGGGAACACCCTGAACAGACATAAAAACTGCCCTTCAGAATTGTCCACTTGAAATCAGGAGGCTGAAGCTTTTCTCTACTAGCTCCTGATACTTTTGATTGAAGGTTATCAGACATATCAACTGCCCTGTAACTCCAGGTAGTCCAATGTCCTTGAAATGAAATGCTGCCAGTTAGCTTGAGCATTGCCTCCTATATCTATAGCTGAAATAATCATAGATGAGCCAGAGGAATGTGGTGTGAGGCACAAACAGCATCTGCCATATCACTTTCTTCCAAAAAAAGCTTTCAATATATCAAGAATTCTCTCCCTGCATATTTTTTTAAACTAAGTATCTCCTTATAATACAAAATCTAAGAAAACTTGATTGCATTTATTTTAGTTGCATCTTGATGCTCTTTGGGAAACTCCACAGTACAATGAAATCTCATATATACATCTCTTTATTATTTATTCACTTTTGTTTCATTTATATTACAGTTCATAATACTTGAAAGTGAAAGTCCTTTCATTTGTGTCTGACTCTTTGCGACACCATGGACTATACAGCCCATGGAATTCTCCAGGCCAGAATACTAGAGTAGTTAGCCTTTCTCTTCTCCAGGGGATCTTCCCAACCCAAAGGTTGAACCTAGGTCTTCCACATTGCAGGTGGCTTCTTTTCCAGCTGAGCCACAAGGGAAGTCCAACAAATTTTTAACTCCCTGTTAAGTTCCTCTCCTTATCTGGAGGATGAGAGTTGGGGCTGAAATTTCCAAGTTCCTAATTATGGCTTAGTCTTTCAGGTGACCATTGCTCATCCAGGTGCCACCTAGGAACCCAGCCAGAATCACCTCAGTTGGACAAAACATGCTTCCAGTGCTCTGGCGAATTCAGAGCCTTTGTCAGGGACAATGTCAAATATTAATGACAAATATTAATATGAGAGTTGCTGTAGTATTCTTATCACTTAGGAAATTACAAGGGTTTTAAGAGTTCTGAGCCATGAGTCAGTAGCAGACCAAACATATTTTTTTTTAATTATTATTATCTCACAATTATCTTGCATATAGTAGTTATCGCAAGCATGTTGATTGTTTAATCGGCAACCAGGACTACCCAGGTTTATTTCTAGTGAACATTAATCTATCAAGCAATCTCTGTATGTATACATATCTGCAAAGCCATGTATAAAAGGTTGTCATGACAGCAATACAGTGGAGTGAATATCAAACAGACTGTGATTACATTCTGCACTCCCTGCAATTAGTAAATTGTATAGCTTTTGAGAAAAGACTTTAATTAATTGAACTTCCATTTATTCATATGGAAGTGGACATACAAATAACCACTTTATCATGTCTTTTATAGGACAGATTAGTTAAATATAATAACACATCTACAGATGTGTCAGCTTAGCATAATGTCTTGTATAAAGTGTACAATTTAAAATGGGTAGAATTAAAATAAAAACAGGAAAACAATAGAATGGGAAAGTCTAGAGATCTCTTCAGGAAAATTAGAGATACCAAGGGAACATTTCCTGCAAAGATGGACTCAATAAAGGACAGAAATGGTATGGACCTAACATAAGCAGAAGGTATTAAGAACAGGTAGCAAGAATACACAGAAGAACTATGCAAAAAAGATCTTTATGACCCAGATAATCATGATGGTGTGATCACTCAACTAGAGCCAGACATCCTGGAACGTAAAGTCAAGTAGGCCTTAGGAAGCATCACCTCAAGCAAAGCTAGTGGAGGTAATGGAATTCCAGTTGAGCTATTTCAAATCCTGAAAGATGATGCTGTGAAAGTGCTGCACTCAATATACCAGCAAATTTGGGAAACTCAGCAGTGGCCACAGGACTGGAAAAGGTCAGTTTTCATTCCAATCCCAAAGAAAGGCAATGCCAAAGAATGCTCAAACTATGACACAATCACACTCATCTCACACGCTAGTAAAGTAATGCTCAAAATTCTCCAAGCCAGGCTTCAACAATATGTCAACTGTGAACTTCCAGATGTTCCAGCTAGATTTAGAAAAGGCAGAGGAACCAGAGATCAAATTTCCAATATCCTCTGGATCATTGAAAAAGCAAGAGAGTTCCAGAGAAACATCTATTTCTGATTTATTGACTATGCCAAAACCTTTGATTGTGTGGTCACAACATATTGTGGAAAATTCTGAAAGAGATGGGAATACCAGACCACCTGACCTGCCTCTTGAGAAATATGTATGCAGGTCAGGAAGCAACAGTTAAAACTGGACACGGAACAACAGACTGGTTCCAGATAGGAAAAGGAGTACATCAAGGCTGTATATTGTCACCTGCTTATTTAACTTATACACAGAGTACATCATGAGAAGTGCTGGGCTGGATGAAGCACAAGCTGGAATCAGTATTGCCAGGAGAAATATCAATAACCTCAGATATACAGATGACACCACCCTTATGGCAGAAAGTGAAGAACTAAAGAGCTTCTTGATGAAAGTGAAAGAGGAGAGTGAAAAAAATGGCTTAAAGCTCAACATTCAGAAAACTAAGATCATGGCGTCTGGTCCCATCACTACATGTCAAATAGGTGGGGAAACAGTGGCAGAATTTATTATTTTTGGTTCCAAAATCACTGCAGATGGTGACTGCAGCCATGAAATGAAAAGACATTTACTCCTTGGAAGGAAAGTTATGACCAACCTAGATAGCATATTAAAAAGCAGAGACATTACTTTGCCAACAAAGGTCCATCTAGTCAAGGCTATGGTTTTTCCCAGTAGTTATGTGTTGATGTGAGAGTTGGACTATAAAGAAAGCTGATCACCGAAGAATTGATGCTTTTGAACTGTGGTATTGGAGAAGACTCTTGAGAATCCTTTGTTCTGCAAGGAGATCCAACCAGTCCATCCTAAAGGAGATCAGTCCTGGGTGTTCATTGGAAGGACTGATATTCAAGCTGAAACTCCAATACTTTGGCTACCTCATGTGAAGAGCTGACTCATTTGAAAAGACCCCGATGCTGGGAAAGATTGATTGCGGGAGGAGAAGGGGACGATGGAGAATGAGATGGTTGGATGGCATCACCGACTCAATGGACATAGGTTTGGGTGTTGGTGTTGGACAGGGAGTTGGTGATGAACAGGGAGGCCCGGCATGCTGCAGTCCATGGGGTCACAAAGAGTCGGACACAACTGAGCTACTGAACTGAACTGAAAATATAAAGTAGAAATCAGTGTTGACATCAAGGAACATACTCTTCTTAGAAAAGAATAAAAAATGTCGGCACATAAATGCTGCTGCTGCTGCTAAGTCGCTTCAGTCGTGTCCGACTCTGTGTGACCCCATAGATGGCAGCCCACCAGGCTCCGCCGTCCCTGAGATTCTCCAGGCAAGAACACTGGAGTGGGTTGCCATTTCCTTCTCCAATGCATGAAAGTGAAAAATGTAAGTGAAGTTGCTCAGTCGTGTCCGACTCTTAGCGACCCCATGGACTGCAGCCTACCAGGCTCCTCCGTCCATGGGATTTTCCAGACAAGAGTACTGGAGTGGGGTGCCATTGCCATACTCGTCTCACAAAGTAAAATGTGGGAAGCAAAATAAAGGAGACAGTGTTCAGAAAAAGAAATGAGCCTAATTGTTGAAAATCAAGACTTTTGATTGCAATGCCTTTTAAATGGACTCAGTTATGAAATAAGAGGTTTGATGTGAAAGATGCTATAAAAGTTATCTATTTTGAGGACCACCACACTGTGCTGTATTGAATTTGTTAACCTTTTCGTTCACATGGTCAAATTTCCCTCCAGAAGCATTTACTAATTTTTACCCTAGAATGACATTGGCATCATTCCTGAACTCCTCACAATTCAAAGCTGGTAATAGTGCAAATATTTTTACATTTTATTTCAATTCAGTTGTCTTTGATTGCTAGAGAATTTGAAATTTTTTGTGTTTTCATTGATCATTTGAATTTCACATTTTATTGCATGTGGCCTGTGTCTATATTTTCATATAAATTAATTTTATATAAAACTACTGCTTTCCCTTCAATTAATCTATATACTTAACAATGTGAAGAATACATGAACAGTTTAGGGAAAACTCTTGACATTCTGTTTTAAATTCAGTCTTTTTAAGTCTTAGCACTAGCGTATCATCTTGGATATGTTTGCATCTCTTCTGTATGCTTAGTGGCATAGTTCATACTGCTTCCTTTATTTTAAACTGCTTGTTTCTTGATGTTGCTTTGTCAGGATTTATGCATACAAGAAATGTGCAAAGGCCAACAGAAGAAATACTGCTTCTTCCTCATACAGTTTATATTCTAGTAAGAGGGACAGATGTTTTTAAAACACAAATAAAAATTTTAAAAGATATTGGACAAGTTTGTGAAGTATAGTAGCATGATCCAATATATGGTTTAAGAATATTAGTTTGTTGATTTGTGAAAAAATCGTGACTTGAGAAACTGGTAGATGGCAATGCCATTTATTAAGAAGGGAGAAACAAAATATTTAGCGTGTTTGCGGAATGGATGAATCCATTAGGGTAGAAGAATCAGAAATTTGGATGATTGTTGCACATACCCTGTGGGTTTGGGGAGATTTGAACCTCCAATTAGTTTATCAGTTGTTTCCTCAGAATTTTCCTAAAGTTGTATATCACATTCATCTGAGAATGTGTGGAAAGCAAATAGAGTATCATTTTTTTAAAAAAGAACATTTGCAAAATAGTTTACAACACTGATGAAATTATATTTTCCTAAAACATCTAATTATATGTTTCTTAAAACATCTAATAAATTAAAAACTAAGTTAAAATAGCATGCTTCTAAAATAATTCTTGAAATTTTAAATCAATTATATTTAATCTAATTTCCCAACAATGTTGAAAGTTAAATAGTGTAACTTAAATATTTCTTATGAGTATTATAGATAAGATTTGGGGTTGAAAGAATAAAGAAATTTTCAATATATATCAGTAGAAATATCTTAAATTACTTAAACTTGTTTCAAACCTTGAAATGAATGTTTTGTATTTTAAGTCCATTAATTTCACCTTTACCAATCCTACTGCCAACTAAATATTCTTTCCGTTTCCAGCCTTGAGGACGGTGGAATTAATAGTATACATAGTGGCCGAGAAAGACTATGGCAGTAGAGGTTTAGAATTGGTGGACAGCTAGATCCTGGCCCTTGTTTGGAAAACAGTTTCAATAAATCTAAACTATTTGATGACTTTTACATACCATTTTTGGAAATAATCTTCATTTCATAGCATAATAATATGTAATAACTCCATTGATATTTATCTCCTTTAATCTCTGGTAGAATACCATAGTATAAGGCTTTAAAGATTATACACAGTTAGTAAAGTGCAATCTGCCTGAGTTACAATACACCTGTCGCTTTATCACAAAATTATAGTCAGAAATGCAGATGAACAAAATTTGCTCATCAGATTTTCTCAAGATTTTGAGAAATAGAGATTCAGCTTTATTATCATGTATCAGAATCCCATACATTGTAAATGATTTATCAGGGATGTATATGTGTTCTCTGTGAAATATAGATATATGTATATATAGATATACACACACACACACACTATTAGTTAAAAATAAAATGTTTCCTGTCAAAAACAACTTTACTTAACAGCACAACTGCACAATGAAATGTTATTGTATTTTCAGTTAAGAGCTTGAACCCAGCTTCAAACATACCTATTGTTACCTTGTTTTATTACCCCCTGCCCACCACACCAATTACTTATGGGCTTCCCTGGTAGGGTGGCCCAGATGATAAAGAATCTGCCTGCAGTACAGGGGACCTGGGTTCGCTCCCTGGGTTGGGAAGATCCCCTGGAGGAGGACATGGCAACCCTCTCCAGTATTCTTGCCTGGAAAATCCCCAGGGACGGAGGAGCCTGGTGGGCTATAGTCCATGGGATCACAAAGAGTCAGACACAACTGAGTGACTCAGCACAGCACAGCACGAATTAGTATAGCAGGAAAATTGGAAGTTTGTTTGTAGGTGATTCCATCTCTGATAAAAAATAACATTAAAAGCTCCTGCTACTTAACTTACACAGAGTCTGATCTCTGTCATTGGTGGGATTGTTAGGTTATCTAAAGCATCCTCAGCTGCCCAGGGAGAGCCTGTAAGATGGGTTTGCTCACAACTCACTACAAATCTCTCAAGCAGTTGAAACTTTTTCCAAGGTAAACTGTGTCCTTATTCCTCTTATTACTTGTTCTGGGTCAGATATCAAATGCCAGAGGTTGTGTACAGTCAAAGCTGTGTGTCTGTTTAAAATAGTCTTGATGTTAACATTGAATCATACATTCTGTATCTCATTTGAAGCACCAGGAATCAGAATCCTTTATTTATTCATAAGCACATTAAACAAAACAAAGCAAAAATGCAGGCATGTATAACTTTTAAATATAGGGTGACCTTCTGACAACAATTTTGTATTTGTATTATTTTTTCTTCTTGCTATAGATGTAATTTATTTTCTGGGAAGGGCCATACAGAGCTTTGCTGTACCTTGCTTTAGGAAAAATTGCCACAGTTTATTAATCCCATTTATTTTCAACAAGAAGGAAGACATGTTTCTTGAGATATTGAAGATGCTCAAGTATATAAAGCCATTTTCCTTGACTATTCCATTACATGAGTTGAAAGGCTAAAAAATCATTGTATTAAAACTGTCACTTCTTAGAGAAGTTTAAATATATTAGAATAGAGATTTAGATATAATATATGCAAATATATTCTTAGCTCAGTAGTAATCTAAATATTATTTTCATTCATAAAGAAAATCCTACTAAACTCAAGTTTAGAATGGTTTTTAAGGTTAAATTTGGTCTATAGCAACAACTACGGTGACTCAGCTGGTAAAGAATCTGCCTACAATGCGGGAGACCTGGGTTCAGTCCCTGGGTTGGGAAGATCCCCTGGAGAAGGGAACAGTTACCCACGCCGGTATTCTGGCCTGGGGAATTCCATGGACTATACTGTTCATGGGGTCGCAGAGAGTCGGACATGAGTGAGCAACTTTCACTTTCACTTTCTAAGCTGGGCCAAGGTGTAGAGCTCTAGGGTACTGCTTCTGGGTGTCCTAAGGCAAGTCCCACTGGTTCTCAGAGTCTGGCAGGCCAGGACCTGTCCTCAGGCAGCAGCCACAGAAGCCTGGCACAGGGGAGTGTACAGCGCCTTCCAGGGAGACACTGGCAGCTTTGATGAGGCTGCAGGGAGAGGGCGGGGAGGGGTCTGCCACCTTTCGTTGTTGTTAGTCGCTAAGTCGTGTCCAACCCTTTTTGTGACCGCATGGACTGCAGCCCACTGGGATCTTCTGTCCATGGGATTTCCCAGGCAAGAAATGAAGTGGGTTGCCATTTCCTTCTCCAGGAAATCTTCTCAAACCAGGATTCAAACCCAGGTCTCTTGCAATGACAGGCAGATTCTTTACCACTGAGCCACCAGGGAAGCCCCTGCCACCTGATTTCCAAGTCTTGCCACTGGTCCTGAGATGTGTGCTATTAAAGGAGCCTGACCCTCACAGCAGCTTTTAAAATGTGCAGTTAGACCATATTTGCCTGTTCTCTCTACACTGAGCCCTGGGGTAATAATAGCCAAGGTGAGTGCTCAGGTATCCACCAAGAAGTGTCTTGTTTGCTGAAGTCTTTTGTGTATTGTGGACGGAAGTCCTATTGGCTTTCCAAGCTATATGTTTGGAGGCCTGTCTCCTGGGTAGGAGTTGACGTCCCCTCTTAATTTTATGACACTGTATCAAGAGTGGTAATTATGGCGAGAGTGCATCTCACCCTTTTCTGATTGTTTCAATGTATGTATTTTCTCATTTGCTGGATGTGTAGAGTTCCTGAGTTGGTTTCCGCATCTCACCCTTTTCTGATTGTTTCAATGTATGTATTTTCTCATTTGCTGGATGTGTAGAGTTCCTGAGTTGGTTTCCAGGTATCTTTCAGAAGGAATGTAGCTGTACACTTGCTACACCTGTGAGAGGAGGGGGGGTCAGATAGCACTTATGTTGCCATCTTGGTTAACTCCCTGAAAGTCTGCATACATTTTTCTTTTTTTTTTTTAAACCATGTAGCATCTGTACTAATATTTGTAACTTAATCGTGACAGTGGCTTTTTTCTGGGAAGTTTCTGTGGAGAAATTAAGTCCTTTTATAGGCACAGGCTTTTATTAGACAATGATCTGAACAGATTCAAAAGAAATGTTTCTGAAGAGTTGAATAATCTTAAGTGGTCTTCTAATTAGTCTTATCCATGTCTTTTAGGTAATTTTAGTGTTCAGGTGTGTTGTCAGACAAGACAGTAAAGTCCACTTTGAGATGTTACTGTTAACTATTTCTATTCTCTGATCTCTGCTGCCTTCTAACTCCTGTTAAAATCAGTGAGGTCCTCTGTGGAATACTTTGAGTATTTTATTATGAGTATGACTTAGAAGAAGCAAGCACAGGATGGTGAAGGAAATTTGTTAAGCAGTCTTTTCAGCCTTCTGAATGGGCAGAAGAAGAGGTCTGTGCACTGTTTACTGTTTGATGTTCTGTCTGTATAGTAAACCGCCCTTACTGGATGTTTAGCTAGCTATTGGCAGCTAAGAGATAATAAAAATAATCAGTGTATTTTCATTTTAAGATTCTGTTGAATTCAGTTTACAGTTGTTTTATTGAAGATTTTTTTTTGCACCTGTATCCATCACGGATATTGGCCTGATTTCTTCTCTTGTAGTGTCCTTTTCTGGTACCCTTTTGGTACGAGGGTAATGCTGGAATGATTGGTATTAATGTCTCTTTTAAGTGCTTGGTAGAAGTCATCTGTGAAATTGCCAAGTTCTAGGCTTTTATTTGTTGAGAAGTTTTTGATAATTGCTAGTATTTCCTTTGTCGCTATTAGTTTGTTCAGATTTTCTACTTCTTCATTATTCAGTCTTGTTAGGTCATATGTTTCTAGGAATCTGTCCGTTTCTTCTATTAGAAGAACACATACGGAGAAAATTTCTTGATATTGGTCAGGGTAGTCATTTTTCTGGATATGAGCCCTGAAGCAAAGGCAGCAAAAGCGAAAATAGGAAAATATGATTACATCAAACTAAAAAACTTCTGCATGGCAAAGGAAATGATCAATGGAATGAAGATACAGTTTAAGGAATGGGAGAAAATATTTGTACGTTATACAATTGATAAAGGATTAATATCCAAAATACATGAGGAACTCCAGCAACTCAACAGCAAAAACAAACAAACAAAAAACTCCCCAAAAACTTCAAGTAAAAATGGGCAAACAACTGTATAGAAATTTTTCAAAATAAGACGCACAGATGGCCAAAGGATATGTGAATAGGTGCTCAACATTATTAATCATCACAGAAATGCAAATAAAAACCACAATGAGATATCTGCTCATAGAAGTCAAAATGACTGCCATCAAAAAGGCAAAAGAAAACAACTGTTGATAAAGATATGAAAAAATTGGAACCCTTGTATACTGTCAGTGGTAATGTAAACTGGAATGACCATTATGGAAAACAGTGTGCAGTTTCTTCAGAAATTAAAATTAGAACCAACTTATGATCCAGCAAACCCACTTCTGGGTATATATATCTAAGAGAAACTAAATTGGAATCTTGAAGAGATATCTGCACTCTCATGTTCATTTCAGCATTATTCACAATAGCCAAAACTTGGAAAAAACCTAGGTGTCTGTCAACATATGAGTGGATAAAGAATATATGAGGCTATACACACACACACACACACACACACACACATAAGTTTTCTCTTTCTTTCTCTCTATTATATATATATGTATACACTTACATCTTTACTAGCTGAGCTCTCAGGGACTTCCCTGAGAGCTCAGCTAGTAAAGAATCTGCCTGCAGTGTGGGAGACCTGGGTTCGAAAAATCCCCTGGAGGAGGGCATGGTAACCCACTCCAGTATTCTTGCTTGGAGAATCCCCATGGACAGAGCATCCTGGCTGGCTACAGTCCATGCGGTCGCAAAGAGTTGGACATGACTGAACAACTAAGCACAGCATATATAAAATTGCATTCAGCCATGAGAAAGAAGGAAATCTTTCCATTTGGAACAAGTTGGATTAAGCTGGAGGACATTATGCTCAGTAAAATAAGCCAGATAGAGAAAGACGAATTCTATATGATCTTACTTATACATCAAATCTAAAAACAATAAATAAACAAAAGGACAAACTCATAGAAACAGAGCACAGAATAGTGGCCGTCAAAGTGGAAGTCGAGGGATTTATGGGGATCTGGTGGTCAAAGGAACACATATGCATTTTTGTAGGATGAATAAAGCCAGAGATCTAATGTACAGGGATGATGACTGTAATTAATGATATTAACTGGAGGTGTACTTGGAGTTCAGATGCACTCATCACAGAAACAAAGTGGTAACTGTGAGGAGCTAGTATATTAATTAACTTGACCATAGTAATCATTTCACTATGTATGTTTATAACAAATCATCATATTGTACAATTTAAATGAATATAATCTTCACAAATTTTTTTTAATTTTTATTTATTTTTTATTGAAGGATAATTGCTTTACAGAATTTTGTTGTTTTCTGTCAAACCTCAACATGAATCAGCCATAAGTATACCTATATCCCTTCCCTTTTGAACCTCCCTCCCACCTCCCTCCCCATCCCACCCCTCTAGGTTGATACAGAGGCCCTGTTTGAGTTTCCTGAGCCTGCCCATTTAAAAGATATTCATATTTAGCCCTTAAATCTGCAAATAGATGTGACAATATATTTTGGGTTATTTTCTTTTCTTTTTTTTTATTAGTTTATTTATCTATTGTTTAACTTTACAATATTGTATTTGTTTTGCCATACATTGACATGAATCCACCATGGGTGTACATGTTTTCCCCTTCCAGAACCCGCCTCCCACCTCCCTCCCCATCCCATCCCTCAGATTTAGAAAATAATAGAGTGAAGTTTGGGTAAAAAGGCCTGACTCTTTAGAGTGGCAGATCGCTGCTAAATATCAAGGTAAACTAAAATGCCACTGTGGTGAGAGGTATGTGTACACTATGAAAAGTACAAATAGTGTTTCCCTAATCTGATGTATTACTGTTCTTTTTTTCTGCTACTTTAACCTCACCGTCACTATAACTCAAACACACAGGCTCAGTGTAGGAATCATCTTAGCCCAACTTCTCCTGTTGTTTTTCTTCTCAGTCATGCGTCTCCCCCACCACATCCCCACCAGTGACGGGTCGAATTTGCTTCTTTTTTATCTGCATCCTGTCTTCTGTGACATAGGTATTTTCCACAAATCTTACTTGGGCTACTTAACGTATTTGCTCTGCTTTAGTCTTATCCTTGTGTTAGCCAGGATGAGCCCACTGCTGTATCTGTGCTCCTACAGTTTCCAAACTGCCTTTAGGCTCAAGTGTAAAACCGTTGCATAAAACACAGTATCCTTCAGGGTCTCGCTTCACTCACTCTTTCCAGCTCCTACCCCTCAGTCTCTCTCCTGCACTCTAGCTGACAGACTCTGTCCACGTCAGATTCCTGGTCCTACACTTCAGCTCTTCTCTGTGTTCTCAACCAGAAACACTCCTCTACCTGTCACCTGCTCCTTGCTCTGCAGATTGTCCTTCAGGATTCTTCTTACATATCTTTCCTTTAACAAAGCATGCCTTCAAGTTTAGGCTGGATGAAGTGTTTTTTTTTTTTTTTTTCCTTTTCCTCTTTCCCTGTTGGGATCTCCCATCACTGTATCATGTTGAGACAAATATGTGATGTAGAGTAAGATTTATTAATAATAATTTCATTGCAGTTTATTAGCTTACATTTTAAGACTAAAATCATTTAGAGCTCCCACTATTCACAGAGAGCTTCCCTGGTGGCTCAGATGGTAAAGAATCCACCTGCAATGCAGGAGACCTGTGTTGCAAACATACCCTGGAGAAAGGGATGACTGGAGAATTCTGTGGACAGAGGAGCCTGGTGGGCTACTGTCCATAGGGTCACAAAGAGTCAGACATGACTGAATGACAAATACACTATGGATGAAAGTGAAAGAGAAAGTGTTAGTCGCTGAGTCTTCTCGGACTCTTTGCAGCCCCATGGACTGTAGCCCACCAAGCTCCTCTGTACACAGAGTACTCCAGACAAACATACTGGAGTGGGTTACCATGCCCTTCCCCAGGAGATCTTCCCTACCCAGGGATGGAATCTGAGTCTCCTGCTGATTCTTTACCAACTGAAACACGGGGAAGCTCACACACTGCCTAGAAGGTGCTAATTTTTTCCTATGAGTGAATCAGTTGTTAATTATGTAGTAAATAAGTGGGATGAAATTAAAATGGGTGATAATCACTTGACAAATAATCAGCCTCACCTTGCTAATATTAAAAAAAATAAATTTTAAATATATATACATTCAAAAGAACTGAGATATAGTTTTAGATATTATTTGCAATTAAGACATATTGTAATAAGAACATTTTAGATGTTGATGACCATGTTAAAATGAACATTTTCATATGTCACTAATGTAAGTCCAAGTTTAAAAAGTTTACTAGAGGTAATTTAGTAGTATGGATCAAGAGCCTGTACTTCATCATGTCCTTTAACTCAGTAATTCTACTTCTAGAGGTTCATTATAAGTATTTTATATTGAGTTGTAGACAGTTATTGTGTGTCAAGATGGCTCTAGAGTTTTATGAAAAAGAAGAAAATAGCAACTACTTATGAAACTTCTATACTGTGAGATAATACACAATGTAATGATATTTAGAATGAAATTTCTAATGACATGAAACATGATTATGACATCTGCTAGGTAAGAAGTATAGTATTCAAAAACTTATAATTGAAACTATGTGAAAATATGAAAAAAGAATAGAAGTAAATAAAACAAACTGTAAAGTTACATGTTTCCTGATGGTTGTTTAGTAGATTTGTATTATCTCCTTTTCTACATATTCTAAAATTTCTGTTATGAACATGCATTCCTGTTACAAATAGAACATAATAACATAAGCCTGTCAATGTTCTACTAATTATAAGTATACCAATTCTTACCTATCATTTTATTCATTCATTTACCAAATTTTGATTTGATTGACTAAATTAAATAATACAGACAAGGTACATCATCTCTCCATTCTACTGGAAGGAACAGAAGCAAACAGGGAAATACATACATTAATACAGTAAATAAAACATATAAATAAATAACTAATAATTGTAATATGTGCTATGCAGGAAATAAGTAGGCAATCAATTCAGTTCTCAGTTCAGTCATTCAGTCATGTATGACTCTTTGAGACGCCATGGACTGCAGGATGCCAGGCTTCCCTGTCCATCACCAAATCCCAGAGCTTGCTAAAAACTCATGTCTATTGAGTCGGTGATGCCATCCAATCATCTCATCCTTTGTCATCCCTTTCTCCTCCCGCCTTCAATCTTTCCCAGCATCAGGGTCTTTTCAGATGAGTTGGTTCTTCGCATCAGGTGGCCAAAGTATTGGCATTTCAGCATCAACATCAGTCCTTCCAATGAATATTCAGGACTGATCTCCTTTAGGAGGGATAGGTTGAATCTCCTCACAGTCCAAGGGACTCTCAAGAGTCTTCTCCAACACCACAGTTCAAAAGCATCAGTTCTTCAATGCTCAGTTTTCTTAGTAGTCTAACTCTCACATCCATACATGACTACTGAAAAAACTATAGCTTTGACTAGATGGACCTTTGTCGACAAAGTAATGTCTCTGCTTTTTCATATGCTGTCTAGGTTGTAGACCATAGTCGTAGGTCAAAGTAGTAGTAGGTCAAAGTAGGCCAGAATGGCATGATCGAATGTAGCTCATGGGGAAGTATGATAGGTGTCGGTTGATAATTACAATAGATGAACCATGTAAAAGGCTGGAAAAGGGTATCCCAGGCAGATGAACCAGCAGGTGCAAACAGTTCCAGTAGAACAAGCATGATATGCTCCTGAAATGGGAAGAAAAGAATGGGTGATCAAGGAAGTATGGAAAGTTAAGAGGGAGAAGACCATCTGTGTGGGCTGTGGTAAGGGGTTTGGGTTCTCTATGTAATGGAAAGCCCATTAAGGGCTACCTGTCCTAATTATTTATTTGATACCATAAATTTTTTCAGATTACTGCTCAATAAAGGTAAATGCATTTATTGCTAACATTCCATTTTTAGGTAAATTCATATAGATTGATAGCAGTCACTCTACCAATTATATTGTTGTTGTTTAGTTGCTAAGTCTCGTCGGATTCTTTTGTGACCCCATGGGCTGTGGCCTGCCAGGCTCCTCTGTCCATGGGATTTCCAGGCAAGAATAGTGGAGTGGGTTGCCATTTCCTTCTCCAGGGGATCTTCCTGACCCAGGAATTGAACCCACGTCTCCTGCGTTGAAGACGGGTTCTCTACGAACGAGCACCCAGGGAAGCCTGCCAATTATGTAGTATATTTAATAAAGTTAAATAAGTGTAAAGAGATCACTGTCTGAAATTATCTTTGCTGAAAGATTA
Source organism: Giraffa tippelskirchi (assembly GCF_054371585.1). Classification (NCBI taxonomy): domain Eukaryota; kingdom Metazoa; phylum Chordata; class Mammalia; order Artiodactyla; family Giraffidae; genus Giraffa; species Giraffa tippelskirchi. Next base: position 87,426,362 of record NC_137285.1, on the reverse strand, counting down.
ATTCTGAGATTCTTTCCATTTTGCGTCACTGTATTCCCAATGATATCACTGTTTCATCAAATACCTCATGAACAATTTTTTAGTACATGAATGTAGTCATCATTTTCAGTATGTTGTATGTTATATATAATATATATAACATATATTATATATTATATAATATATAATATAATATATATATAATAATTATATATTATTATATATATATATAATAATACTGATAGCTTTATTTAAGCACTTCTATGTTTTGAAAGTCTAGTCTAAACTTCTTTCAACCTGCTTCTTGACATTTCACTTCCCCAGTATTCTAAACTCCTACATTGTTCTGGTTATTCTTCTTACACATCTTCTTTTTAAAGTGCCATTTTTCTCCTTCTCTAAGCTGTTCCACTTGAAAATCTCATGTGTTTCAATAGTTTCTCTATCAAACACTCCTCAACTTCCTCTGTCCTTGGAGGTAAAGACACTTTAGTTCATTTCAGTTGAATTCAATCACTCAGTTGTGTCCAGCTCTTTGTGATCCCATTGACTACAGCATGCCAGGCCTCCCTGTCCATCACCAGCTCCTGGAGTTTACTCAAACTCAAGTCCATCGAGTTGGTGTTGCCATCCAACCATCTCATCCTCTGTTGTCCCTTTCTCCTCCTGCCTTCAATCTTTCCCAGCATCAGGGTCTTTTCAAACGTATTGGTTCTTTTCACCAGGTAGCCAAAGTATTGGAGTTTCAGCTTCAACATCAGTCCTTCCAATGAATATTCAGGACTGATTTCCTTTAGGATGGACTGGTTGGATCTCCTTGCAGTCTAAGGGACTCTCAAGAGTCTTCTCCAACACCACAGTTCAAAAGCATCAATTCTTTGGTGCCCAGCTTTCTTTATACTCCAACTCACATCCATACATGACTATTGGAAAAACCATAGCTTTGACTACACGGACTTTTGTTGGCAAAGTAATGTTTCTGCTTTGTAATATGTTCTCTCAGCCAGTTCAGTCGCTCAGTCATGTCTGACTCCCTACGACTCCATGAAACGCAGCACACCAGCCCTCCCTGTCCATCACCAACTCCTGGAGTTTACACAAACTCATGTCCATCGAGTCGGTGATGCTATCTAACTGTCTCATCCTCTGTCATCTCCTTCTCCTCCTGCCTGCAATCTTTCCCAATATCAGGGTCTTTTCAAATGTGTCAGCTCTTTGCATCAGGTGGCGAAAATATTGGAGTTTCAGCTTCAACATCATTCCTCCCAATAATACCCAGGACTGATTCCCTTTAGAATGGACTGTTTGTATCTCCTTGAAGTCCAAGGGACTCTCAAGAGTCTTCTGCAACAACACAGTTCAAAAGCATCAATTCTTCAGTGCTCAGCTTTCTTTATAGTCCAACGCTCACATCCATACATGCTGCTGCTGCTGCTAAGTCGCTTCAGTCATGTCTGACTCTGTGTGACCCCATAGATGGCGGCCCACCAGGTTCTGCCGTCCCTGGGATTCTCCAGGCAAGAACACAGGAGTGGGTTGCCACTTCCTTCTCCAATGCATGAAAGTGAAAGATGAAAGTGAGGTCGCTCAGTTGTGTCCTACTCTTCGCGACCCCATGGGCTGCAGCCTACCAGGCTCCTCCATCCATGGATTTTCTAGACAAGAGCCCTGGAATGGGTTGCCATTGCTTTCTCCATCCTTACAGGACTACTGGAAAAAACCATACCCTTGACTAGACCAACCTTTGTTGACAAAGTACTGTGGTCATAACTTTCCTTCCAAGGAGTAAGCGTTTTTTCATTTCATGGCTTCAGTCACCATCTGCAGTGATTTTGGAGCCCAAAAAATAAAGTCAGCCACTGTTTCCACTGTTTCCCCATCTATTTGCCATAAAGTGTTGGGACTGGATGCCATGATCTTAGTTTTCTGAATGTTGAGCTTTAAGCCAACTTTTTCACTCTCTTCTTTCACTTTCATCAAAAGGCTCTTTAGTTCTTCTTCAGTTTCTGCCATAATGTTGGTGTCATCTGCGTATCAGAGGTTAATGATTTTTCTCCCAGCAATCTTGATTCCAGCTTGTGCCTCATCCAGCCCAGTGTTTGTACTCTGCATATAACTCTGTACATCTCATGATGTACTCTTCATATAAATTAAATAAGCAGGGTGACAATATACAGCCTTGATGTAATCCTTTTCCTACTTGGACCCAGTCTGTTGTTCCATGTCCATTTCTAACTGTTGCTTCCTGACCAGCATATAGATTTCTAAAGAAGGCAGGTCAGGTGGTCTGGTATGCCCATCTCTTTCAGAATTTCCAACAGTTTGTTGTGATCTACACAGTCAAAGGCTTTGGCATAGTCAATACAGCAGAAGTAGATATTTTTCTGAAACTCTTCTGCTTTTTTGATGATCCAGTGTATGTTGGCAATTTGATTTCTGGTTCCTACCTTTTCTAAATCCAGCTTGAACATCCAGACGTTTATGGTTCAAGTACTGTTGAAGCCTGGCTTGGAGACTTTTGAGCATTACTTTACTAGTGTGTGAGATGAGTGTAATTGTGTGGTAGTTCGAGCATTCTTTGGCAATGCCTTTCTTTGGGATTGGAATGAAAACTGAACTTTTCCAGTCCCATGGCCACTGCTGAGTTTTCCAAATTTGCTGGCATATTGAGTGCAGCACTTTCACAGCATCATCTTTTAGGATTTGAAATAACTCAACTGGAATTCCATCACCTCCACTAGCTTTTTTCATCGTGATGCTTCCTAAGGCCCACTTGGCTCCGCATTCCGGGACGTCTGGCTGTAGGTGAATGATCATACCATTATGATTATATGGGTCGTGAAGATCTTTTTTGTACAGTTCTTCTGTGTATTCTTGCCACCTCTTCTTAATATCTCCTGCTTCTGTTATGTCCATACCTTTTCTGTCCTTTATTTTGCCCATCTTTGCATGAAATATTCTCTTAGTATTTCTAATTTTCTTGAAGAGATCTCTAGTCTTTCCCATTCTGTTGTTTTCCTCTGTTTTTTTGGATTGATCACTGAGGAAGACTTTCTTATCTCTCCTTGCTCTTCTTTGGAATTCTGTATTCAAATGGGCATATCTTTCACTTACTACTTTGCTTTTTGCTTCTCTTCTATTCAGAGCTATTTTTAAGGCCTCCTCAGATAGCCATTTTGCCTTTTTGCATTTGTTTTTCTTGAGGATGGTCTTGATCCCTCCCTCCTGTACAATGTCACAAGCCTCCATCCATAGTTCTTCAGGCACTGTGTCTATCAGATCTAATACCTTGAATCTATTTGTCACTTCCACTGTATAATCATAAGGGACTCAATTTAGGTCCTTCCTGAATGGTCTAGTGGTTTTCCCTACTTTCTTTAATTTAAGTCTGAATTTTGCAGTAAGGAATTCATGATCTGAACCACAGTCAGCTCCTGGTCTTGTTTTTGCAGACTGTGTAGAGCTTCTCCATCTTTGGCTGCAAAGAACATAATCAGTCTGATTTCAGTGTTGACCATCTGGTGATGTCCATGTGTGGAGCCTTGTCTAGTGTTCTTGGAAGAGAGTGTTTGCTATGACCAGTGCGTTCTCTTTGCAAAACTCTCTTAGCTTTTGCCCTGCTTCATTCTGTTCTCCGAGGCCAAATTTGCCTTTTAATCCAGGTATTTCTTGACTTCCTAGTTTTACATTGTGGTCCCCTATAATGAAAGAATGAAATAATGAAGGAAATGGCAACCCACTCCAGTATTCTTGCCTGGAGAACCCTGTGGACAGAGGAGCCTGGTGGGCTGCTGTCCATGGGTTCGCACAGAGTCGGATACGACTGAAGCGACTTAGCATTAGCATAATGAAAGAACATCTTTTTTGGGTGTTAGTTCTAGAAGGTCTTGTAAGTCTTCACAGAACTGTTCAACTTCAGCTTCTTCAGCGTTACTGGTCAGGGCATAGACTTGGATTACCGTGATGTTGAATGGTTTGCCTTGGAAACGAACAGAGATCATTCTGTCATTTTTGAGGTTGCATCCAAGTACTGCATTCGGACTCTTTTGTTGACTATGATGGCTGCTCCATTTCTTCTAAGGGATTCTTGCCCATAGTAGTAGATATAATGGTCATCTGAGTTAAATTCACCCATTCCAGTCCATTTTAGTTCACCGATTCCTAAAATGTTGATGTTCAATCTTGCCATCTCCTGTTTGCCCACTTCCAATTTGCCTTGATTCATGGACGTAACATCCAGGTTCCTATGCAATATTATTCTTTACAGCATCTGACTTTTATAACCAGTCACATCTAGAACTGGGTGTTGTTTTCTCTTTGGCTCCATCTCTTCATTCTTTCTGAAGTCATTTCTCCACTGACCTCCAGTAGCATATTGGGCACTTACCAACCTGGGGAATTCATCTTTCAGTGTCCTATCTTTTTGCCTTTTCATACTGCTCATGGGGTTTTCAAGCCAATAATAGTGAAGTGGTTTGCCATTCTTTCTCCAGTGGACCACATTTTGTCAGAACTCTCCACCATGACCCGTCTATCTTGAGTGGCCCTACAAGGCCTGACTCATAGTTAGACAAGGCTGTGGTCCATGTGATCAGATTGGTTAGTTTTCTGTGATTGTGGTTTTCATTCTGTCTGTCCTCTGACAGAGAAGGATAAGAGGCTTATGGAAGCTTCCTGATGGGAGAGACTGACTGAGGGGAAAACTGGGTCTTGTCCTGATGGGCGGGGCCATGCTCAGTAAATCTTTTAATCTGATTTTCTGTTGATAGGTGGGGCTGTGTTCACTCCCTATTATTTACCTGTGGCCAAACTATGGTGGATGTAATGGAGATAATGGCAACCTTCTCCAAAAGATCCCATGCAGGCACTGCTGCACTCAGTGCTCCCAATCTTTCAGCAGGCCACTGCTGACCCACACCTCCACTGGAGACTCCTTGACACTCATGGCCAAGTCTGGGTCAGTCCCTTGTGGGGTCACTGCTCCTTTCTCCTGGGTCCTGGTGTGCTCAAGGTTCTGTTTATGCCCTCCCAGAGTCTGTTTTCCCAGTCCTGTGTAAGTTCTGGTCGTCTGTGGTGGGTTAATGGTTACCTCCTCCAAGAGGGTTTATGCCATACCGAGATCTGCTGCACCCAGAGCCCCTGCCCCTGAGGCAGTCCACTGCTGACACCCAAACACAGTTCTGTCTCAGTCTCTGTGGGGTCTCTGGGTCCGGTCCTGGTGTACACAAGGATTGTTTGAGCCCTCTGAGCGTCTCTGGCAGGTACGGGGTTTGATGCTAAATGCGATTTCACCCCTCCTACCATCTTGCTGGGGCTTTTCCTTTGCCCTTGGACGTGGGATATGTCCTCACAGCCACTCCAGCACTGGGCCGCCACCGATCCAGTGCCCCAGTATTTTACACTCTTCCTTTTCTGTATTATTAGGTGCCATTTCTGTACTTGGTAAACTCAGGAAGGACGTTAACTGTCACAAGTGACAGCAGGAAAAGGCAAATCTGATTGCCAAGCCACTGGATATGGTGTTAGTCAAGTCCCAGTGGGTGCCAGCTGGCTTAGCAGCCAGATGCTGCCAGGTCACATAGGGAGCAACCCTTCATGAGTGCTAGACGATGAAGTCTTAGGTCAGGAGCAATGACAGGTCTGTCATTTCCAGTGAAGACCCGTAAGGGATCCTAAACTTAGATGGACAACAAGATGAGACCCCCAATGGCCTGGAGCCAGCAAGTTATGGGGGCTGGCGTGCTCGACTCCTCGAGAAGTGGTGGCTTCCAGCCCCAAGAAGTCGGTGGCTCTCTCACAAGCAGCTCACTGGGCCTGCATGGGCTTCCCAGCAGCTTCATCATCATAGAGGCCCTAATCCTCCTGGTTTTATTTCTAGCGTAGATGAATCAGCAGAAACAAAACAGTGTATTTCCTTGCCTCAGGCATCTCTACATGGATGCTGTCTCAATTGTTTCTACACCATATATCTGAAATCTGTTTTTTGTTCCTTGAATTGGAATTTTTGTTAAAACAAACAATTTTATTAATGGAATCACTTAAATTCAAAACCACACATTCACATTTAACATGTCCTTGTATCTCTTCCTTTGTAATCTTATTTCTTCCATTATGTCATCCCCCTAAATCATGTGTAAACCCTGCCTCACATGTATACACAACAATTCTTTTACCAAGAGCTTCATAGTTCTGTGTCTGAAGTATGTCTTTTATGTATCTCTTCTATTTCCAACTTTATCTTCTTTATTTGCTGAAGCTTCAACCTTATGAGCCATCACATAATTGATAAGTAGGAAGAGGAAATAATAGTATATAATATTGGGTTGGCCAAATAGTTCATTTGGATTTTTCCATGCCATCCAACAGAAAACCCAGGTGAACATTTTGGCTAACCCAGTAGAACTGTGATTGTCATAGGCCGGACAGATGTACAAATAATGAAGACATAATAGGACTTTGGATTTAAATGGATCATAGATACCTGGATTTAATTCCACTGTTAATGGCTTTTGGCAAACACCAAGATCATGTAATGTATAACATGTAATATTCCCTCAGTGTTTTATTATGAGTAAATTAGACCCCATAAGGAAAACATAACATTTTATTTTTAATGAAATGTTATTTAGATGTTACAAATATTTAAAATTTCGATAAGATGTTGAGCAAGCAATATATCTAGTTATGATGATATCAGATAACATACACTCATGCTGATGTCTGCACAATTATGTAATATAATTATTATATAAAAGTCTTCTTTATGTTGCCATAAATTGACTTGACATTTCAGTTTACTTATTAAGATTTGTGGGAATGACCCTGAGAAAGGCTGGGCATATATTTTGTGTTTCAACTTCCTACGTATCAAATACTTCAGATGTATTAATCGTTAAACACCTCAGTTAAGGATTTTGAAATTTAAATTTAAGCGTTGAAAATCAGGCTAGTTTTGAAGAAAGTGTCTTTTAAAGAGCAGGAGCAAACTATGTCTCTAGAGATATAAAAAAATCTTCACGTTTCCATTTGAACTGTTCTAGTCTATCAAGTTTGCCCTGGTCCACCGACAGTCATTTATCTCTCTATTGCTTTCTCTTTCACTGAGACTCATTATATGAGGTAGTTTCCATTCCACTAAAGTAAAGTAAGTATAGAATCATTTTAATTAAGCCAGAATAAAAGAACATACCTACACAGGGCCAACAGACATCTTATATAAGTTAATTAAGTTGATTTCCATTTTTTTGTCTCATCTATTTTTGTATGAACTGAAGAAGTATTTTTTTAATTGTAAGGAGATACACTGCACTGCTGCTTAGTTTCCACCCGTTATTTCCAGAAATAGTTTCACCTTAAGGCACCCTCACCCGCTACTTACTAGCTTGAAGCACTACAGGGTCTGTCAGGTCTAAAACACTAATTTTATCTGCATTCAGTTTTCTTTTCCCCGGAAATAGATGATTTATATGTAAATCTTCAAGTCATGGAGACCAAGAGAGCAGAGGAAAAGGAAGGTTTCTTTTTTTCCCCTCTTCTTTAACACTGAGCTCTCAGTTATGGACATTTTCTTGTCTTTGAGAAATAAACGACAATGGTGTTTATGTACCGTCTTCTGTCTGTAATGTAAAACCAGTATTTGGGTCTTTTCTTGATTTGAAAAACGTTTTTCATAAAATGTTATAATTAAAATTATTTCACATTTGTGCTAGCAAAAGTTTTGAACAGTCTCTTTTGAAGCATTATTTATGTAAGGTAGTTTAATTTTATACTGAATATTATGTAAGTGCATCCTTTCTCTTTTTATTATCTCAATATATCTCCCAGAAATATTTTAATCAATACATATACACATACCACAATTCAACATGATCGGTGTTAGATGGTTCTGTTTATTATTAGCATTTTTTTTCCTTTAACAGCTTTAGTTTTTTTTTTTTCCTTTTCTCATTGGATACTGTCTTCTAGGTATAAATCTTTCTCAGCCCATAAGGAAGATGGATGAAATGTTAAGCACAGAACTAAAAGTTCCTATTTGGCAGCTTTGATGCACAAGCACTTGGCAGTTATGTTAAATGGGAATGAGTGATTTTTTAAAATTGTGTATATAAAGCTAGGTACATTTCAAAAATTTCCTTCAATCACTTACAGCTTTTAAACTAATCTTGTTTATCTTCAAACCATGTTGAGATACATTATAGGATGTTTTTGACATTTAAAGCAATAGTTGCTTTAGCTATTGAATACTTCTCTGTAATTAATTTTTGTACATTAGAAGTAGAACTTTTGTGTAATAAGATTTCCAACCTTGTTAAATCAGTTCCTTCTCTTTTAGAATGTCTTAATTTTGATTAAAATAATGAGTTCTTCAAACCTACAAAAATTTAGAAAATCAGCTCTAAAACGTAAAAGGAGTCATTCATTTGATGAATAGATAGGAATATAAGTAGTTTGAAGATATTGAAACTAAAAAATGGTCCTCACTGAATATACAGTTACTCTTCAGTCAAATATTTTGCTTTTAGAAGATCCTATTTTTCTCTTCTGAGCTAGAATAGATATTGTAGGAGAGAAGGAAGCAAATGAAATTGCAGCTACTTTGCTTAAAGAACAGGTGTGGCTTTTGCAGAGAAAGTAGCAACTGCCAGATAATAATAGTTCTACAGAGGAGAAAAAAGCACAAAGAAGCCTTAATATTCGATACATTTAGTATTAAAAGGTTATGTGAAATGTGGGATACTCTAAATACAAAATACTAATTGAAAGAAAATAACACTGCATTTGTGTATTATACTAAAAATTAATTAATCATATCTTATTATTAGAAACTTTGGCAACTAATTTGACATCAATTAAACAGCATCTGAAACACATTCCCAGGGTAAAATTGAGTTATTCTGAGACTCCTCCGATTACATAGTGCTTTATTTTTCCTATTATAATATGTGTTTAATGTTTCGTAGCTTTCATTTTTAAATTACTTATTGAATGTTTCTTTAGTGAAAAGTAGCTGGAAGAAATTGATGTTTGGTGTAAAATAATAAAACTTCCTGTCTGGCAGCTTTAAGGTACAATCACTTTGCAGTAATGTTAAATGGGAATGAGAGATTTTTTTTTAAACTTTTATGAACAAAAGCAAGTATATTTTGAAATTGATAAACAAGCTTTCCATCATTTATAGTTAAAACTGGTGTATCTTTCTTTTAGATCTCAAAATGTAGTTGCAGTTTTTATCTTATTTTGTTTATTGTGGAAGCCAAATATTTTAGACCAAAAAAATTTTTTTACTGACTCTTTTGGCTCTCATGATCTCCATGCTTGTTCAATTTATGCTAATTTTAATTTTGTATTTCTATTTTAATAATTTTAGAAACTGCCTTAAGTTCAAGTGGAGTGGCCTAGTCAAATAAAATATTGTGATTTTGAAATTACATTAATGATTTACATGAAATCAGTAAAAATATATGTAACAGTTAATTTGAAAAATTAGAAATATACAACTTAAGATCAAAAACATTCTTTTCAATCAAATATTTTAGAAGGTTTCAAAGATAGTGTTTTAAAGGCAGACAAAAACAAATGTAAAAAAGAGCCACATAGTCTAAAACATTCTACATAGAAAAACAATAGATACTAGTTTACTTCTCTTATGCAGCTAAAAATCTAATTGTTAAAAATAATATAGAAACTCATGAAGCATTGAAAGAAAATGGCAAAGCAACAAATTAACAGAGCCAGAGATCATGACCAAACTATAGAGAGGTGGCATTGTATATTTCACTAGCATCCTAGAGACCAAAATTTCCTCCCTTTCTTTCTCCCTTCTTCCTTCTCTCTCTCCCTTCTTTCCTTCCTTTTTTCCTGCTTCCATTTATTCATTTGTTCGTTAAAATACATGTAACATTTCTGTATGTAAAGAGGAAAGCTGTGGCTCATTTTCAAGTTAAATATATCAACAATTTGTGAAATACTAATTTTACCTTTTTTAGTGACTTTAAACTTAACATTTTGGAGATTTAGAAAAAGATCCTTTTAATAAGTAGGAAAATTCTTTCCAGATGCTGTCCAGTCATTTCTATTCATAACATATTACCTTTATTTCTCATAATAACATACTTTTTTATTGCCATCTATTGAAAACAACTCTTCTAGAGTTCATGGACAAATTGATGATCAGAGAAAGCTATTCAAATACATATTCTGCAGTTTTGTTTGCTTCATTTTGAAGTTTTGTAAAAGATAAGACCTTAGGTAGAGATACCTGATTCCAATGACCATATGATATTTTCTTATTCTTATTTAAAAAAAAACAACAGGATATTTCATGAAATATTGGAGGTACAACAGCACTTTTTAAACAGCCTTATTAATCATTTCTAAAGCTTTAAATGTTATAATCAAAAGTCAACATTCTTGTAGAATTGTAACTGAATACTGCTAAGTCGCTTCAGTCGTGTCCAACTCTGTGCGACCCCATAGACGGCAGCTCACCAGGCTCCGCCGTCCCTAGGATTCTCCAGGCAAGAATACTGGAGTGGGTTGCCATTTCCTTTTCCAGTGCATGAAAGGGAAAAGTGAAAGTGAAGTCGCTCAGTCGTGTCCGACTCTTAGCGACCCCATGGACTGTAGCCCACCAGGCTCCTCCGTCCATGGGATTTTCCAGGCAAGAGTACTGGAGTGGGGTGTAAGTGAATAAGCCACCATGTTTTCTTACACTTTTTATTTAGAATGTTTTAAGGATTGAAATTTATTCATTCTTTTGTTCAACATTGTAGTATCTTGTCATCAATATCCATGCAAAATTAGAAATTTATAATCATCCAGGAAAATAACGTAGGTGTAAGGGACTATTTTGGGCTCTCGTGGTAGCTCAGCTGGTAAAGAATTCACCTACAAGCCATGCAGGAGACCCTGGTTCAATTCCTGGGTTAAGAAGATCCACTGGAGAAGGAAATAAGTTACCCACTCCACTATTCATGGGATTCCCTGGTGGCTCAGAAGATAAAGAACCTGCCTGCAATGCAGGAGTCCTGGGTTTGACCCTGGGTTGGGAAGATTCCCTGGAGGAGGGCATGGCAACTCACTCCAGTTTTCTTGCAAGGAGAAGCCCCTTGGACAAAGGAGCCTGGAGGGCTGCAATCCACGGCCTAACAAAGAGTCAGACACAACTGAGTGACTAAGCACAAGGGACTGTTTTACTGAATGTTCCTGGATGTTGTTTGTTGTTCAATCGCTAAGTCATATCTGACTCTGCAACCGACTGAAGCGACTAAGCACACATACATGTATTTGTTGTTACTATTGTTCAGTCACTCAGTCATGTCAGACTCTTTGCAACCCCATGGACTACTGCATACCAGGCTTCCCTGTCCTTCACTATCTGCTGGAGTTTTCTCAAAGTGATGTCCATTGAGTCGTTGATGCCACTGAACCATCTCATCCTCTGTCACCCTGTTATCCTCCTGCTCTCAATCTTTCCCAGCATCGGGGTCTTCCCCAGTGAGTCAGCTCTTCACATCAGGTGGCCAAAATATTGGAGCTTCTATTTTAAAGTGAAGGATGTCCTAAGTGCCTTATTTATAATGAAAAGTATCCGTCTGAAGGAGAGGTATTGGAATAATATAGCATCTCATTTCCATGTCACATGTAGAAACTTAAAGGAATTTAGTATTTTTTAAACAGGAGAACTTAGAGAGAAGGATAAATACTAACCTTTTTTAACCCAAAGAACTATGAAAGTAGAATTATAGTTTGCCTGGAAACTTGAATAACTGAGGTCAATGGAAAGAGTTTAGAGGGACATATTTTAATCTATTGTCTACAGGTGCATGCAGAATAGATCACTCTTGGTCTCTGTCTCCAACTTATTCTCAAGATGTTGTAAGTTTGAAATTTGTAAAGTTTATTAGATGTAGAATTGATAATGTCTAGCAGATGGGCGTATGTATCTAAAGTTCAAATGAAGGTGAGACTTGAAATAGGCATTTGGAGATTATTGGATAAGTGCATCTCAAGAGAGCATGCAGTTATAGAAAAGTGTGAATTCCAGACTAGACTGAAGAAAGATGCCAAAAGCTAAAGGCTGAACAATGGAGACAGGAGAGAGAGACAGGGAGAAAGATAATATGAATTAACAGTCTGTATAATAGCAAGAAATGTTCATTTTGGGATATTTAATCTTGGAAGATATAGAAAATTCATTAATAAATATTTTAATGATAGTTTCTATAAAACATATAGTTTACAGAATGCTTACTATCCCCCAAGATACTGTAAGTCACTGTGTTTTACTCTATATTATTACTGCAAGGTTAATGAATATAAATAAGTGTAAGTAGTCATTTAATATTTTACTTTTGATTCATAAGCTTGTTATTTCACTCAGAGGGTAATTTGTGATAGTAATAGCATCTTTGTGGAGTAGTTGGATTAATGTAGAGATTAAAGAAAATGAAGCATGCATTTCATAAGGTTATATAGATAAACAAATTGGTGATAAAGTAAGATATTTCACTTGCTCATTATATCTGACTAAATCTAAATTTGGAGTATAGTGATGTTTTTCTTTTTTCCTCTGTTTTCAAGAACAGATCTTGATTTGCAAGTATTGACAACTGAATTCTGTGCCACTAGTTTTTTTTTTTGTTGACAGCAGCCAACAGATGATTAATTCAGATCTTTGGGTTACTAAAAGAAGTAAATAAACAGAATATTGAAGAAATAGAAGTGCAAGAAAGAATGGAGCTTCATTGATAAAAATTTTTATCTGTCTTAGAATAACCCTCCCACCTTATGATCCTGCCGAAGATCTTTCTAATGTTTTTGCCACCTCCATTGGACAAACTGTTAGAACAGTGCACAGCAAAGCAGAAGGAATATGTTATACCTTCTTGTGTTTGCAAAATATTAAATGAAAAGGCTAAAACCAAGAAAGCATTCCATTTGGAAATGAGGCGATGCATTGGCAGAGCAACACAGAATGCATCTACTGACCCACGTACAAGATAAGGGGTGTTCGTTTTGCAAGTTTTCCGTTGTTTCTTCTGACATAGGCTCACTTGATCATACATTGTTCAGAGCCTGGTAGAAAATTGGTAAGAAGAGTTTCAGTCATTGTTAGAAACAGTTGTGATCATTATAGCTGAGAATTTAAGATTACATTCTTAGAATGAAATTTGGATAATTTTATCTTTCTCTGCTAAGAAATCCATCAAATCATTTGACTAGTAACTAAAAAGGAAACATTTAAAATTGGGAATGTTAGCTATTGTTGTTTTAGAGGGAGGGTATTTTGATAACATTATATCTCAATAAAAACAAATAAGAACCTTGTAAATTATAATCTGAGCTTTGTAACATGTCACTGATATCATTGGATAAATTTCTTGATCATATTGGTTAACAAAAAATGTTCTAATACAATGAATTATAAGACTGGAATATCTAACTTCCTGAACATTTCTTTTTCATTATCCATTTCATTAAACAGATTAATCATTTGGTAGGATTTGTCCGTTCTATATGTGTGAAAGTAATTCCTTTTAACTATGATCCTAGATTTATCTTTTTGAAAATTAAATTCAGTGTCAGCGTCCTCTAGGCAATTTCTTACTGTGAATCACATCTAGTTATAAGTAGTTAAGACTATTTTATTTTTCTCTACTTATCTTCACAAATTAGGTTGTGAACTTCTTTTGGACAGATAAAGAACATGCCTACTCAAACACAACCATGACAAGTCTTTTCACAAATGATCAGGATGATTTTGATAAACAGGAGAGATGGGGCTTTGTAGACCATAGGACCAGTGCCCGCTCCTCAGCTGATTAGCTATGTGACCTTGAGAAACTTACTTGAATTATTTCGGTGTCACACTCTTCAGCCTCGATGAAGGACGGTACTGCATTGCCTAGGTTAACAAGTGTGATAAAGATCAGATGCAATCACACATGAAAATTCTTAAGTATAAATACACTGATTTATTTCTCAGTGGTGTTCAATTTAAGCAGCTATCTCCGCTTTTATTCTCACACAAAGTATCTGAGGAGTTTGGTGCCATAGAATGGGTTTATATTATATGTAAACTTAGTGAATATATGTTCCTGTAAAAATCTTAACTCATTAGCACCCTAAAATAATTAATTAAGCTAATAAATCCTAGCTTAAATTAATCCTAATTAATATTGAAATGATATATCTATGTAAGTTGCAAAATATCTCTAGGATGTTTGCACAGTATTTTCTAATTCAAGGTAAGATTGGATCACTAGCTAAGAAATTCATGAGAGGCAAATATGAATTATGTTGAAAATATATAAAGTAGGAATATGCAGCAGTATAATTCAATTTTCTGTGTGTAAAATGTTATGAAGATAAATGAAAATAAATTATGTATTATAGATTTTTGAGCTTTGTTCATGTTTTTATTTCAAGTGTACTGAGGACAAAAATTATATAATCCTTGGAAGTTGTGCCTTCAAATTAAATCTATTACACAAGAAGCAAAGTACCATATGTATAGCGAGTCAAATAGAAAACTAATTGGTTAAGGAGAAAACAGGTTATAATTATATAACCTCATCTATAGCAATTTAGAAAGTAAAGTGCTATATATCTGTGTCTCTTTTGCTATCTCGCATACAAGGTTCTCTTTACCAATTTACTAAATTCCATATATATGTGTTACTATACTGTATTGGTGTTTTTCTTTCTGGCTTACTTCACTCTGTATAATAGGCTCCAGTTTCATGGGCAACGGCGGGATGATATGGGAGAATGGCATTGAAGCATCTAAATTATCATATGTGAAAAGAATCGCCAGTCCAGGTTCGATGCATGATACAGGGTGCTCAGGGCTGGTGCACCGGGAGGACCCGGAGGGATGGGATAGGTGGGAGGGGGGTTCTGGAAGGGGAACACATGTACACCCATGGTGGATTCATGTCAATGTATGGCAAAACAAATACAATATTGTAAAGTTAGAAAATAGGTAAATAAACTAATTTAAAAATTAAAAAAAAAATAGAAAGTAAAGTGCTAAACACGAGCACTATTAAACCAACACCCATTGCTTGGCACTGAACATTTTCAAGGAAAAATGATAAAAAATAATGCTTCCTGATATTATTCTCAATTAAATGCTCATATGTATTTACAATGAGAGAACATTAATTGGAAGCAATGCATTTTTTCTTCTTAAAAGTTGTGTTTAGGACTATAGTGGATAAAATTTTTAAAATAGAATGCTTCGTTGAAATTTATAAAAATACATTTTTAACAAGGTGATACTGTTCTTGCCTTCTGACTCTGAGACCTTAATATATTTTTCAGTAGTTTAGAGTATGATGCAACTAAAATCACAGTGTGCCGTCTCCTTTTCTCCCAAGTTGGTATGATGCTTAATGTGACACATAATTACCAGACTGTTTATTTTTGAAAGGGAGATTAATTTAAAAGCAGGGAAGGTTGAATAACCCTTCTGATACATCTACAGTTCTGATTTGCTAATTTTAATGAATTAAAATATAAATGAAGTTTATTTGGTGATGTTATAAATGAAAAATAACATTTTTAGAATATTAAAATTGGGATAGGATTTCAGATGTAGAAATTCATTTATTTTAAGTTTATAATTGTTTCTGAAGTCATATGCCAAATTTAGTTGTTTTTGTAAAAGAACTAAGTTTGCTTTCTAAAGCAGTGAGACTCTTTTATATCAATGGACAGATTGCATCTAGCAGAAAAAACTATGCACTATTATTGTTTTTAACATCCTCAGCTTTCTTCCTCTCAGGCCCCTTTTACCCTCAATTTTAATAAAAATTAATAGCAATTATAGGGGGTATTTTTAGAACTTTCAAGCTAGATTTAGAAAGGGCAGAGAAACCAGAGGTCAAATTGCCAACATCCGTTTGATCATAGAAAAAGCAAGAGAATTCCGGAAAAACTTTTACTTCTGCTTCATTGACTACGCTAAAGACTTTGACTGTGTTGATCACAACAATTTGTGGAAAATTCTTAGAGAGATGGAAATACCAGACCTCCTTACCTGCCTCCTGTGAAACCTGTATGCAGCTAAGGAAGCAACAGTTTGAACCGGACGTGGAAAAATAGACTGGTTCAAAATTGAGAAAAGGGTATGTCAAGGCTGTATATTGTCACCCTGCTTACTTAACTTATATGCAGAGTACATCATACGAAATGCCGGGCTGGATGAAGCACAAGCTGGAATCAAGATTGCTGGAAGAAATCTCATTAACCTCAGATATGCAGAGGAAACCAACCTTATGGCGGAATGAAAAGAGAAATTAAAGAGCCTCTTGATGAAGGTGAAATAGGGAGAGAAAAAAATCTGGCTTAAAACTCAATTAAAAAATTAAGATCATGGCATCCAGTCTCATCACTTCATGGCAAATAGATGGGGAGACAGTGGAAACAGTGACAGACTTCATTTTCTTGGGCTCCAACATCACTGCAGATGATGAATGCAGTCATGAAATTAAAAGATGCTTGCTCCTTGAAAGAAAAACTATGACAAACCTAGACAGTGTATTAAAAAGCAGAGACTTTACATTGCCTACAAAGGTCTATATAGTCAAAGCTATGGTTTTTCCAGTAGTCACGTATGGATGTGAGAACTGGCACATAAAGAAGGCTGAGTGCCAAAGATTTGATGCTTTTGAACGGTGGTGTTGGAGAAGACTCTTGAGAGTCCCTTGGACTGCAAGTAGATCAAACCCATCACTCCTGAAGGAAATCAATCCTGAATACTCATTGGAAGAATTGATGCTGAAGCTCCAATACTTTGGCCACCTGATGTGAAGAGCCAGCTCATTAGAAAAGACCCTGATGCTGGGAAAGATTGAAGGCAGGAGGAGAAGGGGACGACAGAGGATGAGATGGTTGGATAGCATGACTGATTCAATGAATGTGAGTTTGAGCGAGCTCTGGGAGATGGTGAAGGACCGGGAAGCCTGGAGTGCTGCAGTCCATGGGGTCGCAAAGAGTCGGATGCAACTGAGTGACTGAACAACAATAACAACGTTACTCTTGGCTTTCAGTCTGTTCACAATTTAATTAAAAAGATTAACAGCAGAGAGACTCTGACCAATTAGTTTCTCAGTAATATTAGAGTTCTTCTCAGGATATTTACCTGTAGGCTAAATGTTTTACCATTTAAGAAGCAATGATGTATATTCCAGCTATTTGTGAGGCCAGTGAATGCAATGACCTCAGCCTCATATGATCTAAACCTTACAGTGCAGCCTCTCCAGTTAAAGGTTCTGTGTCTAAGTAGCAGCAACAGAGAACACCCACTTAGGTGGGGATGAGAGGAATTAAAGAGGGAAAAGGGTCTCAAAAATATCAAGAGGGTTTCCTTAGCAGAATCACCATTTTATAGCTGGTCACATCTCTTGTGTCAAGAACAGAGAATTGTTAATTAAATTATTATTTTTTAAAGGTACTACATACATTAAAGTTTGTAATTATGAAGACTCACATATCACCACTGCCATGCAATACTGAGGGAATATTTTAAATTTAGAAAAAGAGAATCAATAAAACTGATTCCAACAGCTTAACAACCATTAACAAAGCGAATTACACTGTGTGAAATTGTGACCCCCTGATTTCATTATTTTGGATATAATTACAAGTATATTCTTACCATTTTTAAAATCCAAAACTGGTTGTATCTGTAGTTAAATTTCCCCTAAGTGACCTCACAATTCTTGAAGTGTCCATAAAGTATAAACCTTTTTTTGTTAAGTAAATTTTCAATCGTGAAAAAAATGATACATATGAACTTATATGTAAAACACAACTAGACTCACAAAAATAAAGAACAGATTTATGGTCACTGAAGGGGAAAGTAGGAGAGTGAAATTAGGAGTTTGGAATTGACACACACACACTACAGCAGACTGCACTTCTGAGCAGGCGGAACTAACTGCTAGATTTTGTTTTAAACACAAAAGATGCAAAATAAAGCAAAGTTTTCTAGTTTCAAAATTACAGTAGCAGAGAATATTGACATAAAATCATTTAGAAACTGAATGACATGTATTAAAACAGGTTTCTGCAGGGAGGTGAAAGGACATAAGGGCATGATAATCAGCTATACATGGAGAAGTTAGGAAAACTTCACTGTTCTCCTAATTAGTGATCTCACTCTCTTAATCGAATCGTTATAATATATCCAGATCAAGATTAGACAAATGATTGATTTAACTTAAAAAAAAAAACAAAAACCTGTAGGCATAAATGTCAGCATCATGCATCCACCTGCCTTCCTGAGCTCTCCACTGAAATGTCTTATTTGGTATCAAATTTAGCATATTCATAACTGAACTCTTGATGTCCCACTCTTAGCCTGTTCTTCTCTAGCCTTCTAAACTTAGTGAATGATCTTCATTTAGGTCCAGCAAAGAACCTAAGTATCTCTTCAAGCGTGCTTCATCTCCATCAAATGTTCTGGCTCTGGATTTCTGCAGTCCTCCTTCTCATGGCCTTCACTGAGGATTTCCCTAGCCTCCTTTCTCTCAATGGTCATCTTGTTTTGCTTATCTGTTTTCTAGTTTTGTTATTCTCATTTATTTTACTTGTTTTCCCCCTACTTTTAAAAAATTGCCCTGAGATGTCCTCTTCATTAACTGGCATACATGTTGATTTTCTTTTAATATTTGGCTATTAATTTCTGTGTATTAACAAACACTGTTTAAATTCCAAATTAAAATAAACTTAGGTACTTAGGAAAAAAAAATTATATAGTTAAGCAGTTACACTCTTATACATACCACTGGGGAATAGGTAAAAAATATAGCCCTTAACTTTAATGTTAAGAAGAAAATTTCCTAACAATGTAACTTTATCACATGATAATTTAAAATTTAAAAGCCCACATGATAAAACATTCCACTGTAGGACAGTTTGAATTCTATTTCTCGTGAAGATTTATGTGAAAAGATCAATGCTTCTGGAAGACCACCATACATAAAAAGAACTGTAGTATGTGCAGTGCTTCTGGGTTATAATTTTAAGCATACTGATTATTGAAATTCTTAAAACTAAATATTACTTTACAAAATTGGTTTGATTACTCTAATTTTACTTGGGTATTTATAGAGGCAATATTACTAGAATTTATGAATTCTGTCATGTAATGTTACTGTGTATCTGCTCATAGAAATGGAAAAGTTATGTTACTTCTGAGGCCCCAGTTTTCTCATATAGCTCAGAAATAACAATTTTTTGAAGACTAAATTGGATAATTCTTTGAGATTATCTCTTCCTTTAGGTAGTATATTGAGTTAATTTTTAACAAATGCATATTTACTGGATAGCTAGTAATCAGATTAGATATTTTGCTAATACATGCATAATATATACTTTTAAATAGATCCCTTATCTATTATATATTTTATCAGATTCAAAAGGGGCATGCAGCACATAGGATTTGAGATGTGATGCAATATTTGTAGTATAATGATATAACACAATTCAGGAGACGCAGTATCAGAAAGCCAGTTTTTAAAGTGAAAGTGAAAGTTTCTCAGTTGTATCCGACTCTTTGCAACCCCGTGGACGATACAGTCCATGGAATTCTCCAGGCCAGAATACTGGAGTGGGTATCCTTTCCTTTCTCCAGGGGATCTTCCCAACCCAGGGATCGAACCCAGGTCTTCTGCATTGCAAGCAGATTCTTTACCAGCTGAGCCACCAGGGAAGCCCTTTTAAAGTGAAGATTTCATTAATTTTCCAAATTTTATGACATAAGGCATAATAATAAATTCATTTTGAAAGTTAAATATGTAAAGGGAAAAATATTGAAAGGGAAAACTAAGGGAAAGTACCAGTTTTACCTCAATAATTTGTTTTGTTGCCTGTTATTTGTGGTATTTAATAGTTCAATGAAATTTGGTCTATGAAGTAATTGATCAAGAAAGAAATTGTATTAATTGTTATAAAGTCTCTTTTCTTAAAATTGCTTTGCTTAATAACATTTATTACCCTTCCATTTCATGTTAGGCTCTGTCTTAGACCCAGGGAACACAGGTGAATAAAACTGGAATAATTGTGTCTTCATGAAATTTAAACTTTATTGAGAGGATACACATAATTAAATGTAGTATTAAAATTATGGTACAGGAATATATCTTGATTTTTCTGATGTTGAAATTAACATATTTCCTTCTAATCTTTCATAAAATTTGAAGTAATTGGACTAGTTTAGGAAACAAAAATTATATAAGCCAGTAATTTTACTTTCTTAGGCCAGTGTTAGAAAATTGACAATTTGAGAAATATCTAACTAAGCTTATAGTTCATTGCTTATATCCTAATGGCAACAGGTGGGAAAACATGTATCATAGTATCTCCTTTCCATCATCTAGACAAGTCTGTGGATTATATCCTACGTCTGCCATGTTTGTACCAGTCTCCAATTTTGACACTAAGCCTCATCTAGACATGTCACTAAAAGTGCTGCTGCTGCTAAGTCGCTTCAGTCGTGTCCGACTCTGCTTGACCCCACAGACGGCAGCCCACTAGGCTCCCCCGTCCCTGGGATTCTTCAGGCAAGAACTCTGGAGTGGGTTG
Source organism: Giraffa tippelskirchi (assembly GCF_054371585.1). Lineage (NCBI taxonomy): Eukaryota > Metazoa > Chordata > Mammalia > Artiodactyla > Giraffidae > Giraffa > Giraffa tippelskirchi. The sequence goes on along the minus strand of NC_137285.1, from coordinate 87,405,788 downwards.
CCATTTCCTTCTCCAATGCGTGAAAGTGAAGACGCTCAGTCATGTCCGACTCTTAGCGACCCCAGAGACTGCAGCCTACCAGGCTCCGCCATCAATGGGATTTTCCAGGCAAGAGTACTAGAGTGGGGTGCCATTGCCTTCTCCGACTAAAAGTGCATAATATGACAAATATTTTACTTTTTGCTGTACTGAACTGCTAATGATCACTTATTGCAACTGTCTCTTTAAGACCCAAAGAAGAGTGTATTCAGTCTCACATGCCAAAGAAGAGTGTATTCAATCAGTCTCACGTGCCAAAAGTACAGACTTGCCATCTAGTGATGACAGAAGGTAAACTATAGAATATAAAAAACAATCTACAAATATTTATGAAGTAGTTACTCTGAAGCACTGGCAAAGATACAGATATGAATTAGATATTTAATTTGAGCTAAGAAGCTCAAAATACAGTGAGGGAGACAAGGCACATAAACAACTAGTTTTAAGAACAGCAAATTTCAAAAAGTCAGAGTGAGTTACATAGCATATGCTGAACATGCACACGATAAAAAATGAATTCTGATAAGTAGATCTAGGAAGGTTGATTGTAAGCGTTGGAATTTGAACTGTTTCCCTACAAGACTGGTAGAGTTTTAATGGTCAGAAAACTGGGGGCAGGTTTATTATTTTATCACATTTATACAGTAAAATGTGTTATGAATTAAGGAGAAATCAATAGCTGACACATTGGATATAGGGAAGGTGAGCTAGGGAAAAGCACCTTTAGAGGAGACACCCCACCATATTCCTCTTATTTCATTGTAGTATAGAATAGTCTACATCTACCATGAATTCAGGGTTCTCTGGTAACTCAGCTGGTAAAGAATCTGCCTGCAAGTCAGGTGACCCTGGTTTAATTCCTGGGTTGGGACGATCCCCTAGAGAAGGGATAGGCTACCCACTCCAGTATTCCTTGAGCTTCACTGGTAGCACAGTCAGTAAAGAATCCACCTGCAATGTGTGAGACCTGGGTTGGGAAGATCCCCTGGAGGAGGGCATGGCAACCCACTCTAGTATTCCTGCCTGGAGAATTCCATGGGCAGAGGATCCTGGTGGGGTCACAGAGTCAGACATGACTGAGTGACTAAGCACAGCACAGCACCATGAATTCATTGAATATTCGTTTGAATGTTAATTATTGAAAAAATAATTAGACCGATTATAGAATGGTCTTGGAAACTATACATAGGAGTATTTAAAATATGTTCCTTTAATTTATGAGAAATGGGGCACATTTTTAAATATTTTTAGGATATGTGACAGATACTACTAATTGGATACTGAACACTTAAATGACTATTTCTCTTTCAGTAATACAGTCTCCACTTTTTACAGAGCAGTACATTTAAAGAATAACATTTGTCCACCTTCTATCCAAGAACAGTCAGATGGCACAGTTCTGGTCACAGAAAAAGACTGAAGTCACTGGATGGTGCTCACAGGAGACCCTATAAAGGCTGCATTCAGAGATGGTTTATTCTCTTGACCTTTCCCAGTATGTTTGGTTCTCTAGCACCCCAGTTTTGCAAATGGAGAGTCATGTAACTCTTTATGAATGGTAGAGCAGAACACTGTAAACATTAGACTAGCTTCCTGGTGACATCTTGGAACTGTCATAAGAATCCTGGACTGATGTAATCCAAAATTATTATTTATGTGTGAAGAGCAAAACAAATTTGCTTAATCCATTGTTCTCAGGTTTCTTTAATTTGGAATTAAATAATTTTGAAATGGTATAGACACCAAATGAAATGACCTAATTTAGAAAGTTAACACCATTGAAGTGACAAAGAATGGATTGAAATTTGGAGATGTTTGCAAGAAGAGACTGGCTAAAATTATGTTACTCAGGTTTGATGACACCTTTCCCACTGTTTAAGCTGACATTTTCCCTGTCACTCTGCAACAAGTAGTCCTAGTAAAATGTCACTATTATGCCTTTCCCTAGTCTCCATACAGAATCAATCCTTTCTTTCTGTGCTTATTTTGCTCATAATACTCTTGCTTTCCCAAACCTCAATTCCCTTCTTTGGTGAATAGAGCCTAAATTTTTTCTAGGAAACAAATGTATCCTGAGAGGTGTGCCATACATGGTCTAAACCGATAATAGCCATCCTGCTTGTTTTGAATAATACATATTTTCCTTGGTTTGTGTGCAGCTAGGAATGTCTGTTATTATATAGGGAGAGTCTTCTTAATGGTTCCAATAAATGTTTTGTTTCATTCAGGAAATAAAAGAGCCTTTGTAAAAAATTAACTTTATCACCCTCTTGCTTCTGCTTTTCAATGTACTGCTGATGCTTGAAGCTACAGCAGCCATCTTGGGACTATGAGGCAATAAACATAAGCATGAAATGTCAACATGCCACTGATGGAAAAATTCCAGGTTGTTCTTGGTGAATCATTCCTGAAACCATCTATCTCTAGACTTCATGTCTTGTTGTTAAAAGGTGTCATCTATTTGCTAAAATTATCGACCAATACAGAAAGCAAATATTTATTAAGTTTTACTGTGCAATGCTTGTTTTAATGCATTATCTAATTTTCACAAATACTCTGTCACATTAAAAAGACAGAGACTGAAAACATCAAACCACATGTCTGAAATTGCACAGCTCAGACGTAGATATTAGTTAACTCCAGCTTTTTCATTTTATTGGAAATACCTACAAATAATATTGAGCCTGGCTCATAAAAAAATGGTTTGCATTTTTATTTTACGTTGAGACCTTAGAAACAAATGATCAGTGAATCTCATTAGTGGAGACAGGTAATTCACTTAATCATAATTCAATAATAAACATCCATGGTGATCATTTGTCAGTTTAAACAGTAGGTAAGTCTCACTCTTTGTTAGAAACAGTGTAGTTGGTCAGATGGTAGACTTCTTTTATGTATTCCTAATTTGATATGTGACATTCTACTTTTAGCTTCTCTCTTCACACCAGAAATTGTCTTTTCTGAAGAAATTATGTAAATAGGAACATGAAAATAGGATTTTTTGTTTTTGACACGTCATTTTATTGACCTATTATATTATTCAATAGTCTATATCACAGTAGCTCTTAGATAAATTGCAAAGGTAAAATTCATAAATAACTAACAGAAATTCATACTGAAAAACTTCCTGACTTTTGATTAGTTTCCACTGTTTTAATTTTCCTGGAATGTGATTTTTCAAAACAAAAACCAATTTAGATTGTTTTCTGAAGTGCAAGTCGTTTGATCTATTTATAACAGAACAAAAACATTTTCAAGGTCATACTTAAAAAATAGGCTGGTTTTTGATTAAATTGACTCTGCAGAAAGGCTTTTATTCTTCACTGGAATAATATTTTTGAGCATTTATGGCAGTTTTCTCCATTATTTTAATAATTACTCTTTAATAATTTTCAAATCATCTTTCTCAATTAAAATTTAATAAAGTGAATTATCTATATATTTAGAAGCTCCATTTTAAAAGATGGTTTTAAATCTTTTTTGTTTCAATCCCACTGCTGGGCATATACACCGAGGAAACCAGAATTGAAAGAGACGCATGTACCCCAATGTTCATCGCAGCACTGTTTACAATAGCCAGGACATGGAAGCAACCTAGATGTCCATCAGCAGACGAATGGATAAGGAAGCTGTGGTACATATACACAATGGAATATTACTCAGCCATTAAAAAAATACATTTGAATCGGTTCTACTGAGATGGATGAAACTGGAGCCCATTATACAGAGTGAAGTAAGCCAGAAAGAAAAACAACAATACAGTATACTAATGCATATATATGGAATTTGAAAGATGGTAACGATAACCCTATATGCGAGACAGAATAAGAGACACAGATGCATAGAACAATTTTATGGACTCTGAGGGAGAAGGTGAGGGTGGGACGTTCTGGGAGAATAGCATTGAAACATGTATATTATCATATGTGAAACAGAACACCATTCCATGTTCGATGCATGAGACAAGGGCTCGGGGCCGGGGCAATGGGATGACCCAGAGGGATGGGATGGGGAGGGAGGTGGGTTGGGGGTCCAGGAAGGGGAACACATGTAAACCCATGGCTGATTCATGTCAATGTATGGCAAAAACTATTACAATATTGTAAAGTAATTAGCCCCCAACTAAAATAAATAAATTTATAAAAAATAAATAAATAAATAAATAAAATGCAAATGCTTGTGGAAAAAAAAAAAATAAAAGATGGTTTTAGCAATATCATGGTTTGTTCATATATTCCCAAATATACTTCTTTATATAGAATTTCTTTATATGTTTCTCATTTGACTAGTAAACTACATATTATTTTCTTAGTAATGTTATAAAGATATCATATTTAGAAAGTAATTGAAATTTCAGCTTCTAGTACTCTGCATAGGAATTACTAGACATGACACACACTAAAAATTGATATGTTTTATTTATTTCTTGATTTGAGTACATTTAACCTCTGCTTTTGGTTCCCTGCAGAGATATTCTTGAGTGTTTAACATCATTTTGTCTAAGTAAATAATTCACTGTTAGTAAGTCTCTTACTTAAATTCATTGGAAAATTAACTTGAGAAATAAAAATTCTAGGGTAATTATTAAAATATACAAAATACTGATAAACTGCAAGTAATACTTTCCCTAAAAATTTAGTAAATAAAAAAATAATAAATACAAAAAAATAATCATTTGTTTCAAACATTGATTTATTGATTAAGCACCACAAGTTGGATATGACTGACATTGTACCTGTGTGTAGGTTTGTGTGTACATATGCAAAATGCATATAATATATGCTCACATACATGTTTTATGTGTGTATGTATAAATATATAAATTTATACAAAATGAGAAATAGCTGTCCTTTTTTAATTAGATGTGTTTTGTGTGTATCTGCATGCTTGTTCGCACATGTGTATTTTTTATATGTCTAGAGAAAAACATCTATTTCTGCTTTATTGCCTATGCCAAAGCCTTTGACTGTGTGGATCACAGTAAACTGTGGAAAATTCTGAAAGAGTGGGAATACCAGACCACGTGACCTGTCTCTTGAGAAACCTGTATGCAGGTCAGGAAGCAACAGTTAGAACTGGACATGGAACAACAGACTGGCTCCAAATAGGAAAAGGAGTACATCAAGGCTGTATATTGTCACCCTGCTTATTTAACTTATATGCAGAGTACATCATGAGAAACTCTGGACTGGAAGAAACACAAGCTGGAATCAAGTTGCTGGGAGAAATATCAATAACCTCAGATATGCAGATGACACCACCCTTATGGCAGAAAGTGAAGAGGAACTGAAAAACCTCTTGATGAAAGTGAAAGAGGAGAGTGAAAAAGTTGGCTTAAAGCTCAACATTCAGAAAACTAAGATCATGACATCTGATCCCGTCACTTCATGGAAATAGATGGGGAAACAGTGGAAACAGTATCAGATTTTATTTTTGGGGGCTCCAAAATCACTGCATATGGTGATTGCAGCCATGAAATTAAAAGACACTTACTCTTTGGAAGGAAAGTTATGACGAACCTAGATAGCATATTAAAAAGCAGAGACATTACTTTGCCAAAAAAGGTCCATCTAGTCAAGGCTATGTTTTTCCAGTGGTCATGTATGGATGTGAGAGTTGGACGGTGAAGAAAGCTGAGCACTGAAGAATTGATGCTTTTGAACTGTGGTATTGGAGAAGACTCTTGAGAGTCCCTTGGACTGCAAGGAGGTCCAACCAGTCCATCCTAAAGGAGATCAGTCTTGGGTGTTCATTGGAAGGACTGATGTTGAAGCTGAAACTCCAATACTTTGGCCACCTCATGCGAAGAGTTGACACATTGGAAAAGACCCTGTTGCTGGGAAGGATTGGGGGCAGGAGGAGAAGGGGACGACAGAGGATGAGATGGCTGGATGGCATCGCCAACTCGATGGACATGAGTTTAGGTAAACTCCGGGAGTTGGTGATGGACAGGGAGGCCTGGTGTGCTGTGATTCATCGGGTCGCAAAAAGTCGGACATGACTGAGCAACTGAACTGAACAGAGAGACCTTAAAATTTCTCTTCTACTGAAAAAGTCAAGTTAACAATTTTACCTTGTCTAACTAAAGTTCATAAAAACATGTTTATTTTTTTATAAATTGAAATTGTTGTTCAGTCTCTAAGTTGTGTCTGACTCTTTGTGACCTGATGGGCTGCGGCACCCCCAGCTTCCCTGTCCTTTACTGTCTTCCAGTGTTTGCTCAAACTCATGTCCATCGAATTGATGATGCCATCCAGCCATCTCATCCTCTGTCACCCCCTTCTCCTCCTGCCCTCAGTCTTTCCCAGCATCAGGATATTTTCTAGTGTGTTAGCTCATCACATCAGGTGGCCAAAGTTTTGGTGCTTCAGCTTCAGCATCAGTCTTTCCAATGAATATTCAGGATTGATTTCCTTTATGATTGACTGGTTTGATTTCCCTGCTGTCCAAGGGACTCTCATGGGTCTTCTCCAGCACCACAATTTGAAAGCATCAATTCTTTGACAGTCAGCCTTCTTTCTAGTTAGTCCAAGTCTCACATCCCACACAACTACTGGAAAAACCACAGCTTTGGCTATATGGACCTTTATCAGCAAAGTGATATCTCTGCTTTTTAATATGCTGTCTAGGTTTGGCATACCTTCCTTTCTAAGGATCACACATCCTTTAATTTCATGGTTGTAGTCACAATCTGCAGTGATTTTGGAGCCCAAGAAAATAGTATCCATCACTTTCTACTTTTTCCCCTCCTATTTGCCATGGAGTAATGGGACTGGATGTCCTGACCTTAGTTTTCTGAAAGCTGAGTTTTAAGCTAGCTTTTTTCTCTTGTCTTTCACCTTCACCAAGAGGCTCTTTAGTTCCTCTTTGCTTTCTGCCACTAGAGTGGTATTATCTGCATATCTGAGATTGTTGATATTTCTCCCTGCAATCTTGATCTAGCTTGTGTTTCATTCTGCCCAGTGTTTCGCATGATGTACTCTGCATAGAAGTTAAATAAACAGAGTGACAATATGCAGCCTTGTTGTACTCCTTTCCCAATTTTGAACCAGTCTGTTACTCCATGTCTGGTTCCAATGGTTGCTTCTTGATTTGCATACAGTCTTCTTAGGAGACAAGTAAGATGGTCTGTTATTCCCATCTCTTTAAGAATTTTCCAGAGTTTGTTGTGATCCACACAGTGAAAGACTTTAGCGTAGTCAATGAAGAAGAAGTAGATGATTTTCTGAAATTCCCTTGCCTTCTGTGTAATCCAGCAAATGTTGGCAATTTGATCTCTGGTTCTTCTGCCTTTTCTAAACACAGCTTGTACATCTGAAGGTTCTTAGTTCATGTACTGCTGAAGCCTAAGCTTGAAGGATTTTGAGCATTACCGTGCTAGCATGTAAAATGCTCTCCAACATAAAAATGCTTAAAATGATTTTGTTCTTATTAGTGTTTAATGAATAGGTGTTTGTTTGGCATTAAATTTATTACAGAATGCAAATTAGCATTTATCTAACAATCAGTAGTTAATGGGGTTGTAAATCTGATAGTTGTTGTGATTGTTACACATCTTGTTAAACCATTAATAAGAATGCATAAAACAGAGTAGAAAGTTAAGCTTTTTTGTTGATAGAGGCTATTATTCTGAAAACAATAAAGGACTCATTTATTAAATTCTCTTAAGGAAGCAATATTTCAGAGAAAAATTAGTGGATTGTAATTATTAGATAGAAGCAAGTTATCTTACTATTATAGGAGGTAAAGTTCAGTCTTTCATGCATTTTGGTAGCGTTCTAATTTTCAGAGATACACTTGGTTATTAATAAGTTTTTTTTTTACACGTCTATAAATACACTGTCGTGTTTCCCAGAGAGGAGAAGAGAGGGAGGACACTATTTTAAAACAAGCATTAATTGTGGCTAAAAGCAAGATATGTTTGAGTATCTGAGCAAAATCAGGCTCAGATAAAAGTAAATTCTCTCACATAACGGGACGTCCAGAGAGAAGAGAGACTACAATTTCATGATTTGATGGCTCAGTGACATTACAGAACCCAGGGCCTTTTCAGTTTTCCCTTTGAATCATTGTTTACCTTCCTCACTGCTGGGTTCATTCTCAGGCTCATATAAGAGATCACAACCAGAAATGATACCTCTTTCACGGTAAGGCAACTTTCCCCAAGGACTTCTTAATACCAACCTTCCTATCATATTGCCAGATTTGGGTGTTTGTCCCTCCCTGAAGTTATCACTGGGAAGGGAAGCAGGATTTCTAGGACTGGCTTAGATTCATCATCTGGTGTGTGATGGTGGCATTTTGATATTTTAAAACTTTTATTCATTGAATCAATATAAAATAATGATGCTTGGACCATAATTTTCTAGTCTCCCAATAAAACCTATTGTAAAAATGGGAACTTTTATCTCAAGACTCCAAACCTAGTAAAGGTTTTCAGGTACTGAGTCCAAAGTGTGCCCAGTGTATCCTAAAGAGAGATGTGGTTGACCTGAATGACATAGTAATACATAAGAGGCATTATTAGACTTTGATTTTATATCATACTGGTCAGGAAGATCCCCTGGAGAAGGGAAAGGCAACCCACTCCAGTACTCTTGCCTGGAAAATTCCATGGACAGAAGAGCCTTGTAAACTACAGTCCATGGGGGTCACAAAGACTTGGACATGACTGAGCGACTTCACTTCACTTCACTGATTTTGAAAAATATATCAATTTACATTGTAATGCCATAGTATAAAGTGGCCTAAACTTACAAAATTAATAAAGTTTTTATATTTCTGTCCAATTTACAGTGGTCGTGGTTTAGTGTTTTCTTTTGGATTTTTGCCCATTGTACTGTGGTCAGGGTGATCTGGAAACCCGTAGATCTATTTGAAGAGTATCTTTCATTGAGTTACAGCATGGTTTTAATTCAATAAATTTTCATTGAAAAATTCTGTAAGAAACAGCTTCAAAAACACATTTTTAAATGTTGCATAGGTGTTATTGAAAACACTGTCCACCACAGCTTTGTAAAACCCAAGTGAAAACTTTCCTTTAGAAATAATCACTTTGAAGTTTTTGTATCTCTGAAGCATCAATATATTTTTCTTTTGTATTAACTGAGAAACATGTGGCAGGTTTGTGAATCTTTTTGTTTTGATTGTCAGAAGGTTCATAGCCAAATTTAAGGAGAAATGTTACATATCAGAAAGAAAATTAAAGGTTGAGAAATACTTATTTTTTAATCTCAGTCTTAGCTTTCTACTATTTATATTCTCTGTGGTTCAGTCATTTCTAAAATATTTTACTAAATTTGATAACATTTCTACAAGCTGACTCACAAGTTAGTATTAAAAGGCAAGAGACAGATCAACACGCAGGTAAACAGCTATATTTTGTATTAGGTAAATTATGTAGGTAAGTTGATTAGTCCTAGAATGTTGTATAAAAAAGTAAGAGCTATACAGATGTTTGCTATTGTTATAAGTGGCTCATTTGGACAGCACTTACAGTGATCTAGCCTGTTACCATTTCTGTTTTAACTATAAATACAGCCACAAAATTTATCACTTTATGTAAGTTAAACTTTAGTTGCTATGATACTTGATAATTAATCACCTCTGAAATTGGGAACAAAAATCTCATATAAGGTAAAACCAAAATAAGAATTTCTGTTGCTCTCTTTATAGTGGTTCATTCTCGAATAAACTCAGTTATGGATAGAGTTTTGTGACACCATGGTATGGAAGAACTTATGCGTTTATTCACTTTATAATTAACACAAGGTAAACAAACACCTTAAATATTTAGATCCAGTATATCTTCATTATGATTCTGATCTTACTCAACTGTATGTCAAATCCATCACTCTTATAATGGATTATAATCCATCATAATCTATTTTGATATAATTATAATGAAATGAGGCTTGAATATTAAAAAGTATATTGTAATATCCACAACATAGAATTTAAAAATAGATCTGATACAAGAGATAATTTTTATAAATTTATTCCTATCAAGTATTTATTTGTTACAGAAAACTACTACTATAAGTCATGGCTATATATTCTGACTAAATCATAACCACTTTTGATAAGAAAATGAAACAGAAATGATGTATATACTTGTAGTTAGCTTCAAGAATAATCTCTGAATATGTTTATGCTGATACTTGGAGAAGAACTAGTGCTCCTGGAATTTCTGCACTATTTAATATTTGTGGCTTGGAGAGGCATAGAGAAGTATAAATATAGGGACATGTAAAATAAAATAGAATATACTTATTTTATATGTATATCTATTTCCATATGTAATATGTAATTTTGTTGAGATAACTCATTTCAAAATACAAGGAAGAAACTAAAGAGGAAACAGAACAAAGAGTATGTTGGTGTAATATAAACTATATAAACTATATATCATTATTAAGGAACATAAAGACCTTTGCAAGTATTTGATCTACTGAGAGAAGGAAAAGAAGATTTTGGGTACTACTCTGGCAATGCCCTGATTGGAGTGATGGCCCAAGGCAAGACAGTAATAAGGAGTAAAGAGAAAGAAGGAGAAAGAGAAGAAGATAGAGAAGAAAAAAGAGAGAAAAAGAAGGAGATATTTTGTGTACAGTTGAATTCATTCAAACATTTATAGGTAGATTAAATTTTCATAATTTTAACAGTGCAAAGTAATGTCTCCATATATTTGGATTAAGTTGTACAGAATCTTCATCTGGAAGATAATGTACAAAACTAGGTTAATATAATGTGCAAAGACAAGAGCATAATTGGTGTTGGTTCAAGTATACAAATAATTGAAACATCCTGTAAATATTTAGATTAGGTAATTGGGTAATTTGTCAAGAAAGATGCGTTGCATAATGTGTAATGAAATTAATAGTAAGGGGGGGGTTGTATTTGGAATAAGGATTTTCCAAGTAATAACTGCTAATACTTATAGCACTTATTTTATGCCAAACATTGTCCTGTTTTAGGATATCGATTGAGTATCTCAGCAATCATCTGAAGTAGTTCTAATAGCATTCCTATTTGCATGTAAAGAAAATAAGTCTCAGAGAGCTTAAGTGTATTTCTTGAGGTCACACACACAGAGAATATATTTTAAAAGGCAGAGTTTGGTGCCTCACCTAAAGGTGGGTTGGCTCTGGAGTTATGTTATTTAACACTATGAAGATACATTTGTTGTTGTTCAGTCACGAAGTTATGTCTGACTCTTTTCAATCCCATGGACTGCAACATGCCAGGCTTCCCCATCCTTCACTCTCTTCTGGAGTTTGCTCACACTCGTGTCCCATGGGTCAGTGATGCCATCCAACCATCTCATCCTCTGTCGTCCCCTTCTCCTCCCGCCCCTAATCCTACCCAGCATTAGGGTCTTTTCCAATGAGTCAACCCTTCGCATGAAATGGCCAAAGTATTGGAGTTTCAGCTTCACCATCAGACCTTCCAATGAACATCCAGGATTGATCTCTTTTAGGATGGATTGATTGGATCTCCTTGCAGTCCAAGGGACTCTCAAGAGTCTTCTCCAACACCACAGTTCAAAAGCATCAATTGTGCGGCGCTCAGCTTTCTTCACCGTCCAACTCTCACATCCATACATGACCACTGGAAAAACCATAGCCTTGACTAGACGGACTTTTGTTGGCAAAGTAATGACTCTGCTTTTAAATATGCTATCTAGGTTGGCCATAACCTTCCTTCCAAGGAGTAAGCGTCTTTTAATTTCATGGCTGCAGTCACTATCAGCAGTGATTTTGGAGCCCCAAAAAATAAAGTCTGACACTGTTTCCACTGTTTCCTCATCTATTCCCCATGGAGTGATGGGACCAGATGCCATGATCTTAGTTTTCTGAACATTGAGCTTTAAGCCAACTTTTTCACTCTCCTCCTTCACCTTCATCAAGAGGCTCTTTAGTTCTTCTTCACTCTCTGCCATAAGGGTGGTGTCATCCGCATATCTGAGGTTATTGATATTTCTCCTGGCAATCTTGATTCCAGCTTGTGTTCCTTCCAGCCCAGCGTTTCTCATGATGTACTCTGCATATAAGTTAAATAAGCAGGGTGACAATATACAGCCTTGACGTACTCCTTTTCCTATTTGGAACCAGTCTGTTGTTCCATGTCCAGTTCTAACTGTTGCTTCCTGACCTGCGTACAGGTTTCTCAAGAGACAGGTCAGATGGTCTGGTATTCCCATCTCTTTCAGAATTTTCCACAGTTTATTGTGATCCACACAGTCAAAGGCTTTGGCATAGTCAATAAAGCAGAAATAGATGTTTTTCTGGAACTCTCTTGCTTTTTCGATGATCCAGCGGATATTGGCAATTTGATCTCTGGTTCCTCTGCCCTTTCTAAAACCAGCTTGAACATCTGGAAGTTCACGGTTCACGTATTGCTGAAGCCTGGCTTGGAGAATTTTGAGCATTACTTTACTAGCATGTGAGATGAGTGCAATTGTGCGGTTTAGTGCAAAGCACTGCTTTGTACTAAATCTCATAGGTTTTGGGTTGCCATGTTTTCATTTTTATTTGTTTCTATGCATATTTTGATTTTTTTTATTTCTTCTATGATGTGTTGGTTATTCAGAAGCATACTGTTTAGCCTCCATATGTTTGTGTTTTTTATAGTTTGTTTTTTTTCCTGTTAGTTGATATATAATCTTGCTGCATTTTGATCTGAAAAAATGCTTGAAATGATTTCAGTTTTTTTTTTTTTTTTTAATTTAACAAGGCTAGATTTGTGGCCCAGGATGTGATGTATCCTGGAGAATGCTCTGAGTACACTTGAGAATAAGGTGAAATCCATTGTATTTTGAGTGAAATGCCCTGTAGATGTCTATTAGGTCTAACTGGTCCATTATATCATTTAAAGCTTGTGATTCCTTGCTAATTTTCTGTTTGGTTGATCTATCCATAGGTGTGAATGGGGTATTAAAGTGCCCCACTATTATTGTGCTACTGTTAATTTCCCTTTCACACTTGTTAGCATTGAGGTGCTAGTATTAGTGTTAGTATTGAGGTGCTCCTATGTTGGGTGCATACATGTTTGTAATTGTTATATCTTCTTTTATTGATCCCTTCATCATTATGTAGTTTCATTCTTTGTTTCTTATCATGGTCTTAATTTCAAAGTCTATTTTATCTGATATGACTGTTGCTACTACTGCTTTCTTTTGGTCTCCGTTTGCGTGAATATCTCTTTCTAGCCCCTCACATTCAGTCTTTGTGTGTCCCTAAGTTTGAGATAGGTCTCTTGTAAGCGGCATATGTAGGAGTTTTGTTTTTGTATCTATTTGGCTATGCTTGGTCTTTTGGTTGGAGCATTTAACCCATTAATAAATAAATTTATTGATTTCCATTAGTAAATCATGTAAAATTTATTTACATTAATAAATGTAATTAAATAATTATGTTTAAGGTAATTATTGATAAGTATGATCACATTACCACTTACTTTGTTGTTTTGGGTTCATTTTTATAAACTTTTTCTGTGTCTCCTGTCTAGAGAAGACCCTTTAGCATTTGTTGAAGAGATGGTTTCATGGTGCTGAATTCGCTTAGCTTTTGCATGTCTTTAAAGCTTTTGATTTCTCCTTTATATCTTTATGAGATGCTTGCTGGGTATAGTAATCCTGGTTGTAGGTTTTTCTCTTTCATCACTTTAGGTATGTCCTGCCATTCCCTTCTGGCCTGAAGAGTTTCTATTGAAAGATCTGCTGTTATCTTTATGCAGATCCCCTTGTGTATTATTTGTTGCTTTTCCTTTGCTGCTTTTAATATTTGCTCTTTGTGTTTAATTGTTAGTTTGCTTAATATGTGTCTTGGGGTGTTTCACCTTGAGTTTATGCTGTTTGGGACTCTCTGGTATTTTGGAGTTGACTGGCTATTTCCTTCCCCATTTTAGGGAAGGTTTCGACTATTATCTCTTCAAGTATTTTCTCATGCCCTCTTTTTTTGTCTTCTTCTGGGACACCTATGGTTTGAATGTTGGGGCATTAACATTGCCCCAGAGGTGTCTGAAGTTGTCCTCATTTCTTCTTTATTCTTTTTTCTTCTTTCCTCTCTACTTCATCTATTTCCACTATTTTATTTTCTACCTCACTTATCCTCTCTTCTGCGTCAGTTATTCTACTGTTTATTCCCTCCAGAGTGTTTTTAATCTCAGTTATTGCATTATTCATTATTGATTGACTCTTCTTTATTTCTGATAGGTCCTTATTAAACATTTCTTGCATCTTCTCAGTCCTTGTCTCTAGTCTATTTATCTGTAACTCCATTTTGTTTTCAAGATTTTTGATCATCTTTACTATCATTACTCTGAATTCTTTTTCAGGTAGACCTCCTATCTCCTCCTCTTTCATTTGTTTTGGTGGGATTTTATCATGTTTCTTCACCTGCTGAATAATTCTCTGCCTTTTCATTTTTTAGATTGATGTGTTGGAGTGCCCTTTCTGCAGGCTGGAAGGTTGTGTTTCCTCGTAATTGTGGAGTCTGTTCCCTGTGAGTGGGGTTGGACCAGTGGCTTGTCAAGGTTTCCTGATTAAGGGAACTTGTGTCTTTGTGCTGGTGGGTGGAACTGGATCTGTTCTCTCTGGAGTTCAGTGAAGTGTCCAGTGGTGAGCTTTGGAGGGTCTATAGGTTTGGCGTGGCTTTGGGCAGCACAGCTTTTATACTTCAGGGATGTTTCCTGCTTTGCTGGAGAATTAGTGTGGTGTGTCGTGCTCTGGAACTTGTCAGCTCTCGGGTGGAGCTTGGTGTCAGTGCAGGTGTGGAGACTTTTGGGTGGGCTCTTGTCTGTAGTGTTCCCTGGAGTCAGGTGTTCTCTGAGGTTCTGGAGTTGAGCCTCCTGCCTCTGGATTTCAGTCTTCCTCTTACAGTATGCTGAAGTCTTCTCCATCTGTACAGTGCAGAAGATAAAACCGTTAGGTTAATGGCAAAACAACTCTCCACAACTAGGAACACCCAGAGAGATTCACAGAGTTAGACAGTGAGGAGAAGAGGGAGGAGGAAGATAGAGGTGACCAGGAGGAGAAAAGTGAGAGTCAAAACGGGAGAAAACAATCAAGCCAGTAATCAAATCCCTAAGTGCTCTCCACAGCCAGGAACACCCAGAGAGATTCATAGAGTTATGTAGAGAAGAGGGAGGAAGGAGATAGAGGTGAAACAGAGGAGAAAAGGGAGAGTCAAAAGGCAAGAGAGCAGTGAAGCCAGTAATCAAATCCCTAAGTGAAAATGGATACTGAAGATTAGATTCTTAAATGTACAAAATTGATAGCAAATATGAAAAAGTAAATATTAAAAATTTAGAATAGAGGTTAGTCTCAAAAATACCATATAAAGATACAACAAAATTGATCACAAAAATTAAAATGTATATATATATATATATTATATATATATGGAAATTGTTTTAAAAAATTGGATTTTTTTTATTGTTGACCAATCACCAGTGAGTACATTTAATCAACATACTATTAAACCTAAGTATTCATCACTCTGTGTTCATCTGCAGAAAATAAACTTCTAGAATTCTGCCCTATTTCTCTCTCTTTTTTTTAAATTATTCTATGAGGCCACCATCACCCTAATACCAAAACCTGACAAAGATGCTACAAAAAAACGATTTTTTTTTAGAAAGGTAATAGTAGGCTATCAAAATGAAAGTTAAAGATGTAATAAAGAACCAAAGTTTTTAAAAAGTGATAATAGTAAAAATATATATAGGTATATATGAATTTCTCTGCAGCTGTTGTGGGTAGTATTGGGTCAATTCAGTGTCAGATAGTGCTTGTTCTGGCTTGTGCTTGTTCTCAAGGTTTATAGTTGCCCCTCAAAAAATGAATAGTCTCAGCATTAACTGCATGGTTTTCATCTGTTGCACCTGTCACTTCAGGGGCAGCTCCCCCTTCTTTGTTTACTTTGGCTTCCTTTGTTTGCAGGTCTCTTCAATGTCTAATTTCCACCCTGACGTGAGGGAGTAAGGTGGCCACTTATTTAGGCTCACTTGTTCAGTTGCACTGTGGGCAGGGAGGGATGCTACAAACAAATACCACTGGCTCATGTGGGGAGTGCATTTGATGGACTGGTTTGCCACAGCCCAAGGCGGCATGTATTTCCCGGGTCCACACTGTTCAGGCTCTGGGGTACTCTGCAAGGACACTATCTCAAGAGAGCCCCACATTTCATGCCCTTCCAGGTCTAAGCTGCTCAAGTTCTCTGGTGCTCTGCAGAGGCATCGACCCAGATGGGCTGTGCGTTTTGTGCCCTTCCCTGGTCCAAGCAATTCAGGCGAACGAGTGCGTGGTGGGCACGCTATCCCAGATGGGCCGTGCGTCTCATGCCCTCCCTGGTCCTGGGCGCTTGTTTCCCAGGTGCACTGTGAGGGCACAGTCCCAAGTGTGCAGTGTGTCTCCTAAGGGGAGCTGATCTCAGGCTCTGACACTCCTGGTGAATGTGAATCATCCAGGATCCCAGGAAGACATGGTTAGCAACTGGCAAACTGCTCAGTTTGATGAAAGATGTGTTCTCTGGGGCCAACATTGCAGCAGCCCCTTGCCTTCCATCTCTGGCTGTTACACACCTGCCTCTGCCTCTGGGGAGGGAGGGCTCTAAATGGGAGCAGGCTTGCTCTCCTTTGTTATTGGCTAGGGCACAACCCTTTGTTCTGTGAGGACACCTGGAGTCACCATGCAGCCTTAGACCCTTTTGCAGGTTAGGTCTTATTTATTATTATTTTTTTTGCAGTGGGTGGTCTCTGGCAATCCCACAGTTTGGGTTGCTATGTCATGTTAGCCCCCTCACGTTGTCTTCAGTGCATTCAAGCCCAGTCCTTACCCTATGGACTGACTATGCAGCCTGTGCCTCCCTACTGAGGTCCCACTGATTGCTGGTGGATGTGAGCATCTGAGCTGCTTCTCTGCTGGTAGTTGCAGGTAGGCACATATTCTGTGTGTGTGTGTGTGTGTATTTCTTTTTTTTTCCCAGTTATGTTGTCCTCTGAGATTTCAAAGATCCCCACTGACATGCCTGTGAAAGGGCAAACTCTAAATCACATGCAAAATTTAAACTGTGCATTGTTGAAGGGCCTTCTGCATTTATAAAACTATCAGTGTGGGTGGGGATAAATTTAAACATGTTGTTGTTCAGTCGCTGTCATAAATACAAGATTTCCTTTTTTGTTTAGTAAGTTTGTTTTGAAAGTGCTAAATAAGTCGTTTTATCTGATTAAGAACAGAGTCCTATTTAGAGAAATTCACTGGAGAAGAGGCAGGAACCATATGCTGGATGTTCAGTTCAGTTCAGTTGCTCAGTCGTGTCCGACTCTTTGCGACCCCATGAATCGCAGCACGCCAGGCCTCTCTGTCCATCACCAACTCCTGGAGTTTACCCAAACCCATGTCCATCGAGTCACTGATGCCATCTAGCCATCTTATTCTCTGTCGTCCCCTTCTCCTCCTGCCCCCAATCCTTCCCAGCATTAAGGTCTTTTGCAGTGAGTCAACTCGTCACATGAGGTGGCCAAAGTATTGGAGTTTCAGCTTCAACATCAGTCCTTCCAATGAACACCCAGGACTGATCTCCTTTAGGAGGAACTGATTGGATCTTCTTTCAGTCCAAGGGACTCACAAGAGTCTTCTCCAACACCACAGTTCAAAAGCATCAGTTCTTCAGTGCTCAGCTTTCTTCACCATCCAGCTCTCACATCCATATGAATGTATGGATGCTGGATGTAGGCCCTGGATAATGAAGTGTGAGGTCAAGCCACAAGTCTTAAGAAAGATTGAATAAATGTTGCCTTTCTTCTTTCTGCTAGAGAACTTGGCAGCCCAAAAGATCTCTTCAGATAGGTAACTTGGCAATTTACTTTTGGATAAAACAATTCCAAAGGAGTCAGATGTAGTTTTGGCATAGATTATTTAAGGACTCTTTTCTCAGCAATACTAAATTTTTCAGGGCAAGGGAGTGGGGCCTAGCAGAACTAGAGCTACTCTATAATTTCAGAATCATAAATGGAGTGAGGATGAATGTGACAACTCTATTACTTATACTACTAGTAGAAATTATTTCAAGGCTTAAAATTTTAGTTTGTCTGAC
This sequence comes from Giraffa tippelskirchi, assembly GCF_054371585.1. Classification (NCBI taxonomy): domain Eukaryota; kingdom Metazoa; phylum Chordata; class Mammalia; order Artiodactyla; family Giraffidae; genus Giraffa; species Giraffa tippelskirchi. Next base: position 87,387,651 of record NC_137285.1, on the reverse strand, counting down.
TTCAGTGTAGTTTACTGTTACTCCATACACTATTAGCTAACGTCTGTCACTCTGGCAAGTAGTTCTTTTCACTGCAGAACGATGTTTGCCTCACTACCAGGTGGTTTCCTTGATATTGGAAGGTCCCCGGTGATTTTTATTTGCTAAACCCCATTGTAAGTTCTAGAACCCCTATGTTTTCCATCGAAGAACAGCTTTGATACAATTTCTCACTATTTTATTTTTCAATTCTTTTGGAAGTCACCTTGGAAAAATCAAGGATTTTTCCTTCTATACCAGACCTTATAAGGCTCAGTCTTTAGACCATGTCTTCTCTCTGTGTTACCTCACTGCATTGTTTTCTTTAATATATATTTTCTATTGAAATATAGTTGATTTAAAGACTGCCTTTTTTTAAAAGAATTTTATTGAATATAGTTGATTTACAGCATTGTATTACTTTCTGCTGTATAACAAAGTGTATCAGTTCTACATAGGATGACCCTCCCATTGATAGTACAGAATTCTTCCGAAATTTGAGATGTCTGTATTTAGTTTCCCATGTAAACTTGTATATTCAGTTTGCCTCACTGCTTGGATATATAATAGGCATCTCAACATTGGTGCTTTAGTCTCTAGGTCGTGTCCAACTCTTGGGACCCCATGGACTGTAGCCTGCCAGGCTTCTCTATTCTCCAGGCAAGAATACTAGAGTGGATTGCCATTTCCTTCTCCAGGGGATCTTTCTGAACCAGGAATTGAACCCAGGTCTCCTGCATTGCAGGCAGATTCTTTACCGACTGAGCCATGAGGGCACATTAAAATGTCCAAAATCAAACTCATAATCTTTCTGCCAGGTTTGCACGTCCTTCTGGCTTGCCTTGCCCATCTCTGTAATGCTGGCTCCACAATTCCTGTTGTGAGTTCCACAGGCCAAAACCCTTGGAGTCATTATTGACGCCTTTTTCTTATACCCCATTTTCTGTCTGTCAGCAAAATGTTATGGCACTATATTGAAAAATGTTTAAATTTGATAGTTTCCCACTACCTCCATTACTATAACTTTTGACTAAGTGCCACTATTTGTCTGCATTTTTGCAGTAATGCGTGCATGCCAAGTCACTTCAGTTGTGTCCAACTCTTTGGAACTCTATGGACTTTAGCCCACCAGGCTCTTCTGTCCATGGGGATTCTCCAGGCAGGAAGAATACTGGAGTGGATTGCCACTGAAGAGTTTAAGCAGAAGAGAATGGAATCTGATTTGGGATTACTAGATAGGTGTGGCAGGTAGGCCAATATTGGAAGCTCAGGATAAACTAGAAGTTTATCTGCTTAAACTCTTCAGCGCTTTCCAACATTTCTTAGAGTAAAGGCTCTCATAATAATTTACAGAGCTTGATAAGATCTTGGTTATATGTCCATTGTGACCAAAACTTCTGCTCCCTGTCCACTGTCTAGCTGTTTGTTTTGTAATGGCAGTGACATTTCTGCTGTAAATCAATCCAGGGACAAGTCAAGGATCTAACCCAATTCCCTGGTACCATATCTAGAACATCATACTATGAATACTGCATGGAAGCCTACTCCTTCATGTATTTTCAAGCTTTTTGCAGTACTTCCTTATCAGTAAAAGCTGATGACATTACTAAAATAGTGTCTTCACCATCAGTACTCCTTGTCCCTTCCCTGATTATTTTCCCTTGACACTTTTCATCATCTGACTCCCTAAAACTTCTGCTTATTTGTTTATTTTATGTCTCTACCCACTACTCCATTCTCTAAGGGCCATATAGTGTCATCAGATAGAACAGTGCCCGACACATGGTAGACACCCAATACATACTTTTTGAAATAATGAGTCAAATAATTAATTAAAATACAGTAGTATTATCATATCTAAAATAGAAAGAATAGAAAAACCAAAACACAGATTTTTTTTATTTCTTTGAAAATCACCATTATGTGCTTCTTTTTAATTAATTTTTTTTTCTCACACAAAAGCTTAATGTTAAGTATGCATGTAAGTATGTCAGAGAAGTTGGAATAGAGTGTGTGGTATCAGTACAGTGAATCACACTGAAGAGCTGGACGGGTAAGTGGGTTACATGTCCAGAGCATGTACTTAACCCTAGAGAAGAGGGAAAGTTGTATGTATAAGTGGTGAAGAAACCATCCTCAATTATTAGGTTGTTAGCCTAGATAGAGCCAGGAGGCCTGAGGCCTATTCCTCATAGGAATAGGAAAAACAAACAACAAATAAAAGTACAGGATGTTACACAAGTAAGAAAGATGAATTTAGAAAAAGTAATGCAATATATATAGTGTACATAGAACAGAAAAATAAATATATTAAAAAATTAAAATTCTGTGAGTTGTTCAGGAACCTATATCAACATCAAAAGCAGCATCAGCAGGTAATGTCAACCCCTTAGGGAACTTGATGGAAGCAGGCCATGTTCTTAAATTGGAATGGCTGATCAGGGGTGAAAATCAGAGAGATTTTTTAAGCCTAGATGATGTTATAATATCAGGTAATTGTATATGAAGTAAGCAGAACAGAAGGAAAGTAGCAGATGAGAGAGATAAACTTGGTAACTGAAATATTAAATAGACACAACAGGCAACTTTAAAAAACTAGCAAATCTAGAGCCAGGAAAAGTGAGTAATATTAATCCAAATTGCACTTAAACATAGAATTAATTGGAATGATACATTGTCTAAAACAATGTATTTAGGTTGCTTTTAGAGTATATTTTGGTCATTCGTTCTTAATAATTTCTTTGTAACTGTCAGATAATTTAAAATACATTAGAAATATATACTGTGTATCATGGAACACTTATCTTCCTGTTACTAATTTTGTTTGAAAGATGCTGCTAAGTCACTTCAGTCGTGTCCGACTCTGTGCGACCCCATAGATGGCAGACCACCAGGCTCCTCTGTCCCTGGGATTCTCCAGGCAAGAATACTGGAGTGGGTTGCCATTTCCTTCTCCAGTGCATGAAAGTGAAAAGTGAAAGTGAAGTTGCTCAGTCGTGTCCGACTCTTAGCGACCCCATGGACTGCATGGAGCCTACCAGGCTCCTCCATCCATGGGATTTTCCAGGCAAGAGTACTGGAGTGGGGTGTTGAAAGATGCATGGTTCTTAATAGACAATTATTGAAAGATGAATGGTTCTTAATAGACAATTATTTCAGTTGTAATAGTATGTGTTTTTTTAATGTATATAAAAAATCCTACACATCTGAAATATGTATTTTGGTGTAGGAAAAAAAATCCATTTCACATATATGTATTTAATGCCAAAAATGTGCCAGTATTGAAACTAAATTTATAAGATGAAGTGATATGACATTAATTATATGGATACATGTATATAATATGCTTTATAAATGTATATATGTATTTTCTGTGTGTATATACCAAAATATACATACATTATGTATATTAAATTATTTTCCTTCTTATAGAATACATACAAATGTATGTCTGCCTTCATATAACAAGCATTAAATTACATTAATTACACTACACATAAAAGTAAAATATAACTAGCTTTACCTAATTGCTATAATTATTTCTAAAAAGTTGATGTAATGTTACAATTGCATTTGTACCACTCCTGTGGTGCAGGATTTAAATATAATCTTTATGCCCAAAGCTGTGATCAAAGGGCTATATAGAATTTACTTTGTAATTTTTTCATTTGATTTAAAGAGTCACATCACAATAATTCCGATAACTCACACATTTACCTCAGGTTGGGTGTTTTTCACTTTGGGTTATTTCCTCATGTTGCCACATTCTCCTTGAGACAGAAATGCAATAAATATTTTCACAGCCAGATACAATTTGGAAGCGGTGGTGTTTTTTCTTTATAAGTCCATAGTTATGTGTGTCCTTTAGTGTTGAGGTGTGAATTTAGATAGCACTCAAATCCTTAAAAAATCGGAAGTGGACCAATATTCTTATTCAATTATAGTTATTATATTACATTTGGTTACTATATTCAAAAAATTATAATCTCTCTATAATATCTCCTTGAATCTTATCTTTCATTAAAGGTGCCCTTACCTTTAAGTAGTAATAAACTATTTTGATTAATAAGTACTTATCCTTTGAAGTGCAGATAGATTGCCTTTATTCCACGGTAATTTTTCAATATTTCACACTATTATCTTGAAAACGGAGAACTTGCTATAACAAAGTATACGTAAAGTGGCAAATTCAAGTAAATGCCACTTTCATTATTTTGTCACAAAGCTACTTGATAATGAAGTGGATTGAAGCACCATTGAATTCTGTACCTCACAGTTATGCTCTACAGGAACCCTTTGGTCATTAAAATAATAGTTCCCTGTAAAGATTCCTTTGGGGATTCACTGGCAGTGTGGCTTCAAACACAGACATTTTTCAGTGACAGTTCACTAATAAATTATGGATACAAATACAGCTTCTCAAACCAAGTAGCATCTTACTGGAGCACAACAGTGCTGTGACAGGGTGATTACTGTATCACGGCATTATAGGTTTCTGTCTTGTACTGAGTCTAGATCCCTTCCCTACTCTGGATGTCATCCAATGGTTTGGGGTTCTGGAACAGAGGGAATGAGAATTCAGACATAATGTTTACCTTTTCATAGGTTTCAATATTTAAATAAGTGGGCTGCTTTATTTAATCATCAGATCATGCATTTGCCAATAGAAGTGTCACAGCTTGCCTAAGTAATAGTAACCTATTACAACAGAAAGTGGTGACATATATTCTAAAATGTAATTTCTGCGATTGAATTTACCTGTGGCTCAGACAGTAAACTCTCTGCCTGCAGTGCAGGAGACCTGGGTTTGATCCCTGGATCTGATCAAACCCTTCTGGGTTTGATTCTCTGGAGAAGGAAATAGCAACCTACTCTAGTATTCTTGCCTAGAGAAACCCATGGACAGAGGAGCCTGGCAGGCTACAGTCCAGGGGATTGTAAAGAGTTGGACACAACTGAGCAACTAACACTTATCTAATCAAAAATTAACCATAGCATTCAAAGTACACTATTTATGAAGTAAAAAAAAAAGGATATCTAAGATGATAGTAGGAAGCATTAACTTCACCTAACCTATAGTAGTTTACCACTAGATTTGGTATCAAGTCTTCCTTATTTATACATATATGCAATTATCTGTAACAGGATCTATCATATAGTAGATACTCAATGTTTTATTGAGTTCATGACTGCTTAGACTCCTACTTAACCAGTGTCCTTATGCAGTTAGGATTATTATATTAAGATTAGTTTCTATATTCAAAACATTGTAATTTTCTATAATATCTACCTCAACCTAATCTTTCACTAATGATGTTCTTAGATACTTAGATGCAAGACAGAGATTTTTGCATCAACTTCTCTCATCTTTCTGGTTATGTGGCAATGGCGAAATTCCCTCTGACATTTTCAGTGAAAGATAAATTTGAAAAGAATACTTGAAATTTAATTCAGAAGTAGCAAGAACTCCGAATCATTACATGAAAACTGTTTGAGAAACCAGATAGAAGCTGTTCCTCTAAGTGATAGTCCTCTGAAGTTCTTCTCACCAAGATGATAATAACTATCCTTGTTGATAAGCCGGTAATTTTTTAAGTCAGTATGTTACTCAGACCCCTGGTACGTTCATCACCATTAGTCATCTGCTCCTGTCTCCTTGAAATTATCTTCCATCTTAGCTTTCATGGTAGTAGTTTTCCTGGTCTTCCTCTTATGTCTGAGGATTCCTTCCTGTCTTCCTTGCTAAGTTATCTTCTCTTAACTCCAAAGTGTTGTTCTCCAAAGTTCCTTCCTCAGTTCTCCTGTTTTCCTGTGATATCCCACTTGCCGAGATAATTCCATTCCTCTTTTATTTCAGTTGGCACTAATATGTGGACAGCTCTGAAACTGGCTACATGCATGCTCAGTCCTGTCCAAGGCTTTGTGACCCTATGGACTGCAGCCTGCCAGGCCCCCTCAGCCCATGGGGTTTTCCAGGCAAGAATACTGGAATGGGTTTGCTATTTCCTTCTCCAGGGGATCTTCCTGACCCAGGGATCAAACCTGCATCTCCAGAGTCTCCTGCACTGGGGACAGATTCTTTACCACTGAGCCACCAGGGAAGCAGCCCTGAAACTAGATATTCCAACCCAAATAAATAAATTCCAAATCCATGTAGCTAATTTTCTACTGGATCTTTATTTTTTGGTTTTACATGAAATCCCTTGTCTAAAATTGAACTCAAGATCTTAAAAATTTATTTAAGATCTTGAAATTTATTTCTTTAAATAATTTAAATAAATTATATTCTTTGCAGCCAAAGAGGGAGAAGCTCTATACAGTCAGCAAAAACAAGACCGGGAGCTGACTGTGGCTCAGATCATGAACTACTTATTACCAAATTCAGACTGAAATTGAAGAAAGTGGGGAAAAACACTAGACCATTAACCTTAAAATTTATTTCTATTTTCAAATAGCCACTCACTCTGTTATCCAAGTCAGTCTAAAAAGTATCATTTTCTTCCTTACTCATGTGCTTAATAGATGAACACATCAGTTTTACTTAATATTCTTAAATCTGTCTACTTTATCCTCAATCTAATTGCCTTCACTATGACTTTCTTGTCTTATTACAGTGCTCTGTTTTCCTAATATCCATTGTTTTCGACTTCTAATTCTCTCTTTTAGTGTAGTGAAGTGTTTATGAAGTAAAACTTACTTGTTGCTCTCTACCTAGAATTCAAGGTAAAATTCAAAGTATTCATCTTGGGTCCAGGATTTATTTTTCTTTGGTTTGTCTATTCTTTGTATCCTGTCCACATACTCATTCCGCATTACACTATGGCTATACTTAACTACTGCAGTGCTTGAATATTCATGTTTTGTTATAAATCCATGAATTCATTTTTGCTCCTCCTTCACATGGAAGAAATCCTGTTTCTACTATTTAACCTGGCAAACTTCTAGTTCTTTTTGAAAGTGCATTTCTTGATAGTGAACTCCAATTCTGCTGGCCCTCTTCATCCAAGCAGCCATATTCTTCATACCATACAGAGCCTTATCTCTCTTATTACACCACTTTATATAATAATATTTTTAAATATATTTGTCCTCGGACTCATCATCTGACATTTAAAATATTCATATTTAATGATGAATGTTATGAAATCTTGCTTAATGAGTTATTTATGCTATGTAATTTCACTGTTATCTGGAGGTACAAGATGGTATTTTAGAATAGTACACTGCCAAAGTGTTTTACTTGGAAACAGCAACATAGAATTGTTGTTGAGAGATGATGGAAAATACAGTAGTTGTTTTGAGAAAAAATCTCCAGCCCTACAAGAAGTCTAAAGAAATATTTAAAAATAGAAGTAGCTAAGAGAAATAATATTTAGCACTCTAAATTAAAACCTGATGATTTTAGGAAACACACTGATAAAAACACTTTTGTTTTTTTGATTCTTGACAGGGTGTGTGTAGTGTTTAAATAAACTCAGATTCAGTTTGAATAAATCAATCCCAGATAAAGAAAATTTCTGAAAGTAGATTAGGAAGAAATTAGATGTTTGAGTATGTATCTAAGGAGATACATAAGCAGAGGAAAATAATACTGTAAACAGATAAAACAAGTTGCTCCAATCTTATTTTTGGGAGAACACAACAAAAAACAATAAAAAACAGTTACGAAAGAAAATATCAATAAAACAGGAAAAATTAGTCCCTTTTCTATGGTGTGGTTAGCAAGACTTGCATGAAAAGTCTGATTGGTACATTAATAGCTTAAATATTTTTTGATTCATTCACGTAAGTATGTTTTGAGTTCTTATCTTGAAAAAAGATTGCTAAACATACCTAAAATAAAACAGTAGAATGGTAAGTTTAAAGTAATCTTGATAGGATATCTGGATGAGAGTTAAGAAAATGATCACTAAAAAAGACTATTTTCTTTAAAAAATAAAATTAATTGGTCTTTTGAACTCAGAGGTAATGGAAAATTTTTTTCTCAGAAGTTGATTGCCTGTACAGTGAAATCCTGAAAAACAGTATCTTTTCTTGTGACCTTAATTAGGATCATTGTGAAATGCACTTAACTTTTCTTCTCACCTTTTATCTATTAGAATACATTTGTAAAGAAATAAACATATTAAAGCTGAACTGAAAATTTTCAGTGACTAAACAATAAGAGCTAAAGAGTCAAATTTTATTCTTTGCTGGAGATAAAAGTATTTATTTTTGTTTTTGATGAAGAAGTAGGGAAAATTAAATACAGAGAAGCATCATGATTTAAAAGTAATCCCTCAGTATATAAGTTTATTAATATATCAGAAAATAGTATTCATTTCAAATGCCAAACAGTGTCACATATTATTTAAAAGCAGAAATAGCAAGCAATTATATAGCTTGTAATTTAATTCCTACAAACATGTCCTATGAGGTAAAAATGATTGTTGATTCTACATTTTGGTTGCTTTCCATCCAAACCACATAAGGAGGAAATGGTCCATCATTCATAGTCCTAGAAACACAATAAAGAGAAATTTTTTCTACCTTGAATTATCTTTTACATTAGAGCACTCACAGCCTTATGTAATTTTTACTAAAGTTTTTAATCTCAGGGATACTTTTTTTTGAGCATGAATACTTTCTTTCCTAGTAATTTGTAATTGTATTTTAAAAATACTCATTATATTTTTCAGTTTCCAGTGTTCCTTAATGCAAAATTAAACTTTAGTTTTAAAAATATCTTTCCTTCACAGCCATTTGAATGAATGTAAACATCATTCATGACTCAATGGACATAAAAGTTGAGCAAGCTCTGGGAGATGGTGAAGGACAGGGAAGCCTGGTGTGCTGCAGTCTATGCCATAACGGAGTAGGACACGACTGAGCAGCTGAACAACAATGAACTTCATTCTGTTATGTAGGAGCTGATTTTATTTCAATGTAGAGATCTTTCTTTTTCCAGATCAATAATACTTTATTGCATAGATATACCACAGTATATTTGCGAAGCTGCTTCAGTCATGTCCAATGCTTTGGAACGTAGCCAGCCAGGCTCCTCTGTTCATGGGATTCTCCAGGTAAGAATACTGGAGTGGATGGCCATTTCTTTCTCCAAAAGTGTATTTAACCAGTCCTATGATGATGAACAGTATGAAAAGGCAAAAAGATAGGACACTGAAAGATGAACTCTCCAGGTCGGTAGGTGCCCAGTATGCTGATGGAGATCAATGGAGAAATAACTACGGAAAGAATGATGGGATGGAGCCAAAGCAAAAACAACACCCAGCTGTGGATGTGGCTGGTGATAGAAGCAAAGTCCGATGCTGTAAAGAGCAATATTGCATAGGAACCTGGAGTGTTAGGTCCATGAATCAAGGAAAATTGGAAGTGGTCAAACAGGAGATGGCAAGAGTGAACGTCGACATTCTAGGAATCAGCAACCTAAGATGGACTGGAATGGGTGAATTTAACTCAGATGACCATTATATCTACCAATGTGGGTAGGAATCCCTTAGAAGAAATGGATGAGCCATCATGGTCAACAAAAGAGTCCGAAATGCAGTAATTGGATGCAATCTCAAAAACGACAGAATGATCTCTTTTCGTTTCCAAGGCAAACCATTCAGTATTACAGTAATCCAAGTCTATGCCCCTACCAGTAACACTGAAGAAGCTGAAGTTGAACGGTTCTATGAAGGACCTACAAGACCTTTTAGAACTAACACCCAAAAAAAGATGTCCTTTTCATTATAGGGGACTGGAATGCAAAAGTAGGAAGTCAGGAAACACCTGGCGTAAGAGGCAAATTTGGCCTTGGAGTACAGAATGAAGCAGGGCAAAGGCTAATAGAGTTTTGCCAAGAGAACGCAATGGTCATAGCAAACACCCTCTTCCAACAACACAAGAGAAGACTCTACACATGGACATCACCAGATGGTTGACATTGAAATCAGATTGATTATATTCTTTGCAGCCAAAGAGGGAGAAGCTCTATACAGTCAGCAAAAACAAGACCGGGAGCTGACTGTGGCTCAGATCATGAACTACTTATTACCAAATTCAGACTGAAATTGAAGAAAGTGGGGAAAAACACTAGACCATTCAGGTATGACCTAAATCAAATCCCTTATGATTATACAGTGGAAGTGACAAATAGATTTAAGGGACTAGATCTGATAGACAGAGTGCCTGATGAACTATGGACAGAGGTTCGTGACATTGTACAGGAGACAGGGATCAAGCCCATCCCCATGGAAACGAAATGCAAAAAAGCAAAATGGTTGTCTGAGGAGGCCTTACAAATAGCTGAGAAAACAAGAGAAGCAAAAAGCAAGGGAGAAAAGGAAAGATATTCCCATCTGAATGCAGAATTCCAAAGAATAGCAAGGAGAGATAAGAAAGCCTTCCTTAGCAATCAGTGCAAAGAAATAGAGGAAAACGACAGAATGGGAAAGACTAGAGATCTCTTCAAGAAAATTTGAGATACCAAGGGGACATTTCATGCAAAGATGGGCTCGATAAAGGACAGAAATGGTATGCACCTAACAGAAGCAGAAGATATGAAGAGGTGGCAAGAATACACAGAAGAACTGTACAAAAAAGATCTTCATGACTCAGATAATCACGATGGTGTGATTACTCACCTAGAGCCAGACATCCTGGAATGTGAAGTCAAGTGGGCCTTAGAAAGCATCACTACGAACAAAGCTACTGGAGGTGATGGAATTCCAGTAGAGCTATTTCAAATCCTGAAAGTTGATGCTATGAAAGCGCTGCACTCAATATGCCAGCAAATCTGGAAAACTCAGCAGTGGCCACAGGACTGGAAAAGTTCAGTTTTCATTCCAATCCCAAAGAAAGGCAATGCCAAAGAATGCTCAAACTACCGCACAATTGCACTCATCTCACGGGCTAGTAAAGTAACGCTCAAAATTCTCCAAGCCAGGCTTCAGCAATACGTGAACTGTGAACTTCTAGATATTCAAGCTGGTTTTAGAAAAGGCAGAGGAACCAGAGATAAATTTGCCAATATCCGATGGATCATCGAAAAAGCAAGAGAGTTCCAGAAAAACATCTATTTCTGCTTTATTGACTATGCCAAAGCCTTTGACTGTGTGGATCACAATAAACTGTGGAGAATTCTGAAAGAGATGGGAATACCAGACCACCTGACCTGCCTCTTGAGAAACCTGTATGCAGGTCAGGAAGCAACAGTTAGAACTGGACATGGAACAACAGACTGGTTCCAAATAGGAAAAGGAGTGCGTCAAGGCTGTACATTTTCACCCTGCTTATTTAACTTATATGCAGAGTACATCATGAGAAATGCTGGGCTGGAAGAAACACAAGTTGGAATCAAGATTGCTGGGAGAAATATCAATAACCTCAGATATGCAGATGACACCACCCTTATGGCAGAAAGTGAAAAAGAACTAAAGAACCTCTTGATGAAAGTGAAAGAGGAGAGTCAAAAAGTTGGCTTAAAGCTCAATGTTCAGAAAACTAAGATCATGGCATCTGGTCCCATTACTTCATGGGAAATAGATGGGGAAACATTGGAAACAGTGTCAGACTTTATTTTTTTGGGCTCCAAAATCACTGCAGATGGTGATTGCTGCCATGAAATTAAAAGACACTTACTCCTTGGAAGGAAGGTTATGACCAACCTAGATAGCATAATAAAAAGCAGAGACATTACTTTGCCAACAAAGGTCTGTCTAGTCAAGGCTATGGTTTTTCCAGTAGTCATACATGGATGTGAGAGTTGCACGGTGAAGAAAGCTGAGCACAGAAGAATTGATGCTTTTGAACTGTGGTCTTGGGGAAGGCTCTTGAGAGTCCCTTGGACTACAAGGAGATCCAACCAGTCCATACTAAAGCAGATCAGTCCTGGGTGTTCATTGGAAGGACTGATGTTGAAGCTGAAACTCCAATACTTTGGCCACCTCATGGGAAGAGTTGACCACTGGAAAAGATCCTAATGCTGGGAAGGATTGGGGGCAGGAGGAGAAGGGGACGACAGAGGATGAGATGGTTGGATGGCATCACCGACCCGATGGATATGGGTTTGGGTAAACTCTGGGAGTTGGTGATGGACAGGGAGGCCTGACGTCCTGTGATTCATGGGGTCGCAAAGAGTCGGACACAGCTGAGCGACTGAACTGAACTGAACTGACTGATGATGATGAACAGAGAATAGTTTGTTGATGATGATGAACAGAGAATAGTTTGTTGTATCAGTCTTACCGTAAATGATGCTGGAATGCATAATCATGTATATGTGTAATATCATATTTTGCCAGTATAACTTTCATATGGATCTCTGGAAGTTTATTGCTGATTCAAAGGTGACTGCATGTATAATTTTGTTAGATATAGTCAAGTTCTCTCCACTTTTTAGTCACCATCTGCTGAGAGTGCCTCTTTCTTCACATTCTTGCCAACAGTCTCTATTGTCAGACAGTTTATTTTTTGTCATTCTGATAGGTGAGGAGTGTTATCTCAATATATGTAAACAGAATTTCTCTTAGAGTAAGGTTAAGCAACTTTTATGTGTATAGATTCATCTTTCAATTATTTGAAACATGATTTTTCATGCTTATTTTGCACCATATTATATTAAAGTGCTAAGTCACTTCAGTCGTGTCCGACTCTGTGCGACCCCATGGACTGCAGCCTACCAGGCTCCTCTGTCCATGAGATTTTCCAGGCAAGAGTACTGGAGTAGGGTGCCATTGCCTTCTCCGATTAAAGTGCCACAGTATATTTAATATTTAATTTGTTTAGCTATGAGGTAAACAGTCAAATACTTAAGCCATTTTTCCTTTAAAGCATTTCTACTTTCTTGAGGTTTTCTCATTTCAAGTTAGTTAAAGGAAAAGTTTTATAAAATTAGAAAAACAATATATAAATAAGATAACTAGATGTCCTAGCATAAATTGTATAATAAAACATACTTAAATGGCATTTGATACTAGGGTTACAAATTGTAATTACTTTAAAAAGCTTTTTAAAAATTACCAAAAAAATGAAACATCTCATAATTATAGTAGTAATATGTACAGTATGAATTTTTATACCACATAAGCTTTAAATAAAGCCACTTTTAGGAAGCTTAGCTAAAACAGGCTTACCTATCTACCATATTAAAATATTATATTTGAAAAGAACATTCCATAGTTGGTATTAATACTGAAGACTGGGTGACACATTTATACTATTATATTTATTTTTTGGGAACTTTGGTTAAAAGTAATATTAAGTTGCATCTGCCAGAAACAGATGCACATATAGCAGCACCAAAATGCTAACTTCGACATAAATGACCATCTCCATATGTTCCTGGAATTTATTTCTTTTGGCACTCTATATTGCACATAATTATAAACTGTGTTTAATGCTTGAGAAAACCAATTTGATAATCTGGTCATGAAGACTCAAAGACCTATTTTATTCTTATTAAAACTTTTTGTGATTTTTAAATTTATCTTGTTAGTATATAAACATAAGTATAGTTGCATTATAAAATGGTTATTTTATAAAATATCTGCTATAGGTTTCCTATAGGAAGAGATGTTTTTATCAGATTTTTCATCAATTTGATAGGGACTAATATACAAAGCCTTGTATCACTATAAACATGAAAATTGAAATAAAATGTGGTTTTTAATGCATGGCAAAGTTGAAAAATAAGAAAGAAGAAGCGCTGGGAACAACAACAACAACAAAAACAGTAAATACAAAGTAAGAACAAACAGCAGAAGTCAAATTTGAATGATTAGACAAACTTGGGAATTGTGCATTGCATATACCCTAGGACTCAGGATCTAAGAATGTGTGGGGAAGGTAATCAAGAGTATCAGCCTATATGCACAGGAGAGTAATAACTGGTGTCCTTGATAAATCAAATAATTGGGAAAATGTCTAAATATAGGACCTATTTTTAAATGCAGGACTACAAAAATCTTGCCTTAGTTGCTTGAGAATGAAGCATACAACATGGTCTTTACTTGACCTGTAAATGACAGATGAGTGATAATTGAATGACTTATACTCCACACATGTATTGGGACTCTTCACACTGCCTTCATGGCACTGAAATTCTGACATTAAAAAAAAAAAGAAATACATTATGATGCTAATATGGCAAAACCCATGGGCCCATAAACTGGCAAAAGCAAATGAAAACTGAAATGCAGAGAAAGCTATTTCAGGGGAATTACATTAGAATCCATAGCATCAAACTATTGAAAACAATTTCTACAGAGGTGATTTCACAGTTAAAATATTATATACTTAAGAGGCAAGTAAAATAGACTACTTTGGAAAAACAAACAAAGAAGACCTTTACAATGAATGTGTTTTAAAACTAACAGAGAAAATGGCTGAGATAAAATCGAAGTAAGGACTCTACATAGCTTATTCAAAACTGAAGAGAAAATTCATAAATTAAAAAGAGATTCGAGGAAATCACCTAAGGCATAAAGCAAATTTTCAAGAATATACAATCAAATTTAAGAAGCAAAGACAACAAAATGATGATCTTCGAGCAGTGTTTAATAGGCATTCTGGTAGAGATGAAATCAACAAGATAATAGTAAATAAGTGTTAGGAACACATAGGGACATAAAACTGCAAAGATAATATTAAAAATCATTAAAAGTATAAGAGAAAGAAAAGATTACTTGCAAAAACATACAGCAATTATTTTTCAGTAACAATATAAACCAGAAAACAGTGCAACAATATCCTAAAAGAGCTAAATTTCATGCTCAGAGTTTTATTTTTCTTAATTAAGTGTGGTTCAAAATTGTGAAATAAATCTAAAATCAATATGACTGAAATATTGGATTTATTAAAGATGCAATTTTCTAAGAAAGCCATAAAAAGAATTAGGTTAAATATAATGGTAAATAAAGAAATTGGTAGGATATATTGTAATACATTAATATGTAAAAACTAAAAATATAAAAACTAATCTCAGAAAAATCAAGAGTAGGTGGAACTAAATTATTTTACAGTAAATTGTGGAAGATAGTAAGATTGTTATAAGTGATAGAGGTATTTCCTACTTTTTTCACAATAAAAATAGAATTATATTTCTTAATTGTATAGTGCTTTTATTGTACAAAGTCAAGTAACTCTGTAATAAAAGGCATATAGTTTGTATATAAAATCAACACACAAAAATGAAAAAAGTAAAAAATTAAAATGTCAAACCGGTCTTTCATGCGTTCTCAGTTATTTCCAGCTATTTGTGACCCCATAGACTGTAGCCTGGCAGTCTACTCATGGAAATTTCTAGGCAAGAATACTGGAGTGAATTGCCATTTCCTCCTGCAGCGGGTGTTTGCAAACTGAGATTGAACCCATGTCTCCTGCGTCTCCTGCATTTGCAGGCAGATTCTTTACCACTGCGCCACCTGGGAAGCCCTTAAAAGGTCACTACTCTGCGATAAATCATAAACATTTTCTTAACCATTCCTCATACTGCATTTTGTATATTTACATACATACTTGAATAAACAAGAATGAATATTTTTATACTTATATATAATTTTATTTTGCAAATGTAGTTTTTTATCATGAATTACTTTCTGTTCATCTTTACTCTTAGTCTCTCCTTTTCCTTAATCCTCTCCACAGATTTTATACAACTTTATCCTTGTTCTTTCCAGCTTGATGGGTATCCTGCTATAACTTCTTCAGGGAATACATACATTATTTTCATATTTGAACAAAGTAATAGATTGCAAGTCATCTATTAGCACTTTGAATATCTGAATTTATTCTTTATGCAGTTCACTGTTGTATAGTAAAATGTACTATAGTTCATTTTTTTCTGGATGGCTGAATAATGCATTTAACTATTTATCTATTGCCAGATATTTGTTTTCATTTTACATCACTACAAAATAAGCAACTAATATTGATGTGATATTCTTATTTATATATGTTTTTATAGAATATATTCCAAGAGTTGTGATTTCTTGGTGAAAAGGTATGCATAGTTAACTAGAAGACATGTTATCATGTTTATTCTGTTAAAATTTTTAAATATTCACAAATCTACATAGCAATATATAAAGGGACCCTTTATACCAAACTTCTGAAAAAAGTAGGTTGGATTTGCCAAAAAAGTCACATGGGTTTTCTGTAGCATCAGAAAAGATGTTATAGAAAAACCCAAAAAACTTTTTGGTCAACCCAATATTTTTAATGTAGAAGCTTTTAGAGATAGTACTTTGTTATTAATTATATTTCTCTGATATCTAGTAAAGGTTGATATCTATTCTTATCTATTTGTTGCTACACTATCTTCTTCACTGAATCTCCTATTAATAATATTTAAGATTCCATTTTGTCATAAACCTGTCCATCTGTAAGATTCTGCTTTTTAGAAGGACTAGAATTGGGATGCTTCTAGTATACACTAGTTCAAAAATGGACTACAATTTTGTGATATTTATAATAGGTTGTATCTGGATCTAGATTATAAGTTAAGTGTATTTATTTTCTAAAAGTGCCTGAGTTGTTACACTTTTATGCATATTTTAGGCTAATTTTAAAAGTTTTATAAATACAAATTTGTTCTAAGAAAATCTGAAATCTACTTAACTGCCATCACTGATGAGTTTTACTTCTTTTATGGATTATTTTAATTAATTCTGTATCATCAGTCCTTGTGTTGTCACAAAGGACTGTGTAGAACAAAAAACAATAAACATTCTGAATCCAATTCAATAAGTGATTCAGAAGAAATAGATTTGAATGTGAAGAAATCCTAAACATAAATTTATTTGCTTACATTTTCTTTTTATATAAGCAATGAGTGATTTATTGTAAAAAACCCATGGGTATTGAAAGCTTAAACTATTGTTAAATAACTGTTAAATCAATAAATAACTGTTAAATAAATTCCAATGGAAGAAAATAAGTAGATCATTTTGTCACATTTTTGTTTTATGCATTATGTTTTATTTTTTAAATTAATTTTTTATTGGAGTATAGTTTCTTTTTCCCTGATGGCTCAGTTGTAAGAATCCACTTACTAATGCAGGAGACACAGGTTGGATCCCTGGATCAGGAAGATCCCCTGGAGAAGGAAATGGCAATCCATCCACTGCAGTATTCTTGCCTGGAAAATCCCATGGACAGGGGTCCTTTTGGGCTATAGTACATGGGGTCGCTAAACAGACAAGACTTGCAACTCAACAGCAACAACAATAGTTACTTTAAAGTGTTAGTTTCTGCTATCTAATAAAGTGTATCAGGCATATGTATACATGTATCCCCTCTTCCTTGGATTTCCTTCTCATTTACCAGAGTGTTGAAGAGAGTTCCCTGTACTACACAATCACTCTCATTGGAGTTCCCTGAGCTGCACAATCTGTTGTATACATAGTAGTGTATATATGTCAAGCCCAATCTCCCAGTTCATTCAATGCCCCTTCCCTCCTTGATATTGATACATTTTTCTCTATATCTATATTTCTGTTTCTGCTGTGTAAATAAGTTCATCTATAACATTTTTCTAGATTCCACACATAGGAGTTAATATATGTTATCTTTTTTTATTTACTTCACTCTGTATGACTGTTTGTAGGTCATCTCAGCAAATGACACAGTTGTTCCTTTTGTGGTTGAGTAATATTCCCTTGTGTATATTAATTTCATCTTCTTTACACATTCCTCTCTTGATGGATATTTAGGTTGCTTCCATATACTGGCTATTGTATATAGTGCTGCAGTGAACATTGGGGTACAGCTGTCTTTTTCAATTATGTATTTTTCAGAGTATGTGCCCAGTATGAGATTGCTGGGTCATAAGATTATTTTATTCCTAGTTTTTGTTTGCTTTTGTTTTTTTAATAAATCTCCAAAATGTTCTCCATACTAGCTGTATCTCTATACTGTTCTCCATAGTGGCTGTATCAGTTTGCATTCCCACCAACAGTCCAAGTGGATTCTCTTTTCTCCACACCCTCCCCAGCATTTATTGTTTGTAGATATTTTGGTGATGGCCATTCTGACCATTGTGAGGTGACACTTCAGTGTACTTTTGATTTGCATTTCTCTAATAATGAGTGATATTAAGCATCTTTTCACGTGTTTGTTGGCCATCTGTATGTCTTTGGAGAAAAGTCTGGTTATGTATTCCACTCATTTCTTGATTGGGCTATTTGTATTTCTGGTATTGAGCTACATAAGCTGCTGGTATATTTTGAAGATTAATCCTTTGTCAGTTGTTTCATTTGCTGTTATTTTCTCCCATTCTGATGGTTGTCTTTTCACCTTGTTTATAGTTTCCTTTGTTGTGCAGAAGCTTTTGAGTTTAACCAAGTCCCACTTGCTTTTTTTGGTTTTTGTTTCTATTAGTCTAAGAGGTGGGTTAAAGAGGATTTTGCTGTGATTTATGTCAAAGAGTGTTCTTCCTGTGTTTAAAATTTCTGGCTATACGTTTATGTCTTTGATCCACTTTAAATTTATTCTTGTATATGGTATTAGGAAGTGTTTTAATTTCATTCTTTTACATATAGCTGTCCAGTTTTCCCAGCACCACTTATTGAAGAAGCTATCTTTTCTCCATTGTATATTCTTGCCTCCTTTGTCAAAGATAATGTGCCCATAGGTGTGTGAGTTTACCTCTGAGCTTTTTATCTTGTTGCATTGATCTATATTTATATTTTTGTGCCAGTGCCATCTTGATCTCTATAGCTTTGTAATTTAGTCTGAAATCAAGAATATTGATCACTCCAGTTTTGTTTTTCTTCCTCAAGATTGCTTTGGCTGTTGGGGGTCTTTTGTGTTTCCATGTAAATTGTGAAATTTTTTGTCATAGTTCTGTGAAAAATACCATTTGTAATTTGATAGAGATTACACCGAATCTAAATTGCTTTGGGTAATATAAACATTCTCACATTGTTGATTCTTCCAGTTCAAGAACATGATATATTGTGTTTGTGTTGTCTTTGATTTATTTCATGAGTGTCTTACAATTTTCTATATACAGGTCTTTTGACTCCTTATGTGGATTTTATTCTAGGGATTTTATTCTTTTTTTCATGGGTAAATTAAATTCAAAAACAAATTCAATCAGTCAATAGTCTGATTTTTCATTGTTAATATATAGACATGCAAGGGATTTCTGTGAATTGATTTTGTATCCTGCAGCTTTCCTAAATTCATTGGTTAGCTCTAGTAAATTTTTGGTGGCGTTTTTAGAGTTTTCTATGTATAGTATCATGTCACCTGCAAACAGTGAGAGTTTTACTTTTTCTTATCTAGTCTAGATTCCTTTTATTTCCTTTTCTTCTCTGCTTTCTGTGGCTATGACTTCCAAAACTGCATTGAATAATAATTGTAAGAGTGGGCACCCTTGTCTTGTTCCTGATCTTAGAGGAAATGCTTTCAGTTTTTCACCAGTGAGAATATTGTTTACTGTGTATTTATAATGTATAGCCATTATTATGTTGAGATAGATTCATTCTATGCTGATTTTCTGAAGCGTTTTTAATCATATATGGCTGCTGAATTTTGTCAAAACATTTTTGTACATCTATTGAGATTATCATATGATTTTTGTCTTTTAATTTGTTAACATGGTACATCACATTGATTGATTTGCATGTATTGAAGAATCCTTACATCCCTGGGATAAACCAGGTGTATGGTGTATGATCATTTTCATGTGTTGTTGGATTGTTTCCTAGAAGTTTGAGAATTTTTGCATTTGTGTTCATCAATGACATTGGCCTGTAATTTTCTTTTTTTGGAATTAAACAGAGTCTATTCATGTGGTTTTGTTTGTTGTATAGTCTATTTCATATCTATTTCATGTGGTTTTTACAGTCTATTTCATGTGGTTTTGTTTGTTGTATAGTTTAACTTTCAGAAAAAAAAAAAAAGAAATTCCTATGTGTCCATTTTTTCTTTAAAGATGGAGCTTTATTTCTCACATGGGTATGTTAAATCGTGTGTGTTTGTGTATGTGTATTTTTTTCCATTTTTATATTCAACTGTTTTGTCCATTTAGAATTTTGTGAAGCTCAGTTTTGTATATGTTACTAGCTAGGTGATACTTTATGTTCTGTTGTGCAAGCAAAATTAGTATCTTTCCACTGTGTCAGTTCCCAGTAGGTAGAATTTTTTGATATATTGAGTTCTTACTTATATGCTTTTTATTTTGTTTTTTTTTTTTTCTATTTTAACTCCCATATGTATATTTCTAATGTGTGCACTAATACTATATACTTGGGATAGTGAACATGTTGTGTATTAGGGTGACCAAGTTCCCTCCCAATGTTCCTCCCAATGTTTCTCTTTTCAAAATTAACTCTGTAAATAAGTGAGATGTACACATTAAAAACACAAAGGTAGCCCATGAAAGAATAGGAGTATGTATATCTTCCAATCTATTATGGGAAGGGACTGAAGAAAATATTGTATAATCCTATTGAAGTCAAGAGAAGAGAAAATAAAAAGCACAGAGACATCACAGAGCACAATAAATACACAGCCAGATGGTTTCTAATCAGGAATTCATGAGACAAATTGGTTTGGAGGATAGATATGAAAAATTGATTATGCAAGTATTAAGTTTAACAGAGATGAAGGAATAGGTGGATCAGAGACAATACTATCTATACTTATATATTTAACTATTATCACTTGATCTATTTGACTGCCTTCTTTTCCTTCAGTACCCGGCCATAGAAAGTTCAGAATATATAATAGTCAAGTTTCTAAGCACATGTGGAATATTTTTAAAATAGAAAGCACACTACCACAAGCAATTCTTAACAAATTCCAAAGAATAAGTGTTACATATATGTTCTTTGATCATAATATTCTAAAATTGGAAATTTTGTAATTTCCACTCAAAACTTACAACCCAAAACAGATTTGAAACTATATGCATACATAAGAAAACATATAAGTATTTTTATAAATTATTGCATGTCAAACTCTTAGGAGCTAATTTCTATGAAAGAAAAAACCAATTATTGCCCCAAATTTGAAATCCTCTAGTTAATTAAGAAAGAAGATCTGGAATATAGAAATTCAATTTATGATTTTTTTAATATATCCGTTCAAAAATACATAAAATTCAGAAAATTTGGCATATTTTCTTCCTTTTATTCACATTCACAATGCAAAGATTATCTAAAATATATATAAAATTCAAAATGTAGAAAAACAAAAATTATTCAGTAAAATAATATTTTTACAATTTTACTCCAAGAATATAACTGAATTATGTATTCTTCTTTACCCACACTCATGTTTTTATTTCTTCTTGCTACTGAGTCTGTCATTCCCAGTGCTTTGAATGGACGAAACATTGGATTTAAGACAAAGGGGCATCTTAAGTTCAATTCTCAATTCCACCTCTTAATTATTGGGTGGCATTTAGCACAAGAATTCACTTATATAATTCATTAATTTCTAATTTTAAAGTAGATGTTATTATAAAACTTAAGTACATAGAGCATTTTGAGTACTTAGAGAATTTTGAGTACTGTGATGATGTTGGATTTCCTAGATTATAAGAAAGAGAGGTAATACAGTGCTTGTAGAACTGTGACCCTGAGAGTAAGATAAACCAAGGACACTGTTGCAGGAAGCAAACGTTTCAGATAAGATAAAAATAACATATATTATTTTCCTAGTTAAACTGGCTATAGATACTCTATGCTAAATGATACTTAAAGAGAGCATGAATCAAAATGTTGAAAAAGACATAACTGACAAAAATGTTTTATAAACTTTTTGCCATAAGATTTATAGTGATTTAACAATTTATGTTGAACATTCCGTGAATTGTAGAATATTGTAGATTTCCCTGCAAAGTGAATAAAAGGGGAGTAATCACTCTCGTAACTATTTTTAAACTAAAGACTATTTACAATTTCTTGTTGAGGGGAAACATTGTTTTTTGTTTGTTTTTGGTGCCTTTTAGTTTTATTTTATTGAAACTGCCTCTGACAGATTTGCTCTCAACATGATGCAGAGCTCTAAAAATAAAGCTGATTGTGACCTTGAAGATAGTTTCAGTCATATTCTAGCTTGCATCCCCAACATCATCTATGATTTAGTGCATAGTAAGTGATTAATAATAGCTTATGAAAAGTATGAATTAAAGTACAAAGAAAGAAAGAAGCAGGAATGAAAGAAGTGGGAAATGGTACTGATGTTGATGATAATTACAAGGAAAGATAAGCTCAGAAAACAGGACCTGCAAGTAAAGTTCACTAATATCAATATAATAATTTGACGATGAGACTCTAGATATAGAATGCTGGCATGCGAGTTTAAGCAAAAAAGATGATATCAAACAGTTTTTTTCAAATAAAATTCAATAAGTCCTACTGGTGAATAAAGGAGGGGAAAGAAGTCAAATATAATTACTAGGTTTCAATTCTGAGGGCTGGGATTGTTTGCGCTCTGATGACATCAGGTAAGATAAAACATAGACTTAGAGAACAGACTTTATGGACATGGCTGGGGGAGAGGAAGGAGAGGGTGGGATGTATGCAGAGTAACATGGAAACATACATTACCATATGTTAAATAGATAGCCAAGGGGAATTTGCTGTATGACTCATCCCTTGTGGCTCAGATGGTAAAGCCTCTGCCTACAATGCGGGAGACCTGGGTTTGATCCCAGGGTTGGGAAGATCCTCTGGAGAAGGCAGTGGCAAGACACTCCAGTACTCTTGTCTGGAAAATCCCATGGATGGAGGAGCCCAGTAGGCTACAGTCCATGGGGTCACAAAGAGTTGGACATGACTGAGCGACTTCACTTCACTTCTTCAGGGAACTCAAATCAGGGCTCTGCTTGGTAACAAGCTAGAGGGGTGTGATGGGAGGGAGGTGGGAAGGGTGTTCATGTGGGGAGGGACGTGGGTAACTGTATGGGTGATTCATGTTGACGTTTGGTAGAAACCAACACAATACTGTAAAACAATTCAGTTTTAGTTCAGTTCAGTTCAGTCGCTCAGGCATGTCCGACTCTTTGCGACTCCATGAACCGCAGCACGCCAGGCCTCCCTGTCCATCACCAACTCCCTGAGTCCACCCAAACCCATGTCCATCGAGTCGGTGATGCCATCCAGCCATCTCATCCTCTGTCATCCCCTTCTCCCCCTGCCCTCAATCTTTCCCAGCATCAGGGTCTTTTCCAGTGAGTCAGCTCTTCGCATCAGGTGGCCAAAGTACTGGAGTTTCAGCTTCAACATCAGTCCTTCCAATGAACACCCAGGACTGATCTCCTTTAGGATGGACTGACTGGATCTCCTTGCAGTCCAAGGGACTCTCAAGAGTCTTCTCCAACACCACAGTTCAAAAGCATCAGTTCTTTGGCGCTCAGCTTTCTTCACCATCCAACTCTCACATCCATACATGACCACTGGAAAAACCATAGCCTTGACTAGATGGACCTTTGTTGGCAAAGTAATGTCTCAAAAATAAATAATAGTAATAAAAACAAAATGAGCCCTGTAAGTATCTGGTCATTCAGTTTTAGACTAAATTTACTCAAAGCTGAAATTATGATAGAAAATTTGTGGAAAATGGCTTTTGTATCAGTTATTGCTGTAACAACACTATATGACAAACCATGAGAAATTTAAGAGCCCTAAAAAAGCAACCAGTTAGTCTCGTACTTGCTTGTGTGGGTCAGCTGCGAATGAGCTGAAGTAGACTGATCTTACGTGTATTTGGTTCCATGTTAGGATGTGCTCAGGTCTGATTCAGATGCCTCTTATTCCTCTGGGATCAGTAGGCCACTTGGGGCAGATTTTTTCATTGATACAGGTTAGGGAGAGGGTCGAAAAGGACCCTCCCTTGTGGGCCTCCATTCTTGGTATGTACACAAAGAAGAATCTGAAGCCTTATCCATGGCAGAAACAAGTTTATTAGGGAAGGAACAGAAAGAACAGAAAGATCACCTCAAGGGAGAGGTGGGGCAAGCCACGAGAGGCACTGGTGCTGAAGTGATAAGGTACGGGGGTTTTTAAGACAGCATTTTATGTATTCATTTAGGCAGGCGTGGGCTGATAGTTTTGATTGACAGTTGCAAGTTATGTAGCAACAGTTTTTATTGCATGTCTTTCCCATAAGTTAGTCTGTTATAATCAAATATATGTATGCATAGTATATTTATGAACCCTTAGTAGGCTTCAAGCTGCCTAAAGTCACTTGAGGACACAACTGTGCATCAAGGGCCAATAGCTAGAGTTGGGTAAGTCCCAGTGGTCAGATTGTATCCACTGTGTGCCTAGGGCGCATGTGCAGGAGTTGAAAAAGTCTCTGTGGTTATTTTGTAGCTTATCTATTAGCTCTCCTGGGCCGCACTGTGGCTGTGTTAATAAAGAGCCAGACATGACTGAGAGCACATTCACACTGCTGTTATACAGAAAATCTTTGGGCCTTATGAAAGTTCAGTTTGCTTTATGTACCACCTGGCAGCAAAATATTGACTAACTGGTTTGTGTCTGAGATAGAAAATGTAGTCTAGAAGGTGTAGTCTGCTTTATTTAGGAGATTAATTCCTGAATATATAACATAGATTTCTCAGTCCCATTTTAAATTAGTACCAGATAATCAGTACAGTAGAATTTACCATCTGAAAAACACGAATGATAAATCTTTTTGTAAACATGATCTCATTAAAAGACAATATTAACTATAGTTGCAGAGTTTCACGTAACATCTCTTACAACAAAGGCTATCTATATCATACCTCTGCTGTTACTGTTATAATCTTGAGATGAAATTTCACATTTAGAAACATGTCTTATAAAGATTATATATTAATTCAAAATAAATCTTTAATTATCTTCTAAATGGGCACTTTTAGTTTAAAAAACTGCTACAAAACTATGTCAATACAAATAAACTTCATAACAGTTTATTAAATCCATAATAAATATTATGTATGTAGTTTTACATACTTTGGGAAAATCTCTGTGATTGCTTATGCAAAGGAGGTTGTTAGTTCTTCTTGATTCTTGAAATATAGACCATCAAAACTCAAAGATCTCATAAAGCAATATTTGTACTACATTTGTAAAGCAATATTTAAAACTAACAATAGTGAGATAGAAAATCAAGTGTAGGTCAGAGAAATACTCCAAGTTAATATAGCCTGTCATTATCTGCCTGAGATCCCTTTACCTGGATGTAACTAAGAAAAGATTAGAATGAGAAGTCACTCATTCCTCTCTTTTTCCCCTGTAACGTTAAAAATGTTCATGTTATTGAACATAATATTGACATACCTCCTCCCTGTAGCAGAACAATTAAACCAATTCTCAAAAGAAATTGAACCTTTAAGTGAAATGGGTAATATTCTTTTTTTCTTTTGCTGTTTTGTCAGAAAATCATGACTAGCTTCTGGCCATGACCAAAGTTATGTCAGCATCATTATGTAACACTTGTGATGGGTGTAGAATGGAAAAGGTTTAAGAGCCAGAACTGAATATATAGCTGAAAAGTTTCTCTACAGTGTTAAATGTGCTGCTCAATTCCCTAAAGTAAAGTAAATGGCCTGCAGCGAGGTCTGAAGGAGGCTCTGCTGTGGCATGAATATAGCCACATGAAAGCTGGCACAGAGGCATTCAGTCCTGAATCTGCTTTGCTTCAAAATATTAAGCCTGCAGTTGCTAGAAGCTTTTATTTCTGAGGCATTTTTAGCTCATTGTGCTGAATAGTTGTACTTTCTCAGCTTGATTGACATTCTGGAAAATATTGATCCGACAGTTTGGTGAACTTATATTCTGTTAAGTAAGCGTGCATCACATAACAGAGAGCTCACTCAGTCCAAAATGCAAAAAAGAAAAAAAAAAACCCTCTGCCTTTTTAAAGAAAAAATTCATATCTTCTTATTTATCTTGAAACCCATCTAATAATTTAGAATTCTAAGTATAGTCTGAAAATTTAGATTCTTTAGAATTAATTTGCAATAAATTTCTGACAAACTCAAGCCAACGACAGCAACAAGAAAGACACACCAGAAATCACTCTGTAATAAACATTTTCCTAATTACTGAACAGCATCAAAATTTCCCATAAAAGTTTTTCCCAGTGGATCACATTTTGACCTGTTGGTGAGACATGCTATCTTGTGAGGCAGCATTTCCTATGATCCTCTTCCTTGGACGCATCTTACGACAGAATAAGCTATTTGCTCTCAAGACCCAAAGCCATGTTGTTGCCTTTCTGAGACTTCCCTTAACTTCCCAGGACGGATGGAATCTGCTGTCCTATAATCAACATCTCACTTCATCTTTGTTTTCCCTTCTGTGTTGGGGTCATAGTCTCAAATTGCTTCCACTGAAAATGTGCATCAGAGAATTAAAAGGTTTCTGAATCCTCAGTTTTCTAAAAATCACTTTATCTTTTTATTGATTGTTTTTCTGGTTATAGCATTGTGGCTTGAAATCATCTTTGAGTTTCAGTTCTGAGTTACTCAGTGCTGTGTGAGGGCAAAGTAGCTTCTCTCTTGTTTATAACATATCTTCTGTGAGTTCTCAAAATAGCCAAATCCTGTACATACCAATCAGTATAGCCACTTTTGATTTTCCAGAGTTTTTTTTTTTTTTTTTTTTTTAGCAGAAGCCTTGAGTCCCTCTCCACTTTGGATTTCCCATCCTTTTCCCCTTTGTTTTCATTTTATGATGTCTTATTTTATGGAGAGAAAATTACATGTTTTCAATTTATTGTCTTTACCCTGAATTTCATACTTGCTAAACTGGTATATTTAAAAACCATTCTTAGGTAGATATTTAAAGAATAATTTCTTATAAGCAAGATAATCAGACATAATGTGTGCTTACTTGTTTATGTTGTAGGACCAGTAATGCAGTAAAATTCCTAACCTGTGTGATATTATGCTTGCATATTTCTTATTTAAAATAAAAGCAGGCACACTTTAAAAAAAATAGAATTTTAAAACACTGTTTCCAAGTAAGGTGATACATCATCCCACAGTCTCTGTTGGTTTTGGCAACTTGAATCCAAGACAAGGAATAAAACAAAACAAAACAGAAATCTTTGATGGAGACTTACCATCATGAGTGCTGCTCTCAAATAACCTAACCCATAGTATTGAAATTCCTCTCTTCTACTTCTGAAATCTTTTAATATTGACTTACTCCTAGACATACGGTTCCCTAAGTCTTCCCTTTTACCAAAACCAAATCTTCATATTCCTTTTTCTGCCTACAATGTCTATAAAGTCAGGAAAATAATGTTATTTGATCGACTGTCATCCAAGCAAATGCCCAGTTCACATCCTTACATTCATTTGTAAAGGATGACACTTCCTTTGTCAGATTCAGGATATTTTTTATATACCATCACCCCAGCACAGAGACAGGAGCTTTATATTATTGGTCAGAGATATAATTCGTGTACAAGAATTTTAAGGCTGAAACTGAGTATTCAAATATCTTAAGAGATAACTGATTCCTGAGGGTAAGCTGCTATCTCCAAATCCAAGTTTTCTTAAGAGTGGGTGGCTACATTTTATCAATATATAATTCTATTATAATAACTGAACTTTTTAAAAAGGAATTGCGTATTATAGGAAGGGAAACATTTGACAATAGATGCACCTAGATTTAGATGCTAGGTTTCCTGTTATTTATTGCTGTAAAACAAATTAGCTTAAAACTGTGACTAAAAACAAACATAAATTATTATTTGTTTCCATAGGTTGATTGAACTCGAGTGGACAGTTTTTGCTTAGGGTCTGTCATGCAGGTGTGAGCAGGTAACAGCTGAGGTTAGAAGTTTCTGAAGACTCAGTTGACCTGGACACAATGATAGCTCGTTCACCTGGCTATCACTTGGTACTGGCTTCTTACTCCATGGTCAGTTGCAGCTGGTGACTAGAGCACCTGCATGTGACCTGCATGCGCCTTTGCATAGCAGAGTAGCTGGATTCCAAGGAAAGGGTAATGATGCCTGAAGAGTAAGTATTGCAAGAAACCCAAGAAGAAGCTGAAAAACTTCTTATGACCTAGCTTCAAAAGCCACTGAATTGGACTCCCTTTGTTATACAGC
This sequence comes from Giraffa tippelskirchi, assembly GCF_054371585.1. Taxonomy (NCBI): domain Eukaryota; kingdom Metazoa; phylum Chordata; class Mammalia; order Artiodactyla; family Giraffidae; genus Giraffa; species Giraffa tippelskirchi. Next base: position 87,359,577 of record NC_137285.1, on the reverse strand, counting down.
AACTTCCACTAGCTATTTATTTTACATATGGTGTGGTGTTGGAGAAGACTGTTGAGAGACCTGTGGCCTGCAAGGAGATCCAACCAATCCATCCTAAAGGAGATCAGTCCTGGGTGTTCATTGGTAGGACTGATGTTGAAGCTGAAACTCCAATACTTTGGCCACCTCATGCAAAGAGCTGACTCATTAGAAAAGACCCTGATGGTGGGAAAGATTGAGGGCAGGAGGAGAAGGGGACGACAGAGGATGAGATGGCGGGATGGCATCGCCGACTCGATGGACATGGGTTTTGGTGGACTTAAGGAGTTAATGATGGACAGGGAGGCCTGGCATGCTGCAATTCATGGGGTCACAAAGAGTCGGCACGACTGAGCGACTGAACTGAACTGAACATATATGTTTCAATTCTACTACATCAGTTTGTCCCACCCTCTCCTTTCCCCACTGTGTCAGTAAGTTATTGTATGGCAGAAACCAAGACAACATTGTAAAGCAGTTATCCTCCAATTAAAAATAAATTTTAAAAAGTCACTGATTATTACTTTGTCCATATTCTGTTGGTCAAAAGGGAGTCACAGGACAATCTCATAGATTCAGAGAAAGACTATACAGAGCACTGATTACAGGAGTTTCAGTACACCGATGGAAGGGAGATATTCTGGAGACCAGCTCCCCATGAGTATTTAGAATAAGTTACTAGAAACTGTTGAAGGATTATCCCTTGCTAGGGTCTGGATGTTTGTAACCCACGACATTCATATTCATTGATTCACACGATGAATCACCAATATTTAGTATCAGATACGGTTATTAGGATGAGGCTTTCATGATGGGATTAATTCTCTTGTAAAAGGAGAATTAATTCTCTTGTAAAAGGAGGAAGAGAGTGGAGAGCTCTCTTTCTCTGCCATGTGATGACACAGTAAGAAGGCAGTCCACGCAAGTCAGAAGAAAGCTTTCACCAGGAATCAAAATTCATCAGCACCTTGATCTTGGACTCCCAGCCTCTAGAACTGTGAGAAATAAATTTATGTTATTTAAGTCAGCCAGTCTGTGTTATTTTGTTGTAATAGCCAGAGCAGACTAAGACAAACCCTAATTCATGTTACAGCTCTTTTGAAATGCCTTTCAGTGAGTACTGGAGATTATCTATTATATTTATTTTAAACATTTAAAATTATTTAGCCTACTCCATCTGTACAAATAGTCACATTTAAATAGTACAGAATATCAATGGACTTCCCTAATGACAGAGGGTAAAGAATCTGCAATTCTGGAGACATGGATTCAATCCCTGGGTCAGGAAGATCCCCTGGAGAATGGAATGGCTGCCCACTCCAGTGTTCATAGATACCCATAAAATTCCTCTCCAACTTTAGTTCCAATGCTCAGAGATAGCATTTTGGGTTATTTCTGATTTTAGCTTAAATTGCTTTACATTTTGATTGCTATATCATTTTAATTTCTACATTGTTAAAATCTTGAAATCAGATATTTAAATATCTTTCTTTTCCATTTTTTTTTTTTTTTTTGGCCTGTGGTAAGAAAGCAATTGATTTTTCTTAATGGAAATTTTCTTTTTTTTAATTAATTAGGTACAGTTTTATTCTCATTTTACACAAGGGGGGATTGAGGTCCAGAGAACCTCGACATTAGTCCTCATCATCGTTCAGTCACTCAGTTGTGTCTGGCTCTTTGCGACCCCATCGACTTCCTTGTTCTTGCCAGGCTTCCCTGTCCATCACTAACTCTCAGAGCTTGTTCAAACTCATGTCCATTGGGTCGGTGATGCCATCCAACCATCTCATCCTCTGTCATCCCTTTTTCCTGCCTTCAGTCTTTCCCAGCATCAGGGTTTTTTCCAGTGAGTCAGCTCTTCGCATGACGTGTCCAAAGTTATTGGAGCTTCAGCTTCAGCATCAGTCCTTCCAGTGAATATTCAGGGTTGATTTCCTTTAGGATTGACTGGTTTGATCTCCTTGCTTGTCAAAGTCAGTAATAATCTGTTCAAACCTAAGTATTTGGCTCAATAATGCATGCTTTTAAATCTTAACCAAACATCCCATTTCCCAGGAAGGAAGGAAACTGAGACATTCTGAGTCAGTTAACTTTTCTACAGTTCCATAGATAGTATGTGTCAGAACAAGAGTTTGAGCAAGGGGCCTGATCGTGAGCCCACCCTCTTAACTGTACTATACAGATGATAAACATTATCCTAGGTGGTACTCACAGCCTCTGTATGAGGTTACTGCCATTATGCTCATTTTACAATATTGAACTTCAAGAAGGCGGGTTAATTTGCCCGCATATGGGTTAATTTTCCCATGGGCAGATCATAAATGGCAAATTCAAGTTATAAGTCAAGATTTCCTGACTCTTAAGTTCAGTATTGTTTGTTTATATTCTTTTTCAACTGCTTCCCTGGTGGCGCAGATGGTAAAGCATCTGCCTACAATGCGGGAGACCCAGGTTCGATCTCTGGGTTGGGAAGATCCCCTGGAGAAGGAAATGGAAACCTACCCCAGTACTCTTGCCTGGAAAACTCCATGGACCGAGGAGCATGGTAGACTACAGTCCATGGGGTCTCAAAGAGTCGGACACGACTGAACGACTTCACTTTCAACTGCCTCTACTGTCATTCAAAATTTTCAGTGCTGTGTAAACAAAACACAGGGACTATTTCCTACTCTATTCATTTCATGTAATTCAAGAACACTTTCCTACTTACTGGGTAGTTTCCATAATTATCACTGATTAACACTGATAGCACCCTGCAGTGATAAATCATAATGTATTTCAACACTGTGTTCATTTATTTCTTTTATATTTTATCTACTGTTTTTTAAATTTATTTTAATTGGAGGATAATTACTCTACAATATTGTGATGGTTTCAGCCATACATCAGTATGAATCAGCCACAGGGATACATGTGCCCCTTTCATCCTGAACCCACCTCCCCCCTCCCTCCACATCCTGTCCCTCTGGGTCTTCCCAGAGCACCGAATTTGGGTGTCCTGCTTTATGCATCTAACTTGCACTGGCCATCTATTTTACATATGGTAATATACACTTTTCAATGCTATTCTCTCAAATCATCTCACCCTCGCCTTCTCTCACTGAATCCAAAAGTCTGTTCTTTACATCTGTGTCTCCTTTGCTACCCTGCATGTAGAATCATCGGTACCATCTTTCTAAATTCCATATATATGCTCTAATATAGGCTTCTCGGGTAACTCAAAGAGTAAAGAATCTGCTGGCCATGCAGGAGACATGGGTTTGATCCCTGGATCAGGAAGATACCCTGGAGAAGGACATGGCAATCCACTCCAGTATTCTTGCCTGAAGACCGCATGGACAGAGGAGCCTGTTGGGCTACAGTCAACGGGGACGCAAAGAGTTGGACACAACTGAGCAACTCAAATACACACAGATATGCATTAATACACAGTATTTGTTTTTCTCTTTCTTACTTCACTTTGTATAATAGGCTCTAGGTTCATCCACCACATTAGAACAGACTCAAGTGTGTTCCTTTTTATAACTCAGTAATATTCCATTGTGTATATGTACAACAGCCTCTGTATCCATTCATCTGCCAGTGGACATCTAGATTGCTTCCATATCCTTTCTACTGTTTACAGTGCTGCAATGAACGTTGGATATATGTGTCTCTTTCAATTCTGGTTTCATTGGGTTGTATGCCCAGCAGGGGGATTGCTGGGTCATATGGCAATTCTATACCCAGGTTTTTAAGGAATCTCCACACTGCTCTCCATAGTGTGTGAACCAGTTTGCTTTCCCACCAACAATGTAAGAGGATTTACATCCTCTCCAGCATTTATTTTTTGTAGACTTTTTGCTGATGGCCATTCTGACCAGTGTGAGATGATACCTCTTTGTGGTTTTGATTTGCATTTCTCTAATAATTAGTGATGTTGAGCATCTTTTTAGATAATTCTTAGTTGTTTTGTTTGCTAGTATTTTCTCCCTTTCTGAGAACTGTCTTTTCACCTCGCTTATAGTTTCCTTCATTGTGCAAAAACTTTCAAATTTAATTAGGTTCCATTTGTTTATTTTTGTTTTTATTTCCAATTCTCTGGGATGTGGGTCATAGGATCTTGCTGTGATTTATGTCAGAGAGTGTTCTGCCTATGTTTTACTCTAAGAGTTTTATAGTTTCTGGTCTTGCATTTAGATCTTTAATCCATTTAGAGTTTATTTTTGTGTATGTTTTTAGAAGGTGTTATAGTTTCATTCTTTTACACATAATTGACCAGTTTTCCCAGCACCACTTGTTGAAGAGACTGTCTTTTCTCCATTATATATTTTTGCCTCCTTTGTCAAAGATAAGGTGTCCATAGGCACATGGATTTATATCTGGACTTTACATTTTGTTCCACTGATCTATATTTCTGTCTTTGTGCCAGTACCATTCTATCATGATGACTGTGGCTTTGTAGTATAGTCTGAATTCAGGAATATTAATTACTCCAGGTCCATCCTTCTTTCTCAAGATTTCTTTGGCTATTTAGGGCCTTTTGTCTTTCCAAATTGTGAAAGTATTTGTTCTAGTTATGTGAAAAATACTGTTGGTAGTTTAATAGCAACTGCATTGAATCTATAGATTGCTTTGTGTAGTATGCTCATTTTCACAATATTGGTTCTTCCAATCCAAGAACATGGTATATTTCTCTATCTATTTGTGTCATCTTTTATTTCGTTCATCATTGTTATATAGTTTTCTGTATACAGGTCTTTTGTTTCTTTAGGTAAATGTATTCCTAAGTGTTTTATTCTTTTCATTGTAGTGGTGAATGGGATTGTTTCCTTAAGTTCTCTTTTTGATTTTTCATTGTTAGTGTATAGGAATACAAGGGATATCTGTGTATTAATTTTATACCCTACAAGTTTACTATATTCATTGATTAGCTCTAGTAATTTTCTGGTGGCATCTTTCGAGTTTTCTATGTAGAGGATCATGTCATCCACATACAGTGAGAGTTTTACTTCTTTGCTAATCTGGATTGCTTTTATTTCTTTTTCTTCTCTGCTATGGCTAGGACTTCCAAATCTGTGTTGAATAGTAGTGGTGAGAGTGGGCACCCTTGTCTTGTTCCCAATTTTAGAGGAAATGCTTTCAGTTTTTCTCTATTGAGGATAATGTTTGCTGTTGTTTTGTTGTATATTGATTTTATTATAAGTGATGTCACAAGAAAGAGATCTGTACAATATCATGTTTCTTTTTAAGTGGTTTTTCAAGAATAGTTAAGTACAGCTTCTCTCATTTTGTTGGATTTTTTAAAAATGGTTCAACCTTATGCAGAAAATAGAGCATCACCTCCTTGCAGACAACAATAGCAACATATGCATTCCCTGCAGCCATCCCTGTGTGAGCTGCCTGGAGTGATCTGAAGTTTTCTACTCTACCTCTGCTTCAGAGGCATTTGACAAATCAAGTTATAGAACCCACTTACTGGTAGAATGTCCATTAGCCAGAACATGGCCTTCTGTCTTTTTCTAATAATTTTCCCCAGTGACTCAGCAGATAAAGAATCTGCCAGCAATGCAGGAGACAGGGGTTTGATCTCTGGGTCAGGAAGATCCCCTGAAGAAGGAAATGGCAACCCACTCCAGTATTCTTGCCTGAAAAATCCCATGGACAAAGGACCCTAGTGGGCTACAGTCAGTCCATGGGGTTACAAGAGTCAGACATGAATTAGCAGCTAAGCAACCATTAGAATGATAGTCTGAAATCCCATGGGGATAAGCATTGTATTTTTTAGTTATTTTATTCACAGTAAAGAGAGCTTTGCCTTGGTTAAAGATATTTTGTACTTCTCTTTTAATTATTTACCTAATGATTCTTTCCTCTTTCATTAACTGGATTGATCGTCTGTATTTTTTTTTCTTTATATATTTCATTTCTTTTCCTATATATTATATATTTTAACTAGAAGCATAGTATCAGTTTCAGTTCAGTTCAGCTCAGTCACTCAGTTGTGTCCGACTCTTTGCAACCCCATGAATCGCAGCACGCCAAGCCTCCCTGTCCATCACCAACTCCCAGAGTTTACCCAAACTCATTTCCATCGAGTCAGTGATGCCATCCAGCCATCTCATCTCTGTCGTCCCCTTCTCCTCCTGCCCCCAATCCTTCCCAGCATCAGGGTCTTTTCCAATGTGTCAACTCTTCGCATGAGGTGGCCAAAGTATTGGAGTTTCAGCTTCAACATCAGTCCTTCCAATGAACACCCAGGACTGATCTCCTTTAGGATGGACTGGTTGGATCTTGTAGTCCAACGGACTCTCAAGAGTCTTCTCCAATACCATAGTTCAAAAGCATCAATTTTTCGGTGCTCAGCTTTCTTCACCGTCCAACTCTCACATCCATACATGACCACTGGAAAAACCATAGCCTTGACTAGATGGACCTTTTTTGGCAAAGTAATGTCTCTGCTTTTTAATGTGCTGTCTAGATTGGTCATAACTTTCCTTCCGAGGCGTAAGCGTCTTTTAATTTCATGGCTGCAATCACCATCTGCAGTGATTTTGGAGCCCCCCCAAAAATAAGTCTGACACTGTTTCCACTGTTTCTCCATCTATTTGCCATGAAGTGATGGGACCAGATGCCATGATCTTAGTTTTCTGAATGTTGAGCTTTAAGCCAACTTTTTCACCCTCCACTCTCACTTTCATCTAGATGTTTTTTAGTTCTGCCTCACTTTCTGCCATAATGGTGGTGTCATGTGCATATCTGAGGTTATTGATATTTCTCCCAGCAATATTGAATGCAGCTTGTACTTCTTCCAGTCCAGCGTTTCTAATGATTAGTATATATTTTTTTTATTTCAGCAATATTTTTCATGATTTGTAATATGTCTTTTTTGCTGCTGTGTTCATTTATTTGTAGTTTTTTATTTTTTTAAGGATGCAATACCTTCTTGAAACTACATATAAAATTTGGAATGATTTTTGTTGTTACTAGTTTCCTTCTGTTACCTAATTTGTTTCCTCTAGTGTAAGTTTATTTGAAAATTTATTTTTAATATTTTTCTGTGATGTGTCTGCTTTTCTTTTATGTCTGCTGACCTTTAATTGTCTGTTCATGAACTGTAATTATACACATATTGCTGGTTTCCTTTGGCCTTGTGAAAGCAGATCTATTTCTAAAAGGTATCTTTATAAATAGAATGTCTTCCTGATAGGAAATTTATATAGGTGAAGAGAAGTTTTCACTATCCACAGATGGTTTGTCTTTGTTCTTTTAAATAAAAATACTTCTTTGATTTGATTTGTGTATTTGTTTTGTTATTCAGTCTGGGGTTAAATAATAGCTTGCATGTGCTTTGTAAGATAGAAGATCCAGTTCATCAACAAATTTCCCTTTTTTTATTCTGATTTTTCCATATGTGTGTGTGTATAATTTTTAAAAGACTTTAAAAAAATTTTACCCTCATTTCCCTAGATGACCATAGTATAATTTTAACTAATAGTCTTTGCAGATTTCAGAGATTTGTCTTTGTGATCTACCTGTTTGCAGGTTTTCATTCACTTGTTGAAATCTCTTTCACTGAAATATGTTTAAGAAAGTCAAGCAAAGATTTTGGAATGCAATTTAGTATACAAAATTATTCATTCAAATTTCTTGCCAAGAATTACTTTAGTATGTGACAAAGTATGGGGAAAAAAAAAAGAAAAAAACAACTAACAAATAAACCAAAGCAGAACTCTAGTCTGTTTAGTAATTTGCTAGAAATCAAATTACTGTTTTCTAAGAGGCAAAGGTGATAGAATTCCAGCTGAGCTATTTCAGATCGTAAAAGATTATGTTGTCAAAGTGCTCCACTCAATATTCCAGAATTTTGAAAACTCACTAGTGGCCACAGGACTCTAAAAGGTCAGTTACATTCCAATTCCAAAAAAGGGCTATGCGAAAGAATGTTCAAACTATCGTACAATTGTGCTCATTTCACATGCTAGCAAGGTAATGCTCAAAATCCTTGAAGCTAGGCTTCAACGCTACATGAATGGAGAACTTCCAGATGTACAAGCCATATTTAGAAAAGGCATAGGAACCAGAGGTCAAGTTGTCAACATCCTTTGGATCGTAAAAAAAACAAGAGAATTCTAGGAAAACATCTGCTTCATTGACTATGCTAAAGCCTTTGTGTGGGTCACAATAAACTGTGGAAAATTCTTCAAGAGATGGGAGTGCCTGACCACCTGACCTGCCTCCTGAGAAACCTGTATGCAGGTCAAGAAGAAATAGTTAGAACCGGACATTGAACAATGGACTGGTCCAAAATTGGAAAAGGAGTATGTCATGGCTGTATACTGTCACCCTGCTTATTTAACTTAAATGCAGAGTACATCAGGAAAAATGCCAAGCTGGATGAATCACAAACTAGAATCAAGATTGCTGGGAGGAATATCAGTTACCTCACCTATGCAGATGATACCACCCTAATGGAAGAAAGCAAAGAGGAACTAAAAATGTCTCTTGGTAAAGGTGGAAGAGGAGAGTGGAAAAGCTGACTTAAAATTCAACATTCAAAAAACGAACATCATGGCATCTGGTCCCATCACTTCATGGCAAGTAAATGGAGAATAAATGGAAACAGTGACAGGTTTTATTTTCTTTGGCTCCAAAATCACTGCAGATGGTGAGTGCAGCCATGAAATTAAAAGACATTTGCTTCTGGGAAAAAAAAAAAAATATGACAAACCCAGACAACTTATTAAAAAACAGAAACATCACTTGGCTGACAAAAGTCCATATAGTCAAATTTATGGTTTTTCCAGTAGCCAAGTATGAATATGAGAGTTGGACCGTAAAGAAGACTGATTGCTGAAGAATTGATACTTTCAAAGTGTGGTGCTGGAGAAGACTCTTGAGAGTTCCTTGAACAGCAAGGAGATCAAACCAGTCAATCCTAAAGGAAATCAACCCTGAATATTCATTGGAAGGACTGGTGCTGAAGCTGAAGATCCAGTACTTTGGCCACCTGATGTGAAGATCCAACTCACTGGAAAAGACTCTGATGCTGGAAGAGATTGAGGGCAGGAGGAGGGAGTGACAGAAAATGAGATGGTTGTGTGGCATCATGCACTCAGTGGACGTGAGTTTGAGCAATTGTGAAGGACAGCGACCCCTGTTGTGCCCTACAATTCGTAGGGTCACAAAGAACTGGACGTGTCTTAGTGACTGAACAGCAACTACAACAACGTTTTCCAAGAAATTAGGTCAAATAATTTTATCAATACAATAAAAATATTAAAAGATTCATAAAATTATTTTATGGCTTTTAGCCTTGTCCACAAGCAGTATTTTATGGGACCTTAATATAATTATTTTATTTGCTTTTCATTTGAGAATTTATATGTTGTGATGAGATGTCACAGTTTTTCAGAATCTGGAATGGGGAAATGTAAAATCTTTTTCTTTAGAAAAGTTGATATAAATTGAATAATTTTGAGATATATAAAACTATTTGAAATACTGTAAAGAAAAAAGGTCTGTAGGATGTACCACATGCAGTAATTATAGCAATGGCTCTCAAAGGATTAAAGCACTAGAAATTGTAGTGTACCAATCTGCAATCAGGTAAATTAATTCTCAGAGGAGTCATGTACCACAGTCTCAAGTAATCAGTAATAACTGTGTCATATTGCTGAAGCACACTCCAAGAAGTGTAGTTTTCCCTACCTGTTAATTGGCCTATAACAACTGAAATTTATTAGGCTGTGACGAAAATTCAGGCCCGTGATCAATGGAAATCCAAGAGATTTAACTACAAAGGTAACGCTACTATTATAAGTTCATCTTTCCTTCTCTTTTTGTTTTAGTTCTGTTTTTATGAGACAAATTTTGCTAATAATATATTTTCATTTACCATGATAAAAATAATTTCAAGTGCTTTAATAATTGAAAACATAGAAAATAGTTTTGTTATAATAAATAAAAATAGTTTGATAAAAGGATTTAGCTATAGTTACACTTTTTTTTTTTTTTTTTTGCTTTAGAAAAGTGTCTTCATTTTTAAGCAGTATATAGTGTATGGCCATGTAATTCTTCACATATATAAACTGTATATAAGAGTAACATGGAAACTACATTACCATATGTAAAACAGATAGCCTACGGGAATTTACTGTCTGACTCAGGAAACTCAAACATGGGCTCTGTATCAATCTAGAGGGGTGGGATGGGGAGGGAGATGGGAGGGAGGTTCAAAAGGTAGGGGATATATATATGCACACACACACACACACACACACACACACACACACACACACACATATATATATATACATATATATACACATATATATACATATATATGTATATATGGCTGATTAATATTGAGATTTGACAGAAAACAGCAAAATTCTGTAAAGCAATTATCCTTCAATAAAAAAGAAGTTAAAAAAAAAAAAGTTGTACTGCAGTAAGTAATACTAAAAGCCTGGGTTAATAAATTTAACTGTGGTTTGAGTTATTTGAAATGTCTTTGTTAATAATAATGTCCTTTCCAGAGCCATCAACTAATGTTAATTACATCTCTGCTTAATTTCACAGTTGTGTTTAATTAGCTCAATCACTTTTTGAAATGTACCAGGCTATAAAAAGAATGATCTATTGACAGAATGTTTAATGGCAAATTGTTAGCTGCCAGATTTGATCCCTGAATGATTGTTAGATATGTGGAAACATAAAATGCATTAAAATCATTGCATTCATAAACAGGCTTTGTAGATTAAGAGGTTAGTACACGCACTTCAAATAGTTTTCTCAATATATCGGAAAGGAGTAATTACAAAATGACTTTAATGGTGTATCCTGAAGCTTTTCAATAAAGGAAGAAGTCACACCTATAGTTTCAATGTGGTTATTTGAAATACGCTTTTACAAGAAAGACTTTAATCTTTGGCAATATAAAGAAGTGCCGTAATGTGAATATGACCTTTAATACTGCTTATGGAAAAGTTAAATTAATACCCTAAGGGAGAGATTACCCTAAGGATACCTCTTCTGTCAAGATTCTTACTTATTACTAAGCCAGCATAATAATAAATGATTTCTTGAACAAATTACCATAGGTTTACAAATAAGATTTCAATTACAGTTCACTTCCCATGTTATTAGAAAGTAAGGTTGTTTTTTTGCTGTATTGTGTAAAAACACAATTCCAAATTTATTTTTTTAGCAGGTAGAAGTTATTTTGTTTAATCTAGGAAATCCTCAATTTTCAGATTACCGTTTAGGATATGGTGATATGAGATGAGATTCAAACATAAGACTATTATAATTATGTCAATCAAACACAAGTTGACTTTGAAATTTTTTTGGCTTTGAAATTATGACAAAATATACAGTTTCTTCAGGGAAGTTATTTGAAAATAGTGTGGAATAAAATGTTTATTATAGATTAAGAGAAACAACTATGTTTATATTGTATAAATCAATTACCATTAAGCACTTTCTTTATGCATCTTGATTTGCATGTCAAATTTAAATAGAGGGCAATTATATTTAATAATATTTAAAATGTTATAATAAAACACTAAGACCCCAAATTTAAACATTTAACATATATACAGATTCATTAAATATTAAAGTTATTGTACAAATACAACTAAATATCCATGCTGCTCTACTAATATGAAACTTAACAGAGTGTAATCTGTGATTAATTTAAAATAAGGATTATTTATTTCCATATTCTGAACTCTAAAGGTGACAAGGAACCTTTTTAAGAAAAAAATAGTGAAGTCTTATTGAAAGGTTTGAGATTTTCTATTTGCCACTATTTGGATTATTGAGCTGGGAATAACCACCTGTTTTAAAGTAACCACCTGTGATCAAATAAATATTCTTGTAATAATTTCCATTTAAAAATAAAAAACTGATATCAAATTATAACACAAGATAATTCCCATCCCAATCTGATCTTCTCTTCTCATTTGTACCACTCTGATCCTTCTCAATTTTTGCAGCATTTTGTCTCATAGAACATCATATATTAATATTTAAAATATTTCTATAATGTATGATCAAGACAGTGATTTAGAGATCATTTAGTTGGGGGATGGCTGGTATATACTTTACATGTGTTAATAACTCCAGTAGCAGCTGTCTAGAGGTCTGAGTGGAGAGGGATTCAAGGGGAAGCTGGTTTAACCTCCTCAGAAAACTGTGCTGATGTGATGGGTGACCTTGTTAGAGATTGGGTATGAGCATGTATGCTTACATAGCTTTTACTTCATCTTTTTTCCAGTTATATGTATTTTGTATTGATTTCACAATACAATATATTGCTCCCATTGGATAAGTTCCTACTGCATGGCTGTGATACTGGAATATCCCTGTATGTGTCATACTGGAAATTTTTAGGTTTTTCCCCTATATGAGTTCTCTTTCTCATGGATTACTTTATACTCTCTTTCTTTGTTTACTCTCTTGTTTTAATGAAGCCTGAGCTTCCCTGGTGGTTCAGATGGTAAGGAAAATGCCAGCAATGTGGGAGACGCAGGTTCAACCTTGGGTTGGGATGATCCTCTGGAAAAAGAATGGCTACGCACTCCAGTATTCTTGCTTGGAGAATTGCATGAACAGAGGGTGCTGGTAGGCTACAGTCCCTAGGGTCACAAAGAGTTGGGCACGAATGAGAGACAAACATTTTGACTTTTTTCTTTTGGTGAAGCATATTCTTTAGTATCCTCCTATGAAAGAATGTAGAGATTGGAGAATTTTTTTCAGCTACATATCTAGAATTGGTTATGTGTTAGAGTGGCTAGAAAGTAAATTCTGAGTAAGAAAATAGTTTCCTCTTTTTCCTGACCTTCAGATTTCCAGTAATGCTTTTGCAAATTCTGATGTCATATAATGTGTGTGTGTGTGTGTGTGTGTGTGTGTGTGTGTGTGTGTGTGTGTGTGTGTGTGTGTGTGTGTGTGTGAAGTCACTTCAGTCTTGTCTGACTCTGCGACTGTGTAGATCGTAGCCCGCCACGCTCCTCTATCCATTGGGTTCTCCAGGCAAGATGACTGGAGTGGATTGCCATTTATACAAGTGACACGTTTTGTAATACGTGTTTCTAGAGACCTTGTAATTTGGAAATCTCTGTCCTACAGTTCTGTTTCTTAAATTATTTGCTCCATTTATTTTTCTGCCTCTAGGCTAGTTTTCCTTGTTTGGACTTAGCATCTCTCTTCAATCATATAAGTTTATTATCTCATTTTTATTTTTATTATTTTTTTAAATTTGCTTTGTGGAAAATTTGCTCAATATTTTTCCAACTCAATGACTACATTTTTTTAAATTTATGCTATCTTATTTTCAGTTTTGAAGGTCAGATTCTATGAATATCACTTTTTATTATTTTAATAGAATCTAGTTTGCTTTAACATATTTAAGTGAAGATATTTATCACCTTTATTTTCTTAAAGTCAACTTCTGGCCTGTTAAATATTTTTTTCTTTAATTTTGTTTATATTTCTCTATTTTTTAGTTTAGAAGCTTTTCGTGATGACTGGTTTTATATTTTTTAAATGAGGTACAAAAAATGCTTTTTGGAAGCATTGTGTATTTTGGCATAACTTTTCAATAAAATATAGTTTAGGCAAAGGGAAAATATTGAGAGGCAAAAAATCTTGAGAGAGCATAGCATTTTAGGAAACAAAGTATTTGAGTATGATTAGAATCTTAGGATCAGAGGAAAAATTAATCTGTGGAAACAGCTCTCAGAAAATTAAAGCATCAAAGCATAAAATAATATAGGGAGTATTCCAGTGTTGAGGTGTATAGTATAATGATTTATTATTTGGACTAGTTACCACGAAATGTAGTTTATTGACTGTGTGAGTTTTGATGAATCTCTTAATCTGTGTAATTAATTTTTTGGTTTGAGACTACTTTCATTTATTTTTCCAACCCTGATTTAATTGAGATGTTCACAACCACAAGAATAAGGCCCAATTGGCAGATCCTTTTGGAATTTCAGACACTTTTCCATCTCCTTAGTAATCTGATGGCCCCCAGCCAATCTGGTGAAAATTCTTTTTTCCTGCACACGCTATAAAAATGCTTTATGTAGAGTCACTTAGTTCCATTCTGGCAAAGAATTTTAGGTTTCAATGAATCGCAGAACTATGGTATTCTCAGTAATTCTGTAAGCATTAGTCATCATCTAGCCCAAATACTCAACTGATGCTTGAATTATTTCCAAAACATCTCTGCCAGTGGCTATCTTTGCTAAGATTGAATATTGCAAGTTATATTTAACTAGCTACTCTAAAATAAGTCCGTGCTTTATATTGCTGTAACTAAAAGTTTTTTGTTATATCATTCCTGTTTTTTATAGTTCTAATTGTCATGCCTTTGAAGGTTGTAATTAAATGAAAATTATCATGAAGTGTTATTTTAAGAAGAGAGTTAATGGATTTCTAGTGCCTAACCCAGTGTGTAACTCTTTGACAGTCAGAAAATGTTAGTGATTATTGTTCCTCAAATATTTGAAGACAGGAATCAAATTATCCTCCTCCCATATTTAGGCTTATCTTTTCAGTGCAAACCAACCTAAATTCCTGTAATTATGGCTCAGCCGAAAGTGTTTGTAGCCCACTAAAATTTGAGATTCCTTCATCTAGTTTGTGTGTGTGTGTGTGTGTGTGTGTGTGTGTGTATGTGTGTGTGTTAACCATTCTTAGAATGTGGGGAAGTCACTATCAAGCTTTGAAAGTTGAAACCAAACTAGCCATGGAGAAGCAGTTGAAATCATCCAGGAAGAGATGATAGAGATTAGGCTAGGATAGCAGTTGAGTAGGTTGTGGTAGTAAAGTATGAAGGACTTCCTAATGGATTAGGAGAGAACAAAAGGAATAAAGTTGATTTCTCAATATTTAACTTGAACAGCAGAGGGGAATGTGGTACCATTCACAAAATGGGGAAGACTAGTGGGGAAACAGATTTTGTTTTGGATTTAAGTTTGAGATGACTAAAAGATATTCTGGAGAAGATCTTAATTAGAATTTTCACTAGATATGACTAATGAAAACTTACTTATCTCAATTTAAAATTATGTCCACTAATGCAAAAGTGCAGCTAGTCATTTGAACAGCTCTGCTGCATTTCCTGTATCAGTTTGCTCTCCTGTTCTCTTAGACTGATGTTTCTCAAAGTTAAGGTGCACACTTGGGAATCTTATTAAAATCCAGGTCCTAAAAATCTTGGTAGATACCTGATAATTTGCATTTCCAACAAGCTGTAGGGGATACCAATATTGATTGATCCTCAGATTCACTTTGAGTTGCAGCTCTTTTCCACTTCCATTTAATCTGACATTTCCTAATCATCCTTCTTCATTGATGACTGTCCTTGTCCTTTTGTGTGTGTGCTCAGTTGTGTCTGATTCTTTGCGACCCCATGTACTGTAGCCCGCCAGAGTCCTCTATCCATGAGATTTTCCAGGTAAAAGTATTGAACTGGGTTTCTATTTCCTTATTCAGGGCATCTTCCTGACCCAGGGATCGAACCCACGTCTCCTGCATTGGTAGGTGGATTCTTTACCAGATACTGTGCCTTATTCAAGGAAAGATTAGAAAAAAAAATCAGAGAATTTTTATGTACTTTCATCATTAAATCTATGAACCTACTAAATCAATAGGTCTTCCTTCTTTCAATGGTGGGCTTCTAACTAAGTCCAATTACTCTGCTTATTTACCAGATTGCATCCACTATTATCCCATTATTGCTACCTCTAAGCACCATTACATTTTCACTTCTTACAGAATTATTCTCTAAAACATACTTATATTTGGAAATTTACCCTAGCTTTAAGATTTAAATAAAAAGGAAAATTATATTGATGCTCCCTCTACTGTCCTACCTCTTTGGTTCCTTTTAATGTAAAACTTTCCACAAAAGCATATATGTGTACTTTTTTTCTCTGTTGCTTTCTTTGCATTTTTCAGTGGTAGTTCTAGTAAATAGCTATTGTTAAAATCAATCATTTACTTTACATTGCCAAATATAATGTTAAATTCTCAGTTTTCATTTGATCTAGTTTATCAAAATTATTTACATAGTTTTTAAACACTATCTTTCCTTGGCCTTTGTGACACCAACTTCTCTTTGATTTTCCTCTGACTTGACTGGTTTGCCTTCTCTGTGTTTTTGTTGTTATTCAGTCGCTAAGTCATATCTGACTCTGTGATTCCATGGACTGTAGCACGCCAGGCTTCCCTGTCCTTCACTGTCTCCCAGAGTTTGCTCAAACTCATGTCCGTTGAATCAGTTAAAATATTTTGTGTCTCAGTTATAGGGCCTCTTCTCTTTTATATCTGTATACAAGCTCTAGGTCAGCTCTTAATTTTATGTCTTTAAATTCTGTATGTGTTCTTGATTCATGGAAATACATCTTTAGCCCAGGTATTTTCAGTGACCTACAGTCCCATATCTAAGGTGACTGTGTACTTTATTGTTTAGAGCACTTTTGAATATAGAATAATTATTTTGTGACAACATTTGTAAAACAGGACTGATACTGTCTAAACTGTTTCATATGATTTATATCCAGTTCCTCACTCATCATATGCATTTGGGTTTTATGACAAAGATGGTTATTTGTCAACAAATTTCCATTTTTGAATTTCTTTAAAAGGTTTTTTTGGAGTATAGGTGATTTCTGATGTTGTTTTAGTTTCTGATGTATAGGAAAGTAAATCAGTTACAGATATTCAGTTATCCACGCCTTTTAGACTCTTTTCCCATATAGATTATTAGAGTATTGAGTAGAATTGCCTGTGCTGTGCAATAGATACTTGAGGTATCTATTTTGTATATGGTAATGTGTATATGTCAATCCCAATCTCCCAGTTTATCCCTGAACATCTGTAACTCTATTTTTGTTTCATAAGTTCATTTGTACTATCTTTTAAAATTTCAAATGTAAATGATATCATATGCTATTTGTCATTCCCTGACTTACTTCACTCATTATGACAATCTCTAGGTCTCCAGTGATAGAACACCAGATCTTTGACTGGGCATGTAACTTCCTGGAATAAGAACTTGCTATCCAATTGTCTCTTACAGTTGGATGTGGTAAGGTGATTAAGTTTTGGGCAATAAATTATAAAGTACATTGGTATGTGCAGTTTCTAAAAAGTGGCTTGAATATAATGTCTATGCCCTCCTTTTGTCCTTTTTCTTGTTCTTTTCCAAGATTACAAGTGCAGAAGCTTAAAGTATAAGCCACATGTGGAGAATAGCAGTACAGAAAAATAGAAGGAGCTTGAATACTGATACTTTTGGAGTCATCAAACTAACCCCCTGAGCCACTTTTATTTATGTGCAATATAAACACCTCTATTTTTATAGTCATTTGTTAATTTAATATTCATTAGTTGATTCTAATCCTCACTAATGAAAGTGTCAAACAATCTATTAATTTATTTATTTGTCAAATATTTATTGAATGAGTTGTGCTGCTCTAGACATTTGAAATACAACAGTCAACAGAAAAGGGGTCTCCTCAGGGATTATGTGCTAGTAGATAGAGTCTTAGAGATATAGTCTAATAAAAGATTAAAACATTAAATAACAAATAGTTTAATAAGTAGTATAGTATGATATACTAAATTATAAAGGCTAAGGAAAAAAGAAAAAGTAGAGAATGATTAAGAGTTTTAGAAGTTATGGCAATAGGGAGAAGGCTGACAGTAAGTAAGGGCCTTCCCAAGTGGCACCATGGTAAAGAATCCTCCTGCCAATACAGGAGGCACAAGAAACTCGGATTCGATCCCTAGGTCAGGTTGGAAAGATCCCTTGGAGTAGGAAATGTCAACCCACTTCAGTATTCTTGCCTGGAAAATTTCGTGGACCCAGGAGCCTGGCAGGCTACAGTCCATGGGCTCCCAGAGAGTCAGATCCGACTGAGTGACTGAACAAACACACACAGGACAAACCAACTGAGGTGATCTCTTGAGTAGGGTAGACCTCAATCTTCGGCAGATGACAGTGAGTACAGCGATAAACAAGATGACTAGTTACCCATGAATATATCTGGGGGAATGTCCTTCCAGGCAGAGATCCATCCAGAGTCCCTAGGTTAGGAATTTGCTTGTCCAAGGAAAATTAAGGAAGGTAATGAAGCAGGAATTGAGTGTTTTGTGGAAGAGCATTGAGATGAGTTCTGAGAGGTAATAGAATCAGTTAGTCAGTTTGGTTGCTCGGTCGTGTCTGACTCTTTGCGACCCCATGGACTGCAGCACACAAGGCTTCCCTGTCCATCACCAACTCCCGGAGTTTACTCAAACTCATGTCCATTGAGTCAGTGATGCAACCAACCATCTCATCCTCTGTCATCCCCTTCTCCTCCTGCCTTCAACCTTTCCCAGCATCAGGGTCTTTTCAAGTGAGTCAGTTCTTCGTATCAGGTGGTCAAAGTACTGGAACTTCAGCTTCAGCATCAGTCCTTCCAATGAATATTCAGGACTAATCTCCTTTAGGATGGACTGGTTGGATCTCCTTGCAGTCCAAGGGACTCACAAGAGTCTTCTCCAACACCACAGTTCAAAAGCATCAATTCTTCTGTGCTCAGCTTTCTTTATAGTCCAAATCTCACATCCATACATGACTACTGGAAAAACCATAGCCTTGACTAGACAGACCTTTGTTGGCAAAGTAATGTCTCTGTTTTTTAATAGGCTGTCTAGGTTGGTCATAGCTTTTCTTCCAAGGAGCAAGTGTCTTGATAATAGAGAGCCAGATCATAAAGGGCTTGTGGATTGCAGTAAAGATTGGATTTTACTCTGAGTAAATAGCTATTGCAGGATTTTGAGTAGAAAAGCTCTATGATCTGACTTTGGTTTCAGTAAGATCTCACCAACTGCAATGTGAAAATATATTGTGGAGGAAAGGGGTGTGAGAAAAGGGTGTAAACACGGGGACCACTTTGTAGGCTACTGGATTAATTTGTGTGAGGGATGATGATTATAAACTCAGCACAACCTAATACACTGCTTGATTTCTCACCACTCCCTCTCATCTAAATAGCTATTCCTGCAGACTCTGTATCTCAGTAAATAAACAGTTTCATTCTTCCTATCAGTTAAGTCAAAAACTTTTGGTTCATTTGGAATCATTCAAGATGGCAGCTCAGAGAAACTTTTTGATATATATAGATTTTTAAGTGAGTTTTCCTGAGACCAGTTGTATTACTGTCCTCAGTTTTGTTTTGCCATTGTTAGTTATTCTTGATAATATAATATTCTCTCAATAAATCCTCTATGCCAAAGCTAGTTTACAACAGTTTTCTATCTCTACATTTGATCACCAAGTGATTATAATTTTATATAATTACATATCATTAATTTTAACTTGAAATAAAATATAATTTCTATTAATAATTCACTTACTAAGTAGTTATTAAGTGCCTACTATTTTAATTTAAATAATAAAAATGAGAGCACAGTCTTGGCTTGTTGCTCTATAAAAGTGAAGATAAATATTTATTAGAACATTTGAATTTTGAGTATATACACATACAGACACACACACACGTATATATCTTGTTTCTTCACCAAAGAAACAAGAGTTGATTGAGGAATATGAACACAATTTTTCATTATGAATTGCCCCTGTCTCTTAACTGTTGAACTCCTTGCCTGGAATAAGCTATACAGATGAAAATCATAAATAATGTTTAAAAAAACATGATTTCCCAAAAATAGATGGCAGTGATTACTGAAGTTATATTTTAAAGATTTCATTACTATTACTTGCACTTAACCTTATATCATAATAGAAGGGGTACATTTGAGAGGAATATATATAATTTCACTTGTGTTTATTAAAGTGGTAAATATCAAAAAAGTCTTACTACCAGGGCCAGGCTAATGCCAGGAGACACTTTGTACAGAAATATTACAGTATGTCCCTTAACACTGTTGACATAAAGACAATTTAAAAGTATAAGTAAACATAAGGGACTCAGATAATTCTAACTCTTCGCCTGATGAATTAATAATTTCTGTAAATATCAGTTTCTTAGGCTATCAAGTAGATAATGCAACACAGGAAGAGAGAAAAACTTCTGGGATTGCTTACCTCTCTTGTCCTGAAATCTATATGATTTAAAAATAAATTAAAAGTTTTAGCAGTCAGAGAAGTAATTCAGTGAGTTTGAAATTTGGGTAAATAAAATTCAGTGGGTTAAAAAAAGAGAAATAAACTAATTGTTCAGATATATGTTTATTTAACTTAATGTCAGCATAATTCTAGAATGCAAGCAAATCTTTGTTGATGTTTTAACTCATTTGTAGATCACTGTACATTTTCAAATAATTTTAATTCAGCTTTAGAAAAGAACAAAATAATGCCATTTGCAGCAACATAGACAGAGCTAGAGATTGCCATACTGAGTGAAGTAAGATGCAGAAAGACAAATATCAGATGATATTGTTTATCTGTGGAATCTAAACATAAAGGATGCAAATGAACTTATTTACAAAACAGAAGTAGAGTCATGGACGGAGAAAACAAACTTTTGGTTACTAATGGAAATAGGGGATCAATGAGGAATTTGAGATTGACACACACATACTATTATATATAAAATAGATATCTAATAAGAACCTGATATATATAACACAGGAAACTCTACTCAATACTCTGTAATGATCTATATGGAAATATTATTAAAAAAGTGGATATATGTTTATGTGTAATTAATGCACTTGGCTGTACACCTGAAACTAATGCAGCAGTGTCAATCAAGTAAATTCCAATACAAATAAAATTGATGCTTGAAAAAAGGATATAATATATTTCCAGTTTATTTAATTCCCAATGGAGAAATAATCTGAGGAAGTAATTAAATTTGTTTATACTATCTCAAAGACACAGATTATAGACAGAAAAAAATCAATTTATATATGAAATTCTACTCCTCAGTTTACTAAGGAATACATAGAACTGCTTTTTGGTTAAAAATTGGAAATGTAGATTAGGCTTATGCATAATATTACAGTTACCTAAATTCTTTTCTGTGTCTCAAGTGTGATATAAATGTCACATGCATTCAAATAAGTACATCTTTACAGTTTATTCTTCCCTGTGGAAAACACATTAAAAGTTATGCCTTTTTTTTTTTTTACTATTTTATTATGGTTAATAGTCACAACTCTTTTATTATTTTGTGTCCCAGGAGTATAGTTTAGGTTGGAGTATATTTTATGAATTTTAAAATGAAATAAAAATAAGTATCTATAATAATATCCAAATTTTTATGGCATTTTATATTAATTTTATTTAAGTGAATCCTTTTGCACATGTAAATAATTCATAAACCATTTTAAAATTCTGGGAAATAATATAAGCCTTCATTCTGTTTGTTGCTATACAACACACACATGTAACACAAGTATCACCTTTCTATTATCATTTTTCCCCTCAATTTTGGTTTATAAGTGAAAATTTTATTTTTTAATGGAAGATATGAATAACTAGCAGGGGGAAATCATTTAAAATACTACATCAACATATTTAAAGTCACAAGGTCTACATAATTATTTTTTATCATTAGAGACCTGCCTTTTTTGCCTTTTCGTATTGTTCCTGGGATTCTCAAGACAAGGATACTGAGAATATTCCCTTCTCCAGTGGATCATGTTTTTTCAAAACTGTCCACTATGACCCATCTGTCTTGGGTGGCCCTACAAGGCATAGCTCATAGTTTCACTGAAATAGATGAGGCTGTGGTCCGTGTGATCAGTTTGGTTAGTTTTCTGTGATTGTGGTTTTCATTCTGCAAGTAGAAGGGGAAGCAATGAAAACAGTGCAGACTTTACTTTTCTTGTGCTCCAAAATCACTAAAGATGGTGACTGCGGCCAGGAAATTAAAAGACACTTGCTCCTTGGAAGAAAACCTATGACCAACCTAGACAGCTTATTAAAAAATGAGACATTACTTTGCCAGCCAAAGTCCATCTAGTCAAAGCTATAGTTTTTTCAGTAGTCATGTATGGGTGTGAGAACTGGACCATAAAGAAGGCTGAGCACCAAAGAACTGATACTTTTGAACTGTAGTATTGGAGAAGACTCTTGAGAGTCCCTTGGACTGCAAGGAGATCCAACCAGTCCACCCTAAAGGAAATCAGTCCTGAATATTCATTGGAAGGACTGATGCTGAAGCTGAACTCCAATACTCTTGCCACTTGATGTGAAGAACTGACTCATGTGAAAAGACCCTGATGCTGGGAAAGGTTGAAGGCAGGAAGAGAAGGGAACAACAGAGGATGAGTTGGTTGGACAGCATCATGACTCGATTGACATGAGTTTGAGAAAGCTCTGGGTGTTCGGTGATGGACAGGGAAGCTACGACTGAGCGACTGAGCTGAGCTGAACCTGTCTTTTAGAGATAATCCCCATGCATGTGTTTATACCACACATGTTTATATTTACAAAATAATTAAATAAAAATGACAAAAATTACCTTGTTTTTTTTCCTATATGCTGTTTTATAAGACAAAATATTCATATTTTACACATATATAATGAATGGGTACAACTAATGTAAATTATTTGCAGTTTATATGTGCATAGATTATATCCATCTTTAAAATGTGCAAATTCTACAATGAAAATGAGAAAATGTATATTCATATACAGGTAAGAGGAAGAAAGGGAGGGTAAGAAAAAAAAGGAAAGAAGAAAACCAGAAAATGTACTAAATTATGAATAAACTGCAAATAACTAGCTAATCTGATCACATGGACCACAGCCTTGTCTAACTCAATGAAACTAAGCCATGCTGTGTGGGGCCACCCAAGATGCTCAGGTCATGGTGGAGAGGTCTGACAGAATGTGGTCCACTGGAGAAGGGAATGGAAAACCACTTCAGTATTCTTGCCTTGAGAACTCCATGAACAGTATGGAAAGGCAAAAAGATAAGACACTGAAAGATGAACTCCCCAGGTCAGTAGGTGCCCAATATGCTACTGGATATCAGTGGAGAAATGACTACAGAAAGAATGAAGGGATGGAGCCAAAACAAAAACAACACCCAATTGTGAATGGGACTGGTGATAGAAGCAACGTTTGATGTTGTAAAAAGCAATGTTGCATAGGAACCTGGAATGTTAGGTCCATGAATCAAGGCAAATTGGAAGTGGTCAGACAGGAGATGGCAACAGTGAACGTCAACGTTCTAGGAATCAGTGAACTAAGATGAATTGGAATGTGTGAATTTAAATCAGATGACCATTATATCTACTACTGTGGGCAGAAATCCCTTAGAAAAAATGGAGTAGCCATCATAGTCAACAAAAGAGTCCGAAATGCAGTACTTGGACGCAGTCTCAAAAAAGACAGAATGATCTCTGTTCGTTTCCAAGGCAAACCATTCAATATCACGGTAATTCAAGTCTATGCCCCGACCAGTAACGCCAAAGAAGCTGAACAGTTCTATGAAGATGTACAAGACCTTCTAGAACTAACAACCAAAAAAGATGTCCTTTTCATTATAGGGGACTGGAATGCAAAAGTAGGAAGTCAAGAAACACCTGGAATAACAGGCAAATTTGGCCTCAGAGTACAGAATGAAGCAGGGCAAAGGCTAATAGAGATCTGCCAAGAGAAGTACTGGTCATAGCAAACACCCTCTTCCAACAACACAAGAGAAGACACTACACATGGACATCACCAGATGGTCAACACCGAAATCAGAATGATTATATTATTTGCAGCCAAAGATGGAGAAGCTCTATGCAGTCAGCAAAAACAAGACCGGAAGCTGACTGTGGATCAGATCATGAACTCCTTATTGCCAAATTCACACTGAAATTGAAAAAAGAGGAGAAAACCACTAGACCATTCAGGTATGGCCTAAATTAAATCCCTTATGACTATACAGTAGAAGTGACAAATAGATTTAAGGGACTAGATCTGATAGACCGAGTGCCTGATGAACTATGGACAGAGGTTCATGACATTGTATAGGAGAGAGGAATCAAGACCATCCCCAAGAAAAAGAAATGCAGAAAAGCAAAATGGCTGTCTGAGGAGGCCTTACAAATAGCTGTGAAAAGACAGGAAGTGAAAAGCAAAGGAGAAAAGGAAAGGTACACCCATTTTAATGCAGAGTTCCAAAGAATAGCAAGGAGAGATAAGAAAGCCTTCTGCAGTGATCAGTGAAAAGAAATAGAGGAAAACTATAGAATGGAAAAAACTAGAGATCTTTTCAAGAAAATTAGAGATACCAAGGGAACATTTCATGCAAAGATGGACTCAATAAAGGACAGAAATGGTAGGGATCTAACAGAAGCAGAAGATATTAAGAAGAGGTGCAAGAATACACAGGAGAATTGTACCAAAAGTTCTTCACCACCCAGGCAATCACGATGGTGTGATCACTCACCTAGAGCTAGACATCCTGGAATGTGAAGTCAAGTGGGCCTTAGGAAGCATTACTATGAACAAAGCTAGTGGAGGTGATGGAATTCCAGGTGAGCTATTTCAAATCCTGAAAGATGATGCTGTGAAAGTGCTGCACTCAATATGCCAGCAAATCTGGAAAACTCAGCCGTGGCCACAGGGCTGGAAAAGGTCAGTTTTCATTCCAATCCCAAAGAAAGGCAATGCCAAAGAATGCTCAAACTACCGCACAGTTATACTCATCTCACACGCTAGTAAAGTAATGCTTAAAATTCTCCAAGCCAGGCTTCAGCAATATGTGAACCATGAACTTCCAGATGTTCAAGCTGTTTTAGAAAAGGCAGAGGAACCAGAGATCAAATTGCCAACATTCGACTGATCATCGAAAAAGCAAAAGAGTTGCAGAAAAACATTTATTTCTGCTTTATTGACTACACCAAAGCCTTTGACTATGTGGATCACAATAAACTGTGGAAAATTCTGAAAGAGATGGGAATACCAGACCACCTGACTTGCGTCTTGAGAAACCTGTATGCAGGTCAGGAAGGAACAGTTAGAACTGGACATGGCACAACAGACTGGTTCCAAATAGGAAAAGGAGTATGTCAAGGCTATATATTGTCACCCTGCTTATTTAACTTATATGCAGAGTGCATCATGAGACAGGCTAGCCTGTAGGAAGCACAAGGTGAAATCAAGATTGCTGGGAGAAATATCTATAATGTCAGATATGCAGATGACACCACCCTTATGGCAGAAAGTGAAGAGGAACCAAAGAGCCTTGATGAAAGTGAAAGAGGAGAGTGAAAAAGTTGGCTTAAAGCTCAACATTCAGAAAACTAAGATCATAGCATCTGGTCCCATCACTGGAAGGACTGATGTTGAATCTGAAACTCCATTACTTTGGCCACCTGATGCGAAGAGCTGACTCATTGGAAAAGACCCTGATGCTGGGAAAGATTGAGGGCAGGAGGAGAAGGGGATGACAGAGGATGAGATGGCTGGATGGCATCACTGACTCGATGGACATGGGTTTGGGTGGACTCAGGGAGTTGGTGATGGACAGGGAGGCCTGGCGTGCTGCGGTTAATGGGGTCGCAACAAGTCAGACCCGACTGAGTGACTGAACTGAACTGAAAATATAATGCTTTACTTAGACTCAACTGTACCAATCTTTATCCTATCTGGAAATTTCTCATAACTTTAATTGTGCATTTGATTAGAATATTAAAATAGAATTTCCCAACCAAGCTTATGAAGATTTTTTTTAAATATAATATATTAGATAATTACATATTGCATTTATAAACTGTAGCAGTATATCATTGTTCATTTATAAACCCCTACATTTTGATACTGATTCAAACTGAAGTTCCAAAGATTTTAGGACTCAGATGTCTTTTATTAAATTGAATGCCTAGTTTCTTGTCATTTTATATTATAAACCATTCCTATTCTTATAGATGGTATAAAGTTTCTCTTACAAATTCTTTTCTGTTTCAGGTCAATAAAGTTCATTTTATTCTCTCTTGTCTTCACTGTTAATAGCTGTTTATGATTGATTTAAGCTTTCTTTTAATACTAAGCAACTAAAAAAAAAAATGTGCTATTTATCAGATATGTAAAAAAAAGAAGAAACACTCATAGCCCTGATCACTCGTTCTTCATCCTTTGGTCGAATCACTCTTTCCCTTAAGTACCAGTAGTGATTATGGCTCTGCAGGTACTCAGCTCCAGTAGTCAATGTCATCATGGTTTCTTTCTCAAACAGAGATGGAAGTGGGCCTGAAATTGGTAACAAATCAAATGTAGTGCTTACCATAGTAGCCTTGTGTTTATCAGAGGAAAATAAAATCTCAGTGACTCTTTTCCACAACTTTTAAATTAGAGAGAGAGAGAAAATGGGGCACATTAACCCATTTAAGTAAATTTAATAAATCACAATGCATTTCTTGCTTTGTATTAATATTAATCTAAAGTAATCTTTGGATTCATTTTAAATTAAATTAGTCCCTCTAATCTGAAAAGTATCATGGATTTAATCCATGTTTTGTCTGTCTGTCTCTCTCTGTTTAAAGGAATAATATCAAAGTTTTCCTTCAGATTCATATAACTTAAAAGAATGTAAAGAGGTTGATGTTGAATTATTGAATCTTAAATGTGGAAAGATTGTAAAGATTGTATTTATCTGGAAGTATAAACAGTGCTTGAGCCCTGTTTCTGTTATTCCAACAAAATTGTCTTCTGTCTTATTCTTGAAAAGCTCCAGTAATAAGGAATTTCTCAACCCTTGAGAAACTCACCCCATTGTTTGATGGTACTAATCATCATGTGTTCTTCTTCATATCAAGTAGAAATCTGCCCTCTGCAGCTTCCTTTCATTGATAGCTTTGTTACTTGAAACCAGTGATATTAAATCTAAAGTTTGTTGCCACATGCAAGCTTCTCAAATAGTTGGAGGGACCTTTTATGTATTTTCTGAAATACTTAGTTTTCCAGCTATTTTCCCCCTATTTCCTCAGTCATTTGCTATCAAATATATATTTTTTAAGTACACTCATGTACTGTGGTCTATGTAACTGTTTTATCTCCCCATATACCATGTATTCCAAACAGAAATTAAAAAAAAAAAAAAAGAGCTTCCGTGTTCCTGACAAAACGCTACAGTGCAGAGAATGCCATTCAATGTACTAGTTGTTGTTCAGTCGCTCAGTTGTGTCCAACTCTTTGCAACCCCATGCACTGCAGCACGCCAGGCTTCCCTGTCCTTCACCATATCCTGGGTTTGCTCAAACTCATGTCCATTTAGTTGCTGATGCCATCCAATCATCTCATCCTCTGTCACCTTCTTCTCCTCCTGCACTCAATCTTTCCTAGCATCAGGGTATTTTCCAATGAATCAGCCCTTCGTATCACAAAACTAAAGAACTAGAGCTTCAGCATCATTCCTTCCAATTAATATTTGGGTTAATTTCCTTTGGGATTGACTGGTTTAACCACCTTGCTGTCCAAGGGACTCTCAAGAGTCTTGTCCAGCACCACAGTTCAAAAACATCAATTCTTCAGCACTCAGCCTTCTTTATGGTCCAACTCTCACATCCATACATGACTACTGGAAAAACCATAGCTTTGATTATATGGACCTTTGTCAGCCGGGTGATGTCTCTGCTTTTAAATGAGCTGTCTAGGATTGTCATAGCTTTTATTCCATGGAGCAAGTGGTTTTTTTGTTGTTGTTGTTGTTGTTTGTTTGTTTTAATTTTATGGTGGCAGTCACTGTCCAAAGAGATTTGGAAACCCAGAAAAATAAAATCTGACACTGTTTCCACTTCCCCCATTCTGTTTGCCAGGAACTGATGGGACTGATGCCATGATCTTAGTTTTTTGAATGTTGAGTTTGAAGCAAGATTTTTCATTCTCCTCTTTCACCATCATCAAGAAGCTTTTAGTTCCTCTTCACTTTCTGACATTTAGAGTAGTATCATCTGAGTATCTGAGGTTATTGATATTTCTCCTAGCAATCTTAATTACAACTTGTGTTTCATCCAGTGTGGGATTTCACATAATGTACTCTGTTTGTAAGTTAAATAAGCAAGTCACAATATACAGCCTGGACATAATCCTTTCCCAATTTGGAACCATTCCATATTTCGTTCTAACTGCTGCTTCTTAATCTGCATATACGTTTCTCAGGAGGCATGTAAGGTGGTCTGATATTCCCATCTTTTAAGAATTTTCCACATTTGTGATCCATACAGTCAAAGACTGTAATGTAGTCAATGAAGCAGAGGTAGATTTTTTTTTTTTCTGGAATTTCTTTGCTTTTTCTATGATCCAGTGGATGTTGCCAATTTGATCTTTCATTCCTCTGCCTTTTCTAAATCCAGCTCGCACATCTGGAAGTTCTCAGTTCACGTATTGCTGAAGGATAGCTTCAAGGATTTTAAGCATTGCCTTGCTACATGTGAAACATGCGTGGTCCACTGGAGAAGGGAATGGCAAATGCCTCCAGTATTCTTCCCTGGAGAACCACATGAGCAATTACATTACATTACATATTCTAAAATAACCTAATGGATGTTCAATAATAAGTCTGCAGACAAGATGCTAAGAATGTTAAATCTTTTTTATTCCACAATTTAGCACAGAGAACATCTAAAACACTTTTGAAGAGTTTAAAGACCAGAGCTGTGTTTCTGTCTTTATTTCTGTTCATGGATTTTGGTGTTATTCGAACATTTGACTAATGCTCAGTATATTCAGTATAAGAAATTATTATCCTAATGTTGTTCTGACCCTTACACTAATTAATACATCCTGTATTTATTATAAAACAGCAGAGATAAACTTCAGAAGACTTACCTATGACGAAAGTAAGCTCAGAACTTAGCAACTCCTCTCTGTGACATAATTATCATGTGAAAATAATAAAATTAACTGTTGTGAAAAGACCCAAAATTTCCAATTTCCCTAGAAGGTATTTGTAGTGGATGCAGTGATGTGTAGCATGGATGGCATCTCGTTCTGGATGGACTCTTCCATTATGCCAGCTCGTGAGAATGTTATTGACTGATCGGTTATAGCTGGGTCCCTTCCAGACTGGAAAGTAGTATCGTCCAAGGACACATTCTCTTTCCTGGGCAACCCAGGTCTCCAGTGATGAGACAATGCAGAAGCTTACAGGCCTAGCCCTCAGATCAGTGATGACTTCAGTGCATTTATTCTGAAAAACAGGAAAGTAGAATCATAACCGTCAGAAGAGGGGATGGTATTTTGAAGCCTCAGTTTTGACTAATAGAGTCCTTTCACAACTAATGCTATCTGGAGCTCATCTGGGCACATGTTAGTTTGACACAACTCTTAAACATCCAAGTGGAGATTTCCAGAAATTAGAAGGAAACAGAGTTTGGGATTTAGAGGAGAAATTGAATCTAGTAATACAGATTTTTTGGTTTTGAATAATAGGCAAATGGCATATAAAGCCAAAGGACTAGATAAAATATCCAAGGCAGTAAAGGAGATCAAACCAGTAAACCCTGAAGGAAATCCACCCTGAATATTAATTGGAAGCAATTGGACACGACTGAGCGGATTCACTTTCACTTTTCACTTTCATGCATTGGAGAAGGAAATGGCAACCCACTCCAGTACTCTTGCCTGGAGAATCCCAGGGACGGCGGAGCCTGGTGGGCTGCCTTCTATGGGGTCGCACAGAGTTGGACATGACTGAAGCGACTTAGCAGCAGCAGCAGCAATGTTGTTGAACCTGAAGCTCTAGTACTTTGGCCACCTGATGTGAAGAGCTGACTCGTAGGAAATGACCCTGATGCTGGGAAAGATTGAAGGCAAAAAGAAAAGTGGATGACAGAGGATGAGATGGTTGGATGGCATCACCAACTCAATGCACATGAGTTTGAGCAAACTCTGGGAGATAGTGAAGGGCACCAGGGAAGCCTGGTGTCCGGCAGTCCATGAGGTTGCAGAGTCGGACCCAGCTTAGCGACTGAACAATAAGTATAAATCAAAAAGGGAAGAGGCACTCCAACATTTATGGAATGAGGGGATGAAGATAAACCAATAGAAAGAAAAAAAAAAAAGCAGAAGAAATGGACCTAGCAGGAAATTGAAGCAAAATGGGAAAGTGGTTCTCCATGTAATAACACAGAGGTCACAGCAACAGGCCACTAGAAGCTTGAGAGAATACAAGAGAGAATGGCTACTGCTAGGAAGAAAACAGGAACATGTGATGATCCATATTTTTTTTTATATTTCACAAAGTGATTTTTCATGCAATAGAACCAGTCAAATGACCCAGTAGAGCTCGTCTCTTAGAAATGTTTCTTTATGAATGTTTCAGAAGTTTAGACATTCACTTCAGAAGCATTCAAAAGTTTGGATTTGTTTAGATTCCCTTAGATAATCATTACCTATTATCATTAAGAATCTTCACTCTATCGGATAGGCCCCAGATACTCCCACTAGCATTTCTTTGACCTGCCTGCATTTGAATCTGTTCCATAAATTGTTACAACCAAATCTGTGTGTCACAATTTATATATTTCTAATGGGCTCTGTTGAAAATGTACATGTTTTTTCATTAATTAATCATTTTAAATGCAATTTATTTAATGCTTTTTTCCATATATGCTAGTGAAAGAGAAAGTACTACTAACAAAGACATTTTGGTATATTGTTTTAATAAAACATTTTGTTTTTATTTATTTTAACTTTTAACATGTACTTAAAATATCTAAAGTGGATTGAGGTGTGAGTTTGGTTGCTTTACAGATAAGCATGTAATGCATAGGAGAAATATATTTGATTCTTAACAATAAATGAGGAAATGTCTGAAAGATCACTTAATCCTGGATTTAATAATATTTTAATGAAGTACATAAAATCATTTGACATCATTATAAAATAATTATATTTTATAATGTCTCAGAAAACTGTTAAACACATTTAAGAGATAATGGTATTCTATTTGAAAAACCATGGATAGAATTTAAGTGCCTTTAAAATATGACTGTGCTGTGCTTAATTGGTCAGTTGTATCTGACTGTTTCAGACCCCATGAACTGTAGCATGCCAGGCTCTCTCTCCTCCACTATCTCTTGGAGTTTGTTCAAATTCATGACCATAAAAAGCTTTAGGTGCTAATAGAGTAACTAAAAATGAATTCTAATCAATCTATCACATAATTTCAGCACTTAATTAAAAATTCAAAAGTATGCTAGCAAAGTAAAGGAACACTAATGTGTGAGTTTGTAAAATGCCCTTACACATACTTCTGGTGTAACATATGAATATTATAGATGAAGTGCCAAATATTTGTTAATTCATCATAATCCAAGCAGTGTAGGTCCAATCTGCTTTTTTGCACAGATGACTTCAGATGATATTTGTGTGCACATTCTCACTAAACAGCTGTCTGGTCACTGCTCACTTTTCATCTTCCAACCCCATCCTTGGCCTCCTCTGTGCGTTTCCTTCCTTGCATCCCTCCACAAGGTCTACCTGCCAACATTACTTGGCTAAAAGGCCATCTCCACTGTGAAGTCTTCTTTTGAAATCAAGCTAAAGCTCTACTAGATTACCTTAACACATATCTGATATCTTTGTACAGAAAATCACTTTGTGACTAAAACGGATACATGTTCCTCTGCCTCTAAATATTAAGTTCCTAATAGTCAAAAGTCACACATATGTGAGGAGCTCACATCTATTCACCTTTATCTGTCTCGTATCACTTGATATATGATAATTGTGCTCAATAACTTTTGTTGAGTCCAATTAAATTGTTGAAAAACATAATTCTTTTCTAGCACACCTTTACTAGTTGTTTGGTGTTAGGTAAATTGTTACCTTTGTAAGCATTAGATTTCTCAACTATGAGATAAATTCTGAGAGGAATTATGCAGTGTGATAAGTATAAAAATGACTGTCATTGTACTTTACACATAACAGTAGAGAATTAGCTAGGAAATGTTAGTTCCTTTCATTTAAAAGAACACATAAAATGTAAGATATACCTACATGTGAGTACACTATTGTTTGTGTTTGATAGCATCATTTTATTAATTGCCTGGAGGCTGTTGCATTGCATGTTGGTAGAATAGCCTAAAAACATGCAAACTCAAAGAACTTACCAACAGTCAGAAAAAAGTATCTTGTTATCTCTTAAGGTAGTTATTTCAAGAGGCAGGTAAATGAAACAAAATTATTTCTGAACATTTTTACATACTATTTCTTTTCAAAATTTCTGAGCATAATGAGAATCCTTTAAATCCTATGTTTAGATAAATTGCTTCCCTCATAGCTCAGTTGGTAAAGAATCTGCCTGCAATACAGGAGACCCCGGTTTGATCCCTGGGTCGGGAAGATCCCCTGGAGAAGGGATGGGCTACTCACTCCAGTATTCTTGCACTTCCCTGGCGGCTCAGCTGGTAAAGAATCCACCTGCAATGTGGGAGACCTGGGTTCGATCCCTGGGTTGGGAAGATCCCCTGGAGAAAGGAAAGGCTACCCACTCCAGTATTCTGGCCTGAAGAATTCCATGGACTGTATAGTCCATGGGGTCGCAAAGAGTCTGGCACGACTGAGCAACTTTCACTTCACTTTCACTTCGATAAATTACTAATAATTAAAAAGGAGCTTGTAAAAAATGCGTAATTTGAATACAAATTTACTTTTTATTAAAAAGAACACTTCTTATTTTAAGAATGACAGAATACTTAGAAAGCATGGAGTCGTGCACAAAAGGAGGAAATATGTGATCTTTTCATTTAGGGCTATACCAATACAATGCTAATATGTTATTGTTCTTTCCATCTAGTTTGTATATTCATGACATAGTTATACTTAAATATACCTTTATGTATTTATATGCAGTATGGCTTCTGAAACAGGTTTCTTTTGTCCCACACACAAGAAGCCAAAATGATGGGATGGGGAGGTTTGCAGCAAAGAGAGTTTTTTCACAAGACAGCCAAGGGAGGCAAGGAGCTCAAGGTATTTATGCAACAAAGAATAAAGAAGCAGCATGATCTGAGGCATGGGGAGTGTGTGGAAAAGTGATTGGAAAAAGGTATGATAATTTTTATTCTGCACAAGCATAACTACGCTACCAGCTTTTGCAAGTTCAAAAGTCACCAAGCAGCTTGTCCATGCCCAGTTGAAGCATCACTGGTCCTACCCATCCATTCTTAACCAACTCAGTCAACTAGGGGCCGCTGATTCCAACTTCTTGGATACAACGTGGGTAAACATATTATTGTTTAGACTACGTGCCTCTTGGAGAACATGTAAGTCTTAAAATGATGATGAATAGTGAAGGCAAGTGAATGGATTTGCATAATAATTACCCATGGTTTTAGGCTTCACAGTAGTAAAAAAAATATCCACCAGTGATGCAGGGGATACAAGAGACTTGAGTTCCATCTCTGGGTTGGTAAGATCCCCTGGAGAAGGAAATGGCAACCCACTCCAGTATTCTTGCCTGAAAAATCCCATGGAGAGAGGACCCTGTCCATGGGGTTGCAAAGGGTTGGACACAGCTGAGCACACATGAATATGTGACTTATGGTTTTACTACTCAACTTTTTTGTCAATGTAAATGTGGATATTTTCACATATCATTAAACATTTTGGTAATACATTAATTTTCCAGTATCATTTACCGTACCCTATGATTGATTGGAATACTACTCTGTTATTGGATAGTTCCTCTTTTTTGAGGCAATTATAAAGAGAATTGGATTAACCCTCACGAGAATATAGTATTATTAGATTTTAAATATTCTGTGAAATCAGTTGTGTTCTTTGAAGTAAAGATTTTTCTCATAAGCATATGCTGCTTTTCTTAAGTATTGATATTTCGATTTTCTCATACAAGCAAACCATTTGTCACATTTGTCTACCTTTTTATATATGTTATTTTATGCTGTACATACAGTTAAAAAATGCACATAGTCAAATACATTGATTTCACTTTTTTGATTATTTAATTTGCATTTATATTTAGCCTTACTGGTTTATAGAAACACAGATAGATAAAAGATGTATGTGCTGAGTCACTTTAGTCCTGTCCGACTTTTTGAGACCCTGTGAACTGTAGCACGTCAGGTTCCTCTGTCCATGGGATTCTCCAGGCACAAATACTGGAGTGTGTGGCTGTGCCCTCCTCCAGGGGATCTTCCCAATCCAGGGGATCTTCCCAACCCAGGAATCAAACCTGTGTCTCTTAAATCTCCTGCATTGGCAGGTGGGTTTTACATATATATATATATATACGTTTATTTATTTTAGGTGGTCTTCCCTGGTGGGTCTGTGATAGAGAATTCACCTGCCAATGCAGATTATATGTGTATGTATGTGTATGTGTATATATATATATATATATATAATATATATATATATATGTGTGTGTGTGTGTGTGTGTGTGTGTGTGTGTATGTATATATCAGCAAATTATATACATATATATATATATACTAACCTTAGAATGATAATTTCTACTCACATTTTTATTATCATCATAAGCATTTTTTTAAATGATCAGTATCGTACTAAGTTTCATATTTTGTAATTTTTCAAACATATAGTGAGCAATTTGTTGTGTCATTAGACATATAGGATAGCAGTATGCATATTATTATCAGCAAGTAAATTTACAAAATTGTTTCATAATTGAATATTAGATATTTTATCTAAAAGCTATCTTTAGTTTTGAATTCTAGATAAAACATATAAATATTACTGATTGTGTTAAATATGACAAACCACTTTTTATTGGATATATCCTAAATTAATGAAATGATATGTTTAAATCACTTTTGTAGGTCATACTATTATCTAGTAATGTGAATAGTTGGCATTAAATACTGCACAGACTTTTCTATGTTACTTAAATCTTAGTTTCTTCATGTTAGTCATGAAGTTTAAGAAAAGAACTACTATGCTTTTAAAATTACTGTTTTTATCCCTTGAATGATAAAAACTGTATCGCAAATTTAAGAAAAAACAGGACACAGCATGAAGCCAGTAGGAGGAAGAACAAAGTAAGCACATTTTATTTCCAGAAAAGAAGCCAGTAATTGTTACTCAGAACACATAAGAGGAGCATGATTTTAAACATTTAGAGGAAATCATGAAAGCTTGAAGGGCTTTCCTCCAGGGGCACCTTGGAGGAATTCATGTTTCTAAAATAGGAAACATTTATCAAGACTTTGAATACAGGAGCTGTTTCATGCTACAGTGTCAGCATAACTGGAGCAAATGTACTTTCTGGCCTCAGCGTTCACTGTGCTACTTCTGTCAACATGGTATGTTTTTCTTAAAAATGTATACATACATACGTGTGTGTATATAAATGTATATGTATTTTATATATATATATATTTATATATAAGATGTTAAAGAAAAATAAGAGAAATAATTTCCTCTTGCTACCAAAATACTGACTTTTCAGGATAACAGGTCAATTGCTAACTATAAATAGCATGCTTTTATTAAAATTTCATGACTAACTTTTGTGACTATTTTCTAATAGAATCAAATTCATATTCAAATGTTCTTTTATTGTTAAATATTCCTACTTAAAAGAGTCTAGGAAGCATTTTTTCTCCAATGGGAATGATCATTTTAGAATAATATATTTTGCTTTATACAGTTGGAAAGATTATTCTTTATTTTCTGGCAAGACCACAGTCATACTGGCCTTGAAGGTAGCAGAATGTGATTGCAAAAATGATTGACAGACCTTTCAAAAACAAACAAAAAAAAATAAAACAACCATGAAATCTGACCTTTCAGTTTTGAAGGTGAATTCACTTAATTTTAAGGAAATTTTTAAATTAGCAAAATATATGTTTTCCATTTTTAAATGGGAAAATACTATGTTATATGGCATCTGGCTGTTTGCATGTTTGCTTGTTCACTTTTTACTTATTATTTTAATATTTAATGAGCAGGCTTAGGAGTAAGCAGAACAAGAATTCAATGGCATACTTGAAAGATTTATCACAATTTAAGGCAAATCATCAGTGATTATTAAGCTTTTTGGCACTATAATAGCCTGTTACTGTGTAACTATGTTCTTTTCCTTTTAACTCTAAATTACTCATGGGATACTTAATGTGGGATACAGGTGTCTTATGTCTTCAGTTTTGTAATTGAGAATTGCCAAGTGTGATAGTACTAATCTGGTATTAACTAGAACTGATATGTACTTATCCCTATGACCTGTTACTTCCCTGTAGCTCATACAGTAAATAATCTTCCTGCAACGTAGGAGACGTGGGTTCGATTCCTGGGTCAAGATGATCTGTGGTAGAAGGGCATGGGAACACTCCAGTATTCTTCCCTGGAGGACCCCATGGACAGAGGAGCCTGGTGGGCTACAGTCCCTGGAGTTGCAAAGAGTCAGACACAACTGAGCAATTAACACTGTTACTGCTATCCCTGTGATCTAATGGCTTTGGTTTACTGCTTAATTTTTTGGAATGCCCTACTCATTTTCCCAATTCAGTTTAACACAATGTGAGCTCCTCTTTCGTGTCAGTTTTTGGGTCTGGGATGTGGGATTATGGAAAATGTTAAATAGATAAAATTATGAAATATGATTCTTTAGTAGAAATAGGAAGGTAAAGGTAATGCAGCGCAAATGCAGGATGGCTTGCCCAGCTAGAGAGAGCGTTGCGAGAAAAGGTTTCCTGAAGAAAGTCATCTTCAAGTACTTCTTTTCCATAAAGCAGGTGTTTGAAGTTTTTCCCCTCACTTTACATGTCCACATGGCCAATTTAATTTCAGATAACTCACACAGAAGGTCTTTATAGTGCTTTCTGATGACTGAATTGAATTATTGTATATAAGACTTTTTAAATCAGGGAAAATATATTGTTCACTCTCAGCAAGGGAAGATTTATTTATACTTTCTTAAAAACTTTTTTTGATGACTCTCCTATAGTTATTCAAAATTCCATAAGAGGAATTTTCCTAACTTTCTGTTTGAAATTCAGACAAAACGAAGAAAAACATATCCAAAAGCGTATTCTATATGGAAATCTGCATTTTGAGAGTGTACTCATTACATACAGGCTCAAATAGCATGTAGATACCAAAAGTCTCCTCAAGTAAAAATGTTTTTAGTTTATCCATGTTGACATTCCTTGACCTTTTATGTTAAGGATAAAAGAACTGGTCAGAGTTAACCAACAGGAGGAAAAGGTACGTTATACTGAGAGGATAAGATGATATAGTGATGGGATAACCTTTAAATTTTAATCGTATGTGAATAAAACAACTTGTTTCTATATAAAAATAATTATTTACTGATATAATTTCACATATAGAGGTGAAAAGAAAAGAGGTAAAGAATTATCCACAGAAGGATGGGAAAAGTCTAAAACATGTAAAAGCAGAAAGGGATTCAAAATAGAGAATTCTGTTTCTCTGTACTCTATGTCTAGGGTTTAGCATTATATCCACAAATGGAAAATACTCAGTACAGTTTTTAACCGTTAACAGGTATTGCAGATATTGTTACATTTATTAAGTTTTATTATGTAGTTCTACCTGTGATCCTGTATACATCTCTATCACTATTCCTATGTGCAACCCCATAACTACACAGTCCATGGAATTCTCCAGGCCAGAATACTGGAGTGGGTAGTCTTTCCCTTCTCCAGGAGATCTTCCCAACCCAGGGATCGAACCCAGGTCTCCCGCATTACAGGCGGATTCTTTACCAGCTCAGCCACAAGGGAAGCCCATTCACTTATTATGTAGTTCTACCTGTAATCCTGTGTACATCTCTATCATTTCCTATTACATGACTGATTATTTGTTTTGTGAGTATGTGGCTTCCATTGCTCAATAACTATTCTAGGGTAAGTGAAAAGGATAATAATTATTTTTTCATTCCACTACCGCTGGATTTTCCTGCCTAATAAACAATCACATGTTAAACGGGCTGAACTAACAAAGGTACTATTACATGAATAAGCAACACCATCATTAACAACAACAGTTCTGAGAAACTACTCAGTTTGCCATGACCACTTCGTGGGAAAACAAAGAAGTGCATTGCAGTTTCTGATCCACAGATACTTTTAAAGTGACTTTGAAAGCCAAATGAAATGGTTTTCTCAGGTATGCCTTTTTTTTTTTTTATAAAACAAAAGTAACCCACTTTTTTGGAAATCAAGAAAACTAAAATTGTTTTAGTTAGTTACACTGAAATTGATTCCCACATATATGTATAATCAGATATTAACTCACCTTCAATGGTTTAGGCAAGTGTTTCATTTATTTATTAAATCATTGTCTTGTGTGGTATTACACTGTTGTTGTGTTCTTGTCACTGAGTTGTGTCTGACTGTTTTGTTACCCCATGGACTGTATCCCACGAGCTCCTCTCTCCATGGGATTTCCCAGGCACGAATACTGGAGCGGATGGCCACTTCCTTCTCCAGTGCGGTCTTACATACAAGATATTAAAAATGAGGATGCCGAAGAGAGCACATAAATGAAACTTTAGTGTATATTAAAATGGAGGTGAAAGATGAATGAAAAAATAAACAAAAGAAAGAAAAATATTAAAGATTACATATAAAAGATAATCATACATGAGGCTAAATGTATATACTTTATTTTACATGTCAACTTTTGAAATCTATTCATGGATGAACCACATATTTAAACCAAAGTTATGTAGTTGCTGAGGGAAAAGAAAAAAAATGTGAGTTTCATAAGTTAGTATCCCCATTAATTAAAACATAAAAATTACCATGTTCCCAGGAAAATTGCATTTATTATATTATCCTTGAATTATGTACAGAAGGGTCTATAATAATAGTGAAGAGTGTCCTTGATGATATCTTATAATAGACATTTCTTATGGCAGCCATCAGTCCACTATAGTCTGAATACATTGGTTTGTCGAGATCACGTTAAATCTAAGAATACTTCAAACTATTTCAAAGAGTGTTTGATATTTGCCCTTTGAATTATAATTTCTTAAGAGGTTTTATCTTTGTTGAATTTTGAAGGAATCTTATGAGTTAATTGAGCAAGGAGAATATCTGGAATGCCAGCAGAGTTTGCTTGAATAAAGTTTGGACTCCTTTGTTTTAGGGTACAACTGAACTGAGATTGTTTCATTAACTGCACTAACAGAAAGTGACTGAATCTGGCCTTTGGGGTGAATCAAAAGGAACTTCTCATCATGGGATGTGACAGTCATTTTTTTGTTTGTTTGTTTGCTTGTTTTTTTTTTTTTTTTCTCTTACAAAAAAAATAGATTTGAAACTGTTTTAGCAAAGAATTAAATGAACAGTATGAACTCCACAGTTATGGAGTGATCAATATGCTTTTATTCTGGAAAAAAATCTAATAAGAAAAAGATGTTTTCTGTGAGTAAAATACAGTCTGTGTAATGGAGCACCCAGCATTGTGCACCACTGTTTCATGATATACAATTCACAATAATGCTGAAAATCCCCAGAGGAATGATGTGAGTTAATTTGGTTTAATAATTTGTGTATTGAGAACACTGGTCCTTCTGTCTCTGCCTGTTGTCCCATTCTTTTCTTTTTTCCTTTATCACTACTGTGGGTTCCTTCTTTCTTCCGTTATTCTGTTCTCCAGTACTTTCCTTTCCTCTTTTCTTTTCCTCTAGACATATCATTTCAATATTTCTTAGATGTCAATATTTCTAGATGGTGAGTAACTAAATAAACCCTATTTAGTTGTCTGTTCAAGCCATCTAATCTGAGGTAATAAAATCATAGTAACTGCAAATACAGTTGTTTAGTCCCCAAGTCATGTCCAACCCTTTGCAACCCATGGACTACGGCATGCTAAGCTTCCGTGTCCATCACTACCACCTGGAATTTGCACAAACTCATGTCCTTTGAATTGATGATTCCAAATTTCAAGAGGTATAATTTTTGGTTCTCTATAACAAGAGAATATTTATCAGTGTATGCAAGAGCTTTATCACATACTTAAATAAGAAAAAATCAATGAAGACTAGGAAGCCTTCTAGATTTTTTTTAACATCAATTTTGAGCATTATTTTAATAATATTTACAAAAGTTAGGATTCCCTATCTCCCCACCAAACACATATAGACACACACATACACAAACACAGCAAACATAAATCTCAGTTAGATTAGGCCATATTCTCATTGAACTGCTTTGTATATCTACAAGTTTAGACAAATTATTTATCTTCTCCAAGCCTTAGTCTCCTCATTGGTAAAATAGATATAAAAATAATATCTTATAAAGATTGTGTGAGGATTATTAAATGACAGGATCCATATATGCTTAGGTTAATCCCTGGGAAATAAAATGTTCTTTAGCATATCAGTGAATAATAATGCTGCTACTACTACTTCTTATATTAAACTGTGTACAAATCCACCACTGTTGTAATATGGAATATGGCCTTTTCGTCTTTTTCTATCAATAGCAAACACTGTATGTAGCAGTATCTTCTGAATACACTCTTGCAGTGTGTTTTTACTTGACAATTATTGTGAATATTTTTATTGTCAATTATTGGGAATATTGATCCATAACATTAATATGCAATGTTAATGTGACATTTAAATCAAAATAGCTATCTGTTATAATGATGCTTAATGACATTCACATTATTTTCAAATTATCTGTCCTAAGCATAATGCTGCTTACAGACATACTAGTAGATAATTTTTTTTATTAACTTCTATAATGTTTTTCCTTAAATCCATCATTAGACCTGAAAGTGCTCAATAAAAAGTTATTTACATTTTAAAACTTGTAAATATAGAGTCCCTGCCTTCCAGAAAAAAATTAAAAACGTATAGTCTTATCAATATATTAGAGCATCTATTCCAAAGTCTTACTAACAGAAAAAAGTTTCATGATGATTGGACTATACAAATAAAATAGATTTTAGAAATTCATTGTTGCTTTAATATGCAATATTTTTAAGAATGGCAATTATTTTGTATAATTAAATATTTAATAGGTTATACTCCATTTAATATTATTATCAAAACTGGCTGTATTTTGCTGTGCTGTACGATATTTCCTTGTTCCTTATCTGCTTTATACATGCTAGTCTGTATCTGTTAATCCTATACCCCTATTGTGCACCTCCTTTTCCTCCCTCCACTGCTAAACACTTGTTTGTTTTCTGTGTGTGTGAACCTGTTTTTGGTTTGATGTGTGGAATCATTTTTTTTAATTCCATACATAAGTGCTAGAATAAGAATATCTTTCTATGTCAGACATATTTTACTAAGCATAATACAGTGTTGCAGATGACATAACTTCATTCATTTTTGTGGCTGAGTATTATTTCATTCCGTGTGTGTGTTTGTGTGTATAATGCCATATGTGTGTATTTGCGTGTGTGCTTTCATGCTGAGTTGCTTCAGTCATGTCAGACTCGGTGTGACCCCGTAGACTATAGGCTCCCAGACTCCTCTATCCATGGGATTCTCCAGGCAGGAATACCGGAATGGGCTGCCATGCCCTTCTCCAGTGTGTGTGTGTGATATTTTCTTCAATCCATTCATCTGTTGAAGGGCACTGTGTTCTTCCGTGTCTTGGCTATTATAAATATCACTGCTATGCTGCTATGAACACTGGGTTGTAAATGTCTTTTCCAATTAGTGTTTTTTTTTTTTTTCAGACAGGTAACCAGAAGAGGGATTTCTGCATCATATGGTAGTTTTATTTTTAGTTTTTTGAGGAACTTTCATGCTCTTTTCTGTAGTAGCTGACCTAATTTACATTCCCACCAACAGTGTAGGAGGGTTCCATTTTCATCATATCTTCACCATCATTCATTTGTAGACATTTTGATAATAGCCATTGTGACAGCTATGAGGTGATATCACTTTGTTATTTTGATCTTCATTTCTTTTGATTAATGATGTTGAGCATCTTTTCCTTTGCCTTTTACAATCTGTACATCTTTAGAAAATGTATATTTGTGTCTTCTGTGCATATTTAATTATTAGGTTGTTTTTGGATACTGAGTTTTATGAGCAGTTTATATATTTTAGATACCAGCATCTTGTCAGTCTTATTATGTGAAAATATTTTCTCACATTGAGTAGATTTTTTTTCCTTTTGTTGATTATTTAATGTCCAGAAACTCAAATTTAATTGTTTTATCTGTTAATTTTAGGGCTTATTTTGCCTTAATAGACAGATCTAAAAAATGTTTGCTGTGACTTATGCCAGAGGGTGTTCTGCCTATGATTTATTTTGTTAACATTTTGTTGAGGATTTTTGCATCTATATTCATCAGAGCTATTGGCTTACAGTTTTCTTTTCTTTTTTTTTTTTTTTGTAGTGTCTGTCTGGGTTTTGCTAATGGTGGCCTAGTACAATGAACTGAAGTGTTCCGTCTTCAGCTTTACTGACTAGTTTGGAAAAAGACACACTTTAGATCTTCTTTATATGTTTTGCACAATTCCACAATGAAACCAACTAGTTCTCAAGTTTTGTTTTTTAGGTGTTTTCTTTTTGTAAATTAGCTTTATTTATTTATTCTTCTTTTTTTTTTTTTTTCCTTGCTTTGCTGGGTTTTTGCTGCTGCATGCAGGCTTTCTCTCACTGAGGTGAATGGGGACTACTTTTCATTGTGGTATGCAGGCATTACAGTGCACAGGCTTTAGTAGTTGTTGCACACAATTTCAGTAGTTTCCACTTGGAGGCTTAGTTGTCCCACAGCATGTGGAATCTCCCTGGGCCAAGGATTGAACCTGTGTCCCTGCCTCGTCAGGTGGATTCTTAACCACTGGACCACAGGGAAATCCTGGGTGTTTTTCTTTTTATTACAGATTCATTTTCCCTATTAGTGATTTATCTGTTCATATTTCTATTTCTTACTGATTCTGTCTAGAAATGTTTCTTTTAGCTTGTCTAAATCATTGGCATATAGCTATTCATAATATTATCTTATGATTTTTTTGTATCTCTTTAGTATGGGTTGCTATTTCTGCCCTTTCATTTTTTATTTCGTTTATTTGGGCCCTCTCTGTCTACTTTTTGATACACCTCCCTGAAGCTTTATCCATTTTTTGTTTATCTTTTTTGAAAAAAAAAATTATTGGAGGATAATTGCTTTACAATATTGTGCTAATTTATGTCATACATCAACATGAATCAGCCACAGGTATGCCTACGTCCCCTCCCTCTTGAACCTCCCTCCCATCTCCCACCCCATTCCACTCCTCTAGGTTGTCACAGAGCAGTGGGTTGAGCTCCTTGAGTCACACAGCAAATCCCCACTGGCTATCTGTTTTACATGTGGTAATGTATCTGTTTCCATTCTACTCTCTCAATTGGTCCAACCCTCTCCTTTCCCCACTGCATCCACAAGTCTGTTCTCTATGTCTGCATCTCCATCGCTGCCCTGTGGATAGGTTTGTCAGTACCTTCCTTCTAGATTCCATACACATGCATTAATATGCAATATTTGTCTTTCTCTTTCTGATTTCCTTCTCTCTGTACAGTAGGCTCTAGATTCATCACTTCGCTAGGACAGCTGGCTCTTGGTTTCATTGATCTTCTACATATTTTGTCTTTATTTTTTTATTTCCTCACTTATCTTTATCATTTTCTTCCTTCTGCTGACTTTGGAATTTCTTTATTCTTATTTTTCTAATTCTTTAAAATGGAAGAATAGGTTGTTTATTTGACATTTTTCTTATTTCTTAAGAAAAGTCTGTGTTGTTATAAACTTCCCTCTTAAAACTGTCTTTGTTTCATCCCATAAATTTTGGATGTTTTGTTTCTATGTTTATTTGATTTGTAGTATTTTCTTATTTTTTCTTTGATTTCTTCACCAACAGTTGTTTTTCTTTCTTTCTTCTTTTTTTTTAGTAACATGCTATTTATTCTCCTTATTTGTGCTTTTCTCTTTTATTTCTTTAACTGATTTCTACTTTCATACAGTTGTGTTCAGAAATAATGCTTGATATAATTGCTGCTTTCTTAAACTTATTGATATTGGTATTGTGGCCTACTAACATGTGATATATTCTGCAGAATATTCTATGTGTACTTGGAAAGAATGTGCATTGTCCTGTTTTGGGATGAAATATCTGTCCTGTAAATATTTTTTAAGTTTGACTGATCTATTGTGTCATTTAAGACCACTCTTGGCTTATTCATTTCTCTCTGTATCATCTGTTCCTTGATATGAATTGGATTCTAAATCCTTTATTATTATTATTATATTTTTGTTAAGTTTTCCCTTTATGTCATTTAATATTATTTTACATATTTAGGTGCTCCTGTATTGGGTACATTGGCTTCCACGATGGCTCAGTGGTAAAAAAAAATCCATCTACAGTGCAGGAGATCCAGGAGACGTGGGTTTGATCCCTGGGTTGAGAAGATTCCCTGGAGGAGGAAATGGCAACCCACTCCAATATTCTTGACTGAAATATCCCATGGACAGAGGAGCCTGGTGGGCTGTTGTCCATGGGATTACAAAGAGTCAGACATGACTGAGTACTTAGATATACACAGGTTATTGGGTACATAGGTGTTAACATGTATTATTATATTGTATTTTTTGTATTATACCTTTATCATTATATAAAGACTTTCTTTGTCTTTTGTTGTAGGATTTGTTTTTTGGTCTGTATTGTGTGATATGAGTACAGCTATTTTCATCATCTTGTTTCTGTTTGTATAAACATCTTTTTTCCATCCTTCACTTTCAGTCTGTGTTTGTCTTTAGCTATGTTGTGAGTCTCTTGTAAACAGTATTTAAATGGCTGTTGATTTTCTTTTATCTAATCAGTTCACCCTATATCTTTTGATTGGGGCATTTAGTACATTACCATTTAAATAATTATTGAAAAGTATGTAGTCATTTTCCTTTTGTTACTTACTAGCTGGTTGTTGTGATTCTTCTTTGCTCATTTTGTCCTTTTGTTCCTTCTCTTGTGGTTTGATGATTTTCTTTAGTGTTATGCTTGCATTCCTTTCTCTCTAGCTATTATGTATCTATTATCTATTATGTCTTGATTTGTGGT
This sequence comes from Giraffa tippelskirchi, assembly GCF_054371585.1. Taxonomy (NCBI): domain Eukaryota; kingdom Metazoa; phylum Chordata; class Mammalia; order Artiodactyla; family Giraffidae; genus Giraffa; species Giraffa tippelskirchi. The sequence continues at coordinate 87,314,584 of NC_137285.1, read as the reverse complement.
TATCATGGGCCTCATGTATATTTACCTATTACTATATCTACTTATTTTAAACTGGTAGTCATTTAAGTTTAAAAATATTCTAAAAGGTCAGTTTTTGTTACTCCATTACCATCTAACCTGTGTTTTTGATGTCATATTTCTTATCTTCATATTTATTCTTTCACTCTTTATTCTAGTTATATTTGATTTTACAATTTTATTGTCTTTTAATCTGTATTCTAGCTTATGTAATTGATCCTCAAACTTTACACTGTATTTGCCTTCACTGGTGGGATTTTTCTTTTCTTGCAGATTCTTATTTCTTTGAATAGCTGTTTATTTTCTACTTAGAGAAGATCTTTAACATTTCTTTCAGGGAGATTTAGTATTGGTGTGCTTTCCTGGTGTCTCAGATGATAAAGAATCTGCCTGCAGCACAGGAGACCAGAATTTCATTTCTGGTTCGGGAAGATCCCCTGGAGAAGGGAATGACAACACACTCCAGTATTCTTGTTTGGAGAATTCCATGAACAGAGAAGTCTATTGGGCTACAGTCCATGGGGCTGCAAAGAGTTTGACAAAATGAGCAAGTAACATTTTTAATTTCAGTATTGGTGTACTCTTTTAATTTTTGCTCCTGTGAGAAGTTCTTCATCTTTTCTTCTATTCTAACTAGTTATCTTGTTGGGAGAGTGTCCTAGGTTGCTTATCCTTTTAGTGCTTTGAATAAACTGTGCTATTGATTCTGACCTGCAAAGTTTCTGTAGAAAAATCAGCTGATAACTTTATGTAGGTTCCCTTCTATATGACTTTTTGTTTTTCTCCTACTGAGTTTAGAATTCTGTCTTTAATTTTTTCTGTTTTAATTATTACGTGCCCTGGTATGGGTCTGTTTGGGTTCATCCCTTTTGGACCCTCTGTGCATCTTGTACCTTGATATCTGTTTCTTCTTCAGATATGGGGAGTTTTCAGCCGTGATTTCTTCATTACATTTTCTTTCTTACATTTTGACCTACTTCTATGTCTATTCTCCTTCTGGGACGCCTAAAACAAGAGTGTTGATATGCTTCATGTTATGACAGAATTCTCTTAAACTGTTTTCCCTTTTAAAATTGGTTTTTCTTTTTGCTGTTCTGATTGAGTGGTTTTGATTATTCTGTTTTCTAGATCACTTGTGCATTCTTCTGTATCACCTAATTTGCTATTAATCCATTCTACTGTGTTTTTAATTTCAGTTATTGTATTCTTCAGTTGACTAGTTCTTTTTTTATATATTTTCTAATTCTTTGTTAAAATTCTCACTGTTTTCATCTACTGTTTTCCCTAATTCAGTTATCATTCTTTTAACAAATGCCTGTAAGTCTTTCTTAAATTGTTTATTTTCCTTTCATTTTTTGTTTTGTTTTGTTTTTCAGATGCTTTCTTTTGCTCTTTCAGTTGAAATCAATTCTTCTGTTTTCCCATTTTGCTTAACTTTCTTTGTCCCTTTGAAATTTTATGAAACAGTTTCCTATTCTGTTCTTGAAAGGTAGTACTTACATGGAGGTGTCTCTATACAGTCTGCACGTGCCCAGTCGCTTTGGTGAGAGAGCTGGATTTGACATGACATGGGTCCTGTCTTTCTTTAGTTTGTCCTGGCAGGTATCTCATTAGTGGGAGGTAGGGCTGGAGGAGGAGATAAGGCTGGAGCAAGGTGTGAGCTGGCACTTTGTTTCCACTCAGTGCCCTTCACCATTCTATTTGGATGAGGGAAGGTCCCTATTTGAAAAGGTCCTAGTTGAGGTAGGTCCCCAGAGCAAAAGCCCTGGGGATCAGTTCTGAGCTGGCTCTGTTTCCTTAAGTGTCTGTTCTCCACCCCCTTTTGACAGCAGCACTCTTGCCCTGAAGGGGAGCAGTTTCTGGAGGAAGAGGAGTCTGTGCAGGCTCTTGCTGAGTGCTGCAGCAAGAGCCCTGACAATCTGGTCACAGAGAGAGTTTAGGGCTCCTAATGTGTTAAGGGCTGTTAATGCCTGCCGCTGCCCTACTTAGATGCCCCTTTGGGGCTATTTACTACTGTGTCTCTCAGACAAGGTTATTCCTTGTTCTTTTAGCCCTCTTTGCATTGTAGAGCTACAAAAAGTATTTGGGGCTGGAGCAATTTCTCAGCTTAGGCTGGATATGCTGAGGCAGGCTCAGGAAAGCAGCTACCTGCAGTCGCAGTGCACTTGGTTACCTCACTTAAGAATAAGCAGGCATTCATAAGCTTGTCCTAAGCAAAGTCCATGCTTGCCACACCCCTCCTGGTAGTCTCACTACCCCTCCAGCCAGCAAAGGGGCTTGTCTTCCCTGTGTCAGGCACCAGGAGTGGGGTCCCCGATATGCGCTTTGAACCACTCACTCCCAGGGAGGGTCTCCATGTAATCTCCCTTTTTTCCTGAGTCACCTCCCTGGGGCACAGGTCTTGACCTGATCGCTTATCTTCCCTTCCTGTATGATTTCATGTGAGTCTTTTTTTCAGCCTTCATTATACTGGAGTCTTTCCACTAGTTTATTGTTAGTTTTCTGTTATTCCATATGTGTATGTATATTTTTGTTGTGTTTGTGGGAAAGGTGAGATTGAGGGATAAATCCTCCTACTCTATCATTTTGATCTGTTTCCTAGATATTTTGCTTAATTCTTTATTTCAAATAGGCAACACTGGAATTCTATACTGTGAGATATACATTAGAAAATACATAACTACTTTTCATAAGTACATTTGCTTAAAATTCATTTGTTCTTTAATAATTTAGACCTTCACCATAGTCCGGGGCTTCCCTCATAGCTCAGTTGGTAAAGAATCTGCCTGCAATGCAGGAGTCCCGGTTCAATTGCCGGGTTAGGAAGATCCCCTGGAGAATGCCTAGGCTACCCACTCCAGTATTCTTGGGCTTCCCTTGTGATTCAGCTGGTAAAGAATCCACCTGCAATGCGGGAGATGTGGGTTCAATCCCTAAGTTGGAAAGATCCCCTGGAGAAGGGAAGGGCTACCCACTCCAGTATTCTGGCCTGGAGAATTCCATGGTATATAGTCCATGGGGTCACAAAGAGTCAGACACGACTGAGCAATTTTCACTCACCATAGTCTAAATTTCAGAGTGCCTAGTAGGTGCCAGATATTTTATCAGAATCTTTAATTTAGTATACAACTGTAGAAATGATTTAATTTTTAAATTAGATCATGTAAAAGTTGTGGGATCAATCTATATAAGCTAAAAAACTTGATCTTATTTAAAATTTCCTGTGATTTTTCTCAGTATTGGCTACTGTCTATATAACTAAGGCCAAAAAAAAGTAAGTAGCAGCTGTAAATTGTAGCTTTGTTCATGCATTTTTTTCTAAAGTGGTGCTGTGCTTTGCTAAGTCGCTTTAGTTGTGTCTGACTCTGTGAAACCCCATGGACTGTAGCCCACCAGGCTCCTCCATCCATGGGGTTTTCCAGGCAAGAGTACTGGAGTGGGTTGCCATTTCCTTCCCCAAGAAAACTAATGAGGTAAGTTAAAACTACCTATAACCCTAACTCCTACTATAATTTTTGTTGACTCTCTATTTCATTATAGGTTTACATAGCAATTTATTTCTGTATTCTTCTATACTCTTCACTTGGCTTACTTCCAGTTTTAATTAATTATAAATAACAGTGTAAGAAAACTACTGTATAATAATGTTTAATCATGTAACTGATTATTAAAATATATTTTTTTAAATAAAAATGCATTTACCAGAAAGGTGTGAAATTTTATAAAGTAGTGGAACTGAAACAGTGTAAAGATTAGTTTCTGATAATATTTTAAGAGATAAAATTAAACTTATCAGGTTTAATTATTGAATGAAAAAGCATTAAATTATTTTCTGATTTCATTGTCTGAGTTTTGAGTGATAATTTTTATGCAAGTTGGTTTTATTATGGATCAGTGATTTAAAAAACTGTAGTCCTTAATCCAAGTTAATGGGATATTTTCTGATAGTCATGTTGTCTCCCACATATTAGGTGACCTCCATTTTCCTATGTGAATTGCTTTTAAGATTGTTGAGGGATGGAAAATGGCTATAGGAGGATGATTCTGTAAACCAACTATGGCTTTTCGTATACAGTAGTATACTTGTTCACATCCCATAACCACTCATCTCTTTTCATAGACCTCAAGTAGAGATTTATCAAAGTTACGACAACTCAGATGGGACTAGAAGGCATGAAGAGAAACGTTAGAGAATTTAGAAAAAAAGTTAAATGTTGACTCATCCTATTTAATATTTTATTCATGTATTGTTGACGAATCTATACCTAGTCATAATAATATTTTAGTAGCCCTTGTTCCAGATGCACAAAAGAATTAGTATGGTAGGTATTGTGAATCTTAGGTCACAAACTAAAGCTCACATATAATATATTTTTTAAAATCATTTTTCTATTACTATTTCAAATACCCTTTCTTTTACATGGTAAAAACTTCATGTCAACAGAGGATTCTCAGTTTTTGACTAGGGTATCTTTTAAATCCCACTGAACTTTGCAACCAAGTCCTTATGAAAAACATTAAGAAGAATGAGAAAAATTAAGTACATGCAAAGAAGAGTAAACACTAGGAAGGAATTAAAGGGAGCAAGCACTTTCTGATCCTGCAGGTTAGTCCTATCTGTATTCTCCTCACTCTATCCAAAAGGTATAATAAGGTTATTGCTTATTATATATGGCTTTCTGTGCCATAGCCAAGCTTGGATACATAAGAAACCATTTACCTACTTCCACAACATATGGGACTTTTTCAGGGCTGACTTATACTTTAAGGCTGTGAAACAGTCTCTTCTTCCTTCCCTCCTCCTCCTCCTCCTCCTTTTCCTCTTCTCCTTCTTTGCTGTGGACATTATGGAAAAAAATCTGGGATCCTGAAACTTCTGGATCTGTAAATGTATCTAAGAAGTTCTATCATTCTTTTGGATTCTCAGTCTAAACACTGAACAAGACAACTTTATAGGGACTTCCCTGTGGTCCCGTGGCTAAGTGTCTGCCTTGTAATGCAGGGGACATGGGTTCAATCCCTGATCCAGGAAGATCCCACATGCCTTGAGGCAACTAAGCCCTCAAGCCACAACAAAAGATCTTGCATGCTGCAACTAAGACCGAGGCAGTCAAATAAATTTAAAAAAATTTAAAAAAAAGAGACAACTTTATAATATGTGCATTTTTGTAATGGTTGTAACACACTATAAATGACAACATGAACGATCAGTTGCTGTGGGTGGGCTCCATGCTAAAAACATGTGCTGCTTCAAATCCATTGGTCAACTGTTGTTATAGTTTCCTGAAAAAATGTTGATGCAAATATACTGAAAATGTGTTTTATACTTAGGTATCTTATAACTTCTTGTTTATCCCTTATAGCAGAGATCCCCCCATCAGGTCTACTGCCTGATGATCTGAGGTGGAACTGATGCAATAATAATAGAAATAAAGTGCAAAATAAAACGTAATGTACTTGAATCATTCTGAAACCATCACCACCCCAGTCTGTGGAAAAATTGTCTTCCATGAAACCTGTCCTTGGTGCCAAAAATGTTGGGGACTGCTACCTTAAAGGAATTGAATTATAGTTTTACAATATCAAGTAAAAGTACTTGAGTGAAGAAATTTTCCATGCTAAGGTTTCCATTAGCATGTTCAGAAATTCCTGAAAATAGGCCATGCATTTTATCAGTGATTCTCTTAAGTACCTAGGAGTGAATTAGCATGATGTAGGGACCTGATAGATATTAAAATTTAAAAATGAGACACTTAATAAAATTAGAAATTAAAATTGTCAAGCACTACCCCAGACCTATTGTAAAAGAAATTCAGGGGGCAGGGTCCAGAAACTTAAGAATCCCACCAGATGATTCCAATGGAGCTAATGTTTGAGAATCTACTATATTACTTTTTCTTTCTCTGTATGTATAACTATGTTTTTCTGTTTTTCTTCTATCTGGACTTAAAGAAAAAATGTAGGAAAAATAATCTGTTTATGCACCATTATAAAGAGAAAAGGCATTTAATAAGTTAATTTAACAGAGATAAAATTCTAATTAATATTATAGCACAGCTTAAAATAGATGCTTCTGTATCTTCATGCCATCATTTTCTACTGCATTTTTGAATTTTCTTTTTCATATGTCAGCTTTTATCCTTTTTCTGACTTTTCTGATCACATTCCTTGAACTTTTGCTCTCTATTTTTCTTTAACGTTGGCAGCACTTGAAGCCTGGGTATGAGGAGAGGGTTTCTTTGTTTTTTGCCCAGCCAAATGATACTACTTAGTGACCTAGCACAATGGTTTCCCACAAGGAAATAAGTATTTGGGCAGTCATGAAAGAGGAAGCAGCTTGCATTTTCTTAATATCTAAGAATCACTATCATAAGTATTATTTATCACTGTATCTATAATGTTATTTTTTATTATCCAAAACAAATATGATACCAGAATGCTTGACTGTTTACTATTTTTTCTCATTAATTGTTGTTCTGTAATGATTAATTTATCTGTTCTTACACATATGTGACACACGTGCATGCACACACATTACTACTTCTAAAATAATTCAGGAAATGATCACCAAGTAACTAAATCTGTTATCATTTTATATGGTAAAAATAAATTCTCAATGGGATCTGGAGTGACTGAGCCATAAATAAATTAACTGAGGTTTGATGCATGCTGACTTGGTCATATTCTTTAATGGAACAGTTTCACTGAGACAGTGTTTTGGAAGGTGTTGAAAACCTTGCTTTGCTAGCTTGACATTGGGGTGCTAAAGCAAGGACCATGTGGAGGTGTTCAGTCTCTATCTAACTCTGAGACCCCATGGACTACAGCACTCCAGGGTCCTCTGTAACCAGGGAGTATTGAACAAATGCAAGGAGATGTACAATGATACCTAGATAGACACTTTGAATTGTAATATAATGGAAGCACAGTAAACATTTAGTATTTTTTGAATTAATAAATGAAAGTAAAAGTTTATGAAGATAAATGCTTGGTGAACTGATAGAACTGAACCCATTGAGTGAGAACTACCTGAAGCTTATTACATTTAATTTAAGCATAAAAACACACACTATTAAGAGTAATAATCATTAAAACTATGACCTAGATCATCAGCCACACTGGGCAGATTAAAAACAAAATAAAACAAAACCCAAAATCCTTGACTAGTGTGACTAAGGGGTAACTTCTATTTGGGTAGAGAATTATTTTATGATAGGATTTGGCCTTGTAACCAAACAAAGATTATATCAGTGTAAGAATTTTATATTTTGCACTACTGAAAAATGAAATATGCAGCAGAGAAATTATAAATGTGAAGTTTATAATTTAAAATGGTCTTAAATTAGTAGTTACTTTAAATCTTTCCTGCAGCAAGTCAGTGTGTAAATACACACAATTCCAGATTTAGAGGATATTTTTCTATGGATCATCTATCTCGTTTAATTATAACCTATCAGTAGTGAAATTAATTCCTTTTTAAACCTTTATTTTTATTTTAAGATTAATTTCCATACATACTAATGTGTGTGTTCAGAGTATCTTTCTGCATGTACCTTTAGATATTTATTTCTGTGATTGTGTGCTTATTCCAGTCTTTTCTACCAATCTGTTCTTCTTCCAGTCTGTTCTGTACCAGTCCAAATTTATATATTTTCCAACAAAAGATTTGATGTTCTCTATTCTGACTACTCCTTCCTTTTATTGTATTCTTTCCTTTGATACAGTTCTCTCTAATGTCTTGATGATGAAAATTGTGCTGTGTTCTCCTGGGAGAGAAGAGTGACAATGATTAGGGAATAATCTCAAAATTATTTCTTCTTTAGATTGAAATGCAAGCATTAAAATAACTAAATTTTAACATAAAATCAGTTCAGTTTAGTCGCTCAGTCGGGTCCGACTCTTTGCGACCCCATGAATCGCAGCATGCCAGGCTTCCCTGTCCATCATCAACTCCTGGAGTTTACCCAAACTCTTGTTCATTGAGTCGGTGATGCCATCCAGCCATCTCATCCTCTGTCGTCCCCTTCTCCTCCTGCCCCTAATCCTTCCCAGCATCAGGGTCTTTCCCAATGTGTCAACTCTTCGCATGAGGTGGCCAAAGTATTGGAGTTTCAGCTTCAACATCAGTCCTTCCAATGAACACCCAGGACTGATCTCCTTTAGGATGGACTGATTGGATCTCCTTGCAGTCCAAGGGACTCTCAAGAGTCTTCTTCAACACCACGGTTCAAAAACATCAATTCTTTGGTGCTCAGCTTTCTTCACTGTCCAACTCTGACATCCATACGTGACCACTGGAAAAACCATAGCCTTGACTAGATGGACCTTTGTTGGCAAAGTAAAGTCTCTGCTTTTTAATATGCTATCTAGGTTGGTTATATTTTCCTTCCAAGGAGTAAGCGTCTTTTAATTTCATGGCTGCAATCACCATCTGCAGTGATTTTGGAGCCCTCAAAAATAAAGTCTGACACTGTTTCCCCATCTATTTCCCATGAAATGATGGGACCAAATGCCATGATCTTCGTTTTCTGAATGTTGAGCTTTAAGCCAACTTTTTCACTCTCCTCTTTCACTTTCAAGAGGCTTTTTAGTTCCTCTTCACTTTCTGCCATAAGGGTAGTGTCATCTGCATATCTGAGGTTATTGATATTTCTCCTGGCAATCTTGATCCAGCTTGTGCTTCCTCCAGCCCAACTTTTCTCATGATGTACTCTGCATATTAGTTAAATAAGCAGGGTGACAATATAGAGCCTTGACGTACTCCTTTTCCTATTTGGAACCAGTCCGTTGTTTCATGTCCAGTTCTAACTATTGCTTCCTGACCTGCATACAGGTTTCTCAAGAGGCAAGTCAGGTGGTCTGGTATTCTGGTCATCTCTTTCAGAATTTTCCACAGTTTATTGTGATCCACACAGTCAAATAAAATACAAAGAGAGTGTTTCTGCTCAACCTTTTCACACTTAATGAGATTCTGGCCATATATAATTATACTTGTTTGTGTGTGTGAGTGTGTGCATGTGTCTGTGTGTGTATATAGAATATTTTTTTAATTTGGCTTTTCAGATTGAAAAAATCTTTTCCACATTTCCATTGTTCTTAATCACTTTCTCACAGCATATGGTCCTTTTGTAAGTCAACGAAAAGGAATCCACAATTTAGTATGTTTAGATAACACTGCTTATTTTATCTTGTCTTTGAGGATTATAATTCACAATCACATAATAAAAGCTATGAGAAAATCTGTAATAAATAAATAGATTTAAACTTTGTATTCTACCTTCTTAAAATTTTCAGTGTTTTTTTTTTTTATTGATTGGAATGCTTCTCAAATTCTCCAATTTTAATGCACCAGATAGTTGAATCAGAAAAACAAAAAACATAAAAACACGTACACACACATAAACACATATTATAATTTCTCTGTGTCCTTCAAATCAGAGAACTTCACAAAATTGTGTCCTGTTAGGTAACAAGGTGATAGCATCTCATTATACCACACAAAAAATATAATTATAAGAATGTATGAAATTCTAAGACAGAGGTTTAAAGGCAGCAAAAATAAAACATGCAGTAGGTTTTCACAAGTGGAAAATTAATGTCAGAAAGATTCGCCAAGATTGTTACTTTTAGTTACAGTGTGACAAATGAAAATAACCCCATGTAAGAGTCAGATATGGTGCCACGTTCAAGTAAACATTAGCCTTTTAATTTGAGATTAATTAACATTTTTAAAATTGATAGAATTGTGGGTTTATGGAGAGAGATGTGGAGAAGAAACATATTTCAAAGGAAAGAAATTCTTAAATGTACTATCTCATTCTAGAGTTTACTAATAAATCATTCCAAAAGATGCATCTGAAGAAAACTATTAATTGTCTCTGCCTTATGTTAGTAATTCATTCTCTATCTTCTCCCACTGAAATGTAAGCTCCAGAGCGCGGATTATTTTTTGTTTGTTTGTTTTATTCATAACCATATCCCCAGTCCAAGTAGACTTGGACTAGACTACTACTTGTGGCAGATACATTGCTTGCAACAATTGTTGAATCAATAAATTAATGTTATAAAGTAATAACACTTTATTGTTCACAAGTCTTTAAAATTTTTGACCTGTATGACTCTTCGTATTCTGTTTCTCACAAGAACCATGTGGACCTAGAGTTGAATCTCTGAAACTATGGTTTGAAATCATCAGCATGAGATCACCAAAATGTTTTTTTTTTACAATGCCTACTTTTGGATTATTCCACACCTACTAAATCTGGCTCTTTTCTGCTCAGGTCCAGGAATACGAAAGAAGTACCCACAAGTGTTTCTTAGGCAATAAATAAATAAAGAAAGAAAGAACTGCAGGCTCTGGCAACTTAACAAGACTTAGAAGAGTGACACCTAAGTGCTTCTCTCCTACCTTTTGAGTGAACTAGCTTCCCTTGTACCCAGACAGGCTTTTAGAGTAAGGAAAGGACAGTGATAGGCTCTTTGGTCACACTTAGAAAGATACTAATGAGTGATTGATTAGTTGGAATCTAAAGTCAGATTCCTTAAAATAAATTTTGACAAAATCTTTATCTAAAAAATATATGTGAAAATTGATTATCAAAAGTAGTGTTATTTTGCTACAGTTCTAATACAGAAAGGTGCATGCAAAAATTATTGACATCACTGTCAAACTACATACACCCAAGCTCTTATTGCTTCAAACAGGCTTAAATTAAAAATAATTGTATTTTTAGTGTTGCTCTATTTTTGAATGTGTCTGTCTGCCATTAACTCTAGAGGAAAGGTGCCTAAGACTTTTTTCATGAAATACATTCTTATACTCTACATTGTATCCTTTTCCATACTTCTGTAATTTAAATTTTCACTGTATAAGCATTTATGGACTATATGAAGAGTGGAGACCAGAAAACAACTTTGTAGTATTCTGACTCTATCCCCCTGAAGGGCATTAGTTGAAATTCAGATTTTTGTCCCCTAAAGTCAGAATCGTGCTTCCCAAGTGGCTCAGTGGTAAAGAATCTGCCTGCAATGCTGGAGAAATGAGTTCACTCCCTGGGTTAGGAAGATTCCTTGAGGAGGAAATAGCAACCCACTCCAGTATTCTTGCCTGGAGAATTCCATGAACAGAGGAGCCTGGTGGGATACAGGCCATGGACTCGCAAAGAGATACAACTTAGTGACTAAACAACAAAAGTCAGGATTATCACCTTTAACATCTTGAGTCGGATAATTGTTGGGGGGGATGAAAGGACTGTCCTGCGTGTTGTGGGATCCTTAGCAGCATCCTCAACCTTTACTCACTGTAGCACCCCCCACTGCACACATGATGAGTCTCAAAAATGTCTTCAGACGCTTCTGGAGAGCACAGTCATGCCTGTTGAAACCTACTGATCTACAGGGACCTGGGGCTAGGTTATTCCTAAGATATCACCTTAAGTGACACTAAATGAAATGATAGGAGCTTATGTCACCTTATATCATAAACCTGATTAGTTGAGCCCAAATTATTTGTTCATGAAGTTCCAGCAGTTGGGTTAAATATGAGTTTACTTGATTCCACCTATTAAGAAAGATGAGATCTAAGATCTTATCTTTATATCATAGATTTAACTGGAGCATTGGTTGGTATTCGGTGAACACATTTTGTGCTGTTAGCCGAAGCAGGTAATGCAATAAGAACTAGAGTTGTTCATCATCATTATGAATGTTGAAAGATCTGAATTACCCTACCCACACATAATTTCATCTAATTGTGTAATAACTGACAATGGCAGTAAGGCAATGGCTGTAATCCAGCAGGTTCTTGGAGAATTGTCATACTGACTATATGATGAAGTTGGCCTCAATACCAGAAGTGTACAGATTAATGATAGAAGGGCACTTTTTATATTGTCACAGGGCAGAAGCCATCATTAAAGAGAATTGCAGTGCAATAGCACCACTCACAAGTTCCTGGAACATAGCCATGATATCAAAATTGAGGCTAGGAATGTCTGTATAAATGTTTCCAAAGGCTATGTGCAGGGTGATTATGGTAGAATATTACAACAGCTGTCAAACAGTAAACTCAAGTGTGAAATCACTGTATTTTAAAAATTTCTTTATGAAATGATCCTTAGCATAGAAATGCTAGGACAGACAAACTACCCTAATCTGATTTTTTTTTTTTTTTAGTAAACGGGTTGGTTTTCTCTGAGTATAATCAGTACTCAGAGAGGTTAAGTACTACAACAACAGAAACCAACATTTGGCAAAAGCAGAAATAATTGCTAATTATGGGCTAGTCTCTTTATGCACTTGATACAAAAATATGTAAATCAACAGATTATAATAACACAATATTAATACATATGCTGTTGATTTGCAACTTAAGTTTTGGCTAAAAAAGTACTAGACACTTTGCTTGAGAATTTATCTTGATAGAAGTTGATATCTTTACTAAAAAGTGAAAAGTTAGAAAGTCAAAATGATATACTTAATAGTATAGTCAAATATTCATATGGGATTTTGTATGTGCCTTCAACTCCCTGATAGCTGAGTTGGTAAAGAATCTGCCTGACATATGGGAGACCCCGGTTCGATTCATGGGTCGGGAATATCCCCTGGAGAAGGGATAGGCTACCCACTCCAATGTTCCTGGGCTTCTCGTGTGGCTCAACTGGTAAAGAATCTGCCTGCAATGCAGGAGACCTGGTTTCGATGCCTGGGTTGGGAAGATCCCTTGGATAAGGGAAAGGCTATCCACTCCAGTATTCTGGCCTGGAGAATTCCATGGACAGTCCATGGGGTCGCAAAGAGTTGGACACAACTGAGCGACTTTCAGTTTCACTCACTTCACCTCAACTCCTCTATAACATAAAATCATCTTTGAAACTTCCTTGAATAATTTTAAGAAATTATTAACATTTATTATCATAACGAATGTTAGAAGAAGGGAGAAGACACAATGGAACAACAACAAAAAAGCAAGAGATTTGGACTTAGAAAATTGAGATACGCATTTTTACTCCATTCTTAATTTAGAAACATAGTTTGTTTCAGTTTTATGATTTGATTTTTTCATTTGTAAAATTGAATTTTGCAAGGAATATAATATTAGTAACTGGATATGTGCATGTAAAGAACTTACCCCAAAGTATGATGTATCATAAAAACACAGTTTATGATAATGCCATTCCTTTATTTTACTGCAAATAAGAGGATCGAGTCCTACTATTTCCTGCTGTATTTCATGGATTTGAAAATTGATGTGGGCAAGACCTTGCTGATAGGTGTAGGCATCTAGTACTGTAGCTGACATACATGAATCAAATAGGTGTGATCACCTAACAAATTGGTATATTTTGGCAAAAAAGGCAAAATTCAATATTTAGATGGAGTGCTTACAGATTTAATGTATGTAATGAATAGTAACTCACCAAACACAAGCTGTATGCCAGAGATGTTCTGAATTCGTTAATAGGATTATGTTGTTAAAATCTAGATTATTCTCTGAAGTAAGGACTTTTATTATTCCCCTTTTAACAGTGAGGAAACTGAGGCAAAAATTTATCTAATATCTTATATCTACCATGTGAGAATCTGGGATTTAAAAGCGAATAGGAGAATTCACACTCGTTCTACCAGCTATATTTATTCTCTGTTCAGATTGTTACAAAGCTAAAATTCCCTCTCACGTTTGTAAAGGAACATTGCAAACATGCTCATTATGAACAATCTATACAAAAATAGAAAATCACAAATAAATTAAAAAAAAAATGCTCAGTCGTGTCTGACTTTTTGCCACCCCATTATACAGTCCATGGCATTCTCCGGGCCAGAACACTGGAGTGGGTAGTCTATCCCTTCTCCTGCAGATCTTCCCAACCCAGAGAACCAGGGTCTCCTACACTGTAGGCAGATTCTTTACCAACCGAGCTGTCAGGGAAGCCCTCTGCCCTCTCATGCTTGTAAAGAAACTTTGCAAATATGTTCAGTGTGAACAACCTGAAGAAAAATAGAAAATCACAAATAGAGGCCATTTTTTATCCAGTCACTACATTTAAATGGATTATAATAAACATTGAATCCTGAGAAGGGTTATTTCTGAATTTGTCATATGACAGGTTTAAACACTGATTTCTCTCTCTGCTGATGGAGGGTTTAGGGGTGGATCCTACTGAGATTGCTAGTTGGCTTTCAATGAAGATATCCCAAGAACTGTTTTGCGTTTTTGTCATAACCTAATTGAATAGACATCTTGACATAAATATGGTGATTACGTGATAAGTAGTGATGTCTCCTCTGTTCCAATAATCAATTAACTTACATCTGCACTGCCTGCCTGGCAAACCTATTGCACTTACCAGCGGTTGCAGTCTTTCTTAACATTGAAATTGTGTAGTCATTACTTTCTATTATAAATTCATTGAATGTTGATTAATGTTTAATACTCAATGAAATACCAGGAAATACATAAAGTATATTAAACCTTAAAAATACTTTAAAGTGATAAGTTCTTAATTCATTAATAAATTTAAAATAGCACTGGGAAAATTGCTTAATATAAGTTCATCAATAATGTCTATTCCAAAGAAACCAGATATAATTGTATTAAAAAACTAAGGAGGTGCCACATATTTGCTACTTTTTGTAAAGTTCGTCTCTTAAATGCCTGAGATTCTAATATGAACAGTATTGTTTGAAGAAGACAGCAAAGAAGCTACTGGAATTGATAAATCTGGTGCAATTTTGATTACTATAGATCTCCCTGGGGTAAAAAGTTTTTCTTGGGGGAAAAAGTAACTGTATGTAACTACTTTCTAAAGTGAAAATTTCACTCAGATTAGAAATGGTAATAATTTTGCTGATGTCGCAGTAACCTAGATGTGAGATCTATCTCTCCAGAAAAGAATAACACATTACTATCCAACCATGTATTGTCCTTTAAAGTTCTCCATACTATAAAATAATGAATGTCATATAGGAATTTGAAAGAAATAGTTTATTATTGTCTCAGTTTTCTTTCATCTGTATGATATGTGTCAAAAATAAAAATGATTCAATATAGAAGAAGTGTATGATGTTACCCTGTCAGGGTAGGAGATAACAGTGCAGAAAGTATATGTTTGAGGGAAACAAAGTAAACCAATTCAAGCAGAATTATTTTAAATACCTACAAAAAAAAAAAAAAAGCAAAACGGCAACATCAACTAACTAGTCAGTGATTAAAGTAGAGTATCTTCTATATCAGTTTTTAAAAGTACAGCACTAATATTCAATTTAACAAGTAATTTAAACAATAAATGTAGGTGGTCATATTTAGAATAAATATGATTCTATATATAAAAACTTGATTTTCTGGCCTACGTTACTGTTTATCAATTGCTAATTATTAGGCTACAGCTAACTCAATAGTCAAGTAAGAGTAATAAGTTCTTTATTTTATGTGAAAGCATAAATACTGTCAATCCTAGAGGAAATCAACCCTGAATATTCATTGGAAGGACTGATGCTGAAGTTGAAGCTCCAGTACTTTGGTCACCTGATGTGAAGCGCTGACTTAATGGAAAAAATCCAATTTATTGGAAAAAATACTCTGATGCTGGAAAATATTGAGGACAAGAGAATAAAGGGATGACAGAGGATGGGATGGTTGGATGGCATCACCGACTCAATGGGCATGAATTTGAGCAAACTCTGGGAGATAGTGAAGGATAGGCATGCCTGGCATGCTGCAGTCCATGAGGTGGCAAAGAGCTGGACACAATTCAGTGACTGAACAACAATGAATCATTATTTTGGCTAATAATCCAACGTGAAGAACAAAGTGTGAATGTTGAATGTTGAGTTTTTTTCAAAATATGGTGATAATATTTTCTTTCATAAAATGTAGAAATGGTGGTAGGAAAACTTGCCTATGCATCCATGATTATATAAATAAGCTCTTTTGTCTTGTCATGAAGAAAACAATAGGAATAAATATGATAGATAAAGGCTTAATATGAACCTAACTGAAAATAGGTTGATAATAATTTCCTATATTCAAGTTAATGCAGAATTCTTTATTAAAAATCAGTTTACATTTCTCTCTCGCATAACATCTTCACTGGGGACTCAGGACTCATCATTCTTAAAGATTCTTCCTTGGTTTCTGAGACCTGTCTATCACCTGATAATCCATTTTCTTTCTTCACTCCTTACTCTTGTTCTCTTTGACCTATTCCTCCACTGACAATTTAATGATACTTATTTCCAGGGGACCATTCATGAATCTCTCATCTTTTCATATATGTCTTTCTTTTTATTTTATAATCTTCTCAGACTTCACTATAACTCATCTATTCAGGCTAGATATTTTTGAGTTTTACTCCTCAATTTATAATGAGTATCTCCAACAAATTATAAAAAAATAATCACATTCTAAAAGTTATTTTTTAAAAAGCTATTTTCTGCAATTTCTTCCTGAACTTATTCTTTACATTCCCTCTTTCATCAGTCAGGAGTTTTTCTAGTTTTTCTTTTGTAAATGACCAAATTCTCAACTCAAACTGGCTTGCAGAGGAGGAGTTGGTAGGAAGGAGATTCTATAGTCTCACGTAAATCGGTGGTAGTAATTTTTACTCCTGTCAACAGTGTGTAAAAGTCCCTATGGACCTGTCGTTTCACAAGCACTTGATTCTAAACTTTCTAACATTTTTTTTTTCTTATTTGGAGAGTGTGAATTGCATTTGAAAGTTTACATCAGTGATTATTAACCAGCTTGGTGGTTCTTTCATTGGCTATTCGTATTATTTTTCTTTTATGAAGTACTACTTAATGTTTTTCGCACATTTTATACTGAATATGGAAAAATAAATAGAAGGATTTTACAGTGGCAAAATATGTCTTTATTTAAAATGAAACTATAAAATAATAATAATTAGCAGTAATTTTATTTTGTGCTAACTTTATCGTCTTCTATTTTTAAAGGCAAGAGTAGAAGTAATAATATTAACTATATTTGCTCCAGATTCCTTATCACCCAAGTCAAATTGTTGATACCTTGAACAGATACTTTTTTTCTATTCTTATTTTAGTAATCTTAGCTTCATAAAAAATCAAATCAAATCTCAGTATCACTTATTTTATATGTTTAAGGTACAGTTTAAAGCATTATATTATGCTGTATATTTTAATTATAGTTCATGCCTTATATTCACTCAATGAATATTGTTAACATAAATATTTGTTATGTTGTACTGATATTAAGAAGTTGTGAAATGTAGTTAATAAAAAGTAAGCGTAGAAAATGAGCTTCCCAGGTGGTGCTAGTGGTAAAGAACCCACCTGCCAATGCAGGAGACTTAAGAGATGTGGGTTCAATCCCTGGATCAGAAAGATCTCCTAGAGGAGGGCACTGCAACCTACCCCAGTATTCTTGCCTGGAAAATCTCATGAACAGAGGAGCCTGGCAGGCGATGGCCTTTAGGGTTGCAAAGAGGCGACATGACTGAAGCAACTTAGCGCACTACACAGTGCAAGCCTAGAGAAGAATTATACCAGAAGAATGCAGAGGCCCTAATATTTTTGTTAAAGAAATACAGAGCATTCAGTTTGTCCAGGAAATCGATTTATTTTGTGTAATGTACTGGCACACCTTGCTGTATTGCACTTCGCTTTATTGCACTTCTCAGATAATGTGTTTTTGCGGAGTGAAGGTTTATGGCAATCCTGCTTCAAACAAGTCTATTCGCACCGTTAACAGCATTTGTTCACTTCCTGTTTCTATGTTGAACCTGGATAATTCTCACAGTATCTTAAACTTTAAAATTGTTATTCTGTTTGTTACGGTGCTCTGTGTCTAGTGATCTTTGACATTACTATTGTAATTCTTTTAGGGGCACCACAAACCTGCTCGTAAAAGATGGTGAACTCATCGGCTCAACATTTTTTGTGTTCTGACTGCTCCCCTGAGTACCCCTCCTCCATCTCTCTCCCTCTGCTCAAGCTTCCCTAATCCCTGAGACCCAACAATATTGAAATTAGACCAATAGTTAACCCTGTAATGCCTGATAAGTGATCAAGTGAAGAGTCTGAAGAGTCACATGTCTTTCACTTTAAATCAAAGCTAGAAATGAATAAGCTAAGTGAGGAGCACATATAGAAAGCTGAGATAGGCCAAATGCTAGACCTCTTACACCAATCAATTAGTCAGGTAGTGAACACAACAGAAAAAGTTCTTCAAAGAAATTAAAAGTGTTACTTCATTGAACACGTGGATGATAAGAAAGCAAAACAACCACATGGCTGTTATGAATAAAGTTTTAGTGGTCTGGCTATAAGGTCAAAATAGCCATAACATTCCTTTAATGAAAGTGTTAGTCACTCAGTCATGTACAACTCTTTGTGACCCCATGGGGCATAACCCTTCAGGCTCCTCTGTTCATGGAATTCTCCAGGCAAGAAAACTGGAGGGGATAGCCGTTCCCTTCTCCAGGGGATGTTCCTGACCCTGGGATCATACCAGAGTCTCCTGCATTGCAGGCAAATTCTTTACCACCAAGCCACCAGAGAAGCCCAACCCCAAGTTTAATCCAAAGCAAAACCCTAACTCTCCTCCATTCTGAAGAGAATTGAGACAGAGGTAACAGACAGACTGAAGAAGAAAAGTTTGAAGCTAACAGAGGTTGCCTCATTAAGTTTAAGGGTAGAAGCCTTCTCCTTAACATAAAAGTGCCAGATGAAGGAGCAAGCGCTAGTGTAGAAGCCACAGGAGGTTATTCAGATATAGCTAGGGTAATTATGAAAGTGGTTCCATTGAACAACTGATTTTTCAATGTAGATAAAATGCCTTCTATTTGAAGAAAATACCATCTGAGACTTTCATAGCTAGAGAGGAGAAGTTAATAGATGCCTTCAAAGCTTCAAAGGACAGACTGAGTCTATGTTAGGGATCAATAACACTTTGTGACTCTTAGTTGAAGTCAGTGATCATTTACCTTTCCAAAAATCCTAGGGCACTTTATAATTATGGTAAACCTACTCTTCTTCTGCTCTTTAAATGGAATAACAAAAGACTGAATGAAGCACATCTGTTGACAACAAGATTTACTGAAAAATTTTTGCTGATTGTTGAGGCTTATTACTCAGGGGGAAAAAAATCCTTTCAAAATACTACTGCTCACTGGCAATGTATATGGTCACCCAATAGGTCTGATGGTGATGTACAACAAGATACATGTTTTTTTCATGCCTGCTAATAAAAATCCATTGGTTGCCCATGGATCAAGGAATAATTTTGACTTTCATGTGTTATTTTCCGATATACATTTCATAAGGTTAAAGCTGACATAGTGATTCCTCTGATGGATCTGGGCAAAGAAAATTGGAAAGTTTCTGGAACAAGTTCAGCATTTTCGATTTCATTAATACCATTTGTAATTCAAAGTAAAAGTGAAAGTCACTCAGTCACGTCCGACTCTTTGTGACCCCGTGGACTATACAGTATAGTCCATTGAATTCTCCAGGGAAGAATACTGGAGTGGGTAGCCTTTACCTTCTCCAGGGGATCTTTCCATCCAAGAGACTAAACCCAGGTCTCCTGCATCACAGGCAGATTCTTTTTTTTTGTTTTTTTTTTTATAAATTTATTTATTTTAGTTGGGGGCTAATTACTTTACAATATTGTAATAGTTTTTGCCATACATTGACATGAATCAGCCATGGGTTTACATGTGTTCCCCTTCCTGGACCCCCCACCCACCTCCCTCCCCATCCCATCCTTCTGGATCATCCCATTGCCCCGGCCCTGAGCCCTTGTCACATGCATCGAACATGGAATGGTGTTCTGTTTCACATATGATAATATACATGTTTCAATGCTATTCTCCCAGAACGTCCCACCCTCACCTTCTCCCTCAGAGTCCCTAAAATTGTTCCATGCATCTGTGTCTCTTATTCTGTCTCGCATATAGGGTTATCGTTACCATCTTTCAAATTCCATATATATGCATTAGTATACTGTATTGTTGTTTTTCTTTCTGGCTTACTTCACTCTGTATAATGGGCTCCAGTTTCATCCATCTCAGTAGAACCGATTCAAATGTATTTTTTTTTTTAATGGCTGAGTAATATTCCATTGTGTATATGTACCACAGCTTCAGGCAGATTCTTGAGCCACCAGGAAAGCCTGAGAATACTGGAGTGGGTACCCTAGGCCTTCTCCAGAGGATCTTCCTGACCCAGGAATTGAACCAGGGTCTCCTGCATTGCAGGTGGATTCTTTACTAACTGTGCTATCAAGGAAGCCTGAGGGCAGAGGTTAATATCAACACTAACAGGAGTTTAGAAGAAGTTGATTCCAACTTTCATGTATGACTTGGAGGGGTTCAAGACTTTCAGTGTAGGAATTAGAATTAGAAATGGAGCCTGAAGATGTGACTGAATCACTGCAATCTATGACAAAACTGAATGCATGAGGAGTTACTTTTTATGGATGAACAAAGAATGTTGTTTGTTGAGATGTAATCTGTTCCTGATGAAGAGGCCATGAACATGGTTGAAGTATTTAGTTGAGGAAACAGCAACAGTGTTTAACAGCTTTAACTCCAACTTTGAAAGAGATTATTCTATAAATAAAATGCTATGAAGCAGTATTGCATGCTACAGAGAAACTGTTCATGAAAGGAAGAGTCAACTGATGTGGCAAAAGTTTACTGTTGTCTGATTTCAAGAAATTGCCACAACCACCCCAGCTTTCAGCACACACCATTCTCATCAGTAAGTAGCCATCGGCACTGAGGCAGTACTGTCTGCTAGCCAAAAGGTGATGACTTGCTGAAGGCTCAGGTGACAATTAGCTTTTTTAATCAATAAAATATTTTAATTAATGTATATACTTTGTATTTTTAAACATGGACAAATGCACAGATAGACTATAGTGCAATGTATACATAATTTGTATTTGTGCTGAGAAACAAACAAAAATGTGACACATTTTATTGACACATTCCCTTTACTGCAGTGGCCTAGAATGTTACCTATAATATCTCCAATATGTTCCTGTACAATTTTGAGTAAGCTGATATTTCCTTAATGAAACTTTGCAGTGTTAAAACTGTGTAAAAGATAAATATACTGAACCAACGGAGAAAGAAAAAGATGAACAGAGGGAGTGAGGAAAAAATTTTATCAACAAATTATTTTTATAATTTATATTGTCCTTTTGTCATTGCTGTTGTTTAGTCACCAAGTGGTGTCTGACACTTTGCAGTCCCATGGACTGCAGCGTGCCAGGCTTCCCTGTCCCTCACCATCTCCCAGTGTTGTCCTTTGTCCTTAGCAAAATTTATTAGGAGAGTAATTCAGTCATCACTTGCAGAGAACTGAACGTTAAACATTTGTTAGATGAGTAATACAGTGAATATTAATTAATAGCAGAAGTGATTTAGGGGGAATGATGTAGGGAGAATTACTTAAAAGAAAAATGTGTCCATAAAAATGAAACAGTTGATGAAGAATAACTGAGTATATATGATAATATTGTAGGTGAATTTAAATGAGTAAATAAAAGGAGTTACTATGAACATTTGGAACGAATGTTTTACAATACATCAGTTAAAGAAAGTTTATACTCTAAATTCGGTTCAAAGATTTTACAGTGATTATATTTCAGGCCTTCCCTGGTTGCTTAGTTGTAAAGAATCTACCTGCTAAGGCAGGAGATACAGGTTCGATCCCTGAACTGGGAAGATACCCTGGAGAAGGAATGGTAACCCACTCCAGTATTCTTGCCTGGGAAATCTCATGGACAGAGAAACCTGATGAGCTACTATCCATGGGGTCTCAAAAAAGTCAGATATGACTTAGCGAATCAACAAACAAAGCAAAACAAAAAATGATATTTCTTTGATGTTGCCAACAAATTAATCACATGAATATCCTAGAGGCATGTATATTAAGGTAAAGGTATGTGTGCATGCCTGCTCAGTTGCTTCAGTCATCTCTGACTCTTTCCAATCCCACGGACTATAGCCCACCAGGCTCTTTTGTCCATTGGGTTCTCCATGCGAGGATACTGGAGTGAATTGCCATTACCTCCTCCAGGAGTTCTTACCAACCCAGGAATCAAACCCACAGCTCCTGCCGTCTTCTGAATTTCAGGTGGATTCTTTACCACAGAGCCACCAGGGAAGCCTAGATAAGAATATATATGAATTTAAAATAACTAGCCTTTTGCCATATGAAATAAAAAACTACAAAAAAGTTATTCAAGAAAATTAGCAAATCTAATCAAAAATTGTATCCTTTGTTTAGTCCATGAATAATAAAGAGTTTATTTTCAAACTTAACGTCTGCACAATAAATATGTATTTAAAGAGTTAGTATTTTTAAAAAAGAAAAATATGATCCCTGTTTTTTTTTTTCTGTGTATTATCTGTAAGTAGTTTTTTCATTTCTCCAGTGTTATTAATTGCTGGTCTATTTCAGTAACTGTTGTTCTTAAAGCTCAATAATGCCATGAATCAACAGCCATAAATTTCAATTATATAAATCTACATAGATTTTGTTGAGGTGAATAATAATTGTTAGCTGGCTAGAAATACTTGAATACATGAAGTTCAGTTCAGTCACTCAGTATGTCCGACTCTTTGTTCCCCCTTGGACTGCAGCACACCAGACTTCCCTGTCCATTACCAGCTCTAGGGACTTACTCAAACTCATCTCCATCGAGGCAGTGATACCATCCAGCAATCTCATCCTCTGGCGTCCCCTTCTCCTCCTGTCTTCAATCTTTCCCAGCATCAAGGTCTTTTCCATTGAGTCAGTTTTTTGCATCAGTTGGCCAACATGTTGGAGCTTCAGCTTCAGCATCAGTCCTTTCAATGACTCTTCAGGATTGATTTCCTGTAGGATTGACTGGTTGGATCTCCTTGCAGTCCAAAGGACTCTCAAGAGTGTTCTCCAACACCGCAGTTCAAAAGCATCGATTCTTTGGTGCTCAGTTTTCTTTATAGTCTAACTCTCACATACATACATGACTACTGGAAAACCCATAACTTTGACTAAATGGACCTTTTGTCAGCAAAGTAATGTCTCTGCTATTCAATATGCTGTCTAGTTTGGTCATAACTTTACTTCCAAGGAGCAAGCATCTTTTAATTTCATGGCTGCAGTCACCATCTGCGGTGGTTATGCAGCCCCCCAAATAAAGTCTCTCACTGTTTCCATTGTTTCCCCATCTATTTGCCATGAAGTGATGGGACCAGATGCCATGATCTTATTTATCTGAATGTTGAGTTTTAAGCCTGCTTTTGAACTCTCCTCTTTCATTTTCATCAAGAGCCTCTTTAGTTCTTCACTTTCTGCCATATATGTGGTGTCACCTGAGTACCATAAGTTATGAGTATTTCTCCCAGCAATCTTGATTTCAGCTTGTGCTTCATCCAGCCTGGCATTTTGCGTGATGTACTATGCATATAAGTTAAATAAACTGGGTGACCATATACAGCCTTGACTTACTCCTTTCCGAATTTGGAACCAGTCCGTTTTTCCAAGTACATTCTGACTGTTGTTTCTTGAACTGCATACAGGTTTCTCAGCAAGCAGGTCAGGTGGTCTGGTATTCCCACCTCTTTAAGAAATTTCCACAGTTTCTTAGGATCCACACAGTCGATGACATTGGCTTCGTCAGTAAAGTAGAATTAGGTGTTTTTCTGGAATCTCTTGCTTTTTGATGATCTGGCGGATGTTGGCAATGTGATCTCTGGTTCCTCTGGCTGTTCTAAATCCAACTTGAATATGTGAAAGTTCATGGTTCACGTACTGTTGAAGCCTAGCTTGGAGAATTTTGAGTATTACTTTGATAGCATGTGAGATGAGTGCAGTTGTGCTGTAGTTTGAACATTGTTTGGCATTGCGTTTCTTTGGGATTGGAATGAAAACTGACATTTTCCAGTCTCGTCTTCCCAAAGAAAAGGCAATATTTCTTCTTTCACAGTTTTCTTTAAGAAGAGTATGTTTTACAATTAGTAAACATACTTTTTACTAGTCCATTTTGTCATTTTTGAGGCTGCACCGAAGTACTGCGTTTAATATTCAAGACTGCTGGGAGAAATATCAACAACCTCAAATATGCAGATAGTACCACTCTAATGGCAGAAAATGAAGAGGAATTAAAGAACCCTTTCATGAGGATGATAGATGAGACTGAAAATGCTGGCTTGAAACTCAGCATTCAAAAAATGTGATCATGGCAACCAGTTCCATCACTTCATTGCAAATAGAATGAGGATAAGTGGAAGCTGTGACAGATTTTATTTTCCTGGGTTCTGAATTCACTGCAGATGATGACTGCACCACAAAATTAAAAGATGCTTTCTCATTGAAAGGAAAGCTATAAAAAAAAAACCCCAAAACCTATACACATATTTAAAAGCAGAGACATCGCCTTGCCAGCAAAATTCTGTATAGTCAAAGCTATGGTTTTTCTATTAGTCATGTGCAGGTGTGAGAGTTGGACTGTAAAGAAGGCTGAGTGACAAAGAATTGATGCTTTTGAACTGTGGTTCTGGAGAAGACTCTTGAGAGTCCCTTGGACTGCAAGGAGATCAATCCAGTCAATCCTAAAGGAAATTAGTCCTGAATATTCATTGGAAGGACTGATGTTGAAGCTGAAGCTCCAAAACCTTGGCCACCTGATGCGAAGAGCTGATTCATTTGAAAAGACCCTGATGCTGGGAAAGATTGAAGGCAGGAGGAGAAGGGGATGACGGAGGATGAGATGGTTAGATGACATCACTGACTCAATGGATATGAATTTGAACAAGCTCTGGGAGATGGTGGAGGACAGAGGAGCCTGGCCTGCTTAAGTCCATGGGGTTACAATGAGTCAGACAGAACTTAATGACTCAACAGCAAAACATAGTCATTTCCTTATTTTTTTTTCTAGAATCCAAAATGAAAAAATAGGCAATCTGGATGTTGAGGGACAAGTGATTTATGTTGTAGGGATGTTTGTTTCACATCTGGACATCTAGAATCTTTATAGTGTATGTAAATGTCAGGCATTTTAATTTTTATAAATACAGACTTTCTCTTAGTTCCATGCATAGTTTCTTGGAGAAATGAGTGTTCTTTTAAAATAGAAAGGTCCTGCAGCTATTTTTGATATAGCTGCCAAAAGCCATCTATGAAACTATTAGGAATGAAGAGCTATTATATTTAAGTTAAGTGTTGTTTGGGAGAGCAAATTATTTATATGATGATGTTGATCACCAGTGGCAACTGGACTATAAAATCTTTGAGTTACTTAATTTCAGTTATTTCATAACGTTAATGAGATGTTAATATTTTATTATTATAATGAAATGCTAGAAAAAATGTTACTCTATAAAAGTACAATGGGTGCCTACCATTTAAAATAGATATGAAAATGCATTTATGCCAGTTCTTCCAGTAAGCAAGTGATTTATTTCAGTAGCTTCTGTTAAAATTACAGATCAATTAAAAGTATAGAAATAATATAAATATAGAACTTAAATTAATGTAGGTGATTTCACAACCTGTATACAAACTGGTATTATTATTTTATCGATAGAATCTCTTAGGTATTTTTGTGGTATTATTTTTTCAGCTGTAATCACACATGAACTATTTTTAAAAATGTTTAAGAAATACATAAAATTGAAAGAGACGCGTGTACCCCAATGTTCATTGCAGCACTGTTTACAATAGCCAGGACATGGAAGCAACCTAGATGTCCATCAGCAGACGAATGGATAAGGAAGCTGTGGTACATATACACAATGGAATATTACTCAGCCATTAAAAAAAATACATTTGAATCGGTTCTGCTGAGGTGGATGAAACTGGAGCCCATTATACAGAGTGAAGTAAGCCAGAAAGAAAAACAACAATACAGTATACTAATGCATATATATGGAATTTGAAAGATGGTAACGATAACCCTATATGCGAGACAGAATAAGAGACACAGATGCATAGAACAATTTTATGGACTCTGAGGGAGAAGGTGAGGGTGGGACGTTCTGGGAGAATAGCATTGAAACATGTATATTATCATATGTGAAACAGAACACCATTCCATGTTCGATGCATGAGACAAGGGCTCAGGGCCGGGGCAATGGGATGACCCAGAGGGATGGGATGGGGAGGGAGGTGGGTAGGGGGTCCAGGAAGGGGAACACATGTAAACTCATGGCTGATTCATGTCAATGTATGGCAAAAACTATTACAATATTGTAAAGTAATTAGCCCCCAACTAAAATAAATAAATTTATTAAAAAAAATAAAATAAAATAAAAATTAAAAAAAAAAAAAGAAATACATAAAACAAGTAAAAAGTCAGTGATTTCAAAGGACAAATATACTTATTCCATGAATGATTAGGAAAGCTTTGGGATCTAGATATTATAAATAGCTTCAGGAAAAAGTATAATTACATTACAATAGTGATGAGGAAGATACTGATAAAACCTATAGTTGAACACTTACCAAGTACTTACTGTCTACTAGGCAATATTTTGCTCATGTTATCTAATTGAGGGTCCATTACAACACTATGAAGCAGATATTATATTAATATTATTACGCCTATTACATTTAAGAAGAAACTTAAACTTTAAAAATCAAACTGTTCAAAATCACTGAGATGCTAAGTGGTAGAATGAATCATTCTCGGGGAGTGATACACATGTTAAAAGTAGTTGCGGAATGTTGAAAAGCAAAAGTAGGAACAAGATCTGAGGGAATTGGGCAAATTTGTTTGTATTCGTCTTTCATTAAGTTTTTTTTTTTAATACCGCTGTTGTTTTCACTACTGTTTTTCATACATATTTACTAAAAAAAAAAAAAAGTGTTTCATAGGTATAAAGCAAGATAGAAAGAACAATTCTTTTACTTATGACTAAGTGACCTATTACAGGTTAAGAGAATTGCTTAGAAAGTACAATGTAGTTGTAGATGAGTGGAGAATAAAGAATCATTTCTGCAAACTGCATTAAAAATAATGTTCTTTTTTCACTAATCTATCAGTGTTCTGGTTTACTAGCCTTCCAATTCCTAAATATATATGTTAAAAGGAGCTATAATTAAACATATGTTTAAAGCAGCTAGAACTTCAGGATGAGAACACTTTACTGAGGTTGATGAGGCCAATTTAAAGGATATTATTGATTTTTATTGATTTTTTGATGAGCCAAAGTCCTGATTCCTTTATATTTTTTGTTCCTAATATTAAAGTGGTTATACTTCTCTGATTCTGTCTTAAGAGGTGTAGATTTTAAGTAAAATAATTGAAAAAAATGTACTCATTTCTGAACCTAAAGAGAGTTGCATGAAGACCATCTTGTAATTATCATCTTAACTATTTATGTCTGCATAGAGATAGTATGCATGTGACCTTAGGGGCAGAGCTTTAAGAAAAAGTCCTGTAAAAGAATGAAGAATTCAATTGTCTTGAAAAAAATATGAGCAGAAGTATATGAAAATCATAATTGTAATTCTCTGTTGTGCTATAATATCTGTGAAATAATCATCAAGTACATCACATTACATTTTTTTTTTCACATTATATTTTTAAACAAGTTTTTGAAAGAAGTATCATTTCTGTGTTACAGAGAGATGTGAGATGTTGACTCATCAAAGGTCCAGCAAAGATAAAATGGAAACTTACCAAATTTAAATCTTACATTCTTTGCTAGATGATAGTTCCCCCTCGTCTAGTTTTGCTTTCCAAGTTTTTAGTTACCTGTGGTCAACTATAGTACAAAAATATTAAATGGAAAATTCCAAATATAAACAAAAAATAAACTTAAAGTTATGCACTGTTCGATTCATACAATGAAATCTCACCTATCCTACTTTATCCCTCTTGGCATGTGAATCATAGCTTTGTACAACACATCCACACTGTATATGTTCCCTACCTGTGAGTCACCAAGTAGCCATCTGGGCTGTCAGGTCTGCTGCCCCTCATACCACAATGCTTGTGACCAAGTAATCCTTATTTTACTTTGTAATGTCCCTGAATATCAACAGTAGTGATGCAGACAATTTGGATCTTCTCTTACTGTGCCTAATTTATAAACTAGACTTTATCATAGGTATGTATGTGTCAGAAACATATGTACTGTCTATACAGTTCTGTACTGTCTGTGGTTTCAGGCATCCACTGATGGTTTAGTTGCTGAGTCACATCTGACTCTTGAGACCCCATGGACTATAGCCTGCCAGGCTCACCTCTCCATGGGATTTCCTATGCAAGTACACTGGAGTGGTGGACTGTTTACCAACTGAATCACCAGGGAAGCTGTCAGGCATCCACTGAAGTTCTTTAAATGTAACCACCACAAATAAGGGAAAGCTACTATATCATGCTGTCTTTCTCTTCTTGAACATCTAAAATTTAAATTCTCACTAAATGCTAATGCCAAATTCAAGTGAAAATAATCTTCAGCTTTTGTATCTATGTTCAAACAACACAGACAACATAGTATCAATATATTAACAGTTTATCATCAGATATATATTACTTACTATTTATTGTGCTTGTGACATCCTATTACATGTTACATTTAGTTTTGTTTATGCATGAGTATTTTAGGCATACTCTTTTTGATTACAGGTAGGAATCTTTTAATTTATGAAAAGATTTTCCATCTCTGGACATCCAGAAAGTAGTTTAAAACTAGTTTAAAATTTGGATTGATTCAGATCAATAAATAAATATACCCTCATTTATTACAACAGCAATGCAGTGCCAAATAGGATATGAAAATCTGTATCTGGGATTTTTGTTGTTGTTGGTTATTTTTGCTAATTTGAATTGCAGACAAAATAATTCAGGAATGAATCAAATTTCACTGTATATACTATCAGTAGATGGAGTTGCATTTTGGAAAATAGAAAAGATACTCAAATAAAATTTTTTCTAATCACCAAAATCATGTTCTCAGGTAGATTTCAGATTGTAAAGTTACTGTATCTAAGATACTTATTTTCCTCCAAAAGGTTAATATCTGTACCTTCTGGAATTAAATATTTATGGCTGGAGCATAATATGATAATAAGAGAACAATTTAATAAAAAACATACTATTATGTTCAAGTTATAATATAGCAAGTTGCTTTTAAATTTAACACAATAAATAATATGAGTGAGTGTAAATATATTATCACAAATAGTCCCTGTACATATTATGGCATGTGCTTATATGATATATGCACTTTAAATATAATGCATCTGTGTATTTTGTTTGCTGTGCAAACAAATTATATATCAATATACATATTTTTTATGAATAAGTATAATTACATATTAGTGCTTTTCTGTGCATGCCTCTTCTTTTCCAAGTTAACAGTCTAGTATTTTTCCTCTGTGCACCTATTCCTAAGATTCTATACACATATATGAAGGCATTTTTACATAAACATTTATATAATATGCATATACTAGGTTTGGGAAAATAAGCAGTTTTTTGCTTAAAAGATGAAATCATACTAATTATGCTTTCTTTGTGACTTGATTACTTAATATATTTATCTTCAGTAGTGAGCTGGTTTAGTTGTAATTCACTTATTACTGGCATATGGCACAAACATGTCATATATTTCTCTATTATTCAGAATTTTTAATTTTGAAATGTTTTCTCCCTGAACCAAAATGTTTTTATATCCAGGGTACAGATTCTAAGGATAAGAACTGTTGAGATTTGATTAAAATAAATATATGTGTATCTCTCTGTGTGTTATGCACATTCTAAAACATAACAGAGGTTTTCAAAACTGACTTGAAATTACTGTAACATTTCACATTTCTAGTAACAGTGAATGAAAGTACATTTCACTCTCCATTTCCAAAATCAATGCATGTTATAGCTTTTGTTTATTTTTTCTGGATTCATATTATAAGAAATAAATTCTTATTATTATAATTTTCATTTTCTAGGCTACTGGTAAGCTTATGCATGCTTTAATGTAATGTTGGCACTTTGAATTTGATGTTCTTTTAAGTGTTTATTCATAAACTTTGATCATTTTTCATCTTTTTTTTAGTCCTTTTTATATTATGTGTGGTAATCCTTTGTCTAGTATCTGAATTAAAAATATTTTCTAGATATGTTGCTCTCCTATTGACTTTGTTGTATCCCTTTTTCATCATGTAAATGTTTTAAGTTTCCATATAATCAAATGAATCTTCTAATGGCATTTTAATGTTTTATGTATGTGAGCATTTAATTCAAATGTCTATGTAATGTGTGTATGTGCATGACTTGCTTTAAATATAGTTTAAAATAAAATTTTTGGAGGGATCATATTTTCTTCAGTCTCAGGTATTTCTCACCTGTGAGTATACAATCAGTTTCTGTTTATTCATACTTTGTTTTTTTGGCTCTCAGTTTAATTTATATAGTAGTCTTCATACATATCCCATACCTTTCTTCTTCAAGTTTTAGAGTTTGTGTCTGTGAGGAATAGAATGGTTTTCATACTTCTGTTCCACTGTGCTGCTAAGATATAAGAAAGGATATGTTCAATATCATAATGATAGTTTTGTATGTGAAATGTTCTGGAATTTTCTCTGCTTGCAATCATGCATTCAAAAACAAATTTTCTTATCTCTTTTTTCAATGTTACAAAATATAACAAGGTTTTGTCTCAAAACTTGGCCCAAGTGATTATATTTTAAATATATATATGTATATGTATATATATATATATATATATATATATATACACACACACACATTTAAAATTGGAATTAGAAATTTTATTTCATATTATTATTTTTTTATATTTAAGGAATTAATGTATAGAAAGGAGAATGGTACTATTGGTTGATGATGAGGTTTGTATTTATATATTCATAATCACTAACTCTGCATATAAGTTAAATAAGCAGGGTGACAATATACAGCCTTGACCTACTCCTTTTCCTATTTGGAACCAGTCTGTTGTTCCATGTCCAGTTCTGCTGCTGCTAAGTCGCTTCAGTCGTGTCCGACTCTGTGCGGTCCCATAGACGGCAGCCCATCAGGCTCCGCCGTCCCTGGGATTCTCCAGGCAAGAACACGGGAGTGGGTTGCCATTTCCTTCTCCAGTGCATGAAGGGAAAAGTGAAAGTGAAGTTGCTCAGTCGTGTCCGACTCTTAGCGACCCCATGGACTGTAGCCTACCACGCTCCTCCGTCCATGGGATTTTCCAGGCAAGAGTAATGGAGTGGGGTGCCACTGCTTCTCCAATTCTAACTGTTGCTTATTGACCTGCATACAGGTTTCTCAAGAGACAGGTCAGATGGTCTGGTATTCCCAACTCTTTCAGAATTTTCCACAGTTTATTGTGATCCACACAGTCAAAGGCTTTGGCATAGTCAATAAGGCAGAAATAGATGTTTTCCTGCAACTGTCTTGCTTTTTTGATGATGCAGCAGATGTTGACAATTTGATCTCTGTTTCCTCTGCCTTTTCTAAAACCAACTTGAACATCGGGAAGTTCACGGTTCACGTATTGCTGAAGCCTGGCTTGGAGAATTTTGAGCATTACTTTACTAGTGTGTGAGACGAGTGCAATTGTGTGGTCGTTTGAGCATTCTTTGGCATTGCCTTTCTTTGGGATTGGAATGAAAACTGACCTTTTCCAGTCCTGTGGCCACTGCTGAGTTTTCCAAATTTGCTGGCATATCGAGTGCAACACTTTCACAGCATCATCTTTGAGGATTTCAAATAGCTCAAGTGGAATTCCATCACCTCCACTAGCTTTGTTCACAGTGATGCTTTCTAAGACTCACTTGACTTCACATTCCAGAATGTCTGGCTCTAGGTGAGTGATCACACCACTGTGATTATCTGGGTCATGAAGATCTTTTTTGTACACTTCTTCTGTGTATTCTTGCCACCTCTTCTTAATATCTTCTGCTTCTGTTAGATCCCTACCATTTCTGTCCTTTATCGAGCCCATCTTTGCATGAAATGTTCCCTTGGTATCTCTAATTTTCTTGAAGAGATCTCTAGCCATTCCCATTCTGTTGTTTTCCTCTATTTCTTTGCCTTGATCGCTGAGGAAGGCTTTCTTATCTCTCCTTGCTATTCTTTGGAACTCTGCATTCAGATGGGAATATCTTTCCTTTTCTCCTTTGCTTTTCACTTCTCTTCTTTTCCCAGCTATTTGTAAGGCCTCCTCCGACAGCTATTTTGCTTTTTTGCATTTCTTTTCCATGGGGATGGCTTTGATTCCCTGTCTCCTGTACAATGTCACAAGCCTCTGTCCATGGTTCATCAGGCACTCTGTCTGTCAGATCTAGTCCCTTAAATCTATTTGTCACTTCCACTGTATAATCATAAGGGATTTGATTTAGGTCATAACTGAATGGTCTAGCGGTTTTCCCTACTTTATTCAATTTAAGTCTGAATTTGGCAATAAGCAGTTCATGATCTGAGCCACAGTCTGCTCCCGTCTGTTATTCGCTGACTGCATAGAGCTTCTCCATCTTTGGCTGCAAAGAATATAATCAATCTGATTTCGGTGTTGACCATCTGGTGATGTCCATGTGTAGAGTCTTCTTGTGTGTTGTTGGAAGTGGGTGTTTGCTATGACCAGTGTTTTCTCTTGGCAAAACTCTATTAGGCTTTGCCCTGCTTCATTCTGTACTCTGATGCCAAATTTGCCTGTTATGCCAGGTGTTTCCTGACTTTATACTTTTGCATTCCAGTCCCCTAGAATGAAAATGATATCTTTTTGGGTGTTAGTTCTACAAGGTCTTGTAGGTCTTCATAAAATTAATTTATTTTAATTGGAGGCTAATTACTTTACAATATGGTAGTGGTTTTTGCCATACATTGACATGAATCAGCCGTGAGTGTACATGTGTTCCCCATCCTGGACCCCCTCTCCCCTCCTTCCCCATCCCATCTCTCAGGGTCATCCCAGTGCTCCGGCCCTGAGTGCCCTGTCTCATACATCAAACCTGGACTGGCGTTCTGTTTCACATATGGTAATATACATGTTTCAATGCTATTCTCTCAATTCATCCCACCCTTGCCTTCTCCCACTGAGTCCAAAAGTCTGTTCTTTACATCTGTGTCTCTTTTACTGTCTCACATATAGGGTCATCGTTACCATCTTTCTAAATTCCAGCCTATTGTACAGCGTGAAGTAAATCAGAAAGGAAAGCACCAATACAGTATATTAATGCATATGTATGGAATTTAGAAAGAGATGCTGTTTTGAGGGTGATGGTGAGAAGTTACTGGGCAGAGGAACAGAGGAACTTCTAAAAGCAATTGCAGAAGTATAGGAAGACAGACTTGGACTATTTCGTGTGATGCAACTTGAAGATGACATTGAATGATACCATGTAGCTTGTGGAAACCTACTTTAGAAAGTACTCAGTAGTTTAGAAGTTTTTAAGG
The DNA here is from genome assembly GCF_054371585.1 of Giraffa tippelskirchi. Lineage (NCBI taxonomy): Eukaryota > Metazoa > Chordata > Mammalia > Artiodactyla > Giraffidae > Giraffa > Giraffa tippelskirchi. Next base: position 87,281,178 of record NC_137285.1, on the reverse strand, counting down.
GATTTATGTCTAAAGCTGAAGCTTTTGAAACCTGCTGTTTCCATTTTTTTCATATTTCATAAACTATTTCTTAAGAAATTATTTTCGTGTGAGTTATATAACGTATTATCCAAGGATAGTTTCTACAGTAAAATAAAATTTGTCATTCTTGTTTCTTTTCCTGGAAAATGAATATTAATTTATCTTCATTTTGGTAATGTTAAATTTTAACATGACTTGGTAGGTATTACTATTGATGATTAAATTAAACATCAATTAATTTAATGTTTCTATAATGCTTTAAGTGTGGTGAAGGCTCTTAGTCTTTTATTGCAGAGATTATGAACGTTGACTACTAAAACAGACAAAGGAAGTTAAATCCTGTAAATGAATATTTAATAAGAAGAAATTAAAATGATACACTGACTTTGCTTTTTCAAAGAAATTAAAAATTATTAAAAATATTAGCTCAAAAGATACTTGAAAGAGTAACATTTATAGAGAAAACTATTTCAAAATCTGGAGTAAGACTAACGTTTGAGAAAGAACTGTTATTTCATGGAACTCCATGAAAACAGAGAAAAAAAATACTGCATTTTGTAGGACTGAGCCCAAATATGATTTTTACTGATTCATATTTTTTAATAGGTGTTTAGAATGAGGAGTGTAGATTTATCTTTGTTATCATTGCTTTGCCACTGGCAACAGGACGATGATATTTCATGTTAATTTGGGACCCTGGCCCTATTATTTGGCACTCAAATTACTTGGCTTAGTGCATAATGTAGCCTTAAGGACTACAGAACTAGAAATGACAGTATGTCCGAAGTTGAAATTATTGAAACTCTACGCAAAATGATATGAGCTGTTGCAGTTCGCAGAATAAAATATTGGGTATTTTGTTTGAAGGATCTTGTTCCCAAATATTGAAAGGAAACTTCTGCTTGACTTCCTGTAAGTAAAATTGCTTGATTAGCAATGTAATTGGAACTTTGCTATCTTGTGGTCTTCCCAGGCGGTGCTAGGGATAAAGAACTGCCTGCCAATGTAGGAGATGCAAGAAATGCGGATTCAATCCCTGGGTGGGGAAGATCCCCTGAAGGAGGGCATGGCAACCCACTCCAGTATTGTTGCATGGAGAATGCCCATGGACACAGCAGCCTGGCAGGCTACAATTCATAGGGTCTCAAAGAGTCGAAAACGACTAAAGCGACTTAGCACGCATGCACGTCGCAATCTTGCTTCACTTCCCCTCTACTCACATATGAATTCAAATATTTATACCTTGCAAAATAAATTATCTATTAGTAGGACAAATGTACATTCTGCTTTTTCCTTCCACAATATTGTTTGCTATATAACTGAGTGAGGTAGGCTCAGTCAGTTCAGTCGCTCAATCATGTCTGACTCTTTGCGACGCCATGGACTGCAGCACGCCAGGCTTCCCTGTCCATCACCAGCCCCCAGGGATTGCTCAAACTCATGTCCCTCGAGTCGGTGATTCCATCCAACCATCTCATCCTCTTTTGTCCCCTTCTCTTCGTGCCTTCACTCTTTCCCAGCATCAGGGTCTTTTCAAATGAGTCAGTTCTTCTCATCAGGTGGCCAAAGTTTTGGAGTTTCAGCTTCAGCATCAGTCCTTCCAATGAATATTCAGGACTAATTTCCTTTAGGATGGACTGGTTGGATCTCCTTGCAGTCCAAGAGACTCTCAAGAGTCTTCTCCAACACAACAGTTCAAAAGCATCAAATCTTCCGCACTCAGCTTTCTTTATAGTCCAGCTCACATCCATACATGATTACCGGTGACTACTGGAAAACCATAACTTTGACTAGCCAGACCTTTCTTGGCAAAGTAATGTCTCTGCTTTTTAATATGCTGTTTAGCTTAGGCATAGGTTTTCTTCCAAGGAGTAAGCAAGCGTCTTTTAATTTCTTAGTGTCAATCACCATCTCTAGTGATTTTTGGAGCCCACAAAAATAAAGACTGTCACTGTTACCCTTTTTTCCCCATCTATTTGCCTTGAAGTGATGGGACAGGATGCCATGATATTAGTTTTTTGAATGTTGAGTTTTAAGCCAGCTTTTGTACTGTCCTCTGTCACTTTCATCAAGAGGCTCTTTAGTTCTTCACTTTCTGCCGTAAGGGTGGTTTCATCTGCATATCTGAGGTTATTGATATTTCTCCTGATAGTCTTGATTCCAGCTTGTCCTTCATCCAGCCCAGCATTTTGCATGATGTAGTCTACATGTAAGTTAAATAAACAGGGTGACAAAATGCAGCCTTGACGTACTCCTTTCCCAAATTGAAACTAGTCTGTTGTCCCACGTCCATTTCTAACTGTTACTTCTTGACCTGCATACAGATTTCTCAGGAGGCAAGTAAGGTAGTTGGGTATTCCCATCTCTTTCATAATTTTCCACAGTTCATTGTGATCCACAGAGTCAAAGCTTTGGCGTAGTCAATAAAGCAGAAGTAGATGTTTTTCAGTTATTCTCTTGCTTTTTTGATGATCCAATGGATGTTGGCAATTTGATTTCTGGTTCCTCTGCGTTTTTTAAATCCAGCTGCAACATCTGGAAGTTCTTCATTCAAGTACTGTTGAAATCTGGCTTGGAGAATTTTGAGCATTTCTTTGCTAGCATGAGATGAGTGCAACTCTGCGGTAGTTTGAACATTCTTTGGCACTGCCTTTCATGGGATTGGAATGAAAACTGGCCTTTTCCAGTCCTGTGGCCACTGCTGAATTTTCCAAATTTGCTGGCATATAAGAGTGCAGCACTTTCACAGCACCATCTTTTAGGATTTGAAATAACTCAACTGGAATTCCATCACCTCCATTAGCGGTGTTCTTGTGATGCTTCCTAAGGCGCACTTGACTTCACATTTCAGGGTGTCTGGCTCTAGGTGAGTGATCACAACCTCGTCGTTATCTGGATCATGAAGATCTTTTTTTTGTACAATTCTTCTGTGTATTCTTGCCAACTCTTCTTAATATAATATTGTTTAGTATCTAACTGAATGAGGTAGGCTGTCAAATAATAATAAAATCTCATTCATACAGTAAGTTGCTATTGAGTGCCTGCTGTATTCTAAACTCTGCTTTTGACATTAGTAATATAAAGATGAATACAGGGCTGGTGATTAATACTGTGTATTACTGAATTTGAATTTCAGTGGGGAAACTAATTGCATAAACAGATTATGACAGTGTAATGTGTGTGTGTGTGTGTGTGTGTTTTGGTATAAATACATAGTGCAAAAAGGAGAGTAGAGAATTAGTGTCTAACTTTGAATAAAGGAAGGTTGAAGTAATTTGTTAGTTTCAAATTCTAGGACTTCTCATTTGGTAATATAAAGGTAATAGCAACTTGAATTTGTTAGTTGTTTTAAAGATACAGCAGAAGTAAATAATGGAATAATTTTAGGATATGTAGAATAAGAAAAATAGAAATTATCATTCTCTTTTCTCCAGTTTGTCCTTCTAATGTAAAATTCAGTCTTGGTAAAGACTTCTGCTATTGGTTTTTAAGTTACAATCCATGTATACTAACACTGATCCTTTTCTCTCATTATGAAGGCTAGAGAATGAAATTAAATTAAACTGCTTCCTTCATTCAATAGTAGAATCTTGTCAGTTTAATTGACACTTGGTCAAAGCAATATTGACCTGATAAAATCAAATCTATTTCTAACCCCAACAATTAAAGCTCCCATCTTCTTTTAATGAAAGGACATAAGACCACTGTCAGGTGCACATAAAATCAATGTCGAACATTAATAAATGAATTAGCATCCATTTTGTTGTATCTCATTTGTTTAACATTCTAATGTACTAATACATCAGTGTATGGACTCCATTGTGAGCTCGAAATCCTCCTTCTCTCTCTCTCTTGTGCACACACACACAGACACACAACACACACACACACACACCTGCAATGTTATTAAATTTCATAGAAGTCACAAGTCCCATGTTCTAAAATGTATATTTGCATCTTCAGCAGGAACTCCAGGAACTCCTTAAGAAGTGTACTTCAGTACAACTGAAAAGCACTCTAGTCTTACTGAGAGCAAGGATTCATATGTGGTTGTTTTTATTCTAAATTCTAGCATTTTTAATATCTAAAGCATGAGGCCAGTCCTACATGGACATAAATTGGACCAACAGCATGGGTACATACACAGGAGCATTATTTCTTGTTTAGTTAAACTGTCAAACACAAATTTAATATACTCTGCTGTTTTCTAGCTGTTTGGTCTTTGTCAAGTTCTTTAATCTCTCTGACCTTCAATTTTCTTAACTAAGAGTTATTATGGGATTTAAAAACTTAATGCATATAACATTGTTTAGGACAGTGCAGTAAACCAGAATAAAAAAAAAAAACTATTTTAGTTAAATAAATGTACATAGAAGCTAATATCTGGGGCTGGAAAGTAGAACCAAAGAGTCATAGAATCTAGAAAAACAAAGCCAGGACTAAGCAAATTAAAGCCTGCCAAAATATTTTGACCATTTTTAAGGATCATGATCAGTTTAATGAGACTGTTTTCAAGGTGGTTGAATATTATTAAAGCAGGCCTTTGAAAAGATGTTGAACACATACTATCATTATTCCCTGCATGGTTTGCCTGAAAACATATCCTCCAACAGTAAATTTATTTCTTGTGTTTTATGTAAAGAAGAAAGAAGTCATAGTATCTTTAATGTGAAAACCAAAAAATTTTGTCTTTAAGTGTGCATCCTCAATAGGGAACCATTGGGTTAACACACGTCAGGTATATTGCCAAACAAATATATGGTTAGATCTGCTGATTTATCTTTATGGAAAAAGTATATAGATAAAAAAGGTTTTAGGTATACATGGGTAATTCCGTTTCAAGTATTGGGCTTATGCTTGTCTGATTCCTTTTAAAGCATGTGTTTATAGAGGCCATGGCATTTAGTTGTACTTTCATTTAACCTGGATAGAATTTAAGAGAAAACTCTGTTGTGAAAAGGATGCTAATCTCCAATGACCCTAAAATCAGAGTAGAGTCTTGCTGTGCAAAATCAATCTCTTGATGTAAGCATTTGGCCGGGTTTATGCTGAAGAGTGGGATCACAGCAATTACAGGCTTGTATTTCCTGGCAGAGAGACAAGCAAGGATAGATTTCCTCTGTTTTATGTTTGTGTTAATTTAACCTGTCACAGTTAATCATCCTGTTGAAGAGCTGAAGCACTGCAATGTTGAGCACCAGTGAGCTGCCTAGCACTGTCCTCTCATTTCCATTTCTGCTGGAGACTTCTGAGTGTCCTGTATTAAACCATTCGTCTCTTTCACTTTCCTTTTTTTTATAGAATAATTAATAATCATCTTCTCTCTTAATGTGTGATATGTTTGATCACTATAATAATTTTTAATAATATAAAACCTGAAGTTTTTTCTGTTCCCTGATTTTTTTTTTTTAATTATGAGGGAGAAGAAAAACAGCAGACTATGGATACAAAAGTTAATTGCTAAATGATGTATTTAACAGAGTTGATATGTTTGTTGATTGACATTCAATATAGAACTGCTAAGAGAGGACAGTTTTTCTTCTCAGCATACATATTTGCGAAGAAGAAAAACTCTTTCACTGTGTATATGAGGCAGGAAAGGCTGTTCTTAAACCATTTCACTTTCCTCACAGTAAGAGCAGGAGTTGGAGTCTCCCTTTATGTCCTGAGATAACCTTTGACTGGCCTTCCATTGGACATAATTCCTTTTGATACTGAAGCCTATCAGTCTGTGTGGGAGAGAGCACTGCTTGAAATATAAACACATCTATGATATGAATGTAGATTTCTCAGGGAAGTAATATAAACCACTCCTATGGGAGGATTGTTTTTCATGAATATAAATGTCTTATAGAGCAAAGCAACTCTACAAGAATTAGATATAAAATAAGCAAATATATTATCCAAGACTTCATTTTGTAAGTGATAATATTTGATTGTCTAAATTGGTTAGTTGCTATGCCTTTCTTCCTACATATCCAGCTATCTATCTGTCAAAAAATGAAAAGGAAAAGGAAGACTTTATAAATACAGGTTTCAAAGTTATAAACCAGCATAGAACCGCTTAAGGTTGATCTGAATCTTTCTCAATCTCTTTATTTACATGCCAATCCTTTACTTTAGCCCTCTACAATAATTCTACCCCTGCAATTCCAGGCCTCCAAATGACCTATCCTTATTTTTATATTATGACTTCAAATGTGTTTATTTAGTAATACATGTATGAAAGTAGTGTTAATAACACTATTTTAACAGTAAAAGTATGTGTTCCAAAAGAATTTTCCAAATTAATCTATAAAGTTCTTCTATGTAAGTACATCTCTTCTCATTTTGCTATGAATCTGAAAAATTTTGTTTGTCAAATAATTTTTTAGCATCTTACCAAGGGATTATCAGTCTGAGCCTATCTGTAAGTCAGTGTGCTTGATCCATCTCCTGCCTTGCTCCTTAGATCACAGTTAGTACTCTAAATGTATGAGTTTTTCTCTTGAGTGTAAATATAAGTTTACATAAGACCTTTACCCACAGCTGTTATCTTAAATTTTAGAACATTGATTTTTTTATGTTAATAGGAATTTGTGAATTAAGGTGGAAATATAATGGGGATTTAGGAACAGAAATTCACTCCCAGAATTTCTAATATTATGTCTATAAGCTAATATATATTTTTAAAAATGAATGCTCAATTCAGATTCAATCTGAAAGGTGGTACCATACAATCATTATGGCTCTCTTCTAGACAATGCATCATACAGATTATCTCTGTGAGACAGGGACTCTGCACAGAGTGCCTTTTCCTATTCAATATGATAGCAGTGATCCAATAAAAGCTTTTGTGTATCATTAAGATGACAATCAGAGTTGTTACCAGCATACTTTTTTAGAATGTAAGCTCCCCAAGGCAAGTAATCATGTTTGTCTTCTTCACCATTACATCTTCAGTAGGTAGAACTATGTATGTAACATGATAAATATTTGCTACAAGACTGGGTGAAAGAGTGCATGAAGTGTTAGAATTTAGCTGGTATATTTTCCATGTCTAAAATGAGTTGTCAATAACAAAACTAATTTTATGTTACAATAAAAATATGTGTCTTAAAACAAAATTAATTTCATTAGACTCTTGAATTCTGAACTAGAAGTACTTAAGTAATTGCTCAAGTTATATAAAACATTAATGGAAAAAATACCTTTTCTATTTGTTTTAAATATTTGGTAAAAACACTTGGTAAACAAAATAGTAGACTTAAATCAGTATTATGTTAATGTTTTCATTCTAAAAAAATTTAGACTTACTTTTCATTTGTTATAAAATATCAGAAAGTTTCATCTGTGGAGTGGGAAAATACATTAACATAATTTATTCACTTTTAAATAATGTTTTAACGCAGTATTCAGTTCAGTTCAGTTGCTCAGTCGTGTCTGACTCTTTGCGACCCCATGAACTGCAGCACGCCAGGCCTCCCTGTCCATCACAAACTCCTGGAGTTTACCAAAACTCATGTCCATTGAGTCACTGATGCCATCCAACCATTTCATCCTCTGTTGTCCCATTCTCTTCCTGTCCTTAATCTTTCGCAGCATCAGGGTCTTTTCAAGTGAGTCAGCTCTTCTCATCAGGTGGCCAAAGTATTGGAGTTTCAGCTTCAACATCAGTGCTTCCAGTGAACACCCAGGACTGATCTCCTTTAGGATGCACTGGTTGGATCTCCTTGCAGGCCAAGGGACTCTCAAGAATCTTCTCCAACACGACAGTTCAAAAGCATCAATTCTTCAGCTCTCAGCTTTCTTTATAGTCTCAACTCTCACATCCATACATGACCACTGGAAAAATCATAGCCTGACTAGATGGACTTTGTTGGCAAAGTAATGTCTCTGCTTTTTTAATATGCTCTCTAGGTTGGTCATAACTTTCTTTCCAAGGAGTAAGCGTCTTTTAATTTCATGGCCGCAATCACCATCTGCACTGATTTTGAAGCCCCCCAAAATAAAGTCTGACACTATTTCCACTGTTTCCCAATCTATTTGCCATGAAGTGATGGGACCGGATGCCCTAATCTTAGTTTTCTGAATGTTAAGCTTTCAGCCAACTTTTTCACTCTCCTCTTTCACTTTCCTCAAGAGGCTCTTTAGTACTTCTTCACTTTCTGCCATAAGGGTAGTGTCATCTGCATATCTGAGGTTATTGATATTTCTCCCGGCAATCTTGATTCCAGTTTGTGCTTCTTCCAGCCCAGGGTTTCTCATGAAGTACTCTGCATATAAGTTAAATAAGCATGGTGACAATATACAGCCTTGACGTACTCCTTTTCCTATTTGGAACCAGTCTGTTGTTCCATGTCCAGTTCTAACTGTTGCTTCCCGACCTGCATATACGTTTCTCAAGAGGCAGGTCAGGTGGTTTGGTATTCCAATCTCTTTCAGAATTTTCCACAGTTTATTGTGATCCACACAGTCAAAGGCTTTGGCATAGTCAATAAAGCAGAACTCCAGAACTCTGGAACTCTCTTGCTTTTTCTATGATCCAGTGAATGTTGGCAATTTGATCTCTGGTTCCTCTGCCTTTTCTAAAACCAGCTTGAACATCTGGAAGTTCACAGTTCACGTGTTGCTGAAGCCTAGCTTGGAGAATTTTGAGCATTACTTTACTAGCGTGTGACATGAGTGCATTTGTGTGGTAGTTTGAGCATTCTTTGGCATTGGAATGAAAACTGGCCTTTTCCAGTCCTGTGGCCACTGCTGAGTTTTCCAAATTTGCTGACCTATTGAGTGCATCACTTTCACAGCATCACAAGTGTCAGTTATTATTATTAATGCAGTATAGATTCTTTATAATAATAACTGACACTTGTCTTGGTTACCTACTTTGGGTTAACAATTAACCTGAAAACTTTTAGCAGGCTGAAACAGCATATATTTATTACCACAGTTATGAGAGTTTTTAGTTTCTCATGAAGTTGTCTAGGTGTTGGCTGGAATTGCAGTGATCCAGAGGCTTGACTTAAGTGGATGGTTCACCTTCAGGATGACTCACTCACATAGCTGTCCACAAGTGACCTCTGGTCCTTGTAGACTCTTTTTAGGTGGACTCCAGGACCTTTTCTTAGGCTTGTGTTAGTGTCCAAATGATGCTGCAGCGTTTTTCCTCAAAGTAAGTACTATAAGCAAGAAGAACAATAAATAACTCAATGTCTTTTATAATCTGCACTAAGAAGTCACATACTCAGCCATTTCTCCCACATGTTGTTGTTAGAAGCAAGTTATTAAGTAACAGTTAACATTCAAATGGAGGAGGGTTGAGGTCCATTCAGTAGAGGTACATCAAAGATTCTGTGATCATATTTTTAAATAACACAAAATATATATTACTTATGTTACTATTCATCCTCCAAGGTGTATACATAAAAACTTACTTAATTCTTTCTTCAACTTTATATTGTAGATATTATTATTAATCCATTTGCACATAAGAAACTGAGGCACAGAGAACCTAAGTGTATTTCCCAAGATCACAAAACTAAATTTTTGTGTCGCAGTTCAAGCTAGGATTAGTTGTTTCTGGAAAGTATGCTTTAAACACCCACCTCTATAATTGTATTTGGCATAATCAAAAGCAATGATTTTACTTTTTAAACTGTAAATAACAGTTCATTGATTTGTCAAGTTCATTTGAAATTTTTTCATTAAGACCTTGTAGAAAAATAGCTAGTGCAAACTTCTCCTTTAATTTCCAAGAAATGCTATTTTTTTACTTAATTATATTTCACCTAAATTAATTTGATTTCAATCGTTTTTTTTCCCTCTATTTCAGATACTGTATACTATGTAACAATGGTGAAGTGCACAGTCTTAGAAATTAATCTGTAGTATATGACTTAACATTAAAAGATGTATTGATGTCATTCAAATAAAGCAGACACATACCATTGCAGTGTGACTGCTGAAAGAAATAGTTCCAATAATTACTAAGTTGTGATATTATATATTTATATATGTTTATATATATATGTATATGTTCAGTAATACAAATATTTATTTTTCAAAATAAATTAGTTAAATCCAAATTAATATTAACAGAAATATATCCCAGTGTATCCTTTTCATGGATTACATCCTTATTATTGATTTTTTAAGAGGAAGTAATTTACAACAACATTTGAAGAATGTTGTCTGTGTAAGATTTCCTATTGAATTCAAATTAGGAAATTTATCTTGAGAGAGTTAAGTATATGTTAAATTTCCAAAGGAGACATTGAAAGCATACCTCAGTGCTTTTAAATTTTCACAATAAAAGCAGAAGTGATTATGCCATGAGCATGCCTTTGCCTTTATAGCTAAGAATATTCTAGAAAGAAAAGTGACTCGGGAGGTGAGAGGAGCTATTGAGTCCTGTAGTTCTGAGGGAGGTGGTTCTAGATAGACTGAGGGAAAATCTGAGACACAGCACTTAAACACTGCTTCTTTTTTGAATCTTTGAAGGCTATCACCTATTTGATTTTATCCCCTAAACTGATTCATGTGCAATAACGTTGAGAGAAAAGAAGAAATAGTTAATTTTCTTTACCACCTTGTAGATGATTCTCAACACAAAATGCTAGTTCACTTAAAAGTTGAAGTTCATCGAATGCAAGACCTGCTTCCCTAGTGTATTCCAAATGAATAGGAGTCAGATTTATTTGTACAGAACTACTTTTCTTGTGAAATGAAAATTATTGATTTATACTTCCTGGTGTTTGTCTCTCTCCTGCTTCTTGCTTAAGTGAGAGTAGATGTGAATGAGAAAAGAAATTCTGCCTTTTCCTAGCTAAGATGTCACACACCTGTGGTACAGAAAAATAAATGGTTTTCAAACTTCTCTCTCTTCTCTGGCTTAATGTTTGATTTTGATACTTTGTTTGAGGGAATTTAATGTAATTGAAAGTGAAAGTGAAAATTGCTCAGTCTCTCCAACTCTTCATGACCCCATGGACTAACAGTCAATGGAAATCTCCAGGCCAGAATACTGGAGTCGGTAGCCTTCACATTCTCCAGGGGATCTTCCCGACCCAGGAATCGAACCCAGGTCTTCCACATTGCAGATGGATTCTTTACCAGCTGAGCCACAAGGGAAGCCCAAGAATACTGGAATGTGTAGCTTATCCCTTCTCCACGGGATCTTCTTGACCCAGGAATTGAACCAGGGTCTCCTGCATTGCAGGTGGATTCTTTACCAACTGAGCTATCAGGGAAGTCCCTAAAGTAATTGAGACATTTCTAATTTGTTCTGTGTATTATTTCATTCATTGTAATTCATAAATATGATTGAATTTGAAAAATAACCACGCTTTATTAAAAGTCTAATTTTACTTCCGTTGTATGATGTTCTCAATAGTCACATCACCTTCAAAGCATAAAAGTATACAACTATTTATTACTTTTGATTGTTTTTTTCATTGATTGGTATAAAATATACTTTGGCTCTTGGGAACTTTTGGAGGAAGAGAAAGTTTCTATCTTTCAGAATCCTTCCTCTGTAACTATATTTTACAACCAGTCACATAAACTTTTTTTATAATTACATTTAACCTAATTGAAATACAATAAAATAAAAAATGTACTTCCGTAGTAACACTGACCACATTTCGGCTCCTCAAACAGCCTGTGTGGCTAGTAGCTACCATATTCGACAGTGCAGTCATCAAACATTTCCATCATCATAGAAAGTTCTATTCAGTACATGTGAATGCCTTTGGAGAATAAAATCAAATAGATGATAACCTTCAAAAGCTCCAAACAAGAATCAGTGTAGAAGCCTCTTTCACTATTTTCACCATTTACATGTTAAGTCTTAATAATTTAGAGACAGTAATTCTAGCTTTCTTATGAATCATTGTACTTATTTTGAACTGTTTTTCTCTCTTGTTAAAACACATCTCTAGTTTGAATTTATGATCTTGCGATGACAAACATTAATCTCAAAGTCTCGTATTTTTTTCTGATTTATCTGAAATATTTGTCAAAGTTCTTGAATGTTGAATTACTTAGTTCTTTTTAACAGAGGAGAGAATTTTTAATTACTAGGTGTTGAATTTAGAAGATATGATTTGCTTTGCTCATTACTTAATTCTTTAGCTTAATTCTTATAGAATCTGTCTATATTAAAGTAAATGGGCAGAAACATTAAGATTCTGTATTGTTTCTGCATATTTTTGCAGAAGCCCTATTTAAGTAAAACAAATCACAAGCTTATGCAGTTCAGCAAACTGTAAACATATAGCAAATATTCAATTAATAATTAGTCTCTGTTGAATTAATTGATTCTAATATTATGGAGATAAAAATAATTGTGATTTACTTTTTTATGATCTCATACTCTTGAGGCCGGGAGAAATACTCATCTAGAGATTAGTGTATAAATAAAAACTACTGTACAAGCTTCCTTGTGGCTTCTCTGGTGGCTCAGACAGTAAAGAATCTGCCTGTAATGCAGGAGACCTGGGTTTGATCCCTGGGTCAGGAAGATTTTCTGGAGAAGGGAATGGCTACCCACTATAGTATTCTTGCCTGGAAGATTACAGTCCATGGTTCGAAGAGTCAGAAATGACTGAGCAACTAACACATATGCACATATATAGGTATATATAGTGTGTGTATGTGTGTGAGAGAGTATTTTAATGCCAGGTCACCACTTTATATTGTGTGACTTGACAAAAATTATTTATGTGTTCAAATCCTATTTTGCAAATAAGTAAAAGGAGAAATTACTGTTATTCAAGTAACATAAAAAATATCTTCGAAACAGTTAGCACAGTGTCAGAAATACTCAAAAAATACTATGTATTATTATTATTCATCATTAATAGTAATAATAATATCACAGTCACAAATAAATTATAGTATATTTTTATGAATATTTTGTAACATGGAAGTACAAAATATGTAGACATCCAGTGTTTTATATGTTTTTAAGACAAACTCAGAGATGTTTGGAAGTGAATAAATGTATAACTATATTTATGTATATGCCATAGTTATAAAATATTTACTAATGTATTATAAATGGAATAAATTGTTAAGAATAGTATCCTCATGAGATTCTGTTTATTTTCATAGACTAATAGAAAAGCCAGGTTCGTCAACAACCAAAAACTCAACAAGCACATCTTTCACTTTTATGCTTTTAACTCGTTTTTTGTTCTTGTCTTTCTTCTCTAAATATATATCTACCTCTTAAATTAACCATTCTTCTTGGACAGAGGAGGGCTTCCCTGATAGCTCAGTTGGTAAAAAATCTGCCTGCAGTGCAGGAGACCCCTGTTCAATTCCTGGGTTGATACCCTGGAGAAGGGATAGACTACCCACTCCAGTATTCTTGGGCTTCCCTTGTGGCTCAGCTGGTAAAGACTCCATCTGCAATGTGGGAGACCTGGGTTTGATCCCTGGGTTGGAAAGATGCCTGGAGAAGGGAAAGGCTACCCACTCCTGTATTCTGCCTGGAGAATTCCATGGACTGTATAGACCGTGGGGTCACAAAGAGTCAGATATGACTGAGTGACTTTCACACTTCATTTGGACAGAGGAGCCTGGCATGCTACAATCCATGGGGTTGCAAATAGTCAGATATGACTGAGCACACACACTTCATGTGGTTAAAACACTATGCATTTTACTTACATTTTGCATAAATAGATTATGTATTCATATTTAATCACTCTGTCTATGCCATGCTTAGTACAGTGATTGTTCATCTAACATGGCTAACAAAATTTTTTGATGAGTAAACTCTGAGAATATTGCAGTGATTAGTTATTGCTTCATAATAAACCAATCCCAAACTAAGTAACTTAAAGCAACAACCTTTTATTATTGTTTATGTGTTTATTAATAAGCTGGATTCCTTATGCAGCCATGGATAGCTCTGAGTTGGGTGGGTAGATTTGCTGCTCTTGGTTGGCCTAGCATTACTTGGGCCTTCACTGGACCAATTAAGCTTACTCACTTTTGACCACTGATTCCTCATCCCCCAGCAGTCTAGCATGTGCTTACCTTCATGGTGGCTGAGCAGGGTGTTAAAAGAAGGAAAACCTCTTTTGATTTAGGCCCAGAACCTCAACTGTGTGCATTTCCTTGTTCTATGCTCTATTTGACCAGAAAAAAAAGAAAATTACAAGGTTCATTATCTTAATAGAAGATGAAGCACAGTCACATTGAAAGGTCATAGATACAGAGAGTGGAATAATTGAAACCGTTTTTGTAAATAATATACCACTGGCTAGTCTACTTTATTCTTTTCTGGCCTGTTCTTGCCCCAGGAAGCTGGCATTATGAATTCCATAAAGAGAATTCTGTGACTCACTGGATTTCTGTTGTCTTCACAGGTGAGGTACCAGCAGGGAAAAGAGGGCAAGGAGTGTGAATTTGTGGGTATCTATTTTTCTACTTCTGTCTCTATTGAGCTGCTGTGGGTTGGCTTTGTTCCTCTACCAAGGAGCACTAATTCTTTAGTGCTCACGGCTTTGTTCCTCTACCAAGGAGCACTAATTCTTTAGTGCTCACTTAAAAGTGTATATCTTCTCTCTGGATTCTGCTAATTGCTTTATCTCCTTGCCCTTTAAGACTTTGACTGCAGAAGGCTCTCTGGCTCCCAAATTTTGCCAGTCTCTGGATTCTTTCTCACCTTGCCTACTTCTTAATTCTCTTAAAAACAAAACAAAAAAATGAAAAAGCTGATCACACCTTCCTAAATTCTCCATGATTTAACTTTCATCAGTTATCTCATTGTGTATGTTGTTCATGTCCCGCTGAAATCCTCACGCAGGTACAATGCTTATTTTGTTTCAGACTTTAACTTTTATATTCAGTTGAGGTATCTTTACTTTAAGAAATTAACACACAGTCAAAAAATTACATATGCCCAGATTTTTTCATGTATTTCCATTTTATGAGCCTTGAAATCATAAGAGCACATAGCAAAACATATTTATGTATCTAAATAATCAGATGGTTAATGATAAAATAATTGATGATGCTTAAAATTACAAGTCATCCATTTGAATCTTGCCTCGTGTCTGCATCTTTCCAGAAACAATTGAAAATATTTTTTAAAAAATTAATAGCATGTATTTACTTTTCACAGTCCTGGAGAATGGGGAATCTAAAATCAGTTTGCCAGCATGATTGAGTGCTGGTGAAAGTTTTATTCCTGACTTGCAGATGACTGCCTTCTTGTAGTCTGGCAGGCAGAGAGCTCTGGTGCCTCTTCCTCTTCTTGTTAAGGCACTAATTACATCAGGAGGGCTCCACTTTCATGATCTCATCCAAACCTAATTACTTCAATTTGAAATAATTCAATTGTATAGATTCAAGTCTCAGATCAACTATTTATTTGTGACTTTCTTTTATCTGTGATATGGAACTTACCTTATAAGGTTATGATGAGAATTAGGCATGCATGCATGCTAAGTCGCTTCAGTTATGTCCGACTCTTTGCGACTCTGTGTACTGTAGCCCTGTAGGCTTCTCTGTCCATAGGATTCCCCAGACAAGAATACTGGAATGGCTTGCCATCCCCTCCTTCAGGGGATCTTCCCAATCCATGGATTGAATCCATGTCTCTTAAGTCTCCTTCATTGGCTTGTGGGTTCTTTACCACTAGTGCAATCTGGGAAGCCCCAAGCAGAATTATATGTAATGTTAAATATAAATTGTTTGAAGAATGTCTGAGAAATTTTAGCTGCTTAATAAATTTTATCTATTAGTATGCCAGTAGCAGTAGTGTTAATTGTAGAATAAAAGCCCCGGTTAAGAAATGTTTCAGTATGAACACATATATACACATGTATAATATTCATAATATTATTTTCAGGACTATGATTCTATCAAGTTTTATGACATAAGTTAATCATTCTACTTTTATAAAATATTTTAGATATTTCTAATATCTTCCTATAAAGAAATAGCACTATAATCAAAATCTTTGCACATAATTATTTTGTAGTTAAGATTATTACAAAAAAAGGAGACCCAAAGAATTGTAATTGTTAGAACAAATTACACAAACTTAAAAAATATCTTACATATATATTCCTATTGCTGTCCACTTTCATTTGACTGCTTAAACCATCATGACTCAAGTATGAAGGGCCTCATTTACTAGAGCAACTTACATGTCATCATTTTGAAAGTGCTTACTAATCTTATAGATGGAATAACATGCTTTATATTGTTCTGTGTGTTATGGGGAGATCTTTTGTATTAGATGCAGCCCCTATACCCTATGCCGAAACTCCTATACTTTGGCCACCTGATGCGAAGAGCTGACTCACTTGAAAAGACCCTGATGCTGGGAAAGATTGAGGGCAGGAGGAGAAGGGGATGACAGAGGATGAGATAGTTAGATGGCATCACCGACTTGATGGACATGGGTTTGGGTTGACTCCGGGAGTTGGCGATGGACAGGGAGGCCTGGCGTGCTGTGATTCATGGGATCGCCAAGAGTCAGACACGACTGAGCGACTGAACTGAACTGAACTATACGCTACGAGAAATTTAATTTTTAAAAAATTTTAAGCCAGACATTTTTTCCATATACTTGTTAAACAGTAGTATTTTCTTCTACTCTGAAATAACCACTTCTGTCATTTGACTCTTTATTACTGCACCCATAGTGTTTGAATACTAATACTCCAGCTTCATATTATTTCTTACCTCTCAAGGTCTATATTTTATATAGCAATTTCCTGGACTTTGATGCTAGATTTAACCTCTTCAGTGCATGCACTTATACCATTGAGGCTCACTCTGCCTGTAATGTTCCTTTCAGAAGCGTTGCTCACTTTCATTACCACATTGCTCTGTAAAGACCAGTGACAGCCTGCGGTTTTAGTTCTCGAATTGTGCTGACACGGTTGTTTTCTTTCTGGGATATTGTGTTTGTAGTTCATGACAAGAGAAGACATGTTTCCTTTTTTACCATCTCATTTCAAATGGCAACATAATATTTTGCTATTTGCAGTACAGAGCTATATTTATAATGCCTCCAGCCATAGTGGAAGGGCTGATGTATAACTAAAGGGAAATTTGGCTTCTTTGATTCCAATTTTAATTATAGGTCTCTGAAAACCAGTATGCATCACAGGTAAAAAATTGTATATTAAAAAATAAAGCGACATTAGGAACTGGGATGTATACATGGCTGAAAGTTGACGAGTTTTCTCTACTGAAGTATTTATAAAACCAAGAAATGGTTTACAAAAATGTCTGGATCACTGCAACAGAATGTGGCCAGGTAAATCCTTAAATGATTTATAAGGAATGGAAGTAAAAATTATTGAGGTCAGGTTTTCATGGAGACAGATGTGAACTTGAGCATGGATTCCAATGGGTGATATTTCATATAAGTTGTTTATATACAAAGACATAAACAAACCTTTGTGTTCAGACTCAGGAATCTGAGTGGATTCAGTATTAACTCAGATTGTCCCTCCATATACTGACAGTGGTTTCCTTTGCAGAACGAGAATCTATTGTTATTAAATGAAAATATTTAGGGGGTTTAAAGGTGATACTCATTATGATATTTATTATGGGCTCACTGTGTATTAGCACTGGGCACAGGGTTTCAATTACAATTTCAATTACAACCCTGTGTGTTAACATGTGTGATATAGTAGTGAAGATGATGTAGGGAATTAAATAATATAAAAACACTGACTATGGAAATCAGTACGTCCTATTCCAAAATCCTTATTTTCCTCTATGACAAATTTTCTAGAAAATGAGTTACTTCATAGAAATCTGAGATATCTTTATAATACACTATTTAAAAATCTTATGTTCTCAAGGGCAAATTTGATATAAAGAGATGAGGATGATGAAGATGCAATACTGAATATCTCATATGCCATAAACATTTCAGTATATACTTCATATACCTTACCTTCATTAATTTTCAAAAGAGCCATCATCACAGAAGCAATGTTGTGCACACTGTACAAGATGAAGAGACGAGAGCTTACATACCTTACCACCCGTGATCATCCTAGCTAATAAATATCTCTGCCGAAGGTAACACATGTGGCTTATTCACACATGACCATAATTATTATGATTCTACATAGTAATCTGTATTAAATAAAAATTACTCAGGTGTACATGAAAGACATATCACAGGCCAAAAAGGATATCACACATGTAACACAGTTCAGTTGCTCAGTCGTGTCACCACTCTTTGCAACCCCATGGACTGCAGCCTGTCCATAACTCCCGGAGCTTGCGCAAACTCATGTCCCTTGAGTCAGTGTTGCCATCCATCCATCTCAGCCTCTGTTGTCCCCTTCTCCACCTGCCTTCAATCTTTCCCAGCATCAGGGCCTTTTCAAATGAGTCAGCTCTTCGCATCAGATGGCCAAAGTATTGGAGCTTCAGCTTCAGCATCAGTGCGTCCAATGTATATTCAGGACTGATTTCCTTTAGGATGGACTGGTTTGGTCTCCTTGAAGTCCAAGGGACTCTCAAGAGTCTTCTGCAAAGCCACAATTCAAAAGCATCATTCTTCGGTGCTCATCTTTCTTTATGGTCCAACTCTCACATCCATACGTGAGTGCTGGAAAAACTATAGCTTTGAATATATGGACCTTTGTTGGCAAAGTAATGTCTCTGCTTTTTAATATGCTGTCTAAGTTGGTCATTAGTGTTCCTTCCAAGGATCAAGTGCTTTTAATTTTATGGCTGCAGTCACCATCTGCAGTGATTTTGGAGCCCAAAAAGGTAAAGTCTTTCACTGATTCCATTGTTTCCTCATCTATTGCCATGCAGTGATGGGACTGGATGCCATGATCTTAGTTTTTTGATGTTGAGTTTTAAGCCAGCTTTTGCACCCTCCTCTTTCACTTTCATCAAGAGGCTTTGTAGTTCCTCTTCACTTTCTGCCATGAGGGTGGTGCCATCTGCATATCTGAAGTTATTATTTCTCCTGGCAATCTTGATTCCAGCTTCTGCTTCATCCATCCCAGCATTTTGCATGATGTACTCTGCATAGAAGTTAAACAAGTGGGGTGACAATATACAGACTTGACATACTCCTTTCCCAGTATAGAACAAGTCTGTTGTTCCATGTCCAGGTCTAAGTGTTGCTTCTTGACCTACGTACAGATTTCTCAAGAGGCAGGTTAGGTGGTCTGATATTCCCATCTCTTTCAGAATTTTCCACAGTTTGTTATGATCCACACAGTCAAAGTCTTTGGCGTAGTCAATAAAGCAGAAATGAATGGTTTTTTTAGGAATTCTCTTGCTTTTTCGATGATCCAGTGGATGCTGCCAATTTGATCTCTGGTTCCTCTGGCTTTTCTAAATACAGCTTGAACATCTGGAAGTTCACGGTTTACATACTGCTGAAGCCTAGCTTGGGGAATTTTGAGCAATACTTTGCTAGCATGTGAAATAAGTGTAATTGTGTGGTAGTTTGAACATTCTTTGGCATTGCCTTTCTTTGGGATTGGAATGAAAACTGACCTTTTCCAGTCCTGTGCCTGACAGTCCTGTGACATCACCCATGTCACTTTCATTATATTCTTGGGGTTAATGAGGTCCTGATAATATAATGTACTTCTCCCTGCTCCCTTGTAACTTGGATAGGCCCACATACTTATCTCACATTTTTAAAAGAAAAATCAGAGCTTTAGTTACAATAACAATTGAGAAAAAACAATATAGTGAAGAATCCAGGAGATTAAATATCACTCTTAAAATCCATGTCACAAAATTCTATATTCTCACCACTCCAACATTTTAGCAGTTGTGTGTTTTGTTACTTCAGTATTTTCTCTTAATGCTTTTTAACATAGTTGCATTTAATTTTTCTGTTGAATGAACTGCCTCCTTCTTTGCATGCTTCACCAAAGTCTGTCAAAATTCGGAGTGAAAGATTCACATAAATACATGTGTGTCTCAGCTAGTGAACCTCAGTTTGCTGATTGGCAGAGACACATTCTGGCTCTCATTAGAAACCTAAATTGCTGGAAATGTTTTACTCTTTATCTACCAGAGTAAAAACAGTTGAAGCTTGCTATGCTGCACTGCATTCTAGGGCAGGCTAATCAATCTAATTCCGTCTAAACCTATTTACCCTGTCCAAGTGATCTGCTAATAAGGAATGCCAGTAACTCCTAATTCTTGACACTGCTATCCAGAAGTGTGGTAATGAACCAATTTAAAACGACATGCTTGACATTTGCAAATTAGTTTAACTTGCTTGTTGGGGCAGCTTTGTATTACACTGAGCTTAGATGGTTGTCAATTAAACCATTCCTTCATGCGAGGTTTTTATATATATACTTCAGAAAAGTTTAAAAGATATCTTAATCATTGAATATGTTCAATATTGTAAAGTTAAAAAATAGATAAATAAACTAATTTAAAATAAAAAAATAAAGTTCCTTGTTCATTTATGATACTGAAGTTTAGACTTTTAAAAATATTACCCCTTCGATCTCCATAGTAATATTGGCCACTTGTGATGATATCTATTCCCAAATGAAGCAGCAATATTTTCACCAAAGTGTGTATTGTCAGCAATTATATGTAGGTAGTTCGGTGCTTCCACCAGAAGGTACAGATGGTGGATTTGGTGATGGAGAAAATGGACTAGCAAAAATCAAATGACTAATTAAAAATTTATATATTTTCAAATATATGAAATAACCCATTAGCTATTGAGAAAATTAATGAATATAATGGAGAGTTTATTCTGTCTGAGTTAAATTGATGCTTAATAATAATATCAAAAGGATTAAATCAAAAGATCATAGGAGATGGTTGTGGGTCTGTCTTAGGTAGATGCCTTTGGTAGAGAGTTGAAAGACAACCCCATATAAAGCTAAGAAAATTAAAAATATATGTGTTCGGTGAAAAGGTTGACTAGAAAAATTCAGTTGTCAACAAGGAAAACACGGTGGAAATGTGTCTTTCTTAAACTGAGATCTAAGTAGAAAAAACGAATGAACAAAAAAAAGCTTCTACCTTCAAATGTAAACATAGATCCACTCTCTTATGTGTTTCAGTCTTTGATTCTTATACAGTGTTTACATCATCTTACATAGTCTAAGAAGCTGCAAGCTGTGGATTAATTTAAAGAGACTGGGTTTCGCAGTCCTCTGTGGAGGAATATGCCCTCAGTCCTCGCCCATAGACTTCTTTTTTTTTTTTTTTTTAGCTTAGTGGAAAGTTATTCAGCTTTTATTAATGGCAATAGAAATATTATATATCCTATCTTTATTTTTTTTAATTTTAATTTTTTTTTTATTTTTTAAATAAATTTATTTATTTTAGTTGGGGACTAATTACTTTACAATATTGTAGTAGTTTTTGCCATACATTGACATGAATCAGCCATGGGTTTACATGTGTTCCCCTTCCTGGACCCCCCTCCCACCTCCCTCCCCACCCCATCCCTCTGGGTCATCCCATTGCCCTAGCCCTGAGCATTTGTCTCATGCATTGAACATGGAATAGTGTTCTGTTTCACATATGATAATATACATGTTTCAATGCTATTCTCCCAGAACGTCCCACCCTCACCTTCTCCCTCAGATTCCATAAGACTGTTCTATGCATCTGTGTCTCTTATTCTGTCTCGCATATAGGGTTATCATTACCATCTTTCAAATTCCATATATATGCATTAGTATACTGTATTGGTGTTTTTCTTTCTGGCTTACTTCACTCTGTATAATGGGCTCCAGTTTCATCCATCTCAATAGAACCGATTCAAATGTATTTTTTTTAACGGCTGAGTAATATTCCATTGTGTGTATGTACCACAGCTTCCTTATCCATTCGTCTGCTGATGGACATCTAGGTTGCTTCCATGCCCTGGCTATTGTAAACAGTGCTGCGATGAACACTGGGGTACACGTGTCTCTTTCAATTCTGGTTTCCTCGGTGTGTCTGCCCAGCAGTGGGATTGCTGGGTCATATGGCAGTTCTATTCCCAGTTTTTTAAGGAATCTCCACACTGTTCTCCATAGTGGCTGTACTAGTTTGCATTCCCACCAACAGTGTAAGAGTGTTCCCTTTTCTCCACACTCTCTCCAGCATTTATTGCTTGTAGACTTTTGGATAGCAGCCATTCTGACAGGTGTGAAATGGTACCTCATTGTGGTTTTGATTTGCATTTCTCTAATAATGAGTGATGTTGAGCATCTTTTCATGTGTTTGTTAGCCATCTGTATGTCTTCTTTGGAGAAATGTCTGTTTAGTTCTTTTGCCCATTTTTTGATTGGGTCGTTTATTTTTCTGGAATTCAGCTGCAAGAGTTGCTTGTATATTTTTGAGATTAATTGTTTGTCTGTTGCTTCATTTGCTATTATTTTCTCCCATTCTGAAGGCTGTCTTTTCACCTTGCTTATAGTTTCCTTTGTTGTGCAAAAGCTTTTAATTGTAATTAGGTCCCATTTGTTTATTTTTGCTTTTATTTCCAATATTCTGGGAGGTGGGTCATGGAGGATTCTGCTGTGATTTATGTCGGAGAGTGTTTTGCCTATGTTTTTCTCTAAGAGTTTTATAGTTTCTGGTCTTACGTTTAGATCTTTAATGCATTTTGAGTTTATTTTTGTGTATGATATTAGGAAGTGTTCTAGTTTCATTCTTTTACAAGTGGTTGACTAGTTTTCCCAGCACCACTTGTTAAAGAGATTGTCTTTTCTCCATTGTATATTGTTGCCTCCTTTGTCAAAGATAAGGTGTCCATAGGTGCGTGGGTTTATCTCTGGCCTTTCTATTTTGTTCCATTGATCTATATTTCTATCTTTGTGCCAGTACCGTACTGTCTTGATTACTGTGGCTTTGTAGTAGAGCCTGAAGTCAGGTAGGTTGATTCCTCCAGTTCCATTCTTCTTTCTCAAGATTGCTTTGGCTATTGGAGGTTTCTTATATTTCCATACAAATTGTGAAATGATTTGTTCTTGTTCTGTGAAAAATACCATTGGTAGCTTGATTTCCCACAGACTTCTTTTTGCAGATGTGAACCAGTAATGATTTAGCTATGAGTCCACAATCTAAAATTAAGAAAAATAAAAAGCACCATGAAACTGGTGACTATGTATGAAATCAGAAGTAATAACATATGTAACAATTCCATCTCCAAGTGATAAAAATTACTAGTTTGTAATTCAACAACTATAACATGTTTAAAAATTCATATTGTTGAAGGAAAGAACTAAGAATGAACATGGCAAAAAAGAAAGCAGATTGGAGAAAAGAAACACATAGAATTTCTAGTTAATCAATAGTTCAATGCATGATACAGGGTGCTCGGGGCTGGTGCACTGGGATGACCCAGAGTGATGGGATGGGGAGGGAAGTGGAAGGAAGGTTCTGGAAGGGGAAAACATGTACACCCATGGTGGATTCATGTCAATGTATGGCGAAACAAATACAATATTGTAAAGTTAAAAAATAGAAAATAAACTAATTAAAAAAAACTACAATTTAAAATCAGTTTATGAAATTAACATTAGATTAACAAACCAGGAACATGGTTGATAAAATTGAAGATGAATTTGAAGATATTAATCAGAATGGGGTTCCCTAGTGGCTCAGAGGGTAAAGAATCTGTCAGCAATGCGAGAGACCTGGCTTTGATCCTGGTCAAGAAGATCCCCTGGAGAAGGGGAAGGCTATCCACTCCAGTATTCTTGCCTGGAGAATTCCATGGACAAAGGAACCTTGCAGGCTGTCGTCCATGTGGAACAATGAACTGGTTCAAAATTGGGAAAGGAGTATGTCAGGGCTGTATATTGTCACCCTGCTTATTTAACTTATATGCAGAGTATGTTATGCGAAATGCCAGGTTGAATGAAGCTCAAGCTAGAATCAAGATTGCTGGGAGGAATATCAAAAATTTCAGATATGCACATGATACCACCCTAGTTCCAGAAAGCAAAGAGGAACTAAAGATCCTCTTGACGAAGGTGAAAGAGGAGAGTGAAAAAACTGGCTTAAAATTCATAATTCAAAAAAATAAGATTATGGCATCTGGTCCCAACACTTTATGACAAGGAAAAAATGGAAACAGTGACAGACTTAATTTTCTTGGGCTTCAAAATCACTGCAGGTGATGACTGTAGCCATGAAATTAAAAGATGTTTGCTCCTTGAAAGAAAAGCTGTGACAATCCTAGACAGCGTATTAAAGATATCACTTTGTCAACAAAGTTCCGTTTAGTCAAAGCTATAGTTTTTCTAGTAGTCATGTACAGGTGTGAAAGTTGGACCATCAAGAAGGCTGAGCGCTAAAGAATTGATGCTTTGGAACTGTGGTGTTGGAGAAGACTCTTAGAGTCCCTTGGACAGCAAGGAGATCAAACCAGTCCATCCTAAAGGTAATCAGTCTTGAATACTCATTGGGAGTTAATTATAATCTTCACTAGAGTGGTAGCTCTGGAGACAAAGCTAAGTTGTTTTTTTTTTTTTTTTTAGTGCATTTGTATTTGCCGCTCTGAGACTCCTGTGGTACATGACTGTTGGAATGTGGTGGCATCACAGGGAAAGTTAAACGAAAAAATACTTGCAAACTCAAATAAATAATATGGGAAAAATATAGAACAACCTTAAAATTGTAATTTTCAAAAAGTAAATAAATGCTTTCTATATATTTCTCCTGCACTTCCTTTCTAACTTGCTTAATATTTATGTTTGCAGTGGACCTTTGCATATTCATAATCTGGCTAAAAGCCATACTAATCTATTCTGCTTTAAGCTTTCTTCATTGGTATGAAAAACAAATAATGAATACAATTATTTACTCTTCATCCTTAGTTCAGGATCATTACAGTTGAACTTTCATTTCTAATAAGATTTTAAAAAAAGTTGCCAAGTGAGCCATAGTTTAGCATGAGTTCCTAGAGTGAAATACTACTGAATTTTACTATTATATAAAAAATTTTTCAGTTCAGCACTGTTCTTCTATATGATATAATTCTAACTTGTCAGTATTCTTTGTGAAAATCATCTGCATTTATGTTCAGATATCTTTCTTCAATTTAAATGTTGAGCTTTATAAATAAAAAAAATAATGTTTGCAAATCTCAGGTTAAAAATATATGTAAAGTTATGATGATATCATTGTTCATTTAAAGTATCTACCATCCAATGATATGTAATTATTTTTTTTTATTTTGTCATTAGTAAACATAGATTCATTAAAATAACTATGATATAATTGAGTGTTACCTGGTTATACCACTATATGTTGCACTACTTTAATTTTCTGGTTGTATGATCATTAGCGTCATTGCTAATATCCATTTAGTGCTTCAATGTCGATTCTGCTAACAGAAACTGACAAATCCTAGAGAATATCTATCTGAGTCCTATATTCTGTCATGTCATATAACTCTGTCTTTCAGCTAAATTTTTCTTTCATCCACCATTTCTTTCTGGCACCTTATGCTTTGGAAGTAATTTTTAAAAAGGAATAAACAGCAATGATATTATACATATGTATAATGACCTTTAATGCTTTCATTAATTATTTTATAAGTATTGTTCCTTCTGAGGATTATTTTTGTGAATTCCTATTTATCCTGATCAAGGCAGGTAGACATTACCTTGGAGAGTGCATTCCCCAGTGCTTCTTCCTTGTTTCATCTCTAGATCTAACACAATGATTTTATTGGCTTTGGTCTTTAGTAAGGTATTGTAAATTTTTGTTTTCTTTTTTGTTGTTCTTCAGTCGCTCAATACGTCCCGACTCTTTGTGACCCCATGGACTGCAGCATGCCAGGCTTCCCTGAGCATGTTCAAACTTCCCAGAGTAGGTTCAAACTCATGTCCATTGAGTCAGTGATGCCATCCAACCATCTCATCCTCTGTTCTCCTGTTCTCCTCCTATCTTCAGTCTTTCCCAGCATTAGCGTCTTTTCTAATGAGTCAGTTCTTTGCATCAGGTAGCCAAAGTACTGGAGCTGAAGCTTTAGCACCAGCCCTTCCAATAAATAATCAGGGTTGGTTTTCTTTAGGATTGACTGGTTTGATCTCCTTGCAGTCCAGAGGACTCGCAAGAGTCTTCTCCAGCACCACAGTTGGAAAGCATCAATTCTTCAGTGCTCATGGCTCCAGTCGGTAAAAAAAAACGCTTGCAACACGGGAGACCTGGCTTTGATCCCTGGGTTTGAAGATCCCCTGGAGAGGACATGGCATCCCACTCCAGTATTCTTGCCTGGAAGATCCCCTGGACAGAGGGGCCAGGCAGGTTCAGTCCATGGGGCTGCAAAGCATCAGACACAACTCAGCGCAGCGCAGCACAGCACAGCACAGCAGCCTTCTCTGTGGTCCAGCTCTCACGCTTACATTGTGCCTTCATTAAGGACAGGGATTTTTCTCAGATTTTAGCTAACTCTTGGACAAATAATGTGAAATAAATATCTGTTAAAATAAATTCTATACAGAATGTTATTTTAAGTATTAGAGTGTATGTGTTTAAAATTATACAGCCCAAATCTTGCTTCACAGTGGACTTTTCCTATGGAATTTTATTTTTAAATGGACTGCTAAAATAAGTATAAAGTGTTTTATCACATGGAAATATTTTTCTGTTTCAGAGAAAGGTATAAATTCAGTCTAAGAAAACTTACAGGTTTTACAAATTTTGCAAAATTTTGATAGTATATTTTATTTTTAATTAGAAATATTTTTTGGAACAAAGTCCCACTGAATTATTTTGATAGCAATTCCTTTTTGCTTATTTTTAGTAAGTACCTTATTTTTTATAATCTTATACAATTATAAAATCAAGTAAAAGAATAGATTAAAAAACAGAAGTGAAACCTGTATCCCTTGATGTCAAGTTTTGGATTCTAGAGTGACTGTGTGGGAAGCAGACACATAGGAAAGTTACCACTGTGACTGTTAGTTCAGTTAGGGATAATTTCAGCTACAATTAAAGTGAATTCTAAAGTAAATTACATAAGAAAGTGTCACTCTTCCTTATATGAAGTAATACCATTGAAATGGTTGGTAGTCTTTATGCTCTAAGTAATGGCAGGACTTTGGAAAGACAATTATGGAATTGTGGGAGCATTTACAAATGACTGCAAGGTGGCTTCAGCCTTGGGCTTCATATTTTCAGTCAAATAGCAGGAAGGAGAAATTTTTCCATTTAATTTAAAAAATAAAAATAAAGTTTTATGATTTTTACAACAGACACATCTTACGTCTTGCTGGCCAGGAATTTATCGCATGACTAGTGAAGGCAAGAAGAGCATGCTGGAAATAGTCATTTGGTTAGTCAGCTTACCGGGTCTGCCGTTTACATTTTCTAAGTTCTCGTGAACTGACCACAGCTATTGTAAAGAAAGATTCACCTCTCTTACTCTTTGCTTTAAAGAACTTACATCACAGTTTCAGAAATTATCATATCAATGTATTACTTTTAAAAAGGAAAGCAAACAAGCACTTGTGGAAAATGTTAGCTAACATGTGCCTGGGGGTTCAGGATGGGGAACACATGTACACCCATGGCAGATTCATTCAATGTATGGCAAAAACCACTACAATATTGTAAAAAAATTAGCCTTCAATTAAAATAAATAAATTAAAAAAAAGAAGAGTCATACTTGTATGTCTACAGGAACTGGGACATGATGTTTACTGTCTAACCCTACATCCAGCTGTCCTGATAAAATAAAGTTTGTTGAAAATGTTTTCAATCAACCCTCTTGATTCTAGTGACATCAACACTCTACTATCAAAGGCACTCAAGCACCTAATTCTTGGGCCTTTATAGGGATCTCCAGTGAGAAAACCCTACTAGATTTCTACTACCACCAAGACAAAATTCAAATAATTCACTTTTACTTTCTCTGATCTTCTAAATCAATGATAACTCATTTGTCTTCCAAATTTTTGCCAACGTTTCTCTGTCAGCTGCTCACTTCTCCATGTCCTCAGTGTTTTTTTCTTATTTTATCCCTCTATTTTCATTTTAGTTTGGTTTTGGAAGAAAACACAAAAAGTGTGTTTTCAATGTGCCATGCTTATTTTTTAATAATGCCTCTAGTGTTTGTATCTAATTTAAGGATTGTTGTTGACCTGAACTAAATTTATGAAATAACAGTTCCATGTAGTTGGAGAAGAGAAAAATGTGTGAGGGCATCCATGTCATATCCATTTACATGAATACCTAAAGGGCTCTTTACATCAAGAAAAACAATTGTTAAATTTGATGACTGATTTTTGCTAATTATAAGAAAGAATTTTCCAGTTGTCAGAATTACTTAGGAAAAAAAAATGCATTGGGATGCACTGAATTCTCTTTGTGAGCATAATTAAATACCTGATGCCCACTAGTGAGTTATACTAGAACTTATAATGGAATTGGAAAACTTCTAGAGTGAATTTGTGGAATATTTGAGAAAGACTCATCAATTAATTCAACAAGTATATAATGAGAACCCATTAAGTGCAAAATTGGGTTCTAAGTCTCCCAGCAGTTATAAAAGATATAGAAAAGAGGCACTAATAAGACACTATCTTAAATGAATATGTACTTTGTACTTTTCATTGAGTTAAGCATTTTATGTATTTTTTTCTCATTTAATCATTACAGCATCTCAAGTTTGTTCATCTCTAATTTAGTAGTGAGGAAATCAAGGCGTAGGAAAGTTCATTATCTTGTCCAAATCTACACAGTAGTATGTAGCCAAACCAGTATTTATAACCAGATCTGTCCAACATCATATATAGAAAGCTGTAAAACACTGATGAAATAAATCAGAGATGACACAAATAGATGGAGAAATATACATGTTCATGGATCAGAAGAATCAATATACTGAAAATGAATATAATACCCAAAGCAATCTGTAGATTTGTTGCATTCCCTATTAAGCTACTAATGGTATTTTTCACAGAACTAGAATGAATAATTTCACAATTTGTATAGAAATACAAAAAACCTCGAATAGCCAAAGCAATCTTGAGAAAGAAGAATGGACCTGGAGGAATCAACCTGTCTGAATTCAGGCTATACGACCATCTGACCTGTCTCTTGAGAAACCTGTATGCAGGTCAGGAAGCAACAGTTACAACTGGACGTGGAACAAAAGACTGGTTCCAAATAGGAAAAGGAGTACGTCAAGGCTGTATGTTGTCACTCTGCTTATTTAACTTATATACAGAGTACATCATGAGAAACGCTGGGCTGGAAGAAACGCAAACTGGAATCAAGATTGCTGGGAGAAATATCAATAACCTCAGATGTGCAGATGACACCACCCTTATGGCAGAAAACGAAGGAGAACTAAAGAGCATCTTGATGAAAGTGAAAGAAGAGAGTGAAAAAGTTGGCTTAAAGTTCAACATTCAGAAAACTAAGATTATGGCATCTGGTCCCATCACTTCATGGGAAATAGATGGGGAAACAGAGGAAACAGTGTCAGACTTCATTTTTGGGGGCTCCAAAATCACTGCTGATGGTGATTGCAGCCATGAAATTAAAAGATGCTTACTCCTTGGAAGGAAGGTTATGACCAACCTAGATAGCATATTGAAAAGCAGAGACATTACTCTGTCAACAAAGGTCCGTCTAGTCAAGGCTATGTATGGTTTTTCCAGTAGTCATGGATGGATGTGAGAGTTGGACGGTGAAGAAAGCTGAGTGCTGAAGAATTGATGCTTTTGAACTGTGGTGTTGGAAAAGACTCTTGAGAGTCCCTTGGACTGCAAGAAGATCCAACCAGTCAATCCTAAAAGAGATCAATCCTGGGTGTTCATTGGAAGGGCTGATGTTGAAGCTGAAACCTCAATACTTTGGCCACCTCATGTGAAGAGTTGACTCCTTGGAAAAGACCCTAATGCTGGGAAGGATTGGGGGCAGGAGGATAAGGGGACAACAGAGAATGAGATGGCTGTATGGCATCACCAACTCGATGGACATGGGTTTGGGTGGACTCCGGGAGTTGGTGATGGACAGGGAGGCCTGGTGTGCTGCGATTCATGGGGTCACAAAGAGTCAGACACGACTGAGCGACTGAACTGAACTCACAGTCATCAAGACAGTATGCTATTGGCACAAAGACAGAAACATAGATCAATGGAACAAAATATAAATCCCAGAGATAAATCCACGCACCTGTGGAAACCTTATGTTTGACAAAGGAGGCAAGAATATACAATAGAGAAAAGACAATCTCTTCAACAAATGGTGCTGGGAAAACTGGTCAACCGCTTGTAAAAGAATGAAACTGGAACACTTTCTAACACCATGCACAAAAACAAACTCAAAATGGATTAAATATCTAAATGTAAGACCAGAAACTATAAAACTCCTAGAGGAAAACATAGGCAAAACACTCTCTGACATAAATCACAGCATGATACACTATGACCCACCTCCCAGAGTAATGGAAATAAAAGCAAAAATAAACAAATGGGACCTAATTAAACTCAAAAGCTTTTGCACAATGAAGGAAACTATAAGCAAGGTGAAAAGACAGCCTTCAGAATGGGAGAAAATAATAGCAAATAAAGCAACTGGCAAAGAATTAATCTCAAAAATATACAAGCAGCTCCTGCAGCTCAATTCCAGAAAAATAAACGACCCAATCAGAAAATGGCCAAAGAACTAAACAGACATTTCTCCAAAGAAGACATATAGATGGCCAACAAACACATGAAAAGATGCTCAACATCAGTCATTATCAGAGAAATGCAAATCAAAACCACAATGAGGTACCATCTCACGCCTGTCAGAATGGCTGTTATCCAAAAGTCTACAAACAATAAATGCTGGAGAGGGTGTGGAGAAAAACCCTCTTACACGGTTGGTGGGAATGCAAACTAGTACAGCCACTATGGAGAACAGTGTGGAGATTCCTTAAAAAACTGGAAACAGAACTGCCATATGACACAGCAATCCCACTACTGAGCATACACACCGAGAAAACCAAAATTGAAAAGACACGTGTACCCCAATGTTCATCGCAGTACTGTTTATAATAGCCAGGACATGGAAGCAACCTAGATGTCCATTGGCAGACGAATGGATAAGGAAGCTGTGGTACATATACACAATGGAATATTACTCAGCCATTTAAAAGAATACACTGAATCAGTTCTAATGAGGTGGATGTAACTGGAGCCTATTATACAGAGTGAAGTAAGTCAGAAAGAAAAACACCAATACAGTATACTAATGCATATATATAGAATTTAGAAAGATGGTAATGATGACCCTATATGACAGCAAAAGAGACACAGATGTATAGGACAGTCTTTTGGACTCTGGGAAAAGACAAAGGTGGGATGATTTGAGAGAATAGCATTGAAACATGTATACTATCATCTATGAAATAGATCGCCAGTCCAGGTTCAATGCATGAGACAGGGTGCTCAGGGCTGGTGCACTGGGATGGTCCTGAGGGTTGGGATGGGGAGGGACGTGAAAGGCGTGTTCAAGATGGGGAACATATGTACACCCATGGCTGATTCATGTCAATGTATGCACAAAGCCACTACAATATTGTAAAGTAATTAGCCTCCAGTTAAAAAAAAAAAAAAATGCACTCCTTGTTCTCTCGTTTTCTCTTTCACCCTTCTTACACCTGAATGTGTTTCCACATTTATTTATTAACACTCAGGAGTTGTAGGAAAATGATGTGAATCATTTTAGGGAGAGAGAAGAAAAAAGGAAAGCCATTTAGTCCCTTTTATTTTATTTTTTTAATTGTTTACCTTTAATGAAGTATAATTAACAAATAAAATTATAGATATTTAAAATGTACAATGTGATGAATTAGCATAAGTATACATTATGAAGTGATTACCACAATCAGGTTAATTAACACAACTATAATATAAAGTTTCCTTCTGTGTATGTGTCTGTGTGTGAAAAGACTGGTTAAAGTTTACTCTCGGAAAATTTCGAGTATATAACTCGGTATTATTAGTTATAGTCTCCGTGGTGTACATTAGATCCTCAGAGCTTATTCATCTTATAACTGAAGGCTGTGCCCCTTGACTTGCATCTCTTCATCTTCCACAACTCCTAACTCTTGATAACCACTGTTAAACTCTATCTTGCTATGAGTTTGATTTTTTTTTAAATTCAAATTATGAGTGAGAGTATACAGTGTTTTTTCTGTCTTACCAATTTACTTAGCATAAAGTCCTCTAGATTCATCCCTGTTGTTGCAAATTAAGGGATTTCCTTCTTATGGCTGAATAATATTCCATTATATATATGTGTGTGTGTATAATATTATATGTGAAAGTGAGTCGCTCAGTCATGTCCGACTTGTTGCAACCTCATGAACTATATAGTCCTTGGAATTCTCCAGGCCAGAATACTGGAGAGGGTAGCCTTTCCATTCTCCAGGGGATCTTCCCAACCCAGGGATCAAACCCAGGTCTCCCGCATTGCAGGTGAATTCTCTCCCAGCTGAACCACAAGGGAAGTCCAATATTATATGTAATATTCATATGTATATATATATATATATACACACACACACACACACCCATACACATGCACAGCCATCTTTATCTTCTTTATTCATTTATCTGGTGATGAACATCTCCATATCTTGGTTATTGTGACTAATGCTGAAATGAAGAGCAATGAAGATGGAAGCACAAATATCTGTCTGTTATTTCCTTCAGATGTATATCTCGAAGCTGGGTCATATGGCGTTATTCTGTTTTCACTTTTTCTGTGAACCTCGATACTATTTTCCATAGTGGCTTTACGAATTTACATTTCCGTCATTAGGTATCTTAGGTACCAATTTACATTTCCATCCTTAGGTACCTCATGGACACTTTATTTGTTGTATTTTTGATAAAAGCCATCCTAATATTAACATTTGTAAAGTGATATTTCACTATGATTTTGATTTGCATTTCCCTGGTGATTAATGGTGTAGAGCATCTTTAAATGTACCTTTTGGCCCTTTTTATGTTTTCTTAATAATCTATTCAGGATTTTTACCCATTTTAACTGGATTGCTTTATTTTTATATAGGTTTCATAAGTTCTTCAATATTTTGTATATTAGCTTCTTATCAAATGTGAGGCTTGCAAATATTTTCTCCCATTCTGTAGGATGCCTTTTCAGTTTTGTTGATGGTTTTCTTTGCTTTGCCAAAACTTTTTTGTTTGATACAATCCCACTTGTTTATTTTTCTCTTGTTGCCTCTATTTTTGATATCATATCCAAAAAAATCATTGCCAAGATCAAAGTCAAGTAAATTTTTTCTCTATTCTCCTAGAAGTTTTATGGTTATGTTTAAATATTTAATCAATTTTGAGCTAATATTTGCGAGTGGCCCAGTATTGTTGTTTGGCATGTGTATATCCAGTTTTACCAACACCATTTACTAAAATGACTATATTTTCCCTATGGTGTGTTCCTGCTTGAAAGTATTGTGTGAGTTTGTATCTGGGGTCTGTATTCTGTTTCATTGGTCTAAATGTCTATTCTTACGCCAGTACTATACTGTTTTGATTACTATAACTTTGTATTATGGTTTGAAATTAAGAAGTATGATGCATTCATATTTGTTCTTCTTTCTCAAGGTTGCTTTGGGCCTTAGCGGCCTTTTGTGGTGTCATAGGAATTTTAAAATGTTTTCTTCATTTCTATAAAAATGAAGCTTTTGATAGGATTTATAGTTTGGATAGGATTTACATTGAGTCTGAACATTATTTTCAGTACTACTGACAGCTTAACAGTATTAATTCTTCCATTCTGTGAATATGGGATACAAAAAATCATCCCTTGATATCTATAGGGGATTGGTTCCAGGAGCACACACTTAAACCAAAATCTATGAATACTCAGATCTCTTAAATAGAATGGTGTAGTATAATGAATACAGTTGGTCCTGTAAGTCCATGAGTTTCACATTTGAGGATTCCACCAACCAGATGGGAATATTGATCAGTGGTTTGTTGAACCTGCATATGAAAAACCCACAAATATATTTATGGAAAAATACCCATGGTGGATCCACAAAGTTCAAACAGTGTTACTGAAGTATCAACTTGATTTCAATTTATTAGTGTCTTTCTCAACTTCTTTCATCAAATTCTTGTCATTTTTAATGTAAAAGTCTTCACCTCCTTGGCTAAATTTATTCTTAAGTATTTTTTGTTTTTAATGTTGTTGTAAATGATATTGTTTTAATTTATCTTCCCATTAGTTCAGTGTTAGTGTATAGAAATGCAACTGATTTTTATATGATCTCTATATATACAGATAGAGTGTATATGTGTATGTGTGTGTGTGTATATACATTTGTTTTTGTTGTGTTAGATGGTCAGTTGTGTCCGGCTCTTTGTGACC
The DNA here is from genome assembly GCF_054371585.1 of Giraffa tippelskirchi. NCBI lineage: Eukaryota > Metazoa > Chordata > Mammalia > Artiodactyla > Giraffidae > Giraffa > Giraffa tippelskirchi. The sequence goes on along the minus strand of NC_137285.1, from coordinate 87,246,837 downwards.
CCATAGACTATAGCCTGCCAGATTCCTCTGTCCATGGGATTCTCCAGGCAACAGTACTGGGTGGGTTGGCATACCCTTCTCCAGGGCATCTTCCCAACCCAGGGATCAAACCTGGGTCTCTTTCATTGCAGGCAGATTCTTTACCATCTGAGCTACCATGCTAGTGTACACACACACACACACACAGACACACACACACACACCCATATACATACATACATGTAATTATCATCTGTAGGAGCAAACTTTGTTTCCTTATTTGCATATATTTTATTTCTTTTGCTTGCCTATTTTCCCTGGATAGATTTTTTTTCTAGTATTGTGTTGGGTAGAAGTGATGAGAGTGGGCGTCCTGGTCTTGTGCCTAATCTTAGAGGAAAATCCTTCAGCTTTCACTGTTGAGTATGATGCTAGCTATGGACCTTGCTTGTATATATGCCTTTATTGTGTTAAAGTACATTTCTTCTATCGGAGAAGGCAATGGCACCCCACTCCAGTACTCCTGCCTGGAAAATCCCATGGATGGAGGAGCCTGGTAGGCTACAGTCCATGGGGTCGCTAAGAGTCGGACACCACTGAGTGACTTCACTTTCACTTTTCCCTTTCATGTTTTGGAGAAGGAAATGGCAACCCACTCCACTGTTCTTGCCTGGAGAATCCCAGGGACGGCGGAGCCTGGTGGGCTGCTGTCTATGGGGTCACACAAGAGTCGGACACGACTGAAGCGACTTAGCAGCAGCAGCACATTTCTTCTGTACCTGATTTATTGATTTATTGAGACTTTTTATCATGAAAAGTTGAAGTTTTCAGATTCTTTTTCTGCGTGGGGGGGGGTATGATTTTTATCCTTCATTCTGTTAATATGATGTATCACATTGATTTGTGTATAATTAACTGCACTTTCAACCTATGATTAAATCCAGCTTGGACATGGTATATGATCCTTTTTATGTGCTTTCAATTCTGTTTGCTAGTATTTTTTTGAGGATTTTTTATCTATATTAATTAAGAAAATTTGCCTGTAATTGTCTTTTCTGATTGTGTCCTTCTCTGGCTTAAGGGTAATGCTGGTCCGATAAGTGAGTTTAGGCATATTTCCTCCTCTTGTGACTTTTAGAAGTATGAGAAAGTTTATATTGATTCTTATATGCATGTTTGTTGGAAATCACCCAGTACTTTTTTGTGTATGTAAGGTTTTTTTTTTTTTTTTTTCTTCAATTTCTGATTGAAACTTTTACTTAATATTGGTCTGTTCAGGTTTGCTATTACTTCATGGCTCAGTCTTGCTAGATTATATGTTTCTAGGAATTTGTTCACTTTATATAGGTCATCCAGGATATTGGCATAGTAATTATAATTGTTCATAGTAATCTCTCATGATCATTTGGGTTTTTGTGGTATAATTATAATTTCTCATAAGGCATTTCTAATTTTATTTATTTGAGTTTACTATCTTTTATCTTAGCCTATCTAAAAGTTTGTCAATTTTATCTTTAAAAAAAAAAAACAAACAAACACAGCCCTTACTTCCTCTGATTTTTTCTATTATTTTTCTGGTCTCTGTTTTATTTATTTTTCTTGCATCTTTGCTTTGTCCTCCCTTTGCTAACTTTGGACTTAGTTTGCTCTTTATTTCTTAAATTGAAGCATAGTTGATTTACAGTGTTGTGTTAGTTTCAGGTTTATAGAAAAGTGATTCGGTTATTTTTTCAGGTTATTTTTCATTTTAGGTTATTACAAGTTATTGAGTTCCCTGTGCTATACATTGAACTTTGCTGCCTATCTATTTTACAGTAGTAGTTTGTATTGGTTAATCCCTTAATCCTAATTTATCTCACCCCCACACCTTTCCCCTTCATGTCTATAAGTTTGTTTTCTATGTCTGTCAGTTTCTATTTTGTTTATAAATTCATATGTATTGTTATTCAGTTCAGTTCACTTGCTCAGTCGTGTCCGACTCTTTGCGACCCCATGAATCTCAGCACGCCAGGCCTCTCTGTCCATCACCAACTCCCGGAGTTCCCCTGAACTCATGTCCATCAAGTTGGTGATGCCATCCAACCATCTCATCCTCTGTCATCCCCTTCTCCTCCTGCTCCCAATCCTTCCCAGCATCAGGGTCTTTTCCAATGAGTCAGCTCTTCACATGAGGTGGCCAAAGTACTGGAGTTTCAGCTTCAACATCAGTCCTTCCAATGAACACCCAGGACAGATCTCCTTTAGGATGGACTGGTTGAATCTCCTTGCAGTCCAAGGGACTCTCAAGAGTCTTTTCCAACATCACAGTTCAAAAGCATCAATTCTTCGGTGCTCAGCCTTCTTCACCGTTCAACTCTCACACCCATACATGATGGCTGGAAAAACCATAGCCTTGACTAGACAGGCCTTTGTTGGCAAAGTAATGTCTCTGCTTTTAAATATGCTATCTAGGTTGGTCATAACCTTCCTTCCAAGGAGTAAACGTCTTTTAATTTCATGGCTGCAATCACCATCAGCAGTGATTTTGGAGCCCAAAAAAATAAAGTCTGACATTGTTTCTACTGTTTCCCCATCTATTTCCCATGAAGTGATGGGACCAGATGCCATAATCTTAGTTTTCTGAATGTTGAGCTTTAAGCCAACTTTTTCACTCTCCTCTTTCACTTGCACATATATGTGGTATTATATAAATATTTGTCTTACTTACTAATATAAATTATCATACTGTTAATATTACAATTTCTAAGTCCATCCATGTTGCCATAATGACATTATTTCACTCTTTTTTATGGCTGAAAATATTCCATGGATATATATTATTTTTTCACAACACAAAGACATGTACCATAACATTTCATTATCCATTCATCTGTTGATGCACGCTTAGGTTGTTTCCATGTCTTGGCTGTTATAAATAGCGCTGCTATGAACATTGCAGTGCATGTAGCTTTTCATATTAGTATTTTTTTTTTCTGGATATATACCCAGGAGTGGAATCACTAGGTGATATGGTAGTTCGACTTTCACGTCTTTAAAGAGCCTCTATATTGTTCTCCATAGTGGCTGCTTCAGTTTACATTTCCACCAACAATGTAGGAGCATTACCTTTTTCTCCATATCCTCTACAGGATCAATTATTTCTAGTCTTTCTGGTGATAGCCATTCTAACTGGTCTGATGTGATACTACTTTATTGTAGTTTTGAATTTTATTTCTCTAATGAATAGAAATGTTGAGCTTTTTATGTGCCTATTGGCTATCTGTATGTCATTTTGGGGATATGTCTATTTAGGTCTTCTGGGCATTAATTCTTTTTTTTTAATATTGAATTGTATGAGTTATTTGTATATTTTGCATATTAAACCCTTGTTGGCCACATTGTTTGCAAATATTTTCTCCCATTCATTATGTTGTCTTTTTTGTTTTCTTGAATGTTTTTCTTGGATCTGCAAAAAAATTTAGGTTTAATTAGGTCTAATTTGTTTATTTTTGTTTTTATTTCTTTTGCCTTGGGAGAGATTTGGATCCATTCTTGGTTTTATAGTTCCTTGAAGTGTAAAGATGGATTGTTTATCTGAGATATTTTTTCTTTTTTTTCTTAATGTAGACATATATCATTACAAATTTCTCTCTTAGAATTGCTTTGCTTTATCTGAGAAATCTTGGTATGTTGGGTTTTCATTTTGGTTTGTTTCAAGATATTTTTTGATTTCCCTTTTGATTTCATTTTGAATCATTGGTTTTTCAAGAGTGTAATTTATTTGCACATATTTGAGTTTTACAGTTTTCCTCTTGTTATTGCTTTCTAGATCCATAACAGTATGATCAGAAAAGATACATGGTATGACTTTGATATTCTTAACTTTGTGAAAAAATGTTTTCTGACCTAGCATAGTATCTATCCTAAGAATTTTCCATGTGTACTTGAGAAGAATGTATACTCTGCTGCTATTGGGTAGAATGCTTTTATATGTATATTAGGTCAGTTTGGTCCAACATATAGTTTAAGTTCATTGTTTCCTTATTGATTTTCTGTCTGAATGATCTATCTTTTAGTTCAGATAGTGCAGTATTGAAGTCCCCTACTATTATTGTATTGTTATCTGTTTCCCCTTCAGATCTGTTAGTATTTGTTTGATATATTTAGGTGCTCCAAATTTTGGTTCATATTTACAGTTGTTATTTTCTATTCATGAATTGATCCTTTTATTATTATAAAAGGGCTTCCCTCAAAGCTCAGTTGGTAAAAAGTCTGACTGCAATGCAGGAGATCTGAATTCAGTCCCTGGATTGAGAAGATGCCCTGGAGAAGGAAATGGAAACCCACTCCAGTATTCTTTCCTGGCGAACCCCATGAACAGAGAAGCCTGGCGGGCTCCAGTCTATGGGCTCACAAGAGTCAGACACGATTGAGTGAATAAGCGCACAGGATGCATTATTATGTAATGACTTTATTCAACTCTTGTTACAGGCTTTTGCTTAAAGTCTTTTTGCCAGATATAAGTAGAGCTTTCTCAGTTTTCTTTGGGTTTCATTTTCATAGACTATCTTTTTCTATCTCATCACTTTCACTCTGTGTGTGTCCTTAAAGTTGAAATGATGTGCTTGCAGGCAGCATATAGTTGGGTATTGTTCATTTATCCATCTGGCCACACTGTGCCTTTGGATTGGCAAATTTATTGTATTTACATTTAAATTAATTATTCATTGATGACGATTTAATAACATCATCTTTTTGTTTTCTAATTTCACGGTTCCTGTGTATTTTTCTTCCTCTCTTGTTGTCTTCCTTTGTGAATTTATGATTCTCCATAGTGGTATTTTTTAATTTCCTTCTCTTTATCTTTTGTGACTCTATTGTTAGTTTTTGTTTACTGGTTACCATGGGACTTACACAAAGCATTTTATAGTTATTTTAAGTTAACAGCTTAGTTCAATTGCATACAAAACTTCTAACTTCCCCCTCCCACATTTCATTTTTTATGTTAAATTTTGTATTTTTACATTGAGTATCCTATATCTATAGCTATTTTTAATATGTTTGTTCTTTTATCTATATATTAGAGTTAAGTGATTAACATCCCACCATATTATAGTATTAGAATATTCTGAATTTGACTGTATACTTACTTTTACAATGTATATTTAATTTCTATATATTTTCATGTTTCTAATTAGAGTCCTTTCATTTCAACTTGATCAATGCCTTTCAGCATATCTTATAATGCAAGTCTAGTCATAATGAATGCCCTCTCTTTTTTTGTATGGAAAAGTGTTTATTTCTCCTAATTTCTGAAGAACAGCTTTGTTTGGTAAAGTATTCTAGGTTGAAAGATGATTTTTTTTTTTTTTTTAGTATTTTGAATATATCATTCCTCTCTCCTGATAAGAAAAAAATTCTTCAAAGGAGTTTTCTGACAGCCTTAAAGGTTCCCTTGTATGTTAAGAAAACTAAGATCATGGCATCTGGTCCCATCACTTTATGGGAAATAGATGGGGAAACAGTGTCAGACTTTATTTTTGGGGGCTCCAAAATCACTGCAGATGGTGATTGCAGCCATGAAATTAAAAGATGCTTACTCCATTGGAAGGAAAGTTATGACCAACCTAAATAGCATATTAAAAAGCTGAGATGTTACTTTGTCAAAAAAGGTCCATCTAGTCAAGGCTATGGTTTTTGCAGTGGTCATGTATGGGTATGAGAGTTGGACTATAAAGAAAGCTGAGCACCGAAGAATTAATGCTTTTGAACTGTTGTGTTGGAGAAGACTGTTGAGAGTCCCTTTTACTGCAAGGAGATCCAACCAGTCCATCCTAAAGATAAGTCCTGGGTGTTCATTGGAGGGACTGATGTTGAAGATGAAACTCCAATACTTTGGCCACCTCATGCGAAGAGTTGACTCATTGGAAAAGACCCTGATGCTGGGAAGGATTGGGGGCAGGAGGAGAAGGGGATGACAGAGGATGAGATGACTGGATGGCATCACTGACTCAATGGACATGAGTTTGGGTAAACTCCTGGAGTTGGTGATGGACAGGGAGGCCTGTCATGCTGCGGTTCATGGGGTCACAAAGAGTCGGACACGACTGAGTGACTGAACTAAACTGAACTGTATGTTAAGATGTTTAAATGTTGTTTTTAAAATTTTTCTCTATGTTTAATTTTATACTTTTATTATAATGTTCTTAGAAATTTTTTGTGTGTAAGAGGGAATCTTTTGGAGGATGTGTGAGCTTCATGATGCCTAAATCTCTCCCTAAATATAGACATTTTTCAGCCATTATTTCCTTGTATAACTCTCCTACCCCTTTTCCCTGTCTCTGTGTATATTTTTCACTTAATGGTTTCCCATAACTCATATAAAGTTGTTCATTTTTAAATTTTTTTTCTTCATTCTCTTGTGCCGCTTTGCCTGAATAATTCCAAATGACCTGTATTTTATTATCCAGACTCCTTCTTCTGCTTGATCAAGTTGGCTTTTAACAGTTTTTATTATATTTGTCATTTTTTTTTTTCATTTTCTTCATTGTATTTTTCAGTTCTAGGCAATGAAAGCAAAACTAAGCAAATGGGTTAGGTATCACATTCATGGCATTACTACAGGACACAGAATTTTATAATATAGAAAATTGTAGCTTTTAAAAAAAAATTACCTTACTGCCCTGAGAAGAAAAAATAATGATTTAGATTCAACACTGTGTGTGTGTTTAGGAAAAAGGGACAAATATTAAACTCTCTGATCACTTAGAAATGTTTAAAAAGGGTAACAGATGCTCTTAACAAAAATGATTTAAAAGAAACATGCTTCTTATCAATACAGGAGAGTAGATTATCTTTCCAAGACTGCTTCCGACATGTATATCACATTTGTGTGTGTGTGTGTGTGTGTGTGTGTGTTTGCAGAAGCATTTCTCTGTCACACATATGCATCTGATCTTCAAAATAAACTTTAGCATGAAAACATTACTGAGGTAATATAACTGATGTGGTGTGTCTCTATACTGAGGTAATGTAACTGATACAGTGTGTCTCTATGCTAGCAGTTAATTCTGTGTGTACTCTGAGACTTAAAATGAATCAGAGCTCTCTTATTAAATGATATCCTGGTCTTTATCAGCCTAGCGTTTATCACCAAATTATCCATGCACTAGAGACATACTGTTAATTGAACTTATAAGGATTTGAGTCCCCCCATTCTGTTAACTTTTAGAGCTATATTATCAACAAATGATACGCATAACATGATTCACACATGCACACACACACACAAAGCAGGGCGTATTTTTACAGCTATAGAGTTCTATATTAACAAAGTTATATTTTTCGTTATCTATAAGTAAAATTTTTTAAATTATTTTCTGTCCATGATAATTTATCTTTAGTACCAGATCTGTGTCTCCAATTTTGAAAATTTTTCTTGTTTACTTTGTATTCCAGTGGTCTATTAGGTATCTTGATTTCAGCTGCCTTTCCTTTGCTTTTTTAGATTGTGTTTATACCATAGATAAATATTAAATATATGCGACATATAATGAATATGGCATGAATATATATATATATATTATCACTAATTATTAATTATCTGTAGTTATTGATACACTGAATACGTATACATACATATATTGATATATATGGTAAATGGCATGGTAACGGTAAATGGCACTATAAGATATTACCCTAGTAAGCTCTAGTTAATTATATGGCTTAGTTCCTCATAAGGTGACTAATTGAGAAAGGGGCTATAGCTTATTCATCTTTGCATTCCCAAGGCTTAGTACAGCGTCAGGTTTATATTATGCCCTACATATATGTTTGGTGTCATTCTCTAAAGGGTGGTACAAAGAATTTGTTTAAAATTCTGTATTGTCAGTAGTTTATGTGAAAACAAGGTAAAGTTACTAAATAAAATGTCACTTTTTCATAAGGTATTTGATAATGATCCCATTTCCAGCAGCTTTTTACTTTAAGCACAGATGGTGGATCTGAGATAGATAGGTAGATAAAAGTGATGATAGATAGATAAAGAGGAAAGCATTAATATTGACAGTTATAAAACATTGAGGCTGCTTCCACGTCCTGGTTGTTGTAAACAGTGTTTCAGTGGAAGCTGGACTGCATGTATCCTTTCGGGCCATATTTTCCCCAGATATATGTGCACGAGTGGGGTTGCAGGGCCATACGGTGGCTCTATTTTTGTTTATAAGGATCTGCCGTACTGTTCTCTGTAGTGGCTGTACCAGTTTGCATTCCCACCAACAGTCTAGGAGGGTTCTCCTCTCTCCACATTCTCTCCAGCATTTACTGTTTGTGGATTTTTTGATGATAGCCATATAGACTGGTATAAGGTACTATCTCATCGTTGTTTTGTCGTATCTTTCTCTAATATTTAGCGATGATGAACATCTTTTCATGTGCCTCATGGCCATTTGTATGTTTGCTTTGGAGAAATGCCTATTTAAATTTTCTGTCCATTTTTCTTTAGGTTGTTTGTTTTGATGATATTAAGACTCATGAGCTGTTTGTAAATTTTGGAGACTAATCCCTTTTCAGTCACATCATTTACAAATTATTTCTCCTTATCTATGTGTTGTCTTTTCTTTTTCTTTTTATTTTTTTGCAGTGTAAAAGCTTTTAAGTACACCCTGTTTATTTTTGTTTTCATTTCCATTATTCTGAGAGATGGATCGAAAAACATATTACTGCAGTTTATGTCAGAGAGTGTTCGGTCTATATTTTCCTCTAGGATTTTTACAGTATCTGGTCTCACATTTAGGTCTTTAATCCATTTCGAGTTTAGTTTTGCATGTGGTGCTAAAGAATTATCTAATTTCCTTTTTCACATGTAGTGAATCTGTGGATTGCCTCGGGTAGTACAGTCATTTTGTCAATACTGATTCTTTCAATCAACTAACATGGTATATTTTTTCCATATGAGTCCTCTTAAATTTCTTTCATTAACATCTTATAGTTTTCATAATATGGGTCTTTCATCATTTTATTCTTTTTGATGCAGTGGTAAATGGAATTGTGTCTTGAATTTCTCTTTCTAATCCATTGTTGTTAGTGTGCAGAAATGCAACAGGTTTCTGTGTATTAACTTTATAACCTGCAACTTTATCAAATTCATTGATAAGCTCTAGTAGTTTTCTGGTAGTGTCTTTGGAATCTTCTATGTATAGTATGTCATCTGTAAAGAGTGACAGTTTAACTTCTTTTCCTATTTTGGTTCCTTTTATTTCTTTTTCTTCTCTGATTGCTGTAGCTAGGACTTTCAAAATTTGCTGAATAAAAGTGCTGACAGTTGATATCCTTGCTTTGTTCCTAATCTTAGAGGAAATGCTTTCAGCTTTTCACCATTGAGAATGATGTTAGCTGTAGGTTTGTCATATATGTCATATATCTTTTTGAATTAGGGTTTTTTGGGGTGTATGACCAGGCACGGGATTGCATACAACACAGGAAACTCTTTTCAATATTCCATAATGACTTATATGAGAAAATAATCTGTAAAAGAGTGGATATCTGTATATGTATAACAGATTCACTTTGTTTACACCTGAAACTAATGCTTCATTGTAAGCCATTGTATCCTTTGGGGCCATGTTTTTCTCCAGATATATGCACAGGAGTGGGATTGCAGGGTCATACTGTGGGTCTATTTTTGTTTTTAAAGAATCCTCCATACTATTCTCCATAGTGGCTGTACCACTTTGCTTACTCCAATAAAATTTTTAAAAGAAATTGAATAAGAATGTTTCTTCTCTATTTTTTTTTTTTTTGGTTTAATTTTCTGTAGTCCAGCAAGTTAAAATTATTTCAAATATCTGTTACATGATATGTTTTATTTTTAAAACTTTGATAAAATATTTATTTCATTTACTTTGAAACTCCAGAAAATCATAACAGATAAAAATCAATGTGAATGTGAAAAAATGTAAAAGTCTTTTTGTACTTTCTTAAAGTCTATAGGGAGGTTTATAACAGTTTCTCAGTGTTTCACTGTGGACACGTATATTCAGATGAGGGAATTTTTTAGTTTCTGTAACTTACATAACCTTGTTATTACACCTCTGTCTCACTAAATGGAGAGGTTTAGGGGAATTAAAACTTGCCAATTAAATTATTTCATTTCCTTCAGGTTTAAATACCTATGTTTAAAAGCAATGACTATTGATTAAACATGTAATTCTTTCAGAGATTCTTCCTTCCCTTCTTACTGTCTCCGTCCGCCAGAGCTTCTCTGGTGTAGCAGAAAGCCTTTGGGGTTTTGTGGAGAACGGAGCAGGGTCTTGTCCTTGCATGTGGGCCCTTGCTTCGAAGTTCACTGAGGGAGGGGGCTGTTAATTTCAAAAGAGAGATTCAGTAAAGAAAGGCTGAGTTACTAAGTATAGAAAATTTAAATGAGCAGAGAATGGATTTAGAGATGTATGTTCAAGGTAAACAGAAAAAAATACAAAGAACTGAGGATGACTTTGGGACTTTCGATTGAGGTCTAGTAGAGAATTATGTTTCCCAGGTGGTGCTAGAGGTAAAGAACCCACTTGCCAATACAGGAGACACAAGAGATGCAGGTTCAATCGCTGGGTTGGGAAGATCCCCAGGAGGAGGGCATGGCAAGCCATTCCAGTATTCTTGCCTGGAGAATCCTAGGGACAGAGAAGCCTGACAGGCTACGGTCCAGAGGGTCACAAAAAGACAGACATGACTGAAATGTCTTAGTATGCACACACACTCATTCTCTATGAAAGTAGACAATGATAATTTAGAAAATGGCAGTGGTCAGCCTGAATGATCTACTGTAGTAGCAGCTGTGGACAGATATTAGGGGCTTGTGGTGATCTAAGATAGATGTAGAAAGCAGAGAAAATAGAATATCAAAATCTTTATATATTCTTCTTTACTTTTAATGAGATCATCATTCCTTTCCACTTTCTATTATTCCTGTCTGAGAAAGGCAGATTTGGCAAAATTGTCTGTTGTTATAAAGAAGAGGGATGGGCTGCTTTTTCTATTTCAGTTCTGCTCTCTTATATCTGTACAGCACATGAGACTTGTCTACATCCAATCTTCTCTCTGGCTCTACTACTAAGATCCTTGTTACTAAGAGTCTATTTTCTCATCTATTTCCAACTCATCTATTATGCTGTGTTGCTAAGGGATCAAACCTACAGCAATAGAAATGCTGGTAGAGAGGTGAGATCTGATTCAGCAGGATTTTGAACTTAACAAACTATAGCAGAACTGACAGTTGTCTTACATTTTCAAGATAGATGAAGAGGATTTGACTGACATATTATTGCCCTTGGGTCTTTTATTGCTCATGGGTGCAATAAAATACTTAAGGTTAAAATATTATTTGATTCATCTGTGCTGTGCTTAGTCACTCAGTCGTGTATGACTCTTTGTAACCCCACGTGCTGTAGCCCGCCAGGCTCCTCTGCCCATGGGGATTCTCCAGGCAAGAATACTGGAGTGGGTTGCCATGCACTCCTCCAGTTTATTGATCTAGTCCTATAGGAAATACTTTAAACCTGATGAGCTACCAGTGTTTTTAAAAACCCTTAAAGATTAGTAAATATACATTATCATTATAATAACAAATTAAGCCTAATATTTATAGAAATTTGCTATAAAAATGCTTTGGTACTTCCTGAAACTAAATGAAACAATGTATAAGAAATAAAAATGATTTCACAATACATTCATATGTTCAATGAAACAAAAAAAATTCTTGCATTCCTTGTATGTATGCTCAGTCATATCAGACTCTTTTGCAACCCCATGGACTGTAGCCTGCCAGGCTCCTCTGTCCATGAGATTTCCCAGGCAAGAATACTGGAGTGGGTTGCCATTTCCTTCTCCAGGGGATCTTCATGATCCAGAAATCTAACCTGTGTCTTCTACAAGTCTCCTACATTGGCAATCGGATTCTTTACCACTGTGCCACCATAAGCCTTTTACAAAATCTTATAGATTCTATGCTAAACTTGGTTGCACTGTTTTTTGAATTTAGAATATACCAAAGGCATCTCTTCCAATAATAATTTTAAGTTTTTGGTAATTTATGTATTTTCTGGAAAGAGAGGCTTTTGGAAGACATGACTGTTTTTAAGTATTTGAAAAGCTGTCATTAGAGACAGCAAACTTTATCAAGTTTCTTTCATTGAAAACATTTAAAGCAGAAGCTATGTAAAAACTTAGGATACTGTAAGCAGAACACTTAGGTAGGTGATTGAACTTGTTGACATTTGCTTCTCATTCTATTTCATGTATTCAAGGATTGTATTGTGGTTTCTAAAGACATCACTGTGTGTTTCTAAACAATAAGAAGAGACAGAGATGGCTAAGTGAGGTTTTTATGAAATATCTTAAGAAATGTTAAAAAGAGTGTGGCTTTATCCAGGAAAAAATAGTGCCATCTAAATTTTATTTACAAAAGTAGTCCCATTACTCAAGTACCCTTTCCTCGCCTTCTCCTGAAAGACCAACGTATTATAATTATAGGCTGAGAAACCACCATCCTTAGAGCTGTTGCTTATCCAAATTATAACATTCAATTAACTCCTTCCTATTACAAGTGGGTTATACATGACTATGGAGGGCTAACACACACTGAAAGAGAGTTACACTTATGTGTTCAGTGTCCATTAATTACTCTAAATAATTTAATAATTTACCTCGAAAATATGGTAATGAGATTAAATTACATCATTATGTATTTCTCTGTCATTTGAAGATAGCATACTCACTATAATCTCATGAAAATATATCTCTGGTATTACATTGTAAATTAATTATTCTTTTAGGAACTATTTTAATGTCACTAGTTTACATCCTTTCAACAGCTAAAGTGAAAGATATGATATTAATGATATAAATAAATAAATTATATTAATAAATAAGAAAGAGGAGAAGGAAGGGGATGCAGAAAAAGAGGAAGGGAAAGAAAGAAAAATGAAATAAAGGTCAAGAAGGAGGAGAAGGTAGTAGAGGAGAAAGAGCAAAGGAGGAGGAGGAGGAGAATTGTTCTAATACTTTCTTCTCATTTAATTCTATTTCTCCAGACCCTGTATCCTCTCTTCACTGTAGTATGTTCAGGAGGTTTTGTCAGCTCTGTGCTGCAGATGTCTATGCTTACGTGGTAACATAAAGAGGACAAATTTGTTTTCTTTGTATTTTTCCTTGCTGACACCCAAGCATAAGCAAAACTGTACATAAGCAAATGAGCCAAATGATTATGGGTAATTAACTGGTGGAATATATGAAAGCAAATTGTTTGTTGTATATAATAGAGCAGTGTTTTGGGGATTTTTGTTTCTTTTTTTCTTTATAAAATTATATTATCATTAAAGTATATCTGGAACCAGCCAGTCAGGACACTCACTGAAATTTAGCCAATTAGAAATCAACTCTGAGCATTTCTGCAAGAAGTTTTCTAGAATGTTCAAGTGGTTTTGAAGTCTGGAAAATGATGAAATTTCATCATGATGTTCATCTATTGCTATTAAAAGAATACAATAGTTTGAGCTCTTAAATTATAACCTTTAGATTAGATTTTTATCATAGTATTTGGTATCATTTTGAACTCTATAATGAAGTAATTGATCTCATTGTTATTGTGTGCCAATTTCAAGATACATAATTTGTTTGTCATTTATCACACTTTATAATCTCCATTGATGATGACTACAGCTTTAATATAGTTCTGGTTTGATTAGTGTAATGTCATTTCCAAGTTTCATTATCTTCAAAGGATATAATAATTATGTCTCTTTTCCTGTCAAGTCTTACACTTTACATGAACACTAAATTTACTTCAAAGGGTCTATTAAAACAAATTTTATTAAATCACCCCTCTTTAAATACAATAAGATGTCATCTTGAAAACTTGAATATAAGGTAATAAGAATCTTTGAGTAGTTTTAAGAGCTAACATGTCTAGGTTAGTTCAGTTCAGTCCCTCAGTCATGTCTGACTCTTTGCAACCCCGTGGACTGCAGTACGCCAGGCTCCCCTGTCCATCACCAACTCCTGGAGCTTACTCAAACTCATGTCCATGGAGCTGGTGATGCCATCTAACCATCTCATCCTCTGGCGTCCCCTTCTCCTACTGCCTTCAATCTTTCCCAGAATCAGGGTCTTTTCTAATGAGTCAGTTCCTCATATCAGGTGGCCAAAGTATTGGCGTTTCAGCTTCAACATCAGTCCTTCCAATGAATATTAAGGACTTATTTCTTTAGGATGGACTGGTTGGATCTCCTTGCAGTCCAAGGGACTCTCAAGAGTCTTCTCCAGCACCACAGTTCAAAAGCATCAATTCTTCAGTGCTCAGCTTTCTTTATGGTCCAACTCTCACATCCTTACGTGACTACTGGAAAAATCATAGCTTTGACTAGATGGACCTTTGTTGGCAAAGTAATGTCTCTGCTTTTTAATATGCTGTGTAGGTTGGTCATAGCTTTTCTTCCAAAGAGCAAGCATCTTTTAATTTCATGGCTATAGTCATCATTTGTGGTGATTTTGGACCTCAAGAAAATAAATTATGTCACTGTTTCCATTGTTTCTTTTTCAACTTGTCATGAAGTGATGGGACTGGATGCCATGGTCTTAGTTTCTGAATGCTGAGTCTTAAGCCAGCTTTTTCTCTCTCCTCTTTTAATTTCATCAGTAGGCTCTTTACTTCCTCTTTGCCTTCTGCCATAAGGGAGGTGTCATCTGTATATCTGATGTTACTGATGTTTCTTGCAGCAATCTTGATTCCAGCTTGTGCTTCATCCACCCAGCATTTTGCATAATGTACCCTGCATATAAATTAGATAAGCAGGGTGACAATATACAGCCTTGATGTTCTCCTTTTCCAGACAACAGTCTGTTGTCCCATGTCCAGTTCTAACTGTTTCTTCTTGACGTGCATACAGATTTCTCAGGAGGCAGGTAACGTGGTCTGGTATTTCCATCTCTTGAAGAATTTTCCACAGTTTGTTATGATCCACATAGTCAAAGGCTTTAGCATTGTCAATGAAGCAGACATAGATATTTTTTCTGGAATTCTTTTGCTTTTTCCATTATCCAGTGGATGTTGGCAACGTGATCTCTAGTTCCTCTGTCTTTTCTAAATCCATTTTGAACATCTGAGAGCTCTCGGTCCATGTACTGTTGAAGCCTGGCTTGGAGAATTTTGAGCATTACTTTGCTAGCATGTGAGATGAGTGCAATCATACAGTAGTTTGAACGTTCTTTGGCATTGCCCTTCTTTGGTAGTGGAATGAAAACTGACTTTTAGAATTTCACTACTTTGTGAAATTTTCAGAAAAACAGCAGGCTATATATATATATATATATATCACTTATTCTTATGTACATTCTCAGAGCGTGGAAACATCTTTACTGGGATTTGAGTTCTTTATTTAATTGCCAGATTCTCATGGAGCATCATGAAAGAGGAAGATTTACGCATTCAGATCTAGATTGTATTCACAGTTCTACCACTTACTACTATTTTTTTTCCTTAGAAAACTTACTCATTTTCTGATTTTGAATCCCTGATCTATACAATGCAGATAACGCCATCAAGTTCTTAGAGTTACTGTGAGGTGATAATATACAGAAAAGGACCTAACATATTGTCTGACTTAATCAGATTCAACCTGTGTTAAGTCTCTTCCCGCCTTTATAATTTTATTAAGATATTTCTGTACCATAATTGTGATTGTTAGTTTTTTGTGTCTTTATTTTCTATTGAAGCTGTTTTTATTTTCACAAAATTTCTGTTAATTTTGATAAACTAGAAGTAGATTATTTGGTTAGGTAAGAAATAGTCTATCACCCAAACATTTTTTGTTTATTCTGTTGATATTCCTGGGATACATACGCACATTGCATATTGTAACATTCTCAAATCATCTCAGAAGGAAGATTATATTATTTGGTAATCAGGTGGTAGACATTGCTAGCTACCTACTTAATATTATATCCTTTTTCTGTTCTTCCTTAGTGACACAAATTTATTCGTTTGGATAATCAGCAATATAATCAACAGAAAGTACTTAATTTTTCTAAACTTCTTTTTTGAAGGTTTTGAAATATTCTTGCCTCCTCCTATATATTCAGTCTTCACCAAATTATTAACATTCTGCTTCAGTTATCTGAGACTTTTTTTTCCTTTTAATGCTTCCTCTACCTAGTCATGGGCTTCCCTGGTGGCTCATAAGGTAAAGAGTCTTCCTGCAATGAGGGAGACCTGGGTTCAATCCCTGGGTCAGGAAGATCCCCTGGAGGAGGGCACAGCAACCCACTCCAGTATTCTTGCCTGGATAATTTCACAGACAGAGAAACCTGGCAGGCTACAGTTCATGGGGTCTCAAAGAGTTGAACCCAACTGAGAGTCTGAGCACATACCTAGTCATACCTTTCTTTGATTCACTGAAGAACCCTTCTCTTTCCTTTTATTTTAATGTCATATTTTCTTTTAATTGAAATCTGTTTCCCAGATTTTCAAGAGCATTTCTCAAGAAGTATCAATCATTGTTACAGATCTAATTTTAATTTTATATGGTCATGAAATAATTGATAGAAACCTACATTTTGATAACAAATATGTTGTTGTTTAGTCGCTCAGTCATGTCTGGCTCTTTTGTGACCCCATGGACTGTAGCCTGCCAGGATCCTCTGTCCATAGGATTTCCCAGGCACGGATACTGAGTGGGATGTCATTTCCTTCTCCAAGGAATCTCCTATCCCAGGGATTGAACCCACATCTTCCCCCTTCTCATAGTTAGCTTTCACAAAACTATCATGGTTATGACTGGTATAGCTTTTTTTGCTGTAGTAATCTTAGCTAATCATCTTTGTTTTCTTATACACGTGATTGTAGTTTCCTTGTGACATTACACAACTAAATGGTTTTAAAATATAGATGCATTTCTAATCACCTTTTTTGATTATACTACTCCTTTCCTCAGAATTGCATAGTGACTATCTACAACAATACAAAAAAAAAAGGGAGATATTTTTCAATACTCCCATGATGACTTTCCTTCATGTTTAAAATGTAAACATGCACTTGCTGGGCACTTACTGAGTGCTAGGCACCTTATTTAGTTTATTTAATCTTTACAGAATTTCAGGAAAAATAGCTGTTATTATTCTTATTTTAAAGGTAAAGATACAGAGACTTGCACAATTTAGGAAAAATGCCTTGTAAAATTGTAGATATTGAATACAAATGTTTGCCCTTATAATTCTAAAGCAGATGATCATTTTTCCTCTACTTTTTACTAAAATTTATGTGTATATATAACCAGAAAGATAAAGTCTCACATTACTGGATGAGCACCTGGGCTCTGAAACAATACCAGGTTACCAGAAACTTACCATGGGTAGCCTCCCCAAAGTGCTCAGGAAGTAATGCAATTAAAAAAAAAAAAAAGTTATTATAATTCCACTTTCACTATGGAAAGAGATATTACTTCAGGCATATGTTGGTATGGAGATTGAGTAGGGAAGAAATGGATTCCTTTTCTAGCTGCTGGATGTTTTATGTAGGAGGTAGTGAGACTCCATTTCCAAAAAGATCACAAAGTATTTTCTTAATCATTGGAACTGAAGATGCAAACTGGATTTCCAAAGACTGTTTCTCCTCTACTAGATATCTCCTTCTTATGTTTAGTAAATAATTTCTATATGTGTCTGCTTCTTATAGTAATCACTGATGAAATGCTTGCTTGGCAATGTTGTTTAACTTTTGGTAGTTTCATTAAAGTTCATTATGCATTCAGGACTTTTGATAATTTCCTATAATTTCATATGATACTGCTATCATAGCATAACTGTTATTAGTGGGCATTTTATCTAAGATATTCTAGCCATCAAGTTTATTTTATAGCCGAGATCTGCAGATCTATGTGTACGGTTATCACGGCTCTCTTTCCAAATGTGTCACTAATTCTTACGTATAAAACATTTCAAAAATAACAGGTCTAAAGTTGTGTTACTATTACTTATTTAATAAAGTGGAGTAAAAATATAAATATGTGGGAGATAATTTTTTAAAACCTAGGATGTTTTCCTGCAAAATACTTGGATAAATCCATTATATTTATGGTTATCATTTTCTTCTTTTATTTAATAAAGAGTTTAGAGTGGAGGTTTTCAAAGGTTACTTCCTGCTTAATCTTTATCGAGGATGATATTTTGGTAGTAATGGGATGTAAACTATATTTTTAAGACAGTAGAATAATGAGATTTATAAATAAATGTACTGTCTTCATTTGTTGATTCTGCCATAAAAATATAGCCTTCTCACAGCTCTGCAGGCTGGAAAGTCAAGATAAGAATGTTTGCTGATTCAGGCCCCTAATGAGAGCTCTCCTCTGAGCTTGCTGACAGTCCCTTCTCACCACATTCTCCAAAGGCCTTTCTTTGCTTTGGCCATCTCTCTCTATTTTCCTTTCTTAGAATATCATTAATCCCATCGTGAGGTCTTCATGTCATGACCTAATGTATCCCTAATTATCTCTCAAAGGCCCCATCTCTACATCATCCTGTTGGTGGTTATGGCTTAAACCTAAAAAAATTTGGGAGGGGGACACAAACATCCAATCCATACACATACAGCTAAATCGTTAACACATTGGATATAACATATTGTATCTTACAGTAACTGAATCTCTTCTAACTACTTTTGGTTAAGTTTTTGTTATGTATTAGTTAGAAATTAAGATCTGATTTAACTTCTCAAAAATTTGCTTTCTAAAAACACAAATCTTCAGACTTGAGAAATTTAAATAACTTGTTTAATTAAAATAAGAATCATTAAAGTAGAAGTCAACAATTAATATAAACTATAGCTACATGTTATATGGCTACATATTGTATTGTAAAAGTGCTATTAGAAAATTGAATATTTTCTCTGTTCTTTAATCCATAAGAAAAAAAAAAAAGTTAGCTATCTTCCCAGAAAGTGTCTAAAACAGAAAAATGTTGTCTTGCATGTGATAAATGAGCAGGTGGCTAAGCAATACATTTTGACTGAGCATAGTGGATTCCCACTGAGGCTAACAACACTTTTTATTGATAATCTTCCACCATCTGTTCTGAAGATTTATTCACATAAAGAAAAAGGTAGGTGAGAAGAAAGAATGCAAGTAAGTGGCAGTACTTAAATTCTAAATCATGCTGTGACTTTGCAAAGTGGATCAATGCTACTGTTGCTTTTAAAACCATTACAGTGTTTGAGCCAGGAAATCTGATGGATAACTACCATTGTTAGTACCTTTAGTAATATGGGGAGAAAAGTACTTCCAGAAATGTCAGACTCATAAATTTAAAAGGTTGGTGAAAATAGTCCTAGTGTAATTTATCATTTCTATAGGTTTGACATTTTGGCAAAAAGAAAAGAATAATTTACATAGTCATGAGCATCTCAATTAATAGAAGTAAACAGACAAAGTGATACTATACACAGAAGAGAAAAATTTATTAAAGACTGCAAGGTTAAGAACAGAGTTGCCACAGAGTTGATACTTACTGCGTAGAACCATTGAAAGGTAGTAATCAGTGAAAGGTGAAAATGTAGTGGACCAATGTAAGCCTAAATCTGGAAGACAAAGGGAAGAGGCAATTACTAGTGAAATCAAAGAAAAATAGAGGACCTGTGAGTAAGGAATTAAAGAAAAGAGCTGAAGATGGGGGATGGGCTGGTGGTGAAAATAAAGATAAACTACTTATAAAGAGGTAAACTACTTATCTACAACTAGAAGGAGGAATAACACGGTGTTTCAAGAGGTACCAAATAGGTTTACATCTCAAAAGAAAGACAAAAATTGCCTGAGATGATTATTATTAGGATAAGGGTCATTGACTTCAGAGTGACAGTTCAAAACAGAGGTGTTGACATTGTATTTTGGAATAGTGGACTCTGGATCTCAGTGACTCTTGTCAACAAAGTAGTGAAAATATGGGGAAAGCCACCCACTTCAGAATTCTGGCAGCTAGTCAAAGCTACAGAATGAACTAAAAACCCAGAGGAAGCTACATATCCTCCGTAACACAGTGAGAGGACTGTGATGTGTCAAATTCAAGGCAGTCCCATCTCTCCTCCCTTTCCAGCTGAAAGTTCAGTAACCAAAAGCCAGAAGCACTGCGATTGATGAGAGAGAAGTAACCATGTTCAGAGCTCTGTGAAAAACCCTATCTATAGAGCATAGTCAGTGTTTCTGCAAACTTGGCATTTCTCTGGGAAATCTCTAGTCTCAAAGAATGGTGACTTTTTGATTTGACTTGAGTTCAGCTGTTATAGGAGATTCAAGTGCATTACTGAAACTTAGCAAACTGCTGGCAACGTCTCCAGTGCCTAAGGCTGTGATCTGACCAAGACCAGGACTCCAACTCCCTCCAGCAAGTTTGAAAGAGCCCAGGCTACAGCCCATATGCCTTCAGAAACCAGTTTGTCAGTGGAGTGATAACAGGGTAGGAGCAGCAGTCAGTGATGGTCCCTCCCCTGAAATCCAAGGGTGCAAGGCAAATCCCAGAGGAGCCATTTTCACAGCCCAAGCCCCTGGATAATGCCCATCTCAGCTGGTAGAAGCTCTTCTTCCAGGGATAGGCAACCACTGTGGATCCCTGCTGATCATCACTGGCTTGATTCATGCCGGCTGTGGGGAGATTCTGGCTGCTGCCCTGAACTTTGTGGATTTTTCGAACACTTACCTGGTAACCCCTGGCCAGAGGATGGCTTTTCTTCATTGCGGGAGCAGCCATTCTGACTGTGAAGACAAGTCGCACAGTTCTAGAATGAAGGTCAGAATAGGGCTGAAGCTGGTCAGCTCCCTGTGCGCTGGCATTGGAGACTGGGCTTTGGCAGTGGGACTGGCTGCTGGCAGCCAGTGTGCCCAAGTGCCCCAGAAGAGTCTCTTGGTGCTGCTGCTGCTCTGCTCCATCCTGGAGCATGGGGTCACTGCCTTGTCCACTTTATGGACTTTCATGTCACCTTCTCCTGTACATGGATGGACCTGAATCCAGCTGAGAACATTCCCGTGGTTATAGCCCCTCTTGAAAATCCACCACAGCAAGCGCAGCCTCCTGAACCTAAAGCAACTGCTGTTCCTGAGAGGTGACCTCAACATAGCCTCTGAGGACTTTTCTCCAGAGCCCAACCTCTCTGAGGCTCTGCTCTCTCCCCTCCATTACAACTCCAGGGGGATGGCCCACTCTTCATCACTCCCAGTTGTACAGATTACTGCTTTACTCTTTGCACACACATACACACTCTGGCAAGTCCTTAGTGTCTGGGAAACATCCCTTAATGTTGCTGCTTTGCTACCAATGAAAGGTTGACGATTAGCTGGAGTTGTTTGTTGTTGTTGTTGTTTTTTTCCTTTTTGTAAATTTCAGTTAGTGTAGACCAAAACTCTTCTAGGAATTTAAAGAGAATCCCAGAAAATAAGACTACCACAGGAAAACCTAAAAATCTCCAACATATTTCTGTGTTTATAAAAAGCTTGATGCATGCTCAAAGCTGTGTATATGCCCTGGAAGTATCTGGGAGGGAAAAGGCACCAGTCCCTAAACTCTGGCAGACCTTAGAGGTCCTAAGCAAGCAAGAGGTGAATTCAAAGGCCGTCTTATTAATTGATGGCACTAACAAAGAGTGGAAGACATACATACAAGGCATCTAGGAAATCTTCTGACCAGTTATTGGCTAACAAATTATACTGACCCAATATTGGACCTTATAAAGTCAGTTTAAAATAATAAAGCACAATAAGTTTAAAAAATAGCAGCGTAGCAGAAAACTATGGTTATACACTACAGACAACAGAATCCGCAGCATTATTCCAAGAAAGTGCTAAAAAAAAAAAGTACAAATAAAAACACAATGACCTACTCCCGAAAGCAAACCAAAATATCACAAGAAACCTTGGAAAGAGGAGTTGGATACCAAAGTTGTTATATAATTGAAAATGTCCAGTTTTCAACAGAGAAAGAGGAAAATTTGTCACAATGCATGGGAAAATAAAGTGCAGCTAATAGAAAATGTACATGAGACGGTACAGATTTGGGGTTTAGTAGACAAAAGACTTTAAATCTACCTCTGTGATACTTCATGCTGCCTGCTTGCTTCCTTCTTTGTTGTTCAGTTGCAAAGTTGTGTCCCACTCTTCATGACCCCATGAACTACAACACGCCAGGATTCCCTGTCCCTTACCATCTCCCGGAGTTTGCCCAGGTTCTTGTCCACTGAATTGGTGATGCCATCCAAATATCTCATCCTCTGTCACCCTCTTCTCCTTCTGCCTTCAATCTTTGCCAGCATCAGGGTCTTTTCCAATGAGTCAGCTGTTCACATAGGTGGCCAAAGTATTTCAGCTTCAGCTTCAGCATCAGTCCTTCTAAAGAATATTCAGTGTTGATTTCCTTTAAGATTGACTGGTATGATCTCCTTGCTGTCCAAGAGACTCTCAAAAGTCTTCTCTAGCACCATAGTTTAAAAGCATCAATTCTTCAGTGCTCTACCTTCTTTACTGTCCAACTCTCACATCCATACATGACAACTGGAAAGACCATAGCCTTGACAATACGGACCTTTGCCGGCAAAGTGATGTCTTTACTTTTTAACACACTGTCTAGGTTTCTCATAGCTTTCCTACCAGAAAGCAAGTGTCTTCTAATTTCATGGCTGCAGCCACCATCTGCAGTGATTTTAGAGCCCAGGAAGAGGAAATCTGTCCTTGTTTCCACCTTTTCAATATCTATTTGCCATGAAGTGATGAGACTGGATGCCATGATCTCAGTTTTTCTTCATGTTGAGTTTTAAGCTGGCCCTTTCACTCTCCTCTTCCACCTTTGTCAAGAGGCTTTTTACTTCCTGTTAGCTTTCTGCCATTATAGTGTTATCATCTGAATATCTGAAGTTGGGTTGTTGATATTTATCCTGCCTATCTTGATTCCAGCTTGTAACTCATCCAGCATGATGTACTCAGTATGTAAGTTAAACAAACACGATGGCAATAAACAGCTTTGTCATACTCCTTTCTCAGTTTGAACCAGTCTCTTGTTCCATACAGGGTTCTAACTGTTGCTTCTTGACCCACAAACAGGTTTATCAGGAGGCAGGGAAGATGGTCTGGTATTCTCATCTCTTTAAGAGTTTTCCATAGTTTATTATGATGTTCACAGTTAAAGGATTTAGCGTAGTGAATGAAACAGAGGTAGATGTTTTGTTGAATTCCCGTGCTTTTGCTATGATCCAGTGATAGTTTGCAATTTGATCTCTGGTTCCTCTGCCTTTTCTAAACACAGCTTAAACATCTGTAAGTTCTCAGTTCACATAATGCTGAAGCCTAGCTTGGAGGAGTTTTAGCATAGCTTTCCTAGCATGGAAGATAAGTGCAATTGTCTGGTGGTTTGAACATTCTTTAGTACTGCCCTTCTTGGGAACTGAGATGAGGATTGACCTGTTCCAGTCCTGTGGCCACTGCTGACTTTTCCAAATTTGCTGACAAATTGAGTGCAACCCTGTAATAGCTTCATCTTTTAGGATTTTAAACAGTACAGCTGGAATTCCATCACCTCCACAAGCTTTATTGGCAGCAGTGCTTCCTAAGTTCCACTTGACTTCACACTCCAGGATGTCTAGCTCTGAGTGAAACACTACACTGTCATGGTTATTCAGGTCATTAAGGTCTTTCTTTGTACAGTTCTTCTGTGTATTCTCTCCATCTCTTCTTGATCTCCTCTACTTCTATTAGGTTTTTACCATTTCTGTTGTTTATTGTGCCCATCTTTGGATGAAATGTTCCTTTGATGTTTCCAACTTTCTTGAAGAGATCTCTAGTCTTACCGTTTCTTTTGTTTTCCTTTACTTCTTTGCATTTTTCATTGAAGAAGGACTTCTGTGTCTGCTTACTGTTCTCTGGAACTCTGCATTTAGTGGGTGCACCTTTCCCATTCTCCCTTGCTTTTCCCTTCTCGCCTTTCCTCAGCTATGTGTAAAGCATCCTCAGACTACCACATTGCCGTCTTCCATTTCTTTTTCTTTGGAATGGCTTTGTTCCCAGCCCCTATACAATATTACAGACGTCTATTCACAGTTCTTCAGGCACTCCTGTTTACTGGTGTCTCTTGAATCTAATCGTCACCTACACTGTATATTCTGCTTCCTCCTAGCAGATCCTTAATAAGTGGTTGTTGAACTAAACTGAATGATAAACAACACTTTATTGTATTTTACAGCTTTATTGAGGCATACATGATGTGTAAAAAATAACACATATGGCAGAAAGTGAAGAGGAACTAAAAAGCCTCTTGATGAAAGTGAAAGAGGACAGTGAAAAAGTTAGCTTCAAGCTCAACATTCAGAAAACTAAGATCATGGCATCTGGTCCCATCACTTCATGGGAAATAGATGGGGAAACAGTGGAAACAGTGTCAGACTTTATTTTTGGGGGCTCCAAAATCACTGCAGATGGTGATTGCAACCATGAAATTAAAAGACGCTTACTCCTTGGAAGGAAAGTTATGACCAACCTAGATAACATAGTTAAAAGCAGAGACATTACTTTGCCAACAAAGGTCTGTCTAGTCAAGACTATGGTTTTTCCAGTGTTGATGTATAGATGTAAGAGTTGGACTATAAAGAAAGCTGAGTGTAGAAGAATTGATGCTTTTGAACTGTGGTGTTGGAGAAGACTCTTGAGAGTCCCTTGGCCTGCAAGGAGATCCAACCAGTCCATCCTAAAGGAGATCAGTCCTGACTGTTCATTGGAAGGACTGATGTTGAAGCTGAAACTCCAATACTTTGGCCACCTGATGCAAAGAGCTGATTCATTGGAAAAGACCCTGATGCTGGGAAAGATTGAGGGCAGGAGGAGAAGGGGACAACAGAGGATGAGATGGCTGGATGGCATCACCGACTTGATGGACATGGGTTTGGGTAAACTCCGGGAGTTGGTGATGGACAGGGAGGCCTGGCGTGCTGCGATTCATGGGGTTGCGAGGAGTCAGACACAACTGAGTAACTCAACTGAACTGAACTGAAGGTATACAAATTGATGAATTTGGACATACGCATATACCTGCGATACCATCACCAATATCAAGTAATAAACATGTTCATCAAGTTCAAAGTTAGATGATAAACAGGACTTTTGAATGAATATGCTCCACTCTAAGAAAATGCAAAGAACTTTAAAATTTGTGAAATAGATACATGAGATTTTAGTGGCATTTTGGAGATGTGGGAAGTTACAATTATACCGCAAGTAACTTCTTATTTTACATAGTAAAAGTGTGTTTAAAATGGCAGTTTATTTATTAAGTAAAAAATAAGATTCACTTTGGGAAATTCACTTTTCTATCCCTTTTGGGGGATGCATTTGTTTCATAAATTAAGAAACAGAGATACTTCTTTTTTTACTACGATCATTTGAATATATGTGTGTGTGTGTGTGTGTGTGTATTTGACACAAAAACAAACAAGAATCAAGTAACAGAGGAAAAAAGACATAAAACACATAGGAAAAAAATGACATATGTCAGATTCAAACTCAACTTTAGGAGTAATTACATTAAATGTGAATGATTTAAATATTCCAAAAAGCAGAAATTGAGAGAATAGATTAAAAAATGACAGAACTCTTAAGTCTAACAATATGCTGTTTACAAGAGATATATGTAAAACATAAGTGGATTGAAAATAAAATGAGGAAAAAAGATATACCATGTAGATAAAACCAAAAGAGAGTTGAATTACCTATGTTAATATCAGACTAACAGACTATAGGATAAAATGTTTTACTAGAGACAACAGGGGTCATTTAATGATAAAAATAGTATGACTCTATCAGGAAAATATTGTTACAAATATTATTGCAACTAACAAAAGAGCCTCAAAACCCTTGAAACAAAAACTATAACCAAAGGGTCAGTTCAGTTGCTCTGTCATGTCCGACTCTTTGTGACCCCATGGACTGCAGCATGTCAGGCTTCCTTGTCCATCACTAACTCCCGAAGTTTGCTCAAACTCATGTCCATCGAGTAGGCGATGCCATCCAACCATCTCATCCTCTGTCATCCCCTTCTCCTCCTGCCTTCAGTCTTTCCAAGCATCAGGGTCTTTTCCAATGAGTCAGTTCTTTGCATCATGTGGCCAAAGTATTGGAGCTTCAGCTTCAGCATCAGTCCTTCCAGTGAATATTCAGGACTGATCTCCTTTAGGATGGACTAGTTAGATCTCCTTGCAGTCCAAGGGACTCTCAAGAATCTTCTTCAACACCACAGATCAGAAGCATCAATTCTTCAGCACTCAACAGTATGTGAACTTCGAGATGTTCAAACTAGATTTAGAAAAGGCAGAGGAACCAGAGATCAAATTGCCAACATCCATTGGATCATAGAAAATTCAAGAGAATTCCTGAAAAACATTTACTTCTGCTTTATTGACTATGCCAAAGCCTTTAACTGTGTAGATCACAACAAACTGGAAAATTATTCAAGAGATGGGAATACCAGACCACCTTACCTGTCTCCTGAGAATTCTGTATGCAGGTCAAGAAGCAACAGTTGGAAATGAACATGGAACAGCAGACTGGTTCCACATTGTGAAAGGAATATGTCAAGGCTCTATATTGAGCGCTGAAGAACCAAATGGAGAAAGAGACAATTTAACAGTAATAGTTAGAGACTTTAAGCCCTACTTTCAATAATATATAGATTTATGCAAAATAAAAGCAAAAAGTTGAAAACTTCGTCATTACTATAACTAACTAGACTAGACTAATATCTACATAAAACTCTACCCAGCAACAGAAAAAAAGTATATATATGTGTGTGTGTGTGTGTGTGTGTGTGTGTGTGTGTGTGTGTATAATTTCCTCCAATGGCCATGGAACACTCTCATGAATGAACTATAAACCAAACCACAAAATAATTCCCAAGAAATGTAAAAAGATTGGAAGCATGCAAGGCATAATTTCAAGTACAGTGTAATTAAGTTAGGAATCAATAGGAAAAGAAAAAATTAAAGAATTCACAAATATATCAAAATAATCAACACATTCCTAAAATAATCTTTGGGCCAAAGATGGGGGGAAGAGAATGGTATTTAAAAAAAATACTTTAACGTGAATGAAAAGAAAAACATATCAAACTTATAAGATACAATCATAGCAGTCATCAGTGGGAAATTTATAATTATACATACCTATATTAAAAAAGATGCAACCTCTTGAATTACTAATCCATCTTTCTTCCTTAAGAGACTTGAAAAAGAATACAATATAAATTCAAAGTAAGCAGAAGGAAATAAATGATAAATATTAGAGATTAAAAAATCAAATGGGTAATATAAAAGCAATAAAATCAATGACACCAAAAGTTAGATCTTGGAAAAAGTCATCAAAATATCCAAAGTTACCTAGAGCCAAGACAAAAATATAGGGCTCAGTTTAATGAAATAATGAATGAAAGGAGACAAAGCATTTCTGATCTTATAGAAATAAAAATATAATAAAATACAGGAGGGAATAGAAAGTGAATGCTAAACGATATAGTGTTTCTTTCTGAAGCAGTGGAAAGTCTCTAAAATTAGTTTTTGTTGCAAAGCTCAGTGAATATACTACAAATGGCTGAACTATACAGTAAGCCCCCTACATATGAACCTTCAAGTTGCAAACTTCCAAAGATGTGAACATGTGTTCGCAAATCCAGTCACATAAGTTAATTCACACGACCAGCATACATTGTCACATGCAGGCGTCCTTTATAAGTGGTTGTACTTCTGTGTACTTTACTGTATAGTACTGTGTAGTATACAGTAGTACAGTATCTCTATGTAAAGCCTGGAATGTCTGGAAGGAATCATAAAAGCAGAGGTGTTGTAGCTGATACTACTAAGAAGCACCAGCTGTTGTACTGTACTATTGTACTTTTCAAGGTCCTGTATTGTAAGATTAAAAATGTTTTCTTTATTTTTTGTTTATTTTCTATGTATTATTTGTGTGAAAAAATATAATAAACCTATTACAGTACAGTACTATATAGCCAATTATGTTAGTTTGGTACCTAGGTGAAAAAAATTGGACTTACAAATGTGCTTTCAAAATGGAACTTGTTCATATGTAGGAGACTTGCTGTACATTTTAAATTGATGGCCATTATGTTATGTGAAATATATTTCAATAATGATTTTTTTAAAAAATTAATAATCCTATGTTTGAGAAATGTACCAAAAATATTAAGAAAACTCTCTTTGGTTTTTAGAAAGTTCTCAATATGAAATGATGCCCTGGAGTACATTGTGATTTTCAAATAGGAATATTCATAGCTGTGAAGTTGAGAATGAATTTCCCTGTGAATGCCATTTATAATTCAAATAAATGCAAATATCTGATTTAATATTTTCTATAATATAGTTATATTTGATTTATAAGTGTTGAAATATGTATGTAGCACTGTATACTGGCATTCACTGATTCTCAAAGGTCCACTTTAAATCACTTCACTTTTACAAAGGATTTACATTAGTAACTGTTTTACCTAACTGAGAAAAATGCCAAGAGAATTTCAGCTTTTACAAAAAAGGACAAAAAATGAAAACAGTGTTCATTCATTATAGAGGAGCATCCACTTCAAGAAGCACGAGTATCAGTGTCAAGATTCTTCCCCAGGATTCACGCGCAGTATCTCAGAAGTGTGTCTATAAGCATCTATACTTTATATCCATTTACTTCGTGCATCCCTTAGGAATATGTTTCCTAAGATAATTTTGTTCTCGCTTTATGCCATTTTCGCTTATAAAGACGTTGTAGGAATGCTTTCAGATGACAGAAACCTATAGATTCCTATATGCACATATACATAGATGTAAAATAAAGATACATACAATATACTGAATATAACTGTGTGTGTGTATTAAATTATATCAATAACAGTTGTCAGGATGTTTCATAGCTCTTAAGCACTAAAACACAAAATTTACATAAACAATATTTTAATATTTATTCATTACGCTAATTTTTGTAGTGACAGAACCATATACTTTATGCATTACTTATTTATTCACCAACACCATATTGACCTTATATTACTGTCTGTATGCTCTTCCATGCTGAAAGATTTTAGAAGAGAATTAAGCTTAAAAATTGTTAAATGTTATACTCTATGTTCAAATAAACTGGTATGCTCATAAGTTTTATAAGCACTAGACTCTATAAAATGTCCTGAGTCAACAGTGTTATAAAATACTACACTCAGAATCAGAACACATGACTTTAAATAGTGGGCAACTGTACACATATCAATTAGTATTACAAATTTGAAACACATTTATCTTCAAAGCAATTTAATACAAATTGGAACAAATGATTATGTAGCAGCATAATTGTATCTACCTTGTGACCTACCAAAGATTGGAAATGACACTTGAGATTAAAACTGGAGGAAAGAATAGAAAATCCTGACCCAAAGTGCCATCTCTTTAGTTCACTTGCATGATACTAAAGCCAACTATGCCCTCCAATTTCTTTAGCTGGAAAACTTCAGGGCTATCCTCCTTCCAGTAAGCTGTGTTCAAAGTGCTTGAGTTCAGTACTAGTGTTAACATTCTGGGAATGGAAAGCATCTTCTAAATGACTGTATCAGAGTTTCTACTGGTGATACTTAAAAGTTTGAAAAAGATAACAAGGTGACTATATCTAAGTTTAGGACGTCAACTCATCTCCATCTGATTATTTTCCTTTTTGAAAGCTAACTCTGGGAACTCTGCTAACTCCGGGATGATCCAGAGGGATGGGAGGGGGAGGGAGGTGGGTGGGGGGTTCGGGAAGGGGAACACATGTAAACCCATGGCTGATTCTTGTCAATGTATGGCAAAAACTATTGTAAAGTAATTAGCCCCCAAGTAAAATAAATAAATTTATAAAAAAAAAAAAAAAAAAGAAAGCTAACTCTGCTCTATCATAACACCATACTAATAAGTGGCATAGTTGCACATACTTATAAATGGCTTAATACAAAAACCCCTCCTAAACACAACCTTCAGAGCTTATTTGCCCAGATGCTTCTTTCAGTTTAATGCCTATATCACCAGAGATAAAGTTTCCTTTCTCCAAGTACCTTATACTTTGGAAGTTACAACATCTGAAATGATTTAGAGCCAAATCACTGTCTTGATCTAAGGGATAAAGAGAGCAAAACTGAGCCTAAGAAGTTTGTGATGGAAATCAAGTTTGTCTTTAAATTGCCTGAATTTCCTTCACCCAGGACCTCTCTCATTGTTTGTCCTACCCCCCATAATCCAATGATTTTATCAAGAGTTGTATAAGTTGATCTTCCCAGACCAAGTCTACCTTAAGAGTCCAATATTACAGAGTTACCTCTTGTAACCTCTAGCTCTTCCATCAAAAAGCATTATTTTCATAGTACATTTTGTACAAGGAAAGGAATAATTCCTGTATAAATCAGTTTGCCTTACTTTACCAGTTGAGAGTACAAAGAGGTTCACATATCTTTACATAAACAGTTTAGGACTAATTCCAAACTCCCCACAAAAAAAAAAAATCCTCTATTCTGAAAATAATTTAAATACTATTCTGTGATCTTGATAAGGAAAAGAAAGGAAATGTTATGCTCACAAATGGTTGCTAATCGATCTATCCATTAGCCCACTGATAGGTTAATAATGTTTTAGATATTTTTTATTTTCCCATGTCTAGCCAATAACCCTCAAGTAAAGACAGTTTTAAAAATAGTGCTGGGGTTTGCTTCAGGAGATGATTTCAACCATAACTATTTCAGAATGCAAGAAGTACATGACTCTAGTAGAAATGGAACTGTTACCCCCAGACAAAAACAGAATGGAACATGGAACCAGAACGCTGCCTCAAGAAGGCTTTGCCTCTCAGAATGAATTATGAGATAAAAACAGATGAATATGTAAATACATTTTTCAGTAAAGTTTAAAGTGTTCTAAAAAGCAGGTAGTCTCTATTTCTCGTATGTTTTCCTAATATAGGAGACACTCAATAACATATGTTAGGCTTTCACACTCAGCAAAAGTTGGCAGTCTGTGAAGTTCTAATTAAATGAAACCAAAAGAATTAGTGACTTACTAAATTTCCTTGGTTATGGATGCCTAAAATTTATGTAAACAGGGAAATAATTCTAGCCCAAGTTTTCATTGGTGATTTAATAAAAATGACCTACCTTTATTTCTACACATATAGTCTTCCAAATAACTGAGAAAAGCATTTTCCTTTCTGTAAAATGAAGTGGTAAATTTAAAATTCATAGCAATGTTTGTAGTAGTCAGCATTAGCATTTTACCTTTCTAAAAAGGAAATGATTGTTGTTGTTGTTGTTTACTTGAAATGGTTTTATCTTTGATAGAAGGAAGAATTATTTTAAAATACCTGAAAGTTCATACCATTTTTAAATGTTGAAATTTTATCTAAAGCAACCACATTTTTTCTAGGAAACTATATAGCTTAAGTTATAGGGAAAAACTATACCTCAAGTTTTAAAAATAAGCAGCAGGATATTGAGCTTTGGATCACAGTAGAAAAGTTGAATTTAACTATCCGATAAATTATTTTAAATCCAAGCTATGGTGACTGTTAAACTCTGGACACTGAGGGATTTACTCATTAAATATTAGTTTCATTTTTCTTATATGTAAAGTAATACCTTTTATAGTTGTTGTGCATCCATACTAGAAGTGAGGTAATGGATAAAAAAACAAGGTAAAAAATGAAGCGTATGAATAGAAGATAAATGTGTATATATGAGATATTTAAATGAAGTAAAGAAAGTAAAGTAACTACCATAAATATCATTGTTAGTGTAGTAATTAGCAATATAAAAATGTCTCCAAGTTATTGAGGTTGAATAAACTGAAATGTCAGAGTTTAGACAGAGAAAGGTTTATTTATTGTGGGGCCAAGCAAAGAGAATGGATAGTTCATGCTTCAAAGGCTTGAACTCTCTGATGGGTTTCGGAAAGAAATTTTTATAGGCAAAATTTGTGCAGAGGGCTGCAGGGTGGGTATCCCTCCTCTGACTGGTTGGCTGTGAGCTAACAGCATTGTTAGACTCAGTTACCAGCCTTCTGCTTTCAACCACTGTAGGGCTCACTGCTTGTGCTCAGCTGGAAGTTACCATCCTCCCCCTGGATGGGAGCCTTAGTTCTGGTGCAAGTCAGAGACAGGCATCAAACTGCGCCCCCCTCCCCTCCCCAGGAGGAACAAGACCAGGCCCCAAGGGTGCACTGTTGTTTCTTTCTGCCTTCGCTCGCTCGCTCTCCTAAAGAGTAACTGTTTGATTCTGGCCTTTGGAACTCAGAGTAGGTCTAGAAAGCTGCAAGGTTTTTTCTCCTATAAACAAGAAAAGGGGGCATAGAAAGGATTTTATGCCGGAGAGGGCACTAAAGGGCCCTCCTGGGTTTCATTATTTTTCTGCACTATGAATAGTTTATATGCACTTCTGTATCCTTTAGTATAAAATAAACAAAAACCTTTAAAAAAGTTTTGTGTATTAAAAAATGTTTTAATTGTGGTAAAATACACGTAACAGAACTTACCAACTTAAACTTTTGTAAGTGTAATGCTTAGTACAAAATCCTTAAAATTTGAAAGTATTAAGAAATCACAAACCCTTGCTTCCCAGTGTTTTGTACTTCCTTGTAGTAAAATGTAATATCCTTATGGATATTATTTTAATTTCTCCTTCCCCATTGCTGTGACCTGCATTCAAACCTTCTATTAGCATTCAAATTAGAAATGAAAATAAAACAACTATACAGACTTATTTCAATTACTAGTGAAATGTAACGTGAACTTAGACTATTATGTGTTTTGTTTTTGGTCCGTGAGTTTTAAAATAGTACTTAGATGTTATTTTCTTAGTCCTTCCTATGACAGAGTGGGAGATCAAAGCGTATATAATTTAAGTGGCTTATGTAACAATATAATTATCCAGCACTAGAACTAAAGAAAACTGACTTCTAGTTAAATATCCTTTCTAAAACTTCAGCACATTTTCATGTAAATAAATAAAAGTTGTTGGAGTGAAAATAACAATTTTTTTTTCCTCTTAGGTTTTTTTTTTTTCATGTTAATTTCCCTATGGCTCTTTGAAAATTCCAAGATGACTCTTTACTGTTTTTTAATTTTTTTTTTATTTCTAATGACACTTTTGTTATTTTGTTCACTTAATGAAAAATCTAAAGAAATGTATTCCATATATATATATATATATATATATATATATATATATATATATATATGTTTTCTCTCTGAAAATGTTCAGCTTTATCTAGCTACAGTACTGGGATAATTATATTATGCTTCTATCATTTATCACAGATTCATCTGCCTATACTGAAATTAGTGCAAGAGGCTTCTTTTTGTTGGATCAGAGCTCTAATATTATTATTCAATCTGTGAGCTGCTGCCCATTTGAATCAGTGAGAGGCTGAGAGGTCCTGACAAGCTGTATTTTTTTCTGATATTGATCTTGATGACCAAGCTGGTGCCCTAGAGTCTAACCATCGATTTTTGAAGGGGAGGCCTGTCAAGTTGGAGGCTAATTTTGTGCTATTAAACAGATCAGGTCTTGTAATTAAAGGAAATGTCAGGCTGTCATATTTTACAAGAGGGCCATGGGAATATTTTCACGCAGTTTTCAAGCAAATTAGAAAGCATACAGACCTGCTGGAGCCAAAAGGTTGTGTAGCCAGCCCAGCATAAGGTTGTGCAGAAGCTAAATCAGTGTTCAAATGGTATATGATTCATTGCATTTCTATTTTCCCAAGAGTCGATGATTTAAGGAATAATTTATGATTCCTAGCTTTAATAACATGCACTATTGCATCAACTTAAAATGCATCAAACTCTTCTGAAAGAAAGTAACATCCAAATGAAAAGCTAATTTACTGTCAGGATAATGGAGAATATTCAAACCATGATCTGTAGCCTTTGCTTCTATATCCTCTTATTACCAACTGTAAAACATCACTTCTTACTCTATTTTATTATATATTTCATTTATTCTTCTATTCATCCAAGAAAGATTTACAGAGAAACTACAAATAGTTGCTGAAGAACTCAGGTTAGAAAAAACAAACTAATGAAAAAAAAAATTATATCACATTTGTTGTAATATATGTATAGTCGTTGCTGTTATTGTTCTGTCACTCAGTTATGTCCTACTCTGTGCAACCCAATGGGCTGTAGCCTGCCAGGATCCTCTGTCTATGGAATTCTCCAGGCAAGAATACTGGGATATGTTGCCATTTCCTCTACCAAGGCATCTTCCAGACTCAGGTATTGAAACCATATCTCCTGCATTGACAGGCCAGGCTGTCACGTCCTTTACTATCACCAAGAGTTTGCTCAACTCATGTCTGCTGACTCAATGATGCCATCCAACCATTTAATCCTCTGTTGCCCCCTTCTCCTCCTCAGTTCAGTCACTCAGTCGTGTCCGACTCTTTGCATCTCCATGGACCGCAGCATGCCAGGCTTCCTTGTCCATCACCAACTCCCAAAGCTTGCTCAAACTCATGTCCATTGAGTCAGTGATGCCATCCAGCCATTTTATCTGCTGTTGTCCCCTTCTCCTCCTGCCTTCAATCTTCCAACATCAGGGTCTTTTCTGATGAGTCAGTTTTTTTCCATCAAGTGGCCAAAGTATGGAGTTTCAGCTTTGGCATCAGTCCTTCCAATTAATATTCAGGACAGATTTCCTTTAGGATGGACTGGTCGGATGTCCTTGCAGTCCAAGGGACTCTCAAGAATCATTTTCAACACCACGGTTCAAAAGCATCAATCCTTTGGCCCTCAAATTTCTTTATAATCCAACTTTCACATACATACATGACTACTGGAAAAACCATAGGTTTGACTAGATGGACGTTTGTCAGCAAAGTAATGTCTGTGCTTTTCGATATGCTGTTTAGGTTGGTCATAGCTTTTCTTCCAAGGAGCAAGTGTCTTTTAATTTCATGGCTGCAGTCACCATCTGCAGTGATTTTGAAGCCCCCAAAATAAAGTCAGTCACTGTATCCATTGTTTCCCCATCTATTTGTCATGAAGTGATGGGACCAGATGCCAATCTTTCCCAGATTAAGTATGCATATTTTATGTTGGTTGGTCCTCAAATTTATTAATATTATTTTTTGCTTTGCTGAATGTGCTATTAAGTCCAGTGAATGAGTTAGTCATTCTTGATATTGTATGTTACCACTCTAAAATATAAATTTAAATTTTATATATTATAATTCTCTATTAAGTACTTCATCTTTCCATCTGTTTTTCATATTTTCTCTTTATTTAATGTAAATCGTAGTTATTTTGAAGTTATTTTTGCTAACTCTAATATATGGATTATTTGCGGGTCTGTGTCTATCATCTATTTTATTTTATCCATCATTTTTTTCTCTTTGTTTGTTGTTTCTTTTGTAACCCAGCAAGTGGGCTTATTCTCCACTGGTCAGTGGAAAGACCAAATATTGAGGCAACTGCTTTATGCAGAGAGAAAAGGATTTAATGCAAGGCGGTCAAGCATGGAAACAGGAGGCAAAGCTCAGATCTGTTTGTCTATTGGCTTTTGAGCAGGGTATTTATTGTGGGAGTCAGATGGGGTCAGGGCTGAGGCATGATTGGTGAAAGGATAAATGAACGATTCACGAGTCGGTGCAGGCGTAACTGTCTATCTGGTGTTTCCATGGGTAGCATGAAATTTCGGACAGGGGAGTTTCCTTGCGTGACATATGGTGGGTTTTTGGCCTGTGA
Source organism: Giraffa tippelskirchi (assembly GCF_054371585.1). Classification (NCBI taxonomy): domain Eukaryota; kingdom Metazoa; phylum Chordata; class Mammalia; order Artiodactyla; family Giraffidae; genus Giraffa; species Giraffa tippelskirchi. The sequence goes on along the minus strand of NC_137285.1, from coordinate 87,211,069 downwards.
TGTCCGGAGTTCACTGATGGGTCATTCTAGTCCTTCATTGCTTTCACTGCATGAGAAAGTTGTTGGCAGGTTTCTTCCACATCTGTGGTGGTTCTGTTGTTCTATATGTTAAATTTGTTTTAATTAGGCATTTACCCAGTGTGTGGGGGGCACACTTTCACTGTTTGATTGTGTTTTCTATGCTGGATATTTTGATACATTGAGATCATGATAGGCACCTTGATTCTGAAGAGCCCTAGATATTGCTTTGATAAATGGGTCTGTCTTAGTGCTTTTCCTTAGTCTTAATGGATATAATGGATAATTCTTATTCTTGTGTCATGGTTCTTAATCCAGGTTGCATGGCCTTTGTGGGGTTCTGATGGACAGAATGGGATGTCCACTACAATCCTGCCTTAGCCAGAAGACTAGTGTATTCTATTTATTGGGAGATCCCATTCTTCAGAAGCTGCTGCCTTTAAGAATTTCCATATTTTTTGCTCTGTTCCCTTTGCAGTCTAAAAATTGATCAAGGAAAGGAGAAGTATTTCCATACAAATATATGAAGTACTCTGTACACAATTTCCCTTTATTCAGGACTATGCTCCACCAAGTCACCATCTTATCGGTTATGGCAGCCCTAACATATGAGATGTACCATCTCTGTTTATCAAGATTGTTTCTTCTTGTTTGGTCTCTACCTCGCTACACACTAAAGCCCAGAAATATCTCAAGATGTAGGACTTGTTTTGTGCACTTATATTCACCACCCTAAAAAATCTTACGTTGTTTATCATCAAATGCCAGCAATTCACTTTTTATATAATGTTACTCAGAAAATGATTATTTTATATAATTATATTCAGAAATGAATGCATAGATTAGTCTCAAAATCATTGTGCCAAGTGAAAGATAGATAAAAAAAGATCATAGCAAATGATTCTGTCATAGAAAAGCTATAAAATACAAAGTAGTCTATAGTGTCAGAAACTGGATCCTCAGTCTCTGGTAATGAGATTACAGGGAAGGATTACAAAGAGACAAAAGGAAGCTTTTAAGGTCATTGAAACTGATCTTTACTTGGTTGAGATGACAGTTTCATGGGTGTATACATATAATATATCTCATAAAATTCTACACTTTAAAAATAAATATATACAGCTTACAGTATATAAATTATACCTCAAAACTTCTGAATATGCACTTATGTATTTGTGTATTATATAAATATGTGTGTGTGTATAATTTAAATCTATAGGTTTAGAGAGAGAAAAGTAGAGCAAAATTAAAAATCAATATAGTAATTAATATAGTAAGATAGTAAATCAATATAATCATTTTCTAATGCAGCTTGGTAATGTGCATTGAGATTTAAAATTTTTCAACTTCTGGTTATCTATATAAATTTCACAATTATTTGTTCTAGTTCTATGAAAATGCCATTGTGGAAAACAATATGGAGGTTTCTCAAAAAAATAAAGCTATAACTGTCATATGACCCAGAAATTTCACTCCTGTGTATGTACCTAAGAAAACATTTATTCTGAAAAAATAATTACATGGAGTAATTATTTCGTGGAGTCAAATGGTGAGGATTCTCCAAGCTGTTGTCAGCCAGTCAGTTTAGTTGCTCAGTCGTGTCCGACCACTTGCGACCCCATGAAACGCAGAATGCCAGGCCTCCCTGTCCATCACCAACTCCCAGAGTTTACTCAAACTCATGTCCATTGAGTTGGTGATGCCATCCAACCGCCTCATCCTCTGTCATCCCCTTCTCCTCCTGCCTTCAATCTTTCCCCGCATCAGGATCTTTTCCAATGAGTCAGATCTTCACATCAGGTGGCCAAAATATTGGAGCTTCAGCTTCAGCATCAGTCCTTCCAATGAATATTCAGGACTGATTTCCTTTAGGATGGACTGGTTGGATCTCCTTGCAGTCCAAGGGATTCTCAAGAGTCTTCTCCAACACCACAGTTCAAAAGCATCAATTCTTCGGTGCTCAGCTTTCTTTATGGTCCAACTCTCACTTTCATGCATAACTACTGGAAAAACCATACCTGTGACTAGACGGACCACTGTTAGAAAAGTATGTCTCTGCTTTTTAATATGCTGTCTATTTATGTCAATGCTTTTCTTCCAAGGAGCAAGTGTCTTTTAATTTCATGGCTGCAGTCACCATCTGCAGTGATTTTGGAGCACCCAAAAGTGAAAAAGTTAGAGAAAAATAAATATGTATGTGTATCATATGTATGTGATATGTATGATATCACACATGTAGAATCTAAAAAATATAACAAACTAGTGAATACAACAAGACAGAAACAGACTCACAGTTAAAAAGAACTATAATAACTAGTTATTATCTTTTTTGAGGGCAAAACAGAGGTAGGGGAGTGGGAAAGTGAGAGTGTTAGTGGTTCAGCTGTGTCTGACCCTTTTTAATCCTATGGACTATTAGCTCACCAGGCTCCTCTGTCCATGGAATTTTCTAGGCAAGAATACTGGAGTGGGTTGACATTCCCTTCCCCAAGGGATCTTCCTGACCCAGGGATCAAACCCAGGTCTTCCGTGCTGTGGCAGATTCTTTACTGTCTGAGGCACCAGGGAAGCCTGTGGGGAGTGGGAGATACAAGCTATTGGGTGCAAGACAGGCTACAAAATGTATCACACAATAGAGGTGATATAGCCAGTATTTTGTAATAACTGGAAATGGAAAGTAATCTTTAAATTTTGTATACAAATTAAAAAACAAAATAAAATACAGTAATTCTCAACTTCTTAGGTACCATCTACCAAGGAAATGTTATTAATTACAAACAAATATGTTTTCAGAAAGATATTTATAACAACATAATTTAAAAATCTTGGAAGAGTAGATGTAATACTCTTAAATATTGGCATAGCCATGTAGCAAATTATGTTACTTATTGCATTAGGAAAGTTTTTTTTAATATTGTTTACCTTTTTTTTTGCTTTTCTTTACCCTTTTATTGCGTGAAGTTAGACGCATGCATGCATGCTCACTCATTTCTGGTTCTTTTCAACCATGGACTGTAGACTGCCAGGCTCCTATGTCCATGGAATTTTCCAGGCAAGAATACTAGAATGGTTTGCCTTTTCCTCCTCCAGGGTATCTTCCCAACCCAGGGATCAAACCCACATCTGTTGTGTCTCCTGCAGTGGCAAGAGGATTCTTTACCACTGCACCATCTGGGAAGCCCTTTGAGTTATATCACATACAATTAAATGTATTTGTCCTCAGTGTATGTTTTAATGAGTTTCGAAAAACATGTATACCTGTGTAACTGTCATCCTAATCAAAATGTAGAATATTTCCATAACCTGAGAAGTATATTTCTTATACTTTCCTTGAATTTTCACTACCTAGGCAAACACTTCCTGATTTAGATCACTATAGATGGGATTTCCCTGATTTTGAAATTAATAAAAATGATATCATAGACTATATACTTTTGCATCATGATATTTTCCTTACAGGAATATTTGAGATTTTTTCATTCTATTGTACACATCAAGAGTCTTTATTTTTTATTTTTGAAAATATATCACAGTATGTTAGTTCTCTGTTGGTTAAATTTCATCAAACACATTTTCCTCATCTATTAAGATGACCATATACATTTCCCTACTTTTATTTTATTCTAATATGCTTTATTAGGTTGATTGGTTTTTAAGTAGGAAATTTATCTAGCTTTCATTCTTACTATGCCACAATATACTAGTTTTATATGTCCTATGGTATCATAATATATTATATTTTTTATATGTTGCCAGGTTTGTTTTGCTAATTTTGTTCATTTTTTTTTTCAAAGAACTTTGTGTCTGTCTTCAGGAAGGACACACACACACACACACACACACACACATATATATATACACACATATATGCATGTGTGTGTGTGTTTATGTGTGTATGTGAGTGTGTGTGTGTGTACTTGGTTGTGTCTGACTCTTTGCAACCCCATAGACTATATACTATGACGTCTCTGGATTAAAGACAACATATATTATTTTGAAAAATGACCCTGCCCTATACTTACTCTTTGACCTGAAGTAAATAAAAAACACTCCACAAGCCTTAGATTCTTTGTATGGTAAAGATCAGAATGATGACTTATATATGACTTATTTGTTGTTGTGAACATTAAATAAAGATGAAATAGGGCATCCAATACAGATAACTATAGAAGGTTAAATATAGATAGTGTTTCATACAATGCATAAGTTTCAGGGAATTCATTTTCTTCCTCCACATGATACTTAATAGTTTCTATTATAACATCCTTCCTTCTCATTCAGCAAAAGGAAATATGAAATATCCTGGAAGTTGGTGAAATGGTCTCTACTCAGTCTATCCACCTTGAATTTTATGATGTTGAGAAATTATTTGGCGTTTCTACTTCAGTTCAGTTCAGTCGCTCAGTCGTGTCCGACTCTTTGAGACCCCATGAACTGCAGCACGCCAGGCCTCTCTGTCCATCACCAACTCCCGGAGTCTACCCAAACCCATATCTATCGAGTCGGTTATGCCATCCAACCATCTCATCCTCTACTTAGGTTTGTTTCTACTTAGGATTGTTTAAATGGTATTAGTGGTTTTCTGAGAAGACTCTGAAGCAATTAGTAATGATTCAATAATTATTGTTATTCTCAAAGAAATCTTGTGTGATAAATGGCCAAAAAAACCCAAAATAATTCAGAGAAATTAAGCTTTTGTTCCAAGTCCTTAAACAATTAAATGGCAAAAAGCAATCAGAAGAATGAAGATGCAATTGTAAATCTACTATTAAGAGAAGAAAATAAGATTTTAATTATTATAGTTATTCTATTCATAGGCAGGATATAAGGGATTGGATTTATTAGAAAGAGAGTAGAACAGAAGGAAAAGATAAAAGAGTTGGAACACCAGCACTATTTGGAATCATACTTCACCTAATTTTCTATAGCCAAATTAGACTTTCTCTCAGATACCATCATGTTATCCAAGATTTCAAGGTTGTTGTTGTTTTCCTGGGATACTAAGCTCAAAGAATGGACATTGAATGTAAACCAAATAAGATTTAACAATCAGCATATAAGATCACACTAGCAAAATAATTTCATAAATGTAGGTCATGATTTAGGAGTAAAAGCAAATTAACTTGAAATATGTAAATCATTATGACCCATTTTTAGCTTGAATTATTTGTAGTTTGACACAGATCTTCATTTCTTTGGGTATAAAGGCAGTCTTATTAATCCATTTTCTATTTGAATCTTTAATTTCTGATATCAACATATCCGTCTGCTAATTTATTCTAGACTGAAGATTTCTATAGACAGCTAAAAATGTGCTAAGAAGGTGTTTAACATTGAAACAGCAGGAAAATTCTCACCTATTGAGTGAGAGGACAAAATGATTTATTTAGTATTTTATGGGGATTTGTCTTGCTTATGTGAATTTAATTTACCACATAAAACAGACCCTGCATATGGTATAAAGCATCTTGCTTCAAGTTAATGTGTACATCCTCAAAGAAAAGTTTGTATCAAAAGGGATTGACTTACATATAATTAATAAGTTTTGTATAGCTTGATTATAAAGGCCTTTTACCAAATCTCACTTAAATTGTGCCTCTAAATAATCAAGACAACTGAAAAGCAAAGATATGATCTAATAATTTTCATTTAGAGCAGTAAATATTGTGTTTGCAAAATTGTACCATAATTTTATATCACTTCAGCCCTGGTCATAGGTCAGATTTTGTTCACTCAGTAGGGAATTTGTCTATAAGAAGATATTCCAAAATGAGCATATGTTGGGCTTTAAATAAGGAAGAATGGTGAGTACTGTCTTGCTCTTAGGTATCTGAGAACATGAGCCAGAAAATAGATGTGAACCCACATTAGCCCTAAAGGGGTTAGAGCTAGATGGTATATGAAAGGCACTGGACCATGTATGCTGCTGCTGCTAAGTCACTTCAGTCGTGTCCGACTCTGTGCGACCCCATAGACGGCAGCCCACCAGGCTCCGCCGTCCCTGGGATTATCCAGGCAAGAACACTGGAGTGGGTTGCGGTTTCCTTCTCCAATGCATGAAAGTGAAAAGTGAAAGTGAAGTCGCTCAGTCGTGTCCGACTCTTTGCAACCCCTTGGACTGCAGCCTACCAGGCTCCTGCGTCCATGGGATTTTCCAGGCAAGAGTACTGGAGTGGGGTGCCATTGCCTTCTCTGTTGACCATGTATAAGGACATGTAAAGATTCAGGTAGTCAAAAAACACTTATAAATTGAATAATGCCGGGTGTGCTTCCCTGGTGACTCAGACAGTAAAGAATCTGCCTGCAATACAGGATATCCAGGTTCGTTCCCTGGATCAGGAAGATCCCCTGGAGAATGGAGTGGCTACCCAGTCCGTATTCTTGCCTGGAGAATTCTGTGGATAGAGCAACCTGGCAGATTGCAGTCCATGAGTTCACAAAGAGTCGAACATGACTAAGAGATTAACACTTTAACTTTCATAGTTTCTCATAAGCAAGTAAAAAGATTTTATCAATCTACAATTGCTCTTCTAAAAAATGCAGACTTTATACAACTATACAGATATAGCTTTGTAGAAAGGGTATATACTTTTATTCTACCACTTGAAAAATGTTGAATTGTTTCATTTGTTATATGAATATGGCTATATCATACCATGTATAGTTAGAAATATAGCATCTCATTCTGTATAACTACTTTCACTGGCTCAGTATTAGCAATCTTTGTAAAGGCTAGTTTTACTTTTATCATCAAACTGCAAAATAATATTTAATTTCTGGGCAAGAAAAGAGAAAAACTGGAGCAACATTGGAAGAAGATTCAGGTTGGAAGAAAAAATTCTGAGAGATAAATTGACCCTCAGCCAGAGGTGTATGTTAATGCAACAACTACTACTGTTGCTGCTATTAACAATAGGAAGTGAAGGAGAGTAGGAAACGAAGAAAAGAGGAAAGAGGAGGAGAAAATGAAAAATGAGAGGAGGAAAAAGACAGGGGAAGGAGTGTCTGAGTGTAATTGAAATATCCAGAAGGCTTTAGAGTGTTCACCATGGTGAGATGTGGAAAGAGTGTAGTGGAGTGATAAAGAGTGTCTTCATGGAAGAGAGAGTGTTTATTGTGTATAATACAAAGTGTAGTTTCGTGAAATGGAGGATTCTGATTCAGTAGCCTGGCATGGTCCTGAGATTCTGCATTTTTAACAGTCTCCCAGACAATGCTGATACCACTGTTCTGCAGACAGTACTTTGAATAGCGAGGTACTAAAGGGTGGGGAAAATGATGTCTATTTCAAGCAGAGCAGAGAGTCCATTTTATATCATGGAAAAATGAAAGCAGTGGTCTGGTGAGTAGTTCTGTGAGTGTAGGGATACTATCAGATAATGAAGCTGGAAAAAATAGACAGTAAATAGCCACAGGCTAAGGATTTGAACATTATTTTTTGGCAAAGGGGAGTCCACAGATGCCTCTGTTTATAAAGTGGTACTGTAGATTTGTTCATAAGGAAGCAAACAGATTTTGAAGGACAAGATGCATTGAGGTAGTAAGAAAGAGGGATGGGAAGAAAATGTCAAGAGGCTACTGCTGTTGTTCAGGTTAGAAAACCTCTAGGATGAATTTTAGTATTGAGGATAAAATAAGAGTCCAGATTTGGCACCTATTATAATTGCAGAGTATATTCAATTATTAGTTGGGTTAAAAAAATGTGTCAAGGAAAAAAAGATGCTTTATATTTTATTTTGTTTTTTACCAAGGAATTGCATGCATAAAAAGTCATACGAAAAGTGGGTAACAATGAAATTAAAAGTTATGGAGTGATAAGGAAATAGTAAGTATGCATGCTATGCGCTAAGTCACTTCAGTCGTGTCCTACTCTTTGCGACCCTGTGGACCATAGCCTGCCAGGCTCCTCTATCCATGGGATTCTCCAGGCTAGAATACAGGAGTGGGTTGCCATGCCCTCCTCCAGGGGATCTTCCCAACCCAGGGTTTGAACTGGAGTATCTTAAGTCTCCTGCATTGGCAGGCAGGTTCTTTACCACTAGGACCACCTGGAAGGGATCTATAAGATGTCTATATGGGTATATCAATTAGATACTTAGAAGTTTGGAAGATAAATCACGAAAATAGGACACTGATGTTGATAATTAGAGTGAAGAGGACTGCATTAATTGAAAATATACCACAAGCCAGTGAATTTTTCCATAATTATTTTTTAATTGAATGAATATTGTAATGTCAGCCAAGCAGTTTTGATAGAATGATGCAAAAGATAGAGATTTGTACCTCACGGAAATGTGCATATGTGTGTTTATGCATATGAGATATAGTCTTGGGAAAATAATGCCTGTGACACTTGCCCTGTTAATTGGAAGATAAAGGGAACATAAGCTATTCTTTTTCTAGAGGGGTTATTCTTATTTTCTGAGTATGTGGTGCCAGATGTCTGCAGAAAAAGTGTCCACAAGCTTAGCTCCAAGGCCAAGGGCATCCTTCTGTAATTGCTGACAAATAGTTTAGTAAATTACAATATCCAAGAGTAAAGTTGATGATAACTGCAAATCGTCAAGTAACCTACAATGTCGAGCAATTTGTCGATACTCCACTCCCTGGAGACGTATCCCTGGGGAGAGGACTCATCCACTGCCCCTCTTCCCACTGTGGCATTGTACCAAAATCAGGTGAGAAGAGTCTTAGGAAAGACACGATATGGTAAAATTCTTTATACGTTTTTGTAATAAACTCTAGAATCTCTCAGAGTCTAAGGAATCTCTTCATTGATTTTTTTTCTCTAATTAGAACTCACAGAGTTTCAAAATAAGCATCATATGTTGTATATCTTTCATCTGTTTGAAGAAGTTTTCAATTATACTCTCCTCACAGAAGACTCTAGTTGGGGAATTGGGGAACACGTTTTTATTCAAGCTATTTCCTCCCATGACACACAATTTATGAATTACAGAAAGCTGAACTATAATATTTTAAGCACCTCAGTTAGTTTTCAGCTTTGAAATTACACTTTTAAAGAGTTCAGAAATACCCTTTCAGTCTGTTGATGTGAGGCAAATCCCTTTGCTTCAATTAAGAGCTATCAAAGGGAATGGTGATAACAAAAGTCCAGCTCCGAGCGGCATATAACAAGATGATTATGGGCGCTGGCGGCCAGCCAGACCACCAGGCTGTTTTTCACGGGTGTTACTTTACTGACAGTGCCTTCATGACATTTGTACCTTGACACCAGAAGTGCTAACAGCTGCAGTGCCAGTGTTAGAAAGGCACAAAAGACCTTTTTCAGCATTTGTTGCTCTCACAGATTCTCAGTGCCCTTGGAGAATAAAGTCTATAAAAACTGACTTCAGCCTGCTGTCTCCTTTGTGAAGATATTTGCTGCAGAGTCTGAAAAACAGTTCTGTTTCATGGCATTGGACTTAGGGGAGATACAAGTTTCTCAAGGTAGAAGACTTGTGTGGTAAGTGTATGACAAAAAGCAATAACAAGGCTAGTCTGAGAGTTCATGGTTTTGTGAAACAGAATATTTCAGCAACCAATTCTGTGCTTAGTTGCTTGCTGTAGGCAACCCTTTTGACCCCCTCGCTGAGGAAGCAAAAGCAACTAAAGGAGAAGTATTCTAGTTTTCTTGAAGTTGGATGGTATTCTTAACTGATAGTGACAGATCTAAGAGTATGATTTCTAGTGGGCGCTGCTGATGACCGACCTTCCGGCTGTCAGGAAATGAGGAAGGTCTGAAGACGCATGAACATGTGTGAGAAAGGAATTCAGATGATAAAAGGTGAACGTGGGTTTAGAAAAGTTTTATTTTTGAAGCTCTACCAATCTCTCTTATTGTTTCCATAATTTTTTTTTTTTTTGGCACATCAGTGTGTCACTAATATTTGGATATATTTTCCAGAACCAATGCCCTAAAAGGCGCACATTATAATTTACTATTAGGAAGTCACTGTGCACTGAGAACTCTTTTTTTGCATGTTAAGCTTATTTCTTATCATTTTTAAAGTTGCAACCATTTTGGTCTTAGAAATGGGAAAATTTTTTTAGCTAAACATTAGTAACTTTCCATAGTTGGAAGTGCCTTTAGGAGACATTTTACAACTATTAACTCACACTAAAATTTTTCTATAAATGTTTCAATCATTAATGCTTTGTATCATATGAGACATTTTTATAATAAGTCTGTATTTTTAATTTCATGAAAACTTAGCTGTCTTTGCACTTTTCTGAAAACTCCATTTTGAAGATTCAGGCATAAAACTTTGTCTTTATTACTATCTCATATACCCAATGAAAAGATCTTTAAATAGTATAAAATTCACAAATATAATAGATATTTGAGAGGAATAAGTAATCTATTAATAACTTCAAGTAAATACAGGAAAGGGAAGTGAAGTGTTAGTCACTCAGTTGTGACCGACTGTTTGTGACCCCATGGACTGTAGCCCACCAGGCTCCTCTGTCCATGGAATTCTCCAGGCAAGAATACTGGAGTGGGTTGTCATTCCCTTCTCCAGGGGATCTCCCAACCCAGGGATCGAACCTGGGTCTCCTGCATTACAGGTGGACTCTTTCCCATCAGAGCCTCCAGAGAATTCCAAGGAAACAGGAGAGATAAATATCTATAATTAAGCATAATTTAATCACTTTACTCATTTAGTTCTCTTTTCTTCATGTACAATCTGATGTCCAGGGGAGTTAAGAGAACTGTGTGGTTTTGTGTAGTTAATGAGTGACTAGAATTCAATGTGCTAAACTCCCTGTCTCAGGATTTTTTCTAATTCAGTAACCCTGGACATGCACAGAAAGCCAAAACATCAGGGTATTTATCTTTCAGCCTTTAGGATTCATGTCCAAATGGAAACCTCAACTGGTTTTGAGGAAATATAAATAAATTAAATCTGAAAGCATCACATCATAGTAACTTCAAAACCTTTAGAAAATTAAATACATTATTATCATTTTGCAATTAGCTTTCAAACAGAACACAGAGAGAGAAGCCTTGGTAAAAAAAAAAAAAAAAACTATGCTTCATCCAAAATGTCCGTGGGGAAGTCTGCACATTTTTTCCATTTCATTGCTAATGAGTCACTTTCACCTGATCCCACTTGCCCCACGCCCCTCTGAAGAACCAGCTGTCAGTGTCCACAGCTGAGTGAGTTTGGTATCGGACAGGTGGCAGCAGGGTGGGGAAGAAACCGTGTCAGTGGGATGCAGTTAATCTGAAATTAGGATGATCCACCTGGTATCATTAAAAATTGACTATGTTTCCTGAACAGTTCACTACAATATAACCAACACTTAAAAGTTAAGGTTTTAAATATCCTTGAAGAGAGTATTTGGCTTTCATTAAACATTTGGGCAGTTTTTACAGTGTTAGATCAATGAAGTCTATTTAGTGATGATGGAATTTTATAACCTGTTTACAAAAAAAAAAAAATGAATTGATTTGTGATTTTATGGATTCTGGCATTTACTCACTCTGTAACCTTCTGTGTGCTGTGGGCCTCTGGAAAAGAAAAAAAAAAAAGAGAGAGAGATTTGACATTGATAAACCATGTTGAAGCTTAAATGACCTATATTATTGGAAGTGTTTTGTGATGCTTAATGTGTGTGTAAGTATTCAAAATTGCATTGCCATTGGTAGTTTTTCAGTAAACTATTTTTTAATTCTCATAACCACCTGGAAAACAATTCTAAGTTACTTAATGCAGCAAACAAGATGCCTAACCACATAATGCAACTCATATCCCTAGCCACAACTATACCCATTCAACTGTCATCTTCAGCATGAAAGTCACCTCCTCCGGAAAGCCTTCCCTGGATGCTCAACGATGGACTGGGCACCTTCCTGTGATTCTTAAGTGCCAGGCTGACCTCTATTACAGAACTTATCAAACAGCACTGACTGAAACTGGCTGTTCACCAGTATTGCTGTCTCACTGGATCCAATTGAGGGCAGGTCTTTATTTTGTTCACATTTGAAATTCCAGTAACTAGCACAATAGAACATAATAAGAAAATTATATACACACAGAGGAAATAAATTTTATGCATATAAATTACAAAAGCATATAAATAAGAAAAAAAAACACCATCCACTTATCTGATTTTCAGTTTAACTATCATTCTGGCTATAGAATGAAGAATATTTCGTTGTGTTTTTTTTTTAATTTTATTGGAGTATAGCTGCTTTACAGTGTTTTGTTACTTTCAGTTGTATGACAGAATCAGTTGAATATACACGTATATTCATTCTTTTTTAAGATTCTTTTCTTATATAGGTTATCACAGAATGCCAAGTAGAGTTCTCTGTGATATACAGTGTGTCCCTGTTGGATGTTGATCTGTATATAGTAGTGTGTGTATATTCATTCTAAGCTCCTGATTTATCCCTCCTCCCACATTTCCTGTTTGGGAACCGTAAGTTTGTTTTTGATAACTGTAGGTCTGTTTCTGTTTTAAAAATAAATTAATTTGTATCATTTTTTAAATTAGATTCCATGAGTGATATATGATATTTGTCTTTCTCTCTCTGACTTACCTCACTTGGTATGATAATTTCTAGTTCCATTTGTGCATATGTATACTTACTCACTTCAGTCTTGTCTGACTCTTTGCGACCCTATGAACTGTAGCCCACCAGGATCCTCTGTCCATGGGGTTTTCCAGGAAAGAATACTGGAGTGGGTTGCCATGCCCCTCTCCAGGGGATCATCCTGATCCAGGGATCACACTTATGTCTCCTGTGTTGCTTGCATTGCAGGTGAATTATTTACCACTGAGCCACTGGGGAAGCCCCCAATGGCATTATTTCATTCTTTTATGGCTGAATATATAGTATCCCACTGTATATATGTACCACATCTTCTTTATCCGTTCCTCTGTCGATGGACATTGGGTTGCTTCCATGTCTTGGCTATTGTACATAGTGCTGTAGTGAATACTAAGGTGTATGTATCTCTTAGGATTATGGTTTTCTCTAGATATATGCCCAGAAGTGGGATAGCTGGATCATACAGTAAGTCTATTTTTGTTTTATACAGAGCCCCATACTGTTCTCCATAGTGGTTATACCAATTTACATACCTGCCAGTGGTGGAGGAGGGTTTACTACTTGTGGACATTTTGATGATGGCCATTCTGACTGGTGTGAGGTGATTCAGTTCAGTTCAGTTCAGTCACTCAGTCATGTCCAACTCTTTATGACCCCATGGACTGCAGCATGCCAGGCTTCCCTTTCCATCACCAACTCCCAGAGCTTCCCCAAACTCAGGTCCATCAAGTTGGTAAAGCCATCCAACCATCTTATCCTCTGTTATCCCCTACCTCCCCTGCCTTCAATCTTTCCCAGCATCAGGGTCTTTTCCAATGAATCAGTTATTCACATCAGGTGGCCAAATTATTGGAGCCTCAGCTTCAGGATCAGTCCTTCCAATGAATATTTGGGACTGGTTTCATTTAGGATTGACTGGCTTGATCTCCTTTCAGTCCAAGAGACTCTCAAGAGTCTTCTCCAACACGACAGTTCAAAAGCATCAATTCTTTGCTGCTCAGCTTTCTTTATCGTCTAACTCCCACATCCATTGTAGTTTTGATTTGTACTTCTCTGATAATTAGTTATGTTGATCACTTTTTTCATGTACTTTTTGGCCATCTGTATGTCTCATTAACAATATTTTTAAGTGGATATACAGTGAAATGCAGGGAGGCTGATTCAATAGCAAATGCAGAAAATATGTTCACTTAAATGAATGGTAATGGAAATAGAGGAGACAAAGTTCTGAAATACATAGGGATCAAGTATACATGATTCGATAAACTACTGAATTCATGGTTGAGGAAGAATGGAATACCTGAGAAAGCCTTAAGGTTTGTGGCTTTCGCAAGATGGAAAGATGATGAAATCATTCACTGAGATAGAGAATGCTGGAAGGTGATATGGTTGTTGTTAAGGATTGACAGGGAAGCAAACATTGTTCCTGGTTTCAATTTTAGATATGTTGATTTTATCATGAGTTTGAAAAATCCAAGAGAAAAAAGTGGTTATAAGTTTGGCATTTGTTTTTGTTTAGGTGATGTAATGAAATTAAGGATTACCTCGGAAGAGATTATAGAGTAAAGATTAAAGGCCAAGAATGAATTTTGATGAAGTGCACACTTAAGAGTCTGATAAAGAGTAAGATAAAGTTCCAAAAAGCAAAATGGACTATTGGGAATGAAGGGAGATATTAATGGAAAAAGGAATGAATGTGAGGTGTCAAAATGAAGATAGTCATAGATGCCTCTTTTGAGGAATGTGGTTGTATTGGGTAAAGTGAAATAGGGAAAAGAGAAAGGAGGATGTGGGGTTAAGAAAATGTGATACTTAGTGTTTTGTTGTCTACTTTACTGGGACAGTGTTTGCAGAGACATTTGGTCAAACATTTTTCTAGGTGTTTCTGTGAGTGTGTTTCTGAAGGAGATTGATATTTGAATCCATTGGCTAAGTATAGCAGATTGCACTCCCTAATGTGGGTGAGTCACATCCAGGGAACTGAAGGCCTGAATAAAGCAAACAGTCTAATTTTTATGTAAGAGGGAATTCCTCTGCCCACCTGCCTTCAGTTGGAACATCAGTTTTCTCCTGCCCATAGACTTGAACTTAATCATTGGTTCTTCTTGGATCTGGAGCCTGCTGGCCTTCAGCAGGGACTGTGCCCTTGGCACAAATTTAATGACCACGTCTACTGTTCTTTAAAAGAATTTCTACCATGAATATCCTCAAGAATCAGCCTGCCATGATAGAGCTCATTTTCAGGATGTACAGACAAATCAGATCTGTCCCTGACCCACTCTTGGCCTTTGTCTGTCTTGGTTAGCTGGTCACAGGAGCCTCTGAAGACACGAAATTAAGTGAAAGCACTATTGATCCAGTAATGAAAGTCAGGGCTACCTCCTCTGACACAGATCTTGAATAACATTGCATGGAAAAAACAGACAGACCAAAAGAAAGGTAGAATGCAGGTAGACACATGACGATGGGAACCATTGATCCAATTCACTCTCTGGTTCTGATCATGTCTGATTTGGGATGTGGTGTCTACATCTTCCAGGGCTTTCCAGGTGGCACAGTGAACAGAATCTGCCTGCCAGTGCAGGAAATGCAAGAAATGCTGGTTTGATCCTTGGGTTGGGAAGATCCCCTGGAGAATGCAATGAAAACCCACTCCATTATTCTTGCCTGGAAAATTCCATGGACAGAGGAGCCTGGCGGGCTATAGTCCTTGTGGTCGCAAAGACTCAGACATGACTGAGTGACTGAGCACACACACACATCTACATCTTTACCTGGAAGGGGCAGACCACACCAGGGGGCCCAGAGGGTGTATGGGATTCAGTACTTCTGAGTGGTATAGCCAGATGTCCCTATTATGAATCTCAGCATCTCACTCCTTCCTAATCAAAACTCTGACCCTGGGGTAACAGACAGGTTAGATATGTGAATTCATCCTTCTGGAGATCAGCTACTTTTATAATTAACTCATGGACCTGAGCCTCAATTTTTTGCCCTCTGCCTCTAAGAGATGATAGTCTTTACATGCTAATTAAGATGTGCTCTGGTTTCACACTTTGAGGTGGTGAATAGCAGTGATGTGCTGGTAAAACAAACAAATGAGTAAGTTTTAAAAATCCTAATTTATAGTGTTTACTGATTCTGGGTCTAAATATTCCCATATAGGCTGAATTGAATATTAATGGTACCTTAAAAACTTTCTAAATATTTATCAATTGGCTATTTCAAGTGAGTTGTCTCAGTATACTGCTGGAATCACTCCAAGTCTCTCTTTGTTTTTCACAAATGAAGTAATAGAACCTAATTCATTCTGGAAAGATTCAATATTTTTATTCTTTGCTTTCAGTGGCAACAGTATTTGAAGGAAGAAAAATCAATGAATTAATTTACAAATTAACAATTAGAAAAAGTAAATGATATTTATTCAATGAGAAGAAACATATGTTAAATGTAATTACTTCTCTTTCAAATATGGAATAAATCATTAATGAATGGCATTATATATTTCTTCCAGTTTTATAAAAATATGATTTAGATGTTTGTATAAGTTTAAGGTGTTCAGCATAATGATTTGGCTTACATATATGATTATCAATTAACCTTAATCTTAATGAACATTTATCATCTATAGACAAAAAAGGAAATATTAGAAAATATTTCTTTGTAATAAGAAAGCTTGTGATTTATTCTAAAAACTTTCTTATATAGCATACAGCAGTGTTAATTATTGCCAACATCTGCTGGATCATCGAAAAAGCAAGCAAGTTCCAGAAAAATATCTATTTCTGCTTTATTGACTATGCCAAAGCCTTTGACTATGTGGATCACGGTAAACTCTGGAAAATTCTGAAAGGGATTGGAATACCAAACCGCCTGACTTGCCTCTTGAGAAATCTGTATGCAGGTCAGGAAGAAACAGTTAGAACTGGACATGGAGGAACAGACTGGATCCAAATAGGAAAAGGAGTACATCAAGTCTGTATATTGTCACCCTGCTTATTTAACTTATATGCAGAGTACATCATGAGAAACGCTGGGCTGGAAGAAGCACAAGCTGGAATCAAGATTGTCGGGAGAAATATCAATAACCTTAGATATGCAGATGACACCAGCCTTATGGCAGAAAGTGAAGAAGAACTAAAGAGCCTCTTGATGAAAGTGAAAGTGGAGCATGAAAAAGTTGGCTTAAAGCTCAACATTCAGAAAACTAAAATAATGGCATCCGGTCCCATAACTTCATGGCAATTATATGATAAAACAATGGAAACAGTGACAGACTTTATTTTCTTGAGCTCCAAAATCACTGCAGATGGTGACTGCAGGCATGAAATTAAAAGATGCTTGCTACTTGGCAGGAAAGTTATGACCAACCTAGACAGCATATTAAAAAGCAGAGACATTACTTTGCCAACAAAGGTCTGTCTAGTCAAAGGTATGGTTTTCCCAGTAGTCATGTATCAATGTGAGAGTTAGATTATAAAGAAAGCTGAGCACCGAAGAATTGATGCTTTTGAACTGTGGTGTTGGAGAAGACTCTTGAGAGTCCCGTGGACTGCAAGGAGATCCAACCAGTCCATCCTAAAGGAGATCAGTCCTGGTTGTTCATTGGAAGGACTAATGTTGAAGCTGAAACTCCAATACTTTGGCCACCTGATGCAAAGAACTTATTCATTTCAAAAGACCCTGATGCTGGAAAAGATTGAGGGTGGGAGGAGAAGGGGACAACAGAGGATGAGATGGTTGGATGGCATCACCGACTCAATGGACATGAGTTTGAGTAAACTCTGGGAATTGGTGATGGACAGGGACGTCTGGCGTGCTGCATTCCATGGGGCAGCAAAGAATTGGACAAGACTGAGCGATTGGACTGAACTGAACTGAAGGGAACATTTCATGCAAAGATGGGCTTGATAAAAGACAGAAATGGTATGGACCTAACAGAAGCAGAAGATATTAACAACAGGTGGCAAGAATACACAGAATAACTATACAAAAAAGATCTTCATGACCCAGATAATCACGATGGTGTGATCACGTACCCAGAGCCAGACATCCTAGAGTGCGAAGTCAAGTTGGCTTAGGGAAGCATCACTACGAACAAAGCTAGTGGAGGTGATGGAATTCCAGCTGAGCTATTTCAAATCCTAAAAGATGATACCGTGAAAGTGCTTCACTCCCTATGCCAGGAAATTTGGGAAACTCAACAGTGGCCACAGGACTGGAAAAGGTCACTTTTCATTCCAATCCCAAAGAAAAGCAATGGCGAAGAATGCTCAAACTACTGCATAATTGTACTCATCTCACACGCTAGTAAAGTAATGCTCAAAATTCTCCAAGCCAGGCTTCAACAGTATGTGAACCTTGAACTTCCAGATGTTCAAGCTGGATTTAGAAAAGGCAGAGGGCCTAGAGATCAAATGGCCAACATCTGTTGGATCATTGAAAAAGCACACGAGTTCCAGGAAAACATCTACTTCTGCTTTATTGATTACACCAAAGCCTTTGACTGTGTGGATCAGAAGAAACTGTGAAAATTCTTCAAGAGATGGGGATACCAGCAATTACATACACTTACATAATTTTCAGACATATTTAAAAATGAAGGTCATGAGCTTTTAAGAGTAATAAATATTGTAAATCCCCTAAATAAATGGAAAATAAAAACAACTTAATAATGTGAATGCTAAAAACAGTCCAGAATTATTTTAAAAGCTTCCCAAAAGCTGAAATACAGGATTAATTAATGTGCTATTTTTTATTTCAGTTTTATTGATGTGTAATTGACATATAAAGTTGTAAGATATTTACAGTGTACATCGTGATGATTTGATGTCTGTATACATAGTGAAGGGCTTCCCAGGTGGCACTAGTGGTTAATAATCGGCCTGCCAGTGCAGAAGATGCAGGAGACTAGGGTTCAATCCTTGAGTCAGAAAGATCCCCTAGAGTAGGAAATGGCAACCCACTCCAGTATTCTTGCCTGTAATGTCCCATGGGTAGAGGATTCTGGTGGGCTACAGTCCAAGGGGTTGGAAAGAGTCAGACATAACTGAGCACACACACACACACAATAAACATTGTGAAAGGTTTCCCCCAGTTGATTGATTGATACATATTTCAGATCACGTATTTATCTATTTGTTGTTTTTGTTAACATTTAAGCTCTGTCCTCTTATTAAATTTCAGTTTTATAATACAATGTGAACAACTAGAGTCACCATGTTTACTTTAGACACTCAGACTTTTTTTTTCCTATAGCTGAATGTGTGTTTCAGTTAACCAACCATTCCCTAATTTCATCATCCTCCAGCCCATATTTTGACTGTTTCTATGAGTTTACCCTTTTTTTTTTTTTTTTAAGATTCCATATATTAAGTATACCATGCATTATTTGTATTTTTTGTCTGGCTATTTTCACTTAGCATAATATCCTCAAAATCCATCCATGCTGTTGAAAATGGAAGTGTTTCCTTCTTTTTCATAGCTGAACAATATTCCATTATATATATATGTGTGTGTGTGTGTGTATACACACACACACACACACACACACACACACACACACACACACACACACACACACACACACACACCCCATATCTTTATCCATTCATCCCTTGGAGAGAGGAAAGTTAGGTTGTTTTAATAACTTGGCTAGTGTGAATAATGCTTCAATGAGCTTAAGAATGAAGTGAAAGTGAAAGTCACTCAGTCATGACTGACTCTGCAACCCCTTAGACTGTAGCCCACCAGGCTCCGCTGTCTATGTAATTCTCCAGACAAGAATACTGGAGTGGGATGCCATTCCCTTATTCAGGAGATCTTCCTGACCCAGGGATCAAACCCCAATCTCCTGAGTTGCAGGCATAGTCTTTACCATCTGAGCCACGAGGGAAGCCCAGGGATAAAGGTATATATTCAATATCTTGTTTTTATTTCCTTTAGATATATATCCACACTGGGATTACTAGATCATATGATAGCTTTATTCCCCCCCTCCTTTTTTTTATTTCTGCATCCTTTCCATCACTCATTTTCATTTGTCTTCATGATAACCTTTCTTAAAGGTATGAGGTGATACCTCATTTTGGATTTGATCTGCATTCTTCTGATGATTAGTGATGTTGAAGACTTTTTATTTTACTTTATGCCATTTTTATGTCGACTTTGGTAAGCAGCATAGTTTCTCTGCCCATTTTAAACTGAATTCTTCATTTTTATTTGTTTTGATTTGATTTATTTATTGAGTTGTTTGAGTTACTTGTATATTCTGAAGACTAACTCCTTATCAGACAAATGAGTTGAAAATATTTTCTTCTATTACATAGGATGTTTTTGCATTTTATTGATGAGTTCCATTGCTGTGCTGAAGCTTTTTAGTTGGTATAATCACTTGTTTATTTTTGCCTTTGTTACCTTTGCTTTTGGTGTCAAATTAAAAAAAAAAAAAAAAGGCCAAGATCATTGCTAATGAGCTTTCCCCATGTATTTTTTATAATAATTTTGTAGTTGCAGGTCTTACATTGATGTCTTCAATCAGTTTTGAGATAGGCATCTAGTTTTTTCTTTTACATGTGATTATCCGGTTTCACCAACACCATTTATTGAAGAACTTATCTTGGCTCCTTTGTCAAAAATTAACTGACCATATGAGCTTAGGTTTATTTGTGGGCCATCTGCTTTGGCTTTAATACAGTGTGAAATCAGTAAGTGGGAGGCCTCCGACTCTACTTTTCCTTTTCAAGATTGCTTTGGCTATTCATAGTTTTGTGGTTCTATACACATTTTAAGTTTGATTTTCTGTTTCTATGAAAAATGATGTTGGAATTTTGAAAATAATTACATGGAATTTGTAGGGGTTACTTTGAGTATGGACATTTTAATCATATCCATTTTCCTAATTCATGAGCCCAGACTATCTTTGTGTGTGTGTGTGTGTGTGTGTGTGTGTGTGTGTGTTTGTATCTTCTTCAGTTTCTTTCATCAGTATCTTATAGTTTTCAGTGTACAGATTATTTACCTCCTTGGTTAAATTTATTCTTATTTACTTTATTCTTTTTGATGCAATTTTAAATAGATTATCTTCTTAATTTCTCTTTCTTATAGTTTGTTAATAGTGTAGCTGTATATTTTACTAGTATAGTGTTACTGGAAATGCAACTTACTTGCCTATTAATTTTGTATCCTTCAACTTTTACTAAATTTCTTCATTTGTTCTAATGTCTTTCTGTGTGTGTTGAGTCTTTACGTTTTTCTGTACATATAATATGGGCTTCACAGGTAACTCAGTAGGTAAAGCATCCACCTGCAATGCAGGAAATTCAGGAAATGCGGGCTCAGCCCCTGGGTCAGGAAGATCCCCGCATAGCAAACCACTCTAGTATTCTTGCCTAGAAAATCCCATGGGGTTGCAAGGAGTCCAATACAACTGATCAACTGAGCATGCATATGATAGATACAACATCATATTATCTGCAAACAGAGGTGTTTTACTTTTTTTTTTTATCTGAATGCCTTTTATTTCTTTTTCTTTGCCTAATGACTCAAGCTAGAACTTCCAATACTATATTAAATCAGTAAAGCAAGAATGAACATCCTCATTTTATTCCTTATCTTACAAGGAAAACTTTCGTCTTTTCATTGTTTAGTTTAAGGTTAGCTGTGGGTATGTTATATATTGCTTTCATTATGTTAATATGTTTATATTCCTTCTATGCCTAGGTGGTTGAGAATGTTTATCATAAACAGATGTGGTATATCACATTGATTTACAGATGTTGAACCACACTAAAGAAAACAAAGAATAAAAATCATATAAGCATCTGAATAAATGTAGAAAGAAACATTTGACAAATTCAGCAACCATTTATGATAAATATCAGGGTTCCATGTGTTCATGAGAAAAAGGTATATTCTCCTACAATTGGATGATATCTAAAAGTTCATCAGATTCTACATAAAGTTTAAATTCAATTCTTCCTTATGATTTTCTGTCTGAATTATGTATTTAATATTTTAAGCTTTTGAAATCCATGAAAATTTACCTTTGATATTCTTTTCTGTTTCTTAGTAAATGCAAATTATAAAGAAAAAATTAAATCTGGTGATGTAACAACTCAGTAGCAATATTTAGACAAATTATAAACATCTGTTGTTACTGGTAAATAGCATAGTCATTTTCTGAATAGCTAAACTGGACAATTATGTAAAATATTTAGTAAGAAAAGTATATTTTGTTCAAAGATTGGAAAGTGAAAAAATTATTTGTAACCGTAATAGCAGATATATTTTCTTAACAGGTGACCTTAAAGGATTGCTGTTTAGTGTCACTCAAGATGTACTAAGCATCATTTTTTGGATGACTGTGGCAAAAGGATATCTGTACAGAACCAGTTCCTTTCTGAAGTTTATAACCGGGGCCCTGTTTTCAGACAGAAGGTACAGTTTATCTTTTATTAATATACATTTGAAATTTAAAGGAATGTTGAAGGAAAAAATAATGTAAAGCCTGTGTGTGCCATTTATGGAATTCCTTAACAACAACTTAATATTTTAAGGATTTTTTTTTTTTTTTACTTCAGATAACTGTTTTTTTTTAAATTGAAAAAAAAAAACAACTTAGTTGTATTAGTAAACACAAACACTCTACAAATATTATAGTACAATATTGAAGTGAAAATAGTAAAATATTTTGTTTTTATTAAAATTTTAGTTTGATATGAGCCTAGTAAGTACATAAATATTGTGTTAAAAGTATAAAGTATTGTATAAAGTTAAAGTATTGCTGAAAAGCATAAAAAAAAGAGTACTCTCATATAACTTCCTATTTCATATCTTTATCAACCAACATCCTAGTGGATGGATTTTATGTTTTTTGACAGCTTGAGTTTGAAGACAGTACTTAGGTTATATTGGCAGAAAGTCATGGATAGAAAGAGGTTGAATTATCCCACATACACAGGAGATCTCCAGGATGAAATTAGCTTTTGTGCTGTTTGATCAGGAGGTCCACATTCTTGTATCTTAAAACAACAACCTAAATCATTAAATATCAATTATATCTATTTTGAGTAAAAATAAGCATTGTGTAAATAATAATCATTTAAAATGAATATTTAAACTGTTTTATAATACATGATTAGAAACATGTTTAATATTTACAGGTGTGCATGAAGAGATTATTTCAATTTAATCCACTGTGTGCTACTTAACTATAAAATGTATGATATATTTTCAGATAATCAACTCAGGAGGTCAATCCATTTTAGATATAGAATTGTCTGTTCTTTTTTTCTAATTATTCTTAAAATAATGACAATATCATTCCTAGTTTCAAGGCTACAATGGGTTTGTCCTTTAATTTGTCAGGTTAATTCAAGTTAATTGATTTGAAATATTGAAAAGTATTTTCCTAAATCTATTCTATGTTTTCGGTTTCCTCAGGCTTGAAAATTACAGGAGGAAAGGGACTAAATCTAAATTAGAGAACAGTTCTGTAGGAAGGTGTAAAGTCAAGAGTCTAAACATGAAGTTTACTTTCTGCTGGTCACAGTCATGTTCTGGCAGATCACTATAGAAAACTTTTCATTTCAATGTTTCCATTTATTCCATGAAATCATACCAGTCTTTCATTTTTATTGAAGGTCTTAACTGCACCAGGTATCTTTAAATTAATTTTATGGATTAAAAAAAAAACATGAATTTTTTGTGTTTTCAAACACAAGAAAATAAGGGGAGAGAAAATATAAGGAAGTAGATTGAAACTCTCTGACAGTGAAACCCCAAACTGTAGAAAAGAGTTAGTTCCCCATGAATTAGTCCATTGGTATATTCTAATATTGGACAGACTTTTAAGCTAAATTTTGCTGTCATAATTCTGCTTGATACTACAAGAATTATCTGAGAGTATGTTACATATACAGAACATAAAATTAGAATAGTGATTTGTGTCCTAACTGCAAAAGATATATACACATTTGGAAGGTGTTATTTCCTTCACATCAAGCATTTTGTCTTCAACTCTTAATCATTGGAGATTCTTAGCAGATCAAACTCTATATCAACATGCTACATATCTGATATCAGTGATATCAGAGATAAATTATATGCAGACACCTTAGTTGAATTTTGCAGTTTTAGGAACTTTATTTATGGTGCTTGTGGCATTTTCAGAGAAAGCCAACTGAACACAGTATAGCAGCTGCAGGGAAGAGGATTTGGGATCTAATGCTCACTTCCAGATGGATGACGGATATGCAATTTTAAATTTATGGTAGACATATTAGCAGATGGAAATAGAAGAGAGTAAATGCCTATGCCACCTGTGAACAAGTGCATTTTGTCAATTACCAGCTGAACTGTGTTAAATTCAAGTTGTTCAACAGAACTCTAATTCTCGAGAAGAGACTTTTTGTCAACCTATTAATAGATCTAGATTTCACATTGAGGTTGGGAAACGTTTTACTATACAGGGAACCTATGGACACAGGTTTGAGCAGAGCACACTTCACTCTTGTTATGTCGCTCCTGCTATTATTCTGCCTGCATAATTGAAAAGAATATTGGTAGAATAGGAAACAGTTGAAACAAATGAGACAGACTGAGCACTCCAAAAAGATGTAAGTGAATTAGAATTGATGCATCTGATGAGAGTGAATTCACAGTGTCACTTTAAATAAAACCCTGTTTCATTTAGGTACCTAGTCTGTCACTACAACTACTAAAAACATTCAGGGAAGGCACTGACAGTTTCATTTGACACAATCAATTAAATTCCTCCCATACTAAGAGTTAACGTGTGTGTGTGTGTGTGTATATATATTAAAAGGGGTCCTGAGTTCAGCCTCTGACAATTAAATGTTTCACTGAATAGCTTACACAATGCTATTTAATAAACATTGGCTCAGTTCCAAGAGAAAGAGCTTCATTCCATTAGAGAAGAGCCCGAGTGGCTCTAGCTTTATAGATTTTCAGAACTGGCACAATTCTTACCAACCCACTCCAGTGCTCTTGCCTGGAAAACCCCGTGGACGGAGGAGTGTGGTAGGCTACAGTTCATGGGGTCACAAAGAGTTGGACATGACTGAGCGACTTCACTTTCACTTTCACTTTATCACCTAATAAAAAAAAAATTCCCTAATTCTTAATATATATGTGTGTAAATAAGAATCCAACAACTGATAAAAATAAAGTGGGATGTCTCATTTTTAAAAAATGAGAAATTTAATTCTTTGTCCTTAATATTCTTGAAAATTGCATAGAAATTTGAAAGAAAGAAAAGTCCTTTTCACATGCTTTAGTTGCATACATGTATTGTGTCTGTTAACAGCTTTGCTACTTGTTATGATATTTATACTGTGGTATCCAGAGTTGGCAACTTAAAAAAATGAGGACATTGCATGAAGATAGTTTTGGCAGCATATTAGGACTTTCTAACAATTGGAATATCCACAATAGTCTTTCAAGTGTAGTGTGTCCAAATCAGTGGGAATGTACTATTCCTAACTGTCATGATGGGAGATGGAAGAGTTCTCTCCAAAATTGTTATTCACTAATATAATCTTAATTTGTCCTAAGATGTCTGTTATAAAGATAAGTATTTTGCCCCTTGTAAAAATCAGCTATTTAATGTTAACTCTATTTTAGATTTCTGTCTTTTGGAAGATACTATTTTAAAACACTTCTTGGAAAATACGTTATATAAAGTATACAAAAATACATAGATATGTGAATGAAAATAGAATGACTTAAATAATTTGTTCAGTTCAGTTCAGTTCTGTCACTCAGTCGTGTCCGACTCTTTGCAACCCCATGAACCACAGCATGCCAGGCCTCCATGTCCATCACCAACTCCCAGAGTTTACCCAAACTCATGTCCATCGAGTCGGTGATGACATCATCTCAATCATCTCATCTTCTGTCATCCCCTTCCCCTTCCACCTGAAATCTTTCCCAGCATCAGGATCTTTTCCAGTGAGTCAGTTCTTCGCATCAGGTGGCCAAAGTATTGGAGTTTCAGCTTCAGCATCAGTCCTTCCAGTGAAAAACCAGGACTGATCTCCTTTAGGATGGACTGGTTGGATCTCCTTGCAGTCCAAGGGACTCTCAAGAGTATTCTCCAACACCACAGTTCAAAGCATCAATTCTTGGGCTCTCAGCTTTCTTTATAGTCCCACTCTCATATCCATACACGACTACTGGAAAAACCATAGCCTTGGCTTAGACAGACCTTTGTTGGCAAAGTAATGTCTTTGCTTTTTAATATGCTGTCTAGTTTGGTCATAACTTTCCTTCCTAGGAGGAAGTGTCAAATATTATACAATCTGAAGTTGTGTGAATTTCTTAGTATTTATCTAAGCATTTATCTGTCTGCCAGTTGTAGAGGTGAGGGGGTGGTTTAAGTTCACTACCAAGGGGTGATCTTCAATATCAGTTTGTTCATAGAAGATATGTTGGTGAATTAATGTTTTTCAAGTTGGAGTACCTAAGGATACAAAGAAAACTAAATTAGCCTGAAGCAAGAGGGTAAATAACAGTAATCAGTTTGTGTAGTAATATGAAGGAGTGCCTAGGTTTTATATTACATGTACTTTTGCTAGCATGATAGAAGGCATTTACAAACTATAAACATTCAAACACTTCAGGTGATATGAATGTATACAAAAATGTCATATGTGATACTTGACAGACAAATAGTAATGTTTATTGACTATTTCTATTGTCGAAAGAATTCATAACAACAGGAAATGTTGACATTTTGGCTATGTCGTGTTCTTCTGTGTCTTTCTATAGATGCCAGGGAAAACTAAGTGTGGAAAATAAAAAACAAAATAATTTTTCTGGAGTAGTTTTCAAATATAAGAAAGTTTCTGTTTAATCCTACTTATAAACAAGCAATGGAACCCTTGAATGCTCAGTTAATTGAATGTCTCAGGTCTATCATACAAAATATATGAGGGGTTCTACCTCTACCAGTAGATGTATGAAATTGTTACTCTTTCTGTACTAAGCTTAGTTTACATAGTAAATCCCAGACAGAAAAATTATTAATAAGATATAGATCCTTTTCCCTAAAAACTGTCATCTTTACTGAATGTACTGATGTGATTTTGACAAATGGCAAGACTACAGGCTTTGGAATAATAAAGAGCAAAGATTGAATTTCTGCTGTAAATTTACCAACTGTGGAAACTTGGGCTTAATTGTTATGCACTTCATTTCCTTCAGCTTTAAAAAGTGGATATCTCACTTTACAAGAGTATGAGAAGTTGACATTAAACAAGACTATAATCTGTTTATCTGTCTACCTACTTGTCTATTCATCTATCATCTATCCATACATACATGTGGACTTCGGTATCTGGAAGGTGTTTTTTTATTATTGCTGTTGTGCTAGAATGTGTAGCACATTATTTTACCACCGAGTAGAATAAAATTTCACCTGAGAGTCTGATAAGATTTTAAAAAGTAAGGATGGAAGGAAGTTTCAGTTTGGTTTACTCCTCTCCCTTTGTTCTTGTCTTGTTGTAGCAAAGATTTGAAACAGTGGACCACTTGTAACTCAAACAGACAGCATTTTATGAAGAAGTCATCA
Source organism: Giraffa tippelskirchi (assembly GCF_054371585.1). NCBI lineage: Eukaryota > Metazoa > Chordata > Mammalia > Artiodactyla > Giraffidae > Giraffa > Giraffa tippelskirchi. The sequence goes on along the minus strand of NC_137285.1, from coordinate 87,183,896 downwards.
GGCAGTATTTATAATGACAAGCTAGTTACAACACAGATACAGCTCAGTTATAGCTCAAGTGGAAAGCTGGCAGCACATTCCTGAGATGCAATGGCAGGCCAAGCCATGTAGAAGCACACCAATAGCTCTTGGCTTCCCTTGTTATACCTTCTGTCTCCTCTCCCTGGTGTCTGATCGGAGAAGCCCTATGCAGCTAGAGCTTGGTACCAGGGTTCTCCTTGTTGGTTATGCCCAGGGCCAATCAGGGAAGGGGGCATGTCCCCACTCCAGTCTTCAACCTCCTCTTCCAAAGGCTTTTTAAAAAATTTTACCTGCTGCATGGTTCCACCATCTCGGATTACTTTTTCCATTCTAACTACATGGTAGAAGGAAAGAAGAGAGAGGAGGCAGAAGGGTAGGAAGTAGAGAAGATAGGAAAGTGGTAGAGAGGAATAAAAGAAAGAAAGAAGAAAGCAAAAGAAGGCAGGAAGAAACAAAAGGAAGAGTAAGGAAAGAAAGGATGAAGCAAAGTAAAGAAAGAAAAAGAGATGTAGGGAGGGAAGAAGAAGGCGAAGAGCAGAAAGAAAAATAGATATGACTCTTTCATAGCATTAATCATATTTAAATCCTGGGGCTGCCATGGGATATGAAATAAACATAGAAAAGTTACTCACCTGTCATAAGTTTTTAGAAGATGAAGTACAAGAAAAAAAATGCTCCTGATCATAATAGAAACAATGGTTACATAATACTCTGCCTTATTTTTGCCAGCACATAGCAATATTTCCTCATTCTCTCTAGTACATTAGAGAGCCTTGGGACATAATAACTGTACTTCTCAGAAGACCTGCCAGCAAGACTCAGGGTCAGATTCCACTAAAGAGGAGACATGAGATATGGAAGTTATAAGAGAAGTAGAAGTCTTACATGATCTTTCCAGTTCTAGTGACCCCTTACACTTTTTATAATATTAATACCTTATGCCTCAGTGTTGGAAGAAGCGATCATTAATGACATATATATTTTTTGGCAGTTTCTCTGTGAAAGCTAGTGATTAATGGAAGGTTTAGCAGTAATCTTTCTGAGATTCGTTTCTCCAGCCCTTTTAACAGTTTATTTTGTTGTTGTTCAGTTGCCAAGTCATGTCTGACTCTTTGCAACCCTATGGACTTCAGAACAGCAGACTTCCTTGTCCTTCACTATCTACTGGAGTTTGTGCAAACTAATGTCCATTGAATCGGTGATGCCATCCAACCATCTCATCCTCTGTCACCCCCTTCTCTTCCTGCACTCAATCTTTCCAAGCATCATAGTCTTTTCCAATGCATCAGGTAGCCAAAGTATTGGAGTTTCAGCTTAAGAATCAGCCCTACTAATGGATATTCAAGGTTGATGTCCTTTAGGACTGACTGGTTTGTTCTCTTTGCTGTCCAAAGGAGTCTCAAAAGTCTTCTCCAGTACCACATTTTGATAGCATCCATTCTTCAGTGCTCAGCCTTCATTATGGTCCAACTCTCACATTCATGCATGACTACTGGAGAAACTATAGCTTTGACTATATGAATCTTTGTTGGCAAAGTGACATCTGTGCTTTTAAATGCACTTTTTTTTTTTTTTTGCTGTCTAGATTTGTCATAGCTTTTCTTCCAAGGAGCAAGTGTCTTTTAATTTCGTGGCTGCAGTCACAATCCACGGTAATTTTTGAGCCCAAGAAAATAAAATCTGTCACTGTTTCCACTTTTGCTCCATCTATTTGCTATAAAGTAATGGGACTGGATGTCATGATCTTAGTTTGTTGAATGTTGAGTTTTAAGCCAGCTTTTCTACTCGCCTCTTTTACCCTCATCAAGAGGCTCTTTAGTTCCTGTGCACTTTCTGTCAATAGAGTCGTAACATCTACATATATGAATGAGGTTGTTGATATTTCTCACGGCAATCTTGATTTCAAAATGTGATTTATCCAGACCTACATTTTGCATGATGTAGTCTGCATAGAAGTTAAGGAGGGTGACAACATACAACCTTGTTGTACTCTTTTCCCAATATTGAACAAGTCCAAAGTTCCATGTATAGTTCTAACTGTTGCTTCTTGTCCAACATATAGCTTTCTCAGGAGATAGGTAAGGTGAACTGGTATTCCCATCATTTTAAGATTTTTCCACAGTTTTTTTGTGATCCACACAGTCAAAGCCTTTCGTGTAGTCAATGAAGCAGAAGTAGATGTTTCTGATATTCCTTTGCTTTTTCTATGATCCAGTGGATGTTGGCAATTTGATCTCTGATTCCTCTGCCTTTTTTAAATTTAGTTGCACGTCTGGAAGTTCTTGGTTCACATCATAATGAAGCCTAACTTGAGGGATTTTGAGCATAATTTTGCTGGCATGTGAAATGAGCACATTTAGTAGTTTGAACATTTTTTGGCCTTGACTTTTTTTGTGATTGGAATGAAAACTGATCTTTTCCAGTCCTGTGGCCACTGCTGACTTCTTTGTATTTGCTGACATATTGTCTGCAATACTTTATCAGCATCATCTTTTAGAATTTGAAATAGATCAAAGGAATTCTATCACCTCCACTAGATTTGTTCATAGTAACAATTCCTAAGGCCCATTTGACTTCCCATTCCAGAATGTCTTACTCTGAGTGACCACATCATCATGGTTATCTACATTTTTAAGACATTTTTCACATAGTTCTTCTGTGTATTCTTTCCACCACTTCTTAATCTGTTCTGCTTCTGCTATGTCCTTGCCATTTCTGTCCTTCATTGAGCCCATCTTTGCATGAAATATTGCCTTGGTATATCAATTTCCTTGAACTTTTTTATTAGGCAGAGAAATTAATTTCATTCACAAATTAGTCCTCCAGATTTAAGTTTCCTCCTTATTTTTCTATGAGGATTGTTACAAAGGGACAAAAATCAAATGTAAATAAGCCAGGTTGACAATCATGCCTTAACACATGTTAATTATTTTCCAGATTATGTTCTGCCATCTTCAGGGCTAAAATGTCAAATTAAGGAAGTCGAAAATCCCTATCACTAATGTACAGTGAATTAAATAATTACACTACTAGCAGTAAAGATTATACTGTAAATGATTCCTAAGTGACAGTATTCAGCCTTGGTAAACTTTGAGGCATTACTTGCATTTCAACAATATTGGAATATTATTTCAAGTAGGACATACTTTGTACAAATATATATTGCTTGCCTTGAAAGAAACTAACCACATTTTCTTGTGTTCTAACTTAGACATCGTTATCTCTATAAGTTTTTTAGTGATTAGTTCATATATAAAATATATAATAGATTGTCTATAAAATGTCTCTTGTAGTTTGTAAATTGCATATAGTGGCACTGGACCCTGTGCTTACTCAAATCTAGTCTATATCCATGGTTGCAAATATCTTTAATACTATCTTATTTATTTTTCAAACCATTTTTCTTACCTAACTTACCCCTGAGATGTTGAAGATGGAAAAAACAAGAAATAAAATACTTTCAGCAAAAAGTTTTTAATCACACATGATTTAGGTGATTCAGGGGGCCATGCTTATACATAAATGGAACAGGTTGGTTTCAGAGACATGAAAAAACTTAAAAGATTTGTGGTTGCTTATAGTACTTACTTTTAAATATTCATTCCTTCTTTCTGCTTTATAGAATGTTAGAACTCTCCAAGACTCTGCTTAACCACCATCTCATATACTTAATGAAGGACAATATATTATGCTAGGCACTTCATACCACCTATGTATTTCTCAAATAGGTAAATTTTTGAAATAATAAAACATTTCATTTTTATATACTTAATGCAAATTTTAATAAAATATTATCAAATTAATGTTAAATGTTAAAATATTAGCATTTAAAATATTTGATATTACTCTAGCATATGGAATAGAAAGTATTAAAATATATCTGAGATGTACTTGGGATAAAGAACAAGGTGAAAAATGACCTTTGTGTTTATATGTCAGTATAGCAAATCATATTATTCTAAGATTTCAGTGATGTGTAGCGGTGGAAATAACAGAGATGAGCACCATGGACTTTTCCACAGACTGAAGTTTCCAGGTCATTTAGTCCTCCCTAGTGCCTTCAGAACAACCCAACAGAGGTAATAATAACAGATTGTCACATTTTTGTCCATACGATGACCTGTTTAGGTAGAAGAGAAAAACAAAACAGAGCAAAACACTCTACTCCCAATGCTATGGGTAAAAATACAGCAATAGTCAGATCATCCGTTTTGTACACTCTCTTTCTGTCTCAGCATACACACACATACATGTCATGTGGATTGGTATATTATGTCTTTGTTAGAAAGTATGTACTACTGAGAATGCTATCAAGAGAAGGAAATAATTTTTTAAAAATCAGAATAGACAAGTTTGATAAAAGGTATGTCCTCTGCTGTTGGAACTTCTCAGACTCTCACTTAAAAATATGTAAGCATCCTTAAAAATAATTCTAGAAGATATTATGATAGTTCTAATAGTATAATTGTTTCATAATTCTAATGGATTAAAAATAGAATGCAGCAAGATAATTGGGCCTCAAGAAATAGAGAACCATTCTGTGACTTTAGAGTTGATAGTCGCACAGTGTTAGTCAGAAGAAGCTGTAAAGAATTCTACATGCAAAGCAGAAGTAATCCATAAAGTTTTTGTTTTTTAGTCACTAAGTTGCTAAATCTTTTGCGACTCCATGGATTGTAGCCTACCATGCCCCTCTGACTATGGAACTTCCCAAGCAAGATACTGGAGTGGCTTGTCATTTCCTTCTCCAAGGAATCTTCTCTACCCATGGATCAAAACCATTTCTCTTGCATTGGCAGGTGGATTCTTTACCACTGAGCCACCGGGGAAGCCCAATTCATAAAGTAGCAAATATCTAAGAGATTACTGTAAAGAAAATATCAGGCTAAGCCGGAGTTGTGCTGTCCAATAAAATCAGCCAGATGTGGCTATTTTGCACTTGAACTGTGGCTAATTTAAATTGAAATATATTGTGAAAATAAAATACAACACAGATGTCTAAGAATCAATATGAAAAAAGTATTTTCTTAGTAATTTTAGTTTGATTATGCAAAAATTTTGATTACATATTAAAATAGTATTTTAGATATATTACTTTACCAAAATATATTATTAAATTTGCCTGTTTCTTTTTCTTTTAATATCGCCCATTTGGCTTTCACGTGTGGCTCTTAAATTTATATCAAACAGGGCCTGTCTAAGGAATTTCAGCAGCGTGATACAATTACTAATTAAGACAGTCATAACTTATCTAAGAATTGAATGCATTCATTTTTCATCAACTATCTATTGCATAGCTTTTATCATAAATCTATTAGACACATTCCCTTTCTAGGAAACATTAAAGTAATAGTTAAACACTATTGCTTGAACTGGTTTCTTGCCTCCTAGGTAAAGGAGGCGAAGGAGGCAAATGGTAAAGATTCCATAAGAATCTTTCAAGTTCTTTAATGACTTATCCAAAGCTTTTGGATACTGATTATTTTTCTTCTAAAGCACTCAGAGAAAATCATGGTTACTTGCTTGTGAATGAGGGAATTTTCAGTGAGAATCATCTGTGTAGCTTGAAGAAGGATCAGCAGGTTGCAACTCAAAGTGTAAATCACCTGTGTAGAACCAATGCATAACAAAAGCGAAGCCCATGGCACAGATCTGGACTACTCTCAATGACATTTTTGGCTAGAGTAGACTTATCTACATCCTGTATACTAACACCAGAACCAAACAGTGATTGTCTAAATCCTCCTTCCCAGTTCTGGCTGTTGGAGGCACACAATGATTAATCAAACTATGGCTAAGAAACAAAGAAGAAGACAGAACGGGAGAAGGAGCATAAGGACACTTCAGTTCAGTTCAACTGAGTCACTCAGTTGTGTCTGACTCTTTGCAACCCCATGGACTGCAGCATGCTGGACTTTGCTGTCCATCACCAAATCCTGGAGCTTGCTCAATCTTATATCCATCCAGTTGGCAATGCCATCCAACCATCTCATCCTGTCATCCCCTTCTCCTGCCTTCAACATTTCCCAGCATCAGGGTCCTTTCCAGTGAGTCAGTTTTTCGCATTAGGTGGCCAGAGTATTGGAATTTCAGCTTCAGCATCACTCCTTCCAATGAATATTCAGGGCTGATTTCCTTTAGGATTGATTGGTTTGGTCCACTTGCAGTCAAAGGGATTCTCAAGAGTCTTCTCCAACACCGCAGTTCAAAAACATCAATTCTTTATATATAGTTGTTCAGTGTATCCTTGCAACCTTTTCTTAATATCTTCTGCTTCTGTTAGGTCCTTGCCATTTCTGTCCTTTATTGTGCCCATCTCTGCATGAAATTTCCCTTGGTATCTCTAATTTTCTTGAGATCTCTAGTCTTTCTCATTCTATTGTTTTCCACTGTTTCTTTGCATTGATCACTGAGGAAGGCCTTCTTACCTTTCCTTCATATTCTTGGAACTCTGCATTCAGTTGGGTATATCTTTCCTTTTTCCTTTGCCTTTAGCTTGTCTTCTTTTCTCAGCTATTTGTAAGGCCTCTTCAGACCACCATTTTGCCTTTTTCCATTTGTTTTTCTTGGGGATGATCTTGATCACTGTCTCCTGTACAATGTCATGAACCTCTGTCCTAGTTCTTCAGGCACTCTGTCTATCAGATCTAATCCCTTGAACCTATTTTTCCCTTCCACTATATAATCATAGGGAATTTGATTTAGGTCATACCTGAATGGACTAATGATTTTCTCTACTTTCTTCAATTTAAGTCTAATTGTTAGTTTCTACTCTACAGGAAAGTGAATCAGCTATATATTTAACCCCTTTTATGAATTTCCTTTTTATTTAGGTCACTACAAAGATGAGCAGTTACTGAGCTATGTAGTAGGCTCTTACTGGTTATCTATTTTATACACATAATCAGTAGTGTATAAAATCCCAAATCCCAATTCATCCTTCCCCCTAGGTGTCCACACATTTGTTCTCTATGGCTGTTATCTGTATTTCTTTGTGGCGAGTAAGATTATCTATACCATTTTTCTGGATTCCATGTATGTGTGTTAATATACAATATTGGTTTTTCTGAGTTACTTCACTTTACGATAGTCTCTAGTTCCATCCATGTCTCTACAAATGACCCAATTTCATTCCTTTTTATGACTGAGTAATATTCTGCTGTATGTATGTACCACATCTTATTTATCTATTCCTCTGTGTTTTTAATAATTAGTAAGAGGGAAACATTTTTAAATGTACCGATTTTTATAAGAATCAATGAATTCTTGAGTAAATATTCAAATAATTGTATTTTATGTACTTTAAAATTTAAGTGGAATTGGAAAGTATATTAACTTAGTCTTTAAGGAGAATAATTTTTAAGTGATATAAGGATACTTACAGAGCATTTTGGAGTTTGAAGGAAAATAATAGTGTAAGTTTTTTATAGTTTTTCTCTGTAATTTGCTTTGAAAAGGGAATGCACATTCATTTTTTTCCTAATATTTAGTTACACAAGGAATGGTGATAAGCATAATCTTAGAAGAGGCTTTGGAAATGTATATTATACACTAATTTATCGAATATAAATTAGTTTGCAAATATTTTAGTAAAAATAATAAGTCACAGAGTTTTTAAGAAATATCTATTTTTCTTTGCTTGAGTCATTTCAGAGACTAAAAATGGTGTGTGAGAAATATTTTAAGAATATCTGAAGTGTAATGTAAATAATTATTTCTGTGTTCTGTATAAAGTAAATTTAAAGAAAAAATAAAATGGCATAATTTTGTTTTCTTTATTATTTTAATATTTACTATCATATTAAGATTAGAATAATTGAATAATTGTTAAACTATATTATTCATATTTAAGTATCATGTGCCTTATTATATGCTTTAGTGTAAATCAAATCCATGAGTGTATGTGTCTGTGAAAATGATGTAATATAGGAAATGTTTTTGTATTCTTGTTGGAATAGTCACTTCAACTTCCATTAGTATAATAAATCAGTGTAATTTTGCAGTGTTATTAATGCAAAGCATCTTCAAAGATATAACATAAAAAATATCTTACTATATTACGTATAAAATATCTTTAGTCATTTGAAAATGTTTGACCCAACTATTCTAAAATTTATGTTTCCCTTGAGCTATATTTTGGATTTTTTTTTCTAAATTACTTACACTGAATCGCCCTTTGGCATTTACTGTTGACTTGTATTGAGGGACATAATAGGAATCAGTCATACTCAAATTGTAGGAATGAGTTAGGCATGTTATCTACCATTTCTGACAATATTCTCTTACGGGGTTAGGCTAGAGTGAGGTGGGGGATATCTCACTTTACTTATTACCAAGAATGGTTGTATCTTCTGAATAACTTTAGTATTTTAAATTTAATTCTATTGCTGTTTTTATTGTTGGATGAATATAGGAGAGATTGTTGATTTTAACCTCATGGATTCTGTAGGTAAGGTCCCTTAAGGTATTCCTTTCTGTTTGACTGATACAGGATTTCTTTCAGATGACAGCCATACTGTAGCCAATGAACTGTGATGGATTTTATGATATCCTCCATTTTGTTTTCTTATTATTTACTTTTCATTTTATATGAATATATTTATTTTGTTTACCTATTTATTTGTTTGCATTTTTGTAAATTGTATGAGCTTTTGTTATGAGATATATAAGTAATCTATGAAAATCAATATAACATCTCTTTCTCAATTTTCTAAAATGTTTATTAATTTTTTATCAATTTTCAGTATTTCCATTTTTCACAGACATACATGATATTCTGTTATGAATGATCTAAAAATACATTCATGTATAGAATATGAATAAAAAATCTCTGATCTTTTTAAATTGACTTTCCATTATGGAAAGTGAAATATTGAATAGTGTATAGGTAAAAATGTACACTATATTGAAGTGATGAATATTTTGGAAAAAATGAATCAGAGTTAAAAGGTTTAGAGAATGTTGGGTTAGGGTGTTTTTGTTTGTCTATTTTTTTTTTTTTTTTTCAGGAGACTATGAAAGTGTATCCTGCTGAGGAGACCTTTTCTGTGGACATGAAGGGAGTAAGGGTGGTGACCGTGTGGCTTTTCTGGTGTCAGAGGAACAACAGACACAAATAACCTGATGTGTTCTGGGTAGTTAGTGTGCTGGAGAAAAAAGCACCAGGGGAGAGCAGAAAAAGCAAAACCAAGGAACCAATGTGATCAAAGAACAAAACAAATTGAGTTATTATGAGAAATTCAACTGTTAACTTTTATGTTCAGTGAGATGGGAATCAAATGTTGGATGGTTTTGAAGTGAGGAAAGTCAGATTTAATTTACATTTTAATCATTTATTGATGGATTAGATGCGACATGAAAGGACAGGAAAAGTGTAAAGAATGTTCTCAGTGTTTTGTGCCTGGATAGCTGGATGGTGGAAGTTGCCTGGGCACCTGGAAAGATAGAGTATGTACTTACTGAGATTGAGAATTTGGCAGGTGTTGGGTGGGGATAGTGAGGAGGTCATTTTTCCGACAAGCGTGGAATGCCTATGTGACATTCAAATGAAGATATAAAATAGGTAGTTGGACACATGTATTTGGAATTTAAGAAAGCTGAGTTAGCTGTAGATATAAAATTGGGAGTTTGTGCTGGTGTTTCATGCCAATAATCTAGAAGAATTTAGAGAAAGGAATAAGCATATGAACTAAAACAGAGGTGACAGAGATGAGTAAAACTGACAAAAGAGCCTGAGAAAGAGAAGTTATAGAGATTGAAGGAACAACTGAAGAACGCTGATTCAGATGCTTTGTAAAGATAGCTTATAAGAAAGACAAAGTGAATACCCATGACAATAGCTGCTATAGGTCTGCTCAGATGAGAACTTAATATCGCCTTTCTATTTATTTCAGTTTCACTGTTACTTTGCCAAGAACTTTTACAGTGCCATGGTAGTCGTGATGGGAAGGGTTAGACTATGTTTGAGAGGAAAAAGCAGAGGATAAATACAGAGATTTTTTTTTCTACTGCAATGATTATTAATATTAATACTATTAGTTATAATTTTGTGAAACTAAATGATTAAATTAAATAATTGATTGTGAAAGCTATGATACCCTGATTACAAAAATCTACATTAAACTTTTCTGCTTACTTCTGCTTCTCCACTAAGTCTCCCTCTCTCTCCATTTGACCTACCTGGTTCAACAATAATTCATTCAAAATATATAACTGTTTGAGTTATTGAAATAATTTATGTATTAAAAAGCATGCAAAATGAAGCTTATTATCATATTTGCATGTTACATATTATACCTTTTATAAATTAAAATATCTAACAATATATGAAGTAGAAATTCAATGTTGTAACAGAAGCATAGGCTTCTGTATGAAATGCTTCTTACTATAATGAATATGCATAACTAATTTAATTCCCAGAATCCCAGAATTTTTATTTAAATACACTGATTATAAATAAAATATTGAATTGATTTGGTAATAAATATGAGTTCAAAATAAAATACAATGTTCCCCAAATGAAACAGCTAGAATTTACTTTCGGATGAAATGCAAACAAATCCAAATTACTTAAAGTTACAATCTCATTTGATATTGTTTCTATATTACAGTTTTATAGCTTGAGTTCTTGGTGAATTGGGGCAATCTGGAAGTTTGAAATGATATGACATTTGCCATCAGAAATCATGAGTGTTAACTGTTAACTCTGCTACTTCAAAATGGTATGATAGGAAGCAAACCCATAGTCTCAGATTCCACACTAATAAAATTGGAATAATCAGAATATGTATCTACCATACTGAATAACCATAGGATTTAGTGGGATGTGTTATGACCTATAGGTCATGTTTTGTGCTCTTTAAGAAAGGAAAAGTATTAACAGTGAAAAATGAGGGTAGAAAAAAGGAAAAACAAAAACTTTAGGTTTAACCTCACAAGAACTTTTTGTCGTAAACATAATTAATCTGTCTGTTGAATCACCGAGGAGACAAAATTCCAGACATAGAGACTTTCATGAAATATACCTTGAGTCCAGTCTCCTACATCTGGAATTCAATAAAAATTGAATCAATCACATGACTGAAGAAAATTACTGTGAAAGGATAAGGAAATCCCTGGTGCATTTAGCATCCAAATAGAAATAACTACAGTAAAAGATATTGCAGTGATAAGTCATACAAATAATACAAATGATAATTTATTCTTTGACTTAAGGGCACCTCACCTTGCTTATATTTTTCTTTTAGCAGAGATATCAATGATCTTACTTAAAGTCTACATAGAAAATGGCTTCAATAGGGCCTTTTGTCAGCAGAGGAAAACCTAAGAGATATTCAAAAACAGAACAAAAGACAAAATGAAATGAAAAGGGAGAGTTAGAGTGCCATAATTCAATAGTATTGAAAAACAGCTACTGACAGTGATAATGGGAAATGGTGTCCAGAACGGAGGCTGCTGTGTTCTCACTCTGCTCCGGCCTGGTCAGAGTCTGTCTGGTTGAGAGGCATTAACAACCTGGAGGTGGCTGGGTGAAAAGTTACCAAGGGATGACCAACCATTATCACCTGGAAAATAAAGAAAAGATTGGTGATACATAGGCTGGAGAAAAAGAGACTTAGAGACAGTTTGCATTTTATTTGCTGCTTAAAAGGAATAACGTAAGTCTTTTCTCTATGTCTGTTTCTCCATTGGTGCCCTAAGGACATGGGAAGAAGGGAGGAGAGGGTGAGAAGTATGAAAGGAGTAACATGGAAACGTACATTACTATACGTAAAATAGATAGCCAACGGGAATTTGCTGTCTGGCTCAGGAAATTCAAAAGCGTCTCTGTATAAACCTAGAGGGGTGGGATGGGGAGGGAGGTGGGAGGGAGGTTCAAAAGGGAGGGAGTGTATGTGTACCTAAGGCTGATTTATGTTGAAGTTTGACAGAAAAGAGCAAAATTCTGTAAAGCAATTATCTGTCAATAAAAAAAATAAAAAGGGATAACGTGTGAAAGAGGATAGTACAGATAGCGCAGAGGCTGATACAGATATTCTTCCTTCCAAAGAACAGGACGCTAGCAATAAAAAAAAAAAAAAAAATTCTGATGAAAAGCTTCTGACATTTTAATAAGTATGTTATGTCACCGAATGCTTCATTAAGAAGTACCGTACACTTGGAAAATGATATGATATCCAAGGTCACTTCCAACATTATAAAAATACTTGATTTTGTGGGTTAAAGAAGATTGAAATGCCTGTTTTAAAATTTAGTGAGATGCATTCCACAGAGCTTTAATGTAATTCGAAAATTATTATTATTCCTATCTCTGTCTTTTTCTTTTCCTTCCTTCCTTCCTTCCCTCCATCCATACATCTATCTATTATTATGATTTCAAACTCTGTTTAATTCAAACTGTATGCAGGACAAAAAACTTATGTAGATTATCTAACTGTCTAATCTCATGGCTTCAGTCGTGTCTGACTCTTTGAGATCTTATGAACTGGAGCCCACCAGGCTCCTCTGTCCATGGGATTCTCCAGGCAAGAATACTGGAGTGGGTGGCCCTGCCCTTGTGCAGGGGATCTTTCCCCACCCAGGGATTGAACCAGCATCTCCTATCTCCTGCATTACAGGCAGTGTCTTTACCATCTGAGCCACCAGTGAAGCCTGATAACTCTATAACTTGTTGTTAAATTTTATAAGGGAAGTGTATAAACCTTTACAAAATGTTTTTTGAAGAAAAAAAAAGGTGGGGGAACTTTCACTTTTTCCACCAGGTCCTTGGTTAACGAAAACAGTACCAAAAAAATGGTCCCCAGATTACTTCAGGTCTTGTTTAAAGATATCAAAAGTCATTGTCATAAAACTGTTTTGAAAAAAAATTATAGTTAATGTTATTTAATTTTTCACAAATTTTCATATGAGTCTTCATACTAATGATGATCTCCATTAAATTAAAAAATACCTTTTGAAAAAGTATATATGAAATTTTTAGCTCACCTTTCATTCTGAAAAATAAAAGTGAAGGTAAATACATCTAATGGGACAAAACAAATGATAAGAGCACAAAATTAAAAAAAAAAATTAGTTATAGAGTAATAAGAACATTTATATCCAAGACCTTAAAAGCTTAGAGCTTAGAGCTCATGATCTGCTACATACACACTGACATAAAAAATGCAGTGTTATGTAATATAAACATACAAGTCAAGAAATGATTGACTCTGGATACCCAGCTGTTGGAGCATTCAAAAATTAAGAAAAGTATGTTTAAAGGAGAAATAAAAAATGAGCTCAAGTTTTCTTTTAAATCTAGCTCATTGCTTGTTCCTCAAGGTCATAGCATATTTAAGTCACTGCACTTGCAAGATATTTCTGGACCTCTTATTGGATGGACAAGAGAAGTTAAAAATACATAGTAGCACTAAGTAATGGGGGATAGAGTCAGAACCCTTAGATGTGGAGGCTTTCTCTGAGATACACTGTTGAAACAATGCTATATCATTTGTTAATTCCAAGTGTTGGATTCCTCAGTATGGAAATGAAGAACTCCTACAAAGCAGGAGAATTAAGCACTTGCTACATATATGCATGCATAAGTATTTAATATTTCAAATAAAGCATTGGCCAGGAATCACATGAAGAGTCAGCCATATGGGGGTATGAGTGGTCATGTATTAATGTGCATTATTTTCTTCCTAACTAGTTACACATTGTTATAGATGGCATATTATATTTTTAGTGATATAAACTGAGCCTGATTACTCTATATGATGATGTCTTTTCTTTAGTTCTTTCCTCTGAACTAACACATTGCCAACTTTACCTCTCTTCCTATTTCAGAGGTAACAATATTTCCAAACCAGAACTCATAATTGTCCACACCCTTATTCTTATGGTCGATTGCATCATTGTTTTCAAGTCTTAAACCTTGAAGCAACCCAGAGACGAAGGTGCTATTACTCCCATTTTATAAATAAGGAGTTTGAAGTTTAGGGAAGAAATCTCTAAGTCACACAATAAAAATGGGAAAAATTCAAGAGTTGGACTTATGCACAGAGGGTGTTAAAGCCTGTGCCTTTCTATCACATAAAGTATAAATAAGAATAATATACTTGGAAAAGACTTCCAAAGGTCAGTTCTAGTCAATGTAAATTGTATACATTTGCTGCTATGTATGTAAATTATTATTTTAAAAGACTATTTACTGCAATGCATATTTAAACTAAATGCATTAAATTTAAATGCACTATTAAATCCTCTCCAGAATAGCTATAAAACAAAATTTCCATTTTGTATACTTTCTTCTAGTCTCATTGAGATAGAAATATTAAAAATTTATTGTATTGCTCCCAAAGGTAATGATAACTGAGTATAAAGCCTCAATTTTTAAATCAAAACTTTCCAAAAAGGAGATACATTAGAGATTAATTACATATAGTAATGCACTTACAAAAATACGTAGTTCAGTTCAGTTCAGTCACTCAGTTGTGTCCGACTCTGTGACCATGGACTGCAGCAGGCCAGGCTTCCCTGTCCATACCCAACTCCCAAAGCTTACTCAAACTCATGTCCATAGAGTGAGTGATGCCATCCAACAATCTCATCCTCTGTCATCCCCTTCTCCTGCCTTCAATCTTTCCCAGCATCAGGGTCTTTTCCAGTGAGTCAGTTCTTTGCATCAGGTAGCCAAATATTGGAGTTTCAGCTTCAGCATCAGTCCTTCCAATGAATATCCAGGACTGGTTTCCTTTAGGACTAACTGGTTTGATCTCCTTAAAAAAAATATTTAGGGAGCAAAATAAAAATGAAAAATCCCTTACCCTTATTAATTTCACAATAACAGAAAACATTTTAAGTTCTGTTTTCTTTCAGTTCTTGTCCATAGGCAAAACTAATTTCACAGAGCTATAATGATAGCATAGATATAATTCTATATTTGACTTATTCCTTGATGTATGTGTCACTTATGAAGATTTCTTTTAAATACTGACTTTCTGTATTAAATATATTTTATTATGAAAGGCAGGGCAGTAATTCTGCTTAATTGATCAAATACAAAGAAAATTGAATTAATTTTAAAGATGTAATGCGAAAACTGTGAACTAGTTTATTTTCAGAAATGTCTACATGGTACTGCCTCCCTTTTCTAATTCTCACAGACACTCAACCTGTGCTGTGCCTAGAAGGCCTTGATCCCCTTGGGCCTGTTGACCTTTGTCATTTACACTCTCATAGATTGTGAGTACTTCACAGACCCAGAAGGGAAGGCTACTGAGTTCTCCACGGATGCGGTCAAGAACCGTGAGCTCTCTCACAGTTTTCCCTGTTGCCAGTAGTCACAGCTCTGGTGAGGAGGTGAGCCCCGACAGGGCAAAGTGCATTTGTGACTGAGGATTGGATGGAGACAAGGATGCAATAGCAATGGAAAGGATAGCAGCTTCTACTGCTGCCATTTCCGAACAAAACCAAGGATTTCTGAGAAAACAGTGTGGCTCTGGATAGTGTCTTCTGATAATCTAGCTTTTTCCACTGTGATGCCTGCCTAGGTACTGGACTGTTTCTTGAGACAGCTTGAAGCATTAAGATAATCCCATCCCCACCATATAGAGAAGTTTTTGTCTATAATTTTTAAGAAAGTCGTGAAAGTTTTTTTTTCAAAAGAATTCCCAGATAAGGGCCATCATGCATTTAGGAAATTATCTATTTTAGGATGATGAGAAAAAACAGAGTTGGCGCTTATTGTAAGTTTTCTTCCCCCTTCCTTCCTGCTTCCCTCCTAGTCTTCCTTCTTTCCTCTCTGTTTTTCCTTTTCTTCTACTCTTTCTTCTCAGGCAAATTGATGATTTAGTCCACCTTCCCAAAATCATCATACACAGTTGATCGGATCATGCATTGTGCAAGGTTCATGGCCAGGGAGGAAATTTGAGCTTGAAATCCCATCCACGCTCTGTTTGCCAAGTAAATTAGGGCTATATTTCCCCAGATAGATAGGTTTTCTTAGAAAACTTCATTAAGCTACTGGCAGTCCTCCCCTCCCTCCCCCTGCCACAGATCTGCCTCTTAGAGGTAAACCAGCCACCTCTCACAGGTCCGTGAACCCACAGAATCAATACATCCAGGTATTGTGCAATAACTATTGCTTTGTCTTCCTCTAGTAGAAAGAACTTTATCAAAAAGTTTAAACAAATGTTTGGCAGAAACATCTTAACTGTGTAGGATCAGATTTATTTGAATTAAAGAGGTAATATATATGGGTCAATTGAGATAATTCTGTCCTTTAAATATTTAAAAGGGCATTTCTTTTGATTCTTAAAGAAATTCCTCCCACTTTTAAAATTACATGCCACTTTTTGTTTCTTTGTTATGCTACTACTATTACCGTTTTACCGTTTAGATTTGTGTACATATCCGTGCTACTTCTAGATTTTATATTTTTCACTAAAAAGACCATGAAAAGACCAATAATTCTGCCACTGGAAGTATATCAGTAAGAACACTCCAAGAATAAGCCTACTGGACAAAATGAAATATGCTAGTATAGTTACATATCTGGGAGAAATTAGGGAAAGCTGTGAAACTATAAAATCCCTAAACAATGTAAATTTAAAACAGAATGACCTATTTGAAGCTGTTGGTATTTTTTATATTTGTAAAATAAAATATCCATTATGAATTGATTTTATATCTAAATCATCATCAAAATTGTGACATTTTGATATTTTAAAATTACCTCAAAATGGAAATCTGTGCTGATATTACTTAGCATTGTATGGGTGTTAAAAACCAGAAACACACACATACACAAATACACATATATTATCATAACCAAAACTATTTTTATTAGTCAGTTTAACTATAAGGAAAGAAACTTTTGACTACACTTGCACATTACAAAGTATATAGGGGAAAGCATTTATATCTAATCAAAATTAAAATAACTATGTAAATAATTATCAATAAATTACAAACATTAAAAATACTGTCAAATAAAAAGTCCAGGACTTCTGGGCCTTAAGTCCTCCCTTATTATTTGTCTTGGAGCCTCACCTCTTTTTATATCTGATTTCTCCTTCACACTGTTGTTGTTTTTCTTCAGTCGCTAAGTTGTGTCCAACTTTTCAACCCCATGAACTGCAGCACACCAGGCTTTCCTGTCCTTCACTGTCTCCAGGAGTTTGCTCAAATACAAGTCCATTGAGTCAGTGATGCCATCCAACCATCTCATACTCTGTCGCATCCTTCTCGTCCTGCCCTCAATCTTGCATACATTTAGTTGAAATTATATATATATATATATATATATATATATATATATACTTTTTTCAGTCACTAATGTATTATAAGGGAAGATGAAATTTAAAGAGCAAATGATACTGAATAATTTTATTGCTTCCCTAGCATCTCGGATATTTTGGAAACAGGGTTATCCAGTGTTGGTATGGCTCTTATTTAAGGTGTCAGGATGGTTTAGAAGCCAAATTTCTCCGAAGAAAATGTCCTCTTTTACTTTTAATAAGGATAATAATGAAATTAGTGTATTGTTAATAACGTTATCATTCTTTCTGGGTAAATTATTTTATATTTACCATCAGGGAAACATATGGATAAGTCAGAATATTGGAAATTGTTGAGTAATTCAGACTGATATCTCCACTTTTATATGTTTTATAGCTTTATAAAATATGAATGCTATGATAGTTTTTGGTGTAACTTAAGCTAGCTACATTCAAAAAACACACTCTTAAATCTGTGTTTTGCAAAGCATTGGATCAGAATAAAGTAAAATATGTCATCTCTAAATCAATTCTTTTGTGTTCTGACATACATTTTATAATTATTTACTCTCTAACAGATTTTGTTTAATTGAATGTTTAAATTATTTTACTTTGTCTCAATATGTATTTTAAACTTAGACTGCTTTATGACTTCTGTGAATTGATAATTTATTATCAATATATCATATTATGAATATCTACCTAAGGATTATCTAAATGTATCTTCATTACAGGATGTTTTGTTCAAGTTAAAAAAATAAATAACTCCTGTAAATTTTGAATAGAACTTTATGTCCTGAATCATAGTATCTCTGAATTTAAAAGCTTACAAGTGTCATCACAGATGTCTATACTCACTTCACCCTTGAAGATTCTCTATAATATCCCCAAACTTCAGCATTTCTTAAAATAAATAATAATACTATTATTTTCATTTTGCTGTAAAAGGTTATTTACATTGATTTAGAAATTTTACTGGTACAACTTTCATTATCATTTCATTTTTGTTAAATCTTTGAAGAAGTAAAGATGCAACAATTCAAATTTTACTTTTTCCTGAAATATTGCCAAAGGCCATTGAGTGATTTCTATGAGCCAGATACTGTGCTAATCATTTTATATGCATTGTCTTGTTTATTCATTATATCAGATGGAGGAGGCAGGAAGTTATCATGTCCTGCTTGATTTTTCACATGTCTGACTTATTATCCCTTGTGTTTTAAAATAATCTTGACTCGCAGAGTTAAAGTTCCATCATAATTCTAGTTATTCTCTAGGCTATATGTCTCAGACTTTGAAATGGTCCTGTTATATGACCAGTGATGTAATCTAGGAACACGCCCACTGTTTCTCTTTATTTAACAGAGTGAAGAGGGTGTCCTCATCAGGAGTGCAAGAATGACATGGGGCCTGGGTAGTATTGCAGACTTCTAAACAGAATAAGGGATTCATGTGGAATTCAGTGACAGGTTTCTCACTTACCAGGAACAAAAGTTGTCAGTTTAATTGAATGAAAACTGTATATAGAAAAAAAATTGTTGCTGTTGTTCACTTGCTAAGTTATGTCCAGCTCTTTGCAACCCCTTGGACTGCAGCATGTCAGGCTCCTCTGTCCTCCACTATCTCCCAGAGTTTGGTGAAATTCAAATAGCAATAATTAAATTGAAAAAAATAACTATATTAAAATTAATTTATTTTCTTCTTATGTAAAAAGAAAAACCATAGAGTCAGAGTAACTTTTATTAGATTGGTGAACAGTTGAATTTCCCTTTTCGTTAGTCTGAACCAAAATTGATCTATTTTGAATTTAACTTGGCTGTAAAAATAAGAAATTAAGAAGATGTGTAACCTAGGTAAGCAGTTACTTGATATTTATTAATTAGAAGTTTCTTATAACTAAATTCCAATTCTGCCATGATATAACCACAATTATCTTTGGATCTGAGTAATATAGGGATTGTTTATATCAGTGGAACTCTAACTAAATGATATAACTATCATTTCTTTGTCTAATTTTGCTTACAGAAAAGGGCATCCCTCTGCTTTTTATAATAACTTACATGGATTATTTGGAGAATATGGCCAAGGTGTGAAGTTTATTGTAGGCAAAAGTACTAAGCTTCAATTTTTGAACACAAGCAGAAAAACGTGTTGAAAAATAGATTTATTTATATATCTGGATTATCATTAGTAAACCATCTTTTTATTTAATTAAACATGTCTTAGATTTCTAGTAAATTAAATTTAAATAATTCACAAAAGGATTACAGCTATGAATCTGTATTCTGAAAATATATTAGAACATTCTCCTGAGAAAGGTAGAGTCCTTGAAGTATGACTGATTCAAAGTGTAGGGTCTAGAACATAGTGACCACCGTACTGCTACCATTTTGTTTTAATACTCTTGATCTTATTCCAAGAGCTCTATTGAGTGAGACTCTGTGCTTTTAACAGCACCCCCTAAAAATTGTCTGATCTTCAATCTAGATTTAAGAAGCAATTGGTATCTAAGGCTGCTAACTTCTGTTGGAAGACTTTCAGTTACAGACTTCCTTCTGACATTTCCTTGACTCTTTGTTATCTCTTACTCTGTCCCTCTTCTGGGTCATCCTTCATACCCATTTACCACTGGTTAGCCTTTCTCTGCCTTGTTCCATATGATCCTAAGCTGCTTCATCTGTTGTTTGACAGTGTTTATATAACAAGTATAATTTTTAGTATTATTACTTTTAGCTCTAGAAGACTCCCTAGTGTGGGCATAGCATTGATATAAATTTTTCTCCTGAAACGTGACCCAGTGTTACCTCCGTAGTCTTCACGTGCCCATTCGTTTATACATGCATTTTTCTCCTGAAACGTGACCCAGTGTTACCTCCGTAGTCTTCACATGCCCATTCGTTTATACATGCATTTTTCTCCTGAAACATGACCCAGTGTTGCCTCCGTAGTCTTCACATGCCCATTCATTTATACATGCATTCACAGGTATGCAGCAAGCGCTATGTGCCACACGTGAGTGAAGCCAGTAAGAAAACGAGCAACAGAAATTTCTTCCATCACAAAGCTAATAATCTAGTGGGTGATTTCAGTGAATAAAAAAATGAATTAATTACATGTTTGTTACAAAGTGATAAATGGTATAGAGAAAGTAAAAAATGATAAGGAGGCCTAAAGTTGGGATGATGATCATAAATATTTTCTGGGAAGACAGCTTTAAAGCCATGCCTTGACCAAGGGAAATCTCTTCTAATGAAATTTCACATATTTGCCCACAAGGAAATTAAATCTTTCAACATTCTTTCATAGTTGAGCTGTAGCCTTCTTATTTTTCTGGCTGGCAGGGAAAGTATCTGGCAGAGATGTGGGGTATATTGGCTACTCCTCTCCCCACCACCCTTAAGGGAAATATCGTTTGACTCTGTGGCCCATATGACAGATTCTCCCCCACCCCTAGTTTTGATCCAGTTTCTTGGAAAGCTGGATATAATCTGATTCAGTCTTTACATTGCCACTGCCAAGGTGAACAAACATGTTTGGGCATATGGTCTTGTTTTTATGATCTTTTAACCTTTATTTATTTTATATACACCATGGTGTAATGGATCATTTAGGGGTATTGAACACTTGGACTGGCAGCAGGTCTGGTTGACGCCATCTGGACATGCTGAGGATGGGGAAGTTTGCCTCCCTGTGGAATACGCTTTTAAAGGAGGTTTTATAAAATTAACTAGAAAACTTGCAATAATCTCATTTAAGAACAGGTAGTATGTAAGGTAGATGAATGGATCATGGAGCAGATGAATGGTTAAGTATATGGTAAAGCAAATATATAAACCTTTATTCTGCACTCCAATATTCTAGAATAAACAGTAAGCTTCCTACATCTTATGTCTTAGATTTTAGAAAGTATTTATTCTAACGTGAACAAAAATTTTTATTTTCTTTTAGTTATAGACGTGGGCATAATGTTCCCAGAGCCTGCCTGTATACATAATTAGAATGAAGGCAATAGAAGTTTGAAAGAATAAATACATGTCAAAAATATTTAAAAAAAATTATACTATTGAGATCCATTTAAAAGTCTATTTTGTGTATTTTCATAGTAACTTCATCCAACAGTAATCATGTTTTTTGATATTATAAAACACCTTTAAGTATATTGCAGCCTGTGTGATCAACATGATCTCATTTTCCTAGCATCTGCTTTCACTGTTCAAGAATTACTAAGTAGAAAAAGAGCAAAAGAACCATATATTACTCACATGTCCACCTGAATGTCTAAAATTAAGACACACACTCCTAACAAGTGGGTTCAACCACTTTGGAGAAAGTTCTTGCAATTTCTTATAAAAATAAATATGACCTTATCCTATGATCTAGCAATTTTACTCCTAGGTATTTACCAAAAACAAATGAAACATATATCCACAGACATAAGTGTACAAGAATATCAATATCAGATATATTCATAGTAGCCTAAAACTAGAAACAGTCCTAGTGTCCACCAAAGGTGAATGAATTAAAAAATTGAGATTTCTTATACAAAGAAATGGGTTTCCCAGGTGGCGCTCGTGGTAAAGACCCTGTCTACCAGGGCAGGACATGGGTTCACCCCTGGGTTGCGAAGATTCCCTAAAGGAGGGCATGGCAACCCGCTCCAGTATTCTTGCCTGGAGAATCTCACGGACAGAGGAGCCTGCCAGGCATGCAAAGAGTCAGACATGACTGAAGTGACTCAGCAACTTTGCGTGCATACAAAGGAATACTACTCAACAATAAGAAGGAATAAGCTACTGACTATTAAACAGTATGAGTGAATCTCAAAAACATTATGCTTTATGAAACAAACCTTACTCAGAGGAGTATGAACCATATGATTCTGTATATGTAAGTTATCAAATGGACAAGTGGCATCTATAGAGAGAAAAAATAGAACAGTGGCTATCTCTGTGGACCAAGGTGGGTGATTACTGAGAAGGCATATAAGAGAAGTTTCTGAAACAATGCCCAGCGATTCTCTTAAGTGATTAAAAAGCACCTATCTTATTTAGGCAACTAAAATATGTTGTATTGTATAAGAGCTCAAAGTCCTTTCCTCTCCAGGAAGTGTTTATTCTATGTGAGAAGCCAATAAATAATATGAAAAGGTGTTTTTATTTTTCCTCTAATTCTCCATTTTGGGCATTTCATTTCCTTTGTCCATTAAACAAACTTAATCTCCTTTAAGATTTAAGTAGCGATTAGGTAGAGAGGTGAAGATTAGGAAAGGTGTTATTTGACTGGTAATGTCATGAGCTGTTATTGTTTTCAGCTGACATATATTTAATGCTGAATCTTCATCTGTGAGTAAATTTGAAATGTGGCTTCCCTAATGGCTCAGTAGGTAAATAACCTGCCCACAATGTAGGAGACACAGGAGACAGGGGTTCAGTCTCTGGGTTGGGAAGATCCCCTAGAGGAGGAAATGGCAACCCATTCCAGTATTCTTGCCTGGAAAATTCCACGTACAGAGGAGCCTGGCAGGCTACGGTCAATGGGTCGCTAGGGTTGGTCATAACTGAGTGATGAACACACAAATTTGAGGTATTTTAACTATATTTCAATGACCTCCACTCAATTCCCAAATTCTTGAAATCTCTTATCTACAGTTCTCTTCCCAGGAACAAATGTGTTTATTCTAGGTGGTCATTTACAATTTCTCACTTCCTGCACTTGTATGATCCCACCACTCCTCTCTGTCAGCTTAACTCTACTCACTACCCCTGGCAAATCTCTTTGGAATATTATAAGACAACCCCAGGCAGCCCTACTCTTATAGGGGGGTCTACATGAAAATAGTTGGTGTGGTCTATGGAAAATATGTGCCTTTGGTCCATTTTAATGATAATGAAGTTATTTCTCTCTCTTAGTGCCCATATTCTGCCATGACTGACTCCATCTAGGCACTCACACCTTTGTTTTCTCAGATGAAACAGAAACAGTCTACTCTGACTTATGTATATATTATGTGTGTGTGTGTGTGTATAATAATATATATATATAATGCCCAAGGATCAATATTTTAATGTAATAAAGTATAGTGTAAACAAGAAAATTAAAAAACATAATCATTCTTGATTTGGCCCCGGTTTGCCTGTATTTATCTCTGTGACTAGATCCCCAAATTGGATACAACATTCCAGGCTCTTCAGTGAAGTCATATATAATGAAATTTGAAAATGTGGAATTCACTGTAAAGGAGGCTATCATCTGATTATAAATGCCAAAACATTACAACCATATATTTATTCCTTTGCCAAACAGACCAGGCATATGCCTAGGAAGCTTAGATCTCCAATGGAGCATAAGTTGAATCTTAAAATATAGTGTTAAATAGCCACTGTAGCTAGAACCTGATTAGAAAGTGTTGAAGGGTTATAACATTTCTTTTTACTCTCTACCAAGTAGACTTTGCTCCTGCCTAGGAAATTGAAATCTAAAGCAGATGACATTGACAGGACAAATGCCATTAACAGAGAGGGATATGTGCCATGTTCAACATAGATTGAGACATTAAATGCCCAGCATTAAATGAAACTAGAAAGTTCAGAATTCTTCAATGTGTCAGATTTGTACATGATAGCTGTGTGAATATCCAGGAATATCAATAGCCCTGAGTAATCTTGCAAGAGCCTGTTGTGTTGCCATAGAGCTTGCTTTTCTGAAAAGCTGTGGAGTGACCTTCCAGCATTGAAAAGGCAGTCTGGAAATAAATGTTATCTATTTATGATGCTTATTACAGCTGAAGTATTTTATTCTTTGAATTGATGGTCTCCTGCACAGAAAGGTATTTTGAGAGTATCAGTTGAAATGGCTTTTACTGCTCCTTTTCTCTTTTCCATAATATATTTATTTTTCTTCCTTAGCTCTTATAATTTACATAACAGTAATACCTTATGTAGAAATATAGAAATTGAAGCATGATAGGCAAAGAGTGCCAAAATTTTAGGTTTGTTTTGTTTTTATAAAACTGATCTCTGTTTCTTTGGAGCCCCTACTCCTAAAGTTGGAACAAAGAAAACAAGAAAAAAAATTATACTTGTTAAGTAACATTCAGTCTTCTCTAATTTCCACAGTTTGATGTGAGTAAATACTCAGTTAGTTAATGGAATTCTGTAGTAGAACATTATATCTGCAAGCAGGAGGCATCATCTTCCACCACTCCTTTCCAAGATGTGTCTGGGAGCACAAGAGAGCTCATAAATCCTGTGTCTTTGTGCTGTCCTTGTGGTTAGACTGTCTGACCTGTCCTTCTGGTTAGAATGTCTTTTCCCTACCAGTCAGCAAGCTCTCTATTCTTGGTTGCCAATTATCAACGCCTATAATAGCTCCTGGGTGTTCACTGGAAGGACTGATGTTGAAGCTGAAACTCCAATACTTTGGCCACCTCATGCGAAGAGTTGACTCACTGGAAAAGACCCTAATGCTGGGAAGGATTGGGGGCAGGAGGAGAAGGGGACGACAGAGGATGAGATGGTTGGATGGCATCACCAACTCGATAGACGTGGGTTTGGGTAAACTCCAGGAGTTGGTGATGGACAGGGAGGCCTAGTGTGCTGCGATTCATGGGGTCGCAAAGAGTCGGACACGACTGAGCGACTGAACGGAACTGAACTGAACTGTTGTGTTGATTCTGTCAGTGCATGGGGATGACCATCTCCTGTCCCTGCCTGGAAGAACCACTTCCGCCTCTCTCTAACACCACAGATACTTTGAAATTCAGACTGTGAATCTCCTGCCTTTTCTTCCTTTTGTGACATTGCCAGCCACCTACCACCCACCCCCATGCTCTCAGTAAACTTGAAGATTCCCTATAAGTCCTGGCAGACAATGACAGCAAGGAGGCACTGTTTAAGGCCCATTGTAGCTGTTTTTCTCTTGAAGTACTTTTGCTTCTTCCAGCTCTTTGGGCAGGATGGAAAGGAGGCACAAACCTCATATGAATCATTGTATATTTTTATATAAATTCTTGGTTTCTCTTTCAAAGTGATGAAAAATTATTTTAGTTGCATTTATGTTTTACAATTATTAGATATAATTTTTACAAAATAGGATAACTCAGAAAACTCTGGATACCTGACCATGTTTTAAGTTATACAAAATTAGGTATGTGCTTGTCCCAAAGGTTGAGTGGTGAATGATGATTCTATTCTAGCCTATGCATATGTTTTACTGTACATGGCAGTTATATTTTATAACTCGGAGACTGATAGGGTACAGATAATCCAATTTCTATGGTCTCCAGCATATGTACCAACACAATTGAATCATGGTTGAATTTAGCCTTGTGTGTTTTAAGATTGAACCAGAAGAGGAGTGCTTTTTTCTCTCAGCCGTGTTATCTTCAACTCTGTTCCAGTAGTGAGGATGATTGATAATTACCAGGACATTTACGTCTCTGTCACTGTAGAATGTGATTGATTGTCTGCTCTATGTTCTGATTTTGCTGACTCCTTTCTCTAGCCTTTAGATAAATAAGGCTTGTTTTATATCCCACATCATATCTGTGTTTGGGCTGACCAGTCTGAATGTATTATTGACATCTTTCAAGACAGTGGTTGATTTAATCTTGTTTACACATAACTGCTTTACAGAGAAATGCTTGCTACCCATTATAAGGTTGTTATTTAGTTGTTTAGTTGGTTGATGGGTATGCATTTGACCTGTCTGACGTTATGACATTATGTCACTCCAGAAGATCATCCAAGCATTTATCCAATTAATTCAATTATTGTTTAATGTTTTAGAATGTGATATTATTTTTAGCGATGATAGCACATTCTAAAATGTCAAACAATAGTTGAATTAATATTATGACACCTCTCTTAACAATAGGTTTCTTATGGACAATTAATTAGACTTTCCCTCAGTTGACTTATATCTTTATAGATACAAGTCAACGTTCAGTTAATACAGTTGTGCATGTACATGAATACATATAAGCATGAGAGATGAATAGGTATAAGCATGAGTGATTTTGCTGTTAACCATCATCTCTCTCCTATGGCACTCATCTCCTAACTGGCCTCCATGATTCCACTTTTGCCACCTAAGTTTATCTAAAAGCAGTAAAAGTGATTCTTTTTTAATTGTTTAAAATTTATTTTTTAATTAAAGGAAGATTGCTTTACAGTGTTATGTTGCTTTCTGCCATATTACAAATGAATCAGTCATAATTATAGATATATCCCCTCCGTCTTAAGCCTACTTCCCCTCCCCTAGCCTAGAGTGCCAGGCTGGGCTCACTTTGTTATATAGCAACTTCTCACCAGCTACCTAGTTTACACATGATGATGTATATATGTCTATCCTGACTCTTTGCAACCCCATGGACTGTAGCCTGCCAGGCTCCTCTATCCATGGGATTTCCCAGGCAAGGAAACTGGAGTGTTTAGCCCTTCCATTCTCCAGGGGATCTTCCTAATCCAGGGATAGAACCCAGGTCTCCTGCATTGCAGGCAGATTCTTTACCTTCTGAGCCACCAAGGAATCCCAGTGAATATATATGATTCTTTTAAAAACTATAAATCTGATTAGAGCAGCTCCCTGCTCAAAACCCTGCCATGGTTGTAATAAAACAAGATAACATTAAACAAACAAACAAACAAACAAACAAACTTTATCATGGCCCACAGCACCCTCGTGAGATGTGATTTCTAGTTAATATTTCCACCCTTTCTTCCTACTCTTTCATTCATTCAATATACTGTACAAACACAGGCTTCTTTGTTGTCCCTTAAATACATCTGTCTCAAGACCTTTAAAAATTGCTGTTAACTGTCTTGAATGTCCCAAAGTCCTGATATACTCCTGCCTTGCACTCTCATTTAAATCATCGTTCAAAGGTCAACTCCTCAATTAAGCCTTTCCATACCATGTTATCTTAGGTAACAGAGTTTTCACTTTTTGTCAATCTTAACACAATTTATCTTCCTTCAATTGCAGGTATCAACACATATATTACTTATTTTTTTGTTTGTTTACCAATTACTGTTTGTTTACTCTTGTTTGTAATACAAATGCTCCCCATATGGTCAACAATTTTGTTTTGTTTTGGTAACATAATCTCAGTTTGTAGAGCATTCTTTGCTGATAGTAAGCACTGAGCGCATAAATATATGTTGATGCAGCTAATTAATTAACTAAACAATTAATTAAAGCATGACTACATGAACCCTATTCTCCATGAGGTCTCCCTGGGACTGGTTTCCTATGCTATCAAATAAAACTGGATAACTTCAATTCAGAATCAGTTCAAGAGGCCCTCCAATGCAACTAGAATCTGATCTGGTAGCCACAGAGACCTCAAAACTTCCCTAGACCTGAAAAGGATAGAATTATAAAACCTCCTTCTCTGGCACATACTAAATGGGGTTCTAGGGTGATGAGAATGGGATGGGGGATGGGCATGATCTAGAAAAGGTAGAGTATTTGACACATTATTTTCTTATAATTCAGTTTATTTGTTTAAAAATCTTTTAAAAAGCTTGGCCTTTTATTCTTTTTGAACTAACTCTAATATTGTCAAAAGTGCTTTTCTTCAGTGATTCAGTGTCTTTAATCAGGCTTTAGTTCCCAGGTGCCCAAGTCTCTTACTGATGACTGACCCAGGTCCTCTTTAGACTGTGACCCATAATACAGGCCTTTAATTTTTCATTCTCCCTGTCATCCCAGATGCATATGTCATGTTCCATATGATTCTAATAGGGACATATTTTCTTTACATTAGATTTAGGGCCTTAACCACCACCTCCCCCAACACACAAATCCAACATGGCTTTCAGGGTGTTTGATGGTATTGATAGAAACAATTTAAAGAAGTTACTTTCAGAACTCTACAAATCTTACATGACCATATGTCAAAGTAATCATAACAGGCACTCTTTATTGAGCAGTTCCTATGTGGTTGACATTCGGCATTTAACTTAAGAAAATGCAAGTTGTAATCTCTGCTTTATAGCTGAGAAAAATGGGGTAGAGAGAGGCTTATTCATAAAGTGTGATCAAGATTAATCAGTTAATCTTACTAACCCAAATGCATGTTTTTACAACCGTGTCAGCAAGGTGTTACCATTCCCACCTTTCATGGACTTCCATTTCCAGCATTATCAAGACGCATAAGGAGCACTTGCAGTATGAAGTGACTTTACTTTGCAGACACGTAACTGGAAGAGACCTGTTCATGACCCTATCAGCTTTCTCAGGGTGTATTTTACTCTTAATAGTAAACCCAGGAAAGCCAAGACCTAATACATATAATATTTTAAAAATTCACATTTAACGAATATTCATAAGAACACAGGGATAAAATACCATTACATTTAGTTGGTTATATTAATGAAATTATTATTAAAGTAAATGGAATTTATCACTTGACAGTATCTGATAAAGGGAATACTTAGTTTCTTTATTTGGTGTTAAATTAAATTTCTATTGTTAAAGACTAATTTTTATTTAAACTAGTGATAAACAGATATAGATAGCACCAAGCTTTAAGATAGTCAAGTATAGGAAAAGAAAACTAGCAATCATTAATTATCTATTTTGTGCCAAGCTTTAATTTTTTAAATGTAATAACCCAATTAGGTACATTTTAATATTTCTGTTGAAAAAATGGGAAACACATTTAGAACGTTTAAATAATTTTCCCATGGATACCTAATAGATCAAAGACAGAAGTGCCATTTGCACTCCCATCTATGTTACTCCAAATTCTACTCTTATTATTAATATTTTGTTGCTTCACAAGCCTCATTTATTTTTCCTAATCCCAATCTCCTACATTCCCTTCATGCTCAGCAGTACTGGGGACGGTATATAGAAATAGCTGAATGATGAGCTGTTATCTTAGAGAAGATCTTTCTTTATAGCTGAAACTACTTAAAAGCACAAAAATATATATTTGAAATCACAGAACTCCTTTGCAAGCTTGAAAATACACACACATGCACACATACACACACACATTTATTCCTGACACAAATAAATGACACAGCTTTGAGAATTATAGGAAAAGGAAGAATCATCCTCAATGGAATATTAAAAATCAAAAGTGATCTCTATAGTATATGCAGAACAATGGAACATAAAATTTTATTATGGTGGGTTTTGGCTCACTTCGATAAATCAAACTGGATTAAGTGAAAGTAACTTCTGAAGAAACAAGCCTTATAATAAATATGTTAGTACTATTCATTGTTACTTTAGAATAGAGGATACTTAGAAGTTAGATGTAAGGAAGGTCAAGATATTTTACTCCATATGTGCCTCCACTGGCCACCCCTCCTCAACTGCTATTCACTTTTATATGTTCCCAACATTCACGTTAGTCTTTCCTTTGAAAAATTTCAAAGACTGAAACAACTCTAAGGATGAAAATGGAATGAAATAATCTGTACTTCAAATGTTGCTCATTTTCCATACTAATATATTTCTTCTGATTACACTTCGTAGAATGTCTTAATTCTATTAATGATTTTTAAGAACTGTCATGGAGAAGGCAATGGCAACCCACTCCAGTACTCTTGCCTGGAAAATCCCATGGACGCAGGAGCCTGGTAGGCTGCAGTCCAAGGGGTTGCAAAGAGTCAGACATGACTGAGCGACTTCATTTTCACTTGCACTTTCATGCCTTGGCAAAGGAAATGGCAACCCACTCCAGTGTTCTTGCCTGGAGAATTCCAGGGACGGGGGAGCCTGGTGGGCTGCCGTCTATGGGGTCGCACAGCGTCGGACACGACTGACGTGACTTAGCAGCAGCAGCAAGAACTGTCATTCCTAATCTACTAGGAATCTCAACCCATGATGAAACTGAGGCACCAGTAAACCAGAAGAGCACTGACAATAAGAAGGCAAGCATTTCAAAATTAAATATAAAATTCAAGTTATGGAGTATAGATTTGCTTGTTTTTAGCAAGTATTAGATTATATATGGTCATATTTACCTTGACTCATTCAGTCTACTAATATTACTTGTTAGTATTTTTTATTTTGTAAATTATTTATTTTAATGGGAGGCTAATTACTTTACAGTATTGTAGCGGCTTTTGCCATACATTCACATGAATCAGCCACGGGTGTACATGTGTTCCCCATACTGACCCTCCCTCCCACATCCCTCCCCATCCCATCCCTTAGGATCATCCCAGTGCACTGGCCCTGAGCATCCTGCCTCATGCATCTAACCTGGACTGGCGATCTATTTCACATATGATAATACATGTTTCAATGCTATTCAAATCATCCCACCCTCGCCTTCTCCCACAGAGTCCAAATGTCTGTTCTTTACATCTGTGTCTCTTTAGCTATCTTGCATATAGGGTCATCATTACCATCTTTCTACATTCCATATATATGTGTTAGTATACTGTATTGGTGTTTTTCTTTCTGGCTTACTTCACTCTGCATAATAGGCTCCAGTTTCATCCACCTCATTAGAACTGATTCAAATGCATCCTTTTTAATAACTGATTAATATTCTATTGTGTATATGTACCACAGCTTTCTTATCCATTCATCTGCTAATGGACATCTAGGTTGTTTCCATGTCCTGGCTATTGTAAACAGTGGTGCGATGAACATTGGGGTACATGTGTCTCTTTCAATTCTGGTTTCCTTGGTGTGTATACCCAGTAGTAGGATTTCTGGGTCATGTGGCAGTTATATTTCCAGTTTTTAAGGAATCTCCACACAGTTCTCCACAGTGGCTGTACTAGTTTGCATTCTCACCAACTGTGAAAGAGGGTTCTTTATCTCTGCACCCTCTCTAGCATTTACTGTTTCTAGACTTTTTGATAACAGCCATTCTGACTGGCGTGAGATGGTACCTCATTGTGGTTTTGATTTGCATTTCTCTGATAATGAGTGATGTTGAGCATCTTTTCATGTGTTTGTTAGCCATCTGTATGTCTTCTTTGGAGAAATGTCTGTTTAGTTCTTTGGCCCATTTTTTGATTGGGTCGTTTATTTTCTGGAATTAAGATGCATGCTGCTGCTGCTGCTGCTAAGTCGCTTCAGTCGTGTCCTACTCTGTGCGACCCCATAGATGGCAGCCCACCAGGCTCCGTCATCCCTGGGATTCATTCTCCAGGCAAGAATACTGGAGTGGGTTGCCATTTCCTTCTCCAGTGCATGAAAGGGGAAAGTGAAAGTGAAGTCGCTCAGTCATATCCGACCCTTAGCGACCCCATGGACTGTAGCCTACCAGGCTCCTCCGTCCATGGGATTTTCCAGGCAAGAGTACCGGAGTGGGATGCCATTGCCTCCTGCGTAAGATGCATGAGTTGCTTGTATATTTTTGAGATTAATTCTTTGTCAGTTGCTTCGTTTGCTATTATTTTCTCCCATTCTGAAGGCTGTCTTTTCACCTTGCTTATAGTTTCCTTCATCGTGCAAAAGCTTTTGAGTTTAGTTAGGTCCCGTTTGTTTAGTTTTGCTTTTATTTCTATTACTCTGGGAGATGGGTCATAGGAGATCCTGCTGTGCTTTATCTCAGAGAGTGTTATGCCTAAGTTTTCCTCTAGGAGTTTTATAGTTTCTGGTCTTACATTTAGATCTTTAATCCATTTTGAGTTTATTTTTGTGTATAGTGTTAGAAAGTGTTCTAGTTTCATTCTTTTACATGTGATTGACCAGTTTTCCCAGCATCACATGTTAAAGAGATTGTCTTTTCTCCATTCTATATTCTTGCCTCCTTTGTCAAAGATAAGGTGTCCATAGGTGCATGGATTTATCTCTGGGCTTTCTGTTTTGTTCCATTGATCTATCTTTCTGTCTTTGTGCCAGTACCATACTATCTTGATGACTGTAGCTTTGAAGTATAGCCTGAAATCAGGTGAGGTGATTCCTGCAGTTCCATTCTTCTTTCTCAAGATTGCTTTGGCTATTTGAGGTTTTTTGTATTTCCATACAAATTGTGAAATTATTTGTTCTAGTTCTCTGAAAAATACTGTTGGTAGCTTGATAGGGATTGCATTGAATCTATAGATTGCTTTGGGTAGTATACTCATTTTCACTATGTTGATTCTTCCGATCCATGAACATGGCATATTTCTCGATCAATTTGTGTCATCTTTGATTTCTTTCATCAGTGTTTTATGGTTTTCTATATATATATATAGGTCTTTTGTTTCTTTAGGTAGATTTATTCCTAAATATTTTATTCTTTTTGTTGCAATGGTGAATGGAATTGTTTCCTTAATTTCTCTTTCTGTTTTCTCATTGTTAGTGTATAGGAGTGCAAGGGATTTCTGGAGTGTCTGTGATCATCAAATAAAGTAAGATGGGTTATGTGCATTGAACAGAATCTGGGCCACAATATTACATTCAATAATTTGACCTGTAGTTTGATCATGTTAGAAATTTACCTTCCTAGTAGGTGTGCAGAGATATCTCACTGTGGTTTTGATTTGTATTCTCTAGTGACTGATGTCTTGTGCCTAGATTAAAGTTCTTTGCCCGTATTTTAATTAAATTGTTTTCTCCTTGTTGAGTTTCAGGTTCTTATATATATATATTTTAATAGTCTCTTATTAGATGTATGAGTTGTGAATATTTTTTACTATTCTCTTGGTTGTCTTTTCACTCTGTTCTCCTGATGATATCCTTTAGTGCACAAGAGGTTTTAACTTTGATGAAGTCCAATTGATGTTTTTTTTTTCTTTCTTTGTTGCCTGTGCTTATGGTGTAGTATCCAAGAAATCATCGTCAAATCCAAGTTCATAAAGATTTCCCCGTATGGTTTCCTCTGATAATCATATGTTTTGACTTTTATGTTTATGTCTTTGATCCATTGTGAAATTTTATCTATGAGGTAAAATAGGAGTTCAACTTTATTCTGCTGCATGGATGTTCAGTTTTATTTGCAGCATTTGTTGAAAAGTTTGTCTTTTACCCATTGAATGGTCTTGGCACTGTCAAAAATCACTTAGCCAAAAATTTGAGGATTTATTTCTGGGCTTTCTTTTTTGGTCTGCAGGTACAAATATCTGTCCATATGCCAGTACCACATTGCTTATGTTACTGCCGCTGTGTAGAAAAATTTCCAACCAGAAAGTGGAAGTACTCAAACTTTATTCTTTTTTAAGTTTCCTTTATTCAGAGTCACTTGATATTTCTGATGAATTTTAAGATGAATTTCCCACCTTCTGAAATAAGCAAATAATGAAGACACCAAAACACAATGCCATTGGAGTTTTGATAGAATTTTATTGAATCTATAGATTGCTTTCTGTAGCACTGTCATCATAACATTATTAAGTCTTCCAATCCATGAACATAGAATGCCTTTCCATTTAATTTTCTTATCTAATTTCTTTCATCAGTGTTTTGTAAGTTCCAGAGGATAAGTCTTTTATCTCATTGTTTACATTTATTCTTAAATTGATTTTAAATGTATTTATTATTAAATTAATCCTTTAAAAGTTTGATTACCCAAGTCTTCTAAAAAGAGCCTTTTCAAACTATAATTTGTCAAGTAAAATGTATAAATATATAAATTTCTAAATACACATTAAAAAAACAGTATTAGTTATTTAATAGGTTATATCATAAAATAACAAATTCAGTGTTAACCCAGTTTTTGTTGTTCACATCATGTCAGCTTTGGACTTAAGGTTGAAGCCCTAGGTTCCCTGATGATATAGAACTGCTCCATTTTCTTCTTTATTTGGGACCTTCCCTGGTGGCTCAGAGGGTAAAGCGTCTGCCTGCAATGCAGGAGACCCGGGTTCGATCCCTGGTTTGGAAAGATCCCCGGGAGAAGGAAATGGCAACCCACTCCAGTATTCTTGCCCAGAGAATCCCATGGATGGAGGAGACTGGCAGTCCAAGGGGTCGCAAAGAGTCAGACATGACTGAGTGACTTCACTTTCACTTTCATATTGAAGGACACCTCCACTATGGACATAATGTTCTCTAGTGTCAAAGGACAACACCAAATGAGCAAACAGAGATACACAATGTTTTCCAAAGCTTTTCCTAGAAGTTAGCCAAAGCAAATCCCATAGCCACATTAAGATTATGGAGGCAGACAAATGGCAAGGGAAAGGAGGGAACAAATAGTTATAAACAGTAATTTCCATCACAGGTACAAATAAGAAGTGCTCTTTCACAGTTGTGATTGTTAGTTACTTGATAGCTTTTTTGAGTAGTATCACCAGATCTGTTTTCTTTCACTCTGAAACAGAATATAATTTCTTCTTCCATCACATGCCTAATAATAATAATAATAATGAGAACATAATTATAAAATGCCTTAAGCGAAATGGAACAAAGGCTTATCAATTTCCAGTTTATCACACTGGCTAAGAAGAGTTGAGATTCTTTGTATTTTAAAATAGAAAATACCCATTAAAAAATGCCACAGGGCTTAGAGGGAAAGGAAATAAAATACATTCTTTGATAAAATTTATATATGGTACAAAATCAGTAAACAGAATAGAAAGGCTTTTTTTAATAAATTAAGGTTTTAATTAATGTAATAATTGTGTTTATTTTTAATTAGAGAATTCTAAATTAAATTGCTTGTTTGCAAAGTTCACACATATTCATATGCTGAATTAACTTCCTCAAGTATCACAGTTTAAGCAATAATAAATACTTATTTTCATTCAAATACTCAAGTGGTTATAGAAATAGCATAATGTTGTTTTTTCTAGTTTATCCAACATATATTTAGCGTATTTTGCTCACTGAAGTGCACACAGTGTTTTCCAAATGTTTGCATATAAAGTATCTCCTTGCTTAAAGGTAATTCAAGATCCTCATCTGAAATTTGGTCAGAGGAAATGAATGGGATAATTGAGTGAGGAGATTAGGTCAAGATTCCACATTAGTTCTTAGAACAAGCAAAGGTTTGACATTATTTAATATTTTAAGCACCAATAATGCCCATAATATCAGAGGGTAATATTTTGTGAAAAGTTGAATTCATATTTGAACAGAACTCTCCAATCATTTTGTGAGAACAAGATTCCTTTAGTTTGTTTAAGTCATGGGGTTTGTGTTAGAATGTAGTGAAATCCTGGGAATGAGAGTGGGGGAAGTAAAGGAAAGGACACTAAGAGTGTTGACCCTGTGCTCTGTGAGCCGTGGTGGAGCTGGGCCTTTACACTTAAGAGAATGTCACCTCTTGAAAGGCCTTACAAGGTACTATTGAGAGATTTAGGCAGCACTGGAATATGGTCAGATCTATATTTTATATAGATCACTTTGGCAACTGCATAAGGGTGACTTTGAAGGGGAAAAAGACTGGAGGCAGAGACATTATTGTGAGGTTTTTGCTGAAATGGAATGAAGACCTGATCTAAATTAGGCCAGCGGGAAGAGGCCAAGTGACCCAAAAAGTAAGAGTGTGGGTTTTGCTTTCAGATGGACCTTGCTTCACTGTGCTCCCCAGCTCTGCTACTTAGAGCTTTGATACTGTAGAAGATTCTTAATCACACTACCCCTCAATTTCTCTTCTCATCTGTAAAATGTGTATGATAGCAGTGCATTTCTCGTAGAGAGGTTATAAGGATTTAATGAATAAAACACACACATTTATCAAGTACAACATATAATCAATATTCAATAAGTGAGAAGTAATGTTGTTAGGGAGGAAACTTTTTTTTAGGTTCTTTGTGTCTTCTATAATGAATTAAATTAAGACAGACTAGCTTAGAGAAAAAGAGGTGAAAGGCAAAGGAGAAAGGGAAAGATATACTCAACTGAATGCAATGTTCCAAAGAATAGCAAGGAGAGATAAGAAAACCTTCTTAAGTGAGCAATGCAAAGAAATAGGGGGAATCAATAGAATGGGAATGACTAGTGATCTCTTCAAAGATATTAGAGATATGAAGGGGACATTTCATGCAAAGATGAGCACAATGAAGGACAGAAATGGCAAGGGCCTAACAGAAGAAGAGATTAAAAAGTGGCAGAATAAACAGAAGAAATGTACAAAAAAGGTTTTATTGACCCAGACAGCCATGATGGTGTGGTCACTCACCTAGAACCAGACATCCTGGAGTGTGAAGTCAAGTGGGCCTTAGGAAGCAGTACTGCAAACAAAGCTAGTGGAGATGATAGAATCCCAGCTCAGCTATTTCAAATCCTAAAAGGTGATCACTGATAAACTACTGCAACTAACATGCCAGAAAATTTGGAAAACTCATCAGTGGCAACAGAACTGGAAAAGGTTTGTTTTCATTCCAATCCCAAAGAAGGGCAAGGCCAAAGACTTTTAAACTACTATGATTGTACCCATTTCACATGCTAGCAAGGTTATGCTCAAAATCCCTCAAGCTAGGCTTCAATAGTACATGAACTGAGAACATCCCAGAGTATAAGCTGGATTTAGAAAAGGCAGAGGAACCAGAGATCAGATTGCCAACATTTGCTGGATCATTGAAAAAGCAAGAGAAATTCAGAAAAAAAGATCTACTTCTGCTCCATTGACTACTCTAAAGGCTTTGACTGTGTGGATCACAACAAACTGGAAAATTCTTCAAGAGATGAGAATACCAGATGACCTTGCCTGTCTCCTGAGAAACCTGTATGCAGGTCAACCATTAGAACCAGACATAGGAAAATGGACTAGTTCAAAGTTGGAAACAAAGTACGACAAGTCTATATATTTTCATTCTGTTTATTTAACTTATATGCAGAGTATGTCATGTGTAATGTGAGCCTGATGAATCACAAACTGGAATAAAAATTGTCAGGAGAAATATCAACAACCTCATATATGCAGATAATACAGAAATAGCAGAAACCAAGGAGGAACTAAAGAGCCTGTTGATGAGGGTTCATGAGGAGAGTGAAAAAGCTGGCTTAAAACTCAGCATTCAAAAAACTAAAATCATAGTGTCTGGTCCCATCTCTCCATGGCAAATAGAATGGGAAACGGCCGAAACAGTGACAGACATTATTTTCTCAGATTCCAGAATCACTGTGGATGGTGAGTGCAGCCATGATATTAAAAGATGCTTGCTTATTGGAAGGAAGGCTATGACAAACCAAGACAGAATATTAAAAAGCAGAGACATCACTTTGCTGACAAAGGTCCGTAGAGTCAAAGCTATGGTTTTTCCAATAGTCATGTACATATGTGAGAGTTGGGCCATAGAGAAGGCTAAGTGCTGAAGAATTGATGCTTTCAAACTGCAGTGTTGGAGAAGACCCTTGGAGTCCCTTGGACAGCAAAGAGATCAAATCAGTCAATCCTAAGGAAAATCAATCCTGAATATTCGCTGGACAGACTGTTGCTGAGGTTGAAACTCCAATACTTTGGCCACCTGATGCAAAGAGCTGACTTGTTGGAAAAACCCTGCTGCTGGGAAAGATTGAGGGTAGAAGGAGAAGGAGGTGACAGAGGATGAGATGGTTAGATGGCATTTACCAACTCAATGGACATGAGTTTGAGCAAACTCTGGGAGATAGTAAAAGGCAGGGAAGCCGGATGTGCTGCAGTCCATGGGGTTGCAAAAAAATGGATACAACCTTGCGACTGAACAATGACAAGAAGAAGACAGATTAATAAAGAAAAACAAATTTAATTATGTGCATACAGGGTCACTTAAGAATATGAAACCTTCTGGCAGCCAGACAATTGCAACTTAAATGCCACCCAGAGCTAAGGAGAAAGGCATAGGGGTGTGGGACAAAGGGAGAAAAGAAAGATGATTTAATGGAATGTGGGAAAAGCCAGTGTTTGGTAAGCAGATGTTTGCCATGCCATGCAAAGACAGTGAAACAGAGAGAGGACTGTGAACACGTAGGTCTTGCTAAATCCCCCAATCTACTACACACATTGTTCGTACTCTTTGCCATTATCTCTGGTGACTGTTCCCTTCCCAGAAAAGGCCCTCATTTTTAAATCTTTTAGGCAGTTAAGGGGGAG
This sequence comes from Giraffa tippelskirchi, assembly GCF_054371585.1. Lineage (NCBI taxonomy): Eukaryota > Metazoa > Chordata > Mammalia > Artiodactyla > Giraffidae > Giraffa > Giraffa tippelskirchi. The sequence continues at coordinate 87,145,694 of NC_137285.1, read as the reverse complement.
ATAAAAAAGGAAAGGCATTCTCAAGTGGCACAATGGTAAAGAATCCACCTACCAGTGCAGGAGATGCAAGAGATGTGGATTTGATCCCTGGCTTGGGAAGATCCCCTAGAGAAAGCAATGACAACCTGCTCTAGGATACTTGCCCAGAAGATTCCATGGACAGAGGAGCCTGGGGGTCTACAGTCTATGGGGTCTACAGTCTATGGGGTCGCAAAGAGTTAGACACAACTTAGCAACTGAGAACTGAACACAAAAAAGAAAAACTTTTTGAGACTTCTATCTTTTTAAAACCAATCAGCCTAAAGTAATCCTTATGCCAAAGTGACACATTTTGGAGTGGCAAAAATCTGCCTCCTTGGATCGTATTAAGTGAAACAGTTTTCTAAATGTGCACTTTTAGAAAGTGGTATAGCACAAACCTGCATCTAGGCCTTCTGACTCTAATTTTGTAGATTTTCTACTGTACCATCCCACCACAGTGACCATGTTGAAAGGATAAAAAACAATTTTAGAGAGCTTTAGAGGTAGTTCAGTATTAATGCTGGGAATCCTCTGAATTACCTTGCCAATCCATTTTGTTTAATTTCAGATACTCTAACAGAGTTGGTTATGATCCAAGCTCTAAATCTGATATATTTCTAAATAAATGAGATATGATATGGAATAACTTTAGCTCCTGGAGAACACAGATTGTTCCCAATTCAATTTGTCTTAGTATTTTCAGTGCCTACTGTGGGATCTGACAAGTAACAGTCCCTCAAATAAAGGGTTATTATATGAATACATTGCATGCTTTTTAGAAGCAGCTAATCAAATGTAGCATAATTTATTTGAAATAAATTAGATCAATAAACAGGTCAATGCAAATAACAGTGAGAGAATAGGGCATATAAGCAGTCATTCCCCTCTATTCCTCTGGTAATATATTATGGATGCTTTTACTTAGAAATTCTTTTCTGTCAGGGTTGGCCCGGGGGATAGGGTTTTACAGAAGGTTTTAGCAATGCCATCATAAACTTAAAAGTTGCCAGAGGAAAGCCCTGAGGTGCTAGCATCCCATCCATCTTCATTATTAATGGATCCTCCATATAAACCAGCTTTAATACAAAGAGGAGTTACTGAAAGCTTTAATATGATTTCTGGTTTGCTCACTAATGATTATTTTTTATCCCTCTGTTTCATAATGATCTGCCTGGAAAATCTGTTGTAAGTGAATGGCCGGAATTATAATTCTTCTAAAGAAGCGTTTTCCACACATAGTTAATGATTTTGTGTTTTCTCAGCTCAACCTTCACATGCCTCCATTCCTGCCCAATTCATTTGGTCACGGATATGAATCACAACGCAGGACAGGGAATGTTTTATTTTAATGTTTAATAAGTTTACAGCTCTTCAAATTGGTTCTTGCAATGTGAGTTTTGGTAGTTATTACACTTTAATGCCATAAGCATATCAGAAAAGGCTGAGGAAGGAAGGCGTCCACTGATACCAAGAATGACATGACAAATATTCGTGCAAAAAGACAAAATGTCCTTTTGGCAACTTTTAAAAAGATTAATAGTTATAATGAATGGTGTGTACATTGATTCAGACCTGGCTGAGCTTAGCAAACACTGCTCACAGGCCGAAGCCGACTGTGCACATTGGTAAATGCCTCTGTGACTTCACAGAAGTTGATTCTCTCTCTACTGGCAGAAATGAGGCAGCAATTAGAAGTGACTGACAAGGTGCTTTTCATCTTTGATGAGGAAAGATTTTTTGTGTCAAAATATCTCACCAGAGGAGTAATTTTCTCAGTGTGCATTTCTTGTCCTGACATATTTTGCATAATAATAGAAATGGGGAAATTTTTTCTGATTGTTTCTTAGTGACAAATACCAGATACACTGCCTTTGCAGATAACAAGTGTCTGAATGCTGTCATATTGTGATATCGACAGATAGGACCCATAGTAAGCTGTGGATATTTATACTGGAAAAATAATTTGTTTTGATAGAATGAAATCAAAGATATTAAAATACTTTTTATGGCATTATGCCTGTAAAGGTTTAAAATTATCTGACAAGATTTAATCATCCAACTCTAAAATACATTTTAAGGATTTAATCACCTGAAATTTTCAGCACAATGAAGAAACAAAGTAGTATAAAACCTTTTGTTTTATAGAACCTGCCTTGTCACTCAACATACGGGCTGCTGTCAATTTATACGACTTTCAAACAATTCATCTTTATGCTGGGAAATGGTCTGCATTAACTGTACTAAACTAGAAAACTTAAAACTAGTATTATTCATGAAAATTAAATGGTTTGAAACATTTAAAAAAAGAACGAGGCATTAAAAAAAAGTGTAAGGGAATAAAAGTTTCTCCTCTAGGTTCTTTAGTGGACCTAATAATTAAATCAGTATAAGAAAGATTAACAAGAGAAAAATGAAAGTTGTTGAAAACAAATTTATGGTTACCAAGGGGGATAGGTGAAGGGGAGGGATAAAATGGGAGATTGGGGGTCACATATACACTGTACTATATGTATTGTTGTTGTTTAGTCACTAAGTTTTATTGGACTCTTTAATGGCCCGTGGACTATAGCCTACCATAGTCTGCTGTCATGGGATTCCCCAGGCAAGAATACTGGAGTGGGTTGTCATTTCCTTCTCCAGAGGATCTTCCTGACCCAGGGATTGGACCCATGTCTCCTGTATTGGCAGGTAAATTCTTTACCACTGAACCACCATTGAAACCACCATATTCATCTCTGTTGAAGCAAGGGTGGGATGATTGCATAAAGATGGCACTGAGTGAACCAGCAGAAAAGTTGTTGTTGTTTAGTCACTAATTCATGCCTGACTCTTTTGAGATCCTATAGACTGTAGCCTGCCAGAATCCTCTGCCCATGGGATTTACCTGGCAAGAATACTGGAATGGGTTGCCATTTCCTTCTCCAGGGGATCTTCCCAACACAGGGACTGAACCCATATCTCCTGCATTGGCAGGCAGATGGTTTACCCCTGAGCCACCAGCGGAAAAGTACTAGAGGACCTTACAGAGGAGGTTGATCAATGGGATGTGTTAAGCACATTGAGTTACTTCTGAGTTTGCAGAGTTTTTTCTCAGTGATTAGTTCACTGTGTTTCCTAATTGGTATCCATCAAACTTAGGCTCCTAGCCTCCCACAGAGACTGGGAAATAAGGTGCTATCTTCCCTGATGAACACATTTCAAAGAGATGATTCCTGGTCCTTGACAGAAGACATACTGTGGGCAATAAAGCTGACAAGAGGTTAGGAGAGGATTTATACACATTTCAAATAGGCAGAGGAGTAATTTATAATCACAAGTTTTCTAAAATAAATATTATAAGAAAAGGAATGCCAGGAACCTATAATGGGAAAAAAATCTGTAATTTTGTCAAGCTGAGGGGAGTGCTAAGTTATCTTGGAAAATGTCCATGTCTGTCAGACACAGATGCAAGAGCTCCTAATCCTGATTTTATACTGAATTTTATTTATACTGCTTTCTCATTAGCGATTAGGAATATTAGCTGTTTGTTCACAGAACTGCAGTTTATTTGCTAATGATATATTCCCTCAAATTGTGATATAATTATAATTTATTTTCCATTAATATTCATTTGCTGGCTATGTTCTAAGTTTAAAATGTCTTCAAAACATTTTGGTAAAGTTTTGACAAACTATCTCAAAGTACAACTGAGAAATTTGCCTCTAGAAACACATCTTGGTAATGGTAAAAAAGAGATAAAGTTAAAATTTCCCAAAATATTATAACCCATGCTCTTTTTCCATTATGTAGAATATATGGGGATTTATTATTTTACTTAATAAGTAAATATTCAGCTCATATTTATTCAACAAATAACTTTCATTTAACAATAATTTAAACAAAAATATGGCATAGTATCTGTATCTAGCACTTAGCATAGTGCCTTGAACTATGCTAGGTGCTAGATATATATCTGTGAGCAAGAGAATGAAGATCTCTTCCTGTTGGAACTTAGAGTCTAAGAAGAAACAGATATTTTATTGATACTTTTATAAATAAATAGTTTTCATTGCGAGATGTGCTGTGAAAGAAAAAGGAAACAGTGCTATGAGTACATATATTATAACACACTTGTCAACCATAGACAAATTACATTTCTCCAGGAATGCTATCGGAGAAGGCAATGGCACCCCAGTCCAGTACTCTTGCCTGGAAAATCCCATGGACGGAGGAGCCTGGTAGGCTGCAGTCAATGGGGTTGCTAAGAGTCAGACACGACTGAGGGACTTCACTTTCACTTTTCACTTTCATGCATTGGAGAAGGACATGGCAACCCACTCCAGTGTTCTTGCCTGGAGAATCCCAGGGATGGGGGAGCCTGGTGAGCTGCCGTCAATGGGGTCACACAGAGTCGGACACGGCTGAAGCAACTTAGCAGCAGCAGCAGCAACAATGCTATTAGGGCCTGAATCTACCAGGTGGAGGGAGAGTCTGAGAGCAGTTGCGAAGATCTTGAACTATTTGCTCAAACAAATAAAGGCGTTTAATATTGACAACAAAATAAACAAAAGGTTTTTATTTTAGATTATTTGGAGGAATCGAAAGTTGTAGCAAAATTTCAAACAAACAGACGAATAATCATTCAAGAAACCTAAATTAAGTTTTGAAAGGTTTAGTTGCTCAGTTGTATCCGACTCTTTGCAACCACATGGACTGTAGACCGCCAGGCTCCTCTGTCCATGGGATTCTCCAGACAAGGACACTGGAGTGGATTGTCATTCCCCTCGCCAGGGGATCTTCTGGACACAGAGATCGAAGCAGGGTCTTTGGACAGAGGGGCCTGACAGGCTATAGTCCATGGAGTCACAACGAGTTGGACAGGATTGAGCAACTAATTAAGTTTTAGCTTTGCCACCAAAAAAAAAAAAAGTTGGGAACCAAGTTCGTGTGCACGATAATCTTTAGATTAACTCGCACAGATATCATCATTGCACAGTTTGGGGCTTTCGCTTTGCTTGTTCTCAGTCTACTTTAGGTTTGATGGAATGACATTTAATTATCAGTTTTTAGGTAACCAAGAAAAATGTTGTCGTTGCATTTCAGTTGTGACTAAGCACAGTATCAACAAAACCAAGTAGAACCCTATGGGGCACTCCTGGGTACAGAAGCCTTTCCTGTTGCTTGTTTGAAGAAAAAATGTTTCAAGCGCCTAGACCTTCTCTGAGTTCCAAAGGGCAGATTCAAATAGTTACTGAATAGAAGAGTGAAAGAATACAGAAACAAAGGAAAGACAAGCAATAAACAATAGTACATATGGGACAGGGAGCTGGCCCCTCCTCAAGATATATATATATATATATATATATATATATATATATATATATATATATATATATATATATATATATATATATAAAACAATCATTGAGTTATTCCACAGGAACTCGGGGCCCTCACTCAGGTAGAGGATAACTTAAGACTGAGGACAGACAAAGAAAGCCCAGACTAGTTGGAACCAGAAGGCTGATGACTGAGATTCCTGTGTCACTACCCTGTTACCTCATCATCAACCAATCAGAGGAAAGTTACAACCACCCCCCACCCCACCACCACCACCACCACCACCAAATTTTGCCTATAAAGCCACCCAGGAGTTTGGGTCTTTTGAGCATGAGCCATCTGTTCTCCTTGCTTGGCCCTGCAATAAACCTTTGTCTGTTCCAAACTCTGATGTTTCAGTTTGTTTGGCCTCACTGTGCTTTGGGCACATGAACTTGGGTTTGATAACTTTATTGAAATTATTCACATACCTTATTTTCCATGCTTGACTTTGAAGAAATGTCAGCTACTTCTAAAATGCAAACGTACCATCAAAAGATGAAATGTTGCTGCTATTCAGAAATTCAGGTGTTTCTGCTATATGCTATAATTGAAATCCTGTCATAAGTTATACTATGTTTGCAGTTATGTTTTTTTGTGTAAATATAAATCACATTTATTAATGGTCACATCTAATGCATATTCCTTGACTGAGAGAGTTGGCATTAAAGTACAGAAATGGGATAAGTGGCATCTAGAATCAGGCATGGATGAAAACAAGTGATATTGTCAAGGCTCTGTGTTGCAATCGATACGTTATAATTGCTTAAATTTGATCAGGGCTAATTTGTACAGAAGATTCTTGTGGTAAAACTGAAATGATTTGCTAAACTTTTGAAAAGACTGAAATATTGTGAAATTTAAATATTTGTAAAGAATAACAAAGACTAATGCCTGTGGGTGTTTGTTCCCTTACCTCTTCTCCTATGGTGTTGGGAGAACAGGCCTGGAGGCATTAGTGGCTGATTTCCAGCAGCTGTCACAGAGGCAAGAAGCTGCCCCTCATGGATACACTAGCTCTGTCCACAGTAATTGACTTTGCAGGTCTCTGTTGAAAGGAGGCAGACTGACTCCTCAGGTTTCTATTTTTGCTTGTTTGTTTGTTTGTTTTGAGAAAGAAAGTGTATGTTTTCTATACTGCATAAAAATCCTTACCTCATAAATAACTATTTATTTACATATATAAGAAAAAACTGGTGGATGAGTTGTGGGGAATATTTTTAAATATAGTATGTGTCACTCTACTCAAATTATATTCATTTTATAAAACTACTATTCATTTAAAAAACCTATAAATTTTAAAAATTATATATAACATAATTATATAAAAATGCCTTAAAAATATATACTTATATATATATATATATATATATATTTATATAGTTTTCCCTGAAATTTTATATGTATATACGCATCTGTACCTATACTAGTTGCAACAAATATATACTGAGCTATTACTCAAAGTAAGTCAGATAAGAGGGCTGGAGAAATATACAAATAAGATGTTCAGTGTTTTTACATGGTTTTGATAATATTAAGTTGAGGATTAGATGGACTATTTTCTTAGAGGAAAATTTAATTGATGGAGTTTTGCTTTTACTTTTATGTCCAATATTAATGGAGAAAAGAGAGCCAAGATTATTCTGGGTACAGGGATAAAGCTTTAGGTGTCAGATTGTTCCCAAATTTTGTTTTCAGTTTGAGATCTCTTTGTTCTATTACATGCTGTTTTTAGTTATCCTTAATACTGCTTTAATTTATATACTTTAATATAAAAACTCTCATCAAGAAAAAAAAATCTCAAGAATTGAAGTATAATTTCTGTGGCCTTAGGTGTTATACTCTCCTCTTTCCTTTAGACAGCTAAGGATGAAAAGCCCCCAATCCATTTTTCACTGCACCTGTCTCTGTGTGCATGTTTAGTTGTGAAGTGCCAAACCCGGTGAGAAGGAATGAGACTTCACAGAAAGTTATTGACAGCATATGAAGCTGAGTCCTCCTAAAACCGCGTTCTGCTGCTAAGTGTATGATTAAAATTTCCATCCAAAACTTTCTTTTCTTATTCTACTCCTGTCCACTTCATGGTTGAGGTGTATCAAAGAAAAGGGGGGAGTGGAACTGAGCCTCACCCTCTGGGCCTCTCCTGGGTAGAGAGGCTCTTCTTTGTTGTAGAAAAAGGCTTTAGTCTTCTGGTCCTCCACTGAGTCCAAAGAGCCAAGTCAAGTTGTCACCAGTTAGGGAAGTGAGAAAACACAGAACAAAGGAAAAGCAGTCAGGAAACCTTACTTCAGGGATAAAGCAAGAGTCCTAATTCCTCCTCTAGGGATATATATAACAATCTGACACATATCTTTGAGTTGCCCTAGGGAGGTGACTACCTGCTGACCACAAGCACATAATAAACCTCCACACTGGTTGGAACCAGAAAATTGATTAAATTCCCAAAACATCACTTGTTACAACAACATCAACCAGTCAGAAGAGAGTCTACAAGTTGCAATCCTCACATCAAATGTTGCCTCTAAGAATCCTTCACTGAAAGCTATCAAGCAGTTGGGGTCTTTTGAGCATGAGCTGCCCATTCTGCTTGCTTGTTGTTGTTTAGTCACTAGGCCATGTCCAACTCCTTTGCAATCTCATGGTCTGTAGCCCACCACCTTCCTCTGCCAAGGGGATTTGTCAGACAAGAATACTGGAGTGAGTTGCCATTTCCTTCTCCAGGGGTTCTTCCCAACCCAGAGATCAAACCCTTATCTCCTGCATTGCAGGTGGTTTCTTTACCACTGAGCCACCTGGGCATGCCCTGCAAATAAACACTGTACTTCTCTTTGCTGCAGCCTACTGTTAGTAAACTGGCTTTGCAGCATGGCAGGTTAGTGGTGGACCCAAGTTCATTGTGGTAATACATACAAGGAGAAAAAGAACAAATATAGAATAACCTTAAAAAATACATATCAACTACTAATATGGAAAAAAGCCAAAAGAAGCTCTGCTTTACATGCTTGTGATAAATGCATTTTACAATGGAGCAACTCTCATCATTGCTCATACACTTATACTTGCTATTAATGAAACATAATCAAGTTATGTTTTAGCTTTGATCTTACATTTATATAAATTTCCCATTTACTGTTTGTTGGCCCTTTACAAATATTCCAGTTGTCCTATTTTGATAGCCCTTAGGTCATCATTATATAATCAAAACATATGTATTTACAGAAACAAATCTCTGTGTTACCATATAAGATGTAGTGCAAAATAAATGAAAGTAACAACTTTTAATATGACTCATACGTCACTGAATAACAATAAAAAAACTAATAAACATAAAAATATAATATTTTTAAAAAATCTGAAGGAAGGCAGTGAATATGCCATGTGCCTGGTGTGACAGAGGACCTTTCCGACAGGGGAAAGCAGGGGTAGTTCCACATCTGGATAGAGACCCCTCAGTGATTGCCAGAAAACTTGCACTTTTTAGACCCATTTGGGAAAAAAAAAAGAAATTTTAGCTGGAAATCAAGATATAATTAAACTATAGGACATTTCTCAAGTACTTTTTTTCCTATATAGCTTGGGATGATGCTCTGATTTAAAACATCTAGTTCGTATTGTAAAAATGTTATGCCTAGATTTACCTACAAAATCCTCTATTAAACAATTTGACATCTAAGATTATGTTGAGGGGAGCAGATTTTCTTCTACCCTTCTAGGTTCTTCTGGCTGGTCTACTAATTAAATTGGCATGGGACAGATTAATAGGAGAAAATGAAAAAAAAAAATAAGTTCAAGAACATGTACACATAGGGGAAACCAAGGAAACCTGAATAACTTGCCAAAATGACTGAAACCTTCATCTTACACACCATCCTCAGCTAAATACAAAAGAGAATGTTGGGGGTGAGGAAGTCATTTATGTCAGGTTACCAGGAAGAGCGCAATAAACAAGGGTAAGATTGTTATGCAGATTTAAGTCCTTTCCATTGATACACTTAGAGATACTTGATCATCCTCTTCCTAATACCAAAGAGGAAGACACCCTTAGAAATGGAGATTTCTGTAACAAATGTAAATGTTTCTTAGAAAAGGGATACTCATACTTGGTTTTCTGAACACTTTCTTGGTCTGTGGTTTCTCAGAAAATAACTGATTTCAAACAGTATGCCAAAGAGTTACATGGTAGAGTGGCAAAAACTGCTCCCCTATAATTACAAAACCCAACATCATAAATCCATGAAGTATTTTTTATCAGTTACTTGAAACATTCCATTTAAACGTATGTACATTTTAATTTAGATGTTTAAAAAATATGTATTAACAAACATCTATAATTAGCCATTTTTTAATAAATATCTTTTATCTTAGGAATTCAGAATGCATGTGAAAAGAAGAAAATAGCATAAAATAATTAGGGAAGTATGTAATATAAGAAATAAAATAATTTTTGGAAAATTATTCAGTATCTTTCAGGAGTTTGTTCATATCTCTAATGTAGTGCTTACCATACTATGATGTATCTATTTGCATTTCTTTCTTATCCACTAGTCCATGAGTTATACAGACTCAGAATATATAGTGTATTCTTTTTCTATTCAGTTCAGTTCAGTTCAGTCGCTCAGTTGTGTCCGACTCTTTGCGACCCCATGAATTGCAGCGCGCCAGGCCTCTCTGTCCATCACCAACTCCCGGAGTCTACCCAAACCCATGTGCATCGAGACGGTGATGCCATCCAACCATCTCATCCTCTGTCGTCCCCTTCTCCTCCCGCCCCCAATCCTACCCAGCATTAGGGTCTTTTCCAATGAGTCAACCCTTCGCATGAGGTGGCCAAAGTATTGGAGTTTCAGCTTCAACATCAGACCTTCCAATGAACACCCAGGATTGATCTCTTTTAGGATGGATTGATTGGATCTCCTTGCAGTCCAAGGGACTCTCAAGAGTCTTCTCCAACACCACAGTTCAAAAGCATCAGGTGCAGAGTGACAGTAAGCATTTTACGTTTTCCAGGTTTTCCTGAGGTATAATTGAAACCAAGCAGGACTTGTGGGGCTCCTGGGCACAGAAGCTTCTCTATCCCCTCTTTTCTTTTAGGAAACAGGCTCTGGCCCTCATGACCTTCCCTGAGTTCCAAAGAACAGATTCACAATTGCCAATCTGGAAAGGGAAGGGATGCAAAGACAAGGAAAGAGCAGCCAGGAAACAATAGTGCAGCTTTGGAGTAGGGTCCTGGTTCCACCTAAAGGGATACACATAACAATGTCTTTAAGATGTCAGCATTCTTTATACCAGAGAGAGACCACCTGAGGATATATAAAGGGACCCGAGAAGCTCATCAAGATTACCTAAAACCATTAGAGGAATACATGCCTTGCTTATACCCTAATATTGTCAGCAGCCCGACCCTTGAACTATTGCTTTAAAACCCCACATCAAATCCTCCCAGAGGGAACACATAGTTTTGGGGAGCAGGATCCCACTGTGTCCACATTTGCGTGGCAAAAAAATAAAGCAACTCTGAGATTCAATTTGGCCCAAGTGTACAGAGGCTGAGCTTTTGGCATTATATTTGACAAAAGGCAATTGTGTATACTTAAGGTGTACAACTTGATCTCTTTTTCCGCGGGATGCCAAGATTCGTTTTATTTATTACTGTTGTTTGAGCTTTATGCATATATATGTTACTTAGGTGTAGTTCACGTTGAGTGTCTCAGGTGCACAGCATGGTGATTCAGTTATACATATACATATGTATTATTTTTGAAATAATTTTCCATTATTGATTCTTACAAGATATTGGCTGTAGTTCCCTGTACTACAGTAAACCTTTGTTGCTTGTTGAATATCTATTTTTTTAAATTAGAAATCTGGCATTCTATTTTACCTAAGCCACAAAAGTGGAATCAAAATGTCATAATTTTTAGTTAGGCAAAAATTCATAAGTTTTCTAAACTATATATATATACATATTAAATATTTATGTATACAGAAACTTTTCTACTATGCTTGATAAAGACTTGACAAAGAACCTTATAAAAAAATGAAGAGAGGGAGAAATTGGAAAACATAAACTAGATGAAATGGGAGCACTGAATATGAAATAGTAAAAGTGAAACTAGATAAAAGTAAAAGATCATCATACAGTCCAGTTGTTTTTAAATATGACTGCTCATTAGAAACATATCTGGAGCTTTGGAGAAAAAAAAGGGAATATATGACATTTGTAATTTTCAAAAAATTCTAAGATAATTCTGATATTCATCTGGATTTTAACAGGGGATTGCAGCTTTTTCTATTAAATGGTAGTTTTGGTGATACAGATTTCTATAATTTTTCTGTTGACCAATCAAGATACAATGATATTAAGTAAGTAATCGTTCGGTTCAGTTCAGTCACTCAATCGTGTCCGACTCTTTGCGACCCCATGAATCACAGCACGCCAGGCCTCCCTGTCCGTCACCAACTCCCGGAGTTTACCCAAACCCATGCCCATCGAGTCGATGATGCCATCCAACCATCTCATCCTCTGTTGTCCCCTTCTCGTCCTGCCCTCAATCTTTCCCAGGATCAGGGTCTTTTCAAATGAGTCAGCTCTTCTCATCAGGTGGCCAAAGTATTGGAGTTTCAGCTTCAACATCAGTCCTTCCAGTGAACACCCAGGACTGATCTCCTTTAGGATGGTCTGATCTTGGATTTCCTTGCTGTCCAAGGGACTCTCAAGAGTTTTCTCCAACACCACAGTTCAAAAGCATCAATTCTTCAGTGCTCAGATTTCTTTATAGTCCAACTCTCACATCCATACATGACCACTGGAAAAACCATAGCCTTGACTAGACGGACCTTTGTTGGCAAAGTAACATCTCTGCTTTTTAATACGCTGTCTAGGTTGGTCATAACTTTCCTTCCAAAGAGTACGCTAGTTACATAATCACAGTAGTAAAAGATGTATAAGTTTCACAATACCAGACAAAAAGTAAAAGATAATTACAATTGCAAACCATAATGGAAATATGATTAGCCTAATAATATAAAATAATTACATAAAATAATAGGGGGTCAAGCAGAGTATTGTGGTAAGTGCATACATGCACATGTTTTCATCTGTCCAGCCAGTCTATGTCTTTTGGTTTAATCCATTATTTTGCATTTAATCTTTTACATTTAATCCATTTCCATTTAAGGTAATTATGTATGACCTTATTACCATTTTCTTAATTGTTTTGGGTTTATTTTCTGTTGGTCTTTTCCTTCTGTTGTGGTTCCTGCCTAGACAAGTTCCTTTAGCATTTGTTGTAAAGCTGATTTGGTGGTGCTGAATCCTCTTAACTTTTTCTTGTCTGGAGAGCTGTTGCAATTTCTCCATCAAATTTGAATGAGAGTCTTGCTGGATAGAGTATTCTTGGTTTTAAGTTCTTACCTTTCATCGATTTAAATATTTTGTGCCATTCCCTTCTGGCTTGTAGAGTTTCTCTTGAGAAATCAGCTGATAACCTTATGGGAGTTCCCTTGTATGTTATTTGTCATTTTTCCCTTGTTGCTTTTAATATTTTATCATTGTCTTTATTTTTTGTCAGTTTGATTACTATATGTCTTGGTGTGTTCTTCCTTGGGTTTATCTTCCTGAGGCTCTCTGTGCTTCCTGGACTTGGTTGACTAATAGACTTCCTTGACTATTTCCTTTCCATTTTAGGGACGTTTTCAGCTATTATCTGTTCAAATATTTTCCCAGATCCTTTCTCTCTCTATTATCCTTCTGGGACCCATATAATGTGAATGTTCTTATGTTTAATGTTGTCCCAGAGGTCTCTTAGGCTGTCTTCTTTTTTTTTTTTTCCATCCATTTTTCTGTATTCTGTTCTGAGGCAGTGATTTCCACCATTCTGCCCCCCAGGTCATTTATCCATTCCTCTGCCTTACTTATTCTGCTGTTAACTCCTTCTAGTGTATTATTCGTCTGTTTGTTTGTTCTCTAGTTCTTGTAGATCTTTGGTAACACTTCTTGCATTTTCTCCATTTTTTTCCCTGAGATCCTGGATCATCTTCACTATCGCTATTCTGAATTCTTTTTCTGGAAGGTCGCCTATCTCCACTTCATTTAGTTGTTTTTCTGGGGTTTTATCTTGTCCCTTCATCTGGGACAAAACCCTCTGCTTTTTCATCCTTATTAACTTTCTGTAGGGTGGTTTTTTTGCTCTAGCCACTGTGGGATTATGGTTCTTCTTGCTTCTTCTCTCTGCTCTCTGATAGAGGAGGCTAAGAGGCTTCTGTAGGCTTCTCGATGGGACAGACTTGTGGTGGGAAAAACTGGGTCTTGCTCTGGTGGGCAGGGCCTTGCTCAGTAAAGTGTTAATCCAATTATCTGCTGATGGGTGAAGCTGTGCTTCCCCCTATGGGTCGGCCTGAGGCGATCCAGCCCTGGGGTCTACTGAATCTGTTGTAGGCTAAATGGTGACCTCCAAGAGGGCTTAGCCGGTTGATCCTTCCAGGACCGCTGCTCCCAGTGCCCCTGTCCCTGGGTGAGCCCCTGCTGACACTTGCCTTCCCGGGAGACCCTCCAACACTAGCAGTTTTGGTTCGGTCTCCTGTGGGGTCACTGCTCCTTTCCTCTTGGTCTTGGTGTCTGCACAATTTTGGTTGTGCCCTCCAAAACCAGAGTCTCTGTTTCCCCCAGTCCTGTGGAAGTCCTATAATCAAATCCTGCTGGCCTTCTAGGTCAGATTCCTTGGGGATTCCTAGTCCCTTTGTCAGATCCCCAGGCTGGGAAGCCTAACATGTGGTTCCGAACCTTTGAAACAGTGCAAGAACTTCTTTGTATTGCTGTTCTCCAGTCTGTGGCTCACCCACCCGGAAGGTATAGGATTTGATTTTATCCTGATTGTACCCCTCCTACCACTTCAGTGCAGCTTCTTCTTTGTCTTTGGATATGGAGTATCTTTTTTGATAGGTTCCAGCATCCTCCTTTTGATGCTTGTTCAATAGCTAGTTACGATTTTGGTGCTCTCACAGGACGAGATGAGTGCAAATCTTTCTACTCTGTCATCTTGAACCAGAACTATAACTTGATGTCTTGATAGACATATACACTTTGAAATGATCACCTCATACAAGCTAGTTAACATATCTGTCACTTCACAAATTAGCTTTTTGTTTGTTAGTTTTTATGGTGGAATACTTAAGATCTACCCTCTTCACAAATTTCAAATGCTATAATACAGTATTGTTAACAGTAGTTACCATACTGTACATGAATTTCCAGAACTTATTTATCTTACATAACTGAAACATGACTGATTTTTCACCCTTATTTTAAAATATGCATTTATGTATCAAATCTTAATATTTAAAGAGTTGTTCAGTAAAGGAAGATTTGTACTTATCCTCTATGAACCACGGAACACCTGTGTGCTTGATATAATGGATATCAAAATTAGTTTTTGAAAGAGTAGCTGGTGGGAGGCAGGAGGTCTCTCCCTGGAACCCAGGTTTCTGAAAACAGAGAAGGGTTGTCTGTAAACTTAGGCCACCTCACTGTGGAGAAGGAATATAGATGAAGATTTGGTACACAGAAAAGCAGGGCTTAAATGTGCATGAGGAAGTTAAAAGTTTTTTTCTAAAAAGCTCCTCCTCATAGTAGGGCACTAGTATCCTGAGGTTTCCTTTGATAACTTGAGGCCTGGCTCTTATTTATTGCACTGCAAGATACATATCAGATTCCTTTATCAGTAAAGGATGACTAGCATTATCAAGGTTTTTCATGTCTGGGAGATAACCAAGCTGAGAAAAAAAATAAAATAAAAAAAAAAAATATATATATATATATACACATACATATTTATATATATTGGCAATGAGGAGTAAGACAATGCCAAATAAAACAAAGAAGAAAAACCAAAAAGTTAAGATTTTAATTAGAGGTTTTCAATCCAGAAAAGCCTAATGACTAAGGTATAAAACTGGATGGACTATTGAAAACAGAAATATAAAGAAAAATAATGAAGCAACCTTAGAGAATAAGAGGATATTGTCTTTAAGAGATGTCTTCAGTACATCATATCTCATGCTTATATCTCATGTTTTCCCATTTTTATTTAATTAAAGTTAACTATTTTTTTCGTTATTCTTAATTATAAAAAATTGCATTAAAATAAAATAATGCATATATATATAGTTTTTGTGATTTCATTAATAATTTTGTATTTGTTAATGAAATAAAAATATCAATTTATGCTTTCATAACCATTATATTACTTAAAAATACATAAATACATTTTTAAAAAACACAGAAAATTTACCACATATTCCTCTAAAGTATAACAAATATCCTCTAAAGTATGACAAAAATCCGTGACAAATGTATTATTTCTTAAATTCCATTTTAAATGTCATACATATAACCCAAAAGCATAAGCAGATAATAATCAGGACTTATCAGAACGTTTCACTGATATTCAAAGGAAGTCATTTACAATTCACTAACTGGTAAATGATATCACAGAATTTAATACACTCTAAGCTCTAATTATCTGACTCATGACCAATAGTCAAAGGTCTGATTTCAACACTGGAAAAATGTCTGCTATTTTTTAGCACATCTATTTCAAACTTCATGTTTATTTTTCCTCCCAGATAAGTTTTAAAGGAAAAATAACAACAACAAGCAACGTATCAATTTGACTAAATTTGAAGCAAAAAACCTTGACATCAAATACATCTGACCTTTGGTACCAACTTTTATTGGCCGTGAAGCTCTGAGTGTAGTTATTTATTCACTAAGTCCTGTCTGACTCTTGTGACTCATAGACTGTAGCCCTCTAGAATTCTCTGTCCGTGGGATTTCCCAGACAAGAATACTGGAGTGGATTGTCATTTCTTTTTCCAGGGGATCTTCCAGACCCAGGGATCAAACCACGTCTCCTGCATTGCAGGCAGTCTCCTGCATTGCAGGTGGATTCTTTACTGGCTGAGCCACCAGGGAAGCTCTATGAAGTTCTGCACAAGTCATTTGATCTCTCTTGTTTTCAGTTTCCCAGTGTATAAAATAGAGGAAACTAACATAAAATTTGCATGTTTGATTTTTGAGATAAAAAGATAGTGAGAGAAGGAGATAAATCATTTGTGATTCCCACATTTGGATGGTGAATAGTAGTGCCACCAAATATACTAGATATCTCTGGAAGGATGAAAGCCAATCGACTGTTGAAAGTCTTGGAAGGAAAGTGTCTATGGAACATGCTGGATACTAGCACAAGTGTGTGTTACATTCTCAATTGTGGTTTCCAAGTTACACAGGAAAGAATAGGGATAAAAAGGAAACTAGACCTGGAGAAAATGTAAAGCCATGTGACTGAAGAGTGAGAGAAAAAGGAGAAACAGTATATTTTAGTAGGAGGGGTGCATTGTTGACCTGAAGTTATCAGAGAATAGTCTAAATGATAACAAGCCTGATACTATACCCAAGATAATTTATTGAGAAGTGAAGGTTACTGAAAATGAGGCTATTAAAGAACAGTAAATCAAAGTTATTCGATGACATTTTTGTTAACTATTGCTCTATAATAAGCAATCCAAAAATTTAGTGGCTTAAACCAATAACAGGTTAGTATTTCTCACATATCTGACAGTTGGTGATGCTTGGTCTGGGAAATATTGTTCTCCCTGCAGTAAGCTAAACTGAACTTAGGGCAGTGTCCCAAACTGGTGAAGCTGGACATTGCAAGACTTATTGAACTACACACAGAATTCCTGCAGAAAAGCTTCCACCATATCGTTTTGGTCATAACAAGTCAGAAGGTCAAAATAGATTCAAGAAATGAAAATACAATCTGTCTCAATGAAATAATATTAAAAAATATATACATCCAGATTTAATCTACCACGAATGGATTATCTATATGAATCATAGGATTTCCCCAATAGCTCAATTGGTAAAGAATCCACCTGCAATGCAGGAGACCCCCAGCTCCATACCTGGGTCAGGAAGATCCGCTAGAGAAGGGATAGGCTACCTACTATGGTATTCTTGGGTTTACCTTGTGGTTCAGCTGGTAAAGAATCTACCTGCAATGCAGGAGACCTGGATTCCATCTCTGGGATGGGAAGATCCCTTGGAGAAGGGAAAGGCTGCCCACTCCAGTATTCTGGCCTAGAGAATTCCATGGACTGAATCAGTCCATGGGGTCACAGAGTCAGACACAACTGAATGACTTTGACTTTAAATTTCACTTTCTATTTGAATCATAAAATTATCCAGCAGTGTGGCTAAATTTGAGAAATAATGAAAATGATCCATCTGCTGAAGATACCATGAATATTGAAGAAATCATATTTGCAGATGACTCAAAAGAAAGTTAAGGGAGGTGGGTGGAGTCATGAAGAAAGAAATATTATTGTATGATTATAAAAGTAATGATTTGGATGTTGTATATTGAGAAATTTGATCCATGTTACACTTGCAGCTTTTTACTCTAGACAGTCAGTTCAGTTCAGTTCAGTCGCTCAGTCGTGTCCAACTCTTTACGACCCCATGAACCGCAGCACGCCAGGCCTCCATGTCCATCACCAACTCCCGGAGTCCACCCAAACCCATGTCCATTGAGTCGGTGATGTTATCCAACCACCTCATTTTCTATTGTCCCCTTCTTCTCCTGACCCCAATCTTTCCCAGCATCAAGGTCTTTTCGAATGAGTCAGCTCTTCGCATCAGGTGGCCAAAGTATTGGAGTTTCAGCTTCAGCATCAGTCCTTCCAATGAACACCTAGGACTTATCTCCTTTAGGATGGACTGGTTGGATCTCCTTGCAGTCCAAGGGACTCTCAAGAGTCATCTCCAACACCACAGTTCAAAAGCATCAATTCTTCCGTGCTCAGCTTTCTTTATAGTCCAACTCTCACATCCATACATGACCACTGGAAAAACCATAACCTTGACTAGACGGACCTTTGCTGGCAAAATAATGTTTCTGCTTTTTAATATGCTGTCTAGGTTGGTCATAACTTTCCTTCCAAGGAGTAAGCATCTTTCAATTTCATGGCTGCAATCACCATCAGCAGTGATTTTGGAGCCCAGAAAAATAACGTCTGACACTGTTTCCACTGTTTCCCCATCTATCTGCCATGAAGTGATGGGACCAGATACCATGATCTTAGTTTTCTGAATGTTGAACTTTAAGCCAACATTTTCACTCTCTTCTTTCACTTTCATCAAGAGGCTCTTTAGTTCTTCTTCACTTTCTGCCATATGGGTGGTGTCATCTGCATATCTGAGGTTATTGAAATTACACCTGGCAATCTTGATTCCAGCTTGTGCTTCCTCCAGTCCAGAGTTTCTCATGATGTACTCTACATGTAAGTTAAGTAAGTAGGGTGAAAACATACAGATGTGATGTACACCTTTTGCTATTTAGAACCAGTCTGTTGTTCCATGTCCAGTTCTAACTGTTGCTTCCTGACCTGCATACAGGTTTCTCAAGAGGCAGGTCAGGCGGTCTGATATTCCCATCTCTTTAAGAATTCTCCACAGTTTATTGTGATCCACATAGTCAAAGGCTTTGGTATAGTCAGTAAAGCAGAAATAGATGTTTTCTGGAACTCTCTTGCTTTTTCAATGATCCAGCGGATATTGGCTATTTGATCTCTGGTTCCTCTGCCTTTTCTAAAATCAGCTTGAACATCTGGAAGTTCACAGTTCACTGTTCACGAATTGCTGAAGCCTGGCTTGGAGAATTTTAAGCATTACTTTACTAGCGTGTGAGATGAGTGCAGTTGTGCTGTAGTTTGAGCATTCTTTGGCATTGCCTTTCTTAGGGATTGGAATGAAAACTGACCTTTTCCAGTCCTGTGGCCACTGCTGAGTTTTCCATATTTGCTGGCATATTGAGTGCAGCACTTACACAGCAGCATCTTTCACTATTTGAAATAGCTTGACTGTAATTCCATCACCTCCACTAGCTTTGTTTGTAGTGATGCTTCCTAACGCCCACTTGACTTCACATTCCAGCATGTCTGGCTCTAGGTGAGTGTGAGTGATCACACCATTGTGATTATCTTGCTCATGAAGATCTTTTTTGTACAGTTCTTCTTTGTATTCTTGCCTCCTCTTCTTAATATCTTCTGCTTCTGTTAGGTCCCTACCATTTCTGTCTTTTATTAAGCCCATCTTTGCATAAAATGTTCCCTTGGTATCTCTAATTTTCCTGAAGAGATCTCTAGTCTTTCCCATTCTATTGTTTTCCTCTATTTCTTTGCATTGATCGCTGAGGCAGGCTTTCTTTATTAGTTGTATGCTGGTGGCTCAAATGGTAAAGAATATGCCTGCAATATGGGAGATCTGGGTTTGATCACTGGGTTAGGAAAACCCCTGGAGAAAGGAATGACAGCCCACTCCAATATTGTTGCCTAGAGAATCCCATGGACAGAGGAGCCTGGCGGGCTACAGTCCATAGGATTGCAAGGAGTCAGACATGACTGAGCGACTAACAAAGCATTTCATCTCTGATAACTGTCATAATAAGCTGTGCTTAGTTGCTCAGGCTCCTCTGTCCGTGGGATTTTTTTGTTTTTTTTCCTTTCAGTCAAGAATCCTGGAGTGAGTTGCCATTTCCTCCTTCAGGGATCTTCCCATCCCAGGGGTGGAATCTGCATCTCCTGTATTGTAGGCACATTCTTTACTTGCTGAGCCATCAGGGAAGCCCATCTGTCATAATAAACAGCCTCAAAATGTCAGGAGCTTAAAACAGTGTATAGGCGTTTCTTGCTTATGTTATCTGAAGACCACAGTTCAGCTGAGGTTTGACTCCAAAATTGGATTGACTGAGGAACTATTTCATATATCTTTTCCTTCTGGGACCAGGTCATCCCAAACTAAATGTGCTTAAAAACAAATTTAAATGTAGTTTTTTTGTTTGTTTGTTTTTCTTTTTCAGGCGTCCTATCTAAGGTATCTAACAATGGCATTGTAGTCAAGGCACAGTTGACTTGCTCTTTCAGGGATTATCTGCCCACGTTGTGATCAGAATTCTTTATCCATGCTGGGTGTCAAGGAGTATTTACCAGCTACTGGAAAGTATTGGCAATTTGAGTTTCTCCCAGTTACCCCAGTCACTTATTTACCCAGCCTGCTATAATGAGAGTGCAAAGGAGAAAGAAATGTGCTGAGCTGATAATCATGCCTCTTTTCTGATGAATATTTCAAAAATAACACTTCAAATGTAGTAATTAATTCCTGTATTTCCATATCACATCAGATGCTGCCAACAATTGAAACTCTTTTCTTATGATACACCCTGAGAGTCCATTCTGCATGACTTAGCTAATATTGAACAAAGTTAGATTTACTAACTTGTTGCATCAAGGGAGATCATACATCACAGTGAACCACGAGGTGTGTCACTAACAGTGAGTTTCAGTGGGCTTGATATATGCCATATGCTGAATGGTTTAGAAAGGACTCAAAAAGTTGGGGTCTGTTTTGGATTAAGCTCTGTCAGGATGTAGGGCATCTTCGTGATTAAATATATTATTAGGTTAGTGCACAAGTAATTGCAGTTTTGCATTGTTGAACTTTGATCTTTGATATTCAAATACATTCTTAAATAAATGTGATTATGTTATGATCATTTTTAATGCACATTTCTCACTTTATGTTTTTTTGCTAATGACTTATTACCTGCCATTTATTTTATATCTATTTTCGACTATAAAAATTATGTTAGACAAAAAGCAAATCTGAGTAAACTTTTTACTTGAGTTCACAATTGATCATAAAGCAGCCAAGACAGGTGGCAATGTCAACGACACTTTTGGCCAAGGAACTGCTAAGAAACATAAAATGCAGGGGTGGATCAAGAAGTTTTGCAGAGGGGATGAGAAGACAGCCTTGAAGATGCTAAGCACAGTGGCCGGCCATCAGAAGTTGACAAAGACCAGTGGAGAGGATCATCAAAGCTGATTCTCTTTCAACTACACTAGAAGTTGCCAAAGAACTCAAGGTGAATCATTCTACCGTCATTCAGCATTTGAAGCAAAGTGGAAAGGTGAAAACGTTTCATTAAGTGGCTACTTCATAAACTGACCAAACATTTTTAAAATCACTGTTTTGAAGTGTCTTTTCTTATATTATGTAACAACAGTGGATCATTTCTCGATTGAATTTTGATGTGCGATGAAAAGTGTATTGTATACGACACCTGGAAATGGCCATCTCTGTGTTTGGACTGAGAAGAAGCTCCAAAGCACTTCCTAAAGCCAAACTTGCACCAAAAAAAGGTTATCATGGTCACTGTTTGGTGGTCTGCTGCCCGTCTGAGTCACTACATCATTCTGAATCCTGGCAAAAGCACTACATCTGAGAAGTATGCTCAGCAAATGGATGAGATGTACTGAAAACTGCAACACCTTAGCCAGCATTGTTCAACAGAAAGGGCCCAATTCTTCTCCATGACAGTGCCCAACGGTACATCACACAACAAATTCCTCAAAAGTTGAATGAATTGGGCTACACATTTTACTTCATCTGCCATATTCACTAGACCTCTTGCCAATCAACTACCACTTCAAGTGTCCTGACAACTTTTTGCAGGAAAAATGCTTCCACAACTAGCTGGGGACAGAAAACACTTTCCAAGAGTTTGTCGAATTCTGAAACATAGATTTTTATGCTACAGGAATAAACAAACTTATTTGATTACAGTGTGTTGATTTTAATGGTTCCTATTTTGATTAATAAACATGTATTTCAGCCTAGTTATACTAACTTAAAATTAATGGTCTGAAACCAGAATTACTTTTGTACCAAACTAATAAGCATTTTTTGTTTGTTTGTTTAGGAGATATGGCTAGAGCAGGGCTAGAATTGTCATTGTTTAAAAAGAAGCAGTAATAACTCATATTTTAGGGAGTGGGGACTTTTTTTTACAGTAGTATATTATATTTGTCTTAAATTACAGCATTTCTGTATGTTGGTCTTGTTTATGATTATTTTTATCATGTCACCAAATGCCTTATTACAATTGATATTCTTGTAGAATTTTTTTTAATGTTTAATAGAAAATCATGCTGTTTTTAATTTATACTTTTTTAAATCTTTAGAGTTTTTGCTGTTGTTGTTTGTTTTTAAACTTTGTTGTCTGATCATCTTTCTATGTCCCTGGAAGACTGGTCCCAGGACCTCCTACTAACACCAAAACTGCAGGTGGTCAAGTTTCTTATCATAAAATGAAAAGTGTTTGCACGTAACCCATGTACATCCTCCTGTATAGTTTAAATTTTCTCTAGATTTCTTATACTATGAAATACAATCCAAATGCTATGGCAATAGCTATGAATACATTTACAAATGCTATATGAATAGTTTGTAACACTTGGCACATACAAGTTTGCTTTTTGGAACCTTCTGGATTTTTTTTTCTTCTATTTTTTGGTTGAATCTACAGATGGCAGAACTGTGAATATGAAGGACCAACTGCATTATTTTATATTCCTTATTCTTAGCAAGTCCTAATTTGCTTTCTTTATTCTCAACTTATTCTAAAAATTGAAGACCTCATTTTCTAAAATAGATTTATTAATTAATCTTCATCATTTAGATCATTTAGACTTTACACCCTTCCCTGACATTGAAATACAACCTCATTCCTACTCTCACAACCTCCATTTACAAATAAGAGAAT
This sequence comes from Giraffa tippelskirchi, assembly GCF_054371585.1. Lineage (NCBI taxonomy): Eukaryota > Metazoa > Chordata > Mammalia > Artiodactyla > Giraffidae > Giraffa > Giraffa tippelskirchi. The sequence continues at coordinate 87,122,652 of NC_137285.1, read as the reverse complement.
ATTAGTAGTCACTCCACCAGCACCTGGAGGGTTAGGAATGTCTTCTCTCTCTCGAAAGTGCCTGGAGCTTTCCGTCTTTGGTTTGGTGCTTATGAAAAAACAATATGGAGACGCAGAGAAGCACAGATTAGTTCCTTGCTGAATTTTAGAATACACTCTTCACTTTTTCTTTTCTCTGACTGGCTAAAGCAAACCACTCCACAAAATTATTTCTGCTTTTTCAATAGACAACCTGAATGTTTTACATCCTAAATGTCAAATCATTTCTGTTTGTTCTCTTGAAAACACATATGAGAAGGGAACCTTACATCTTTCACAGATTGCATATAATGTAAGTCAGTGAATTCCTCATAGAGTTTAAAGAGAATTTTAGACTATGTCATTAGCTTAAATACCATGTGTAATATATTTTGGGTACAAACCTAAGAAGAATTATAATTACTTTTAACTTTTTTGGCCTTGCCCATTACATGATTTTCTCCCATACTTCATCTTTAAAGTGTGTGGGAACCCTTCTGCTATAATACTCAGACTCATGGACTTTAGATACTTCTATCCCCATGCTGGAAACATTTCAGCTCAACTTTTGGTTTAACATATATTTCTATCTTTCTAAGCTATTTCATGATATTATCTCTTACTTGACACTCCTTTGCCAGTTGTACTTTTCTATTTTTATTTTTCACTAAATTTATTCCTCGAATGATAAAAGAGAACTTTCTGATAGGCATAACTGTCTGACTCTGATCTGGGCTGTCTCCCAGTCAGTATCATTGGATGTGTTCAAGTATTCCATTCATAATGTGTCAGCTTGGCTCTTGTAGAGGGAATATACGCATTGAAGAATAAAATATAATAGATGATATTAGAATTGAATTCCAATGTTGAAGATATATGGTTCATAAAACTATGATACAATCACAATACAATTTTGTTTAAACTTTAAGTATATAGCTTACCATCCTATACAAAGACCATTGGCAGACCAAAGGTCTTACACTAAGCATCACCCCTAGAATGAATGAATACAATATGGTGAATTAATTCTCTATAATAAGCAATTGACTAGATGTATGTGTAGAAAAGCTCAAAACTAGATAAAAACAGAAGTGAGAAAGAAAATGAGATCTCTAAATTCACTACAATGAGTTAATCTTATCAGAACTAGTTTATGAAAATGTACACAAGCAGTATGATATACACTGAGTCTATTAGAACAGCTGCTTTTATCTGAGAAAACAATGTGGGGAAATGAGGAAAAGAATAAAATAAACTAATTAATTAAATAAGATAATAACAAGGCAGTACCACTGACAATAATTTGGTATGAAGAGGTATTTTTTAATATAATGTAATTTTTAATATAATCTTCTGCACATGATATCCAATAATATAAATATATAAAATAACACTGAGCCCACTTTATTTCCACTGTCTGTTTATATTTCTCCTTAGTATTTATGACACCTGATACAGACTTATTTTCATGGTCATGCCATGTGGCGTGTGGAGTCCTAGTTCCCAAATCAGGGATTGAGCCCACACTCCCTGCAGTGGAAACACAGACTCTTAACCACTGGTTGCCAGGGAAGTCTCCAGAATTTATTGATTTATTCTTTACTACTTGTCTCTGCCTTTCTTCCCTGACCAAAATGTTACCTCCTTAAAAACAAGTGATCTTTTATTCTTGTGTTTTTGGGTTCTGTCCTCAGTGCCAAAAACAAAGCCTCACATATAATATGTACGTAAATATTTATTTGTGAATTAATGAATTCCATGAATGACTACAGTGAATTTGAGATCATCTCACAAGTCCTCTCTTTTGGTTAATATTATCTCTAGCTGAAAATTTAATAATACAAAGAATCTATGGTGGGTTTTAGGTAGTGATGGTTATGAGGAATCAAAGACATTTAAGTAGTTATCAGTGCATGATTGATTTCTGGTTCAATAGCTTTCTCAGTTGAGATTCAAATTAAATTAGTGTTTCAGTTTAAGTGCCACTTGAGGCTTAATAGAGTATAATCAATATGACATGAAAGGAGATATTAATAATTGAATGTTATATCTGACCCAGAGAAAACACTACCAGCTATTCCCTGTATTACTAATTCTGAGCATTAGATACTACAAAGGTTCTATAAACTAAAAAATTAGTTTACACCCAAAATATATGGAAACATAGAAAAAATATATCTGTAGGTGTATATATAGGCTTCTCAGGTGGCACTACTGGTAAAGAACCCACCTGCAATGCAGGAGACATAAGAGACATGGGTTCGATACCTGGGTCGGGAAGATCCCCTGGAGGAGGGCGTGGCAACCCACTCCAGTATTCTTGCCTGGTGAATCCCATGGACAGAAGAGCCTCTTGGGCTACAGTCCATACGGTTGCAGAGTCAGACATGAATGAAGCAACTTAGCATGCACACACATACATACACATATATACAGACACACAGACACATATGCATGCATATATATGTGTGTGTTGTGTGACTGTGTACGTATGTGTGGGATATATAGATAGAGGACAGATATATATCTGTCCTCTATATATACTTGTGAAAACATTTATATATATATATAAACATATATACATACTTATGAAAACATTTAAGTGTTCTTATGACCAAGATGATAATTAGAAAAATTATTGATCTGTGTCTGTTTGTTATTGTTCAGTCACTAAGTCATATCTGACTCTTTGCTACCCCATGGCATGCAGCATGCCGGGCTTCCCTGTCTTCTACTATGTCCCTGTATTTGCTCAAATTCACATCCATTGAGTTGATGATGCCATTTGACCATCTCATTCTCTGTCTCCCTCTTCTCCTTTTACCTTTACTCTTTCTGAGCATCAGTGTCTTTTCCAATGAGTTGGCTCTTTCATATCAGTTCACCAAAGTATTAGAGCTTCAGTAACAGTCCTTTCAGTGAATATGGAAGTCCTATCCAATGAATATTCATGGTTGATTTCCTTAAGGATTGACTGGTTTGTCCTCCTTGCAGTCCAAGGCACTGTCAAGAGGGTTATCCAGTACCACAATTAGAAAAGCATCAATTCTTGAGTGCTCAACTTTCATTATAGTCCACATGTCATATCTGTACATGACTACTGGAAAAAACCATAGCTCTGACTATACAGACTTTGCCAGCATAGTGATGTCTCTGCTTTTTACTATATTGTCTTGGTTTGTCATAGCCTTTCTTCCAAGGAGGAAGCATCTTTTAATTTCATGGATGCAGCCACCATATGCAGTGACTTTGGAGCTCAAGAAAATTAAGTCTGTCACTGCTTCAACTTTTTCCCCTTTTATTAGCCATGAAGTAATGGGATCAGATGCTGTGATCTTAGTTTTTTAATGTTGAGTTGTAAGCCAGCTTTTTCATGCTCCTCTTTCACCCTCATGAGTCGCTTTAGTTCCCCTTCGGTTTCTGCCATTAGAGTGGTATCATCTGCATATCTGAGGTTATTGGTATTTCTTTCAACAGTCTTCCAGCTTGTGAGTCTTTCAGCCTGGCATTTCACATAATGTGTACTCCATATAAGTTAAATAAACAAGGTGACAATATACCTCCTTTTCCAATTTTGAACTGGTCAGTTGTTCCATGTATGGTTTTACATGTTACTTCTTGACCTGTATTCAGGTTTCTCGGGAGACAGGTGAGGTCATATGGTATTCCCATCTCTTTAAGAATTTCCCACCATTTGTTGTGATCCACACAGTCAAAAGCTTTAGCATAGTCAATGAAGCAGAAGTAGATGCATTTTTGGAATTATTTGGCTTTCCCTATGATCCAACTAATGTTGGACAATTCAATCTCTAGTTCCTCTGCCTTTTCTAAACCCAGCTTGTACCTCTGGAAATTGTTGGTTTACATACTTCTGAAGCCTACCTTGAAGCATAGCCTGACTAGAATATGAAATAAGTGCAGTTATGTGGTAGTTTGTACGTTCTTTAGGCTCAGTTGGTAAAGAATCCGCCTGTAATGCAGGAGACGGTGATTTGATTTCTAGGTCGGAAAGTTCCTCTGGAGAAAGGATAGGCACCCACTCCAATAGTCACGGGCTTCCCTGTGGCTCAGCTGGTAAAAAATCCACCTGCAGGAGACCTGGGTTTGATCCCTGGCTTGGGAAGATCCCCTGGAGAAGGGGAGGCTACCCACTTAAGTATTCTGGCTTGGAGAATTCCATAGACTATATAGTCGATTCCATAGACTATAGTCCATGGTGTTGCAAAGAGTTGGACATGACTGAGCAACTTTCACTTTCCCACCTTAGTAACCATGTTTATTTTCTATATCTGTGACTCTGTTTCTGCTTTGCCAATAGATTCATCTGTACCTTTTTTTTCTAGTTCCATATATAAGCAGTATTATATGATATTTGTTTTACCTTTTCATTTACTTCACTCTGTATGACAGTCTCTGGGTTCATCCACATTTCTGCAAATGGCACAATTTTGATCCTTTTAATAGCTGAGTAATATATATGTACATCTTTTTTATCCATTCCTCTGTTGATGGACATTTCAGTTGCTTCCATGTCTTGACTATTGTAAATGTGCTGCAGTGAACATTGGGGTGCATTCATACTTTCAAATTATGATTTTCTCAAGATAAATGCCTAGGAATGGGATTTCTGGGTTATATGATACCTCTATTTTTGTTAGACACTATAAAGAGCAGTATGGAGCTTCCCTAAAAAGCTACTCAGGAATATTTTTAAAATTTCAAATCAGCATGTCAAGTGCTATGATAATATCCAATATTATCATAGAAAGTATTTCATAGAAACATTGGGATAAGGAACATCAGGCAGGAGGAGGATTGTTTTAAAAACCTTCACAAAGGAAATATCATTTAAGCTGAGATTTGAAGAATTAAAAAAAAAAAAAAAACAGATGAAAATCAGTGGGGGTTATTTAGATGAAAAAAATCAAAACAAACACATTATACAGCTTAATGTCACATTAAGAAATATGGATTTCATTCTAAAAGCAATGGATATACCTTGATAGATTTTCAGTAGGATAGTGACAAAGAATTTTTGATTCTCAAGATTAGTCAGAAGATGTCTTTTTCCTCTTCCACAGTATTTTTTAAAGTGTGCTTTTCTGCATAATTTTTACATGATATGGTGTTCCATTTTTTTGTGGACAAAAGAGCACAGTCAACTTTCTCAGATAGAAACTTCATATGACTCCTATTATTTATGAATCCTGTGTCTTTAATGTTTTTCTTAGAGCTCATTTCTTTAGCTTTAGGACAGTGGTTCTCAACCTTTTTGGCGGTCCAACATATTAGAACTAATGACTGATTATAGCAATCATTTTCATGAAAAGGTACAGACACAGGGCTAAGCTATTCATCTGGGCAGTGGGGGCACCTGATGTTTGAAGATGACACACACCCCCATTTGATATCACCCTAGGGGATTGAAGGAGGAGTGAATCTTAGTCTCTGCAAAATCCAAAGGGAAACTTCAAGCTTGAAGTTGGCATTAAGGATTTAAAAATTGTCTTCAGAATTTTCTGATGCCCCAGAGAAACTGCATATAGATCCTTTCTGTGAGAGTCCAGTGATTGGCTAAGCATGATTCACGTATTCTCCTCTTGTTAATGACTAGGATCAGAAAGGCGATAGCTTCCTCCCAGAACATGTGAAAATTGAGATAGCAGTCTTGCCACCTGAGACACAGCCATTGAAGAAACTGGATGGTAAACAACCTTTTTTGACTTTTAGCTTTTACAGAAAATAATTGTTACCTGAATGTGAAATCTATCAGAGAAATGAGGATGCAGAGGGATAGCAAAATGTAATTAAAGAGACTTTTGTTGTTGAATAAAGATTGGAAGCCACTGCCAACTACATTGAAACTTGCTATGGGCGCTTGCCATCTACCTCTACAAGGATTAAATCATGCGCTACTGCAGCTGCTTATTTTCAACAACCCCTCAAAAGAATTCAGGGTGGAGAGCAGAAATGAGGCACTCTGTACTTTAGGGAAAAGTGCAAAACAGCTGTTCAGATAGATATTTTCAGAAGCCAATTCATATGTCTCCTCGTATCTGGAAAAGCACTAGAATCCTTCATGGTGACGTCTGCTCTTCATGACTAACAGAAACCTGCAAAAAATATGTGTGCTTGATTGCATGTACTCCCCCTCCACCAAACTCACATATATACTGATTTTCTCCTCCACCTCTTTGGAGCAGTTTCTCAAGCTATCTGAAATTTAGTCCTCCATTTTGACCCAAAGAAAACTTAGTTCACAATTTCACATTGCACATTTTTTTTTACATTTTTTTATTAATTTATTTATTTTAGTTGGAGGTATGGGAAAAACCACATTGCACATTTTTTTAAGTCAGCACAACAATTCTAAATTTCATAGCTCTGATATGAAATGATATATAGCTGTAGGAGTTCTTTTTTTTCAGGTATTTTTAAACTAAAAATAACAAGTACCTGCGTGTGCTTATAGATCATTTATTTGCTCTTTTCCTTCATATCCACCTTTCATCTCATGTATGATTTTATGAATAGCCAGTTGACTTAACGTTAACTGTTTAACATATGCTGCTCAAGAGACAAGGAGAGACAAGAAGTCTAAAAATAATATCGGTTTCTTCAGTTTTTTTTTAATTTATTTTTTAATTGAAGGATAATTGCTTTACTAATTTTGTGGTTTTCTGTCAAACCGTGACATGAATCAGCCATAAGAATACATATATCCCCTCCCTTTTGAACCTCCCTCCCATCTCCCTCCCCATCCCACCCCTCTAGGTTGATACAGAGCCCCTGTTTAGTTTCCTGAGACATACAGCAAATTCCCATTGGTTATCTATTTTACATATGATAATGTAAGTTTCCATGTTACTCTTTTCATACATCTCTCCCTCTCCTTCCCTCTCCCCATGTCCATAAGTCTATTCTCTATGTCTGTTTCTCCATTAGCGCCCTGTAAATAAATTCTTCAGTAACATTTTTCTAAATTCCATATATATGTGTTAGAATATGATACTTATCTTTCCTTTACTGACTTACTTCACTCTGTATAATAGGCTCCAGGTTCATCCACCTCATTAGAACTGACTCAAATGCATTCTTTTTATTGGCTGAGTAGTAGTCCAATGTGTATATGTATCACAACTCCTTTATCCATTCATCTGTCAATGGACATCTAGGTTGCTTCCATGTTCTAGCTATTGTAAATAGTGCTTCAATGAAGAATGGGATACATGTGTGTTTTTCAATTTTGGTTTCCTTAGGGTATATGCCTAGAAGTGGGATTGCTGGATCATATGGTGGTTTTATTCTTCAATCTATAAGGAATCTCCATACCATCTTCCATATTGGCTTTATCAATTTACACTCCCATCAACAGTGCAAGAGTGTTCCCTCTTCTCCCCACCCTCTCCAGCATTTATTGTTTGTAGACTTTTGATGATGGCCATTCTGACTGGTATGAGATGATATCTGATTGTAGCTTTGACTTGGATTTCTCTAATAATGAGTGATGTTGAACATCCTTTCATGGACACCTTTGTCTTGTTCTTGATCTTAGGGGGAGTGCTTTCAGATTTTCACCATCGAGAATGTTTTCTGTAGGCTTATCATATATGGCCTTTACTATGTTGAGGAAGGTTCCTTCTATGCCTATTTTTTGAAGAGTTTTAATCATAAATGGGTGCTGAATTTTGTCAAAGGCTTTTTCTGCATCTACTGAGATTATCATATAGTTTTTATCTATCAATTTGTTAATATGGTATATCACATTTATTTGCATATATTGAATAATTCTTGCATCACTGGAATAAACCCAACTTGATCATGGTGTATGAACTTTTTGATATGTAGCTGAATTTTGTTTGCTAAAATTTTGTTGAGGATTTTTGCTGCTATGTTCATCAGTGATATCGGCCTGTAGTTTTCTTTTTTTGGTGTGTGTTGTCTTTGTCTGGTTTTAGTATCAGGGTGATTGTGGCCTCATGGAATGAATTTGGAAGTGTTCCTTCCTCTGCAATTTTTTGAAAGAGTTTTAAAAGGATAGGCATGATCTCTTCTCTAAATGTTTGATAGAATTCTCCTGTGAAGCCATCTGGTCCTGGGCTTTTGTTTTTTGGGAGATTTTTGATCACAGCTTCATTTTCAGTGCTTGTAATTGGGTTGTTCATAATTTCTATTTCTTCCTAGTTTAGTCTTGGAAGATTGAACTTTTGTAAGTATCTGTCCATTTCTTCCAGGCTATCCATTTTATTGCCATATAGTTGTTCATAATAGTCTCTTATAATCCTTATGCATTTCTGAATTGTCTGTTGTAACCTCTCCTTTTTCATTTCTAATTTTGTTGATTTGATTCTTCTCTCTATTTTTCTTGATGAGTCTGGCTAAAGGTTTGTCAATTTTATCTTCTCAAAGAACCAGAATTCTGTCTTATTAATCTTTACTATTCTTTCCTTCATTTCTTTTTCATTTATTTCTGCTTGGATCTTTATGATTTCTTTCCTTCTACTAATTATGTTTTTTTTTTTCTTCTTCTTTTTCCACTTGTTTTAGGTGTAAGGTTAGGTTGTCTATTTTGTGTTTTTCTTGTTTCTTGAGGTAGGATTGTATTGCTATAAACTTCCCTCTTAGGACTGCTTTTGCTTCATCCCATAGGTTTTGACTTGTCATGTTTTCATTGTCATTTGTTTCTAGGATTTTTTTTTATTTTCTTTTTGATTTTTTAAGTAACTTATTGGTTATTTAGAAATGTATTGTTTAATCTCCATGTGTTTGTGTTTATTAGGGTTTTTTTTTTCTTCTTGTAATTGATATCTAGTCTTATAGTGTTGTGGGCAGAGAAGATGCTTGATACGATTTCAATTTTCTTAAATTTACTGAGGTTTGATTTGTAACCCAGGATGTGGTCTATCCTGGATAATGTTCCATGTGCACTTGAGAAGAAGGTGTATTCTGCATTTGGATGGAATGTCCTGAAGATATAAATGAGATCCATCTCATCTACTGTAGCATTGAAGACTTGTGTTTCCTTATTAATTCTCTGTTTTGATGATCTATCCATTGGTGTGAGTGTGGTGTTAAAGTCTCCTACTATTATTGTGTTACTGTCAATTTCTCCGTTTATGTCTGTTAGTGGTTGTCATATGTATTGAGGTGCTCTTATGTTGGGTGCGTAGATATTTATAATTATGTCTTCCTCTTAGATTGATCCCTTGATCATTATGTACTGTCCTTCCTTATCTCTTAATATTCTTTATTTTAAGGTCTATTTTGTCTGATATGAGGATTGCTACTCCAGCTTTCTTTTGCTTCCCATTTGCATGGAATATATTTTTCCATCCTCTTACTTTCTGTCCATATGTCTCCTTTTAATATTCTTTCTTTCTATTTAGTCTTTATTAGTTTGATTCATATGTGTCTTGGCATGTTTCTCCTTGAATTTACCCTGTATGGGACTCTTTGTACCTCTTGGACTTCATTGACTATTTCCTTTTCAATGTTGGGGAAATTTTCAACTATAATCTCTTCAAAAATTTTCTCATAACCATTATTTTTCTCTTCTTCTTCTGGATGTGCTGCAATTCAAATGTTGCTGTGCTTGATATTGTCCCAGAGCTCTATGAAACTAGCCTCAGTTATTTTAATTTTTTTTAACTTTATTCTGCTCTTCAGAAGCTATTTCCACCATTTTATCTTCCAGCTCACTGATTCGTTTTTCTGCTTCAGATATTCTTCTATTGATACCTTCTAAAGTATTTTTAATTTCAGTAATTGTGTTGTTTGTCTCTGTATGTTTATTCTTTAATTCTTCTAGGGCTTTGTTAGTTGATTCTTGCATTTTCTCCATTCTATTTTCATTATGTTTGATCATCATTATTCTGAATTCTTTACAGGTAGTTTGCCTTTTCCTCTTCATTTATTTGTACTTCTGTGTTTCTAACTTGTTCCTTCATTTGTTTAGTATTTCTCTGCCTTTTCATTATTATTAATTTTAACTTACTGTGTTTGAGGTCTCCTTTTCCCAGGCTTCAAGTTTGAATACTTTCTTCCTTTTGGTTTCTGCCCTCCTAAGTTTGGATTTCCGTGATTTCTAAGATTGAAACTCTGTGATTTCTGCTGAGTTTTTCTGTTTCTTTATGTTTCCTCTGATAGGCAAGGCTGAGCGAGGTGGTAATCCTGTCTGTAGATGATCGGTTTTGCATTTTTGTTTTGTTTGTTGTTTAGATGAGGTGTGCTGAACAGGATCCTTCTGGTGGTTGAGTGATGCAGGGTCTTGAATTCAAGTGCTTTCCTTTGTGTGAGTTCTCACTATTTGATACTCTCTATAGTTAGTTCATGGGATGGGCACAATAAAGGACAGAAATGGTGTGGACCTAACAAAGCAGAAGATATAAAGAAGAGGTGGCAACAATACACAGAAGAACTTTACAAAAAGATCTTCATGAACCAGATAATCATGATGGTGTGATCACTCACCTAAAGCCAGACATCCTGGAATGCAAAGTCAAGTGGGCCTTAGGAAGCATCACTATGAACAAAGCTAGTGGAGGTGATGGAATTCCAGTTTTGCTATTTCAAATCCTAAAAGATGATGCTGTGAAAGTGCAGGACTCAATATGCCAGCAAATTTGGAAAACTCAGCAGTAGCCACAGGACTGAGAAAGGTCAGTTTCCATTCCAATCCCAAAGAAAGGCAATGCCAATGAATGCTCAAACTACCACACAATTGCACTCATCTCATATGCTATCAAAGTATTGCTCAAAATTCTCCAAGCCAGGCTTCTACAGTATCTAAACCTTGAACTTCCAGATGTTTCAGCTGGATTTTTCTAAGGCAGAAGAACCAGAGATCAAATTGTCAACATCTGCTCGATCATGGAAAAACCGGGAGAGTTCCAGAAAAACAACTATTTCAGCTTTATTGACTATGCCAAAGCCTTTGATTGTGTGGATCACAACAAACTGTGGAAAATTCTTAAAGAGATGGGAATGCCAGACCACCTGACCTGCCTCCTGAGAAATCTGTATATAGGTAGGAAGCAACAGATAGAACTGGACATGGAGCAACAGACTGGTTCCAAACTGGGAAAAGAGTACATCAAGGCTGTGTATTGTCACCCTGCTTATTTAACTTATTTGCAGAATACATCATGCAAAATTCTGGACTAGATAAAGCACAAGCTAGAATCAAGATTGCTGGGAGAAATATCATTAACCTCAGATATGCAGATGGCACCACCCTTATGGCAAAAAGTGAAAAAGAACTAAAGAGCCTCTTGATGAAAGTGAAAGAGGAGACTGAAAAAGTTGGCTGAAAACTCAACATTCCGAAGACTAAGATCATGGCATCTGTTCCCATCTCTTGATGGCAAATAGATGGAGAAACAGTGGAAACAGTGACAGTATTTTTGGGGGCTCCAAAATCACTGCAGATGGTGATTGCAGCCCTGAAATTAAAAGATGCTTGCTCCTTGGAAGAAAAGTTATGACCAACCTAGACAGCATATTAAAAAGCAGAGACATTACTTTGCCAACACAGGTCCTTCTAGTCAAAACTATGGTTTTTCCAGTGGTCATGTATAGATGTGAGAGTTGGACTGTAAAAAAAAGCTGAGTGCCAAAGAATTGATGCTTTTGAACTATGGCATTGGAGAAGACTCTTGAGAGTCCTTTGGACTGCAAAGAGATCTAACCAGTCCATCCTAAAGGAAATCAGTCCTGAATATTCTTTGGAAGGACTGATGCTGAAGCTGAAACTCCAATACTTTGGCCACCTGATGCAAAGAACTGACTCATTGGAAAAGACTCTGATGCTGGGAAAGATTGAAGGCAGGAGGAGAGGGGGATGACAGAGGATGAGATGGTTGGATGGCATCACCGACTCAATGGACATGAATTTGCATAAACTCCAGGAGTTCGTAATCGGCAGGAAGGCCTGGTGTGCTGCAGTCCGTGGGTTCACAAAAAGTCATGACTGAGCGACTGAACTGAACTGATGGTTAGTTCTCTGACAGTCTAGAGTCTTGGAGTCAATGCTCCCACTCCAAAGTCTCAGGGTTTGATCTCTACTCAGGAACGAAGATCCTCCAAGTGGCTTGTTATGGCATGAAGTGAAATTAAAACAAATACCCAAAAATGAGAAATCAAAGATGAACTCCAGGCAAATGACAGTTGTAAAATCAGACAAATAATAGCTAAAATAATGTAATATACACTTATACATATATACCCATAAGCAAAATCAAAACATTTTATCAAAAATAAAATACAGTAGATTTACCTGGCGAACAAAGGAAATCAGAAATTATGTCTACCAATTATGTCTACAAAACTAACTAAATCACAAACTGGAAAACAAATCTAAAGCAAAGTTCCAAGTTGAGGATAAAGCAATGAAAACAAAACGAACAAATATGTTGAGAGGAAAGGAAAGAAAGAAATAATAGCTTTGCAAGGTTAAATAGCAGTAGAGAAAAATTTATATACATTAAAGATTCACTGCAAGGGGAAGAGTACAATAAGAAAGGCAAACAAATGAATAAATGTATAAAAAATATAATTGATTTAAAAAAGTTCAAAATTAAAATTAAAAAAAGAGAAAAGAAAAAAAGGAAGAAGAAAGATAAAAAAAAAAGTAAAAATACAGGAAAACTCCACAGAACTGCAGAAGCCCAACGTAACAGCTGAGGTTTATAACAACAATAACAAGTGTGACTGAATATACATATAACCCATAAGCAAAATCAAAATAGTCCAACAAAAATAAAGTACAATAGATTGACCCAGTGAACAAAGGAAACCAAAAATTATATCTACAAATTAAGAACAAAACTAACTAAAACACAGACTGGAACACAAAACTAAAGCAAGGTGCCAACCGAGGAATAAAGCAGTGAAACAAAACTAACAAATATGTTGAGAGGAAAGGAAAGAAAATAGATATGCACAGTTTAATAGAGGTAGATAAAGAAGATTTATATATGTTAAAGATTATTTATAATTAAAATCCAAAGAGAGATAAATAAAACAAGAAAAAATAAAGGAAAACTTCACAGAACTGCAAAAACCCAATGTAGAGGCAGGGGTTTATAACAGCAATAAAAAATGTGACTGAGAAAAGAAAAAAAAAAAAGCTCAGAAGCTTAATTAGATTTCATAGTGCCAATAAAATCGAATAATAAATGGTTTTCTGGAGTCACTGCTGTCAGAGTCCTCTCCCTCGCTGGGAGTCACAGTCTACCTCACCTCCCTAGGATGCCCTTTATCACTGTGCTGATCTCTGGACCTGCTGTGGGGGCAGCTCAGATTCTAATCTGGTCCTACTCCTGTGTGTTCTTGACTCCAGTGTCCACGGCTAATAGAACTAGTGTGTTTTCTTTTGTGGGAGCTCTCAATGTGCTTTTCTATATTCCATAGACAGAGAGTCTGCTTAGTTGATCGTGTGGATTTAATCTGCAGCTTGTACAGCTTGTGGGAAGGTTTTGAGTCTTCTTCCTTAGCCCCACTGCCCCTGGGTTTCAATTGTGGTTCTATTTCCACCTCTGCATGTGGGTCATCCACTGGGGTTTGCTCCTGAGGCTGCCCTGGAGGACTTGGGTTTGCCCCTGTGAGGGCCAGGTGTGGAGGTGGTGCAGCTTCTTGGGTCGCAAGGGTTCTGGCATCACCAGGTACTCAGGGGAGTTGGCAGCTAGGGCAACAGGAAATATAGTGCTCTAGAAGGGTATGGCAACTAGTGTTGTCCAATAAACTCCAATATTCTTGCCTGAAGAACCCCCCTCCCTGATAGAGAAACCTGGCAGGCCACAGTCTACAGGGTCGCAGAGTTGGATATGACCGAAGCAACCCTGCTTGCATAGACACAAGACTTTTTTTTTTTTTTTTGCTTGTGGCAGCTCTGTCCCAGTGAGGGTTGAGCGTGGAGGTGGCGTAGCTGCTTGGCTTGCGTGGACCCTGGTGGCACCAAGTGTGCAGGACACGGACTGCCTCCACCGCAGGAGTTATGACCCTATCAGTCTTTTTTCCAGCCTCTTGTAGCTGTTGATCAGAAGGCCTCTTTGGCTGGTCTTTCTCCGTAGCTCCGCCGGTTCAGACACTTAGGGGCTCCCTTGCCTGGGTTCCTTCTCTGTCCTTCCGCACATCAGGCACTTAAAGGGGCAGCCTTGGTGGGGTCCTGCTCTGTAGTTCAGCTCCTCAGGTGTTTGATGGGCCAGCCTCTCTATTGTTCAGCTGCCGACACTGGCCTGTGGGGGAAGAGAGGCGATGGTGACGGCTCCACCCCCTACACGTGACTCAGGAGTAGTCTCGCCTTTGCCTCCTTGGCTTCCTGGCTTTCCTCCACAGTCATTTCCCACCACAGTCTCCTCCCTCACGTCCCCTCAGTCCGTCTCTCCACAGTCAACAGCAGCGCTCACCCTGGGATTGCTCCACAGTCCCTAAACTCAAGCTCCCTGCTGCTGCAACTTCTAGGGGACCTGCGTCCCTGTCTGGGGTATGTATGGCTGCGTGAAGGACTGTCTGATTCTCATTCCATTTAGGCTGCCACAGATCGGCTGTTTCACTCTCAGCCTTAAATCTTTCTCCTCTGACTCAGACAACTGCCCCGATGTGGGGATCAGACCCCTGCTTCAGTTCCCCCACCTGCCGAGGGCAGATCCAGTCCTAGTAACATTCTTGTTTCCCCCCCCCTATTTCCTTCATCCTACCAAGTTTTTTGTGGTTCTATATATTCTTTTCCACTGGTCTGGTACTCCTGTCTGCTCTTGGCTGGTGTTCTGCATGCACTTCTGTGTCTGAAGTTGTGTCCGTGATGTATCCATGGAGAGAGATGTACTCCACGTCCACCTGCTCCTCTGCCAACCTGGTCTCGCACTGTTTTTTTAATGTTTTCTTTTTTTGGCAGGGTCTTAGCTTCTTACAGAATTCAGTAACACAAAGTTCATTCTTATACAAACCAGAAGAACTCGGCAAAATATATTTCACTAGTATCTGTAAGTTATTTTTATTTTATTAAAAACTGTATTCTCGAAAATGAAGACATCACTTTTATCATTGTTCTCTTTTGTATATGAATATTTAAAACTCTCAGAGGAACAGGAACCAAAAGACCTGAAGAAATGATGAGAAACTAACTTTATTGTTTTTCAGACAGTCTGGTCCCATATGTTTGTGGTTATTGCTGAACAGGAAAAAAGAAAAAGAAAAATACAAAATATGTCAGAAATTGTTTTTTCTATGTACTGTAAAGGGAATATTGTAATACAGACCGTCATTTATCTCAGGTTAAGTTGTTGGTTTTTGCCACCTTTAACTTCTGAGTAATTTTGTATAAGATCAATTATACCTTAGGAAGCAAAGAAGTTATTCAAGGGAATTATTGCTTTCCCGCAGTTGGTACTTATTGAATTCTCATATGTTTAGTTAGAAAATATTTTTTTATATTAAAATGAAATATTTCTAGAAATTATGTTTCTATTTTGCTGGGCAGGAGGGTCTATAATTTGCTTCAAATAGTCTTGTAAATTTCCGTGGCCACTGTAATTTTTACTGTACAGTAGTTGGAAACACTTGTCTTAACAAAGCAGACACTTCTTTACTCTAGGCTTCTCACATGGAGGATCATCTGACGATAATGACATGTTCCCAGCAGGGGCAGGGAAGCTACCAGGGACACAGGAGGCCTGTGCAGATGTCAGGACTGCTGGGCACCACACTGCCATAGCTGATGCACCCGGACTCTAAAGTCTCTTTAAATTCTTTTCACGTGAAAGGGAAATTTGGAAGTTCAGCTTCCAAGAAAGAGTATTAAAAAGACCAGGAGGGTTTCATCCGAGTTCCATGGGTGATAAAACACATCAATCTGAACATTACTAGTGCATTGATGATTCCCTAGTCATTGTTCCATTTGCTGTAGCTGAACAATGATAGTGCTGTTCCATCAAGGCAGAATGATCCCTTTCCCCCTGTAAAAGCTTTTTACAATGAAAGCTATAAAGTGCTAGATTTATTAACAGTTTCCATTTTAAGAGAGGCCCTATTTGCGTGGCAGTAAAACTGTGCTTTAATGCAAATGCAGCATTTCAAGCCTGTTTTTCTAATGCCTTCACAACTCCTGTAAATAATGCATCCCTGGATGGTATCTTTCACTTTTAAACAATTTTGGCAACCTGGTTCAAGTTGTAAAACTACAAATGTACCTCCTTTAACATAATGATAGTTTTGCAAACACTCTGGAATTTGCCAATATGCTTTTCTAAATCTGATTGCTATTTGATTGCAAACTGAGAATACACTTTAATGAGTTTCACCCCCAACCAAGAAGCTCAGGACAACAGAAAAAATGTGGATATATTGAAATGAAATTTAAACTGACAAAACTGTTTCATGAAGTTCACAAGAACTGTATCCAAGTTTTGAAAATATTATGAGAAACTTCTTTATTTCCATACCCCATGATAGATCTCCGAATCCAACAGGTACTCACTGCACTATTATAGTATCTTAAGAAAAGAATCCAGGTCTCCTGCATTGCAGGTGGATTCTTTACCAACTGAGCCACTAGGGAAGCCCTAGAATACTAGAATGGATAGCCTATTCCTTCTCCAGGGTATCTTCCCATCCTAGAATTTGAACCGGCATCTCCTGCATTGCAGGCAGATTCTTTACCAGCTGAGCTACCAGGGAAGCCCAAAGAAACCTACTTCAACCTTATTATAATCTTGATTTACTCTTCATATTTGCTTTAAAAATATCAAAACTCGGTGTATTGGTTGAAAGAGTAAAATATTGCAACTCTCAAAATGTTTATTACTTTGCAAATAAGAAATTTCTTCTTGTTGAGCTCCTAAGGATTATTTTCAAATTAAACTCCATGAAAAGGAGAATAACAAATTTTGAAAAAAATGAAAGTCTCTCCAAAAGTAACATTGCCTGGCTTCAATCAGGACATGCCTATAACCGTGGACTAGGACTTGAACTGAGAAGAAATGATAAGTGTTATGTTTTATTCATAAAACAATAATTCTATGATAGTGTATTAGCAAAAGAGGAAGATACATCACATACTCAATTTGTTGAGAAGTTGAATTATGGTAGGATTGTTCAGAAAAGAAATCTATAAGGCAGACATAGTAGAGTGAGAGAATTTGGAAGTAGAAAGTCATAACCATGAACTCGACTGCTTTTCCTTAGATTGTTTAGGTGTCATTTTGTTACCGAGTCTAAGCTCACTCTGTTTGCTTTGTGACAGGCCAATGAATTGGAGTTGAGGAGTTGAGGCAAGGGATAAGACTTTATTCAGAAAGCTGGCTGACCAAGAAGATGGCAGACTAATGTCTCAAACTAACCATCTTATCAGCGTATGGATGCCAGGTTCTTTTATAGATTAAAGATGGGGGAGGTAAGGAAACAAAGTAAAAAGGTCATTAATCTTGCAACTATTTCCTAGATTGGTAAGCCTCAAGCATGGGATGTGTTAATTTCTTCCTTCTCCTGCCAACTACAGGTGGACAGGATTCTGAACAAAGGTGCTTTAGTTTAAAAGGCAGAAAGGCAGGATTCTTTGAAGCAGGCCATTATGTATGATTATAATAACAAAATCAGCAAAAAACAAGTCAAATAAATAGGTCCAAAAGGGAGCCAAAATTTGCTTTTCCCTGAAACAATTTTTAGTTCTTTTTTGTTGTTATTTCAAGTGTCAGACAAACCAATTAAAAATAACTTAGACAATAAAGAAGACCTATCAACACATACACCTGGAAGGTCCATGTTTTAAAAGTTTAGCTCAGGAGGAATATTATGGGGCTTCCCTGGTAACTTAGCTGGTAAAGAATCCACCTGCAATGCAGGAGACCCCGTTTCAATTCCTGGGTTGGGAAGATCCCCTGGAGAAGGGAAAGGCTACCCACGGCAGTATTCTTGGGCTTCCCTGGTGTCTCAGACAGTAAAGAATCCTCCTGCAATGCAAGAGACCTGGGTTTGATCCCTGGGCTGGAAAGATCCCCTGGAGAAGGGGATGGCTGCTACCTACTCCAGTATTCTTGGCTGGAGAATTGCATGGACAGAGGAGCCTGGCAAGCTACGGTTCTTGGAGTTGCAAAGAGTTGCGCAAGATTGAGCAGATTTTACTTTCACTTTCACAGGAATGTCAAGGGAATCTCTGCTGTACATTATTATAAAGTCAGTTTATTACCAAACCAAACATGGATCAGCTTGCCCAGCATGCGGCAAAGTCAATCTGTGACACTGAATGGGAGAGAAGGAAAGTATAGCATTTATTTGCTGGGCACCAGCAAGGAGAATGGGTAGCTCATGTGCAAAAGACCCAAACTCCCTATTGGCTTTCAAGGAAGGATTTTTAAAGGCAATATTTGAGGTGAGGGTTACAGATTGTAACCCAACACTTTCTTCCGATTGTTGATGGTGTTGTAACAGGGTGATGTTTTGGGAATCTTAATCATCAACCTCTAGCTCCATCCAGTCTCCAGTCTATGTTCTTGTGGTTAGCATATACTCAACATTCTCCACTGGATAGGTGTCTTAGCTTCTACAGAACAACTCAAAGATTGGGTCAGATTATTATGTATACCCCTTGAGGAGGAGCTAGGAGTTCTATGATTCTATTTTATTTTGGAACTTTTGTTTAAGCTTTTATCATTTTTCTTACTCTAATGTTTTTCCTTTGTTTTGTCTTTCCCTCAGTTCTCTAATCATTAACTATTTTAGTCTACTCTTTGCAGCTGGGGAAAGTCAAACAGGAAGTATGAGGATTGGAGGGGTTTGTTCCCAGGATGAACCCACAAAGTTCTACTGGGTTTCAAACTTCTTCTACACAAAAATTTCCATGGGTTTTCAAAATGGCTACAGCAATTCTAAGCTCCACATCCATACAGGGAGCAAGACCATCTCTGGTATAGCTGTTTAAAGAAATTCAATGGCACTTCATAACATGGAATCTTTAACACATAATCCTTACACATAATCATGTGGCTTCCCCTGAACAAATTTATGAGGACAAGAACCAATGGTATATATATTCATGGACTCCAACCACTTATTCTAAACAAATTCCATGGAGAACTAAACAGTATAATCCTTATTGGCCTTCAGTAAAGCTAGGCCCACCTCTTGTACTTGGGTCATGTCAGTTTCTTCTGAAGCACTCAAGAAATGTGGGAAAAGAAAGCTAATGGAAGATAATTCTCAGTACTCAGGAGGCGCTGGACATTGGGAAACATGCTGGGTAAACAACCAAGAAATTTTTACTATTTGAAAGAATTTCTTCTCAAGATAAAATATCTTCTTATTGCCATTTAAATAGTAACATTTATGAAAATTTACCTGATTTAGCCATTTATTTCACTATATTAATGTCTTTTTCCCAGATACCTGGTGCCATGTATGTGGGACTTTTTATTTATTTAACATTTCATGTTTATTTTATTGATACTGTTAATCAGCTATAAAGCTTTTGTCCAGCTAGCCATATCTTCTTTCCAGTCTCTTCTTTCTGGCCACATACACTCCCCTCATCTAAGCTGTGAATATCAGGATAAACAATGAAGACTTATATTATAGATTTGCTTACCTTGTGAAAGCAAATGTAACAACTGATTGACATTACAATTGTCTCTTAAAAATTCTACCCCCTCAATTTTTATTATTCCTCAGTTAATATGTACAATTTATTGCATTCTCTGCTGTTGGGACGTGTGTCATTGCGTATCCAAGCTACATTGGTTTATCTTTGCGAGGAGTGTTTGTTACCATACTGAAATGCCAAGACATTTCAATCAAAATTTCATAAACCTCATTTCATTATTAGATATCATCTCCAATTAGCTATAATTTACCTTTTAAATGGTTTGCAAACTGTTTTATTGTGGGTGAAAGTGAAAGTTGCTCAGTCGTGTCTGACTCTTTGCAACCTCATAGACTATACAGTCCATGGAATTCACCAGGGCAGAACACTGGAGTGGGTAGCCTTTCCCTTCTCCAGGGGATCTTCGCAACCCAGGGATCGAACTGAGGTATCCTGCATTGCAGGCGGATTCTTTACCAGCTGAGCCACATGAGAAACCCAAGAATACTGGAATGGGTAGCCTATCCCTTCTCCAGCGGATTTTCCTGACCCAGGGATCAAATCAGGGTTCCCTGCATCACAGGTGGATTCTTTACCGACTGAGCTATGAAGGAAGCCCTTATTGTGGGTAGTGGTATATTATAACCTACAGAAAGTTAATACTAACTGACTGAAATTGGTTCAGGATCAACCTGACACCTGGTAATCATGAGATGTCTGTCTGTTAAACAGAAATGCCCCTTCCAGCTCACCTGCAGGTCCTGCCTCTTCTTTCTGGACCTCAGCCTGCCCGGCCGCACAGCTGCCCCTCCTGCAAGGGCCCTCTTCCTCCATTCTCCACACCACTATCTCCTGTCTCCTTGGACCCAAGCTACAATACTGTTAGGTGTTTAAACATGTCCTTCAATCCTTGGTCTTCCCCATGCTGTGGACACTGCCTGGAATCAGCAAATGGTTCTTAACTCTTGCTGCATATTGGAATCACTGATACTACTTTTAAAAATCTCAGCCAACCAGCAGTCAAGACAAATTAAATAATAACATCAGGAGGGTGAGGCCCATGTAACAGTAACTTTTTTTTAAAGCTTTCCAGGTGAGTCCATTGTGCAGCTTAACATTGAACACTCCTTCTTCATCCTCCCAACTGCTGATTCTCTTCCACATCTGCACCAATTTAAGATCTACCTCACTGGTTTTTATTTTCTATCCCAGGTTAAACCCTTTCTCAATGCAATGGGTAGTGGAAATAACCACTACCTTCAAGCAATGTCCTACCTAAACCTATGTTGTGTATAATGAAGTTCCTGTAATAATTCAGCAATTGCTGATTCTAGATTATTGATTCCTGTAACTTTTACCTTGCAGATAAACACTATTGATTAAAGCAAATGGATGATTTTTTTTTTTCTTTACAGGTTAGAATAAGTCATGTATAAATGTTAGCTTCAAGTAATTTTGCATTGCACACACAAACTCACACCTAAATATATGAATAAAATTGTGATATATTTTAGTTAGGCACAGTAACATTTGGAAAGAAAGTAGCAGAATGACTAATGGGATATGAAATGTCAAAATATAGGCAGATGCAAATCAGAACCTTGTTTGCCCAAGTGGTAGGAACAGAATGTGATTAGAGATTTAAATTAATTTGGAAAGTTATGGTGTAGGATTTCATCTAGTTATTCCTTAATGATTTCTTAATTAATAAAAATCACATTAACCAGAATGGGCCTTTCCTTTAATCGAATCTAAAAGTTTGATTACTTTTGGATTCAAGTTAAAATCTAATTTCTAAGCCAGTTATTATAATTCTTAAATCTCAGACTGTCCAGTCATAAATATCAGATGCTGAAGCATACCTTAACTATCTAATTTGTGCTAACACAAAGTGCAGTGACAGACACGTAGTAAATATCTGATAAATATTGTTGAATGGTTTCATATTTAAGCAAAATAAAATCTTTGCAATCAAATGGAAAAAGGAAGGCAAAACTGAAAAAATACATACTTGTTATATGTAAGGAAAATCAATTTATTTTCAAACAAATATATATATATTTTTAAAATAAATTTATTTATTTTAGTTGGGGGCTAATTACTTTACAATATTGTAGTGGTTTTTGCCATACACTGACATGAATCAGCCATGGGTTTACATGTGTTCCCCATCCTGAACCCCCCTCCCACCTCCTTCCCCATCCCTTCCCTCTGGGTCATCCTATTGCCCCAGCCCTGAGTGTTTGTCTCATGCATCGAACCTGGAATGGTGTTCTGTTTCACACATGATAATATACGTGTTTCAGTGCTATTCTCTCAGAATGTCCCAACCTTGCCTTCTCCCTCAGAGTCCATAAGACTGTTCTATGCATCTGTGTCTTATTCTGTCTCGCATACAGGGTTATCGTTACCATCTTTCAAATTCCATATATATGCATTAGTATACTGTATTGGTGTTTTTCTTTCTGGCTTACTTCACTCTGTATAATGGGCTCCAGTTTCATCCATCTCAATAGAACCGATTCAAATGTATTTTTTTTAATGGCTGAGTAATATTCCATTGTGTGTATGTACCACAGCTTCCTTATCCATTCGTCTGCTGATGGACATCTAGGTTGCTTCCATGTCCTGGCTATTGTAAACAGTGCTGCGATGAACATTGGGGTACATGTGTCTCTTTCAATTCTGGTTTCCTCAGTGTGTATGCCCAGCAGTGGGATTGCTGGGTCATATGGCAGTTCCATTCCCAGTTTTTTAAGGAATCTCCACACTATTCTCCATAGTGGCTATACTAGTTTGCATTCCCACCAACAGTGTAAGAGGGTTCCCTTTTCTCCACACCCTCTCCAGCATTTATTGCTTGTAGACTTTTGGATAGCAGCCATTCTGACGGGTGTGAAATGGTACCTTATTGTGGTTTTGATTTGCATTTCTCTGGTAGTGAGTGATGTTGAGCATCTTTTCATGTGTTTCTTAGCCATCTGTATGTCTTCTTTGGAGAAATATCTGTTTACTTCTTTGGCCCATTTTTTGATTGGGTCGTTTATTTTTCTGGAATTGAGCTGCAGGAGTTGCTTGTATATTTTTGAGATTAATTGTTTGTGTGTTGCTTCGTTTGCTGTTATTTTCTCTCTTTCTGAAGGCTGTCTTTTCACCTTGCTTATAGTTTCCTTTGTTGTGCAAAAGCTTTTAATTTTAATTATGTCCCATTTGTTTATTTTTGCTCTTATTTCCAATATTCCGGGAGGTGGGTCATAGAGGATCCTGCTGTGGTTTATGTCGGAGAGTGTTTTGCCTATGTTTTCCTCTAGGAGTTTTATAGTTTCTGGTCTTACGTTTAGATTTTTAATCCATTTTGAGTTTATTTTTGTGTATGGTGTTAGAAAGTGTTCTAGTTTCATTCTTTTACAAGTGGTTGACCAGTTTTCCCAGCACCACTTGTTAAAGAGATTGTCTTTTCTCCATTGTATACTCTTGCCTCCTTTGTCAAAGATCAGGTGTCCATAGGTGCATGGATTTATCTCTGGGCTTTCTATTTTGTTCAGTTGATCTATATTTCTATCTTTGTGCCAGTACCATACTGTCTTGATGACTGTGGCTTTGTAGTAGAGCCTGAAGTCAGGCAGGTTGATTCCTCCAGTTCCATTTTTCTTTCTCAAGATTGCTTTCGCTATTTGAGGTGTCTTATATTTCCATACAAAAACCCTCCAGAAAGCAGGAATAGAAGGAACATACCTCAACATAATAAAAGCTATATATATGACAAACCCACAGCAAACATTATCCTCAATGGTGAAAAATTGAAAGCATTTCCCCTAAAGTCAGGAACAAGGCAAGGGTGCCCACTTTCACCACTACTATTCAACATAGTTTTGGAAGTTTTGGCCACAGCAATCAGAGCTGAAAAAGAAATAAAAGGAATACAGTTAGGAAAAGAAGAAGTAAAACTCTCACTGTCTGCAGATGACATGATCCTCTACATAGAAAACCCTAAAGATTCTACCAGAAAATTTCTAGAGCTAATCAATGAATATAGTAAAGTTGCAGGATATAAAATTAACACACAGAAATCCCTTGCATTCCTATACACTAATAATCAGAAAACAGAAATAGCAATTAAGGAAACAATACCATTCACCATTGCAACAAAAAGAATAAAATACTTAGGAATATATCTACCTAAGGAAACAAAAGACTTATATATAGAAAACTATAAAACACTGATGAAAGAAATCAAAGAGGACACAAACAGATGGAGAAATATACCATGTTCATGGATTGGAAGAATTAATATAGTGAAAATGAGTATACTACCCAAAGCAATCTATAGATTCTATGCAATCCCTATCAAGCTACCAACGGTATTTTTCACAGAACTAGAACAAATCATTTCACAATTTGTATGGAAATATAAGAAACCTTGAATAGCCAAAACAAATATATCTTTATCTTACAATGCATTGATGACATACAGAAAGTGCATAAATGATTCATGGAAGATTAAAATAGTATTGTTTTAGATTTTTACCATATTATGTTAAGCTTATAATTTTTTATATTTCTGTAGACTAATAAGGTGTTAGGAATTTAATTTTTTCAACTTTATTGAGATATATTTGACAAATAAAGTTATAAAATATTCAAAGTTCATGACATGATGATTTGATATATGCATACACTGTGAATGGTGGCGCCTACTGATTAAGACCTTCCCTGGGTTGGGAAGATCCGTTCGAGGAGGAAATGGCAGCCCACTCTAGTATTCTTACTTGGAAGGTCCCATGGACAGAGGAGACTGCAGGCCACAGTTCATGGGGCCACAAAAGAGTAGGACATGACATAGAGACTCAACAACAACAATGTAAACTATACAATGATCACATCATCAAATTAATTAACAAATCTATCACCTCACATATTTCGTATTTACATTTTTTTTGGTGAGAACATTTAAGTTTTGCTATCTTAACAAATTTCAAATATACAATGCAGTGTTAGCAGCTATAATCAGCATGCTCTAAGTAGATCTTCAGACCTAATTTATCTTATAACTGAAAATATGCATCCTTTTCAACCTCTTCCTATTTATTTTTCCCACTAGCCCTTGGCAACCACTTTCTACTCTCTGTTTCTATGAGGTTACCTTCTGTTTTTGTTTAAGTAAATTCCACATATAAGTGATACCAAATAGTTGTGTCTTTCTCTGGCTGACTTCTTTTAGTCTTAAGGTTCATTCATGATGTTGCAAATACAGGATTCCATCCTATTTAGGGATGAATAGTATTTCTTGCAGGCCATTCTTTATCAACTGAGCTATCAGGGAAGCCCCAGATATATCATATATTATTGATCCATTCATGTGATGGCAGACACTTAGATTGTTTCCATATCTTGGCTATTGTGCAAGTCTGCAATGAACATGAAAGTACAGCTATCTCTTCAAGATAATAGGATAAGTTATCTGTTAAAGTTTGTTATATGTTATCATACCATAGGATATGTTCCTAGAAGTGAAATTGTTGGATCGTACAATAGTTCTAATTTCTTCAGAAACCCACACACTGATTTTCATATGGTAATACCAATTTGTTGATGTTGTTCAGTCGCTAAGTCATGTCCAACTCTTTGTGACCCCATGGACTGCAGCACGCCAGGCTCTTCTGTCCTAAACTGTCTCCTGGAGTTTGCTCAAATTCCTGTCCATTGAATCAGTGATGCTATCTAACCACGCCATCCTCTGCCTCCCTCTTCTCCTTTTGTCTTCAGTCTTTCCCAGGAATAGAGTCTTTCCAGTATTCCCACTTACAGTGCAGAAGAGTTCTCTTTTCCCCACATCCTTTCCAACACTTATTTTCTATTTTTTGATAATAGCCATTCAGATGGGTATGAAACAGTATTTATGTCATTATGGTTTTGATTTGTATTTCCCTAATAATTAATGATGTTGAACACCTTTTTATGTACCTGGTGGCCATCTGTGTATCTTCTTTGGAAAAATGTCTATTCAGTTATTCTGCCCAATTTTTAATTGGATGGTTTGTTTTATTTTAGTGATATTTTAGTGATATTAGCTTTTAATCAGATGTAAGATTTGCAAATATTTCACTGTTAATTGAAGAGACTGCCCTTTTCCCATCATATGGAATGTTCTCTAAACATTTGGTAAAGTCATCTGGTCTAAACTGTGATTTAAGTCCAATGATTTTCATCCTGAATGATCTATCCGATTTTAAAAGTGTGGTGTTGAAATCCCTATTACTATTATATTGTCTATTTTTCCCTTCAGATTAGTTAGTATTTGCTCTAAAAATGTAGGTGTTCCTATGTTGGGTATGTAAACATTCCGTAGGTATTGCCTCCTTGAATTGCCCCTTTCATTCTTATATGATCCCCTTTGTTTGCTGTTACAGTCTTTGTTTTAAAATCTATTTGCTTCTAATCTGAATATTACTATTTCATTTTTTTATTCATTTTTATGCAATATCTTCTTCCATCTTTTAACTTTAAATTTGTGTGTGTCTTTGGATCCAAAGTGAGTCTCTTGTAGGATTTTTGTAGATGGATTGTGGGTTTTTTAATCCATTCAGCCACACTGTTCCTTCAGTTGGAGCATTATAAAACAATTATTGAAAGATCTGTGCTTACTGCCATTTTAAAAATTATTTTCTGATTGATTTTGTGTTCTTTTCTGTTCATTTTTTCTTTAGACTTTTCATTGTGGTTTGATTTTCCCTAGAGTTATATTTGGGTACCTTTCTCTTTAATTTCTGTGTATCTATGGTAGGTTTTTGGTTTGTGGTTACCATGAGGTTTATGCATGGTGACGGATATATATATATATTTAGCTATTGGTTTTTAGGCTAATAGTCACTTAAGTTTTAATGCATTCTAAAAGCACTACATTTTTATACCTTCTTCTCACATTTTATGAGATTCTCTGGTGGCTCAGATGGTAAAGAATCTTCCTGCAATGCAGGAGACCCACGTTTGATCCTTGGGTTGAGAAGATCCCCTGGAGAAGGGAATGGCTATCAATCCAGTATTCTTTCTTGGAGAACACTATGGACAGAGAAGCCTAGTAGGCTACAGTCCATGGGGTCACAAAGAGTCGGACACAACTGAGAGGCTAATGCTTTCACTCACTGTTTATGTTTTTGATATCATATTTTACATCTTTTTACTTTGCGTGTCCCTTAATTGCTCATTTCACTGATAGTAGGTTTTAAGACTTTGTCTTTTAACCTTTATATGTCCTTTTTAAGTGATTGATTCTTTATAATGTATTTGCCTCTAAAAATGACATTTTTCTTTCATTTAAAAAAAAAATTCTAGTTATGTCCTTTTCTTTTTTGCTTGAAGAAGACCCTTTTATCTTTCTGCTTAGTCTAGTTTAGTGGTAACAAATTCCTAGTTTTTGGCATCTATGGGAAACTGTTTACCTTTTCTTTAATTCTGAATAGTAGCATTATCAAATAGAGTCAGTTCAGTTCAGTCGTTCAGTCGTGTCCGACTCTTTGTGACCCCATGAATTGCAACATGCCAGGCCTCTCTGTCCATCACCAACTCCTGGAGTCTACCCAAACACGTCCATCGAGTCAGTGATGCCATCCAGCCATCTCATCCTCTGTCATCCCATTCTCCTCGTGCCCCCAATCCTACCCAGCATTAGGGTCTTTTCCAGTGAGTCAACTCTTCACATGAGGTGGCCAAAGTATTGGAGTTTCAGCTTCAACATCAGTCCTTCCAGTGAACACCCAGGATTGATCTCTTTTAGGATGGACTAGTTGGATGTCCTTGCAGTCCAAGGGACTCTCAAGAGTCTGCTCTAACACCACAGTTCAAAAGCATCAATTCTGCGGTGCTCAGCTTTCTTCATTGTCCAACTCTCACATCCATATATGACCACTGGAAAAAACATAGCCTTGACTAGACAGACTTTTGTTGGCAAAGTAATGTCTCTGCTTTTAAATATGCTATCTAGGTTGGTCATAACCTTCCTTCCAAGGAGTAAGCGTCTTTTAATTTCATGGCTGCAATCACCATCAGCAGTGATTTTGGAGCCCCCAAAAATAAAGTCTGACACTGTTTGCACTGTTTCCCCATCTATTTGCCATGAAGTGATGGGACCAGATGCCATGATCTTAGTTTTCTGAACATTGAGCTTTAAGCCAACTTTTTCACTCTCCTCTTTCACTTTCATCAGGAGGCTCTTTAGTTCTTCTTCACTTTCTGCCATAAGGGTGGTGTCATCTGCATATCTGAGGTTATTGATATTTCTCCTGGCAATCTTGATTCCAGCTTGTTTTTCTTCCAGCCCAGCATTTTTCATGATGTACTCTGCATATATGATTTTAAATGTTTTTTTTTTAGCACTTTTAATATAGCATGCTGTTCCCTTATAACCTGTAAACGTCTGCAGAAAAATTAAGCTAATAACAGTACTGAGTTTCTTTTGTATATGACACATTATTTCTATCTTGGTGCCTTTAAAATTCTCTTTAATTTGTACTATTTTGATTATTATATGTCTGTGTGTGAAACACTTTGTGTTTATTTTATTTGGGATTTTTGTGCTTCCTGGAGCTGGCTATGTGTTTTCTGCCCCATGTTAGGAAAGTTTTTGACCATTATTTCTTTAATTAATTTCTATAACATTTTCTGTTTTATCCTTTTGGAACCTGTATAATGGAAATGTTAGTACACGTGATGTTTGCCCAGAAGTCCCTTAAATTATTCTCATTAAAAAAGTAATAATAAACATTTTTGTTTTTGTTTTTGTTTTGCTACTCTGAGTAATTTTCACTACTTTGACTTCTAGGTAACTTATGCATTCTTCAGCTTTCAATCATTTTTCTTTTTCTTTTGTTTCTTTGTTTGTTTAGTTTTTTTTTTTTTCCAATTTTCCATCTCTTTTCTGAAATTCTCATGTCCCATCATTCTTCTCCTGAGTTCCACTAACCTCTTTATGACTGCCACTTTAAATTCTTTATGTGGAGGGAGGAGTTGAGACAGCAGAATAGGAGGATGTGGGATTTGTGTCTCATCACAAGTGGATCAAGAATACATGTACAAATGGAACACATTATCACAGCACACCTGCTGAACATTAATGGAAAATTTGCAGACACTTTAAGGGCAAGAAAAATCCCCTTGTAAACCAGATAGGATGAAAGAAAGAAAAAAAGTAAGAAGAATTAGAACAAGGACCAACACTCCTGGCAAGAACCTTATGGTAAAGAGAGATCCCCACACTCAGAAAAGCCTCCTCATGATGGGGAAGTCACATAAGACAGAAAGGGACCTTTGGGGAATTGAAGGGGTCACACTGGACAGTCTGTGAAAGGCATGACAAAGCTCCAGTGCCACACACCTCACCCCAAACAACCAGCAAGGCAGGAACACAGCCACGCCCATCACCACACAAGCTGCCTAAAGTCACAAGAAGTTCACAGACACCCCACAGCACATCACCTTATACAGAAATGCCCATCAGATAGAAAATCTGAGTTCCATCCACCAGAGTGCAAGCACCCATCCCTCCCAACAGGAAGCCTATACAAGCACCTGGACGAATTTCACCCATCAAATACCAGACAGTAGAAGCAAGAGGAACTATGACCCTGAAGACTATGAAAAGGAGACCACTGAGACGAGAGAGAAATATGTAGCAGGCACAGGATCAAGGGAAAAACCTACAATACCAGACAAACGAAAAGGAAATAAGCAACCTGTCTGAAAAAGAGTTGAGAGTAATGATAATAAAGATGGTCCAAGATCCTGGAAGAAGAATGTAGTCCTGCATTAAAATGATACTAGAAATGTTTAACAAGAACCTAGAAGAACTAAAGAACAAACAGTGATGTAGAATACAATAACTGAAATGAAACATACTTAAGAAGGAATCAGTAGTAGAATAGCTCAGGCAGAAGAATGGGTAAGTGAGCTGGAAATAGACTGGTAGAAATAACTGCTGAGCAGCAGAAGAAAGAAAAAAGGAGTAGAAAGAAGTGACAACAATCTCAGAGACCTCTGGGACAACATTAAACACATCAACATTCAAATCATAGGGGTCCCAGATGAAGAAGAGAGAAGAGAAGGGGTCTAATAAAATATTTAGAGAGATTAGAGTTAAAAAAAAAAAATTCTCTAACATGGTAAATAGTTACCCAGGTCCAGGAAATGTCGAGATTGCCATATAGGATAAGCCCAAGGAGAAACAAGGTGAGACACACATTACTTAAACTAACAAAAATTAAATACAAAGAAAAATATTAGAAGCAGTAAGGGCAAAGCCTTTCTGGTAGCTCAGCGGGTAAAGATTCTGTCTGCAATGCAGGAGACCCCCATTCAATCTCTGGATCAGGAAGATCCCCTGGAGAAGGGATAAGCTACCCACTCCAGTTTTCTTGGGTTTCCTTGGTGGCTCAGACAGTAAAGAATCCACCTGCAATCCAGGAGACCTGGGCTTGATACCTGGGTTTGGTCCCTGGGTTGGGAAGAACTCCTGGAGAAGGGAAGAGCTATCCACTCCCAGTATTCTTGTCTGATAATTCCATTGACAGAGAAGCCTGGCAGACTATAGTCCACAGGGTCACAAAGAGTCGGACATGACTGAGTGACTTTCACTTTCACTTTCAAGGGCAAAGCAGCAAATAACATGAAGGGAATCCGCATAATGTTATCAACAGATTTTCAGGAGAAACTCTGCAGGCCAGAAAGGAGTGACAGGATATATTTAAAGTGATGAAATGGAAAAATCTACAACCAACAAAACTCTACCCAGTGAGGCTCTCATTCAGATTTGACAGAGAAATCAAAAGATTTACAGACAAATAAAAGTTTAGAGACTTCAGCACCATCAAACCAACTTTACAGCAAATGCTAAAGGAGCTTCCTTAGGCAGTAAACACCAGAGAAGAAAATGACTTAAAAAACAGACCAAACAACTAATAAAATTGTAATAGGAACATGGATATTGATAATTACCTTAAATGTAAATAGAGTAAATGCTCCAACAAAAAGACTGGCTGAATTGATACAAAAACAAGATCCATATGTCTCAACAGTTGTGCTGGGAAAACTGGACAGTTACATGTAAGAAAATGAATTAGTCATTATTTAACATCATACACAAGAAGAACTTCAAAATGGATTAAAGTCTTAAATATGAGATTAGACACTATAAAACTGATAGAGGAAAACAGAGTACTCTCCTACATAAATCAGCAGTATCTTTTTCAGTTCCTCTCCCAGAATAATGGAAATAAAAACAAAAATAAACAAATGGGGCCTATTTAAAATCAAGAGATTTTGAAGAACAAAGGAAACAATAAACAAAGTGAAAAGACTTCCACAGATTGGGGGAAATTATTTGAAATAATGTGACCTACAAGGGGTTAGTCTTCAGAGTTTACAAACAGGTTATGATGCTTAAAAGCATCAAAACAACCAAATCAGTCAAAAAAGGGGGATAAGACCTAAATAGACATTTCTCCAAAGAATACACATAGATGGCCAAAAGGTACATGAAGAGATGTTCAAAACTGCTAATTATTAGAGAAATGCAAATCGAAACTACAAAGGGATATCACCTTACCCCAGCCAGAATAGTTATCATCAAAAAATCCACAAATATTAATTGCTGGAGAGGGTATGGAGAGAAGGGAACCCTCTTACACTGTTTATGGGAATGTAAATTGGTACAGCCACTATGGAAAATAGTATGGAGATTCCTTACAAAAAAAAAAAAATAGAGCTACCATATGACCCTGCAGTCCCACTCCTGAGCTGGAGAAAAACATGATCTGAGAGGATACCTGCACCTCAATCTTCATTGCAGCACTGTTTACAATAGTTCAGACATGAATGTAACCTAAATGCCCATTGACAGACAGGACAAAGGTGTGGTACGTACCTGCAGCGGAATATTACTAAGTCATTAAAAGGAATGAAAAATGTTATTTGCAGGGATGGACCTAGAGAGTGTCATATTGAGTAAAGTAAGTGAGAAAGAGAAGGAGAACTATCTCTAACATCTCTTACATGTGAAATCTGAAAAGAAATGATACAAATGGGCCTACTTACAAAACGGAAAGAGGCTCAGAGAGCTAGAGAACGAACTTACAGTTGCTGGGGGAAGGGATGGGGGGGAGGAATAGTTTTGGAGTTTGGAGTGTACATGTACACACTGCTGGAATTAAAATAGAAAGTCAACAAGGACCTACTGTATATCACATTAATTCTTTTCAGTGTTATATGGCAGCCTGGATGGGAGGGGAGTTTGGGGAGAATGGATATGTGTATATGTATGGCTGAGTCCCTTTGCTGTTCATCTGAAACTATCACAACATTGTTAATTGGCTAAGCAAAATGAAAAGTTTAAAAAACAAAAAGCAAATCCATATATATGCTGTCTACAAGAGACCTGCTTCAGACCTAGGGACACATACAGACTGAGAGTGCTGCTACTGCTAAGTCACTTCAATTGTGTCCGACTCTGCGTGACCCCATAGATGGCAGCCCAACAGGCTCCACCGTCCCTGGGATGGGATGGTAAAATAATATTCCATGGAAATGGAAATCAAAAGAAATCTGGAGTAACAATATTCATATCAGACAAAATAGTCTTTAATATAAGATTGTTACAAGAGACAACATAACAATCAAGGAATCAATCCAAGAAGATATAATAATTGTAAATATTTATGCACCCAACATAAGATCACTTTGATAGATAAGACGAATGCTTAAAACATAAAAGGGGACATCAACAGTAACACTATACAGTGGGGGACTTTAACACACCAGTTACACCAGTGGATAAATCATCCACATTGAAAATTAATAAGGTAACACAACCTTAAAACAACACATTAGACCAGGTAGATTTGATATTTAGAACTGATATTTATAGGGCATTCCATTTGAAAGCAGCAGTATACACTTTCTTCACAAATGTATACGGAACATTCTCCAGGATAGATCACATCTTGTATTAAAAATCAGGCCTCAGTAAATTTAAGAAAATTGAAATCATATCAAACATCCTTTCTGACCACACTGCTGACACTAGATATCAATTGTAGGGAAACAGCTATAAATACACAAATATACAGAGATTAAACAATATGCTTTTAAATAACCAACGGTTTTCTCAAGAAATAAAGGGAAATCAAAAAATACCTAGAAACAAATGACAATGAAAACATGATGATTCAAAATCTATGGGATGCAGCAAAAGCAGTTCTAAGAGGGAATTTTATAGCAGTACAGTCCTACCTCAAGATACAAGAAATCTTAAATAAATAGAAATCCAAACTTAGTAGAAGGAAAGAAATCAAAAAGATCACATCAGAAATAAATGAATCTGGAAGAGGAAAACAATAGCAAAGATCAATGTAACTAAAAGTTGATTCTTTGAGAAGCTAAACAATACTGACAAACTTTTAGCCAGAACCATCAAGAAAAAAGGAAGAGGACTCATTGAAATTAGAATGTAGAAAGAGGAGTTACAACTGACACCACAGAAATATGAGGGATCGTAAGAAACTACTACGAGCAACTGTATGCCAAAAAAAATGGAAAGCATGGAAGAAATAGACAAATTTTTCCATGACTAAACCAGAAAGAAATGGAAATTATGAACAGATCAGTTACAAGTAATGAAATTGAAACTGTGATTAAAAAATCTTCCAACAAACAAAAGTTCAGGACAAGATAACTTCACAGGCAAATTCTATCAATCATTTAGAGAAAAGGTAACACCTATCCTTCTGAAACTGTTCCAAAATCTTGCAGAGGTGTGGTCTTCTTATCAGACCGCGACCAGGTGGACCAGAGTCGATGAAAAGAAAGAGAGAAAGAAGGATGCAGGGGACCCAGGTCTCTAGTGGAGCAAGGGTGTTTTATTAGCAGAAATGCAGGCTTATATATCTTTGGTGAAATGATTACACAGGATGAAGTGCTGTTAATTGCAACAAAAATGGATGGTCTAATACATACAAGGTCGCTGATGCTGAAAGAAGTCATGGAAGGGGATCACTGAAAGGAATCCAAGTAGATACCCTTGCCCATGATTTCAGTCCTCACAGAAGGGAGTTACTGAAAGGAATCCAAGTAGACACCCTTGCTCATGATCTCAGTCCTGAGAACTGTGTGCAGTTCTACTCATTCTGGAATAGGAACTGATAAGGAAAGAGAATTCTTGAGAAATGGCACATAAAGGAAGAAAAGTCTTCTCCCTTGACACAGAGGGGAGAAGACCCCCAAGCTCAATCTATGTGGCCATTGTCATAATGATACCAAAACCAGACAAAGGTACAACAAAATAAGAAAAGCACAGGCCAGTATCACTGATGAATACAGATGCAAAATCTTCAACACAATACTAGGAAATGAAATTCATCAACACATTAAAAATATCTGACACCATGATCAAGTGGGATTTATCCCAGAGATGCAAGGATTCTTCAATATATGTAAATCCACGTGATATTAACAAACTGAAGAATAAAAATGATATGACCATCTCAATGACAAAATTCAGCAATGCCTATTTATGATAAAATCTCTCTATAAGGTGGGCATAAAGGGAAGCTTCCTCAACAATAAAGGTCATATCTGACAAATCCACAGCAAACATTATTTTCAATGGTGAAAAATTGAAAGTGTTTCCTCTATGATCAGGAACAAGACAAGGGCGTCCACTCTTGCCACTTATATTCAATATAGTTTAGGAAGTCCTAGCTACCCCAGAGAAGAAAAAGAAATAAAGGAAATCCAAATTGGAAAAGAAGAAGTAAAACTGTAAGTGTTTGCAGGTGATATACTATACATAGAAAATTGTAAAAATATCACTGGAAAACCATTAGAGCTGATCAATTAATTTAGTAAGGTTGCAGGATACAAAATTAATACACAGAAATCTCTTGCATTTCTATACACTGTCAGTGAAGGATCAGAAAGAGAAATTAAGGAAATGGTCCCATTTATCATCACAACAGAAAGAATGAAATGTCTGAGAATAAAGCTACCTATGGAAGCAAAATACTTGTACACAGAAAGCTATAAAATGTTGATGAAAGAAATCAAATATGACAGAAACAGGTGGAAGAGTATACCATGTTCTTGCATTAGAAAAATCAATATTGTGAAAATGACTATAATTCAATTGCTTCAATATAGTCAGTTTCAATGTAATCCCTATCACACTAACAACGGCATTTTTCACAGAATTAGAGAAAAAAAAAAATTACAGTTCATATGGAAACACAAAAGACCCCAGAGAGCCAAAGAAATCTTGAGAAAGAAAAATGGAGCTTGAGGAATCAAGCTCCCTGACTTCAGAATATGCTGTAAAACTATAACAATTAAGACATTGTGGTACTGGAACAGGAAAAGGCAAGGGAATACAAACTATTGAAACAGGATAGAAGCCTAGAGATAAACCCACATGTCTGTGGTCACCTAATTTATGACAAAGGAGGCAAGGATATACAATGGAGAAGAATGCAAGTCTCTTCAATAAGTGATGCTGGGAAAACTCAATAGCTGCGTGTAAAAAAAATGAAATTAGATCACTTTCTAATAATACCATACACAAAAATAAAATAAAAATGGATCAAAAACCTAAATGTAGGACTGGACACTATAAAACTGTTAGAGGAATACATGGACAGAACACTCTTTGACATAAACTGCAGCAAGATATTTTTTTGACCTACCTCCTTGATTAATGAAAGTAAAAACAAAGATAAACAAATGGGGCCTAATTAAACTTAAATTTTTGCACAGCAAAGTAACCACAAAAAGATGAAAAGACAACCCTCAGAATGGGAGAAAATATTTGCAAATGAAGCAACTGACAAGGGATTAATTTCCAAAATATACAAACCATTCATGCAGCTCAATATCAAAAAAAAGAAACAACACAACCTTGCATGAAATGTTCCCTTGATATCTCCAATTTTCTTGAAGAGACCTCTAGTCTTTTCCATTCTATTGTTTTCCTCTATTTCTTTGCATTGTTTATGTAAGAAGACCTTCTTATCTCTCCTTGCTATTCTCTGAAACTCTGCATTCTGTTAGGTATGTCTTTTTCTTTCTCCCTTGCCTTTCACTGTTTTGCTTTCCTCAGGTATTTGTAAAGCCTACTCAGACAACCACTTTGCCTTCTTGCATTTCTTTTTCTTTGGGATGGTTTTGGTTTCTTTGAGGGATGGATTTTTTTGTTTGAAATTAATTGTATATATACAATGGGTAAACAACAAAGTCCTACTGAATAGCATAAGAAACTATATTCAATATACTGAGATAAACCATAATGGAAAATAACATGAAAAAACAATGTATATATTGTACAGTATAACTGAATCACTTTACTGTACAGCAGAAATTAACACAATACTGTAAAGCAACTATATTTCAATAAAAGAAAATTTTTAAAAATGTTCTATGTGGAAAATTACCTCTTTTATTATGTTTTTTTTTTCCTTCTGCAGATTCCTCTTGTTCTTTCATTCAGAACATATTTCTCTATCTTTTAATTTTGTTTACATTTCTTTGTCTGTTTCTATGAATTAAGTGAAAAGTTTACCTCTCCTGGACTTAATGTCTTGGCCTTGCATAGAAGTGTCTCCTTTGTAGACTGTGTGTCCTGGGTGGCATTTGCAGGCTATTAGGATATGAAGCAGGTATAGTCTAGAGTTTTCCCGGTGTGTACTGGATTCTAATGAGACCACCTTTGTGGAAAGACTGAAGCAGGTGTGGACATGGGCTGGGGCTTTTCCAAGTGCCCCAAGATAAAGTCAAATCTGTTAATGGAATTAATCATTCCATATCTAATATTGTAGACAAAACAACAGAACATATCTAGCCATTAAAAAAGTAGAAGCAGAATATTTAAATTTATTATAAAATAGAAAATAATTTTGAACATTTAACAACACATGGAAATAAGTATATGAATATGAATAAGATGCTCTACTGGGGGACACACATGTGCAAACAGAAAAAGTACACCAGAACTTAGAAATGGAAATCTAGAAATAAAATAGTAAATTCTTCCTGGTTAATTTGAGAAAAGCCTCTTCAAGGAGGAACATTCAGGATTTACATTGAAAGAATAGCAAGGATTGTCCAGTAATAAAAATCCCCAGCTGGAAGGGAAATCCATTGAATAGTTATAAAAATAATAAAGGTACAAATTCACAAACATAGAAATGTGAGAAGTTTGATGTTGCAGAAGTATACTTCAAGAGGTGTGGAAGAAAGTATATTGTAACCATGTGTTTGAGTAAAAGCCAGTAGGTTTTGAATAATCGGAGTGATTTAAAAGTAGCCTGAAACTGCAGACATGGGCCAGGCTCTGTGGTAAATGTGTGGTGCTTGATATTATTAATCTTCACAACTGTTGAAGGTAAATATTATCGTGACCTTTTTTGAAAGTCATGCTCTGAAAGTGTCAGTCACTCAGTCGTGTCTGACCCTTTGCGACCCCGTGGGCTGTAGCCTGTCAGGCTCCTCTGTTGAGATTTTTCAGGCTAGAACACTGGAGTGGGTGCCATTCCCTTCTCCAGGGGATCTTCCAGACCCAGGGATGATCACACCCAGGTCTCCTGCAAGGCAGGCAGATTCTTTACCATCTGAGCTACTAGGGAAGCCCTATGTGTTTTTCCTCCCAGTGGGAGGAACCAGTGTTGGGAGAACTAGGTAAATCAGTCAGGGTTACCCAGCTTATAACTAGTAGAGCTGGGATTCAAACCTAAGTGTTCTCAGACTTCATGCCATGCTTTTTAACTCTGTTATATTCCGTTTTCTTCTGGTTTTCCTTTTCTGTCATTTACTCTTCATTTTTTACTCCTTTTCCTGTTTTCTCTTCCTCCATCTTGTATATGCATTAAATATTGGGATTCCCTAGAATTCCTTTTTTAATGGAGCTGAAGGGAAGTATATACATTTCTACGGTAAATGTATGTGAACTGTGCAAGCATTGCACTTGAAAACAGAACTATGTGGTAAAAAAACAATACTTACAGAAAATGTCATGATTTGATGATGGGCCCACAGTAAACTGTAGAATAAAATACAGAAAACCAGGTAAATAGCCTATAGGTACCCATCAAACTGTTTAATTAGTATGAGAATAAAATGATTAAAAATTAAAATTACTTCAGAATGTTCTCAGGCAAATTCTCATTTCTATTTCTTTCTTAACGAGTGTTTAATTAGCTGAAATTACATTAGGGAAGTTTCATGCCTTCTATATCTTTGCCAGTGTAAAAAATACACTTTTTATTCACAAACGATTGGTGTAAGTGGATAATGAAACATATTCCTCAAGAGAAAGGGAAATTGAAGTCTATTTAGTATTATTGAATATCAACTTGTGTATATTTTTTGGCTGAGCAAAATTAAAGTCAATAGCAAGCAGGGGAAAATTTGGTTAGAAATATTTCATGTTATGTTTGTTTTTCATAATTTCACTGCAAATACTTTAAAAGAAGAAGTGTAAAAACCATTTTATCATAAAGATTTCATGTATCTTTGTAATACTAGAATAAGCAAAGGAATTACTTATTATTCACATTAAAATTATCATCCTTGAGAATACAAAATAAGCAGTAAGCTAAAACTATACAATAACTTACTCTTTCTACTATTCCAGAATCAAAGTAGATGCTAGGTTTTTCA
This sequence comes from Giraffa tippelskirchi, assembly GCF_054371585.1. NCBI lineage: Eukaryota > Metazoa > Chordata > Mammalia > Artiodactyla > Giraffidae > Giraffa > Giraffa tippelskirchi. The sequence goes on along the minus strand of NC_137285.1, from coordinate 87,084,374 downwards.
TGGTTTATGAGAAACTGTGATGTAAGATAATTTTTAAACCAATGATTACTTTGTCCTTATTGTTAAAGACAAGCATAGAAGAGGTCAGATTTTCTAAAATCTAATAGAATAGTAAACACCTAAAGAACTTAACAATTCTTGAGGTAAATTTAAGTCCTTTAATGAAACACCTAAATGATTTTCAATCATTAAAGTAATTTTTGTTTTCAGATAAAATATATGATACATCTAATTGTAGTCCAGATGATTGTGACTCTTTGCATTTTTACAAACCCAGTAAATATACAATAGAGACATTTATACTTGTGGTTGTGAAACCACAACCTGGTTTTATAAACCTTAGTCAGTCAGTACTCTTAAAATTTTACAAATGTTAGTAAAGCAATATTTTCCTTTGTAATTAATGAAAGTATAAGACATTTTATGTAAACTGAGGGAAATATAAGTTACTGTTACTATAAGGTATATATAAACTCAAAGTGTAAATAGAAAAAAGTGAAAATATTTTGATGGAGGAGCACATTTTCAAGGAAGCTATTTCTGTCATAAGTTAGATACATATTAAGGATGCTGTAGAAAAGCAGCCCAACACTGAAAAGATAAAGCACTTTTCCTATTTTACTTTGATAATGTGGAAAAGATAAAATGACAGCTACCTATCTGGAATGTGGTGTCAATGTTTAGCACTTTAGTATGAATTAATCTCCTGTTTGTGTATAAAAGGAGGTGAAAGAAGAGGACCAGTATCTCTTTAGTGCCTCCAGCATTCCAGGTATCTAAAAAATTCCTGGTCTCTAACCTAAATTATTCCATTTAATATATGTACTTTGTCTCAGGTGTTTTCACTCCAGATTTATAGATGAGAAAACGGAGCATCTAAGAAGATTTGCTAGCTTACCTAAAATCAAATAGCCAGCAAATACAAAGTCAATATTTTCCTCTAGGACTCTGATAACAAAGGCCAGTTCCATTAGGTTTTGACAGTTTCTTCCTCTTCCCTAGTTGATGACTATGACAGCTTGAGAAGTATTGGTCAAGTGTTTGGTAGAACATCACTGAATTGAAATTTGACTGATTTTTTGTGAGAATGGGGTTAGAGATTTGGAAGGGAAATCATAGAAATGAAGTAGAGTTCTCAACAGTCACATCATATAAAAAATACATTATGGCAACATGATTTATCACAGTCGATGCTGACCTCATCAATAAGCAGAGGTTTTTTTCATCTATAATGTTACTCATTTTTCTCTTTTGAGTTTTTACTCTTAAGAATAAGGACATTATTCACAGCCCACACTTACTAAGTGAGAGGTTATGAAAATATCTACATAAATTACTTGGCATTATTCTGTACAGATTTAAACATCGTTGCTGTTGTTCAGTCCCTAAGTGGGGTGCAACTCTTTGTGACCCCAGGATTTCAGTGCAACAGGTTTCCCTGTTCTTCACAATCTTCTGAAATTTTCTCAAACTGATATCCATTGAGTAGTGTTGCCACAGCTGTCTCATCCTCTGTGACCCCCTTCTCCTCCTGCCCTCAGTCTTTCCAAGCATCAGAGTCTTTTCCAAAATAACTCAGCTCTTCGCATCAGGTGGCCAAAGTATTGGAGCTTCAGATTCAATAACAGTCCATCCAGTAAATATTCAGGATTGATTTCCTTCAGGATTGACTGGCTTGCTCCCCTTGCTGTCCAAGGGACTTTTAAGAGTCTTCTCAAACACCATAGTTCAAAAGCATCAATTCTTTGGTGCTCAGCCTTCTTTATGGCCCAACTCTCACATCAACACAAAACTACTGGAAAAAATATAGTTTTGACTATAGGGACCTTTATTGGCAAAGTGATGTCTCTGCTCTTTAATATGCTGTCTAGGTTTGTCATAACTTTTCTTCCAAGGAACAAGTGTCTGAATTTTATGGCTGCAGTTGCCATCTGTAGTGATTTTGGAGCCCAAGAAAATAAAATCTGTCACTGCTTCCACTTTTTCCCCTGCTATTAGCCATGAAGTGATGGGACTAGATGCCATGCTCTTAGTTTTTTTAATGTTGAGTTTTAAGCCAGCTCTCTCATTATCGACTAACTCTCATTAAGAGGCTAAACTAAAGGAACCATCCTCTTCACTTTCTGCCATTCAAGTGGCATCATCTGCATATGTGAGGTTGTTGATATTTTTCCTGGCAGTCTTGGTTCCAGCTTGTGATTCATCCAACCTGGCATTTCACATGATGTACTTTGCATATAAGTTAAATAAGCAGGGTGACGATATACAGCCTTGTCATATACTCCTTTGCCAATCTTGAACCAGTTAAAATTACATCCTTGCTGAAGGCCTAGTTTATAAAACACATTTATAAACTGATAATAAAAAAGTGATAAATATCTTGATGTTGTTATTTAGCTGCTATGTTGTTCTGACTCTTTTGTGACCCCTGGACTGTAGCCCACCATGCTCCTCTGCTCATGGGATTTCTCAAGCAAGAATACTGCCCTGGGTTGCCATATCCTTTTCCAGGGGCTCTTCCCAACCCAAGGATTGAAACTGCTTTGACTGCATTGTCAGGATGATTCTTTCCCAGTGAGCCACCACAGCTGATTAAAAATCCCAAATATATTGGAGAATTGTGGAAGAAGTAGTGTTTACTCCTTTGGTTGTATCTTAGAGTTTCTTACCTAGAAACTCTAAACTTTAAATGTATTCCAGAAAACATACATCCTTCTTTACTTGTTTCAACTTGTAAAAATGTGGGAAGTCCTTATAGAGTTTTTGGAAGAACTGGCACAGTTAATGCAATAGGGAAAAAAAATCCCAATAGTCAACTTATAGGAGTAGAATGAATATACCTCTCCCTTCATAAGAATCTGTAAAGCTAGATCAATATTGCTAGAGCCATGAAAGAGTGATCTAACTAGATGCTTAGATGTGAGTCTTAACTATGGAACTAAAAGCTTCTAAATGTAATTTATGAATATTTTTTCTTGGTGATTAAAGGAAAGAGATCCAAAACCAGAAAGAAAGAGAGAGACAGAGAATAGAGAACTAAACAGCTGTAAATTTCTCCAGAAAGTACTAATCAAATCCTCTCTAATTTTCCCTGAGCAACAATCAGCAAACTTCTCATTAGAAGGAATTTTAAAAGGTTTGCTGATTTGCAAAACATGCCATGAGTGATGTATATACATTACTTGTATAATTGGTTTTGTGCATACATATGGCACATGCTATTTTGGAAATGTACCCCCTCTGTGTTCCTTATAGCTATTGCTCACTCTATTCCCTGATAATCATTTATAGTTACCATCACAGTTTTATTATTAGAAAAGTAATGAATCAGCAGTTTTACGCACTCTCCTTTAACAACCTAATCTTAGAAGTTTCCAAACCACAGTGTATATATAGTAATAGAAAGCAAGCAGATTGCCCAAAGTTATTTACAGATATTAGGCAGTACATTTTTCAGAGACCATCTAAACTTTAGTCAGTCTTCCATTTCAGTGTCCTTAACAAATTCTACTATTAGTCTCAAGGTAGTTTGGTTATATAATAAAACATGTTAAACTTTCAGTAAACTTACACTGATGTTGATATATTTATATTGATAATATAAATTTATTTCTATGTTTTCTCTAACTTGTAAAATTTATAGGAGGATAAATGCCTTACAATATCGTGTTGATTTCTGCCGTGTATCAATATGAATCAGCCGTAGGTATACATGGGTCCTCTCCCTCTTGAACCTCCCTCACACTTCCCACACCTATAGGTGTCACAGGGCAAAGGGTTTAAGCTCCCTAGGCCATACAGCGGATTCCCACTGGCTATCCATTTTACATATGGCACTGTAACTGTTTCTATCTGATTCTCTCAGTTCATCCCACCCTCCCCTCCCCGTTGTGTCCCCAGGTCTGTTCTCTAGGTCTGTGTCATAGCTAGGTTCTTCCCCAAACTGGTGAGATACACACAATATAGTTGTAGTTTTCAATTAGAGAAGCTGAAGGACAGATAAGTAGGAAAAGTGGAGTGTCTGCTCTTATTTTCACAGTTCTCAGATTTCTGTTTGGCTTGGAGATGAACTCAAGAGAAGCATGTTCCAGGAGACTGTTTTTATGTGAATGCTTCTATTTCAAATTACCTTTATTTCTATAGTTTAGGGGGCCAAGGTATTTGAATGTTTCCCTTTGCTATTTTTCAGATCCTAGGACAGAAACTTTAAAAAGTAAACAGTTTACAAATCACTATGCTAACCACAATCATATTTTAACAAGTAAATCATATTTAACTAGTAATCAGAAAAGGATGAATATAATTAATTTAATTGTTTTAAGCTCCTAGAGTAAATCAGCAAGCAGACACCAACAACCAGCCGCGCACTGAACGTATGAATTGCTTTATTGGAAACTGCAGTGGCAGATGGACCCAAGACCGATGACACAGCTTATCTGTTGATGCCTTGTTAAGCTTTTATTTCACTGTTCTTTAAAGTGAGAATTCAGGAGTCAAGGAAGCATCTGCCTCTGCTATTTCTCTAGAGGCAAATGAATCTGGTTCAAAGCATCCCGGAGAAGATATTTAGAGTAAAATATTAATAGGGAAGGTAGAACTTTATAGAATGATTAATGCACAGCAGAAAACCAACCCCAAAGCAAAAGACATAATCAGAAATTTCCTGGTATAGCAAAGAGTAACTGATAATATGACAAATTATCACTATGGCATTCAGCAAAGGTAAAACATCAGTAGTCCTATTTTGAAGTCTGTTTTTCCTCATGTCTTTGTTGTGCTGAGAATTAAATCTATACAGAATCTATAACTCTCTTATGACATGTTTGCAAAGTTGGTAAAAGTTACACAGTAAGAACTTCTCCATCTGCAAAGAAAAATACTTGTATTTATAATCTCAAGTAGTCTGCTACAGCCAATTTTTCTGTTTAGAATAAATTGATTTTTGGCTGTGCATAAATTAAATGTCAACACATTTTTCACATACCTACTTATGGGCAGCCAAAAACCAGGCTGTTGAGCTAGAAAACAAATTTAATACAAATAACTAGATCTTCTGTTCACTCAACAAATAGATGTAAAAGAAAAGGAGCTTTAGTGATCCTAAGTATGTCAGTGTTAATTAGTTGATTTGTGAAAAGAAATTCTGCCTGTTTCCTTCCTCCCATCATGGAACAGGAGAGCTGTTATATATTATCTTTCTGTTCAGCTATGTCTTATAATGTTCAGCTCCAGCTGAACAAACAGTAAGAGATAATAAAAAGTACTCATAGGGTGGTTTTGGTGTCACTTGAGGCTTCACAGGTGACAGAGTGGTAAAGAATCCTCCTGCCAATGCAAGAGACTACAAGACACTGGTTCGATCCCTGGATTGGGAAGATCCCCTGGAGTGAAAAAGGGCAACTGACTCCAATGTTTCTTGCCTGTAAAATCTCATGGACAGAGGAACTTGACAGGCTATAGTCCTTCGGGCTGCAAAGAGTCGGACACAACTGAGTGACTGAGCATGCATGCATGCATGCACATTGGTGTCATTGTTTGAAAATTTTCAATTTAAATTGACTATTTCCTCTAGAAAGATTTCAACTGAGTGCATGCAGCTGATACTATTTTCTCCCCTCATTGAAACAGAACGACTGTGTGTGTGTGTGTGTATGTGTGGGTATCTGTGTGTGTGTGCATATTTAATAAGTACCTACTGAGTGCCAAGAACTCTTCTAAGCACTGTGCCTTGGAGATACAGTAGAAAAGAAAGCAAGATTCTTAACTTTCAAAGAAGTCCAGCAATGAACAAACACATATAGAGTATGTCATGGAGGAGATAAGTGCCAGGAAGAACAGAGCAGGATAAGAAGGGCAGGTAGTGGTAGAAGTAGGAGGAATATTTTGAGAGATTCTCTTGGTGGTGACATCTGAGCATAGAGTTGAAGTTTGGGAGAAATTAGGGAGCTTGGGTATCTGGAGAAAAGTGTTCCCAACAGAAAAAGGAATGTCCAAAACCTTGAGACTAAAGTAAACTTAATGCTCTCAAGGATTGGCATGGAGGTCTTTGTGTCTGGAGTGGACTGACAGAGGAGAGGATGGGAGGCAGTCAAAGATATACCCAGGTTAAGGATGTTTAATTTTATTTTAACAGAGCAAGAAAGCTCTTAGAAACAGTATTATCTGTGGTTTTTAAATTGCCTTTGGTTCAGTATTATCAATTGTCATTTATATTATGTTTCAATAAAAAACTCAAATAAAATGGGAACTCAATATTGTGCTTCCCTAAATATTTGCTGCCCTGGATTGTGTCAACAGGCATCTGAAAAGATAAATTCTGTGATAACATGGCACCACTGTTGTGTTAACCTATTAACACACTGTTGCATAAAATTCATGTCAGATTCCTGTTATCATTGGTTCATAATTTTTCAACACTTTAGAATGGAAGAAGCACACCAAAGGAATAGTATGGAGTAAGAGACTGAGATCCATTAGTTGAGTGACTTGCCCACATTGAAAAAGTCGATTTATTCTGCTCTTGATTTTTTCAATAATGCTTATTTCATTTCAAAAAAAACTTAAGGTTTTAAAATAACATCAGAGCGTAACAGACAGTGATGTGCTGAAGCCAGCACATATCTGATCTCAGTTTTGTGCACCTGTATTCCTTACTCAAGATTTAATGACATCACATCCATCGGCAGCTTGAAATTAGCCATGGGGGTAGTACTTATACTGTGGAGATTGGTAAATGCTGCATACCAGGACTCTGTTTTTTCCTTTCTGGAGAACCTAATTACCATGCACATTTTCATGAAAAAGGAACATTTTAATATTAGTCCTGTATTGTACTTGCTACATGTTATTGAAAGTATATGCTTTGAGAGGTTAAATTCCAAGGAGGGAGAAACTAATCTAGTCATCTATATATCCATCCTATAATCTAGCAAGGGTGTGTTGACTCTAAACACTGTTACCTTAGTGGAGAAAATGTTTGATAAATTATCTTTTAAATTCAGTTCAGTTCAGTTCAGTCGCTCAGTCGTGTCCGACTCTTTGCGACCCCATGAACCGCAGCACGCCAGGCCTCCCTGTCTATCACTAACTCCCTAAGTCCACCCAAACCCATGTCCATTGAGTTGGTGATGCCATCCAGCCATCTCATCCTGTCATCCCCTTCTCCTCCTGCCCTCAATCTTTCCCAGCATCAGGGTCTTTTCCAATGAGTCAGCTCATCTCATCAGGTGGCCAAAGTATTGGAGTTTCAGCTTCAGCATCAGTCCTTCCAATGCACACCCAGGACTTATCTCCTTTAGGATGGACTGGTTGGATCTCCTTGCAGTCCAAGGGACTCTCAAGAGTTTTCTCCAACACCACAGTTCAAAAGTGTCAATTCTTCGGCACTTAGCTTTCTTTATAGTCCAACTCTCACATCCATACATGACCACTGGAAAAACCATAGCCTTGACTAGACGGACGTTTGTTGCTGCTTTTTAATATGCTATCTAGATTGATCATAACTTTCCTTCCAAGGAGTAAGTGTCTTTTAATTTCATGGCTGCAGTCACCATCTACAGTGATTTTGGAGCCCAGGAAAATAAAGTCAGCCACTGTTTCCCCACCTATCTGCCATGAAGTGATGGGACCGGATGCCATGATCTTAGTTTTCTGAATGTTGAGCTTTAAGCCAACTTTTTCACTCTCCTCTTTCACTTTCATCAAGAGGCTCTTTAGTTCTTCTTAACTTTTTGTCATAAGGGTGGTGTCATCTTCATATTTGAGGTTATTGATATTTCTCCTGGCAATCTTGATTCCAGCTTGTGCTTCCTCTAGCCCAGCGTTTCTCATGATGTACTCTGCATATAAGTTAAATAAGCAGGGTGACAATATACAGCCTTGATGTACTCCTTTTCCTATTTGGAACCAGTCTGTTGTTCCATGTCTTTCAAATTATTGGTTTTCTAATTGCAGTATTGTCAAGTAAAAAAATAGATCTACTATGTCAAATAGAAGTCTGACTGTATTTTATGTTTTTATTTTTTTCAGGAAGCCATTCTTATATTAGGTAGCCTTGGTCTGATTTTTGAGTGATAATTAAACAGATTCATGGATTTGGTGGGCAAAGCTTGATTTGTTGAAGCTACAGATTATTAAAACACATTTTTATTAGCCAATGTTTATAACCAGAGTAGAAATCCTAAATGTACAATAGTGACATGAGCAAATATGTGAGTATATACTTGTCGTTATTGTTGTTGTTCAGTTGCTAAGTCATGTCCGACTCTTTGCCACTCCACAGACTGCATCATGCCAGACCTCCCTGTCCTTCACTATCTCCTGGAGTTTACTGAAGTTCTTGTCCAAGTATTGTTACATTTAATAGACTTTATTATTCTTTTTTTTTTTTTTTGAGATGAAGCCCTCAACTGGATGAGATGAGATGTATTTCATTATGATACCATCAGAAAACTTTTGTGTTTAAGCATAGCTCTGAGAGTTATTCTGTAAACTTTGCCTTATGCTGATAGGGGCAACAGTTTTATAAATTTTGAAAATATAACCTTGGTCACAGAAGTAATTTAAAGATTAAACTATTCAGAATCTTTGAAGTATCTGATGCCTTATTTTTATATTTCTGTTGGTTACAGTAGTGCTAGAAAAGCCAATCTTGCAAAGGTCAATCCAAGATTATATATGCAATTTCCTCATGAGTTCAGCTAGAATATTAGGGAAGAACATAGAAAAAAGCTATTTAAATGAACAGGTTGCTCAGAATAAATAGTTTCTTGTTTCTGAATGAAAGGAAAAATATTAAACAACCAATATGGAAATGACTTTAACAAAAGATATAGAGCTAGTCTTCCTCTCTATGGATAGGAAATTGTGTGAAGAGTGTTTTTTGTTTGCTTGCTTGCTTCTTTGTTTAACTAGATCCAAAGGCAAGAAAAAACAGTAAATACCAAGTTGACATCACAGCATTAAATATCTAGAAATATCAGTTGTGTTTAAATCTCCAATGTTATGTCTAAAGGGGCAACTCATACTGCAAATGTTTAGCTACTTATGAATGGAGAATATTATTTGCATGTTTCCAATTCCTCACATGGTAACCAAATAGGCACATGCCATGCAAGTTCTTTGTTACAAAACTATCTTTGTGAATTGTAGAATACGAAGTTAGGCAAATCATGTATGTTAACACATGTTTTTCTACTTATCTAGCTATGGCAATTCTACTTATTCCTTCCAAAACTCAATGTCCCCAACTGTAAAAGTGAAGATTATACATGGTGAGGGATATAGAGTGTCTGCATAGCATAGTGCCTGCCAATAAGCAAGTACCAAAGTAAGTGAGCAACAAAAATTATTTTCACTTCCTCACCTCGTATTTCTCGGAAAAGCTCTTCAACAACATAGAGAGGAGAGATCCCGCCACCATCACCTGTATCAGAGCAGCTGCACTCCACAGCCCCAGGATGCTTTTGAAACTGCAGTCAACGTGAATTGTTCCCTCTGGAGATGTGAACAGTCTATGTCACTTTGCATGGTGACCTCACTCATTTTCTAGAGCTTGTGCTTTGCCTTTTGGTAGGTTGAAAGGATATGAAATAAATGGAAATTCTCAGAAGTTGAACGGTTTATTTTATATCATTTAAAAATATTTTACAAATTATTGCACTTCTTTATTTTTGGTTTAAGTGCTTGCTCCTGCTTTTATTCTCTAACTTTGAATGAGTGTTGAAACCATGCTGTGCCCAGAAGGGCTGATTGATTGTTTTAGCTTATTAGGGCTGGAAGTGTTAAATATAGATCTTCACAACAATGAAATTAGGGACAATCCTAAACCAGAGTTATATGAACTGCAGCTAATGAATGGTATGTATCATGTCCAGTTTTTGAATAATATCTTTTATTTACAGTAGTTGGGCTGTGCAGTGTGGGTAGAATGAAGGGGGGCTAGAGAAACTGAAGGCAGTTTCTGGGGAAATTTCAGTTAGTAGTAGAATGGCAATTCTTGTTTCAAGATTTTTCTATTGTGATATTTCCCTGAGAATTAAGTGATTACATAAATCCTTGTCATCCTTATATTTCAATGAATTATTTCTCTGAATAACTCATGCTGCTGCTGCTGCTAAGTCGCTTCAGTCGTGTCCGACTCTGTGCGACCCCAGAGACGGCAGCCCATCAGGCTCCGCCGTCCTTGGGATTCTCCAGGCAAGAATACTGGAGTGGATTGCCATTTCCTTCTCCAGTGCATGAAAGGGAAAAGTGAAAGTGAAGTCGCTCAGTCGTGTCCGACTCTTAGCGACCCCATGGACTGTAACCTACCAGGCTCCTCCGTCCATGGGATTTTCCAGGCAAGAGTACTGGAGTGGGGTGCCATTGCCTTCTCCGCTGAATAACTCATAGAAGCCCATTAATTATTTTTATTACATCAGTAAATATTCAGCAAATGCTATGCAACAAGAATGGTGTTCTTCACTGAGTATGTGGCAGGGAGCAAGATGGAAGCTCAGTTCACCAGTCAGTCATAGCATGAAGAAGAGGATAGATAATTAAAATAGAGCAGCATAGGACCGCAATCAGGGTAAATGCAGGGTGCCAGGAAAATGTGTCCAGTGCTGAAAGACTGTTAGAAATGATTTAGTACACTCTCGATAATGCAAAACTATGAGTCCATTGACTGTTGCCTTGGTTTGGTTCAAAAGACCTCTTCAGTGAATTTTGGATAAACAGGCATACAGTTTCCTTGGCAAAAAAGAAAATTACTTCAGTGAAATGTATTTGGAAAAAGTAAATTAAAAAATATGGGGTAATGATTCTCCCCAAAAGTATATATCAAGTAAGAGTTGCAGTTAAAATAAATACGATTTTTTTCAGTGTTCATGAAAACACAGACACTAGAAATTTCAACTTGAAATGCAGCATAGAGAATTTCCATGTTAATGGTAATAATTAGAACAGCTGTTGTACTGTTGTAATAAAAAGATCAGGATTCTAGAGCGCAAATCCTGGTACTTCCAGAACTTGAACAGCATATTTCTCTTAAGCCTCAGAATCCTTGCCTGAAAGGGGGCATAATAATGCTTATATAATTGAGCTGCAGAGAGGATTAAATAAGATGATGATGGAAAAATGCTTCATTAAATACCTGATATCTTGAAAGCAGTGAATCAGAAGGAGTTTAAAAGAAATAGCTACCTAACTAATAACTGTCAGATCTTATGGTTACATAAGAAAATGTAGGCAAAGTAGAGCTTTTCTTTACCTGAAATAAAATTCTGACAGTATTTTCCATTTCCAACTTGAATTTAGCCCTTATGGTGCCCCAAAATTGGAACAGTTCTCAGCATTGTAGCCATTTGTTGTCCATGGAAATGCAGCAGACTCCCCAGTTGCACTGTCTCAGAAATGTAGCTTCTGGGAAGCATGCACAGCAGGACCCTGATTTCAAATGCCTCCTCATCCTCTCCTACCTCCCTCTGTTATTGCCTCAAAATTATTCTTTTCATCAGGAATAATATTTTTTATCAGAAAGAGCCCACAAAGCAGTATAAGAAGAGCTTTCTTTTATAGTTGGGATATGATCCTAGCTGTATGTTATTAATTGAATTTTTTCTCCTAATACATATTGAAAGAGTGCCTACCACGTGCTAGGCACTGTTTTAAGCTCTGGAGATACTAGAGTGGACAATAGACTTCGTATCCCATTACTGAGTTTATGTGGTACTGAAAAATGAAATGAATAGAATAAACAAATATGTAGAACATAACTTATAATGCTGAATGATTTTGGCAATAATTCAATAACCAGTGCTCTAATTTCATTTTAAAGAAGCTATCAAGGGAACTAGGAAGGAGATTTACCCTGTATACTCTTATTGTTGAAAGACGCTTGTAAGAAAGGTGACAGAAATTGTTTTTGAAGCCAAGTTCAAGTGCCCAGTGGACAAGGAGAAGTTCAAGAGCCAATGGAGAGTGAGGTCAAACAAACCAGAACATCAGTCTGGAGCAGAGCAAGGTTTATTGCAAGAGCCAAGCAAGGAGTACAGGCTGCTTATGCTCAGAAGACCAAACTCCCTGATGGATTTCAGGGAAACATTTTTAAAGCAAGGTGAGGGAGAGCATTGCAGACTGCATGATCAGCTTGTGCATGATTCTCTGGTTGATGGTGACGTCACAGGATCATTATTACTCATGTTAACATCATCAGTCCTTAGGCTCCAGCGGGTCTGGAGGCTATGGGCTCATGCTCATTGTACAGTTAACTTCTATCTGGTGGGTGTTGTAGTATCTGCAAAACAGCTCAAGTATGTGCATCAGTCACTGTTATCTCTGCCTTTCAGGGAGGATATAAAGATTCTGTGACTGCCATATGACTGATTTACCAGTTCTCCTCACTTGACTGCTATTTTTTGTCACTATGTGTTTACAGTCTTTAAATCATTAATTCTTGAGCCAGCCTTTTGTGACTCAGGAAAGCCTAGGAGACTAAAGCTTTTCTACAAATAACAAGCAGACAGGGGACATGCGAATGGGGGAATCTATTTGAGGAAATTCCAATAGGTTCCTGATTAGTTACAGATGCAGGACTGAAAGCATTTTTCTCTCCTTCCCTGTTGCAAGTAGCTACCTTAGAAACTCCCAAAATGGAACTGATTTCATATAAAAAAAAATTCTAGTACATTCAGATTTCTAAATAATGGTATTTATGTTGTATAATTTTGGTTTATGACAGTATTGAGGTATGAAAATAATTTGCCGTTTCTATGATTTTCCCATTTCTTTGTGATAATGCATTGCATGTTTCAGATTTTTATGATATGTGTATGTGTGAAATCTCTGAAAGATTTCTTTAGTCCAATAAAATTAACTTAGAATGAACTTTTCTTTGTAAGTCTAATTTAGAAATTTGAGCAAATCTACTTTCTTCAAATCCAGTTCACTCCCTTATTTACTCTGGCTTTTAGAAAGATGGTTTTTAGTGGAAAAAAAGCTGTCCTGCAAATCTTGCAAATAAATCAACAACTTATCATAGATTTTACATGCATCACAAATTTCCAGAGTCAAATTTTGTGGTAATAATGTCATCCTGAAAAGAACTGCAGCTGTCTATTCAGGTATGTTCAATTTCTACTTGATAGGAATAATTACCTTCCACCCTCAGTAGGTAATTGCCTTTTGATTGAGGTCATCAGAGCAATCAAGACAGCGAGAGGTGGAAATCTCAGGTTGGATGGGAGACAAAGGGAAGAATCATGAACAGAAATTTAAAAGGAGAATAAGAAAGAAGAGATTTAATTTGCTTCTAATATTTTATTTTGTAGCAATACCTTGGATAGTAGTAATTAAAATCACCATAATGTACAACCTAGGTTAATTGGTTTGATAGCTTTTTTTTTTCCAGTGGAAAACTAAATATTTTTAAGCATTTGATTAGGATCATTAACACATTCATATAAACGACCACTTACTGTCTAATATAGGTTGCAATAATTTATTGCACATATATCATGAAAAAGGGAACTGTTCTAGGTGCTGGGCTAGATAGAGATGAGAAAAAAATAAATAATATTTCTGTCCTAACAGAGTTAATATTCTGATGGTTGAAAAAACAAAACAAAAGAGATAAAAAAACAAGAAACAAAACAAAAGAAAGAATAATGGAGTGGATTGTTATTCCCTTCTCCAGGGGATCCCCAACCCAGGAAATGAACCCAGGTTCTCCTGCATTGTAGGCAGATTCTTTACCATCTAAGCCACTGGGGAAGCCACCAGGAAAGATTAATAAGTGCAACCCCTAAACTTCCAGATTGTGACTTGTGAATGTCAGGGAAACAATTAAAAAGAAAGCTTTCTTCCATCCCAGGAATCTTCTCCACAAATGAAGTAGAGAAAGAAAACAACTTTTTATGAATAAACATTGAACTAGAATATGATATTACATCACAGATAATCAGCTAAGTGATGGCAAAGACAGGAATCTCACCACTTATTTAGCCAATCAAACACTACTCATTATATGTGTTCAAAAAAATAAACAACAACTAGTTCTCAAGTAAGAAGTCTTGACAACATCTTTTGTCATACATTCAGTTCAGTTGAATCGCTCAGTCATGTCCAGCTCTTTGTGACCCCATGGACTGCAGCGTGTCAGGCTTCCCTGTCCATCACCAAGTCCCAGAGCTTACTCAAACTCATGTCCATTGAGTCAGTGATGCCATCCAACCATCTCATCCTCTGATGTCCACTTCTCCTCCCACCTTCAATCTTTCCCAGAACCAGAGTCTTTCAAATGAGTCAGTTCTTTGCATCAGATGGCCAAAGTATTGGCATTTCAGCTTCAGCATCAATCCTTCCAATGAATATTCAGGACTGATTTCCTTTAGGATTGACAGGTTGGATCTCCTTGCAGTCCAAGGGACTCTCAAGAGTCTTCTCCAACACCACAGTTCAAAAGTATCAATTCTTTGGTGTTCAGTTTTCTTTATAGTCCAACTCTCACATCCATACATGACTACTGGAAAAATCATAGCTTTGACTAGACATACCTTTGTGGGTAAAATAATGTCTCTGCTTTTTAATATGCTGTCTACGTTGGTCATACTTTTTCTTCCAAGGAGCAAGCATGTTTTAATTTCATGGCTGCAGTCACCATCTGCAGTGATTTTGAAGCCCAAGATAATAAAGTATCTCACCATTTCCCTTGTTTCCCCATCTATTTGCCATGAAGTGATGGGACTGGATGCCATGATCTTAGATTTCTGAATGTTGAGTTTTAAGCCAACTTTTTCAGTCTCCTCTTTGACTTTCATCAAGAGGCTCATTAGTTTTTCTTTGCCCTCTGCCATAAGGGTGGTGTCATCTGCATATCTGAGGTTATTGATATTTCTCCCAACAATTTTGATTCCAGCTTGTGCTTCATCCTGCCTGGCAATTTGCATGATGTACTCTGCACAGAAGTTAAATAAGTTGGGTAGCAATATTCAACCTTAACATACTCCTTTCCTGATTTAGAACCAGTCTGTTGTTCCATGTCCAGTTCTAACTGTTGCTTCTTGAACTGGATACAGATTTCTCAGAAGGCAGGTCAGGTGGCCTGGTATTCACACCTCTTGAAAAATTTTCCAGTTTGTTGTGATGCACATAGTCAAAGGCTTTGGCATAGTCAATAAAGCAGAAGTCATACATAGTTCATCCTATTTTACCATTAATGTGAGTGACCATCTATGGTACCTTCTAGGCTTTATCCATACCAAAAACAACCAAACTTCTACTTTTGTAGGTAGTTTTGCTACTTAGAGCAGGCTAGCCACTGAAGTTAGGCTCCCGCCTTTCCGGAAAAATTGGGAGATGAGGGCACTATTTTCCTTGATATTTACATTTCAAACAGATGGGTTCCAGTTCCTTGAGAAAGCCATTTTTGAAGCCTTAAAACTGACAAAAGTCTTTTCAAAAAGTTTCTAAAAAGATTCATATACATTTCAAAGAGACTGACATGTTTTCTAAGGTAAATATTCTAACAAAAATAAAATAGAAGCACATCTCTTCCTTCATTTTGAATAAAGGGAATTACACTTATTTTTAATTGTTAAACATCAATTAAGATATTCCTACACAAGTAATACCTAACATCTGTGATCTTTATAAAGTGCATGCTGATTGTCCAGTGATCCTTTTAAAATGAAGATTCTGGATTTTTTTCTTTGTTATTTAGCCATTCCGCATGAACTGTGGGATATTAGTTCCCAGGCCTGGGATTGCACCCATGGCCTCTGCAGTGGAAATACAGAGTCCTAGCCACTGGGCCACAAGAGAATTCTCATTCATATTCTGTTTTAAGGAATGTGCTGTGGGGCCTGAATGTCTGCAATCATAACAATCTCCCTGGAAATGTGAATTCTGCTGGGCAGGGGAGCATGCTTTGAGGAACAAGGTTAGATGTGGCGCTAAGAGAGTCAGTGAAGGAGCAGTGACTAGGATGAGGGTGTGGTTAGATAGGTAGAATCAGGTCATGTAGGCTCTTGTAGATTATCTAAAAGACTTTTGGTTTGAGTGAGACTGAAGCCTTGGAGTATGTAAGCAGAAGAATGACATGCTGTGGTATAGTTTTTTAAAGAATCAATCCAACTGCATCAAGGAAAATAAACTGTAGGGTGACAAAGGGATTAGAAAAAGACCATTGCAGTAATCCCAGTGAGAGTGGATTGTGGCTGGACCATGGTAATATGGAGGGGCTGAAATGTAGAATGAGTCTGGATATATGAGATGGGATATGAGAGAAAGACAGAAGTTGAGGATGATCATAAGGATTTTTGGCTTGAGAATTAAAAAAAAAAAAACAAAAAAACAAAAAACAATGTCTGTGCCATTTATTTCTGCCATGGAAAAAAGGAGATCAGCCCTGGGTATCCCTTGGAAGGACTGATGTTGAAGCTGAAACTGCAATACTTTGGCCACCTGATACAAAGGGCTGACTCATTGGAAAAGACCCTGATGCTGGGAAAGATTGAGGGCAGGAGGAGAAGGGGACGACAGAGGATGAGATGTTTGGATGGCATCATCGACTCGATGGACATGGGTTTGGGTGGACTCCGGGAGTTGCTGATGGACAGAGAGGCCTGGTGTGCTGTGGTTCATGGGGTTGCAAAGAGTCAGACACGACTGAGTGACTGAACTGAACTGAACTGAACTGAACTGAACTGATGGAAAAAAAATATAAGAAGAGGGAGCAAATTTGGAGGAGAAAATCAACAAATGTACAATGAGAAGTTAGATACAGGATTTGGGGGACTCTGTATTTTGTCTCTAGAAATTATCAGCTGCTCAGATACAGAAAAGAGTAACTAGGTTAAAAATTTAACCAGAGTGCGGGATTTGTTAGAGGAAAGAAGAAAGGGATATATTGACAGTGTATGCAAGGGAGTGTTTATCCAAAAAGCTATACTACCTATGTTGATTAAGGATGGAACAAGAACGGGAGAGGAAGAAAGAGAGTGGAAAGCTGCTAGGGTCAATAGATTAGAGGTTTTTTCTGGAATCAAGGTACTAGAATGAGTGATCCAGAAAACAGAAAGTGGAGGTTGAAGAATGGGGTGTGTAAAATCGCTATAATGTAGCAAATGAAGTTCTTGGTAATGATTCGATACAGTATTGAGTGGTTGTAGTACCTAGTGAGTAGCTAGATTATTAGCATAAAGGTTTTTGAACTGAAAGGAAAGGTTATTGGAACAATTTCTGTCTTGTTACTGTTACCACCAAAGATTTCCAGATTCCTGTGGGAGGGAGAAGACAGTAGCTCCTTGTTAAAATCGAAGGATAAAGGTAGTGACTCTAGAGGTATGAAAGACCAGGAAGTTTAGAGAGCTGTGTAGGTTGATGGCCTGATCTTCCTTCAAAACTGGGCTACTTAGAGAGGATACTTCTATCCTCTCTAAACTTCGGGAAGCAGTAATGAGGAACAAAGATGATATTTATCTCACTTCCCAGCCTGCTGAATACTGTAGAGAAAAGATGACTACTGAGAATGCAACAGAGAAAGCACAGAGAAAACCAAGATTATTTAGAACAAAAGGTGAAGGGGATGCTAAGAAAAAAAAAAAAAAAAGATGTTGAAAATATAGTAATCTTGCTAATAACTGACTGATTTAAAAGAAACAGAGGAAAGTCAATGATTGTGATTGTCCTTATGGTTTATTTGGTAAAATAGAAAGTATGTAGGTGTGGGTGTGAGAGTGTATATACATATACATTGTACTTTGAATATCATATTGCTTAAGGAAAATCAGATTGTGTTCACATCTACAATGATATGCTTAGTATTAAAGATGTATTTTTCTTTTGGTTTAATACATAATAGTATATTTAAGTTAATTTCTAATCTTGCCTTCTAGGTGTTGAATTAAGTGTTGCTCGATCATATGGTAGCTCTATTTTTAGTTTTTTAAGGAATCTCCAAACTGTTCTCCATAATAGCTGAACCAGTTTACATTCCCACCAATAGTAGTATGAGGGTTCTCTTTTCTCCACAACCTCTCCTCAGCATTTATTGTTTGTAGATTATTTGATAATGGCCATTCTCACATGTGTGAGGTCATAATTCATTGTAGTTTTAATTTGCATTTCTCTAATAATTAGCGATGCTGAGCATCTTTACATGTGTTTGTTGGCCATTTGGATGTCTTCTTGAGAGAAATGTCCATTCTATGGGTTGAGTTTTCACTTTATATTTTCTTTAGCTGTGCAAAATCATTTAAGTTTAGTTATATCCCATTTGTTTATTTATTTATTTTTATTATTTTAATTCCTCTAGGAAGAGGATCAAAGAAGACTTTGCTGTGATTTGCTGTGAAAGAGTGGTCTACTATGTTTTCCCCTAAGAGTTTTGTAGTATCTGGTCTTACATTTAGGTCTTTAATCCCTTATGAGTTTACTTTTCTGTTTGATGATAGAAAATGTTTAAATTTCACACTTTTACCTGTAGCTGTCCAGGTTTCCCAGCACCACTTATTGAAGAGACTGTTTTATGCCCATTGTATATATTCTTGCCTTTTTTGTCATAGATTCAATGATCATAGCTGCATGGATTTATCTCTGGACTTTCTATCCCATTCTATTGGTCTACATTTCTGTTTTTCTGCCAGTACCATGCCATTTGGATTACTGTAGCTTTGTAGTATAGTATGAGGTCAGGGACTCTGATTCCTTCAGCTCTGTTTTTCCTTCTCAAGATTGATTTGGCTATTTGGGATCTTTTCTGTTTCCACATATCCAGGGAAAACCATGATTCAATAAGATACATGTACCCCAATGTTCATTGTAGCATTATTCTGAATAGCCAGAACATGGAAGCAAACTAAATGTCTATCAGCAGAGGAATGGATAAAGAAAATGGAATATTACTTAGTCATAAAAAGGAAGAAATAATGCCATTTGCAGTGACACTGCTGGACCTAGAGATTGTTATACCGAGTGAAGTAAGTCAGACAAAGACAAATATCATACAATGTTGCATATATGTGGAACCTAAACACATAGTACAAATGAGCCTATCTTCAAAACATAAATAGAGTCACAGACGTATAAAACAAATTTTTGGTTACCAAAGGGTAGAGGAGGGGAGCAGGGTGGGATAAACTGAGAAATTTGGATTGACATATACCTACTACTATGTATGAAATAGATAACTAGTAAAGACCTACTGTGCATCCCAGGGGACTCTACTCAGTGCTCTCTGATGGCCTACGTGGGACTACAATCTTAAAAAGAGTGGATGTATGTATATAACTGATTTGCCTTCCTCTACAGTAGAAAGTAACACAGCATTGTTAATCAACTATGCTCCAATGAAAATTAATTTTAAAAATGTTACCCAGTACCAAGAAAGGTTAAAGAATAAATAAAGACACATATTTAGAAACAGCAAAAAATAAAGTATTGATGAAGTTAAGTCCAACATTTGGCCTTCAATGGGTATTATTATATACAATTATATAATAATATTCAAAACACTAAGGAGAGACTCTTCTAGCTTGTATAGTTCCTAAGATTATCAGTCACATGATGTGGATTCAATCTATGTGAGAACTGACAGACTGGAACATACGTGATTTATGGAAAGGGTGGTTTCTTGAAGTAATTTTGAAAAGGAGGGGTTTGGGATTTGAATATTGATTATAAACTTCCAAGCATGGTGGCCCAGGGATGCTGTTATTTTGGATATGCCTAAAACAGATTGTGTTTTACTGTTACTTGTGTTTATTATACTAAAACAACTGAAGTCTGTTTCAGAATATAAGGAAGCTGATCAAATAGGACTTGTCAGAAAATATTGAGAAGTTATTATCATTACTGGTGTTTATTATATATTCAGCATCATAATGTACTCAATGCCATGGCTATCATGAAGGTTACAATCTCAAACCCAGGCATATATAATTTTAGATGAAAAGACAAATGTTTTAATTTGCTTAATTATTTAACTAGCTCATTAAAGAAGGTAATGAATGAATCAGATTTAGGAATAGACAGTGCATTTGGCTCCACAACTTTGATTTTCTCTCCAATATCAGGAGAAAATTTGAAAAAACACATTTTGATGCAATGACAATGTCATATTTATCACCTAGCATATTTCTGATAAAACAGTAGATGATAAGTCATTCTTTTCAAAATACTTTTATATTTTTCTAAATGATATACAGAAACCAGCCATATTCCATGCTTAAGTTAGCATAATAAATCTACTTTAGTTTACTGAGTTGAGGTTTAGAGGTTTTGTTTAAGAAACAATGTACCCCATCATATTTTATATTGCAGGTAAAGGAATATTTTATTTCACATTTAAATCATTTCCTCTGGTTTTATGAAACAGAATAAGATGCATAGCTTTTAATTTTCTTTGCTATTCTCAGAAGGCTTTAGTATAATTTAAGTTTTCTCACACTTCTTGAAGTCTGTGTTAAGAAATAACATAAGGCAAGTTTGTTCAATATAGGACATAGCTTCTCTAATAAGAATCCTTTTAAGTATCTTCTTTTGACCAGCAGAAATTCTTTAAATCTACTGATAGTAACTGAGGAGATAAAGCAACTTATCTTTAACAGCTGTGTTTGTTTATATTCTTCATTTTCAGAAGCATGTTCCTATATAATAGGTGCCAAAAAGTTTCTGAGGAAATGGTATACATATTTAGAAAGCCCATATTTATAGTAGGTATTTTGTTTTGACAATTTAAGAAAAACGTCTTAATTAAAATGAACACCATACTGGCTTCTCAGCAAAGTCAGTAATCAAGAGCATTTGGTATATATTATTTAAAAATTTAATCTCATGTTCAATTTCAGGATCATAGTCAATATATCTTTTAACAATTTATCTTTTAACAGCTATGTAATCAGAATGCTTGAAGGAAGGATAGATTTTAAATCTAAATAAATTTATTTGTGCAACTGATTATAGATTTCTTTATAGTAACAATGTCATCTTTTAAGTCTGAAATGATAGTTATTAGGAAAATATTGCAATGTGATATCAGAAGTACAAATATATTCTTTCTTTCATTATATGAAAGGCAGCTTGACAATTCTCTTATGACATGAATCAAAAAGACTTACTTCCTAATAGCAATATTCATAATTACCATTTCTTACACATACTTATTTTGCTAGTCTCTTCATGTTCATTGTCTCTATGTTTACAACAACCGCACAGAACTGTCATCTTTTTGTGGACAAGAAGTAGATTTGTCAAGATAGCATGGGCATGCCATATTAATAAAAGATCTCCAAATCTCAGTGGTTTAAGAAAAGCAAAAGTTTATTTCCTGCTCAGGAAAATTCTGCTGTGGTCTAGGTGACTCATCAGCTGTTGCTCTTGAGATCATTCAGGAATTAAACCTTCTGGGATTTTTGTGGTTTTACTGTCTTAGCAGGGGGCCTTCACCCTAGAGAACACAGCACAGAGTTCACACTGAAACTCACACCTGCCCCCTTTATGCTTCACCCTAGAAATGGCATGTCTCTTCAGTTTGTAACACTCTGCCCACATCCTGTCACATGGATCTGCTTAACTGGAAATGGGGCTGGAAGGGAAAGAGAAAATATGTAAAATTTAGTGAGCATTATCTACTCTGACAAATGGAGAGAACACTAAGTCTCAGATCAGTCCAATAACTTGTCTATAGTATATAAACAATGTTCTATCTATTATCAAACCCACATCATTTCTTATGTATTGGTGTACCATCCTTTAATGAGGAATTATATGCAATACCCAAAGAAACCTGAATGACCTTTATTGTCATGTTACACCATTTGTGTGAGAGTGTGCATCATAAGTAGTTCCAGTTGTGTCTGACTCTTTGTGACCCTATGGACCATAACCTGCCAGCCTTCTCTTCCCATGGGATTCTCCAGGCAAGTATACTGAAATGTGTCGCCATGCCCTCTTCCAGGGGATCTTCTCGACCCAGGGATTGAACACATATCTCTTACATCCCCTGCATTGGCAGACAGATTCTATACCACTGGGCTTCCCAGGTGGCACTAGTGGTAAGGAACCCATCTGCCAATGCCAGAGACATAAGAAAGGAGGGTTGGATCCTTGTGTTGTGAAGATTCTCTGGAGGAGGGCATGGCAATCCACTCCATTAGTCTTGCTTAGAGAATCTCATGGACAGAGGACCTGGCGGGCTGTGGTCCACAGAGTCACAAAGAGTCAGACACGACTAAACCGGCTTAATGAGGACATTCATAGGGAAGGCACTTATTAAATATTTCAGACCATCATAGAAATAATTGTAATTATAGTGCAAGATTTTATAGTTGTTAGGAAAGGTAGAATTCAACTTTAAAATGATTGATCATTTGATCAAATTTTCACAGACATTTCAGAGTTGAACGTGTTCTCAAAGATCTTGGAATCCAACTAAACATGAACTTCTTTTATAACAGATCTATTAAAGTTCTTACTATTTGAAAGAATAAAGAGAGATCACTTAGAATCAGGGACATCTGATTTGAATCCCAATTGACTAGTGGTGAGTTCCTTACCACTAGCACTACCTGGGAAGCCTGTTGTGGTAACAGTGATGTTAATTATTACTTATCGAGTGCTGAGCTGGGGATTGTGATAAGTATTTTATGATATTACTTTATTCATACAGAGAACAGTATGAGGTAGGTAGTATAATTTTCCTCATTTCACATTCTGATAAATAGAGACCCAGAGAGTTTGTATTTCTTGTGTTGAGATTCACAGTGAGACTGGTCAGATACCATGCTCCTGGCTGAAACTATGTTGCTGTCCTGACCATTAACCATTTTCCTGATATCTTATACAGCTTACTTATTTTTGGATCTTAATTACTTCACCATATTTGTCAGGATGCTTGCTGACGTACACTTTTCTCATCTTGTAATTATTCTTTTTATAGTAATTGGTGTTCTCATGACTTTATCATTGACAGGCATTGCCTTGTTAGATTCAATTCATCTGATCCATTATCAAAAAACTTTATTATTACCTCTAGATTACTTTTTATTCATTGAAGTCAATAATAATTTTTATGTTTGCTGTGCTATGCTTTCTAAGTTGCTTCAGTTGTGTCTGACTCTGTGCAACCCTATGAACTGTAGCCTGCCAATCTCTTCTGTCCTTGGGTTTCTCCAGGCAAGAATACTGGAATGAGTTGCCATGCCCTCCTCCAGGGGATCTTCCCAACCCAGGATAATACCCATGTTTCTTAAGTATCCTGCATTGGCAGGTGTGTTATTTACCACTAGCATATCATGAGGAGCCCCAATTTTTGTTTATAACATTGTAGTTACAGAGTACTACCAAATTCAATATTTTGTTTTCTCACAATAACTCTCATAACAGTTCCCACTTCACTAGCCACCTTTCTTTCTTTACTGAAAGCTCTTTTTTCATGTACTCAACAACTTCCCAATGTTTGAGTACCTGAAGACTTCATCCTGGGTCACCTTTTTATTTCTATTTATAACCACTCTCTAAGTTTTCTCTATTTCCAAGCTGTAATTCCTTTGATATGCTGGAAACTTCCAAATGTGCTTTTTTACCACCAGCCTGTCCACCGGGCTTCATGTTCTCATATCCAGCTTCTCATTCAACTTTGTCTTTTGGATAACTAATGGATATCTTTTATTTCAGTTCAGTTCAGTTCACTCAGTCGTGTCCGACTCTTTGCGACTCCATAGACTGCAGCACACCAGGCCTCCCTGTCCATCACCAATTCCCAGAGTTTACTCAAACTCATGTCCATTGAGTTGGTGATGCCATCCAACCATCTCATCCTCTGCCGTCCCCTTCTCCTCCTGCCCTCAAACTTTCCCAGCATCAGGGTCTTTTCCACTGAGTCAGCTCTTCTCATTAGGTGGCCAAAGTATTGGAGTTTCAGCTTCAGCATCCGTCCTTACAAAGAATATTCAGGACTGATTTCCTTTACGATTGACTGGTTGGATCTCCTTGCAGTCCAAGGGACTCTAAAGAGTCTTCTCCAACACCACAGTTCAAAAGCATCAATTCTTTGGTGCTCAGCATTCTTTATAGTTCAGCTCTCACTTCCATACATGACCACTGGAAAAACCATAGCTTTCACTAGATGGACCTTTCTTGGCAAAGTAATGTTTCTGCTTTTTAATATGCTGTCTAGGTTGGTCATAACTTTTCAAGGAGTAAGCCTCTTTTAATTCCATGGCTGCAGTGACCATCTGCAGTGATTTTGGAGCCCAAAAAAATAAAGTCTCTCATTTACATTGTCCAAAAGTGAAGTTCAAGTTTCCTCTCTAAATATTTCAGTGTCTTTATTGTTATTATTTGAATAAAATAATTGAAAACAAAAATTTTAAAAAGTTATATGGGCTTGGGGATTAGTATGTTACCTGTCAAAGACTACTCAATTAGATCACGACAGATAAATGTTGATGATCTTCATTGATATTGGGTTGACCAAAATGTTCATTTGTCAATGTCTTGTGGAAAAATTTGAACAAAATTTTTGGCCAACCCATACAACTATGTGATTTCCTTAAAGTCACACAGCTTGGAAGGGCTTTAATGGGAGTTGCAGGTGGATTTGTTGCTATGTATTTATAACATGGTTTTCCATTTTTATGATCACCTAAACTTGACTTCAAACATTATTATGTTTAAATATGTATTTTATGAAAATGTTAATTTTGAAAATTCACCCAAATACTTTGATTAAATCATATAAAATTAATTGTAACATCAGTAATATAAAATGCTGAATAATTATTTTTAATTTTATATAATTTTTGTTTGTTTAGCTGACCATAACATATTTACCAAGTAATTTGAAGGATTAAAAGCTCTACAGAAAATTGTAAAAAACATTTTAAATTTCCATTACCATGAGGCAATCACTGCTGTGTTTCATATTTAATTCTTTTTTCTATTTTTTTTAGATTAGATCATGTTTAACATACAGTAGGGTATCCTGTTTTTGTAGCTTAGCGAAAGTGTTTATATATTGAATGCTTATAAATTATTATTTTAGTGCTACATTTAAACTAATAAGTAAAGATTTAGTCATGTTAGAAGATCAATGGTCAAATAAAAATGAATTATTTGGGTCCCTTTAAGACTCACCTCAACTTCAAAAATTGCCAGTTGATTAAACAAACATTTAATGAGACATGATAAAAATACAGTTGACCCTCAGTACCTGTGAGGGTTTGTTTCTAGGACCTACCAAGGGATACCAAAGTTCGAGGAGTCCCTTAAAATGGTATACCGTTTGTATATAACCTGTGAGCATGATCCAACATACTTAGTCACCTCTTAGTCACCTGTATAATACCTAATACAATATAAATGCTGGGTAAATAGTTGTCAGTGCATAGTAAGTTCAGGCAGAGAAGGCAATGGCACCCCACTCCAGTACTCTTGCCTGGAAAATCCCATGGACGGAGGAGCCTGGTAGGCTATAGTCCATGGGGTCGCTAAGAGTCAGACATGACTGAGCGACTTCACTTTCACTTTTCACTTTCATGCACTGGAGAAGGAAATGGCAACCCACTCCAGTATTCTTGCCTGGAGAATCTCAGGGATGGCGGAGCCTGGTGGGTTGCCGTCTATGGGGTCGCACAGAGTCGGACACGACTGAAGCGACTTGGCAGCAGCAGCAGCAAGTTCAGGTTTTGATTTGGAAACATTTTGGATTTTTTTCAAATATTTTTGATCCATAGTGATTGAATCCATGGGTGCAGAACCCATGGATACTGAGTGTGAACTGTATTCAGTGATAATTTATTTCATGTCCAAATTGTCAAAGTGACTTTTGTACACTCAAGGGACTAAAAGACTAGTATAATTATAACACAGACAGTTGCAGCAGAGGAAAGATGAGATTATGACTCAAATCAGAGATAGCTTATGTAGATGTGTGGGATGCCAAGTATAATGAAGATTTAGGGACTAAATGCATGCATGTTAAGTGACTTCAGTTGTGCCCAACCCTTTGAGACCCTATAGACGGTAGATCGCCAGGCTTCTCTGTCCACGGGATTCTCCAGGCAAGAATATCGGAATGGATTGTCATGCTCTCCTCCAGGGGATCTTCATGACCCAGGGATTGAACCTGTGTCTCTTAACATCTCCTGCATTGGCAGGCAGGTTCTTTACCACTAGCGCCACCTGGGAAGCCCAGGGACTGAATATGTGCCTTTAAATAAAAGACATATCAATTTTAAAAAATTAAGATCTACAGTTTTAAACAGACCTGTTCAAATGTGCCAAATTTAACTTTCAGTGCATTGGAGAAGCAAATGGCAACCCACTCCAGTATTCTTGCCTGGAGAATCCCAGGGACGGAGGAGCCTGGTGGGCTGCCGTCTATGGGGTCGCACAGAGTTGGACACAACTGAAGCGACTTAGCAGCAGCAGCAACACTTCATATTTATCTCTAAACCTAGATATATATTATATATTTAGGTGTAGATAAGAAGCACTCATTTTGCCTCCTCCTACAATTAAGATTCTTTAAGAAATGTATACAAGGAAATGCACTAGCATTTGGAATCGATTATACAATATGCCCCAAATACCTAGATAATACAGATGTGAGTGGAATAAAGGGAATAAACTATATGAAACAACATAGATAATTCAAATGAATTAGAAAAATAGCAAGTGTTAAAGCACTAAAATGATTGAATATAGCAATGAATATATTAGTTTGTGTGTATGTGTGTGGTTATGCTGAGGATTTAATTCACTACAATATATTTCCTTCAGTTAAAAAAATGTTTTCTTCACATTTTTTCCATAATTTTCAATAAATGAGGATAATTACCTCTACAAGTGATTCATCTCGATAAGTGCTCTTATAAATTACAGCAGCTAATTTTTAGTGAATTAGGTTTATTGGGACACGGCTGTGTTAAAAGGTGTATGTTTTTCTGTTGAAATTTTCTTATTAAGTTAATGACTTCTTGTGCAACTAAAATGACACCTGGAATTATTACTAACATTTAAAATCTAAACTCTTTTGTTTGGACATAAAACAGAATTTATTTCCTTGGTTTTGGCACCTATAATTGAGAACAATCTCTATTTATTTTATTTAAAAATGTTAAGAAATTATTTGCATACCATTATACCTAACATGAATAGACAACTTAGTCTTCCCAATCCACTGTCTTTTCTCCATAGATGTTCAGAATTGTCTGTTAGATAGCTAGTTATGGATAGTCACTAATCCAGATAATTAGTGGATCATTATTATTATTATTTGGAGAAGGCAATGGCACCCCACTCCAGTACTCTTGCCTGGAAAATCCCATGGATGGAGGAGCCTGGTAGGCTACAGTCCATGGGGTCACTAAGAGTCGGACACGACTGAGCAACTTCACTTTCACTTTTCACTTTCATGCATTGGAGAAGGAACTGGCAACCCACTCCAATGTTCTTGCCTGGAGAATCCCAGGGACGGTGGAGTCTGGTGAGCTGCCGTCTCTGGGGTCGCACAGAGTCAGACACGACTGAAGCGACTTAGCAGCAGCAGCAGCAGCAGCATTATTAATGCACTAATCCTGCTAATCTGGATTATTAAAACCTACAATTGTAATATTATTTTTCTGCATGCTTCATATTTGGTAACGAGTAGTGAGGATCTTGGAAAGATTAGCAAAATTAGAAAGAGCATAGAGTACTAATTTTGGGAGTGGGAAGGGACCAGACCTGAAAGTTACATTGCAATGCCTAGAATCCAATCACATGGCCACATACCTAACGGCAAAAAAGCCTGGGGAATGCAGTTAGCCCTGTTCTAGGAAGAACAGCTTCTTCTACTATCTAAGTAGTATTATGGAAAAACATCTAAGAGAACATTTTGCATTTGACAACTTATTCTAAGGCTAAAGTTGTGTGTCCTTTGTCCTTTTATGTTTAGCAATAAATTTATAAGTGATGCTCACACTGGATCTCCAAAAAAGGCATCAAAATATTCAGAGTAATTTCTGTTGAGGACAGTTCCATCTGGTTACCTCCTTTCAACCTCTTTTAAACAATAATATGTAGAATTCTCTTCTGTCCTTTTTTTCTTTTTTTAAACCAGAGCTTCATACAAAAACTAAAACTTTGTAGCATCAAACAATGTTTGATTTGCCCTAATTTTTGTGTAGGTATTTGCTAGAAATTCTAACATATGAATTAGGAAACTCTCCCACACTAATATGTGCCATCTAACAATCGTCTCTTTTTCCATGCTCTGAACATGTGAATTATATTCTAGGACAGCCATATATAATTTCTTGAATGTGAAACTACCAAATCGTCAGCTCCTACATAAGGGATAGCTTTAAACTGACATTGTTTTCCTTTTATTACTGATGACAGGATTCAGGTGAACCCAAAGTAACTAATCAGAACATGACACAAAATATGAGTTGAGACATACAGATTATCTTCTCAAGAATTTAAATTATAAATTTGTAGTGAACCAAACATTTAGGTATCAGCAGAAGATATCTTGACTGTATTAGGTACTCTATACCACTGTTATAGTCTTACACCTTGGCTAAAAGTTAGTTGCAAGGAAAAGACTAAAATATTTAAAATCCTATTTCATTTCTTTTGCATCCTGATCCCACATTCTTTTCTATCAATGTCCATCCCAATTAGACTAATGGATGGGGCTTTGGACTAGCCTGTATCCCTACTTTTACTTCTGGTTGGTCCCTTGGACTGCAAGGAGATCCAACCAGTCCACTGTAAAGGAAATCAATCCTGAATATTCATTGGAAGGACAAATGCTGAAAATGAAACTCCAATACATTGGCCACCTGATGTGAAGAAACTGACTCATTGGAAAAGACCCTGATGCTGGGAAAGATTGAAGGTGGGAGGAGAAGGGGACGGCAGAGGATGAGATGGTTGGATGGCATCACTGACTCAATGGCCACAAGTTTGAGCAAGCTCTGGTAGTTGGTGATGGACAGGGAGGCCTGACATGCTGCAGTCCATGGGGTCACAAAGAGTCAGACACGACTGAGCAACAGAACTGAACTGAACTGGAGCGAATGAAGACTTGATTTCAGGAAAAAACACTATGCTATCTCTCCAAAGTGTGAGTCAGCTGTTGTCTCCACTAGAGCTATTCCCTGATCATCCTATGTAGACTTCAACTTCATTCCTACTTTTTTGTTGGTATTTTCACATTTTTTCCTTGTATATTGTAGTTATTTGTGTATGTGTCTTGCTAGCCTTATTTCATGGCAAGTATTAGACTCATTTAGTTTACCCAAGGTTATGATGATTCCTAACTATGTGTGCTTAGTTGCTTTGCCATGTCTGACTCTTAGCAACCCCATGGACTGTAGCCCTCCGGGTTCCTCTGTCCATGGTGATTCTCCAGGCAAGAGAACTGGAGTGGGTTGCCATGCCCTCCTCCAGGGGATCTACCTAACCCAGTGATCGAACCCAGGTCTCCTGCATTGCAGGTGGACTCGTTACCGTCTGAGCCACTAGGGAACCCATTGTTTAAGTATATTCATGTGAACTGTGGTGTTGGAGAAGACTCTTGAGAGTCCCTTGGACAGCAAGGAGATCCAACCACTCCATCCTAAAGGAAATCAGTCCTGGGTGTTCACTGGGAGGACTGATGCTGAAGCTGAAACTCCATTACTTTCGCCACCTCATGTGAAGAGTTGACTCATTGGAAAAGACCCTGATGCTGGGAAGGATTGGGGGCAGGAGGAGAAGGGGACGACAGAGGATGAGATGGTTGGATGGCATCACCAACTCAATGGACATGAGTTTGAGTAAACTCTGGGGGTTGGTGATGAACAGAGAGGCCTGGCATGCTGCAGACCATGGGGTCGCAAAGAGTCAGACACAACTGAATGACTGAAACTGATGTCAATTAAGAGTCAGAAATTTTTGTTGTTGTTGATACTATGGGGACAGAGCTCAGTGGTTCCTTTCTTTATTTTCTTTTATCTTAATCTCTATGATTTGATGTGGTTATGCTTGTCAGTGTGTGCTTGTTTTTATGTGTATGCATGTCTTCAACACTTAGGGTAGACCAACGACACTTAGGGTAGACCAACGACATTTACAACATTGTTTTGAATTTGTAAAATCTATGCTTCCTTTCTCCTCATCTATGCCCACCCGTGGGAGGGTGTGGGGAAAACAAACCATGCGTTTCAAGCCTCTATGGGTCAGTGAAAAAATAACCAGGGGGAAGATAATATAGGCAGTTGTTGTCTAGTGGCTCAGTCGTCTCTGACTCTTTGGACCCTGTGGACTGCAACAAACCAGGCTGGCCTCTCCTTCACTGTCCCCTGGCGTTTCCTCAAAGTCATGTCCACTGAGTCAGTAACCAGTACTGCTGAGAAATCTGTGGCCTGGGATCAAGTTTGTGAACCCAGTAGTGTTCAATATAAACCATGAATCCTTGTAAATGGTTAGGGGTTGAGGTGGCCGAAGGGTAACATTCAGGGAGGGGATTGATCCATGTGATGACATTATGACTGACGCATAAACATGTCTCACTGCCTATATGTGCATGCTCAGTTGTGCCCGACTCTTTACAACCCGATGGATTGTAGCCCACCATGCTCCTTGTCCTTGGAGTTTTTCAGGCAAGAATACTAGAATGTGGTACCATTTCCTGCTCTAAGGGATCTCCCAAACCCAGGGATTGAACCCACATCTCTTGTGTCTCCTGCCTGGGCAGACAGATTCTTTACCACTTTGCTCCCTGGGAAGCCTCACTGCCTATGTGTGTACATTCATGCTAAGTCTCTTCACTCCTGTCTGACTCTTTGCAACCCTACAGGCTGTAGCCTACCAGGGTCCTCTGTCCATGGGATTCTCCAGGCAAGAATACTGAAGGGGTTTTCCATGCCCTTCTCCAGGGGATTTTCTTGCCCCAGGGATGGAAGCCATGTCTCCTGCGGCTCCTGCATTGCAGGCAGGTTCTTTATGACTGAGCCACTGGGGAAGCATTTACTGCCTATATATAATGTTAAAAACATCCTCCAGTTTTTCTACTTTTATGGCCTCTAGGACCATGCCACTAATATAGTTGTATTCAAAACCAGTTCAATAAACTGATAAAATAATTCACAAAAGAATCAATGTATGAATTTGAAAGTGCTTCGAAAGTAAAAAAAAGAAAAAAGATAAAGGTCATAGATGGAAGAAAGTAAGGCAAAGACTGAAGTCTCTACTGTCTTGTTGGTTAAAAGAATAGCCACGTTTACTCATCAAAATGCTCAAACAAATGAAAACATGGAAATATTTTATTTGATCCTTGCAGAGGTGGATCTAAATTACAATTATTCAAGAATGATTAGCTGCTCCCCTTTTTAATCTCCATATGTAATTGTAGTGAATTATTAAGAAAAATGCAAATCTCAAACAAATTATTGTTGATGCTTTATTATGCAAATATTTAAACACTGGTTTTTTATAGTGAGTAACCAGTATACATCTCGATGGTATTTTGACAAAACCTTTGCAATAAGTGTCATAAGTTAGTTTTGCTGACAATCAAAACCAGAAATCTAAGATAAATGCAAATAGATGTCACTTCTCATTTGTAAGAGGTCTGAGAATTATGAATTTATAAATTGTTAATAGTGATGGGTCAAACAGAAATTTGCTCTTCCCATTACAGTTTATGTCTGCTTATACATGTAGTATATATAAAGAAGCTTTCCTGAATCAGTGGTACATGGGTTAAAATAATTAGAAACAAGATAATATTACGTAGTTTTCTGGGAACTGGATCATTGTTTGGTGACCTAAACAATACTTACAATACTTGTTTATGGATCGTTAATTTTCCTCTCTTTGAAACAGATAGGACTGCCAGTGATATTAAGGTTTATCCAATTTGAGCATAAAAGAGAGTGATGATTAGAATCTTTTCTATTTAGACTTTAAAATAACTTTATTGAAAGCACTATTTATTCACTATGGATAATTTCCTATAAAGTTATGTCAAGTCAGAATTTACCTACTTCTAAGAAAATAGTGCATAAAATGAAGAAAAGAGTAAAGAAAACATGAAGGCTCAAGTGATATTGTGTTGGGTAATTAACAAGGATGTTCAGAGATAGACGATGACACTTGTGAGGGAAAAAGTTAAGAGGTGAAATGCCTAATCTTACCATGTTTACACTTTCTGTGCGCTTAATTAGTGGGGAAAAATTAGATATAAAAACATCTAACATACTTTTCTTCAACGATTGTCTATCCTACATTTCTTTTACAAGCAGATATAATTTTACTGGTTACACGTATCCATGTTACTTTAGCTGGAGAAGAGAACAACTACCCACTCCAGGATTCTTGCCTAGAGAATCTCCATGGACAGAGGACCCTGGCAGGCTACAGTTCATGGGGTCGCAAAGAGTCGTACACAACTGAGTGACTAAGCACACAGCACACATATTACTTTAGAGGGAGAGAAAATTTAAGTGTGCATTAAATGCATTGCCTTATTTTACCTGAATGAGCACTTCAAAATACTGAGCATAGATATATAGATACATACATTCTTTCATATATTTGGTTTATGGACATATATATATATATATATATATATATGTGTGCACATATCTATTAGTTTTATATTTATATTTGAAAAGTTAGGTTCATTAAAAACCCTTACTTATTTTCATCTTTCAATTTGATTTTCTATTTTATTGAACATTTAACCTAAAATATAGAATATTATTTAAGGTGAACTTACATCCCAGATTTAAAGAAAACAGGAAAAGGAATGTGTACAGTTTGGGTCATTTGAATAATTTTGATAGATTTCTTAGAAATTTAGAGTATTTTTGAAACCAAATGTCATAAAATTCATATTATCCCTTCCAAAGGAGTGTGTGTGTGTGTGTGTGTGTGTGTGTGTGTGTTCAGTTAAAAGTTCAAGTACATCTCTGAAATCCCTAATCTTTTAAGATTATTTTGCTTTATACATGGTCAATTCTAATCCCTCTTTTTTCCCCAATAAATATTCATAAAACAAGAGTATCACCGTATTGACAAAGGTAGTTAATACAGTTTTCCTTCATCTTCTATACATGTCTGAATATTAATATGCTCAAGAACTTACTCAGAAAGTTAGTTAATTTGCTTTACAGTTTGTGATTTAGTTTTCTACCTTACAGGATGATGATACTATATACTATTTTTATTTTACTATAAAGAATTTGATTAAATGGCACCCCACTCCAGTACTCTTGCCTGGAAAATCCTATGGACAGAGGAGCCTGGTAGGCTGCAGTCCATGGGGTCGCTAAGGGTTGGACACGACTGAGTGACTTCACTTTCACTTTTCACTTTCATGCGTTGGAGAAGGAAATGGCAACCCACTCCAGTGTTCTCGCCTGGAGAATCCCGGGGACGGGGGAGCCTGGTGGGCTGCCGTCTAATGGGGTCGCACAGAGTCGGACACGACTGAAGTGACTTAGCAGCAATGAAGTAATATATTAGTTTTAATATTAATGGCAAGAAGTTCATAATAAGTATGACTTTATATTTTTCTAACAACTTTTCAAAATATCATGGTGCCTGGAAGATAGTACTTGCTCAATAAATGTTCGTTTCCTTCATAGCTTAGTGAGGAAGTTCTCTCTGCTCAGAGGGTGGTTCAGGTTCTTTTATTTTACATTATATCTTTAGTAGCAAACATTTACTAAGCACTTAGTGATGGGAGTGCATGAACATATTTACAGATTCACTTATGTTTCCCAAATGTGAAATGATTTTTCTTGGATCCTTTTTATTATTATATCTCTTGCTCTTCTACCTTCAAAGAAGTAGGATGTTGTGGATGGAGCAGAAGTGTGAACTAAGGAAACGGACAATGTCCTCTCTTCTTCACCCATTCAGTCCTCTTTTTTCCCATTTTCAGAGGAAGTATTATTTAATATTCAGTTTGAGGAATTTTCCTTCTTTAAAATACTTCGCTGGATTCTCAGAAGCCTCGTGATGTATCCTGCCTGGGTTTCTTCCCTACCTCTCAGATGGCTCCTATTCAGTATCCTTTGTTGATTTCTCTTTGTCCCACATTTCAGCTGTGGCATTTCTGAGGGTGCACATAGTATTCTTCTCCATGACATTTTTTCATAATACATCAATTTTGGAGGATGTGCTACCGATCATAATACTTAGATACTGTCTGTTCTCCTGAATCTGGTTGAATGTTCCTATCTATTTTTGTTTTTTTATTTTTTTTTCACTTGTTATCTCAGTTATCACCTCAATTTCAACACATTTCTCACTGATTTCATTACCATTTTAATCCACAATTTATTTTGTCCTTCTATTTCTTTTTCTATTCCAGTCAATGAAACTATCAGCTTGTACATGAGATTTAAAACCAACCTTGATATTATCAGGTTTTTTATTGTTCTCTTTCACTTTTACATTCAGTCAATTTAGTCTACATACTATATATAAATATCATTTGAAAAGTGCTCTATTGAACTAATATTTTTGTCGGGATGAGTTAATTCGTTATGTCTGAATCTTTCTTTGCATTTCTATTTCTGTAACCAAAGATCTCTTGCTTATTAATTTGCTAGGCCACAGTCCCAGATGACTTTCCTGCTCAATTATAGTCAATATAATCTAGGCTACTCGACCTTTAAGAAATCTAACTGACCCTCATCCTTTCTTCAGAAACTTCTAGTACCCATCTCTACTCCTCAGCCTGGCTTTTTTTTTTTTTTTTTTTTTCCCTCCCACAAACAAAATATATCCACATAGCCTTTCCCTATTTTTCTGGAAAGCCCTTCTTTCTGTTTTAAATATGTCCCTATGTTTTAAAGCCGAGGGAAACACCCTGCCACTCTTTCTCCAGGCCTACTCTCATTAATATTATTTTCTGTGTTCTGTATTGTTTTCTGTGTTCTGTATTGTTTTCTGTGTGCCATAAGAAAGAGTGAACGTACTTTGAGCCACACGGATTTAAAGCTAGATATTAGCACTGTCGTGTACCGAATGACTAGCCCTGGTAAATTACTTAAACTCTGACCTTCAATTTCTTTGCTTATTAAAAGGTGATAATTAATTTGCTTTATAGGATCACTGCAGAGATTGACATTCATATATGGAAAAGAAATTCTGTTTCTTAGTGCTAATAAGCATCTTTTTAATAATTATTCTCTATTACACAACTCAGCATTAAACTTGATACGTTCTTTTATGCATGCCATTTTTCATATTTATTAAGCATTTCTCAGTTGTTTGTCTCTTTGATCCTTTAAACTTAAAAACTGTGTGTTGTAGTTCTCATCTGTCTCTGAGTGTGTGGCACAATGCTGAAAACAGAAGAAAATACAAGTTAAGTTGCTTGAGTTCAGTTTCTACCTCCACTGCTTAACAGCCATATAACCCTGAGGAAATTACATAAATACCCTATTCCAGTTTCTTCATTTGTAAAATAAGAACAATAAATTTTGTAATGCAAGAGTTATTGTAGTTATGTTTACTTACAGTCAGTGTGAGGAAAGCACTTATAAAATAAGTGAGTAAAGCACTTATAAAATACTAATTATATACAGTGTGTCAACTCTTATCATAAACACAATTAGCATGAGCTGCTTGAGTGAAATGTTTTATAATAATTTTATGCATTTATTGTATAAAGTTTTATAATAGTAAATTAAGATTTATAATTTTTTTGAAATTTGTTAAATGTTTTAGATACGCAGTAAATATGCAAAGAATGAGGAGCTTTTAAATGTTATCCATTGTTGGGGAAAATATAACTAGAAAGCATCAGGCAGAATCTTACAATATTTTATTACATGAGAACCAAGAAAAGATAAATAAAATTGCTGTGTACCCTGACTACAAAAAAAGCAGACTTCATTGAACTATATTAATGAACAAGATGTTTAGTTGACATAAACTGTGAAAGGCTAAAATCTGTAAATGCTTTGCACTGCTAATAGCTAATGAGTACGGCATGTTGTTGTTCACTCGCAAAGTCTTGTCTGACTCTTAGTGACCCAATGGACTGAAGCATGCCAGGCTTCCCTGGCCTTCACTATCTACCTGAGTTTGCTCAAACTCGTGCCCACTGAGTCAGTGAAGCCATTCAACCATCTCATCCTCTGCTTCCACTTCTCCTTCTGCCCTCAATCTTTCCCAGCATAAGGGTCTTTTGCAATGATTTGACTCTTTCCATTGGGTAACCAAAGTATTGGAACTTCAGCTTCAGCATCAGTTCTTCCAATAAATATCCGGCATTGATTTCCTTTAGGATTGATTTATTTGATCTCCTTGCAGTTCAAGGGATGCTCAACAGTCTTCTCTAGCATTATAATTTGAAAGCATCAATGAGTGCATCATGCATGTGCACAGTTTAATTTTTAAAGAAACTTGTAGAGAAATATTTAAAAAAAGAAACCATTCAGAGCCTAGAAGCCTTTCAATTTTATAAACTTTATGTTATTTATTTTGTTACAAATAATCATGTCAAAAACTATTATAACTACATTTTTTTGTAACTATGAAAAGTGAGACTCCACCTTAGGAACTTCCATTCTTTGGTTTCATGATATTCTGCACAAGAGATTTCCTAGAATAGAGAATTGTTAGTATTATTTTATATATAAATGTCTCACTACCTAAGATGAGCTTACCATTATACTAGTGGACACAAAAAGGAACTGAAAATTACCCATTCCTTCAAGGAAAATCCAACTGCTCAACAGACATTTTAATGTGTTTTTACGGTTTTCAGAATTATGTTGAACATTTCCAGATTTTCCTAACTGCACTGAAAGTTCATGGATAATGATCTTGAACATTAATTTTAATGCTGGCTTAAATAGAAGCCATTAGCTAAATAGAAATTATTGAATTTTGGTCTTCTTCTGCAGTCTGTTCCCTAGGAAAAAGATGAAAATATTAAAGAACTTAATTTACTTACTTAAAACTTATAAATTTCTGTGGTTTGAAAATTAGTAACAATATTTAAAATGTCCTTTCCACTATGATCAAATAATACTTGAGAGATTTGCTAAATTTGTGTATAATTGCTTATTTCAATTAGCTTTTCCTGTATAACAAATAAGTCCAAAATTTAGTACCTTGAAACAAAAAAAATATTATTTCTCACTATTCTGTGGGCTAGTTTAAGTTCATGTGTAGTTCCCACATGAGCTCATATATGTAGTGTCTTCAGCTGTAAGGTCAGCTTATGAGTGTCTCATCTGGGAAAGCGTGAATATGAGGGTCTGTCTCTCAAGGTGACCATACCAGGCCTCCTCCTGTGGTAGTAGCACCATTCCTGAGTGCTACCTCCCTAGCATTTATCAAGACTCTACTGACTTCACTTGGTCTCATGTCCAGTTACCCAAAGTAAGTTATAAGTCATGTTGGTCAGGCCCAGAGTCAGTGTAAACAAGGCTTACATAAGAAAACAGACAATTTTTTTTTTTTTTTTTTTTTTTTTTTTTTGCTGTGAACAAGACTATTGGCCAAATCTGGAGATTTTTAAAAAAAGAAATCTAGAAGAGATGGTACAGAATGATCAAATAGTTGATAAAGATTTAAAAAGTAATTGACCAAAGTTAAAAGTCCAACTGGCTTCCCTGCTAGTCAGAGGTAAAGAGTCCACCACCAAACCCAGATTTGATCCCTGGGTTGGGAAGATCCCCTGGTTAAGGAAATGGCAACCCACTCCAGTATTCTTGCCTGGGAAATCTCATGGACAGAGGAGTCTGGCAGGCTCCAGTCCATGAGGTTGCAAAATAGACATGACTGAGGGATGAAACAACAACAAAAAATTTCTGGTTACATGCATAGATAGGTTTAATATTAGGCCAGTTACATCACAAAGTCTTCTAATTCAAAATATTATATATTTTTAAAGTTATTCTTAGTAATCAGTAATGGTAGTAAGATATTTCTAATGCAAGAATAAAATAGGGAAAATCACTAAACCATTCAGATATGACCTAAATTAAATCCCTTACAATTATACAGTAGAAGTGACAAATAGATTCAAGTGTTTGGACCTGGTAGAAAGAGTGCCTGAAGAACTATGGGCAGAGGTTTGTGACATTGTCCAAGACACAGTGATCAAGACCATCCCCAAGAAAAAGAAGGCAAAAAAGCAATATGGTTGTCTGAGGAGGCATTGCAAATAGGCAAGAAAAGAAGAGAAGCTAAAGGGAAGGGAGAAAAGGAAAAAGGAAAGATATACCCATCTGAAGGCAGAGTTCCATAGAAGAGAAAGGAGAGATAAGGTAGGTTTCCTCAGTGATCAATGCAAAGAAATACAGGAAAACAATAGAATGGGAAAGACGAGAGATCTCTTAAGGAAAATTAGAGATACCAAGGGAACATTTCATGCAAACATGGGCACAATAAAGGACAGAAATGATATGGACCTGACAGAAGCAGAAGATATTAAGAAGAGGTGGCACGAAAACACAGAAGAACTATACAGAAAAGATCTTGAACAGATAACCATGATGGTGCAATCACTCACCCATAGCCAACATCCTGGAATCTGAAGCCAAGTTCACCTTAGGAAGCAACACTACAAACAAAGCTAGTGGAGGTGATGGAATTCTATCTTAGCTATTTCAAGTCCTAAAAGATGATGCTGTGAAAGTGCTGCACTCAGTATGCTAGGAAATTTGGAAAACTCAGCAGTGGCCACAGGACTGGAAAAGGTAGTTTTCATTCCAATCCCAAAGAAAAGCAATGCCAAGGAATGCTCAAACTACCGCACAATTGCACTCATCTCATGTGCTAGCAAAGTAATGCTCAAAATTTTCCAAGCAAGGCTTCAACAAAACATGAACTGAGAACTTTCGGGTATTCAAGCTGGATTTAGAAAAGGCAGAGGAACCAGAGATCAAATTGCCAATATCCGTTGGATCATCGAAAAAGCAAGAGAGTTTCAGAAAAAACATCTTCTTCTGCTTTATTGACTATGCCACAGCGTATGACTGTGTGGATCAGAACAAACTGTGGAAAATTCTTCAAAAAATGGGAATACCAGACCACCTTACCCACCTCCTGAGAAATCTGTATGCAGGTCAAGAAGCAACAGTTAAAACCTGACTTGAAACAACAAACTGGTTCCAAATTGGGAAAGGAGTACGTCAACAGTGTATATTATCACCCTGCTTCTTTAACTTCTATGCAGAGTACCTCATGCAAAATGCCAGGCTGGATGAAGCACATGCTAGAATCAAGATTGCATGGAGAAATATCAATAATATCCTGCCAATTCAGGAAACTTAAGAGATGTGGGTTCAATCCCTGGGTTGGGAAGATCCTCTGGAGAATAGCATGGTAACCTACTTCAGTATTCTTGCCTGAAGCATCCCATGCGCAGAGGAGCCTGGCAGGCTATAGTCCATAGGATCACAGAGTTTGGCAGGATTGAAACAACTTAAAAAGGCATGACACATCTTTAAGTATTGTGGATTGTTATGGTAAAATACTACAATAAATCATGCCAATAGCAGTAGCTAAAACAAATCAGTGATAATTATGGGAAATTTTTTTAAAAAGACTAGGAATGGATAGCTCAAATTATTGGGATTGGCCTGAAACAAAAAGACTTCCAGATACTTCTCCAGCAAAGATGGTTTATTCAGGATCAGCAAAGAATTTCAGTTTGGGGCTTGCATCCATAGGAGCCATGAGAAAGTCCCCACACAGTGGGGAAAGGAAAATTCTTTTATAAATAGATAAAGGAAATGTTCTTCTCTATAAAATAAAACTAAGAAGTGTCAAGCTCTGGCTTCGAAATTGTCACTTTGTATAGGATTTTCCAGATTCACAATATTTTGCCTCTTAAGTTTTATTTTTCGTTGTTCTTATTTGGATTAGAACATATAAAAATTGCAACAAAAATGAAGTTGTGTAACAATGTGGAAAAGGACATTCTTTGAGAAAGGTGAGAAGCTCAGAGAGAGAATATTTGGTTTAAGCAAAGGAAGGTTTAATCTTTATTACAAAATTTATTTTATCTAATATCTAACAAACAAAATATAAAAAAACAGAGCAAGTGAAAAATTTAGCAGCAGTTCCAAATACCACTGTAATGCGAACCTAATGCAAGAAATCACGAAAGTTGTGAGAAGAGATCTGAAAAGTTGCAAAACAGAAGGTCTGAAGCAAAAAAAGCAACTAATTCTTGAAAATTATTTTTACTATTCCAGATTTGGAAAAAAAAAACTAAGTTTATGTCCTTAGATTCCTTCTTTTATAGTAGTATATAATAGGAATGGCTATGGGGAAGAAATGAGAGAAACAGAGAATGTGGGCAAAGGAAATGACCAAAGATTGCAGGGTTACCCTGTGAACTGAACTAGCCTCCAATGCTTCCCTGTGGGAATTGTGTACACCTTCAAGTGGTGAATCTTAGTGTAGGGCAGCTAGGAATATCTCAGAAGTCAGAGAGTTCAATTACTCTATTAAAGTTTATTTCTTCACTTGATTTAGTACTCTGACCTTTATTCAGGCTAGAGAAAGGTAGGTAATATGAAATACCCAGCTCTCAAACTTAGCTTAAAGGGCTGTGACATACAGATAACACAAGAAATTACCCACAGGTCATCTGCCCAGAGAGATATCTGAACAGAGTTTCTGAAGAAAGCAGAATGAAAGAACACTACATTGAACCATCAGATATTCTAAGTGGAGAGAGGAGGAGAAACAGAAAACTAAATATATATGTATATATAAAGATTCCAAACTGAGGAGGAAAAAAAAAAAGCAACAACAAACAGACAAAGGTAAATCACTACAGTTGTTTTACTCTCTATTGATAAAATTAAAAATCAAAACTACATGTGAGATATTAAAGAAGAAAATAACAGGACTTCCACTTGGCAATGGTTGAGTAACCTCTGAAGGTTACTCTGGAGCAAAGCTGTACCTTGCATAGTAAAACATTTGTGCACTGACTGGAAAGCCAGTTGCTTTTGCTTCCATCCCAGCAAATAAAGAAGTAGTTAACCTCACAGAACAAAGTAAGCATTAAGCAAACACGGTGCCATTTTGTTTCTTTGTCTGATTGGTTTTGAAGGCAAATACACAGTACCTGGAATCTTCACCTTATCAAGTGTTGGGTGGATTGCTGAACCTGAGACATTCAGGGTAAACCAATAACCTCGAAAGTGCTCAAAGTCAGATTAACAGTGTTCTTTGGCTCACACAGAAGGAAATGCAAATTCTTTACATAGGAAAGTAACTCCAGATTTGGCCCTAAAGTTCTTTTCACAAATAAAGATCAATAAAATATGACATCAAATTTATAAAATATTCCTTGGTCTTCAGGAAAACATGCCACCAGAAATAATGGTAAAAACAAGATTCAGAAGTTTAGTTCACAGTCCCAAAGTCCTTGGGATTGCTAAAATAGTATATAAACTTTCAGTAGACAGCTAAAAATAAAAGACAGTAATCAAGGAGAGAAGACTGCATGAGTAATAAAGATTTTTAATTTCCTGGAAACTATTCAGACTTTACATGTAAGCATAAGTAGTAAACCATTCCCCCAAAAGGGAACAAACAAATGAGATTGGTGCAGAAATTGGGGAAATGATCGA
This sequence comes from Giraffa tippelskirchi, assembly GCF_054371585.1. Lineage (NCBI taxonomy): Eukaryota > Metazoa > Chordata > Mammalia > Artiodactyla > Giraffidae > Giraffa > Giraffa tippelskirchi. The sequence goes on along the minus strand of NC_137285.1, from coordinate 87,042,792 downwards.
GAGAGTATGGTATTGCTGCATCATGGGGCGCAATCAATAGGGAGGCAGGACCTCAAGAACACAAAAAGACCACTGGATTTAACACTGCAGTCAGCTTAAACTTCTTCTCTTGTCTGACTGACTTTTGCAAACACTCCTGTATTGGCCAACAGAAGCAGCTACAAAGGAAAGGATGGGACTGTGGGGACCCTGAATTTTCTTCTTCAAAATTATCTTTAACAAGAAACACAAAAAATATTTGAAATATATCCAAATTAATACTTTATTTCAAACAATTAGAGGAAAATTTGATATTACTTATTTTAGGCATTATATGCTTTATTTTGCAAACATGTCATTTTTCTCCATTTGTCCTGTAGCTTCTTCTCAGGATTGTAATTTTGTTGTTGTTGTTGTTGTTGCTTTGTTTTTAATTCCTGAAGGATGTTTTTAGAACTGCTCATTGCTCATAGCCAGAGCAGTTGTCATGACAACCAGGGATTTGTCAACACAGAAGCCTTTTTTTTTTTTGGAAGTCCATTTGTTGCAGAAAATTAATTGTATAGTTTCTAAAGACAGTTTTTGTTGAAATTTTCCACTACTGATTTTTATTCTTAATCTTTTATCATTCAGATAATTTCTGAAAATATTTTATTTAAAAAGTCACGAAATGAAACTACGGTGTAAAGTCAAATACAAACTTTTCTAAAACTAACAAGAATGAATGTGAAAAGAAGTCAACTGAGAGTAAACTTTAATGCATCATCAAGCCACCTGCAGAGTAGGTGCTCCTCCGAGGAGCCGCAACACTCTCATATGGTTCATCCTGATGAAAACTGAAGAAAGAAAAATATATCACCAATCTGTTATCTCTGCATATAATTTCTGGAAGAAGAAGGAATATTAAATATCCCAAAATAAAGTGCATTTGAAATATTAAGGACACCTTGTGGAGAATTATTAAGAGGATAAATTAATCCCTTATGCTCAGAGCTATCTAAATCAATCTCCAGGACTAACCATAAACCTTTCTGTCATGTGTCTAACCAAGAGTTCAGGAGACAAAATGACAACTTTAATTGAATATCATGAAAGAAGAGTTCATCTCAGAAAAATGTAGACTTCTCTGGCACTTATATTTTCTTATGCTGCCTTTCCAACTATTTGCCCTTTTGCATATGAGATTTAAGGCCTAAGGTCTGTTTAATACCTACTTAAAAAATTTAAAACTCTTATGGTACTAAACTTCATCAAGTGGATGACATAGTTTCAAGTGGATGATAGTATCAATATATCTAATTATTAATGTATGGCCGTTTCAACCCAAAGTTGCTTATTATTATTTTAAAGCTGAGAAAACTAAATTCTGGGACATATTCTCAAAAAGCATTCCTAGACATTTTAATAGAAAAATGTAATAAATGTAGTTACTGGCTTTTTAAAAATATATTCAACAAATGTTTGAATACCTGCCGTGTGTCAAGTAACATGTTGTGTACCCTTGGCACATGGAAAAGAAGACAGGCAAGACCCTTGCTCTAATGGAACTTATATTTTAATCAACATGAAAAAATGTGTTTCCTATAGATCTACAAAATTATTTACAATTAGTGGATGATATTAATAATGTAAAAGAATGAATGAATGTGTGTATGTCAATGTGTATTTTTTAAATAATTTGTCTTTGATTGGATTAAATTGGCTATGCCACTTGTGGGAACTTAACTCCCAACCAGGGACTGAACCCAGCCCCTTGGCATGAAAGCTCAGAGTCCTATCCACTGAGCCATCAAGGAATTCCCTTTCATGTATTACAAATACTGAAACACACAGCTCTGGTGAGACAGCCGAGATACACTTTGCAGAATAACACAAATTGTAGTGACCAACAGAGTTTAAAGGGAGAAGTGTTTGGATTATCTGAGGTGATCAGAGGAAGTTTAAAAAAGAAGCAGGATATGATGTGTCTCTTTGAAAATGGTTAGAATTTCAATACTTGTAGAAAAAAAGAACTAAGTTATGAAGGGAAAAGAGCAGGGAAATAATTCACTACCCTTGCCACTAAGAGTCTTATTGTTTAGTGAAGGAGGCAAAAATTAGACTTTGGTTACATTTAATAATTATACAGAAGTATATACTTACTGTGTTTAAAATGAAATGTTATTTTTATCAAAAGTTTAAATGGCTTCAGGAGGTATATTTCTAGGTATTATAAATATCGTTCTTTAAAAATATGACTGATAGAATTCATATATTTATTGGCAACATGATAATCATCATTAGCTATTACAAAATAAATGATCAAGCTTATCTTTAGCATTCAGAAAGTGTAATTTATTTTTTTGTTGACTCAGATTTTCAATTAGTTGAATGTAACATTAAAATTTAAAATTCTTGTATTGGCTATCTCATCTCAGTTCACAATAACTCTTCATTTGAATTTCTTGTAACATCAGTTCAGTTCAGTCACTCAGTCATGTCCAACTCTTTATGACCCCATGAACCACAGCACACCAGGCATCCCTGTCCATCACCAAATCTGTGAGTCAACCCAAACACATGTCCATTGCGTCGATGATGCCATCCAGCCATCTCATCCTCTGTCGTCCCCTTCTCCTGCCCTCAAACTTGACCAGCATTAGGGTCTTTTCCAATGAGTCAACTTTTTCCATCAGGTGGCCGAAGTATTGGAGTTTCAGCTTCAACATCAGTCCTTCCAATGAACAACCAGTACTGATCTCCTTTAGGATGGACTGGTTGGATCTCCTTGCAGTCCAAGGGAGTCTAAAGAGTCTTCTCCAACACCACAGTTCAAAAGCATCAATTCTTCGGCACTCAGCTTTCTTTATAGTCCAACTCTTACACCCATACATGGTCATTGGAAAAACCATAGCCTTGACTAGACAGCCCTTTGTTGACAAAGTAATGTCTGTGCTTTTTAATATTCTATCTAGGTTGGTCATAACTTTCCTTCTAAGGAGTAGGTGTCTGTTAATTTCATGGCTTCAATCACCATCTGTGGTAATTTTGGAGCCCAGAAAAATAAAGGCAGACACTGTTTCCACTGTTTCCCCATCTATCTGCCATGACGTGATGTGACCGGATGCCATGATCTTAGTTTTCTGAATGTGGAGCTTTAAGCCAACTTTTTTACTCTCCACTTTCACTTTCATCAAGAGGCTCTTTAGTTCTCTTCCCTTTCTGCCATAAGGGTGGTGTCATCTGCATATCTGAGGTTATTGATATTTATCCTGCCAATCTTGAGTCCAGCTTGTGCTTCCTCCAGCCCAGCGTTTCTCATGATGTACTCTGCATATAAGTTAAATAAGCAGGGTGACAATATACAGCCTTGACGGACTCCTTTTCCTATTTGTAACCAGTCTATTGTTCCATGTCCAGTTCTAACTGTTGCTTCCTGACCTGCATACAGGTTTCTCAAGACGCAGCTCAGGTGGTCTGGTATTCCCATCTCTTTCGGGATTTTCCACAATTTATTGTGATCCACACAGTCAAAGGCTTTGGCATAGTCTATTGACTATTAAAGCAGAAATAGATGTTTTTTCTGGAACTCTCTTGCTTTTCCGATGTCCAGCGAATGTTGGCAATTTGACCTCTGATTCCTCTGCCTTTTCTAAAACCTGCTTGAACATCTGGAAGTTCACGGTTCACGTATTGCTAAAGCCTGGCTTGGAGAATTTTGAGCATTACTTTACTAGCGTGTGAGATGAGTGCAATTGTGCAGTAGTTTGAGCATTCTTTGGCATTGACTTTCTTTGGGATTGGAATGAAAGCTGACCTTTTCTAGTCACTGCTGAGTTTTCCAGATTTGCTTGCATATTGAGTGCAGCACTTTCACAGCATCATCTTTGAGGATGTGAAATAGCTCAAATGGAATTCCATCACCTTCACTAGCTTTGTTCATAGTGATGCTTCCTAAGGCCCACTTGACTTCACATTCCAGGATGTCTGGTTCTAGGTGAGTGATCACACCATCGTGATTGTCTTGGTTGTGAAGACCTTTTTTGTACAATTTTTTTTTCTGTATTCTTGCCACCTCTTCTTAATATCTTCTTCTTCTGTTAGGTCCCTATCGTTTCTGTCCTTTATTGAGCCCATCTTTGAATGAAATGTTCCCTTGGTATCTCGAATTTTCTTGAAAAGATCTCTAGTCTTTCCCATTCTGTTGTTTTCCTCTATTTCTTTGCATCGATCACTGAAGAAAGCTTTCTTATCTCTCCTTGATATTCGTTGGACTCTACATTCAAATGAGTAAATGTTTCCTTTTCTCCTTTGCTTTTCACTTCCTGTCTTTTCACAGCTATTTGTAAGGCCTCTTCAGACAGCCATTTTGCTTTTTTGCATTTCTTTTTCTTGGGGATGATCTTGATTCCTGTCTCCTGTACAATGTCACGAACCTCCATCCATAGTTCATCAGGTATTCTGTCTAGCAGATCTAGTCCTTTAAATCTATTTCTCATTTCCACTGTGTAGTCTTAAGGGATTTGATTTAGGTCATACCTAAATGGTCTAGTGGTTTTCTCCACTTTCTTCAATTTCAGTCTGAATTTGGCAATAAGGAGTTCATGATCTGAGCCACAGTCAGTTCCCGGTCTTGATTTTGCTGACTGTATAGAGATTCTCCATTTTGGTTGTAAAGAATATAATCAATCTGATTTCAGTGTTGACCATCTGGTGATATCCATGTGTATAGTCTTCTCTTGTGTTGTTGGAAGAGGGTGTTTGCTATGACCAGTGTGTTCTCTTGCAAAACTCTATTAGCCTTTGCCCTGCTTCATTCTGTCCTCCAAGGCCAAATTTGCCTGTTACTCCAGGTGTTTCTTGACTTCCTACTTTTGCATTCCAGTCCCCTATAATGAAAAGGACATCTTTTTAGTCTGTTAGTTCTAGAAGGTCTTGTAGGTCTTTATAGGACTGATCAACTTCAGCTTCTTCGGTGTTACTGGTTGCGGCATAGAGATGAATTACCGTGATATTGAATGGTTTGCCTTGGAAACGTACAGAGATCATTTTGTCATTTTTGAGATTGCATCCAAGCACTGCATTTCGGACTCTTTTGTTGACTATGATGGCTACTCCATTTCTTCTAAGGGATTCCTGCCCACAGTAGTAGATATAATGGTCATCTGAGTTAAATTCACCCATTCCAGACCATCTTAGTTCACTGATTCCTAGAATGCCGACATTCACTCTTGTCATCTCCTGTGTGACCACTTCCAATTTGCCCTGATTCATGGACCTAACATTCCAGGTTCCTATGCAATATTGCTCTTTACAGCATCGAATCTTGCTTCTATCACCTGTCCCATTCACAACTGGGTGTTGTTTTTGCTTTGGCTCCATCCCTTCATTCTTTCTGTAGTTATTTCTCCACTGATCTCCAGTAGCATATTGGGCACCTACCGACCTGGGGAGTTCATCTTTCAGTGTCCTATCTTTTTGCCTTTTCATACTGTTCATGGGGTTCTCAAGGCAAGAATACTGAAGTGGTTTGCCATTCCCTTCTCCAGTGGACCACATTCTGTCAGACCTCTCCACCATGACTTGTCCGTCTTGGGTGGCCCCACACGGCATGGCTTAGTTTCATTTAGTTAGAGAAGGCTGTGGTCCATGTGATCAGATTGGCTAGTTGTCTGTGACTGTAGTTTCAGCCTGTCTTCCCCCTGATCCCCTCTCTCATTGCCCACCATCTTACCTGGGTTTCTCTTTTGTTGGACGCAGGTTCTCTCTTCACGGCTGCTCCAACAAAGTGCAACCACTGCCCGTTGCCTCTGACTCGCCGTAGCTCCTCTCAGCCGCCGCCCCTGACCTTGGGCTCAGGGTAGCTCCTCTCGGCAGCCGCCCCTGACTTCTGGCCCAGCGTAGCTCCTCTCAGCCACGCTCAGTGCACTGCCACTCAATCTCAGAAATTTGTGAGCTGAGAAATCATGACAGTTATATTATTACATAACTAGTAAAATATATGAATATTAAAATTGTCATAAATTATTGATGATAAAATATTATTTGCAATGGATATCTTAAGGGGTCGAATTAAGCTCTGTTTAGCTAGTTTTAGCACCAAAGAACAAATATTAATTAAACTAAAACAAACACAGATTTCACCATAAATTCTATCTTTATTTTTAATAGATTTAAGGTCTGAGAAAATTTATTTACGTAAGTATGTATATAGAATAAAAGTGCTTTGAAATATCACTTTGTTGTTGTTCAGTTGCTAAGTTGTATAAGATTCTTTGCAACCCCATGGACTGCAGTCACCAGGCCTCACTGTTCCTCACTAACTCCAAGAGTTTGCCCAAGTTCATATCCATTGAGTCTGTGATGCTATCCAACCATCTCATCCTCAGCCGCCCTCTTCTCCTTTTGTCTTCAATCTTTAACAGCATCAGGGTCATTTCCAATGACTTGGCTCTTCCCATCAGGTGGCCAAATTATTGGAGCTTCAGCTTCAGTCCTTCCAATGAATATTCAGGGTTGATTTCCTTTAGCATTGACAGGTTTGACCACTTGGCTGTCCACAGGACTCTCCAGTACCACAGTTTGGCACTCAGCCTTCTTTGTGGTCCAACTCTTATATCCGTACATGACTATATACATAGCTTTGACTATACAGCCCTTTGTCAGCAAAGTGATGACTTTGTTTTTAATATGCAGTCTAGGTTTGGTATAGCTTTCCTTCCAAGAAGCAAGCTTCTTAAATGTCAATACACTTAATTGTTTAACATCCATAAGTGTTACCTTTTAAAATTTAGAGATCTATTGCCATATTCAGACTTAAATTGAATAAAGTGGGGAAAACCACTGAACCATTCTGGTATGACCTAAATCAAATCCCTTATGATTATACAGTGGAAGTGACAAATAGATTTAAGGGACTGGATCTGATAGACAGAGTGCCTGATGAACTATGGACAGAGGTTCGTGACATTGTACAGGAGACGGGGATCAAGACCATGCCCAGGAAAAAAAAAAAAAATGCAAAAAAGCAAAGTGGCTGTCTGAGGAGGCCTTACAAATAGCTGTGAAAAGAAGGAAGAGAAAAACAAAGGAGAAAAGGAAAGATATACCCATTTGAATGCAGAGTTCCAAAGAATAGAAAGGAGAGATCAGTGCAAAGACATAGAGGAAAACAATAGAATGGGAAAGACTAGCGATCTCTTCAAGAAAATTTGAGATACTGAGGGAACATTTCATGCAAAGATGGGCTCAATAAAGGACAGAAATGGTATGGATCTGACATAAGCAGAAGATATCAAGAAGAGGTGGAAAGAATACACAGAAGAACTATACAAAAAAGATCTTTACTCACCTAGAGCCAGACATCCTGGAATATACAGCCTTGATGTACTCCTTTCTCAATTTGGAACTAGTCTGTTTAATGATTTTCTATAGATAGATTCCTAAAATAAAACATTCCTTGTGTTTTCCCTTGCCAAATTTTTTAATTCTTTGTGTTTATACCAGTTTTATATTTTTCCATATTATCTCAAGCATTGCTGCATTATACAGAAGGTGGAAATAGATTTCTAAAATTTCCTTTTTATCTGTTATAAATAAATTTCCAAGATGTTACTCGCAAGTTCTCAAGATAATGTTCTATGCAGGCTCTTTGTGATGAGATAATTTACTAATTATTTTATTGTTATTTGTATCTTTTTTCCTTTCATTAAGAGATGCTCTATTTTATCTGGTAGGTAGATAGAGGAAGACAGTGAATTGCCTTTATCTGTGCTCAGTGTGCAAATTGAGTAAATGCCCTTCTCATATACACTGATGACAAAAAGAAAAAAGTGTGCATAGCTATCTAGTGTCTGATAATCCTCCATGCGCCCATTCTGTGAGCCCCTACTAGACTTAATAGTATTTTCTGTCCCAATTATCTGAACCAATAGAACGGTGACTTACTAAAGTGTCCAACATGAACTATGTACTTGAGCCCATTTATCTCTCTATTTGAACTGTGAACACCATTAATGAGGACTGAAGTCCAACCAGAGAGTGTAATTAATTGCTGGTAAATCGCCCCTCCCCCTTCCCAGCAAAGCTATCTCTAAGTCAACACTGTAAACACTAACTGCCTCAAACTGCTGTAATTACTGGTCTCTGTGATGGATGGTTACACAATGTAACCTATGTAAACACTGCAACATTTCCTTACCTTCTTTCCAGTCACCTCCATTCTATCATCCTAGTTTTAAATTATTCTGACTTTAATGAAAGCATGGGTTTTCTTCTTCTTTGTTTTGTATTCTCATAGATATGTTAGTGGAGATTTTGGAGAAGCTGAATTTTATATTTATGGCTAGAAACCATTTCATATAAATATTTTATTGGTATTTTAAAGAATAACTTGTTTAAATATCACTGCTATCACTTTGTAATAACTTGAGTAAATGGAAAAAAGAGACATATGAAATTCAAAATTACTTTTACTTATCTTTGACATTTATTCCTTGACATCCTCACCATTAATACCATGGCATTTAATTGAGATTTATAAAATTTGAAATTAATTACTGTCATTTATTTTATTTATCCATTTCAATTTACTTTATATTATCTAACAAGCTTTTGCAAATTCTTTTTCCAAGCTGCCTAACAGCCTATCCACCTTTGGGTTCCCTTAGGAAATCAGAATGATGGAGGCCTCAGTGAGGTCTCAAAATTCAAATATTTACCTGTGTTTCCATACTTACGCTGCTTTTATTCACACAAATTAAAATAATATTCCTCCTCTTTTCTGTGTATTCATTCTTTGTACTCTTAAATCTACCCATCCATATTCTTTTACATATTTATTTTTTAGAGGTTAGAAAATGAAAAGGTAGTAAGTTTTCAACATATTTCATTTTCTTAATCTTTCTCTCCATTGGTTTATCTTCCAAGTAGAAAATTTTAAGTCCTTTCATTGACCGCTAGTGTATATTTGAGAGTGCGTATCTTATCTGTATCAGCCACAACTAGTAGTCATTTCAGTTCTTTGTCAATTCGAGGTAACAAAATTGACATATGAAAAGAAAGAGTTCAAATTATGGATATAAATCTGATAAAAGTGTACATTATGTAAGCTCAGTCTTGCAAATATCCTTAAAATTTTAGTTTAAAATTGAAATATAGACAGATAATCAAGGTCTTAAAAAGGTTTTCTTTTAATAATAAACATTGCATCCTAGTTAAATTTACAATTGAACATTTTAAAACTTTCACAATTATTGAATACGGCAGAATTTTAAATGTCAAACATTGAATAGATCTAGTTTGTTGCTCTAAGTTTTCATGAATCAAGGTCTTTCAGCATCCTGGAAAGAGCTATCATTGGCACATTACTGCTGGGTTCAAAATAGGGGCTGTACATACCCTCAAGATGAGACATTCTGAAATCATGGAGAGCTTCTAGTCTCATTTTACAGATACATCAGATAGATAGATAAATATTTTAGAACTACAATAACAAGAAGTGTACTTATATTTGCAGTAATATGGCCAATATAACTGTTAAAAATTATAATAAATAAATTGTCAAAATACAATAAAATGTAACACAATGCTAATTCACAATGTTACTTTATACTCCCCTAAAAATTCATCTACTCCAAATGTATAAAGACTTCCAAACCCAATTAAATGTTAGATACAATCAATCTGCATATCCTGAATTTGAATCACAGATGTATTTTAATTTTGTTAAAAATAAATTCAATTTTTTTACTTTCATGTATTTTCTGTTTAAATTATATTCCCACACCCCTCCTTGCTTGGGTAGATACTACCTACCTTTCAGTTGTCACTTCTCCAGGAAGCTCCTTTCCTGGTCTTACTTAGATGTGCCATCCATGGAAGAGAAAATTAACAAAGAGATTAAGAGTACAGACTATTCTTAAGCCAACTCTGTGATTTAAAATCTGTGCCACCTTGGGTAAATTGTTTAACATCTCTGTGGTTCATTTTTCCATCCATAAATGGAGATGATTACCCATTACATTAGGTTTTCCTAAGGATTAGAATATTTAAGACACAAAACATGCTTGCAAAAGTGCCTGAAAATACACGTGTTAGTAAAAATTACTATGTTCTGCTATAGTCATTTCCCCTGTCATGACATTAAACACTCTATAATTACTGCTTGTTCAGTTGTTTCTGTTTCCAGAAAGAATATTAATTATTGCAATTTGAGAGGAATTGTATCTCTTTTTGCAATACTATCCCAGTGCTTATCATAGTGCCTAAAACACAGAAAACAGTGAATGTGCCATTGTTGAATAATTAAATCCCTATGTCAGAGGAATTGAGACAGAAATTTTACATATATCATCTTTTTGAAATTTTACAACAACCAAGCAACAAAATAGTATTGTATTCTATAGGTAACAGAAAAGTGACTTATATGGAAGGGGGCAAAGGGATAAGTGACTATATGGAAGGAAGCAATATATACAGATGAAAAATACCTATATGAATATAATATACAAATTACTATCCTTTGGCATGTAATAATGTCTGGGCTGATGGCAGAGTAGAAGGACATGCACTTATCTTCTCCTGCAAAAACTCCAGAATTGCAATTTGCTACTAAACAACTATCAATAGGAAGATATTGGATCCCACCAAAAAAAATGATACCCCACATCCAAGGGCAATGGAGAAACCCCAGCAAGATATTAGGAGGAGTGAAATCACATTTAGAATCAAACCCTATACCCACCAGAGACACTCAGAGGGCTCAAACAAAACCTTTTGCACACCAGGACCCAAGGCCTCACAGAGACTGAGACAGAACTGTGAGTGTCTCCTGCAGAGGCACAGGTCAGCAGTGGCCTGTGCTGGGGACAGGGGCTCTGGATGCAGCAGACCGGGGTTAAGCAGCATTACCCACCATAGAGCCACTGAGCAGACGATCCACAAACTGCACAACAATTATACCAAAGAAATTCTCGCTCCATTAAGAAAGTTCTAAGACCCACAATAGATTTCACAACCTGAGGATCTGGCAAAGGAACTGAGAACTACCAAGGAATTTGACTTCAGAGGCCAATGGGATTTGATTACAGAACTTCCACAGGACTAGAAAAGCAGACTCTTGGAGGGCACAAACAAAGCCTTGTGTGCGCTAGGAGCCAGGAGAAGGTAGCAGTGTCCCCACAAGAGACTGAATCAGTCTTGTCTGTGAGTGTTCAGGAGTCTCCAGTGGAGGCAAGTGTTAAGAGGTTGCCCCACCCATCAACAGAAAATTGGATTAAAGATTTACTGAGCTTGGCCCTGCCCATCAGAACAAGACCCATCTCTCCCATGAGGAAGCTTCCATAAGCCTCTTATCCTTATTCATCAGAGGGCAGACAGAATGAAAACCACAATCACTGAAAACTAACCAAATTGATCACATGGACCATAGCCTTGTCTAACTCAGTGATACTGTGAGCCATGCCATGTGGGGACACACAAGATGGACGGGTCATGATGGAGAGTTCTGACATTTTGTGGTCCACTGGAGAAGGAAATGGCAAACCACTTCAGTATTCTTGCCTTGAGAACCCCATGAACTGTATGAAAGTCAAAAAGATATGACACTGAAAGATGAACTCCCCCGGTCGGTAGTGCCCAGTATGCCACTAGAGAAGAGTGGAGAAATAACTCCAGAAAGAATGAAGAGACAGAGCCAAAGCGAAAACAATGTCCAGTTGTGGATGTGACTGGTGATGGAAGTAAACTCCAATGCTGCAAAGAACAATATTGCATAGGAACCTGGAATATTAAGTCTATGAATCAAGGTAAATTAGAAGTGGTCAAACAGGAGATGGTAACAGTGAAAATCAACATTTTAGGAATCAATGAACTAAAATGGACTGGAATGGGCAAATTTAATTCAGATGACCATTATATCTACTACTGTGGGCAAGAATCCCTTAGAAGAAATGGAGTAGCCCTCATAGTCAGAAAAAGAGTCTGAAATGCAGTACTTGAATGCAGTCTCAAAAATGACAGAATGATGTCTGTTCGTTTCCAAGGCAAACCATTCAATATCACAGTAATCCAAGTCTATGCCCCGACCAGTAATGTTGAAGAAGCTGAAGTTGATCGGTTCTATGATGACCTACAAGACCTTCTAGAAATAACACCCCCAAGAGATGTCCTTTTTATTGTAGGAGAGTGAAATGCAAAATTAGAAAGTCAAGAGATTCCTGAGTAACAGGCAAGTTTGGTCTTGGAGTGCAAAATGAAGCAGGACAAAGGATAACAGAGTTTTGCCAAGAGAACACACTGGTCATAGCAAACACCCTCTTCCATCAACACAAGACTCTACACATGGACATCACCAGATGGTTAATACCAAAATCAGATTGATTATATTCTTTACAACCAAAATGGAGACTCTCTCTACAGTCAGCAAAAACAAGACCTGGAGCTGACTGTGGCCCCAATTATGAACTCCTTATTGCCAAATCAGACTTAAATTGAAGAAAGTAGGGAAAACCACTAGACCTACCCAATAGACCATTCAGGTATGCCTAACTCAAATATCTTATGATTATACAGGGAAAGTGACAAATAGATTCAAGGCATTAGATCTGATAGACAGAGTTGCTGAAGAACTACAGACAGAGGTTCATAATATTGTACAGGAGACAGGGATCGAGACCATTCCCAAGAAAAACAAATGCAAAAAGGCAAAACGGTTGTCTGAGGAGGCCTTACAAAGAGCTGGGGAATGACGAGAAGCTAAAGGCAAAAGAGAAAAGGAAAGATATACTCATCTGAATGTGAAGTTCCAAAGAATAGCAAGGAAGATAAGAAAGCCTTACTCAGTGATCAATGGAAACAAGTAAAGGAAAACAATAGAATGGGAAAGACCAGAGATCTCTTCAAGAAAATTAGAGATACCGAGGGAACATTTCATGGAAAGATGGGCTCGATAAAGGACAGAAATAGTATGGACCTAACAGAAGCAGAAGATATTAAGAAGAGGTGGCAATAATACACAGAAGAACTGTATGAAAACGATCTTAATGACCCAGATAACCATAATGGTGTGATCACTCATGTACAACCAGACATCCTGGAGTCTGAAGCCAAGTGGGCCTTAGGAAGCATCACTATGAACAGATCTAGGGGAGGTGATGGAATGCCAGCAGCACTGTTTCAAGTCCTAAAAGATGATGATGTTAAAGCACTGCACTAAATATGCCAGAAAGTTTGGAAAACGCAGCAGTGGACACACTGGAAAAGGTCAGTTTTCATTCAAATCTGAAATAAAGGCAATGCCAAAGAACGTTCAGACTACTGCACAATTGCACTCATTTCACATGCTGGCAAAGTAATGCTCAAAATCTCCAAACAGGTTTCAACAGTATATGAACTGAGAACTTCCAGGTGTTCAAGCTGGATTTAGAAAACCCAGAGCAACCAGCGATCAAATTGCCAACATCTGTTGGATCATCAAAAAAGCAAGAGATTTCCAGCAAAACCATCTGTTCTGCTTTACTGACTATGCCAAAGCCTTTGACTGTGTGGATCACAACCAACTGTGGAAAATTCTTAAAAAGATGGGAATACCAGCCCACCTTACCTGCCTCCTGAGAAATCTGTATGCAGGTCAAGAAGCAATAATTAGAACTGGACATGGAACAATGGACTGTTTCCAAATTGGGAAAGGAGTATGTCAAGGCTGTATATTGTCACTCTGCTTATTTAACTTCAATGCAGAGTACATCATGAGAAATGCTGGGCTGCATGAAGCACAAGCTGGAATCAAGATTGCCAGGAGAAATATCAACAACCTCAGATATGCAGACGACAACACCCTTATGGCAGAAAGCAGAGGAACTGAAGAGCCTCTTCATGAAAGTAAAGGAGGAGAGTGGAATAACTGGCTTAAATCTCAACTTTCAAAAGAGCATATGTCATAGCATCCAGTCCCATCACTTCATGGCAAATAGGTGGGGAAACAGTGACAGACTTTATTTTCTTGGGTTCCAAAGTCACTGCAGATGGTGACTGCAGCCATGAAATTAAAACACGCTTGCTCCTTGGGAGATAAGCTATGACAATCCTAGACAGCTTGGTAAAATGCAGAGACATTACTTTGCTGACAAATGTCCATCTAGTCAAAGCTATGGTTTTTCCAGTAGTCATGTATGGATGTGACAGTTGGACTATAAAGAAAGCTGAACACCGAAGTATTGATGCTTTTGAACTGTGGTGTTGGAGAAGACTCTTGAGAGTGTCTTGGACTTCAAGAAGATCAAACTAGTCAATCCTAAAGGAATCAGTCCTGAATACACATTGGAAGAACTGATGCTGAAGCTGAAACTCCAATACTTTGGTCACCTGATGCGAAGAACTGACTCTTTGGAAAAGACCAAGATGCTGGGAAAGATTTAAGGCAGGAGGAGAAGGGGACAACAGAGGACGAGATGGCATCACCTACTCTATGGACATGAGTTTGCGCAAGCTCCGGGATTTGGTGATTGACAGGGAAGCCTGACGTGCCGCAGACCATGGGGTCACAAAGTGTAGGACCTGACCAAGTGACTGAAGTGGACTGAGGGAAACTGAGCCTCAGTCTCAACAGCTATATGACAAACTGAAGTTACTCAAAATCCATACAGCAATTTCTCCACTGCATGATGACTTCTCTTAGAAGTTCCAGGGAGACACAATGTCAAAGCAACCAAAAGAGAAGCAAAATATAAAAATTACGTCTGCATGAGAGGTCATCGGTTTGGTAAAATAATGGCTGGCTAGTCGTTTTTCAAAAATGAAGATTACTTTGTAAATGTGGTAATAACACCCCCTAGATTCTGGCTTTGTATGTGAATATTATATCATAATGGCACCTCCTTTGTCTCATATTTGCACCTTATTGTTTTAAAAATTTATTGAAAATTTTGTGTACTCTGCTTCACATTAGTAACAGAGCTTTCCTCTCTGTCACTGATGCCACATTTCTGTGGTTATATATATATGACGTGTTTTACACCGAAACTCAGTCTTTGGTCATTATTTTTTTTTTCCTGTTTGTTATTTGCTTTTAGTTGTGCTTGAGTAACACTTCCTCTGAAATTTTCTTCACAAAAACCAAGTTTGCATGGAAAATTTGCAGTCAAGTGGTATCCATATATTGAAAGTAGATAGAGACATCAATATCCAATAACATATTAAAAAAAATCCTACAGTACTATAATTAATGTCGATATATAAGGTGTTTAGTATCTAATATGTGTATATATGGATATATACATATGTGTGTATATATATATATATAGCAAATGAATGTTTCGTATGTGTTTCCAGTTCCAGTTCAGTCGCTCAGTCGTGTCTGACTCTTTGTGACCCCATGAACCGCAGCACGCCAGGCCTCCCTGTCCATCACCAACCCCTGGAGTCCACCCAAACCCATGTCCATTGAGTCAGTGATCCCGTCCAACCATCTCATCCTCTGCCATCCCCTTCTCCTCCTGTCCTCAATCTTTCCCAGCATCAGGGTCTTTTCAAATGAATCAGCTCTTTGCATCAGGTGGCCAAAGTATTAGAGTTTCAGCTTCAACATCAGTCCTTCCAATGAACACCCAGGACTGATTTCCTTTAGGATGGCCTGGTTGGATCTCCTTGCAGTCCAAGGGACTCTCAAGAGTCTTCTCCAACACCACAGTTCAAAAGCATCAATTCTTCGGTGCTCAGCCTTCTTTATAGTCCATCTCTCATATCCATACATGACTACTGGAAAACCATAGCCTTGACTACACAGACCTTTGTCGGCAAAGTAATGTCTCTGCTTTTTAATATGCTGTCTAGGTTGGTGACAACTTTCCTTCCAAGGAGTAAGCATCTCTTAATTTCATATGTGTTTACATACATATAAAGACTTGAAAACACTTAGAATGTTTATTCAGTATTATATTTGAATATATATATATGTATATCTTTTTGAAAAGTTTTAAATATTTGATTCTTGAAATAAATTTATGAAGCAAATAGCTTAGGTCTTGTTAGGCATACCTGAGTGTACTAATTTTCTTCCTGAGGCATATCTAGTATGTTACGTACTGAAACCTCAAATATTTTTCAGATTTGAAACTTATATCTCCTATTAACAACTTGAGAAAGCAGTACTTCTAAATTAATCCATTTACACAATGTTCGCTAGTTCTCATCAGTGCTTCTCCATGCTGGCTACCAGTGAGACTCACATGTAAAACTTTTGAAAAGTATCTATTGTAGGGCCTAACCCTATGAGAATTTTGTCTAAACTATTCTTGAGTTGTCTGTCACCCTCCACTGAATTTTTTAAACCCTCTGAATGATTTTAATATGAGGCCAGTGTTGAGAATGTGAGTTGTATATTGATAAATTTTAATAATTTTTACTCATCACAATTTACTTTTTAGTTTCAATAAACAGATATCTAACTTACTATTAGATATCTCTAGTGATGTATACCACAAAGACTTCAAATATAACATCACAGAATAAATTATTTTTCTCTTCCTTCCACCCCAACTGCTTTGTCTTTCTTAACTTTGTCATGCTACTCTCTTTTAAGTCATAAACTTTTTGGAATATCCGTAAATTACCCCTGCCCCTTAATGATAGTATGCATTCTCTACACCCATTGATTCAAGAAAAATAATAGCTCTAAAATCCAATCTTTATTTCAGTCCAAATGATATAGCATAGGCTTTTGTGCAGGTATCTAATTTTTCTTTGCTTCCATCTAGTCCATATGCGATGAAGTCTCTTCATTCCAATATATAAATCTGTGTACTCTACTGGGCAATGCCACTTTAATTTGGTAGTCTAAAGAATGGATTATAATTATATTAGTCTCTGCATAATGGATTCTATAAAGTAAAAAAAAAAAATCTGAATGCTTGAAGATTTTCAGAAAACCTCTTCACACAAAATTCCTTATCTTTTATCCTTTTATATATTCTATCCTATTTCTGGTGAAGTTCTGCTTATGCTGTGAGTACTAAATTAAAGTGCACATTCTTTCTTTGATCTTTCCCAAATTCTTCCAATACAGTTAGAGAGTGAAGAAATTTATAATGGACAACTGAGCAACATAATTTTGGGAAAGCTTGGTTAGTGGCCCAGTTAGTCTGTTTACTGATAATCTGCCTTTCTGGCTCTGCAACTAGATAATATCAATGTCCCAGAGCTGATGGGATTCCAGGATGCTGACTCAAGTACAAATGTGATTACAATCCAAAAAGTGATTTACTACCAAGGACTAATACTTACATCAGTCTTGTGGTCTCACCTGGCCCTTTCTACCTGAAGGCAAAATACATGGAAAGCCAAATTTTTAAAAATATGTGTAAAACTATGTTTCTAATTTTCCATTACAATTTAGAGCATATTTTAGTCCATCTCAGTATTGATGTCTTATCCAAAATTTCAAACTTCTACTTAACAGTGTCTGTAATGAAAATATAGTTTATGGTATACATTTAGACTTCCCTTGTGGCTCAGCCAGTAAGGAGTCTGCCTGCAATGCAGGAGACCTGGGTTCAATCCCTGGGTTGGGAAGATCCCCTGGAGAAGGAAATGGAAACCCACTCCAGTATTCTTGCCTGGAAAATCCCATGGACAGAGGAGCCTGACAGGCTACAGTTCATGGGATCGCAAAGAGTCGGACATGACTGAGTGACTTCACTTCATACATTTAGAAAAAATCTTTAAAAATGATTTCATGAGTTACAATAAATGTCATATAGACATGTCATAGAAATTATACTACACAAAATTTGACACACATTTTATTATTTAAACATTTTATTCAACTTTTAGCAAAGGAATTAGTGTCTTGTAATCTGACCACAAAAGTAGCATCGTGTTACCTCTGCTGTATTCTATTAATTCAAAGCAAATTTCTAAGCCAACTCAAACTCAGAGGGAAGATATTACAAAGAGGTATAGGAGGGGCTCACTGGGAATCATCTCAGAGTCAACATGCTGCAATTCCCTTTCTTTTTTCCCTTCTATTTCTCCAAAATAGGCACTCTGACAATGGGGATATATGGGGTCATCTTTTCTGAAATGCCTGTTAATCCGAAGACAACATCTGTTAATGAAATGCACGCTGTGCTTTGTTGCTCAGTCATGCCCGACTCTTTGCTACCCTGTGGACTGTAGCCTGCCAGGCTCCTTTGTCCATGGAGATTCTCCAGGCAAGAATACGGGAATGGCTGGGCATTCCCTTCTCCAGGGGATCTTCCCAACCCAGGGACTAAACCTAGGTCTCCTGCATTGCAGTCAGATTCTTTACTCTCTGAGCCACCAAAATACATAGTGAATGTAGGAAAACTATTTTAAAAATTCAATTATCACTAACTTGTTTGAAGATAAACTATACTTTGGGAAATTTGCATAATGTATTTGAGTCATAGAGTGGCATTTCTTACTTTTAAAAACTAGATGTGCCTTTTGATGTGTGTCTTCAATAAAATGTGAACGTGTTAGTTGCTCAGTCATGTCCAACTCTTTGTGTCCCCATGGACTGCGGCAGGCCAGATCCCTCTGTCCATGAAGTTCTCCAGGCAAGAATACTAGAGTGGGTTGCCATTCCCTTCTCTAGGGTATCTTCCTGACCCAGGGATTGAACCTGAGTCTCCTGCATTGCAGGCAGATTTTTTACCATCTGAGCCGCCAGCGAAGCCCTTCTCTTTAGTAAAAACCTTTACTAAATTGTTTACTTCAATTGTTTCACAAAGAAAACAATTTAATCTATGCATTATTATACATCTAATCTGAAAAGATTTTCAGTTTGATGTTTTAGACCTTTGGTTGATTTTAAATTGTGTTTGGGATTTCTTTTAGTTTCTCAATGCTAAATAATTGTTTGAATTAGCATAGAAAGAGAATAGTACTCATTCATCATAATGAACACTAATACAACTAGCGTATATTAAAATGTAAAACAATGGATTAAAATTCATATGGCTTTTCTGGCCTGTGAGGAAAGTAGAGCCATGAAGAGATCAGCTGTTCATACTCTTCTAGTTCCATTAATATTTCTTTTTAAAAAATATTTGTTTAAATATACAAATATTGGTAAGGATGGAAACACATTACATTTAATCAATGAGGCTCAGAATGACCTGAACACTCTTGTTTTCATTGTGTAATGAATTATTATTTATCATAAAATGTAAGTAATACTTTAATAATTTAATATTTAAAGTTATTTTTGTTGATTTACAGCTTCTATCCTCAGTAAGCATAAAGGTTGTTGACTAGACTTATCAAAAAGAGAAACTCATTGATTGTTTTTATTTTATTTCATTCTGGGTAACAAAGTATGACTTAAAACATTTTGTAAATGGTGAAATTAAGAATATGGATGATTTTTTTTTTCATCTGAATCAAATTTAAAAGTAGATACAACTTAAATAATTAATTAGAAGTATACACTGACCATAATTTTCTGTCCTTTAAATTGTAAATCTGGAAATACTCAACATGCCACTTAAGAAAAAGATATAGAAAAAAATTTGCTCTAAGGTATTTTATGTTTATTTTATATTTACAAATCTTCTCTTAAAACTTTAAGTAATATAGTGGGCTCTGTGTTTTTTGTTTGTTTTGTTTTTTTAATGTGTATCTTAATATCTTAATTAAATTACAACCTGAATCTTTATTAATGATGGCCTCCATTAACAAGTGTGTATATTCTGAGATACAGAAAAAAATTTAAATTATTTATGGAATACTTTAGTTGAGTGCTACTTTCAATTTTCATAACCATTCATTTCTTTTTTTGTCCATTTCTGTTTATCTCATTTATCAGAGCTGGATAAAGACCTGTTAGACTGAATTCATTGCCAGAGGTAGGCAAAAACAAGCTAGATCCTTTATTATAGGACATAAAGCTTTAGTTTGGCTAAGAGAAGAAAGACAGACTAAGTATAGATAACATATTACATTTAAGGCTATTACTACTCAACCCTGGGCTTCCCAAGTGGCTCAGTGGTAAAGAATCCACCTGCAAAGGAGGAGATGCGGGTTTGATTTCTGGGTCAGGAAGATCCCCTGGAGAAGAAAATGGCAACCTATTCCTGTGTTCTTGTCTGGGAAATACCATGGAAGCAGGAACCTGGAGAGCTATAGTCCATGGGTCACAAAGAGTCAGACAGGAATTAGAAACTAAACAACCACAACTCCATTGTACTCAGATATTGAATATCCTTGACATTCGTATAGATCGGAGTCATGATTTTCCTAGCACATATTAATTATATAATAGAATATGAGTTGTCTATGAAACTATATCTATTGATAAAGAATATGGTCTAAACAGGTTTAAATATCTGCTCCTATTTTTAGCTTCTCTTTATCCCTGCTTTGCCATTTAATTATTGCCTATCAGTATCAGTCCTTGACTCTTTCCAAAGAAAGAATATAGAGCCAGATAGCTGTTTCACATGCATTCAGGGCCACCTTTGGCAATTTATCTAACCTCTCTGTGCATCAGCTTCCTCGTTTGTAAAACAGATATTAAGGTATCAAGTTCATAGGATTGTTGCAAGGCTTCAATGGTTTGATACCTATAAAACACATAGAACAATGGCTAGTATATGTATTATATAAGGATTTCAATTCAGTTCAGTTGCTCAGTTGTGTCCAACTCTTTGAGACCCCATGATCTGCAGCATGCCAAGCCT
The DNA here is from genome assembly GCF_054371585.1 of Giraffa tippelskirchi. Classification (NCBI taxonomy): domain Eukaryota; kingdom Metazoa; phylum Chordata; class Mammalia; order Artiodactyla; family Giraffidae; genus Giraffa; species Giraffa tippelskirchi. The sequence continues at coordinate 87,022,132 of NC_137285.1, read as the reverse complement.
CTCTGTCCATCACCAACTCCCAGAGTTTACTCAAACTCATGTACATTGAGTCAGTGATGCTATCCAACCATCTCATCCTCTGTCATCCCCTTCTCCTATCGCCTTCAATCTTTCCCAGCATCAGGATCTTTTCCAATGAGTCAGCTCTTTGCAACAGGTGGTCAAAGGATTGGAGTTTCAGCTTCAACATCAGTCCTTCCAATGAATCTTCAAGACTGGTTTCCTTTAAAATGGACTGATTGGATCTCCTTGCAGTCCAAGGGACTCTCAAGAGTCTTCTCTAACACCACAGTACAAAAGCATCAATTCTTCCGTGCTCAGCTTTCTTTATAGTCCAACTCTCACATCCATATATGACTACTGAAAAAGCCATAGCCTTGACTAGACAGACATTGATTGGCAAAGTGATGTCTCTGCTTTTTAATAAGCTGTCTAGGTTGGTCAGAACTATTCTCCAAAGGAGTAAGTGTCTTAATTTCATGCCTGCAGTCACCATCTGCAGTGATTTTAGAGCCCACAAAAATAAAGTCAGCCACTGTTTCCACTGTTTCCCCATCTATTTGCCATGATGTGATGGGACCAGATTCCATGATCTTAGTGTTCTGAATGTTGAGCTTTAAGCCAACTTGTTCACTCTCCGCTTTCAATTTCACTAAGAGGCTCTTTAGCTCTTCTTTGCTTTCTGCCATAAGGGTGGTGTTATCTGCATATCTGAGGTTATTGATATTTCTCCTGACAATCTTGTTTCCAGCTTGTGCTTCATCCAGCCCAACGTTTCTCATGATGTACTCTGCATATAAGTCAGATAAGCAGGGTGACAATATACAGCCTTGATGTACTCCTTTCCCTATTTGCAACCAATCTGTTCCATTATAGTTCTAACTGTTGCTTCCTGACCTGCATACAGATTTGTCAAGAGGCAGGTCAGGTGGTCTGGTATTCCCATCTCTTTCAGAATTTTCCATAGTTTATTGTGATTCACATACTAAAGCTGAAATAGATGGGGGTTTTTTGTGGTTTTTTTGGTGTTGTTTTTTCTGAAACTCTCTTGCTTTTTCGATGATCCAATGGATGTTGGAAATTTGATCTCTGGTTCCTCTGCCTTTTCTAAATCCAGCTTGAACATCTGGAAGTTCACTGTTCAGATACTGTTGAAGCCTGGCTTAGAGAATTTTGAGCATTACTTTACTAGCATGTGAGATGAGTGCAGTTGTGTGGTAGTTTGAGCATTCTTTGGCATTGCCTTTCTTTGGGATTGGAATGAAAGCTGACCTTTTCCAGTCCTGTGGCCACTGCTGAGTGGCCATAAAATTTTCCAAATTTTATGGCATGTTGAGTGCAGCACTTTCACAGCATCACCTTTTAGGATTTGAAATAACTCAGCTGGAATTTTCCTAAGGCCCATTTGACTTCACATTCCAGGATGTCTGGCTCTAGGTGAGTGATCATACCATCATGATTATCTGGGTCGTGAAGATGTTTTTTGTATAGTTCTTCTGTGTATATTTGCCACTTCTTCTTTATATCTTCTGCTTCTGTTAGGTCCATACCATTTCTGTCCTTTATTGAGCCCATCTTTGCATGAAATGTCCCCTTGGTATTTCTAATTTACTAAGCATTACTCTCTTGGTATCTCTAAGTTATCTAAGCATTTACTACTATTTTTACATGATTCTTAAAGTTTTACTTATTCTTGAGATTCACTATATGTTTATTCTTCTGCCCTTGCTTTATAACCTGTTCCCCAACATCTAAAATATTGATATGTTTAACTTGTTAGCATCCAATCTACAGTTTTAATAAGTGAAGTAGTACCATCTACTTTTTCTACATCTGACTAGTGACCCCATGCAACACCCTTTCATAATGTGATACGTCTAAAACAATGAGTTTCTTCCTGTGGCTTAGCTAATGATCAAGAGTGGTAGTTTAATGTCAGGGCATCTTTTACTCCAACAGATTCTGAAAGAATGCTCCATGTAAGGAAAGTAAGGGGATGATTTTGGGCTCAACAAGAATTGATCAGGAATATTGTGAAACTAAGGCAGTTTTGAAATTCATTTGCATCAGTTCTTCAAATCTGTGAGAAGAGTGTGTTCCTGCCCTCAGTCTGCTTACTACAGTCTATGATGAAGAGAATGGGTTGGAAATTTCCCTCTACCATGTCTTCTATTTCAGTTCTATACTCAACCTGGTATTATATTCTACAAATATTTCAATGATTGCTTTGTTTCTATTGGCCATTTGCATTCAAATGTTCTTGACACTGGAATTTCAATAATCAGGTAATATAGTTATTTTAAATGACTTTATTAAGTAATATAATATATATATTATGTGCATATAATTAATGTCATATTAAGTACAATTAATGTACAAAAAAACTACACATATTTAACTATGCAACTTGATGAGTTTAGAGATAAGTATTCCCTATGAGACCGTCACCACAACCTGTGCTATAAATATATCCTTCACCTGCAAAAGTTTTCTCCCATCCTCTTATTTATTTACTTATTTTGTGATAAGAACATTTAGCAAAAGGCCTACTCCTATAGCAAAATTTTAAGTATATAATTTGCTATCGTTAACTATAGGTACTATAGTACAGTAGCTCTCTAGAGCTTATTCATCTTGTCTAACTGAAACCTGGAATCCTGTGACTACTGCTTCCCCAGGCAACCACCATTCTCTCCTTTATTTTTATAATTTTGACTATTTTAGGTTCCTCATATAAGTGGTATTATGTATTTGGACTATGTCTTGCCTATTTCACTTAGGGTAATGCCTTCTAGATACATTCATATTGTCCCATGTGGCCTTATTTCCTTTTTTAAAGTCTGAATCTTTTTTATTATATAATTCTACATTTTCTTCAGCTTTCTCAATGGCTCAGCAGATAAAAAAATCCACCTGTAATGCAGGAGACTCAGGAGATGCAGGTTCAGTCCCTGGGTTGGTAAGATACCCTGGAGGAGGAAATGGCAACCCACTCCAGTATTATTGCCTGAAAAATCCCATGGACAGGAGACCTGGTGGGCTACAGTCCAGTGGGTCAAAAAGTGTCAGACACAACCGAGCATGCATGCTACTTTATCCATTTGTCTGTTAATAGACATTTAGCTTGCATCCATGTCTTGTCTATTATGAAAAATTCTGCAAGAAACATCTGACTCTTTGTGACCCTATGAATGGTAGCCTGCCAGCTTCTCTATCCTTGGGATTCTCCAGGCAAGTATACTGGAATGTGTTGCCATTTCCTACTCCAGGAGATCTTCCCAAACCAGGGGTCAAACCTGTGTCTCTTGCATCTCTTTCATTGGCAGGTAGGTTCTTTACCACTAGTGGAAGCCTCTGTGACCACATGATTTTTATGAATTCATGATTTTCATGAATGTGTGACTTTTTCAATTTTCCTTTTGTTATTTCTAACTTCATACTAGTTTTGTCGGAAAAGATACTTGAAATTATTTTACATTTTTTAATTTTATTACATTTTTTGGACCTAACATGTCATCTGTTCTGTATTCTGTATGAGTTTGAGAAAATCATGTATTTTGCTGCTAGTGGCTGGAAATTCTATATATGAATGTTAGGTCCATTTGCCTTTTGTGTTGTTTAATATATGACTTTTTTTGTTTGTTTTTGATTATCTGTTGATCTATCCATTATTGAAAGTAGGATAAAAAAAATAAGAAAGTAGGATATCAGAGTCTCATACAATTATCATTCTGTTGTCTTTATCTCCTGTCAGATCTGTTAGTGTTTGCTTTTTATATACAGATGTTCTGCTGTTTGGATTATACATGTTATGTCTTCCTTTTGAAATGACCCTTTATCATTATGTATGGAATTTGTCTCTTATGAAAGTTTTTGACTTAAAAGTGCATTTTGTCTAAAATACAACCACCGCTGCTTTCTTGTGGCTACGATTTGCATGGAATATTTTATATTCCTTCACTTTAGGCCAATGCATGTCTTTAAAGTGAATCTCTTGTAAATAGAATAGAGTTGGCTTTCTTTTTGTTGTTGTCATTGTTCTCATTTGTTTATTTTTTATCAGTGTCAGGAATTCTAGTTTTAGTTGGTGAGTTTGATTAATTTACATTTGAAGTAATTATTGATAGATAAGGACATAAAATTGTTAATTGCTTTCTGTATGTTTTGTAGTTATTTTATTTCTTGCTTCCTCTCTTGCTTTCTTCCTGTTTGGTGATTTTCTAAAGATGTACTTTGATTCTTTTCATCTTTCTTGTGTCTATTATAGGTTTTTTCCTTTGTGGTTACCAGAAAGCTTGAATAAAATTGCAAATTAAAATCTTTTTTAAGCTGATTGTAATTTAACTTTAATTGCATTAAAAACATTCAAAGGCTTTTAAGTCACACAATAACTTAACATTTATGTTATTAATGTCAGAATTTAATGGTGCATCTCCATTAAGTTTTTTGTAGTTATAGTTATGCTTAGTATTTTTGTCTATTATGTTAGGTTCAAAAATGATTTTTGCACCACCATTGCAGTATTACATTATTCTGTAGTTGTTTTTATAATTAAATTTATCATTGAGATTTATATTTTTATATGCTTTCATGTTTGGGCTTCCAAGGTGGCTTTAGTGGTAAAGAACCTGCCTGCCATTGCAGAAGACTTAAGAGACACAGGTTCAATTTCTGTGTCAGGAATATCTCTTAGAGAAGGAAATGGCAACCAACTCCAGTGTTCTTGCCTGGAGAATCCCATGGACAGAGGAGCCTAGCAGGCTGCAGTCCATAGGGTCACAAAGAGTCGTACACAACTGAAGTGACTTCTCATGCACACACGTTGCTGTTTAGTACCATTTTGTTTCAACTTCTGTAAGGCAGATCTAGCTGATAGAAAATACCTAAGGTTTTATTTAGAAAATTCTATATGTCTCCTTCATTTCTGCTATATGCATTCACTGGTTTTAGATTTCACATATAAGTGGTAACATACAGAGTTTGTCTTTGTTGGTCTGACTTATTTCATTAAGCATGATACACTCTAGGCCCACTCACACTCTTTTGCAAATGACAGAATTTAATTCATCTTTTTATGGCTAAGATTCCGTTGATATACATATACACCATATCTTCTTTAACCACTCTTCTGCTGATGGACACTTGAGTTCTTCCATATATTGGCTATTGTAAATAATATTGCTATGAAACTTGGGGTGCACATATCTTTTAAAATTAATGCTTTTGTTCTCTTCAGATTTACATGCCAGGAGTAGAATAGTTGGATCTTACAGTAGGTCTGTTTTGAGTTTTTTTTAAGAACTCCCCACACTGTTTTCCATAGTGGCTTCATCAACTTGCAGTCTCATTATCAATGTCACTCTTCTCCACATCCTCACCAATATTTGATATTGATATCCACCGTTCTTACAGGTGTGAGGTGATTTCTCATTTTGGTTGTTATTTGCATTTCTCTGATAATTAACACTGTTGAGCATCACTGAGTATGATGTTATCTGTGGGTTTGTCACAAATGGCTTCAATTATTTTGAAATATATTCCCTCTATCCATACTTGTATGAGAATTTTTTTATGAATGAATGTTGAATTTTGTCAGACAATTTTTTTGTGAATCTATTGAGATAATCATGTTATTTTTGCCCTTCCTTTTGTTAATATGGATGCATCACATTGTTTTATTTATAAATACAGTACTATACTTGTATCTATGGACTAAATTCCACCTGATCATGGTGTTTGATCATTTTTATGTTTTTGATCACAATTTGCTAATATTGTATTGAGGATTTTTGCACTGTATTTATCAAAGATGTTGACCTGTGTTTTTATTTTTTAATTATCCGCCTGGTGTTGGTACCAGGGTAATGGTGGCCTAATAAAATGAATTTGAAGAGGGTTCTGCCCTCTCCAATTATTTGGAATAGTTAGACAAGGACAGGTTATTAGCTCTTCTCTATAGGTTTGTTGGAAATCCCCTGTGAATCTGTCCTGTGCTGGACTTTTATTTGCTGGGAGTTTTTTTAAATTATAAATTCATTTTCACTACTAGTGATTGGTCTATTCACATTGTCTGCTTCATTCTTATTCAGTCTTGGCAGGTTGTCTGTTTTTAGAAATTTGTCAGTTTCTTCAAGGATGTCCACTTTTTTGGCATAGTATTCTTTTATGATTATTTTTTTTTTGTATCTCTGTGATATTAGTTGTTATTTCTCCTCTCTCATTCCTTATTTTGTTTATTTGGGTCTTCTCTCTTTTCTTCTGGACAAGTCTGGCTAAAAGTTTATCAAGTTTGTCTTTTCAAAAAAAAAAAAAACAACTTTTGGTTTCATTGATCTTTTCCATTGATTTTTGGTCTCTATTTTATTTATTTCCTGTGTGATCTTTATTGTTTCCTTCCTTCTGTTGACTTTTTATTTTGTTTATCTTTCTTTAATTCCTTCAGATGGCAGATTAGGTTGTTTATTTTAATTTTTTCTTGTTTCTTGAGGAATGTCTGCATCACTAGAAACGTACCTCTTAGAAATGCTTTTGCTTCGTCCCACGGATTTTTGGAAAATTGTGTTTCCTTTATATTTGAAGAGGCATCCATCTCCTTCAGTTTTACAAACTGTTGCAGAGAAAGTCCTTCTCAGTCACCATGATCCAGAGATCCTTGGTAGGCCAGTTGGCAGAGTCCATGGGTGATCCAATCTGCCTGCTTCGGGGATCTTCATGTGAGTTTATACAGTGGACCAGCTGTTGAGATATGTGGACTGATTATTAAAAGCTTCTGCTTCTTCTTTTCTTTGTCCTTAGCAATTCAACCATGTCAGTTCCCTCAATACATGTGGCATGACAAAATCAGCCCTCTCAAGTTAACAGTCTAAAAGCCTAGGAAATTCAAATGCTTACTTCTTTCTCTCCCCTACAATAGAACTTGCAGGCTGACTGTGTCACTTTTTCATGCCAAACTGTGCTAGCTTAGGTGAGGGGTAATGTGGGTAATATGAAGCTACTTTTCTTATTCTTTTCAACACTTCTTTTCTTGACTTGGTGCATTACTGTGATTCTGTAATCTTTTTCCTGGGCTCTGGAACTTTTGTGAAGATATTTTCATTCTTGTATGGTTGTTAATTTGATGTTTCTGTGAAAACAAGAGCTTAAACTTTCTGTTCCATCATCTTTCTGACATTAGTTACCTCTTGTGCTTTTTGGAATGTTCAGTTCTATCTGAAGAACATTATTTTTCTTTATCCATGTATATTATATAGCGATTTTATCCTTATATGGTCTTTCAGCATATTTCCACACAAAGGAATACCTGCAACATCAATTTATAAATATTCTTTCCTTTCTGTTCAGGTCGTCTTTCTTAGATGACCAAGTTTTATACAAAATATCTTAGATTGGTTCATCTTCTGAGCTCTCTAATCTTTTAGCTTGTGTTCTGTTTGTGCTCAAATTATAGGCCCTTTGATGTTTTCACTGCTGTACCTCTAACATTCAGCACTAGTGAACACTAAAATAAACTGAACATAAATGAATATACTTAGGTTATTATTTGAGAAATCTTTTAAATTGCAAAGTTGATGTTGTTGTTTCACTGTGAAAAATATTGAAACAATCTGACCAGCTAGTGTTGTTACAAATTTATTATGTTGGGATAAAAGACTGGTTATTTTTCAAAGCTCCCCAGTGATTTTCTCATCTAAGTGTTGACAATCTATCTCACCTCTTCTCCCCTTGAATGATTATATTTAGCTTTCAAATAGCTCAGCTCAAATATTTATCTTCTTAACTCTTTCAACAGTTTATTTTATCTCTGCCACAAGTATAATCTGTAGCTAACTCTATTAAAATTATAGTCTGCTATACTGGCATTATATTATCATATATCTGGTTTCCCTTGAAGTGATCATTATTAATATATATGGAAAGAATTCAGTTTCTTTAAATAAATCTTATGTGTTGAGAACATAAATAGTGTCAACAAATGGTATGTGGATAAGTCATAAATAAATGAATACAAATAATCCTTAAGATAATATTTTGAGTTAGAAATTCTAGGTATTTACATGTAAGGGAAAAGGCAAATATGAAAGTGGTTTCAGGGAGAATAAAAAGTTCATTGAAAAGTACTATTAATTGCCCTGTGAACTGAAGATATAGTAAGTAAGATATAGTAAGATTTAATCCAACTATGAATGATTATTATAAAAAATAAGAAATAAGTTAGAAATTAAATTTAATTCAAATGTGTATTATTACAGTACTCCTTTTACTTTCTTTTAGATGCTGAGCAAAATAATGCAATAAAATAGGTTGTTTATCGAGTACATAATTAATCAAGTTAACAGAAATGCTACTTCTAATAAAAAGCTTTCTAGTTTCTCACTGACAAGGTACACATTTATGAAATAATGAAGAACAACAAAGTATTTCTATGTTGCTTAAATGATAAAGAATTCCAGCTAGTCCTTTAATCTTAGCTTCTGAATGATCAGTATCATTTAGAATCCATATATGTTGTGTGGACCTGTAATAACTTTTAACAGATATATGTAAATGTAAGTTTTGGAAAACCAAAAGAGTTACTTTATTTATTTTTAAAATTACAGTTATAAATATGTATATTTAAATATACATGACAAAAGATTATTAACATCAGGCTAATTAATATATCCATCTTCTCAGTTTCATACTTTTTGTGGTTGGAGGATCTGAGATTACTCTTACCAAATTTCCGGTATATAATATGGAATAATTGACAGTAGTCAACATGCTGTGGGCTTCCCTGGTAGCTCAGATGGTAAAGAATCTGCCTGGAATGCAGGAGATCCAGATTCAATCCCGAGTTGATAAGGTTCCCTGGAGAAGGGAATGGCAATCCACTCTAGTATTCTTGCCTGGAGAATTCCATGGACAGAGCGGCAAGATGGCCTACAGCCCATGAGGTCTCAAAGTACTGGACATGACTGAGTGACTAACATACACATAACGTACTTGTATTGCTAACTCTGCTCACAGCACCAATTATACTGCTGATCCTGCTTACAGCGTCAGTTGTCTCACTGTTCACAGCGTCATCACTATTTACCAAACCCAGGGTAGGCAAGGCATGAGCTAAGAGCCGGGAAGGAGACCCAAGGAGCCGTAGGAACTGCAGACACATTTATTCTCTCCTGGCTGGTACAGAAGCCAGAGCACAGCCTCTCTCCTGGCTGATGCAACAGCCGTAGCAGCAGCCACAGTGTAACCATAACCATGATGTGATTATGTAGCCCCAGTGCAGCAGACAGGGCTTTCGTGGTGACGCTCACACAGGTGTGCTGCACAGAGCAACCAGTGCCCAAACACCCTGTGCCTGTGATGGACACGTGTAGCACTACAACTGAGCTCAGCTGTTACACGGTCACTGTTTACAAAACGTGGGACGAGAGAGCCTGAACACACCACCTTGGCTAATTTGCTCTCTCCCCCCAATATGGTACAATTTATAGATTTCTGTAAATTGTTCATCCTGTGTAACTGAAAGTCCGTACTCTTTGACTGTTAGCTCCCCTTCCCCCCTACCTCTCTGCCTCTAGTAAATACCTGAGGAGTTACTTTATTATGGCAATTGTGACTTTATTGTTTTTTGTTCTTATTCATGTTGACCTAAATGTAAGATACAAAGCTATAAAACTCTTAGAGGATAGCAAAAGAGCAAGCAGATGATATTGAGTGTGACAATTATATTTTAGGCATTATCAAAATAATTGATACACTGGACTTAATTAAAATTAAACTTCTGTTTTGCAAAAAGTGATGTCAAGAGAATGAGAAGATAAGCACAGATGGAGAGAAAATTTGCAAAAGACACAACTGATAACAGACTGTTATCTAAAATATGCAAAGAAGTCTGAAAATGCAATAATAAGAAAATTTGCAACTTAAAATACACACTTTAAAAATGAGCAGAAGGCCTGAACAAACACCTCAACAAAGATAAACAGCAAGTACACGTATCAAAAAATGTTCAACATCTAAGTCATATGAAATTTGCAAATTAAAGCAACAAGATACCATTGCACAACAATTAGAATGGTCAAAATGCAAAGTACCGACTACACCAAATGTTGGCAAAAGAGTGGACTAGCAGAAACTCTTCTCATCCATTGCCAGTGGGAATGGAAAATAGTACTGCCACTTTAGAAGACAGTTTAGCAGTGTTTTAAATGACTTTTTAAAAAGACACTCAGCATAAAATCAGGTCATCATTCTTCTTGGCATTTGATCAAATGAATTGAAAAAACATGTTCACATATAAACCTGAATACAGATTTATAACATTAAAAAGCAACCAGGATTAAATTAAACAGATTAAGTACACCATTGTACATCTGGACAATGGAATATTATTTGGTTTTAAAAAGAAATAAACTATCAAGTCATGAAAAGATATGGAGGAAACTTGAATCCATGTTGCTAACTGAAAGAATCCAACCTACAAAGGCTGCATACTGTATTCTTCCAACTAAAAGACATTCTGAAAGATGCAAAGCTATAGAGACAGAAAAATGTCAGTGATTGCGAGGGGTTGGGGGTAGGAAGTATAAATAGGAAAAGCACAGAGGATTTTTAGGTCAGGAAAGTACTCTGTATAATATATAGTGATGGATACAGCCCATTGTACAATTCAAAACACATAGAATGCACAACCAACACAAAGAGTGAACCATAGATATAAACCACAGACTCTAGGTGCTAATGTGCTAATGTGTCAATGTAGGCTCAGCAATTTGTAATAAATGTAGGATTGCGGTGTCAGTGGTAGGGGAGGTTTTGCATGTATAGGGATAGGAGGCATACAGGAACTCTGTACTTTCTACTCAGCTTTTCTGTATACCTAAACTTGTTCTAAAAATTAAAGTTTATTATTTAAAAATTATTCATCTGAAAGAAAGTTTTGCTAGCAATAAATGAGATTTTTTGTTATTGTGTAATCATAGTGATTAGAATAAACTTGAGAAGAAAAGAGAAATGGAGATCCCATCTTAATATTATTATGTCCAAATTATATTTTGGACATCAAACAAGCACTTGCTCTATTCTTTCTTTGTAGTAGTAGTAGTAATGAAACAGTCATTTTTAATTTACTTATTTTGGAAAACTATAAACTTTCTTTGTAATTATGGATTAATAATTACACAGATTATTTTGTCTCTGATTCTTTATCTTAACCTTATAATTATTATGTATCTTTTGGGTTCAGTCACCCCACCACTGATCACAACTACTGTCAGTCTGATTCTCGCAATGTTTATTTTTACTGTGTAATATTTTCAGAGAATGTCTTAGTTGATTCTTATAGTCACTTGGACTTTCCAGCTTAAATTAGCCCAATTCAGTAAAGAATATTTTTTTTTAAATATCTGTTGTCATGTCTTTCACATATCTCTAGGCCATATTGATCGTATTATATTGAGTGTGGTATCAAATTTTGCTTTTTGTTTTTTAATGTGAATTAAAATGATAGTAAACTGTTGTAATTATGTGTAAAACTACAACCAGAGAACACAGTGAAAGTAAAAAAGAGAAAAATTGATTTGATTTTCAAAAAAGCGTTAAAAACTGTAAATTTCAGACGCAAAATCTGCACAGTTTGTTTAGCTTTTTGGTTGTTAAAACACTATTGTGACCATCAACAGATGTCTTTGAAAATCAGAGTGCAGAGGTTAACCAAAAATTATAAAGTGAGGGGAGTATGGCATTTAGGAATATTTTCTTACTATACAGATAGGATATTAAAAAAATAAAAAAGCTTTACTGACTGTAAAGCAATGAAAAAGAAGGCTGACAGATTGGAGAGCTGACATTATAGAATCCTTGGATAAGTTTAGGGAAGTCAAGAGCACAGAGGACTTGTATCTGTCTTTCCACTGAATTCTGGGAGGAGTCATCCTTAACAAACACTCAACAATAAAATGAGATGGCTATTGTAGAGTAGGAATCATTGCAGAGTAGAAATCATAGCAGGACAGGCCTTGACAAGACTATTAAGAAACTATCTGAATTCTTCTTAGGTCTGGCAGATCACAGACATTTAGTTTGGTTTTGCATGATCAAACAGGGAATTTCATGTTCTTATTATCTATTCAATATATATTTAGCTAAAGAAACCATACAGAAAAGATTAGTGGATTAAGAAACTGGTAGGATGTAGGTGAGAACCTGAAAACTTAAGAAGAAAAGGCATCCACTATTCATTAAAGAGAACTGCAGAATTCCTAGAAGCCATCCCTATTCATGACCTCTGCACTATGATAATTTCTTTCTTTCTTTTTTTTTTTTTTACCCCTCCCCCCACCTATGATAATTTCTTTACCGTAACAGATGCCTGTAGAAAAATGACCACAGACAAGATGTTCATTATCTGATGCCAATATTGGACAGTAAATACCGGATGATTGTAGGGATAAGGAAAACATTCAGTCATAACTTGGGATGTCAGGTGTCCCTGTAGTACAGTTTATAGGGCTCTTATGTTTTTGAAGAAGGGAATGAAACTCTTTGCCAAATTCATCTTCTTAAAGATTTCTTCTTCTTCCTTCATGTCAGTTTTCCTTTTTGCTGTTCCTGGTAGAGTTCTTCATATCCTGCTTACAGCGTCAAAAGATCATATCCTTCTTGTGGTGAAGGGCCTTGTATAACTCAATGAAGCTGTTAAGTCATACCATGCAGGGCCACCCAAGACAAGTCATAGTAAAGAGTTCTGACAAAATGCAGTCCACTAGAGGAGGAAATGGCAACCCACTCCAGTATTCTTGCCCCAAGAACTCCAGTACCAGTATGAAAAGGCAAAGAGACATGAGCCACACCCCCCACCCCACCCAGGTTGCAAAGTGTCCAGTATGCTACTGGGGAGAGTGGAGGGTAACTACTAATAGCTCCAGAAAGAATGAAGTAACTGGGCCAAAACAGAAATGACACTCAGCTGTGGATGTGCTTGGTGGTGAAAGTAAAGTCTGTTGCTATAAAGAAAGAATATTGCCTAGGAACCCGGAATGTTAGGCCCATGGATCAAGGTAAATTGGAAAGGGTCAAACAGGAGCGATGGCAAAAGTAAACATGGACATTTTAGGAATCAGTGAACTAAAATGGACTAGGATGGGTGAATTTAATTCAGATGGTCATTATATTTACTACTGTGGGCAAAAATGCCTTTTAAGAAATGGAGTCATAGTCAACAAAAGAATCTGAAATGCAGATCTGAATGCAACCTCAGAAATGACAGAATGATCTCAGTTCATTTCCAAGGAAACTTGTTCAGCACACAGCAATTCAAGTCTGCACCCCCACCACTAATGCTGGAGAAGCTGAAGTTGACTGCTTCTATGAAGACCTACAACAACTTCTAGAACTAACATCAAAACAAAAATATCCTTTTCATCATAAGGGATTAGAATGTAAAAGTAGGAAGTCGAGATACCTGAAATAACAGGCAAGTTTAGCCTTGGAGTACAAAATGAAGCAGGTCAAAGGCTAACAGAATTTTGAGAACAGAACACACTAGTTCTGGAAAACACCTTTTTCCAACAACCCAAGAGATAACTTTACATATGAGCATAACCAGATAATCAATATCAAAATCAGATTGCTTGTGTTCTTTGCAGCCAAAAATGGAGAAGCTCTATACACTCAGGAAAAACAAGACTTGGAATTGAGTATGGCTCAGATCATGAGCTCCTTATTGTGAAATTTAGGCTTAAATAGAAGAAAGTAGGGGAAATCACTAGGCCATTAAGGTATGACCTAAATAAAACCCCTTATAATTATATACTGGAAGTGACAAATAGATTCAAGGGGTTAGATCTGGTAGACAGAGTGACTGAAGAACTATGGGCTGAAGTTTGTAATATTATACAGGAGACAGTGACCAAAACCATCCCAAAGAAACAGAAATGCAAGAAGGCAAAGAGGTTGTCTGAGGAAGCTTTACAAATAGCTGAGGAAAGAAGAGAAGCAAAAGGCAAAGGAGAAAGAGAAAGATAGACCCAACTGAATGCAGAGATCCACAGACTAGCAAGGAAAGAGTAAAAAGGCCTTCCTAAATGAAAAATGTAAAGAAATAAAGCAATAGAATGGGAATGATCAGAGATCTCTTAAAAAAAAAAAATTGGAGTTATAAGGAGAACATTTCATGCAAGGATGGGCACAATAAAGGACTGAAACAATAAGAACCCACCAGAAGCAGAAAAGAGTTGGAAGAGGAGGGAAGAATACACATAAGTAATTTACAAAAAAGTCTTAATGACCTGGATAACCATAATGGTGTGGTCACTCATCTAGATCCAGACGTCCTGGAGTATGAAGTGTCAAGTGGAAGCATTACAATGAATAAAGCTTGTAGAGGTGACAGAATTCCACCTGAGCTATTTCAAATCCTAAAAGATTATGCTGATAAAGTGTTGCACTTAATATGCCAGGAAAATTGGAAAACCCCGCAGTGACTACAGGACTGGAAAAAATCGGTTTTCATTCCATCCCAAAGAAGGACAGTGCCCAAAATGTTCCAACTACCATACAATTACACTCAGTTCATAATGCTAGCAAGGTTTTGCTCAAAATCCTTCAAGCAAGCCTTCAGTATTATGTGAACCAAGAGCTTCTGGAAGCTAAAGTTTGATTTTGAAGAGACAGAAACCAGAGATCAAATTGCCAACATTTGTTGGGTCACAGAGAAAGCAAGGGAGCTTATAGAAAATCTTCTGCTTCGTTGACTATGGTAAAGCCTTTGTGTGGATCACAACAACCTATGGAGAATTCTTAAAGAGGTGAGAATACCAGACCACCTCATCTGTCTCCTGAGAAACCTGTATTTGGGTCAAGAGGCAACAGTTAGCATCAGGCATGGAATAGCTGACACATTCAAAATTGGGGAAGGAGTACAACAATGCTCTATATCGATGCCCTGCTTATTTAACTTAGGGCTTCCCTGGTGGCTCAGATGGTAAAGAGTCCATCTGCAATGTACAGAGTACATCATGGGAAATGCTGGGCTGGGTAAATCACAAGATAGAATCAAGATTGCCAGAATAAATATCAACAACCTCAGGTACGCAGATGATATCACTGTAATGTCAGAGAGTGAAGAGGAACTAAAGTGCCTCATGATGAGGGTGAAAGAGGAGACTAAAAAAGCTGCCTTGAAACTTAACATTCAAAAAACTAAGATCATAGTATATGGTCCCATCACTTAATGGTGAAGAGAGGGGAAAAAATTGAAAGCAATGACAAATTTTAATTTCTTGGGCTTCAAAATCACTGTGAAATGTGACTGCAGCCATGAAATTAAAAGACTCTTGCCCCTTAGAAGGAAAGGTGTGACAAATCTAGACAATGTATTAAAAAGCAGTGACATCACTTTGCCAACTAAGATCCATATAATCAAAGCCAGGTCTTTCTGGTAGTCATGTACAGATGTTAAGAGTTGGACCATAAAAAGGGTAAGTATTGAAGAGTTGATGTTTTCAAATTGTGGATCTAGAGAAGACTTTTGAGAGTCACTGGACTGCAAGGAGATCAAACCAGGTGATCTCTAGGGAAATAAACCCTGAATATTCTTTGGAAGGGTTAATGCTGAAGCTGAAGCTCCAATACTTAGGCCACCTGATGCAAAGGGTAGTTTCAATGCAGCGACTCATTGGAAAAGACCCTGATGCTGTAAAAGATTGAAGGCAAAAGGGGAAAGGGTTGGCAGAGAATAAGATGTTTAGATAGCATCACCAACTCAATGCACATGAATTTGAGCAAACTCAGAAACAGTGGAGGACAGAGAAGGCTAGAGTGTTGCATTCACTGGGTTGCGAAGCGTCAGACAGGACTTAGTAAATAATCAGTAAATAATGTCTAGAATTAATGCAAAAACTAGTGAAATAAGTATGCTATTTAACATTATTGAGATAACTAAAAGGAGAAAGTAAGTGCTGAAATATGTTTACTTGTAGAAAATAGAAACGCCAGTAAGGGGAATTTTAACAACAGACATTTGCTGACAACCAGAGCCACAACTACAACAAGTAGAGTTCTTGCCAGGAGATACCCTTAGGTCATATCTAACATTCAGCAAAATAAAATCTAATAACATGAAACACCAATAATATTTTCATCTCTTTTCTAACCAGGAGGCTCCTGACTTTTATATAAATTTGCCTACTGCCTCACCCAAAACCAGCTCAAGTGCAAATATGCATAAAAAAGCAGTTTCTAATAAGCTAATAATTTCTGGTGTTCTATTCACTCATTAACCAAGATGGCATACTCAGATGCCACGAAATAGCTGGAGAAGGTCTACCTTCCGCTATCTGTCCATGTGTTTCCATCTGTCCTTGGGAGTAGTCGGGGGTCTCTAAATACGCCATTCTTTGTCTTGTCAGGCAATCTGCTTTCTGATCACTGCTTTGTTTTGAGTACTGCTTTCTGTTAGTCTTCTTTTTGCTTTCCCTTTTCTCTTAAAATTTCTTTCTCATTAAAAGAAAAGAAAGAGGAAAAAAGTAAAATATGCATATATATATTTAAATACCAAAAGCAACTATAAAAAGCAAATGTCTGTTGTTAAAATTCCCCTTACTGGCATTTCTATTTTCTACAAGTAAACATATTTCAGCACTTACTTTCTCCTTTTAGTTTTCTCAATAATGTTAAATAGCATACTTATTTCACTAGTTTTTGCATTAATTCTAGACATTATTTACTGATTTTTAGCTATGAGAGATGAAGCTGCGAATCTCTTACATCATTTCCAGTATCCTTTTACCAGTGTCTTCCTACAACTATTGACATCTTAATTCTCCATAGTAGTTGCTGATTCATCTCAATGTAAATATGGAGCACTACTGCACTTCTGTTTACCTGGACTTAATCCTCTTACTTCTCAACTTTTGAAACTGTATCTTTGCTTTTTATCATCCATGTTAAAAACACTTACGTGTACTCTGATGATATCCTTATCTTTGGTGTGTTATATTATACATTAATTCTAAAAGTGATAAAAACAAAATTTATGTAAACTATATGTATATACATATTTAAGAATTCCCTGGTGGCTCAGATGGTAAAGAGTCTGCCTGCAACGTGGGAGAACCAGATTTGATCCCTAGGTTGGGAAGATTCCCTAGAGAAGGAAATGGCAACCCCCTCCATTATTCTTGCCTGGAAAATCCCATGGATGGAGGAGCCTAGCAGGCTACAGTCCATGGGATCACAAAGAGTCAGAAACAACTGAAACGACTTCACTTCATAAACGTATTTAGTTATTTTACAGCAGAACAAATAAGTTGTATGATTTTATGTTTTCTCTATAGGTCCAATGTCTCTATCTTCTCATTCTTCACATGATGTTTATAAATTTTCAGTCATCTTGAAATTGGTCATGGTCTGATCGATGTCATCTTGATTGTTCTAAGTACACTAATCTTCAATTCCTGGGTTGGTTTGGTTCCATGTCCTTGAGGCAAGTTCTCAGAATTGTGTAAGAGGGAGAAGGTATGTCATGGCTACAGTCAGGTTGTCATGTCATTAACTCTTTCCCCCGGTAGGGGTTTCAACATCTGTAAAACAACTCAAAAGATATGGCTCAGGATATTATCTATAGCTCTTGCTGAGGAACTAAAGGTCTGTGACATTAGTGACTAACCTATTTTTCTTTGGTCTTATTGACTGCTTTCTTTGCTTCAGCATTTTCTCCCTTCTCTGACTAAATTTATTCTTCAGCTAAAATGTTTTTATGCAGACAAGAGGCAGGCAGAGGACATGGGAGTGTCTGTCCTGGGAGGGCTCCATAGAGTTTGGCTTAGTTTTATTATTAAAACCATTACATGTTTTACTTTGCTTCAGATATGTTTATATAAGTTTCCTTTGTGCTTTCTCCACACACAATTCCTCCAGAATGCCTTATTGATTTTTTATTAATTAAAAATAATAGCATATTTTAGCATTTCATTAATATTTTCAATATATTGCCATACTGTTTGTTAAAAAAAAGCTCTCCCCACAATAATCAATATCTTTATTTTCACAAATAGCTATACATTAAAATTCTAGGAAGAAATCTTGGCAGAGTTGTAGTAGAAGACAAGTAACATATCACTTCCTGGTGATAAAATAACTTCAAGTAAATTTCTATGGTTGGAGGCAAGAGATGGAGAAACTTCATTTTAGGTCACAGTAAGGATTATAGTTTTCCATATTTCAGGTGTTCAGATTCTTAAAGAACCCACCCATCATGGTCAAATATCCTATTTTTTTTCAATGGAATTGCATTAGGTGAATGCATATGAAATGATCAAAATTACACAAAAATTTACACACATGAACTTGCCCTCTAACTGTAGAACTAATAACTATACTTGACTTTCACAATGACCTACAGTTTCACTGTGTTTGACCCTACATAATGAAAGTGTTTACCATTGGCTGCTTCCAAACTTTCAGTTTCAAAACTTCAATGGGTCAGCCAAAATGGATTTTTTTTTCTTTACTTAACTGTCTGATGCTAGTAAGGAATGTCTCCTGGGAACTATTTACCTAGTGGTGATTCTGGACTTCAATGTCCTTCTACTGTGTGGCTTTGACATCTCCAATCCTTTACTTAGAATCATAAGGCTGAAGGTTGCATCCCCAATCCACTTCCAAGAAATGTTAAGAAACAAGATAAAGTGGGGTACATCACTACCTGCCACATTCTATTGTTCAGAACTAGTCATGGGGTATCAATTTAATCACATATAATTGTGCAAAATTCAGTCTCTCTGTGTGCACTGCAAGAAGAAGCAATATATATGAGAATCTACCCAATCATGATACCAAAACTCCACATATTTTATTACTAAATGCCTCTGGATAAATTGCTTATCTTTGGAGGGTCAGTAATGTAATTGTCAAAAATTTTGTTTGGAATTGTTTGAAAAATATTGAAAAATAAGAAAAAAATCAACACTTTTATGAAGACTAGAAGTTTAAAATACTTTCTTGTAAAAAATAAAAATATTAGAATATCATCTGTAAATCTCAGTAGAACACCATATGATACAGACTTTATCAGATAAGGCAGAAAACCATAAAGAGCCTGTTCTATGACTTACCAACGATAAAGGTATTTTATTTACTCTTTCTATAAAAATCAAATGACTTTACTTTTCCTGTTTGCTTTCTCCTTTATGCATTTGTATAATTGAATACTTTCTTTTAGTTTGGGTTTCTCTGGATTTAGAGATATTCCTCTTGGAGCATGTAAGCACCCATCAAATTCTTTGTATGCCATGTGTTAAACTACAGATAACTCAACCAAGAAGTAGGATAAAGAACATTTGGGGACCCCATAGAGTCATGTAACTGGATAAAATCTACCTTCAAATGCAATAGAACATTATTTATTTTGGTGTGTATGTGTGTAAATATGACAAAGGGAAGCTGTTAAAACAATGAAATATTACCCTTCTATAGAGTTAGAACAAAATTTAATATTACAGCATCAAACTTCCTCTTAGGAGTATCTGATTTTGTCATATATATCTTTTGACTTTTCATTCTCTCTAGTGGTCCCTGCCTTTAAGGAACCACAAATGTTGCTTTATTCACTCATATTGACACCTATGATTAATGAAGGCTTATCACATGAGATCATTTTCTCCCACTCAAATTCCCTACAACACTGCAGAGTCCATACATACTTTATGACATGTAGTCTTTCAATACAAGTATGCAACTAAGATAATATGTATATGAATTATGAAGGAATATATCTATTCTGTAATGTGGAATAACTTAAGAGATGATACAACTACAAAAGGAATTCAGGGGGATTCTGGTGGTGTCATATATTTGCTGCACATCCTTAGCCGGAGTTTGAGAGGAGAGGCAAGAGATGAAAAAGCAAGAAGGAGAGCAAGCCAAGAGACTGAGAAAGGGATTAAATTTAAATAGAAAAACCTGAAAAAAAAAATGAAGGCAGATAAATTTGTATGGTATGAATGGTTTGAAACAAGTGTCTTGCCCTTACATTTCAAAGTTTAACCTGTATTTAAATCTTTTAATATATCTGGACGTACTCATATCTAGTATGTGGGCATACTATTTCATTTCTTAGGTTTCTTACTTGGTAATATGATAGATTGCACAAGAAGAGAGTTACTCTTTCTTTCAAAAATATATTGGGGCATTATTTAGTATACTCATTGCTCTTCAAATATTAATGTCATTTTGTGATATTAATTAATTAGTCTTAAAATTGTTAAAAATAAGTACTAAATTTGACCAGTATTTACAGATTTTTATCAACAAAAGAAGTATAATTTAGGTCTGAACTATTTGAACCTTCAGTTCAGTTCAGTTCAGTCACTCAGTCATGTCCGACTCTGCGACCCCATGAACCACAGCACTCCAGGCCTCCCTGTCCATCACCAACTCCCGGAGTCCGCCAAAACCCATTTCCATTGAGTCAGTGATATCATCCAACCATCTCATCCTCTTTCATCCCCTTCTCCTCCTGCCCTCAGTCTTTCCCAGCATCAGGGTCTTTTCAAATGAGTCAGCTCTTCACATCAGGTGGCCAAAGTATTAGAGTTTCAGCTTCAGCATCAGTCCTTCCAATGAACACCCAGGACTGATCTCCTTTAGGATGGACTGGTTGGATCTCCTTGCAGTCCAAGAGACTCTCAAGAGTCTTCTCCAACAGCACAGTTCAGAAGCATCAATTCTTCTGTGCTCAGCTTTCTTTATAGTCCAACTCTCACATCCATACATGACCACTGGAAAAACCATAGCCTTGACTAGAGGGACATTTGTTGGCAAAGTAATGTCTCTGCTTTTTAATATGCTATCTAGGTTGGATATAACTTTTCTTCCAAGGAGCAAGTGTGTTTTAATTTCATGGCTGCAATCACCATCTGCAGTGATTTTGGAGCCCAAAAAAATAAAGTCAGCCACTGTTTCCACTGTTTCCCCATCTATTTGCCAGGAAGTGATGGGACTGGATGCCATGATCTTAGTTTTCTGAATGTTGAGCTTTAAGCCAACTTTTTCACTCTTCTCTTTCACTTTCTTCAAGAGGCTCTTTAGTTCTTCACTTTCTGCCATAAGGGTGGTGTCATCTGCATATCTGAGGTTATTGATGTTTCTCCCGGGAAACTTGATTCCAGCTTGTGCGTCCTCCAGCCCAGCATTTGAACCTTAAGTTATTATATAAACTAATAAAATGAGAGAAGTTAAAAATAATGTATTTGTAAACATTATTATTTTGAACATAAAGTCTATACACAATCTTTAAACCGTATTTTCAGTGCACTCTTCTTACTTTAGAAATATCATGCAATTCAAACAGATATATTTATTTTAAACTGTGATTGTATTCTAGTTTCGTCAGTAAGTCGTGTCCAACTCTTGTGAACACATTGACTGCAGCCCACCTGGCTCCTCTGTCCGTGGGATTTTCCAGGCAAGACTACTGGAGTAGGTGGCCATTTCCTTCTCCAGGGGTTCAACCCCTGGATCTCTTGTGCTGCAGGTGATCTCCTTCATTTCATATGTGGTTTTGTTTGTTTGTTTTGTTTGTTACCAAAAGAGCCACTAGGGGAAACCCAGAATCTTAACCCGGGTTCCCCAGAAATCATAGCACTCTATGACAGCTACTAAAGGACTAACTGATCCCCCTAGAATTCAAATATATAGGGCTGACTATCCTGGTGTGAGAGGAACAGAAGAATTTATCCATCATTTCCCACCTCTCAGGGATAAAAGTTTGGCTCTGCTGGGTGTTAACACATGACTGCTTCTAGGTTGTGTATACATGAGCACCAAGAAGAGTCCCATGGAGCCGTTTTTAGGGAGTCCCCAGAATAGGAGATGCAGACACAAGGCAAAGAGATGTGAAGCTGTCCTGTGAGCAGTATTTGAGACCCCATCCCAGATCAAATCTCCATGGTGGAAGCTAAAACAAACCACTGTTAAGGTTGGGAGGTCTGAAGTAAATGTGAAAGGAGGATGCCTCTCAGCCCTAGCACCAGAGAGATACACTAGTGCCCTTCACATACAGTGTTTGTTCAACAATGCAGGACCTCCAAAATATTCTCATTTCTTTTTCTAGAAGAACAGGGAGGGCAGGTATAAAATTCAGTCATTCCTATTCTCCCCCAAGGTGTTAGCTCACCTCAGTCTCTGAAAGGTATCACTGAGGCAAGCTACAGCCTCTACTGCTTCATCTAGTCTTCTTACATCCTTATTGATTATATTCAATGTCTCTGTTCTACCTCTTCTCTAGATTCCCCTCACCTTTAGCCAGTACTTCAGGCTGGTCTCTCTCTATGCTTTATCAGTGGCGTGACCTCAGACCTTTATTCATGAGTGGTCTGAGACTTAGTTGCCCTGCCTTTGTTGCTGCAGTTTTCACACGCTTGGTCAGTGGGCCAGGCAGAACAGCACCAGGAGTCGCCCTAGTGAATCCCCTCGGCTTCAGACATTCTCCTTCCTGTTCTGTCTTCAGAGCTGCAAACCTAGCTCCTCATAACAATGTGACCACTAGCTTATTGTCACAAGAGACCCAAAGCAAACTGGTTATATTTGCAGCATCATATTCAGAGGAATTCTTACTATAACTCCTGATGGAAATATTTCTCCCCTAGTAACTAAACCTTTAACACAGCAACATCAGAGTTTGTGAGGATAGGAAATACACAAATTAAGCAAAGACATAAAGATAAGGAAGAAGGAATCAATTCTATTTGCACCCCTTGTTTTCAAGACCAGTATGTTATTGGACTTGATATAATCAGTGATTCCACAAATGCATTTATCTGAAAGGAGTGCATTTCAATTCTAATGAATATTTTCTCTGGGATTGCATCTTAACTGAGGCTTTTGTAGGGCAATTCGCTATTGTTTGGCTGCCTTAATAAAGAACATAATGCTGCCAGTGCATTTTGTGTTTTTATGCCCATGATAGCAGCTACTTTCTTAGAAAACGGGCCCTTTAGTCTGAGGCAACATCATTTGGAATTACATATCAATAGGCCAAATATTATGTTAGACCTTGGATGGTGGTGCAGGTAGGGGCACCCAAGGCAGAAAAAATAAATATTGAGGCCATTAAAGATAAACAGTTATCCCTCTTAGGGTAGAAGGGATCCTGTGTAACCAACTTGAGACCTGGTCTCTTCAAGGAATTTTGCCATAATGAAAACTTGTTTTGGGGCCTTTGTTCCACCAGAGCATTGGTCCCCGTGTCTCTCTCTCTCTCTGTCCCCTTCATGCAGCTCAGCCTCTTTTCTTCCTTCTTTCACTTTCTAAATATCGGTCGACTCTGTACCCCCAAGTTGTGGTCCATTAAAGGACCACAACAATTGGCGCACCAGAACAGGGACTTGGGATACGGCAGGTTGAGCAGAGTGACCCCAGAAAGCTTATTGAAGCTGAAGGATCCAACGAACTCACATAGCTTCCTCTTCAGAAAATTGGAATCAAGGGGGCCCCCAGCCTTCAAAACAGAGACGAAACAACAAAAACCCCAGGAGGAAGAAATTCCAATACGGACCATGGCAGCTCTAAAGATCTCCAGGAAGTGCTGCCCTCGGCGACATCAACCTTATAACCTCCCTACTCGGGGACAAATAAAAACCCTTACTAATCGAGCTGAAAATTTGTTCTCTCAACAGGGAATGCCTCAGAATCCAAAAAACATTTTCTGGATTCTGCTTACCTTGGTCACTTGTGCTACCCCCTCGCCCGGGGCAAATTAATCATTCATACCCAACCCCCTTCTTACTACAGGTGATATAATGGACAGAGAGAAGATCAATTGTTTCTACTAACGACTCTATGCATATGCCTTCTCCCTAGAGAATTAAAGGGCCCTCACACCCTGAAGTAGAAGAAAAAACTAATTAACATTTCACTAGGTTATGAAGTCCTTCCTTGGGCTTTCGCCCTGCCTCCCAAAAAAGACTTTTGGACTTTGCTTAAATTGTAAACCATGGTTACACTACAAAAACCTTAGGGAAAGAATTCATTACCATGACAAAGGACTTCTTGTGCGACTTAGAAAAATCTCCCCACCTCGCCTTCAAATCAACAAACAGATTGGGCCTAAACCAGGAGACACCTGGAAAGCTGTTGTGAGCACCGAAAAACTTAAAACTTGGAATGGACATTTTACAAGGACATGCTAATAAGACTTTACCTTCTGTAACCTGTATTAATTGCTAACTATATTCTTGTTAAGAAATGATTCCCTTTTGATTGTGATTGGGATTCTACTCAATATTGTGTTACTCCTGTTCAATCTAATTATAGTACCTACAACTGGGTACAAGTCAAAATTCATTTATGAAACATATATAATAATGCCTCATTGTCTGTACAAAACGGAGAAAGCAATGGCAACCCACTCCAGTACTCTTGCCTGGAAAATCCCATGGACAAAGGAGCCTGGTAGGCTGCAGTCCACGGGGTCGCGAAGAGTCAGACACGACTGAGCGACTTCACTTTCACTTTTCACTTTCATGCACTGGAGAAGGAAATGGCAACCCACTCCAGTGTTCTTGCCTGGAGAATCCCAGGGACGGGGGCGCCTGGTGGGCTGCCGTCTATGGGGTCTCACGGAGTCGGACACGACTGAAGCGACTTAGCAGCAGCAGCAGTATGTACAAAAAGAACTCCTTGTTACCTTTTTTAAAAAACATCTGCCTTCTTCCACTTATCCAGAGACTTTAGCTGAGCAACTAGCAGTTTAATTATCTGGGATATACCCACGAGGTTGATTTCAAAATATTATTCACAGTATCGGGTCTGAAACCATAACTTTGGTGTTTGTCGTGCTGACTTTATTTGTTTACTGTTGCCTTTCTATGAGATTGGTTGATACTAAACAAACTCATATGGTTAGGACCTTTTTTACAAATATAATAAAACAGGGGGAGTTGTCAGGATACATTTAACAGGAGGCTTCCTGTGTGCTGTTTTCAGTCTTGCATGAATTCTGTGTTCCTTAACAGCACCTGAATACAGGTGCCAGAGAGCTGGCAAGCCAGCTTTCGGGGAAAATAGAAATTCATGTATCTCATTTGTATGGAAATTCCATACAGTGAACAGCAGCCATTTACAACTCTTCCTTTCTGATATGTAAAGTAACTTTTACAACCCCCTCTCTTGAGAATGATTCTAGCCTCTGGCTTTCTTGATGACTTGTTCCATTTTTGATCCCTGTCTCTACTAAAAAGGGCTATCTTGTAAGAGAGTATATATATGCCCACAATATGTTGAATAAACAGCTTTGTTCCACCAAAAAAAAAAAGAAAGAAAAGAAAAGAAAACTTGTTTTTGGTCTCTATTGTTGGAAAGTCTCACATCCATCAGTGATGGTAGCTTCCCCAACGTGTCACCATGGTTACTCTGCCCTGTATCCATCATGCAAATACTGGAGCAGGGTGGCTGGGGAGAGAAGCTCTCTGACACCTTGGGGTGGGTCATGTCTATTCCTTGTTGAAAGTCCTCTCTTGCATTTTCCCTGATGCCCATTACCATGAAATACAAATATCTACATGCTCTGTGATCATGTCTAAAGGGATATTAATTATGTTTTCTCTACAGCTTCTTGCCCCTAATCTTCCATTCTTGCTTTTAAAGTTTATTTATTTTAATTGGAAGATAATTGCTTTATAGTGTGTGTTGGTTTCTGCCATATATCAACATTAATCAGTCATAGGTTTGTGTGTGTGTGTGTGTGTGTGTGTGTGTGTGTGTGTGTGTATCCCTTCCCTCCCACCTCTCATCCCATCCCACCCTTCTAGGTTGTCACAGAGCACTTATTTGAGTTCCCTGCACCAGCAAATTCAGAGGCTCCTTAGTTTACATATGGTAACTTATATGTTGCAATGCTGCTCTCTCAGTTCATCTCACTCTCTCCTTCCCCACTGTGTCCACACCTCTGTTCTCTATGTCTATGTCTCTATTTTTGTCCTACAAATAGGTTCATCATTATCATTTTTCTAGATTCCATATATATGCAATGCATGGTATTTGTTTTTCCCTTTCTGACCCACTTCAATCTGTTTAATAGGCCATAGTTTCATCCACCTACTAGAACTGAATTGAATTTGTCCCATTTTATGGCTGAGTGACATTCCATCGTACATATGTACTGCTACTTCTTTATCCATTCGTTGTCAGTGGATCTCTAGATTGCTTTCATGTCCAGACTATTGTAAGTAGTGCAGCAATGAACATTAAGGTACATGTGTCTTTTAGAATTGTGGTTTCCTCAGGGTATATGCCCAGTAGTAGGATTGCTCAGTCATATGGTAGTTTTATTCCTAGATTTTAAGGAATCTCCATACTGTTCTCCATAGTGGCTATATCAATATATATTACCATCAGTAGTGCAAGAGGATTCCTTTTTCTCCACATCCTCTCCAGAATTTATCACTTTTAGGTTTTTTTAAATTATGGTAATTCTGACTGGTGTCATACCTCATTGTAGTTTTGATTTGCATTTCTTTAATAATAACTGACTTGGGACATACTTGCATGTACTTATTAATCATCTGTATGTCTTCTTTGGAGAGATGTCTGTTTAGATCTTCTGCCCCCCTGCCCCCCCCCCCTTTTTTTGATTGGGCTCTTTGTTTTTCTGATATTGAGCTGCATGTGCTACTTATACATTTTCGAGATTAGTCCTTTGTCAGTTGCTTCATTTGCAATTATTTTCTCCCATCCTTAGAATCGTCTTTTTATCTTGTTTATGATTTCCTTTGCTGTGCAAAAGCTTTCAAGTTTGATTAGGTCCCATCTGTTTATTTTCAGTTTTATTTCCAATGCTCTGGGAGGTGGATCACAAAAGATCTTGCTGTGATTTTTGCCAAAGAGTGTTCTGCCTGTTTTCCTCTAAGACTTTTATAGTTTCCAGTCTTAGATTTAGGTCTCTAATCCATTTTGGCTGTATCTTTGTGTATGGTATTAGGAAGTGTTCTAATTTTATTTTACACATAGCTCTCCAGTTTTCCCAGTACCACTTATTGAAGAGACTATATTTTCTCTGTTGTATATTTTTGCCTACTTTGTCAAAGATGAGGTTTCCACAAGTGTGTAGGTTTATCTCTGGGCTTTCTATCTTGTTCCGTTGGTTTATATTTCTGTTTTTATGCCAGTACCATACTGTCTTAATGACTATAGCTTTATAGTATAGTCTGAATTCAGAAAGATTAATTTTTCCAACTCTATTCTTTCTCAAGATTGCTTTGGCTATTCTGGATATTTTGTGTTTCCATAAAATTAGTGATTTTTTTTTTGTTCTAGTGATGTGAAAAATGCCATAGGTAATTTGATAGGGATTGTAGTCTGTGTGTTTATTTTGTATGCTGCAACTTAACTAAATTCATTGGTTAAGTCTAGTAATTTCCTGATATAATCTTTAGGGTTTTCTATATATAGTATCATGTCATCTGCAAACAGTGATAGTTTTGCTTCTTTTTTTTCCCCAATCTAGATTCTCTTTATGTCTTTTTCTTCTCTGATTGCCATGACTAGGACTTCCAAATCTATGTTGAATAATAGTGGCAAGTGTGGACACACTTGTCTTGTTCCTGATCTTAGAGGAAGGGCTTTCAGTTTTTCACCATTGAGAATAATGTTTGCTCAGGATTTATCATGTGTTTGTGCTAAGTTGCTTCAGGTATGTCCAACTTTTTGCAACCATATGGGCTATGCAACCATTGTAGCCCATCAGGCTCCTCTGTCAATGGGGTTCTCCAGACAAGAACACTGGAGTGGATTTCTGTGCCCTCATCAAGGAGATATTCTCAATTCAAGGATTGAACTTGTGTCTCTTACATCTTATGCATTGGAAGGTGGGTTCTTTACCACTAGTGCCACTTGCGAAGATGGCGTTTATGGTATATGGTCTTTATTATGTTGAGGTAGGTTTTTTTTTATGCTGATTTTCTGGAGATATCTTATCATAACTTGGTGCTAAATTTTGGTGAGAGCCTTTTCTGCATCTATTGAAATTGTCATATGATTTTATTCTTTTAATTTAATAAGATGGTATATCACATTTGCTGACTTGCATATATTGAAAAATCCTTGCATCATGTGGATAAACCAAATCTGATCATGTTATATGATGCTTTTAATGTGTTGTTGGATTCTGTTAACTAGAATTTTGTTGAGGATTTTTGCATGTATGTTCATCAGTGACATTGGCCTGTAATTTTCTTTTGTGTGTGTGATGCCTTTGTCTGGTTTTAGTATCAGGGTGTGGTGGCCTCATAGAATGAGTTTGAAAGCGTCCTTTCTTTGCAATTTTTTTTTTGGAAGAGGTTTTGAAGTATAGGCATTAGGTCTTCTCTAAACTCTTGATACCATTCACCTGTGAAGCAATCCGGCGCTGGGCTTTTACTTTGGAGGAGACTTTGATCACAATTTGGATTTCAGTGCTTGTGATTGACTTGTTCATAATTTCTATTCCTTCCTGGTTCAGTCTTGGAAATTGGTGCTTTTCTAAGAATCAGTTCATTCTTCCAGATTGTCCATTTTATTGGCATATAGTTGCTCATAATAGTCTCTTATGATCCTTTGTTTTTCTGCATTTTCTGTTGTAATCTCTCCTTTTTCATTTCTAATTTTGTTGATTTGAGTCTTCTCACTTTCTTCTTGATGAGTCTGGAAAATGGTTTGTCATTTTTGTTTATCTTCTCAAAGAACATAGTTTTAGTTTTACTGATTTTTACTACTGTTTCCTTTATTTCTTTTTCATTTGTTTCTGCTGATCTTTATTTTTTTTTTCTTCTGTTAACCTTTTGTTGTTGTTGTTCATTTTCCGTTTGCTTTATGTGTAAAGATAAGTTGCCTGTTTAATGTTTTTCATCTTTCTTGAGGTAGGATTGTAGTGCTATAAGTTCCCTCTTAGAAATGCTTTTGTTGCATCCCATGTTTTGAATCATCATGTTTTTTGTTGTCATTTTTTCTAGGTATTTTTTATTTCCCCTCTTATTTCTTCAGTAACCTGTTGGTCATTTAGAAATGTGTTGTTTAATCTCCATGGGTTTGTTTTTTTTATAGACTTTTCCCCTGTAATTGTTATCTAGTGGTAGCAGTGTGGTCAGAAAAGATGCTTGATACATTTTCAATTTTTTAAAAATTTACCTATAGTTTATTTGTGACCCAAGATGTGATTTATCCAGGAGAAAGTTTTGTGTGCACATGAGAATAAAATGTATTCTTATGCATTTAGATGGACTATTCTGAAGATATCAGTTAGGCCCATTTGCTCTAATGTGTCATTTAAGGCTTATGTTTTCTTATTAATATTCTATTTTGATTCTCTGTTCATTGGTGCAAGTTGGGTGTTAAAATTGCCTACCCTTATTGTGTTACTGTCGTTTTCCCCTTTTATGTCTTTTAGTGTTTGCCTTATGTGTTGAGGTGCTCTTCTGTTGCATGTGTAAATATTTACAATTGTCATGCTTTTTTCTTGGATTGAGCCTTTGATCATATAGTGTCCTTCATTATCTCTTTAAATGTTCTTTGTTTTAAGATCTTTTTTGTCTGATATAAGAATTGCTACTTCAGCTTTCTTATGATTTCCATATGTATGGAATATCATTTTCATTCTCTCACCTTCAGTCTTTATATGTCTCTAGGTCTGAAATGGGTCTCTTGTAGACAGTGTATATATTATGAGTCTTATTTTTATGTCCATTCAGCCAGTCTGTATCTTGGTTGTAGTCTTTAATGCATTTATATTTAAAGTAATGATTTATATATATGTTCCTATTGGTATTTTCTTAATTGTTTTAGTTTTTTTCTTTCTTTTTTTTTGGTAGGTCTTTTCCTTCTCTTGTGTTTCTTGCTTATGTGTGTGCGTGTGCGTGTGTGTGTGTGTGTGTTAGTCGCTCAGTCATTTCTGACTCTTGCAACCCCACGGACGGCAGCTTGCAAGGCTCCTCTGTCCATGGAATTCTCCCAGCAAGAATACTGAAGTATGTAGCCATTCCCTGCTCCAAGTCCCTTTAGCTTTGTTTTAAAGCTGGGTTTTTTTGTGCTAATTTATCTGAACTTTTGCTTGTCTATAAAGCATTTGATTTCTCAATCAATTTTGAATGTGATCCTTTGTGTGTACAGTAATCTCAGTTGTAGATTTTTCCTTTCATCACTTTAAATATATTCTGCCATTCCCTTCTGATCTGCAGAGATTCTGTTGAAAGATCAGCTGCTTACAGTATGGTGTTTCCCTTGTATAATACTTGTTGCTTTTCCATTGCTGCATTTAGTATTTTTTGTGTTTTTGTTTGCTTGTTTGTTTTACTTTGATTGATATAGTCTCAGCATGTTTCTCCTTGAGATTATCCTGTATGGGACTCTGCACTTCTTTGGACTTAAGAGACTGTTTGCTGTCCCACGTTGCAGAGGTTTGTGACTATAATTTTTTCAAAAATTTTCTCAGACCCTTTATTTTTTCTCTTCTTCTGGAAACCCTATAATCTTTATTTTGGTGCATTTATATTGTCCTAGAGGTCTCTGAAAGTATCCTCAATTCTGTTCATTCTTTTATCTTTATTCTGTTATTCAACAGTTATTTCTACTATTCTATACTCCAGCTCACTTATGCATTCTTCTGCCTCAGTTTTTCTGCTGTTGTTTTTTTTCTAGAATATTTTTAACTTCAATAATGTTATTGTTTGGCACTGTTTATTAATTGTTTATTTCTTCTGGTTGATTGTTAAATGTGTTCAGTGATTCTTGCTTTTTTTTTTTTTCCATTCTAGTTTCAAGGTGTTAGATCATCTTTACTGTCATTACTCTGAATTGTCTTTCTGGCAGTTTGCCTATGCCCTCTTTGTTTATTTGGTCTTGTGGATTTTTATCTTGTTCTTTCCTTTCCTGCATGATTATCTATCTTTTCATTTTATCTAACTTACAGTGTTTGAAATCTCCTTTCCCCAGGCTATAGGGTTGTAGTTCCTCTTGCTTTTGATTTTTGCCCTCAGTGGG
Organism: Giraffa tippelskirchi; assembly: GCF_054371585.1. Lineage (NCBI taxonomy): Eukaryota > Metazoa > Chordata > Mammalia > Artiodactyla > Giraffidae > Giraffa > Giraffa tippelskirchi. Next base: position 86,991,133 of record NC_137285.1, on the reverse strand, counting down.
TGAGGTTGATCCAGTGGTTTGTGTAGGCTTTATGTTAGGAGGGAATTGTACACTTGTTTTCATGGGATGAGTTGTATATTTTTCCCTCTGAAAGGCAAAGCTGTGTGAGATAGTGTGTTTTGGGGTGTCTGTGGGAAGCCTGTCTGCTGATGATTTGGTCTGTGTTCTTGTCTTGCTTGTTGTTTGTTTGAGGTGCTACTGGTAGTTGGGTAGTAGCTGCCTTGGATACACAGCCAAGGTAAGAGAAAACCAAGTAAGACAGTAGGCACTGAGAGAGGGCATCAGAAGGTAGGTAGACTGAAACCACAGTCACAGACAACTAGTCAATCTGATTACATGGACCACAACCTTGTCTAACTCAGAGAAACTAAGCCATGCCATGTGGAGCAACCCAAGACGGATGGGTCATGGTGGAGAGGTCTGACAGAATGTGGTCTACTGGAGAAGAGAATGACAAACCGCTTCAGTATTCTTGCCTTGAGAACCCCATGAACAGTATGAAAAGGCAAAAAGATAGGACACTGAAAGATGAACTCCCCAGGTCGGTAGGTGCCCAATAGGCTACTGGAGATCAGTGGAGAAATATCTACAGAAAGAATGAAGGGATGGAGGCAACGCAAAAACAACACCCAGTTGTGGATGGGACTGGTGATACAAGCAAGATTCGGTGCTGTAAAGAGCAATATTGCATAGGAACCTGGAATGTTAGGTCCATGAATCCAGGCAAATTAGAAGTGGTCACACAGGAGATGACAAGAGTGAACATAGACATTCTAGGAATCAGCAAACTAAGATGGACTGGAATGGGTGAATTTAACTCAGATGACCATTATATCTACTACTGTGGGCAGGAATCCCTTAGAAGAAATGGAGTAGCCATCATGGTCAACAAAAGAGTCCAAAATGCAATACTTGGATGCAATCTCAAAAACGACAGAACGATCTCTGTTCGTTTCCAAGACAAACCATTCAATACCACGGTAATCCAAGTCTATGCCCCAACCAGTAACACCGAAGAAGCTGAAGTTGAAGAGTTCTATGAAGACCTACAAGGCTTTCTAGAATTAACACCCAAAAAAGATGTCCTTTTCATTATAGGGGACTGGAATGCAAAAGTAGAAAATCAAGAAACACCTGGCATAACAGGCAAATTTGGCCTTGGAGTACAGAATGAAACAAGGCAAAGGCTAATAGAGTTCTGCCAAGAGAACGCACTGCTCATAGCAAACACCCTCTTCCAACAAGAGAAGACTCTACACATGGACATCACCAGATGGTCAACACTGAAATCAGATTGATTGCTCTTTGCAGCCAAAGATGGAAAAGCTCTATACAGTCAGGAAAAACAAGACCAGGAGCAGACTGTGGCTCAGATCATGAACTCCTTATTGCCAAATTCAGACTGAAATTGAAGAGAGTAGAGAAAACCACTAGACCATTCAGGTATGATCTAAATCAAATCCCTTATGACTATACAGTGAAAGTGAGAAATAGATTTAGGGGACTAGATCTGATAAACAGCTTGCCTGGTGAACTATGGACAGAGGTTCGTGACATTGTACAGGAGACAGGAATCAAGACCATCCCCAAGAAAAAGAAATGCAAAAAAGCAAAATGGCTATCTGAGGAGACCTTACAAATAGCTGTGAAATGAAGGAAAGTGAAAAGCAAAGGAAAAAAGGAAAGATATACCTATTTTAATGCAGAGTTCCAAAGAATAGCAAGGAGAGATAAGAAAGCTTTCCTCAATGATCAATGCAAAGAAATAGAGGAAAACAATAGAATGGGAAAGATTAGAGATCTCTTCAAGAAAATTCGAGATACCAAGGGAACATTTCATGCAAAAATGGGCTCAATAAAGGACAGAAATAGTAGGGACCTATCAGAAGCAGAAGATATTAAGAAGAGGTATCAAGAATACACAGAAGAACTATACAAAAAATACCTTCACAACCCAGATGATTACGATGATGTGATCACTCACCTAGAGCCAGACATCCTGGAATGTGAAGTCAAGTGGGCCTTAGGAAGCATCACTACGAACAAAGCTAGTGGAGGTGATGGAATTCCAGTTGAGCTATTTCAAATCCTGAAAGATGATGCTGTGAAAGCGCTGAACTCAATATGCCAGAAAATTTGGAAAACTCAGCAGTGTCCACAGGACTGGAAAAGGGCAGTTTTCATTCCAATCCCAAAGAAAGGCAATGCCAAAGAATGCTCAAACTACCGCACAATTGCACTCATCTCACATGCTAGTAAAGTAATGCTCAAAATTCTCCAAGTCAGGCTTCAGCAATACGTGAATCGTGAACTTCCAGATGTTCAAACTGGAGCATCAGGCACTCAAAGGCCCACCGTCTCTGGAGTCTTTCTCTATTGGCCAGCTGCCAGCACCAATGCATGGGCAGAGAGAGGCTACAGTGATGGTTCTACCCTCTGCACATGACTCAGTAGTAGCACTCTGCCTCCATGGCTGCCTGGCTTTCCTCCAGAGGCATTCGCCACCATAAAATCCTCAGGACTGTCCCCTCAGGCCATCTCCCTCCAGTTAACAGCAGTCCTCACCCTGGAATTGCCCTCCAATCCGTATGCTCCAGCTCCCATGCACTGTGTATTCCGGTGGACTTGGGTCCCTCTCTGGGGTACATAGGGCTACAGCATGGATTGTCAATGTGGATTCAGACTGTCATTCAGACGGTCACAAATCAGCTGCTTCATTCTCCAACAGCCTCATATGCTTCCCCTCTGTCCAATCATGTTGCCCCTGTGTGGATATCTCACCACTGATTCAGCTTGCCCATCCCCTGAGTGCAGGTCCAGTCCTGCTCACTCCCTCTTTTTCCCTTCCTTCCTTCATCCTCTGAGTTTTGCATGGATCTGCATATTCCTTCCCAGTGATCAGGGCCTCCTGCCAGCTCTCAGCTGGTGCTCTATGAGATCTTCTGCATCCGAAGATGCATCCTGTTGCATCCATGGAGAGAGATGTACTCCTCCTCCACCATTTTGTCTCTTCCCCTATTCTTGTTCTTTTCATGCCTCTAAGCTAGGAGAATATTCTTCATTACTCAGGAATCCATGTTTCTGTCTACTTCAGCAATATTTTCTCTTCCAGCTACTGTTGATGAAAAGCAACATATATAAAAGTTAAAATGTTTAGAAAAGATCTCTCTCTAAGGAAGGTGATAGGTGTGATAGAAATATGATAGAGTCCAAATTTTATCTTTTTTTTTTGATTTGAGTATTTGCTTATACTTTGTTACAGAATATGTGATACATGAGTTGAAGCAGGATTATCCGAGGTGGTTAGGTTTGTTTATTCCTTTTGGAATACAATATGGTTTAAAGAATGTGATAGAATTCAAAGTTAAGTCACCGGTTCAAAAAATAAAATTAGAGCAATGACAATGATAATAGATAATCTTAGTAAATGTTAGAGCACTGTACAGAGTACTTTGATTTGGCCTCATTTGATGCTGTCAACTAGCAATGCTGGCAAATGGCATTATTAGCATTTTCATTTTATGGATAAGGTTGAGTATCAATAAACCTTCACTTTTTACTATAAAGAACAGTAGCTCCAGCCAATGCTGTTTAATTCCAAATCCACAGCTCTTTAAAATATATTATTATGTGTTTATGCATTCAGTTACTAAATATTAATTTAGAGTCTTAATTGTTAGAGATATAGCAGTAATTTAATCTTGTTCTAGTGAAATTCAGAATAAGCAAATTAATATATAGTATCAGTAAAAGTGGGTCTTGAGAAGAAAGTTAAGGAAGGATAGACAATAAAAAAGTAGGAAATTGGGATGTTTAGGGAAATTCCCTGTGAGAAAATAAAATTTGAATAGGTGTTTGGTGCATATATATATATATATATATACACAGACACACACACACACTAAGATTTTGCTTTTTTTTACACATGCTTCATACCTTTAATTATTGTGATCATGAATTATAATACAATATTTAAATTTTTATAAGATTTTAGTAAGGTTTACTGAGTATAATAAAATTCAGAAAGTGTCTATAATCATATTAAATGTGTATTAGTTCTCATATTTGTGGCTATAGATTTTTATAAAGTTCCTAACAGTCATTTATTATAAAAAATATATTGTAGGAAATAATTTTCCTGAGAATTAAAATCTATGGAGGTGCCTACACATCCATTTAATTTTCACATTGTGCCATTCTGAGAAATTCAATTCAGAGCTTTAGAATTCTCCCCTGGAACTGATGAGAATCACTCTACAGGTTTCTATCAAATTTAGAAGTAGTCAACTCCATGTAGCAAACCAAGGACCAAATAAAGTGCTTCTTAATCTTTAGAGGAATGTGTGTGCTCAGTATTTAAGGTTTAACTCCAAAATAATGGAATTGCATACACTTTTACTTTCCTACCAGGCTATATCACATAAGTAAAGCTTAAAGAGATTTAATCCTAAAATATATCCATTTGTGTAACATATTTAATGGCAAAGCTAAGTCTTTTGAACTGCATACCTTTTATCTTAATTGGGATAAATAATCGCTTCACAATACACTAGAATTTCTTTAGATATTGAATTTAAAAGGTGAAGAAAATCTTGTTACCTTCTGGTAATGAGGTCCAAGAAACTGATGTAACTTTAATAGCTTAGAGTAAAACTCTTCGGGGATTCTGGAGAAAATATAAGTATATGTGGAAAATAGAAGTTTTAAACAAATGTTCTAGTCTGTGAGTCTGAGATAGTCCGTGAGAATTAGGTTACCACAGATGACTATGGTAAAGTCACATACTTTTATGGCTGAATCAATGCAGGTTAACAGAGTTGACAGGTCTGTTCCCACTTCTATCACCAGGTAAAGGCCTTACTTAATTTTCTAGCACTTTTTATCTATTGTTTCTTCCCATGATATTCATCTCAACCTTAAGAAAATAAGCAAACGTTTATTTTTAAAAGAGAAAGAACAAATAAACCAATAATTTTTTCATACATTTAAAAAGATGGCAAGTTCTTGCTTATATTTTGTAATTAATTCTAACTAATATATAGATAAACATTTTGCAATTTAAAATCTTATAGATGTAATAAAAATGCAAAATCATTGGTTGATCTAAGTTCTTAGTATATTAAAATTATCATATATTCTATGCAATAGAATAGAATCATGCCTTCATATATTTCACGTATGCTGTTAATAAGTCATTAACCATGTACCTATTTCATGAAATATCATGCTTTCTGAAATTAACAAGTATTGTGTAAGTACCATTCACTCAATAGGTCAGAGAGAAAAATAATAGCTAGAACACAGGATGTATTGTATTACACTATAAAGTTTGGAGTTTGTTCTGAAAGCAATGAAAGATTTCTAGCAGTAAAGAGTCGATTAATCCTTTAGAAAGACTATTCTGATAGCAAGATAGAAAATGAATTGGAAAAGGGGTAAATTCAATTCTAGGGAGCAATTCAGAGGCTAGTGCACATGTCTAGGAAAAGAATTAAAAATTTGATCTATGAAAGTAAGAAATGTGGAGGGAGATTTAAGACAGAATAAAAAGACAAAACTGATGAGATTTGGTGACTGAATTGTGGGGATAAGAAATAAAGTTTACTTTCCCTGGCTTGAGTGAAGCAGTGGACTAAAAATTACCTGCATTGACCCTGGGAATGAGGAGGAACACCTGGAAATAGGCTATTCATTCTCCTTTAGCCTTGCTAGTTTGAAATGTCTGTAGTATATCCAAATATAAATGTTTTGTAAATTATTTGACATATTAGATTACAAACAGGCTAAACAGATTTGATAGTCAGTAATTATTAAATCGCAATGGAAATGTTCTGGCAGCTATTTTAGAGAGAAGAAAGAAGACTGATATCAAACTCTGTCAGGGTTAACATTTAAGGGATCTGTAGCAGACTAGGAATTCACAAAAATGGTTTTTGACAAGTGGTCAGAAGTAAGAGATGAAAGGTGGGATTTGACTTCCCATAAATCAAAGAAAGAGAATGTTTCTTTTTATCTCCTCATTCTTACTATTTAATATTTTGTTTGATATATTAAAAAGTTCCCCATGTGTTTTGAAAGAAGAAATCCAGCTTCAACAGCCAAATCTTTCTCAATGGAGGATTCCTAAGAGGTATATGGAAACAGGAAATAAATTTTAAGAGAGATAATTCTAAACATCAAATCAATGTCTGACTAGCAAGATACTGAGGAAGTAAAATGCAATCATTAAACCAGTTCATTCTTCCTATATGCAATAATTCTGGATACTCTAGATGAGATATTTGATGATGAATGTGCAAGACTCTCTGTGAGGTTGTTTGGAAAATGTCATGAATAAGTGAGATAAAATGTAGTGAAAAATCTCCTGTTTATAAATAGCTATAGACTTTGATATATTTTCTTTCTGTCTGAATTCAAAGCATGAAACCTAAATGTAGATCCTGATGATCACACTAAAAGAAGAAAACAGAGAAGAAATAAATTATGCATAAATATATCACAGTTGTAGTCTGATAGGCTGGAATTCAAGTGTAGGTTCCAATACTTCCTTCTTGTTTGATTTGGAATATTTTACTCTTACGGGGCTCCATTTACCCATATATAAAATATGAGTGTTTGTGCTATTTACATCACGGACTTAAAGAGAGAAAAATAAAATATTGTAAATTGCCTTACACAGAGCATGGCACATTAATCATTAAAAAAAAAAAAAGCCTGTGCTGTGCTCAGTTCCTCAGTTGTGTCTGATTCTTTGCAACCCCTTTACTATAGCTCACCAGGCTCCTCTTTGCCTGGGATTTTCCAGGCCAAAATACTGGAGTGGGTTGTCATTTCCTGCTCCAGGGGATCTTCCCAACCCAGGGATCAAACCCGAGTCTTCTTTGCCTCCTACATTGGCAGGCTGATTCTTTACCACTGAGCCCACCTGGGAAGCCCAAAATATACCAATAATTAGAGACTCCCTAAACAAGTATATGGAGAAGGCAATAGCACCCCACTCCAGTACTCTTGCCTGGAAAATCCCACGGACGGAGGAGCCTGGTAGGCTGCAGTCCATGGGGTCGCTAAGGGTCGGACACAACTGAGTGACTTCACTTTCACTTTTCACATTCATACATTGGAGAAGGAAATGGCAACCCACTCCAGTATTCTTGCCTGGAGAATCCTAGGGACAGAGGAGCCTGGTGGGCTGCCATCTATGGGGTCGCACACGACTGAAGCGACTTAGCAGCAGCAGCAGCAGCAAACAAGTATATAGCAATTCCAGATAGAAAGAAATTAACTTAATGTTGCTCAATGAATTTCTATGGAAGCGGATTGTCTTTTAGTATTATAAATATATACATTTTCTAAAAGTAGAGTAGAAAAAATTAAGGATAAATAAAAATATTTATAAAAATGAAGTTAGAAAAACCAAGTTGGAAATCCTGGAAAGATTGGTCAGAAGTCATTTTTTTTTTTAAATACAAGGAGAAATTATCTTTGATGGAAATTCTGCCTTTTAGAAGCAAATGATTTTAGTTGAAGCCAAGGAAAAAGCTTGTGAACACAAATAGAAAATTACCTTTTTCTCTTTGTACTTACTAGTAGTAAAACATAGAAAGAGCTTAATCCTAGTTCTCCAAGAAAAAGTAATAACGGCATGAGCCAGGGAGAGAAAACAAAACCAGCTAATGAAGAGGGAGGGAGCAAACAAGCAAAGCTGCAGAATATCCTGGAAGAGCTGGAATGACAGGCATAGAGCTCAGCTCCAACAAATGACTAAACATTCACTGTTTGTAATCAGAGATTTTTTACACAGCTATAAAAAGTAGGATCGGAGAAGGCAATGGCACCCCACTCCAGTACTCTTGCCTGGAAAATCCCATGGACGGAGGAGCCTGGTAGGCTACAGTCCATGGGGTTGCTAAGAGTCGGACACGACTGAGCGACTTCACTTTCACTTTTTCCTTTCATGCACTGGAGAAAGAAATGGCAACCTACTCCAGTATTCTTGCCTGGAGAATTCTAGGGACAGCAGAGCCTGGTGAGCTGCCGTCTCTGGGGTCGCACAGAGTCGGACACGACTGAAGCGACTTAGCATAGCATAGCAAAAAGTAGGATGCATTTAACAAGTTACAGCTGTAGTGAAAATATGAGGAAAATATCTTAATAAGTGAAAATGGAAATGTATTAGAAACATTCAAGCTTTGCCGCAAAAACAAAAACTCCGTTTTTAATTCTCTAATGATGCTTTCAGAAACTTACCTAGGAAAGTTGGGGAAAAAAAAAAAAAAACCCTCCTGGTTATATTCCTATTTGGATTATATTCCAAATGATCTCAGATATTCCTAGAGTTCATTTTGACCAGCGATTTTATTCTCTACATCACTAGCTACTGTGCATTCAAGTTCATGCTCTTCCCCATTTTATAATTGCTGTCCTTGTAATATCTTTTTGGTTACCTAACAGGTCCCTGAGTAGCCACAGTGGGATTAGAGTTGAAACACAGGTCACATTTTCCATCTCTTTTTACCAGTTTTGTTGCTTTCCTGCTGTTGTTGCTGTTAATCACTCCGTCGTTTCCGATTCTTTTCATGCCCATGGACTTCAACACACCAGGCTTTGCTGTCCTTCATCCTCTCCCAGGGCTTGCTCAAACTCATTGTCATTGAGTTGGTGATGCCATCTCACCATCTCATCCTCTGTCGTCCCCTTCTTCTCCTGCCTTCTATCATTCCCAGCATCAGGGTCTTTTCCAATCAGTCAGCTCTTCCCATCAGGTGGCCAAAATAACAGAGCCTCAGCTGCAGCATGAGTTCTTTCAATGAATATTCAGTATTGATTTCCTTTAGGATTAACTGGTTGGATCTCCTTGCAGTCCAAGGGATTCTCAGGAGTCTTCTCCAACATCACAGTTTGAACTCGTCAATTCTTTGGCTCTCAGCCTTCTTTATGGTCCAACTCTCACATCTATACATGACTACTGGAAAAACCATAGCTTTGACTATACAGGCCTTTGTCTGCCAACTACTGTCTCTTAATATGCTGTCTAGGTTGATCATAGCTTTTCTTCCAAGGAGCAATTGTCTTTTAATTTCATGGCTGTAGTCACCATTTACAGTGATTTTGGAGCCCCCCAAAATAGTCTGTCACTGTTTCCATTGTTTCCCATCTATTTGCCATGAAGTGATGGAACCAGATGTTAAGGTCTGTGTTTTTTGAAGATTGAGATTTAAGCCAGCTTTTTTCACTCTCCTCTTTCTCCTTCATCAAGAGGTTCTTTAGTTCCTCTTTGCTTTCTGCCATAAGGGTGGTGTCATCTGCATATCTGAGGTTATTGATATTTCTCCCAGCAATCTTGACTCCAACTTGTGCTTTATCCAGCCCAGCATTTTGCATGAGGTAATCTGCATTGAAGTTAAATAAACAGGTGACAACATACAGCCTTGACATACTCCTTTCCCAGTGTGGAACCAGTATGTTGATCCATATCAGGTTCTAACTATTGATTCTTGACCCGCATACAGATTTCTCAAGAGACAGGTAAAGTGGCCTGATATTCCCATCTCTTTAAGAATTTGCCACAGTTTGTTGTGATCCACACAGTCAAAGGCTTTAGTGTAGTCAATGAAGCAGATAGTTGTTTTTCTGGAACTCTCTTGCTTTTTTGACAATCCAAGGGATGGTGGCAATTTCATCTCTGGCTCCTCTGCCTTTTCTAAATCCAGCTTGAACATCTGGGAGTTCTTGGTTCATGTACTGTTGAAGCCTCACTTGGAGAATTTTGAGCATGTGAAATGAGTACAATCATACAGTAGTTTGAACATTCTTTGGCATTGCTCTTGTTTGGAATTGGAATGAAAACTGACCTTTTCCAGTCCTGTGGCCACTGCTGAGTTTTTACAAATTTGCTGGCTTATTGAGTGCAGCACTTTAACAGCATCATCTTTTAGGATTTGAACTGCTTTTGTGTAGTTCACCTTAAAATTGTACTCTCTTCTAAGAATCAATTTTTATCATAAGTATAGTGTATAAAATTACACTGACCTTCCAGGTGGCACTAATGTTAAAGAACCTACCTGCCAATGCAGGAGACTCAAGAGATGCAGGTTCAATCTCTGGCTTGGGAAGATGCCCTGGAAGAGGGCATGGCAACCCACTTCAATATTCTTGCCTGGAGAATCCCACGGACAAAGGACCCTGTTGGGCTACAGTCCATAGGGTCTCAAAGAGTCGGACAGGACTGAAATGATTTTGGAGCCCCCAAAAATAAAGTCTCTCACTGTTTCCACTATTTGCCCATCTATTTGCCATGAAGTGATGGGACCAGATGCCATGATCTTAGTTTTATGAATGTTGAGCTTTAAGCCAACTTCTTCATTCTCCTCTTTCACTTTCATCAAGAGGCTCTTTAGTTCCTCTTCACTTTCTGCCATAAGAGTGGTGTCATCTGCATATCTGAGGTTATTGATATTTCTCACGGCAATCTTGATTCCAGCTTGTGCTTCATCCAGCCCAGCATTTCTCATGATGTACTCTGCATATAAGTAAAATAAGCAGGGTGATAATATACAGCCTTGACATACTCCTTTTCCTATTTGGAACCAGTCTGTTGTTCCATGTCCAATTCTAACTGTTGCTTCCTTACCTGCATACAGGTTTTTCAAGAGGCAGGTCAGGTGGTCTGGTATTCCCATCTCTTTCAGAATTTTCCACAGTTTATTGTGATCCACACAGTCAAAGGCTTTGGCATAGTCAATAAAGCAGAAAGAGATGTTTTTCTGGAACTCTCTTGCTTTTTCTATGATCCAGCGGATATTGGCAATTAGATCCCTGGTTCCTCTGCCTTTTCTAAAACCAGCTTGAACATCATACAAGTCAGTAAATGTCCTTGTTGGCCTAAATCGTTCTTGACTTTCTGCCTTCCTTCCCTGTTAAAATAATTTATCAAAAAAAAAAAGTTTGCTAATATTATCACATCTAAAATATTTCAGTGCTGCTTTGAATTTTACAACTACTAAGATAGTTGACGTCCAATTTCCAAAATTTTAACTTGAATAATTGCTTAGTTGTTCATGTTTCTCCTGAATTTTTAACAAAAATGTTAAAACTATTTAGTATATATGTTGTGTCAGATCAAATTCTTACATGAGTCATTGATAATTTTTTTAAATCTAACAGTGAATTAATCCCTTATTTAAAGTTAATTCAATTTTGATGTTTGTTACACTGGTCATACTTCCTTTAGTTGAAAGATTTTTTTCAGTTTTACTGAGAAATAATTGACACAAACCATTTTATGTTTGTTGTTTAGTCATTGATTTGTCCCCGATTCATTTGTGACCCCATGGACTGTAGGCCACTAGACTCCTTTGTCCATAGAATTTCTAAGGCAAGAATACTGACGTGGATTGCCATTTCCTTCTTCTCATTTACTTCTCCTGATTCTTCCCGAATCAGGGATCAAAGCCATATCTCCTCCATTGGCAAGCGGATTCTTTGCCACTGAGCCACCAGGGAAGTGTAAGTTTAGATTGTACAGCACAATGATTCAATATATGTGTATGTTGTGAAATGATTACTGCAATAAGTTTAGCTATCACATAATCTCAACTGGGTGGTATATTTTTCATATGAAAACTTTTAGGATTTGTTCTCTTGGACAGTCTCAAATATTTAATATAGTATTGTTATCTGTAGTTACAAAGAATAGCCTTCCTAAGTGGTCAAGGCAAAGAAATAGAGGACACAATAGAATCGGAAAGACTAGAGATCTCTTCAAGAAAATTAGAGATACAAAGGGAACATTGCATGCAAAGATGGGCTCAATAAAGGACAGAAACTGTACATACCTAACAGAAGCAGAAGATATTAAGAAGAGGTGGCAAGCATACACAGAAAAACTATACAAGAAACATCTTCATAACCCAGATAACCATGACGATATGATCACTGGACTAGAGTCAGACATCCTGGAGTGTGAATTCAATGTTCCTTAAGAAGCATCACTATGAGCAAAACTAGAGGTGATGGAATTCCAACTGAGCTATTTCTTATCCTAAAAGATAATGCTGTATAAGTGCTGCACTCAAAATGCCAGCAAATCTGGAAAACTCAGCAGTGGCCAAGGGGCTGGAAAAGGTCAGTTTTCATTACAATCCCAAAGAAAGGCAATGCCAAAGAATGTTGAAACTACCACACAATTGTATTCATCTCACACACTAGTAAAATAATGCTCAGAATTCTCCAAGCTAGACAGCTCAGTTGGTAAAGAACCAATCTGCAATGCAGGAGACCCCAGTTTGATTCCTGGGTTGGGAAGATCTCCTGGAGAAGGGATAGGCTACCCACTCCAGTATTCTGGCCTGGAGAATTCCATGGGCTGTATAGTCCATGGGGTTGCAAAGAGACGGACATGACTGGGTGCCTGAATCAGGTTTAAACAGTACGTGAAACAACTTCCAGATGTTCAAGCTTAATTTACAAAAGGGAGAGAAATTAGAGATCAAATTGCCAACATCCATTGGGTCACAGAAAAAGCAAGATACTTCCAGAAAACTATCTATTACTTCTTCAATCACTAAACTAAAGTCTTTGACTATGTGCATTACAAGAAACTGGAAAATTCTTAAAGAGATGGGAATGCCACACCACCTTGCCTGCCTCCTGAAAAATCTATATACAGGTCAGGAAGCAGCACTTGGCCCCAAATATGGAACAATGGACTGGTTCCAAATTGGGAAAGGCGTACATCAAGGCTGTATATTGTCATCCTGCTTATTTAACTTATATGCAGAGTACATCATGCAAAATGCTGGGCTGGATGAAGCATAAGTTGGAGTCAAGATTTCTGGGAGAAATATCAATAACATCAGATCTGCAGATGACAGTATCTTTATTGCAGAAAGCAAAGAGGAACTAAAGAGCCTCTTGTTGAAAGTGAAAGAGGAGAGTGAAAAAGCTGGCTTAAAACTCAACATTCAAAAGATGTAGATCTTAACATCTGGTTCCATCCGTTCATGGCAAATAGATGGGCAAATAGTGGAAACTGTGAGAGACTTTATTTTCTTGGGCTCTAAAATCACTGAAAATGGTGACTGCAGCCATGTAATTAAAAGACAGTTGCTCTTTGGAAGAAAAGCTATGGCCAACCTAGGCATCATATTAAAAAGCAGAGACATTCCTTGGCTAACAAAGGCCCAGCTAGTCAATGGTATGTTTTTTCCAGTAGTCATGTATGGATGTGAGTGTTGGACCATAAAGAAAACTGAGTGCCAAAGAATTGATGCTTTTGGACTGTGGTGTTGGAGAAGACTCTCAAGAGTCCCTTGAACTACAAGAAGATCAACCCAGGCAATCCTAAAGGAAATCAGTTCTGAATTTTCATTAGAAGGACTGATACTGAAGCTGAAGCTGCAGTACTTTGGCCACCTGATGGAAAGAACTGACTCACTGGAAAAGATAATGACGCTTGGAAAGATTGAAGGCAGGAGGAGAAGGGGATGGCAGAGGATGAAATGGTTGGATGGCATCACCGACTCAACTCATGTACATGAGTTTGAGCAAGCTCTCGGTTTGGTGCTGGACAGGAAGCCTTGTGTGCTGCAGTCCATAGGATTACAAAGAATCTGGCATGACTGAGTCCTGAATGACTGACTGACCTATATTTACCATGTTGTAATCACATGTCGAGCACTTATCTTAAAATTGGAAGTTTGTACCATTTTCCTGCCTTCACCCATGTTCACACCCTCCCAACCACCCACCATGTCCTCCAGCAAACACAAATTGTTTCCGTATTTTGATAATGTTGGTTTTGTTTTAGATTCAACTAAAACTGAGTTCATGTGGTATCTGTCTTTCTTTTTCTCACTTATTTTAATTTACAGAATGAACTCAAGCTTCAGCTGTGTTGTCTCAAATGTTATTGTTGTTTAGTCCTAAGTTGTGTCCTACACTTTTGCAACATCATGGACCGTAGCCCATCAGGCTCCTCTGTCCATGGGATTTCCCAGGCAGGATTACTGGAGTGGGTTGCCATTTCCTTCTCCGGGGGATCTTCCTGACCCAGGGATTGAACCTGAGTCTTCTGCAGGTGTATTCTTTACCACTGAGCTACTAGGGAAGCCCTGTCCCAAATGGCAACATGGTATTATTAATAAGTTTGTCACATTTCTTGCTCCATTTATCAAAAAACACTTGGATTGTTTTCATGTCTTGGCTGTTGTAAATAATGCAATGCAAATGGAGGTAGAGATATCCCTTCAAGATGATAACTTTGTTTCCTTCAGATGTATCCTCAGAAGTATTTTTGAGAAACATCTATACTTTTTTTTTTTTTTTAGAAACAACTATACTGTTTTCCACAGGAGCTGCACCAATTTACATTTGCATCAGTAGTGAACAAATTTCCTTTTCTGCACCTTGTCATTAGCACTTCTTGAATCTTGCCCTTTTTATAACAGTCATTCTGACTATTGAGTTGTTATCTTATTGCGGTTTTGATTTGCATTTCTCTGATGATTAGGAATGTTGAGAATGTTTTCCGTACATGTTGAACACCTTGAAAAATTGTAAAGCATAGCCATTTTTTCTTTTAAAGTCATTACCAAAACTGAATGTCTTCCTTGGAAAATTGTAAACCATAGCAGAATTTTTTTTAAAAAAAGTCCTTACCAAATCCAGTGTTAAGGAGCTTTATCCCTATGTCTTCTTCTAAAAAATCAGTTGCATTTCTACACAATAAACTATGTGAAAAGCAATACGATTTACAATAGCATCAAAACAGTAAAATAGGAATATATTTTTTTAAATTTTTAATTGAACTGTACTTTACAATATTGTGGTAGTTTCAGGTGTACAGCAAAATGATTCATATATGTATATATATATATATATGTATTTATATACACTTATATGTGTTATTTTCCATTATAGATTTTTATAAGATATTGAATGTAGTTCCCTAGTCAGTAAATCTGTGTTGTTAATTTAATCTATAATGGTATGTATCTTTTAATCTCATATTCCTAATTCATCCCTCCTCCAGACCCCCCCCTTTTAACTGTAAGTGTGTTTACTATGTCAGTGATTGTAAATTCATTTGTATTATCTATTAGATTTCATAAGCTGATATCATATAATATTTGTCTTCTCTGATTTATTTTACTTTTGATGGGCTGTAATCCATCATGTTGCTGCAAATGGTATTATTTCTTTTTATAACTTCTATTCCATTATATGTGTGTGTGTGTGTGTGTGTGTGTGTGTGTGTGTGTGTGTGTGTGTAGTTTGCTTAAGTTGCATCCATGTCTTGACTATTGTAAATAGCACTGTTACAAACATATGGGTGCATCTTTCTGTTTGAATTGTAGCTTTGTCTGGATATACGCCTTGGAATGGGATTGCTGGATCATAATAGTAATTCTGTTCTTAGGTATTTTAGGGAACTCTATACTGTTTTCCATAGTGGCCAACAAGTACACATTTACATCAACAGTGTGGTGAGCTCCTTTTATTCCACATCCTCTCTAGCATATATTATTTGTTGACTTTTTGATGATGACCATTCTGACCAATTTGAGGCAATACCTCATTGTGGATTTGATTTGCATTTCTCTAATAATTAACAGTGTTAAACATCTTTTCATGTGCTAGTTGACCATCAGTATGTTTTCTTTGGATAAATGTCTAGGTGTTCTTCCCATTTTTTGATTGGGCTGCTTCTTTTATGTATTTATTTTTAACGGAGTCAAAAATTTTAATTCCACTAAAACTCAGATGTACAGAGAAAATGTGTTGTATTTTTATTATTTTTTTATTATAATTGGAGGCTAATTACTTTACAATATTGTGGTGGTTTTCCCCATACATTGATATTGAGTGGTATGACCTGTTTGTGCATTTTGAAAAACAATCACTTTTCCGTCACATCATTTATAATTATTCTCTCCCATTCCAGAAGTTGTTTTGTTGTTGTTGTTTATGGTTTCCTTTGCTGTGCAAAATCTCACAAATTTGATTAGGTTCCATTTGTTCATTTTTGCTTTATTTCCATTGTAATGTGAGCCTTATCTAAGAAGACATCACTACCATTTATATCAGAGTAAGTTTTTCCTTTGTTCTCTTCTAGTATTTTTTGATATTGTGTCTTATGTTTAAGTCTTGAAGCCATTTTGAGTTTATTTTTGTGTATGGTATGAGAGAGTGTTCTAACTTCATTGATTTACTTGCAACTGTCCAGCTTTCTCAATACCACCTACTAAAGAGACTATCTTTTTTCCACTCTATGTTATTACCTCTTTTGTTGCAGATTAACTGTAGATTTGTGGGTGTATTTCTGGGCTCTCTGTTCTATTCTGTCGCCCTTTATATCTGTTTTGTGCCAATACTGTGCCATTTTGACTACTATAGCCTTGTAGTATGTGTGAAGTCTGGGTTAGTTATGCCTCCAGCTTTGTTCTTTTTCCTCAGTATCGTTTTGACAATTCTGGGTCTTTTGTGGTTCCATATAAATTTTAGAATAGTTTGTTTTTCATTTTTTACATGAAAAATGCCATAGGTAATTTGATCGGGATCACATTAAATCTGTAGATTATTTTGTGTAGTATGTCATTTTAACAATATTAATTCTTTCAGTTGAAGAGTGTGTAATATCCTTTAATTTCTTTCATCTATCATCTATTTTCTTTATCAGCGTGTTATAGTTCTCAGCTTTTGGGTCTTTTATCTCCTTGGTTAGGTTTACTCCTAGATATTTTATATTCTGATACATTTTAAACTGTATATATATATAACTTTCTCTTTCTCACATTTCTTTGTTAATGTAATGAAATGCACCACATTTCTGTATTAATCTTTATCCTGCTACCTTACTGAATTCATGCTAGTTCTAATAATTTTTCTGTGGTGTCTTTAGGTTTTTCTCTATAGAGTATTATGTCATCTGCATATAATGGCAGTTTTACCTCCTCCTTTCTAATTTGTATACATTTTATTTCTTTTTCTTGTCCTATTGTTGTGAGTAAGACTTCCAATCCTGTGTGAAATAGAAGTTATGAGCGTGGGCATCCTCATTTTGTTACAGCATTTAGTGGGAAGATTTTCGGCTTTTCACCACTGAGTATTACTTTGGCTGCTGGTTTATCATAAACAGCATTTATTATGTTGAGGTATGTTCCCTCTAAACTGACTTTGGTGAGAGATTTTATTATGAATGGATGTTGAATTTTATCAAATGATTTTTTTTACATCTGTTGAGATAATCATGTTTTTTTCTTCTTTCCTTTTGTCGTTGTGGTATATCACATTGGATTATTTATATATGCTGAACCATCCTTTTGACCATGGAGTAAATCCGACTTGATAATGGTGTATGATCCTTTTTATGTGTTATAAGGTTACAAATATTTTGCTGAGGACTTTCTACCTACATTCATCAAAGGTATTGGCCTGTAGTTTTCTTTTTTTTTGCAGTATCTCAGTCTAGTTTTGTTATCAGGATGATGGTGGTTTCATAGAATAACTTTGGTAGTGTTCCCACTGCTTTGGGCTTTTCAAAGAGTTAAAGAAAGATAGTTGAAAATTAATCTTTGTGTGTTCCCTAGTGAAGCCATCTACTCCTGGACTTTTGTTTGCAGGGAGATTTTTTTGTTTTGTATTTTGTTTTTATTACAGATTTTATTTCACTTTTATTGATTGGTCTGTTCATATTATCTGTTTCTTCTGATTCAGTTTTGACAGCCTGTATGCTTCTAGAAAATTGTACATATCTTTTAGGTGTAAGACTATAATATTTTCTTATGATTTTTTTTTTTTGTATTTCTGTGTTAAGAACTATTTCTCATCTTTAATTTTTATTTAGTTTATTTGCATACTCTCTCTTTTCTTGGTGAACCTGGTTAGATGTTTGTTATCCTTTCAGAAAGGCAGCTCTTGGTTAATTGACATTTTTTTTTCTAGTTTTTATCTCTATTATAATGATTTCTTCTCTGATCTTTATTTTCTTCCTTCTGCTGACTTCAGGTTTTGTTTGTTGTTCTTTTAAATCACTTTAGGTGGTAGGCTAAGGTTTTCAGACTTCCCAGGTGGCACAGTGGGTGGTAGGCTAAGGTTTTCGAACTTCCCAGGTGGCACAGTGGTAAGGAATCCACCTGACAGTGCAGGAGACAGGAGAGATGTGGGTTTGATCCCTGGCTTGGGAAGATCCCTTGAAGAAGGAAATGACAACCCACTCCAATCTTCTTGCCTGGAGAACTCTAGGGGTAGGGAAGCCTGGTGGGCTACAGTCCACGGGGTCACAAAGAGTCAGACACAACTGAACAACTGAGAACACAGGCTAAGTTGTTCATTTGAGACTTTTCTTATTTTTGAGGAAGACAGTTATCGCTATGAATTTCCCTCTTAAGACTGCCTCTGTTGCATGCCATAAAATATGTATTGTTGTGTTTTCATTGTCATTTTTCTTGAGGTACTATTTGATTTCCTCTTTCATTTCATTATTGATCAATTGTTTGTTTTTAGTAGCATGTTACTTAGTCTCCATGAATTCTTTCTTTTTTTTTTTCCTTCATTTTTCTTTCTGAGGTTCATTTCTAGTTCATACCACTGTGGACAGAAAATACGCTTGAAACAACTGCTATCTTCTTAAAGTTGTTGAGACTTGTTTTGTGTCCTAATGTGTGGTCTATCCTAGATTATTTTCTTTGCATACTTATTAAGAATTGCATATATATATATATATATATATATATATTGCCCTGTAGATAGCAATTAAGTCTAATTCTTCTATTGTGTAATTTAGGGTCTCTGTTGTCTTATTGATTTTCTGTCAGAAACATTCATATCAGTGGGGTGTTTAAATTCTGGTAAATTTCTCACTGTATGTATATTAGTATTTGTTTTATATATTTAGGTGCTCTTATATTGGGTGTATATATGTTAACAATTGTAATATAAGCTTCTATAATGATTCTTTTATCATAATATAGTGTTCTCCTTTGCCCTTCTTTATGACCTTTATTTTAAAGTCTATTTTGTTTGATATAAGTAGTGCTTCCTGGCTTTCTTGTCATTTTCTTTTGAATGAAATAGTTTTTACCTTCCCTTCACTTTTAATCTATGTGTTACTTTTATCCTACAATGGGTCTCTTGTAGGCAGCATATTTTAGGTTCTTATTTTATTACAACTGCCACTCTATGTCTTTTACTTGGACCATTTAGTCCATTGAGTATAGTGTAATTATTGACTGGTATGTATTTATTGCCATTTTATTTAATAAACCATGTTTCTCAGTTGACTTCATATTTCTTCTTTGTTCTTTTCATGTGTGTGTGTGGTCTGATATTTTTCTTTCATATTATACTTGAATTCCTTTATTTCTTTTTTGCAAATGTACTGTATATTTTTTATTTGTTTTTGCTCTGGTTTTCAAGCATGTTAACCCATAAACTTTATCTACTTACTTCAGACTGATAGTTATATAAATTCAAACATATTCCAGAAGATTTACATTCTCTTATTTCCTTACTTAAAAAAAAAAAAAAAACCTTTACGCTGGCTTATTATATAATTATTATATAACTGTCTTTTTATATAATTACATTTCCTATTGTGATTTTCCCCTTTCCTATATGTTTTTGCTTCCTTTCTATATAGAGAAGACTTTTCAATATTTATTTTATGATAGGTTTAGTATTGCTGTATTCTTTTACTGAGTAATTTATCTCGTTTTTGTTCTACCTGATAATTTGCTGGGTAGAGTATCCTAGGTTGTAGTTTTTCCCCTTTTAGGATTTTGAATGTATCTTGCCACTCCTTTCTGCCCTGCCAAGATTCTGTAGAGAAATCATCTAATAGCCAGATGGAGGTTCTCTTGGACTGAACTCTTTGTTTTTCCCTTGCTGCCTTTAGAATCCTATGTCGTTAACTTTTGCCATTTTATTTATGATATGTTTTGGTGTAGATCTGTTTGTTTTCATCTTGTTTAGGCCACTCAGTGCTTCCTCAGTATCTGTTTCCTTCTTTAAGTTTGGTAAGTTTTCATAAATAACCTCATCAAATAAATTTTTGATCCCCATCTCTCTTCCTTCTCCTTCTGGAATCACATAGGTTACATAGACTTTTATATATATACACTTTATATATTATCCCATAAATCTCATATATTGCTTTCATTATTTTTTTTTCCTTCTGTCTGCTGTTCTGATTGGGTGATTACTGTTGCTTTATTTTCCAGATCATTAATTCACCCTTTTGTATTATTTAATCTGTTATTCATTACCTTAACCCAATTTTTATCTCAGCTGTTATCTAATTTGTATTGACTTCTCTTTATTACTTCTAGTTCCTTTTTACAGTGATCCTCATTTCTATCTATAGTCTTAGTTTCTTTGGCAATTTTTATCTCTTTTTGAACTCAGAATTCTGGTAGACTGGAAAGGTATGTTTCATTATTGAGGGGATTTCTCTTTTTCCTTCCATTCATTATAGTTCCTCTGCTTATTCTTTTACATACATTTCTCTGACCCTCTGTATTTAGGAGAAATGGTGATATACTGTGGCCTTGAAGGGCTATTTTTATGTGTTACTGTCTCTGTGCAGCCTATGTGAGTCTAATATTGTTGGTGTGAAGATTGACTATGGTATGGATACCTGCATTGTCTTTCCTCAGAGTATGATCGTCATTGTTCTCTTGATAGGAGGTGTATTTGGTATCGTGGTAACCAGAGCCTGCACTGGCTATTGGGTGGGACCTCTGCTTTGCTCTGTGGTTAGAATATCCCTGTGGGGGGAATGTCTGTGCCCCAGTTGTTGGAGCAAAGGCCCATAGATCAGGTTCTAAGCTGCGGTATGAAGTAAGTGGGACCAAAACTCTCCTATTGGGAAAAAGTGACTTCATATTCTCCCTCAGTAGCTGTCGGCAGGGACTTGTGACCCTGGAGTTCCCCTGACACTTTAGTGTGTGCACCCGCAAAGACTGATATTTCTGACACCTCCCCTGGAACCAACTCCTCTGTGGGAAGGATGATAATTGGTTTGGACCCACTTCCAGTACATGTGAGTTCCCAAAGTCAGCTGAAGCCACCCCTACCGTGGGAATGCAGACAATCAGTATGGATGTCAGCCCCACCTTTTGGCTTGTGTGCATTCCCAAAACCCATGGCTGCCAGCGCTTCACCTAGCCATGAACATGCTGACAATGAGGCTCTGATGGCAGAACCATGCCATGCCTTTCACACCATAATAATGGGTTTCCTATAGTAAGCTTCCAATCTTCCCTGGTGGCTCAATGACAAAGAATCTGTTTGCCAATGCAGGATACACAAGTTCAATCCCTGGGCCAGAGAAGATCCCCTAGAGAAGGAAATGGTAACCTACTCCAGTATTCTTACCTGGGAAATCTCATGGACAGAGGAGCCTGGCAGACTACAGTCCTTGGGGTCACAAGAGTCAGATATGACTTAGTGACTAAACAATAAACAACAACAATGGTCAGCCCACATTTCATTCTGCACGCACCTCCAGAGCAGCCTCTATCACAATCCAGGCCCTGTGGGCAGTCTCTGCATTGCCAGACAGAATCCTCTCACCAACTCTGCCTCCTGAAGCTGGAGTTTCAGCACCCAACTGCAGCATACGCTGTAGGGTGCTAGTCTTATGCGGGAGAGTAGGATGATGTGGCAAGGAATACCTGTGCTGCCCCTCCCTACCCGGCTGGGACGGAAGCCAGTTCTTGCACCCTGCTTTCGAGCAAAATCTAGACAACTGAAGCTCCTTATCTGACCCAGTAGACTCCCAGCAGGTGAAAGAGGTTCCCAGGGTGAGAGAATCTTCTCTCTTCCACAATTCCCTCCCAGGGGTACAGGACCTTTCCAATTTTTTTTTTTTTCCCTCTCACTCTACCTAGATACATAAGGATCATTCTTATAACTTTGATTGTATAAAAAATCTTCTTACAGCTTTTAGTTGGTATTCTGGGAGAATTGTTCCAGATGAAGATGTATATATATATTTTTGATATGTTTGTGGGATGAAGTGAGCCACACATCCTTCTATTCAGCCATCTTCAACTCCTCTCAATAATAAAGTTAACCAAGGAGGTAAAAGATCTGTACACTGAAAATTATAAAACACTGATGAAAGATATTGAAGGAGACACAAATAAATGGAGACTATTTCATAATTATGGACTGGAAGAATTAATGTTTTTAAAATATAATACTACCCAAAAGTATCTATAGAGTCAATGTGATTCTTTTCAAGATTCTAATATCAATATTTACAGAAACAGAAGAATCTTATAGTTTACATTGAATTACCAAATATCCCAAATAGCCAAAATGATCTTGAGCAAGAAGCCTGGAGACATCTCACTTCTTGATTTCAAGCTTTATTAGAAATGACTAGTAATCAAAACAGTACAGTACTGGCATAAAATACATATACTGATAATGGAATAGAATTGAAAGCTCAGAAATAAACTCATATGTGGTCAACTAATATGTCTCCCTTAACAAGGGAGAAAGAGCTATTGCATAAAGCCATGGGTTTTGTTTGTTTTACTCAGATGGCCACTAAAACCAAAATTTCTCATGATAGTAAAATAAACAAATCCTCAGTGAGTTGAAGAACACTATTTTAGTATGTAATCCATTGTATGACAAATTCACACAGGTGAAAATGGCATTGATGTTTATTAATAATTCTTCAGGCCAAACTATCACAAAAATCAAGAATGTTCTTTGATCTTATTTGAAAATCATAAGTAATAAGGTTGTTCACATTTAGTAATAGTAACCTCAAGCATATAAATATATGCATTAACCTCCCTTTTAAAACATTCTATTAATACTGGTGGTAGCTTTTAAAAATATGTAATAAAACTAACAGTTGTTCATTGTAATTAATGATACACAAATAAGTGAAGAGACTTGAGGACTTTTAAATGAAGAATGAAAACCTCTCTTTCCACAACTCATTTTAACTTTTCAGGTTCTTCAAATTTTTTTCAGGAATTGTTTATACATACACAAAAAGACATATATGAATTTTGTCTCATTTAATCATTCTTTATTTCTTCCTCTTCCCTCCCTTCCTCTTTCTTTCCTTTCTTCTTTCCTTTCACCCCTTCACCTTTCTCTTTCTTTCTCTCCCTTTTTTTCTTCCTTTTCTTTATTTTTTCTTTTCTTTCCTTTTTTTCACATGCATTTTGTGTGACATTTGCTTTGCTTCTGTTTTATATAAAAATATATTGGGGCTCTGTTATATGAGTACTTATCATTGATTTTAATGGCAACATAATATTCCATAGTACGTAAATACCACAAATTATTATTTATTTATTCTGGCATATTTTTGCTATTTTCAAAATTGTGTTCATACAAATATAATAGCAATGGATACACTCCCATTTCACGTATCTTTTACACATAGTATTCTATTTTTCTGTAGATTGCTGAACTAAAATTAATTGTTAAAACTATGTTCATTTTAATGTTCTAAATATTAGAACATTCCTACCAAAATGTTCCATGAATTTTTTATTCCAACATAGCTATATAATAGTGCCTTTTTTCTACATGCTAATCTGTGTGCCTTTGAAATAAAGTGTCTTCAGATTTTTGTTCACTATTAAAATGCTTTATATGTGTGTGTGTGTATTAAAGTGCATGCACGTTAAATTATATATATAATACATATATTATTGATTTGTGTGTTCATGCATTTGTGTGTATACACAAATATATATACATATATATACACACACACTCACTGTTTTCCTAGAATGTTCATGTAATTGAAAGTAGAAGTTCCCTTTTGAACCTGTTCAGCTGGATTGTAATTGGAACATTCAGTGGCAAGATTCTCTTCAGCAATTTGCCTTTCGAGTAATGATTGTTTTCCTGCTCCTTCGTGAAATGAATAAGGTCCAGGTCAAGTCAATTATGAAGGAAGAAAACACTGAAATTAATGCAAATCACTCAAAATAGGTTTAAATAACCCTTGATTTGTTTAAGTAACACTTAATTTAAAGAACGCTTGAAATCTTAATTTGTCAATGAGTCCTTTTCCAACTAAGTAAACCTGAAATGTAGATACAGCCTTCAAGAAATCACTGACACAGCAATACTCCTAGCACCTGGCAAAATGCTGCAGTTGCAAATTACTGCTTTCCATCTTCAACAGCAAGGGGCCCTATTTCTAGACAGAAAAAGTTCTGTATTTTATAAGCAGGTAAAAGATATGCCGATTACTAAGGGGATCAGTGATTCAATCATTCATTCAACCATCCACTCAGCAAACACTTTTAGTGTGTTATTTCTAAAAGGATGCTATCATCCTTCCTTAGAAATAAGACACACCTAGTTTGAAAGCTAATTTTATCTCTGGCTCTTTGACTTTGGCTACATCATTCAAATTCTCAGAGATAACATTCTCACCTATAAATGGAGACAAATAATCCTTCCCCTGAAGTACCTTCAGTATTTAACAAGAATGTGTGATCAATGGGTACTTAGTAGTTATTCTTTTCTCCTGCTTTCTGTCATTCATCAGTGTCCATGATTGTCCCAATAATCTGGTCATCAGCAGTAGATTCCTGATTTAAAAGGATCCATAAATATAACACTGATGTCTATTTTTAAATTGCTCATGGAACATTTAATACTGCATATATAGACACTATACTTCCTTAACACTTTAACCGTGCCTGTTACATATATTTTCTATATATGTAACAGGTGATTGAATTATATTTTGTTGTGCATTGCTAACGACCAGAAGAAGGCAATGGCAACCCACTCCAGTACTCTTGCCTGGAAAATCCAATGGACAGAGGAGCCTGGTAGGCTGCAGTCCATGGGGTCGCTAAGAGTCGGACACAACTGAAGCGACTTAGCAGCAGCAGCAGCAGCTAACAACCAAACTTGATGGTTTCCATAAGCATTCTATGTTGCAAAAAATTAAAAAAGTACTTGCTGTATTATTCTTAGTTTTACCTAATTTTTAAAGAATTTTGCTTTTCCAAATATTGCCTTTTTTTTTGGCCTATCAGTTATTTCTCTTAAACAAAATGCAGTTCCGCTCTAGATCTCTGACCTTCTCAGTTCATGTGCCCTCCTAAAGGTGGAAAAAACTTGCATTTCCTAGTTTTCATTTCCACCCAAAGGCACTTCACACTCATCTGTCCATTATTTAACATAGTATTTCCTCCCCAAAATTGTTTCCTTGACCTTCAGTCTAAATTTCAGTGAACAACACTGGGGTAATTCTGACAGCAAATATGGGAAATCGGGAGCCATCTTTTGGTGGCCTTCCCCTGACTATTTATATTGAACAGTTACTTAACACTGTCAGTTTCACATCCTAAATATCTGTTATGGATCTTACCCTCTCTGTCTTCACTATTAGCACTCTTATTCAAGTCATATTTATTTTTTACCTGAAATTCAACAGATATGGCTCTTGCCAGGATTGAGGTGTGTATATTCTTTCATAATCTTTTCTCTATGTTACTCTTTATCCTTCTTCTCTTATCTGCTTCACTTCCTCAATGTATTTTGTTATTCCAAACCTACAAAGTTTGCACACAGTAAGTACTAGAAAGTGAGGACATCCTGAATCCTGTCATCCCTTTTTCCAAAGAAGTCATGCAGATGAAATGAAGTTAGCAATGAAAAGATGTTCAACATCACTGATTATTAGAGAAATACAAATTAAGACTCCAATGCGGTATCACTTCACACCAGTCAGAATGGATATCATCAAAATGTCTACAAACAATAAATGCTGGAGTGAGTGGCTGTTCAGAAAAGAAAACCCTCCTACACTGTTGGGAGGAGTGTAAATTGGTACAGCCACTATGGAGGGCAGTGAATTGTGTTGTTTCATTCCTAAGTTGTGCCCAACTGTTTTGCGACCCCATGGACTGTAGCTGAAAAATTTTAATAGAGTGATTTAAATGCTTCTTTTCTGAATTCATTCTTTGTGTGTTAATTGCTCTAGCCCTGCTGTATGACTTACAAGTTTTTCTTCAGCCATGTTCAAGTCAGTGAGTTTGAATGATAAATCTGTAGTGAACACGGGCTGAAAAGGTTTAAAGTAATATTTTTATTGAAAAAGTAGAGTATTGCCATAGTTCAATAGTTTAATAATAATCCTAGTACGCCTGAGTTTAGACATGTGCTTTTTCTCTCGTGTCATCCAAAAGAAATTGAGATGGTTATGCAATTTGGGATCTATACAATTCAGTGTGTTATGTTGTGTGTATGTGTTCAGTCACATCCGCCTCTTTGCAGTCCCATGAACTGTAGGCTCCTCCAGGCTCCTCTGTCCATGAAATTTGCCAGGCAAAATACTGGAGTTGATTGCCATGTCCTCTTCCGGGGATCTTCTGGACCCAGGGATCAAACCCTCCTCTCTTGTGCCTCTTGCATTGACAGGTGGAGTCTTTACCACTGTGCCACCCATGAAGCCCAACAATTCAGTAGCTTGCTTTAATATTTCTACTCTGTTTTCTATGGAAGTCTATACTTTAATGTTTGGATTTTAAGCAGGAACTTACTGTGAGGGAAACAAATAGTTAGGAAGGCATTCTTCAAGCTCCAAATGAAAGAGGCTCTGTTTTGTGATGCCTTTCTTTGCTAACTACATAAATTTAAACACTTGTTGCTAAGGGCTCCCTTGACATTGAGACTGGATTAGAGTTGTTTGCCTTTGATGCTCTTTTCCTTAATCAGCCATGAACTCCTTGAGTGCAGGGAGCATATTTTACTGCTCTCAAAATAAGTAAAAAGGGAGAAAATGTAGGAAGCAAGTGAAAGGGTTGAATAAAATAGTCTCTGAATATTTTGTAACCACGTAATACATTATCTTAGATCTCAGTTCTCCCTTTACTGACTTCTGATTGTCTCTGTGTCTACCAGGACCCTATCCCGACTAATTTGTATCCTAGTATTTTTCCTTTTCTTTTCTTGCATTGTATCTACCATTTCTCTCAAGCAACTGTGAGCTAGCTGTTTGTAAGAAAGCATTTCATTTAATTAATTAATATTAAGGATTGGCTTACTAACGGATGATTTTATATGGTATTCATTAAGATTTTAGTATTTAAAAAAAATATGATAGCACAAAGTATGGATCTCTGCCTTAGCTCTTTCAGACTACTGTAAAAAAGTACCATACAGTACTGTCCTTTGCAATATCGGATTTTACTTTTGTCACCAGACACATGAGCAAATGAGCATTCTATCCACTTTGGCCCAGCCACTTCATTCATTCTGGGGCTGCTGGTAATTCTCCTCCGCTCCTCCCCAGTAGTGTATTGGACACTTTCAGACTTAGGAGACTCATCTTTTGGTGTCATATCTTTTTGGTCTTTTATACAGTTTGTGAGGTTCTCACGGCAAGTATACTGGGGTGGTTTGCCATTCCCTCCTCCAGTGGATCACGTTTTGTCAGAACTCTCTCTACTGTGACCTGTCTGTCTTGGGTGGCCCTGTGCAGCATGGTTCATAGCTTCATTGAGTTACAAAAGCCCCTTCTCCACGACAAGGCGATGATCCATGAAGGGGAAACTGTTAGTCACTCAGTTGTGTCCAGCTTTGTGCAAACCAATGGACTGTAGCCTCCCAGGCTCCTCTGTCCATGGGATTCTCCAGGCAAGAATGCTGGAGTGGGTTGCCATTCCCTTTTCCAGGGGATCTTCCCGACCCAGGAATTGAACCCAGGTTTCCTGCATTGTAATCAGATTCTTTACTGTCTGAGTAGCCAACATGGTGTCACCTGCCAAAAATGTTCTAATCATGAGAAATGTTGGGCTGGATGAGCTACAAGCCAGAATCAAGATAGGTGAGAGAAACATCAACAACCTCAGACATGTGGCTGATACCACTCTAATGTCAGAAAGCAAAGAGGAACTAAAGAGCCTCTTGATGAGGGTGATGGAGGAGAGTGAAAGAGCTGGCTTAAGACTAAATATTAAAAAAACTAAGATCATAACATCCAGCCCCATTACTGCATGGCAAATAGAAGGGGAGGATGTGGAAGTAGTGACAGATTTCCTCTTCTTGGGCTTCAAAATCACTGCAGACAGTGACTGCAGCCATGAAATCAGAAGACGATTGCTTCTTGGTAGGAAAGCGATGACAAACCTAGACAGTGTGTTGAAAAGCAGAGACATTACTCGACTGACAAAAATCTGTATAGTCAAGGTGATGGTCTTTTCAGTGGTCATGTAAGGTTGTGAGAGCTGGACTATAGAGAAGGCAGAATACCAAAGAATTGATGCCTTCAAACTGTGGTGCTGGAGAAGACTCCTGAAAGTTCCTTGGAGAGCAAGGAGATCAATCCAGTTAATCTTAAGGAAGATCAACCCTGAAAATTCACTAGAAGAACTGATGCTGAAACTGAAGCTCCAGTATTTTGGTCATCTGATGCGCACAGACAACTCATTGGAAAAGTCCCTGATGCCAAGAAAGATCAAGGGCAGAAGGAGAAGAGGGAGTCAGAGGATGAGGTAACTGGAGGGCACCACTGATGAAATAAACATGAACTTGGGCAAACTCCGGGAGATGGTGAGGGACAGGAAGGCCTGGTGTGCTGCAATACATAGGGTCACAAAGAGTCGGACACAACCAGACAACTGAATAACAGCACAGTGCCATAGACTGGGTGGCTTATAAATGACAGAAATTCATTACTCACTGTTCTGGAGGCTGGAAGTCCAAAATCAGAGTGCCAGCATAGTCCCCTCTGGTGAGAATCCTTTTCTGAGCTGCAGATTGCCAACTTCTCCTTTCTCCTCACGTGATGTACAGGGGCCTAGGGAGTTCTGTGAGGTCTCTTTTATAAAGACATCAATCCCAATATGAAGACTCTGCCCTTATGACCTAATCATCTTTGAAAGGCCCCACTCCCTTACACGGTCATATCAGGGGTTAGCATTTCAATATAATAATTGTGAGCAAGGGGACACTAACTTTCAAAACATATTAATCTCTAATTGTAGAAATTAACTGTTCAATTTGGAAAAACAAAGGCATTGGTTGTTAGTACCTCTCACAATCCTACTCTGATTACTATTTTCAGAAGGAATAAAGAACATGCTCACTAATTTTAGAAGCTAGTATAATATGGAGAGCTGATAGAGTATTTTGGCTTAAGGGATTTTTTCAATATGACTTTTGAGTAATTCACTCAGGTCATATAGGCAGTAGGCCCGAACATCAATGTTATAAAGCTGGCAGAGAGTTTGCTCTACAGGATGAATCTAGCCTTTGGAAAATTGTGTGGTCCTCCTAGCTGCTTATCTGTTTGTTTATAAACACAAGGCTTAGAGCCTGGAAGATAACACAATTAGCTCCCTTCCTCCTTAAATCATATACACTTGCCAGTTTTGCTTTTTTTTTTTAATAATGTGAACCCTCTGTGTTTCTCCAGGTCAGGGAGAGCACAGGCGTCAGTGAGTTGTAGAAGGATCATCCTCTTTTACCCGCTTAGAATTTTCTGAACCTCATCAGCAAGGAGCCTGGTTATTGGCCCATAAATGAATGACACGCTCCAGGCTAAGGGCAAGCTAATTGCCAAGTTGAAATTCTATGTGTGTTTATACTATGTGTTCTTTTAAATTTTCCAAGTAACAACAGATCAGGTACACTGGCTTCTGCTTCCATGTTTGAGGTGCTTGACTAAACAAGAGGTAATCCCTCACCTTAGGCTACTGCATTATGCATCCCAGCATGTTGCTCTGAGTATTTCTGACAGTTTTAACATTTGTTACTGGTGGTTGATCTTGGACTTTTTTGATCCATTAATCTGAATGGCGTGGCTTGTCCTCATACTCATTTTTCCTTGACCAACAAAGCAGTCTAGGAGTCTGTCAGGGTCTGAGCCAAAAATCAAAGTTTCCACAAAAATAAATTTGTCAGTGTTTCTGATTATGTTTAAAAAAGAAAAATACTTCTTTAGATGTAGTGGCACAAGACAGTTATTCTCAGATGTTAATATAATTCTCATTATACGGGAGTAATTACACTGTCTCCCTTTAAAATATGTATATTATGCAGATTTTTATACATAAAACCTTTATCTTTTTGGAATGAAGGCTGTTCTGTGCATCTAGTCTTGTGACTGCTTTTCTGTGTACCACTACCTTCAGTTTATTCTTAACATTTTCTGTTGCTATTTGTTTTAGATAACTTGTGTTTTATAATAGTCATTGAAAATTTAAGTAGATACATAAGTGATGAAACCAGTAATAGGGTTTGTGTAGGAAGATTAAAAGTATTTTCTCATCTAAATGTTTGTAATATATTCAATTTGTAAAAATATGAATTTTAATGTAGCAAAAGAAACATAAGTATATTTAAATAGATAATAGTTATACCTTTTAAAGTTTCTATCTAGTCACTTCATAATTGTAATTCTAGGAATCTATTTGAAAAAATATAAAAAATCTAGCAAAATTCGTTATAGTAAAAGTGACAGGAACAAAATGCCCAAGCATGGAATAGTCATTAACACCATGATGGAGCAATCTGAAGGAATATTCCATGGCCATAAGAAACTGTGTGATTTAAAAATATTTGAGGAAGTAAAAAATGTTATTTATATGGACAAAACAGAATATAACATTCAACTTAGGATACAATCTATATCAATGTTATTCATGTGTTTTGATCATTAACCAATATATTGTATATATGACCCTCATATACATGTAAATAAATTGCATATTAAAAATATTTCAAAACAGTGTTATCTTACTACATAAAGTGCATATTGACATTTTCCTTTTTCTCTCTAGTTTAGTGTTTTAAAAATTTTAAGTTATGACTCATTAAAGTGATTTCTTTGCCAACAAGTAAGTTGTGACATGTAGTTAACCAAACACTGATCTAAACTGTGTAAATAATATACTTAAGACTATTCTAGAAGGAAATGCAATACAATATTAATATTTTTATATCTGAGCCACCTGTATTTGGATTTTTTTCCCTTATTCTGTTCTGATTTTTTTTTAAATATTGACAATAAAATATTTTAATACTACAACCATGACTCATTTTTCACTTGACATAGTTTTTCATCAATTGTAAATGTGTTTTGCATTTAAAGTGTTTCCTTCCAGCTTCCTTCTAGTTTTCAGTAGGGTAGAGGCTAGACATTAAATACCATAGTGTTTTCTTGGGCATAGTAAATTCAAGGTAAGTAACTACTACATAAATGAATGAGTGCATAAGTTATTAATGGCTTATAGCACTTAACCCACATGTACTTTTATGAGGTAAATTTGAGATTTTCTTCTTTTATTCATTTTACTACAGAGCAACATATAGAAATGGGAGTTAATATAGCCAAACATAATGACATTTTTGCATTCAATATAAATTCCTGCCCCAAAATATGTGTTCAGTGTTAGGACAGAGTTATGTTTTAGAGCTAATATGGAAAATGCCATCTTGTCTCAGAAAAAGTGTAGATGTTGAATCCAAAGCAGGTTAGTATGAGTCCTGGCTATGTGAATGCCTCCATGTGTCACTGGAGAGTTTATTGATCTTATTGAGCTTTTGTTTCCTTTGTTGTAAAATGAAAATAGCATTTGTCTCATAACCTTGTTTGAATTAATGTAACTAATACATACAAAATACCTAGGTTCATTCCTACCATATAAATTTAAGTTCTATCTTTTCCTCTTCCCCAGCTACTTGAATAGTATTTTTAAATATATTAACTGGTATTTAATTAAAATATAAAAAACACAATTTTTTAAAATGTAGATTTTTATATCAACCCATATCTTAGGTTCAACAACACATAGGGTGGAGTATTAAATATGAATACATGAAGTATAAAAATAAAATGGCCGTGACCCCGCAAAAACATATTTAGGAAAATGTGTACAGTTATATGTCTGTGGGGTAAAAAGTATTTCAGAACCAAAAGCAGTTGGCTGAATGTAAATCATCAAATAGAATTATTCTTACGAAAAGTGAATGTTCATGTATATTTCTGAAGTTTGAGGTCACAGAAATAAGAATGTTCTGTGAGCTCAACCCGACATTCCCTGCGATTCTCACTGGAGAAGTAGGATCGCTGCCATGATAGTTTTTTGCTGTTGTTTCTTCTTTTGTTCTTTTTCAGAGTTTGCTAAGAAAGTGAAGTCATTTTTTGTCCTTGTTGGTATGTCACCCCAGGTGTTAATTTCTGGATTAGGCCCATTGATAGATTAAAGATTCTCTGGATCCTCTGTCTTAAACCTATTAGTATCCAGGAGATATTCCCCTCATTGCTTCTTCTCATACCTAGAATCACACTATTTAAATTATTGATGGCATGCAAAACTATATTTTTGATCAATTATTTCAGGTCACCTAGTCACTATTACATTTGTTGAAGGGTTGGTTACGTACTGTAAGAGATAACAATCTTATAATATAAATATAAGCAATTTAGCTAGTAAATTTGATAAAGTCATAGTGTAGCAGAGACAAAAGTATAAACAATGTTGGAAACAAAGGCTGTCACAGCCATTAGCAGTTCTGGCCCTCCAAATGTCTATTTCTGAGCCAGGAGAGTGCTACCACTCCTTATGGTGAGCAAGGAACTAAGAATGTCAAAAATCAAATTGTAAGGTGTTGGCCCCAGATAGCTGAGATGCATATGAAAGAATGATTTCAGTAAGCCCAGACTCTTGCATCTTCTCATACATAGACAACAGGGCTTCCCTGGTGGCTTAGCAGTAAAAAAATCCACCTACAGGGCAGGAAATGCAGGAGACTTGAGTTTGATGCCTGGGTTGGAAAGATCTCCTGGAGAAGGAAATGGAAACTCACTCCAGTATTCTTGCTAGGAAAATCCCACAGACAGAGGAGCCTGGAAGGCTACAGTCCATAGTGGGGAAAGAGTCAGGCACAGCTGAGCATATACATAGAAAAGCACTGAATTCCTTAACTTGAGCTATCTGGTTTTCCTTAATTAACAATAATCTTTGGATGTTTAGACTACCTGTCCCTTGTTGCAAAATGCTGTACAGCCAGACTCTTGCTCCCACCTTCTCAGAACAGGTCTATCAGGGTCATTTGAGATGCTATCTCCTGGGCTTGAAGTCCTAAAAATTCCCACCAAATAAACCATAACTCTCAACTTAAAAAAAGAAGAAAGAAACTGAAGTCATTTCACCAGAGCACATGAAAAATGTTCAAAATAAGCATTGAAAATAAATTTTGAAGAGATAATTTAATAAAATAAAGATTTATTTAATACTCTTCTCTATGCACATCCAAAACAGGAATGACAAAGTGTGCCTTGTGTTAACTGAGAATAGTTAAGGATATTGGTTAAATTAGAAAACAGAAAAGGAAAAAAAAAAGTGTTACTACAGAATTCACTTTAAAACAGAATTGATCAAAATAATTGTGAAGCTCCAACACAAAATATGCAAAAAAAAAATGCAAAACAGCACAATGGCTGTCTGAGGAGGCCTTACAAATAGCTGGGAAAAGAAGAGAAGTGAAAAGCAAAGGAGAAAAGGAAAGATATACCCATGAGAATGCAGAGTTCCAAAGAATAGCAAGGAGAGATAAGAAAGCCTTACTCAGTGATCAGTGCAAAGAAATAGAGGAAAACAATAGAATGGAAAAGACTAGAGATCTCTTCAAGAAAATTAGGGATACCAAGGGAACATTTCATGCAAAGCTGGGCTCAATTAAGGAGAGAAATAGTATGGACCTAACAGAAGCAGAAGATATTAAGAAGTGGCAAGAATACACAGAAAAACTATAAAAAAGATCTTCACAACACAGATAATCATGATTGTGTGATCACTCACCTAGAGCCAGACATCCTGCAGTGTGAAGTCAGCTGGGCATTGGCAGGCATCACTACTAACAAAGCTAGTGGAGGTCATGAAATTCCAGTTGAGCTATTTCAAATCCTAAAAGATGATGCTGTGAAAGTGCTGCACTCAATATGCCAGCAAATCTGGAAAACTCAGCAGTGGCCACAGGACTCGAAAAGGTCAGTTTTCATTCCAATCCCTAAGAAAGGCAATGCCAAAGAATGCTCACACTACCACACAGTTGCACTCATCTCACATGCTAGTAAAGTACTGCTTAAAATTCTCCACGCCAGGCTTCAACAATATGTGAACTGTGAACTTCCAGATGTTCAAGCTTGTTTTAGAAAAGGCAGAGGAACCAGAGATCAAATTGCCAACATCCGCAGGATCATCGAAAAAGCGAGAGTTCCAGAAAAACATCTATTTCTGCTTTATTGACTATGCCAAAGGCTTTGACTGTGTCGATCACCATAAACTGTGGAAAATTCTGAAAGAGAAGGGAATACCAGACCACATGACCTGCCTCTTGAGAAATGTGTTTGCAGGTCAGGAAGCAACAGTTAGGAAAAGGAGTACGCCAAGGTTATATATTGTCACCCTGCTTATTTAACTTATATGCAGAGTACATCATGAGAAATGCTGGGCTGGAGGAAGCACAAGCTGGAATTAAGATTGCCAGGAGAAATTTCAATAACCTCAAATATGCAGATGATACCACCCTTATGGCAGAAAGTGAAGAGAAACTAAAGAGCCTCTTAATGAAAGTGAAAGAGGAGAGTGAAAACTTTGGCTTAAAGCTCAACATTCATAAGACGAAGATCATGGCATCTGGTCCCATCACTTCATGGCAGATAGATGGGGAAACAGTGGAAGCAGTGGCAGACTATTTTTTGGGCTCCAAAATCACTACAGATGGTGACTACAGCCATGAAATTAACAGACACTTACCTCTTGGCAGGAAAGTTATGACCAACCTAGACAACATTTTAAAAAGCAGAGACATTCCTTTGCCAACAAAGGTCCATCTAGTCAAGGCTATGGTTTTACCAGTAGTCATGTATGGATGTGAGAGATGGACTATAAAGAAAGCTGAACCCTGAAGAATTGATGTATTGATGTTTTTGAACTGTGGTGTTGGAGAAGATTCTTTTTTTTTTTAGTCCCTTGGACTGCAAGGAGATCCAATCAGTCCGTCCTAAAGGAAATCAGTCCTGAGTGTTCATTGGAAGGACTGATGTTGAAGCTGAAACTCCAATACTTTGGCTACCTGATGTGAAGAGCTGACTCATTTGAAAAGATCCTGATGCTGGGAAAGATTGAAGGCAGGAAAAAAAGGGAACGACAGAGGACGAAATGGTTGCATGGCATCACAGACTCAATGGACATGAGCTTGAGTAAACTCCGGGAGTTAGTGATGGACAGGGAGGCCTGGCATGCTGCAGTCCATGGGTTCTCAAAGAGCTGGACACGACTGAGCGACTGAACTGAACTGAACTGAACGCAAAATATTTGTTTGAAATTTTTGAAAACTGGTAAGTTAATACAATTGTATAAGTGCCAGGAATTTTTATTTACATTTAAATAATACACCTCATGCAAATAACTGTGTATAAACAAAAAACAACAGACCAATGGAAAAAATAGAAAAATTATTATGGATCTTTTAATATAGGGCTAATTTCCTTAGTATATATTTTCTTAATTTAATGAATTAATTTTGTTCATATAGAAAAAGTATTCCCAAGGTGATATGGAAAATTCGAACAACTTAATACCGAGAGGCAACCGCTGCCCAGCAGGTAAACACAGAAGCACTGGATTTGGCTTCAAATCTTTACTCCCTCTGTTACAGTTCTATGACCCTACATGAATTTTTTAAAAATAGAGATTAAAATAATACCTGTTTTTGTTGTGAAACTTAAATGAAGTAATACCTGCATATTACATAAAATAGTGCTTGAACAACATAATAAGCACACAACATGTTTTAGCTGTTATGATTTTCGCAGGAAAACAGTCAAAATACGTGAGCAGAGAGTACTCACAAAAAGGAATATATATATATAGGTAACAAAGATGTGAAGTTTAGTCAACCATGGTGGTGAAAATCTCTCAGTCATGTCCTACTCTTTGCAACCCCATGGACTGTGGCCCACCAGGCTCCTCTGTTCATGGGGATTTCCAGGCAAGAATACTGGAGCAGGTAGCCAATGTCTTCCTCCAGGTGATCTTTCCAACCCAGGGATCGAACCCAGGTCTTCCTCATTGCAGGTGGATTCTTTACTGTCTGAGCCACTAGGGAAGTCCAGTTGACCATGCTTGTAAACAACTGTGAAAATGAAAGACACTTCTGATACATGGATTTAAAGATTTCTCTGTTAGTAATACATAGGGGAACAAAAAGAGACACACACTCTTGGTGAGACTATAAATTGATATAACCTTTTGAGGGCAATTTAGAAACAATAATCGAACTAAAATGCCTGTGTCTTTTGACTTAGATATTTCATACCTAATATTACTGATATTTAAAATATGTTTACAATATTGTTAAAGGATAAACAAATGGACACCATATGGTATTCATAGTTACAGTATGAATTGAATTGCATGTGCTTCCAAAAAATGCATATACACATTCATGCGTAATATGTGTGTATATTTACATGTGTGTATATTTATATATGTAATGAAATCTACTAGAAAGATAAATTAAATATATTTGATAATAATTCCTTGCAATAAGTGGGTCTAGGAGGCTGGAACCAGCTATGATGACAGGAAGACAGACTACATTTCCGTTTTGTACTTTTTAAAAAACATGAACATTTACAATTTTCATAGTAAAATGTTTACATTTCTTAAACTATAATATTTCAACCACAAATTAAGTATCATCACACAGATTAAGCAGAATAGAAGCCAAGTAACTGGAAAAAAATGGAAATTTAGAAAGCTTTACTTATCTTAAAAGCATTTTTTGTTCAATTCTTATGTTTAAACCTATTTGTTGAGCCAATTATTTTATATATTTTTCATAAAAGAAGCAATGAGTATCAGTTCAGTTCAGTCGCTCAGTCGTGTCCGACTCTCTGCGACCCCATGAATTGCAGCACGCCAGGCCTCTCTGTCCATCACCAACTCCCGGAGTATACCCAAACCCATGTTCATCGAGTCGGTGATGCCATCCAACCATCTCATCCTCTGTCGTCCCCTTCTCCTCCCGCCCCCAATCCTACCCAGCATTAGGGTCTTTTCCAATGAGTCAACCCTTCGCATGAGGTGGCCAAAGTATTGGAGCTTCAGCTTCAACATCAGACCTTCCAATGAACACCCAGGATTGATCTATTTTAGGATGGATTGATTGGATCTCCTTGCAGTCCAAGAAACTCTCAAGAGTCTTCTCCAACACCACAGTTCAAAAGCACCAATTCTGCGGCGCTCAGCTTTCTTCACCGTCCAACTCTCACATCCATACATGACCACTGGAAAAACCATAGTCTTGACTAGACGGACTTTTGTTGGCAAAGTAATGTCTCTGCGTTTAAACATGCTATCTAGGTTGGTCATAACCTTCCTTCCAAGGAGTAAGCGTCTTTTAATTTCATGGCTGCAGTCACCATCAGCAGTGATTCTGGAGCCCAAAAAAGTAAAGTCTGACACTGTTTCCACTGTTTCCCCATCTATTTCCCATGGAGTGATGGGACCAGATGCCATGATCTTAGTTTTCTGAACGTTGAGCTTTAAGCCAACTTTTTCACTCTCCTCCTTCACCTTCATCAAGAGGCTCTTTAGTTCTTCTTCACTTTCTGCCATAAGGGTGGTGTCATCCGCATATCTGAGGTTATTGATATTTCTCCCGGCAATCTTGATTCCAGCTTGTGTTTCTTCCAGCCCAGCGTTTCTCATGATGGACTCTGCATATAAGTTAAATAAGCAGGGTGACAATATACAGCCTTGACGTACTCCTTTTCCTATTTGGAACCAGTCTGTTGTTCCATGTCCAGTTCTAACTGTTGCTTCCTGACCTGCATACAGGTTTCTCAAGAGGCAGGTCAGATGGTCTGGTATTCCCATCTCTTTCAGAATTTTCCACAGTTTATTGTGATCCACACAGTCAAAGGCTTTGGCATAGTCAATAAAGCAGAAATAGATGTTTTTCTGGAACTCTCTTGCTTTTTCGATGATCCAGCGGATATTGGCAATTTGATCTCTGGTTCCTCTGCCTTTTCTAAAACCAGCTTGAACATCTGGAAGTTCACGGTTCACGTATTGCTGAAGCCTGGCTTGGAGAATTTTGAGCATTACTTTACTAGCATGTGAGATGAGTGCAATTGTGCGGTAGTTTGAGCATTCTTTGGCGTTGCCTTTCTTTGGGATTGGAACGAAGACTGACCTCTTCCAGTGCTTATTGCCAAATTCAGACTTAAATTGAAGAAAGTAGGGAAAACCACTAGACCATTCAGGTATGACCTAGATCAAATCCCTTATGAGTATACAGTGGAAGTGACAAATAGATTTAAGGGACTAGACCTGATAGACAGAATGCCTGATGAACTATGGACAGAGGTTCGTGACATTGTACAGGAGACAGGGATCAAGAAAATCCCCATGGAAAAGAAATGCAAAAAAGCAAAATGGCTGTCTGAGGAGGCCTTACAGATAGCTGGGAAGAGAAGAGAAGCAAAAAGCAAAGGGGAAAAGGAAAGATATTCTCATCTGAATGCAGAGTTCCAAAGCATAGCAAGGAGAGATAAGAAAGCCTTCCTCAGCAATCAGTGCAGACAAATAGAGGAAAACAACGGATTGGGAAAGACTAGAGACCTCTTCAAGAAAATTAGAGATACCAAGGGAACATTTCACGCAAAGATAGGCTCGATAAAGGACAGAAATGGTATGGACCTAACAGAAGCAGAAGATATTAAGAAAAGGTGGCAAGAATACACAGAAGAACTGTACAAAAAAGATCTTCACGACACAGATAATCACGATGGTGTGATCACTCACCTAGAGCCAGACATCCTGGAATGTGAAGTCAAGTGGGCCTTAGAAAGCATCACTACGAACAAAGCTAGTGGAGGTGATGGAATTCCAGTTGAGCTATTTCAAATCCTCAAAGGTGATGCTGTGATAGTGCTGCACTCGATATGCCAGCAATGAGTATATACCATTCTAAATATGAGCCCAACTGAAGTAAAAAAAAAAAAAAAACAGTAAAGATCTTGTGGTTTATGATAATGTTTGATAAAATATATGCAAAATTAGAATTGATATTCACAGCCTGAATACATTTAGCTGAATTCCTAGAGGAAAAACCCTTGTTTTCTTGAAACTGGTTGAACTCTGAGATTCAGAGAAAAAATTCATTTTGTAGTATTAGGTAAAAGCTCACTCAACTGACCAGGATGTTCTCTGTGATTTTCACTATCATATTTATAGCTATGTTGACATTCATATTTTATTTATAACAGGAAATCGTTAAGAGGTCATAAGATTTACTTAGAGAAAACTGATGCATTTTATAAAGCTCAAGTTGTGGACATTTTGAAAAATATGAGAGCTTAACCTTCATCTTTCCCTCTTGTAGTTGCTCTATTAGAATTGTGATTTACATATTGGAGATTTCTGTTTAGCCATAGGTGTATGCATTTTCTAAATCTAATGATGTTTTGTTAAACGATGAATAAGCAAAATATTGAATCCTAAACGCTGGTTATATAGTAAACAGTTTTTTACATCAATTGTCATTACGCTTATTTATGATGGATAATTGCTAGCTACTTTAAAAAGTATACATTTTTAAAATATATTGTGAAGAGTCATACACTTAAAGCCATCAGAGTTGTATCTGTATATATTTTTGTAAAACAGAGAAACAAGAGCATATCTATATTCCTTGACAAACTGAACATTTTCTGGTCAGCTAGGTTTTTCTGGAAATTTTCTCTATAGTAGAAAGCGACTCACATTTTATTGATTGTGTTATGAACTGAGCAGTTGCTATGCAGTATGCAGTATTACATATAAGTGACAGAATAAAAAGAAAGGATGTCAAGAAAATGGTTGATTTAGCAAGGTGTAAATTCTAAGTCCAACTTGTATTCTTAAGTTAAAGTAAGATATTATAAACAGTAAGACATAATGAAAACTTACTTTTACCATTCTAATGGTCTATATCTTATTGATGTTCTAAGCTACTGAATTCTTTTCAGATTAGCAAACCTATTTTGTATCAGTGAAAATTTTCCTTTTAACTTTGGGCAATTAAAAACAATATTTGACTCACATTTTATGGTAAGAGAAGGCCAACTCCTTACAGATACTCTAATCTCTGTGGTAAATAATACATTCTAGTATTTTCAATTTTGTCTCTTTTTGAAAAGTGGGGTGGTCAATGAAGCAATAAGAATGGCGCGCGCACACACACACACACACACACACACACACACACACACCTTCATCTAAATTGTTAACATCAGATCAATTACACCAATGAGAATGACTTGAAAATATGAGTTTCTTTCATTGCTATTGATGCAGTTGATAGCAGTTTTTTATTTTACTTGTTTTTAAAATAGAATTACTTTAAATTATTCCAGCTTTAACTCAATCTTGGATTTTAAAAAAAATTCCAGCAGGTGATTTTAGTTTTTAATAAAATTTAATTCCATATTCAAAAATTTTGACATGAAAAGAACCCTTTTTTTTTTCCATTTTATTTGGAATGCACAAAATATTAGTTTGAGATACTTATGTCAGATGACATTTTTAAGGGATTTGTTTTAATCCCAGCAGGTGAAATAATTAGCCATTTATACAGTGAAAAATAAATTGGCACTAACTGTGATCAGCATTAAGAGTATTTATTTGATTATTTTTGTAAAGTTAAAAAATAGATAAACTAATTTTAAAAAAAGAGTATTTCTTTGGTTATTTTAAATTATCTGAAAAGAAGAAGAAAAGGGAGAAGGAAGATAAATCTGTTTGAAATTTTTCTATATGCGGTACACAGTGATAGATTCTCTACAAATGCTATCTAAATTTATTCCTTACAACTTCTTATAGGCAGTTTTTAATCTCCATTTTAAAGATTAAGTAATCAAATGCAGGGAAGTTAAGTATGAAGTCAGAAATATGAGAGGGATCCCACACTCTTCTCTTTACTGCAAATATAACCAGTTACCAAGCTCTATCAAATTTTTCTTCTTAGCATTTTTCCTTTTTCTGTCTCTCCCCTATTATTGCCTTTGACCTTCATCACCTCGGTCCGCATCCCCGCGATACTCCCCAGAAATTGCCACAGATCTTTTGCTACTGCCTCTCTTTTCCTGCAGTGTGAAACTAATCACGTGAATCCTTTGCTTAATACCCTTCAGTATGTCTCCATTTTTCATAGGATGTAGTCTGAAACTCTTGGCAAGCTCTACAAGATTTTCTGCAATCTGGTACCTGCTCATCACTCAAAGTTTATTTTCACAGCACTCTCATTTTATTCCTCTCCCAGACTTAAGACTTCTCAGCCATCCCAAGATAACTGCCGTTTCCAGTCTATTTTCTGCTGCTTTACATCTAAGTATTTTCTCACCTGTCACCTTCTGACTTTTAAACTCTCCATCCACTGAGTCCCAATCTCTACCCTAATTGTCTTCTGTAAGCTAGTAATAACATCACTTTCTACGTGAAGCATTTTCTCACTTGTTATCTCTGGTCTCCAATAGCTGTTACATGTCAGTTGACAACTCCACACACATATTTCTGTTGACGCCACCTAACTTTTGTAGAAGTTTCAGCTTACATGATTTTCATGGATTAAAAACTGTAATTTCCATGAGGGCATGCTGTATTTTATGTGCAACTATGATGAACAGTACAGTTATTGTGACATAGCAGACAATTCTATTTTTGTTGTAAAATAATATTGTTGGAGGAAAGGAAGAGTTAGATCAAAGGAAGGTTTGAATGGCTATGGTCAACGACAGCCCAGAAGGCAACTAATTTGGAGTCAATTCAGGGTAACCTAACAGTTATCATTTATGAGCCTTATTTTTGAGTTTTTTAATTAATGTGACTCAACTTTAATTGTTCTATATCTGTGTGTGTGCACATGTGTGCATATATGTGTATGTTATAGGTTTCAAATTTCCAGTAGACTAAATCTGGTTTGCTTACACTAAGTAAGGCATGTACAACTAAATTAATGACAATAACAGGTTCACGAAATTGACATGACCAAAAGTTCCCATTCATAATGAAGGAAGGTTATTGAGAGCCAGGCCATCACGTTACATATTGTCTGCTAGCAAATTAAGTGCATTTTAATCAACTAGATAGTGGTGTGGCACTAGTGGTAAAGAACCTGCCTGGCAATGCAGGAGATGCAAGAGACTCAGATTTGATCCCTGGGTGGGAAAGATTCCCTTGGAGTAGAAAATGGCAACCCACTCCAGTATATCTTTCCTGGACAGTTTCATAGACAGAGGAACCTGGCGGGCTACAGTCCACTGGGCCACAAGTGAAGTGTGAAGTGAAAGTCTTTCGGTCGTGTCTGACTCTTTGCGACCCCGTGGACTTTAGCCTGCCAGTCTCTTCTATCCAGGGAATTCTCTAGCCAAGAATACTGGAGTGGGTAGCCATTCCTTTCTCCAGGGGATCTTCCCAACCCAGGGATCAAACTCAGGTCTCCTGTACTGCAGGAAGATTCTTTACCATCTGAGCCACCAGGGAAGCCCACGAAGAAGGCCACAAAGAGTCGGACATGACTGACACACACAAACAAGAAGAAGACACAACATAGAAAATGTTTACCAGCAGAAAAACGGTAAATCTAGAGGTATAAAACCACGAAAGTGTCTGAGACTTTAGGAGCCAAAACAACAAGAAAGAAATCATCAACAAGATCTTCAAAACTCCTTGACCTTAAAATATGCGTGTAACTTCAATGACTATAATTATGAAAAGTGTTTCATTCCAAAAGAAAGTAGTAACAATAAGGTAAATATTTTTTTATTCAGTAGAGTTCAGTTCAGTCTCTCAGTCATGTCCGACTCTGCGACCCCATGAACTGCAGCACGCCAGGCTTCCCTGTCCATCACCAATTCCCGGAGTCCACCTAAACCCATGTCCATTGAATGGATGATGCCATCCAGCCATCTCATCCTCTGCCGTTCCCTTCTCCTCCTGCCCTCAATCTTTCCCAGCATCAGGGTCTTTTCCAATGAGTCAGCCCTTCCCATCAGGTGGCCAAAGTACTGGAGTTTCAGCTTCAACATCAGTCCTACCAATGAACACCCAGGACTGATCTCCTTTAGGATGGACTGGTTGGATCTCCTTGCAGTCCAAGGGACTCTCAAGACTCTGCTCCAAAGCCACAGTTCAAAAGCATCAATTCCTCGGTGCTCAGCTTTCTTTATACTCCAATCTCACATCCATACATGACCACTGGAAAAACCATAGCCTTGACTAGACGGAACTTTGATCGCAAAATAATGTCTCTGCTTTTTAATATGCTATCTAGGTTGGTCATAACATTCCTTCCAAAGAGTAAGTGTCTTTTAATTTCATGGCTGCAATCACCATCTGCAGTGATTTTTGAGCCCAAAAAAGTAAAGTCTGCCACTGTTTCCACTGTTTCCCCATCTATCTGCCATGATGTGATGGGACTGGATGCCATGATCTTAGTTTTTTGAATGTCGAGCTGTAAGCCAACTCTCAACTTCCACTCTCCACTTTCACTTTCATCAAGAGGCTCTTTAGTTCTTCTTCACTTTCTGCCATAAGGGTGATGTCATCTGCATATCTGAGGTTATTGATATTTCTCCTGGCAATCTTGATTCCAGCTTGTGCTTCCTCCAGCCCAGCATTTCTCACGAAGTACTCTGCATATAAGTTAAATAAGCAGGGTGACAATATACAGCCTTGACGGACTCCTTTTCCTATTTAGAACCAGTCTGTTGTTCCATGTCCAGTTCTAACTGTTGCTTCCTGACCTGCATACAGGTTTCTCAAGAGACAGGTCAGGTGGTCTGGTATTCCCATCTCTTTAAGGATTTTCCCCAGTTTATTGTGATCCACACAGTCAAAGGCTTCGGCATAGTCAATGAAACAGAAATAGATGTTTTTTCTGGTACTCGCTTGCTTTTTTGATGATCCAGGGAATGTTGCCAATTTGATCTCTGGTTCCT
Organism: Giraffa tippelskirchi; assembly: GCF_054371585.1. Lineage (NCBI taxonomy): Eukaryota > Metazoa > Chordata > Mammalia > Artiodactyla > Giraffidae > Giraffa > Giraffa tippelskirchi. The sequence continues at coordinate 86,947,131 of NC_137285.1, read as the reverse complement.
CTACCTTTTCTAAAACCAGCTTGAACATCTGGAAGTTCATGGTTCACATATTGCTGAAGCCTGGCTTGGAGAATTTTAAGCATTACTTTACTAGTGTGTGAGATGAGTGCAATTGTGCGATAGTTTGAACATTCTTTGTCATTGCCTTTCTTTGGGATTGGAATGAAAACTGACTTTTTCCAGTCCTGTGGCCACTGTTGAGTTTTCCATATTTGCTGGCATACTGAGTGCAGCACTTTCACAGCATCATCTTTGAGGATGTGAAATAGCTCAACTGGAATTCCATCACCTCCCCTAGCTTTGTTCGTAGTGATGCTTCCTAAGGACCACTTAACTTCACATTCCAGGATGTCTGGCTCTAGGTGAGTGATCAAACCTTCGTGGTTGTCTGGGTTATGAACAACTTTTTTGTACAATTCTTCTGTGCATTCTTCCCACCTCTTCTTAATATCTTCTGCTTCTGTTAGGTCCATACCATTTCTGTCCTTTATCGAGCCCATGTTTGCATGAAATGTTCCCTTGGTATCTCTAATTTGCTTGAAAAGATCTCTAGTCTTTCCCATTCTGTTGTTTTCCTCTATTTCTTTGCATCGATCACTGCAGAAGGCTTTCTTATCTCTCCTTGCTATTCTTTGGAACTCTGCATTCAAATGGGTATATCTTTCCTTTTCTCCTTTGCTTTTTGCTTCCCGTCTTTTCACAACTATTTGTAAGGCCTCCTCAGATAGCCATTTTGCTTTTCTGCATTTCTTTTTCTTGGGGATGGTCTTGATTCCTGTCTCCTGTACAATGTCATGAACCTCCATCAGGTATTCTGTCTATCGGATCTAGTCCTTTAAATCTCTTTCTCACTTCTAGTGTATAGTCATAAGGGATTTGATTTAGGTCATACCTGAATGGTCTAGTAGTTTTCTCCAGTTTCTTCAATTTCACTCTGAATTTGGCAATAAGGAGTTCAGGCTCTGAGCCACAGTCAGCTCCCGGTCTTGTTTTTCTGACTGTGTAGAGCTTCTCCATCTTTGGATGCAAAAGAATATAATCAATCTGATTTTGGTGTTGACCATCTTGTGATGTGCATGTGTTGAGTCTTCTCTTGTGTTGTTGGAAGAGGGTGTTTGCTATGACCAGTGCATTCTCTTGGCAAAACTCTATTAGCCTTTGCCCTGCTTCATTCTGTACTCCAAGGCCAAACTTGCCTGTTACGCCAGGTGTTTCTTGACTTCCTACTTTTGCATTCCATTCCCCTATAATGAAAAGGGCATCTTTTTAGGCTGTTAGTTCTGGAAGGTCTTGTAGGTCTTCATAGAACTGTTCAACTTCAGCTTGTTCAGTGTTACTGGTCAGGGCATAGACTTGAATTATTGTGATATTGAATAATTTGCCTTGGAAACGAACAGAGATCATTCTATCGTTTTTGAGATTGCATCCAAGTGCTGCATTTCGGACTCTTTTGTGGACCATGATGGCTACTCCATTTCTTCTAAGGGATTCCTGCCCACAGTAGTAGATATAATGGTCATCTGAGTTAAATTCATCCATTCCAGTCCATCTTAGTTCACTGATTCCTAGAATGTCAGTGTTCACTCTTGTCATCTCCTGTTTGACCACTTCCAATTTGCCCTGATTCATGGACCTAACATTCCAGGTTCCTATGCAATATTGCTCTTTACAGCATCGAATCTTGCTTCTATCACCAGTCCCATTCACAACTGGGTGTTGTTTTTGCTTTGGCTCCATCCCTTCATTCTTTCTGTAGTTATTTCTCCACTGATCTCCAGTAGCATATTGGGCACCTACCGACCTGGGGAGTTCATCTTTCAGTGTCCTATCTTTTTGCCTTTTCATACTGTTCATGGGGTTCTCAGGGCAAGAATACTGAAGTGGTTTGCCATTCCCTTCTCCAGTGGACCACATTCTGTCAGACCTCTCCACCATGACTTGTCCGTCTTGGGTGGCCCCACATGGCATGGCATAGTTTCATTGATTTAGACAAGGCTGTGGTCCATATTGGAAAAGGCAATGGCACCCCACTCCAGTACTCTTGCCTGGAAAATCCCATGGATGGAGGAGCCTGGTAGGCTACAGTCCATGGGGTCGCTAAGAGTCAGACACGACTGAGCGACTTCACTTTCACTTTTCCCTTTCATGCACTGGAGAAGGAAATGGCAACCCACTCCAGTGTTCTTGCCTGAAGAATCCTAGGGACGGCGGAGCCTGGTGGGCTGCCGTCTGTGGGGTCGCACAAAGTCGGACACGACTGAAGTGACTTAGCAGTAGCAGTGGTCCATATAATCAGGTTGGCTAGTTGTCCATGACTGTAGTTTCAGACTGTCTGCCCCCTGATCCCCTCTCTCAGTGCCAACTGTCTTAAAATATTGCAATTTTTTTATTGCAATTACAATTGTTTGCCAGGCCAATACGGCAACAATGGATATATTAAGTACTGACCAAAAATATCATAGGCTTATGGTCTTTTTCTTTTCTTTTTTTATTTAACTGAATGACATTGCCTTCCATTTTGTTTATAATTAAGAAAATATGAAGCCATTCTTGGTACCTTTCCTTTGTCTCCATTGCATATTTAGTTTCTCACTCAATTCTAATAATTATAGCTAAATAAGATCTCTAAAAGTTTCGTTTTGCCCATGTCCACTGCAATACTTCAAGTTACCATCACTTTCCATCTACAATTTGAACTAGCCTCCTGACTTATCACTAATTTAAATCATCCAGGCTGCCATTCTTTTTGATTTGTTCTTCATACTTCATCTACTGGGAACTTTTGAAAACACAAATCTAAGCATGTCCTTATCCCATCTGATATCTTCAGGTGGGATCCCATAACTGTACCCTATCCAACTTCATCTAACACCTGGCTTAGCCAAGTCAAACTCCTCTTGTAGCTTGACTTTGTACTTGGACTCTCTCCTTATTGCCGGGATTGTTCTCTACGTCTGGAACTCTTTTTCATTACTGTTTTACTTAATGAGCTTCTGTGTATCCTTATGTTTTCAGCTCAAGCCAGTTTCCTTAGCGAGTGCTTCCTTCATCACCCTGCTAGGTCACATCCTGATACTTTACTTACTAACTACTCTCATTCTTGGTACTATGCTACTTTCCCAAGAATTTGTCACAGAACCAGTTTTACTTCTTAATGTGATGATTGGATTAGTATCTCTTTACTACACTACTTTAAGGTCTATGAAAGTAGGAATGCATATGTGTGTTTTTGTTTGTAAGGTGTCTGCCACGTGGCAACAGTAGGTGTTTGTTGAATGAATGTATAAATGATATCTCACTAAAATGCTACAGATCTCTGAATAGCAGGGTTTTACATTATTTTTTATGGTCTGGTGTGTTTTTATAATTTATTATCGAATTTTTTAAAATAAGAACAAAAAACTTTTTCAAAGATGATTTGAATGTATTTTTTTCCTTTTTTATTATGTTTTTGTTTACAATATATGTGCACGGTAATGATTCTACTTTTTATGTCTATTAAAGATAGTTATTGATTGATAATGCTAAGGTTTAATGTTAACTTCATTTATGAGTAGATAGACTTCTGCTTGTTTAACCAAATAAAAATAAAGATGTCCCATTCAGTGGTTATTTAAACTAGTCTAGGAACACAGTCCTATGATTTACATGGGAAAAAAAAAAAAAAAGACACTTTGTCCTGTCAGTAGAGTCGCTGTGCCCTAATTCTAACCCTAACCAGACTGTAAGTTTCTATGTCAGAGACCATACATTTAATATATTTTACCCTCAAAGACCCAGAAGAATTCTAGACTCTAAGTAGGTAGTCAATAAATAATTTACTTTATTTTTCTTTCCACATTCATGCTTCCTTGACTGTTTTAGATTACTTATCTGCCATTTCTGCAGCAACCTTTTATGCCAGTTCACTGATCCAGAATATTTAAATGTGTCCATATCGTGTTTATTTTATGCTTGCCCTGGCTTTTACAGTGTATGAGAATTCAACACAACCAGAGAAATATTTGGTGAATTGAAAATCAAAGCATTTATGTTAGATTCTTTTGCAGAATATTTACATTTGGATTTATACACAGGTATTAAAATAATGTAAATGTGAAGTGAGAACTGTAATCTTTCCAGTAACTTAGAATATATCAATACAGCAGAATAAACTAATAAAACTAAACGTATTTGATCTCTTCTATGAAGGTGCTTCCAATAAACTACTATGTATCATCTTCATTCTCTTTTTTGCCCTCTCAACCTCTGTCACTGATGCTAAGTTGAACTCACATGCTCCATGTACAATTGAAATGTTTACACAAAAGAGATAGAGGACTCCTTACTAGAATGACTGAGGAAAATTATGTGGGGTAAGATGTTGGTTAAACTTTTTATATGTGTAGCCAACTAAAGTCTTTGAGTCTACTTCTTGCTTTTCCCCAAGCATCAGAAGAATATTGAAGCAGGATTTAAAGTTTCTCAGCTCCTTCTGAGTCATTAAAAGCATCTGATGCTGAGGAACCAATAGGTTTGCTGCAGCAATTCCTATCAATTCACAAAAAAAAAAAAAAAGAGTGAGAAATCTCACTGGTAAAAAGATGACATTGGGAAGGGATATGGCAGAAGGCAGAGGTATGGATACATACCACCTTCTGCCTCTTCCCTCTTCTTCAGCACATATTTTGAAATCCAAAGAGAGAACAAAAATATTCACCTTGCCCAAAATAAATAATGTATAGACAATGACACAGAGATGTGGAGGTAAGCTTGAGTAGTTCAAAAATGCCAACTGGGGACCTTACTTGTGCTCCTTTAAATCATCATCAAATAATTATCAATTAAGGCAGGATGCATTAAAGAGGTAAATGACTGATGACATGATCAGTATAACAACTTTAAATTGCATAGTTACATACAGTTTATATAGCTCTTTGAAATTCATTATATCTTTTAAATCTCATCACAACTCAAGATTATATTATTAAAATTCAAAAGAGCCAGAAATAGAACTTGAATTTTCAAATCTATGATCAGTAAGCTTCCTACTGTGGAATGCTGAATCCTTCTCCCCACCCACTCTCTCTCTGTACCCCTCTCCTCCTCCTCCTCCTGCTGACAACCACATTACTTATATTTAGATATGATAGTATGAATGAAGTCATATAAAAGATGTGGTTAAGGGTGGATTACTTCATTTCTTCATTACCCACTCAGCTTCCAGACATCGGGCTTTCCACTTAACCTGATAATATGTGACTCTAACTTTTATGAGAGTAACTCTCTAAATACTCTCACACATGCTCACAAAATTCTTTTTAAGTTTGACACAGAATACTTTATGTGAACACACTATGTAAACCCCCCGATTTACACAAATTTCACGTTATTTTATTTAAACGTTATTTATTTTTTCAAAGAAAATGAATGTAATACTAATTCCATGTAATCTGTAAAAATTTCAAATGATGAAAGAAAAGTGAGTCACTGTTTTCTTTAGAGAAGAGATGTTCAAGCTATCAGCAACAAAAAAGATCACCTTTCACAAATAAAGTTTGCTTTAACTTGGCTTGCTAGCTCCCACCATCACTATAGTCTCCTCTTTGCTCTTGCTATTATTGCTGTATACGGTTATGGGTGGTAATGGTCTTTTCTGCATCATGCAAGAAGAGCTCCAGCAATAGTTAGTAATCAAATTTCATCTTGCATTTTCCTTTTCTTTCCTGGGACCTAATAGTTACTTTAGAACAAAATTTGTTCAAGTATATTTCCCTATTAATTACCTTGGGAAGAATTTCTGTCACTAGGAAGAAGAATAAGCCATGTGCTCCACATGTAGAAATATTTGCTATGTCTTCACCTTTGTAATATGTTTCCGCTGTTCATAGTCTCATGATACTTGGTATATGAGAAGTTCAAACTTGTATAATGAAGAGAAAGAATAGAAAATAGTCTTTGATGAGACCGTCAACTATAAGACTGTAGAGGCTCAGATCACATCAAGATGAATCACCCTTGGGGACGCTAACACGTAGTGGAGGAGTTTGTTTCTTGTTTTATCCTAAAAATTGGAGGCAGCAGAAGGAGAGGTTGTGGACATTGCCAAGATAAACAATTTTACTTGCTTAAACAAAGAATGACTTGTTCATTGTAGTAGATGGGTGTCTATAGACATACATGTACACAGAAAACATCTATGTAGGTAGTCACTGCCTTATTTTAAATAGAGAAACTCTGTTATAGGACCGTAGTCACTACTTAGGGTGCTCAGCCTAACTCATATATAAACTTGCATGAAACTATTCAGAGAAGTTTTGATTTAAATCTAACAGGAACTTTCTTAGTAAAGCAAGGCTATACTCAAAACATCATCTCCTGCTAAATTATAAATTATAATCTTGGAATTAGCTGATAAGTGGACTACTTTTATCAAATTATGGAGTTTTCTCCAGTAGTTGAGTATACCCAGTCAGATTTGAAATATCAGACACTAAGCAATTATTTTAATAACAAGACTGAGGAATAAAATATTAACATTGCTTCAAATATGTGTGGGCCTACTCTACATATAACTATGGCAACTAATGATATTCAAGGAAAGTTTTATTCCCATTTACATGCAGAGAGTTTGAAGAAGAAGGCAAATTAAACTTCTTGTAAGAAAGGGAATTTTCTAGAGTAATTCACTGAAAAAGCTACATAATTTGAAAAATATAATCAAATTATATAGCATTTTATAGTGCTATCACCCATTCACCCATTTTTTTCAAATTGTTTGGGTTTTCTGCTTTTATTACAATCAAAGGATCATACGATTAAATGTAGTAACAATGAAAAGAAGACTGTTTTAATTTATAATGTCCAGCTACTAGCTTTTCGGTTCAGTTCAGTTCAGTTGCTATGTCATGTCCGACTATTTGCGACCCCATGAACTTCAGCACAACAGGCCTCCCTGTCCATCACCAACTCCCGGAGTCCACCCAAACCCATGTCCATTGAGTCGGTGATGCTATCCAGTTATCTCGTCCTCTGTCGTCCCCTTCTCCTCCTGCCCTCAATCTTTCCCAGCATCAGAGTCTTTTCAAATGAGTCAGCTCTTCGTATCAGGTGGCCAAAGGATTGGAGTTTCAGCTTCAACATCAGTCCTTCCAATGAACACCCACGACTGATCTCCTTTAGGATGGACTGGTTGGATCTCCTTGCAGTCCAAGGGACTCTCAAGAGTCTTCTCCAACACCACAGTTCAAAAGCATCAATTCTTCAGGCACTCCGCTTTCTTTATAGTCCTACTCTCACATCCATACATGACGACTGGAAAAACCATAGCCTTGACTAGACGGACCTTGGTTGGCAAAGTAATGTCCCTGCTTTTTAATATGCTGTCTAGGTTGGCCATAACTTTCCTTCCAAGGAGTAAGCATCTTTTTAATTTCATGTCTGCAGTCACCATCTGCAGTGACTTTGGAGCCCAGAAAAATAAAGTCAGCCACTGTTTCCACTGTTTCCCCATCTATTTGCCATGAAGTAATGGGCTTTTAGGGACATTCATATTTTAAAGACTGGCATATGTATTTGTTTACTGATATTTTTTAAAAATGCTTGAGAACTAATGCAATAGCCTTTTAAATCCTTTTAAATGCAATAGCCCCTTCCACACCATCGTTTATGTGCTATAAGAGTCATCCGTCTACCTGAATCTGACAAGTTACAATCCTATTTAAGACCATTCAGTGATTTCTCCCCACTTGCACGGTAAATTCTAATGAATACTAAGACACTCATTCATGAGCTGCCCATAATCAAAATTTTTCTCCTTTTTTCTTTCACATTATGTTTTAGAAATACCAAACCACATGCAATTACCTACATTCTTTTATACTTTCATTTTTTCCCTCTTCAATTCCTGAAATGATTTTTCCCTCTATGCCTTGTAAGGTCTCTTTCATCTTTCAAAGCCTCTGACACTCAGTCCCTGACACTCTTCCTTTCTTTATTATTATTCATGTACATAGGGCTTACTTAAATCATTCTTCTTATACAATATTCAAACATTTTGGTAAATTACTGTCAACATTATGAGTATTTTCAAACAAAGTGCTTGTGCATTTTTGCACCCTCAGTGCCTATTTAACATGCTCCTTAGCATATATCTAGGAAGTATAGTTTAGGGAAAACAGAATAGATACGATATAGGGTAAACGCAAAAAATGCTGTGTGTGTGTTTTTTGGATGCATGCAGTTGTTTAGTAGAGTTTAGTTTGGAAGTTAGACAAGTATGCTGCTGCTGCTAAGTTGCCTCAATCGTGTCCGACTCTGTGCGACCCCATAGACGGCAGCCCACCAGGCTCCCCCGTCCCTGGGATTCTCCAGGCAAAAACACTGGAGTGGGTTGCCATTTCCTTCTCCAATGCATGAAAGTGAAAAGTGAAAGGGAAGTTGCTCAGTCGTGTCCGACTGTTAGTGACCCCATGGACTGCAGCCCACCAGGCTTCTCCATCCATGGGATTTTCCAGGCAAGAGTACTAGAGTGGGTTGCCATTGCCTTCACCGTAGACAAGTATAGGCAGTCATTAATTTGTCAAAGGATGATATTCTATGAATAACCCAGGCTTCTTCTCCCATAATCCCCTTTCTCCAGAGCCTTGCTATGCCAAAAGTAACAGGTATATTTTGTTAGAACTGAAAGAGATGACAAGAACTTTAGGGGCAAAAAATTAAAGAAAGTAAAGCAGTTAGTGTCCCTTCTCAATAATTTCAGTGTTGAAAATATTGAATAAAAATAATTCTACAAAATCTCCGTTTATTACAGTTTATGATCCTATTTACCATAGCAGCCTGTAGATATTGGTAAGCCATAACCTTTGGTCCCCTGGCTGTGCTTTGACCTGGTGTGTCAGGCGGCTATTTGGGGAAGGTTCCCTGACTAGACTCTTAATAAACATAAAATAGATAACAAATGCATACACGAAATAGATAAGCAACAGGATTTACTGTGTAGCACAGAGAAGCTCTTGTAATCACCCGTAGTCTGAGGAAAAGAAACCCGCACCGCTTTGGCTTTGGCTGCAGACCTGAAGCTTCCACAGTATTTTTGATCAACTGTACTTCAACATCAGTAACCTCAGATATGCAGATGACACCAGCCTTATGGCAGAAAGGGAAGAAGAACTAACGAGCCTCTTGATGAAAGAGGAGAGTGAAAAAGTTGGCTTGAAGCTCAACAATCAGAAAACGAAGATCATGGCATCTGGTCCCATCACTTCATGGCAAATAGATGGGGAAACAGTGGAAACAGTGGCTGACTTTATTTTTCTGGGCTCCAAAATCACTGCAGATGGTGACTGCAGCCATGAAATTAAAAGACACTTACTCCTTGGAAGGAAAGTTATGACCAACCTAGACAGCATATTAAAAACCAGAGACATCACTTTGCCAACAAAGGTCCGTCTTGTCAAGGCTATGGTTTTTCCAGTCGTCATGTATGGATGTGAGAGTTGGACTATAAAGAAAGCTGAGTGCAGAAGAATTGATGTTTTTGAACTGTGGTGTTGGAGAAGACTCTTGAGAGTCCCCTGGACTGCAAGGAGATCCAACCAGTCCATCCTAAAGGAGATCAGTCATGGGTATTCATTGGAAGGACTGATGTTGAAGCTGAAACTCCAATACTTTGGCTACCTGATGCGAAGAGCTGACTCATTGCAAAAGACCCTGATGCTGGGAAAGATTGAGGGCAGGAGGAGAAAGGGACGACCGAGGATGAGATGGCTGGATGGCATCACCAACTCGACGGATATGGGTTTGGGTGGATGCTGGAAGTTAGTGATGGACAGGGAGGCCTGACGTGCTGCGGCTCATGCGGTCACAAAGAGTCGGACACAACTGAGCAACTAAACTGGTACTTCAATTTAAAAGATTAGGAAGTTATATTCATATGCATAGACAGCATATTAAAAAGCAGAGACATTACTTTGTCAACAAAGGTCCATCTAGTCAAAGCTATGGTTTGTCCAGTAGTCATGTATGGATGTGAAAGATGGATTATAAAGAAAGCTGAGCGCTGAAGAATTGATGCTTTTGAACTGTGCTGTTGGAGAAGACTCTTGAAAGTCCCTTGGGCAGCAAGGAGATCCAACTAGTCCATCCTAGAGGAAATCAGTCCTGAATATTCATTGGAAGGACTGATGTTGAAGCTGAAACTCCAATACTTTGGCCACCTGATGTGAAGAACTGACTCATTTGAAAAGACCCTGATGCTGGGAAAGTTTTAAGGTAGGAGGAGAAGGGGACGACAGAGGATGAGATGGTCGGATGGCATCACCGACTCAATGGATGTGAGTTTGAGTAGACTCCAGGAGTTAGTGATGGACAGGGAGGCCTGGTGTGCTGAAGTGCATGGGGTCGCAAAGAGTCGGACATGACTGAGCGACTGAACTGAACTGATATTCATACACACACAGTCCACAGATTACTTAGGGAGACTTCAAAGTGCTGATATTTCTTTAGAATTTTTGATTAGTTTTGAAATATCTACTAAGTATAATACAGTCACTATTTTCAAGGATATTTTAATGTAGCTATGAAAAGATAAGTAAGTATACAAGGCTGCAATTGATGTGCCAAATACATGGCCTAGATAACGTGTATAGGAATATTGAAAAGTAGAATTTACTTCGATCCAGGATGATATAGGACTATTCAGAGGATGAATAGACCTGTATGAGGTGACACAAATGAGGTGCCAGAGCATACTCCTGAGCTGGCATAAGGCAAGTTAAAGTGGGAGTTAAAGACAGGAATGTTCGAAGTGATATCAGGGCCTGCTGGGATGGAGAGGCGGGCCCACTGAAGAGAGCAAGAAGGATTTAATAGACAGGAAAAGAGCGAACTAAGTCAGTGGCCACCTGGGTATAAATTTCTGATCAGAAACACAATGATGCTCCTGTTTTTCTCCCCAAAAATATATCACTTAAGTAGACTAGAAAGAGGTTGATTACTAATCTGGTTGCTCTAAAGGGCACACACATACACATAAATCACTGGAATGAGAAAAAGAAATGAACCTTCTTTAATTATGGTAAAGCAAGACTACGGTTAAAAGCCTTTTATTTTTAATTTTTGTAAAAGTAACATTTATCCTTTGAGGTGAAGACAGTTCATCTCACTGGCTTTGAAATTTTTTTAAAAAAGTTACTTTTTAGGTTATTTTTAAGCCTTTGACTATAAGGCTACACTAGAGTTTGTTGGTTTATTAATACTCAGTAGGGTTTCTGATTGTGCTGTGATGATAACTTGATTTAAGAAGAAGAAACAAAATATATACAAAAAAGAAATGTGGTAAAAGAAGAAAATAAATAGATAATGCGGTTACCTTCAAATGCTTCAAAACAGAGCTCTTCCCACTGACATATATCAGACCTTGGGGACTAAACCCTGCCAGCCACTGTGTGGTCTCTTTTGATACTTAGAACTGCCCAAAATACTTTATTCAATTCATTAGATGACTTCATTTCAGAAATCATGGTTTTTACTGACGTTTGAAAACAAAGAAGCCCGGAACTGACTTTACAAAGAGATAAAATAGTTTATGCAAGAATAGCTCAAAAGGAATGCGGAAGGTTTTGGATCCCTAGAGGCTTCAGAGATGGCAGTGCATGGATAGTTTGTGTTTATATCTCTCTACATTAGAGCTGATAGACAAGTGAGAAACTTCAGAAAATTATCTCAAGTCACAGTGACTGATTCTCTGAGATATAATAATACTTTATTAAGGCAAATCAATCAATGCTTATTTAGCACCTAACTATATACAAGGCATGCCATTTTATGTGTAAATCTGTGTTTACTGTTTCTTCACAATGGATACCAGCATATTCAGTTTGGATGCATTATTCCTGATCCAAGTGAACTTGATGTCATATGAATCCACAGTTGTGAAGTTCAGACCAACATGCAGAGAAAGACACTGCTGCTGCAATTTCTAAGATCACAAAACTGTTCTGATGTTTTGGTCACAGAGAGAAACACTCACACCAGTTCCATAATTGGGTCTGATTAAACAGACAGGCTGTGCATTTGTAATTAAGCATGCACACTGAAAACATGAAGCACCCAATTACCTATGTGCTCATTGTAAGCCTGTTAACATCTCAAATGTCTCCAGAGATCCATTACCCTTTTAACTAAGAGTAAAGCCACCTGTCTCCCCTGAGAAGGCCTGTATGTCTGAAATAACTGATTGTTTGCTTTTGGGCTAAACGCCTCTCCTGCCTGCTGGTTTATCTATTGATTGTGCTTTAGTTTATGACTGCTTTTCCCTGAGATTTCCCTCAAGGATTATAATCTATTGAACATTTATTCAGCATACCTGATGCCACTAACCCTTTGGGTTTCCTGAGTGGCTTTTGACATTGTGTTCATTTTAAGAAATTACCAGAATATATGCACAAGAGATATGAAGGTTAACCCTAATTAAATATCCTGTCAATTCCTTTATTCAGGTGCTGTCTTAAAATAAATGGCATCATATGTTAAAATAGTTTCTTTAAAATTATAAAAGTAAATTTTGATAAGTTGCAACAAATTTAGCAATGCAAAAGCATGTAGAGTAAAACTTAATTTCAAGACTTCCAGTCTGAACATGGCAGGAGAGACATAATAATTTCCCTCTTTTTCTACATATCATACATACAAAAGCATCACAGAAAATAGGAAAAGAAAAAAATAACATATTCATTGAAATCCAAAGGCATATATCATTTACAGATTGGCCTGGAAGCTACAAGTCTCACAATTCTATATGAAATTTAATGCAACAGAAGCCTGTCAAGGGCCAGTGAACACAGTGACAATCACACTGTCCAGGGAACGCTGGTGAGAATAAACTTTCACGAAGGTGTCATGCACACCCAGATTTGGAATATCCTGTAATTTGCATCAAACAAGATCTGCAGGATCTAATGGAAGCAGGCAGGGATCAAGCAGAACCTGCATAGGAAGAAAGTGCAAGAAAGACCCCCAGAAAATGGCCACACAATTCAGAGGCATAGATTGCAGAAAAGGCCACAAAACATGCAGTCCTCAGAGGAAACTCCAACAAATAACCAGTCAGGAATTCAACTCATTCTCTGAGGAGTAATATAGGAGAAATTACAAAGGCATCAGTATAAAAGTTGAAAAAGAATCAATATAAAAATAGTAGAAGAAACCTTTGTTAGAATAAATACCATGAAACAGAAAATTCAAAACATTTTATTATGGCCTAGAAAAGGTAATGGCTTCCCTCGTAGCTTGGTCAGTAAAGAGTCTACCTGCAATGCAGGAGACCCAGGTTCAATCTCTGGGTCAGGAAGATCCTCTGGAGAAGGACATGACAGCTCACTCCAGTATTCTTTCCTGGAGAATCCCACTGACAGAGAAGCCTGGTGGGCTCCAGTCCATGGGGTTGCACAGTTGGACATGCCTTAGCAACTAAACCACCACAGAAAAGGTAGCTAAATAATTATTTCATTGAAGGCATACCAAAAAGATTGAAATTAAGGAACTCATGGAAAAGATAGTCAGTTTTATTAAAATTAATTTGTAGCGGTTAGTATAGAAGAAAATGTCAAAACGGAAAAAAAAAAGACACAGTAGAATGGGCAATGTGGAAAATGTAATTACCGTGGTTTATAGAAATAGAAGGGAAAATGAGAAGAAAAAAAGTGAAATAGCATTAAAAATGCGATACATATAGACAGTAAGCAAAAAGTCCAAAATTATGTTACTGGAGTTTTCCATAAAAACAAAAATAAAATACTTAAATTTTAAAATTATTAGGGGAGTATAGACATTTAATAAAGTCATTATGCTATTTTTCTAGATTTTGTATATTTTGTATTTGTCAGTCTTTATAATTTGCAACGCATTGTGGTATTTTTATCTGACCATATAAATATTTACTTTATACCTAACTATGTAGTCATAATTGTATATTCTTTTTCTAAAGAAGATAATGCAATTACAGAAGCTTCAGGTCCACCAACTCCTTGACCTGCCCTTCTGTAGTTTTACTCCCCTCTCTTAAAAGAACATAAATACTAGAAACATTTTTCATCACTTCTAGTCATCCTTTTGAAATCAGTCTGTAATGAAAACTGTAGACTAGTGAGAATCTAATTTTCCAAGGTAAAACGATTTTGCCACTTTGGCTTGAAACCATGAAGGAAAGGTCACAGTTTACAGGAATCATCATGCTTTTCTCTCGTTGATTCATGTAATAACAAATATTTATTGAAGACCTGCTGCATGGTAGAGCTTTAAACTAGGCAAGGAAAAAGGAACAAAATAAGAAAGGAACCAGGCTACTATGGCTCTGAACCTATAGAATACATACCCAAGGAGGAGGATAGATTCAAAGGAATAATTAATTATACAGGTCTGATAGTTCACCATGTTACACATAAATCCATATAAACGAGTTGATTATTACATACCTGCTGGTAAAGTGGGTAACTAGCTGCTGTCCCAGGGGTACTACCTCTTCTTCTTCCCCCCTTCACTACCCAGCGGCTACAGCATTAACACCAGGCACAGAATCAGGTCTCCTCCAGTACCCAGCTTCCACATCTGTTTAGATTGGACAGTGCAAATGCAACACAGCTGTGCCCTGACCCCCCCACCCCCACAACCCTACTTTCTTGGCTGGTTTTAGATCCTAGGAAGGCAAAGGAGAACAGACATCCCACTACCTGGTCTCCTGACTTGTTCCGAGGAGAGGCAGTGGGTCACCACGAGAGCAGGATGGTGCCTGTCAACCTAAAGCCAGCACTGCTCCACTTACATCAAAGCCAATGCATGACTTGTTCGGGTAATTGCTCAAGTGTGGGACCTAGGGATTGGTATTTTGCGGGATATTCATGGTAGTCAGTGTAGACAACCACCAGACTGAAGGATTTCTTTTGTTTATTTGCAATTTTAACATTGTCACCCCTCAGTGAAAGCTTTATAAAAATAGATGCTAAAGTATCACTGTGCATCAAAGTATTGCTGGCTCAAATTTTATCTCTGCACCCCTAGTTTGGTTAAGAAGCTTTTGTAGTGAGGATGCTAGAACACCAGTGGCCAAAAGACAGAGGTCATATAGCCCCAACATGCGCAGGCAGCCATTGCCAGCCAGCAAGCTCACCACTCCCTTCACTGCAGGGAAGCTATAGCTTCCTTAGAATATTAGCTCTTGAGGACCCCAGAGAGACAGAGAGAGCAGGACGTCCAGATTAATGGGAGCAGCTGAGGAAGGAAGCACTTCCAACTCTGGGCATTGAGAGGGTTCCCTAGGGTTTGACTGAGAGGAGATTAAAACTGGGGATGCTGAGAAGTCCCTCTTTACACCATCTCTATTAATTTCTACCTTTTAGTGCAGTGGGCTTATTAAAATCCATCAAACGCTTGCTCTCTTGGCCAACAACAAAATAAATTTGTAAGCAGAACTTGGAGCTTACTGCTACACTACTCTACCTTGCATTTTTGACCTTAAGGATTAAGTTGAACTTAATTAAATAAGATGTTCCAATAAATAGAGTTTATAACTTAGTCAATGATAGTGATATTGGCTATATTTTTAAATGTCATATGGTATTATAAGGGCTAAAAAAAATTCAATGTAATTGCTGGTAATTCGGCAGGAACTGAAAGGATTTCGTATCATGCATACTATTATTGATATAAAGAGAAATAAATTTTCTGCTTATTGATATTGTCACTAATGACTATCATTTTAATGGAATTGTTCAAAAAACTTTATATGATTCCTTATGTTCAAGTCATGGCTTAGAAAGGAACTTAATTTAGCTCATAATAGCTAGCTAGTTTAAACAAAAGATCACAAACATGTTTTCTAAAAATCAGCAAATAATATGGACATTATTAGAATAATTTGATGAACGATTTGTACTACACATGACACTTTGTAAATGGCAGTTTACCAATAAAATCACACATATACACGTATATGTATATGAGTGTACTTAGAGAATGAATGTATTTGATGTTTTATTTATAAGTTAATCACATATTTTATATTACTGTCCAAGTTGTTACATAATTGGAATATCACACTAATAAATGTATAGTGCTAGTTTGGGGTTACCATTCTACAGGAGAAGAGTAAAGTTCTATAGGCATGTGAAAAGTAATTTTTCCCATATTGGAGTTGTCTATGAGGGCTTTCCTGAGCAGTGATGTCGACTACAATATACAGAAAAGTAGAAATATAAGCATTTCAGATTTAAGCAAGGCATGCAAAAGGTAGTAGAAAGGAAATCAGTTGTGTTAAAGAAAACTGGAAAAAAGTCTAGATCGCCAGAGTGGAGTAAATAAAAGGAAATGTGTTGAGGTTTGGGAAGTAGTGGGATGCCGTACCATGTAGAATGTCATGGGCCACAATGGTGAACATGGTCTATGTCGGTAACTACATTGTAGAGCATGGTCTACCAAAACTAATAAATGGATTTTACGAGTTTGGTGATATGAATATATTTGAAGATATTACTCTATGTTGTGAACAACAAACTGGAGGAAGACAAGTGGCAATGTTGGAAGACCAGAATGTAGGAACTTGCAGCGGTCCAGGCAAAAGAGGATGATAGCCTCTTTTGGATAGAGCAATGGAATAAGGGAGTAACCTAAGGGAAACTTTGGAGAATTGCTGAATATGTTGGATGTGTAGGGTAAGCGAGAAGAGCATGGGGCAGGAAAATTCAAGTTCAGCCTTAGGTTTTTTTTTTTTTTTTTTTTTTAATGTGAGCTGCTAATACTGAGTTAAATGTTAATTCTATTCCTTCCTCTGTGGGTGCAATCAGTTCAGTTCAGTTCAGTCGTTCAGTCATGTCTGACTCTTTGCAACCCCATGGGCTGCAGCACGCCAGACCTCCCTGTCCATCACCAACTCCCGGAGTTTACTCAAACTCATGTCCGTTGAGTCGGTGATGCCATCCAACCATCTCATCCTCTGTCATCCCCTCCTCTCCTGCCCTCAATCTTTCCCAGCATCAGAGTCTTTTCCAATGAGTCAGCTCTTCACATCAGGTGGTCAAAGTATTGGAGTTTCAGCTTCAATATCAGTCCTTCCAATGAACATTCAGGACTGATTTCCTTTAGGATGGACTGGTTAGACTTCCTTGCAGTCCAAGGGACTCTCAAGAGTCTTCTCCAATACCACAGTTCAAAAGCATCAATTCTTCGGCACTCAGCTTTCTTTATAGTCCAACTCTCACATCCATACATGACTCCTGGAAAAACCATAGCCTTGACTAGGCGGACCTTTGTTGGCAAAGTAATGTGAGTGCTATAGAAGAAAAAAATGAGACACTCAAAATACTGTTGCCAGAAACCACTCTAAATCCTGTTAGAATAACCTGGGAAGCTCCTCTATCAGAGATTTGAATTAATTGGTCTGTTGATGAGGATGTTTTGGAAGTTTCCCAGAGGATTCAAATTTACAGCTAGATTAAGAACAACTGATCTAGTGAGAAGTGTGGTTGAACTGAACTAGGCAGTTGTAATAGAATTTGAATAGGCAGCAAATTATATATTTTTCAGGTGTTCAGAAATATTATACCATCTTTGTAAAAATGTATTATTTCTCTTTCTTTCTCTGTCCTCTAGATTAGATTTAATCTCTCTAGATTGTATTTTGTTTTCCTTCAGAATATAAATCCTTCCAGATATGATAGGCCCAAACACACTGAGAACAGCAAGCATTTAGGATTGTTTTTAACTCACTAAAATTGTGCATCTACTTAGTTCCTCTTTTTTTTTTCTTTAGAGTGTAAAAAAGAAAAAAATATTAATTAGATGAAACCTAATTAGGCCGGTTTATCAGATCATAGTTTGTCAATTACTGAATCTTTAAAAAATAGTATTATCAGCCACATTCTAAGGTAAGTTTTAGATTAGATGGAATATACGGATCAGCAGAGAGTGAGTGTGTATATGTGTGTGTGTATATACACAGACATGCTTGAGTGTATTCACACACATATAAGAGTATGTATGTTTGTGTGTGTAAGCGAGACAGGGAGAGAGAGAGACAGAATCTAGATGAATAATTTCATAGGTACACATTTACTAGGGTGGCTCTGTAAAGCCTTTCTTTTAATCCCAGAAGCTAATTATTCTAAAGTGGCTTTATCAGGTAATGATTGCATTTATCAAGTTATTTATATTTGGGGGGCATTATTTGAATAGATAAAGTAGACTATCAGTCTTTAAATCAGCTCTTTATACTGTAATTGGTAACCAGTATGTTTAGTTTTAAATACCAGTGCTTCTTTCAGCAGATATATAGGAATTCTAAAATCTATAATAATAAATATGCAAATATTAGTTGTTTCAGAACAACTGAAAAGACAAAGCCCTGTCCTGAAGATGTTAAAATGCATGTCATCTTTTCAGCTCCCATGAATATTAAAAATAAAAACAGATTGTATGAGTATCACATCATTTGAAAGTAGTGACAGTTTTATCTCATCTATTCCAATTTGGATGTCTTTTATTTCTTTTTCTTATACGATTGCTGTAGCTAGGACTTTCAATACCATGTTAAATAGAAGCAGTGAGAGTGGGAATCAATTCCTGGCTTGGGAAGATCTCCTGGAAAAGGAAATGCCAACCCACTCCAGTATCCTTGCCTGCAAAATCCCATGGACAGAGGAGCTTGGCAGGCTCCAGTCTAACGAGCCGCAAAAGAGTTGGACACAAATTAATAACTAAACAACAACAGCATTTTCCCTCTATACCCATTTGATGATAGTTGTTATCATGAGTGATGTTGAATTTTGTCAAATGCTATTCCTGTATATGAGATGATCATGTGATTTTTATTCCTTCCTTCTGTTAATATGTTTGTTGTATCACATTGATTGATTCACATATGCTGAACCATCCTGTGTCCCTGGAATAAATCCAAGTTGATTATGATGATGTATAATCCTTTTTATACATTGTTGGATTCAGTTTGCCAATATTTTGTTGAGAATTTTTGCACGTATATTCATCAAAGATATTGGCCTTTTTTTTTTTTTTTTGGAGTGTCTTTCTCTCATTTCGGTATTAGGGTGATGACGGCCTTGTAGAATAAATTTTGGAGAGTCCCATACTCTTCAATTTTTTGGAATAGTTTGGTAGAATCACTATTTATGATGGCCAAGATATGGAAGCAACTGAAGTGTCCATCAACAGACAAATTAATACAGAAGACATGATATATTGTCTTAATGTATATAATGGACTGTAAGCCATACAAAAATGAAATTCTGTCATTGCAGCATCATGGATGGACCTAGAGAATATCATGCTTAGTAAAATAAGTTAGACAGGTAAAGACATGTATATCATTTGTATGTAGAATCTAAAATATTATATAGGGACTTCCCTGGCAGTCTAGTTGTTAAGACTTCACTTCCAATACAGTGAGTGTGGGTGTGATCCCTAGTTGGTGGCCAAAAAAACAAAATATTAAAAGAAAATAGAAGCAATATTGTAATAAATTCAATAAAAACTTTTAAAAAATGGTCCAAATCAATATTAATGATACAAACAAATATACATAATGAAACAGAAACAGAGTTACAGATATAGAAAAAAAGAGTAGTGGTTACCAGGGAGGGGAGAGGCAGGTTAAGGGTGTGGGGCTAAGAGATGCAAGCCACTATGTACCAAAGAGAATAACAACAAGACATATTGTATAGTACAGGGAATTATAGCCAATATCTTATAATAATGTTTAATAGAGTATAATCTGTAAACATATCAAATACTATGCTGTTCACCTGAAACTAATATAGTGTTGTCAATCAACTATTGTTCAACTTAAAAAGACAGACTAATAAATAAGCAAACTCAATAAAATATTAAATTTATAGATATGGCATATAGGATGAAAAGAATGCAGATAAATAATACTGCCTTGTGCTTTCTATTCTAAGGATATGAACTAGAAGAATGGAGTAAACACAATTTCCCTCATAATTTAGGGGAATTGCTCTCCCTCCCACATGGAAGAGGAAATGATAAACTATAAGATATGTTCTAATAGCTACTGTGTTGTAAGCATTGTGATTTCTTTTATGCATGATATTGTTAATATTGATAGAAACACTTTAGAAAAATTATTGTTATAAATTAAGTTTTACAGATGGGGAAAGAAAAAGGCTTAAAGTAGCACTGCCCAATAGAAATATAAAATAAGTCACAAAAGCAAGACATATATGTAATTTTAATTTTTCTACTAGTCACATTTTTTAAAGTAAAAAACAAATGAAATTATTTAAATAAAACATACCAAAATGTAAAATAATACAGTGTCATCCAATATCTGAAGTTCAAAATACAATTATTTCAACATATAATAAATGTAATGCAAGGTTTTACATTTCTTTTTTCATACAGTCATTGGAATCCAGTGTTTATTTTACACTTATAGAATATCTCAATATGTTCTGACCACATTTCAAGTGCTCAATAGCACTGGCTAGTGGCTAGCCTTGCTCAGAGATTTTAAATAAGTTGTCCAAGGTTGAGTTACAAGAAAAGAATAGAGTTGACATTCAAATCTGGGCATTCTTACTCCACAGCATGAACTCTTAAATACTATCCTGTGCTACTTAGGAAAGTATGGTCCTCGATTCATAAATTTAACTTGAGGTGTTCTTATTAGTACAGAATTTTCAAAAGCATTCACAGAATTACATGTATCATTACTCACATAAGAAAAGAAATAATTTTAAAGGGGTGCAGTAAGATCCTGAAGGATTTCCAGTTAGTAAATAATACTTCAGGTATTGAACTTACATCTATCTGGTTCAAATGTCATATTTCAACCAGATCACAACCATAAAGAACTTGATTCACTGAGAAGAAATTCAAAGAAAAATCTGGCTCCTAATGATACAATAGAAAATAGTCACAAACAAAGCAAGATGTTTATATGATCAATCACTCCACTCTTTTTTTTATAATTGTCTGTGCCTTTTCATTCTCTTTAAACATAAAACATAATCATTACCACCACTACTACCAGCACAATGAAAAATTCAGTTAATAACTTACTGCCTGAAGGGTTCATGTTTTCCTAGGTTTTTTGCTGACAAGCGGTTGTAAGAGGGGTATAACTAAGCATGCCCAGTAATCAGACTATACACGTGTGTTAGGAATACACTACCCCATGGGCATGATGTTGCAGTAATGAGACTTCTGGGAAATAACAGAGGTAGCCTCAGGCAACAAGGAGGTGGGAGAATACCTTCATGCTATGTCATTAATGACCTAGAAGATTTCATGTTATGGTGTCTTGGGTTTTAAATTAAATGTCAAATACAATTTGACACTGGAAATGTGAAGTGTGGAACTGTCCTTAAGAGACTCTGAGAACTCTGTTGTAATTGGTGACTGCCTAACACTGAGTAAAAACAGTTAGAGATCATTATTTGATGAGTTATCATACCAGTCTGCAGAAATGTGTGAATTTTTATTTTGAATCTTAGTAAATTCTTGGGATAGTACTTAAGACATGCAGTGTCCAGTGTAGTATTAAATACAGTGGAACTGGTAAACTCCCCCGTCTGGGATCATGCCACCATTTATGTCCTGATCTTTCTCACATTTAGCCTATAACATCAGAAAATGTGTGAAAGACACTGAAGCAGCACATATTCCACTTGTAGTAGGTTTAATTTTTCCTGCTGACAAGGGTCTATGTTAATAAAAAGACTAATAATAGGACTTCCAATCCACTTTAATGTATTAGCATTATTTCTTTCTGAACTATCTGTATATTAGTGCTAATTATGAGGTATGTTTAAGTCTAAAAATGTAGGCTTAAACACGAAGACATAATTTTTACTGCTGGTTTTAATTAGAAACCTAAAGAAACACGTACAATTAAATATGCCCATAAAAATAATAGATACATTCCCATAATACTAGTCAATTTGTTGCACCATTAATATCATTCAGTGTGGCACTTTTAAAAATGCATTGGAGTAATTCAAATGGAAAGTGGCTGTGAACAAAATCATCACCATTTAAGCCACCATAACTGTTTCAGAACAGTGAGTGCCACTCTCAAGTCTGTGCCAATAGCGATTTTGCCTTGCAGTCATGCTGTAAAGTTAACTGTTTGCCTGTCTCATTGTACCCCTTTTCCCTAAGAACAATTTATCTTGTTCTAGAAGTATACAGCTTCAGAATAAAATTCATAAAGTTGTAGTTGCAAAAGTAGTTCATAAAGGAAATACTAATGTGTCTAAATTTCCCTTATGCCAAGGGAGTGATTATGTTTTACTTTCGGAAATATACTCTTTGACAAGTCTCCTCCTGGAGGAGGTAAACCCAGGTTAATCCCAATGAGTCCTTTTGGTATGTCTTGTGGGCCATGGGAAAGGGCACATATACTAGGGCACAGGTGCCAGGCAGCAGACTTAACTGACAGTATAGAAGGGATGAGATGTATAGCCTGAAATCATTCTCCTCTTTCCCTTGAACTTCAACCAGGAATCACTCTCCTCTCTTCCCTTTAATCCCAACATTCTGAATATAATAAAGACAAACTTTCAAATATGATTTACTTCCAAAGCATTGTCACATACATACTTTTATTGAGTCGTCTTAACAACCTTATGTTCAAGTATTATAATTCCATTTTAGAGATGACAAAGTCTCATGACTTTTCCATATCACAGTATCAACAACAAAAGAAGATCAGGATACATGCTAGATTTATTCATAGATGACTCGAACTTCTAGTCTAAATGATCATGAATTTTAAATTGTTAAGTTTGAAATTAAATTTTATCACAGTGTTATAGTTCATTGCAAAGTGAAACAATCTTATGTTGCCAGTTAAAATGTAAATGTTACTATGAAACTGTTTATGATATAATTTTCTGTTAAACATCATTTGGTAAAATTAAAAGGACAATATTCTAAGATTTTAAATTTATATTAAATGGAAACATTGCATTTGAAATCTAGACCAAGTGTTTTTATATTCTCTCTTATGGCTCAAATGATGGTTATATCCAATTTTTTTTGTGAGCTGTTAGTCTAAATATTCTCTAACTATTACTGTTTACACCTAAAACTTAAGTTGAAAAAGCAAGATTAGGATCAATTAATACCTATTAAATGCTTGTTATATTGCTAGCTTCTTTCATTTATTTCATTTATATATTTTAAATATGTACACAATATCTTTACCAGTTACTATCATTCAGTTACAGAAGTTAAATTCCAGAGTGATTAAAAGTTTTGAACAATGTCACACAACTAACTAGATATCTAGCTGAGGTTGAAACTCATATATGTTGTCTCAAAATCTCATGTTTTTTCCATAATATTACAAATATCTCTCATGCTCTAGCCACTTCAGGGAAAGTATTAAAAGTTGCTGAAATTTTATAGGAAATGTGTTCAATGTAAAAGAGTTTTTTTCCACCATATATTTCTATCATTTTTGTCACAAATAGCCTCAGCATTCAAATCATTGTGTGTGTTCAGTCCCTTAGTCGTGTCTGGCTCTTCGCGGCCCCATGGACTGAGCCTGCCAGGCTCCTCTGTCCATGGCATTCTCCAGGCAAAAATACTGGTGTGAGTTGGCATTTCCTACTTTAGGAAATCTTCCTGACCCAGGGATTGAAACCGTGTCCACTGTGTCTCCTACATTGGCAGGCGGGTTCTTTACCTCTAGCGCCACCTGGGTTGCCCCTCTAATCATTAATGGGGTTATAGATTTAGTACTGTTGATGTGTGACCCACATAGGTTTGAGTTGTGTGAGTTCACTTATTTGTGGATTTTATTATTATCAATAAAAGCTACAGTACTACACAATCTGGAACTGGTTGAATCTGCAGACACAGAACCACAGATATAGATAGCAGACTGTGGGACTTGAGTAGTCACAGATTTTGATATCTATGCAGGTTCTGGATACTGAGGGATGGCTCTAGTTAGATTCCAGGATTCCCATTTTTGTAACATATATTAAATCTTAGATGCTCTTTCTTTTGTGAAAGTGTTGAAGTGATAACACAGAGTGTATTCAAAGCTGGAGAATTTGCCTTGGTTATAGATTCTTCATTCTCACAATTTATCTGGGAAAAGTACGCCTGTGCGTGCCACAAGTACCCTTCTCCTCAGCGTGTTTTGTCCTTGACTAAGATAGCCTGCTTTGTTGGATATTAGGAGAGACAAGTTACACGGACAAGACATCTATGGAGTAAGAAACGTCTGTATTTGGCGAATAAAGGAATAAGAATAGTACAGAAAATGTCCTAGAACTAATGATACTTACATAACGTTGATTGCCAAGGTGGCTTAGCCATAAAGAATCCGCCTGCCAATGCAGGAGATGCAGGTTCAGTACCTGGGTCAGGAAGATTTCCCTTGAGAAGGAAATAGCAACCTGCTCCAGTATTCTTACCTGGGAAATTCCACGGACAGAGGAGCCTGGCAGGCAACAGTACATGGGGTTGCAAAAGATTTGGACACTACTTAGTGACTAGACAATGACAACTAAAGAGAGGAAAGAGTTTATATAGTGCAGATTTTACACTAGGATTTCTGTTATTTGCTTTGTTGACAATTTGATGATAAATAAATATGATCATTTGTATCAGTGTTTAACTATGCCAAGCCCTTTTCTGGGTGCCTGACAAGATATGTCTTATACCTTCAAGGTTAGGTTATACCACAAGTTTAGGTCAGGATACAAACTCACAGTTGTCAGACTGTTATACCTGAAAATTGGGGTACAAGCAAAGGGCAACAAAAGCACAGCAGAAGTCCCAGATTAATGTGCAAGTCAAAGAATCATTGTTGAAAGATACGGGACTTGAAGGATAAAGAAAAAGTCATCAGACTAAAGAGATCTAAAGGAATTTTAATAATGAGAAGGAACTCAAACATTGAGGAAGATTTTGAAAGTACTGACTCCTACATGCTATCAGCTAACTGCTCTGAAGTTGCACAGAAAATTCTTCCTTGAATGGACTTCAGAGCAGCATATCCAGGATTGCCACATAAAGGCTAGTATATCTCCCTTAGCAGTCAATGGCCTCATGTGTGACATGTCTGACATGCTTTATTTGGTCACTTCTGTTTAAACTTTTCCAGGACTTGGAATCTATGTTCTAAATTCCAGGAACAGAATTATTTCAATCTGAAATTTGCCTAGCACTAAACTTTAACTGGTTGTCTTTCCTGTGTGATTACAGCCTCAGCCTGACTCAACAGAACTTTATTTCTCAGCATTCAAAAGTTGAAATAGATAGTTCTTAGGCCTTGGAAATAAAGTAAATCCTGCAATTGAGCCATACCAAAAGAACAGTAAAAATGTATCCTCCATTAGTTTTATACAGTGTGTCTGGTATATAGGTCACTGCCTGATTTACAGTGGACCATTTACAGTGGTCACGTATTTATTGTACCTTCTATTTTGATGATATACTTCTGCAAAATACTTAAGATATCTGTCAAGGGGGTCTTCCTGGTGAATGGTTATGGTGACCGTTACATCTGTTTGCACTTCTAATATCAAATTCAATTGTGCTTTAAATTTACTAGATTTACATTCTTCATCTGGAAATGTAAATATTTCTCAGAGTCTAGGAGCATTTTAAAAATGTATAAGCCAGTCATAAAAGCCTAAAAATATCAGTATATGATGAACCTATATAAGGAATATTTATTTATTCAGGGTTGCTCTAGTAGATACCATACAAAATAAATTAAATGAGAATAATTCTGATTTTTTAACATTTCCAAAATATCCTGAATCAGCATGTTTTGAGAACATCTGCTATTAAAAGATGTATATTTGAACATATTAATTAAATATGCTATTTATACAATATAGAATCATTGCAGCAGATTATGTTGGTGTTGTGCGAAGAAATTGTGATCTGCTTGTAGAGATGGGAAATATCAATAGCTTACTTTTTTAAGTATCAGAATGAGTTGCAAATACATGGATAATATCAAGAAACTTGGACTCATTAAACACAGATCTCATCTAGCTTTGAGGGATAATGTATTTTAGATATTTCTATTTAAGAACCAGAGTTTGAGTGAACGGAGAAAAGTGAAAAGGGCACAGATCAATTAGCTTACCAATGAATATACATTTACTCCTTACAATATATTTATAGTGAATATCATACTATAATAAATATAAGAAAAGATACTATTTGTGGCTGGAGGAGGGCATGGCAACCCGCTCCAGTATTCTTGCCTGGAGCATCTCACGGATGGAGGAGCCTGCCAGGCCACAGTCCACAAGGTCACAAAGAGTCAGACATGGCTCAAGTGACTTAGCATGCACACATTATTTGTGGACTATTGTATTGATCGGGGTTTTCAGAGAAACAGAATATATATAGATATAGATATAGATATATAGGTAGGTAGATAGATAGATACACACACATACATACAACAGAAAGAAGAGAGAGATTGTAAGGAATTGGCTCTCCTGATTATGAAAGTAATCATTAGGTATTAATAAAAAAATTAATTTTAATTAGGTCCCATTTGTTTATTTTTGCTTTTATTTCCAATATTCTGGGAGGTGGGTCATGGAGGATCCTGCTGTGATTTATGTCGGAGAGTGTTTTGCCTATGTTTTCCTCTAGCACCATTCCATGTTCGATGCATGTGACAAGGGCTCAGGGCCGGGGCAATGGGATGATCCAGAAGGATGGGATGGGGAGGGAGGTGGGTGGGGGGTCCGGGAAGGGGAACACATGTAAACCCATGGCTGATTCATGTCAATGTATGGCAAAAACTATTACAATATTGTAAAGTAATTAGCCCCCAACTAAAATAAATAAATTTATAAAAAAAAAAAAAAATTAAAATAGTTATAAATCTAGCAAAACGTGTCATGATTCATATGCTAAAAATTATCAAATGTGATGAAGAACATCAAAGGGGATGTAATAACAGGAGACAGATAGCTTGTTCATTGACAGGAAGAATCAACATAGTACAAATGCTGAATATCTGCAAACCTATCTGTGAGTGTAACATAACTCCTATCACAAGCTGTGCACAAGTTTTTGTAGATATAGAAAATTTGCTTCAAGATTTATATAGAAAGTCACAGAAGCTAGAATAGCTAAAACAACTTTGAAAAAGAATAAGGTGAAAATAATCACTCTTCCTTATTTTAGGCTTAATATAAAGATACACCGATCAAGGCAGTGGGACAAAGGACACATAGGTCAGTGGAAAAGAAACAGCATATAGGAATACACCCACAAAAATATGCCAGGCTTATTTTTATAAACAGTGCAAAAGAACTTAATAGAGAAGAGTAACTTTTTTTTGATAAATGGTGCTAGAACAACTTTATATCCTTTGGGACTTAGTACTAGGTGAACGGTCTTTAGACTTGACTCCAAAAACACAATTCATAAAAGGAACCACAGATAAATTGGACCTCATCAGTATGGCTTTGGTCTATAAAAGACCATGTTAAGAGGATGAAAAGACAAGCTATAGACTGGGAGAAATATTTGTAAAGTAAACCACATATCTGATAAAAGGCCTGTATGTAACATTTATAAAGAAACTTTCAAAGTTCAATAGTGATTTATGTTGGAGAGTGTACATTTGAATCAGTTCTATTGAGATGAATGAAACTGGAGCCCGTTATACAGAGTGAAGTAAGCCAGAAAGAAAAACACCAATACAGTATACTAATGCATATATATGGAATTTGAAAGATGGTAACTATAACCCTATATGCAAGACAGAATAAGAGACACAGATGCATAGAACAGTCTATGAACTCTGAGGGAGAAGGTGAGGGTGGGACGTTCTGAGAGAATAGCATTGAAACATGTATATCATCATATGTGAAACAGAACACCATTCCAGGTTCGATGCATGAGACAAATGCTCAGGGCTGGGGCAATGGCATGACCCAGAGGGATGGGATGGGGGTTCAGGATGGGGAACACATGTAAACCCATGGCTGATTCATGTCAATGTATGGCAAAAACCACTACAATATTGTAAAGAAATTAGCCCCCAACTAAAATAAATAAATTTTTAAAAAAAGTTCAATAGTGAAAATATAAACACCCTAGATAGAAAATGAGTAATAAATACCCACATACATTACAGTGAAGAACATATATAAATGGAAATTAAGAATATAAAAAAGTTTTTCAATATCACCAACCATTAAAGAAGTGAAAAATAAAGCCAGTATGAGTTATTATTAATACTACACATCAACTGGAGCTTCCCTGGTGACTCAGATGGTAAAGAATATGCCTGCAATGCAGAAGACCCAGGTTTGAGGCCTGGGTTAGGAAGATCCGCTGGAGAAGGGAATGGATCCCCACTCTAGTATTCTTGCCTGGAGAATGTCATGGACAGAGAAGCCTAGGCCACTACGGTCCATGGGGTTGCAAAGAGTCAGACATGGCTGAGTAACAAACACTTTCACTTTCACATATCAATTGGAATAGCTAAAATTAAAAATAATAATAATTAAAACCAAAACTTGGTTAGAATGCAAAGAAATGGATCACTCAGCATTTC
The DNA here is from genome assembly GCF_054371585.1 of Giraffa tippelskirchi. Classification (NCBI taxonomy): domain Eukaryota; kingdom Metazoa; phylum Chordata; class Mammalia; order Artiodactyla; family Giraffidae; genus Giraffa; species Giraffa tippelskirchi. The sequence continues at coordinate 86,918,564 of NC_137285.1, read as the reverse complement.
TGATGAGAATTTAAAATGTATGACCATTCTGAAAAAATAGTTTGGTATATTTTTTTTAATTGAAATTGTATTTAACAGATGACCTAGCAGTTGCAGTCTTGCTCGCTTATCCCAAAGAAATTAAAAAGACATGCATACTTAAAAACCTTTACAAATATGTCAATAGGAGTTTCATTTACGATATCCCAAACTGGAAACAACCCAGATGTTCTTCAGCGGATGAATAGGTAGACCAATTATGATAAATCCACACCATAAATTGCAGTTCAGCAGTGCAGAGGGATACATACAACAACTTAGACAAACCTCTAGAGGGAAGGATGTTTAGTGATAAGCCAATCTCAAACAGTTTCCCGCCCAATGATTCTATTTATATAGCACTCTTGAAATAATGTAATTATTTAGATGGAAAACAGATGAGTGGCTTCTGGGGATTAGACTTAAAATATTATAATCTATTAGAGGAGGCTAAAAAGGGTAACGTGATGATACCCTCTGGTGATGGAACAGATCTGCACTTGATTGGGGTGGTAACTACATGATACCTCTCGTTGTTGTTTAGTCACTAAGTCATGTCTGACTCTTTTGTGACCCCTTGGGCTGTAGCCCACCAGGCTCCTCTGTCCATGGGATTTCCCAGGCAAGAGCACTGCCATTTCCTTCTCCAGGGGATCTTCCCCATTTGGGGATCAAACCTATGTCTCCTGCATTGGCCGGCAGCTTCTTTACCACTGAACCACCTGGGAAACCCTACATGATACTTCACATGTGATAAAGTTGTATAGCAGTACACACACACTGCACAGATGGGAACATGCAGTGTGTTGCAGTTTGAGTGAACTCCCTGGACTGTACCAATGCCGTTTGTGGTTTTTAGAGTTCTGAAGCTATGCAAGATGCTAACGATTAATAACATTAGGGGAAGAGGGGTAAAGCTGCACAGGACTCAGGACCTTCCTGTACATTTTTATTACAACAATAGGTAGTGTATAAAAATCTGTTGCAACATGTGATACATTACTTACTTTAGATTAAGAAATGAATCTATCTGCTTATTTTTCCCTAAGTTCTTTAGTTCACTTATGTGAAAACTCAAGAACATCTTCCCCCAAAAATAAAATAATATCTTGTTGGCTTGTTAAAATGTAAAAAGATGCAAAATTATTACTATGCTTGAGTATGAAAAATATATTAACTTAATACTTTTTAAGGATTCAGAATATCCTAGAATAGCTATAAATGTTTTGAATACAAAGCCTCCAACATAACTCTACAACAAAGTTACCATTCCAATTCTCTCAGATACCAGACTATGATAATCCATTTTTTACTCATTTGCTGAAAACTGAAGCAGTCCCTTATCCTCTATGGCTGTGATACATGGTCTATGAACATCCTTGTCCTGGCAAGTCCTAGACACTTATATAAATTCTCCCCAAAATTATCTGGTAATGAGGAGTAGAATTTATTGAAGTACACTTTTGTCTTTGATAACTTACTTATGTTTGCAACTCTGTGAACTCTAATAGATGTTTGATTCTGAAGTAAATCTTGAGAAAATTGAAAATTAAGAATTCTCAAAGTCATTTATCTGATTGAGGGAAACAATGTGAGGAAGCTATAGTGCTCATTTGGAGTTTTTAGACATTTTGCTATGAGAGTTCAAACACCTTAACAAAATCAGGTAACTAGGCCTTGAGAGTCTAGAAAAGCAAGTGCTGCCATGACTTAGTACACTGAGGCGGAGAGAGGCAGGGATGTGGCTTTGCCCAGAATTTAGGTTTCTTCACTTTTCTTCCTCGTCCCTATTGACTTGATCATGTCCCTTTTCAGTAGTTACCATGTGGGGAAAAAAAATCAGCAATAATCAATCTGATTAAAGTTTTGAGATATAAAAAATCCACTGCACTTCCCTGTCGTTGTTGTTCAGTCCCTAAGACATGTCTGACTCTGCGACCCCATGGACTGCAGCACACCAGGCTTCCCTGTCCTTCACCATCTCCTAGAGCTTACTCAAACCCATGTCCATTGAGTCGGTGATGCCATCCAACCATCTCGTCCTCTGTCGTCCCCTTCTCTTCCTTCACACAATCTTTCCCAGCATCAGGGTTTTTTCCAAAGAGTTGACTCTTCCCAGAAGGTGGCCAATGTATTGGAGCTTCAGCTTCAGTATCAGTCCTTCCAATGAATATTCAGAGTTGATTTCCTTCAGGATGGACTGGTTTGATATCCTTGCTGCCCAAGGGACTCTCAAGAGTCTTCTCCAACACCACAGTTCTAAAGTGTCAATTCTTAGGTGCTTAGCCTTCTTTATGGTCCACCTCTCACATCCATGCATGACTACTGGAAAAACCATAGCTTTGATTATATGGACCTTTGTTCACAAAGTGATGTCTCTGCTTTCTAATCCACAGTCTAGGTTTGTCATAGAATTTCTTTCAAGGAGCAAGTGTCTTTTAATTTTGTGGCTACAGTCACTGTCCACAGTGATTTTGGATCCCAAGAAAATAAAATCTGACACTGTTTCCAATTTTTCCTCTTCTATTTGCCATGAAGTGTTAGGACCAGATGCCATGTTCTTAGCTTTTGAATGTTGAGCTTTAAGGTAGCTTTTTCACTTTCCTCTTTCACCTTCATCAAGAGGCTTTTTAGTTATTTTTCCTTTCTGCCATTAGGGTGATATCATCTGCATATCTGAGGTGGATGATATTATTTCTCCTGGCAATCTTGATTCCATCTTGGGATTCATCCGGCCTGGCATTCCACATGATGTACTCTGCACAGAAGTTAAATAAGCAGGGTGACAATATAAAGCCTTGATGCTCTCCTTTCCGAATTTTGAATCAGTCCATTGTTCCAGGTCTGGATCTAACTTGCTTCTTGACCTGCATGTATTTCTCAGGAGGCAGGTAAGGTGGTCTGGTACTCACATCTCTTTATAAGTTTTCCAGTTTTTTTTTTGTAATTTATATAGTCAGAGGCTTTAGCATGGTCAATAAAGCAGAAGCAGTTTTTTTTTTCTTCTGAAATTCTCTTGCTTTTTCTATGATCCAACGGATGCTGGCAATTTGATCTCTGATTCTTCTGCCTTTTCTAAATCCAGCTTGAACATCGGGAAGTTCTCTGTTCACATACTGTTGGCACCTAGCTTGAAGACTTTTGAGTATTAACTTGCTAGTATGTGAAATGTGTGCAATTGTGCAGTAGTTTGAACATTCTTTGGCATTGCCTTCTTTGGGATTGGAATGAAAACTGACCTTTTCCAGTTATGTGACCACTGCTGACCTTTCCAGATTTGCTTGCATATGAGTACAGCACTTTCTCAGCATTATTTTTTAGGATTTGAAATAGTTCTGCTGGAATTCCATCACTTTGACTAACTTTGTTCATAGCAATGCTTCCTGAGGCCCACCTGACTTCATACACCAGGATGTCTGGCTCTAGGTGAGTGACCACACCATCGTGGTTACCTGTATCATTAAGACGTTTTTGTACAATTCTTCTGTGTATTCTTGCCACCTCTTCTTAATATCTTCTGCTTCTATTATGTTTCTGTCATTTACTGTGCCCATCTTTGCATGAAATATTTCCTTGGTATCTCCAATTTTTCTTGAAAAGATCTCCTTGTACTTCCTTGTAGTCACTCTTTTTTAAACTCCCTGTTTCTTTATAAGTTCCCTGTCAACAACATAGAAAACCACACTCACACATTTTTGTGGTATGGCAAGTAAAATTCCACCTAGGAGGTACCTAATATTTTATAGCAACTTATTCATTATATGGAGCGCTTCCCAGGTAGCTCAGTGGTAAGAATATTCCTGCCAATGCAGGAGACACAGGAGATGCAGGGTTGATCCCGGGGTCAAGGAGATCCCCTAAAATAGGAAATGGCAACCTGCTCCAGTATTGTTGCGTGGAGACTTCCATGGACAGTGAAGCCTGGTGCAATTGCAAAGAGTCTGATACGACTGAGCGACTGAGCCTCAGGCACATTACGTGGGTCATGTTTCCAAGTTTTTGTTTGTTTCTTTCTTTGGTCTCTTTTTTTTTTTTTTTTTGATCTTTTATCAGCCTTATTTTACTTGTCTTTTGAGAATTTAAATATTTCAGAGGAAAGGATTTAATATGGAAATGAAGAACAAAGTTGTATATGATTCCTGAGGGGATTGCTGTTAGCAGTTTCAAACATTGCCTTGGAATTATCTACAACTTCCATTTTAACCATGTACCTAAAACAAAGCATTGTTTAAATGCAGTTTAGCCCTGTGGTATCAACTGCCAGATGATGATAATGATTCAAAGTGCAATTTTCTGAGGAGATACAGGTTCAATTTTAAGTAAATCATTAAAAACTTAATTTAACTAAGATTAAGTGAGCACAATGATGCTTATTTAAGTGTCTTCAAAAGATTCTTGTTTTCATATTTAAATAAATTAGAAGAAAATTAAATACCAAGATGAATAATGGCTCCATCTATCTTGTTAGAGACAATGACTCTAAAATCGTATTCATACCATTTAGTTACATAAAGGAAACCTCAGGACTCGAAATCCTGTGGGCTTCCACAGTATCTACACTGTCCTACCTGTTAAGCCATCGCAACTCCCTCTCAGAGCTTTCCTTTATTTTGTCAGAAATCAAATTTACTGTTCTTCAATATTTGCCACCTCCCACCATTTGGTGGGAAGAATATATACAACTGAAGTTATTCATTTAAAACTCTTACACAGGATTTAATTCCCTTACCTTCCCATGTGGAACCCTGAAGATGAGCTCTCACTGTTTGTCTTCCAGGATGGGCTGCAGTAACTCAAGTCTCCTTTTCCATCATTACATTTAGCTCTTCACTGAGGTCCTGTTACTGCAAGAAATCAGATTTTAAGTCATGACTCATCCCATTCATTTTCACAAGAACCTCTGCTAAAATATGTGAGAATGTGTTCTCTTAAACTCTCCAACAGCTGTGAATTTAAAATACATTTGCTCGTCAGTCGAAAATGGAAAATGAAACTTGCAAATACTATGTAGCTCTCTGTAGCAGGAATCAAAAGACAGGAGTGCTAATCCCAAAGCTGGCGTTAATGATGGAGACATTATGCAAGTGCCATCACTGTTTCATGTGTGTTTTCCAGTTTGTACAGACTGCCATTTGTCCCTGTGCACTTTGTATGGCAGAATTAGATATTATTGGAAAGTGAGAACTTTAGAAACTGAGTTATGTCTTAGGAATAGTTTATATTTATTATGATGTTTATATTACATTTCAAACTCCTTTCTCAAACCTATGAGTACTTTGAGATCTGGCCCTATGTAACTCACTGCTTGATTCCCTACTTCTCCCGCCCTATAGCCATTCTGACCATATCGCCGTTGCCTAAAACTCCAAATACATTTTTAAATTAAGACTTGCATGCATTCAATTAAGCCATTTAATAATGTCTTTCATTCCTTCCTAGCTATTTTGAAATAAGGAATTTTAAGTCGAGGAACGTGTGGGCAAACTTTTTTGGAAGATACACAGCACAAATAGGATTTTCAAATGAAAAACTATTTCTATTAGCTGGGCTCCTAAATGTTTGAAGTGGAACAGTAGATGATATGACAAGATATGCACTTTGAGTGAAACTGTACAAAACCTCAAATGTTAGGCTATGCAACTAGTTCAGTTCAGTTCAGTTGCTCAGTCGTGCCTGACTCTTTGCGACCCCAAGGACTACAGCACGCCAGGCCTCCCTATTCATCACCAACTCCAGGAGTTTACTCAAACTCATGTCCATTGATCAGTCATGCTATCCACCCAACCATCTCATCCTCTGTCGTCCCCTTCTCCTCCTGCCCTCAATCTTTCTAAGCATCAGGGACTTTTCAAATGAATAAGCATTTCGCATCAGATGGCCAAATTATTGGAGTTTCAGTGTCAGCATCAGCCCTTCCAATGAATATTCAGAACTGATTTCCTTTAGAACTGACTGGTTGGATCTCCTTGCAGTCCAAGGGACTCTCAAGAGTCTTCTCCAACACCACAGTTCAAAAGCATCAATTCTTTTGCACTCAACTTTCTTCACAGTCTAACTCTCACATCCATACATGACCACTGGAAAAACCATAGCCTTGACTAGATGGACCTTTGTCAGCAAAGTGATATCTCTGCTTTTTAACATGCTATCTAGGTTGGTCATAACTTTCCTTCCGAGGAGTAAGTGTCTTTTAATTTCATGGCTGCAATCACCATCTGCAGTGATTTTGGAGCCAAAAAAAAAAAAAATAGTCTGCCACTGTTTCCACTGTTTCCCCATCTATTTGCCAGAAAATGGTGGGACCGGATGCTATGATCTTAGTTTTCTGAATGTTGAGCTTTAAGCCAATTTTTTCACTCTCTTTCACTCTCATCATGAGGCTCTTCAGTTCTTCTTCACTTTCTGCCATAAGGGTGGTGTCATCTGCATATCTGAGGTTATTGATATTTCTCCTGGTAATCTTGATTCCAGCTTATGCTTCATCCAGCCCAGCATTTCTCATAAGTTAAATAAGCAGGGTGACAATATACAGCCTTAAAATACTCTTTTTCCTATTTTGAACCAGCCTGTTGTTAGATGTCCATTCCAGCTGTTGCTTCCTGACCTGCATACATATTTCTCAAGAGGCAGGTCAGGTGGTCTGGTATTCCCATCTCTTTCAGAATTTTCCACAGTTTATTGTGATCCACACAGTCAAAGGCTTTGGTGTAGTCAATAAAGCAGAAATAGATGTTTATCCTGGAACTCTCTTGCTCTTTCAATGATCCAGCAGATGTTGTCAATTTGATCTCTGGTTTCTCTACCTTTTCTAAAACCAGCTTGAACATCTAGAGGTTCAACGTTCACATATTGCTGAAGTCTGGCTTGGAGAATTTTGAGCATTACTTTACTAGCATGTGAGATGAGTGCAATTGTGCGGTAGTTTGAGCATTCTTTGGCATTGCTTTTCTTTGGGATTGGAATGAAAACCAACCTTTTCCAGTCCTGTGGCCACTGCTGAGTTTTCCAAATTTGCTGACATATTGAGTGCAGCACTTTCACAGCATCATCTTTTAGGATTTGAAGTAGCTCAACTGGAATTCCATCACTTCCACTAGCTTTGTTTGTAGTGATGCTTCCTGAGGCCCACTTGACTTCACATTCCAGGAGGTCTGGCTCTAGGTGAGTGATCACACCATCATGATTATCTGGGTTATGAAGATCTTTTTTGTATAGTTCTTCTGTATATTCTTGCCACCTCTTAATATCTTCTGCTTCTGTTAGTTTCTCAATTTCTTAATCTCTTCTTAATTTCTTCTGCTTCTGTTAGGTCCATACCATTTCTCCTTTATTTTGCCCAGCTTTGCATGAAATGTTCCCTTGGTATCTCTAATTTTCTTGAAGAGATCTCCAGTCTTTCCCATTCTATTGTTTTCCTCTATTTCTTTGCATTGATCACTGAGGAAGGCTTTCTTATCTCTCCTTTCTATTCTTTGGAACTCTGCATTCAAATGGGTATATCTTTCCTTTTCTCCTTTGCTTCTTGCTTCTCTTCTTTTCACAGCTATTTGTAAGGCCTCCTCAGACAGCTATTTTGCTTTTTTGCATTTCTTTTTCTTGTAGATGGTCTTTATCCCTGTCTCCTGTACAATGTCACGAACCTCCATTCATAGTTCATCAGGCACTCTGTCTGTCAGGTCTAGTCCCTTAAATCTATTTCTCACTTCCACTGTATAATCATAAGGGATATGATTTAAGTCATACCTGAATGGTCTAGTAGTTTTCCTCACTTTCTTCAATTTGAGTCTGATTTGGCAATAAGGAGTAGAAGTTATCCTTTCATATATCTTCTCTGGAAAAATGTTTCTTCAGATCCTGGGCTCATTTCATTTTTTAATTGCATTTTTCTATCAATTTATTAATACAGGAGTTTTTGAATATATTTTGTATATCCAAAATATATATGAGAGGTTAATATATCCTCTCATCAAACATATTTGTAATTTTTTTCCCATTCTGTAAAGAATAATGGGAAAATGTTTTCACTTTGTTGAAGGCTTCTTTTGCTGTACAGAGCTTTTTAGTTTGAAGTAGTCCCACTTGTCTATTTTTCATTTTGTTGCTTGTGCTTTAGGTGTCATATCCAAAAAATCATTTCCAAGACATACGTAAGCCAATCTTTTCTTAAATTTGCTCTCATATCATATTTTTATACTTCATATTTTTTAAGGCACACTATACTAATGTGTTATTCAAAATCATGGACTCTATACCCAGACTATCTAGATATAAATATCAAGATTATGCTATAGCTGTGTAATATTAGAAAATTTACCTAACCTTTTTATACCTCACATATATTGTCCTTAAAATGAGAATATTAGATTTATCTCATAGATCTCTATGTATTAAATAAATTCCCAAAGTAATGCACTTATAATAGTTCCTGGTGTATAGTTAATATTATATGAGTTAGCTTCTGTTATTTTCCTTTTATATGTTTTGGAGCTTCCCTCTGCAATTATCTTTCCATCTATCTGATGAATTCACTGTTTATTTTTCTCAGTTAAGATTTATTTTGAAAAATTCTGTTCCTCTCTCAGCTTTATTAAGGTATTATTGACATCTTAGATTTTGGTTGAGTAGAAAGAACTTTATTTAATTCATGTCCTTCAAGACAATCTCACTGTTTAGAATTACAAATTGGCCATTATTTCTTTTTTATTGAAATATAATCAACATACAATTTTATGTTAGTTTCAGTTGAACTACATAGTGATTTAACATTTACATGCACTACAAAATGAATACTTCAATGTCTTTCAACAATCTGTCCGCATACAAATTTAGTAGTATTATCAACAGTATTGCTTGTGCTGTATGTCTCAATGGTTTATTTATTGTGCAACTGGAAGTTTGTACCTCTCAATCCCCTTTACCTATCTCACTCACCTACCCCACCTCTGGCAACTGTTTTCTGTATCTATAAGTCAGTAACATTTTGTTTGTTTTCCTTGTTTAGATTCCATATTTAAGTGGGGTTATACGGCATTTTTTTCTCTGACTTCTTTCATTTATCATGATACCCTCTAAATCCATCTCTGTTGCTGCAGATTACAAGATTTCATTTTTAACCAGAGTTTTGTATATATATATGTGTGTGTGTGTATGTATATATATATATGTGTGTGTATGTATATCTATATATATATCTATATATATATATCTGAGTTATATATAAAATTATATGTGTATATGTTTGTGTGTGTATATATATATACATATATATATATGAGTTATATATAAAACTATATGCATATGTGTGTGTGTGTGTGTGTATATATATATATATATATATATATATATATATATATATATATATATATATATATGTATATATAGAGTTTTGTTTTTGGATTTTTTTTTTTGGAGAACATTCTTGACCAAATCCTCTGCTATTGAGTTCACATCCTGGGTGTCATCTCCTCAGAAAGACTTTCTCGGACCACACATAGCTTCTCAGTCACACTGTCTAGATTTACCAATATGTATATATGCGTGTGTGTGTGTGTGTGTGTGTGTGTGTGTGTATGTGTTGAGCTTCTTCAGTTGTGTCTGACTTGTTGTGAACCTATGGACTGTAGCTTGCCAGGCTCCTCTCTCCATGGGATTCTCCAGGCGAAAATACTAGAGTGGGTTGCCATGCCCTCCTCCAGGGGATCTTCCCAACCCAGGGATTGAACCAGTGTCTCTTACATCTCCTGCATTGGCAAGCTGGATCTTTACCACTAGTGCCACCTGGGAAACCTTGTAGATATTTGTATATGTACACATACATATACTGCATCATCAAAAAAGCAAGAGAGTTCAAGAAAAAAACATCTATTTCTGCTTTATTGACTATGCCAAAGGCTTTGACTGTGTGGATCAAAATAAACTGTGGAAAATCCTGAAACAGATGGGAATACCAGACCACCTGACCAGCCTCTTGAGAAACCTGTATTCAGGTCACAAAGCAACAGTTAGAACTGGACATGGAACAACAGGCTGGTTCCAACTAGGAAAAGGGGTACGTCAAGGCTATATATTGTCACCTTGCTTATTTAACTTATATGCAGAGTACATCATGAGAAACGCTGGGCTAGAGGAAGCACAAGCTGGATTCATGATTGTCGGGAGAAATATCAATAATCTCAGATATGCAGATGACACCACCCTTATGGCAGAAAGTGAAGAGGAACTAAAGAGCCTCTTGATGAAAGTGAAAGAGGAGAGTGAAAAAGTTGGCTTAAAGCTCAACATTCAGAAAACTAAGATCATGGCATCCGGTCCCATCACTTCATGGTAGATAGATGGGGAAACAGTGGAAACAGTGGCTGACTATTTTTCTGTGCTCCAAAATCACTGCAGATGGTGATTTCCGCCATGAAATTAAAAGACACTTACTCCTTGGAAGGAAAGTTATGACCAACCTAGACAGCATATTAAAAAGCAGAGACATTATTTTGTTAACAAAGGTCCGTCTAGTCAAGGCTGTGGTTTTTCCAGTAGTCATGTATGGATGTGAGAGCTGGACTATAAAGAAAGCTGAATGCCAAAGAATTGATGCTTTTGAACTGTGGTGTTGGAGAAGACTCTTGAGAGTCCCTTGGACTGCAAGCAGATACAACCAGTCCATCCTAAAGGAGATCCATCCTGGATGTTCTTTGGAAGAACTGATGTTGAAGCTGAAACTCCAATACTTTGACCACCTGATGTGAAGAGCTGACTCATTTGAAATGACCCTGATTCTGGGAATGATTGAGGGCAGGAGGAGAAGGGGACGCCAGAGGATGAGATTGCTTGATTGCACCACTGACTCAATGGACATAGGTTTGGGTGGACTCTGGGAATTGGTGATGGACAGGGAGGCCTGGCGTGCTGCAGTTTGTGGGTTCTCAAAGAGTTGGACATGACTGAGTGACTGAACTGAACTGAACATACATATATATACACATACCACATATATGTATAAACATATGTACACATATATATGATGCCAAGTTGCTTCAGTTACATCCAATTCTTTGCAAACCCTATGGACCATAGTCCACCAGGCTCCTCTATTCATGAGATTCTCCAGGTAAGAATCCTGGAGTGGGTTGCCATTTCCTCCTCCAGGGGATCTTCCCGACCCAGGGATGTAACTCATGTCTCTTATGTCTCCTGCATTTGCAGGCAGGTTCTTCACCACAAGCGCCACCTGGGAAGCCCTGCACACACACACATATACATATATATCACATCTTGTTTATCTATTCATCTATTTATAGGCACTTAGATTGCTTTCATATCTTTACTGTTGCTACCAATGCTTCAATAATCATTGGGGGCACATATGTCTCTTCAAATTAGTGTTTTAGTTTTCTTCAGATAAACATCCAGAAGTGGAATTTCTGGATATTATAGCAGTTTTGTTTTTAAATTTTAGAAAAGTTACCATAGTATTTTCCACAGTGATTATATCAACTTGCAATCCCACCAACAGGGCACAAGCATTTTGTTTTTTTCCTTACCATTGCTTGCTATTTGTCACCTTTTTAATAATAGCCTCTCTGACAGATGTGAAGTAATATATCATTGTGGTTTTGATTTAAATTTTCCTGATAATTAGCAATGTTGGATATATTTTCAAGTGCCTGTTGGTCACCTGTATATCTTCTTTGGAAAAATGTCTAACTCAAAATGGATTAAAGACTTAAATGTAAAACCTGACATTGTAAAACTCCTAGAAGAAAACATAAGCAATATGGTCTTTGACATTGATTTCAGCAATAATTTTTGATCTGTCTCCTAAAGCAAGGACAACAATGCAAAAATAAACAAACGGGACTACATCAAAGCTTTTGCACAGTGAAGGAAACTCAACAAAATGAAAAAAATTACCTACTGAATAGGATAAGATATTTGCAAACAACATATCTATAAAAGTGTTAATATCCAAAATGTATGGGTCTTCCCTGGTCGCTCAGCAGTAAAGAATCGGCCTATAGTTCAGGAGATACAGATTCTACACCTGGTCAGAGAAGATCCCCTGGAGAAGGAAATGACAACCCACTCCATGGTCAGTGCCTGGGAAATCTTATGATCAGAGCAGCCTGACAGGTTACAGGTCTTGGGGTCACAAAACAGTCAGACACGACTGAGCAACCAAAGTACCACCACCATCCAAAATATATAAATAACTCGTTCAACTCAATACTGTAAAAACAAACAAGCAAAAACAACTCAATTTTTAAAAAATGGGCTGCTGCTGCTAAGTTGCTTCAATCATGTCCGACTCTGTGCGACTCCATAGATGGTAGCATACCAGGCTCCTCCGTCCCTGGGATTCTCCAGGCAAGAACACCGGAGTGGGTTGCCATTTCCTTCTCCAATGCATGAAAGTGAAAAGTGAAAGTGAAGTCGCTCCGTCGTGTCCGACTCTTCGCGACCCCATGAACTGCAGCCCACCAGCCTCCTCTGTCCATGTGATTTTCCAGGCAAGAGTACTGGAGTGGGTTGCCATTGCCTGCTCCAGAAGGAAAAAAAAAAAAAAAAAAAAGGTCAGATGACTCGAATATACATTTTTCCATTGAAGACATTCAGAGTGACAGCTCCTTCTTACACATTACTCTAATGTTTTTTTGGATTCCATTGCTACTGTCGTTGACTCAATTGTGAGTCTGATTTTCCTACTTTTATTATGAAGGCTTCTTTTAATCTCTGGCTCTTTTGTCTTAGATGTTCAGCATTTTCACTACGATTTGTCTAGGTCTTAATTCTTCTTGCTTTTTTCCCCTACTCTTATAAATCTTAAAATTGATAAATTTCATCAGTTCCGAAAGTTTTAGCAAGTATCTATTTCTTCCCATATTGCTTCATCCTATTATTTTTCTCTTTCTGGAAATTTATTTGGGTATATAAAATATTCTTACAATATACTTCATTCTCTTTACCTTCTTATCATATTTTTCCATTGACCTCCCTTTCCTGGCTACATTCTAGATAATTTCTTCATCTCTATTTCTTTTTTTTTTTTTTTTTCATAATGCCAATGCCTTTATATTTAAAAAGAGATCATATACATTTAATTGATGATTTGTGTCAGAAAAGTCACATGTCATTTCTTTGCAGGTCAGATTCTGACCTTGATTGCTTCATTTGATTCTCATTTATTGTGATTTGTTTGCCTGTATATGTTGTGAATATTGATTATTAATTTTTCACCAAGATTTTTTTTTTTCCTTTCCATTCAGTCTCATGGTTTAAGAGTGAATTTTTTTCTTTACTATTCTCTAGGTAGAGTATCCCTTTGGAGATATATTTCTTATTCACCTTCGCTATAATCTAGAGGGCTTCCCTGGTGGCTCAGACAGTAAAGAATCTGTCTGCAATGCAGAAGATCTGGGTTTGATCCCTGGGTGGTGAAGATCCCCTGGAGAAGAGAATGACTACCCACTCTAGTACTCTTTGCCTGGAGAATTCCATGGACAAAATCCTGGATACAAGGAGTTTCCTATTTGAAGACCCATCTTATCTGGGCCCTAGGCTTTGAGTTTGGTCCCTAGACTTTGAGTTTGGTCCCATTCTCCCAGAGTAGTTGTGAACATCAACCTAAAGTTCAGTGGAATTTGATGAATAGCCTCACAGTGAAAGTTAGCTTCATTTTTCAACTTGCTATTTTTAGTTAGTTTTGATCTTTAATACATTTTTCCTTCTAAACTAGTTCATTGAAGCACTTAAATATTTTATAATATATTTTATATTATTTTTAAAAGGTTATGGCTCAGATGATAAAGAATCTGCCTGCAATGTGGGAGATGTGGGTTTGATTCCTGGGTTGGTAAGATCCCCTAGAGAAGGGAATGGCAACACACTCCAGTATTCCTGCCTGGAGAATTCCATGGACAGAGGAGCCTGGCTGGTCGCAGTCCATGGAGTTGCAGAATCGGACACGACTGGGCAACTAACACTTCACTGCTTCCAAAATTACTGAAGGGAAAGCTTCTGTTTTGATCCTAACTCAAGTCTTATCAGAATTGTCATGGAAGCTGGTGTCAGACTCAATTAGCCACAGTTCCACCTCCATCCTTTCCTTTTGCCAATCACCAGGTGACAGGAATTACAAAATATTTCTGACACCACATTCCTAGTGTGATTGTCATTTATTTTTTTCTAGTCCCTGTCCCCAATAAGTATACTATGTATTAATAATTACTCTTGAGTCATATTTTTCTTTACCCTTGTGTTTTAAATAAAATTAAAAGTTGTCCTGAAGTCTCAGAAGACTACTGCTGACCCTTCTTAAAACTTTGCTGTACACTTTTCCACAGGCAGATCAGCAGATCTCTAGAATCTGTTGGGATCAAGAGGAATTCTTAGATGAGAAAAATAGACCAGAATTGTGATTAGCTACCTACTATAGAAAACCATTAAAATATAATACCATATGTAAACACTATGAGCTCAGTCTTCCATCTGCCACCCATACCACTTTGTCCAGGATACAAAATGTAATTTATAATTCTTGTGATTCACAATGTCGTAATTCACTCTGATTATTTTTGAAGTGAGAATTCTGTGTATCCATCTCCTGCCTTTGCTGCTTGGTCCTCAAGAGACATATGATAGCAAACATAACAAGACCAACACACATTCTTTTTATTTTTTCTTGTAGGTTTTCTGCTGCATTTTATTTTATATTGTTTTGTACAGGTGCCTTGGGCTAGAAAAATTCAAGAACATCTAGAATACAACTTCCCATAATTTTTTTTTTTAATGATTCTTTTTATGAGTCCCTGGCCTTACTCAATCGTCAAAGTTTGTCTTCCAGCAAAAGTGCCACTAGCTTCAGCCTTAGCAAGAATCATTGTTGAGGTGGAGAATAAGTTACACAGAAAAAAAAGATAGTTGATCATCTTACTCTTTTCACTAAAATTTACACCTCGCCTGTCAAATGCTAATTGAAACAGAACCTTGACTCAATTTCTGTTGTTCTAACTTGCTAAGTAACTAAAAACCTTTATTGTCTCTTTAAATGAAAATAATTTGTAGCTATTTAGAAGCTGATGGTCAAGTAAACACACCTCTAGTTTACTCACTGCCACTATGTAAGTTGTATACTTACAAAGGTTCATTTTGTGATATTTGTTTGTAGAGGTTGTAGATGTTGATCTGATCAGATAATTCAAAGAAACATTATGCAAATCAATGACGTATGAGTATACCAAGAGTGAGAGCATTCAAAAAATAAAAATAAAAAAGATAAAACACAAAACAAAAGCTAATAGTCTTGGACAAACAATAAAATGAGTGACCTAGGACATACTATAAAATAGGTGTGTGTGAGATAACTGCATAAAATAAGACCTCAGGGATGCTGTCATTAGACAACTTCACATATCCTATACCACTCCAAAGAAATTTAAAAATTATATATGATGCATTGCAGACAAGACTTCTGTTGAAAAGGACTTACATAATGTTCAGATAAAATAAAGAATTTTTTCACCAGAATATTGAAAAACAGAAAAAAAAAATCTCATTCTTATATAAGATAGGCCAAAGGATATAGGGCTAAATAGTATTAGTTAAATGACAACATTTAATGTGTGTGTGTAAGATTTTAAATGATATTTTTACTAACCTAATACCAGCCCAATTGTGTCAGATAAGAGGATTTCTTGAGACTTTTGTAGAAATAGCTGGGGAATTATGTAAGCGATGATGGACCTTAAAAGTCAACCTTATTCTTATCCCAGTTCTGACTTTCACTAGTTGTATGATCTTGGGCAAGTTATCTTGATCAATAAGTAATGTCAAGTTAATTAATAGAGGTTGTATAAGTAAAGTCCATGATACAATGCCTCATATATAGGATTTCATACATGGTAACTGTTGTCAGTATTATGGAAATTTAGGGGATAATAATTTTTCTACTCGTATAAGCTTGTGCCAAATTATTTACTCAGTAGAGGTTCCAGTTTATTTAATAATTATTATTCAAAACAGTAACTGAATATCTACTGAAACCAACCAGATTCTCTTCTAGATGCTGGGTTTACAAAGATGAATGAGAAAAAAAATCTTGCTTTCACTGATATCACATTCCAGTAGGAAAAAAAGATAATTTAAAAGTAAATAAATAAATACAATAACTGTAAGCATTAATGATTGTTAAGAAGAAAAATAAAGTAGGAGCAATGTAAAGAAAGCCAGTGACAGGGCTGACAGGAAGCAAGGGGTGGCTATTTTAAGGGGAATGATCAAGAAAGGCCTGAGAACCAGAGTCTTCAGTGACTTAAAGCTCTACAGTCTGGAAAGAACTGATGGTGGAGGGGTCCAGGCAAAGGGAACTAGGAGGCCAAGGCATCAATGAGGATCAGCAAAAAAGTCAGCCTGGTGGGAATCTAGGATGCCCACAGGTGAAACCAGAAAGTTAGGCAGGGGCCATACTGGATTTGACCTTGAATGCTGTATGAGGAATTTGGATTTTATTTTAAGAATAAACCACTGAAACAGGGAAATTATGTAGCTTGATTTATGTTTGAAAATGTAATTCTGACTCCTGTGTGAATAACCAGTCAGAGGTCAAACTGAAGGAAACCTTTGCTGTAAAGTAGGAGAGAGAGACAGAGAAGGCAATGGCACCCCACTCCAGTACTCTCGCCTGGAAAATCCCATGGACGGAGGAGCCTGGTAGGCTACAGTCCATGGGGTCGCTAAGAGTCGGACATGACTGAGCGACTTCACTTTCACTTTTCCATTCATTCATTGGAGAAGGAACTGGCAACCCACTCCAGTGTTCTTGCCTGGAGAATCCGAGGGATGGCAGAGACTGCTGGGCTGCCGTCTATGGGATCACACAGAGTCGGACACGATTGAAGTGACTTAGCAGCAGCAGCAGCAGCAGCGGCAGGAGAGAGAGATTGGTAGACATTGATAGAAATCTCTCTCTTTCAGTATCTTCCTCTCTTTATGCACATTCACATACACAGGTCATTAACTAGGCAATTTCCTATATGTGTCTGTAAGAAGAAAAGCTAGCTTGCATTCACGTGGTGGCATACTGTTACTTGATTTATCTTTGTATAACATATGTTTAGCAATCCTATTTCAGACTCCAATTAAAGTGTGATGTTTTTAAATACTTGCCTGTGAGTTCAACTGCACAATGCATGTATTATTTATAATTTATGACCTAATGCTAATACAATGATCTACTTATTTTTACTTCACCTGCAAATATTTGCATTAAATTAGGAAAAAATACAAAGGAACAAGTCATTTCATACATTTTATTTGAATATCACAAGTGAAAATAAGTATGTATAGTAAACACTGAAATAACCTATTTAATAAGTTTAACAGAAAATATCCAGGTAGTCATATGTAACTTATTATTTATGCCTTTTCAATCTTGATAACAGTTTAATGTACAACTGTCACTTTCCAGTAAGGTATTTCTAAAATATACATCCTAATATGCTTTAGTAGCATTTATTAACTGATTATAATTTAACTTGGCATGTAGTAAGACTTAATATATGTCTGATTATTTACATTATTTTATTACCTCGATACAATTATTTTATTAAAGACATGGAATAAATGTGTTTTCCAGAGAAGCATATATAAACTTATTTTAGAACCTAAAGATTATTTCATTTACTGTTTTTTTACTTGAGAGACAGAGGGAGAAGAAA
The DNA here is from genome assembly GCF_054371585.1 of Giraffa tippelskirchi. Lineage (NCBI taxonomy): Eukaryota > Metazoa > Chordata > Mammalia > Artiodactyla > Giraffidae > Giraffa > Giraffa tippelskirchi. Next base: position 86,900,841 of record NC_137285.1, on the reverse strand, counting down.
GCAAGCCAGCAAAAAGAAACTGTCAGTTAGGCATCTTAAAAAAGAACAGCTTTTAAAGAACTATTATTTTTGTGTGTTTAAGCCCCAGAGACCAAGCACTGATGTTTGAAAATGAATACAAACACACAACCACAGACACAAACACAGGATATTTTTCTCTTTAAAGAAATTTTTTTTTTAAATAAATTTATTTATTTTAGTTGGGGGCTAATTACTTTACAATATTGTAATAGTTTTTGCCATACATTGACATGAATCAGCCATGGGTTTACATGTGTTCCCCTTCCTGGACACCCCACCCACCTCCCTCCCCATCCCATCCCTCTGGGTCATCCCATTGCCCCGGCCCTGAGCCCTTGTCTCATGCATCGAACATGGAATGGTGTTCTGTTTCACATACGATAATATACATGTTTCAATGCTATTCTCCCAGAACGTCCCACCCTCACCTTCTCCCTCAGAGTCCATAAAATTGTTCTATGCATCTGTGTCTCTTATTCTGTCTCGCATATAGGGTTATCGTTACCATCTTTCAAATTCCATATATATGCATTAGTTTATTTAAAGTTTTTTTTTTATTTAAAGTTTATTTAGTTTATTTAGTTTAGTATATTTATTTAGTATATTTAGTATATTTATTTAGTTTAGTATAAAGTTTATTTAGTTTATTTAGTTTATTTAAAGTTTTTTTTATTTATTTAAATTTCTTTAAAGAAATTTTAACATAAAATATATTATTTTCATTATAAAATTCATTGTTCTTATATGAGAACTTAAAAATGTGCCTGGAATATAAGGATTTTTCTATAATGCCATGTTGAAAATGAAAACTGAACCTAAATATCATCTATCAGAAATGCCTTCCGTGAACCCTTACAACAATAACCTTCACTATCGTCTGCCCTCTTACTGTCCCTTCACTCTGTGTTGATTTTCTCACAGTATGAATCACTGTCTGATACTGATTCATTCATCCATGTGCTCATTTCTGTTCCAGGCAAAGTAAGACAATATCTTCTTGAATTTTTGCTGGGCACTTCTGCACTATTCCCAGCTCCTGCTGTCCTTACCAATGTATTTCTCTTTTGATGGCTCTGCCTCTATGCTACACTTACATCGCCCTGCTTATTTGCCTCATATTGTTGTTCAATTGCTAAGTCATGTTCAATTCTCTGCAACTCCATCGACTGTAGCCCACCAGGCTCCTCTGTCCATGGGATTCTCCAGGCAAGAATACTAGAGTGGGTTGCCATTTCCTTCTCCAGGGGATCTTCCTGACCCAGGGATCAAACCTGCATCTCCTGCATTAGCAGGTAGATTCTTTACCACTGAGCCACCAGGGAAGCCCTTATTTCCCTTATAGCCCATTGTTAACTTCTGTGTATCTGTGTGGGTGGCATGTGACCATGTATGCATGCACGTGTGTTTTCTCTTTGACATTTGCAGTGTACAGCATATAAATGCTCTGAAAATAGTTGCATTTTGATGAGGAATAAGACATCAGAGTGAAAATAGCTCAGTAGTGTCTGATTCTTTGCGACGCTATGGACTATACAAGTCTGCAGAATTCTCCAGGCCAAAATACAGGAGTGGGTAGCCTTTCCCTTCTCCAGAGGATCTTCCCCAACCTAGGGATCGAACCCAGGTCATCTGTTCTGCAGGCAGGTTCTTTACCACCTGAGCTACAAGGGAAACCCTAGGACATCAGAAGATACTGTAAATAGAGAAGAAAAGTACCAATTTTCAAGATGTGGACTGAGCTCATCAAAATAAGTTAAGCAAACTGTATAAATATCTCAGAACTCACATGATCTGATAAAGACCTATTTCATCATGGATTGATAATTCACTTATTTAAATATGCAGTTTTCATAAATCATAATTGTTATTCTAACAACTTTAAGTCTCTATTATGTGTGAAGTGCTGTCTTTCTTCTTTTCCTTTCTGGTAAAAAGCAGTGTATAAATAATGAAAATATTTTAAACTTTAAAAATTTGTGGTAAGGTCATTTTGTGCTTCAAACTATTTATTTCTGATTTTTACTTAGAAAAAAATAGATGATGAAAAGTATATTTTTGAAGAGGGTGTCTATGAAGCAAGTCTTATAACTCATTAACTTTTTCTCCATTAGTGATCCCTCACCTTGTGATTAAAGTATATTTTGAAGGCTTAGATTTTAAAATATAAATGAAATGGAACTAACATTTGAGTAGAAGACTCACTAATGAGATTTCCCTCTTTGGGTCTGTCTATATTGAATTGACCTAACTAGGGGAGAAATGCTTTTCTATATTTTTTAAATGTTTGCTAAATGAAAGAGATGACCTGAAATTCTAAGTCTGTTGGGAAGAACCAGTTGCAAAGAAGCAGCTGTTATTTAAAATCAACACTCTGTACAATTAGTTGCCTTTGGCTAAGGGCACCGATAACTGACACCTGAAAACGCAGACATTGCTTGTCTATTATAAGAATTTCCAGTGTACATTTTCAAGTTTTTGAGTATTAAGTTTTATGCTGGAATTCTGTATTTTCATGTTTGTTGTGTGTTTCAGGACAGATAAAGGAATCAAGGGACATTAATGTGCTATACTAGTTATTGTTATAAAAATGGCATTAGACAAAAAGTGTTAAATATTCATGAAAATCCTAATTTCCCTTAGGTTCTGGCTAGCAAAGGATGCTGAGAAAATAACTCACAAAAAAAGGAACTATAATACAGTACAGATAATCACAGGAGTTATAAACAAAGGCAGTCGACATTAATAATTAAATGAGAAAAATTCCATGTGGAGTTTTAGATGAGCTACAAACACAATATGTAAAATCACTTGCTTAACTGATCATTAGTTATGTTCTAGACTAGAGGAGTATATATTAATGTAACTGGTTCTTCTACCCTATTTTTCTACTCCAATAATTTGTCTAGCATAATAAATGTAGCTATTATACATTCCCTGTGAGAAAAAATCATCCCCATTAGAACCTGATGTTTTTATTATCTATGAGGGAGTATTCAATATAAATAAATGTGATAGGGAAGGTTTATCACTTTTCCAAAGTTTTTGTGTTGTGCATTCATTTTAATGGAAATTTTATTATTATTGTCAATATACAAGTATATATTAATCTGACCCTGGCACTGAAAGTTATTTATCACTTTATTATGAGATTTTTGGTTTCTGTTTGTCTTTTTGTTCGTTTATTTTCTTTTCTCAATTTTTGAAAAGTATTATCTGTCTCAACAGGGCATTTTTTAATGAAGAAACATCAGAGCCGCTAAATACACTGGGACACGGACAATCCTAGACACCAAGGATGGCTTCCTCTTGGAAACTTATTCTGTTTCTGTCAGTCACTGGGTGTCTTTCAGGTAAAAAAGCCTGCCTTATGTATCAAATAAAAATATAAAGATCTTCATTAAATACAGCCTCAGGTGTTCATTTAAACTTATATCATGATTCACCCTTTACAACAAAAGAAGATAAAACAACCCTTAAACTTCTGTTAGCACTGCACATATAATAAGGTATGTAGAAAAATGTCATATAAATGTTAGTAAAATAAGTATCCATCCCATCTTATTGACTTTAATTTATAATCTGAACCATCATTATAAAATATGGGTAGAGACAATTGTGAAAACTTGAAAAATAAGTGAATAGTTTCAGACATTCAAAGTTTAAATGAACACCCTGGTCCATCATGATTATAGCTACTTACAAAAGATATGAAGTCTTTAAATACTATATCCTATCAGGTTCTTTCTGTGCAATATTATCAGCTTTTTTGATGATCTGGTCTTCCTTTCCTCTTGTCAATACCATTGTCTTCTTGAACTGATAAAGTAACTGAGAGAAATGAGGTTGGATTTACAAGATGAAATAAAACATACTCAGCTAAAGATTGAATTTCAACTAAACAGCAAATAATTACTTTAGTTCCAGTATGTTCCATGCAATACGTTATTTTATCAAAATTGTAATTTTAACAAGTATCCAATGTTTTTGTTAATAAATAATAAACTGATGATGCCAGATGGAGGAAGAGTGGTAGATTGTAATATAACTCCAAAGTTTTATTTTCATGCACTGACCCAACTTATCCCTCCACAATAAACTGTCACTTCAAAGGAGGTATTTTATCTTAGTCATGGAAAGACAAAATTTGTCAGCCTGAGGTGGTGTCCCTGATGGCCTGATCGCTAGATTTGCAGCTCATAAGGGAATCTAGGTGCTGTTCTTTCCAGTGAAATGAGGCTGAGCTTGGAGGTAAGTTGCTATTCAAATATTATAGATGAAGACTAAAGTGTCAAAAACAAAAGCCATTTCTAATTTTTGCATAAGATTTGATCTTTAATCATCTGCATTTGATATGAAGCACATATGTATATATATATATTAGTTATTTTTGAAACATGAATTCATCTGCTGTTTAAATAAAACTGATTAGATACTTGAAACCATACCTTATCAAGGATAATTATTTTTGAAACCTTTTTTTCACCTTCACCTTCTTATTTAAACAAATTATTCTAGAAGTACAGCCCTTATTAATGCTCTTGTTACTTGGCAACATTTGCATTCAGTCTTTATTATTCTCTTATTATTTTTCTTCAGTTGTTTTTTTTTTTTTTTTCCTGGTTATCTATTTGACTATCACATTACAGGACCTATTTTGTGTGGTGATGATTATTATTACAGATAATGTAGGTTATCAAGGTCATAAGCATATTTCATGTTGATGACATTATTTGAACCAACAAAACTGATTGAAAAAATAATAGAAGACCCGGATTGTGTTTGCTCTTTGTTCTATTTATTCATTTTTTAATGCATGGAGTATCTTTGCTGTGTTTAAGAAGGAAACATAGAACTCTTACACAACCTTAGGTTTAAAAACTGGCTATTGGAGCAATGAAAATTTGACAGCTTTCATAGGGATATACAACTTTATATTAAAAATACAGTCATAATTGTAACAATAATAAGATACCATTATACATATCAGAATGGCTAAGATCCAGAAAAAACAATGATAGTTGCTCTTGAGGATGCAGAAAACATGAGCTTCGTTAATTGCTGGTAGGGAGGCAAAATGATACAGCCACTTTGGGAGACAGTTTGGCAGTGTTTACAAACCTAAATTGTCTTACCTCTAATGAAGCAATTGAACTACCAGGGATTTATCTAACTGATTATAAAATTTATGGCATACAAAATACCCACACACAAAAAGTTTACAGAAACTTTAATAATCATCATCAAAAACTGGAAATAACCAAGATGCCCTTCAATAAGTTAATAAAATGTAGAAATTTTATATAATGCTATATTACTCAGTAATAAAAATAAATGAACTGTCAACTCATGCAAACACATGAATGAATACTATATGCATATTGCTAAGTGAAAGAAGCCAGTCTGAATAGGTTGCACACTGTATGTTTCTTTTTTATATGATCTTTTGAAAGGGAAAGACTATAGAGAGTACACAGATCCATGATTTCCAGGGCTTGAGGTTAGGGGATCACCAAATAAGTAAAGGAAGTATAGGCATTTTCAGCTTGGTAAAACTATTCTGTGTGATACTGTAGTGGTGGAAAAATAACACACATTTATGAAAACCAATAGTACTTATAACACAAAGAAAATCTTAATGTACATAATTTAAAAAAATCTCATTGTAGTTTTGATTTGCATTTCTCTAATAATGAGCAATGTTAAGCATCTTTTCATGTGTTTGTTAGCCATCTGTATGTCTTCTTTGGAGAAATGTCTGTTTAGATCTTTTTCCCACTTTTTGATTGTGTTGTTTGTTTTTCTGGTATTGAGTAGTGTGAGCTGCTTGTATATTTTGGAAATTAATCCTTTGTCAGTTATTTTATTTGTTATTATTTTCTCCCATTCTGAGGACTGTCTTTTCACCTTGCTTATAGTTTCCTTTGCTGTGCAAAAGCTTTTAAGTTTAATCCAGTCCCACTTCTTTACTTTTGTTTTTTATTTCCATTACTCTAGGAGGTGGGTCATAGAGGATCCTGATTTGATTTATGTCATACACAATGGAATATTACTCAGCCATAAAAAAGAATGCATTTGAGTCAGTTCTAATGAGGTGGATGAACCTAGAACCTATTATACAGAGTGAAGTGAGTCAGAAAGAGAAAGATAAATACCATATTCTAACACATATATACGGAATCTAGAAAAATGGTACTAAAGAATTTATTTACAGGGCAACAATGGAGAAACAGACATAGAGAATAGACTTATAGACATGGGGATAGGAAGGAAAGGGTGAGGTGTATGGAAAGAGTAACATGGAAACTTATATTACCATATATAAATGGATAGCCAATGGGAATTTGCTGTCTGGCTCAGGAAACTGAAACAGGCTCTGTATCAACCTAGAGGGGTGGGATGGGGAGGGAGATGGGAGGGAAGTTCAAAAGGGAGGGGATATATGTGTACCTATGGCTGATTCATGTTGAGGTTTGACAGAAAACAGCAAAATTCTGTAAAGCAATTATCCTTCAATAAAAAAAATAAATTAATTAAAAAATAATAATAATTTAGGAGGTTAGAGGATCTCAGGATGAAATGCAGAATATAACAAAGATTCTATTACAAATGCATTTTTGTACATGTACATTTTGGTACAGGTTACAAAGCAATCTCTACTTAGGGGAGGAGGGGGAAAAAAGAGACTGATCCACATAACTTTCAAACAAACTGTTTTTGAGACTGTACTCTAGTTAAGAATGCTATTTCTCTGTGTTAGCAACTCTAAAAGCTCATACATGGAGTTCAACAATTAAGTCAATGGATGGCAGATGGTGAGAGCCAACTGTCTCATTGTTGAAGTGGGAGGTCACCGATGAGCAAGAGAAGAAGGCTAGAATGATCCAGGTGATAATGGTTTAGAGTTGGGAGACTTCAGTATGAACTCATGTTCAGCTTACTGTAGATACAAATGGTTACATATGACAAGTATTTATAGCCATGTGTATGTATAGCTCGGAGAAGGCAATGTCACCCCACTCCAGTACTCTTGTCTGGAAAATCCCATGGACGGAGGAGCCTGGTAGGCTACAGTCCGTGGGGTTGCGAAGATTCGGACATGACTGAGTGACTTCACTTTAACTTTTCACTTTCATGCACTGGAGGAGGAAATGGCAACCTACTCCAGTGTTCTTGCCTGGAGAATCCCAGGGACGGGGGAGCCTGGTGGGCTGCCATCTATGGGGTCGCACAGAGTCGGATACGACTGAAGCGACTTCGCGGCAGCAGCATATGTATAGCTATGTATATATGGCCACATATATATATATATATATATATATATATATCCAATAACTGTCATATTGATATAAATAAGTGCTTGAATAATTAAAAGAATAGACAAGATTCCCATGTAGGTAAATTTCAAATAATTTATGTAGATGCTATGTTCTCAAGGAGATGCAATGTAACTCGCCCTTCTTTAACTGTGGACTGCACACAGTGAGTTGTTTCCAAAATGTCGGAATGGAAAGGGGGGATTATAAAGGTAGCATTACAGTGGAGAAAGCTGATAAGGACTGCATCAACCCAATGATGAATAAGGCCAGTATCAGCAGAAATAGCATTTACCCTGGATATTTTGTGATGAGAATGGCACCTGCTTTCTGTGGTTTTCCTTCTTAAAGCATGTGACTCTCATTTGATTATGAGAAAAACATCAGAAAAAATCCCAACTAAAGAGCATTCTATGAAACATTTGGACCATGATCTTCAATATTTTCAAAGTCATAAAAAACTAGGAATGTTGGAGAAACTGTCACAGAAAGGAAGGCTAAGGAAGCATAATAAATAAGTGAGCCTGGGTAGGATTCTGCAGAAGAAAAAAAATATGTAAAAACCAAGGAAATCTGAATAAAGTACGTACTTCAGTTAAAAATAAAATATCAATACCAGTCTATTATTTGTAACAAATGTACAATATTAATATAAGATATTAATAAACAGGAGAACTGGTTGTGAGTTTATGGAAAAAATGGACTAAGCATAGCACTCTAAATGTTTCATCTAGACAAAATATTGATATGGCTAGAACCCAAAATAAGACAGTAGTGAAGAGCATCAACAGGAGATGAGAGATTCAAAATTGTTTGTCAATAAAATATATAGAAGTTGGTAAATGATTAAATCTTTTGTCTTAGAAGAAATAGTTAAGGTTCTCTGTTTGCTTATGGAGTAGATGATATTGCCATTTGCCTGGGTACTGAATTAAAAAGAGAGTGAAGTTTAGAGTGAGGAAATACTGAACTAAGTAATGCACATGTTGAGCTTCAAGTATCTGTGACACACCCGGATGGAGATGTTTAAGAAAGATGACTGAGCTAAAAGTTAAGTATGGATGAAACTGAAGCTCTGGGAAGGAAAATAATCACCCAAGGGTTATGTAGATAATGAGGAGTCCTAAGGCAAGGAAAAAATTCTGAGAAGCATGCACTAAAGAGGCAAGAAAGATATAAGTTGAAATGGATGGAGAGTGAGTTGGAGGAAACTCTAAAGTGTGATGGCTTCCCGGTTACTAAGCAGTAAAGTATCCTGCTGCAATGCAGAAGACCACAGGTTCCATCCGTGGGTGGGAAAGATCTGCTGGGGGAGGTCATGGCAACCCACTCCAATAGTCCTGCATGGAGAATCCCATGGATAGTGGAGCCTGGCGGGCTATAGTCCATAGGGATGCAGAGAGTTGGACATGACTGAAGCAACTGAGCATATATGCATGCTAGGAAAGTGATAATGGACCAGGTCTAGAGACAGAGTGGTCAGCAGTGGCAATGCTGTAGGAAGGTTACATCAGATTAGCATTAAAACCATTTTCTTTTAATGCTAATGAAAGTTATCTTTAACAAAGTAGTGGGATAATCTGTCCTATAATAACGAGCTGTGAAATGATTTGTATAGGAGGAAAATTAGGTAATTTCTATTAATTTTGTTTTCTGAGAGGCTGAACTGAGGAAGAAAAAGAGGGAAAAAATGACAGATAACTTGGAAAAGAGCATTTCAGGAAGGAGTGAATTACATTTCTACATTTGTGGGTGTGTACTTTAAGACTAGAGAACTGCTGGTTACAGAAATTCAATCTACATAGTATATTAAATGCGCATTTATTGTATAGTGGACTAATTAGCTTTGAAAGTGAAAATGTTAGTTGCTCAGTCACGTCCGACTCTTTCTGATACTATGAACTGCAGCCCGCCATGCTCCTCTGTCCATGGAATTCTCCAGACAAGAATGCTGGAGTAGGTTGTCATGCCCTTCTCCAGGTTTAACTCCACAACAAACCACCCTTAAATTTATTAACTTAGTAACAACAACAAAAACTGCAGAAATACTCTTTTTCACAGTTCTGAAAGTCAGCTTGTTGTTTTCGTCTGGTTTGGGCAGGTTCAGCTGATTTCTGTAGTCTCCAAGAGGCTCGTAAGAGTAGGACTGGATGGTGTCATTTGTGGTCTCAGCCATGCTGCCGGTGATTGGCTCCTAGAAAGGCAGTGTGGATAACCTGGTCATGCATCTGATCACTTGGTGGTCTAGACTATATGACACCATCTAATTTGCAAGCATATTTCAAACCACTGTGTCATGTTTACTAATGTCTCATTGACCAAATCAAATCACATGGGCCAAGACCAGATTCAAGGGGTAGAAAAAGTAGATTTGATCTCTTGAAGAGACTAGCTATAAAAGCATAGTGTGAAGAATATGAATACCGTATCACTAACTATAGGCATGTGCTGTATAGTGGATCTCTAGGAAGTATGCATGTTGTATAATTGAAACTCTGTACCCTTTGCCTAACACTTCCTGTTTCCCCCACTCTCTCCAGCTCTTGGTTACTACCATTCTACTCTGATTCTATAATTTTGATGATTTTAGATTACTCATATAAGTGGTATGCTTTAAAAATTTGCTAAGATGGTAGATCTTAAGTACTCTTACCACAAAATAACAATGGTAACACCAACATTAACAACACTGATAATAAAATATAAAGAAGGCAGGAGAAAACTTTTGGAGGTGATGGATATGTTTATTGCATAGATGGTGGTGATTTCATGGGTATATACTTATTGCATACTCATCAATTTGTATACACTAAATATTTATAGCTTATTATATATCCGTCATACCTCAGTAAAGTGGTTTTGAGTGTGCATAAGACAGTAAAAGTACCCATGCCTAGTTTTGAGCTCTACCTCATATTTATTGATACCTCTGAATGTTTTTTTTATAATTAATTAATTTATTTTATTTATTTATTTATTTTTGTTTTTGTTTTTTTAATTAGTTTATTTTCTATTTTTTAATTTTGCAATATTGTGTTTGTTTTGCCATACATTGACATGAGTCCACCATGGGTGTACATGTTTTCCCCTTCCAGAACCCCCCTTCCACCTCCCTCCCCATCCCATCCCTCCAGGTCATCCCGGTGCACCAGCCCCGAGCACTCCGCATCATGCATTGAACCTGGACTGGCGATTCATTTCACATATGATAGTTTACATGCTTCCATGCCATACAAATAATAATAATCTTGTTTTAGTCAACAGTAAATAAAAAGGAATTTCTTTGTATCTTTATTTCTGAAACTCACAGTGCAAGCACTGTGATCTAATAACCTTATTAGCTGAGCTTAAAAAAGCTTTCAAGATCAGTCAAACTATTTTCATCAATATGGAATTAATGAAGTGCAGTAAAATTCAAGCTTTTCAGGATAGAATGTGTGAAATCCTTCGAGGGAGGAATCCTAATCACTAAATCCAGTTATGAGTACACATGTGACAAGAAGCATCAACATTTCAACCTCTACCTGCCAAAGGCCATGTCCTTGTATTCTCTAAAAGTGATTCTTCAAAGGTATACCATCTTCCAAATATGTGTAGAGATAGTGATTGGAGCAGACAGTAAGGTTCAGGATTTATAAGCAGCTTGACTGACATTCCAGAGGTCTTTGTAAACTGCTTTTCATTCAAGTCTCCATGCTGAAAGGAGTAAACTATAGCAACAAAAGTTAAAGGGTTTAGTTTTTCTGCTCTATTATGTGGATTAGTCTATTCAATGGATTTTCTAATCACTACATTCCTTTTGAAATGTGACTCGTAATTATTTAAATTTCTTTTTAAATGTTTAACAGTTGGGGAAATCTATTGCAATGATATTTATTGCAAATAGATTTGTTTCTGTGAAATAGAATGGTCTGATAGGACCCTGAGATTAGGGGAGATTGTACATGTAAGACATGTCATATACAAATATTTATTTTTAATATGTATTATTAGAATAATTCTAATTGAAAGCAACTATTCTTAGATTCATTAACACACACTCTTTTGTTTGAAGATTTTTGAAAAATATTTTTGCACTCCCCAATACTAGCATATATTTGTTAACATCATGAGTCTATTTATATATTTCTGGCAAGGGTATAGACTTAATATATAATTTGATTTATCAAAGCTAAATATGTCTATATCTCTTCTAAATTTAAAATTGTATTCATCTTACTGCATTTATAAATCTTTAAATGAAAAATAACTTGGAGATCATGAGGTCCAATTCCTTGTACTTGGGCAAGTAAGATATTGTTCCCTCTCAATAGGGATGAGGCTCAGGGAGATTCTGTCACTTGCCCAACATCACATATGTGATAACCAGTGGGGGAATAGGGAGAAAGCTGCCTCCTATAGCAACGCTTTCAACATAATAGGTAACACGAAGGTGAGGCAAAAGAGGAAATCCACTTGCTCAAAGCTGCACTGACCTCCTTCTACGTAAGTACATCTAGTTACTTTCCCTGGATTACTTTCAGATGCTTTTGATATGAGCTGTATTGCTTTAAACAACGACCTCTCTACAGGAAACAGCAAATTCTATAAAGCAATTATCCTCCAATAAAAAATGAATTAATTAAAAAAGACCTCTCAAATAAAGCACTTTTTTTTTCCTCTACTTTGACCCCATTCTCCTCCATTGGGTTAAATCCATTTTATTGGAAAGGTGACAGTCTGTTCTTTCTGCCACAAGGATGATACACTATTGAACAGAGAATGTCTGCCATTGATAAGCTTACACAAATACTCTTCTTCTTCTTGCTGGCAGTGTGGTAAATAGCACAGAACTTTGTCACTGTCAGCAAGTGCTGCCTAGGAACTTTAAAAGAAATATGAAGACAAAAGTGTTACTGAAAACAGGTGCCTGAAAATATTAAGTCTGACTGTCCTACGGCAGGTGAGAGAGAGAAATGGATTATGGCCCCTCTGTGATCATTTTGAAATTATGCATGTGCACATTGAATTGGTCCCCCAGGAAGTCATGATGATAACAGAGCCTACTTCAGTGCAGGAAACCAAGCTGACTCTTATCAGCTGTGCACTGGTGGTATTAGATGTGTAATTAATCAGAATACAATTTAATTTCTCCTTGTGAGCAAGGTGGTAGGCGGCAGGTGAGGGGTAAGTGTCTCTTAATTTAGAGAGTTTTATTTGTTATTTTTATCTTAATGACAAAGAAAATGTTAAAAGTTATCTAAAATTGTCAGTAATTCCTGAGATGATATAAAATTAAACCATCAACTAAAGAAAGCCAAATTCAGCATCCTCAAGAAATGAGAGTAAATATTAATAAATGTTCTCAGTAGTTTTGAGATTAAACAGAGAGTAAACTAATTTATTAGGTCATCTAAATGTTATTTATCTTACATAAACTATATTAAAAATATTTTTCCACTTGATTTTGGTTAAGGAGAAAGCAATATACATCAAAGTATGTTTTAATCTAGAAAGTACCATAAAAGTAACCTAATGCTTCTTAAACTAGACTAACATTACTATTTCAACAATGATAAATATTTGCTAATAGAAAATTAATCATGTACATTGGTTCTCTTTGTTGTTTGTTATGATCAAAATGTGTGTTGTATCAAGTACCCACAGGAACATATATTTAATTGTTCACAATATCATTTTTTACACAGAGATAAATTTATACCATGGTAATACAACACTGAAATATGTTTATTTTTGGTGGTGATTGTCTTAGCTCTTAGCATGGGCTTCAGAGGAGCTACACCCATGCAGTAATTTGAGTAATTGTTAACAAGAAAGCAGCTACTTTTTTGTATCTCTTTGTTTCATATACAAGTCAATTCTGTCTGTAAAATGGAGAGAGAGTTAAATTCACTGAGTACCAAGGCAAGCTGGACACTCTTGTGATACAGAAGAAATGCAAGGAAAATTTTCTGTTATCCTTAACTTTAAATAAATTGTTTAGGTTTCTCGGGATACAAATTCTGAAAATATAACATACATGACTAGTTGTTGAGAATGAAAAAGGGTTAAGTGCTATATAGTCTTATGTTTATTTTGGCTCTTGGGAATATCTTATTTTTAATAGTTAATCAAATTAACTGCAGATTTCTTGAAATTTAGTCAACTTCTGTATTTGGAAATATTTATTTGATAGAAGTGTCAAATACAATAATTTTTTTCTTTCCAGCATTTGAAAAACAAATGTTTTCCATTCTAATTTTCAGTGTTGTTTTAACACTGAAATTTTTCAGAGAACTTAGCTATTCCTAATGATCTGTTTATGATGGTGTCTAGGTTGCAGCATGACCTTAACTGACTGTGGGTTTAGAGTATGGTGGGGCCATCCAGATGGTGATGATTTGGGATAAATTTGGTTCTAAGTGATGATCTTTTCCTTTTTAGTACTTGCATATTTTGTGATTGTAATTTTACAGGTTTAAATAAAAATTATAAGGTCATCTTCTATATAAAACAGAGGCAGTATATTTTATTTGATGTTCCATACACAGGATCTAGCATAATACTTTCTATAAGTATGGGTACCTCTTTGTAAGTGAATTAAAGGAAACAATTAATTATTTGATTTTTTTCTTCTGTTAAGAGAGGCATAAGTTATGCTTTTGGTTAATTTCTGGTTAAAAAACATCCAGAAGGGATGAATGACTTTGGATTCTAACCTGATCATTCTGATGTGTGGATATATGTTTTTTATTGAAGTATCCTTGATTTGCAATACTATATCAATTTCAGTTCAGTTCAGTTGTCCAGTTATGTCCGACTCTTTGTGACCCCATGGACCACAGCACACCAGGCCTCCCTGACCATCACCAACTCCCGGAGTTACTCAAACTCATGTCCATTGAATCATTGATGCCATCCAACCATCTCATCCTCTATCATCCCCTTCTCCTCCCGCCTTCAGTCTTTCACAGCATCAGGGTCTTTTCCAATGAGTCAGTTCTTCACATCATGTGGACAAAGTTTAGGTTTATAACATAGTGAATGCATATTTTATAAAGTATACTCCACTTAAAGTTATTACAAAATAATGGTCATGTTTCCCTGTGTGGTACAATATACCCTTGTTGCTTATCTATTTTATACATAATAGTTTGTGTCTCTTAATTCCATGCCCAATCTTGCCAATCCTCCCTTCCCTCTACCCACTGGTAACTGTTAGTTTGTTCTCTATATCTGTGAATCTATTTCTGATTTGCTATATGTATATATTCATTTGCAATATTTTTGATTCCACAAGTAAGTGATAATATATTTGACTTTCTCTGTCTTACTTATTCCACTAGAATAATTCTCTTTGAAAGTTGCTCAGTCATGTCTGACTCTTTGCGACCCCATGGACTCTACAGTCCTTGGAATTCTCCAGGCCAGAATACTGGAGTGGATAGTCTTTCCCTTCTCCAGGGAATCTTCCCAACCCAGGGATCAAACCCAGGTCTCCCACATTGCAGGTGAATTGTTTAGCAGCTGAGCCACCAGGGAAGCCCATAATTCTCTCTCGATCCATCCAAGTTACTGCAAATGGCAGAATGCCATTTTTTATAGGTGGATAATATTCCATTGTGTGTGTGTGTGTGTGTGTGTATATATATATATATATATACACACACACATGTGTATATATATACACATACCGTATCTTCTCTAATGGACACGCTGTTTCCATGTCATGACTATTCTAAATGACACTTCTGTGAACACTGTGGTGCAGACATATTTTTAACTTAGTGTTTTTGTTTCTTCAGATACATACCCAGGAATGGAATTGCTGGATCATATGGTAGTTCTGCTTTTAGTATTTTGAGGAATTTCCCATACTATTTCCCGCAGTGACTGTACCAGTTTATATCCCCACCTGCAGTGTCCTTTTTTCCATGTCTTCATCATTTCCTGTTTATATTTGTTATTTTGATAAGTGTGAGGTGATTTCTCATTTTAGTTTTGAAATGCATCTCCCTGATGATTAGCACCATTGAGTATCTTTTCAAGTGCCTGTTAGCCATCTCTGTATATTCTTTGGTAAACATTATTTCAAATCCTCTGCCTATTTTTAATCAAGTTTTTTTTTTTCATTTTTTTTCAATATTGAGTTGTAAGAGCTGTTTATATATTTTAGATATTAACCCCATATTTGTCATATCACTTGAAAATATTTTCTCTCATTCAGTAGTTTGTCCTTTTGTTTTGTTGATGGTTTCCTTTGCTGTGCAAAATCTTTCCAGTTTAATTAGGTCTCAT
This sequence comes from Giraffa tippelskirchi, assembly GCF_054371585.1. Classification (NCBI taxonomy): domain Eukaryota; kingdom Metazoa; phylum Chordata; class Mammalia; order Artiodactyla; family Giraffidae; genus Giraffa; species Giraffa tippelskirchi. The sequence continues at coordinate 86,885,230 of NC_137285.1, read as the reverse complement.
TTCTTTATTTTTGCTTTTATTAATTTTCCTTTGGAGACAGATCCAAACTATATTGCTACAATTTCTGTCAAAGAATTTTCTGCCTATTTTCTCTTCTAGAAGTTCTGTGGTTTCAGGTATTACAATTACGTCTTTAATCCATTTTGAGTCTATGTTTGTATATAATGTGCAGAAACATTTTAATCTCATTTTTTTAACATGTAGCTGTCCAGTTTTCCCAGTATCACTTATTTAAGTTTCTATCTTTTCTTCATTGCATCTTCTTCCCTTCCTTGTCATCAATTAATTGACCATAATGTAGGGATGTATTTCAGGGAATGTACATTATTCCATTGATCAATGTGTCTATTTTTGAGCCAGTACCATGTTGTTTTGATTATTTTAGCTTTGTAGTACATGTGGAGACTAAGCAACATGTTACTTTTAAAACAATGGGTCAATAAAGAAATCAAAGAAGACATAAGAAAATACATGGAGACAATGGAAATGGAAACACAACTTTCTAAAATCTTTGTGTTGTGTTGTGTGTTCAGTCATGTCCAACTCATTGCAGCCCCATGGACTGTAGCCCACCAGGGTCCATGGAATTTCCCAGACTAAAATGTTGGAGTGGGTTACCATTTCCTCCTCCAGGGGATCTTCCCAATCCAAACACCATCTCTTGCATCCCCTGCATCGGCAAGTGGACTCTACCACTGTACAACGTGGGAAGCCTAGAATCTTCAGGATGCAGCAAAAACAATTCTAATACAAAAGTTTATAGCAGTACAGGCCTAAGTCAGGAAACAAGAAAAGTCTCAAATAAACAGCCTAATATATCATCTAAAGGAATTAGAAAAAGAAGCACACAATCCAAAGTCAGCAGATGGAAGGAAATAATAAAGATCAAAGAATAAATAAAATAGACACTGAAAAACAATGAAAAGAAATGAAACCAAGTACTAGTTTTTTGAAAAGATGAATATAATTGATAAATGTTTAACCAGGCTTGTCACAAATAATATAAAATATTATTTTATATTAACCCCTTATTTGTCATATCACTTGAAAATAATAAATGTGGAAAAGGAAGCCAGGAGAATATCGGAGAGAAAGTGTTTCAGCAGCAGTGTCAGTCCATCAAGATGAAATAGACTTAACTGTATTTGAAGAAGAACCAGTATGGAAGAAGAGAGAAAACCCAAATGGATAAAGAGAGTATATAACAAGAAGAATAATAAGGGCTAGAATAGATAGGCAACAATCAGATCACATTTTAAGCAGAGGAGAGATGTAACTTGATAACATGTGAAAGATTGTGCTTGGTTCTTTACGGAAAATAGATTTTAGAGCTTGGGAAATAATGTAAGCAGGGTGAATAGGTAGTTTACTACTGCAAAAGTCTGGAAGAAAGAAGACAGAAACAAGGGTTTAGACCTGCAAGTATTCAGTGTTTATTTATGAATTTCATTGTAAGTCAGCAGTGGCATGTGCTTACCAAAAAGAAGCTAATGGGATCTTCAGCTGTATTGACAGTGTCTTAAATAAGAGAGAGGTTAGATCTACTTTGGATCTACTTGTTAATAATGGCTATAATATTATGTTCAGTTCTAGGCTAGATTGTATTATGGAAACTAGATAAACAATATGTTCAGTAGAGGGAAGAAAAGTGTTGAGGAAAAAAAATCAAAACCATAATATAAGAGAAAAGAGAAAAGAGATTAAAGAAGTGAGAACTAAATTAAAAAGATTCAGCTAATATTTAAAGTATTTTTTTTTAGTTATTATTCTTAATTTTATTCATATTTTCAAATTAAAAACTTTGTGACCAAATTTAAGGTAATTTTTGACTAGATTCAGAGGAGACTTCCCTCTTGCAATGTCTTCCCTGAATTAATTACTAAATAACTTTTGTAAACCAATGAGTAAAATATTCAGAACTCCAATATTCACATGTCTTAGGATGGGCAGACAAAATGTTTTTGCATGTTTGTTTGTTGTTTGGTAATTGAACTTTGAGTCTAGATCCTGGTCATAATTTATATACTGATTTGAGCTGCCCCTATTATATCCAGATTAACAGTAATGACTTTCAATTGTAGATTATCTTTTGTATTTGGAATATTGAGAGCTTTCCTTTGTATATTGCCTAAAAAGTAAGTATAATTGTTCATGGCATAAAATAAGATGCAACGACTTTGAAAAAAAAATAACCTATTTTCCCCTTTTTTGTATCATACATAAGTATCATTTTCAGGATCCTAATATCTTGGTGAGATGCATCAGTTTATTGTTTCCCATAGCAAGAAAGAACTGTCACATGGCAAATAGACCAGAATTTCAGCTCAAAATACAGATTTTTTTAAAGGTTAATGCTAAGAACTGCTATATTAAGACAGCTAAAAGTTTGATATAAGTAGCTAACCCTTCGGAAAAGGCAATGGCACCCCACTCCAGTACTCTTGCCTAGAAAATTCCATGGACGGAGGAGCCTAGTAGGCTGCAGTCCATGGGGTCGCTAGGAGTCGGACACGACTGAGCGACTTCACTTTCCCTTTTCACTTTCATGCATTGGAGAAGGAAATGGCAACCCACTCCAGTATTCTTGCCTGGAGAATCCCAGGGACAGGGGAGCCTGGTGGGCTTCCATCTATGGGGTCGCACAGAGTCGGACACGACTGAAGCGACGTAGCAGCAGCACCAGCAGCAGCTAACCCTTATTCTAAAGAAATGCAGTGGGACAACCAATCAAGGTACAGTCAAATGAGAAGTACAACTAATTTGGCTAAAAAGAGCATTCTAAGCAATCAGTGTTGCTCAGTGGTATTTAGTATTGACTGTATCTCAAGAGAGTCTGTCAGTTCCCAAGCATGAGCTAAATGATCATTGCTACTGCTGCTGCTACTAAGTCGCTTCAGTCGTGTCCGATTCTGTGCGACCCCATAGACGGCAGCCCACCAGGCTGCGCCATCCCTGGGATTCTCCAGGCAAGAACACTGGAGTGGGTTGTCATTTCCTTCTCCAATGCATGAAAGTGAAAGTGAAGTTGCTAAGTGGTGCCCGACTCTTAGCGACCACATGGACCGCAGCCTACCAGGCCCCTCCGTCCATAGGATTGTCCAGGCAAGACTACTGGAGTGGGTTGCCATGGCCTTCTCCATGCCATTGCCTTCTCCGAAGTGATCATTATGTATAGATAATTTTAGCATCAAAGGGCTTGCTAGATCAGTTCAGTTCAGTTCAGTCACTCAGTCGTGTCCGACTCTTTGCAACCCCACGAATTGCAGCACACCAGGCCTCCCTGTCCATCACCAACTCCCGGAGTCTACCCAAACCCATGTCCATCGAGTCAGTGATGCCATCCAACCATCTCATTCTCTGTCGTCCCCTTTCCCTCCTGCCCCCTATCCTACCCAGCATTAAGGTCTTTTCCAATAAGTCAACTCTTCGCATCAGGTGGCCAAAGTATTGGAGTTTCAGCTTCAACATCAGTCCTTCCAATGAACACCCAGGATTGATCTCCCTTAGGATGGACTGGTTGGATATCCTTGCAGTCCAAGGGACTCTCAAGAGTCTTCTCCAACACCACAGTTCAAAAGCATCAATTCTGCCATGATCAGCTTTCTTCACCGTCCAACTCTCACATCCATACATGACCACTGGAAAAACCATAGCCTTGACTAGACAGACCTTTGTTGGCAAAGTAATGTCTCTGCATTTAAATATGCTATCTAGGTTGGCCATAACCTTCCTTCCAAGGAGTGAGCGTCTTTTAATTTCATGGCTGCAATCACCATCAGCAGTGATTTTGGAGCCCAAAAATAAAGTCTGACACTGTGTCCACTGTTTCCCCATCTATTTCCCATGAAGTGATGGGACCAGATGCCATGATCTTAGTTTTCTGAACGTTGAGCTTTAAGCCAACTTTTTTACTCTCCTCTTTCACTTTCATCAAGAGGCTCTTTAGTTCTTCTTCACTTTCTGCCATAAGGGTGGTATCATCTGCATATCTGAGGTTATTGATATTTCTCCCGGCAATCTTGATTCCAGCTTGTGTTTCTTCCAGCCCAGCGTTTCTCATGATGTACTCTGCATATAAGTTAAATAAGCAGGGTGACAATATACAGCCTTGACGTACTCCTTTTCCTATTTGGAACCAGTCTGTTGTTCCATGTCCAGGTCTAACTGTTGCTTGCTGACCTGCATACAGGTTTCTCAAGAGACAGGTCAGATGGTCTGGTATTCTCATCTCTTTCAGAATTTTCCACAATTTATTGTGATCCACACAGTCAAAGGCTTTGGCATAGTCAATAAAGCAGAAATAGATGTTTTTCTGGAACTCTCTTGCTTTTTCGATGATCCAGCGGATATTGGCAATTTGATCTCTGGTTCCTCTGCCTTTTCTAAAACCAACTTGAACATCTGGAAGTTCACGGTTCACGTATTGCTAAAGCCTGGCTTGGAGAATTTTGAGCATTACGTTACTAGCATGTGAGATGACTGCAATTGTGCGGTAGTTTGAGCATTCTTTGGCATTGCCTTTCTTTGGGATTGGAATGAAAACTGACCTTTTCCAGTCCTGTGGCCACTGCTGAGTTTTCCAAATTTGCTGGCATATCGAGTGCAGCACTTTCACAGCATCATCTTTGAGGATTTGCAATAGCTCAACTGGAATTCCATCACCTCCACTAGCTTTGTTCATAGTGATGCTTTCCAAGGCCCACTTGACTTCACATTCCAGGATGTCTGGCTCTAGGTGAGTGATCACGCCATCGTGATTATCTGGGTCGTGAAGATCTTTTTTGTACACTTCTTCTGTGTATTCTTGCCACCTCTTCTTAATATCTTCTGCTTCTGTTAGGTCCATACCATTTCTGTCCTTTATCGAGCCTATCTTTGCATGTAATGTTCCTTTGGTATCTCTAATTTTCTTGAAGATATCTCTAGTGTTTCCCAATCTGTTGTTTTCCTCTATTTCTTTGCATTGATCACTGAGGAAGGCTTTCTTATCTCTCCTTGCTATTCTTTGGAACTCTGCATTCAGATGGGATTATCTTTCCTTTTCTTCTTTGCTTTTCACTTCTCTTAGATCAGATGATAGCAATTTTTCCTCTAATCCTTAAATCTATGATTCTGAAAATTTCATTTTGAGAAATAGTTACAAATTTTGAATTTTATTTTGCCATGTTTCTGTTAATAATAACAGATATGTTTAATAATAGGGTTTACCAAATGAGAAATTGATAAATAGTTATAGGTAGAACTGAGAATGGAAACAGTAGTTTGGAGGTTAGAAACAATATATGGATACATCCAATAGACTTTCCACTTATTGGACATGAGGGATAAAAGAGGTTAAAATGAAAGAATATTCTGTACTATGTTGATGAAGCATGTAAGAGAAGAATGAAACCAACAGTAGAATTAAAGACCAAAAAAGAGATTAGTATGAAGATGGCAAACTAGGATGTAATATTGTATTTAAGAAACAAATAGTTGTTATTATCAAATGAATGCAATGAATGGGGGAAAATAATGCACTAGAATCTCATTATGGAGCATAAATTGTCAAGAACCTAATCTGTTTTGGATTCCATCCCCTGAGATTTATTTTTATAGCAGCAAAATAGACCTGATTATAAAAATGGTCTTTTCATAAACTCAAATGACTCCATTCTGAGAAGTTATTCTGTTTGGTCAGAACCTTGTTTTAAATCAAGATTCCTGTGAATTTCCACAAATGATTCCCTTCAGAATGTAAAATAGCACATGGCAGGGCTGGAGACATAGACTAGAATTAGGAGGGCTGTGTACTACTTTAAACTTTGCCACAAGTCATGGGAATTTGGGCAAGTCTTCATTTCTTTCTTTGTGTGAGTCCTCTTTTCATTTCTGTGACACACTGTCGTAGGCTGCTGCTGCTGCTGCCGCTAAGTCGCTTCAGTCGTGTCCGACTCTGTGCGACCCTATAGACGGCAGCCCACCAGGCTCCGCCATCCCTAGGATTCTCCAGGCAAGAATACTGGAGTGGGTTGCCATTTCCTTCTCCAGTGCATGAAAGGGAAAAGTTAAAGTGAAGTCGCTCAGTCGTGTACGACTCTTAGCGACCCCATGGACTGTAGCCTACCAGGCTCCTCCATCCATGGGATTTTCCAGGCAAGAGTACTGGAGTGGGGTGCCATTGCCTTCTCGTAGGCTACTTTATTTTAAATCTTCTTCTATATTCTAATAGTGTTCTCTAGTCATCTCAAAATTTTTACTACACCTCAAAATTGGGAATACACATTGTGTTGGAATATTTAAAAGGACATTGCTAGACACATCCATATGCTATTGACTCAAGTAAGTTCAGTCACTTAGTTGTGTCTGACTCACTGCGACTCCATGGACTGCAGCACATCAAGCTTCCTTTTCCATCACAAACTCTCAGAGCATCCTCAAACTCATGTCCATCTAGTTGGTGATGCTATCCAACCAGCTCATCCTCTGTTATCCCCTTCTCTTCCTGCCTTCAATCTTTCCCAGAATCAGAGTCTTTTCTAATCAATCAGCCCTTAGAATCAGGTGGCCAAAGTATTGGAGCTTCAGCTTCAGAATCAGACCTTTCAATGAGTATTCAGGAGTGACTTCCTTTAGGATTGACTGGTTTTATCTCCTTGCAGTCCAAGGGACTCTCAAGAATCTTCTCCAACATCGCAGTTCAAAAGCATCAATTCTTCAGTGCTCAGCTTTCATTATGGTCCAACTCTCACATCCATACATGACTACTGGAAAAACCATACCTTTGACTAGTTGGACTTTTGTTGGCAAAATAATGCCTCTGCTTTTTAATATGCTGTCTAGGTTGATCATGGCTTTTCTTCCAAGGAGCACACATCTTTTAATTTCATGGGTGCAGTCACCATCTGCAGTGATTTTGGAGCCCAAGGAAATAAAATCTGTCACTGTTTCCACTGTTTCCTCATCTATTTTCCATAAAGTGATGGCGCCGGATGCCATAATCTTCATTTTTTGAAAGTTGAATTTTAAGTGAACTTTCTCACTCTCCTCTTTCACTTTTATCAAGAGGCTCTTTAGTTCTTCACTTTCGGCCGTTAAGGGTAGAGTCACCTGAGTATCTGAGTTTGTTGATATTTCTTTCTGCAATCTGAATTCCAGCTTGTGCTTCATCCAGCCTGGCATTTTGCATGATGTAATATGCATATAATCTAAATAATCAGGGTGACAATATACAGCCTTGACATACTCCTTTCCTGATTTGGAACCAGTCCATTGTTCCATGTCCAGTTCTAACTGTTGCGTCCTGACCTGCATATAGATTTCTCAGGAGGCAGGTAAGGTGGTCTGGTATTCCCATCTCTTTAAGAATTTTCCAGTTGGTTGTGATCTACACAGTTAAAGGCTTTGGCATAGTCAATGAAGCAGAAGTAGATGTTTTTCTGGCATTATCTTGCTTTTTTGATGATCCAACAGATGTTGGCAATTTGATCTCTGGTTCCTTTGACTTTTCTAAATCCAGCTTGAACATCTGGAAGTTGACAGTTCACGTGCTGTTGAAGCCTACCTAGCTTAGAGAATTTTGAGCATTACTTTGCTAGCGTGTGAGATGAGTACAATCGTGCGGTAGTTTGAACATTTTTTGGCATTGCCTTTGTTTGGGGCTTTAATGAATTGACGTTTCCCAATCCTGTGGCCACTGCTGAATTTTCCAAATTTGCTGGCATATCAAGTGCAGCACGCTCACAGCATCATCTTTTAGGATTTGAAATAGCTCAACTGGAATTTCATCACCTCCACTAGCATTGTTCGTAGTGATGCGTCCTAAGGCCCACTTGATGTTGCACTCCAGGATATGTGGCTCTAGGTGAGTGATCACACCCTCATGATTATCTGGGCCATGAAGATCTTTTTTGTACAGTTCTTCTTTGTATTCTTGCCACTTCTTAATATCTCTGCTTCCATTAGGTCTTCTGTTACTGTTAGGTCTGTTTCTGCTTCTAGTCAAGCTATTGACTACAAGAGGTCAAAAGGGTCCTGCCTAAATAATCAGACAGTTTGAAATTTAAGAAAAATTAAGTGAAGTTTAAAAAGAATCATCAGACTATATAAAACTTATGGAAGTGAAGCGAGTTTTCTATTCCCATCACTAAGGGGAAAGAAAAAAGATATCCAATTGACACCAATAGAAAAGGCTTCAGGGAAACTCCTTGTGGCAATGGGAGTGTCTCCAGTAGAAGAGATATGTCTTTCACTCCATCACTAAATACTTGCTAAGCTACAGAAACTCAGATGTTCCTTCCAAAGGGTGTGATGGAGCAGAGAATGCAAGAGAGATCTTCGGAAAGCCTGAGGTGCTTTTCCTAGACTTTGAGGGTGGGTGATCTGGTAGTAAGAGTATAGAGACTAACTCCTGTTGTTTAAAGTCATGAAGTCAATAGGATTTACTGTTGAAGGCTGAATGAGATGAAAAGATCACAGGCGATGCACAGAGCCCTAGCGTTTAGAAGGGCAAAAGTTCACAAACTTCCTGGGGGACAAATGAACATCCTGCAGAGGTGGCTGGGTTTGAGGCATCTTGATGGATTCTAGTCAATGCCAAGTGATAGGAGCAGATGACCTCTGACAAAGAAAAGGAGGTAGCCTCTTAGGGGTTAGAACTGTAGGGGGATAGTGAATAGAACATCAGCCAGAAAGTGGATTGCCATATCCAGGAACTGGGCAGCATAATGCTTTCCAAGTAGTTTCTAAAAAATCATTATGTGTAAGACAGCAGAGAATCAGCACTTTGTTATCTGATGTACAGATAACCTCGGTGACCATATCACAGCAGTGGTTAGTCAACTAACATTTTTGATTTTCATCTTTCCAACAGCATCTGAAAGACTCATGAGGAGACAAGATGACAGGGAAAAAACAAAAACACCACTTAGGCCCTACCTCAGGTCTCCTTGCCACAGGGCAAACCTAATCTGGGGAGATGAGGGATTACAGATTGAAGTTTGAGTTTGGCAGGGCTGAGTATATTAGTATACTTAAAAATTAGTTGCAGTTGCAAAGCATGTCTTGTTTTAATACCTTAAAATTTATGGCAAGCTGGTGACTCATTAAGAATGTCATCTAGGGCAAGGGAAGGAAAACCTGGTGGGAGATGTTTAAAGGCAGTAATTAAAGAAAAGTAAGACTTTGCAGTTCCAATCATGAACTCATTCTGTATCACTGGATAGTCTCTCTTTATTGACATATAAATCTGCAAGTAGCCTTTCACTGATATTATTCTTTCAGTAACAAAACATTAAATGCTACTCTGAATTGGCCAATGTCCTGGATGCTGTGGATAAACTGGAGATTTATAAAACTATCCTATATATTCTTTGTTCACCAAAATTACAGATATTTGGACTGATGAACAAATCTGGAACTTCATTGAGGGAGGTAAAATACTCAGGTGTCTCTATGGTATGTGTGCATGCATGCTAAGTCACTTTAGTCATGTCTGACTCTTTGCGATCCTGTGGATCATAGCCCACCTGGCTCCTCTGTCCACGGGATTCTCCAGGCAATAATACTGGAATGGGCTTCCATGCCCTTCTCCGGGAGATCTTCCCGACTCAGGGATCGGATCCACTTCTCCTATGTCTCCTGCATGGGCAGGCAGGTTCTTTACCCCTAGTGCCACCTGGGAAGCCCCTGTATGGTATAGAGCATCCCTTAAATTAATATTAATTATGGTTTCATTAGAGATCTTTTGGAGACTCTCTCTCGGCACATTTATTAATGCTCACCAAAAAGCTTCAGGTAAAGCCAGGGCTTAAGTGGATGGAGAGGTACTGAGTGTATTTCAATGAGCGGAAAGAAAAGTGCATTAAAGTGGAGAGAAATGTACTAGCATTTTGCACAATGAGCACTAGCTCTGCCTGCTCATTTCCTTCAGTACACAGTGTCCTTTCATTTCCCCCAAACACTCATATTCCACAACCATATGCTCTAAATGGACACTTCACAGTTAGGAAAATAAATTGAGAGTGTATTACTTGTTTATCTTCAAATGATTAACCTTAATGTTTAGAGAAAGCATGGAATCCAGAACAAATAGATGTTTTATGGGATTAATGTGTAGAGTTATGGCATTTATGTTTCTACTAGGTATTGTGCTCTAACTTGTGTCTATACAGTAGTTTGTTATAGAATGTTACGATTTTCATTTAATTAAAAACATGAATGGAGATATTTTTTTATCTTTTGAGAGATAACATAAAAACTATTCTTAGAGTAATAAATGAAATGGACAAAAACAAAATGTTTAACATAACGGGGATATCACATAATAATTACTATAGAGATATTCAAAAGAAGTTAGACAGTCCTTCAACTGTTGCTTGTAAAATATTTAAAGATAGTCCTTCATTCTTGAAGACTTTTATAGTGATGAATTAATTCTCAAAGTTTTCCACTATGTTTATTTATTATTGTCTATGAATAAAAGTCATAATCATAAAATAATCTTGTGATATAGGTCAGAAAATTATTTATCAGTGTTGAAGACATTAGCATGAAAGATGTGATTTCTATTCCAAGGGTTCTAGTTTGACTTCCTCAAACTAATTTTTCAATTCAAAACTATTAACTTTAAAATTGAATATTTAAATTAGCTAGCTTTATTCTCTCTTTTGAGAAAAATGTATGGTATGTTACCAGGTCATGCACTTCAGTACTAAAATTGCCTTAATATTCCCCTACCTAAAAATAAAAAAAAAAAACCCTTTCCTCCTAGCTTGCCATGCTTCAGCCACATTATCCTTGATTACTGTTTTAATTGTTACAAACTTTCTCCAAGTGTGGGACACAAACTACAAGATCTAGAGTCACTTCAGGCATTCACCTTGTCAGACCTTTCATCATAATATAAATATGTTATGGGCCATTTTCACTGCCTCGGTATATTCAGTGATGGAGCAAAAGTAATAGTGAAGAAGCTGCTGGGGCCAGGCTCAAACAAAGCAGTGACACAAAGACATATTAAATATAATTTAGAGGCTAGTCCCGCTTAATAACATCATTGATGAAACCATGAAAAATATCAATTTTACTAAATAAAACACTTGAATACAAATCTTTTAATAATCTGCATGACAAAATAGAAAGTTTGTAGTAAGTACCCCTCCAAAATCACTGCAGACATGCTACTGCAGCCATCAAATTAAAAGATGCTTGCTCCTTGGAAGAAAATTTATGACAAAACTAGACAGCATATTAAAAAGCAGAGACATTACTCTGCCAACAAGCGTCTGTATAGTCAAACCTATGGTTTTTCCAGTAGTCATCTATGGATGTGTGAGTTGGACCATTAGGAAGGCTGAGTACCGAAGAATTGATGCTTTTGAACTGTGGTGTTGGAGAAAACTCTTGAGAGCCCCTTGGGGTATAGGGAGATCCAGTTAATCCTAAGGGAAATCAACCCTGAATATTCATTGCAAGGACTGATGCTGAAGCTGAAGCTCCAATACTTTGGTCACTTGATGCAAAGAGCCAACTCATCGGAAAAGACCCTGATGCTGGAAAAGACAGAAGGCAGGAGGAGAAGGGGATGACAGAGGATGAGGTGGTTGGATGGCATCACTGACTCTATGGACATGAGTTTGAGCAAGCTCTGGGAGATGTGATGGACAAGGAGGCCTGGCGTGCTCAGTCCATGGGGTTGCAAAGAGTCACACACAACTGAGCAACTGAACAACAACACAACTGCATACAGAAGTCCAATGCTTGCCTCAGGGAAAAGCTTTGTGCTTTTGTTCACCATTATGTGTGTGTTTTTTTTTAATTGTGAGACAAGTTAGCCATCCAGTCTTCCATAGAACATCATTTCTACTTCAAAGAAAGACTGATAGAGAAACTATAATCAAGCTTGAACATATCTTGGCAGATATTTTCTTTAAAATGAACTAAGTAGGTCTGCCACTTCAAGGAAGAGTAACTGACAGAATTTGATACCAACCACAAAGAAAATTCATCGTGGATTTATTGCAGTTCTTTTAAGATATATATATATATATATAAATATATATAGTCTTCCATGGTGGCTCAGACAGTAAAGCTTCTTGCCTACAATGCGGGAGACCCAGGTTCAATTCCTGGGTCGGGAAGATCCCCTGAAGAAGGAAATGGCAACCCACTCCAGTACTCTTGCCTAAAAAAGTCTATGGACAGAGGAGCCTGGTGGGCTCAGTCCATAGGATCACAAAGAGTCGGACACGACTGAGTGATTCCACACTCACACTCATACATATATATATAAAACGTTTGATTTCTAACATAGTGAAAATATAAGTAATATACCTTACTTAAAGGAATACCCTTTGAGAATCTCAATAATTTTTTGAATTGTAAGTGATCTTTAAAAGCAAAAGTTTTAAAAAACAAAGTTTGAAACATTGTAGTCACTCAGCCTATCCATCAATGGAAAGAGTAAAGGCTAGAGAAGTAATTGTGTGTAAGGTCATGAAGATCATGTCTGAAGAACCTTATACCTGTATCTCATATGAACTACTGATAGACTAAGTGAGATATTGGCATTTAAGATTTCCAAGATGAAACAGGTGAATGAGAATGGTGAGAGATGAGTTGTGGTTAAAAAGTTGTTCATCGTATCTTCCTTCTTCTGAATTCAGTCAGATAGTAAGGTACTTTATTGTTTCTATTACAACAGCTCACATCATTTATCCCATTCTTTTATTTTTTGTTATTTTAATTAAGCCCAGGCCCAAACCACCTCAGGTCTAGTCTGCCCATTTCTATCATTTCTGTGCCATCAGTCCTTTGTTCTTCCAACCCATCCTACAATCTACTAACTGATTAGCTTTCTTAAAGTCAGTCTTGTCTACATTATCATCAACCTTTAAACTCAATCAGTTGTAAAAAAACTGATTTAATGAGATGATAAATTTTAAGTTTCTCAACAATTGCCAAAGGCCTAAGAACCTCTCTAAGTATATATTTTCCTCTTTCTTTAAAGAAAAAGTACTTCAATGAAAGCAAATTATTATTTTTCTCTTTAAATATACTAAATCTACTTCAGTCTTAATACCTTTCTTTATATCATGTTCTCCCACATGAAATGAATAGTCCTTGCCTCATCATCTTATATATAGATTTAATGAGATAATCCTTATGAAGCAATTAGTACAATCCTTGAAAAGTCTATTATTTTTTATCCTTACTGTTAACATTACTGGTATAATGTGAGAACCTTCAAGGCAAAGACTATGCCTTGTGTCTTATTGGAGTCTCCATTACATAGGAGATATTTGTACATAGAGTGCATGTTCACAAAATATATATGGTTGATAGTAATTCTTATCCTCATGTTGACTAAGTGTCTTTAAAGATTTGAAGAAGAGCCACTTATCTAAAAAAGTCTGCTTAACAAGGCATAAGCTTTTAAGAAATATGTCAAAGTAAAGTATAATACTCAAATTCAGGGCATCAAAAAAGGATTAGACATATAATTCTGTCCAAGAATATCACATATCTTCATCACCTAAGCAAAAAATAATCATCATAAACATCACAGGATTTTGTGAAAGTCTAATTAATCAACTTTTCTAGGTAACTGAAGTTAAATCAGAGTTCAGTTTAATGAGACTACTTGAGTGGGTAGCCATTCTCTTCTCCAGGGACTCTTCCTGACCCAAGGATCAAACCCGGATCTCTGGTCTGAGCCAACAAGGAAGCCCATGTTGGAAACTAAGTAGCGTCAAAAACAAGAAGGTTACATTGGCTCTTAAGAAATAGTTGTTCAAAACTGGAGAGTTTGGCAATTCTCTCGATATTGTGCCTCTGACACTGGAGAGTGAAGCAAGTGTAGAAGTCTGCTCTGTTCCACCCATGCCATGCATGTAGAATAGTACTCAAAAACACTCTTCCATTTGTTAACATCACAAGGAGATTGGACATTTTTTGGAATAAAATGTACATATTGAAGACCTAAACAGAGCAATGTAGAAGCCGAACTGGCTAAAAGAAACAATGTCTTTTTTGTCAATTTCAAAAAGACATAAATTTAATAACAGATTAACCAGAATATGAGGAGCTAGTGCCCTGAAAAAAGCAATCAGGTTCAGTTACAGGGTATGTGGGAGAAACGCCCTCAGTTTCATGCCATTTGACGCCAACAAAAAGTCACTCTCTCTGTAATCAGTCTGTGTAATAATGTGCGTAGTTCTATTAGATGATATTCAGTTCAGTTCAGTGGCTCAGTCGTGTCCATCTCTTGGTGACCCCATGAACCGCAGCACACCAGGCATCTCTGTCCATCACCAACTCTCAGAGTCCACCCAAACCCATGTCCATTGAATCGGTGATGCCATCCAACCATCTCATCCTCTGCCATCCCCTTCTTCTCCTGCCCTCAATCTTTCCCAGCATCAGGGTCTTTTCCAGTGAGTCAGCTCTTCGCATCAGGTGGCCAAAGTGTTGGAGTTTCAGCTTCAACATCTATCCTTCCAATGAATATTCAGGACTGATCTCCTTTAGGATGGACTGGTTGGATCTCCTTGCAGTCCATGGGACTCTCAAGAGTCTTCTCCAACACCACAGTTCAAAAGCATCAATTCTTCTGCGCTTAGCTTTCTTTATAGTCCAACTCTCACATCCATGGTATGCTTGACTTCTATTCAAATACCACTCAGATCATTTAAAATCTGTTTGTGAGAGAGGGTGTATGTTCTCAAGATGGAAGTCATTTTCAAGTAATAAAAAAATTTTGCTGAAGGAAATCTATGGAGGAAATAAAACAAAATAGCAATCAGATGAAAAGCTTGTAGCAAAATTCTCTCTTGTAGCAAAATTCTCTCTTAAAACGTCCTGTTCACAAAATGTTTTGATGGACTATTTTTGTTTTCAAAAGAGTATGCTTAAAGCTTGGAAAAATAGGCCAATTTAAAACACAGAAGGAGCTAAATGATTCTACTTAATGAAGTGGGAGGAAGTTTTTAAGGTTTTACTTTAGCCAAATTAGAGAAGGAAAAAGAGAGAGAGAGAGAGAGAGAGAGAGAGGATCAATAGAGCAAGAGGACAAGAAGTGGAAGAAAATATTTGTCCAGTGAGAGAGTCCTCAAACTACTATCCCTTCTCCACTATTAGCCACAAATCTAAAGACTCTACCATAAACAATCACCTAATATAAATAGTACTTTGCAGAACTCAAGGAAAAATCTCTCTGTTCTGTATTTTTGTCATTATCAGATAAAGAAAATAAAAAGAAAATATTCATGCATGAAATTAGTAATTTGGGGGGACTAGAACTTTAGGAACGAGATGTAGTAAGAGACACTAAACTCCCAGTGAGCTCTCAGAGACACTGAAGACACAAGGCCGGGCTTTGTTTAGCCGCAAAAATTGGGAAAATCTAGGGTGGTAGAAATGACATCAATGTGACACAACAAAACAGGTCTCAGCACAGACCAGCATGGTAGACGTATTCCTGCCTGCGATGGGAGCTAAATAATTAGATCAACTTTCTGTAATGTGATTATGCTTTCTTAGAATGAGTAGTTGTCACAGTTGCTGTTGTGGAAAAGTAATTAATTATGTGAAGTAATTATAGTTTTCCCTCAAGTATACTTAGGTTTGAATATTTTCCTAGAAATTAAAAAAAGCAATATTGTTTGTATGTTGATAGGTAGTGTGCTATTTGGGGACAGAATTAGAGTAGAACTCGACATCAACAGAATGTGGAAGCAAGTCTGTGAAACTAAAGCAGTGATAGAGTGACATGTTAACATAAACAGTATCTTTGAGTTTGAAGAGGCAGCTTAAAATGAATATCCTATTTGGTAGAGGGAACTGCTTTATAAAAAACTGTATGTCTAAAGAAAAGGATTGGCATAAACCAGGCAAACATAGTCATACCACTTACAGTTTTGCAATTGCACAGAAAATCACCATGAATAAGGTGCAAAAATGCAATAATGTTGGAAGTGTGTTAAATGTGCATATTTAAGTGTTTTGATTAATTTCAACCTAGAATTCAGTAAGTTCTGCCGTGATCATTCAGTATTCATGTATTCAGCATGCTGAATTACCAAAACAAAAATAAAATACTTCTTTGGAAGAAGGATTTGAAATAAAGCCCTTGTGTATTTAGAATATTAAAACAGTCATATTTCTTTGAAGAAATGTTGTAATGGAAAGTGAATCAGGGATGATTATGGGAATATGTTGTCTACAGTGAATTTCTCACCTATTAATTAATACGACTATATATGTGTGAAGCATAATAGAGGCAGTTATATAAAGAATGATTTCAAAGTGAAAGAGAAAATCACTCAGCTGTGTCTGACTCTTTGTGACCCCCATGGAGTAGTCAGTCCCTGGAATTCTCTAGGCCAGATATACTGGAGTGGGTAGCCTTTCCCTTCTCTGGGGGATCTTCCCAACCTAGGGATCTAACCCAGGTCTCCCCCATTGCAGCTGGATTCTTTACCAGCTGAGCCACCAGGGAAGCCCAAAAATACTGGAATGGGTACCCTATCTCTCCTCCAGTGGATCTTCCCAACCCAGGAATCGAACTGGGGCCTCCTGCAGGTGAATTCTTTCCTACATGAGCTATAAGCGGTCATTGATATTAAAAACAAAAATAAAATAGAAAAGATTGCTAGATGCAGAAATGAAAAAGTCATGAATACTCTCAGAGATTAATGAAAAGAAGCAGGGATTTGAAATTAGAAACCCCGGGGTTTAAACCTTGGCATTACTGTTTATGAACCCTATTATTTGCATAAGAAACTAAAATGGAAATAATAATGTTAATGAACCCATGTTTGTATGCTCACTGTGCAATGAGGCTAACCAAACCAGAAACATTAGACTTTGGGCCAGAGAAAAGTTTATTTCAGGACCCTGAAAGGAGGTGGGGCTAATGGTAAAGAACCCACCTGCCAATGCAGGAGACATAAGAGCAACAGATACAATACCTGGGTCAGGAAGATCCCCTGGAGGAGAGCATGACAATCCATTCCGATATTCTTGCCTGGAGAATCCCATGGACAGAGGAGCCTGGTGGACTACACAGACCATAATATCGCTGAGTCAGACATGACTGAAGCGACTTCACATGAATGCAAGGAGAATGTGTGGCTCATGCCCCTGCAAATGCCAAACTCTCCAAAGAGTTTCAGCAAAGTGTTTCTAAAGATCAGGTGATGGAGGGCTGACCCAGGGTATGTGATCTGCTGGTACACAATTCTCTGATTGGTTGATGTTGAGCTGAGAGGGCCGTTGACATCATCAGCCCTTACCTGCTAGTATGTCAGGGGCTACAGGCTCACCATCATCAAGTAAATAATTTCTTCAATTTGGTGGTGGTTTTAGCATGTGAAAAACTCAGGAAATATGAATGAGATACTCTTATCTAAGTACTGAAGAGATATAGCAAAGGATATGGGGGAGGAGTCTGTTCCCAGCAAAACCCCTAAGGTCAGGCTCCAGATACAACAAAATTGACATGTGATGATTTTTAGGTAGAAAATTGTTTCTCAGATTATATAGCATGATGGCTGACATAATTGAAATATATGCCAAAAGTGTTGAATGCGATTCTGGGAAGGAACTTTGAGTTTGAGGTCCAAATTGAGTGTTGTTGATATGTGTTAGAGAAGAAAAATAAAGAAGTAATATTAAGAAGTTCATGGAGCAAGATATATTTTATAATTTGTTTCATTTCTTTCCCAAAGTAGGGAGAAATGGAATATTTCCTGCCATATCAGTAAACCAAG
This sequence comes from Giraffa tippelskirchi, assembly GCF_054371585.1. Lineage (NCBI taxonomy): Eukaryota > Metazoa > Chordata > Mammalia > Artiodactyla > Giraffidae > Giraffa > Giraffa tippelskirchi. The sequence goes on along the minus strand of NC_137285.1, from coordinate 86,867,480 downwards.
GATGTCACAGTTCAGTTCAGTCACTCAGTTGAGTCTGACATCTTGCAACCCATGGCCTGCAGTATGCCAGGCTTCCCTGTCTATCACCAACTCCCAGATCTTGCTCAAACTCATATTCATCGACTCGGTGATGACATCCATCCATAACTTCCTCTGTCGTCCTCTTATCCTCCTGCCTTCAATCTTTCCCAGAATCAGGATCTTTTCCAATGAGTCAGTTCTTTGCATCAGGTGGCCAAAGTATTGGAGTTTCAGCTTCAGCATCAGTCCTTCCAGTGAATATTCAGAACTAATTTCCTTTAGGATTGACTAGTTTAAAGTCCTTGCAGGCCAAGGGACGCACAAGAGTCTTCTCCAACACCACAGTTCAAAAGCATCAATTCTTCGGCGCTCAGCTTTCTTTATAGTCCAACCCTCACACCCATACATGACTACTAGAAAGCCATAACTTCAACTAGATGGACCTTTGTCGACAAAGTAGTGTCTCTGATTTTTAACATGCTGTCTAGGTTGGTCATAGCTTTTCTTTCAAGGAGTAAGCGTCTTTTAATTTCATGGCTGCAGTCACCACCTACAGTGATTTTGGAGCCCCCAAAGATAAAGTCCAACATTGTTTTCATTGTTTTCCCGTCAATTTGCCAAGAAGTGATGGGACCAGATTCCATGATCTGTGTTTTTTGAATGTTGAGTTTCAAGCCAACTTTTTCATTCTCCTCCTTTACTTTCATCGAGTCTCTTTAGTACTTCTTTGCTTTCTGTCAAAAGGGTGGTGTCATCTGCATATCTGAGTTTATTAATATTTCTCCCAGCAATCTTGATTCCAGCTTCTGCTTCATCCAGCCCAGCATTTTGCATGATGTACTCTGCATAGAAGTTAAATAAGCACGGTGACAATATACAGACTTGACATATTCCTTTCCCAGTTTAGAACCAGTCTGTTGTTCCATGTCTAGTTCTAAATGTTGCTTCTTGACCTGCATACAGATTTCTTAGGAAGCAGGTCAGGTGGTCTGGTATTCCCATCTCTTGAAGAATTTTCCACAGTTTGCTGTGATCCACACAGTCAAAGGCTTTGATATAGTCAATAAAGCAGAAGTAGATGTTTTCCTAAAACTCTCTTGCTTTTTCTATGATCCAATGGATGTTGTCAATTTGATCTCTGGTTCCTCTGCCTTTTCTAAATCCAGCTTCAACATCTGGAAGTTCATGGTTCACATACTGCTGTAGCCGGGCTTGGGGAATTTTGAGTATTACTTTGCTAGTGTGAGAGATGAGGGCAATTGTGCTTTAGTTTGAACATTCTTTGGCATTGCCTTTCTTTGGGATTGGAATGAAAACTGACCTTTTCCAGTCCTGTGGCCACTGCTGAGTTTTCCAAATTTGCTGGCATATCGAGTGCAACGCTTTCACAATATCATCTTTCAGGATTTGAAATAGCTCAACTGGAATTCCATTACCTCCACTAACTTTGTTCATTGTGATGTTTTCTAAGGCCCACTTCACTTTTTATTCCAGAATGTCTGGCTTTAGGTGAGGGATCACACCATCGTGGTTGTATGGGCCATGAAGATCTTTTTTGTATAGTTATTTTGTTTATTCTTGCTACCTCTTCTTAATATCTTCTGCTTCTGTTAGGTCCATACCATTTCTGACTTCTTTATGCTCATCTTTGTATAAAATGTTCCCCTGGTATCTTTAATTTCCTTGAAGAGGTCTCTAGTCTTTCCCCTTCTATAGTTTTCCTCTATTTGTTTGCAATCATCACTGAGGAAGGCTTTCTTATCTCTCCTTGCTATTCTTTGGAACTCTGCATTCAAATGGGTATACCTTTCACTTGGTTCCTTTGCCTTTATCTTTTCTTTTCTCAGCTACTTGGAAGGCCTCCTCAGACAATCATTTTGCCTTTTGCATTTCTTTTTCTTGGGGATGGTCTTGATCACTGCTTCCTGCACAATATCATGAACCTCCATCCATAGTTTTTCAGGCACTCTGTCTATCAGATCTAATCCCTTGAATCTATTTGTCACTTCCACTATATAATTGTAAGGGATTTGATTTAGGTCATACCTGAATGGTCAAGTGGTTTTCCCTGCTTTCCTCAAATTAAGTCTGAATTTTTAAATAAAGAGTTCATGATCTGAGCCACAGTCAGCTTCTGGTCTTGCTTTTGCTGACTGTATAGAGCTTCTCCATATTTGGCTGCAAAAAATAAAATCAATCTGATTTCAGTACTGACCATCTGGTGTTGTCCATGTGTAGAGTCTACTCTTGTGTTGTTGGAAGAGGGTGTTTGCTAACCCGTGCATTTTCTTGGGAAAACTCTGTTAGCCTTTGCCCTGCTTCACTGTGTACTCCAAGGCCAAATTTCCCTGTTACTCCAGCTATCTCTTGACTTCCTACTTTTCATTCCAGTCCCCTATAATGGAAAGGGCATCTTTTTTGGATGTTAGTTCTAGAAGGTTGTAGGTCATCATAGAACTGTTCAACTTCAGCTTCTGCAGCATTACTGGTTGGGGCATAGTCTTAGACTACTGTGATATTGAATGGTTTGCCTTGGAAACGGAGAGAGATCATTCTTTCATTTTTGCGATTGCACCCAAGTATTGCATTTCAGACTGTTTTTTTGGCTATGAGTGTTACTCCATTTCTTCTAAGGGATTCTTGCTGACAGTAGTAGATATAATGGTCATGTGAATTAAATCCACACATTCCAGTCCATTTTGGTTCACCCATTCCTCGAATGTCGATGTTCACTCTTGCCATCTCCTCTTTGACCCCTTTTAATTTACCTTAATTCATGGACCTATCATTCCATGTTTCTATGCAATATTGTTCTTTACAGCATCAGACTTTACTTCCATCACCAGTCACATTCACAACTCAGCGTTATTTTCACTTTGGCTCCATCTCTTCATTCTTTCTGGAGTTATTTCTCCACGATCCTCCAGTAGCATACTGGGCACCTACTGCCCTGTGGAGTTTATCTTTCAATGTCTTATTTTTTTGCATTTTCATACTGTTCATGGGGTTCTCAAGGCAAGAATACTGAAATGGTTTGCTATTACCTTCTCAAGTGGACCAACTTTTCTCAGAATTCTCCAGCATGACTGGTCCATCTTGGGTGACCCTACGTGGAATGGCTCATAATTTCATTGAGTTAGACAAGGCTGTGGTCCATATGATCAGTTTGATTAATTTTCTGTCATTGTGGTTTTCATTCTGTCTGCCTCTGATGAATAAGGATAAGAGGCTTATGGAAGCTTCCTGATGGGAGAGACGGTCTGTGGGAGAAACTGGGTCTTGTTCTGACGAGCAGGACCAGGCTCAGTACAACTTTAATCCAATTTCCTGTTGATGGGTGGGGCTGTGTTCCCTCCCTGTTGTTTCACCAAACTATATTGTAGGTAATCAAGATAATGGTGACCTCCTTCAAAAGGTCTGGTGCACACACTGCAGCACTTAGTGCCCCTGACCCTGCAGCAGGCCACCGACTGACCCACGCCTCCATCTGAGACTCCTGGACACTTGCAGGCAAGTCTGAGATCAACTGAGATGGCAGAGTAGAAGGACGTGTGCTCATCTTCTCCTGAGAGAACTCCAAAATTACAGCTTACTTCTCAACAACCATCAAAAGGAGCATGTTGGATCCCACCAAATAAGGCGCCCCATGTCCAAGGGCAAAGGAGAAGCCCCAATAAGACAGTAGGACAGGTGAAATCATGTTTAGGATCAAACCCCAGACCTGCCAGAGATGCTCGGAGGGATCAAACAAAACCTCATGTGCACCAGGACCCAGAGATCCCACAGAGACTGAGCCAGACCTGCCTTTGAGTGTTTGAGTGTCTCCTGCAGAGGTATGGGTCAGCAGTGGCCTGCCACAAGGGCAGTAGCACTGGGTGCAGGAGACCTAGGTCACACAGCGTGTGGCATAAGCCCTCTTGGAGGAGGTTGCCATTAATCCCAGCATAGAGCTGCTGAGCAGACAACCCACAAACTGCAGAACAATTATACAAAATGAATTTTTGTGCTGTTAAGAAAGTTCTGGGATGCACAACAGATTTCCCAACCTGGGGATCTGGCAAAGGGACCAAGAACCTCCAGGAAATTTGACTTCTGGAGGCCAGTGGGATTTGACTACAGAACTTCCACAGGACTGGGGAAACAGACTCTTGGAGGGCACAAACAAAACCTTGTGCACACCAGGACCCAGGAGAAAGGAGCAGTGACCCCACAAGAGACTGAGCCAGACTTGCCTGTGAGTGTCCAAGGATGTCACAGTCATCAATGATTGCAGCCCTCCAGCGTGAGTGGGTGCGCCCTGAGGAAACAGAGCAGAAAAGAATACCTGCCATCTACCAGCCATCAAACTGCAGTGACTTCATGCATTTATTCCATATGATGAGCCCAGAGAAAACTCAGGAGGTAAAACACAGGATAATGATCCCAAATAGCTGAGGTGCACATCAAAGCAATGATTTCAGTGTGCAAAGACACTTGCATCTTCCCATATATAGAAAAGTGCTAAATTCCTTAACTTGAGATATTTGGTTTTCTTTAACAATAATCTTTTGATATTCTGACTACCTGTCCTTTATTGCAAAACTATTATATATCCTAGCTCCTCCCTCATCTCCTCAGAGCAGTTTCTCAAAGGTATATGAAACACTTTCTACCAAGCTGCAGCCCTCAGTTCAGTTCAGTTCAGTCGCTCAATCATATCTGACTCTTTGCGACCCCATGGACTGCAGCACGCTAGGCCTCCCTGTCCATCACCAACTCCCGACGAGTTTGAGTTACTCAAACTAAGTCCATTGAGTCAGTGATGCCATCCAACCATCTCATCTTCTGTCGTCCCCTTCTCCTCATGCCGTCAATCTATCCCGGCATCAGGGTCTTTTCCAGTGAGTAAGTTCTTCACATCAGGTGGCCAAAGTATTGGAGTTTCAGTTTCAGCATCAGTCCTCCCAATGAATATCCAGGACTGATTTTCTTTAGAATGGACTGGTTGGATCCCCTTGCAGCCCAAGGGATTCTCAAGAGTCTTCTCCAACACCACAGTTAAAAAGCATCAATTCTTCAGAGTTCAGTTTTCTTTATAATTCAATTCTCACATCCATACATGACTACTGGAAAAACAATAGCTTTGACTACATGGATCTTTGTTGGCAAAGTAATGTCTCTGCTTTTTAACATGCTATCTAGGTCGATCATAACTTTCCTTCCAAGGACTAAGCATCTTTTAATTTCATAGCTGCAGTCACCATCTGCAGTGATTTTGGAGCCCAAAAAAATAGAGTCTGACACTGTTTCCCCATCTATTTCCCATGAAGTGATCGGACTAGATGCCATGATCTTAGTTTTCTGAATGTTAAATTTTAAGCCAATTTTTTCACTCTGTTTCACTTTCATGAAGAGGCTCTTTAGTTAAGAAAGTGAAATAAAGATAAAGAACTGGAGCTGATGGGTAGAGGCCATTTTCCTTAGAATTTTTGTTTTGAAGGACAATAAAAAATTAGAAAAGGAAAATGCAAGAGCATGAGGATAATTCTTTCAATGTGAAATGAAAGATTTTTGCTTTGTTTTGCTAATTTTTAAAATGGAAGTAGAAAAAGGTCATATTTTTGTGTCAAGAGTATAATATAATCCAGTAGAAAGAGGGAAATTGATAAAATAAAGAAGAGAAAGTGTAAAGTACTGGAATAAAATCTTTGATAAAGAAAGCAGAATAAGAGTCAACACAAAAGGAGGAGTTGTCATAAAGCAAGAATAAAGTCTTCTCTTAAGTTGTAAAAGGAATAAAAATAGAATACTGGAGTAGTTGCAAGAGCTTGCAGATGTGGTAGTAGATATAATCACTTCTAATTAACTGAGTAAGGGCTATAAATAAAGTAGAAGCTCAGTGTGGAAAAAGAACACATGGACAATTTAAGGAGACTTAAAATATATTCACAATGGTCATTTTAAAGAGTGTCAAAACCATATTATGTAAATGTGTTTGAGGGTAAATTTGAGGTTTAGGTTCTGGAATTTAAAAGGAAATCAGTAAGTTTAGTTGTGAATTTTCTCTAGTGTTCCCCAGCTGGTTGTTGCATCTATATGTGGATATAACAATAGCAGTTACTGAAATTAACTGGAGCTTGAAATCTGATGGGCAAGTATAGTAGGAGGGGAGCAAGGGCTACGGGGGTATGGAGATTCCTGACGTTATGGAAAGTACCCCAGGAAAAGACGATAGTAAGGGAGAATGAGGGCTTGCATAGTGAAAAATAGGTAGATTTAATAACGTAGAGAATAAAAAATTTTGAGCCAAGGGTTTCAGAATAAACCAGTTGGAAGGATTGGAGGTGCTGTTAAAAGGATGTTGCTGGAAATTGATACTTTGGTGGGAATACAATTAATAGTGATAACAAATTCTTAGGTATGACTGTGAAATTATATTGCAGATTTAGTGTGGATGAGTAGGAAACACTTATTTCATAGACATTTTTCCAGGTTGCAGCAGTTACTGTTGGGTTTTTGCCCTGATCCTTGACTCTTCCCTGATTTCTCTAAGTTTTGCCTTCAGCCAGAATAGTCTTTTGACTGTACCAATATGTCATCCAAATTCCCACAGCTACCACTTGGAACATTCCATTCTTCCTTGCTCACATGCTCTACTATTTGTTTCTACCTATTCAGTCCTTATTCATTCTTCAAGGAATTCGACTATCATTCAGATGATTCTTCTCTTAATCCATCTAACCTAGAGCAATATTGCCCCATTCAAGAACACTGAATGTATCAGTTCAGTCAGTCACATCCAACCCTTTGCGACCCCATGGACTGCAGCACATCAGGCCTCCCTGTTCAACACCAACTCCCAGAGCTTGCTGAAACACATGTCCATTGAGTCGGTGATGCCATCCAGCTATCTCATCCTCTGTCGTCATCTTCTCCTCCTGCCTTCTATCTTTCCCAGCATCAGTGTCTTTTCCAATGAGTCAGTCTGTGTATCAGGTGCCGAAGTATCAAGCCTTCAGCTTCAGAATAAGTCCTTCCATAGAATATTCAAGACTGATTTCCTTTAGGATGGACTGGTTGGATCTCCTTGCAGTCCAAGGGACTCTCAAGAGTCTTCTCCAACACCACAGTTCAAAAGCATCAATTCTTCAGCGCTCAACTTTCTTTATGGTCCAACTCTCACATCCATACATGACCACTGGAAAAAAACATACCTTTGACTAGATGGACCTTTGTTGGCAAAGAAATGTCTCTGCTTTTTAAGATGCTGTCTAGGTTGGTCATAGGTTTTTTTCCAAGGATCAAGTGTCTTTTAATTTCATGGCTGCAGTCACCATCTAGAGTGATTTTGAAGGCCAAGAAAATAAAGTCTGTCACTGTTTCCATTGTTTCCCCATCTATTTGCCATTACATGATGGAACCAGATGCCACGATCTGCATTTTTTGAATGTTGAGTTTCAAGCCACTTTCTCACTCTCCTCTTTCACTTTCATCAAGAGGTTCTTTAGTTCTTCTTTGCTCTCTGCCATAAGGTTGGTGTCATCTGCATATCTGAGGTAACTGGTATTTCTCCCAGCAATCTTGATTCCAGCTTGTGCTTCATCCAGCCCGGCATTTCTCGTGATGTACTCTGCATAGAAGTTAAATAAACAGGGTGACAGTATACAGCCTTGATGTACTCCTTTTCCTATTTGGAACCAGTCCATTGTTCCATGTCCAGTTCTAACTATTGTTTCTTGACCTGCATACAGATTTCTCAGGACGCCGGTAAGGTGGTCTGGCATTGCCATCTCTTTAGGAATTTTCCACAGTTTATTGTGATCCACACAGTTAAAGGCTTTGGCATAGTCAATGAAGCTGAAGTAGATGCTTTTTCTGGAATTCTCTTGCTTTTTCTATGACCCACTGGATGTTGGCAATTTGGTCTCTGGTTTCTGCAATACATTGAATGTATAGCATACAGAATTTGTTTGACATAAATCCATCAAAACAGCTTCTGTTACCTTTATATATCATGGTGCTCTGTCATTGTAGCTAACTGCTGAAACAACCACAAAATAACCCAATGGTTTAATCATATTATGTTTATTTTTCACTCAGTTTACGATTTCAGAGGGGAATGGTCCATTCAGGGGCCTAGGCTCCTTCTCCTGAGTGGCCCCTAGCTTTTTGGTCTCTTAGGGCCTGGGAATGTGCCAGAGAATCTTGGTCCTCTGACCCAGCCAGCTAAAACACAAAATGAGAAAGCTGATTGTTTAGGGAGTTACATTAGAGTTCCTACAAAGACTTCAGCTTTTACTCTGATTGAAGAATAGTGTCAATTTTTCACCATTGAGGATAATGTTTGCTGTGGGTTTGTCATATATAGCTTTTATTATGTTGAGATATGTTCCTTCTATTCCTGCTTTCTGGAGGGTTTTAATCATAAATGGATGCTGAATTTTGTCAAAGGCTTTTTCTGCATCTATTGAGATAACCATATGGTTTTTTTCTTTCAATTTGTTAATGTGGTGTATTACATTGATTGATTTGCGGATGTTAAAAAAACCTTGCATTCCTGGGATAAAACCCACTTGGTCATGATGTATGATCTTTTTAATATGATGTTGGATTCTGTTTGCTAGAGTTTCAGGAACAAGGCAAGGATGCCCACTTTCACCACTACTATTCAACATAGTTTTGGAAGTTTTGGCCACAGCAATCAGAGCTGAAAAAGAAATAAAAGGAATACAGATAGGAAAAGAAGAAGTAAAACTCTCACTGTTTGCAGACGACATGATTCTCTACATAGAAAACCCTAAAGACTCTACTAGAAAATTACTAGAGTTGATCAATGAATATAGTAAAGTTGCAGGATATAAAATTAACACACAGAAATCCCTTGCATTCCTATACTCCAATAATGAGAAAACAGAAAGAGAAATTAAGGAAACAATACCATTCACCATTGCATCAAAAAGAATAAAATACTTAGGAATATATCTACCTAAAGAAACAAAAGACTTATATATAGAAAACTATAAAACACTGATGAAAGAAATCAAAGAGGACACAAACAGATGGAGAAATATACCGTGTTCATGGATTGGAAGAATTAATATAGTGAAAATGAGTATACTACCCAAAGCAATCTATAGATTCAATGCAATCCCTATCAAGCTACCAATGGTATTTTTCACAGAACTAGAACAAATCATCTCACAATTTGTATGGAAATATAAGAAACCTCGAATAGCCAAAGCAATCTTGAGGAAGAAGAATGGAACTGGAGGATTCAACCTGCCTGACTTCAGGCTCTACTACAAAGCCACAGTCATCAAGACAGTATGGTACTGGCACAAAGATAGAAATATAGATCAATGGAACAAAATAGAAAGCCCAGAGATAAACCCACGCACCTATGGACACCTTATCTTCGACAAAGGAGGCAAGAATATTCAATGGAGAAAAGACAATCTCTTTAACAAGTGGTGCTGGGAAAACTGGTCAACCACTTGTAAAAGAATGAAACTAGAACATTTCCTAACACCGTACACAAAAATAAACTCAAAATGGATTAAAGATCTAAGCATAAGACCAGAAACAATAAAACTCCTAGAGGAAAACATAGGCAAAACACTCTCCGACATAAATCACAGCAGGATCCTCCATGACCCACCTTCTAGAATATTGGAAATAAAAGCAAAAATAAACAAATGGGACCTAATTAAAATTAAAAGCTTTTGCACAACAAAGGACACTATAAACAAGGTGAAAAGACAGCCTTCAGAATGGGAGAAAATAATAGCAAATGAAGCAACAGACAAACAATTAATATCAAAAATATACAAGCAACTTCTGCAGCTGAATTCCCGAAAAATAAACGACCCAATCAAAAAATGGGCCAAAGAACTAAACAGACATTTCTCCAAAGAAGACATACAGATGGCTAACAAACACATGAAAAGATGCTCAACATCACTCATTATTAGAGAAATGCAAATCAAAACCACAATGAGGTATCATTTCACACCAGTCAGAATGGCTGCTATCCAAAAGTCTACAAGCAATAAATGCTGGAGAGGGTGTGGAGAAAAGGGAACCCTCTTACACTGTTGGTGGGAATGCAAACTAGTACAGCCACTATGGAGAACAGTGTGGAGATTCCTTAAAAAACTGGGAATAGAACTGCCATATGACCCAGCAATCCCACTGCTGGGCATATACACCGAGGAAACCAGAATTGAAAGAGACGCGTGTACCCCAATGTTCATCGCAGCACTGTTTACAATAGCCAGGACATGGAAGCAACCTAGATGTCCATCAGCAGACGAATGGATAAGGAAGCTGTGGCACATATACACAATGGAATATTACTCAGCCATTAAAAAAAATACATTTGAATCGGTTCTACTGAGATGGATGAAACTGGAGCCCATTATACAGAGTGAAGTAAGCCAGAAAGAAAAACAACAATACAGTATACTAATGCATATATATGGAATTTGAAAGATGGTAACGATAACCCTATATGCGAGACAGAATAAGAGACACAGATGCATGGAACAATTTTATGGACTCTGAGGGAGAAGGTGAGGGTGGGACGTTCTGGGAGAATAGCATTGAAACATGTATATTATCATATGTGAAACAGAACACCATTCCATGTTCGATGCATGAGACAAGGGCTCAGGGCCGGGGCAATGGGATGATCCAGAAGGATGGGATGGGGAGGGAGGTGGGTGGGGGGTCCAGGAGGGGGAACACATGTAAACCCATGGCTGATTCATGTCAATGTATGGCAAAAACTATTGCAATGTTGTGAAGTGATTGGCCCCCAACTAAAATAAATAAATTTATAAAAAAAAAAAAAAAGAATATAAACTTACTCAGTTTTTAAAAAATAAAATTTATCGAGTAATAATTTTCAAGTGAAAAAAAAAAAAAGAAAGAATAGTGTCACTGCAGGATTTTGCCAAAGAAAGTGTACAATTAAACTTAGAATTCTAGGAATTTAGTGGAGAGTAGTAAGGATGTCAGTACGGTAGAAATGATTGGAACAACAGGGTAACTGCTGAGATAGTGATAATTTCTGGATATATTTGACAAAGTTACAGCCAGCAACATGTCTCACAGGTTTTCATGTACAGTATGACAAAGGGAAAAAAAACAAATCAAAAGTGATAGGGATGACAATACCTAAAATATGACAACATAGGCATTCAACAAATCAGTTCAAAAAAGAAAGTAAATAATTTTCTCTTTTCCTACCACGATTGTTTTTTATAACTAGCTTTGATATCTCTCTGACTTCTGGCCTTAGATTTTCTTGTATTAGTGAGGAGTGGTTTTTCCTCCATTATAATCCTGAAACCCAAATGCATATTTTAAGTATTTATGGATTAAGAGCATAAAGATTTTTTATCTTCTCTGGTAATATTATCTTGATTACTACAATGCCCAAAGGATACATAATCAAAAAAGCAGCTTTATGTTACAGACCAACAAGGCACATAAGACATAAAAATTGAATGTAAACACTTGTCACTTGTGTGAAAGCAGCTGTCAGTTTTTTACTGATTTTTAAGCAATTTTGTCACACTGGAGACCCCCATCAGGGGAATTTCATCATGTGGCCACAAAAGCTTGATACACCAGAATACTGTTTCTTTCTCTTATTTTCACTAACTGCATAATAGTAAAAAGTTGTATGTCTTTTTAATTCAGGGCTGATTAGTTATATATGAAGCAGATTTTAAAGTGGAAAAGGATTTTTAGATATGGACAAAATGATGTTAATCTTTCAACATATATTTAAGTTGCTCTCACCTTCCTATGAACAAAACCCCACAATATAAAATATGTTCATGTGGTATTATTTTTAGCTGAATGTGTTCTTCTCTCTTATCTATGTTCACAAAGGCTCTGACAGCTTCTGCCAGATCCCTATGGTTTGGATTATGCCCATTCCTATTTTTGAATGTTTTCCAAAATCTCTCTCTTATTTCCAGGATAATGACAAAGTGAAGTCAATCACTAGGGTGTGCAGTTAGTTTAATCTATGCCTTTGCCAGGAGTACATAGGGGGAAGTGCATCTTCTCTTTTATATACAAAGATTGTGGGGTAATTAAGAATATGTGTCTCTCCAGTGTTGGTACACTTTAACCATAATTTTCCATAGGAGTATCAGATGGTTATACTTGCTGATCTACCCAGCATAGTCTCTATTTTTTATGCACAGTATATGCAGTTTACTGTTTATTGGCTTCAGCAGACAATTTTACTTTATTGTGAAAAAGCATTTTAGTTTCAAACTTACATGACCTAGCATCATTCACTCTTCTAGCACTGTGGAAGGTAGTATTTATTGTATTTGCTGCTAGCTTTTGAGTCGGAACAGCTTTCCTGAGTGGAGTGCTTTGGTCGGTAGCTTTTTTCATTAAGTGCACTAGTGTGAAAAGCTCCAGCTAATGCAGTCAAGTGAGGCCTTAACGTTCTGTCTGTCTAGGGGATGTTGCTGGTGTCTGGACAAAGCTTGCACTTAGAAGGTAGCCTTGGTCTGCTTCTTTGTGTCCAGGCCCTTATGTAAGTTCAGTTCATATCATGATGTTGTTCTTCACCTGTACACTGTTGAGAAGGGCACTGCACTTTAGGAGCAGGTAAAGGTTAACTATTGCAATCCGCCCATCATATAATGGGATAAAGTGGGGTATTAGATTTGCCTTGGCCTGTTCTCTCAATATGAGCTCTTAACTTGGAATGCAACTGTGAAAAGAAGTACTTTAGTTAGAAAGCAATAGGTGCATCAATTTTGCCCAGCAAAAGCTGTAGGTGGTTAACAATGGTTTGCCATACTGCTGTTAACGGTGGTACTTTTAGATCAACACAGCCCTGTGAGCGGTAACTTTAAACTCCACACAACAGTGTAAGAGGCGGTACTGTCATTGCATTCAAAATGATTCTGGTGGGTGATCTTCACTTTCCAATTGAGTTTTGATAATACCCTTAGGTGATAATGTAGACTTATTTCCATTACCATTCTCATCATGTCACAGGGCATCAATTTAATGTTAAGAGAAAATATTTGTAGAACTTTCCTCAGTATCAGTTATTTCCTCATATATATGATTCATTACTTGTTTTAAAATAAGTAAATTCAATGTGAAAATAATCTAAACCTCTCAAAGTATTAACTCTTTTTAAACAAGTGTTAACCTAAAATGCTAATGAAAATAGTAGAGAGTGATTTTGAAAAACAATCTACAGTAGCAAATTTTAATATACAAGAGGACTTAGGACTTTAGGAAAAGCTGTAGAGTAAATGGGAAATGCATGAATTTCCCATCTTTTCTCCAAACTCTTCTTCTAAGAATAACTTACAACACAAAGGGTGTGTACATGATGCTATGATGGTCAGTTTTAAGTTTCATTGAATTCTTCTTTTTATTACACATCTATTTGTAGTATATATTTACTAATTAAAAAAAAAAAAAAAAAACTACCGTGCCATCTTTGCAGATGGCACGGTAGTTTTTTTTTTTTTTTTTTAATTAGTAAATCAATAAATATGAAAGTTTAGTGTGATAAACTTCATCCCTGAAAAGAGTGTTAAGCCCTTTAAAATCTTGCTGTTCTAAGCATGAGTCCTGGCCCAGGCCCATGACTGCCACCTGTGAGCTTGTTAGAAATGCAGAATCTTACACTCATCTACTGTCTCAGAATCTGCATTTAAATAAGGTCCCCCTGACTTGGACACACTTTAAAGTTTGAGAGGTACTGAACTAAAGGATCTAGAAAATCTTTAGGGCCTTGCTTAATAAAGTATCAAAATTAGAGCTTTTGCAGAAAAGGTCAAGGAAACTCTTAATGAATTATGCCATTGTGCTTGGTTTCACTTTCTGAAGCCACTTCAGGACCTTTTTAAAATTTCCAAAGATCACTCACTCCCTGACTAAGAAATGCTGCCTTGAACCAAAAGATAGGATTAGCATGTCATTAGTTCAAATGAGTAGTCTGCAATCCTACTCAGACCTGAATTCTATCACAGACTGTGCTAAAGTAAGACAATCAAGGAAGTCCTCCTGGAAACCCTAAAAAACGTAAGAGATTTCTATTCATAGATGCATTCTGAACAAAAGAGTCTGCAAATATTTGAAGCAAATTAAAGCAAAAGAGTATTTTCTTATATATGTCTCAGAATTTAAATTAGCATGACATGTAACTAGTATATTGGCATTAAAACAACATTCAGGTGGAAGAAAATACTCATTCCAATTGGATGTTTAGTATTAGTGGAGAGTCAATTCACTACTCAGAACTTCCTTATTGGAGTGCTAGAATTTGACAACTTCCATGAATTTACAAAATATATATTGCTTTTCTGCATTGAGAAGGATCATTTCATCAGTATAAAATGACTTCTGTTTGCCAAAATGTAAAACCAAAGGGGTCGATCAGATGAAATGATTTAGAATCTTATAAATACACAAATCATAATAATCACAGTTAATTATATTGGTTTGAAATAGTAATGTATATAAAATGAATATAATTGAAAAATAATTACATACTCTGGTCGATTACCGATTCTGTTATAATGAGACATTTTCTTCAACCAAATATTAAAAGGAAAAATAAATAACATTTTGTTCTGAGAGACATTTTCTTTATATATCTTGATTTTCAGATAATATACAAAGCTCTTTCAGACCTCAACTAGTGTATTAGAAATAAATGGTTTCTGATCTAGAAGACTCTTCCAATGTTATGAAAAAATATATTAAAATACATATTGTATAATTCATAACAAGTATGATTCATGTTCAGGTAACTAGTATAATTGACTTGCTAACAGGTATCATGGTAATCCAAGTCTATGCCCCGACCAGTAACGCTGAAGAAGCTGAACTTGAATGGTTCTATGAAGACCTACAAGACCTTTTAGAACTAATACCCAAAAAAGATGTCCTCTTTATTATACGGGACTGGAATGCAAAAGTAGGAAGTCAGGAAACACCTGGAGTAACAGGCAAATTTGGCCTTGGAGGACAGAATGAAGCAGGGCAAAGGCTAATAGAGTTTTGCCAAGAGAATACACTGGTCATAGCAAACACCCTCTTCCAACAACACAAGAGAAGACTCTACACATGGACATCACCAGATGGTCAACACCAAAATCAGATTGATTATATTCTTTGCAGCCAAAGATGGAGAAGCCCTATACAGTCAGCAAAAACAAGACGGGGAGCAGACTGTGGCTCAGATCATGAACTCCTTATGGCCAAATTCAGACTTCAATTGAAGAAAGTAGGGAAAACCACTAGACCATTCAGGTATGACCTAATTCAAATCCCTTATGATTATACAGTGGAAAGGACAAATAGATTTAAGGGACTAGATCTGATAGACAGAGTGCCTGATGAACTATGGACAGAGGTTCGTGACATTGTACAGGAGGCAGGGATCAAGACAATCCCCATGGAAAAGAAATGAAAAAAAGCAAAATGGTTGTCTGAGGAGGACTTACAAATAGCTGGGAAAAGAAGAGAAGTGAAAAGCAAAGGAGAAAAGGAAAGATATTCCCATCTGAATGCAGAGTTCCAAAAAATACCAAGGAAAGATAAGAAAGCCTTCCTCAGTGATCAATGCAAAGAAATAGAGGAAAACAACAGAATGGTAAAGACTAGAGATCTCTTCAACAAAATTAGAGATACTAAGGGAACATTTCATGCAAAGATGGGCTCGATAAAGGACAGAAATGGTATGGACCTAAAAGAAGCAGAAGATATTAAGAAGTGGCAAGAATACACAGAAGAACTATACAAAAAAAGATCTTCATGACTCAGATAATCACGATGGTGTGATCACTCACCTAGAGCCAGACATTCTGGAATGTGAAGTCAAGTGGGCCTTAGAAAGCGTCACTACGAACAAAGCTAGTGGAGGTGATGGAATTCCAGTTGAGCTATTTGAAATCCTGAAAGATGATGCTGTGAAAGTGCTGCACTCGATATGCCAGCAAATCTGGAAAACTCAGCAGTGGCCACAGGACTGGAAAAGGTCAGTTTTCATTCCAATCCCAAAGAAGTGCAATGCCAAAGAATGCTGAAACTACTGCACAGTTGCACTCATCTCACACGCTAGTAATGTAATGCTCAAAATTCTCCAAGCCAGGCTTCAGCAATATGTGAACCGTGAACTTCCAGATGTTCAAGCTGGTTTTAGAAAAGGCAGAGGAACCAGAGATCAAATTGCCAACATCTGCTGGATCATCGAAAAAGCAAGAGAGTTCCAGAAAAACGTGCATTTCTTCTTTATTGACTATGCCAAAGCCTTTGACTGTGTGGATCACAATAAATTGTGGAAAATTCTGAAAGAGGTGGGAATACCAGACCATCTGACCTGTCTCTTGAGAAACCTGTATGCAAGTCAGGAAGCAACAGTTAGAACTGGACGTGGAACAACAGACTGGTTCCAAATAGGAAAAGGAGTACATCAAGGCTGTATATTTCATCCTGCTTATTTAACTTATATGCAGAGTACATCATGAGACACGCTGGGCTGGAGGAAACACGAGCTGTAATCAAGATTGCTGGGAGAAATATCAATAACCTCAGATATGCAGATGACACCACCCTTATGGCAGAAAGTGAAGAAGAACTAAAAAACCTCTTGATGAAAGTGAAAGAGGAGAGTGAAAAAGTTGGCTTAAAGCTCAACATTCAGAAAACTAAGATCATGGCATCCAGTCCCATCACTTCATGGGAAATAGATGGGGAAACAGTGGCTGACTTTATTTTTCTGGACTCCAAAATCACTGCTAATGGTGATTGTAGCCATGAAATTAAAAGACGCTTACTCCTTGGAAGGAAGGTTATGACCAACCTAGATAGCATATTAAAAAGCAGAGACATTACTTTGCCAACAAAGGTCCGTCTAGTCCAGGCTATGGTTTTTCCAGTGGTCATGTATGGATGTGAGAGTTGGACAGTGAAGAATCTGAGCGCCACAGAATTGATGCTTTTGAACTGTGGTGTTGGAGAAGACTCTTGAGAGTCCCTTGGACTGCAAGGAGATCCAACCAGTCCATCCTAAAGGAGATCAGTCCTGGGTGTTCATTGGAAGGACTGATGTTGAAGCTGAAAGTCCAATACTTTGGCCACCTCATGCAAAGAGTTGACTCACTGGAAAAGACCCTAATGCTGGGAAGGATTGGGGGCAGGAGGAGAAGGGGACGCCAGAGGATGAAACGGTTGATTGACATCACCAACTCAATGGACATGGGTTTGGGTAAACTCCAGGAGTTGGTGATGGACAGAGAGGCCTGGCATGCTGTGGCTCATGGGGTTGCAAAGAGTCGGACACGACTGAACGACTGAACCGAACTGAACACTTGCCATCATATACATATATATATAAACATGTATAAAATTCAAGTTCCATGAACTGTTCCTGGATCTAAAGTTTTAGTCTTCCCATTCCATGTAGCAAGTGATTGATTCTATCCATACCAGTTTAATTTGCTCCGTCATTTAGTCACCAAGTCATGTCCGACTTTTTTGCAATCCCATGGACTATAGCCCGCCAGGCTCCTCCATCCAGGGAGTTCCAAAATTTTGGGGGCTCCAAAATCACTGCATGTGGTGACTGCAGCCATGAAATATCCAGATGGGGAACACATGTACACCCATGGCCGATTCATGTCAATGTATGGCAAAACCCACTACAGTATTGTAAAGTAATCAGCCTCCAATTAAAATAAATAAATTTTCAAAAAAAAAAGAAAAGAAGCTTACTCCTTGGAAAGAAAGTTATGACCAACCTAGACAGCATGTTAAAAAGCAGAGACATTACTTTGCTATAATGTCTAGTCAAGGATATGGCTTTTCTAGTAGTCATGTATGGATGTGAGAGTTGGACTATAAAGAAATTAGAGCACAGAAGAATTGATGCTTTTGAACTGTGGTGTTGGAGGAGATTCATGAGAGTCCTTTGGACTGCAAGGAGATCCAACCAGTCCATCGTAAAGGAAATCAGTCCTGAATATTCGTTGGAAGGACTGATGCTGAAGCTGGAACTCCATTACTTTGGCCACCTGATGCGAAGAGCTGACTCATTTGAAAAGACCCTTTTTATTTGCATATAGTTGCTGATAATAGTCTCTTATGATCCTTTGTATTTCTGTATTGTCTGTTGTGATCTCTTCATTTTCATTTCTAATTTTTTTGATTTGATTCTTCTCCCTTTTTTTCTTGACGAGTCTGGCTAATGGCTTGTCAATTTTGTTTATCTTCTCAAAGAACCAGCTGTTGGCTTTGTTGATTTTTGCTATGGTCTCTTTTGTTTCTTTTGCATTTATTTCTGCTCTAATATTTAAGATTTCTTTCCTTCTACTACCCTGGGGTTCTTCATTTCTTCCTTTTCTAGCTGCTTTAGGTGTAGAGTTAGGTTATTTATTTGACTTTTTTCTTGTTTCTTGAGGTGAGCCTGTATTGCTATGAATCTTCCCCTTACACTGCTTTTACATTGTCCCATAGGTTTGGGGTTGTTGTGTTTTCATTTTCATTCGTTTCTGTGCATATTTTGATTTCTTTTTTGATTTCTTCTGTGATTTGTTGGTAATTCAGCAGCGTATTGTTCAGCCTCCAAAAAGTGGGCCAAAGAACTAAACACACATTTCTCCAAAAAAGACATATAGACGGCTAACAAACACATGAAAAGATGCTCAACATCACTCATTTTCAGAGAAATGCAAATCAAAACCACAATGAGGTATCATTTCACGCCCATCAGAATGGCTGCTATCCAAAAGTCTACAAGCAATAAATGCTGGAGAGGGTGTGGATAAAAGGGAACCCTCTTACACTGTTGGTGGGAATGCAAACTGGTATAGCCACTATGGAGAACAGTGTGTAGATTCCTCAAAAAACTGGAAATAGAACTGCCATATGACACAGCAATCCCACTGCTGGGCATACACACCGAGAAAACCAGAATTGAAAGAGACACGTGTACCCCAATGTTCATCGCAGCACTGTTTATAATAGCCAGGACATGGAAGCAGCCTAGATGCCCATCAGCAGATGAATGGATAAGGAAGCTGTGGTACATATACACAATGGAATATTACTCAGCCATTAAAAAGAATACATTGGAATCAGTTCTAATGAGGTGGATGAAACTGGAGCCTATTATACAGAGTGAAGTAAGCCAGAAAGAAAAACACCAATACAGTATACTAACACATATATGTGGAATTTAGTAAATCGGTAAATATAACCCTGTATGCGAGACAGCAGAAGAGACACAGATGTATAGAACAGTATTATGGACTCTATGGGAGAGGGCGAGGGTGGGATGATATGGGAGAATGGCATTGAAGCATGGAAATTTTCATATGTGAAACGAATCGCCAGCCCAAGTTCAATGCATGATACAGGGTGCTCGGGGCTGGTGCACCGGGATGACCTGGAGGGATGGGATGGGGAAGGAGGAGGGAGGGGGGTTCTGGAGGGGGAACACATGTACAACCATGGTGGATTCATGTCATTGTATGGCAAAACAAATACAATATTGTAAAGTTAAAAGCTAGATAAATAAACTAATTAAAAAATAAACAAAACTTTGGGAGGAAAAAAAGGTATTTGACCTTTTGCCTGTTCCTATCTGCGTCAAATGAGCATAACTCTTATCTATGTAAAATAAACCTTCTGCTTTAGAAAAAAAGAAAGAAAGAAAAGACCCTGATGTTGGGAAAGAGAGAAGGTCAGAGGAGAAGGGTATGATAGTGGATGAGATGGTTGGATGGCATCACCAACTCAATGGACATGAGTTTGAGTAAACTCCCAGAGTTGGTGATGGACAGGGAGCCTGGAGTGCTGCAGTTCATGGCGTCGCAAAGAGTCAGACAGAACTGAGCGACTGAACTGAACTGAACTGATAGACCGCCGGGCTCCTCTGTCCATGGGATCCTCCAGGCAGAACGCTGGAGTGGGTTGCCATTTCCTTCTCCATAAATTTGTCCTATCCTGGTAATATTTCAATCCTTTCAGATTTGAACAATCTCATGTAGAATAGTAATTGGAAAATTCACTATTTCTAATCTATCTTCTTCCTGTTGCTAACTCTAAACTTCCAAAACACTTCAAGCCCACTCAAGAGGAGGGCAGTGATGGCAGTTTATAGGAAGTAAAGTCTCTGTTATTGTTTAGGATCCTCTGAGGAAAGTCTGAGATCACTTGATTAGTTTGTCCTCACTTACCTACAGGTAATCCATCACCAACTGCCAGGGGCCGAACCCAGTCTATTTTTTGGCACTGGCTGCATCCAGATGCTAATTTTCAGGTTCTTTGTTTCTCAACTATGGAAACATCTTTTCCTTGCTCCTCTGTATGGGCCACTAAGTGTTCTTCAAGGGCCCAGTTTACCACTCTCCTGTATCAGGAATTTTATGGAGAAATGACCGCTTTTCCCCCAAATCCTCAATGAGTGATCTGCCCTACAGATTTGTTGGGTAATTTTTCATCTCTGGATGCCTTCTTGGGGTAAAGTCAAGGGAGACAGAACCCAGCAAATATCCTAGCATCTTTCCCTAGTTCTCTGGGTCACTTCGCCCAGTGACTCCTTTCCAGGCCATCTCAGTGCTTCAAGATAGGAAACTCTCCATGCTGTCTTTCTCCTTACTGTTGCAATCTGTCATCTCTTTCTGGTATTCACTCATAGTTCTGAGTCACTGGGATGTGTCTAAAGAGTCAAGTGGTTGAATGAGTCTGTGTAGGGAATATGGTGCCAGTATCCTTTGCTTCTAGATACCCCTGCATATTGTGAGAGTTATGTCAAGAATTACAATTTTAGACTCACCAATAATTGCTCTCTGAAATTCTATCCATTGCCATTCCTGTTATGCAGGCCCTTTTCACACTGTATGTGTGTGTCTTTGCGTGTTTGAAATCTTTTTGTGTCTTTCATAACTTAATGGAAAATTAAGAAAGTGTGCCCTTTGAAAAGGTGCTTAAAAAAAAAAGGTTAGAATCCAAAATTCAGCTTATTTTTTTCTCAGATGTGAGCTAAAATTCCAGCACTTGCCATTTAACTCAGATGGGACAGGAGATAACATAGGGGAGCAGAAGAGGGCATATCTAGGTTATACTTCACATCGTCCTGTAATATGAGATCGTAAAGTGTTCCTAACCTTACTGTAGAACTTCAGGAAATTCACAGTAGGGAGCAATTCGTATTTTAATATACATGCAAAACATCATTTTTAATGACAAGCAATAATATATTTCATTTTCATCCATGATAAATGTTAGTTAAAGCTAATTCTTAAAATGCTGTAAAATTCAAAACTGTGCTGGTGATATATATATGTCTTTAATAATGTCTTTTATTAATCAAATAAGATGAAAGAAATTGAATACAAGTAATTTACAAGCGTGCCTGCTTAGTCACTCAGTCGTGTCTGACTCTTTGTGACTTTGGACTGTGGCCTAACAGGCTCCTCTGTTCATGGGATTTTTCAGGAAAGAATACTGGAGTGGGTTGTCATTTTCTTCCTCCAGGGGATCTTCCTGACCCAGGGATCAAACCTGTATCTTCTCTGGCTCCAGCACTGCAGGCAGATTCTTTACCTACTGAGTCATCTAACAGATTAAAATTATGAATCATAGTTGTTCTTCTTTGATTCTATTTCTAAAATGCCTCAGATAGATGGTCAATGGTTTTCAAAGCAGTAGAACATTGTATCCTCATAATACAGACTGTGTCTAAAATAAGTATCTTTTTTATATATACTTTTTTAATGTGTAAAGAAGATACCTACATTCTGGAGGCACTGAGAAAATTGGATTTTTTTTTTTCAGATAACCATAGTAAACCCGTTCAATCATTTTACTGAGTTGATTAAAAAAAAAAAATGCATCCACATTTCATAGGTTGCACATCAAAATGTAACCTTGAAGAGAATTGTTACCTGACAGTTTAACACTGATTTTAAACATAGATTCATCCGTGTAGGAAATGCATTCCAATCTGTTATTGATTTGTCTATTATTTTACATATTATATCTATGATGTAACAAAAACAAACATGTCTACTAAGTCAACCTCAATTTGAAGTCATTTATTTACAAATGCACTGTTTTGTGCCATAGAGTACAAATGTTATTACATATATGTTTTGAAGAAAACAAAGATGTTATTCAGATTCAATGCAATAAGTATCAAATTATCAATGACAAATTAGAACACAATTTTTACAATTTGTATGGAAATAAAAGACCGCAAATAGCCAAAGCAATCGGATGAAAGAGAAACAGAGCTGGAGGTGTCAGGTGCCCTGAATTCAAACTAAACTACAGTCATCAAAATAACTTGGTACCTTCACAAAAACAGAAATATAGATCAATGGTACAGGACAGAAAGTTCAGAGATATGCCTGTGCACCTATATGGTCACCTAACCTATGACAAAGGAGGCAAGAATATACAATGGAGAAAAGACAGCCTCTTCAATAAGAGGTACTGGGAAAGTTTGACAGCTACATGGAAAAGAATGAAATTAGAACACTCTTTAACACCACACAAAAAACAAACTCAAAATGGATTTAAGACCTAAATATAAGGCTGGATACTATAAAACTCTTATAGGAAAACATAGGCAGAACACACTTTGACATAAATCATGGCAATACCTTTTTGGATCCACCTCCTAAAGGAATGAAAATCAAAAGGAAAATAAATGAATGGGACTTAATTAAACTTAAAAGCTTTTGCACAGCAAAGGAAACGATGAACAAAATGAAAAGACAATCCACAGAATGGGAGAAAGTATTTACAAGTGAAGTGACTGTCAAGGGATTAATCTTCAAAATGTACAAATAGCTTATGCAATTCAATATTAAAAAAAAAAAATCGAAAGATGAGTGGAACATCTAAATAAACATTTTTCCAAAGAAGACATTCTGATGGCCAAAAAGCACATGAAAAGATGTTCAACATCAGTAATTATTAGAGAAATGAAAATCAAAACTACAATGAGATATCAATTCACACCCATCAGAATGCCCATTATCAAAAAATCTACAAACAATAAATGCTGGAGAGGTTGTGGAAAGAAGGGATCTCTGCTACATTGTTGGTGGGAATGTAAATTGGTACATCCATTATGGAGAACAGTATAGAGGTTCCTTAAAAAACTAGAAAGTGAGCTACCATATGATCCAGCAGTTCCACTCCTGAGTTTATATCTGGAGAAACCCACAGTTCCAAAGGATACAGACACCTCAATGTTCATTGCAACACTATTTACAACAGCCAACATATGGAAGCAGCATAGATTCCCATCAACATAGGAACAGTTAAAGAAAGTGTGGTACATATATACAATGGAATATGACTCAGCCATAAAAATAATGAAGTAATAGCATTTGTAGCAACATTGATGGACCTAGAGTTTGTCATACTGAGTGAAATCAAACAGAAGAAGACAAATATCTTATGATATTGCTTTTATGTGGAATCTAATTATCCATAAAATATTTTAAATCTCATTTTGAAGTGTTTCCTTCCCCACCAAATGTCAAACTTAATATGCTTACATCCCAACCGAGACCTGTGGGCAGATGTTTCTCCCAGTTCTTACATGGCCATTTTCTATGCCTTGATCAGACAAGAATTTACTGAATGTTTATAATACATCAATGGTGTTTTACTTTATTTATTTAGCAGACACTTTGTTAAAAACTTAAAATCCATATAGAAAATGGGAGGCTTATGAAACATTTCAAAATTAAAAAAAAAAAAAAATTAGGAAACTTAACCAATGGTTAAACTACTTTAAAATTAGGACCTGATGACTGCAGGTCTAAAGATTGACTTTTAAGAACTAATACATAAAAAATAGTTTATCTAAATTTTAAAAGTATTAACAAGTTACATTTTATACTGGCAAAATAAGACCTGCATAAGAAGTTCATGTCCCCTCCTAAAATAAAATGTGAGCTAATATAACTTGCTGCTGCTGCTGCTGCTACTAAGTCGCTTCACTCATGTCCGACTCTGTGCGACCCCATAGACGGCAGCCCACCAGGCTCCACCATCCCTGGGATTCTCCAGGCAAGAACACTGGAGTGGGTTGCCATTTCCGTCTCCAAAGCATGAAAGTGAAAGTGAAAGTGAAGTCATGTCGGACTCAGCGACCCCATGGACCTCAGCCTACCAGGCTCCCCTGTCCATGAGATTTTCCAGGCAAGAGTACTGGAGTGAGTTGCCATTGCCTTCTCCTAATATAACTTACCACAAAATAAATATAGCACATTTAACAGTTTGCATGATCATTATTAGGACTTTCCCCAGTGACACTAGAATCTGTCTGCAGTTGTAGGGGCCACATGAGACTTGGGTTCAATACCTGGATCAGGAAGATCCCCTGGAGGAGGGCATGCCAAGCCACTCCAGTATTCATGCCTGTAGAATCCCATGGATAGAGGAGCCTCAGGCTAAGGCCTATAGAGTCTCAAAGAGTTGGGCACAATTGAAGTGATTTACCATGCATGCATCATCATTATTATGCTTCATGTTGATTAAGTGTTAATTATAATGGATAAGGGAAAGGCCAATGACTAATTCTGCCCCCTTCAAATGTTGCCTGAGCATGGGTGGGCTAAGGATCCAGTCACTTTGAGTCTACCTCAGCTTCCCAGGGCAAACTGTCCTTCCTCAATCCCAGGGAAAGGTGTTAAACTGGGAGGATCAGGATACCTCACTCTGGAATCCTCAGCCAGCATTCTACAACTTGCAACTTCAAGACCAGCTCAAGAGAATATAAGCAGCCTGTATTTGTATTATAATCTTGTAGACAGAGTTTTCCTAGCATTGAAACATCTAGATGACTTGAAGTAAAGCTCTCCACTTCATCAGAAAAAATGGGTGAAAATGGTATATCACTTAACTTGTAGACAATTAAGAGGCCCACACTTTCTCTGTGGGCCAGCAATTTAACAATGCTGTATATGATATTTATGTTTATTGGAAGAACTGATGCTGAAGCTGAAACTCCAATACTTTGGCCACCTGATGCGAAGAACTGACTCATTGGAAAAGACCCTGATGCTGGGAAAGATTGAAGGCAGGAAGAGAAGAGGACGGCAGAGGATGAGATGGTTGGAAGGCGTTACCAACTCGATGGACATGAGTTTGAGCAAGCTTCAGGATTTGGTGATGGACAGAGAAGCCTGGCGTGCTACAGTCCATGGGGTTGCAAAGAGTTGGACAAGACTGAGCAACTGAACTGAGCTGACTGATGTAAACATCACACATCTACACTTAATTTGCTCAAGGATAGGGAGCATGTCTTATACCCTTATAATCATTACAAACTAGCTTGTATCTATAGACTGCAATGCCTTTTAAAATATGTATTATAAATGTTTTGAATATCATGTAGATATACATATATGATATAAATGGGCTTCACTGGTGGCTCAGTGGTAAGGAATCCACCTGCCAATGCAGGAGACCTGATTTCAATCCCTGAGTCAAGAAGATCCCCTGAAGAAGGAAATGGCTACCCACTCCAGTATTCATTCCCAGGAAGTCCCATGAGACAGACGAGCCTGGTGAGCCCTAGTCCATGGAACCACAAAGAGTCAGACATGTCTGAGTGACTAAACCACCACCACTACCACATAATCATTATACTAAAGAGATTTTGAATTTATCAAATGAAGTGCAAGTTCTCAAGAATCTAGTAATAGATATGAATCATGTAGATAAATGAAAAGATGTAGGCAAGAGAATTATTATGAGATAGAGATAAATTCTTAGAGGACTATATGTTATATGCAATAAATTTGAAAGCCTGATTTTGTATATTCACCTCTAGTTTCTTTTATGACTATTTGTCTAGTAATATTAATCAGAACAAAAATATATTTCTTGGAAAATAGATATAGTTAATATAAGTAAAACTAAAACTTGTTAACTTACTGAATTCAAGGGAAATGTTTAAAAGGAATTACAATATTTATACTTTTCGACCACTAGAGTAAGCTGAGCCAAGAGCACAGCTGAAGTTCCAACAAAAGGAGCAGAAGAAGCAGAGGAGATTATACTGATCAGAAATAATTTCTGGTTATCCCAGTTAAAAGACTTATCCATAGGTTAATGATACTATAGTGAAAAGATAGCCATCTACAAACCAAGGAGAGAAGCGTGGAACAGACATTTCCCTCACAGACCTCAGAAAGAACCACACAGTACGCACTTCAGACTTCTAGCCTCCAGAACAGTAAGAGATTGTATTTCTATTGTGTAAACCACCTAGTTTGTAGTTCTTTGTCACAGTAGCCCTAGTAAACTAAACTTTCCATTTCCTTATGCATATATGTGTGCAGATTATTATGATGAGAACACTGTGCTTCTTTGTGAGTTTTAAGTCTCAAGACAATAGCTATGCATATTCATTAAGTGGAGATCATAGAAGTGTAGGAATATCGCAGCCTTGCAGTGGGAATAAGTATTCTATCATGACCTGTTAAAATTAGTTTCAAGGCCATTCTCCTCCCTCAATGATAAGTATACAGTTCCATTACTTAAGCCTGCCCTTCACCTTTCTATGCCAGTTTCACATGATTATTCCCAAATGTCCACCTTCCTTCCCAGACTTGACACTGGTGTGACAGATGATGCAAATAGCTTAGAATGGATTTGTTTGGATCAATGAATGTATGAAAATCCAGGTGGAATTCAAATTTTTGTTCTCTTACCCTTTGCTTATTCATGTTTATGCAAGCTGGCCTTGTGTTACAATACTGATATCTATCTTTAAGGGATTTATTCTTTGTGACTTTGAAGTCTTAGGCCTTTCTTCCCCTAAAATGCTCAGTTATCTGTAAAGAAATATGAAGAATATGTTGAAAAAGAAAGAGCATCAAAGCAATATTTAAGAGGAGTTTGTAACAACTATTTTTGTTTCTGTAGAAACATGCAGTCTGTTAGATTAGAAGTTAAAAAAAAAAAAAAATGTGTGTCCACTTGAAAATGTTAGGAATCTGCTTTCTCCATGAGAATCTAATGTAGAAATTTTAGTCAATGACATTAAAGTGTTTTAGAAAGAACTTTGGAATAATTTTTGAAAGCAATTGTCTTGGACATAAAATTCTGTATAGGAGTGGTTATTAATAGACATTACATGTTCTAGAAATACTAATTTCTGGTGGGATATCCATCACCTCTGTATATGTGTGCTTGTAATACCTCTACAACCCCAGGATTTCCCATGTTTATTCCTTAGACATTTTTCATCTAGCTGTGGGATTGTACTCAAAGGTACTGATGATCTATTTATTATTAGCCATCAAATCACAATTCCACACTGGCTCAAGTAGTGTTGGGTTAAGGTCAAGCCAGAGAAAGGAGAAATCAGTAATTCACAGAAATCTTGTCAATCTTGCAATATTCTAAAACTTCAAGATTAAAGTAAAATATAAATATTGCTATTGAAAGATCCACGGCAAATGAAGCACCCAGAAAAGAAGGGTGTATGAAGAAAAATCCAATTGTTCATTGCTTATCTTCAATAATGTGGAAATATCATTAAAGATGTACTATATGTCAGCTTTCCTGTTAGCTCAATGGTAAAGAATCCACCTGCCGATGCAGGAGATTCGGTTTCAATCCGCGGTACAGGAAGATCCTACCTGCCGCGGAGCAGCTGAGCCTGGGAGCCTCAACCATGAAGCCCATGCGCCCTGGAGTCAGTGCAGCCAGAGAAGCCACTGCAGTGAGAAGCCCTCACACCACAACCAAGGAGGCATCCCCGCCCACCACAACTAGAGAAAGTCCCGGGTAGCAACGGACACCCAGCATGGCCAAAAATAAACATAATGAATAAATAAATAATATTATTTTTAAATGGAGAAGGCAATGGCAATCCACTCCAGTACTCTTGCCTAGAAAATCCTATGGACAGAGTAGCCTGGTAGACTGCGATCCATGGGGTCGCTAAGAGTCGGACACGACTCAGCAACTTCACTTTCACTTTTCACTTTCATGCATTGGAGAAAGAAATGGCAACCCACTCCAGTGTTCTTGCCTGGAGAATCCCAGGGGCGGGGGAAGCCTGGTGGGCTGCCATCTATGGGGTCGCACAGAGTAGGACACGACTGAAGCGACTTAGCAGCAGCAGCAGCAGGTAAGCATCTTGCTACAGATTTGGTCTGACAATGGTATGTAACAGCAGAAATCTAATAATGGGATCAGTAAAGGCAGACATTGATTATAGGTCCAGTGATTAGCTATAGAACATTTCAGGTAGACATTCTTGTCACCGTTTACCTGAAATGATACAGTATGAAGAACCTATTCCATTTGTATTTGAGAGAAGAATTCAAACAGTACAGTTAAGAGGAATACATAGACTCAAAGAGATGAATGGTAAGCAATTAGGCTGCACCTCTTACTAAGAGCTTCTCATGATACCAGTGATTATAGAAACATCTGTACAAATCAGAAAGATCCCAACTGTCTAGGTTACTTTTTCTCTTTCATATGGTTATCGGATCAGTTTAGTTGCTCAGTCATATCCAACTCTTTTTGAACCCATGGGCTGCAGCACCCCAGGCCTCCTTGTCCATCACCAACTCCCGGAGTTTACTCAAACTCACATCCATTGAGTCGGTGATGCCATCCAACCATCTCATCCTCTGTCGACCCATTCTCCTTCTGCCTTCAATCTTTCCCAGCATCAGGGTCTTTTCCAATGAGTCAGTTCTTTGCATCAGGTGGCCAAAGTATTGGGAGTTTCAGCTTCAGCATCAGTCCTTCCAATGGCTATTCAGGACTGATTTCCTTTACGATGGAATGTTGGATCTCCTTGCTCTCCAAGGGACTATCAAGAGTCTTCTCCAACACCACAGTTCAACAGCATCGATTCTTCAGTTCTCAGCTTTCTTAATACTCCAACTCTGACATCGATACATGACTATTGGAAAAACCATAGCTTTGACTACATGGACTTTTTTTGGCAAAGTAAAGTCTCTGCTTTTTAATATGCTGTCTATCTTGGTCATAACTTTTCTTCCAAGGAGCAAACGTCTTTTAATTTCATGGCTTCAGTCACCATCTGCAGTGATTTTGGAGCCTAGAAAAATAAAGTTTGTCACTGTTTACACTGTTTCCCCATCTATTTGCCATGAACTGATGGGACCAGATGCCGTGATCTTAGTTTTCTGAATGTTGAGTTTTAAGCCAATGTTTTCACTGTCCTCTTTCACTTTCATCAAGAGGCTCTTTAGTTCTTCTTTGCTTTCCGCCATAAGGGTGGTGTCATATGCATATCTGAGGTTACTGAAATTTCTTCCACAAATTTTGATTCCAGCTTATACATCAACCAGTCCAGCATTTCTCATGATGTACTCTGCATATAAGATAAATAAGCAGGGTGACCATATACAGCCTTGAGGTACTCCCCTCCCGATTTGGAATCAGTCTGCTGGTTCATGTCCAGTTCTAACTGTTGCTTCTTGATCTTCATACAGATTTCTCAGGAAGCAGATCAGGTTGTCTGGTATTCCCATCTCTTGAAGAATTTTTCAAAGTTTGTTTTGATCCACAAAGTCAAAGGCTTTGACATAGTCAATAAAGCAGAGGTAGATGTTTTTCTGGAACGCTCTTGCTTTTTTGATGATCCAGCAGATGTTGGCAATTTGATCTCTGATTCCTCTGCCTTTTCTAAATCCAGTTGAACATCTGGAAGTTCGTGGTTCACATACTGTTGAAACCTGGCTTGGAGATATTTGAGCATTATTTTGCTAGCGGGTGAGATGAGTGCAATTGTGGGGTAGTTTGAGCATTCTTTGGCATCTCCTTTCTTTGGGATTGGAATGAAAACTGACCTTTTGCAGTTCTTTGGCCACTACTGAGTTTTCCAAATTTGCTGGCGTATTGAGTGCAGCACATTCACAGCATCATCTTTTAGGATTTAAAATAACTCAGCTGGAATTCCATTACCTCCACTAGCTTTGTTCGTAGTGATGCTTCCTAAGGCCCACTTGACTTCACATTCCAGGATGTCTGGCTCTAGGTGAGTGAGCACACCAACGTAGTTATCTGGTTATGAATATGTTTTTTTTTATAGTTCTTCTGTATATTCTTGCTACCTCTTCTTAATATCTTCTGCTTCTGTTAAGTCCCTACTATTTCTGTCCTTTATTGTGCCCATCTTTGCATGAAAAGTTCCCTTGGTATCTCTAATTTTCTTTAAGAGGTCTCTAGTCTTTCCCATTCTGTTTTCCTCTATTTCTTTGCATTGACCACTGAGGAAAGCTTTCTTATCTCTCCTTGCTCTTCTTTGGAACTCTACATTCAAATGGGTATCTTTCCTTTTCTCCTTTGCTTTTTGCTTCTCATCTATTCTCATCTATTTGTAGGGCCTCCTCAGACAGCCATTTTGCCTTTTTGCATTTCTTTTTCTTGGGGATGGTCTTGATCCCTGTCTCCTGTACAATGTCACGAACCTCCATCCATAGTTCTTTAGGTACTCTGTCTATCAGGTCTAATCCCTTAAGTTTATAGGTGTTGCTTAATATAATGATTGTATTCAGGGTACCGTGGAACATATGGGAGTTAAGGACAATCCAAGTAGAAAATTAGAAATTGATTGTTAGAGAAAAGGGGAGGTAATTGAATAGTTGATACTTATATCCTGGCTCAAGCTGAGGCAGCATGTGAAATTTAGAGACAGATTTTCAAGGCTCTCCACTTAGAATTTTAGATTGTTGAGAGTGGATGTGTGTCATCATCTCTCAGAATTGTTGTAGAAATATCATCCATATTTGGTATAAGATTATAAGTGGAAAGAACATAGGCTTTGAATATAAACAATATTAATATTCTGGTTTTGCAGCTTTCTAGTTGTCCTTCTTTCTTTTTGCAGATTGCCATTTTCCTTTTTCTGTGGTTATTGACAAGACTAAGTGAGATAAGAGTTGATAATTGCACATCATGTACTGTGAGCTAGGCACTGTGTGCACTGACTCAAATATGTTATTTTGTTTATCCACATAACTTATACAGCAAATCATACTGCTACCATTTTAATAAAAATAAAGTAATTTACATTTTGTTACTCATTCAATACTATAATGATGGTGAGTGGAAGAGTTTAGGCAGCCTTATTGTAACATTTAAACACTTCACTATGCCTTCCAATGTGTGCAAACCACTTAACATGATATTTGACACTCAGAAGCCTTATAAACAAATATTAAATCTCTTCTTTCCAAGAAACTCTAAAATACTAAGACTGTGGGACTTTTATTAATGATTAATCTGTCACTTGGAAAATTTCACTAATATAGTGGTCTAATTTTGATCCTAAAGCAAACTATTCTTTGTGGCTGGTATTATTTCTCATCCAGGTACAGATGCTCAAACCTATGACAAAATTTAGGACCAGTCTTGGGTATGATGATACCATGATGAGGAATAATTAGATTTAAGTATTTAATTTATGGAAGAAGGTGGAAGCAATCCCTGAAATATATCTTATTTTACCAGAGAGTGCTATAGTCAGGTTGAAGGACCGGGGACAAAATTAAACACAGTAGGGAGTTTAGAAGAAAAACTGGTGTATAAGAGATAAGATTGTTAATCTGGGAAGTGGGTCTCTGTGAGAAAGGTCAGTGACACTTGTTTTATTACCAGATGAAAGTAAAGTATATGGTTCTGGCTATGAGGTGAAACGAACTACAAGGAAAAGTGATAACACCTCACATTCAGTAAAGCAGGAGTTCCAGTGGCTACTTGTTAGGAAATAACGGAAGGCAGGTGGAGAGTTGCAATGAAAGGCAGTAGGTTTAGTTTGCATGCGTGCTCTGTCACTCAGTCATGCCTGACTCTTCTCGAGTCCGTGAACTGTAGCCTACCCGGGTTCCTCTGTCCGTGGAATTATCCCAGCAAAAATACTGGAGCAGGTTGCCATTTCCTCCTCCAGGGGATCTTCCTGACCCAGGGATCAAACCCACGTCTCCTGTGTCACCTGCATTGGCAGGCAGATTCTTTACCACTGAGCCACCTGGGAAGCCCATTAGATGGTTTTCATTAAATGTTCCAGATAATGGGAGCAGATCTAAGAGGTTTTCCCAATGTCAGGGTATAGCATGGAGGTAGAGATAATGGTTTGAGAAACAAAGAAGAAGCATTTATTGAAGAGCAACAAAGAAATAGAATCCTATACCTACAGAAATGCAGGGAGTAGGCACATAACTCTAAGCGCACAGGTATGCATATTCACATAAGCTCATGATTGAAACTACTTATTATTATGGTTGGACCTCCTTGGTTCTTTTCTTTCCCTGCCATTTTATTGAGATATAATTGCCATAAAGTACTGTAAAAGTTTAAGGTGTACAGAATAATGATTTGGCTTCCATGTATCATGAAATGATCATCACACTATCTATCATCTCATACAGATACTAAACCAAGGAAAGAGAAAATTGTGTTTCTTTATGATGAGGACTTTTAGGATTTACTCTCTTAACCAATTTTCATATTAATATATAGTGTTCAGCAGCATTAACTATACTGGTAATGTTGTATATTACATCCCTAGCACATATACATCTTTTAGCTGGAAGCTAGCCCTTTTTGACTGCCTTCATCCAATCCCCCTTTTCCACATGCCTCGCCTCTGGTAACCACAAATCAGATCTCTTTTTCTTTAAGTTTGTTTGCTTGTGTGTTTTCAAGTATCAGTGACCTACAATACTATCTTAGTTCCTGTTGCACAACAAAGAGATTCCATATTTCTACACATTTCAAGCTGATCACTGCCATAAGTCTAGTTATGATATGTAACTATACAGAAAATTAGGTAGTTAACTATATTCCCCACACTGTACATTTCATCCCCTCAGGTCATTTGTTCTGTAACTGGACCTGTGTACTTCTTCATCTCCTTCGTTTATTTCCCAGTGTGGCGGTCAGAGCTCCAGACAGCTCCTAAGCTGCTGGCTCTGTGAGCACCAACTAGCAAAGGCCACCCTCACCCTGTTCAAAGGCAGTGCTGGATCTGAGCCAGCTCTGTCCTGTCCACATGTGTTCCTCCTTGGCGATAAGGGCAGTGGCCTTTGCTCTGTGGAGAGATGCACCGGGGCTGGTACTGCTGGAGCCGTCACAGTTGCCAGCCAGAGCCCCGGCAGTTTCATCCTCCTCCTCCCTCTGGCCTTTAAAGCCTCTGGCCTTTAAAGCCAGTTATTCTGAAGCCTCATCTTTTCAATGCAGAACTATGGGCTGGGGAGCTTGATGTAGAGTCGGGCCCCTCACTCACGTGGAGAACCTCTGTGAGTGTAATTACCCTCGCATGCGGGCATCAGCTACCAGGCTCTGGTCCCTGAGGTTGCAAGACTCGGGCACAACTTAGCGACTAAACCACCACCCCACCACCCCCGGGTATGGGTCTTGACTAGACCGTGTCTCTGCTCCTCCTATCTGTCTTGTTGTTTTTCCTTCTTTTTTTTTTAGTTAATTTATTTTAATTGGAAGCTAATTACTTTACAGTACTGTAGTGATTTTTGCCATGAATCAGCCTTTTTATCTTTAGTTGTAGATGATCTTTTCTGTTGCTCTCAGATCTTCCTCATCAACAATTGCCCTGTAAGTAGTTATAATTTTCGTGTGATTGTGGGAGGTGAGTTTAGGATCTTCCTACTCTGTCATCTTGGCCCAATAATCTGAACCTCCATGGTTATGTGATGAATGATCAAACAATAAGGTTCATTCCTGCATTTTTTAGGATGATGTTGTCCCTGGTGAATTTAAGCTTCTTTCATTGCTGTGAAAGACTTTGGAGATAAGCAGAGAGGTTAAGAAAGTAAAGTTTTATTTAAGCAAGGATACACTCTCAGAGGGAGAGTGGGCAGACAGGTGGGGAAATGCTGCCCTGGGTTTCTTTGGCAAGCAGGTCAGGAGGGGCATACACATGCAGGGGTGGGATACTCACTGAGGAAGGAGGAGTTTGGGGGTTGGCTTCCCAGATTTGGGGATTTTTTTTGTCCTTATATAGCTTAGGTCAGAAGTAGTCGTGCCTCGGCGTGATGGGTCCTTCCTTTCTGTAAGGCTAATTTTATTGTAATAGAGCATGAGCAACAGGTTACATTAGGGTGAAGAAGATGCCTGCCTTCTGCCACCTTTCTTTGCCCAAAATGTGTGGTTTCCTGTCCGTCTGAAGGTTTCTGCTTTCCTTTGTCTGCCTGTGGACCCCTGCGGCTTTCGAGATGTGTGATTTTTCTCTGCTCGTACCTAGCTGCATGTCTGCTGTAACAATGTGAACTATTTTGTATTTTTATTTCTCAAGGTGCAAGCAGACACAATGCAGGTGGTCATTTTCCTATGATGCCTCTGTATTTTCTTTACATCAGAAATCATATTTGAATATTTACCCTTCATGTGCATTGTGAAATAAAATAGCCATCTCTTTACATTCACAGTACTTCCTATAACAGGAGTTCTCTAACCCATAATAACTATGCCAAATGAATACTGAATTATTCCATATTCCACTTCAATAGCATAGTTGGTTCATTACAGATACATTCCAAAAGCTATTTAAACCCACCAATAGACATCCCAAATACAGATATAATTCATCTGAGTAAAACAGATACAACTGTAATTTATCAAGTTGACTCAAGGGAGACAAATCTTACTAAATATATATAGGTAATCCCAACACTGGGGTTTTTCTGTCAGTTTATAAAAGTTAAATATTAAATGAAATTTGGTTCAGATTCTTTGCATGCCAAATCACTTCAGTCGGGCCCAATGCTTTGTGACCCCGTGGACTGTAGCTCACCAGGCTCCTCTGTCCATGGGATTCTCCAGGCGAGAATACTGGAGTGGGTTGCCATGTCCTTCTCCAGGGGATCTTTCTGATCGAACCCACGTCTCCTGCGGCTCCTGCATCACAGGCAATTCTTTAACACTAAGCCCCCAGAGAAGCCCCTCAGATTCTCTAAGCATGCTGTTAATAGGGTCTACAGTTGAGAGTAAATATATAGTGGAGAATGGACTTTCATTCAATTTATTTAAAGTAAAACTATATTTAAACAGTAGTCCTACTCAATAGCTATGAATCTGCCAATTTCAACTCTTTCATGATTAATGTATAGTATAATCAACCCATGTAATTGAAAAAATGTGGAAGCAATTATACATATTCTTCACTCCAAGGAGTGCTTCCATTCTCTGGCAGTATTCTAACAGTTTCGTTTGAGTAGGAAGCAGCACTATAGACAAGAAAGTCATATTTGTAGGCAGTGATCCAGGATGACAGTTTTGTACCTTATGATGCCATAACTTCAAGCAAACATTGACAAATATGGATATAGACTTCTATTACCCTACAGTGTTGATCTTAGGTGGCCTCAGCTTGCAGCGGCTTGAAGTGGGGCTTCGGTTCCCTGGCCAGAGATTGAGGCCAGGTTGGGACAGTGAGAGCCCCAAATCCTGGCCCCTAGACTGGGGGTCAGTGACCAGGCCCTGGCTATTTTGTTTTGCAGAAAAGAATCCCACAAAGACAGAAAGTAGTGAAATTAGTAAAATATTTATTCGGAGGAAAAGGAGTACAATACGTGTGGATAGACACATAGGTGAGCATAGAGGAAGAGAGAGAGTCACTGAGTCACATCCTTGAGTCGGTTTGAATTCCTTTTATGGGCTCTTTTTTTTCCGAGTTTACTTTGGCCAGTCATTTTGATTTGCCTGGATCACGGTCCACATTTGGTGTATCTCAGGAGCCTCCTGTGTGTGTGCACGCTTCTCTGAGCCTAGATGCCGCTGTGTGCACGGGCGTCTGAGTGGAGCGTCCCTCAGCACCACTCCCCTTGGCCTCCAAGGAGCCTTTCTTCACATGCATGGTCTTGAGGTCTCCTGACTTTGAGAATGAGAAATATGTGGTCTGGGCAGGGCCCAGCCCTCTCTCTTAATTGTCCTGCTATTCTCATCCTGGAGTTTTGATCCACAGGGAATGAATCTCTACTTGCTTTACCCTGGAGGGTAGGCATCTACCTCATGCTTCAATATAAAGAGCATTTTGTGAAATTTATTCT
Source organism: Giraffa tippelskirchi (assembly GCF_054371585.1). Taxonomy (NCBI): domain Eukaryota; kingdom Metazoa; phylum Chordata; class Mammalia; order Artiodactyla; family Giraffidae; genus Giraffa; species Giraffa tippelskirchi. Next base: position 86,831,391 of record NC_137285.1, on the reverse strand, counting down.
ATGTGAGAGAGTAAAAGGCAGAGTCAAAAGGTATTTTCATCCACACTTACTATTGCATTCTGCATTTTTAAGGACTTTGCAGAGCCACAACCTTCCAAGAAGATAATAACATTCACTCACTAACATATAACAGCCACTTGCATTAATATTTTCTCAGTTTTATGAAGTAGATCATATTATTTAGACTTCTCATATGAGGAAATGGAAGCTCATAATTGCCAAGTTGAGTGTTCCAAGTCATAAAGCTACTAAATTGCACAACTGAGATTCAAACCCAGGTTTCCTAATCCCAAGACTAGTGTTCTTTCTATTTGAAGCAAGATGTGATAGAAAGAGCATGGGACTTGGAAGTTTGAGGTCAGGTGAACTTGTGTTGAAAAGATTCTCCTATTTAACAGTTGTGGACCCAATGTCAGTAACTTAATCCTTTTGATGCCATAGAGTGAAAGGCATTATATCCTTTGCAGAGTTGTTGTAAGGTTTACAGATAGTAAATACAAGATACCTAAAACAGCATCAACATTTACGTGCTTTGGATGGACTAGGTTAAAAGTTATTATCTTGTGAAATCTTGACAATCATATCACATCATCTGTACAATGTAAATACTCTAGTGATTTTTCTTCTTAGTATATTGAATGCCCTTTTTGATGTACAGTCTTTAAACTCATATTGTCTTCTTTAGTTTTTTTATTGTTTTTTTTTTTTTTAATACTTTCGATCAGAAGAATCCTTTCATGAATTGACCATGTTGTAGCCTGGGCTCTCAAATGCAGCCTTTACAAAATGAAAGAAATACTTTCTTTTTTTTTTTTCCTCAAAACACAGACATTATAATTTTGCCAGATATTTGTCCAATTAATCACAGTTTTGTCAATATTCATCCCATGCATTCAATCAGCCATTCTTTATTTGATGTTATTTAGCAACTATCATCTGTTACTTGAGCGGTACTCTGCCAAGAAAACAGAAATTCAAACTGCATAAGACAGAATTCTTGCCTTGGAGACAGTGATGCTGTTAAGAGGTTGACACATGAGTAAACACTTGAGTGCTGAAACGAGGAGTGGATGAACTGAGAGCACCGGACTCAGGGACAAGACAAAGACTGACGTTAGAAAGTTACCGAAATTTGGAATCCAGGAAATGGAAGGTATCAGAGCTGACTAGCCTCTAAGAAGTTTGAAAGCTGAATAGCAAATAAATCCAGGGTTTTGGCTTAAGGTCATTAGTCCAGAGCTGTGACGTTCACAGGTACCATCAACAAGAGCAGCAGAAGGCCAATTCCAATCACAAAAAGTAAAGCAAGAATAAAATCAGGCAGACAAGAACCAAGTAATAAGGATAACTGACAAAGGAAGAAAAAGAAAAGTAATGTTGAGGATCGGAAACAAAAAAAATCAAAAATGTCCTTTGATTCTAGCATCAAATAATTAAAGAAAAGCACACCTAGAACAACCAACATAATATTGAAGGGAAAAAAAAAAAGTTGGAGGGCTGAAACTAAGTAAATTTTTGCTTTATGTTTGCTTAATTGTAGAGCTGCAGGTTTCATTTAACTCTCCAGATTTTGCTTAAAATGTTGAAATAGTCAAAAATGTTGCCTGAATTTTGTTTTCTGCACTTCATAATTATAAAATGATTATAAAAATCTATTATAGTTACACAGTATATAATTTATAGTTTCAGAAGGCCAGCAATAAAATTACATATGCTTGAAACACTATTTTTTCTTGGATGAAGCAAACTTCTTACAAGAATTTGAGACAATTTTCCTATAATTTTATATAATTTACTTTTATCCAAATATATTAGCAAGATATAACTCCATGTTTTAATATAAGCATTAGATCTTTATGTTCTTGCTTTTTATATAAATACTAAGTACCTATGTCAAGTATTTTCATCCATTATTTATTTTTCCACTTAAATATGACCATCTCTCAGTTTTTGGAATCAGGCCATAAAAATGGAACAGACAGTATAAAGTATAATTCTAAACAGGATAATTATATATTTTCAATGAATATTTGGTACATATGTTCTTTATATGATTTTATATTTAAAAAAACATACATACTTTATGCATTGTCACCATGAGGACTCAATAAATTTCCATAAAGCTGAGTTCCATGAATAGATGGAAAATTGGAAGATAAAATTCAGTAAAGGTTACTGTTAAATTATCCTTGAAGATGTATTTTAACTCTCTTATTTTCCTCATTGAAAATGTAGGAAATAGACCTAGGATCCTTACAGCTCTAGGAAACTTTTTCCTGATATGCTGAGCTATACTGATATTAATGTATCATTCTCTAAAGTTACGCATTAAGTATTAACTCATGAAGACAAACCAAAGAAAATGTGAATAAATAAATATGTAAAATGAAGCCACTGGAACTAGTCAGTCTCGTAAAATGAACATGGAGACAAAAGAGAAGGCAAATCTAACAGTTCCTCTGTAGTGCCCTATACATAATTTAACTGCAGAAATTTATCACTTGCTTTGTTCATAATTGGCTAACGTTTCTGTGTTCTATACTAGAAAACAATTTACTCAATGACAAAGTCCACATCATATTTATCTGTAATTACAGCATTTAATATAGTATCACATAATAACCTAAACTCAACAGAGTCCAATTTAGAAAAACAAGAGTTGATAATTCAATAATCTCCATGAAATTGTTGTATTGTAATCTAATTGAATGTAGGGGTATGATGGGTGGAATTGGTTTCATTTCTTTGGACTTCTGAGCAATGATTTCATGTGCCAATCATTTGACAAATATATTGACCTTTTTGATTCTTTACTCACTTTTTCATGAGTCCAATCTTCATCTGCTGTGTAATCTTCATGAAAGCAGACATTATAATATGTTGAACAGTTCTTTGCCATCAGAAGAGGAAATGGATTTTTTTTTTTTTTTTATGGCCACACTATGTGGCCTGTCGGAAGTTAGTTCCTTGACCAGGAATCCAGCCCATGCCCCCTGGAGTGGAAGCATGGAGTCCCACCCGCTGGATTGCCAGAGAACTTCCTGGGATAATGTTTTTAAGTCTCTGTCTTCAGCTCATATACGTGTGTTCATGCTCAGTTTGTAAGTCGTGTCCCACTCTTTGTGATCCTGTGAACTGCAGCCCACCAGGCTCCTCTGAGCGTGGAATTCTCCAGGGAAGAACACTTGGAGTGGGTTGCCATTTCATCCTCCAGGGGATTTTCCTGACCCAGGGATTGAACCCATGTCTCCTGCATTGGCAGACAGATTCTTTACCACTGAGCCACCTAGGAAGCTATATCTTCGGCACACAATTTCAATCAAAACATGCTATTACTTTTTAATCAGAGATTTCTTAAGGAAAACTAAAGTGACTAAAACCAAAGTTTAGTGACTGAAACTAAAGTGAGTGTTATCAGTTCTATTAAAATGAGCCTCATAAATAAGGCGACCGTATATTCTCGTTTATGTGTGTTATACAGGGAAGTTAATAGCTTTTCTTTTCATTCTTGAGTATCTGGGTTTGGATAATAAATTAGTTGGTTAACTGTACCTTAGTGCATGATGACAGAGTCTGAAATAATGAATCTAACTTACTGTGCATTCTAAATGGCAACTAGATTATCCAATTGTTTTTACATTATACATTATCCAATGTATATTTTAGTTGTGACTCATTAACTCATAGCATAGTCTATATTAATAACAAAAAATGGAAAAGCAAAAAAGTACAGAATGTGGGTAGAAAGTTTGCCATGATATTGCTCCATTTGTCCCAGTTGTGATAAAAATGGACCCTACCAAAAATCTTAAAAGCAGTTTTTTTTTTTCTTGATCAAAGCAAAAAAAAAAAAAACGATCACAAGACTATTTAGATTTTGACAATACTTTTATAGATCCTAACATATTGCTAGTAGTAAATAAGTATAGCCCATTAGAAATTCTAAATGTATCACAAAAATGTAAAAATGTGTTTCATTTGTAAAACTTAAATTTTACAGATATAAAAGTAAAAGGTAGTTTTATATCTGAATAAGTAAGAAATTAAGCATCATGATAAGTAATGAAAAATTGTATTTGATGTTTTTGCAGGGTTTTAAAATTGTGGTTAAATCAGCAACCATTCACCATTTTACCATTTTTAGTGTAAAATTCAGTGGTATCAAGCACATTCACAATGCCATGCAACAGTTGCCACCATCCATCTTAAGAGCTTTCTCATCGTTTCAAACTGAAGGGTTTTTAACAATAAAATATTTTCTTTATTATTATACTTCTTTGCATCAAAATGAAATTTAAATAAACAACTCAAGAAATAACATATTTTAATTTTAGTTTCTAAGTTCTGTGAAGTTGACCTAAAATGGTCAAGAAATGAGTTTGTTTTTCATTAGATTGAGTTTTATAGATTAAAATGTATACATGTATTCTTTCAGTTTTAAAAAACCTGTACAACAGTAAAAAATAAATACAGTTAGATTAGCTCAGGGAACTGAGCAAATTTAATCTATAATTATTGTGCATTTGCACATAAATATTCACAATCTTTTTGCAAATACTGAAAGTGAATCTGCAAGATAATTTTGGTTAATGGCTGAGAAGATTTATCTAGCTGTAGAGCGCACCACTATTAAACATTAGATCTGTCCTCAAGGCTAAGTATTATCATCCCAACTCTTTATGCTCTCTGTTTATCTTCTTTATAATTAGTGCTACAATCTCTTTTATAGTATTTTGTAATTATGTCTTTATTTCAAAATATGCATTTTAAAATTCCATAATAGTTTATAATTAAATGAAAGTAAACATATACATGATTTGCATGTATACAATATTTTAACACTGCAAAAATCTTACACTCTTTTTTTGAAATTTGAGAAATATCTTACTCTCTGTGTGATGTTAATGACTTAGCAGGATTTTAAATCTCCCTTATTTTCTTTGAGTTTTTACCACCAAAAAACAAAATGAATAAATAAATCCATGCTTAATATAGTTAACTTACATGCCTAATTTTAAAGACTGATGGCCCAGCGGTTAGTACCAGCAGAAATCCCAGGAAAGCTATATGTAATATATCAAATTGTGGGCATGGGGAAGCCAAACAATGGAAAACTAGCCTCTCTCACATTGCTTTTTCATTGTGTAGACAAACAGGGAAGACTCAAGGATCAGAAAGCACTTTCCTGAGCCTCTCTGTTTATCAATTTAAAAAATAGTGACTCCACTGAAGAAAATAGTAAGTACAGTGATCAGATCAAGAAATAATAAAAACTTAAGACTAGACAAGTGTAAGCATCTAACTGTACTTAGAAATATTTTTCCTTCACTTTTTTTAATTCTTAAAAGTTATTTATTTTTCTCTGCGCTGGGATCTTCCTGGATCAGGGATCGAACCTGTCTCCTTGGCAGGTAGGTTCTTTACCACTGAGCCACCAGGGGGAGCCTTCCCTAAATTTTTCCTTTAAATTTTCCTCTAGTAAATTCAAGAAACATTTGAATGTCTATTTGTGCAAGGCACTGTGCTAACCCAAAGAAATACAAATGCCAAACAAGATATATTATCTACCTATATGGAGCAGAATCTATAGGGAGAGATCAGATAATCTAAAAACATTAATTGAAATATATAAATGTACCAAACCAATATATTGTATAAATTAAACTTACACAGTATTATATGTCAATTACAACTCAAGACACTTATCATAGTTCAAGGGCTGTGATAAGCATAGGTACAGGTTTCTGTGATGGATACACAGAACCGTTGCTCAATGATGACCAATATTGAAGGGCTACCCAAAAAACTGCATTTAAGTTAAGGTCTTTAAGTTGAATAGAAAGAACAAAAAGAGCACACCAGTCAGACCCAGCATGATATGTAATAAGCCTGGAATCAAAAGATGGCTTAAATATTAGAGCCAAACAATCGAAGAAGCAAAACCAGTGTCCTTGATATTAAGAGAATTTGATTAAAAATTGTAAGCTATCTACAAAAAAAAAAAGCTATAACAAAGGGGTAACTATTTGTAAGTTTAGAATAAAAATGCCAAAATCATCAAAAAAAGGCTCAAATGATAACATTTTTCATTTCAAGAATAATAAATAATATATATTACTAATATGAAAGCAGGAATTGTATGGTCAATAAATATTTATTGCTTAAATTTTGTTTATAATTTGGGGAATAATACTTTTTATATTGCTGTATGTTCTATTTAGAGGATTTCATTTAGGCAGGTAAATACTAATTAATCCTTTTTTTATTTTTTGCATGGGTTATATGAAAGGACATCATACTATTTATGACTAAAATGTGTCATTTCTTCATTAGTTATCTTACAATAAGTGAATTATCCTGAAAATATAAAAGCTTAGAAATATAAAATCATCTTCCCAATATGTTTATCATTGCCCACAATATGTCTAGAGGAAAACATCATAGAACGTTTATCAGTAAATATGGAATTGAATGTCATGGTTTTATGGCATGATTTTTTTTAAGGAACTAGAAATATTGACAACATTTTCTCTAGGGGCACTGCTGTTCACTCAGCTTTTGAATGTTATTATCTTCTGCTATTTCCTAAAGAGCTAACTGATTTTTCTAACATGATGGATAAAATCTGACTCATTTTATCTGAAACACTTCAGAAGTACACGCAGTTGGGTAGTTTACACCTAATTCAGTACAGGCACTTACACAATGAATCTTTTTAAAAGTGTTCTGTTGTACTTTTCTCCCCTACCAAGGCACTAATTAAACAAATCTTATTTCTGTTGCTTAGTTCCTGGAAATGTGGAAATCCTGCTTCATTTACATAACTTTTCATTATCATGTGGGATTCAGTAAGTTAAGTTAATAACTGTATATTTGCAACAGCAGGAGATTTTTTCTGCTTAATTTTTTTGGATCATGTATTCCAATCAGTTAAAATAAAATTTACAACACCCTGCTGCCTTAAATGTAAATGAGCTTGCAATCAATTTGTTTTAATGAAATTAAAGCCGTACACTATGACTAGAAAGACGAAGGCCTTTGGTTCTCTTCTGAATACATAGTGGAAAAAAATGGTTGTGGTCTAAATAGATCATGAGAAACGGTTATTTCAAAACACTAAAAAAAAAACAAAAACACGATTTATTCTGTATTAATCAACAAAGTAGAAAATTCTACTTTTCTTTTCTGGGGAAGATTTAGAGATTGAATTTTCAACTGGTTCATTTTGAGATACTTTTTAATGCCTTCTGTACATTTAATTGAGCTGTGGAAAAATATCAATCACTCTTTCAGTGAAAAGATGCTTCAAGAATAGATGCTGATCCAACTTCTCTAAGCTTTGTTTTTAGTGGAATACTAATTACCAGAGATGGCAATCTGAATTTGATTGTGTTCTTAGATTTGGGAACAGGTGTTATAGTATTGATTATTCAATGAAAAGGCCACTTCCCTGGAAAGGTTATACACATGACTTCTGCTAGCTTGTTAATCGATTTTCCCCTCTTGGTGTTTTGTTTCACCTTTTTATTGAAAGACTAAGAAAACCAAATGCCAAATGACCATACATATATACACCCTATACTCTTTTAAAAATTTTTTAGCAGCTCTCCAAATATAAACCTCCACTATGACCCAAGTCAAATCTAGTCGTCCAGTTTTAACTCCCGATATTCTTTAAGTTATCTCTGCCTTGTCCAGTCAGAACTACTTATTACCATTCTGTTAAACCCTCCCCGTACTTCTTGACTCCTTCCTTCATGTTGGAATTACCTGCCTTACTATATACAAATTATATATATACACATATATATACACACACACACATATATACACATATATATAATATTTATTTTTACTGATTTTATATTTTATTTTTATATAATATTATATATACATGCTCAATTGTGTCCAACTCTTTGCAACCCTGTGGATGCCCACCAAGCTCCTCTGTCCATGGAATTTTCCACCAAAAACACTGGAATGTGTTGCCATTTCCTCCTCCAGGGGATCTTCCCCACCCAGGGATCAAACCCGCGTCTCCTGCATCCCTGAACTGCACGCAAATTCTTTACTGCTGAGCCACCAGGGAAGCCCCAGTATTATATTTATATATATATATATTTTTTTTAATATATATTTTTATATATTTATATATATTTATGTTTATATTTATATATATTTATATGTATTTATTTATATTTAATGATACACATACAGATTTTACTGATACATGTTATGTTATTCTTTTTTTTTTTCATTTTTTAAGATCCTGTTCAAGTGTTATTTCTATTAATACTCCACTTGGTCAAGCCTTACTTAATAATCTTTCTCTAGCGAAGTGATCACTTTTTTGAGTTAAAGTATTCTTAGTACCTATTGCTGATTAGAATTATGGTAGAGTTCTTTCAGCTACAGGCAACAAAAACTTCGCTTAGAATAGTTTATACAACCAAGAAAGGGCAGACTGTTGGTCCCAGCAAGAGAAAAGTTCAAAGAGCAGTGGTGATTTTGGGCTCAACTGGATCCAAGGCCTCAAAGTGTATGTAGTTGAGGTATTCTCTCTGTCTTTGATTTAGTTTTCTGTCTCTTTGAGTGGGAGAAAGGCATGGCAGCATGCTCCAGAATTCTTCCCTGGAGAAGCCCATGGACAGAGGACCCTGACTGATGGGCTACAGTCCATGGGGTCACAGAGAGTCAGGCTTGACCGACATGACTTGATTCTCCATCATTTGATATCCAATGGGATGGCACAGATACCTACCTGTCTCTCTAAGCTTAAATTATTTAGAAGATAGCATTCTTTTCAATTATTTCAACAAGAGTTCCAACAAAATTTATTTTCACATTGGCCTGTTTAGAGTCAGATAAATCACTGTGAATAAGAGAATGGAGAACCCTGTCCTTATAGATCAACCCCACAAACATTATATGGATTGTAAAAGGGGGATAGATAGTTGCACAAAATAAATATGGATTATTTTTACCTAAAAAGGAGTGGTGAAGAGATGGGATGTTTAGCTGAGAAAGAAAAAAGATAAAAGCTGTGTGCTATAGATATATTTGTTGTTACTTATATATGTGTGGTATCTGATTTATAAAGTGAAGTTGTGATGCATATTTTATTACTGTTTAATCATCCAAAGCTTAGTTTCTAATAAACATTCATTTATATAACTGGAGTTCTCATTTTAAAAATAGGGTTAAATAAAGGTTAATAAAGAATGAATGACACAGTATTCACTCAAACTTACAAATTAACAGTGAGAGGTTGATATTCTGCCTTCAGTTGTTAAATATGATGATCAAAAGACGAAAGTGTATATCAATATATTAAATTAAGGACTAAATAAAAGTCAGAGCCTTCCTTGGTGGCAGAGATGGTAAAGAGTCTGCCTGCAATGTGGGAGACCTGGATTTGATCCCTAGGTCAGGAAGATCTCCTGGATAAGGAAATGGCAACCCACTCCAGTATTCTTGCCTGGAAAATTCCATGGATGGAGGAGTCTCGTGGGTTACAGTTCATGGGGTCTCAAAGAGTCAGACACAATTGAGCAGCTAACACTTTCACTTTCAAAGAAAAGTCAAAGGGGAAATTTCATGGTAAGCTTCTGAACTGACATTTAATAATAAATGAGATGCTTGTTAGCAATGTCTTTCAATTGCCTTTCTCTCCTTACGGTAGTGTAGCAAGCAATGGCACCCCACTCCAGTACTCTTGCCTGGAAAATCCCATGGACGGAGGAGCCTGGTGGGCTGCAGTCCATGGGGTCACGAAGAGTCAGACACGACTGAGCGACTTCACTTTCACTTTTCACTTTCGTGCATTGGAGAAGGAAATGGCAGCCCACTCCAGTGTTCTTGCCTGGAGAATCCCAGGGAAGTCGGAGCCTGGTGGGCTGCCGTCTATGGGGTCACACAGAGTCGGACACAACTGAAGCGACTTAGCAGCAGCGGCATGCTCGACGAAACTGGAAGCTTGTTGAGGTTTCACTCTCTAGCTCAGTGCCTCACATATAGCAGTTGATTTAAAATGATTCTTTTATTGTAAAGGTAAAACTTTAAAAAATAACAGTTCAATCCCTTTTACAATAATATTCTATTTACTTCAACCTTAAATAGTCTCACTGCTAGCACTTGAGCAGTACTTTCTTTACAAGATTTCCTTTTGATTGACTAAATAGTTATTTCATGTCTCTTAAAATTTGCTAGTGGCATTTGCTTTTTGAGCTCACTTCAAGTAATCTATATGGATTTTTAGATGAACTTTCATTCTCCTTGTCAGAGGATAAATTATTGTTCTTACCTGATAGTATTCAATAAGAATTGATGTTTAACATCTGTTTACATATTTTGGCCTTTATATACCCTTTATGAAAAATCATTTTCTAAAAATATAGTATAAATCATTTTCAAAAATCTCTCAAGAAAAGCTGCTAGATTACATAGTGAGTTGTGAAGGAGAGAATGAAAAGATTTAAAGAATAAAACCAAACAGCCTTGACCACATATTCCCAGAACAGAGTTTTAGTCAGTTCAATCTAAAACACATTAAATGGCTACATGAGTTATAAATTGATAATAATTAGTTATCGTTTCTAATTTTCAACAAATTCCTCTAACATTCTTCATATGTGAGAAAGCATAGGATGCTGAGATCCATTTCTGATAAGCATCTCTCTATAGGCAGTATTTATTAGACCACTGGGCTAATGTAATACTGATAGTGATATTTTGTTTCATGGACACAAACATTATTTTTATGCAAGTATAGACCATTATTTCTCAAAATACCATCCGTCAGTTACAGGGAGAGAACATGAAGATGATTTAGAAATTCATCCCCACTAAAGGAGAAATATTGAAAAATGGTTTAAACCTGTGCCTGCTGGTGCTACAACCGTAGTGCTATTTTCATTTGATAAGATCACCATGCTGTTTCGGTTGCCTGAGAGTTCTGTTTTGCCTTTTAATAATTGTCATTTTATTCCCCCTTACACATAGTCCAGTGTCTCATACACGGTAGGATAACTAAATAATTGTTCCAGAATTAATGAATGGATATCTAATTATTAAAGCCAATATGAAGGAATGGAAATGGACTATAAGTGTCTTTTTCTTTTACATTAATCTACTATTAAACTTTCCAGTGATCTGATGTTTATTCAAAATTTGTTTCTTGTTTGATTACCAAATGATAGGAATTAAATTAATGGAAGAGAGATGGTAGATGCCATGAATGAAATGGAATGGTACTTTTAGTCCTCTTACAGTAACTAAGGTGCAAGGAAATTGTGTTTCATGGAAAAAAAAAAATTTGTGGAGTCATGAGATTAAATAGAACAGAAACATCACCAGTAACATAATTTGTCTTTCCTTAGTAGATGCTCTAGAAATATTGCATCTTTCCTACAAAAGTGGAATTACCCTTTAATTTATATTTATACTGTGAGAATCAAAAGAGAGAAAGGAAATATCAATTTGCACTAATGTAAAAATTGCACTGAACTACTTCTTAATTCATGGTCCAAATATGTTAAAAGTATGTTCATATTTTATCTATGTTTTTAAAGTCATTTTTGTATTCCCTAGATACTTAGAAGCTATTACAGTAATAAATTACTGTAGAGAAACATCATTAAATCTCATAAAGACCTCCCACTCTTACTACATCCTGTTGCTTTCCTTCAGGAAGATAATGAAACTATTGACTCCTTGTATAACATATTTCAGTTCAAAAGATATTTTCTGAGATGCTGTTTCATACAAGACCCCTTCTTTGATATTGTATGCTGAGGTAGGGAGTGCAAAGATGAGTGATATATGATCTTTTCATCAAGTATCATATGAGCTCATGACTGGGGTAAAATATAGTTACAAATGAACCTAATCAAATTCAGAATGAATAAGCATTCTCAAAACACAAAAGAGGAGTTAAAATCAGAGAAAACTATAGAGTGGGGACAGGAAGAGGCAGACGTCATAGACATTTGCAGTAGACTGAGAAGCATAAGATTGTGTTATGTGTAATGTACAGTAGGGTGTGAGGTGTAGAAGTTGTGGACAGAGAGAGCCCAGTAAGAACGGCAAGGCTGTGGAGTGAGACTGAGGCTTACTCTCTATATAAGGCTGATTTGACCTGGCAAAAGCATGATTTTTGTGTAGGATATTAATGAGGACTGACAATGGAAAGGTCGGTTGGGTCTGCGTTGTGCAGTGCCTCATATTTGGTGAAGAGTTTTTAAGGAATTTGTTGGGACATGAGAAACTATTTAATATTTTTAATGTCACAGAATGACATGATTAGAATGACACTTCTGGGAGATTATTTTAGCAGCAGTATTAAGAACATTTATAGGATTTTGCCTTGTTCATTCACTTTGATGCAGCTGAAATGCCTCTTCTTTCCATCTCTGTCTGCAAATCCTTTCTGTCTTTGAAGTCTAGTGTAAATGTCACCTCCTGCAAGAAATCTCCCTCACCCTTCCAGACTAAACTAATCACTACTAGCAGTTGCATTGCTTGTTTTCTCAGTTTAGTGTTTAAACTTGCAGTGTGTCATGGTCTGTTCTAGTACAAAAAGTACGTATTTTTCTGCATTAGGGTAAAACAAATACATAACCTAAAACCTAAAACATTTACATCTTAAGGGACACCTAGAAAGTACCATGTTGTACTAAAGTTTCAAGTAGAGAAAATGTACATTTATTTAGAAAACTTCAGTAATTGCACAACCTCAAGAGGATGAATAAAATGATGATCAATAAAGCACCATCTTACCTTATCTGTGGTCAATTCAACATTATTATGCATTGCTTCACAGCTGCCTGAGCATTGCAGAGTAATGCCTGGAGGACATTTATTAGGATTCCTTTCCCCTATATGGTTCCAGTTAGAATCCACCAAAGAAAAACACGTGCAGAATTTGAAAGATAAAAGAAGTCAGTTGTAGGCAGATTTATTGATAGACCATCTCCACAGAGCCTCTTACTTCTGTGTTGCAAGCAGTAAAAATTTGTGGTGCTCCCTGTCCTTGAGATTGTTGATTTGGCACAGGTCTCTTGAATCACCAGAATCTAACAGTTATGTTCCTGGGCTTACTTTCTCAGTCCTTTCAAAAGAATCCTTCAATTCAGTTCAGTTCAGTCGCTCAGTCGTGTCCGACTATTTGCAACCCATGAACTGCAGCACGCCAGGCCTCCCTGTCCATCACCAACTCCTGGAGTTTACCCAAGCCCATGTCCATTGAGTCGGTGATGCCATCCAACCATCTCATCCTCTGTCATCCCCTTCTCCTCCAGCCCTCAATCTTTCTCAGCATCAGGGTCTTTTCCAATGAGTCAGCTCTTCACATCACGTGGCCAAATTATTGGAGTTTCAGCTTCAACATCAGACCTTCCAATGAACACTCAGGACTGATCTCCTTTAGGATGGATGGGTTGGATCTCCTTGCAGTCCAACAGACTCTCAAGAGTCTTCTCCAACACCACAGTTCAAAAGCATCAATTCTTCTGCACTCAGCTTTCTTTATAGTCCAACTCTCACATCCATACATGACTACTGGAAAAACCATAGCCTTGACTAGACAGACTTTTGTTGACAAAGTGATGTCTTTGCTTTTTAATATGCTGTCTAGTTTGGTCATAAGTAACTTTCCTTCCAAGGAGTAAGCATCTTTTAATTTCATGGCTGCAATCACCATCTGCAGTGATTTTGGAACCCAGAAAAATAACGTCTGACACTGTCTCCACTGTTTCCCCATCTATTTTCCATGAAGTGATGGGACTGGATGCCATGATCTTACTTTTCTGAATGTTGAGCTTTAAGCCAACTTTTTCACTCTCCTCTTTCACTTTCATCAAGAGGCCCTTTAGTTCCTCTTCACTTTCTGCCATAAGGGAGGTGTCATCTGCATATCTGAAGTTATTGATATTTCTCCTGGCAATCTTGATTCCAGCTTGTGCTTTCTCCAGCCCAGCGTTTCTCATAATGTACTCTGCATATAAGTTAAATAAGCAGAGTGACAAGATACAGCCTTGACGTACTCCTTTTCCTATTTGGAAACAGTCTGTTGTTACATAGTCTTTATTTACAAAACATAGGGTGACAGAGCCTGAACACACCATTTGCTGTCTCCCCACAGTCCAACCCTTCAGGGTCTCTCACCTCACATTCTATGTGCAGTACATCATCTGTGATATTCCATTGGCAAATAACACTGACCCTTGGATTTACATCTTGCAACAGCCATAGATACTACAACAACAAACAGTTACATCCCCAATACATAGCAAAACCCAACACCACATGTCACCGGGAACTCATGTTGCCGCCCTTGCCCTCGTGGGTCTAGAAGAGCCACCCACTGCATGTGGAGTGCCATTATTTTCCATTGCTAAGTCCAGTCCACAGTCTGTCCTTGTGAGATTGCAGAAATGCCTCCACAAGGACAACTCCACTCCTGTGGAATTTTTATTAAGGATCCACACAGCCCCCCACAGGTGCCAGGTCCATCGCTTCAAGAAAGGGATCTTTTGCGGCATTCATAGTCCACCCACATGGTTACACTTTTCTAAATCTGAGGACACAGTCTTTACAGTACATTATTCTACTAAATCTGCATCACTTATACAGTACATCTCTGCACAAATCAGCCCACATTTGCATCTCTGTAACCAGAATAGGAAAGTTATGACCAACCTAGACAGCATATTAAAAAGCATTACTTTGCCAACAAAGGTCTGTCTAGTCAAGACTATGGTTTTTCCAGTAGTCATGTATGGATATGAGACTTAGACTATAAAGAAAACTGAGTGTCAAAGAATTGATGCCTTTGAACCATGGCATTAGAGAATACTCTTCAACATCCCTTGGACTGCAAGGAAATTCAACCAGTCAATCCTAAAGGAAATCAGTCCTGAATATTCATTGGAAGGACTGATGCTGAAGCTGAAACTCCAATACTTTGGCCACCTGATGCGAAGAGCTGACTCATTTGTAAAGACCCTGATGCCGGGAAAGAGTAAAGGTGGGAAGAGAAGGGGATAACAGAGGATGAGATGGTTGGATGGCATCACCGACTCAATGGACATGAGTTTGAGTAAGCTCTGGGAGTTGGTGATGGACAGGGAGGCCTGGCGTGCTGCAGTCCATGGAGTCTCAAAGAGTCAGACACAACTGAGCGAATGAACTGAACTGAGCCCTGATAGGACCCCTGCTGGGTCAGGGCCCCTTCGCGGTCTTCACACTTTCAAAATTGTGTCTCACCTGCCGTCCCTTACTCCTCTCAGTAAGGACCCGAAAGACCCCACAGGTACCGGGCCCACCCCTGTGTCCCAGAGTCGTAAAGGCCATACTGCCTAGGGTTCCCCTTGCTTTTGCCGAAATTGTGTACCCAAATCAACCTACTCTGCCAGAGTATATGGTCCATAAGACGTAAACTCAGTCACATTGAGGGCCCCTTTAGGATGCCCCCGTGGGCCATAGGCTGCTCATGTTTCACTTTCTGCTGTACAACAGGCCTCGCTGCCAAGCAGGGACCTTCAGTCTCATAATGTTCATCATCACCGTCACTTTCTGCCTCAGAGATACTGGGTTTTTCAAGGCCACAGGGTTCTTACTCTAACGCCAATATACATTGCTCTAGTTCTTCCCAGCGTCTCTGCACATTGCATACCAGCCCAGCATCACGGAGGGCACGATCCATACTCACCTCGGGGCAGTCAGTAAAATCCATCTTACAGTGCCACCTTGTTCGGCAAAGAGGAACTCACCACCTGTAACGCCTTTTCAATGCTATTGGGTGAACCATCCACTGCTTCCCATTCTTCCACTGGATCCCACACCGAGATGATCGCAGCTACAGAGAACCACATGCTCTCTCGTGGCCACTGGCTTCCTCCATCCAGTGGAGCCTCAGGCTCCCTGACCGGCTGGGTATCCTGCCGACTACGCCAGTTGTATCGCTCTTCATTCTGTTTGTGACGCCAGTTGTCTTGCTGTATCTCACTGTCCTCACTGTTCACTAAACCCAGGGTAGGCAATGCACGAGCTAAGCGGCTAGAAGGAGACTGGAGGACCCATAGGAACTACAGACACGTTTATTCTCTCCTGGCTGGTGCAGCAGCTGTAGGAACAGACACACTGTATTCTCTCCTCTAGTGACCGACCCAACAGACACAGCCGTGACACTGCAGTAATGCCACCACTTTCTAGGTGGGGCTCACATACATATATCGCATACACCCTGTGACCAAGCCAGTAGCTCGTGACACCCATGCACAGTGCTGTACGTGATCTCAGCTATTATATAAACCTTGTGACATGCATGTGCCATGCTATAAGTGATCTCAGCTGTTACATAGTCATTATTTGCAAAATGTGGGGTGACAGAGCCTGAACACACCATCTTGGCTAATTTTCTCTCTCCCCACAAAGAGCTACATATTTCATGCACACACACAGACACACATATATGTATGTATGAGTGCTCAGTCCTGTCTGACTCTGCACGCCCAGGAACTGTAGCCCTCCAGGCTCCTATGTCCATGGAATTTTCCAGGCAAAAATACTGGAGTGAATTGCCATTCCCTACTCTGAGGGATCTTCCTGACCCAGAGATAGAACCCATGTCTTTTGCATCTCCTGCATGGGCAAGCAGATTCTTTACCACTACGCCACTGGAAAGCCCCTTATATGTGTACACACACACACTCACACACACACAGACACACACATATTGTGGAGAGAGGAAGAACATATCCACAAAATTTATATGTAACTGTTCAGAAGTAATTCTTATAGGTAAGGAAATATTTAAAGAACTAACAAAGGGCATAGATAAAAGTTAAAATACATAGGCATCAATTACAATTTGTTTTTTTTTTTCTGCTTTGTCAATGAAATGGAGTTACATCTGAATAATTACTGACCCTTAAACTTTAGAATCAGAGCTGTTTACAAAAGTTCAAACATGTAAAAGCTGTGACCAGTTAATTTGTAGACAATTTACTCTTAAGATAATTGAGATAGTGACACTTGCTTGTGATCAGCATTATTGGAAAAATCTGATAGACTCAGCACATACTCACAAGTACAAATTTAATACTAAAACAAAAACTTCTTAAACTATTAACTGCTCCTGAAATTTGCTTTCCAGGATAGTATTAGAATGAATAATAAATATATTAGGACCATGCAGGGAAAGTACAGACCTAGTAATGAAAAGAATACAGTCTATTATTGTTAGGAAAGTAAGTAACCCAAGTCGTAATCATCTTTTAATTTTATTCTTGATGACAGAATCATAGAAAGTAGCATTTAAAGAACATAACACAAGAAATTGAATTTATGAAGGCATTCTATGATTGTTGCTTAGCTTGGGGAACATAAGAAACAAATAATTTAAAACAATGATATTTAATTAGCATGTTGAATGAAGTTTTTCCTATTGTCTCTATTTGGGTTAGAGTCCCAAGGTTGAAAAGTTAATAATAGCATTTCCCTGAACTCTTAAAAAGCATCCATTGTTCAAGGAATTTGCTCTTTGAGGCAGATATTTCCCTTGAATCTATTAAGAAGTGGCTTAAATGGCCCTATTACCCCTCTGTCATCTTAACATCTTTCTCCCCAGTTTATGTAGTAAAACATCAATATATCCATAGAATTAGCTGGAAAAGGAATCATCAGGAGTGCAGGATTTATGGGAAAATAATATTCACATCAAGTTAGAATAGTCTCAGTTAAAGAATCATTTGTAATAAAATGTTACATGGTCTGCAAGAAGGGAAGAAAACATCTCACTCTCCTTGTTGAATTTATAATTTTTAACCAATTTACTTATTGTCTCTGTTAATTGATTTAACTAGAATTTCTAGAGAAATAGAAAGAAGTGATGGAACAGAGAGCAGAGTCTATAGTGAGGCAGCCTGTGCTTCCACCATTGGGCACGCTGGTGGACACTTAGAAGGGAGCTGCGCATGCGCTGCTGTGCAGACCGCTGTCCAATCAGACTGCACTTGGATGAGTGGTCCAGCAGCAAGAGTCTGTGTAGTGCACTTTCAAGGGCTGGAGGTGAAAGAGAAAAGTCAGAAATATTTAAAGCAAAGCTGACTTCCCACATCAGCAAACTGGTCATTAAAGAAACCCCCATAATCCTGTCTGAAAAAAAGCTCATATGGATCCCATAACATGCCTAAGAATTCTGTGCTTGCCTCATGGAAGGCATCAACAGCTCCAGAAGGTATATTAGCACCAATCAGTTGAAAGGCAGTTATTCTGTTTCTTTCTCTTTCTGGCATTTTGCCAGAGAATCTGAACCTTAGAATGATAGCAGAGAATGGTGAAAGAGAAGACTCTCTTGTGGTCTCAGGCCAAGCTTAGCTGGCCCTGGAGATGAGAAGAAAATGATCATAACATAGGAAATTAAATCAAAGTTTACAACTTGAGCAGACTTTTTATATTTAAAAATATTCAGGAATCCCAAGATGTCAAAGAACATGTCAGTGAGATAGCTTAGGTGAAGACAGTAATTAGAATAAATATCAATGAATAAATGGAGATTTCTATTTTGTGCTCTAGTTAAGTTCAGGATATCCAAAAGAACCGATTGCAATCAATAATCAAATTTCAATATATTAGGCAACTAATTAAAAATATCTTGCCAGTAACAGTTTTCAGGACAATAAAATAAAGATATATCTAATAAAGCATTACCTCACAGCTCAAGAAAAGCAACCCAAGCCTCTCCAGATCCCCAGAGGTCCCCACTAAGGTACTGCCCAAGCTCTGCCCAATGGTCTTGGATTCCCTGTTCTTCTAAACTGCAGATTTCCCAGGTGACACTAGTGGTAAAGGACTTCCTTGCCAACATAGGAGACCTAAGAGACTCAGGTTCCATCCCTGGGTCAGGAAGATCCCCTGGAGGAGGGCGGGGCAACCCACTCCAGTGTTCTTGCCTGGAAAATCCCATGGACGGAGAAGCCTGGCAGGCTACCGTCCATGGGGTCACAAAGAGTCCGACATGACTGAAGGGGCTTAGCCTGCACGCACGTGTGCCTCCTTTACCAGTTCTGAAATGATCAAGCAGCTTTTGTTGTCTGTAATGATGGTCTCTTTCTCTCCTGACCGTATGAGTCACTCTCCTGAAGTGGTAGAAAACAGTTTCCTCTTGTGTTTCACTTTGTCGTAGGTCCCAAGGCACAGTTCTGTCAAAGTTGAGATCTTCACAGTGCCTTTAATAATAAAACATTTTTATTTGACTTATTTTTTCAATTCCTCTCTGGTAATAGATTCTTACCAATTGAATGTTAATAGGTTCTTACCAATTGAATGTCTTGTTCTGTCTGTATTATCTATACTAACTTCACTTGTGAAATTTGTTTATTTCATCCTCACAACAACCCTTAGTGATAGGTGTTTATTATTCCCATTCCTTGAGAAAAAGGGAGACGCAGAGAGGATGAACAACTTCCTGTAGGCTACACAACTGCTGAATAAAAGTAGAATTGAAACCTGGGTGAACCTTCAGTAAAGATCCTGCTATTGTCTCCTTGTGCTGTGCTTAGTTGCTGAGTCATGTCCAACTCTTTGGAATCCCTGGACTGGATCCCGCCAGGCTCCTCTGTCCATGTGTATTCTCCAGGCAAGAATACTGGAGTGGGGTGCCATGTCCCCCTCCAAGGGATCTTCCCAACCCAGGGATCAAACCCAGTCTCCCACATTGCAGGCAGATTCTTTACCAGCTGAGCTACCCGGAAGCCCTATTGGCTCCTTCAGTTCAGTTCAGTTGCTCAGTCGTGTCCGACTCTTTGCGACCCCATGGACTCTAGCCCACCAGGCTCCTCAGTCTGTTGCATTCTCCAGGCAAGAAACCTGGAGTGGGTTGCCATGCCCTCCTCCAGGGAATCTTCCCAACCCAGCAATCTAGGCCCGGTCTCCTACATTGGCTGGTGGATCCTTTACCACTGAGTCACATCATAAGATGCATACTCAATTGGAAATTAAAAACTAAAGCCAGATAAGCCTCCCAAAATACCACAAAAAGAAAAATTTATCAGAAGAAAAATAGAAAAGCGTAAGTTGATAGTAAATTATATTAAGAAGTGTATTCAAGAATTCACAATCCTTGCTTTCTTTCTCTATGACCATATGTCTTTAACCAAGCATTTTACATGTCTGAAACTCAGGTTTTTGCCCACAAAAGGAAGTCAAGAAGTAAAGAATTAAAAAACATTTCTAATGTCTCTTTCTTTAAAACTTAATATGTACTTTATTTAATCTTTACTTAAAGAATAAGATTTTTTAAATTAAGTATGACATC
This sequence comes from Giraffa tippelskirchi, assembly GCF_054371585.1. Classification (NCBI taxonomy): domain Eukaryota; kingdom Metazoa; phylum Chordata; class Mammalia; order Artiodactyla; family Giraffidae; genus Giraffa; species Giraffa tippelskirchi. Next base: position 86,811,074 of record NC_137285.1, on the reverse strand, counting down.
TGTCACATAAAATTTTTAAAGTGTGTAATTTTATAAAGTGAATTGTTACAGCAAGATTAACAAGAGTAAGATAAGTCTTTCATCTGGTTGGAGGACAGGTATTTTCAAAGACAATATTTGATTCATCAATATGACTTTTGCTAGAAAAACTCAGTGGACTGAATTGCCACCTGAGAGTCAAGAATTCTTATGTCTAATACCAAATTTTTGATTATCATGTTGTGTTTTAAAATGAGGAGTTTTGAGACTCTCTCATAATATTATCCATGTCTTATACTGTGGATTCTCTGTCATTAAAAACTGAAAGTATTTAATCATTAAAAGTTATTCTCTCAAATTATAAAAAAAATCATCAACAATCTTTTATTTGCATATAATTTGTAAGAAATTATCACAGTAACGTTCAGTTTATGTAAATGCTTTGTTGTCACAATTATTCAGTCACATACTGTGAAAATTAGAATGAATTTCCTGATCCACTTCTTGACAATTTGCATATATTGTTTCAGACACATAAAGGTTAAAGGGGGGCCTGATTTTTATTACATTTGCATATAAATCTCTCTATATAACTGAGATTTAATTTATATATAACCTAATATAAAGTTTATATTAAATTTTAATATAAAATCTAAAACTTGAATATTCAGATGATTGTTATTAGACAATAATGTTTCAATAGACATCTTCAAATGGGCTTTAATTAAGTTGAAATGGGTTGATGATATACACACCTCTACACTGTGGGAGTTTGAAAAGATACAATTATAATTCATACTTTCCATTTAAAACTGAAAAACACAAGCAATTTAAAGTCCATCAAAGATAAATTATTAACTTTTATTAAACTCAATAATTAAAATATAAAGTAGATGGCTTTATACTGATAAAAATAATAATCACCAAAATATTTGACTCTATTGAAGACAAGTTTCAAAACATTTTTTTGCTTTGGGGATGTATCTATGTATGTCTAGAATATTGCTGGGGACATCCTTAAGAAAGCTGTTAGTAGTGATTACTCCTGGGGAAGGAGTAACAGGATATCAGCGTGGCAGAGGTGTGGGGAAGACTTTGCCCTACGTACTTTCCCTTTCTCTATTGGTTGATTTCTTTTAACCATGTGAACATGATTTTCATTAATTTTCTTGCTGTGGTTTCATCAGTGACTCATAATTATACTTGCTGTCTTTACACAGACAGATGCTCACACACACACACACACACACACACACACACACACACACACACACAACACATCATAATCACTACCACGCCTCACTCCTCGTTTCACACAATTAACACTTACAGTCACACATGGTAGAGAACATGATTTTTCTCAAGATGAAATCTTCTTATTTCTTAGTTACAATTTAGATCTCCTGTTAACACTTAGCCATTAATTCTATGTGATAGAGTTGGCACTTTGCTTCAGCAATATAGCATAGAGTAGCAAATTCCCTTATCCAGAGATATACTCCTGGGTCTTAGTAAATTGTAGATTAGACAGTAGAAACTTTATATCAAGTCCTTGGCCGATCTCTTAATTATTTACCATGTCAAAGATTCTTTAATGTTGTTGTTTTTATTGCACCCTTGTGGACCATTTGCTCAAAAGCGATTTGCTATTTTGAAGATAAATTAGCTTTATTACTTCCTGTTCATGTACATTGAAAAGCTCTGTGGACTGTAAATTTCCCTACTCCATCTCAATGCATCTGTTAAAATTAAAAGACTTTATTTTTCATATCATAGAAAGGTAGAGTCTGGGTTATTTCTCTTGATTATATACATAAACTATTTTTCTAATTTATCCTGCAGAATTGTTGATTTTTGCTTCAGTAAATTAATTGTACACAACCTGTGAGGGGGATGGGGAAACTGAGTGCTTTTCAGAGAAGAGAAATAAAATTTTAGCTTTTTTATTTATACAGAAGAATAAGAATTTGAGATGTCCACACAGAAAGAGGCACATGCAATTGATTTCACCTAGAAAAGAAGACAGGAATGAATGAAAGAACATTCTTTATACCTTAAGTAAATTTGATATGTTTTCAAACCACATAGGTGAGCAGCTTACTTAAGTGTAGGGTAATATATGTATATGTTATATAATATATATATGTTATAAAATACATATAATATATATAATATATAATATAATGTGTATTATATATAATATAATATATTAATATAATATATATGTATATATGTATAATGATAGCATTAGAAAAGTACAGAATGGATTCTCTAATTTTTCAGGGTATTTAAATCGCTTACGTTGGCAAAGAAAAACTAAATCAGTGTAATAAATATTTTTCAATAAAAAGTATATAATTATAATGCTGTAAAAGGAATAACATTTTTTTTGCTGGAAAAAACTATAGTGTTCTGTTCATATTCATTTTCCTTTAACTTATATTTATATTTTGATAATTTGTAATGTGACATTGCTAGGCAGTATTAAGTAACTGATTTATCTGAAATACAAAGTAACATCTGTCTGACTGCATAAATCACCCTATTATGATCTTCTTGTGAGTATCTAACTTTATAATTTAGCACTTAATGGAATGAGATATAAAATAAAAATATGTACATATAATCTAATGTAGCTAAATATATATTCATATTAAATAATCATAGTTATTGTAAGCATTAAGTTTGCCATAATGCAAGTAACTTTTTAGCTTTACTCAAACTGAGTTGCAACCAGAGCTGTGTGGCTACTTTTAGGGAAAAATGTGTCATCTTCCCTATGTCACTGCTGAAGTCCAGGGATTGAAAAACTCTACCAAGATGGAGAGGATTTAGAATGATTCCAAAAACCTAGAATTACACACACATCTTTGGAATGTACCTGCTTGGTGTTCTAATACACTTGGCATCCTTTTCATTCTTGATTTCAAAACTAATGACTGCTTTAGTACCCTAGGCATCTAGGCTTGTCACTTTCAGCTTCACAGAACTGGAAATAGAGAATTTTTTGAAACTAGTTTTATACAGACATTTAAAAATATTATTATTAGGAGATAAACTATGAGGCTTTGTGGGTTTAAATGATGCAGATTTGAATAATTCTTAATATTCCCGATAAATTCAGTGAGAGTCTCAGGAAACCTGCTCTGTATTGATTAGCACTAGATTTTAAGATTCAAAAAGTTATTGGGTCTTTAAGTTACTACCTTCTTCTGTATTATATGGATTTTATTTAAACCATCATTAATGTGCATACTCCTTAAGCTTATCTTCGAGAGACCAAAAAAGTGACCACCTTCTTTTAGTTCTAAGACAAAGATTATATTGCAAAAGTAATTATTGTATTATTTACCTGAATGTGAATGGAAATGAAACTGATTGCATGCTAAGAAAATGTACCTCTCCCTAGGTGGTTCAGAGTTTGTGTGTACTTAGGACTATAGAGGAAGTATAGGTCAAATCTGGGTGGGATGGGGAGCTAGCTCCAATTTGAAACCTACAGAAGTTACTCAGTGGCTGTACCTTCCTAAAGAAAAAAAAAAGAGGGGGAAAAGCCCTCCAGTTTCTCAATAACCATTTTTCAGTGTAAAGTGAATCTGACAAGAATAGATTTGTATTCCTAGAATTGTCAGTTTGGCACAGTTCATGAACACAAACTGATCTATTTAAAACCAGCCTATGTAGTCTTTGTCCCTGCTTACGCCTGTTTACTACAGTAATAGCATACTTAGAAATATTGTAAAGTAGAGCTATTTCACTAATTTTCAGGCCTAAAAAGGTTTTTCTTGATAAGAAATGAATGGCAGAATTGTACTACATAGTCAGAAATTGAAATTTACCCAGCAGAGTTTGGCCTTGCAATACGTGTTTATCAAGCAGCTTCTGTAAGCAAGAACATTTTCTAGGTACTTGCTACTGAAAATTGAAGACACACTCTCTCCTCTCAAAACTTTGAGTCTGGAGTAGAAGATAAGACGACAATAATAGTAAAGCCAATCCCATTCAGAAAAGCAAGCCCTTTAAAACAGATATGCCCTCAGTGATATAGACCACAGTGGAAAATCCCACTGCTTTCTCTTGAATGAGAAGAGAGCAGTGATAGGAGGATAGTATAAAAAATATTTTATGTAGAACAGGAAGTTTAGATCTTTTGAAATATTGTGAGGAAGAATGAGCAAAGCAAGCATCAAAATGCATATAGGCATTGGAAAGCATGGCTGTTGTGACATATATTTCAGTATAAGAGAAGCAGAGACCATGCATAATGGCTGGAGAGGCTACAGGTCAGACAAAAGAGGGAGGTGAGACCTAGATCATGGAAAAAATTGGCACTGGTCAAGATATTGACATAAACGCCATCTCAGTCCAAATGACAGAGCTTCAAGCAAAGATTTGTAATTTAGAAACTTCATTAGTTAATGATACACAAGATACATTAGAGGTTGGACCATAGGGAGTTTATTGGAAAGAGATGCTCTTAGAAGGTAATGTGCGGTGTTTAAAGAAGAGTTTTAAGGGCTAAGTTCAAGTCTGATTAATATCTATACTAAAAGAATAAGTGGAAGATGAATGCCCCCAAATACAAGTGAGAAGAGAGGTCCTGGAGACAAGAAAGGACAATGATGAAAGTCAAGGGGTAAAATAATGTAAGAAATATTGTATTCATCAGTGCAAACCACTAAGAAATTTATTTTGCACACATCAAGAAGATACACTAAAATATTGTGTTTGCATTCTAATTTTGGTCTTATATTTAGTACTTGCTTCTTTCTAACTGAATGTGTGAATAGATTAGGGTTTCTTAACATTCTTGTTAGGAACAAAGAGGTATTATTAATATGCAATATTGTGACAACTGCAGAATTCACCGAAAGAGAAGGAAATAAGTAACCAGTGTCTATGTAAATATTACAGAAGTACTCTAGTATGCTTGAGATTGTGGGTAAGGGGCCAGAATGCCTGGATTTATATTCAGTTTCTGACACAGTGATACTACTTTAGGCAAGCAATGTAATCTCTCCTTGAGATTTCAGAAGTGATAAAGATATTATTTAACTAAGGGATTGGTGTGAAATTTAAAAAATAAACTCATGGTAGTAGTGATTATTATAGAATTCTAAATTAAAGTCTTTGCATTAACAAATGTTATAGTGTTTCCATAGAGAATTTCTCAGCATCAGTTGTTATCACCATTCACAATTTTCCCAGATTAAATTCCTATTCTGAATCCTTCCAAATATTAATTTCCTACTCTAATCTCTGGGAAGTTTTGGCTGGATATGTTAGTTTTTTAAGCTTACCATAACAAAGTATCACAGACTAGGGCTAAGTGGTTTGAACAACAGAAATTTAATTTTCTCAAAGTTCTGGAGGCTCCAAGTATGAAATCAAGATCAATATCAAGATGTCAGCAGGGTTGGTTTCTTCTGAAGCCTCTCTCTTTGATTTATAGAAGCTGTCTTCTCTTGTGTCTTCAAATAGACTTCCCTCCGTCAGTGTCATTATCTCTTCTACTTGTAAGATCACCAACCTTTTGGATTAGGGCCCATCATAAGGACCTCATTTCAACTGAATTATCTCTTAAAGACCCTGATTCCGTATGCAGTCATGTTTTGAGGTACTAGGAACTTCAATATGTGAATTTGGGGGATACATTCGAGCCCATAATACTGTGTGTTCATTTAGCAGATCAGATTTAACAGACTCTTCCCAGATCTTCTCCCTCATCTGATAACAATATTTATCAAAGTCCATTTCCTAAGTTTTAGAATACTTTGATGGTCTTTGTGTCCCTCTCTTGCACACCTACATCTGATTAATTGCCGCACCTGACTCTGTGGCCATTCTATTTTGCATTGTCCATGTCATCTTCAGGATGGTGCTGCTTGTGGTGCTTACTCGCTCAGTCATGCCAACTCTTTGCGACCCTTTGGACTGTAGCCCACCAGGCTCCTCTGTCCATGAAATTTTTCAGGCAAGGATACTGGAGTGAGTTGCCATTTCCTTCTCCAGGGCATCTTCCTAACTCAAGGATCAAACCTGTGTTTCCTAGGTCTCCTGCATTGCAGGAGGATTCTTTACCCACTGAGCCATCAGGGAAGCCCCATCTTCAGGATGATATCCACTCAACTCATGAAAGCTGTTGATGGTTCTCACATGGATTAGTACATGTGATGATCTGATTCTCTGTCTCTAGTTTCTCTTACTCAGGCTGATCTATACCTGCTTCTTGGAGGAGTTTCTTAAAACACACTCCCTCTGCCAAACACCTTCCATTTTTTAAATAGGAAGGATGAGGAACTCTGGCAAGTCACTTCCCTATCAAATCATTTTACATTTCCTCACAGTCAGTAGTGGCCAAGAATAGTGATAGATTGGGAAAAGTAGGAAAGATAAGAGCTTTCCTGGGGGTAAGTCGCCCCTCAAACACTCACTTGCTCCACCCTATTGCCTAGCAGGTGGAAGCTATGCAACTTGGAATCTTTCTCCCTTACCACTGTAATGACAGAAGGATTTTGTAATCACAATGCAATTAGGAAAGATTGAGTTTCCTGATGATGTTACAGAAAAACCCAAAGGAATTTTTGGTCAACCTGTAGATGGATGGGGGCTTCCCCAACATCTTAGCAGTAAAGAATCCACCTGCAGTGCAGGAGAGACAGGAGAAAAGGGTTTGATCCTTAGGTTGGGAAGATCCCCTGGAGGAGGAAATGGCAACCCACTCCAGTATTCTTGACTAGAAAATCCCATGGATAGAGGAGCCTAGTGGTCTACAGTCTGTGGGTTCACAAAGAGTCGGACACTACTGAGTGACAGAGCACCCACATGTAGATGGATAGAAAGCAGAATATACGTTTGGGGGGAAAATAAGACAATATTTTTAACCATGCTATTAACAATAATTCTCAGGTCCGAATGGAGAGGGTGAATGAATTGGCTATGAAAAGTATACTTTTGCTTTTCACTTGTTATAATATTGCTCTGGAACTTCAAGAAACTGTTTAAAATTTTTCAGTATGTTACTAATGAGAAAATATTTAAACTATAGCTTATGTATGTCACTGTATAATGTGAAAGTCATAGAGTTGTATGAAATTCCAAAGCAATAAACTCAACAATCACAGAGATCAGCACATCCTCCTTGAATATTAGATTTAGCTGTCCTTGCCTTATGTAGGTCAGATTCTTTGAGGCCCAGTTTCTTCTTTAAGATGAGGACTGTACTACCAAAACTTCATCATTATTTTATTAGTAAGACTAGAGATTAGGTAAATATACTGAAAAGCACTGAGTAGGATCCCAGAGCTAGTAGATGATAAAACTAGAAACTGTCTTAATAAAAGCCATGAAAAAATTTAGCCCAGGACTTGTTATTATTATTCTTCCTACCTTTTCATCTGCCAAATTCTGAGTCTAGGAACATTTTTGTTTTATGAGATGTAACCTCTATAGGGAATCTGAATCCCAGAGATGTGGTAGTATTTTGACTTCTACAAATTTATTTATTGGTTGTTTGTATAACTGTGAAAACAAAGAAGAGACAGGAAAATGCCCAATAAATGACAGCATCCCTGGGGAAAATGACAGCTTAAGGTTGGTAAATAAATTATGTTTATTTATTTATATGCTCATGTCAGTTTTGTTACTATTTTCAAGCTGGCACTTGAGGGTTCACAGCTTTCATTTTATTATAGTCACTTTATATATAAAAGTATGAAACCCAGGAAAAAAAAAATGTCCCAAGTGGTATGCTAAAACAATGCTTTGAAACAAGAAAATTCTTTTGTCTGGTTTCTTTGACTGCTTTTCAATGGAAAATAAACTTAACAAAATCTAAAATGGATAAAATTCAATTAAAATTTACTTTTACTCTCTTAAATATGTTTCATCTTTAGAAAACTAAACTAGAAAACTATATAAATAGGAAAGTATTTTTTGTGTTCCATAAATTCCTGAGTTTTGAAATCAGATGCACATGTGCTTATATCAATGAAACACTTTATAGTTCAGTTAAGAACAAAAAAGGTGGGAATTCTATTTTTATTGTTAGCTATTTTTATATTTTTAGTACTGCAGCTGTTTGAGGGGGATGAATGGCCTAACTAAACTATCGGTAACTCCTCTGAAAGTGTTAGTTGCTCAGTCATGTCCTACTCTGCAATCCCATGGACTGTAGCCCACCAGGCTCCAGCATCCATGGAATTCTCCAGGCCAGAATACTGGAGTGGGTCGCCATTGCCTTCTCCAGGGGATCTTCCTGACCCAGGAATCAAACCCAGGGTCTCCCACATTGCAGGCAGATTCTTTACCATCTGAGACACCAGGAAAGCCACCAGTAATCTGGTATGTTAAATGGTAAATGATTTCCCACTGTTGCTTTCTGAAGAATATTACACTACTGCTTTCATAGCTTCTGAAACTCTGGTAACTCTTCAGTAAATTGCCCAATTATTTAACAATAAACTTTCCAATTATTTAAAAATAATAGCGATCCATTAAAATTTAACTAACATTCTTTTCTAATTCTATCCAAACTTCAAATGATATAGCTTATAATAGCAAAATTTTGGAAATCACTTAAACCACTATCAACTGGATAAGAATAGATAAATTATGGTACACTCACATGAATAATATATATCTATATGGCATACTATATAGCACTGAAATGAATAAAGATAATCTATGTAGATCACTGTGAGCGAATCACAATGTGCAAGGAAAAAAAAGTAAATTACAGTGTTGTTCAGTTCAGTCACACAGTCATATCCAACTCTTTGCAACTCCAATGGGCTGCAGCATGCCAAGCTTCCCTCTCCATCACCAATTTCTGGAGCTTGCACGGACTCATGTCCATCGAGTCGGTGATGCCATCCAACAATCTCATCCTCTGTTGTTCCCTTCTACTCTTGCCTTAAATCTTCCCCAGCATCAGGTCTTTTCCAGTGAGTCAGTTCTTTCCATCAGGTGGCCAAAGTATTGGAGTTTCAGCTTCAGCATCAGCCTTTCCAAAGAATATTCAGGACTGATTTCCTTCAGGATTGACTGGTTTGATCTTCTTTCTGTCCAAGAGACTCTCAAGAGTCTTCTCCAATACCACAGTTCAAAAGCATCAATTCTTCAGCGCTCAGCTTTCCTTATAGTCCAACTCTCACATCCATATATGACTCCTGGAAAAACCATAGCTTTGACTAGATGGAACTTTGTCAGCCAAATAATTTCTCTGCTTTTCAGTACACTGTCTAGGTTGGTCATAGCCTTTCTCCCAAGGAGCAAGCCTCTTAATTTCATGACTGTGGTCACTGTCCACAGTGATTTTGGAGCCCAAGAAAATAAAGTCTGTCACTGTTTCCATTGTTTCCCCGTCTATTTCCCATGAACTGATGGGATGCCATGATCTTAGTTTTTTGAATGTTGAGTTTTAAGCCAACTTTTTCACTCTCCTCTTTCATTTTCACCAAGAGGATCTGTGATTTCTCTTCACTTTCTGCCATAAGGGTGATGTCACTTGTGTATCTCGGGTTATTGATATTTCTCCCTGCAATCTTGATTCCATCTTCTGCTTCATCGAACTCAGCATTTTGCATGCTGTACTCTGCATAGAAGTTAATTAAACAAGGTGACAATATACAGCCTTGAGGTACTCCTTTCCCAATTTTGTACCAGTCCAGTGTTTCATGACTGGTTCTAACTGTTGCTTCTTGACCTGCATACAGATTTCTCAGGAGGCAGGTAAAGCAGTCTGGTATTCTCATCTCCTTTAAGAATTTTCCACAGTTTGTTGTGATCCACACAGTCAAAGGCTTTGGTGTAGTCAATGAAGCAGAAGTAGATGCTTTTCTGGAATTCTCTTCCTTTTTCTATGATACAACGGATGTTGGCAATTTGATCTCTAGTTTCTCTGCCTTTTCTAATTACAGCTTGAACATCTGGAAATTCTCGGTCCACGTACTTGTTCAAGCCACACTTGGAGAATTTTGAGCACTACTTTGCTAATGTATGAAATGAGTGCAATTGTGCTATAGTTTGAACATTCTTGTGCATTGGGCTTCTTTGGGATTGGAATGAAACCTGATCTTTTCCAGTCCTGTGGCCACTGCCGAGTTTTCCAAATTTACTGACATATCGTGTGCAGCACTTTAGCAGCAGCATCTTTTAGGATCTGAAATAACTCAACTGGAATTCCATTATCTCCACTAGCTTTGTTTAGAGTGATTCTTCCTAAGGCCCACTTGACTACACACTTCAGGATGTCTGGCTCTAGGTGAGTGATCACACCATCGTGATTATCTGGGTCGTGAAGATCTTTTTTGTATAGTTCTCCTGTGTATTCTTGCCACCTCTTCTTAATATCTTCTGTTTCTGTTAGGTCCATACCATTTCTGTCCTTTATCATGCCCATCTTTGCATGAAATGTTCCCTTTGAATCTCTTAATTTTCTTGAAGAGATCTCTAGTCTTTCACATTCTATTATTCTATATTTTTTTCCCTCTGTTTCTTTGCATTGATCATGTAGGAAGGCTTTTTTATCTCTCCTTGCTCTTCTTTGGAACTCTGCATTCAGATGGGTATGTCTTTCCTTTTCTCCTTTGCCTTTCATTCTCTTCTCTTCTCAGCTATTCATAAGGCCTCCTCAGACAACCATTTTGTCTTTTTATATTTCTTCTTCTTGGAGATGGTTGTGATCACCACCTCCTGTACAATGTTATGAACCTCTGTTTGTAGTTCTTCAGGCACTCTATCTATGGAATCTAATCCCTTGAATCTAGTTGTCACTTCCACTGTATAATCATAAGAGATTTTATTTTGGTCATACCTGAATGATGTAGTGGTTTTCCCTACTTTCTTCAATTTAAGTCTGAATTTTGCAGTAAGGAGTTCTTGCTCTTAGCTGCAGTCAGCTCCTCCTCTTGCTTTTGCTGACTACAGTCTCCATCTTTGGCTGCAAAGAATGTAACAACAGAAAATTGGATTAAAGTTTTGTTGGGCTTGGCCCCACCCTTCAGAGCAAAACCCAGATGTCCCCCACAGCCATTCCCTCCCATCAGGAAGCTTCCACAAGCCTCTTATCTTTATCCATCAAAGGGAAGACAAAATGGAAACCACAATTACAGAGAAGTGACCAAACTGATCACATGGATGACAGCCTTGTCTGACTCAATGAAACTATGAGCCATGCCGTGTAGGGCCAGTTTGTACAGTGTTGTACAAAGCATGAACTGACTCATTGGAAAAGACCCTGATGCTGGGAAGGATTTAAGGAAGGAGGAGAAGGGGACGACAGAGGATGAGATAGTTGGATGGCATCACCAACTCAATGGTTATGAATTTGAGCAAACTCCGGGAGTTGGTGATGGACAGGGAGGCCTGGCGTGCTGCAGTCCATGGGGTTGCAAAGAGTCAGACACGACTGAGCGACTGAACTGAACTGAATTGTGACACAAGCACCCAAGAAGAGTGTTTATTAGAGAAGTATTTTATCACTGTTGTTTGTTCTCTATTTGCTCTTCTAGATTGCCTCCCTGGTGGCTCAGATAACAAAGAATCCACCTGCAATGCAGGAGACCCAGGTTTGATCCCTAGGTTGGGAAAAGCCTGGAAGGCTACAGTCCATGGGGTCACAAAGTATTGGACACAACTGAATGAATTAGACTTTCATTTTTGACAGTAAAGGAGAATATGTGTCAATTTTATTTTTAGAGTTATTTTTAAAAGTTAAAATATTATATATAGGGAAAACTGAAACAGAATAAAACCAATAGTAATGTATTTTTCTGTTGTTGAGAAAAGGAGTGGTTCTTATATTATTGTTTGTACTTTAAAAAAAAAATTCTCAGAACTAATGTGTTTTTGGATATACTCACATCTTAGTAGCTAGGCTATAAAACGTGGTCAATAATTTTGTAATCATTTATATTGTCACTTTAAAATTAACTATTATAACAGTCTTCTGTATGCTTCCTAACTTCTTGGCTTTCCTTATTATTACTCATATACTTGTATTATATACTTATGTTATTCCTTATACACTTATTAATAACATACAAAGGATATCATTCATCATTTATAGCTCTAATTTTTATCCTTCCATGTCCCTGGACCAACCTTTGTGCATTTCCTCTCCTTCGTTTTCTGTAAGAGTTGAATGTTCATTTAGGTTTTATTTTTAATTTATTTTTATCGGAGTATAATTACTTGACAATGTTGTTTAGCATCTACTGTACAACAAAGTGAGTCAGCTGTATGTACACATATGTCCCTCCCTCTTGAACCTTCCTCCCACCCCATGCCCTCATCCCACCCCTCTAAGCCATCACACAGCGTGGAGTGGAGCGCCTGTGCTGCACAGCACTAGCTGTTTCATGTATGGTAATGCATGCATGCCAGTGCTACGCTCCCAACTCTCCCTACCCGCCCGTATCCCCACTGCATCCTCATGGCCATTCTGTACACCCGCTTCTCTATTTCACACAGCAAATAGCTTTGTCTATACCAGTTTTTTTTTTTTTTTTTTAGATTCCATACATATGTGTTAATATATGATATTTGTTTTTCTCTTTCTGACTTACTTCACTCTGTATGACAGACTCTAGGTCCATCCATGGCACTACAAATGACCCAATTTCATCTTTTTTTTATGATTGAGCAATGTTCCATTGTTTGCATGCACCACATCTTCTTTATCCATTCATCTGTCAATAGACACTTGCATTGCTTCCCTGTCCTGGCTATTGTAAATAGTACTGCAATGAACATTGAGGTACATGTATCTTTTTGAATTATGATTTTCTCAGGGTATATGCCCAAGAGTGAGATTGGATATGTCTATGAGAAAAACTCTTGTTCTCAAAGATTCTGGCTCTTGTGTTTGCCTACTTTGATGCTCCTGTATCTGTGTTTGCCTAAAAAATCAGAATCACACTGATTCGCACAAGTAATGAAGTGAGAGGCCCTCACATATAAATTCAACATTTGTTCTAGTTCTTTCTTTCTCTCTCTTACATCTCCCATCTCATGATATATGAGAGAAAGTTAATTCACAGTGCCCTTGATTTTTAAGAAAGAGATCTAGAATGAGTCATGTTCTCTTCTTATATTTCATAATCTCATTTGAATATGATACTGAAAATGAGGTGTTTACAGACAGCACTGCAGTGTGTCCTGAGGTTCTAGTATTGTGTCTCACATATGATGAGTAAATAAATATTGAAAATGTATTCACTTTTATGTTTAGATAAATGAATAGCACAAAATATTTTACTGAATTTTAAATGTTTCTGTACATATATGTCAACTTAGTCTGCACACACATTGGGCAGATTCAGTAAGATGGGGGTTTGCAAGTTAAAGTCTGGAAAGTACTCTTGAAAACAGTACCTGTAAAGGGTGAGGGAGGCAAAATTGAGCTGAGAGGGGATTTTGAAATGCTGTCACAGTTGCAACAGAGACCTCAGCTGATAAACAGAGAGCCTTGAAACTGGGACGGCTACTTAGATTTATCTTAAATTCAGTGAAGGGGCTGAATCTTAGAATTCCTGCATATGGGAGTCACTGGAAGTGGGCTGGCTTACATCTATCTCTTCACCAATAAGAATTCCCAGACAAGCATACACAGCCAGGAAAGGAGTGCCTGTCTTGAAAGCTGGAAGGAAATAAGGAAAACCAGAAAGTAAGTTCTTCACTAGGCATAGTGAAGAACTTGATTTCAGAAATCTTGAAATCTATTTTTTGTCCTATAAATGGAGTGTGCTATCAGGTTGTAAAATTTTAATAATTTAAATGTTTAATAATTTTTGAATTCAAATTTTTAAATTTTATGTTTTAATTTTTAATGAATTTGATATTAATTTTTTAATAAATCAGCTATTAAGATTTCTTAAGAGATGCAGAGAAAAACTATATACTGAGAACTTGGGCCACAGTACTGCGTAGAACACAAGAGTCAAGGACTGCTTGAATAGACAAGAGTATAGTCCATTAATAGAAATATAGCAGAAAAAAAGCAACCTGTATCAGTCCATAAAAACTAAGTTCTAGTAACTAAATTGTGAATTGGTTCCAGTCTTTCTGTGCTAGATTCTCAAAGAGAATGAGCCTAAAGTCTTATCTCTGAATGGAGAGTAGGGAGGGGAGCTTTAAAGGAGAGGATGTATGACATCATGCCTGGAGTTCATGGATGGAGAAATGAGAAGCAACCTATCTTGGGAAGTAGAAATACAGACAATGAACTTGTAACTCCTAAATCCATTACCTGGATGCTAGCCTATGAAAGAGATACAAACTAACAGGGAGATTTATGGAGTCAGTGTCACTAACTCCAAAATCTCAGCCAATCATGGACTCGTTGTATTTCCATTAATATTTAAGATGGGGAGGTCACTGCTGCTCTGGGGCACCAAACCTCAACTGAAACCAGGGCAAATTTGATTTGGAGCTCAGCTAGTTGGGCAAGTTTTCCTCAGTCCCCTTATCCCTCAATTACCCCTTCCACAGCTCAAGTTTTATTAAATGCACAATAACAGCAACAGCTAACATTTATTGTATGGTTTGTCATTGCTTACTATTTTTTTTTTTTTTTTGCTTACTATTTTTGAGACTGCTCTCTCATCCCAACTTTTTGGTTCAGTTGAAGGTTGTCAGTCACTTGAACCTCCTCCGCTAATCACACACATGCATGTGTGGCCTCATTTTGGGGGCATCTTAGTTGGGGCAATGATGTGCAAAACCCTAAGTTAGATGATCCAGTATCCTACTCTAGGACTTTTTTTTTTTTTTTAAGTGAAACTGATGGAAAAGATTTCATTCTACTCAAAAGAATGCCAGTCTTGAGTAGCCTCTGGTCATGTTCCTTGCTGTGCTGGAAAAAATTTCATTTGATGTGCTTTATGTAATTGTAAAGGCAGACCTGATTTAGGGAGATAATGAGAGTCCACAGAGGACCCAAGTTTCTTGCCTCCATGGTCCCCAAGTGACTGATTGTACAATAGTATTCTGTAATTTTGTTACATGAGCTAATAAATTCCCTTGCTTTTTGACTTTTTATTCTTCATCTGGTCCAAGTTGGATTGCTGTCATTTGCAATAGAAATTTTCTTATTATAAGGACTTCATATGTTCCAAATGATGGATTAAGCTTTTAAAATGTATTATATCTCATGTAAAACTCAAATAATCCTATTGAAGCAAAAATAATTTATTATTATTATCCTCAGGTATTCATTTCAGGAAATTCAACCATGGATGTGAGAAATATTTGTAACTGTTGTTCAGTCGCTCACTCATGTCTGACTCTTTGTGACCTAATGGATTGCAGCACCCCAGGCTTCCCTGTCCTTCACTATCTCCCTGAATTTGCTCAAACTCATGTCCATTGAATCGGTGATACTGTCCCACCATTTCATCCTCTGTTGCTCCCTTATCCTCTTGCCTAGCAATCTTTCCCAGCATCAAGGTCTTTTCTGGAGAGTCAGCTCTTGGCATCAGGTAGCCAAAGTATTGGAGCTTCAGCTTCAGCATCAGTCCTCCAATGAATATGCAGGGTTGATTTCCATTAGGATCAACTGCTATATAACGGTCTCTCAATTGTCTTCTCCAGCATCACAGTCTGAAAGATCAATTCTTAGGTGTTCGACCTACTTTTTGTTCCAGCTCTCACGTCCTCTGTACATGACTACTGGGAAAACCATAGTTTTGACTAAATGGACTTTTGTCGGCAAAGTGATGTCTCTTCTTTTCAACATGCTGTCTAGGTTTGTCATAGATTTCCTTCCAAGGAGCAAGCATATTTTAATTTCATGGCTGCAGTCACCATCTGCATTGATTTCAGAGCCCAAGAAAATAAAATCTGTCCGTTTCCATTGTTTCCCCATCTATTCACCATGAAGTGATGGGACCAGATGCCATGATCTCAGTTTTCTGAATGTTGAGTTTTAAACGATGTTTTTCACTCTCCTCTTCCACTTTCATCAAGAGGCATTTTAGTTCCTGTTCCCTTTCTGCTGTTAGGGTGGTTTCATCTGCATATCTGAGGTTATTGATACTTTTCTTCTAGCAATCTTGATTCCAGCTTGAGCTTCATCCAGCCCAGAATTTTTCATGATGTTCTCTGCATATAAGTTAAATAAGCACAGTGACAATATACAACCTTGACATACTTCTTTCCCACATATGAACCAGCTTGTTTGTTGTACCATGTCTGGTTCTAACTGTTGCTTCTTGACCTACATACAGGTTTATCAGGAGGCAGGTAGGGGGGTCTGGTATTACCATCTCTAAGAATTTTCCACAGTGTGTTGTGATCCACACAGTCAGAAACTTTAATGTGGTCAGTTAAGCAGAAGTAGTTATTTTTTCTGGAATTCTGTTTTTCACATGATCCAATAGATGTTGGCAATTTGATCTCTGATTCATCTGCCTTTTCTAATTCCAGCTGGAACATCTGGAAGTTCACATACTGTTGAAGACTAGCTTGAAGAATTTTGAGCATTATGTTGCTGGCATGTGAAATGAGTGTAATTGTGCAATTAGTTTGATCATTCTTTGGCATTGCCCTCCTTTGGGAGTGGAATGAAAACTGACCTTTTCCATTCCTGTGGCCACTGCTGAGTTTTCCAAATTTGATGGAATGTTGAATGCAGCACTTTCACAGCATCATATTTTAGGATTTGAAATAGTTCAGCTGGAATTCAATCACCTCTACTAGCTTTGTTAGTAGTAATTCTCCCTAAGGCCCCCTTGACTTCTCACTCCAGGATGTCTGGCTCTGGGTGACTGATCACACTACTGTGGTTGTCCAGGTCATTAAGACCCTTTTTATACAGTTCTTCTGTGTATACTTGCCACCTCTTCTTAATATCTTCTGTTTCTATTAGGTCCATAACGTTTCTGTCCTTTATTGTGCCTATCTTTGTATGAAATATTCCCTTGGTATCTAACTTTCTTGAAGTGATCTCTAGTCCTTCCCGTTCTATTATTTTTGTCTATTTCTTTGCATTGTTCACTTAATATATCTTTAGGGAACTGGAATAATTACACATATATGTGTATACACATATACGTATATATAAATATATATGTTTTTTTATGTGTGTGCCATATGTCTGTGTACAATGTGTATATATACAAATATTTGCTATACAGATAATAGATAAATAAGCAGATTTGTAAATAGGCAATACCTTGTGATGATTAAAAGCATGGATCTATAGTCATGTTACATGAGATAGAATTCTGTTTCCAGCACCTGTTATTCCAACAATATATTCTCTGGACTGCTTTGGATTTTGGTGTTCATATTCACACATCTAAATAAGAATAAAGATTCTGTACTCCATAGATTTACTGAGTATTAAATGAATTAATACTCATATCTTTTTAGAACAATCAGTGATTTATAAGCATTCAGTATAAATGTATTTTTATACGATACCTAAGAATATATATATATATATATATATATATACATATATATGTGTGTATGTAATTTCAATGCATAATAAACAAGTAATGGATATAGATTGTACAGACCTGTTAATGTTAATAATAACTATAATCACAATGATGGCTACCACTGCCTGTGTACCAGGTCTATGTTAAGCACAACCAGCACAATTTGTGATTGTGGTGCACACAACCATACATAGATCCCAGTTCTATGGCCCTTTGAAAGGAACTGAGTTTCTCAGGTGACAGACATTATTTTCAAATAACATCTTATGTATTTAAATTCAAATATTGATAGTTAAAACAGTTCTCATTAAAATAACATCAAAGAGAACAGTTTTCACTTTTTGAAACTTAATACACGGGTTCCTAGTACAATTTTACTAACTTTAGTGAATTTTAAAATTCACTAATTTAAAAAACAAATGGTTTTCTCAATATTTCACACAGAGCCTATATTCTATATACAACAGATTTGCTCTTAAAAATGTTTTTGAGCAAAAAGGTATAAATATTTCTCTGCATAAAACAGAACTTCATGTATAAAACTATATATAAATCAGTGTGGTTTTGCCAGAAAAACCTGTGCCCATGTTCCCAGTGACTATCTGAACAGCAAAGCCAGATACTTTCTCCAGCACTTAGAGAAAGAGTAAAAGTTACTATACAACAAAGACCTACTGTATAGCACAGGGAACTCTGCTCAATATTCTGTAGACCCTATATGGGAAAAGCATCTGAAAAAGAACAGGTATATGTATATTTATAACTGGATCACATTTCTGTATACCTGAAACTAATGCAACATGGTAAGTCAACTATACCCCAACGTAAAATAAATTAAATAAGAGTAGAGACTGATATTGCATATTATCCTTCCCCGTCATGCCCAGATGAAATGTGTTACTGCCTATCTTGCTATGAGATCTAGTTGAGAACTTCTGAGCTCATTTGAGAGGAAGAAAACCGAACTCGTTTTTTTCCCCCTTTCTCTCTCTCTTGTATAGATGCCTAACAATCGTCAAGCTATTTGTTTCTTTTTTGTATTGCACTTAGACTGCATTGTCATTGAGATCTGTGTTGAGCTGAAGAAGATAGGATGAAAAAGAGTAGGGACAGAGTCTGCCTTGTATCACTGTATATCTCAAACTTTAGAAAACCATCTCAAATCTAATAATTAATGAGCTCTAAATAATTTATTCTATCTGTCAGGTGGTGGTGTTAGTTGTTCAGTTGTGTCCAACTCTTTGCGACCCCATGGACTATAGCCCACCAGACTCCTCTGTCCATGGAGTTCTCCAGTCAAGCATACTGAAGTGAGTGACCATTCCCTTCTCCAACTCAGGAGATCAAATTTCGGTCTCCCACATTACAGGCAATATTACAAATAGACAAACTTGGCATTGTTAACATTAGAATTTAGACTTTTAAATTTTTCAGTCACAGATTCTTATAAATATTGTGAAAAATTTTCAAAAATAAGTTAAAATATTAGGACAAGGAAGCAGCTAAAATTAGCCACTTACATCAAGTTTTTACTTGTTGATAAATTCACCTAAGTTTATTTCAGCAAATCTTTATTAAACATTCACTAATTTAACAACTTACCAAAGGAATATAAGTTACAGATATAGTAGAATGTTTCCCTAGCTTAGTAAGATTATGAATTGAAATTTTTCATTTTTTGTAATAGTAGAGGTTAGAAACTAAAGGAAATTACAGAGGAGGACTCATTTTGAAATACTTATTTTCTTTCATCTAATAGTCACACATTCTCAGATTCTTGATGCTCAGGGCTGAGGTGGTGGGATGGCCCGGAGGGATGGGATGGGGAGGGATAAGGGAAAGGGGTCCAGAAGGGGGAACACATGTGGACCCATGGCTGATTCATGTCAATGTATGGCAAAAACTACTACAATATTGTAAAGTAATTAGCCCCCAACTAAAATAAATACATTAAAAAAAAAAAAAAAAAAAGAAATATCCTGCTTTGCAGTTTAAATACATTACAGATTGTCCCAAAAACTAACTTTGACATTACAAAGAAATAAAATGACAGCAACAACAAAAATATTTGCAGATGAAAGTGTATGGATTTTTTAGTGTATGAATTTTTGAGACTTATACTACACTGAAGTTTGCTAATGAAAGAATCAGTTAAATCTGTAATCTATTCCTTGATTGGATTGCTCTCACAAGAAGGATTAAATAAGGGTTAATAAGGGTTAAACAACATCAGAACAAAAGTTTGCAGAACAAGTCCAAGTCACTAGTGCAGTTAATTTGTTTTTGCAGAGTCTATTTCTCAGTATTGATTTTTGATCTGGGCAATACATTGCCAGGAGCTAGAGTTATTTGCAGTTGAAAGCATTCGCTCCGTTTTGTTTATTTTGTTGGGCAGCTCATGTCTATGTGCAATCACTGCCTGAAAGAAAAATTGGAAAATCATGTCAAAAGTGGAGGAGCTTGATAGCAAGGTAGATTAATACCTATTTTCTATCTGGAGGGATTACATCTACCTTATTATGCACATGTAATGAACTCGGTATCCCATTTTTCCTATCATTTGATTGTGGAGAACTCAATCTATTTGTATTTACACTTTTCATGTGTCCTCAGCAAGACAGACAGATGTCTTTATAGTAATGATCTTGCTACACTCTATCAGAAGCAAGGATCAACCAAAAAGTAGCATGCAAAAACTCGAGGCAATATCTTGCACATCTGTGCCAGAAAATACAGGGGAGCTGCTCACACTCATGCCTAGTTGACTGTTCAATATAATTGCTATTTAGGAAATAATGTTGTCACGTACTTGTTTGCTTATGTATCTGTCTTCTACAATGTGCTGAGAGCTCATTGAAGAAAAATTTTTTATCTTATTTATCTCTGTAATTCTCCATCAGGTATATTTTCTGTCACATAAAAGATATTCAAAATACATTTGTTGAATAAATGAGTGAACTGATGAAAAATATTAGCGTTTTTCATTGAACTGATAAGTAATTGGAAATAGTTGACAAAGAGCAAATAAAAACATGTACTTTTTTAAAAAAAGTTTGAAGCCTTTTCATCAATGTCAGTTATCTTACCGAGAAACTTACTTATACTTACTTACTTATACAAATAGTTTCCCATCTTTTCATAAAATCATAAAATTATTTTCCAAATTACTTCTATTAATTTAAACCTATGAAAACATTCTGTGCATGTATTCATTCAGTCATTTAGCTTGTTTCTCATCAAAATCAATAAGCATCCCTCTTGAATTCTGAAACAGGAGAAATATGAATAAGAAAGAATTTCTATTAGAAAATTCAGAATAAAACAGTTCAGAATATATTAATATATTGATTGAGTATTATACATAAAAAAATACCACTCTTGCAACTTTAGTTTCCCTGGAACAAACTTGACACATTTTACAAATAGAAATTGAATAGAATTATATGAATAACGAACAAATACTAAAAGACAAATATTTGTTTCTGGACTGTTTAGAACTAGCAAAATTACAGTATGTGTTGGTGATTACTTTAGTCTCTAATAGCTAGAATGCTACAAGATGTTTATTACTTAAAATATAAAAAACAAAAACAAAGCAATAGGTCAAATATTTTACCTCCATTACTACTTGATTCCAGAGTGTATTTTCAATCATTTTACAAATGAATATTCCTCATAGAAAAGCTATACTATTTTCCATTCCCATAGATACGCTATCTGGACCACATATGTGTAGATCAGTATCCCTTTCTGTGTCAGGAAGAATTGCAATCTACCTGAAATACATCTTTTCCTTTCATTTGAAACATGTCAAGAATATGAAACATATTTTTTATTAACTAGTGCATAAATCTGAAAATGAAAGATATCTCTGTATTAAAGTTTTTGGTGAACATTTTTACTTAAGTTGAAACATTATTACAGAGCAACAGGACAAGTATAAATGCCATCATTTTAATGAATTAATTTACAGTGAGAAATTTAACTATCAAATAAGCTACTCAGGTTCAGGGTCAGTGTTTTCTTTCCCTTTCAGCAGATCTAGTGGGAAGTCAAATATTATTCAGAAGGATGTTTAGCAAGCTTGAACTCTGCGCAGGTAGATCTAGTTCATTTATCTGAATAGCTGATTACAACAAAATAAGGTGACACAGTGCATCCACCTCTATTATAAAAGCATCCATGCTGCAAGAATAAGACCCAGGCTTCAGTGGGCCAGATCACTCTCTCCAAACAGTACTGTAGGAAGACCACCTCTGTTTTGTCCTGATTATAAATTTCACTTTCCTTAAGCAAGGCACTTTTCTGGCATAACTTTTTTCTTAGTTTGAAGTATTTAGCTACTCTTCTCTGAGATTATACCATCTCACCTTACCTGGATTTTCGATGGCAATCTCTCAAGTGATTCTTCCACTACAAATGAGACAACACCGGTCAGTGTTTAAAAATCCTAACTCTGAAGTCAAATTATCTAAGTTTAAAGCTGTGGGATCTTAGACAACATAAAAAGAAAATTAAACAGTCTATTTAAGGAAAATATGTCTAGGACAGAAAAAGTTCTAAAAAGTGTTATGTACTTTTTTTCACAGTTGTGAATAGTGGGAGAACATGGACTTTGGAATCAAATGGATATTATATTCATTTAGCCAGTATTCAACACATTTGAAAGCCTCTGTGTGCTATTTAAGGAATAGAGTGGTAGGCAAAAACAATGAGATTTGAAAAATATCTCAGAAGGATTCCTACATTTTCTCATTGGCAGGTCATTTATCCTAAGACTATAAAGACAGAAAAGCAGCAGATTTATTTTTATGTTTCTCCTCCTCTATCTCGACAAGTCAGAGCAAGGAAAATAAAAAAGCTTTGTGTCTTTAAAAGCTCTATGGACATCAAAGATAATCTTCATAATACCTCTTCGTGGAGCAAAAGTCACTGTTCTCCACCTTAGAGTGACTGCTTGAAACATGAACACATTCAGTTGGGAGTTCCTGTGGCCTGGAAATTGATATCCATGGGTCCCAATTAATGGCATTTCAGCCGAAAGTGGTAATCCAGGCTTTCCCAGGGAGCTTCTCTCTTCTCTGGAAACCCGGCTTTATATGTTTTGGTTTGTTTTCCAATTCAGCTCAGGATGTCTTCAATTATTTAGAAACAATTGTAATAATGAGTTTTGTATCTGTCTCTTAAAATAAAGAAAATAAGATCAAAAATAAATGGAACCTGTTTAAACTTAAAATCTTTTGCACAACAAAGGAAACCATTGATAAAATAAAAAGACAACCTACTGAATAGTAGAACATATGTGTAAATCATATGACAATAAGGGGTTACTGTCCTAAATATATAAACAACTCATACAACTCAACAACAACAGAAAACAAACAACTTAATTAAAAAATAGGCCAAAGACTTCTCCAAAGAAGACATGCAGATGGCAAACAGGGACATGAAAAGATGCTAAACATCACTATTATCAGGGAAATGCCTATCAAAACCACAATGAGATATCACCTCACACTGGTCAGAAGGACTGTCATCAAAAAGAACACAAATAGCAAATGTTGGTGAGGGTGTAAAGGGAAGGGAACCCTTGTACACTGTTGATTGGCACATCCAGTATAGAATATAGTATGGAGGCTTCTCAAAAAATTAAAAATAGAACTGCCATATGGCCTAGCAGTTCCTGGGTATATATCTGAAAGAAACAAAACACTTAATTTGAAAAGATACATGAATCCAATGTTCATAGCACATTATTTACAATTGCCAAGTTAATGGAGCCTGGCTAGTTCAGTCAGTAGAGCATGAAACTCTTAATCTCAGGGTCGTGGGTTTCAGACACCACATTGGGTGCAGCTTTTGGGGTTTCCCTGGTAGCTCAGCTGGTAAAAAATCTGCCTACAATGCAGGAGACTCCAGTTCAGTTCCTGGGTCAGAAAATTCACTGGCCAAGGAATAGGCTACTCATTATAGTATTCTGGCCTGCAGAATTCCATGGAAGCAACCTAAGTGTCCATCAATAGAAAAATGTATAAAGAATAGTGATACATATATATATATATATATATATATATATATATATATATATATAAAATGAAATACTGCTCAGTCATAAAAAATGAGATTTTGCCATATGCAACAACATAGATGGACTTGAAATAATTCAGACAGAGAAAGACAAATACTGTATATCACTTATATATGGAATCTAAAAAATAAGACAAGCTAGTGAATATAGCAAAAATGAAACAGATTCATGGATACAGATTATAAACAACTGGTACTAATGGAGAGAGGAAAGAGGAAAGAGGTAATACAGGGGCAGGGATTAAACAGTACAAACTATTATGTATAAAATGAGCTACAAGAAAATATTGTACAATGCAGAGAATATAGGTAACATTTTAACTATACTGCATTTAACTATAAATTTAACTATAAATGCAGTATAATCTTTAAAATTTGTGATTCACTGTACTGTGTACCTGTTACATATTGCATGTCAAATTTACTTGAATAAAAATTAATATATCTTTATAAATAGTATTTTCAAATAGTTGATTCTCAAAAATGTTGTTGATAGATAGAAGAGTGAATCCTTGTTCTAAAAATATTTTTGGGGCAAGGAGATAAAATAGTCATCAATTTTCTTGCCTCACAGACTCCTTGAAACATGACTTTATCTCATCCATTTCTTGGCACTCTTTAGAGAACTATTGCTATAGTTTGTTTAGAGAGTGGGTTCTGACATTGCCTCAATAGAAATCAGTGTGTCACATCCTGGTGGATGCTGGGTCCTTAGAGCCCAACAAATGGAAAGACACTGTGTTTGGAAGAGTTGTCAGTCCTGCTTAGCATGTTGGGAAAATTGCCTATAAAAGACCCAAGGCACATCTCAGTTGATATTCTTCTCTATCCCTCCCTACTTAAAGCTTTGAAGGAACCAAATTGCGATCAACATTCCTTGAAAAGGAAAAAGTTGCTTTGTGTAAAATAGTAAGATTATATATGTGAATAAATTGAGCACATATATCTTAGCTGATGAGGTTTGAAATTTGAACATGAAACAGAGATGCCATAAACAGTGATCACAAATTCAATGATTTTTGTAAGATACTTTCTTCAACCATTCTATGAAATACTGATTTCTGATAGTAATTAGATACTTTAGAAGCAAAAGAAGTTGAGGAGTTAAAATATAAAGAGTGAAAAAGGTGAAGTGATTTTAAAAAGAACAATATCTATGCTAAAACCAGTTCACCTCTGGAAATGCTGATAGAAATTCTAAGCTGTAGGCAATGGGATCCAAAGCACATTTAAATTTAATATTGTCGAACAAGCTCTTTTCATGCCCCTAGTAAGAACTGAAGTGACAGATATAAAGTGACTTTCATGAATGATATTCCAAATTATAAAATACTGTGTGTTTTATTTTGATCAGATTACTGTTTCATCTTTGAGAGCAGACTCATTCCCAAAACCTTTCTAGTTAAAAGAAAATGACGTGTTATATAAATTAAAACTGAGTCACTTTTCTATTATGCTCTCATCAGAACTTTTCTTTTAACCTCCACTATGTGTTATATATAAACTTTCTTTAAGATAATAGTCAACTATAAAATTAACTTAAAAATCCTTACCTCAAAGTATCTTTTTTTCCTACTTCTTCAAAGAACTAAGACAATGACAATAAGAATTGTAGAAAATGTTAGATTGTGGTTAAGAATCTGAAAAAATACTTTGAATTAGAAATGAATACAAAAAAAAAAAAGAATACAATTCATCAATCTCAGATAAACTGATGATATCACTCTAACGGCAGAAGTGAAGAGGAACCTAAGAGTCTATTGATGAGGGTGAAGGAAGAAAGTGGAAAAGCCACTTAAAACTCAACACTACAAACACTAAGTTTGTGGCATTTGGTCCCATCACTTCATGGCAAATGGAAAGGGAAAATGTGGAAGGAGTGACAGGTTTCTTCTTGGGATCTCAAATCACTGCAGATGGTGACTGCAGCCATGAAATTAGAAGATGGTTGATTCTTGGCAGGAAAGCTATGACGAATCTAGACAATTTGTTAAAAAGCAAAGACATCACTTTGAGACAAAATTCCATATAGTCAAGGCTATGGTCTTTCCAGTAGTCATGTATCGATGTTGAAATCTAGACCATAAAGAAGACAGACCACTGAAGAACTGATGCTTTCGAATCGTGATGCTGGAGAAGACTCTTGAGAGTCCCTTGAAGAGCAAGGATATCCAACCCATCAATCTTAAAGGAAATCAACCCTGAATACTCATTGGAAGAACTGATGCTGAAGCTGAAGCTCTAATACTTGGCCACCTGATGCAAAGAACTGACTCATTTGAAAAGACCCTGATGCTGGGAAAGATTGAAGGAGGGAGGAGAAGGGGATGACCGAGGATGAGATGATTGGATGGCATCACCAATGAAAATAGCCAACTCATTGGAAAGGACCCTGATGCTGGGAATGCTTGACGTCAAAAGGAGAAGAGGGTGACAGAGGATGAGATGATTGGATGGCATCACTGATACAATGGACATGAACTTGAGAAAACTCCAGGAGATAGTGAGGGATAAAGTGGCCTGAAGTTCTGCAGTCCATGGAGTCGAGAAGAGTTGGGCACAACTTGGCAACTAAACAACAATTCATTGATGGTATTACTTTTCTGATGTGGCATAACAAATTACTACAAATTTTGCTACTTAAAACAACACAAATGCATTTTCTCACAGTTTCTGTTGATATTAATATAAAGTCCACCACAGGTTAGTTGCTTACTCTGCTCACAGTCTTGTCAGATAACATGTTGGCAGGGGCTGCAATCTCATGTCTCATCTGAAATGTGGGGTCGTCTTCTAAGGCTATTTAGATTGCTGGCAGGATTTAGGTCCCTGTGATTGTAGGACTGAGGCCTCCGTTATCTTGTTGGTGGACCAACATGGTGGATCCCATTTTCTAGAGGTTGCCCTCAGGTCCTAACTACATGACCCTCTTACAACAAGACAACTTACTTCTTCAAAGCGGTTGGACATCCTAGAGGCTATGGCAGAGTCTTATACAATGCAATCACAGGAGTGACAACTATTTCATTACTTTTTTCATTAAGCATAAAGTAATCAAGAATGTGTCGTCTCATCACATAACAGGTCCTCCCCATATTCAAAAGAAGGGCATATATACCAGAAAGTGGGATTCTCTGAGTCCATCTGAGAATTTTGCCCACCATAGTGACTTATCAGAAGTCTATAGTCACTTATTCTCAATTATATACTTTAAAACCTCTAAAAAGTGCCATCCTAACTCATTTGATGACAAAATCTGAGCAGAACTGAGAAATAATTCAGAATTCATTTAATCTATTTAGTACAAACATACATGTGCAATGCCAAGATATGAATATGTCTTGTGTAAAGTGTATTATATGTACACTGTTTTATAAATATCTATTATTATGTGTTTTATGGAACTCTCTACTGGGGATGTTTATTAAAATACCAACTGTGTTCAGTATTACTTTTCTAAAATCCAAAAAAATCCCAAATTCTGAAACACATCTGCCCCCAAGGGTTTCAGGTAAGAAACCATTGGATTTGGACCAAATGTACTAAATCTCTCTGACAAGAAGATCATTGAGAAAGGGATTATTTCAAAGATATAAACCTTCAGGTAAGCTCACCATTTGCTGAATTAAATTGACCTTCATCAAGGTAAGGGTGAGAAAAGATAGAAAAGAAATCACTACTGTTTATATTTCAACTCTAAATTCACTGACTCCAATTTCATTAATGACATCTTTGCAACACAGGGCAGTATCAACAGGAGTGTATATTACATAAAAGGTGAAGGGAAAGATTTTTTTACTAATTTGTTCATATTTTCAACAAATGACCTTGTAAGGGGAAAGATTAGATCTGTACAGAAAAGTGTAGAACAGAGGAGATTTGTCTTTTTATTCTCCTCAAAATCTATAGCACATTAAAAGTCAAAGTTAAAAAGTTATGTTTATCTCATTCTTCAGCCTTAGGCAAAATATCTGGCTCTCAGGGCAAAACTTGTTTCAGTTAAGAGTCTAATTTATCCAGATTTTGAGTCAACTAATAAAATTTTTATATGCTTGTAGATCCCACTTCCCCTCCTTTAAAATATGGACCCCCAGGTTTTAAGCTTAAATCAGTAATCAGTTACATTTGCTAAAAGAATTACTATATTTTAAAGGAGTTAATGTATATCTTGTTGACAATAGCAAGGAAAACAAAAAACCTCAATTTGTATCAATATTAAATGTGTAATGTGAGAAGGAGGAAATGCTTATAGCCAAGAAAGAAATGTAATTTAGACTGCCACCAAACTCTCTCTTCTGAAATGTCTTATAATTTACATTTAATATATGTGAATTTACAAGCAACACCTTAATGTGTACTTGAAAGCAATGCTTGAGTTAATTAAATGAGCTCCTAGGAGAGCACAGATCTCATTAGTTCTTTGCTGTAGTCAGGTTGGACTTTGAGAATTTAATCCAGGATATTTGATTCCTCATAATAAGACAACTGATCTTACAGAGGCTTTTTTTTTTTTAATGTCATTTCTGCAATGGATTGTTATGCAGCTTTTTAAACTGCTAGTTAAAATGATGTATCCCTCTTTGTCTAAATAGTGCCAAAGCAGTCAGTCAATCAAGTCAGTTAAATCACACTACTGTTATTTCCAGTAAAAGACTAATAAATCCATCAAATTAAGTACAAAACAAAACAAAAGGCTGTTAATGGATTTTTTTTCACTCTTTAGTAGTCATATAAATGCCTCACTGTCATGTAAACAATTACATGAAAGCTCAAAAGGAAGTTATCAGAGCAGGGCCTTTCCTTTTCACATAAACATCTCAACTCATCAGAAAGTGAATTCTGGATCATTACTAGGTCTTAGAGAAAGAACTCAGTCTGATGGAAAATATATCATCTTAGTTGTTGTTGTTGTTTTTGTTTTTTTTCACTTGAAATTAGCACATATCCACAGATAGTAATGCATTAGTCTCCCGCATTGTAGGCAGGCGCTTTACCGTCTGAGCCATCAGGGAAGTCCATTATTTAGTTATGGAGCTAAAATATACTGTAGACAAAATCTGAATACTGAAAGAACTTTGGGATCACCAACCTCCCTTTCCTAAAAGGGTAGCTTGGTAAGCAATCCACCAGATTTTTACATAGGCAATTGACATTCCATAGAGTCCTAGCATGGCTGAAATTGTATAAAGGTGGAGTTCCATTTAGGAGTTCTGATAATGTAAGAGACAGTGGAAGAGGCAATTAGGAGAACCAATGATATACGGCATGGTGCTGCAGGCATAGTATCAAATTGTTCAGGTTTCAGTTCATTCAGCTTTTCTCATAGCATGTTACTGTGCTGGTGGGTAAAAATGAGGAACTGTGTTTTATAATTAAATTACTTGCTCTATAAGAAAATCTCTTACCTAAAATTATGCCTACAAAGGATTGAAACAGTTCTCATTAACAGCATTTTTTGCAATGCTTTTTTTTTTTTTTAAGGAACTTATTTGTATCAAATACATCTTGGAAGCTGGATTGCATTAAAAAATCCCAAGCATTTATATGTAGGCTTTAAACAGAGATTTTTGTAGCTTAACAATTAAATATGTTGACTTATGGGCAGGTCCTTTCTTCCTGGGGAAAAAAAAAAAATCTCTTGCATGCTTCCTTTAAGGCAAATTGCCCACCTCCTCATAGCCCCAGGTTCATAGGCTTGTTATAAAGATCTGAATCCTTTGGGAAGCAAGCAACTGCAATGTTAATTAGTCATTCCTCAAAGTGATATTGGATAGTGTAAGTTTGATTTTGCCTAGGAGTCTACTCAACTATCAGTCTTATCATAGAACCTGGGCCAGAGACGAGTATAATATGGGGGCATTTGATTTAAAAGTTAGTGACAATATAGCTTTGCTAAAGTGACAAGACAAAAGTGGTTTCTTGCTGAAGGTGGTTTCTTGCAAAGAGCTGCTTATATCTGCATAGCAAAATGGAATAAAAAACATAAGTTTATTTAGAATCATGAATAAACCTGTCCCTGTCTTCCATCCTACCCTTCAATCCTGCTATAACCTCTTCATAAATGTGAATTATGGGGAAAAGTTAAGTTAGAAACAAATTTGTCTTAACAGCTTTTGGGATGTTAATTTGCATTTCTCCTACTGTCTCCCCTCTTTAAATTCCAAAGAGTTAGCTAGACCATTTATATTTCCTTCCCTCAGGAAATTTTACACAACATGGAGTAGAAAATGCTGAAAGACAAAATTTCAACCTGTCTATAAATTTAAGATTATTGAAAAGATGATGTAAAGTGTCAGATGTAGGAGGAAAAAAGAATGATTTCCTTTAAAGCAATACTTGGGAAGAGAGGGATTCCTGGGTGTTGGGAAGATTGGGAGTTTAGGGAGCTGCTAAGGCCATGACTTGGACAAGATGAGCTGGAAAAATCTCAGAGGGTGCAAGTTGTACAGGATGCCCAGGTGAGCTAGATTCTCTACTCAGAGATTCTTAGCCTCGGCAGAGATGCCTAAGTTCCATTGCTGTTGCTGCTGCTAAGTCGCTTCAGTCGTGTCCGACTCTGTGCGACCCCACAGACGGCAGCCCACCAGGCTCCACTGTCCCTGGGATTCTCCAGGCAAGAACACTGGAGTGGGTTGCCATTTCCTTCTCCAATGTATGAAAATGAAAAGGGAAAGTGAAGTCGTTCAGTCATTTCCGACTCTTAGCGACCCCATGGTCTGCAGCCTACCAGGCTCCTCTGTCCATGGGATTTTCCAGGCAAGAGTACTGGAGTGGGGTGCCATCGCCTTCTCCTTAAGTTCCATTAAGAGACATGAAAACTTGGAAGCCAAAAGGGACCACAAAAACAGGAGTTCAGCAACAGCCACAGTGCACTGGAAAGCAACAGCTCTTCCTTAGGTTTTTGGGCCTCTCTGGTTCTGTAGTGTGTCTCTAAAATACCCAATGGAATAGTTTTCTGGGTGGGCTGCCGTCTATAGGGTCGCAAAGAGTCGGACACGACTGAAGCGACTTAGCAGCAGTAGCAGCAGCATCCCAGGAAGCTAGAGGTTCAGCAAAGTATATATTAAATATTAGAAAGCTTGATGAAAAAACACAAACCCCCAACAAGCAAAGTCTACACAAATAATATATATGTATGTTATATATATATATTATATAATATATATATAATATAATTATATATATTATATAAATTATATATATAAATATATATATTATATATATAATATAAATATGTAATATATATGTATATGTATATCCTATATATGTCCATATATGCCCTTCTCACATGGCACTAGTGGTTGAGAATGAACCTGCCAATGCAAGAGATACAGGTTTGATCCATGCATTGGGATCAATGAATCTGTGCAGGAAGGCATGGCAGCCCACTCCACTATTCTTTCCTGGAGAATTCCATGGACAGAGGAGCCTGTTGGTCTACAGTCCATAGGGTTGCAAAGAGCTGCACATGACTGAAGTGACTTAGCATGCATGCATGAATATAGATAGATAATATAGCAATAGAGTTAGAGATAGAAATATCCCTAAAACTGTCTATGAGAGTTACTAGAGCTATGAGACAATGTAAATGAAGAATCTTTCCAGTGATGTTAAAAAAAATCATTACTATCACCACAATCACATAACTGGTTTAAGAAGTAGTAGAACATACCTATAAAACTATGCCTTCATCTATTTGGGGCATTTGGATGTTTGGGGTATTTTTAGATATCCAATTCATAAATAACCTAGGAACTGGAGGTAAGCATTAGGCAAGGGCTGCATGGGATCCATTGAACCAGTCTTGGTGGTATTCATGATTGCTCTATACAGTGACAAAAATTTGTTCTCATTTCACCTGAAAGTGAACTGCTTAATACCACCCAGTAATGAAAGTTGCCCTTAGAAAAATATCTTCAACTTTCCTGTGTATTCCATGGGAATAATTTTAAACTGTGAGTTCCCTTAAAAAGACACCTAGAAGAATTTCTAGGTACTTGACAAGTTGCATGGGTGTGCTGTCAATTATGACATATTATAATGAATGGTAATACAAATGAAACATCTGTTTGATCACTCAGTGACTACATCTGTTCTGTCACACTTGACACATTGAGCAGGAGTATATGAAAAATTCAAGAAAAATTTGTAAATGTGAGTGCTAGGTCACTGATTTTGAAGGATGAGATGAGTTAAAATGACTAGACCCTTTCAGAATGTATATAAAAGTGCCAGATCTTCAAGTGACTTTGTTTCAGCACTCAGACACTTTCTTTAATGTATAAGGTCTTTCTAAATGAATTATACTCTTTAAAAATAATGACAAAATATAAATGGTCATAATTTATATTTTATTTTTGAATCAAAAAATTTGCAAAAAGCACTCTCTTTGGTGGGATATAGCCCCAGCTGTTGTGGACTTTACATTCTTAAATATGAATATGCAAACACAGAAAAAAGAAAACACAATGGGAGGACTGAAGAAGAGGGTGGAGGAATAAGATGGGGAGATCACCTGCCTCCCCACAAATACATCAAAAAATTCATCAGAATATGGAACAGCTCCTACAGAACAACTTCTGATTGACAGCAGAAGACCTCAAATTTCCAAAAAGGCAAGCCAGTCTCCTTGCAATGAGGTAGGGCAAAAGATAAAGAAATAAAAAAGATATAAAGGATTTCAGGACAGAGATGTGTGCCCTGAGGGAGGGAGCCATGAAGGAGGAAAAGTTTCCACACACTAATAAACCCCCTCACAAGTGGGACCATTGGGGAGCTTCTGGGATTCAACAAAAACGGCTCAGAAGACAAAACAGAAAATTCACTATAGAAATCAGCTAGAAGCTGCTTCACTGAGAAGCAGCTAGCAAGCCTCCCCTTGCCCAGAGCAGGGGGCAGGGGAGGGTGCCAAGGCAGCTCCCTGGACTCAGCCTGCAGCAGAGTGCAGGGGTGGAGTGCTGAGTCTCCAACACGGATCCCAGAGAGAGGTCAGGGGTTGGTAACCAGGAGGATATGCTAAGAGGGCTTCTCCCAACACAACAGAGGGATTAGATGTGACCGCCACTGCCAAAGCCAGTGATGGTACCTGAGGTAGCAGACAAAGCACTGCTGATCCAGTCCTGACCCCAGAGGTGGCAGCCACCCCCAGACTGTGTGCAGGTACAGGCTACTGCCTGCAATTTGCTGGGAGCTTAAACAGCCTGGCTCTTCCCAGGGGCCCACGAACTGGGGCTGTTTCCTCTGGGAGAGCTCATGACCCACTTTAGAGTGTAACATCCTACAGGTCTCTATTGCCTTAGACACTCCCTGATACATCTCTATTGTGTCTGCCTTATCCTTCCCCTTCCCCAGCCCAAGCAAGCAAGTGAGCCCTAATGAGCCTCGGACTTCACCCACTTGTTTCAGGGTTGGGATCAGACTGTGAAATTTAGGGGCAACTGTGAACTTCAAAATCACTGCAGATGGCAGATGGTGACTGCAGCCATGAAATTAAAAGATGCTTAATCCTTAGAAGGAAAGTTATGACCAACTTAGACAGCATATTAAAAAGCAGAGACATTACTTTGCCAACAAAGGTCCATCTAGTCAAAGCTATGGTTTTTCCAGTAGTCATGTATGGATGTGAGAGAACTGATGCTTTTGAACTGTGGCGTTGGAGAAGACTCTTGAGAGTCCCTTGGACTGCAAGGAGATCTAACCAGTCCATCCTAAAGGAAATCATTCCTGAATATTCATTGGAAGGACTGATGTTGAAGCTGAAACTCCAATACTTTTTCCACCTGATGCGAAGAGCTGACTCATTTGAAAAGACCCTGATACTGGGAAAGATTGAAGGTGGGAGCAGAAGGGGACAACAGAGGATGAGATGGTTGGATGGCATCACCGACTCAATGGACATGAGTTTGAGTAAGCTCTGGGAGTTGGTGATGGACAGGGAGGCCTGGGGTGCTGCAGTCCATGGGGTCACAAAGAGTCAGACAGGACTGAGCGAATGAACTGAACTGTGAACTTTAGGAGGAAGTACACACTGGAATAAGGACAAATCTGAGACTGAGCTGACTCCACACTGCCCACAACAGGTCCAGAGAACTTCCTAGAAATGTTATAGGACGTTAGTGTAAGTCTCATTGGGTGTTCTGGGCTATTGAGTGTTGCCTTTACCAAGAGTCTTGGGATTTGTCTTCTATGCTATGAGGCTTGTGAGGTCTTGGTGCTTCAATAGGAGTCAGGCCTGAACCCCTGAGGTGGGAGAACAGAGCTCAAGACTTTGATTCACCAGAAAACAGCAGACCCCAGGGAACATTAATAGGCAAGAGCCCTCCTAAAGGCCTCCATCTCAACACTAAAATCAAGCCCACCCAAAGACCAGCGAGCCACAAAACCCAAATGCACCACATTGATCCTTCAGCAAAACAGGAACACAACACTGCACATTAGCAAACAGGCTGCCCAAAACCATACCAAACCCATCGACACCCCCAAACTCACTGCTGGAAAAGACACTGCCTTTCAGAGAGACGAGATCCAGTTCTATCCACCAGAACATAGGCGCAAGTTCCCCGGATCAGGAACTCTTCAGAAGACATTGGTTTGACCCCAACCACAGGGGGCAGATGCCACAATTAAGTGGAACTGTGACCTTCCAGCCTTCAGAAAGGCTGAAACCCCAAACACAGCAAATTAAACAAGATGCAAAGAGAGAAATATGCAGCAGGTGAAGGAACACGATAAAGCCCACCAGACCAAACAAATGAGAAAGAAATAAGGAGTCTGCCTGAAAGAGAATTCAAAATAATGATAATACAGATGATCCAAAATCTTGGAAACAAGACACAGGCATGCGTAAATAGACTGGAGGCACAGCAGAGTAACTGAAGCAGAAGAACAGACAAGTGAGCCGGAGGTTAGAATGGGGGAAATCACTGAAGCAGAGCAGAAAAGAAAAAGAATAAAAAGAAATGAGGACAGCCTCAGAGACCTCTAGGGCAACATAAAACACCCCAACATTCAAATCATAGGTGTCCCAGAAGAAGAAGACAGAAGAAAACAGCATGAGAAAATCTTTGAGGAGAGTATAGTTGAAAACTTCGCTAAAATGGGGAAAAAAATAGCCACCTAAGTCGAGGAAGTCCAGAGAGTCCCACACAGGATAAACGCAAGGAGAAACACTCCAGGACACATATTAATCAAACTAATAAAAATTAAACACAAAGAACAAACACTAAAAGCAGCAAGGGTAAAGCAACAAATAACATACAAGGGGATCCCAAGAAGGCTAATAGCTGATCTTTCAACAGAAACTCTACAGGCAAGAAAGGAACGGCAGGATATACTTAAAGTGATGAAAGGGGAAAACCCACAACCAAGATTACTCTACCCAGCAACAATCTCATTCAGATTTGAAGGAGAAATCAAAAGCTTCACAGACAAGGAAAAGCTAAGAGAATTCAGCCCCACCAAACCAGTTCTTCAACAGATGCTAAAGGAACTTCTCTAGGCAAGACACACAGAAAAGGCCTATAAAAAAAACAAACCCAAAACAATGAAGTAAATGGTAACAGGATCATTTTTACCAATAATTACCTTAAATGTAATTTAAGGAGATCAGTCCTGGGTGTTCATTGGAAGGACTAATGTTGAAGCTGAAACTCCAATACTTTGGCCACCTCCTGCGAAGAGTTGACTCATTGGAAAAGACCCTGATGCTGGGAAGGATTGGGAGCAGGAGGAGAAGGGGACGACAGAGGATGAGATAGCTGGATGGCATCATCAACTCGATGGACGTGAGTTTGGGTAAACGCCGGGAGTTGGTGATGGACAGGGAGACCTGGTGTGCTGCGATTCATGGGGTCACAAAGAGTCGGACACAACTGAGCGACTGAACTGAACTAAACCTTAAATGCAAATGAGTTAAATGCTCCAACCAAAAGACACATTGGCTGAATGGATAAAAAAGAAAAAAACAACTATATTTTCTATCTACAAAAGGCCCACCTCAAATGAAGGGTCACATACAGACTGAAAGTGAGGGGCTGTAAAAAGATATTCTATGCAAACAGAAACCAAAAGAATGAAGGGAAAGCAATATTCATATCAGATCAAATAAACTTTAAAGACTGTTAGAAGAAACAAAGAAGCACACTACATAATGATGAACCCCAAAAGAATACATAATAATTATATATATATGCACCCAGCATAGGAGCACCTCAATACATAAGGCAAAGTCTAACAACTATTAAAGGGAAATCAGTAGTAACACAATAATAGTGGGGACTTGAATACCTCACTCATGCCAATGGACAAATCATCCAGAGAGAAAATTAATTAGGAAACACAAACTTCAAATGATACATTGAACCAGTTGGACCTAATTGGTATCTACAGGATATTTCATCCTAAAAGAATAGATTTCACTTTTTTCTCAGTGCACATGGAACGTTCTCTAGGATAGATCACATCCTGAGTCACAAATCAAGCCTTGGTAAATTTAAAAAATTGAAATTATTTCAAACATCTTTTCTGATCAAAATGCTGCAAGATTAGGTATAAACTATAGGAAAAAAGCAAACTATAAACAAGCTAAAAATATACTTCTGAATAGCCTACAAATTACTGAAGAAATAAAAAAAGAAATCAAAATATGGCTAGAAACAAATGACAATGAAAACAAGACAACTAAAAATCTGTGGGATGCAGTAAAGGAAATGCTAAGTGGAAAGTTTTTATCAATATAAGCTTACCTCAAGAAACAACAGAGACATCAAATAAACAGCCTATCCTTAAACAGAAAGTAACTAGAAAAGGAAGAAAAAAAAAGTTAGCAGAAGGAAAGAAATCATAAAGATGAGAACAGAAATAAGTGTAAAAGAAATGAAGGAGACTATAGCAAAGATCAATAACACTAAAAGCTAGTTCTTTGAGATAATAAACAAAATGGGCAAACCATTAGCCAGGCTTATCAAGAAAAAAGGGAGAAGACTCAAGTTAATAAAATTAGAAATGACAAAGGAGAAGTTATAACAGGCCACACAAATAGAAAGGATCATAAGAGATTACTGTGAACAACTTTATGCCAATAGAATGGACAGCTTAGAAGAAATGGACAAATTCTTAGAAAAGTATAACCTTTCAAAACTGCACCAGGAAGAAATACAAAATATGAACAGGCCAATCACAAGCATAGAAATCAAAACTCTAATAAAAAAATCTTCCAACCAATAAAAGCCCACAGCCAGATATCTTCACAGGCAAATTCTACCAAAAGTTTAGAGAAGAACTAACACCTATCCTGCTCAAACTCTTCCAGAAAAATGCAGAGGAAGGAAAACTCCCAAACTCATTCTACGAGGCCACCATCACCCTGATACCAAAACCAGACAGAGATGTCACAAAAAAATAAAAATACAGTCCAATATCACTGGGAAACATAGATGCAAAAGTCCTCAACTAAATTCTAGCAAACATAATCCAACAACACATTAAAAAGATCATACATCATGATCAAGTGGGCTTTATCTCAAGGATACAAGGATTCTTCAATATGTGCAAATCAATCAATGTGATGCAACATATTAACAAATTGAAAGATAAAAACCATATAATTATCTCTATAGATGCAGAGAAAGCCTTTCAGAAAATTCAACATCCATTTATGATAAAAACTCTCAGAAAGTAGGGATAGAAGAAATATACCTCAACATAATTTATTATTATTGGCCATATATGACAAACCCATAGCAAACATTATTCTCAGTAGTGAAAAACTGAAAGCATTTCCTGTAAACTCAAGAACAAGACAAGGGTGCCCACTCTCACCACTATTATTCAACGTAGTTTTGGAAGTCCTAGTCACAGCGTTTAGGGAAGAAAAAGAAATAAAAGGAATGCAGATTGGAAAAGAAGAAGAAAAACTGTTTGCAGATGACATGATTCTCTACATAGAAAACTAAAAAGATGGCACCAGAAAATTACTAGAGCTAATCGATATAGTGAAGTCACAGGATATAAAATTAATGCACAGAAATCCTTTGCATTCATATAAACTAACAATGAAAAATCAGAAAGAGAAATTAAGGAAGCAACCCTATTCACCATTGCAACAAAAAGAAGAAAATACTTAGGAGTAAATTTACCTAAAGAGACAAAAGACCTGAATGCAAAAAAACACTATGAGACACTGATGAAAGAAATCAAAGATGAAATAAACAGATTGAGAAATATGCCATGTTCTTGTATTGAAAGAATCAGTACATTTAAAATGACTGTACTACACAAAGCAGTCTATAGATTCAGTGCAGTGCCTATCAAAATATCGATAGCATTTTACACAGACCTAGAACAAATAATTGCAATATTTGTATGGAAACTCAAAAGACCCCGAAAAGCCAAAGTAATCTTGAGAAAGAAGACTGGATTGGGAGGAATCAACCTTCCAATATCAGAGCATACTACAAGCAACAGTCATCAAGACAGTATGTTACTGGCACAAAAACAGAACTATAGATCAACGGAACAAGAGAGAAAGCCCAGAGATAAATACACACACCTCTGGGCATCTCATCTTTGAAAAACCGGCATAAGTACACAATGGAGAAAAGACAGTCTCTTCCACAAGTGGTGCTGGGAAAACTGGTGAACTACATGTAAAAATGTGAAATTAGAATACTTCCTAACACCATACACAAAAATAAACTCAAAGTGGATTAAAGACCTGAACATAAGACCAGAAACTATTAAACCCTTAGAGAAAAATATAGGCAAAACACTCTCTGATATAAATCATAGCAAGATTGTCTATAACCCACCTCCTAGGGTAATGGAAATAAAAACAAAAATAAACAAATGGGACCTAATTAAGCTTATAATCTTTTGCACAATGAAAGAAATTATAAGCAAGGTGAAAAGACAACCTTCAGAATAGGAGAAAATAATAGCAAACAAAACAACTGACAAATAATCTCCAAATAAACAAGCAGCTCATGCAGCTCAATACCAGATTAAAAAAAAAAAAAAAGACCCAATCAAAAAGTGGGCAAAAGACTTAAACAGACATTTCTCCAAAGGAGGCATACAGAGGGCTAACACATGAAAAGATGCTCACATTGCTCGTTATTAGAGAAATACAAATCAAAACTACAATGAGGTTAACATCTCATACCATTCAGAATAGCCATCATCAAAAAGTCTACAAACAACAAATCCTGGTGAGGCTGTGTGGGAGAAAAGAGAACTCTCTTACACTGTTGGTGGATATGTAAATTTATATAGCCACTATAGGGAACAGTATGGATTCCTTAAAATCTAGGAATAAAACTATCATTCAACCCAGCTATCCCACTTCTGTGCATATACCCCGAGGAAACCATAACTGAAAAGGACACATGTACCCACAATGTTAATAGCAGCACCATTTCCAACAGCTAGGACATGGAAGCAACCTAGATGTCCTTCGACTGATGAATAGATAAGGAAGTTGTGATACATATACACAATGGAATATTACTCAGCTCTAAAATGAGATGCATCTGAGTCAGTTCTAATGAGGTAGATGAACCTAAAACCTATTATTCAGAATGAAATAAGTCAGAAAGAGGAGGCAAATATCCTATTTAACACACACACACACACACACATATATATATAGAATCTAGAAAAATAATACTGATGATCCTATTTACAGCGCTGCAAGGAGACACAGATATAAGAATAGAATTTGGACACAGTGGGGGAAGGATAGGGTGGGATGATATGAGAAAACGGCATTGAAACATACATTACCATGTGTTAAATATGTAGTCAGTGGGAGTTTGTTGTATCGTGCAGGTAACCTAAAGTCTGTGTTCTGTGAAATCCTAGTAGGGTGGGTTCAAGAAGGTGGGGACATATGTATGCCCATGGCTTTTTATTTTTTACCCCATGTTGCCCTACACTCATCATACTATATGACAGTGAATATTTTTACTTACATACCTACACCGACAAATTGTAAATTTGTTTGTCTTCATCATAGTGGTAATTCTAATACCCAGCACAGTGCTTGATATGTGTGATATATAATAAATATCTGTGGCTAAACAAATAAGGATAATCATAAAGGATTTCACTTAGGTCATACCTGAATAGTCTAGTGATTTTTTCCCTACTTTCTTCAATTTAATTCTGAATTTGGCAATAAGGACTTCATAATCTGAGCTATTTTCAAATCCTAAAAGATGATGCTGTAAAAGTGCTGCACTCAATATGCCAGCAAATTTGGAAACCTCAGCAGTGGCCACAGGACTGGAAAATGTCAGTTTTCATTTCAATCCCAAAGAAAGGCAATGCCAAAGAATGTTCAAACTACCACACAATTGCACTCATCTCACACACTAGCAAAGTAATGCTCAAAATTCCCCAAGCCACGCTTCAACAGTATATGAATCATGAACTTCCAGATGTTCAAGCTTGATTTAGAAAAGGCAGAGGAACCAGAGATCAAATTACCAACATTCGTTGGATCATCAAAAAAGCAAGAGAGTACCACAAAAACATCACTTATGCTTTATTCACTACACCAAAGCCTTTGTGTGGATCACAACAAACTGTGGAAAATATTTAAAGAGATGGGAATACCAGACCAGAGATGCTGCCTGAGAAATCTGTATCTAGGTCAAGAAGCAATAGTTAGAACTGGACATGGAGCAACAGACTGGTTCCAAGTCAGTAAAGGAGTATGTCAAGGCTGTATATTGTCACCCTGCTTATTTAACTTATATGCAGAGTACATCATGAGAAACGCTGGGTTGGATGAAGCACAAGCTGGAATCAAGATTGCCAGGATAAATATCAATAACCTCAGATATGCAGATGACACCACCCTTATGGTAAGAAGCGAAGAACTAAAGAGCCTATTGATGAAAGTGAAGAGGATAGTGAAAAAGTTGGCTTACAACTCAACATTCAGAAAACTAAGATCATGGCATCCAGTCCCATCACTTTATGGCAAATAGATGGAGAAACAATGGAAACAGTGACAGATACTATTTTGGGAGGCTCCAGAATCACTGCAGATGGTGACTGTAGCCATGAAAATAAGATGCTTGCTCCGTGAAAGAACAGTCATGACCAACATAGACAGCATATTAAAAAGCAGAGACATTACTTTGCCAACAAAGGTCCATCTAGTCAAGGCTATGATTTTTCCAGTAGTCATGTATGAATGTGAGAGTTGGACTATAAAGAAAGCTCAGTGCCAAAGAATTGATGCTTTTCAACTGTGGCATTGAGGAAGACTCTCGAGAGTCCCTTGGACTTCGAGGGGATCCAACCAGTCCATTCTAAATGAGATCATTCCTGAATATTCATTGGAAGGACTGATGCTGAAGCTGAAACTTTGATATTTTGGCCACCCTATGTGAAGAACTGACTCATTGGAAGAGACTCTGATACTGGGAAAGATTGAAGGTGAAAGGAGAAGGGGATGACAGAGGATGAGATGGTTGGATGGCATCACAGACTCAATGGACATGAGTTTGAATAAACTCCCAGGAGTTGGTGATGGACACGGAAGCCTGGCGTGCTGTAGTCCATAGAGTCGCAAAGAGTCAGACATGACTGAGCGACTGAACTGAACTGAACTGAACTGAATCTGAGCCACAGTCAATTCCTGTTCTTTTTTTTTTTTTTTTTTTTGCAGACTCTATAGAGCTTCTCCATTTTCGGCTGCAAAGAATACAATGAATCTGATTTCAGTATTGACCCTCTGGTGATGCCCATGTGTAGGGTCATATGTGTAGGGTCATCTCTTATGTTGTTGGAAGAGGATGTTTGCTATGATCAGTGCATTCTCTTGGCAAAACTCTGTTAGCCTTTGCCCTGCTTCCATTTTGTACTCCAAGACCAAACTTGCCTGTAACTCCAGATATCTCTTGACTTCTTACTTTTTCATTCAAGTCCCCTGTGATGAAAAGGACATCGTTTTTAGTGTTAGTTCTAGAAAGCCTTGTAGGTCATCCTAGAACACAGAACTGTTCAACTTCAGCTTCTTCGGCATTAGTGGTTGGAGCATAGACTAGGATTACAGTGATCTTGAATGTTTTGCCTTGGAAAGGAACAGAAAACATTCTGTTATTTTTGAGATTGCACCCAAGTACTGCATTTAGAACACTTTTTTTGATTATGAGTGCTACTCCATTTCTTCTAAGGGATTCTTGCCCACAGTAGTAGGTATAATGGTCATCTGAGTTAAATTCACCATTCCAGTCCATTTTAGTTCACTGATTCCTAAAATGTCGATGTTCACTCTTGCCATCTCCTGTTTGACCACTTCCAATTGACCTTGATTCATGGACCTAACATTCCAGGTTCCTATGCGATATTCTTTATAGCATCAAACTTTACTTCCATCACCAGTCACATCCACAATTGGGTAGTGTTTTTACTTTGGCTCCATTTCTTCACTCTTTCTGGAATTATTTCTCCACTCTTCTCTAGTAGAATATTGAGCACCTACTGACTTGGGGAGTTCATCATTCAGTGTCATATATTTTTGCCTTTTCATACTTTTCATGGGGTTCTCAAGGTAACAGTACTGAAGTGGGTACAATAAAGGACAGAAATGGTATGGACCTAACAGAAGCAGAAGATATTAAGGAGAGGTGGCAAGAATACACAGAAGAACTATACAAAAAGATCTTAATGACCCAGATAACCACGATGGTGTGATCACTCACCTAGAGCCAGGCATCCTGGAATGCGAACTCAAGTGGGCCTTAGGAAGTATCACTACAAAAAAAGCTAGTGGAGGTGATGGAATTCCAGCTGAGCTATTTCAAATCCTAAAAGGTGATGCTGTGAAAGTGCTGCACTCAATGTGTCAGCAAATTTGGAAAACTCAGCAGGGGCCACAGGACTGGAAAAGGTCAGTTTTCATTCCAATCCCAAAGAAAGGCAATGCCAAAGAATGTTCAAACTACCACACAACTGCACTCATCTCAGTTCAGATCAGTCGCTCAGTCATGTCCAACTCTTTATGACCCCATGAACTGCAACATGCAAGGCTTCCTTGTCCATCACCAACCCCCAAAGCTTGTTCAAACTCATGTCCATTGAGTTGGTGATGCCATCCAACCATCTCATCCTCTATCGTCACCTTCTCCTCCTGCCTTCAGTCTTTCCCAGCATCAGGGTCTTTTCCAGTGAGTCAGTTCTTCACATCAGGTGGCCAAAGTATTGGAGCTTCAGCATCGGCATCAACACTCATCTCACACGCTAGCAAAGTGATGCTCAAAATTCTCTAAGTGAGACTTCAACAGTACATGAACTGAGAACTTCCAGATGTTCAATTCGGATTTAGAAAAGGCAGAGGAACCAGAGATCAAATTGCCAGCATCCATTGGTTCATAGAAAAAGCAAGATAATTCCAGAAAAACATCTACTTCTGCTTTATTGACTATGCCAAAGACTTTCACTGTGTGGATCACAACAAACTGTAGAAAATTCCTCAAGAGATGGGAATACCAGACTACCTGACCTGCCTCCTGAGAAATCTGTATGCAGGTCAAGTAGCAACAGTTAGAAACATACATGGAACG
The DNA here is from genome assembly GCF_054371585.1 of Giraffa tippelskirchi. Taxonomy (NCBI): domain Eukaryota; kingdom Metazoa; phylum Chordata; class Mammalia; order Artiodactyla; family Giraffidae; genus Giraffa; species Giraffa tippelskirchi. The sequence goes on along the minus strand of NC_137285.1, from coordinate 86,767,987 downwards.
ATGGGTTGGTTCCAAATTGGGAAAGGAGTACATCAAGGCTGTATGTTGTCACCCTGCTTATTTAACTTATATGCAGAGTACATCATGCAAAATGCCTGGCTGGATGAAGCACAAGCTGGAATCCAGATTGCAGGGAGAAATATCAATAAACTCAGATATGCAGATGACTCCACCCTTATGGCAGAAAGCAAAGAACTAAAGATCCTCTTCATGAAAGTGAAAGAGAAAAATGAGAAAGCTCGCTTAAAACTCAACATTCAAAAAACGAAGATTATGGCATCCAGTCCCATCACTTCATGGCAAATTGATGGGGAGACAATGGAAACAGTGAGAGACTTTATTTTTGGGGCTCCAAAATCACTGCAGGTGATGACTGCAGCCATGAAATTAAAAGACGCTTGCTCCTTGGAAGAAAAGCTATGAGAAACCTTGACAGCATATTAAAAAGCAGAGACATTACTTTTCCAACCCCTTCACACCAACCTCTGGTTGCTGACAAAGCCTTTACAGTGTTCTTGGTTCTGAGTTGTAGCTCCATTTTTCATTCTCTTAATTAATTGTTGAAATCAAACTTGCTTCATGCCCCGAAATACTCTGAGAGCTTACTAACAAGTACTTATCTAACAGATGTGATCTTGTAGGATACTTATTTTAATAAAGAGCAAACTCTGAAAACCAAGTTATAATTTGCACCCACAGTGTTTAGTAGGAAAGGTTTTTTGCAGATTTCTGATGACACTGAAACCCTAAACTAGAGGGGAACAATACTAGCCCATGTCATCCTAAGATCACAAATGCATTTTGATAGAAGAGTAAAAAACCAAGCAGTTGTCAATAAAAAATAGGAACACACTAATCTTAAAGTTGTTTAAAACAATGGAGGAAAAACTGGAGAAGGAACATAATCCCTGAGTACTAAACTCTAACTGCCAAATGCTAGTTTTGGAACTTTAAGGATATCATCTCTGCTCCTTGCGAAATGAATGTAACTGTATTTGACTTATTACCACACATGGCTGTGTATGATCAAATGACATGTAAGAAAATATTCTGAAAGTATAAAGCTCTCTGTAGATATAATTATTAATAATAATTTTCAGCACATCATCTCAGAGCTCTGAGAGAGTTTGAGCATGTTACACTTATCTCACTTCTGCCTCTCAGGGATGTTGTGGTTTTTGGATGAAAAAAGAAATACCTGAAATAAATATCTTGTTTAAACATACCTGAATAAATATCTTAAGTGTCAAGCATGTAATAAATAATAACTAATGACAACATTAGTATTCTGGTGATTTCTAATTGCTACTTAATTGCCTAATTCCCATGCTAGACCATGAATTTCTACACAACAGCTACTCTATTTTGGTCAGCATTGTGCCACTAGTGCCCAGAATATTGTAAAGACTTGATGGATAGTTGTTGAATTAATTATTATTCATAATTATACTAATACAAAAAAGAACAAAAACATAAGTTATAACAATGGAACAATAGAGAAGGTACAAATTCAGAAGCTGCCTGGTGCTGAACAGTTAAAACTGATGCAGAAATAAATATACTATATGCTTTTTTGTCACGTTATAGGATTTTTCTAAGAAATATATTTCTTCCTCATAGGCCCTTCCCCAGACCACTGCAGTTGGTGTGTGCCATGCTGACACGTGTGAGGAGCCTGCTGCAATAAAATTACAAGGGCTTCTGCCTATAAAATTTTATATACTGCAGACTTTGAATCTGCATTACTTTGCAGAAGCAGTAGTTTTTTTTCATAAGTTGGTGGTTGTTAAGAAAAAAAGAACTTAAGAAAAAAATTAGTAAGTTCTTGAACTTGCCACTGTGAAAAATGAATCCATAGACCAAAGTCTTACACTCAAATCATTACAAAGGAAAAATTTATTACTTAAATAAAAGTGTTATAAATTAAGGAATTCTGTAGTATATAAAATCTTACAGCCGTGGGATCTCATTGTATGCTAATCACACTACTTAAAGTTCTTCACTCCAATGCAGGAGTGGTGCTAGGTCTTTAAAATATGTATATGACATGTTTGACTACATGTTTAGAAATTTAAACTCATTATCCAGCTTTTCAGCTGGATAATTTGTTTAAATATACAATATATTATACAATATACAATATACAATAAATATATTCAGCATCATTTGTTTAAATGTCTGTCTCCTGGCCAGGGTTTTTCATTTTTTAGCTAAATTAAAATATAAAAACTTCAGTAGAACAGGTTTTGTGAAATAAAAGCATGTTTTATAATGTTGCACAAGGATATATTGATATTAAGCCACCTAGATTATTAGGCCAAGATGTGCTTATTGCGTTCCAGATTTATTTATGTTTTATTGACCATTGCTCAGAGAGAGAGAATAAAAGGAGTCTTCATCTGTTTGATTATCTCCTCTGTTCAGGCACAGCCTAGAGAACTAAAGCCACAATGGTGACTGTGGTGAAGTGAGTTTCTTTATGTTTGTGGGAGCAGTTTTTACAGCAGGCATCTGAGATCATGTTTGCTGCTGCAAACATCAGTCCAGTGAATGTGCTTCTGATCCAAAGGACAAGTACGTGACTAACAGTGGGACAGTCTCTACCATATGAGAAGTTTTGAGGCTTCAAAAACAACCAGTCAAGTTTACAGCATTTTTTTTAAATTACATAACTATACATATATTTTGAGGGAGAGGGGGCAACATGTAATGCCATATTGTTCTAGTTACTTATGCAGTACAAGTATCTTAATTCTGTTTCTTTCCTTTTCTGAATCTATTATTCAAAAGTTCCCCCTAAACAAAGAGATCTCAGAGATACTTGGAAATTTAGATTATGTTTCTTAAACATAAGTTCCTTCACTTGTTCAAAATTATGTTGATTTATTCCTCATAAATGAGATGAATATTCTGTCTGTATTTTTTTAATACTTATACTTTCTTTTTGTACTTTTGTTTTTTGGATATATTTCCCTACCTCCCACAGAAGAGGTAAACAATACATAAATAACTGTTGGATAAATTATATCATTGGACATACACGTTATAAAATATTCAAGTCTGGTTAATTTTTTATTATCCAATTGACTTTTGAATATATCTTTTCTGAAATAAAGAACTTGCCCATGATTGTCTAGCAAACGAGCTTTTCATAAATGAAAAAGTCAAAACATAGGCTAAAAAGCATTAGGTAAAAATTGTGACAAAGAGAGATTATGTAATCTAGAGTGGATGATTCTTATGCCTAACTGAACAAAAGAATCATTGCAACATATATTTCAAAAATACCTATTCCTTAATGGTGGCCACCTAAATCCATTCTTCAACACATCTTTTTCCCCAACCCATAATTCAGCAATAAATGTAAAGAAAACCACATAAGACCAAACATAATAACATTTCTTAGAGAGAATACCATGAATTTCAAATTATCCATAAACAGAGAAATCCCATCAGTGCTTTGACCAGAGGTGTAGTGGCCACTTCAAGCCATGGGTGTGGAGAATGGGAAGGAGAGTTTAAGAGATCCATGAAAGGAGAAGAGGAAAATAAAGGCTTTGAGTACAGAGAAAATTATCCACAGAAAGATAAAGTCCAACAATAAAACTCAATCACTGAACAGATTCCTGGGCCATATTATTTGGTAGCATCAGCTTCAAGAAAAATACTAAAAAACAAATTACTAGGTGCCCAAAAGAGAAAAAAAAATGAAAATTTAAGCATGGGGAATAGAATAAAACCATGTAAACAAGAGAATGAAACTGAGATATACAACCACTTTTGTCTATATTCCTTATCAGCTGCTATCTCTCTGATCATTTTATTTTTTGTCTCATATTCTCCCCACCCTTATCTCTCTCTCTCTCATTGTCATCTTTTGGAGAGAATTATATGTATTCCTTCCAAATGATAACAATGAAACAAAGCTAATTATATTTACATTAAATTTAGTAAGACTTTGCAGAAATAAGATAAAAATACCTTAAATCTATATATCATATGCTTGAGCTGAAACAGTGAACTCCAAGATATATCTTACTAAAACCATTGATCTTTAATGACAGTAAAAATATTTTAGGATCTATAGGAAAAAAGGTCAAATTACTTTTAATAATAAATAATTATAGACTGCTATAGACTCTGAAGAACAATAAGCAAAGCAATTTCAAGAAACCTAAGGAAACAAAATTTGAATCAAAGATTTTATGTCCAAGAAAACTTTTCTTCATCGAGAATCAAGAGTACATAAAAATAAACATGCCAGAATCCAGGGAACACTGTACACACTGGCTGTTTCTGGAAAATCTTTTATATGATTAGCTTCATCTGATAATATACAACTGGAAAAATTTCAACAAGAGAACTGTTGAAGAGCATTAATGTATTTAATTCTAGAAATATATTTAAATAAAGATAAGAAGATGAGTGGTTGAACAGTATCCTAATTGTATATGGTTTGGCAAAGGAAAGAGTATTCAACTGTAAAATGAGAGGAGATGGGAGAGAGAACAGTTAAAATAGAATGAGATAATTAAATGTTGTGTAGCTAATAGATCGGAGAAGGCAATGGCACCCCACTCCAGTACTCTTGCCTGGAAAATCCCATGGACGGGGGAGCCTGGTAGGCTACAGTCCATGGGGTCGCTAAGAGTCGGACACGACTGCAGCTAATAGATGTGAGTTAAAGGACACCACCTAAAAATGGAAATCAGATAGTAAAGGGCTAAGTAAGGGGGAAAAATGAAGGGGCAGAGATTTAGGGCTTATGAGGTATAAATACATATAAATAAATATGAAGATAATATGTATTATATTATATACAAAGATATATATTATTTATATTATACAAAGATATATATTATAATACATATATCATAGTATATATTATATATATACAAAGATATACATAATAATACAAAGATAATATGAGGTATAAATACAAAGGAAATGGAGCAAACATGTGAAACTTCCTAAACACCAAAAGAAATGTTAAACAACAAAAGAAGACACAATAAATTGAGAAACATAGTAAATAAAATACAAAATACATAGTAATTATACTAAAAATAACAGTTAAACCCAAACATATCAGTCATACCAATAAATATGAATAAGTTTAACTCATCTTCTGAAATTTAAAAAAGATGTATTTGATTTATAAAGACAAATCCAAAACTATACTGTATATAGGAAACACATTTTAAAGCAGAGTAATTCTAAAAATTAATGAATGGCAAAAGTTGATCTGACAGAAACAGTAGGAAAGAAATCCTAATTATAGACAAAGTGTAATGAGTATCTATGCACCGATACAATAACCACACACAAAATAAAATTTTCAGGTGACACAAGGAGATATAAACAGAAAAAAAAAATAAGCTTGTCTACTTTCCTGCTGAATCATTTGTAATTTCTTATTGATTTGGAAGTCTTTGTTTTTTTATCTAAGTATGATGTAATTCTTTTGTCAATGGCATGCCTTACAAACATCATTCATATGACTAGTCATATATATGACTATATGACTTGTATTTTCACTGTGATAATAGTGTCTTTTGATGACCAAAATTCCTAAGTTTTTTGTGACCCAATTTATTTTTTCTGTACTAAATGATAATACTAATGTAGATTAAAAGGTAAGTACAGAATGAAATAGATGAAAAATGGTGTGTGTGTGTGTATATATATATATATATATATATATATATATATATATACATATATACATATATACATATACACGCACAAATTCACCTGCAATACAGGAGACCCGGGTTCAATCCTTGGGTCTGGAAGATCCCTTGGAGAAGGGAATGGCAACCTACTCCAATATTCTTGCCTGGAGAACCCCATGGACAAAGGAGCCTGGTGGGCTGTAGTCCTTGGGGTTGCAAAGAGTCGAACATGACTGAGCAACTAACACATGTGCACATACATATACATGTATATGTATCTTGGGTCACAAAGATGCGACTGAAGTGACTGAGCATGCATATATATGTGTGTGTGTGTGTGTGTGTGTGTGTGTGTATGTGTATATATATATATGTATATATATAAAATTGTTTCCTGGGAAATGATTCATCTGAGTTTCTTATTGTTTCCTTTGTTTTCTATCTTGGTGCTTCGATATGCTTCTTGACCTTGCTCTTCTAAACCAATAATAAACTAACATAGTCTCCTTTTAAAACAACTGAAGGCTTTCTCAGTTAGAAAATTATGTTTTTCTAACCCAAAATTCCTTTGGAAATTCTACTTTTAAAATATCCTTAGAGCTCTTTTTCCAGCTCTCATGTGCACTCACTGTAATATATAATTTAACTAATTTCCTTTTTCTCAGCTCAAAAGAGTTGTTACTGTGTTGTTGGTTCTTTGGGGATCTGACGTGTCTTCTTGGAAACTCTAGGTATGAGCCGACTCACAGATGAAGGGAACATGTGGGCTCTATTCCTGTGGCCAGTAATGGAGATTGTGAGGGCTGCTGCTTTTCTACTTAAAAATCATATGCCCTCCCAGCTCAGAAAACTGGAGGGCTCAGCTCATTTGTTCAGACCCTTCTAGGTGGCCTGGAACAAATATTAACTCTCAACTCAGTCAGCCAAACTCTTCCCAGGATGACACCTCACTTAGCCCACAAATGAGTAACCCTCATACCAATTATTTCTGACTGGACTCCCATAGAACTCAAGACCTCAGAAAACACTTTACTCAGGAAAGGTAAAGAAACTGGCGTTTTTAGTCTATGTGAAGAGTTGTTTTCAGGTCACCAACTTCCTAGACATCTCCACAGTTATTTACATAAGAAGAGCTTGAAGGTTAATATACTTAAATCTACAATTCAAATTCTGCACTTTTTTGCATATCAATATAACTGGTCTTCCCAGATGGGGAATTGCACCCAAGAACTCCTCAACTCATAGATACTAAATATTATATTAAAAAGGTCAGTAAGATACTATTCAGCGTATCATACGTATAATTTACTAGATGACTGACAATACACTCTTCTTTGCAAAAACAATTAAAATAAAATTTTGAAATAATTTTCTAGGTAGCTAAGTTGCTACCTAACCAACTTCATGTTGTCAGGCGAGTATAATCTCCTCTGTTCTGTCTTGTCTCAACGAATATTTCCAGCGACGGACATTGAAGCCCTCGGCACGTCACAGCTCTTGGACAGTCCGTGTTATAATTCTTGGATAGATCAGTTTTATTTGGAAAATACATCCTTGAGTCCTGAGGGCATGCCAACCCAAAAGACAGGAACAAGAGAGAGAGAGAGAGGGAGAAAAAGGGACAGAGAGCAGGCACGCGCGCGGGAGAGAGAGAGACCTGGCCCTTTGGCTCTTCTCTTTATATATTTTTTCCTCCCCCTGGGCCTGCCCTATGTAAATTAGGCTAGCCAGGAGTGCTGTTTGTTCTACCTGAGGTCCACGTTCTGGTCCTCGGACCTTCCTTTGTTCTATTTTTGTGGGCTTTTCCCTTCCATGTCTTTTAGCCACGGCCATTTTGGACTCCTGTTTTCTATTCTAACTACCTAACATTCCCCCCTCAAGAGATGGGAGGCCCAATTCTTTGGGAATAGGGGCATTGAGATCTTTCTGGCTACTTCCTGCTGAACAGCGATGGCGAGGGTTATTAGGCCTCGCCCTCTTGCTAGTCTCAGGCCTCAGAGTCCTTAGAGCGGTGTCCATCTAAGGGTGAGTGATATTTTCCATGGTCGGCTATATTTTTATATATCCTTGTTGAACTGGCACTCCATGTTGTAGCTTGTTGACCTGATGGCAAAGGTTTAGCCTCTTTAGTCTCAAAATTGGAGACTACTGCATACCCGGCTCTTCTTTTTCCATCCAAGACAAAGTTGCTTCCATCAGTGTACCAGATTTCCTCAGGATTGGTCAGCGGATCTTCCGACAATCCCTCTTGGGGTTTTGTCCAGTGGTCCAAGGTCTCTAGGCAAGAGTGAAAGAAGAGAGAGCCCTCAGGGGTAGGCAGAAGGGTGGCTGGGTTAAGAACCTCACAAGGGGGTATAGTGAGGCCTGGATTTTCCATCAGCACTACTTCATATCTGAAGATTCTTTGATCAGATTTCCATAAATGGCCTCTCCCATTTAGGAGTTGTTTCACTTGGTGGCTGGTATAAATAGTTTGCCCCCAAAAGAGAGTTTTAAAGCATCTTCTATCAGGATTGCAATAGCTGCAAGATTTCAAAGGCAGGGAGGCCAGCCTCAGGCAGTTGGGTCGAGCCTCTTGGATAAGTAAGCTACAGACTATGGCTCAGAATGTCATAGTTCTCAACTTATGGTACATCTTTAAGGTCAAGACCAGAAACCACACAATAAATTTTCAAAATGCTCACTTAGCCCTACTTTATGGGCTGTAGCTCATTCTAATCAATCAAGTTACATGGTACTTACTTCATGGTATTCTTCCCTAGGCTTTATGAAAGTGAATACTACATTTAGTTAGCTCAGTGATAACTGATACCACTAGAGACACAGATTATAGTGAACATAATATTCTGCCGCTTTTATGTACATGTACATTTCTCATAAAATAAGTCTAGTTACTTGTAAAAGTCTTCATAATATGTCTTGATGTGGCATATTGTCTTTCAACAAAAGCAAAAGAATCAAGTGCTGGTTCTGTCCGTGGCACAAGTTATAGTCCTATTATTATTTGCATTAATCCTTATGCCTGAGTTTAAAATTTGAATGTATATTTTTGGTCAGCAGCATTCTGAAACATAGCTTCAAATAATCCTCTGGCTATTTAGGTTACTTTCAGGATTTCTAGGAGCTATAAGATGAATTTAAGGTGGTATTTTAATTGGTTATAATTTTTTTTTAATATAAATCAGCAGTGAATTCAGGCTGTAATATATTCACCATGTTTATTCTTTTCATACTTGAAGAAACTATAATTTATATAGATATATAAAATGAAACAGAAAAATTGTAGCACAATAAAATAAAAATCTAGTAGAAATTTGTTTAAAAAAAATCCTAGTACATTTCAAATGAGCAGAGAACTGACTCATTGGAAAAGACCCTGTCCTTGGCACCTCTGTCCATGGGATTTCTCAGGCAAGAATACTGGTGGGTTTCCATTCCCTTCTTCAGAGGATCTTCCCTACCCAGGGATCAAACCCGGGTCTCCAGCATTTCAGGCAAATTTTTTACCACTGAGCCACCTGAGAAGCCCTGGAACAGGTGAGATAGGGATAAACAGCATAGTGTAATCCTACTTTAAGTAGTTTAATATGCAGTAAGGGGTCAGTCATGAAAACTACTATATGGGATAGGTACAAAGATAAAGTTCTACATAGATACATAGTTAATAAAGTATTCTCAAATAAGTTTGGGAAACATTATTTTTGGGTAGGGAAAGGCAACTCAGAAAACACAGTAGTACACTAAAGACTCTCATAGTAAGGAAAAAATCTGTTACTTACTTAACATTGAACTTCATTGTCCATTGGACCCTCATCACACCTTTTTTTCCAAAAAAAACACCTACTAATGACCCTTGGAAAACTTTACTATTTTAGAACATTTAGTTGGGTATTTATTATATCTAGCATAAGTAGTTAAATCTAATGAATCCTCATTGGGAAACCAAAACAATATCACAGAACAGTGGTTTTTAGGATATTTCAAAGGTGAATCTATAAATAGGAACTGCATATAAAAATATGGGGAAAATAAATGTTTCAAACTTTAATAATCACATAAGCAAGAGCTTGAAGCAACACTTCTGATAAAAGGGATAGATTTGCACTTCCAGTTATTTTTGAAAAATAATATAGCTATCAGATGAAAGAATCATTGACATGTGTGTATGTGTGTTTGTGTATACATAGCACTGAAAGCATAAATATGTATGACTTGCTTTTGATGTGAAAGAGGAAAGAACACACTCTAAAAATATAATGTTGCTACATGGAAAATAGGTGAATTATTTTAATTTTAATAAAGTTATGATAAATAAAAATTATAAAGCTAACTCAGATCATTCAAATATTCAACATACTTATTTAGTTTATATACATCAGAAAAAATTTGAGGGTTAGTGATACCTAAGTGAGCAAAAAAAAAATTTCTCCCCTGCATGGGGCTGACAGTTCTGTTTATCTTTTAATCAAATAATTATAGAAATAAATGTAAAATTATAGTACATTTAGACAGGTATCTTTAAACAGGTGCAGCCTCTGATAATTGTATTTAAAAGAAGAGATGTTGAAGCTGATGTTGATAGATGAGCAGGAGTTGACAAGGTGACGGTTAGAAAATGAGGCATCTCAGGCAGAGGACACAAAGGCCCAGTGGAGGGTGAAACCTGATGCCTTCAAGGACAGAGCAGAGCCCAGTGGTGCTGGGACAACAGACACGAGTGGCAAACATGGTTTCTTGGTGCACATAATGCCCAAATTAATACTTGATGAGGAAAAGGATTTCATTTCTTACATATAATAACCAATATGTTAACAGGATTTTGATAGACTAGATTGTTCCTTTGATTTAAACCATTATGACACCAAGGATTTTTGGAATGAATAATATTTGAATACATGAAAGTTCAGTTTGGCTGAACAAATATTTATTGAGTCACGTTCTAAAGGTAGGACAGTAAGTATTATACAATCCCTGTTGCTGAAGGATACAGATACGTTAAGTATCTGTTGGTACCTAAGATCTCTCAAAAGGCTTTCTGAGTGAGATGAAGCCTCAGCTAACACATGATAAATAAACAGACAGGACTTAAATCTGGAATAAGAAGGGTGATCAAGATAGAAAGAGTTGCATAAGCAGATATGTGAGGCCTGAAAAAACAGTTTTGCTAAGTATAGACAAACCCATTTGATTAGTGTTATCTACGGCTATTTCCACTCTTCAATAGTAAAGTTGTGTAGTTTTCTACAGAGACTGTCTGGCTTATAAGCAAAGAATGATTATCTAAACTTTTACAGAAACATTTGGCTGACTTTTGACAGATAATGAGTTGTATACAATATTTAAGTAAAAAAAATTCACCTTAGATTTTATTTTAATTGAAACACACACACACATATACCACTTTTTGAATATCTACTATATGTTAGGCACCAGACCAGATGATTTACACATATTTGTCATATCTCAAAACTACATTCCTAAGTAGATATTAACATATCCCACTTTATAAATATTGAGATTTAGGAAGGCTAAGTAACTTGCTAAGGCCCCCAAATTTTGACATTTAGGAGTTGGATTTAAACTCGTTCTACCTTACTCCAAAACATATTTCTTCACAGTCTGGCTGTTTTGTGCTTAGTCGCTCAGTTATGTCCGACTCTTTGCGACCCCAAGGACTGTAGCCCGCCAGGATCCTCTGTCCTTGGGGATTCTCCAGGCAAGAATACTGGAATAGGTTGTCGTGCCCTCCTCCAGGGCATCTTCCCAACCCAGGGATCGAACCCCAGTCTCCCTCATTGCTAGCGGATTCTTTACCGTCTGAGCCACCAGGCAGCAGAGTGGAAAATGAAGACAAGAACTACATGAAGTCTGGTTCTGAGGAATCTGTTGTACCAATCTCACCAAGGCGTTTCTGGATAGAACTTAGGGGGAAGGAGGCAGAGATACATTTAAGAATGTAGCATAAAAAATAAGAAAAATAAACAGAACTTCTAGACTGAATTATTGATGGATTAAGTGGAATGAGTATGAGAAAAGGAGAAGCGGGAAGTACTTCTGGTTTCTGGCTTTAATACTTAGAGGATGATGGATTCATTTGTAGACATGGGTAATTCAGAAAACAGATCCATGGATGAGGCAGGAATGATAAGTGATGTTTTGTACACCATGTATATTTTCAAGTGACTAAAATAGATCTAAGGGAAAGACAGCAGTCTGTTGACTAAAAAGCCAAAACTAGGAAGAGACACAAGGTACGTACTAGATATACATTTGATTTTAGCAATGAGTACATAACAGAAGTTTCCTTTTATTTAATTGTATGGATTTTATGAAAAATATATTTTATATATTTTCTAATAGTCCATTAGATTTAGAAAATAACACTGTATTAAGATGTTTAAGAACACAGTAGAAGCAGACTACCAGTGTTCAAATCTTGCCTCTACCAATTCCTATTACCTTATATAATGTATTCAATTTCTCTATGCTTTTGTCTCATCGTCCCTCAAATGGCAATTAGTAACACCACTGATAAGAATGCTGGGAAAATTGAATGAATTGATACATGAAAAGATTTTAAAATAATGCTTGTAAATGGAAAGAACCATGTAGGTGGTGGCATCTATTATACTGTTTATTTTTTTTTAATCCTAACATTTAGAATTCAAATAAGATTCTTCCACATATTTTTCAACTGCTCCATAAATAAACTGATGTTTATTCTAAAATACAAACAGTGAATATGAGACTATAGAAAGAATTTGACCTGAATTCAACATTTTCTACATACTTGTGTATAGATATATATGTTTCATCTGTTTATGCCTCTCCTTATAAAAATGAAATTCATTAAAAAATGTCAGCCATGACCCTGGTGCATGAAGAAAAAGTGCTCTAAAAGGAAACAAAAGGAAACCCATAATGACTGGAATTGTCAAAAGGACACAGAAGCCAACTGAAAGGGGTCTGGCCAAAACTGGAAAAATATGAGCAATAAAGTAAGATTGGATTAATACCCACAGTATAGAGTAAATAAAATAAATATCCTGAGTCCATATTAACATAAATAAATTATTGAATAAGTCAGTAAATGAGGAAGAAGAGACAAATCTGCAGAGAAGAATTCCAAATAATTTGTGTGGTTGTCTGTCCTTAAGGAGGCAGAGCAAAACTCCACAGCTTGAGTGTGAACTGTTCTAGTGACTTTCATCCAAAGGATATGGAAAGAGGCGGGTTGGGGGGGGGAGAGTAATTTTATTGGTGAACCTGAAAATACCACCTCAGTCCCTTGATTAAGGTCAACAACAACAGTAAGCCATGTTGATACTATAGACCCTTGATTTTATGTGATCAGAATGGTGCCTTATCTCCACAGTCTTTCTCCTCAAAAACATAAACCCAAGATAATCATAAGAAGAATATCAGACCAGTCCAAGTCATTCTACAAAACACTTGATCAATACTCTTGAAAACTGTTAAAGTCATAAAAAATGAGTACCTGAGAAACTATCACAGCCAAGAGAACCTTAAGGAGATGTGGTGAGTAATGTATTTAATACGGTATCCCATATGGGATCCTCAAACTAATGAAGGACGTTAGTAAAAACTAAGTAAGTCTGAATAAAATGTGAACTTTAATTAATATGAATGTATCAATATGGAATCATTAATTGTGACAAATGTACCTTACAAAATGTGAGATGTCAATAATAGGATAAGCTAACTGAATATGGGGTATATGGAAGTCCGTGTACTATCTTTAAAATCCTTCTGAAAATCTAAAACTATTCTAAAGTAAACAGTTTATATTGAATAAAAAAACATTTAGTTACATTATATAAAATAGCAATCTTGCGGATGTTCACTATTGTCTAACATTCTCCTTCTTTACACTGGTCAAGTACTCTTATGGTAGTCTCTTCAAATACACCTCATTTATTTTTCTTACAAATAAAAAATGACAATTCAACATTAACTAATATCACCATTGATTCACTTTATGTTTTTTCCACTTTATGCAAAGGGCATTTATGTTTTCATACTTCTTTAAACTTCTAGGATGAAATTATTATGTTAGGTTCTTACTACATAATTCCTACATTCTTAGATTACTGTTACAGTAGCCACTGATTTCTAGCAGCTTTCTAAACTGTGTTACTTTTTCAGTAATTTAACAGATAAAATAAAGGAGAGGCAAATTCAAGGATAATTTTTATGACTACATTCTTTACAATAATCAGATAACGGAAGAGATATGAGTCAAATACTCACTAACACACTTTTCTAAAAATATTTCAGAGATTTAAAACTCTAGAATCACATTTTAATAAAGTGGTTATTTTGAATGTATAAATATATATCATGAATATTCAAAATGTAGCCAGTTTATTAATCTCCTTCTTAGGTCAAATGCCTTTACCAACTGTAATTTTACATACATGAGATGAAATAGGACATTTTTGACTTTAACGCCGCATGCATATTCACATACTATATGTCAGCACCTCTAAAATGCCTTTCCTATACCAGTTATTTGAACACATTGTTTTAGAAATTGCATCATGGTGTTTCATGGCAGACAGTTTTATTTTGTTTTATTTATACAAAAATGTCTTTACAATTAACTAGTTTATTACATTCTTCCACATGTTACAAAATTAGTGGAAAAATAGAAAAATGAAATTGCTGATTTTTACGACACTATAATTGGGCTTTCCAGGTGGCACTAGTGGTAAAGAACCCACCTGCCAAAGCAAGAGAGGTAACAGATGCACTTTCGATCCCTGTGTCGTGTGACCCCCTGGAGAAGGGCATGGCGACCTGCTCAAGTTTCTTGCCTGGAGAATCCCAGGGACAGAGTGGGATTCCTTTTGATCTACAGTCCATAGGGTTGCAAAGAGCAGACACGACTGATGCCACTTACCACACACACGCCTCACGATACTATAATTAAGATAAAGATAAAATTATTCTATATGGCAAAGCAGTGAATCTTTTAATCTCAGTTGAATGTTTATCAACATTAAGTTGTGTAAACAGTGTCCCCAAGGATAAGAAAGCAAATACCTGAAACAGTATTGTAGAGAATTTCTAAAAGAGGAACTATTGTGAGCACAAAAACAAAATTAAAGCAACAGTTTTTCTTCTGAATCAAATGCAAAGAGAAGCTAATAAGGACATAAAGCTGTTGAAAAAGATTGCTCTTTAATTAAGAGAAGAAAGTTGCTGTTAAATTTTCTTCTTATCAACTATTGGATATGCATAGTAAAATATATCTTGTGTGCTTCCTGATGATTACCCTATAAAATCTCTCTAAAAATCACTCTAAGCAAGACTTTTACAATTTATTATGTTCTTCAAAAAAAGCTCAGTTTCAAATTGACTGAAAGAATTAAAATTTAATGTAAAATTTATTATCTAAAAGAATCATTTATTAATTATATTTAATGTTTAATTTGTGCTTCAGATGTCTTAAAAATTGAAATTCAGGGAACTTTTTAAAATCTAAAAGCATATATTACAACTGAAATAATTTTATTATTGTATTTTAATAATAAAATTTTAAAGACATTATTTTATAACACGTTTCAAATATGACCTGAAATTTATACATTGAGGTTTTCTTGGAAGGTTGCTGGATGTCTCGATGGTACACCCATGGCTGATTCATGTCAATGTATGGCAAAATCCACTACAATATTGTAAAGAAATTGGCCTCCAATTAAAGTAAATAAATTAATTTAAAAAATGAGATGTGTGTAGTTGCAGAAGTCAGTAAATTATAATATTCTTATTTTTCTCATCTATAGAATGGAGGTATAATAACAACTGAAATAATGCAAATAATGTATTCAGCACAATATCAGATATAGTCTACCATTGAAATCCTTCAAGAATGTATCTACTTCCTTTAAGTAGAAAGTTCAAGTAAATTTACTGTGGTTACATTTGTGGGATTCAGCTGAAAAACTTTAAACATCTTATTAACCACTCCCTGTAGTTACCCACCCCCATCCTGTAAAGAGGCAGTCATTGTCTTCTCTTCTTATCTTGGCAACATTTAGAACTCATTTCCACAAATCCAGTGCCTCCATTTCTAGTTGCTCTGCATAATAGTTCCCTTTGGCTCAAGTACCACAGCATTCCATGGTTACATAATGTCTTTTAGTAACTGCACTGCCTTCCAAAGTGAACACATTCTCAGTCCCTAACACCATGGGCTGCCACATATTGGACAAATGAATGAACTATATAACTACATGATTAAATGATTATTCTACTTATTACCACCTTGATTATCTTACTGATCTCCATGCTTCCAGAGGTTTAGCCATGGGGGAAAAAAAAATACAGTACTACTAAATATTACCAAAGTGAATAAAACCAATATAAAAGATCTGATGATTCAGCCAGAGAAAAGCATATTTTTTTTCCTTTGTTTATTTCTTTAAAAATGTGATGTTTTAGTAGAGCTAGTATTCTTTGAGACTGAAAGTTAAAGATTATGGTGTGGGAAGCAAAATGAGTAATGTGTCAAAATAAAAGATGGGGTAACTTCCATTCAAAATTGTATCTATGGTTACACATCTTGATATGTGAAAATAAGTTTCCTGATCTGGAGTATGAAATGTAAAATTGATGAAATATAAACATGCTTAGTAAAATCAAAGAGATCAGCATTAACCGAAAATTCTAATTAATGCAGAATATTTACAAAATTAGTTTTTAAACAACGTGAGGCTATGTGAACTTATATATGATTTTGTTTAATGCCTCTCATTTTTATTTCACTTAGCCATAAAAGTTCAATAGAAAAATATTAGAATGTCTGATTAAAATATCAAAAAGCTTTGTGAATTTGTTTCCCTTTTCTTCTTAGGTTTTTCTTTTCTAATGCTGACAAATTCCCAATTTTGGTTTAGAATACAACAACTGCTAGATAAGCAATACTGAAAGAAGTATAATGAGGTAGAAGTAATAGGTAGGTGAATTTTATTCTGTTCGATGGTTACTGTCCTGGTTCTATCTGCACAACAAGTAGAATAACAGTATCTGCCATTTTCCAGGTTATATTGAGGCAGACTTTGCCAAAGACAGAAGGTGAGGTAGTTTGAGGATAAGCATTTTAAAATGTCTTATGTATTTATTTACTCATTGTAGTAGAGTTGATTTACAAAATATAGCTGATTTACAAAATTTTGGTTTCAGGAGCCCAACATAGTGATTCAGTATTTTTATAGATTATATTTTCTTTAAATTTATTATAAAATATCAGCTATATTCCCTGTGCTGTACAATATATACTTGTAGCTTATTTATTTTATACATCGTGGTTTGTATAAAATACGAAAGCATTGTTTGAAAGCAATCCAGAGTTTCTTTAAACCATGACATGGACTTGAAAGCCCCATGTCATGGTTTAAATTCTCCTGTAAGACACTAAAGGACTTGCTGGCAGTGATTATGGCCATCATCTGTGTTACTCTGATTCTGATGCTGACCCTGCTGACCCTGAGGAAGGTCTTCAAGGCCTTCCAGCTGAGCTGCTCTCTAGGCGGATGGAAAACACACTGAGGTGGGCCCTAGGCAGGCCAGACGCCAAGGAGGTACAGCCAGTGGCCAGAGCAACGGAAGGACCATCTTCTGACGGGAGACTGATGGGAGTGTCCCGGTCCACCGCGTGCCCCTACCTTGCCCCTTCCTCCTTCCCACTCCTCGCTGGTAGCCACTGGTGTGTTCTCTGTGTGAGACTGTTGCTGTTTTTCTACAGTCAAGTGATAACATACACTGCTTGACTTTCTCTGTCTGACTTATTTCACTAAGCATAATACCTTTCAGCTCCGTCCATGTTGTTGCAAGTGGCAAAATTTCATTCCTTTTTATGGACAAGGAATATTCCGTGTGTGTGTGTGTACATATATATATACATTATAGTTAGAGTTCATTAACATAACAAGCTATTTTTCAGAGGATGTTAGAAAACAAACAGGTTTCTAACAAAACTGTTTCACCTAATTTCATAGAGACAGAGTAAGTTAAGCAAAACGAGAAGACAGAGGAATTTGTTTCAAATGAAATAACTAGTAAAAACAATTAATCTTGGACATTGCTGCTAAGTCGCTTCAGTCATGTCCGACTCTGTGCGACCCCGTAGATGGCAGCCCACCAGGCTCCGCCGTCCCTGGGATTCTCCAGGCAAGAATACTGGAGTAATATCCAATTATTTTCAATGTGATACACATACTAGAAATGTTTACTGAAACAAAGCAAAAATTATTCTATATATGAAGAATAAAGCATTCCAAATATGAATTCATATTATAAATCTATATGTAAGATGTGATATATTCTGCTTTAAATATTCATGCATAGATATTGGACATCTTTAAAATACAATAAGTTTACCTACAAAGGAAAGAAATAGAATGTGTTTAATTTTCATGTCTGTTTGTACTTTTTTATAATAAATATATATTACTTTGAATTAAGAAAAATCATTTTTAAATAAAATTTGTTTCATTATCATAATTGTTATCTGAATATTTAAACAGTTTGTTAAACATACAGTAAGTATAAAGATGATTAAAAGATTCTACTTTGTTGACATCGTACTGTTTTAATCATAATTTCTTCATACTGCTATGTCTTATTCTACTGTTTAAAAGCATTTCAAAGTTGCTGGGCACAAAATAATTTACAATATGAAAAAAGTCTCATTCCTCACTTATTCACTGTATTTTTTTTTTCAGCTTAGCATGCATGCACTCATGCTAATAATATTTTTTATTAGCAGGGAGAGCTTTGTTACAAAATATAGTAAGTAGCTTTAAAAAGTAAACAAGGGAAGACTAAGAAACTAAAGACAATACATTAAACTTTGTAGACAGTCCTATAAATTCTTAATTTTTTGTTTGATATTCTTTTTTTAATTAGTTTATTTTCTATTTTTTAACTTTACAATATTGTATTTGTTTGCCATACATTGACATGAATCCGCCATGGGTGTACATGTATTCCCCTTCCAGAACCTCCCTCCCACCTCCCTCCCCATCCCATCCCTCCGGGTCATCCCGGTGCACCAGCCCTGAGTACCCTGTATCATGCATTGAACCTGGACTGGCGATTAGTTTCACATATGATAATTTACATGCTTCCATGCCATTCTCCCATATCATCCCCCCTCGCCCTCTCCCATAGAGTCCATGATACATAGAACAGTATTACGGACTCACTGTATTTTTTGTGTGTTTTATTTTTTAAGTAATAGATAACCAGCTATTAATAACAGAGAAAAGAGGATGCTCCTATTAACTCCTCATTTCATGAAAGTTCACAAAAGTATGATATTGTCAAAGACAAGTATTATGAGAATGCAGGTTGAAGAAATCTAATTATCCATTTTTATCATGCAAAAGTTATTTGCAGCCACAATTCATTATAAAATCTGGTACAACTATCCAACTATATGTGTTAAGATATATATTTCAAATGGGCAGCAAAAACTAATAATGTAAAATTCAGGAATTTGGAGAAATTTTCTATTACTAGCCTTGTCATCAACAAAACACACAACCTGTACCGCAGTTTCCCATTTTCAACTTATTTGCGATACAATGTCAAATGCTAAATGAATAATATATTCCAAATTATTTCAATGCAAAAGATCCTATACAGTTAAAAACAGCATGGTTATTGATATCACCATAAATTATGAAATTCTTATATAATAACATTATGGTTTTTATTATAATATATTAGATTGTCTTTTTCTGATTGAAAACTACAGACATACAGATTGATTCTCCTGATATTTGCTATCCTCAGCAATAAGTGTTACAAAATTGCTTGGATTATATTTAAACAAGCAGCACATAAGCACAATTTATCAATATTTATCAGGATACTGAGTATTCAGAATCCATCCTTGTGTATTGCTATCCAAGCTGTTTGATCTGTTAACATTTCAGGTTGATTCATGAATTCTCCAGAAGATCCAGATGTTTTTACTATTTGAGTGTTGAAATATTGGTTTGAAAAGCTGTTTGCTAAGGTCAAAAGTAGGCACCCTCTGTATAGGAAAGAAAAAATTTCCTCGTTCACTTTGTTTCTATGATGATGGCTGGAAATAAGATTGAATCTGTGAAGTATATAAGTATGAAGTGTACTGTAACTTTCTTTTCCTTTTAAAATAAAGAAACTTCAATAAAATGTCAAGATTTGTAAATTTAATTTAAAGAAACGAAAGATCCTTTAAAAGGACACTGAAACAGTTTTGCTTCTTTCATTTTCTAAATGAAAATGTCTACCTCTCAAACAGCAGGCCTATAACTCATATTTTAAAACCCTTTAAAAATGTTCACTTTTTTTTTACATTTAGTCTTTACAATAATCATATGACGGGTGTTATGTTTTTCTATTTTGAAGATGAGGAAATCTGAGGCTTAAAGACTTTAAGAAACATACCAGGAATAACACAGCTACAAAATTCAGGTTTATTTCATCCCAAAAGCCACATCCACTTTTAAAGACACATTTCATCATTCTATGTAATACTTATATTGATAGGACTTCAGTATAGAGAGGTATTGTTCAGCAGTGTTTACCAATTATTTAACACAGGTATCAGTTGAGTAAGTCTACTGGATCTCTATCACTGTAATTACATTAAAACAACTTCGAGATTTTTGTTACTAGAAATAATAATGTATGGTATTATCATATGTAGGATTGTAAATAGAGTGAGAATGGAAATAATTAATCCTGAACAACTTGGCATGGGAACATAGGGGGCTACAGTTAGCTGCTGAAACACCTTTACAAGTGAAACATATGACCCAGCAATCCCACTGCTGGGCATACACACTGAGGAAACCAGACTTGAAAGAGATACGTGTACCCCAGTGTTCATCACAGCACTGTTTATAATAGCCAGGACATGGAAGCAGCCTAGATGCCCATCAGCAGATGAATGGATAAGGAAGCTGTGGTACATATACACAATGGAATATTACTCAGCCATTAAAAAGAATACATTGGAATCAGTTCGAATGAGGTGGGTGAAACTGGAGCCTATTATACTGAGTGAAGTAAGCCAGAAAGAAAAACACCAATACAGTATACTAACACATATATATGGAATGTAGTAAATCGGTAAAGATAACCCTGTATGTGAGACAGCAAAAGAGACACAGATGTAGAGAACAGTATTACAGACTCTATGGGAGAGGGTGGGATGATATGGGAGAATGGCACTGAAGCATGTAAATTATCATATGTGAAACGAATCGCCAGCCCAGGTTCAACGCATGATACAGGGTGCTCGGGGCAGGTGCACCGGGATGACCCAGAGGGATGGGATGGGAAGGGAGGTGGGAGGGGGGTTCTGGAAGGGGAACACATGTACACCCATGGTGGATTCATGGCAATGTTTGGCAAAACAAATACAATATTGTAAAGTTAAAAAAATAGATAAATAAACTAATTTTAAAAAAATTTTTTTTAAAAAGTGAAACAAGGAATGACATAGCTACAAAATTCAGGTTTATTTCATTCCAAAAGCCACATCCACTTTTAACCACATTCCTGGTTTAAAAAAAAAAAAAAACCTGGAATTTTGGAGGGGAAAATTAGAAGCATATTTAATATTCCTAGCATGTTAAAAAGTTATTTTGATCAGTTGACCTAAGTCACATCCTGTGCAACTAAGAACAACATCGTTTCTGGATAAAAGTAGCAAATAGAACAACTTGTTATCAAGATTAAAATATATAATAAGAACAAGAAAATGTTTTGTCTTTTTTTGTTTTAACTATCAAATGTTTATCAATAAAGATTCTCAGTATACCTAGTATGGTATAAAACAAAAAGAACCAGATTTTATCTCAAATTGCAATTACTAAGTTGATGTTTGGGCTTCCCTGGTGGCTCAGTGGTAAAGATTCTGCCTTCAGTGCAGGAGACCTGGCTTCAATCCTTGGATCAGAAAGATCCCCTGGAGGAGGGTATGGCAACCCACTCTGGCTCTCTTGCCCAGAGTATCCCATGGATAGAGGAGCCTGGCAGCCTGCAGTCCATAGGGTCACTGAAGTGACTAAGCAGCAGCAGCAGCAGCAAGATGATGTTTACCGTGAACCTATTATATATAAAATACTAAATACTACTGCAATATTTTATCTATGTAAACTATTTATGTATTCCTGCAAGGGTATATTTCCCTCTGGAATTCATGCTACTTCTGAAGATCAAATACATGTGGTTTCAAAGATACAGAAAGAAGGAGTAAAAAATTAAAAATATAAAAGTTATCTACATGAGAAGACCTCTTTTTTAGTACTCCATCTTTCTCAGAAGATAATCTGATTCTTTCTTTTAAAATGTATGCATATTGCTCAGAAATTCTTGAACTTAGAGAGGTTCTAGTAATGTTTTCCTAATAACAGTTCATTTTAATAAGATTTAATTCAGTTTACACGATGTTTCTGGTTTTGACAGTATCTGTGATTTCTTTAGTGAAAAGGCAATGAATCAATCACAAAAGTGAGTGGTAACCTCAAAACTCCTGGGTGCCTTTAACTGTCCTGTTTAAAGCCATCACTGTAGTGTGTGTACAGATGTAGTGTGCACTGTAGATGTAGTGTACACAGTAGTGTGTGTACAGATCTGTCTTGAACACGTTTGTATTATTTTTCTGTCCTTCTTAGAATTTTAAGCTTCATTACCAGTTATATAAAGTAGTAGGCCCTTCATGTGTTCTTCAGAATTCTAGGGATACCCTCCAGTTCTGGTCCTACAATGGGGTCTGTGATCCAGATGTGCTCTGAGAAGAGTTGTTGAAATATTTTTTGAATTCTAAGTCTTAGCTTTCACTGTTACCAACTGAAGATTTCTAAAATTGTTGTTCTTCCTTTAGAAGCAATTTGATGCTTCTGATCAATTCAATTATACAACATCAGAGGTAGTTGCTTAATGTGTGTACTTAAACTCCTATCATCTTGAATATATTCATTCTATACACATTAGGTAGCAAGAATCTTAACTGATTTAAACAAGCATGTGACTCTATTTATTGACTTTAGGAGAGTTTGGTTGCTCTAGAGCACCTCATTTCCCTTGATTAATAGACACTTAGATAAAAAGGGATGCAGTTATTCACAGAGTTATGAGTTAATATGCTTATTGGTTGGGAAAAAGAGGACCTATATAGGGCCTGGGAAAGAACGTAGTTTGGCTGTAAAACAGAATACAGAAAAAGAAATAGAGGAAAATGAATTTGAAAAGCTAGCATTTTATTTAGAATAATAGAATGCCAAACTAGAGTTAAGTGCTTTGAAAGCTCAGTCAAATTCATTGCACTGAACATGGAGAGTGATGTCAGCAAACCTTTTCCAAAGAGACGACTTTTGAGGGAAACAATAATCATTCATGAAATAATTAGTAATTGAGCTCTGTTGGAAGTAGGTTTTAAAACAAAGTTCAAGAAAATGGCAGTTTATTGTATTAGTGAATAGTTAGAACCGGTTCAAAATTAGGAAAGGAGTACGTCAAGGCTGTATATAGTCATCCTGCTTACTTAACTTATATGCAGAGTGCTGCTGCTAAGTCGCTTCAGTTGTGTCTGACTCTGTGCGACCCCATAGACAGCAGCCTACCAGGCTCCGCCATCCCTGGAATTCTCCAGGCAAGAACACTGAAGTGGGTTGCCATTTCCTTCTCCAATGCATGAAAGTGAAAAGTAAAGTGAAGTTGCTCAGTCGTGTCCAACTCTTCACGACCCCATGGACTGCAGCCCAACCAGCCTTCTCCGTCCATGGGATTCTCCAGGTAAAAGTACTGGAGTGGGTTGCCATTGCCCTCTCCATATATGCAGAGTACATCATGCGAAATGCCGGGCTACATGAAGTTCAAGCTGAAATTGAGATTGCTGGGAGAAATGTCAGTAACCCAGATGACACCACCCTTATGGCATAAAGCAAAGAGGAACTAAAGAGCCTCTTGATGAAAGTGAAAGAGGAGAGTGAAAAAACTGGCTTAAAACTCAACATTTAAAAAACTAAGATTGTGGCATCAGGTCCCATCACTTCATGGCAAATGGGGAAACAATGGAAACAGTGACAGACTCTTTTCTTGGGCTCCAAAATCACTGCAGACAGTGACTGCGGCCATGAAATTAAAAGACACTTGCTCCTTGGAAGAAAATCTGTGACAAACCTAGACAGCATGTTAAAAAGCAGAGACATTACTCTGCCTACAAAGGTCTGTTTAGTCAAGGCTATGGTTTTTCCAGTAGTCATGTATGGATGTGAGAATTGGACCATAAAAAAAGCTGAACACAGAAGAATTGATGCTTTTGAACTGTGGTGTTGGAGAAGACTTTTGAGATTCCCTTGAACAGCAAAGAGATCCAAACAGTCCATCCTAAAGGAAATCAGTCCTGAATATTCATTGGAAGGATTGATGCTGAAGGTAAAGCTCTGATACTTTGGCCAAAAGAGCTGACTCATTTGAAAAGACCCTGATGCTGGGAAAGATTGAAGGCGGGAGGAGAAGGGAGCAGCAGAGGATGAGACGGTTGGATGGCATCACCGACTTGATGAACGTGAATTTGAGCATATCACCAGGGATGGTGAAGTACAGGGAAGCCTGGTGTGCTGCAGTCCATGGGGTTGCAAAGAATTGGACATGACTTAGCACCTGAACAACAATAGCAAAATTTCTATGTGTTGATGTCAGAAACTTTTTCTTTCCCAAGTAAAATTCTGTTCTAGGTAATATGCATAATGATGGAGTAAATTTCAAAAAATTTCATGTGATCTAGCTATCTATCTATCATCTATCCATCTCTCTATCTACATTTTTCTGTAAAATTTCTCCTCCCTGAAAGACTTTTAAATTCTATTTAAGTGACCTGTTTAATTACCTAAGGAAAAAAGAGTTCTCTTTCTTGTCATAATAGGATATTGGTTTATTTGTTTGTATTTAACTATGCAAACTCTAGCATAATCAAAGTTGCTTGTAATCCGCTAGATGTAATCATGTGTTATATATCTCAATTAATCTTGCAGTCTGTGGCTAATCATATTCTCACCAGGCAGGATCACACAACTCACAGAGCCAGGATTATTAAAATCCATATTTCATGTTAACAACCATGTGGATAAGATTAGTTCCTAAGTAGTAATGCACCTGCCATCAATTCCTCCTTACTGTTATCTCCTGAAATAATGTGCTGTCAGAAGATGAACACTGCATGATGTGCATTCAGAGTCATTTTTTTTTATATTGGTCAAGTGAAATTTATTTTAATCTCTTACTGATTTTAAATGCTCTATAGAACATAGAGATACTTAAGCCCTCTTTGTGAAATGTAAAAGCCAAAGTGATCATTTTGTTGTTGTTGTTGTTGTTTTTTCATAGAGCACAAGTGTTTTCACTTTAACTTTTTGTACCAAATGAACTTACGCAAAAATAATAATAAGTATTGCAACTTAAAAACTATTGTTCATTTGAGTACCTCATTAATTTTCCTTTCAGGTTGAAAAATTAAAGACTCCTGAATACCCTACATATTCATTTGTGCATGAATTCCAAAACAAATGAAACACACTCGAGTGAAGGTATAATGAACAAAAAAATCACAATGCCCAGGTCTTAGCCCTGATTCAGTTATTAACTGAATAATTTAGACCTAATCACAGTCTCACTCTTTTTCATAGGACTGGTGTAAAATTTACATTCAGATTTGTTGTTATCTTCAATCTGAAAGCTAGTCATTTGGAAGAAAATGAAAAATCAAGCACAGACTTATTAATCTGAGTTTGAAGTATGAGTATGTGAGAGGTGTTAGGAAACATTCTCCTTGGTAAAACTTACACTATCCCTCATGATCTCTCAGAAATCTTATCTAAAATATTCTGTATGATAGTATTTATTTGGTGAACATTAAAGAAAATTTTAAAAATGTCCTCACTTGGGCCAAAATGGAAAACGTATTGCTTTCATCATTGCTAATAAAATAATATATATATATATATATATATGTACTTAAGAAAGATATAAAGCACTTTTGTGAGCCATTTTTAAGAGAATCTTTGAAATGTGTGTCCTGCATAGGTCTAGAGCTATTATTAATTTACTTGGTTTGGCACCAAATCTTTCTGTATCCCTTTTTTAAAAGAATTTTAAATATGGAAGTGAGCAAACTTCAGAGGGCATACTTTAAAAGCTAGAGAATAAATTATGACCTAGACACTGTACTTGGTAAATAGCTATAGAAAGATGTACCCTATATTGTTATAAAATACACGTTTTTCCTACTATGTGAACTAAGGAGAAAATATTAAATCTACGAAAAACGAATACTGCTGTATAACATAAAGTTTTAGACCCTTTAAAAAAATAGATATTAATCTTTGCTAGAGTTTTCACATACACATACATAGAGACTTCTTAAACAATTTTACCCCTTTAATAAGTTAAAGGATCTAAATGCATGCATTATACATTTGTATGACACATACAAATATTTGTATG
The DNA here is from genome assembly GCF_054371585.1 of Giraffa tippelskirchi. NCBI lineage: Eukaryota > Metazoa > Chordata > Mammalia > Artiodactyla > Giraffidae > Giraffa > Giraffa tippelskirchi. Next base: position 86,741,783 of record NC_137285.1, on the reverse strand, counting down.
ACAAATACAAATATATTCATACCACTTAGTGATGCCACAATCAATCAACCAACGTTAAACTAGAAGATTAAAAGACCAAAGTCAATGGAAATATAAAAGTTGACAAATGCATCAACTTTTCCTTCTGTATGCATTGTTTATAATCAGATGCTTTCAAAACTCTGATTAGATACTAGAAAAAAAAAAATCTCTGATTTGTTATGGCTTAAGCATTGCCAAGCAATCAAATGTAACTAAACGTTACATTATCCTTCATTTATCTTCTAAACTTGTTTTCCTTTCTCACACTTTGGTGAATGCATCTATAATTGAAGGTGAAGAAACTGGTATCACAACTTCCCTGCTGCAATTGTCAGCCGCCATTTTTGCAATCAGTGGGGCTGAAAAACTAGGGTCATATTGACTAATCTGTCTCTTTTATTCAAAGAATCACAAGTGCCGTCAAACCTAGGTTATCTCCTAAATTTTCTACAATACTTCACCTTTCTCTTTATACTATCCCGTCCATTCCACACAGTTGAAAATTTACTCTCAATTGGAATAGATAAAGGCTCCTACTAATCTTTCTGTCTCCATTCCTCCCTTACTCAAATTCACACTCCCCATGCTTCTATCAGTGATGTTTTTCAAACACAAAACTATTTTTGTCATTCTCTCACATTTTAAAACATTCAGTAGTTTCTAAATAACTTGCAAATTACTTTTTAGCTATTCTTAATACCTACACCAACCTAGACAGCATATTAAAATGCAGAGACATTACTTTGCCAACAAAGGTCCATCTAGTCAAAGCTATGGTTTTTCCAGTAGTCATGTATGGATGTAAGTGTTGGACCTTAAAGAAAATTGAGTGCCAAAGAATTGATGCTTTTGAACTGTGGTGTTGGAGAAGACTCTTGAGAGTCCCTTGGGCAGCAAAGAGATCAAACCAATCAATCCTAAAGGAAATCAGTCTTGAACATTCATTGGAAGGACTGCGGGTGAAGCTGAAACTCCAATACTTTGGCCACCTGATGCAAAGTACTCACTCATTGGAAAAGACCCTGATGCTGAGAAAGACTGAAGCCAGGAGAAGAAGGTGATGACAGAGGATGAGATGGTTCAATGGCATCACCAACTCAATGGACATGAGTCTGAGCAAGATCCAGGAGTTGGTGATGGACAGGGAAGTCCATGGGGTCACAAAGAGTCAGACATGACCGAGTAACTGAACTGAACTGAATAGCTACATCATCCTCTTAGCTTAGTATCATAACTGTAACATACAAGTAATTATTTTACATATTAGTACATTTTTCTTTCTAAAATGTTCTATTTTCTCAGGCTTTTTTATCTAAATTGTCTAAAGAAATTCTGATGTAGCTGCTATTGGCATTTAGGAATCACAGGTCTGGATCATCTTTTGCATTGTTAAAAGCCATATCTGTTCTTCCTAATAGAACAAACACTTCTTCCTTCTGGGGGTTCTTTCAGATTCCACAGTATTTCAGAGTAGATCAGCAAATTGCTTCAGTTATTAAAGATTGAAATATCTAAGGCTGAAACTCTTGTCAACTTCACAACCTCTAGTCTTTTTGTGACTATACATTGTCAACCTGTGCCCAGAAATTGTGTTTCAACCCAAAATTAGCATTTGGACTGAGTGGTAATGAAAGATCAGCCCGCTAGATGTTCTAGAATTCCAATCTTCTCTCTGACCTGCCAAGTTTTGAAACTTACTTTAAAAAATTTTGCTCTTTAGAAATTTCTTATTGCTGCTTATCACTCCTCCTCTTAATTTTTTATTTTATTTTTATTTGACACCTCTCTAATTTTAAAATCTAATTAAAAAATAGGATTACTGCTTTCTAAAATAGTCTTGTCAGTGGTTTGTTTTTATAATCTCATACCTTTAAATTTTGGAAAAAATACAGAAAGGCAGTACAGATATTGATGCTTTTTTAAACTTTTATGGAAGGAAATGTAGGAATGATTTGCAATATTGTAGAGAGCATGTCAACTGAGATTTTTGATTAATAAATCAGGCTTGTTTACCTAGAGGTATTTGAATAAAAGGGGATAAGATTTTATAGAATGAGCTCCATGCCCCTGGGTTTGATTCTCATCTTCCCAGACAATAGGTTATCAAGATATACTTGGATGAATTACTTAATCCTAGCCAAACATATTCTTCTGTGAATGTAAATGATATCTACTTTCAGTTGTATTATTTGGCAATACATGTGAAGCATCTTGTTCAATAGTATGTTCTTTAAAATCATAGTTATTATAACTTAGATAAAAGAAAAAATAAAGCTTAAGTTGCAATCTTCATCGTTGCAATGATTTAAATGTGATAACTTTTCATGAGCCTCTGGCAGAGCAAATCTAAGCCTTACCTGTAATGCAACAGTGCCCGTGCATAACAGAAAAAGTACTGAATTAAAGTCAGGAGGTCTGTGTTTGAACTCAGGTCTACTTTTTTTTCTTTTTTGGCTGTTGTTACTGCTCCAAAATTCTCTTTATTTCTCTAAGCTTAAGGTATTAGTTTTTCCATTTGGAAATTAATGATAATATATCCTCACAGAGCTGTTGCCTAAATTGGGCAATATTTTAATTAAAATAGGACCATTACAAATTAGCAGGTTTTTAAAAAGCAAATAATGTTATGTTTGGTGCAGATCTTACTGGAGATTTGAAAACAACTGATTAAAGTGCAAAGTACATTATTGAATTTGAATTAGTTGGATTTTTATAAAGGAAAGGATACTGAAGTGAATTCATAACCTTTGGGAGTTTACTGGTTTTTCTTGTTTATTTGTTTGTTTTTTGGTGAGGAAAGGGATGAGAGTCCTCAGGTGTCAAATTGCATATGCTGAAAAAGATCTACCAAAACTTTATTACCAAGAAGTTTCATTGGTGTTTATTTTGCATTTCCATCAATGACAAAGTAAATTTGGGATTTCTGCATTTGTCATATCTTTGCACAAGGAACTTATGTTTGCTTTCTCTTCCAGAAATGTTCCCTTTCATGTTTTAATTTTAATGCACTAGTAGTATTTTGTCATTGCTCTTGTAAAAACCAGGAGAATATACATCCTAGGAGCTTGCTGATTTTTTCTGTCTGGCTTACTCATAGATGTCAATGTGCTTTCTTTGTTGACACTTTTCCAAGTATAGTCAGGGCACCTTTTGTAACCACATTCTAGGGCCACTAAAGTGGATGTTTTTGTCATTGTCACTGCCCATTATCCCTGCTCTGTGGGCAAGAGTCCCATGTATATACCATGTGTACCCCTTCACAAACGTATGCCCCAGTCATTCACTGACAGTCTCTGCTCTAGCAGTCAAGGATACAAGCAAAACAACCTTTCTCCACACTTGTCTTTATTCACTCTCATAAAACTACCACAACCACACTTCTTTAACACAGAGAAAGAGAAAATGTTGTTGTGTTACTGCACTTGTGTGAAGTCTGATACAGAGTGAGCCAGAACAAAGAAGAAGTTGAGAGTTTGGAGCAGAGAACGGTTTATTGCAGAACCACACAAAGAGAATGGGCAGCTCAGTCTAAAAGTAAGAACACCACAAAGTGTTTCAGCAAAGCGTTTTAAAAGTCAGATGAGGGAGAGGCATTAGAATATATTAGAATATATTCAAGGGATTAGAATACGTTCAAGGGACTAAAACTGATACACAGAGTGCCTGAAGAACTATGGATGGAGGTTAGTAACGTTGTACAGGAGGTGTTGATCAAAACCATCCCCAAGAAAAAGAAATACAAAAAGGCAAAATGGTTGTCTGAGGAGGCATTAGAAATAGATGAGAAAAGAAGCGAAGCAAAAGGCAAAGGAGAAAATGAAAGATATACCCATCTGAATGAAGAGTTGCAAAGAATAGCAAGGAGAGGTAAAAAAGCCTTTCTAAGTGATCAATGCAAAGAAATAGAGGAAAACATTAGAATGGGAAAGACTAGAGATCTCTTCAAGAAAATTAGAGATGCCAAGGAAACATTTCATGCAAAGATCAGCACAATAAAGGACAGAAATGGTACATACCTAACAGAAGCAGAAGATACTAAGAAGACCTGGCAAGAATACACAGAAGAACTATACAAAAAAGATCTTCATGACCCAGATATCCATGATGGTGTGATCACTCACCTAGAGCCAGACCCTGGAGTGAGAAGTCAAGTAGGCCTTAGGAAGCATGACTATGAACAAAGCTAGTGGAGGTGATGGAATTCCAGTTGAGCTATTTCAAATTCTAAAAGATGACGGTGTGAAAGTGCTGCACTCTATATGCCAGCAAATTTGGAAAACTCGGCAGTGGCAACAGGACTGGAAAAGGTCAGTTTTCATTCCAATCCCAAAGAAAGGCAATGCCAAAGAATGCTCAAACTACCGCACAATGACACTCATCTCACACGCTAGCAAAGTAATGCTTAAAATTCTCCAAGCGAGGCTTCAACAGTATGTGAACTGAGAACTTCCAGATATTCAGCTGGATTTAGAAAAGGCAGAGAAAACAGAGATCAAATTGTCAACATGTTGGATCATCGAAAAAGCAAGAGAATTCCAGAAAAACATCTACTTCTGCTTTATTGACTATGCCAAAGACTTTGACTGTGAGGATCATAACAAATTTTGGAAACTTCTTCGAGAGATGGGAATACCAGACCACCTTACCTGCCTTCTGAGAAATCGGTACGCAGTCAAAAAGCAACAGTTAGATCCGGCCATGGGACAACGGACCAGTTCCAAATTAGGAAAGGAGTACATCAAGGCTGTATATTGTCATCCTGCTTATTTAACTTATATGCAGAGTACATTATGCAAAATGCAGGGCTGGATAAAGCACAAGCTGGTATCAAGATTGCCGGGAGAAATATCAATAACCTCAGATATGCAGATGACACACTCATCCCAGAAAGCAGAGAGGAACTAAAGAGCCTCTTGTTGAAATTGAAAAAGGAGAGTGAAAAATTTGGCTTAAAACTCCACATTCAAAAAATGAAATCATGGCATCTGGTCCCATCACTTCATGGCAAATAGATGGGAAAACAATGGAAACAGTGACAGACTTTATTTTCTTGGACTCCAAAATCACTGTAGATGGAGACTGTAGCCATGAAATTAAAAAATGGTTGCTCTTTGGAAGAAAAGCCTTGACCATCCTAGACAGCATATTAAAAAGCAGAGACATTACTTTGCCGACACATGCCCATATAGTCAAAGGTATGGTTTTTCCAGTGGTCATGTATGGATGTGAGAATTGAACCATAAAAAAGGCTGCACACCGAAGAATTGATGCTTTTGAACTGTGGTGTTGGAGACGACTCTTGAGAGTCCCTTGGACTGCAAGGAGATCAACCCAGTCAATCCTAAAGGAAATCAGTCCTGAATATTCATTGGTAGGACTGCTGCTGAAGCTGAAGCTCCAGTAATTTGGCAACCTGACATGAAGTACTGACTCATTGGAAAAGACCCTCATGCTAAGAAAGATTGAGGGCAGGAGGAAAAGCACACGGCAGAGGATGAGATGGTTGGATGGCATTTCCAACTCAATGGACACGTGTTTGAGCAAGTTCCAGGAGTTGGTGATGGACAGAGAAGCCTGGCTTGCTGCAGTCCTTGGGGTTGCAAAGAGTAGGCCAGGACTGAGTGACTGAACTGAACTGAACTGAACTGAGAGTAGGAATTCCAGAGTATGTGATCATGCTGTGCACAGTTCTGATTGGTTGATGGTGAGGTGACAAAGTGGTTGACATCATCATTCCTTAGGTGCCAACACGTGTGCTCATGATCATCATATAGTAAATTTCTTCCATTTGGTGGTGCTTTTTAGCATCTGGGGAATTCAGCAAATATGCATCACATAGTATTATGTAGGTACATTGGAGAGGAGCTAAAGCAGAGGATATGGAGGAGGGGTCTGTCTTGGGAAGGGCCCATAAAGTACTGCTGAGTTACTGTTGTTGATTGTAAATCTGTATTGTAAAGGACTGGAGAATTTGAGACTGAACAGTACAATAGTGCATCTATTAAGGGAACATACCAGACCCAGTCCTAGGTATGTGTGTATCTAAGGGTAGATGAGAATTGCCTATATCTGAAGTGTGACACTTTTTCCTAGATAAGCAATCACACTTTGGGGACTAAAATGATGCTAAATCAAATTCACTATTTGAGGATTAAAAATATATCCCAAAATTAGCAATTCACTCTGGATTTTTAAAGGAAGGACAGGTGTGTTTAGCAAAGGACAAGAGAGGGGAAAGCGGGGATTAATAGTTTTGAATAAGTAAAAAATATGCTTTAAAAATGCAGTTTTAAAGCAACTTTATTAGAGATTTCATGCTGACCTGTCCAGACTTTTTTATTTCTGAGCCATGTGCAATAATCTAGTCAAAACTTTCAATAAATACATCTTATTTTTAAAAAGAAAAAAAGTGCAGTTTTTAAATAAATCGATTTGTTATAACACACTTGGAACACAACTAAAAGATAAGTTATCTTTTGTGATATGAAATACAGGATGCCTGGTTAAATTTGAATTTCAGATAAAGGATTATTTTTTAGCTAATGCATCCCATATAGTGTATGTGACATCCGCATCCCATATAGTGTATGTGACATCCTTAAATGAAGGAGTCCTTGATTTATTAAATCTGGCAATCCTAGTTGGGTATATCCCATATAATAACTTCTAAAATTCACAACAATGTCTTAGAAAACTATTTTTCAATTGTTTTTACATTTTATAAGTAAGCCTTGATTTACAAAAAAAAAAAAGAAGAAATTTTTAAATAGGCTTTTGTGTAACATAAAAGGTAATGTTGTCCAAAGCAATTCTATGGAGATGGATGATAATGATAAATCTCTTGTTTGACCTTTTGTAATTCCTGTAGTATACTCTTAACACACACACACACATTCATGAGATGAAGATGATTTTGGTAGTTGTATTGTCATTCCACAGTTCAATCCCAGCTGTAACTCCTAACATATTTAGTTTTTCTTAGAATTTCACCAGAAATATAATACAATAATTTTAGTTTATTCAATATATTCCTAACAAAATAAATATTCTGTATTCTCTTATTCATATTTTTAAGAGATATTTTTTTAACCCATCCTCCATGTAAACACTGGGCTGCAGTGACCTACAGAGAAGATTGCTGGAGTAGAAATTTCTTCCTGGATCTAAATGTATATAGGCATTTATGCATATGTCCACAGATAGAAATGTACTATTAAGTACATTTGAACTGTGTTAAGCATGTTAACCATTAAGATTTCATCTCTTTCATTTACAAGCATAAGCTATACATTTCCAGAACCAGTAAACAACTTAGATTCTCATATTAATGTTCTGAGTTTGAATGTAGCCAAAGCCAGGGCATTTTATTGTAGAAAGTAAAGAATCTATTTTCTGCCTTCATTTAGAGAATGCGTTACTGGGGGGGAAAATGATTCTTGCTGTATATGTACATTACAAAGGAACAAAAGCTAAGAAATTGAATTATCTGCATAACTAAGCAAAAAACATCTATTCTGTTCTTGATATGAGTCAAATATTTTTAATAGAATATTTACATTTTGCGAGCAGAATTAGGGCTATGCATGACATTAAAATTTTCCTTGCACACAGAATAACTTGTATTCCAGTTGACCCAGAACTCTTTGGGGAGACTTTTTTTTTTGTCTTAGAGTTTAAGAATTAGGTATCATATCATCCATTTAAAAATGCTATTTGTACGTCTGAATCTCAAATATAATCATGGTATTACTATTAAGTAAACAAAATTATGTAATATAGTTAAACAAAAATGGCTACGTAAATTATAGAGTCCCTAGTTGCAATAGCGCTACAGTATTTTACCAAAGGAAATCCCAGGTGGTGCTGTGGTAAAGAATCTGCCTGCCAATGCAGGAGAAACAGGAGACTCGGTTCTGAACCCTGGGTCAAGAAGATCCCCTCGAGAATAAAATGGCAGCCCACTCCAATATTCTTGCCTGGAAAATTCCATGGACAGAAGAGCCCAGTGGGCTACAGTCCATGGGGTTCACAAAGAGTCAGACCCAAATGAACATGCATGCACGCATTTTACCAAAGGGAAGTGTTGCATTTCTTCTTTGTTTTATATATAATTTTCTTTGTTTATCTCATCATGTGTTTATGTCTGACTGTGTGGGGTCTTTGTTACTGCGTGGGCTTCTCTCTGCTTGTGCAGAGCAAGGGCTCCTCTCTAGCTGTGATATTTGGGCTTCTCATTGCGGTGGCTTCTCTTGTTGCTGAGCATGGGCTCTAGGGTTCATGCGTTTCAGTAGCTGTGGCTCCTGAACTCTAGAACACAGGCTCCATAGCTTTGGAGCATGGGTTTAGTTGCTCCAAAGCATGTGGGATCTTCCCAGGCCAGGGATTGAACCCATGCCTCCTGCTTTGGCAGGCAGATTGCTACTGAGCCATGAGGGAAGCCCTACATTTCTTCATTGTAGATTGTTTCAGTGTTCTACAAATCAGCTGTACATACTCACTCCAGAAGAAAAATCAATCAGCATTTCAACTAGCATAGCACATAATTAAATATTTTAACTTTTGCTGGTAGCTTATAGCAGAAAATGATTTTACACTGCACAACATTTAGAATATTGAACAGAAACATTTCACCAACTGTGCTATATGAAAGGAAGCTACCTTGTAAAACAAGGTATCTGATGGTTTACCTTTCTAATTTTCTAGATAGGGAAAAAGGAAGGAATACTAAGTGGTTGCTTCCAAGTGCTCTGTGCATCATGCCTGCTGCTTATAAAAAAAGTATCTTAGGTACTCAAAGAAGACTATTTCTATTTTAAAGATAGGCATTAGCATCCCCTTTTATAGACAGTGACATGGAGGCTCAGAGAATCACAGCCAATATCCCGGAGTCACACCAAAAGAAAAATGGCACTGCAGTCAAGAGCTAAGTACCATTTAACTCCCGGAAACCTTGTTATGGTCGCTATATTCTGCCTAACTGATAAGTGGTTATCATTTGATGAAAATATACTTATATATATTGTTAAAGTATCTAGCCATTTAAGCTGGTTTAGCTAACAGTTCACGTGGAGAACTGCCTTCAAGTGCCTCACTCCTCAAGAATATCTTTGGTAATGAGAAGCACTTCTGAGAATGATTGATTGCAAAGGTTGTAGAATTTTAAAGCTTGTATTTGAATAAAGGCTCTACCATTAGTGTCCTTAAAGTTTTAGTTTTCTCATCTGAGAAGTGGAGACAATAATCATACCTAACATATTTTTTTTAAGAAATAATGAGCTAATATTAATATAAGGCTCTTAAAATGATTCCTTAGCATTTAGTAAATGCTCAGTGAATATTGGCTAATTGATTTTCATACAAAATTTTATTTTGTAACAGCAGAGAAAAGGAGAGACCTTTGAGGGGAGGAGCTTGAATAGAATATAATAGAACAGAACAGAATAGAATAGCGTAGTCCCCTGGAATTTAGTGATTACATAGTGAAGTATGTAACTTTCCAGCAGTTGGCAAATCTGCCCATGTTTTTTATTGCTTTATGAGCACCTTTGCATAAAATCAACAGGAGAACCTCCTTATATCCAGATGACAGAGGCAAGGATAAGTCCATCCTTTCCACCCCTACATGAATCTAGACTCTTCCAACATTATTCAGGTTGGTAGCTTGAGGGCACCAAGACATTGAATAGTCACTGCCTTTTTTATTTATTTTTTTTATTTTTTGCTGAAAGTTTGTTTTTTATTGTAGTAAGATATACATAACAAAATTTTTTCCCCATGTTAGCCATTTTGAAGTATACAGTTCACCATTTAAAGTGTACAGTTTAGTGGCATTAGGTGTATTCACATTGTTATGCAACCATGGCCACTATCCATCTCCAGAATTTTTCATCATCCCAAACTAAAACTCTGTGGCTATTAAACAATAAATCTCCATTTCCTTCTTCTAGCTCACAAGAACTATCATTTCCATGAATTTGCCTATTCTAAGTAACACATATAAATGAAATCATACAATATTTGTCCTTTTATATCTGGCTTATTTCGCTTAGCATAAAGATTTCTAGGTTCATCCAACTGTAGCATAAATTAGAATTTCCTTCCTTATTAAGTCTCAATATTATTCCATTTTTGTATGCATATATTACATTTTCTTTATCCAGTTATCCATCAATGGACACTTGGGCTGTTTCCATCTTTTGGCTATTGTGAATAATGTTGTTAGGAACATTGGTGTACAAATAACTCTTCAAATCTCTGCTTTCAATTCTTTTGATGTATACTCAGAAGTGGAATTGCTGGATAATAAAGTAACTCTAGCTTTAATTTTTTGAGGAACTGCCACACTGTTTTCCATTCCATTTTACATTCTCTTCAGTAACACACAAGGTTTCTAACTTCTTTACATCCTCACTAACACTTGTTATTTTCTGTTGTTTGTTTTAAGAAATAGCCATCCTAATGGAAGTGAATTGGTGTCTCTGTGGTTTTGATCTGCATTATTCTTTGTGTGTGTGTGTGTGTGTGTGTGTGTGTGTTATTATGGTCTTTATTTTTTTTAATTTTTTTAATTAGTTTATTTTCTATTTTTTAACTTTATTCTAATGATTAGTTATCATCTTTTCATGTGCTTGTTGGCCATTTGTATATCTTTTCTGGAGAAATATCTACTCACAAGTCCTTTGCCCATTTTTAAATTTCATGATTATCATAGTTGTTGTTGCTGTGAGTTTTATAAGTTCTTCCTATATGCTGGATATTAATCTCTTGTTAAATATATGATTTGAAAATACCTTCTCCTAGAGTTTTTTTCTAGTCAGAAATGGAGGTTAGATTTTGTCAAAAGCTTTTTGTGTCTGTTGATGATGTTTTTAAATTTTTTACTTTGTTAATACGATGAATTTTACTGACTTTTAAAAAATGCTTTGTTGAGACATAATTCATATCACCTGTCTTTAAAAGTGTATATAATAGAACTGTTATCACAATCACTTTTAGAACATTTCATTTTTCCAAAGAGAAACCCTGTATCTAATAGTAGTCACTCGTATTTCCATCTGTATTAATCAGCTACCATTTTAATTAAGACTGTCATAACAAAAAAACACAGACTTGGTGACTTAAAACAACAAAAATTTATTTTCTCACAATTCTAGAGGCTGGAAATCCAGATGGCTGTCATTGTGTGGTATCCTCAGATGGCCTATTTCCTATCTGTGTGTACTCCTGGTATCTCTTCATCTTCTTCCAAGGACACACCAGTCCTACTGGATGAGGGTCTTACACTCCTTAAAGGCCCTATCTCCAAATACAGTTATATTGGAGTTAGAGCGTTAACCTATGAATTTTGGGAGAATACAGTTCAGCACATAACATTCTGCTCTCTGCCCTTGCCCCCCAAAATTAATTTCCTTCTTGAAATCAAAATACATTCACCCCATATCAACAGCCTCAAAAGTATCAACCCATTCCATTACCAACTCCATCATCAAACTCTCATCTAACTAACATCTAATCAGATCAATAGGAATCTTAAGCTATGATACATCCTAAGGCATAGTTCCCATCTAGCAGCAAACTTATGAAACCAGGCAAGTTAGGTGGTTCTAAAATACAGTAGTGGGACAGGCATAGGATAAATGCTCCCATTCCAAAAAGGAGAAATTGGAAAAAAGAAAAATGTCACAGGTCCCAAGAAAGTCCAAAACCTATGAAGACAAATTCATTTAGACCTTAGGCCTCAAGGATAATCCTTGTTGCCATAACTGTCCCCCAGAGCTCAGTTCAGAGGGAGCAGGCAAAACATCCAGCACCTAGCCTTTCTCTAGAAGAGTTTAACTTCATCTTTCCCAGCTAGTGTCCAAGGATCTGGCTTTTAATCAGACTGCATCTGGCTGGGAAATTCTCAGGAGCCTGAAAGACCTTTGGGGCACATCTCCTTCCTTCTGCCCCTAGCTTACTCTAAGAGCAAAACCAAGTCCCCAGCTATTCCCTGGAAGGAGCTTGTCCACATATCTAACATCCCAACTTTTACAGCTGCCATCTGAGGAACTGGCTTCCAAATCAGTTAGCTCTGAGAGCCAAAAGGGCTTGGCATTCACAAATATCAGGGACTACATTAAACTAATAGGCAGTTTTATACAGAAATGCAAGCATTTCTCACAGTCATTACCCCTAGGCTCAGCACAGAGGAAACAAGCAAAAATAATTTCTCCCTGGAAGAGCTTTGACTGCATACTTTCCCAGATGCTTTCCAAGGGTTGAGGGTTAGGCTTCAGATTAGCTTGCACCTGGGTGCTAATGGGACTTTGTGCTTAGTAGTCATCTAAGAGACTGAAAGGTGTGTGGGAGCTTCTGGCACCTCCCACCCCAAATCCATTAAGCCGCACGATGAAATCAAGTCTGTAGCTTCTTCTTAAAAGAATTTGGAAAAATATCTAGCAGTCTACCTTCTATGTCTGCTCGCTGAGGAAATGACTGAAATCACCTACCTGTGGGACATAATGGTGTTTAGCATTCACAAGTTCTCTGGGGCCACAGAGAACAAAGAGGTAGTTCTATATGGGTGCACAAGAACTTCTAGGGGATATTCCCTCTGGCTCAGCACAGATTGGTTAGACAAAAACATCCAGCTCCAGATTTTGCCCTGAAAGAACCTAAGCTGCATATCTAAAATCCTGACTTTCCCAGCTGCAGCCTGAAGATCAGGCTTCCAATTAGCCTAACCTGAGAAGCTGAAGAGGCAGGTAATAAGAGAAACTCTCTGAAAAATAAATTAAGGGAACTTATTTATAATAGCATCAAAAAGAATAAAATGCTTAAGGATAAATTGAACCAGGAAAGTGAAAGATCTATACACTGAAAACTGCGAAACACTGATGAAAAAAATAAAAAAGGCACAAATAAAAGGAAACATATTTTAGCTTGTGATTGGAAAAAATTAGTACTGTGATAATGTCCTTACTGCCCAAAGTGATCTACAGATTCAACGCAATCCCTATCAAAATTCCAATTGCATTTTTGCAGAAATAGGAAAAACAATCCCCAAATTTAAATGGAACCACAAAAGACTCCAAAGAGCCAAAGTAATCTTAAGCAACGAGAGCAAAGCTGAAAGCATCTCACCTTCTGATTTCAAACTACATTATAAAGCTATAGAAATCAAAAGAGCTATAGAAATCAAAACAGGACTGGCCTAAAAATAGACACATAATTCTGGAACAGAATAATGAGCCTGGATAGAAACTCATTCATATATGGTCAATTAGTTTTCAACAAAGCCACTAAGAATACACAATGAGGAAAAAGTATGTTCAAAAAATCGTGTTGGGAAATCCAGATATTCACATGAAAAATAATGAAACTGGACCCTCATCTTACACCAAACACAAATATTAACTCAAAATGGATAAAAGATTTAAAAATCTTGAAATCATAAAACTCCTAGTGCCTTTTTAAAAATAATGACACCAGTGAGACTCCTTCAACATTTGAGCAGGCTATGAATGTTGTCCTGCAGAGCCAGAGCAAGAACAGAAGAATAGGGTGGGACCCAAATCTGATTTACGTCTATATAGTTTCAAGAGCCTCATTGCACACTCTCCAAAATGTCTGAGGTGACTTTGACAGAAAGAGTACATGAACAGAAGGCAAAGACAGGTATTTTGGATTATCATTTCTAAATTAGTAGAACAATCTCCCATCTTTAGACTGGGGAGACTTTAAACTATTTGATGGATTTTAACATTTATAATATATGCATAATATTTGTAGAGACTATGTACTTGGAATCATGATCTCTTTATTCTTCATACCATCAATTAGCCTCAACCTCTAAAATAAAATTGATGCTCAATCTGTTTGGGAAGTGGAATTTTGTCAAGCAAGTATACACACACACACACACACACACACACGACAAAACCACTGACTCTCAAGAATTATTTTTGTTAGAAATAAAGAGAAAAATCATTAACAAGAGTATAGAAATTTACCTCCCAAATAATCATAATATTATTGATTTCCACATGTAGCTTTGGTCATCTAATTTCAAAGAAACACATTGATTTGAAAATTTTCATTAACAAAATGGTGAGAAGATATTTTAATGTTTGGGCTCTGTATCTTAGAATTTAACACTATATTGCAGTCACTCAATTTTAATATTTTTTTCCTTTGTCTTTTAATTGTGAACACTTTTGGGTCAGTAACTTACTGTGAGCCTGTAACAATCACTAATGAAGCAATATTCCCACAGACAGTCATTTTAAATGATTGAGATACTATTCAATTTTCTGTCCTCTTCTTGCTAGACTTTACAGGACCATTTTTTAAAATTTATTTTTCATTGGAGAATAATTGCTTTACAATGCTGTGTGGTTTCTGCTGAACGACAGGTGAATCTACAAAGGGTACACATATATCCCCTCCCTCCTGAACCTTCCTCCCAGCACTCACCCCAACCCTCTAGGTTGTCTCAGAGCATGAGGTTGAATGCCCTGTGCTATTCAGCAGTTCCCCACGAGCTATCTATTTAACTTATGGAAATGTATGTGTTTCAGTGCTACTCTCTCAATGCGTCCCTCTCTCTACTTCCCTTGCTGTGTCAAGTCTGTTCTTGAGGTCTGTGTCTCTCTATTCCTGCCCTACAGTCAGTTCAGATGCTCAGTCGTGTCTGACTCTTTGTGATACAATGAACTGCAGCACGCCAGTCTCCCTGTCCATCACCAACTCCCGGAGCTTCCTCAAACTCATGTCAATCGAGTCGGTGATGCCATCAAACCATCTCATCCTCTGTCATCCCCTCACTCACCTAGACCCAGAAGTCCTGCAAAGCGAAGTCAAGTGGGCCTTAGAAAACATCACAATGAACAAAGTTAGTGGAGGTGATGGAATTCCAGCTGTTCTATTTCAAATACTAAAAGATGATTCTGTGCAAGTGCTGCACTCAGTATGCCAGCAAATTTGGAAAATGCAGCAGTGGCTACAGGACTGGAAAAGGTCAGTTTTGATTCCAATCCCAAAGAAAGGCAATGTCAAAGAATGTTATATACAGCCAGCAAAAACAAGACCAGGAGCTGACTGTGGCTCAGATCATGAACTTCTTATTGCAAAATTCAGACTTAAATTAAAGAAAGTAGGGAAAACCACTAGACCATTCAGGTATGAACTAAATCAAATCCCTTATGCTTATACAGTGGAAGTGACAAATACATCCAAGGGATTAGATTTGATAGACAGAGTGCCTGAAGAACTAGGGACAGAGGTTGGTGACGTTATACAGGAGGTAGTGATCAAGACCATCCCCAAGAAAAAGAAATACAAAAAGGCAAAATAATTGTCTGAGGAGGCCTTATAAATATCTGAGAAAAGAAGAAAAGCTAAAGGCAAAGGAGAAAAGGAAAGATATAGCCATCTGAATGCAGAGTTCCAAAGAATAGGAAGGAGAGATAAAGTCTTCCTCAGTGATTAACGCAAAGAAATAGAGGAAAACAACAGAATGGGAAAGACTAGAGATCTCTTCAAGAAAATTAGAGATACCAAGGGAATATTTCATGCGATGATGGGCACAATAAAGAACAGAAATAGTATGGACCTAATAGAAGCAGAAGATACTGAGAAGAGCTGACAAGAATACACAAAAAAACTATACAAAAAAGATTTTAATGATCCAGATAGCTAGGATAGTGTGATCACCTACCTGGAGCCAGACATTTTGGAATGTGAAGTCAAGTGGGCCTTAGGAAGCATCACTATGAACAAAGCTAGTGGAGGTGATGGAATTTCAGTTGAGCTATTTCAAATCATAAAAGATGATGCTGTGAAAATGATGTAGTCAATATGCCAACAAATGTGGAAAACTCAGCAGTGGCCACACGGAGACGGTAATGACAACCCACTCCAGTACTCTTGCCTGGTAAATCCCATGGACAGAGGAGCCTGGTAGGCTACAGTCCATGAGATCGCTAAGAGTCAGACACGACTGAGCGACTTCACTTTCACTTTTTATCTTCATGCATTGGAGAAGGAAATGGCAATCCACTCCAGTGTTCTTGCCTGGAGAATCCCAGGGATGAGGGAGCCTGGTGGGCTGCCGTCTATGGGGTTGCACAGAGTCGGACACGACTGAAGAAACTTAGCAGCAGCAACAGCAGCAACAGCAGTGGCTACAGGACTGGAAAAGGTCAGTTTTCATTCCAATCCCAAAGAAGCACAATGCCAAAGAATGTTCAAACTACCACGCAATGCACTCATCTCACACACTAGCAAAATAATGCTCAAAATTCTCCAAGTCAGGCTTCAACAGTATGTGAACTGTGAGCTTCTAGATGTTCAACTGGATTCAGAAAAGACAGGGGAACCAGAGATCAAATGGCCAACTTCCGTTGGATCATTGAAAAAGCAAGAGAGTTCCAGAAAAGCATCTACTTCTGCTTTATTGACTACACCAAAGCCTTTGACTGTGTGGATCACAAGAAACTGGAAAGTTATTCAAGAGATGACAATACCAGACCACCTTACCTGCCTCCTGAGAAATCGGTATGCATATCTAGAAGCAACAGTTAGAACCAGACATGGAAAAAAGGACTGGTTCCAAATCAGGAAAAGAGTGGTCAAGGCTGTATATGGTCCCACTGCTTCTTTAACTTCTAGGCAGAGTACATCATGCGACATGCCGAGCTGGATGAAGCACAAGCTAGAATAAAGATTGCCAGGAGAAACAGCAATAACCTCAGATACACAGATGACACAACTCTTATGTCAGAAAGCAAAGAACTAAAGAGCTTCTTGATGAAAGTGAAAGAGGAGAGTGAAAAAGTTGGCTTAAGACCAACATTCCAAAAACGAAGATCATGGCATCCGGTTCCATCATGCCATGGCAAGTAGATGGCAAATCAATAGAAACAGTGACAAACTTTATTTTCTTGGACACCAAAATCACTGCAGATGGGGACTGCAGCCATGAAATTAAAAGATGCTTGCCCCTTGGAAGAAAAGCTGTGGCCAACTTAGCATATTAAAATGAAGAGACATTTCTTTGCCAACAAAAGTCCTAATAGTCAAAGCTATGGTTTTTCCAGTAGTCAAGTATGGATGTGAGATTTGGACTATAACGAAAGCTGAGCGCTGAAGAATTGATGCTTTTGAACTGTGGTATTGGAGAAGACAGTTGAGATTCCCTTGGACTTCAAGATCAAACCAGTCAATCCTAAAGGAAATCAGTCCTGAATATTCATTAGAACGACTGATGCTGAAGCTGAAATGCCAATACTTTGGCCACCTGATGCAAAGAACTGACTCATTGGAAAAGACCTTGATGTGGGGAAAGATTGATGGTAGGAGGGGAAGGGGAGTACAGAGGATGAGATGGTTGGATGGCATCACCGACTCGATGGACATGAGTTTAAGCATGTTCCAGGAGTCGGTGATGGACAAGGAATCCTGGTTTGCTGCGGTCCATGGAGTTGTAAAGAGTCAGACATGACTGAGCAACTGAATTGACTGCTCTTTGGCTGCAAAGAATATAATGGATCTGATTTTGCTATTGACCATCTGATAATGTCCACGTGTAGAGTCGTCTGTTGTGTTGTTGCAAGAAGATGTTTGCTATGACCATTTTTTTCTTTTGGCAAATTGGTTAGCCTTTGCCCTGCATCAATTTTTTTACACCAACGCCAACTTTTCTTGTTATTCTAGGTATCTCTTGACTTCATACTTATGCATTCCAGTCCCCTATGGTGAAAAGGACATCTTTTTTGGTGTTAGTTCTAGAAGGTCTTGTATGTCTTCAGAGAACCGTTCAACTTCGGCTTCTTAGGCATTAGTGGTTGATGCATAGATTTGGATTACTGTGATATTGAATGGTTTGCCTTGGAAAATTAGAGTTCATTCTGTCATTTTTGAGACTGCACCCAAGTACTGCACTTCTGATTCTTTCGATGACTATCAGGGCTACTCCATTTCTTCTAAGGGATTCTTGCCCACAGTAGTAGATATAATGGTCATCTGAATTAAATTTGCCAAATATAGACCATTTTAGTTCACTGATTCCTAAAATATCAATGTTCACTTGTCCCATCTCCTGTTTGACCACTTCCAATTGACCTTGATTCATGGACCTAACATTTCAGGTCCCTATGCAATATTGTTCTTTACAGCATCATACTTTTATGCCATCACCAGTCACATCCACAACTGGGCATTGTTTTCATTTTGGCTACATCTCTTCATTTTCTGAAGCCTTTTCTCCACTCCTCTCCAGTTGCATATTGGGCACCTTCCAACCTGGGGAGTTCATCTTTCAGTGTCCATCTTTTTGCCTTTACATAGTGTTCATGGGGTTCTCAAGGCAGGAATACTGAAGTGGTTCGCCATTCCCTTCTCCAGTGACTTCTTCCCTGATGGCTCAGACGGTAAAGCAATTGCCTGCAATGCTAGACACCTGGGTTCAACCCCTGGGTCAGAAAGATCCCTTGGGGAAGGAAATGTCAACCCACTCCAGTACTCTTGCCTGGAAAATCCCATGGACTGAAGAGACTGGTAGGCTATAGTCCATGGAGTTGCAAAGAGTCGGACACAACTGAACGACTTCACTTTCTCCAGTGGACCACGTTTTATAGAACTCTCTACCGTGACCTGTCCATCTTGGGTGGTCCTACACAGCATGGCTCATAGTTCCATTGAGTTAGACAAGACTGTGATCCATGTGATCAGTTTGATTAGTTTTCTGTGATTGTGGTTTTCAATCTCCCTTCTCTCTGAGGGATAAGGATAAGAGACTTATGGAACCTTCCTGATAGGAGAGACTCAGTTCACTTCAGTCCACTCACTCAGTCGTGTCCGACTCTTTGTGACACCATGGACTGCAGCATTCCAGTCCTCCCTGTCCATCACCAACTCCTGGAATCCACTCAAACTCAAGTCCATTGAGTCGGTGATGCCATCCAACCATCTCATCCTCTGTCATCCCCTTTACTCCTGCCTTCAATCTTTCCCAGCATCAGGATCTTTTCAAATGAGTCAGGTCTTCACATCAAGTGGCCAAAATATTGGAGTTTCAGTTGCAGCATCAGTCCTTCTAATGAATATTCAGGACTGATTTCCTTTAGGATGGACTGATTGGATCTCCTTGCAGTCCAAGGGGCTCTCAAGAGTCTTATCCAACATCACAGTTCAAGAGCATCAACTCTTCAGCTCTCAGCATTTTTTATAGTCCAACTGTCACATCCATACATGACCACTGGAAAAACCATAGCCTTGACTAGATAGACCTTTGTTGGCAAAGTAATGTCTCTGCTTTTTAACATACTGTCTAGATTGGTCATAACTTTTCTTCCGAGGACTAAGCATTTTTTAATTTCATGGCTGCAGTCACCATCTACTATATATAAAATAGATAACCAACAAAGACCTACTATATAGCACAAGAAACTGTATTCCATATATTATAATAGCCTATAATGGAAAAGAATCTGAAAAAGAATATGTATTGAAACACACACACACCCATATATACATAACTGAATCACTTTGCTGTATACCCGAAACCCACTATACTTCAATTAAAACAATTTAAGAGGTTCTTGCCTAAATGCAGCCTTTTGCTTCAACAGATATTTTCTTATAATGCTTCTCATTCTATTATTTAAACACATAGCATAGTGATAATGAAATGGTGAATGATGAACTTAAATTAAAACACACAATGAAAACCTTATTTTAAATCCTAATGTTTATAATTGGTTCTTGTTTTAATGGGCGGGGCCATACTCAGTAAATCTTTAATCCAATTTTCTGTTGATGGGCAGGGCTGTGTTCCCTTCCTGTTTTTTGGCCTGAGGCCAAACAATACCTTTTTCCAAAGGACTTACTGTTGCACTCAGTGCCCCTGACCCCGCAGCAGGCCGCTGTTGACCCACGCCTCCCCTAGAGACTCCTGGACACTCACAGGCAAGTCTGGCTCAGTCTCTGGGGGGGTCCCTGCTCCTTTCTCCTGGGTCCTGGTGCACACAAGGTTTTGTTTGTGCCCTCCAAGAGTGTGTTTCCCCAGCCCTGTGGAAGTTCTGTAATCAAACCCCACTGGCCTCCAAAGTCAAATTCCCTCGGGCTTCTCAGTTCCTTTGCCAGGTCCCCAAGTTGGGAAATTTGTTGTGGGTCCTACAACTTTCTTAACAGTGTGAGAATTTCTTTGGTATAATTGTTGTGCAGTTTGTGGGTCATCTGCTCAGTGGCTTTATGGTGGGGCTAATGGTGACTTCCTCCAAGAGGGCTTATGCCACACACTGTGTGTCCCAGGTCTGGTGTAGCCAGAGCCCTTGTCCCCATGGCAGGCTGCTGCTGACCCATCTCCCCACAGGAAAAACTCAAACACTCAAAAGCATGTCCGGTTCAACCTCCGTGGAGTCCCTGGGTCCTAGTGTGCACAAGGTTTTGTTTGAGCCCTCCAAGCATCTCTGACGAGTATGAGGTTTGATTCTAAATGCAATTTCGCCCCTCCTGCCATCATGTGGGGAGTTCTCCTTTGCCCTTGGATGTAGGGTATCTTTTTTTGGTGGTATCCAACACTCTCCTGTCAATGATTGTTCAGCAACAAGTTGTAATTTTGAAGTTCTCGCAGGAGAAGATGAACACAGGAGAAGATTCCTGCCCCACAAAGGCATTTTAAACCTATGTATGTTCCTTCTGCAGATTCTCTCCTCTCTGAACACCTCTTTTAGCTTCCGTGATATTTCAGCTTATCGTTGTTTTCTATTCCTCTGCTGATCCTGTTCAGTATCAAGAGTTATCTCATCCTCTCTCTGTCCACAGCCAGACTTTGGTCTTGATGCTGTCATTTATCATCTTCCTTCCCAACTGCTCCTGTGCAAGTCCCGTAGGCCACTTACCCTCAACACATCCAGCTGAACTCATCAGCTTCAACCGCTTTCTTGTTCCTCATTATATATTCTCTGTCTCAAATTACATGCAGCCCCTGAAGCTTGTAATAAACCTTGCTTCTTCAGTCTTCACAGAATTAACATGGCAAACCAACTCTTGTATGGGGTGTGGTTAAACTCAAAAATGTTATAAATAGTTTATGTTTCCTAACTCTAAAGAAAGAATATATCCCAAGAACATGTCAATGAATGACTAAAATTGTGTTTTGGATATTTCTATATTCAATATTTTTTATAAATAAAGATATTTTATTTTATAGCATTGTTCTAAATGCAGTGTACATTGGAGAAAATAGAAGAATGTTTAAGATGTAGTGTCACCTCAAGAAGCATACCAGGGAGCAGCTAAGTGAATTGATTATGTTTTCATTTTTTAATTTTTTTAGTAGCACTGGAAAATTTAAAATGGAGCATTTCTTCTTCCAGTTGTTTTTCCTTTGCTTATTACCCTGTATAATTGGAGCCCAGACATTATATATATCTGTATTTACTGGACTTAGATATCTTGCCAATTATTTTTCTGCCCTTTTGTAATGATACTTGCAAGTCTGTACTATTTGTAGTTTTACTTTTTAACCTTTCTATGTGTGTTGAACTTTCTAGATTCAAGATTGCCTTTTTTCTCCTGAATATAAAAGACCAAAGGAAATGCTGGGACATAGTATAGATTATAACAATTGCACATACATTGTTTATTTCTAACCATTTAAAATGTCACAATAAATTTGCAGACGAGCTGTACCCACTTATAAATAAAATGTAGAAGAATTATTCCAGAGGAGTATGAATGTGCATACAATCAGTACAATCCATTAATACAATACTCTTAGAAGCATAAAAATGATATAGAAAAAATTAAGGATAGTTTTTCATTGTATCTTTAGGATAAGGAAGACAGGTATGTGTTTTTTTTTTTATGTTTGCCTATTTTATTTTTTTAATTAGACAAGTGTTCTGAATTAAAATTTTTAAAAATCAGCACTTTCAAGCAACACTTCTTCAGCTAAATGCAGATAAATCAGTGGTAACATATAGATGTATCAATAATCCATTCTGAAAATGAATGATATATAGTAGTGTAGTATAGTGTTAATCGCTCAATCACGTCCAACTGTTTGTGACCACATGGACTATAACCTGCCAGGCACCTCTCTTCATGGGGCTCTAGAGACAAGAAGACTTGAGTGGGTTGCCATTTGTTCCTCCAGGGGATCTTCTTGACCCAAGAATCAAACCCAGGTCTCCTGCATTGTAGGCAGATTCCTTACCACCTGAGACACCAGGGAAGCCCAGAAAATGAACGATAGCAAGATAACTAGAATATGTGAAATACAGGTGTTCTTCAAATGCATATACAGAACAAATGTCACAATTTAAATGGGTCATAAGTATGTTAAATATTATACTGAATGAAATACTTCTGGAAAATATTCAAAATGATTCTGAAATAATTTGAATGCTGTATTAGTCAAAAATGATTACATTTGAAGAAAATAACTTGAGTTGCATGGATCCAAGTCCATGACAAGTCAACACTCAGGACCAAGAGCTAGCAAGGTGAATAAAAGTAATTTTAATTGACAATCACTGAGTTTTTTGTATATACCAAACACGGTGCTATAACAAATATTACCATGTTTAATTCTGCAATAGTTATATAGGAAAATCCTGTAGATAGGCATTAAGTAGCTCACTAAAGGTCCTATAATAGTACAATAAGTCCAGGATTCAACCCTCTTTCTCCTACACTACTCATATACTGGTTATTTGAGCATCATCCTCCTCAAGGATTTTCACCTATGATAGAAAGAAATAGCTATTAAACACAAAAGAAAAATATGGTTGATAGAATGAAGTCCCAAAGATGAGAGTACAAAGTGCCGTTAAGATCACCGTAAAGTTTCCTGTTTAAGAAGGTCGCTTACTGTTCAGTTCAGTCTCTCAGTCGTGTCTGAATCTTTGTGACGCCATGAATCGCAGCACGCCAGGCCTCCCTGTCCATCATCAACTCCCGGAGTTTACCCAAACCCATATCCATCGAGTCGGTGATGCCATCCAACCATCTCATCCTCTGTCGTCCCCTTCTCCTCCTGTCCCCAATCCTTCCCAGCATCAGGGTCTTTTCCAATGAGTCAACTCTTCGCATGAGGTGGCCAAAGTATTGGAGTTTCAGCTTCAACATCAGTCCTTCCAATGAACACCCAGGACTGACTTCTTTAGGATGGACTGGTTGGATCTTCTTGCAGTCCAAGGGACTCTCAAGAGTCTTCAACACCACAGTTCAAAAGCATCAATTCTTCAGCGCTCAGCTTTCTTCACCATCCAACTCTCACATCCATACATGACCACTGGAAAAACGATAGCCTTGACTAGATGGACCCTTGTTGGCAAAGTAATGTCTCTGCTTTTAAATATGCTATCTAGGTTGGTCATAACCTTCCTTCCAAGGAGTAAACGTCTTTTAATTTCATGGCTGCAATCACCATCTGCAGTGATTTTGGAGCCCAAAAAAATAAAGTCTGACACTGTTTCCACTGTTTCCCCATCTATTTCCCATGAAGTGATGGGACCAGATGCCATGATCTTAGTTTTCTGAATGTTGAGCTTTAAGCCAACTTTTTCACTCTCCTCTTTCAATTAAAATAAATTCAATTAAATGTGCCATTTAATTAAGTCACTTAAATAAGGTTACTTAAACTTGGGAGTTTTGTGAAGATATATTGAAAATTTTTGTTAAAAACAGTGTATTTGTAGGGGACTTTCCTTGTGGTCCAGTGGTTGAGAATTCACTTCCAAATGCAGAGGACGTGGGTGTGATCCCTGATTGGGGAATTAAGACCCCACAAGCCACAGGCAACTAAGCCTGCTTGCCGCAACTAGAGAAAGCTCGCACACCACAATGAAGAGCCTGAACAGCCAAAATAGAAGAAAGAAAATGTCTGTTTAGGGGTAAAAGGTGCAAATGTAAAATATGCTTCTTATAATGTAACAAAAGTGGAAAAAGTTTAAGATGGGTAAGATTTTGAGGCAGGAGTTAGAAATTTAAGAAAATTCAAGTCAGCCCTAGTCCTTTTAAAGTATGAGGAAGAGTAAAAGTTCTGAGCAGTAGGAAAGAGCTTTTGGCCAGGGAACTCCAGACTTTCTTGGTAAGACCCTGTCTTTCAATGTACCCACAACTCTCAGACTTCCATTCCTACCCTCACTCGTGTACTATGTATTTGTTGTCTAGCAAGATTATCAATCATTCCAAATCATTTTTATTCTCATAAGGACTTCTATACCATTTTATTTGATCCCATTTCCCATTTCTCCACACTCTTGGCACCCTTTACCTCTGGAACTCAGAGTCAGCAGCAAAACCCTCAAGTTTTGGACTTCTGTAGATACTATTTACTCAAGCTTTGTGCTCTAATAGAAACTTAAAACTCTCCTAAGAGATTCTGTCATAAAGTGTTTTCCTTACTTCTTTTGCTGCTTTCAGATTATTCTCTCTGCCTCTCTCTAGGAAAAACAAACAAAGCAAAAAATCATAAGATTTGAATGTCATGACATCAGAAAATATACTATCCATCACTCACTGCAATCAACTCCTCATTTACCTCTCTTCATACTCTAAAGATTTATAGTCCTGGCTGTTATATTTTCCAACAATACTCTTGTCATAATTCTTAATGATTTCAATATTTGCATACTGATATCTAGCCCTATTAGTTTCTTGTTCTGTCTTCTTATTGTCTTGTCTTCCAATTTCCTCAGATACTCATTCCCATTGTCATATTCTATAATAGACGTTGTCTTTACTAATAACCTTAATAATTTTCTAAACACACTCTCCTATTATTTCCCAAATCATAAACTCTATCCTTTAACTCCAATGAAATCTGCAATCTACTGTTTCTATCACCTTTTTTGCTTTCCATCACTACTTATATGCCTCACTTACTTCCTTATCTATAAATATCTTGACCATCATGGCTCTTTGCATATGCCTCTCCTCCCACCATCTTCCTTTTATCCCACCCTGGAAAAAATTTCACATTGGCCAAAACCTTGTGTCTATCTGCTCCAAACTTCTTCCTAGATAAATGAATATGACTGGAAGAAAAAATAAAAACATGCTGTCTGGTCTTACTTTAAATGTAAATGCTTGTGGCTCTTTAGCACACTGTTTTTCCTTAGTCATTTCATTCTCTCATTCTCATCATACATATCTTCTTACCTTTAATCCAATCTCCAACTCTTCATTCCCATCCTCACTCAGCTTCCTATTTTCCAGGTAAAAGAAAAACAACAAAGAACATGTTTCCAAGCTTCCACCATTATACCTGAATCCTGCAAATGGAATATTCATATCCATATCACTCACCACCATCTAATATGCTATGTATCACCTTTATGTATTTTGTTTATTGTGTGTTCTTTTCCCCTTTGCTGTCATTATAAATTTCAAGTGGGAAATGTTTTTTGTCTTTGTTATTTGTCACTGTGCCTATAGTATCTACAACAATGTTTGTTAGGGAAAGTGCAATAAATATTGTGTGCATGTATATGTGTATGTATATATGGAAAGCTAATTTTCCCTCTACCATACAGCTGAACCCTCCATACCAAAAAGTAATATATAGATTAATAGAAGAAAAGCAAATAGATATGTGTATATATCCAACTGAGTAACTCTTCAACATAGTCCAAGTCACCATCTTAAATACTATTTTCAGCTAAGGAACAAAGAAAGATGTTGGAGTTGAGAGGTGGAGAAGGACCAGTTATGGGAATTACCAGGAAAATCAAGGTAAAGAAGGATAAAATTGTTTTGGAGATATTAATCTATGCTTCTTCATTGATGAGACTTTCTAGAGATTCTAGTGATTCCTCTCTGGTATGAAGAATGTAAGGTACCCTCACAAGTGGAGATTGCTGTTTTCAATGCAAATTTCTGTTACAAAAGGGTACCTTCTACTCAACTTTCAGAGCTTCTTCTTTGTCTGCTATTTTTAAAAATAATCACCCTAAAATGAAAGAGGTGTATTTTGAGGTGACAAATTCTGCCTCCTTTTCACATTATGTACACACATTTTATTTAAATGATTTCATGAGATAGATCTTACAATCTTCCTTTTAAAAATGATGAAACTGAGGTATAGACAGTTGAAGTTACATTCTAAGGACCACTGATCAATCCAGTGGTGGAACCAGACTTCCAGCCCATGTCATTCTAAACCCAAAGCTAAATGTGTGTAAATTTAAATCCAAAATATTACTTCTAAATGTTTGTGTCCCAGAATATTTTTCCATATTTATCTCACTCTGCCTTCTTATGCAGGCTTCTTAGTCAGTGCTAGTAGCAAAGAACCCTGCCAGTGCAGGAGCCCTAAGAGACATGACCCTGGGCTTCCCCTGTGGCTCAAACAGTAAAGAATCTGCCTTCAGTGCAGGAGAGCTGGGTTCAATCCCTGGGTCAGGAAGATCCCCTGGAGAAGGAAGTGGCAACCCCCTCCAGTATTCTTGCCTGGAGAATTCTATGAACAGAGGAGCCTGGTAGGTTACAGTCCACAGGATCCCAAAGAGCTGGACATGACTGAGAAGCTAATTTCTTTTTCTTTCTTTCTTTCTAGGAGACACATGTTTGATCCTTGGGTTTGGGAAGATCCCTTGGAGGAGGGCAGGGCAGGACAGAGGTGCCTGGTGGGCTACAGTCCATAGGGTCTCAAAGAGTCGGATTGAAGTGAATTAGCCCTCAGGCAGGCACACACCTTCTCACACACCCCTTAGACTCATCCATCAACCTGGAAAACTTCTTGTCCGTCAACATGCTTTAGGCTAGGCCAGGCCAGTCAATCGTGTGAAGAGGTGTCCTGTTCCAGCATCTGGGAAGTGTTGTGCTTTCTGGCTGTGGAAATTGTATTTACTCTTCAGGACGTATGTAGAATACTTCCTCTCTCCCTCTGTGTGTGTGCCTTTCAAATTTCTCTCAACTTGGTTTTCTCTTCCCTTCTCTTAACTCTCAACAGTGTCACTATCTACCTTACAGCACATATTTAAAGTACAAAGCAGAGAACGATATCCATTTTATCTGTTTCAACTTCCTCCGGACACTCTAGCAGATCACCAGCTCCATGCAGTGCTTATTCATTTTTATGTTTTCGGTACAGCAACACCACTGGATGCTTTTCATATGATAATTACAACAGTCCTTGAATACTTGCTGCCAAATGTTGTTCCAAGACATTACATATGTGAATTAATTCAATCTTCATGAATCTGTGACAATAGTTACTATCATTATCCAAAATGTTCACATTGCAAAGTGAAGTACAGAGAACTGACAAGAAGTTTCTTGTCTGGTAGTATGAGGTAAAAAATCTCATAGTTAATGATTATTTGAGCTGGGATTTGTAACTGAGGCAACCTAATTCCATAGGACTTGTACTTTTTTTTTTTTTTTTTTTTTTATAAATTTATTTATTTTACTTGGGGGCTAATTACTTTACAATATTGTAATAGTTTTTGCCATACATTGACAAGAATCAGCCATGGGTTTACATGTGTTCCCCTTCCCGAACCCCCCACCCACCTCCCTCCCCCTCCCATCCCTCTGGATCATCCCACTGCCCCGGCCCCGAGCCCTTGTCACATGCATCGAACATGGAATGGTGCTCTGTTTCACATATGACAATACACATGTCTCAATGCCATTCTCCCAGAACGGCCCACCCTCACCTTCTCCCTCAGAGTCCATAAAATTGTTCCATGCATCTGTGTCTCTCATTCTGTCCCGCATATAGGGTTATCGTTACCATCTTTCAGATTCCATATATATGCATTAGTATACTGTATTGTTGTTTTTCTTTCTGGCTTACTTCACTCTGTATAATGGGCTCCAGTTTCATCCATCTCAGTAGAACCGGTTCAAATGTATTTTTTTTAATGGCTGAGTAATATTCCATTGTGTATATGTACCACAGCTTCCTTATCCATTCATCTGCTGATGGACATCTAGGTTGCTTCCATGTCCTGGCTATTGTAAACAGTGCTGCGATGAACATTGGGGTACACGCGTCTCTTTCAATTCTGGTTTCCTCGGTGTATATGCCCAGCAGTGGGATTGCTGGGTCATATGGCAGTTCTATTCCCAGTTTTTTAAGGAATCTCCACACTGTTCTCCATAGTGGCTGTACTAGTTTGCATTCCCACCAACAGTGTAAGAGGGTTCCCTTTTCTCCACACCCTCTCCAGCATTTATTGCTTGTAGACTTTTGGATAGCAGCCATTCTGACTGGTGTGAAATGATACCTCATTGTGGTTTTGATTTGCATTTCTCTAATAATGAGTGATGTTGAGCATCTTTTCATGTGTTTGTTAGCCATCTGTATGTCTTCTTTGGAGAAATGTCTGTTTAGTTCTTTGGCCCATTTTTTGATTGGGTCATTTATTTTTCGGGAATTCAGCTGCAGAAGTTGCTTGTATATTTTTGAGATTAATTGTTTGTCTGTTGCTTCATTTGCTATTATTTTCTCCCATTCTGAAGGCTGTCTTTTCACCTTGTTTATAGTTTCCTTTGTTGTGCAAAAGCTTTTAATTTTAATTAGGTCCCATTTGTTTATTTTTGCTTTTATTTCCAATATTCTGGGAGGTGGGTCATGGAGGATCCTGCTGTGATTTATGTCGGAGAGTGTTTTGCCTATGTTTTCCTCTAGGAGTTTTATTGTTTCTGGTCTTACGTTTAGATCTTTAATCCATTTTGAGTTTATTTTTGTGTACGGTGTTAGGAAGTGTTCTAGTTTCATTCTTTTACAAGTGGTTGACCAGTTTTCCCAGCACCACTTGTTAAAGAGATTGTCTTTTCTCCATTGTATATTCTGGCCTCCTTTGTCGAAGATAAGGTGTCCATATGTGCGTGGGTTTATCTCTGGGCTTTCTATTTTGTTCCATTGATCTATATTTCTATCTTTGTGCCAGTACCATACTGTCTTGATGACTGTGGCTTTGTAGTAGAGTCTGAAGTCAGGCAGGTTGATTCCTCCAGTTCCATTCTTCTTCCTCAAGATTGCTTTGGCTATTCGAGGTTTCTTATATTTCCATACAAATTGTGAGATGATTTGTTCTAGTTCTGTGAAAAATACCATTGGTAGCTTGATAGGGATTGCATTGAATCTGTAGATTGCTTTGGGTAGAATACTCATTTTCACTATATTAATTCTTCCAATCCATGAACACGGTATATTTCTCCATCTGTTTGTGTCCTCTTTGATTTCTTTCATCAGTGTTTTATAGTTTTCTATATATAAGTCTTTTGTTTCTTTAGGTAGATATATTCCTAAGTATTTTATTCTTTTTGATGCAATGGTGAATGGTATTGTTTCCTTAATTTCTCTTTCTGTTTTCTCATTATTGGAGTATAGGAATGCAAGGGATTTCTGTGTGTTAATTTTATATCCTGCAACTTTACTATATTCATTGATCAACTCTAGTAATTTTCTAGTAGAGTCTTTAGGGTTTTCTATGTAGAGGATCATGTCATCTGCAAACAGTGAGAGTTTTACTTCTTCTTTTCCTATCTGTATTCCTTTTATTTCTTTTTCAGCTCTGATTGCTGTGGCCAAAACTTCCAAAACTATGTTGAATAGTAGTGGTGAAAGTGGGCATCCTTGCCTTGTTCCTGACTTTAGGGGAAATGCTTTCAATTTTTCACCATTGAGGATAATGTTTGCTGTGGGTTTGTCATATATAGCTTTTATTATGTTGAGATATGTTCCTTCTATTCCTGCTTTCTGGAGGGTTTTAATCATAAATGGATGCTGAATTTTGTCAAAGGCTTTTTCTGCATCTATTGAGATAACCATATGGTTTTTTTCTTTCAATTTGTTAATGTGGTGTATTACATTGATTGATTTGCGGATGTTAAAAAAACCTTGCATTCCTGGGATAAAGCCCACTTGGTCATGATGTATGATCTTTTTAATATGATGTTGGATTCTGTTTGCTAGAATTTTATTAAGGATTTTTGCATCTATGTTCATCAGTGATATTGGCCTGTAGTTTTCCTTTTTTGTGACATCTTTGTCTAGTTTTGGAATTAGGGTGATGGTGGCCTCATAGAATGAGTTTGGAAGTTTACCATCTTCTGCAATTTTCTGGAAGAGTTTGAGCAGGATAGGTGTTAGCTCTTCTCTAAATTTTTGGTAGAATTCCGCTGTGAAGCCGTCTGGTCCTGGGCTTTTGTTTGCTGGAAGATTTCTGATTACACTTTCGATTTCCGTGCTTGTGATGGGTCTGTTAAGATCTTCTATTTCTTCCTGGTTCAGTTTTGGAAAGTTATACTTTTCTAAGAATTTGTCCATTTCTTCCAAGTTGTCCATTTTATTGGCATATAGCTGTTGGTAGTAGTCTCTTATGATCCTTTGTATTTCTGTGGAATCTGTTGTGATCTCTCCATTTTCATTTCTAATTTTGTTGATCTGATTCTTCTCCCTTTGTTTCTTGATGAGTCTGGCTAATGGCTTATCAATTTTGTTTATCTTCTCGAAAAACCAGCTTTTAGTTTTGTTGATTTTTGCTATGGTCTCTTTTGTTTCTTTTGCATTTATTTCTGCCCTAATTTTTAAGATTTCTTTCCTTCTACTGACCCTGGGGTTTTTCATTTCTTCCTTCTCTAGTTGCTTTAGGTGTAGAGTTAGTTGATTTATTTGATTTTTTTCTTGTTTCTTGAGGTACGCCTGTATTGCTATGAACCTTCCCCTTAGTATTGCTTTTACAGTGTCCCATAGGTTTTGGGTTGTTGTGTTTTCATTTTCATTCGTTTCTATGCATAATTTTATTTCTTTTTTGATTTCTTCTGTGATTTGTTGGTTATTCAGAAGCGTGTTGTTTAGCCTCCATATGTTGGAACTTTTAATAGTTTTTTTCCTGTAATTGAGGTCTAATCTTACTGCATTGTGGTCAGAGAAGATGGCTGGGATGATTTCAATTTTTTTGAATTTACCAAGGCTAGATTTATGGCCCAGGATGTGATCTATCCTGGAGAAAGTTCCATGTGCACTTGAGAAAAAGGTAAAATTGATTGTTTTGGGGTGGAAACTCCTGTAAATATCAATTAAATCTAATTTGTCTATTGTATCATTTAAAGTTTGTGTTTCCTTGTTAATTTTCTGTTTAGTTGATCTATCCATATGCGTGAGTGGAGTATTAAAGTCTCCCACTATTATTGTGTTATTGTTAATTTCCCCTTTCATACTTGTTAGTATTTGCCTTATATATTGTGGTGCTCCTATGTTGGGTGCATATATATTTATGATTGTTACGTCTTCTTCTTGAATTGATCCTTTGATCTTTATGTAGTGTCCTTCTTTGTCCCTTTTCACATCCTTTATTTTAAAGTCTATTTTATCTGAAATGAGTATTGCGACTCCTGCTTTCTTTTGGTCTCCGTTTGCATGGAATATGTTTTTCCACCCTTTCACTTTCAGCCTGTGTGTGTCCCTAGTTTTGAGGTGGGTCTCTTGTAGACAGCATATATAGGGGTCTTGTTTTTGTATCCATTCAGCAACCCTTTGCCTTTTGGTTGGGGCATTCAACCCATTTACATTTAAGGTAATTATTGATAAGTATGATCCCGTTGCCATTTACTTTGTTGTTTTGAGTTCGTGTTGAAACATCCTTTCTGTGTTTCCTGTTTAGAGAAGATCCTTTAGCATTTGCTGGAGAGCTGGTTTGGTGGTGCTGAATTCCCTCAGCTCTTGCTTGTCTGTAAAGCTTTTGAATTCTCCTTCATATCTGAATGAGATCCTTGCTGGGTACAGTAATCTGGGTTGTAGATTATTCTCTTTCATTACTTTAAGTATGTCCTGCCATTCCCTTCTAGCCTGAAGGGTTTCTATTGAAAGATCAGCTGTTATCCTTATGGGGATCCCCTTGTGTGTTATTTGTTGTTTTTCCCTTGCTGCTTTTAATATTTGTTCTTTGTGTTTGATCTTTGTTAATTTGATTAATATGTGTCTTGGGGTGTTTCGCCTTGGGTTTATCCTGTTTGGAACTCTCTGGGTTTCTTGGACTTCTGTGACTATTTCTTTCCTCAATTTAGGGAAATTCTCAACTATTATCTCCTCGAGTATTTTTTCATGGCCTTTCCTTTTATCTTCTTCTTCTGGGACTCCTATGATTCGAATGTTGGGGCGTTTCATATTGTCCCAGAGGTCCCGGAGGTTTTCCTCATTTCTTTTGATTCTTTTTTCTTTTTTCCTCTCTGCTTCGTTTATTTCCATCATTCTATCTTCTACCTCACTTATCCTATCTTCTGCCTCCGTTATTCTACTGTTGGTTCCCTCCAGAGTGTCTTTTATCTCCTTTATTTCATTATTCATTCTATATTGATTCCTTTTTATTTCTTCTAAGTCCTTGATAAACATTTCTTGCATCTTCTCAATCTTTGTCTCCAGGCTATTTATCTGTAACTCCATTTTGCTTTCAAGATTTTGGATCATTTTTATTATCCTTATTCTAAATTCTTTTTCGGATAGATTCCCTATCTCCTCCTCTTTTGTTTGGCTTTGTGGGCATTTCTCATTTTCCTTTACTTGCTGAGTATTTCTCTGCCTTTTCATCTTGTTTAGATTGCTGTGTTAGGCGTGGCCCTTCTGTATTCTGGTAGTATGAAGTTCCTCTTTGTTGTGGAGGTTCCTCACTGCGGTTGGGGTTGGACAGGTGGCTTGTCAAGGTTTCCTGGTTGGGGGAGCTTGTGTCGGTGTTCTGGTGGGTGGAGCTGGATTTCTGCTCTCTTGAGTGTAATGGAGTGACCAGTATTAATTTTTGAGATGTCTATGGATTTGGTGTGCCTCTGGGCAGTCTGTATATTGATGCTCAGGTCTATGTTCCTGCGTTGCTGGAGAATTTGCGTGGTATGTCTTGCTCTGGAACTTATTATCTCTTGGGTGGAGCTTGGTTTCAGTGAATTTATGGAGGCTATTGGATGGTCTCTTATTAATTAATGTTTCCCCTGGCTTTCAGTCTTATTCTTGCAGTAGCCTCAAGACTTCTCCTTCCATACAGCCTCAATAATAAAACTTTTAGGTTAATGGTGAAAAGATTCTCCACAGTGAGGGATACCCAGAAAGGTTCACTGAGTTACATGGAGAGATGAGGTGGGGGGGGTGGGTTGTAGTGACCAGGAGGGGAAGAGGGGAATTCAAATGTGGAGAGAGCAATCTAGCCAGTAAGCACTTCCCTCTGTGCTTTCCACAGTTTGGAACCCTCAGAGTGATTCACAGAGATACATAGAGAGGGGGGAGGAAGGTAACAGAGGTGAGCATGAGTAGAAAGGGAGGAATTAAGAGGGGAGAGAGAGATCTGGGCAGTATCCTGTTCCTGAAGTGTTCTCCGGTACCCAGAACACCCTCAGAGATTCACAGAATTGGGTTGAGAAGAGAAGGAGGAGGGTGGGAGATAGAGGTTCCCTGGGGGAGAAGAAAGAGCATCAATAGGGGGACAGAGTGATCAGGCCAGTGATCACACTCCTGAGTAAAAATGGGTCCTAAAGATTGGGTTCTTAAATGTACAAAGTTGATATCAAATATGTAAAACACAGATTAAAAATCTAGAGTAGAGGTTAGACTCTTATAAAACTTACAATCTAAAAAAAAAAAAAAAAAAAAAAAGAAAAAAGGGAACAGTGTAAAAAGAAAAAAAAACAGTAAAACAGTAAAAAAAGAAACAGTAAAAAAATGTAGAACAGGAAAAAAACATTAAAAAAAAAAACACAAAAGGTATAAGATATATGTATGTAGTTTGCTTCAAAAATAGGGTTTTTTTTTTTTTTTTGCAAGTTAATAGTGGGTTATGAAAATGAAACTTAAAGGTGTAATAGAGGACTTGAAGAAAAAGGAAAGAAGAGAAAAAAAAATTTTTTTTAATTAAAAAAAAAATTAAAAAAAATAATAATAGTAAAAAATATATATATCCCGGACTTTCTCTGGAGCTGTTGTGAGCAGTGTGGGATCTGCTCAGTTTTAGATAGATCCTTATTCCTGCTTATACTTTTCAAGATCTGTAGGTCCTTTTTAATGCAGTCGGTATTAGCTACAGGGATCTTAATCTGTTGGCCTGTCCCTTCCAAAGCACTTCCCTCTGTTTATTTGGCTTCTGTTTGGAGATCTCTTCAGTATCTAATTTCCGCCCTGCATCAAAGCGGTGGAGGTGATCTCTTTAGGTTCGCTTGTTCAATCGTGCTGTGGGGAGGAAGGAACACTGCAATTCTGGCGTGTGTATGGTAAGCTCGCAGTGTCTCGGCCGCACTGGGTTCGCCCCCGCTCACGGCGTGTGTGCTTTCCCCGTCTACCCTGCTCAGGCTTCAGGTTACTCGGCCGGGGAGCGGGCCCTGAGCTGCGTGCACTTCCCAGGACTAAGCCGCTCAGGTTCAGGCTCCCGGTTACTCCACAAAGGCGCAGACTCGATTTTGCCCGCGGCTTGTGCCGTTCCCGGTCGGAGCTGCCCAGGCGGCCAGGAGTTTGGCGAGGGCGCTGTCCCCTGTTGGGGCGGTGCGGCTTATCACCTCCCTGGTCCCCGCCTCGGTTTACGGGCGCGCCCGGCTCCGGTGTGCTTTGTGTCGGTTCTGGGGAGCTGGTCTCTGGCTGCGACCCTCCCGGCTGCTGTCGACCCTCCGGGATCTCAGGCAGTCTTTGCTTAAAAAAACTGGGAGCCTGTTTGCAGTTTGGTAGGGGGTGCCCTCTCTGGAGCCGAGTTTGCCCCTTTCCGGCTCTGGCGGGCCCCGCCTGCCCGCTGTGTCCGGCGGGGGATGGCGCAGTCCGCAGCCGGCTAGCTCTCCTCTGGTATCGCTCAGTCCTTTGTTCTGTGAGCGGGCCGGCAGTGCCTTAGAGTTGGGCTTTTCGCGGGATAGTTCTCTCTCTCGCTGTCCCACAGTTTAGGTTACTATCTCACGTTAGCTCCCTCAGATTGCCCTCGGGGCACTCGGGCCCGGTCTTTACCCTAAGCAATGCCGCCCGCTCCTCTCCGTTCAGCCCCCACTTCTGGTGGCGGATGATGCGAGCGTCTGGGGTTCTTTGCTGGGAGTTGCTTTAGGCACGTAATCTGTCGATTTTATTTATTTTTCCTCCCAGTTACGTTGCCCTCCGAGATAAAAAATCCTCCCCCACACCCGCCGGTGAGAGGGTTTCCTGGTGCTTGGAAATTCCTCCTCTTTTACGACTCCCTCCCCGGGACGGGTCTCCGTCCCTAACTCTTTTGTCTCTCTTTTTATCTTTTATAATTTCTCCTACCTCTTTTGAAGATAATGCGCAGTTTTTGTGAAAGCCTGACGTCCTCAGCCAGCCTTCAGAAGTAGTTTTGTGAAGTTTGGTCAGCGTTCAGATGTTCTTTCGATAAATTTGTGGAGGAGAGAGTGGTCTCCCCGTCCTATTCCTCCGCCATCTTCTGCTCTCCCTCCGACTTGTACTTTTTAAACCATGAAAAGATGCTATCTTTTGGCTAGTGATTGGTAAATTTACCATAAATGTTCGTTGAATCCAATAGGCTCAATAATAGCATCTTAAAAATATTATAAAAACACAGAGATACTAAAAGGAACGGGTGTCATCTTGTGATATCTTTATCTGGCCTTCCATGGTAAAATTAGGTCATTGTAATTACAAGCTTTATATATATTAATATTAGGAGTGATCATAACAGGCTCATTAAGGTTAATTGCATTGAATTAAGGTAGAATTTACATTGTATGTCAAGTGATAAAAGATTGCATGCACCAGACAAGCTAAGTTTTTTTAAGTATGCTTCCAAGATCAAGTAGAAGACTTGATCATGCAGAAATAAACTGAAAGTCTATTGTAGAGTCTCAAATGGATCCAGCAAAAGGAAGAAAACATCTGAAATTTCAGTTGCATAATTACTTGTGTAAATTGATATGAAACTTGCCTTTCACAATCTTTCCTCATTCCGGCTGGCCTCAGGAAGGAAACAATATTACCATTTTGGGGGGAAAGGAATTTTCCTCTGCTTTTCTAGGTTCAATTGGCTGATCTAAGGATTAAATTGATATGAGACAGATTAACAGAACAATATCAAATAAAAGTTTAATCACATGGGTACTTGGGAGAGACCCAGGAAAACTCAGTAATTTACTAAAATGACGGAAGACTTCATCTTAAATACCGTCTTTAACTAAAAACAAAACAAAAAGGATGCCGGGAGTAGTGGTTTGGAACTCCAAAGGAAAGGAAGGCAATTCATATGGAGGTAGAAAAGCAAATGTTTGATGAGCAGAGGTTTGATGTGTCCTGCAGGAACAAGGGGACACAGAGCAGCCTTTAGGTCCTGTCTAGAGTTTCCCTGGGGTTCTTTGGTGGCTCATTGGTAAAGAATCTGCCAATGTAGCAGACAAAGATCAGGGAGATTCCCCCGAAGAAGGAAATGACAACCCACTCCAGTATTCTTGCCTGGAAAAATCCCATGGACAGAGGAGCCTGGCGGGCTACAATCAAGGAAGTAGCAAAAGAGTTGGACACAACTTAGACACTAAGCAATAACAAGAGCTTACCCAAGCCCCTAAGTCATGTTCTTTGAGGACATCTCTGGTGCTGGCTCTTTTCCAGGAACAGGCCCTCTGTAGAAATTCTTTTAGGCAGTTATGCAGAAGATCAGAGTTTCCTCCTGAGTCTTTTGGAACTTGATCATTTTTTTTTTAAATAATCCACATGCCAAAGAGCAGTTTTAGGGTGGCAAGTTTTGCTCTTCAACAACATACTACCTCTACACTTCTCAGAGAAGTGCTGAGATTTATATTTTTGAACTGCAGAGAAGGAAAAACAAAAATGATAGGTGAAATGTGTGTAGAAACTGAATTTTTAAAAGAGAAAAAAGTAGATATCATTTAAAAACTATCTACGTAGCTATTTTCAAATAAAGTACGCTAATGAGCCATTTTCAAATATCCCCAGGTCTTAGTAATAAGGAACTTGAGAACAAATTGTTATGAAGCTAGAGAATTAACAACAGCAGAGATAACAAATTGGTTGTAAAAACTCTCTTGTCTGTTTGAATAGTAAAGACTAGCTTGAAGCACTTTCTTGAGCAGTTCTGTAGAAGTCAAACACACCTGGCAATCAACCATCAAACCAACTAGAATCTAAGAGATGATGACATTAGTGTCTTCTGACCCTCATGACTCCAATCAACTAAAACTTGGACTCTGCCAGCCTCTCAAGCCCCTTTATGAATGTGCATGTACCCTTAACTTACAACTTCCCCAATTTTGCCACTTCAGGAGACACTACTTGGGGAAAGAGCCCCAGTGTTCTCCTTACTTGTTCCAATAAATAAAATTCTTTCTTCTCCAGGTCTGATCTTTGGCTTGGTTCTGTCTTTTGACTGGACACTCACCAAGATGTGAAACCAGTTTTTCTGGTAACATTTCCACTTAATGAAAAAATGTATTTGTGACAAAAATTCTGTAAATTATTATAATCAAAGGTGGCAAGAACAATGCAATTTTATATTGGAGATAACTTTGGCATTTTGGAAAATGAGTAACATGCCTTTACATGAAACCTTTGACATTTATTGTTTGTAAACTTTTGATGAGGGCCATTCTGACCGGTGTGAGGTGATATCTCATTGTGGTTTTGATTTGCATTCTCTAATAATAAATAATGTTTAGCATCTTTTCATGTGTTTGTTAGCCATCTATATGTCTTCTTTGGGAAAATGTCTGTTTAGGTATTTTTCCCACTTTTTGATTGGGTTGTTTGCTCTTCTGGTATTGAGTTGTATGAGCTGCTTGTACATTTTGGAAATTAATCATTTGCCAGTTTTTTCATTTGCTATTATTTTCTCCCATTCTGAGGGTTGTCTTATCACTTTGTGTATAGCTTACTTTGTTGTGCAAAAGCTTTTAGGCTTAATTAGATCTCAATTGTTTATTTTTGTTTATATTTCCATTACTCTAGGATGTGGGTCATAGAGGATCTTGCTTTGATTTATGTCATTGAGTGTTCTGCCTATGTTTTGCTATAAGAATTTTATTGTTTCTAGTCTTCTGTTTAGGTCTTAAATCCATTTTGATTTTAGTTTTTGTATATGGTTTTAGGAGGTGTACTAATTTCAGTCTTTTACATATAGTTGACCTGTTTTTCCAGCACCGATTGTATGTTTTTACCTTCTTTGTCAAAGAAAAGGTGCCCATAGATGGATGGATTTATCTCTGGACTTTCTATCTGGTTCCATTGGTCTATATTTTTTTCTTTTCTTTTTTTTGACAGTACCACACTGTCTTGATGACTATAGCTTTGTAGTATAGTCTGACGTCAGAAAGATTGATTCCTCCAGCTTCAATCTTCTTTCTCAACACTGCTTTGGCTATTCGAAGTCTTTTGTGTTTCCATATGAATTGGGAAATTTTTTGTTCTAGTTCTGTAAAAAATGCCGTTGGTAATTTGATAGGAATCACATTGAATCTGTAGACTGCATTTGGTAGTATGGTCATTTTCAAAATATTGATTCCTCCAACCCAGGAACATGAAATATTTCTCCATCTGTTTATGTCATCTTTGATTTCTTTCATCGGTGTCTTACAATGTTCTGTATACAATTCTTTTGTCTCCTTAGGTAGGTTTATTCCTAGATATTTAATTCTTCTTGTGCAGTGGTAAATGGGATTGATCCCTTAATTTCTCTTTCTGATTTTTCATTGTTACTATATAAGAATGCAAGCGATCTCTGTGTATTGATTTTGTACCCCATGACTTTGCTAAATTCACTGGTTAGCTCTAGTAATTTTCTGAAAGTATCTCTAGGGTCTCCTATGTATGGTATCATGTAATCTGCAGATTCATGTCTCCTACAAACAGTGAGAGTTCCCTTCTTTTCTGGTCTGGATTCCTTTTATTTATTTTTCTTCTCTGATTGCCATAGCTAGGACTTTGAAAACTATGCTGAACAATAGTGGTGAGAGTGGACAACCTTCACTTATTTCTGATCTTAGAGGGTATGGTTTCAGTTTTTCACCATTGAGAATAATGTTTGCTGTGGGCTTATCATATATGGCCTTTATTATGTTGAGGGAGGTCCCTTCTATGCCCATTTCTTGCGGAGTTTTAATCATAAATGGATGCTAAATTTTGTCAAAGGCTTTTTCTGCATCTATTGAGATTATCATATGGTTTTTAATCTTTCAATTTTTTAGTATGGTGTATCACATAGATTGATTTGTGTATATTGAAGAATCCTTGCATCCCTGGAATCAACCCAACTTGATCATGGTGTATGAGCTTTTTAAAGTGATGTTGAATACTGTTTGCTAGAATTTTGTTGAGAATTTTTGCTATGATATTGGCCTGTAATTTTCTTTTTTGTGTGTTGTCTTTCCCTGGTGTCTCAGATGGTAAAGCGTCTGCCTAGAGTGTGGGTAGACTGGGTTCAATCTCTACATCAGGGAGATCCCCTGAGAAGGAAATGGCAACCCTCTCCAGTACTTTTGCCTGGAAAATCCCATGGACAGAGGAGCCTGGCAGGCTACAGTCCATGGGGTCGCAAAGAGTCAGACACAACTGAGTTACTTCACTTTCTTTTCTTTTCTTTCTTTCCCTGGTTTTGATGTCAGGGTGATGGTGGCCTCATAGAATAAGTTTGGAAGTGTTCCTTCCTCTGAAATCTTTTGAAAGAGTTTTAGGATAGGCATTAGCTCGTCTCTAAATGTTTGATAGAATTCACGTGTGAAGCCATCCAGCTCCCGGCTTTTGGGGGGGTGGGATTTTTTATCGTGGTTTTGATTTCAGTGCTTGTAATTGGGTTGGTCATAATTTCCTTCTTCCTAGTTTCGTCTTGGAAGATTGAACTTTTCTAAGAATTGTCCATTTCTTCCAGGTTGTCCATTTTATTGCCATATACTTGCTCCTAATAGTCTCTTATTATCCTTTGTATTTCTGCATTGGCTGTTGTAACTTCTTCTTTTTTGTTTCTAATTTTGTTGATTTAATTCTTCTTTTTTTCTTAATTAGTCTGGATAAAGATTTGTCAATTTTGTTTATCTTCTCAAAGAACAAGCTTTTAGTTTTATTAATCTTTACTATTGTTTCTTTCATTTCTCTCTGCTCTGATCTTTATGATTTATTTCCTTCTGCTAACTTTGGGTTTTTTTTGTTCTTCTTTATCCAGTTGTTTCAGATGTAAAGTTAGGTTGTCTATGTGATGTTTTTTCTTATTTCTTGAGGTAGGATTGTATTGCTATAACCTTACCTCTTAGAACTGCTTTTGCTGCATTCTGTAGGTAGGTTTTGAGTTGTCATGTCTTCCTTTTCATTTGTTTCTAGGATTCCTTTTATATTCCTTTTGATTTCTTCAGTAATCAGTTTGTTATTTATAAACATATTGTTTAATCTCCATGTGTTTGTGTTTTTTACAGTTAGTTTCCTGTAATTGACATCTAATCTCATAGTGTTGTGGTCAGAAAAGATGCTTGATACAATTTAAAATTTCTTGAATTTCAGTTCAGTTCAGTCGCTCAGTCGTGTCTGACTCTTTGCGACCCCATGAACTGCAACACGCCAGGCCTCTCTGTCCATCACCAACTCCCGGAGTCTACCCAAACCCATGTCCATCGAGTCGGTGATGCCATCCAACCATCTCATCCTCTGTCGTCCCCTTCTCCTCCCGCCCCCAATCCTACCCAGCATTAGGGTCTTTTCCAATGAGTCAACCCTTCGCATGAGGTGGCCAAAGTATTGGAGTTTCAGCTTCAACATCAGACCTTCCAATGAACACCCAGGATTGATCTCTTTTAGGATGGATTGATTGG
Source organism: Giraffa tippelskirchi (assembly GCF_054371585.1). Classification (NCBI taxonomy): domain Eukaryota; kingdom Metazoa; phylum Chordata; class Mammalia; order Artiodactyla; family Giraffidae; genus Giraffa; species Giraffa tippelskirchi. Next base: position 86,701,034 of record NC_137285.1, on the reverse strand, counting down.
ATGTCCTTGCAGTCCAAGGGACTCTCAAGAGTCTTCTCCAACACCACAGTTCAAAAGCATCAATTCTGCGGCGCTCAGCTTTCTTCACCATCCAACTCTCACATCCATACATGACCACTGGAAAAACCATAGCCTTGACTAGATGGACCCTTGTTGGCAAAGTAATGTCTCTGCTTTTAAATATGCTATCTAGGTTGGCCATAACCTTCCTTCCAAGGAGTAAGCGTCTTTTAATTTCATGGCTGCAATCACCATCAGCAGTGATTTTGGAGCCCAAAAAAATAAAGTCTGACACTGTTTCCACTGTTTCCCCATCTATTTCCCATGAAGTGATGGGACCAGATGCCATGATCTTAGTTTTCTGAACGTTGAGCTTTAAGCCAACTTTTTCACTCTCTTCTTTCACTTTCATCAAGAGGCTCTTTAGTTCTTCTTCACTCTCTGCCGTAAGGGTGGTGTCATCCGCATATCTGAGGTTATTGATATTTCTCCCGGCAATCTTGATTCCAGCTTGTGTTTCTTCCAGCCCAGCGTTTCTCACGATGTACTCTGCATATAAGTTAAATAAGCAGGGTGACAATATACAGCCTTGATGTACTCCTTTTCCTATTTGGAACCAGTCTGTTGTTCCATGTCCAGTTCTAACTGTTGCTTCCTGACCTGCATACAGGTTTCTCAAGAGACAGGTCAGATGGTCTGGTATTCCCGTCTCTTTCAGAATTTTCCACAGTTTCTTGTGATCCACACAGTCAAAGGCTTTGGCATAGTCAATAAAGCAGAAATAGATGTTTTTCTGGAACTCTCTTGCTTTTTCGATGATCCAGCGGATATTGGCAATTTGATCTCTGGTTCCTCTGCCTTTTCTAAAACCAGCTTGAACATCTGGAAGTTCACGGTTCACGTATTGCTAAAGCCTGGCTTGGAGAATTTTGAGCATTACTTTACTAGCATGTGAGATGAGTGCAATTGTGCAGTAGTTTGAGCATTCTTTGGCATTGCCTTTCTTTGGGATTGGAACGAAGACTGACCTCTTCCAGTCCTGTGGCCACTGCTGAGTTTTCCAAATTTGCTGGCATATCGAGTGCAGCACTTTCACAGCATCACCTTTGAGAATTTGAAATAGCTCAACTGGAATTCCATGACCTCCACTAGCTTTGTTAGTAGTGATGCTTTCTAAGGCCCACTTGACTTCACATTCCAGGATGTCTGGCTCTAGGTGAGTGATCACATCATCGTGATTATCTGGGTCATAAAGATCTTTTTTGTACATTTCTTCTGTGTATTCTTGCCACCTCTTCTTAATATCTTCTGCTTCTGTTAGGTCCATACCATTTCTGTCCTTTATCGAGCCCATCTTTGCATGAAATGTTCCTTTGGTATCTCTAATTTTCTTAAGAGATCTCTAGTCTTTCCCAATCTGTTGTTTTCCTCTATTTCTTTGCACTGATCTCTGAGGAAGGCTTTCTTATCTCTCCTTGCTATTCTCTGAAACTCTGCATTCAGATGGGAATATCTTTCCTTTTCTCCTTTGCTTTTCACTTCTCTTCTCTTCCAAGCTATCTGTAAGGCCTCCTCAGACAGCCATTTTGCTTTTTTGCATTTGTTTTCCATGGGGATTTTCTTGATCCCTGTCTCCTGTACAATGTCACGAACCTCTGTCCATAGTTCATCAGGCATTCTGTCTAGCAGGTCTAGACCCTTAAATCTATTTGTCACTTCCACGGTATACTCATAAGGGATTTGGTCTAGGTCATACCTGAATGGTCTAGTGGTTTTCCCTACTTTCTTCAATTTAAGTCTGAATTTGGCAATAAGCAGTTCATGATCCGAGCCACAGTAAATTCTTGAATTTACTGAGGTTTTATTTGTGACCCAAGATGTGGTCTATGCGTGATGATCTTCCATGTACACTTGAAAAGAAGGGGTATTCTTCTGCATTTGGATGGAATGTCCTGAAGATATCAATGAGATCCATCTAGTCTAATGTATAATTTAAGGCTTGTATTTCCTTATTAATTTTTTGTTTTGATGATCTGTCCATTAGTGTAAGTGGGGTGTTAAAGTCTCCTACTATTATTGTGTTACTGTCAATTTCTTCTTTTATGTCCATTAGTGTTTGTCTTATGTATTGAGGTGCTTGTATGTTGCATGCATAGATATTTATAATTGTTATGTCTTCCTCTTGTATTGATCCCTTCATCACTACTTAGTGTCCTTCCTTATCTCATGTAATATTCTTTAGCTTAAAGTCTATTTTGTCTGATATGAGGATTGCTACTCCAGTTTTCTTTTGCTTCCCACTTGCATGGAATATATTTTTCCATCCTCTCACTTTTAGTCTACATGTCTTTAGGTCTGAAGTGGGTTTCTTGTAGACAGCATATATATGGGTCTTGTTTTTGCATCCATTCAGCCAGCCTGTGTTTTTGGTTGGAGTTTTAAGTGTTTACATTTAAGGTAATTATTGATATATATGTTCCTATTGCCATTTTCTTAATTGTTTGTTTTTTTTGTTTGTTGTTTTCCTTTGTAGATCTTTTTCTTCTCTTATATTTCCTGACTACATAAATCCCTTTCTCTTATATTTCCTGACTACATAAATCCCTTTCACATTTGTTGTAGGGCTGGTTTGGTGGTACAAAATTCTTTTAACTTTTACTTGTCTGTAAAGCTTTTGATTTCTTCATCATTTTTGAATGATATCCTTGCCCGTTAATCTTGATTATAGATTTTTCCCTTTCAGTACTTTAAATATATCCTGCCATTCCCTTCTGGCCTGCAGAGTTTCTGCTAAAAGATCAGTTATTAAACGTATGGAGTTTCCCTTGTATGTTACTTGTTGCCTTTCCCTTACTGCTTTGAATAATCTTTCTTTGTGTTTAATCTTTGTTAATTTGATTAGTATGTGTCTTGGTATGTTTCTCCTTAGGTTTGTCCCTGCATGGGACTCTATGTGCTTCTCACACTTGATGGACTATTTCCTTTCCTATGTTGGGAAAATTTTCAACTATAATCTCTTCAAAATTTTTCTCATACCCTTTCTTTTCCTCTTTTTCTTTTGGGACATCTATAATTCAAATGTTGGTGTATTTAATATTGTCCCAGAGGTCTCTGAGACTATCCTCAGTTCCTTTCATTCTTTTTACTTTTTTCCTTTATTCTGTTATTCAGCAATTATTTCCACCATTCTGTATTCCAGCTCACTTATCCATTCTTCTGCCTCAGATATTCTGCTATTGATTCCATTCCTTCTAGAGTATTTTTAATTTCAGTAATTGTGTTGTTTGTCTCTGTATTCTTTTTTTTTTTTTAATTCCTTCTAGGTCTTTGTTAATTGATTCTGGCATTTTCTCCATTTTATTTTTGAGATTCTGGGATCACCTTTACTATTATTACTACTATTCTGAATTCTTTTTCAGGTAGTTTGCCTATTTCCTCTTCATTTATTTGGATTTGTGTTTTCTAGGTTGTTCCTTCATTTCTGCAGTATTTCTCTGCCTTATCATTATTATTTTTTTTTTAACTTACTGTGTTTGAGGTCTCCTTTTCCCAGGCTACAACTTTGAATTCTTTGTTCCTTTTGGTTTCTGCCCTCATAAGTGTGGTCCAGTGGTTTGTGTAAGCTTTGTGTATGGTGTGTCTTGTGCTTGAGTTCTGATGAGAGGAGGTGAGTTGTTTGTTTTTTTGTTTTTTGGTTTTTTTTCCCCTCTGATGGACAGGGCTGAGTGAGGTGGTAATCCTGTCTGCTGATGATTGGGTTTGTATTTTTGTTTTATTCGTTGTTTGGATGAGGCATCCTGCTCAGGGTGCTACTGGCTGTTGAGTGATGCCAGGTCTTCTATACAAGTGATTGCCTTTGTGGTAGTTCTCACTATTTGATACCCCCTAGGGTTAGGAGTTCTCTTGTAGTCTAGGGTCTTGGAGTCAGTGTTCCCACTTCAAAGGCTCAGGGTTTGATCTCTGTCTAGGAATGGAATTTCCACAGGCAAGTTTGTTATGGCATTAAATGGAATTGAAGCAAATACACAAACACGAGAAACAAAAAAGGTACCCTAAACAAATGGCAATTACAAAATCAGGCAAATAATAACTAAAATAATAGAATATACACACATCCATATACACCCATAAGCAAAACCAAAACAGTACAAAAGTAATAAAGTACAGTAGTTTGACCCAGCAAATAAAGGAACCCAAAAATTATATCCACCAGTTAACAAAACGAACTAAAAAATGCAAACTGGAAAACAAAAATAGAGCAAAGTGCCAATAAAGCAATGAAATCAGAATAAACTAAGAAATATGATGAGAAAAAGAAATAAAGAATAGAAATGGAAAGTTAAATAGAAGTAGATAAAGAAGATTTATGTATACTAAAGATTAACTACAGTGGGAAAGAAACAATAGGGAAAGTAAACAAAGGTATAAATGTAAAAAAAATAAATTTACAAAATTTAAAATTTACATTAAAAAGAGAGAGAAAGAAAAAGAAAAAAGGGAAACACCACAGAACCTCATGTGATTAAAAAAAAATTCACAAAAGCTTAAGTATATTTAAAAGTACTAATAGAATTGACAACTACAATAGAGGGAAAAAAAGGAAAATAATAAAAAGAAAAAAAAAATCCAGAAACAACTACAGACCAAGTCAACATATAAATGCTTTTTTCTTGAGTCTCTGCTGTCAGTGTCCTTTTGCTCACTGGGAGTCACAGTCCATCTTGCCTCCCCAGGATGCCCTGCAACACTGTGCTCGTCTCTGGACCTGCTGTGGGGGCAGCTCAGACTCTAATCTGGTCCTAACGCTGTGTATTCTTGCCTCCAATGTCCACTTGTCAGAACTAGTGTTTTATTTATTTATTTATTTATTTTTATGAGAGTTCTCATTGTCCTTTAATATATTGCATAGACACAGAGTCTGCCTACTTGATCATATGAATTTGATTTACTGCTTCTAGGGCTGGTGGGAAGGTTTTGGATCCTCTTCCTTAGCCAAATTGCCCCTCCTTTTCAATTGTGGTTTTATCTCCACCTCTGCTTGTGGGTCTTCCCTTGTGGCTTCCACTGAGCTTTCCTTGTGGCTTAGCTGGTAAAGAATATACCTGCAATGAAGGAGACCTGGGTTCAATCCCTGGGTTGACAAGATCCCCCAGAGAAGGGAAAGGCTACCCACTCCAGTCCTCTGGCCTGAAGAATTTTGTGGACTGTATAGTCCATGGGGTCGCAAGGAGTCAGACACGACTGAACGACCTCGCATGCACTGAGGCAGGATTTTTTCTATCCCCTGGCAGCTCTGTCCCAGTGGGGATCATGCATAGAGGTGCCTTGGTTGCTTGGATCACAGGGACCCTGGTAATGCCGGCTACTCAGGAGTGTCGGGCGCTCATTGTCCCTGGAGATATGGTGCTATTAGTGCTTTTGCTATCCTGTGGCACCTCTGCCCCAGTGAAGATGGATCATGAAACGGGCGCAGCGGCTTGGGTCATGGGGACCCTGGCAGCACCAAGTGTGCGGAGACACGGACTGCCTCAGCCCCAGAAGCTATGGCCCTATCAGAGAGTCTTTTTCTAGCCTCTGAGAGCTAGTGATCAGAAGGGCTTTTTGGCTAGTCCTTCTCTGTTGCTCCACCCATCCAGGTGCTTAGAGAGCTCCCCTGGCTGCGGTCCTGCTCTGGGATTTGGGGCATCAGGCACTTGAAGGCTCCCCTGACTGGGGTCCTTCTCTGTTTTTCAGTGTGGCAGGCACTTATAGGAGCCCTCTGGCTGAGATCCTACTCTGTTATTCGGCATGTTAGGCCCTTGAAGTGTCAGACTCTCTATTGTTCAGCTGCCGGTGCTGGCACGTGGGGAGAGAGGCAACAGTGCTGGCTGCGCTCCCTACATATGACTCAGCAGTATTGCCTTGCCTCCATGACTGCCTCGTTTTCCTCCTCAGGCATTTCCTACCACAATCTCTTCTCTCACGCCCCCTCAGGCTGTTCCCCGACAGTCAACAGCATATCTTGCCCTAAGCTGAGCTCCCAGCCACTGTGCCTTCTAGGGGACCCGCGTCCATGTCTGGGGTATGTATGGCTGTGGAAAGGATCCTCTGTGTGATTCTCATTCAATTTAGACTGTCACAGATCATTTGCTTCACTTTCAGCCTCAAATGTTTCTCCTCTGACCCAAACAATTGTCCCATTGTGGGGACTGGACCCCTGCTTCAGTTCCCCCACCCGCTCCAGGGCAGATCCAGTCCTACTAACTCTCCCCTTTTGCCCCTACTTTCTTCATCTTACCGAGTTTTGCACTGTTCTATATATTCTTTTCTGGTAGTCAGGTACTCCTGTCTGCCCTCAGCTGGTGTTCTGCAAGCACTTCTGTGTCTGAAGGTGTGTTCCTGATGTATCCCTTGAAAGAGATGTATTCCATGTCCACCTACTCTGCCATCTTGTTCTCCCTCCAGAGAAATTTTTTAAAAGGAGCATAATTTCAAATACATGGATTAATATGTAGTTTTTAATGCAATTTAAGAAACACACAGCAGAATCTGATCTTACATGAGACATAAACAGAGACAAGAGACAGAGAGAGAAATTTGTTGTTAAAATTTTTGCTGTCTCTAGCAAAAGAATTAAAGCCTTTGGCCAGATGGTGTTCATGGATACCCAAAGCTGAATAATGAATTAAAGGTTATACAGAAACATCAATTAAGGTAATTTTAGAAGAATTGTTAAAATTATCTATAAACAAAGATAAGAAGTCTAAATAAGATGAGTCAGCAAGTCGGTATTTTGATACCTTTTTTTTCAGTGGTTCCTAAGGTAAAATCCTCAATGAATTTAATTCCTGAACACATGTATAATATTATAGTATAATTATGACTACACTTTACTACCAAAGGCATTGTGAACCATTAACAGATAAACTAAGGCATATAATAATTTTTAAGAGTTCATTTAAGCAAAAACTCAATTTTAATTGGGCAACATCCAATCTAGCAGATAGAAAGGAGCTCTAAGAAACTATAGAAAATGAAAGACTTTTATAAGCAGAAGGGAGTAGGAAAAAGAAATTTATACTAGGTCAAAAAAATGGATTGGTTATAGCAAGATAGTTTTCCTTTAGGGGAAGAGTCAGTAGTGCTCATCAGGCAATTCCTGATTGAGGAAGAGAAACTGTAATTAGATTAAATCAAAATTTGACTACAAAAAGCTTAGTATATGCAGCTCCATTTGAGGCCTCTTATACAAATCATGTATGTAATATTTGTGAATGATTTAGGGGCTTTTGAAAGATAAATTCTGATTAAGATTTTTAGTCATCATTATTTAGTCGCTAGGGATGTTGGACTTTTTTGCAACCCCATGGACTGTAGCCCACCAGGCTCCTCTGTCCATAAGATTTCCCAGGCAAGAATACTGGAGTGGGTTGCCATTTCCTTCACTAGGGGATCTTCTTGACCCAGGGATCGAATCCTCATCTCATGTTTGGCAGAAGGGTTCTTTACCATTGAGCCACGGCCAATGTTGCAACTCTAGTGAAACTCAGATTTGGCTGCTTGCCACTCAAAAGCCAATACTTGAGAGACAAATGCTGGTAGAACAGGAAGGTAGCTTTATTCAGGAGGCTGGCATCCAGGGGAGAAGATAGACTCATGTTCCAAAACCAACTTTGAAGTTTCTGCTTGACTATGAAGATTTTTAAAGGGGCAAGGGGAAGTAATCTCAGTTAATAATTGAGGTATAGGGTCAAATTCTTTGTTATTTCCTACTGCGTGCTTGCTTGTCCGGTGTTTGTGATCTTTAGATGTAGCAAACACAGTTTGCTGGAAAGACTACTGAAGGGGAAGCTGGAAAAAGGATCTAGTCACCTGATAATTATTTATTTTTTTATTTCTAATTGTTTAATCTAAGAAGAGAATTGACAGGCTAGGCGAGGGACTGTGTGATCGAAAGCTTTGAAAGGTATGCGTGGGATGGGGGTTAGTTAAGCATGGTGACACCTGGTATAAAGTTTAAGTTAAAATATAGCTTTGCTAGACTGACAAGACAAAAGGGCCTCCTGCAGAGAGCTGCCTCTTCCTATAAGCTGTTTTCTGCAAAGAGTTGCTTATAATTTCCCACTGTCAGACATCATTCTATTTCTATGGGATTATGAATGAAGGTCCATCTTCTATAACTTTTTCCTGCTGACATAGGACACTCTATTCTTAGAATGTAGAATATCAACATGGATCTGTAGTATCTCTTTGCTTTAGTTGCTGACTCTCATATATGAACCGAACAATCCACAATTACTTTGATGCCCACAAATTATTATGCACAATAGGGTTAATTCCATTCTCTTAAGGCCTGTTCTTGGAGTTATGCTAGCCATAGATTCATTACTGCTCAAGATGTGGCATTTTTATATCATGGCTACAGCCTGGTTATCATGCAGTTAGCTTTTTACATCTGGTTGCAGTTGTAGTATCTGCCAAACAACTCAAGAATAATGCATCAGACACTGAAAGACTCTGTGGGTCTATTAGCCTAAATATTAACTGTTTGATGCTGCTCTTTTGTGACTGAGGGGAGGCCTCAGAGACTTCAGCTTTTCTGTAAACAAGAGGCAGGGGACATGGAAGGGACTTTGGTACTTGGGAGAGTTCTGCATGATTCAAGAAGGTCATTAAACCAGTGGTATAGACAAGTGCACATTTTTTGGTTTTGTTTTCATAGTTATCAATTATAGTATAGAAATTTAATTAATGTTCCTCAATTTATCAAGGCCTATCTTATAGAAATCAGGTGGGTTTTGTTTTTTAAAGAAATAGATGTTAATCAGTTCTTGCAGGCCTTTTTTCCCTTCAATAGCAGCCTCATAGTTATGCTCAGCAAAAGCGTCAGGAACAGAAGCTATATAGGTGGCTTGAGCTCCTCAAATCATGACCCCAGAGGGATGGAGGAGACAGTTGACACTGAAACTGGGTGACTGATGACCATTTGGCACTGAGAAAAGAGTGGATACACTTTGTCTTGGATATAAAACCGTGGAGGGAAGAAAAAAGGTTGATGTCTGAGGACTTGGAAAGAAGTCAGTAATCAAGGCCTACATCAGGCTGGAGAGCAGAGAAGGAAACAAGGTCAGAATACATGGGAGCTGGGAGTAAACTGGTAACTGGGGGACACAGCTAAGTGGCTCAGGTGTCAGGCCTTAAGAAACAACATTACTTTTCATCTAAAGAGCGTGGGTTCTTGAGCCAAACCACCTGGATCTTCAGTAGGATGATTTCAACATCGTTTGGAGCATCTCATCCGGTGAGCTAAGCGAGGGAGATTCAGTTGTGAATAAGACATGTTTCTGCTCCTCTAAGAACCTCTACTGCAATAGATAATTTCACGGCTTTATATAATATATATGTATGTGTATATATATATATATATATAAATATTTGTTTATATTTATCCTTTCATATATAACAAATAATATATAAATATTCATGTGAGTGTTAGTGAGAACGAGACTAATTCTAGCTACTGTAAATTGATGGGAGAGGCTTCAGAGAGGGCATTGTGATTGGGCAGGAAAGGAGGTTCAACGTAAACCACTAAACTAACATTTACCATATTGTGTGGAAGTAATGTATCTGCCTGTATGCATCTTTGCTTAAGTTGTTAGAAACTAGAGAACTAAGATCCTGCCTTGTTTCCATGTTCCCCCTACACCTAACACACATCTACCATCCAAGTGCTGGCTTGGAGCCACAGTAACTATTAATTAAAGAGAAGGAAGAAAAATGTTAGCTAGCTGTTCTGTTCTCTTCCTCAGAACAGACAGACTTCTGGTTGAATAGGCTTCTGATTTCAGCAGAGAAAGGATAGATTATCCAGAAGATAGGACATGCAAAGTAACAATATTTAACCTTAAATGCAAGCATTGCTTTTACTTGACTGCTTTTGCTGTACAAGGAAAAGGCACAAATGATTCTATATTCATTCTCTAAATAACAATCTATTAAGGACTACATTGGATGAAAGCCACCAGTGATCTGATCATGGCCTATAACTTCAGCTTGCCACTCTCGGGTTTCCCCTTTTTCTTCAGTAATACAAAACCTGGAAGCAGATAACTTTTTCATGCCTCTTAGGATATGTCTGCTATTCAACTAGAGAGACATTTCCAAAAAACACTCACATGATTGTTTATAAAATATACAACCAAATTTATGTTTATGTCTAGGGTATTGAGATCTCCAGTACATCTCCAATATTTATCATTGTTTAGTGGATTAGTCGTGCCTGGCTCTTTGCAACCACATGGACTATAGGCAGCAAGCCTCCCTGTCCTCCACCATATCCCTGAGTTTGCTCAAACTCGTGTCCATTGAGTCGGTGATGCCATCCAACCATCTCATCCTCTGTCGTACCCTTCTCCTCCTGCCTTCAATCTTTACCAGCATCAGGGTCTTTTCTAATTAATTGGCTCTTTGCATTAGGTGGCCAAAATATTGGAGCTTCAGCATCAATCCTCCCAGTGAATACTGAGGGTTGATTTCCATTAGGATCGACTGACTTGATGTGCTTGCAATCCAAGGCACTCTCAAGAGTATTCTCCAACACCACAGTTTGAAAACATCAATTCTTTGACTCTAACTCTCTCATCAATACATGAGTACAGGAAAAATCATAGCTTTGACTATCCAAACCTTTGTTGGCAAAGTAATGTCTCTGCTTTTTAATACACTATCTGGGTTTGTCATAACTTTTCTTCCAAGGAGCAAGTGTCTTTTAATTTCCTGGCTGCAGTCACCATCCACAGTGACTCTGGAACCTAAGAAAATAAAGTCTCTCACTGTTTCCATTGTTTCTCTATTTGCTATGAAGTGATGGGACTGGATGCCATGGTCTACGTTTTTTGAATGTTGAGTTTTAAGCCAGCTTTTTCACTCTTCTCTTTCATCTTCATCGAGAGGCTCTTTAGTTCCTCTTCACTTTCTGCCATAAGGGTGGTGTCATCTGCATATCTGAGGTTATTGGTATTTCTCCCGGCAGTCTTGATTCCAGGTTGTGCTTCATCAAGCCCAACATTTCTCATGACGTACTCTGCATATAAGTTAAATAAGCAGGGTGACAATATACAGCCTTGACGTACTCCTTTTCCTATTTGGAACCAGTCTGTTGTTCCATGTCCAGTGCTAACTGTTGCTTCCTGACCTGCATACAGGTTTCTCAAGAGGCAGGTCAGATCGCCTGTCATTCCCATCACTTTCAGAATTTTCCACAGTTTATTGTGATCCACACAGTCAAAGGCTTTGGCATAGTCAATAAAGCAGAAATAAAGCTGAATAAAGCAGAAATAAAGCTGAGCTATACACACACGTATATCACATGACTGTATTTAATGTGTCTGATTTATGTAAGGTTTATGTAAGATATCATTTTTTTCACTTGAAATATAACAGGGTTACTTCATTTCTTGTTTGAACCTCTGGGAACCACACCAGTTAACCATGCACATAGGATCATGATCATAGTTCTTGGAATGTGAAAACAATACTCCATGGAGGTATTGTCATTGATGCTAGTAAATATCTTGATTTTCTTACTATATACACTGCACCAGCGTATATGTATATATCTTTATATATGTAGTCTTATTTAATCCTTAAATAATAACTTAGTGAGATATTATTTCTACCTGGAGTATAGAACCCCTGCTTAGTGAAGGAAGAGGAAATAACTTAGAAATGAAGCTGAGAGGTAAACAAGTGCCAAACAGCAAATGACATAGAGTTTTGAACTTTACCTCATGGGCAATAAAGTTGTAAGTGTGTGGAAGAAATATGAGTAACAAGATATGTGTGGCTTTGCTCAAAACATATGTCAAAAATGGCCTTCTTCTGTTTCCATGAGGCAAATTATTTAGAATCTTCTGTAGCCTACAACATCTGGCACATGTGTGGACATAAATAATAAATTGAGTGTGTTTCTGTGTGTGTGTGTGTGTGTGTGTGTGTGTGTGTGTGTGTGCAGGTGTGTAAGGAACTGGCTGTTTTACAGGGTTCAGATGTAATAAAAATAGATGATAGGTTAAGAGCTGAAATATTTTTAGCTTCCTGGATTCTATTAAACTTTTTTTTATTTTACCACCTTTTTCTGTATTGCTCACTCTCTTTTCAATTTTAAGGTCAATACAGTTAATCCCCATATGTTTTTCTTTCCACTCTTCTCACAGTACAGAATTATCATTCTTCCATTGACTTTAAAAATCCATTTATAAGAATATAAATTTGGAAGTTCACATAATTAACTTAAACCTTAAAAGCTACCCATCTTGGAAATCACTTGTAGGACCTTTTTCAATGTTTCATATCACTAAGTAATAAAAATGATGATGACATAATCAGTTATCACATAACTTACACATATATGTACATATGCATATAGATAGATAGATAGATAGATAGATAGATAAAGATATAGATATATTAGGTAAGAATTAGTTTTTACTTTGAAGAAATATATCATGGAGAAAATGTGGTTAGTAACAAAGTTTTGCCTCAAAACAGATTGCATTTTGGGGGAACCCTTTACACCTCAGATTTACATTTATGTCATTTCAAGGATCAGGCAAATATACCTTGGAAGGTATGTGGTCATTCATTTTAAGTGAATAAACAAAACACATCTCTCTGAAAGATTCTGGGAGTCCCATTTGATCTATGTGTGCATCCTATTACTAAGAAGAATGGAAAGGTGCAGGCTGCTCAGAAGTGCCTTTGATGGAGTATATGGCATCCAAAGTCTAGCCTGCACCAAGTCAGGCTTGCATGACTTTGTATTCATTGTTGCTTCTGTTCAAAGCATTTTTTATAGGAGTGCCTCAATTTTATTATAGAGTATGGTACACAGTAATCACCCAAAATATATTGGTAAATTGAATTGAAGTATTAAGTTTAGGCAGCAAGCTTTTTAAAACTTCAGCTAGAATAAGTGACTATGTGTGTTAAATGTAACCATAATCTTGGTGTGTTTTCAGCAAGTTAAAATATACTGATCTTTATATTTTAGGCACTTGGCAAATGCCATTCCCCTTACTAATTTTACCTCACTTGGTGAGAAATACACTCTAGATTTCCAAATATTATGAAATACTATAAGATTATTTCAAAAGTTTTTGGATAATGTGATTTGGTTGTATCTAATGACCTTGAGTGAGAATAATTTCAATCATAAAGCAAAAGAGTTTTTCAAAGAACAAGAAAGAGTTTTGTTTAGTTTTTGGTTCTTCCCTAAGCTTATCTGAAGTACAGAAACTGAGTCTTTCCTTCTTTAAAGGGGTATAGGAATAAGAGATAAAGAGTACTAAAAAAGTAGAAAAGTTAGTTAATCTAAACCACACAGTAGTAACATGGGAAGAATTTACCTATTGCTAAGTTTTGAATGTTGTGTCTCACTGAAATTCATATGTTAAAATCCTGATGGCCCAATGAGATAGTATAGGAGGTGGGGCTTTGAGGAAGTACCTTTTTTTTTTATTTTACTTTTAGACCCCAGAGAACCAGATCACTTCTTCTGCCATGTGAAGACTCAAGGAGAAATTTGTAACTGGGAAGAGGGCCCTGATCTGTAACTGCCAGCCTCTAGAACTGTTAGAGTTAAATTTATAAGCCTTTTAGCCCATGGTATTTTGTCATAGCAGCCCAGGCAGACTGAGACACTCGTCTTACTAATCGCTGTATGTGCATGTTTAATAGAAGATGACCTTACTTGTTAAAGCTTAAGCATTGTAACAGCATTGCCAATGTAGCTCATAAATAAGATTTATTTCATACTTCGAGAAAGTCAGATGAAGAGAATAGGAACTGAGATATTCATTTTTGAAGTAAAAGAGAAAAAATAATCTGGAGAGCATATTTGTGTCAGGGTCACCTCTGGCAGCTCAGAAACTTGGGGGTATTAGAAGGGGTTCCCTTCCATCCTAGGGTTTGCAGCCCAACTTGGGCAGCTTACACAGGCTGAATTTCAGACCTGCACCCTCAGCAGAAATCACATGTAGTACATTGAAATCAACCTGTGACATTGAAGTGGCAGCAAATGCTTGCTGGGTATGCACCAAACACTAGGTAAATTTGAAATGTTTTTGACTGAATAAATATGATTATATAGTACTAATAATACTTAATCTCCTTTAACTCCCCCTCCGAAGAAACCATGAATTCCTATAAAGTGGCTTGCTTTTGCTTTGCTGAATGCTTGCTAAGTATGCTAGAAAACCTGATTCTATGTTGTTTTCTGTTTACCTGCAACACTGTTTGTCTTATTTTATTTTTTACCTATTCGGACTCTATCTATTTTATTGTTTCCGGCTTGAATTCCACATTTGCCAGACGCATTTTAGCCCTTGGTGTTATTTTTGTTTTTGGAATTCTGTGAGAGGCATATTTAGGTATGCCTAAAATATTCATGTGTGTTACATTATTATATTTTTACTTATTAATATGTCATTCACCTTCTTTCATAAGGATTTAGAGTGCTTTACAGTTTAAAAAGTTAAAAATTCATAGTTTTGGGGAAATATGGGTAGAAGAGTGTATTAGGGCACTCCAGAGAGACAAAATAGGTTTTGTATATGCGTGTTATAGTATAGCATACACTATACAGTATGTAGTGTATATATATATATATATATATATAGAGAGAGAGAGAGAGAGAGACAGAGAGACAGAGAGAGAGAGAGAGAGAGAGAGAGAGAAGAGATAGCAAGTGAGAGAGAGAAAGTTTCATTTTAAGGAATTATCTCATGTCATGTAATTGTGGGGACTGACAAATTCAAAATTTATAGATCAGATTGGCAAGATGGAGTTTGAATTCCACTAGGACAGCAGGTTGGAAACTTAGGCAGTTTCTATGTTGTAATCCTGAAGAGAATCCCTGCTTCTTTAGGAAACTTCAACCGTTTCTCTAAAGGTCTTCGACTGACTGAATGAGCCCCACCCTCATTATGTAGATTAACACCCACTGAGAGAAAATAATCAAGCAATAATATCATATGAAATAGTTTAATTTTGAAATTCTGATTAGACCAGCAATAATTATAATGTTATCATATCTATCAGAGAAACTATATGCATCACTAATTTCAGTATGTTGGAAGTTAGCATTAAGTGGCCACAATATCCAGTGTCTTTTTCTAGGTAACTATAATAAAATATAATATGTTTTGTCCATATTAATTGCTGTTTTTTTCTTCTTTTTGTATTACTAAATACTAGGATTCTGTCTATTATGAAAACCTCACCTGTTTCTTGATTCACCTAGTATGTCTTAAGGTAATACAGGCTACATAAGTATGCCTGAAACTTAACAGGAGTTATTTCTGTTTACCAGAGTTTATTTTAGAAAAACAGAGTTCATGTGTAGTTTTCTTGCTATATAAGATTTCACCACACTGACGTGTGTGAACGAATATTCTTACACTTTTACCAAGTAGCTGAACACCCATTTACCTTATGCAATGAACTTGGCTACTAAGAGACAAATTTTCCCTAAACCTGGGCTTCCCTGATAGCTAAATTGGTAAAGAATCTGCCTGCAATGCAGGAGACCCTTGTTCGATTCCTGGATTGGGACAATTCCCTGGAGAAGGGAAAGGCTACCCACTTCAGTATTCTGGCCTGGAGAATTCCATGGACTGCATGTCCATGGGGTAGCAAAGAGTTGGACACAACTGAGCAACTTTCACTCACTCACTTCAACCTACCAGAAGATTTCACCTTCTAGACCTAATTTGTAACTTAAAATTCAAAAGCTTTCTACTTTTTGTCCAACTCAATTTAGAAAGTTTTACTGAGATTTCCACAAGTTTTATCTACCTTAAGGTAGGTTAAGTATTTTCTTTCTGTTATACTTGCAATATTATATCCTGTTGATATATGACTGTCTGGGCTTCCCAGGTGGTGCTTGTGGTCAAGAACCCACCTGCCAATGCAGGAGACATGAGAGATGAGGGTTCAATCTCTGGGTTGGGAAGATCCCCTGAAGGAGGGCATAGCAACCCGTTCCAGTATTCTTGCCTGGAGAATCCCATGGACAGAAGAGCCTGGTGGCCTATAGTCCATGGGGTCGCAGAGTCGGACACAGCTGAAGCGATTTAGCATGCATGCACACACATAACTGTCTAGAATTATAAAATGTTGTATATTACATTGAATGAATTTGGCAAAAATATGTAAGGTAAGGTTGAGCCATTTTATCTGTTTATGAATCCTCTGTGCTATCCTTCACTTAAGGGTACAGCATTTTTCTGAGTAGGAGAAAAATGGATTAATTTCTTGGGTTACAAGTAATGAAAATACTTTCAATAGCAAAAATTAGGATCCATAAAAGAAAAAATAAGAAAGTATAACCATTAAATGTTATTGGAAGCAATATAAAGATTAGCTCATTTAATTAGAACATAACACAACCATGGTATTCAGCAAGTACTGCAACAGCTGTTCAAAGTAGAACGAAGTGTAAAGACAGGATGCTGAGCCCAAGTCCTGGCTTGGCCTCTTGCAAGCTGTGTGACTTTGGCTAAGTCATTCTATCAATAAATTTCCTAAGTCTATGTTCTTTCCTATAAAATGTCAGAATGAGGATGTTTATCCTGGAGGGTGATTGGCAATTATGCAATTGTTTTGTCAATTCTAGACTATATTCCAAATATGAGGTATATCAGATTGTACTTATTGACATGTAAGTTTTTCCTGATAGGATAATACAGTAAACATAGGGCTGGGATGAGAAGCAGGAACCCTTAGTTCAATAACTAATAATTTTGCCTATTTTGTCAACTCAATATTTTCGGATGGCAGCGTTAAATGGGGTTGTATTAGAAAGGAAGAAATCTTTTGAGTCTTTTCTAACTCTAAAACACTTTAATATTATTATTTATAACTTTATTTGAAATGGGTAGGCAGATATTTTTATATTCATTTGATAGATCAACAAGGTATAAATTCAAGAAAGTGTCAGTGAGTTGTACAAGATCTCATAGCAAGTCAGCAGCTGTGTTGAGATAAAAATTTAGACTAGAGCTTAGAATCTGTCCCCTCCTGCCTAGTGTTCCTTCTTCTGAAATTCTCTGCCTTAATAATACTTCTAGTTGCTATAATTTGATTGATTGAAATACTGACATATTGGACACTTGTTCAATGTTTCATAACCTGTATTAATGGATTATAACAGCCAGAAGGATAAGGCTTAGCTTCTGCCTTCAGGAATCTCACAGTCTCACAAAGGACCTTACATACTGCCATTGTTATACTAGACTATGTGGCTAAACTTAGTACAAAACGTTTTAGGTAGTAAGAACTCGATAGCTGCCTTCAATGTTCCTTATGCATCACCTCAAAGGGAAGGATAGGAGAAATTCATTTCTTTGGTCATTAACAGTATGGTGAGTAAAGAGATATATCATTTTGAAAGAAGAATCCAATTATATTAGGAATTTGTACATTAGACAAGTCATTTAAATTCTCTGCCTGATTATATATACATACATAACAAATATAAATCATCCTCTTCTTACACATTTTCATTTAATCTTTATGACAAACTCGTGGGATAAATTTATCATAGTATTACAAATGATGAATATAATGTTCAGATATTAGGAAGTATAATTTTGCTATTTGTCTTCCTCATTAAATTATAAGCTCTTGGGAGAGAATAGTGGAAACATCTTATCTTAAATTTCCTGCCCCATGAAATCTGTGGCACCTGAGCAAGTTACTTAACCTCTCTAATCTTGATGTCCTTACCTATAAAGTGGAATTATGTAAAGAGCCTATTGTAGGGCCCGGTACATGTTAGTTACAAGATGGGTGCTTCTTACATGTAGGACACCATTCCATATGGTAGACAGCCCATCAATAGGCTCTTCGTAACTGTAGGAGAGGAATGTTAACAGTAGTATTCTGCATGGGAATTTCTAATGCAACTGACTACTTAGCAGCTCTAAAATAGTCAAACCCATTTATTAGTTGTTTGTAAAATCATAAATTAAGGTATAGATTACTTACAGATGAGAGGGACAAGTTATTTCGATAATTCAGTGAAAGCTTAGGATTAACAGATACACACTACTATATATAAAATAGATAAACAACAAGAACCTACTATATACCACAGGGAACTGTATTCCATATCTTATAATAACCTATAACGGAAAAGAATCTGAAAAAGAACATATATTGAAACACACAGATAAACACACACCTATATATACATATATATATATATATATATACACACACACATACATACATACACATATATAACCGAATCACTTTGCTGTATACCTGAAACCCACTATACTTCAATTAAAACAGCTTAAGAGATTCTTGCCTAAATGCAGCTTTCCACTTCAACAGATATTTTCTTATAATGCTTCTCATTCTGTTATTTAAACACATATAGCATAGTGATAATGAAATGGTGAATGATGAACTTAAATTGAAACACACAAATGAGAACCTTCTTTTAAATCCTGATGTTTATAATTGGTCAAACCTAGTGTGTAATATGAAAGCCTCCAACTCTAAAAACAAAAATAATTATATGCTATAACATGGCAGGGGGTAAAAAGCACAACACTTCAAAGACCTCTGAGTTGATAAAAGTTAAATCTGATCATCAGGATCCTGCCTAACAGAGCAGAACATTTGGGTTCATTTAATTTGAGTCATTTGAAACCAAAGTAACCAACTATCATTTCTGCTGCTTATTTCCAACTTACTTCTTTTTCACAGAGGAGAGACAAAGAGTCACTCTTCAAAAGAGAGTCCCTCTGATTAACAAAGATTGTGTGTATTAGTCACTCAGCCATGTCTGACTCTTGGTGACCTCATTAACTGCAGCTCACCAGGGTTCTCCATCCATGGGATTTTACAGGCAAGAATAATGGAGTGAGTTGCCATTTCCTTCTCCAGGGGATCTTCCCAACCATGGATTGAACCCAGGTCTCCTGCGCTGTGGGCAGACTCCTTACTGTCTGAGCCACCAGGGAAGGCTTGAGAAAGATTATAAACCTGTAACAAACAAAACCAATGGATTAAGAGATCAATACATTTTTTTATATTGGCGGTAGGATGTATAAGTGTTTATTTCCTTTAAACAGCATTGGAGAGGCTCATAACAGCTATATTTTGACATGGAGATGTTAACTCTGCACTCAGAAAGGCTGAGACATTTTAAGCACAAACTAAGTAAGACTAATACTGTCCCTCAATGTAAAGAAAGTGAAGAAAATTTGACAAATCTGTCAATGCAAAAGCTGTGTTTTAAGACCTAAATTCTAAAAGTTTAAGGGAAGCCTTATTTTTAGCCTTCCATGCCTTCATTTCGCTTACTATTCAATTTCACAATTACAAAGATCAATCCTTCCAAGTAGTTGATTGATTGCCATCATTGATCTTGTACACCGAAGGTAGGCAAAAACACACATAAGTCTTGCCCGGCATTTCAGCAAATTTCCTTCATTAAGCGTTTATATTGGCAGACCTGAAATGTATGTTCTTGGTTTGGAAATGGTTCCCTGATGGACACAGATTACTGGCCATCCTCTTACTCTCTCTTATAAATTTCTTAATCAGGACAGTATTAAAGCAGAACTGAAGAAAAGAAGATATAACTTTCTAAATGCTAGGGGTAGAAAAAAAATAAAACTTCATTAATACTGATGTAAACTTACTCTAAACTTCTAAAACCCTCACAGGAGTAACAGCAAATATTTTTATCCCAAATTTCTATTTTTTTCTTTTTTCTAAAGCTTCAATATTCTGTTTTCTTTGAACCTTCTAACGTGGGTATATTGGTGGTCTTAATAGGAATTGAGAGCCTTAGGGTAAGGTTGCAAGATCATGCAGCCATGCTCAGCCAAGCGGTTTCTGCAGTGCTGACCTGTTGTGGCTGCCCTGCAAAACAGCTTTCATTTCCTGGCTAGGTTCTCTGAGAGATAGTATCTACCTGGGTTAAAGAGGATTCTCTAGATCTTGTTCAAGAAAATATATTTATCGCTGTGGACACCAAAAGGGAGCAACATCACTTGATTCAAATATTTGCTAAATTAGTACAGTAATGCTTAAAATTCTCCAAGCCAGGCTTCAGCAATACATGAACCATGAACTTCCAGATGTTCAAGCTGGATTTAGAAAAGGCAGAGGAACCAGAGATCAAATTGCCAACATCTGATGGATCATTGAAAAAGCAAGAGAGTTCCAGAAAAACATCTATTTCTGCTTTATTGACTATGCCAAAGCCTTTGAAGGTGTGGATCACAATAAACTGTGGAAAATTCTGAAAAAGATGGGAATACCAGAGCACCTGACCTGCCTCTTGAGAAACCTATATGCAGGTCAGGAAGCAACAGTTAAAACTGTACATGGAACAACAGACTGCTTCCAAATAGGAAAAGGAGTATGTCAAGGCTGTATATTGTCACCCTGCTTATTTAACTTATATGCAGAGTACATCATGAGAATGCTGGACTGGAGGAAGCACAAGCTGGAATCAAGATTGCCAGGAGAAATACCAATAACCTCAGATATGCAGATGACACCACCCTTATGGCAGAAAGTGAAGAAGAACTAAAAAGCCTCTTGATGAAAGTGAAAGAGGAGAGTGAAAAAGTTGGCTTAAAGCTCAACATTCAGAAAACGAAGATCATGGCATCCGGTCCCAGCACTTCATGGCAGACAGGTGGGGAAACAGTGGAAACAGTGGCTGACTTTCTTTTTCTGGGCTCCAAGATCACTGCAGATGGTGATTGCACTAATGAAATTAAAAGGCGCTTATTCCTTGGAAGGAAAGTCATGACCAGCTTAGACAGCATATTAAAAGGCAGAGACATTACTTTGCCAACAAAGGTCCATCTAGTCAAGGCTATGGTTTTTCCAGTGGTCATGTATGGATGTGAGAGTTGGACTATAAAGAAAGCTGAGCGCCAAAGAATTGATGGTTTTGAACTGTGGTGTTGGAGAAAACTCCTGAGAGTCCCTTGGACTGCAAGGAGATCCAACCAGTCCATCCTAAAGGAAATCAGTCCTGGGTGTTCACTGGAAGAACTGATGTTGAAGCTGAAACTCCAGTACTTTGGCCACCTGATCCGAAGGGCTGACTCATTGGAAAAGACCCTGATGCTGGGAAAGATTGAGGGCGGGAGGAGAAGGGGATGACAGAGGATGAGATGGTTGGATGGCATTACCGACTCGATGGACATGGGTTTGGGTGGGCTCCGGTAGTTGGTGATGGACACGGAGGCCTGGCGTGCTGCCATTTATGGGGTCGCAAAGAGTCGGACACGACTGAGCAACTGAACGGAACTGAACTTGTGCTAATCTAAGTCAAGCCTCCTTCCTGTATGCCATGAAGACTTTTAATTCAATTCAATAAACATTTATTGAGAATGTTCAGTATTTTGGTAGGCACTGGGAGTACACATTAAAAAGACTTTTAAGGCACAGCTTTTAAGGGACTTAAAAACTCTCAAGGAAGACTGTGACATAAACACATAATCGAGTGTGATAAGTCAAAGGAGGGGACCACACTGAAGAGAAGCAATGATGAAGGCTTCCATTGGTGGAGGTGAGAGAGATGATTAAGGGCATTGTTGAGGGAGCCTGAGATGGATTTTGAAAGGTTAAGAGATCTGTTTTTGCTTTTTTTTTTAATTAAAAATTGACCACTTCTTGGTCAATTTTTCTTAGAAATATTTAATTTTAATTTAAAAGAACAAGTGTGGCTTCACCTTGGAAACTTTTCTCTCTTTGAGAAGAAATTCTGACCTAGTCCTACTCTTTGCCTTGTTACCTCTTTTCATGGTTTATGAATCATATTTTTTTCTGCTCAGCTTGACAGCCAACTCTTTTATTTACTGCATTCTGTCGATGTTGTCAAGGAGGTGCCTATACGGAACTGGAATCTTTTGTCTTTTACCTCATTCTCACTTTTTTATTTCTTTAGTGCTGTGTCATAAATAGCATTTATTCCTATATGCTTCATCAACTTCATTTATTAAGTATTTCATGTGAAACTATTTCACCCCACTGAGTGTCTGGCTCCTCATCCCTGATATGGTAGTAACCCTTCCAAGGTTCTTTGTGAGGATGAAGTTAGTTACTATCTGGTAAGTACTTAAAAAAGAGTAAGACACACTGTAAATACTCAGTAAATGTTAATTGTTATTAAAATATTCAAGGACACCTAAGACCCCAGTAGTCCAAGCTTATCTTTTCAGATAAATTTTCTGTGTCTTCTCCTATGATACACCAAGCTTAAATCTAGATCTTTTAAAAATTAGTAAACATTAAAAAAAGATTAATTAATTTATTTTAACTGGAGGCTAATTACTAAGACTTCCCTGGTGGCTCAGACAGTAAAGCGTCTTGCTAACAATGCGGGAGGTCTGGGTTCGGTCCCTGGGTCGGGAAGATTCTCAGGAGAAGGAAATAGCAGCCCACTCCAGTATTCTTGCCTGGGAAATCCCCTGGATGAAAGAGCGTGGTAGGCTACAGTCCATGGGGTCGCAAAGAGTCATGACTGAGCGACTTCACTTCACTACTTTACAATATTGTAGTGGTTTTTGCCATACATTACATGAATCAGGCGTGGGTGTACATGTGTTCATTTTGAAAGACTGTAAAAGGCTGTGTGGACAAGATAGAACTCTTTTAAGTCCAAAAGAACTTTCTCAAGGGTGGGTCAAAAGGATAGTCAGTTCATATATTTCCAATTGTCTTTTTATCTAACATCTTTTTTAAAATCTAAAACAAGTATATTTTAGCTATATATTATTTAATGATGCTTCCCAGTTGGATTTATCAGGGACTGGCTTAAAGACTGCTACCTCACCCAGCCTCTTTCATAGCTAAGTGTAGCCACATAACTGTGGTCTAGTCAATGGGATATGAATATCACCACTGGTTCTTGACCTTAAAACTATAGGATGTTGACTTTCTGCTACCTTTCTCCTTCCTATTAGCTGGGAGATGGTAGAAACTGACCACCTACCATGATGCCCACGTGAAAATCAAAAGTCAAGAACAGTATACACAATTAACTTCAAAATACCTGCCCACATTTGGATGGCTACATGGGTATGGGGTGGGGGTGGGAGAAGCTTTAATTGTGGCATCTCAATAATAGTGGTTTAGCCTCTACCCAGAGAAATGCAAATCTCTTTAAATTTTCATAGAAGTTATTTAGTTTCCCTAGTAAGTGTAAATCTCTGTTGAAATGAGTTACTGTGAGATAGTTTCCTCTCTATACTAATATTCTGAGTCTCTTCAGTACAAATATTTGGAGCTTTTAACAAAATGTTGAATATTGATCGTGCATCTAAATAAGAAATGTTTCTTTGAAAGTGGGAGAGAGAATTTCAGTGCTTACAGTTTTTATACCTTAACCATGATTTCAGTTTAGCTGCAGAGCACAAACCTATAAACAGCCATTGTAGAAATACCATAACTCCATCAGACCAATATATGGGTTTCAGAAATTGTGTGACTGAAGTTTGACAGACTTGAAGGTGTTCTATTCATACCTGGTACCTAAGTCACTCTTACCTCTTCTATCAATGAAAAAAAAAAAAAAAAGATTATGTTTCCCCAAAAACAAAGACTGCTTATTGCCAAACTCTAACTAGATTTACCATATAAGCTCTTCCTTAGGAGAAATAAGAAATAGAAATATCACTTGCAATAAGTGAAATTGAGTGTGAGCATTTATGCTCATCACAGCACAATATCTTTCTAAACATAATTTCTGAGAAAATTCACTCTCAAGCATTAGAGATAAGGTACAATTTATATTCATACTTTTTCATCTCATTAAAATCTTTTTTTGAGCAGTCCTTAGCCTGGAGCATCTATTTCTGCTTCTAGAAATGTGGATTGAACTGAGTTGAACTATTTGGGCTATCAAAATTTGCCTTAAGCTGGCCTAGACAAAATTCACTTTGGCCTTTCAATTAATTAACCAACTTAACTATTAAATTCATCTCTTACAGTGTTAAAGAAGTGAGTTGTTTGTCTCTCACAACTATAACTTAAAGATTGCATAGAACAAGATCATAGTTTTCCACATAAATTTAATGTCTTTCTCTCCCCTCAAAGAAGTGTGCATTTAAATTGGAAATATATAATGTACATATCAAATGCAATATGGTAACTTCTCTTGGACTTTTCAATGTTTTTTTTTATTTTCACCCTAACAAGAATTTACCCATCTCTCACTTTGTAAATTAGGTGATAAAACCTTTCTTGTACAACATTATTTAGAGTTTCTGCACACCCACATCCTTACAGCAGTATATTAAGAACACATTCTAACCGATATAATAATATAGGCTGCATTTCAATTAATGGCATAAATATTTTATGTGTTTTTTTTTAATTTTCATTATACTTAGCAATAAAATGTTAAAATATTTATCCTGACAGAAATATGTTTACATTTTCCCCACAAGCAAAGTGCAGCTGCCATATACATACATACATATATTCCCTGCCATAGGAATAAATTAAGATTTTTCTATTTCACATATTTGAATGGAAACTTGATGACAAACTTTACTGAGGAATTGCTCTAAGATGTTTGTCAAGGAGTTGTATGAGGTTATCCATTTCAGCTCACTTATTCCTCTATTCAGCTATTTAAAACCCACCCAGAACAACACTGAATTGAGCTTTTCTCTTCTTTTTCTCTAGGGAGATTTAAAGTGCAATTTTATCATCGTTAACAACTTGTCTGAATATCTGGATAAATAACTAAATGAATTAACAAATAAATCGATTGATAGATTGAAAGTTAACCAAGTATAGTTTAAATTATATGCATAATATCAGATTCTTGGAATGTTAGGTTCTTGGATTATGACACTTCAAATTTAAAATTAATGATCTAACAAAGAAATCATAAATCAAATCATAAACATCACAATTTGAATTTTAAATTTTCTACTCTTGACTCAACAAATTAAATATATTTAATATTCTTTAAAATATTATTTATAATCCAAGGTTAAATATTGGGTTTGCATTTATATTCTTGTATAAAAATAAATGATTTCATTGAGCTTCTGATTTTGTAATTAACTATTCCTACAAACACAGGTCTCATGGTATTGTAAAGCAATTATCACTTCAGAATTTTTAAAAAAACATCATTCTGTTAAAAAAAGAACTATAATATTTTAATTAAATTAAGCATATTGGAATCAAATATTACCCATGACACAGTCACACAGTTCCAGCCTTCAAGAGAAGAAAATGTAAATAATAAAGTGTGGGGCAACATGAAGGACAGAAGAATACATGGAAGATGGCCATGTAGGAAGTTAAGGCAGAGAGTTTCCTGGCCTACAGAAAGTCATCTCTAAATTTGCTTATTTTGACTCTAATCTGGTGGAAACCAAGAAGTATGCAAAATGTTCTGTGCATTTCCTTGCTATTTCAGAAACCCAACAAACATCACCAACCAATGTATGTGCAGATTCCAAGATCTTCTGGTTGATTAATAACATTCTCAGCAGTGCAAACATTGAGGAAGAAAGTGCTGAAGTATTTTGCATATGGGCATAGAGGATGATTCAAATGTTAGCTACTTCTCCTTGTCTCTCAAGTTCTCAAAAAGATGGACAGAAACCTCCAATATCCAAGTTCCATAGACTCCTGTCTTCTTTCTAAGATTCATCAGATTCACAAAAACTCACATTCTCAGAATCTCCTTTTTCTGCTTGTACTACTTCAGTTAATTTATCAGCCTGTGGTCCCACACTGCTGCTGCTGCTGCTAAGTCGCTTCAGTCGTGTCCGACTCTGTGTGACCCCATAGACGGCAGCCCACGAGGCTCCCCTGTCCCTGGGATTCTCCAGGCAAGAATACTGGAGTGGGTTGCAATTTCCTTCTCCAATGCATGAAAATGAAAAGTGAAAGTGAAGCTCAGTCGTGTCCGACTCCTAGCGACCCCATGGACTGCAGCCTACCAGGCTCCTCCATCCATGGAATTTTCCAGGCAAGAGTACTGGAGTGGGTTGCCATTGCCTTCTCCGGTATATACGTATATATATTTATAATTATTTTGGAATCATTCTCTGAAGTCACAAAATAAGTAATCTGCTATTAGTCCACAGCTTTCAATTACTCTCATATACACTTACAAACAAGGACTTCAAAATTAGCATAACTGACATTTCTGCAATACAGGACACAGGAATAAATCTATTTCAAAGACAGGACATTTTTTTATTTTAACCACTACTTAAAAGATACATCATACTTCTTCTGATTCTTCAAACCATCCATTAATTTAGAACTGATCCTGTGTGTTAGGATTTTCAATTCTGGGAAAAATGATTAGAGAAAAAAAAAAGAAGCATAAATATAAGTATTTTTATTTCCCCTCAGTATTGCAGATTCATATTAATGCTGTATTCCAATTCATATGCAAAGTCTAGAGATGACTGGATGAATATTCACTGTTATCTCAAACTCAGTGTATCTAAAACTGAACACATCTCACTGTTCTCTCTGTAAACCTTGCTTTCTCAGATTTTGTTAGTAAAGTTCCTGTCTCTCACTTATATCCCTATTCTTAGCCCTTCACGGCATGAAATATTATAATCTTTCTTCATGTTCTAATATCCAACCAATTGTAAGTTAATACTTTTCATTTTTAAAGTTTCTTTCTTTTAAAAAATTGCTGTTTTAGTCTCAGTGCCAAAAAGCTTTCTTCCAGGACCACTCCTAATCTGACCCCTGATCTTACATCATCATTTTGCACCATAATTGATATTACAATTGTTGTTCAGTCTCTAAGTCGTGTCTGACTCTTTGTGACTCCCTACAGTGCTTCCCTGTCCTTCACTGTCTCCCTGAGTTTGCTCAAACTCTTGTCCATTGAGTCAGTGATGTCATCCAACAATCTCATTCTCTGTTGCCCACTTTTCCTCCTGCCCTCAATCTTTCCGAGCATCAAGGTCTTTTCCAATGAATCAGTCCTTCACATCAGGTGGCCAAGGTATTGGAACTACAGCTTCAGTATCAGTCCTTCCAATGAATATACAGAGTTGATTTCCTTAAGTATTGAATAATTTCATCTCCTTGCTGTCCAAGGAACTCTTAAGAGTCTTCTCCAGTACCAAATTCAAAAGCATCAGTTCTTTGGTGCTCAACCTTCTTTATGGTCCAACTCTCACATCCATACCTGACTACTGGAAAAACCATAGCTTTCACTATACAGATCTTTGTTGACAAAATGATGTCTCTGCTTTTTAATACACTGTCTAGGATTAACGTAGCTTTCTTTCCAAGGAGCTTTTAAAACAATTTTTGGGGGTATAATTGTTTTGTAATACTGTGCTGGTTATTGCCGTACATCAACATGAATCAGCCAAAGGCAAACAGCTGTCCCATTTTGATGAAACTCCCTCCCATAGCCCACCTGTCTAGCTTGCCATAGAGTACTGGGTTGAGCTCTCTATGTCAGGATGGAAGGAAATAATTGCAAATTAAACAACTGACAAAGGATGAATCTCCAAATATACAAACAGCTCAGGCACCTCAATATCAGGAAAACAAACAACCCAATTAAAAAAAAATAAGCAAAAGACCTAAACAGACATTTCTCCAAAGAAGACATACAGATGGCCAACAAACACATGAAAAGATGCTCAACATCACTCGTTATTAAAGAAATGCAAATTAAAACTACAATGAGTTATCACATCACACCAGTAGGAATGGCCATCATTAAAAAATCCACAAATGATAAATATTGTAGAGGATGTGGAGAAAAGGGAACCTTCTCGCACTGTTGGCAAATGTCTTTTAATTTCTTGGTTGCAGTCACCATCTGCAGTGATTTTGGAACCCAAGAAAATAAAATCTGTCACTTTTTCTCCATCTATTTGCCATGAAGTGATGGGACTGGATGTCATGATCTTAGTTTTTTGAAGGTTGAGTTTCAAGCCAATTTTTTTTAACTGTCCTCTTTCACTGTCCTCAATAGGCTCTTCAGTTCATTGCTTTCTGCCATTAGAGTGGTGTCATCTGCATATCTGAGGTTGTTGATGTTTCTCCTGGCAATCTTGATTCCAGCGTGTGCTTCATCCAGCCTGGCATTTCGCATGATGTACTCTGTATCAGTTCAGTTCAATCCCTCAGTCGTGTCCACTCTTTGCACCCTCATGGACTGCAGCATGCCAGGCTTCCCTGTCTATCACCAACTCCCGGAGCTTGCTCAAACTCATGTCCACTGAGTCGGTGGTTCCATCCAACCATCTTGTCCTCTGTTGTCCCCTTCTCCTCCTGCCTTCAATCTTTCCCAGCCTCAGGGTCTTATCCAGTGAGTCAGTTCTTTGCATCAGGTGGCCAAAATATTGGAGCTTCAGCTCCAGAATCAGTCCTACCAATTAATATTCAGGACTGATTTCCTTTAGGATTGATGGGTTGGATCTCTTTGCAGTCTTAAGGACTCTCAAGAGTCTTCTCCAACACCACAGTTCAAAAGCATCAATCCTTTGGCGCTCAGCTTTCTTTATAGTCCAACTCTCACATCTATACATGACTACTGAAAAAATCGTAGCTTTGACTAGATGGACCTTTATTGGCAAAGCAATGTCTCTGTTTTTTAATATGCTCTCTAGGTTGGTCATAGGTTTTCTACCAAGGAGCAAGCATCATTTAATTTCATGGCTGCAGTCACCATCTGCAGTGATTTTGAAGCCCAAAATAATAAGGCCTGTCACTGTTTCTATTGTTTCCCCATCTATTTGCCTTGAAGTGATGGGATCGAATGCCATGATCTTAGTTTTTTGAATGTTGAGTTTTAAGCACTCTGCATATATGTTAAATAAGCAGAGTGAAAATATACAGTGTTGTCATATTCCTTTCCCAATTTTGAACTAGTCTGTTTTTCCATGTCTGGTTCTAACTATTGCTTCTTGAACTGCATATCAGTTTCTCATGAGGTAAGTAACGTGGTCTGGTATTCCTATCTCTTTAAGCATTTTCCACAGTTTGTCATGATCTACACAGTCAAATGATTTCATGTAGTCAATGAAGCAGAAGTGGTTTTTTTTGTTGTTTATTTTCTGGAATTCCCTTGCTTTTTCTATGATCCAATTGATGTTGGCAGTTTGATCTGTGGTTCCTCTGCCTTTTCTAAATTCAGCCTGTACAGCTGGACATTCTTGGGATATTGTAATTGTTGCCCTGCTAAATTATCCTCTTCACTAATCTCAAGCAAATGGAACTGACTTCA
The DNA here is from genome assembly GCF_054371585.1 of Giraffa tippelskirchi. NCBI lineage: Eukaryota > Metazoa > Chordata > Mammalia > Artiodactyla > Giraffidae > Giraffa > Giraffa tippelskirchi. Next base: position 86,671,765 of record NC_137285.1, on the reverse strand, counting down.
TATTTATTTGAATTATTTCACTACCTTCCTTGGAAATCTTCCCCATTCTCAGTTTTCATTCTCTTTAAATCTGTGCTTGAGTTTGTACTTATATGTTTAAATCTGACTGAAATCTATATATCTAGATTTATATTTGTAGTTGGGTCAGTTATTTCACTGTCCTGTAACTATGTCATATGAATTTCATTCTATAAGTTCCTTCCAAGCCTTTTCTCATAGGACATATGTTCAGCCTTGGCATACACCTACCCATCCTGATATTGCCATTTGAATAAATCAGTCATTGTTATTTATATGGGGAAAATATCTTAATATTTTTGACCCAGTTTTCTTCTCTTTGGAATGGAACTAATTCCCATATTGCAGGTTTGCTATATAGATGACATGAAATAATTTATATAAAATCACCTCTACATAAAAGGCCCTGGAGAAGGAAATGGCAACTCACTCCAGTATTCTGTGGTACATAGGGTCACATAGAGTTGGACACGACTGAAGTGACTTCACACACACTACATAAATGGAGTCAATAAGTGTTAATTTCTTCAATTTTGCAACCCTCAAGAACTTCTCTTGGAACTTTATTGCAATTATGTTTGTCCACACAAATACAATGAACTTAGATACTAATATACTGAAAACACTTTAAGATCTGGTCCTATATATTTTTTTTCAAAACTCATTTCATGACCTCTCTTGACAGTGTCTTTAATCCTACCAATCTGAGCTATGAATAACTTCAAAATACTCACAAATCTTTTGCCTCAAAAACACTACTTCCTCTTCCTCAAAATTCTTCTCCTGTCTTCTTTTCTTTCTCTAATGGACTGTTTATTGCTAGTCATTCAAAAATCAATTCAATGTCACCTTCTCCCAGAAGACTTGGCACCCTCCTGTTTTAACGATATTCATCTCTGTGGCTCAGTGGTAAAGAATCTGCCTGCAATGCAGGATACACGGATTTGATCCTTGGGCCAGGAAGATCATGACCCATGGAGAAGGAAATGGCAACCCACTGCAGTATTCTTGCCTGGGAAATCCCATGGGCAGAGGAACCTAGAGGGCTATAGTCCAAGAGGTTGCAAAGTATCAGATATGACTTAGTGACTAAAAACAACAGAACAACTAATCCAATACAGCTGGTGTCCTTATAAGAAGGAAAAAAAAAAGTGAAACACAGCAAGAAGTCTATATAAAGAATTTGAAGGAGATTTGAGAGATGTTATCTACAAACCACAGAATAGCAAGGGTTGTTTTCAACACCAGAAGCTAAGAGAAAGGCATGGAACAAATTCTGTCCTAGACCCTTAAGAGAGAGCATGGCTCTGATGATATCCTGATATGGGACATTTTAAACTGTACAGTTCACAGTCATTTGTCCTATAGCCCTACAAAACTGGTATACAATGTGATAAGTACTATAAACACAGCTGCTGCTAGAAACTTTGATATTAGCAGATATTTCAGTCATGTACATCACAGAAAAAAACTGTTTCTTTCCATTTTAATTTTGGCTACATTAAATTTTATAATTGCTAGAATGATTATTTCTTCTTTTTACATAATATATAACTTAAATAATTTCAAACATCTCTTTCATCAGGAAAAATTATAATTCGGTAATTTGATCATCATTTCTTTCTTATGTAAAAATAATATGCTTGAAAGAGTTAATGAAAGTACTTCTATAAGATCTACAAAACTGTAATGTTTAAATACCTTGAGAATAGTTGACAATGCTGAAATTTACCTTAGCTGCTGTGTAAATGTTCAAAAGTCTTAACCACAGCAAGTCTGGTGAACAGATCATTCTTTGTATGTTTACTTAATGGGACAACTCTGATCTCAGCAGAGAGAAATATCTTCAGCTCACTCACTGTGCTTCGATTTGTGACAAGATGCAATCTGCCTTTCCTTAAGCTTCTTACCTTTAACAGTCTTTGGTATTTATATTGGAAGAAAAATAATAGAAAATCTTTTGTGAAAGGCTATGCTAATCCATGCAAATAAAACAAAACTGATGTGCCTATCTGTGTGACCTTCAATCTTATGCTTAAAAGGGACCTATAAAAATTGTAGGTAGAGGCCTAACTTAGGAAAAACCCTACAATCAAATATAATTATTCTACTAATCTTTATTTCACGAAGTGTCTTTGTAAGTCCCATTCTGTGTTTAAGTAGTGTTAGTAGAACCAATACTTTATCACTGACAAAAACATTTAGAAAACTAAATAGGACATTCTGATTTTATTCATATTATTTTTATTCTTCACAGATTAATAACGACAAGATGAAAAATTGACAATCTGTCAGACCATAGACATTCTTTAGCCCAGACTGTTCTTGTTGGATAACTTTAGTACCTTACAGTAAATCACATGCCAGGATCTATTAATGTACTAATACATGGCGGGGAGGGATATTTGTTTCCGTTCTGCTTTCCTAACATAAAACAAAGCCTTAAACATTTCAATAAGCTATTTAATGCTTTTATGTGTCCATGAATTGCTAGTTTTTATTTGTATTATTATACTTTGTGATAAGTGGTTGGTGTCAAAATGCATTTGGAAAATACACTTCTCAAGGTGTTAAAAGTTGGAAGACAGTTTATATATAATCTAGGAACATTTTCTCAGGATCTCTAATTCCTGTACCAGCTACTACAATGCAACTACAATAGCGTGCAAATATACACAAAATATTCTTGAAACAGAATGAGAAGAGATTTCACAAACTGGGAGAATATTTGCAAAAATATACCTGACAAATGATTGTTATACAAAATGCACACCCACAAAAAAACCTCTTTAAACTCAAAAATAAGAAAACAGACAATCCAGTTGAAAACTGGGCAAATAAATATGTCACCAAATAAGATAAAAATATGGTAAATAAACATATGAAAATTTGGCCAATATTATATATTATTTGTGAGTTACAAACTAAAACAATGAGATACCACTAAACATTTATTAGAACAGTAAATATAAAAAACACTTACAACATCAAAGGCTGACTAGGATGTGGAACAACAGGAATTTTATTCACTGCTAGTGTAAATTCAACATGGTACAGCCACTTCGAAAGACAGTTTTTCATTTTTGTATACAACTAAACATACTCATATGATATGATACAGGAATTGTAATCCTTGGTATTTACCCAAGAAAACTGAAAACTTTTATAAGGACAAAGCACAAAAACCTGTTTAGGGATGTTTACGGAAACTTTACGCATAAATGATACACTTTGGAAGCAACCAAGATGCTCTTCAGTAGATGAATGGATAAATAAACCATGTACATTCAGATAATAGAAAATTGATAGTGAAAGTGTTAGTTGCTCAGTCATGTCCAACTCTTTGTGACCCCAGAGGACTGTAAGCCCACAAGTCTCCTCTGTCCATAGAATTCTCTAGGCAAGAATACTGGGGTGGGTAGCCACACCCTCCTCCAGGGGATCTTCCTGACCCAGGGATCAAACCCGGGTCTCCTGCATTACAGACAGAGTCCTTACCACTGAGCCACTAGGGAAGACCTAATAGAATATAATGCACCAATAAAAAGAATTGAGCTATCAAGCCATGAAAAGGCATAGAGGATATATAAGTACACGTTACCAAGTGGAAGTAGTAATCTTAAAAGTCTACATGCAATAAGATTCCAACTATATAAACTTTTGGAAAAGGCAAAACTATGAGTTGGTAAAATGATCAGTGGTTTCCAGGAGTTGGGGAGGAAAGGAAAGATGAATAAGCAGAACACGGGATTTTCAGGGCAACAGAACTTTTCAGTATGATGTTATTATAGCGCTTCTATATCATTATGCATTTTTCAAAACTCTTGGAATGTACAACACCGATACTGAATCCTTTGGGTAGACTTGGGGTAGTAGTAACTTTGGGTAGACTTTGGGTCACTGTAGTTTCCTCAGTTTTAACAAATGCACCACTCTGGCATAGGGTATTAAGGGTAAGTTATATTATTTTCAGTGTATCATGTTAACCACGACTAGATGATAAAAGACATCGTGTGTGTGTGTGTGTGTGTGTGTGTGTGTGTGTTAGTTGTGTTTGACTCTTTGTGACCCCATGGATTGTAGCCTGCCAGACTCTTCTGTTCATGGGATTCTCCAGGCAAGAATACTGTATATATCATTGCATATATCAGTATGAATCTTCCTTTATTTTAAATTAAGTTTCAAAGAGAAAAAAAAATTGAAAGTTCCTGAATGATCTTTCTTTTTTTTAAAATAGCAAAATGTTTACCCATTGTCTCTATTAATTTATGAATTCATGAATAAAGTTGACTTTCAGTATAGATAGATGAATTACACATGGTTCATAATCACAGCTAACTTTCTTGTACTACAGGGACAATACATGTGTAAAAATAATTATAATCTGGGTAAAAAGCGATAAATGCCATAAGAATTATTTAAACAAATATTAAGGCATTTCAGAAATGAACATACTTTCAAGAGTTTAAATCACGTAAAGGACAGATACACTTTTTTATAAATTATTCAATGACAAAAATGAATTTCTTTCCTCATTCATTTATTTTTCCAGTGATTTGGTAAAGAACCCATTTTAAAGACGGGGTTTCCAAATTGAAATATCTGTACACAAATACTTTTCAAAGGGGCAGGCAGGTATATGAAAGTTGTAAATGTAATCAGTTTTCCAGATCTTTGTATTCCTTATTAACTTTCTTCCTAAAATTGCTCTTCTTGAAAGAAAAAGTGAAGTCACTCAGGTAACTGACTCTGTGACCCTGTGGACTGTAGCCCACCACGTTCCTCCATCCATGGGATTTTCAAGGTGAGAATGCTGGATGTGTTGCCATTTTCTTCTCCAGGGGATCTTCCTGACCCAGGGATCAAGCTCAGGTCTCCCACATTGCAGGCAGTCTCTTTACCATCTGAGCCACCAGGGATTACTTCTAATGTGGAAGCCTCATTCATGGTGTCCCCGTCATAATCTCCTATGTGGCCCTTCATCGGAGATAAAGACCATCCTTAGAACATCCTTAACCTCATAAAAAATATAGAAAGGCCAAGAGTTAAAAGAGACCTGAAACACTAAACAAAAGGACAAAACTCTAACACACTTATATTTGCAACCAGGGGTGAGAATTTGGCCTCTGGGCACCGTGCCAAACTGAATCTCTGAGACAAAGCTTTGGGTGAAGGAGGAAAGAATAACTTGAGTGATTTGCCCGTCAAAGGGGGAAACAGCAGACTCCTGCCAGGGGTATTTGATGAGGAATTTTATAACCATGGTTCAAGGGCAGAGTTGCTTATAAGGATCTGGATGTGTGCAGTGTCTGCACTCCTTTAATCTGGCCTCAGGTAGTCTGATGAATTTCTGTGGGTCCTTTAATCTGGCTTCAGATGGTATCTTGAAGAGTTCCTCAGTTAAGTTCATTAGCTCAGCCGCGTCCAACTCTTTGCAACCCAGTGGACTGCAACATGCCAGGCTTCCCAGTCGATCACCAGCTCCTGGAGCATGTTCATCGAATTGGTGATGCCATTCAACCATCTCATCCACTGTCGTCTGCTTTTCCTCCTGCCTTCAATCTTTCCCAGCATCAGGGTCTTTTCCAATGAGTCAGTTCTTCGCATCAAGTGGCCAAAATACTGGAATTTCATCTTCAGAATCAGTCCTTCCAATGAATATTCAGGACTGATTTGCTTTAGGATTGACTGGTTTGATCTCCTTGCAGACCAAGGGACTCTCAAGAGCCTTCTCCAACACTACAGTTCAAAAACATCAATTCTTCTGTGCTCAGCTTTCTTTGTAGTCCAAATCTCACATCCATATATGACTACTGGAAATACGGTAGATTTGACTAGATGGACTTTGTTGGCAAAGCAATATCTCTGCTTTTTAACATGCTGTCTAGGTTGGTCATAGCTTTTCTTCCAAGGAGCAGGCGTCTTTTAATTTCATGGGAGCAGTCACCATCTGCAGTAATTTTGGAGCCCAAGAAAATAAAGTCTCTCACTGTTTCCATTATTTCCCCATCTATTTGCTATGAAGTGATGAGACCAGAAGCCATGATCTTAGTTTTCTGAATGTTGAGTTTTAATCCAACTTGCACTTTCATCCTCGTTCACTTTCTCTTTCACTTTTCATCAAGAGGGTCTTTAGTTCCTCTTTGCTTTCTGCCATAAGGTTGGTGCCACCTGCATATCTGAGGTTTTTGATCTTGATCCTGGCAATCGATTCCAGCCGTGCTTCATCCAGCCCAACATTTCTCATGATGTACTCTGCACAGAAGTTAAATAAACAGGGTGACAATATATAGCCTTGACGTACTCCTTTTCCTATTTGGAACCAGTCAGTTGTTCTATGTCCAGTTCTAACTGTTCCTTCTTGACCTGCAAACAGATTTCTCAGAAGGCAGGTCAGGTGGTCTGGTATTCCCATCTCTTTCAGAATTTTCCACAGTTTGTTGTGATCCACACAATCAAAGGCTTTGGCATTGTCAATAAAGCAGAAGTAGATGTTTTTCTGGAACTCTCTTGTTTTTTCAGTGATCCAACAGATGTTGGCAATTTGATCTCTGAAAAGTTCCTCTGGTTCCTTTATTCTGGAATGAGGAATGCGAACATCTTCCATTTTGGGGGGGGGTTTCAGTATGTAAAGAGCTCAAAGGTATTGTTATGTATATTCCTTGAATCTAGAAATAGGGCCCTGATCCAAAGCTGCACTATTGTTACCTGATTGCTCCTCCCTTGACTCTGTATTCCTTCTCTTCTCTGGTCAGCAACTGTTTGTACCTGCCCTTTAGAACTCAGGGAAGGTCATGGAGGCTGAAACCAATTCCTCACAGAAAAGATACAAGGGACAGAGAAAGGTTTCTGTGCCCAGGAGCCCCACAGGGTCCTGCTCAGTTTCAGGTACAGGGTCTGGTTGGTGTCTCTACCTTCATGGTGTTCAAGGACCAACTGTAACCTATGAACAATATTATGTTTACTTCAGTGTTGTTTTATCTTTTATGTATAGAATCTGCATTCAGTGCCCAAAATGGGATTCTGCTCAGTTTCATAATACTTCTTTTCAATTCTTGTTTTTTAATAAAAATAAAGGACAATCAAATTAAGTATTTTGCTAATAAATTAATAAAAATTATTTTGATTATACCTAACTGTATTTCTCTAATGTAACTTAGAAAGGGTTCAAAGTATTAAGTAACTTTGTTAAAACAATTTTATTCCTATCGGTTTTATATGTGGACAAGTTTTTACGTATATATTTAAAAAGTGGAAACAAGCCACACCCATCTCATTAAAAGACATATTTCAAATAAAATTTTAGAGTTTATTTTAAACACAGATCTTGTGTATTTATTTTATTTGCTATGTATAAATTATAAGTATAATGATAACTAAATCTAGACAAAAAAGTTTTTACATTCCAAGTCTTATGTTCTGGAAAATTTAAAAATTTTATTTTATAACAAACATTTTTGCAGAAGAATATTATAGGATAGTCATAAAATATTTCCAGGCATTAATAAAAGATTATGGAATTCCTAGAATGCTGAGGAGTCATTGTCTAGGCTGAAAGTGAAAGCTGTTCAGTTGTGTCTGACTCTTTGTGACCCCATGGAGAATTTCCCAGGCCAGAATACTGGAGTATTCTGGAGTATTTCCCTTCTCCAGGGGATTTTCCCAACCCAGGGATCGAACCCAGGTCTCCGGCATTGCAGGCAGATTCCTTACCAGCTGAGCCACAAGGGAAGCTCAAGAATACTGGAGTGGGTAGCCTATCCCTTCTCTAGCAGATCTCCCCGATCCAGGAATTGCACTGGGGTCTCCTGCATTGCAGGCAGATACTTTACCAACTGATCATGTCTAGGCTAGTGCTACCCAATAGATGTATAATATGAGTCATGTGTAATTTCACATTTTCTTGTAACCAACCATATTAAAAGAAAAAAGAAAACTAAGAAAGAAACAGATGAAATCAACTTTAATAAAATATGCACTTTTATAAACTATTCAAAATGTCTTATTATTGTGTAACATGCAATCAATATCAAAATATGTCTTTGAAATTAGTGTGTATTTTATATTTATAGACCATCTCAATTTGGTTCAGATCCCCAATAGGGTACTACATGTTGGTAGTGGCTACATCATTAGACAGCTCAGGTCTAGGCCAGTGTTTCCTAAATCTTACTCACACACATGCCACTGCTGTAGTTTTTCATATTTCTATGTTATAATACATTTTCTGAATTATTGCCATTTTCACTTAATTGCATTTACTATATTGACAGTATTTTTCTCTGAATTATCATTTTACTTAAATTTATATTTATATATTCATTTTAAAAAGTGTATGTTTTTTGATTTGTTTGATATAGGCATCAACAAGAAAGCAAATACAATTTAAAATATCATTACATTTTTAACTTATATGTTGACTCTAAAGAATAAACAAATGAAAATACCACAACAGAAACAGAAACACAGAGAACAGATTAGTGCTGCCAATGGGGAGAAAGGTGGGGAAAAGACTTGATAAGAGAAGGGGATTAAGAGGTACAAACTATGAACTATGAATCATAAAATAAATAAGATATAAGGATGTGAGATACAGCACAGGGAATATAACCAATATGTACAATAAATTTAAATGGAGTGCAATTTATAAAAATATTGAGTCATTATGTTGTAAACTAATGTACATTATTTTGAAACTCATATAACATTGTAAATCAAATACAATTTAATTTTTAAAATGTTATATTTCACATAGATATTTTTGCCTAATAAACTGAGACTGAGGCTAGCTTCTCTGATGGAAGGACTGATGAAAAAATTTTAAAAAACATAAAATACATGAAAGCTTTATAAAATAATCAGGATTAAAGAGAAAAAGAACAAACTTCTCACTGCAGTCTACTTCAAAGTCTCTGCACCACCTGAAGTCATCCTGACACCATCAGCATGAGGTCTCACCCCAAGATTTAAACACTGAGAACATTTGCCAATTTTCCAGTAGAGAACATACGATCAAACTATATTTCATAACTTATTTACTATCCTATAGTTTAAGTGGGGCTTCCCTGGTTGGCTCAGACAGTAAAGAAGCTGTCTGCCAATGCAGAAGACACAGATTCAATCCCTGAATCAGGAAGGTCCCCCAGAGAAGGAAATGGCAACTCACCTCACTATTCTTGCTTGGGAAATCCCACAGATAGAGAAGCCTGGTGGGCTACAGTCCATGGGATTACAAAGAGTGGGATACAACTTATACTGAGCATGCAGGATTAGTTTAACTACTCCAATTTTTTATTAGGCCTTATTGACTTTGCCAAAGCCTTTGACTGTGTGGATCACAATAAACTGTGGAAGATTCTGAAAGAGATGGGAATACCAGACCAGCTGACCTGCCTCTTGAGAAACTTGTATGCAGGTCAGGAAGCAACAGTTAGAACTGGACATGAAACAACAGACTGGTTCCAAATAGGAAAAGGAGTACATCAAGGCTATATATTGTCCACCCTGCTTATTTAACTTATATGCAGAGTATATCATGAGAAACGCTGGGCTGGAAGAAACACAAGCTGGAATCAAGATTGCCGGGAGAAATATCAATAACCTCAGACATGCAGATGACACCACTCTTGTGGCAGGAAGTGAAGAAGAACTAAAGGACCTCTTGATGAAAGTGAAAGAGGAGAGTGAAAAAGTTGGCTTAAAGCTCAACATTCAGAAAACGAAGATCATGGCATCCGGTCCCATCACTTCATGGCAGATAGATGGGGAAACAGTGGAAACAGTGGCTGACTTTCTTTTTCTGGGCTCCAAGATCACTGCAGATGGTGATTGCAGCAATGAAATTAAAAGACAATTACTCCTTGGAAGGAAAGTTATGATCAACCTGGACAGGATATTAAAAAGCAGAGACATTACTTTGCCAACAAAGGTCCATCTAGTCAAGGCTATGGTTTTTCCATTGGTCATGTATGAATGTGAGAGTTGGACTATAAAGAAAGCTGAATGCTGAAGAACTGATGCTTTTGAACTGTGGTGTTGAAGAAGACTCTTGAGAGTCCCTTGGACTGCAAGGAGATCCAACCAGTCCATCCTAAAGGAGATCAGTCCTGGGTGTTCACTGGAAGGACTGATGTTGAAGCTGAAACTTCAATACTTTGGTCACCTGATGTGAAGAGCTGACTCATTGGAAAAGACCCTGATGCTGGGAAAGATTGAGGGCAGGAGGAGAAGGGGATGACAGGGGATGAGATGGCTGGATGGCATCACTGACTCAATGGACATGGGTTTGGGTGGACTCAGGGAGTTGGTGATGGACAGGGAGGCCTGGCGTGCTGCGATTCATGGGGTCGCAAAGAGTCAGACATGACTGAGCGACTGAACTGAACTAAACTGTACTCTAATTTGATTTTACATAAAGTTTTAAACTCTCAGAACACTTTTAATTATGTGATTTTTTTCAGTATTTCTTTGTGTTAGTGAATTTTATCATATTATGTGACCCTTCAGCCTCTTCAGTGATCTGAGATATTGTGACAAAGAGAGGAGCTAAGGATTCTGAATTTTTTTAATATCAGTAACACCTATAGAAGAGAATATATCTTTTTCTTTTCTTTTTTTAAGTTGCACATAAGTCATAGAGAAGGCTTAAGAAGGATACAGAATAAGAGATTTGGAAAATGACTCATCTCTAATTATCCGTAGGTGATCAGATGTCCAAGGCATAGACTTGTGTTCTTTCTGGTTACATTAAATGACAGTAGCCCAGAGTCATGTGTGTGTGTGTGTGTGTGTGTGTGCTTAGTCGGTCAGTCATGTCTGACTCTTTGTGACCCCATGGACTGTAGCCCACCAGTCTCCTCTCTCTGTTGGTGAGCATTCTCCAGGAAAGGATAGTGAAGTGGGTTGCCATGCCCTCTTCCAAGGGCTCTTCCCAACCCAGGGATTGAACCCAAGTCTCCCACATCACAGATTATTTATCATCTGAGCTACCAGGAAAGTCCAAGAATACTGGGCTGGGTAGCCTATCCCTTCTCCAGAAGATCTTCCTGACCCAGTAATTGGACTGGGGTCTCCTGCATTGCAGGTGGATTCTTAGCTGCCTGGATAGGTGGCTATCCAGGAAGCCCCCCAGAGCCAAATACCACATAACATTAAAATAAAATAATTCGAGCACATTTATATCAAAAAACAACCTCTAGGCACCTATGTATTTATTACTTTGAATAATTTTCCTAGCATCTCAAATATCATCTGTGATTAAGGAACATGAATATTTTCCCTGGTAATCAAATGCAGTTGCAAATAATATAGTATTTCCCACTGACAATATATTATTTTATTATGATTTACCAGTTAGATAAATATACTTGTGGAAATTTACAACTCCATAGCTTTATGTCAGATGATAAATAATTATGTTGTTAAAATTAGAGGCAGTTCCATAAGATCCTTCAGGAAATTGTCTCCAATAGAATGCAAATATACTTATCTCTAGGATATGAGGCCTCCAATGTGCCTAGTACCAAAAGACTTTCCAAAATACATTTTAGATGAATGACAAATTCCCTTCCCATTGGTAGGTCTTTAAAATAAAATACTTACAGTGCAATAAAAAAAATCCCCGAGATATAAAATTTTATGTGTTTTATAATTTCTGAACTAAAATAAATGCAGAAATGAATTGTATGAAATGATAACAATAGTGCCGTGCATCTGGGAGGGTTTTGGATAACTTTATTTTCCACCCTCTTGCAATTAAATCATATTATTTTTTATTTTTAAATAATACACAGTTTTAAAAGGCTATCCTGTTGCCAAAGAGGATACAATTTGAGTTATATCAAGAGCCTGAGACCTTACTACCTGGCAAACATTACTCCATATTGCCTTGTCTTTTGGTAGTATCCCCATCACTGCCATCTAACTTCTTTCTTCATTGTTTCCATGACAGATATATCTGTTGAATTGGGTTTAAAATGTTTACAAGCAAATTTTCTCAATGTCCAAGCTATGCCTGTAATAACTGAAGTGTTTCTGAAACCTGCATTAGTTAATTCTTCATTTAGAGGACAATTCATCAGTATTTGGGACTTCCCAAATGGATCAGTGGTAAAGAATCTGCCTGCCAATGCAGGAAATGTGGGTTCAATCCCTGGGTCAGGAAAATCCCCTGTAGGAGGAACCAGCAATCCACTCCAGTATTCTCACCTGAAAAATTCCACGGACAGAGTAGCCTTTTAGTTTACAGTCCACGGGGTCGCAAAGAGTTGGACATGACTGACCACTCCCACAGCAGTACTCAAGAGCATTTCAGTTTCCTAAAATAACCCACTCTGAGCTCTTCTAGTCTAACACAGATCCCAAACATTTCTGTTTTAAAAGATAATTGTGCTCTGAGCATCCTTCTTTTCCTTTGTATACTTGCTTAGAGTCTTCATGTAGTCCTAGAAATTTTCAGTGCTTGGTATCCTCTTAATCCTTCCCCACTTTCTCCTATTGTTTAGTCAAATGTAGATATTCTGTGGGAAATTTCACAAGAATTTTGTGCTAGATGACAAACTATACCTCTACCTTTATTTCTAACTCTGTCTCTCACCTGTCTATATCTATCTTCATCTATCTAGTTGCACACATATATGTGAGTGTATAATACACATTAAATATATAAAATTATGGGAGAAGGCAATGGCAACCCATTCCAGGACTCTTGCCTGGAAAATCCCATGGACGGAGGAGCCTGGTGGGCTGCAGTCCATGAGGTCGCAAAGAGTCAGACACGACTGAGTGACTTCACTTTCACTTTTCACTTTCATGCATTGGAGAAGGAAATGGCAACCCACTCCAGTGTTCTTGTCTGGAGAATCCCAGGGGTGGGGGAGCCTGGTGGGCTACCGTCTATGGGGTCGCACAGAGTCGGAGACGACTGAAGTGACTTAGCAGCAGCAGCATATAAAACTATATTAAAAAAAAAAACTGGTAAGCAAAGATAATGAAGTAAAAATTACCTGCAAAACTAAAACCAAGTGATAATCATTAAATTATAAAGAGAGAAAGAGAACATAAAGGTGATGGAAAAGCATTCACACACCTATGAATCACATCTACTGAAGGAGCTTAATTTTTAAAAAGTCTTCAAGGAAGAAGTTAATGTTTGTAGAGTATTTATTGTGTGTTAAGTATTACAAGGTTTGTGGGTTCACATACAGTCTAAGTAATAAAATTTATCTTCCTGTAGCTAACTTTTTAAGAAGATTTAGTGGTTCAATTGTGTAAGTTTGAGATTCCAATAAATCTATTTCTCTGGAAAGCCTTTTATCTATTACAGTTCATTACTAGAAATTTTAAGCTTATAAGTGAAAAACCAAGATCAGGGAATGAGCAGTTTAATATTTAGAAATCTTTGTTCTCTCTGGCTAATGATCCTTTTTTGTTTGTCTCTAATGACCTGGATCTAAATCGTCTCTAACCTTCTTCTCTTTATCTTTCTGAGAAGGGCAATGGCATCACAGCGATTAAAGTCTAAATGACTTATTAAAAACTATTCCCACTTTTATAACATATGACATCACGTAAATAGCTTTTATTCTAACAGAATCCTATCCCTCATTTTTTTGTGGAAGTTTGACTATTTTCAAACCTACAAGAAAGTAAAATGAACATCCATATAAATATTCACTTAGATCAGAAGTCTGCAAACTACAGTTTCATGGAAAATTTCAGCTTGTAAGCTGTTTTTGTAAGTAGTTTTCAGAACAAAGCTATGTCCATTCATTCGTATTTTTTTGTTGGCTGTTTTTGCACTACAATAGCAGTGTAGTGGTTGTAACAGAGATCATATGGACCACAGATCCTAAAATATTTACTGACTGCCATTTCAGAGACAAAGTTTGTCAAGACTTGATTTAGAGTCACCGATTATTAACATTTTGTTATATTTACTTTGTCTCAACCTACATATAATTTGATATATATTAAGAGATAGATACATACATCCATTGTTGTTGTTCAGTCACTCAGTCATGTCTGACTCTTTGCAACCCCATGGACTGCAGTGTGCCTGGCTTCCCTGTCCTTCACCATCTCCTGGAACTTGCTCAGACTCATGGCCATAGAGTCACTGATGCCATCCAACCATCTCGTCCTCTGTTGTCCTATTCCCCTCCTGCCCTCAATCTTTCCCAGCGTCAGGGTCTTTTTCTATGAGTCACATCAGGCGGTGTAAGGAAGAGCAAATTAGCCAAGATGGTGTGGTCAGACTCTCTCGCCCCAGCCTTTCACTCTTGCCGCACATTTTGTAAATAATGATTATGTAACAGCTGAGATCACTTATAGCACTGTGCATGCGGGTCATGAGGTACTTCTTGGTCATGGCACTTTGTGCAATGTGCCTGTATGAGCTTCACAATGAAAGCCCTGGCTGCTACTGCATCAGGGCTACATTGGAGCAACATCATGGTTTGGTTCGATGAGGTTATGTTATGGTTTCGTTGTGGCTGCTGCTGTGACTGCTGTGTCAGCCAGGAGAGAATAAACGTGTCTGCAGTTCCTATGGCTCCTCGAGTCTTCTTGCAGCCTCTTAGTTCATACTTTGCCTACCCTGTGTTCAAAGAACAGTGCAGACAGTGTGAACAGGATCAGCAACACAACTGGTGTAGTCAGCAGGATGGAGAGCAATACAGGTGGCCAAAGTATTGGCCATACATACATGTACACTTACATTCATACATATACACATACTTTTTTTTTTTTTCTGAGCCATTTGAAAATAAGTTGTGACATAACAATGAGTCATAAGAACAAGGGCAATCTCCCATATGGTCACATTACAATAATCAAGATATTTTAACAGTGGTACAATAATGTATGTAATATTTGATCCATATTCAAATATCTCCAGTTGTCCCAATTCAGCATTTAAAGAAGGATCATGTAGTGTATTTGGTATCATAGTTCTTGAGACTCCGTTATTCTATCGTGCCTTTTATCTTTTACGACATTCACAGTTTTACAAAGGCCAAAACAATCATCCTAGGTCTAATGATTTTGATTTGTGTGATGGTTTCCTCTTGAATATATTAAATATATTGGTAAAAACATTACACAGAAAATGATGCATACTTCCTACTTCATCATCAAAAGGGCTAATGATGGCAGTTTGCCCTATTAATATTACTGGTGAGTTTGACTTACTCTGATAAGATGGGATTTGTCAAACATCCATTTTAAAGGCATACTTTTTCTTTGTCATTGATGAGTAGTGTGTATCTTGAAACTATGTGAATCCCTTCATCTCAGTTTTATGTTACGCATTTTATCCATGGATGATCTTTACCTGAATAAATTATTACATTGGGAAACACAAAATGAAAATTATCTTATTCCATAGTTCCTTCTACAATCGGGGCTTCCCTGATAGCTCAGTTGGTAAAGGATCCACCTGCAATGCAGGAGACCCAAGTTTGATTCCTGGGTCAGGAAGATCCCCTAGAGAAGGAATAGGGTACCCACTCCAGTATTCTTGGGCTTCCCTTGCAGCTCAGCTGGTAAAGAATCCGCCTACTATGCAGGAGACCTGGGTTCAGCCTCCGGGTTGGGAAGATCCCCTGGAGAAGGGAAAGGGTACCCACTCTAGCACTCTGGCTTAGAGAACTCCATAGACTGGCTTAGAGAATTCCATGGGGTCGCAAAGAGTTGAACACAATTGAGTGACTTTCACTTCTACAATTATTGGTTTGCGTTTCTTTTGTAAAGATAGAAGATTTTATGTTTAAAAATATCATTATAGAATCATGGATTTTTATTTATGCAGTATGAAAGTATACATCACATTTTATTTTCTTAATAGTTACAAAACATTTTCTTGTGATGAGGACTTTTAAGATATATCCTCCTAGCAACTTTCAAATACATCTCCTGTATGTTATTCTATACAGTATTATTCATCTGTAGTCACCATGCTGGTTTTCCTGGTGGCCCAGACAGTAAAGGGGCTTCCCTGGTGGCTCAACTGGTAAAGACTCTGCCTGCAGTGTGGGAGACCTGGGTTCTATCCCTGAGTTGGGAAGATCCCCTGGAGAAGGGAAATGCTTCTCACTGCAGTATTCTGGCTTAGAGAATTCCATGGACTGTATAGTCCAAGGGATAGCAAAGAGTTGGACACAACTGCGTGATTTGCACTTTCAGACAGTAAAGAATCTGCCTGCAATGGGGGAGACTAAGGTTTGATCCCTGGGTCAGTAAGGTACCCTCGAGAAGGAAAGAGCTACTCACTCCATTATTCTTGCCTGGAGAGTTCCATAGACAGAGGAGCATAGCAGGCTATAGTCCATGGGGTCACAAAGAGTCAGACACGGCTAACGCTTTCACTTTACTTTCATTCACCATTCCGTACATTACATCCCAGATGATTTTATTTTTTGACTCACTTCACACATTTCATCCACCCCTGCCTCTGGCAGCAACCAGTTTGTTCTCTGTACCTATGAATATGGATGTCATTGTTGTTAAACATATACTCTATGATGCCACTTAAACGTGGCATCACACACTATTTGTCTTTCTTCATCTGATTTATTTCACTTAGCATAATGCTCTCAAGGTTCACCCATGTTGTTGCAAGCGGCATGATTTCATTATTTTTTAAGGCTGAGTAATTACCCTGTTGCAGTGTGTGTGTGTATATACATAATGTTCTCTTTATCCACTCACCCATTAATGGTGTTGTTTCTATATATTTGCTGTTGTGTACTTGTATCTTTCCAAATTAGCATTTTTGTTTTCTTCAAATAAATACCCAGAAGTGGAATTTCTGGATCATATGTAGCTCTATTTTTAACTTTTTAAGGAAGCTACATACTGTTTTGCATAGAGCTGTACAAATTTACATTCACATAAGTTGTGCACAAGGGCTCCCTCTTCTCCATGTTCTCACCAATACTTGTTATTTTCTATCTTTTTGATAATAGCCATTTTGACGGATGTGAGGTGATATCTCACTGTGGTTTTGAATTGTATCTCCTCAAGGACTAGTGATGTTGAGCATCTTTCATAGACCCAATGGTCATCTGTATGTCTTCTGTCTGGATAGATATTTCTTTAGTCAAATTATTATTATTATTTTTCTATTTAATTGTAAGAGTTCTTTATATAATTTTGGATATTAACCCCTTATGAGATATATGATTTATAAATATTTTCCCCATTTAGTAAGTTGCCTTTTCATTTTTGTCAATGGTTTCCTTTACTGTGTAAAATCTTTTTAATTTAATGTAGTTCTACTTGTTTATTTTTGCTTTTCTTGTCTTTGTTTTGGGGTCAAATCCAAGGAATCATCACCAAACCTGATGTCAAGAATCTTACCACTCATGTTTTCTTGTAGGAGTTCAAATGGTTTTAGGTCTTATGTCTAAGTCTTTGACCTATCTTGGCTTAATTTTTGTATATGGTATAAGATATCCATCTAGTTTCATTATTTTGCAGATTGCTGTCCAGCTTTCCCCATCACCATTTGTTCTTTCCTCATTGAATATTTTTGACTCCTTTGCAATAAATTAATTGTCCATGTATGAATGGGTTTATTTCTGGACTCTATTCTGTTCCATTGATTTTTCTTTCTGTTTTTATTTCAATACCATCCATTTTTTAATAGTTGAATTTTGTCAGAAGTTATTGGAAACCTTGTCGAATCAGCTACCTTGTTCATTTGGAGAAATGCATTATGTCTTTGAATTCTAAGACAACAAAATATTCTAGGCTAAGTTTTAATTCTTTTCTCCCAAACTTGTCTTCCATTCCTCCAAAGATTCCTAGTTTTAGTGAGAAAGTTATGTAGACACCAGCATCTAGTTTGAGGTGTGTTCATTGCTGCTGGGGATTTAAACAAAAACTAGAAAATTTTTAATCCTAATAATTTTTTCTTAATGATAGATTCTCACCTCTAATTCAAATCAAATGATCTATGGTTCTTCCTGATCTTTCTTCATTCTATATTTTGATCTCCTCTTTCTTATACTGAGAATTTTGATTCTCAAAAATTCAGGATATTTACTTATTTGGTTTACCTTACCAGGTAGACAAAATAGATTCACAATCATGATATCAATAACATTGCAAAAAGTGACTTTATTCTGTGAAGTTCAGGGCTGATTTTGCAACTACTTTTGTTCTTAGAATATATTTCACTGAGTCTTTACAGTCAGAGGGGCTTCCCTGGTGGGTCAAATGGTAAAGAATTGGCCTGCAATACAGGAGACCCTGGTTCAATCCCTGGGTCAGGAAGATCCCCTGGAGAAGGAAATGGCAACTCCGTCCAGTATCCTTGCCTGGTGAATTCCATGGACAGAGAAGCCTGGTGAGCTACAATCCATGGGTCATGAAGAGTCAGGCACGACTGAGCAACTAACCCTGTCCCTTTCACCTTGCAGTCAGGGGACTCTTTTCAAAAGTTATTTGAATTAATTCTTTACTTTCTGTGTGATTATGTTATTAATTTGATATTGAGTTTAACTTGCTTCTGTTAGTGTACAATATTAGAATTTGCTTTATCTTTATTTTAAATTTAAACTTCCTTTTCTAAAAATGTAAAACATGTACATAGTTCAAAAGGTTTCAAAACTTAAACATATACATGCCAAGAAATCTCTTTCTCACATATATCCCTACCATGTCAGCCACACGTTTCTGTATGTGAACATTTTTACTGGTTTGTGATTTACTAGTCTGTTTCTTTAAAAAGAAATAAGAAAAAATGTGTTTTCCTTTTATTTCTAAAATAAAATCAGCTTATTATAAATAAACTTTTTCATCTGTTTATCAGAATAATATATCCTGGAAATAACTCCACATTAGTTTGCATTTTTTTAAATATCTTTTTCTCTAGTTAAATAAAACTCTAACTTTGGATGGACCATATTCTATTCAACAAGTTTCTTATGAATGGGAATTGAGGTCATCTTCAATATGTGCTGCTACAAATAATAGTGTAACAATAAACTAGTGTGTATTCTTTGTCAGATTTATACATTTGAACAACAGTTCTAGAAGGGTATCTATGAGTTGAAAAAGAAAATGTTTTGTTAGGTTTTGCCATATTTCTCTCCATATTGTCTAACAAGATGTAAAATATCTTTCTCTAAAAGTTCACTACTGTGTTGATTTGTTTTTAAATTTTTGTCAGTCTTATAGGTGAGAATTGATACCTCAGTGTTATAATAAGTAAATTTTTGAACATCTTTTCATATGATAAAATCACTTTTAAAGTTCATGTTGAAAAATTATATATGTATATAATATAGGATATAGGTTATATACGTAAATCTCAATTGTCAATTTTTGTATCACTCATATTTTACAGCCTTGTCAAATCCACTTACTAATTTTAGTAGTTTATTTAGATCCCTTAATATTTTCAATACAAATAATCATAGCATCTATCTATAATGAGAATTTTATGTATTCCTTTAAAACTATTATAAAGTTTGTTATTTTTCATCGCCCTTTGTCAAATAGATGTAGTAGGAATGAAAATACAAGACAAGGAGAAAACATTCAACACTTCAATACTAAGTATAATGTTAGTATGTAATATTAGGGTCTGACTCTTTTTGTTTGTTTTTATTTTTTAATTCAGACTTGCAGTCTTAGTTCAAGTGATTAATCTATCTGCATGTAATGCAGCAATTAATGGGCTCTACCATCTGTCTTGCTATTTATTTTCCTTTATTCCTACTCTCCTGCATTATTTTTGATTAACTGAACTTTTATATGGTCATTTTAATTTATATAATCTAACATAAAGATGATATAGTCTTTTGCATTTTCTTTTAGAGGTTAATTTATAGATTGCAATACATATATTTGTTTCATCACAACAATCTTAAATGAGTATTTTTTTATTACTTTATAAATAATGAAAGAAATGCAGAAAAGATTGACTCCATTTATCCTTTATTTTCTGTGCTCTGTTACTAATACTTACACATATACTTAAACTTGTGTTCATAAACATGTTTATAAACTTCACAAAACCTTATCATTACTGTTACAAGTATTATTTTATTTGTACACATATTTACCTTCCTAGTACTTTTATTGTTTTTTACAGTTTCAGGCTTTCATCTAGGGTAATTTTTCTTCAGTTTGAGGAGCTTCCTTTATTTCTTATAGTGAGAGTCAGCTTGAGATATATCTCTCAGCTTTAGTTTGTCTAAAAACAGGTTTCTTTTGCCTTCTAAAAACAGGTTTCTTTTGCCTTCTAAAAACAGGTTTCTTTTGCCTTCATTATTAAAAGGTATTGGTGGGGGTGGATACAGAATTCTGTTTTGATTGTTTATCTTTTAGCAATTTATAGATGCCATTGTTTCTGTCTTTTGTTATACCTTCTAAAAAGTCAGCCATAAATTTTATTGTTGAATCTTTGAAGTAAAGTTTTTTTTGTACCTGGCTTCAGTTCCAGCATTTTCTTTGTCTTTAGTTTATAATTGGCTGTGATAAGCTTATGTATGCTTTTATTTGTATGCGTGCTGCTTTGGGTTTGTTAAGCTTTTAAAACCTGTGAGATATCTTTAGTTTTGGAAATTTCTCAGGCATCAATTTGCAATATTTTTTCTCTCTCATTCACTCTTTGTAGGACTCCATATATAACTATCTAGATTGCTTGACGACGACCCATGTGTTTACTATGTTTTGCTCATTTCTTTCCATGCTTATCTTTGTTGTTCTGTCTTCGAGTTTAATAACTTGAAGCTTCTGTTGTCTAATCTGCTTCTAGGCTCTCCAATTTCTAATTTCAGATATTTTAGGGGTTTTAAAAATAGAACATTCATTTGATTATTCATTAAGATTCAAAGTTTCCATAGAACCTCTTCAATTTTTCACCCACTTTTCTTACCCTTCTTTACCTCTGTTTGCTTAAGTTTTTATTATAGTTATTTTAAAATCCTTGTGTGTTAACCCAATAACTAGATCTATGTTGGGTTTGCTTTTACTGTCTATTTTATCTCTTGGTCAAGGATTACATTTTCCTTTTTATTCACATGCCTCATAATTTTTATTGGATGCAACAGAACTTGTTGGGATTGATTTTATTTTTCCCTGGAATGGTTCTTTCTTTCCTCTGTTAGACAGATTAAAGGGCTAATTGTTTCTATCAAATTCAGGATTTAACAGTGTTTATATAGAGCTGTAGTTTTAGTAAAACTCAGGTTACCTTTAGTTCATCTCTGTTCCTCAGAGATAAACCTGCAAAGCTTTTGCTTCAGAACATGGGTCTCTGTCTCACTGAAAAAAACTTTGAGATATTTAGGTATGCCCTGTATCAGTTTTGAGCTGTTTCTTCATTCTGTTACTCTTATGAAGTTTTAGCTGATAATAACTATTACAAGAAGTAAACTTTGCTCAAGATGAGTTAAAAATTGCTTTATTAGAAAGATATGGGATAATTCATAGAAGTACAGGAAAAATTATACAGCCAAACGCTGGAAAAAGATAGTCTTATTCCTTAAAATGCTATTAGCAAGGTAAGACCATTCCAATTTTTAATCTCTATATTTCCTTAATTTTCAAATCATTAAGGAAAAGAATCTGATTGGTCTAGCTTGGTATAGGTCACATCCTTGGATCAATCTATTTTATCCTGGCCATTGCAGTTATTGTACACACACATGGTAACCATGGAATATATCCTATATGTTAAAAAAAAAATTCCCAAAGAAAGGGAAATACTTGAGGTTCAACAAGTATATCCTCAAATTTTACACATTTATATTTTACCTGGGAATGTCTGGGAAAAGTAACCTGAAGAGAGTCTCTAATGAAAATTATAGACACCCAGGGAACCTGTTAAATAAAGGAAAATTTATGATAAATTAGTATTAGAAAATTCTCAAATATGCTTTTGTCAACATTTTATGGTATTTCTGAAGGATAACCCATGGATACTTTGAGAAACTTAATTCTGCTGCATTAATTGCTTCATTTTTTTCTTTCAACATAACCATTGGTTTAGTCATTGGGGATAGAAAGGTGTTTCTAAGATTATTGATCTTAATTAGCTCAAGATTAATACAGTGTGGTCAACCAACCACACCAACTATTGTAATGTAGTGTGATATAGGTAAGCCTAGGGTTTAGGGAAGTCTGTGTTGTTGAGTTTTTGTTTTGTGCTTTTCCATTTTATTTACCAGAGGAAATGATAATTAACTATCAGGAAAAGTGAAAGTGAAAGTTGCTCAGTCGTGTCCAACTCGTTGTGACCCCATGAACTATAGACCACGGAATTCTCCAGGCCAGAATACTGGAGTGGGTAGCCTTTCCCTTCTCTGGGGATCTTCCCAACCCAGAGATAGAACCAGGGTCTCCCACATTGCAGGCGGATTCTTCACCAGCTGAGCCACAAAGGAAACCTCAGGAAAAACTATCACGGAAGAGTTTTCTAAATATTTGTTACTTATGCTAAAACAAGTTCTCTTGGCTTTGCTCCTGATGTATTCCACTAAAAGTTTCCACTGATTTCCAGGGTTGATTCAGCTGATCTGGCTGATAAGCAATGTGTACCTCTCCTATTTGATTGATCCACAAGCTACACTTGGTCAAAAAGACAATTTTGCTTAAAAAATGACAACAATGCTCTTAACATAGTCTAAAGATACGCATTTGAAGGTGAACTTGTTTTGCTAAAGAAATGGAAATTTTTTTCATTTTGACACGCCATTGTTTTGTTGCTTAAGTGGCTAAGTCACGTCTAACTGTTTGGCGACCCCATGGACTGTAGCCCACCAGGCTTCACTGTCCATGGGTTTTCCCAGGCAAGAATACTAGAGTGGGTTGCCGTTTCCTTCTCCACTGACACGTCATAATATATTTTAAATAATAGATTACCCCTGAAGTTCAAACTCTTAACCTGTAAAAGTATGACAACAGGAAAGAGGAAGTAAGGAGAAAAAGAAGCAATGATCTGCATCCCCATTTGTGACACAAAATGGGCTTCTCTGACTCAGATGGTGAAGAATCTGCCTGCAATGTGGGAAACCTGGGTTCAATCCCTGGGTCGGGAAGATCCCGTGGAGAAGGAAATGGCGACCCACTCCAGTATTCTTGCCTGGAGAATTCAATGGACAGAGAAGCCTGGAGGGCTACAGTCCATGTGGTCACAAAGAGTTGGACACAACTGATCGACTAACGCTGTTACACAAATGCAAGACTCGAAGAGGCATGAAGCTGGATGGCTGTGCCAAGTCTATAGTTTGAAAATAATCCAGGCTTTGTTTCCTTGGTCACTGTGTTGTCTTTGTCAGGATTTTAGAAGTTGTCCTATGTATATAAATAGTTACAAAGAGCTAAAGCATAGATTAAAATATGTATGTATTCAGAATCGCCTGGTGATCCAGCAGTTAGGACTGGGCACTTTCACTGCTGTGGCCTAGGTTCAATCTCTGGTCAGGAAGTAAGATCTTGCAAACCACAAGACGTGACCAAAAAAAAAAAAAGTGTATATATCATGTGTACAGTTTGGTTACTTGTCACAAGTGATCATAACTGTGGAACCGATCAACAATGAATAGACAGGAAATTGATCATTGCTGTCATTCAGTTACTCAGTCGTGTCTGACTCTTTGCAACCCCATGAACTGCAGCATTCCACGCTTCCCTGTCCTTCATTATCTCCCAAAGTTTGCTCACATTCATGTCCTTTGAGTCAGTGATGCTATCTAACCATCTCATCTCATCCTCTGCTGCCCTCTTCTCCTTTTGCCTTCAGTCTTTCCCAGCATCAGGTCCTTTTCCAGTGAGCTGGCTCTTTGCATCAGGTGGCCAAAGTATTGGAGCTTCAGCTTCAGCACCAGTCTTTCCAATGTATATTTAAGGTTGATCTCCTTTAGGATTGACTGGTTTTTCCTCCTGGCTGTCTAAAGGGACTCTCAAGAGTCTTCTCCAGCACCGCAGTTCAATTCTTAAACCATCCAGAAAGACCCTTTTGTGCCCCTTCTAGACATTGATCCCACCAACTAAGGGAAACCACTCTAGACAATACACAGTATCTGAATTGTAATTTAAATTCAAGGAGGACCTAGTTATTTATAAAAGGTGACATGAGTTTTTAAAGTTAAAAGACCCCAGTTGTAAAGGAAAATCCTTGGCATCCATAACTGAACAGAAGTTCAACTCCCCCAAAAAATGATCTCTCTTTTTACAGAGGTTTTAAAATTATTGATTAGAACATTTCCATTTAGAGTTTAGTTGCAGAACTCAAATATTATAAAATTTAAGATTTTGCAAATAAACTAGTCTCTGTACAGTTTTTCATTTATGGACTTATAAAAGTTGTTCGAAACCCCTTCCTAGGCATCCTGAAAGTCTTCGATTTTTAAGTTCATTTGTGTTTTGTACTTCTGTGTATTTTAATACTACTCTAGGGTATTTTAGAATAGAAATTAATTTTGAAGGCTTATTATTAAAATGATATCCAAGATAATTTAATCTTACACATTAAAATGAATAGCTATTTTCATGTATGATTTTATTGACTTTATATGATGAAAATACAGGCAATTTTTTAAAGTTGATATTTATTGTTTTAGAAGTTTTTCTCACCACTACAAATTCCAAGCATGTACAAACATTTAAAATGGATCTCTGGTTATGATTTCCCTTGGAGGACCCCTCCATCGAATACTGAATCCATCAAGCTCCTTAACATGAGATGAAAAGTCCTTTATGACCTAGACTCATCTTCTTCTGTATCTTAAATCAACAATCTCCATTATATTACAAAAAAATTGCAAACCACTGGTAGTTTCCTGGTAAATATTGTAGTTTTCCATCACAATATAAGTACTTCTTCTGCTGAATAGAGTAAGGTTTCTACTCTTTGTATGGCTCAAAGTTCCACTCATCTTGCAAACCCCAGCTCCAGTTTTTCCTTCACTAAGCACTTCCCTGGTGGCTCAGTAGTAAGTATTCTACCTGCAATGCAGGAAACATAAGAGACACAGATTAAATCCCTGGGTCAGGAAGATCCCTTGGAGAAGAGAATGGCAATCCACTCCATTTTTCCTGCCTGGGAAATACCATGGGCAGAGAAGCCTGCAGGCTACAGTCCCTGGGGTCACCAGAGTCAGACATGACGTTAGCAGCTAAACCACCACCACCACAAATGTGATGGTCCGTGAGGACCAACTTTAATCTCATTTTCAAGTTTGTTACCTCTTACTTTCTTTTACAGAATTTCTTTCCACCAAGTTTTAATGATCTGAATTTCTGAGTCACTTTTATAATATTATGAGTTTCTAAGGAGCAAGGACTATTTCTTAAGTACCTTTACCTGATATACTGCAAGCACTTATCAAATAATTGTTTAGGTATGAAGAAGTCTTCATGCAGTTCTTACAATGATAGAAAAATAACGTAGAGATTTTAAAGTAGTTAGTTCTGAAGTACTCTAGGGTTTTTTCTTGTGTTGAGACTAAATTTAGTTAATCCCCAGAACGTAATGAATCTGATTTCTCCTCTTTGTTTCTAAAGGTTATCATGTTTCATGAAATCGTAGAGCTTAAAAGAAAAATAAAAAAAAATCTTAGTGACTGAGGCCAAAATCTTCAGCAAAGTGATAAGAGAAGTAAGAAACTGTTTTATGTTATAGAATCTGTTTAGAAACAGGATGTTGCACAAGCCTCCATGAGAGCTCTGAAGCCTTGTCTCCCTAACTGTTTCAAAAGCAGCCTGGGGTAGGCAATCTGTGACCATCCTTTCTGTCCTGTTTCCTGAATTTACTTCTTTGCTTCATTTTTCCCTATAACTTCTTACACTGTGTAAGAAGTTTCTCTCTATCAACAAGCAGGATTTCAGTTCCATAAGAAATAGGAGTCTGTTCTGACTGCCCATAATAAATCTGCTTTCTAGATACTACAATAAGTCATTATAATCAAATATAAAATAAGAAAAATAATTTTATTTTAAAAATATTGATAGCCCAAGTATCTATTTCTTGGTGATTTGGCTACATTTTCAAGACATTTTATTTGAGGATTTATTTTAAAATCACTGAAACTATCACTTTAGCTTGGATCATGTCTACAGGCCTGAAATAAATTGACCATACTGTGCAGAGCCATCAGAAAGGAATTGTGCCCAATCCCCTAAGTCTCTGCAGATGCTCTGTAGCTAAGTCAGTCCAAACTGATCATTATTGTGGCCACACTGAGTGGTTTTACTGTGCCACTGGCGTGATGCTTGGCTATAAAAAGACTTGCCCTTGAGTGAAAACATTTTTGTATTTTCTACTAGCATAGTCTCCCATTTCCAATGACATTAGGAAGTAAAACATCTTGCTTTTTAAATATGGCCATTTTCATTTATGATTTTTTATTGTCCTTTAAAAATAAAAAGCCATGCAAAATGATATAAAGCCTCTGAAATGCAGATTTCCCGGGAATAAATGTAACCTTGTGATTGATTACATATCTGTTGGTCAGACTATTCAAAATGACTCTTCATGTCATTTTGGAAATGAAACTAGGTTAATATTTAATATAGCTATAAATGAATATAAACACATATAGTGATTAATGTTTCATCTACCAAAGCGTTTTTATCAAACATAAACACAGCAATTTTAAAAAATAGCTAAATCGTGTAGGAGAAATGGAAAGATTAAAAAAATTACTTTAAGGCTTATTTAAAAAATTATCATACTGGATGCATGGTACTGGCACAAAGACAGAAATATAGATCAATAAAACAAAATAGAAAGACCGGGGATAAATCCACACACCTATGGACACCCTTTGACAAAGGGGGCAAAAAAATACAAAAAGGACAATCTCTGTAACAAGTGGTGCTGAGAATACTGGTCAGCCACCTGTAAAAGAATGAAACTAGAACAATTTCTAACATCATACACAAAAATAAACTCAAAATGTATTAAAGATCTAAATGATAGGCCAGAAACTATAAAACTCTTAGAGGAAAACATAGGCAAATACTCTCTGACATAAATCACAGCAAGATTCTCTATGACACACCTCCCAGAGTAATGGAAATAAAAACAAAAATAAACAATGGGACCTAATTAAACTTAAAAGCTTTTGCACAATGAAGGAAACTATAAGAAAGGTGAAAAGGCAGCCTTCAGAATGGGAGGAAATAATAGCAAATGAAACAACTGACAAAGAATTAATCTCCAAAATATACAAGCAGCACAATTCCAGAAAAATAAATCACCCAATCAAAAAATGGTCCAATCAGGAAACGTCTGTTCTCCAAAGAAGACATACAGATGGCTAACAAACACATGAAAAGATGTGCAACATCACTCATTATCAGAGAAATGCAAATCAAAACCACAGTGAGGTACCATCTCAGGCCAGTCAGATGGTTGCCATCGAAATGTCTACAAACAATAAAAGCTGGAGAGGGTGTGGAGAAAAGAAAACTCTCTTACACTGTTGGTGGGAATGCAAACTAGTACAGACACTATGGAGAACAGTGTGGAGATTCCTTAAAAAACTAGAAATAGAACTGCCACAGGACCCAGAAATCCCACTGCTGGGAATACACACCGAGGAAACCAGAATTGAAAGAGTCACATGTACCCTAAATTTCATTGCAGCACTGTTTACAACAGCTAGGACATGGAAGCAACCTAGATGTCCATTGGCAGACAAATGGATAAGGAAATTTTGGTACATATACACAACGGAATATTACTCAGCTGTCAAAAGGAACACATTTGAGTCAGTTCTAATGAGGTGGATGAAACTCAAGCCTATTATACAGAGCGAAGTAAGTCAGAAAGAGAAACACCAATATCAGTATATTAACACATATATATGGAATTTAGAAAGACAGTAATGACAACCCTGCATGCAAGACAGCAAAAGAGACACAAATGTAAAGAACAGACTTTTGGACTATGTAGGAGAAGGCGAGGGTGGGATGATATGAGAGAATAGCATTGAAACATGTATATTATCATATGTAAAATAGATGACCAGTGCAAGCTCGATGCATGAAGCAGGGCACTCAAGGCTGGTGCTCTGGGACAACCCAGAGGGATGGGGTGGGGTGGGAATTGGAAGAGGAGATTCAGGATGGGGTACACACGTACACCTGTGGCTGCTTCATGTGTATCTATGGCAAAAACCACCACAATGTTGTAAAGTCAGTAGCCTCCAATTAAAATAAATTAATTACAAAGTTACCATACTGGATGCAATCAAAGTTGTTAACAGTAGTTTCTTCTGAACATATGCATAATAGATACGTAGATAGAGTTTGATCTATATATGTATATATCATATTTGTGTATCAGTTCAGTCACTCAGTCATGTCCGATTCTTTGCAACCCCATGAATTGCAGCATGCCAGGCCTCCCTGTCCATCACCAACTCCCGGAGTTTACCCAAATCCATGTCCATTGAGTGGGTGATGCCATCCAGCCATCTCATCCTCTGTCATCCCCTTCTCCTCCTGCCCCCAATCCTTCCAGCATCAGGGTCTTTTCCAATGAGTCAGCTCTTCTCATCAGGTGGCCAAAGTATTGGAGTTTCAGCTTCAACATCAGTCCTTCCAATGAACACCCAGGACTGATCTCCTTTAGGATGGACTGGTTGGATCTCCTTGCAGTCCAAGGGACTCTCAAGAGTCTTCTCCAACACCACAGTTCAAAAGCATCAATTCTTCGGTGCTCAGCTTTCTTCACTGTCCAATTCTCACATCCATACATGACTGCTGGAAAAACCATAGCCTTGACTAGTTGGCTATGACTTGTGTATAGTCTACAAGTAAAATTGAGCTGCTGCTTTGCATTATGGTAATTTATAGTGCTAGGTATTAATCTATTTTAAATGAAGTTTTCACAAGAGGGATTATTTCTTTTCTAATTTTTTCCCTCCTTGTGCTGTGTGCTAAGTCACTTCAGTCCTCCCCAACTGAGTGCCACCCTATGACTGTAGCCCGCCAGGCTCCTCTGTCCATGGGTTTCTCTAGGCAAGAATACTGGAGTGGGTTGCCATGCCCTCCTCCAGGGGTTCTTCCTGACCCAAGGATTGAACCTGTGTCTCTAATGTCTCCTGCATTGGCAAGCAGTTTCTTTACCACTAGAGCCACCTGTAAAGGAGTGGAATCCCTCTTTGGCATTCCATGAATAAAAAAAAAAAAAGTCAAGAAAAATAGAAAAAAAAAAACTCCCTTAAAATCCTAAATAAAAATGTAATAAAAAGGATATCAGAAGATGTATTGATAGTGAATCATCTATATGTGTCTACTCAGGGTTATTTGAGAAAATTCAATATTTACCTTTGTTATATATTTTCACAGAATTTCTGTTTTTATTGCTCCTTTGGCATTCTAGGTTAAAGCCTTGTCTGTTGTTGAAATAGTTTTTATTTTTGTCAACTAACCATTTTGTAATTTTGTTCAAAACATATTTATTGAGCAAACATTGTATGCCAAGAATTGGTAGATTAATAAGAAAAGTCTCATCTCATAAAAGTCACAATTCAGCGTAGCCCTAGAGCATGTTCATAACTGTGTAAGTTAACAGGGCCACATGTGCAGCATCTTGTCAGCCACACAGGAGGAAGGACCTGATGTTCTCATGAGAGGTAGAAATGTCAGGGAAATTTTTTCAGTAGCTAGGGATACTTAAGTGTTAATGAAATTCAATTTCAAAATTAATGCCCAATTTTAACAAACCATTTATACAAAAGATTCTACCTAAAACTGTTGTTTCCTCTATTGTTATCAAATGTGTTTTAATTCTTGCATGTCCTTTCTGGGGAAAAGAAAATGACTAGTAATGCATTTTAAACAATCCATGCTGAGATTAAAATATATAATAATATTGTTATTTAAAGATAAAATGTTATTCTCAATGCCCTATCCCTTTCTCTCATCTTTCTTACCTCTATGATCCCACTTTCTTCGTTATGATAATCCACAAAAAAGTATTTGTCTGGTAAAATTTTGTTTTCAAGTTTTAATGGCCAAGTGGGCCTTGGATAAATATACAGCAGTGCCCTCTACTGGACAGAAGCCCATGGACACGATCACATGGACAAATGTTTTTTTCTTCACAGGGGAAGAGAAAGGAAGAATATCTTGTTATAGGAAACTCAATAACCAGTTTAAAAACAAAAATCAGAAGAGTCTGCTAAAAACAGTATTGTATAACTTTAAACTTAAGGCATTTACCACTACTTTGACCTGCTTTTAGTGCCTGCGTAAACCCAGGTACTTAGCACAGCTTAGTCGCCAATATGAAGATGAGATATAAGCAAACTTCCTGTTTTCTCTAGGAAATTAGTTGCTTTTGGGAAAGTGTCCATTTCTAACCAAAATATTATGTCCAGTTTTTTTTTTTTTTTTTAATTTGTATTTGCTTTTAGAATGTTCTCCTTCAGTGGAAGAATTACCATTCTACTTTATAGATAGCCAAATTTTGGTGATTTTAATTACAAATTTAAAGGTGTTCAATTGAGCAGATATTTATCATAGTGAATATTACATACACTGTAATATTTATACTTTTGAAAATTTTATATTCAAGAAAGGTTAAGTTTCTTAATAAGACAAGAGTATATTTTGAAGTTCATCAAGTTCTTTAAATAGCACGTTTACATATTACCCGTGGATATTTGCAATTTTGTACATAATTAGAAGTGTTTTGCATCTTTCTCACAGAAATAAAAGCCCTGTTCTCACACGTTTTTTTACCTTTAGCCTGAAAACAGTACTAAATGAATTGGTCTGACAGATAAATTATGAATTACAAACGCAAAAGTGAGGAAAGAAATTATTCCACCTACAAGGCCTCAATTTCAAAACAGACATGTTTGAAATTTACAGTTTGCCATTGCACTTTACTAATAAATCACTTCTTAGAGATTCAATGGACTTTTTTTGCAAGTTCAATCAAAAAGCATTTAATTCTCAAGAGAAAATACGAAAAAAATTGTTCTTGACAATTTTGTCTCTTAGAGTAATAAATGTGGTTACTGAAGTTAAATTGGGGACTTCAGATGTCTCTTCTTTGAACGCTAAGGAACCCTCGGGTGGAGCACAGTTGATTTGTACTGCCAAAATATTTCAAATTGACTAACAATAATAGCGCTAGTTATATCATCTCATTTATACGACATTTTATAGTTCACGGATCATTGTTGCATACATTTGTATATGTATACATAATCACTTCATACACAGTTACTATACAGATTGCAATATATAATAGTATATTTATTTATACAATATATAATAGTATATTTAAACACAATGTGTTTACCTGACAGCACCATCAAGCATAGAGAAGAAGGCAGTAAGGGGTTTTCTGTTACATTTTGAGCAGCTCTAATAAATAACCCTTATACCTCTCTATCCCTAGTATCTTAAATTGTATAACCTTATATAGCTTTACGAGGTAATTCAGCTTGAGTTGAAATTGTTTCTTCCTTGCAAACCAAAGCGTCTTGCCAAAAGTAGTATTCAAATCCTGGGCAATGGTTGGATTAAACTAGTCTTCTAGTATAGTAATATCCTTTGGAAAACTATTGAAATCAAATGTGAGAATCTTTATCAGTTATGGATTCCTGGGAACAGTTTTTGTATAGGTACTGAATGAATACATCATACAGGCCTTCGGATTTGTTTAGATGAGTGTATCAAATATTGAGAAATATTTTTATCTTGACTAATGAACAATGATTAGATGTATGTCTACAATGGATTCTGAAACCAGAGTTAAACTATTTTTTACTCTCCTGTATGCTTAAATAAATTCATACATTGAGTGTTTAACAGAATCTTCCTATCCATTGTACTCTTAAAAAAATACTAATATACATTGACCCTGGAGAAGGAAATGGCAGCCCACTCCAGTACTCTTGCCTGGAAAATGCCATGGACAGAGAAGCCTGGTAGGCTACAGTCCATGGGGTCGCAAAGTCAGACACGCCTGAGCGACCTCACTCACTAATATACACTGAAGTAGATGAATAAAAGCTTGAATGCCACCGCTCTAGAAGTGGTTTGATCTTATTTTCCCTCATTGGATGGTGGAGATAAATAACTTCTCCGTCGAATGCTATGAAAATAAATTAAACTCCTGTTCTTATATATAATTACTGTGATTATGTGTAAGGAAGAGGCAGTCAAACTAAAGTTCACTGTACGTTAAGGTCCTAATTGAGAAAATCTACTAACTGAGAACTTCTCTAGGGCAGGTAATAAATGAAAAAACAAATATATTATTGAAATGAGACTTATTATTTTGATATGGAGTTGAAGAATGACAAGTTCAAAAGCAACTAAATTGATGTTTCACAATTTTTTGAATTTTTTAAAAATTAATCTCAATGGTTTTTAATTCCTTACTTGATAAATGCATAAAGAGATTTGGAAATTAATTTTATAATTTGTTTGGCTTAGTCTCAAATAATTCTGGATAGGTAGATATATCCTTTTTCTCAATATCCAGGTGAAAAGAAGAGACTATGAAACAAAACTACCATTTTAGGTCTCATGAGAAAATAAAAAAAACTTATTACTTTTTAATCACTAAATTCAACTTTTTAAAGCATTTCTTTAATCTACAGTCATTTTAATATTTAATTGTGAAAGCTTAAAGTCTATAAGCATATACACAAGCAGAAAATGTTTGTTTTTGTAAATTATGTATGTATTATTTAATCTGCAGACTTTAGGGCAACAGAAAAATAAAATAATTGACTGTATCACTCTGAGCAAGGTATCTGTTCATTTTTCTGTAATTCAGGATGAATTTACATGTGAAAAAAGAATTTACATGAGAAAAAGAATTCTGGATCGATTTCAGTTAGAGCAGTTATAAACTCAACTGTCTCATGAATACAACTCTAGAGCTTCCAAATTCTCCTTCTTATGGAGCCAAATAAACTGGCAACCATTCTTTGGTCACATTTACTTAGAATGTGTGATTAAAATCTGATTCAGGTTAACTTTGCAGGGGACTGGTAAATTCCCAGCTTGCTTTAGAACAGTAATAGTGAGAGCTGAGATTTATTGCATGCTTTCTGTGTGCCAAGCACTATTTCTGGTTCAAGTGATTTACATGTATTTTTTCTTTAAGTTCTCAAAGCAATTTTATAATGAGTGGGGTTATAATCCCTACCACACAGTTGATGAAACCAAGGCATTAAAGGACAAGTTACTTATCAAAAAATCTGACAACTAGTTGTAAACAATTACTGATCAAAGGAAACTCTCATTGCATCAGTATGTGGCCAAGAACAAAATCACTGAACATGGCAAAAACAAAAACCAAAAAACTATGCAGAACTGTAACATTGCTGAGGCCATGTAATGCATCACATTGTTCGATGCCTTGTTGACTGAGGCAACATGTAGTTCAGCTGGTACCCTTTAACGGAGGATCATCACTACATCCTAGAACATGTTTCATTGGCACATTGATCTTTCCCTCCTCCATTCAAACCCCCCAGTTTCTTGAAGTATATCTGTGGAGAGGGAGAGGGTGGTTGCTCAAGAGAGAAGGAATCTGGATATAGATATTTAGGAATTGCCACGAGCCTTTAAAGTGTTTTGCTAATATTGCTTTTTCTCTTACATTGTGGATATACTACTGGTACTTTTTGTAACTGTTCTCTTCAAGTTCTCCTTCTTAATTTTGGTTTCTTTAAGGTATTAATTATTCTTTAAGCATGCGATCCTCTTTTCTTTTGACAGAATATATATTAGCACTTTATATTTTATAAAATATGTGAGCAAAGTTGTGATAATATGTATTATTTATCAATACTGAGGTTGTTCATGGTAAGAAAAGAAAAGACAATGGCTAATAATAATAATAGGTTTATTCAAGTGGGGATAATTAGAATTGGGCTTAGATGAGATGTTGACTTTAGCTGGATGGAAAGGAAAGTGTTTTAAATATATTTTAAGTTAGAAATGTGTGAATAAAGATTGGGTTGAACATGAGTTGGTGCATTGGATCTTAAGGCTGAAACCCTCAAGTTATTTAATAAAATATTCAAAAGGGCAGTAAGATTGAATCCACATAAATGGGATATCATTAAGTGTAGCCTAAAAGAGCTCACTATGAGGACTAGCTATGAAATCTGAGTAATCGTAAAATTTCAGGAAAAGTTTGCATTTCTCTTTTATCGTATATCTGATTTTATTATAATAGGAAAATAATATTTAATTAGTAAGCATTTCTGCTAAAATGTTTGAATATAATTGATGCCCCTTGAATATAGGTTTTATTCATTGTTTGTTTTTATGAAGTAGAGGCACACATTGTGCTTTGTTTTTTATGACTGGTTTTAAAACTTTTAATTGTGGTGCTGAAGAAGACTCTTTTGAGAGTCCCTTAGACAGCAAGGAGATCAAACCTGTCTGACTCTTTGTGACCATATGGACTGCAATACACCAGGCTTCCTCCCTATGCTTTACTTAATCTTCCTAAGTTTGTTCAAATTTATGTCCATTGAGTTGATGATACTATCCAACCATCTCATACACTCTGCATATATGCTTCCCCAAGAAGAGGGTCTGCCACCTTCTTCTCCTCCTGTCCTCAATCTTTCCCAGCATCTGGGTCTTTTCCAATGAGTCAGCTCTTTGCATCAGGTGGCCAAAGTATTGGAGTTTCAGCTTCAGCATCAGTCCTTCCAATGAGTATTCAGGACTGATTTCCTTTAGGATGGATTGGTTTGATCTCCTTGCAGTCCAAGGGACTCTCAAGAGTCTTCTCCAACACCACAGTTTGAAAGCATCAATTCTTTGGTGCTCAGCTTTCTTTATGGTCCAACTCTCACATCTGTACCTGACTACTGGAAAAATCATAGCTCTGACTAGACAGGCCTTTGTCAACAAAGTGATGTCTCTGTTTTTTAATATGCTGTCTAGGTTTGTCATAACTTTCCTCCCAAGGAGGAAGCATCTTTTAATTTCATGGCTGCAGTCACCATCCACAGTGATTTTAGAGCCCAAGAAAAGAAAATCAGGCACTGCTTTCACTTTTCCCCTTCTATTTGCAATGAAGTGATGGGACCGAATGGCATGATCTTAGTTTTTTGATTGTTGAGTTTTAAGCCAGGTTTTTCACTCTCCTCTTTCACCTTCATCAAGAGGTTCTTTAGTTTTCTTTGCTTTCTGCCATTAGAGCGGTATCATCTGCATATCTGAGGTTTTTGTTATTTCTCCTGGCAATCTAATTCCAGTTTGTAAGTCATCCAACCCAGTGTTCCTCATGATGCACTCTGCATATATGCTTCCCCAATGACTCAACAATAAAGAATCTGCCTGAAATGCAGGAAACATAGGAGATGCAGGTCTGATCCCTGGGTCAGGAAGATCCCCTGGAAGAAGAAATAGCAACCCACTCCAGTTTTCTTGCCTGGAAAATCCCATGTACAGAGGAGCCTGGCAGGCTACAGACCATGGGGTTGCAAAGAGTCAAATGCAACTGAGGAACCTAAGCACTGACTCGGCATGTAAGTTAAACAAACAGGCTGACAGTATAGAGCCTTGTGGTACCCTTTTCCAATTTTGAACCAGTCAGTTTTCCATGTAAGTTTCTAGCTGTTGCATCTTGACCAGCATACAGGCTTCTCAAGAGCAAAAAAGGATATTCACATCTACTTAAGAATTTTCCACAGTTTGTTGTGATCCACACAGTCAAAGGATTTTGAGTTATCAGTGAAGCAGAAGTAGATGTTTTTCTGGAATTCCCTTGCTTCATCTTTGATCCAACGAATGTTGGCAATTTGATCTCTGGTTCCTCTGCCTTTTGTAAATCCAGAGTGCACATCTGGAAGTTCTTGTTTCACATACTATTGAAGCCTAGCTCTAAGGATTTTGAGCATAACCTTACTAGCAGGGGAAAGAAACACACTTGTATGGTAGTTTGAACACTCCTTGGCATTGCCCTTCTTTGAAATTGGAATGAAAACTGACCTTTTCAATTCCTGTGGCCACAGCTGAGTTTTCCAAATTTGCTTACACATTGCTGCTGCTGCTGCTAAGTTGCTTCAGTCGTGTCCAACTCTGTGCGACCCCGTAGATGGCAGCCCACCAGAGTACCACACTTTAACAGCATCATCTTTTAGGATTTGAAATAGCTCAGCTGGAATTCCATCAGCTCCACTGGGTCTATTTGCAATAATGCTTCCTAAGGCCCACTTGACTTCACACTCCAGGATGTCTGGCTCTAGGTGAGTAAGCACACCATTGTGGTTATCCTGGTCATTCATTCAGTTCAGTTTAGTCTCCGTCGCGTCCGACTCTTTGCGACCCCATGGATTGCAGCACGTCAAGCTTCCCTGTCCATCACGAATTCATTCATTAAGACCTTTTAATGCATTGCTCTTCTGTGTATCCTTGCCACCTCTTCTTAATCTCTTCTGCTTCTGTTATGTCCTTACCCTTTCTGTACTTGATTGTGCCCATCCTTGCAATGAAATGTCCCCTTGATATCTCTGATTTTCTAGAACACTGCTCTGGTCTTTTTCATTATATTGTTTTCCAATATTTTGCATTGTTCAATGAAAAAATATACCTTCCTATCTCTCCTTGCTATTCGCTGGAACTCTGCATTCTGTTAGGTATATCTTCTTCTTTCTCCCTTGAGTTTTGCTTCTCTTATTTCCTCAGCTACTTGTAAAGCCTCCTCAGACAATCACTTTGCTTCTTGCATTTATTTTTCTTTAGGATGGTTTTGGTCACTGAGTCCTGTACAGTGTTATGATCCTCTGTCCATAGTTCTCAGGCACTCTGTCTACCAGATCTAATCTCTTGAATCTATTTGTCACTTCCACTGTATATTCATAAGGGATTTGATTTAAGTCATACCTGAATGGCCTAGTGGTTTCCTTACTTTGTTCAATTTAAGCCTGAATTTTGCAATAAGGAGCTGATGATCTGAGCTACAATTAGCTTCAGATCTTGTTTTTGCTGATTGTATAGAGAAGCTCTATACAGTGCCCCCATAGTTATAACTTTTTCATGAACACTTACTTTGAGAATTATTCAGACAATGGGGTAAACTATTACGTGGCATTTAGTTTCTGTAAAATAACTATTAATTCACACACATTTGACTCAATGGCACCATTCATTTTAAGATACAATTGTAATATCTAGACCTTAATAAAATCTTTTTAAGATTGATAAATGATATAAAAATTCTCCCATACCAAGTGACATATATAAGTTACCATCACTTATTTGAGTATTTTCCTTAACCCCTTCTTGTTTGCCAGTCGTTTATTATATTAATTTTGTACTGTCCCTTATTGTAGTGAATATGTGCATGAGTTTATTTTCTCCTGTCCCCATCCACATCCTCTTTAACCATGTTTTCCTGGAGCACTTAACAGAGTTCCTGACACCCAGGAAACACACAATAATGTTTTATATGCTTTCATTTGAATCAACATACTTTCAACTTTCAAGAACATTACATATCTAAAAAAGTGTCTGAAATACTAACTACTTCACTTAGTATTTTTGTGTGTCCCAAACTCCTATAAAAATCTGATGAAAGGTATACACCCTCATAACCTCAGCTTTCCTCAAGTGCTTGTATACATAATATTTTACAGATGATTTTAGGGAATTCAAAATCCCTGAAAGTCATCAACTGATCCAATTGACTAAGAAATTTCATACAGTTTATTTCAGAATCCTGGAAAATTTTTAAATGATTTGTATAGTAATTGATAGAGGAATACTTATTTAAATATCTTACTTCTCAGATACATAGATAAAAGTACATGAAACTGCTGATGTTGTGGTGATTGTCAAACATGTTCATATATATACTTTATTTTTTATTTCCATTTTGGTGATTTTATTAACCTGCTTATCAATTGTGCATTTTAAATCCTATGGAACGATAGTAGGTTTTCATTTGTTTCTAAAAAATCAATATAAATATTGATTTTAAGAATATGATCATTGTAATCAGGGGAGAACTGAAGAAGGTAAGAGTAAAGAAAAAAAGTATGCACATAGTATGCACATAGTAAAGAAAAAAGTGCATAAATACATTTTGAAAAAGCCAAGAATGTGTTTCATTAAATAAAAACTGATCCAGTTGTTTATCCCTTTAGAGACACAGTGACCACGATATTAGGATCAGTTCAAGATTCCAGAAATAAGCTATTGCATTTATTTTCCATGTTAAAAATCTTTTTTATTTTGTCATGTGAGATGAATCTTTCTAAAAATGTCACTTACACAGGATACTGTTAGGCCTGTATTTTTAACAATGAGATTATATTTGAGGTTATGACCTCAGGTTTTAACCAAACAGAAAAGAAAAATGAGCAAGAAATGGTTTAATATTTCACTGTGTCACTTAGCTGACCTTTCTAATTAAGGAATTGTAATTCTAGTAAGCTGAAGAACAAAAAGAGCAGAAATGTTTTTGAATACTTTGGAACTCTATTTTCTTTTTGAGAAGAAAAACACATTACCAGGTGTAAGAATTAAGATAATCCAGATACACATGACTCCTGACCACTAATTTTGACCAGAGCCAGTAGAAAAATAAATCAAATATGCATTACACCAGTAATTAGGACTTTAATGCATGACTCACATTTTCACTCAGGATCTTACTCTAAATATATGACGTGTCCCTAAAGAATTTATCCCCAACCTTTGCCAAAATATGGAGCTAACTGACCATACACAGATCTGATTCTATTTGAATGTAGATTCTCTCATTATAATGCTCGAACAACTAGGAATGTTATCTAAATTACACAGCCTTTATTGAACTCTTAGCATAATTGGGTTAAACAACCTCTGTATTCTTGACTCATTTTAGTTCCATGGTCAAGAGAATGCTTGTGGTTCAGCTGGTAAAGAATCTGCTGGCAATGTGGGAAACCTGGGTTTGATCCCTGGTTTGATCCCTTCTCCCCTGGAGAAGGAAAAGGCTACCCACTCCAGTATTCCGGCCTGGAGAATTCCATGAACTGTATAGTGCATGAGGGCACAAAGAGTCAGACAGGACTGAGCGAACTTCACTTTCACTTTCAAGAGAATGCCAAAAATTCCAGAACTTTGCCTTCACTTATCTCCCAGGTCTTTCTTCTAGTTCTTACTCTCTGGGTCTATGTCTCTCTGATTTGGAAAGTTTGTGCAGTTTCTCCTGACGGAACTTATTTTCAGATCTCCTAATCTCGACATTTTTCACTGCAAATTTCTTTTTTAATGATTCCATCTGATCATTAAGTTTCATTGCTTTTTATTATTGTAAATAAAGCTGTTTTTTTTCAATACTGTATAACCATAAATTCCTAAATCCATGGAGGCCATCTCAAAATAAGACTTCAAAAATTGTTTTTGGCAATAAAAGTCAGTATCACCAAAAGAAATCAGAACTTTAAAAGACAAAACTTTTGGATATATAAATTCTTATACAACTATAGGACTATCTCTTTAATTCATTGTAGACCTCATGAGCAAATTATCTTTTGTATGTTATTTTTTTATGAGAAATTATAGAAAATCAATTATACTTTTGTTTTTAGGATTCTCTTCTATTCAACAACACTTATTCTGAACTGACCACATACAAAGCACGGTGGTAGGCCCTGTGGGGGGTTAATTCAACATTTTATGTTATTGCAGCAGAAAAGAGCTCTACTGTTTATGCAGATTCTGCTAAAGATTCTTGTGAGGAAACACATAATAACTATCACTGAAAAATGCAGTTATTAAAATTTTTCTTTAACTACATACTGGCCAGATTTATTGTTGTTGTTCAGTCACTCAGTCACACCTGACTCTTTGCGACCCCTTGGACTGCAGCACGACAGGCTTCCCTGTCCTTCACCGTCTCGCTTAACTTGCACAAACTCATGTCCATTGAGTCAGTGATGCCATCCAACCATCTCATCCTCTGTCATCCCCTTCTCTTCTTGTCTTCAAACTTTCCCAGCATCAGGGTCTTTTCTAAGGAGTCAGTCAGCTCTCAGCATCACGTGGCCAAAGTATTGGAGCTTCAGATTCAGCATCAGTCTTTCCAATGAATATTCAGGATTGATTTCCTTTATTGACTGATTGGATCTCTTTGCAGTCCAAGGGACTCTCAAGAGTCTTCTCCAACACCACAGTGCAAAAGCGTCAGTTCTTCGGTGCTCAGCTATCTATATAGTCTCACACCCATACATGACCACTGGAAAAACCATAGCTTTGACTAGATGGACCTTTGTTGGCAAAGTAATCTCTGCTATTAAAATGCTGTCTAGGTTTGTCATAGCTTTTCTTCAAAGGAGCAAGTGTCTTTTAATTTCATGGCTGCAGTCACCATCTGCAGTGATTTTGGAGCCCCCCAAAAATAAAGTCTGTCACTGTATCTATTGTTTCCCCATCTATTTGCCATGAAGTGATAGAACCAGATGCCATGATCTTAGTTTTTTGATGTTGAGTTTTAGCCAGCTTTTTCACTCTCCTCTTTCACTTTCATCAAGAGGCTCTTTAGTTCCTCCTCACTTTCTGCCGTAAGGGTCGTCTTCTCTGCATATCTGAGGTTATTGATATTTCTCCTGGCAATCTTGACTCCAGCCTATGCCTCATCCAGCCCAGCATTTCTTATGATGTACTCTGCTTTTTCACTCTCCTCTTTCACTTTCATCAAGAGGCTCTTTTGTTCCTCCTCACTTTCTGCCGTAAGGGTCGTCTTCTCTGCATATCTGAGGTTATTGATATTTCTCCTGGCAATCTTGACTCCAGCCTATGCCTCATCCAGCCCAGCATTTCTTATGATGTACTCTGCATATAATTTAAATAAACAGAGTGACAATATACAGCCTTGACATGTTCCTTTCTTAATTTTGAACCAGTCTGTTGTTCCATGTCTGGTGCTAGCTATTGTTTCTTGACCTACATACAGATTTCTCAGGAATCAGGTCAGGTGGTCTGGTATTCCCATCTGTTTAAGAAGTTTCCACAGTTTCTTCTGATCCAAACAGTCAAAGGCTTTGGCATAATTAATAAAGCAGAAGTATATGTTTTTCTGGAATTCTCTTGCTTTGTCTATGATACAACAGATGTTGGTAATTTGATTTCCGTTTCCTCTGCCTTTTCTATATCCAGCTTCAACACCTGAAAGTTCACGATTCACATGCTGTTGAAGCCTGGCTTGGAAATTTTGAGCATTACTTTGCTAGCGTGTAAGATGAGTGCAATTGTGTGGTAGTTTGAGCATTCTTTGGCATTGCCTTTCTTTGGGATTGGAATGAAAACTGACCTTTTCCAGTCCTGTGGCCACTGCTGAGTTTTCCAAATTCGCTGGCATATTGAGTGCAGCACCTTCACAGCATCATCTTTCAGGATTTGAAATAGCTCAGCTGGAATTCCATCACCTCCACTAACTTTGTTCATAGTGATGCTTCCTAAGGCCCACTTAACTTCACATTCCAGGATGTCTGGCTCTAGGTGAATGATCACACCATCGTGGTTATCTGGGTCATGAAGATTATTTTGTATAGTTCTTCTGTGTATTCTTGCCAGCTCTTCTTAATATCATCTGCTTCTGTTAGGTCCATACAATTTCTGTCCTATATTGTGCCGATCTTTGCATGAAATGTTCCCTTGGTATCTCGAATTTTCTTGAAGAGATCTCTAGTCTTTCCCATTCTATTGTTTCCTCTGTTTCTTTGCATTGATCACTGAGGAAGGCTTTCTTATCTCTCCTTGCTATTCTTTGGAACTCTGCATTCAAATGGGTATATTTTTCCTTTTCTTCTTTGCCTTTAGCTTCTTTTCTTTTCTCAGCTATTTGTAAGGCCTCCTCAGACAACCATTTTGCCTTTTTGCATTTCTTTTTCTTGGGGATAGTTTTGAACACTGCCTCCTGTACAATGTTTGGAATCTCTATCCATAGTTCCTCAGGCACTCTATCAGATCTAATCCCTTAAATCTATTTGTCACTTCCAATGTACAATCATAAGTGAGTTGATTTAAGTCATACTTGAATGGTGAAGTGTTTTTCCCTACTTTCTTCAATTTAAGTCTGGATTTTGTAATAAGGAGTTCATGATCTGAGCCACAGTCAACTCCTGGTCTGTTTTTGCTGACTGTAGAGAGCTTCTCCATCTTTGGCTGCAAAGGATATAATCAATCTGATTTTGGTGTTGACCATCTGGTAATGTCCATGTGTAGTGTCTTCTCTTGTGTTATTGGAAGAGGGTGTTTGCTATGACCAGTGTGTTACACACTTACTGTAGACTTAATGGGCAATTAAATAATCATCACTTATTTTATTTCTAAAAACTATGTGATGTCTTCTAGACTTGATAAAATTCTTGTAATTTTACTTTATGTTGTATTTTGGAAGATTTTTTTTTCAGTGTTGAACTGTTACATATTTTAATCATTTTTTCTCTTAAATATATCGTCTTCCACCAATCAGGTCACATCATGTTAGTACCTCAATCACAAGGTAACATGTTTCCTCACTTGAGATCAGAAACTGAGCTGGGGTTTGGAATTTTTTTCCTTTACCTCTATCGTGAAAATATAATGGCAGCATCTTTTAGAAAACATCTGAGTAAAAAAATGCCCCCAGACTTCTACTTTTACCAAATGATTGTTAGTCTCTTTTCTATATACTTCGCTTTATTAAATCAGAAGAGTAATTAACAGACTGAAACATGGCTAAGAATTTAATATTGTTTATAATATGGCAAATACATCCTAGGGAAATTATATTCAATAAATTGAGCAAAGAAAAATGAATTGACCAAATGTCTAGTGTTCTTCACAAAGTATCACTGCTTCCATTGAAAATCTAAACTTGGCTCAGCAGTTTTACAAAGAAATAGTGTGATATTGGGAATAGTTCAGCTCAATCTCTCAGTCGTGTCCGACTCTTTGTGACCCCATGGACTGCAGCATGCCAGGCTTCCCTGTGCATCACCGACTTCCGGAGCTTGCTCAAACTCAAGTCCATCGAGTCGGTGATGCCATCTAACTATCTCATCCGCTGTCGTCCACTTCTCCTGCCTTCAATCTTTCCCAGCATCAAGGTCTTTACCCATGAGTCAGTTCTTTGCATCAAGTGGCCAAAGTTTCAGCTTCAGCATCAGTCCTTCCAATGAATATTCAGGACCGATTTCCTTTAGTGTTGACTGGTTGGATCTCCTTGCAGTCCAAGGGATTCTCAAAAGTCTTCTCCAACACCACAGTTCAAATACATCTATTCTTCAACACTCAGCTTTCTTTATAGTCCAACTCTCAATTCTATAAGTTCACCCAAACATTAGCATTATATTGACATGCATTTTTGTTTTTGTTTTTTAGGTAAAGAAATCTTAGTAAAATATTCACTTTGATATTGTGATAGATTTAATTTTGTATTTGTTATCTCATAACTACTTGAAAGGGCTTCTCTCATAGCTCAGTTGGTAAAGAATCTGCCTACAATGCAGGAGACCCCTGTTTGATTCCTGGGTCAGGAAGATCCACTGGAGAAGGGATAGGCTACCTACTCCAGTATTCTTGATCTTACCTTGTGGCTCAGCTGGTAAAGAATCCCCTTCAATGTGGGAGACCTGGTTTCAACCCCTGGGTTGGGAAGATCCCCTGGAGAAGGGAAAGGCTACCCACTCCAGTATTCTGGCCTTGGAGAATTTCGTGGACGATACAGTCCGTGGG
The DNA here is from genome assembly GCF_054371585.1 of Giraffa tippelskirchi. Taxonomy (NCBI): domain Eukaryota; kingdom Metazoa; phylum Chordata; class Mammalia; order Artiodactyla; family Giraffidae; genus Giraffa; species Giraffa tippelskirchi. The sequence continues at coordinate 86,628,079 of NC_137285.1, read as the reverse complement.
GTCACAACGAGTCAGACACGACTGAGCGACATTCAATTTCACTTTCAACCACTTGCAAAGTATAGTTTCAAGTGAACAGATTTCTTTTCATCAACTCTACAATGTTTACTTCAGTTCAGTTTAGTCACTCAGTCATGTCCAACTTAGCATAGATAAAAATCTCTTAATATGGGAGTCCTAAAATATTTTAAAAGCATTTAATAAAAATTAAATTTATCTATTACATGTGTTTGATTCTATCTTTGAATAAGAATGATATTTTATAAGCCAAGATAAAATGGTTCATAAACCTTTAGTTCTATAAATAACAGTTATTAGTTATATATAAATGGAACCTTCTTAAAATTACATTTTATAAAATGTTCACTGCTTCATAATTAACACATAAGAGCATTAGAGAAATATCAAATACAAAGGCTGAAAAGGAAATATGGCCAGATTTATGTGAGAAACTGTTGGTAATTCATTAATGATTGATTAAAATTTCAGAGAAGGAAGACAGGAACAAGAAGATGTGAATTCAGGCAAGTATGAAAGAAGTGCCTTGTCTCTCAGAAGAAAAGTTTGCTTTGCCTTGGGCAGACATATAACATGATCAGATTTCTGTGTTAGAAACATGACTTTCATGAAACTGTGGAGCATGGACTGAAAGGATCCAGGGAGAAATTTGGAGAAAAGAGTTAACTAGAGCAGGGCTTATCGTTATGGAGAAGGTAGAACTTGGAAAGTATGGAGATTGGGTAAAGTTGCAAATATCTGTGGAACAATCAGTAGGATAATTCACCTGTGCAATTAGATACACAGATCTGAAAGGTGAGAGGAGATATCTGGACTGTTTTGACAGAAAAACAAAACAATTGAGACCATGTCTGTGAATTGCTTATTTGTATAGAAAAAAGTGAATCAGAGCTACTGTTTGGAATCATGAAGGCAAACCAGCTTGTTAATTTAATGAATTTTCACTTTTCAGCTAGTTGTTTTGGCAGCTTGTAGACACAGCCTTGCAATCATTGCTCATTAGGGCATTGGAAGTATAGCTCCCCACTCCCCAGGGAAGCACTGTGATTTTATAAACCATGGTAACTGAAGAATGAACATTTTCAATATGATATAATTAAACATTATGGGAAGGAATGGATTAGGGTTCTTTGTGACATTTGGCTAAACATGCTAGCTAGCAAAAATACACAAATGAAGGTCACATTTGCAATTATTATAAAATGGCCTACATTTTAATTAGGTAGCTGATAAATGTCACTGAGCCTTAGCTACTGACCAACTGTCATTAAGAAAAAGAGAGAAAGAAAAATGTCACCCAAAAAGTTAGAATTTTTTGCATTGTCATGAAATTAAAACTTGTAGTCACAAGTAAGTGTGTTCAGCACTAAGTGGGCTTAGTGACAATCTCAAAATTTAAAGAAAGTATGTTTTGATAGCATGTAAGATACCAATGATAATGCAGATTTTTAAGCATTGCTTGTAAGGAAGATTTGCCTTTACTGTAAAACCACACGAGGCCACAATTATCTGGAAAATTCCATGGAGGGAAGACCTTGTCCGGCTACAGACCATGGGATGGCAAAGAGTAGGACACGACTGAGTGAATGCATGTGCACGCGTGCACACACACACACACACCCACACACACCCACACTGGCCTTAAAATGTTCATCTTAGTGGAGTTTAAATAGAATTTTTTGGCCTGTGGGTTTGACTTAAATGTATTTATTAATTTGGATTAAACATTCACTGGCCTTCTCTTCCCATGGTGAATCAATCCTCATCTCAGGCAGCTTTGTACCTGACATAAGAATAAATGAAATTGATATCGCCTCTTAGATAATCTAAAAATTTTTGAACTTTACAATACTATTAAAAATTTTTGTACTATTCTTCTGAAAAAATAATAAAATTTGCATCATCTTAGGCTAATATGAAATTAAATTAGATTTGAAAATAGCACACAGAAAATTCAATATATGGGTCTCTTTTAAGGTCAATCATACTAATATTTTTACAGCTAAATTCTTAAAATGGTCGTAAGTTAAAAATGAAATTAAAAAAGCAAAAGAAATAAAGGAAATAATAAAAGAAGGAAGGAAGGAGAACCATTAAGAAATGATCAATAAACTCGCCTACATAAAACTGTCAATTTTAGTTCTATACCACACTCTCACCAAGTTAAAATGAACACTCTAGCAAATGGAATCATTAATGACCATAGGATTCAAAATGCTTTTAAGAATCATGAAAAAGAAATCATAACTCATTAGGAAAAAGGAATAGCTATTGTATATAACATCCAAAAAGGAAATACACAAATATGAAAAAATAAATCATGTGATTTATAACTTTCATTTTACCAAAATGTAAGTATGAACAATGATGAAATAGGATTTTCCACTATTGTATTTAAAACAATAATCAATATTGCAATCATCTAACAAAATGGAATACAAATTCCATAAAAAAAATGTCTAAAATTACTGCTATCTTCTGATGATAGCAAGAATATAATTAAATCAAAGCCCCAAGAAAAGAATCCTAACCAGAACTATCTTCATATTCAGAAATTCCACTTCTGCAATGTTCTTCTAAGGAAATTATTAGTCACACAGAGATTTATGTACACGTCTTCCTGCATTGTTATACAGATATCCCCTGCTTTGAGAAAGTTCACTTTACATCACTTTGCTTTTACAAAAGACTTGCATTAGTACTTCTTTTCACCAATACAAAAGAAATTGGAAGAGTTTTGCTTTTGTGGAAAAACTCAAAAAAAAAAAAATGAAAATAGCGTTGGGCATTTATTTTGTAACAAGACTAGCAATACTAGAGGCAGTGCACACCCAGAGCATTGAATATCACACCCCACGCTCCCTGCCAGGAACTACACTCAACATCTTAGCATCAGGCCACCAAAGCTTTGAACTGTGTCTGTGAGCATCTGTGCTTTAATCTCAATTTGCTTCGTGTATCCAATAGTTTAATATGTGTCCTAAGGTAATTACGTCTTCACTTTACACCATTTGGGCTTATGAAAATTCTCAGAAGAATGTTCTACTTTCCAATAGCAAAGAAAACTTGTATATGACAGATAAATTCATCGCAGAGACATGGTTAAATAAAGTTAAACACATCATTGGGATGTTTTGTATTCAATAAAATTCTTTTGAAGAACATTTGTGATGGGATTAAAAAGTCATAATATTAAATAAAAATTAGAAGACCACATCTATAAACTGATCCCAGATTCCTTCAAGCAAAACAAAATATGTGCATATGTCTCTGTTAGTATATCTGTCTGTAACTCACATGAGAAAACATCAGAGGCTGTTTGTTTATGCAAAAGGTATACTTATGTATATGGGGCTCCCAGGTGGCACTAGTGAAAAAGAATCCTCTTGCCAACGCAGGAGACATGAGACAAACAGGTTCTATCCTGGATTGGGAAGATCCCCTGGAGGATGACTTGGCTACCCACTCCACTGTTCTTGCCTGGAGAATCCCATGGACAGAAGAGCCTGGCAAGCTACAGTCCATAGGGTCGCAAAGAGTCGGACACAACTGAAGCAACTTAGCATGCACGCATGCTAACTTATGGGTAGCAAGATCAGAGATTATTTTGATTCTACAGTAAGGATATATTTCTTTCATAATAAGAAGGTTTAAAATTAGATTTAATGGGAAGTTTAAAATACCGCTGTTACTTTGATTCTGATCTTCATAAATTATTCTATAAGAAAAATGATTAAGAGAAGGACCCTTCTGACCCAGAAGGCAATGCCAAAAGAATAAACGATACTGCAGTACCAAAAGGAAGGAACACTCACAGGTTTAGAAAGGAACCAGATGCCTATTTCTTTGAAATTTCATTCATATGTAAGTAAAACTTTCAAGTTGGAAAGTAGTAGTGTTTGTGATGGAACCAGATGCCTATTTCTTTGAAATTTCATTCATATGTAAGTAAAACTTTCAAGTTGGAAAGTAATAGTGTTTGTGATATGTTCAGTTCAGTTCAGTCACTCAGTAGTGTCCGACTCTTTGCGACCCCATGAATTGCAGCACGCCAGGCCTCCCTTTCCACCACCAACTCCCGGAGTTTACCCAAACTCATGTCCATCGAGTCGGTGATGCCATCCAACCATCTCATCCTCTGTTGTCCCTTCTCCTCCCGCCCCCAATCCCTCCCACCATCAGGGTTTTTTCCAATGAGTCAACTCTTAACATGAGGTAGCCAAAGTATTGGAGTTTCAGCTTCAACATCAGTCCTTCCAATGAACACCCAGGACTGATCTCCTTTAGGATGAACTGGTTGGATCTCCTTGCAGACCAAGAGACTCTCAAGACTCTTCTCCAACACCACAGTTCAACAGCATCAATTCTGCGGCGCTCAGCTTTCTTCACCATCCAACTCTCACATCCATACATGACCACTGGAAAAACCACAGCCTTGACTAGACAGACTTTGTTGGCAAAGTAATGTCTCTGCTTTTTAATATGCTATCTAGGTTGGTCATAACTTTCCTTCCAAGGAGTAAGCGTCTTTTAATTTCATGGATGCAGTAACCATTAGCGGTGATTTTGGAGCCCCCCAAAATAAAGTCTGACACTGTTTCCACTGTTTCCCCATCCATTTCCCATGAAGTGATGGGACCAGATGCCATGATCTTAGTTTTCTGAATGTTGAACTTTCAGCCAACTTTTTCACTCTCCTCTTTCACTTTCATCAAGAGACTTTTTAGTTCCTCTTCACTTTCTTCCATAAAGGTGGTGTCCTCTGCATATCTGAGGTTATTGATATTTTTCCTGGCAAAATTGATTCCAGCTTGTGCTTCTTCCAGCCCAGAGTTTCTCATGATGTACTCTGCATATAAGTTAAATAAGCAGGGTGACAATATACAGTCTTGACATACTCCTTTTCCTACTTGGAACCAGTCTATTGTTCCATGTCCAGTTCTAACTGTTGTTTCCTGACCTGCATACAGGTTTCTCAAGAGACAGGTCAGATGGTCTGGTATTCCCATCTCTTTCAGAATTTTCCACAGTTTCTTGTGATCCACACAGTCAAAGGCTTTGGCATAGTCAATACAGCAGAAATAGATGTTTTTCTGGAACTCTCTTGCTTTTTTGATGATCCATTGGATGTTGGCAATTTGACCTCTGGTTCCTCTGCCTTTTCTAAAACAAGCTTGAAAATCTGGAAGTTCAGAGTTCATGTATTGCTGAAGCCTGGCTTGGAGAATTTTGAGTATTACTTTACTAGCATGTGAGATGAGTGCAATTGTGCAGTAGTTTGAACATTCTTTGGCGTTGCCTTTCTTTGGGATTGGAATGAAAACTGACCTTTTCCAGTCCTGTGGCCACTGCTGAGTTTTCCAAATTTGCTGGCATATCGAGTGCAGCACTTTCACAGTATCATCTTTTAGGATTTGAAATAGCTCAACTGGAATTCCATCACCACCAATAGCTTTGTTCGTAGTGATGCTTTCTAAGGCCCACTTGACTTCACATTCCAGGATGTCTGGCTCTAGGTGAGTGATCACACCATCATGATTATCTGGGTCATGAAGGTCTTTTTTGTACAGTTCTTTTATGTATTCTTACCACCTCTTCTTAATATCTTCTGCTTCTGTTAGGTCCATACCATTTCTGTCCTTTATGGAGCCTATCTTTGCATGAAATGTTCCCTTGGTATCTCTAATTTTCTTGAAGAGATCTCTAGTCTTTCCCATTCTGTTGTTTTCCTCTATTTCTTTGCATTAATTGCTGAGGAACACTTTCCTATCTCTCCTTGCTATTCTTTGGAACTCTGCATTCAAATGGGAATATCTTTCCTTTTCTCCTTTGCTTTTTGCTTTTCTTCTTTTCTCAGCTATTTGTAAGGCCTCCTCAGACAGGCATTTTGCTTTTTTGCATTTCTTTTCCATGGGGATTATCTTGATCCCTGTCTTTTGTTCAATGTCACAAACCTCCGCCCATAGTTCATGAGGCACTCTGTCTGTCAGATCTAGTCCCATAAATCTATTTTTCACTTCCACAGTATAATCATAAGGGATTTGATTTAGGTCATACCTGAATGGTCTAGTGGTTTTCCCTACTTTCTTCAATTTAAGTCTGAATTTGGCAATAAGGAGTTCATGATCTGAACCGCAGTCTGTTCCCAGTCTTGTTTTTGCTGACTGTCTAGAGCTTCTCCATCTTTGGCTGCAAAGAATATAATCAATCTGATTTCGGTGCTGACCATCTGATGATGTCCATGTGTAGAGTCTTCTGTTCTGTTGTTGGAAGAGAGTGTTTGCTATGACAAATGCGTTCTCTTGGCAGAACTCTATTAGTCTTTGTCCTGCTTTATTCTGTACTCCAAGGCCAAACTTGCCTGTTACTCCAGGTGTTTCCTGACTTTCTACCTTTGCATTCCAGTCCACTATAATGAAAATGACATCTTTTTGGGGTGTGAGTTCTGAAAGGTCTTGTAGGTCTTCATAGAACCGTTCAACTTCAGCTTCTTCTGCGTTACTTGTTGGGACATAGACTAGGATTACCATAATATTGAATGGTTTGCCTAGGAAATGAACAGAGATCATTCTGTCATTTTTGAGATTACATCCAAGTACTGCATTTTGGACTCTTTTGTTGACCATGATGGCTACTCCATTTCTTCTAAGGGATTCCTGCCCACAGGAGTAGATATAATGGTCATCTGAGTTAAATTCACCCATTCCAGTCCATCTTAGTTCTCTGATTCCTAGAATGTTGACGTTGACTCTTGCCATCTCCTGTTTGACCACTTCCAATTTGCCTTGATTCATGGACCTAACATTCCTGGTTCCTATGAAATATTGCTCTTTACAGCATTGAACCTTGCTTCTATCACCAGTCACATCCACAACTGGGTATTGTGATCTGTTAGCATCTGTGAAATAACAGTGCCACAGTTGAAAGTTGCTTCCTGGAAATACAGTTTGTTAGATATTGGGTAAGTGACACAGATGAAGCAGATGTGGAGGTGCTGAAGGTGAGAGTGGCATTCTGAATCAAGCTGCAACATTTTAGCCTGGTCAATGTCTTTATCATTATTTAAGTCAGTAAATGGACCAAATGAGCTGTCAGTAAAGGCTAGAATACCACAACCACAGCACTGGAGTGAATTTAAGTGATTTACTGGTGTTTCTTTTGTTAAATGAGAATTTACATAACCTTCTAAAATGTCATTGAGAAATTTTTGAGTTCTTCTTTGAAGAAATTGCTGTTAGTTGTACAGTTTTCAAATATTCCAGTATGTACCTCACTAACGTACAGTTATTAAGTTCAAAGCTGTGAGACTGACTTTGAAGAAAAATTGCCTTATAATGAGATCATTTGGGGACTTTAATAGCTAATTCCCCTTGAAGGGTTTCCCAGCAAGTTTTTCATGTTGTAAATTGCAAAATTAAAGTCATGAACAAATTTCCAAAATTTTCTTTTTATAAGATATGATGAGAGCTTAATTCAAGTTCCACCTTTAGCACCAAGCCCTTTTTGACTAATATCAATTGCATCTTTCTAACACGCCCTTCTAACAACACAAGAGAAGACTCTACACACAAACATCACCAGATGGTCAATATCAAAATCAGATTGATTATATTCTTTGCAGCCAAAGATAGAGAAGTTCCATACAGTCAGCAATAACAAGACAGGAGCTGACTGTGGCTCCGATCATGAACTCCTTATTGCCAAATTCAGACTTTAATTGAAGAAAGTAGGGAAAACCCCTAGGCCATTCAGGTATAACCTAAATCAAATCCCTTACGATTATACAATGGAAGTGACAAATAGATTCAAGGGATTTGATCTGATAGAGTGCCTGAAGATCTATGAATGGAAATTCGTGACATTGTACAGCAGGCAGGGATCAAGACCATCCTCAAGGAAAAGAAACGCAAAATGGCAAAATAGTTGTCTGAGGAGGCCTTACAAATAGCTATGAATAGAAGATAAATGAAAGGCAAAGGAGAAAAGGAAAAATATACTCATTTGAATGCAGAGTTCCAAAGAACAGCAAGGAGAGATAAGAAAGCCTTCCTTAGCAATCAGTGCAAAGAAATAGAGGAAAACAACAGAATGTGAAAGTCTAGAGATTTCATCAAGAAAATTAGAGATACCGAGGGAACATTTCATGCAAAGATGGGCACAATAAAGGACAGAAATGGTATGGACCTAAGAGAAGCAGAAAATATTAAGAAGAGGTGGCAAGACTACACAGAAGAACTATACAAAAAAGATCTTCATGACCCAGATAATTATGATGGTGTGATCACCACCTAGAGCCAGACATCCTGTAATGGGAAGTCAAATGGGCCTTAGGAAGCATCACTACAAACAAAGCTAGTGGAGGTGATGGAATTCCAGATGAGCTATTTCAAATGCTAAAAGATGATGCTGTTAAGGTGCTGCAGTCAATGTGCCAGCAAATATGGAAAACTCAGCAGTGGTCACAGGACTGGAAAAGATCAGTTTTCATTCCAATTCCAAAGAAAGATAATGCCAGAATGTTCAATCTACTGCACAATTGCTCTCATCACACATCCTAGCAAAGTAATGCTCAAAATTCTCTAAGCGAGGCTTCAACAGTAAGAGAACTAAGAATTTCCAGATGTTCAAGTTGGATTTAGAAAAGGCAGAGGAGCCAGAGATCAAATTGTCAACATCCATTGGATCATAGAAAAAGCAAGAGAATTCCAGAAACACATCTACTTCTGCTTTATTGATTACACCAAAACCTTTGACTGTGTGGATCACATGAAACTGTGGAAAATTCTTAAAAAGATGGGATTACCAGACCATCTAACCTGCCTCCTGACAAATCTATATGCAGATCAAGAAGCAGCAGTTAGAACTGGACATGGAACAACAGACTGGTTCCAAATTGGGAAAGGATTGTTCAAGGCTATATATTGTCACCCTGCTTGTTTAACTTCTATGCAGAGTACGTCATGCGAAATGCCAGGCTGGATGAAGCACAACCTGGAATCAAGAATGCCAGGAGAAATATCAATAACCTCAGATATTCAGATGACACCACTCTTATGGCAGAAAGCAAAGAAGAACTGAAGAGCCTCTTGATGAAGGTGAAAGAGGAGAGTGAAAAAACTGGCTTAAAAGTCAACATTCAATAGACTGAGATCATGGCATTCGTTCCATCACTTCATGGCACATATATGGGGAAACAATGGAAAGAGTGAGAGACTTTATTTTATTGGACTCAAGAATCGCTGCAGATGGTGACTGCAGCCTTGAAATAAAAGATGCTTTCTCTTTGAAAGTAAAGCTCTGAAAAACCTAGACAGCATATTAAAAGGCAAAGTCATTACTTTCCCGACAAAGTTCCGTTTAGTCAAAGCTACGTTTTTTCCAGTAGTCATGTATGGATGTGAGAGCTGGACCATAAAGAAGGCTGAGCGCTGAAGAATTGATGCTTTTGAACTGTGGTGTTGGAGAAGACTCCTGAGGGTCCCTTGTACTGCAAGGAGATCCAACCAGTCAATCCTAAAGGAATTCAATCCTAAATATTCTTTGGAGGACTGATGCTGAAGTTGCCGCTCCAATAGTTTGGCCACCTGATGCAAAGAGCTGACTCATTAGAAAAGTCTCTGCTGCTGGGAAAGAGTGAAGGCAGGAGGAGAAGGGGACGGCAGAGGATGAGATGGTTGAATGGCATCACCACCTCAATGGACATGAGTTTGAGAAAGCTCACGGAGATGGTGAAGGACAGAGAAGCCTCGCGTGCTGCAGTACATGGGGTCGCAAAGAGCCGGACATGACTGAGCGATTTAATAACAACATATAAAGAAAACATGAATTTCCCATAGAATGCTTTCTAAAAGTGTGGAGAAAGGCGTTTAGTTTACTATTTTTTTTTATTCTAGTATTTATTGCTAACAACTTCAGCTTGATTTGATTTATTATTAAATACTATCTGATCTATCTAAAACACACAGAGAATAGGAAGGAGAAGCTAATATAATTATTGCAGAGTTAAAATTTTACAGATACCTTTACCCAAAACAAGAGGGAATTCTTTAATCACTAAATTAATTTGGTTATATTTCATAACTAGCTCCTGCCCTTACTAATTTCCTCAGTGATTAGAAAATAGTATTCTTATTATGAAAAAAATATCAATGCAATTGCACATTTGCTTTTGGTAATTTAAAGAGATATCATCTAAATAGATTTTTTAAAACTTTTGAGAATAGTGAAAGAAAGATATGCAAAGCAGGAGAACAGTAAGATGCTCTCTCTTTCTTTGCAAAAAAAGCATATGTAATACTCAGGATAAGGTGTAATTATTTGCATGAGCTGTGTATATAGCTGAGCATTAATACTTAGAAAAGAAGATAAAGGTCTTCAAATCTTAAATCATTGTGATTTCAAATACAAACACAGTATACCTAAAAAAGTGTAGTGGAAATAATTTAGTACCCTGTAAGTATGTCTGTTTTTCTGTCTTATGTAGAATACACAAGAATTGCAGTGTTAAATTTTGTTCTTATGTCTTTGAAGTATTACAGTTTCAAGACCTGACTTTGGTGCTTTAAAAATGGTGAATTTCATCCTCTGCACATTCTTTCTTGCTCCTGCAGCTAAAACACTGTGAAGTTTACACATAATACATTTCTTGAAGAAACTGCTGAGTTGAGACATAGAGTCCATGTGACTCAGGCTCTTTCAAACTCTCCTCTGCCATAGATGCAGACAACTAAATGGAAATGATGCACATTATTTATAAATTGTTAACCACTTCTAAATATGCTTCACATGACCAGCTTCGCTGAGGTATTACATCCATCTTTGCAAGCTTCATAAAACAGTAGCAGGCTAAAGTTGCACACTTAACATTAATTCACTTCCAAGAGAGTACAGCCTTAGCAATTACCCTGAAAAAGGTCAGATATCAATTTCTTTATGCTGACTTTGATGCCAAATTGAGTCTCACTGTGCGTTTGGGTGTTGTATGACTTTTGCTTTTTCTATACACTGTGTCATGAGTATCCAGTGCTCCTCTTTGCTCCTCTGACTTATGAACCACTGATTAAGCATTAATATTTTTCAGAGCATCACATATCATTTACCACTATAGTTTATATTTATTTTTATAAAAGAGCTCACATAAATATTTAAAATCAAGCTAGAGCTCTAGGAAATAAATGAATTTATATAAAGACCTGTCATTTCATATATTTTTGGTGTTGCTTACCATTGCATTCTTAGTTGCTTAGTTGTATCTGATTCTTTGCGATCCTTTGGACTGTAGCCTGCCGGTCTCTTCTGTCCATGGGCTTTTTCAGGCAACAATACTGGAGTAGGTTGCCATTTTCCTCCTCCAGAGAATCTTTCTGACCCAGGAGGGATCAAACCCATGTCTCCTGTGTCTCCTGCATTGAAGGCAGATTCTTTATCCACTGAGTTATCAGGAAAGTCCTGCTTACCTTTAATTGTCTGTAAAAATTAATAGCACTGTATGAATACTGGATAGAAGAGATTTAAATACAGAATCAAAATAATGATTCTCTAGCTTTATCACTAATATTTTAAGTTCCTAGTTCATATGTTTTTCACGCTTCAAAATTGAGATAGAATTCTGAAGCCTACTATGTATCAAAATATTCAGGAAACAAAATATGGAAATAGATAAGATATTTTAAAATGTATCCTTTATCATATTGATATTTTAATTTTTATTTATTCATAAATATTGCCAAAATTCTAGTTTTACTAATTCTAATCCATTATTTCTTGAATATTATTTGCATTCAGTATTTTTATTATAGCTCTAATGTGACCTATTAAGTAATGAAAAAAACAATGCTACTAGTTCCAAGACTGAATTTGTGGCAATGTCATTCTGGCTTAATAGACTACAATTTTATTAAATAATGTAACTTCAGTTGTCCCAGGGTCATTTGATTAGGAAATATTTAATGAAGGCATTAATATTTACTCCTACCCAACCTCCAGTTGGAATTTCATGGTGTGAGAGCACCAGGTTAATTGAGTTTTATCACAAAATCTCTAGACCACTTTAGAAATAACATAATGCACATTCCCTAAGGTCTTATCTATGAGAAGTAGGAAAATAGAGGAAAAAATGATTAACGTATACTTAGATTCTGCTCACACCTTCGGCCTAGATATTATTAAAGTTTGAGCAGCTGATGAAAATTTCTCTGGAAAGAAATTAAGAGTCACTTTTCTTTCCAAACCCTGGACAGGAATATGGAGTAAAGACAGCTAAATCTTGCTTTAGCCAATAGAAACACAAGAATATATAGGCACTGAATTTTCTGTAGATCTATGGTTTCCATCAGTAGCAAAAATCTTTTCTTAGAAACTTACTCATGGGAATACACCTGTGAGGATAATAGAAGCCTAATTCCTCCCCTTGAATTTTCACTTTTAGTTCCCCAGAGTGAAAGGAGTATTAAAATTTGGGATTTATAGATTCACTTTGTAACCCAATCAAATTTGGAAGGAGTAAGCCCAATATTCAATTATGTCCACCAGATGGGAATGTAGGTGGTGCAGCTGCTATGAAACACTAAATTGAAAAGATACATACACTCTTCTGTTTACTGAAGCATTATTTACAGTAGCCAAGATATGGAAGCAACTTAAGTTCCCATCAAGAGATGAATGGATGAAGAAGATGTGATATATACTTCAAAACAAGCTAATCAAACAAATAAACTCATAGAAAAGGAGATTTGTGGTTACCAAAGGTGATGGGTTGAGGGAGGAGAAATGGAATAAAGATGATCACAAAGTGCAAACTTCTGGTTATAAGATTAAGTACTAGGGATAAAAGATACTTCCCAGATGCGCTAGTGGTAAAGAAACTGCCTGCCAATGTAGAAGACAGAAGAGATGTGGGTTTGATCCCTGTGTTGGGAAGATCCCCTGGAGGAGGACATGGCAACCCAATCTAGTATTCTTGCCTGGAGAATTCCATGGACAGAGGAGCCTGGCGGGCTACAGTCCATGGGGTCACAAAGAGTAGGACAGGACTGAAGTGACTTAGCATGTGCAAATATTAAAAATGAAAGTTGTTAAGAGACTAAATCGTAAGAGTTCTTATCACAAGGAGAATTTTTTTTTCTGTTTATTTGATATTGTATATATATGGGATGATGGGTGTCCTCTAAACCTATTGTGGTGATCAATTCATGATGTAAGTCAAAGCATTGTGTTGAACAACTGAAACTTATACAGTGCTGTGTGTAAATTATATCTCAGTAAAACTGGAAAACAATATGCTCACCAGAGAATAGTACAGGGTATTAACTAAAGTGCAGATTATATATATATATATATATATATAGTTATGTGTGTGTATATATATAGTTATCATTTATCAAGTTCTTACTATGAGCCAGATGAAATAGTTCTAAAGTTCTAAGTGCTTTATGTGAATTGATTTATTTAATCTCTACCACAACCTATGAGGGAAGTCTTAATTTTATCCCAATACTAATGACAAGGAAATTGGGGCACAGACCTATTCATGTCTTGCCCAAAGCCTTAGAGCTGCTATGAGGTACACTCCAGATTAAATGAGTCTATCTTACTTTGGAGCCTATATTACAGATAGGCTTACTGACAGATCCAAAATTTTCAATCAATAAAATGAGTGACCAAGATATAGGAAGCAGATGTACACACTACAGCCAAGAAAAGAGATTTTGTTCCCAGGAACTCAATCATGATGTCAGTAAAATATGACTATAAGATGCTGACAAGTCTCCTATTTGGTTTTTATATATTTTAAGAATAATTTGGTTTGCTTAATGTTCTTCTACTAATGCTTTACTCAAGTGTGTGTGCTTGATTAGTTGCTCAGTCGTGTCCGACACTTTGGGACCCTTTGGACTGTAGTCCTCCAGGCTCCTCATTCTATTGGATTCCCCAGGCAAGAATACTGGAGTGGGTTGCCATGCCCTCCCCCAGGGATCTTCCTGACCCAGAGATCGAACCCACATCTCCAGCATCCCCTATATTGCAGGTAGATTCTTTACCCACTGAACCATAGGGGAAACCTTTACCCAAGTGTAACACGCTCCCGATATTCTGAGATTGTAAATTCCATGAAATCAGGAACCACTTGTGATTTACTTGTAACTGTATCCCCAGTTCCTAACACATAGTCAATGAAGAAATGTTGAAAAAGTCAACAAATGCTGAATGATGAAAGAGTGAATTTGGAAGAAAATGATGATTGAGTTTACTGAAAGCAAGCAAGGAGTTATGTGTGGAAGGAATCCAGTCCAGACACTATCAGATTGTCACTTAGCATGTATATTTCACTAAATCTCTTTGAAATCCCAGGCTCAGAATTTAGACCCAACCTGGACTTCCCTAGTGGCTGAGATGGTAAAGCTTCTGCCTACATTGTGGGAGACCTAGGTTCAATCTCTGGGTCGGGAAGATCTCCTGGAGAAGGAAATGGCAACCCACTCCAGTATTCTTGCCTGGAAAATCCCACGGATGGACGAGTCTGGTAAGCTACAGTCCGTGGGGTCACAGAGTCAGACATGACTGAGCAACTTCACTCACTTTATTCTATTTCTTAAATAATAGCTATTGAAGTGATAAGTAAAGATAAATTCTGAACCCTGAGTAATGTTTACCATATGAACTCTCTTGGGAGATGCCTTTTGGAACAGATGTCAGTAAATTTTTAGAAGCTGATGCAGAACCACAAAGGGAGAGTGAGTAAAGAGATGCTACATAGAAGTAGGCATTAGAAGGAAAGTAGGAAAATAGTGGAATATGAAGGACTTGAATCTGGATCCAAGTAACTGAGACTAGAGTAAACGCAGAATTCATCTGGGAGGGAGTCCATGTTCATGAAAAATTGCTTTAAAGGGCTAGTTGAAACAGAGTTTTTTTTTTGTTGTTGTTGTTGTTGTTGTTGTTGTTTTTAACAGCCTATACCGACATTTAAGTTGAAGAGACAAATAAGAACTAGGAAAGGAAATAGGCAGTAGTCAATGAAATAGCAATAAAAAGCAAGATTGTAATATCCTAGAATCACATGAACAAACTGTTTAAAGGAAAAAGGAATGGTTAATCATGCTGAACACTCACAGGTCTAGTAGAGTGACTTGCTCTTTGTTAACTTGAAAGAGAGCCATTTTTGTGGAGTGGTATAAGCAAGGCTACTTGAAATAGGTTCAAGGGAGGAGGGGAGAAGATGAATTGAACATGATGATTATCCATAACTCTTTTCAAGAAGTCTTGCTATAAAGGAAAATTAGTGGAAGAAATATTAGGTCAAGGTGGCCTTATTAAGGTTAAAAGAATTTCTGTACAGTTATGGGAATAATCTAACAGGGAGACAACAATTGGTGCTGATGGAGAGATAGAGGGAATTTTCTGGAGTAATTTCCTTCAGCAGTCAAGATAGGGTGTAATAGAATTCAGTGCACACAACTGGCCTTTAATAGATGCACACACTGTTTATACATAGCATATCAGTGAATGCAAAGTAGAGTGTATGAGTGCACATACAGTCAGTAGGAGCATGTGAGGGACCCTTTCTTCTGATTGCTTCTACTTTCTCAGTGAAATTTATTATTGTCATTCCGTCAATCAATGGTGTGCAACTCTTTGTGACCCCATGGACTGCAGCACACCAGGCTTTCCTGTCCGTTACTGTCTCCCGGAATTTGCTCAATTTATGTCCATTGAGTCGATGATGCCATCCAACCATCTCATCTTCTGTCACCCCCTTCTCCTTCTGCCCTCAATCTTTACCAGCATCAGAGTCTTTTCCAGTGAGTTGGCTCTTCGCATCAAGTGGCCAAAGTATTGGAGCTTCAGCTTCAGCATCTGTCCTTCCAATGCATATTCAGGGTTGATTTCCTTTAGGATTAACTGGTTTGTTCTCCTTGTAGCCTAAGGGAGTCTCAAGAGCTTTCTCCAACACCACAATTTGAAATCATCAATTCTTTGGTGCTCAACCTTCTTTGTGGTCCAACTCTCACATCCATACGTGACTACTGGAAAAACCATATCTTTGACTAGATGGACTATTGTTGGCAAATTGATGTCTCTGCTACTTAATATGCTGTCTAGGTTTGTCATAGCTTTTCTTTCAAGGAGCAATCATCTTTTAATTTCATGACTGCAGTCACTATCCATAGTGATTTTGGAGCTCAATAAAGTAAAGTCTGTCACTGTTTCCATTGTTTTCTCCATCTATTTGCCATGAAGTGATGGGACTGGATCCATGATCTTCCTTTTTTGAATGTTGAGTTTTAAGCCAGCTCTTTCACCTTCATCAAGAAGCTCTGTAGTTCCTCTTCACTTTCTGCCATAAGGGTGGTGTCATCTGTGTATCTGAGGTTGTTGAAATTTCTCCTGGCAATCTTAATTCCAGCTTGAGCTTCATGCAGCCTGGCATTTCACATGATGTATTCTGCATATAAGTTAGCTGACTAACTGCATATCTAGCTCTCTACCTGCCTCAAAGCTGAATTATTGAGCTTTCACCTCAAGCACACGCATGCCTTTTCCTTCATTCTTACCATCTTCTTATACCACAGACCATCTTCAGTTTCTTACTTTCCCTTTCTTGCCTCTGATTCAGTCAGTAATTTTATTGATTTTATTCCCATACAGATGATCACCTTCTTAGTTCTCACTAATCTTTGTCTCTTTTACAGTTTTAGGCTCTTGAGTGTCTTTTTTCCCTTTTAGCTTGATCCAAATGGCACTGCAGCCAGTGTGATCTTTCTAAAATGTATGCTATTCTCCAGACACTTCACCATTGGCCCTTTGCTTACTTACCCAGCCTTACCTCTTTTCCATCTTTGTTACTCTCATCCTGAGCTCCAGACTATTATAATCTACTAAGTGTGCCATTCTGCCTTTCTTTTCCAGGTCTTCATATGCTCTCTCCCTTTTGTACAGAGTATCTTTTTTTCCCTACACAGAGTTTTGCTGAAATAATCACTAATGCGATTTCAGGGCTCACTTGGATAGCATTCCATCTGAAAATCATATTCTGATGTCGCTAGGTTGAATGAAAGGATTCTCCAGCTATGGATTAAAGTCCATACATTCCTGAATTTACTTTTTCCTCACAGTGAATTAAAGTTGCACACACAGTTACCTTTATTCTCCACTATATAATATGATTCTTGAAGGCTGATGCAATACAATTTTCCCTCAGAATCCATGGGAGAATGTTCAGACCCCTGAGGATACCAAGATCTGAGAATGCTCAAGTCTCTTGTATAAAACGGATTAGTACTTGCATATAACCCACACACATCCTCCTGAACCCTTTAAATCAACTCTAGATAATGTATAATAACTACTACAATGTAAACAGTATGTAAATAGTTGTTGTTGTGCAGAAAACTCAAGTTTTGTTTCTTGGAACTTCCTGGAAGTTTTTTTCCTTGAATATTTTCAGTTTGTGGTTGATTGAATCTGCGGATATAAAAGGCCAACAATATTTGTTCACCCTTGTACCCATAGCATTTATCCCCTACCAAGTTCTCATTACATGCTTTTTGAATACATGAATGAATGAATAAATTGTTAGATTTCTAGTAGCAGCTTTGGATTTACTTTAATTGATGAAAAAGTAATTTTCACTGCAACAGATGCAACTGATTACATAACAAATGAAGTCCTGCTGTGAAGCACAGCAGCCAAATCCTAATTTGGCTCATCTCTATTTGCATGCAGTGTCATAAGCCAATTACTGTACCACTTGGACAGTATGCATTTTGTATGTGTGTATATATGTATATACATATAAGTGTATATATTTTTTATAGTCATGATAATGATCCTGGCTTGTTTGAATTTCATTATGACCTTTCTACTTTTCCATTAATTATCTAGTTTCAAGAACTATAAACCACATTCTCATACTCCATTTTAATTTTTAACACTTGCATGGGATATTTCTTTGTTTCTTTTTATATATGAACAAGGTAGGTAGCTAAAACACAAAGCAACAGACTGCACAGAAAAATGAATAGGCTCAAGGACTTCAATTACAAACTACCTTAAAGGAAAACTCATTCTCTTTTCATTACCTTACACCTCTAGCTGCCAAAACTTGCATTTAATTTCAGGTTTTAAAGGAGATTTTATGTCTACCCATAATCTGTCCTCATATAGTTTGCCCAGGAGAGCTTAGCTATTTTCAGTTAAAATTGATCCACCTTTACCAGACTTATGGTTGAACACAAAGACTAGAAGACATCAATTTCTTAACAGCTTTTGATGGGATTGGACTACACCTATTGTGCTCATTTTAAAGGTCAGAGTACATCTAAAAATACACCTTTTTGAGTTTCAGAGAAATCATATTTACAATTTCACAGAAGAGAAAATGTTAAATTTAATTTGATGCTTAACACTTAAAGTGTTACCTTCAAATCACAGTAATGCTTCATGCATTCCAAATTATCTCTATAAGACAGGATAATGATTCTAAATAATTTGAATTGTGAGAAACTTGCTCACAAATATAAAATTTCATCCAAAATAAGTTGTCATCCATTAAGTTGAAATGTCAAATACCGTGAACAAAAATATCTGACTCATAAATGTATTTCCAAGGTCAATTGATTATTGAATACAATCAATATTAGACATAGAAAAAATCCAATTCCTAATTGTTTTCTTTTATAATTCAACATAATTAGTTTGTGTTTTTAAACATCTGGTCTACATATGAAACTGATTTCCCTGTGGTCAGGAAGAAGAGTTAGTACAGTCTACTTCAGACACTATGCATATCTTTTCTAATGAAAAGTCTCAGAAATTAAATATGAGAAATGTTGATAATATCATGATATACATTATACATAACAGATTCTACAAAAAAAAATCTATTTTTCTTTTTTTACATTCCATAGTGAATTTGACTACTTTTCAAGAACATGAAGCATAGCTTACAGTCTAGTCAAAATATATGTTCTTCATTAAACATATTTTCTACCATATGGTAAATTTTAGGTGATGAAGATCCAATCCATATTTTTGGAATGTAGTTGATAATGCTTTTTTCCTCATTTTTAAATAATAAAGAAGGAACTGATTTCATATGTGAGAATGGATATTTTAGATTAAGGCCAAATGTTCCTGACAAAGAAAATAAATGAATTGAAATTTGAATGGATTCCTTCCTTCCTTTTTCCTTCTCCTTTTCTTTCCTTTTATTTCATTCTTTTCATTCAACCCTCATGTCTCTTCTCTCTTTCTTTCTTGCAAGACACCAATGTTATCAACAGTAGAATTTTCAGAAAGTACTTTAAAATTTGTTTGTAAAATTTCACTTTTTACAGCTCCCATTGTAGTTTCCATTTGATTGCATCTCCAAGGGAGATTTTCAACAATGTCTTCAGAAGAAAAGTTTTATTGAAATAAAGTCTCCTAAGAATTCATTTTATTATTATCATTTTTTTACAGAATATCCTGGAGCACTTCCTGGTCTCCCTACTTCATATGCTGCTTTGCAAAGAATTAAGAAGAGTTCCTCTTCATCCCTCTATGGTTCAAGGACTAGACCAAGATACAGCAGTCCTTCATTAGGAACCCTGAGTGTTTCTTCACCGAGCTGGCGAGGGGCAGCTCAACATTATTATTCCCCGATCAATCTTTATCATCCCTCAGATGCCTTCAAACAAGATGGTAAGTGTCCAAAGGAAAATTACACCTGTTGGAGTTAAGCAGGGAAAAAAAGAATTTATTCAAGACTATTGAAATACAAGTTAAGCCTTTTGTGATAGAGGAGAGAGGTTAAACTCAACTCTGAAACAGCAGTGAGTTTTTAAGATCTAGGAATGTGGAGGACATTAAGGAAGAGTGTGGCCACTGTGACTAGGCCATCTGTGATTATTAATTGGTGCTTCTTTAAGTTAGCCTCTTACCATCCCATAGAGACTGGGAAATAAGGAGTCTCTGTTTCTTGATGACTATATCAAGAAAAAAAAAAAAAAAAAAAGGGCTCCCAGTTCCTTGAGAAAGACATTTTTAGGTTTTAAAACTGGTAAGAGACTGGGCAATGGTCTACATTTCACAGAAGCAAAGAAGGAAGTTATAATTGCAGATTTTCTGAAGTAAATTCTCTAAGAAAATGGAAGTTAGGGGACCATAATCAGAAGGAGACCAGTCAAAAGTTCAGTGAAGCTGAGGAAAATGTTAAAGTCATCTTGTTAGTGAAAGTGTTAGTTGCTCAGTCATGTCAAAGTCTTTGGGACCTCCTGGACTGTAGGCCACCAGGCTTCTTTATCCACTGAATTCTCCAGACAGGAATACTAAAGTAGCCATTCCCTTCTCCAGCGATCTTCCTGATCCAGGGATCAAACTAAGGTCTCCTGCATTACACAGGTAGTTTCTTTACCATCTGAGCCACCAGGGAAGCCCAAAGTCAGCTTGGTCATAAGTTAGAGTTATGTTCCATGCATCTTTCAGTTTTTTTCCCCCATGTATTTAATTATATTGGTTTCCAGTTCTGATTTAGGATTAGGTTCAGTTCAGTCGCTCAGTCGTGTCTGACTCTTTGCTACCCCATGGGCTGCAGTACGTCAGGCCTCCTTATCCATCACCATCTCCTGGAGCTTGCTCAACCTCATGTCCATTGAGTCGGTGATGCCATCCAACCATCTCATCCTCTGTCATCCCCTTTTCCTCCAGCCTGCAATCTTTCCCAGCATCAGGGTCTTTTCCAATGAGTCGGCTCTTTGCATCAGGTGGCCAAAGTATTGGAGTTTCAGCTTCAGCATCAGTCCTTCCAATAAATATTCAGGATTGATTTCCTTTAGGATTGGCTAGTTTGACCTCATTGCAGTCCAAGGACTCTGGAGAGTCTTCTCCAAGACTACAGTTCAAAAGCATCAATTCTTCAGTGCTTAGCTTTCTTTACAGTCCAACTCTCATATCCATACAGGACTACTGGAATATATTTATATTATAATATGCTGCTGCTAAGTCACTTCAGTCGTGTCCGACTCTGTGCGTCCCCATAGACGACAGACCACCAGGCTCCGCCATCCCTGGGATTCTCCAGGCAAGAACCCTGGAGTGGGTTGCCATTTCCTTCTCCAATGCATGAAAGTGAAAAGTGAAAGTGAAGTCGCTCAGTCATGTCCAACTCCTAGGGACCCCATGGACTGCAGCCTACCAGGCTCTTCCACCCATGGGATGTTCCAACAAGAGTACTGGAGTGGGTTGCCATTGCCTTCTCCATATTATAATATATATATGTATATAAATATTACATATTTATATTATATAAATGCATTTATATACTGAAAGCAAAAATATAACATTTGGAAGTACAATCTAACAATGAATGTCAAAAACATCAGTATAGCCATATCCTTCTTTCTCATATTTTATTTCTTTAAATGTGTTTCACATAAGGAAGTAATGAACAATGTACACAGAGATATAAGTATATTTTTGAGCATTATCTATGAGTAGAAAATAAGAAATAATTTAAATGTCCAACATGAGATAGTTAAATAAAGGATGACTTTGTAGCTATTAGCATTATGGTTTGAACAACATTTTCTAAATGTTCTGTTTGTTATTTTGGGGTATACCATCATAACATTACAAGGTTAGTTAACAGAGAGAAGCACTAGTGCTTGATTATTACTAGGTTCTCTGCTGGTTTCTTTTGCATAGCTTATATCAATAATACTCTCAACAAACATATGAAGTGGATGTTATTACTGTCTTCTTTGGAAGTGGACACTCAGAAAACATATAAACATCTTTGACAAGGTCATATTTCTAATAAGTAACCAATATACCTGCTAATTTTAAGTCTAATACACTTTGGGCTATATTTCAATTATGACTGATGAAGGACCAAACATTCTGAGAAACACCTTGCAAGAACTAAACTACTTGGAAAAATCCTAGGAATGTCAAATTAGATTGTGGTATTAAGCCCAGGTAAACAGACTCATGCCTTATGATTATGCCAGTTGTTTCCATGTGGAATGTCATCTTATAGTGTTGTCATTTAAATCTTATTTAAGCAAGATGTTAGTTCCTTAAAATGCTTTATTTTTTCAGCGTACTTATAAGCTTTAAGCTTTCATAATATGTTCTGTGGGGAAAAAATCAATAAGATTAGGAGACAAGTCACAGCTTCGATGAAAATATTTGCAAAAGGCACACCTGATAAATGACTGTTATTGAAAATACACAAAGTACTTTTAAAAATTAGCATAAGAACTCAACAGCACGAGTTTAAAATGGCCCAAAGACCTTAACAGACTTGTCATCAATGAAGAATGCAGATGGAAAATAATTATATGAAAAACTACACCACACCCTATGTCATCAAGGAAATGAAAATCAAAACAACAATGAGATACTATTACACACTTATTAGAATGACTGAAATCCAGAACACTGAAAACACCAAATACTGATGAGGATTTGGAGCAACAGGAATACTTGTATCTTACTAATGAGACTAGAAAAAGATACAGTCTTTGGAAGAGAATTTGGCAGTTTCTTGTAAAACTAAACCTACTCATCACATGGGAGAGATGGATAAGCAGAATATAGATTTTTAGGGCAGTGAAAATACTCTGAATGTTATCATAATGATGAATACATGTCCTTATACATTTGTCCAAATCTATAGAATGTACAACACCAAGGGTGAACCCTAATATAAACTACAACTTTTGCTGATTATTGTCTGTTAATGTAGGTTCATCTTTGGTAAAAATGTAGCATTCTGGTGAATGATGTTGATAATGGGAGAGAGTACGCATGTGTGAGGATGAGACAGGAGAAAACCTTCCTCTTAATTTTGTTGTAAACCTTCAACTCTTCTAAAATGAATTATTTTAAAAAATCCATTACATTAACTCTAATGTCGTATTCCTCAGGCAGAGATATGTTGGAATTTGCGTTATGTAGGCAACACTGTGTATTTTATGAGGTGACACCAAGATCCAATGCACTGAGTGAGCACTGTGGGATACTCTTGTATTTGTTATAATTTAGCACCACTTAGTTTTCTGCTCCTTTATTCTTTTGTTGCAAATATACTGCAGCGTAGCTTGCAGTGATACATGAAATACAGCTAGAAAGTATGAATTAAAACACATGAAAGTAAGGAAAACACAAAGCATCAGGACATAAAATGGAGCTGGGCTTGAAACTAATTCAGAGTGTCTACTGTAAATGTCTATGTATCTGTCATAGGTTAGTCCCATTCGGGGTAATTTGTTAAAGAAAACGAAACTTTGGTCAGCTACATATTTCCCACTGGTTTAAGGATGAAAATGAAATTGATAGTAGAAACGCAGCTATTTCTGACACTAAGATTAGACAAGTTTTTTGGAGGGTGCTCATTAATAGCTTATTATTTGATGCAATGGTTAGTGACCCAGACGATAGTCTTGCTGTGTACATAACAATGAGTTTCATCTGCTCCAATAAAGATAGATGAAATCCAATTATCAATAACAAAATTAGAAGTAATTATCTAACATGGTGCTCTTTTAATCTTTAATATGCATACAATCACTTGAAAGCCTTGTTAAAAATGCACTCCCTTTCAATAGATCAGGAGTGAGGGCCGTATAATATGCATTTATCACAAGCTTCTTGGTGATGCTTATGCAGCTGGTGTGTGGACCGTGCTTTGAGTAGCAAGGCTCTGGGCTGCAAACTAGTTTGATATAATTAAGTCTTCTGTTGCTCTAGTTTAATCCATATTTAGAGGATCAGGAAGAATGGATAGACTGAGTATTTTCCAAATAATCTTCCATAACTGTTGTTTTCTCTCTGAGCGTTTGAAAGGTCTTGGCTAGATGTGACTTTGAGTTTGTTTTCTCTGATAACAGCCTGACATATGGCTTTTGTCAGGTAATTCCCTTTAACCTTAATAGAGAGTAAAGCTGGTGTTGACATGCTTTTGTGAAAAACAAGAAAACTAACAGAACCTGAGTAGAAAGTCATTCCATTCCTGCTTAAGTGAAGCCCAGAAGTATCCCAGATATGGTTAAGATTTTTCCGAGTAACATAAAAGTATAGTTTGCAGAGCAATTTGGGAAAGCAATTCCACTTTGGTATATACCACCTGGAGTAACCCTCCCACACATGCACAAGAAAATATAAAAGTATGCTCACTGCAATATAAGTTTAAAAACAAAAAATTGGAAACAACCCACATGTCCATCAGAAGGGAAATGGATAATATATAAATTGTGTTTTTCATTCAATGAAAAAACTGTTAAAGACAAACATCTTTATGCAACAAAATAGATATATCTCAAAATATAATGTCTAGTGAACATGGAAATTTGCAGAATATCACACACAATGTCACATACGTAAAAAAGTAGGAATCAAAGTAATATATTGAGTTGCCCAAAAAGTTTGTTCATGATTTTCCAACCATCATTTGGAAAATTTTAATCTATGAACTTGAGACGAAGGGGATTATAGTGCTTACCTATGAGGACAAAGGGAAAATGAGAGCAAGGAAATGGTACCGGGATATGGAAGACAGATGACCTCAACTGTATGATATTTTATTTCTTAAAATATGAAATATGAAACAAGTATGATGACCTGTAGTAGGTAGACTATAAAATGGGTCACAATGATTCCTACTTGCTGGTATTTATAATGTGATCCCTTTTCTTCCACTGTGGATGAAGCTAGTAACCTGCTTCTGGAGAATAGATTATGACTATATCTCTTCCAACACTGAGTTATAAAAGACTCTGACTTGCATTTGACTTCCGTTTCAAAGAAGAATGCTTAATCAGGACCTGAGTAAACAAATCTTGACTGATTTGGGGATTGGCTGCCTAAAAAGAATACTAACCTGTTGAGATAATCACGAGGTAACACAGGAAAATAAAATACATGAAACTTATTAAAAAATACAAAACCTTAAAATCACAATATTGTAAGAAGAATCCTCTGTAGAAAATATAGAAGTATGGTGAAGACATCAACAAAATAAACCAAAGTTTTACGTTTATTATCTCAGAGTCTCTGTTTGTCATGAAACCCGTTGTGGTTTGACTTGTCCTCTGGCTCTGTGCCTTTCACAGAGTAGCACTTCAGCCTCATGTCAAGGCTCAGATAGGTATAGATCCACTTGTTAGCTCACTTACCTCCCATAACTGTTTGCAAGATTCAATTGCTGAGGGATTTTGGAGCAAGTGCCTCAACTGCTCATCGGCTGTTGGCCAAAGGCCATTCTCAGGGTCTTTTCTATAAGGTAGCTCATAGCATGGTAGCTGATTCCCCACAGCAGGAGCAGGTTAGAGCAAGTGAAGGCAAACAAGATGTCTACAGTAAACGTATAACAGTGAGTCACTGACTCTTGGTTGAGGTGAGGAAGTAGAGACAGGGAAATAAATAAAATTTGAGCTAGACTCAGGAATTGGAAAAGAGAAACTGATAATGCCTAAAAGAGAGAATGCTGTTCATTTGAGCTGAGCAATCAGAGGAGCCCTCTAATTGTTCTTTCTATTTCAACCTGATACTGTTATTTTGGATAATGACAGTGATCACTTCAAATTATTCCAGTGAAATGTTCCATAGACCAAAAGGCATTCAGTTCAGTTCAGTCGCTCAGTCGTGTCCGACTCTTTGTGACCCCATGAATTGCAGCATGCCAGGCCTCTCTGTCCATCACCAACTCCCGGAGTCCACCCAAACCCATGTCCATCGAGTCGGTGATGCCATCCAACCATCTCATCCTCTGTCGTCCCCTTCTCCTCCCGCCCCCAATCCTACCCAGCATTAGGGTCTTTTCCAATGAGTCAACTCTTCACATGAGGTGGCCAAAGTATTGGAGTTTCAGCTTCAACATCAGTCCTTCCAATGAACACCCAGGACTGATCTCCTTTAGGATGATTGGATCTCCTTGTAGTCCAAGGGACTCTCAAGAGTCTTCTCCAACACCACAGTTCAAAAGCATCAATTCTTCAGCGCTCAGCTTTCTTCACCGTCCAACTCTCACATCCATACATGACCACTGGAAAAACCATAGCCTTGACTAGATGGACTTTTGTTGGCAAAGTAATGTCTCTGCTTTTAAATATGCTACCTAGGTTTGCCATAACCTTCCTTCCAAGGAGTAAGTGTCTTTTAATTTCATGGCTGCAATCACCATCAGCAGTCACTTTGGACCCCAAAAAAATAAAGTCTGACACTGTTTCCGCTGTTTCCCATCTATTCCCCATGAAGTGATGGGACCAGATGCTATGATCTTAGTTTTCCGAATGCCAAAAGGCATTATCAAGTTTTAAAAAATTAAGTTGTAAATAGTTATTCTAAAGTAGTTGTTTGAACACAAGGAATATCATTTAATTGATTTTAAAAATTGACTTTTTAAATTAGAAATGCTCATGGTAGTATTGGTTAATCGAAAGCCCTTATGAATCAGCACCACAACACCTGCAAAACATGTTCTAGTTTTGCATTTTGCAATGTAAACAAGGACTATTAATCTCTATTGATACTATACCTGTTACTCCCATTATAAAAGAACAACCAATAAATTGATCTTTGATTTCATCTCTTTTTTGTTATTGTTGTGGTTTTGGTGGGAGTAAACATAACTAAGTGTATGGTGCATTTTATTCTTCTATATGTGATTGTCAGGTAAGATATTTTCCTTCTGGCAGAAGGATAGTCTGGATTAGGAGTGATTCTGACCACAACGCTTAGGTTTTTACTGGTGAAGCCCATTCTTGGGATTCAGAAAATACAAATGCAACCTCATGGGAAAAAATTGTGGTTCTTAAAAGTTGTTGCTGTTTAGTCATTAAGTTGTGTTCAGCTTTTTGTGACTCCATGGACTGCAGCACACCTGGCTTCCCTGTCCTTTACTATTTCCCAAAGTTTGCTCAAACTCATGTCCATTGAGTCAATGATGTTATTCAACAATCTCATACTCTGTCACCCCCTTCTCCTTTGGCCTTCAATCTTTCCCAGCATCAGGGTCTTTACCAATGAGCCAGCTCTTTGCATCAAGTGGTCAAAGTATTGGAGCATCAGCTTCAGCATCAGTCCCTCCAATGAATATTCAGGGTTAATTGCCTTTAGGATTGACCCTTACAGTCCAAGGGACTCTCAAGAATCTCCTCTAGCACCACAATTCAAAAACAACAATTCTTTGGTGCTCAGCCTTCTTTGTGGCCCAGCTCTCACATTCATGCATGATTACTTTAAAAAGCATAGCTTTGACTATACAGAACTTTGTTGCCAAAGTGATGTTTCTGCTTTTTAATACACTGTCTAGGTTTGTCATAGCTTTCTTTCCAAGGAACAAATGTCTTTTCATTTCATGGCTGCAGTCACCATTCACAGTGATTTTGAAGTCCAAGAAAATAAAATCTGTCACTGCTTCCATTTTTTTTTCCCTTCTGTTTGCCATGAAGTGATAGGACCTAATGCCATGATCTTAGTTTTCTGAATGTTGAGTTTTAAGTCAGCTTTTTCTCTGTCCTCTTTAGCTGAAGCAAATTATTATTATTATTATTATTATTATTATTATTATTATTATTATTATTTTGCTACATTTAAGTATATAATCTTGGATCTTTTTAATTCCCTCAATGATATGTACAACCTACAATTTATGTACCACTCTGAGTCTATCCAGTTTTTGGAGTTGCTACCGTTGGCTTCTGACATCTTGAAGATTCCTGAAACCTACCAAATTTGTTGCCTCATATTCTCAGTACCTTTGGCTGAATTTCATTGTTGACGTGGCTTGTTTCCAGATTAGGTTTGGAACATGGGCAATGGCATCGGGACTCAAAGTGGTCTCTGTGTTGACGATTTTCTGTTGTTTCCTCAAAATACACTTTGCTGGTATATTGTCTTGGAGGTTAAATAAAACATTTAAATAATCTTTTATGAGAATAATAACTCCCTCTGGGCAAGGAAAAGAGTATTTCACTTGGATGATACAGTTCAGTTCAGTTCAGTCGCTCAGTCGTGTCCGACTCTTTGAGACCCCATGAATTGCAGCACGCCAGGCCTCTCTGTCCATCACCAACTCCCGGAGTCCACCCAAACCCATGTCCATCGAGTCAGTGATGCCATCCAACCATCTCATCCTCTGTCGTCCCCTTCTCCTTCCACCCCCAATCCAACCCAACATTAGGGTCTTTTCCAATGAGTCAACCCTTCACATGAGGTGGCCAAAGTATTGGAGTTTCAGCTTCAACATCAGACCTTCCAATGAACGCCCAGGATTGGTCTCTTTTAGGATGGATTGATTGGATCTCCTTGCAGTCCAAGGGACTCTCAAGAGTCTTCTCCAACACCACAGTTCAAAAGCATCAATTCTTCAGCGCTCAGCTTTCTTCACCGTCCAACTCTCACATCCATACATGACCACTGGAAAAACCATAGCCTTGACTAGACGGACTTTTGTTGGCAAAGTAATGTCTCTGCTTTTAAATATGCTACACTCCTCTGTAAATCAGATAACTCCATTTTCTCTCAGTTTAAAATTGTCCTTTTTTTTTAGTTGAAGGATAATTCCATTATAGTGTTGTGTTGGTTTCTGATGTACAACAACATGAATTAGCCATAAGTATACAAACATCCCCTCCCTCCTAATTCTCCCTCCCACCCCGCTCTATCCCACCCTAGGTTTCCGCAGAGCGCAGAGTTGAGCTCTCTGCTTTATACAGCAGCTTCCCACTAGCTATTTTACACACAATAGTGTGTATAAGCCTTATCATTTCATGACTATTCTTTAAAACTTTGATTTTATTGTTTTAATGTATTCTTAATTTTTGAGCTATTGTTATTATTTTCTGTTACCATGCTTTGCTCTCCAACTTAATTACATGCCATTTGAGCAAAGATCATCTTGTATACTCCTCTTTTTTCTTTTTCAATACTTAGAGCAGGGCAAGCTTAGTAAGAGATTAACAAATATTGTTTAATCAAGGATGCATCTACTTGAGGAATTTGAAATATGACTTCAGATTAAATTTCTAAACCATGATAGAATATTTACCTGAAAATTTTAAAAATAAACTATGTTTTCTGAATTGCAAATGAAAAGGAGGGAAAAACAATGTCTTCTATCTCTTGACAAGTATCTAGTGATTTGACATCTTCTGAATGTTATATGGGATCAGTTCACTTTGATTTTTCTCATGTGGTACCATCTCTGAGTCATCTGATTTCTCTTTTATAGGTACATTAAAAGTGATGAAAAAATCTATTAGACTCAATTTATAGTATGTGCACAACATAATACTACTACCCATGAAACATTCATCACAATACTTTTTAATAAATCATGCTCTTCAATTCTTAGGAATCCTTGAAAGTTTTATAATGACAGCTCACACTTGCTTAACTTTTTATAAAGAAACAATTTCAATGTTAAAAGGCACCTTAAAGAAAGTTTTGGATATTATCTTTAAGAACTTATCTTATGTTCTCATATAGTGTGAAAAGTTTTTTTCACATTCTAACTGTGAATATCATCATAAAATGCAATTTCCAACCAAACATTTCAAAATTTTTAGAAATTATCACACGAAATAGATTAATGATCATTAACATTGAATTTATTTTAATTGTATTGGGCATGATATGTTGATATTTCTTCTTAGATTGTAGCACTGATATGCTTAGTTCACATTACATAAATAAGCTAGACAAAGTCATTAATTAGAGGTAACCAGTAGGTCAGGGCTTCCCTGGTGGCTCAGATGGTAAATAATTTGCCTACAATGCAAGAGAATTGAGTTCGACTCCTGGGTTTGGAAGATCTGCTGGAGAAGAGAATGGCTACCCACTCCAACATTCTTGCCTGGAGAATCCCATCAACAGAGGAGTCTGGCGGGCTACAGTCCATGGGATCACAAAGAGTCAGATACGACTGTGCTACTAACTTGAGAAAAGTGGATCCAGATGTAGTTGTTTAAAAGAGGATATAAGTCTGAAAGACAAGTTTATAATCTAGGGAGACATGGTAATGTCTCAGGAAACAATTGAAAACACATGACCCAACCAAGAAGCAAGGCTTCTCTAGGGAACCTGGCTGTAAAAGTCTCACATAAGGTGATATTTAAAAGCTTTCTGGCAGGAAGAAAGTTAGTATTTGGATAGTCTATCAATAAGTTGTAGAAATTTCAAAAAGGATTAGAATGGATGAGACATCAGCTTGAATCTAAGACATGACTGTACAAGGGAAACCAATGTCTCCATAAACAAAATGGCATACCAGTGCTTCAGGAAGCTTCACTAAGAGAAGGGTATGTGGACCCCAGGGTCTCATTTCACAGTAGAGCTTCATCTTCCTATGTAGGCACCTCTGTCTAAAGACTGCTGCCAATACCATGCTAACTTTAGGATCTGGTTTATTGTTCTAGTCTGATTCTAAGAAGCAGTGACACCTCTACTTTAAAGGTGTTTTTAAAATTTGTGGAGTAGTTTTGATTGTCTTAGTTTTGATTCAAGTATGCTACCATTTAGAGAGTGGAGACTAGGAGTGCTAAATGACCTATAATTATAAGACTCTTAAATGGAGTGAAAATTCTCTAAAATTTTCTGTGGCAAGAATCTCTCTGTATTATATTATACACAAGATATTTTGATATATAATGAATATGTCAATTGAAAATATGTAAATTACAGAAAGATTATATTTAGTTTTGTCAAGAATAACAGAATTTGTTGACCATTTAGAAAATCACATCACCTAACACCAATAACACTGGCAACATTTGATTAATCTGAATTATACTTAGATCAGTTTACATTTGTAGCTGCTACATTCAAGGGGTTTTATCAACAAAAGCAAGCTTTACTTCTTTATGTCTTCTATTACAATGGTTCTTGAGAATTTACATATTGAATTAAATATTATTTTATAATGTTACTTATTTTAATTTTTTCCTTTCATTAGACTAAAAAAATATGTAGGTAGGTTAGAATATCCTTTAATTTATTAATAATAAGAGGAAAATCATAAAGCACTTGTTATTAAAAGAATTTGAGAACCACTAGCCTACAGATGGATGTGCAACACTTTTTCTTAAATTCTATACTGCTTTTTGGACATGATGAGACCTGAAAGGATGGAGTGTTACTAAGACCCAGGAATAACAAAAGGGAAAAGGAGAAAGAGGAATGATTTATAAGTGTAATGTAAACATTTGGAATTTATGCTAGTCTACATAATTGCTTCCAAACCTAGCCCCTGGCTTTCCAGTAAAAAGTAAGGCCACCTTGACCCCAAAATTTGGATATCAAAGCATACTTTGTTTTCCTGATATAATCCTTAGAGAAAGCTATCTAGAGAAACTCAGGAGATACTTTTCTCACAAGTAAATCTTAACATTTTAGTTAACTGTCATGAAGACCTATTACTTCCATGGATGCAAACCTCTTGGGAGGACTATATGCTTCCCTCAAAAACTATCACCTACCTAGGTGGACTGATCCTTAACCTGGCATGTGATTGCCCTACAGAGGACAAGATCAATAATTCATAACACAAAATCAGCTCAAATTCAGAGATTAATAATGCTACACATACACCAACAAAGTATGAGAGGATTTATTATTCACATCATGAAGCTTTCTGACAAGAGCAGGATAGGCTGGTCTGAAACTGGCTTGAGCACGGAATGGGAGGGGATGAGTGACGTTGATTTTGTCGTGGCTGGGGTGTGAGACTGGGTGAGAGCTCCTATGCAGGTTGAATTCACATGTTATGAACTCTCCTACTTGAGTAAAGGGAGGGATGAGTGTCATCTTTCCCTGAGGTGAGGGAAAAGGAAAAAAGTGATGGATGTGGCTTGAAAGTCATCATCAGTCAAATATCAAAATGAGTCAGACTTGACTACGTGACTGTACAATGAAAGTCAACCATGTGAAAATACAAAATAAAAATCATAACATCCATATAATATAAATGTCTAAATAATGACCCTGGACCTTCTAGAAAGGTTATCAAGATAGGATTTATAAATAGAGACATGGGATTAAAACCCATTTTCAGAATTTGGTCATGTTAAGAAGAACTGGGGCTCAAGGATTAAGTAGAAATCCAGTGATAAAAACTAGAGCACTAAAACTGGTAAGGCTAGATATAGGCTGAATGATTGAATATCTCCTGCCATAGGCCCTTGGCCTAGGAATATACTAACTAAGTAGTAATTCCAAGGCCTGAACTGGGAAAGGAGAATATAGGTAAGGTTCTATAATCTAGTGATATATGCTTCAGTGACCACTGCTTCTTAATCAAATTGTAAAGCTTTAAAGTTATTTTGCTTTTAAATGTAATATCAATCAAGACAAGATAATTCTGGATGCGGTAACAAATAACTTGACACAATATATGTTTCTTTTCTAGTCACATCCTATTCCATTTGGTTGTTCAATATGTTATTCTCTATGTGGAGAGTTTGGGAAACATGTGACATCTGTGATATCTATTGGGACCTCACTGGTGCCTACTGCTTCTTTTGTTCTTTTTATTCAGTTGCTCAGTCATGTCTGACTCTTTGTGACCCCATGGACTGCAGCACTCCAAGCTTCCCTGTCCTTCACCATCTCTTGGAGCTTGCTCAAACTCATGTCTATCGATTCAGGGATGTCATCCAACCATCTCATCTCATCCCCTTCTTCTCCTTCCCTCAATCTTTTCCACCATTAGGGTCTTTTCCAATGAATTGGCTCCTTTACCTTTAGCTAATTGGCAGGTGAAGAGCGAGGGGACGGATTTCACATATATTATTTCAGTCCAGAAACAAGTCACATTGGAGTCCTAGTACAGTCATAAGAAAGGTTAAATAAAGTATTCCAATATTCTTAGGAAGACTAAATGGGATTAATGAGCATCTAGCCAATTCCTGTCACACATGAATAGGCAAACTCTATCAGATATAATTGTATGTTAATGGTGACATAAAAGTTCACTGTAGATGATCATTTTGACATTGAGTATAAGTAGACACTTAAAATATTCTTCATTTATTAATTGATTATGATTAAAATGGTTCAAAGTCAGTTTATTGATTATATTGAAACAAATTTGTTTTTTAATGAATTAAAATTTAAAGTTAAAAGTATTTTGTTTAATTTTTTATTTTACACAACATTCTATCAGGAGAGCAGAAGATATTCTTAGTAGGGTCTTCATATTTTAATCTTAATGGTAATTTCTGTAAATTAAGTGTTATTGATGTGCTAATCAATTCAATTACAGTAAAATCTTAAGTAAACTGTATTTTAGAACAGAATTGAATCAAAAGATGTCATCATGTAGGACACAAACATGTTTCTTATTTTAAGAAACACTTCACTTTTGAGAATCCTAACAACTGTCCCAGATGGTAAAAGAATATGCTTGCAATTCAGGAGACCCAGGTTTGATCCCTGAGTCTCAAAGATCCCCTGGAAAGGGAGTGGCTACCCACACCAGTATTCTTGCCTGGAGAATTCTGTGAACAGAGAAGCCTGGCAGCTACAGCCCATGGGGTCTCATAGAGTCAGACATGACTGAGCAGCTAACACACAACAACAAAACAGTAATTTGTTAAGTCTTCATACATTACTAAAAGTGATGAAGTTATGATTGGATAAATTCCAAGGGATTATTAGAATGGAAAAATTATCCCTCTAATTCTAAAACTTTAAGGCTCAATAATACTTAAATCAAGTATTTTCATTCTCCCAAGTATGATTACCTGTAAATGGTATTTTTATTCTTCATTTTTCTGGGAAGTTTAGTTGTTAGTAGAACTCAGTTTCTTTTTGGTTGTTGGCTAGGCCAGAGATTTCAGTCTGTCATATGTGGACTCCTCCATAACCTGAGTAAAATCTATGTTTTCAACTTTTTCAACAACTGTCTTCCTCTGAGGAAGTGACTGACATTGTATGAACAGTTTAAAGAACACATAAATAGAGTCAAAGTACATATGACAAGATAACAGAAACTGATAAGAAGCAATTCTTGGGGCTCAGGAAACAAATGAAAAGGACAAATAAAACCATTAAAGAATTGAAAGCATCGTTATTGGTAACATAGAAGCAAATGAAAAGGTAGGAGCATAGTAAACAAATTTGGAAAGTCAAAGAAATAGGAAAATGATAAAAATATAAACTTGTTACAGGGGGTTTCTACGGTGGTGCAGTGGTTAAGGAGTTGCCTTCCAGTGCAGGGGGCAGGAGATTGATTCCTGGCCAGGGAGCTGAGATCCCACATGCCTCATGGCTAAAATATCAGAACACACAAAAACAATGGCAGCGATATTGCAACAAGTTCAATAAAGACTTTAAAAATGGCCTACATCAGAAATTTTAAAAATGTTTATTAAAAAAAAACTTTTTACAGAGATGATAAAGCAGACATTAAAAAAAAAAAAAAAAAAAAAAGCCAATGTATGCCTAAATGGTATGAAGAGGACAAAACAAATGAAGAAGAAATCTTCCAGAAAAATGAAGTCTTAGGAGGGAAGAAAAGATGGTGGAGTAAGAATACCTGGAACTTGACTTCTCCAAAACATACACACAAAAGAATAGATCTACCTGTGGAACAATCCTCACTGAAAATGAACTGGAAACTAGCAAGACTCCTGTACAAGTAAGAATTTAAGAAGATACACATGCAATTGAGTGGGAAGGGAAGAAAAGCAATTGAGTCAAAACCTGTGCCCCCAGGAAAGGGACTTAGAGGACAAGGAAGATTATAGGGGCAGATACCCACCCTGGGGAGTGAGTGACTGAAGCCACAGATAGGGTGTCCCATTGCTGGAGTCCCACACAGAGTAGACAAGCCTCCTTGGCTGGATGGAATATGTTTGGATCAGATAGAAAGTCTGGAAAATCTTGCAGTACACTTGTGAGGGGTCTGCACATGCTAAATAGCCCCAAGGCAGGAGTCAGAGAGAGGTCTGCTGTTGTGGCTGCGGGTTTCCCACAACCAACCACTGTATGGTGCATGCCACAGCCCAAGCCAAGTAAATGCTCTGACTTCACTCTCCATGGCACAGCACAGCTCTGGATCTGAAGCAGACCAGCCTGGAGGAAGGACACCACGAGGGGAGGCAGAAGCTACCTAGTCCTGGGGCATAGCCCAGGGAAGGTGGTCCCAGCCATAGAAGGCATTTCCTCAAGCCATGTCCGCAGAGCTTCCTAGGCCCTGACAGTGACTGCTCAACTAAAGCTAATCCCTCATCATGTGCTTAGAGTCCATCTGGGTCCTGCCACCCCTGTGAAATGACTCCACAACAGTGAGAGGGTAATGGAGGGAGCAGAGGAGGGGACAGTGAGAAACAAAGGGAGCTCACACCCAAGGCTGCACCTGATCAGAGCCACAACTGCCTACACAGGCAGCACTTGAAGCTCTGTTTGCACGTGAGTCTCACTTGCTTCAGCTCTCCCTTCTGCTGGGGCAAAGAACCTGGCTTGGGGAGAGAGAAAATATACACTGAAAGGGAACAGAGTCACTTTGAACCCAATCCTCAGGGCTTCTGTTCCAGCAACTTGGGGTCAGATCCTACCCTTGACACTGAGGTATGAGGAAATCCTACCTCATACTCAGTGCCAGCTTTAGTTCCTCCATCTCCAGTCCCATTCCTACCAAGGTGATACCTACCAGCACACCCTGAGGAAAGATGTGACTGGCATCTACTACATATCAGCACTCCTACCAAAGGCATTAGATACACCCAGTTTGCTTAGGGAGGTTCTCACATAAAAAAAAAAAAAAAATCACTTTAAGACTGTAACAGGCAATTGTTTCTGGAGAAGGAAATGGCAACCCACTCCAGTATTCTTGCCTGGAGAACCGTGTGGATGGAGGAGCCTGGTGGGCTGCTGTCCATAGGGTCACACAGAGTCAGACAGGACTGAGGCGACTTAGCATGCATGCATGCATTGGAGAAGGAAATGGCAACCCACTCCAGTATTCTTGCCTGGAGAATCCCAGGGATGGAGGAGCCCGGTGGGCTGCCATCTATGGGGTTGCACAGAGTCGGACACGACTGAAGTGACTCAGCAGCAGCAGGCAATTGTTTCAGTTAAATTCATAGAGCCATAGAATGTTAACTAAAATAAAAAGTTAGAGGAACTATTCTTAATGGAAAGAACAAGAGAATACTCCTGAAAAACAAATAAACAGAAATAAGTTATCAGATAAAGAATTCAAAATATTGGTACTGAAAATGTTAACTGAATTAGAAAAAGTATTTGATCTTAACTGTTGAACATTTTAATAAGGAACTAGAAAATATAAAAAAGACCCAGTCAAAAATGAATAATTCAATAGACAAAACACAAAACATACTAGAAGGAGTGAGCAGCAGACTAAGTGACAAAGAAGAACAAATGATCAAACAGGAAAAATAAAATAAAAGCAACTGAAGAGATTTCTGATCCAAGGAAACAACATAAGAAATGAAAGAGGGGTAATGATAACAACTGACATCACAGAGCTACAAAAGAAAAAAAAAAAAATCACAAGAATATCATGGTTATATATCAACAAACTGGACAACCTAGAGGAAATGAACAAATTTTTAGAAAGATACAAACCACCAAGATAGAATCAAGAAAAAACAGACTTCTTGAATAGACTGATCACTAGTACTGAAAGCAAATTTGTGAATGTAATTAGAAAAAAAAAAAAGACAGCAAAAGCCACAGGATTGGATGGTTTTACATGGGAACTCTACTAAACATATACAGAACTAAACCTATCCTTGTCAATCTGTTTCCAAGAAGGAAGAAAATAGAACACTCCAAAATTCATCCTGTGAGGCTGCAACTATCCTGATACCAAAACCAGACAGTAACTACAAAAAAAAGAAAAGTATAAGCCAATATCTTTGATGAATATACATATAAAAATGCCCAACAAAATATCAGCAAACTAAATACAAAAATATACAAAAAGGATCATAAGCTATGGATCAAGTCATATTTATTCCAAGGACACAAGGATGGCTCAACATTTGCAAATCAAACATGATACACCACATTAACAAAAGGAAGAATTAAAATTGATAATTAATTATCTCAATAGATGCAGAAAATAAAAACATTTGAAAACCTACAAGCTCCATTCATGATAAAAACTCACATAAAACTGGGTATACCAGGAACACATATCAACATAACAAAGGTCACTTATGACAAACCTACAGCTAACATTATATTTAATGGTGAAACTTTGAAAGCTTTTTGTCTAAATTCAGAAACAAATCAAGGATGCTCCCTCTTGCCACTTCTATGTAACATAGTATTGGAAGCCCTAGCCACAGCAATGAGAACAAGAAAAAGAAATAAAATGCATCCAAATTGAAAAAAAAAAGGTTAAAACAGTCATTATTTGCAGATGATATAATATTTCATACAGAAAACCTTACAGTCTGTAACTCACTTATCCAAGAGGCTCAGCCCAACCGCCTGAGGCTGGCCTCCTTGCCTTTGAAAGCTTGCAGCCCTAATAGAAAATGCTTTAAAACCCCCTGCTATTTTTATTTATTTATTTACTTTTCACCAGCCACCAAGTGAAAAAACTGCTAAATGGGAGTGGCCATTTATGGATGTCCGATCAAAGAATCCTGATGCATTATCAGGTAATGCTGATGGAAAATCCAGGATTATATCCTTTTTTGAGGTTCTTAACCCAGCTATCCTCATGCCTACCCCCAAGAGCTCTTTCCCCTTTCACTCTTGCCTAGAAACTTCGGACCATTGGACAAAACCCTGAGAGGGATTGTCAGAAGACCCTCTGACCAATCCTGAAGAAATCTGTTACACTGATGGAAGCAGCTTTGTCTTAGAAAAAGGAGCCAGGATTTGCAGTAGTCTCCAATTTTTGAGACCATAAAGCCTAAACCTTTAGCTCCAGGTTCTTCAGTACAATTGGCTGAGCTCATAGCTCTGACTAGAGCTTTAGAGCTGGGAAAAGGAAAAAGAGTAGCCATTTACACTGACTCCAAGTATGCCTTTTGGGTGCTACACGCATATACTGCTATTTGGAAAGAAAGAGGCCACTTGACCACCTGAGGGTCCCCAATAAAGTATGGTGATCAAACCCTTAGGCTCTTGGAGGCAGTCCATCTGCCTGCTGAGGTTGCAGTCTCCCGCTGTGAAGGAGAGTGGAAAAAGGAGTACAGAAGCGGCTCAAGGGAACCAGGCCGTGGCAGCTAAGAGAGCAGCATTACAGAACAGTGACCTAATAGGGGTTTCCAGCTTAGTGCCACAAACTGATTTGCCAGAAACTCCTTTATACACTGAAGGTGAGAGTCTTAAAGCAAAGTGTGAGGGCTTTCAACAAGATTATGTGAGGTGTTTCCAAAAAGAGGGGCTCCTCTTTCTGCTGAGGAACCTCTAATGAGAGTTGGTTAACTCCTCACATGCCACTGCTCATCTAGGGGACAAGGCCCTAAAAGCATTACTAGAGAGGTCCTTGAGAGGAGCAGCCTCTAAACAACTATAAATCAAGTGATCTCTTGCCAATTAAACAACCCCAAGGTTGGTGATGGACAGGGAGGCCTGGTGTGATGCGATTCATGGGGTCGCAAAGAGTCGGACACGACCGAGCGACTGAACTGAACTGAAGGAACTCAAAGACCACAGCTGGCCCAGCCAATCCAGTGGCATGGGACCTACCCAGGAAAGGACTAGCAGATAGACTTTACTCAGATGTCAGTTTCTCAAGGATATCAATACCTAATAGTCATGATAGATACCTTCACAGGATGGATTGAAGACTTTCCTACCCAGGCTGAGAAGCCTGAGCAGGTGGTGAAGAAGAAGCTCCATGAAATTATTCCAAGATTTGGCCTGCCTAGGTCACTACAAAGAGACAATGGAACACCATTTACTTCTAAAACCACCCAAGGGCTCTCTAAGGCATTGTGAAGTGAAGTTGCTCAATCGTGAGTAACTCTTTGCAATCCCATGGACAGTAGCTTAGCAGGCTCCTCTGTCCATGGAATTTTCCGCTGGAGTGGCTTGCAGTTTCCTTCTCCAGGGGATATTCCTGACCTGGGATTCGAACCCAGGTCTCCCACATGACAGGCAGACGCTCTACCCTCGAGCGATTGGGGAAGCCCCTCTCTGGTATTGGGCATTACCTATTACCTCTATTGTGCCTGGAGTTCTCAGTCTTCAGGAAAAGTAGAGAGAGCCAACCAATTCTTAAAATCAGTGATAAAAAAGATAATTCAGGAGACTTTCTCAGATTAAAGGAGGCTTTACCAATAGCTCCCCTCTGCACCCATCTTGCCCCTAAGGAACAGACTGGTCTTAGTCCTTATGAGATACTATATGGGAGACCTTTTGTTTAGTCAATGACCTCTTCCTGGATCCAGAGACTCAGACCCTCTGGTCTGACGCAATGGTCATTGGGCAATTCCAACAAGAAATTGTCTATGGGATGTCAACCAGGACCCAAAAGATTCTAAAGGGACAGGGATTCTATATACCCCAGGGATTCAAGTCTTAATTAAGGTCTGGAAAGATGGGTCCCCAAAGGCTGAACTCCAGTTCACATGGAAGAAATCAGAAGAGGAGATTCAATGCACCTGTGACCTCCTGGGAGCTCTCCAATACCTATTCAGAACTATCAATAAGTGCCATTCTAATGAATATCCTCAAAATTAAGTTTCAGGGGATAAGCTTTCTTGGGATAACTCTTGAGTTAAGTCTGGGCTATGTTCTTTCTCTCTTGGTTTGTCTTAGCCAAGGAAACGCACTCACTCTTAGACAGAGAGATCTATAGGGACTCTGAGGCTTGAGCCTAGCAAGAGGGGAAGGCCCAAGGCCCCTCAATGTCCCAGCTCAGCAGGAAGTAGCCAGAGAGACCTCAAGGCCCCTATTCCCAATGAATTGGGCCTCCCATCTCTTAGGCAGGGAGTGTTAGGTAATTAGAATAGAAAAAGGAGTCCACAATGGTGGCAGATAAAGACAAAGAAAGGGGGAAAGCCCATGAAAAAGGAACACAGGAAAAATCCTCTGACCTGGAGTGAGAACCTCAGGTGAAGCAAACACACCCCCTTCCTGACCGATAATGTGTGCTAGCCCTAATCCACATAGGGCAGGCTTGGGGGAGGAGACAAAAAGTATAAAAGGAGGGAGTCAAGACAGGTTGAAGCCTTCCTTCAGGGTCAGCCTGCCAAAATGCCTGTGGGCGTACTATCCTTCCTTTACCAAGCGAAACTCTGAGCTATAAAAAAAAAAAAGACCTGAATAGGCATTTCTTTTCCCAAAGACATTCAGATGGCTAACAGGCACATGAAAAAAATGCTCTAATTGTTAATAATATTAGAGAAGTTCAAATCAAAGCCAAGGAACTACCATCTCACACCTGTCAGAATGACTATCATCAAAAAACCTACAAGCAACAAACGTTGGAGGGGGTGTGGAGAAAAGCCCACCAGACTCCCGTATCCTCCCCTACCCTTCAGGAGGATTCTTTACCGCTGAGTCACCAGGGAAACCCTCAAAACAGTCTGTCTGGGTTTACCTGTAATTATACCTTGTTGGTATGGAACTTCAAAAGCCAATATTGTAAAGTAATTAGCCTCCAACTAAAATAAATAAATTAATAATAACATAAAATAAAATAAAAAAATGTTTAAAAGTTAAAAAAAAAAAAAAAAGAAAGCTAATCCCTTCAGAGAAAGAATCATCTTTGATTACCCTTTGGTAGGGACTGGGAAATTCACCATAGATACAGGCTTTTCCACCCCATAGATTGAACTTTATTTCTAAGAGAAAAACAAGAGAAAGAGGAACTGCAGAAAGAGAGAGAGAGGGAGCGAGAGGCCTCACTGAGTCACTAAAATGCTTTCAGAAGTGATAATGAACACATGTTTCTAACAGAGTGTGGGCTGTCATAATAGAATGTGTTTTTCAGACTAGTCCTTTAACTTTTCAGTCTGTAATTTAGCAAATCTTAACTTTCTGCTCTTCCCAAGTCTGGGAAGCCTTTATTGCTCTTGTCCTGTTTTGACAATTTTCAGAGTCTAAGATTTTGGAACCATAGAACATTAATTAAATCAACTATTTACTATGTGCTAATCTTGAAGAAGTCTTCTCTCAGAAGCTCAGTGTTTTCATCTTTGAGTTACAAATAATTGTGAAACTCAGCTCAGATAACTAAATAGTAATATACAAGAGTGCTTTGTGAATGTTATTTAAGTATAAAAATAATGATTATTATAAATAATAGTAATAGTGGTAGTAACAATAGTGATAGTGATAATTAGTTTCTGTATTCCAACAACACTGAATCTGTGTCCCAAATGTATCATTTATATTTGCTATACCGATTTGCTTAATTGATTTCAGCCTCAGTTTTGTCTTCTGTAAAATGGGGAAATTAAATAGATAACGAATAAAAACTACTGTATAGCACACGAACTCTACTCAATATTCTGTAATGGCCTATATGGGAAAGAATCTAAAAAAGTGTTAATATATATAAAACTGATTAACTTTGCTCTAAACCTGAATTTAACACATTGTTAATCATCTATACTTCAATAAAAGTTAATTAAAAATAAAGGATACTACTCTTACAAAGAAAAATTAAAAATTATTGCTCTATGAAAAAATAAATGTGGATTGTTATGAGTGTTACATGATATATTGCATATAAATTATTCAGTATAATGTCTGGCATCTAGTAATTATAACACAAGTAAGTTTTAGTTATTACTCCTATTAATTATAATTTGTTGAGTACTTGTGACATACTAGGTATTTACAAATATTGATCGATCTCCATAATAATATTGTCAGGAGACATTATTATCTACACTTAATAAATGAAGCAGCAAAGGATAAAAGTATTTGGCTCAAGTCTATAAAAAGATGGTTTTAAAATTTGCACCCAAGTGTCTGACACTAAAGCTCAAGAATTTTAAAAAATATATACAAGTATAAGATATATTTATTAAAATTTAACCTTATATATCATAGATATTTATAAGGTCAATTTAAATGATTATATTTTAATGTGTAAAGTCCAGAAGAAATGATTCCTTTTCATGATTTGATTTTGTAGTTTAATACTAATTGAGATTTTGAGGTTACATGTGCTTTTACAAATTTTAAAAAGATCATTATGATACAATAACGTGCAGCATGATATTTTGACAATAATTTTCTCTAGTTATTTATCAAATGTCTTATTTATTTTCATTTGTTAAAGTAAAACAGCAGTGGAATTGGTATAGAATAATATATTTTAGTTAGTCTTATATAATTTTTTTTTTTTAATAGCTTAGGGAAAAGAACCTCAGTTAGGTTTTCCAGGAGGACTCAAAGAAAATGCTTGTTGGTATTGGCCATTGTGAGTATTCAGTTTGTATCCGAAGGGTGATTGGATTACCATGTTTCTCTTTGTCCAAAAGAGAATGGCTGTAGAGTACTTTTCAAGAAAGCAAATCAGTTTACTCTAAACTCATTATTCTAAGTATGGAGGTGTACATCTTTTCAGTAATATTTGCTAAGTCTTTATTTTTAGAGACTATTCATTCTTGAATTGTTTCCTGATATTTTCTCCTGGTTATCCTCAGAGGATGTAAATACCCCACCTGTTTAACACAGAGAAAAATTGGAAAAATGTTCTTCCTAAAATCTTTACTCTTCATATTTTCTAAGACAGTGGCTTTAAACAAGGATTATTTTGACCCCATGAGACATCTAATGAGGTCTGCAGACGTTTTTGATTATTGCATTTTGGGGAGGTGTCCTGCTGGAATCTGGTGGGTAGAGGCCAGGGATGATGGTAATCATCTTACAGTGCACAGAAAACCCTCACAACAAAGAATATCTCCAAACGTCTTTTGTGCCAATGTTGAAAATATTAATCTAAGGTTATCATGTAATCAAATTTATGATTAGTGAAAAAAGAAAAAGTTTTACTTTTTCCTGATTTCACATTTCAGAATGCTATTGAGACTAGGTATGCATATAACTCTGTAGATTCTACTCAACCAGGGTTATATATGATTTATAATCCCTCCAGCGTACCACTCATCATTTCCCCAGCAGAATTTTCCTAAAATTCCTTAAGTTCAAGTTGACTTTTGAGGCCCATTTTATTTCTACTTTTCCGTGAAATGTTCATTAGTTTAAAATTACTTTGATCATAGATTTTCTCTGTGCTGATTAATGAGATAGACTCCAGTGTCTGGTGCATAGTATGCACTTAAACAGCTCTTCTTCCCTACCTTCCTTTTTTTGCCTCTTCTCTTCTGATTTCCTTATTTACTTTAGTTTACTAACAGGTAAACATTTAGTTGTATACTGTTTTGCTATCTTTATTCAATTGTTTGATTTTTTTGAGGACATGTCTTATTTTTTCCATGAGAATGTGAATATTTGCATTGCATCATTTCCCTGTACACTCAAGCATCATTAAGCACTAACTAGTGCTTGATTGAATAAGTGAAGAAAGGAATGTGTTAAAAATGCAGGAGGACCAGCATTTTCATATCTATAGTACCCAAGTAGTAGCGAAGCATTAGTTCATGACTTTATCATGTATTATTTTCAACATTCTAAGACTTCTACAATTTCAGTTTCTTTAAAACTAGTATTTTTATTTACTATCTCCTTAGCTCTGCTTTTGGTGAATTTAAAGATATATTTTAAAATATACAACACCTATGCTTAAGACGTGTGTTTTTTCATTTCATGTATCATATTTTTTTAAAAGCCGTCTTGGTCAAGTAGAGAAAAATATCTATTTAGGTCTCTGCAATTTACTAAAACAATATAATTTGCCAGCTATACTTTTCTTTGGTAATAAGCCTATTCAGTACGAGGAAAGAACAAGAATTTTTGAGCAGGGACATAGTGGAGAAAAAAAGTGGCTTGCTATTTCAAGAAATTTTAAAGTGTGTCTTTTTGGTCCTTACAGAAAGTGTGGATTACGGGCCAGTATTTGTGCAAGAACCAGATGATATAATTTTCCCGACTGATTCTGATGAAAAGAAAGTAGCACTGAATTGTGAAGCTCGTGGCAACCCAGTTCCCAATTACAGGTAGAAATTCACTTTTAATCATTTTTCTTGTCTTAAAAATTCCTTTCAGTGAGATTCTGATATACCCAGGGAGTATTATGTCTCAAGTAATTTTTACTTATTTGTCTTCTGATTTTTCCCTAAGATGGCTTCGAAATGGAACAGAAATAGATTTGGAAAGTGATTATCGCTACAGTTTGATAGACGGGGCCTTTATTATAAGCAATCCAAGTGAAGCAAAGGATTCTGGTCACTATCAGTGTTTGGCAGCCAACACGTTTGGAAGTATTCTTAGTAGAGAAGTCATACTTCAGTTTGCCTGTGAGTAAAATATTGCTCTTTCCACATATACATGTATAGTGTGTGTGTGTGTGTGTGTATATATAGCTTTGAAGGTTATTTAGGCAAGAGCTTATGACTTCAAATTTTAAAATAATAGTATAAACTAGTCATGCTTAGAACTATGCAAACAACTTGCTTCTTCCTGACATATTTTTAAATTCCCTGAAATATTTACCCTCTTTACATAAATAGTAGTCTTGGAGGCTAAAAATTCAGTTCATAAAAGCAGATTAAGTTTTAGAATTCAAATATCTTTTGAAATCTATTAAGAAATAGATTTTTCATTAGTTCTATCTGCTTTTAAAATATTTACTTACTTGATATTACTCTTCTACTGCCTATTATAGTCACTATTGGCTATAAATTCTTCTGGACATAAGACAGCATATTCTAAAAATTCTCCTTCTAGTCAAAAAACCAAAGAAATACCTCTGAAGTGCTATTTCAGGTTCTGACTATAACTTCCC
Organism: Giraffa tippelskirchi; assembly: GCF_054371585.1. Classification (NCBI taxonomy): domain Eukaryota; kingdom Metazoa; phylum Chordata; class Mammalia; order Artiodactyla; family Giraffidae; genus Giraffa; species Giraffa tippelskirchi. Next base: position 86,583,225 of record NC_137285.1, on the reverse strand, counting down.
TCCCAAGTGTCCCAGTTTCTTTTTTAATTGGAAAAAAGATACCTCATGTATTCATTCATTTATCTAGACTATATACATTTTCTATAATATATCATATATCTAATTAACTAAATGTATAAATTTCTTGAAACTCTTGAAATTATTTTACCTCTTATGAGTCTTACACAGACTTGAGGATAGATTACTGGGTGAAAAAAACTTTTGTATCATTTTTTAGTGACTAATCCTAATTGAATTTAAATTCTTGAGGATTATAATCGCTGAGAAATAGATAGGAGGGCCAGGGATCTTTGGGTTAATAATTCAAATGTAACTATAATGGCTATGTAATTTATCACAAAATGATTTTTAAGTTAGAACTGCACCCTGAAGAATGAAATAATTGATTTTTCTCTTTGTAATCTTCTTCACATATTATGTCTAATTAACCCAGAACCCAGACACCCTATTAAAGGAATGTGAAGGAGAAAAGGGAAAGAAAAAAATGATAATGGGTTCAGTTTGGAGAAAATTGAGCTAGGTACTAGAAAAATCAAAACATTATCTTTTAAAGTAGAATTGGCTAAGGAGTTCAGACTGCTACTTTACATACACCAAATATACCAAGATAGTATACTAACTATACTCTGTTTGTTTTTGAAAATATTACGCAGTGCATCTCAGAAATCTAATATTTCTCAATATGTAGATTTAAAAGTATCCTGTTTGTTGCTCAGTCATGTCTGACTCTTTGTGACTCCATGGACTGCAGCACCCCAGGCTTCCCTGTCCATCACCAACACCCGGCACTTCCTCAAGCTCATGTCCATAGAGTGGGTGATGCATCCAACTATCTCATCCTCTGTCGTCTCCTCCTGCCTTCAATCTTTCCCAGAAACAGGGTCTTCTCCAGTGAGTCAGCTCTTTGCATCAGGTGGCCAAATTATTGGAGTTTCAGCTTCAGGATCAGTCCTTCCAATGAATATTCAGGACTGATTTCTTTAGGATGGACTGGTTTGATCTTGCAGTCCAAGGGATTCTCAAGAGTCTTCTCCAACACCACAGTTCAAAAGCATCACTTCTTCTGTGCTCAGCTCTCTTTATGGTCCCACTCTCACATTCATATATGACTACTGGAAAAACCATAGCTTTATCTAGATGGACCTTTGTCGGCAAATTAACGTCTCTGCTTTTTAATATGCTGTCTGGGCTTTCCAGAGCTTTACTTGCAAGGAGCAAGTGTCTTTTATTTTGTGGGTGCAGTGATTCTGGAGCCCAAGAAAATAAAGTGTGTCACCGTTTCCATTGTTACCCCAACTATCTGCCGTGAAGTAATGGGACCAGATGCCATGATCTTAGTTTTTTTCAAAGTTGAGTTTTAAGCCAGCTTTTTCACTCTCTTTTATTTTCATCAAGAGGCTCTTTACTTCTTTGCTTTCTGCCATAAGATGGTGTCATCTGCATATCTGAGGTTACTGATATTTCTTCTGCAATCTTGATTCCAGCTTGTGCTTCCTCCAGCCTGGCATTTCACATGATGTACTCTGCATAGAAGTTAAATAAGCAGGGTGACAATACTTGATGTATATAAGCAGCCTGGATGTACTCCTTTCCCAATTTGAAACTAGTCCATTGTTCCATGTCCAGTTCTAACTGTTGCTTCTTGATCTGCATATAGGTTTCTCAGGAGGGTGATAAGTTGGTCTGATATTCCTGTTTGTTTAAGAACTATCCAAAGTTTATTGTGATATGCACAAAGGCTTTAGTATAGTCAAGGAAACAGAAGTAGATTTTTTTTTTTTTCTGAAATTCTCTGGATTTTTCTATGATTCAACAGATGTTGGCAATTTGATCTCTGGTTCTTCTGCCTTTTCTAAATCCAGATTGAACTTCTGGAAGTTCTAAGTTCATGTACTGTTGAAGCCTAGCTTGGAGCATTATTTTGCTAGTGTATGAAATGAATGCAAAAAGTATCCTAATAAACAACCCTCCTTATTGCTCCTGTGTTCAATAGTGCAATCTTTTCAAGACAGATACAGCAAATCCAGGAAACAAGTACTAATATCAGTGGCTTATAACTTTTTCTTTGGTTTATATTATCTGACACAAGTATACCAATTCTCAGTCGCCTCTTTTTCTCCTAAATCAGCAGTGATGCAAAATATGCAATGCTTTCTACATTATTCAGAGCAGAAAGCTATTTGCTGGAAGACTCTAGGTGTCTATTTGTACTTTCCTAGGATACTTTAAAAGACCGGCCACCGCTATCAAATATTCCACCCCAGGTAGAGTGTGTAAGTTGGCACTAGCATTTACAGTTTAAAGACTAGGCAAGGGAAGCTTTCTCTCAATCAGCCTACCTGCCTACCTACCTACCTTCTACCTGCCCACTTACCTATCTTACCTACTCAGTATCAAGCTGTCCTGAACTTAATTTACAACAATATTTGCTTTATTTTTATTGATAACTTAAACTTATGGGTAAAATATGCAATCATTGGTAATGTCTTGTTACTCTGCCTCTCACTGTTCCTGTCCCACCTGACTTGCTGTTGTGTTTTGGAGGCTATACATATGCATAAGAACCCATAAAATGCCTGCTTGAAGCAGTTAGACACTTACATACTGCCTCAAAATTGCTCCCCTATCTCAATTCTGAAATGTCTCTGTTGATAGTATAAAATTTAAGTCTTTTAGGCTTTGTTCTGTTTTTTTGTCCAGGATATCTTTGGGGAAAAATGCAAATACAGGTAATAGAGAAGATAGAACAAAGATTCAGTTTGCTGTCGAGTATCCATTGGTGTCTAGTATACATGGGTGTCTAGTATACTTGGGTGTATATACAGTGTACTAGTATACTGGCTTAAAATTCAACAATCAAAAACCTAAGATCATGTCATCGGTCCCATCACATCATGGCAAATAGATGGGGAAACAATAGAAACAGTGAGAGACTTTATTTTGGGGGGGCTCCAAAATCACTGCATATGGTGACTGAGCCATGAAATAAAAGATGCTTGCTCCTTGGAAGAAAAGCTATGACCAACCTAGACAGAGTATTAAAAAGCAGAGACATTACTTTGCTGACAAAGGTTCGTCTAGTCAAAGCTATGGTTTTGTCAGTAGTCATGTATGGATGTGAGAAATGGACTATAAAGAAAGCAGAGCACCAAAGAATTGATGCTTTTGAACAGAGGTGTTGGAGAAGACCCTTGAGAGTCCCTTCGAATGCAAGGAGATCCAACCAGTCCATCCGAAAGGAAATCAGTCCTGGGTGTTCATTGGAAGGACTGATCCTGAAGCTGAAACTTCAATACTTTGGCCACCTGATGCAAAGAACTGACTCAATGGAAAAGTCCCTGATGCTGGGAAAGATTGAGGGCAGGAGGAAAAGAGGACGACAGAGGATGAGATGGCTGAATGGCATCACTGACTGAATGGACATGGGTTTGAATAAGCTCCAGGTGTTGGTGATGGACGGGGAAGCCTGGCGTGCTGTGGCCCATTGGGTCGCAAAGAGTCAGACACGACTGAGTGACTGAACTGAATCGATATCTGGTTGTGAACATGGGTGTGATAGGATTCTAGGAGTCAGAATAGTTTTATGATTAGGAAGAGGAAATGAGGTAGGATGTCACAGAGAATGAAAAATGGGACTTCTTAAAGAAGAGAGTGGATACAAATGTAAAGGAAGATTAAAAATTTCGTGTCAAATTCCTTTTGCGTCGTGATTTTCTATGACCAGCCTCATAGATAGAGATGAGTTCACCCTCTGCTGTTTATAGAATGCTTAATGTCCTTTAGAGCTTAAGAACTTTTGTGGCTAGAGGAACTCGGATTACTTTGTACACATTTTGGAGCTGATATAATTAATTCTTCATATTATCATCTACTATTTATGAAAAAATTCAAATATGTATTATTACACAACTAATATTTCAAAACTAATATATTATGAAGTTTAGATATTATTAAAACCATTTAATTAAGTTAAATATTTAAATCTAACACAAATCTCTTAGATGTTTTAAATGTAATATAATAAGACAAAATTACAAATTATCAAAATGAGTAGAAACATGCAAACTCGTTTTAAAATGATTTAATTGTAACTGGTATAAATTTAAGGTATAAAACCCTTAATCTTTATACTTTAATTTAATTATGTACTACATAATAATTTAATCAACTATGGTTTTCTACATTGTGTAGTACAATTGTGATGTTCTAAAATCAAATAGAAAGGAGGATCATATTACCCAATCCAGGGTAGTTTCTGAGTTATCAACCAATTGAATTTTGGTTGCTCCTTTCAAAGTGAGACTGTTGACTCTTGGCCTCTTTTATAATTTAAACATATTTTTGTTATATAAATAATACTTTAAATACAGCTTTTGCATAATTTTTCACCTATTGAAATATGATACACTGGGCTGAAATAATAAACACACAAAAAAGATGTCATTTTCATCATAGAAGACTGGAATGCAAAAGTAGGAAGTCAAGAGATACTTGGAGTAACAGGAAATTTGGCCTTGGAGTACAAAATGAAGCTAGGCAAAGGCTAACCGATTTTTGCCAAGAGAATGCACTGGTCATAGCAAACACCCTCTTCCAACAACACAAGAGAAGACTATACACATCAACATCACCAGGTTGTCATTACCGAAATCAGATTGATTATGTTCTTTGAGTCAAAGATGGAGAAGCTCTATACAGTCAGCAAAAACAAGACCAAGAGCTGACTGTGGCTCAGATCATGAACTCCTTATTGAAAAATTCAGACGTAAATTGAAGAAAACAAGAAAAACCACTAGACCATTCAGGTATGACCTAAATCAAATCCCTTATGATTCGATCCCTGGGTCAGGAAGATCCTCTGGAGAAGGAAATGGCACCCACTCCAGTATTCTTGCCTGGGAAATCCCATAGACAGAGGAGCATGGTAGGCTACAGTCCATGGGGTCACAAAGAGTCAAACACGACTGAGCAACTTCACTTTCACTTTCACTTTACAATTATACAGTGGAAGTGACAGATAGATAAAATTGATTAAATTTGATAGACAGAGTACTTGAAGAACTATGGATGGAGGTTCATGACATTGTACAGGATGCAGTGATCTAAACCATCCCCAAGATAAAGAAATGAAAAGGCAAAATGGTTGTCTGAGGAGGCCTTACAAGTAGCTGAGAACAGAAGAGATGTGAAAGGCAAAGGAGAAAAGGAAAGATATACCCACTTGAATGCAGAGTTTCAAAGAACAGAAAGGAGAGATAAGAAAGTCTTCCTAAGTGAACAATGCAAAGAAATAGAGGAAAGCAACAGAATGGGAAAGACTGGAGATCTCTTCAAGAAAATTAGAGATACCAAGGGAACATTTCATGCAAAGATGGGCACAATAAAGGACAGAAATGACATTAACCTGACAGAAGCAGAAGATATTAAGAAGAGGTGACAGGGATACACAGAAGAATTATACAGAAAAGATCTTCATGACCCGTATTACCATGATGGTGTGATCACTCACCTAGAGCTAGACATCCTGGAGTGTGAAGTCAAGTGGGCCTTAGGAAGCATTACTATGAACAGCTAGTGGAGTTAATGGAATTCCAGCTGAACTATTTCAAATCCTAAAAGATGATGCTCTGAAAGTGCTGCATGCAATATGCTAGCAAATTTGGAAAAATCAGGTGTGGCCACAGGACTGGAAAACGTCAGTTTTCATTCTAATCCCAAAGATAGGCAATGCCAAAGAGTGTTCAAACTACCATGCAATTACACTCATCTCACAAGCTAGCAAAGTAATGCTCAAAATCCTCCAAAATAGATTTCAGCAGTATGTGAACTGAGAACTTCCAGATGTTCAACCTGGATTTAGAAAAGGCAGAGGAACCAGAGATCAGATTGCCAACATCCGTTGGATCATCAAAAAAACAAGAGAATTCCAGAAAAAAAATCTACTTCTGCTTTATTGACTATTTCAAAGTCTTTGACTGTGTGGATCATAATAAACTGTGGAAAATTCTTAAAGACGTGGTAATATCAGACCACCTTACCTGCCTCTTGAGAAATCTGTATGCAGGTCAAGAAGCAACAGTTAGAACCACACATGGAACAGCAGAGTGGAAAAATTGGGAAGGAAGTATGTCAAGGCTGTGTATTGTCACCCTGCTTTTTTAACTTCTATGCAGAGTATTTCATATGAAATTCTGGCACAAGCTGGAATCAAGATACCAGGAGAAATATCAATAACCTCAGATATGCAGATGACACCACCCTTATGGCAGAAAGTGAAGAGAAACTAAAGAGCCTCTTGATGAAAGTGAAAGAAGACAGTGAAAAAGCTGTCTTAAAATTCAGCATTCAAAAAATGATGATCATGGCATCTAGTCCCATCACTTCATGCAAATAGATGGGGAAGCAGTGGAAACGGTGGCAGACTTTATTTTTTTAGGCCCCACAATCACTGTAGATGGTGACTGCAGCCATGAAATTAAAAGACACTTGCTCCATGAAAGAACAATTATGATCAGGGAAGCATGGCATGCTGCATTTACTGGGATCACCAAGAATTGGACACGACTGAATGCCTTAACTAACTGACTAAAATAATATCATTGTAAGATTTAATTGGACAGTGTTAAATAAGCATTAAATGTGTCTCCCCGAATTATATTCATAAAAAAAGGCCAAATCCATATTTTATAAATTGATATGTGTTTAAATAATCAAACTATTCATATGTTAAAGATCCCATTAATCATATCCTATTAGAATTATCTTCCTTTTGCATCAAAATTATATACATTATATACATATATGAAAGTGAAGTGAAAGTGAGGTTGCTCAGTTGTGTATGACTCTTTACAGCCCTATGGACTGTAGCCTGCTAGGCTCCTCTATCCATGGGTTTCTGTCGGTTGGCAGGAATACTGGAGTGGGTTGCCATTTCCTTCTCCAGGGGATCTTCCCAACACAGGGATCGAACCCAAGTCTCCCGCATTGTAGGCAGATTCCTTACTGTCTGAGCCACAGGGGCTCCCTACACATATACATCATATTAAATAACATGCACACATATACATCATATTAAGTAAGATTTTGCAGACTTAGCTTATTCATATACATATATAAGTTGTCACATTCTGACTAATGGAAACCCTTTAATATTAGCTTCCTTTCCTCTTATTAACCAGAAATATATTTTAAAATATTTTAGCTTTCCTCCAATAGCATCTTGATCTCGTGACTACTCCCCAAGTACATATTCAAAAGTTTACATTGACTGTAATGCATGTTATTTATAGAGACTAAAAGCTAGGTGTTAGAGGTGCATATAAAATTGATCCAAATAAGTTCTGATGCTGAGGAGAATGATATTATCACCACACCAGTCTAGTAAAGAAAGACTTTTAAAACCAAAATCTTTTTTAAGGTCTCAAGTTCATATAAATAATTTATATTTATTGAATGCTTACTTCTGTGGCAGACAATGTTCTAAATGTTTTAAAATATGTCAATTCATTTCATTTTCATAACCAACATATGTTTCATTACATGGTTAAATGCAAACAGATTTTATAGCTGCAACCTTTTATCTAACTCTGATAATTCTCAGTCTTTTCCTAATATAAATATGTATTGTATTTGCTTTATGACATACTAATTTTGATTTTAAATTCACCTCTGAAAGTATAATTATACTATAATCTCTCAAAAAATCTTTATATGTTTCCTTCATAATCATTTCATAATCAATATACCAATACCAATGTGTTTAACAAAAATAAATATCAAGATAAAAATAAGTACATAATCATCCTGCTTTTCTTCTCATTGTTTAAATTAGATAATGTCTCTTGTTTGATTTTCCTTATGGAAATTTGAGAATTTAGGGATCATTCAGTCTCCTTCTAGATCTAGAATTTGAGGATTTATAGTAAGTATGTCGTGTAATTTTTTTCTTATATTTTCTCTTTTAATATATCTTTTTCTCTTAATTTTAAAAATTTATTAGACAGTCTATAGTTAGGACCTTGAAAGCTACATTTTCTAAATAATCTTGAGATAGGACAAAGATGAATGTGGGTGTTATCAAAAGCTGAAAATATCTTCATAGGTCTTGGCTTTTGGAGAGATGATGATAATGAAATGAGTATTGACACCTTTACTGTTGATGTAGCAACAATTAAAAAGTATATCTAATGTGTGGAAAAATTAATCATTAGTGTAAAACAAATTTAGTTGAAGTTTTGTTCCTATTCACTTATCACTCATGTATCAACAAATATATGTTATATAGCAGTTATTTTATTTTGCTAATATAGTAATCTCAACCTCATTCTAAATGTGATTTATTTGACTTGCTATATGAAATCATGCACCATAAAAGATAAATATGTAAATTAGTAAATACAGGAAAAATACATTTCATCACAGAAGTCAAGATAGTATAAGCCATAGGTCTCATAATTATTGTGGTCATGACATAAATATTTCCTTGGGACTTCCAGTAGTCAGAGAAAAAGTAAAATTAGAAACATTTAAAGGATTCTAATTTCCCCCAAGTTCCTTAAGAGAAGAAATTCTTTGTTTTGTTGACATTTAATTCTCATAGAAATTTCTCATTTGAGGCTTTATGCAGAGATTTTAACATCTCTGCATCAACTCAATAGGAAGTTTAATTAGCTTGACATAAAACCAAACCAATTTTTAAAATGTAACTAGAATTTAATCATGAAGCTATTCACTTCATTCATTTATAAATCTTTTTCTTTTTAATTTTGATTTGAGCTGCTAATGAATTTGAGCAGCTGTTATTCCTTTTAACCCACCCCTCACGTGTCTAAATGTCTACCTATGAGTAGAAATTAAGTTCTCTCTAAATGAATGTTTATTTATAAACATGGCTCAGCTTAGTTAATGTTAGTAATGTACTTTAACGTTAATAAATATATATCTCATAAGGGTATAGTAAAAATTAATGAGGTACAGAAGTCATGTCCGTGAACTGAATTTTAAGTTCAGAAAGAAAGACATAAATAAACACAGACTTGGAGTATTATTGCTAGTGATGATTGTTCCTGGTTATCAATAAAATTGTTGTTGACAAAGTATATTTTATTCCTGTAGCTTATGTTCATCATGAGTATAATTTCCTCACCTAGTACAGTGATTTTTCTTCACTGACAAGCAAGAATACACCATATAAAACTTTTGTCACTCTATTAGCTTATTACCATGCTGATGAGAATTTTGAATTGATAATGTGACACTACACACTTCTCAAACATCCTTCAGACATCTCAGGCTCATAACAGTCTCTCGAAAGTTTGGATTTTTAGAAATAACTCATAACAGCAAGTCAAACATAAAATGAATCAAGAATAAAATCTCCTCATGCTGTCTCTTGCTTCAAAAATATCTTTATATGCCATCCAGTAAATTGATAGTTCATATCTAAATTAGAACATATTGCTTTTCAGGGCATTTAAGATGATTTACATCCAGAATATTCCATTAGTTTTCCTGGAAGCAGTTGATTAAAATAACCTCCTTAACTCTTTGAGAGATTATATGAATTTTATAGGCTTTGCATTTAAGTCCTTTAACCTTTCATTTTCACGTAAAACTGAAAAATTACTTCTCTAGCTTTTTCTTCATTTTTTCTCCTAAAGTAAAATTGACCTTAGACTTTAAAATCACATCACTAGCGTTTAGTATCTAATGGAATTATTTGAATAATTGCTAACTCTACAGTATATATGAAGCTTTATTCCATTAGTCTATGAGGTTTTGTTCATAACAAATTGATTAAATTATTTGAATATTAATCTAGATGAGTCACACTGGCATTAATGATTTTACTAGTTATAAAATTATCTAACATTAATACATAATAAATTAATATTAGTTTGTAATTGTGTCTTCTATAAGCAAAGCAAAACTTTTATAAAATCACTACTCAAAGAATATGTTTTACATTTTCCTTTAAAATCATGATACTAGATATGGTACCTATGACTATATGACCCCTTGACAAACTATAGCATGACTTTTTTGATTGATATCATAGAAAAGTTTTAATTAAAAATACTTTCTGTTACCTTAAAGGAAAGTCATGAGTGAATAAGAGTTGAAATCTGGCCGATTGTCCTCCAGCATTAATTCTTCATTTTACTTAAAAATCTGCAAGGGTTGTATTTATTGAAGTTCATCCAAACACACACTTTCGTTATTTATGGGAATCATGAATAGTTCTGGCTGTAGTGAGAGATGCCGTGAAATGGCTTCACCTCTGGTACAAGTGATCCGCTCAGTAATCTCAGAACTCTGCTTTAGTTTTTAGAAATTCAGAAAGGCAATTCGCTACTCACATTAGGTAAAGTAAAGCAGAAAGATTAGGATGAGAGAGCATGTAAATCCTCTGACCCTTAATGCTTATTCCCTAATTGATCGTTCCCTAATCCTTAGCAGAATGTCTTTAGAGACCTTTCCCCAGCACAAAAAATTCCGAGGCATAAAATTACTATGAAATTTTGAATCTCACTGTTCAGTTCAGTTCAGTTGCTCAGTCGTGTCCGACTCTTTGTGACCCCATGAACCACAGCACGCCAGGCTTCTCTGTCCATCACCAACCCCCAGAGTTCACCCAAACCCATGTCCATTGAGTCGGTGATGCCATCCAACCATCTCATCCTCTGTCGTCCCCTTCTCCTCCTGCCCCCAATCCTTCCCAGCATTAGGGTCTTTTCCAATGAGTCAGCTCTTCGCATCAGGTGGCCAAAGTATTGGAGTTTCAGCTTCAACATCAGTCCTTCCAATGAAAACCCAGGACTGATCCCCTTTAGGATGGACTGGTTGGATCTCCTTGTAGTCCAAGGGACTCTCAAGAGTCTTCTCCAACACCACAGTTCAAAAGCATCAATTTTTCTGTGCTCAGCTTTCCTTATAGTCCAACTCTCACATCCATACATGACCACTGGAAAAACTAATCTCACTATTAGTGTCCTGTTTACTTAAGAAAATAGCAGTTTCATATTAGGACATTATATAATTCTGATGAAAAAAAAGATACTAATATATAACAAAAAATATAAATGAAGAGGCAGATACAAGTCCTTTCTAAATTTATTTTACTCTTTAAAGATCTTTTCTTGAGGGACAAATCCAAGTGAATATGTATTACCCAGTCTAGAGTTCTTGTAACTTGATTGCCATTTTCATACATTCCTACTCTTCATGTATAAGATAGATGGATAGATGGATAGATAGATAGACAAATAAAGATGTGGATGCAAAGATGTGTACATGTATAGACATTAAATGTATATGCCTGTCTATATGTGTATACATAAATTTAATGCAAGAATAAAGAGCAACAGCTATTGAACACTTAAAAACTGTTCAACAAATTTAATGCATCATCACCGTCTTTAATCCACATATCAACCTTATGAGGGGAGTTCTATTTTTGACGTAATTTATACAGGAAAAGAAATGAAGCTCAAGAGTGTTAAGTCATTTTTCCAAAATCACAGAGCTAGGAAATAATACAACAGTAGCTTCAATTCAGATCTAATTTCAAAATTTATACTTATAATCTGCATTGTTCTACCCCATATACTACTTAACCATACATTTTTGTTTTGCATATCTGTAGTTGTTTTATCCATAGAACATTTACTCAACTTCTACTGTCTCTTGGGCATTTTTCTGGAAGACAGGGAGCCTCTAATGAGTTATCTCCTCTGGACCTACCAGAACAATTGCCTGCTTGGAATTGCTACCCACTTCTAACCCTTAACATCTCTCATTTCCACTCTACTCCAACTTCAATAAATCTCTCTACTTTGTCTTCCAAAATGATGTAAAGGAAAATTATGAACATGTTGTTGCTGCATAAATCCCTGATGGTTTACCATAATTAATCAGAGTTTGTAATTTACCCTTTAAGCATAAAGAAGACAGAAAGAGAAAGAGAGTTACTCTGGGAATATGAATACAAGAGAGTTCTATCAGTTCAGTTCAGTTCAACTGCTGTCTTCTCTGACTCTTTGTGACCCCGTGGACTGCAGCACACCAGGCTTCTCTGTCCATCACCAACTCCTGAAGCTTACTCAAACTCATGTCCATAAAGTCGGTGATGCCATCCAATCATCTCATCCTCGGTCGTCCCTTTCTCCTCCCTCCTTCAATCTTTCCCAGCATCAGGGTCTTTTCAAATGAGTCAGTTCTTCGCATCAGGTGGCCAAGTATTAGAGCTTCAGCTTCAGAATCAGTTCTTCCAATGAATACTCAGGACTGATTTTCTTTAGGATGGACTGGTTGGATCTTTGCAGTCCAAGAGACTCTCAAGAGTCTTCTCCAACACCACAGTTCAAAAACATCAATTCTTTGGTGCTCAGCTTTCTTTATAGTCCAATTCTCACATCAGTACATGACTACTGGAAAAGTCATAGCTTTCACTAGATGGACCTTTGTTAGCAAAGTAATGCCTCTGCTTTTTAATATACTGTCTAGGTTGGTCACAACTTTTCTTCCAAAGAACACGCGTCTTTTAATTTCATGGCTGCAGTCACCATCTGCAGTGATTCTGGAGCCAAAGAAAATAAAGTCTCTCACTGTTTTCATTGTTTCCCCATCTATTTGCCAGGAAGTGATAGGACCAGATGCCATGATATTAGTTTTCTCAATGTCGAGTTTTAAGCGAACTTTTTCACTCTCCTCTTTCTCTTTCATCAAGAGGCTCTTTGGTTCTTCTTCGTTTTCTGCCATATGGGTGGTGTCATCTGCATATCTGAGGTAACTGATATTTCTCCCGACAATCTTGATTCCACCTTGTGCTTCATCAGCCTGGCATTTCACATGATATACTCTGCATATAACTTAAATAAGCAGGGTGACAATATGCAGCTCTGACCTACTCTTTTCCTGATTTGGAACCAGTCTGTTGTTCCATGTCCAGTTTTAACTGTTGCTTCTTGATCTGCATACAGATTTCTCAGGAGGCAGGTAAGGTGGTCTGGTATTCCCATCTCCTTGAGAATTTTCCACAGCTTGTTGTGATCCACACAGTCAAAGGTTTTGGCGTAGTCAATAAGATAAAAATAGATGTTTTTCTCGAACTCTCTTGCTTTTTTGGTTATCCAACGTATTTTGGCAAATTGATCTCTGGTTCCTCTGCCTTTTCCACAACCAGCTTGAACAGCCAGAATTTCATGGTTCATGTACTGTTGAAGCCTTGCTTGGAGAATTTTGAACATGACTTTGCTAATGTGTGAGATGAGTGCAATTGTGTGGTCGTTTGAGCATTCTTTGGCATTGCTTTTCTTTGGGATTGGAATGAAAACAGTCCTTTTCCAGTCCTGAGGCCACTGCTGAGTTTTCCAAATTTGCTGACATATTGAGTGCAAAACTTTAACAGCATCATCTTAGGATTTGAAATAGCTCAACTGGAATTCCATCACCTCCACTAGCTTTGTTCGCAGTGATGCTTCCTAAGGTCCACTTGACTTTGCATTTCAGGATGTCTGCCTCTAGGTGAGTGATCACACCATTGTGGCTACCTGGGTCATGAAGATCATTTTTATAGTTTTTCTGTGTGTTCTTGCAACCTCTTCTCAATATGTTCTGCTTCTGTTAGGTCCACACCATTTCTGACTTTTATTGTACCCTTCTTTGCATGAAATGTTCCCTTGATATCTCTGATTTTCTTGAAGAGATCTCTATTTTTTCCCATTCTATTGTTTCCTCTATTTCTTTGCATTGATCACTGAGGAAGGCTTTCTTATTCTCTCCTTACTATTCTTTGGAACTCTGCATTCAAATGAGCATATCTATCTTTTTCTCCTTTGCCTTTTGTGTCTTTTCTTTTCTCAGCTATTTGTAAGGCCTCCTCAGACAAGCATTTTGTCTTTTTGCATTTCTTTTTCTTAGGGATGGCCTTGAACACTTCTCCTGTATAATGTCATGAACCTCTATCCATAGTTCTTCAGGCCCTCTGTCTACCAGATCTCTTTAGGAAAATTCAAATTAAGAGGTAATTTTGATAATATAGGTAAAAAAAACTTGAAGGCCTGGATGTATTGGATATAATAGGTATCTGTAGGAGGCTTCAAAATAAATGAGAATTTGAATACTATTGAACAGACAGGGATGGGCATTTTAAAAATATGAAGCAGTTAGAATGATATATATCAAGATTCTGAATTTTGAACAATTCAATTAAACAGTTCATCATGCTGTTATATAATAAGATCTTACAGATAAGAGAAGCAAGTTTCTGGGAGAATGAAGTGATTTCAGATGAGTTGGTTTAGTCTGAATTTTAGATGAAAATACCCAATATTTAAAATTACTGTTTGACTTACCAAGGGGTAATGGGGCAGTGGTAAATTGGAAAATTGGGATTGACATATATACACAACTATATACAAAATAGACAACAAATATGGGCCTACTGTGTAGCACAGTGAACACAACTCATTGCTCTATTAATGGTCCATATTGGAAAAGTATTATAAAAAGGAGTGGATATATATATATATATATGTGTGTGTGTGTGTGTGTGTGTGTGTGTATAACTGATTTATCTTGTTGTACAGCTGAAACTAATGCAACATTGCAAATCAATATACCTCAATACAAATTAAAAAATAAACTAAAATAAAATACTGGTTGATGCTCAGAAAAGGCAGGCAGATACTATCTACAGAACACAATGACAAACCATAGGGATGGTTCATCAAGAGAAATTACATTAGGAAGAAAAGAGGACTAAGAATTAACCTTTAGGAATATACACATTTCTCTTATAGAAACAGGAGTGAAGATAGAAAGGAGTTAGTTAAGAAGACAAGATCATCTGAGAAAAGCAGCAGAAAGCAATAAAATAGAGTAAAATATAACTGACATTTAGAATTTTAAGGTGGGAACTGTCACATCAAATGCTGTAACTCTCAGGAAAGAACTTTGAATTTTGAAACTTTTAAAAATCAATTTGTGTAATGACTGAGACAAATCAGGATTTAAGGGAGTTAAGTATAAGATATTATGAGGGCTTCCCAGGTGGTTCTAGTGGTAAAGAACCTGCCTGTCAATGCAGGTAGACATGAGACATAGGTTCAATCCCTGGGGTCGGGAAGATCTCCTGGAGGATGACATAGCAACCCACTCCAGTATTCTTGCCTGGATAATCCCATGGACAGAGGAGACTGGCAAGCTGCAGTCCATAAGGTCGCATAGAGTTGGACACGACTGAAGCAACTTAGCATGCACACATGCACGTCAAATTAAAAAAAAAATCATGGCCAAGACAGATGTCACGGAGCTTAGTGCCTACATTTTATTTTAGTATTTTTCATGGGATCAAGTCTTATTCAAGTCTTTCATCTATCTTGAGTTATTTTTTGTGAGTGGTATACAACCGTAGTCTAGTTTCATTTTTTTGCAAGTAGCTTTCCAGTTTTCCCAACACTATTTATTGAAGATACTATCCTTTATCCATTGCATATTCTGACTCCTTTGTCATAAACAAATTGACCATATATGTGTGGGTTTATTTCTAGGCTCCCCATTGTATTCCATTGATCTATGTGTCTGTTTTAATGTTGACACTGTTATCTTTAGACAAAAGTTGCTATTCTTCAGTTTTCCTCCTACTCAGGGAACACTAATCTGAAAAACCTGTGCTTCTTCTTAAAACTTTGTAATTCTTACCATCCATTCTAGAATAAAGTGCAAACTCTCACAAATGCCTACAAGGCCATTTATTATTTAGACTCTGCCTGCTTTTCCAGTTTTCTTTCTAAATCTAAGGCTATGCTAAACTATATACAGTGCTCAAAGCATCTTATTCTTGTTCATGATATCATATATTGTGATATTCTCCCTGACTGATGGGCTACTGTTCAGTCACGTCTCTCTCTCTTATCCTCTCTCTCATATGTTCCTTATTATATTAATATTTGTTTCTTATTATATTGCATGTTCACTACTTTTGACAATCATCTTTAGTTCACAAGTTGTTGTTGTTGACTCGCTAAGTCGTGTCCAACTCTTCTGTGACCCCAGGGACTGTAGCCTGCCAGGCACCACTGTCCATGGGATTTCCCAGGCAAGAATACTGGAGTGGGTTGCCATTTCCTCCTTCAGGGGATCTTCCCAGCCCAGGTATCGAATCTGCATCACCTGTAGCTCCTACATTGGCAGATGAATTCTCCACTGTGGAGTCACCTGGGAAACCCTTGAAGTGCATATTAATACCTGTAAGGATAGTAAGAGAGAGTTCAGTTCAGTCCCTCATTCGTGTCTGACTCTTTGAGACCCCATGGACTGCAGCATGCCACGCTTCCCTGTTCAATACCAACTCTGGGAGCTTACACAAACCCATGTCTATCCAGTCAGTGATGCCATCCAACCATCTCATCCTCTGTCATCCCCTTTTCCTCCTGCCTTCAATCTTTCCCAGCATCAGGGTCTTTTCACATGAGTCAGTTCTTCGCATCAGGTGGCCAAAATGTAGGAGCTTCAGCTTCAGCATCAGTCCTTTCAGTGAATATTCAGGCTTGATCTCCTTTAGGATGGACTGGTTGAATCTCCTTGCAGTCCAAGAACTCTCAAGAGTCTTCTCCAACACCACAGTTCAAAAGCATCAATTCTTCAGTGCTCAGCTTTCTTTATAGTCCAACTCTCACATCCATACATGACTACTGGAATAACCATAACCTTGACTAGATGGACCTTTGTTGACAAAGTAAATGTCTCTGCTTTTTAATGGCCTGTCTAGGTTGGTCTTAGCTTTTCTTCCAAGGAGCAAGAGTCTTTTAATTTCATGGCTGCAGTCACTATCTGCAGTGATATTGGAGCCCAAAAAAATAAAGTCAGCCACTGTTTCTATTGTTTCCCGATCTATTTGGCATGAAGTGATGGGACTGAATGCCATGATCTTAGTTTTCTGAATGTTGAGTTTTAAGCCAACTTTTTCACTCTCCTCTTTCACTTTCATCAAGAGGCTCTTTAGTTCTTCTTTGCTTTCTGCCATAAGGGATAAAATTAATATTAATATCAACACAGGTACTGATTTCATTTTAAAGTTACTAATATGTTTATATATTATTTTGTATGCAGTTGTTAATATATTTTGTATTTTAATAGATATCTGAGAAACTAATGGTAGCACAGAGTACTATGGAAAAGTTGTCCTTTGTAGTGTAAATTTAGATATGTCCCTGATTGCAGACAGAAGAAAATTCTGACTTTCCTTTCTAAACATGGTTCTAGAATTCTACCAATATCTCTCTACTGATCTTGGTAACACAAAAGATTCCTACTTATTTCAATGAGGCTATCATAGAGTTTCAAACATAGTCAGGAATATAGTGATAGAATTTGTGAACCTAAGCAACAAATCTTGCTTTTAAGTTTTTCTTTCATTTATTTATTTTTAATTGGAGGATAATTGCTTTACAGTATTGTGTTGGTTTCAGCCATACATCAACATGAATCAGCCATGGGTATACATATGCTTTTGAGTTTTTTGAGAATATGTGTGCAAATGTCACTCTAGTTCAGTCATCAACATGTAAGATGTCCACCCAGTGCCCTTGCTGTTATTCATGTCAAAAGATATAGAAATAGTAGTTTAGTTTTTTCACTCAGTTTTTGAAAAATCTTGTTTTGCAGCCCACCATAAGAAAATAAACAATACTTACCTACCAACTCCTACTTTGTAGATGAGTTTAAAGAATCACCTTCCCTAAGTAGTTTACAGGAAAGTAAATAGCATTTTAAAAGAATCTTATCTGTCACAACAAAATTACCAACAATATGTCCATAAAGTGTCAGTAAAGAACAGCAAATGAGGTCATTAATATCAATTCTGTTTTCATAAACACAGTAAATCATCCACCTAAGGAATAACAGCTGTAACAGACATTTAAATTAGAATTCATGGAATTTCAGAAACATTCATTAAGTTCACAAAATAAATAATATAATTGCTGGAATGGAACTAGCATGTTTATTAAACAAAATTTCTGAGTCTCAGTGCAACAATGTTTAAGCAGATCTAGAAAGCCTGACTTACAATTACTATTTTTTAAATTCCATTATAAGAACACAATAACTGAATAAGTTATCAATGTTTCATGGGCTTGACTTTTTAAAAACACTCTTAAAAAGATGAATAGGATTACATGTGTTCCTGTATAGAATATTCTGTGGTAGTGATTTTATTCATTTAATTTTGTGAATTTTGTATTTTAGAATTTTTTTCCAAAGTTATTTTTTAAATGTTCTCTTGAGAGTCCCTTGGACTGCAAGGAGATCCAACCAGTCCATCCTAAAGGAGATCAGTCCTGGGTATTCATTGGAAGGACATGATGTTGAAGCTGAAACTCCAATACTTCAGCCACCTGATGCAAAGAGCTGACTCATTGGAAAAGACCCTGATGCTAGGAAAGATGGAGGGCAGGAGAAGAAGGGGATGACAGAGGATGAGATGGTTTGATGGCATCACCGACTCAATGGACATGGGTTTGGGTGGACTCCAGGCATTGGTGATGGACAGGGAGGCCTCGTGTGCTGCGGTTCATGGGGTCACAAAGAGTCGGACATGACTGACTGACTGAACTGAACTGAACTGAAATATTTTTGATCTTAGTTGATTCACCCACTTTCAGAGATTAGAAAAAGCATAATGCTATATTTGCTCATAAAATTTAAAAAAAATGAATTTAAGTATACTTACCTATTTAAAAATTTACTTTAAATGTTAGCCATTTGTATAGTTTTTATATTTATTTATATGAACATTAATAGTATTTAATGACAAGGCTAATAATAATAGCTAAGACACTGAATAATAGGTGCCCGATACTGGGGTAAGCTTTTTGCATATACTCATATTCAATCACAAAGAAAAATCCCATGTTAGGTTATCCACATTTAAACATATTGAACATTAGGAAACTGAAGGAGGTTATTTACTTGACATAGTTTACAAGAAATGAAACTGAAATGCAAGTCTTGTTTTATCTGATTTTAGAGCCAAATTTCTTAACAAAATAAAAGAAATATTTTCCTAATGTTTATAGAGTTTGCATGTGATATCTCATTGAACCACCTGAACAACACTAAGGTCAGGCTGTGTAGTCTCATAAACTCTAATTTTCAGATCAAAAAATTGAAATGATAAATGTTATGTAGTCTACATCTGGCCACACAGCTCAGATTAAAAGTAAACTTTATACATGTGATACAACCTTGTACTTAGACACATTCATGTCATCTTTGCTTTTAATTTTTATTTCAATGTTTTCATACAAGACCACTCTGGTTTATTCTAACCCGGGGCTCATTTACTCACAATGATTATTCCAAAACAATGCCTCACAGAAAACGTGAATGAATACCAACTGCTGTTACTCCAATGTTATTGTTTGTAGTAAACCAAGTGATACATAATTTCATATAATATTGAGGACTTCATGTTGGTTTTTATTAATGTGCAGGTGAAACTCAAAATAGCCCCAATTATAAGAGAGATGAAAAAACTTGTTTTCACTCAGATTTTCTCTCAGTGTTATTGGGTCACACTTGATCAGATGATACACGGTGACCATGGTGACTTCAGTAACGTGGCCTTCCAAAAGGAGCCCAATTCAGCTTACTGCAACTGCGTGCACCTTCAGAAGCCTCGCCCTAGAAATTAGGGATACACAGATATTCTACTTTAGTTCAAACCCTTTTCTAGCACCTAAAGTTTATAGCTACTACTACTGTTGTGGGCCTAAAGTAAAATCAGTTGAACAACTAGTAACACCAAGACATATTTTTATAATTTAAAAATTAATGTTTTAGAAGCAAGCTTTAACTTCAGTCCAAATTTTATGATTTCAGTTTCCATACTTAAGAAGTACTAGTAATGTAAAATTGATAGCATAATATACTTACATACAGTGCATTTTTCCTAGCATCTTCTAGATGGCATTGTAAATATGGATAAGGCTAAATGAGTATTTAAATATAAAGCATAAAAATTAATTGCCAACCTAATCTTGTTTACCTTTACAATCCTGACACCTCGGCATCATTTTGAATAATGAGATTTTCTTTGATGCTGCCAAAGATATTTTAACATAGCTAGCTCAGAACAAATAAAATGTTTCAGTTCATACAATTTATACATGGTCTATTGAACTAGAAATACTTGTCCTTCACCAGAGTCTATTGAAACTCTCTGCCACAAAATGATATTCTTCATCTTTGCTTATAACAGATGTTATTTTTTCCCTTGGCTTTTGCCATGGAGACAAATTATCATCTCTCTATAAAACTACGAAAAAGAGTTCAGTTTCTTATTAAGTGATTATGTAAACTTTGAAGGGATATCTCATTCTCAAAATTTACAACCTTGCACAAGGATTAAAACAAGATCACGTCCATTTTAACACAACTCTCTACTAAAATTTGACTTTCCTAATTATTTGTCTTTTAAAATGACATTTAAAATATATTTCATGATTTAGCTTAGAAAATAATTATTGATTAATTATTAACTATTTATAACTAGTAAATGAGTTATTAGTAAAGGACAGTGACAAAAAAACAGAGGAGCAGACAGATGATTCAGATCCTTTAATAAGATTTTAGAGACAAACAGTTCAATGGACATCCTACACTTACACAAATATAGTAGCTCATTAGGAAATTTTAACCCTCTAAGACCTCATTTAACAAATGAGCTGGTTTTTCTCAATGACATAATAAAGGCTTGTAACCTGGTGATTCAATTTATCTTATTGATGATAAACGCTAAATGATGTGCAGATATGTGTATGTGGTTAAAAAGTTATTTTACTTACACTAAAAACACTGAATATTCATCAAGGCTGTGAACTTGTACTCCTTTATTATAAAGTATTAATCATAATGAAAATTAGTAATCAGCATCAGCATAAGAAAGACAACTGCAGATTAAGTTAACTGGAACACTTTGTTGTCTTTGAGATATGTTTTTCCTTTTATAACTGCTCTCCTAGTAAAAGATAGGTAGAAAATACATTTGTTGCTTTTTCTTTGGTCAAAATGGAGCTTTATACAATAAGAGTGATGGGATAAAGTGGGTTCTTTGCTCTTCTTAAAAAACTAATTTCATGAGAGCAGTGAGAGTTGAAAGTGGAGAAATGAGTAGTAGAGTTATGGAAAACCAATGGAGGAGAGAAGTTCAAGGGTTTGCTGTTGTTGTTCAGTTGCTCAGTCATGTTCAACTCTTTGTGACCCATGGATTGCAGCACGCCAGGATTCCCTGTCCTGCACCATCTCCTGGAGACTGTTCAAATTCATGTCCATTAAGTCAGTGATGCCATCCAACCATCTTGTCCTCTGTTGTCCCCTTCTCTTCCTGCCTTCAATCTTTCCCAGCATCAGTCTTTAATGAGTCAGCTCTTTGTATCAGGTGACCAAAGTTTTGAAGTTTCAGTTTCAGCATCAGTCCTTCTAATAAATATTCAGGACTGATTTCCTTTAGGATGGACAGGTTTGATCTCTTGCAGTCCAAGGGACGCTCAAGAGTCTTCTCCAACACCTCTGTTCAAAATCATCAATTCTTCAGTGCGCAGCTTTCTTTCTGGTCCAAATCTCACATCCATACATGACTACTGGAAAAACCATAGCTTTGACTATATGAACCTTTGTTGACAAACTGATATCTCTGCTTTTTAACACACTGTATAGGCTTGTCATCCAAGGTAAGGAGCAGCGGCTATGCTTTGCTGGAGCAGCTGTGAAGAGATACCCCACATCCAGGGTAAGAGAAAACCGAGTAAGACGGTAGGCACAGAGAGAGGGCATCAGAGGGCCAACAGACTGAAACCACAATTACAGACAACTAGCCAATCTGATCACATGGACCACAGCCTTGTCTTACTCAAAGAAACTAAACCATGCCATGTGGGGCCACCCAAGACGGATGGGTCATGGTGGAGAGGTCTGACAGAATGTGGTCCATTGGAGAAGAGAATGTCAAAACACTTCAGTATTCTTGCCTTGAGAACTCCGTGAACAGTATGAAAAGAAAAAAAGATAGGACACTGAAAGATGAACTCCCCCGGTCGGTAGGTGCCCGATATGCTACTGGAGATCTGTGGAGAAATAACTACAGAAAGAAGGAAGGGATGGAGCCAAAGCAAAAACAACACCGAGTTGTGGATGGGACTGGTGATAGAAGCAAGGTTCAATGCTGTAAAGAACAATATTGCATAGGAACCTGGAATGTTAGGTTCATGAATCAAGGCAAATTGGAAGTGGTCAAACAGGAGATGACAAGAGTGAACATCGACATTCTAGGAATCAGTGAACTGGAATGGATGAATCTAACTCAGATGACCATTATATCTACTCCTGTGGGCAGGAATCCCTTAGAAGAAATGGAGTAGCCATCATGGTCAACAAAAGAGTCTGAAATGCAGTACTTGGATGCCATCTCAAAATGACAGAATGATCTCTGTTGCCTTCCAAGGCAAACCATTCAATATCACAGTAATCTAAGTCTATGCTCCAACCAGGAACGCTGAAGAAGGTGAGGTTGAACGGTACTTTGAAGACCTACAAGACCTTTTAGAATTAACACCCAAAAAAGATGCTCTTTTCATTATAAGGGACTGGAATGCAAAAGTAGGAAGTCAAGAAAACCTGGAGTAACAGGCAAATTTGGCCTTGGAGTACAGAATGAAGCAGGGCAGAGGCTAATAGAGTTCTGCCAAGAGAACGCATTGGTCATAGAAAACACTCTCTTCCAACAACACAAGAGAAGACTCTACACGTGGACATCACCAGATGGTCAGCACCAAAATCAGATTGATTATATTCTTTGCAGCCAAAGATGGAGAAGCTCTATACAGTCAGCAAAAACAAGACCGGGAGCTGACTGTGGATCAGACCATGAACTCCTTATTGCCAAATTCAGACTTAAATTGAAGAAAGTAGGGAAAACCACTAGTCCATTCAGGTATGACCTAAATCAAATCCCTTATGATTATACAGTGGAAGTGAAAAATAGATTTATGGGACTAGATCTGACAGACAGAGTGCCTCATGAACTATGGGCGGAGGTTTGTGACATTGTACAGGAGACAGGGATCATGATCATCCCCATGGAAAAGAAATGCATAAAAGCAAAATGCCTGTCTGAGGCGGCCTTACAAATAGCTGAGAAAAGAAGAGAAGCGAAAAGCAAAGGAAAAAAGGAAAGATATTCCCATCTGAATGCAGAGTTCCAAACAATAGCAAGGAGAGATAAGAAAGCCTTCCTCAGTGATCAGTGCAAAGAAATAGAGGAAAACAACAGAATGGGAAAGACTAGAGATCTCTTCAAGAAAATTAGAGATACCAAGGGAACATTTCATGCAAAGATGGGCTCGATAAAGGACAGAAATGGTATGGACCTAACAGAAGCAGAAGATATTAAGAAGAGGTGGCAAGAATACACAGAAGTACTATACAAAAAATAACTTCATACCCAGATAATCACAATGATGTGATCACTCACCTAGAGCCAGATATCCTGGAATGTGAAGTCAAGTGGGCCTTAGGATGCATCACTATGAACAAAGCTAGTGGAGGTGATGGAATTTCAGTTGAGCTATTTCAAATCCTCAGAGATGATGCTGTGAAAGTGCTACACTCAATATGCCAGCAAATATGGAAAACTCAGCAGTGGCCACAGGACTGGGAAAAGGTCAGCTTTCATTCCAATCAAAAAGAAAGGCAATGCCAAGAATGCTCAAACTACCCCAAAATTGCACTCATCTCACATGCTAGTAAAGTAATGCTCACAATTCTCCAAGCCAAGCTTCAGCAATACATGAACCTTGGACTTCCAGATGTTCAAGCTGATTTTAGAAAAGGCAGAGGAACCAGAGGTCAAATTGCCAACATCTTTGGATCATCGAAAAAGCAAGAGAGTTCCAGAAAAAAAACATCTATTTCTGCTTTATTGACTATGCCAAAACCTTTGACTATGTGGATCACAATAAATGGTGGAAAATTCTGAAAGGGATGGGAATACCAGACCACCTGACCTGTCTCTTGAGAAACCTGTATGCAGGTCAGGAAGCAACAGTTAGAACTGGACATGGAACAACAGAATGTTTCCAAATAGGAAAAGGAGTTCGTCAAGGGTGTGTATTGTCACCTTGCTTATTTAACTTATATGCAGAATACATCAGGTATAGTCCATGGGGTTGCAAAGAGTCATTTCTGACTGAATGACTTTCACTTCACCAATGCCAAAATTTACAAATAATTCACCTTCTCATTTGACACTTACTACGATATCTCCAATTGCTCAAATTATATCTTTGCAGCGAAAGCCACAGTATAAATGCTGGCTAAGATTTGATCTAACGACTGCCTGACAATGTCACGAACAGCCCTACCCTCATATTTCTTTTCATACAATGCTCAAATGTCTTAATAGCACTTCATCTCTAGATCAGCTTTTCACCTTATGTGCCTCATTATTTTGAAATAATTTGCTTTCGTGGGTCACATTCTTTAAAGTCATCCTTGTCTGGTACTTCGTATCCTGTTCAGTATCTGTTTTCTTTATTTTGTCCGTATGCTGTCCCTCTCTCTGTCCTGTGTTGCACTATATACAGATATTCCAAGGTTTGGGGCAAATTTCCCTCTCTCTCTTTCTTTCTCCCCTCTCCAGAAACTACCTCAGACACGGTCTCATTTTTAACTGTTTTTCTTGTATAGGACAAATCCTTATCTTCTAATTCTGTGTCATTTCTGACTTTATTTCTATTATCTAGTAGTATATCACTTACAGACTATCTTGTTCAGCATCATCATTCTAATTCAACTTCTTTTCTATACAAGTCTTCTAGACTTTGAATTTCTCTTTTGTAAATTGTACCAATGATGCCAAACTAGAAAACTGGAGATCATCTCTGATTATTCTTTATTATAATATTTTCCACTATCCTTTTTATTCCCCCATATCTGATCAACTTCCAAGTAATTGTTACACTTTCATCATTTTATGGAGAAGGCAATGGCACCCCACTCCAGTACTCTTGCCTGGAAAATCCCATGGACGGAGGAGCCTGGTAGGCTGTAGTCCATGGGGTCACTAAGAGTCAGACGTGACTGGGCGACTTCACTTTCACTTTTCCTGTTCATTCACTGGAGAAGGAAATGGCAACCCACTACAGTATTCTTGCCTGGAGAATCCCAGGGATGGCAGAGCCTGGTGGGCTGCCGTCTATGGGGTCGCACAGAGTCGGACACGACTGAAGCGACTTAGCAGCAGCATCATTTTATTACCAAAGTTCAACTGCCCTAGTTGAAGTCTTTAGTGGACCTTTTATCTGGGCTATTGTGATAGCTTCCTGATTGGTTTTGTCATCTCTATGCTCTCAAATCATCCCTAGTGTTCCTACTTCACTTCTTATCAAGACTTCCCTCTGCTACTCCCATCAGTGTTCCGCTGCGTACTAAAATCAAGGTTAAAGACCAGCACATCTGAACTCAAGCAGTCTTTCCAGACAGCTACTCTCTCACTTTTGAAACACATTTGTTATATTACTGCAGGAAAATTGTACTATCCCTTCTTCTCTCTGCTTCATACAGACACGCTGACCTGGAATACCTTTGTATTTCTCAGTTATTAACATCTCACCTCTCCTCCAAGTTATAAACTGCATGCTATGTTTTCCATTAAGTTTTTCTTGATTCTTCCCATTGTACTGTGACTTGTCTATAACAATGGATTCTTTGCCCTTTGTTTATGTGACTTGAAGTCCAAAAATCTGGGTTCAAATACAGACTCCTAGCAGAAAAACTTAGGGCAAGTTACAGATTGTTTACTTCTGTGTAAAATAGAAATAGAACCGGAGACTGTGGTTTTGATGTCACAAAGCCACTTGCTTCACTGTGGTCTTGTTATCCTTTTTGCTTGGAATGCTCTTTCTCTGGATCTTCCCAAGTCTGCCTCTTTCTCAGCTCTGATGTTATTTGCCTCAACAAGGCATACTCTGAGCTCTGTCACTAATTAATTTTTAAAATTTACTTATTTTCCATTATAACATGAGTGTGTCATAATGAAACTCTTTGCCTCAAAGTTTTTGGGAATTGCATATCACATCAATACATTACCAAACTAATGAATAAAGGCAATAGAATCTCTTCTATGTTTGTTATATAATGATTCACATGAGAAGGTATAAAATCTTCTCTTGAAGAAGGTTCATACACCACAATTATTATCGCTCTCCAGTAAATACATAAATGCTGTAAATATTGTGAGTGTATATGTGAACCTTTAACAGTAAGCACAATCATTGGCATAAAATAAACATGCATTAAGTTAATAAGGGAATTACGAGTCATAAGAAGTGAAATCAGCTTCCTTTATCTTGATTTATACAACAAATATTAATAAAATCAATCTTGTGCCAGGTATTGTAGTAGGCATCTTTCATCTCTTTATTGGTATTGAGGGCTCTTATTTATCCAAGGTTTACTTCAAATGTCTCTTTTACTTTTATACAAAGTAAAGTTAAAGGGACTCTGTATCCTCCTCACCTCTGTACTCCAGAAGCATACCTTGCTGTGTTGTTGCAATTTTCGTATGTTTTCACCATAAGAATATGATTATGTAAAAGGATGAGATATAATCTTCGAATCCTTAAAAAATAAAAACTGCCACTGGGATGTAATAAGCATATGCTGGATTAACAAAAAAATGCAAGGTACTGCATGAAGAATTCAAATAACCTCTCTATATATTGATAAAAAATAAGCAAATTATTTTATTTTATCAGGAGAATATTTTTCTGATTTAAAAGTTTATAATTACAACAGTATTCATATATCAAAATAAAAAGTTTGATATCAAATATTTGAGAAATGATGGATAAGTATAACTTCATATAAGGAATTGAGAAAATATGTATTTTAAGTAATCTGGATAATCATTTACAATGGGGCAGAAATATCAGAATATTTAAATAGAAGTAACTAAGATCAATTGCATTTACCAGATAATTACCAAAATCTTTCCTTTTAAAATACAAAATAATAATTATTTGCCTAAGCCACCTGGAATTCTTTTACAGCCCATTAATTAGTAGCAATGTGTGATTTGTTTAGTTGATTGCATTTTCCACAACTCATTAAATCTGAGCTTATATGTAGTTGTAGCCTGCTTTGGTTTCACTTGGTTTAATTAATTTTTGATGATTTAAGACAATAGCCATATGGATTCAAATTTTGGTGTTTTTTTTTTCCTGCACTACACCATAGTGGAACTATTATTGTTCTTATTTATATATTTATTAAAATACAAGTTTTCTTGAGAATTTGCCACTGGTTTTCAAATTACATTGTAATAGTTCAGTAGTTTCACATATTAGCAGCATCTAGGAATATGTGGGGGTGGATATTCTAGCTTTAGGAATGTTCTGACAATATAATTTGTATTAAAAAACAATGTAATCTCACAGACTATCTGGGTAGTTTCCAAGTAGCTTGTCAGGAGTGGTTTTGTTCTGAAGGTCACTTCTGAATATAAAAAAAACAATAAACTGTTCTTTTTTCATGCATTCAAAGAATTTAGGAACTTTCACAACTCAACAATTTCCTTTGCGTATTTTATAAAGGTACAAAGTGTCGTTCCTTCTCCTGGGTTATTGCTCCATTTAAAGTAAAATATTATCTTTTATCAATTATCAACATTGTGCCTGCCACATTATTAGGTACTTAACATATATAACTTTAACTTTCAGTTTGACCCTACAGGAAAGCCGTTTTTATTATAGTTTGCTACTGAGAAAATTGAGGCCCAAAGAAGTCTAGGTTGTTTTCTGAGGTGTTTAAAGCCTTATCTAAATTCAAGGTACCTGCCATCCTGGTGGATTTAAGTTTCCTGAACACTTGGCAGTGCTATATGCATCTTGTGCCTCCCAACCACTCAACACCACCGTCAGAGCTGAAGTTCAGGAAGTAGTATTAAAATGAGTCAACTATTTTTCTGTGAATCTGAATCAAGACTATTGGTTTGCTGCCATGGCCACTTTCGGTGTGTCTTCCTTAGAGCCGGGACCTGCTGGGTGCAGCCCATGGACTCTAAGGCAAGGTTGTGTGCCAACTACTTGGGCTCCCCTCCCGTGGACAAGTCTTTTCCCCCAGTGGCGCATGGTAGTATTTTTCAGCCCACACCACAGCTTCCTGTAGCATCTGTGTAAAGGAATGTGGTTGCTTAGGGGGACAGAAATTCACAGATCACTGGGAATTGTGCAGAGGTTTGGGGACTTTTACTATTTTAGGTGGGTAGAAACCACATAAGGCAATGCAATTGCCATATAGAGTATACTGAAGAGAGATCCAACCCCAAAGGTCATACATCTATTTAGAAGTAAACCTGGGATTCCCCTGATCTGAGTGACTCCAAAGCTTGTGTCCTTTCAGCTAATTCTCTCTTCTAAATATATTCAATATGCATCTTACATCTTTCAATCAGGATCACTGTTTTCTAGATACAAGAGCTGTAAAAACAGGCTATTCTCTTGTCTTTCTCACCCTTATTACACTTTGGCTTTTAACATGGTGAGGAAGCAATATAAGAGTGAAGTTTTAAATAAACATGCATTTATTATTTTTTTTTTCTTTTTGTTTTGTATTCGGATATAGATGGTTAATAATGTTGTGATAGTTTCAAGTGAACAGCAAAGGGGAACGCTGCCATGCATATACATGTACTTATTCTACCCCAAGCCCCATCCCATCCAGGCTGTCACATAACATCAAGCAGAGTTCCCTGTGCTAGCCAGTAGGTCCTTGTTGGTTATCCATTTTAAATATAGCAGTGTGTTGTGCATCCCAAACTCCCTACTATGTACCAGTGTCATGCACATTGCAGTTATGGAGAACTGGTCTCTTGGATTTCTTTTGCTCCTGTGATAAATGACCAAACATTAAGTGGCTAAAAGAGAAGACATTCATTATCTTGCAGTTCTGTAGGTTAGTCCAACACACGTCTCAGTGAGCTAAAATCAAGGGTTGGCAGGGCTGTTTTTCTTTTTAGAAGACCTAAGGAATAATCAATTACCTTGTTTGTTCCAGTTTCTAGAGGCTACCTAAATTTCTTATCCTGTCACCCCTTTTCTCCACCTTCCAAGCCAGCTGCATAGCATCTCTCTGACTGCTTCCATCATCACTGCTGAATCCTGCTTCTGCCTCTCTCCTCTACTGATAAGAACTTTTGATTACATTGAGCCCATATGGACAACCCAGGAGAATCACCCTATTTTAAAGTTAGCTGCTTAGCAACCTGAATACATATACAACTTTAATTCCCTTTTCCATGTAACCTAACATATTCACAAATTCCAGAGTTCATATAAGGATAAATTTGGGGGAGTATTATTCTGCCTACCACATTGAAAAAGAGGAAATCACCAAGGTACACCAGACATGCTGCACAAGTGATAAGACAGAAGAAATGCACATGAAACAGAGAACAGAGCATTGTGTAAGAAATCAGAGCTAAAGTCAACACAATGAAAATTTATTATATACCAGGCACTAGGCCCAGTTTTCTTTTAATACGGTGGCTGTTTGAATTTACAAAACAACTTTTAAAGGTAAGAAATACTGATCCTATTTTGATAAACAGATGCAAGCTTGCCCAGTTTCTCCCAGATAATAAGTTTTGAAATGGCATTTAAATTTAGATTTCTAATTTCAAAGTCTGTGCTCCAATTATAGAATACGCATATCATGAAGCACGCTTTAGAGCAAGATGATCCCAAGTCAGTGCACAGTGCTGAAAAACGCAGTTAACATTTTGCAGAAAAAGGACAAAGTCTGCAGAAAAACAATGAAGGCCGCCTAAAAAGGATGAATAGAAAGCGGTCATTAGAGGAAGTGTGAGCACAATATGAGATCAAGTGTCCTGGGGCATATGCATGTTTGTGTTGGGGAGTCAGGGAGGTAAATATTCATAGGACAAACAAGGGGATTTTGGCTATTCTGAAATCTCTTTAGCACACACTTGAACAGATAAACAAGAGGGAACATATGTAGTTCTTAAATAGTAGGTATGATGAAATCATGTTTTAGAGACATGAATTTGAGCAATATGAAGAATGATCAGGATACAAAATTTTTTAAAAATTACAAGTGATTGTAGTGATTTCAACACTAAATGACATGGGACTTTCAGAGCAAGGGTCCTGCGACCAATAATCACTCTACACCAACCTCTTTATTGAGCACGATGTATTTATCTATACAACATTTCAAATAATTTGGAAACAATATTTTGAAAACTCTTATTTTGCCTAGTAAAACTTCAAGTTTCAGGGAAATTTAAGAAGTTCATTTTCTCCATAATTCTAAGTTTAGGCCTTTAAATTTTTACAAAGTATCTTCATATACATTTTTGTATCTGGACCTGTGAATTCAGTGAAGCACATAATATCCTACAGGTTATAGAGTGAAAGCTGAAACTCTGAGAAATTGATATGCCAAAATCCGGTGATAATTTAAATTCTGATTCACTGCAAATACCTTGCTCTTTCTTCTATAGATGTTGTATTATTAAGTGTTAGTCATTCAGTCGTGCCCGACTCTTTGCGACCCCATGGACTACAGCCCACCAGGCTCCTCTGTCCATGAGATTTTCCAGGCAAGGATACTGGAGTGGGTTGCCATTTCCTTCTCCAGGGGATCTTCCCAACCCAGGGATCGAACCCGGGTCTCCTGCACTGCAGGGAAATTCTTTACCGACTGAGCTACAAGGGAAGCCCACTACGTTGAATAGTAGATATATATTTATAATATACATATATAATATAAATTTATATTAATTTAAAATAATTAAATATTAGAATATCTTACATGAAAAAGATCTTGAAGTTTGTTTCTTCTTCTGAAATTGGCCTAAACTTTGATTCTTTATATAATAATTTTATTGAGCATAGATATTATCTCTTCAGCCATTTACTCCCTAAGTCTCTTTTCCATCTGGCAAGATTGCTATCTTATTCTCTTCCTCAGAACAGCAACATTCGTTACAAATGCACAGCTGAAATCTACTCATTTTTTTCAAACTACACCCAGAAAACAAGATCAGCAGGTGCAACTTCCTGACAGGGTATAACATGAGGAATTGATAATACATAATCAATTGATCTGGATAAGCAAAACAGAGCTTAAACTATGTCATCTTGATTTTCACTTCATCTCTATTCACTTTGCTTCTGCATTTAAGTTATTAAATTCAGATCTATGTGGCAAAGATGATTAGTAAAGGGTAGCTACTCCCTTAGGGATCTATTTTAAAATGTCACAATTAAAGTTTTCCAGAAAATTTCAAGTAATTTTAGCCTCCTGGCTAATGCAAAATATTGAGCTGCACTGTTAGCTTCAGGATGCTATCTGGAAATGGAAATGCTGATTTACCCCGGCCCCCTGCCGTGCTACCTAATTGGAAGGCAGCATTCTCAGTGGTAGACTGACTTTTTGCCTGTGATTTTGCCAGAGGAACTGGGAATAGCATAATAAATGGCTTTGTGATCGGGGATATATTTTGTGTCTATATTTTGAAGAAGGAAAATGTTTAATTGCTCTCTAAATAAATTTGATCGCACAAATGTAGCAAGAAGGGAAGAGGTGGGATTTTCTCTTCCAATGGAGAGTGAAAAGTATTCAACCGCCAAGTCCCTAATTCAGCTGTGAGAGGTAACCTTGCTCTTACAATCTTTACTCTTTACCCTCAGCCAAAGACTTTCAATATGTATCTGACAATAATGATGAAATCTAAATAATAGATAGGACATTCTTCTTTTAGGGAGGCCACCTTGGGATATTAATAATGTAATCTGAATGTTTTAAATGTTAACTAGATATGACAAAAATATGGCTAACCTGATAAAATAATAGAATTTAGCCATAATGGTAAAACTAGAAATATATTTATTGTTAATTTGAAAGCAATCAAACTAATATTTTTAATCACCAGGTTTAGATAGATGTGAATATGCTATCATCAAATGTTTAGACATAAATCTCCGGGTCAGAAAACTGAATTTTAAGTTTCAAGTGAGAATTTTTCTCCTAGCCATTTTTTTGATAATTAAACAAATGGAAAGCTCCTTTCAGGAAAAAAAGAGAAAAAAAGATGATTATACCAGATCTTTCATCACTTGCCTTCTCTGTATGGAAACAGGAGTGACTTACATGTTAACGTCATATACTTTTAGAAGAAATTCAGTGACTTCATATATTTGACAAGGCTTATCTGGTTTCTCAAACTTGTCAGTGTCATAGCAATAAAATATAAATTTGAAGTGAATCTATTAGAGATCATTATTTAAGTTCTTAATGGTCAACTGCATTCTTTTTTTAAAGGCTGACCTAATTCTAGTTGGAACTAGACTAGATTGCCTTTAAAACATGGGACACAATTTATAATGTCTAATTTCTTTGTTAAGTAGCAACTTACTAACAATATGAACAAGGAAATCTTAAAATTACTGAGTATAAGAAACTACCAAAGAATAAAATTAATATGCCATTAATATTGACCCTTTGAGAACAGAACTAAAGAGAATATACTCTCTAAATATTAAATAACAGGTTCAAGTTCTTAAAGGAAAACATTAGTGCTAAGGAGAATAGTTTTCAGTTTATAAAATACTGTTAACTTACTGAAACTTACCTAGTACAGATTTTAAAAATTGGAGATCTTAGGAACTTATAGTTGCTAGGGGAAAATATGGGGGTAAAGTATAGTTAGGGAATTTGAGATCAACATATACACACTGCTAGTCTACTCCCGGTAGACTCTGGGAGTTGGTGATGGACAGAGAGGCCTGGCGTGCTGCAATTCATGGGGTCGCAAAGAGTCGGACACAACTGAGCGACTGAACTGATATTTAAAATGGACAACCAACAAGGTCACACAGTGTAACACAGGGAACTCTGCTCAGTTATGTGGCAGCCTAGATGGGAGGGGAGTTTGGATCCAGAATGGATATATATATGTATGGCTGAATCCCTTTGCTGTCCACCTGAAACTATCACAAAATTGTTAATAGGCTATCAGTTCAGTTCAGTTCAGTCGCTCAGTCGTGTCCGACTCTTTGCGACCGCATGAATCGCAGAACGCCAGGCCTCCCTGTCCATCACCAACTCCCGGAGTTTACTCAAACTCATGTCCATCGAGTCGGTGATACCATCCAACCATCTCATCCTCTGTCATCCCCTTCTCCTTCTGCCCCCATCTTCCCAGCATCAGGGTCTTTTCCAATGAGTCAACTCTTCGCATGAGGTGGCCAAAGTATTGGAGTTTCAGCTTCAACATCAGTCCTTCCAATGAACACCCAGGACTGATCTCCTTTAGGATGGACTGGTTGGATCTCCTTGCAGTCCAAGGGACTCTCAAGAGTCTTCTCCAACAACACAGTTCAAAAGCATCAATTCTTCGGCGCTCAGCTTTCTTCACCATCCAGCTCTCACATCCATACATGACCACTGGAAAAACCATAGCCTTGACTAGATGGACCTTTGTTGGCAAAGTAATGTCTCTGCTTTTTAATATTCTATCTAGGTTGGTCATAACTTTCCTTCCAAGGAGAAAGCGTCTTTTAATTTCATGGCTGCAATCACCATCTGCAGTAATTTTGGAGCCCCCCTAAAATAAAGTCTGACACTGTTTCCACTGTTTCCCCATCTATTTCCCATGAAATGATGGAACCAGATGCCATGATCTTAGTTTTCTGAATGTTGAGCTTTAAGCCAACTTATAAAATCAAAAGTTAAAAAGGTCAGAGATCTTCAATTCCTTAATGAGCAATGTAGATTGATTAAAGTACAGACCTTGGTTAATAATAAAATCATTATTCAGATGATCTTAATATTAGCCAGCCTGGATCTGGATTGCTTAAATTACAAGTAATTGCTGGCCTTAATTGCTATTAACTTAGAAAAATGACTTTCTTCTTTCAAATTTGATCATCAGCCTGGTGTTAGAGCTGGAACTTGGGTCTTGATGTAACAAATACAGTTATTTCTCTTACAGCTAAAACTATCTATCCTGAGCTTAATGTCAAGCAATGGGAAACACGTTTCATACACGTTTACGGTATAGAAAACAACAAAAAGACATAAATACAGGGTTGGACAGGAAATATAAAATTTGTGAATTTATTACCTTTTACTTCTGGGGCAGGTTTTTATATTTCTGCCAATGGATGGGTGGGAAAGCTGGAGAAATTCCAGTTAGGGAATTTGAGATCAATTTTCCACTTAGGGAATTTTGAGATCAAAATTCCAGTTAGGGAATTTTGAGTCAATTTTCTCATAAAGTGATTTATGTCTACACACTTGATGTTTACTTCCCAATAAACCTAATGACTAAAATCATTAGTTTTGTTGGCCTACACAGCAACATAATAGTTAAATTTCTGATCTTGCCTTGATGTATAAGTACCACTCTTTATATATTTAATATAAATATAACATTACTGTGAGAGATGACATAATAATATCATTGTATGTTAGTCGCTTAGTCCTGTGTCTGACTCTTTGTGACCCCCATGGACTGTAGCCCACCAGACTCCTCTGTCCATGGAATTCTCCAGCCAAGAGTACTGGAGTGGGTTGTCATTTCCTTCTTCACGGGATCTTCCCGACCCAGGGATAGAACCCAGGTCTCCCTCATAGCAGGCAGATTCTTTACCATCTGAGCAAGAGGGAAACCCTCATATTATTAAATAAAATAATTAATGTGTGATTTAATTAATGAAAGGTACATAGTACATAGAGATAAACTTGAAACAACGGCTACACACAGTAAGATAAGAGATTTTAAATGACATACTTGTTAGTACTGTTTTCTTTTATGTCTTATTAGCTTGTCATCTGCAGTCTCAAAGTAGTAATTTTTTACTACTTTTTAAAAAATACATCAAACAAAGTATTTTGTTATATCCAAAGTTTCCACCTATCTATACAATAAGTTATTTGGTTATTTACCAAAAAACAACCACTACAGAGTGAAAAAATAACTTGAAACTTAGCTTTTCTTTCTCATCTTTAATGTAAATATATTTGATGATTGAGTTCATTCATCTGAGATATTTTTCATTTGCAATGAAACTATTATAGTATATGCTTGATTTATAAATTTCTATTCTGATACCAAAGGCATAGCATGCAATGGAAATGCATAAAACAAATAGAGCTATGACCTGTAATATTAAATTATTAAACATCTATTTAAAGGAAGTTTCTTGCCTCATGCTCTAAGGACAGCATGCTAAACCAGTGTAAGTGAAACGTATCACAACTGAAGATATCTTATAGAATTAAAAATAAGCCCTACCCTTCAGCTCTCTGAAGATGAGATCTCTAAACTATTATCAGTAAATTTTGTTTTGTGAAAGAGTGGAGGGATTCATAGTATCAGTGGGCTTTCTGGTTGGAATCATGATTTTTGATTGCAGATTGTCTTCCTCTAATAAACATATATCCAATCAGGTGCTCAGTACACAAACAACATGCGCTAGTTTCTCAAAACATTAAAGTCTCATTTCTGCTTTTGTATCTATCATGTGACTCTTAAAAAAAGAAGTGTTAACACTCTGTCCATTTTTAAATTATTGCATATTTGAGATTATTTTTTTCATAAAACACCTAAAAAAGGAGAGTAATTAAAAATAATAAACCATATACTAAGGAACAATACAACCTAGCTTAATAGCCTATTTTGATAGTAGGCTATGAAAAACTGATGTTTTATTTTTACACCTATAAAATAAAATGCAGGCACAAAAAATAACAAAAACGCTACAATTTAATGAGCTGCTATAAAGTGAATGCCCTTGTAATTACCACCCAGGACAAGAACTAGGCCTTTGTCACAGATGTCAGAAGCTGATGCTGTCATACAGTCCCTAAGTCGTGCCCGACTCTTTGTGACCCCCTGGACTGTAGCCTGACAGGCTCCTCTGTCCTGCACTATCTCCCACAGTTTGCTCAAATTCACGTCCATTGGGCCGGTGATGCCATCCAACCGTCTCATCCTCTGTGGCCCCCTTCTTCCTCTGCCTTCAATTTTCCCAGCATCAGAGTTTTTTCCAATGAGTTGGCTCTTCATATCAGGAGGCTTTGGCAATCAGTCCTTCCAGTGAATATTCAGGTTGATTTCCTTTAGGATTGACTGGTTTGATCTCCATGCTGTCCAAAGGACTCTCAAGAGTCTTCTTCAGCACCACAATTTGAAAACATCAATTATTTGATACTCAGCCTTCTTTATGGTCCAACTCTCACATCAGTATGTGACTACTGGAAAAACCACACTTTGACTATATGAACCTTTGTTTGCAAAATGATGTCTCTGCTTTTTATTATGCTGTCAAGGTTTATCATAGCTTTCCTTCCAAGGAGCAAGTGTCTTTTAATTTCATGGCTGCAGTCTTTGTCAGCAGTGATTTGCGAGCCAAGGAAAATAAAATCTGTCTGAAGTTGTGCCTCACCCCAATTCCAAACATTTCTCTCTACACATAAATAAATAAACCTGCTCAGTCGTGCCAATCTCTTTGAGACCCCATGGACTATAGCCCACCAGGATCCTCTGTCCATGGGATTTCCCAGGCAAGAATACTGGAGTGGGGTGCCATTTTCTTCTCCAGGGGACCTTCCCGACCCAGGGATGGAACCCGCATCTTCTTCATCTTCTGGATTGGCAGGCGAGTTCTTTACCACTAGCGTCACCTGGGGAGCCCTCTCTCTACAGAAATATAACCATTATTAATTGGTTAATTCCATGAGTTAATTTAGCTTTATCACCCATGTATTTATCCCTATAGTTTGGTTTTGAACATTTTTAAAAATATATATATATATATTTTTAGTTCTCCTTTCATTCTCTTCCTTTACAATTCATCTGCTGAAAAATCTAGATCATTTGATCTGTGGTTCCCTACATTCTAGATTTCTGATTATATGCTTACAATGCCATTCAGCAAGTTGCTGGAACTTTTGTGCTTCCACAAATTGGCAGCTGGACCGAGAGGGTTGATCAGACTCAGGATTGATCCCTTTGATAGTGGTGGTGAAGGGTTTTCTCAGAAAGGAGACTGCGTTTGGTAGCCTTTTGTGCTGTTAGTAGTTCTTGATGAATGGTGTCTATATCCACCAATGCACTGAATTTTCAAAATGATAACATTCTAAATCTATCATTTGTGTTTTATTTGTTAGTTGAAATGCTTTAAAAAAGAGATATGTCCTTCTTCTCTGGTATTAGTTTACCTAATGGTAGAATTCACACTAAGAAAGCAGGATAAATATTTGATTCTCTGCTTTTGCCATATTCCAAGTTAGCAAATTGGTTCTCTATCATCGTTGAAGACAATTATTTTTTGATAACAAAGGAATTAATGAATTTAAACATATTTATATGGTTCAATCAACTACAATTATCTTTTTTCAACTTCAAACTTCCCTATTTTGGCTAGTGTGAGTTCCTTAAAGCAAGGTGGTTCTTGGATTCTTTCAGTATTATCCTAATTGTGACCATTTGGAATAACAAGACTCAGTCTTAGAATTGATACTATTAATAGATGCTCTGATTACTTTTACTGAAAATAATTGATCAAGACCAAAAGTCAGAGGGAGGATTAAATTATGAGTTTGGGATTAATATATTCATACTACTTATATATAAAATAAACAACCATCAAGGACCTACTGTAGCACAGAGACCTATACTCAGTATTTTGTAGTAACTTGGAAAAGAATCTGGAAAAGAAATATATATATATATGAATTTATATATATTCATATATATATATAATATATATTTATGAATCTCTATGCTCTATACCTCGGAGAAGGCAATGGCACCCCACTGCAGTACTCTTGCCTGGAAAATCCCATGGACGGAGGAGCCTGGTGGGCTGCAGTCCATGGGGTCGCTAAGAGTCAGACACGACTGAGCGACTTCACTTTCACGCACTGGAGAAGGAAATGGCAACCCACTCCAGTGTTCTTGCCTGGAAAATCCCAGGGATGGGGGAGCCTGGTGGGCTGCCATCTATGGGGTCGCACAGAGTCGGACACGACTGAAACGACTTAGCAGCAGCAGCATGCTCTATACCTAAAACTAATGTAACGTAAATCAATTATACTTCAAGTTAATTTTTTTTATTATACCACTGAAATCAGAAAACCTATTGACTTCATACAAATCAGCAAGAATTAATTAATTACATGGGACAGAATGAACTAATAAATATGATTTATAACTTTAAAAAATAGGTTGCTAGAAATGCTCATTGCTACGGCATAAAATATCTCAGGAGTAGATCATACTGATACTTGAATTCTAAATCCAGGGTTGTAGTTCTTTTTACTTACCTTTCTGAGCAATATCTTATCTCTTCTTTCATATTGAGAATCCCAGGTCTAACTGCTACTGATCATGACAGTATTAGAATATTCTTAATTATTAATTTACTTCTTGCAGTACTTTATACCATACACATGAACTTCAAAACAACAATGCTATCAACACTCAAAAGTAATTACTGAGAGTAATTTTTCTTCTCCTATGTTGGTTCAATTTAGATTTAGTTCATAGTTTAGTTTTAATCTAGATATATTTACGTGTTGAAATTTGATTATTAAAAAACGTTCTGCATTTGAAGTGGAACAAAGCAGAGCTCAAGCTATTAATTTTCTTCTATTGGGTTATTTTTGTGTTCTCCTTTTATTACTACTGAACAAGAAAAAAGTCATACATTGTTCTATAGCAATACGGGATTAAAATCTATAAAATGTGGCTGTGTATTCCTAGTTTGTCTTTTTGTCATTGTTGTTTTGTTTTTGGTGGCACCACACAGCTGGTGGGATTTTAGTTCCTCAACCAGGGGTTGAAACCAGGCCTTCGCAGTGTAAACGCTTAGTGTTAACCCCTGAACCATCAGGAAATTCCACATCCATATTACTAGTTTTAATTGCACTATATTCCTATAATAGAGATCCTGTCAAGCTTCAGCTTCCTCAGGTGTATTTACTTCTTTGATCCCTTGCATCATTTTATGGTTAGCGATGGTTTAGTCATAGTTGTATCTGACTCTTGCAATCCCCTAAACTGTAATCTGCCAGGCTCCTCTGTCCATGGGACTTCCCAGACAAGAATACCGGAGTGGGTTGCCATTTCCTTCTCCAGGGGATCTCCTGGACCCAGGGATTGAACATGAGTCTCCTGCATTGCAAGTGGATTCTTTACCACTGAGCCACCAGAGAAGCCCCTGCAGTATTTTATATATTCCAAAAATGTGCTGTTATCTACTACTCAACACGTTTGTATCCATTCATTCTAAGTAGTCTCTCTAAAAGATTGTGAACTCAGACTATCTTTCTTGAATATATACCTGGCACAGAATAAATACTCACTATACTTCTATTGAGTGAATGATTGAATTAATAAATAAAGCAGGTTCCTCCTGTATGTTTTAAATACATGTTGAAATATTGACTTAGTTCTAGATTTAACAAACAATATTATACAAAGACCTCTGTATATTTCTATATGCAAATGTATATTATTTGCAAAGTGTTTTTTTACCATAGAAAAATTAAACATATTTTTACTTGATTTCCATTAACACTACTTGCTTTCACCCTTCCAGGCTGGACATTAATGATTTAATACCCTGACAGAATTATAAATAGTGGAAGTCTCCATATGGCCCCTAATTGAAAGAGAGTTTTGACATCATTCTTTGGTTTTAAGACACCTAACTTCTTTTGACTAGCATATCTCATCCCTTTAACTGAGCTGAGGCTGGCTGTGCCATACGGCCAACCCCCATGAACATTCTCCTGGCCTCTAAGTTATTCAAGACCTGCATCTGGAACCCTATTGCTTCATAATATTTTGCATATTTCCTTGTTATTAACTAGTACGCTCAGATCCTGACCTCTTGCTCTGTCTCCTAACTATGCCTGTATTCTCTCCTCTGATATCTTATGACTCATTTTATTCTAATCCTGGCATTTGGTTCGCCTCACTGATTGTGCTTAGACCACAGACTATGTGGTTCTCTTCTCTGCTCTAGGCAACACGTGAACCCTATTCAGCTTCATCCTCCACATAACTTTTAAGGCTGGGGTCCCAGCTGAATTAAGGAGAAAATGGGGAAATATCTGAATACATATACATTGAAACTGTACGGTACAATAGGCATAAGGCATTCAAACTTTTTGGTCAAGGTATCAGATAAATAGTTAATCCTCCTTGAGAGATTGTGTAGAAGAGTTAAGAATACATCATTTTCTAAATGTAGCCTTCGATAATTTAACAAACCTTCCAATATAAATTATTTCAATGCCCCTGAAACTTATAGTAACCTTGAATAAGGAAGATTTTTCAGTTTTACGCTGAATTAATGAGACTCAGAGACATTATTTTTTCAGGATCAAACATAATTTAAGTGGAAGAATATGATTGAACCTCATCATCTTATCTCAACATCAAACAATAAATTTCATTTCTCCATCACCAATTGTATAATAGTGACCAAATTTCTTAACTATAATGGGCCTCAGTATCTTTTATCCTGTTAAATTGTTTTCTTTGCTAAAGTAAGTTAACTATGTAAATTGCTTTGAACTCTCAGGGAAGAAAAAAAAGCCGTAGGAGTGATAATTAGATGCCATGATATTATAGATGTTTTTAAATGGAGTTGAAAAGTTCATGGAATAAAATTCTTTCCATATTTTCATTAATATGGATTTTTAATACCCTTTGGAAGTTAACCTGAAAAGTGCTTTCCTTCTTTTATAACTAAAAAGGAACTTTATTCTCATTGACACTGAAATTCTTTATAGTAGAAAATGCTCAAGTTTTATGAAACCTAAAAGGATAGGCAATAATTTAAATAGATTATTTGGCCAGTGGACAATTGAACTATCCAGACAGATATCATTGGAAATAAAAATCTAGTCTTTCAAAGTCACTGTAAAGTTTATTTCTGAATTCAGGCTCACTGGATCAATCATCATGTGCCCAAGTGGAAACTAGTTTTTCTCATTTACTCTGGCTTTTAAACTTACTGAAACCAAGTTCTCTACTTCTAAAGGACAGAAAAATTCCTTTCTGTGGATTCAGTGGTGTTTTTTTAAAAAAATCTAAATACAAAGTAATTTTATATCTGCATTTCTAGTTCAAAATGAGTTAATTTTTACATTTTCTTTTGATCAGTTCAGTTCAGTCACTCAGTGATGTCCGACTGTGTGACCCCATGGACTGCAGCACATCAGGCTTCCCTGTCCATCACCAACTCCTGGAGCTTGCTGAAACTCATGTCCATTGAGTTGCTTTTGATAGTCCTTAATTATTTAAAATTTGTGGAGAGTGCTGCTTTACTATAGAGAGAAGGCTTTTTTTTTTTTTTCCACATAACTGAATCTTGATTAATTGCTTTAAATTGCATGCAGTAGTAGGGTGCCAACGCCATTATACACGTGGCATTATACACTACAGTATCTGCATTGGTATTTCAGACTTTAAATCTACCTACTTATTAAATTCATTTCAGAACTATTAAATCTGTTCAGATTATCTCTTGACTTTATAAATAATGTGCACCTTTCCATGTCAGTAAGATATGAATTTATTTCACCATTTGCGATCAACTATCTTGAGAATAGGCACAGAATTCTCATCTTCCATTTTACTACTTTGAAGGATAGCATCCTGTGACACTACATGGTAATGAACTTCATATTGAGCAGTCTACTTTGATGCAGTCCACCTTAATAATTACTTATTAAGGATTTTCACAAGTTCCACACCAGTTATTTTCTGTTAAGTAAGTAGCATGCATTATGCATGACACCAAAATATGATGGCATTTAGAATCATAAAACAGAACAGAACTTTGAGATTACTTATTCCATTCTCCTGTTTTAGAGGTAAACAAACTTACACCCAATAAATTAAGTCTTTTCTAAGATGACAAAACTGAATGCTGAGAGCTCTGAGATTAGAGTCAAATCTCCTGGCTCCTATTCTTGTCTGCTTTTTCTTTTACACTGCCTCTCCTCTGTGTTTTATTGTAAAAGATAAATGAGCCAATTTTATTCTGATTAAGAGAAAGCTATTAATGACCTGGGGGGAAAAAAATCAAAAGCAAGGATGAATTATTATCACACAATTTAGAGTTTTTTCAAATCCCTAAACAACAATGCAAGCTAGTGGTGACTTACATATAGTAAGTGACTATGCATTGTGAAAGAGCAAGGATCAGGAAAAAAAAAACAACACAACAACACATGCAAAGAAACACTCTTCTGCCCCAATCCAATAGTTTGTTTGTGATTGTTTGACATAATACTAGAAATGCTGCTGCTGCTGATTGCTGATTAAGCCATAGGGAAAGCAGAGATCTTAGGGCTTCCCAGGTGGCATAGTGGTAAAGAATCCACCAGTCAATGCAGGAAGCAAAAGAAATTCAGGTTTCATCCAAGAGTTGGGAAGATCCCCTGGAGGAGGCAGTGGCAACCCCCTCTAGTATTCTTGCCTGGAAATCCCATGGACAGAGGAGCCTGGTGGGCTACAGTCCATGGGGTCTCAAAGAGTCTGACACAACTGAGTACACATGCATCATGCAGCTAAATGGAAGAGTAACAAGTCTTCCTAGAGGAAAATTTTTAAAAATGTGAAAATTATAGAGTTCAGCTTTTCTTGATACTAATGAAATAGATCATCAGACCAGATAGTACATACTGGTAACTTTTAGGGGATGTTGGCAACTTTGAAATTGGGACAGAGAAACAGATCTGACACCATTCAGAGACATATAGATGCTTCAGATTTAAGAAACTTCTATCAGTGTTATTTCCACATATAGACTTGGCAAGAATTGGTTTTCCTTATTTTTAACTCATGGCTCTGTGTCCCAAATTTAAAAAATACAACTAGCTAGCATTTATTGAGTTTCTGTGTTAGCTATACGTTAGTACTATGAAACACTTCATCCCATGTGATGCTCATGGCAACTTTACATGAGCTGGTAAAAATTACATATTAAAGTGAATTACATAGATGAAAGAGTTTAAGAAATTGGCTTAAGATGTAGCAAGTCTGGGAACTGAGTTTTGATTCTCAGTGCATTTAGCAGAAGTTTATGTTCTTATTCTTTACCAAATGAGCTATGAGGGAAGCCCAAGAAGGAAATGGCAACCCACTCCAGTATTCTTGCCTGGAAAATCCCATGGACAGAGGAGCCTGGTAAACTACAGTCCATGGGGTCACAAAGAGTTCGACACAACTGAGCGACTTCTCTTTCTTTCTTTCTTTCTTTCCTTCTTTCTTTTCTTTCTTTCTTTCTTTCTTTCTCTCTTTCTTTCTTTCTTATGTTCTTGTTCATCCTATAGCACTGCAGATGATGGTAGCAACCACTAGTAACTGTGCACTTGCTTTCAACAGATGCAATATTTATTTGCTTAACTATCTGACCTTCTAAAGGATAAAAAATAAGCAAAACCAAAATCAATTGCATATGTGAGAACTTCTCTTAACATGATGTAAGTTCCCCACTGGCCAGCCAGTTTTTCCTTCTTTTGCTTTTTCCCATTTTTTTTTTTTAATTGGGGTATAATTGCTTTACAATGGTGTGATAGTTTCTGCTGTACGGTGGAGTGAATCAACCATGTTATACATATGTCCCCTCCCTCTTGGATCTCCCTCTCACCCCTCTTCTTTTCACTGTTCTTAAATTCAAGTTCATGATCAGTTGAACAAATAAATTATACTTGGTTGTATTGGGTTCCCTGGTGGCTCAGATGGTAAAGAATCTGCCATCAATGCAAGACCCTGAGTTCGATCCCTGGGTTGGGAAGATCCCCTGGAGAAGGGCATGGCAACCCACTCCAGTATTC
This sequence comes from Giraffa tippelskirchi, assembly GCF_054371585.1. Taxonomy (NCBI): domain Eukaryota; kingdom Metazoa; phylum Chordata; class Mammalia; order Artiodactyla; family Giraffidae; genus Giraffa; species Giraffa tippelskirchi. Next base: position 86,539,275 of record NC_137285.1, on the reverse strand, counting down.
TTGCCTGGAGAATTCCCATGGACAGAGGAGCCTGGTGGGCTACAGTCCATGGGATCACAAAGAGTTGGTCACGACTGAGCTAATATATTTTTTTTAATGTTACATTTTCTCACATATGCATAACATGAGTTTATTAATATCCCAAATATGATCAGTGAAGTTGTTGAAATATTTTAAATCATGAAAAATGATTAACTTGATGTATAAATAGCTCAGATAAGACATTAATATTGTCAATGTTCTATTAGTTCTCTTTTCCTCTAAGCTAAAAAAAAATGTATGTAGGTTACAGATTTTCCTGCAATAATACTCATGGAATGAGAAAATTCAAGGTAAATACTAAGAATAACCATTTTCTTTTACTGCATTTATATTCTTTTTACTCATGACGAATAAAACAAAAACAATAACAACAAGGCCACAAAAGACTGACACCATAAGTGATATAACGTCAATTAAATTAAGATTCAAAGTTTTTTCAAAATTGATGGCATCGTTACTTTCATGCCAGAAACATGTCTGAAGAGAATAATATTTGAACTGTTTCCTCAACTTTACAAAAATATTTGAAATTTAGGCTTATAAAAATTTAGACAGCAACAGCTTGTATAGTATTTTGAATTGATTTTGACTTTTTCCAAATGTTCTCTGGTGTGATGTAATCATTCGCTTAAATCACCTTCCATATCAAGAAGCCCAAGAACATTATTATACAATTTTAGGAATAATAGAATTGTCATCTCTGTTTAAGTATGGAAAATGTTATTTCAGAGAAGAAAATAAGTTATTTCAACCATCTATTTGTGAGGGAGCAGAGGGAAACTTTATGACTTTTTTTTTTAATACTGAAAGAGAAAAGTGTCACTCTTTGAAATAAAATTTATCAAGTACACCTAAAAAATGTCATGCTTCATTAGAAGCTACTCAGTGAGAAAATTAAGCCCAACTCTGAAGATACTAATTGAATTTAAGAGTTGCAAGCTAGTTTTAATTAAAACCGGCAGTAATTATTTAGCACACATCTGAGATTTATCAGACTGACGGATTATGCAGCAGCAGAAATATGGCCAAGTTCTTGAAGTTGTAGGTGTGACTAGTGAGAGCCCTTTGTGCTAAAGGCTGTCTAGAAACAACAGCTGCTGGAATACATGGATTTGATCTGGACACACCAGAAACTGTAAAATAGAAACTACAATATTTCAATAGTTGAAATGCAATGATTTTTTTTAAATTTCAACTGTTGTAATACAATGATTACTCAAAATAAAATTCCTGCTCCAAACTTTTAAAAATTATAGCCAGAAAGGAGAATGTGTTTAGATCCTTATGAAATGATTTATATAACTGTTATTTACAGTTTTTCATGGGAGAGCTCATGGTGCATTTCCTGGGGAAAGTCACTTTGGTTCTACATTAGTTATGCATTTTTAAAATTCATTGAAATACATTATTATGAATTACAGCACCATTGTTCTCATATCAATAGTCTACATTATGTTGAAAAGGATTTAAGCGTTGTTAAAAGAAAAAAACACGCGCACACTCACTTGACTCTTCAGGTAGAGTATACCGATTACAATGTCATTATTTTTAAAAGAAAATAAAAGGGAAAGCATGCTTGGTAAGTGCTGGGCATAAACGAAATCTGCCCTGTGGCAATGATTTTTTACTGGTACAGAAGTTACTGGTGCTAGGTTTTCGGTCATTACTGTGATTTGTAGCATAGGCAGATCCCCCTCCGGCCATTTGTTGCAGAGTTTGCAGTTTATTCCACAGACTACTGTCTGAGAGATGCACAGCTTCGTCTAATAATGTTCCACAGCTTCCCAGTTAAGTTCTTCCTATTTCATCTTGTTCATCACAGTAGATTAGAGTTTTAGTTATTACTGTTGATCAAACACACCACTGAGTTTGTCACCACTCTGCTGCACCTGAATGGGGAAAAAAGAACTCTGACATAACAGGCCCAGACAGCACAGTTTAGCACCAAAATGGTAGCTGGGCATGCAACCTGACACAAAGCCATCAGAAATGATGTAGCTTATTTTAGAAAAAGATGATTTAGGGACTGGGAAGCCCCTAAACAAATTGGTAACAATGGCCAGTGCTGAATATAATTTTAACTGCAAAGTGACTTCATACATTGATTACACCCTTAATGGTCATAGTTTATAGTTTAAATAAGAGTTTTCATCAGTAAGTGTTCCAGACACTCCCAAGAAACTCTCACGGTGAAAGACAGTACTCTTCCTAAAATATAATTAATGCTGGACTTGTCTAAAGTGGGATAAATCTCGGAGAGCACATTCCTTCTAAGCCATTCACCTCTTCATCACAAAAGAAGAGGAAGGAAGAGTTCATTGAAAACAAGAGCTGGGCTGTATTAAGCCACCAATAATAGAAATGCGGCTTGAAGGTAAATGCTACAATCAGTAACTCGTTCAAAACTATGACATGTTCATAGCTACAGCCCAGCAACAAGGCATTCAGAAGAAATCTGGAAAGGAGAAAAAAAAAATTGAGAAAGAACGACCTGTAACTTACTCATTATTGTATAAGGATATCCTGAATGGAATGACCTACCTGAATACAGCTTCCTTGTAAACACACATAGGCTGTTCACTAACAGAAAAGCAATGGAGAGTGCCTGTCAATAACAAACAAACAAACAAACAAACAAACAACAAAAAGTCTAATCAGTTAGGATATACATGGTCTTTCTAAGTCATTTTTTATAAATGAACCTAGAATTTGTGCATTTATGAAACATAGCAAACTGGAAAATGAGAAAAGTCAGTATTTTCCAACTGTGTCCCTGAACATAAAACTGGGGAATCCCCCCAAAATGAATCAATTCCTTTAAGAACAATGTTTCCACATGCTTTTCAGACTCAGTCTGTTAATCAGAAACCAAAAGTATCTTAATGAAGAAACAGTAGTACTATTCAATAGGAAACTGTGCCTGACACACTCATACTTTTCAGGAAGAAAATGAAGATTCTTGGCAGGCTATTGCTTATACTGTTGAATTGTTGACAAAGGCTGGTGTTGGGTAGTATCTACAATTCAAATAGTGTCGCTATATTTCAGTTGCTTTGAAACAAGTTGTGTTAAAAAAAACGTGGCAGGGTGGCTGAATGACCCCAAAACTGAATCACCTCTTGGCTCAGAACAGAAGCAAGTGGAGATCTCTCTGGAGGAAAGGATGCTGAACATAGGCCTCCAGATTCCCAAAAGTTCACGTGAACTATATTAGATTTTTGCATTGTTGAAATTTGCCATTTGATATTGGAATACATTCTTAAATAAATATGGTTATGTTATACATCATTTTAAGGCACATTTTTTGCTTTATTTTTTTGCTAATGACATTATTTCCTGTTTATTTTATGTTTATTTTAAACTATAGAAATGATGTTAGACAAAAAAATAAATTTGAGCGATTTTTTTTTAATTCAAGTTCAGAATGGGTCATAAAGCTACAGAGACAACTTGGAGCATCAACAACACACTTGGCCCAGGAACTGCTAATGAATTTACAGTGAAGTGGGGGGTCCAAGAAGTTTTGCAAAGGAGATAAGAGCATTGAAGATGAGGAGCATAGTGGCCAGCCATTGGAAGTTGACAATGGCCAATTGAAAGGCATCATCGAAGCTGATCCTCTTATAACTACCTGAGAAGTTGCCAAAGAACTCAGTGTTGACCATTCTATAATCATAAGCATTTGAAGCAAATTGGAAAGGTGAAAAGGCTCGATAAGTGAGGGCCTCATGAGCTGACCAAAAATAAAAAAAAAATTGTCACTTGAAATGTCATCTTTTCTAATAAGAACGCAACAACAATGAACCATTTCTCAATTAGTTTGTGACATGCCATGAAAAGTAGATTTTATATGACAACCAGTCCAGTTGTTGGACTGAGAACAAGTTCAAAAGCACTTCTTAAAGCCAAACTTGCACTAAACAATGTCATGGGCACTGTTTGCTGGTCTGCTGCCAGTCTGATCCACTATAGCTTTCTGAATCCAAGCAAAAACATTGCATCTGAGAAGTATGCTCAGCAGATCAATGAGATGTGCCAAAAACTGTAGTGCCTGAAGGCAGCATGGTCAACAGAAGCTCAGTCCAGTTCAGTCACTCAGTCGTGTCTGACTCTTTGTGACCCCATGAATCACAGCATGCCAGGCCTCCCTGTCCATCACCAACTCCCTGAGTCCACCCAAACCCATGTCCATCAAGTCGGTGATGCCATCCAGCCATCTCATCCTCCGTCGTCCCCTTCTCCTCCTGCCCTTAATCTTTCCCAGCATCAGGGTATTTTCAAATGAGTCAGCTCTTCACATCAGGTGACCAAAGTATTAGAGCTGCAGCTTCAAAATCAGTCCTTCCAATGAACACCCAGGACTGATCTCCTTTAGGATGGACTGATCTGCTTGCAGTCCAAGGGACTCTCAAGAGCCTTCTCCAAAACCACAGTTCAAAAGCATCAATTCTTCAGTGCTCAGCTTTCTTTATAGTCCAACTCTCACATCCATACATGACCACTGGAAAAAGCATAGCCTTAACTAGATGGATCTTTGTTGGCAAAGTAATGTCTCTGCTTTTTAATATGCTGTCCAGGTTGGTCATAACTTTCCTTCCAAGGAGTTAGCGTTTAATTTCATGGCTGCAGTCACCATCTGCAGTGATCTTCGAGCCCAGAAAAAGAAAGTCAGCCACTGTTTCCACTGTTTCCCCATCTATCTGCCATGAAGTGATGGGACCGGATGCCATGATCTTAGTTTTCAGAATGTTGAGCTTTAAGCCAGCTTTTTCATCCCCTCTTTCACTTTCATCAAGAGGCTCTTTAATTCTTCTTCACTTTCTGCCATAAGGGTGGTGTAATCTGCATATCTGAGGTTATTGATATTTCTCCCAGCAATCTTGATTCCAACTTGTGCTTCCTCCAGCCCAGCATTTCTCATGATGTACTCTGCATATAAGTTAAATAAGCAGGGTGATAATATACAGCCTTGACGTATTCCTTTTCCTATTTGGAAACAGTCTGTGTTCCATATACAGTTCTAACTGTTGCATCAACAGAAAAGGCCCAATTTTCTCCACAACAACCCCCAAGCACACATCTCACAACCAATGTGTCAAAAGTTGAATGAATTGGGCTACATAAAGTTTTGCGTCACCTGCCTTATTGACCTGACCTCTCAACAACTGACTACCATTTCTTCAAGAATCTCAAACTCTTTTGTAGGGAAAATGCTTCCACAATCAACAGGAGACAGAAGATGCTTTCTAAGAGTTCATCAAGTCTTGAAGCATGAATTTTTATGTTATAGGAATAAACAAGCTTATTCCTCATTGGCAAAAATGTGTTGATTGTAATGGTTCCTATTTTAATTAACAAAGATATGTTTGAGCCTAGTTATGATTTAAAATTCATGGTCCAAAAACACAGCTGTCTTTGTATCAGCCTACTATATGAACTAAAAATCAAATATCGCCAATCCTAGAGGAAAATGTTACAAGGAAAATGTCAAATTGGAAAAAATCAGATTTTTACCCTTAAAACTTAAAATAATAGTTGTTACTTCAGATAAAAAATATGAAATAACTACAATTTAAATATTAAAAAATAATAAAAAGTAAATGAGATTTATACAATATCCAGATTGACCAAAGATACTTAAAAATATATATATACCTTTTTAAATGAAATATATTCAATAAATTGACTAAAGTATAGAGTTCCCATTACTGAAGTAGAATAGAATTAATAATGAGAGAACAAATATTTGAAAATATAATAACTGAGAATTTTCCAAAATTCATGATAATTATGGTTTAACAAGTAGCAGAGGTGGGATATATACTGAACACTGTGAAATAAGATAGAACTAGACACTCAGACACACTGCACTGAAATTACAGAATGTGTGTTACAAAGATCTTAAGAACAGAAAGAAAAAGCAAAGCATTTACAGAATGACAACCAAATTCTTCAACAGCAACAAAAGAAGCTAGAAGATAAAATCTTCAAAGTGCTAAAAAAAAAAAATAGCTCTCAACCTAGAATTGTGTTCTCAGAAAAATCATGTGTCAAGAAGAGGCCATTAGAGAAAAATGACTTTATAACTAAACAAAAATGGAAGGAATTTACCACCAATAATTTTATATTACTAAAGGAAGGATTAAGAGTATATTCAAGAAAATATGCACTCAAAAGAAAAATCTAAGACGGAAAAAGAAAGGGAAGCAAGAAGTTTGTAAACTGATAATCAGTTAAATATACATTACTGTACAAAATAATTTTGTTGTTGTTGTTCGGTTCCTAAGTCATGTCCCACTATTTGCAACCCCATATGCTGTGTTTAGTTACTCAGTCGTGTCTGACTCTTTGCGACCCCAAGGACTGTAGCCCACCAGGCTCATCTGTCCATGGGGATTTTCCAGGCAGGAATACTGGAGTGAGTTGACATGACCTCCTCCAGGGGATCTTCCCAACCTAGGGATCGAACCCAGGTCTCCCACATCATTGCTGGTGGATTCTTTACCATTTGAGCCACCAGGGAAGCACCCAGCTCCCATGTCCTCCACTATCACCCAGAGTTTGCTCAAATCCATGTCCATTGAGTCAGTGGTACTATCTAACCATCTCATTCTCTGCTGTCCCCTTCTCCTTTTGCCTTCAGTCTTTTCCAGCATCAGGTGTTTTTTTGTTTTTTTTTCTTCCCAGTGATGATTTGTAACACAGTTGGCCAACGTATTGGAGTTTCAACATCAATCCTTCCAATAACTATTCAGGGTTGATTTCCTTTAGGATTGACTGGTTTGATCTCCTTTCAGTCCAAGGGACTCTAAAGAGTCTTCTCCAGCATCACAATTGGAAGACATCAATTCTGAGGTGCTCAGCCTTCTTTATGGTCCAGCTCTCACATTGGTAGGTGACTACTGGAAAAACCATACATTGACTATACGAACCTTTGTTGGCAAAGTGATGTCTTTGCTTTTTATTATGCTGTCTACGTTTGTCATAGCTTTTCTTCCAAGGAGCAAGTGTCTTTTAATTTCATGGTTGCAGTCACCATCCACGGTGATTTTGAATCCATAAAAACTGGCACTGCTTCCAATTTTTCCCATTCTATTTGACATGAAGTGATGGGACTAGATACCATGATCTTAGTCTTTTGAATACTGAGTTTCAGGCCAGCTTTTTCAATTTCCTCTTTCACCCTTATCAAGACGCTCTTTAGTTCCTCTTAACTTTCTGCCATTAGAGTGGTATAATCTGCATGTATGAGGTTATTGATACTTCTCTTAGCAATCTTGATTCCAGCTTGTGCTTCGTCCATCCCAGCATTTCGCATGATGCACTTTGCATTTAAGTTAAATAAGCATGGTGACAGTCTACAGCCTTGACATACTTCTTTCCCAGTTTGTATTTTGAATGTCTGTTGCTCCATGTCCACTTCTAATTGTTACATCTTGACCTATATACAGGTATCTAAGGAGGCAGGTAAGATGGTCTGGTAGTCTCATGTCTAAAAATTTTCCACAGTTTTTTGTGATTCACACAGTCAAAGGCTAACATAGTCAATGAAGCATAAGTAGATGTCTGTCTGGAAATCTCCTGTTTTTTCTATGATCCAATGAATGTTGGCAATTTTGATCTGGTTCTTCTGCCTTTTCTAAATCCAGCTCGTAACCTGGAAGTTCTCAATTGATTCACATGCAGCTAAAGCCTAGCCTGAAGGATTTGAGCATAATCTTGCTAGAACGTGAAATGAGCACAATTGTCCAGTAATTAAACATTCTTTGGAATTGCCTTTATTTGTGATTGGAATGAAATTGATCTTTTCCAGTCCTGTGACCACTGCTGTGTCTTCCAAATTTGCCAACATATTGAGTGCAGCACTTTAACAGCATCATCTTTTAGAATTTGAAATATCTCAGCTGGAATTCCATTATCTCCACTGGATTCGTTCGTAGTCATGATTCCTAAGGCCCACTTGATTTCCCATTACATGATGTCTGGCTCAAGGTTAGTGATCGTACCATCGTAGTTATTCAGGTCTTTGAGACCTTTCTTTTATAGTTCTGTGTATTCTTGCCACCTCTTACTAATCTCTTGTGCTGCAGTTTGATCCTTATCATTTCTGTCCTTTATCATGCCCATCCTTGCATGAAATATTCCCTTGATAGCTCCAATTTTCTTGAAGTGATCTCTAGTATTTCCCATTCTGTTGTTTTCCTCTACTGCTTTGCATTGTTCATTGAAGAAGGTCTTCTCATCTCTTCTTACTGTTCTCTGGGACTCTGTATGCAGCTGGGTATACCTTTCCCTTTCTCCCTCCCTGGCCTTTCACTTATCTTCTTGCCTCAGCTATTTGTAAAGCCTCCTTAGACAACCATTTTTCCTCTTTGCATTTCTTTTTCTTTGAGATGATTTTGGTCACTGCTTTCTGTACAACGTTAGGAATGTGCATCCATAGTTCTTCAGGCACTCTGCCTACCAGATCTAATCCCTTGAATCTATTCATCACCTCTAATGTATAATCACAAGGGATTTGTTTAGTTCATACCTGAATGGCTTAGTGGTTTTCCCTACTTTCTTCTATTCAAGCCTGAATTTTGCAATAACAATAATAATGCTAACATGTAATTTTTTAAATTATAAAACATATAAGTCCCTTGCAAAATTAATGAACAGATAAAGAAATGAGGTAAAATATATGATCTTATTAATGAAAAACAAGACACATAAAGCAGTAAGATACCACTACAAACTTTTTTGAAAAGACAAAATCTTAAATACTGACAATACCAATTCCTGGCAAGAGCGTGTATCAACAAGAACTCTCATTCATTGCTAGTAAAAATGCAAAATGTTAGAGCCTCTTTGGAAGACATTTTGAGTTTCTTATAAAATTAAATGTACTCTTACCAAGTGATTCAGCAATTGTTCTTAGTGTTTACCTAATAGAGTTGAAAACTTAGGTCTACACAAAAATATCCACATGGATGTTTATAACAGCTTTGTTTATAATTGTCAAATCTTGGAAGCAACCAAGATGTCCTTCCGTACATAAATGGATGAATAAACTGTAGTGCAATCAGCAAATGGAATATTATTCACTATTAAAATATAATGAACTATCAAACCATAAAGCAACATGGAGGAAACTTAAATGCATATTACTAAGTGAAAGAAACCAATATGCTCAGCCATTAAAAAAAATACATTTGAATCGGTTCTACTGAGATGGATGAAACTGGAGCCCATTATACAGAGTGAAGTAAGCCAGAAAGAAAAACAACAATACAGTATACTAATGCATATATATGGAATTTGAAAGATGGTAACGATAACCCTACATGCGAGACAGAATAAGAGACACAGATGCATGGAACAATTTTATGGACTCTGAGGGAGAAGGTGAGGGTGGGACGTTCTGGGAGAATGGCATTGAGACATGTGTATTGTCATATGTGAAACAGAGCACCATTCCATGTTCGATGCATGTGACAAGGGCTCAGGGCCGGGGCAATGGGATGATCCAGAAGGATGGGATGGGGAGGGAGGTGGGTGGGGGGTCCGGGAAGGGGAACACATGTAAACCCATGGCTGATTCATGTCAATGTATGGCAAAAACTATTACAATATTGTAAAGTAATTAGCCCCCAACTAAAATAAATAAATTTATAAAAAAAAAAAAAAAAAAAGAAACCAATATGAAAAGACTGCACACTGCATGATTCCAAAAACATGATGTTCTGGGAAAAGGCAAAACCATGGAGTGGTTTAAATAGTAAATAAATATTATATATACATATATATATATAATGGAATATTAATTAGCCATGAAATCAAAGTAATACAATTTTTAGCAGCATGGATAGACCTAGAGCTTGTCATTCTCAGTGAAGTAAGTCTGACACAAAGAGACAAACATCATATGATACAGTTTGTATCTGGAATCTTAAAAAATGATACAAATGAACTTAGCTTTAAAACAGAAACCAACTCACAGACATAAAAAACAAACATGTTTACCAAGGTGAAAGGGTGGGAGGAGAGATAAATTAGGAGGTTGAGATTAATATATATACACTACTATATATGAAATAGATAGCCATCAAGAATTGACTGTATAGCGCAGGAAACTCTACTCAATATTCTGTAATAATCTCTATGGGTAAAGCATCTGTAAAAGAATAGATATATGAATATGTATAACTAAATCACTTTGCTGTACCCCTGAAACTAATACAACATTGTTAATCAGCTATACACCAATATAAAATAAAACATGTAAAAAAAGAAATTTTAAACCCAAGCCAAAATTTGAGAAAATATATAAACATTTTATGAGTCATAAATGATTCTGATATAAGTGGTATGAGTATATTAAAATGTTTATATAAATTAATGTATAATTATGTACATACATATTATGAAATAGATAGAATAGTAAATAAATATTAATAGATATTTCCCAAGAAGAAATTCATATAGTTAAAAATATGTAAAGATGCTCAAACCTGTTACTAACATGAGATTCTAATTAAGTACATTTTGTATATTCTTTTATGCACAATAGCTTGTCAGAAATTTATATATCACATATTATGAAGTATTGAATTTGTGTGAGCTATCTAGAACTTTTATAAAACCATTGGTAACATCATTTGTGAAGTTTAGTGCTTATTATAAATTTATACAGTTGAAAACTCTGACCCCAGAATTTTATTCCTCATATAAATATTTATATTTATATATCTAAATCTGATATATCAGAATCAATTAAAGAAAGTTCACAACATCACCTTGTTAATAACAACAAAAAACTAGTAATGACAAAAATGCACATCAGCAGTATATTCAGACAATGGAATATTTGGCACCATGAAAATTAATGAACTCGAATACATATGATATCATGAATAACATTACATAGTGTTGAGTTCAAGAAAATTGCAGCTGACTTTATATCATTTCTGTAAAATTCAAAATTAAATAATACATCTTTTGATGAGCATATATGAGGAATATTGTTGAAGGGCACAGAATTTTAAATATGTATTATAATGGATAGTACTGATACAAAGGGGCAGGAAGGGAATGAAATAAAAGAGCCTAATTGTAATATAAAGTTCTGATTCATAAATTATTTGTTAGCATAAGGGTGTTCATTTGATATTTTTATGATGCATAGTTATGTTTATATATATATTTGTATAAATATGTATGCATAAATTTGATTATCAAATATAACAAATTAATATGTGATTGAAACATCAATTTTTAAATTTCTTTTGATATTCATATGAGTTAGACATTCATCTCCACATTCTCTCATCCATTCTGTTTCACCAATCATCAGTCGATAAGATAGCTTCTGAGGTTCCCAGCAGGATTTTGACCAATGCTGTAGTCTCTGCTAATGGGACTAGAGAGAGAATCACTTATGAAGATTGGCAGAGATGGAAATTCTCAGAATGTTAATTGAGATTTATAAATCCTTTAAAATGATATTCTGGCAGTAAGAACAGCATGTAGTGATTGAGTGCTACATAATGATTAAGTGGGTGTTATATAACAATTAATAGCATGAACAAGAATCAAATAAATTTTATTGGAATCCCAGTTCTGTAACTTGACAGCTGAGCATCCTAGGAGATATTATTTATAAGTCTGTTTTCTTCTCTTTAAAATGAGAGCCACAATAGCTCCTACCTCACAGGGCTACTCTTAGGACTAAAAGAAATAATGCATATAAAGCATCAAGCACAGTGCCTGGCATATAATCATGCTCACTAGATGTGAAGTATCATTACCATCATTCCTGGCATTAATCTATCCTATTATAAGAGAGAGATGCTAACTCTTCTCTCTTCTTTCCTTCCTTGCTAAGGGGAAGGAATGCACAGCTGCAATGTTTTCATTTTTCTTTTCAATTAACACTACTTGACAAGGTGGAAATTTTGATGTTTCTGTAACAATATGTTAATTAGATGGCTCAAAAGAGCCCAGAGACTCAGGTATTAAAAAAGACTGACAGTCAACTGACAGTGGCAGGCTGCCTAATCAGCCCATGGCACTGGTGGTAACGTGGCAGGGCCCAGGGAAGAAAACATCTGGGGCATCATGAAGGAGAGCTGGGAGAGGCTTATTTTTGCTTCTAAGATCAAAGAGCCTGAAGCTGAATCACATTTGTTAGGTTTTCAGTCATTCTTAGTTGTGAGCTGTGAGCAACATCTAACACCATCCTAAGAAAACCTGCAGAGAGAACAGAGATGAAGGAAAGAACTAGCTTAGAGGACCTTATCTCCAGTACTCTCAAAAGCTAAAATGCACAGAGAGGAGGAATTATGGTGCAGTTGGCTCTGAGTGCGCTGAAATCGGAGGGACCTGGGTTTGAATCCTACTTTCATCATACATTATCTGTGTGACCCAGGACAAGCTTTTTAATGTCTCTATGTTTCATTGCATCATTTATTTAATTGAGGAAAGTGTAAACATTTTGGTGTTGCTGAGAAGATAACTCATGTAAAAAGCTCAACACTGTCACTGTCAAGAACAAGCACTGGATATATTTAGGTATAATTGCCATAGTCCTTATTATTATCATCATCTTCAGTCAACATTATTAACTAATTTATGTAGAATTTTACAGCAGTAGAAAACAGAAAAATAGAGCTTGCTGAACAGCAAAATCTTTTCTTATGTAACAACTTGAGACAATAGGTGGATGTATTTGAAATGTCATTTGAATATACACATGTGGCCATTGATTTAACCTACATATATGATATTCTTTAAAAGAAGAAAGCTAAAAAAAAATAAAATAAAAGAAGAAAGCTTGGGGGATGTGAGAATAAGCTCCAGTCCATAATCTGATTCTTTCCCCAAAGATTGATAAATAGATAGGTAGGTAGACAGATATTTGATAAGTAGAAGAAAAAAATATACATTAGTTCAGTTCAGTTCAGTCGCTCAGTCGTGTCTGACTCTTTGCGACCCCATGAATTGCAGCACGCCAGACCTCCCTGTCCATCACCAATTCTCGGAGTCTACCCAAACCCATCTCCATCAAGTCGGTGAAGCCATCCAACCATCTCATCCTCTGTCATCCGCTTCTCCTCCTGCCCCCAATCCTTCCCAGCATTAGGGTCTTTTCCAATGAGTCAGCACTTCACATGAGGTGGCCAAAGTATTGGAGTTTCAGCTTCAACATCAGTCCTTCCAATGAACACCCAGGACTGATCTCCTTTAGGATGGATTGATTGGATCTCCTTGCAGTCCAAGGGCCTATCAAGAGTCTTCTCCAACACCACAGTTCAAAAGCATCAATTCTTCAGCACTCAGCTTTCTTCACCGTTCAACTCTCACATCCATACATGACCACTGGAAAAGCCATAGCCTTGACTAGACAGACTTTTGTTGGCAAAGTAATGTCTCTGCTTTTAAACATGCTATCTAGGTTGGTCATAATCTTCCTTCCAAGGAGTAAGTGTCTTTTAATTTCATGGACGCAATCACCATCAGCAGTGATTTTGGAACCCAAAAAAATAAAGTCTGACACTGTTTCCCCATCTATTTCCCATGAAATAATGGGACCAGATGCCATGATCTTAGTTTTCTGAACGTTGAGCTTTAAGCCAACTTTTTCACTCTCCTCTTTCACTTTTATCAAGAGGCTTCTTAGTTCCTCTTCACTTTCTGCCATAAGGGTGGTGTCATCTGCATATCTGAGGTTATTGATATTTCTCCCAGCAATCTTGACTCCAGCTTGTGTTTCTTCCAGCCCAGCATTTCTCATGATGTACTCTGCATATAAGTTAAATAAGCAGGGTGACAATATACAGCTTTGACGTACTCCTGTTCCTATTTGGGACAAGTCTGTTGTTCCATGTCCAGTTCTAACTGTTGCTTCCTGACCTGCCTACAGGTTTCTCAAGAGCTGTCTTGTAAGTCAGATGGTCTGGTATTCCCATCTCTTTCAGAATTTTCCACAGTTTATTGTGATCCACACAGTCAAAGGCTTTGGCATAGTCAATAAAGCAGAAATAGATGTTTTTCTGCAACTCTCTTGCTTTTTCAATGATCCAACAGATATTGGCAATTTGATCTCTGGTTCCTCTGCTTTTCCTAAAACCAGCTTGAACATCTGGAAGTTCACAGTTCAAGTATTGCAGAAGCCTGGCTTGGAGAATTTTGAGCATTACTTTACGAGCGTGTGAGATGAGTGCAATTGTGCAGTAGTTTGAGCATTCTTTGGCGTTGCCTTTCTTTGGGATTGGAATGAAAACTGACCTTTTCCAGTCCTGTGGCCACTGCTGAGTTTTCCATAGTTGCTGGCATATTGAGTGCAGCACTTTCACAGCATCATCTCTGAGGATTTGAAATAGCTCAACTGGAATTCCATCACCTCCACTAGCTTTGTTCATAGTGATGCTTTCTAAGGCCCACTTGACTTCACATTCCAGGATGTATGGCTCTAGGTGAGTGATCACACCATCATGATTATCTGGGTCGTGAAGATCTTTTTTGTACAGTTCTTCTGTGTATTCTCACCACCTCTTCTTAATATCTTCTGCTTCTGTTAGGTCCATACCATTTCTGTCCTTTATTGTGCCCATCTTTGCATGAAATGTTCCCTTGGTATCTCTAATTTTCTTGAAGAGATCTCCAGTCTTTCCCATTCTGTTGTTTTCCTCTATTTCTTTGCATTGGTCACTGAGGTAGACCTTCTTATCTCTCCTTGCTATTGTTTGGAACTCTGCATTCAGATGGGAATATCTTTCCTTTTCTCCTTTGCTTTTCGCTTCTCTTCTTTTCCCAGCTATTTGTAAGGCCTCCTCAGACAGCCATTTTGCTTTTTTGCATTTCTTTTCCATGGGGATGGTCTTTATCCCTGTCTCCTGTACAATGTCACGAACCTCTGTCCATAGTTCATCAGGCACTCTGTCTATCAGATCTAGTCCCTTAAATCTATTTGTCACTTCCACTGTATAATCATAAGGGATTTGATTTAGGTCATAATTGAATGGTCTAGTGGTTTTACTTACTTTCTTCAATTTAAATCTGAATTTGGCAATAAGGAGTTCATGATCTGAGCCACAGTCTGCTCCCGGTCTTGTTTTTGCTGACTGTATAGAGCTTCTCCATCTTTGGCTGCAAAGAATGTAATCAATCTGATTTCGGCGTTGACCATCTGGTGATGTCCATGTGTAGAGTCTTCTCTTGTGTTGTTGGAAGAGGGTGTTTGCTATGACCAGTGCGTTCTCTTGGCAAAACTCTATTAGCCTTTGCCCTGCTTCATTCTGTACTCCAGGGCAAAATTTGCCTGTTACGCCAGGTGTTTCTTGACTTCCTACTTTTGCATTCCAGTCCCCTATAATGAAAAGGACATCTTTTTGGGGTGTTAGTTCTAAAAGGTCTTGTAGGTCTTCACAGAACCATTCAAGTTCAGCTTCTTCAGTGTTACTGGTCAGGGCATAGACTTGGATTATCGTGATATTGAATGGTTTGCCTTGGAAATGAACAGAGATCATTCTGTCATTTTTGAGGTTGCATCCAAGTACTGCATTTCGAACTCTTTTGTTGACCATGATGGCTAGTCCATTTCTTCTAAGGGATTCCTGCCCACAGTAGTAGATATAATGGTCATCTGAGTTAAATCCATCCATTCCAGTACATTTTAGTTCGCTGATTCCTAGAATGTCGATGTTCACTCTTGCCATCTCCTGTTTGACCACTTCCAATTTGCCTTGATTCATGGGCCTAGCATTCCAGGTTCCTATGCCATATTGCTCTTACAGCATCAGACTTTGCTTCTATCACCAGTCACATCCACGGCTGGGTATTGTTTTTGCTTTGGCTCCATCCCTTCATTCTTTCTGGAGTTATTTCTCCACTGATCTCCAGTAGCATATTGGGCACCTACCGACATGGGGAGTTCATCTTTCAGTGTCCTATCTTTTTTTCTTTTCATACTGTTCATGGGGTTCTCAAGGCAAGAATACTGAAGTAGTTTGCCATGCCCTTCTCCAGTGGACCACATTCTGTCAGACCCATCTGTCTAACATGACCCATCTGTCTTGGGTGGCCCCACAAGTCATGGCTTAGTTTCATTGAGATAGACAAGGCTGTGGTCCAAAAAAATATACATTAAGCTGTGATATATTGACACAAATTTGAAACTCTCAACTTGAGAACATGTCTTGTTTTCCTTTCTACCATAAAGGAAGTCCATCAAACTCATAACTTTGTTTGATATGTTGAAAATTTCATTAAACATTTTATACTTTTAACAGTACTGAGGTTATTCTTTTGCAACAACAAAATACTTCATTTAAAAATATTTTTCAAATCACATTATGCATATTGATTGACTAATCTTCACTCTTATAAATTATTCCATTGCCAAATACAATTATTATAATTAAAGACCACAATTAAATGGTCACATTTAAGTTTTCTCATAAATAATATTTCATTTAGCATGAAGCATCACAATTGAACAAATAATGCGCATCTATTACGTGCAGACAATCAGAAAAAAATAGAGTCTCTCATCTCAATATTCAATATATTGGGTATGAAAAACTGAATATTGACATAAAATAGCAATAAAAGTGCAAAAATGTGGTCAAAAACAAACAAAAAATCTACAGTCATGGAGTATTTCAACACAGTACAGAATTCACCTGAAAGAGTTATAATTGCAAAAACTGAAATACTTTGAGCAATAAAATAAGATAATACTGGATTATGAAGTTTAAAATTAATATATATACATCTATATTATACATAATATATATTCATAACTTATGACTATATATATGTTAATTGAATAAACAAGTGGTGGAGGAGACACAGCTCTCATGCAGAATTCCAAGTATTTCATAATGATAACCACCCTCACAGAGGCGTAGCGTAACCACTCACTGCCTAATCGTGGACTCTCCTGAGTGACTTACATCCAAAGAGTACGATATGAAAAGGGGAGCTAAAAGGAGTTACTTTGCAGAGGGGAAACCTAGCAAACACCACCTCAGTAGGGAGATTAAAGTCCACATCAGCAGTGATAAATCATGGTGATGCATGTAATTAATATACTGTGATCAAAATGTCACTTAAGCTCTGTGGTTTTCCTCTTCAAAACCCATACTCCAGTCTAACTATGAGAAAAATATCAGACAAATCTCATTTGAGGGACTTTTAAAAATACCTTACCAGTGACCCTCAAAACTGTCTACATCATCAAAAACAAGGAAAAATCTGAAAAACTGTGACAGCTGATAAGCATAGGGATATATGACAATGCAATGCAGTGTCCTGGATGGAATCTTGGAACAGAAAAAGTACATTAGGTACAATTGAAGGAAGTCTGAAAAACTATGGACTTTAGTTAATGATGATGTGTAAATACTGGTTCATTACTAGTGAGAAGCACAGTATAGCTATATTAGGTATTACCAATAAAGGAAACTTGGTGTGGAATATATGGGACTTTTGGTAATAGCTTCACAACTTTTCTATATATTTCAAACTATTTTAAAGTAAACAGTATATTTACAAAAGCAATACAAGTACTAAATACATGGTAAGAACATTAAGTGCTGTATTCTATTAAGTGCTTTTTCTCTGTAAGTTTTTTCAACTCATAGTCTTAGCAAAAAGTTATTGAAGTTGTTGATGATTGGGCTGAAAATTAACCACTTCACTGGGATTTGAACTTCAGAAGTCCTTTAAGTCCCATTTTTTCCATGGTGGCATCTCCAGTATGAGCAACATGCCACTTTCTGCCCTAAGTACATGTCAAGATATCATTATTAAAAGCAGCGATCCCACTTATTTGGCATTAGTACAAGATTACTATTAATATTTCAACCTAAACTGTAAATGAATGTGCAAATAAAAGCTGGACAATTTGAACTATATCAAGAAGGACACTGTAATTTCATACCTCTCCTCTCAGTGAATCTTAAGGAAACTTAGCAATAATATTTCCTTTGCTTTTTGATAGTATCACACTAATATCTTCCTTTGTCCAACAAAAATTTATTGAGCACCTACTATGCTGAAGAAGGGTTTGTAGGCACAGAGAATATAATGATAACTATAATAAAGGTCACAGTACATTAGGGCTTTCGCAATGACTCAGCTGGTAAAGAACTTCCCTGCCAATGCAGTAGATGAAAGAGACATGAGTTTGATCCCTGAGTCAGGAAGATCCCCCAGAAAAGGAAATGGCAACCTGCTCCAGAGCTCCTGCCTGGAAATTCCCATGGACAGAGGAGCGTGGCGGGCTGCAGTCGTGGGGTGGCAGAGTTGAACATGATTGAGTGCGCACACACATACATACATAGTAAATTAACTTAGAGCTTCTCAGGCTGTAACAGGCATGTGAATCACTTGGAGATAATATTAAAATGAAGATGTTGATTCATTGTGTCTAAGTGTGGCCTGAGGGTCTACATTTCTGATAAGCGCTTATGATGCCAGGCTGTCAGTCCCTGTACTTTGAGTAGAAAGGGACCAAAGGAGCCAAGAGCGGCCAGACAAACGGACAGGGAACAAGAGACCTGAGATCTATCTCCTGGAGGAGGGCATGGCAACCCACTCCAGTATGCTTGCCTGGAGAGTCCCATGGACAGAGCAGCCTGACTGGCTACAATCCATGGGGTGGCAAAGAGTCAGACATGACTGAGTGACTAAGGACAGCAGGACAAGGAACAGAGGTTTCCCACAAGCTAATGCAGCAGTGTTGTAGGCACCGTGTTGCAGTAAGAACACAGGAAGACATGGACAAACACATAAGATTCTTTATGGTTCATAACTGATAGTAAAATTAGCAACATTCCTTCACATCAAGCTAGCTAACATTATATTGTTTTTCATATCTCAATATATATGTTGTATATAAACATATGTGAATATAAAGATTTTTAAATTTATCTTCTAAAACAGATAATTCATTAAAAATATGGCTTTACACACTTTAAACTTTTTGGGCTGGGGATCAAGAGAGAGAACACTTCTCTATGGTTTCTGATATTTATGCAGCAGTTGGCATTGCCTTGCCAGGGACTTTTTCTAGGAGGGTCCTGCTGGTATATTTATTGCCAGCTGGTGACATTCTGTTATTCAGCGAGATGAAAACAAAATTACCTTTTCCTACCGCTGTTGCTATAGTGACTGCTGTTGCTACCATTTCCACCTACCACCTATCAGGTAGTATGAAGGTTTTCCTGGGGTCCAAATACAGTCTTCATGGTGGTGCATTTCACATTTCAAATAGATGCTTCATTCACCAGTAAATTTTTCAATATTTACAAGCAAGATGATCTTTTTAATCCTCACTTTCAAAGAAACAGGTTTAGGCTCAATAACATTGATCATTGAAGTATCCGAGTTTAATGTTGTTGTTTTTTGGCTGTGCAACAGGGCATATGGTATCCTGGTTCCCCAGTGAGAAGTGAAAGTCGCTCAGTTGTGTCGAACTATTTGTGACTCCGTGGATTATACAGTCCGTGGAATTCTCCAGGCCAGAATACTGGAGTGGGTAGCTGTTTTCTTCTCCAGGGGATCTTCCCAACCCAGTAATCGAACCCAGGTCTCCTGCATTGCAGGCAGATTCTTTACCAACTGAACCGCCAGGGAATTCCAAGAATACTGGAGTGTGTAGCCTATCCCTTCTCCAGCGGATCTTCCCGACCCAGGAATCGAACCAAGGTCTCCTGCATTGCAGGTGGATTTTTTACTAGCTGAGCCACCAGGGAAGCTCTATAGTAACTAACATAAGGAGGAGACTTGATCTTTACATGAGCAGTGTCCCAGTTTTCAAGAAAATTGTAACCAAAGAAATTAAATCAGGAAAGTTGATGTTCATGTCTGGATGTGCCAAAAAGATATCTCAGGTGTGAAAAGTTCTGAAAAGATTTATCACATACATAGACTCAAAGATCAAGAGAACTATCACAATTTAAAATTCAAAACTGTTGAAGTTTTGCAGTGAAGAATTAAATATTTCTCTTGAGAGGTAATCATAAAATTACTTAAGGGAAGAAGAATCTCAAAAATGTTAAAATAGAGATATCTAATACTATTAATATTAGCCATAATAACTTAATAAAAACAGCTTGGTCTCTAAATCAGATTATACTAATAATAGCAGATAAAGGAACTGAGTAGTATTAATTAAACTGCCTACTAAGTTCTTCATATTGAACATAGAGGGGATTAAAAAAATTTTCTCATGACACTTTATTAATAAATATGCAATTATATTTTCTCTTAAAAATTATATTTTCTCTTAAGTAGGTTTTTAAAATAATATAGATAAGGAAGCTGGTCATATAAATAATTATATAGTATCAGTTCAGTTCAGTTGCTCAGTCATGTCCAACTCTTTGCGACCCCATGAATCGCAGCATGCCAGGCCTCCCTGTCTATCACCAACTCCTGGAGTTTACCCAAACTCATGCCCATCGAGTCGGTGATGCCATCCAGCCATCTCATCCTCTGTTGTCCCCTTCTCCTCCTGCCCCCAATCCTTCCCAGCATCAGGGTCTTTTCCAATGAGTCAACTCTTGGCATGAGGTGGCCGAAGTATTGGAGTTTCAGCTTCAACATCAGTCCCTCCAATGAACACCCAGGACTGATCTCCTTTAGGATGGACTGGTTGGATCTCCTTGCTGTCCAAGGGACTCTCAAGAGTCTTCTCCAACACCATAGTTCAAAAGCTTCAATTCTTCGGCGCTCAGCTTTCTTCACAGTCCAACTCTCACATCCATACATGACCACTGGAAAAACCATAGCCTTGACTAGATGGACCTTTGTTGGCAAAGTAATGTCTCTGCTTTTTGATATGCTATTTAGGTTGGTCATAACTTTCCTTCCAAGGAGTAAGCGTCTTTTAATTTCATGGCTCGAATCACCATCTGCAGTGATTTTGGAGCCCCATAAAATAAAGTCTGACACTGTTTCCACTGTTTCCCCATCCATTTCCCATGAAGTGATGGCATCGGATGCCATGATCTTAGTTTTCTGAATGTTGAGCTTTAAGCCAACTTTTTCACTCTCCTCTCTCACTTTCATCAAGAGGCTTTTTAGTTCCTCTTCACTTTCTGCCTTAAGGGTGGTGTCATCCATGTATGTATTGTAACAAAGTTAAGACAAAGAAAAATATTCTATATTAAAGGAAGAAAAGAGAAACAACATGAAAGCTTAAATGCAGAAATCATGCATAAAATGATAAATAAGATCAGAAATATCAACTATGACAATACATGCAAATGCATTAAATTAGTATATTAAAATTCAAAGAATATCAAATTATAAAAATTTTTCTATGTATATGAAATTTATATCTATAGTTACCTTACTTGTTCAGTGGCTAAGTAGTGTCTGACTCTTTGTGACCCCATGGTCTGTGTATTCTTGCTACCTCTTCATAATCTCTTCTGCTTCAGTTAGGTCGTTACCTTTTCTGTCCTTTATTGAGCTCATCCTTGCATGAAATGTTCCCTTTATATCTCCAGTTTTCTTGACGAGACTCTAGTCTTACACATTCTATTGTTTTCCTCCATTTCTTTGCATTGTTCATTTAAGGAAGCTCACTTAAATGTTCTTTGAAAATCTGCATTCATTTGGGTAGATCTTTCCCTTTCTCCCTTGCCTTTCACTTTTCTTCTTTCCTCAGCTCTTTCTAAAGCCTCCTCAGACAACTACTTTACCTTCTTGCATTTTTTTTTTCCTTTGGGTTTGTTTTGATCACTACCTCCTGTACAATGTTATGAAGTCCATTAGTACTTTAGACACTCTGTCTACCAGATCTAATCTCTTGAATCTATTTGTCACCTTCACGGTATTGTCATAAGGAATTTGGTTTAATTCATACCTAAATGACCTAGTGGTTTTCCCTAATTTCTTCACTTTAAGCCTGAATTTTGTAATAAGAGTCCATGATATGAGCCACAGTCAACTCTATGTCTTGTTTTTAGTGACTTCTCCATCTTCAGCTGTAAAGAACATAATCAGTCTGATTTCAGTATTGACCATTTGGTGATGTCTATGTGTAAATCTGTCTCATATTGTTGGAAAAAGATTTGCTGTGACCAGTGTGTTCTCTTGGCAAAACTCTGTTAGCATTCGCCCTGCTTCATTTCATACTTCAAGGACCAAAATTGCCTTTTATTCTGGGTTTCTCTTGACTTCTTGCTTTTGCATGCCAATCCCCTGTGCTGAAAAGGACATTTTTTTGGTGTTGGTTCTAAAAGGTGTTAGTGGTCTTCATACAACAAGTCAACTTTTGCTTCTTTGGCATCAGTAGTTGGGGCATAGACTTGGATTACTGTGATGTTGAATGGTTTGCCTATAAACAAACAGAGATCATTCTGTCATCTTTGAGACTGCACCCAAGTTCTGCATTTCCGACTCTTTCATTGACTATGAGGGCTACTCCATTTCATCTAAGGGATTCTTGCCCACAATAGTTGATTTAATGGTCATCTGAATTAAATTCACCCATCTTCAACCATTTCAGTCCACCGACTCCTAAGACATCAGTGTTCACACTTGCTATCTCCTGGTTGACCATGTACAATTTAGTTTGATTCATAGATCTAACATTCCAAGTTCTGATGCAATGTTGTTCTTTACAGCATCAGACTTACTTTCACCACCAGACACATCCACAATTGAGTCTTGTTTCCACTTTGGCCCAGCCACTTCATTGTTTCCGGAGCTATTAATAATTGCCCTCTGTTCTTCCCCAGTAGCATATTGGACAATTTCCAACTGTGGGGCTCATCTACTGGTGTCATATATTTTGCCTGTTCATACTGTCCATGGAGTTCTTCAGGCAAGAGTAATGGAGTGTGTTGTCATTTCCTTTCCAGTGGACCACATTTTGTCAGAACTCTCCACTCTGACTCACCCATCTTGGGTGACCTTGCAAGACATGGCTCATAGCTTCATTGAGTTATGCAAGTGCCTTCACCATGCCACAGATACAAACAGATTATATGTGAAAAAATAGACAAAATATTCTCCAATAGCAAAAAATACAGCATAGATTAATAGGATTGTTAGACATAGCACAAAAATAAGGGCAGACATTCATTCATTGGGTTCAGACTAGGCATGTAGTGTTCTTTCATTTTACTTTTAATTAACTTCTTTTAAAAATTTTAATTGGACTGTAGTTGATTTACAATATCATGTTAGTTTTAGGTTTCAGCAATGTGAATATATTGTATATATATACAGAGAAAGAGAGAGAATATATAGAGTTTCTTATGCTGTATAGCAGGTTCTTTTTTTAATTTTAATTTTTTTAATTTATTTTTTAATTGGAGATAATTGCTTTACAATATTGTGTTGGTTTCTGCCATTTAGCAACATGAATCAGTCATAGCTATGTGTGTGTGTGTGTGTGTGTGTGTGTGTATTAATATACGAAATTTGTTTTTCTCTTTCTAACTTACTTCACTCTGTATAATAGATTCTACATTCATCTCATTCACCTCAATTCAACTGATTCAACTTTTTATGGCTGAGTAATATTCCATTGTATATATGTATCACAGCTTCTTCATCCATTCATCTGTTGGTGGACATCTAGGTCACTTCCATGTCCTGGCTATTGTAAATAGTGCTGCAATAAACATTGGGGTACATGTGTCTTTTTGAATTTTGTTTTTTTCAGGGTATATGCCCAGTAGTGGCATTATTAAGGGAATCTCCATACTGTTCTCCATAGTGGCTATATCAATTATATTCCCACCAACAGTGCAAAAAGGATCCTTGTTATCCACACTTCTCCTCCACACTTCTCCAGCACTGACTGTAGTTTTTTGATGATGGCCATTCTGACTGCTGTGAGGTGAAACCTCATTACAGTTTGATTTGCATTTTTCTAATAATGAGCAATGTAGAGCATCTTTACATGTGTCTATTGTTCATCTTCTTTGGAGAAATCTCATTAGTTATCTATTTTATATATAGTAGTGTGTGTATGTCAGTCCCAATCTCCCAGTCTGTCCCCCGCTTATTTCCTGGTAACCACAAGTTTGTTTTCTACACCTAAGACTTTACTTCTATTTTGTAAATAAATTCATTTGTATTTTATAGATTCTACATATGAGTGGTATTATATGATATTTGTCTCTCTGTGTCTGACTAACTTGTTTGTATCACAATCTCTAAGTCTGTTCATGTTGCTGTTAATGGTATTTTGTTCTTTTTATGGCTGAGTAATGTTCCATTGTGTGTGTGTGTGTGTGTGTGTGTGTGTGTATATATATATATATATACTACATCATTTTATCCATTCCTCTGTTGATGAGCATTTATGTTGCTTCCATATCCTAGCTATCCTAAATACTGTTACGACGAACATTGGAGTGCATGTACATTTTTGACTTATGGCTTTCTCCAGGTATATGCCTAGGAGTGGGATTGCTGTGTCACATACTAGTTCTATGTGTATATTTTAAAGAAACTTCCATACTGTTCTGGCTGTATCAATTTACATTCCCACCAACACTATAGGATGATTCCCTTTTCTCCACACCGTCATCAGCATTTATTGTTTGTAGATTTTTTGATTATGGCCATTCTGACAGTTATGAAAAGATACCTCATTGTAGGACTGATTAGCATTTCTCTAATAATTACTTATTTGAACATTTTTTTCATGTGCTTTTTTAGTCATCTGTATGTCTTCTTTGGAGAAATGTCTCTCTAGATCTTCTGCCAATTTTTGGCTTGGGTTTTTGCTTTGCTTTATATTGAGCTGCATGATCTGTTTTTATATTTTGGAGATTAATCCCTTGCAAGCTGCTTCATTTGCAAATATTTTCTCTCATTTTGAAAGTTGTTTTTTCCTTTTTTTATGGAAGAAGACCTTAAGTTTACCTCACTTGTTTATTTTTGCTTTATTTTCATTACTCTAGGAGGTGGATCTAAAACGTATTGCTGCAATTTTTGTCAAAGAGTGTTCTGCCTGTGTTTTCCTCTAAGAATTTTATAGTATCTGGCCTTACATTTAGATCATCAATCCACTTCGAACTTGTTTTTGAGTGTGGTGTTGGAGACTGTTCTAATTTCATTCTTTCCATGTAGTTGTTTAGTTTTCTCCAGCACCACTTACTGAAGAGACTGTCAATTCTCCATTGTATATCTTGCCTCCTTTGTCACAGATTAGGTGAACGTAAGTGTGTGGGTTTATCTCTGGACTTTCTAGCCTGTCCCATTGATATGCATTCCTGTTTTTGAGTAGATGGCATGACACTATACATGGAAAATCCTAAAGGCACCACCAGGAAACTACTAATCAATGAATTTGGTAAAGTTAAGGATACACAATTAATGCACAGAAATCTCTTGAATTCCTATATACAAAAAAGAAAGATCAGAAAGAAAATAAGGAAACAATCCCACTTACTATGGCAACAAACAAGAATAAAATATCGAGGAATATATCTAGGAATAAATGTTTCTAAGGAGATAAAACATCTATACTCAGAAACTCTAAGATGCTCATGAAAGAAATCAAAGATGACAAAAACAGATAGAGTGGTATATCATGTTTTTGGATTGGAAGAATCAATATTGTGAGAATGACCATACTACCCAAAGCAATCTACAGATTCAATGCAATCCCTGTAAAATAACCAATGGAATTTTTCGTAGAATTAGAACAAAAAAATGTTACAATTTGCTTCGAAACAGAGAAAACCCTGAATAGATAGAGCAATCTTTAGAAAAGAAAACAAAAGTCAGTCAGTCTAGTCAGACTAGACTGCAAACCCACAGTAATCAAGAATGTACTGCTGCTGCTGCTGCTGCTAAGTCACTTCAGTCGTGTCCGACTCTGTGCGACCCCACAGACGGCAGCCCACCAGGCTCCCCCGTCCCTGGGATTCTCCAGGCAAGAATACGGGAGTGGGTTGCCATTTCCTTCTCCAATACATGAAAGTGAAAAGTGAAAGTGAAGTCGCTCAGTCGTCCGACTCTTAGCGACCCCACGGACTACAGCCTACCAGGCTCCTCCGTCCATGGGATTTTCCAGGCAAGAGTACTGGGGTGGGGTGCCATTGCCTTCTCCGCAAGAGTGTACTACTGGCACCAAAAAACTGTTTTAATAAATACTTGGGATACAGGACTAAATAACACAGTGTTGGTACTTGTCACGTGAAACTTTTTTAATGGAGTCAATTATTTAACAATTAATTGCACAGTTATGTAGAGTTAAGATAAAGACAAAGGGAGAAAGATGTCATTTTATAAACATAATTTTGGGAGACTGGATTTGTGTGAAGGCAAGGGTGAAAAAGTGATATTTAAACTGATAGCTAAAAAATTAAAAATTCAGTACACATTTACTAGTCTCTGTGCTTGCTCATTTGTATATACATATGTGAGTCTGGGGGGATAGGTTGGAGAGATTAACAGCACTGCAGGGAAAGGAGATAAGAGTGAAGATTCCAATCAAGGAAGGAGCTAGTGATTATATATTTATAAAAGATATAATCAATAATGGAAATACAGAAATCGTAAACCTTTATGCATTAATGTTAAACTAATAAAGCAATCACTATTGGAATCTCAAGGAGAAATTGGTGAAAGATTAGAAGTAAACAACTTTAACTTTATAGTATATCTTCTAGTCATCTGTATTTCTAAAAATTTAAAAATAAATTAACATTAGAAAATCTATTGAATATAATATGGCACAGAAGTCAATAAATTAAAATTTGATTTTCTAGTCAGATACTGAAAGATCTATATTTAATTTTAAAAACAGTTGAGTGAAATATAAATTTTTTTAAATTATCTTAGTTTCATTTATTCTGTTTAATTTTAAACCAATATTATAATATTTAATAAGCTTCTGAGACATTTCACTAAAGTATCAAAAAATGATAAGATTTCTTAATTTCCATCATGTAACCTAATAGGCATCTTAAAATTTTAACTGATTTGCTAAAACAAGTGAAATAAGAAAAATTTAAGATATAATATTGTTTAAAGGTAATAAAGTATTTGGAAATGTTATGTTTTTATGTCCAGAAAATTCAGAACAATCAGAATAAATATTATTTATAATTTCATAAATTATAAGATTTAATATGGTAGCTAGGCAGGAATTCTAAAAGAAAAGGAAATGATTGTCACTAAACAAGGAAAACATAATTCCTAGGAATATTCTCTAAAAACAAAACAAAATAAAAACAGTATTATTTGAAAGGCAAATTCAATATTTTCATTGTTATAGTCACAGTGCATAAAAGCACCTGGAAAATAATAGATATTTAATTTATACTTGTTGAAAGAACAAATGATTGAGTGAATAAATAAATGAGCTTCTTGAAGCAAGGACTGTATTATTGACCTTACAGTCTAGGCACAATTGAAGTTTATCAAATTAATTGCAATTCCTAATATTAAAAAACAAATTAATCCCCAGGGATTTCATTTTGCTTATTAGCTGTGTGATTTTGGGCAACTGTATAGAATTTTTCTAAGTCTCGAGTACTCATTACAAAGTACATAAGCAAAATTTAGACTAGCAAGCGTACTTAACTAAAAGGATATTTTTGAAAGAATTAAATGAACAAAAAACATATAAAGCCCATAGTATAGTAATATTCCTGGGAGTGAATATTCATAAAAGTTGTTAGTTTTCATCATCATCTTTATCATCATCACCATCATCATTATCTTGCTCCTATTCTCCATAGTTTTTAAAGATTCCATTTGAAATGCTGTTTGAACTGTAAGCTGCTAAGATTACCACAATATTTCTGAGAACTCTGGTTGGTCATGTCTCTCTATTTAAGAACATAGAATGATTTTCTTTTTCTTCTATCTAAAAATCAGCTCACTAGCCTAGATTTATTCCTTCAACAATAATTATTAAGTATGTAACATGGTGCCTGACACATAGTAGACATGCAACGAGCACTTGCTTAATGAAGCAAAGTAAATGAGTGAAAAATGCTGAACCTCATTTAGTAAACATGGTGCTAGATGATGGATATAGGATTAATATGCTTAATTCTGCACATAAATAGTAATAGCTAACATTTATTGAGGATTAGAGCTTCCTTGGTGGCTCAGTTGGTAAAGACTCCACCTGCAATGCAGAAGACAACACGAGTTTGATTGCTGGGTTGGAAAGCTCCCCTGGAGAAGGAAATAGCAACCCACTCTAGTATTCTTGAGTGAGAAATCCCATGGACAGAGGAGCCTGGTGGGCTATAGCCCATGGGATTGCAAGAGTTGGACACAATTTAGCAACTAAACCACCACCACTGAGGATTAACTATAAGCCAAGCCCTGCTGCTGGATGAATTGCAGGCATGGTCTTCCTGATTACAGTTTTGGAGTCTGATTATTCCTACTGCACAGGTAAGGAAACGGAGGCTTAAAGAAGCTTGTCCACCATTACATTGGAAGTAGTAGCAAGAGAGACATCATTACTATCATTCTAGAGGCCAAGATCTTCTACCATGCAAATATCTTAGTTCTGTAAAATGACTCGAACAGGCTATGTAGAAAAGTCATTGACTCTCTAGCACAGGAACATTATCTATTAAGTCTTCCTATCCCTCCTAATTTCAGTGGACTAGACCAGGAGTCAACAAACTATAGTCCACAGGCTCAATCTTTGTTTTTATAGAGCCCACAAGCTAAGGATTTATTTTTACATTTTTAAATGGTTGGAAAATTCAAAACAATAATTTGTGACATGAAAATTATATGACAGTACCTATATAATATGTTCAGTTTTGCTTTTTTGGCCTGAAAAGACTCAAATATTTACTATTTGACCCTTTACAGAAAATGTCTGTGAGCCTTGGATTAGATATGTGGGATGCCTTTCAGCAATATGAGCAATGCATATGCCATAGCAGGTTTAAGGAAAAATGTACTGTAAGAAAATAGACATATCAGTTCTACAGAATTTCAGGAAACTATTTTCTTGTACTTCAATGCAAAAGAGCTAGAGTAACTATCCAACAGAAAGAAAACCATAAGAATACTAGTATATTGAACCTAATGGTTAATGTGAAGTGATTTCATTCTGTCAAGAATTTCTTCATATAATTGATGGAAATTTTCAAACAAATGAGGTGTTTTCAGTAAATTATTTAAATGTATCTTCTGCCTTAGAAAAGCTCTTCTCCAGTCTCATGGACATAAATCATATAGGAAGAGAATAGTGCTTGACATTTACAGAGGTCTATTTGTAACAACTGCCCTTTTAAATGTGCATCATTTATTCATTCGATAATTTTTGAATGCCAGGCACTGGACTAATTAACCATAGGTGATATCCTTCAAATGACCTGGGCTTTGACCTGAAATAACTTATTTTTTCACCACTTATGTACAGTATAATATTTGAGTTGCTGCACTTAGTAAAATCAACCCTCTCTAAAATTTGAGCATTACCCAAAACCACTTTACATATTAGTTCAGCCTAAATGAAGATCACAAATTAAAACTCCTGAGATAACTGAATACTAGGAAAAGAAATAAAAAATGCTACAAGGTCAGAGGAGATTTAGTCTAAGGCAAAGCATGAGATTTTTAGTAAAGATCCAAGGTAAGTTGAAAATTGATCTCTAGTCAGCTGAGTTATGAAATAAGGTAGCTCCCTAGGATTTTTTTGTTTAATTAAACAGGATGTAACTTATGTAAATAGAACTGGTGAGGTTATAGCTTGTAAAAAAATGCAAATCTGTGGTATTTGATTTAACTCTACAACAGCAAATGAGCCAAGGGAATCAAGAAAGCAAGCAATTTACATCTTCAAGTATTTGCTCCGGGATCCAGGACTGTTCCATGCACTCTGCAACACTCACAGCAGTTGAAAACAAATTTGGCAGAACAAAGCA
This sequence comes from Giraffa tippelskirchi, assembly GCF_054371585.1. Taxonomy (NCBI): domain Eukaryota; kingdom Metazoa; phylum Chordata; class Mammalia; order Artiodactyla; family Giraffidae; genus Giraffa; species Giraffa tippelskirchi. Next base: position 86,509,360 of record NC_137285.1, on the reverse strand, counting down.
CTCAAATGCACACATCAGTCAACTCTAGAAAGTCTTGATATAACCAAAGCAAAACTCAAAAGAAACATTTTCATGTACTTTGGGACTGGGATGGATTTGGGAACGGAAAATCTATTGCTCTGCTAAAATGTTCAGTGCTCAAGTTCAAAAATACAATTTTATACTAAGATGAAAATTTTATTTTGAAAAATCTACTCACCAGGTAATTATATTTTTTTCAGTAGATGTATGGAGAAGAAACATTATAGTTGGATTGTCCAGAGGAGATAATTTTAAGTAGAAATTAGCAAAGTTAAAACTGCATTTAGGAGTGGAGAGAGATACAACAGAGGGGAGTTTTTCTATAACAATACAGTGAGGTCCCAGAAATTCCTGATATCAATAGAAATAAATTAGATTTTTTAAAATGAGGATCATCCTAAGTTCACACAAAGTAGAAGAGCAGACGTTTCTATAAAAAATTCTGCTATAGTTCTTCCAACTGCATAAGGCCATCTGGTGGTTTGGGGGTGTTATTACAATCTAGTCTTCGTAGTCTACAAATGAGGAAGGAACTCATGATGTCTAATGGCCCATCATTTACCAAAAAGTGTAACTTTGGAGTAATTCATCTAATTATTAGCTCATTTACTACAAAGACTGGAGCTATTTCTGTACACTTTAAAATATATTTTAGTTAATTTTGAAACACATGTAGTCAGTTACGTGTCAGACATCATATAAAAGGCTTTAAAATATAATTCATTGTGACTTGAATATAATGTTTCATAATGCATAATTTAGAAGATAAGCATGACACATTTGAGCAATTATAATGGCAGAATATTCATTTCAGCATTTTTCCTATGTTTATTTTCCTTAGATTAATCATAAAAGTACAGAATACTGTAACCTTATCAATAAATGGTATACATTTTTACAGTGATAACATTTTCTTATTTCAGTTAATCAAGTCAATCATCAAAATATAAATACAAAATATAAAAATTGTTTCATTTGATATTCAATGTAGTAATAGAGACTAGTTAAGAGTATTCATTCATATATATTTTATGATTTGTATATGTATTTATTATATAAATATGTTTACAGATTGAAGTAAGTTCTGAATGATAGATAATACATAATTGCACATAAAAATAGGGTCTGAATGATAGTGAGAATCATAGGTGGTATGTTAAATTCATGGAATATTTAGCATCTTAGAGGTCATCTTGTCGAGGCTTGAAAAGGTGTTCTTCTTCAGGATAAATGTTACTACACAAATGTTTCCTTTAGTTTGCACAGTGTTTATTAAACACATGTAAATGTTTTCGTGTGAGGCATACTGTCTCCATTTTATCTAGTTTCCACCATGAGTATTGTTTTCCCCTGTTTTACTGAGATAAAATTGACACACAATACCACATAAGTTTAAGGTATATGGCATAATTATATGATTTACATACATCATGAGATTATTATCACAAGTTTAGTGAACAACCATCATCTCATACAGATACAGAACAAACAAATAGAAAAGAATATTTTTCTTGTGATGAGAACTCAGGATTTACTGTCTTAACAACTTTCATATATAACATAGAGATAGCAGTGTTAATTATATATATCGTGTTGTACACTCCATCCCTAGTGCTTATTCATCTTGAAACTAGGTATTTGTACCTTTTGACTGCCTTCATGCAATTTCCCCTGACCCTCACTCCTGCCTCTGATAAACACAAACTTGATATCTTTTTTACGAGTTTGTTCAGTTGTTTCTGAAGTATAATTGGGGTGCAACATTATGTTAGTTCCTGGTACACAATATAGTAAGTCAATATCTCTATACATGTAAATATGACCACAATGATTAGTCTACTTGTCATCTGTCACCATACAAAGTTGCTACACAGTTATCGACTTCCTCCCACGCTGTATATTTCCTGTCTGTGGCTCACTTATTTTGTAACTGAAAGTTTGTGTTTGTAAGTTTCCTTCACCTTCCCTCTCCTGAGCCCCTCCTCCCTGGCAACCACTTGTTTGTTCACTGCTTCCATGACTCTCTCTGTTCAGTTATGCTTGTCAACTTTTTTTTTTTTTGGAGATTCCACATATAAGTGGAAATCATACAGTATTTGTTTTCTCTGTCTGACTTATTTCACTTAGTGTAACACCTTCTAGGTCTATCCATGTTGTCACAGATGGCAAGATTCTATTCTTTTTTATGGCTGAGTAATAATTCCATCGTATATATATATATGAGACATTTTCGTTACTGGTTTATCTATTTTAAAGGGTTTTTTTTTTTGATGTGAAACATTTTTAAAGTCTTTTTGAATATGTTATAATATTGCTTCTGTTTGTGTATGTGTGTTTTCAATTTTTGTTTTTGCTTATTTTTTTTGCCATGAGGCATATAGGATCTTTCTTCCTTGACATGGGATCTAACGTACACCTCCTGTATTAGAAAGCAAAATCATAACCAATGGACTGCAAGGGAAATCCCACCAATTAATGTATTGTTGGGCACTTAGGTAGCTTCCACATCTTGGCTATTGTAGATAATGTTGTAATGAATTGTGGTGCATTTTTTTCCTAATTAATCCTTCTAGTTTCTTTAAATACCCAGGAGTGGAATTGCTCGATGATATGGTAGTTCTGTTTCTAATGTTTTCCAGGAGTCTCTGTACAGTTTTCCACAGTGATTGCACCAGTTTGCATTCCCACCAACACCACATTCTCTAAATCCTCTCCAACACTTATTATTTGTTATTGATAATTGCTATTCATACAGGTGAGAGTTGATATCTCACTGTGGTTTTGATCTCTTTTCCCAGAGTATTAATTATTAGTATTAGTGGAAAATATCTCTTCAAATACTCTGCCAATTTTTTTTAACATAGTTGTTTATTTTGGGGTGTTTTTTAATGTTGAGTTTTACAAGTTCTTTGTATATTTTTTATATTAACCCCTTAACAGGTAAATTGTTTAAAAATACTTTCTCCCATCCAATAGGTGTCATTTTCATTTAGTTGATAGTTTCCTTCACTGTGCAAAGCTTTTCAGTTTGAGTTCATTTGTTTATTTTTGCTTTTGGTTCACTTACCTAAGAAGTCATATTAAAAAATACTAAAACCAATGTCAATCAAGTACTTATCATGTTTTTTCTAGAAATTTTATGATTGCAGCTCTTCAATTTAACTTTTAAGCCACTTTGAATTAATTTCTATGTATTGTATGGGGGAATAGCCCAGTTTGATTCTTTTGCATATAGTTATCCAGTTATATCAACATCGTTTATTTCACAGGCTGTTGAAGAGACAATTTTTTTTTCCCCATTGTATATTCTTGCCTCCTTTATCATAGATTCTTTTCCATGGATATATGTATTTCAATTTGTGTGAGGACCATACTGTTTTGGTTATGGTAGCTTGGTAGTATTGTTTGAAATTTGGGTGTCTGATACCTCCAATGTTGTTCTACCTGAAGATTGTTTTGATGAACTATGGACAGAGGTTTGTGACATTGTACAGGAGACAGGGATTAAGACCATCTCCAGGAAAAAGAAATGCAAAAAAGCAAAATGGCTGTCTGAGGAGGCCTTACAAATAGCTGTGAAAAGAAGAGAAGTGAAAAACAAAGGAGAAAAGGAAAGATATACCCATTTGAACGCAGAGTTCCAAAGAATAGCAAGGAGAGATAAGAAAGCCTTTCTCAGTGATCAATGCAAAGAAATAGAGGAAAACAACAGAATGGGGAAGACTAGAGATCTCTTCAAGAAAATTAGAGATACCAAGATACCAAGAGTTCCAGAAAAACATCTATTTCTGCTTTATTGACTATGCCAAAGCCTTTGACTCTGTGGATCACAATAAACTGTGGAAAATTCTAAAAGAGATGGGAATACCAGACCACCTGACTCACCTCTTGAGAAGTCAGGAAGTAACAGTTAGAACTGAACATGGAACAACAGACCGGTTCCAAATAGGAAAAGGAGTACGTCAAGGCTGTATATTGTCACCCTGCTTATTTAACTTATATGCAGAGTACATCATGAGAAACACTGGGCTGGAGGAAGCACAAGCTGGAATCAAGATAGCCATGAGAAATATTAATAACCTCAGATATGCAGATGACACCACCTTTATGGCAGAAAGTGAAGAAGAATTAAAGAGTCTCTTGATGAAAGTGAAAGAGGAGAGTGAAAAAGTTGGCTTAAAACTCAACATTCAGAAAACTAAGATCATGGCATCTTGTCCCATCACTTCATGGCAGATAGATGGGCAAACAGTGGAAACTGTGGCTGACTTTATTTTTCTGGGCTCCAAAATCACTGCAGATGGTGACTGCAGCCATGAAATTAAAAGATGCTTACTCTTTGGAAGGAAAGTTATGACCAACCTAGACAGCATATTAAAAAGCAGAGACATTACTTTGCCGACAAAGGTCCATCTAGTCAAGGCTATGGTTTTTCCAGTGGTCATGTATGGATGTGAGAGTTGGACTATAAAGAAAATTGAGCGCCGAAGAATTGATGAGATGGCTGGCATTGCTGACTCTATGGACATGGGTTTGGATGAACTCAGGGAGTTGGTGATGGACAGGGAGGCCTGGTGTGCTGCGGTTCATGGGGTCACAAAGAGTCGGACACGACTGAGCGACTGAACTGACTGTTGCACTGTCTCTTAAACGGTATTTATTTCTTTTCTTTTTTCTTTCTCTGTTCACCTCAGTGATTTCTACTACTCCCTCTCTAGGCCAATGTTCCATTTCTCATTATTATCTAATCTACTGTTAATGCCTTATAGTGTATTTTTACTTTTAATTATTAGACTATTTATCTATGTTTGGTTCTTCTCTATATTTTCTCACTTTATTAAAATTTTCTAACTTCTCACTCTGTTTATCCAAACTTATCCTGAATTCTTTGAACATCATTATGATCATTACCTTGAACTCTCTAAAAGGGAGATTATGTATCTCTATTTCACTTATTTATTCTTCTGGAGTTTATCTTGTTCTCTATTAGGAACATGTTCTTTTGTCACCTCATTTTGCCTAATCTGCTGTTTTTAGTTCTTTGTATTTGGTAGGCTATCTATATTTCTGGACCTTGGAAAAGTCGCCTTTTATAGGAGATGTCATATGCTTCCCAGAAGTGCACTCTGCTCTGGTCACACAGAGCACTAGGGTTGCCCTGAATGCTGGCCACTGTGGCAGGATTACTGTGGGTAGCCTGACAGACATGGCTGTCCCTTAGTCTAGTTGGTTTTCCTGCCCTCCCTGGTGCATAATCTGCCAGCTGCTGATGGGGAGGGCTAGGATAGATTGCAGTGTAAGTTGTGAATATACCATGTCTTCACCCCTCCTACCAGTCTCTTTGTTTTCTTCTTTAATTTTTTGTCTGTAGAAGATCTTTTCTGCAAGTCTTCAGGTTATTGTCATCAATAGTTGTTCTTTAATAGTTGTGATTTTGGGGTTCCCATGATTAAGAGGTGAATTCAGGGTCCTCCTACTCTGCCATCTTGGCCACTCCCCCTTCACAACTGTTCTACTTTCAACTGCACAAGCATTCTTGAGCAACCAAAATCCCTGATTTATAAATGAAGAAGAAAACACAGGAAGGTTAAACTACAAATCGCATAGCTAAATAGTTGCTGCTGCTAAGTCACTTCAGTCGTGTCCGACTCTGTGCGACCCCACAGACGGCAGCCCACCAGGCTCCCCCGTCCCTGGGATTCTCCAGGCAAGAACACTGGAGTGGGTTGCCATTTCCTTCTCCAATGCATGAAAGTCAAAAGTGAAAGTGAAGTCGCTCAGTCGTGTCCGACCCTTAGCGAACCCATGGACTGCAGCCTACCAGGCTCCTCTGTCCATAGGATTTTCCAGGCAAGAGTACTGGAGTGGGGTGCCATTTCCTTCTCCGAGCTAAATAGTAGAAGAGTTAAATTTAGCATTTATCTCATGATTCTCACAAAAGTGTTTTTTTAACATGAATAATAAGCGGTTATAATTGCTTTCATTTACTGTGGTTTGCCATGTGTTAGACTAATTGCTGTACATACACTATTACAAAAATTTGATGAGATAGTTTTCTTGACTTCATTTCACAGATAAAGAAGCTGAGATATGAACAGTGAAGTAGCTTGTCTAAATTTGGCTCCACTCAACTGTCTCTTTTACTTAATGAGTGTTATCTCTGCTTTTAATTTGTGAAACTCTGTAGATTGTCCTCAAGTGTTAGAATTTGAGAATCTTTTATACTGTTGCTCAAAGTACTTAGAACAAAAATTTAGGTTTATAATTAGAAGTTGATAAGATACATCTCTTTGAAATTTTTAGAGGGAAATATTATTGATTAAGTGCTTTTTATTGGTCAGTTATATAAGTAACCTATTTTTATATGTCAGGGATTGTTTTTTTCACAATAGTCTTATAACACGTATAAAATTAATTATCTCATTTTGCCTGAGAAGTAAAGCACAATGAAGTAAAATAATTTGCCCAAGGTAACCATTAATAAATAGTGGTACTAGAATTTGAACCTAGGGGTTTTGTTTTCAAAACCCTTATTTTTTATAGGAATATTTTAAAAGATATTTTTAAGGTTATACACTAGAGGGAGAGTATTTCAGGCAGAGAGAACAGCTAGGGCAAGGACCTGGGAATTGGAATGAAAACTGACCTTTTCCAGTCCTGTGGCCACTGCTGTGTTTTCCAAAGTTGCTGGCATATTGAGTGCAGCACTTTAGCAGGAGCATCTTGTAGCATTTGAAATAGCTCAGCTGGAATTCCATCACCTCCACTAGCTTTGTCTCTAGTGATACTTCCTAAGGCCCACTTGACATCACACTCTAGGATGTCTGGCTCTAGATGAGTGATCATAACATCCTGGTTATCAGGGTCATTGAGATTGTTTTGTATAGTTCTTTTGTGTATTCTTGCCACCTCTTCTTAATATCTTCTGCTTCTGTTAGGTACCTACATTTCTGTCCTTTATTGGGCCCATCTTTGCATGAAATTTTCCCTTGGTATCTCTAATTTTCTTGAAGAGATCTCTAGTCTTTCCCATTCTATTGTTTTCCCCTATTTCTTTGCACTGATCACTTAGGAAGGCTATTTTATCTCTCCTCGCTATTTGTTGGAACTCTTCATTCAGATGGGTATACCTTTCCTTTTCTCCTTTTCCTTTCACCTCTCTTCTTCTCAGCTATTTTTAAGGCCTCCTCTGACAACCATTTTGCCTTTTTCCAGTCCTTTTTCTTGGGGATGGTTTTGATCATGGCCTCCAGTGCAGTGTTACAAACCTCCATCCATAGTTCTTCAGGCACTCTATCAGAGCTAATCCCTTGAATCTATCTGTCACTTCCACTGTATAATTGTAAGGGATTTGATTCAGGTCATATCTGAATGGTCTAGTGGTTTTCCTTACTTTCTTCAATTTAAATTTGAATTTTGCAATTCAAGAGTTAGTAATATTTAATAAACCCCAGTCTCTGACATATATTCTAGAGTGTTTTGCCTTTATTTATGGTTTTACTTTTTAAAAATATTTGAAATCAACTTGTTAATTTTTGAATTAATAATAAATCATCTCCATATTCGTAACACTGTTAGCATTAGAACATTCTTTGAAAGTGCTTGGAGAATTAACAGTCTAAAACTTATTACCTCCACCTATAGGATGAGTCTATAATTTACAATGATCACTCCATTCTTGTTCCTTGTTCCAAATGCAGGGCTCCTATAAGTCAAGCATTGCCATTTATTCAGAACAGATCTAAGACTAGGAAATTAGGGGCCACGAGAGAGAGAATCCTTAGTACTTCATTCTTAATTACATAAGATTTGCCCTCTTGCCTTCTTTCCTTGACTCTTTTTTCTCAATTCTCCCCAATAACTAACCAATCTTATTTAACCTACATAATAATGAAATCAGTTAAATCCCCAATCAGTCCAAAACCATTGTCACTCTCCAAAATTTTAAATAATTCACCATTCTAGGGAATATGTCCAAAAATATTTTTATGTGTGTTTATGTGTATATGTAAGGGATTTAATTTAGGTCACACCTGAATAATCTAATGGTTTTCCCTACTTTCTTCATTTAAGTTTGTCTGAATTTTGCAATAAGGAGTTCATGATCTGAGCCACAGTCAGCCCTCAGTTTTGTTTTTGCTGACTGTATAGAGCTTCTCCATCTTCAGCAACAAAGAATATAATCGGTCTAATTTCGGTGTTGACCACCTGGTGATGCCCATGTGTAGAGTCTTCTCTTGTGTTGTTGGAAGAGGGTGTTTGCTATGACCAGTGCATTTTCTTGGCAAAACACCATTAGCCTTTGCCCTGTTTCATTTTGTATTCCAACACTGAAATTGCCTGTTACTCCAGATATCTCGTGACTTCCTACTTTTGCATTCTAATTCCCTGTGATGAAAAGGACATCTTTTTTTGGTGTTAGTTCTAGAAGGTCTTGTAGGTCATTATAGAACCAGTCACCTTTGGCTTCTTCAGCTTAGTGGTTGGGGCATAAACTTGGATTACTATGATATTGAATGGATTGCCTTGGAAATGAACAGAGATTATTCTGTTGTTTTTGAGATTGCACCCAAGTACTGCATTTCAGACTCTTTTGTTGACTATGAGGGCTACCCCATTTCTTCTAAGGGATTCTTCACCGCAGTAGTAGATATAATGGTCATCTGAATTAAATTTGCCCATTCCAGTCCATTATATCACTGATTCCTAAAATGTAGATGTTCACTTTTGTCATCTCCTGTTTGGCCACTTCCAATTTACCTTGATTAGTTCAATCGTATGATTAATTCTTATATCTACAGTCTTCCTTTACAGCTTTTCTGTATTATCAATACCTAACATAGATTTTAGTATACAGCTTGCACTGAAAAAAACACCTGTTAAATGAATTAAGGAAATGGTTTGTCTTATTTGTGGTCAATATGCTTCCAATCACACATTTCAACCTTATAGTCTGTCTTTGTGACTGTCAGTCATATCATTAATTGTATGAATTTGTTGGATAGGTATAAACCTGTAAGCTGCAGTTCTAGTTAAATCTCCACTATCAAACTCTGCATGAGTTTCTGGACTTGGAAAAAAGGTCTGAGAAAAAATAAGGCCTGAGGTCTTGTGATTCTTTATTACTAACTTCCTCCTGCAGATTACTTGTCTTTTAGTCCATGAGTTTTATAATAAGTCCAGAAAGAAGCTAATTTCAGTTTATAATTTGAACCTGAATTTTAGAGTTCTTATAGTAAGATTTTTACTTTTACTCATTTTTCCTCTTAAAGATTAACATAGAATATAGAAACATATATTTTTTTTTTCACTTTTGGTGAGTGCATGTTAAGTCACTTCAATCATGTCCAACTCTTTGTGACCCCTTGAACTGTAGCCCACCAGGCTCCTCTGTCCATGGGATTCTCCAGGCAAGAATGCTGGAGTCTGTTGCCATTCCCTTTTCCAGGGGATCTGCCTGACCCAGGGATTGAATCTTGTATAAGTGACAATAAAATAATCAAAGCCTCATCCATAAAAAGTCTTTGTTTTTTTCATTTCTCTTTTTGACATATAGGACGCTTATTCTAACTAAGTTCTCTGATGAGTACCTCCAAGGTAACTGTTTTCTCTTCAACCACGAGATCAAAACAACCAACAGTATTTTCACTCAGAGTATTCTCTCTAGTTGCCATTCCTGCTCCAATTAAGAATTTTTTTCACATCAATCTGGTCTCAGAATCTTGCCTGACACAAGGACTGCTTTTACATTATAAATAATCACATTTTACTCTTTGTTTATTCTAGGAGGAAGGATTTAAATGAAAAAAGCACACTCTCCATCAAAGTGCAGGCTTCCCTTTAGTATTTCTGTGTATGTCTTTATGAGAAAATATGATCTATTCACAACTGAAAAAAATCCATTTATCTTTGTACTGCTGATGCTATAGCTCCTTGGAAGCAATGACACAAAGACAATTCCAGGAGAAACTGTTGAATTGTCCCTGTATTAACAGATGATACAAAATGAAGCGATTAGGACTGATGTTATCCTTTGGGTCATTGAGATCTCAAAACACAATTCAGGCCATAGTTATTCTATAATTTTCTTTTCTATGTCTAATTTCTAGGCCATACCCATACTTCAATTTATGAGAAATAGGCATTCATTTGGGATTTTTTGCTATTAAAATATTTTAACTGTAGTAAGTTGATGTGAAATGTCATAATGAGCACAATATAAAACTGTAGTAAATGTATTAGAAGCTAAATATGTACTTTTAAGAAAACATTTAAGAAATTTAGTTGAAATAGATTGATATACAAATAGCCTTCCAGAATTTATAAATTCAATGAGGATGAAAAGAGGAAAATAAAACCATATAATCTCTAAAGGGATATTACAACCCCATTGCTCACTGTGTTGCGTCTGTAAGAGTAGTCAAAGGAAGTTAAATGAGAAACCTTGTCATGCTTTGTTTTCAGATTGAGGTGATTTATTGGGAGAAAAAAAAAGACAGCTTCTATCTTCAAGTGTCAACGAAAATGAATTTAAAGCCTTGTATTATGTACATTTGAAAGTTAATGAAGTTGATTTTTATCAGAAGTTAGTGTGTAGGTTTTCAAATCACCAAAAAAAAGTAGTAAAATAAATTTTTCTTTTTGTTTTACCACTTTACTTATTTATAGTAATTATTATATACTTAACTATTTACAATGAAATGCAGAATATATGTAAAATCCTAAACACTTTCCTCAGTAATTAATTCCTTTCTATTTATTCATTATGCCTTGACTGTTAACTAGTCCTTCATGGTTTTGAATGTATTTTAAAAGGTTGGATTATAAATTCAGCAAATTTTAAATTGTAACCCATCTCTCAAAAATGTAATTTATAGAATTTCTCTTAGAATATTAAAGTTGATGATTTATCTCTTTCATATCCATTCAGTATATTTTCTTGACTGCTTACCTTCATCATTCATCAGATTAACAAACATTAAATTTGAGGGTCTACATTGTATTATGAAACAATACTATTTTAGCATGAAATGATGAAAAGTTTTTTTTTTAATCTCCTTTAAAATTGATAGTGACAGGAAAGGCAGAACATTTTTAAGGAGCATTTCTCACCAGGGAAACATGATTTTACAAAATGGGAATTCTAGTACAATGTTTATTTACAAAAATATTGAACTCCTATCATTTCCAAGAAACTATTCCCAAAATCTTTTATTTGATCAACCAAGCCTAAGAAAATAGGAAGGTACATATGTACTGAGCTATGAATAGATTCAGGTCAGTTCAGTTCAGTCACTCAGTCATGTCGGCCTCTTTGCGACCCCATGAACCGGAGCCCGCCAAGCCTCCCTGTCCATCACCAACTCCCGGAGTCCACCCAAACCCATGTCCATCGAGTCGATGATGCCATCTAACCATCTCATCCTCTGTCGTTCCCTTCTCCTCCTGCCCTCAATCTTTCCCAGCATCAGGGTCTTTTCAAATGAGTCAGCACTTCACATCAGGTGGCCAAAGTATTGGAGATTCAGCTTCAATATCAGTCCTTCCGATGAACACCCCCCACTCTGGTACTCTTGCCTGGAGAATCCCATGGACGGAGGAGCCTGGTGGGCTGCAGTCCATGGGGTCGCTAAGAGTCAGACACGACTAAGCGACTTAACTTTCACTTTTCACTTTCTTGCATTGGAGAAGAAAATGGCAACCCACTCCAGTATTCTTGCCTCGAGAATCCCAGGGACGGCGGAGCCTGGTGGGCTGCCGTCTGTGGGGTCACACAGAGTTGGAGACGACTGACGCAACTTAGCAGCAGCAGCAGTAGCAATGAATACCCAGGACTGATCTCCTTTAGGATGGACTGGTTGGATCTCCTAGCTGTCCAAGGGACTCTCAAGAGTCTTCTCCAACACCACAGTTCAAAAGCCTCAGTTCTTTGGCACTCAGCATTCTTCACTGTCCAACTCTCACATCCATACATGACCACTGGGAAAAACATAGCCCTGACTAGACGGACCTTTGTTGGCAAAGTAAAGTCTCTGCTTTTTAATATGCTGTCCAGGTTGGTCATAACTTTCCTTCCAAGGAGTAAGCGTCTTTTAATTTCATGGCTGCAGTCACCATCTGCAGTGGTCTTCGAGCCCAGAAAAATAAAATCAGGCACTGTTACCACAGTTTCCCCATTTATCTGCCATGAAGTGGTGGGACCGAATGCCATGATCTTAGTTTTCTGAATGTTGAGCTTTAAGCCACTTTTTCACTCTCCTCTTTCACTTTCATCAAGAGGCTCTTAAGTTCTTCTTCACTTTCTGCCATAAGGGTGGTGTCATATGCATATCTGAGGTTATTGATATTTCCCCAGCAACATTGATTCCAGCTTGTGCTTCCTCCAGCCCAGCATTTCTCATGATGTACTCTGCATATAAGTTAAATAAGCAGGGTGACAATATACAGCCTTGACGTACTCCTTTTCCTATTTGGAACCAGTCTGTTGTTCCATGTCCAGTTCTAACTGTTGCTTCCTGACCTGCATACAGGTTTCTCAAGAGGCAGATCAGGTGGTCTGGTATGCCCATCTTTTTCAGAATTTCCTACAGTTTATTGTGATCCACACAGTCAAAGGCTTTGACACAGTCAATAAAGCAGAGGTAGATGTTTTTATGGAACTCTCTTGCTTTTTCGATGATGCAGCGGATGTTGTCAATTTGATCTCTGGATCCTCTGCCTTTCTAAAACCAGCTTGAACATCTGGAAGTTCACGGTTCACGTATTGCTGAAGCCTGGCTTATAGAATGTTAAGCATTACTTTACTAGTGTGTGAGATGAGTGCTATTGCATGGTAGTTTGAGCATTCTTTGGCATTGCTTTTCTTTGGGATTGGAATGAAAACCGATCTTTTCCAGTCCTGTGGCCACTGCTGAGTTTTCCATAGTTGCTGGCATATTGAGTGCAGCACTTTCACAACGTCATCTTTCAGGATTTGAAATAGCTCAACTGGAATTCCATCACCTCCTCTAGCTTTGTTCATAGTGATGCTTCCTAAGGTCCACTTGACTTCACATTCCAGGATGTCTGGCTCTAGGTGAATGATCACACCATTGTGATTATCTTTGTCGTAAAGAGCTTTTTTATACAGTTCTTCTGTGTATTCTTGCCACCTCTTCTTAATATCATCTGCTTCTGTTATGTCCCTACCATTTCTATCCTTTATTGAGCCCATCTTTGCATGAAATGTTCCCTTGTTATCTCTAATTTTCTTGAAGAGCTCTCTAGTCTTTCCCATTCTTTTGTTCTCCTCTAGTTCTTTGCATTGATCACTGAGGAAGGCTTTCTTATCTCTCCTTGCTATTCTTTGGAGCTTTGCATTCAAATGGATATATCTTTCCTTTTCTCCTTTGCTTTACGCTTCCCATTTTTTCACGGCTATTTCTAAGGCCTCTTCAGACAGCCATTTTGCTTTTTTGCATTTCTTTTCCATGGGGATGGTCTTGATCCCTGTCTCCTATACAATGTCACGAACCTCCATCTATAGTTCATCAGGCACTCTGTCCATCAGATCTAGTCCCTTAAATCTATTTCTCACTTCCACTGTATATTCATAAGGGATTTGATTTAGGTCATACCTGAATGGTCTAGTGGTTTTCTCCACTTTCTTCAATTTCAGTCTGAATTTGGCAATAAGGAGTTCATGATCCAAGCCACAGTCAGCTCCCAGTCTTGTTTTTGCTGACTGTATAGAGCTTCTCCATCTTTGGCTGCAAAGAATAAGAACAGAAGTGATTGGGGTGTCTGGTGCCCAAACTGCTTCCTAATCATCTGTCACGCTAAAAACAGTATGTAAAACCAAGCATGAATTTGCCAAATTAGAGAGACTTGTGCACTCAAGCAAAATATAATGAAGATATAAGGACCTCTTTTCTATGAACGTGAGTGAAAATGTCATGTTACTTTTATTTTATGTAAGCCTGGGATGCTGTGTACAAATTAATTATACTCATCCATTTTGATTATTCCAAAAATATTATAGTTATTGAAACATTCACTTGAATGTGTGAAGGACTAACGCATTGCTTGAGTTTCAATTGTTGTCCCTTAAATTATCTTGCATTTGCACAATTGAAAAATATTGTCCTAAAAACAGTTGCCTTAAAGATGAATGTTATGCATTATTTATATTTCTTTTATTGCTTATTTATTAATCAAGAAATATAAATAATGCATACCATTCTTTTTTAAGGCCACTTTATTCTTAGGACTATATTTTTAAATTGTGCAAATGCAAGATAATTTAAGGGACAATTGAAACTCAGTCAATGCGTTAGTCCTTCATACATTCAAGTGAGTATTTCAATAACTATAATATTTTTAGAATAATCAAAATGAATGTGTATAATTAATTTGTACACACCATCCCAGGCTTACATAAAATGAAAGTAACATGACATTTTCGCTCACGTTCATAGAAAAGAGGTCCTTATATCTTCATTATATTTTGCTTGAGTGCACAAGTCACTTTAATATGGCAAATTCATGCTTGGTTTTACATACCGTTTTTAGCGTGACAGATGATTAGGAAGCAGTTTGGGCACCAGACACCCCAACCACTTCTGTTCTTAATATGCATGAGTGAGTTTGATTGGTAGTAGAAAAATTAATATGTAAAACTATTATAAAGAAATACAGTAAGTAGTCAATGTTGTTATAAAGCTATTGTTTAATTTCTCCCTACACGGCAATTTGTATGCACTATATATAGCAGTTAGGAGTGTACACATAGTCTGAGAAGCATATTTAAAATTAGATGGTAGAGATTTACTGTTACATGTATATTATCATATGTGAAACAGAACACCATTCCATGTTCGATGCATGAGACAAAGGCTCAGGGCCGGGGCAATGGGATGATCCAGAAGAATGGGAGGGGGAGGGAGGTGGGTGGGGGGTCCAGGAGGGGGAACACATGTAAACCCATGGCTGATTCATGTCAATGTATGGCAAAAACTATTGCAATGTTGTGAAGTGATTGGCCCCCAACTAAAATAAATAAATTTATAAAAATAAAAAAAAAAAAAAAAAAAAACTTTCCTCTCACTGCTTGACAAGGAAAAGAAACCTTGCTTAGATAATGATAGAAAAGTAAGGACAAGTTACAAGAGCGATAATTCTGTAAGCTCCTTCTTGCCTCGCATCTGAACACTGTGTTCTGTTGGCAGATCTGGGAAACTTCAGTGGCCGGACGAGAAGCGCGGTGTCCGTGCGAGAAGGCCAAGGGGTCGTCCTCCTGTGCTCGCCGCCGCCTCACTCTCCAGGTAGGTCGCCTCCCGTTCGCTATCGTTTCTCTTCTGTGTGCTCATTCTTTTAGGCAGGGTATTGACCGGGGGACGTTCAGCTGAGATGCGCATGCTTTTCTCGACGTGTATCAGGGTACCAGACGAGTAATTAAAGCCCATAGTCTCTAAATGCCATAGGACGGGAGACTGAGCTCCTCTGATAAGATTGTTTTATGGCCCGAGTGCGGACCCTCTTGGTTATGGATGGCTCTGCCTGCCACCAGGGAGAAATATACCACCTGGAGCACAGGGAAAGTGATAAGCTGAGAGAGTTAGGAACTTTTCAAAATTGTTGGGAATGTCAGAGTTGAGTTAACTGAACACCAATGTGCATCTTGTTTCAGAAGATAAGCTGGAAACTGGGTTGTTTATGGCGTAATTTTTCACATTGGGACAAAAAATGTTAAGAAATATTTCTTGAGTTTCATACAGCTATGATTTCCTTGTTATTTTCTGACTACTTGAGTTCTTCTTTGTAACAGTTATAATAATAGGTTAAGTATTTCTCAGGGTTTGAAGCAACAGAATAGTCAACTGTGCTCAGATTAATTATTTCCCCTCTTGCCAACTCACAGATAATTGTATCCATTTTGTTTTATTTCTATAATTTGAAGTGAGTACTTCTTTGCAACTCAGTAAAATTTTCCTATAATGCAATTTAAGAAAGGGCAGCATAGATTAAAGAAAAAGAGAGAATCAAATGTCTATTTCTACCTGAGAAATAATGAAGATTTTAGTTAACAAGTGGAAACAGAATTCAGGATCCTGGTACCTCAATCAATTTTTCTTTTTTGTTTAGAGTGAAAACCAAACTTGTCTCTAGGTTGCATTACTAGTATAGTGTTGGGGCCCAGTTTTGTTCTATCATAGATAATCCTTATCGTACTTTACAGTAAGACCTCAGATCAGTTTTCTTAAAGTTTCTCATCTCTATCAGACCCTAACTTTCTTTTTAACTGAAACAAAAGTAAGCTAATTTCAATAGGAAAATATTTTTGAAAATATTTTACTTTGAAACTAAGATGATAATCACTATGAGGAATAATTTCTGAGTTATACCAACTCAGTTCCAATATGTTAATTCAGTTGTTCCAATCCATTTGTGAGTAGTTTGTGAACTTTACAGAAAACATATTTAGTCTTACCTACATGTGTTTTACCTTTTTAAAATGGATTTTAGTAGGTTTAAGAGAATCCTATGAAATTAATATGTTATGTTTAATGTTGGTTATTATATTTAGTTTGAAGAGAAGTATTAGATAAATAAGTGTTAGAGATAATAAAGGAGGGGAAGATGGAGGGAGGGTAGGGAAAGGAGGAGGAGGGGGAAGAGGCAATAGATTCTGCAGAGGATGAAAGGGTTCATCAGCAACTTTACAGGGATTAGCAATATGCAGTGACTCCTGTGGGAAAAAAGCAAGATTTTTTTCTGAGATACAATCTATGTTGTAGGGCTGTTGGAACACATGTTAAAAAATGAAATGAGAGAGAATGATTTAAGAAGCAAAACTGTAAGATTACACGTAGACAAATTATCCAATTGGCAGAGAAAACTATATACAGAAGATTTCTAATGGGAAAAAATAGTATGATGAATTGTATACATGGCAAGCATAAGATAAGAATATGTATGAATAATTGATTAAGTAAATAAAAATGTGATCTTTGAGATCAACAAGAATAAAGCTGGCTTATTTGTTATTGTGTTGTATGACAATATAAGTGTCATAAGAAATATTAGACTTATTAGATACTTTAAAATTGTAGAAGAGGTTATATTCTACTAGGTACACATGTTGAAGTGTTACATGAAATGGCTTATTCAAACATCAGTGTTAATAGCATTTTGGGGGACACATGCATGACCCAAAATAACTAGAGTAGCTCAGCTTCCAGGCCAGCGTCTAACACTTACAAGTTGGTCATTTATCCCTTGATTAGCCAAGTCCTATAATATATCTCTAGCTTTTTTTTGTTGAGCATGTCAATTACATTCTGGTTCCAATTGAAACTTACACATCGCACAAAGACATGGCTTCCACCGCAGCCCTATAAAATTATGGCTGTTTATTCTGTCAGCTTGTTTATGTGCCATTCAAAGTGAGGTTGGAACACATCTCCTCCTTTCTCCTCATTGCACATTGTCTATTCTCTTTACAAAAAAAAGACCCCCTCCATTTTTAAAATTTCAATTTAGACTGCACATCTTCATTGCTGTCATTTACACACTCCCAGCTTACTCCTTTTCATTTTGTCTCTTTTTGCTATTCCAGTGGTCTTGTTTACAATCATTCTCCTGCACTTCATCTGCTATTACCAACAGCTATGGTTTCTTAACTGGGCTTCCAGTTAAGGTAGCACTAGTGGTAAAGGATCTGCCTGCCAATGCAGAAGACACAGGAGACTCAAGTTCATTCCCTGGATCAGGAAGATCTCCTGGAGTAGGAAACAGTACCCTACTCCAGTATAAGAAATGGCACCCCACTCCAGTATTCTTGCCTGGAAAATTCCCCGTGCAAGAGGAGCCTGGCAGGCTACAGGCCATAGGCCACAAAGAGTCAGACTTGGCTGAGTGATTGAGAATACACACATCTTCTGCTCACTGCTTCCTTGATTCCAGGAACCCTTCAACCTCATTGAAACCTGCAAATCTTTGATCATTTTCCCCTTTCTTCCCCTTCTTTGAGTCTCATTTTTCCCCTTCAATCATTATCATTTTTCTTGCTTACAACCTTAATTACTTCAACCTTCTTTTGCCTCACAACACTCAACAAAATCCTAATCCTAATGTAAACCCATTCTTCAACCTGAAACTACTAAACTTTATATGACTGTAAAAAGAGTTCCCTCGCAGTCCTGTGGTTAGGATTCCACCCTTTCACTGCCAAGGGCACAGGTTGGATCCCTAGTCAGTCCGGGAACTAAGATCCCACAAGCTGCACAGTACAGCCAATACATATGTATGTATATATGACACTATAAAAATAGTTAGGCACATTAGTCTAAATTCTGGGGCTTCCCAGGCAGTGCTAGTGGTAAAGAACTTGCCTGCCAATGCAGGAGATATAAGAGATGTGGTTTGGATCTCTGGTTTGGGAAGATCCCCTGGAACAGGGCATGGCAACCCACTCCAATATTCTTGCCTGGAAAATCCCATGAACGGATTCCTTGGTGGGCTACAGTCCATAGGGTTGCAGAGTCAGACACGATTGAAATGATTAACACTCATGCACACAGTCTAAATTTAAAATCCGAACTATGAATCTCAAGTGTACTTATGCTGACCAGGAATTAAAGGAAAAAACAAACAAACAAACCTAGCCCTCTCACTGTAATTTTGTCAGACCTTCAGTGTGTCTCCCATCATTCAATTTTTCTCCTATGCTCACTTTCAGCTGGTAACCATTTCATTGTGAAAAGAAGAGCAATTACAAGATAACTTACACAAGCCTTCATCACCAAATTACACATTCAGTAACATTCGTTTCATATTCTAAACTCTCTTCTTTAGTATAGATGCACTGCTGTGCTCCTAAGGCCCATCCCTCAGCCTCTGTACTGTAATTCATCCTTTTTATCTACTTAAATAAAATGCTTTAGTCATTCTCTGTTCTGTCTTCTAAATTTTCACCAGAGATTGCTTACTTTCTTCTGGGTCATTCCTAACAGGGTGCAACCATACTGTCCCCTCCTCCATCTGAAAACAAAACAATACAAGGCAAACCTCTCCTCTTTCAGCTACCACCTCACTTTTTACTGCTCCTCTCCATAGCAAACTCTTTAGAAGCTTTGTATGTGCATTATCCAGTTCAACTCTGATGCTGTCTTTCTGACTCTTTCTTTCTCTCTGCACTCTTTCTCTGTCTCTTTCTCTAACTTTTTAATAGATTTATTGAGATCCAATTTCTATTCCAGAATACTCACCTATTTTAAGTGTACAGTTCAATGAGCTTCTGTATGTTTAACACAATTGTGCCACTGTCACCACAGCCCAAGTTTAGAACTTCCATTATTTCACAAAGGCATTTCCACCCACGTCCCCATGCAGTCACTGATCTACTTTCTGTTGCTATATTTTTACCTTTCCTAAAAATTTTATTTTAATGAAATTATACAATGCGCAGTCTCTGTGTGTGCACTTAATGTTTCTACGGTGCATCCATATTTGTCAGTAGTTTGTTATTTCTTATCACTGAATAGTACTCCATTGTATGGATATACCTCAGTTTATGGCACTTTTTAACATTATGACATTATTTTCAGTCTTCATATTGGAAACTCCTTCTTTTATAAAATTCTTTCTTGCGGAATTCCGCACACTCTAGTTTTTCTCTTACCTTAGTTTGTAATCCTCTGTGTTGATTTTGCCCCATCCCTTCAAACTCATAACCTGACAGCCCCTCATGTAAGTGTCAATCTTTGAACTTCTTTCTTTAATATACGCCCATTCCCTGAAATTTCATCCCACAATACTCTTTAAATACTGACATCTCCCAAACACATGTCTCCAATCAGGAATCTAGTTGTACATCTAACAGCCTACTCAGCATTTCTATTTGCATGGCTAATAGGCACCACAAGCTTACCTATTAGTAACACTGAACTCCTGGTTATATCGTCCCTAAATATGAGATATTTCCCCCTAAATTAATTGCAATTCAATTCCTTGCAATTCATCAGTGTCTGAGACATTTTTTTCTTATTTTCTTTCACACCTCACATAAAAATTGTCAGCAATTTTATTGACCGTGCTATAAATTTTATCTGAAATCTGGCAGTTTCTCATACCTTCCACTGCCAGTTCTCTAGAATAAGCTATCATTATCTCATACCTGGGTTGTTGCAGTAGCCTTTTAATGGTTCTCCATTATTTTTGGCTTTACCTTTTTAAAATCTGTTCTCAACATGGTAGCTAAGAGTGATGTTAGGACTAGTTTTTATCATGTCAACTCTCTGTCCAAAATTCTCCAAAAACTTCCTGTCTGATAAACATTGAATTGAGTTACTCCTAAATTCATATGAAGCCCCAGTATTGGAGATAGGTCTTTGGGGAAGTAATTAGGTATATAGAAGGCCTTTGAGGATAGGGCCCTCATGATGGAATTAGTGCCCCTGTAAGAATAGATATCAGAGAGTTTGCTCTTTCTCTCCATAATGTGACAATTTAGTAAGAATGTGGCCATCTGCCAGTCAGAGACCTTTCAGCAGAAACCAGCTATGCTGAAACCCTGATTTCAGACTTCCAGCCTCAGTATCGAATACTGTTGTTTAAGCCAGTCAGTCTATGACATGTTGTAATGGCACCCTAAGCAGACTAATATACTCTCTCATTCAGAGTCAATGCTAAAATTCTTCCTTACAATAGCTTGAATTAGACAAGGCTGTGGTCCCTGTGATCAGATTGGTTAGCTTTCTGTGATTGTGGTTTTCATTCTGTCTGCCCTCTGATGGAGAGGGATAAGAGGGTTATGGAAGCTTCCTGATGGGAGAGACTGACTGAGGGGGAAACTGGGTCTTGTTCTGATGGGCAGGGCTGTGCTCTGTAAATCTTTAATCCAATTTTCTCT
The DNA here is from genome assembly GCF_054371585.1 of Giraffa tippelskirchi. Taxonomy (NCBI): domain Eukaryota; kingdom Metazoa; phylum Chordata; class Mammalia; order Artiodactyla; family Giraffidae; genus Giraffa; species Giraffa tippelskirchi. The sequence goes on along the minus strand of NC_137285.1, from coordinate 86,488,449 downwards.
TGATGGGCAGGGCTATGTTCCCTCCCTGTTATTTGACCTGGGGCCAAACTATGGTGGAGGTAAGGAAGATAATGGTGACCTCCTTCAGAAGGTCCCATGCACTTGCTACATTCAGTGCCTCCAACCCTGCAGCAGGCCATCACCGACTCATGCCTCCGCTGGAGACTCTGGACACTCACGGGCAAGTCTGCATCAGTCTCTTGTGGGGTCACTGCTCTTTTATCCTGGGTCCTGGTGTGCAGAAGGTTCTATTTGTGCCCTCCAAGAGACTGTTTCCCAGTGCTGTGTAAGTTCTGGTGGCTCTGTGGTGGGGTTAATGGTGACCTCCTCCAAGGGGGCTTATGCCATACTCAAGTCTGCTGCACCCAGAGCCTCTGCCTCTGCAGCAGTCCACTGCTGGCCTGTATCTCCAGGTCACCCAAACACAGTTCTGTCTCAGTCTCTGTGCGGTCTCTGGGTCCTGGTACATACAAGGTTTGTTTGAGCCCTCTGAGCATCTCTGGCTGGTATGGGGTTAGATTCTAAATGTAAGTTCATCCTTCCTACCATCTTTCTGGGGCTTCTCCTTTGCCCTTGGGCATGGGGTATTTCCACAAAGTCACTCCAGCACTGCACAGCTGCTGCTCCAACATCTAGCATCTTGCTGGGGCTTCTCTGCCTTTGGACGTGGGGTATTTCCTCACAGTCGCTGCAGCGCCACTCAGCCACTGATCCAGACCATTGTTTTGGGCTCCAAAATCACTGCAGATGGTGACTGCAGCCATGAAATTAAAAGACGCTTGCTCCTTGGAAGCAAAGCTATGACCAATCTAGACAGAATATTAAAAAGCAGAGACATTCTTTTCCAACAAAGGTACACCTAGTCAAAGCTATGATTTTTCCAGTAGTCATGTATGGATGTGAGAGTTGGGCCATAAAGAAAGCTGAGTGCCAAAGAATTGATGCTTTTGAACTGTGATGTTGGAGAAGTCTCTTGAGAGCCCCTTGGACTGCAAGGAGATCCAACCAGCCCATCCTAAAGGAAATCAGTCCTGAATATTCATTGGAAGGACTGATGTTGAAGCTGAAACTCCAATACTTTGGCCACCTGATATGAAGAACTGACTCATTGAAGAAGACCGTGATGCTGGGAAAGACTGAAGGTGGGAGGAGAAGGGGACGACAGAGGATGAGATAGTTGGATGGCATCACCTACTCAATGGACATGAGTTTGAGTAAACTCCGTGAGTTGCTGGTGGACAGGGAGGCCTGGCGTGCTGCAGTCCATGGGGTCGCAAAGAGTCTGACACCACTGAGCGACTGAACTGACTAACTGAGAATAGCTTGGAGAATCCTCACCATTTGACTCCATGTAATCTCTCTGACCTTATCTACTATTCTCTTTCATGCTTTTTCATATATAGTTATATTAGTTTCTCTAATATTCCACAGGAACCAGATATAGTCGTGCCTCAAAGTCTTTCCAGTTGCTATTTTCAATGCCTGATTCCTCTTATGCTTGCCATTTGAATGGCTCACTACTTCACATTCAAATCTTCCTTCAAAACTTACATGCTTGGTGAAAATTTATCTAATTTTCCTATTTTGATATGAACCCCCACAATTCCTTTCCTCTTTCTCTGTTTTCTTTTTCTCCACAATGATCATCACTTTCCATACATTGTAGAAATTTACTTACTTGCTCATTCCCTGTCCTCTTGAAATAGAATATAAATCCCACGAGGGCAGAATTTTTGTAGTTTTTGTTCAGTGCTGAGCCTCATATCTAGAACAATGACTGGCATACAGTAGGGGCTCAAAAACATTTTTTGAGTGAGTACATGCATAATATTTATAAATAAATAAAATTGGCCAAGGTTTTTTTTACCCATACATAACTATCAGAAACTGAGAAAGAAATCCTAAGCAAGAACAAAGAAAAATAGATCAGCTGTGTAGTACAAGAAATTTCTTACCATTTACCTTTCTCTTATAATGATGTTGTGAATTGAAGAAGAGATAAATTAACATGATTCATATCATCAATATGAAAGAATAAAATAAATATAAAATAAAAGTACAAACTGTAACCTGATTGGATTTTTTAATTTAGGTCACAATTTTTACTGTGAAATGTGGATTAATCCTAATGCTTTGCTTTATCAATTAGGAAGACAACTTTGAATTTGTCTTGGGGAATTCAAGCCAGAAATTCTTTCTGTAGAGGCAGGGTGAGTGTAGAAAGAATAAGCCAGGGCTACTCGATGAGAAAGACCTTGTGATTGCTTTCCTGGTCTGGCACCTGTTAGCAAAGGCCTCAACAACTGCCTTTGTTTTGGTGGGATGAGATGGTGCACTATGAAATGAATAAATAACCTGATCCATACTAGAATCTCAACCCCAAATTTCTGTCAAGTCGAAATAGTTATGTATTGGGTTGGCCAAATGTTCATTCAGGTTTTTCCATAAAATGTTATGGAATGGTTGACCAATCCAATAGATCATCACAGCATACCTGGTTAACTGATGCTTGATTCTCTTTTGTTCCCCTCTCTTACTTTACTACCATCTTTTAAATCATAATTGGCTTATTATTTTATTTTATCAAAAATTTAAATGAAGTAAAGTGTTGCAAGTAAACATTTCCTAATATTTTAATTCCCCCTAGTAGATTATATGTTCCTTAATGGTGCAAAACCTTCTACCTCATATTTGTATCTCTAATACTTAGTGCAGCACCTGACACTTAGTAAGTATATGAAAAAGTAGAAGAGTTAAGTATTCATTAAATGCATGTTTAACAACTGAATAAATATACTGATTCTAATGAGAGTTTCATAGGGCTTTAAACAGTTTTTATCAGGCTCCTGCTACCAGTTTATCATAACCAACTCATATTTATGATAGATATTTGGGTCAGCTAATGTCACATTCAAATATTATTATTTCAAATAATATTATTCAAATATGATCATTATTATTTCAAAGTTTAGCAAGTACTAAAATTTAGTGATAACTACATGAAATTATAAACATTTTATGCATCAAAGAAGATTAGATAATATTCAGAAATAGCCATCAAATCCATTTTCTTATTACGTCAAATGGATGTACAATGCACATTATTTTCCTGTGATTAAAAGCAAAAGCTAGGGTTGATTTATTTGCTGAATTTCCCCATTTACTTTGCAAGAGAGTAATATTAATTCCTGAAAGTAATATCTGTGAATAGAAACATTTTGACTGGATACTGAAGTAGCTATTCACCTACCTGTAAATAGATATATCTTTTTAGATTCTTAAGCACATCTGATGAAAGTGATTTTGGTTGCCAATAAAACAGTTCTGTCATTTAGTAATTTTGAGATTCAGGGCTTTACTATTTTAAAAAAGCTCTCTGAAAATGTAAAAATAAGCCTCATAAAATCTATAACTAAGCATAGAATTACTTAAAGGTTTAGAGGTTATCACCACAGACCTTTAAATAGCAAATCAGTAATTACTATTTAACTTTAAATATGTTTTGGTCCTATTTTGTGCAGAAGTATTATCTCAGAAGCTTACACACTTATGTCAAAGTGGAAATTAAAATTCTTGTACAAAGTGCTAGACTGCAGTTAAAAATATATCATGAATGGAACATTTTACAATATACAATCATATTTTCAGATTTGTTGTACCATATAATCCTTGCAAGGGCTTCCCTGGTAGCTCAGCTGGTAAAGAATCCTCCTGCAATGCAGAAGGCCCGGTTTGATTCCTGGATTGGAAAGATCCCCTGGAGAAGGGATAGGCTACCCACTCCACTATCCTTGCCTGGAGAATCCCATGGACAGAGAAGCCTGACAGACTATAGTTCATGGGGTCGCAAAGAATTGGACATGACTGAGTGACTAAGCACAGCACAGCCAGCATAATCCTTGCAAAATATCTGACAGTTAGTGATTATTTGTCATCCCTGTTGTAGAAATGAGGAACCTACAGAAACTTTAGAAGGATTAAGTGAAACATGTAAGTTCTCATCCTTAGTAAATGATGGAACCAGGATTTCAGTCTTTGGTATATTTTATGCCATATAATACATATTTTGGATAAAGCTATACTAAAATCTTTATACCATGAACACAAATAAGATTTTTAAAAAATGGGCTTATTAATCTCTCAAAATTCTTATTTTACAATATCAAATATAGTACTTACCATTTCATTCAACAAATGCTTATAGAGTATATATTATCTTTTAACTAATGAACTTAGCCTATTTATTTATACCACCTCATTTTTTACTAATTAGTATCCTTTTTCTATGATCTATTTGCCCTCTTTTCACTTTTTCAGACTTTTTTAATTAATGGAAGGTTTTTAAATGAATGCTTCCTTCTACTCAATTTGAAATTATGCATTTTATTTCTATTATTTTAGAAATAATATGTAAAATCTTAATATGCCTATTTAAAATCATTTTGATCATTTAAATATGATTGCTTCTGGGGATTAATTGATTCAATCATTCATTCACTAATCAAACAGAATTTGAGGAAGAAAAGCAACTTAGTTTAATGGCTAAGATATAAAATTGGTTTAGAACAGAATAAGTTTAGTTGAGTCATGGATATGTGAAGAATTATGTACCTGTAGATAGTACAGAAAACTGCATATATAAGTCTGCAGTCTAGGAAAGGGGTCTGGGCAGGAGACTATAATTTTAGGCATAATCAGCATAGTTGTCTCAGGATTGATTATGAGATTGATTGGGAGCTCTCAGGGAGAGTGTTTACAGTGTGAACAGCATGATTTCTCTTTGTATAGTAAATATCATGGGGATAAAAAACCCAATATAACTAGCAAAAAATTGCTGTTCTATTTCTATGATACCAACCGGTTTAAATAACTTTGAATTACTGACAGAATTTGTGCATTTATGTGACACAAATTGCAACAGATCAGATTGAAATTAAAAATACCTACAGTTCACATTTATAACTCCAAATGTTTGTAAGAATTAGCTGCTTGGATGAAAAAGATTTATTGACTGTTTAAAGATTGCATTGTTGTAGTTTTAAACATGCAAAAGCTAGAATAATCAAAGTTTAATGCACCTTCTATATGCCCTGGAACACCAGAGCCTCAATGCCTGTAAAAGAGAGGAGCTTATATCCTCAAGAGATATAGTACATGCGTACTAAGTCGCTTCAGTTGTGTCGGACTCTTTGTGACCCTATGAACTGCAGCCTACCGGTCTCGTCTATCCCTGGGATTCTCCAGGCAAGCATACTGGATTGGGTTGCTGTGCCCTCCTCCAGGGAACCATCCCAACCCAGAGATCGAATCCACATCTCTTATGTCTCCTGCATTGGCAGGCGGGTTCTTCACCACTAGCGCCTCCTGGGAAACCCAGTAGATCCTGAGACAGGTGTGAAAAGACCTTAGAATATGCAAGCCAAGTCCCAACAAAGTTGATCTAAAGTAGAAGAAACATCAGACTACATAAAGCCACCTGCATCCAGATAAAAAGCACAATAATTAAGAGTCATTTCCAACAAATGTTATCATTTTCTTTATTCTACTGCCTGGATCCTTTGCTTATCCTCTCTTGTACTAACCTAGTATTGTTTGCCTTGGTGATCTTGTAAAATTATGTGTGACTGAGTCCCAGGCAAAATAAATGCCCAGTCTGATATATCTGTCTGTGTAAAAATTCAAAACCACAGAAACAGGTCCAGTTCCCCTAAACATCCTCTCCAAAGCAATCCATCCCCTTATTGTCCCTCCTCCAATAACAGAATTGTGGGGACTCCTTGGAACTCATGGGTAACACAGTGCTGAGTGTATCCTGAGTTTTAAAGTGAAGGAGAATAAAATATAATACTTGGTTATTTTATAGCCAAGAAAACTGAATTAATGGTATTACATAATGATTTACAGACTAACATTTTATTTCTGCATATATGTTTTGAACCATCATAGAATATAGCTGAATTTATAAATTAGTAAGTTATAGCAATGCTTAAAACATGGCATACAGCTAACACAGGAGCAAAATGGAGTTCATTGTCCCTCTAACACTCTCATTGTAAACTCTCTAATACATGGTTTTTCCATTTTGGAATAGTACTCAAACAGCAAAGGATGCTGCATGACTCAAGGACACGGTTTTTTCCAGATGCCATTCCCTGCATTTCCTCTAGCCTTGCGATTTCTCTTCTGTGAAGTTTTAATTAGGACAGGGCAAAGGAGGCCTTTAGAACTTATGTCTGAGCTATAAAACTTCAGCAAAGACATTTAGTACTAAGGAAATAAAAGAATTATGACGGTATGAGATGGTTGGATGGCCTCTCCAATTCAATGGACATGAATTAGGGCAAACTCTGGAAGATGGTGGTGGACAGGGAGGCCTGGCATGCTGCTGTCCATGGGGTCACAGAGAGCCAGACACGACTTGGTGACTGAACAACAACAACAAAGATAGTTTGACCTGAACTAATTGAAGATGAATAGATACCAGCCTCAAAATCACTATGGAACTAGATGCTGTATGGGTAAACAAATCAAGAGAATACAACTGGGTGACCATCTAAACAGGGTCATAAAGGAATACCAGGTAGTCTCCTCTTTCCAAGAGCTATCCTGTATCAGAGCCATTCACCTACGATTTGGACTCAGAAACCTGGGACTCCCAGCCTGACTCTGACATTTGCTACTGTTTTGTGAAACTAAACCTTGCTGTTACATTGCTCAGTCGTGTCCTACTCTTTGCTACCCCATGGACTTCAGCGCAACAGGCTTCCCTGTCCTTCACCATCTTCCAGAGCTTAAACAAACCCATGTCCATTGAGTCGGTGATGCCATCCAACCATCTCATCCTCCGTTGTCCCCTTCTCCTCCTGCCCTCAATATTTCCCAGCCATCAGGGTCTTTTCAAAATGAGTCAGCTCTTCTGATCAGGTGACCAAAGTGTTGGAGCTTCAGCATCAGTCCTTCCAATGAATATTCAGGACTGATTTCCTTTAGGATGGACTGGCTGGATCTCCTTGCAGTCCAAGGGACTCTCAAGAGTCTTCTCCAACAACAGAGCTCAAAAACATTAATTCTTCTGTGCTCAGCTTTCTTTATAGTCCAACTCTCACATCCACACACGACTACTTGAAAAACCATAGCTTTGACTATACAGACCTTTGTCAGCAAAGTGATGTCTCTGCCTTTTAATATGCTCTCTAGGTTTGTCATAGCTTTTCTTCCAAGGAGCAAGTGTCTTTTAATTTCATGGCTTCAAGCACCATCTGCAGTGATTTTGGGTCCAAGAAAGAAGTCTGTCACTGTTTCCATTGTTTCCCCATCTATTTGCCATGACGTGATGGGACCAGATGCCACGATCTTAGTTTTTTCAATGTTGAGTTGTAAGCCAGCTTTTTCACTCTCCTCCTTCACCTTCATCAAGAGGCTCTTTAGTTCTTCTTCACTTTCTGCCATAAGGGTGGTGTCATCTGCATATCTGAGATTATTGATATTTCTCCCAGCAATCTTGATTCCAACTTGTGCTTCATCCAGCCCAGCGTTTCTCATGATGCACTCTGCATATAAGTTAAATAAGCAGGGTGGACAATATATAGCCTTGACGTACTTTTTTCCCAATTTGGAACCTGTCCGTTGTTTCATGTCCAGTTCTAACTGTTGCTTCTTGAGCTGCATACACATTTCTCAGGAGGCAAGTCAGGTGGTCTGGTACTCCCATCTCTTTAAGAATTTTCAACAATTTGTTGTGAATCACACAGTCAAAAGCTTTAGCATTGTCAATGAAGCAGAAGTAGATGTTTTTTCTGGAATGCTCTTGCTTTTTCTGTGATCCAACGGATGTTGGCAATTTGATCTCTCATTCCTCTGCCTTTTTTTAATCCAGCTTGAATATTTGGAAGTTCTCCATTAATGTATTGTTGAAACCTAGCTTGCAGAATATTGAGCACTACTTGGCGAGCATGTGAAATGAGTCCAATTATGTTACCTGTAAAGAAGGATAATACAAACTACCTCACAAGATCATTTTGAGAATTAAGAGATAGTTTATGTAAAGCAATTAGCCCAGTGCTGGAGGATAGTAAGCATTACATTTGATATTGTCTTATGAATCTGTCTTCAAGGATCCTCTTAGAATGAAAATACTCCTGAAAGCAATGACACTTTAAATCATTATCTGCTAACATTAATTACCAGTTTGCAGGTATTTGCTGATATCAAGCTGACAACAAGGCAACTTGAAGATGAGTAACACTTGGAAATGGGAGTCTGAGGGTTAGACATGGAAAAGTAATCCTTGAAAGAAAAAATGAAGCAAAAGTAATTGTGTCAGTGAAGCGAAAGGTCACTAGATAGCTTTGCTAAGGGATCTCTGTCTCTATATATTGAAGTATAATTGACATACAACATTATATTAGCTTGTAGTGTACAATACGGAGAAGGCAATGGCACCCCACTCCAGTACTCTTGCCTGGAAAACCCCATGGATGGAGGAGCCTGGTGGGCTGCAGTCCATGGGGTCGCTAGGAGTCGGAGACGACTGAGCGACTTCACTTTCACTTTTCACTTTCATGCATTGGAGAAGGAAATGGCAACCCACTCCAGTGTTCTTGCCTGGAGAATCCCAGGGATGGAGGAGCCTGTTGGGCTGCCGTCTATGGGGTCACACAGAGTCGGACACGACTGAAGCAACTTAGCAGCAGTGTACAATATAATGATTTGATATTTGTATAAATTGCAGTGATCATCACAATAGTCTAATCAACATCTGTCACCATATATAATTACACATTTTTTCTTATGATGAGAACTTTTAAGATCCACTCTCCTAACTACTTTCAAGTATACAATATGGTGCTTTTATATATATTTTTCATGCTGAACATCACATCCCCATTACTTCATTACTAGAGATCTGTACCTTTTCACCAGCCTCGCCCACTTTATCACCCCACCATGTCAGTTCAGTTCAGTCGCTCAGTTGTGTCCGACTCTTTGCGACCCCATGAATCGCAGCACGCCAGGCCTCTCTGTCCATCATCAACTCCCGGAGTCTACCCAAACCCATGTTCATCGAGTCGGTGATGCCATCCAACCATCTCATCCTCTGTCGTCCCCTTCTCCTCCTGCCCCCAATCCTACCCAGCATTAGGGTCTTTTCCAATGAGTCAACCCTTCGCATGAGGTGGCCAAAGTACTGGAGTTTCAGCTTCAACATCAGACCTTCCAATGAACACCCAGGATTGATCTCTTTTAGGATGGATCGATTGGATCTCCTTGCAGTCCAAGGGACTCTCAAGAGTCTTCTCCAACACCACAGTTCAAAAGCATCAATTCTGCGGCGCTCGGCTTTCTTCACCGTCCAACTCTCACATCCATACATGACCACTGGAAAAACCGTAGCCTTGACTAGACGGACTTTTGTTGGCAAAGTAATGTCTCTGCTTTTAAATATGCTATCTAGGTTGGCCATAACCTTCCTTCCAAGGAGTAAGCGTCTTTTAATTTCATGGCTGCAGTCACCATCAGCAGTGATTCTGGAGCCCAAAAAAATAAGGTCTGACAACTGTTTCCACTGTTTCTCCATCTATTTCCCATGAATTGATGGGACCAGATGCCATGATCTTAGTTTTCTGAACGTTGAGCTTTAAGCCAACTTTTTCACTCTCCTCTTTCACCTTCATCAAGAGGCTCTTTAGTTCTTCTTCACTTTCTGCCATAAGGGTGGTGTCATCTGCATATCTGAGGTTATTGATATTTCTCCTGGCAATCTTGATTCCAGCTTGTGTTTCTTCCAGCCCAGCATTTCTCATGATGTACTCTGCATATAAGTTAAATAAGCATGGTGACAATATACAGCCTTGACGTACTCCTTTTCCTCTTTGGAACCAGTCTGTTGTTCCATGTCCAGTTCTAACTGTTGCTTGCTGACCTGCATACAGGTTTCTCAAGAGAGAGGTCAGATGGTCTGGTATTCCCATCTCTTTCAGAATTTTCCACAGTTTATTGTGATCCACACAGTCAAAGGCTTTGGCATAGTCAATAAAGCAGAAGTAGATGTTTTTCTGGAACTCTCTTGCTTTTTCAATGATGTCAGTCCACCACTAATCTCTTCTCTGTTTCAATGGCTCTGTGTGTTTGTTTTTAGATTTCACTTATAAGTGAGATCGTATGGTGTTTATTTTCTGTCTGACTTATTTCACTTAGCATAATGCCCTCAAGGTCCTACCATGTCATTGCAAATGACAAAATTCAGTTTTTTTATGACTGAGTAATATTCTATTGTGAATATATACCATATTTTCTTCATCCATTCATCCATTAGTGGACATGTAGGTTGCTTCCGTGTCTTACCTATGTTAACTAATCCTTCAATGAACATGGAGGTACATATATCTTTTTGAATTAGTGTTTTCATGTTCTTCAGATAAATACCCAGAAGTAGAATTAGTAGATCATATGGTAGATCTATTTCTAAAATTTTTTAAGCATCTCTATACTGTTTTTAATGGTGGCTGCACCAACAGATTCCTGCCGACAATGCACAAAGGTATGCTTTTCTCTACATCCTTGCTGACGTTATTTCTTGTGTTTTTGACAACAGCCCTTCTAGTAAGTGTGAAGAAACATCTCACTGCAATTTTGATTTATATTTCCATGATTATTAGTGATTTTGAACATATTTTCATGTACCTTTTGTCTATTTGTATGTCCTCTTTAGAAAAAAAAAATCTATTCAGATTCTCTGCCTATTTTTAAATTTTTTTCTATTGAGTTTTATGAGTTCTTTGTATATTTTAGATATTAGCCTCTTATCAGGTATACGGTTTGCAAATATTTGCCCCCATTCAGTAGGTTTCCTTTTAATTTTGTTGATGATTTCTTCTATTGTGCAGCTTTTTTTTTTTTTTTTTAGTTTGACGTAGCCACATGTGTTTAATTTTGGTTTTGTTGCCTTTGCCATTGGATTCAGATAAAATAAAAAAATCATCCACAAGACCTATATCAGGGGGCTTAACACACTTATGTTTCCTACTAGGAGTTTTACAGTTTCAGGTCTTTCACTCAAGTCTTTAATTCACTCTTGGTTACTTTGGTGTGTGGTATAAGACAATGGTTTGGTTTCATTTTTTGCACGGAGTTTTCTAAATTCCCTAATACCATTTATTGAAGAGATTGCCCTTCCCACACTGTATATTTTTGGCTCATTTCTCCTAAATGAATTGACTATATAAATGTAGGTTCATTTCTGGGCTCTCTATTCTATTACGTTGTTCTATGAGCCCATGTTTCTACTTTTTCTGCTTTTATTGTACAGTTTGACTACGATAGTTTTATATTATACTTTGAAATCAGAGAGTGTGATACCTCCAACTTTGTTCTTTTTTCTTAAGATTACTTTGGCTAATCAGGGTCTTTTGTGATTTCATACAAATTTTGGGTTTGTTTGTTCTATTTCTGTGAAAAATGTCATTTGAGTTTTGAGAGGGATTTCTTTGAATATATGGATTTCCTTGCATATTATGGGTTTTTTTAAACAATATTAATTTTCCAATTTATGAATGCAGAATATCTTTCTATTTCTTTGTGTCTTTTCCAATTTTTTTTCATCAGTGCCTTATAGTTTTAATTGTGTAGACCTTTCATCTTGTTTTAGTTTATTATTTGTGTGTTAGTCACTGAGTCATGTCAACTTGCTGCAACCTCATGGACTATTGCCCACCAGGCTCATCTGCCGTGGAATTCTCCAGGCAAGAATAATGAAGTGAGTAGCCATTCCCTTTTCCAGCGGATCTTCCTGATCCCGGTATCAAATTCAGATCTCCTGTATTGCAGGCAGCTTCTTTACCATCTAAGCCACCTTATTACTAGGTATTTTATTCATTTTAATGAAATTGTAAATGGATAGTTTTATTAATTTATTTTTTTCTTCTAGCTCATTACTAGTGTACAGAAGAGTAACAGAATTTTATATATTGATTTTGAATCCTATTCTGGGGGGAGCTCTTCATCTTAGAATAGTTGGTATTAGAAATCACTCCTTTAAAGCAACTCTATATAAAATAGGAACAAAATTTTGCAGAGTTGAAACATAATATTTTGTTCATATTTATTCTTAAAAATTATTATAAAATCTGAATCTCATAAATTAAAAAGTATGTAATAAGTGCAACTCTGAGAAAAAAAAATACTCAAAAAGATTTTTTGCATCTTTTTTCCCCTACAAAATAGTAAGATAGCATGATACCCCATGCACCATTACATTTGTACCTACCAAGATCACAACATGTAATTGTTTGCAAAATGTTTGAGGAATTCAGCAATCTTCCCAAGGCTATATTAATATTCGGTTTCAAATCACTGTATGTTCAATCATGTAATGTCCACATTCTTGTAGATTTTCTTGGCACCTCATCATTTCTTCTTTTGTTAGCAACTGTGCTGTAATGATTGAAGCCATTTTCCAAATTTGCCTTTGTTAACTTCATGAAATCTATAACCTTTGCAAGGTTTGCAGTTTCACTTTGCAACATATGAATGTTGTATCTTTATTTGTTGTAAATAACTGGCAAAAAAGAGATTGGCAAGATGGAGAAAGGTAGATTTTAGTGCTAAAAATGGAATAGTATTGAATTATGAGTAATTTTTAAAGTGATGAATTAATTTGTCATTATTGTCAAGTGATTTTTCTTCCCTAAAATTTTTTGTAATCAAGGGAAACTGACTTACATTATTTGAACAGAGAACTCCATTGTCAAGTTCTGATGAAGGTCAGTCATGTCATTAGAAAAAAGAGAAGGAAAGAAACCAAGATTTTACATTTTTTATGCAATATCTTATTCCTTCTTTATCTTTATATGTTTATTATTGAAACCATTTTGTAAATGGAAATGTTGAAACTCACAGGGAAAATTCTGTAAAGTTTATATCTAATAAACAACTTGACAGAGATTCAGCTCTGTGTCATCCAAGCCCAGAGTCCTTCTGATTACATCATATGTGCTTTCCAAAACTTCATTCTGAATTTTATTGAAAATTTCTATTTTGTGCATACATTGGCCACTGGTCAACCTGTTTATTACACCAAGATAAATGAACAAGTAGTTTTCTCAATTATTTTTTCCCAATTTGACCAAATTGTTCATTTAGGTGAGTACTCAGCACTGTTAAAATCAGCTATATAAACAATATATGAAAGCAAATAGCATAAATGTAGAAAATTTCATATTTTTACCAAACAGAATAATTGAATGGTCAAGTTTGTATCTTAACAATTATTTAGAATCAGACAAGATAGGTGAAAATGGAAGCATATTGAATGAAATACAGAAGTAAAGGACTCATAATTTTTTTTTATTATGTATGCTTTCTTATGTGAGTAAAATAGATAATAATATATAATTTACATACCTGTTAATTATACAGATAAAGAATATTTTGACCCAAACTCTGCTAGTCAGAGAAACTTTTTTTTAATTAGTTTATTTTGTATTTTTTAACTTTACAATATTGTATTAGTTTTGCCGTACATTGACATGAATCCACCATGGGTGTACATGTTTTCCCCTTCCAGAACCCACCTTCCACCTCCCTCCCCATCCCATCCCTCTGGGTCATCAGTGCACCAGCCCCGAGCACCCTGTATCATGTATTGAACCTGGACTGGCAATTCATTTCACATATGATAATTTACATGTTTCCATGCCATTCTCCCATATCATCCCGCCCTCACCCTCTTCCATAAAGTCCATAATACTGTTCTATTTATCTGTGTCTCTTGATGTCTCACATACAGGGTTATCTTTACCGATTGACTGAATACCATATATATGTGTTAGTATACTGTATTGGTGTTTTTCTGTCTGGCTTACTTCACTCTGTATAATAGGCTCCAGTTTCATCCACCTCATTAGAACTGATTCGAATGTATTCTTTTTAATGGCTGAGTAATATTCCATTGTGTATATGTACCACAGCTTCCTTATCCATTCTTCTGCTGATGGGCATCTAGGCTGCTTCCATACCATTTCACACCTGTCAGAATGGCTGCTATCCAAAAGACTACAAGCAATAAATGCTGGAGAGGGTGTGGAGAAAACAAAACCCTCTTACACTGTTGGTGGGAATGCAAACTAGTACAGCCACTATGGAGAAGAGTGTGGAGATTCCTCAAAAAACTGGAAATAGAACTGCCATATGACCCAGCAATCCCACTGCTGGGCATACACACTGAGGAAACCAGACTTGAAAGAGACACGTGTACCCCAATGTTCATCGCAGCACTGTTTATAATAGCCAGGACAGAGAAACTTTTTTTTAATTAAACTTTTTATTTTGTATTGGAGTATAGTTGATAAACAATGTTGTGCTAGTTTCAGGTGAACAGTGAAGAGATTCATCCATACATATGCATGTATCTGTTTTTCCCCAAACTCCGTTCCATCCAGACTGCCACTTAGCAGAGAAACATTTGTAATAACAGATTTAACTGGTTGCCCGATAGTTTCTGAACTTGGCACTTATCAAAAAATACATTTTGACGTTCCTTTAAAATCTTTACAACTCAGTTTTAAAAAATAGATGTTTTTATCGTTCACTCTGTTGTAGTGTGTTCTGTAGATGTGTCACTGGAAAGGAAAATTCAATCTGTTTCGGAGTGTTTTTTAACTTTATCTGACAAAATATATACATAGAAAGCTAAATATCACAAAGCAAGCACCTCAACCTGAAGCTTGTTTGAAAATATTTAGACAGAGTAGGAAAAGATTTAGGACATTGCAGTGACCCTCTTTTTCTCTTATTTATTTGAAATTTTTATATATAACGAATCAAGCTTAATTCATTATTGCTGATTGTTTAATTATATTTCACCAAATATTTCCAGCTCATTTAAAATTGTCCATTTTTCCCCCTCTTTATGAGATACTTCATACAGAAGAAGGCAGGAAACAGTGAGTCAGATGCTCATTTCTTTGATTATTATGTTACTTGAAATAACTAGTGTTTTCATGTTGTGCTGATATAAATCACTGCTTTCATCTGATTTGGGCAAGGCAGTTGAACATGTCAAATTAATATGATAAAATGCAGCCAAGTTAGATTGAATTGCTGAGCTTCTAAATTAAAAACCATCGTATTTTCCAAAATACTTAATACTTCTTTCCTCTTATATGCTTTGATGTACCAAATAGTATTTCCCCATTGACTCTCATTCAGTAATGAAAATGATAAAAGGAAACACACACAACCTGGAGTCATGTAGTTGAGTGTAGATCTTGACTAAACCATGACTAAAATGTTGCTTTAGAGGAATAAACCTGATCCAGGTTCGATGCCTGAGACAGGGCACTCAGGGCTGGTGCACTGGGACAACCCTGAGAGATGAGATGGGAGGAAGGTGGAAGGGGGGTTCAGTTTGGAGGACACGTTTACACCCGTGGTTGATTCATGTCAATGAATGGTGAAAACCACTACAATATTGTAAAGTAATTAGCCTCCAATTAAAATAAATTAATTTAAAAAAAAGAAAATAAAACTTATCCTAGCCTCAGTTTCAACCCTTGAAAAATGGGAATAAAATGAGCTCTGATCTAATATAAAAATTTAAAGTAAGATATTAGTATTAGTTTCCCCAAACTTCTTCTTAAGTAATTAAATAGTACAATAGATCTTTGAGAGAAACAGATAGCAACCACATTAGTTCAAAAAAAGAAAAGCCAAGGAAAGTGAATATCAGGTGCTCACTTTAAAATGAAAATTGTTTATCACAGAAAATAATAAACTCAACAATGCCATAGTCCATTTTTTTTTTACTTCCTATTCTGAGAAATTTTCCTACTTGCATTGCATTTAGCTTACTTAACTAAGCATTATATCATCAAACTTTAATTCTTCTCTATCAAAGGTCAGCAGACTTTTTCAATTAGTGGCCACATAGTAAATATTTTTGAAGAAAGAGGAAGCCTGGCATGCTGCAGTCCATGGGGTCACAGAGTCAGACATGACTTACTGACTGAACAACAACAACAAGTAAATATTTTTATCTTTGTGGATCTTATACACCCCTCACTTTATCTTCTTCTGGCCAACTAAGTAAGAAAGGATTCATCCTTCTCTGTCAAATTTCCTAAGTCCCTACAAACAAGCTTCCTTCTCTGTCTAATTCTTATCACATATTCCACTGAATAAGAGTCATTTCTGATATTTTAACTTTGCTACTTAATGTAGATGGTCCTTGCAGCTTTGTACCTTTTATATATCTGCCAACACAGTCCTGAATGTCAGCTGCTCAACAGATACTGCTAATTAATCTTATTAAAACAATTTATAAGGCTGGCCCAACAAATCCATCTTAAATAGCTCATTTCTGTATTTTTCAAAAGATAACTGATAATTTTTTGTTATTTTATTTTCAAGAAACCAAATGTAGTGACATAGTTGTTTAATCACACAATATAAATCTTACCATAGAGGAATAGAAATAAGTAGAAAATGTTATCTTCATTTAGGAATTTAAATAATGCTCTAAACTGAAAAACTAATGTTTTAGTCATTAGTACTTTTCTCTTTATTTTACATCACTTATATATATGGATTATTTTAAATTAGCTTAATGAGTTATAATTAACTTATAAAGAATATCAGCATCTTTTTTAACATAGCATTTTTATGTGTATAATTCCATGAGTTTTTTGAAGAAGAGTCATGGAAACACAATCATAATCATGACATAGGACATTTCCATTAACTACAGAAAGTTCTCTGAGAAAGGTCCTCACCAGGGCTTCCCTGGTGTCTCAGACTGTAACGAATCTACCTTCAATGCAGGAGACCCAGGTTCAATCTGTGGGTTGAGAAGATCACCTAGAGAAGAAAATGGCAACCCACAACAATATTATTACCTGGAGAATTCCGTGGACAGAGGAGCCTAGCAGGCCACAGTCCATGGGATGTCAAAGAGTTGGACATGACTAAGTGACTGACACACACACAGAGAAAGCTCTCTAATGCCTCTTCTCAGTCACTTTTTCCCCACAGCTCCCATCGTTGGCATCCAGTAATCTGCTTTTTGTCCTTAAATGTTGTCTTCTCCAGAAATTCTTTTAAAGGAAATCATGCAATGCGTGGTCTATAAGCCTGGCTGCTTTCCCTTAGTATAATGATTTTTGGATCTATACATGTTACTGAGTTAGTAGCTAGTTCTTGTTGATTGCTGAATAGTATTCCATTATCTCAATGTACCACAGTGTATTTATCCATCCACCAGTTGATGATTGTGGGCTATTGAGAATGAATGGTGGTGCAGGCTTCAATTCTCACTCCCATCAGAACCGATGATGCTCAGAAGCTCCTGGGTTGGCAACACCAACCTGTGAGGTGCTGCTGTGAAGCCCCAATCTGAGACCACTGACTTCTAAGGCCCAGAAACCTGATGCCATTCTGACTTGCCCATACTCCAGGAGAGTTTCTTGAAGGCAAAGAGAGAACAGAGAGAACACCTCAAGAGAGAGAGAACTGTATTAAAAATCTGCTATAGTGAACAAGATGGCGGAGGAGTAAGTGAATGTGCAGTACATTGCTCTCCACAGATACATCAGGAATGCACCTTCAGACACAGAAGTGCATGCAAAACACCAGCTGAAAGTGGACAGGAATACCTGACCAATGGAAAAGAATATATAGAACCAAGCAAAACTCAAGATCAAGCCTTGAGCCACTAGGGTGGGAGCACTGACCCCAAGACCCTAGATTACCAGAGAACTAACCCTAGGGAGTACCAAATAGTGAGAACTCACACAAAGGAAACCTCTTGAAAGAAGACCCAGCATCACTGAACCACCAGTAGCACCCTGTGCAGGAGGCCTCTTCTAAACAACAAACAAAACACAAACCCAATCATCAGCAGAGGATTACCACCTCACTCAGCCTTGCCCATCAGAGGAAAAACAAACAAGCAACAACAACAACAAACTCAACGCAAATCTCACCCTGTATGAAGCTCACACAGACCACTGGACTGACCTTAGGAAGGTAGAAAGCAAAAGGAAGAAAGAATTCAACATTGAAGCCTGGGAAAAGGAGACCTCAAACACAATTAATTAAAAATAAAATAATGAAAAGGCAGATAGATACTACAAAAATGAAGGAACAAACTAGAAACAAAGAAGTCCAAATTAATCAAGAGGAAATAGGCACACTACCTGAAAAAGAATTCATAATAATGATAATAAAGATAATCAAAAACCTTGAAAACAGAATGTAGAAAATGCAAAAATCGATTAACAAAGACACAGAAGAATTAAAGAATAAATGTACAGAGAGAAACAACACAATTACTGAAATTAAAAATACTCTGGAAAGAATCAATAGCTGAATGTCTGAAACAGAAGAATGAATCAGTGAGCTGGAAGATAAAATGGTGGAAATAACTTCTGAAGAGCAGAATAAAGTAAAAAGAATGAAAAGAACTGAGGATAGTCTCAGAGACCTCTGGGACAATATCAAAGGGACCAACATTCGAACTATAGTGGTCCCAGAAGAAGAAGAGAAAAAGAAAGGGTATGAGAAATTTTTTGAAGAGATTATAGTTGAAAATTTCCCGAACATGGAAAAAGAAATAGTCAATCAAGTCCAAGAGGCAGAAAGAGTCCCATACAGGATAAATCCAAGGAGAAACATGACAAGACACATACTAATCAAACTAACAAAGACTAAACACAAAGAAATAATATTAAAAGAAACAAGGGAAAGCAGCAAGTAACAAACAAGGGAAACCACATACACTTAACAGCTGATCTTTCAGCAGAAACTCTGCAGGCCAGAAGGGAATGGTGGGATATATTTAAAGTGCTGTAGGGGAAAAATCTACAACCAAGATTACTGTACCCAGCAAAGTTCTCATTCAAAATTGATGGAGAAATAAAAAACTTTTCAAACAAGCAAAAGTTAAGAGAATTCCGTAGCACCAAACCAACTTTACAACGAATGTTAAAGGACTTACATAGTCAAGAAATACAAGAGAAGAAAAAGATCTACAAAATCAACCTGAAACGATTAAGAAAATGGCAATAGGAACATATATATCAATAGTTACTTTAAATGTAGATGGATTAAATGCTCCAACCAAGAGACACAGATTGGCTCAATGGATACAAAAACAAGACCCATATATATGCTGTCTACAAGAAACCCACTTCAGGCCTAAAGATATATATAGACTGAAAGTGAGAGGATGGAAAAATATATTCCCTGCAAATGGGAAGCAACAGATAGCTGGAGTAGCAATCCTCATATCAGACAAAATAGACCTTAAAATAAAGAAGATTACAAGAGATAAGAAAGGATACTACATAATGATCAAGGGACCAATCCAAGAGGAAGACATAACAATTGTAAATATCCATGCACCCAACATAGGAGCACCTGAATCCATAAGACAAACACTAGCAGACATAAAAGGAGAAATTGACAGTAACACAATAATAGTAGCAGAATTTAACACCCCGCTCACACCAATGGACAGATCATCAAAACAGACAATTAATAAGGAAACACAAATCTTAAATGATACATTAGATGAGATGGATCTCATTGGAATCTTCAGGACAGTCCATCCAAATGCAGAAGAATACACTTTCTTCTCAAGTGCACAGAGAAGATTCTCCAGGATAGACCACATCTTGCATCACAAATCAAGCCTCAGTAAATTTAAGAAAACTGAAATCATATCAACCATCTTCTCCGAGCAAAATGCTATGAGACTGGATATCAATTACAAGAAAAAAAACAAAAAACTGTAAGAAACACAAACACATGGAGATTAAACAATACATTTCTACGTGACCAACAGGTTACTGAAGAAATAAAACAGGAATTAAAAAAAATTCTAGAAGCAAATAAGAATGAAAGCACGACAACTCAAAACCTATGGGATGCAGCAAAAGCAGCTCTAAGAGGGAAGTTTATAGCAGTACAATCCTACCTTAAGAAAGAAGAGAAACATCAAATAGACAATCTAACTTTACACCTAAAACAACTGGAAAAAGAAGAACAAAAACCCCCAAAATTAGTAGAAGGAAAGAAATCATAAAGATCTTAGCAGATATAAATTAAAAAAATGAAATAAACAATAGTCAAGAATAATAAACTAAAAGCTGTTTCTTTGAGAAGATAAACAAAATTGAAAAACCTTTAGCCAGACTCATCAAGAAAAATAGAGAGAAGAATCAAATCAACAAAATTAGAAATGAAAAAGGAAAGGTTACAACAGACAATGAAGAAATACAAAGGATTATAAGAGACTTGTATGAACAACTATATGGCAATAAAATAGATAACCTGGAAGAAATGGACAGATCCTTAGAAAAGTTCAATCTTCCAAGACTGAACCAGGAAGAAACAG
The DNA here is from genome assembly GCF_054371585.1 of Giraffa tippelskirchi. Classification (NCBI taxonomy): domain Eukaryota; kingdom Metazoa; phylum Chordata; class Mammalia; order Artiodactyla; family Giraffidae; genus Giraffa; species Giraffa tippelskirchi. The sequence continues at coordinate 86,468,057 of NC_137285.1, read as the reverse complement.
AAGTTATGAATTACCCAATTACAAGCACTGGAATTGAAGCTGTGATGAAAAACCTCCCCCAAAACAAAACCCAAGGACCAGACAGCTTCACTGGAGAATTCTATCAAACATTTGGTGGTGGTTTAGTCGCTAAGTCGTGTCCAACTCTTGTGACACCCCCGTGGACAGAGGAGGCTGACAAGCTACAGTCCATGGGATTCTCCAAGCAAAAATACTGTAGTGGGTTGCCATTTCCTACTCTAAACATTTAGAGAAGAACTAATGCCTATCCTTCTGAAACTCTTCCAAAAAATTGCAGAGGAAGGAACACTTCCAAACTCATTTTATGAGGCCACCATCACCCTAATACCAAAACCAGACAAAGAAAACACACAAAACACACAAAAAAGAAAACTACAGGTCAATATCACTGATGAACATAGATGCAAAAATCCTCAACAAAATTTTAGTGAACAGAATTCAGCAACACATCAAAAAGTTCATACACCATGATCAAGCTGGGTTTATTCCAGGGAAACAAGAATTCTTCAATATACACAAATCAAACAATGTGATACACCATAATAACAAACTGAAAGATAAAAACCATACGACAATCTCAATAGATACAGAAAAAGCCTTTGACAAAATTCAGGACCACTTATGATTAAAACTCTTCAAAAAATGGAAAAGAAGGAATCAACCTCAACGTAGTAAAGGCCATATATGATAAGCCCACAGCAAACATAGTTCTCAGTGGTGAAAAACTGAAAGCATCCCCCCAAGACCAGGAACAAGACAAGGGTGTCCACTTTCACCACTATTATTCAACATAGTTCTGGAAGTCCTAGCTACAGCAATCAGAGAAGAAAAAGAAATAGAAAAAATGCAGACCAGAAAAGAAGAAGTAAAGCTCTCACTGTTTGCAGATTACATGATACTGTACGTAGAAAACCCTAAAAATAGTATCAGAAAATTATGAGAGCTAATCAGTGAATTTAGCAAAGTTGCAGGATACAAAATCAATACACAGAAATCACTTGCATTTCTATATACTGACAATGAAAAATCAGAAAGAGAAATGAAGGAATTAATCACATTCACCATTGCAACAAAGATAAATATCTAGGAATAAACTTACCTAAGGAGACAAAATAACTAATGAAAGAAAACAAAAATGACATATAAACAGATGGAGAGATATTCCATGTCCTTGAGTAGGAAGAATCAATGTAGTGAAAATGACTATACTACCAAACACAATCTACAGATTCAATGCAACCCCTATCAAATTACAAATGGAATTTTTCACAGAACTAGAACAAAAAAATTCACATTTCATATGGAAACACAAAAGACCCCAAATAGCCAAAGCAGTCTTGAGAAAGAAGAATGGAGCTGGAGGAATCAACCTTCCTGACTTCAGATTATACTACAAAGCTACAGTCAACAAGACAGTATGGTACTGACACAAAAACAAAAATATAGACCAATGGAACAAGATAGAAAGCCCAGAAATAAACCCATGCACCTATGGGTACCTTATTTTTGACAAAGGAGGCAAAATTGTACAATGGGGCAAAGACAGCCTCTTCAATAAATGGTGCTGAGAAAACTGCACAGCTACATGTAAAAGAATGAAATTAGAACACTTCCTAACACTATACACAAAGATAAACTCAAAATGGATTAAAGAGCTACATGTAAGACCAGCAACTATAAAATGCTTAGAGGAAAACATAGGCAGAACACTTGATGACATAAATCAAAGCAAGATCCTCTATGACCCAACTCCTACAGTAATGGAAAAAAAAAAAAAAAAGTAAAAAAGTGGGACCTGAATAAACTTAAAAACTTTTGCACAGCGAAGGAAACTATAAGCAAAGGGAACACTCTTGCACTGTTGATGGGAATGTAAATTGATACAGCCACTATGGAAGATGGTATGTAAATTCCTTAAAAAACTAGGAATAAAACCATAATATGACCCAGCAATCCCACTCCTAGCCATATACCCTCAGGAAACCAAAACTGAAAAAGACACATGTATCCACTGTTCATTGCAGCTCTATTTACAATAGCTAGAACATGGAAGCAACCTAGAGGTCCATCAACAGATGAATGGATAGAGAAGTTTTTGTGCATATACACAATGGAATATTACTCAGCCATGTAAAATAACACATTTGAGTCGGTTCTAATGAGGTGGATGAAACTAGAACCTATTATACAGAATGAAGTAAGTCAGAAAGAGAAAGATACATATCATATTCTAGTGTATATATACTGAATCTAGAAAAATGGTACTGAAGAATTTATTTACAGGGCAGCAATGGAGAAACAGACATAAAGAATAGAGGGAGAGGAGGAGAGGGAACTTGTGTCAGAATGTTATTGGACTGAAGGCATCATATTATGAAAAGCGACACTGACTATTGATTAAGTGTGAACTCTTGAGCCTGACTGCTTGTGTTCAAACATCAGCTCTGTCTCTGTCTCTGACTGTTTTTTTATGAGACATCAATGTTTTAATGGATAGGGGATCCTACACATTGGAAGCAGGATCCTGGAGTGACATCCCACCATGTGCAGTGAATGGTTGGCAGGACATGGTGGGAGTCTTTGCTCCCAGTGGGGGAAAGCGAGGTTACCCTAGTTCTGTCTCTTGAGTGTTTTATATACGTTCAACATTAAATGATATCTTTACCTAAAAAAAAAAAAAAAAAAGAATAGACTTATGGACATGGGGAGAGGAAAAGAGAGGGTGAGATGTATGGAAAGAGTAACATGGAAGCTTACATCACCATATGTAAAATAGATAGCCAACGGGAATTTGCTGTGTGGCTCAGGAAACTCAAACAGGGGCTGTGTATCAAGCTAGAGGGGTGGGGTGGGGAGGGAGATGGGAGGGAAGTTCAAAAGGGAGGGGATATATGTACACCTATGGCTGATTCATGTTGAGGTTTGACAGAAAACAGCAAAATTCTGTAGAGCGATTATCCTTCAATTATAAAATAAATAAATTATAAAGAAAGAATAAATGGCTATGAGCATTAGTGTATAAACATTTAAGTGCTGAATATATGTCCTTGTGAGATTTTTAAAACTTTTATATTATGGGTATAATATATAACCTTCATTTTTTCCATGACTGTATCTTGATCTTAGCATTTATATGTATGTGATAGATATAATAATATGAAAATCTCCTTCCTTTTCTTGTTATGTTTTTATCATTCTGTGCTTGAAAATTTATACAAAATTTTAATTCCAGTATCTGATGTTATTTTCCTCTTGGAGTGATATATACATTTTTCTTTTCTGTAAATTTGTCATTCAGATGCTCAATCATGTCCAACTGTTTCTGGCCCTATGGACTGCAGCATGCCAGGCTTCCCTGTCCTTCACCAGCCCCCGGAGCTTGCTCAAACTCGTGTCCATTGAGTTGGTGATACCATCCAACCATCCCATCCTCTAACCTCTGTCGTCCCCTTCTCTTCCTGCCTTCAGTCTTTCCCAGCATCAGGCTCTTTTCTAATGAGTAGCTCTTTGCATCAGGTGCCCAAAGTATTGGAGCTTCACCTTCAGTATCAGTCCTTCCAATGAATTTTCAGAACTGATTTCCTTTAGGATTGACTGGTTTGACTCTGTGCGGTCCAAGAGACTCTCAAGAGTCTTCTCTAACAACAAAGTTCAAAAGCATCAATCCTTTGGTGCTCAGCCTTCTTTATGGTCTAACTCTCACATCCATACATGACTCCTAGAAAAATCATAGCTTTGACTAGATGGACATTTGTTGGCAAAGTAATGTCTCTGCTTTTTAATATGCTGTCTAGGTTGTTCATAGCTTTTCTTCCAAGGAGCAAGTGTTTTTAATTTCATGGCTACAGTCACCAACTGCAGTGATTTTGGAGCCCAAGCGAACAGTCTGTCACTGATTCTATTGTTTCCCCATCTATTTGCCATGAAGTGATGGGACCGGATGTCATGATCATAGTGTTTTGAATGTGGAATTTTAAGCCAGCTTTTTCACTCTCCTCTTTACTTTCATCAAGAGGCTCTTTAGTTCTTCTTCACTTTCTGCCATAAAGGTGGTGTCATCTACATATCTGAGGTTATTTATGTACTTGATTTCAGCTTATGCTTCATCCAGTCTGGCATTTCACTTGATGTACTCTGCATGGAAGTTAAATAACCAGGGTGACAATATACAGCCTTGTTGTATTCCTTTCCCAATTTGGAACCGGTCCATTTTTCCATGTCCAATTCTAACTGTTGCTTCCTGACCTGCATACAGGTTTCTCAGGAGACAGGTAAAGTGGTCTGGTATTCCCATGTCTTTAAGAATTTTCCAGAGTTTGTTGTGATACACACAGTCAAAGGCTTTCACATAGTCAGTGAGGCAGAAGTAGATGTTTTTTTTCTGGATTTATCTTGCTTTTTCTATGATCCAACAGATGTTGGCAGTTTGATCTCTGGTTCCTCTGCGTTTTCTAAATCCAGCTTAAACATCTGGAAGTTCACAGTTCATGTACTGTTGTAACCTAGCTTGGAAAATTTTGATCATTACTTTGCTAGTGTGTGAGATGAGTGCAATTGTGCAGTAGTTTGAACATTCTTTGGCATTGCCTTTCTTTGAAATTGGAATGAATACTGACCTTTTCCAGTCCTGTGGCCACTGCTGAGTTTTCCAAATTTGTTGGCATATTGAGTGCAGCAATTTCACAGCATCATCTTTCAGGATTTGAAAGAGCTCAGCTGGAATTCCATCACCTCCACTATCTTTGTTTGTAGTGATGCTTCCTAAGGCTCATTTGACTTCACAATCTTGGATGTCTGGATCTACGAAAGTGATCGCACCATCATGCTTATCTCTAAATATGGTATTGTTATAACAGACATATTTCTGTAAATATGGAGTCTTTATAACATACATATTTTCTTTTTTTTTTTAACAAATTTATTTATTTTAGTTGGGGGCTAATTACTTTACAATATTGTAATAGTTTTTGCCATACATTGACATGAATCAGCCATGGGTTTACATGTGTTCCCCTTCCTGGACCCCCCACCCACCTCCCTCCCCATCCCATCCCTCTGAGTCATCCCATTGCCCCGGCCCTGAGCCCTTGTCTCATGCATCGAACATGGAATGGTGTTCTGGGCGAACATGGTGTTCTAGGGAGAATAGCATTGAAACATGTATATTATATGTGAAACAGAACACCATACATATTTTCTTTCAATGTTAAGATCTCTTTTCATTTCTATTAAAAAATAGAAGATGCTAATGCAGATGCCATTGAAATGATTACACAAATAACAGCAGTTGTATTTATTTATTTTTTCTTTCTTTCCCTTGAAGAATCTTTTTCTTAACACAGAAATTTTAGCTATATCTATGCAGTGGCCAGACAGAATCATTTGAAATGTTAACTACCTGCACATATTAATTGACATATTTCTCAGTTTAAATACCAACAGATAACTGGTAGAGATCCCAGTGTATATGCAAGGACCATGTATACATGACAAAACCCATCAGAATTTATATTTGCCCCATATGAACATTATCTAAATTATTATTATCACTTTCTTCCCTATTTCCATTTCTTTCAAAGAAGCAGACAAAACAATGGTTCAAGCAAAACTGATAATAATCTGTGATGGAATTAAAAAATAAACTAAGGATAAATAATATAAAGTTTGTCAATCATGAAACATATAGATGTTTATGTTGCAAAAGTCATAAAATCAAGAAGGGAAAACTGCATCTCCAACCCATATTCATCTTTATATATATGTATATTTGAGACTCCACTTGCAATGTGGGAGACCTTGATTTGATCTCTAGGTTGTGAAGATTCCTTGGAAAAGGAAATGGCTATTCACTGCAGTATTCTTGCCTGAAGTATTCCATGGACAGAAACACCTAGAAGGCTATAGTCCATGGAGTTGCAAAGAGTCGGACACAACTGAGCAACTTTCACTTTCACATATTTGTATCTACATCAATATCTTTATATTTGTTTTATAAGATACAAGGAAATTAACAAATCAATAACTTCTTGATATCTTTCAGATTCTTATAAAAAAATGTGACCTGGAAGTAGTATATTAAAACTAGTCTTTTTCAATCAGGGTTCCACAAGGAAATCAAACTCTGCAGATGATTTGGATGACTGTTTTCTCAGTTGTTTCAAAGATAGTACATAGCTAGTAACATTCTAAAAGAACAGAAGTTAGTTCATATATACAGTACATACCTTAGGACATTCAAGATTACATTTTTAATAAGAAAAATGTGGGAAATATGACTGTCTAATCTCCAATTTTATTTTAATGGCTGCACAGTATTCTAGAAAAATAATTTAATTTATATAACCTCTACCCTTATAGTTGACATCTGAACATTTTAAAAACTTTTATTTTTGCTATAAATAGCCTTGCCATGAACACTTATAGATATCTGCGCATATTCTAAATTATTTCTTTGTACTAAATTCCAAAAGATGGAACTTCCTTGAGAAAGAATTAGCAGTAAAGTGGTTGATAAGTATTGTCAAAATGCTCTCCAAAAATAATGCCACAGTGCAAAATAGCTTCATCTAGTGATCCCTGCACTAGTTGTGAAGCTCTCTCCTTAGTCCACTTGAGTTCTGTTTAGTATTGCTCTTTGCCAAACCTCTGAACTTCAAACTGTTGGACTTTGCTAGTCCGCGGTCACGGAGGTCGTGTGTAGAGCAGAAAGAACGGCTGTGTTCCCTGGCCCCCTTTCATCCTGCCTGGCTGGAATCCAGTTCTCTCCTAGTTTTGTAAAGGGAATTCATTGCCTTACCCTCACATGTGTTCTGACTGCCTTTCTCTAGTTTCATTTTGTCCTTCTAACAGGAATAAAGTTTCCTATTCCACCACCAAACCCATTTCAAGAAAGATACTTTACAAAGTAGAAGGGCTCCAACTTCACAGCTCCAGTGTCTCTTCACTGTTCAGAGGGACAGTCATTATTTTTACCTCCTGCTGAAGACATTTGAGAGGTTGAAAAAAGAAAGTCTTTGTCAAGGATGAGAAATAGCAGGAGGTGAGGAAATAAACATCCTCCTGCCCATTGGCTGATTCACTTAAAATACAATTAGCCTGTTGCCTAAGCAAACATCTTGTTAGTTTCAGGTTAGTCAAGTTCTAAGACTATATATAGTTTCCTTTTCTTTTTTGTTTTTTCCTCCAGAGAGTAATAGGAACTAGGCAAGCGTTCTCTAATTAGTCCTTTGAATGCCTTCACCTTTTCTTTTTCCTTTCTTCAAAAGGACACTGCCTGCTGTTAGGTGCTTAACTGCAAGTGGCATTTTTGGACTAGATGAGAAGAAATCCAGACTCTCCTATAACAGTGAAAGGGTTGTGTGTGAACCTTGTTAAAAAGTCCAAGCAATATCCAATCTTACAGCCTTATCGCTCTCTAGCCCACTGGTTGGCTGGCATCCTAGCGAGGGTCAGGTCATATGGAGGATAATAGCCTATATGGATGAAGCAGACAGATGTGACTAAGGAAATGAAGAAGGTCAAATCTCAAACACCAGTCTCATTGTTGTCCCATCATGTAAATAAAATGAGACACCTTAGGGTAGAAGGCTGGGCTAGAAGTCTGTTGTCTTAAGTGTGGGGATCTTCAGTGTGAGGTTCTACTTAAACATTAAGCACACGTTAGACAAATGTAGAAAACTATTCCTTCGTTCGGAGAAGGCAATGGCACCCCACTCCAGTACTCTTGCCTGGAAAATCCCATGGACAGAGGAGCCTGGTGGGCTGCAGTCCATGGGGTCGCTAGGAGTCGGACACGACTGAGCAACTTCACTTTCCCTTTTCACTTTCATGCATTGGAGAAGGAAATGGCAACCCACTCCAGTATTCTTGCCTCGAGAATCCCAGGGACGGCGGAGCCTGGTGGGCTGCCGTCTATGGGGTCGCACAGAGTCGGACACGACTGAAGCAACTTAGCAGCATTCCTTCGTTAAAAACAAGCAAAAGAAAACAATATTTATTGAATTCTCACTGCATAAAAGGCAAAAAGGTAAGCTTATGCATGGATTAATCAAATTAATACAATACCTATAAAATAAGTCTTTATATTATTAACATTATTTTATTTTATAGATGATAAAAAGGAAAAAGATAATTCCAGCTAAAGATTCTATGATTTTTCTAAATTTATCTGTGTATTTAGGATAGCCTTTTAAAAACTGTTTTAGCATCTTGTTAAGGAAAATTCCCTTAGACCCATAAAAATAGAGTAAGCAGTGTGACTCTAATTAGAATATCCTCATGTATGACTGGGGAGAGGGCAAGTCAGCTGCTAAGAGCTGAAGTCCCAAGATTGTTCTGCAAAGCTGGTCTGGAGGTTAGTGATATAAATGGTTTCTCTTATGCTGTTCTTACATATCGCAAAGAAGCATTAAGTTAACAAGCCTCAAAAATGAGTGCCCTTAGACATGGCGGATCATTCATTGGAACGGTTCTTCTCCTCGGGGAGAGTGAAAGTCTGGAGAGAGAGAGAACTGGCTGACCTCGCCCAATTAACACAATACCGACGCAGGCAGAACAGCAGGCAGTGACAGGGCTGAGCTGCAGGGACGTGTGTCCCCCGAGCTGTGGTCCAGGTTATGTCAACAAGGATCAATCTGGGTGCCATTTCAGTGACTCTCTATTGGACACAAGAGAAAGACATAAGGGAGAAAGATAAGGGAAAACTATGGGCTATTTTTTTAAACGTACTTGGGAACTGTGTTTTCCCCTTAGGAAATGAGCTCTTTCTAAGCCTGTGTGCAGCTGCACTCTGAAGCTTGACAAACAGTTCAGGCAGATGGGAAAAGACTGTAATAGCAGCACTGCTTTTCCAATGGAAACTGACACTCCTAAATGTTACAGTGCTTCAGCTTGAAGTTTAACTAATAGATAGTCTTTAATCAAGAAATTGAAACAGGCAGCAGTATACTGTAGAAGATTCAACCTGTACTGAAAATACACACCATCCATTTTGTATTTTTCCTTGTGTTTAATAAAAGAAAATGAAAAACTCCAAAAAGCCTATTATTAAAAATACAGAATTTTACTTTCTTTTTGGGGTAAGTTTGTATCATGCAATCTGTCTCTAAATCTTTTAAAATAAATATTATCTCCTTTTTATAAGAATGGTGTTGAAAAGAAATCAACGATGAACTCAGATTTTGAATGATTTTATGGAAGAGGGGTTGTGATTTGTACTAATACAGTTTCTATGTTTCTAGAGCTTCCAAAACCAGTATAACATAGGCCAAGGGGCTCCCTATGTTAGGAAGGTTTTCACAGTTTCAATTACTTCCTTAAATTCTGGTTGCAACTTTACTTTTTTCTCTCTGTTTTGTACAAATTTAAACAAAAAACCCTAATCTCATCTAATCTCAGTTTCAAGTCTATAAAACAGATAATCATATTATTACAAATGATAGAGAATGGTTGGCAAAATGTCTGGCACATAGTAACTGCTTAATATATTTATAAGTACAAAGACACTTATTATGTGACATTTGAGAAGTAAATTTCATTCTTTAGAACAACAAAATCTTGTATCTCCTTGGGGAATCAAGGCATATGACTGGAAAGGAAGGAAGCTTTTACATCCCTAAAGTATAGGCCAAGCCAGATGGGAAAAAATAGGCTATTAATTCAATGTCGACTGAGTTAAGATAACCTTGGAATTTTTGTCCTTGTATATAGAGTTGTCCTGTCTCAAAAATCTTCTTTAGCTAAAAGACATTCTGAATTAATAACATAATTTCATTTTAAATGTTTTCGAGGCACCAAGCATGAAGCTATGTACTTTGCTTGTTACTTCTATTTAATCTTTACAAAATAGTATGAAGCAACACACACCTCCGTTTTCAAAAGAGGATAATAAAGACTGAGGAACATTCAGTAACTTGCCCAAGGTTACAGAAAGAATAAGTGATGAAGGCAAGGCTTAAGCAATCAAAAGCTAGAAATCTAGCTGAAAGAAAAAAAAAAATCTGTCTTGTCTCTGAATTAGTGTGTACTTTATTTGACTCAGTCTAGATTCTGAGTTCTTTGGATTTATTACCCCTGGTCAACACAGACATTAGTGTAGCTTTGCCAGGAGTAGACTGCTTTCAATTGAACTGCTTTACCAGACTTCCAGATTTTCTACAGTAATTTCTATATTAAAAAATGAAACAAATATGGAATCTTATGTCATACTAATAAAATGCCTTAAAACAGTAATTTAATAATCTGTAAATTTCTCTAACAATATAAGAAATCTATTCCTTTCTTCTCTGTTTAACATAGACTCCATGTGCTTTTAATATTCATGCAAACTGGTTTCCTCCTTTTCTATTATTTCTACCATAAATTTACGTTTTGTTTCCATTCTCTTGGATTAATTTATATTGACTTATTTTCAGTACAATCAAGTAAGTTCTGTAAATACATATCTCATTATTTTTTAAGTGTGGAGTAAAATAATCTCAAATGACTCAGTAAAAAGAAGTAAATTAGATACATTGTTTCAGATTTCACACACAATTTGCAACTCTATATACTTGTAAGGTGAATTATTTATGCAGAATAAAACAACTGGACTGCTCATGAAACTGAACTTCCTTCTACACCCTTATACCTTTTATATAAGGAAGAGGAAAATGACAATCTGACAGTGTCCATATGGTGTCATTGTGTCAATCCAGTCTTTGACTTTTTTCCATTATTTTGACAATTAATCGGGAAAAATAGCCTGAAATACTATCATTTTTAATGCATTTTAATTCATTAAATTAAAAGGAAACAATGTTTCTTAGGTTCTGTGCTATGGATATGATTGATATTTAATTCTAATTCACTTCAGCACACTATGCTGTTTACCTATTTTATATATGTATGTCATAGACTTAAAATCATGAAGGAGGTATAGTACTTTACTCTTAAAAATAAGAAGAAAAATGAAATTAAAAGAGCTAGCTTTCATCTCTCTATTATTTATAAAATGAATAAAAAGAATTATAGCTATTACCTAATAACTCAAATTCCTGGTTAATCAGAATAAGTCACTTGCAGATTAACTGAGAACAGTGGTTCACGAACAGGAGTGATTTCCCACACTGGGGCATTAGGCAATGCCTAGAGACATGTTTGACTGTCATAGCTGGAATGGGTATGGGCAGGGGGAGGGATAAGATGCTATTGGCATCTAGTGGGTAGAGGCCAGGGAGAGGCTTATTAGCCTCCTACTTATTAGCTTATTAGTATGCATATTAACATCTTACAATGCACCAGAGTGTCTCTCATAGACATCATCTCGCCTCAAATACCAATAGTACTGAGATGCAGAGCCTCCATCTAGATAAAAGGAAACTAATCCCATTGAGAAAATATTTTGCATAAGTAATACATTTATACAATTTGTACTCTTTAGTTTAGAATTAGGTAGTGTTAGTTGCTCAGTCACGTCCGACTCTTTGTGACACCATGAACTGTAGCCCGCCAGGCTTCTCCATCCATGGGATTCTCCAGGCAAGAATACTGGGATGGTTTGCTGTGCCCTCCTCCAGGGGATCTTCCTGACCCAAGGATCAATCCCCAGTCTCCTGTACTGCAGGAAGATGATTTTACTGTCTGAGTAACCAGGGAAGTCCACTCTTGAGTTTATAGGTCCTCAGAGTATCAGTATTATTGGAGAGGATTCATGCCCAGAAAAAAAAAAAAAAAAGTACTGAATAATGAACTGCTATTTGACAAAAATAAAATTTGAAAAGAAAAACAAAGAAGATGAGCAAAAAATGAGTATGATATTCCAAAGTTATTAAAATTGAAATGGGCCCATATAGACCAGCACCCTAGTGTTCTCACAAAGATACTACGACATTTCTAATCATAAATATTCATTGAGGCATACTATTGCAGCAGTGTCAACATTATGAGGATCTCCTTGGTCACCTTCCACATATGCATTTTCATTTTTTCCCCGATGTGTCGTTTATAGAAATACTGGTGTAGGATAGTGCTTGTCCACTTGTAAAGCATAGCTATCATGCTGTGCTTTAAAATTGTGGCAATTCTATCTAAGGACTTCATTAGAGAGTTAATAAAATCAATGTCATATTGCTGTCATTCTACAGCAAAGATCCACCGCTGGAAAGCATGTGCTTTTTCCCCAGGTAGATTAAAACATTCATTTTGATGGTATTTCTTTGTAATTAAAGTAAAAGTTCAGGCTCAGTTTCAAATAATAATATAAAAACAGTACAAAGAGGCAAAATCCCCAAATGTTGGTCTGATAGCAAGAGAACTAATTAAAAAACAAGGATGACTTAGTTTTTCTTAACAAAACTTCACCACAAACTTACAGTCAGTGGTCTGAAATGAAATAAAACAAAAGAAATGTAACAGAGTTAGGTTGAAAGGGTTCTCTTAATTCTCATTTAAAATTCTTGTTTTATTCATTTCCTCTTCCAACATTTGTGAAAACTAATAATCAAATGGTTAGAATATTGATATTTATTCAAGTCTCATTTTTATCACACACCTACATATATAATAAAATGCATACATTCCCAGGGGTTCTGAAAAATTCCCTCATAAATCATTTTAATATTTTATATATTACTTTATAAAGGGAAAAACAGCACCCAGTAATTTAATTTCCAAGAAATTTATGTTATGACATTTAGTAGGAAACATTTTCACTATTGTGTTAATTCTCTGTTCATTCAATCATTACTTATTCTGTATCTGCCACTTTTCACAATACTGAGGGATATGGTGATGAACCAATAGGTAAGGTTCCTACTCTAACAAAACTCACATTGTGGTGCAGAAGACAACCAATAAGAAATATATATATGTCTGTATGTACATATGTATATATGTCTGTGTGTGTATATATATATATGTCTGTGTATATATATATAAATATATGTGAGAGAGAGAGAATGAAAGAGGAATGATAAGGCTGGTTTAGGTGAGTTGGCTAGAGAGCACTGCCCAGAGGTAGCCATCTGAAGAGTGATCTGAAAAGAAGTCAAGTAGTGAGCCACAAAAGGATCGGGAAGAATAATGTTTCAGACTAAGGTAACAAATTAATGTACATGTGTTAGGTTGAAAATTAACAGCAAGAAGGCCAGGGAGGCTTGGGTGAATTGAAGAAAGGAAAGACAGTGTTACAGTTAAAGCAATATCCAGGGGCAAAATCACATAGACTCTTATAAGATTTATAAAATTCTATTACCAACGGTTGAAGAAACAATATAAGAAAGCATCTTATTTTACTTATGATGAAATAACAAAAAAGTGCATTCATCATCAGAAAAGGAGAAAAGGTTTATAGACTGTTCCCTGGACACTGTAGTGAGCTGGACACTATTTTAAACAGCTGGAGAAATGACATGCAAGAATACTCTGGTGCCACTCAAGATATCCCCAACTATCTTTAATGGAAATATGACATTCTTTCTAAAGTCTCTAAATATAAATTACTTGAAGTAACTTTAATTTTTTAATTAATTTAATTTAATCGATGGCATGTTTGTTCAGTAAGCATATGACACAGCCCCTGCTCTATGATATACATATAATCCAAGAGGGAAACCGATGTAGCCACATAGAACAGAGGACAATGAGAGAACGTAGTCAGTACCAATACAAGAGGAGCTTTTGTTTATGATGAATAGGGATTTGGGAGGCCATAAAATATATTTAATACAAAAACATTTTTGAAAGTGAAACAAGAGAGTATTAATAATCCTACTGGAGAAAATGCTGTAAATGGTGTATATTGTCACTATTTCAAGCAAATCAGGATACAAGTTAATGATATGTCCATAATATTTCAGAAAAGAAGAGTTAAAAGTGACTCCTGATGGTTTCTTCAAGAAAACAGCACCTGTGCTTGGTTTGTGTATAGGCATGTGATCGGGCAGAAGGAAGGAGGGAATATATTCTAGTCCAGGGAAATTACATTGTAAGAAACATGTCAATATGAGAATCACTCTAAGATGAAGCACTGATGATTGTGAAGAGTGGCAGATAATATTGAGGGGTATAAGAAAGAAATGTGTTGAGGCAAAGAGCAGAAGAGACAATAGTAAGTTTTAAATTCCATGAAAGAGTCTTGTACAAGAGACAAGCGTGTGCCATGAATAGAGTAAAAATACTCCTAAACTCCAATTTGATGTCAGTTGGAAATATTATGAAGCAACAGATAGTATAAAAGGTACAGATATTTTAATACTGCATAATCTATATGTTGTATGATAAATTGGAATAAGAATAGCATATATGTATGTTACTGACATGCACAGTCAAAGCACTCTTTTATGCATATGTGTAAGAGGCAATGTTTTATGGGGCTTTTAGTGACCGCTAGATTGATTTGGCAAATATAGTACACATAGCAAAAATTATATACATGCATATAAATATATAGGTATATATGTTTACATATATATATATGTATATATATATATATATATACACTCATGTTAGCAGTTTAGATGATAATGAAAATGTATGAATACTTACTATACTCATGAAATTATGTTAACATTTTTGTAAACATTTCTCTCAAATCCTAAGAACTAGGTGTTATTTTGCTTATTTTACAGGTGGATAAACAGAACTGAAAAAGTCAGGTAATTAGCTGAAGACCACATAGCTGCTAGATGCAAAAGTTCAAAAGCATTTTTGCATTGATATGACGTCCTTGTTTTTGTCCACAGTGCCACATTACCTTACACCAATGCATGCACTCGCTGAGTTAAGCCTCATGTGGCTCAGTTCTTGCACAGAGGTCTCAATTGAATTAGGAAGCTAGGTCCTTAGTACATATCTCATTTCACTCTACTACAACAGGGCTTCCCTGGTGGCTCAAATGGTAAAGAATCCGCCTGCAATGCAGGAGATTCGGGTTTGATCCCTGAGTCAGAAGATCATCTGGAGAAGGAAATGGCTACTCACTCCAGTATTCCTGCCTAGAGAATTCCACAGACAGAGGAGCCTGGTGGGCTACAGTTCATGGGGTTGCAGAAAGAGTTGGACACAACCGAGCAACTAACACACATGTGACAACATTCATACTAGTATCACTGGTGTCTTAAGCATTTCCTTTCACTAAGAATAAGGAATAAGTACCAGCATTTATTTTTAAAAAGTCTATCTTCCTGCTTTACCCAGTCTCTAATGTGATGTATCCTGATATTTTGTCATTTTCATTTAAGAAATTTGCATGCAGTCAGTTTCTTTAGGTGATTCCTATAAATCAGAATTCCTCATTTTTTCATCTTTAACAGTCAACTCCTAAATCAGTGGTTTCTGTGTAAATTTATTCACCTAACAACTGGTTTGCAATTCTTGAAATTTACAGTAATCCTTATAGATATACAGTTTTCCTATTTCTAATACTACAACATTGATTAATCCTGGGTCCCAAAAAAATCATAGTATTTTTTTTAGCTATATTTTTATTTTGGTTAATACTAGTCTTGTGATTTTAGAAAATATTATTAGGCAATCATGAGAATCATTAATTAACCAACAAACTAGGAACAGAGGTTTATGGAGAAAGATACATCACAGAGTCCAGGCTTGTGGAGAATACTCAGAACACATCCAAGTAATTAATTTTCAACAAAGAAGTCTGAATAAGTTTGGTTTTTAAAAAGTAAACTCCTTTCTTATCCAGAAATTAGAAAACGTGTTAAAGATTGAGGCAATACAGGAATCAACCAAAGAATAGCCAGTTTAGGAAATAGAAGTCTGCAAAACTTTTAGGCAAATTTAAAAGAGAATAAGAGAAACATGAAAAAAAAAAAACCTGATTCAGGGAAAGCCAACATATTTTTGCCATTTGAACCATTTATTTTCATAGTATATACCAGCCACTTATCTCTGAATGTCTAACATTCACATTTAAATTGAGTATTAGGCTCAATTGTGTCTGACTCTTTGCCACCTCATGGACCATAGCCTCCAGGCTCCTCTGTCTGTGGGATTCTCCAGGCAAGAATACTGGAGTGGGTTGCCATGCCTTCCTCCAGGGGATCTTCCCATCCCAGGGATGGAACCCAGGTCTTCTGTTTTGCAGGTGGATTCTTTACCATCTGAGCCACCAAGGGGAAAAAATATCAATTTTAAAGCCATATTTCATCCTTCTTAATGTGTAATTTCATTGCCCCAAAGCCTCTATTGATCATTACTGGACTTTATCATAGGGTCTATTTCATAGGCATATTTGATAATAATTACCAGAGAGGGAAGATGCAAACGAGATTATAAAGATCAAAAGCCATCTGATTTTTACAGAAAAGAAAATCTCCTGTAGAATTAGAAAACTAATAAATTCTAAATACTTTTTATACTACTTGAATTAATAGTATTACTCATACCAACTTTTCTATTTTTGTTAAAGAAATCAACTAAAAAAGTTCTAGCCAAAGTATTATGCTATGTGAGTTCAAATGAATAGAAATTTGAAGATTTATTACAGTGATTACATATTAGCAGACATAAATATGTAATTTATGATTAATATTACTTTTTCTCAAGCAGGTGAGCCATGGGGACAAACCCCTAGAGCAGAAAATAAACCATTTCAGTGTTTCTTGATAAATAGACAGTATCGACTATTTCTATATGATGCATAGTAATGTGACAAATAAATTACCTTCATTAAAGATTTGCATGAAGGATTAATGAATATTACTTAAGTGGTAAAAACATAAAAATGTTTATGAAAAATTATCTTGTGTAAGAAGTTAAGCAGCAGAGAATCTTATTATAATAATTTATCTTATCTAAAGATTCTCTAGACTTGATATCTAGACTTCTAGATCTAAAGACTCTAGAAGACTAAAGATCTCTTCAAGAAAATTAGAGATACCAGGGGAACATTTCATGTAAAAATAGGAACAATAAAGGACAGAAATGGTATGGACCTAAGAGAAGCAGAAGATATTAAGAAGAAGTGGCAAGAATACACAAAAGAACTATACAGAAAAGATATTCATGACCCAGATAACCACGATGAGGTGATCACTCGCCTAGAGCCAGACGTCCTGGAATGCGAAGTCAAGTGGGCCTTAGGAAGCATCACTACAAACAAAGATAGTGGAGTTGATGGAATTCCAGTTGAGCTATTTCCAATCCTAAAAGATGATGCTGTTAAAGTGCTGCACTCAATATGCCAGCAAATTTGGAAAACTCAGCAGTGGCCACAGGACTGGAAAAGGTCAGTTTTCATTCCAATCCCACAGGAAGGCAATGCCAAAGAATGATCAAACTACCATACAATTGTACTCATCTCACACGCTAGCAAAGTAATGATCAAAATTCTCCAAGCCAGGCTTCAACAGTACATGAACCATGAACTTCCAGATGTGCAAGCTGGATTTAGATAAAGCAGAGGAACCAGAGATCAAATTACCAAATTCATTGGATCATTGAAAAAGCAATAAAGTTCAGAAAAGCATCTACTTCTGCATTATTGACTACACAAAAGCCTTTGACTGTGTCGATTGCAACAAACTATGAAAAGTTTTTAAAGAGATGCGAATACAAAGCTGCCTGGCCAGCTTTGGCCAAAGCGAAATATGGCCAAGTTCCATATTTAAAATGCAAAGCTTAGGCTAATCACAACTCTAGAAGATTTTGTCTTCTGTGAACTTGTCTACCTAAAAGAGGGATAATTTTAAACTCGTATTTATTTCTGTTAATGTTTATCATGCAATAAATCTTGAAATTTACACTATAAAATTTGCATAGCATGACATTTAAAAAAGTTAGATATCTCTTAAAAATTCACTGTCTATTAAAAAGTTGAGTGTTTTGAATACATACTTTATGAATTTTCTTTTGCTTCAAATGCCTAGAGCTAAATTAAATTTTGTTTATTTTATTTATGTATAAATGACAAATATCTTTAGGATAAAATACATTTTACTAAATAAAATACAGAAAAATGAGTAAACTTTCTTCTACTATTCCAGATTTCCATTTTCCCTGTTTTGGAAAATTGCCCAAGATTAGTGCTTTCTACTCATCAAGTATTGCTGTCTTGTGGACCACCATTGATACCAGCAATACTGGATTATTATGCATGGGATTTTTTTTCTTTTTTTGGTTAACTATTTGGACAACTCTAAGTCTTTTAAAAAAATTTTTAATTGGAGGATAATTCCTTTACAATGCTGTGTTGGTTTGTGCCTTATAGCAACGTGAGTCAGCTGTAACTATATATCTGTAGCTATATCTATATCTATATCTCCTTCCTCTTTAGCCTCCCTCTCCCCACCCCCACCCCTCCCCTCTAAGTCAACAGAGAGCTCTGGGAGGGGCTCCCTGTGCTATACAGCAGCTCACGATTAACTATCTGTTTTTCACACATGGTAGTGTATATATGTCAATGCTTCTCTCTCAGTTTGTCTCACTGTCTCCTTCCCCTGCTGTGTCCACAAGTCCATTGCCTACATCTGCTTCTCTATTCCTGCCCTGCGCATAAGTTCATCAGTACCATTTTTCTAGATTCCATATAGTTTTAATATAAGAGGAGATCAGCAATAAGTATGCTTGTTGGCAATTGTGTACAATTGCTTTTATCCCTATGAACATCTGCACGTCAGGCATTCTGTCCTTCTATTTTACAGTAGGCTTTTATGCTAGCAGGATACACCTTTACCTTTTTACATAATAGAGGCTCTGTGATCCCAGTTTAATTAGATAGTGACTAAGTAGTTAATAGGAATTTCCAGAAACCTGCTTATGTCTAGTAAGTGGGATGTAGACACTTCTCTGAATAGTTATTTGAAGCATGAAAGTTTTAATTGGCAAAATTGGATCCTATGGTGTACATAACTCCATCTAATAGATACTTGAAATAGCTACTAATCAGGCTTTCCTTTTTTCAGATAGAGATCTGTGCTCAGTAAGACTTCTTGGTCAAGTTTTTGATCTTTGTATCTCAGTTCCCTCATTCATAAAACCGGGTTATTTATCTCAGTAAGGTTTAAATAAACTAATATACATAGAAACATTGTCTGGAACCCATTGGTGCTATAGAGTTTTACTAGATCCTATTGGGGTTACAGCCCGTTCTCTCTCATCTGGTTTTGCACTCATCTGGCAGCCGTACCTTCTTTAGAGAGAAGTGAGGTGCAGGTAGGGCTCACTGCTGGTAGCTGATAACTGGCGAATGTAGGGGAGGTGAGTATAAAAGACTGATTCTCTTCACCTTCTGTTGACTTACCAAGTCGACAGTGAAGTTTGTATTCCCAAAGCCCTAAGTGGGATTGGTCTTGTAAACTAATTTCTGGCAAGGACCACATCCTTGCTTCCTTTGTTTTTTCTTTTTACCCAGTCCTTCTTCCCTTAATCCCTTCTCCTGGAAACACTCTGTCAATGAATTACATTCAAAGGAATCCCCTTCTCAGATTCTGTTTCTAGGAAACCGACCTAAGAACATAAATGTTCACTCTTACTGTTATTGTTGTTATATTAAGTTGTCAAGTGTTCTGATTTGAGGAAGATAAACTTTTAGCTTACCTTGGTCATATCTAATGAATGAAGTACACAATCTCTGAATTCTCCATTCATCTTTTTTTTTTTCTTTCAGCTAAGCTCTTCATAATTTTGATAGGCACACCAGGTCTTATTTCTTGGCAAAGTTTTAGTAGACATATACTCTTGTTGTTCATCAAGGGCTGGTATCAGTGCACTTTAATAAGCAATTGTCGAAAGTGTAGTGTGAATGCTTTTGAATGCAAAGTTCAAAACCTAAGTTGAACCTGTGCCATGGACTATCACACCCTGTTGGGAAAATGCTGGTCTCTGATCTGATAGAGTTTACAATTCAATAAAAAATAATTTAAAAACCCCTTAGCAAAGCAAGAAATTTAGGTTGCATTTCGAAAAGAGTTAGCAATGAACTTTACATCTAGACACAGGGCTCCTGGGATTAGAAAAATGTGCCCTGTAGTGTGAAACATTCCTCAGAGAAAATGAAAATAGCTGCTGCGGCTGCTAAGTCGCTTCAGTCGTGTCCGACTCTGTGCGACCCCATAGATGGCAGCCCACCAGGCTCTGCCGTCCCTGGGATTCTCCAGGCAAGAATACTGGAGTGGGTTGCCATTTTCTTCTCCAGTGCATGAAAGGGAAAAGTGAAAGTGAAGTCGCTCAGTCGTGTCCGACTCTTAGCGACCCCATGGACTATAGCCTACCAGGCTCCTCCGTCCATGGGATTTCCCAGGCAAGAGTACTGGAGTGGGGTGCCATTGCCTTCTCCTGAAAATAGCTATTTTCACCCACTTGAACTCTAGGACTTGGAATTCACTTACTTGGAGTCTTTTGAGTTGTGGATTGTCAGAGAATGCCAGTTTACTACTGTTTCTATTATAAATACTATTTTCTTTATATTTTGTTTTTCTAAAGGTGTTTTGAGTTATATGCATATAAATTTTTGTTTTGTCTCAGTGACATTATAATTTTTAAGCAGAATGCTGTTGCTTCTGACTCTAGGTAATAAACATAATGAAAATACATGTCTCAAAAACTTATAAAAAGAAGACTTAGTACTTTGTTTTGTTCAACCAAGATAATTGAAACTATGTAATACAGCCTGTCTTTGTATTAAGATGATTCAATTTTTAAAACATATGACAAATGTCTTCTCTTGCATTTTTCACAACATCTTTAAAAATATATTGATTCTCTGAGCTCTAACTAAGTGTCAGTTAGACAACTTTCTTCTGCTGTTGCTCTCAGGATTCTTGCTTCTGGCTATGCTTTACTTTAGAGGTGAAATATTTGACACTTGTTGCAATTAAACCCAAATGTACAAGGTTCACAAAGAATCTGCACTGTACCAAATTCTATTGGAATATATCAGATCGTTTACCCTAAGCCAATAGCTACCCTTACTGAACAGTTTCTGCAAGTTGAATACTCTCATTTAAGTGACTTATGTAATCCTCAGCATAATCATGCCATTCAGATATTACTATCCTATTTTATGAATACTGAAACTGAGGTTCAATAATATTAGAATAGGCTTCCCAGGCAGCACTAGTGGTAAAGGACCCACTACCAATTCAGGAGATGTAGGAGACGCAGGTTCAATCCCTAGGTCAGGAAGATCCTCTGGAGGAGGGAATGGCAACCCACACCAGTGTTCTTGCCTGGAGAATCCCACGGACAGAGGAGCCTGATGGGCTATGGACAATAGGGTCGCTAAGAGTTGGACATGACTGAAACAGCTTAGCACTCACACACACTCACAATATTAGAATACAATAATTAAAGCAGTGTGATGCAAAGATAAAATATGACAAAATATAGGCTTAGGGTGGGTCAGATTGTATTTTTTTCTCTAAAAATTATTAGGTATAATTTTCCACTGGCTCACCCATTTGAGCCTCACAACTTTAATGTTGAAGATGATTATAGTGATGGTAATAACTACATCTAGTTCTGAAGTACTAATCTTGCATATAATATCTCATTTAACCTACAATTTCATCATTAATTGCATTTTACAGATGAGAGACTAAGTTAAATAGTTTGCACAAATGTACATAGGTCATTAGATGGTGCAGCCATCACTGGAACTATGATCTTTGTGATTCCAAAGTCCATAGTCTTATTCACTCACAACATTGCCTTCTAATCTCTGTGTATGTGTGTGACTGGCAATTGGGGGAAAATGTGCAAAGTGTTTGACTCATAGTTAATTCTCAAGTTAGTTCCTTTCCCAGCTCCACCTTATATCTACATACCTTAAACGGTGCTTTGAATATAAAAATGTATCGCTACCTACTTGTGAATATTCGAAGTTGTCTTGATCTATTTCTATCTGAAACTAGCAGCCAAAATAATCTTTAGATATGATCCATTTAATAACTCAAGTTGTCAAATCAGCTTCCTCAACAGTGACAGTGATATGTTCAAGCAGAGGTGAAATGACTGACCACCATTAAGGCTGTTAACCTGAGAGGGAGGCTGTTGTTGTTGTTCAGTCGCTAAGTTGAGTCCAGCTGTTTGTGACACTGTAGACTCCAGCACACCAGGCCTCCATGGCCCTCACCCTCTCCCAGAGTTCACCCAAGTTCACATCCATTGAACTGGTGATGTTACCCAACCATCTCATCCTCTGCCACCCTCTTCTTTTGCCTTCAGTCTTTCCCAGCCGCAGGGTCTTTTTCAATGGGTTGACTGTTCACATCACGTGGACAAAGTATTGGAGCTTCAGCTTCAGCATTAGTCCTTCCAATGAATATCCAGGGCTGATTTCCCATAGGACGGACGGGTTTGATCTCCTTGCAGTCCAAGGGACTCTCAAGAGTCTTCTCCAGCACCACAGTTCAAAAGCATCAATTCTTTGTCATTCAACCTTCTTTATGGTCCAATTCTCACATCTGTAATCACTACTTGAAAGACCATAGTTTTGACTATGTGTACCATTGTTGGCAAAGTGATGCCTTTGCTTTTTAATGCACTGTCTAGGTTTGTCATAATCTTCCTTCCAAGAAACTAGTGTCTTCTAACATGGCTGCAGTCCCCAACCATGAAAGAGGGAGGTTGGATCACCTCAAATTTAACATCCCCCTAAAACTCTGCTGAAATTACTTAACAGAATAAATCACAAATATACTTCGTAG
This sequence comes from Giraffa tippelskirchi, assembly GCF_054371585.1. Taxonomy (NCBI): domain Eukaryota; kingdom Metazoa; phylum Chordata; class Mammalia; order Artiodactyla; family Giraffidae; genus Giraffa; species Giraffa tippelskirchi. The sequence goes on along the minus strand of NC_137285.1, from coordinate 86,445,390 downwards.
TAACTTTGTCAACATGACCCTTTGTCTTTTGTTCATTGACAGTACAATCCAGATTTTTAAAACTGCTGACATTACTTCTCAGGATCTGTTTTTAGCTCAGTTATCAAATGTAATCTTTGATTTATATTCTAAAGGCCAAGATAAGTTCAAATAAATCTTAAAAAATTTGCAATCAGAAATTTAAAATATGAAAACATCTACTCTTAAAATTTAGAACTATTTATTAAATATATAGATTGTTATTTATATTCTAATTATTCATTTTCTCATCAACTATGTATTGAGCAACTACACACCAGCCATTCTGTTGGGTCCTAAGGGATATGGTGGTAAATACAGTAGATTTAGTCTCTAATCTGCAAAGAGTACTTAATGTTGCTAATAATGACATTTTCTATCACAATGCAGATATAAATCTGCAATGCAAAAAACATTGCCTTAATTTCAGATTATAACCCCTTATGCTCAGTAGTAATGGATAATTAATGGTACAACTCCCTATAATTTCCTTCACAATGTCATTAATTCTAAAATTCAAAATGGTAGCTAGCCACCAGCTACAAACTTTATATAAGCAAAATCTTCATAGTGCCAATTTTTAAAGCAGTGCCGTTTTATCCAATAACTTACCAAGTTTCATTATTCAAATATATTCACATCAATTATTTCTTCAGAACTGGAGGCAAAGGAGTCATAACAGATAAAGGAACTGTAAAACCAAAAATGTTTACAAAGCAATTAATAAATACTAAATTGTTTATAACATACACTCTATTAAGCAGCATCCAGTAAAAATTAATGAAAAAACTTATCAAACTACAAGTAAAAAGCTTAAATTAAATATTAAAACAAACTAAAACGTTCCAATGGCATAATAAAGAACAAATTATAATTATAGCTATTTTATATATCTCACATTACAAGGATAATGAAAAACAGATAAGAGCAGAGATTGTGATCCATATAGCCCATTACCTGAAAATTTTATTATAAACCATAAAACTTATATTAAAAAATAGAGAAGATTCTAATTTTTAGATTTTTCGTTTTATAGCTGACAAGGATAAAAAAAACTAGACTCCTTAAAAGAGTCACATTATTAATTGGATGGTGAACAAATCAATTGCTATATCCACTGTGTTCTCTCCAAATCTTTTGAGTCAAAGCTTCTACTATGTACACACATTATTAGGAAGAAGAATGGTTATCTTCTAACTTGCAGTTATTTAGAGAATGTTGAAATGAATTGCATATGATTACTCATTGAAATTGTTTTCAAAGACTTCAGAGAGTGCAGTATGCAGTTTTATTCCCCTTTCTCATACTTTTTAAAAAAAATTAATGGCATTGTAGTTATAAGAAATGAACATCTTTTCCCATAAGGATGATCATGTTTTTATACCCTGTAGACATAGAAATACATCATTTAAGTAATCATCTTATTTGTTAGGGGAGCAAAAGAAAGCTAGTCTGTTTCGTGACACTGAATCAATTACAGCAAGTGTGATGAAAGTCTGCAATGAACAAAGCCACAAAACCCAGACATTCGATTAGGAAAACAGAACCAACCTATAACCTTTCCCCTAAATGATAAATAAAATAAAGCTTAATATATAGCCAAGCTCACAGGAATGGGAAAAAAGCAAGCATCCGAAACAAATAGAAAAAAATCTAGGAATAAATCCTAACTAACATCTAGGAATACAATTAATCCATTAATCCTGAGGAAATTTTGGCAACAAAAGTTAATGGACGTAGACTACAGAGTCTAGGAGCTTGAGGATGATTGTTCATGCTGGTATAAAGGACAAGTCTTGGGGTCTTCCTGAGAGGGAAAGTTAGAATAAATGTCTGCACCAAACCAGGCCCTTAATGGGCTATTCTTTCAGTGAAATTCAATGGCTCTCACTGACTCAGGAAAAAAGTTAAGAAAAATCTGCCATAAGAAACCAAAACCTTAAGTCAACACAGTACAAGTTTGTAAACAAAATGTATGCTATCACAGTATAAAAAATGCACTAGAGAAATTTAACATAAAAACTTTAGGGGGCACACATTGAAGAATAATATCAAGACTTCTAAAACATTTTAAATTGTCTAAGTCAAACATACTATTAAAAAAAAAAAAAACAAAACCTTAGAAGAATGGGAAAAATCACAACTGCCCAGCTAATCTTAGCATGCTTCTGACAATGCATAATGATATTACGATTTTAATATTTAACATATCAGCTTATATTAAAATATTTTTAAGGCCAAGCATAACTGTTATGAAACAAAGTGTTATATGGGAGTAAAGAAAATGCCCCCAGAGCCAACTATGTTTTACCACTTCCTGAATCATTTTGTTATCTTCAGGTTCTGACGTACTAAAAGTAAAGTGAATGCTTGTATTTTTTTTATGAAAGTAAAGAGAAGTTTGAAAAGAATTTTAAATAAATGCTAAAAAAACATATAAGAGAAAGTAAACAGTAACTTTAAGAAAGATTTAGACGGGTTCAATATATTCATTATGGGCACAGGCAGAAAATCCAATCCAAATTCAGACTGTCAGCTTTTCTACTGTGTCCTATTTCCACTTTTTATCCTTCTTAAAATTATGAAATGCTTTGCTATATAAAGCTAAAAACTTATTTTAAAAACTAAATAAGCATTGTTGAATACCCAAATACCCATTAACCTATAAAATTTGAGAAAAAAAATGCCAATTTTGTGTAAATACTTTCTGCTATTCTAAAAATATTGTGCAAAACAGTAACTTAGTAAACACTATTGGTATAACAAAATTAGATTTCAGTTAATGATAGTCTCTAATGTGATCGTTCTCTGCTTTCTTTCTTCCAAAATTTCTAGTAATACAAATCAAAGATCGAGATGTCTCCAGTAAAGTCTAACCCAAGAGTAAATTGCAAAAAGTATCAAAATGCCTGAGTGTTGTTTCAGCAACAAATGAAACTCTCATTATAACAATTAGAGTATGCCATATGTTGTAAGGAAGGAAGGAGGGAGGGAGGAGAAGGGAGAGTAAGAAGGAGAGAGAAAAAGAAAGAGAAGAAAGGCATAAAATAGGGCTTCCCAATCCTTAGATTAGATTAGAATCACACTTGAGCTTTCTTAAAAGTTCAAGTGGTGTTATTAAACAAATAACTGTGTAGAAACGAAACTTCGAAATCTGCTCTTTCAGCTATAACACAGGTAATTCTAATGTCTATTGAGATTTTAATGCTATTGGCATACAAGTTTTTTCTTTTATTAATTCAGTTGCAATATGGTTTTGATTTCCACTCATCTATTGAAGTTGCCATTCAGTGATATCCCAAATGTCAATATTAAGTAACATTTACCTTTATTATATTTATAAGTAGTCCTACTGAGTCCTTTTTCCTTAGCTGGCATTATTTAACCTTCTTGAAATGGTTGAGCCATTGGCCTCTGTGGCACTGCATTTTCTTTATTTGCCTTGAATTTTTCCAAGGGTTGCTTCCCTCTCCCCTTCTGAACATTTTTGTTTTCTTTCTTTTATTTAGATGTTATGCTTTCCAGGGAACTATCTTCTCACCATATTTATTCTCATTTACTTACATGATTCAATTATACCAATATACCAACAACTTCCAACCACAGATTTACTCTCGTGGATTTCAGACACATGTTTACCAGCTGCTGGAACTTCTCGTGTGGATTTGCCTCAAACTCGAAATGTCCTGAAAAGGAACCAATGATCTTTCTCCTTAAACCAGTTTGACCTCATTTTTATTTAATCCTGAATTTCACATGCCATCCTCCTCCCAGCCATTCAAGGAAGATATGAAAGTGTTTCTGAACTACCTGTCTCTTCATTTGTCTTGAAAGTCTAGTCTTTGTGACTACATGAGCTGTATATAGCCCACCAGTCTCCTTTGTCCATGGAATTCTCCAGGCAAGACTACTGGAGTGGGTAGGCATTCCCTTCTCCAGGGGATCTTCCTGGCCCAGGGATCAAATCTGAGTCACCTGCATCTCAGGAGGATTCGTTACTGTCTGAGTCACCAAGGAACCCCTTCCTATGTATTTCTTGGGCTAATATCCCAATATCCTTCTTCTTGTTGCTATGATTAGGTTCTGATTCAGATTTCTTCAGCTCTTACCTTCAGTATGCAATATTGTTCCCTTAGTCCCTTCCGCAACCTTGGGCTTACTTAAATTCAGCCTTTGCAGAACCACCAGAATACCCTACTGTATCACTGTTCCTGTTCATGATGGCAATTGTCTTGCTGTTCACACTGTTCTGTTCGCTGAACCCAGGGTGGGCAAGGCACGAGCTAAGATGCTGGAAGAAGATGTGAGGAGCTGTAGGAACTTCAGACACGTTTATTCTCTCCTAGCTGGCATGGCAGCCGTAACACAGACTCTCTCTTGGCTGACGTAGCAGCTATAGCAGGAGTCAGAACATTACCATAATATAGCCATAATGGAGCCATAATATAACATAACCACGATGTTGCTCCAAAGTAGCCCCGGTGCAGCAGCAGCCAGGGCTTTCATAGTGAAACTCCTACAGGTGATGAAGCAAGGACTTCGTGACGCGCAATCACAGTGCTGTAAATGCGCTCAGCCATTCAGTTTGGTTGAGTTCAGTCGCTCAGTCGTGTCTGACTCTGCGACCCGATGGGCTGCATGCAGCATGCCAGGCCTCCCTGTCTACCACAACTCCTGGAGCTTACTCAAACTCATGTCCGTTGAGTTGGTGATGCTATTCAACCATCTCATTCTCTGTCATCGCTTTTCCATTCCACCTTCAATCGTTCCCAGCATCAGGGTCTTTTCCAAATGAGTCAGCTCTTCTCATCAGGTGGTCCAAGTAGTGGAGTTTCAGCTTCAGCATCAATCCTTCCAATGAATACTCAGGACTGATTCTCTTTAGAATTGACTAACTTGATCTCCTTGCAGCCCAAGGGACTCTGAAGAGTCTTCTCCAACACCACAGTTCAAAAGTATCAATTCTTCAGCACTCGGCTTACATCCATAGATGACTACTGGAAAAGCCATAACTTTAACTATATGCACCTTTGTTGGTAAGGTAATGTCTCTGCTTTTTAATATGCCGTCTAGGTTTGTCATATCTTTTCTTCCAGGGAGCACGCGTCTTTTAATTTCATGGCTGCAGTCACCATCTGCAGTGTTTTTGGAGCCCAAGAAAATAAAGTCTATAACTGTTTCCATTGTTTCCCCATCTATTTGCCGTGAAGTGATGGGACCAGATGCCATGACCGGATCTCAGACGTTGCATAATCATTATTCACAAAACATGGGGCAAGAGCGAGAGGCCATGGGGCGAGAGAGCCTGACCACGCCATCTTGGCTAATTTGCTCTTTCCTTAAATTCCACCCCTTCAGGGTCTCTCACCTCACAGTCCACATGCAATCCATCGCTTGTGATGGTCCTTCACCTGTGATGGTCCCTCGCCGAGTAAAACTGGCCCTTGAATTTACATCTTGCAACAGCAGTAGATGCTACAACAACAAACAGCTACATCCCCAACACATACCGAAACCCAACGCCAGGTGTCACATGAAACTCATGTTGCAGTCCTTGCCCTCATGGGGCTAGAAGAGCCACCCACTACATGTGGAGTGCTTTTATCTTCCTTGGCCAAGTCTAGTCCACCGGTTGTCCTTGTAAAATTGCAGGAAAGCCTCCACAGGGTCAGTTCCACACCTTCAGGCTTTTTCGTTAAGGACCTGCAAAAACCCTCTACAGGCGCCAGGCCCACCCCTTCAAGGAGGGAATTTTTGGCATTCACAGGGCACCACATGATTGCAAATGCTCTCACACTGTTCTAACTCTGCAAGAGAATCAAAAGTTAGTAGCACATAACAGGACATAGTCTTTACAGTTCACTGCTCTAAATCTACATTATAGGGCACAGCATAAACCTACATCATACATTATAGGACAAAGCCTTTACAGTATACTTCTGCATAGGGAGCCTTCCAATTTCCAAAGGTCAGGACACAGCCTCTGGCTTGCTGTAAACAAGGTTGCATTCAGCACTGGGGTCAACCAGTGCCATTATTCTCTGTACATTGGCTAGTGACCAGTGAATTAAAAGTTCTACATGTCGTCTCTGGTCCCTGACTCTTCAGGAGGGTGCCTTGGTCTGAGCCCTACTCAGAGTGGAAAAAGGCATCATCTAAAGGAACATTCATGGGCACCATGTACTCTTTTAACTGAACCACCTGAACCTCTTGCTGTGAATGCTTCCCAAACTTGGTAAACTGCTGTTCTGGTCTCAGTTGCCTCCACAGCTCTGGGAGCAGAGCATTGGGCTGTCTATCAATTTTATTTGTCAATTCCCGCTGCCAGCAAATCAGCCCACATGTGCATTCTCATCACCAGGAGGCAGCCTTTACCAGCTCGGGCCCCCTTCAGGGTCTTCATGCTTCTAATCCCCTTTGCCTCCTGCCATCCCTCTGTTTCTCCCAAGCTAGCCACTATCGAGGTCACCTCATAGATGGGGCACCACACGCAGGTCACAAGAAGAGCAGTCCTGGATTCAAAAGTGGTAGATGGGGCGTTGTTCAAAGTGGCATAATAAAATCTCCAGTAAAATGCTTGTCATCTGGGCCTCAGGTATTTAGGTTAAATATCAACACCTCATGCCCAGTTTTCTCACCATGTGGGTCAACTTGGCGTAGATAAGCCATTTACTCACACTCTCCAGGAGCTCGCCCATGTTTGACTACATAGTGTGGCTGGCAGCATTAATCCATTCCATGAAGGCACGTGTGTGGTTAGGCCTCCCTTGCATGAGTAGTTTAGCATTCTGCAACCTTTGTCTCAACGAGGGGTAAATGGTTATAGATGCCAACCCTCCAAAACAACTGCAGCCATTAAATTAAAAGACGTTTGCTCCTTGTAAGGAAAGTTATGACCAACCTAGACAGTATATTAAAAAGTGGAGACATTACTTTGACAGCAAAGGTCCATCTAGTCAAAGCTATGGTTTTTCCAATAGTCATGTCTGGATCTGAGAGTTGGGCTACAAAGAAAGCTGAGCACAGAAGAATTGATGCTTTTGAAATGTGGTGTTGGAGAAGACTCTTGAGAATCCCTTGGACAGCAAAGACATCCAACCAGTCCATCTTAAAGGAAATCAGTCCTGAATGTTTATTGGAAGAACTGATGCTGAAGCTGAAACTCCAATACTTTGGCCAACGGATGCGAAGAGCTGACTCTTTGAAAAAGACCCTGATGCTGGGAAAGATTGAAGGCAGGAGGAGAAGGGGATGACAGAGGATGAGATGGTTTGATGGTATCACCAACTCAATGGACATGAGTTTGAGTAAGCTCTGGGAGTTGGTGATGGACAGGGAGGCCTGGAGTGCTGCAGTCCATGGGGTTGCAAAGAGTCAGACATGACTAAGTGACTGAACTGAACTGGATTGATTCTATTTCATCCCTAACACATATGGCACTGTCCACCCCTGTGTCCCAAAGTCACAAAAGCCATGCTGCCAATGATCCCTCCTCCCGCCCCCCCCCCATGCTTTTGCCAAAATTGCTTACCCAAGTCAACCAACTCCATCTGAGTACACGAGTGACATGTTGTGAACTCTCACTTTGGGAGCCCCTTGAAGATGTCCCCCCAGGCCATAGTGCTCATTCTTTACTTTCTTCTGTACAACAGGCCTCACTGCCAAGCAGGGATACTCAGTCTCACAACGTCCATCATCATTATCCTTAATCTCATAATGTTCATCGTCACTGTCACTTCCTGCCTCACTGTCAGAGATGCTGGGTTCTTCAAGGCCACGGGGTTCTTGACCTAACGTCAATATACATTGCTCTACTTCTTCCAAGCATCTCTGCACATTGTGTACTGGTGCAGCATCGCATAGGGCGTGATCCATGTTCACCTTCAGGGCAGTCAGGAAAATCCACCCGATGGTGCAGCGGCAGTCCGTGCTGCCTTGTTCAGCAAACAGGAATCCACTGCCTGCTTTTCATTGCTATCCGGTGAACTGTCCATTGCCTCCAAGTCTTCCATTAGAATCCATGCTGAGAGGATCCTGGCCACGTGGTACCATATGCTATAAGGTGGCCACTGGCTTCCTCCATCCATTGGAGCCTCGGGCTCCTCTACCTGCTGGGTATCCTGCCAACTATACCAATTGCATCACTGTTCGTGTTTGTGATGTCAGTTGTTTCACACTGTTTGCTAAACCCAAGGGGCAAACTAAGAGGCTGGAAGAAGACAGGAGGAGCCATAGGAACTGCAGACACATTTATTCTCTCCTGGCTGGCACGGCAGCCGTAACACAGCCTCTTTCCTGGCTAATGTGGCAGCTGCAGCAGCAGCCGAAAATGCCCATAATGTGGCCATAAGGGAACCCTAACATAACTTCACATAAGATAACCATGATGTCAGTCCAATAGAGCCCCAGTGCAGCAGCAGCCAGGGCTTTCATGGTGAAATTTCTACAAGTGTATGGCGCAAAGTAGCCTGTGGCCAAGCAAGTACCTCATGACCAGCATGCACAGTCCTCTAAGTGATCTCAGCTGTTACATAATTATTATTCATAAAACATGGGGCAAGAGCGAGAGGTCAGGGGTGAGAGAGCCTGACTGTGCCATCAGGGCTAATTTGTTCTTTCCCCACACCTACAGATGTACATATTTATGTCAACTCTTTGCTAGAAAATATCCAGGATAGAGCGCAAGTTCCCCAACACAACATAAATGCCATGTTAATCTGTGTTTAGTCATTTGGATTTATTTCCAGTATCTCTAACCTCTAATTCCCTTTCTTGGATTTTTCACTCCAGTAACTTAGAACTGTGGTGGTGGCTCAAAATCTTACTCCTTGACTAATCTTTTTTGCCTTCTCACATTTCATAATCAATCCATCAGCAATTCCAGTCAGCTCTAACATCACATTTTTACTAGAATCAATCACTTCTCACCACTTTACCACTACTATCCCTACCACTAAGCACCATTCTGGTGCAAATCATTTACATATTTCATGTCTGTTTTGAAAATAGCCACTGAGGCTAGTGGACATTATCCCTCCAGCTTCCCCTTCCCCTGGTCCCTGCTTTGTCCTCACATAGTCTCATCTCTACCCAGCAGTCAGAGTTTTAAAATATAAATTCACGTGTCTTTTTCACCCCTGTCATGTTCCAGCTCTTTATTCATGCTTTACCTTTCTTCCCAGCACTTATTACCACTTGACAAATACTTAGTTTAGATCTGTATTCTTGTTCTTTCCACTACAATGAAAGCTCCATGAGAGCACAGACATTTTTTCCCCCCTACTTGGAGCGCTCTTGGCCTACCATGACCCTCAATTCATATTTGGTGAAAAAATTAGTAAATGAATGTAGCTCAGGCATCTCAGCTGAAGAAGCTTTTGCTGATTGACTTGTGGCGTTAAGTGTCTTTTTCCTCATCTTCCTTTCAATACAGGGCATATCTCCACTTCTTTATTCCACATTGTTTCATAGGTTTGGGTAGATCTCTCTCATTAGACTGATCTTTGAGAATGGGAAACTCTCTCTCTCATCTTTTTAATTTTAGTGCCATCATATCATAGTTCTAGTCATCTAAAACACATTCAACAAACATTAGACTTGAGTGAATGAGTGCATGGATGAATGGATAAAGGCTTTAAGAAATATTTAAGAAATAAGATATTTCAGATCTTCCTTTAATCATGAAGAGACATAGTTCTTTGAACATAAAATACAAAATGATATAGATATCTGAATCACCTATGTATGATCTTGCAACATATCTAACACTTAATAAAGGCTTTGTTGTTTGAGTTTAACTGTTAATAAAATAATCTTTCAACCATTAAATTTTGTATATTTTCAGAAATCATCTATAGCTGGGTATTTAACGAGTTCCCTTCCTTTGTGGCCGAAGACAGCCGGCGGTTCATTTCCCAGGAGACAGGCAACCTTTATATTTCTAAAGTCCAAACATCAGATGTTGGCAGCTATATTTGTCTGGTGAAAAACACAGTGACGAATGCTCGAGTACTTAGTCCTCCAGCACCACTGACTCTGCGTAATGATGGTAAGTTGCCTGACCTGGATTTAATGGTTAGCTACTTCAAATGTGAAAAATTGAGTATCTTCTACAAAAATAGTGAATCACTATGCTGTATATCTGAAATTAACACAATATTGTAAATCAACTGTACTTCTATACAAAAATACTTTAAAAAATGTATTAGTGGTCTTCTAAATACTTAAACCTAGCGCAAATAAAATAAAAAGACATTTGCAATATTTAGAATCCCTACACTTTGAGTGTAAGATTTGCATATCTTAGAATAAATTTTCTTACATAGGAAAGGGATGATCTATAGATGAGAAATATTAACCATAGCACTACTCTAGTGCCAGAAAGGGAAAGGGATTCTGAAAAGATGAACTGTAATAAAAACCCCACAGTTCTTTTCTTTGCTCTTTAGGGCCTCTATATAGCATATGTGTATAAATTGCAAGCATTTTACAAGGTTCATTTTTCATCACTTTTTCACTTTAGCTACCTTCAAATCGAATGTTCAGCTTTTAATATTTCGTGGTATAGTTATAATTGTTATTATTACTTTTCCAATAATTGAAGCAGTTGGTACTTTTTTAAGTGCAATTCAGGCAGAAATGATGATTCTATATTTATAGGTATTGCCATATATCCAAAGTATCTTCAAATTTAAATACTTCGTTTGTCGTTACAGACATTTACAGTTAAGCATTGCATTAAAGAAGTAAAGTGCTATATTACAGTTGATATATGATATGTGGCTTGCTCTGTCATGCAATAAAAAAATCTATGAAGGTATTATTAAGAAGTGAGCTCGAGAATCCTGATGGATTGTGAAGCTTAAAAAATAATCTGTTTCAATGGTAGTCTTTTATATGCTTAGTTTAGAGTATACGCTGCAGTGAAGTATGACCAGTATAACCAGAGTTTATATATAATGTATGTATTTATTAGCAATAATCCTATAATTCTATCAGGTAGAATGTATAAATGCAGTATCTATTTCAGAGATGAGGAAGACAACTTTAAAGAGATGAAGTGAACTACCAACGGTCACACTGCTAGGTAACGGCATGGAGGAGAGATGAGAAATAAGAAGGAAAACTGGGAGACCAATTTAGAGGCTACAAAAACTAAGCAGCCAGGAAGTGAGGAGGGATGGAATGAAAGCAGCCGTAATAACACTGAAGGGCAGAAAACATGCCTGGGATGCCAACAAGGTAGAATTGTCAGAATGCGATGATTAATTAAACATGGGGCTCTGGAGTAGGAGGAAGCTTTCACCTAGTTCGTCAGATGGGTCATGATTCTTTTCATGAAAAGAGATAAGACAGATGAAGGAACAATGAGATATCTATGGGAAATCTAGGTGGAAATATGCGGTACGTATACGGATATATAATCCTAATATACACAAGAAAGAACTAGGCTGGATAAAGAGATTGAAGAGTCATCACTGTGTATTCTGTCACTACAGCTAAAGCTATGACTGTGTGTATAGTATGCCAACCTCAAAATTATATAAGAATATCTATAGGGTGAAAAGAATGAAGGAAAATAGATGTGCATTTTAAAAACTTATCTAGTTGGTAGCTGACAATTGAAGTGATTCTCTATAAGCCATTTTCATAAAGTTTTGAGTATATTCTCATTAATTCCTTAAGAATTTGAAATATCTTTGTTTGAAAATTGTAACATTTTGCTGACTAGACAATAATTAATTCCATTTACACCAATTTATGTAATAATACTATGCGTTTGGATAAGACCTGAGGTTGTTCAGGCTGTTCTGCCTTCTTTGCACACAACAACCCTAAACATTACATTGACTTTCACAAGGGAGAGAACACATGTGAAGTCAGAATCCAAAAATTGATTCCACCTTCACTAGTGATTTAAGAGCTCAGTACTCATGATCAGCAGTCTCTGGTATTTCTTTTATTTCGTGGCCCAGATGTAGCACTTAACTCTACCTTCTACTTTCCAATGTCAAGCATTTCTAGAAAGATTAGCGTAATTTGTTTGATGATATTTAAACTCATTTGCCCTTCTGATTCTGTTGCTCTTGTCTGCCAAAACCTCACTCCCAATGAACTCACTATACACTTAATTTGTGACTGCTTTGAAATCTGAAAGCTACTAGAAAGTTAACTCATCATGCATGCATGATCACCAGCTTCCACATTGTCCCTCAATCCTAGTAAGTTGATGTGGATGGTTAATTTGTAACTCTCCCAAAAGTTTTCAGAATCTTGTCTTCTTTTCTCAAACTGGATAGTTTCCTTCTCTACCCACTGCTTTACAAAACTATTTAAGTGTCGTTTATTTTCCTATGAACAGAAATTCAAATCTAACTACTTCTCCATCTATACTGTTTTTCCTTTATTCTAATTCAGTAGAGATACTCCACTTTCCCTCCTCCTATTAAAACCAGTTCCTCCCTCTTAGACTGTTGATTTTCATTCCCACTGGCCTTTTCAGAGCTCACCACTTTGGCCTTTTCAGTCATGGTTTCTTATATAACTAATATTATGTCACTAAGCTAAAAAATATGTTTAGTCATATTGGTTGAGTTTACTGAAGCAGTTGAAATTGTTGACTCATTTTTATTTTACAAACATCTATATTTAAAAAAAATTGTGAAGTACTATATGAAAGGCTCAATAAAATTTTAAAATAAAACTGTTATTTTAAAGTTGACATCTAAGTTAAAAGAAACAGGTGGAAAACAGCTGGTAAATTTCAACTACATCATTCAATAACAGTCTTTTTAAGATTTTTGTTAGAAAAGTTAGAAAATTCACATTTGTTCTTTCTATAATTTACCTAAGGTTGTTGTTTTCTTGGTGGTTGTCTTCTAATTTTTACTTTTTAACATAGAGATATACCCTTATCAAAAGAATGAAGAGGTTTATAAGTGCTGATGAGCCGGGGGGTTGGGGGAAGCAGTACCTCTCTCCCATCCGATCTCATTCCCTAAGGCAGTTATTTAACTTGTCATATTTTTCTTCCCAAGGTTTTCACATAAACTGTGCTTCTTGTTTAATCAAGTTTAGAGAACAGCTGTTTACTCCCTCATATGATATACATGTTTCTTCTATCCGCCCACATATTATATTTATATAATAGTTTTCTGTTGTTTCCTTTTTAATTTGACTATGTGCTTAAATCTCAACTATCCTTTTAACTCTTGAAAATAATTCTTGACTTTCTATTATACAAAGTGATAGTTTTAATCCTATTTTTCCTTTACCTTTTCTACATTACTTCTATGTCCTTTCATCTGCCACTTTTACTCTGATATTCTCTCCTGCAAATGTAACCAAGAGTTCTAAACTTTCCCATAGATTGACTGTAAAAGCTGAAAATAAATAGATGTTAACAAATGATTAGTATACAGTTAGCATTCAGTATGGCATTGTTACAGATTTTAAAGCTATTTGTGGACATGTGTGCTCTCCTGGACGTGTTTTTCATGAGTGAAACTTTAAATTGAATATAACAAGGAAATAATATTGTGGTACACTTTGAATGTGATTTCTCTTAAAATTATGCTATACAAACACAATTCAGTTTCAATAATAGTGATGAAATATGGACATGAGTCTCCACGACGCGAATGATAAATGAATCATTACTGTGGTTAAGAACGCCCATGAAGGAGGCGGTGATGTGGGCCACGCTGCCCCCTCTGTGCATGCCCGCGCTCTGCTCCTGCACTCGCCAGCAGCCCCCCGGGGGTCTCCTCTGGGACCACCAAGGAGAGGCAGCTTCTGGCCCTGGAGGCTGTACTGCCTGCGGAGTGATGCTGGCACCGCCCAGCTGAGGGGGGACTGACATTCTGGCGAGTTTGTGGCGAGGGGCTGGGTTCAAATGAAACATTCCGAACTCCCTGGGGAAAAAAAAAAAAGAAAGAAAGCCCATGAAATGAAGTGAGCTTAAGACCAAGCCTTGAATAATCCAAATTGCAATGGAAAGATAAAGAATGAAAACCCTACAAAGGATAGTGAGAAGAGATGAGCTCGATAAGAGGGAAAACAGTAATGCAGTGTCAAAGAAATCAAGGAAAATGAGTATTTCAATGAGAAGTGGGCGTACAGCTCAAGTTGATGGACTGGGTGGCTGTATTTGTCTCCTGTCTCTATGCTGAAACCCCGTAGAAATATTCATATCGTCAATGAGGAGAGGTAGCGTTTCATTAACAAATGAGACACATTGACATATTTCTGGAAGGATAAGGAAGGACATGAGTTTAAGGCTTAGTCAGGCTGTTTCTCAGTTGTGCCGGACTCTTTGCGACCCTATGGACTGGAGCCCACCAGGCTCCTGGGCCCATGGGACTTCCCCCAACAAGAATACTGGAGTGGGTTGCCACTTCTCCCCGAGGGGATCTTTTGGACCCAGGGATCAAACCTGCTTCTCCTGCACTGCAAGTAGATTCTTTACCACTGAGCCAACCTAGAATAAAGTTTATGGGATCCAAAGAAAGGGCTAAAAACCATATACCCAGTGGAAACCTGAAAAAACTCTGAAATCAAAGTTAGCTAAGGGTGGGCATAAGAAATGGCACCAAACAAAGGAGGACTTACTTTAGGTATGTTAAACATCTATATCATCTATCAATATTGGAATCCACTCTCTTCCCTGTCCCTACATTCCATAAGACCAAAAGGCTTGTCTCAGTGACATGAGTGAAATCTCCAAGGAAAGCTAAAGTTCTTAATGTGAATTGTGGCACAGAATGCAAAAACGTCTCATTTTTGCACCTGAATGTCTGCAGCCCAACATCCAGTTCCAGGCCTTCATATCGAAGCAGAGCTGACTGTCGACCCACCTCTCACAGTCACCCCATCTCAGAAAGAAACCAAGCTTACCAAATTGGGAAACACACAACAGTGTCCAAGCTTCTTAGACGTAATATTGGTATACATTGCTAAATGAACTGTTTCTATTAAAAATTACTGAGCTTACTGAAGGGATATAGAGTTTATATCAATATAATAGGCAAAAAAAAAAAAAAAAAACCCAGGAAGTATTTAATATCATTCCTGGTGGCTCAGATGGTAAAGAATCTGCCTGGAGTGCAGGAGTCCAAGGTTCAATCCTTGGGTAAAAAGGATACCCTGGAGAAGGGAATGGCTTCCCACTCCATTGTTCTTGCCTGGAGAATGCCATGGACAGAGGAACCTGGCAGGCTACAGTTCATGGGGTCACAAAGAGTCTGATACGACTGAGCAACTAACAATTTCGCTGTCACAGAAAGGCATTGAATAGTTTGGAATTGTTCTTAATTCAAAAGACTTTTACATTACTATTTGATCTCTCTTCAAAATAGTAATTGAAGAGCGTGTTCGTAAGAAGGACATATTCTTGAATGATTTCCCAAGTAGGTGGCTTATATTAAACGCTTAGTCTGAAAATAAAAATAGAATATGATCGTGGATGATTCCATTTTCGCATCACAGTCAGCTGCAATTCCTGCTGGGTTTTACAAACCTCTCACTGCAGAGACAGGCATTATAATGGATATTTCTGCAAACTTGGCAAACACCTCTGCAGGGGTTTGAATATAAAAATTACCTTTAATCTGCTGTGACCATAAAGTTAGCTATAAAAATCATTTCAGAACATCGCATTTTTGCACCTCAGAAAAAGGAAGACCTTTCTAAAAATAACAGAGACTATATACATAGGCAAATTATTTCCCTTTAAGTAAAAATAAAGCTTTATAAACTGTTATAAAATATATTATCTTGTCTTGGAACAAAATTTGTTTATAGATAGTTTATATAAAATGTATTCCAGAAAGCAGGAGTGTGGGTTGCGGTGGGGTTGAGGAGTGGAATAGTGAAAAAGGGGGTTGCATTATGGAGACGACCACTTTGACAGGCAGCTGAAACTTGGTCCCACAGTACCAGAGCATTATGAGGGGCATTCAGGATAATCTCCTTGGCAGACATATCGATGGCTTCCATCCCTAAAGGTGACTCCACAGGCAGTTAATTCCCACGTGCATTTACAAAATGCTCTCAAGTTGCAACTGAGTGAAACTGGTTGTATCTCCATAGACCTGGCTGCAGTGGCAATTGCAGGAAGTAAAACTTCTGGCCGAGGTCATTTAGACATGCAAAAATGATCCAGAATATAGAGGGGGAAACTTTAGAAGACAGGAAGCACATGAGTGACCTGATCAGATTTTCCTCTGCTGGCACTGTGAAAAATCATCCTCATACATTAACAAATCTGTTGCACACCTACTATGTGTCAGATAATTTGTCAAACAGTGGGCATATAATGGAGGGCAAAACAAATGCAGTAATTGTCCTTAGGTAGCTTACAATATAACACGAGGGGCGATAGTACCCTAAATACTAGTGTAACCATGCATCATAGGATCTGCCTGCCCTGGTTCAGTGCCCCTGGAGCACTCTCACAGATCATTGCATTGTAAACAAGACAGATAAATCTAGCTTCAAAAGCATTTATAAGTAATACAGAATTTTTCTAATGGTTTGGAGGGTAGTGAACAAGGAGCTGACATCCTGCAAAGCATACACGACTTTATTAATCACCCCCCTTTAACCACTTCTCTCTTTTGACAGCCCTTTATTCCTACAACTGCTGTTATCTCTCCCAGACACACTTCTGTCTCCCTTACACTATTATGTCTGGTCTCCTTTCAAGGTCTTACTATCTCTGCCTTATGTATGACAAGCTCATACTTTCATTTCTACTGTCATTCAAGTTCTCAGCCTAGTTCTGAAGATGTTTTTCCAGTTTATCTTATTTTTATTCAATCAACATTTTTTATTTTTATTCAATCAACATTTACAATTAATTGGTACATGTGAGGCATTGTTCTAAAAACCTTACGAGTATTAACATGAAAGGATGGAAGATATATACAAGCAAATATGAATTAAAAACAAAAAGTTTAGATTGATCTACTGATATCATATGTGATACTAAATGCATTTCTAGGTACAGAGAGGAACATTACATTGTGATAATATGTTCACTAGAGCAAAACATCTTCCCACAATCCACTGTGTACAACACTGGGATCCTCACTCCTCTTCTGGTCCAGATAGAATCTTCACCTATAAGGTCGAATTCCTTCCTAAGGTAGGTCTGAAGGAATTTCTTCAGACCCTTCTCCAAGGGCTATAGTGGCTCCAAAGTGGTACAGAGAGGATGAAAAAAAGAAAAGAAAGGAAAATATTAATAAAAATAGTCCTTGGGTTCTTTTGCCATCCCTCAAGTTGGATAGTGCTGAAGAGAGAAGAATAATTAAGGAAGTAGCTTGGATAATGAGTTAGGATATAGTCAGAAT
This sequence comes from Giraffa tippelskirchi, assembly GCF_054371585.1. NCBI lineage: Eukaryota > Metazoa > Chordata > Mammalia > Artiodactyla > Giraffidae > Giraffa > Giraffa tippelskirchi. The sequence goes on along the minus strand of NC_137285.1, from coordinate 86,428,018 downwards.
GTGTGCGGAAAGAGTGTGGCCTTTATTAGGGAATTCATCAGTTGTCACAGTGGGGAGAAAAGTAAAAAGACTGTAAATGCAGATAACCTAATATTTGGTGGTGGTGGGAAGTCTGATGGCATTTTTAAACAAATGAACTACAAGCAATGTCATCAGCCAAGGATGGAAGTGTAGACATCAGATTTACTTTTAGAGCAAGAATTGTGTCAGTGAGAACACATACTTACATAATTTATGAATCAACCACATTAATTCACTGCTGAATAAGGCAGGTCCTAAAAGTAGTGAGAAAATATTGAAAAATGGCCTACCCTTGAAGATTGTGGTAGGTTGCATAATGGCCCCAAGCCATCCATTTCCCAATTCCTGGAACCTTTGAATGTTACCTTATATAGTAAAGGGATTTTTGCAGATGTGGTTAAGGGTCTTAATACAGGGACACAGAAAACTATACAAAGACCAAAGAGAAGCCTGAAGCAATTTACTTTGATCACTTATTGTGTGGAATATTCATGGCAATTCTAGCGGTGTATTGAAGCTATCTTATCCCTGCTTGCAAAAGTTGGTTGTGTGCCTCTCTTCATGTCTTGGTAGACTGAGATCAACCATGATGGGAGTAACTACAACATAAAAAATGCAAAGGCTACGTATCAGAGTTCTTACATAAGTGTGTGCTAAATCGCTTTAGTCATGTCTGACTGTATGACCCAATGAACTGTAGCCTCCCAGACTACTCCGTCCATGGGATTCTTCAGGCAAGAATACTGGAGTGGATTGCCATACCCTTTTCCAGGGGATCTTGCCAACCCAGGGATTGAACCCATGTCTCCTTTATATCCTGCTTTTGCAGGAGGGCTCTTTACCAGTAGCACCACCTGAGCAGCCTATCAGAGTTCTTACCATCCTACAACCAGAGAGAACTGATAATTAACACTCAGCTAGTAATTCATCACTTAATGTCACAGTCATTGAATCAGAAATAACAACCTTTGTTGGACTAAACACCAGTTAAAATGCACCCCTGTTCCACTCCAACCTTCTGTGGTGGCTTTGCTCCAGATAAAGTACAGACGGAATGGATCCTGTGCTACTCTCTCTTTCAAACATCTGAATTGGTTTCGCCACTCAAACAATGAGAATTCAGCAAACTCATCCTTATTTCCTGATCAGCCCATTTATCCCAAGAAAATATGGTAATCAGAATGGACTTGAATATTTTTAGTTTATCTCTTTTTCTCTTCTAGATTGTGTTAAGTTCAGTCCCTCAGTTGTGTCTGACTTTTTGCGACCCCATGGACTGCAGCACACCAGGCTTCCCTGTCCATCACAAAATCCCGAAGCTTGCTCAAACTCACATCCATTGAGTCGGTGATGCTATTCAACCATCTCATTCTCTGTCATCACTTTTCCCTTCCACCTTCAATCTTTCGCAGCACCAAGATCTTTTCCAATGAGTCAGTTCTTCACATCAGGTGGCCAAAGTATTGGAGTTTCAGCTTCAGCATCAGTCCTTCCAATGAATATTCAGGACTGATTTCCTTCAGGATGGACTGGTTGGATCTCCTTGCAGTCCAAAGGACTCTCAAGAGTCTTCTCCAACACCACAGTTCAAAAGCATCAATTCTTTGGCGCTTAGCTTTCTTTATAGTCCAACTCTCACATCCATACATGACTACTGGAAAAACCACAGCTTTGACTAGATGGACCTTTGTTGGAAAGGAATGTCTCTACTTTTACATATGCTATCTAGGTTGGTCATACCCTTTCTTCCAAGGAACAAGCATCTTTTAATTTCATAGCTGCAGTCACCATCTGCAGTCATTTTGGAGCCCCCCAAATTAAAGTCTGCTACTGTTCCCATTGTTTCCCCATCTATTCGAATGAAGTGATAGGACCAGATGCCATGATCTTAGTTCTCTGAATTTTGAGTTTTAAGCCAAATTTTCACTTTCCTCTTTCACTTTCATCAAGAGGCTCTTTAATTCTTCCTCGCTTTTTGCCATAAGGGAGATGGCATCTGCATATCTGAGGTTATTTATATTTCTCCCAGCGATCTTGATTCCATCTTGTGCTTCATCCAGCCCGGCATTTCTCAGGTGTATTCTGCATATATGTTACATAATCAGGATGATAACAGTCAGTCTTGACGTATTCCTTTTACTGATTTGGAACAAGTCTGTTGTTCCCTGTTACATTCTAACTGTTGCTTCTTGACCTGTATACAAATTTCTCAGGAGGCAGGTCAGGTAGTCTGGTATTCCCATCTTTTTCAGAATTTTCAATAGTTTGTTGTGATCCGCACAAAGGCTTTGATATAGTCAATAAAGCAGGAGTAGATGTTTTTCTGGAACTCTCTTGATTTTTCGAAGATCCAATGGATGTTGGCAATTTGATCTCTGGTTCCTCTGCCTTTTGTAAATCCAGCTTGAACATCTAGAAGTTCATGAATCACGTACTATTGCAGCCTGGCTTGGAGAATTTTGAGCATTTTTTGCTAATGTGTGAGAAGAGTGCAATTGTGCGGTAGTTTGAGCATTCTTCAAATTACCTTTCTTTGGGCTGGGAATGAAAATTGACCTTTTCTAGCCCTTTGGCCATTGCTGAGTTTTCCAAATTTGCTGGCATATTGAGTGCTGCACTTTCACAGCATCATCTTTTAAGATTTGAAACAGCTCAACTGGAATTCCATCACATCCACCAGTTTTGTTCATAGTGATGCTTCCTAAGGCCCATTTCACTTCACACTCCAGGATATCTGGCTCTAGGTGAGTGATCACACCATCATGATTATCTGGGTCATGAAGATATTTTTTATATAGTTCTGCTGTGTATTCTTGCCACCTCTTCTTAATATCTTCTGCTTCTGTTAGGTTCGTACCATTTCTGACCTTTATTATGCCCATCTTCGCATGAAATATTCCCTTGGTATCTCTAATTTTCTTAATGAGAGCTCCAGTCTTTCCCATTCTGTTGTTTTCCTCTATTTCTTTGCACTGATTATCGAGGAAGGCTTTCTTATCTCTCCTTGCTATTCTTTGGAACTCTGCATTCAAATGGGTATAGCTTTCCTTTTCTCCTTTGCCTTTTGTATCTTTTCTTTTCTCAGCTATTTGTAAGGCCTCCTCTGACAACCATTTTTCCATTTTGCATTTCTTTTCTTCAGAATGGTCTTGATCACTGCTTCCTGTACAAAGTCATAAACCTCCATCCATATTTCTTCAGGCACTCTGTCTGTCAGATCTAATCCCCTGAATCTATTTGTCACTTCCACTGTATAATCATTAGGGATTTGATTTTGGTCATATCTGAATGGTCTAGTAGTTTTCCCTACTCTGAATTTGGCAATAAGGAGATCATGATCTGAGCCACATTCAGCTCCCAGTCTTGTTTTTGCTGGCTCTATAGATCTTCTCCATCTTTGGCTGCAAAGAATATAATCAATCTGATTTCGGTGTTAACCATCTGGTGATGACCATGTGTAAAGTCTTCTGTTGTGTTGTTGGAAGAGGGTGTGTGCTATGACCAATGAGTTTTCTTGACAAAACTCTGTTAGCCTTTGACCTGCTTCTTTTTGTACTCCAAGGCCAAATTTGCTTGTTACTCCAGGTATCTCTTGACTTCCTACTTTTGAATTCCAGTCCCCTATAATGAAAAGGACATCCTTTTTGCTTATTAGTTCTAGAAGGTCTTGTAGGTCTTCCTAGAACTGTTCAATTTCAGCTTCTTCAGCATTACTGGTCAGGGTATAGACTTGGATTACTGTAATATTGAATGGTTTGCCTTGGAAATGAACAGAGATCATTCTGTCATTTTTGAGATTGCACCCAAGTAATGCATTTCGGGCTCTTTTGTTTTGGATGGTCTTGATCCCTGTCTCCTGTACAATGTCACAAACCTCTGTCCATAGTTCATCAGGCACTCTATCAGATCTAGTCCCTTAAATCTACTTGTCACTTCTACTGTATACTCATAAGGGATTTGATCTAGGTCATACCTGAATGGACTAGTGGTTTTCCCTACTTTCTTCAATTTAAGTCTGAATTTGGCAATAAGGAGTTCATGATCTGAGCCACAGTCTGCTCCCGGTCTTGTTTTTGCTGACTGTATAGAGCTTCTCCATCTTTGGCTGCAAAGAATATAATCAATCTGATTTCCGTGTTGACCATATGGTGATGTCCACGTGTAGAGTCTTCTCTTGTGTTGTTGGAAGAGAGTGTTTGCTATGACCAGTGCATTCTCTTGGCAAAACTCTATTAGCCTTTGCCCTGCTTCATTCTGTACTCCAAGGCCAAATTTGCCTGTTACGCCAGGTGTTTCCTGACTTCCTACTTTTGCATCCCAGTCCCCTATAATGAAAAGGACATCTTTCTTGGGTGTTAGTTCTAGAAGGTCTTGTAGGTCTTCATAGAACCGTTCAACTTCAGATTCTTCGGCGTTACTGGTCAGGGCATAGACTTGGATTACTGTGATATTGAATGATTTGCCTTGGAAACGAACAGAGATGATTCTATTGTTTTTGAGATTGCATCCAAGTACTGCCTTTCGGACTCTTTTGTTGACCATGATGGCTACTCCATTTCTTCTAAGGGATTCCTGCCCACAGTAGTAGATGTAATGGTCATCTGAGTTAAATTCACCCGTTCTAGTCCATTTTAGTTCGCTGATTCCTAAAATGTCAATGTTCACTCTTGCCATCTCCTGTTTGACCACTTTCAATTTGCCTTAATCATGGACCTAACATTTCAGGTTCCTATGCAATATTGCTCTTTACAGCATCGGACTTTACTTCCGTCACCAGTCACATCCACAACTGGGTGTTGTTTTTCCTTTGACTCCATCTCTTTATTCTTTCTGGAGTTATTTCTCCACTGATTTCCAGTAACATATTGGGCACCTATCAACCTGGGGAGTTCATCTTTCCATGTCCTATCTTTTTGCCTTGTCATACTTTTCATGGAGTTCTCAAGGCAAGAATTCTAGAGTGGTTTGCCATTCCCTTCTCCAGTGGACCACGTTTTGTCAGAACTCTCCACCATGACCTGTCCATCTTGGGTGGCCGGCCATACATGGCATGTCTCATAATTTCATTGAGTTAGACAAGGCTGTGGTTCCTGTGGTCAGATTGGTTAGTTTTCTATGATTGTGGTTTTCATTCTGTCTGCCCTCTGATGGAGAAGGAGTAGAGAGTTATGGAAGCTTCCTGATGGGAGAGACCGACTGAGGGGGAAACAGGCTCTTGTTCTGATGGGCAGGGGTATGCTCAGGAAATCTTTAATTCAATTTTCTGTCAATAGGTGTGGCTGTGTTCCCTCCCTTTTGTTTGACCTGTGGCCAAACCATGGTGGAGGTAATGAAGATAATGGCGACCTCCTTCAAAAGGTCTCATTCATGCACTGCTGCACTCAGTGCCCTGGACCCTGCAGCAAGCCACTGCCAACCCACGTCTCTGCCAGAGACTCTTGGACATTCATAAGCAAGTCTGGCTCAGTCTCTTGGGGGGTCACTGCTCCTTTCTCCTGGGTCCTGGTGCGCACAAGGTTCTGTTTGTGCCCTCCCAGAGTTGGTTTCCCAGTCCTGTGTAAGTTCTGGAGGCTCTGTGGTGGGGTTAATGGCGACCTCCTCCAAGAGGGCTTATGCCATACTGAAGTCTGCTACACCCAGAGCCTCTTTCCCTGCAGCAGTCCACTGCTGACCCCTGTGCTGGAGACACTGAAGCATTTTTTGCTCAGTCTCTATGGGGTCTCTGGGTCCTGGTGCGCACAAGGTTTGTTTGAGCCCTCCTAGCATCTCTGGCTGGTACAGGGTTTGATTCTAAACGTGATTTTGCCCCTCCTACCATCTTTCTGGGGCTCTCCTTTGCCCTTGGACATAGGGTATCTTTACTTCCCTGATAGCTCAGTTGGTAAAGAATCCTCCTGTAAAGCAGGAGACCCCTGCTCAATTCCTGGGTCAGGAAAATCCACTGGAGAAGGCATAGGCTACCCACTCGAGTATTCTTGGGCTTCCCTTGTGACTCAGTTAGTAAAGAATCCGCCTGCAATGCATGAGACCCGGGATCGATCCCTGGGTTGGGAAGATCACCTGGAGAAGGGAAAGGCTATACCCACTCCAGTATACTAGGCTGTACATACTGGTACTAGATTCCGTACTGGGTATTAAATGTTTTACCCTAAACCCCAGAGACTTTTTCTTCTTCTAATCCTTTTTTCAGAGTTTTCAACTTATGGATAATTTCAAGGAACTTGGAAACTTGTGACTAGGGCACTCCTACTGGAGGATATTTATTTATGTTAAAGAAGCTGAATAGTATTAAGTTTTTATGTCAACTTCTGCAAGAATATAAGATACCAATTTGTCTTTTATTAATCCTCTATTTACTTTTCTATATGTCTGTCTGGAAAGCTTATTATCTTGATATGCTACAAGTTAACTAAAAACGTCAAGAGTCATTGGTGATTTCTGAGCAATTTGCTCAGATGTCCTTGCCAGTCAGTCATTGCATACAATTCAATTTATCCTCAAGCAGATTTATGAAAATGATTTGAACTTTTATCTCTGGAAACAAAAAATTTTACCAAAGAAAACAATGTGCATTGTTTTATTAAATCCTTTAATACGTTTCTTAGAAACTTTGAAGAATTATTTAATAAGTGCTTACAAATAATTAGATAAATTGCTTAAATATGAATCTAATTTAGACTTTTTCGAGTTGCCTATATGTAAATTTGATACCGTCATTTAGGAATTAAAAGTCCAAAGGATGTAAACTTCTGATAACTGGCATTGTAATGGTGAATATAGCATTCTTAACATAAGTAAAGAACTACAAACTTTGAGTTAGTCTTTGAATGGAAAATGTAATTCACTACCTTTAATCTGACTTCCTTTTCTATTGTCAGACTAGTCTACTCACTGTCTCCATGCTATATTTCCTTATAGTCTCCTCAAAAATGTATCTCATAGTCTTCAATCAGGCACTGAACCTCAACAAGCCACTCAAGTGTTTCCTCAAAATTTATCACGTTTCTGTTTGTCGGGCACACCAGGTTTTGCTCAGTCTTCATCATTCTGACCTATCAAAATCAGTTTAAGCCTGAAAATATTTTCTTTCTTTCTTTCTCTCTCAATTTACCTGGCTGTAGATGTTCCTGTGGGCTTCCTTGGTGGCTCACCATAAAGAATCAGCCTGCAATGGAGGAGATGCGGGAGATGTGGGTTCGATCCGTCGGTTGGGAAGATCCTCTGGAGAAGGAAATGGCAACCCACTCCAGTGTTCTTGCCTGGAGAATCCCATGGACAGAGGAGCCTGGTGGGCCATAGTCCATGGGGTTACAAAGAATCAGCATGACTGAAGTGACTAAGCTCAGCATACACAGATGCTCTTGAAGAGGTTCCTCTGTACCTTTCACTGTGTCTCTGCAATCTACTCCCTAAATCAATCATCCCGTTTACCTACTGGTCTGAATGTGTCTTTAGCCATTTGTCTGGTTTGTTTACACTCAGCATGTTTTTCCTGAAGGACTTAAGAAGGCTTATCCTTCCAAATGTGGCTGTTTCCTCAGGACTCTACTCCTGTGCCCCATCTATATTTCTAAATATTCGTCTTTATTGGGCACTTCTATTTCTGTTTTCAGTTTAAAATTTCCCACAAACTAACTTCTTCAACTGATATCTGTTGTTAGAGATCACTTTTCTTCTAAACATCTAATGCAAATATTTCTGGATCAATCAGAATGCTTCTAATCTCATGTTGTCATTGTTGTTTAGTCAATAAGCCATGTCCTACTCTTTTGCCACCAATGGACTACAGCCCACCAGGCTCCTCTGTCCATCAGGTTTCCCAGGAAAGAATACTGGAGTGAGTTGCCATTTCCTTCTCCAGTGGAACCTTCTGACCCTTTGCAGGTGGATTCTTTACCAAGGAAGCCTGCCCAGTCTCATGACTTCATCCACATTCCATAGGTGTGGCAAGGCCTGTGAAATCTATTGCAATTTGAAATTCTGTAATTTCATTTTTCTTTACACTTCTAATTACAACAATCTTTGCTTCTTGCCTAGATCAGTGGATTTCAAATGCCATTTTCCGAAGTTCACAGTAGGTGAATAATTTTCTTATTCAAATTCACTTTCCAGAGTACATCCATGTTCTAGGCTATAGACGATAAAAATGGTCTGAAGTACAATACCAGTGAACTAGCTATAACACCACCTATTTTACGGTCAGTCAAGGAAGCTAACAGAAAGCAAGTTCATGAGAGTGGCATCATTAAAGAGATTTAAACTGGAATGTATTTTTGTTAATTTTGTTTAAAGTAAATCAGTCACAAAGCCAGGTTTGATTTATCACCTACTTTATGATGGGACAAAAAACTTAACCTGCGTGTGCTTCAATTTATTCGTCTGAACAAAAGGAGAGTATGGATTCTTGTCTCCTGGGGTTATTGCAAGGATTAAATGCATTAATAAATACAAATCAATTAGAACAATGCCTGATACATAGTGAGCTTTAGTAAAAATTAGCTATTCACACAGTATTTATGACACAAGTGCCACTGCATTTCACTAGTGTGTGGGTAATTGCAGTAAGAAACTACTTTCCTGGACTATTTCTATTACTATATTGTTTGTTGTTGCTGCTGTTGTGTGCTGTGTAAATTCAAACTCCTCTGTTCAGAATTGAGGTTTTAATAGAGGTTAGGGTGAGGGGTAGCAGCACTGGAAGAAGTTGTATATTCTATCACTTGTCTTCAATCATATTATCCAATCAAAAAATACTCCAGAATTTTCTGACTCAATTCCTTCTCGTTTGGTTCTCTCTTCTGAGATACCCTTTTAATTCCTAACTCTGCTGCAAATGTTTGAATGATTTGCCTAAAATCACACAGCTTGTTCATTACAATAAAGAGAATAAAATCTATCATACGATAAATATGGTTTAGATTTTATTATAAAAGCATTTTCTGTTTGTCCATATTGAAATCCATCTGCCACATCCATAATACCCACCCACAACTTTATGACATTGTCATGCAAATTGTATTTGCCAGCTCGATATTTCACAATCCAGTAGAGTTCAGTGTCATCTAAAAATTTGGAGATTTTATTATTTCCACAGTAGAATACTTATTATACTAAGATAATTTACCAAATTATCAGCAAATTGCAGCTCAAACTCACCCCCATAATACTATTCCACTTTGCCAACATGTTGCTTCCCATACTTAAGGTATTTCATGACAAAATATTTTTCCTTTATATTATTTCTATTCACTGTTTGTTTAATTTGAAATAACATTTAGCATTAAAATGATCAAAAGCTTTTGGAACTCTATAAAATTACATTTAATAGACAAGCTTTTAATACTGTGATCCTTAAACACTTGAATGAGAATAATCTAGGGTGCTTGTAAAATACAGAAATATTAGGCTACACTCAAGATCTACTCAGTCAGAATTTCTGGAGTGGTCCTGAAAACCAGAGTTTTTAACTCCAGAAATGTAAGGAAAATACATGATCAATCCACAATTCTTTGTCAAAATGCAGGGAGTAGTTCTGCTCCCCTCTCTCCCAAGTGAAGCTGCTAGGAATAATTAAAGGCAAATGGTCTCTCTCCCTAAGATGCAAAAACACTTCCTTTCTCAGGTCCAGTGAGTCATAAGGCCATCCCAGAACCATAGTCAGCTAGTAGACTATGCAGTATCTTTAAGAATCAAGACTGGAGCCACCATCATGAATAACACAGTAAATATCCATACCAGGAAGTTAATGACCAAGAGACTACTTCGGTGGAAAAAATGGTCATTGATGCCCTTCACCCTGGAAAGGCAACAGTACCTAAGACAAAAATTTAGGAGAAACTAGCCAAAATGTACCAGATCACACCAGATGTCATATTTGTTTTTGGATTCAGAACTCATTTTGGTGGGAGCAGGACAGCTGGCTTTGAAATGATTTGCAGTTCCTTGAATTACAGGAGAAAGATTGAGCCCAAACACAGGCTTGTAAGACATGGCCTGTATGAAAAGAAGAAGACCTCAAGACAACATTAAAGGAATGTAAGAACAGATTGAAGAAAGTCAGAGGGGCTACAAAGGTCAATGACAATGCTGACAAAAGGAAGAAGTAAAGATTCTACAGTGACTATGTCTGTGGTGATTGTGCAGATTTTTCATGAGAGAATTACGAAACTAAGACCTTAAAAAAAAATGAAGACTGCTCTCCTGGGAGGTCTCAAGAGAGCCCAAATCTTTAAATACATCACCTGGATTCCACTAGTGGGGTCATTCTATTCCTGCTATTCCTTCAGAGAGAGGATTAGATGACAGAGGTAGTTTAAGATCTATGTGCAAGTTTAGATTATGAAATTTAGATCAATATGCTGCTTTTAGCAGAGTGTCCTCATAACTGAGTTGCCATGGGTGCCATAAGTCTATTCACTTTATATAGACAATCTTCCTAGCGGTTTCTACGTGGCTCAGTGGTAGAGAATCCAGTTGTCGATGCAGGAGATGCAGCAGACATGGGTTCATTCCCTGCATTGGGAGGATCACGTGGAGGAGGAAATGGCAATCCAATACAGTGTTCTTGCATAAAGAATCCTGTGGAGAGAGGAGCCTTGTGGGTTATAGTCCATGAGGACCCAAAGAATAGGACACATCTGAGTGACTGAGTACACACGCATGCCTAGTGTTAACAAGATTCCCACTTTCCTACACTTGCCATTTTTCCTTCTTTTACCCTGCACTGCTGTTCTTAATATGATCTATCTGATTTTTCTCTGAGCATCAAATAAAGTATTTAAAATTTACCTTAAGTCTCCCTATGAATCATTTTAAATGATTTCCTTTCATTTTTTTTTCCTCCTGAACTAATTCTCACATTTTGTCTCAGTTAATTTGTCTAAAATTGAGTAACTCTATGGTGGGTATTTTAAGGTTTCCCTTATCCTTCAATGTGATTGATTTTACATCCTTATTTGTATCTTTATTGAATTTTTTTATTATTTTCTGATCACTTTTGTTCTCCAGTGCTAAAAATCACATCCAAGATATTGAGTGCTCTAAAACTACTTCTTCTGGAAAGTCATTTGTAATATTTAGAAGTGTTTCTTCCATAGTTCACCCCAATGAGATATTATGAAATTTATCATAAAATAACGACTGATTTTTTAAAAAAGAAAACAACATACTGAAACTCATATATTCAAATGAGTACTGTGTTCTTCGAAGTAGAAATACTGGGAAGAAATTTACTTACACCAATATAATCTTGCTTTTATTCAGAATATTTTAAAACTGAATGATTCTTCTTGCTATTTTATAACCCTTGTTTCTTGGTGCTGTGGAAGGGAGATAGCAGCTGTGTAAGTGGAAGGCTTGAAAATGATTCACGTCCTTCGTATGCATCAGGCACCTTGCTGAAAGCATTTCATACACTCTTGCATTTAGCCCCCACAACAGTTTGAGTTTATCTTTCTTTCACTGTTTAAAAATCTGCCATACAGAAACAGGCGGCAAGTCCTCTTAATCTTATATGTATGTGACTCTAAAATGTATCCTGCTAAATGTTATACTTTATTGCTCAGTTGTCACCTGGTTAAGGGACTCTCCCAAGGTCGTAGTGTTTTTCCCCCTGTATCTTTATACTTCCCTTATGATCTCAGTGCCAAACTGGGGTCTTAGATTACTTTATCAATACTACCTGAAATAAAATTTAAAGAGTATGGTTAGAGATAATTTTCCATATGAGTAGCCTACCTATCATCGCAGCAGTCTGCTTCTTTCCAATTTCATCCCTGTAGATGATGTGAAGACTTTTTTCTCAGTTCATCAAGAAAGAGAGAATCCATCAAGTTTATGAAATTAGATAGCAAGAATGGAGTAACCCATTTAAGTAGAATTTGGGTTATGCTCATCTTTGGGAGTGACAGAATTCATCTATAGAGAATGTAAGTTTGCCTGCTATATTGTGTGTTAATTATCTGTCAAAATATCTGTCAAGAGAATACATAGCCTAATTTTCTTAATAATTAGTAGGTTTTTCCTAATATTATAACACACTTTTTTTCTTTAATGGTAAGTTCTTTTTCAAATTTCACAGTGTTAAAAAGATAACTATAAAGGAAGAGAAAATGAAGATTGCACCAAATCCAGGATTTTAAAGAATATTTGTGTCATTGGTTTAATAAATTAAAGCCAACTTAAAGAATTATTTTACTGTCATCCTGACAACTCAATGATCAAATATATGTAGTACAAATCTTACAGATGGCCAACATGAGAATTAGTCCTGTGTATCACAGTGAAAGTAAAGTTTCTTGGTCATGTTCAACTCTTTGCGACCCCATGGACTGTAGCCTACCAGGCTCCTCCATCGATAGGATGCTCCAGGCAAGAATACTGGGGTGGGTTGCCATTTCCTTCTCCAGGGGATCCTCCCAACCCAGGGATTGAACCCTGGTCTTCCACATTGCAGGCAGATGCTTTACCCTCTGAGCCACCAGGGAAGCCCATGTATTACAAGTAGGTATCATATGTGTCACCACTGTCACAGGTTCTTCTGATTTTGCTTTTGTTTGAACAAAAGACATGTCCTTAAGAAGTTTTCAGAGCATTTGAAATTCAGAAGTGAGTGCAAGCAGAAAACATTACAAAAAATTAAAAATAGAAAACATTGGGAACAATCTTGAGGATCTAACCTCAGAAATGGATTCTCAGATAGATCTGGTCAAACACAGACCCACTATCTACAACTTTATCCTTGTGCCATAATATTTACACCACTAGAGCTAAATTTCACTAGTTAAACAGTCATTTAAGGGAATAAGAATTCTGCTTTAAAAAAAATATTAGATGCCACAGAGAAAATCAGAGATCAATACCTTTTGCTTTATTATATACTGATTAAATCATATCATTTTGCTTTTAATAACTTCCTGAGATAACTTCCCAGGAAGAAATAAGTAGAGATTATTTGGGAAGAGAGCTGGATAGGATATGAAGGATAATAGAAGGGAATTTGGCATCACTTTAAAAAATAGAGTCAGACAGACAGCTATTGGGGCAGACTTAATTATCTTGTATTCCCAAATCTGCCTCATTTTAATTGTGAATTATACTTGCTAAACCTTGGTTTCTTGATTCATACAACAGCTTCGAGATTGTTGTTAAGAATAAAATAATTACGCCCCTAAAAAATCTGGCACACTATTTTTTTGTTTTTTGTTTGTTTTTTATTTTTTATTTTTCGGTGTTGAGGATTCAAAAAGAATAACATATCCTCTGATCCTCAAGGGACTCATGATCTAATAGTAAAGATAGACAAGGCTATGATTCTATTAAAAGAAGTCACATCACCATGTGCAAAAAGTAAAATTGAGAGACATCATATGTCAGAGGCACCCAGGGGACAGGCAGTACCTCCACAGGGCCATCCAGAGCATTGGCAGAATGGAACTGACATTGCTGAAAAAGAATGGGAATTTTTCAGTGGCCCCAGTGGTGGGCTGGCATCATAGACAGAGAATAAAGCATACCCAAAAGAAGTGACAAGAAAGGCAAGTAAAAAGGGTAAATAAAAAAGTAAATAAAAATGCTTTATTTTCTTAAAGAAAAATTCTTACCCACTTTCAATGTTTTTGTCTGAGGCTGGCCCTTCCTCTATGAAAAAGCACGTGCAGGGTGGAAAGATATTTTATTTTCTTGTGTCATCCATGTTGTAGTCTAAATTTCTTTAGATCACATCTTATGAACTAGGTAGTATTTTGTGAGTTATATGGCATCCAAATTGTTACAGTTTCCTATGGAAAAATATCTTTGTTTCCAAAGTGCTGATTTATGGCAGGACATATGGAATACAATTCATTCATTACTTAGCATTATGGAGAAGAATATAGACTCTGGAGCTGGATGTCATGAAATCATATCCTGACTGTGGCATTTAATAGCCATGGCTTTGGAAAATGTTTCAAACTTTCTAATTCAGTTTCCTCAGAAGTAAAAAGAGGATAATTATTAGACCAATTCAAAGTGTTGTAAGGATGAGAACTGATGCATCTAAAAGATTTAGAAAGGTACCTAATGTACAGTAAACCCCATATATGGAGTGGATATTATTTTCATTGCTATATTATCATTATACTTTTCTATATTAGCATTATACTTTTAACAGTGGTTAGTCCATGACCTGAAAGTCATACTACTCCTCTAATTGAAGATTTAACTTTAACTTATATCAACAACTTGGGAAATCTTCTATAAAGTGACAAAAATCTTTCACAAATTAAATTATTGAAAATATAAAAAGTAATAATGCAACTGAAGTGAGTGAAAGTTGCTCAGTTGTGTCTGACGCTTGTGAGGCCGTGGACTGTACAGTCCATGGAATTCTCCAGGCCAGAATACTGGAGTGGGTAGCCTTTCCCTTCTCCAGAGGATCTTCCTGACCCAGGAATCGAACTGGGGTCTCCTGCATTGGAGGCAGATTCTTTACCAACTGAGTTTTCAGGGAAGCCAATAATAATACAACTAGAAGTTGTACTATGTATATGCTGCTGCTGCTGCTGCTAAGTTGCTTCAGTCATGTCCGACTCTGTGCGACCCTATGGACTGTAGCCTACCAGGCTCCTCCATCCATGAGATTTTCCAGGCAAGAGTACTGGAGTGGGGTGCCATTGCCTTTTCTGGTACTATATATATATGTGTGTGTGTGTGTGTGTGTGTGTGTGTGTGTGTGTGTATGTGTGTGTGTGTGTGTGTGTGTGTGTGTGTGTAATATATATATATGTATTATTAGAAGCGTATGCTTCTAATAATACAGCTAGAAGTAGGAAAAAGCAAAACCTTACAGATCATAGTTGCAGCTATCATTAATTGCTTACTTCCCCAATCTTTGGAGAAAGAAATGGCAATACACTCCAGTATTCTTGCCTGGAGAATCCCGTGGACAGAGGAGCCTGGTGGGCTACAGTCCATAGGGTCGCAGAGAGTCGGACGTGACTGAAGTGACTTAGCATGCACGCATGCCCCAAATCTTGACTTCCTAAACCTTTTTAAGCCTTGAAAAAGGAGATTAGTCCAAGTGGGATAAGATAATATATAAATTTAAAAAATTAAAATAAAATCTCCAAAGACTTTTCAGTGTTAGAGAGGCAACATTTGTATAGCCATTGTGTTTGCAGAGAACAGTTAGCTATGGGTATAGTCCTACTTCTGGTTCTCTTTTGAAGCGTTTACTCACACCTAAAAAGAGATAGGACAGTTTGCAAAATAATATCCCATTTCTGTTATGAATCCTCTTCTGACTCACACACTTCTTTTTCAAAAGGAGGAAAAGCGTATCTTTTGCAGTCTATTGTATACTAATTTCTGTTGCTTTTTTATGTGAATAGCTACATTCATTAACTATATTTGATGGTCAAAAAATTTCTTTGTACTCTACTTTAGCTTAATTCTAGATAATGTATTCAACAAAAAACAGTCATAAGGAAACTTATTAATGTTGCTCTACTGTTGTCGGACACGACTGAGCGACTTCACTTTCACTTTTCACTTTCATGCACTGGAGAAGGAAATGGCAACCCACTCCAGTGTTCTTGCCTGGAGAATCCCAGGGACGGGGGAGCCTGGTGGGCTGCCGTCTGTGGGGTCGCACAGAGTCGGACCCAACTGAAGCGACTTAGCAGCAGCAGCAACTGTTGCATGTTGCCTGGGCAGATAGGTTATTTTGTGAAAAGAAAGACGTGAAAACTCAAATAGTTGTGATTTATTAATCATTGTAATAGTGGATCATTAAGATAGAATCACTTTTCATCAGTGTTAAAAAACTAATATAAAACTTTTTAGTGAACTAGGACTAAACAGTGCTACAACATACTAATGCGTTTGTCATTTTACAATATTATATCTTTTCTGTCATATACACAGTTGTTCGGTTGCTCAGTTGTGTCCGACTCTGTGCAACACAGTGGACTGCAGCATTCTAGGTGTCCATTCTTTCACCATCTCCTGGAGCTTGCTCAAACTCATGCCCATCAAGTCAATGTTTCCATCCAGCCTTCTCTTTCTCTGTCATTCCCTTCTCCTCCTGCCTTCAATCTTTCTCGGCATCAGGGTCTTTTCCAAAGAGTCAGTTCTTTGTATCAGGTGGCTAGGGTATTGGAGCTTCAGGATCAGTCCTTCCAATGAATATGCAGGACTGATTTCCTTTACAATGGATTGGTTTGATCTCCTTGCAGTCCAAGGGACTCTCAAGAGTTTTCTCCAACACGACAGTTCAAAAGCACCAATTCTGCGGCGCTCAGCTTTCTTTATGGTAAAACTCTGAAATCCATGCATGACTACTGGAAAAACCATAGCTTTGACTATATGGACCTTTGAGGCAAAAAATCTCTCTGCTTTCTAATACACAGTCTAGGTTGGTCATAGCTTTTCTTCCAAGAAACAAGCGATTTTTAATTTCGTGGATACAGTTATAATCTGCAGTGATTTTGGAGCCCAAGAAAATAAAGTCTGACACTGTTTCCATTGTTTCCCCATCTATTTGCCATGAAGTGTTGGGACCAAATGCCATGATCTTCATTTTAGAATGTAGAGTTTTAAGCCAGCTTTTTCACTCCCCTCTTTCACTTTCATCAAGAGGCTCTTTAGTTCCTCTTCGCTTTCTGCCGTAAGGGTGGTGTCATCTGCATATCTGATGTTATTGATATTTCTCCTGGCCATTGATTTGCTTCATCCAGCCTGGCATTTCATATGATGTACTCTTTATATAATTTAAATAAGCAGGGTGACAATATACAGCCTCGACCTACTCCTTTCCCGATTTGAAACCAGTCTGTTGTTCTGTGTCCAGTTCTAACTGTTGCTTCTTGACCTGCACACAAATTTCTCCAGAGGCAGGTAAGGTGGTCTGGTATTACCATCTTCTTAAGAATTTTCCACAGTTTCTTGTGATCCACACATCAAAGGCTTTAGATAGTCAATGAAGCAGAAGCAGATGGTTTTTTTCTGGAATTCTCTTGTTTTTTCTATGATCCAGCAGATGTTGGCACCACTTGGACCACGTTTTTTCAGAACTCTCCACCATGACCTGTTCATCTTGGGTGGCCCATCATGGGATGGCTTATAGTTTCATTGAGTTAGACAAGGCTGTGATCCATGTAATCAGTTTGGTTAGTTTTATGTGGTTGTGGATTTCTTTCTGTCTGGCCTATGATGGATAAAATAAGAGGCTTGTGGAGACTTCCTAGGGGAGCTACAGGTTGTGGAACAAACTGACACTTTCTCTGATGGGTGTGGCCATGCTCAGTTCAGTTCACTTAACTTCACTTCAGTCCCTCAGTCGTGTCCAACTCTTTGCAACCCCACGGACTGCAGCACGCCAGGCTTCACTGTCCATCACCAACTCCAGGAGCTTTCTCAAACTCATGTCCATTGAGTCAGTGATGCCATCCAACCATCTCATCCTCTGTCGTCCCCTTCTCCTCCTGCCTTCAATCTTTCCCAGCATCAGGGTCTTTTCCAGTGAGTCACTTCTTCACATCAGGTGGCCAAAATATTGGAGCTTCAGCTTCAGCATCAGTCCTTCCAATGAATATTCAGAACTGATTTCCTTTAGGATGGACTAGTTGGATCTCCTTGCAGTCCAAGGGACTCTCAAGAGTCTTCTCCAACACCACAGTTCAAAAGCATAATTCTTTCATGCTCAGCTTTCTTTATAGTCCAAATTTCACATCCATATGTGACTACTGGAAAAACCATAGCTTTGACTAGATGGACCTATGTTGGCATAGTAATGCCTCTGTTTGTTAATATGCTGTCTAGATTGGTCATAGCTTTTCTTCCAAGGAGCAAGCGTCTTTTAATTTAATGGCTGTAGTTATAATCTGCAGTGATTTTGGAGCCCAAGAAAACAAAGACTGTCACTGTTTCCATTGTTTCCCCATCTATTTGCCATGAAGTTATGGGACCGGATGCCATTAACATCGTTTTCTGAATGTTGAGTTTTAAGCCAACTATTTCGCTTTCCTCTTTCCATTTCATCAAGAGGCTCTTTATTTCTTCTTTGCTTTCTGCCATAAGGGTAGTGTCATCTGCATATCTGAGATTATTGATATTTCTCCCGCCATCTTGATTCCAGCTTGTGCTTCATCCAGCCTGCCATTTCACATATTTTACTCTGCAAAAAAGTTAAATGAGCAGTGTAACAATATATAGCCTTGAAGTACTCCTTTCCTGATTTGGAACCAGTCTATTGTTCTGTGTTCAGTTCTAACTGTTGCTTCATGACCTGCTTCAGGTTTCTCAGGAGGCAGGTCAGGTGATCCGGTATTCCCATCTCTAAAGAATTTTCCATAGTTTGTTGTGATCCACACAGTCAAAGGTTTTGATAGTCAATAAAACAGAAATAGATGTTTTTTTCTGGAACTCTCTTTCTTCTCCAATGATCCAGTGGATGTTGGCAATTCGATCTCTGAAATTTATGGACTATGAAAGAAACTTATGGAATTGAAATCCATGCTGACCCAAAGCATGACATGTAGCCAGATAGAAGTTAATAAATTTATGTTCAAGCACTACAGGTACAAGAAAAGATAAATTTCATTTTCTCATTGCTAGTAACCACAATGAAATGAGGGATATAGAGAAGTAAGTATCATTAAAATTCAATCAGATAAGCACGAAAATAATGGTTTGAACTATGTACTCTGAAAACAAGAAATAGATTGAAAATAATCTTTCTGAAGATGGGGAGTTGATACTTGAGTATGGTTTTGAAAGCTGAATGAAAGTTTATTAAATAGAGGAAAAGATTAACAGAATTACAGAGGGACAGAGCAGGTGGCTGTAAAGTGGCATGGTTAGTTTGGGAAGTGGAGAAAAGTGCTGTGTGACTACAGTGTGAAATTTGTGAGCAGTCACTAAATATAAGACTAAACAGAGTAATAAGATCCAGATTGTGAAGGGTTTTTAATGCAGTGCCGTGGAGTTCAGTTTTATTTTAAATACATCATTGTGTAAAGAGAGTCGTTAAGCAGGGAACTGACATTTAAAAAGTTGCTATTTTTGTTGCTCTTTTTTATTTATTTGCTTGTTTACCTTCAGGATACCTTCAGGATAACAACACCAGTAGTAGTAGAAAAGACAAACTAACAGATTCAAATGTTGATCTGGGGTCTTAAATAGGTTTTTTGGAGAAAGGAATGGATATACAGTATACTCCAACTCTATTCTTTCATTGAATGAAAGTCAAATGAATATGGTAGGGGAAAAATGCAGTTTTCTTTTTGACAGAGTGAGGAGTTAAAACAGCTATAGAAAAATATGTTTGCTTATATTCACTTGGGAGTTTTAAGAACAAGTTACAAAGACATCATACAGACAGACTAAAGGAGAATTAGGAGTAGAATTGAGCTAGATAAGAGAGTTTACTCAGATTAAATGATGATGGTTTTGACCAATAAAATCATTGGAATAGCTGTACACAAATAACTGTAGTAGAAGAGAGAACATAATTAGTAACATGAGAAATAAAACCACGGTAACCCAGAATTACAAGACAGGATTTCTTGCTGGAGGATTTACACAAGTTTTCTGGGTTTTGTTTTCACCGGGAAGGGGAGTGTTATTATGTGTCCTTTCTCTTCCTCCTCCTCATCCCCCTCTTTCTCTTCCTTCTTTTCCTTTCTCTTCTTCTCCTTTTTCTTCCTCCTCTTCTTCTCCTTCTTCTTTTGATGAGAAAAAATTTGAAGTGAAGTTTATTGATAAACTAAATTTTAGATAAGGACCAACAGCGTGTACAAAGGATCAACATCAGTTGAGGAATGAATTATATTCTGAAAATAGAAAGCATTTCTCTTATATAAAATATTGGATTTGTGAAGGGGAAGAGTGAGAGTAAGTTTGGAAACATAACTTAGGGCTAGAACATTGAAGTCTGTGAGTGGAAAACTACAAAATGTAGACAATAAATAAAGACGAAGGATCCACAGCATGCTTTTCAGCCGTTGCAGTAAATGCTAAAGCAGTAATCTCACGTCTTCCTAGTTCAGTCTTCCTCATTTCCAGAAGGTGTTCTATCCCGTCTTGGCATCATCTATATTTACATCAGTGATCCTTTCAGAGTCCTGACCTCTAAGTGTCTTGACCTCCTTGCTTCCCATGAACTTGTACTCCATCCCATCTGAGCTATTACAAAGGCAATAGCCTGAATTTTATGATTCCCATTCTGCCTTCGTCAAAATCTCAGTTTTAAGTAAACAGCTATTTTCCCATGGCCTCCTTTCTGTCCAAATAATTCTGTTTATTTCTTTTCACTCAAACAATTTTTCAACCCCTCAGGCTTCCCAAGCTTTGATTCATCAACTATTTTACTGTCTGTTGCATCATCATGGCCTCAAGTGCCTTCCTTTTCTAGCTTAGATTACAGTCACCTTTCAAAACATTTTCCCTATACACTCCTCTTTAAAAAATTAATTTATTTATTTTAATTGGAGGGTAATTACTTTACAATATTGTGGTTGTTTTTGCCATACATTGACATGAATCAGCCGCGGATGTACGTGTGTCCCCCACCCTGAACCCCCCTCCTCCCTCCCCATCCATCCCTCTGGGTTGTCCCAGTGCACTGGCTTCGGGTGCCCTGTTTCCTGCATCGAACTTGGACTGGTCTTACATTTCACATATGGTAGCATACATGTTTCAATGTTATTCTCTCAAATCATCCCACACTCATCTTCTCTCACAGAGTCCAAAAGTCTGTTCTTTATATCTGTGTCTCTTTTGCTGTCTTGCATATAGAGTCATCATTACCATCTTGCTAAATTCCATATATATGTGTGTTAATATATTGTACTGGTATTTTTCTTTCTGACTTACTTCGCTCTGTATATAGACTCTAGTTTCATCCACCTCATTAGAACTGATTCAAATGCATGCTTTTTAATAGCTTAGTAATATTCCATTGTGTATATGTACCACGGATTTCTTATCCATTCATCTGCTGATGGATATCTAAGTTGACTCCAATTCCTAGCTATTGCAAACAGTGCTGTGATAAACATTGGGGTACATGTATCTCTTTCAGTTCTGGTTTCCTCGATGTGTATGCCCAGTCATGGGATTGCTAGGTCATATGGCAGTTCTATTTCCAGTTTTTTAAGAAATCTCCACACTGTTCTCCACAGTGGCTGTGGAGATAAATAAATAAGCATTTATTGTTTGTAGACTTTTTGATAGCAGCCATTCTGACTGGCATGCGATGGTACCTCATTGTAGTTTTGATTTGCATTTCTCTGATAATGATGTTGAGCAGCTTTTCATGTGTTTGGTAGCCATCTGTATGTCTTCTTTGGAGTAATGTCTGTTTAGCTCTTTGGCCCATTTTTTGATTGGGTCATTTATTTTTCTGATATTGAGCTTCATGAGCTGCTTGTATATTTTTGACATTAATTCTTTGTCAGTTGCCTCATGTGCTATAATTTTCTCCCTTTCTGAAGGCTGTCTTTTCACTTTGCTTATAGTTTCCTTCATTGTGCAAAATCTTTTATGTTTAATTAGTTCCCATTTGATTTATTTTTGCTTTTATTTCCATTACTCTGGGAGGTGGGTCATAGAGGATCTTGCTGTGATTTATGTCAGAGAGTGTTTTGCTTAAGTTTTCTTCTAGGAGTTTTATAATTTCTAGTCTTATATTTACATCTTTAATCCATTTTGAGTTTGTTTTTGTGTATGGTGTTAGAAGGTGTTCTAGTTTCATTGTTTTACAGGTGGTTGTCCAGTTTTCCCAGCACCACTTGTTGAAGAGATTTTTTTCTCCATTGTTTATTCTTGCCTCCTTTGTCAAAGATAAGGTGTCCATAGGTGCGTGGATTTTTCTTTGGGCTTTCTATCTTGTTCCATTGATCTATATTTCTGTCTTTGTGCCAGTACCATACTGTCTTGATGACTGTGGCTTTGTAGCTTTATAGCATAGTCTGAAATCAGGTAGGTTGATTCCTCCAGTTCCGTTCTTCTTTCTCAAGATTGCTTTGGCTATTTGAGCTTTTTTTTTTTTTTTTGGTATTTCAATACAAATTGTGAAATTACTTGTTATAGTTCTGTAAAAAAAAATACCATCAGTAGCTTGATAGGGATTGCATTGAATCCATAGATTGCTTTGGGTAGTATATTCATTTTCACTATATTGATTCTTCCAATCCATGAAACATGGTATATTTGTCCATCTATCTGTGTCTGCTTTGATTTCTTTCATCAGTGTTTTACAGTTTTCTATATGTAGGTATTTTGTTTCTTTAGGTAGATTTATTCCTAAGTATTTTATTCTTTCGTCACAATGGTGAATGAGATTGTTTCCTTAATTTCTCGTTCTGTTTTCTCACTCTTAGTGAATAGAAATGCAAGGGATTTCTGTGTATTAATTTTATATCCTACAACTTTACTATATTCATTGATTAGCTCTAGTAATTTTCTGGTGGTGTCCTTAGGGTTTTCTATATAGAGGATCATGCCATTCGCAAACAGTTAGAGTTTTACTTCTTCTTTTCTAATCTGGATTCCTTTTATTTCTTTTTCTTCTCTGAATGCTGTGTTTAAAACTTCCAAAACTATGTTGAATGGCAATAGCAAGAATGGGCACCCTTGTCTTGTTCCTGACTTTAGGGGAAATGCTTTCAATTTTTTGCCATTGAGGATAATGTTTGCTGTCAGTTTATCATATATGGCTTTATTATGCTGAGCTATGTTCCCGCTAAGCCTGCTTTCTGGAGATTTTTTATCATAAATGGATGTTGAATTTTGTCAAAGGCTTTCTCTGCATCTGTTGAAATAATCATATAATTTTTATCTTTCAATTTGTTAATGTGGTGTATCACATTGATTGATTTGAGAATATTGAAGAATCCTGGCATCCCTGGAATGAAGCCCACTTGGTCATGATGTATGATCTTTTTAATATGTTGTTGGATTCTATTTGCTAAAATTTTGTTGAGGACTTTTGCATCTATGTTCATCAGTGATGTTGGCTTGTAATTTTTTTTTTTTTGGTGGCATCTTTGGTTTTGATATTAGAGCAATGGTGGCCTCATAGAATGAGTTTGGCAGTTTACCTTCCTCTGCAATTATCTGGAAAAGTTTGAGTAGGATAGGTGTTAGCTCTTCTCTAAATTTTTGGTAGAATTCACCTGTGAAGCCATCTGGTCCTGGGCTTTTGTTTGTTGAAAAATTTTTGATTACAGCTTCGATTTCCATGCTTGTGATGGGTCTATTAAGATTTTCTATTTCTTCCTGGTTCACTTTTGGAAGGTTATGCTTTTCTAAGAATTCATCCGTTTCTTCTAAGTTGTCCATTTTATTGGCATATAGTTGCTGATAGTAGTCTCTTATGATCCTTTGTATTTCTGCATTGTCTGTTGTGATTTCTCCATTTTCATTTCTAATTTTGTTGATTTGATTCTTCTCCCTTTTTTTCTTGATGAATCTGGCTATAGTTTGTCTATGTCATTTATCTTCTCAAAGAACCAGCTTTTAGTTTTTTTTGATTTTTGCTATAGTCTCCTTTGTTTCTTTTTCACTTATCTCTGCTCTAATTTTTATGATTTCTTTACTTCTACTAACCCTGGGGTTCTTTATTTCTACTTTTTTCTAGTTGCTGTAGGTGTAAAGTTAGGTTTTTTTTTTTTATTTTTCTCTTGTTTATTGAGGTAAGCTTGTATTGGTATGATCCTTCCCCTTTACACTGCTTTTACTGAATCCCATAGATTTTGGGTTGTCATGTTTTCATTTTCATTTGCTTCTAGGCATGTTTTGATTTCCTTTTTGATTTCATCCATGATTTGTTGGTTATTCAGAAGCATGTTGTTTAGCCTCCATGTGTTTGTATTTTTCATATCCCCTCCCCCCCCGTAGTTGACATCTAATCTTACCTCATCATGATCAGAAAAGATGCTTGACATTATTTTAATTATTTTAAGTTTACCAATGCTAGATTTATTACCCAGGATGTGATCTATCCTGTAGAATGTTCCATGTACACTTGAGGAAAAGGGGAAATGCATTGTTTTGGGGTGAAATGTCCTATAGATATCAATTAGGTCTCACTGACCCATTGTATCATTGGATATTTGTGTTTCCTTGCTAATTTTCTGTTTGGTTGATCTATCCATTAGTGTGAGTGGGGTATTAAAGTCTCCCACTATTATTTTCCTCCTGTTAATTTCCCCTTTCATACTTGTTAGCATTTGGCTTGCGTATTGAGGTGCCCCTATGTATATATATATAGGTGCATATATATTTATAATTGTATTATCTTCTTGGATTGATCCTTTCATCATTGTGTAGTGTCCTTCTTTGTCTCTTTTCATGACCTTTATTTCAAAGTCTACTTTATCTGATATGAGTATTGATACTCCTGCTTTCTTTTGGTCTCCATTTGCATGAAATATCATTTTCCAGCCCTTCACTTTCAGTCTGTATGTATCCCTTGGTTTGAGGTGGGTCTCTTATAGACAGCATATCAGTTCAGTTCAGTTCAGTCTCTCAGTCATGTCCCACTCTTTACGACCCCATGAACTGCAGCACGCTAGGCCTCTGTCCATCACCAACTCCTGGAGTCTACCCAAATCTATGTCCATCGAGTCAGTGATGCCATCCAACCATCTCATCCTCTGTCGTCCCCTTCTTCTCCTGCCCCCAATCTTACGCAGCATTAGGGTCTTTTCCAATAAGTTAACTCTTCGCATGAGGTGGCCAAAGTTTTGGAGTTTCAGCTTCAACATCAATCCTTCCAATGAACACCCAGGACTGATCTCCTTTAGGATGGATTGATTGGATCTCCTTGCAGTCCAAGGGACTCTCCAGAGTCTTCTCCAACACCACAGTTCAAAAGCATCAATTCTTCGGCGCTCAGCTTTCTTCACTGTCCAACTCTCACATCCATACATGACCACTGGAAAAACCATAGCCTTGACTAGATGGACTTTTGTTGATAAAGTAATGTCTCTGCTTTTAAATATGCTATCTAGGTTGGCCATAACCTTCCTTCCAAGGAGTAAGCGTCTTTTAATTTCATGGCTGCAGTCACCATCAGTAGTGATTTTGGAGCCCAAAGAAATAAAGTCTGACACTGTTTCCACTGTTTCCCCATCTATTTGCCATGAAGTGATGGGACCAGATGCCATGATCTTAGTTTTCTGAACGTTGAGCTTTAAGCCAACTTTTTCACTCTCCTCTTTCACTTTCATCAAGAGGCTCTTTAGTTCTTCTTCACTTTCTGCCATAAGAATGGTGTCATCTGCATATCTGAGGTTATTGATATTTCTCCTGGCAATCTTGATTCCAGCTTGTGTTTCTTCCAGCCCAGCGTTTCTCATGATGGACTCTGCATAGAAGTTCAGTAAGCAGGGTGACAATATACAGCCTTGACGTACTCCTTTTCCTATTTGGAACCAGCCTGTTGTTCCATGTCCAGTTCTAACTGTTGCTTCCTGACCTGCATACAGGTTTCTCAAGAGAGAGGTCAGATGGTCTGGTATTCCCATCTCTTTCAGAATTTTCCACAGTTTCTTGTTATACACACAGTCAAAGGCTTTGGCATAGTCAATAAAACAGAAATAGATGTTTTTCTGGAACTCTCTTGCTTTTTCGATGATCCAGCGGATATTGGCAATTTGATCTCTGGTTCCTCTGCCTTTTCTAAAACCAGCTTGAACATCTGGAAGTTCATGGTTCACGTATTGCTGAAGCCTGGCTTGGAGAATTTTGAGCATTACTTTACTAGCATGTGAGATGAATGCAATTGTGTGGTAGTTTGAGCATTCTTTGGCATTGCCTTTCTTTGGGATTGGAACAAAATCTGACCTTTTCCAGTCCTGTGGCCACTGCTGAGTTTTCCATATTTGCTGGCATATTGAGTGCAGCACTTTCACAGCATCATCTTTCGGGATTTGAAATAGCTCAACTGGAATTCCATCACCTCCACTAGCTTTGTTCGTAGTGATGCTTTCTAAGGCCCACTTGACTTCACATTCCAGGATGTCTGGCTCTAGGTGAGTGATCACACCATCGTGATTATCTGGGTTGGGAAGATCTTTTTTGTACAGTTCTTCAGGGATCTTCTTTTTGTATCAATTCAGCCAGTCTTTGTTTTTTGGTTGGGGCATTCAACCCATTTACATTTAAGGTAATTATCAATAAGTATGATCCCATTGCCATTTACTTTGTGGTTTTGGGATCGAATTTATAAACCTTTTCTGTGTTTTCTGTCTAGAGAAGATCCTTTAGCATTTGTTGAGGAGCTGGTTTGGTGGTGATGAATTCACTCAGCTTTTACTTGTCTGTAAAGCCTTTGATTTCTCCTTCATATTTGAAAGAGATCTTTGCTAGGTATAGTAATCAGGGTTGTAGGTTTTTCTCTCTTATCACTTTAAGTATGTCCTGCCATTCCCTTCTGGAGAAGGCGATGGCACCCCACTCCAGTACTCTTGCCTGGAAAATCTCATGGACAGAGGAGCCTGGTAGGCTGCAGTCCATGGGGTCGTGAAGAGTCGGACATGACTGAGCGACTTCACTTTCACTTTTCACTTTCATGCATTGGAGAAGGAAATGGAAACCCACTCCAGTGTTCTTGCCTGGAGAATCCCAGGGATGGCAGAGCCGGTGGGCTGCCGTCTATGGGGTCGCACAGAGTCAGACACGACTGAAGCGACTTAGCAGCAGCAGCAGCAGCAGCAACCATTCCCTTCTGGCCTGAAGAGTTTCTATTGAAAGATCAGCTGTTATCCTTATGGTTATCCCCTTGTGTGTTATTTGTTGCTTTTCCCTTGCTGCTTTTAATATTTGCTCTTTGTGTTTGATCTTAGTTTGTTAATCGTTAGTTTGATTAATCTTAGTTTGCTAATCTTGGATAATTAATCGTTAGTTTGATTAATATGTGTCTTGGTGTGTTTTGCCTTGAGTTTATCCTGTTTGGGGCTCTCTGGGTTTCTTGGATTTGAGTGGTTATTTCCTTCCCCATTTTAGGGAAGTTTTCAACTGTTATCTCCTCAAGTATTTTCTCACACCCTTTCTTTTTGTTTTCTTCTTCTGAGACTCCTGTGATTCAAATGTTGAGGCATTTAACATTGTCCCAGAGGTCTCTGAGGTTGTCCTCATTCCTTTTAATTCCTTTTTCTTTTTTCCTCTCTGTTTCATTTATTTACACCATTCTATCTTTCACCTCACTTATCCTCTCTTCTAGTTGCTTTAGGTGTAAAGTTAGGTTATTTTTTGATTTTCCAATAACTTCTGCCTTAGTTATTCTACTGTTGGTTCCCTCCAGAGTGCTTTTGATGTCAGTTATTGCATTATTCAATATTGATTAACTCTTTATTTCTTCTAGCTCCTTGTTAAACATTTCTTGCATCTTCTCAATCCTTGTCTCTAGTCTGTTTACCTGTAACTCCACTTTTTTTCATGATTTTGGACCATCTTTACTATCATTATGCTGAATTCTTTTTCAGGTAGACTCCCTATCTCCTCCTCTTTTTTTTGGTTTGGTGGGCATTTATCATGTTCCTTTACCTGCTGAATATTTCTCTGCCTTTTCATTTTGTTTACATTGGTGTGTTTGGGGTGCACTTTCCTAGGCTGGAAGTTTGTGTTTCCTCTTTCTTGTGGAGCCTGCTCCCTGTGGGTGGGGTTGGACCAGAGGCTTGTGAAGGTTTTCTGGTTGGGGAAGCTTGCGTCTGTGTTCTGGTGGGTGGAGCTGGATCTTTTCTCTCTGAAGTGCAATGAGGTGTCCAATAGTGAGTTTTTGGGTGTCTATGGGTTTGGCGTGACTTTGGGCAGCCTGTCTTTTAATGCTCAGGGCTGTGTTCTTGAGTTGCTGGAGAATTAGTGTGGTATGTCTTGCTCTGGAACTTGTTGGTTCTTGGGTAAAGCTTGGTTTCAGTGTAGGTATGGAGGCTTTTGGGTGAGCTCTTGTCTATTAATGTTCCCTGGAATCAGGAGTTCTCTGATGTTTTCAAGTTTTGGAGCTAAGCCTCCTGCCTCTGGCTTTCAGTCTTATTCTTACAGTAGCCTCAAGACTTTTCCATCCATACAGCACAGATGATAAAACATCTAAGTTAATGGTGAAACAGTTCTCCACAGCAAGAGACACGCAGAGAGGTTCACAGAGTTACATGGAGAAGAGAAGAGGGAGGAGGGAGATAGAAGTGACCAGGAGGAGAAGACTGGGAGTCACAAGGGGGGAGAGCAATCTAGCCAGTAATCAATTCCCTATGTGCTCTCCACAGTCTGGAACACCCAGAGAGGTTCACAGAGTTAAGTAGAGAAGAGAAGGGGTAAGGAGAAGATAGAAGTGACCTGGGGGAGAAAAGGGAGAGTCAAAAGTGGAGAGAGCAGTCAAGCCAGTAATCACACCCCTAAGTGAAAATGGGTACTGAAGTTTAGGTTCTTAAAGGTAGAAAATCGATAACAAATAGCAAAAAGCAAAGATTAAAAATCTAGAGTAGAGGTTAGATTCTCAAAAATACAATATTAAAAATGCAAAACAAAATCAATCCCCAAAGTTATAAAAACTGTATATGAAATTTGCTTTAAAAATAGAGTCTTTTTTTGCAAGGTAATAGTAGGTTATAAAAATGAAAATTAAAGGAGTAATTAAGGACTTAAATTTAAAAAAATTAAAAAGTGATAATAGTAAAAGTATATGCAGGAATTTCTCTGGCGCTGTTGTGGGCAGTGTGGGATCAGTTCAGACAGTTCCTTGTTCCACCTTGTACTTGTTCTCAAGGTCTATAGGCCTCCTCCAATGCTTAGTCAATGTTAACTACAGAGTTTTAATCTGTTGCACCTGTCACTTTCAGAGCAGTTCCCTCTTCTTTGTTCATTTTGGCTTCCTCTATTTGCAAGTCTCTTATGTGTCTAATTTCTGCCCTGATAGAAGGGGGTGAAGGTGGTCACTTATTTAGGCTCACTTGTTCAATTGTGTTGTGGGGAGGGAGGAACACTGCAAACAAATATCACTGGCAGGTGTGGGGAGTGCTCGGAGTGGATGGACCACACTGGGTTTGCCCCAGCCCAAGGCAGCCTGTGCTTCCCGGGTCTACACTGCTCAGGATCCAGGGTGCTCTGCAGGGCACTGTCCAAAGCGGGCCCTGCGTTTCATGCACTTCCCAGGTCTAAGCCACTCAGGTTCTCGGGTGCTCCGCAAGGGCACAGACTCAGTTGGGCGTGCGTTTTGTGCCCTTCCCAGTCCAAGCAGCTCAGGCGCCCAGGTGCTTGGCGAGTGCACTGTCCCGGGTGGGCTGCGGTCCAGGCAGCACAGTGTCCCAGCTGCACTGCAAGAGTATCCTCTCAGGTGCACCGTGTGTCTCCTCTGGGGAGCTCATCTCAGGCTGCGACTCTCTTACATATGTCAACTGTCCAGGATTCCAGGAAGACGTGGTTAGCAACTGGGAGACTACTCACAGTTTGGTGGAGGATGCCGTCTCTGGGGCCGAGATTGGAGCAGCCCCTCGCCTTCTGGCTCTGTCGCCTGCCTGCCTCTCTGCCTCTGGTGAGAGGAAGGGGCCTGTACGCAGCCCACTAGCTCTCCTTTGGCGTTTGCTCCATCCTTTGTTCTGTGAGCAGGCCAGGCTGCGTGTTAGAGCCCTTCTCAGGAAAGTTTTCTCTCTTTCTTCTCTCTCTCTGGTGATCCCACACTTTGGGCTGCTGTCTCACGTCAGCTCCCTCAGCGTGTCCTCAGGGTATCCAGGTCCGGTCTTTACCGTCAGCCCATTATGCAGCCCGTGCCTCCCTGTCCAGCCCCTGCTCACTGGTGGCGGACGCGAGCCTCTGGGCTACTTCTCCACTGACAGTTGTGGTCAGGTGCGTATTTTTTTTTCCCCTCCCAGTTATGTTGCCCTCTGAGATTCCAAAACTCCCCACAGACACACCTGTGAGAGGGTTTCCTACTGTTTGGAAACTTCTCTTCCTTCACCACCCCCTCCCCAGGACAGGTCTTTGTCCCTAACTCTTTTGTCTCTCTTTTTGTCTTTTATCTTTTGTCCTACCTCCTTTCAAAGAGAATGGGCTGTTTTTCTGTATGCCTGGTGTCCTCCACCAGCATTCAGAAGTTTTTTTGTGGAAGTTGCTCAGCATTCAAATGAACTTTTGATGAGTTTGTGGGGGAGAAAGTGGTCTCCCCGTCCTATCCCTCTTCCCTATACACTCTTAACTCTGTTTCTCCCCACTCTCTCTGTGATAGTCTACTCACTTGGCAGACTTGAACTCAACCTTCAGACTTTATCTCATTCACTTCATCATTGTATCTGTGCTGCTGATTGTGGATAGGGAAAAAAGAGAAAGAAACAAAAAACCTAACTTAGAGCTCAGGTTTTGCTTTAAATTTATGATCTCATTTATTTTTCAGCAACAAATAAAACATCTTAGCTGTATCCATATCCATTTATGCTATCTTACCTCTTAATTGTGACTAATGAACTGTTCTTGACAGTTCTGTGTACTGGATCCCATGCCCTCTTACCTAATTCAGGGAGCTTCCCTCTGCAATTATTTCCTCTCTCCTGTAAGCATCACTTGTTTCCTTCATACTTAATTATTCTCATCTATAAACATATTAGAATATTTACTATCTTAAACAGTAACCTTTCCTTGATTCAGCACTCCTTCAGCTCTCATATTATTTTCTCTGCTCTCGTTTGCAATAAGGCTTCCTCAATCTCACATTTCTCTTCTATTTTCTCTTATATCTAATCTTATGAGGCATTAATGACCACCACTCGTGTCACCAAAGGTCTTTGCAGTTGTCAAAGCTAATGAGCTAAATGAAAGGGAATCCAAATTACTGACAATCAGAATGGAAGAAAAGGGATGGATAGGAAATATGTTATAAAAACAAGTTAACAGAAAGTTAACAGAACCTGGAGAAATAGAGATGCTTTTATTCATTCACAAAATATTTTTAATCTCACATACTAACATAATAATTTAAAACAAAATATAGATAATCTCTAATTTATAATTTCAAATTAGAAAATAACTTTCAATTATCCTTACAACGTAGGAAGAACATAAGCACTGAAATGCATAAAAATAAAATATTCTTAGCTCCTATGTCACCTATCCCACATCTTTCACATAGTTGATGACAAGTGGATTCATTAATTCAGTTATCAAATATTCTTGAGTCCTGACTTTGTAGTAGGCAGTGTTTAAGGATGCAAAAGGAACAAACCAAGGTCATCCCACTCCTGGTTGAGCTTATAAATTAGAAGAGAAAACAGATGTTGAGCAGAGGAATATAGATTCAGTCAAATAGAATGACTGATTATAATGGTGATAAGTTTCACCAAAAAAGTGAGTACAATAGTATATACATATATTCCCTCTATATATGTTTATGTATAGAGATAGCAAAGAGTACTATACAAACATATATACACATATATATGTAATATGTATATGTGTGCATCTGCACATATATGAAAGATAAAGTGACAGAGATTAGCCTGGTTGGATGGAGAGTGGCAGGGGATAGAGGATTAGGAAAGACTTTCATGAGAAAGTAACATTTCAAGTAGAACTAAGTTATCTACAGAATTAGCATTGACTAAACGAATTCTGCTTCACAAACAGCAGGAACTGTTTCTGGGGAGGAACATAGAATAATGAGGGAAAGTTGGCTTCAGAATTGGTAGAGTACTGGAATTGAACCCCTTACCTGTTATTTAATAGTTCAGAGATATTGAGCAAGATACTGAACCTCTTCACTACTCAGTTATTTCTCATTTAAAATGGACTAATCACCTCTACCTGGTTGTGCTTGAAAGATTTAAATGACAATTCAGTTGCATACACTTAACATAGCACCAGGCTTATAGCAGGTGTTCAGCCAATGTTTATTCTCTCTCTTTATATCTCAAGCCTTTAATGCATAGAAAACCTTGTGATGAAGCTGTGATAATCGACATTCCCCCTCTCGAAATATGTATCTTTTGAACCATATCATCCAGAAAGCCTCTGAAATCAGTAAGAGTATATGAGGAAAAATATGTAGTGAATTGTTTACAGAGCAAATCAAGGCCTGGTATGTTTAGTATCGCAAATGAGCATGCTAACAGCCGGAGTGCTAGCGCTCTCAATAACAAGACTGAAGTGAGAAAACAATCTGTGCAGATTAAAGCATAAAAATAAAGTTTTAACAATAGTTTAAAACAACCCATTTGTCACGTTTTCTCCCAGAGTTATGCAGCTGATCAACCGAGCTGGCATAACTAATTCCTCCAGGATATTTTAAGTCCCTTAGCTTCGTGGTGATTACTTTATGAATAGATAGACAGCTATGGGTAAGAAACTTTGCTGAAAGGAATCTTTCTGAAGAATGTTAAAAATTTAGAAATAAAAAGGAATGTGATTGAGTGTTCTAGAAGGTTGTAATGAAGAGGAATACACTCAAGTGAATGTATGTAAGAGATTTTGTTTTCAGGAAATACATACAATGATAAGAGGAAGGAGATATTAGAGAAATCCAAGATCAGGGTCTATATTATGGCTTGACTTTTGGGACTGGAAACTAGCTGAACCCAAATAGTTCTAGTTGTCTTAATTAAAGGAGTATATGGCTGTTCCCTTATTTCTCCTCTTCAAATGTGGCTCAGCTATTATACACCACGTTTCTACCCTACAATTGGCTTGGTCTTATCCTGAAATTTAAATATATCTTCCCTATCTTCTAGATGATGTGTGTGTAGAAACTGCTTCCTCATAACTGAGGTTTGACTTTGTCTTATTTTTATCATACTGCGTGCTTTTATTTTCTTGTAGAAAGGATTGTATATACAGCAGTTTATGACTAATGTGCTTAATGCAATGAGGAAAATCCACCATACTTCTGAGGCATTTTACTTACCATTTCTAATAGCAAGAAGATTCTGATAGAAACAAGCATTCAAACAAATTGTTTAGAAATATAGTTTCTAATTTCAATCACATTTGGAAAGAATCAACTCTGATTAATGTGGAATATTCCCATATATTTAGAGACCTTCAAAGCACTTAATTATTAGATTATTAATATGTCATTTTTAACCACTATTTTTTTTAATTTTTAGTTAATTTCCTTTTGAGTCATTAGTGCTCTTTACCCATTATTACTGGATCCATTCAAAGAAGGACTGACTTTCAAAGAAAGGTCCTTGGCTATAGAAATAAGAACCTTAGTTTACTGAATTGTTGATCTGTTGTTATGCTCAACGTAGGTCTTGGTGGAATCTCATAAAAGTCAAAGTACCAAAATTTCTAGCAAGTTCAAAATTTTTCTCTCTTTTTCTGATTCAAAAGAGACACACATAAATAAACACACACACATTCACAAAGTCAAAGAAAACATGACAAAGAATCAACCATAAGGATTCTAAATAATGAACTTATTACAAACCTATACATATTTTGGTTATGTAGATATATTTATGGGAAAGTTTCTGTAATTTTATTTATCAATAGAAATTTATAAAAATAACCAAAATACTTTTTTAAAGGAAAACTTTTAAATATAATTCTGTTTCAAACTTTTAAAAAATATACTCCTGTTTCCAAATTTAATTATCAAATTTTTCAAGATTGTTCTTTTTAGCCTGTTATTTTAATGCTAGTGAGCTTATATATTTGTTTTGAAAAATATATATATGAAAATATATGTATGTATATATATATATATATATATATATATATATACACACACACACGTGGCTGAAGCAATTGAGCATACATATAGTTATTTCTTTAGACTTTACTTTTATGAGTTCTTTTTCCAAGTTATGGATTCACAAGGAATGATGCCACAGATGATGATGGTGAGAAAAGGGTATATTTCCCTAAATGACTGTGGCATGAACAATGGAAGAAAATGTATCTTCAAATTCGTTAATCAGAGGGAAACAATTACAGTGTGAGGCAATCCACTGATCGATTTATTCCTGGGGATGGAGACAGGAAAAAGAATCTATTCCTTATTTTTACCTCTGATTCTGTTCTCTGATTTTCAAAGTATATTTACTTGTAATGAAAAACATCTTCTAATGAAACTCTGATTTTTCTCAATCTCCCCAGATAAACAATATTCATAATGGTGCAGGTATTTGAAGGTAGACTAAGTGATTTATTTCTTTTTGTCAAGAGATCCTTCTATCTCTTCATTTACATAACAATGACTCAACCGGAGAAACTATGATTCAGGATGACATACACTTTTTCTGAAGTGAGAAAACAATATGTTGTCTACTTAGAGGCCCATCAGAGAATTGAAAAGAAGGCATCTGGGCACTTTTTTAAGTCATTAAAGTTTCCACAGATTTTAACTTTTAGTTTATTTAAAATACAGTAAGTAAAAAAAATGATAATGTTAATGTGGAACATATATTCCCTAACATACCACTACTAGCTATCTAAACCCACAATACCAGGTAGGATTCTAATTATACATGAGAAAATGGATCCACAGAGGTTCTATCCATTGCTACAATGTTTCAACAGAGCCAGGAATGTGGTTGGAATTTGCATCACTTAGCTATAAATCACAGGTTGATATTTAATATGTCCTGAAAGGATATATACAGTATTGTACCGTATCTATGCAGACCATCCGACCTGCCTCTTGAGAAACCTGTATGCAGATCAGGAAGCAACAGTTAGAACTGGACATGGAACAACAGATGGTTCCAAATAGAAAAAGGAGTACATCAATGCTGTATATTGTCACCCTGCTTATTTAACTTATATGCAGAGTACATCATGAGAAATGCTGTGATGGAGGAAGCACAAACTGGAATCAAGATTGCTGGGAGAAATATCAATAACCACAGATATGCAGATAGCACCACCCTTATGGCAGAAAGTGAAGAGGAAATAAAGAGCCTCTTGATGAAAGTGAAAGAGGAGAGTGAAAAAGTTGGCTTAAAACTCAACATTCAGAAAACTAAGATCATGGCATCTGGTCCCATCACTTCATGGCAAATAGATGGGGAAACAGTGGAAACAGTGGCTGACTTTATATATTTTGGGCTCCAAAATCACTGCAGATCGTAATTGCAGCCATGAAATGAAAAGACGCTTACTCCTTGGAAGGAAAGTTATGACCAACCTAGACAGCATATTAAAAAGCAGAGACATTACTTTGTCCACAAAGATCCATCTAGTCAAGGCTATGGTTTTTCCAGTAGTCATGTATGGATGTGAGTTGGACTTTGAAGAAAGCTGAGCACCGAAGAATTGATGCTTTTAACTGTGGTATTGGAAAAGGCTCTTGAGAGTCCCTTGGACTGCGAGAAGATCCAACCAGTCCATCCTAAAGGAGATCAGTCCTGGGTGTTCATTGGAAGGACTGATGTTGAAGCTGAAACTCCAATACTTTGGCCACCTCATGCGAAGAGCTGACTCATTGGAAAAGACTCTGATGCTGGGAAAGATTGAAGGCAGGAGGAGAAGGGGACGACAGAGGATGAGATGGTTGGATGGCATCACCGACTCAATGGACATGGGTTTGGGTAAACACTGGCAGTTGGTGATGGACAAGGTCTGGATTGCTGCAGTTTGTGGGGTCACAAAGAGTTGGACATGACTGAGTGACTGAAGTAACTAATGCAAATCATAAGCAAAATTCTGCCATATTTATAGGCATAATGTGAGGATTCCCAGGTGGCTCAGTGGTAAAGAATATGCCTGTCAATGCAGGAGACATGGGTTTGATCCCTGGGTCAGGAAGAGCCCCTGGAAGCGGAAATTGTGACCCACTCCACTATTCTTGCCTGGAGAAGCCCATGGACAGCAGAGTCCAGTGGGCTACAGTTGATAGGGTTGCAAAGAGTGACACGACTGAGTGACTGAGCATGCACACATATGCATAATGTGACCAATTTAATCATTTCCTTTCTCCCTTCTCTCATCAGGTATATTTCTCATGAAATAGGGGAGAATCCCTAAGACATTTCATGAAGTTATTTCAATGCATTTAAATGTACAGACTATAAAATGTGGAAACCATAGTTTAGTTCATAAAGTCTTCATTTTGATACTTATCCTAGGTACATCTTCATTGCAATTACTGTGTTTAATTAGCCAATATGTAATCACTGGTAACAATGAGTATGAATGATAATAACTCTTGGTGCTATGTCTAAATAAATCAGATGCCTATCAATTGTTGTCGCTATTTTTCCAAACAATTGCTCAAGCAAATTTATCAAGCCACTGCTGAGTCATCCTAATAGACAAATGATAAAATACAACATTCCTAGATATTGTTTATCATCTAGCTCATACTTATGTTTGAAATTTCTCTTTCACTGGTCCTTCATACTCAGGGCAATAAAGTTAAATTTCTGATAAAATCCCAAACTGGAGAAGGAAATGGCAACCCACTCCAATATCCTTGCCTGGAAAATACCATGGACAGAGGAGTCTAGCGGTCTACAGTCAGTGGGGTCACAAAGAGTCAGATGCAACTTAGTGACTAAATAACAGCAACAAAATTCCAAACAGAATCTCACTTCCATGTCTTTGTTAAAAGGGTATTCCACTTGAGAGTCACTAACCCTCCACCATTACATCTTCAGCAATCCCACTGTCCCAATCCATTTAAAGCAGTTCTCCCATTTTTCTCAACTTTCTTAGTCAATAGTCTCTCCTTCCTCTCAACTTCCATAGTACTTTATCTTATACATTTCCAATTTAATTTATCCTCTTTTACTAGCAGATATATAGGGGCTTCCCAGGTGGCTCAGTGGTAGAGCTCACCTGCCAATGCAGGAGACATGGGTTTGATCCCTGAGTTGGGAAGATCCCTGGAGAAGGAAATGGCAACCTATCCCAGTATTCTTGCCTGGGACATCCCATAGAAAGAAGACCCTGGAGGGCTACAGTCCATGGGGTCACAAAAGAGTCCAACACGCCTTTGCAACTGAACAGTAACAACAATGCAGATATATAAGTATAGAATACAGATACAGGATATTTATATTTATTAGGATTTCATTCATTATTAAAATGTACAGTGTTTTAAAATAGGAAACATTGTGGGTTGTGTATATAGGTATACACCACCACCATTCCATTTTCTATGTTGCCTAATCTAGAACATGATGAAAGTGTTAGTCGCTCAGTTGTGTCTAACTCTTTGACCCCATTGACTGTAGCCCTCCAGGCTCTTCTGTCCATGGAGTTCTCCAGGCAAGAATACTGGAGTGGGTAGCCATTTTCTTCTCCAGGGGAACTTCCTGACCCTGAGGTCAAACCCAGATCTCCTACACTGCAGACAAATTCTTTTTCACTGAGCCACCAGATAAGTTCTGAAGTAGAATCTGACATAGAGTCACCACTGGTTATGCTGAGCTCAATAAGTTATCACTCAGAGCTATTTCTGGCTGCAACTGAGAAAGTCTATTTGAAAACAGGGAATTCATTTTATTTAACTGGGAGAAGATCAAGTAGCTAATCCCAAGTAGAACTGACATGCTACCAGTACTCTGTTTTCATCTCTCCTCTATCTGCATTGGCTTAATTCTATCTAAATTGTCATCGGCTTAATTCTCTTCAATGGCAGATTGCCTCCTTCCAATTATGGATGCTTCAGTGGCTCTCAGACATGCAGGCTCTTTTTTGCCATGAAGGAGAAAGTAAGATAGGCTCCTAGTCTGGAGTTCAAAAATCTCAGCTGCCCATCAATGAATCAAAGATTGTGCCCAAGGCAGTGAGGTAATCTAATTGGTTAAGCTTGGATCAGATGCCCATGACAAGTTAATAACTATAGCAGATCCTATAGAAAGATAGTGGCTCCCACTTAACTCTCATGGCTAGAGAAGATAGAAGAAGCACTTCCCCCAAAAAAGCACTAAAAAATAGTACCTCTTCTTGGAAAACAAGGAAGAGTCATTGACTATGATTGGCAAAGATGTTCAAGGCAAAAATGTGAATACTCATTACTTGAACATGAGACAAACCTTTTAAAGTCATGAGCTAAGTCGAATTTTTAAGGTTTACTGGACGTGAGTTGTGTACCCTAGACATGACATTACTCTAGTGTCAAATGCAAACTTCATTTGATATATTTAGCAACTGCAATCTCCTAGGCACTGACCAATAAGAGCTGATATCTAGACTATCAGAAAAAAATCTAGCTCTGGTGTTAGTTCTAGTACATACCTGTTAAATATAACGTCCATTACTGTTATGGCAAGTCATCATTGAATGCGATATGATATAGACTCTCTGCATGCCATTCTTCAGTCATTTGTCTGCTACACTTTAATCTAAAAATGACAAATAACATGATAAAAGTCAGTTTCAATGTAGGCCCAAGTTTGAATTTTTTTTAATGTATATAAAACCA
Source organism: Giraffa tippelskirchi (assembly GCF_054371585.1). Lineage (NCBI taxonomy): Eukaryota > Metazoa > Chordata > Mammalia > Artiodactyla > Giraffidae > Giraffa > Giraffa tippelskirchi. The sequence continues at coordinate 86,389,659 of NC_137285.1, read as the reverse complement.
TCAAGAGAAACAATTAAAATATGCAATCTGTAGTCCCATTTACAAAGTTTATATATCACTGGGCTTCAAATTGAACTCTGTAGCCTACATACATGCATGTCTGACTCCTTGTGACCCCATGGACTGTAGCCCTCCAGGCTCCTCTCTCCATGGAATTTTCCAGGCAAGAATACTGGAGTGGTTGCCATTTCCTTCTCCACCTGAAGCCTAAAATTTTAGTAAATTTTTCAAATTATTGTGAAATCATTGTATCTTTGTTCTGCCAATGCACTTGGAGAAACACTGCTCTAAACTGCATTCCACTTAGGAAAAGCACCCTAACTCTTTGTAAGTAATCGGAATAAATAAGAAAATCAACAGCCATGAAGACATAGAAGGAGAGTCCTGTGCTATCAGCTGGAAGCCTTTTGTTTATTAGGAATTAGAGTAATGTGAGGTCATCTTCTAGTGGCATATAATTCCAAAGTGAGTCAGCCAGCTAAGCCAGAAGAGACAGGTGTGGGGAACGAGATGAAGACAGAACATAGTGTCTCTTGAGCATATTAGCTTAATACTAGGAGTTATCAAAAAATAAAAGAGCTACCTTGACTGAAGAGACAAGCCTAATATTTTGATCTTTATGTGTCTTATAAGGTTGTTTCCCTTTCCTTTGGTTATCAAAGCATACTGAAAAAAAATTAAATTACAAGCTAAGCTGCATATGATGAGACTGCAATTAACTGCAATTAAAAATTGCAGTTTAAATAATCCAAATATCCATGGTAGACAGTTAATGATTGATTGGTACATATGATATGCCTGGATTCTTACACTCTGTGATTAAAATTCCTCAGCAGAGTGATGTCAAGAAAACAGCTGTAAACTTAAGGGGAGAAAACTATTTTGTCCCATTTCCACCAATAGCTTTCAATAGGACTTTGAACCAATTACTTGACCCTTTGGATTCAATCCTCTCATCTTTAAAAGAAAGAAGGTAAATTATAAAACTTAATGTGAATTTTAGCTCTAACATAATTATCCCATGAAACACAAAGCAAAGCTTAATCCCTCAATGTAATCAAGTCTTTAAAGGATAAGACATACCTAAGGAGTTTTTTTTTATCTGTCCTCATATCACCACTATCAGAGTGAAATGTCAAAGAACTAGTTATTTCTTACAGTGCAGTTCAAGCTAGGTAATATAATTTGAAGCCTTGCATTTAAACTTTCTATTTTTAATATCCAGCTCAGATGTTAACAAACATCCTCGGCCCTGGAGTGAGGTTTAATAATGTGTTTGGCTGTACAGGAATCATTTAAGGAGCACCAGAAGCCTCTACATGGACAAAAATTATTTACCAAATACTATGAGGAGTGCCTTTCCTTAGAGTCACCCTTAAGAATTAAAACTATAAAATAATATCTTTTTTGCAACTCACAAACACTATCTGGAAGAGAATTGAGAAAAGACATGGGTCTGGCTCCTATTAGCCCATAGTGTCAGTAATACCTTTGGTATTATTTAGAGGCAGATCCAAGTCTTGAAGGGTATGCAATGTTGTACAATTATTAGACATTCTTTAATGAAAAAATGCAAGAGTATTATTATAAAATTGGATTATAAAGGGAAATTTTAGTTAGGATCGGAAAAAAAATAATCAAAACAAATTACTGGAGTTTGGAGATTCAGGTTCTTCTGAGATGTCTTTAAACACTGTGCTACAAATAATTATATAGAAATATTTTCTAAATTCAGTCTGACTTCCACTGCCTTTCTACAACATTCTACAGAACTCAGCAACTTCCAACACTCACAGTGACCTATGCAAGTAGGGCATTAAGTTTAATAGACATCATGGTAAATCATATATTGTTAAATCATCAGACTGACAGACAGGAACAAGAACACCACAGAATTAGTGTTAAGAGGGGATGGGAAGATCACAAGCTGACTTCACGGACTGCTTCAGGCGGGCAGTCAAACGTAACTGCTGAATAGGATGCCTGGGAGTCTTTATATGGGGACTTCCAAGTATTAGGACATTGAAGATAAAGTCCCCATCACTGAATACACTCAGCCAGTTATCACCAGCAGGCCAAATACTACCATCAGGAAATATACAAGAAAAAAGAAAAATATAAAAATGTAAAAGAAAGGATGTTGAAAAATATGTGGGCAGGGCAGAATGATCTAAGAAAAAAGTTTGAAGAGAAAGACATATTGAGAAAGAGATGGAGAAGAAGGTCTTAAACATCTGTTCTGAGTGATCTTGCAGAACTAACCACTTAGCTCCCTAGCTATACGCCAGGCTTCTGGTGCTCAGGGAACATTAGGCTTGGAAGGATTCGGGGGACTTAGCCTGACAGAGCCACATGTTATATTAATGGTAGTTCTCTTCTACTCCCTCAGTTTAAAGATTAGAAAAAGAGTGTCACAGAGGCCACTGACACATCAGAGATGCCATAGTCTAGTTTTAAACAGAGCCAGTGTCCACAAGCTTGATGAAAAATCAGTGGTATTTTCTCAATGATTGCTTTGCAAAAAACTACCAAAAAAAAAAAGCTGAGATAATCTTCTTCTCCACAGTGAACTTAAACCTTTTCTATATAAAGTTGTCCACATTCTTCCTTCAAAGACCATCTCAAATTTAAAAATTTAAATAATAATAAAAATGAATATAAAGTTTATATAAAATATAAAGTTTTTTATATAAAATATAGTTTTTTTTTTTTTGCCAAAGATAGCCATTTCTCCCTTTGCATGTCCAGTTCATCTTGCCTTCATATCTTACAGTATTATTTCTTCCTCTGTCTGAGTTGCTTTCTCTTCTCTCTTTGCTCATCCCACACACATGAAGGAATTACACACAGAATTGTACACATACACGGATCTCTATGTACACATATGCTTTTGAAGAGAGACATGCTGAAATATGCACGCAAGCACTCCTTAGAGAAGCATCTGTGCTCAGTCACAACTGTGTCCTCTGTTGGATTGCTAAAAATTATTTTGGGCAGGAAATTAGCTCCAAGACTGACAGAGAGCACAATCACTGGAGTCATCGCTAGTGTAATTTTTGTAATTGAAGTATAGTTGATTTGCAATAGTGTGCTGATTTCTGTTGTACAGTAAAGTGACTCTTATAGTTTACTGTTCTCTGATATGTGAAAACCCTCTCCAAGCTCATGGCTTTAACTGCCACCTGTGACTGATGACATTAAGTGCATATCACCTGCCCAAACTTACCGCCTCTCACTGCATTCTGAATATTATATAGGCGTCAAAGATGATACTCCTGAAATGAAAGTCAGCTTTCCCACCATAGCTGTGTCCTTTTTTCTTTTACTTACATCACTCAACCTCCTTCTCAAGCTGGAAATCTTAGTGTTATTATTGACAAGGCCCACAACCTTTTCACCAGCACCCCTATTGTGTGCCAAGTTCAAGTCTTTCTTTTTTTTTCTCATTCTAATGCCTGTTCCCCTTTTTTAGTATATAACTCAAGCCTAGGTTTTCATTACTTTTAACTTGTATTATTGAAACAATGGAATTGATCTACCGTTCTCTGTTCCAATTCCAGTATGTATGTATGTGTATATATATATATATATATATATGTATATATATATACATATATATATCTGCAAATTGCCAGTCTCCTATTTGAAACTCCAATGACTCCAAATTACTTACAGATTAAAGTTTGAATGCCTTACTCTGATAATCAACGTCCTCTAGTTTTTTGACTCCATTTATATTTCCAAATTTGCCTAGTATGACTTCCCTTAACAAGTCAAGAGGCCAGAGAAACTGATATCCCTATTTCTGGTGGTTGCTGATCTCTTTGTCATTGTTTCTGCAGTTCCACTTACTTTCTCCTATCTTTCTCTCACTTATACAAATGCTAACTATTCATATAATTCCCTCAAATGCACATAATACTTTCAGGATATCTCATTCAGGGCACTTATCACCTTCTGGGTCTCCCTAGTATCTCAGATGTAAAGAATCTGCCTGCAATGCAGGAGACCCAGGTTTGATCCCCGGGTTGGGAAGATCCCCTAGAGAAGGGAATGGCTCCCCACTCCAGTACTTTTGCTTGGAGAATTCCATGGACAGAGGAGCCTGGCAGGCTACAGTCTACCGGGTCACAAAGAGACAAACACCGACTGAGTGGCTAACACTTTAGCATCACTTTCTATCTACATTACAATGATTTTGATGTATAACTCTTCTCTTCAGTGCTTCTGATCCTTAGTATGTCCCCCTCTTTGCAACCTCATGGACAGAGGACCTCATTGTAGCTCGCCAGTCTCCTTTGTCCATGGAATTTTCTAGGCGAGAAGACTAGAATGGGTGCAATTTCCCTCTCCAGGAGATCTTCCCGACACAGCGATTGAACCTGCATCTCCTGCATTGGCAGGCGGATTCTTTACACTGCACCACCAGAGAAGCCCCGGTCTTCTCCTACCCTTGAGTAAATACTGTTTCTTTTTTTAAGAATACACTTGCTTTTTAAGAATACACTTGAATGCTTCAGAGCAGAACCCATGGATAATTTATCTTTGTATCTCCCACAATGCCTAGCAGAATGTATGCATATTATAGATATTATAATATCTATATTATACTATCTATAGTATAATATCTATACTATACTATCTAAGAGGGCTTTACTTATTTAAAAAAAAATCAACACCATTATTTACCATGGGATTTGTTCGTAGTTACTTATTTCCTCTGAAATATAATCAGTAGCTAAACTACCAGTGTTGATTGGCACTTTCAGTAATTATTATTTTAAAGGGTATTGAATATACTTGCAATCCAGTCCTTAAAGATAGATTAGAATTTCATCATAATTTAAGACTTGTGCACTTTTCTTATTTCAATGCATCAAAAATTCAGCTGTTTTCAGACAGATATGGACAACACCGTGGTTTTCAATGTAACATCTCCAGAACTGGAAAGAAATTGTGACATTCATTTAATGTTTAAAGACTATTCTTTATTTCCCAGGTGTGATGGGAGAATATGAGCCGAAAATTGAGGTCCATTTCCCTTTCACAGTTACAGCTGCTAAGGGAACAACTGTTAAGATGGAGTGCTTTGCACTTGGCAAGTAAGTACACATACTTCTATAATTAGACACAATTGTTTATTAAAATGTGACATGTCTTATTTTTATATCACTTACTTTGCTAGGTTTTATTTTCCTTGAATTAAACCTTGAAGCTTCTTGGTGGCTCTTCATTTTTTTAAAGAAAGGCAAATGGGAATTGATGAAGTAACCAATTATAATTATCTCTTTGGTCATTTCTCTGAGCATAAATGTATATAATTTTGCTATTTTAACATAAAGGAAATGTAATAAAAGAAGAGCTTCACATGTCTTTGCTTACTTGTCTTAAAATTTCAGTATCATTCTTAAATTTTATTCAGCAATGATGTAAATAAAAAAGGGATGAGGTCCTATCCTCTCCCTATGTAAAAGATACAGAGTCTGACAAGAAATAATAAGACAAGACTATAAAAATCATAAAGATAATAGCCACTCTGGTCCAACAGATTACTTTAATCTCTTCTAGAATAATGTTAACATGATAGCACCAGCTGTCAATATGTACAACATGCAATTATTCCCCAAATCAGGAAGATGATTTAAATCTCACAATGTATAATCACTTGTCAATGATGTTTGCAATAAGAATATTGGGCATAAAAGCAGGAGTGAGATTTTGATTATATTTGATTAGAGTATTATGATTTATCTTAAATAGAGTGTTGCTGTTTTGTTTTTTAGGGTGATAAGACCTCAGAGTCCTTTCTACACTCTATAATTATAATTTACATAAATGCATCTCTATCAGAGTTACTAATCATTCAACTTCAGTCATGGTGAGCAAACTCCCACAGCATAAATATAACATACTTGGAAATAAAACATGCTCTATAAATATATTTGTAGTAGGCTTAGTCTGTGGGTATGAAAATCTTAGTGAATATGAAAAATTCTGCTAATAAAAGGTGTTTTAGAGCATAACAATAGTAATTACCATGTTTTCTAATATTAAAACTATTTGAAATAACATGTGCAATTCTGTTTAAATCTATGTAGGAGTCAGATCATAGTCAATTAAAAACAAAATAGATTGTTGTTTGGTCTATCAAAAGTGTTGAGCAGTCCAACAAAAGATGCCTGTAAGAGGAAGTATATTTCAATAACTTAAAATTCATCCAGGAGTTACTTGGCAGATATCCGAGGAAGATTTCCAAACCCATATATATTAATAATTAAATACTACCTTAAAAATCATGTTTTTCATCATTTTCCAAAGTTGTGGTGTCAGGTATGCTTGAAAATGCCCCAAGTGAACTGCTCAATTCTGATAAATACAAAAATAATTATATTGGCTTGATGTCAAAGGTTTTAGTATATCCTTCAGTTAAATAATTTTTAAATGTCAGAATTTGCACTAAAGCCACAAACGAAAAGAGGTTATACTGTAAAACAAATTAGAGAACTAGATTTATAGAGAAAAAGCAATATGGGATATTTCCTCAGGCAGGCTTATTTAATAAATTTGATATGTTTGCTTTCTGAAGTCTTGAAATATGCTTAGTAAATAGATCCGTAAAGTCCCTTTCATTCTAGGCTGGATCTAACTGCCAAATTAAGTTCTTTTAATACTATATTTTCTTCAGCTTCTCCACTCCTTCTTTGTTGTTCCCTCTTTCCCCATGAAAATAAATAAATATGTAGGAAGGTGAACGAAGCACACAGACTGTCAAGAAGGTCTCTGCTGCCTATTCTTTATGTGAAGTGTCACAATTATGGGAAAGAGAAAAAAAACATGCTATGAAGAGATTTATCCCTACCTAAAGACTAATTTACCACTCTATTGAAAGTAAATAAGATCAAAGAAATAGCATCTTTACATATGTTAATTTCTGTACAGCACATTATCATGTGGAATAGATCATTGGATCTCAACATGATCACAGCAATTTCAAATTAATACATGAGCATGTGCTGTATTGCTACAGCTCACCTGAGCTGCACCTCACTTGAATAAGTACTGGAGTCCCTGGTATACCTTTGTCTGATCACAATCGTCAGTATCTGTCACTAGATATCGATCAGCACCTTGCCACTCGAGCTAATATGCCCCTCAGTCTGTCCACATAGAGTTGTTTATCCAAATGTTCCCCATATACTATTATAACCAAATTCTGGCACGGGGCTTACTAAGCTGTATTCTATCTCATGTGCAGAAGTATATAACTCACACCCATTACTCTGTATCTAAATCTTGTATTTTTCTTCAGCAACCTTAACACAGTTTTAAAGTATTCACATATGTGTTTCACTACTTTAAAAAAAAAATTCACTGTATCAGTCAGGAATCCAACTGGAAAGACTCAGATAGCTCAAAAGAATTTAGGCATAAATTGAAGATCCAAGAGAACTAAGGAAGAAACTGAAGTATCTGCAGACTAGTGATAGCAAGAAGTTATCTCACCCTGAAGCCAAAATGAGCAAGGGCGGAAGATAGTGTCACCAGAGGCACCTGAAGAGACGGTGTTGTCCGGGGGCCACTCTACAGTACCTATAGCTGTGCAGAGATACGTTAGAAAGACACAGCTGAGGAAAGGAGCAGGAAATTCGTATCCTAACTTTTTCTTTGTACGTTCTGATCTTCTCCTTCTGAGCTCATGACTGAAAGGCCGCTAGAAGCCAGCCTGCAAGCCCAGAGAATGCAGTTGGCAACACAAAAAGGAAGGCAGAGATTCTGAGGGAAGATGAGGGTGACCAGCAAGGGAGACAAACAGAATAACCAGCAAGTACCCATCATTAAATTTTAAGCCTCATGAGGGCAGGGATCCTGATTGCATTCTTCACTTCTGTATTTCCAATGCCTACCACAGTGCCTGGCACGCAACACTCAGGAAATATTTTTTGAAGGAATAGATGAACTCTGAAAGCTATGTGCCTACTTAATCCAGTCTACTTTTTATTAACAGATAATAAATAATAGACTTTATTTTCTAAACATGTCAAAATACAATTTCACCACTGCTTACAAAGAAAAATGCTATGTTCTTACGCTTTTTGAAAAGTACATTTGCCTCTCTATATAATTTGTCTCTAAACACATTCTGTTCTTGCAAGTTAGAGTATGTAAATTAATGCAGCCATAGTTGCACATGGAAACTTACATTACCATATGTAAAGTAGATAGCCAATGGGAATTTGCTGTATGTCTCAGGAAACTCAAACAGGGGCTCTGTAACAACCTAAAGGTGTGGGGTGGGGAGGGAGATGGGAGGGAGCTTCAAAAGGAAGGGGATATATGTATACCTATGGCTGATTCATGTTGAGGTTTGACAGAAAAGAGCAAAATTCTGTAAAGCAATTATCCTTCAATTAAAAAATAAATAAATAAAAAAGATAATTTAAAAATATATAATCTAATAACATTTTCTGTATTCTTGAAAGAAAATAGCAGAAAGGCAAATTATTTTAGGTTACCAAAGTTTACTATATCTTAGTATCACACAAATTCACCAACGTGCCTAATTTGAAGTTAAATAAAAAGTCAACTGGGATTGCAATATACTCACTACTATATATAAAATAGATAACTAATAAAGACCTACTCTATAGCAACGGGAACTCTACTCAATACTCTGTGGTGACCTATATGGGAAATGAATCTAAAAAAATACATACACATATGCATATGTATAACTGATTCACTTTGTTGTACTCCTGAAACTAACACAACGTTGTAAAGCAACTATACTCCAATGAAAAGCTAAAAAATAAAAAGAAATGCCGTATGATATCACTTATAATGTGGAATGTAAAGTATGACATAAATGAACTCATTTATGAAAGAGAAATAGACTCACAGACAGTGAGGACAGACTGGTGGCTGGAAGGGGGGGGTGGCAAGGACAGAGTGGGAGTGTAGAGGCATCAGATGCAGACTGTTTGTACAGAATGGACAAGTGACAAGGTACTACTGTATAGCACAGGGAAATACACCCAGTGTCCTAGGATTAAACCATAATGAAAAAGGATGTTTGTAATGTGTACCTGTGTGTGTGTGTGTGTGTGTGTGTGTGTGTGTGTGTATGTGTATCACTGAATCACTTTGCTGTACAGGAGAAATTGACACATTTGTAAATCAACTGTACTTCAGTTAAAAATACCCACTTTATGGAAAAGAAACATATTTTATAAAAATAAAACATCCCTTAATAAATTTTTAAAAGTCAATGGTAAAGTTGTAAGCTGCAAGTTTGCTTCTAAAAAAAACTCTACTTAAATCTTAATTTGAAAAAAAAACGTGATTTTTCTATAAGCTACTGCAGAAGAATACAATAGGAGAGTTCTATTTATACCCCCTTGGAAATCTCTCGGCAAATAGAATTATACAGCACTGAGTACAGAGAGAATGCATGAAGTGACTGTCACATGCTATGTTTAGTATCATTCAATTCAGCAAAGGTATGATTTCCCCAGAGGGGGGAAAAATGGGAAATGCTTAAAGAGGATCCACTGGGAAACAAAGGTGTGTAAGGCTTGGGAAATACAGCAATGTGTAAAAATGGGAAGGTAGATTAATCACTTTGGAAAGAAAAGGCTGTTTTAGACATATGGAAGATTATTATCAAGAGATCACCACAAGCTGTTCTCCAGTTTCACCAAAGTGGGGAGAGGGAGAAATTCCAACAGTATGGGATCAAACCAGTGGAATTAGAATGGGTATAATGTAGAAGTGCTTAAAAAATTTTGTTAAAGGGAAAATGGGCTGTCAGTGAGGCAGAAGAAGCTTAGAAGCTTTTCCCCCACACTGCTGTAATAACAAAATAAGATCTGTTTGCCTTCTAATAATTTAGGTGCAATGTTTTCTGAAAGGAGAGAAATGGTACTGGTCAGAGTTGGAAAAGAATATTTTAAACCTCTTTTGCTGGCCACTCATCCACCCACACAGACTGAATTATTAAGAGTAAAAGGTTAGAGTCAGGCAGACTTAATTGGCTGCTTTTGGCAACTACATTATTATACAACATTTTAAAGTGGTTGGTGGCATGTGCAGGAAGTAGAAATGAAGGGTGTTGCCTTTTCTCACTCGGCATTAAGCTTCGTGACGTTAGTTTGGAAAGAAGCAGTGCCTTTGATATTTCCCAGGTTGGCTTTTAAACACTGGACACAGTACTCTTGAAAGGAAATGAGAGATAAGAGGTTAAAGGACAATGCAAGTAAGGACTCTCTTAGGACCCTAGTAAATATTTCATTTCAACATTATCTCTAAATGTGGTGTGCCTAGAGATTATCATACCAAGTAAGTCAGACACAGAAAGAAAAATACCATATGATGACACTTCCATGTGGAATATAAGAAAATGATACAAATAAATTTATTTACCGAACAGAAACAGACTCACAGACTTAGAAAACAAATTTATGGTTACCAGAGGGGAAAGCGGATATTGGCAATATGATCTCTGGTTCCTCTGCCTTTTCTAAAACCAGCTTGAACCTCTGGAAGTTCACGGTTCACGTATTGCTGAAGCCTGGCTTGGAGAATTTTGAGCATTACTTTACTAGCATGTGAGATGAGTTCAGTTGTGCGATAGTTTGAGCATTCTTTGGCATTGCCTTTCTTTGGGATTGGAATGAAAACTGACCTTTTCCAGTCCTGTGGCCACTGCTGAGTTTTCCAAATTTGCTGGCATATCGAGTGTAGCACTTTCACAGCATCATCTTTCAGGATTTTAAATAGCTCAACTGGAATTCCATCACCTCTACTAGCTTTGTCCGTAGTGTTGTTTTCTAAGGCCCACTTGACTTCACATTCCAGGACGTCTGGCTCTAGGTGAGTGATCACACCATTGTGATTATCTCGGTCGTGAAGATCTTTTTTGTACAGTTCTTCTGTGTATTCTTGCCACCTCTTCTTAATATCTTCTGCTTCTGTTAGGTCCATACCATTTCTGTCCTTTATCGAGCCTATCTTTGCATGAAATGCAAAGATACCTTTGGTATCTCTAATTTTCTTGAAGAGATCTCTAGTCTTTCCCAATCTGCTGTTTTCCTCTATTTCTTTGCATTGATCACTGAGGAAGGCTTTCTTATCTCTCCTTGCTATTCTTTGGAACTCTGCATTCAGATGGGAATAGCTTTCCTTTTCTCCTTTGCTTTTTGCTTCTCTTCTCTTCCCAGCTATCTGTAAGGCCTCCTCAGACAGCCATTTTGCTTTTTTGCATTTCTTTTCCATGGGGGTTGTCTTGATCCCTGTCTCCTGTACAATGTCACAAACCTCTGTCCATAGTTCATCAGGCACTCTGTCTATCGAAAAAGCAAGAGAGTTCCAGAAAAACATCTATTTCTGCTTTATTGACTATGCCAAAGCCTTTGACTGTGTGGATCACAAGAAACTGTGGAAAATTCTGAAAGAGATGGGAATACCAGACCATCTGACCTGTCTCTTGAGCAACCTGTATGCAGGTAAGGAAGCAACAGTTAGAACTGGACATGGAACAACAGACTGGTTCCAAATAGGAAAAGGAGTACGTCAAGGCTGTATATTGTCACCCTGCTTATTGAACTCCTATGCAGAGTCCATCATGAGAAACGCTGGGCTGGAAGAAACACAAGCTGGAATCAAGATTGCTGGGAGAAATATCAATAACCTCAGATATGCAGATAACACCACCCTTATGGCAGAAAGTGAAGAAGAACTAAAGAGCCTCTTGATGAAAGTGAAAGAAGAGAGTGAAAAAGTTGGCTTAAAGCTCAACGTTCAGAAAACTAAGATCATGGCATCTGGTCCCATCAATTCATGGGAAATAGATGGGGAAACAGTGGAAACAGTGTCAGACTTTATTTTTTGGGGCTCCAAAATCACTGCTTATGGTGATTGCAGCCATGAAATTAAAAGACGCTTATTCCTTGGAAGGAAGGCTATGGCCAACCTAGATAGCATATTTAAAAGCAGAGACATTACTTTGCCAACAAAAGTCCGTCTAGTCAAGGCTATGATTTTTCCAGTGGTCATGTATGGATGTGAGAGTTGGACGGTGAAGACAGCTGAGCGCCGCAGAATTGATGCTTTTGAACTGTGGTGTTGGAGAAGACTCTTGAGAGTCCCTTGGACAGCAAGGAGATCCAATCAATCCATCCTAAGGGAGATCAATCCTGGGTGTTCATTGGAAGGACTGATGTTGAAGCTGAAACTCCAATACTTTGGCCACCTCATGCAAAGGGTTGACTCATTGGAAAAGACCCTGATGCTGGGTAAGATTGGGGGCAGGAGGAGAAGGGGACGACAGAGGATGAGATGGTTGGATGGCATCACCGACTCGATGGACATGGGTTTAGATAGACTCCAGGAGTTGGCGATGGACAGAGAGGCCTGGTGTGCTGCAATTCATGGGGTCGCAAAGAGTCGGACATGACTGAGCGACTGAACTGAAGTGAACTAAGAGGGGAAAGGCTGGAGGAGGAATGGGATAAATTAAGAGTTTGGGATTAACATATACACACTGCATGTGTGTGTATGTGCTAAGTCACTTCAGACACGTCCAACCCTTTGTGACACTATGTACTGTAGCCCACCAGGCTCCTCTGTCCATGGGATTCTCCAGGCAAGAATACTGGAGTGGGTCATCAAGCCCTCCTCCAGGGGATTTTCCTGACCCAGGGATCAAACTCACATCCCTTATGTCTACCTGCATTGACAGGTGGGTTCTTTACTGTTAGTGCCACCTGGGAAGCCCCAACATATACACACTACTGTATATAAAATAAATAGCAAGTATCTACCATATAGCACAGGGAACTCTACTCAATATTCTGTAATAACATATATGGGAAAAGAATCTAAAAAATAATATGTATCTGTATTAGGGCTTCCCATGTGGTGCTAGTGGTAAAGAACCTGCCTGCTAATACAGGAGACATCAGAGACGCTGGTTCGATCCTTGGGTGGGGAAGATCCCCTGAAGAGAGGGTATGGCAACCCACTCTAGTATTCTTGCCTGGAGAATCCCATGGACAGAGGAGCCTGGTGAGCTACAGTCTGTAACAGGGCCACAAAGAGTCGGACGTGACTGAAGTGACTGGACACGCACGCATGTTACTGAATCACTTTGCTGTACACCCGAAACGAACACATCGTGAATCAACTGAACTCTAATATAAAATAAGAATTTTTAAAAAGAAATGCACTACAAAAGGGAAAAAAAGAAAGTTGGTGCTATTTCCCACTGATTGTGCTCAGTGTGCAAGTCTGATCTGTATAAGTTGTTAACAAGGTCATGTAGAGCAAAGTGAGAACTTTGAAGTATGGAGAGTTATTAGTTACAAGAAGTAGCTACCGTCTCTAGCTGCGGAAGAGTCACGGTTACTAAAATTTAAGAAGTTTGGAGGCACCCCTCTGGGACCCAGACCTCTGAGGAGCCTCCACCAGCCAGGGGATGGAGCTAAGTTTTCTGAGGTGGGAGTGTGATGTACTTGGAATTACAAGTGTTGGAAAAACTCAAACTAGATTCCTTTGCTGCTTAGAAAGAATGCCTCACTGAGGTGCCATTCACAGGAATCTCAAGCAGAGAGGGAGCAGCATAGAGCACATCCCTTTCCCTCCCCTAGTCTTGCAGCCTTTCTAGTGCCCTCTCTTTGCAGTGCAGAAATGTGGTTTCTAGAGTCCTGGCCCTTGCATCACAAAGCAGAGTAAGGAAGAAGCTACAGGCGGTAATTTAACAACCAGCACACATTGCACTTTAACTTTCCAAGCTCATCTTTTAATCAGCTGCGAACAACCCCTTCCTGGACCTCATCCCCACACACATCCCTCTTCTGTGAGCCTGCAACTCGGACCCCTCAGCCTAAAATATCCTGCTATCACAATCCCCGTTCAATTTTCAAGGTTTAAGCCAAATGCCACTTCTCCATTCATTTCTACCTGTTTTACTTGAGATTTAATATATTTCCCTTGCAGCCATATGAACACCCACCTCTCACTATTTAGCCTGCCCCATTGGGTCAGCTGTGTGTGTCTGCCTACTGTGCTAAAGTTTTGCGTCCCTAGAGTATTCTTCTATGCAGCAAGTGTTGAATATGTTTACCAAATGGAATCCAAATATGAGAATGTGGTCAATCATCTGTAACAGGAGGTATATTATTGCCTTTGGTCAGACAGAAATCTCCAGATGCCTTTCACATGTCTTGGCCCTGAAAATTCAGACAACATTGTATTAGCTACAGTTTTTTGGCTCATTTCATTTCACCATATGACCTTTTGCAGACCCCGGAAAGATCACTAGATAATGTTACACAGCCACCAACAATGAAAAACTAAAATTTGGTCACTGATGCTTAAGTGACACAAGGGCAAACTTGGGGTTATTCTGTAATAAAGAAGCCATATGCTATAAAGCAACATTGGTTTATCTACTACAACAATCCTGCAAGCTAATAGCACTACAGGCAGATGTTTTTTTCTTTACTTTACATGTTCCTTATCTTGCTTTCACAGCCATTAACACACAATCGGATCAGCTGTGCTCAAAAGGCCTTGAACCAGTTACTGTAATAATTATGTGAATGACCTTTCCAGACTCATCTGAAACCTGGTGGTGAGGTGGAAGGGAAGAACACATTCAATTTCCTGCCCCTTTTAGTTGCGGCTTATCTCTCTTTCAGGTAGCGTGTACAAATCATCTTTTGTTACACTCCATCAAATGCCTATTAGGAAACCAGGACGTTAAGTAATTTTTTTCTCCTTTTTATACTTTTATTGCAAATAACCAGTTATCAATTCACAAAGTCATTTTTGCTGTAGTTTGTGTTCCCTTTCCTCAGTTCTTACCAAGCCATCTCAAACGGCTCCTCTTACGTCGCATTGTAACTGTGAGAATGACAGATATTCCTCCGAGACTCCCCACGGTCTGCAACTGGCAAACGTTCATCAAAGAACCTGCTCTTTAGTTACAGACTGATGATTTATTAATACTGTTTATTTGAAACTGCCAGTCACTAAAGACTGCAGAAATTAAAAATAAATTGGAGTTGTGTGGTATTTGTCTATCAAATCAAAATCAAATTACTTAATTGTTAGATTGACAAAGGATCTGGGGATAGGAATTAGTTACTGAGTCTAGGAATCAATAAATGTTTAGATATCATAGAGAAATGGTACATTATGGATTCAAGAAAATTGCACTTGCTTCAGTAGTGTTGAAGCTAAGGACACATCCTCATTTCAGATGGTACCCAAAGGAAATGGGTACTGAAAAAACCTTAAAGATTGCATAGCCTGTTATCAGTTTGTAGATGGAAAAATGAGACTCTGCAGGGAAAGACCAGGACCTGCAGGCAAGCTGGCCAGACTAATCATATGATGCTTCATCATTTGATATTCTTTATATTTTCAACATTCTTCCTTCCACAGTGCCAACTATGAGAGCGCTTTATTTACTTTTGCTCTCAGAAGTGTCATCTATTTCTAGGGACACAGAGCAATTTATTATTCACATTTGGAGTCACAGTTAACTGGCATAATATTTCTAATTCTTCCAGAGTTGGCTTAGGACTGCTTAAACTGCCTCACCAGAAAAACTGCATACCTGCAAAAGGCCTCACAGCTAATATGCTGTAGAAGCAGACCAGGTCTTCTGATTCTAAAACTAATGCTTTTCCCAACTTACTGTGACACTTTTCAGTTGCTAAGAGTAATTTCCATTTTTATCAAAGCAACTATTTTTCTGGACTCATTAAGTATTCCAGTGATTAGTAATATTAGTATAGAGGACAAGTCACCAAGGGCATAAAGCAAGAGATGATATCAAAATGACTGAGCTTTATACCTGGATTCTTTTAGACACATCCAAGAACTTTAGTTTGGGTGAATCTCCCTGTAGTTTCATAGAATAACCTCTTCCACTGGAAGTTGATTGAGGGATACTAAGTTTTTATAATATAAAGGTTTTTAGGATTATATAGCCTCATGGCTACAATTTCCAAAACACAGTCTTTCTTTTAATCATTGCACATTTAAGTTTGTGGTTTCCTTTGGGTTTTTAGGGAAACACTTCAGCCTTAGTAATCATAAATTTAGAAGTCATATTCTAGGGTCTGGTGACAGAAAACTTTTATGATTACCTAACCCCATCAATTCTAGTGTAAGTCTTCTTACTAATTTAGGATTTAGCCTGAGATTCGGAGGATGCAGCACATCTGAATGTCTTTGGTCTTTTTGCCAGATACTTGATGAAGGAGAAAACTTTCCTTTATATTAATATCTCTGATATCAATGGCACACAGCACACTGAAGACCACATACAAAGTTTATTTATTCACTCATTAAAAAAAAGTCCTTATCTATTTATGGCTGTGCTGGGTCTTCTTTGCTGTGCAGGTTTTTCTCTAGTTGCAATAAGCCAGAGCTAGTCTCTAGTTGTGGCTCGTGGGCTTTTCATTGTGGTGGCTTCTCCTGTCGTGGAGCTCTAGGACGCGAGGGCTTCAGTAGATGTGGCCCGTGGGCTCAGCAGTTGCAGCCCCCAGGCTCTGGAGCACCAGCTCGATAGCCGTGGTGCGCAGGCTTAGTTGCTCCACAGCATGTGGGGTCTTTCTGGGCCTGGAATAGAGCCCGAGCCCCCTGCTCTGGCAGGCAGATTCCTTACAGTTCAGCCGCCAGGGAAGCCCCTATTTGTTCACTCTTAAATTTGAGCTCTTACCAATCGAGCAACCAGAGACATAATTCCATCTCTGTCTTTGGAATATTTCTATCAGTGAATTTTAAAACTTGGAAACAGGTGCTGTTCAGATGAGGTACGGAGGGTGAATCACATGGAAAAGGCTGTTACTCGAATTATAGTTTTCAAAACCATCTCCTATGCCTTTATCATGCAGGTAACATTAACTAAGTTTTTATTTATCTTTGCAGTAACATTTATTGGAAAAAATTACCTTGAAGTTAAAGCATTACAACTTTGTATTCTTCACTTCTATGTTGCAAATATAATAGTGCTCTAAAATATGCAATTAAATGAAATATATCTGCATGCACAATATATAATTAAACTGGTTCTGAATTATCTTATAACTCGTGCCTCTTTGCCTTAGGTAATCTTTGTTTCTCCACTATATGTAAGCATTTTCCGTTTCAGATGACAATAGAAAGCTTCTCTCTTTTGATTCGGTGTATTTGCATTCATCGTCCCTGACTGGGTGCTTGATCTTCAGTGATAGAGTCACGTGCCCAGGATAGGATATGATGCAATTAAGCAATGTGAGTTGCCTGTACAAATGAAACATGTAAATGCAGGTATGGATGTATGTGTACATGAATCAGTAATTAAATCAGCAGAAAGAGTATCTCAAGATAGAAAATCTTAAGACAGCTAAAGCTCTGTCGTCATGTTTTTTTCTTTATTATGCTTTTCTTTTTTGTAATGTAATATAGCAGCACGTACCTTCTGTTCCTGTCACTGTTGTTGTTAGTAGCTAAGTGGTACAGAATAGTTTTCATGTCAAATCTTTATAATAATATGTTTTAGTTTGGAGGATAAATTTAACTGATAGTGAATAGACACAAAAAGTGATACTCAGTGGGGACATATGTCAGCTGCTGTTTCATAGTAGAAAAGCAAGTGATAAGTACTTTTGGTCACCTCTAGCCCCTACTTTTCTTTTGGGGATCGAATCAATCTGGTTACAACTTTTAGAATGTCTTATTTATGGCCATTTTCTCAAAGGAAGGTACATTATGAAATCAGGTCACTTGTTTTATACATCCCTACAGAGAGATGTAGCTTTCTCAACATGTCTGATAGAAGAACATGCATCAGGGTTTCCTACACAGAAATAAAGGGGAAGAAGGTCTTCCTATCTCCACCTTCATGTAATGCTACTACATTCAGCCACCCTCCATTAAAAGAAAGCATAGGTATCATACACTCAAAAGCATCTATTGAAAAAAAGTTTACATATATGAAGCCTAGATATATTTTACATTTGATGGTATGTTACAGTTTAATTGGCAGTATTTTGTTTCTTCACTATTCTTAAGGGTGTGTCATGTTCAGAAGTGCCTTGGATGTGATGAATTAGAGTAATCAAGGCTAAAGTGGTATATATTTAATCTTAGTGATTAAGTCAGAACCTGAGTGATAACATAGTCTTCTTCCATTTATATTCAATCTAATTTTAAAAGTCTGAGTTAATAAGCAAAATATCTACCCTGTAGCACTGGAAACTATTAGGAAAATGGTTGTCAAGTGCATATTTTTATTTTATTAAATCAACAATGGTTATTCTAGCATTAACGATCTTGATTACTTCCAATCATGTCATCTGTGAGGGTCCAAACACAAGCACCTTTAAAGAGGCGATTGAATATAAAGGAAGCTAGTCCAGGAGAACCCCTCCTCCGCTTGCTTCATCATTTCTTAACTCTCTGGTTGTTGCTGAGTCTGTGTCACAATAACATAAAGCAGAAGAAACACAGAGTGATAGTTAAAGGGCTATATAAGATGGTGACCCCATTAGGTCCTTGTTTGGTTTTCATTTTTGGACCAAAGGAGTAAACTAGAAAGGATAAATATTCTAATACATTTTCAGTGACTTGAATGTGTAGAAAGAATCTATTAACTCAGGTGTTCATTTAGATAAACTAACTGCACTGCTGAAAGATTTCTTCAAACTGCTTCTGAAAAGTTTACTGAGGGATCATTGATATGCAATAAATGTCTAAGATATGCAATGGGATACATTTTAACATATGTATACCCCCATGAATGGCACATGCCTCTTCAGTACCCGTAAACATCTGCATGTAAATGCGTAATCTTTCCCTTCTTTCCATCCATTCATTGCCACCCCCAGAAAGCCGCTGATCTGATTTCTCTTCTGTCACCATAGACTAGTATGCATTTTCCTAGCATCCTATATAACCAGAATTACGCACTATGCAGTTTTGTTTGTCTGACTTTATCACTCAGAATACAGACGTATCTTGCTTTACTGCACTTCACTTTACAATGTTTCACAGATATCGTGGTTTTTACAAATTGAATAAGTCTATTGGTGTTGTTTTTCCAACATTTATTCACTTTGTGTCTCTGTATCACATTTTGGTTATTCTCAAGATATTTCAAAGTTTTATTATTTATTATTATCATTCTTATTATTATACTTGTCATGGAGATCTATAATATTTGATGTTACTATTACAAAAAGATTACAACTCACTAAAGGTTTAGATGATAGCAAGAAGGTATTTTTTAATTAAGTTAACTACATTGTTTTTTAGATATAATGCTATTAAATAATGTACACTATTAAGCTGCAGTTTATTGTAAACAGCTTTTATATGCACTGGGGAGCTAAAAAATCTGTGTTGAGTGGCTTTATTGTGATATTTGCTTTATTGTGGTGATCTGGAATTGAACCCATAGTATCTCTGAGGTATGGTTTTATTATCTTGAGATTCTTAGAAGTTGTTGGGTGTACCAATAATTTATTCCTTTATAATGCTAAGTAGTATTCCATTTATTGCCTGTATTACAATGTGTTCATGTATTTACCCGTTGATGGACATTTGGGTTGTGTCCAAGTTCAGCTATTACAAACCAAACTTCTATGAATATTTGTTTATGTCTTTGTATGAATTTAAGCCTTCATTTTTTCCTAAATAACACAATGAATGTTTCCTCTAGGTTTTTGAACATATGTGACATGGTTACAATAACTCTTTTAATGTTCTTATCTAATTCTATCATACATCTTTCTTTGTGTCAGTTTCAGATGATTAATGTTTTCCTCTTTATTATCAGTTATGTTTTCCTAATTCCTGGGACACATACAGTTTTTAATTTGACATCAAATGTTTGAATTTTATGTTGTTTGATACTGGGTATTTTTGTATTCTTGACCTTTGTTCTGAGATATGATTAAGTTAGCTGGAAACAATCTGATCTTTTCAAGTCTTTATTTCACGCTTTTTCAGACAAGACCTGAAAGCCATTCAATTGAGGGTGAATTTTTCCCCACTCCTGAGGCAAGAGTCTTCTCAGTACTCCACTCAATGACTCCTGAATTATGAGATTCCCCACTCAGACTAGTAGGGTAGGAACTATTTCTGACCTGGGTGAATTCTGAGTATTGTTTCTTCCAATCCATTCAGAATGTCCTTTTCGATCTTTACATATTTTTCTCAAATGGATATGTGGACTCATTCTAAAGTGAATAATCAAAGAGAATCTTCCACAGATCTCAACATTCTCTCTCTATGCTGCTCTCCCCTTTTGAGTATTGTGAACCCCAGCCACCTTAGCTCCCCTAAACTCCCAGATTTTTCCCCTCAAATCAGGAAGACAGATGGGCTTTGCTTGAGTCTCTGCTACCCTGGAAACTTTGCCCAGGGATTAAGCTGAGCCTCTTGTATGGCTCCATGTGCTTATATAACTTATTTCAGGGATCAATGTCCTTCACAGCCTGATGTCCAAAATTTTGAGATCTATTTGTATATATATATTTTCTAATTTTCACCTGTTTTCTATTTAGTATTTTTTAGTTGTTTTTTTTTTTAGGGAGCAAATGAAAGCTCAAAAGTAAAGCTACTCTAACCATCTTTGTCTAACCAAGAAGGCAGAAATGAAACATGTGGGATATAGCATATTTTACCTGCCTTTATTAGAAAAAAAATATTCTGTAAACTTTGGAAACAAAAAGATACTAGAATGGTTCTTTGACTGAATTCTTCCTCAGAAACAATTTGGAATAGGAGAAGTAAAAAGGAAAAGTAATTTTCTAATTTAACCCTATAATCCTCAAAAAGAAATCTGCCATATTGCATTCATGGGAATCTATAACTTCTACAGTTTAATAACTTGTATTTTTAGTGCCAAGTTACCTGACAAGAACAAAGTCTTGATAGTGTGAGATATTTATCAACTGAACCAATTATTTACCTATATGACATCAGATGAGTATTGCATAGATCAAATCTCATATAAAATCTGTAGAGTAAGAATGACAATTTGTGTGTTAGTCACTCAGGCATGTCCAACTCTTTGCGACCCCATTGACTGTAGCCTGCCAAGCTCCTCTGTCCATGGAATTCTCCAGGCAAGAATACTGAAGTGGGTAGCCAGTTCCTCTTCCAGGGAATTTCCCGACCCAGGTCTCTTGACAATGCCTACCTCATAAAATTGCTATTAAATTTCACTGAGAGTCTCAATAGTAAAAGCTTATAAATTGCATATTAATTCCCTCTTTCACTCTAGTTCTCTGGAATATTTGCAAAACATTATTTATTTTATGAAACATTTGCTGATACTTTAATGTTCTGCTTTCTGAAATACTATAAAAGACATAGTCCATTACTCAAGTGTTTCCTCAACCAGGAATGCCAATATCCTATAAACCTCACACTCTCTGCTAACATTCAGCTTTTTATGGTTTAAAATGAGAATAGACCAGAAAAAATCCAGTCTCTAAATTTCTGCTTATAATATACATTGACATGTGCCTTAGTAATCTAAAAAAATTCTGAAACTATAAAACAAATTTATATACATAAGAAACACTGGGAATTTTTTCTGTCAGTTTTATCTTTCCCAAACATTCTTTCAAGTCAAAACCCTTCTTTTATTCCCCCATTAGTTTAAAGACTACGTTTTAAGCTGATTTTACATGCTAAGTCAAGGGTAAAATTTTACTCAGGTTGCTGTTAATATTTAAAATATTTTATGATTAGTCTAGTGTCAAATTTGATATATTGATCTTAGAGAATGCCAATAGGCCACAAAATTTTCAAAAGGTAAATATCAGTGGTCAAATACTTAGGAAAAAGATACACACACAGACACATACACACACATATGTATATGCCACAGTCCATGGGGTTGCAGAGTTAGGCATGACTGAGTGACTGAACAACAATATTTATATGAAAAATTTTGCTCCACCATTGATTTTAATGGCTTAATAATTATTGCTATAAAATCCATATGTTCTGGATATAGAAAAAATGATTAAGCAAAACAACTTGAGTCATATTATAGTTTTAATAGCAATATGGGATAGATACTTTCTCTGTTTATGAAGATTGCCAGTGACTTTAAAATCTATAAGTAATTCAATTATAAACAAAAATTTAAGTGCAATGAAGACAGAAATATAACTGAAGAAAAATGGCATTGAAAAACAACTTTGAACCTCCATTCTTCCATAGCTGATACAGACTATGTTGTTGTTGTTCAGTCATTAAGTCATGTCTGACTCTTTGAACCCCATGGACTGCAGCAGGCCAAGCTCTTCATCCTTCACTATCTCCCAGAGTTTGCTCAAATTCATGCCCATTGAGTCGGTGATGCAATCTAACCATCTCATCCTCTGCCATCCCCTTCTCTTTTGCCTTCCATCTTTCTCAGCATCAAGGCCTTTTCCAATGAGTTGATCCATCACATCAGGTGGCCAATGTACTGGAGCTTCAACATCAGTCCTACCAATGAATATTCAAGATTGATTTTCATTAGGATTGACTGGTTTGGTCTCTTCGCAGTCCAAGGAGTACTCAAGAGTCGTCTCGAGCACCACAATTTGGAAGTATCTATTCTTTGGCACTCAGCCTTCTTTATGGTCCAACTCTCACATCTGTACATGACTACTGGCAAAACTACAGCTTTGATTATACAGAACTTTGCTGACATCAGGATGTCTCTGCTTCTTATTAATATTATGCTGTTTAAGTTTGTCATAGCTTATCTTCCAAGGAGCAAGTGTCTTTTAATTTCATGACAGCAATCACTATCTGCAGCATTTTGAAGCTCAAGAAAATAAAATCTGTCACCTCCACATTTTCCCCATCTATTTGCCATGAAGAGATGGGACCAGATGCCATGATCTTACTTTTTTGAATGTTGAGTTTCAAGCTAGATTTTTCACTCTCTTCCTTCACCCACATCAAGAGGCTCTTAGTTCCTCTTTGTTTTCTGCCACTAGAGTGGTATCATCTGCGTATCTCAGGTTGTTAATATTTCTCCTGCCAATCTTTAGATTCTAGATTCCAGCTTGCGGTTCATCCAGCCCAGCATTCTGATGATGCACTCTGCATAGAAGTTAAATAAACAGGGTGATGATATACAGGTTTGTTGTTCTCCTTTCCCAATTTTGAACAAGTCAGTAGTTCCATGTCTGATTCTAATGGTTGCTTCTTCACCAGCATGCAAGTTTCTCAGGAGACATCTAAGGTGGTCTGATATTCTGATTTCTAAGAATTTTCCACAGTTTGTTGTGATCCTCACCATCAAAGTCTTTAGTGTAGCCAATGAAACAGAAGTAGATTTTTTCTGGAATTCCCTTGCTTTCTCTATGATCCAGCGAATGTTGGTAATTGGATCTCTGGTTCCTCAGCCTTTTCTAAATCCAGCTTGTACATCTGGAAGTTCTTAGTTCATGTACTGCTGAAGCCTAGCTTGAAAAATTTTGAGTATAACCTTGCCAGCATGTGAGATGAGTGCAACTGTGTGATAGACAGACCATTCTTTAACATTGTCCTTCTCTTGGATCAGAATGAAAATTGACCTTTTCCAGTCCTGTGGCCACTGCTGTGTTTTCCAAATTTGCTGACATATTGAGTGCAGCACTTTAACAGCATCATCTTTTTAGGATTTGAAATAGCTCAGCTGGAATTCCATCACCTCCACTAGCTTTGTTTGTAGTAACCCTTCCTAAGGCCTACTTGACTTCACTCTCTAGGATGTCTGCTCTAGGGGAGTGATCACACCATCATGTTTATCTGGGTCATTAAGACCTTCTTTATATAGTTCTTCTCTGTATTTTTGCTTCTTCTTAATCCCTTCTGCTTCTGTTAGGTCCTTACTATTTTTGTCTTTTGTTGTGCCCATCCTTGCGTGGAATGTTCCCTTGCTATCTCCAATTTTCTAGACATCTCTAGTCTTTACCATCATATTGTTTTCCTCTGTTTCTTTGCATTGTTTATTTAAAGAGGCCTTCTTACTTCTTGCTATTCTCTGGAATTCTTCGTTCAGTTGGGTATATCTTTCCCTTTCTCCTTTGCCTTTCATTTCTCTTCATCCCTCAGCTATTTGTAAAGCCTCCTCAGAAAACCACTTGGCCTTCTTGCATTTCTTTTCCTTGAGGATGTTTTTGTCATTGCCTTCTAGGTGTTACAAACTTCCACCTATAGTTCCTCAGGCATCCTGTCTATCTTATGTAATCCCTTGAGCCTACTTGGCACCTCCACTGTATAATCATAAGGGATTAGATATAGGTCATACCTGAATGGCCTAGTGATTTTCCATACTTTCTTCAATTTAAGTCTGGATTTTGCAATAAGGGGCTCATGATCTGAGCCACAGTCAGCTCCAGGTAATTTTGTTGTTGTTGTTGTTGACTATATAAATCTTCTCCATCTTTGACTACAAAGATTATAATCAATCTGATTTCAGTATTGACCATCTGGTGATATTCTTGTGTAGAGCCATCACTTGTGTTGTTGGAAAAGGGTGTTTGCAATGACCCATGTGTTCTCTTGACAAAACTCTGTTAACCTTTGCCCTGCTACATTTTGCACACTAAGGCAAAACTTGCCTGTTACTCCAGGTATCTCTTGACTTCCTACTTTTGCAATCAAATCTTTTTTTTTTTTTTTTGGTGTTAGTCAAACAGATCCACAACTGAGCATTGCTTCTGCTTTGGCCCAGCTGCTTCGTCCTTTCTGGAGTTATTAGTAATTGCCTTCTGGTCTTCCCCAATAGCATACTGGACACCTTCTGACTATAATAAAATATTTAACAGTAGATTATAACATATTTTACTATTTTAAATATAAGTGAAAGTCATAGTCTTCTCATTATCATGATATATCACTAGTATAGCATCTTAACCACCTGAGAGATTAAGCTATACTATAGATTTATATAATCTACTGTGTAAAAATACTACCAGTTTGGTTTCCCAAGTGGCTCAAGTGATAAGAATTTGCCTGTCAATGCAGGAGCCACAGGAGATGCAGTTTTAACCCCTTGGTCAGGAAGATCCCCCAGAGGAGGAAATGGTATCCCAGTCCAGTATTCTTGTCCAGATAATCCAATGGGCAGAGGAGCCTGGTAGGCTACAATCCATGGGGTCGCAAGAGTCAGACATGAATGAAGCAACTCAGCATGCACACATGCTGCATGTTCTGTCCACTTCTCCATCTCATTTCACTATATATCCTAAAGATCCAAAGGAGTCATGTTCATGAATATGTTTAATGAACATATATAAGAATAATGACTTTAGAATTATCTCTTTTTCCCCCTCTAGTCAGAGGAATATTTATTGTTGTCAGTTTTCTTACCTGTTAAACAGAGAAAATAAAGTATACATCTTAGGCTTCTGTGTAAATTAAATTATATACCAAATAAAAATCTGAGAGCAAAGTAAAAGAGCAATTAGTAATAGTTATGTAGTTTTATAGTCTAAAAATCATAGATTTTATAGTCCAAAAATCAAGTCAGGAAAACCATGCTTCCCAAACATAATATTTTCAGAAATTAAGGCTTAGATAGAAATTGAATAACTGCAAGAATCTCCCATGAAATCATAAAGCTGGGTCTAGAATCCCCATCTCAGTACAATTTACCTACTATACTTTCCAGGTACCTCTTGACTTCCTACTTTTGCATTCCAATCATCAATGATGAATAGAACATCTTTTTTTGGTGTTAGTTCTAGGAGGTGGTCTAGGTCTTCATAGTACTGATCAACTTCAGATTCTTTGGAATCAGTGGTAGGCGCATAGACTTGGATTACTGTGATGTTGAATGACTTGCCTTGGAAAACGATACCTCAAGTAAGAGGCAAGTTTTGCCTTGGGGAACAAAATGAAGCAAGACAAAGGCTAAATGAATTCTGCCAAGAGAATGCACTGCTCACAGCAAATACCCTTTTTCAACTACACAAGAGATGACTTCACACATGGACATTACAGAGTTGTCAATACCAAAATCAAATTGATTACATTCTTAGCAGCCAAAGGTGGAGAAGCTGTATACAGTCAGCAAAAACAAGACCTAGAGCTGACTGTGGCTCAGGTCATCAGCTTCTCATAGCAAAATTTAGACTTAAGCTAAAGAAAGTGGGGAAAACCTCTAGACCAGCCAAGTACAACCTGACTCTGCAGTGGAGGTAACAAATAGATTCAACGGATTAGAACTTGTAAACAGTGTGCCTCAAGAACTATGGACGGAGGTCCATAATATTGCACAGGTGGCAGCAAACAAAACCATTCCAAAGAAAAAGAAAGGCAAGAAGGCAAAGTGGTCATCTGAGGAGGCCTACAAATAGCTAAAGAAAGAAGAGAAGTGAAAAGCAAGGAAGAGAGGGAAAGGTATATCCAACTAAGTGCAGATCTCCAAAGAACAGCACGGAGAGACAAGAAGGCCTTCTTCAAAGAACAGTGCATAAAACTAGAGGAAAACAGCAGAAGGGGAAAGACCAGAGATCTCTTCAGGAAAATTGGAGATATCAAGGGAACATTTTGTCCAAAGATCAGTACAATTAAGGACATAAATGATGGGGACCTAGTATATGCTAAAGAGATCAAGAAAACATGGAGAGATTACACAGAAGAACTGTACAAAAAAGGTCTAAATGGACCGGATTACTATGATGGTGTGGTTAGCCATCCAGAGC
The DNA here is from genome assembly GCF_054371585.1 of Giraffa tippelskirchi. NCBI lineage: Eukaryota > Metazoa > Chordata > Mammalia > Artiodactyla > Giraffidae > Giraffa > Giraffa tippelskirchi. The sequence continues at coordinate 86,362,960 of NC_137285.1, read as the reverse complement.
CAGACATTCTGGAGAGCAAAGTCAAGTGAGACTTAGGAAGCACTGCTGTTAATAAAGCTGGTGGATGTGATGGAATTCCAGTAGAACTATTCAAAACCCTAAAGAATGATGCCATCAAGGTGTTGCATTCAATATGTTAGCAAATCTGGAAGACCCAGCAGTGGCCACAGGACTGGAAAAGGTCAATCCTCATCCCAATTCACAAGCAGGGAAGTACTAAAGAATGTTCAAACCACTGGACAATTGCACTCATCTCCCATGCTAGTAAAGTCGTGCTTAAAATCTTGCATACTAGGCTTCAGCATTATGTTAACCAAGAACTTCCAGATATCCAAGCTGGGTTTAGAAAAGGCAGAGGAACCAAACATCAAATTGCCAGCATTCACTGGATCATAGAGAAAGCTAGGGAATTCCAGAAAAACATCTACTTCTGTTTTCATTGAATACACCAAAGCCTTTGACTGTGTGGATCATAATAAACTGTGGAAAACTCTTAAAGAAATAGGAATAACAGGCCATCTTACCTGTCTCCTGAGAAACCTGTGTGCAGGTCAAGAAGCAACAGTTAAAACCCTGTATGGAATAGCTGATTGGTTCAAGACTGAGAAAGAAGTATAACAGGGCTGTCTGCTGTCCCCCTGTATGTTTAATCTATATGTTGAGCACATCATGAGGAATGCCAGGCTGGATGAGTTACAAGCTGGAATCAAGATAGGCAGGAGAAACACCATCAACCTCAGATATGTGAATGATACCACTCTAATGGCAGAAAGTGAAGAGGAACTAAAGAGCCTCTTGATGAGGGTGAAGGAGGAGAGTGAAAGAGCTCGCTAAAAATTAAATATTAAAAAAACTAAGGTCATGACATCTGGCCCCATTATTTCATGGCAAATAGAGGAGGGAAAAGGTGGTGGTAGCAGATTTCCTCTTCTTGGGCTCTAAAATCACAGAGGATGGTGACCACAGCAATGAAATCAGAAGACGTTTGCTTCTTGACAGGAAAGCTCTGACAAACCTAGACAGTGTGTTGAAAAGCAGAGACATTACTCTGTTGACAAAGGTCTATACAGTCAAGGCTCTGGTCTTCTCAGTGGTCACGCACAGTTTGAGAGTTAGACTGTAAAGAAGATGGAGCTCTGAGGAATTGATACCTTTGAACTGTGCTGTTGGAGAAGACCCCTGAGAGTCCCTTGGACCTCAAGGAGATCCAACCAGTCAATCCTAAGGGAAATCAACACTGAATATTCACTGGAAGGACTGATGCTGAAGCTGAAACTCCAGTATTTTGGCCATCTGATGCCAACGGCTGACTCATTGGAAAAGACCCAGATGCTGGGAAAGATTGAGGGCAGAAGGAGAAGAGGGCATCAGAGGATGAGATGGCTGGATGGCATCACCAATGTAATGCAAATGAACTTGGGCAAACTTCAGGAGATGGTGAGGGACAGGGTGGCCTGGTGTGCTGCAGTACATGGGGTTGCAAAGAGTTGGACACAACTGGGCAACTGAACAACAACTGTACTTTCCAGTGTATAGACACTATCTTTACATAAATCTGTTGTGGCTTTTAGCAGTAACTTTAATGTATCTCTAACTTATTGATGTAAAGGTATCTAAGGGAACAGAGATTTTACTTTCCTTCTCCTTTACTGACGGAATTCATATGGTCAACTATGAACATATGAACTATATATTTCAATGTCATATAATTTCTGATGCACCTAACCATACTTAGGTCAACTTGAAACACATTTTGAGAACCTGGGAGATGGAGGAAAATGAGAGATAAACCTTTATTTTAATATACTTGTTCCATGAAGATACTTAAAATGTTACTATGGAAATGTCATCAGATATAGCAAATCAGATTATTTATTTGAATGTTCTAAATGCTGTTTTTTTCAGCTATGGCATTTAATTGTTTCAATGTGGATTTAGTTTTATCTAAAAAGTTTAAGGAATTATATCTTAGTTTACTGTGGACTATTTTAAGTATCATTATCAACTTCAGTTTTAGTCCTCAACACGAGACAAAACAGGAAATGACTCAAAATGCAGGATTATAAATGAAAAATAATGATCTGGAGAGAAAAGGTAGTGTTTCTTATAGCATTGCAAATTTAATTGGCAAGGAAAATATAGTAAGTAGCTTCAAGCTTCCTCTTAGTAAACAACATAGTACTTGGAATAACTATTAATGGGAATCTTTCACAAGGGTTAAGTCTAATCCTATGGATTTTTTTATGACTATATGTTTGTCAAAAATAAAACTTTAAAGAGTATTAAGAATGGACTGTCTGCTAATGTGTTATATCAATAATGTTGCATGAAAACAGAATTTATGCATAAATTTGTCATAAAAATGCATGATGATATTAATTTGCCTCTGAATGCTGTTTTTAAATACTGAACCTCTTTTCTTATTCCTGGCAACATTTAATGGGAAGAAGTTTACACATAGCTTTACAGAAGGAGTAACACTTTTTTATATGTTCCCTACATAGTCCTTGAGTACACGGATAGGTAGGATCAATATAAAAGAATGAAATTTCTTTCTCACTTTAATCTACAAACATAAATTTTTAATGAAAGAATTTTTTGGTTGGTTGCCAACTGCAGATTCATTACTTTGATAACAGAATGGAGTTCTTAAATTTCATCCAACCTTTTGTTTTAATAAAATGTATATTACTTTCTGATATTTTAAAAAGCTATATACACTCATAAAACTCTGTGCAGATGAAAATAAGATAAAAGATAAAAAATTAATATATAGAGCTGATGATCACAAACTTTGTGGTCTTTCTCTATAGCAGACCCTCTTTCCATGTAAATTTTGACCCAATATATCCAGTTTCTACAAAGCATATACAAAGTTTTCACAGCCGTGTATGAGTAAGTGCATGCTAGGTCGCTTCAGTAGTGTCTGATTCTGTGCAACTCTATGGACTGTAGGCCACCAGGGTTCTCTGTCCATGGGATTCTCCAGGCAAGAATACTGGAGTGGGTTGCTATGCCCTCTTCTAGGTGATCTTCCCAGCCCAGGGATGGAACCCACCTTTCATGTCTCAGGCATTGGCAGGTGGATTCTTTAACACTAGTGCCATCTGGAAAGCCCTCAAGGCAGTGGGAAGTGAAGTGAAGTGAAGTCGCTCAGTCGTGTCTGACTCTTTGCGACCCTGTGGACTGTAGCCTACCAGGCTCCTCCATCCATGGGATTTTCCAAGCAAGAGTATTGGAGTAGGTTGCCGTCTCCTTCTCCAGGGGATCTTCCCGACCCAGGGATCGAACACGGCTCTCCCTCATTGTAGGCAGATGCTTTACCGTCTGACTTAGTGAAGTCCAAAGGCAGTGCATTGTAATACAAATCCAGAGAAGCAGACTTTGCAATGTTCCTTGTGTAGAATTACCTTGCATCCGAAATAATAAAATCAATTATAACACCGTCTTACTATGACTTCTCATCTTTACAAATATGTTACTACCCTATTTGCAAGCCCAATTCAGTCTTCAGCCACATCAAAATTATCTTCCCATGATCCCTAATTTCTTCCTTTTATTGGGACCTCTGTCTAATCTCTTACCTTTTGTAAACAAGAGGACGCAGCCCACTGCTCTAGTCACTCTATCTCATGTCTTTAGGTTCCTTGCCATTATGTTCTTTCATTATACCAGCTCCTCAGTCTCACTGAATCCTCACTGAATCTATTCATCTGACATCTCTGTGCCTCTTCCCAAGCTGTTTAGCACTGCTGAAGAGAGCAGACGATTCTAAGAAACAGTCCACTATAAAGGTAATATCCTTAATCTTACTGAGGCTCTGCATGCTGCCACTACTCTGCTTATGACTCATAGTGGCTAATTCTAACAGTCACCACTTTTCAAACCTCCATCTCCTGCTTCCGCAGGTTGTATCAGAGGCTACAGAAATAATTGAAACTTTTGTACCAAAAAAGGTTTCATTTCCTGACTGCCGACCTATAAATCTCCATAAATCTACATACCCCTTTTCCTTACATATTTTTACAGCAAAAAATGTATCTTTATCAGCAATGCAAACCTACCTTCATTTTACATATTATCCTTTTGTTTCCTTAGCATATTTTCCCTTCTTTTTTAGTTGAAATACAGTTGCTTTTATAATATTGCATTAGTTTCAAGTATACAACAGAGTGATTTAATATTTTTATAGATTTTAATTTTAAGTTATTATAAAATAATAGTTGCATTTGTCTCCTGTGCATACATTAATAGAAAGAGTCAAGGGAAAAAAGGAACCAAAAAAATATGTTTCAAACAAAGAAATAAGATAAATCTCTAGAAAATGACTCTAATGAAAAGAAGATATATACTGATCAAGAATTCAAAATAACAATCATAATGATGCTTAGTGATGTCAGGAGAAAAATGCTTGAATGGAGAATTTCAACCAAGACAGCAATGAAAGTCATGGAACTGAAAAATATAATAAATGAGCTGAAAAATGTACTAAAGGATTTCAAGAGCAGAATAGATAAAGTAGAAAAAGTATCAGTGAACTCTAAGACAAGTCACTGGAAATTGCCCAAAGGAACAAATAGGAAAGGATTAAAAAGGACTGAAGAAAGCTTAAGTGATGTATGGGAAATGTGAACCTGACTGATATACTCACTATGGGAGTCCCAGAAGGAGGAGAGAGAAAAGGGGTCAGAAAGTTTATTCAAATAAAAATTGCCTAAAATATTGCTATATCTGAAATGGAAATGGGCATCCAGATGTGGAGGTGCAATGAACTGCAGATTACTTGCACCCACTCCCAAATCCAAACCAAGAGCTACCATAATTAAATTGCTAGAAGTCAATGACAAAGAGGGAAAACAGTAAGAGATAAATGACTGTCACACACAAGAGAACAGTAATTGAAAAGTGATCGTCACATACAAGGGAACCTCCATAGATTATGAGCAGATTTCTCAGCAGAAATGTCACAGGCCCAAAAGCAATGAGAAGAAATTAAAGTACTGAGAGAAAAAAAATAAAAACCACCCACAAAAACACTATACCCAGGAAAACTGGTAAATGCTAAAGAAAGTTCTACAAATTCAAACTAATGGATTCTAAACAACAATAAAAAAGAATATAAAAATACAAAGCGTATTAATAAAGGTAAATATATTGACAAATGCAAACTACTGTAATACTGTAAAGATTGTATATAAACCACATTTAATTTATTATTAAACTTAAAAGACAAAATATTTAAACACTTATGTCTATAAAATGTGTTAAAATAAACACTATCAGCTCAGTTCAGTCACTCAGTCATGTCTAACTCTTTATGACCCCATGGACTTCAGCATGCGAGGCTTCCCTATCCATCACCAACCTCCTGGAGGTTGCTCAAATTCATGTCCATCATGTTGGTGAAGTCACCCAACCATCTCATCCTCTGTCATCCCTGTCTCCTCCTGCCTTCAATCTTTCCCAGCATCAGGGTCTTTTCCAATGAGTCAGTTCTTCGCATCAGGTGGCCAAAGTATTGGAGTTTCAGCTTCAGCATCAGTCCTTCCAATGAACACCTAGGACTGATCTCCTTTAGGATGGACTGGTTGGATCTCGTTGCAGTCCAAGGGACTCTCAAGAGTCTTCTCCAACACCACAGTTCAAAAGCATCAATTTTTCGGCACTCAGCTTTCTTTATTGTTCAACTCTCACATCCATACATGACTACTGGAAAAACCATAGCCTCAACTAGAAGGACCTTTGATGGCAAAGTAATATCTCTGCTTTTTTATATGCTGTCTAGGTTGGTCATAGCTTTTCTTCCAAAGAGCAAGCATCTTTTAATTTCATGGCTGAAGTGATTTTGGCTGCAGTGATTTTGGAGCCAAAGAAAATAAAGTCTGTCACTGTTTCCATTGTTTCCCCATATATCTGCCATGAAGTGATGGGACCGGATGCCATGACCTTATTTTTCTGAATGTTGAGTTTTAAGCCTACTTTTCAGAGGCTATTTAGTTCTTCTTCACTTTCTGCCATAAAGTGTAGTGTCATCTGCATATCTGAAGTTATTGATATTTCTCCAAGCAATCTTGATTCCAGCTTGTGCTTCATCCAACCTGGCATTTCGCAAGATGTGCTCTGCATATAAGTTAAATTAGCAGGATGAAAATATACAGCCTTGAGGTACTCCTTTCCTGATTTGAAACCAGTCTGTTGTTTCATGTCCAGTTCTAACTGTTGCATCTTGACCAGCATACAGGTTTCTCAGGAGGCAGGTCAGGTGGTCTGGTATTCCCATCTCTTGAAGAATTTTCCACAGTTTGTTGTGATCCACACAGTCAAACCTTTTGGCTTAGTAAATAAACCAGAAGTAGATGTTTCTCTGGAACTCTTGATTTTTCAGTGATCCAATGGATGTTGGCGATTGGATCTCCAGTTCCTCTGCCTTTTCTAAATCCAGCTTGAGCATCTAGAAGTTCACGGTTCATGTATTGTTGAAGCTTGGCCTGGAGATTTTTGAGCATGAGTTTGCAAGTGTGAGAGATGAGTGCTATTGTGCAGTAGTTTGAGAATTCTTTGGCATTGCTTTTCTTTGGGATTGGAATGAAAACTGATCTTTTCCAGTCCTGTGACCACTGCTGAGCTTTCCAAATTTGCTGGCATGTTGAGTGCAGCACTTTCACAGCATCATATTTTAGGATTTGAAATAGCTCAACTGGAATTCCATCACTTCTACTAGTTTTGTTCATAGTAATGCTTCCTAAAACCCACTTGACTTCATATTCCAGGATGTCTGGCTCTAGGTGAGTGATCACACCACCATGGTTATCTGGTTCATGAAGATCTTTTTTGTACAGTTCTTCTGTGTATTCTTGCCACCTCTTCTTAATATCTCTGCTTCTGTTAGATCTATATCATTTCTGTCCTTTATTGTGTCCATCTTTGCATGAAATGTTCCCTTGGTATCTCTAAATTTCTTGAGGAGGTCCCTAGTCTTTCCCATTCTATTGTTTTCCTCTATTTCTTTGCGTTGATCACTGAGGAAGGCTTTCTTATCTCTCCTTGCTATTCTCTGGAACTCTGCGTTCAATGGGTATATCTTTCCTTTTCTCCTTTGCCTTTTGCTTCTTTTCTTTTCTCAGCTATGTGTAAGGCCTCCTCAGACAACCATTTTGCCTTTTTGCATTTCTTTTTCTTCGGGATGGTCTTGATCACTGCCTCCTGTACAGTGTCACAAGCCTATGTCCACTATTCTTCAGGCACTCTATCAGATCTAATCCCTTGAATCTATTTGTCACTTCTACTGTATAATTGCAAGGGATTTGATTTAGGTCATACCTGAATGGTCTAGTGGTTTTCCCTATTGCCTTCAATTTAAGTCTGAATTTTATAATAAGGATTTCATGATCTGAGCCACAGTCAGCTCCTGGTCTTGTTTTTGCTGACTATATAGAGCTTCTCCATCTTTGGCTGCAAAAGAATATAATAAATCTGATTTCAGTGTTGACCATCTGGTGATGTCCATGTGTAGAGTCTTCTCTTGTGTTGATGAAAGAGGGTGTTTGCTATCACCAGTGTGTTCTCTTAGCAAAACTCTGTTAGCCTTTGCCCTGCTTCATTTTTGTAAATTAAAATGGAAACAGAGGACTTGAACAATGCTATTTCAATGGAACTAATAGACATATATGGAGCATTCTACCAAACAGCAAGAGAAAATATTCTTTTACCCACACTGAAAAAAATAAGTTTTTTAAATTGATTTTTATTGATGTATTAATAATATTGCTTTATAAAAGTATATATTTTTCATGTGTAAAAAATTATATTTATACTTTTATGTACCCTACATTGTGCTCACCTCCAAGAATTTAGTGTCCATTCATCACCATTCAGTGGATCCCCTTCATCTACTTTATCCTCTCCACTTTCTTCCCCTCTGGCAACCACCACTTTATTCTCTGTATGCATGTGTTTGTTTTTGCTGGATTTGTTCATTTATTTTGTTTTTCTTTGTTTCTTTTTATATTCCACAAGTAAGTGAAATTATATAGTATATGTCTTTCTCTGTCTGACTTGCTTCATTAGTATAATCTCCTCAGGCCATCCATATTGTAAATGACAAAATTTGATTCTTTTGATGGCTGAGTGGTATTCCATTGTGTGTATACATTGTATTTCTTCCATATTTCATTCATTGATGGGAAATTAGTATTTTTGTTTTTCATATTGTGACTATTACAAATAATGTCACAATGAAATAAGTGTGTGTATATATATATGTATATATATATATGTATATATATGTATGTACACATTTACAGCAGCTTTATTGTGTGTGCATATATATACACATAATATCATATATATATGTATATATATATATATATATATATATTTACTTCAGCAGCTTTATTCACAACTGCCAAAACTTGGAAGCAACCAAGATACACTTTTTTAAAAAAATTATTTTATTTATTTTAATTGGAGGATAATTACTATACAATGTTATGAAAGTTTCTTCCATACATTGACATGAACCAGCCATGGGTGCACTTATGGTCCCCCATCCTGAAACCCCTGCCCCCCTCTCTCCCCACACTATCGCCCCGGATTGTCCCAGAGCACTGGCTTTCGCTGCCCTGCTTCATGCATTGAACTTGCACTGGTCATCTATTTTACATGCGGTCACACACGTTTCAATGCTATTCTCTCAAATAATCCCATGCTCACCTTCTCCCACAGAGTCCAAATGTCTGTTCTTTACATCTACGTCTCTTTTGTGGCCCTGCATATAGGATCATCGTAACTGTTTTTCTAAATTCCGTATATATGCATCAGTATACAGTATTTGTGTTTCTCTTTCTGACTTAATTAATTCTGAGTAATAGGCTCCAGTTTCATCCACCTCATTAGAACTGGCTCAAATGCATTCCTTTTTATAGCTGAGTAATATTCCATTATGTATATATACCACAACTTCCTTATCCATTCATCTGCCAATGGAGATCAAAGTTGCTTTCATGTCCTAGCTATTGAAAATAGTGTTGTGATGAACATTGGGGGTACATGTGTCTCTTTCAGTTCTGGTTTCCTCATGTTGTATGCCAGCAGTGGGATTGCTGTATCATATGAAAGTTCTATTCCCAGTTTTTAAGGAATCTCCACATGGTCTCCATTGTGGCTGTACCAGTTTGCATTCCCACCAACAATGTAAGAGGGTTCCCTTTTCTCCACACCCTCTCCAGCATTTATTATTTTTAGACTTTTTGATGATGGCCATTCTGAGTAGCATGAGATGATACCTCATGGTTTTGATTTTCATTTCTCTAATAATGAGTTATGTTGAGCATATTTTCATGTGTTTATTAGCCATTTGTATGTCTACTTTGGAGAAGTGTCTGTTTAGGTCTTTTGCCCACTTTATGATTTGGTTGTTCATTTTTCTGGTATTGAGCTGCCTGAGTTGCTTGTATATTTTGGAGATAATATTATTTTCTCCCATTTTGAAGGCTACCTTTCTTTTTTTCTTTTTTGTTTTGTTTTAAAGTTAAGATCAGCATTACTGAAATTTGCTTTTTTAAAACATTAATTTATTTAGTTTAATTGGAGGCTAATCACTTTCACCTTGCTTATAGTCTCCTTCATTGTGCAAAAGCTTTTAAGTTTAATTAAGTCTTATTTGTTTATTTTTGTTTTTATCTCAATTATTCTGGGAAGTAGGACATAGAGGATCTTGCTGTGATTTATGTCAGAGAGTGTTCTACCTATGTTTTCCTCTAAGAGTTTTATAGTTTCTGATCTTCAATACATTTTGAGTTTATTTTTATGTACAGTGTTAGAAAGTGTTATAGTTTCATTCTTTTACATATGGTTGACCAGTTTTCCCAGTAAATTTTTGAATTAGGGTTTTTGTGCTTTAGATAGATAATAAAAGTAGAAATCCTGGATCATATGGTAGTTATAGTCTTCATTTTTTGAGGAGTCTCCATGCAGCTTTCCATAGTAGCTACACCAAGTTTCACTCCCATGAATAGTTTATGAAGATTCCTTTTTCTCCACATCCTTGCCAGTACTTGCTATTCCCTGCCCTTTTGATAATGGCATGAGATGATATCTCTTTGTAGTTTTGACCTTCATTTTCCTAATAATTAGTGATGATGAAATTCTTTTTATGTGTCTGTTGGCCAGCTATATGAGTTCTTTGAAAAAATGTCTATTCAGCTCTTCTGCTCATTTATAAGTTGAGTTTTCAGCTTTATTGTTGTTAAGTTGTATATGTTTTTATCTATCTTGAGTATTAACTCCTTATCAGATATGTTATTTGTAAATATATTCTCCCATTTGATAGGTAATCTTTTCATTTTGGTGATAATTTTCTTTGCTACCCAGAAGCTTTTTGTTTAATGTAATCACATTGTCTAGTCGACCTTAGAAAGCTGAGGACAAAGCATGTACTGCCTATGTTTTCTTCTAGAAGTTTTACAATTACTGGTTAGAGTCAAATCCTTATTTCATTTTTAATCATTTTTGTGTATGATGTGATAGTGGCCTAGAATTTTTTTTTTTTTTTTGCATGTGGCTGTCCAGTTTTCCCAACACTATTTATTGAAGAGACTATCCTCTTCCATTGTATGTTCTTTGCTTCTTTATGATAAGTCAACTATCCATATGTGTATGAATCGGTTTCTGAGTTTTTAATTCTGCTTCATTGATCTATGTATTTGATTTTCAGCCAGTATCATGCTGTTTTAATTACTATAGCTTTGTATTCTATTTTGGAATCAAGGTGTGTGATACCTCCAGCTTTGTTTTATTTTGTTTTGTTTTCTCCCCCTCCTCAGGATTGATTTGGCTATTCAGTGTCCTTTGTGATTCTATATGAATTTGAACATTTTTGTTCTATTTCTGTGAAAAATGTCCTTGGAATTTTGATAGAAATTGCACTGAATCTGTAAGTTGCTGTAGATAATATATACATTTTAATGATGTTAATTCTTCCAATTCATGAGTTTGAAATATCTTTCCATTTATTTGTATCTTTTTTTATTTTTCCAAAAATGTTTTACAATGCAGTGTATAGGTCTTTTGCCTCCTTGGTTAAATTTATTCCTTGTTATTTTATTCTTTTCGTTGTGATTGTTAATAGGATTGTTGTCTTAATGTCTCTTTCTGCTAACATACTGTTACTTTATAAACGCAGCAGTTTTTAAGTTGATTTTGTACCCTACAGCTTTATCATTTACATATTTTGTTAGAGTCTTTAAGGTTTTCTACATGTAAATAATGTCATCAACAAATAATGGCAACTTGAATCCTTCCTTTCTAATTCTAATGTCTTTTACTTATCTCACCTAATTGTGCTGACTAGAAATTCTAATACTATGTTGAATAAGAGTGGACATCCTCACGTAATTTCTGATTTAGATAGACAGTTTTTATCTTTTTTCACCATGGAGTATAATGTTAGTTGTATTTATGTACCTTGCTTCTATATCCACTTTATTCTGAGTTTTTACTATAAATGGGTATTGAATCATCTCAATGATTCTTCCACATCTATTTAAATAATCATATTGCTTTTACCCTTCATGATATTAGTGTGGTGCATCTTATTGATTGACTTGCAATTGTTGAAGCATTCTTGAATCCCTGGCATAAATCTCACTTCATCATGCTATATATATTTTTAATGTATTATATTTTGTTTGCTAATATTTTGTTGAGGATTTTATTCATCAGAGATACTATATTCATCAGATCTCTATATTCATCAGAGATACTGGCCTATTATTTGTGTGTGTGTATGTGTGTGTGTTGTTTTTGTCTGATTTTTGTGTTACGATGATATTATTTTCACAGAAAGAATTAAGAATCATTCCTTAATCTTCATTTTCTTGCAAGAGTTTGAGAAGGATAATTATTACATATGTGAATGTTTGATAAAATTCACTAAGCAGTATAGAATTGCACTTTCGTGGGAGTTTTTGATTGCTATTACAATGTCTCTATATGTGATCAGTCTGTTCAGGTTTTCTATTTCTTTAAGATTTAGTTTTAGAAGGTTGTATGATTCTAAGAATTTGTCTATTTCATCCAAGTTGCCGAATTTGTTGGTGTAAATCTGTTCACAATAGTCTTTTATAATTCTTGGTATTTCTGTGTCATCTATTGTTATTTCTTTTCTTTGCTTTATAATTTAATTTATCAGAGCCTTCACATTTTTCCTTAGTCAGTCTAGCTAAAGTTTTGTAAATTTTGTTTATCTTAGGAAAAAATCAGTTCTTAGTTTTATCAATCTTTTCTACTTGTCTTTTTAGTCTTTGTTTCATTTATTTTCACTCATCTTCATTATTTCCTTTCTCCTACTGGTTTTGGAACTTTGATCTTTTTATAGTTCCTTTAAGTATAAGAAACTGGGTTTCTTCTAGTCCTTTTAGATTATATTGTTTGAGATTTTTATTGTTTATTGATGTAAGCCAACATTACTATGAACTTCCCTCTTAGTATTGCTTTTGCTGCATCTTGGAGATTTTGGTATGTCCTGTTTACATTTTAATTTTTCTTCAGGTAATTTCTGAGTTTTCCTTTGATTTCTTCATTTAACCAATATTTGTTCAGTACCATGTTGTTCAATCTCCAGATATTTGTGGTTTTGTCCAACTTTCCTCTTGTAGTTGATTCATCATTTGTACCACTGGGATCAAGAACTACGTTTGATATTATTTCAAGCTTTACTGAGACTTGTTTTGTGTCCCAACATATGGTTTATTCTTGAGAAACTTCCATATGCTCTTGAGAAGAATGTGTATTTGGCTGCATTTAAAAGGAATGTCTTGTACTAACCTATCCAATCTATCTGGTCTAATATCTCCTTTAAAGCCACTGTTTTCTTTTTGATTTTCTATCTGAATGATATACTCATTGATATAACTGGGGTGTTGAATTACCCTACTATTATTGAATTGCTGTCAACTTCTTGTTTTAAGTCTCTTACTGATCACTTTATTTACTTTGGTGTCCCTAAGTTAGGCACATATATATTAATAACTGTTATATCTTCTTGGTGAATTGCCCCTTCTATCACAATCCACCATCTATCTTTGTCTCTTTTTAGCTTTTTTGACTTGAAGTCTATTTTGTCTGGTATGATTATGACAGTACATGCTTTCTTTTGGCTGTCATTTGCTTGAAATGTCATCTTCCATCCCCTCACTTTGATGTGAGCTGAAGTGAGTCTCCTGGAGGCAGCATATTGGTTGGCTCTTGTTTTTCAATACAGCTACTTACTTTTTGTTTTTTGATTGATGAATTCAATCATTTACATTTCAGGGGATTGTTGATAAATGAATATTTAGTACTACCATTATCTTTGTTTCCAGATTGCTATATACCTCCATTGTTGCTTATATTTCTGTCTGCCATTTTAGTTTGGTGTTTTTCAATGACATTTTTCTTAGTTTTCTCTTTTTGTTTTGTGTTTCTGCTCTAGATTTATGTTTTATGGTTACTGTTAGTTTTTTTTTTTTAATAAAAAAAACCTCATAGATAAAACTGCAAGTATTCCTGCTTATAGCTTTTTGAAATTTTTCCTTCATTTATTGATATTTGGTTGTGCTGAGTCTTCCTTGCTGCATGGGCTTTTCTCTGATTATGGTGAGTGAGGGCTGCGCTCTAGTTTTGGCGCACCAGCTTCCCATTGTGATGGCTTCTCTCCTTGTGGAGCCTGGGCCCTAAGGCTTGTCTCAGTACTTGTGCAATGTAGGCTCAGTAGGTGTGGCTCCCAGGCTCTAGAGCACAGGCTTAATAGTTGCTTCATTATTTACAAAAGCCAGGATTTGTAAATAATCTGTGTATTGATAGATGAATGCATAAAGAGAATGTTATGCATACATAAATGGAATATTATTCAGCCTTAAAAATAAGGAAATACTGTTATAAGGATGAACTTTGAGAACATTATGCTAAATAAAAAACCAGTTGCAAAATGGCAAATACTGCATGATACTACTTACATGAGGTATGTAAAATAATTAAACACATGGAAATATAAAGTAGAATCATGGTTGTCAGGGGATATCAAGAGAAAAAAATAGGGAGTTATTCAATATGATAAAGTTTCATCTATGGAGGATAATTCAGATCTGCTATGGAACATTGTATTGATAATCTAATATGATCCCTTATTTGACTCATAAAATGTCAAAAGAATGGATCTCATGTGAAATGTTCTCACCACAAGGTAAGGGAAGGGAGGAAGTAATTCAATGAGTTGATATATACAAACTGCTTAGAACAGGGCCTGACCCATATTGGGAGCCCAATTGGTATTCTTTCTTGCTATTCAGTTGTATAAGCCACAAACCCAGTAACTAACATTTTAACCTTCTTTTTTTCTCATTCTATTCCACTTACCATCAAGTTCTGTTATTTCTACCTCTTAAATACCTTAAAAATCCATTTTTTATTTCTACTTCATAACCTTATCTAGACAATAGTTATCTTACATATACATCTCTTCATCAGCACCCTAATTTTTCCTCCTTACCTCTATTTTTACTTACTCTCAATGCATTCCATTAGCTGCATTGCAGAATATCCTAAACTGAGGATTGGGGAACTATGAACCATGACTGACCACCTTTCTTCATGAACAAAATTTTTTGGAACATAGCCATCCCATTCATTTATGTATTGCCTATTTCTGCTTTCTCACTACATAGCAGACTTCAGTACTTTAAACAGAGACCATTTAGTCTGCAAGCTTATAATGTTGACTATCTCTCACTTGAAAAAATAAAAATGTTTTTAGAGCCCCTCTGAAACTCAGATATGATCACATATCTGATTAAAATGCTTCAATGCTTTTCAGTAACCATTAGGAAAAGGCCGAGCTCTTTAAAATTACTTTTTGGCACTTCATATTTGCTCCTGCTTACCTCTTCAGCCTTGTCACTAGCCATTGACAAACAAACACCAACTATACTGAATTTATCTCAGTTCCTTAAGTAAGTACATCATTTTCTATTGTGAGGAAGCACATGCTATTAACCCTTCCCTGAATATTTTTGCCTCTACCTGGATGACTTCTACTCATTCTTTAAGGATGAACTTAATGTTTCTTGTTTATGGAATCATTCTCTACCTCCAACCACACTAAATTGCCTATTATTCTTTAAAGTTATCTCCTAGCTAATTGTATGAAAGTTCCATATTTATCATGTCTATCATAACCCCTATATCTATTATAAAATCTATTACAGAGTATCAGGTAGTAGATATAAAATATATAACTTTTAATGAGTGAATGAGCAACTACAGCATTATTTCAGAAACGTCTTCAGCTACCTGCAAATCTATACTTGTTGTTCCTTGGCAAATCCAGTTTGGCATATGATTCTTCCAAGTCCTCTTCCTCTGGTTGAATTCAAGAGTCTCCTCTGATTTAGGGGCTAAGAAGCACATGGAAAGAACTACGTGTGGAAAAGGAAGGCATCCAATTGCCAGTATTTGAAACATGGGCTGACCTCAGAATTGACTGCTTTCACAGTTACATTATTTTCTTTCAATGGAAGAAAATTAGTAAGTTTTATAAAACAATGATAAAAGTACAAAAGCCATACCAGGTCATAATCTCATAGAGCCTATCAAGATTATTTACTCAAACTTGGTTATTTACCTAAAATAATTAAAAGTGACTAGATATATTCTTCGGAGAAGGCAATGGCACCCCACTCCAGTACTCTTGCCTGGAAAATCCCATGGACGGAGGAGCCTGGTAGGCTACAGTCCATGGGGTAGCTAAGAGTCGGACACGACTGAGCGACTTCACTTTCACTTTTCCCTTTCATGCACTGGAGAAGGAAATGGCAACCCACTCCAGTATTCTTGCCTGGAGAATCCCAGGGACGATGGAGCCTGGTGGGCTGCCGTCTATGGGGTCGCACAGAGTCGGATACGACTGAAGCAATTTAGCAGTAGCATTTAGCAGATATATTCTTTATTGTGACTTCTTGTTCCTGAGCAGGCATAATACCATGGGAAGGCTATGAGTCAATGTATTAGTCAAGAATCAAAAAGCAGACAGATTTAAGTTTATACATAAGTTAGATGCAGTTAATTTCTTCTCCCTAAATGGTAATTAGTCCAATTGTTGGAGGCTGTGACAGTGGTTTCCTGCCTCAAAGATGAAATCCTCTCAAGAAAGATCTGAGCATCATGCTTACTGTCCCTGAAAGTTTCTGAACTTTTACATGGAAAGCTTCTGCCTTCAAAAATTTTGCATATATTGTACCTAGTAGTGATCACCTACATTAGTGATTGAGTTTTATTATTTTTTTTTTTGAGATATAGGATCATAAAAGAAAAAAAAATACCTTTGGCTCAATAGCTTTTTTTATGATGACTTTTTATGTTCTTTCTTAGAGAAAAGTTATAAAACTTGGTTCCTTCAGCTTCTATCAAAGATATACAATGTTTCCTTCTTTTCTGTGCAAGTCACAAAGGAGTCATAACTGTGTATATTTTCACATCAGATGTAAAATTCACATCTCATTTGTGACTTATGCAAGGAAAATAGAAAGCTCCATTAGATAGACCTACAATTTGTCTATGAATGGTGATTTGCAGTTAGGGAGTACTTTCCTTTGAAATCATTAAATCCTTACAGCAACATATTCCTTCTGCCTTGACAGATTTCACACATTACCATATCATATGTATAAAAATGATCTTTAAAAAATACCTTTAATGACTTCAACAATGGGTAAAGTTCATCCAACTTTTTTTACTTTCTAGAGCTTCATTTTGGAGCCATTTTTATCTTGTCAGTTTGACAGTGCATAACAAAAATCCTGTGTCAAAATTTCAATGGTGCTTCATAGTCTTTTACTGTTATTAGCAGAGATATTTTTGAACCAAAGGGATAGTGCCATCCTCAGTACAACATTAGCAAGAAAAAGCTCCTTTGTCTTCAAGTCGAATTGCTTATTTTACATGAAAATCAGAAATATATTTGAACAGATATAATTTCAACAGACTAAAATAAGGAAAAATATAACTGCCTCTACCTTACCTGTCAAAGTTGACATTTCTACTCATTTTCTTAGTGTAGCTAAAAGCAGTCTTCTTTTTAAACAAAAGCCCCATTTCAGTTTATTATTGAAAAGAAATTTTCTTTGAGTAATAGTATAAGATTAAGTAGATTTCAAATTTTTCCATATTCTCAGATATTTTAAAAATTCTGTGTACTTCCAAAAATTGAATGACTCATCCTTGATTATAAGTCAATTTAAAACAGCAAAAATTATTTGATTTCCCCTAAAGTGTCATGGACAACATAAATAAATATTGGCTGTCCAAAGTGCCTGTAAAAAGTTACTGTTACTACTAGGCTCATGTTCACATTTCATTTAATAATAGCTTGTGTATATCATTGCATACAGAAATCTTCCCAAATAAGTGTTCAACCATGCATTTCAAAATTTTTACTTTCCAAAGCTTCTAAAAATTTGGAGGCGAAATTTTTAGAATACTAATCTTGAGAATACAAGAAAGTAAAAATGGAGGTAAGCAGCATTGAAACTTTTATGAATAAATCTTTGTTTTTGAAGGGAAAACTTGCACTTTTCATAAGCCTATCAGTGTTTTTCCACGCACGTTATGCAGTGTAACATACACTGCATTATGTGATGTTCCAGCAATCGAACATGCTATCTCTTGCTTTTCTGTGTTTATGCATATAGATTTCACTGCGAAGAATATATATTTTGCTCCCTGGACAAATTTTTCTAATCCTTAAGGCTCACCTTATGTTTCATCTATTCTGGACTGCATTCACTTACCTTCCAATCTAGTAAAAACATTTTTTCTTGACTATGTTCTTTTAATACTCTTGCCTTTTATATTTGAATCATTTAGTTCATTCTTGCTACCCACTCCAGTATTCTTGGGCTTCCCTTGTGGCTCAGCTGGTAAAGAATCCGCCTGCAATGTGGGAGACTTGGGTTTGATCCCTGGGTTGGGAAGATCCCCTGGAGAAGGGAAAGGCTACCCACTCCCGTATTCTGGCCTAGAGAATTCCATGGACTAGAGAAGTCCATGGGGTCGCAAAGAGTTGGACACGACTTACCGACTTTCACTTTTCACTTCCACTTTCAGTTCATTCTTTGGCCTTTATAATTAAGTTATAAATCCCCTAATGCATTGTATCAGTTATTTAATTAATCTTCACTTCTAATACAGGCCTATCATATAGTGAGGACTCAGAAAAAAATTTATTGAAGGAGTTAATGAATATACTTCAAACTCTTGAAACTGCTCTCCCAGCCATTTGAGCATAATTGCTCTGAACAGTGACGTTCTCTTTATTTTTTCCTTCCTAGATCTTCTTTCTTCTTATGCCATTGAAGTGGAATTTTGTCTTCCGACTACCAGAAGTGTTTTCACATGACCCCTGTTATCTCATATCCTGCGTCTACTCATCTCTATCCTACAGCCTTGGCATCTCACTAATTTTTTTTTTCTTATTCATGTTGGGCTCAAAGTGATGGATAAGAATTAATACATTGTTACAAAATAAAGTAGCTAAAATGAATCAAACAGGAGTTAGAAAATCAATGAATATGCTACTGAAAATTAAGACATTAAAAATGTAGGTGAATAGATAATGAAGAATTTAACTTTGATTATTACTATTTTAGGTAATATGTTTTTAGGTAAATAATTAAGGGTCAGCTATAATTCCATCTATTAAGGCCCCAGACACAAACCAAAGTAGAAATAATGTATAGATTAGAGAAAGAGAAAACAAATATGTCATGAAAAATGTGTTTAATTCAGTAATTTTGTATTTTGCTGAGGGGAAAATATAGAAATCTAGATGGAAGAAGATAATATAAAGAATGGATTATCCTCATATTAAAGAACCAAGTTTTCTTTTCAGTGGTACTTCCTTATTGCATTAAATTCTTTAAGTGTAGACTAACTAACTGGGTAGTTATTTAATGTAGAGATGAAGAAACCTAATGTAATGTGTCAGAAATCAATTTACTTCCAAGATCAAATTGAAAACCTATATTACCTTATAGGTTGGTAAGAAAATATAAATGACTTCATATAAATTATTTTAGATATACATTATTAAAAAGGAACTATCTTAGAAATTCCATCACATAAGCAAATAATGATTATAGAAACTGATGATGACAAAATGAATATAAATAGAAAATTAGATGTTCCAGCAAGGTTTATTTATCTATCAAATTTAACATTTGGAAAAGAATAGCAACTATGTTTAAGAACACATGAATTATGAATTATGTTTAAGAATACATATAAAATACTTTTGGTCTATACATTTTTAATATAGTATATGATTAATATAAAATAATTCTTGAGAATAAAGCAACAAACTTAAGAATCAAAACAGCAAAAGGAGTAAAAATAATCTTGAAGTCATTGTGTCATCAATCCTACCTGCCTTCCATGAGGAACCAACAGCCTGAAGTATTGGTTTATCAGCCTTATGATTTGCTTTAACAAAATTATCTTGTGGTATGTATGTATGTATGCATGTATGTATGTATGTATATATATATATATATCCTTTATTTTTTCTTAATTTTAAAATATTGCTAAATTCATATTATATGTAGTTATTCGTGACTTCCTTTTGTTTCCACAACCTTGATTGAGAGTAGTTGTAGTTTATTTTGTCTAATAAATAGAAAACTAGTGTGCATCATTCCAGCTTTCTTCCAGAAAGCACTTACTACAAACTGACCTAGGGAGGAGGTATCTAAGAGCACAACCATCTCAGTGCACTGAAAAGGCTGAGAAAGAATAGCAGAAAGGCGGAAGTGATAAAAACGTATACGGCAGAAAAGCAGAAAGGGAGAACAATGCAGAAAATGGCTTGCTCAAATCTGCAGTGAGATATCATTGAGTATGTGATGAATAGTAAGCAGTACATAAACTGATACTTTATACCCTAAGAAAAACTAATGGAGAAAAACTACCAGGAAGATGAAAAATACTAGATAATGAAGCCTCGAAAGAAATTAAAACCCTAACCAATCAGAATGATAAAGCTTATTGAGCAAATGGGTAATTCACTGAAGAATCTAAAAAAGAGTAAGTTTTAGGACAAGAATTAATCTTGTCCTAAAATAAAAGCTTCCCAGATGGCTCAGTGGTAAAGAATCTGCCTGTCAATGCAGGAGTCGATGGAAATATGGGTTTGATCCCAGGATCAGGAAGATCCCCTTGAGGAAAAAGTGGCAATCAATCGACTCCAATATTCTTGCTGGGAAAATCCCATGGACAGAGGAGCCTGGTGGGCTACAGTTCATGGGGTTGCAAAGAGGCAGAAATGATTGAGCACCTATAAGCACAAAATAAAGACTATGCTAAACACACCCTAACAAAGACTACAAACAATTCTCAGAAGGATTAATTTGAACTGCAAGTAAATTTGATGTCAGAGCAAAGTCTACCAATTGTTAAGGACAAATGCTAAAGTCAGGTACCTGGCTGTGTATAGCAGTTTTTATAATAAATATTGCTAGAAGTATGAAGGCACAAAAAGTAAGCTATAAACAGGAAGAAAATCAGTCAATAAAAGCACTCACAGAAATATCACGTACGATATATTTACAAAAAAGCATTTTAAAACAGCTCTTACAAATATATTAATATTATGACTAAATTTTAAACTACACTTGTTTGGCTTAATAATGTTAGACACTGTAGAAAAATAGATGAATGAACTTAAAGATAGACTCTATGAAATATATAGAGAGACAAAATATTAAATTATGCCTAAGAAACCTATGGAAAAGTCATTAAACTATCTTATATATATGAAACTTTAGTCCTAGAAAATAGGGGTAGGTATAAAAAATATTTGAAGATTATGACCAACAGTTACCAAATTATTGAAAAGTATAACTCTACTCTCACTTTCACTTTTCACCTCATGCATTGGGGAAGGAAATGGCAACCCACTCCAGTGTTCTTGCCTGGAGAATCCCAGGGACCGGGGAGCCTGGTGGGCTGCCATCTCTGGGGTCGCACAGAGTTGGGCATGACTGAAGCGACTTAGTAGTAGTAGTAGTATAACTCTACTGATCCCCTACGTTCATAAAATACAAGAAATATAAGACACACAGTAATCTAATTACTAAAAAAAATGATAAAAAGAAAAAAATATTTAAAAGTCTGCATGGAACTATTTGCCTATGTCTGCATAGGCAAAAAGTCTGCATAGAATATTTGGTGAAAATATTCTCCAAGCATGAAAGCAAAATAAAAACATTATCAAGTAAAAGCAAAACAAACAAAAACAGAAATCCTGAGTCATTTGTTGTAGTAGACCACTTTATAAGAAATGGTAAAGAACATATTTTAGGGTGAAGGAGCACTAATAATATTTCAAAACTCCAATCTCCACAAAGAAATGGAAAGCTAGATATCATTTTTTTCTTTATGGCAGGTATAAATAAAAAATATATTTGGTCTATTTCATTTCTAAAATTCTTAGTATCTACTCTTTTCTTTAAGGTAAAAATAATAGTAATGTGGTAGAGAGTTTACAAAGTACATATAAATAATATATATTTTCAAAATAACACAAAGGGTGGGAAGGTAGACAAGTGAGCATAATATTGTCAGATACATATTCCAAGCTTTAGAACAGACATATGTACACAAAAGAGACATAGGGCTATAGCTAATAAATTAATAGAAGGCTTTAATGAGATACTAAAACACTAAGTAATTGATGGAAAATAAGGTAAGGAAAGAGGAACAAAAAAAGGAACACAAAACTGATGAAATAGAAAAAAGACTAGACTTCAAATCCAACCATAGATAATTGTATTAAATGTAAATTCACTGAATCACACCATAGGTGGACAGAGACTGGATGGAAAAGCAAGATGCTAAAGAATCCCACTATATTCTATCTATCTGTATACTTATCTTTCAAGAATATATATGTTGAGATCAAGAGGATAAAAGAGATATGTTTATTTATCATAAAGAAATTAAGGCTACTATCTTAATATCAGGTAAAATATACTTCAGCACAAGGAATGCTACCTAATATGAAGATGGGCATGTGATAGTATTAAAAAGATTAATTTCTAAAGACATTAGAAATCTAAAATATATATGCACCTAGTAACAAAGCTTTAAAATATATGGAGCTAAATCTGATAGTAATTGAAGAAGAAATTGACAAATTCAGAATTATAGTTGGAAATTAACACTCTGCTCCATTAGTCTATCAATCACAAGGACAGGACAGAAAATCAATAAAGTAACAGGCATCTCCAGTAATTTATCAATTACAAGAATAAAAAGACAGAAAGTCAGTAAAGAACAAGAGACTTGAACACAATTATTAACCAACTTGACATAATTTATATTTAAAGAACACTGCAACCATCAACTACAGAATATACTTTTAAAAAGTCTATTCATGGAACATTCACAAAGATTAGCCATATGATAGGCCATAAAACAAGTATCACTGCTTATTACAGAACCAAAAATTTAGACAGTATATTTTTTAATTGAAACAACATCTTCAATGATACTTGAAAAGTCACCAAATATTTGGAAATTCAAAAAACATAACTAAATAACCAAATTATCAAAGAAAAATCACAGAGAAATTAGAAATCATTTTGAATAATAATGAAAACATGTGTGATAGTGTAGTGCTTAAATGTAAATTCATATATCTTTTTAAAAAGGGAAGATTTAAAAATCAATGATCTAAACTTTCACTTTAAACAAATTAGAAAAGCAAAATAATTTAAAGTCTAAGTTAATAGAAGGAAAGAAAGATTAAATAGCAGAAATCAATGATATTGAATATGAATAGACAATGGGGAAAAATGAAATACAAAGCTGATTTTTAGGAAACGTCAGTACAATTGGTAAACATTAAAAAGAAGATATAAAATTCAAATATCAATATCAAGCAGGAACAAGGAAATATCACTACATCTCTATTCCAAAACATTAGATGACAGGGTGGGAATGGTTAACATTTCATTTTACAACTAAACTAAATCAACTTCTTAAAAGACATAATTTGAGTAATTGGCACAGGAGAAATCTGAATTATTGCCTATTAATGAAATTGAATTTGTAATTAAAAACCTCCCCACTATAAAAATTTTGAATAGTATAGCTTCAGCTTCATTGATGAATTTTGTCAGGCACATAAGGAAGAAATGATACACAGGATCAAGCGGGATTTACCTCAGGTATACAGAGTTGGTTTAGCTTTTAAAAACTAATTAATATAATTTGTCACATGAATGAAATAATAAAGACTCTTACATTCCTCTTAGTTAATGCAGAAAAAGCATATGACATAATTCAACATACTTATCAAAGCTTTCAACATTTCAGGATTACAGGAAAACTTCCTCAGCCAGCCAAAGAGTATTGACAAAAAAAGAAAAAGAAAAAAAAAAGCAATATTCAACGTCATACTAAATGGTGAAAACTCAAGTGTGTCTCCTTACTTTTTTCTCTAATCACTTAAGTTCAATCTTTAGTGGGGATCCTACACAGTAAAATAAGGCATAAAAAGATATAAAATATCTTAGAGACAGGAAAGGAAGAATTAAAACTATCTCTGCAGATGCAGGAAGGGCTTCCCTGGTGGCTCAGATGGTAAAGAATCTGCAGTGCAGGAGACCTGGGTTCAATCTCTGGGTCAGAAGATCCTCCGGAGAAGGGAATGACAACCAACTCCAGCATTCTTGCCTGGAAAACTCCATGGATAGAGGAGACTGGTGGGTTCCAATCCACGGGGTCACAAAGAGTCAGACATGTCTTAGGAACTAACACATCCATACCCTGCAGATGCAGTAGGTATATATGTGTACTATGTTGAAAATCTACCAAAAAAATACTAAAATTAATATTTAGGGATGAACCATACAAAATATTCAAAAGGTCTGTACACTGAAAAGTCAATAGTATTGCTGAAGAGAAATGAAAGAATGTCTAAATAACTAAGGAGACACACTGAGCTTATTGATTACATGGGGCTTCCCAGGTGGCTCAGTGGAGAAGAATCTGTCTGCCAATGCAGGAGATAGGAGATGCAGGTGCCATCCCTGGGTTGGGAAGATCCCCTGGAGAAGAAAATGGCAACCCACTCTAGTGTTATTCTTGCCTGGAGAATTCCACGGACAAAGGAGTCTGGCAGGCTACAGTCTATATGGTTGCAAAGAGTCAGACACGGCTGAGCACACACAGACACATATTGATTACAAGACTCAGTAGTGTTCAGATGTCAATTCTCACCAAATTCACACATTAATTTGACAAAATCCAGTTAAAATTCCAGGAAACTTCAATTAGCAAGTTATTCTTAAAATGTACATTAAAATTAGAACACAGAATAGCCAATATAATTGGTAGAAAAAGACTGAACATAAAATACTTAACACGCTTGATTTCAAATTTTTCTCTAAAAGCAGCAATAACCAGAAAAGTGAGGAGCTTAAGCCAGGCTTACAAATTAATAGAACAAAAGAGTGTCCAGAAACAGACCCACACAAATGAGATTAGTTTGTCATAAAAAATACCAAGTAATTTAATGGAGAAAGAGTACTAATTTTAAACAAATAGCACTACAACATGTGGATATTCGTGTTGAATAAAATTTAAAAGCTTGACAATGCTAAGCGTTTTTCAAGGAGGTAAAACAGCTGGAAATTTTATACATTGCTGGTGGAAGTATAAATTATATAATTATTAAGGCAAATAGTCTGGCCATTTTCATACAGCTTCCTTATTATATAATATAGAAATTTCACCCCTAATTACTAACCCAAGAGACATAAAATTATGTCCACAAAAAAACTTACACATGAATGTACAAACTGTTTTTATTCATAATCACTTAAAACTGAAAATAACCCAAACGTCCAGTAGTCAATAGGTAACTGGATAAACAAATTGTAGCTTATCCATATATTAAAAGTGGTCAACAGTTAAAAGAAATGGACAATTGATACACATAAAGACATATATTGATCTCTCAAATCTGATTTTGAGAGAAAAAAGCTGGCTAGAAAGGGTACAGTTGGTAAAGATGCCACCTGTCAATGAAGGAGCCCTGGGTTTGATCCCTGGGTTGGGAAGATCCCCTGGAGGAGGAAATGACAACCCACTCCAGTATTCCTGCCTGGAAAATCGCATGGACAGAGGAGCCTGGTGGACTACAGTCCCCGGGGTCACAGAGAGTCCAACATGACTGAGTGACTGAGTTTACAGAGCACAGAAAGGGTAGGGAAATGGTACAGACTATATGATCCAATTTACATTAGTTTAAAAAGACAAAAGTTGTCTTAAAATATGAAAGATTATTGATCACCTGGGACAGGGGTGAGGGTGATTGGGAAGGAGGTGCCTAAGGAAACTTTTAAGAGTGAAAATAATGCTCTGTATCATGATTAACCTAATTGAAGCCATAGTTGAATAGGCATATACATTTGGCAAGATTCTTCAAACTGTACACTTCAATGGATTCACTTCATTTTTGGTGAATTACTTCTTTAAAAATGTTTATTTGTAAATGTCACTATAAGAAGAGTGTACATTACTCTTTGTGGATATGGGCAAGAATTTCTCTGGGGATTGTAAGTAATTCTACTCCATTCCACTTCTTGAGTGATCTTCCAGATCATACAATGTATAATAACCATTCTCACTTGTAAGTTGAT
Source organism: Giraffa tippelskirchi (assembly GCF_054371585.1). Classification (NCBI taxonomy): domain Eukaryota; kingdom Metazoa; phylum Chordata; class Mammalia; order Artiodactyla; family Giraffidae; genus Giraffa; species Giraffa tippelskirchi. The sequence continues at coordinate 86,337,224 of NC_137285.1, read as the reverse complement.
TCCAATAGCTTTCCAAAGTGGTTGCACTAATATAAAAGCCCACCATGTGTGTTAGACTTCTTACTGATTGGCATCCATGTGTACAATTATCAGGTTATTCCAAGTACTACATTTTACAAATATGTTGGGCATGAAATGGAGTTTATTATCATCTAAATTTACATTTCCCTGATTATTAATGAGATTGAATATGCTGTCATATGTTTTGTGATAATTTCTATTTTTTCTCTTGTCTCTTTCTCATTTTTATGAGTTGTTTTCTTATACTTTTTAGTTCTTTATTCAATCTATTATGCTTTGTCAGTTATTTGTGTGGCAAATAAGTCTTCCCCGGTTGTGTTCTTTTATTCTTTAAATTTTTGGCAGCATGTGAGATCTTAGTTGCCTAATCAGGGGTCAAACCCCTGCTCTTTGCATTGGAAACACAGAGTCTTAACCACTGGGCCACCAAGAAAGTTCTCATGTTCTTTTAATGAAAAGAAATTTTTAATATTAATGCAGTTAAGTGTATCAGTAATTTATGAGTAGCAATGCTTTATATATTGTTTAAAAAGTTAATTCTTCCCTACAACAAAGACATGAAAACATTTTATATATACATAAAATATACATATTTCTCCAAGAGTTACCATTGACGGTAACATCTATCAAGCAGAGCCAGGAAAAGTGAAAATGGAAGATCATGTAGAAAACTGGTTCCTAGATCATGTTTGGTACATCTTTCTGTCCTTATTCCATGGGCCAGAGCTCAATTCCATGCCTCTACCTAAGGGAAGATGGAAAAATGAGGCAATTATATGTCCAGGAAGAAAAGAAAATGTGTTTTTTGAACACCTAGCCAATCTATTCTTCTGAGGAATATTTCAATTCTTTCCTCACATTGAATGTACTCAGTCTCGTCTGGCCTCTGCATACTCTCAAGTCCAAAATTTCCAGATCTCCATCAGGTCTAGATATGGATCATCTTGATTCTGTAACTTGTGTACTTAAAATATAAGTTCATTATTCACAGGAAAAATATTCTACTCAAAAAAGAGAAGGAGTCTCAAACTAATCACTGATCCATCACAAATATGAAATTCTCCTGTAAGGTCATTCATTGCACAGCCTCTCTCTTTTTTGTGTGATTGTGTGGAGGAGGGTTTGGTTGTGGAAGAATGAGAGAGTTCATGATTAGACACTGATATTACTCTTTGTAAGAAATTATCTTGTCTATCTTCCAGGGTACCTTGGCTTCACTCTCTGACATTTTTCTTGTTTGTTTTATTTCATGGACACCGTTGAAATGTGTATGGAGGAGTGTTCCCTGTTTGGGGCCTGTACAGATTTTGTAGCCCAAACTCCTATATCTACCTTTGGAAGTGTGTTTTAAGGCCTAAATGCTCAAAGTTTTGCTATTGTTTTAAAATCAGACTCTTGATTTACTTGACAATGTACTCATTTCAAAGTCTAATTTACTTCTGACTTGTTTGCTTCCACTTACTTCAATGTACTAATAACGTCATCCAATTTTTTTTTAATGAACAATTCTTGAATTACACAATTAATAAAAACTAAAAGCTAATTTTAAAGTCTTATCCAAAATAAAGCATACCTTTTTTCCTCAATGGACATATAACTTTCACAATAATTCATTCTATATATTAACTACAAACATTGATTAAACAAGTTACAAAAAAACAAAATTTTACAGGTCACTGTCTCTGTGTGTCAGAACATAAGGCATGTGCTTACCTTGGATACCAGAGGAAAAAGCAGCCATACTTTTATTATCAACCATAAAAAATATGCACATAAGTTTGAGCTAACAAAGTTAGAGTGGAATAATACACTAATCAATAAAAAGGGATAAGGAAATAAAAAGTAGAAAGTCACAAATTAAAGAACAAAAATAATTAAAAATTCAAAATACATATTTTAAAGGCTAATACAATAGATAAACCTCTGACAAAGTTTATCATTATAGGTAACATTTATTGGGTATTCACTATTTGCAATCAACTCAGTTCAGTCACTCAGTTGTGTCCAACTCTTTGCGACCCCATGAACGGCAGCATGCCAGGCCTCCCTGTATCTTAAGGGCTGCTGCTGCTGCTGCTGCTAAGTCGCTTCAGTCGTGTCCGACTCTGTGCGACCCCATAGACGGCAGCCCACCAGGCTTCCCTGTCCCTGGGATTCTCCAGGCAAGAATACTGGAGTGGGTTGCCATTTCCTTCTCCAGTGCATGAAAGGGAAAAGTGAAAGTGAAGACGCTCAGTCGTGTCCGACTCTTAGCGATCACATGGACCGCAGCCTACTAGGCTCCTCCGTCCATGGGATTGTCCAGGCAAGAGTACTGGAGTTAAGTTCTTGTAAATTATTTAGATAATATATTGCAAATAGTTATTTCTCCACTGATCTCCAGTAGCATATTGGGTACCTACCGACCTGGGGAGTTCATCTGAAAGATGTCCAAAATCATATTATGAGAATCATTCATTCATTTACTTCATAAACATTTAAGTACCAACTATGTGCCCAGCACTCTATGAGGTAGTGTGGATATGCTCCTGAATAAGAGAAATAATGCCAGTGCTCTTAAGATATTTTCATTCTGAAGGAACAAATAATATTTTCATTTTAAAATGGGGAAACCAGATTTATAGAACTTAGATTACTTTCTGAAGGTCACATAACATCTGTGTGTTTGAATTTTATTTGAATGTAAATTGTATTCCCAGGTAGACCATGTTCCTAACCAATGTGCAGTGCTAAAAGCAGAGGAAGTTGAGAAAGCATATTCTCATACCATTAAAGTTGTAAAGAAGATACAAATACAATCATCACAATATTGCAAACATTATTTTGCCTCCTTGTTCTGTGCCAAATACTTTAACTTATCAAATGTTTATAATTACCATCTGAAATAGGGACTATTATTTCTGAAATAGGAACTATTATTTCCACCATATTTTACATTTGGGGTAACTGGAAAAACAAAACAAGATGTTAAAAAATGATGAGATGATTTTTTTAAAAACTACATGATTTTTTTTAAAAAAATTATTTTTAAACGTTTGGATCTTTAATCTATCTGGACTATATTCATGGTTTTGGTGTGAGATGGGAAATGCAACTCAGAAAAGATGTAGTTGCACAATTACTTTTGTTCTGGGAAGTCTGACTGTGGAAAACACATTTAACTTCTACTACAATGTGTGACCACTTAAAATAGAAGAGTTTTTTTAACTTTTAAGCAATTAACATTTATATAACTCACTGCTAAAATATTGAAATCATGGATGAAATACTTTGATTTTCTAGGGAAACATGAATTACCAAAGTAGACACAAACAGAAATTTAAATACAAATAATTAACGAAAACAGAAGAAATTGAAAACGCTTTCAAAAACTAACTCCACATATGATGGGGATGACTCTATTTTTACCAATCTGATCAGTTTCTTAAGGAACATACAATTTCTCTACTATTGAAGCTATCACAATAGGAGATGCGAGTATTCTAGCATGTTTACCAAGCTATTCTGAAGGAACACTGAGAAGCTATTACCCATCACTATAACACCAATTTTGTCAATGCTAGCTTATAAATGAAGCAACCACCAACTCGTAACAAGTATGTGCACGTGTCAACCAGCAAACCTAACGAGTACAGACAATCTCACCTTTGAATATAGATGCAGAAATTTTAAATTAAAAATATAACAAATCAATTCTTGTACATACTAAAAGAACAATGTGTTAGGCCAACATAAGGGTTATTTGAAAATGCAATATTCAGTTTTCCTAGATATTGATATATGTACCTAAACAAAGCACAACTTGTCAACTCTAACACAGCAATTTCGAGTCTATCTTATACTTAAGGAATAAGTAAGAAGATGTTAAGAAATAAACACTGTGTTTAATGTGGCATTGTTTCTAAAAGTTAACACTGCTATTACTCCCGTCAGGAAAATTAGTGAAAAAATATCCTACATTTTGCAGTTATAAAATGTTGCAAGAGGTCCAAGTAATATATACAAATCACTTTGATGTTTAAAAGAAAAATATCCCAGAAGACTACACAAATAAGGAGACTTTATTGTAGAGGAGGCATTTAGAACGGCTCTCAAAAATTTAGTAGGACTTTAACAGATATGATTGGAAACGCACAAAGATGTGTTTCTGGGTCAGGAGATGTGGAAGGAGATAGTGAGAAATTAAACTGAAAAAGCAGACTGAGCCCAGAGCATAAAGTACATTAAATATAGATAGTAATAAATAACTCAGTGGAACAGAACTGTGAAGACTGAAACAGATTTAAGCATGTGAGAACCAATTATATAACAAAGGTAAAATTCCAAAAATTGTTGGAAAAGGAGTTTTAGTGATTCTAAAATAATTAATTGCACTTCCCATCTCACACCAAAACCATGAATATAGTCCAGATGGATTAAAGATCCAAATGCTTAAAAATAATTTTAAAAAAATGAGTTACCAGAAAGACTGAAGGAAATATGGATACATACTTGGGTTTACAGATAATTTTTAAACAGACAAAAATTCTGAAGTCATGAAAAAACCTATAGATATGCTTGTTTCTCCCAAAAATATTTGTAAAATTTATCACAGATGCCATCAAAAACTATCAGTATACCGAGAAAGAATTTTTCTGATAAACAAACTCATAATGACCCTAATACACAAAGAATCCTAAGAAATTAAACACCGCAAACAGGCAAACAGAAAAGTGAAAGAAATAGTTGAAAAATAACATAAGCAATTCACAGTGAAGCAGATTCAAATAGCCAATATAATTATGAAAAGATGTTCAACTTTCTTAGAGGTCAGAGAAATTGTAAAAAAATGTCATTTTTTACCTATCAATACTGATAAAAATTAAACAGATTGATCACATAATGTGGTGGCAAGGATATGGGAAAACAGTCTCATGTATTACTGATAGATATCGAAAATGCTACTATATTATTGAAAACAATCTGTCAGCACTTATTAAAATGAAAAATGGGCATGCCCTTGTGTCTATCAATTCTGCTTTTGTGAATGTCTGCAGTAGAAAATAAAAAGCAATGGCATATGATACATATATATATATATATATATATGTATACAAAGTTACAGTTAGCAATGTTATTCCTTAGTAGCAAAAAACAAAAAAAAAAGGAAAAATTTGGGGGCTACACTGAATGTCTAAGTATAGAGAATGTTTGATTAAAATTCTGATGCATCTACACAAGGGAATAATATATAGCTATTAACCAGAATAAGTCAGCAGTCGATCTTGGATTTGATTTTTATTAATAAAAAATTTGTTATATGTGCTTACATATGCATCATAGAGACAAGGCGGGAAATTGCTTGCTAACTTTATTTCTTTCTGCAGAAGATATTTGAAGGGGTTGGAACAAAAATGAGTTCTTAATTCATTTAGCCCATGACTCTATTGTTCAACTTTTTATGATAAGCATATATTACTTCTATAATTTCTCCAAATTACTTTCACCATTTAAACAATTTTACACAGTTTTAAAAAAGTAAAGTCTAGCATATATAAGTGTAAAATATAACCTTTGAATTGCTTTTCTGAAATACAAAAGAAAAGATTCCTTGTAATCTAACTTACAAGCAGACAATCCACATGGAAAGTGAAGTATATCAACCATCATATGGTTCTTAATTGTGATTACACTTTATTGCACTCAGCCTATTAAGTGCTTAAATTACCAGATAACAGAATCTATATTCCTAATAGTCGAGTGTATTAATGGCATTTTTGCTCCTTATTGTAGCCCAGTTCCAACAATCACATGGATGAAGGTTAATGGTTATATTCCTAGTAAGTCACGTCTGCGTAAATCTCAGGCAGTACTGGAAATACCCAACGTGCAGCTGGACGATGCAGGCATATATGAGTGCAGAGCTGAAAACTCACGTGGAAAAAATTCCTTTCGTGGACAGTTGCAAGTATACAGTAAGTGTTCTCAGCAAAGTTTGATGTCCTCGTCACAAGAGTCAAACTGAAAATGCAATTTGAACTAAACATTGTTAGATACGTATAACCATGCTTCTTTTTTATCGTAAATCATTGAGTAAAATTACCCTACACACAGAAACGCTTCAAATTAAAAATAAATGAGGAATTGTCAGGTTCTTTTTATAGCATAGGTAATTGCTACCCTTAAAAATATTTTCCTACCACTAAAGCTGTCATCTGATGTTGCAAATCTTATAACCTTTATTAACTTACTCTTGCCCTTGGCCTGAATCAGGAGTCACAATTTATTGCCCATGAATCAAATCCTACCAGCTGTCTTTTTTTTTTTTTTTTGTAAATAAAAAAGTTTTGAAACACAGTGACACCCATTTGTTTGCATATTGCCTGCATCAGCTTTAAGCACTGCTAAGGCAGAATTAAGTTGTTGAGATAGAGATCAACTGACTTGCAAAGTGTCAAATATTTTCTATCTCATCTTTACACAAAAACTTTGCTGGCCCTACACTAAATTACTGCATCTGTATGATAAATAACCTTCATAGTATACAAATGTTTTTATTATCCAAAAATTTCAGAGACAACCAGGTTGTGTGTAAGAATTGCGAAAATCTACTTCCAAAATATCTACAATCTCATCTTCTATAAACTGCAAATTATACTTTTCATATTTGCTTTTATAATGTGTATTATATATAAAAGGTAAGTGATACTATTCTTATTTTCCAGATAAGGACAGTAAAACTGAGGGAAAGTCAGAGCACTGATACAAGAGCTCTTGTAACACAGAGCACTGATACAAGAAAATACAGATCTTCATAATGTGAAATTAAACAAATTGCATATTAAGCTGAATCTGCTGGAAGGTATAACTGTCACTGTATCTCAAGACCAGTTCATCTAAAAAACTTAATGTCCTTCACAGAGATGCTGCAAAATATTTTGAAATATTAAAATATCATTTCAACCTGTTTTTCTATTATTATTTGTAAAAAACTCCTTTAAGAATTCAGCACTCCAACCAAATTTACTATGCCATGCACATTTTGCTCATTCACTCATTGATTCAACTAATGTTTATTAAGTGCCGTTACTGCACTACAAGCTAACCATAGACATTTGAGGAAACTCTTGGATAGCTGAGTTAGATGAAGAACAAACCCCACACAGGGCAGAGCATGCTGTCTGCTATGATAGGGGCTTCTGGGAGCAGAGCCCACGACATCCCACCGGAGTGATTCAAGGAAAGCATTCCAGAGGATTTGCACCTCAGAGGTTACCCCATCCACCAGTGGTCTGGCAGCCAGCTGGATCAGGACCCAGCCCCTACCATCAGTAGGCTGGCACCAGTCCCAGAACTCCCAGGACCACATAGCCAGCTACCTCAGGATACAGCCCCACCAACCAGTGGGTCAGTGCCAGCCCTGTGCTACCGGGCCATGCCGCCAGTCCTGCTGGGACCCAGTCCCACACACCTCAAGCCACTGCACGAGGCAGGACCAGGCAGCAAATGAGGCAAACATAAATGAAATAGAGACTAAGAACCATAAAGAAAATCAATGAAACTAAGAGCTGGTACTTTGAAATAAGTAAAACTGATAAAACTTTAGCTAGACTCATCAAGAAAAAGAGAGAGGGCCTATGTAAATAAAATCAAAGCTGTAAGAAGAGAAGTCACAGCCAATACCACAGAAAGACAAAGAATCATAAGAGATTACTACAGACAATTATATGCCAATAAAACAGACAATGTAGAAAAAAGGAATAAATGTCTGGAAATGTACAATTTTCCAAGAAACAATCAGGAAGAAATAGAAAATATGAAAAGATCAATTACCAGTAATGAAATTAAATCAGTAATTAAATAAAATAAAACAAAAACTCCCAGCAAACAAAAGTATAGCACCAGATGGTCCCACAGGTGGTGAAGACTACCAAAAATTTAAAGAAAAGTTAACAGCTGTCCTTTTCAAACTATTCCAAAAATCTGCAGAGGAATACTTCTGAACTCATCCTACAATATCACCTAATCTTACAACCAAACAAAAATATAGCACAAAAAAGTTACAGGCCAATATCACTGATGAACACAGATGGACACATCCTCAACAAGAAAAAATAAAATTAGCAAACTGAATTCAATAAGACATTAAAATTATCACACAATGATCTAGTGGGGCTTATCCCAAGGATGCAAGGATGTTTAATATCCACAAATTGTTGTGATATAACACTTTAACTAATCAAAGAAAGAAATTGTCTCAATAGGTACAGAAAAAGCTTTGGACATCTTGGAATATATATATATATATATATATATATATATATATATATATATATATATATATATATATATAAAATGGAATGGTACTCAGGCTAAAAAAAATGAAATCTTACAGTCTGTGACAACATGGGTGGACCCAGAGTGAATTATGTTAAGGAAAATAAGTCAGAGCAAAACAAGCATCATATGATTTCACTTATGTGTGGAATCTGCAAAACAAAACTAATGAAAACATACAACAAAACTGAAACAGAGCAATAGATGCAGAGAACAAACAGGTGATCGCCAGGAGGGAAAGGGGCAGAGGGATGGAAGAAATAGACGAGAGAGACTAAGAGATTCAAACTTGAGAAAAATGTCAATGGGTGAAAGCCACTTTAACCATGGCTTTCCTGACAGCTCAGTTGGTAAAGAATCCGCCTGCAGTGCAGGAGAGACCGGTTCGATTCCTGGGCTGGGAAGATACGCTGGAGAAGGGATAGGCTACCCACTCCAATATTCTTGGGCTTCCCTTGTGGCTCAGCTGGTAAAGAATTCCCTGAGATGGTGGAAACCTGGGTTCAATCCCTGGGTCAGGGAGATCTGCTGGAGAAGGGATAGGCTACCCACTCCAGTATCCTAGCCTAGAGAATTCCATGAACTGACTAGTCCATGGGGTCGCAAAGGGATGGACACAGCTGAGCGAATTTCAGTTTTCACACTTTATAAATTTCATACATTTGGAATATTATCTTTTTTTTTTGAGGAAGAAATAGAGTTTTGAAAACTTGTATATATAAATATATATGTGTATACTAAAATGTCAGTAAATATAGAACAATTTTATATCAAATGATACTTGAATTTACAAATTATTTTTTGAAGCAATTCAGGCTTTATCAGGAAACAAAAAGCAGAACAGTTATTCAGTAAATGGGCATGTTGTATTACTCAAACTGAGCTAATGCTGTGCAATATTTGGAAGAAGAGATGCCTCTTCTTTAGAAAGATTTTTAGCTTAGAAAGACTTCTTTCTAAACAGGTTCCCATGCTCTTCATGGGAAGAATCTATCACTTACTCTAAAGAGGGTAAAACAAGAAGACATGTATGTCCTCCCCCTTATGACTGATTCATGTTGATATATGTCATAAAACAACACAATATTTTAAAGCAATTATCCTTCAATTAAAAATAAATAATTTTTTAAAAAGAAAAAAGTGCCTTTTGAAGAGGAAATATTTTAAAATTACACAATAACAACAACAGCAAGATATGCTTCACTTAGATTAAAAAGTGTTTCAAATTATTAAAATATCACCATGGCTATGTTTTTCACACAGGAAATAGAGTTCTATGTGTAATACAGTGCCAGGTTTCTTCCAAAATCCAGGTTATATGAATTGATAAAATATTTAATGCTTATGAATTTGTTAACATTCCATAAAAACTTTTGAGTTTTGTGAAATGTTGATCACCCTTCTTAATCCTTAAACTCTTGCAGCATATCCACACTGGGTAGAAAAACTGAATGATACTCAGTTAGACAGTGGGAGCCCTCTGCGATGGGAATGTAAGGCTACTGGAAAACCCAGACCCACCTACCGTTGGCTGAAGAATGGAGTACCCCTCTTGCTTCAGGTACTGTTGGTAACCATTAACAAGTTCCAGTGATATTTTAGTGGAATTTCACAAAGGACAAACTAACTCCCTTTAGTCTTATTGAAAGCCATTTCTTATTTATCCCTTATATTCAGAATGAGAAAGATAACATATAAACAAATTAATTTTTACTCTTTAAAAAAATTATTGAAGTATAGTTGATTTACAATGTTGTGTTAATTACTTCTGTGCAACACAGTGATTCAATTATGCATATATATACATATATATATATTCTTTTTTAAATGTTCTTTTCCATTGTGGTTTATCATAGGATATTGAATATAATTCTATGTATTGTACAGTACAACTTTGTTGCTTATCCATTTTATGTATAAAAGTTTACATCTGCTAGCCCCAACCTCTTACTATATCTGTCCTCCAACCTCTGCCTCCTTGGCAAGCACTAATCTGTTCTCTGTCTCTGTGATTCTGGTTCTGCTTCATAGATATATTCATTGTGTAATATTTTAGATTCCATGTATAAGTGATATCATACGGTATTTGTCTTTTTCTGACTTACTTTGCTTAGTATGTCAATCGCTAGTTGCATCCATGTTGCTGCAAATGACATTATTTTGCTGGCTGAATATTCCATTGTATATATGTGCCATATCTTCTTTACCCATTTATCTTTTGAAGGACATTTAGGTTGTTTCCTTGTGTTGGCTATTGTGAACAGTGCTTCTATGAACATAGGTGTGCAAACCTCTTTTTGAATTACAGTTTTGTCCAGATATATGCCCAGGAGTGGGATTGCTTGATCATCTGGTAATTGTATTTTTAGCTTTCCACTGTGGTTGCACCAACTTACATACCCACCAGTTGTAGAAGACTTCCCTTTTCTCCACATCCTCTCCAGCATTTGTTAGTTGTAGACTTTTTAATGATGGCTATTCTGAATGATGTGAGGCTGTACCTTATTGTAGTTTTGATTTGCATTGCTCTAATAATTGGCAGTTTTGAAAATCTTTTCATGTGCCTGTTGGCCATCTGTGTGTCTTCTTTGGAGAAATGTATATTTAAGTCTTCTGCCCATGGTTTTGTATAGGGTTCTTTTTGTTGTTGTTGAAAAAAATAAAATTTTCTTTAATTTTAATTTCCTCATTACTTTCTGGTAATACATCACTTCTTCAAATTTTATTCAATCTTATAAATTCATAGGAAAATATCAGTTGTTATCATTAACTCATTGCTGTTTTTATCAGACTTTTAGACAACATCTAGCCTACTGCTGTCACTTTGAAGACAGTGAGATAATCTCCAAAAAATAAAGTTGTTTGCCTGAGATTGAAACTGTTTACCACAGATTAGGAATTGAACCTATGGGCTGGGACTCTAACCCAGCCAAAATCCAGTTTTGGACTTAAACTCACATGGTTGGAACTAAAACCTGGCCAAAACCCACAATACCTGGTTTCAAGACTGAATGAAGCTCAGGTTCTTGATGTCTCACCACAGAAAGAATTCAGTGAGAGACAAAATGATGGTTAAGAAATGGATTTATTCAGATTCAGAGAGAAGTACACTCCACAGAAAGAGTGTGAGCCATCACAGAGGGCAAGTACAGTGCAAAATGTGGTGTGGTTAGTTTTTATAGGCTGGGTAATTTCATATGCTAATGAGTGGGAGGATTATTCCAACTATTTTGGGGAAGACGCGGAGATTTCCAGGAATTGGGTCAGCACACACTCCTTGGTCTTTTGACAGTGATTGAAACTGCCATGGTGCCTCTGAGTGTGTCATTAACCTTGCTGATTGAGGATCAGGGTCTAATCAAAGTCAACTTGTCTACCACCTTGGACCCATTTGATTCTAATCAGTCTATCTTGTGTCCTTCAGTTCAGTTCAGTCCCTCTGTCATCCGACTCTTTGAGACCCCGTGGACTGCAACAGGGCAGGCCTCCCTGTCCATCACCAACTCCCAGAGTTTACTCAAACTCATGTCCATCGAGTAGGCGATGCCATCCAATCATCTCATCCTCTGTCATGCCCTTCTCCTCTCACCTTCAATCTTTCCCAGCATCATGGTCTTTTCCAATGAGTCAGTTCTTCGCATCAGGTGGCCAAAGTATTGGAGTTTCAGCTTCAACATCAGTCCTTCCGATGAATATTCAGGACTGATTTCCTTTAGGATGGACTGGTTGGATCTCCTTGCAGTCCAAGGGACTCTCAAGAGTACTTCTCCAACACCACAGTTCAAAAGCATCAATTCTTCGGTGCTCAGCTTTCTTTATAGTCCATCTCTCACATCCATATGTGACTACTGGAAAAACCATAGCTTTGACCAGACAGACCTTTGTCGGCAAAGTAATGTCTCTGCTTTTACATATGCTGTCTCTGTTGGTCATACCTTTTCTTCCAATGAGAAACCGTCTTTTAATTTCATGGCTGCTGTCACCATCTGCAGTGATTTTGGAGCCCCCAAAATAAAGTCTGTCATTGTTTCCATTGTTTCCCCATCTATTTGCCATGAAGTGATGGGACATGATGTCATGATCTTAGTTTTCTGAATGTTGAGTTTTAAGCCAACTTTTTCACTCTCCTCTTTCACTTTCATCAAGAGGCTTTCACTTTCATCAAAAGGCTCTTTGCTTTCGGCCGTAAGTGTGGTGTCATCTGCATATCTGAGGTTATTGATTTTTCTCCTGACAATCTTGATTCCAGCTTGTCCTTCCACAAGTACAGCAATCTCATGATATACTCTGCATATAAGTTAAATAAGCAGGGTGAGAATATACAACCTTGATGTACTCTTTCCAGATTTGGAACCAGTCCGTTGTCCCATGTCCAGTTCTAACTGTTTTTTTCTTTTGACCTGCATACAGATTTCTCAGGGGGCAAGTCAGTTGGTCTGGTATTCCTATCTCTTTCAGAATTTTCCACAGTTTGTTTTGATCAACACAGTCAAAGTCTTTGGCATAGTCAATAAATTAGAAGTAGATGTTATTCTGGAACTCTCTTGTTTTTCAATAATCAAAATGATGTTGGCAATTTTATGTCTGGTTTCTCTGCCTTTTCTAAAACCAACTTGAAAATCTGGAAGTTCACACTTCACATATTTTTGAACACTGGCTTGGAGAATTTTTAGCATTACTTTGATAGTGACGGCAGTTGCGCAGTAGTTTGAGCAATCTTTGGCATTGCCTTTCTTTGGGATTGGGATGAAAACTGACCTTTTCCAGTCCTGTGACCTCTGCAGAGTTTTCCAAATTTGCTGGCATGTTTAGTGCAGCACTTTCACAGCACCATCATTTAAGATTTGAAATAGCTCAAATGGAATTCCATCACCTCCACTAGCTTTGTTCATAGTGATGCTTCCAAAGGACCACTTGACTTTGCATTCAGGATGTCTGGCTCTGGGTGAGTGATCACATCATCATGATTATCTGGGTTGTGAAGATCTTTTTTATATAGTTTTTCTGTGTATTCTTGCCACCTCTTCTTAACATCTTCTGCTTCTGTTAGGTCCATACAATTTCTGTCCTTTATCGAGCCCATCTTTGCATGAAATATTCCCTTGGTATCTCTGATTTTCTTGAAGAGATCTCTAGTCTTTCCCATTCTATTGTTTTCCTCTATTTCTTTGCATTGGATCGCTGAAGAAGGCTTTCTTATCTCTCCTTGCTATTCTTTGGAACTCTGCATTCAAATGGGCATATCTTTCCTTTTCTCCTTTGCTTTCACTTCACTTCTTTTTACAGCTATTTTTAAGATCTCCTCAGACAGCCATTTTGCCTTTTTGCATTTCTTTTCCATGGGGATGGTCTTGATCCCTGTCTCCTGTATAATGTCACGAACCTCTGTCCATAGTTATCAGTTACTCTGTCTATCAGATCTAGTCCCTTAAATCTATTTTTCACTTCCACTTTATAGTCATAAGGGATTTGATTTAGGTCATACCTGAATGGTCTAGTGGTTTTCCCTACTTTCTTCAATTTAAGTCTGAATTTGGCCATAAGGAGTTCATGATCTGTACCACGGTCATCTTCCGGTCTTGCTTTTGATGGCTGTATAGAGCTTCTCCATCTTTGGCTGCAAAGAATATAATCAATCTGATTTCGGTGTTGACCATCTGGTGATGTCCATGTGTAGAGTCTTCTCCTGTGTTGTTGGAAGAGGATGTTTGCTATGACTAGTGCATTCTCTTGGTAAAACCCTGTTAGCCTCTGCCCTGCTTCATTCTGTACTCCAAGGCCAAATTTGCCCATCACTCCAGATATTTGTTGACTTCCAACTTTTGCATTCCAGTCCCCTACAATGAAAAGGACATTTTTTTTTGCGTGTTTGTTCTATAAGGTCTTGTAGATCTTCATAGAACCATTCAACTTCAGCTTCTTCAGCATTACTGGTAGGGGCATAGACTTGGTTTGCTATGATATTGAATGGTTTGCCTTGGAAAAGAACAGGTATCATTCTGTCATTTTTGAGATTGCATCTAAGTACTGCATTTTGAACTCTCTTGAGACGATGATGGCTACTCCATTTCTTCTAAGGGATTCTTGCCCACAGTAGTAGATATAATGGTAATCTGAGTTAAATTCACCCATTCTAGTCCATTTTAGTTCACTGATTCCTAAAGTGTATATGTTCACTCTTGCCAACTCCTATTTGACCACTTCTAATTTGCCTTGTTTCATGGACCTTGCATTCCAGTTTCCTATGCAATATTGCTCTTTACAGCATTGGATTTTTCTTCCATCACCAGTCCCATCCACAAGTGGGTATTGTTTTTGCTTTGGCTCTGTCTCTTCATTCTTTCTGGAGTTATTTCTCCACTGATATCCAATAGCATATTGGGCACCTACCGATCTGAGGAGTTCATCTTTCAATGTCCTATCTTTTTGCCTTTTCATACTTTTCCTGGGGTTCTCAAGGCAAGAATACTTAAGTGGTTTGCCATTCCCTTCTCCAGTGGACCACATTTTGTCAGAACTCTCCACTGTGACCCATCTGTCTTGGGTGGCCCTACACAGCATGGGTAACAGTTTCATTGAGTTAGACAAGGCTGTGGTCCATGTGATCAGATTCACTCCTTTTCTTTTATTGTGGTCTTCAGTCTGTCTGCCCTCTAATGGAGAAGGATAAGAGGCTTATAGAAGCTTCCTGACAGAGAGAGACTGACTGAGAGGGAAACTGTATCTTGTTCTGATGGGCAGGGGCATGCTCAGTAAATCTTTAATCCAATTTTCTGTTGAAGGGTGGCGCTGTGTTCCCTCCCTGTTATTTGACCTGAGGCCAAATTATGGTGGAGGGATGCAGTCACTCCTTGGGATATGCCAAAAGCATCAAATTGATGTTTTTGAACTGTCCTGTTGGAGAAGACTCTTGAGAGTCCCTTGGACAGCTAGGAGATCCAACCAGTCAATCCTAAAGGAAATCAGTCCTGAATATTCATTGTTAGGACTGATGCTGAAGCTGAAGCTCTAATACTTTGGCCATCTGATGAAAAGTACTGACTCCTTTGAAAAAACGCTGATGCTGGGAAAGATTGAAGGCAGGAGGAGAAGGGGATGACAAAAGATGAGATGGTTGGATGGCATTAGTGACTGGATGGACTTGAGTTTGAGCAAGCTCTGGGAGTTTTTAATGGACAGGGAAGCTTGGCATGCTGCAGTCCATGGGATTGCAAAGAGTAGGACATTACTGAGTGACTGAACTGAACTGAACTGGACTATGTTTTTCTTTCAAAAGTTGTGCCCTGCCACTTTCCCTTCTGTTATAAGATCACATGTCTAGTAAGAGAATGATTGGGAGAGAATCCTATTTTTCTCTGTCTTAGGCAGTTTCTTTCCATGACATCCTTCTAACATAGACTTAAATTGCTTTCTGGTAAACCTACTGTTTTTTAAAACAACTTAATAAGTACCAGATTTGAAAATAAATTACTATTTAATATCAGAATAATTGTTATAATTTCTCCTTTCCCTTGTTGTATCCCTTTTAAGGCCAAGGGGAAATAGTTCATTACTTATGAAAAAAAGGGAGGGAAAGTGTATAAATTGAAATTCCAAACACAGTTTCTGCCCAAGTTCTGCCATTATCAAAGGATCTTATTTCTGTCGTTTGCCTTTTCGGACCTTGATTTGCCCTTTTGTAAAATGAAAAAATCGGATCATATCAACCCCACAGTCACAGCCAACTCCAATATTCCCTTATTCTAAAATCACTAATGCCAAAGCACAGTTACAGAAAAAGACAGACACAAATAAAAAGAGCAATAGAACTGTTAAGGAAAACTGAGAGGGAGGAAGTGGGAATCCTGAAACGTTGGCTTATTGCCTGTCTGTCTCTAATCTTCTTGGGGTATCACCCTGGGAAGGGGCCTGTGCTGGTTGCATTGCCCACTCTCACCACCTCAGTAAATTCCACTGGCAGATGAATGAATGGATTCATTTTAAAAGGATGTCAAATTACTTGGCATCTCTGTTGATAGATAAGCAAAGCACTGCTCACTAAAATTAAAAGAATGATTTGCTTGACTTTAAATAGATAAGACATCTGGCTGTTAAACAACATTTTAAATTTAAAATTTGCTTTTGAAATGTGCTTTTGTCAGTTTGCATGTGCTTAATTTTCTGTCTTCTATATTATTTCATCTGATAATGAAATTTACATTTTCTGACCAAAAGTTTTATACAACTTCAGTTATAGGGCAGTTTTTTGTTTTTGTGTTTTAAATCTGTGTCATTGTGCTGGGAGTTGAGAGAAAAGACAAACATCTGATCATATCAATATAATAAAGAGATTCTTGGAATTTAGTGGACTGTATTTAACCTTGATGCTATGTATCTGCAGTCTCAATCCTTTCTGCATTTGAACTCCAGCTTCTTATTTGTAAAATAAATTCAATAAAAGTGTTATCTGATTACTGTATTTCATAAGCTTAACCAGTATACCAGACAAAAGCAGCTTATTTTAAAATATCATCAAAAGTAAAATTCATAAAAATAACTATAAGAAAATATAGTTATAATTTCTTTTCTGATCAAGAAATAGCTATATTTTACATTAGAAAATTGCATAGTAAACTTCTTTTCCTAAGTTGTTAAATAATGTTCAACTGTATTAATTGTGGGGGCTTCCTCGTGGCTCAAATGGTAAAGAATCTGCCTGCAATGCAGGAGACCCAGGTTCAGTGCCTGGCTCAGAAAGATCCCCTGAAGGGAATGGCTACACACTCCAGTATTCTCGCCTGGAGAATTCCATGGAGGGAAGTCGGAGGGCTATAATCCATGGGGTTTCAAAGTTGGAGGCTTTTTTTTTTTTAATCTAGGAGAGAGTGTCTGTAAAATATGTGTGCAACATTCTATTTCTATATCTATTTTTCTTATTCCATTACAGAGTAGGGTTGAGATGGTTAATGGAGTATTGATGATCCACAATGTGAATCAATCGGATGCTGGAATGTATCAGTGTTTGGCTGAAAATAAATACGGAGCCATTTATGCCAGTGCTGAGCTGAAGATCTTAGGTACGCAGTTTCTAACTAAATACATAGGAAAGAAGTTTGGCTTCTTTTCATGCTCTAATTCTTACTATACAGAAGGTTTATGATGTGATTGTAAAAACCTATTTTATCTTTTAAAAAGAAATACTATGCCTTGCTGATATGTATTTTTTAAACTTTGAGAGATAAGGTTATATGGCATACAGTTTGTCCCATAACTTTTATTTTCTTTAATTTTAGTTTTAATCCTAACAAATTTACACAATATAGCTTTTCTGGGGCATTAAAAACTCACATAGCAAAAGTATGCTAACTTTCAAGGAAAGTTGTCATAAGGGTAGAGGATCAGAATGTAGGTTATCAACATAGCAATGCTTAATATTTCCCCAAGCTTCTCCTACCTATCAGTAGGCACATGGCTCCTGCAAGGCAGGACTCCCAAGAAAGCATCCTCTGTTAAAGGGATATTATCACCTTAACAGGTTGATGAGAGCCCTCTTGAAGCCAGGCACAGTAAGCTCATAGGGCTACATCCTGGAATGTAACCAGAACACTAGCACTACTTCACACTCTACTACAAGAAAAATTCAATCCAGATTGAGCCTCTTTAGGTCACTGGAATTGATTTTCCTTTTTCTCACACTCAAGATTTTCTAAATTTTGGTTCTGGGATGACTATAATACAAAGAGAGAGACTTAGATGATTTTAACATACCATTTCTCAAAAGTGGGAAAAAGCCTGAGTGTACTTTGTACTTCCCACTGACCCAAAGAACAACATTAACAGAAACACCCAAGATCTCGGAATCTGAAAAAGCACCTTTCGTATATCAGTTAAATATAATATGCCATAAGTCAACTTGAATTATGAATGTTTACATTTGAAATTTCTTTACACTATAACAAATCCATCCAATGGTGATACAAGAGTCCACATTTCAATGTCTTACATCCTAACCAATCAAAAAATATTTACTTTCTTGTTAGCTTATACACCTCTATTTCTGAATTAAAAAACTGATTCAGCACTCACCAATTCAATATTTTATCCAGAAACACTCTCAAATGGGTCCCTTTCTTATTCAAAAAAATGTTTTCAAAAACCTTTAATAAGATATATCCCCAGTAGGCAACCAAATATGTTATCTTTCAATTTCTTAACCCATCTCAGTTGGTACCTTTTTCTGTTTGTGATACATAGATATCTTGTAATGTTATGTGCTATGCTAAAACATTAGATATCTTTTAATGTTATGTGTTATGAGCTAAGTATAACTATGTTATACTTCTATGTAATGAACATAAACCACCTATGAAATATTGATAAGATTGTCAGATTTGCATAAATAAATGTCTAAGATACAGTAAACTTGTACAGATACAAGTTCTCTTTTAGATTTAAAGGTGTCTCTTTTTTTGATTTGTTTTTTCACATATTCTTTAGTTCAGCATTTTAGGAATCAGTGAACTAAAATGGACTAGAATGGGTGAATTTAAATCAAAAGAACATTATATCTACTACTATGGGCAAGAATCCCTTAAAGAAATGGAGTAGCCATCATAGTCAACAAAAGTGTCTGAAATGCAGTACTTAGATGCGATCTCAAAAACGACAGAATGATATCTGTTCGTTTCCAAGGCAAACCATTCAATATCACAGTAATCCAAGTCTATGCCCCAACAACTAATGCTGAAGAAGCTGAATTTGAATGGTTTTATGAAGACCTACAAGACCTTCTAGAACAAACAAACACCCAGAAAAAGATGTCAGTTTCATTATAGGGTCTGGAATGCAAAAGTAGGAAGTCAAGAAATACCTGGAGTAATGGACAAATTTGACCTTGGAGTACAGAATGAAGCAGGGCAAAGGCTGACAGGGTTTTGCCAAGAGAATGCATTAGTCATAGCAAACACCCTATTCCAACAACACAAGAGAAGACTCTACACGTGTCATCACCAGAAGGTCAATACCAAAATCAGATTGATTATATTCTTTGCAGCCAAAGATGGAGAAGCTCTATACAGTCAGCAAAAACGAGACCGGGAGCTGACTGTGGCTGAGATTATGAACTCCCTATTGCCAAATTCAGACTTCAACTGAGGAAAGTACGGAAAACCACTAGACCATTCATGTCTGACCTAAATCAAATCCCTTACGATTATACAGTGGAAGTGACAAATAGATTTAAGGGACTAGATCTGATAGGCAGAGTGTTTGAAGAACCATGAATGGAGTTCATGACATTGTACAGGAGGCAGGGATCAAGATCATCCCCAAGAAAATGAAATTCAAAAAGGCAAAATGGCTGTCTGAGGAGGCCTTACAAACTGCTATGAAAAGAAGAGAAGTGAAAGCCAAAAGAGAAAAGGAAAGATATACCCATCTGAATGCAGAGTTCCAAAGAATAGCAAGGAGAGATAAGAAAGCCTTCCTCAGTGATCAATGCAAAAATAGAGGAAAACAATAGAATAGGAAAGTCTAGAGATCTCTTCAAGAAAATTAGAGATACCAAGGGAATATTTCATGCAAGGATGGGCTCAATAAAGGACAGAAATTATATGGACCTAACAGAAGCAGAAGATATTAAGAAGAGGTGGCAAGAATACACAGAAAAACTATACAAAAAAGATCTTCAATACCCATATAATCACGATGGTGTGATCACTCACCTAGAGCCAGACATCCTGAAATGCAAAGTCAAGTGGGCCTTTGGAAGCATCACTATGAACAAAGCAAGTGGAGGTGATGGAATTCAACTTAAGCTATCTCAAATCCAAAAAGATGATGCTGCACTCAATATGCCAGAAAATTTGGAAAACTCTGCAGTGGCCACAGGACTGGAAAAGGTCAGTTTTCATCCCAATCCCAAAGAAAGGCAATGCCAAAGAATGCTCAAACTACCACCCAGTTGTCCTCATCTTACATGCTAGCAAAGTAATGCTCAAAGTTCTCCAAGCCAGGCTTCAACAGTATGTGAACCATGAACTTCCAGATGTTCAAGGTGGACTTAGAAAGGCAGAGGAACCAGAGATCAAATTGTCAACAACCACTGAATCATCGAAAAAGCAAGAAAGTTCCAGAAAAACGCATACCTCTGCTTCATTGACTATGCCAAAGCCTTTGACTGTGTGGATCACAATAAACTGTGAAAAATTCTGAAAGAGATGGGAATACCAGACCCCCTGACCTGCTTCCTGGGAAATCTGTATTCAGGTCAAGAAGCAACAGTTAGAACTGGACATGAAACAACTGACTGGTTCCAAATCGGGAAAGGAGTAGGTCAAGGCTGTATATTGTAGCCCTGCTTATTTAACTTATATGCAGAGTACATCATGCAAAATGCTGGGCTGGTTGAAGCACAAGCTGGAACAAGTTTGCTGGGAGAAATATCAATAACCTCAGATATGCAGATGACACCACCCTTATGGCGGAAAGTGAAGAATAACTAAAGAGCCTCTTGATGAAAGTGAAAGAGGAGAGTGAAAATGGTGGCTTAAAACTCAACATTCAGAAAACTAAGATCATGGCATCTGGTCCCATCACTTCATGGCAAATAGATGAATAAACAGTGGAAACAGTGAGACTTTGACTGCAGGCATGAAATTAAAAGATGTTTGCTCCTTGGAGGAAAAGCTATGACCAACCTAGACAGCATATTAAAAAACAGAGACATCACTTTGCCAACAAAGCTCTGTCTAGTCAAAGTTATTGTTTTTACAGTAGTCATGTATGGGTGTGAGAGTTGGAATATAAAGACAGCTGAGCACCAAAGAATTGATGCTTTTGAACTGTGATGTTAGAGAAGACTCCTGAGAGTCCCTTGGATGACAAGGAGATCAAACCAGTTAATCTTAAAGGAAATCACCACTGATTATTCATTTGAAGGACTGATGCTGAAACTGAAACTCCAATACTTTGGCTACCTGATGCGAAGAGCAGACTCATTTGAAAAGACCCTAATGCTGGGCAAGATTGAAGGTGGGAGAAGGGGATGACAGAGGATGAGATGGTTGGATGGCATCACCGACGGGATTGACTTGAGTTTGAGTAGGTTCCAGGATTTGGTGGTGAACAGGGACGCCTTGCGTGCTGCAGTCTATGGGGTGCAAATAGTTGGACACAACAGAGTGATTGATCTACCCTGAACTTCAGTTCAGCGTTCTCAACCACAGCTACCTACTGGAATGTCTTTGGAAGTTTAAATCAAAGCTATTCATAAAAATCTAGTAATACAAAATGATTATTAATGAATATTCAGGCCTAGGTGAATAATTGCAACCAATGAGTTGAAATTTAAATTATTCAATTTCTTAAAAATGTATTTCTTAAAACTCTACATGTAGTTTTGTATACTATTTAAATGGACTTCTCAGATGGCCCAGTGGTAAAGAAGCTACCTGCCAATGCAGGAGGTGCAGGAGATCCCAGTTCCATCCCTGAGTGATGAAGATCCCCTGGAGTAGGCAATGGCAACCTGTTCCAGGATTCTTGTCTAGAAAATTTTGTGTTGCAAAGATTGGACATGACTGAGAGCCTGAGCACACACACACATACACATTATTAAATAAAATATGCATTAAGATTCACAAATTAGAAACAGGTGACACAGGATGGACTTCTCCACAGATAACCTCCATTTTTCCCAAGGAAGCCCCAAACAGACCCATGTTCAACCCCCTCACCTTTTGCCCAAGGTGATCATTAAGCTTTCACAATGAAAGTTTAATTATAATTAAAGCATCTCATCCTTTGAAACAACCTTTGTCTGTAGGTCTCACAATTGTAAGAACCTGCTAAATGAAAGGACAGCCAATAAGATATTTATTAAGTAATAATTAAATTAAATTTCAAGTTAGTGCCTTTTATATGTGTAGATATCCTACGATTTTATTAAAAATGCATTCCAAAGGTAAAATTGCCAAATCTCAGTGAATCATCCATTAGAAGTTACTGTCATTGCTTCTGGTAGAATTAACCTTTTCTTTTTTATAGCTTCAGCTCCCACATTTGCACTGAATCAACTGAAGAAAACAATAATTATTCCTAAAGACCAAGAAGTCATCATAGAGTGCAAACCTCATGGATCTCCAAAACCAACTACCTCTTGGAAGAAGGGAGACAAAGCAGTTAGAGAGAATAAAAGGTTAGAAGTCTATTTCATAATTCAAACTTTTAATATCAGACTTTTCTGAAATTGCAGATGATACACACAAAGTATATGAGTCTTAACATAATTGTGAGACATATTTCATGAACTTACTGAGCTATGGTTTTGTCTACATAGTGATTAAAAAAAAAATCAAGTGATCTATAAAGGAAAAAGTTCTATCTCAAAATGACCATACTTCTTTGTTTCTGTGTTATTTCAGCACAAACTGGGAATTTCACCAGATTATGAAGAAAGCAAACACTTTCATTCAGTTAGTTAATTTTAGTTTTCATTTTGGGTCTCCAGGTTTGAGGACCCAGAAGTTATCTATGATAATTTCTAGATGATAGGTTCTCATTTCAATGTTAGTATTAAAAATAATATAAACATATTCTTGATATCCTGGGTAATCCCTTTATGACGGAACACTGCCAAGTGAAATATGCATCTAAGTTTGCATTTTTGCTTTCAATTATGTTAATGAAAAATACTATAGAATTATTTCAGTTGCTACATGCAAGTGAGGAATGTACACAGAACTTTCTACCATATAAAGGTCTGTCATTGGTACATAAAGCCAAAGCAGAGCATAGGACTACAAATAGGGAAAAATGATCAGAGAATCACATAGTTGCACAACAGTCTATGTATGACAAATTCAAAAGTCCCATGTGTTACCAATCATTATCATCTGGTGTGGCAAATGGTGATTTAGCCTTGATAAAATATTTTCCTCCATTATGTTAAAATAATGTTGCATATGTTGTTTAAGGTTTTGTTTTTCATTTGATCTATAAAAATAAGGAGTTTATGTTTTGATTTATGTTTCAGTCTCAGTAAATATATAGCTAAAATAATTTAAGTCCTCATTAGAGTCCATTTAAACAATTCCTTAAGTAATTTTGGAATATTTTGAAATATTTGAAAAATATCTTTGGAATATATGCTTTTCCCATTCAAGTCTGAAAAGTATTATTTTAAATTGCATGTCTCTAATGAAATAATTTATGAATGATGGTTGGATTACATTCAGGCCCAAAGATCTAAGCTGCCTAGAATTGGTATGGATTATCATGGACACTGGGTTTCCCAGGTAGCACCAGTGGTAAAGAATCCATCTGCAATGCAGGAGATACGGGTTTGATCCCTGGGTTGGGAAGATACCCTGGAGGAGGGCAAGGCAGCCCACTCCAATATTCTTGCCTGGAGAATCCCATGGACAGAGGAGCCTGGTGGGCTGTGGTCCATAAGGTCACAGAGAGTTGGATATGATTGAAGTGGCTTTTCTCACATATTGGATATTTTGTTTTGGAAAAAAAAAATCTCTTTCTTAGTGGAGGTGAGATTGGGGAGCAAATTACAAGCTGTAAGATCAGTGTTGCATTTGGTTGAATTGCATATGGTTGAAATGAATTTTTAATGATTGTTGCTCAGAAATATGAAAAAAAAATAACACAAACCTTTCATTATAACAGAAGAAAATGTATTTGTAGTATTCTAGTAAGAACATATACTTTACATTGCTTGGTTATCATTTTTTGAAAGTATTAAATTTTCTCATAATATCATCAAAATATATATGCCAGGTTAGTATAAGCCATTCCATTTGAAATACATTACTTTGTTTTATGTTTGTAAACGACATGTGAGCCTTATCTTATTTATTTCAGTTCACCATAGAATGTCCCTCATCAACTATCCGTAGATATCACATTGAGTTTAATAAGTGTGGTGCCATCTCTTGTCAAAGCAAAAGTACTGAAAGAGGAATGGGGTTATGAATTTCTATTACAAAAATATGAGCATAATAAACTTTTCATTTTACAGAAGTCAAAATGCATAATTTGTGAATTTTCCATTTTTCTTGCTCCCTTTTCTATTTACAGCCAACTCCTTGGTTAACAGTGAAATACAATGGCATCACACTAAGATCACTCAAATTTTCCATATTTCAATACCTCTGGTCAAAATGCTATTTAACAATAATGCTGAAAGGTGTTTTTATTTATTTAAGTAAAAGTAAGATTTGGACACATTTTGTGTTAGCATTTTGCTACCTGAGCTATATGTTTAAATCTAAAGTGATTTAATTTAATAACAAATATCAAAGATAATAGTGCATTTTTATCCTTAAAAATTGACAGGCATACTTGCAAAATATAATTTTCAGTGATATATAACTTGCTCACATATTTGGCAATGTCAAGTTTCAGTAAGAATACAATCTAGTTAGATATAAAAAATAAATGTTCAAATATTAAAATAAGAGGCTAAGATTTAAATAACAGTAGAAAGAATTCCACAAAGCATTATAAGAATTCACGTAGATATTTGGACAATTGTACATTCTAAAAATATGAGCTCAAAACAAAAATTTAAATGTATATATTATATATGCTTTAGAAGAGTATCTCAATTACATATGACAACTTGTTTTCTTAAACATATTTTAGATCATTTGTGTCTGTTACAAAGCACTTCAACCATTTGTAAATAGAAAGGGAGTGTTTTGCCAAAAGTTTTCAGTTTTGTCTCAGGTTCAAAGGATTTGCTAACAAAATAAGTCACATGTTATATACAAATAAATAATACCACTATTTATTAGAGAACTTGGGGCTTCCCTGATAGCTCAGTTGGTCAACAATCCACCTGCAATGTGGGAGACCTGGGTTCGATCCCTGGGTTGGGAAGATCCCCTGGAGAAGGGAAAGACTACCCACTCCAGTGTTCTGGCCTAGAGAATTCTATGGACTGTACAGTCCATGGGGTCGCAAAGAGTCGGACACTATTGAGCAAGTTCACTTTCACTATCTAGCTTACTTTCAATATACTAACATTAAAAGGAAAGAGAAATAGAAACAGCAGAGAGCAAGAATACATACATCACCAAATTGGATTTGCTCGCATCCAGACTTAAACAGCGCTGGGAAGTCTCCTGTCACACCACATACTGAATTCCAATTGGGAAAATGTCCCAGGCAGTGCATCCACTCTCTGGGTGAAACTTTTAAAATTGCAGTTCAGGCTTTATAATCCCTCAATCGTCAACCTATGAGCAAATTGAAGCTCTGCTTTCATGTTAATGGTGTTTGTTTTGTCATGTAAAACTTGGAATGTTGTTAAGACCCCGTGCTTGGTTGGCCAGGCCCCCTCCAGGGGCCCAACAATTTCAGGATTCCTTACCTATCTTATCTATGCTGCTGCAAGTCTTGCACTCACAGTCAGGACAGTGTCCAGGCAGTTTAGAAGCAAGGTCAGAGGCCTGCCCTGCATTGTCTCTTAAGCCTAAAAAGACTATCTATTTAATTTCCCTAACAGGGAGATGGTAGAAAACTGTTAATGCTTTGAAAATTTGGGGTCATATGTATTTCATACTGGGGCACAGGTTCAAATCATTGTTTATTTTGTTATAAATATGTTCACCATTATGTAATCTGCATCGAGTATGTCCTTCACTCATCCAACCTACAACTGGAAAAAAAATGTTAAATGGATAGCCTGACTTTCATTCACAATCTTCAGAGTTATTTGGGGTCTTTCCAAATTAAGGATCAAAACAGCAAATGACAGTTTCTTATATAGGGACATAAAGACTAATATTACATTGGGAAAATGGTGTTATAGTAATAATATATCATAAGAGGAACATTTAGGTATGAGAAACATACCACTTTCAAAGCATAAAATTGTGCCCAGAGCAATAACCTAAAAACGTAACAAGATTTCAATTGCAGAAAAAAAATTGTCACCAAATCAGCTGAAAGTATGTCAGAAACTCAAAAAGGTGAATTTGAATCAGCATTAATTTCAATGTAATTCTAAACTGTAAATCTATAACAACTTGAGGTTAATAGTCATTTGTTTTATCAATAGAGTGTCAATTTATTACCTTACCCTTTTCTGCCACATTTTGATGGGTATGTCCAGGGGCACGTGTAATTTCCTTGGTTGTGTCTTGCTGCAGCAAAGATTTGAAACGGTGGACTCATGTTACAGCTTGGTTACAGCTCAGTTTTATTCTGCAAATAAAGGATAGTGCACCCTGAAGGCGTGAGGGCAGGCAGACTCCAAAGGAGAGGCCTCAGTCCCTCTTGGCTTCCTCCCTTTATACATTTGTCTCCTCCTTCCTTCGAGCCTGCCCTGTGCAAATTGGGCTAGCCAAGAAGGGGGCATGTTTGTTTCACCTGAAGTTCTCACTCCAGTCCATGGATTTTCTTTTTTTTTTTTTTTTAATAAATTTATTTATTTTAGTTGGGGGCTAATTACTTTACAATATTGTAGTAGTTTTTGCCATACATTGACATGAATCAGCCATGGGTTTACATGTGTTCCCCTTCCTGGACCCCCCTCCCACCTCCCTCCCCATCCCATCCCTCTGGGTCATCCCATTGCCCCAGCCCTGAGCATTTGTCTCATGCATCGAACATGGAATGGTGTTCTGTTTCACATATGATAATATACATGTTTCAATGCCATTCTCCCAGAACGTCCCACCCTCACCTTCTCCCTCAGAGTCCATAAGAGTGTTCTATGCATCTGTGTCTCTTATTCTGTCTCGCATATAGGGTTATCGTTACCATCTGAAGCTGTGGTACATATACACATGGATTTTCTTTTGCTCCATTTTCATGGACATTTTCCTTTGTCTTTTAGCCACTGCCATTTTGGACTCCTTTTTCCTGTTCTAACCCGAACAGAATGTTCCCAAATTCAGTTTCATTTTGTTTTGGGAAGGATTCTTCAAAACACAAACTTTCTTAAATTTATCTGTTTTGTTAAAGAAATACATAAACCATTATCCTAAACTTTAAAGGGCTTCCTGGGGGGCTCAGGAGTAAAGAATCTGCCTGTAATGCAGGGGCCATAGGAGACAGGGGTTTGATCCCTGAGTTGAGAAGATCCCCTGGAGGAGGTTTCAACCCACTCCAGTATTCTTGCCTGGAGAATCTCCATGGGCAGAGGAGCCTGGTGGGCTACAGTCCATAGAGTCACAGAGAGACTGACAGGACAGAAGATACTTTAGCATGCATACACACACGTGCAAAGTTAAAAATGTAATAAAGAATAACTAGGACATAACATGAATTTTAGAAGAAATGTGATATCAAATAAGTTGCCTGATTATAAGTACAAAATATTTCATTCATTGGGCCCTAAGTGGTACAACTAAAGTATGTAAGAAAATGGATTATGTCAGAGTTTGTGAGTTGTTTATAGTCATTTGTTTTTTATAAGAATGAATTGTTTATATAAGGAAATGATCAGTATGAACTGCTGCTCAAACAGTAAATGATATTATTGCTAATAATGATGATGATTGCTTTTAAGTCTGTAGCATTTATAATTTACAAAGCACTTTAACACTGTGGGTAACAGTAGAACCCTTCATTTTCTTACTTATTAAATTGGAATCTAAAAGAGTAAGAGTAACTGTTAGGTACTGAGAAATAAATGAAATTTTGTGTGTAAAATACACTGACTGGCACATGGCATTCAGTAAGTGCTCAATGAATGTTACTGTGTTGATAAAGCTGTTGATGCTGATGTCGACAGTAGTGGTGGTGGTGGTGATGATCATGGTGTCATTTGAACTTTTGAATCTTTGAATACTGGTCACAATTTTTGTTATCAGTAGTTCTGAAGAACTTTCACACTTTCCTATCCTTTCTCCAATAATTAGGGGAAACATGCCTAAATTAAGTTATTATCTGGCATTAAAAAACCCATTAGTGCCTTCCATATGATAAATTTGCTAATCTATGTTAACGTTCTTTGTCCATCAGACTGCAAACCTACACTTCTTGGCATTTTTTCATGGTATGGCCGTTCTCACCAACCTTACCTATTCTTGGTTCAAAATTATTAGGATAGTTTTTGAACTAGCAGGTTCAATAGTTACCTGTTCTGTGATCAGTATCATAGGTCCTGTTACTATACAGGTAATGAATATACATGGAGAGTAATGGAAATAGAGAGAAAGATTTTTATTTGGGTATTTTTTTTCTTTCATGGAATCTTCAGGTTTTGTCCCATTGCTTCAAAAATCACCAGCACATGTCCACTTAAGTTCCTTTATCAATCATATCCATTTTTATACTGAAACTAATTTGCTCCAGGAATACTAAGACATGAAACAGTCCATAGGGATTTTCTCCTCTAGTGTACTTTCATTCAGAATGTTCTGCTCATCAAACGCATATTAGATTTTCACTTCAGCTCATTATTTCCATTACTTGGCCATTAACTTCTGTTAAAATATAATCACCCAGAGGCACTCCAGCAGTGCACAAATATTAAGCCTTCATTATTCCATGTTCATTTCCTATATTTTTTGTGGGGCAAAGACAATCTTGGCTGAAATGAAGAATACATTGCTTTTGCAAAGGCACAGGTTTTTTGTTTATTCTCCATCTGCATATATTAAAACTTATTGAAATGCATAAAATATGTCGTATATGTTTTAAAAATTGTGCACAATTATTGTAATAAGTACCAATTTTCATTTCTAGACCAAAGAAGGTGGGTACCAGTTATGGAGAAAACAGACTATAATTCAGATGGGTGCTAAAGAAAACCCGTATCCCAAAATATAAAAAGTATCCTATGAAGGGGCAGTATTATAGGGTATTTTTTTTTTCTTTTATGGAACTATAATCTAAGCAAAGACTTGCTGAAAATCCTTTGTAATAATCCCCTCCTTACCAAAGGAGCTTCAGAACAGCTAAGTTTCCAACTCAGTCATTTAATACGCACAGAAAATTGCACTTGAAGTGCCCATTAGTTGACTTCTGGTGGGAATTCATGTTGTGTTTATGAGGCAACAATGATAAGGCTCACATACTGATTCACAGACATATGGAAAAATATATTCTTAGCACAAGCCCTAAAGGACATTGTTACCTACTGAGGGGAAAACAAAGTCTTCTTTCGTTTTCTAAGGAAAAAGAGGAATTCATGGGTATAATTAGGGCCTTGTTTCTGTCCCTTTGTTTCCATCTACATGCTGTGTCTGCTAATGAACAAGCTGTTTTGTCGTTTCCTCTGTGACAATGTCTTTTACATATTAAGAACATAAAACAATATAGACCCTGGGTATCTTGTTTTCTTTTTTTTTTTTTTCCCAGAGTCTAAGAAATTGTAAATGAGAGAAAATGAGCATTCATATATCAAGAATATATTAGTTGACTTCCTTTGTAAATTAAAATCTATGCTTTCAAAGAAAATAAAATAATCTAAGGGAAGAGAGGGTTGATAGCTACTTTCATAAGATGTAATACTTGTGAACTGCTTACAATATACAATGTGTTATCTGTCACTCAGGGATGGGGATGCTATTCCAGAGGTCCACTGAGCTGAAGGGGATTAGGAGGAAATGGCCTTACATTCCTTATGGTGGGGTTAGGATGCTGACTTCCTGGTCTTAAAAGCTAACTACACAAGGGTCTGCCTGGTTAACATTCTCTTTAAAACCTTAGCAAAACACTATAGAGGAAAAAACGCAATGTCATAGGACCATTAGAAATTAAGCAATGTAGAGGAACGTATTTTTGGCCTCTAGGAAGAATCATGCCTTCAAGTAAAAATAGGTTTAATTAAGAAATGATCAAAAGACTGTTCAATCCTAAACCTTTGAAACTACAACTAAATCAAGATAGGAAGGGAACAAGGAATTTTCTGCTATCCTCCACTTTATGCCCATACATATTAAATTCAGAAATTGGGCCTCTTTACAAATTGACTTGAATCCCTCTACTACACAAAAGCTATTCTTGAAGGTGGCAAGAAGTTTCTCTCCCTACTCCCTCCCATCAACACCAATCCAGGATAAGTTTTGGGATCATGAACCCATCAAGCAGATGGGAAAAGACATAAATCTTAAGATTTGAAGTTTTTCATAAATGAACAATTTTAGTAAATAATGTTATAAAGGAAAAATAATGAAATCCATGGATTCTTGAAATTAGAAAAAAATAGAGCTGTCAGCTTTTTCTAGTAATCAGTTTACCTGGAAACTGAAATATCATAAGGATGAGAGAATAGGAATCAACAAACATCTTGCCTCTATCCAGATGACTTGTATTAGAGGCCTAGTGAAGCCTAAATATATTTGACTCAGTCTTGGGCAGCTGACTGGTGTTAAGATTAATATTTGAGGAAGGGACTCAGACATTGATAGAAATAGTGAAGGGAGGAAAGAGGAACTAAGAATGTTACCAGTAGACAAAGTCAGGCCTCTGAACATGGAAGCCAAAGAGTGAGAAGCAGAGAGATTCGTAAAGCGTAAAAGCAAATTTGTAGTCACAAATACGAGAACAAGATGTGAAAACAAACAAATGTAATAAGCATAGCTGACAGGAATAGATACAATATAAGTAGATAGCAATTTTATGTCTATGCATACATATAGTAGATGTCCCAAATTGTTCACAGAATACCCCTAAGAGGTGGATTATAGGTAATTTTAATTTTGTGCTTTCCTGTACTTTACAAATTTTATATAATTATTACATACTATTTTCTAATTTATGTACTAGTAAGGAAAGTTATACACTAAAAATTTGTAGGAGTAAATTTCTTAAAATTGCATATATCTCTAATCATTTAATTCAAATATTTTAGATTTGAGTTGGACATATAAAAAGGTAAGGACATTCTTATCCATCCTGCTATAATTTTTACATCTTTAAGGAGAGTATCTACTTGGTTTTGGAAACAATTTGAATTGCTTGCCCTAGTCTTTTAAAGATGTACTCTAGAAAAATTGGTATGATTGGCCCTCAAGATTTGTTTTAGTCCAATTCAAACAGATCTCTCTTATTCTACCATCCTTTCAATCAACTGACCAACTGAGCAAAAAAAACTTCAATCAACAAAAATGAAATTTTCAATCCAATTTAAGCACATAGATTTAATCATTTTTCCTGGGTTTCTTTTTTTTTTTCTTTTCCCCCTACTCTCCCATAAAAGTCATGCTTTTCCCCATTACCAGAAAAATATTCTCAAAGCACAGCTTTGAAGATGTCATCTACATGCTGAAATTACTGATAATCTTCTACTGAATACAATAATAATCCATGAGTATATTTGAAGTTCTCCACATTTTCCACGTTTTTTCATTAGTCCATCTAATAGATACGAAGTTGGAATCTATGAAATTTCTCCTTTGTCACTTAAAAATGAATGAAGAGCAAGTATTTCATATGGTTCACACTAATATTTGGGCTCCAAAATCACTGCAGATGGTGATTGCAGCCATGAAATTAAAAGACACTTACTCCTTGGAAGGAAGGTTATGACCAACCTAGATAGCATATTAAAGCAGAGACATTACTTTGCCAACAAAGGTCCATCTAGTCAAGGCTATGGTTTTTCCAGTAGTCATGTATGGATGTGAGAGTTGGACGGTGAAGAGAGCTGAGCGCTGAAGAATTGATGCTTTTGAACTGAGGTGTTGGAGAAGACTCTTGATAGTCCCTTGGACTGCAAGGAGATCCAACCAGTCCATCCTAAGGGATATCAGTCCTGGGTGTTCATTGGAAGGACTGATGCTGAAGCTGAAACTCCAATATTTTGGGCATCTCACGCAAAGAGTTGACTCATTGGAAAAGACCCTGATGCTGGGAAGGATTGGGAGCAGGAGGAGAAGGGGACGACAGAGGATGAGATGGCTGGATGGCATCACTGACTCGATGGACATAAGTTTGGGTAAACTTGGGAGTTGGTGATGGACAGGGAGGCCAGGCGTGCTGCAATTCATGGGGTCGCAAAGAGTTAGACAGGACTAAGCGACTGAACTGAACTGAATATTTAAACACACCTGCATGCTATAATGCTTGATGCCAGCAATGGAGTCGTGACTAAAATGTGCAGTGTACCTACCTACATGAAGTTCAGAATCTACACTTGCCTTATTAACTGTTCAACTATCTTTCACTTTCCATGTGTCTCTACCCATTTATTTCTTCTTTCTACCAAATAAATACATAAAAAAACACCAAGGTATTTTATCTTTAATTACAATGGACTCTCATGATTCCCCAAGTCAGACTCTTTTTGTTCTCACCTTGTAACCTTTCCTCAAACTTTTCCCTTCTCTCTCCTCTACTTCCTTATAGCATACTGGTAAACCTCAACAACATTTGAAATCCTAACTCAAGAGGAAGAACTCTCTTCTTATGCTTTCCCATCATTAGAAATGCTCAAGCAGACACAGTGATCAAGAAGCTGTAGTTAGTAAAAACTTCAATAAATGATTTAGCTCAACTTCTTTTAATTTAATTTACAGTATGTGCCAATTCACAAACCTCTGATTTAGATATTGTCATCTCTGATATAACAAATTTGCAACTTAAAGAGATTAAGTGACTTGTTCAAGGTCATCCATCATAATGCTGAACTTTAAAATCAAGTCTTATACTTGTCAGTGATTCAGTGATAATCTTAGCAACCAGATTGTCTGGCAGTGATGTTGCGTTTCAATCTACATGGAGAATAGTGACAGAATTCCTTCAGTGTCCATGATGTTTCTGATAATTCTAATTCATCTTCCCTGTCTATACTCAAAACCTGCATGACCAACTTCATAGGCAGTTTTCTCTGTCTCTCTCTCTCACACACACACACACAAATATTAAGAAAATCCTCCAAATAAAGACCTAAATTTGAATCTAATTTTCCTTTTAAAAAAATCATGGAACCAAACTGAAAACTGAGACACAGTGGTCAAAATTTCATCTTGGTTTTAATTTTCTCTTTCTGCATCTTACTTTATGATAAACTAGATTTATCATTGTGGCTCAGCAGGTAAAGAATCTTCCTGAAATGCAGGACACCTGTGTTCCATCCCTGGGTTGGGAAGATCCCCTGGAGAAGGGAAAAGCTACCCATTTCAGTAGTCTGTCCTGGAGAAGTCCATGGACTGTGTAGTCCATGGGGTCGCAAAGAGTTGGACGCGCCTGAGCGGCTTTCACTTTTTGGCTTCCCTTGTAGCTCAGTTGGTAAAGAATCTGCCTGCAATGAAGGAGATGAGACCCCAGTTCGATTCTTGGGTCAGCAAGATTCCCTGGAGAAGGAAATGGAACCAACTGAAGTATTCTTGCCTGGAGAATCCCAGGGACACAGGAGCTTGACAGGCTACAGTCCATGGGGTCACAAGAGCTGGACATGACTTAGCGACTAATCCACCACCAGATTACATAGATATTGATTGACAGTCCAGTTTTAAGAAATATTATTTGTTCTTTGTTTTCAGTGACACATTGATCAATTGATCAAATGATATACAAAAGGTAATTTTAAAGATGCCAGCATGTGATGCTTCTGGGCTGTTTTAATATTTTCCCCATTGTAGATATCCCTTGTTTTGAGGGATATCCAGTGTTTCTAAATTTCATCTTCCTCTAGCAATGATTGATTCATCCCCAAGTAATTCAAATTTATTGAGTAACAATATTCTCATACCATGACAAATAGTTGAATGGGAATGGAAAATCAAAAGAATTTTCATATTTTTGAATGATTCAATTTTCAATAGTATGTTTAGATAATATAACTATGATCATAAATATTCAAATTAATGACATCCATTTAAAGAGAGAAAATATGCATGTAAGAAAGCTTCAAATTATTTGTCCCTAATATTTTCCAAAGTTAAGATCACAGGAAATCTAAAGGTTTCTCTTCAAAGGTCATCAACTTTTTTTTTTTTTAGCAATTCTCACCAGCAATTTTTTTCATTTCCACCTTTTAAAAAATTGCTAAATACAAGTGAAGTGTGAAAGAGTTAGTCTCTTGGTCGTCTCTGACTCTTTGCCACTCCACAGGCTGTAACCCGCCAGGCTCCTCTG
Organism: Giraffa tippelskirchi; assembly: GCF_054371585.1. Classification (NCBI taxonomy): domain Eukaryota; kingdom Metazoa; phylum Chordata; class Mammalia; order Artiodactyla; family Giraffidae; genus Giraffa; species Giraffa tippelskirchi. The sequence continues at coordinate 86,302,859 of NC_137285.1, read as the reverse complement.
TCCATGGAATTCTTCAGGTAAGAATACTGGAGTGGGTAGCCATTCCCTTCTCCAGGAAATCTTCCTGACCCAGGAATCAAATCTGGGTCTCTTGAATTACAGGGAGATTTTTTACTATCTGAAACACCAGGAAAGCCCCAACATGCCTCAGTTCCCAAGGGGAGGTAACACTGAGGAAGTCAGTTAATTTAATCTGCAAGTGACAACAAAATAATTCTGGTTCAGTTGTGCAAGGAACTCCTCCAGTTTGTGGCTTTACATCACTAACTAATTCCTAGTTTAACAAATAGTTCATAAATTCTACTTTTAATTATGGTTAATTTACCCCAGTTACTATAAATTGCTGCACAAGTTGCCTGGTTATGATCTCCACACAGGCACAACTTGAGCAAATCATTAATTGCTTAAAGGCTTTTCTTTTCCAAAAGTCCCCTCCCTCCCCACCTGGCGCCAGACTACAACTTTCAGTTTAATTTGTCCTTAAGACAAACAACATCTAAAATACTTGGGAATTCAAGCTTCTAAGTACATGCTACTGACTGATCCTGCTACTTCCCCAAGTGACTCTTCAGTGAATATAAAATAATGAAGAGAGAAGATTCCTAGGATGTTCAGGGAAAAAAGTATTGCATGATGGACATTTTTAGCTTCCTCTGAGAGTTACAGTCATTTCTTTTCAGTTTTGCATAAATCATGATCTAATTTAACTATGGTTGATTCATAATGGGAATTAGTGTGTTGTTTACAAATTAGGGCATAGACACAATAATCTTGACAGCAATGAAAAACAATCTGTAGATCATTTCCATAAAAGATAATCCACATGATATCATTAGCATGTTTGCATTTCTTTGTTCAAATGACAGAATTATTTATGAGATAGTTGATAGATAGGTACAAAAATATAAGCTGATCACTGTGTTCTTACTTGTATCTAGAGGTTTCCCAGGGTACCAATTTATTTTTGTTTTTCTCTCTTTTCAATTGGAGATAGGAGCTCCACTTCTTTCCCTAAAGCCAAATTGCCTAGACACTGTTCTATTTAATTCAATTTATTTTAGTGAAAACAAAACTTTGTTCAACATATACTGAATGTAAGACACTATGTCAGGTCATAACAAGTAAGAGAGAATCCCATCCCTCAAGGCGGTACCTGTCTAAAGGGCAATAAAATTAACTCATAGATAACTATAATGCACCTAATTAGGTGAATAATAACATAGGAATATTAACACAGAGTTCTTAATAGATTTTACGTAGGTATTATTAACAAGATTATTAAGGTAACAAAATAACTACCTTTTATTTAGAATTGGCTTTTATATATGCAGTACTTCATATCAATCCTCAGAATAAGGCCCCTTTGTAAGGTACATATAATCAACCTAAGCCTTTTAAACAGGGTAATAGGTCACACACATAACAAGCTACAGAGTCAGAAAGTCTAGTTCTTGTTGGATCCAAGCCACCTCTTTGTGTATTTCACTCTATAAAAAATAACTTTTGAGAGTTAAAAAAATAAAAGCAGAAAATTAAATCTGGATGAAAAATGTGGGGAAATTTGGATGAACTGGCATTTGAAATAATCCTTAAATAGGATTTGAGGTAGAATGTATTTCAGAAAGAGAATTCAGAATTTGCAAAAACATAGTCATGAATCCAGCACACTTTTGTGAAAGGTAAATACTATTATTTGGCCAAGGAATAGGTTATATGTAAAAATTTAACTAAACCATAAAAAAGAATGAATTTGAGTCATTTCTAGTGAGGTGGATAAACCTGGAACCCTTATATAGAGTTAAGTCAGAAAGAGAAAAACAAATATCATAAATTAAGGCATATATATGGAATCTAGAAAAATGAGTGATGAACCCTAGTATTACAGTGAAGGAATGGAGACACAAATGTAGGGAGTGGACTTGCAGACACAGTGGGGCAAGTAGAGAGTGAAAGGAATGGAGAAAGTAGCATCAATATATACACACTATCATGTATAAAATAGATAGCTGGTGAAAAGTGGCTATATAACATAGGGAACCCAGATTGGCTAAGGACAAGTTGAGAACTTGGAAAGACAAATTGAATATATGCTTAATTTTGTAGCCAAAGAGTAGTTTTTGAAAGACTCAATTCACATACATTTTGGAAAATTTACTTGCATTATATAGTTTTTAAAACTAAAGTTTTCTGTAACAGAAAAAATATACTTCAAATATTATACAAATCTTCCCCAAAGGAAAAAAATAAATAAAACAATGACTTAAATATAAAACATATAAATAAATATTATTTAAATGTTTTGATTTTATCAGTGAACTGACAAGAAAGTCAGGAGGAAATGCCAAGGTCCGAATTTGAGCCTAATCTGGAGGTAAAGTCATGTGGCAGAGCTGACTTTTACCTCAAGGGCATTTACTGGACTTGGTTTTTACATGTTGCTGGGCCAAGGGCAAAGACAAAGTCCAGAGCATGCCCCCTGTATGACTAGCTCACAAATGGCTACCCCTGCAGCATAAAAGTGACCTTGATATTCATCAAACAACTCAGAAAATCACAAGGAAAATCATCTCTCTCTTGTCTTTGTTCTGAATAAAAGGAGAAAATCTTTCACTGAGACTTGTAATTACAAGTCAGAAACCCTAAGCTATAGTACCTGGGGAGCCTGAAGAGTTCAATATAAGAATTTAGTTAAGGTCCATCCAAACCTGAAGTGAACCCAGACACTTAAAGTGCCACAAAAAACTAAAAATAATGGAAGCATCTATATGTATGCAATTTTTGTTTTGTATTGCCATATAAAATAGTAATATTTTTAATGTTACAAAGCAAGAAAAAAATAAAAAACTCAAGGTTTGTGTTCCAAGATGCTTGACTTATTTGAAAACAAGTGAATATATTGATTAATTTTAGAATTTGCAAAGTTTTGCATGCTCAGTTGCTAAGTCATGCCTGATTCTCTTGAGTCTCCATGGATTGTAGCCCACCAGAGTCCTCTGTCCATGGGATTTTCCAAGCAAGAATACTGGAGCAGGGGGCCATGCCCTCCTCCAGGGGATCTTCCCACCCCAGGGATCAAACCCATGTCTTCTGTGTCGTCTGCCTTGGCAGGCATATTCTTTACAGCTGAGCCAACTGAGAAGCCCCTTGCTAAGTTAAGCGTGTCCAAATTTCTAGTATAAGGAAGAAGAGGGTTGAAATAAAGTTTGCTGTTTCCAAACTAGTTGAGGAAATAAGTATAATGAAAAAAACTAAGCAGTCAAGGAACAGGAAATAATGTGTGTGTATATATATATATATATATATATATATATATATGTACATCAGGACTTCTAGAAATATTGAGCTAAAATAAAATCTTATAATCATATGCTTATAAGAGATATGCTTAAAGCATAAGGAAATAGGAAAGCTGAAAGTTACAGAGCAGGAAAAAATGTATCAAACACTAGACCCTCCATATACTTATTTATCTACATCAGTATCATAAAGATAGACTATAGAAAAGAAAAATGTGCTTAGTCATTATATAAAAAGCCTAAATTGATCAAGCTAACAACAATTTAAAATCTGTACATCTCTTATAACTTCTTCAAAATATGTAAATTAAAAATTAACCATTCTATATGAAAAACAGGTGAATCATAGTAGGTAGATTTGACATATATCCTTTGTATTTCAGAACTTAAATAACATACAAAAATTTAAGAGAAAAAATGAAAACATAAACACAAATTCTTCAGATGAATTGAAATGATAGTAAGAATATGAGGAATAATTGAATGTCAACAAAGTTGTATAATTATATGAAATAGAGAAATAAAGCATAATTTCCCAAACTGACTCAAGAAAGATTGAAAAATCCAAATAGTCAACTAACGATAATATTAATAGTTGAGAACCTTCACCACTCCCCACCCTATAAACACACACACACAAACTCCAGGCCGAGATACTTTTACCTAAAAGTTCTACCAAACCAAAAATCAATGATTCCAATCTTACACAGCCATTTCATAGTATAGAAAAGAAGGAAAGCAACTTAAGTGAAACTGACAAGGAGATTATCAGAAGTAAAAATACAAGCCAATCCCTCTTATATGCACAGATGCAAAATTTTTAAACAAAATATTTGCAAATATAAAATAACAGAATCTGAAATGAACATTGGGGAACATTCATGGAAGCAACCTAGAAGTCCATTGACAGATGAATGGATAATGAAGATGTGTATACAATGTAATTTTGAAAGTGAAGTCATTCAGTCGTGTCTAACTCTTTGCAACCCCATGGACTGTAGCCTACTAAGCTCCCCGTCCATGGAATTTTCCAGGCAAGAACACTGGAGTGGGTTGCCATTTCCCTTTCCAGGGTTATCTTCCTGACCCAGGGATCGAATCTGGGTCTTCTGCCTTGCAGGCAGACACTTTACCATCTGAGCCACCAGGGAAGCCCAACTCAGTCATTAAAAAACAGTGAATTTGAGTCATTACTAGTGAGGTGGGTAAACCTGGAGCCTGTTATACAGAGTGAAGTAAGTCAGAAAGAGAAAAACAGATATCGTATATTAACGCATATATATGGAATCTAGAAAAATGGTGTTGATGAACTTTATGCAGGGAAGGAATGGAGACACAGATGTACAGAAAGGATTTGTAGATACGGTGTGGGAAGGAGAGAGTGAGAAGAACGGAGAAAGTAGCATTGATATATATATATATTATCATGTGTAAAATAGCTGGTAAGAAGTGGCTATATGACATGGGGAGCCCAGCTTGTCTCTCTATGATGACCCAGAGTAGTGGGGTGGGGGAGGGGAGGGAAGCTCAAGAGGGAGGGAATATGTGTATAATTACAGCAGATTCATGTTGTTGTGCAGCAGTTCCTAACGTAACATTGCAAAGCAATTATCTTCCAGTTAAAAAAGAACAGAATGTAAACAATACTACATGACCACTTTGGACTTCACATGGGAAATCAAGTTGACTTTACCACATTAAAAATTATACAAGAAAAACCATAAAGTCATTTCAATATAACAGAGAAAGCATTGGATGAAGTCAGTCTATTTATGATTTAAAAAAAAAATATTCTAGCACTTCAGGAGAGGTGTGGGATGATTCTAATCCTCTAAAGATATCAATCAATCAATAAACTAAGAATAGTATAGTAGTAGAAGCATTCCCTTTGAGAGTGGGAAATAGATAAGAGTTTCTGCTTTAGGCATTTCAACTCAGCATTTACTAGAAGTCCCAGTCAGCAAGGGAAGGCAAGAAAAAGTAAGAAAAATAGAAAGTGAAAATAAAGCCTTCATTACTGGCAAAAATTTTAACTGTATGCATAGAAAGTTCAAAATAATATATAGAAAATCATTTGAATTGTTGAGAGAGTTCAAGTAGGTTTCTCATTACAAAATGCAGCATAAATATATTTGAAATTCTGTATATCAAAACAAAAAGTGAGAAACTTACAGGGGCATCAAAGAAATTACTTCTGAATGGGTGGCCTTGGAATTGTTAAGAGAGGGACAAACAGCATGCTTCTGGGATTAGTACTGTGCTCATTTCAACATCTATGTTTAGTTAAAATATATAATTTCGTTAATCTATGATTGATAACTTTTCTGAAAATACAGTACTTGCTTATTCCCTCTTTTCTGATGCCAGAGGAGCATTTTAAGTGTCAAATTCTCAAAGACTTTTTTTGAAAGAAACTCCTTTTTAAGATTCTCTGCAAAGCGGCTACAGAGACAAGTGGCTTGTGTTTGGGATTTTCTCTTAGGGATTTTAAAACTTTTTGTACTCTGCATCACTGTGCACCGGCAGTGTCACTGAACTGAGATAACTAGTAACAATTATTTACTAAACACCCATTTATTGTTTAATACTTGATAGATGCTTTTTCTTTCAAAGGTAGGTTCTCTGTATCGTGAGATGTGTGTGTGAACAAGTAATTCGAAGTGAAATAAGAACAAATAATGTGAGAATGTCTGAGTATAGATCTGACTATGATATTGTCTGTGCTTTTTGAGAAAAAAAATATAAAATGATTATGGTTTACCTGTAATTTTGCTTTTTTGATATAACTGTTTTCTCTGCTGGAATGAATCATTTTGAACACAGTCTCCCCAGGGTATTGCAAGGGCATGGGTTTCAGAGGCCTCTGCACAGATGCTCAAGACCCGTATATAAAATGACTTGTACAGTCTGCCCTGAGTATCAGTGGGTTTTACATCTATGGATTGAAACTTCTGTGGATCAATTTTCCAGGAATGTGCCAGAAGATAGAGAGGGCTGTCTGTATATGCATATTCTGAAGCTTTTCTTTTACCATCTATTATAAGATACTGTTTGCCTGACTTATACATTTTAAAATTCCACTTAAAAACTTTTTTAAAAGTACTAAAATAGTATTGTTGGGTCAGTTCTTCCCCCTTGGTTCTTGTCTCATCATAGCAAAGAATTAAAATGACAGACCAAGACAGCTCAAGCAGGCAGAATTTATTAAGCAAGCAGTGCACTCTTGAGACACAAGAGCGTATCAACCCTGGTGAAAGTGGGTAGATTTCACTCTTTATATCTTTTGTTGCTTCCTCTTTGGTGGTTCCTGGGGCTTGATTTGTTGCACCCCATGCAACTGAAGTATGAGCCAAGACCAATCAGGGTTGGGTGAGAGAGAGCCATCATACAAATGAAGCATGAACTTGGATCCAGTCAAAGAAAGGAATCTGAGTATGTTCTCCTTGTCACTGTTTTTGACCACCGTTTTGGACTCTCACTTTGGGCCCTGTTTATCGGTTTGAACTACCTAGCAGTATTTAAGAAATCCTTGACCTCACATTTCATGATAGTTCTTGGTGGGTAAATCAAGCATAAGAAATACTTAGTTCCTAGTTAGATGTTTAATTTTACCCCCTTTTAAAAATAAATTCACTTTTTGATGATCTAATTATTTTTAAAAAAAGAAAAAAAAGTGAACACCATCAATTACTAGCTGTGTGATTTGAGCAATAAAGATAATCAATAATATTTATTATGGGCTTACAGCAGGACAGGAATATGTGAATGAATTACACATATTCGCTCATTCACTCCCACAAGATTGGTTTTTAAATCCTTCTCATTTTACAGACAAAGAAGTTGAGCTATAGAAGTGTGAAATAATTTGACCACAGTCATGCAGTTACTAAAACTGCATGTCAGGGTGACAGGATTCATACCTAGAAAACCCAGCTCTGCTTTGTCTTTTTAAACACTTAACAAAGAAATACCCTCTCACATATTCAGAGCTTGCCTAACTATTTTTCTGAGTCTCAGTTTTCTCATTTGTAAAGTCAAGCCAGTGATAATTAACTCAAAAGATTTTTGTGTCTCTAAGATTTTGCATTTTGTCTTTTTTATTATTGAAGTATAGTTGATTTTCAATTAGTTTCAGGTGTAGAGCAAATTGATCCAGCTATACATATATATGTGTATATATCGATATATACATATATATGTATTATACATATATATGTATATGTATAATACATATACATATATATGCACATCAGGTTCAATCCCTTGGGTTGGGAAGATTCCTGGAGGAGGAAATGGCAACCCACTTCAATATTTTCACCTGGAGAATCACATGGACACAGAAGCCTGGGAGGCTACAGTCCATAGGGTCTCCATTAAAGGTTATTAAAAGATATTGAATATAGTTCCATGTGTCATACAGTAGGTCCTTGTTGCTTATGTATTTTATATGTAGTAGTGTGTGTCTGGTAATCTCAAACTCCCAATTTATCCCTCCCCTCTTTCCCCTTTGGTAGCCATTACTTTGTTTTCTATGTCTGTGATTCTATCTCTGTTTTATAAAGTTCATTTGTGTCATTTTTAAGGTTCCACATATAAAAATTTTTCACATAATAATTGTCTTCTATTTGTCTATCTTCACATAGTATGATAATCTCTAGATCCATCCATATTGCTGCAAATTGCATTATTTCATTCTTTTTTATGGCCGAGTAATGATCCATTTTGTGTGTGTGTGTGTATATAAACATATATGTTATGTATTTATATATATACATATATGTGTGTGTGTGTGTGTATCACATCTCTTCTTTATCCATTCATCTGTCAATGAGCATTTAAGTTACTTTCATGTGTTGGCTATTGTAAATAGTGCTATTGTGAACATTAGAGTGCATGTATATTTTCAACTTAGACTTTTTTGTGTTTTCCATATAATATGCAAAAGACTGGGATTGCTGGGTCATATGTTAGCTCTACTTTTATTTTTTTAAGGAAGTTCCATACTGTTTCCATTGTGGCTGCACCAATTCACATTCCCACCAACAGTGTAGGAGGGTTCCCTTTTCTCCACACCCTCTCCAGCATTTATTATTTGTAGACTTCTTAGTGATAGCCATTCTGATTGGTGTGAGGTGATACCTCATTGTAGTTTTGATTTGCATTTCTCTAAGAATTAGCAATGATAGTATATTTTCCTGTGCCTGTTGGCCATCTATATGTCTTCTTTGGAGAACTGGTTATTTAGGTCTTCTGCCCAGTATTTGTTTCAGTCATTTGAGGTTTTGATATTGAGCTCTATGAGCTGCTTGAATATTTTTGAAATTAATCCATGTCAGTCACACTGCTTGAAATATTTTCTCCCATTCTAAGGGCTGTCTTCTTGTTTAGTTTATGGTTTCCTTTTCTGTGCAAAAGCTTTTGAGTTTAATTAGGTTCCATTTTTGTTTCCATTACTCTAGGAGACAGATCCAGAAAATATTGCTGCAGTTTATGTCAAAGAGTGTTCTGCCTGTGTTTTCCTCTCAGAGTTTCATAGTTTTGATTTTGCATTTAGGTCTTTAATCCACTTTGAGTTTATTTTTGTATATGGTATTAGAGAATGTTCTAATTTCTTCTTTCATTTGAAGCTGTCTAATTTTCCCAACAACACTTACTGAAGAGACTGTCCTTTCTCCATTGTATATTTTTATCTCTTCTGTTGTAGGTTAATTGACCATAGTTGCACAGGTTTATTTCTAGACTTTCTCTCCTGTTCCATTAATCTATATGTATATTTTATGCTAGTTCCACACTGTTTTGAATACTGTAGCTGTTTAGAATAGTTTCAACTCAGAAAGCATGATTTTTCAACTCCATTCTTTCTCAAGGCTCTTCTGGGTCTTTGTGTATCCATAGTAATTTAACTTTTTTGTTTGTTTGTTTTAGTTTTGTGAAGAATGCCATTGGTAATATGATTGGGATTGCATTGAATCTGTAGATTTCTTTGGGTAGTATGGTCATTTTAACAATATTGATTCTTTCACTCCAAGAAGATGGTGTATCTTTCCATCTGTTTGCTTTGTCTTCAATTTTTTCCATCAGTGTCTTGTACAGTACATCCCCTACTTACAAATAATTCTGTTCGGAGAGTGCATTGGTAATTCCAGTTTGTTTGTAAGTTCAGCAAAGTTAGCCTAGGTGCCCAACTAACACAATTGACTATATAGCACTGTACTGTAATAGGTTTGTAATAGATTTATAATAGTGTTGGCAAAAATAATACATAAAAACAAACACAGACAATACAGAAGACATTTTTTAATAGTATAGTACAGTAGTAGTTGAAAATTACAGTACTACTAACTACATCACTGCTGCTTTTATACTTTCTTACAGACAACTGGGCTTGAAATAAAGATACTATACTACTTTCCACAGAACTATACTGTAAAGTATTAATACAGAAAAGCACAATCACTTGTAGAGGATGCATGCACATGCCAATTTATGCCAGACATTTGAAACAACTTATGTGATTGGAAATGTTAACTCACATTTGCATCTTTGAAAGTTTGCAACTAAAAGGTTTATATGTAGGGGATTTACTATAATTTTCTGAGTACAGGTCTTTGCCTCCTTAGGTAGAGTCATTCCTAGGTATTTTATTCTTTTTGATACATGGTACATGGGATTGTTTCCTTAATTTCTTTTTCTGAGGGTTCATTGTTAGGGTATGAACTGCAGCAAATTTCTGTATATTAATTTTGTACCCTGAAACATTACTCAATTCATTGATAAGCTCTAGTAGTTTTCTGGTAGCATTTTTAGGATTTTCTGTTAATAGTGTCGTGTCTTCTGCAAACAGTGGCAGTTTTTATTCTTCCTTTTAAATTTGGAATCCTTTTATCTGTTTTTCTTCTTAAGCAGTGTCTAGCACTGGAAGATGTTCAGTAAATAGCAACCATCAGCCTTATTGGTCATGTTAGGGAGGGCAGGCCTTATCCTTAGCTGCTGGGAGCAAATGGATCCTCACATTTTATCTTTGAATTTCATCTTTAAAAATAGGAGTGAAAATGCCTAGAGGAAAACATAGGAAAACATTCACTGCTCTCTTCCTTCTCTTCCTCTCACTACTCCCATTCCACTTGCTCAAAAAAGTCTGGCCTCACTGTCCTTCTTTCTGGTCTATACATATACTACTCATTCCTGCCTCAGAGGAAGGCATCTCCTGTTTCCTCAGTTTGACACCATTGTCCCAGGGTGTCAGCACTGTCGTCTTTCTCTGGATATCTAGGTCTTGGGTTGAATGTTACCTTTTCAGAGGCCTTTTTACTTCACCTCTGTCTGTAATAGAAACTCCGTCTCAATTATCCCTCTCATTTCACCTCATCTTTCACTCTTCAAATCACTTATTACATTCTGAAATAATCTTGTTTATTTTTTATGTACTCAATAGTTAGCTGTCTCCCTCCCTGGAATAGAATCTCTGGGACACAGGAGCTGTGTTGGTCTTTTAGTCTGTAATCTTAGAGTCTAGCATGGTGCTCTGCACAGTGTAGAAACCAATCAATACTTTTAAATAAATCTGTTGAAATAACACAGGTGCAAAAATCCCCTGTAGTCTTACCTTATATGTCTCCATGAGTCAGCCTCTTAAATGTAGTGAACACGGTAATATTTCAAGCTAAATTATTAAGGATATTATGAGGATTATAGGAGACAGCATCATATAACACTCTGAATTTCTTTGAAGAAAGGTATTGTAATAAATGAAGTGATAGTATTATGAGTATTTATATATTTACAAAGATCTGAGACTCCTCTCATATGATAAAATTAAAATAGCATGTAATTAAATTAGGAAGTTGTAAGAAGAAAGGTCAGTTCCCTTTGTTTATCTAATTTAAGAAAATTAAATAAATGGAGTTGGATTTCCAAGATAGCTTCTTTTCTGCTAGTTTAAAATCTGATTTTCTAATCAACCGAGTTTTCTTGACTATGACTGAATTAAAAATTAGAAGCCATGAGGTGTGAGCTTTCTCATCTCTACCTCATTTACCCAGTGAAGCATCTGCAAAGCCTCTGTGGGTGGTTTAGAAGCTAATAGTCAGAAAAACAGTCTTGGAAGCAAACACCCAGCTGTATTTAAGGCCTGCATTTTCCTGGTGAATGTGTCTCTAGGGGTGTACCTTTTCAGTGCCCAGACTTTTAAGCACCATCCATATTAAGCACAAATCAGAATGCTTTTCACAAACCACTTTATTCTGTTTAAAACCCACAGGTAAATCATTTTAACTAAACACTTTGATACAGCTTTGCTCTCCAAACTGTCCCTATCTGGTTTTAAATACTTTTGTAAAATTGCTTTAAAAATTTAGAGGGTGGCATACCACATGAGAGCTGTTATATCTATATAAATTATGTGTGTGGAATAGGACTGTGATTTTCCCCCATACTGAGATCAACACTTAAAATTTTATGTCATTGCCCTCTGTGTGTGTACGTGTGTGTTGGGAGGAGGGGCCAGGGGCCAGCATGCATGCCTGCACCTGTGCATCAGATTTTAATGCAGCCAAATTTCTTTCTCTGGAAGTAGACTAGGGGCCCTGATGCTTAAAAGAAACTGAAACAAGATGTGTTCCTTAAGGTATAGGCTGTAAATGTCACTATGACACTTACTAATTAAGCTTCTTCCATCAAGCAGAGTTCTTGGGGTATACAGTTATGTTTGAAGGAAGAGGCTCAGTCCCATCCTTCTGCCTCATTTATGAGTCATTTACATGTGTATGAGCCTCTTCAGCAATGACACATAGTATCTGCCTCCTTTGCAACTAGGGACTACCTTTGAGTTGATTCCAACATATTTTGTGGCACTGCAGGTTTTATCTAAAGTCATGGTGATTCATAGGAAAATAGGAATGTCCCTCGTTGAGTTCTCACACAACTGTTCTAGTCATTGAGAGCCCTGTGTTCCCTCAAGTTTTCTCCAAACTATAGCTTGTGTTTGTTGATGACTTCTGAAAGCTGCAGGCTTTTAAGTTAAGTGCACACAACTCTTTAAATTATGTCTTTTATGAAAGTAGAGATAATAAAAAAAAGTCTGGGTTTTCTAATTCTTTCTGCAGTCTGACAACAGTAACTTGAGTTTGGGGGCACAATGAGGATCTCATGATCATTACTAAAGTTTTTTTTCATAATGTCACAAAGATTATCATTGTTGTTCAGTCACTAACTCATGTCAGACTCTGTGAACCCATGGACTGTAGCATACCAGGCTCCTTTGACTTCCACTGTCTCCCAGAGGTTGCTCACATTCATGTCCATTGAGTCAGTGATGCTATCTAACCATTTCATCCTCGGCCACTCCCTTCTCCTTTTGCCTTCAATCTTTCTCAGCATCAGGGTCTTTTCCAGCGAGTCAGCTCTTTGCATCAGGTGACCACACTATTGAAGTTTCAGATTCAGCAACAGTCCTTCCAATGAATATTCAAGGTTGATTTTCTTTAGGCTGGAGTAAAAACAGATAGGAGAGCCAGTCCTCCAAGAGACAGAACTGAGCTGTCGTCCTGGATCGGGCAGATTCAGAAACATTGATAACTCTGGTCCGTGAACCTAACTCTAGCGTGCTCCTATTTAGATTAGAACCTTTCTCCACTTCTGTGTCTTATTATGTGTCTTCTTGCTCATGATCCTTGATTTATATAGAGTCAATCTATCTTTAAGCATGTTGACATTTACATGTAGTTATAGGAAATGTTTAAAGTGTAGTTATTCTCTTAATCACTGGAGTAAAGGTTTCATGATGTTTTGGGAGGAAGGCAAGGTGATAATTATGTTTGGGGTTCTGGTGCATCTCTCTAATAAGGAGGGTCCCTCACCTCCAGCTTCCCCACAAAGAGAGCTACAAAGAGAGAGAGGGAGAGCGAGAGAAAGAGAGGAAGAGAAGGGGGATGAAACATAAGAGAGAGAGACAAGAGAAAACTCTTGTTTTCATCATTTGGCTTCATTTTTGACAACCTATTTTTATGAAAATTTATTCTCATCTTGCATAAATAGAAGTACTATTGTGTGTCAGGATTTATATTTGGAAACTAATTTTTATTTAAATCCCTCTTGGTAAATGTATTTAAAAATTGGTGAAGTTAAGCAAATATAAAACACTTTCATTCCAGCGACCCAGATATTTTAGCAAAGCATTCATATTGTAGTGTGATTTCTCCAATTTGCCTGTTAGATGAGACTATTCCAGGAAGAACTAATAAACTTAGAAGATATGAAATAAAAAGCAAGATTCCAGCTTAGAGAGTATATCTATATACTATCAATTTTTTTCTGAATTACAAACTGTCTTAATTTACACTGAGCTTCCAGCAGAAACCCAGAATATGTTTTGGAGTAGATGCATCTAGAAATCTTACTAAAGTTGTTCTTTATTTATTAAATATTCATAATGTGTTTGGATCCATCTAGTGTATACTCTGTTTACTTTGCTGGTATCTAGAAGTGCTTGAGTAAAGACAGTATCATACATACTGCAATTGATGTTCATACTGCATATGTAAACACATCTTCATAGGTAATTTCAAATTTGTCTCTCTTTTTTAAAAAAACTTAAGTAAGAGGCTTTATCTGAACTTTACATGTAAGATGATGTTTGAAGTGGTTTAACAAATGTAGTATTACTTTTTCAGCACACATTCCCCCTCAATCAATCAGTTCAGTTCAGTTGCTCAGTCGTGTCTGATTCTTTGTGACCCCATGGACTGAAGCACACCAGGCTTCCCTGTCCATCACCAACTCCCAGAGCTTGCTCAGACTCATGTCCATTGCGTCAGTAATGCCATCCAACTATCTCATCCTCTGTTGTTCCCTTCTCCTCCTGCCTTCAGTCTTTCCCAGCATCAGGGTCTTTTCCAGTGAGTCAGTTATTCGCATCAGGTGGCCAAAGTATTGGAGCTTCAGCTTCAGCATCAGTCCTTCCAATGAATATCCCAGGACTGATCTCCTTTAGGATGGACTGGTTGGATCTCCTTGCAGTCCAAGAGACTCTCAAGAGTCTTCTCCAACACCACAGTCCAAAAGTATCAATTATTCAGTGCTCAGCTTTCTTTATAGTCCAACTCTCACATCCATACATGACTACTGGAAAAACCATAGCTTTGACCAGGTGTACCTTTGTTGGTAAAGTAATGTCTCTGCTTTAATATGCTGTCTAGGTTGGTCACAGCTTTTCTTCCAAGGAGCAAGCGTCTTTTAATTCCGTGGTTGTAGTTAAAGTCTCACTGTTTGCATTGTTTCCCCATCTTTTTGCCATAAACTGATGGGACTGGATGCCATGATCTGAGTTTTCTGAATGTTGAGTTTTAAGCCAGCTTTTTCACTCTCCTCTTTCACTGTCACTTCAATCAATAATTTAGCCTTTAGAATCAGACCAAGTTTATATGTAAGTCCTTATGTTTTAAACTACCAGGCTAAATTTCTGATGGCTGTGCTAGCCTGTGAGAGAAAAGTACAGAAAATACTTCAGGAAGTTTTTGTCCACATGTATACTTTTGATGATATATTTAAACACTTCATCAGATAATTTGTCTCAATAATTTTTTAGCAAAGATCTATTGCCAATGTCTTTCTTTCCAGTCATAATAACTCTCAAACTTCTATGAAAATGATTTTGCTCCCCATTCAAACGGAACCAAAATATAAGGTAGAGGTCACAAATACCAACTCTGCTAGGCCTGGGTTTAATTACTTGTAGGTTGGTCTGGCTTCATGGGCATTCTCCTTGCATGGTTGCACAGAGCACCATACTTAGAAGGGTTCTATGCTTGGTTTAGTGTTTTGCTATCACTAGATTGAAATTACTAATGATTTTCTGAACAATGGGTCCTGTGTTTGTATTTTGCACTGTGTAGTCAGTCTAGTCACTAGACTATTTACTTGCTGTGTGGTCCCAAAAAAGTTCTTTGTAAGCCTCACTTGCTGCATTTATAAGAAGGAAAGGCTAATGGTATCTATTTCACAGTCTTGGCAAGAATGACAAGATATGATACTCAGCATGTTCACTGTGGCACATGGTTCATGTTCAAGACCCATTATTCACACATTGACTGATGCACACTTCCACTCTGGAATGATCCTTTCACATGGAGCTCTTGACATTGCCTAATGTGTAGACATCACCCACACATCATTCCTTGAAACCTGATCTCTCTTCTACCTGGAGCTCTGTCATTATTCCCATCATTTTTCTACCACCCATAGGCTTTAAATAATAGCCCTCTTTGACCAATCACTCTCCTAAGCTTCATTAATCACCAAAACCTCTAAATCCCAGCTACCATATCACTCTTGGACTATCTCAGTCTACTGACTTAAATCCAGTTTCTGAGTTCACCTATACTGAAATTTAAGCTACATATCCTACTATGAAAAGTTAATCTACCTAGAAAGTCATTTTCTATCTGTATAGTGAAAGTGAAAGTGAAGTCGCTCAGTCGTGTCCAACTCTTTGCGACCCCTTGGACTGTAGCCCACCAGGCTCCTCCGTCCATGGGATTTTCCAGGCAAGAATACTGTATATTAGTCTCCTCTAAAACATTTACTGGTCACTCAGAGCAATAATACCCTATCATTTTCCATGTAACTCTTTGGTGCCATGCAACTACATGGAGAAAGAAGGGAGAATGTAAATATAATTTCAATTCTTATTTGAAGGAAGATTAAAAACTGCACAGTTGATGGGGACAGCTCCTTCAAGCTACTGAAGTAAATGAAGTAGCCATGGAAAAGCAAAGTGTTCAGGATGCTGTTTTCCCAGCACAGAAACCCAGCTTCCCCCAAGGCTCAGCTTTTCACCTTATTCATTTTCAACACCAAGCTATTGCTTTCAGGAAATAGGAGTTGATAAATTTTAACTTAAAAAAAATGTGGTGAATTATTTTACTTTCACTGTGGAAGTATTATAGAAATTCACTTTTCCCTAAGCCACTCAGTGTGGGAAACACCTGTATAACTCGACCATATCATCATAACCTTAGTATGTTCCATGATTCTGAGGAAAATGGTGTTGTAAAGATGGCCGCAATCTTAAATATTATTCAGTCCAACTTCCTCATTTTATGCAACTGAGGATAAGAGGAGTAAAACAATTTGCCCAAATTCATTAATCTGCCTCTCCTAAATTTCAGCCAAGTATCTTTCCCAAAATGCTACACTAATATTATGAGAATCAGGTTTTTTTTTTCCATGAGAATAAAGGAGGTTAGTGTTAAAAAGAAGAGGTTGTCTGGATACAGAGTGTCATTATGTCTATAGGGAGGAATATTAGTGAAAATGGGGGAAAAAAACACAGAATAAAAGAAGTTATTCCTGGCAATTGTCTGAAAGGAGACAAAATCATAAAAAGCTTGAACGACAGCCAGATGAATAATGCAATGAGATAAATACAATTTTGATACTATTGAGATTAAAAGGAGGAATAAAGTATAGGGAATGAAAGCTGATGTCTCGATTTAACATTCCTTCATTTGGAATCATTTAGAAATCTTGAGATGAAAAGTTATCTGGAAATAATAACTGTAGTGCTACTTAAAGTTTTCAGGACTGAGAGATTTATGCATTGTCACATAATGTTATTAGAAACAGCTATTCATTTTTCATGTAATGAGACAGAATATGCACTCTATATTGGGGCAAAATTGCACTTTCAGTCATTGTTATGTATTTTCTTCAGTAGCAGGTCAACTGAAACTGCCAGTCAGTATCAAAGGACAGAGTTGAACACTATAAAAAAAATTTAATTGGGAAGCATTTAAAAAAAATTCTCCCACTTTTCCCATAATCAGAATTACCAACATTCTGTAAGATGAACCAGCTGAGCTAAAATCATCTTCTATAAATGGATAGTGTATAGTCTTTCTGGCCCATTTGCATTATGGTTTATTTAAGTGTAGCGAGACTACTGCAGCATTTTAAAGTTTGAGTCCAGTTACCCAGGGACATCACAGAATGAATATGAATTATAACTATTATAAGCAGAGAGGTTATGTGTCATCAGACTATAAAGTGAGCACAATAGTATTCATCTTTTATTATATTCAAAAATGACATCAGGAGTAGTGATTACTTACATAGTAACAAATATCTATCATTACCTCTTGACTTGCAGTATACTTGCAAAATGTGAATAACATTAGGATCCCAAGGAAATGATCTTTTCATATAAGGGAGTCCTCCTCTGACTAGGATTCCCAAATTCCCAACAGATTTTGTTGTTGTTGTTGTTGTGTTATATTGTATTGGTCTGTTTGTTGGTGTTTTAGGGTTACTCTGTTGGGTGGAAATTTGCTGTATGATCAGGGAGCTCAAATCTGGTGCTCTGTGATAACCTAGAGGGGTGGGACGGGGTGGAAGGAAGGAGGGAGGCTCAAAAGGGAAGGGACGTGTGTATACCCATGGCTGATTCAGGTTGATATATGGCAGAAACCAACACAATTGTAAAGCAATTATTATTCAATTAGAAAGGAAGAAAGAAAGAAACTTTAGTCCCAACCCTGGTCTTTAAAATTCTTTGTCCTGGAATATATTCCATTTCACATCAGATTAGTGTACCTTGGTACTTCCTTTGGCTTGAATTTAGAAGTTCTCTTTTAGATCTATCTGTTGCTGTATAATAAGCACGTGTGTGCATGCTAAGTGGCTTCAATCATGCCTGACTCTTTGCGACCCTATGGACCATAGCCCGCCAAGCTCCTCTGTCCATGGAATGCGTTACTATTTCCTCCTCCAGGGGATCTCCCTGATCCAGGGATTGAACCCATGTCTCCTGTGTCTCTTGCACTGGCAAGTGGGTTTTTTACCACGAGGGCCACCTGGGAAGCTTCCATAGAATAAGCACACCTAACACAATGACTTCAAATGATAACCATTTACTATGGTTCAGCAGTTTTAAGGGGTCAAGTTGGGTAGTTATTTTTCTGGGCTCCCTCATTGGTCTGCACTTACCTGCAGAATTTTTGGTGATGTTGGTTGGTTTATTACACATTTCTTCTCTCATCTGTCTCATCTGTTTGGCACAACTATGCTGACTTAACTCTGTCCTACATATTCTGCCGTTTTCCATCAGATTAGCTAGGCTGGTTTGCCCAGCAGTGGGCAGGGTTCCAAGAGAATGAATGGAAAGCTTGCAAAGTTTCTTAAAGCCAACCTCAGTGGGGTCAGCATCACTTCACTGCATTCTGTTGGTCAAAGCAAGTCATAGAACCAGCTCAGATTCAGAATAAGTAATAGATAAGTGGAAATGACTACAAAGTCCCATCACGAAAGGGAATGGATAGAGAGAGAGGAGTTTTTTACATTTAGTTTTGTAAGCAATGAATCACAACCCTAGAAAAATATCCATAGAAAATTTATTTTAATTAGTTTGATTAGAGTTGAAACAAAGCAGACAAGAAACCGATAAAGCCTTTCCAAGGTCAAGTGACTGACAAGTTGATGTCAGAGTTACAGTGAGTATCTTAGTTTTCCCAGAACTATGCCAAGTATAGAACTGAAAATCCCACATCCCAGGCAAACTGGGATGTCTGGACACCCTAGATAAGGACTAGAATTTTGTGATTCCTAGTCCAGTCTTCTCAGCACACTGAACTTGGCCTTGACACGTGACCTAGATGACCAAGTAGCTACTAGCATAAAAACACCTGCCCTGCCACCAGCATCCTGTACTCACATGTGGCTTATGTTTCATTCGTTGATTCATTGATTGCACCCTGCCTTGTTCCAGAAGTGTTTCAGCCATCTTACAAAGCAGAGTATATCACAAGGTGATAACTACGCAAGTCTACATTGCCATTCTCCAAATAGTCCGTGTACTTCAATGCTTCTGAGTGTTTATTCTTTCTGGTTTGTGCTTACTCTGTCCCTCTCTCTGCCAGGGATGGTCTTCACTTTTTGTTCTTTGCTAAAACCATTCAATTTGCAGTTCCCAGTTACCTCCTCTGTGATGTCTCCCTCCACTGAAGAATTAATCACCACCTCCTCTGTGCTCCCGGGATATTTGGCCCATATTTTGTTCATAGCACTTATCACATTATTTCTACCAAGTTATCTGATTGCCTCGCTTTATTGGGTTTTTCACCTTTTATCTCTTGTATTTAAAATAATCCACCACATCCAGTAGGCACTCAGTAATTTCTTTAGTTGCTGCTTTGTTGAGAAAATAAATGAATGCACTGTTTTCTTGGGGCTTGCTGCAACATCAGGATTTTCTCTTCTGTTGCTAAAATGTCCTTGATTGTTTTTGGCTTGATTTTTAGCTCCAGTTATGTATTTTATATGTCTTTGTCTTTTATCTCAATGTTATTACTGCCCTAAGCAACATGCCTTTTCCTGCTAATTTGTTGGCTTTTAATTGGCTGCAGTTTCCAAAGCTAGAAAACTAGCTCCAGTAACATGGTTTGTAATCCATTACAATATAAATTCTGCATTGGAATCTGAAGCACTTTTCCTTAAGATCTTGTGCTTCTACTTTACAAGTCCTGTTCTGGCTTAAAGTCTCCACGGTGTCCCAGAAAGTGCTGAGCGCACAGTAGAACTCTTTTCAGACCTCACCCCTCTGGAAGGCTTTTCCAGGCCAAGCCCCTCCTGCACACTTCTGCTATAACAACTATTTTTTTTATGTTACATTAAATGTTTATTTATCTTTTCCTCCACTGTTCTATAAACTCTTTGAGGCTAACGTCTGTAGACTATTTGCCTTTGTTGTATTTGCCTTTGCTCATGGTAGATACCCAACCAAATTTTCTTTTGTGAATTAGTTAATCAAATAATAAGTCACCTCAGAATACAGTTTCAAAGGAAAATAGTATATAAAGGAGAATAATAATCCAGACTTTCTCTTAGTTTGTGTTAACTTGTGAAATAGCTTTTTCATACTTAGAACAGCCTGTAGCTTCCTGAGAACTTGGCGGGATTATGTAAGTATAAAACTTGTCAGGTGAGGAGATCAGAAGTCCAGTTACCAGCTTGATAATCCTTTTAATTTGCTTTACTTCAACTTGCAACTTAGATATCTTCCTAGAGGATATGAGTCTAATTTGTGAGTAGGATGGGTTCTCCACTATGCTTATAACAACCCTGACAAGACATCTATAAGTCATCAAAAAGATATCAAGGAAGTTGTGGGACTTTAGTTCTAGAATGAGAGATAGGACTTGGTTTGGCAGGGGAAAAGAAGACATTTCAGATACAGGAAATAAAATAATCCAGTGAATGTAATGGAAATAACCCGTGGTGTTCCTGTAACAGTGAGGATGGATAGACTTTTACATAAATAGTGTATTGGATAAGAACATGTAGGTTTGAATAGCCCTGGTGATGATTAAGACTAAGGTGGGATATGCATGCTGGCACATCGGTGTAGATGAGCAGAAGGGGAGCATGCAATGCAGCATTTGTAAAAGATTAGTGGAAAACATGTGACAGAGAAATATCCTGAGGCCTTTCATTATTAAACCAACATATTCTGGCAGTGAGAAGTGCTGTGGGGGAGGGGGTGGGGGTGGCGGGGAACTCAAGAAGGATGCAATTAATATGAATTTATATTATTGAAGTAAGAAATAATCCACTTTTCTAGTTTTGTCTCTCATCCATAAGCCATGTATCCTTTATGCTTTGATGATACAGAATTTCTCACGTTCACTGAATTTATTGGATCCCGTTGGATTCCATTTTCTTTGTTTATGTGACTTCCTCTGTTTGATCCTTACTCTTTTATTCCAAGAAATTCCTACTTAATCTTCATGATCCCATCTTGTGGCTTTCTCTAAGCTGCTAAAAGTACCATTACTGTAAATGTCATTCATTTTTTTAAAATAATTGGGGCCAAATACAATGACTATTATTCACCTACTGTCATTAATAAATAAATAAAGTGATGACCAAAAAAAGTGAGTTAAGTGGATGAATTCCACTTTTTTACAGAGACAACAAAATTGGAAGGAGTTGCTATTGTGATTGGGAATATGATCAGTTGTTTGGGATTTGCTGAGAAGGGTGGGAACATGAACTCAATCATGAAATATCTGATCATCAATTAAGGACTCAAAATTCTCTGGTTAATGGCTGAGAAATTTGAACATAACTGACCCAGATACACTGAAATGCACATAGATTACAAAGCATAGAGCAAAGTTGAAAGAAATGCCTGCACTTTTGGAAAGAATGAAGAAGAAACAGAGACTGTTGAAAAAGAAAGGAGAAAAGTCCTGAAAATATATGCATTTTCCAGAAGTCAGAATAAAAGAATTTAAAGAAGAAAAGAGCTTAAATGGTGCCAAATGTAGTGGAAAACCTGAAGAAAATAATAATTCAGGATTCATCAAGAGTCTGATCATTGATAAGAAATATTTAAACGTACAGTTTTTGGCTAAGCTATTGGTAAAATATATGCTTTTAGTGTGCATTTTATTTACCTGAGGTGCTTTTAAAATGTTTACTTAGGAAAGGAGAAATTTTTCACTATTGTTGGTGATCTTTGGTCATATATCAACATTAATAGCAGACATGATTAATTAAGAGACATATCTATCTCTAACTAGTTTTGTGATTTTGGACAAAAATAGAGCAATCAAATCTTTAAGTTCTGAAGTCATTTTATTCTCATCCACTATAAAAATTCCCCTATAGCCTCCTTTGACAATTAATTTTTCACCTTTCTAGATGACAGCTCGCCCATCTTTAAAATAATGCACTTAGACTTCTGGGTCTTAATTCTGATCAAATGAACTACAAGATAAAGTCATTGAGTCAGATGCCTTTAACTCATATTCAGCATAAATTATGTACAATATTCTAATCCAGATTTTATGTTTAAAGTGCAATATTTTTTAAATGTTATTAATGTTTAAAATCAATAAGTAAAGAGTAATTAGCCTGGATACCTTCTCTAGACTTTACTTAAATGAAAGTTCTGTTAAAAACTGTTAATATTTGTATTTACACTTCAGTAGTTGCAAATGAGTCCTTGCCAGGTTTCCTCCTGATTCTAGCATTTTGCCCAATTCTGATTTCACGCGTCGGTAAATTCTGAACAATCCATGTCTTGGAGCGCGTCATGTACTAATTTTCCTCTGACAACCTTGTAATGGGAATTTGAACACTTATTACATTTTTCTTGTTAAACTAGAAAAAAAAAAGGTATTCCAAGTTTTTGCCGCTCTCTAACCTTGCCTCACTGAGGTGAAATGTGATGTAGCTATTTCCTTTTTCTTTGAAATCTCATTTTTAGTAACACTGTTCCACACTTGATGCTGCATGTTTCATCTGTGAACTCACTCACCTTTGGAAACACTAGCTGTAATCCTATAAAAATCCTATTTTGCTCCAGTTGGTGAGGAATTGAAAAGCAGAGTCTATTTTAATTATTACATTCTGTTCTACCTAGCAGCGCCTGCAGATGCTGCAAGGGAGCTGGAAGCGATTATTATAATAGTCCCTTAAGATTGGGGAAAAAATGAAAGTCACTCAGTCGTGTCTGACTCTTTGTGACCCCATGGACTATACATTCCATCGAATTCTCCAGGCCAGAACTGGGAGTGGGTAGCTGTTCCCTTCTTCAAGGGATCTTCCCAACCCAGGGATCAAACCCAGGTCTTCCACATTGCAGGTACATTCTTTACCAGCTGAGCCACAAGAGAAGCCCAAGTTTGGGGAAAATTTCTATTAAAAAGTGAAAAGGTGCTTGTGCCATGAGGAGCCCTTAATCACACTTAGCAACTTCCGTAGGCTAGTGATGATTTTCTCCAGTATACCACCAAGAGGTTACAGAGATCTTTGACTTATACCAGATGAATATGAAGACTGAAATAATGAAGAAATAGAACTTGTGAAATTCTTTTAAAAGTTCTAGGATTTATTTCATAATTTGTTCTATTTTGTCAAGCAACTGGAAATCATCATGTTATCTGCTTCTCACAAAAAAACTTAAAACAAACATAAAACTCTCAGAGACAGGGTAGAAAATGTCATGTTTGAAAGGAGTAGTTTTCAAGTATTATAGAATAGTCAGATATACGAGCAGGAAGATCCAGAACAAATAGTCACATATAATAGCTGTTGTTAAGTACTTGCTAGAAACCAAGTATTGTGATAAATGCTTTCACATATCATCTCATTTAATCCTGACCTCGCTGAGGAATGGTTACACTAGTTTTACAAATCTGGAAATGGAGATGAAGTTGCATAAGTGGACACTAAGTGGTAAAACTAGTTATTGGCAAAACTCAAATTCAATGCTAGTTTGCCTGAAAAATCTGTACACTTTTGAGAATATCATGTAGCTTTGTCTGAGTAGGAATTCACCAGACAAAGGAGAAAACAAAAATCTAACATTGAAACGTAAATTGCCAAGGCACAGAAGCTTCAGGGAGGCTGGGGAATAGAATCTGAAGGACGAGGAGATCTGAGGGTTGACAGGTGGCAACGTATATGTTAGCTGTTCGGTCGTGTCTGACTCTTTTGTGAGCGCATGGACTGCAGCCTGCCAAACTCCTCTGTCCATGAAACTTCCCAGCCAAGAATACTAGAGTGAGTAGCCATCCCCTCCTCCAGGGGACCTTCCTGACCCAGGAACTGAAGCTGAGTCTCCTGCATTGCAAGAAGATCCCTTACTATTTGAGCCACCAGAGAAGCTCTGAGAGGTGGTAGAGAATCTACTAATAATGTAGGATATTTAGGTATCATGCTAAGGAGTATGGACTTCATTTTGATGGCTAAGGTAAAACTCTAAAAAAATACTTACCATATATATATATATATATATATATATATATATATGGATATATAAAGTCTATACAAATTGAAAAGGAAAACACTAATATTTCAGAAGAAAAGCAAATAAAGTACATGAATAGGCAACTTAAAAGGGAAAATTTTGCACCTAAAAAGAAGTCTCATGCTTATTATTATTCGGGAAAAAAGGTTACTCTCTTACATTTATCAAATTAGCAAAAACAATTGGTTTTTTAAAATCTTAGTGCTAGTTGCTGGTGAGAATGGCATTGAAATAAGCGCTTTTATCTTGTTAATGGGAAACTGCATGGTTAAAACATTGCTGGAATTGGCAATATGTATCTGTATGTTTCCCCACAATTTTTACTTCTAAGACTTTATCCCTGACAGCACAAGTATATTCCAATGTTTAATGAAGTATTATTTATCATAGGAAAAATATGGAACAACTAGATATCCAAGAATAGGGAGATGATTAAATAAAGTTATGTGATTATTCAGCCATTAAAGTCATGTTTTTTGAAGCACATTTAAAGGAGACTGTCAACTGGAAGTATGAAGGATCTGATTCTCAGACACAGTTTGTTGAGTCTTCACATTGTTTTCGGAAAAAGATTAAATAGCATTTAAAAGTCAGGAAATTTTCTGTAGAATTTAAGATTTCCTTTTTTTTTTTTTGAACACCTTCAAGATCTAACACGGCCACATTTTTCAAATCTGAGTGGTGACATTTTTCTTCCTAATGGACTCCCAGTTCTCCAAAAACTTACTACCCCCTGTTGTTTCAAACACGATTATACCCGATAGTTTTACTCTTTTTCTTTTTTACTTTATTCACCTGGGCTTATAGGAATTTCTTTGTAATAGATGCTTATATGAAAGAAATATAATTTAAAAGCTGTATTTGAAATCTGTATAATTTCAGATATAGATGAAGGAATAATAGCAAAATATTAAGTGGAATAATCCTTGGATGAAGATACAGTTGACTTTAGACAAGTTAGATAGATGACACAGATAGATAGATAGATAACCAAGCTTAGGTGTTTTCCTTTGAGAGGAATGGGTAGGTGACAGTATCTATAAGGACAGTTTGGTCCCTCCATTATTACACCTTACCTCTGCCAGTTTCATATCTGAATCTCATAGGATTATTCTCTTCATAATTAAGAGATCTATGGTATCCTTCAATAAACATATCATATATTCTTCTAGCCTTTGTGTTGTATACAGGTATTCTTCACTATACTTGCATCCTAGAATTTTCATGATATATTTTATATGAACTAGAAGTAGTGAGGAAAGTGAAAGTGAAAAAAGTAGGGGTGATACCTAGCATAGGCAATAAGGAACAGAAAAGGTTGCCTACTGCTGTACCCAACTAATAAAAGCAGGGCAGTGAAGAGTTAGTCTTGATGTAAAACATTCTTTGTATCTTGCACTAATGTACGCAAATATCAATACTACAACTGGAAAGGAAGGTTTTATAATACCTATTTTGCAAGGTTTAAGGAAACTAACACTCAGGGTTGACTTAGTGTTTCATAAGTTTGCCCAGGGTTTTCATAAGCTTGCTGCTAAAAGGGTAAGCTAGGATTGGAACTCAGGGGTTATTCTTGCTGCCTCCATCACATCCTTGTCATGAAGGAGATGCTAGGTAGCAGAATATCTAGGCTTTTTCTGGTGCTCCTAGAAGAGATGCACGAGCTGATACTGAGCAGAGAATATGTAGCATGTGTGTGTCTCTATTTCTGCTTTGCAAATAATTGTATCTGTACCATTTTTCTAGATTCCACATATAAGTGATGTTTGTATGACATTTGTTTTTCTCTTTCTGACTTACTCTGTTTGACAGTCTGTCCTTCTATCCATGTCTCTGCAAATGGAACTATTTCATTCTTTTTTATTAGAGAATAGTATTCCATTGTATACATGTGCAACATCGTTTTTTCATTCCTCTGTTGATGGACATAGTGATTTAAGTGTGTATTTCCCTGATGATTAGTGATAGTGAGCATACTTTCATGTTCCCGTAGGCTGTCTGTATGTCTTCTCTGGAAAAATGTCTATTTTGTCCTTTGTTCTTTTTTTTTTTTAATTGGATCTTTTTTTTAAGAGTTGTGTGAGTTGTTAAATACACTTTAGATATTAACCCCTTATCCGATGCATGATTTGATTGCCTTTTCATTTTGGTGACGATTTTCTTTACTGTGCAGAAGCTTTTTGTTTCACGTAGTCCCACTTGTTTTTACTTTGTTGCCTTTGCTTTTCAAACTTTCTTATTTTTCCTCCTCCCCATTGTACTCATCCACCAGGTCCCATCCCTTCAGACCTCTCAGCCCCTTAGCTGGTTTCAGTTCAAGAGAAAAAACCCTACCTTCAGATCCTTATATTTCTAAGAGATGCCTAAGAATCCACACAATAAGTTCTTGTATTTAAAGGCAAATATCTAAGATATTCAAAATATTCAAAGGGAAACATCTCTATGTCATATAATCATTTCTCTCACAAGACTGTCCATCTCTTATAGATTTTGATGTTAGATTTTGTGCAACAAAGTTATTATTTAATGAAATATTAGATACATAAAGATTAGCCCTCAAGTCACAAGACTTACATAAATGAATAATTTCAGCTCATACAAAGTTTGAACAAGTGTTGCTGATCAGAAGACAGAGACTCAGACAATAATTCGGAGACTCGGGCCCCTTGTGGTTGTGTTACAGACATCCTTACATCAAGCTACAAAAAGAAAGTGGCATGGGAAGTTTGAGAAAGCCACGCCTGGAATGGCAGCTGTCATATCTACTCACGAGCCACTGGCCACACTTGACTGCAGGAAAATCAGAAAGTAAGGGCCATGAAGAGGCACAACATTGTGTAAAATATGTTCTTAGCCAGAATATGCCATCTAACTAGGTTTCCAGGAGAAAAAGGAGAGGTGTTTGCTAAAGACACAGACTTTGCTATACAAAATTTTCTCTTTCAAAAGCCTTTCCAAGACTCTCCTCTGATTTGGGATATTTTGCAAGGGTGGGGAATAGGGAGGAGAGGGAAAATATACAAATGAAGGACACTCATAAATGCTGAAACAGTGGCATGTATGCCCAGAATCCCTTTATAGATTTGCAGTTTAAATTGTTCTGGTAAACCATCATATAACATGATAAAGATGGAGTCCATTGCTGCCTTGAAAAATGTAAGAATAAAATGTCTGTGTGTAGATGATGATAAGTCTATCTGGAATTGACAATAGGTATTTACGTATTTGCCTATGAAATCACATTAAATTGTTCTCCTGGGGACAAGAAGAGGAAATAATAATGGCTTCCATCTCTCTAATAGAGAACATCATAAAGTGATATGGTATTTATATAAAACGATGTCTCCACTTGGACAACAGAAAATCAACTGTAGTCAGAGGCATCTGAAATATTCTGTATCATATTTTACTTTCATGGGAGTTCTCTGAGTTCCACTGGGAATCAGTCAACTCTGAAAGCAATTTAATATTTGACAGCTGAAGGACATATTAACTACCATCATATCTAAGTCTAAAAATTCAAAAACTAAATAAATTCACCCAGATTTAGTAGATTTAGAAAGTGAATTCAGATTTGCCATGTTCAGAACATAGTGTAGACATTAATAAAGTAGACTAATAATAAACTTAGACTAATAAAAATATCCCCAAGACCAGTTTTCCCTCACTCCTGCCTTGCTTACACACTTGTCAGTAAATTAGAGTTTTATTTCCTTTATGCCAGATATCCTGCAGATTTTGAGGAAAATAAGGCCCCCTAGTGTAAAATACAAGAGTTTTTGATGGATAGTAGATACATTTGTATTTATTAAAAATAATTTCTTTCTTAGCATGAAGTCAATAGACTTAATGAAAAAATTTCATGCTAGAAACAATATTAAAATATACTAATTATGACAATTCCAGAAAACTCCACAGTGCACTGGATTATAGAATACAAGGCTTATTTCTAAACACTGTAACTATAGTTTATCCTTTTTTACCTAAACCATTTGGTGGATCCTAAAATCAGGCCAAGGTACCATATTGACAACCAATTTTGAGAACTGAATTGGAAGAGAACTAAAACAAACAAACAAGAAAATCACTTTATTATATAGGTAGTTTGAAATGTGACTCTAAAATCAAATAGTTGTTAATTGCACTTCCTTTCCTCTCTATTATCACATATGCATCAATTAGCAAATTCTTAAGGAAAACATGCATATAACAATAGAGTTTATAAAAGTCAAGTTTTCACTTTCAAAGCCCTAACTATCTATCATCTATTATTATCTATCTATGTACATATATATTAACATATAACCATAAGGACATATATGTATATACATATATATGTCTGTATATGTGCTTTCAATGTCAAACTATTTCAAAAGGTAATATTATAAAGTTTATAGGAAGCAAAGCTTATTTTGGGTGAAACCTGCAAAACTGAGTAAGATTTACATAAACAGAGAATAGGGGGGAAACCTTTACTTGTTAAGAAAAGGTCTAAGTTAGTAAAGGGCATTCTGAATAGATTGGCTTGATTATAGCGGATGATTTTTGTAGGAATAAAAGAGTGAAAAGATAAGAAAAATAGGTTGAGGTCACATTAGGAGGACACCTGTAGGCCAGACTGAGGACTGCATTTCATCTCAGAGAGAACAGGAAGATAGCGTAGGATTTTCAGCAATGTCTAAGAAATATTATTGAGCTTGAATAGAAATCAATGGGATTAGTGCTGTAAGGAAAAAGTAATACATAAAAATGCAATGTACAACTGGTTTTATGAAGACATCACCAAACAGCTATGTGTGGGATAAACAGAAGCAGAGAGATTGGAGGTAGGAAGCTGACACAGTAATTCAGATATGTGGTGGGCAAGGTAGTTGGCAGGAGGAATCAAAGGAAAAGATCAAATGGGAGAGTCACATATTTATATCACAAAACGCTGAAGAACTAAATCCATATATAATTTCAACTCTTTACATATGCAATGTTTCTTAGTTATCTCAAGATCCTGTAAAGAAAAAACAAGCAGCTTGAGTACAAAAGTTAAACTTTGTGACAGTTTTCCCTGAGTCTCTATCATATGGTCTCATATGTGCTGCCCTTGATAGCACTGTTACATATTCTCATAATAGCTTATAAATATAAGCTATATTTTTGTAGCGTTTATTCCATTTTGATTAATTTTTATATCACCCCAAAACTAGTCTACAAACTCCATAAAAGTGCAGACAGCATACATATTCTCACCACTGTATCTAATACACTAAATTTCAGTAATTTTTATTTGGTGGTCTATTGTAATTTGAAGAAATAGAGTCACTCGACAGAATATCAGCTCTCCATTTCTTGCACAAACTGACCACAGGCAGAACTGACTCTAGGGGGGGAAAAAAGTGAAATCACAAGGTCTTGTGGAGAAAGCCTTATTCCCCTTTTGTAATGATTTTCCAATATTGATTAAGGGACCAAATTCTCACCTTCAGCGTCCAGCACTTTCATATCATTAAGGCCTTCTCTCATCACTAAGGAAAAGCCTAAACAGTTAAATCACACGTAATACTAAGATTATTTGCCTTTTCAAGATCCTCAAATGAAAGAGTAAGTGACTGAAGGATGATAGCAGGGGCCTGCCTCGAGCGTTCACTCCTGGGACCCACCTGAGCTTCTACTTAGGCAACCGAACCATATTCCTGGCCGTTCTCTTTCCTGCTGTTTTTTCTTTCTGATAACAAAATAAAAATTACTAACTAATCTTACCTCGATAATTCTTTGTAAAAAAGAAGGAGTAAAAGATTGTCTTCATTTCAACTTACATTTTGGATACGTTTTACTCCTTGAATAAGCATTCAAAATGAAGGCGAAAAGTAGCAAGAACACACTTTACTGCTGCAAGGTATAATTAAAAATAATGTGAAGATCTGCTTTACTCATCTTTATGATAGGATCTAAGGAATTCATCTTATATTTTTTTCCAGCTTTGGAGTCAACTCTTTCATTTCCATATTCTAACTGTCTATATAGAAAGATAGAACATTAGCTGAACCAAATTTTCTCTGTAGATCTTAGACATCTAAGAAATAATGCTGAAATTTTAGCATTTAAGTAAGTTACATTAAGGCGATCAGTTTATGGAGGATCAGTACTTGAAGGTAAACACCCCTGAAGATAAATGTAATATTTTATGGGAAGTTTTATGGAGTTCTATCCAATTTGATGTTTTTCAATAGTATAGGATATCTATTTTTCCTGATATACATTTAAACTATTTTCTGAATATTTAAAAAGTAAAATGTTTTCCAGTTCATCATGAGAACTTATGCTTAGATAAATGTTTTCCCACTAGATATTATAAAGTGCATTAGAGAGAGAAACAGAACAATCTATTTATGAACCATATAATGTGCAACAAAGTACTCTTAATCTAATTTGTGATCCATACCCAAGACGATAATTTTCTACAGTAGGTTAAAAATGACTTATATTTGTTCATGAATAGCATGTTGAAGGGCTCTATAATTAATTAAATGTCCAATGACAAATCTGATTGCTCTGATTGCATCTTCAGAATCAGAGATTGATAGGAGACACAGGGTCAGGAGAACTATTTATCACAGTAATAGTGAAATGTAGGATTGATGTTGCGTCAATCTGGAATGCTTTATTTGAAGATGCTTTGCCTCTGGGAGCATCAACAATGCCATCTTATTATATTTCAGCATTTGTGCAAATGTTCCTGAAAGTGCAGGAGCCAGTTAAGTATTGAATTAAAGAGGGGATTTCAAGAGTTATATTCCTTGACTAGAATATAACTCTTCCCAAAGTGTCAGTGTGAAAAATGTAAAGCCAAAGTAAGTTTGTAACCCTAAATTTCTCCATAATAAAACATGGTTATAAAGATATACCAAGGGAGAGAGAAAGAAAAATATGTTAGATTTAAATGTAAGACCTGTCAATAGAAACACTGGTTATAAATGACACCCAAGGTCAGATATTTGGAGGATGGAAATGGAAAAGTTTAGACCAGTCTTTTTTCCACTTAAGTGACTTCTTTAGACCAAGTAGTTGTTGTTTAAAAACTGATGCCACTCTTGGTTAAATTACTCAGTTAAGTATTCATTTTAGAAAGCAACAAAATTACAAGGACAGAGAGACTGAATGAAACAGACCAATGAGGCAGCATCTCAGAAAGACGAGACAGAAGTGATGAAAGGCATATGTCAGCCTATGGAATTATCTCTGTGATCCAGAGGCAAGAAAGAGAGATAGACTTGTTCCTAGAGCAGTCATCAGAATGAAAAGATACCTTCATGATTAGAGAGCTTAACACCCCAACCTCCTTCTATTATTCATTGTCTCCCTAAGAGAGAGACATTAATAGTTTTTCTGTTTACCTTCTGCAATTTTATCTTTTTCTTTCTTGGATTGTCTTCTGTGAGCTAAGTAGTTTGCTATCTTCTCTCTCTCTTAGTTTTTATACAAAGCTGTGTAGAGAAATATTGCCTAAAATGCTGCATTACCCCTCTGTGATGGACATTCTGGATGTTCATAAATATTCTCTCTGTCCTCCGCATATAATGGGACTTCACTTCCCTGCTAACTTGAATTTAGGTTTAGCCATGTGACTCACTTTGGCCAATGAAGTGTAGGTGGAAGGCGCCATGTGACTTCTGGAGAGGAGCTTTAATAGCCCAAGACTGCTTTGCCACGTTCTCTTTCTCTCTGCCACCAAAACAGACAGGTGCCAATCCAACAGCAAAGGTCATGAGGTTAAAGACAATGAAGAACAGAGTCTTCAGCTGGCCTTCAATGCACATGTTCAAGAGTGATGGGGGGAAAGGTCCTGTGTGCTTTTTTGATACTGAGATTTCAAATTTGTTATTACAGCCTGGTGCATATTATTGGTGGTAAACACACTGATGTAATGAAGAGTAAAGATGTACATCCATGAACAATAGAGAGATTCTGCTTTAAAACATGAATTGATAATACATATTATTAGACCCAAAAATGCAACAAGCACCCGTTCATTTGCTTAGTTCTTCCTAAATTAGTCATGTGTTAGAACTAAAAATGTTTGATACCTACCTAGAGATGTGCTAGGCTTCTTGTTACAATTAACTTCTTTGTATGGCATTATGGAACTTTGGTGATTACATTTTCATTCCTCATAGCCAGAGTAGTAAAACAATGAGAAGATAGAAAACAGACAGGGTATATCTTTCTTTCCTTGAAACCATTTGACTCATTTGGAGATTGAGCAAATGGCACAATTAAGTCCAAAGATAAAGAACAAGTGAAAGTTTCAAACGATGGTATGACATAATTTCAAGCTGAATGCAAAATAATATAATTAAGGGAGAAAAATTCACTAAACCCTTCCCATAGTGATATTATGACTGAAAAATTAAGAGTACTACAATGCTCAATGCTTTACCATCTGAGCCACCAGGCCTCCCATATCTATCTTAAAGAGACGGCAAAATAAAAAAAAACAGCCTTGCAACAGAACTTTTTCATTACCTACGTGTTAGTCATAAGAGAAAAACATGGGAGACTATATTCTTTGTTTAACCTGCTTTGAATCATTTATTATTAAAGTCAAATCTCATTCTCTCTCCAGTGATATCCAATAAATTTTTCTGTGATCAGAGCAAATGTTCTATATTTATGTAGCCCAAAACAGGAGCATGTGGAATGTGGCTAAGCGCCACCAAGAGACTGAATTTGTAGTTTTATTTAAATTTAAATAGCCTCTGTAGCTAATGGCTACCATACCAACAGTGTACCTTACATCTCCTTGTAAACGGAGACTAGGGCTCAGTGTTCAAGGTAACAGATTTTGAAGGGTACCAACACCAAACTCTTAACATTCAGAGCCTCAACACCTCCATAAAGATTACTGAAGAGAATGAGACAGCGCAATAAAAGATGGCTTTGCTGCTAGGGAAGTGTTATATTGCAGATAACAATACTAATTATCTCTGGCCTCCTGAAATTATTTTAGGTCCAGAATTTAAACTGTGAACATAAATTTTCCCCACTTCTTTTTAATCCAAACAGTCTGTGTTCCTCTCAGAAAACGAATTCCTATAGTCTTTATTGCAACTTTTGCAAACTTAGCATCACAGTAACTGTTTCAAATTACTTTTAATTGAAGTAAAAGCTTTATCAATTACCCATGTTTTGAACCTGTAGACAGTTCAATGGTCTCTATGGAGACCTATGGAGACCTACACCCTATGGAAAGTTTAAAGGTTTAATTTTTCTTTTTTAGCATATGTGTAGCATCATCTCATCATCAAATGAATATCATGTATTTCTGAAACTTACCACTTCCATAACTCCCAAATTTTGAAGGAGAGCCTGTTAAGACACATCTATTCATCTACTCTCCAGTTGATCTTGAATCTGTATACAGGTATAGATACAGTTGATTTACAATATTGTGTTAGTTTCAGGTGTGCTGCAAATTAATTTGGTTATATACATCTTTTTCTGATTTTTTTCCATTATAGGTATTACAAGATATCGAATACAATTCTCTGGGTTATATAGTAAATCCTTGTTGCTTCTCTATTTTATGTGTAGTAGTTTGTGTCTGTTAATGCCATACTCTTAATTTCTTGCTCCCCACCCTTTTGTTTTCCCTTTGTTAGTCAAAAGTTTGCTCTCTATTCTTGATCTGTTTGGGACTGCCATCCAGGTGAGTATCTATGCTCTTCCTCCACTAAATGGTTGAAGGATAGGTAAAAGTGTTTGCTCTTTGGGTGAATATCCAATTTTTAATGTTTTAGCAATTTAAAACAAAATTCTAGGTTGTGATGCATGGTATCAAATCAAAGATAGACATTGTTAAATTTGTGAGACTACCAAATTTGAAAACATAATATTCAGATAAAGCTTTTTTTCTTGATTAACATCATTGCTGTGGGAAAACACAAGGAAAGATTTTGGCAGTTCATAATCATTAATTCTAGACCTGCAGGGTGTAATTGATCTGGCACTGATACACGTTTGCTGATATTAGGCCAATTTTATTTATCTGTGTTTGGATCCTGTTCCAAAGTGTCAGTTTTATGAGATAGTCAAAACAGCTTGTGGCAGGGAGAGCTTTTAAATATTTTTCTTAATCGTCACCTTAAATAACTTGATGTTTTAAAAATCCATCATGTGTTAATTTTTTATTCTATCTCCTTTTTATTTAATTTTGATTTGATAGATTAGCACATTAACTAGAAACTGTCAGTGGCTCCCTCACTGCCCTTTGTTTAAACTACCTAGTATAATATATAGAAAGCTCTGTAAACCTAGGTCCAATCTTGTTTTTCAACCCCTTCTTATAGTAGTTCCTTCCTTCTGCCCATAATTTACTTGTAAGTCTTTAAAAATTTTTCTGCTGCCACTATTGTATTAGGACAACAATTATATTAAAAGATTCGTACCTATTTCCCCAAAATAGCTAATTCTTCAAATCTTTCAAGACTAAATTTATAAGTCATTTCACTCATTTATTCAACAGTTAGATAATAAATATTTTCTGTGTGCCAGGCCCTATGCTTATAAATTAATTCATTTAATCCTCACAACTGCTCTATGAAGCAGATATTAATGATTTTGTCATTTCACAATGACAGATGAGGACCCCTTACCCTTTGGTTCCACTTCCCAAAGACCCAACCCACTCCACCCACCATCCTGACAAGCTGTTCAAGCTCCCTGCATATCGCGTCTCCATTACTGGACAGCACTTGGACTATCAGCTTCTATGAACAGCCAGTTCTTCTAGAACTTCATCTTCTCCTGAGATCAAAGCTCAAAGTAGAGACAAGTGAACATCACAGACTGAAATAGATTTAGAGTAAGAAAGAAAGCTCTGATTAATGTGGCAGAAATCTGTTTTCATCCTGAAAATCCCAGTTGAAATTTAGGTTAGTTTGTTAGCAAAATGGCTTTGGTTACTGTGTGCCTTTTCTATGCAGTAATTACAAACTGTCTTATCTTCGAATTTCAATCAGTTATTGGCACTAATTAAAGAGGAAAATATCATTCATAGTCTGCTCACATCACAGTTAGTGGCAGAAAGTATTTATTGAGTGACTACTGTATGTACAGTTCTGGCTCAGTCTCTGTGGGGTCTCTGGGTCCTGATGCACATAAGGTTTGTTTGAGCCTTCTGAGCGTCTCTGGCAGGCAAAGGGTTTGATTCTAAATGCGATTTTGCCCCTCCTACCATCTTGCTGGGGCTTCTTCTTTGCCCATGAACATGGGATATCTTTTTGTGGTGGGATCCAACATTCTCCAGTCAATGGTTTTTCAGCAACAAGTTGGAGTTTTGGAGTTCTCACAGAAGAAGACGAGCACATATCCTTCCACTCCGCCATCTCACGACACAAATTTATTTAACTTATATGCAGAGTACATCATGCAAGATGCTGGGCAGGATGAAGCACAAGCTGGAATCAAGATTGCTGGGAGAAATAACAATAACCTCACATATGCAGATGACACCACTCTTATGGCAGAAAGCAAAGAAGAACTAAAGAGCCTCTTGATGAATGTGAAAGAGGAGAGTGAAAAAGCTGGCTTAAAACTCAACATTCAGAAAATTAAGATCATGTCATCTGGTCTCATCACTTCATGGCAGATAGATGGGGAAACAATGGAAACAGTGACAGACTTTATTTTGAGGGGCTCCAAAATCACTGCAGATGGTAACTGCAGCCATGAAATTAAAAGACACTTGCTTCTTGGAAGAAAAGCTATGACCAACCTAAACAGCATATTAAAAAGCAGAGATATTACTTTGTCAGCAAAGGTCCATCTAGTCAGGCTATGGTTTTTCCAGTAGTCATGTATGGATGTGAGAGTTGGACTATAAAGAAAGCTGAGTGCCGAGGAATTGATGCTTTTAAACTGTGGTGTTGGAGAAGACTCTTGAGAGTCTCTTGGATGCCAGGAGATCCAACCAGTCCATCCTAAAGGAAATCAGTCCTGAATATTCATTGGAAGGAGTGATGCTGAAGCCAAAACTCCAATACTTTGGCCATCTGATGCGAAGAGCTAACTCATTTAAAACGACCCTGATGCTGGGGAAGATTGAAGGCAGGAGAAGGGGGCGACAGAGAATGGGATGGTTGAATGGCATCACCAACTCAATGGACATGAGTTTGAGCAGGCTCTGGGAGTTGGTGATGGACAGAGAAGCCTGACGTGCTGCTATCCATGGGGTCGCAAAGAGTCGGACATGACCTAGCAACTGAACTGAACTGAACTGTATTTACAATGGTTTCCCTAGTGGCTCAGATGGTAAAGAATTTGCCTGCAATGCAAGAGACCTGAGTTCAATCCCTGGGTTTGGAAGATCCTCTGGAGAAGGGAATGGCTACCCACTCCAGTATTCTTGCCTGGAAAATCCCGTGAACAGAGGAGCCAGGAGGGCTACAATCCATGGGGTTGCAAAAAGTCAGGCATGACTGAGCAACTAAGCATGCTTGCATATTTACAAGAGTATCAACAATTACATATATGTCAATGCACATGAGTTTGAGCAAGCTCCAGGAGATGGTGAAGGACAGGGAAGCCTGGCATGCTGTAGTCCATGGGGCTGCAAACAGTCAGACATAGCTTAGCAACTGAACAATAACAGCAACATACATGTGTGTGTGTATTTGTGTGTGTGTGTGTGCATGCTCGTCATGTCCAACTCTTTGTGACCCCATGGACTATAGCCTGCCAGGCTCCTCTGTCTATGGGATTTCTCAGACATGAATACTGCAGTGGGTTGCCACTTTCTTCCCCAGGGAATCCTCCCTACCCAGAAATTGAACCCACATCTCCTGTGGCTTCTGCATTGGCAGATGTTTTTTTACCACTGAGCCACCTGCAAAGTCCATGTGTGTGTGTGTGTGTGTGTGTGTGTGTGTGTGTGTGTGTCAGAGAGAGAGAGAATGAGTGAGAGATTTGATTTGATTATAAAAAAAAGAAGTCTTATAGGACTTTGAGAGGAGAAATTGAGAAGTATTTTGAGACATGTTTCTTCTGAACTGATATGGCAGATCTAACAAATGGTGATGTCCAGTAGATATAAATGTAACAGAAGAATAGGGACCAGAGAAATAGCACGCTCTATCTTGCTTTTGTTTTTCCAAAACATGTTAAGAAACTGTAAAAATTCACTATTATAAGCAATGTTTTGGTAAAAGATTAATGCTTTTAAAGGATAATATATTTTTAAGTCATACAGTTTTAGTAGAACTTGAGAGATTGTTTTTTCTTTATTTGTTTTTTATAAGCTATGATGTTAATGGAAAACTGGACATTATTTTAAGACAATATTATAAAGTATTTTTCATGTTTGAAACTCAGAAGCCAAGAAATCTATCTGCAGGTGCATCAGTGAGGTTTTCATGGAGAAAAATCTATTTCTACACAGAAAAGTCTGTTTCTACCTCAAGCCATGTCCATGAAAGATCAGGTCAATGGCCACCAGAGAGACGGAGATAACATGTTGTAAGGATCTGTCTGAAGCCATTACCTGTTTTGAAAGCGAATGATCTCTGCTTATCTTCCATTCTTCTAGTGCTCTAAGATACGCCCTCAGCCAATATGACAATAAACCCTCCTTCCATCTGGCCCAAGCTTGGACTCCAGGCCTGAATAGTTCTTATATCAAAAAGTCACATATGGGATCCATCAGAACCAGTAAGCAGAGGAAATGTAAGAGCATCAGGCACCTGACTGCTGAGTCAGCAGAATGCATCCACAAATCATTCAACCAACAGCAGTTTTATGTAAAAGAGAAAGCACATTTTACCTTGCTGGGAGAGAAACTGAAGCTATTAATGAACCATTTAAGTAAAAAGAAGTCATTCCTGTATTTATGAAATAATTGCAACTTGTAAAACACCCCGTGAAGCATGAGAGATTTTTTATCAAATAAAAAAATAAGTTTGACAGTTATAAATTCGACTTGGAAGAGTGCAAACATACATAATATATTCAGATAGCACTAGCTACTAGCTTGAATGCAAGAGTGAAATAGAAGAATTTGTTATGAAATTGGTTATCTGAGAAGAGGAAAAAGGGAATAAATACATTTTTCATCCCTTGGGAATGAATAGAAACAGCTTATGAGAGCCAAGTAAAAAGTATAATTGCCTATTACAAGTTTACTTTTCCCTATAAGTAGTACAATAATACATATATTTTATTATTCTTATTTTATTCTTGACATATCTCATCTTTGAAAGGCAAATCCTATATTACTTTGTATGTGGATTCCACACATTTCTTCTAGCAAGCTTGAATGGTTGATGGAAAATAAAATATTAAAATAAGATTTAAGGTAACTTTAAAGAGAAAGCTTTGGCATCAAGCAGAGTGAATGAAATACTGGATAACAGCTTTCCAGAAGCTCTTTTGGGATAATAAAGCAAATTGAGTTGGCTGCCTTGGAAGCACATCACAGGTGGCAGTTGAGGAAATTCTCAGCTTCCTTGACTTTTTGCCAGTAAAAGTGTCCATCAAAGTCACACAGTCATCATCACTTGCTTGGCTAGTCTTATATTCAGGTGAAAATTAAAAAAAAAAAAAAAAAAAAGGAGGATTCTGTGATAAGCACATGCTTGTTTTCTCCTGGCAGAGGAACTTGTTTACTTCTGAACAGATTTTAGGTACAAACATAGCATTCCTACTAGAATCACACACTGTTACCTTTAGCATTTGGCGGGGGGAGCTTCTGGGACCTGGGTTCTAGCAGGTCTTGATTCAACATGAGCACTGACTTGCTTTGTGACCTTGAGTAAGCCCTTACCCCTAACTCCCATTACTTGTTCAGCAAAATGAACAAGATACATACTGTTCTTTCCAACTGCCACACGTTATGATTCTACTGTCTTATTTGTGTTATAGAATTCTGCTATGAGAAGTAAAACACCAACCCACAAAATCTATGAAGTGTCCTGTCCTAATACTATCCATTATAAAACAGTGTTCCTGAGAGGATAGCATGAAATAGTGTGTCTAAACTGTCTAGCCCATAGCATATGTTCCACAGACATTAATCTCTTGTCCCAAGGTCACTTTCAATATCTCAATCTAGTAAAATTTTCTCTACCATCTGAAAATCTCTGTGCCAGGTGTAACATTTGCCACTATGATTACTAGAGTTCAGATAACAGTATTTATGAGTTCCAGAATCTAAAATGATGATTGGATAATCAGTTCACTAACTTTTCCTTTTTTTTTTTTAAGGAAAGTCATTCTATTTCAGGACACTAAGTGTTATACTGCCTGCTTCCCAAGTGGCCCAGTGGCAAAGAATTCATCTGCCAATGCAGGGCATACAGGAGACATGGGTTCAATCCCTGAGTCAGGAAAATCCCCTGGAGGAGGAAATGGCAACCTGCTCCAGTATTCTTGTCTAGGAAATCCCATGAGCAGAGGAGTCTGGTGGGCTAAAGTCCATGGGGTTCAAAAGAGACAAATATGACTGAGTCACAGAACACACAAGTGTTATATTGCATTTCTACTTAACACAACATCTATCAGCCGTTCAGTAAGTGAATATTATTGACTTGGATAAGTGAGCAAATGAGTCATTTGTGTGGAGCGCCTTACTTTAGCGTTAATATATATCTCAGGCTGCATGTTTTATTAGACTGCACATGAGAACCAGACACTGTGATATTGATTTGGGTTGTATAACAGAATCTTATTGTAAACTCATAAAATGGTGACGTATAGTTAACTTGTTGAATCTTAGGATCTTTCCCCCCATTCACAAAATGGAGATGGCAAGACTGAACATTGACATTTTAGGAATCAGTGAAGTAAAATCGATCAAAATGGGCAAATTTAATTCAGATGACCCTTAAATTTACTGCTGTGGGCGAGAATCCCTTAGAAGAAATGGAGTATCCCTCATAGTCAACAAAAGAGTCCAAAATGCAGTACTTGGGTGCAATCTCAAAAATGGCAGAATGATCTCTATTCATTTCCAAGGCAAACCATTCTATCACAGTAATCCAAGTCTATGCCCCGACCACTAACACTGAAGAAGTTGATTTGAACAGTTCTGTGGAGACCTACAAGACCTTCTAGAACTAACTCCAAATAAAGATGTCCTTTTCATCATAGGGGACTGGAATACAAAAGTATGAAGTCAAGAGATACCTGGAGTAACAGGCAAGTTGGGCCCTGGAGTATGAAATGAAGCATGGTAAAGGCTAACAGAGTTTTGCCAAGAGAATGCACTGGTCATAGCAAACACCCTCTTCCAACAGCACAAGAGATCACATGGATATCACCAGATGGTCAATACCGAAATCAGACTGATTGTATTCTTTGCAGCTAAAGATGGAGAAGCTCTATATAGTTAGAAAAAACAAGGCCAGGAGCTGACTGTGGCTCAGATCATGAACTCCTTATTGCCAAATTCAGACTTAAATTGAAGAAAGTGGGGGAAATCACTAGACCATTCAGGTATGACCTAAATCAAATCCCTTATAATTATACAGTGGAAGTGACAAATAGATTTAAGGGACTCGATCTTATAGACAGAGTGCCTGAAGAACTATGGACAGAGGTTCATAACATTGTACAGGAGGCAGTGATCAGAATCATCCCCAAGAAGAAGAAATGCAAAAGGCAAAATGGTTGTCTGAGGAGGCCTTATGAATCACTGTGAAAGGAAGAAAAGTGAAAGGAAAAGGAGAAAAGGAAGATATATCCATCTGAATGCAGAGTTTCAAAGCGTAACAAGGAGAGATAAGAAAGTCCTCCTAAGTGATCAATGCAAAGAAATAGAGGAAAACAATAAAATGGGAAAGACTGGAGATCGCTTCAAGAAAATAGGTGACACCAAGGAAATATTTCATGCAAAGATGGTCACAATAAAGGACAGAAATGGTATGGACCTAAAAGAGACAGAAGATATTAAGATGAGGTGGCACAAATACACAGAAGAACTATACAAAAAAGATCTTAATGACCCAGATAACCATGGTGTGATCACTCGCGTAGAGCCACACATCCAAGAGTGTGTAGTCAAGTGGACCTTAGGAAGCATCACTATGAACAAAGCTAGTGGAGGTGATGGAATTCCAGTTCAGCTATTTCAAATCCTTAAAGATGATGCTGTGAAAGTGCTGCACTTGATATGCCAGCAAATTTGGAAAACTCAGCAGTGGGCACAGGACAGGAAAAGGTCTGTTTTCATTCCAAACCCAAAGAAAGGCAATACCAAAGAATGTTCAAACTACCGCACAATTGAACTCATCTCACATGCTAGCAAAGTAATGCTCAAAATTTTCCAAACTAGGCTTCAACAGTACATGACCTCAGAACTTCCAGATGTTCAAGGTGGATTTAGAAAAGGCAGAGGAACCAGAGATCAAATTGCCAACATTCATTGCCTAGTAGAAGAAGCAAGAGAATTCTAGAAATACATCTTCTTCTGCTTCATTGACTATTCTAAGGCTGTGTGGATAACAACAAACTGTGGAAAATTCTTAAAGAAATGGGAACACCAGACCACCTTACCTGCCTCCTGAGTAACCTGTATGCAAATCAACAAACAACAGTTAGATCCGGACATGGAACGACAGAGTCCTTCAAGGCTGTATATTGCTACATTGCTTATTTAACTTATATGCAGAGTACATCATGTGAAATGCTGGACTAGATGAAGCACAAGCTGGAATCAAGATTGCCAGGAAAAATATCAATAACCTTGGATATGCAGATGACATGACGCTTATGGCAGAAAGCAAAGAGAAACTAAAGATTCTCTTAATGAAAGTGAAAGAAGAGAGTGAAAAAGCTGGTATGAAACTCAACGTTCAAAAAACAAAGATCATGGCATCCGGTCCCATTACTTCATGGCTAATAGATGGAATGGAATCTATTTCATCTATTTCTCACAACGGAAACAGTGAGAGACTTTATTTTCTTGGGCTCCAAAATCACTGCTGATGTTGACAGCAGCCATGAAATGAAAAGATGCTTCCTCCTTGGAGAAAAGCTATGACAAACCTAGACAGTGTATCAAAAAAACATAGACATCACTTTGCTGACAAAGGTTTGTCAAAGCTATGGTTTTTCTAGTAGTCATGCATGGATGTGAGAGGTGAAGATTTGATGCTTTTGAACTGTGGTGTTGGACAAGACTCTTGAGAGTCCTTGGACTGCAAGGAGATCAAACCAATCAATCCTAAAGGAAGTCAGTCCAGAATATTCATTGGAAGGACTGATGCTGAAGGTTCATTATTTTGGCCGCCTGATGTGAAGAGCTGACTCATTTGAAAAGACCCTGATGCTGGGAAAGATTGAAGGCAGGAGGAGAAGGGGACAACAGAGGATGAGATGGGTTGATGGCATCACCAATTCAATGGACATCCATTTGAGCAAACTCTGGGAGTTGGTGATGGGCAGGAAAGCCTGGCATACTGCAGTCCATGGGGTCACAAAGAGTTGGACACGACTGAGTGACTGAACTGAACTGAATACCTAATT
Source organism: Giraffa tippelskirchi (assembly GCF_054371585.1). NCBI lineage: Eukaryota > Metazoa > Chordata > Mammalia > Artiodactyla > Giraffidae > Giraffa > Giraffa tippelskirchi. The sequence goes on along the minus strand of NC_137285.1, from coordinate 86,260,247 downwards.
TACAGAGGTTTGTCAAAATTGAAAATAAAATCTCACATAGCAAACTATGATATAAAATAATATAGAAACTACCTTTAACATTTATATTACTTTTGAGGATATCATGTGCCTTCCTAAGAAAAGGACTTTTAACTTATTTATTTAACTCTGCCTCTGAATGTAGCTTTTTTTTTAAATTTTAAGTTAGTTTATTTATCTATTTTTTAACTTTACAACATTGTATTTGTTTTGCCATACATTGACATGACTCCACCATGGGTGTACATGTGTTCCCCTTCCAGAACCCCCCTCCCACCTCCCTCCCCATCCCATCCCTCAAGGGATCACAAGAGTTTCCTTCACAACTGTGAGACTCATTATAGCAGAATGAAGGCTGCTGAACTCCACTCTGACTCTCCATTTTTGTGATCAATAAAAACAAAGATGGGAAGGGCCATAAAATCTGGTGTAAAGGCAGTACTGCTTATTTGTAGTATCTTTTAACCATGACTGTTTGATACTATTTTGTGATAGACAAAAGGAACTACCATTGATATAAAATGCAGATGACTCTTTGAGTCAATAATAAATTGCTGGGTGCCAACTATTCAACAACAGGGAATTGATTTGAAACCAAGCAGCATTTTCTACTTATCTGTTGTCTTCAGCTGTGCTGAGTTAATGAGGATTTGTAATTGCTTTGAATTTTAACTAATAGATCTTTTTCATTTGGAAGCTGATTTTATTTTAGTGTCATACTTTGCGGTTTGCAAAATCACCTAACCATATAAAGGTTGACAGAATTGACCATAATCAAAGGCTTTGGAATACAAAAAGCCATTTTAATAGGTAGAATGGTTTTCTCTTTCCAAGACTATCTATCTTGCCTTTAAATGTTTCTTATGTTTAATTGTTAACTTCTATTTTAAAACTGTAAAGTGGATATGGAAATAGCTTATAGTAACTAAAAAGCATTATTCACATATGCTATTTATGTTTTTCAGATTACATTGTTTACTTTGAAAAAATCAAAAACTTGTGGCTAGCATTTTAAATCTCTATTTCATAAGCCACAGAAATTTTCTACATTAATCATATCAGAGTATGAACTTTTAGTCTCCTTTTAAAAAAACTGGTTCAAAACAATTTGTTCCAGGTGTTCTCTGAATTTCGCTCACCAAGTGACACGTATGCCCACAGAATGGTCTATTGTGTAAAAAAAAAAAAAAAAAAGAGGCACAAGAACACTCTCTAAAAAGATTATTCTAAACTGTTATTTCACTTGGTTTAGAACCGGCCAGTAGCATGAAACCAGTATTGCTCTCTTCTCAGCTGCAAACAGGTTAAGTTAGAAACACATATTTCTACAAAAAAAGAAAATAGGTTGATTTGTCCATGGTTATCATTTACGTTTCTCCATGGGGGTCCTTAAGAAGCAAATGATATACAAACAGCTGCAAGATTATTGTTACGCTGTTGTTGCTATTTGGTGATTGCTATTTACATGGAAATTACTACTTGGAAAAGTACAGTGTTTCACCAGTAACTAGACAACAAAACACTTCTTACTAAGCTGTCCAAGATTGATTACTGAAGTATACTTCCTACAGGAATGATTCTTTAGAGTATTTTTCACTTCTGTATTTTCTAAGAAAAGTAATTTTGGAATGAATAAAAGAACAACTCCACCCTGATTCCAAGGCAATGTCTATGTAATAAACAATTTTACAAGAATGTGGGGGAGAATATGTCAGAGTAAATATCTTGCTGTGAGGACTGATTTTTCAGAAAAGAAAAGAAAACCATGAAGTTAGAGAAAATACTGAAAGATAAATGAGAATATATCAAAGTTAAAGTTGATTTATCTCCATATTTTTCTCTGGGTTGAGCTAGATGCATGTCCTCCACACCTGTAATGTGTTTATGCCTAAAGATTGTCCTGAGAATAAACTGCCATGAATTAGACAAAAAACACTTTTAAAAATTTTGCATGTTAGTGTCAGTTAACACTTTGATGTTTTGTTTAAAAATGAAAGTTATCTTATTGGAAGATATGAATATTGATATATTTACAGCTGGAGCATACTCTGTATACAGTTTTATGTTTTTCACGTGATATTATATTGTACCGTTGATCCTGCTCACAGTGCCAACTGTTTTGCTGTTCACACTGTTCACACTGTTTGTTGAACCCAGGTAGGTGAGGTTCGAGCAGGGAAGCTGGAGGAAAATGCAAGGAGCCACAGGAAGTGCAGACACGTTTCTTCTCTCCTGGCTGGCACGGCGGCTGTAAGACAGCCTCTCTCCTTTCTGATGCAGCAGCCATAGCAGCAGCCGCAACATAGCCGTGACATACCCTGACAGAGCCATAACCTGGCCTCATATAACACAACCGCGAGGCTGCTCCATGGCGGCCCCAGGACCGCAGCAGCCGGGGCCTTCACGGTGACGCTCATGCAGGCAGTACGGCACAAAGCAGCCTGTGACCCTCCGAGGGCCTCGTGGCCCGCATGCACAGTGCTGTAAGTGATCTCAGCGCTTACATAATCATTATTTACAAAACATGAGGCAAGAGCGAGAGGCTGTGGGGTGAGAGAGCCTGACCACACCATCTTGGCTAATTTGCTCTTTCCCGACATATATCAAGGCTCATTTTTCATATTAATTTATATAACCATAGCAAATTGTTAATGACTGTAAGGCAATGGCACCCCACTCCAGTACTCTTGCCTGGAGAATCCCAGGGACGGGGGAGCCTGGTGGGCTGCCGTCTATGGGATCGCACAGAGTTGGACACGACTGATGCGACTTAGCAGCAGCAGCAGTATCTCCTTTTATACCTGTACTGTGACTTATTTAACTAGTCCTCTCTTTTAAAATATACATTAATTTTCATTTTTCACTATTTAGGCCATTTTAAGGTGTAAATACTTCAGCATTCACATTTGCCTTACTTGTCCAGTTACTCTTTTAGAACTGGAACTTCTGCATTAAATAATATGAGGATTTTTATATATATTGAGCAGTTGCTCAACAGGGAAGTTGACCAAATTTATACCATCCTTATGAGTATAAGACAGTATCAGTTCATCTGATTCCATTGAAACTGATCAAAGTGTCACAGTCTACTTAAATAGTGACTATTTCTTCCTCTAATTACATGTTTTAGAAAATTTTAGGTCAACCCAAAAGAGTTCAAGGCAGTTTAGTACCATCAAGAAAAAGAGAAATGAAAGATACGTGATTCCACAGAAAAATCATACCCATTTAATTCAGCAATCATTTTGGCTTTTCAATACTAGAATATCCATCATTATAAACTGTAGATCTAGGGGAAGAGAAAATAAAAAATTATGAACATTCTAAATAATGTGAAAACAAGGCTTATTCGCAAGTACACTTTATAGATATTGTAGACTGGGCTGATTTGTTATTGGTTTGGAAATAGAGTGGTAGAGAAATAAAGTGCATTATTCAAAAATATATCAATGTATGGCAAAATCCACTACAATATTGTAAAGTAACTAGCCCCCAACTAAAATAAATAAATTTATTAATTAAAAAAAGAGAAAGAAAAAAAATATAAACTTGATTTCAAGGTAATAATTTAAGGACCAAAATATTATATAAATAGCTTTCTAGGAGTATAGTCCTACATTTTTTTGATTCTTACACTCACATTTTTTTTTTTTTTTGCATTTTAACATTTTTGAAATGGGATATCTCCTTCTATCCATTCTTCCCTGCATTCCCTATGAGAAAATGTATTTGCTTCAAACTGACTGCTATTGCTTCAATAATCTCCTTTCCCTACACACCCAGGCCTAGTGTTACATGAAGAATGATTTGGTAAGAAATACAGTCACCTGGCGTGCTATCCTTCATGGGGTCACAAAGAGTCGGACATGACTGAGCGACTGAACTGAACTGAACAGTCACTATGTGGGGATGTTGCTGCTTTTTGCTTTATCTTCCCTTCTTCACCCATTTGTCCACTTTTCTAGATCTGTGATGAAGGAATATTGTTGCATATTCACTGAGTGAATCTGATAGTCCAAAGAAGGGAGATACCCCACTGTGCAGTATATACAATGTGGAATCCATGCATTTTTATGTAGATACCAGCAATAGATACTTCTTAAAAAGTGCATATTTTTCTCATTTGGTCACTTTTTAAAGCTCATATGTTCTTATTTGTTACTCTACTTAATCCATGACCCAGTGACTACACTCCAGGATACCCAAGGTTTAGGTTCACTGTGGCCTTCCTGTATAACTTTTATATGAGACCTAGTCTTTAATTTAGCTTCTAGCATAGTTAAAGACTAAAAGTAGAAATTCCAACTCTTGCCCTGGGTTGTTTTTTCCTGAGAATGTATTCATCTCTATCTCATATTTTAGAAGTGTGACAGAATTAACTATCTGACTTTAAAGTTTGTGAAATAGTGTAAGTAAATCAGTCCATCACAATTTCTACCCTTTAAACATGAAATGTTTTTGCCACTAGGTTTTTCTATTACTGTTAGATGAAAATCAGTATTTTCCTTTACATCTATATATATATTGAGCCTTAATATTTCTTGCAGAGAGATGAATCAAATTCATAAATAATACATCTCAAACTCCTAGGTGAAATAAATACGAATATAGTGAATTGTCATGCTAATCACAAACATAGTAAAATGTAAAGCACTTTCCTGTCAAACACACTGTGATGCTATTTAAGTGATTAAAGTGCCAACAGTCCTTTTAAATATTGAAATTAATCATCATTGCTAATTTAAAAGTTCTTACCTAAATTTTTAATTTTACTATTAGTCAGCCAAATTCCTAAGGCAAATGGAAATACTCTAATTTCCAGATTTTACTCTAATCTGGAATGGGTAATTGAAACGAATTATATGACTTGAGATGCTTTGAGGGACAGAAAAGATATAAGGCAGAGAAAGATGTGCATCTCTAAGAGTATTATTGTTCAAAATTAATAATAGTGAGTAATTGAAATGCAATTAAAGAGGTTCAATGGGTTGTAAACTGATTAAAAAAAAATGTCTCTTCAGACAGAGAACAACAGACTTATGGACATGGGGGTAGGGGAGTAAGGAGAGGGTGGGATGTAAGGAGAGAATAACATGGAGACATAACCTGGACAGCTTATTAAAAAGCAAGGACGCTACTCTACCAACAAAGGTCCGTCTAGTCAAGGCTATGTTTTTCCAGTTGTCATGGATGTGAGAGTTGGACTATAAAGAAAGCTGAGCACCGAAGAATCGATGCTTTTGAACTGTGATGTTGGAGAAGACTCTTCAGAGTCCCTTGGACTGCAAGGAGATCCAACCCGTCCATCCTAAAGGAGATCAGTCCTGAATATTCATTGAAAAGACTAATGCTGAAGCTGAAACTCCAATACTTTGGCCACCTGATGTGAAGAACTAACTGATTGGAAAAGACCCTGATGCTGGGAAAGATTGAAGGCAGGAGGAGAAGGGGATGACAGAGGATGAGATGGTTGGATGGCATCACCGACTCAATGGACATGAGTTTGAGTAAATTCTGGGAGTTGGTGATGGACAGGGAAGCCTGGCGTGCTGCAGTCTATGGGGTCACAAAGAGTCAGACATGACTGACCAACTGAACTGAACTAATATACATTACCATATGTAAAATAGATAACCAATGGGAATTTGGTGAATGACTCTGGGAAATCAGACCAGAGCTCTGTAGCAAGCTAGAGGGTGAGACGGGGAAGGAGGAAGGAGGAAGGTTCAAGAAGGAGGGGACATAGGTATACCTATGGCTGATTCATGTTGCTCTTTGGCAGAAACCAACACAGTACTGTAAAGCAATTATCCTTCAATTAAAAATACATAAATTAAAAAAGAAAAATGTCTCTAAATAAAAGTGAGTTAATCAATATTTATTAGCACCCCTAGGGTAAAAGCAGTTTTTAAATTATTTGCTATGGTGCCATGGTTGTTGTTCAGTTGCTCAGTCATGTTCAACTCTTTGTGACCCCATAGACTGCAGTACACCAGGCTTCCCTGTCCTTCACCATCTCCCAGAACATGCTCAAACTCATGTCCATCAAGTCAGTGATGCCATCCAACCATCTCATCCTCTGTCATCCCCTTCTCCTCCTGCCTTCAATTTTTCCCAGCATCAGGGTCTTTTCTAATAAGTCAGCTCTTCGCATCAGGTAGCCAAAATATTGGAGCTTCACCTTCAGCATCAGTCCTTCCAATGAAGATTCAGGATTGGTTTCCTTCAGGATTTTATGACAGAGGAAAAAAAAAAAAATGTCTGGAGTTTACTATGTCATTGCCAGCTTAATTTGAATTAGCATCGAAGAGCTATTAACTCGTAAGGGTGGATTTCCCTAGGACTTATCAAAGTAGGCTTATAAACTGCTATGGTCTGAATGTTTCTGGTCTCCACACCCAAATGGGTTATGTTGCAAAGCTGATGTCCAAGGTGATGTTATTAAGAGGCAGAGCCACTGGGAGGTGATTAGGTCATGAGGGCAGCGGCCTCCTGAATGGGATTAGTGCTGTTATAAAAGAGGCCTCAGCGAGCTCTTGAGCCCTCTTTCTGTTATGTGAGGACATGGTGAGAATTCTGCAACCCAAAGCCTTCACCTGGCCATGCTTGGCACCCTCATCTCGGACTTTCAACCTCCGGAACTGTGTAAAGTATATTTCTATTGTTTATAACCCACCCAAGAGTTCTCTTGTAGCATCCTAAACTGGACTGCTATCAAAATATTCATTGCCTTTTTTTTAATAATAGCCAATATTTATTGAATGTTTATCATTCACTAGGTACTATGCTAAGTACTTCATGTGCAATATCTTATTTAACAAGGAAATTTCTGAGATCAGTGCTATTGTTCCCATACTGAAGACAGAAAAGCTGATGCTCAGAATTGTAAAATAGCTTAAGGTCACACATGAAGCAAGTGATAAACGTAGGATTTCAGTCGAAATTTTCTTGAAAACTGGAGATCAAAACGTTGGTAAATGTAGAACTAACATCCTCTTTCCTGTCATATTCAAAATCTACATTTTTCTACATATAAGAGCCATTTTAGGTAAACTAAATACAAGGACAAAGACTTGTAAATATGTGTCAAGAAAATTATTACAGACCTGGCAGAGAACAGAGAAAGGGAAACAACATAAAACGAAAAGGTAAAAAAAGAAATAAGGATGAGAGGGAAGTGGGAGCCACTGAAGAAATCTTTAAAGAGATATCTGTCAAGAGCTGAGTCAGGAAGACTCTTGGACTTAAGCCCTGGGAGAAGCAGCAGCTAATTTGGGTATATATCTCAACTTTACAGTATATTATATTGTGATTTAGGCTGAAAGCAGCAATACGACTTGTAATATTAATCACAGAAAAACTATAATCTTCATTGTTCATCTTGAAAAAAATAGTAATACATTTTAGAATGTGATTAAAACAGGGTGAGATTATGAAAGAAATCCATGACCATTGGAACCAGACTAGAGGTGTGTTAGGGTTAAGAAACAATGCTGTGTACCAGCAAGCTGCTCACCCAAATACAGTGCATAAGCCAAGGTTCTCCACGTGCTAATAAAGTAACTCTTTAAACCAGTGATTCTCAAACTTCAGTGTAGACAGGAATCAGTTAGACAGCTTGTTCAAATACAGATTTCTGGGTCCCTCTCCCAGGACTTCTGATTCTCAGATGGGACTGAGGAACTTGCATTTTTCACAGGTTCCTCAATGATTACAAATGCTACTGTCCTGAGGAACCACTGAACTGGATAGCTGATTAAGTGTTGCTACTGCTGAGAATGGAGATAAGACATGATAGGAGATACAGTGAGCAAGGCTGTGCCATCCTCCCCATTCATACAGACTTCCCTTCCAGATGTTAGAGGTGGTAATGACAGTCCTTCCTTAAAAGCAGTCATAACTTTCTGCTTGGCAATCCTCTGATTTTCATCATAGTTTGCCATGCTATTTGGCTTGGAAGATAAAGCTGCCCACACTAAATGAAGGGCTAGTCATATAATCGAATAGCCAGACAGATTTGTGTTAGTTGTGGCAGAAGTTTCACTCTCTGGAAGTTATTAAGATCAAGATAAATAATCATTTTTCAAAAATGTATTAACCTGAAATTCTATGTGAGTCATGGACGGAGAAAGATACATGAATCTCAATGGTTCATAAATAGACTTTATTAGGGCAGAGTAATGATCACTCTCAGATCTAGGCTCTCTCCTCTTATGTTTTCTCTGCAAATCTCTATGCTAATCTAACACATGTATGTAATCTCTATGTAATCTAGTTACAATCTATGCATCAGTCACTCAAAATGGGTATCTCCAATCTAAATATCTGCTCTGAATTCCAGACCCATATTTCCAATTGCTTGTTTAACATCTCTGCTTGGTTGGCTATCTCACTCGAACAAACCCAAACCTGAACTCATAATCTCAACTTCATTTCCTTCACTGACTCTTCTCTCTTTCTTGCTATATTCATAAACAAAAGCATATTATTTTCATATACTTAAATCAGAAACTTAAAAGTCAACCAGAAACTAACAACATTGTAAAGCAATTTTCATCCAAATAAAAGAATAAATTTAAAAAGTTTAAGAGTCAACCTTTATACGTCTAGCCTTATCGGAAATAACTTTCCAATTCATTCTCCTTCCTATAGCCCTTTAATGATTGTGGTAAGTAGGAAAATGCTCCTCCCAAAGATAAACAGGCTCTAACCCCTCGAATCTGTGGGTATGCTACCTTATATAGCAAAGGGTTGCAAATTAGAATGGGACTATTAGTCAGTGTACTTTAAATTAGGGTAAACATCTTTGGATTACTTTGGCCACCTGATACAAAGAGTTGACTCATTTAGAAAAAATCCTGATGCTGGGAAAGATTGAAGGCAGGAGGAGAAGGGGACGATAGAGGATGGTTGGATGGCATCACTGACTCAATGGACATGAGTTTGAGCAAGCTCCAGGAGATGGTGATGGACAGAGAAGCCTGGAGTGCTGCAGTCCATTGGGTTTCAAAGAGTCGGACAAAACAGTGACTGAACAACAACAGGCCTACATGTGACTCATTGGAAAAGACCCTGATGCTGGGAAAGATTGAAGGCGGGAAGAGAAGATGAGATGATTGGATGGCGTCTCTGACTCAATGGACATGAGTTTGAGTAAGCTCCGGGAGTTGGTGATGGACAGGGAAGCCAGGCATGCTGCAGTCCATGGGGTCACAAAGAGTCGGACACGACTGAGCGACTGAACTGAACTGAACTGAACTGAATTATCCTTTATATGACTTGATACTATTTGAATTAATATTTATGTAACCATTTGTTCAAGACATATGTTTTCTCAAATAGACTATAAGCACTAGGAAATATGAGGCCAGAGAATATGTCTAACTTGTCTGTTATTGTATCTTAGAAACTTGCAGAGTAAGCAAACTTGGGATAGAGTAGCTTCTCAGAAAATATCTGTGAATGAGCAAAAAGCTAAATAAATACATCTATGCAGGATGTTTGGATGGATGGTTGGAATTGCAAAATATATTGATAGAGAGTCAAGCCTTTAAAACATGACTATGCCCTAGTTGGGTGTCCTTTTTTCTATTCAAAGCTGAAAATTCGATAGAAATTTGCAAGATGTGTTTTCAACGTGGATTTGTCTTAATCCTGACCAATGGGACAGTAAAAGTCCCAGTTGATGAGAATCATTTGCCATTCTACAACCATTTTTCTGTGATTCCATTTTTATACTTATGCACAGACACTCATCAGATCAAAATTCCTCTGAAGCTGAGAAAAGCTATTTCAATCACAAAGAAAACTGCGGTTGCTTAAAAGTGTTACTAAAACCCATCTTCTTCAGGCCTTCCAAAGAAAGATATAAATATATAGTTCTCGGAACATGAGTATTTTCTGAATTTCCTGGGAGCTGCAGAAGTTCTTTTTGGCACGTCTATAGGCATTTAAATTGACCAGTGGAAAAAACTGTCCCATCCGCCCTCCTCCCCACCCCACACACATAAAAGCAAATAGTTAAAGACCGTGAAGTTGCAAATCACAGAAAGTGTGGAAGTGTCAGTTGCTCAGTCATTCCTACTCTTTGCAACCCCATGAACTGCAACCTGTCAGGCTCCTCTGTCCATGGAATTTTTCAGGCAAGAATTCTGGAATGGGTTACTATTTCCTTCTCCAGGGGGTCTTCCTGAGAGGGATCAAATCTGAATCTCCTTCCATCACAGGCAGTGTCTTTACTGTCTGAACCACCAGGGAAGCCCAAATCACAGAATATTATCATATTGCTGAAGAAAATACCATACTTCAGATCCTCACCCTTTTCTCATAATCACATAAGACATCTATAACGTGATATGCTGCAGTCCATGGGGTCACAAAGAGTCGGACACAGCTGAACTACTGAACAACAACAGTGCTCAAGGTGATGGTATTAGGACCTCTTGGGGGTGATTAAGTCATGATACTGGAACCCTCATGAATGGGATCTGTACCCTTGTAAAAGGACTTCTTGGGGGTGATTAAGTCACGATACTGGAACCCTCATGAATGGGATCTGTACCCTTATAAAAGGCTGGCTCAGCCCTTCTGCCATATGAGGATTCAAGATGTCAGCAGTCTGCAGTCTTCTGGAAGATGGCTCTCACTAAAGTCTGATCATGCTGGCATCCTGATTTGGGAATTCTAACCCTCAAAACTGTGAGCAATAAATCTCTGCTGTTTATAAGCCTCTCAGTCTACAGTATTTTGTTATAGCAGCCCGAATGGACCAAGGCACCCACTTAATAAAATTATTGTGAGAATTTAGCAAAAAGTGATAATGGAAAAAAACACGTGTCTATGGAGCCTGCCTGGCACATATCAAAAGCACACGTGATAGGTGCTGGTAGTGATAGGAGAGTTTTAATAGCAGGAACAGTAAAGTGGTAATTGTACTACAAGTTGAAGAAATAGAATCAACTGTTCTTGTCTTTTTAATGTTTTCTCTGAATTTTTAGTTTTTAAAATATATATCTTGACATTCATAGTTTATTTTTACATAGAAATTTCATGGATTGGCCCATTGTGCATATTCTTAAAATAAACTTGCTAGTGAAGATATTCTAGCAATTTGCATGAATCATATATATCTTTTCAGAAACCATGTAACATTATGCTTAAATTTGGCATAACTAAGCAATAAAATCCCCAAATATTTCTGTGTACTTTTTATAACTGAAACCAAATGATGCACTGCTTTTAATGCACCGAAGATTCTGACACTGAAGAAAGAGAACCATTTTTTACAAAGACAGTATTTTGCTTGAAAATAGTCTACTTGCCTTAATAAACTTAATATTTATGAATACCTCAATTTCTACCTTGAATATGGAGCAAAACATGAATTTTGATTTATCCTTTGCAAATACAGAAGCCACTTTATATTCTTATTGTTAGAATTAATTCTCTATAGGCTATTAAAGAATTTATGTACTATAAATTTTTAATCACCTTTATAAAATAATAGAAGTATATTATCTATTCATTTTAATTATATTATAAAATCACAACATAAATGGAAGATATCTGGAGACTTCTATAATTTTTTTAATAATGGTCACATAGATTAAAAGAAATTATACACATTGAGGCATACTTGCAGTCATTAGAAATAAACTTAATAATTAATAGCAACTTACATATGAAGTTAATGGCCAGTTCAAGCCTCGTCACACTTCACACATGCTGTCAGCATCTCGATATTCTCTGCATAAAACGTACTGTCACCAACAGATAGGAAAATAATTGCCAACATTAGAGAATTAACTGTTTCATTTAGGAGGTCCAGCTGGCTAATGGGATTCACTTTGGTTTGTTGTCAGATTCAGCCTACCATATTTAATTTTTCTTCCTTTGAAAATATAGTTTTCGTAGAGATTCTGTGCAGATAATGCCAATGAGAATGGTACAGTGAAAAGTTGAAAACTTTGCACTCCTTGTTTAACAACACAGCTACAAAGAAAATATCATCATACTTTTGCATAGAGAATGTATTTGTAAGGGCTTATTGGTCCCAAGATGGATAATTTGGCCATGATACAATTCACAAGACACGTTTAAAGTTATAAATGTGGTCACAATGCCTCTCCTTCCTTCATTCCCTCAGTACATATTTGTTGAGTTACTCTTTGTTCTCAGCAGCAAGGAGCTTGTTCCCTTTACCTTGTAATCTGGGAGGAGAGAGACGACCCGGCCCTCTGTTAGTGAGGTAGTTCCATTGGGAGGGTGTGGAATCAGCTATTTGCTGGTAACTGGAGTTAAAAATTGAACACTGCAAGTTTGTATCTAGCTTCAAGGATGGTTTTCCCTCAAATTCAATTTATGATGTCATTTGATTTTGATTATTATTTAATGATACAAAGATGGATTCAAAGATGAGCACCACTAACGCAAAAGTTAATCCAGAGGGTGACATGTCAGAAAATAACAAAGGATTCCCAGGATAGAAATCAGAAAAGCTAAATAGAAATGTGAGATTAAAACTGCTGAAGATACAGATAGCAGATATTTTTAAACTCCCCCCCAAAAAGGATAAAGGAAATGTGCCTTTTCACAGTTGATAGGAAGAGCTCATAGCTGCTTCCAACAATTCAATTACATACAAATCTGAACTTATCAAGCATGACTTTTCCTTTTAAACTCAGCTTCTACCAAAATAAATGAAATATGAACTTGGAAGGTCAGGCTATCAACCTTCCATTATCTGTTTAGAGAATCTCTTTTTTCCTCTACACTCCCCTTAAAGGGTGGTATTCTCTCATAAAATTCAGCCTCTGCATCTTATTGGATATTTGTCCTTGAGAAAATTAACTTTTCCAAGCCTCAGTTTCACAAATTAGGAAGTGGGTGGTGGGGACTTGAATGAGGTAATGAATATAAAGTGCCTATGCCACTGCTTGGCATATGGCTAATGTCTAATAAGATATAAATTGTGGTTTTATTATTTTATTAAAGAATATCTGTTTATCAGTGACTACACTGGAATAGAAATTCCTATAGGTCAAGGGCCATCTGTTATTCATCTTTATATCCTTAATGTGTACTAATACTTTGAAACTACTTATAAAATATTTGTGCAATAAAACTGCACATTCTGATTATCCATCAGCCTGAAATGTCCTTACCAATACCTGATGATTTGCCTGAATTAATTTTCAAGATCCAGCTAAGTGGTTTTTCCCCAGAAAAGCTTTCCATGGCCTCTTGCCCACCTGCCCAATACAAGCAAAGAGAGTTGCCTCTCCCACTGTTATTTCAATAGTATTTTATTTTCTACACTATTCCAAGTATGAGAATATTGCAATTATTTGTTTATGTTGCTCCTCCAACCTACTCATCTCTTTATAGTTAGTACTTATACAGTGTCTGGCACAGAGAGAATTCTCAATATGCACTGGTTTATTTCTTCACTGATTTATTGTTAATGCTTATTGTAAAAATTAATCACTGTGTTTTCTCTAGGGATACTGAAGCCATAAAGAAACAAAATAGTTCAAGCTGTAATGAGCAGTATTTACGTTCCCATGTTGAATATAAGCTTTCATGTTATGTTAGATAGAAGAGAGAAAAAAGAATAATATTTAAATGTTCCAGATAAAATACGTGGGCTTCTTACCAAAATGTTGTGAGGACTAAGCTTGACCACCTTTCTAATTCTCTTTGATTGCTAATCTTTTTTATTTAACACACAATGTATTTATTAAGCTGGTAGCTGAGATGGTAAGGAATCGGCCCACAATGCAGAAGATCTGGCTTTGAATCCTGGGTGGGGAAGATCCCCTGGAGAAGGAAATGGCAACCCACTCCAGTATTTTTGCCTGGAGAATCCCATGGACAGAGGACCTGGCGGGCTACAGTCCAGTCCATGGGTTTGCAGAGAGTCGGACACAACTGAGCGACTAAGCACAGGACAGCACCGTCCCTGCATTACACTGGGCTGCCAGAGAAGTCACACTACTGCTTTTTGACATTGTTAGTTTCACTGGACTCTTTTCTAATAAATGTGGCTATCATCACATTTGCACTTGCTAGTGTTATTGCATAATTTTTTAAGTTCGTAAACTCAAATAATATCAGCAATCTCTTGTTTCCATTTGGTTTCAATCATAACTTACAGGCTGGTTCTAAATACTGGTCCCTCAACTTCTTTGTTGGCTATATCTCTGCTGTTTCCTGGGTAAGGTCTAGTCACCTCTCTGCTTGCAATTTATTGAATACCGGTATGTGACATTATTTGTCACCTTTATCTGGAATTTCAGTGTATATTCAGGTCTATAAAAATGATATTCTTCATCTATAGATCATTCAGTATTGTCTTAACTTTAGGATAATCTTTGGTTGAATTAGGAAAATAGATGTGTCCATAAAGATGAGATTAAAACCAAAAAGGTACAGAACGACCATTGTCATAATACTGGCCTTGGGAATTTGAGATACCTTGCCTTTGAATATGGTATTCAAGACCTGCCATTTCAATTCTTCTATTCAATATAAATGGAAATAAAATTTCTTCATATATCACTCCTTATGACAGTGATATTCCCCAACTCTTTTAAAGATCACACATTCATCTGTATTTGCCCTGAGAGCCTGAAAGAAGTCTGGTTTATGCTAGTTCTTTTGCTTTTCTCTTAATTTACTTTGAAAAAGTAAAATGAACTTTGTTCTACTTCTACTGAGGTTCATGTATTCAATTCTGGAGAAAACTAATTTATAGGGGCAGTCTTCTTTTATTCTCTCTGTTATTTTTATGATTATTATTAGTCTATCTAATGATAAATCATGTATAATAATAACACATAAATTACTGCTTGTTACTGCCTGGAAAGCCACAAGTATGCTTTTATCTCTTTTAAAACTTCTTCTAAACAAAGATAAGAGGATGATCACCTTTTCAAATAAACGAAATGTATCTCTCTTAAACAAGGAAGGATTTATGTTGACTGACACCTTTCAGTTATAAAGGATATGTGCTTGGTTTGCTAAACTTAAAAATAAAAATGAGCAATACACAAGATACCAAACAACTGGGAAAAGAGGTTTTTTTTCATCTTTCCATTCTTATTCAGGTTACATATCAAGAAGGGTCATTGGTGATGTGATTCCTTGTCTATACCTGCAAGAAAAAGTGAGGAAATTCAAAATGAATATATATATGTATATATATAATATATGTGTGTGTGTATGTGTATGCTCAGTCATGTCCAACTGTGACTTCATGAACTGTAGCCCACCAACTCCTCTGTCCATGGAATTTTCCGGGCAGAAATCCTGGAGTGGGTTGCCATTTCCTACTCCAGGGGATCATCCTGAACCAGGGATCAAACACACATCTCTTAAACCTTCTGCAGTGACAAGTGGATTTTTTACCACTGTGCCACCCGGGAAGCCCATATAATATATATACACATATATAATATAATTAAAAAGCATATTCCAGGAAAAAAGGCATAAAAATATATGGCACACGAAAGATTTTGAGTGCAGAAGCTTTATATTTTACTAAAGATTTTCCCCATTTTCCATTTTGCTTTCATATACAGGCACACCTTGTTTTATTGTTCTTTACCTTAGTTATGCTTTACAGAGATTGTACTTTTTACAAGTTGAAGTTTTGTGGCAACCTTGCATTGAACAAGTCTATTAGTGTCATTTTTCCAATAGCATTTGCTCACTTCATGTCTCTGAGTCACATTATAGGTGTTCTCTTAGTATATCAAATATTTCCTTTATTATTATATTTGTTATAGTACTCTTAGGTCAGTGATCTTTGCTGTTACTATTGTAATTGTTTTAGGGCACCATGAACTATACCCAAAGAAGATGGCAAACTTAAGTGATAAATGTTATGCATGTTCTGACTGCACCACTGACCTATTGTCCCCTGTCTGTTTCTCTTGCCTTGAACTTCTCTATGCCCTGAGACACAATGATAATGAAATGGCTTCTGAGTGTTCGAGTAAAAGGAAGAATCGCAGGTTTCTCACTTTAAATCAAAAACTAGGAATGATTAAGCTTAATGAGGAAGGCACATCAAAAGCCAAGATAGGCTGAAAACTAGGCATATTGTGCCAAACAGTGAAGTTGTAAATGCAGAGGGAAAGTTCTTCAGGGAAAGTGAATACGTGAATAATAAGAAAACGAAACGGCCTTATTGCTGATATGGAGAATAGATGATCAAATCAACCACAATATTCTCTGAAGTCAAAATCTAATCCAGAACATGACCCTAAGTGTCTTTCATTCTATGAAGACAGAGGAGTGGGGATGCTGCAGAAAAAATGTTTGAAGTTTTTTTGTTTGTTTGTCTGTTTTATGAGGTTTAAGCAAGGAAGCCATTTCCATAAGATAAATGTGCAAGGTGAAGTAGCAAATGGTGATATGGAAGCTGCAACAAGATTTCCTGGAGATCTAGCTAAGATAAATAATAAAAATGGCTCCACTAGACAACTGATTTTCAGTGTAGATGAAACAGCTTTCAGCTGGAAGAAGTTGCTGACTAGGACCTGCATTACTAGAGAGAGGTCAATGCCTGGTTTCAAAGCTTCAAATGACAGGCTGACTCCCTTGTTAGGGACTGATGAAACTAGTGACTTGGTTGAAGCCAATGTTCATTTACAATTCTGAAAATCTTGGGCTAAATAATTAAGCTAAATCTACTCTGCCTATGCTCTATAAATGGAATGACAAACCCTGGATGACAGCACACCTGTTTACAACATATTTAACTGAAAAGTGTAAGCCCATTCTTGAAAGCTCCTACTCAGAAAATGACTCCTTTCATATTAATAATATGACTGTTCATTAACAATGTACTTGATCACCAAAAGCTTCAATGGAGATGTACAATAAGATTTCTGTTATTTTCATGTCTGCTAGCACGAAATCATTCTGCAGCCCATGGATCATGGTGAAATGTTAACTTTCAAGTCTTTAAGAAATACACTTCATAAAGCTGTAACTAATATAGATGGATCTGAGCAAGTAATGAAAAATGAAAACCTTCTGGAAAGATTTTCCATTCTAGATTCCATTAAGAACATTTGTGATTTGTGTGATGAGGTAAAAATGTCAGCAGTAAAGGAATTTGAAAGCAGTGGATTTCAGCCTTCATGGATGACTTTAAGGAGTTTAAGACTTAAGTGGAGGAAGACTTAAAGAATGTTATCCATTCATACAATAAATAATTATGGAATGCTCACTTTCAGACAGATATTTTTCTCAGTGCTGGAAACTCAGCAGGGAACAAAGAAAAGTATCTGTACCAAATAATTTATATTTTATTGGATGAATCCATACAAACATTTTTAAAAGTGTGAAATTGATCAGATTGAGTTAAACGTAATGAGGAGAAGATAAAGTAGGGTAAATGAAATAAAGAGTGCCTGAAAGTAGGGATAAATATTTCTAATTCATATAATGTGATCAAAAAATTCCTTCTCATTTGATAAACAGCAAAGAAATTAGTGTGAATGGTGTTCAGTGTGTGAAAGGAAGTGTGATGGAAGATGTGGTAATATGATAGTAAGGGACCAAATACATAGGATCTTACTGATCATTAAAGTACTTTGTTTATCTCTATTAGCGAGACTAAGAAGCCTTTGGAGACATTTAAGAGAGATGCATGTTATGGTTTAATTTCTAAATGATTGTTATGACTGTGTCAAGAATGAGCAGCTGTAGTGTGTAATGGTAGAGGCACGGGGACAGATTAGGATGCTATTGTTTGCATTCAAGCAAGCAAAAGTCTGGCTTGGACCAGAGTGTTTGGTAGTCAGAGTAATGAGAAGTGGTGTGACTCTCAACATGTTATGAAGATATAAAAACCTGGACTTTCTAATTGATTGAAATTGGAGAGAGAAAACAAAAGTGGTCCTAGGATGCTAACCTGAACAACTGGGAGAACTAGGAGGATGGAATTTGTCCTTACTGAACGGGAAACATTGCAAAAAATCTAAGTTTGGGAGCCCGGTGAATTTAAATGAGAACACTATACAAATAAGAATATCTAAATGCAAAAAATATATATCTAAATGCGATTGGATATATGAGATGGTAATAGAGATGAACTAGGGCTAGAGATTTGGAGTCATCAACACATAAAGTGTAGTTAAAACCAAGAGACTGGATTAGCTCATTGTGGAGTAAGTATTGGTGGAACAGAGTTTTTAGAAGTAGAGCACTTTAAAATTCAAAGGTCTTCAAAGATCCATGGTGGGGGAACCAAGATCCCACATGTCTCCTGGCCAAAACACCAAACAGAAAACAGAAACAATATTGTAACAAATTCAATAAGGACACCGAAATATATATATATATTAAAAAAAAAGAAAGGGAAGTGATACCTTGTGTCAATGATGCTGGTAGGTAAAGTAAAATGAGGACAGAGATTTAACTCTAAACTTTTAGTAACCTGCAATTCAGTGGTAACTTGACAGGAGTATTTATAGTGTCAGAGACAAGTGTGATTGGAGCAGTTGCAAGAAAGAATGGGAGGAGAATTGTTAGGGGAAGCAAGTACAGATCTTTAATTTACAGTGGAGCTATAACCTGATAAGCCCATGGTAAGTTGAAATATCCTAAGTTAAAATGCATGTAATACACGTGATACCTAACCTACTGAACATCTTAGCTTAGCCTGGCCTGCCTTAAACGTGCTCAGAACACTTGCATTTACCTACATGTGTGTGAAATCACCTAACATGAAGCCTATTTGATACTAGAGTGTTGGAAATCTCATGTAATTTATTGTATACCATACTGAAAGTGAAAAGCAGAATGGTTATGTGAGTACAAAATGCTTCTAAGTGTGAGGTGGCTTACCCTTGGAATCATGTGGTTCAGTAGGAGCTGCGGCTGCCTACAGAGAGCATTGTACTGTATATCACTAGTCCAGAAAGGAGAGCAAAATTCAAAATCTGATTTTTTCATACTTTGAAATTTTGGAATTTTGAAATCAAATTCAAGATTTGATTAAAATCTACTGACGGCATATCACTTTTGCACCATTGTAAAGTTGAAAAATTGTAAGTTGAAAAATCGTGGAAAAACATAGCCAGTATTTTGTAATAACCTATAAGGGAAAAGAATCTGAAAAAAAATACATATATATAACTGAATCCCTTTGTTGTACTCCTAAAACTAATATAACATTGTAAATAAGCTTTATTTCATTAAAGTAATGATAAAAACAAAAATCATTAAGTTGGAGCTTCGTAAGTTGAGGATCATCATTAACAGAGTTTTTTGGAGTTTGAAACAGAAAGGGGAAGAAAATGATAGTTACACAGATAAAAGAGAGAATTGCTGAAGCAATGCCCTTGAGGATGGATGATCCCACTAACCTATCATGTTGACATATATGAAATGGGGGTAGAAGCACCTACTTCATAGAGTCCTTGTGAAAAATAAATACAACTATGCATGAAAGCACTTAGCAGTGAAAGTGGCACTCAGAGCCAAATAAATATCAGCTATTGTCATTGTTACCATTGAGAAAAATAAGGCTATCTGTGTCCCAACCACCAATCACATATGTCCTTATCAAAGAGAGGCATGTTCTGGCATGCACTGGGATGGCATTTTTAGACCTCTGGCCCATTTGCTAATATGTTTAAGCTTCTGAAGAGTAACCCTTATCCTGGAAGTTGTTTGTCTGACACATGGGCAGCCCGTGTTTTATTTAGATAAAACATGTGACTTGACAGCAGCCTTCTGGGATTCATCATTACCTAATAGGTTTCCTTAATGACCAATCAATTAATAACTTGTATTCGCAAAGTGCTTTGCCATCACTGTTTTTCTTTCAATTCTCTCAGAGAGATTACAGGAAGGCTTATTGACTCGCTTTAGCCTACATGGTCTGTAATATCAGGCACACTTGGGATCTGGGTCTCAAGAATCCTGCCGTTCTAAGGAGACAGGGTTAGACTCTCTCAATAGACATGCTCAAGAGCCAAGGGGATGGAAGATAGCATGATCACAAGCCACAGGAGGCCTTAAGAGCTCTTGGTCTGTAAAACAGTTCTGTGATTGTCCCCTGATCACTCTATTCATAGCCTTTCTCTAATAATGATGATTTGTTCATTAAATTATTGGCCAGTATCAGACATCATGGAGTAGAAGAGTTTAATATATGAGATACTTCAGCACAAGCATGATGAGATTTAATCTTTAAGTAAAGAGGAAGAAACGTCTTTTACCTTCTCTATAAACACAGTAAATACAGTGGTACAGATAGACACATACACATTTTCTAGCCCGTAGAAGAAACTTTTGGTACCTTATAAGAGAAATAATGAATAATAATATTGAAAGATTTAGAATTTGGAACTTTGTTAGGAGAGATTCTATTACAATCTTTTCTCATATAAATAACTTTCATTACATACTAGAAGAAAATAACTCAAAATGTAGACAGTGATTATATCTGCATGGGGAATTATATAAGATCTTTACTTTCTTCTGTATACATTTAATTTCCATATATAGTATACTGAATATACATCACTGCTAAATTTTCTACAAAGTAATACACACACAACCTTTAAATATGCTTCATTTTATCTATTATTTTTATCATAAGGAGGGAAGAAACTATCATTATAGAAATACTGCTTCTCTTGGGAAACATCCTCTCATTGTTTGAAGTTTTGATCTCTGCTGTTGTATCTTAGCTTTGTAATGACAAAATAAGGTTTATGTCAGTCTATTACATGAATAAGGGCTTCCCCAGTGGCTCAGTGGTAAAGAATCTGCCTTCAATGCAGGAGACATGGGTTTGATCCCTGGGTCGGGAAGATCCCCTGGAGGAGGGCATGGCAACCCACTCCAATATTCTTGCCTAGAGAATTCCATGGGCAAAGGAGCCTGGTGGGCTACAGTCCATCCGGTCGCAGAGTCGGACATGACTGAAGCAACTGAGCAACATCAGCATTACATAAATAAATGCGTCACAGAATATGGAATTACTACCTTAGGAGATCATATTCAATGTTGAAAATATCATGATATATTTAGAAAGACTCTCTGGCCATTTTACGTACAAGATAAATTCATTTTTCCCTAATATATATTTACATTCTGGCTAACATGAAGGTATATAAATGATTAGGCAATTTGAGTTTTAAATGTTACAGACAGTATATGAAAATACGGTAACAGAAATTTATTAAATATTACCACTATACAACATTCTGTATTATACAACATTCTGTACTATACAATGTGAAAAATAAAATATAAGCTACAGCCCCCATCCTCACCATTTCCTATAATTTAGGTCTTCCTCAACTTTTCCTGGGCTATTTCCATGAAATGATCACCTAATAGAATCTTGCTATATTTGAAATGTAAACATAATCATATCTTTGAAACTCTCCTCATCTCTCCCTCCCTACAGAATAAAGTCCAAACTTGTTAGCATGAAAACAACAGCCTCTCTTTTCATCTGCATCTTTTGCCAGCCCCTCTCAAATTTAGCTCTGGAGTAAGGCAGGACTGCTGGAGATCCTAATCCATATTTCTTAATTGTTGAAAACCTGAAGGGAAGAAGGTATGTGTTCAGTACTCTCAAAACATCCCATGGCATTTTAAAATCAATTTCTTATAAATAAGGCCTTTTCAAACTGCCACATGACCCAGCAATCCCACTGCTGGGCATACACACTGAGGAAACCAGACTTGAAAGAGACACGTGTACCCCAGTGTTCATCCCAGCACTGTTTATAATAGCCAGGACATGGAAACAGCCTAGATGCCCATCAGCAGATGAATGGATAAGGAAGCTGTGGTACATATACACAATGGAATATTACTCAGCCATTAAAAAGAATACATTCAAATCAGTTCTAATGAGGTGGATGAAACTAGAGCCTATTATACAGAGTGAAGTAAGCCAGAAAGAAAAACACCAATACAGTATACTAACACATATATATATGGTATTTAATTAATCGGTAAAGATAACCCTGTATGCAAGACATCAGAAGAGACACAGATAAATAGAACAGTATTATGGACTATGGGAGAGGGCGAGGGCAGGATGATATGGGAGAATGGTATTGAAGCATGTAAATTATCATATGTGAAACGAATCGCCAGTCCAGGTTCAATGCATGATACAGGGTGCTAGGGGCTGGTGCACTGGGATGACCCGGAGGGATGGGATGGGGAGGAGATGGGAGGGGGGTTCTGGAAGGGGAAAACATGTACACCCATGGTGGATTCATGTCAATGCATGGCAAAACCAATACAATATTGTAAAGTTAAAAAATAGATACATAAACTAATTAAAAAATTTTAAACAACAACAAAAATAAATAAGGCCTTTTCAAATTATAGTTTTTTCTTTTTTAAAAAGATTCATCTTTTTTTTTTTCTCTCTTTTGTGGAAAGAGCCAACTCTTATAGCTTTTCAACTCATTCATAGGCCCTGGCATTTCTGTTTTAAACAATATCTTAGCCATATACTTGGGCTTCCCAGGTGGTTCAGTGGTAAAGAATCTGCCTGCAATGCAGGAAATGCAGGTTCGGTCCCTGGGTCGGGAAGATCCCTTGGAGAAGGTAACAGCAGGAACAGTCCAGTATTCTTGACTGGAAAATCCCATGGACCAAAGAGACTGACAGGCTACAGTCCATGGGGTCGCAAAAGAGTCAGACCTTACTTAGCAACTAAGCAACAATGATGATCTATATACTCATGATTTTTTAAAATTTTAATTCTTGCCCCTTTGTTTTTAATAAAACACTGCACACTGAACCATTGCAGCTTTCAGAGACCCGCCTAAGTTCTCATACAAATTCTGCCAATGAGTTGTTTGGTCTTCTACATACCATTTAAAGTCTTTAAGCCTCCAAATCACCTCTGATAAATGGGGAAGGTAATACAACTTTAAGAGATGCTGTAATGGCTACATGCCATGGAGACCTAGCTGGACGGATGTACCACAAACAGTTTGTACTTTAACTCATGCTTAAATCTGAAAGACAAATACTAATTGCCTCTTTCTCTTTTTCCTGCCTTTGCAGACTTTAACTAATATAAGCCTTTAAAAGACAGTAAACAGGGTATTCACTCAAAAGAAGCAAAGTATACAAGTGCCAAACAGGCGTGACGGACCAGCGAACTCCCTTTGTTAGTGTGTGTGCTTTTCTGACCCTGCTGCCCTTGCCCGCCTCTTGGTGGGCTGACCTGACCTTAAACTGAAGTTTTTTTGTGGACTGTTATACATTCAACTGAGAAAATACACTCTCTGTGGGTGCTCAGTTACCTGATGAGCTCAAAGCATACTCTGCTAAATGGAAGAGGCCAGTACACCAACAGGCAAAAGCAAGGACTGATGGCTGATTGAATTCAGCCCCTAAAGGTATTTGTGTATGGGGTATAATAAAACGAGAGGCAGACAAGGATATGCTTACAGAAAAGTGATTTCAATGAGTGACCATAAACTCAAAGCTGAGCTAAGACAGTGTGAGGAAATCAGGGTGGGAGGGACTGTGAGAAGGTGGGGAAATCAGGGTATCACGTTAATAGATATCTGCATATTTCAAAACGGTGTAGGAATTTTAGTAAGACTGAGCTTGAAGGTTAGGAAATGGTGTGCAGAGAGTGGTTTGTTTGAAATGGGAATTATGGGGATCAACAGCACCTAGAGGAATATGGAAATGAAGATTTTTGAGCCCACAGTGCAAGCCACCTAATGGGCACCCCTTTTAAGAACTCTGCTTAAGCTGGATTTATTCCTCACTGGGCAAGTTACCTGGTACAAATAATTGCACAATTCTAAATGAGTTCCCTACTTTCATTTAAGCAAATGTTACCAACTTAGTTATTTCACTTTTATTCTCACACCAGGTCCTTAAATCTGTTCCAGCTATGCCTGTTTTCTAGCTTTTACTAAATAGTCTTAGCCAATTTAAATAGAAATATTTTTCCTCAACTCAAAGCAAGTGAGTATACATTTCCAGAAGAGATTGACTGCTACTTATTTTTTTATGCCTAAAGTATTTTGAAATATCTCATTATAATAGGTTTGGGAATCTCTTATCTTCCTGGATATAATATGTCTTTATTCCTAAATGGAAAGTTCCTGGCAGGTGGTTAAAGCCAGTGATAAAAATAAAATTAAAAAAAAAAAAACTAAAGCCAGGGCTCTGGCCTAGTTCTTTTTAATACTATCTTTCAGTCAGAATTCTCTCCTGAGCCTGCCTGCTAGTTTTTCTGAAATGCTTAACCCTTCAAAATATGACTTTAACCATATACCCTTTAGCCACAATTTTATTCCTGGAGGAAATGAGCAATATTTAGCCTCGACCCTCTAAGTAGAATCAGCGCTCAAGCTTCTTCCACCCTCGCCCTGGCTGTGATGGGGCCACCAGCCTGAATGGCTGTGACTTCCACTGGTACTCATCTGTCTTCTTCTCCTTCTTAACCTGGAAGGTTTTGTTTCACTAGGTGCTGTTTTTTAGGTTTTTTAGGTGAAGATAATGCAATAGGTTCAGTGCATTGTGTAAAGCTCCAAGGTAGCATTGTTAGAGACAGACACAGATGTTTTGAAGTGAACTGCTTAAAGCCAGGTTAGTTAGTGACAGAGCCTGAAATTTGGGTCTCCGGCTCCCTGTTCTAAGCAGTTTTGAATTTATTTACTGCCAGAAAAACAAACAGCAAGCAGTATCTCACTCCACACACACACACAAACGCACTAAATAAAAAGCACGCATCCATGGGCACAGAGAAGTAAACTTATTGTCAGTGTGCGCCTGATGAAGGCCGGATGCAGCTATAATGAAAGTGCCCAGTGCATGATCAGTAAGTATCTATAGGTTGAAGGGAATTGATTTATCATTCTTTATGATATTCCCACAGTGAAAACTGCACTGTTAGTCCCTTCTCCTAAAGGCATCTGAATATCTTCGATACTTATAAATACCTATCAGAAGTTTTGCACTACTTTTAATCAAAGTTCATTATTATTATTGTTGTTTTTTGTTAATGAGTGGTTTTAAATGACTACTCTGTGCATGATGTCATCTGTAATACAAACCCACCAAAGTAGATTGCAATAATCCTGTTTTACCGATGAGGAAACTGAGATTCAGAAAGTTAAGCAATCTGCCAAAAATCAGACAGAACTAAGGATTAATTGCATCCTCCTGAATGTGCATGCTTTTCCCAAAGGCGGAGACTGCTATCAGGAAGAGGATATGCTAGACTGTTTTTATACCTAAAGCATTAATTTTTAATAGTTTACCACAGAAAATATTCTCATAAAGATGAGCAAAAAGGAAATAATAAAAATGTAATTTTCCTTTCTGTCCGATTTATGGGAAACAATAAGGGGCCAGAGCAATTAAGCAAATATTCTAAACTTAGAATCCAACTAGGATTTCAAGTAAGTGAACTCGAACCAGTCAAATTGTTTACAAAATATTTGTGTTGTTTTTATGATAAGATTTCAACTTTAACACTATTAGATAGCAAATTTGCACAATCAGTTAAAAATCAATCATTTTCTCAGAATTGCAGACTAAATTAACTATTACTGTGATTTCCTAGATGATAATAATAATAATAATAATAATGTTATTTTCTTGGATTATAAGTACTTTATAAAAATATTCAATTTTAAACAAAAAGTTATATAAAATTTTTGATGAGAATGGACTCATTTTAAATGGTCAAAATTCCATTTATTTACTCAAATATAAGGAAATGCTGCTGTTTATTATCTTACCCCAAATTGGTCAAAATGTGTGACAAAGAAAAAAATCATATATAATTACTGTGATCCATCTTATATTCATTGTTTAAAAGAAGTGATAAAGATTTTCAAACTCTATAGACAGTTGTAAAAGCCAAGTGACTTTACTATAATCAAACGGTGTGAATACTAATCTTTCTTCTTTGATCAATAAATACATCTGTTTTCCACCTAAAAAAATGTGCACACAATTTTGTTGAGTATAAAAATTTTTGCTGAGGAAAAACTATGCCTAATTATTTTATCTGGTATCAATGGCCATTGTATTTTCTAGCATAAAAATCCTTAAGTATTTAAAAGACCCTAAAAATAATTAGGTAATGATATATAAATTATATTACTTTATGCTGTTTTGTTCAAATAAGGAAAAGTACCAAACAATAAGTATTGCTTCTAGTGCATGTAGATTTAAAATCTGTCAGGCACATGTCTACTTAAAATTGAAATGTTTATCTACTCCTGAACTAAGCACTATTTGTTCTTGTTTTTCATTTTTCTGTCATTAAGTCATGTCTGACACCTTCCAACCCCATGGACTACAATATACTAGGCTTCTCTGTCCTTCACTCTCCCAGAATCTGCTCAAATTCACGTCAGTTGTGTAGGTGTTGCTATCTAACCATCTCGTCCTCTCCCACCCTCTTCTTTTGCCCTCAATCTTTCCCAGCATCAGGGTCTTTTCCAATGAGTCATCTCTTCACATCAGGTGGCCAAAGTACTGGAGCTTCAGCTTCAGGATCAGTCCTTCCAAAGAATATTCAGGGTTGATTTCCTTCAGGGTTTATTAATAGCAATTTTATTATATTTTAAAATACCATTTTTGCTATATTTGTTAAATGAATCCTACCATGAGCTTCTTAATACGTATATTGTGTGTGTTAGTAGCTCAGTTGTGCCAGACATTTTGTGACCCCATGAACTGCAGCCCACTAGGTTCCTCTGTCCATGGGATTTTCCAGGCAATGATACTGGAGTGGGTTGCCATTTCCTTCTCCAGGGGATCATCCTGACTCAGGGATTAAACCTAGACCTCCTGCACTACAGGCAGATTCTTTACTAACTTAACTATGAGGGAAGCCCAATATGAATATTGTTGATAATTAAATTAAAAGATTAAAATAATACTTAAGTTCTAATAATAAAGTATTGCTAATATAGAATACAGTACAAAGATTATATGAGTAAAAGAACAAAACTCTCATTATTTTTGTATCATATATTTGCCTAAACTGAAAAACAAAAGAATATATAGATACATTTCTAGAAATAAGAGTTTATCATATAGAGTTTAACTATATAATAGTTAAAGCAAATAGTTGTAAAATAAAAATGTTTTAATGGGATACTATTTAATACAGGATAAAAGAATCCTGAACCCAAGATTAAGACTTTATTGAAGGAAAATAGTAATTTTTTTTCAAAGGCAGTAAAGATGTTTCAAATAAATGTACTATACTGTGTTTGGGCTTCCCCGGTAGCTCAGCTGGTAAAGAATCTGCCTACAATGCAGGAGACCCAGGTTTGATTCCTGGGTCGGGAAAATCCCCTGGAGAAGGAATACACTACCCACTCCAGTATCCTTGGGCTTCCCTATTGGCTCAGATGGTAAAGAAACTGCCTGCAATGCGGGAAACCTGGGCTTGGTCCCTGGGTTGGGAAGATCCCCTGGAGGAGGGCATGGCAACCCACTCCAGTATTCTTGCCTGGAGAATCCCCATGGACAGAGGAGCCTAGTGGGCTACAGTCCATGGGGTTGCAAAGAGTCAGTCCAACATGACTGAACGACTAAGCACAGCACAAAATACTGTGTTAATGAAATGAAAAACTCAATTTTGTAAAGATGACAATATCAAAAATTATCTCAATCATATTTTAACACTAGTTGTAATTTTTTACTTTTGTGAAACTTGACAAGCAAATTCCAAAAATTATATGAAGTACAAAAACTCAAGAATTATAAATATTTTCATGAACAAAAAGAACACGGTGAAGAATATGCCTTGTAAAATATAATGACAACTATAATACAGTTTTATTTTTACAAGAGGATGGAATTTAAATAAAGAAATCCTGACACAAATCGGCTTACAGATAAGAGAAACAGATTAGAGGAACTAAAACAGGTCCATATATTTATGAGTGCTTAATTTAAGGCAGAGGTGAGATTTCAGATCCGTGCAAAATTGAATACCATGTGGAAAAAACAGAAATTTTACCCCTACTTCAAATCATATTAAAAAATATATTCAGGTGGATGAAACTCCTAAGTATATAACATTTTGGAGAATATTTTCATAAACCTAGAGTAGATAAGAATTCCTTTAAAAAAATGTAAAAGGGGGAAGCAAATATTGAGGAAGATTGATCTTTTTAAAATTTATATTAAAATTATGAAATTTTGTTCTTCAAAACATTCCTTAAATATAGTATCAAGATAAACCTTGGAATGGAATAAGATATTTAGATATTTCAAACACATAACTAAAAAAATCTTGTATCCAAAAGTAAGAACAAAAATATAAACAAAAAAACAAATAAACAAAAACATATATACAAATAAACTAGAAAAATTGGAAAAGGCCTGAAAACTTTTCACAAAAGAGGAAATCCAAGGGGAAAAATTGCTCAATATGATTAGTATTGGGAAAATGCAGATCTAAAACTAAATATAGTCTGACATTCCTATTATCCTCCATTATTAGGAAGATAATTTCAACAATCTGACGATACCAAGTTATAATGGAATGAAAGGAAAACTTATACCTGCTGAAGAGATTGTATATTTTCACAACTCTTTGCAACCCCATGGACTGCAGCACGCCAGGCCTCCCTGTCCATCACCAACTCCCTGAGCTTACTCAAGCTCATGTCCATTGAGCTGGTGATGCCATCCAACCATCTTGTCCTCTGTATCCCCTTTTCCTGCCTTCAATCTTTCCCAGCATCAGGGTCTTTTCAAATGAGTCAGTTCTTCACATCAGGTGGCCAAAATATTGGAGTTTCAGCTTCAACATCAGTCCTTCCAATGAATATTCAGGACTGATTTCCTTTAGGATGGACTATTTGGATCTCCTTGCTGTCTGAGGGACTCTCAAGAGTCTTCTCTAACACCACAGTTCAAAAGCATCAATTCTTCAGCAATCAGCTTTCTTTATAGTCCAAATCTCACATCCATACATGACTACTTGAAAAACCATAGTTTTGACTAGACAGAACTTTAGTAATGTCTTTAAAAACTAATGTCTCTGCTTTTAAACATGCTGTCTAGGTTGGTCATAGCTTTTCTTCCAAGGAGCAAGTGTCTTTTAATTTCATGGCTGCAGTCACCATCTGAGGTGATTTTGGAGCCCAAGAAAATAAAGTCTGTCACTGTTTCCACGGTTTCCCCATCTATTTGCTGTGAAGTGATTGGACTGGATGCTATGATCTTAGTTTTCTGGATGTTGACCTTTAAGCCAACTTTTTCACTCTCCTCTTTCACTGTCATCAAGAGGCTCTTTAGTTCTTCTTCGCTTTCTGCCATAAGGGTGGTGTCACCTGCATATCTGAGGTTATTGATATTCCTCCCAGCAATTTTGATTCCAGCTTGTGCTTCATCCAGCCCAGCATTTCTCATGATGTACTCTGCATATCAGTTAAATAAGCAGGGTGACAACATACAGCCTTGATATACTCCCTTCTTGATTTGGAACCAGTCTGTTTTTCCATGTCCAGTTCTAACTATTGCTTCTTGACCTGCATACAGATTTCTCAGGAGGCAGGTCAGGTGGTCTGGTATTTCCATCTCTTTCAGAATTTTCCTCAGTTTGTTGTGATACACACAGTTAAAAGTTTGGCGTAGCCAATAAAGCAGAAGTAGATGTTTTTCTAGATCCATCTTGTTTTTTCAATGATCCAACGGACTTTGGCAATTTGAACTCATGTTCCTCTAACTTTTCTAAATCCAACTTGAACATATGAAAGTTCATGGTTCAGGTACTGTTGAAGCCTGACTTGGAGAATTTGGAACATCACTTTGCAAGCGTGTGAGATGAGTACTATTGCACGATAGTGGGAACATTCTTTGGCATTGCCTTTCTTTGAGATTGGAATGAAAACTGACCTTTTGCTGTCTTGTGGCCACTGCTGAGTTTTCCATATTTGATGGCATATTGAGTGCAGCACTTTCACAGCATCATCATTTAACATTTGAATAGCTCAACTGGAATTCCATCATTTCCACTAGCTTTGTTCCTAGGGATGCTTTCTAAGGCTCCCTTGACTTCACATTCCAGGATGCTGGCTCTAGGTGAGTGATCACAGCATCATGGTAATCTGGGTCATCAAGATCTTTTTTGTATAGTTTCTGTGTATTCTTGCCACCTCTTCTTAATATCTTCTGTCTCTCTTCGGTCCATACCATTTCTGTCTTTTATTGTGCCCATCTTTGCATGAAGTGTTCCTTTCTTATCTCTAATTTTCTTGAGATCTCTAGTCTTTCCCATTCTATTGTTTCCCTCTGTTTCTTTGTGCTGATCACTGAGGAAGGCTTTCTTATCTCTCCTTGCTATTCTTTGGAACCCTGCATTCAAATGGGTGTATATTTCCTTTTCCACTTTGCCTTTAGCTTCTGGTCTTTTCTCAGCTATTTTTAAGGCCTTCTCCTCCTTACACTTACTCTTCCTCTTCCTTACACTTCTATTGTCATTTAAATTTTTCTCTATTTCTTTGTCTTATTGCCTGTGTTAGTAGCTTAGTTGTGTCTTACTCTTTGTGACCCCCACGCACTGTAGCCTGCCAGGCTCCTCTGTCCATGGAATTTTCCAGGCAAGAATACTGAATGGAATGCCATGCCCTCATCCAGGGTATCTTCCCAACCCAGAGATCGAACCAGGATCTCCCATATTGTAGGAAGATTCTTTTCCATCTGAACCACCAGGGAAGCCCCTCTCTTATTGCAGAAGAAACTTTGTAACAAAGGTCATTAAGTTTCCTTTCTAAAGATAATGGGATGGCAGTATAGTACAAACCATTTACTTCTTATTCCAGTGAACTTGCTGAATCTTCGTGGTATTTTTTGGGTTCAAAAGACCTTTTAGATAAACATAATTTGAAGTGACAGGCAGATCTAGGGGGCATTATCACTTCAGGCAGGGTTTTCTAAGTGCTCTGAATGCGCTCTATCACAGCATGCATATTTCTAAGAGATAAAGAAAGATGATTATTTAAGGCCTCCAGGAGAAATGAAGTTTCATTGAGCATTTTGAGAAGGGGACAGAGGGTGAGGAGAGAGAGAGAAATTTAGGCTTATCACCTTAACAAGGACAATCACAGTCACACATATGAACATCAGAAATGCGACAGAAACAAATGAGAGAAGCTAAGGGGTCAAACATGCTAGTCCATTTACTGCTTGCTCAGGGAACAAAGAAAATGTCTTATTATCCTTAATATCAATAGTAATAAGATCTTTGAATATAATACATGCTTCTTGGCAACTGCTGTTTTTTCTCCAGGGGCTAAGGAAGAATTCACCTTTCATCAGAAAAGAAAGATAGATGGTACTTAAACTGCTTTGCAAATCAGAGTACCAGATAACTCAATTCCTTCCTAGAATGCTAAATGAGTTTTTATTCTCACTCAAAGCAGCCAAGGGAGTGTAAATAAGACACAAGTTCATTATTGTCTTTCATGCCTCCTACAACTTTAGAAATGTGGTGGTGCATTAAATTTAAAAACAGCTTATTTGTAGAGCATTTGACAAAAATTATCTTCTAAAAGTTCTGTACTAAGTTTTTTTTTCTTTTATTTTGACAAGTTGAAAACAAAACACATATCTAACAGAGTTTAATGGACACATTCTTTGTTAAAATTAATTTGAAGAATTTTCAATTAAGATTGAGACTTGATTGCTAATAAAAATAAAGAACTGGGATACAAGCCAAGTCTCATAAAGATTGCCTATTTGTTACATTTATAGTTGTTTATATTATTTATAGATTTAAAATTGTATATATTTTTTATATTTCATCAATACAGAGCACCTCACTGAAATGTTAGTAGTTAAATGAATGTTTTATACAGTTAAGCAATATGGTTAAAGGTATAGATGTTCTGGATAGATAAAGATATTGACAGGTAGAAAAATATTTCTTGGAGAAAGAATTTCCCTGGACACCAATGTTACTAATATTTATCATCCTAACATAAATATAATATGCAACTTTCTGCATTATTGCTTTAAAATTTATTTTCAATATTGAAATTGAAAGTGTTAGTTGCTCAGTTGTGCCTGATTCTTTGCAACCCCATAGACTGTAGCCCAGGCAAGGATACTGGAGTAGATTGCCATGCCTTCCTCCAGGGGATATTCCCCACCTAAGGATTTAACCAAGTCTCCTATATTGCAGACAGATTCTTGACTGTCTGCACCATCCTGAAATCAATCTCCTAGCCCATTGCCTAGCCCACAATCCTTGTTTCTCCAGGCCTTGTTTCCTTATCCAAGTCAATTTACTTATCCCCCAATCAAAACTCCTCTTTTTCAGCTCACTGATTATTTTACTTTCTCCCATTTAGTCTTCTGTGCTTGAAATAGTTTGCCTCCCTAGGACCTTCCATTGTTCTGAAGAATATTTTCAAGTGAAAATAGTCATAATA
This sequence comes from Giraffa tippelskirchi, assembly GCF_054371585.1. Taxonomy (NCBI): domain Eukaryota; kingdom Metazoa; phylum Chordata; class Mammalia; order Artiodactyla; family Giraffidae; genus Giraffa; species Giraffa tippelskirchi. The sequence continues at coordinate 86,227,791 of NC_137285.1, read as the reverse complement.
TTAATAACTGCAATTTATTATTATGCATAAGACTATACAAATATTTCATATGATTTATGTCATTTATTCCTCATAAGTGAGAGTTGTTATAATGATTCTTTTTTACTGATGAAACAACTGAAGCTTAGAAAAGTTGCATCAGTTACCCACGGTCAGATGCTATCTAATTGAAGTCTATACTCCTAACCAAAATTCTCTAGGGCTAGTTTAGCTTACTTCTGTTTATCCTCCTCTTAGAGACTGCTGTGACTCTTTGTAGATACTTATTTCAATTTACATACATTTTTTTCAGTTATTTTCCATTATAGGCTATTATAAGGCATTGAATATATTTCCCTGGATGGTGGAGCCTGGTGGGCTGCCGTCTATGGGGTCGCACAGAGTCGGACACGACTGAAGCGACTTAGCAGCAGCAGCAGCATGCAGTAAATCCTTATTGCTTATCTATTTTTTGTAGTGGTTTGTATCTGTTAATCCCATACTATTCGTTTATCCTCTCTCCTCTCCCTTTCCCCATTGGTAGTAATAAGTTTGTTGTCTGTGTCTTTGAGTATGTTTCTATTTTATAAATAGGTTCCCCTGTACTATATTTTAGATTCCAATATAAGCGATAACAAGTAATATTTGTCTTTCTCTGTCTAACTTACCTCACTAAGTGTAATACTCTCCAGTCCATCTATGCTGCTAAAATGGCAATATTTCATTCTATTTTTTATGGCTGAGTAAAATTCCTTATTCAATTTTATTATAAATCATGAGCTTGAGAGATTAATTTTGCATGATTCTCTGTGTCCAACACTTGGCATTGATAACAAACACAATCAAAGCTAAAACTCTGTTTCTGAAAATAATATAATGAATATAAGAACAAAGAATGAATTAATAATTTTAACGTGGTTCTGTATTTCTCAGTTCTTTGATTCCTTGTCTTTTGATTTTTATTTGCTATATCACTGCTCTAAATTTAAATACAGTCTTATTTAAAATAGTAACTGTATCTTCTTTATTATATATATCAATCCTTGTATCAGTCCAAACTCATGAACAAATGGAAAAAAATCCATATTTTACTTATACCTAAATTTGATAAATTTGAGAAGCATGAAGGGTATAGTATAAATGAGAAATCAAAGTGAGGTCCCAAAATAAATGTCAAGAAAATCCATTTCCCTATTCTTATATTCTACGGGCTTCCCGGGTAAAGAACCCACCTGCCAATCCAGGAGACATAAGAGATGCAGTTTCCATCACTGGGTTGGGATGATCCCTTGGAGGATGAAACTATTTTCTATAGTTTATGATCCTATACATTATAAATCATAGACAGGACAGGAGAAAATGATAATACTTTTGATAAAAATGCAAGTAATTGGATAGTATGATTTTTGTAGAAATGTATCAGAAAAACAATAGATAACAGTGGCAAGAGCACAGTTATTTAGCCAGAAGATTCTAGGGTGTTTTGAATTATCTAGTTACTTGCCTGCACAAGTCACTCAATTTTTCCAACTAATATGTAAAAGGATCTGACAATTTCTAATATACCACATGTTTAAGAATCCAATGAGATAGTATATATAAACTTGTTATAAAACCACAAAATATTGTATAAAATGTGCATTTCTATTTTATAAATTGTCAAGCAATCCACAATCAATCTCACTTTCTAGCTGAGTTTCAAAAAAGAAATAGCCTAATAAAAGTATAACTGTAGGAAGCTGAATGGGAGGTGAGATAAAGGATGAAGTAACGGTCAGTGAGGTTGGTGGGAGCAAGATTAGAAGAAACTCAAAGACTCTACAGAAACCAAATGAAAATACTACATTCTATCAGATTCCAATTTCCCGATATTCTGGAAAAGGCAAAACTATGGAGACGGTAAACACGCTAGTGGTTGCTGGAGGTTAGAGAAGAGGAAGGGATGAATAGGCAGTACAGTGAGGAAGTTAAACCACTCTGTACAGTATTGCATTGATGGGTACATGTGATGGGTACCCATAGACTATACCACACCCAGAGTAAACCCTAGTGCAGGCTACGGACTTTGGGTGATAATGATGTGTCCATGTAGGTTCATTCATTCTAACAATGGTACCACTCTGGTGTGGAATATTGATAGTTAGGGAGGTGATATGTGTGGGGACGGGGGTATAGGGGACTCGGTACTTTCCAGTCACTGTTTCTGTGAACCTAAACAGCTCTAAAAAATAAAGGTTATTAATTTTTAAAAAAGGCAAAGGTGGGAGATACTGTGAGTGAATCTGAGACTCATATTCTCATCTCAAAGAAACAAATGTTATAAATAATCTTGTAAAAAAAAAAAAAAAGTAGTACGTGCAATAAAAGCCTAAATATCTAGGTCCTTTCATCTGTTACAAAGTTTTAACTCCCCAGAACCCAGATCAGTGTCTGGCACATAGGTCATACTTAAAAAATATTTTGGAACAAATGAACAAATGAGTCAATGAATGGACCATACTTCCCTCTTATGGTTGTTGTATCAAATAAAACTAATGTATCATAAGTACTTTGTGAATCATAAAGAAATAGATATATGAAAACACTACTAACAGGAAGTCCATATTTAGGTTTATAATTTAATAAGAGTATCAACAAAGCTTTTCAACAATTGAATAAGTTACTTTCAAACTACTGTGCTCTTTACCCTTTAAAATATTCAAACATTGAAAGTGAATGACCCTTTATCAGATAAGCACTAAAAGTAACTCCTGATGTGAGTATAAGCCTGAATTCATGAAGTCCCACAAAATTTTAAGATTCTACAATTCCATCATGAATAATAGCTAACGATTATTGAATATTTACTGAGTGTTAGACCTGGGGCTAATCAATTTTCACTCCCTCTCAATCCTTCTCAGATAATCCTTTGAGATACATAATGCTATTATATCCATAAAATAAAAGCTCAAAAAAGTTAAAGAACTTGTCTGCATCACAAACTGAGAGGTACCTAGGGGAGGACTTGAAACCAGATTTATCTGACTCCTGAGCCTTCCCTTGAAAGTCTTCATCACTACATTACACTGTGTCATGAGCATCAATATCTCCTTGATCAATATTTAAATCTTAATTCCAAATCTCTTACAAAGTGACTGTCAGTAGCTGTTTGGTGATTCAAGTCTATTAAATCAATCTTACCAAACTGAAAGTAGCATTTCTGATTTCATTAATTTCTTTAGCTAAAAAATGGTTCATCATGCAGGAAAAGAAGCAAAAAATTAATAGATGATATTTTGGAGTTAAAAAATGAATACTTTTTTTAAAAAGGTGTCACCAACATTTAATATTCCAGCAGTACGGCTGAAGACTAAGAAACCAATTAGAGAATCAGGCTTCATTTGACCAGATATTATTGTAAACTTTACATTAATATTTATGTAGATGTTTAATACCCTAGGCATATGGAAATGTTTCATGTAAAAGAAAAAGAAAATATTTCAGGTAAACATCTGATTACCAGTCCTACATTTTAAAGAAGCATATTTTAAAGGTACTTCATGTTTCAGGATAGTATGGAAAATATTCTGCTGTTCATTTCATATAGCTCAGGGTAAGCTCAACTACCATCCTAACTGGAGTTGTCCTCCATAGAAGGAAGTTGGTTTAATGTAGGCTGTCTCTCACTGACCCTTGGCAATTATGCCAAGAATACATTTAAAATTAATCTATGCTCACCCAAATACCCATTTTAGCAAACAAATAAATAAATAAATAATATTTTAGAATTTCATGAAAAACAGTTTTTTCTTCCTTCTTTTGAGTTGAGTCTGTCAACATTTGTCTAACCCAGAAGAGGAGATAAAGCAGAGTATCTTCTAGGTTTGCGCCATCACCTACATTTGTGTATAGTTGCCTAGTGGTATCTTTTTTTTTTTTTGATTCTTTGTGACCCATGGACTGTACCCTGCCAGGCTCCTCTGTCCACAGAATTCTCTAGGCAAGAATACCAGAGTGGTCACCATACCCTTCTCCAAGGGATCTTCCTGACTCAGGGATCAAACCTGCATCTCTTAAGTCGCCTGCATTAGCAAGTAGGTTCTTTACCCCTAGCACCACCTGGGAAACCCCAGTTGGGTCATATGGTAATTCTATTCTTAATTTTTTGAGGAATCTTCATACTGTTTTCCAGCCTAGTGGTATCTTGAGAGAGCAGCTTGCCTGATTGATTACCCTATTTGATAAGATATCTAAATTATAAGCAAAGATCTCTCTCATTGGGTTTTCTGTATGGGTTTCCTTATCAGATTGGTGCAAAAGTAATTGTGGTTTCAACCATGAATTTTAAGTCATTATAACTAGGCTCAAACACATCTTTATTAATCAAAATAGGAGCCATTAAAATCAACACATTTTTGCCAAGTTAAGTAAGTTTGTGTATTCGTGCAGCATAAAAATCTGTGCTTCATGATTCAGGGAACTCTTGGAAAGCATTTTCTGCCTCCTGCTGGTTGCGCAAGTGATGTTCCTGCAGAAAGTTGTTGAGATGCTTGAAGAAGTGGTTGGTGAGAGATCAGGTGAACATGGTGGATGAGGCAAAACTTCATAGCCAAATTTGTTCAACTTTTGAAGTGTTGGTTGTGTGACATGCTGTCGGGCATTGTGGTGGAGTACAACTGGGCCCTTTCAGTTGACCAATGTCATCTGCAGTCATTGCAGTTTTTGGTGCTTTTCATCCATTTGCTGAGCATACCCTTCAGATGTAACGGTTTTGCCAAGATCCAGAAAGCTGTAGTGGATCAGATGGGCAGCAGACCATCAAAGAGTGACCATGACCTTTTTGAGTGCAAGTTTGGCTTTGGGAAGGGCCTTGGAGCTTCTTCTTGGTCCAACAACTGAGCTGTTAGTTGCTGGTTGTTGGATAAAATCCACTCTTCATGGCATGTCACAATCCAATCAAGAAATGGTACACTGCTGTTGCATACAATAAGAGAACATGACACTTCTCTTTGAATGACAATTTCTTTGAATAGCGGTCAGCTCATGAGGCACCACTTATAGGGCTTTTTCAACTTTCCAATTTGCTTCAAATGCTGAATGACGATAGAATGATTGACAGTGAGTTCTTTGGCAACTTCTCACGTAGTTGTAAGCGGATAAGCTTTGATGATACTCTCAGTTGGTTGTTGCTAACTTCTGATGACCAGCCACTGTGTTCCTCATCTTCAAGGCTCTAGTCTCCTTTGCAGAATTTCCTGAACCACCACTGCACTGTATGTTTGTTAGCAGTTCCTGGGCCAAACGTATTGCTGATATTATGAATTGTCTCCAGTATTTTATGAATGATTTTGAACTCAAACTAAAAAATTCCTCAAATCTGCTTTTTCTAACATCATTAATATCCAGTTCCAGTTCAGTCACTCAGTCATTTCCAACTCTTTGTGACCCCATCGACTGCAGCACACCAGATTCCCTGTTCATCACCAGCTCCCAGAGCTTACTCAAACTCATGTCCATTGAGTTGGTGATGCCATCCAACTGTCTCATCCTCTGTCATCCCCTTCTCCTCCTGCCTTCAATCTTTCCCAGCATGAGGGTCTTTTCTAATGAGTTGGCTCTTTACATCAGGTGGCCAAAGTAATCACGTTACTATCATACTAGTTAATCAATAATAACAAATTGAGTTAAGAAATTTGCTTTTTTGTTCTGAAGGATAGAAATCTGATTGATGCATGTATACAACAGAAGAAACATACAAGACCAGGGGTAATCAGAGAGGGCTTCTCAAAGGAAGTGGCACTTGAACTGAGAACTAGCCAAAGGGAAGATGGTTACAGAGGAGTGAAGGAACATTCTAGACCCAAAGCTTTGTTGCTGGCACTGGTGTGCTGCATTTTTTTTCATTTGAGGTACAGAAAGATATTCATTAAGAGCTCTGAATCTGAAAAAATGATTTGCCTCATCTGTGAAGAATGAAGCATGAAACAATGCCTGACATATGGTAGAGACTCAGCAAATATTTACCAAAACCAAAGGAAGAGAAAACAGGAGAGCTGGGTTCAATCCCTGTTTTGGGAAGATCCCCTGGAGAAGAGAATGGCAACCCACTCAAGTATTCTTGCCTGGAGAATCCCATGGGCAGAGAAGAGTCTGGTGGGCTATGGTCCATGGGGTCAGAAAGAGTCTGACATGGCTGAGCGACTTTCACTGACTCACTCACTCAACAAATATTTAAGTGAATGAAAGAATGAAAAGCAGTTGCTAGTATAAGATTATGAAGCTCAGTTGGTAGCTGAACTTTCTATGAATCCAGAGGTACCAAGACTGCCCTAAAAACTGCAAAAACCCCTGAATCATCTTATTTAAAGATGCCAAAGGCAACGGTGTGCTTTTAAATGGCCATCCTCCAACTAAAGACCTGAAAAGGACTATGAAATTTTAAAGAATGATTCATATTATTTTAGTCAATTTTGATATTACAGAAGCATTTTTGCTTTTAAAGCACATGAAGAACCATAATTTTGTCTCTCAAGTAAAGTGAATATGATTTAAGTAATTAGATTTATTGATATATTCCCAATTCAGATTATTCTCACTGAAAGCAAATATACTTTATCTTTTTTTCTCCATATCAGGTTAGATTTAAAATTTGTAGCTAATCTACTGAAATGTTTCCATCCATATAAATATCTACCACTCTTATTTTTACCTTATATCTTGTGTTCATACTGGCTGGCCTTCTCTCCATACCGATGCCCAAAGTCACTCTAGTCTCAAGGTCTTTGTAACTGTTATTCCCTCTGACAGGAATATTATTCCATATTCTGAAAGGTTTGGCTGCTTCCTTCTTATCCTTTAGAAGTTAACTATGTGTGTGTGTGTTTTAGTCGCTCAGTCATGTCTGACTCTGTGACCCGATGGACTGTAGCCCTCCAGGCACCTCTCCCCATAGAATTCTCCAGGCAAGAATACTGGAGTGGGTTGCCATTCCTTCTCCAAGAAGTTAGCTATGTTACTATATTAAAAGACTTTCCCAAGAGAATATGACTCAAGTAAGCTAGTATGGCACAGTGCATGGCTTATATCAGGCACTCCAAAAATAACTGATAATGTTATTTTTAATGTTAAATAGCAAATGCCAACTGAATGCCTTCTATTATTCTTAGTGCAATGATAGCCACTTAACTCATTTTGGATTCTTACACATATCACACAAACATTGTTGTTGTTAAGTTGCCCAGTAGTGTCCAACTCTTTGTGACCCCATGGATTATAGCACGCCAGGCTTCCCTATGCCTCACCATCTCCCGAAGTTTGCCCAAGTTCATACCCATTACATCAGTAATGCCATCCAGCCATCTTATCCTCTGATGCCTTCTTCTCTTCCAGCCCTCAATGTTTCCCAGCATCAGGGGCTTTTCCAGTGAGTCGGCTGTTCGCATCAGGTGACCAAAACACTGGAGTTTCAGCTTCAGCATCAGTCTTTCCAAAGAGTATTCAGGTTGATTCCCTTTAAGATTGACTGGTTTGATCTCCTTGCTGACCAAAGGACTCTCAGGAGTCTTCTCCAACACCACAGTTTGAATGCATCACTTCTTTGCTGCTCTGCCTTCTTTATGGTCCAACTCTCACAAACTGTACATGACCACTGGGAAAACCATAGCCTTGACTATGCAGACCTTTGTTGGCAGAGTAATATCTCTGCTTTTCAAAACACTATCTAGGTTTGTCATAACTTTCCTGCCAAGAAACAATCTTCTGATTTCATGGCTGCAGTCACTATCTGCAGAGATTTTAAAGCCCAAGAAAAGGAACTCTGTCACTGCTTCCACCTTTCCCCCTTCTATTTGCCATGAAATAATATTAGGAACCCTGATTTTACAAATGGATTATTCAGAGATATTAAATTGCTTGCCCAAATCACTCAGCCCATAAGTGGCTGAGTCTGTTTGTCTAAATTAAAAAAAAAAAAAGAAAAGAAAACCTGTGTGGGATTTTTTTTTTGGTACTATATATTTTTTGTTTGTTTGTTTAAAAGAAAGACAATGTACAAATAATGCAATTAATAGACTTACATCAAAGAAATTAAGGTGGTTGGACTAATATGATTTTTGTCTGGACAACAGCTTCATATTTCTCCAAACGTTTCTATTTGTGACATTGTTTAAACCCTAAACTCAACTGAAATTTTAACTTACACTTGACTTCCTTATGTGCATTTGTCAATACTGACTTAAAATTTCTCAAATACTGATAGTTATTCCGACCACCCTGTTATTAACCAGGTTTTTTTCACAAGAGTGAAAAAGGAATCAGTGAATATCTCAGGGCACTGAGAAAGGTCTTATATTCTCTGTCATCCTTAGAGCAGGACACAGCGCCCTGTGCATCTATGGTTGCATGCAAATTAGAAGCTGGGAAACCGGGAACCTGTCTTTTTCTGAGAAAGGCCTTGATAAGCAGAAAATGTCAAGGCAACTTCAAAAAGAGAGGAAGAAAGGAAAGAAAGAAAGAGATAGAAATCATGGAATGTAGCCTGAGACGGAGAGAAAAGTTTGGAATGATAGATAAATAGGTGAAAAGTATCTTAGAAATTTAGTCCACACTGGTTTATGGATAAAGGAGGAGAGGCACAGAATTGAAATAAAGGTTAGTTAACAGGTGAAAGCGGAAGTGGGGTTTTGTACTTACTGTCTAATACACTTCCCTTCCCCTACAACACCACAGATCAATGGATTAAAAAAAATCAATTAACTCATGTTGATTTGTTCTGTTCAAAAAGTAAGTTGAGCTAAACTGTGGAAGAGCTGCTTTCTAAGAGGGAACTAATAAAAAAAATAACAATAAACAGGCACTCTTTTAATATTAAAGAGCTTAGCTATGGTCAAGCTTTCTAATTAGGTCAGTATAATTTAAAATGGACTAAAAATCATCCCAGGTTTTTAGGGCATATCAAAAATTCATAATTTGGCCCTGGATGCTATTTGTGTGACCTTAGTGGTTTCAGAAGAGCAATAATTTTTCTCCATTTCCTAAGAGTTTTAGATATTTATACAGACAGCAAATTAAAAATAAAAAGCAAAAACTCACACAAACTCCAGGAATAATAAAGATTCCACGTCTTTATAAATACCTGTCCTTTTTCTTTTTTAGTTTGGATTAAGATATATTGACAGATTTTGTGCCCAAGTTAACATGAAATGACAGACTATTCAGTTCAGAGCACTTTGAAAAGCTTCAGGGTAAATGATTCAATGCCATCTCAACTATGATTTTATTAAAAAATTTCTCAGTTTGGTGCTATAAACAACTCCACAGAATCTTTTAGCTTTAGAAACATATCAGTGGAAAAGTTTAGAACTCAGTTTCATCACTCTGAAAGTATTTACCTAGCTCTACTGTGTTTGGTTTTAATATCTCCCTCTTTGTTAGCTCAATTTCTCATTAGTGCTAAGCAAAATGCTCCCAGAGGAAAATGAACAAATGCATTTAGTTGAGATGGGTTTTTATCAAACTATTCAAGAGCTGATAAGGAAGACATAAATCTAATGTAGAATAGAAAAACATATTATAAATACACAAGTTTATATCTAGCTAATAAAATAGCATTTTTCAAAGTATGGTTGAAAGAAAAAATACCCACTAAGATTTGAGTAGGTTTTTATTGTCAACAAGGAAAAACTCATATATTCATGCTAGTAGACACACTATTGTACTATGAAATGTATCTAAATCTGTGAAATAATAAAAAACAGTGAAAAAAAACCCACATAGATTCTTCACAGGATGACAAGTGGCTCATTATGAATAGAAAGCAGGATAGGTATAGACGTGAGGAAGCAGCTCGGAGTCTGAGATGTGATTGGAAAGGCAGAGAGAGATTGAGATTATGAAAGACGTCATACATCATGCTAATGACTTTGGGATTTCACCCTGAATGCAGGGCGGAGACTTGGATAGGCATTAAGGCAATGATAACACCATCATTACCACCCTGAAGAAACCCTTGTGTTGAAATAGGGAGTGGCCTGGAACTGCAGGCAGATAGCAGAATGGCAAAGTGTAGATGAATGTTGATGAGAGCTTCACAAGTGGTAATTATATGTTAAACCTGAAGTCAGAGATGAGAACAAACTGCTGCCAGCACCCAATATCCTGTAGAGACACCTAAAACTTTGGGAACCAGGTAGTTCATCCAGGACACAGGTAGCTGCTCCAGTTCTGCTTCTTGAAATATCATCCTAGCATAGTGTTACCTGCCCATCCACATCCCTCTCCACTCCTCATTTCTGTGTGCATAAAAGAGTAGGAGAGAGAAGGAAGACATGCTTTGCAGGCTTTGGCTTAGTGGGGATTGTGAGGTGTTTTTTTTTTTTTCTTTCTTTTCCTACCTTAACATTCAAGTAAGGGCAAAAATTTCAAGGACAGTCACAGAAATTATAAACCTGGTGGCTCAGTGGTGAAGTATCTGCCTGCAATGCAGGAGACAGGGTTTCCATCCCCGTGTCAGGAAGATCCCCTGGAGGAGGAAATGGTAACCCACTCCAGTATTCTTACCTCGAAAATTCCATGGACAGAGGAGCCCGGTTGCCTACAGTCCATGGAGTCACAAAGAGTCAGACACAACTTAGTGACTAAAGAACAACAAATCCCTTATGGAACACTTGCTTAGGCAACAGAATTACTGATTGTCTTCTGGCCTTGTATGAACAGGGGGAGGAAATAACTAAAAAGAGATGATACCGTATCAAGAGGTGTGGCAGGAAAGCAACCTATACTCCTTAAAAAAGCAAGAGTATGTGTTGGGTTGGATGGAGTTTGGAGAAAGGAGGCAACCATGAGTCTTCTGGGCTCCATGAGCAAAACCCCAGAGGTAGGAGCTGACAAAGAGGGGAAGCGGCAGTGCCTGAAGAGGGGGTGTCATCAGAGACCGCTCAGGAAGAAGACCCCACAGGCTCACTGACCGGCTCACAAGCACGGGTCTTCATCCAGAGCCACAACTGCATCCTGCTGAGAACCACAATGGAAGTCGGAGGAGTAAGCGACACAGCTCCCCTTCCAGCTCTGTCCTCCCTACAGTGACTCACAAAGGAGAATGAGAACTGGGGAGAAGAGGAAAGATGTGGACAAAGACCACTCTCCATTCTCCATGTAGCTGCAGAGTCCTGGGTTCGAGTCATTTGTTAGGAGCTGAGCTAGGTGAAGCTCAGAGATAAATGTGCCCTTTGTGACAGCTACAAGTTATTTAAAAGCCGTGGGACCTTCTGGATGTTCCAAGAAAGTAGAGAAACAGATTAGACATGGTTAAAGGCAATGATTAGAAAAGGTCAAACCACTTCACGCTTTTACCCACTGTGTTTGACTCTCCAGTAAGCCAAAGTCAAGGGAATAGATATAAGAAATGTTTACAATAGGCAATAGATCTGGCTTGACCAATTTGTTATGATGGAAAAAAGAAAACTAAATGATGACTTCTGAGTTAATAGTCTGTGTTTTACCCTGAACTTTAAGAAGGAAATACTCTTGGCTTTCCATCTTTGAGTAGTTATGGCATCTATAAAATAAAAGATTTTATGGTGGTTCTTAATTTTGTTTCCATCACAGATTTCCCTGAGAAGCTGAGGAAAGTTACATAGTGTCTGCACAAAAAAAAGTAGGTACATGAACACTCAGAATTTTCCTTACAAATTCATCTAAAATAAGAAACATTGGTGTAAGAAGCCAATTTGAGGAAAACGATTGAGTATAGCTCAGCATATGTTGTTTGTTGGGTCTGTGATAAATGCTTGTAATGATATCCTTCAGAAAGAGGACAATATAAGTGTGTGTTTGGGATTTTTGCTTTATTATGTTTTGTTTTGTTAATGGCAACACCTTCCAATATCTATTAATATCTCTGGCAAAGAGGCTGCCCCCCTTCCACCTCACCCTTTCTTCAGAGTCTGGAGGTTCTGACATGATTGGAGGGCTCAGCACAAAAGCTCCTGCAGTTTCTTCAGGTTCCTTATGTGATGCTCAGAGCCAGGGACGAGGTCCATTAATTAAAGTAACTGCTGCACTTAAGCTGTCCCTCGCGCTTCCTAACGGCTGTCGTGCATGTCTTTCTGGGTCACTTCCCTTCTCCTTTCAGCTAAACTGCGTCTGAAGGGAAGAGCATGGTGACGGCACAGCCCTCCTTGAGTGTGCATCGCCCTTAGCTTTTTAAAAATCTTACTGATCAAGTTAAAGAGTGTGAATTTCTCTTTTTCACCATCTGTGGGAAACGTGTGTCTTCTCTTGTTACCCTTGCATTTCCACTTCTGTCAGCTTCTATCGCAGGTCAAAGCTGCCACTAAGCTTGTGATCTTATGCAAAGCTTTCTTCTGATGTTTACTTTGGGTCAACTACAATAGCTGAAAGTGCAGCATGAATTTTGGAATCCAGTAGACCAACTCTAAAATCTTGATAGTCATTTAGCCCCTGCTGCCTGGGCTAATTATGCCTGGGATCTTAGTAAGAATTAAAATGTATTACATTTTTTTTTTCAAGGCCTGGCAAATTGTAGGGACATAATAAATATTATCAAAACAAGATATATATCCTTTTATTTTTTGAAGGGTGATCTGAAGTGCTCTCAACATCAGTATCTTCATCTGTAAGATAAAGCAGTTTAAGTACATCCAGTTTATTTCCATCACCATGTATTGAGTACCAGCTATTGTGGAGTTATGAAGTAACTGAAGTAAGGGAAGGGGGTTACAAATGAAGCAGGAAGATACTGACAAGCAAGCAAATAACCAGTCCAAGAGCCTGGCTGAAATCAAGGCACTGCCACTTGCTGAAGAGCCTTGAATAAAGCAATAAATGATGAGAAGTGCTAGTTTTCTCATTAGCAAATGAGGTTAACAATACTCAAGTAACAAAATAGTTAGAAACCTTATACTAAATAAGGTGTAGAAGGTTAGTATGACGCCTGACACATAAAAAGTGATCAGTAAATGTTTAGCATCAGCATAACCATTTTAAGACCTATGTAGAGCCCAGTTCCTCTTGTTGTTTAAAGTTTTCATCCCAAATTTTATCCAAAATCATAAATGCACCTATTTCTCATAGCAATTGTACATTTTTATGATAAGATATTTTGAATTTTAATAACTGTATCATTGAAAGTTTAATACAATAGCAAAATTTTATTTTATTTTTATGATAGGAACTTTCTTATGTATAATGGAAGGGATAAATTGGGGTTGACTAATTGTTACAACATTCTATTATATTATTTTCAACACTGTAGTTTTTTCTGATTATTTGAATCAATTTTTTTTTTTTTTAGTTCTCCAGTCTTTACAAGAGAGCTTAAAAATGCTGAAATTCTCGTTCTCAGTGGATGAAATTCATAAGACATCATAGGCTGAGAAAAAATGTGAAAAATGTTATTTTTCTTCTGAGGAAGTAAAACACAAAGGCAGGAATGATCCTAAGTAAAGAGCATTGAGGAGGAGTTCAGGTGAGCAAGATAGTGAGTAAGATAAACAGGTAGGAATCTAAGCACCGAAAGGTACACGGTCTTATGACGAGAGCAAGGGTCTCCAAATACAAGTCTGAGCAATGCAGATGTGTGCAAGATACTCATTAGGAGATGAGAAAGTAAAAGAAGAAAATGGAATATTGTTTTATTTATAATCATAGTTGTTGTTTAGTCACTAAGTTGTGTCCAACTCTCATGATCCCATGGACTGTAGCCCGCCAGGCTCCTCTGTCCATGGGATTAGCTAGGCAAGAAAACTGGAGTGGATGTCATTTCCTTCTCCAAGAGATTTTCTCAAAAAGACCCAGAGAGAACCTGCATATCCTGCATTGACAGGTGGATTCTTTACCACTGAACCACCAGGGAAGCCACAATACCTAATTATGATATGTTTATAATGCACTTAGTATTATTAGTATAGCATTCCATGGGTGTATGTGTGTGAGATGCGTAAGTTATTTACAAGTGAAATAAAACACACATATTTAAGATGCATTACAAAGAGTTTGGAGACCTGCAGAGCAGAGCACAGGAGAGCAGGGATTATGGAAGTTATGACCATTTGGTAAAGACTTTCCACTATTCTAGGCTTCTCCTGAGGCTCAGATGGTAAAGAATCTGCCTGAAATGCGGGAGACTTGGGTTCAATCCCTGGATTGGGAAGATCTCCTGGAGAAGGGAAAGACTACCCACTCCTGTATTCTGGCCTGGAGAATTCCATGGACTCTGTAGTCCATGGGGTTGCAAAGAGTCGGACACGACTGAGCAACTTTCACTTTCAACTGTTCTACTAAGGAATAAATATGTTATTTTGTAGACTAGAGAGAACCAAGAAAATTTCAGGCAAAAGAATGAGCTGTAATTTACCAAAGAGGATACATAGATAGCAAAGAAATATGTGAAACTATATTCAACATAATTAACCATGGGAGAGATACAAGTTAAAACCGTAAGGAGACATTATTATATACCTAATAAGATGACTTTAAAAATTAGTAGAAACAACCAATGCTGGTGAAGGTGTGGACAAGGTGGATCATTCACTCATCCCTGCTACTAATGTGAAATGATACAGATAGTCTGGAAAACATTGAAAATTTCTTATAGAACTATATATTTAATTATTATATGACCCAACAATTATAATCTTGGGCATTTATGCTAAAGAAATGAAAATGTAGGTTCATTAACAAACCCTGTATGGAAATGCATTTAGAAATTCATTTGTAATATCAAAATTATAATAACCCCAGATGTCCTTCAACAAATGAGTGTTTAAAAATACTGCAGTACATATATACCATAGAATATTAGTCAGCAGTAAAAATAAACTGTTAATGCATACAACAACTTGGATGATTCTCCAAGGAATTAAGTCAAATGAGTAAAAAAAAATCAGCCCCCACAAAGTTACATATTATAAGATTTCACTTCTGTGTAATTTTTGAGATGAAAAAAAGTAACAGGACAAATCAGTTGGCTGCAATTAGGATCCATGGGCTAGGGATGGTGGTGGTGGTGTGGAATGAAGGTGCTAAGGCTGTAAAAGGAAAGATGAAGAGTTTTTATGGTGTTAGAATTGTTCAGTGTCTTGACTGTGGTGATGGATACACAAACACAAAATGAAAACATTGTATAGAAATTAAAGCACGCACAAATGAATAAGTTAAAACTAGGAATATTTAAATGTGATCAATTGATTATATTAATATCAATATCCTGATTGTGATATTATACTATACCTTTGGCTATTCTACACTTTACGGCAACATAAAGAGTTACTGGAAAAAAAGCATACAAGGGATATCACTGTACAGCTTCTTAAAACTACATATTTCTCATGTAATTATTGTTAAAAAATAGTAATTAAATAAGCAATTACAATTAATTAATTAAAAGTAGTACTTTACTATAGCAACAAAAAGTATAAGGATAAATCTGACAAAAGATATCTAAAACCAGTAGACTGATAACTAAAAAATATTACTTAGAGAGATTTTTAAAAAATTAAATAAAGGGAGATATGTCATGTTCATGGATTCTAAAGCAATATTGTTAACATTAATTTCTCCTTAAATTGTGCTGTATATTCACTGAAATTCCAATCAAAATTTCAGTAGGTTTTATTTTGGTAATTGCAAAATTTATATGGAAATGCTAAGAATATAGAATACCCAAAACAGTTCTGAAAAAGAAGGACAAGTAGAAGGAATTATCTCACATGACCTTAAGACATATCACACTGCTCCAGTAATCAAGACGCTAGTAGATCAGTGGACCAGCAGAGAGGGTTAAGCAGTTGTTGACCATGGCCAATTGATTTTTGACAATGGTGAAAAGACTATGGAGGAAAGATAAGTCTTTTCCAAATGATGGCATGGAACAATTGGATAACCATATACTAAGTAAAGGGCTTCCCTGGTGGCTCAGACATTCAAAAATCTGCCTGCAATGTGAGAGACTCCAGTTCAATCCCTGGGTTGGGAAGATCCCCTGGAAAGGGAATGGCTACTCACTCCAGTATTCTTGCCTGGAGAATTCCAGGGACAGAGGTGATCTGGTGGGCTGTAGTCCATGGGGTCAAAAAGAGTCAGACACAACTGAGCCACTCACACTTTCACTGTGTAGTTAGATTCATACCCTATAGCATAAACAAAAAGTAACTCAAAGCGAATCACAGACATAAACATAAAAATTGAAACTATAGAATTTCCTTTTTCTTAAAATTAGTTTATTTATCTATTTTTTAACTTTACAATAGAGAAAAAAGGGAACACTCTTACACTGTTGGTGGGAATGCAAACTAGTACAGCCGCTATGGAGAACAGTGTGGAGATTCCTCAAAAAACTGAAAATAGAATTGCCATATGACCCAGCAGTCCTACTGCTGGGCATACACACTGACGAAACCAGAATTAAAAGAGACACGTGTACCCCAATGTTCATCGCAGCACTGTTTATAATAGCCAGGACAGGGAAGCAGCCTAGATGCCCATCAGCAGATGAATGGACATTGTAAAGAAACTATAGAATTTCAAAAACAATACAGATAAACTTTATGATCTTAGGTTAGGTAACAAACCTAACATTTTGCTTAGTATGACAGCAAAAGCACAGAGCATAGAATCAACTGGGCTTCATCAACCAAGAACTGCTGCTGTTGGAAAAATGATACTTGTAAAAAAAAAAAATTGCTAGTCTCATACCTGCAAAATGAGTTATATATAGACTATATAAAGAACTCTCAAATCTCAAAACAACTCCATAAAAAAACTGATAAAATAGTTGAGCACTCTCTTCATCCAGGAAGATATACAGATAGAAGATAAGCAAATATAAAAATGCTCAGCATCAGTAGTCATTAGGGAAATGGTACTTATAATAACAATAAGATTCTACCACCTGCTTATCATAGTCACTAAAATTGAAGAGACTGACCATATTAAGTGTTGCAAGAACTCTCTCATAGGGGTGCTAGGAATGCAAAGAGGTGCAACCGTATGGAAATAGTACAGCAACTTCTTAAAATGTTAAACATTAAACATAAAATTACTTTCTGTTCTCAGGCTGAAGACAGTTTATATATATATATATTTTTTTTTACTTTTTAAATTTTTTATTGGAGTTTAATTGATTTACAAAGTCATGTCATTTTCAGATGTACAGCAAAGTGAATCAGTTACACATGTACAATACCCACTCTTTTTTAGATTCTTTTCCCATTACAGAATATTGAGTAGAGTTCCCTGTGCTATGCAGTAGGTCATTGTTAGTTATCTATTCTATATGTGACAGTGTGTATATGTTAGTCCCAATCTTTCAATTTATCCCTCCCCGCTCTTACCCACTGGTAACTAAAAGGCTGTTTTCTACATCTGTAACTCAATTTCTGTTCTGTAGATAAGATCATGTGTACTTTTTTCTTAAATTCCACATATAAACAGAAACATAAGCCAGATGATCTAGTCATCCAGTTCTAAGTATTTATCCAAGAGAAATAAATATTGATAAAATACATACATACAAATATTCACAGTAGCTTTATTTGTAGTAGTCACAAGCTGAAAATAACATAAGCATCCACCAAAAGGTGAAAGATACGAAAGTTGTGCCATCTATACACAATGGAATACTACTCAGCCATGAAAAGGAATGGATTCTTAGTAATTGCAACAGGGATGACACTCAATTTAATCTTAATTATGCTGAGTGAAATAAAGTAAACAAAAAGGAGTACATGCTGATAAGATTCTATTTACATAAAACTTTGAAAAAGTGCAAACCTACTCTAGTGATAAAAAGCAGATCAGTAGTTGACCGATGATAGGGGTGGGATGAGAAAGGGCTGAGTGCAGAAAGTACAGAAGAACATAGAGACGCTTTGGACGGTGACATATATGTTGATTATTTCAATAGTGTTAATAGTTTCATGACTGCATCTGTATGTAAGAAGTTTTCAGTTATATGCTTTTAACATGTGAACTTACTGTATTCCTATTGTTGTTGTTTAGTCAATAAGTCACTTCAGACACTTTTGTGACCCCATGACTGTAACCCACCAGACTCCTCTGTCCATGGGATTTCCCAGGCAAGACTATGGGAGTTTCCATTTTCCTCTCCAGGGGATCTTCCAGATCAGGGATCGAATCTGCAATTCCTGCTTGCCAGGCAGATTCTTTACCACCGAGCCAGCCTCAGCTCCCCCTTTACACCTGCCATCACAGCTGGTCGTTTGGCTCTTTGAGGTCGTGTGGGTTTTCCTATCTGGAGGCCTTGCAGTGTCATTCCCTGTGCTTTCGCAATCTTCACCTGGTTAACTCTCTCCCACCCCTCAGGTTTCAGGGTCATACTTCCCTCAGAAAAGACTCATCAAACACCCTAAATAATTAAGGCTTTAGTGGTAGAAATTCTCCCCGGCACCACTTTTTCTCTCAAAATTTGTCACATATTTGACTTAAATTTTTGAGTAAATGTTCAATTACTGCCTACACACAGCACAAAAACACAAAAATTTACATATACTCTGAGGTTTATACTTTTAAAAAACTAGTTATTTGTAATTATGACAGTAATATATATAAGGACAGAGATTGAGTAGTTTCAAGATCACACATAGGGCTTCCTGAGTGGCACTAGCAGTAAAGAACCCACCTGCTAATTGAGGAGACATAAGAGACGAGGGTTGGATCCCTGGGTCAGGAAGATCCCCTGGAGGAGGGCATGGCAACCCACTCCAGTGTTCTTGCCTGTAAAATCCCATGCACAGAGGAGACTGGTAGGCTATGGTCCATGGGATTGCAAAGCATCGAGACAACTGAGGTGACTTCAGTTCAGTTCAGTTCAGTCGCTCAGTCGTGTCCAACTCTTTGCGATCCCATGAACCGCAGCACGCTAGGCCTCCCTGTCCATCACCAACTCCCAGAGCCCACCCAAACCCATGTCCATCGAGTCGGTGATGCCATCCAACCATCTCATCCTCTGTCGTCCCCTTCTCCTCCTGCCCTCAATCTTTCCCAGCATCAGGGTCTTTTCAAATGAGTCAGATCTTTGCATCAGGTGGACAAAGTATTGGAATTTCAGCTTCAACATCAGTCCTTTCAATGAACACCCAGGGCTCATCTCCTTTAGGATGGACTGGTTGGATCTCCTTGCAGTCCAAGGGACTCTCAAGAGTCTTCTCCAACACCTCAGTTCAAAAGCATCAATTCTTCAGTGCTCAGCTTTCTTTATAGTCCAACTTTCATGTCCATACATGACCACTGGAAAAACCATAGCCTTGACTAGATGGACCTTTGTTGACAAAGTAATGTCTCTGCTTTTTATATACTGCGTAGGTTGGTCATAACTTTCCTTCCAAGGAGTAAGCATCTTTTAATTTCATGGCTGCAGTCACCATCTGCAGTGATTTTGGAGCCCCTCAAACTAAAGTCAGCCACTGTTTCCACTGTTTCCCCTATTTATTTCCCATGAAGTTATGGGACCAGATGCCATGATCTTAGTTTTCTGAATGTTGAACTTTAAGCCAACTTTTTCACTATCGTCTTTCACTTTCATCAAGAGGCTCTTTATTTTCTCTTCACTTTCTGCCATAAGGGTGGTGTCATCTGCATATCTGAGGTTATTGATATTTCTCCCAGCAATCTTGATTCCAGCTTGTGTTTCTTCCAGCCCAGTGTTTCTCATGATGGACTCTGCATAGAAGTTCAGTAAGCAGGGTGACAAATACAGCCTTGATGTACTCCTTTTCCTATTTGAACCAGTCTGTTGTTCCATGTCCAGTTCTAACTGTTGTTTCCTGACCTGCAAACAGGTTTCTCAAGAGGCAGGTCAGGTGGTCTGGTATCCCCATCTCCTTCAGAATTTTCCACAGTTTATTGTGATCCACATAGTCAAAGGCTTTGGCATAGTCAATAAATCAGAAATAAATGTTTTTCTGAAACTCTCTTGCTTTTTCGATGATCCAGAGGATGTTGGCAATTTGATCTCTGGTTCCTCTGCCTTTTCTAAAACCAGCTTGAACATCTGGAAGTTCATGGTTCACGTATTTCTGAAGCCTGGCTTGGAGAATTTTAGGCATTATTTTACCAGCATGTGAGATGAGTGCAATTGTGTGGTAGTTTGAGCATTCTTTGGCATTGCCTTTCTTTGGGATTGGAATGAAAACTGATCTTTTCCAGTCCTGTGGCCACTGCTGAGTTTTCCAAATTTGCTGACATATTGAGTACAGCACTTTCACAGCATCATCTTTCAGGATTTGAAATAGCTCAACTGGAATTCCATCACCTCCACGAGTTTTGTTCATAGTGATGCTTCCTAAGGCCCACTTGACTTCACATTCCTGGATGCCTGGCTCTAGGTGAGTGCATGCACATAAGATCACATACTGGTCAGTGGCAGTGATTTGAATCTAACTCTCTCTGACTTTAAAGCACATAGTCTTAATTTGTGATTAGTCATTCTATAATACGATATCCACTGTGATATGACACAAGGCTTTCCTGGGGGCTCATCGGTCAAGAATCTGTCTGCCAATGCAGGAGATGCAAGAGAGACAATTTCAATACCTGGGTTGGGAAGATCACCTGGAGAAGGAAATGGCAACCCACTCCAGTATTCTTGTCTGGAGAATAAGCCTGGTGGGCTACTATCCATGGGATCACAAAGAGTCATACACAACTGAGTGACTAAGCACATATAGGTTGTGCTCCCAGACAAGCACTTGGAAGGGCTAAACTAGACTCTGCTGTCTGAAAAGTAGGTCAAACATGAAAATGGAGAGTCCAGAAAATGATCCTGAAATTTGGAGATCAGGATTGGCATAAGTAAGTTAGCAATTATTCCATTTAAGAAAGGGGTAAGCACCACGGTGTCCTAGGTAGACTGTGATACTAGTTGAGTTACCAAGACAGAGATCCAATGATTAAGTGCAAGATGAGAAGAAAGACATCTCCAGGTCTAGGCAGAAACTTGGGGAGAAGTTTAGAGACCAGAATAGAGTGCCTTGATACTAAGTGCTAGAATGCTGGCTTGCATTACTAAAATGTCTACAATAGACCTTCACCTGACCGCTCACCTAGCATCCCACTCCAAGTTGAAGGAGGTCTCAGCAGCATTGGTCTCCAGATCTGAAGATTCCAAATGTAGGAATCACATGATAATAGCACAGGGAAGAAGATAAAGAAGCAGGAAATTGTAAAGAAATATTAATTAAACATTTAATTATCAAAGTATTTATGTTTGCAATAGCCAGACATTATAACGTTAATTGCATTCATTGTTTATTCTATTTGTTTTCTTTTCTAAATTAAAAAAAAAAAAAGTTTATCTGATAAGGATTTGCAACTTCAACCAGTAGACAGGCTTTTGGTTAAATGACACTGACAATTGACAGATAAAAAACATCATGATATTCAAAATTCATCATCCTCCAAATGGATCAGTGGCCCAAAGTACAGGAGTGTTCATAAACTATCTTTGTAATATATTGCCTCCTGTCAGTGAGAAAGGACTTATCTTAAATCAAGAGTTGAAATACTGCCAGTATCTAAGATACATTTATTTCTTTAAAGGTGGAGAATTTTTAAGCCAAACTTCTCCCCTGCTAGATTAGAATTTACACCAGTGAGTAAAATCCAGACATATTTAAGATATTAACAATCATGCAAACTATATATTTAAATAAAGTGTGTCATTAATACAAGAGAAGACTCGTTTGTTTATAAAAAGTATAATTTTTGCTTTCAAATACATCTTTTTGTAACATGTATATTTCTGTTACTAAAATGAAATAAATACATTATATTCTCTCTTTATAGGAACAGTCCTAAATAATAAACAGAATTTTTCATTGACCATCCTAAATAAATGGTATAACTTTAGAGACTACTGTTTTTTCCAAATGTCTCATTAATAGCCCTCCTAGATATAAATTACAGTCAAATCTTCTATTCCTAGTTTGGCTTGCTTCTAAATTTGTCTCCCTTGTCAACACATTGTAAATCAAATTTGATCCATATTGAAAGCAGTATAATGTTTTTAAACTGGTTTCTTTATGGACGGCAATGTTAGGAAAATTAATAATCAATATTCAGCAGCCTAGAATCTAATCCAATTGTTAAAATTTCAATACTGCCCTTAGCCATCCATTCTGGATTGATTGGCAAAATTGAATACTAATTTAAAAATAACCTATAGGATGTTGACTAAACAGATTTAGCCATTATTCTTATACCTTAAATAGTTTAATGTTTTCATGATGCCATGGAATAAACTCTTCTTTTCAGAACCAAGAGAATCCAATTTTAGAATTTTAAGTTTGGTGAGAGCTTTGGTTTTCTACCAAAAGTAGCACAGACTTCTTTCCTAAAAGAAGGCAGTCTAAATTCTAGTGGCATATCAAATAAATCACAACAGCCATCTCTGCTATGCCTCAGGTTGCTTCAGTAGGCTGATGAACTGGTGAAATAATAGATTATATTTCAGGAGCATATGAGGGAGAAAAGGACAAAAATTCTAATTAAGTTTGAAATCTGTATATTTCTAGAATGATGAATACACAGGAGAATATGGTAATCCTGAATGCCAACCTTATTTTCACTAAACTTCTAAAATTTTTAATAATGCTCTAATTTCTCACCTTCATATAAGACTCAAGGTCCACTTTTAATAAAGGTCTCAAAATAGCCCAAATGCAAACTCAGATATCACGCTTTTCTGTTTGAAAAGTGCAGTGTGAGCGGGGCCGGTTCCAGGATTCGGGTTTCACTGTCACGCCCTTGCTGCACAGGTTGCCCTGCAGAGAAACCACCATAAATCATCTCCAGGCTGTACACAAGTAATTTTATGTTCTGTGCTTGTCCTCCTCTATGTTTTATGCTATTTCTTTTTATATTTGATTTTTGAGGTCATTCTTGGTTTGAGGTGAAATACCTCAAGCTTAATATTAAAATATCACTGGGTGTTATTATAGTATAAGTTTTAATAACCAAATTCAGGGTCACCTTTTTTCCCACAAGTTTCAAAATGAATGTCATAAATGTGTCAAAAGAAAACCTGTAACTCCCTAACCCTTTTAACTCTAAGAAGGTGTTATGTGGGTTTACTATATAATTTTTTGAAGGGCAAAATATTTCTATTCTCCCTGCATGCTTTCACAGTGATCTTTGTCTTATTTATTATTACCTTGGAAGTGGTTTCAGACTTCATCAGAGTTTCTTACCACTTAGATGATTTGCAGTAAAACAAGAAAAAAAAAAACCCTTTTTAATAATTTTCAGAATAGCTATTCTTCCAGACGGGAGTCTCCGGATCCTAAATGCTTCTAAATCAGATGAGGGAAAGTACGTTTGCCGAGGGGAAAATGTCTTCGGTTCTGCTGAAATCACAGCTACAGTATCTGTAAAAGGTAAGAAAACGTGGTGAATTTTCTATCAGCAGAGTTTCACGGCCTTATCCGAAAGAGAATAAATGTAGCATGCATGTATGTGTGTACATGCTTCTGTTGATGAAATCTAATTGCACATAAAGGACAAACACAGTCAAATTGTCCCTTTCCATTATTTAGGGGACTGTGAAGAAGGAACATATTATTGGTAGAAATTTAAGTATTTCGCTTTGAACAAAACATGTGAGAGGGTAAAGAAAGCTCTCTGAAGTTTTAGTTGGTATCTCAAAAATTTAAAGTATGCCAGCAGAGTAAAAATATTTTCCTCAACCAAGATTAATTTTAGCATCAATCAGTAATACCACTTTGTTACCACTTCAACTGGGAATTTGAGGCACAGAAGAGAAGCAGAAAGAGGATATGAACATGCCATGTTGGAATAGGCATCGGATGAGGCAACACCAGTTACTCTTTAGTGTTGACGTCAGTGGAATTTTTATACACTGTCATTTTATTATAAATATTACTGCTTAAATGTTTCTGTTAGTTTTCTAGTTCTACAGTGAACTAGATTTCAAATCTAGAAACTTCTTTTGAGACTACTTGTCAAATTATAAGAACATCTTCTGTCTTAAACACTCTCTTCATTTGGCAAAGGAATGCTTTTCACAACAAAGTACATCACTTGTTTTTTTTTTTTCCATTTGTGCATGTAGTATACAGTGAGTCATACTTTGGCCACAAAAATATAAAAGGTTAATTTTTCTCTTTCTTTAGAAGTAGAAATGTAATTAAAATAGCCAGCACTCTGATATTTTAGAAAAGAGGCAAACATCCACGGAAGAAAGGAACATAATTTTTAAAATGTCTTCACTTAAAAACATACGAACGCAGCTCTGTCTTTGAGTTTGAGTCCCATTCTTAGTGTATGTTAGCTAATCTTTCCATAGTGAGGCAAGGCAGAATTCACAGACTTTGTCATTTAATAATAGCAACAGTGCTTTCTGTTAGTCATGAGTTAAGTGGAATGTTTAGTTACTCAGAACATTCCAGTTGTCACAAGGTTTAAAGTGCAGTATGCTGTGATCATCTGTCTTCTCTGATGGAGCCAGAATTTAGAATGCCACCCAGAATACCCGAGTTCCAGAATGCTAATATTAACAGTGATATCCCTTCCTGGTGTCACTCTTTGCTCTCAGAGACCGCTTAGAAGGAACTTATCAACGGTTCACAATGGTGCTTCATCAGACTATGCTATTGCAAACAGTAGAGCTGGAATAGGAAAATTAGGCTAATTTTTAATCATTTGTGCCAGGCTTCTTGAGTCATCTACAATCAGGAATCTAATTAGGGAAAAAGAAAAAATAAAAATCCTGTCTGCATCATCTCCCTACTTATTCAAACATATATATATATATGTATATATATATATATATCTCATATAGCATTTATTTGATCATTAGCTTAAATATCCCTTAGATGTACAGTTCGTATTAGCATTTATTGGTTTAAAGTTGCTCTGCGTCCAGTAAAAATATATCTATCTTTTAAAAATTAAGATGGATCATTAGTTAATATAAACATTTTTTTTCTTAAAAAAAATTCTATTCACTATTTTGCCTTTGTTCAGCTCTCAGTCAAAGCAGCTATTGGAGGGGATATTTTATAATCAGCCAGAGGTGCCTCTTCTACTCCTCTACTTACAAGAAGGTTTTGTAAACTACAAAGCAAATACAAGGTGGTACAGTAGTAGTAGTAGTATAGTTTTATCTTTGTTAAGATAGTAATTTGAAGGAAGGTGCTTCCTATAACCTTTAAAGAACTGAACTTGCTTGAATTATTCTTCCTTCGATGTGAGGCATTTTTTTTTAGTGTAAAAATCCTTCTATACTTGATGATCCTTGAAGGTGGACAGGGAAGCTACAGAGTATTATTTCTAATATTTCTCCTTCCAGGATGCCAAATGCTGTTTCTAGTTGTATAGATTTCCGTCTTTTTCATCCAAGCTGACTTGTTAATAGGAATAGAGACTTTTAAATCATCAGTCCCCTACAAATACCTAGTAAAATACCCTAAATACAGTAAAAGATATTTCAATTAATAATAGTTTATTAAAAGATACATACCTGGAGCAACTATATTACATAGATTCCTTGTTTAATTTTTCTCTATTATTTAAAATACAGAATGCAGGGGAAAACTATGTGCTATGCTAATTAATGTATTTTTATTTCTATAGAACCTACAAGGATAGAGCTTACTCCTAAAAGAACAGAGTTAACGGTGGGAGAAAGCATTGTCCTTAATTGCAAAGCAATTCACGATCCTAGTTTGGATGTCACTTTCTACTGGACACTAAAAGGACAGCCTATCGATTTCGAAAAGGAAGGTGGACATTTTGAAAGCATCAGGGCCGTAAGTTAACACAATTTTGTTCTTTGAATAATAATACTTTTAGAAATTTAGAATCAAATGTAAAATTTTTCTTATTGATGACATGTTTAGGAAAAAGTTCAAATTACTTTATTTCATTATTCTCTGTCATGTCAAACTGAAAGTCATACTTATTTAAAACTCACCAGTAAGATATTGGAAATGCTTCATTATGCAAATTTGGCTTCTTTGCAACTTGTATTCATTTGATTAGTACTGTCCATATTTATACCTTACTTCTCAAATATCATGTAGCTACATCAGGCTGACTAGTATTATTTAAAGCAATCTTAGTAATTATGATACAATGAATAAGTGAAATAAGCATGCTTATTCTTGAAGGAATAGTAATGCTTGGAGATTCTTTAATCTCTCACAAATTACAGAATTTAAACTTGCAACCCAAAGTCAGAAATGCTGTAGCCTTAGATAAATATTCACAGACATGCTCATTTCTCAACTGCCAAATCTTTTCCTGTAATATCTTCTATTATATATCTACTAAATGGAGTAAGAAATCTTTTCAACCAAATCCTATAGTACCATCACAGTGTCTTAACTCAACAGAGAACTGGAGAAAAGATCTTTTCCCCACAGTGGCTTGTTTAAGACACAAGAGTGACATATAGGGAGGGAAAGACGATAGAACTAGAGTGGCAGAGAGGATCTGGCTGGAATATCCCTCAATATTGGCAAAAGAGGTGGATCAAAATGCAATTTATGCCTGCAAATCCAATTTAAAATGCTGCCACATGCTTATTAGCACCAGTTTATCCTTCTCTAAACACTGTAGGAAGCACTGGAAAACCACAGCTATGGTGAGCCCAAACATATAAAACTCAGTTTAGATTGAATTTTATTTTAAAGGTAATGAGATACAGTGGGGGAAGTCCTAGACCCAAAGTCAAGAATTTTCTGGATCAAGTTCCAGCTCAATCCTTAATCAGCTATGTAACAAAGATCCAGTCACTTGACCTGCCTGGGCATTGATCGCATAGAGAACTGAAGTGAGGCAGTTGGGCCAGATAATTTCCAAGACCCTCTCACTCTAGAATTTGATAAATTTATATTAGGAGAGTAGTGAGAATGAACTTTATTGCACTTTTCAATGCAAGCAAAATTAAACATTTTCTTCTATTCTTTTCATCCTGATTTATTTTTAATTAATGCATAAATAAGAAGCAATTACCAACTGTATTACTCACATTTCATTAAATAAATTAATTTTAATTAGCAATGGTTATGTTATATACAAAATTTATTGATCATGTTAAACTCCTTTTCCTCAAATTTGTGATTTTCATTTACCTTGAGTTGATCATTCCTTCAAGACTGTGAACAAATTGTATGCTATGAATGTCATAAAATAAAACCAGAAAATATGACATAAAAATGTTACATTTGAAAACAACAAATATTCCAACAAAAATATACCTTCTAAGGATTTTCTGTAAACATTCATTTTGAGTGATCAGACATAGATTTAGACATAAAAATATGTCTGAAATGAATTTTCACTTCATAGAAGCAGGTGTCTTCTTTATTTTAAAATATCAATCAATAAATGGTCTTGGTACAATTATGTGAATTCTTGTTTTTGTCTCTTAGATATCCACATTAGTTTCACGTCCATTCATTTGTATCAATAAATACCTTTAATCCTCTTCATAAGGTTGGCAGTTAATAACACCTGCTCTCTCTTTGTACATGTGCTGTTCTTGCCCTTGAGAAGTACAAAATTGACTCCCTGCTCCATGCAAACTCATATTGCTTTAAGCCATTATAAATTAGTCTCAGTTTGTAGACAGGGATAATAAACTATAGAACAGAAGAATAGAGGAAGTTATAGTAAGAAGAAAGAAAAATATTTAGCTTTAAGGTCATCTAAGATTTATCGCTTTAGTATATTTAGAAAAAAATAATAGAAATATATATTTTTTTTTACTTTTTAAAGTATTTGGAAGCTTCCAAACTGCAAGGTCTGAAAGAAATAGTCTATTCCCCTTCTCCTAATATCCTCAAAGACTGATTGGGTCCTGGCTGGCTTTAAGGACATACCTGACAGAGAATCCGATTTTTTGACTTTGAAAAGTCAGAGGGAAAAAGAAAAGCATTATCTTTCCATCCCCCATTTCTCCTTGCGAAATAATACATCTAGGAAATAGCATGCTTCAGAAGGAGGGGTGAAAGAGTTATAAAGAAGCGAGATTTGGGAAGGCCTCTGAACGTGTGGAAACCTTCTGTGTGAGAGGCCAGTTGAAGACTCTGGGATAAGAGGGCAGGCCAGGGCTCAGAGGAAAGACTGGTGGGGCGGTCTGTGGCTTGCTTTCTGTGTTAGAAGAGAGCCACTAAGGAGATCTTAAGGATCTAGGCTGGCCCAGCAGAGTAGGAAGTCCAACAGGATTTGGGATTTAGGTGGGAAAAGAGTGTGCCTTTGACTGGAGAACTCTCTACGTTAACTGCCCTGGGCCTAACCCACCAGTGGACCCACTGGTGGGTTAGGCCCAGGGCAGTTAACGTAGAGAGTTGAGTGGGTGAATGAGTGGGTGAATCAGAAGAGAAAGAGGGTATATTTTTAAACACATCAACACTGCATAGTGTCAGATGAATCAACCAATCTTTGAAAAAACAAAAAGATACCAATTGTGTTGATATTTTTCCATTTTGTAATGCCAAAATACAGCTTCATGAACTTCTCTACTTTTTAACTAGTTACAGTGATGTCTTTTAAACACAGCCACCGGTGTGCAGAAAAAGCTCTATGTAAAATTTTACCTGTAGCTTTTATAACATGTATAGGCAAGGTATAATTATGTTTTAAATAAAATAGTGCATTTGAACTGCATTTCAAGAGAGTGAATAAATAAACATATCATCACATCAGGTTAAAAGAATAATAGCTATTGCTTTGAAATCTATAATGAAAATGCTTCTACTTCTCTTGCATCTTTATTTTGGCCATGTTTTGCAAACCCAGCAATTTGACTGATTTTTGGAGTGAATCCATTACTGAAGCCTTTGTTGAAAGGGTCCAAACTAAATCAATTAGTCTGGAAGCATTTGATCCAATTCACCCAAATCGCATTTTGGCAATAATACGAGCTAACCAAAGGTGGCTAATTAGTGAGGCTATTCTTAAGATTCACTCTAGATTCAATTTTACAAGCTAAGTGCTGTGGAGGATAACAGCTAAAAGACATAGCCCTTCTCCCCTAAGAGAACATAGTTTAAGGGACAGGCAGCTAGAAATCTTCTATCAGAGTGCTGTCACTGGGGAGCTCTACATACCGCTGATGGAAGGACTTGGTACTCGAACTGGTTCTGGACTGGTAAGATTTTTGCCAAGAGGATATGAGGAGAAACTACATTTCAGACAGTGAGCAGGTGAAGCATAGACAAAGCAGAGAGCTCAGAGCACCTCTCAGGAACAGTGAGGAACCGTAGCTCTGATGGTATAGTGAGGACTCAGAGTAGAGGATAAGGCAATATTTGTTGGATGCATTTAGAGGTGACCCGCAGAGTCCTCACTGTTAAACACACTGATTTCCGAGCCATGGAATCTGGATTGTATTTGGAATACAACAGGGAGCCATGAGACTCAGATTTGTTCTTAGCAAGATGATTCTGACAGGCTTGTGAAGCAGGGATTGAATAGCTTTCCGACTTTACATTCATTCCAGGCAGGTTAAGCAGAGGTTGGGGCTTGCCGGCTGCAGTGGTAAAGAATCTGCCTGCCAGTGTAGGAGACACAGGAGACACAGGTTTGAGCCCTGGGTTAGGAAGATCCCCTGGAGAAGGAAATGGCAACCCACTCCAGCATTCTTTCCACTCCAGTATTCTTGCCTGGGAAATCCCATGAACAGAGGAGCCTGGTGGGCTACAGTCCACAGGGTCACAAAGAGTCTTACGTGGCTAAGCACATACATACACACAAGCAGAGGTTACAATGAGACGTTGACCATTATAAGTAACTGCCTCAAATAACCACTCAGTTATCAAATAAAGCATTTGCAACTGTGCTTTGATACAATTGTGTTTTGAAACAGTTGTCTATGTTGGTTAGAGATCTTCGAGACTCTCTTAATAGTCTCAGGGTGTCTCAACAGCACCTAAACATGGTCATTTGACTCCACAGCCACAATCTTAATGGAAAACTATGCTGACGCATTGTTCTCCAGAGACTTGAAATTCCTAATTATTCATTCAAGATTTAAGCTAGTTTTAATCTTTACAATGCATAAAGATCATTTGCACTGAATATCATGGAAGTCTGCAATTTTATTCTTTTGGGACAGAGAAAAAAGGTAAATATTTGTGATCAGGAAGGCCAGTCAAAGAATTGCCTTTTTCATTGTGGACTCTCCAAATGTGATAAACTGCAACTAAATGGGCAACCAAATCAAAGTGCACTGTTTGAATGGTCCTTTGCATTTACTTGATGCCCTGATTATAACAATATACGCAGGAAAACAGAGTAGGGATGTCCAATCCAATTTTTAAATGAGGAAACAGAAGAATAAGACTTTTCCAGGCCACATGAATACTAAATTGGGTTAACAATATTGAATACACTATGATTTTTAAAGTGCGTTATGCTGATTCTCAACATTTACCCTTTCCATATCCATTGATCTTTTCATGTTCATCCCTTGTTTATAAACTGTGGGAAATAAAAATAAAAGAAAGATTTGATTCTGGTCTCTATTAAATGTTAAAATGACATAGAAAATAAAGTAACTCAAAAAATATGCCATGAGAAAGCAATTACTAATTCTTACATTAGTCAAATATTTTTGGAGACCATAAAGGAGATTAATGTGAAATTTTTATCATTGTGGAGAAAAGTGAAGAAAGAAATTAATTTAACACCTACTATATGCTAAACACTCAGCTTAAACCAACCAAGCTTATATATGTGTAGGCTTTCCAGGAGGCACAGTGGTAAAGAATCCACCTGCCAATTCAGGAGACCCAAGAGATGTTTGGGTTTGATCCATGGATTAGGAAGATCCCCTGGAGTAGGAAATAGCAACCCACTTCAGTATTCTTGCATGGAAAATTCCATGAACAGAAGAGCCTGGTGGACTATAGTCCATAGGGTTGCAAAGAGTCGGACATGACTGAGCACGCATGCACACATTAATGCATTTTATGCATGAAAGTGAAAGTCACTCAGTCATGTCCAACTCTTTGAGACCCCATGGACTATACAGTCCATGGACTTCTCCAGGCCAGAATACTAGAGTGGGTAGCCTTTTCCTTCTCCGGGAGATCTTCCCAACCCAGGGATTGAACCCAGGTCTCCTGCATTTCAGGAAAATTCTTTAGCAGCTGAGTCACCAGGGAAGCTCAAGAAAACTGCAGTGGATAGCTTATCCCTTCTCCGGCAAATCTTCCCCACCCAGAAATCGAACCGGGGTCTCCTGCATTGCAAGCAAATTCTTTACCAGCTGAGCTTATGTGTACATGCAAACAATAGCTCATCAAT
The DNA here is from genome assembly GCF_054371585.1 of Giraffa tippelskirchi. Classification (NCBI taxonomy): domain Eukaryota; kingdom Metazoa; phylum Chordata; class Mammalia; order Artiodactyla; family Giraffidae; genus Giraffa; species Giraffa tippelskirchi. The sequence continues at coordinate 86,196,522 of NC_137285.1, read as the reverse complement.
TTCTCATAACAATTGTAGAAATATTATTTGGGAAGAAGGTGCCTTCTGAACTAGACCTTAGAGGATGATTAGCATTAGGATAGGAAAACAAGAAAGAGAAAGACAATCTTAGGTGGGAATAGATATTGTATCTCAAGGTTACAAGGGATCCTGGGAATTACTGAGTTTGTCCTAGGTTGATAAATGGATTCCCCATCACTATCATCAGTAGTCACTGCAGTCCCTTTAGTGATGAGAAACTCACTCCTCTGAAGTAGTCCATTCCATTACCAATCAGATCTGAATGTCAGAAAATAGGAAAGTAGGAGTAATTATGATAAGCTGTGTGGCACACATAGGAATCGTAAGGTGATATGCCTGCTTCATATTCCTGGTGTTTGTGGAGTATTAAGGTAGGTAAAGGGGCCAGAGTATAAACTCCTTGCTACCTCAGGATTTTTCATTAGCTGAAAGTCCTAGCCTATGCCAGTCTTATTGTGGTTGCTTTTGTTCCTAGTTTATCTTCTTAGGAATTAACCTCTATTTCCTGAGGAGTAAAAGTCTCAGAATCGAAAACAGTAAGTACTCGACTGGCACCATTCTCTTTCCTGATGGATAAATATAAAAATGAAGGGAATCACTGGATATGCTTCCAAGGTTTACTCAAGCACAAAGCTCTTAGGACTGCAAGAGCATCTGCTGCATCCATTTCTTCAGCATGTTAGCAGGTGTCAGTCTTGAAGGCACTTCATAACTAATTAGAAAATGTATGAAAGGCAGAGGGTCAACAAAGTCACATGTTCTCTTTGGTTCATTCTGCTCACTAGTAATATTCATACTTCCAAGAAGTATGGCCTTCTGGACTCTTAGCCCTACCTCTGCCTGCCTGGAAAAGGGCTCGTCCTCCCTCATCACTCGGTTTTTTCCCTCCTGGATCTTTGTCTTTCTCTGAATCCTGATAATTCACCAGGCTTCGGTACTGTGGTAGCTCATCTGGTAAAGAATCTGCTTGCAATGCAGGAGACCCTGGTTCGGTTCCTGGGGTGGGAAGATCTCCTGGAGAAGGGCATGACAACCCACTCCAGTATTCTTGCCTGGAGAATCCCCATGGACAGAGGAGCCTGGTGGGCTACAGTCCATGCAGTTGCTGCAAAGAGTCGGACACGACTGAGTGACTAAGAACAGCACCCAGCACAGCTGTTTTCTGTTGTGATCTTTTGACTGCTACACATTTGCTTTGTAGCAGTTCCTCTCAGTCTTTCATCTAATTTAACGAAAGAAATCACATTGTCATGTTAATAGGACAGAACAGAGTTAATAACCAACCAACGCTTGAGGCTAAAAAGAAGAGAGGTTACACTCAAAAGCCTTACAATTTTCAGGTCATTCCAAAAAGTCTACCACATCCAAGCTCCCCTTTTGTCTGTATTAGAGAATATGTCTCCACCCACTCTCTTCTCAAAGTAGTAGTAGTTCCCAAGGCAAAAAAAGAAGGCACAGGCTTCACTTTGTTCATTTAAAGGTTGTCTACCAAAACATACCTTCTGGGTATGGTATTATGGTGACCATACAGAGCTTTTTTGTTCAATTAGAGCCTCCATTTTTGATAGCAGCTTTACATAGTATTATGGATAATGCAAAAGTTACCAGTTTTTCTGCAGTGTGTTTTAGTGCAGAAATATAGGTTTGCCTTTTTCTGTTTGTTTTCTGAAAGAGAGAGAGGGAAAATAAAGCTTCTTGTAGAGAAAGGCAATTTTAGTGTTGGCCACGCTGAGAAAATTCAGATCAATAATCTCTGATCATGGAGAGGATAAAAGCACCATACTTCTCAGAGATTGTCATCAGAGCCAACTGAAATGTTTCAGGTTATTGGCTTGGGAAAAGTAGACAGTGAGAAATAAAAAACACTCCTTTACCTCTTAACAGAATTTGCTTTTGCAGACTGTAGTGAAGTGAAAGTCACTCAGTCGTGTCCGACTCTTTGCGACCCCATGGACCATACAGTCCATGGAATTCTCCAGCCCAGAATACTGGAGTGGGTAGCCTTTCCCTTCTCCAGGGGATCTTCCCAACCCAGGGATCAAACCCAGATCTCCCACATTGCAGGCGGATTCTTTACCAGCTGAGCCACAGGGAAACTCTAGAATACTGGAGTGGCTAGCCTATCCCTTCTCCAGCAGATATTCCTGACCCAGGGTTCCTAGATTATAAACTCCAGATATTAAATATGCTTTTAGCTCACTAACTCCTGAAACTGGGTGTCTACATTATGGAGTCTAAGAGTCCATATTGTTCCCTTTGGAAGTTTCGTTTCTTTTCAAAATTATTTTTCCATTTCATGCAAATATTAGCTCAGTCTAGATTTCTAAAATGCTGCATTCCTCTCAGGTGTTTTTTTTTTTTAACTCAATCAAAGAAAAATTTAATTCTGAATGAAGTGCCTCTGTCTTTGGCAATGTGATCATTGGTAGTCCCCAGTAAATTTTTCAACCATCGTGATTGTAACCTTGACCCAAAGCCTATTTGATTTATTTCAGTAGTGTTTATTAAGCCAAATTCTTAACAAATTCTAAGTCATTTTCAATAGTGAGTTACTTCCTTAGACTTATTAAATGTCTTTCTAATATGCATAACAAATTTCTAATATAAATTTTCATGCAAAATAACCCTCCAAATATTTTGAGTTTCAGTTCAGAATTTCCATTGTATTCATTCATTATTACTCTAAATTTCTATTAGTTATCCTGTAACTGTGCATGGAAGAATAATCAATGGATCTTGACTCTAGAACGTCTTCCCTGTCCTAATCTGACAGAGACTTATTTTTAGGATACACCAAAAATCTTTATAAATTATATATGTACTAATCAGTTTAGAATGAATAAATAAATTAGTAAAGTATCGAATGTTCAAATCAAGTTACTGAAATGATTGCCTAAATTGTCTTCTTATCCTAATACTCATCTTTTCTCAATGCTCTAATTTCGCACATGATCAGTGTTTGCTTTTATTTCTTAAAAGGCCACTATTTAAATCCTGATAATTTTCAAAAATACCTCTCGCTCCTTCCTGTTTTCTTGTATTCCTCGCCCATTCATTATTTGCATTGATCCATGGGCCAATTCAAATAAATTGGCTTAGGAAGGATAACTAATTGTGTCAACTGACTTGAGGATACCAGAGGCCATTATAGTAGATGTTAGGGAGTGTTGCTCAGATTCCCCTTTCAAGACTGTGGCACTCTTTCCCTAAGCCACAGAATGTGAGTCCCTCTCTGGGAATGGTCATCCAGTCAAAGACAGCTTTCTGGCCCTAATTACGCCCTACCCCCAACCCATAACCAAGGGTGGGGGTGATGAATGGATGTGCATGACGTGTGCTAAGCTGATTCCTTCCTGTGACCGTATAGACTGTAACCTGCCAGACTTCATGGTCCATGGAATTCTCCAGGTGAGAATCCTGGAAAAGTTTGCCATGCACTCCTCCCAAGGATCTTCCCAACCCTGGAATGAAACCCACATCTCTTAAGTCTCTTGCTTTGTCAGGCAGATTCTTTACCACTAGTGCCACCTGGGAAGTGTGTTGAATGCATCAGTGAAAGTCTTTCAGTTGTATCCTACTTTTGCACCCCCATGGACCATACAGCCCATGGAATTCTCCAGAATACAGGAGTGGGCAGCCTTTCCCTTCTTCGGGGAATCTTCCCAATCCAGGGATCGAACCCAGGTCTCCCGCATTGCAGGTGGATTCTTTACTAGCTGAGCACACAAGGGAAGCCCAAGAATACTGTTGCCTGCATTACAGGCAGATTCTTTTCCAACTGAACTGTCAGGAAAGCCCCAATGAATGCATGAAAGTGAAAGATATTCAGTCATGTTCAACTCTTTGGGACCCCATGGAATATACAGTCCATGGAATTCTCCAGGCCAGAATACTGGAGTGGGCACCCTTTCCCTTCTCCAGGGGATCTTCCCAACCCAGGGATCAAACCTAGGTCTCCGGCATTGCAGGCAGATTCTTTACCAGCTGAACCACAAGGAAAGCCCAATGAATGCTTAGGGATGCTTAAAAAGGCCAAGTCTCTTGCCTCAAAGGAAGACAAATCTGAAGGGTCTCTCAGCTACAGAGCTCCTTGTGGAATACTCTGAGGCCTTTATCATGACTGCTTCACAGTTAAACGTCCCCTCTGCACAATCCTGCTTTCTTCATGTTCCCCATATGGCATTCCCCAATGGAGTCTCCATCTCAGAGTCTGCTTCTCTGAAACCCTGACCTAAGACAGCCATGAAGGCAAATGCCGTCATTGAGAAAGCACTCAAAGCAAGTATGAGTAATAGTAAAAAGTAATAATGATAATTTTCATCCATTGAAGGCCCATTAAATAGTTGGCATCAATTTTTCAGGTGTTATTTCTCTAACTTTCTACAAGTATCTTATGATGTAGAGATTGGTTTTGTTTTCATTTTCTGTTTGAAAGAAAAAAGAAACAAATTCAGAAAGATAAATAGCTTTTTCAAATTTAAACAAGTATTATATATAGGAGAGTTATTATTCAAACTAATTCTGAACTGCAATATCACATTGTCTCTCAAAATATCTGGTCAAACCTAGAGCATATCTACAATTATTTGGGGAGATACAATTTTAAATTTCCTTTTTTTATTAATGAATTTAAAGTTAAATCATATCATCTTGTGAATAATGTAGATGAATATACTTCATCCATTTTATAATTTGTGGGTCAATTATTCTCATTGCTGATAAGATTTTGATATAGTCATCTAAAGTCACTTACTTCTATAAAGTTTTTTATTATATTTACAATATACAAGTCATTTTTTTCTAATATTTGTCAATTTTACTATTATGAGCAATCTTCTGGCCCTTTGCCAAAAATCGGTTTCTGTTATATATTGTAAAGGCAATCCTACCAGCCAGACTCTTCAACATTTAATCATTTCAGAATAAATTTTAAACAGCTTTATTATCTGATTAAGACCTAAGTTAAAACATATAAATAGAATTTTATACCATTAAGATGCCCTTCCTCTCTCACGTGTTTCATTTGATTCCCACAATGTTGTGAGACGGATGAATGATAAATAGATGAAGAGACTGAGCCCCAGGAAGGAAGTGTGGTTAAGTCCCTCACTACAGAGGTTCTGAGAATCCAGGCCCATTGAAGGCACAGCCACTGTTACTGTTTAAGCTTCTTTGAGTTGAAAACTTCATTGCCATGGAATCTAAATCTGGCTTTATGAGCAAAGATATGAAGAGCAAAAACTAGCTGTAATGCTTCACTGTGACATTTTAAAAATTAAGGACAGGAAGAGACTGTATTTTTTCTCCTCAATCTTACCTCTTTAACTGGGCAGCTCTGTCTATTTTTATCTTAGTTACTCGATCACTATTAAAACATTTAAATCATATGTTCTGTAAGATCAAAGCACCACATTAGTTGTGACAAAATGTTTCCATAAACTTTACTGAGAATGAGTTTAAAAACATCTTAAAATATGCTCCCACACTTGCTTCTTCAGATGTCCTGTGGGTGTGTTTTCCCGTTAATTACCGCTCACTCTCTGGCTGATGTAATTGTTTCACTTTATACTTTGAACCCCTTTTTATCAACTTCCATTTTAGTCTTTTGAAAATACTCTCCAAATGAATATGAGATGCAGTATGTTCCATTTCTTTTACTGCTGAAGATCAGGCAAAGAGTATAGAACATAAATTCCACATTTGAGACACTTTAAACCATTTGTTATTACTAACTAAGTTAGTTACAGAATGGTTGGTTTCATGTGAATTTTTGGCCACCAAAATCCAGTTTTCAAGTCATAGACTCATTAGGGGTTGAGATTCTTCCCCTTCCTCACTCCCAGTGCTTCCGGTTCTTACTATTATAACTTTCCCATCCCTCCACCAGAGCAAGTAAAATGTTGCTTGATTCTTTCATTCTAGCCTTTACATTTCTGCAAGTTAGGAGGATATTTATTTTCTGAACTCACACAGTAACTGTGCACATTTAAGACTAAATAAACATCTGTGAAGTTGCTAAAGGAATCAGTGAACGTAGGAATATATGAACTAAAAACTAGCCATTTAGACTAGACTGACTAGATTAAAAAAACAAAAATGTTCACTATAACATCTATCTAGACAGCATTTTTTCACTTTTTTTTAACCAAGAAAAATTTCTAACTTCTGTTATAACTATAGGAAATGCCAGTGGTCAATAGTTTTATTTGTTTTGCTTTATATGAACATCTAAATATCTTTGATATTGTGCTGAAAGTAATTGTTTTCTCTGGAAATAATAATCACAGGAGTTCTTAATGAAAGAGAAATACATGTGGATTCTAGTTATCTTGTTGAAGCAATGCTGATATGTTTTGTAGATTTTTTTGTTATTTTAAAAAGAATGTCCTATATAGATGTAGTATCCAGGGGATATAATTTAACCTACAGCGTGATGAAATGCATAGTACAATAAGGCCCTCAATACTAGAATTGTTACCTTGTTGGAATAATATATAACAAAAGATTATTCTTTTCAGTTTCTGAAAAGCTTGATAAATAAAAGACTGTCTTTATACCCTTAATACCACATAAGGTTTAGGATTTTTATAAGCAAACATGGTTCAGTGTTTCATTTTGAAATACTATTGATATGTAAGTATTGTGTTTTCAACTCACTATTATTTCTCAAAGTAATTTTCAAAAAGATGGGTTTTTGAGAGGCCATTATTTTCAAGATGTCTTTGAAATTCTACCTTTATTTCACAATTTCTCTTTCTGCATCTGTTTTGTATTAAGTTCTAAAGAGTGCATAAGTGTTATGATACGTTTAGCTTTCAGTTTTTCAAAATCCTGCAGTTTCTCTCATGGACTATTTTCATCGTATTACAATATAAAACGGAGTTTTAGGAGTCTAGAATTAATAACTCAATAGGCTACCCCTCAAAGATGATTCTTCTCTTGAAAAAGGAGAAAGAGGAATTTTTAAAAATAACTATTGAGCTATTATAATATCATTCACTTTCTTTCTTCATCTGATATATCTTATGAAAGGTCATCTTAGAGAATTTGGAAAGCATGACATCATTATCTCTAAGGAATAATTGATGGCTTTATAGAATATTTATCAGTGTATAATAGATGGATTCCGAATTTATCTCAGATCCACAAAGATGTACTGAACCCCTATGTGTTAGGTACCTGTCCAGGAACTGAGGACTCTGTAGCAGTTATGTGAATACAGTTGAGAGGACTGCCTTTGGGGAGCTTAGAGTCTTACAGAGGAACAAACATATAAACCAACATATAGCAAGAGAACTGTAAGAAGTGTGTTCAAGGAACTCAGTCCAAGTAACACATCATCCAAACTGTGGAAGAAGGGAAGACTTCCTAAACCAAAGAACACGCAAGCCTATGCTTAAAGGAGAGAAAGAGTATGTCAAGCAAAACAAGGAGCGGACATAGAAAGGTGGAAGACAGTAAGGTAGAGACTAAGTACAAACAAAATATGCAAGACAAAAGCCTACCAAATTCCGACGATGCTGATTTCATAGTCATGGCAAAGCTCATCTAATATATGACAATCAGATTCTCTTTTTTTTTTTTTATTTATTTATTTTAGTTGGGGGCTAATTACTTTACAATATTGTAATAGTTTTTGCCATACATTGACATGAATCAGCCATGGGTTTACATGTGTTCCCCTTCCTGGACCCCCCACCCACCTCCCTCCCCATCCCATCCCTCTGGGTCATCCCATTGCCCCGGCCCTGAGCCTTTGAAGAAAGCTTTTTATATTGCCTATGAAAGTTACATAAATGACTAAGATCTTTGGCTTCAATTATACCATGTTACATATCCTTAGCAAAAGTAAAGCTACTATATATTTTCAAATTAAATCCAGGGATAAACTGTTGCTTAGCATAGATATATGTGCTTCACATAAATTTACATGTTGCTAGAAGCTCTCTGTGGGGTACATAAAAAAGAAATTGACTATTATAGTGTTAAGATTCAATATTAAGGGTCATTGAGACAAACTCCTGAGAAACATGAAATAGTTTTTGTCAGAAGATTGCTTGTTATTCTAGAACCATCTGCAAGAATACAATGTAGTTTAAAAAGGTAAGGGCCTTTCTTCTGCATTTTTTCCCTTTATTATGTTATATATTTTTGAAAAAAAGGAATCATACCTATTTTGCTAACCATTGCCAGCACTTGGCATCATGTCTGGTAGATAAAATGTTTGCTAAATTATTATTCTGTTCAGTTCAGTTCAGTCACTCAATCGTATCCAACTCTTTGTGACCTCATGGAGCACAGTACACCAGGCTTCCCTGTCCATGACCAACTCCCAGAGTTTATGCAAACTCATGTCCATCAAGTCGGTGATGCCATCCAACCATCTCATCCTCTGTTATCCCCTCCTCCTCCTGCCTTCAATCTTTCCCAGCATCAGGGTCTTTTCCAAGGGTCAGTTTTATTTATTACATAAATGAATACTATTTTCTATTCTTACACATAGTTATTTTCTCATTTAGTTTCTCATCTGCTAAATTACCACATGAAAAAAGAAATATACCATTATCAGGAAAAATTTTAATAAATTTATTCACTTTACACTTAATGGTTACTTATAGTAAATATAGCACAATATCAGGGCAGGGAATATATGGTTGAGTAAAGCATAATATCTCCCTTCTAGAAGTCTTAATCTAGACAGAGTGTTAAATAACTATTGAATGAAATAAGTGCTATAATATTGAGACATTATGCTGTTGAGAGAAAGAAAAAAATTCTGGAGGAGAAATTTGAATTGTTAAACAAGTATGTCATTGGGAGAAAAACTTGTTCTTAAGAATTAGAGTTCAGTTGAATTCAACTAAGTTTGCTACTAAAGGATATTCAATTAGCACAAGGTAAGGTAATAACCTTTTAGATAATTTTTAACTAATCCTGCCTTGATTTTAAATCAATGCATTTTTCATTATACACATTACACATCTATAAAACCAAAAAAATTAACCATTTTGAAGCAAAATTAGCTAAAATAATTTGGAATGCATTAATGATGAAGATACAACCCTGTACTAAAGAGTCAAGGATTTCATATCAAGAAGCCTAGCCAGAAGCCCACAAATAAATATAGCATACTGTCAAAATTTGTTTTAAAATACTTATTAAATATAGTGGCATTATTTCCTAAAAGTATTTCTGAAGCCTGCACTATAATTGCCATTATCCATCACTTGAGGAATAGTAAGGAAAACTGGAAGTGATATGCTTTACTCACTCTTCCTATCACATCAACAATGATTCTAAACAGGCTACTGCAATGTCTCTGGCATTTAAAATAACTAGCTAGTATGAGAGATGCAAGCATTTGAATGAGAATGCTTTCATGTGCCTTTAAGGCAGAAGAAATTAAGGATAATTTTTTTCTTAGCTAAGTTTATTTTGGGTTTTTTCTCACATTGCTGTTTCCAACCATGCTTAATCTTATATCAAAATTCTGACTGGAATAATCCATTAGTCCATTTTATTTTTATATTTTTGATATTGAGATATAAATATCTTAGGATAAAATTTCACAGTTTAAATATCAATGAATACCCTTTGCACATCTCCTATGTTCCTATGAATAACCATAGGAAAAGAATTAAAGAGTAGTAATTCTGAATATATACAGGTTACCATTAAACAATCAGTTTATAAATTATAAACTATAAACTATAAATATAATTTATATATTTATAAAATATAAATTATAAATTATACAATCTATATAAATTAATTTTTGCTGCAAAACAAACCACAGCAAAACTTGGTGGTTGCAAAGCCATTTATTTTGCTCATGATTCTATGGATTGGCAATTTAGGCTGAACTCAGCTGAAGGTCATCTGCTGGTCTTGGAAAGACTTATGCATCTGTGTTCAACTGCCAGCCAGCTTCAAGGTACTAATGTGAGGGATCAGCTGACTGTTGGCTAGAACTACTACGTTAAATGGGCTGTGTGTTTCTCATCATCCACCAAGCTAGCACAGACTTATTCACATGGAAATCTCAGGGTTCCAAGATGCAAGAACAGAAGCATCATGATCCCTTAGGTCTAGGCTCAGACTTTGCTCAATATCATTTCTGTCACTTTCTATTGGTGAAAACAAGTCATACGGCCATATCATACTTGAAGGATGGGGAAACTTCCTGTGGGGAGGAACTGCAAAGTATTGTGGGCATTTTTGCCGTCTACCTCTGTCTGTTCTCCAGCCACAATTTTTTACATTCCTCTAACTTACGGCCCTCATGCAGGACCCACAAAAATCTCATTCAGTTATTGTTCTGATTTGTTTCAGTTAGCTTTTGCTACAAAACAAACACCACAAAATTTATGACCCCATTCTATGGGTCAATAGTTTGAGCTGGACATGGTTTGTTTTCTGTTGATCTTGGGCTTCTTGATGCATCTGCAGTCAGCTCTCAGGTCAGCTAGAAGTTGTTTAGGGAGGCAAAAGGCAGGGCGGTTGTATCTGCTCTGAGTGATCTCTCCCCCGACTTCAGGCTCACCAGGCCGTGCTCTGTGGTTGTCACCGGGTCCAAAACAGCCATCTCCAATGCACACACACTGCAGTCATCTGCTTGTTCCGCCTTTGCTAATGTCTCATTGACCAACGCAATTCACTTCATGAGGCACCACGAATGAGTATGGGAGGGGGCTCCCCAAGGGTATGAATTCAGGAAGGCATGAGAAATGCCAGGGGCATTACTGCACCAATCTGCCACATAGTCTAAACAGAGTCAAATGATCCTTAACCTCAGTTATGGTATTTTTAAGGCTAAACTGATTTAGATTTACATGTCGCGTTAAGTCAGGGAAAAAGATGATTTGGGAAAATAATCATTTGCACAACACTAAAACTCAGGACGTGCTCTCACCTGCAACACAGACTGTGTCAACTCCTGACGAAATTAACCTGTCACTCCTTTTATTGATCCCTTTTGTTGAATTCAGTCAGGGAAAGCACTTGATCTGGCTATTTTTCCATTTTACATGATTTGTGTTCTCTTTTTTCAATGTTAGGAATTTTAATAACTTCACTTTTTAGTAGAAAATTGGCAGCAGTTATAAAGAAAAAAATTAACAGAGAAATATTTGTAACTAAAATTAATGAATTAATAAGTATTTCAGAACATAGCATATTCCGAAGACAGTTATATAATATTTGGTACTTCATCTATCTAAACATAATCCATGTGAAATGTCTCTTCCAAATATTGGTTCTACTGATTTTTGTACTTTAGTTTATACTTGATAGGACCAAAAACAGATATATTTATTTATAAACTGCTAGAAAGAGATGTGGATATATCTAAAGCAAACATGAGATATACTGAATATTCCATATCCAAAATGAAAGTATAGGTTCTTTTAGCCAGCATATACTAGTTGTTTTTCATTAATGAATGGTGGTATCATTATTTGTATGACCTTTGATTTTGCTGCAGGTTAAACTGTTGAAGAGAATGGACATATTTATGAAACTGTTCACAATCTAGAATTAAATTAAGAGTTTAATCAAACAAAGCTATGGAAATAGTAGACTGATCTAAGGACAGGAGTAGAGGTGGAAAAACTAGTCCAAATTCATGTCTTTAACTTCCATATTCAGTAATTCTATTTCCTGTGAAACTTATTTGTATTTATTACTATGCTTATAGCTGAAGCTTTAAGGTGTAATAAAGGAATACAGATTGTAAGATGTGAATGTTTTCTTCAAGTAAATATTAGATTTGAGAATTCAAAAGATTTTAAACTGTGCTTGCTCAGTTGTGTCAGATTCTTTGTGAATCTCTGGACTGTAGCCCACTAGTCTATGTCCATGGGATTTTCCAGGCAAGAATTCTGACTGGGTTGCCATTTCCACCTCCAGGGGATCTTCCCAACCCAGAAATTTTAAGAGTCTCTAAAAAGCATTTGAAGATAAAAACAAAGGTGACTAAGTTATATTGATTAAGACATGCAAACAATGATTTTAATGAGTATGAGGCATGTCTGTTGAAGTTCTTGGTCTCAAAGGTAAAGGTTTCACCTGTGAACAGAATGGTAGAAATGAATTTTCTGTGAGGTCGACTTTTAGCTGGTAACACCAAAAGATACCATCAAAGTCTTTCAGGAAACCCTCCAAAAAATTCTTACCTAGTCATGATTATAATGTCAATGTATGTAGTCAAAAATATCTGAAAAAACAACTCAACTGTGTGGCTTAATATACCAAAAGATCATTCAAATACAGATTTTATATGGCCTGCATAGAAATCCCATGTGCAGCCAAGATAAATTTAAATAAATATAATTAAGTATTTCTACATCATTTATACATAATAGAATGTTCTTGACTAAGTCAAAAATAAAGACTAAGTCTATTAACTTGCATCCAAATGACATCAAGCTTTAGTTAAATTTGAAGATCTTATAAAGCTCTTGTATAATGTCAACTTCTACACATCTAGAAGTTCATTGAGTTCTTATCTATAATCTTTAGCTCTACATTTACTATGTCATCAAGGTAACCCATCAGTAGTTCTTAATGTTAAAATGAGTATGTGTTTTTGAGCTTTGGAATGCTGTCTGCATTTACTCAGTTATGCTGGATTTAGCAGGCATGGAGAACAGATAATAGCAAAACAACATTGCAACAGCTGCCCAAAGATTAACTAAAACATGACCTCTGCAAAGAGACTTTAAAAGAATACGTGAAGAACAATATATCACAAGATGACTAATAGAGTGCAGCTTTAGATTGCTAACATACACCTACAATGCTAGATCAGTCTGACTTTCAGCAAAAAGAAATATGAAGACTCTTTGTTAACAGATGTCTTGAGAAGACCATAAGTCAGAGATGCAGACTCATAAAGAGACTAAGTTCTAAATGACCATCTATAGTTATAAACAGAAATGCAATCTTCACTTGTGTAGGAAGAGCTGTTTATCAGGCGTGGGTCATTTTTAGCTGCATAAGCTGATTAGTTTATAATATCTGTTGTTGATGATAAATACTTGGCTTGGTGCTTCTCCACAGTAACCGTATCTTTCAGCTATAAATCAAAGTCAGATTTTCATTTTTTCTCCATAATGAAAGTAGATTTGTTTGCATTTATATTTATATAAACAATACCAGCTTACTATTGATCATTTAAACATAATAAAACTAGAAAGAAAAGAATAAAATTCCCTTGGACTCATACTACTTTAAGATAATGACAATTAATTTTTGTAATCATGTGTTCATCTCTTCAAGCATACACAGACACACATGTTACACAAAATGAGATTATATAATGCATGCTGCTTTGATTAGGATGATTTTCCCTTGCTTTTATCATCCTATGAAAGTATTTATCACACTTGGTTGATCTTTTTAATATTCTGTATCTGTCTTTCTAGATTTTCCTCTGTCCTACTGTAATCCTAAGTAGATTCAAACATGTGGAGGGATATTTTTGTGACTATTTTTAATGAATTAAAGCACTTTACATATTTTTGCATCTCATTATCTTAATCTTCCCACATCACATGATCTATCTCTATTCATTCTTTTCAATGGGTATATAACAAGCATATGACTATGCCTTAATTTGTTTAGCCGTTGGCCCATTAATAAATATTAACTTTGCTTCCTATTTTGAGAGATTAATGAGTGATACTATAGAAAACATCTCTGAATAGCTGCATTCCTGAGTATTAATAATTTCCTTTCTTCGGGATAGATTCCCAGAAATAGATTACAGGGGTAAAAGAATAAAGTCATTTTTAATATAAATAGATGCTGCCAGATGTTTTTTCAGAAATGCTATAATTGCAAAGTACACTACTGAGTGAATTTTCATATGGTAAAAGATTACTAGATCTGGTCTTTTTCAAACTGAAGAGGTTAGAGTAGATGACTCAATGTTCCTATCTAATTTTAAAGTTTTATTAGTTTTAAAGTCAATATTCAAGGAATAAAACCAACCAAAAACAAAACCAAAAAAGACTCTTCAGATATGCTATGAAATCAGTTTTAAAAGTCTTAGTGAACACTAAACATTTTTTTTTCAGGAGGGGGCATTGTTAAATAGCTCCCAATCATATTTTATCTGTTAAATACTGCATACTTCCTTGATTTATGGAAGATATTTCAGTTTCAAGTTGTCCTTAGAATTGAAAAATTCTTAATTCAGAAGCGGTTCCAAACTAGAAAAATAATCTCAAATCACAAATCTTTCCTATTGCAAGAATTTTTGCATATAGAATATCTCAATAAGTGATAAAAAGTTTCTCTAAAGCTAAATAAAGATTTTCTCTAAAAGTAATAATTATCTTATAGAAGGAAGCAATATCCTGTTTATGGGTAAGATACAGCATCCCTTAATTTGTGTAAACAGCACATATATACAAAATATTCCACATATAATGAACAATTCAAGCTCTATCAATATGAACTCTTAAGACAAAATATATGTGCATATATAATCACTGGTGTTACAGTCGATTCAAAGATGTGAAACTTTGAAAGAGTTGTGTGACTCTTCCTTGAAATATCAGAAGCAGGATTACATAGTTAAAGAAAAGTGAAAGGAAGTAATAGACTATGGCCTCTGACAATTTTTCAATCTCCAAGTAAACATTTTTATATACTAAATAATTTGTGAATTCTCTTCCATAAAATTGCAAAGCCTTGTTATTAAAAATGAGCTTTCTGTGTCAAAGTGTCTCGATCACTTTCAAAATGTCAGTTGAATTTGACTGCAAATCCTTGACCTTGAACTTTTCATAGTTGGCTTTTGATTGACACATTTATTCAATTTGACCTTTCCTTTTGACTAAACTATTCTTCTTCTGATTGAATCTTCATTGGAAGATTAATGTTGTAGCTCACAATCTAAGCAGCAGTTTGAATAGTCTTTTCTGACACTGACGTGTTTGAATTCCCTCAATTCTTAGTATTTTTGAAGTTGATGAGACTCTTCATGACTGTGAATGACAGTGCTTAAATGGAGGATATGACCCAAATTTCCTTTTTTTGCAGTGGAGTACTTTTTCACACAGAAATGCATTCCTAAGCATTAAGAACTATCAAGTTAGGCTTGGCCAAAGAATACTCAGTATTTGGTCATAAAGCACATAGTTGATATGATACAGCTACTTACTGAAGATTATGCTTGCTAAAATATTTACTAATATTGCAAATAAAATGAGAATACCTAAAAAAAAATTCAATTTTGAGGAGAAACTTGAAACAGATATTTAACTGGAAAATTCATCTTTAGAAATTCTTATATAAAATTGATTATTCCATGTGGAATATCCTGTCTTTGTAAAAAGATTAGATGTAATCTGGATTCCAGCTCTTCTCGCTTTCTTCTATGTTCTGCTTGAGAAATGAGCAATCCTCTCTTTTCAGGTCATCTCCCAGTAGTCAGATCTTATCACACATAACAAAAAGAAATCTATTATTATTCTCCATTTTCTTCATGAAAATCTCCTTAGGCAGATTCAAAGTTTGTCCACTGTGTACAATCTATGGTTTGCATTATCTTATGGGACAGAGTTGCCAAACTTTCCAGCACTATAAAGGGCTACTTTTTCTCCGGTCTCCAGGAAGTTTCCTCATTGTTCCTCAAGCCTTTATCAATAGTCCCCCTGAGATCCTTCCAGCTCTCAGTAGTAATGTCCTCATAGCCTTCCAAGCCTCTGCACTGCAACCCCAAGCCAATGTCACATACTTAGACACCAGTTATAGTGGCACCCTATCTCCAGGTACCCAGTTATTTTATGGTTCTTTATTGCTGTACCACAAGGCACCCCACAACTTAGTGTTATAAAATGACAACTATTTGGCTATACTTAAAATTTTGTGGGTCATTAAATCAGGCAGGTAACCTTGAGGGTGTTTTGAAGCTACTCCACAATGGCTGGGCCTTCACTCAGTGTAGCCAAGTAGCTGGAGATAGCTCAGAGCCTCGGTCCCGGAAGTAGATGGATCCCACAGTTTTCACTGTACTTCTGCCAGGGCTAGAAAGCCACAGATAGTTTCTTTACTCACAAATCTGGTGGCTGGGCTAACATGGTTTTAAAACTGGGCATATCTGGACTTTTCTCTTTCTGCATGGCATGTCTCCACATAAATAGTTTGGTCTTTTTTTATGACAACCTCAGGATAGTCTAACTTTTTAAAAGGCCTCTGGCTTCCCCCAGAACAAATGTTTCAGGAGGTCTAGGAAGACATTTCACTTCTTCTTATGATCTAGTCACAGAATTTTCAATACATCATTTCTGTCATATTCTATTAGTCAAAAAGTTACCAAGGCCAGTCCAGATTTAAGGAATAGGAAATTAAACTTCACCTCTTAATAGAATCAGTTAAAAAAATACATATGGGCATCCTTAATCTACCGCAGTGAACAAGAGGCTGTATCCTAAGCCTAATAGACACTTTGAGTCACAGTATATGCAAGTAGTGGCCCCATAAAGCAGAGCAGCTAATGTCGTATGAAACAGATCATGAAATATTCACTATAATATAGTGTCATTTTTAGCCGTAATAACCTGTAGTATGTTTCACAGTTGTCTCTTGGAACAAATTTTAAATAATTCATAGTGCATTTTTCAGTCAGTTTGATGGACAGAGACAGGATAAATAATGGGAAAGAATAATACTAGAAGGACAGAAGTTAAGAGAATCTGAAGATATTAAATTTAGCTCATATGAAGCAGTAAAGCTCCATTCCAATTATTAGGAGGTATTATACTTTGGAGAGATTTGGGATCAAAATACAGGGATAAAACTGATGTCACAGAAGGAAAATTAGGGCAGCTACAAATGAGTTATTTACCAATGGCAAGGGAAGGACAGAAAGAGAAGCCGTAGAACAGAGCAGGTGGTCTCTTCTCGTTTAGTCTTCGACACTCAGTGTCAACCTTCCTCCTTCCCTCATGGTGGGCTTCCCTGGTAGCTCAGATGATAAAGAATCTGCCTGCAATGTGGGAGACCCAAGTTCAGACCCTGGGTCGGGAAGATTCCTTGGAGAAGGGAATGGCTACCCACTCCAGGATTCTTGCCTGTAGAATTCCATGGACAGAGGAGCCTGCGGGCTACAGTCCGTGGGGTCACAAAGAGTCAGACATGACTGAGCGACTCACACTTTCACACTTCCCGCGTGACGCCAAAGACCCAGTGTGATCAATTGCTGGGGTTTAAGAGGCACACGAGTGAACCGGCTTCATTCCAGACCCATTTGTAAAGTTCTGTGCAGAAACCAATGAAACACAGAATGGTCTATCACATTCCTAACACTTTGAGACCTTGTGACAATTTCAGATCAATAATAATATTATGCCTACCTGTGCTCTGTAATTTCAGGGAAGAAATAGAAATCCTCCAAAGGAGTGTCTGAGCACTCTTCCCACATAGCCAGAATGAGACTAGACTTGTGTGTAAACACTGACTATTCTTCAATGTAAAAATCAGTAGCAAAATGAAACGCAGTTCATCCTGGAAACCTTTATATGATAGTATAACAAAATAGTGTTAACTTCAGAGATAAATATGACAGTTGTAGAAAGGGAACAGACACATTGAAATATTAGTAAAATATTGCTCCCTGTAAATTATGCACTTAGGTTAGGAAGACAAACTTGGTTAATTCTTCTTCAATTAAAATCATATCACTAAAAACTACACATGGCTAAAAGAAAACATGTCAGTTGTGGGTCACACACAGAAAATTCTCTCAATGCTGGATTAAAAGTCCCAGACAGGTTGAATGACAGCGTGAGCAAATCTAATGGGTCATATGTTATCAGAAAGTTGACCCTGGCATTTCAGAGGAAGATGCAGCATTTCATGTCTGGATGTGACAGATAAAGGACAACCATAACAGCATGAGCTCTCAAAATCATTCCAGGGTTTATTTGAGAATTAATTTCTAATAACAGTTTTGTGGTTGTTACCATGTAATGAAATAATATTATTTCGGTACTTTTGCCAAACTGTGCTTCAGTTAGTACAAGTGAATTAAATTAGCTGCAAGTTTAAGTAGAACAGGGACTGGTTCCATAGGGACAGTAGTAGAATGGAAACAATGCTCAACCGAGAGTCAGTGCCCAAGAACCTACTGCAGCCTCCACACTTAACCCGTGACCAAGTCACCTACACTCTTCAGCCCCATCTTCTCAAATGCTATAGGGCTTAGTTGAACCATATGATTTGTTATTCTTCTTTACACATTAAAATCAATTATCCCCGAAATTGCGTTTTTGTCCTGTTATCTATTTTAACACATCATACTGCATTATAGCTAGTTGCCTGCCTCATAAACTGCATTGTGAGTTTCTTAAAGTCATCATTTATCTTTTATCTTATAGAATGTGCATATCAGATATGACAGATTTTATCTCTTGTACCAACTCTAGTCAACTGAAGCACTGTGTTGAGTCCATCAGTTGGGTCCAAGTTCAGCCATATTTTCTATGAGCAAAGGACAAAAGCATAACATCAAAGGTGCCAAGTATTTTCAATGTCCTGTTTAAACAAAATAGTCTAACAAATAATCGATACATGAATGAATTAACAAATGTATAACTGTGCATATGTTATGAGCCCTCACAAAATGTGTAGCTATTGTAAAATGTTATTATTCTAGAACTTTCCTCATGGTCATGCCAGGTGGCTCATTGTAAAGAATCCAGTTGCTAATACAGAAGATGCAAGTGATGAGAGTTTGATCCCTGGGTTGGGAAGATCCCCTTGAGGAGGAAATGGCAACCCACTCCACTCCAGTAGTCTTGCCTGAAAAATCCCATGGGCTGAAGGACCTGGTGGGGTACACAGTCCACAGGGTCACAAAGGATCAGACGTAACTAAGTTGACTGAGCACATATGCATGTATGCCATTATTAACTATTTACAAAGCTCAAGCTAATTCATAAGGAAACAAAATTCTTTCTGACTAGTTGTATCATCTTGATGTAACATCAGTGAGAGGTAATTTAAAAGTGAAAGATAGAAAGTTTATTCCATTCTTTAACAATGGTGTAAATCACTCTTTTAGGGGAAAACATGTATTGCCTTCCATAATTGTTATTATCTTTCTACCTACCAGTGATGCTTCATTGAAGCAACCCATGGACCAGGTGTTATTCATATTACAAAATATTATTCCTGAAGTGATTGCATGAGAAAGTTGATCTGTCATACTAAGAAGGGTTTTCTCATAACATTAATGATGTGAATTTAAGTACCATTCTTGCCTAGAATTCTCTTCAAGAAAACTGATATGCCATGGCACTTAAAAACTGAACTGCAAAGTGAGGCTGAGAGTCCCTCTATGGTCTCTTCCAGCTCTATGACTGTAAAGTTTACACGGGGATCCCATCTCCATTCTCCAAAGCATGAAATGATGTCTCCTGGTTTCTCACCAGTATGCCAGATTGAAGTTGACACAAGTGTGTAAGTGAGCTTTGTGCCAACACTGGAGATGCAGGAAAAAAGTAAAAAGAATATTTAGATGGAATAATGCATGATATGCTAATGTCTGGATAGGCTCACAACAAATATTCAGTATAAAATATACAGTTGATCACTGTGTTGTTTTTTTTTTAACACAAGCCTTAAGAAGATGTATGTAATCTAACTGTTCTTATTCATTAACTGTAAAATTCACTGAAACAAAGATTCCAAGTCAGTAAAGAATAAAAAAGAAGGTACAGACATCAAGGTAGGAAAGGTGCTTTTTTTTAATTTACAAAAGATGTATTTTTCCTTGATATTTATTCCAAAGAGTATCATTGCCTAGAATGTGCATTCATGTTCTAGGAGGTCAGTGTGGACTTGAGGGTTCAGAAGGACCAGCTCCCTAGGTGTGCAATGTCTGTGGTCACCCAGAGCCCCACACTGAGAAAGACCTTGTGCTTGGTGTAAGGCCTGACTGTCAGCATTTTGAAATTATGGATAATTTTTGGACAAAGAGATTCATATTTTCAATTTACACTAAGACCCATGAATGATATAGCCAGTCATCATAGTCAGTCAAGCCTTTATGAAAGAGATAAGATTTGAACAAGGCTTTAACTTGTGAGACAGAATTTGGAGACTTTGGCAGGTCACCAGGGAGACACTTCAGGAAAGGTGCAGAGAGTACATTTTCCACTAGAGTGAGAGACAAGATAGGTCGTGTCAAGCCTCAAATGCTGAGTAAGAAGTTGGGCTAACTTGTAGGCAATAGGCGAAGGTAGTCAGGGAAGATGTTTGAGATCATAAGTAAAATCAATTTTTAAAAAGGATTAACCTAGCAATGGCATGTCATATGAGGGAATGTGGGACAAAGAGAAGACATAAAGAGCCGGTTTGAAATCTACTATAAACCTAAGGGTCAGTGCTCACGGAAGGAGAAAATGTTTCTCTCTGGACCTAGTCTGAGTACTGTGCTATCAGATAACACATTGGCTCCTTTACATCTCTTCCAAGCCTAGATGCAGATGTAAGGGAAGCTACTCCACATTCTCTACCTGCAATTTTTTCCATCAAAGGTGTATTAAAGCAAGCATTCCTTAAGGGCAAAATATATATCTGTATACCCAAAGCTTAGCATAGGACACAGAAATAAATATCTGTTGAATAAAGTATCAATAATTACATAAACAATAAAAGAACTATGAGTCAAATATTCTCTGTAATCATGTAAGACAAACTTTGCAACAGATAGGATGGAGTTGAGAGTAAATCAAGGAAGCATATGACTGATAAATTGTATATGATGTATTTCATATCTCATTTAGTTTAGAAGCATTAGATAAATATAGAAATGACACTATGCACTTAGATCCTTTATTAGTCTGTTGAAGTTACAATAACAGAACACCATAGTCTGGGTGGCTTATACACAACAGAAATTTATTTCTAATAGTTTTGGAGACTGAGAAGTCCAAGATCAAGACACTGGCAGATTTGGTGTTTGGTTAGGGCCGGATTCTGGATTGACAGATGGCCATCTTTTTACTGTGTCCTTACACAGCAGAAAAAGTGAGAGCACTCTCTGTGGTCTCTTTTATAAAGGCACTAATACCACTCATGAGGGCTTTACCCACACTCATACTCTAATTACCTCCAAACATCCAACCTCAAATACTATCACATTAGGGATTAGGTTTTAGAATACGAATTTTTGAAGGACACAAATGGAGTCCTTTTGCCTTGGTCATTTATGTTAATCTTAGGTAAAGGAATACCCTTTTCCCTCACCACTAGGGGAAAGAGAGTCAATGTACATATGACCAGATAAGAGACATCTTTCAAGAATCAGGATGCAAATATGCTATCTAAGTCTGGCATCCACTGTCAAGTTAAATATCACACCCCTTAGTCTTGTATGCCTCTTTGGGAATGGAGTAACACTGATGCAATATACATGATATTTTCTCATCCACCTAGTATTCGTAATATAATCAATATTGTCATCTATAAAATAAATTCATTTTTCTAAAATTTAATTGTGTAATTATGTCCTGTATTTTCTTGCTTTGAGCTGATCATAATTCCCATTCTTCATTTTAACTAAGGTAGTAGACTGATCCCATAAATTTGTGACATTTTGTTTATAATACCAAATGAGGCAATTTGGATACCTACCATCCTGAGTTCATCAATGAGTCATCAACTCATTTTTTTCCTCTTTAATCTATGTCACCAAGAAAAACTTTGTGTATTTTTGTTAATACTTAACATTTTTAGAATATATGCTGCAAGTAAATACTAAGATCCTAGAAATGGCACGGTAGAGCCATTTTTGCCTACTTTTAATCTTCAATGCATTTTTTTCTTGGGCCACACCTCCCAATTTGCAGGATCTTAGTTCCCCAACCAGGGATCAAACCCATGCCCTCCTGTATGGAGTCCTAACCACTGGACTGCTAGGGAAGTCCCTTCAAGGCATTGTTGGATGCATTTCATATTTTATCATAATGGACATAAACATTTTCATCAAAGAATATTTTGTCTAGTATTTTCTTCACTGGAAACAACTAAAATTTCTATTTCAGATAGATAACATGTCCAATTAATTAAGCATGTGAGTTAACACAGCAACTTTCTTAAAAAATATATTAAACTCATGTCACCATGAATGTAAATCCCATTATATAAAGGTCTCAAACACTTGTAAAAAGAATACTAATGTGTATGTATATTATCTCCTTATTGTGATAAGGTTTTTTAGCAGGTTATCCTCTTGGGAAAAAAGAAATATTGTTACCAGGAAAATATTTTAGCTATCCAAGATTTTATGTCAATAGCATTAATCATATCTAATAATCCATATCTCCTAGCTGATACCCAGTTTTCTGTGTTAGATGATCTTTTTTAAAATTACATCTCATAGAATTTATATGCCATTCTCCTTTGTTTTATAGAGAGGAATGTTCCTGAGTCTGTTTGGTGGGGGCTGGGGATGCTAGAAGTGCCCTATGCGAGCCCATTGAGAAATTTATATAAACCCTAAATGAGACCACAAAAACGGCCGATACCTAGCAGGTTTCTGGCTAAGCCATTCAGCATGAATTCACTTTTTTGTGAGAACACTCAGGTTATCTTGTTGTTCAGACAATTAATCCCCCAAACCTTTTCAGGGTGCTTACTATATGTACTGCATTCTTCTAAATTCTGAAAAAATGCTTTTTGAGTACCTTACACTTTTGAAGCATTTCCTAAGAGCTCATGTGTGAACATTGTTTCATTCAATTCCCCTCAAACATCGTGAGAGACAGTGCAGCTATTATTATTCCAATAAAGTGCCTTTCCAAGAGTCTCAGGGCTAGGAAGATGCTGAACTAAAGTTAGAATTCAGGCCTTCTTATTCTGAGTACAGTGGTTTTCTATAAGAGAGAAAGCTGTGGGATAACATATATCTAAAATAAGCCAGGAACTTACCAGAAAACTTACTACACCTATGGAGAATGTTGATATCCAGTTCATCGAAAGAGTGAATACCAGTTAAAGAAATATTCCCCTTGGCTAAGAATGCATTATAGTGTCCTTTAACAGATAACATTTATCAAACATTTACTGCGTGCCAAACACACTACTATGAGCTTAACTTGCATTATCACACTGAAGCTGTGAGAGAAGCTCTGAGCAATAGAGCAATTTTTCCATGTTCAAAACTTACTAAGTGGCAGAGCAGGGGTTCATGCAATTCTGTGTCATCCCAAAACCTCTGTATATGCTTTCAGTACCTTTTCCTGCTGTCTTCTTCCATAGTCTCTTCCTATTTTCCTTCTAATTTCTGTAAGAGGAAAAAAAAAGAGGAAGAGGAGGGGGTATTGTCAGATACAGAGAAGGCAGGAAGCAAGCCATTCATGTAGTCGCTAGCTCACCCGATGACCATCGCCTGCCCTAGTGCCCAGCTCAGCTCTGGGAGTGCCCAGAGGACCTCGGGGGTGACTCCCAAGAATGTCAAGTGGTAGTTCAGAGACAGGAACAGAGTGCTAATGAAGCAAGACTAAACAGTGGCAGAACTCATGAAGAAAGGCTTAGACAAGGAGGAGGCATTTGAGCTGTGTCTAACAGTATCTTTGCAGGCAAGGAAGGGAGAACAAACCTCTGTAACAGAACAGGCCGAATTGTGAGAGGTATTCCTGGATAGGAAGAAATGTAAGGTTAATGCCATAGAAGGACAGAATTCAGCACAGGAAGTAGAATCATGCTCTGAGGAGCTTTCTGTTGAAACGAGGAGATTAGACTTTTCCTCAAGGCAGCAAGAATCAACAGACACTCAGAACAGCAAAGCTGACCGTGCTCCCATTTTAGGAAGTCTTAATCAGCAGTCTTATGATGGGTGAGCAGGACACTTAGTCCAAGTGAATGCCAATAAAGAGCTGGACTTGAGTGGAAAGATGACATTTCCTGTACTATTTCCGAATCATAAATAAAAGTTACAGCGATCTAGCAACGGCTCTAATGAACTTATGTGACCAAGAGATGTAAATGACTTAGAAGTGTTGCCGCTCCCACCGAGGGTGAACAGAGCCTCTTTCTTAAAGATCCCTCCCTTACTCATCCATTCAACAGATGGTTATTGAGGCATGCCCTGTGCTGGGTGCACAATGCCTGGAGAGGGGCGTTACCGCACTGGTTGTGGGGAAAGGTCTTTTGAAGCCCCACGTAACGAGATCTGTTCATAAAGCAAAAGAAAGCAGCAAAGAAAGAGGCAGGGTATAAAGCAAGTGTCAAAGAAAACAAGATAAGACAGAGTAACTCCTAAGAGAGAAAAGTGAAAATGAGCTTTAAGCTTAAGAAAGCAAACATCTGCTCTAAGTAACCATTTCATTAAAAGTGCACTAAATTGTGGAAGTTCTCTCCCAGGAACTGCATACTGTGGTTTGAAATTAAGTATAATGGGCTCCCACGTGAATTCTTCTCATTACTTCTCATGAAAATCAGTAAATCTCCTGAAAGGGTAATTTAGGTTTAGTGTTCACCATTCATTTTACTTTTAATCTTCTCTGTTTAGAATTGTAAAAATATAATGCAGAAATAATCCAAGAGGAGGAACAGGCCCCGTGAGTTGAAATGAGACAATTTCAACTCCTCACATAGTCGTGGCATTAATACATAAGTAATAGGCTGTAGACTTTTTCTTCTTGATAGATGGTGATGGAGCTTCAGACAGTTTCTAGAGTACTGCATGCTGTTAATTGCAGGGACCAAGTAAAGGACAGGATAAGAAAGATAATCTGTACTTCACTCTCCTGGATTCTTTGGGCTTCTTTGTGATTTTCAGTGTAGTCTCTTCTTGATCCCGTTAAACTTTTCTTTCACTATAATTTAACAAAAGGACAAATGTTTCAAGATTTTTGTCCAGGACAAAAAGAAATCAATTATTTGGAAAGAAAAATATCTGGAAAATTTAACTTAATCACAGAAATGTGACTTTATGGAATAATTCTGTCAAAAATATGAGCCTGAACAATGACTTATGATCATTACTTTTTCTACTGTTAAACTACCACCAATCAGTTTGTGAAATTGAAAAACAAGCAAGTAAAAAAAAAAAACTCCAAGTGTTACTTCTGAGAAGAATAGTCCTCTTCAGTTCTGGACCTCTCCTTGGCTTTTCCATTAAACATAGTCTCTATTCTGGGTCCGTGGTATGCACATTTATTCTTGACTAATTTAACTGAGTACCCTATTAGGATGGCATCTTAAAAATCCATGGGGAAAAGGATATTTCATACCTAAAATGGATCCATGCTATATAAAGTGGTAAAAATATTTAAACTCTTTTATACAGAATTATAGGGCTTTCCAGGTGGCGATTGTGGTAAAGAACCTACCTGCAATACGGATAGATGGAAGAGACACAGGTTCGATCTCTGGGTTGGGAAGATCCCCTGGAGGGGTTGCATAGCAACCCATCCAGTATTCTTGCCTGAAGAATCCCACGGCCAGAGGAGCCTGGTGGGCAACGGTCCCTAGAGTCACAAAGAGTCAGATACAACTGAAGCGACTTAGCATGCACAAACAGTATTATATTATGCAGATATGAAACTAAGCTATGGCTTATGATGTTTACAGTTTGTTTCCCCAGGAGAAATCAAAGCTTTTACTAAGTGTAAATTTCCTTTTCAGATTTGAAAGAAGTGAGCACTTGGTCTGGTACACATGAGAAAATGAAATTTGAGAAACAATTTTATCTAAGGAAAAGAATAGTGGAGGACATTCACTGGACAAATATCATATTCCTTGAAATAATTATTGTGACATTTTAATGCATTCTCACCAAGAAGCATTCCCTTGTAAATGACTGAACTCTGGTTCATGTATTAACTCTGGACCATGTATTAACAATTATTTCATGAGAGAAAACTTCAATACACTTAGAAGCTCCTATCATAAGACTAATGGGAAGGGAAAAAAACCCAAAAAACAGAAATGAAATACTGGAAAGAAATGTCCTAAAACATAATATACAGTTAATTGGTTGATTTAAAGAAATACACATCATTTGAGAGGTTAAAAACTTCCAATAACTTCTCACCCTGTTATGAATGCTAAGACAAAAATAATCCAACAGATTTTCAGAAATTCCTCTCACTATGAATTTTATATAGTCCATTAGTTTATTTCAAAATGAAGGTAAACAACTAAATTCTTAAATACTCATCAGGACACTGCCTTCTAAGGACAAATACATCATTTTTCTTAAGATAATTCACCCATTCCATCAACAAATTAAAGCTCTCTAGTCAGGGGTGCTTTTGCATTCCCTGTTTTGCATTAGTCATTCTTTCAAGTGTCCATGAAAGAGGAGTGTTGAGTTTTACGAAGATGTCATTTCAAGCTGCATGCATGTACTCTCATTCCAGGGAACTGTTTTTAATTGCAACATGGAAATTGAAAAGCATACTGGAGTTTTGCTATGTCATTCTCTGAAAAGAATACCTCCTGAATTGTAAATACCAGATCTTCATGAAAACAGGAAATCTATCTTTCCTGTTAAAGTAAATGAAAGACAAGATTAAGTAATGAAAGATTATACCAGACATCCTAAAGTGTAGGATAATCACTGATCCCATGAACTAGTACAACTAAAAATAATCTTCTTGGTACTTATTGATCTCCTTGATACAACTGTTCTTCAACTATGTTCTAATCATTATGCTCCCAACAAGGATTGGGTGTTTTGTGTCTTCATGTTTTTCAATTGCTTTGATTAACAGAGATTCAGGCTGACCCTACTCCTGATGGTGGTGGTTGTGGAAGGAATAAATAAATCTCTGTTGAGTGAAAACATATGGCTTTGGGACCAGCACTCTTGCACCTAGGCACCACTTCATTCTGTTGCCTACAAAAGAAGCCATTCAATAAAGCCATGCAAGATAATCTTTTAACTACTGTCACCTCGTAATTCCACGAGTTGTTATTCCTTTCAATACTGCTTTCTTGCCACAAAAATAAGCCTGTCTCTGAATAGCAAAGCAATAATTTTTGTGCACTACTTTTCCTAAACTTTTAAAGATATGAATTTGTCTGTAAATATTTCTTAAATATTGTAGCTGCTAAATCATTATATGCAATATTAAATGTTCGAATGTGGTATTAGCAATTGTTGAAAACATAGCTTCCATGTGTTCCTTAAAGTGGGGCATGTTTGACTTCTGAAATGTCGTCAAATAAATTGTAAGGCCAAAAATGGGCCCTTTGACTGAATATGCAAAGTTCCCCTTAAACCACCTTGAACTAGGCAGATTTGCAACATTTTAAACTGGCACTTCATCCCTCTTTCAGCAAGCATCCTCTGCAGATTTAATGATCAGGAACATCCTTCTGATGCATGCTGGGAGATATGGCTGCAGGGTACAGACCACAGCAGACAGTGTGTCAGATGAGGCAGAACTTCTTGTTAGGGGTGAGTATGCTAATAGTGCAGTCTGAAGACATGATCACCATAAATTATCATACAAAGGAATTGAAATGCATGGACTTTGAGCACATCAGTACTGTGCATTTTACTTTCGATTTTACAATATATGTCATTCTTGCTTAACCTTTTGCCTTTGAAACGATTATATGGTAACTTGCTCCTTAGAAACAGACAAAACCTACAGATCCAACTTCAGGTTCCCAAACACCTTTAGTACTAGGTGGTTACTAGGTGTTTACCCAACTTAATGCCAAAATGAAATTTTCAACAGTTGAGTCACGAAGACATTTGAACACTAGAAAAACAAAAATTTTTGTGTGTATGTATGTGGTTTTCCAAATGTAAAGCTAGTGGAACCCCTAGGCATTTTTTTCCCTCCACTAACTTCTAAATTCTGCTTCCTGAAACAAAAACTGCGTGCCTAATATAGTGGCATTTGCAATTGTTAAGTGACAAGGATTGTTTAAAAGTCTGAAAATGTCAACATACAGTCTCTCTGTGCAGAAATGACAGTTAAGTGGCTTCCAACTATGAGCAAGGCTGCCAAATTCTACAACCCTATGAAGCTATATCTTATTTGAATTAAGTAAATGCCTACAGCACTAATTTCTTTTAGCACATTATTTGCCAGCTTGGAAAATGCCGCTCTAAGCATGCATTTTCTCTTTTTCTTTCTTCCTTTCTTTCTTCTTTTCTCTCTCGTTTCCTTTCCTTCTCTGCCTCCTTCATTCCTTTCTTTCTGCCCTCTTTCTCTTTTTTCCCCTTTTTTCTTTCTTTTCTTTTTTGTTTTTTTATGAAGATACAATATATCTGCATAAAAATAAAAAATCATATTTGTATAAGTATACAGCTCAAAGAAAAAACAATCGTAAACTAATCACACCAAGAAATTGCTATTTAAGACAAGAGCTAGAACATTACCAGAATCCCATCTCTTCCTTTTTGATCTCAAAAAAATCACATTTGACTGATGTGACTACTGCATGCTAAGACCCCTTGCATGATCTCTGCAAAGAAAAATTACACAATCAGTAACAAAAACTTATATCTTACATTAACTTGTTTTATTCACTTGGAGTGTTTTCCAATCATAATTTTCAATAATTCATTAACATTATAAAAGTCTTGAGCAGGGAATACAAGGCCTATGTAAGCCTCATCATCTGTTTTGGTTGTATGTGTCACCCAAGGTTTATTGACTTGGGGTAGTGCATCTACTATTGGTCCAAGTAAAACATTGTTTTGAAACAGATGTGTATCTGGGTGAGTGGCAGCATGCTCATTTTTTGCGTGTGTTTATTTCTATTCTGAAGGTTATTTGAACTCGTCTCCAAATTTATAACAAGAATGTGTATCTGTATTACTCAATTACAAAACATCAACTTTTTAAAGTGCTCATCCTCTCATGATATTTCATTTAGCTAAATTTTTTCCTTTATGCCTTTCAAGTTACAAGGCTTATGGAATGGCAAACCGCACACTGCAGTCAATTTTATAGAAAATTGCTTTCTTCTCTCACTACAGTCTGTTTTAGATTATGTGTATTTATTGTGTAGTACTTGCCTAGTAATTTAGAATGATGCTCCTAAAATTGGAGCTTTCTAAATGAATAACACAATTTAGAGGCTGATAACAAGAAGCCAGGTATTTTTACAGGGCTGTGAGGGGCATATTTAAGTGACAAAGTAACATTCTGCTTTGTAAGTAAAATTAAACTCAACAGTATTTAGAATATAATTCAGGCTCGGCTTTTTTTGTGTTCTGTTCTTTTAGCCTTTGGCTTTATGCCTAGGAGATGATAAAATGCAGAAATTTGGAATTACACTCAATAGCAATTTCAAACAGGTTGCTATTGTCTGAATATTCATGCAACATCCAGCTCAAGCTTTCATTTGAAGTGAGTTGTTTCAAGTCACCAATTTTCTATTATATTCTTGTATTATTTTTCTAAAACTAGTAAAAATAGCTTGCCTCTTCTGCCTGGTTGGTCTCAGACAGATTTAAAAGTTGAGGTAAAGGTTCTGTTTTTTTCTTGTTTCTTTCTGAAGCTTCCTGGTAATTGAAGGAACTCAGATGCTTGAATATTGCAACTTTTAATGTTGTAAAATGAAACTCAAAATAGTTTTACCCTGTCTTCTTTCTCCCACTCCTCCAACCATTGGGTTTGTAAACTTGGGGCATTCTAATAGTTCAGGCGACAGGACCAAAGCTGAGCTTTCTAGATGAAGGTTTTCTAATGATGGTTACGATTTTAGCAGCAGAATCCTTAAAGCACACTTACTCAAGAGTGTCATAAAATGAGAATGGTAAAGACAATCTCACCATACTTCGTACAGGATACCTTCATTGTATGGCTCCGAGAATGCGGAACAGTCTTAGCTAGCAAGGAATATGTTTTTATAACTCTGTAATTCTATTTCCGTGGAGACTTAGGGGACGAAAGTCTATATTCTCCTAGATAACCTAGGAGACTGTCTTCTTTCCCATTAGAGAAAGTCTATGAAATTCTTTTGCACATCTCATCAAATCCTGCAGTTGTTCACCTGGCCCCACATGCACACTAAATTGGGGCTCAGGTGTGTGGCCCTAAGACTTCATCATTGCTTGTTTAGAATCTGAGCGTCCCCGACTAGAACTGGTCCCTGCTTCTCTTCTTATGCACTGCTTGAAAGCTATCCTTCCCCCAAACGCTTCTTTCCACTGTTGCTTTATTTTGCTTGTGAATGTCAGTGCTATTATTCACCTCTATTCCACCATTATTATCATCCTCCAAAAATTGAATTTTCCCATAAATAATCATCTGAACCATAAAATTGCTTGCTCTCATATACTTAATATTCAGTGAACCAGCCTCATAACAGCACCATGCGTAATTTGGAGACCCATAATAGAAGTAATGAACTTAAAATAAGTTATTTTGCCAGAATATAAAAAGAAATTAAAGCCACACCTGGACATCTGTGCACAATTTAAGTCACTTATTCAAGTGTGATATAGCAATAAGAGAGAAAGTAAATCTAGACAATGCTACAGGGAACCTCTTTAAAGATGGATAAAACTGTATTATATTCTCCATGGTAAAGGAGACAGACCGTTAAGGGATAACCTCACTGAGGGGTATGCACAATTTGTAAAGAACTGATACTCCCAAGCATTATGAGAGGTAACCAAACACAACATAAAACACAACAGAGAAAAAAGTATTAGTTTTTTGTTATTTTATTTTATTTTACAAAACTGACTGTCGGAAATATGTTTCCCAAAGAGAATATAAGGGTAAGAAACTATCAAGCTTTAAAGAATAAAATGTGTTTAGCTAAACTAACTGGGAACCCGAGCCTGAGCTCTGTCTATTCTGCCCACAGGCAGAGAAAGCAATAAAAAATGCACTTCATCATGCAAATTTTTATTCAGATTGCTCTGTTTATTAATGCAAAACAGTAGATCAAGAAACTCTTGGCATAGTCAAAGAAGAATCCACAGTCTCTTGGTTCTTTCTGAATGCACAGCCTGTATACTTCCTTTTCCCCAAACTTGGATGACAAATTTTATTCCCTGAATTACAATTTACAAGATGAATATGACATGTATTAAACTGAATTTGAGAGGAGAGAATCTACTTCAGGACACAATTTGTTGAGAAAAATCTGACTGCTTTTAACTATTCTTCCTCCTTCCATCTATCACTTCTGATTCAACTTGGAGTTCAGAATGTCTTTCAGTCTTACTTCAAACATCTCATCAGTTCAATTCCATTTATTCTTTCCAAAATTTTTCCTTGAATATTTTACCTTCAGTCTCTGCTGATCAACCTTGTCACTTTTTATTTCAAAACAGAAGCTATTAAGAATTTGTTGTGCCAATTAAGTAAGTCACAGGCATTTGTGGATTGCTGTTTATTTATTCACTCACCCATTCATCTGGCACCTGCTCTGTAGCAAGCCCTGCTACAGAACAGAAACAGATGTAGATGCCAAGATCTCAGCCCTCTGTGTGAGAGCAAGTGTCTCTCTATCCACTTGTCCACTAGTGTGAGAACCACCTTTGGGAATGGGGTGAGAAACACCAAGGAAGAAAGTTCCGTAGATAACCTACATCTTTTAGGGGAAATAATGGAATGCTATGAAAATCCATAGGCATAGCTATAGGACTGACTTCATAAGTTGTGGGGCCTGGTGCAAAATGAAAATGCAGAGTCCCTCGTTCAAAAGTTTGACAAGAATCTTAAGACAGTGACAGCAGAACATTAATCCAAGTACAGGGACCTTCTAAGGCAGAGACCCTGTGTGACTGCACAAATAATACACCACGAAGTCAGCCAGGCACAGCATTAAATTATGTATGAAGCTACAGGAACAGAAGGACTTTAGCAAAGGGGAGGATCAGTTATAACAGCGTTGTTTTAATCTGTTTGCTCATCTATAAAAATAGCATATTAAAGCCTCCTCAGAGGTTTCATCAGCTTTTTACACAAAAGCTCATTTTTTATTATTCTACCTCAAGAGCCTTGTGTTTTGAAAGATTTTGTTCGTTATGTTGAAGTAATCGTTAATTCATATTTTTATTTAAATTTTCACTAAAATCTTTTATCATGAGGTAGCCAGTGTTACCAAACTAGATGATTTAACTTTAGCCAACAGAAAAAAAAAAAAAAAGGATTTACATTTTAGCTAATTGTGAAGTGCTACCTGTTTTGGTTTTTTTTCAAATAGTTGAAAATAATCTAAATATACCAGTTACCATCTGATGGAAACCAACTTGGAAATTTTGATTAAATACTCTCCAAATTCTCTCGAAGATATACTTTTCAATGATCCTCACCAGCAAGAGAGAAAAATTCTCAAGTTTTCTACCTTTTGTCCTTGGAGAGATACAAGTACACACTATCACTTTTCCAAATACAAAAGGAAACTCAAGCTCAGTGAAAACCTTGAACATATTTCTCATACATGTAGGTTTGAGAATTAACCAGTACTAATGTGCTCTATCTTTATATCACTCAAAACACTACCCTTTTGAAATGTGTAGATTCCAAATTGATATAAATGTATTTTACCATTTGACCACTACTAAAATTTCAAGCTTTAAAATGCACAAGTGTTTGGTACAACTATCCAGAGTTCGCACAGTTTTCCTTTTCCACCACTAATCTAATATGAAATGACAGGCTTGGAGTTTGCACAAGCCTTCATATGGTGGAGTAATGTCTTGGAATCAAAAGAGTCTCCAGGGAAAAAGAAAAGGAGCTATAAATCACAAAAAACAAAGCTGGGTTTGATGATGTGCTGGTATTTGAGGCTCAAAAGAACAATAACAAATGCTTTCAGTGTAATTTTAATGTTAATATTAATATTAAACAAATTTGCCAATAATTTATATTTTAGAGCAGAATAGAAATTATTCGGTTAATATATTTGTTTTTCCAATATTTAAAAAAGCTTTAAAACTGAGATATAAAATAAAATGTCCTCATCTAGAAGCAAATCTAATCTCATTCATTGCAAAGTCTTATTGGAATATCCTGTATAGCATTGTGGGTATTTTAGATCACTACTGTCACTAGTGTTGGATAAGGCTTTTTAAATAATGTATACAAATCACTTGCTTAAACATTTTCTACATTAACTAGTTTGACTCACACGTATACAATTTCTCTTAGACGCTGAATAGCAGTTTAGTTTTTTTCTCTTGTACTTTTCATGTGGTTGCTTGCTAATCTGTGGAATTCTAACAACTGACTAAAAAGTAACATTTTTGACTAGATTTTCTGTGCAACATTTAGTTTGGTTCACTGAATGATAGTTGACTGAAGTGACTTGATCAAATGACCAAATGCTTGCCACAGTTATACATAAAATGAACAAATGAATTGTCACTGTATATAGACAGCCAATTGATGGAGACTAAATTTCTTATATTTAGCCACTCAACAAATATTGAGTGACTGCTGGAAGCCAAGTTCTCTTTTAGGAACTGATATTTCCATCAACTGACTTAAACTTTCTGGGGAGCATTTTGCTATTTTGAAACAAGTACACTGACTTCACTCTTCCATTTTGAGAAAAATCTAATCAAATAGGTTTTATATCACACATATTTCTGAATCACAAATTGAAAGGTAATCACAATTCACCGTGTATTTTGCTCCACAAATCTTATATTTTTTTAATTCATCTGTCCTATTATAAAAATGGCATTTACTATTACTTCTTACTTATGTAAACTTGTTGAAGCAAGTTCTTGATATGTGGGGATATGTTTTAAATGCTGATTTTATTTATTGTTATTGAGTACCTACTATATGCCGAGACAGTTCTAGTGTGCAAGAAGGATCAGTAGTGAGACGGGATGGGGTATAAGTGCCTTCTGATGTCGTGGGAAAGAACTTACCTTTTATGCCACAGATTATAGGTAGCCATTAAAGGACCAAAACTGGAAAGGCATATAATTAGATATGCACTTCAAGAGGATCATTCTGACAAATGCAGGGGATGTTTTAGGGGAGCATGAGACCAAATGGGAGACCGTGGCAATAATCCTGATAAGAAATAAGAAGGGTCTGATAAAAGACAATGGTAATTGAGATGGAAAGAAACACACATACTAAACAGCTAGGAAGGAGACAAGATCTACAGAAGTTTGTGGCTCACCTTATGGAAAAATGAGAAGAGGAGGCCAGGATAAATTCCAGTGGTAATGCTTAACTGGGTGGTCAATGGGAGGGAAGACATACAGTCTGCTTAGACCAAGGCAGTTCCAGGTTAAACTCGGAGAGCCAGCCTAATTATTAATGAAGTCCTTTCTCTCAAAATTGTCCAGGTTTAGATGATAAATTAAGTGGCCATCCTAATGAAGAATGATCACGCTTTTCAATTAATCTGGAAGATAAGGAGACAGGTGAATTGGGAGGTGAAGGAAGAGCAGTTAAGATGAGGCTCTCCAGAGAGAAATACCCAGTAAGTAAATAGATTTGTGACTACGGAGATCAGGAGAGAATAGGGTTGAGCTGAGTTGTAAATTTCACAATGATGAGATGGAAATGAAATTGCAAAGACAGCATGTCAAGAATGAGAAGGGGAAGAAGCTCAAGATATACGCTTCAGAAACACTGACGTTGAGGAAGAGGAGGAAGCTACAAGAAGATTGGGAAGTAGCTGCCAGACAGAGCAACTAAGTGGAAGATCAAGGGAACCAAACCTTAGGGACAGGAAAAGGGAATTTCAGGAAGGAGAAAATAGGCTTCAACGTCAAATGCAAGTAAATCAAGAACAAATAGATACCACTGGTTTGAGCAGTTTTAAATAACTGATGACCTCGGCAAGGGCAAATTCAGTGTGATAATGAAATCAGAGTAGGTGGAGAGAGGTCAGTGATAATCTATGAAAAGCTGTGCAGTATCTTAAGGAAAACAAATGGTTTGAAGTCAGACAGGATGTTTCACGTCCCCACAAGCTCTTACTAGGTGTGTGATTTTGAGCGGGTTGCTCAACTTTAGCTCTTGCTCACTCTTCTCTCATTCATTCAGTAGCTATTCATCAAACATTTATAGGGCACATAATATGTGGCAGAGGACTTCCCAGGTGGCACAAGTGGTAAAGAACCCACCTGCCAGTGCAGGAGACAAGGAAGACCAGGCTTCGATCCCTGGGTCAGGCAGATCCCCTGGAGGTGGGGCGTGACCACCCACTCCAGTATTCTCTGGAAGAATCCCATGGACAGAGGTGCGACAGTCCACAGGGTCACAAAGAACTGGACACGACCGAAGCGACTTCACACGCATGCACAACATGTAACAGGCCCTGTGTTACAGCTAATCACAAGCAACTTATGTCTCCAACATGAAGGAACACTTTTTATAATATAATTAAAAGAGTATGATTGCAGATATATGAGCAACACATTTTGCTTTCTGATCATATGCTCTATTGATAAAACAGCTAATATTTGTTAAGTTCTTTGTATATGCCAAGAAATGTGCTAAAGTCTCTCTATGAATTATTTCATTTTATATATCTAGAATGTGCTATAAAAGCAATATGAGAGGGATACTATTTTTAGTTCCAATTGGCAGATAAGGAAGCTAACCTCAGAAAGGTTTAGGACTTGTCTCAGGACACCTTGTAGGGCTTCTTTTCTAAGCATTTTATGTTTTAATAGAAACAAATCACTTCTGGACAAAATACCCTCAGGAATAGTAAGCATCAGTCAATAATAGACCTCTTTCTACATGATCTCTCCTTGTTCTCTCATTTTAAACTTTCTTCTAGTTGCCCCAATTATTAAGCAGGGAAAATATTGCCAATTGGTTTAAAAAGTGCCCGACCTTCCGCCCAGTTCTGGTCGCTATTCTTTCAAAGCTTTGATGTTCATTGTTTCTCATCTACTTATGGGTGAATTATGTTAAGAGCCTTGAAGACAAAACAACACAACACAAACAAACAAACAAAAATGATCTTTGATGTTCAAAAGGATGTCCTTAAGGTCACCAATATTGCTTAGCTAAAATATTGGAAGTACATTTTATAGTCTGTTCATTTGTTTGAATTGTTTGGAAATGTCATCCTACTTACTTTTCATATACTTTATGTAAACACAACCTAAACCAACCATCAGTTGTTTTAGGAAACCTAATCTTTTGAACCTAAACTTTCTGAAACCTAACCTTTTTATTTCCCTGAATGTATTGTTTTCTATGAATTTTACATAAATTGTTTTAGCATGTCTTTTGAGTATTGGGTAGTAATTTGTTTTCAAGGGAAGCCCAGAATCGTTTTGTAGGGCATATACATTATTACATGGCCCTTTTTTGATATCCACATGAGGAATCCAAGTTTCAAGCAAAAATTCAGCTGAATGTCAACACAACAACTGGTCACATCCCCAAGGAAGATAATACAAAATTGGTAAGTTCACTTCAGTTTCTATCCCCAAATCTTGTTTTATTTCAATTTATATTCCAGAATACTCAATTCTTAATTATTTTCTTGATTTTGTGTGACATAATACAACATATAGCCTGGACTCTGAATAATTTTTCATTAATCCACATGAAATCCATGCAGCCTGAACAGAGGGCTAACACTGATTGGAAGAAACTTTTACTGCAAATTGGATTTTGCCCTCCCAAACACCTGGCAAAGGTAATGTCTCCATTTCACTACTCCTTAATTTGGAATTACAAAGGCAATTAGCTCTCTAATGAGTTAGAGCAAGTGAGGTAAAAGAGTACAGATGAAACTGAGCACCAGATGATGAGAAAAAAATAAAATAAGTCACTCATTCTTGATAAAAAAATCTTTCAAAATTGATGGTTTTTTTTTATTTTTTCTAAACTAAATTATGTAAAACATGTTGCTTAGTACTTATGGAGAAAATCTAATTTAATACATTATGTGTAAGGATTGGCAGTCATGAGTACATGGGTTCCTATGTTATAGATTGAGTATATCAGTAGATTTTGCCTTTGGAAATTTGTGAATCATTGGTGAGGTACCTAAAAAACTGAGAAGGAAAGGAAAAAATAGTTCCTGCTTTTACATTAAAAAAAAAAGCAATTTATTAAAACAGAGAATTACCTCTACAAAAGTCAAAGTGGTCAAGTATTGAAAAGCTGAGACATAAAAATGACAGCTGCAAGGTTAATTATTGCTGTGAGAAAATAAAACTGCATACATTCAAAATGTGCAAAAAGTAGTGGGAAAAGATCTGCTGTACTTGTGCTGTGTTTGGAAAAAAGATCTTTGGGCAACTGTGCACTTAACGCTGCACTAATTTATAGCTGGTGCACTGTAAATGTTTGCTGAATCTCAATAGCCCAACTTAAAGATGACTCATGTTGCTTAAAATGGCTGTGATAGAAGCCAGGTTACCCAGCCCAGGCCAGGATTTGGATCTAACTCTTTATCTCATGGATAACTGGAGGCAAGGCATTTTACCTCTTCTGGATTCTTCATTTGTAAAATGGGGACATAATATCCAATTTGCAGGTTTAATAGGAAAATGAATTGAGATTTCAAGTGGTGGAATGCTTTTCAGAAAATGCAAGACACTGTTGTTGATCTTCTTCACTAGATGAAGAATATGTTTCCCTAATCATTAAGATTAGGGAGATGAATCATTGTTCTTCATGGTACCTATAAACAAGAAAATGGTCTACATTTATCCAACAGGCAATCCTACCTGATTAGCCATGACTGAAATATCCAATAACTTTATGATTGTTCTGTCCCTCTTGTGCAAATACACTTTGATAAGCATTCTAAAGGTGAATGGGGGCATTTTGGTTGCTTCTGCTTCCTCAGGGCCAAATTAGCATGTTTTTAAACCTGGCATAACTGTGTTCTCTGCAGGTTTACTGTCATTAGTATGAACTGTGAAATACCATTAGGACCATCTTGGTATATTCAGTTAACTGAGTCAATGAAACTTTGCCTCACTTTCCAGAAGTGGATTGCTTATATTAGTGTGTTTATTTGTGTTGTAGATTCCATTGTGGGGGGCTCCATCTTTGAGCAAACTTCAATAGCTACCTTAGAGTACGAGAGAATTTCCCATGTGTGAAACAAATACTAAAGATCTTGAAGTACAGTTACACAAAGTCACCAAGAGGCTAAGGCTGAATAAAAAAAAGTTAAATGCACAAATTATATTTTACTCCAGAAAAGATGTGTAGATGAAGCTATCATAGAGTCCTAAGATTACTGCTTTTCTACCAGTGACAATCATCACTATCTGCCTATCTAAAAGTAACCAGCTTGATAGCATATGAAATGAACCCCCCCAAAATATTATAAATTGATTTACATCATAGTCTTCAATATTTTAAGAACATAAATATTCATTATATGAATGTTTACATGGAATTTTGCATACTTTTAGTTGGCAATGAAGCAATGCAAAAATTAAAGTAAAAACCCTTTATAAACACCACCAAGGACACTAAAAGATTTGGAAGTACTTGTGAAACAAGTACTTAGATTTTTTTAATTGAAAACAAATAGTATGAATGGTTTTCAATTTCCTCTGGAATTATGTCTTAGCTTTTAAAATATTCTAGGTCAAAAG
The DNA here is from genome assembly GCF_054371585.1 of Giraffa tippelskirchi. Lineage (NCBI taxonomy): Eukaryota > Metazoa > Chordata > Mammalia > Artiodactyla > Giraffidae > Giraffa > Giraffa tippelskirchi. The sequence goes on along the minus strand of NC_137285.1, from coordinate 86,157,998 downwards.
TACAGAATTTCAAACAAAGGAATGTTTTTCCTAAATCACATAAGTTAACAAAAATTAATCATCTATACTAAGTTGTCAGCTTTCTTGTTTGTCAATGTTCTAATTTGGTTAATTTCAGTGCACATTAGGAGAAGACAATGGCACCCCACTCCAGTACTCTTGCCTGGAAAATCCCATGGACGGAGGAGCCTGGTAGGCTACAGTCCATGGGGTCGCTAAGGGTCGGACACGACTGAGCCACTTCACTTTCACTTTTCACTTTCATGCATTGGAGAAGGAACTGGCAACCCACTCCAGTGTTCTTGCCTGGAGAATCCCAGGGACGGCGGAGCCTGTTGGGCTGCCGTCTATGGGGTCGCACAGAGTCAGACACGACTGAAGCGACTTAGCAGCAGCAGCAGCAGTGCACATTAATCACAGAAAAATATGGCATAAAACAAGTTCAAGCAGTTATTGGTTCATATAATTATTTCTTTTGTGCCAACTCAAGAAATAGGACTGTTATTAGTAAACTTCATTTGAAATACCTAATCTCTGTTTCAAAGAGATTTTATTACCTGATCTGTGTGTATCAGTAAATCAAAGCTAGCTCACATATTTGTCTCGCAACCTCAGTTCACAGAATGTTAAGTCAAGCTAATAAAAGCATCGATCATACCCACTGAATGAAATAGTCTGCATTGCAGACACTCTCCCTGTAATCCATTCATTATATGGAACATCTGTTACAAATTATCCAACCTCCAGGACTGCTCTATTTAAGTGCTTCTGCAAAAGCCCACTGTCTCTATCTCTCCTAATGAATTACATGGTGGCATAGGGATTATACCAAGTTCACTGCCACCATATGACAATAGTCTTTTTTCAATCTGTGCTGAGCTCTAATGATACATTTCATAGTGATAAAAATCTTCTTACAGTTGTAGAACAGCAACAACAAAAAACTCAGAGGAAAAGCAAGTAATCGTCAAGAAACCACTAAGACAGTTCTTACTCCATTATAGCTCAGCCATTGCCCAGTAAGTTAAGCACTTAGGAAGTAATACTTATTCTTTTCTAAGTCCTAAGGGGCCAATTGATTTGCTCAGTTTGTTAAAATATAAAACTAATGATGCCCAGATACATGTTTGCAAACTTCTGTTCACTTCCATGATTATGAAACATGTCCCTAGTCTCAAAGAAATATCTTGTACAACAAGTTGTTGGTATCAGGGAACATCATGAAGGAAAATCTAAATATAGTCATCTCTCTGTATCTGTGGATTCTGCATCTGCAGACTCAAACAACTGTGGATCAAAACTATTTGGGGAAAAATATTTTAGAAAGTTCCAAAAAGCAAAAATTAAATTTGTTGTATACGTAATTATTTATATAGCATTTACATTTTTTTTACAAGTATTTGGATAGCATTTAGATTTATTACAATTAATCCAGAGATGATTTAAAGTATACAGGAAGATTGTTTAAATTATATGCAAATATTATCCCTTTCTATACAAGGGACTTAAGCATCCCCAAATTTTTGCATCTGAGGGGGGATCTCGGAACCAATCCCTGGTGGATACTGGGAAACAACTGTAAATGGGAATAATTGTAAATTTATGCTTCAGAGAAAAACATATTAAAGAAAGTCTACTGCTTTCTTTATAGTTTAGGCCACAGTATTGCCAAGGGTACAGCTGTCTTAAAATGAATGACTTTATAAACATGTGGCCCTAAAATGTCTTTGGAAATAATAATTCCAAATTTACTTCATGGTATATCTAGGAAAATATGTCACAGGATAGCTATAAATTATTCATAAATGAATAGTGAGATTGAAAAATTTTAAAGCCCATATAGGCATATGTTATTTTTTTATCTTAATTTGCATTACAGAGTTGTAATGAATCATACACAATAAATCCAATATTGGATTTATAGAAAGCTTTGCAGAAGCATGATACCTAGCATATTTTAGCACCCCATATGTTATTTTCCCACAGGATTTCTTCAACTCATCTGTTCTTAGAATTTGTGTAACACTAGCTTACTAAATTAATTTCAGGATAGTGTCTGGGTTGCTTGAGGTTTTAAATAAACAAGTTGATTATTTTTAATTATTCTTGCTAGTTTGCACAATAGACATTCAAATATCTATTTTCCATTTCAGAAAGATCACCTTCGATGGATGGAGAGTAACACTTATATAGAGAGTGCACAACTCCAACTTATATAAAACTACATTAAGTGTTTATGCCTGCCTAACTACTTGAAATTGTTGCTTAATTTACCTTTCACCTGAAGTTTGTAATAATTGGCCAAGAAGTGTTTGTATTTTTCTAAAAAGGAACACAAGGATTCTTTAAATAAACATTTTAAATGCAATGATGTGTAAAGTCTCACATTAGTAATTAAATGTTTAGCCAAAAACAGCACAAGCCATTTTAGCTCACAACTCACAAGGAGTCAAAATCCCAATGACAAATACATGTCATTCACAAATTATATTAACCAGGATAAATATCATAAAATTCCAGTTTTATAAGACTGACATGGGGAAGAGGTGGTAATATTTTTGTTTTTCCTTTCAATGGAAGTAGAAAAATCACCACAGAGTCCATGAGATTGCAAGAAACATGTGTCCAAACCACCCTTGGAGCATCCAAGGGCCACTGTCACTGAAGCTGCTACTACTACTACTGACAACTTCTACTAAGCAACAACAGTACAATAAATCAACACTGGGAAACAGACTTACTGAATTGTCACATTTATATTTGTTATAAAAAATTTATTGCAAAGAAAAATGCTCTTACATTTTTAATCATTTATATAGGTTTTTCCCCAAATCTTTCTGTATGTTCTAAAGTCTTCCATTGCACCTTTTTATCTACAATTTTCAATGGCTTCTTTCCTTTGACTCTTCTTGTATGAAAAGAAAATTTATTTCCAATGAATTTCCAAAACACTCAGAGTAAAATCCAAATTTATTACCATTGTCTTCAAATCCCTTTATTACCTGGCACTTACTGATATTTCAAAGAATATTATCTTCTTCTAACCTCTTCTTTCACTTTGATTAAACAACAGCAGAATTCTTTCTGTTCCACAGATATGCTAAGTGCATAACACTTAGGAATATTTTTATTAATAATATCTGCCTGGAAAACTCTTGCCCATTTATGTGCTGGATAGTTCCTTCCTATCATTGATGCTTTTGAACTGTGGTATTGGAGAAGACTCTTGAGAGTCCCTTGGACAGCAAGTATAATAAACCAGTCAATCCCAAAGGAAATCAACCCTGAATATTCATTGGAATGACTGATGCTGAAGTTGAAGCTCCAATACTTTGTCCACCTGATGAGAAGAACTGATTCATTGGAAAAGACTCTGATGCTGGGAAAGACTGAAGGGAAAAGGAGATGGGGTGGCAGAGGATGACATAGTTAGGTAGCATAATCAACTCAATGGAGATGAATCTGAACAAATTCCAGGAGATAGTGAAGGACAGAGAAGCCTGGCATGCTGCAGTCCATGGGGTCGCAAAGAGTCAGACGGGACTTAGCCACTGAACAACAATATCATTTGATTATCAGCTCCATGTCTAGTGTCTCCTGCCTTGTCTCCAACCAATTTTTATACCACTTTATTTTCTCCATTGCATTTATTACTATCTGAAATAATCTCATTCATTTGTTCATTGACTGTCTTCTCCTCCCTACAAAGTAAACCGTATAAGAGCCAAGTACATTCTATATTTTATTTACTTCCTAAAGTCCAAAGTCTAGTATGTATATTTCCCAATATTGTTAAACAAATTATTAGAATAAATAAATAAATAAAAGAATAATCACATTTTTAAAAAATCACATAAATAAGGAAGAATGTTCAGTATACAGAGTAGTAGCTAAGTAAACAATAATCATAGGCATTTAATATTAAATATACTGTCATGTCATATAACGTCAATAAGCAGAAAAGCAAACTGAGTAAAATTGGAGGAAAAACTGGGAGTGGTGTGGTGGGAAAAGATTTTCAGAAGTTTAGTGTGGCTGCAATCACAAAACTATTATTTGAAGTTTGGGGCTCTGATCTCTTTAAGTCCCTCAGCAATTTTTTTCATGATTTTCTTTTCACTCCACCCTGTTCCTTGAAGCATACATTCATACATACACTCATTCTTACAGGAAATATTAATCTAAATATTAAAAACTAATTTCAAATAGCCAAGAACAATTCACATGGTAGATTCTGGCAACCTGGAGTGCAGATATACTTGAAGATTCTGTGGGTTTTGTTCCAAACCACCACAATAAAGTGAATATCACATTAAAAAGTCACACAAATGTTTTAGTTTTCAAGTATATATAAAAGTTATGCTTACACAGAAAAAGCTTTTAATAAAAATAACCATTCATTTATGATTAAAAAAAAAAAAAAGCTCTTCAGAAAGTGGGCATGGAGAAAATCTACTTCAACATAACAAAGGCCATATAAACTCACAGCTAAACCCACAGATAATATCATAGTCAAAAGCAGAAATCTGAAATCGTTTCCTCTAAGATTATGGACCAGGGAAAGCTATCCACTTTTACTGCTTTTGTTTAACTTAGTTTTGGAAGTTCTTGCCACAAAACTCAGAGAAGTCAGAGTAGAAAAAGAAATACAAGGAATTGAAATTGGAAAAGATGTAAACTTGTCAGTTTGCAGATGACATGATACTATACATAGAAAATCCTAAAGACACTACCAGAAAACTACTAGAGCTCTTCAACTAATTCAGTAATGTTGCAGGATACGGAATTAATACAGGGAAATCTGTTGCATTTCTATACACTAACATCTAAAGATAAGAAATATAAATTAAGGAAACAATCTCAGTTACCATCACATCAAAAATAAGAAAATACAATGGTGAATGGTATTGTTTCCTTAATTTCTCTTTCTGTTTTCTCATTATTGGAGTATAGGAATGCAAGGGATTTCTGTGTGTTAATTTTATATCCTGCAAATTTACTATATTCATTGATTAACTCTAGTAATTTTCTAGTAGAGTCTTTAGGGTTTTCTATGTAAAGGATCATGTCATCTGCAAACAGTGAGAGTTTTACTTCTTCTTTTCCTATCTGTATTCCTTTTATTTCTTTTTCAGCTCTGATTGCTGTGGCCAAAACTTCCAAAACTATGTTGAATAGTAGTGGTGAAAGTGGGCATCCTTGCCTTGTTCCTGACTTTAGGGGAAATGCTTTCAATTTTTCACCATTGAGGATAATGTTTGCTGTGGGTTTGTCATATATAGCTTTTATTATGTTGAGATATGTTCCTTCTATTCTTGCTTTCTGGAGGGTTTTTATCATAAATGGATGCTGCCATATGACCCAGCAATCCCACTGCTGGGCATATACACTGAGGAAACCAGAATTGAAAGAGACGCATGTACCCCAATGTTCATCGCAGCACTGTTTACAATAGCCAGGACATGGAAGCAACCTAGATGTCCGTCAGCAGACGAATGGATAAGGAAGCTGTGGTACATATACACAATGGAATATTACTCAGCCATTAAAAAAAATACATTTGAATCAGTTCTACTGAGATGGATGAAACTGGAGCCCATTATACAGAGTGAAGTAAGCCAGAAAGAAAAACAACAATACAGTATACTAATGCATATATATGGAATTTGAAAGATGGTAACGATAACCCTATATGCGAGACAGAATAAGAGACACAGATGCATAGAACAATTTTATGGACTCTGAGGGAGAAGGTGAGGGTGGGACGTTCTGGGAGAATAGCATTGAAACATGTATATTATCATTTGTGAAACAGAACACCATTCCATGTTCGATGCATGAGACAAGGGCTCGGGGCCGGGGCAATGGGATGACCCAGAGGGATGGGATGGGGAGGGAGGTGGGTGGGGGGTCCAGAAAGGGGAACACATGTAAACCCATGGCTGATTCATGTCAATGTATGGCAAAAACTATTACAATATTGTAAAGTAATTAGCCCCCAACTAAAATAAATAAATTTATAAAAAAAAAAAAATAAGAAAATACCTATTAATAAACTTACTTAAGGAGACAAAAGAACTGCACTCAGAAAACTTCAAGATGTTGAAGAAAGAAATTGAAAATGACAACCAGAAAGAATCCCAAGAATAATGTTTTCGGATTGAAAGATCCAATATTGTCAAAATAAATATACTACCCAAGGCAACCTTTAGATTCAACACATTCCTTACCAAATTACCATTGGCATTTTTCACAGAACCAGAACAAAAAGTTTTAAAATTTATATGGAAACACAAAAGACCATGAGAAGCCAAGACAATCTTGAGAAAGGAAAACAGAGCTGGAGAAATAGTCTCCTTGACTTAGTCAAGTCTCCTTGACTTCAGACTATACGGCAAAGCTACAGTTATCAAAACAATTTGGTACTAGTGCAAAAAAGACATATATCAATGGAATAGAATAGAAAGCCCAGAAATGAACCCACTCACCCATGGTCAATTAATTCTCCACAAAAGAGGCAAGCCTATACAATGGAGAAAATAAGTTATTCTGGAAAAACGAGACAACTGCATGTAAAAGAATGATTAGGACATTCTCTAAAACCATATGCAAAAATAAACTCAAACTTAATTAAAGATCTAAACGTAATGTACTACAGGTACTACAAAACTCCTAGGGGAAAACACAGTCAGAACATTCTTTGACATAAACTGCAGCATTATCTTTTTGGATTCATCTCCTAGAGTAATGGAAATGAAAACAAAAATGAACAAATGAGAACTAAAAACTCAAAAGTTTTTGCATGGCAAAGGAAATCATAAGCAAAATGAAAAGACAACCTACATAATGGAGAGAATATTTTCAAATGATCTGGCTGACAGGAGATTTGTTGTTATTGTGGTGGTGGTTTAGTTGCTAAGTCATGTCCAATTCTGTTGCAACCCCATGGACTACAGCCTGTCAGTCTCCTCTAAACATGGGATTTCCCAAGCAAGAATACTAGAGTGAGTTGACATTTCCTTACTCAGGGGATCTTTCCCATCCCAGGGATCAAATCTGCGTCTCCTGCATTAACAGGCATATTCTTTTCCACTGATCCATCTTGGAAGCCTGACGAGAGATTAAGCTCCAAAATATACAAACAGCTCATACAGCTCAATATCAAAAAAAACAACCAACCCAGCAGAAAAAATGGGCAGAAGACACAAAAAGATTTTTCTTCAAAAAAGACATACAGATGGCCAAAAAACACAAGCAAAGATGCTCAGCATCACTATTTATTACAGAAATGCAAATTAAGAATACAATGAAGTATCACCTTACACTAGTCAGGATGACCATCATCAAAAAGTCTATAAATAGTAAATGATAGACATGGTGTGGTGAAAAAATAAGCCCTCCTATAGAGTTGATGGGAATGTAAATTGGTACAGTCACTTTGGAGAACAGAATGAAGTTCCTTATAAAACTAAAAATAGACCAACTTATGATCTAATAATCCCACTCCTGTCATATATCCAGAGAAAACTATAAATAAAAAAGATACCTGCAACCCAATATTCATAGTAGCACTATTTACAATAGCCAATAATGGAAGCAACCTGTGTCCATCAAAAGATGAAAGAATAAAGAAGATGTGGCACATATATACAATGGAATATTACTCAGACATAAAAAAAAGAATGAAATATTGCCATTTGCAGCAGCATGGATGCACCTAGAGGTTGTACCTACTGTATAGCCCAGTATACTGAATCAGTTTTCTGTAAACATGAAACTCACACAGCTTGTAAATCAACTGCATTTCAAGTTAAAGAAAAGTTGTGCTTACAAAACACTTAGTCCTTTAAGTGTGCATTAAGCCTCAAAAACAATGTAAATACCTTAATTAAAAATACCACTAAAAAATGCTAACCATCATGTGAACTTTCACTGCATTGTAGTAGTAACATCAAAACTTACAGATTACCACAACAAATATAATAATAGGGACAAAGTTTGAAATAGCCCAAGAACTACAAAAATGTGACATATAAACATGAAGTGAGCAGATGCTGTTAGAAAAATGATGCTGATAAACTTGCTAGATTCAGAGTTGCCACAAACTTTCATTTTTTTAAAAAAAAACAATATTTTTAAAGTGCAATAAAATGAAGTTTAACCGTATATGGGTAAGAAATTAAATAGAAGTGTTAAAGAAAAGGTTTATGTGTCTATTGAGGTTTTATATCAAGAGATTTTTTTGAATTGTCAATGATATATCAGCCCCCTTAGCGTGACTGAAAGTCTCTCGGTCATGTCCAACTCTTTGCAACCCATGGACTGTAGCCAGCCAGATTCCTCTATCCATGGAATTCTCCGAGCAAGAATGCTAGAGTGCATTGCCATAGCCTTCTCCAGGGGATCTTTCTGAGCCAGAGATTGAACCCAGGTTTCCTGAATTGCAGGCAGATTCTTTACCATCTGAGCCAACAGGGAAGCCCCCTCTGAGTGCCAGGGCCTTATTATCTCTCCCTATATACAACTGCAGGGCCACTGACTTGTGTCCCAGGAGTTCTGCTATGTATATTTTGATCTATAGCTTGAGACATGAAACCTCTGACAACAGCTTTAATCTGTTGCAATTAAATGCAGATGCCTCCCACATTTATTATCTTCCTCTGAGCTTCACATCACTCTACTAACTTGTATGATTATGAGTTTTATCTAATTCATTTCTTACCTGAAATTCATGACTTTCTTGGTACCTATCATGCCAACTTTTAAACTCAATCACCTGTTTCTGGTAATGAGCAATAAAAAAATCCAAAAGAAGAATGTTGACTCAGATCGTATAAAATCATTTTTTCATTTTACATAAACTTTCAATGTTTTTCAGTAATATTGCTATTCAGCTATTATTTATTTCCCATCACATGGTTCTCAATAATGATTTAAGACTTTTTAAACTCTCTTCAGTCTCCAAACTAGCATCTTCCTACCTTTGCACTTCAGTGTTATCTTCAGAATTATTTCAATTAAAATTTATTACATTTAGTTGAGAGGAAAACTTTTGAGATCCACTTCCAGATTTTGCCCTTTTTCTATCATCTTTCTTCCAATTTATTTAGCATGAAATTCTGGAATAATATTTCATTCCCATTCTTGACTCTTCCTTTATAATATCCACTGTGTTGTTTCACCTCCAAATTTAAAACATTTACTGACCTCCATTACCTTTGTAAAATAATTTAAACTCATTGTCCAGGTGTTCAAGGTCTTCCCTTGACCTCCTTTTCTCCACATAAAAGTTTGCTGCTCTGACCAAACTTAAATTATCTACTTCCTGCTCTTCAAAAAGCCTTGAATTTTTTAATCATTTGGCATATTTGTTTATTACCCTCTTTTGCCACCCCAAACAAACAAAAGGCACCTGTTCCATCTTCAAGTACTAAGCCAAAGGAACAGTTTTCTTGGAATATTCACAGGAAAACCCATCCTTCCAGCTTTAGTACCTGAAAAATTTTGTGTGTGCTAAAGATACAAAAGTGAATTCCTAACTCACTTGGCTAGAAAATGGTAAGGCCCGCATAAGATCTTAGGTCCCCTAGTATCCAGTCAGCTTCTATAAGTCAAAGCTGTCAAGCTTTAGCTTTTCATTATTGTCCTCATATGACAATTTCTCTAACTTTTCCAGGCCCTTTTTTAAAAAATAAATGTAGCAATGAGAATGACACGGATTATTAGTGGGTTTCTAAAGTAGACTTTTAGGTCAAGATTGCTCTAAAATTCTTTCTCTAATTTTGAATAGAAAATCATAGAAATTCATCGGTTATAATTCTACATCTTTCAGTCCAGTTCAGTTTAGTTCAGTCGCTCAGTCACGTCCAACTCTTTGCGACCCCATGAATCACAGCACGCCAGGCCTCCCTGTCCATCACCAAATCCCAGAGTTTACCCAAATTTATGTCCATCGAGTCAGTGATGCCATCCAGCCATCTCATCCTCTGTCGTCCCCTTCTCCTCCTGCCCCCAACCTTCCCAGCATCAGGGTCTTTTCCAATGAGTCAAAACTTCTCATGAGGTGGCCAAAGTATTGGAGTTTCAGCTTCAACATCAGTCCTTCCAATGAACACCCAGGACTGATCTCCTTTAGGATAGACTGGTTGGATCTCCTTGCAGTCCAAGGGACTCTCAAGAGTCTTCTCCAACACCACAGTTCAAAAGCATCAATTCTTTGGTGCTCAGCATTCTTCACAGTCCAACTCTCACATCCATACATGACTACTGGAAAAGCCATAGCCTTGACTAGATGGACATTTGTTGGCAGAGTAATGTCTCTGCTTTTTAATATGCTATCTAGGTTGGTCATAACTTTCCTTCCAAGGAGTAAGTGTCTTTTAATTTCATGGCTGCAATCACCATCTGCAGTGATTTTGGAGCCCAAAAAATAAAATCTGACACTGTTTCCACTGTTCCCCGTCTATTTCCCATGAAATGATGGGACCAGATGCCATGATCTTAGTTTTCTGAATGTGGAGCTTTAAGCCAACTTTTTCACTCTCCTCTCTCACTTTCATCAAGAGACTTTTTAGTTCTTCCTCACTTTCTGCCATAAGGGTGGTGTCATCTGCATATCTTAGGTTTTTGATATTTCTCCCAGCAATCTTGATTCCAGCTTGTGCTTCTTCCAGCCCAGCACTTCTGATGATGTATTCTGCATATAAGTTAAATAAGCAGAGTGACAATATACAGTCTTGATGTACTCCTTTTCCTACTTGGAACCAGTCTGTTGTTCCATGTCCAGTTCTAACTGTTGCTTCCTGACCTGTATACAAGTTTCTCAAGATGGTCTGGTATTCCCATGTGTTTCAGTATATTCCACAGTTTATTGTGATCCACACAGTCAAAAGCTTTGGCACAGTCAATAAAGCAGAAATAGATGTTTTTCTGGAACTCTCTTGCTTTTTCGATGATCCAGCAGATGTTAGCAATTTGATCTCTGGTTCCTCTGCCTTTTCTAAAATCAGCTTGAACATCTGGAAGTTCACGGTTCACGTATTGCTGAAGCCTGTCTAGGAGAATTTTGAGTATTACTTTACTAGCGTGTGAGATGAGTGCAATTGTGCAGTAGTTTGAGCATCCTTTGGCATTGCTTTTCTTTGGGATTGGAATGAAAACTGACATTTTCCAGTCCTGTGGCCACTGCAGAGTTTTCCAAATTTGCTGGCATATTGAATACAGCACTTTCACAGCATCATCTTTTAGGATTTGAAAAAGCTCAGCGGAATTTGATCATCTCCACTAGCCTTGTTCATAGTGATGCTTTCTAAGGCCCACTTGACTTCACATTCCAGGATGTCTGGCTCTAGGTGAGTGATCACACCATCGTGATTATTTGGGTCATGAAGATCTTTTTTGTACAGTTCTTCTGTGTATTCTTCCCAACTCTTCTTAATATCTTCTGCTTCTGTTAGGTCCATACCATTCCTGTCCTTTATCTTTAATAAACCCCAAATCTCTACCCAAAAGTGATTATTCCATTACCTTGTAGGTAAATGTTTAAGTCAATTTAGTAATTTCATTTTATAATTTGCTTTTCTGGCAATTTTCTGCTAGTTGGCCAGCTGTTCTTTCAGTTTTCCCAACTGACTTGTCATTTTTCAGTTACAAGTGAATCATCTGGAGTAATTAGATATTGCTGGAGATACTCTTTTGGGGTTATTTATGCTAGTATAACTAGTTTTAGCACATAAAATGAGTTATTCCAGTCTCAGTCTTCATAAACCCACAGAGTTTTGTTATACTTTGTATCTCCTGATGCTTCCAGTTGCAAGTAACATGAAGCCTAACTCAAACTGGTTTCAATAATAAGGAAATTTATTGGTTCTTCTAACAAAAAGCTAAAGCAGAGTATTTCATTGGTTGATCCAGTGTCTCCAGTTACTTTCAAGGACCCAGGTTGGTTTCATCTCTCCACTCAGTCATCTTCAATGCTGGCCTTACCCTAGAAACCCATTGTAATCATAGGCTGATTGCCAAGAATAATAGAGGCTAAATCTTTTCATGGGGCTTCCCAGCTGGCTCAGTGGTAAAGAATCCACCTGCCAAGCAAGAGACACATGTTCGATCCTCGGTTGAGATGATCCCCTGGAGAAGGAAATGGCAGCCCACTCCAGTATTCCTGCCTGGGAAATCCTACCGGTCAGTCATAAAAGAGTCAGACACTACTTAGCAACTAAACAACAACGACAAATGCTTTCTTGTTTATATACAGCAAGAGAAAAAAACTAGTGGATCTCTACAAATACCTGTTCCTTCATCAGACTTCTCCAGTTTAGACCATGTGCTTGCTCCTGAACCAGGATCTATCATAAGAAGATTATCATGATCTAATTGGCTATTAAAATGCAGAGACATCACTTTGCCAACAAAGATCCCTCCAGTCAAAGCTATGGTTTTTCCAGTAGTCACGTATAGATGTGAGAATTGGACTATAAACAAAGCTGAGCGCCGAAGAATTGATGCTTTTGAACTGTGGTGTTAGAAAAGACTCTTGATGGTCCCACGGACAGCAAGGAGATCCAACCAGTCCATCCTAAAGGAAATCAGTCCTGGGTGTTCATTGGAAGGACTGATGCTGAAACTGAAATTTCAATACTTTGGCCACCTGATGAGAAGAGCTGACTCATTTGAAAAGACCCTGATGCTAGGAAGGATTGAAGGCAGGAGGAGAAGGGGATGACAGAGGATGAGATGGCTGGGTGGCATCACTGATTCAATGGACATGAGTTTGAGTAAACTCCGGGAGTTGGTGATGGACAGGGAGCCCTGGTGTGCTGCATTCCATGGGGTCACAAAGAGTCAGACACAACTGAGCAACTGAACTGAACTTAATTGGCTTATATCTAACTTCCTGAACCAATCACCAGCAAAGGCAGGTGAGATTTCCAAGATTTGCATAGGCTAATCAGGGTTGCATATATAATGAGGGCTCTATTCCCTATACCACATTGTGACAGGTGGAGTGAATATTATTAGAGAGCCAATCACAAGGCCCACTTCATCTCCTCTCTCTCTCTCTCTCTCTCTCTCTCTCTATATATATATATATATATATATGTATGTATGTATATATGCAATTAAGAATCAGAATTGAGTTCCAAGTCCACTATTGGAATATTGTGTCCTCTTGCATGAGTTACTTGTACTTTCTGAGACTCAGTCTTCTCTTTATGGAAAATCTGGTATTCTAGAATATACTAGACTTTCTATAAAGACTTGAGAAGAAGTACATAACATTTAGTACATTACCTTCTACCTGATATGTGTTTGTTAAATTGTTATCATTTCAGCATCAGTTTTTCCTCTTTATATCATAAACTCCCCTGAAGTTAGAGATTGATTGTTGAATCCATTAGTAATAGTACATTTTTTTCTTTTTCAAAGCATTTTCACATTTATCCTTATTTATTTTGACAAATCAGTGTGTTGCATAGGTTCTCCTTTTTATTGGTAAAAAAATGAAACATTGTGAGATCATATGACTTTCTCAAAGTTATTGAGCTAAAGACCTAGCCAATACTAGCATAGCTGTTTACAAAGTATTGTTATATATATTATTGTTATATATATTACCCTTCACAGCCTTCACAATAATGACATAATATTGATATTACCATTCCTTTTATAGAATGTACAAAAACTAAGAATTTATGAGGTTCAGAAACTTACCCAAGTTTCAGAAACTTGCGTAAAGCTCTTACGCAAAAGAGTCAGAAGTGGAATAAGATTCCTATGACTCTTTATCCAAATCTCTTTTCTTTAGCTCAGTTTTTCCTAAAATATAGGATGCATAAAAATTCCTAAACAACTTGTGTGAACTATGTTGCTGAGGCTCTAGTCACAGATAATGAAATTCAGTAGCTATTGAGTATAGCCCAGGAATATAGGTTTGTTTGTTTTTTTTTTTTAACAAATACCAGAGATTTTGTTGCTCATCAAAGTTGGAAATATACTAATAGCTTGTTTGCTGTTTTTGTTATTTAGACACACCATGATCAGGTGGGTATCTAATTAAGACAATTTAACAAAGAGGAGAGCATAGCATGTGGGTATGCATGTGCTCAACTGTGTCCAGCTCTTTGTGATCCCATGGACTGTAGCCCAAAAGTCTCTGCTGTCCATGGAATTTTCCAGGCAAGAATACTGGATGGGTTGCCATTTCTTACTCCAGGAGAACATAACATAATTAGAATCATTTTTTTTTAAATATATAAAGGATATTTTTCAGAATAGACTATGATTTTGTAACAATATATTACTTTTTTCATATGTTGATTGAGTCAGAAAGAAAACAGTGTAAAAAAATAATCAAAAAGCTGTGATAGACTGTTAATAAAAATTATTCATTCAATCATTAATTATTAATACAAATCTGTAGTGATAACATACTAGGTGTCAAGAACTTTACTGGGAAGTGGGAATAAAATAGTGAGCAAGTTACAAGCACAGTTTCAGCTGTACTGTACCTAAAATTCAAATAGGAAATCTACACTTAATAGGAGAGTCACACAAATAAGTAGAAGCTTTGATTTAATTTCAGCTGTGAATGAGAGGTATATGGTACTATATGAATGGATATAATCCCGTGAACATCCTAAGCAGAGCAGTCAGAGAAATTTCCTCCAATGCAGCAATACTTGGGGAAAGATTGAAATTTGAAGCCTAAACAGATGTTAAATAGGCTATGTGAAGAGAGACAAGAATTTTATGCTGAGGGCCCAGGTTACACACATAATGATGATGACAGATAGATAGATACAAAATAACAATAATAAATATAATCATAATGATGATATATTAATATATCAGTAAAAAAAGAAAATAACAATATATATAATAATGATGATACATACATAGACAATAGCATGGGAAAGACTAGAGATTTCCTCAAGAAAATTAGAAATACCAAGGGAATATTTCATGGAGAGATGGGCACAATAAAGGACAGAAATGGTATGGACCTAACAGAGGCAGAAGATATTAAGAAGAGGTGTCAAGAATAAACAAAAGAACTGTACAAAAAAGATCTTCATGACCCAGATAACCACAATGGTGTGATCACTCACCTAGAGCCAGACATCCTGGAATGTGAAGTCAAGTGAGCCTCTGGAAGCATCACTACAAACAAGGTTAGTAGAGATGATGGAATTATGCTGAGCTTTTTCAAACCCTAAAAGACGATGTTGTGAAAGTGCTGCACTCAATATGCCAGCAAATGTGGAAAATTCAGCAGTGGCCACAGGACTGGAACAGGTCAGTTTTCATTCCAATCTCAAAGAAAGGCAATGCCAAAAATGTTCAAACTACTGCACAATTTCGCTCATCTCACACACTAGAAAAGTAATGTTCAAAATTCTCCAAGCCAGGCCTCAATAGTACATGAACTGAGAACTTCAAGCTGGATTTAGAAAAGACAGAGGAGCCAGAGTTCAAATTGCCAACATCTGTTGGATCATGGAAAAAGCAAGAGAGTTCCAGAAAACATCTATTTCTGCTTCACTGACTATGCTAAAGCCTTTGTGGAGAGGGCAATGGCACCCTATTCCAGTACTCTCTTGCCTGGAAAGTCCCATGGATGGAGGAGCCTAGTGAGCTGCAGTCCATGGGGTCACTAATGGTCGGACATGACTGAGTGACTTCACTTTCACTTTTCACTTTCATGCATTGGAGAAGGAAATGGCAACCCACTCCAGTGCTCTTGCCTGGAGAATCCCAGGGACAGCGGAGCCTGGTGGGCTGCCGTCTATGGGGTTGCACAGAGTCAGACACGACTGAGGTGACTTAGCAAAGCCTTTGTGCAGATCACAACAAACTGTGGAAAGTTTCTTAAAGACATGGGAATACCAGACCACCTTACCTCCCTCCTAAGAAATCTGTAAGCAGGTCAAGAAGCAGCAGATAGAAATGGACATGGAACAATGAACTGGTTCCAAATTGGGAAAGGAGTACATCAAGGCTGTATATTGTCACCCTGCTTATTTAATTATATGCAGAGTACCTCATGGGAAATGCCAAGCTGGATGAAGCACAAGCTAGAATCAAGATTGCCAGGAGAAATATCAATAACGTCAGATATGCAGAAGACATCACTCTTATGGCAGAAAGCAAAGAGTAACTAAAGAGTCTCTTAATGAAAGTGAAAGAGGAGAGTGAAAAAGCTCGCTTAAAACTCAACATTCAAAAAAATATGAGGATAGTATCTGGTCCCATGCTTAATGGCAAATAGATGGGGAAACAATGGAAACAGTGAGAGACTATTTTCTTGAGCTCCAAAATCACTGTAGATGGTGACTGCAGTCATGGAATTAAAAGATGCTTGTTCCTTGGAAGGAAAGCTATGACCAACCTAGTCAGCATATTAAAAAGGAGAGGTGTCACTTTGCCGACAAAGGCCCAACTAATCAATGCTATGGTTTTTCCAGTAGTCATGTATGGGTATGAGAGTTGGACCATAATGAAAGCTGAGCACCAAAGAATTGATGCTTTTGAACTGAGGTGTTGGAGAAGACTCTTTAAAGTCCCTTGGACTGCAAGGAGATCCAACTAGTCCATCCTAAAGGAAATCAGTCCTGGGTGTTCATTGGAAGGACTGGTGTTGAAGCTGAAACTCCAATACTTTGACCACCTCATGTGAAGAGTTGACTCATTGGAAAAGACCCTAATTCTGGGAAGGATTGGGGGCAGGAGGAGAAGGGGACGACAGAGGATGAGATGGCTGGATGGCATCACTGACTCGATGGACATGAGTTTGAGCATGCTCTGGGAATTGGTGAAGGACAGGGAAGCCTAGCGTGCTGCAGTCCATGAGGTCACAGAGAGTCGGACACGACTGAGCAACTAAACTGAATTGAACTGAACTGATGGAAAGACAGAAAGAGTAAATGGTGAACTTTACCAAATTAATTGGAAACAAAATTTGTTTTTGAAAAAAAAAATCATTAGAACTGTTTGTCTCTCATTTTCATCCTTAACTACCCCTGGTTTAAAAAAAAAAAAAATGTTCTCCTGGGATTGAGAACAGTGTGAAAGGATCACCTAAAGAGTAAAGAAATACAAGAACACTCTCTCAACTTCATGAGGAACATAATGATGTAAGGACGTATCTGAGAGGAGGCAAAGAAAGAGGGAGGCAATGCTATGTGAAGTTTCACTTGCCAGCCCAGCATGTCAAAGTATGTCAGGAAATATTTTCTTGCGTAAAAATAAATATGCTATCAATAACATTTTAAATAAGTATATAAGTCTTCATTTTCTATTGTAAATGTGAAAACCTTAGCAAGCAGTTACTGCTAGGTATTAACATGTGATGTGCCACTGAAAATCTACTCACATTACTGAATATGACTTTTTAATGAAAGATTTTGTCATTACACATGGTTTTTCAAATTTTCTCTACACAAAATGGTCCTTTGTACTGAATGCTTCAATGCATCTATTTAAAATATATCATAAAAACAGAAAATACTCTTCATGGTCCGAGTTATGGAGTTTATTTTTCTCCATTAATCTAATCTTTGAGACAGTAGCTAAATGTCTTCATTTGTTATTAGAAGGGCATGCTTGTAACTTTGCTTCTGTGACTGCCATGCCTGCTTTCTTTTATTCTGACCCATATGCCTGAAAGTGAAAGTCGCTCAGTCATGTCCAACTCTTTGTGACCCCATGGGCTATATAGTCCATGGAATTCTCCAGGCCAGAATACTGGAGTGAGTAGCCTTTCCCATCTCCAGGGGATCTTCCCAACCCAGGGACCAAACCCAGGTCTCCTGCATTGCAGGCAGATTCTTTACCAACTGAGCTCTCGGGGAAGCTGACCCAAATGCCTACATGCATTAGTAAGAAGAGTCCCCAAGCAACATTTAAGGGCTTAAAAACAGAACCAATTTAAGATACCATGGCATATTTGGTATTACATTTTTTTCATCTTAGTTTAAACATTAAAAGCAAAGCTGTTTAATATTTTGAATCCCAACAAGTTTAATTTTTCACTTAAAACTTCTAAATAAGAAAAATAGAAAGTCTCTCAAATCTTATAAAAATGAAAATAAAAACTGAGTAGATTTATTTTTTACAAAATACATTTGCTTAAAAAAATAACACAAACCAATGGAAATATTTGTTGAATCAGTAGGTGTCAGAATCAGGCAGAGAATTCTCTGGTTAATTTAAACAGTTCAAAACTCTGTAACATTATTTAGCTTTTACATGAAGTTTTAAGTCCTTATTTCCTGTTACCAGGATAAAAATAACAACTTTAGAGATTACAAGGAGATATATATTTAATGTGTTTTTCAATTTTAAAGTCAATGGCTTCTCAAGAGAAGATAATTTTCTAACTGAACATTAGGTCAGTGGAATGAGTTGATCTGACAGTAAACTAATGGCCATCCTGGGGAGCCCTTGATTGAGACGGACTAAATTCATGAGAACGTGGCTTCTGCTAGGGGCCTTTGTGTTTTGTCATTTGCCCAGAGTTCTCATCATGAAAATATAAAGAGACTGTATCCTTTTTTCTAAATGGTCTACTTTCAAACAAAATATTTATTTTAGTGAGCCTGTGTAAGAGCATTGTCATGGGAGTATAAGAGGGGGACTTTCCAGATTCCTGACCATCTGACACTGAATCATTACAGCTCCATATAAAATTAATAAGATTTCTTCTAAATGAGTGGCATATATATAACATTCAAACACAAACTACTGTCACACATTTGTCATCTTCTTTCTTATTAATCTATTTTCAGATATCTTGCATAAATTAGTCATAAAATTCTTTGAAGAGAAAATTTACTCCCTGATTTTTAAAAATGTCAAAAGATGTTGAAAATACGACTGTCATTAGTAGGCTTTAAAAACAAAAGTGTTCATTGCATTTATATAACTCTAAAGTAATTTACTCCTCAGTATATATAAGAAGTTAATTGCAGTCAGAATTCAGTATGCTGATACATTTTTATCCCTAAATAGAGCATTATAAACTGATACTAATGTAATGACTTTAAAGTCATTTAAACTTTCATTATAGTGCATTACGTGGCATTTAATGTATTTTAAAAGGTAAATCATATCAGTAATTATTTAGAATATTTTTAAAATAATATATTCATAAAAATATTTCAGATTTACAAATATATAGAAAGTTATCTGACCATAACTTTAATACTCCAAGTTTCTAATAATGATGAACTTCAGTATAAAATGGGGCTTCCCTAATAGCTCAGTTGGTAAAGAATCCGCCTTCAATGCAGGAGATCCCAGTTCAATTCCTGGGTTGGGAAGATCCCCTGGAGAAGTGATAGGCTACCCACTTCAGTATTCTTGGGCTTCCCTTGTGGCTTAGATGGTAAAGAATCCACCCACAATATGGGAGTCCTGGGTTCAATCCCTGGGTTGGGAAGATCCCCTAGAGAAGGGAAAGGCTACTGACTCCAGTACTCTGGCCTGAAGAATTCCATGGACTGTATAGTATAAAATATGAAAATATGAAAAATATTTTACACTTAGTATAAAATATGAAGAGGTTCATTTTCTTCATTCTGAACCTAGTCTGTCAATTTTACCATCACCATACTCTATTCTGAAAAAATAAAAATTACCTCAAATATATTTTGATTTAATAAAAAGAAAGAGGTCATCAGATTGGATTTTTATTTTACATGAAAATTATTTTAAAAATTGTAAATTGTTACACAGAATTTCAAATTCCCAGCATAACACTTTGGTCTTTCCACATCTCTTCTTCTTTCCACTCCCTTCTCTGTTGCATCTTTTCTTCAGATATTTATTGAGGGATTCAGTTCAGTTCAATTACTCAGTCGTGTCTGACTCTTTGTGACACCATGGACTGCAACACACCAGGCTTCCCTGTCCATCATCAACTCCTGGAGCTTGCTCAAACCCATGTCCATCAAGTCAGTGGTGCCATCCAACCATCTCATCCTCTGTCATCCCCTTTTCCTGTCACCTTCAATCTTGCCCAGCATCAGGGTCTTTTCCAACGAGTCAGCTCTTCACATCAGGCGGCCAAAGTACTGGAGCTTCGGCTTCAACATCAATCCTTCCAATGAACACCCAGGACTGATCTCCTTTAGGATCGACTGGTTGGATCTCCTTGCAGTCCAAGGGACTCTCAAGGGTCTTCTCCAACACCACAGTTCAACAGCATCAATTCCTTGGCACTCAGCTTTCTTTAGAGTCCAACTCCCACATCCATACGTGACTACTGGAAAAACCATAGCTTTGACTAGACGGACTTTTGTCGGCAAAAGTAATGTCTCTGCTGTTTAATATGCTGACTAAGTTGGTCATAGCTTCCCTTCCAGGGATCAAGCGTCTTTACTTTCATGGCTGCAGTCACCATCTGCAGTGACATCTCACTGTTTCCTTGTTTCCCCATCTATTTGCCATGAAGTGATGGCACTGGATGCCATCATCTTAGTTGTTGAAAGTTGAGATTTAAGCAAGCTTTTTCACTCTCCTCTTTCACTTTCATCAAGAGGCTCTTTAGTTCCTCTTTACTTTCTGCCATAAGAGTGATGTCATCTGCATATCTGATGTTATTGATATTTCTCCTGGCAATCTTGATTCCAGCTTGTGCTTCATCCAGCCTGGCATTTCGCATGACGTATTCTGCGTAGAAGCTAAATAAGCAGGATGACAATATACAAACTTGGCGTATTCCTTTCCCAATGTGGAACAAGTCCATTGTTCCATGTCCATTTCTAACTGTTGCTTCTTGACCTGCATAAAGATTTCTCAGAAGACAGGTAAGATGGTCTGGTATTCCTATCTCTTTAATAATTTTCTACAGTTTGTTTGATCAACACAGTCAAAGGCTTTAGCATAGTCAATGAAGCAGAAATAGTTGTTTTCCTGGAATATTCTTCTTTTTTATATGATCTAACGGATGTTGGCAATTTGAACTCTGGTTCCTCTGCCTTTTCTAAATGCAGCTTCTACATCTGGACGTTCTCAGTTGATGCACTGCTGAAGCCTCGCTTGGAGAATTTTGAACACCCCTTTTTATTGTTCGAGATGAGTGATTGTGCAGTAGTTTGAATATTCTTTGCATTGCCTTTCTTTGGGATTTGGAATGAAAACTGACCTTTTCTAGTCCTGCAGCCACTGCTGAGGTTTCCAACTCTGAGTTTTCCAAGTAACTGGTTGCTAAGGTTACTACTAGGTACTGAGGGCCTAATATATATGAATTATCATGTTGAATATTCAGACAAGTAGAAATTATATAAAAATAATTATATCCAATGTAACAAGTGTAATAATGATATGTAAAATATGCAACATTTTTACTGCCTGGCATTTGTTTTTGTAAAAGGTACGCCTCTGCCTTTGGATTTTTAACACACCTAGGGTTGGAACCGTATTTTGTTCTCCTACAAACCACTTCCCATACCTATCTCTCACCACTCAGCACAGTGCTTTGCACACATATGCTAGAAACTCAGCAAATGTTTAGTTAAATAAAATATACTTACCATAGTATATAGATATCAAAATATGGAGACATTCTTTAGAGTAATGACTTTTAAAATAATTTTAAACATTTAAATAATTTCTGCTTATAGTACAGAACTGAAAATCCAAACAAGTATAAAGAATAATATTTAAATCATTTATAACTTCAACTCTGAGTAATAACTGCCATCTATCCTTTAATGCATTTATTTCCAGTCTTTTCCTATATTCATTTGGCAAATTATTATATTTATATTAACATATCATTTTGTATTCCACTTTTTGTGAACATGTCATAAAATAGTACTAAATATTAGGCAGTTTAATGACTGCCTAATTTTCTATTATGAAAGTTTATGATTTAAATATTACATGATTACTGAACAATTAGTTATTTACAATAGTTTGTAATTATAAATCATTGCACATGTAAAATCAGTATTGTGACTATATAAATCTTATTTGCTGTCACTGATTATTTTACTTAGGACTATATTTGGGAAAATAGCCATATGTAAAGAGAAATACTTGGGGATTTATTAATTATATTATAAATTTCATTTTGCTGCCATCTGAAGTTTTTTAAAAGAAATATTTAGAGTAATTATTGCCTCTTATTAAAAGAAATATACCTTTCTTAAGCAAGTTAATTTAAATATTTTAGTAGAGGGTTAATACTCAGAAAGGCAAATAATTTTACATAATTAGCAAATAGCTATTTTCCACAATATCTCCTATCATGCCTCACACATAGGTGATTGTTAATGTTTTTTGAAGACATGAATGAATAGGATGGATGAAATGGAACAATATGGAAGAACTTAATGAATTATGTTGATAATTATTCCAGTATGAATACAATAGCTAAATTTCAAGTCTTTTTTCAAAGCATGGTAATGATTCTCTTGATAAATTCCCTACCTATGAACAAACTCTCAAATCAAACTATTTTGAAGTCTGTTCCAATTATCAATTGTTTCCCCAAAATTAATGGCTTAAAAAATCCATCCGTTACTTGCTCTTATAGATTTGACAGCGGACAACCATAGCCAGTTTCTTACCAGGAATGTCTCATGCACATGGGTCTAATGGTGGCTGAAGTTGGAATCATTTGAAGGATTCATTGCATCTGGTGGCTGGGCTGGGATGCTGGAATAGGTGAGGGTGAGTTGGATCTCCTCCTCTCCATGGGATTTTCCAAATGACTAAGTTGGACTTCCTGACAGAATGGTAGCATCAGTTTAACAGGATTTCTAACCAAGCAGCTGGATTGCCCCATAAGCATTCCAGGAGATGGATGAAGCTGCAAAGCCTCTTATGACTTCTCCTCAAAAGTCATGCTGTGTCATTTCTACCATTGCCATTTGGGTCAAATATAGGCATACTTCATTTTATTGCACTTTATTGCTTTTTGGAAATGTACTTTTTTTTTTTTTTTTTACAAATTGAAGCTTTATGACAAGCCTGTATTAAAGAAGTCTATTAGTGCCATTTTTTTTCCACAGCATTTTCTTACTTCCTGTCTCTATGTCACATTTTGGTAATTTTTCCAATATTTCAAGCTTTCTAATTATTGTGATATTTGTTATGGTAATCTGTGATTAATGATCTTTGGTGCTACAATTTCAATTGTTTGGGGGCACCATAAGCCACACCCATATAAGAAGGCAAGTTTAATTAACAAATGTTGTTTGCACTCAGATTATTCCATTGACCATCTGTTTCCCTATATCTCTCCCTCTCCTTGGGCTCGTTATTCACTGAGGCACAATAATTTTGATATTGGGCCAATTAATAACCCTATAAAGCCTGTAAAGTGTTCAAGTGAAAGAAATGGTTGCATGTCTCTCACTTTAAATCAAAAGCCAGAAATGATTAAGCTTAGAGAGGAAGGCATGTCAAAAGTTGAGATAAGTTGAAAGTTATGCCTTTTGTACCAGTTAGCCAAGTTAGCAAAGGAAAAAATCTTGGAGGAAATTGAAAGTGCTGTTCTAGTGAATACAAAGATGACAAGAAATGAGACAGGCTTATTGCTGATATGAAGAAAGTTTTGGGCCTGGGTGGAAGATCAACCCAGCCACAACATTACCTTAAGCTAAAGCCCATCCAGAGCAAAGCCTCACCTCCCTTTAATTTTATGAAGGCTGAAGAAAGCTGAAGAAGAAAAGCTTGAGACAGCAGAGGCTGGTTCTGGAAGTTTAAAGGAAGAAGCCATGTTCACAGCATAAAAGTTCAAGGTGAAGCAGTAAGTGCTGTTGTAGAAGCTGTAGCCAGTTATCCAGAAGATCTAGGCAAGATAATTAATAAAAATGGCTCCAGTAGACAACTGACTTTCATTGTAGTAAAAATAGCCTTCTATTGGAAGATGATGTCATCTAGTATTTTCATAACTAGAGAGAAGAAGTCAATACATGACTTCAAGGTTTCAACAGACAAGTTGACTCTCTTGTTAGAGGCTAATGCAAGTTGAAGCCAGTGCTCATTTACCATTTTGAAAAGCCTAAGACCCTTAAGAACTAGGCTGAATATGCTCTGCCTGTGCTCTATAAATGGAACAACAAAGCATGAATAACAGCATATCTGTCTGCAACATAGTATACTGTATACTCTAAGCCGACTGTTGAGTCTTACCTCTCAGAAAAAAATAAAAATTCTTTTCAAGCTATCACTACTCTATGACAATGTATCTGATGACCCAAGAGCTCTGATGGAGATGTAGAACAAGGTTTATGCTGTTTTAATACCTGCTAACACAATATCCATTCTGCAGCCTGTGGATTAAGGAGTAATTTTGAATTTCAGGTCTTTTTATTTCAGAAATACATTTCATAAGGCTACAGCTGCCATAGATAGTGATTTCACTGACAGGCAAAATAAACTAAAAATCTTCTGGAAAGGATTCATCATCCTAATGCCATTAAGTGCATTTGCGATTCATGGGAAGAAGTCAAAATATCAACACTAACAGGAATTAGGAAGGAGCTGATTCCAACATTTAGGAATGACAGAGGGATTTAAGACTTCAGTGGTTGAAGATGTGGTAGAAATAGCAAGATAATTAAAATTAGAAGTGTAGATTGTAGCTGTTAGTCGAATTCCTGCATTCTCACAATACAACTTTAATAAATCAAGAGTTGCTTCTTATGCAAGTGCTAAGAAAATAATTTCTTGAGATGAAATCTACTCTTGGAAAAAATGCTGTGAAAATCATTGAAATGGCAACAAATGAGTAAGAATATTACATACACTTAATTAATAAGTCAATGACAAATTTTGAGAGAACTGACTCCAATTTTGAAAGAAATTCTACTATGGGTAAAATACTATCTAGCATCATTGTGCCACAGAGAATTTATTCATGAAAGGAAAAGTAAATAGACATGGCAAACTTCATTGTTGTCTTGTTTTAAGAAATTGCCACAGTCACCCCAACCTTTAGCAACCACCACCTTGCTCAGTTGGCAGCCATCATGATTGAGGCAAGACTTCCCACCAGGCAAAAGATTACAACTTACTGAAGGGTCAGATGATGGTTAGCAGTTTTTAACAATAAAATATGTTTAATAAAGGTATGTACATTGCTTTTTTAGACATAATGTTATTGTACACTTGATAGGCTATAGTATAATGTAAACAAGTTTTTTTTTTATGGACTTGGAAATCAAAAAGTTGCATGACTTGCTTTATTGCCATGTTAGCTGTATTATGGTGACTTCCCAGGTGGTGCTAGTGGTAAAGAAACCATCTGCCAATGAAGGAGATGTAAGAGATGAGGGTTCAGCCCCTGGGTCAGGAAGATCCCCTGGAGGAGGGCATGGCAACCCACACCAGTATTGTTGCCTGGAGAATGCCATGGACAGAGGAGCCTGGAAGGCTACAGTTCTTAGGGTTGCAAAGAGTCGGACACGACTCAAGTGATTTAACACGCACACAAGAAAAAAATCCACGGCATCACCAGAGTATGCCTGTAATCGCAGGCCAACCCAGATTCAAGGAGGTTTAAAGAACAGGCTTCATCTTTCACTAAGGGAATTACCTGTATGTGCAAGCGGAAAGAAAGTTGTTGGTGGCCATCATATACCCAGGCTGCCACAAAGTCCTAAACACTTTCTTCGGTTAACAGTGAAAGGAAGAAGGATCTCCATAAACCCTTGCTTTCTTGAACAAATCAGGCTTTAGATCAAATCTGAATTCAAATCTCTGCTGTGCCATGCACTAGCAGTGATTTGAATGAATAACTTCTCACTAGAAGGGATTCTCTGACACCTACTGCCTCATGTAATACCTAACATACAGTGAGGTTATTGACTAAGTAACTTCTTTATTCTTAATCAACTAAATGACCTTTAAGAGACTATTACATCCTCTATGAAATAGGAATTAGAGTGCCCACTTCACAGTAACATAGAAATAAGTGAACAAGCTAATGTTTGCAAAATACTCAATAGTGAGGATATGGTAGCTATTGGTATTATTATTACAGTTAATATTCTTATCATTATTATATTATTATCATTATACTCATGCTTCCATGTCCCTGTCATACAGTCTAGCAACTTGCTAGACATCTTCAGCAGCTAGATCTTATTTATTTTCCACACCTCATCTTTATCTACCATTTTAATACTCTGAAAATTGGTTGTACATCAAGTGAATGGATTCTCCCCTAAGTACTTCACCTAATAATTGTATTTCCCACTTAATTCCAGATAAATACAAACTTTCATCAAAAGTTCCCTACATTGAAATCTCAAATTATATAATTTTTATTCTTCTATCTTCCCCTCCTAGTAACCTGGTTTCTGGATTTCACTATTTTATTCTTGTCTGCCAGCACCAATCTGGCTCCCCTTGACTCCTTAGTCCTCCTTGAGGCCATGGCCATTCATACCATTGGCATCTTTGATGATAAGTCATATCAAATTTATAAACTAAGCCTGAATTGACCCAGGTAACCACTTTCTCTGGCCCTGATCCTGGCTTTCTAGCCTAAGCTTGCTGAGTTGGTCAGTTCTACTTCACAATGGTGCTATTGAGGCAAACTTGAATTCCAGACTATCCCAAACATCTGTATTTCACTCTCCCTTTCTTTCCTCATTTTATCAAGGGCCTTATCCAGACATTTCCTATTGTCTTCCAGCCCCCAGTCCCACTCTCACCCAACCACCTTCACTTTTTGTGTTTTTTTTATTCCTTCTTTAGTGAAAAAAGGAGAAACTTCCCAAATGAGAGCTCCCAGCTTCTTGACATTTCAAAAGCTTTCTCTCTATATTCAGTTTCTTCCTTAATTTCTCCAGAGGAAAAACAAAAGCCACTTCTCATGGTTACTGTGCACCCATCTGCTCACAGTCCCCGAATTTGTCACCTTCTTGATGGAAGAGCCTTTCTCTTCTAAGTCTGTGATCTCCACTATCCACTACTGCTTCTCACTCTTGATAAAAATGCTCATTTCTCATTGCCTAAAAATGTCACTTGTACGGTGATCCTTTTAAACACTTTGTCCATCCCTTTGTCCCTTCATTATTGAGAATTTCTACTCGAAGGGCTTTACTGCCTCCGTCTATTTAGCACTCCAACATTTCTTAGCTCCTTAGGGTCTAGGTCAGCACTTCCTGCTCAGACTTCATAATAACAAATCCAGAGAGCAACTTGCTAAACAAGGACTAAATCAGAAAGTAACTTAAAATATTTACAGGCAGGATGTTTTTAATTGAAAATAAAAGATCCTTAAAGCTTTGATTGTTCATATTAGGGAATAGAAAAACATTAAGAAGAAAACTGACATTTGTACTTAGCCACTAAAATATGAAAACTATACATATTTTTAACGTTATTAGAAATCACTATTTTAGAAGTAATAACACAGGGGTATACATCTCCTCATGTCAGATCATGGTTGTTTCTTGAAGCTAAAGTCTAATGCATGTCAATTGATAAACAGAATTCTATACCATACCAATTTTTTATGATCAAAAGGGGAATCATATTCTCCGATTAACAATCTTCTCACACTCACCAAAAAAAAAATGATTATCATCATCATCATCTAATCACACCTTTCTTTTAACTTCTCACAACATTTCTCCATGCCTCACTTCTAGGATCTATTCTTCCTTGGTCTGAACTCTCAATATTTCAGAGCCTTTCATTTTTCCCCTGTTAGAGTTTAAGCTCCTTGGTAAGTACATCACACTATTTGTACACTGTAGGTTGGCTGAAAATTAGGCCCTTACACCTGTACCTTTGTGGTAATGATGGGATCATTTCTGTTTCTAGTAGCATTGCCTCTTACTCTCTGTCACTGCATCTGTAAGCTGTGATTGATTTCAGTAGTCATAGTAGCTACTGACATTCAAGTCCTTGAGTTCGTTTCTAATTATTTTTTTTTGCATGTCTATAAAATGCAATGTTGACTGGTGGTTGTATCCAAGCACAAAGTATTATGAAAAAAATCTATGATTAAATTATCCTCAGAAATCATGGAAATCAACTTGCATCCCATCTCTTTTTACTGGCAATGTTCATTACTAAATATGTATTTCATTAAAATGCTGTACTAGTTTGATTGGGTCCTTATTGGAAATACCACTTCTCATGGCTCCTCATCATGGCTTGGCCTTAACTTTTTCCCTTCTCTTTTGCCTGTAGGTCCCCCAGGCCCACCAGGGATAGTGATTGTGGAGGAAATCACCGAGAGCACAGCCACACTCTCCTGGAGTCCAGCCGCTGACAACCACAGCCCCATCTCCTCCTACAACCTGCAGGCCCGTAGCCCATTCTCCCTGGGCTGGCAAACGGTAAAAACAGGTAAGAGGCTCTAAGACAACATCAGACACAGACAGAGCAGCTTCCGATGTCATGAGCTGTATTTGCTACCAATCTCAGCAGGATTATTTTGGATTCGGGAAATTTTATTATTTATGCCAATATTACACTAGAGGAGGACACGGCAACCCATTCCAGTATCCTTGCCTGGAGAATCCCACAGACAGAGGAGCCTGGTGGACTACAGTCCATAGGTCACCAAAAGCTGGACAAAACTGAAGCCACTTTGCACGCAGGCACGCATGACAATCTTAACCATTATTTGCTTCTTTTTTTAAAGCCACTTTGTTTTCTTCTCTTCTCATTTCCCAAGGAAGGACCACATTATTTATCTTTGTTTGTTTATTGAAACAATGTTAGACTCATGTAAAAGCTGCAAAAATAATACAAAGATTTTCTGTGGGCCCATCTCTCAACTTCCCCAAGTTATTCTTCCTAATGATGGTACAATGATCAAATCAGGAAACTGACACTGATACAATGCTATAAACCACAGATCATATTCAAATTTCACCAGGTTTTATGTACAATTTTTTTTAGTGAATAGTTCCATAAAATTCTATGAAGTTTTAACATATAGATTCAAACCTCCACCAAGACTGTCAGATGCAGAACTGCTCCATTACTCCAGTTCCTTGCTCTATGCCTTTAGAGTCACACACCCATTTTATTTATAAAAATAAAACCTAACATAAAATTACATTGTTTAAAATAATATAGCATTTTAATGCTTACTTCTAAGATATTTGCATTATAGTTGCATTATTTTAAAAGTAATTTTCCCCTGATGGCTTTCTTTTCATGTTATAACTAAACTTCCTTTCCCTCTCTAAATGTGCCTATCTGCAGGGATACGTGAAATTACACTCACTTGATAGTTATTACCTATTTAACATGTTGATATTTGAAAAGCAAACAGTATCTATAAAACATAATCTTCAGAAGCAGTTGTCCATACTGAGAAGGCATTTGTGACTTTATTTTCTATCTAAATATAAAACTGATTTACCTGCATAGAAGTGAAATATAAAATCAGTAAAATATCTCAGTGCAGTAACCATAAAACTGCATTAATCTGAATGTTATAGGAGTAAAGTGGTCCATTTCATTGCTTACATTAAATTTGAGCAGAAACTTGTTTTGTGTTAAACTTGTAATCTAGGGGCAAAAGTACATTCATCCAAATGCAAAATATTGATATGATTCAAGATTTTCTTGATATTAGGTTCCTATAGTAATTCATAAAATTCAGTATAATTATCCTTATAGTGTACTATACATGTGTACAAATTTCTTTTATAGTACAAATAATGTATAGAATTGTGGGTATCAGCTCCATTCCTGGTTCCATTTTAATCCTGAGATGCAAATGTAAAGCCAAGCAATCGAGGAAATCTCTATGTTTGGTAGATGGTTCTGGAAAGGATGCAAATTCAGACCACATGCACAGGTTTATACAAGAATTCTTATGACCTTCATTTGTACGATGCTCCCAAGTCATCCTAAGTGTGAGAGCCCTAACAGTTTGGTCTGCTGTGGGGAAATGGATTCACCTTCAGATCTCGTGTTGTGCATTCAGCAAGCTCACTCTCTTGCCTGTGGCTGTGCTTTCTGCCCACCCTCGCCACACTGCCTGACATACTTGCTTCCTGGGACGTTTCCCTTGGGGTACAGCGCAGTGCATACATGTGTTTCCTCGCTCACC
This sequence comes from Giraffa tippelskirchi, assembly GCF_054371585.1. Taxonomy (NCBI): domain Eukaryota; kingdom Metazoa; phylum Chordata; class Mammalia; order Artiodactyla; family Giraffidae; genus Giraffa; species Giraffa tippelskirchi. The sequence continues at coordinate 86,127,952 of NC_137285.1, read as the reverse complement.
CCACACCCATGTTCTTCTGCTTCTTAACACATGGCACAGATATCCAGGATATCTCATCTTCCACAGTTTCTCTCATTCCTCGATTTCTTACATACCTTGATTCAACTGTTGGTACTTTTTGTTGTTTGATAGATAGACAGAGGGCTTCCCAGGTGGTGCTAGTGGTAAAGAATCCACCTGGCAATGCAGAAGATGTAAGAGATGTGGGTTTGATCCCTGGGTCAGGAAGATGCCCTGGAGAAAGAAATGGCAACCCACTCCAGTATTCTTCCCAGAAAACTCCCAAGGACAGAGGAGCCTGGTGGGCTACAGTCCATGGGATCACAAAGAGTTGGACACAAGTGAGCATCTGAGCACAGCACAGCACACAGAGACAGATAGTGATAGACAGTGGATATATAGATGTGCGTATATATCATGTATGGATATACATATGTAAAATGTATAAACTTTGAATTTCTTGGCATAAACTAGGGAAAAACAAAAGAGTGGTGTGTATTTCTGTATGTGTAGAGGGTTTAATTGTTTTGATTAATGCTTTTAGGGAGTTTGTTTATTTATTTTAGAAGTCCCTGATATAAAATTGCATTCGTATCTAATTAATTTGAACATTGGAAATATATTTGAATTGTTGTTGCTGTTTTAGTCATTAAGTCATATTTGACTCTTTGTAACCCTGTGGACTATAGCCCACCAGGCTCCTCTCTCCCTGAGATATCTCAGGCAAGAATACTGGAGTGGGTTGCCATTTTCTTCTCCAGGGGATCTTCCCAAACTAGAGATCGTCTCCTGCATTGACAGGCAGATTCTTTTCCACTGAGCCACCAGGGAAAGCCCTATATGGGAGCTCTTTTTAAAATCAATTCAATAAATGCTGGAGAGGGTGTGGAGAAAAAGGAACTCTCTTATACTGTTGGTGGAAATGCAAACGAGTACAGCCACTATGGAGAACAGTGTGGAGATTCCTTAAAAAGCTGGAAATAGAACTGCCATATGACCCAGCGATCCCACTGCTGGGCATACACACTGAGGAAACCAGAATTGGAAGAGACACGTGTACCCCAATGTTCATCACAGCACTGTTTACAATAGCCAGGACACGGAAGCAACCTAGATGCCCATCGGCAGATGAATGGATAAGAAAGCTATGGTACATATACACAATGGAATATTACTCAGCTATTAAAAAGAATGCATTTGAATCAGTTGTAATGAGGTGGATGAAACTGGAGCTTACTATACAGAGTGAAGTAAGTCAGAAAGAAAAATACCAATACAGTATATTAACGCATATATATGGAATTTAGAAAGATGCTAATGATGACCCTATATGTGAGACAGCAAAAGAGACACAGATGTAAAGAATAGACTGTTGGACTCTGTGGGAGAAGTTGAGGGTGGGATGATTTGAGAGAATAGCATTGAAACATGTATATTATCGTATGTGAAACAGATTGCCAGTCCAGGTTCAATGCATGCGGCAGGGTGCTCAGGGCTGGTGCACTGGAATGACCTGGAGGGGTGGGATGGGGAGGGAAGTGGGAGGGAGGGTCAGGATGGGGAACACATGTACACCCATGGCTGATTCATGTGAATGTATGATAAAACCACCACAATATTGTAAAGTAATTAGCCTCCAATTAAAATAATAAAAAAATAAATAAATAAAATAAAAGGCAACACTAAAAAAAATAATTAAAAAAAATCAGTTCAGTAAGTGCTTAAAAAATCAAGTTGTACTGCATTTACAAATAAACATGTATTTTTCAAAAGTTTATTCCTATAAATGATCAATTTTATTTGCCCTTCATAGTAATATCAAATCATTCTCTAGCAAGGTGTCTCCTCACCTAAGGTGGTCACACATTTCTCTAAAACTCAGCATCTCTTTCAGCTATGGTAGAGGCATTGCCATCCACCAGGCAAGCCAAGGGGCAGTTGTCAACTTTTCCATGCTTTACAGCAGGAGTCCCCGACTCCTGGGCTGGGGACCAGTACTGTTAGCCTGTTAGCAGGAGGTGAGTGACAGGCTAGTGAAGCTTCATCTGACGCTTCTCATCACTCGCATTACTGCCTGGTCCATGGAAAAATTATCTTCCACAAAACTGATCCCTTGTGCCAAAAATGCTGGGGACTCCTACTCTAAAGCAGCTGTTTTAAATGTTTCTTGGATTCTGCTTCTATCTCAAACTCATTGCCTGTGTTAGCGAAGGAAGTTCTTTGGGGGCTACATCATCTTCACTGGGGCAGCAGATCTTTTGCTTTCATAGTTATTATCTAAGCCAAATCAATTTCAGTAGAAATATGTCCTAATATGGGCTTTCCTGGTGGCTCAGTGGTTAAGAATATGCCTGCAATGCAGGAGACCCAGCTTCTATGCCTGGGTCAGGAAGATTTCCTGGAGGAGAACTTGGCAATCCACTCCAGTATTCTTGCCTGGAGAATCTATGGACAGAGGATGCAGTCTACAGTCCATAGGGTCACAAAGAATTGGACACAATGAAGTGACGAGGCACACATACAGGCACATGTTTAATGCAGAAATACATGTTAGAAAAAAAAGATTTAGTTCATCAGTTTGAACACTAAAGACGTTAATGTAATGCATAAGCTAGCATTTTAAAAGCTCTTAAGATTCCTTTATGTGCCAGCATGAATATAAAGAATAGTAAGTTTCTCATTTTTGGCAAATGAAGTAATGAATTGCACATGGACCAAGCACATCTGGAATTAACTTATCAATGCTGCCCACCTAAAAATAAGACTCAAAACAGGTGACTGTGAATGGGGCCATTTTGAAGAAAGTATGAAAATCATAAGAAATAGATAATTTCATTTGCAGACTCCCTTTTCTAAGAAAGCTGCTTCTTATTTGAACACCTGAGTTTCTTGTTCATATTACTGAACAGTATTTGCCAACCAAGTTTTTATGACCATGTTTAATTAGGAATGGCAAATCATCTGTAATCATAGAATTGATGGGCCATTATTTACTTAATTTAAATATTTTTCTAAACTATGCTTCAATCAGTGGATAAGTCTTCTCTCTGTGGATAATTTCCACTGAATGATGGTTACATTTATCAACTAAACATGTTTATTTAGTTTAATTTAATTTTAACTTAATTTATCTTTGGATGCAATTCTTTTAATAGGAAAAGCATTTTAACAAGTTTTTCTCCCTGGTTCAACATGCAGTCCTCCACTAAAGTTGCTGTATGTTCTCTCTGAAGCAGAATGTTTTCTTTGAAATTAGCTTGCCTCCAGATTTCCAGAAAGACTATAGAAAGATATCTCTAAGGATTTAAAATACTTCCTTGGTATACATTCTTCATTATCTTACATCTCCACAATATTCATTTTGAAATCAAAATCCAAATTGTATCTTAAAAAGTTTCTATTCTATTTCATATTGTATGTTATTTCATCAAATTATTAATACTTTCAACTCACAATTATCTTTTTTACAATGTTCATAGTTTTTACAAGTAGCCAAGAATTTAGAATTCTATTTATTTTTTCCTTTTTAAAGAGGAATTAGAATTAAGGATGATGGAGACAATGTAGAAAGGGATTGTGTGTGTGTGTGTTGGTTGCTCAGTCATGTCCGACTCTGTGACCCCTTGGACTGCAGCCCACTAGGCTTCTCTGTCCATGAGATTCTCCAGGCAAAAACATGAGCTGAGTAGCCATTCCCCTCTTCAGGGGATCTTCGCGACCCAGGAATCAAAACCAGGTCTCCTGCATTGCAGGCAGAATAGGAGTAGGCATTTTTAAAACCTATAGCTATGGCTAAGAGAATATTAATATATTAATATATAGCTTTGGGAGGAAGTATATTTTTTACATTGTACATTAACTTTCTTTTTTAACATAATGTCTGAAATAACTACATCAAGATTAAAACAGAAATTAACCGTTGATCATACCTGTCAATCCGAACTCCCCTTTCATTCACTTAACAAAAACGTATCAAGTAGCCTCCATAGAATGTATGGGGTAACAACAACAACAAAAATTCCTGCCCTTGTGGAGATTGAATTCACATGGGTAAGGACAAAAAATAAACAGAGGACATAATAAGAACTTATATAGTATCTTGGAAGAAGTTAATGTATGAAAAAAATTATGACATATAAGTAGGGTCAGAAGTACTGTGGGAGAGACAGTGTATTAGTCTGCTTGGACTGTCATAACAAAACAGCATTACCTAGGCAGCTTAAACAACAAGAAAATATTTTCTCTAACAGTTCTGGAGATGGAGAATCCCAAGATGTAGGTGTCAGCCAGTTCAATTTGATTCCTGGCAAAGATGGTCCCCCTGGCTTAAGAAAGAGAGTAGCCTTCTTAGTGTGTGCTCACCTGGCAGAGAGGAGAGGGGGAACAAGTTTTCCAGTATCTCTCCTTATAAAGACAGTAACCTGATCAGTTCATTACACCAACCTTATGATTTCATTTAACCTTAACTACTTCCTATTTTCAACATAACTTAAAGCTAATCTATTAAAAGATAACAGAGTATCAATTCCCCACTATCTATTCATTTGTCTTAGGATGGAAGCCCAAATCCTGTATGACTTTGTTCCTTCAATCTCTCTACAAACTCATCTTCTACCATTCTCCCTAAAGCTTGCTCTGCTCCTGACTCACTGATCTTCTTATGTTCTGCATATAATTCTTCTAATACCCCTGTACTAGGTATCTGCTCCTGACTCACTGATCTTCTTATGTTCTGCATATAATTCTTCTAATACCCCTGTACTAGGTATTCCTTCTGCATGGGATGCTTTCTTCTAAATACTGGCATAGCTAAATCCAAACTTCAATCAGAAGTTCACTTAAATGTACTTTCTTAATGATGTTTATACTGACCACTCTGTTTAAAATTTCAGGGTATGTGTGGTGAAGATGCTTCCCAGGTGACTCAGTGGTAAAGAATCCTCCTGCCAATGTGGGAGACGTGGATTCAATCCCTGGGTCGGGAAGATTCCTCTGGAGTAGGAAATGGCAACCCACTCCAGTATTCTTGCTTGGAGAATCGCATTGGACAGAGGAGTCTGGCAGGCTATAGTCCATAGGGTTTCAAGGAGTCAGACATGACTGAGCAACTAAGTATGCACACATGTAGTAAAGATGACCAAGTAGGAAGATTCTTAACTCATGACTTTCTGCAAGCATACCAAAACTACAACTATTTACAGAGTAAGTATCTATAGAATAATCTTAAGACTGGCAGAAAAGATTTTTCTGCAACTGGAGATATAAAGAAGAAATCATAACAGAGATGGGGAGGAAGGACAGAGACACAATGTCGTTGAGACCCACACTGCCAGGTATGCAACCTGCACATGGGAGGATGGTCACAGCTGCAGGGTTCTCCCCAAGAAGCAAAGATTCCAGTCCCTGTAGCAGACTCCCTATCCTGGGCATCCTGTATCAGAGAAGAGTTCCTAGAACTTCTGTCTTTGAAGGCTTGCTGAATTTGCATTCAGAGAGCAGGAGGGGCTATAGGAAATAAGGACTCCACTCGTAAAGGGCATGCACAAAATCTCAACCCTTCAAGTCCCAGTGAAGAGGCAGTAATTTTAAAGGATTCTGGGCCAGGCACTCTGATCTTGGAGAGCCTCCTAGAAAAGCCAGAGGCGGCAGTCTCCCCTTGGAGATACAGACACTGGCGACAGTCATTTTGGGGAGCTCATTCTACCGCAGCACATTGATGCTGGCAAGTGATATTTTGGAGTCCTCGCTCTAGATTAATAGTGGTGAGGGACTACCTGCCCACCACCAAGCTGACACCAGCTCAGGGCCCTCTTGGACTGAGCAGCTAACCACTTCAAAACTTTGCCCTTCTCTCAGCAGGCCAGGAGTCATGCGGCAGACTGGGTCTGGCCTACCAGAGAACCCACAGTAGTCAGCTCTACCACAGTAGATGGGGCCATGCAGCCCAAACAGGCATATACCCCCAGAGCATATAGCTCCGATGACCAGAAGGAGGTATGCTGCTAGGCCCTAGGGGGCATCTACTACATTGAGATCACTTCTCAATGACGGGGAAATGTAACCAACCTATCTATCATATAGAAACAAACAGACAAATAGACAAAATAAGAAGACAGAGGAATATGATGCAAGGAACAAGACAAAATCTTATAAAATCTTAGAAAAAGAACTGAACAAAGTGGAGATAAGCAATCTACTTGGTAAGAAATCCAAGGTAATCTTCACAGAGATGCTCACTAAACTCAGAAGAACATGCATGAACATAGTGATAATTTTAACAAAGAAATAGAAAATATTAAAAAGTCCAAACTGAGCTGAAAAATACAATAACTGAAATAAATATACAAAAAAAAAATCAATGCTACATTAGATAATATAGAGTAACAAATCATCAAACTAAAGACAGAATAGTGAAAATTACCAGATTTGGAAAAAAAAAAAAACAAAACAGGAAAAAATAGTTTTAAAGACAGTTTAAGAGACCTCTGGGACAACACCAAGTTACTAACATTCATGTTATAGAGGTCCCAGAAAAAGAAGAGAGAAAGGGTCAGATAATTCATTTAAAGAAATAATAGCTGAAAACTTCCCTAACATGGTAGTGGAAACAAACAGCAGGCTTCCAGAAGCAAAGAGCATCCCAAGATCAACCCAAAGAATTCCAAACCAAGACACATCATAATTAAATGTTGACATTAAAGATAAACAGATAATTTTAAAATCAGTCAGAGAAAAACATATTACAAAAGGATCCACATAATAAAATAAGCTGACTTCATGGCAGTTCAAAAGCATCAATTTTTTGTTGCTCACCTTTCTTTATGGTTCAACTCTCATATCCAATCATGACTACTGGAAAAACCATAGCTTTGGCTAGACAGACCTTTGTTGGCAAAGTAATGTCTCTGCTTTTTAATATGCTGTCTAGGCTTGTCATAGCTTTCCTTCCAAGCAGAAAGTCTTTTAATTTCATGGCTGCTGTCACCACCTGCAGTGATTTTGGAGCCCAAGAAAATAAAGTCTTTCACTGTCTTCATTGTTTCCTTGTCTATTTGCCATGAAGTGATGGGACTGGATGCCATGATCTTCGTGTTTTGAATGGTGAGTTTAAAGCTAGCTTCTTTCCTCTCCTCTCTCTCTTTATCAAGAGGCTCTTTAGTCCCTCTTTGCTTTCTGCCATAGGGGTGGTGTCACCTGCATACCTGAGGTTATTGATATTTCTCCCAGAAAGCTTGATTCCAGCTTGAGCTTCATCCACCCGGGCATTTTACACGATGTACTCTGCATAGGAGTTAAATAAGCAGGGTGACAATATACAGCCTTGACTTACTCCTTTCCTGATTTGGATTCAGTCCATTGTTCTCTGTCTGATTCTAACTGTTATTTCTTAACCTACATACAGATTTCTCAGGAGGCAGGTAAGGTGGTCTGGTATTCCCATCTCTTTAAGAATTTCTCACAGATTGTTGTGATCCACACAGTCAAAGGCTTTAGCTTAGTCGATGAAACAGAAGTAGATGTTTTTCTGGAATTCTCTTCGTTTTTCTATAATCCAATGGATGTTGGCAATTTTGTCTCTGGTTCCTCTGCCTTTTCTAAATCCAGCTTCTACATATGGAATTTCTCAGTTCATGTACTGTTGAAGCCTAGCTTGGATAATTTTGAGCATTATTCAGCTAGCATGTGAAATGAGTGCAATTGTGTGGTAGTTTGAACATTCTTTGGCATTATCTTTTTTTGGGATTGGAATGAAAACTGACCATTTCCAGTCCTGTGGCCACTGCTGAGTTTTCCAAATTTGCTGACATATTGAGTGCAGCACTTTAATACTGTCATCTTTTAGGATTTGAAAAAGCTCAGCTGGAATTTCATCACCTCCACTAGCTTTATTTGTAGTGATGCTTCATAAGGTCCACTTGACTTCACACTCCAAGATGTTTGGCTCTAGGTGAGTGATCACACCATCATGGTTATCTGGGTCATTAAGATCTTTTTTATATAGTTCTGTGTATTCTTGCCACCTCTTCATAATATCTTCTGCATCTTTTAGGTCCGTATAATTTCTGTCCTTTATTGTGCCCATCTTTGCATGAAATATTCCCTTGGTATCTCTAATTTTCTTGAAGAGATCTCTAGTCTTTCCCATTCTATTTTTTTCCTCTATTTCTTTGCACTGATCACTGAGGAAGGCTTTCTTATTTCTCCTTGCTATTCTTTGGATCTGTGCATTCAGATGGATATATCTTTCCTTTTCTCCTTTGCCTTTAGCTTCTCTTCTTTTCTCGGCTATTTGTAAGGCCTCCTCAGGCAACCATTTTGCCTTTTTGCATTTCTTTTTCTTGGGGATAATTTTGATCACTGCCCCTTGTACGATGTTATGAACCTTTGTCCATAGTTCTTCAGGCACTGTGTCTGTCATATCTAATGCCTTGAATCTATTTGTCACTTCCACTGTATAATTAAAACAGTTCTGATTTAGATCATACCTGAATGATCTCATGGTTTTCCCTACTTTCTTTAAGCCTGAATTTTGAAATAAGGAGTTCATTATCTTATCCACAGTCAGGTCCTGGTCTTGTTTTTGCTGACTGTATAGAGTTTCTCTATCTTCAGCTGCAAAGAATAGAGTCAGTCTAATTTTGATGTTGACCATCTGGTGATGTCCGTGTGTAAAGTCATCTCTTGTGTTGTTGAAAGAGGGTTTTTGCTATAATCAATGCATTTCCTTGGCAAAACTCTGTTAGCCTTTGCCCTGCTTCATTTTGTATTCTAAGGCCAAACTTACCTGCTATTCCAGGTATCTCTTGACTTTCTACTTTTGCATTCCATTCCCCTATCATGTAAAGGACTTTTTTTTTTTTAGTGTTAGTTCTAGAAGTTCTTGTCAGTCTTCATAGAACTGTTCAAATTCAGCTTCTTTGGAGTTAGTGGTTGGAGCATAGACTTGGATTACTGTGATACTGAAGGATTTGCCTTGCTAATGAATAGGGATCATTCTGTCATTTTTGAGACTGCACCCAAGCACTGCATTTTGGATTTTTTTTTTTCCCACTATGAAGGCTACCCCATTTCTTCTAAGGGATTCTTGTCCACAGTAGTAGGTATAATGGTCATCTAAGTTAAATTCACCCATTCCATTCCATTTCAGTCCACTGATTCCTAAAATGCCAGTGTTCACTGTTGCCATCTCCTTTTTGACCACTTCCAATATACCTTGATCCATGGACCTAACATTCCAGATTCCTATGCAATATTGTTCTTTACAGTATCAAACTTTACTTCCATGACCAGTCGCATCCACAACTGGGCATTGTTTTTGCTTTGGCTCAACCTCTTCATTCTTTCTGGAGTTATTTCTCCACTCTTCTCCAGTTACTGTATTTGGCATTACCGACCTGGGGAATTCATCTTTCAGTGTCATATCTTTTTGCATTTTCATACAGGTATTCTATGCACACTGAAACAAAAAAAAAAGCTGTGGTATCAACACTTATGTTAGACAAAATAGATTTTAAAGCAAAGACTAACAAGAGACAAACAAAGATATTTTGTACTGTTGAAGAGATCAATCTAAAAAGAAAATATAACAATTATAAATATATATAAATATATATTTATATAAATATATATAAATATAAATCAGAAAAGAAAATATAACAATTATAAATATATATATACATATAAAATAAATACAACACAGGAACACTTGTATACATAAAGCCTATATTAATAAAATAAAGGAAAACTTGGCAGTAACACAATAGTAGTGAGGATTTTAAGATTTTGCTTACATTAATGGACTCAGCTTCCAGACAGAAAGTCAATAGGAAACACTGTCCTCAAATGATACATTACGCCAGGTGGATTCATTGATATCTACAGAGCATTCCATCCAAAACAGCAGAATACACATTCTCTTGAAGCGCACATGTATTATTCTCCAGGATAAACCACATGCTAGAACACAGCACAAATTTTTGAAGAATTAAATCATACTGAGCACTTTTCCAACTACAATGACTTAAGACTAGAAATCAACTACAAGATAAAAATTGCAAAAACCACAAACACATAGATGGTAAACAATATACTACTAAATAGCTAAAGGCTTGAGACTTCCCAGGCTGTCCAGTGGTTAAGAGCCCACACTTCCAGTGCAGGAGCTGTGGGTTAGATCCCTGATCAAGAAACTAAGAGCCTGCACAGCCAAAAAAATAAATGAAGTAAATTTTAAAAAATGCATTGGTCTGCTAATGTATGTTCATACTTGAATGCTAAGTCACTTTACTTGTGTCTGACTCTTGTGACGTTATGGACTATAACCTGCCAGGCTCCTCTGTCCATGAGATTCTCCAGGCAAGGATACTGGAGTGGGTTGCCATGCCCTCCTCCAGGGGATCCTCTCAACCCAGGGATCAAACCCAGGTCTCTTGTGTCTCCTGCATTGGCTGGCAGTTCCTTATCACTAGTGCATCACCTTGACTTCAAAACTAGATAAAGACAATACAGAAAAGAAAAATATATGCCAATATCACAGATGAACACATTCAAAAATATTTAACATAATATTATCAAGCTGAATTGAACAATGCATAAATAGAATCACACAACAAAATCAAGTGGGATTTATACCAGGAATGCAAAGATGATCCAATATTCTCATATCAATCCTTGTGATATATAACACCTTAAAAAAATGAAGAATAAAAGTCATATAATCATCAAAATAGGTACAGAAAAGCTTTTGACAAAATTCAACATTCGTTTATGACAAAAATTCTCAACAGAGTAGCTATAGAGGAAATATGCCTCAACATAGTGAAATCTATATATGACAAGCCCACAGCTAATATCAAATTCAGTGGTGGAAAGCTGAAAGCATTTCCTCTAAGATCAGAAACAAACCAAGAATGCCACTTATACCACCTTTATGGAAGTCCTAGCTATAACAATCAGACAAAAATATAAATGGAAGGAATCCAAATTGGAAATGATGCAAAACTCAGTTTTCAGATGACTTAATACTATACTATACATAGAAAATGATTTAATGAAAGAATTAATATTGTTAAAATAACCAAACTACCTAAGGTAATCTACAGATTCAATTCAGTATCTATCAAAATACCAATGGCATTTTTCATAGATCTAGAACAAATAATTTCTAAAATTTGTATGGAAACACAAAACATCCAAATAGCCTATACAATTGAACAAGAAAACAAAATCTGGGGTATCATGTTCCTTGATTTCAAAATGTACTTCCAAGCTACAGTAATCAAAATAGTGTGGAAATGAGAGCCCAGAAATAAGCCCACACACATATGGTCAGTTAGTTTAGAATAAATGATGCAAGAATATAAAATGAGGAAAGAGAAACCTTTTCAATAAATAATGCTGGGAAAACTGAACAGCTTCATACAAAAGAATCAAATTGGACTACTTTCTCACACCATATACAAAAAATTTAACTCAAAATGGATTAAAGACGTAAATGAAACCATAAAATTCCTAGAAGAAAACATAATATGTTCTTCATCATGAGACTTAATATTTTGGGGGATCTATCTTCTCAGGTAAGGGCAACAAAAGCAAAAATAAACAAATGGGACTATATCAAACTAAAAACTTAAGCATAGCAAAGGAAACTGTCAACAAAACAAAAGGTAGTCTAATGAAATATTTGAAGATATTTGCTAATCATACATCTAATCAGGGGTTAATATACAAAATATACAAAGAACTCATACAACTCATCATCAACAAAGTCAAACTTAACTAAAAAATAGGCAGAGGATCTGAATAGACATTTTTCCAAAGAAGACATTAAGATGGGCACAGACATGTGAAAAGATGCTCATCATCACTAATCACAGAGAAATGTATGTCAAAACTGCAATGAGCTATTACCTTACACCTATGAGAATTGTATTTACTGAAAAGGTAATAAATAAAAAATGCTGATGAGCATATGGAAAAAAGCAAAATCCTGTGCACACTTCATAGGAAGGTGTAGTTGGTATAGCCACTATGGAAACAGTAATAACTTTCTCAAAAGAATTAAGAAATTGAATTACTAAACAATCCAGCAATCCTCCTTTGGGGTATTTATCCAAATAAAATAAAAACACTAGCTCAAAAAGATGTATACATTCCAATATTCATTGAAGCATTATTTACAATAGCCAAGATACAGAAGCAATCTAAGTGTTCATTGATAGATGGATAATGAATATTTAGTATATATATATGTATACACACACACACGCACACACACACACACACACACAATGGAATATTGCTCAGCTCTAATAAAAATGGAATCTTGCCATTTGACACAACATGGATGGATTTGGTGGGTCTTATACTAATGAAATGACCAAATACCACATGATCTCACTTATATGTGAAATTCACCAAACAAACAAAACAAAATGAAAACAGAGTCTTAGATACAGAGAATAGACTGGTGCTATCAGAAGGTTGGGGTTGGGGGATGTAAAGTAGGTGAAGGAGATTAAGAGGTACAAACCTACAATTATAAATAAACAAGTTACCGGCATGTAATATACAGCATAAGAGTAAGAATATGGTTAGTAATATTGTAATATATCTGCTTGGGGACAGATGATTACTAGGCATACTATGGCAGTCATTTCATAATGTACTCAAAGGTCAAATCATTATGTAGTACACCTGAAATCTAACATAGTATTGTACACCAAGTGTATTTCAAAAAAAAATAATTTACATTTTAAAATATTTTAAATCACCACCTGCCTGCTTTGGACTGAGTTGTGTCTCCACAAAATTAGTATGTTGAAACCCTAACCCCTCTATAACTGTAGTTGGAGACTAGGCCTTTACAGAGATCAAATGGCACCTACATATATGAGACTGGAGTTTAAGAGTGAGGTTTAGAATGAAGATATAAATTAGGAAATTATTGGCATGTAAATTGCATTTAATACCATAAGACTGCATGCACTCTCCAAGGATATAAGCATAAAACAAAGAAAAAAGGAGTATGAAAATTGAGCCCTCAAGCATTCCAATAGTAAGAGGTTGTAGAACAGAAGATTCAACCAAAAAATATAGAGAGTAGGCAGCCATTTAGTTTTAGAAAAAGACAATGTGATATCCTGACAGACAAAAGAAGAAAATCTATCACAGAAGAGAAAGTAATCAACTGGGTCAAATGCTGCTGACTTGGCAACTATTATGAGGAAATGAGAATTGATCATTGATTTAAACAAACCAGAGGTCATTCACTATCTTGATACTAGAAGTTTTAGTAAAATGTTAAGGGCTAAAGACTCACAAGAATTGGCTCAAGAGAAAATGGGAGAAAAGTTAATGTAGACAACTTTTTTAAGAAGTCTTACTGCAAGTGAAAGTGGAGAAATCAAAATACTCTGAAGTCAAAAATATCATAATTTGCTTATGAATTGGAGTGGGACAAGAGAAAAAGGTAGAAATACAGGATGGCCTCAAAGTTAGGGATACAGCAATTGTCATTCACCGAGTAAGGAATGCTGCAGGAGTAGGGGAGGAAATTAAGATTAATTTCCATTCTATCTAAATGGAAATGTTTAATAGATTATAGGGCACATGAATATGGAGTCTAGGGAGGAAGTTCATGGCTGAAAATGTTATCGCCATCAGCATACAGAAGGTATTTAGAACTATGAGACTGGATAAGATCACCTTAGAGTACACTAAAAAAGAAAAGGCAGTTAGTAGAACTGCGATGCATCTGGAAGATAAAAAGAAACTAGTAATGCAGACTGAAGAGGCATAATTGGAAACAAGAAGAGCAGAAGTTTTGAAAAGCATTTCAGAGAGCAGAGAATGATTAACTGTGTCAAAGCATGATGTTGGAACAAATAAAAGAAGGAACAGAGACCTGAGCACAGTGTTTTAGAATTCGAGGTCACTGGTGATCTTGACGGGAGCAGTTACGGTGGACTGCTGGAGGTGAGAGCCTGACTGGAGTGAGCCCGAGAATGAGTGTGTCTGTGTGTGTGTGTGTGTGTGTGTGTGTGTGTGTGTGTGTGTGCTCAGTCATGTCTGACTCTTTGTGACCCCATGAACTGTAGCCCGCCAGGCTCCTCTGTCCATGGAATTTTCCAGTTAAGAATACTAGAGTGGGTAGTCATTCCCTCCTCCAGGGGATCTTCCCCATCCAGGGATCAAACCTATGTCTCCTGCATCTCCTGCGTTGGCAGGGAGATTCTTTACCACTGCACCACTTAGGAAGTTTCAAGAGTGAATTAAAAGAGAATAAATGGAGATGGTGAATAAGGTACAAATATTAATAACGCTCAAGAAGCTGTGCTGTAAAAGAAACCTAGAGACTGGGTGAAGGTTGGAAGGCGAGAAAAATTTAAAAGAATTTTGTTTTTTTTTTTTCTTTTTTTTTTTATATAAATTTATTTATTTTAGTTGGGGGCTAATTACTTTACAATATTGTAATAGTTTCTGCCATACATTGACATGAATCAGCCATGGGTTTACATGTGTTCCCCTTCCTGGACCCCCCACCCAGGAAAAATATCTGCATGCCTGTATTAGAGACGTTGGCAGGGGAAGGGAGCTGGTAGGACAGAGACACAACTGAGCTGGACTGGTTACTTTTCTATACAGTATTTTAAGAGGGCTACCCCTTGAGAGGCATGAAGCTGCCTCAGAGGGGACTCAGTTTTCTCTTGGAGTAAAACATTGGAAGCAAGTTCAGGAAGAAGGATGCAGACAAGGGGATTTTGCTAGTGATGGATTATGAATTCCAAAGATCATAGTAAAAGGCTTTTAAACAGTAGGGAAGGATGGCAACTGAGACAGACAGAGTTCTATAAGGATTCGAGTAAATGATGAGGGATGACCTCTATGTCCAGAGTTGCTTGAAATGACTGACATAAACAGAAGCCAATGAAACATTAAGTCCTCATGGACCCAAGGCAAGTACTGGTGGATCAGTCTGTTCTTGGGTCTTGGGAGAGCTGAGCGTCTTGGTATCTCTTCTTCCCACCTTTATGTTTGGCAACACAGCTCAGCATTCTGCCAAACTGTGTCCTGAACAGCGGCCTTAATCCTCTACCACTTAGGCTTCAAGGATATTGCTCATTTGCCAGTGTAGCAAAAGAGGACAGACATCTTTTTCATCTTTTCACTTTCCTGCTTTGAAAAGTCAGCTTTGTAGGGCTGTGAGATTGGTCAGGCAGTCCTCACCGCCTATGCTCTGAGCATCCACCTTTCATGGAACTGATTATTTGATAATATTCTCTTATTGCATTTCAAGAGAGATTTCCATGGGAAATGCAAGATGAATTTTATTTCACCTTGTTGTAGTAAAAGTCTACAGCGTCATCAAATCAAAAGCATCTCCCCTCCCTGACATTGCCCTGCCATGCTTAAACAGAAATCAGGGCAGCTATAAATTCAGAGGATGTTTGCACTTCATAGGGAGGTTTTGCACTTTCCACACTTTCACCTCTGTTACAAATGTTCTTCCAGAAATATTTCCTAGACAGCAGAGATGAGGGAACAAGAAAAGCAGTCCCAGACAGAGCATAAACACTATGTAAAAATGCTTTACTATGTGGTAATTATATTGACACACAGTTTTTATGTTTTAATAAAAATCTAAATGTGATGCAAAAGTCACTCCAAGGAGAGTTCAAAGCTTCCACTTTGAAACCACAAACTGGAGTTTTCAAATTAGAGAGCTATATTCTTAAACCACTGCTTGGAACTGCCAAGTGGCTAAGCATGTTTGCCAGAAATGGGAGAGGCAAACTGCTCAAGAAATTTTCCTAGAAATATAAGAACTGTTTGCTTAAACTGGAGCACTGGTTGGCATCTTCTCTGGGGTTGAAGGATTGACAGAAAGATTTTAGTGTAGATAATGGCAAGTTGTCTTGTGTCAATCTGTGTGTAAAGATGAGATGAAAGAATTCTAACTATAACAGACTTTGACGTATGAAACTGCTTACTTCTGAAGACTGATTTTTGTTTTACTAATGAGACAGGAAGTAACACATGACCACATGATATAAGGGTATATGCAGAAGCCTGCCATGTCTGCCAGGGCTTAATATCTTTGATTGCAATCTATAAGCATTTCTAGTTCACCTCAGTTCAGTTCAGCTCAGTTGCTCAATTGTGTCCAACTCTTTGCGACCCCATGGACTGCAGCACACCAGGCCTCCCTGTCCATCACCAACTCCTGGAGCTTGCTCAAACTCATGTCCATTGAGTTAGTGATGCCATCCAACCATCTCATCCTCTGTCGTCCCCTTCTCCTCCTGCCTTCCATCTTTCCCAGCATCAGGGTCTTTTCAAATGAGTCAGTTCTTCACAACAGGTGGCCAAAGTATTGGAGTTTCAGCTTCAACATCAGTCCTTCCAATGAACACCCAGGACTGCTCTCCTTTAGGATGGACTGGTTGGATCTCCTTGCAGTCCAAGGGACTCTCAAGAGTCTTCTCCAACACCACAGTTCAAAAACATCAATTCTTTGGCGCTCAGCTTTCTTTATAGTCCAACTCTCACATCCATAAGTGACTACTGGAAATACCATAGCTTTGACTGGATGGACCTTTGTTGGCAAAGTAATGTTTCTGCTTTTTAATATGCTGTCTAGTTGGTCATAGTTTTTCTTCCAAGGAGTAAGCCTCTTTTAATTTCATGGCTGCAGTCACCATCTGCAGTGATTTTGGAGCCCAAGAAAATAGAGTTCACCTAATGACATGAATTTTCCTTCCTCTACATAGTCCCAGAAATCATAACAGGGGACATGGAATCAGCCATGGCAGTGGACCTGAACCCCTGGGTAGAATACGAATTCAGAGTGGTGGCCACCAATCCAATTGGGACTGGAGACCCAAGCACCCCATCTCGAATGATCCGCACAAATGAAGCAGGTAAGAACATTGGAGAGTCAAAATTCTATCGGGTATGCCCCTAACCACTTTTTTAAAAATTACTTATTTTTAATTAAAGGGTAATTGCTTTACAATGTTGTGTTGGCTTCTGGCATACATCAACATGGATCAGTCATACATGTATTTACACGTCCCCTCCCTCTGAACGTCCCTCCCACCTCCCATCCCATCCCACCCCTCTAGGTGGTCACAGAGCCCTGGTTTTTGTTCCCTGAGTAATACAGCAAATAATCACTTTTAAAGCAATTTGAATTAACCATTATTGCTTTAGTGTAAGTTTTCCAAATTCACATACCTGAACATCATAAAACTATTTCCTTTAAGATAATTATTTCATTTTATTTGTTTTCAGAATGTTTTGTCCTTTTATCCACAAATACAGGTGTCTAGATGCTTCAATTTCCTCCCAACTCTTGCACTTGTCTTCAAGTTGAAGATGTTAGTTTCTGAAATTGAAGCTGTTAGTTTATGCGTCTAATTATGTACTCATTCAATATAGCAGATCCATAAAATTCAGAATAGATTGGCTGACCCTTTTTTTTCCTCCAGTGTTAGCAGTTACCTGTAATTATAGGCACCTTCTTAAAATTCTTTATGTGGCCTTCACTATCTGACCTGGTCTAAATTATACTTGGAAAAGACAAATTTTGCCTTAACTTGACCAACTTAGAAACACCAGCATTCTTCCAGTCTTTTAGAATAATGCGTCTCTGACAGAACATTTATAAAGATCACATAAGGAAATTTAACAGCTTTATTCAAAAACAAATTTTAAGGTATCTTGTTTATCACTTGGAAGAAGCAGAATTAAAAAGTTAATAGAGTTTTGATTACTTTGGACAAAGTCTTATTGAGATTTATCCTTTATGACCCTATTAAATTGTAGGTAAAGCATATTTGGTAAAGGACTAGTTTAGGCAGAGACAAATATCAACAATGTTGATGAGAATAATTAAAACAATAGAGAAATGAAGAGGGGGTAGATTATAGATACAAGAGAGAGAAACATTAATGTCTTTACACTCAGTGACAACGTGAATCTCAATCATTACAATATAAGTACAGTAAGGATGAGAATTTTGTCTTCTTTGTTCACTGTTTTATCATCAATGCCTCAAACAATGTCTGGCACTGGTACTCAGTATGTCTTTGTTGAAAGATTAAAAGAGACTGTCAGTTTCCTTCCCTTCATGTGCTGTTGCCCACACCGGGACCGACATCAGAGAAGCATGTACAGAGAGGACCAAGAACGGACTGAGTACATCGTGCATCACAGTTATTGAATCGGACCAAGAATGTGATTTGTGACTTCTTAGAAATCAAATGCAGTTTGTAATAATTAAACTATCGAAAGTGTTGGTTCCTTCTCTAAAACACACTCAGTCTCATTCTTTAAAAACAGAAAGAAAAGAATCATAAAGTGAGAATAATCATTACATAATGTGAGAATTACGTAATTCTCATAAAGTGAGAATAATCACTAAAAAGATGTTCAAATTCTTTTCGTATAAAAAGCACCAAAAAATTTAAAAATAGAGTAGTCTAATATGTTGGAAAAGATTCATTCACAGAAAAATCCAACTTTCTGCTTTTGTGCTTTGCCAATTACAAGTTGTTTTTTCTTGCTGCATTTTCAATAGTGGGAATTGTAAATTAAACATTAATTGCTCTGTTGGATTTCCATGCATTCTAAAATTAGCCATGCTTTCATTGTGTACAGGTGTTCATTAATTAAGAGTATAACACGTTAGTTGTTCCTCATTTTATATACTCACTGTGCAGATACTGAAATGACTGCCAACATTAGTACTTAGGCTCACATAGTTTCTAAAAAGCACTGCCTTACTTTGCATATTGTTAATTGTGTTTAAACAAAGGCAAAGATTACTGCCTAATTCAGATGCTCTCTATAAATATTCATTTCAAAAATAAATAATCCATTTGGGATGACTAATTCCATATACTATTTTAGACTTCCAATAGTATAAATCTCTTCATGCTATTAAAAAGTACTTTAACAAAAGCACTGCCACATTTCAAGCTAAATCATATTCAGATGATGCTTTTTAAAAGGCTTGTCCCTCATCTATTTCTGCTGCTACTTCCATCAAATAGTGCCTGTCTGTCCATTTTATCATGAGTTCTACATACATGACATACTCTAGTCCATTAAAATCTTATGGAAGAGGAGAGAAATAGCATGAAAATGCACGAAACACTCTTTTTTGAAAATGAATTGAGGAAGGCTGTACTGTGCGCTTTATGCCTCTTGTGCTTTGGTAACACACCAGGCTAGAGCTCCTAATGGTGTTGAAGCAAGTGTTGAGTTTTGTCCCTGCCTTGTCAGGCAGCACAGATTAGAAGGGACACCAGCATCCTGAGACACCCTCTCAAGCACTGCACTCTGCCCCCACTGAGTACATGCCCTGTATTTTAAAAGATGACGCTGTTGTAATGGACCAAGTATTCTTTGAAAAGCAATGGAGCTGCTTGGAAGGGAACAGGTCTCACACTCAGGATATTGAGTTGAAAGCTTTATGTCCCTTTAAATTCTCCTCTTTACTGGAATATTCTAAACCCAAAGCACTTTTAGTAAAGTGTTTTTACCTTAGATTGTTTCTTGTCCACATGTACCAAAAGGTTAAATTTTCTTTGCAATATCCCATAGGGTATATTTTGAATTTTACAGTCATCCAAATACTCTTAGTAGTCAATAAATATGAGATACATTGGTTTAGTCAACTTATTATAATTAGGATGTCAAAATAGTCATACAAATACAGGTTTCCCCAGCTATCCAAAAGAGAGGCATTCCTATGAAAATTTTGTAAGTCAAAATGCCATCAAGTGAAGAATTTTCATTTCATTTAGCGCTCAATTTCTTTGAAATTTTCATTTTTCACCTTTTTTCATAGAAGTGAAAATCTCTTCTGGTTTCTTTCAGTTAGTGAAGCAGTTGCTAATGTAGATAAACCAAAGTACTATAAAGCAAACTTTTGAAAAGCAAGGGATACCTGTATATATTTACACTTTAATGTATGTTTATATTTATTTATTTACAGTTCAATTTTCTTACAAGTTTTACTGAGTTAGCGACAGAGAGAGAGAGAAAGGGGTACATATAACTCTGTGTTTAATTTTGGAAATGTGTTACAATCTTTAAATTACTACGTAAGTTTGTACTGAATAGTGGGAATCTTTTTCTACCATTTAAAAAGATAATAATCAAGAGAGAAAAATGAGATTTTAAAAAATGAATTTGAAATGTACATTCTCATAGAAATAACAAAATATGTAAATATGAATTTAGCAACAGCAATTCTCATGTAATTGAACAATTCTCTTATTTAATTGAACTTTAATATTCTGTAAGTCACATATTTATAACAGCAATTGTTGAAAGACAGATGAAAAGGAGAGAAGATTGTGTTCACAATGTAACCTACAATTTAGAAAGATTTGGTTTTCTCTGTTGTATAAAACTTCTATTATCAAAGCTCTTGATATAAATCTCAATACTTGCTTTTTTATTTCAAATTGTAATGAATTGATAGAGAAAGAGAAATAAAAGAAGGTGCTGCCTAATACCTATAATTAAGAGTTTCAGGTTCAGAGTTAGGCAGATCTGGGTTAATGTTCTTCTCTGCCACTTACTAGCAATAAACATAGGTAAGCTGTATGCACTGTTCAAGGCTCAATTTTCTCACTTGTAAAATGGAAATAATATAGCAATCTACTCCCTTGGACTATTGTATTAAATAAGATAATGCAGGTGAAGAGCTTGGCACACATGGTAAGTGCTTAATACTAGCTAGTTACTACTATTATTTTTTATGATGAGTTTAAATTTTATTACTGTATTAAATAGAAATTTAAACAATAGTGATTATGCATGAGTTGCCATTTTCATATAGAGGAAAATTTTCAGATTAAATATATGTTTGTCAACATAGTAAGAGCCATCTAGTCTCTTGGCTTGTAGTGGGCTTCTTCAAGACACCATCCTGTTGAGAAGTCTCCGCAGTACACTGTGCACCATCCAGCCTGGGCCCTCAACCCACCTGAGTGGTCAGGGAGTCAAGAGAGACTTTCCAAGCGTGGTGCACAGGAGAGGGTGCTTCTTTGCTACAAGCCCCTCCTCACCCCTATGTAAGGCCTCTCCACGCTGCTTTTTTTTATCTAGCTAGGGAAAGACTGAAGGCAGGAGGAGAAGGGGACAATAGGATGAGATGGTTGGATGGCATCCCTGACTCAATGGACAGGAGTTTGAGTAAATTCCGGGAGTTGGTGATGGACAGGGAGGCCTGGCGTGCTGCAGTCCATGGGGTCACAAAGAGTCAGACACGACTGAGTGACTGAACTGAACTGAGCCTCATCCATAAGTGGAGCTGATATTGTTGCAACATGTAGCTTTTTTTTTGGAGGGGGATGGTTCTTAACAGCAAAAGGAACAGAGAAAAAAGTGTCAAATGAAACAACTTGCTTAAGCAAATTGTTGCAAATTCAATAACTCTCCAGTTTCTTATTGCATTATAGTCTGTTCTGTTATTCTCTTTGGACATTAAAATGGAAAATGTCACATATATTTTTGGCCAAAGAGGGGTTCCCTGGTGGCTCACTGGTGCAGAATCCACCTGCCAGTGCAGGAGATGAGGATTAGATCCCTGGGTTGGGAAGATCCCTGGAGAAGGAAATGGCAACCCACTCCAAAATATCCTTGCCTGGAGAATCCCATGGACAGAGGAGCCTGGCGGGCTACAGTCCATGAGGTCAAGAAGAGTTGGACACAAGTGAGCAACTAAACAACAACAATTTTGTCCAAATAAGGAAAAAATATGTTTACATTTAAGAGGTTAATGCTCAGCCAGATAAATATGAGTATCAGGTAAACAGTCAGATGAATATATTTTCTAGCCTTAGCAGTTTCTGTACTATATCGGCTAGGTAACTGGTTTATTAAACAGACTGAATTCTGTAGAGTTTAAACATATTAATAAGTTTTATTCTTCTCCCACCATTGTTCTCCAGTATGCTCCATCTCAAGTCTGGCTTCAGGCCCAACCATTAATTTATCTAAAGTTTTTTAGGTACTAGGACAGTCTCATTTTGCAGGTATTAAAAAATTCCATTTTAACTTAATAAAAACTTTCATCTCATATCCAGTTCTATGCTTCTGTCCCTCTATCCTATGCAGGCTTGACTAAAGGGTTATGATTTCTCTTTTCTAGCTTCTTTCTACTTCCTCTCTGACCTTCCAAATGCCATTCCAACTTCCCAGATCAGAAAAGAAGAATGTGAAAATCTACTTCAGGTGTTGCAATTTGTGATTCTCAAGCAAATATTGAGTGCTCCATGAGATGGCATTTGTCCACATCCTGCTTTTTTCTCTCATGAGTACTTTGGCTTCTTTGGAGAGTATCCTATCTCCTACTAGCAGGCAGCTTTATCAGCTCTGATCCCAGAAAGCCTATTAAACCTACCTTCTGTAGTGTCTGCTTTGCCCACAATATTATTTCACACTTCTGACCTGCCAAGCTTTAGAAGTACAGTATGTCTTCAAAAACTATTTTGGTCTCTGCTCTAGAAGCATAATGTGGGGCTGGGTCATCCTACAAAATTCTGAAGCTCAACAGCATCCAGCTAGGATGTGAGAAGTAAGCATCTGTACTCTGCAGCAGCTGTTTTGCTTCTTATGTTTCTTAGCTCGAGGGAGGAAATGCCACTCCCACTTTGCTCCTAGTGACAGCTGAGGCTGGAGCGAGATGCCACAGCACATCCGTCTACTAAGCGGACAGCCTCTTCCAACGCATTCCTTGTACTAAATAATCTCATAAAGATGGCTAGAGGAGAGTAATGGGAAAGGGTCATAAGACTGGTTTTCTCCATTTCCTAATAGTTCTGTGGTTTTACCTAGGCAACCTCACTTTAGCATCTGAGGTTACATATGTCTCATCCCACGTCCAGAAAAGACTCATTAAGCTTCCTACTACAATTTCTTTCCCGGTGCATTATCTTTCTACTTCTGATAGGATCTTGCTTTGTTCATATTCTTATTTTCACAGTTCTTGTCCGTGATAATTACTTAGGAAAGTTCATTGAGTTCAAAAGTTATGAAATGAACACAATAAAATACTATTGTAAGATGGAGCTGAATTAGTTTTCTTAGGGGCATGTGGGTTGGCCTTTTAAATGGCATTTAATGTGGCTTTGAAGGCCAGACCAAATGGGACTCAGGTGGAATTATTTATAGGGGCAATTAAAAAATCTACATACTATTGTCAGGCGCTAGAGTGTACAGAGAAAAGGCATAAAGCTGTGAGGGTTTTAAAGGTCTCTCCAGTCTATGATTCTAAAAAAAAAAAAATATGGTATAAAAAAACATAAGCATTCAACTGAAATAATTGGGAAAATCTCAAAGAAAATACTATTAAATGAGCATTATAGCTTTCTTCAACTGAGTAATTTAATTATATTAAATTAAAAAAGTGGTTCTCAGGAACACTAAGAGAAGACAAAGATCATATTAAGAGCAAGCAACAGGCCTCTAAGACCAATCTCAATATTCAGGAAAAAAGAAGCTAATAGTACAGCAGATAGTATTTTTAAATCATGAAACCACTTTGGTTTAGGAGAATGTTTTCTACAAAATGTTTTCAAGAAATATATCTTCAGTTTCAGAGGCACTTTGCAAACAGAGATGGTGATTTTAACAAATGCCCTTCTAAATGAAACATGAGTAATTGTTAGGCATGTCCATTTCTGATTAATAGCAAGGTCAGGGAAGAGCACTGGAAGATTTGAGCACGAAAGACAAAAGTGCAATGAGAGGTTAACAACCCAGGAGTAAATGTGAAACACGCAAGATAGATTTCCCCTGTCTCCCTAGTCCCTATCATACCATATACCAGTCAAAAATCATGAAGCATGTTCCAAGTCCAACATTGAGCACATGCTCTGCATTATAGCATTTAATTCTTATATCAACCCTGTAAAGCAAGAAGGTTTAGTCCCATCTTACAGATGAGAAAACAAAATAGGAGAGTCTTAAAAATTTGCATAAAGTTACCTAGTCAGTAAGTGGCAGACCTGGAATTCTAATCTTGAGCCCAGAATGATGATTCCCAAGTTATCTTCTTCAGCTCTCTCCTTCTTCTTGCTTTTTTTTTCTTTCTTGAGGAATAAACGTCACAGAAAATGAGTGAAGGAAGTACCATTTATTATATATGCTCACCTCCTTTGTTCCTGACTGTTGCTTATTTAGGAGAAGGTTTATAAATCAGAGAAACCTTACATTCTCTAAAGTATCCTAGCAATTAAAATTGTAAATCAAAAATAATATATTACCTAGATTTTCAAATTAAAACAAACTGAGCCAAAATCTTTCATGATATCAATTGTATCATAATTCACATGCTATTAATATTATCAAAACAGTATTATCTAGATTTCTAAAAGGAGAGTCTCTTTGAAGATCACATGTGTACAGATTTATAGTTAACTTTATACATATCATAGAAGACAATTATTTTTTTCTTTTTGAAATAGATAATAACGCTATTCTTCAGTCACTAAGTCATGTTCAACTATTTGTGACCCCATAGACTGCAGTACACCAAGCTTCCCTGTCCTTCACCATCTCCTGGAGTTTGCTCAAATTCATGTACATTGAGTCAGTGATGCTATCTAACCATCTCATCCTCTGTCGTCACTTCTCCTTTCACCTTCAATCTTTCCCAGCATCGGTGTCTTTTTCAGTGAGTCAAGTTCTTCGCATCAGGTGGCCAAAGTATTGGAGCTTCAATATCAGTCCTTCCAGTGAACACCCAGGACTGATCTCCTTTAGGATGGACTGGTTGCATCTCCTTGCTGTCCAAGGGACTCTCAAGAGTCTTCTCCAACACTATAATTCAAAAGCATCAGTTCTTTGGCACTCATCCTTCTTTATGGTCCAACTCTCACCATACATGACTACTGGAAAAACCATAGCTTTGATTATAAGGACCTTTGTCAACAAAGTGATGTCTTTGATTTTTAATACACTGTCTACATTTGTCATAGCTTGTCTCCCAAGGAGCAAGTGTCTTTTGATTTCATGGCTGCAGTCACCAGCTGCAGTAATTTTGAAGCCCAAGAAAATAAAACCTGTCACTGTTTCCACTTTTTCCCCATCTATTTACTATAGAGTAATGGGACTTGATACCATGATCTTAGCTTTTTGAATGCTGAATGTTAAGCCAGCATTTTCACTCTCCTCTTTCACCCTCACCAAGAGGCTCTTTAGTTCCTCTTCACTTTTCTGCCTTTAGAGTCGTATCATCTGCATTTCTGAGATTGTTGCTATTTCTCCCTGCAATCTTGATTTCAGCTTGTGACTCATCCAGTCTGGCATTTTGCATGATATATACTCTGCATAGAAGTTAAATTTATAAATTACATTTCTAGGTACTGTGATATATAATTTTGAAAACCTTAAAAAGTAAGTACTATTATTATCTCCATGAGGAAACTGAAGGACAAAGAGGTTAAGAAGTATTTCAACCAATCAGCTAGAACAGTAAAACTGTTATTAGGTTTTATGATCTTTCTTGGTCCCAGAAGAACACTTTTTTTTACTACTTACACATACCACTTTATCTACCCTATTGATAGGAATGACAGTATTATTTGAACTCCTTAGGAAACACCACTGATTATTTTTTTTAAATTTTGGAAACTCTAATTCTTCTAATAAAGTGGGCTTAAGTGATAATCAGTTAACTGAAATACTTGTATGTTATACACTTCAATTCAGGTAGGAAATTTAGTTGTTGTTGCTTGATTTCCCTCCTGACCTCACCCTCACCATGTAAGTAACCTCTATTCTTTTTTCCTTTCTTTTGTGCTTTTCTGTCCAAAGCAGTTGCTGGATTATGCTCCTAATTTTGTGACTTCTCTCAGATCTCTAGCAAAGCTGTATTATTAAATGAGCCATGTAAACATCTACTATAGTAGATTTGGAAATATTTCACAGAAAAAAAAGAGATTGGTAATTGATTTCATCCTGTATTCTTTTATTGCTGCTGCTGCTGCTGCTAAGTCGCTTCAGTCGTGTCCTAATCTGTGCAACCCCATAGACGGCAGCCCACCAGGTTCCCCTGTCCCTGGGATTCTCCAGGCAAGAACACTGGAGTGGGTTACCATCTCCTTCTCCAATGCATGAAAGTGAAAAGTGAAAGTGAAGTCGCTCAGTCGTGTCCGACTCTTAGCGACCCTGTGGATTGCAGCCTACCAGGCTCCTCTGTCCATGGGATTTCCCAGGCAAGAATACTGGAGTGGTGTGCCATTGCCTTCTCCGATTCTTTTATTAGTTGAATGTTAATTAAAGCATATTTTTAGTGTGACAGATTTTGCTCTGACTACTACACTTACGAAGAGTTCTTTGAAGCACAAGTTTAGCTTCATGCATGCTTAAACTAAGGTAGTATATTTTGGTTGCTCTGAGCATTTGCAACCGAACATATAAAATGAAAAAGGACATCCTGTATCATGCATCAAACCTGCACTGGCGATTTTCCTCACACATGATAATTTACATGCTTCCATGCCATTCTCCCATATCATCCTGTCCTCGCCCTCTCCCATAGAGTCCATAATACTGTTTTATTTATCTGTGTCTCTTTTGATGTCTCCCATACAGGGTTATCTTTACTGATTGACTAAATACCATATATATGTGTTAGTATACTGTATTGGTGTTTTTCTTTCTGGCTTACTTCACTCTGTATAATAGGCTCCAGTTTCATCCACCTCATTAGAACTGATTCGAATGTATTCTTTTTAATGGCTGAGTAATATTCCATTGTGGAGAAGGCAATGGCACCCCACTCCAGTACTCTTGCCTGGAAAATCCCATGGATGGAGGAGCCTGGTAGGCTACAGTCCATGGGGTCGCTAAGAGTCAGACATGACTGAGTGACTTCACTTTCACTTTTCCCTTTCATGCACTGGAGAAGGAAATGGCAACCCACTCCAGTATTCTTGCCTGGAGAATCCTAGGGACGGCGGAGCCTGGTGGGCTGCCGTCCATGGGATCGCACAGAGTCGGACATGACTGAAGCGACTTAGCAGTAGCAATATTCCATTGTGTATATGTACCACAGCTTCCTTATCCATTCGTCTGCTCGGGGCTGGTGCACCAGGATGGCCTGGAGGAATGGGATGGGGAGGGAGGTGGAAGGGGGGTTCTGGAAGGTGAAAACATATACACCCATGGTGGATTCATGTCAATGTATGGCAAAACAAATAAATAAATAAAAGAAATATGAGAAAAAAAAAAGGACGAAAGTCTACATTTTAACATGCCAGACAAGGCACTAAAACAGCAAGGCATTTATAGATTATTGGAAAAGTATTAATCACATTATTCAGTCATGGAAGAGTAATGTTCAAAAAGAAATTCAGAAGAATCAGTGAAAGTGAAAGTGTTAGCCCCTCAGTCGTGTCTGACTCTTTGCGACCCCATGGATTGTAGCCCACCAAGGCTCCTCTGCCCATGTGATTCTCCAGGCAAGAATGCCGGAATGGGTTGCCATGCCCTCCTCCAGGGAGTCTTCCCAACCCAGAGATCAAGTCCCCAGGTCTCCTGCAATGGAGGCAAATTCTTTAACATCTGAGTGACCAGGGAAGCCCAGAGTGAACCCATTAACAGTGCATGTAAACTTGATTCTCTAAACTAATAATCTCATGGCATTTATCAGTAGCCAACTGAGGGAGAGAGAAATCTAGCTGCATAAATCTAAATCAGAATTTGATTATATTTAAATATATTTGGTTTTAAGTAAATGTGTATTTTTCTGAACTCAATGAAGGCATTTATTACATGTTTGATCATATTAATTGTTTGCTTCTAATAAGAATTGTAGAACTTTTACAACAGAAGGACTCTGAAAATTAAGGTATATCTCTACATATCATGAGCATGTTGTTTTATAAATAAAGGATATAATTAAAATCAGTGGACTCCAAAGTGTTGACTGCAGAGATAACTGTGTGCCATCAACTTGAAAAAGAAATGAATGAGCATGGGTTCCACTGATCATCTGCATGTAATTAGGAAATTTAAGCTAATTAGAATCAGAGTGCTCATTTCAAACATTGTGATCCTGACAGCAGAACACACTGCCTGAGTTATATCTATTAAAGCCTTAGGTCTTCTTTTTTGTTTGTTTTTCCAGTTTTATTGAGATATAATTGATAGATAACACTATATTAAAAGTGAACAACATAATGATTTTATATATTTGTATATTACAAGATGATTATCATAATAAATTTAGTTAATATTAATCACCTCACACAGTTATGTTTTTCCTTATGATGAGAACTTTTAAGATATGCTCTCAGCAATATTCAACTATATGATAACAGTATTGTTAACTGTAGTCACCAAGTCTTCCCAGAACTTATTTATCTTGCATCCGGAAGTTGGTACCACATTTGGCCATTTCCTCAACCCCTATCCTCACCTCTGGTGATCAATTCGTTCTCTGTTCCTACCAGTTCCATTTTTTTAAGATTCCACGTGTAAGTGAGATCATACGATATTTGTCATTCCCTGTCCAGCTTATTTCACTTAAGGCAATACCCTCTATGTCCATCCATGTTGTTGCAAATGGTCGGGTTACTTTCTTTGTATGACTGAATAGTATTTCATTATATTATAATACACTATATATTTTTTATCCATTCATTGATCAATGGACATTTAGGTTATTTCCCTGTCTTTAAAGCCTCAAGTTTTCTGTTACCATTTCAGTTACTATTTTCTGATACTATTTCCTATTTTATCTAGCAAGCCTGTTGTAGAAAAAACAGTTAGTGCTTATACACTAACTTATACATTTATACATAACTTATAAGTTATAAACTTATACATAAACTATTAAAACACAATGCTCTATAATGCCTCTTTTGTATCATTTATTATACATTAAAGGGCTTCTCTTGTGGCTCAGCTGGTAAAGAATCCACCTGCAATGTGGGAGACCTGGGTTCACAATCCCCTGGAGAAGGGAACGGCTACCCACTCCACTATTCTGGCTTGGAGAATTCCATGGACTGTTTAGTCTATGGGGTTGCAAAGAGTCAGACACGACTGAGTGACTTTCACTTTCATTATACATTAAAATTGGATAAACTTACTTACTTAAGATGAAGCTGAATATGGGTTTCCATGGTAGCTGAGATGGTAAAGAATCCAACTGCAAAGTGAGAGACCTGCGTTGGGAAGATCCCCTGGAGAGGTGAATAGTTACCCACTCCAGTGTTCTTGCCTGGAGAATTCCATGGACAGAAGAGCTTGTCAAGCAAAGAGACAGACACTACTGAGTGACTTTCATTTCACTACCTTAAAAGAAACTGATAGCAGTAGGAAGACTTCAAAGACTAATTTTATATGATAAAAGAAATTTTACAAAATCTAGGTCAAGTATGGATAATTTGACAAGGAATTTTCCCATACAAAAACAAATTAAATTTTGCTTTCTTGGTTCCTCAAAGTGGAAATTTTCACCACACTTTTCATTAGTTTCTTTTTATTTTTTTTTCTCAGAAAGGTAAAATCTTTGAAAACTCTCAATATGTTTTCTAAAAAATAAAAGCATTAATAGACTATGGGATAGTACTACCAAAGCTCCAGAAGAAAGTTTTGACATCAAAGCATCACTTGTATTTCATCCTACTCATATGTCTTTAATGAACTTCAAGAAATACTCACAAAAGAGCCTACAGCCTACTCACAAACCCTAAGCTAGAGGTTCCAAGCATTCTCTTTTTAGATGATGTTTGGGGCTGAATAAAACAGAAAAGGGCTTTCAGTGCCTAGTTTTTCCACAAAATCCATGATTGTGGGGAGAGTATCTTCAAAGAAAAATATTCAAGATCCTAAAGTTAGGGTATAAACAAGTAATTACAATATAATAGATGAAGTAGGTGGCTCTGGTAGCTATTACTTGAATATTATTTAGCTATTAATTGTCAGAGATGAATGTGAAACATATTTGTGTGTGGATAACTTTTTATTTTTTTTATAAACAAATGATACTAAGAGAGGCCATAGTGGCACAATATCAACAAATTAACTTGTCCACACTATTTATTTGACTGTGCATTGATGGTCACAGTATTAAGAACTCTGACATAAGCCACTGAGGGTATATTTGGAATTGTGTATCTCTGCCCTTTTACACACACAGTTAAACCAGTCCTCCTCCTCCAGTCCTCCTCATAGGAGGAGGTGTTATCCATACCATACACCAGAAAAAAAGAAATTTTGAACTAGTACTGTATAACAGTGATTTTGAGACCTGGTATCAAGGCACACTGCTATGTCATTA
Source organism: Giraffa tippelskirchi (assembly GCF_054371585.1). Classification (NCBI taxonomy): domain Eukaryota; kingdom Metazoa; phylum Chordata; class Mammalia; order Artiodactyla; family Giraffidae; genus Giraffa; species Giraffa tippelskirchi. The sequence goes on along the minus strand of NC_137285.1, from coordinate 86,097,636 downwards.
TTTGTTACATGCAGCCATAACTTATGACTATTAGTAAAACACTCAAGTCATCTGCCTGTTCTTCATATAAATCAGGACCTATTCACTACTATTGCTCTAATGCCATCATTTTTCTTAGTTGAATCACTTGTAATTTCTTGACTGAGAGACAAAAGGGTATCCATTTCCATATAATACTGAGGGAGTACATGAGAGTGAATCCCACAGGTGAATAATTTTTGACATGCATGTAACTATGAAAGAAGAAGGAAAGATTGGTCACTGCTTCTGTATATATCCTTCTACACGAGCAAGACAAAAACTGACATTCATGGAGAACATGGCCAAGGAAATGAAATTGGGACCCTGGTGAATAAAAGTCATTTAATTCAACAGACGCAATGATGGTGCTCTTTCCCACCTCCATGGTCCAGGGAGAATTGTTTTTTCCCTTCTAGTAGCATCAGTTTTTCTAGTATATAAAATGCTATATGAATATCTGCCAGTAATTAATAGCCTTTCATCCAAGTAGGTAATATATGAAAGTTAATTTGTTATTTATGAGTATATCAAGATCATTTAAAACTATATGCTGAGATATAAAGGTAACACTAAAGTGTAAAATTGCTAATGCAGGTTCATAGCCTGGAAAAGGTTTTCTTTTAATAGTTTTCTTCATTTCACAGTTATTCCTTTGAAAATATTCCCTTTCAACTACAAACATATTTTGTGGTTTGGTACAGTGAAGGGGAAATTTATTTCTTTGACACATTTATTCTTTTAATAATTACATATTTGTAAAAGTTTCACCAAGTATCTATATATTTTTCAGTTTTCAGAGAGATTCATTCTTTTTTTTTTTAATATGTAATCATTTATATAGGTTCTCACTCCATGGAACTATTGCTAAGATTTCTTTATAAGGACTTACTATATAGCACAGGTCCTCTACTCATTACTCTATAATGGGAAAAGAATCCTAGAAAGACAGGATATATGTTTATGTATAACAGATTCACTTTGCAATACACCTGAAACTGACAGAATATTATAAATAAGCTATGTGTGCTTAGTCACTCACTTGTGTCCAACTTTTTGCGACCCCATAGACTGTAGTCTGCCAGGTTCCTCTGTCCATGGAATTCTCCAGGCAAGAATACTGGAGTGGGTTGCCATGCCCTCCTCCAGGGGATCTTCCCAGTCCAGGGTTTGAACCCAGGTCCCCACTCCAATAAAAATATTAAAGAAGAAAAGGAATTACATTTACTCTTCAAAATCGACTATAATTGGCATTTTCCATGAAAAAAAAAAAAAGAATAAAGACTAGTTTTTAGCTGGGGAAAAAAATTGTTTAAACTGGAGCTTCCTGGGAGTTCTAGTAAAGCCCTAAGGCTAATGTCTACCTGTGGGGTTTCCAGAGCTCTGCAAGCCCTGGATCACAGAAGATTCACATGATTAGAAAGGAAAAAAATGTGGAGCATGAAGCTTAGCTAATCATTAGTAGATGTCCTTGACTATAGTGTTAATTATGATTTGGACCTTATAAACCACAGAGCATTTACAAGACAATAATTAGTTTGGAGATGCAGTATATGGCCATGAAAAATATATGCCAAACACTCCCACAGAAATTTGAAAGCAGGGTATCCATCACAAAAGTTTTGTTTTAATACTGAATAAGACCATTCTGCGGAGAAGGCAATGGCACCCCACTCCAGTACTCTTGCCTGGACAATCTCATGGATGGAGGAGCCTGGTAGGCTACAGTCCACGGGGTCGCAAAGAGTCAGACATGACTGAGCAACTTCACTTTCACTTTTCACTTTCATGCATTGGAGAAGGAACTGGCAACCCACTCCAGTGTTCTTGCCTGGAGAATCCCAGGGACGGGGGAGCCTGGTGGGCTGCCGTCTATGGGGTCGCACAGAGTCGGACACAACTGAAGCGACTTAGCAGCAGCAGCAAGACCATTCTGACTTCAAACAAATTTTGATCTGTTTATTTGGAAATATTACCCAACCAGGTAGAATTATGATGCATTCTTATTGTAGGGACACTTCAAGTGTGCATTGTCCTCACTCATGGCCCATTTTTAACCACAGTTCCAAAGACAGCGCCCACCAATGTAAGTGGAAGAAGTGGAAGGAGGCACGAGCTGGTCATCGCCTGGGAGGTAAGAAAGCCCACTCAGATGTCAGGCCGCGATTCCTTAGAACAGAAAGCTACACAGAGGGTATGAGTACCTGGTACAGAGTAACTGTGCAATTTTTGTTTGAGATTACAAATAGGATTACAAAACACTTTTAGCATACATTACTCACATGAATATTTCCAACATGAACCTTTCATACCAAGTCTCAAGTCCCATCCTGTCATATGGGCTCTCTTGGAATAAAGTTTGAATAATTAAAACATGTCCTCTCTCAAATTAGTTCAGATGTTAGTTTGGCTCAGTTTAATGTTTGATTACTTCACAGTTGACATTTTGTGGGGTAAAACCGTTGAGGTTTTTCTGGAGTAGAGCCTGGGTTATCTAATTCATCCTATACAATAATCCTACCAGTGGTGATAATTTTCCCTGTTTTCTAAATTATGAAACTGATACGCAGTTTGAGTACTTTCCTGAGAAACAGTAGAACTGGGATTTTTATAACAAAATCCTTGTTCTTTTGTATCCCTCACCATCTGACCCCCAAAATTCCTTCTGTCAAAGGAAAGGAGTGGGGATGAAAACCTGTGAGAGGTACATTTTCTTTGCATAAAAGCCACTTTCCTTCTCGGATGTTAACTTACTCTATTATTAAATATAGCTTTGTAGCTCACAGACCAATGCCTTAGATAGTGGAGATGGAAATGCCTATTGGAGAAAACTGAACTAATCCCTGACCATCTCTAAGAACAATGAAAGAATGTACAAAAAAAAAGAAAAACTTCCTTCCCCAATAGTAAATCTTCCATGAGCACATCCTCTGACCTGTTCCTCTGTTCATTCTCTTCTTCTTCAATAAAACTTTATGTCTTGCTTTTGATTTCTGCAGAGGTGTTAACTTCCCAATTCCTGACCTTCACTGAGATCATATCTCTCTAAATGGAATTTCCTTCCCTGTCAGTTTTGTGTCTTACTCAGCTTGGGCTACTGCAACAAAAATGCTGTAGACTGGGTGGCTTATAAACAACAGAAATTTGTTTCTCACAGTTCTGAACGTTGGAAGACCAGTTCTAGAACACACAGGTGGGTTCAGGTCTAGTGAGGGCCTGCTTCCTGGTGCTCACAGCACCATCTTCTCACTGTGGGCAGAAGAGCTCTCTAGAGTCTCTATTGCTAGGGCACTAATCTGACTCATGAGTACTGCATTCTCATAACTAAATCACCTACCCAAAATCCATCTCCTAATACAATCACATGCGGGGTTAGGAATTATCACATAAACTGGTGGGGTGGGGTTAGGGGAGAGGATATAAACATTTAGTATATAGTACTTTGATATGATAGGCTTTGTCTCTTTTCCTCCATTCAACACATAGTTTTTCCTCAAATCAAAATTTTTTTTAAAAAGTAACAAATATTTGTGTGTGTTAAATTACTTGAGTCACGTCCAACTCTTTGCAACCCTATGGACAGTAGCCTTCCAGGCTTCTCTGTCCATGGGATTCTCCAGAAGAATACTAAAATACTAGAGTGGGTAGCCATGCCCTCCTCCAGGCTATCTTCCCAACCCAGGGATCAAACCTTCGGCTCTTGAGACTCCTGCATTGCCAGCAGATTCTTTACTGCTGAGCCACCATCTATTGGATATCTATCTGTCAAACATTGTCCTAGGCAATGGCTGGTAACTGCTCCATTGACTAACTAGTTAATCACAATTGCACAATGCAACTGATGCCCATTTAACAAATTTAAATGTGGGAATTCTCTTGCAGTCCAGTGGTTAGGGCTCCAGTCTTCCACTGCAGAGGATGTGGGTTGGGGAACTATGATCCAGTATATGATGCCATGTCACCACAAAAACAAAAATTAAAGAATTTAAATATAAGTCATATGGTACAAGCTTCTTGAGCATATACTGTATTTTAATCATTCTAATTTTTCATATGTTAGTAAAGCACAAAAGTAATTAAGAAAAATACTAAAAAAAGAAAAACAAAAAGGTCTTACATTAATCTCTCCTAAATTTTCTGAGCAAAGACCTCTGCAGAGCATTACCAGTGACAAGATTTTCCCAACCACCAGACCATATGACAATTTTCACCAACATGTTAAGTTCTAGTGTGAAATCCAAGGACCTTTGTTTCATATACATGACTAATTGTAGTAAATTTGTCTCATTTCAGGAGTTTTCAGTACTCTTGATAATTTTCTTAAATATCAACTGATACCATTTAATTTTTTATCTTTTACCTTTAAAGGCTTTTAAATTTCCAACAACTGCCAAGTGATTACATTATGTTGGCTTTCAATGTACTAGAAAGTTTAGAGAATCTCTTTTGTTCTAGTTATCTATAATTTAAAAAAATTAAAGACTGGAATAAATAGGTTTTTTGACCAGTTATTTTGCTGATAATTAATTGCATTTTTCTTCTCTAGCCAGTATCTGAAGAGTTTCAGAATGGGGAAGGCTTTGGCTATATTGTGGCTTTCAGGCCCAATGGAACACGTGGCTGGAAGGAAAAGATGGTGACATCCTCTGAAGCTTCAAAATTCATCTATCGAGATGAAAGTGTCCCTCCTCTTACTCCCTTTGAAGTGAAGGTTGGAGTTTATAACAATAAAGGGGATGGACCTTTCAGTCAAATTGTTGTCATATGTTCAGCTGAAGGAGGTCAGTTTTATGATCCTTATTTTCATTTAACATTTTAATATTTTACTTTGGTAACTGAATGTGACATTATTGTATTATTAGAAAATACAGATATACAAAAAGAGAAAATAAAAAACCCATAAAACAAAACTTACCCATAGATCCACTAAACTTTTTAGATATATTTTTCCAAAATTTTTCCAAATGAGTTTTATTGAAAAAAATTGATCATTCCATATATTAATACTTTGCTTTAGGTTCTTCATGCCCCACTGATATATGGCAAATATCTTTCCATGATAATAACAATATTAGTAATGCCTGTTATGTAGTCTATTCTGTGACTGTGTAGACATTTAACTATTCTTCTTTGGTTTGAAATTTAGATCATTTTCTATTTTAACCCACAAAAATTTAAATTAATATCAAATGTATTTAAATAAATACTCCAATAAATATTTGTTCCTAACATCATACACAAAACATTGTACTGATAAGGAAATATCGGACAGGGTTTTTTGTTGCAAGCTTTTCACACATGGTATCATTAAATCCTCACAACAATCTTGATTAATAGTCATTATAAACCCCATTATAGGGAAAAAGAAACTGAAGTTCAGGAAAATTAAGGAACTTGCTGAAAGAGTTACATAGTTTGTAACTGAGAGTTAAACCCATTGCTGCCAATCATTAAATCCTTGATTTGTCTATAGCAAGCTGCCATCATATGCATAACCTTGTTCAATCTCAATATAAAACTACTAGGTAGTGAAACTGATAAACATCTTTTACTATTGTGATTATGCAACTATTATTCACTTAATACCATTGTATTATGATTAGTCAACAGAAAATAATAGAATTCTGTATCATTAAAACTACCATTTAATAGGGAAAAAAAGCTACCAGGTAGGCAGGACCTGGGCAGTATACCCATTTTATAGACAGTAAGGTGTTGCATTTACTTGCAGGGCCAACTGAAATTCTGCACTTGCATTGAAGAAAGACTATGATGTTATTCACAGTCAATATTATTGACCGGTTATTATAGTCAATAGGTGGTAGTACTAGAGTGCCAACTCAGCTTTCTACATCAAAATCTTTGGTTCTTTCAAGGTTTAATACAAAAATGCACTTTCTGAGAGGAAACTTGACAGAACTAACTCCCCACAGTTAGCTTTTCCACATAGTCTTTCTTCAGTTCAAGCGCAGAATTTCAGTTGGCCCTGAAAGTGAATACGATGCCTTACAGTCTCCAAACTTGACAGCCAACTGAGCTAATGCTCCACCAGAGACAGCACAGATTTGGCCTTCCAAATAATTACTGCTTTTATAAACTGATCCTTTTATTTCCATTGTGCCCGCATGTGTGACTTGAATAGCTCAAAAGGTTTATCAATCTTTTTGGTACTGGGCATTCATGGGGGTAAATAAATAACGTCTTTTGAATATTGAAATACAAAGGTAGTGTCTGGTTTATGTAAGATGTAGTTTTTCAGTACCAGCTCCCCTGTTTTTTGTGATACAGAGGCAAATTTTGAAGCCCAGGTAGAACATTTACCTTAGTATAAAAATGACCAAGGAAGTGAAGAGTCAAGTAAAACCAAAGAACCACAAGTGTCCTAATGAGATATTCATGTACTTATTGTTGTTTAGTCACTAAGTTGTGTCCAACTCTTTGTGACCCCAGGGACCGTAGCCTACCAGGCTCCTCCGTCCATGAGATTTCCCAGGCAACAATACTGGATGGAGTGGGTTGCCATTTTCTTTTCCAGGGGATCTTCCTGACCCGGGAATCGAACATGCATCTCCTACATTGGCAGATGGATCCTTTACCTTTGAGCCACTGGGGAAGACCATTCATGCACTTAGCATCTCAAATTTGTGATGTGTTTTCAGATAGTATATCCACTCTCCATATTACTTATATTAACTCTTTCAATCAAATGTGAGGTAGGAATCTCAAGTTACAATTTACTTTTAGGAAACTGAGGCTCAGAGGCTAAGTAACATGCTAAATTCCCAGTAAAGGGAATTGTCCCAGTAAAGGACAATAATTGTAACTTTTGTAACTCTAGTAACTGTAGTTACCTAAGTAACTCAGTAAGTTACTTAAGTAAGCTACTTAAGTGTAGTGACAGGACTGGGGTTTGAACCCAGGTCTGTATGACTCCAAAACTAATGCTTTTAGTCACTAACCTGTATCATCTCATCAGCAATGTTTTTAATGATAATATTTTGCTACTCTTTTATGTTATTGTATATAATATTTTGTATCATTTGTTATGCATGTGGCCCAAAAGGTCACATGAGATGAATTGTAGAGCTTTGTGAACATGATTTGCATGGTAACACCAGTGCTGCCTTTGAGAAATGCAAATTTATACATACCTTGTCAACATTTGCTTAAAATTAAATTATAGTAGCCACCATGGGTTGTTTACCCTGTTTCCTTAAATTTGAAACAGTTTGCTTTAGAGATTCCTCTTTCTAGCTAGATAGAAAATATGCACATTTTCAAAGACACTGAAGCTGTTGCTGTAACATATTTCATAGTAACACTTCATTTATTTTGCCTGACTGAAATATGAAAGATATAAGGAAAATTAAATCTGGATAGAGCCTGCCTTTGTTCTGACACCAAAATTAAAACATATATTTAGCATTTGCTCACTAATTAAATTTGCTAACTTGGAACTTCATGTGTAAATATTAATAGAGCTTTAGCACCGTTACATTGTGTCAACCAGGAAAAGTAGGATAATGAAAGGAAGAGAGAGTATTTGCCTGGAGTGGGCAGAGCTTCAGATGGAAGCTCACACTAACTTGAAAGCCTTTGGCAGTTTTTTTTCACCTCTCTGAGCCTTGCCTTCTTCCACTTTAAAAGTGGAAATCTATAATATCGCTGGGAGCCATTGCAAATCTAAGGCTGAAATTCTGTTATTCTATTTTCTGAAAAATTCTTTTACATTTTAGTTGTCCCAGACTAAGCAGTAATAATCCAGTTTTGTTCTAGAATAAAATCAGGGAAGGGACTTCCCTGGTGGTCCAGTGGCTAAGGCTCCAATCTCCCAATGCAGGGGTCCTGGGTTCAATCCCTCGTCAGGCAGCTAGATCCCAGGTGTTGCAACTAAGACCCAGCGAAGTTTAATGGGTGATTTTGGGCTTCCCAGTTGGCACAGTGGTAAAGAATCTGCCTGCCAAAGCAGGAGAAGCAAGAGACATGGGTTTGATTCCTGGGTCTATGAGATGCCCTGAAGTAGGAACTGGCAGCCCACTCTAGTATTCTGGTTTGGAGAATCCCAGGGACAGAGGAGCCTGGCTGGCTATAGTCCATGTGGTAGCAAAGAGTCAGACACCATTGAGCACACACACAAACAGGGAAGTCAACATCCTTTTCAGTCACTTGGCAAACTATTGGAAAAGGAGTGGACATTTTCAAGATTGGAAAATTTAAAAAAGAGTCAAGGGCTGTAATAAACTAATAAAAATAGAATATTGTACTCATGCCCGAGCAGAGTCCTCTCGTCCATGTCTGTGGACGTTCACAGAGATTCACAGTGAGCCCTTGTCATCATACTCTTGCCCAAAGCCCAAATATCTGATTGAGACTGTATTTCTCCATAAGACCAATTCTGTTTCTTTGTTCTTCCATTAACCTAGTGCACCTGTTTATCACCTCAGAAGCCCTCTTTATCCTTAAATAAAGTGAAGAACAAGAGTAGGGGGACTAGTTTTCTCTCCCCTTTTACGGGCGTAGTTTCTTCCCTTTATTCGTGACGCAGCTACTCATCTAGGGTACCAGGAAGATGGTATCGCCTTTTCAGAGCTGACACCAAGCCATGGAGAGAAACGTGCCAGGTGCCATATCAAAGGCAGCCACCAGATTTCATGTTTATGGAGGGAAGCACGGAACACAAGGACTTCAAGGCACACCCGACAGTACTAGCTCTCAACCCGGTTCCCCTGGCACATCCGCAATGGATGGCATTCACACCCAGAACACACTTCCGTAAGTGGTTGTGTGCACTTCCCATGTCCTTCGTCTTTTTCCTTTCCTCTCCAGAAACCTTTTGGAATGTGAGCGAGGCATACCTCACTCACAAGGCCTTATTGAAGGCAAAACCTTGAATGTGATCTTCTATAGAAGGAATCATCCTTTATACACATAGATAGTTAGTAAATCACTTAGGAAATGATTCTCACCACTCCAAGGTTGACTATTGCCCTAAAGTACTGTCAGAAATTACTGGGCTTCCCTGCTGGCCCATAGGGTAAAGAATCCACCTGCAATGCAGGAGCTCTGGGTCTGATCTATGGGTAGGGAGGATCCCCTGGGGAAGGGAATGGCAACCCACTCCAATATTCTTGCCTGGAGAATCCCATGAACAGAGGAGCCTTGTCGTCTACAGTCTATGGGGTCACAAAGACTCCGACAGGACTGAGCAACTAACACTTTCACTGTCAGAAAACCTCCAAATGCTTTTTGTTTTTTATTTTTTTTCTGTTAACATCCTTGAGACTCTGAAACCTTTCAAGGTTTGCACAATGGAAGTAACCCTGAATGACTCTTTCAACGACAGGCAGCATCCGATATAAAGCTAGGAGGAAAGAGGTTTGCCTGCTAGGACTTCCACACATTGTGGACATGTATCAGTTGTTTATATCCTTTGAATCAAGCAAAAGCTATGTGCATTCCAAGCCTGGTTTGACTTCAGGTCTCATGGTCCCCCACCTCCGGGATCTGGTACCTGATGGAGCTGATGTAACAGTCATAAAAGAAGTAAAGTGTACAATAGACAGAAGCCACTCGAATCACCCTGAAACAATCCCTGACCCCGGCCTTGAAAGAACTGTCTTCCATAAAATGGGGCCCCTGCTGCCAAAAATATGGGGGGCCACTCCATGCAATACTCTCAGATTGGAAACAATCCTATTTTTTTTTAAAGAATAGCAAAGTTACAACATAACTGATTTTAAAGTGCATAGTACAAGTGATAAAAAGCAATTTTTTTTTCCAACATGAGAAATCAAATCAGCCTTAAGTTCTGCATTTCTAGAAATACCTTTTAATTAAACTTATATCTGTTTTCCACTTATTTCTTGTTACTATAGCTTTGGAAAGAAACAGAGAATTCAATACATCTGATAGAAAATTAGAGGGAACTTTAATATAGATTAATTGTCAGTTGAAAATTTTATTTATACATAACGTGCTTTAGCCTTTTCTAGTTTTTTTTTGGGGGGGGTGTCTTTTTCCTTATATGCAAACAAATGTGTGGCTTTTACTTTTTATTAAAGTCAGAAGCTTCTTCTTGCTTGCAGAAAATGATATGCAATTATCCTCTTGCAAATTGAGCTACCATAGCTCAAATTAAAACCTGACTTTCATGGGGTGTTATTCTGCAGATCAGAATAGCTGAAACTGAGCTCAGTGGGATTTATGTGAACTTGAAAATTAATAAATTGGCATATTAGTTGTAAAATACAAGGAATAATTTCCTGTCTTTGCCAGATGATCCATTTGGATTAGTGCCTATAAAAGTTCAACTACAGCTGTCTTCACTGAATTTTTAAATAATGAAACCATAGCCCTTCTCCCAAGGGGTTTATTAAACTGTCCTTTGACTAATGCTGTTGCCCACCCCTCCTGGGAAGTCAAATGTATAATCAATATTACAAGCCCATGCCCCCATATTACTTGGAGAACTCAAGCTGCTAGGTCACTTAACACAAATGTATCATCTAAATTCATGAACATGGTAATGCTGTACAATATTTTTAATATAATTCAGTTCAGTTCAGTCATTCAGTTGTGTCCAACTCTTTGCAACCCCATGGACTTCAGCACGCCAGGCTTTCCTGTCCATTACCAACTCCTGGAGTTTACTCAAACACACATCCATCAAGTCGGGGGTACATCTTTCCCAGCATCAGGGTCTTTTCCAGTGAGTCAGCTCTTCACATCAGGTGGCCAAAATATTGGAGTTTCCGCTTCACCATCAGTCCTTCCAATGAACACCCAGAACTGATCTCCTTTAGGATGGACTAGTTGGATCTCCTTGCAGTTCAAGGGACTCTCAAGAGTCTTCTCCAACACCACAGTTCAAAAGCATCAATTCTTCGTCACGCAGCTTTCTTTATAGTCCAACTCTCACATGCATACATAACTACTGGAAAAAACCATAGATTTGACTAGATGAATCTTTAGTCAGCCTATCCATTTTACATCCCAAGACTGGAGTGAAGGAGGCAGCCATGGTGTAATTAATATCATTGTAAGTGAAAAAAAATCTTTAAAAATCTTTGAATTTTTAGACATAATGCTAGTATAATCTCAGAAATAAGTCCCTAAATTTTCATCAAATTTTCCAAGTATAACATACATAAGTAAGAGTGGTCAGAAACATCCTGACATTTACAGATCAGGAGAGTTTCAGAGATGTCTGAATATAAGATCTATGAGGAGCAGTGTAGCTGTGATGCAAAATATAACAACAACAACAAAAAAATCCCAGAAAAAAGGAATAAAGAAATTGATAGTAAGTCTGTGGCTGGCTTAAATAGGAGATGATGGGGGTTCAGGTGGGATTCCCAGATGACTCAGTAGTGAAGAATCTGCCTGGCAATACAGGAGACACAGGAGACCTTGGTTTGATCCCTGGGTCGGGAAGATCTGTTGGAGGAGATCTTGGCATGGCTGCCCATCTCAATATTCTTTCCTGGAGAATCCCACGGACAGAGGTGCCTGGTGGCTACAGTCCATAGGGCTGCAAGAATCCAACATGCCTGCAGCAACTGAGCACAGACACGGGGTTCAGGTATTTTCTAGCAAGACTGAAAGAGGCCAAGTGGGGATTCCAATATCAGTATTCTTGAGATAAGTTAGGTGTGGAGGTCAAGGAGAAGAAAACACGTTAGGAACAAGCACCCAGATTGTAAACATAGACGTGTGCCCAGAAACAAAACAGTGTGATGGTCAGAGCCCGACTGACTGCCTTGCTCAATTCCTCTCTCTACCTTCTAGCAGCTGTGCAACTTTGGACAAGTTGCTTAACCTCTTGCTCCTGGATTTCCTCATCTGAAAAATGGTGGTCCTGATAGTAGGTGTGTTGGGAGGATTAATTAATACATGTAAAGAATTTTAAATAAAGCTTGGCATATATCAAGTCTTCAATCAATGGCAGTTATTATTATTACCTTTGGTTACCCCCCTCCTCATCTATTTCGTTTGTTATTTTTTCTTTGTTTTAGTCTTATTCCATCCATTCATCTGTCAGTTACTTGGAAACAACTGCACAGCAAGAGAGTGAACTGTATATTCTCCCTGTAAAGTCTCTTCTGCCCCCCAAATTATCCTAAGAGATGGAGAATGAGCCAGCTGCCCCCAGGGTGCAATTTAAAAACAACAAAAGAGAGAGCACTTGAGATCTGAGTTCTACTTGGAACTCTTTCAGATCTAGAAGCAGAGTTTAGATAAATCAACCGGGTTCTATGCCGCTTTTTCATTTGCAGATGAGAGCATGAATTTAAAACATAGGTTCATAACTCAAAAACCGAAAGAGATGGGTAAGAAATATAAGTAAGTGAACTAGTCCCTTACTACTCCTTGGAAGGAAAGTTATGACCAACCTAGACAGCATATTAAAAAGCAGAGACATTACTTTGGCAACAAAGGTCCATCTAGTCAAGGCTATGGTTTTCCAGTGGTCATATATGGATGTGAGAGTTGGACTATAAAGAAAGCTGACTGCAGAAGAATTGATGTTTTTGAACTGTGGTGTTGGACAAGACTCTTGAGAGTCCCTTGGACTGCAAGGAGATCCAATCAGTCCATCCTAAAGGAGATCGATCCTGGGTGTTCATTGGAAGGACTGCTGTTGAAGCTGAAACTCCAATACTTTGGCCACCTCGTGCGAAGAGCTGACTCATTTGAAAAGATCCTGATGCTGGGAAAGATTGAGGGCAGGAGGAGAAGGGGACGACAGAGGATGAGATGGTTGGATGGAATCACCGACTCAATGGACATGGGTTTGGGTGGACACCAGGAGTTGGTAATGTACAGGGAGGCCTGGCATGCTGCAGTTCATGGGGTTGCAAAGAGTGGGACATGACTGAGTGACTGAACTGAATTGAAGTCGTCCCAGAAGTGAGACCATAGGGAGTGGTAGAGAATCTGGCAAACTGAAAAGAGTATCCCCTAACCAACTGATAGTTCTCATCTACAAATACCCAAGGAGTCAGACTTGGTATCACCCGTTTTTCTCAAAATAAGCCATAAGTTCTTATTTTAAATGAATTGTTGAAATTAATTTAATACATTATTTTGGCAAACAAAATACAGCTGAAGACCCTTTGGTCATCCATACGTGACCATAGATCCAAGGGACTTTCTAAAATTCTTCCTGGTTGTGACTTCCCATCTTTCAATTACAATGGGATGCCCAAATAGGGCATCTAGTTTCAATCCAGAGCAAATATTCTGTAATCTAGTCAGCTACTTTTTAAAATTTTTAGTTTAATTGGAGAATAATTGTTTTACACTGTTGCGCTGGTTTTTTCCATACAGCATTCATAAGCTACAAGTATACACATATCCCCTGCTTTTGAGCCACCCTCCCACCCCCTCGTCTCACCCCTATAGATTGTCACAGAGTACCAATCTGAGCTCCCTGTGTTAGATAGCAGCTTCCCACTAACTATCTGATAGATGGTAATATGTATCTTTCAATGCTACTGTCTCAGTCAGTCCCACCTTCTCCTTTCCCTGCTGTGTTCACAAGTTCATTCTCTACATCTGTGTCTCTATTCCTGCCCTTCAAATAGGTTCATCAGTATCATTTTTCTAGATTCCATATATATGTGCTAATATATGATGTTTGTTTTTCTCTTTCGGACATACTTCACTCTGTACAACAGGCTCTAGATTCATTCACTTCAGCTGAATTGACTCAAATTCATTCTTTTTTATGCCTTAGTAATATTCCATAGTACACATGTGCCACAACTTCCTTATCCATTCATCTTGTCTGCAGACAAACTTTTTGATACACACGAAAATGTTCACCAACTAATAAACGGTGCAAATTGAAACTTTTGAAAGTAAATTGAATGAGGTCACCTTTTCACATGCTTAAATTTTCAGTGCAGGTCAGCATGGTTATGTCGGATACTGGCCAGAATACTAGAGTGGGTAGCCTTTCCCTTCTCCAGGGGATTGAACCCAAACCCAGGTCTCCCACGTTGCAGGTGGATTCTTTACCAGTTGAGCCACAAGGGAAGCCGAACAATACTGTAGTGGTTGGCCTATCCCTTCTCCAGTGGATCTTACCAACCCAGGAATCGAACCAGGGTCTCCTGCATTACAAGAGCTATCAGAGAAGCCCCAATGTTTGATATTATTTATATCTAGAAAGTGAAACAAATAAAAATTTACTGTTCAATTCTTGTTTCATTGACCCTCAATTAATTAGATGTGACCATTGATCCAAGTGACTTTCTAATATTTCATAATATTTAGCCTCTGTGAGTGCAACTGTGGAATGTCTTTTTATGTCTGACATTGATTTAAAAACCTTAGAGCTTTTAAACAGAAATTAGGGTGCTACTTTTGGAGAAGGCAATGGCAACCCACTCCGGTACTCTTGCCTGGAAAATCCCATGGACGGAGGAGCCTGGTAGGCTGCAGTCCATGGGGTTGCAAAGAGACGGACACAACTGAGCGACTTCACTTTCACTTTTCACTTTCATGCATTGGAGAAGGGGATGGCAACCCACTCCAGTGTTCTTGCCTGGAGAATCCCAGGGACAGGGGAGCTTGGTAGGCTGCCGTCTATGAGATCGCACAGAGTCGGACACGACTGAAGTGACTTAGCAGCAGCAGCAGCAGCATGGTGCTAGTTTGGGAAATAATTTTCTGAATATTTTTCTTTATTTCTTACTTTTTTAAAACTTCCATCATTCTATTAAAAAAGTACTTAAACTTGTGTAGTCTACAGAAAGCTGAGAGAGAAATTTCTTTCTCTAGAAGTAGAGATAGAAATCCAACCACATATTTTGTGCTTCTGAAATTATGTATCCCCCTGCAATCTTCTTGGGCAAAGATATAATTAACTCAATTAAAAAAAAAATTGAAAAAAGGCATTTGGCACACAAATATCTGCAGTGCATTCACTGAAAAGATAAGCAAAACTCCTTCTAAATAACAAATGATATTTAAAAAGTGGCTTTCTTTGAAATAAATCATATCCCAAATCCAGGAGATCAGATTATACACACTTAAGAACGTGAGCATTTCCTTTCATTTACTTGCAAAATCAAGAATTTTAGCTTCTATTAAATAGCAATGAAAAAAATTGTTGCAAGTTTGCTGATCAGAATTCTAGAATAGAATAAAATTAGAAGCTTTTCCCATAGTTTTTTTTTTTTTTTTTTAATGGTAGATGCACAAATAACAGGCAGTTGGAAAGTGGGATGTGGGAAACCACTGAGCAAAATAAAATAAAATAAAAGATATTTAAAGGACAGAGTGAGAAATTGCAAATTATACCATGGCAGAAACTAATGTCAGCTTCTGTGTAAAGATTAATGTGAGTTTATCAAAGTACTTTGAATTAATGCAGATATAATACGTAATTTTAATGAAAGCCTTACCAAAAGAAAAACCATTGCTTAGTGCAAACTTTGAAAAAGTCTTTTGTGCACTTCTTTTATAGTAACAAAGGCAGATGTTTTTTTACTTTTATTTTTTCAATTAATAATATATGAAGGCATGTGCCCACCTTCCATCAGAAAATGAAAGATTTTCAGCAAATGCTTATAATTCCCTTTATGTGTCTAAAACATAAAATCCTTATTTAGAACTCTGCCTTTGCCATCTGGTTCACTGAATCTAAATAGATTCATCTGAAGTCTTAGCAATGATAAGCTTCCTCTGAAATCTTGGCAGTGATATGGGGTTAGAATCAAAGTCTCTACAATGTTCATGGGGTAGGAGTTTTTGACATCGACTGTGTACAGATTGGTTGAACTAATGTATGGCCTTTATTCTGCCATTTCATTTAACGTGTGTTTGTGACACAGTATTTATGATTCAGCAATGTCAAAGCTGAAAATATTTTGTTCCTCACATACAGTACAACCTCAAATAAAGTGCACCTCTTGATGGATGCCAGTCAGACATGATGTATTTGGGGAAAAAAGCAAAAAACTATAACAGTGCAAAAGGTCACTGAACATAGACACGAATGAAAAGGTGGTTTTGAGCTCCAGCACCGAGACCTTCAGGGACTTTCGTTCTCAGTCCATACCAGTCTTAAAAGTCAATGCATGCCTTTTAAATATCATGATTCATAACACATTCTTCACACAATCATGGAAATGTGGCTTTGTGCTTGGAATAACAACAAAAGAAATCAAATGAAACTTAGATCCTGTTTCTACCTTCACAAGGTAAAAAGTAAAATAAGTTATACTTTCTGAATAGATGTTTTAAGTGCCAAGAACTATGCTAAATAGTTTATAAGTATTATTCCAATTAAAACTAACCTTAAAAACCTACGAGCTAAGTATTCCCAATATGCCCGATGACAGATGATGGAACTGGAGCTCAGGAAGAAGTAAAGTAACTTGCCTGAAGGTAAATAATTTTCTGGAAGGCAAAAAACAACCTTAGCAAGCAAAAAAGCCAAGCCTGACTCCTAGTCCATTCTTTTGATCATTATGCTAGTCTGGCAGACAATTTGAATCAGATAATTTAACTTCTCCAGAAACATCCTAGTTAATCCAAGGATAAAGATCTTCTTCGCTTGTCTTGCTAGATTTATTTGTCATTGGTAAGGTACTGATGAGACTTGACCTTGGAGAAATCCAAAAAGATCATCTTTTTATCTTGTGTTTTTCATAACCACCAGAGCCCTTCATTTAAAAAATCAGGTAGAAGGAAGTAACACCTGTCATATTCAGGTGCAATGCTTTGGTAGGCGTAACATGTTACCCCCGTGGTTTATTATTTCCATTTTCCTTCATACAGAACCCACTGCTGCTCCCACAGATGTCAAGGCTACAAGTGTGTCTGTGTCAGAGATTCTTGTTGCATGGAAACATATTAAAGAGAGCCTAGGAAGACCACAGGGATTTGAGGTATGAAAAGAATTCTTGAAAATAAGCCTTATTATTTCTGTTGCCATTGTTTTCTCCTGAAGAGATGGTTTGGTGACACTTTAACAAGATTACATTCCTTTGAAATTTTTCTCTATGGAAAAGAAATACACTATTTTACTGACATATATTATGCTGCTCATTAGCTGGCTTATTTTTCAGGATAGTAGTTTCCACAGCACCAGGCAAAGGTATTTAAAAAATGAAAATAGATAGACCTTAAGATAAACACCAGGACCTATCAGCTGCTATTTACCGGTATCCAATTCATTTGTGGTTAAAAATATTCCTGTGTATTTCTCTCTCATAATTTAATGTATGAAACAACTTTTCCTACTATACTGTTTATGGCACATCTTACCTCCTATACTAACTTCTCAAATTTGCTTGAAACTTGGTAAACTGTACCTATTTACTCACATGGCTTTTTGTCCTTCAAATTGTGTTGTTTTTAAACATAGTTATGCCAGCCTTATAATGGTGAACATTTTATAACAATTCATTGACTTCAGTAAAGTTTTAGCCTCCACATGGACTCAAAGTTATGGGCAGTTTGTGAACTGGAGTATGCCGCAAAAACAAGATCCCAAGCTTTCACCCAACTCTTATGCTTGCCTTTGCCAGTGAGGCATAGGATTAGAGGGGCAACTTATAAAATGCAAAGAAGTGACATCCAATCCAAGATCTTAATTGTCTTTAAACTTTTAATGTTTACTTTTCCTCTGCTTAAACTCCCACTTAAAGAAAATCATCTTGATTTTTGAACAATGATCTAATATAGGACTTGTATACCCACATAGTTTCCAAGCTAAAAAACACATTTCTTTACTCTATTTGTGTTTTCAAATAATACCTCTAAGAGCTATTTGATTAATATACAACTAGCATTAGATAAAGATTAACTGTGATTGGAAGTTTATACAATCTTACTAAGAGTTACAGCAAAGGTCATTTAGAGA
Source organism: Giraffa tippelskirchi (assembly GCF_054371585.1). NCBI lineage: Eukaryota > Metazoa > Chordata > Mammalia > Artiodactyla > Giraffidae > Giraffa > Giraffa tippelskirchi. The sequence goes on along the minus strand of NC_137285.1, from coordinate 86,079,740 downwards.
AAACCATTACTTACAGTATCATGGATTTATTTCTATACTTTTGCTTCAATTCATTATTTGGCAATAATTCAATATGTATCATACTAGGATCACATGTTTGTTTTATTACAATCTCTTTTTCTTACTATCCACGCTGCAGGGACCATGTCTGTTTACCAGTGAATCTCAGGACTGTGAATACAATAAGTGTTTGTTGAATGAATGAATATCTATGCTTCACAGTCAACCCCTTTTGGCCCCTCTGTAGAAGACACGGGCGTGGCCTGCCCAGTTCCCCTTCAGTGGGCCAGGGCAACACCCCCCAACTGCTGAGAATGTTGGCTGTGTAATGAGAATTGTCCTCCACTGTTATTACCTGAAAAGACACCTTCCTCATAATCGGGCAACCCTGGGTTAATTACACTGACTGAAATTCATCCCTTTATTCAAGGAGGAAACAGCTTAATGGTGCATTTTATTATCAGGAGCCTTTGTCGTGTACATCAGACCAAGGCTAGATTATCTGGGACCCCATTCTTGCTCATTTCCTTTTCTTTTCCCATCCTCTTCTCCTCCCTTCCTTACAGATTTACCTGCAAGCATTCTCAATAAATCACAATAATCAAATCCCTGTCTCAGGGTCTGCTTCTACGGAACCCAGTCTAAAACAACTACACAAGCATAGGTCCACCTAGAACTCTGAATCAGAACATCTGGTGTACATTCTTATAGAAAATCACAGTGTATTCTGTTGTACTGAACAGTGAGGATTCAGGCTTCTACATCTGAAAGTGGTGCTCCTCTCACATAGCCAGATCTTTAACTTTTTTTCCCTGTCTGTTCTAGTAACGTGACATTCATATTCCCACCATGATTCACCTGTAATAACAGCTTTCTATCAGGGCTTCCCTGATAGCTCAGTTGGTAAAGAATCTGCCTGCAATGCAGGAGACCCTGGTCCGATTTCTGGGTTGGAAAGATCCGCTGGAAGGATAGGCTACCCACTCAAATATTCTTGGGCTTCCCTTGTGGCTCAGCTGGCAGAGAATCTGCCTGCAATGTGGGAGACCTGGGTTCGATCCCTGGGTTGGGAAGATCCCCTGGAGAAGGGAAAGGCTACCCACTCCAGTATTCTGGCCTGGAGAATTCCATGGATTGCATGCATCCACGGGGTCGCAGAGTCGGACATGACTGAGAGACTTTCACTTTCAGCTTTTTCATATCCCCACCATGATTCACCTGTAATAACAGCTTTCTATGAGGTCCTCCAGAGATCACATAAGATCTAGATTTGTGCACAATTCTTCTCTTTCTAAATATCAATCATCATTCATTCCACAAATATTTATTGGAAACATACTAAGTAACAGACACTCAGCTAGATGCTAGGGATAAAACAAGGAGCAAATTGAAGTCCCTGTCTTCATGAAGCTTATGTTGTAGTAGGGAAGGCAAACAATAAAGAAGCTAACAAATAAATACGTGGTACAATTTCAGTTGCTGATATATACTGTGCAAAAAACAACTGCTCAAGAAGGTAGCATCAACTCTGCTGACTATAGAGGTTTGAAGAATCACAGTTCCTGAGGTTGTGACATCTGATATGATCATATGAGAGATAGGGGGTGGGGAGGAGACAGAATAGCAAACCCAAAGACTCTTACTTAAAAGCATCCGGACCTTGTTCAGAGAACAGAACAGGAGTAGCATTGGTGAGATAGCAGCGAGCAACAGGGAGGATGGTAGGATGGTGAGGAAAAATGGCCAGGACAAGGACAGGCTAGGTGGGGTCAGTCTTGGGAACCACAGGGACTTTAGATTTTATCTTCAGTATAAGGAAAAGCCATGAAAGGATTATGAACAAAGAAAGTCAAGTCAGGGTCTGACTCATATTTTAAAAGAGTCTCTTGGTCTAGAGGGTGAAGAATAGACTCTAGAGAGGACCTCGGGAGATCAGTGGAAAGACAGTCCTTCCGACCTAGTGGATGATGACTTTGCTTTTAAGTAGAACAGTAGCAATGGAATTGATGACACATGGACCTTTTAAGATCTATTTTGAGGGGAAGTGTGACAGGATTTGATTATGAATTGGATGTGGACTGTGAAAAAGAGAGGCTGCTGCTGCTGCTAAGTCGCTTCAGTCGTGTCTGACTCTGTGCGACCCCATGGACGGCAGCCCACCAGGCTCCTCTGTCCATAGGATTCTCTAGGCAAGAATACTGGAGTGGGTTGCCATTTCCTTCTCCAGTGCATGAACAGGAAAAGTGAAAGTGAAGTCGCTCAGTTGTGTCCAACTCTGTGTGACCCCATGGACAGCAGCCCACCAGGCTCCTCTGTCCACACGATTCTCTAAGCAAGAATACTGGAGTGGGTTGCCATTTCCTTCTCCAGAAAAAGAGAGGAGTCAAAGATAATTCCAGAGCTTTTTAACCCAAGAAACTGAGTGAATGACAAATAACTCACATACACAAAGAAGTCATGGAGAAGAGCATATTTTAGAGAAAAAAAGATATCAAAGATTCTGGGTTTGATTTTTTAAATTTTATAAACGTTTTTATTTTCAAAAAAAAGTTATCAATTAAGTCTTGTTTTAAGAGAAAGTTTAGAGATAGAGCTGTAACTCTGAGGATTCATCAGTATATTAATGGTTTTTATACATGTGGTAGCTGAGATCATTAACTGTTGATAAAGATGTCTGAGAATTGAGCCCTATGGTCCCTCACCATTTGGAACAGAAGAAAGAAAGAGGATATGGCCAAAGAAACTACAGGAGACACAAAGAAGTTCAGCAGCCAAGAAAAAAATTTTAAGATGACGTGTTCTACCGAGTCAAACAAAAGCTGCTAAGCAATTCAGAATAATGAGGCCTGAGACTGTCCAATGGATATAGCAATGCAGAGATCCTACTGACCACAGTGATGCTGAAGATCAAGGTTTGACTAAAGAATAAAGTCAAGATCACTTCGGACCTACACTCAAGAGCACAAAGTTTTTGCTAAATCTATCTTATTCAAAATGACAACTTACAAGCAAAAATGGAATATCCTTAAGGATATAAATGAATAGGGATTAATCAAATTCTGAAACAATCATTACAATGACTGCATTTTTAACTAAAATAAATCAAGGCAAATTCTGACTAGTTCTATGCATAGAAACAACACAGAATCCATGGGCACAATAGCAGTTATACTATTTTACAGTGCATTATAAACTGAAGTTTTAAAAAGATGGCATCTTGTCACCAAAAAGAATCAATATCTTGTTAACCGGAAAATCAAATGTCTGCTTTTATGATCAGAAAGTAATTAAAACATTCAGGACCACCATGGTGGTTAAAAATCCACCTTGCAATGTGAGCTGCATGGACTCAATCCCTGGTCAGGAAACTGAGTTCCCACATGCTGCATAGCAACTGGGCTGTTCCACGGTACCTACTGAGCCCCCACGCCAAAAGCAGAGGTCTGTGCTCTGCAACTAAAGATTCACACGATGCAACAAAAGATCCTGCTTGCCACAACTAAGATCCAATGCAGCCAAATAAGTAAACAAAGGAAATTTGGCCATTATATGGCCAAATATGACATTGGCTTTATTTTAAACCAAATATAGGCAGCAAAGACTGTTTATAAATATATACTATCTCATAATTGTATAGATGCACGTAGATTTAAAAAATATGACGTAAGTGAAACTTACCAGCATTACTCTCCCACCCTCTCTTTTTGGCACTCTCCCTCCCTTTAAAAAAAACCTCTACCTCTGTTCTTCACCTTACCACCTCAGAGCTTATTGTTCTCATTGACTCCTCATCTTTTTAAAAAAGATATCCTCAGCTGAACATTTATAAAACATACTAACTCCTAAAACTTAAGGTTTCATCACATCGCCGTCCCCTTCCTTATTCCATCCCAGTCACAATATTGTTATATTTACTAATAGTGTAATTCTGAGCATGGTGACAATGAAGGAAGTACAGACTTTTTGTCGCCAAAGTAATGAGACTGGTTTTAAATGTTATGTCTTTATCCTGTCAGCCCCATGTGTCATTTTTCTAGCTCTAATTGCAGTTTTACCTGCAATGTTTAAAGTAGTTAGTTACTTTAAAAACACTACCTGTGTGCCGTTTTGAAAATTGTGGAGACAGCGTTTTGGGCCAGCTCTCTTGTTTTTCCTGAATTGAATGTGTGAGTGAGAGAGAAGGTTTTGCTCTTATGAGTACTTCATAAGAAAATAAACAAATAAATAAATACAAGTAAGTAAGTAAAATAATATATACAGGTAACAATATATGTAGGTAACAATATATGCAGAAATGCAAAGTTCATTTAAGGAACAGAGGGAGGTGGAGTAACTAGACCTTGATGAACCTGGTATAAGTAGAATTTAAAGCAGTCAGAGTGAGGTGAGCAGACACAGATTATATAGGGATAAACAGATTATGAGAAGAGTTTGTATTTTATTTCAAATACAATGAAAAGCCATCAGGGCAATTTTAGGAGGAGACTGACAATGTCTGATCTACACTTTTTAAGATATTCCTCTGGCTGCTGCTCCATGCAGAATGAAAGGGCAAGAGGAGAAAGGTCAGGAGTCGAATCAGGAGGTTATTGCGATAATCCATGCAAGAGATGATGATAACTTAGACTAAGGTCGTAAGAGTGAAGCAGGGCTTCACTTTTGTGAGACAGGGCTGGCAAAACTTCCTGGTTGATTAGACATGGAGGGAAGGAAAATGATGATCCTCATATCGGGCTTGGTCAAATGGATGCACAGTGGTGCCATTTACCAAATAATAACAATAACCACACATTTTTAAAGGGAAAACCTGGACAAAGAAGAGCTTTGAAAGTGGAAAATGAAGACACATGTTTCAGCTAACTCAGATTTGAGATGCCTAGTGGATATCTAGGAGAATAAGCCAAATAAGCACTAGGGTAAGTGAGTTTAAAGTCTAATAGATCAGAGCTGAAGACACAAGGGGGCAATCACAGGCTGGTATTTAAAACCGTTCTACTACATGAATGCACACATTTCCAGAAAGGGGAAAGAAGAGGAAAGAAGATGAAGAATGAAGGGAGAGATAACCTGTGACCTGGCACACTCCGCATGTAGAAGTTTAGCTGAAGGAAAAGAATCATCAAGGAGAACAACAAGGATAGATCAGCTTGATGGGGGGAAAAATCAGGTGTGTGAGGTATCAAAGAAAGTAAAAGAGCTAATCAAAAAGAGGAAATGGCCAGCTGTGTTTGAACTTGCTAAGAAATCAAGTCAGATCAAACCAAAAAAGTGTCTAATGTGTTTAGAGGTCACTGGTGGTCTTCTGAAAAAATTCACAATTAAATGAATGATCAATATCCCTTATGTTATCAATTTAGTTACATATGACCAGGCAATGAGGGGAGGGCTCTTTTTTTTTAGATGTAAAATACCCTTAAGATCAAGCACTACTTCTGACTAAATAATGATCAGTAGCAACAATTTGGGAAGAGAGCACATCAATATAGAACTCTCAGGCCAGCAACAGCTGTATTTGTTTTAGAACCATTTGTCTCTTTTCAGGATACCAAGGTGTTTCAACATACATTAGAATCATCAACTCTCCAGTGTTGTTATCAGAAATGGTTAAGAGTCAGACTCAACGCTAATATGTTTTTGCAACAGTCGATGACTGTGAGAGTCTAATTACCACTGCGGAAAACTATTTTAGCCTCAGAGAAAAGCAGTTAAGAGAAGTCAAGATGAGACTTTTATATGGGAAATTTCCCTTGATACACCAAGAATAACTGGGGAAGGGTGGTAAATGAGAAAAAAGAAATCATTTCTGAAGTTATGGGCACACATTTATTTCTTTCTAAGATATGGCTCCTCTCAAACATATACTGAACTATCAGTTTGATATTGAAAAACTGTACCTCTAGAATGGATAGTGTGGTATTAACTAATGATAACCCCTCAAGGCGCGCTTAATAAATAAGCAAACTTGAACCTGTATGTAGTTCACTTGACTCTGAAATGTTTGTGGTTTCTCTTCTACTAATCTTGGGAGGCTACCCCCAAGCAAGGGTCATTTAGAAGGAAGATGGAGCAATAGTCATCAAGGGCAATCAAGTCCTTGACGCCCTTGGAGCGTCACGTGATCTCCCTGCCGAGCGCTCTGCACCGGCTTTCCTCCTCTGCTCTCACTCAGTTCACTCACAGCCCGACTCATCGTGACCTGATTGTCAGACAGATCCGGGTCTTGCTCGTCCCTGATCTGATTTCCTGTGTGTTTCGTCTGGATCTCAGTTACTATTTCTTACTCATCCGTTTATTTATGCATGTGAGAGTTATTGAATACCCGCTTTGCTTTGGTGCAGTGCGTGGGGTAAAGCAATAAGTAAAACAGACAAGGTCCCTGCCCCTAGGAAGCTCACAAGGGAAACACTTATTTCAATTTCTTTCATTTTTGTTTTTTGGGGATTTTGTTGTTGTTGTTGTTTGGTAAGTCCTGGCAGCTCCTTTTGATTGATGAAACAGTTTTGACATTCTTTTTCCTGATGTAGCCAGACCTACAGGGCAGGAGTAAGGATCTCAGTAGGAGGCTTTCCCTGACGTCATCTGTCAATTTCTTACCTATATTTGGCATTTTTGTCTTTTACAAGGAAGCCTCCATTACATCTTAATTTAAGAAGTAATGAATCAAGCATTTTAACTTAAACTGTAGTCACTGGCAACTAATACTTTCAAATACATTAACCAAGTAATTCAAATCAAACTGATTAATTTTTGTTATTAAAATGATTAATTGCTCTATCTAACAGAATGGTCAAAACAATTGATATAGCAGAAATAGCAATGCATAAAGACAAGGTCAGAATGATGACAGCCCCTACCTCGACAGAAAACAAAATGACTTTATAGTGAAGGGCTTCAGGAAATTTTAGTAATGTCATCTCTTTTAATTTATAAGTGGGCCCACCATGGACTTTCTAAATATCACAATTAGGCTAGATTAGAACTCTGTTATGAGTTCTAATAATTGGTATTTTCACCTAGCTTTTAATACTGCCTTCTATAAATCTAGTATTACCTCACAAAAATGGCCATCTGAGGTAAAGAGTATGAAATCGTAAATATAGATACCAATCCATCTAATTTTATTTTACAAATATTTGAACTATTTTGTTGACATTATCTTAAAACCACCCATTTGAGAAGTTTGATTACTTACATGGAAATAGCTTGAAATTTCATGGCTACAGAGACTAAATGCAGAAATCATTGACATTGACATATGTGAAATTTCTAGCTCTGAAGTGCAGCATGATTGAAAATCAGAAGTGAGCTATATTTATTGAATGATTTTGATTTTTGAATTACCATGACTATCCCATCTGGATTGCCATCCCTGTCACTGACCCATGCAAGTAAATTATTAGATTCAGTTTGAAATTTATGAACCCACCAGCATTAAGTGTCCTGTGAACAGTAATTCCTGAATCTTAGAGCAGAACCTCTCAAGCTTTTCTGAGAAAATCAGTATTTTATGTGCATAGAAAGTCAGAACAAATGCCAGTGTAGCCAGAAAAAAGAGGAAAAAGTCAATCGCTCAGTCTTGTCCAACTCTTTGTGACCCCACGGACTATAGCTCACCAGGCTCCTCTGTCCATGGAATTCTCTAGGCAAAAATACTAGAGTGGGTAGCCATTCCCTTCTCCAGGGGATCTTCCTGACCCAGGGATCAAACCCGGGTCTCCCACATTCCAGGCAGATTCTTTACTGTCTGAGCCACCAGGGAAGCCCGTTTCATCATTTTTCCTCTGATATTCCCAAATTGAAAGGAATGACAAAGGAAGTTAAGTGCTAATGGAATGCTGAATGATTATTTTTTGTTATTTCTCCACTTATCAAGTAAACACTTGATAAGTGTTTATTTTAAAATTTAAAATTTTATTTTAAAACTTATTTTAAAATAAGTTTATTTAGTATCAGGCACTGTGCCAGGCAGTGGAAATGCAAAAATCGTTAAAATCTAGTTCTTACTCTTAAAAAGATCAGAGTTTAATATTGTGGGATGTTTATGGAAAATATAAGTAAACAAATTGACGCTTTTCAATGGTGCTGGAGAAGACGCTTGAGAGTCCCTTGGACAGCAAGGAGATCAAACCAGTCCATCCTAAAGGAAGTAAACCCTAAATGTTCATTGGAAGGACTGATGCTGAAGCTAAGGTTCCAATACTTGGGCTACCTGATCCAAAAAGCTGGCTCACTGGAAAAGACCGTGATGCTGGGAAAGACTGAGGCAAAAGGAAGAGGGGGCGATAGGAGATGAGATGATTATATAGCGTCACCAACTCAATGGACATGAATTAGAACAAACTCTGGGAGACAGTGAAGGACAGGGCAGCCTGACATGCTGCAGTCCATGGGGTCGCAAAGAGTCAGACACAACTTAGCAACTGAAAATCAACAAAGTAAACAAAGGCTGAGAGGAAGAACATTGGAACAAGGCAATTCTTATGTCCATAATAACCCTGGGATTCCTTAGTATCCTGATATTCTGAAGAAACATTCCTGAAAATAAACCCATGCCAATGCCCTCCATGAGTGTAAGTTTCTGTTTGCATGAGCATATGCTTCTGTCCCTGAATGTTCTCAATTTTCCTAAATAAAACAATAAATTATTAATAAAAATTCTCCTGAATAAACTGAAAAAGGAATTTTAGAAATATTTTTATATATTATACAATTTGCCTGTGAAACATAATTCCCCATGTCTATCAAGTTAACAGTATTCATATTCATTGTGGCCTTTTTGTAAGATTTTTACTAACTATGTATTTTAATGGCTGGGTTCATTTCAGCAATAAGCAACAATGTATTTTTATGGCAAGGAGAAAAGTACACGGTGTCCTGGTTCTCATTTCGAAGTTTTTCATGCTTACTATTAAGAATGAAAGGTAAAACAGCTTGTCCCATTTTACAATTCTCACTAAAAGACACTCCCAGCGACTCCTTTTCCTTGGCTATGTTCAAGACTTGCATGTATTTATTTCAGATCTTCCAGAGGATATGTAACTCGAAAGTTCATTTTAGACCTGTCACTAAAGCTATTTCCACTTATTGATTGCACTGAAAAGACACCAGTTGTGTTTTGATCTATAAAATAAGTTGTAGTGGAGATTTCCTAAGGCGAAAAGGGATGAGATTGTTTTTGTATTTTATTTTATGTTCTGACTCTAATCATCAGAGCAAGAGACCGAAAAAAAAAAAAATGGTCTTCACTGTTGTCTGACAATAATTCTTACTAGGCAGATTGCATTTAATTGGTATAGCAGAGGGTGCAAGGGTACGTGTGTATGTGTGTGGAAAATGGAATTTCAGACATAAATTAAAGGAAGAAAAGAGGCCAAAATGAAACCAGTTACCAAAAAGTAAAAACAAAGACTGTTTTATTTTCCAAAAGGTGGTGTGTAGCAGCTACTTTTGCAGATTCTCTTTAGCTTTTTGTTATGATGATATAATAATAAGGGGAAAAAAGCTAAACAGTGAGAAGAAACTATTTCTACCCTTCCTTTTCTGAAATTCTGTGAACTCTGAAAAAAATCAAATAGCTTTCGTGTTTCTATCATTAGATTTCTTTCTTGGGTTATTTTCAGAGACTGGGAGGCTAACTAAAACTATTTATGTTTTTCAAAAATCAGCAGATCGAAGGAAATTGAAGCAACAGCATCTTAGTTACTTAACTTATCCTTTCTCTTGTCCTATTGAAAAGCTATCCTGTAGAGTTCTTTTAGAAAATAATGAATAACTCAGTTTATACTGTGTTTCTTTTTCATTTGCTTTTAGGTACATTTCTTGATGGAGAAAACTCTCTAACCCAAATCACTTTTCAAATTTTCCAATCTTAAACTTTTATAAATCATTTTTTTAAAGAATACTAAAATATATGCCCAAATATATTTTCTTATCCACATAAAGAACCCAAGGATATGAATTATTTCTCTTATCAAAATCAGAAGCATTTCTTATTTTTTCACTCTTTGACACAAATGTGAATTTGTGCAGCCTCAAAACAGGGTGTTTTCCTCATTCCTAAATCCAGCCATCCTGAGCTCATTATGTGACCATCCACAGTCTTACTCTCTATCATATAATGCACATCCATGAACAAAATAAAATAGCAAACGTGGATATCAACCCATTTAATTTTACCAATACTGGGAACAGATTCTTTGAGATTCTCTTTAATGACCCATATGAGAATTACCAAATTACAGCAAACTTTTCCTTTTGAGAGCTAGGTTTATAACTTAAATACCTGACAACATACTTGTGGCATAGAGGTCTTAATTCAGTGGGTGTTAAAGAGATAGATACATACGTGGGCTTGCTTACTATACTAAGAAATAGAGAAATATAATAAAGTGTTTTAACACACACACACACAAAGGAAGCTTTGCCAAAGACATACTAGCATTATAAAAATGCCAATTACTAATTGACTAATTGTTAATTACAAAATGGCCAAGACTCTGTCTTCAAAAGGGAAGATATATTTTAATCTGCATACAGAAAAATGCACAAATCATAACTGCACAGCTGAGTGAATTACCACAAAGTGAGCATACCTGTGTAAGTACAATCCAGGTCATGAAACAAAATGTTAGTAAAAACTGGAGACTCATTTTGTGTCTCCTATAGTCACTATTCTTAATCCCCAACAACTCCAAAAAACAACATCTTGACTTCTGATTGATTTGACTAGTTCTGGGAACCCTATGGAGTTTGTATATTTTGTATTTTTCCCTCAACAGTATATTGGTAAGATTCATTTATATTATTACAGGCTTTCTCTTAAAAGTTCACTTGTGAGTATCCCACAATATATTTATCATTCTTCCATTGATGGACATTAGGTTTGTTTACAATTTGGGTATGTTATGAATAGAGCTGAGTATATAAAACAATTTTTGTAGAATTATCCACTTTCAGTATCAAATATAATTCATGATCATTATATAGATCGCATTTTTAGGCCTTCTTTGATCTTTGTCCACACTGACCTTGCAGATCTTTTCTTGATTTATCCCTATTTAATCTTTTCATTGTAATATAACTGTAATCTTTGATTTTGACATATTTTTCTTTAACTTTGTGTTGTGAAATATTTACACATGTGAAATATACAGAAGGATATACTAAATTTCTACTCAAAACTTGTCTTCAATAATTATGGATTAATGAATAATTGGGCTTAATAATGAATAACCTGTTTTATATATGTGTGTCTGTGTGTGTTAGTTGCTCAGTCATGTCTGACTCTTTGCAGCTCCATGGACTGTAGCCCAACAGGCTTCTCTGTCCATGGAATTCTCCAGGCAAGAATACTGGAGTAGGTTGCCATTTCTTTCTCCAGGGGATCTCCCTCACCCAGGGATTGAACCCAGGTCTCCTGAATTGCAGGCAGATTCTTTACTGTCTGAGCCACCAGGGGAGCCCACGTGAAACTGTATATAAAGGGCAGGTAAAGAACCTGCCTACCAATGTAGGAACCCAAGTTTCCATCCCTGAGTCAGGAAGATCCCCTGGAGAAGGGAATGGCAATCCACTACAGTATTCTTGCCTGGAGAATTCCATGGACAGAGAAACCTGGTGGGCTACAATCTTTGGGGTCGCAAAGAGTTGGACACGACTAAGCAACTATCATTTTCACTTTCAATCAATCCTGGGGCTTCCCTGGTGGCTCAGTAGTAAAGAATTCACCTGCCAATGCAGGACACAGGGCTTCTATCCCTGGGTTAGGAAGATCCCCTGGAGAGGGAAATGGCAACCCACTCCAATATTTTTGTCTGGAAAATCCCATGAACAGAAGAACCTGGCAAGCTACAGTTCAAGGGGCTGCAAAAGAATCAGACATGACTTAGTGACTGAACAACAAAAACAATCAATTGTAGAATTATTTTGAAGAAAATCTCTGTCATCATATCATTTTCATCCAAAATATTTCATAATAAGTTTCTAAGTAAGTGAAAGTTGCTCAGTCGTGTCTGACTTTTTGTGACTCCGTGAACTGTATGTCCGTGGGATTCTCCAGGTCAAAATACTGGAGTGGGTAGCCTTTCCCTCTCCAGGGGATCTTCCCAACCCAGGATCGAACCCAGGTCTCCTTCAATTCTGGCAAATTCTTTACCAACTGAGCTATCAGGAAAGCCCCAATAAGTCTCCAAACACATGCTTTAAAGAACTGTCACTTTTCTGCATCCTGAAGTCATGCAGATTAGAGAATACACTTAGTTAAAATGCAGCAAGCTCAAAAATCCCACCCAGTGCAGCCCTTTTAAGAGTAGATTTCTCTTGGTCATTGCATGCGTTTTTATCAGATGCCACAGTATTTATCCCTGGGCAAGAATTGTTTATCATTTAGCCAAAAATATGAAGAGTTTACACTTGGATTTGGGGTCTTACAATTTCTGTCATTCTCTTACTTTCTGAATCTCCTTCCTATGTCTCCAACTGCTTTTTCTTGCACTAAGCTCTACCATTTGCTACTCCAGCTGGTAAAGCGGTAAACTCCTGGCACCATGGTCATATTCTCAGACAAAACACTCACAAACTTACCTGTCACACCTGTAACCTGTCAAAAGTAAACTCTCCTTCAGGGTCTGTCTGCTTTTGGATCCTTGCCAAGACTTTTAAAATTCTCACCAGGGCGGAATTTGCATTTCCACTTTACAGCGTTGTCTTTTTCATATCTCTGAGATAAGTGGTATTATTTTCTTTCAATAATTTGATTATGTCCTCTCCTTCTCCCTCTCTCTTTTGATGACTCTTGATCAAAGGAGATTTACAAATTTTTTGGTCTTTTCAAAGAATTAACTTTGGCTCTATTCTAATATTTTGTTTCTCAATCCATTAAGGACTGCTGCCATCTCTATTATACCCTTCTTTCTAGTTTATTTAGGCTTAAAATGTACTGTTTTTCAAACTCCATAAGATGGTTTTATCATTGATTTTTTTGGCTTTTTGCCTTTTCTAATATATGCATTTAAAATTATATATTTCCAAAACTGCATATCTAGCACCTTATATGTGGTTAACCATATAATATGCTTGAGTACATAATACTTAAAAAAATTAATACAGTTCTACCTATATTAACTTTCATACTGTAACTTTTATTCTTTCATTTAACTAGTATCTATTAAGGGACTATTACATTTACCCCTCATCAGACAAAACACTTAAGGACCTTGGTTATAAAAAAAATACTCCCCTAATATTTTCTATTTAATATATTGTATTTTAGAACACTTGAGTAGATAAAGTGAAGAAGGGAAGAGAACTAACATTTGTAAAAGACCTACACTGAACTACACATATTAAGGACAAATTGAATTATATTTGAAACCAGATTTTAAGTGTAATTTTTAGATAGCAGTGACAGCTTACAGAAAAAATAAATACAATTTATTCAGTAAATTATATCCATCCTTAGGTTCCTGCTGCATTTCATATTTCCTCACTGCAGAGCCTCTAATCGCTGTTGAACTGTCTCATAAATATTAAAAATCTTAACTATGCATTGTTTATTTATCTTATTTGATTCATTAAATTGTATCCTTTATAGTAAAATTACCTCTGGGCACAAAGCAGCTAATTTTGCATGCAATCTAATAATGCTGACTGCCAGTGTATCTCAGAGTATTGATTGTGAAGAGCCAATTTAATAACTATACCTAGTGCTAAGCTCAAGAGATTAGGAAACTGGAGATCAACTAAATAGAGGCAAGCAGAGACTTTTCTGATCGAAACAAATTCTTTATCCATGGGAAATGTGCTCCCCATATACAGAATTTCTGAAACTCAGTAGAAACACATGGCTGAACTTAGGTGTTACATGAAGTGAAAGTCGTTCTGTCGTGTCCAACTTTTTGCGACCCTATGGACTATACTGTCCGTGGAATTCTCCAAGCCAGAATACTGGAGTGGGTAGCCTTTACCTTCTTCAACAGATCTCTCCAACCCAGGGATTGAACCCTGGTCTCCCGTATTGCAGGCGGATTCTTTACCACCTGAGCCACAAGGGAAGCCCAAGAATACTGGTGTGCGTGCTTAGTCACTCAGTGGTGTCTGACTCTTGCGACCCCATGGAATGTAGCCTGGCAGGTTCCTCTGTTCATGGGATTCTCCAGGCAAGAATACTGGAGTGGGTTGCCAATTTCCTTCTCCAGGGGATCGTCCCGACCCAGGAATTGAACTTGAGTCTCCTGCATTGCAAGCAGATTCTTTACCAACTGAGCTATCAGGGAATTTTTGAAACTTAATAGAAATACATGGCTGAACTTAGGTGTTACATAAGAGGAACATAAAAGGAACTTAAGCATTATTCGGGAAAAGATTATAGTGTTTAAAATGTATCTGAAGGTGAAGAATCAGTAGAGAAGCAGGGTAGCAATGAAGTGTCTGCCTTCTAACTGTCAGTTTAGTCACAATTTTTGAACTTAGGAATGGCTGTGAATTGAATTGAAAACACATAAAATCACCTTTTCTTAATTTCCCTTAAAGTAACCATGAAACCATGAGAAAAGAGAGAAACTTTTTTGCGATCATAATGAGGAGTATGAAACAAGAATTTTAGTAGGATTTTCTAAGGTTTTCTTTCCTTTCATCTTTGTGCAATGACCCATCTTCAAAATTCCATTTTCTACGTTCAAGCAAGCAACAAAATAGCCTCTGGCCTCCTTCTCCTTTATCTTTTTCTTCAATGAAAAAAACTGTAGTCATGAGCATGAAGCTTTGTCTCTCATCTCAAGCTTCTGAAAATTTTTTTGTGTTGTGTGGAGAATATGAGTGGAGGCTTGTCCTAGCACAAAGTTTGGCCACTATCTCACACCATCACCCTCTGGGCTTGGATACACAGTCTAGAGATGGATATATCCCCTTGCAAATAGAACTTCTATTCCTTTGTAGAGCACCATTAAAAACAGGTTAAATACTAGAATGATTAAACAGAAGAAACACTTTCTAAAAAGGAAAGAAATGATAGGAGAAAAATCTTTGGAATGAGAAAACAAATGATAAGGCTCAGTGTGAGTTCCTTTCCCATAAGAGATTTTCTTGTAAATAAGAAGATAAGTTTTAAACATAAGTTTCTAGATATCAATGAGAGAAAAGAAAATATTTCTTCTATCAATATATTAAAAGAGCAATGCTGCTTATTAAAGAGAGTGCAATAAAATCAAAACCAAAGTAATTAAAATAAAATATTCATTATGAACAATCAAATGCAAATTTGATATCGCTAATTATTTCAGCCACTGCTTTAGAGTACAAGCTTGAGAAGTAAACCCAGAATGCAAAGTACATGAATAAGGAAATTTTACTATAAGGTAAGAGAGAAGAAGGCAGATGTAAAGAACATAAGAGGTTTGGTTCATAAACCACATAGATATTTGCCAAGAAGACAGAATAGATGGAGCAAAATCAGTGACAATAGCAACAATAAAAATCCAAAGTAAAAAGCAATCCAAAAACAAAGTTACTGAAAAATATCCGTACCTTAAAGTAGAGAACGCCCACAGAGTTTCTTGTCACACTTATAACTAGTCCGTCACCAAAATCTGTTGGCTTTATTTTCTAAATATCTCTTTACTGCATACCCATCCCCATGTCCACAGCTATCGCCCTAATCCAGGCCACCCCCATTTCTTACCAGACTAAGGCATCACCTCTTAACTGCTCTCCTGTTTCTACTTCAGCCCCCTTCCAACCTGTCTTCATATTGCAACCATTTATTCACTAAGATAAGTCATACAGTGCTCCTCAATGCTAATATGAAGCAAGCAATTAATCAGATAAATTAGCATAGTTTCATATAGTGATTCATATAGGACTTCCCTGGTGGCTCAGACGGTAAAGCATCTGTCTACAATGAGGGAGACCTAGGTTCAATCACTGGGTCAGAAAGATCTCCTGGAGAAGGAAATGGCAACCCACTCCAGTATCCTGCCTGGAAAATCCCAGGGACGGAGGAGTCTGGTAGGCTACAGTCCATGGGGTCACGAAGAGTCGGACATAACTGAGCGACTTCACTTTCCTTTTCCTTTCATGTAGTGATAATTACAAGTGATAATAATAATCACAATAAAACTCAGAGTAATATGAAATAGAGTTACCAAGGGAGGGAAAGTTTCCTTAAAGAAGTGACCAAGGGAAGCTTCGCAGGTTAGATTGGATGAAAAGGAGATGGCCGTTTGAAGAAAGAAATGCAAAAAGCACTTCTGGGTAAAAGGCACTAGAAGTTCAAAGGCTGTAAATCAAGAAAGTGACTCAATGTTTGAGGCTGTTTTGCTGCAAGCTGGTGAACAAAGTGGTGTGAGATATAAGATGAGTTGGAGAAGTACACAGCGGGTAAGCTGTCAGGTAAGCTGGTGAGCAGTCTGCAAGTTACTCTGAGTGCAATATGGGGAGTTTTGGACAAAGGAGTGACCTAATTTATATGCTGAAAAAACAAAGCAAAAAATATTTGACTGCTGCGTGTATCTTTTCAAAACACAAATTTGATATCACATGTACCTGTCACTCTCACCCCTGCTTAAAATCCTTCAATGTTTTGGCACTGCTCCAAACTGTTTAACCCAGCCAGTGATAAGATTAGGCTCTGTCCTTTGCCTCTAGGATCAAATGGAGCCACACGCACCCTCAGACTTCACATCAGCCTAAGTGGAGTCTTTTTCAGGTTCACATGTTCTCCCCTCACCTCTCCACATTTGCACCTACTACTCCTCTGCCTTCCTTACTGACGCTTTCTCTGACCAGCCTCCCTCCACTGAGTCCTAGCCCACGCTGTAGATCTCTAGCCATATATAGCTTGGCTGAACCAAAATTGTACATTTGTGTGGTTTTTCATTCAATAACTATCTTGGCTACTATTTTTTTTCCAATTAAGAAACTTTTTGAATCCACAGCAAAATTGAGCAGAAAAAAGGGTTCCCATGTACCCACTGTCTTCACACACTTAACCTTAATTCCTCCATGATCAACATCCCCCCCAGAGAACTACATTTGCTGCAGTTGATGAGCCTACAGTGACACATCATTACCAGTCAAAATCCAGTGTTTAAATTAGGGTTCACTCTTTGCAGCAACATGGATGGACTGGGAGATTATCATACTAAGTGAAGTAAGGCAGAAAGAGGACAAATACCAAGTGATATAACTTATATGTGTAATCTGCAAGATGACACAAATGAACCTATTTATGGAACAAAATCAGAATCAAAAACAGAGAACAGACTGGTGGTTGCCAAGGGGAAGGGAGCTGGGGAACGGGTAGAGTGGGAGGTGGGGTTAACAGATATAAGCTTTTAAACACAGCATGGATAAATAAGAATGTCTTACTGTATAACACAGTGAGCCCTATACCACGTCCTATGATAAACCATAACGGAAAAGAACATTTAAAAGAATGTATATAACTGAATCACTTTGCTGTACAGTAGTAATTAACACAACATTATAAGTCAACTATATTTCAATAAAAATAAAACAAATAAATTATGATTCACTCTTGATGTCATATATTCTAAGTCTTCTGACAAAAGTGTGACATGTATCTACCATTGTAAATTATACATAATAGTTTCACTGTCCTAAAATTCCTCTGTGTTCTGCCTATGCAATGTCTTTTTGGACTCACCATTAAGCCCCAGTTGCCCGCAGACACAGTGCTTGGTAAATAATGCATATTCAAAAACACTTTTGAATGAATAATTTAATAGTTTTGAAAAACTCAAAGTATGGTAAAATATTTACATTTCACTATGCATTTTGATTATTTTTTTAAAATCTAACCTTACTAGCCTGGAGAATGAATTACTTGCAATGGTGCAAAAAATTTTGCAGCATTAAATAACATCAGATAATAGAGCTGTGTTTATTAAATTCAGGAAGTACACTATTGAATGAGCAGTGACCGTTGCATGCAAATTAAATTATAAAACGAGGGAATACAGGAGCTAAGAATTATGCTTTTAAAAACTAACAGGTAACAAAAATCAGATAAGAAGAAACCTTCAATGATTGTAAATATGAGTGAATAAAGACTGGGAAATAGGGGGAAGTCTATGGCTCATCCAGTAGCCTTTGACTGCATACAGAAGCAGTGGTAGATTTAAATCCTGTAACTTCAGGTAAGGAAACCAGATTGTGTATGACATGAATATCTAGAATCATCATATCAGATAATTGAATATGTTATCTGCGTAGTTAAAATTATCATTATCCTAGAGAATCAATTTTGGAAAAAATGGGTTATCTACTAAGAAAAGCATCCTGTAGATTTAAGTTCAAATCTATACTCTTAAAGCTATTGGCTGACCCAGAATCTATGCTTCCTGCCTGCCACAATTTATATTACACATAAGGAAAAATAATTTTGAGGAATGAAGTCAGAAAATGAAACAATGTGAAGCAAAAAAGGAAACAGACTAACAAGTTGCAAAAATCAGAAATATTTTACCACCAAGAAACTAAATAGTTTAAGTAGTTGGATGACAATAGAGGAGCTGTCTGAAAACAATTCGTAAAACTGAAATAAGTAGTATTTTACCTGTTCTATAAATAAGGATATAGAGATTCAGTGGTTAAGTAACTTGTCCCACTATATGAAGCTTATAGATTTCAAAAATATGCTTAAAATTTACACCTCTGACTCCACAACCATGATATGTGTAGAGCTGGAACAGTACAGTGTATCTCTCAGGTTTATATGCTATTGCTGGAAATGAAAATTAGTAAAAAAAAAAAAAAAACCATTTGAAAATCAGTGTAGCATTTTTGTTTCAATAGTATAAAAATTTCAATAATTTTGGATCCTATGTAATCTCCTGTCTGGGATTCTGTTCTGAGCAATTACTCCAATATGTGGAAAACAATATACTCAAACAATGAACATAATCATGTCAACATTTTAAGTAAGAGAACAAATATGGAACTACCCAAATGTTTCACAAAAAAACAATAGTTAAATGATAAGTTCCAGAAAAATATCTATTTCTGCTTTATTGACTATGCCAAAGCCTTTGATTGTGTGGATCACAATAAACTGTGGAAAATTCTGAAAGAGATGGGAATACCAGACCACCTGACCTGCCTCTTGAGAAACCTGTATGCAGGTCAGGAAGCAACAGTTAGAAATGGACATGGAACAAAAGACTGGTTCCAAATAGGAAAAGGAGTACGTCAAGGCTGTAAATTGTCACCCTGCTTATTTAACGTCTATGTAGAGTACATCATGAGAAAAGCTGGGCTGGAGGAAGCACAAGCTGGAATCAAGATTGCCGGGAGAAATATCAATAACCTCAGATATGCAGATGATACCACCCTTATGGCAGAAAGTAAAGAAGAACTAAAGAGCCTCCTGATGAAAGAGAAAGAGGAGAGTGAAAAAGTTGTCTTAAAGCTCAACATTCAGAAAACTAAGATCATGGCATCCGGTCCCATCACTTCATGGGAAATAGTTGGGGAAACAGTGGCTGACTCTATTTTGGGGGGCTCCAAAATCACTGCAGATGGTGTTTGCAGCCATGAAATTAAAAGACACTTTCTTCTTGGAAGGAAAGTTATGACCAACCTAGACAGCATATTAAAAAACAGAGACATTGCTTTGTTAGCTAAGGTCTGTCTAGTCAAGGCTATGGTTTTTCCAGTCATCATGTATGGATGTGAGAGTTGGACTGTAAAGGAAGCTGAGCACCGAAGAACTGAGGCTTTTGAACTGTGGTGTTGGAGAAGACTCTTGAGAGTCCCTTGGACTGCGAGGAGATCCAACCAGTCCATCCTAAAAGAGATCAGTCCTGGGTGTTCATTGGAAGGACTGATGTTAAAGCTGAAACTCCAATACTTCAGCCACCTGATGCGAAGAGCTGACTCGTTTGAAAAGACCCGAATGCTGGGAAAGATTGAGGGAGGGAGGAGAAGGGGACAACAGAGGATGAGATGGTTGGATGGCATCACCGACTCAATGGACATGGGTTTGGGTAAACTGGGAGTTGGTGATGGACAGAGAGGCCTGGCGTGCTGCAGTTCATGGGGTGGCAAAGAGTTGGACACAACTGAGTGACTGAACTGAACTGAACACAAGGGATATGATAAATTATTACTATGAAAATGGGAAAATATTCATATGTGACTATAGGTACATGATTTATTAACTATATGTTTTAAAAATACTAGAAGGGTATAATAATGTAATGTAATAAAGACACACCCATGAAAGCCCCAGCTGTGTGAGTGTGATAAAATAGCACAATAACCAATAACAGATAGGTTATCTGTGCTTCTAGTTTCAGATATGTGTGTCTTTTAAAATATCTTAAACTTCATTTCAAGTGATCTCATAGAAAGTTCAAAGTTTACAGGTTGATGAAATTTATTGTCAGGATAGAAGTGAATCACAGAGAAATAAATTGAATAAAGAGGAAGTTTCAACTTTAAAAGGTATAGTGTGATTTGTGAATACTATATTACCCCAATTCCAAGTTAAGAATCACTAGATAAGCATGATATTAAACTCTAAATGTTTTTCTGCTTTTCTGATTTATCCTCTCCTCCATCAAAAACTATAGGAAATAAAATTATTATTTCTCTGTAAAGGTAATAACTCTTCCAGTTTTTTTTTTCTCAAAATTCTAGAAAGACAAATAATGCTTTTTCTTTTAAATTTTAGATTTATGGCAGGTTTTATCTGGTACAGCTAGAATTTATATTTTTCACAATCTGTTACTTAGGAACATATTATCTTTTACTTGGGATGTTTAATTTCATAGTGATTCATCAGCAAATTAAACATTCAATATTTAGAAGTCCAGAATTTGTATTGGAATCTGTGTTTGTATCTAAATCTTTAATCTGTTGAATTTAATCACACTAAACTCTCTCAAATATATATATTTAACTAACTTAAAATAATCCAGCCAATTAAAGAAAATTGAAACAGAGACCTGAAAATCAGATATATCATTGGGAAGGAGAAAGATACACATTTGTTCATCCAACAAAATGACATTCAATTTTGTAGTCTGAAAACAGCTTAGATTTCTTCAGTTAAAAGTATGCTGAAAATCAAACAAGATAAGTTAGCTCTTGGAATTAGGAATAATGGGGCAAACATAATACAAAAGGCAGAGTTAGAGCATTTCAGCTTAATCAAACAAATTTCCAAAGTTCATTCATTCAGCTGTATGCCAGTTCAAATTTGTGAAGAGACAAGGGTGAGAAACAGGAATTTGATTATGACTGTCTTCTTAACTATGTGACTGTGTGGTTAGTTGCTTCAGTCATGTCAGACTCTTTGTGACCCTATGGACTGCAGCCTGCTGTGCTCCTCAGTCCATGCGATTCTCCAGGTAAGAGTACTGGAGTAGGTTGTCAAACCATCCTCCAGGAGATCTGCCCAACCCAGGGCTCAAACCCGTGTCTCCTGCATTACAGGTGGATTGCTTACCACTGAGCCACTGGGGAAGTCCCTTAGTAACTATATACACTTTTTTTCCCCAAGAGCTGTGTAGGTGTGTCAGACAGTGTTTAATTGCAAAGAATTAAATTACTCTAGCTTAAATAGGAAGTGTTTTATTATAAGTGTTAAATTGTTTACAAAGTTATTGAATTAAATTAACAGACTCCATGGTGATCTTTCAAAAATGACTGTTAAAGCTAATCAATGGACCAAGACACAGAGGAAGACACTGATGTCTACTAAAAACAGGAAGTCTCCAGCCCTAGTTCCACACTCCACTGCCGCGGTTTTTTGGAAGTCGTCATGAACAGGACAGCTCCACATTCAAGAAGACCTTGTGATCTGGAAGCTTCTGGAAGCTTCTGGAAGCTTCTGCTGTTACTGCCAGTTCCAGAATTCCACCATGTTACTATCATTTGTACCAACAAAATGGTTGTCTTGTGCGTGGCTTCTTAACTCCTGTAAAGCTAATAGTTAGACAATGAGCCATTCAGTTTTGCTGCCACAGTCAGAGGGTGAAGGGGAAAGGAAAAATGTTTCTGTTACTATACTTGTAGGCAAAAAACAAACCAAAAAACAAACCAAAAAAACACCAGAATTGGTGGAAGTTCGATCTATATCTCTTTGATCTATATCTCAGTTTTACTTTCAAATACCAGGCATGTGCATCTGACTGGTTATACCTAAAATATATTCAGAGCCCTAACTGCAAGGGAGTCTTGGAAATACGGTGTTTATCTTTCCATCTCTTCAGTCTGGGAAGACACACTAGAATGAGGGTGAAATGGATGTGGAAAACTAAAGTACTATATACCTTTCATTACTCAACATCCATACACACCCTTCTCCCCATTCAACAGTTCCCTAAAAGTAACGATTGGCAGTGGAAATGTTCCATACTAACATTGTGCAAATAGCTCTTAAACAAATGAAAATGTACTCACCATCTCCTTAAAATGAGAGCCAAGAAACTTCCTTTAGTTAATCTGTCCGTCTCCTCTAACAAACTACAATAGAAAGTTACCTATGCACAACACTCTTTCACAAGAAAGGAAGGGACCCAGGCTATTTAATTTTTAGATATGAAACAGTATAAAGGAGAAAATATGGCTGTTACAGTCTTCATTTCATAACGGTGTGGTTATAATTTCTGACTTTCTTCCTCCTCTGGACATTTTTTTACTCCCTCTGCCTTCAGCCAGCATCTAGGCTGGAAGAGGGATAGGAAAGTGACTCCAGTCCTTTTTTTTCCTGGGAGACAGCGGCCTACAGTACCTTCCAATGGACCCAAGGAGGTGGGTGTCCTGGGTATACTCCAGAATATATCAAGTTTCACACAAAGTCCTCAGTGCCTGAATTTTGTACCTGAATCTGCAAATGTGATATTTGACTTTCTAGCCTGTAGACAAAGCACTTGAAGGAGATGAAATGGTTGCAGAAATACACTTCTTTCACCACAGTAATTAACTGGAAAAAGAACTACTACTCTTCCTTTATTTTTACGAAAGTAAAGAAGTAGGGGGGAAAACTACCCTGTTATGCATTCATGCATAATTAAGTTCTAATGTATGAACAGGGTTAAGCATTAGATACACACAGATAATTGTTGAATCTCATAAAGGGATCAAGTGTGGTATGAGACCAGCCACCAAGAACATATAACCAGGAAAGATCATCTAAATGCACAAAGTGTGCTTTGACAAAGAGCTATTCCCTTCTGCCACCCTTCCATACCCTAGTAATGTTACTTTTATATATGTGGTGTTTTTTATATATGTGGTGTTGGAGAGACTCTTGAGAGTCCCTTGGACTGCAAGGAGAGCCAACCAGTCCATCCTAAAGGAGATCAGTCCTGGGTGTTCATTGGAAGGACTGATGTTGAAGCTGAAACCCCAATACTTTGGCCACTTGATACGAAGAGCTGACTCATTTGAAAAGACCCTGATGCTGGGAAAGATTGAGGGCAGGAGGAGAAGGGGACGACAGAGGATGAGATGGTTGGATGGCATCACCGACTCAATGAACACGGGTTTGGGTAAGCTGCAGGAGTTGGTGATGGACAGGAAGGCCTGGCGTGCTGCGATTCATGGGGTCGCAAAGAGTCGGACACAACTGAGCGACTGAACTGAACTGAACTGAGATGGTTCCAAATTATCATGAGTGTTCTCTCACCTCTTCTCTTTTAAATTCATCCAGCCGTGTGATTCACCTCTGTGTGGGGCCAAGGAGGAAATATTCCTCATGTCTCTTTCTTAAATAATGCATTAAAAACTAGATGGCTTTGAATGGGAAATGTTCCCAGTGATGTATGAGACAGGAACGTCTTCAACTTCGTGAATGATTCTTCATGCTACCAGGCTACAAGGTAGCACCTTTCACTGCTTTGCTGAGTACTGTTAAGGTGCTACGGTTTACACAGATGCAAATAAGGCAGCAGTTAAGACGGATTTGGGCCTCCTTAGTAGAACCTATTAGTTGGACGATACAGGAATGATTTCCCAGAGGTGGGTTTGAGAAACATCCAAGGGGTGAAAAAGAAGTTCAACAGGGGAAACTTTAGAATTAATCTGTCATGTGGTAATTTGTTGACAGATTGGTTATCGGAAAGACATGGAACAAGAAGATGCAGCAGAAACCGTCAAAACGAGAGGGAATGAGTCATCCATCATCCTGACAGGATTAGAAGGAAATACGCTATATCACTTCACAGTGAGGGCTTATAATGGAGCTGGATATGGGCCACCTAGCAGTGAAGTGAGTGCAGCCACCAAGAAATCCCGTAAGTGACCTGGGCTTGTTTTTGTCTCAGACAAAAGGGAAACATCTTTTAACATTTCTGAAAGCCACGTGAGATACATAATAAACTGAGTTGAAGAAGAGCTTTGATTCCTAGTGTCACTTCAATGCTTAGATCTGAATTCTAAAACTAGCTCAGAAAATTTTGCATTCACAGTAGATAAAGGTTATCTGCCTGTGAAACAAGGCTAAGCGATTTTTGACACAGAAGGGAGATAAAAGGATTTGGGTTCAAAAGCTCAGCAGAGTAGCTATTAAAATGACACTCCTGGAGCAAAACCCTCCTTATCTGATTCTCGCTGGAAGGAAGCCTATGGTGCCAGCCAACTACTGAACACAAGAAAAGACTGAAATACTCACAAGAATTTAAGTGAATAAAGGTATTTAAGATATCTCTTGCACTCACTTTTGCTTTTCATTTTGCAGCCCCCAGTCAAGCACCTCACAACCTCAGGTGGGAGCAACAGGGCTCTCAGCTTTCTCTGGGCTGGGACCCCGTCAGATCATTAGCCAACGAGTCTGAAGTTATGGGCTACAAGGTCGGTGTGTGTTCATTCTCTTGGATAGACGCGCATCTCGAAAATTGCTGTTGTGAGGATGTGCAATTAAAAAGGCATTAAAAGACCTATTAACATAGCCATTTTCCCCCCTCAATCATTGTTCTACTTCTGTTCTAGAAACAGCCTCCATGCAGTGGGGAAGTCAAGGCAATCAAAATCAGTTTCAGCTACACAAAACATAGGAAGCGAATCGGTAGAAAAGACAAAAACAATTTGAATACAGGGTGAAGATGTCCCCACGATGCAATGTCAGGACAAGCATAACTTTGACAGAGAGTCTTGGCATTCTCTCCCCAAAGACAAACTGTCCTGGTAGATGGAAAAGACTGGACCACTTAGTTTGAGTAGAAAGAATTTCCATTAGCAAAGAAACACAAGAAGAAAAAAATGCTGGGGTCAGCACAGGGAATATGAGAGAGACCATGGAGAGAGACAGCTGGCTCCAAAATAGAGGCAACATTTCACATAAGTCATCCTGCTATGCGCCAGCAAGAGATCCGAAAATATAAAAATGTTTAGACAGTTTGTTTTGAAAAACAAGGTTGTCTCTGATTTTAAAAAATATGTGGTCTAGGTATTGAATTGGCTGAACTTCAAATTCCTCTTGCATAATATTGGATTCTATTTCTTAAACTCATGCAGAATAATTAATGGTTATTATTTATAACAGAATTTTTAAATATTTCAATGATCATCTTTAGACTGCAAAACATTATTTAGGTGGCTATTCAATTATCCGAGATAGTAACACAGCATTTGGTGTACAAAGTGCTAAAATTCTGAAGCTAAAAACTGAAATAGTTATAAATGAAATACATTGTTAAGTTAAATAATTCCCAAGAAGAATATGTTAAGGTACAAACTGTAGTACTTCTTACAGACTAGAATTATTATGGATCATAAGCACCCTCACACTAAACACTCTCTCAAATCTGTACTAATCCTCAGGGACATTGAGTGTGATCTTTGGGGGAGAACAGCTGAGCCTTTTTCTCTATATCCTTCTCTTAGTCCTCTTCTTTCCACACCCTTCCCCCCGCCTTCACACCTTGTAGTCTAAGACAACTGTACCTTTCAATGACTAAGGGTAACACTATGGCCAGAAATGGTGATGGATCACCAAGAAACAATCTGATCTCGTTAAACTGTGGCAAGCAGTCTGTCAAACTGCAGAGGAAAATAGATGGAGATGAAAGCATATGACTGCCTGGAAGAGCCATTTAGCTTTGGGCACCTCTCAGGGAAGAAAAGAAGTACCACACAACCTGGAGAAACCATGAAGCTGGGCATAGGGCTCCCAGTGAGATGACCTCCTCCTTGCCCACGTGTGTCCCGTCTATCACACCACTGATCATCCTCCTTACATGATACTGTCTCCCCGCCCAGACTATACATGATTGAAGGCAAAGCCTCTGTCTTATTCATCTCAATTACACTCAGTGCTTCTAGGAAGGATGAAAACATTAATTTTGACCCAACTAGAGGTATTTTAGGCAATTAGTCACAAGTGTATATTATCAGTTGTGTGTTTTTCGGCACAGCCTTCCCATGTGTTGTGTGGAGTGGGGATAGACACCAGTTCAAATCCCAGTTCTGTCACTTGAGCTAGTTGCTTAACCTGAGCTTCATTTTAACTTAAAAAAAAAAGCAAAGATAGGGGACTTCCCTGGTGATCCAATGATTAAGAATCCCCCTTGCGATGAAGGGGTGGTGGGTATAATCCTAAGTCAGAAAACTCAGCTCCCACCTGCCCTGGAACAACTGAGCCTGCATGCTGCAGCAGCCACTGAGCCCAAGAGCAACAGATTGAGTCCGTCTGCTGCGATGAAAAGATCCTACAGGAAGATCTTGTGTACTGCCACTAAGATCTGATGTAGCCAAATAAAAAAGAAAGAAATCGATATTTTTAAAATGCAAAAATAGTAACATAGAGAATTGTTTTAAGGATTAAATAAGACAACTTGTGTAAAATGTTTAGCATCTAGGAAGTACTCACTAAAAAAATAGCTACTATTTTTCTTATTGTTATTGGAGGAATTCTACCCAGTAGGTAGAATTTTTCAATATTTTAATGGAAGAAATTGATCTTTAAAAGTTGCCTGCCAGTTCTATCTCAATGAAAATAGCTCAAAACCCCTTGGAATAACTTGTTGCTGGGAGAAGAATCTCTAATGTTGTCCATCTTAGTTGTGGAAACAGTGCCAAGTAGGCACCCGTTGACAGAGTTGTTTTTTTTTTTTTTCTTTTATTCCTTGAAATGGTCTCACCTCCTGATGTCCCTGAGAAGGAAAATCTAGTTTCTAAGAAAGGAGTCTGCTGGTAACAAATGGAGTCTACCTTATTAGACCTTCTGATAGATGGGCTAATCCCCAGTGGGAGACCTACTGGCAGGAATGATGCAAAGGGCCCCTTGAGGGAAGGGGACTTCAGACTGATGCCTGAGATAGAGCTTGGGTTCCCCTACAAAGGTCTGGTTTTCACAGGGCAGGTGACTGGGCATGAAAGCTCCTATTGACAGGGGCACAATGGATCAGGAATGTGAATATAAGCCAAATGAAACTGTAGCCATGAATATAAACGAACGAGATGGAACCTAGGGAACACAGATTGGATCTTCCTTTTCAGAGCATGACTTGGTAAAGAACTACACAAGCTCAGCCAAGGCAAGGATCTACATGCAGCTAAAACAGCCATATCTGGAGGGAGGTTCACACAAATATGGAGAGGACAGTATGATACTCAGAAGGAGAATATTTGATTCCTGCTGAAGTGAAGTGTTAGTTGCTCAGTCCTGTCTGACACTTTACGAACCCATGGATTGCAGCCCACCAGGAATGGAACTCTCCAGGCAAGAATACTGGAAGGGTTGCCATTCCCTTCTCCAGGGGACCTTCCCAACCCAGAAGGGTCTCCTGCATTACAGGCAGATTCTTTACCATCTGAGCCACCAGTGAAGAAGCCAAAATATTGAATCCCTATATTGCACATCTAAAACTGATGTAATATTGAAAATCAGCTGTTATCTATGTCAGTTGCATCTGACTCTTTGCAACCCCCTGGACTATAGCCCACCAGTCACCTCTGTCAATGGGATCTCATAGGCAAGAATCCTGGAGTAGGTTGCCATTTGATTCCTACTACATCCCCAGAAAACTACTACCAGACCAAAAGTGGCACCAATGTAATAGTGAGCCCTCTTCTTAAACATAGTAGGGTGTAGCAGTTGCAATAGATTAACAAAACTAGGGACATGTCAACTCACTAATCATTTCTCTTTCCATGAGTTAATTTGAGGTAAGCTTGACCCAATAAGAGGCTTCCCTGGTGGCTCAGACAATAAAGAGTCTGCCTGCAATGCAGGAGACCCAGGTTCATTGCCTGAGTTGGGAAGATCCTCTGAAGAAGGGAATGGCTACCCACTCCAGTATTTTTGCCTGGGAAACCCCACGGACAGAGGAACCTAGTGGGTACAGTTCATGGGACTGTAAAGATTTGGACCCATTAAAACTGAGTTCGCTTCTTGGAATTCTTGGAAAATTTGTGGTAGAGGACTTCCTGCTAATCAAAGCAAGAGAGAACTTTCACAATTAATTGCAATATCAAAAGGAAGGTAAATTTATTTTCACTTTTTACCTTGGCCAATTACTTTGCTTTTACAAGCAAAAGGAATCACTAGAAATATACATGGTATGTAAATTTGAGCCTGGAAACTAGAAGTAGGAGTCAAGCCTAGTTTAAGGTGGATGAATTAAGGAAAAATCCTCATCTAGAAATTTCAAGGTTGTGAAAATGATTAATAAGTGATAAACATGGGGAGAATGGATTTATTCTATAGACTTGATCCATAAATAATACACTGAACTCTTCTTTTTCATAGTTAAGGTAGTATATACTAGGTGCAATTTATTCTCAAAGATTTAAACCATGGACTCCCCTGGTGGTCCAGTGGTTGGGAATTCACCTGCCAATGCAGGGAACACCAGTTCAATCCTTGGTCTGGAAGGATTCTACATGCCGTTGGGCAGCTAAGCCCATTCACCACAACTACTCCAGCCTGCATGATCTAGAGCCCATACTCAGCAGCTAGAGAGTAGCCCTTGCTCAACACAACTAGGGAAAGCCCGCTTGCAGCATAAAGATCCAGTGCAGCCAAAGATAAATAAATAAATCACAAAAATAACATAAAATAATAAGAGAAAAGAGCAAGAGTTTGGGGTTAGATCAGTCCATTTTCTAAGAAAAGCATGGATCTTACTTTCCTATTTGATTCCAGAGATTGAGGTGTCAGCAACATACATAAGGACAAGATATTACCAGAGAAATACACAATGATACGGAAAATATCATTCAAGTGTGTTAAGAGAAAAAAAAATCGGTCTCCCCATCACAAAACTTATCAGGGACCTCAAAGTGAGCGAGAATATAGTGAGAGAAGGATGGGATTAAACTATTTATAATTGTGTCATAGGCAACACATTAACATTGAGTCTATTCAGATAAACGTTAAGTATTACCTATCTAGTGAAATTTCTCATTGCTCTTTGAGACTGTCCAAGAGAACTTGGACTTCTTGGGATTTTGTTTAAGAAGTCTAGATTTAATAGTAATACTTTTAAAACATCACAGCTTCTATTAATAAGCAAGAGTAATAGAAGCATGAAGAACCAGGAAAATGCTGAAAAATAATTGTCTTTTGTAGCCATGGCTACAAATTATTTACCTTCAAACAAGATAGCTTTCCATATAAAAAGTTGAGTCAAATTTGGGAGTTTATTTAGCGTATTCATGACTTCTTCAGGTCAATTAATATGTGATTCTTTTTACAGTTCCCAATTCAGAATCAACTCCGTGTTCCCTTAATATATTATGTATCAGTTGTCAGAAAACTGGGGAAAAAAAACTTCAAAGAAATTTCTTAATTTAGCTTACTTTTCCCAAATAAGCATTTTCAAATGAAAAAAAATCTTTGTTTTTATAACTCCACCAGTTTGGGATCTGAATCTAGAATCCTTAGCATCTTTAACACATGTTGCATCTGTTACTGGCACTTCCAAAAACAACAACATAACTCTGGACTGAAGTATCAGTTCAGTTCAGTTCAGTCACTCAGTCATGTCTGACTCTTTATGACCCCATGATTGCAGCACACCAGGCTTCCCTGTCCATCACCAACTCCCAGAGCTTGCTCAAATTCATGCCCATCAAGTCGGGGATGCCATCCAAACATCTTGTGCTCTGGTGTCCCCTAGCTCCTGCCTTCAATCTTTTCCAGCATCAGAGTCTTTTCCAATGAGTCAGCTCTTTGCATCCGGTGGCCAAAGTATTGGAGCTTCAGCTTAAGCACCAGTCCTTCCAATGAATATTCAGGATTGATCTCCTTTAGGATGGACTAGTTGGATCTCCTTGCAGTCCAAGGGACTCTCAAGAGTCTTCTCCAACACCACAGTTCAAAAACATCAATTCTTTGGTGCACAGCTTCCTTTATAGTCCAACTCTCAAATCCGTACATGACTACTGGAAAAAACATAGCTTTGATTAGGGAAACTTTTGTTGGCAAAGTAAAGTATCTGCTTTCTAATATGCTGCCAGGGTTTGTCACAGCTTTTCTTCCAAGGAGCAAGCTTCTTTTAATTTCATGGCTGCAGTCTCACTGTTTCCATTTTTTCCCCATCTACTTGCCACGAAGTGATGGGATCAGATGCCATGATCTTAGCTTTCTGAACGTTGAGCTTTAAGCCAACTTTTTCACTCTCCTCTTTCACTTTCATCAAGAGACTCTTTCCTTCCTCTTCACTTTCTGCCATAAGGGTGGTGTCATCTGCATACCTGAGGTTATTGATATTTCTCCCAGCAATCTTGATACCAGCTTGTGCTTCTTCCAGCCTGGCATTTCTCATGATATACTCTGCACATAAGTTAAATAAGCAGACTGAAAATATACAGCCTTGACGTACTCCTTTCCCAATTTGGAACAAGTTCGTTATTCCATGTCTGGTTCTAACTGTTGCTTTTTGACCTGCATACAGGTTTCTCAGGAGGCAGGTAAGGTGTCCTGGTAGACCCATCTCTTTTAAGAATTTTCCAAAGTTTGTTGTGATCCACACAGTCAAAGGCTTTGGCATAGTCAATAAAGCAGAAGTAGATATTTTTCTGGAACTCTCTTGCTTTTTCTATGATCCAGCAGATGTTGGCAACTTGATCTCTGTTTCCTCTGCCTTTTCTAAATCCAGCTTGAACATATGGAAGTTCACGGTTCACAAACTTTTGAAGCATGGTTGGAGAATTTTGAGCATTACTTTGCTAGCGTGTGAGATTAGTGCAATTGTACGGTAGTTTGAACATTCTTTGAAATTGCCTTTCTTTGGGATTGGAATGAAAACAACTTTTCCATTCCTGTGGCCACTGCTGAGTTTTCCAAATTTGCTGGCATGTTGTATGCAGCACTTTCACAACATCTTTCAGGATTTGAGACAGCTCAGCTGGAATTCCATCACCTCCACTAGCTTTGTTTGTAGTGATGCTTCCTAAGACCCACTTGACTTCACACTCCAGGATGTCTGGCTCTAGGTGAGTGATTACACCATTGACCTTCTTTGTATAGTTCTTCTGCTTGTTCTTACCATTGCTACTTAATACCTTCCGCTTCTGTTAGGTCTATACAGTTTCTGTCCTTTATTGTGTCCATCTTTGCACGAAATGTTCCCTTGGTATCACTAATTTTCTTGAAGAGATCTCTAGTCTTTTCCATTCTATTGTTTTCCTCTATTTCTTTGCATGTTCACTTAGGAAGACTTTCCTATCTGTCCTTGCTAATCTTTGGATCTCTGCATTCAAATGGGTATATCTTTCCTTTTATCCTTTGCCTTTAGCTTCTCTTCTTTTCCCAGCTATTGATGTATTTTCTGCTTTTATATTCAGCCATAATTCTCCTTAATGATCTTGAGAGTGGGTTTTTTTTTCTTTATGCTGTGAAAGAAACTTACCAAATTATCAAGTAGAATAGCCATCTTATACTTATCATATTCTCCTTCTACATATTAAACTTAAGTGGAGGAGAAAATAAATGCTAAATACCCAGGGCCTATGCTTTTCCTAGAGCAAGCATCCCCCTCTCCACCAAGAGAAACTTCTGTCCACTCAGAAAAGACATGTGCAGTCAGGAGGAATTCAGTATAAGGGCTTCAGGCTACATACCAAGAAAACAAGGTCTCATTTTCCAAACTACACTAGAAATATCCTTTCCTAATATACAACCCCTTCACCATATAGGGCCTTTCCTGGTGGCTCAGATGGTAAAGAATCCACCTGTAATGCAGGAGACCAAGATTCTATCTGTGGGTCAGGAAGTTTCACTAGAGAGGGGAATAGCTGGGCTACCCACTCTAGTATTTGTACCTGGAGAATTCCATGGACAGAGGAGCCTGATGGGCTACAGTCCATGGGGTTGCAAAAAGTCAGACATGTCCGAACAACTAACATTTCACCATACATCTTCCCCTTTACCTCTACTTTCTGCTATTTATAGAGCATGAGAAAGTATGGGGGAATCAGGCTCAAAGCTTACTAGTTATTATATGATCCATCAATACATAGGAATTTTCATTTGTTTATTCCATTTAGCTATCAATTAGAGCCTGCCAGACTCCTGAGATACAGGTATGCTTGGATTGAAAATATAGTCCACAGCCTATAGAATGTGAAGCCCATCCATATATTTCTCCAATTCTTCAGGGAGCTTAAGGTCCACGGCCATGCTAGGCTCCTTGACTGACTATATCCTGCATGCATGCTAAGCTGCTGCAGTCACATCAGACTCTTACCTTATGGACTCTAGCCCTCCAGGCTCCTCTGTCCCTGGGATTCTCCAGGCAAGAATACTGGAGTGGATTGTCAGGCCCTTTTCCAGGAGAGCTTCCTGTATCTTACAGCTGTGCTTTTATCTTATATTCACTCCAAATATGGGACTCAGCCCTTTACTATGATCCCCACAAGTTAAAACGATTCATACACAGTAGTCTATACTATCATTTCTACATTTTATTATGCTTACATACTTTTCATCATATTTAAAAAATTAAGACAGAAATGGTTTATATAACGTGAAGACGTGTATATGTATAACATGTATAAATAATGTGACATATAACATGTATACGTATATAACATATACATATATGGTCATGCAAACACCCTGGTCATAGCAAACACCATCTTCCAACAACACAAGAGAAGATTCTACACATGGACATCACCAGATGGCCAACACCGAAATCAGATTGATTATATTCTTTGCAGCCAAAGATGGAGAAACTCTATACAGTCAGCAAAAACAAGACCGGGAGTGGACTGTGAATCAGATTATGAAAACCCTACTGCCAAATTCAGACTGAAATTGAAGAAAGTGGGGACAACCACTAAACCATTCAGGTATGACCTAAATTAAATCCCTTATGATTATACAGTGGAAGTGAGAAATAGATTTACGGGACTAGATCTGATAGACAGAGTGCCTGATGAACTATGGACAGAGGTTCATGACATTGTACAGGAGACAGGGATCAAGACCATCCTCAAGAAAAAGAAATGCAAAAAAGCAAAATGGCTGTCTGAGGAGGCCTTAAAAATAGCTGTGAAAAGAAGAGAAGCCAAAAGGAGAAAAGGAAAGATATACCCATTTGAACGCAGAGTTCCAAAGAATAGCAAGGAGAGATATAAGAAAGCCATCTTCAGCAATCAATACAAAGAAATAGAGGAAAACAATAGAATGGGAAAGACTAGAGATCTCTTCAAGAAAATTAGAGATACCAAGGGAACATTTCATGCAAAGATGGGCTCAATAAAGGACAGAAACTGTACGGACCTAACAGAAGCAGAAGATGTTAAGAAGAGGTGGGGCAAGAATACACAGAAGACATGTAGAAAAAAGATCTTAATGACCCAGATAATCAAGATGGTGTGATCACTCACCTAGAGCCAGACATCCTGGAATGTGAAGTCAAGTGGGCCTTAGGAAGCATCACTACGAACAAAGCTAGTGGAGGTGATGGAATTCCAGTTGAGCTATTTCAAATCCTAAAAGATGTTGCTGCTAAAGTTCTGCACTCAATATGCCATCAAATATGGAAAACTCAGCAGTGGCCACAAGACAGCAAAAGGTCAGTTTTCATCCCAATCTCAAAGAAAGGCAATGCCAAAGAATGCTCAAACTACCGCACAATCACATTTATCTCACATGCTATTAAAGTAATTCTCAAAATTCTCCAAGCCAGGCTTTAGCAATACATGAACTGTGAAATTCCAGATGTCCAAGCTGGTTTTAGAAAAGGCAGAGGAGCCAGAGATCAAATTGCCAACATCCTCTGGATCATCGAATAAAAAGAGAGTTCCAGAAAAATATCTATTTTTGCTTTATTGACTATGCCAAAGCCTTTGACTGTGTGGATCACAATAAACTGTGGAAAATTCTGAAAGAGATGGGACTACCAGACCATCTGATCTGCCTCTTGAGAAACCTGTATGCAGGTCAGGAAGCAACAGTTAGAAATGGACATGGAACAACAGACTGGTTCCAAATAGGAAAAGGAGTACGTCAAGGCTGTAAATTGTCACCCTGCTTATTTAACTTCTATGTAGAGTACATCATGAGAAATGCTGAGCTGGAAGAAGTACAAGCTGGAATCAAGATTGCTGGGAGAAAAATCAATAACCTCAGACATGCAGATGACAACACCCTTATGGCAGAAAGTGAAGAAGAACTAAAGAGCTTCTTGATGAAAGTGAAAGAGGAGAGTGAAAAAGTTGGCTTAAAGTTTAACATTCAGAAAACTAAGATCGTGGCATCTGGTCCCATTACTTCATGGCAAACAGATGGGCAAACAGTGGAAACAGTGGCTGACTTTATTTTGGGGGGCTCCAAAATGACTGCAGATGTTGATCGCAGCCATGTAATTAAAAGATGCTTACTCCTTGGAAGGAAAGTTATGACCAACCTAGACAGCATATTAAAAAGCAGAGACATTACTCTGTCAACAAAGGTCTGTCTAGTCAAGGCTATGGTTTTTCCAGTGGTCATGTATGGATGTGAGAGTTGGACTGCGAAGAAAGCTGAGCGCCGAAGAATTGATGCTGTTGAACTGTGATGTTGGAGAAGACTCTTGAGAGTCCCTTGGACCGCAAGGAGATCCAATTAGTCCATCCTAAAGGAGATCAGTCCTGGGG
The DNA here is from genome assembly GCF_054371585.1 of Giraffa tippelskirchi. Lineage (NCBI taxonomy): Eukaryota > Metazoa > Chordata > Mammalia > Artiodactyla > Giraffidae > Giraffa > Giraffa tippelskirchi. Next base: position 86,044,685 of record NC_137285.1, on the reverse strand, counting down.
GTACATTGGAAGGACTGATGTTGAAGCTGAAACTCCAATACTTTGGCCATCTGATGGGAAGAGCTGACTCATTGGAAAAGACCCTGATGCTGGGAAAGATTGAGGATGGGAGGAGAAGGGTCCGACAGAGGATGAGATGGCTGGATGGCATCACCGACTCAATGGACATGAGTTTGAGTAAACTCTGGGAGTTGGTGATGGACAGAGAGGCCTGGCGTGCTGTGGTTCATGGGGTCACAAAGAGCTGGATACGACTGAGCAACTGCACTGAACTGAATAACATATACAAAGAAGACTTTATGGAAATGTCAGTGGGGGATAGTAGACTGAAAGGCATAACATACAAACACACATATGAAATTTCGGATGGGAGATCCTGTTCTTAAAGGTCCTTGTAGTCTTACAGCCAGGGGCTTCTGACTGGTACTTGTGCTCCCACCTTCTTTTCACCCAGATCCTACTATCTCACTGATTCCTTCTCACCCACCCACGGCCACTGGGACTTTGGATTCCTCACTCACTATTGTGAAGAGCAATTGTCCTCAAGATGCTCAGCTGATGACTATATGTGTGTTCTCAGTCACTCAGTTGTGTCCAACTCTTTGCGACCCCATGGACTATAGCCTGCCAGGTTCCTCTGTCCATGGAATTTTCCAGGCAAGAATACTGGAGCAATTTGCCATTTCCTAACCCAGGGGATCTTTCTTACTCAGAGATCAAACCTTGTGTCTCTTGTGTATCCTGCATTGGCAGGCAGATTCTTTACCACTGCACCGCTTGGGAAGTACTGGTGGATATCCCTTTTGTTTAATAAGATCCATCCTTCCAACGACACTTGTGGGCAAAACTAGCAAAAATTTATTCTGCTATATTTTGAGGCTCACTCATACCATTACTTTTATCGTAAGATGTACAGATTAGCCAATACCAGATCATGCCTTTGAGAATAGCAGTATCACATTATTGTTTGTTTAGAATTATCTCTTTGGCTAGCCCACTGTTCTCAGGCTTTTAAGTAGAATTTGAGAATAGTCTCAAAAATATACATTTTTATTTATGCCTGGAGATAATCATTATTGTAACAGTCAATCTATAAATGTCCAGGTTCTCAAAGTACTCCCTGGTCTTGTTACTGTCAATAACTATTTCTGACATGTCTTGATAATTCCTTAACCATTTCATAATTGTCATTTGTATTCATCTTTTCTAAATCAGGATTTTACAATGAATGAATATTCTCTAAATCACCTAAGACCAACCATTAATTTAATGTATCTTTTCACTTAGTATACCTACTTACTCTCTCATAGCACTACATCTCCCTAGATATATTGGTAAAAGCCACATTTAATCTCAAACTCCTTTTGCTGCCATTAACTGATATTTCCTGCCCTTACCTCTTGTTCCTAAATCTCAACTGATCCACAAATTTTTCTTCAACCCTGGATTTTACAACAACATTAAATATGCATTACTGGCTGCATTTTTCGTTGTCGTAAGAATTGTAATTTATTGAAACATAATAACAATGTCCTCTAAAAATAGTTACTCCCCTGCCAATCCTCACCAATTTACATACTTTTTTGTTGCCATAAATTTGTTTTCTAATTACCTCATGTGGATGAACAGAATTCTAAGTCTTTATGCTACTACAGTCAAAATGAGACTCCTAAATTCTGATACAATTGTCAGGTTTTTTAAAGCCAAAACAACCTGCTCTAGGCATCCTCCTAGAAGAGCTTCTGATTCCCAAATCTGTACTGCTCTGTACATGGCTATAGCATCAGATATGTTTCCTATTGCAGTACACAGACCACGTGATTGCATTGTTTCCTTGTCTCCACTGTAAGTGCCATGAGAGCAGAACCATGCGTTCTTATTCTCTAAATTTCCAGTGTATATCACTGTGCCTGACCTACATGAGACACCCAGTGAAATATTCCAAGATTTTTTTCCTTTCTCAACTATGTTGAAGCTATGGCATCCTTCCTTCTAAGGATTTCAGTAGATAGAATTATTGCACATGTTATATACTTTTACCAGAGAACTTGCTTCTCTCCCATGACCAGAAGTAAATGCAAATCCATGAAAGACAGAGAAAGTAAAATGGAGGGAGCATATATTACCAGAATGCAAAAAGGAGGGTTAAGTACAAGCAGGCTTCAACATGGTGAAACTTACATTTAATTTTTTTCTTGTATGTAGGTTAGTCAAGTTCAAACACATTTTTGATAAGCAAAATCTATTATAATTTTTTCTAGTTTCCCAATGCAGTTAATCTTTTATGATGCAAATACTGACCACTGACAATGAACAATAATAGCAACAGACGAGGTCACTTTCTCTTTAAGCTTACCAGATCCTGTGCTGGACATTTTTACATGTGTTTTTCTTTACAGTATAGGCACTTGACATTTAGAAAGGTTATCAACTTGCCCAAATTTGCTCAGACTGAAATGTATAGCAAATTGCTTTTTGTTTTATTTTGTAGGAGACTGTTTTGAATATAGGTCTATATGACTACAAAATCATTGTTCTCTTCATTACACAAAGAAATCATAATACTAACAATCATGAAAAACCACAAAAACAATGAAACTGAATAAGAATGCATTTAAAATCTTTATTGCTGCTACTTGACTATTACGCACACACAAATAAGTTTACTAGGGGCAAATGAGTAGAAACAGTATAATACAGTGAAACACCTCTGAACTGATCATTAGATTACTAATCTTCTAATGCAATTACTTCTACAACTAGCCATATAATCTTGTATAAATTGTGTAATCTCTACAACCTTAGTTTACTGACCTGTAAGCACAAGCTAATTCTGTGTCCTAATCTGTAGTTTTAAATCGCTGTTTACCATAAATAAATGTTCAATTCTAGTACCATGAACAAATGTCAAAGAAGCCCTAACTTGGGACTTCTCTGTTATACAGCGGCTAAGACTCCATGGTCCCAATGCAGGAACCTAAGTTTAATTCCTATTCAAGGAACTAGATCCCACATGCCACAACTAAGAGTGAGAGCAGCCAAGTAAATTAAATAAATATTTTTAAAAAATGCAAAAAGCCTTAACTTGGCTACCCAATATATCCAAATGCCAACTCACCAAAAAGTAAATGCAAAAGTAAAACTAAAAATACTCTTTTATTTTTAACTTTTCAGCCATCTTCTACATCGTTAAGGTTTTATTATTGATATATGTAACAAATTTTCTGATTACTCCTTTCAAATGATTTGAAGATGACAATTTTGAGTACTCCCTCAGGATACTATCCACTTCGTTCACCAGGAATAACACATTTTCAATGATCTGCCCCCTTACTGCCTACTTCTCTAGCTTCAATTTCTCACTATTCTCAACTGTCTTCTAATGGTATTGCTTTCTCATTACTTATATGTATTTTTCCTCTTCTCTTATCTCTGTAAAATTTTTCTGCCCTCCTTCTCCAACTGGTGAGCTCTACTTACCTTTAAATATTTAGCTCAGCACCACCTTCTCTTAGGAGCCTTCCCTAAGCCCCCAGAGGGAATTAAACTCTCTCCTGCATTCCCATAGCCCCCTGTGTACACTTCCATTGCTGCATAGAACATATACAGTGCATTGGCTTGCATATCGACCTAAGCCATAAGCTCCCTCTACTTAGCTCAGAATGTGACATACAGGAGGCAGTCAATAAACTTTTGGAATCCTTGATTGAATATCAAATGATTAAAAATCTGTCATCATTTCCAGGTTTTTTATAGGCAAGAGGGTCACAGCAACAGTCAAGTTATTGAAACGCAGAAACCTCAAGCAGTAATCCCACTCCCCGACGCTGGAGTCTATATTATTGAAGTTCGAGCGTATGGTGAAGGAGGGGATGGAACCGCTAGTTCCCAAATCAGGGTCCCATCATATTCAGGTAAGTTTTGACACAATAGGCTTAAGCTGATAACCACTAACATTAACATGAGGTAAACCTCATCAAAATTAACATGATGGATTGCATGGTTCAGAGACTTTCACGGTTCTCTACTCTTATCCTCTGTTATATGCAAGCACGCTCCACTGCTCATTTGGGTCCAACTCTTTGCCACCCCATGGACTGTAGCCTGCCAGGCTCCTCTGTCCATGGGATTTTTCAGGCAAGAATAGTAGACTTGGTTGCCCTTTCCTTCTCCAAGGGATCTTCCCAACCCAGGGATCAAACCCAAGTCTCCTGCATCTGCTGCAATGGCAAGCAGATTCTTTACCACTGAGCCACCTGGGAAGCCAGATTACTATACGATCCTCTGATTAATACAAACCATGGCCACCCACCCACAACTGTGAAATTTCCACACATCTCAGAAGGAGTTAACATTCTCATCAAAATATCTTTATTTATAAAATTCCTGTCTTCCCTGACCGCAAGTAGTACCCCGCCAGCCATGTGGGCTTTGCAATGCTGCTTTTAAACCAGTTTTGCTCTTGTTCAGTTGTAAAGTCATGTCCAACTCTGCAACCCCATATACTGCAGTATGCCAGGCACCCCTGTCCTTCCCTGTCCATCTCCCAAAGTTTGCTCAAACTCATGTCTATTGAGTCAGTGGTGCCATCCAACCATCTCATCCACTGTCATCCCCTTCTCCTCTTGCCTTCAAACTTTCCCAGCCTCGGGGTTTTTTTCCAGTGAGCTGGCACTTTGCATCAGGTGGCCAAAGTATTGGAGCTTCAGCATCAGTCCTTCCAATGCATGTTCATGGTTGATTTCCTTCCAGGGTTGACTGGTTGGATCTCTTTGCTGTCCAAAAGTCTTCTTCAGCAGCACAGTTCAAATGCATAAATTCTCTGGCATTCAGCCTTTTTTATGGTCCAACGCTTGTATACATACATGCCTACTGGAAAAATCATGGCTTTGACTTCACAGACCTTTGTTGAGAAAGTGATGTCTCTGATTTTTAACATACTGCCTAGGTTTGTCATAGCTTTTCTTCCAAAGAGCAAGCATCTTTTAACTTCATGGCTGCAGTCACCATCTGCAGTAATTTTTAAGCCCCAGAAAATAAAGTCTGTCACTATTTCCACTGTTTCCCTGTCTATTTGCCATGAAGTGATGGGACCAGATGCCATGATCTTAGTGTTTTGAATGTTGAGTTTTAAGCAAGCTTTTTCACTATCCCCTTTCACCTTCTTCAAGGGACTCTAGTTCCTCTTCATTTTCTGCCATTACAGTGGTATCATCTTCATATTTGAGATTGTTGATATTTTTCCCCAGCAATCTTGATTCCAATTTCTGCTTCATCCACCATGGCATTTCGCATGATATATTCTGCATATAAGTTAAATAAGCAGGGTGACAATACATAGCCTTGATGTACCCTTTCCCAATTTTGAACCAGTCCGTTGTCCCATGTCCAGTTCTAACTGTTGTGTCTTAACTCACATACACATTTATCAGAAGGCAGGTCAGGTGGTCTGGTATTCCCATCTCTTTAAGAATTTTCCACAGTTTGTTGTGATCCACACAGTCAAAGGCTTTGGTATAGTCAATGAAACAGAAGTAGATGTTTCTCTGGAATTCTCTCACTTTTTCTATGATCCAGCAGATATTGGCAATTTGATCTCTTGTTCCTCTGCCTATTCTAAATCCAGCTTCTACATCTAGAAGTTCTTGGTTCATATACTGTAGAATCTAGTGTGAAGGATTTTGAACAATACCTTGCTAGCATGTGAAATGAGTGCAACTGCATGGTAGTAGGAACAATTTTTGGCATTGCTCTTCTTTGGGATTGGAATGAAAACTGACCTTTTCCAGTCCTGTGGCCACTGCTGAGTTTTCCAAATTTCCTGGCATATTGAATGCAGCACGTTAACAGCATCATGTTTTAGGAATTGAAATAGTTTAGCTGGAATTCCATCACCTCCACTAGCTTTGTTCATAGTGATGCTTCCTAAGGTCCACTTGACTTCACACTCCAGGATGTCTGGCTCTAGGTGAGTGACCACACCTTTGTGATTATCAGGGTCATTAAGATCTTTTTTGTATAGTTGTTCTGTGTATTCTTGCCAACTCTTCTTAATCACTTCTGCTTGCATTATATCCTTAACGTTTCTGTCCCTTATTGTGCCCATCTTTGCATGAAATATTCCCTTGGTATCTCAAATTTTCTTGAAGAGATCTCTAGTCTTTCCCATTCTATTGTTTTCCTCTATTTCTCTGTATTGTTCCTTTAAAAAGACTTTCTTATCTGTCCTTGCTATTCTCTGGAACTCTGCATGCAGTTGGATTACCTTTCCCTTTCTCCTTTGCCTTTCACTGTTGCTCTAGCTTAATATATCCCTTTCTCTATTGTAGTGACTGACTTTATGATTAGATATTGCACAGTGAGGGGAAATTTTAAAGGGAATTTTTTAAAAATTAAGATATTATTAGGTTTATTGATTTCAAAATAAATTATAAATTTCATTGCATTTTTTCTTTTTCCAGCTTTATTTGGAAATATAATTGAAATTTAACATTGTGTAAATTTAAGGTGTACAAGAGTGGATATGATACACTTATATATTATAGATCTGTACACAAATATATTGCAAAAATATAGCTAATACCTCCATCAGGCCATATAATTGCTAATTCTTCCTTGAGGTGAGAACATTTTGAATTTACATTCTTAGCAACCTTCAAATATATATTACATTTTATTAATTGCAATCATGATGCTGTATACTAGATCACTAGAACTTATTTGAACATCATTATTATTATCAGCAATATTAATAATTTCTAACTTTTAGTGAGCCCTTGCTGTAAGTCTGACACAATCATAAATGCTTAACAACTTCTTTAATTTTCTTAACAATCTATGAGGTAGGTGGCATTTTTTTGTTTTATGGAGAAAATTTAAGTAATTTACCTAAGATCATACTATAATTAATACTATTATTAATACTAAGAAGAAGAACTGGAATTCACACCCACTGCCACCATTATTATATCAGCAAGAGAAAACTGATTAAAAGAAGGGATATTTTACAAATTCAGAAGAAAGTAATCATTTCATTGAGTTTGTGAAAAGAAAAAGAAAAAGATTACATTAAAGGCATAAATCTCTCATTGAAAAAATATTAGGCAATTTTTATGAAAGCTTTAAATAAAAAATGTTTAAAGTACATTTATTTAATGGGTAATTATGAGCATTATTATTTGGGCTTCTGTGGTGGCTCAGATGTAAAGAATGTACCCACAATGCAGCAGACCTAGGTTCCACCTGCAGTGCGGGAGACCTGGATTCGATCCCTGGGTCAGGAAGATCCCCTGGAGAAAGGCATGGCAACCCACTCCAGTACTCTTGCCTGGAGAATCCCATGGACAGAGAAGCCTGACAGGCTATAGTCCGTGGGGTCACAAACAGTCAGACACGACTGAGTGACAAAGCATAGCACAGCACGTGAGCACTATTTATTGAGCAATCATTCTGAAGTAAAATTATCAATTTTTATGTTTCAGTTGATAATACTTTGTCCAGTCAACGCATTTCCTGAGCTTTAATAACGTGCAATCTCCTGGTATTGTCTTAGACCCATAAAACAGGAGCAACAATAGGTTTCATTCTTATCTCTTTTCTAAAACCCAAAAGCCTAAGAAGCGAAATGACTGCTCAAGTGAAATAGTTAATTAATTTTATATCTGAGACTAGAAATTGATTCAGTGTTTTTTTGTTGCTTGTGTTTTGCTATGCTGAAATAGCATGTTTTTCTTTCATGGATTCTATGTGGAATTTGAGATATAGACCCTACTTAACATTCTGAAAGTGAGATTTTTTTTTGTACAAGTGTCATGTAAGTTGATTTAACAAGGAGGCAGCCACTCTCATATAAATAGAAAGAATTCTTTCATAGTTTTTATTTATTATGCATGCACACTCCAGTGAGGCTTTGCCATCAAACCTTTCTTATAGCTCACATGTGGCCATGCACTTCACAATGATCCCATTTTATACAAGTTGAAATATATGTAACATTCTCCAATATGTTGATTAATAGATTTTATTAGCACCTTAGCTGTAAAAATTTTCAAAGGAAAGATTTGCTGCTTTGAATGTATGTATGTGTGGTTTACAAAACACAGGTTTCTTCAGTTCTTAAATATGTCTAGAAAATAAACTGAGAGTCTATCCTGTAACAAAAATCACACCCAGAATCCTGTTACACTCAATCTGGCCAGATAGGAAATCTTGACAGAAAGATGATTCTAAAAATTGGTTAGTACATTTTATTATTAATCTATAAGTAATATTATATTAATTAGTATATTAATCATTAATAAATTAATTAATATTAATATATATCTATTAATCATTTAATAGAGATAATACATAAAAGCATCTCTTTCCCCTAATCCCTAACTCAATGACTTTAAACAAGTTTCTATCATCTTTTAGAGCCCCAGTATCATCTGCAACACTGGAATAAACAAGAGCATGTACTGCATAGGAATGTTGTGAAGATCAAATAAGATAGTCTGTATAAAGGGCTTAGTACAGTACTTGGCATATAGTAAGCATTCGTTAGAAATCAATCATGATGATGATATGTCCCAAGACCTCTGGCTTGAATAATCGTTCCAGAAAATCTAAGAATGATACTTAGTTTGTGAATTTATGGAGCTATCAAAACTACTTCACAAAAATCCATCCAAATTAGTGAGTTTAATCAAGCAGCCACCCCAATACATTAACTACATACAATGCTTTTGTCTCAAGATGGAAGTCATGTCCGAATCTTTGCAACCCTCTGGACTGTAGACTGCCAGGCTCCTTTGTCCATGAGATTCTCCAGGCAAGAATACTGGAAAAGGTTGTCATTTCCTCCTCCAGGGGATCTTCCCAACCCAGGGATCAAACCAGCATCTCTTATGTCTCCTGCATTGGCAGGCGGGTTCTTTCTCAGTAGCGCCACCTGGGAAGCCCTGGCAAGAGTAATGAAAGATGCCTCTTCTTTGCCAAGTTTGGTGTGAGAATCTCGATTCAAACAAATCCAGGATTTAAGCCTACTCATTGTAAAATCAATTAAAGATCCATACATAAATTAAATAATATTTTATGATTAAATTTAAAAATTTACTTCATTGAATTATGAATTCTAGTTGCCACAAATTTTGCTAACTATTTTTATTCCATTTCCTGAATTTTGCACTATAGAGAGTATTTTATTCACACACCTGGAATTTGGGATGTTTTCCATCAATGCCTCATTGTTGAAAGTCACACTTAGATATATTTGTTTTAGATATATTTGATTGATGTTTTATATATATTTGATTAGATATATTTGTTCAAGGTGACACGGCCTTTTAAACACACTATTCCATATACACTTCTGCCCTCGGTATATCTTTTGAGAACCCCAGACAACCTCTTGTTTCCTAAACACAAGGAATGCTCTCATCAGAAACAGGATTGATGCTGCATTCATTTGTCTTAACATACCTAAAAAATGAGTTTATCCTAGCTCAGGCAAAGCCAAAATAATTCTGTCCATTTTAATGCTTCTCCTTTTCACAGGTGGGAAAATTACTAGTGCTCAGTCAGCCCTCCACACTCTCTCCATGTCCTCATCAGTAACGTTGCTTTTGGCATTGATGATTCCTTCAACCTCTTGGTGAAAACTTCAGACTTAATTTAATTTTCTTTGCTTTAGCTTGATAACTACAGTGAATAGAATAGTAATGTAACTGGAAACTCAGGACCTTGAGATGAGCGTTAAAAACTTGGAACTATATATGGTGCACTTATAAGAGATTGAGGGGAATATTACTTATCCATCAGTTTTTTGTTTTTTGGTTTTTTTTGGTTTTTGTAAGTGGAGAGGACAGTTCTTGGTCCAATAAAAATATGCAGATTGTATGTAATGAATTTTTGTAAATAAAAGTAATTTCTGTCAAATGTATTCTTTACTTTTTTAGTATGTTGGAATTTGATTTTATATCTGATGACCCTGAGTGTGTGCCATCCATTTGTTAAGTAAGTGGTCTCTAACAGATCTGTTTCAAACACAAATACAAAACAGAATGAAAAATTCACTTAATACTCCAAGTCTACTGTTTGTCGTTTTTCCTTCATCTGACTATACCAATAGACAAACCAGCAAGAGATATGAAAAGATACTTCAATTGTGTGGTCAATTATAGGATAGTACACAAAAATTTTCCCACAAAAATAGTGTATGATTGCATTATAAAATAGCAAAATTTGTCAAATGCTATTCTATATGCATCCCTAGAGCCAGTTATTAGGGTAGGGAGTAAGCCATTTACATTAGTGCAAGGTAAATAGAAAGTGAGTCCAAATGAACTGAAGTGCTATTGTTTTCATCAAGTACTATGTTATCTAGCTGAAAATATAATAAATGTTTATTTTTAATAACAAAAGATAATTTAGAGTCACTATATATACATGTATAGATGATCACTAAAGGCTGCAGATACTGACATGCTGCCAAGGGTGCTAATTTGAATATGAATAGAAGACAGAGCTTTCCCATTTCCCCACCTATTGCCAAAAAAAGGTGTTGAATTAGGCCCAAGGTTTTCTTGTAACTGCAAATAACTTTCAAGACAATGAAACTTTGTTCTGCAAGTAGTTTTACATACAGATAGTCTATGGATTAAAATGGTGAAGCATAACAAATGTTGATATTTTTAAACAATTCCATGCATTACACGCCATTAATAAAATCTTACTGACTATTAAAATAGAGGACCTCCTGGATAAGTTGACTTTTTTTTTTAATTAAGCTGTGTGTGGAAACATGACCTCAGTACAGGGGCTCAGCTATTTCTCCCAGCCGTATACTGCTTGGGAGGTAATACCCATTTACTATTTGAGGATCAAGTTGAATATAAGTGATCTTCGGTAATTGTTGCAAACTGAGGTGAAAGTTTTACATGTGATAATTTCTTACATTCTAACAAATATGAAAACAGCCAGAGTTCACATTAGACCCAAGAAGATGCCTGAAGGGATAGTCATTGCAAAGTCATATGCCAAAAAACTGCCTGAAGAAACTACCACTTTACAGGTGGTGTTATTCTGAGAACAAAAATTGACTCCTTTCTTTTTCTTTGTAAATTCTAAACCTGTTAATTCTCACATTTTTAATAGCAAGCAAAATGAGGCAGTATTGAGCTCAAATTGTTAGCTGTAGAGATTAATCCTTATAGAACCAGAAGAAAGATGAGAGTTTCTGTTCTGAACATCCTCAGAGACTGGTTTCAGAGACACAGGACCACTGTTTGCGTTAGTTACTCACTCTCTTTGAAGGGAATTATGTCCAAGACACCCGTAAACAAACAAGAAGTGATTAAGAAGACTCTTTTGGTATCAGAGAAGGCAATGGCCCCCCACTCCAGTACTCTTGCCTGGAAAATCCCATGGATGGAGGAGCCTGGTAGGCTGCAGTCCGTGGGGTCACTAAGATTTGGACACGACTGAGCGACTTCACTTTCACTTTTCACTTTGATGCATTGGAGAAGGAAATGGCAACCCACTCCAGTGTTCTTGCCTGGAGAATCCCAGGGACGGGGGAGACTGGTGGGCTGCCACCTATGGGGTCGCACAGAGTCGGACACGACTGAGGTGACTTAGCAGTAGCAGTTTGGTTAATAGATTACTGGAGTATGTTACCACAGATGGTAGATATCAAAGCCTGTGAAAAATGACAACCAAGTGGCCTTTCTTGAGCACCTCCTTTGAAGTGGAAGAGACTGGGCTTTGCATGTAGAGAGAATGCTAATTGTTTACAGTCAAATATGAGCTCTCTCAAGTATGATACAGCTTGCAAAGCAGATTGTACATCTGAAAAATGCAGCAAAAATATTAAAGAATGGGCAATAACTTTACTTCATATTTGATAAATCAAATCATTTTCTTCATTTTCCATGATGTTTCAAACGAGACAGTGGACTTTAAGAACTGAGTTATAAAAGAAAGCCCAATGAAATATAATGTCAGTATATGGAAAGTTCAACTTAACCAATATTTCTGACTAGCTGATATATGGTGTATATCTGACAGAACACTTAAATGTAGAATGTCTGAGGTATTGTTATAGGAATCAATGATATGGAATGGTTTCACTCAATATTCACATAATATGTATTTTGCATCATGAAGCTATTAAAACACAGGTTTTGAATGTTTATGTACTTATGTATTACATACTGTTACTTTGTAGAAAGCAGAACATCATTCCTTATCAAGGTACATTATACTCAGTGAGTTTTTCTTGGATGGAAGAGTAACCACGCAGTCTTAAATCACTAAAGAGACTGTATTTTTGTATGTCAGTTGAACTATGAAGAAAAAAGACTCCCATTATTAAAATTGTCATGAAACTGAATGTTTTGCATACCTAAATGAAGGTACTGTGGACCCCATGTCAAACCATTAAATATATTGTATACAGTCTGTATATATACTATATATAATGGTATATACCATGTGGAAGGCACAGTCAGATAACAGTTCTGTGTACTGTTCTTGTAACATTAGATCTTTTTAATAAATAATTCTCTTTTTATTGACTTTTATCTTCTCTCCTGTCAGCTACATGAATAACATTATTTATTTTATGCAGACCACACTATGGTCATGATTATGGTGGTGCTTTCACACTGAAAATATCATTATATTAGGACTTTGCATCCTGTGATTATCTTAAATTGAAAAATCTTTATAGAGGTCCATAATAGTTCCAACTTGAAAACTGGAAGCTATGTCAAAGAACAAACCAAGCGAAGAAGAAGTACAAATGAGATAAATTCAGACTTAAACTCTTGATTTATTTCTTCTCAAGAAGAAGACTTCATTAAATGCATTTTGTAAAGAGTTTGTTAAATACACATTTCTGCTTTTTTAAAGAGCATTATATCCCAATCTGGGCTTCACTGGTAGCTCAACAGTAAAGAATCTGCCTGCAATGCAAGAGACCTGGTTTCAATCCCTGGGTTGGGAAGATCCCCTGAAGAAGGGCATGGTAACCCACTCCAATGCTCTTGCCTAGAGAATCCCACGGGCAGAGGAGCCTGGTGGGTTGCAGTCCATAGGGTTGCAGAGCTGGACACACTGAAGCGACTAAGCAGCAGCAACATATCCAAATCTATATCAGGTACAATTCTCATAGACAGCATTTATGCTCCCTCTTTTGTGCTTCCTTAGTACCATGTATACATCTCTATTATACCAATAATTACATGATGTTACAATGATTTGTGTATAAATGTTTCATCTCCACTAACTAGGTTATGAAATCCTCCAAGGGAGACTAAATTATGCTCATTTTTTGATTTCTCTCACTAGTGTCCATATAATACCTAACACATATCAAGTGAGTAATTGATTGGATTTAGTTCCATGTTCAACTTTAAATTTTGTTTAGAACAAGCTTCCAAAAGCCTGAGCAGTCATCCAAATCACCTGGGAACTCAAATCCTGGAGACAGATTCAGTAGGTCAGAGACAAAGGAATGCTTATTTTCAAAATCTTATCAAACACAGAATAATACAGTTCTATTGAAAGGAATTTGTCAAGAACTAGTAAAATTTTATATGGATTTACCCTTTGACCTAGCAATCTCATGTCTAGGGATCTATTTTTAAAATAGACTACAAAAAATATGCAATTTTAGGTGAATAAATAAGTGCAGGATGATGAACATAGGCTCTCTGTTCTGGAAGAAGTGGGAAAAAATACAAACACATATTTTCTAATATTCTCTAAAAGAAATAATGGAAGAATGAACTAAAAACTAATAAACATTGTTACTTCCTAAGGAAGGGGAGAATGGGATATGGGCACAAATATACAAGTAAGCACTTTCTCAATGTACTTATTTCATAGTTTGGAACTATGTAAGTTCCAAACTATTTAAGTTTGAAACTATATACATGTTTTACATTAATTTAAAAATCAAACAAAAAGGAAAAAACAAAGTAAACTTCAAAAAATAAGAATAAATGGAAAATAATTACACTATATATCAATTAGATGATTAAAAACTTAAAAAATTTTCTTGGTAGGAGAATTACAACCACACAAATAAGTATTTCGATTCAGTATTTTGACAATATGGGATCGTCATGTCCCATGTCATATCTCTAACAAGACATACACAAGGACAAAACACACACACACACATGTTAATCTACATTCATTGGTCTTCTTGTAAGTAACATAATTGGTATAATTGTTTTTGAACCAGCCAATATATAAATTTAATGTTAAAATTATTAAAAGATTATACTTTCAGAATAAGAGTAGAAATACATACATACATAAAATAAAGCCTGTAATTTTTGCCTTAGAAATATCAGTATGAATTTAACTTTTATTTAACATTTCTTTTTAAGTGACTTGTTTATTATCTTTGTTCAATATAAAGGCTTATAAGAACAATGAACTGTAATGGACAAATAATATAAATAATGAATAAAAAATGCACAGCCTGTGGTCTCCAAATTCTATTCACCATTGAAAGAACGGAGAAATAGTTGACTTAAGGTCTCAGTAGAATGTGTACAAGATGAGATTGGGACTCCTTATCATGTCTATAGAGACTCTCACTTAAGTGGAGACAATCACTTTCCATTACAAAAGAGAGAGTAACTTGAACTCATTAAGAACAAAGACAGCAGTGGATTGAAACATGTATAAAATCTAAAAAATTATTATTTCACACTAATATATGTAAAATCATTGGTTATCTTTGCTGGATTCAACATTCACCATTCTGAGAATTGCTATAAAATACAAAGGGGGAAAGAATTTTTTGCCTTTCTTGTATGGACTGTTTCGGGACAATCAAATAATTCATGAAGCATAGCTCTACTTTACAAAATAATCACAGTTAATAAATCCAAAAGGAGTAAAAAAATTAAAAAAGAATAAATACTTTACTCAGGCAATGATCATTAGCAGATGTTAAAACCACTATGTAAATTGCTGATGAAGAACATTTCAGTGAGAGTATCAGGCTGCCATCATCTGAATCCACTGATTTTAATGTCATTGAGAGGAAGAGTCACAGACATTTCCTACATTCTGATATGACAGAATAAGATGCATACAGCACTACATCTTATTTCTTTTAATAAAATAAATTTTTACTCAGAAAAAATATATTATGCCACATGGTATGTTCTATTTTGTTTTCCAATATTTTATGTAACAGTAACAATACTGAATCATATCTTTATAAAATATGTAGTGATTCATAAACATGCAAGAATAAATTTTTATATTGAAATATATTAAATGGATCAAAATAAAATTCACTTAATAGCTGATAGCTCTCACCACGTAAAAATTAAACTTCAGTTTTAATAAGCAAATTAATTATTGCTATGTTGCCATTTCAACATTATAGAACAGTAACAATATCCTCTTGACCTGAATGTTTGAGTATGAAAAAGAAATTAGCAAGCTAAATTTTATCAACATGTGATTCAGGTGTAGCATGACATGAATATTCTGAGATGTCCAATTTCCTATCTTTATTGCTTCACTCTTTTCTAATTTTGAATTAAATCCATGACAGTTATCAGAAAAATCCTACATCTGGCCAAACATCTGTGAATTCTGTGACATACTCCAGACTAACCTCTAAAAAGAAATAATAACTACTTAGAAGACCATCGCTACAATACTTTAGAAATATTCCACTGTTAAATATTATCTGCTGCTGATGCTGCTGCTAAGTCGCTTCAGTCGTGTCCAACTCTGTGCGACCCCGTAGATGGCAGCCCACCAGGCTCCCCCGTCCCTGGGATTCTCCAGGCAAGAACACTGGAGTGGGTTGCCATTTCCTTCTCCAATTAAATATTATCTATGTGACATAAACTGACTCTCCAAAACCAATTTACTTCTCTCCCCAGGAATACAGCTAAACCTTATTTCCCAGCCTCTCTTTAACTTAAATATGGTCAAAAAACTGAGTCTCAGCGCACGGAAAGGGGTGGAAGTTTTGTGGGTTCTCTAGCAGTATCCTAACTCATATAGCCTACGTTTTGCTTTCTATGAGTACCAGCTTTCTGGTAAAGCATGAATCTTTTCAGATTGAAAAAAATAAGCATTGTTTAAAATTATATTTTTAAGTTATCATAGCTTCTATCTCAAATGTATTCCGGGTATCTCTCCTGACACAGTTAGCCTCACCTGACTCCAAGGCCCTGGGATGATGGTTCCACCTCAGTTGCCACCAATTCACTGACTCCCTTCAGGTTCCCTCAGTTTCACTGCATGGGCCCAACCAATACTTTGACCTAAGGCATCAAGTTCTACCGTTTGGTTGCCGCTCTCAAAGCCAAGCCAGTTAAGCATACCCTAGGGTTCTGGTCCCTCTCACAACTTTTGTATGCAGATAAAATGTCTCAATGTGGGACATAGATTCTGGCTTCCAAATTATTAGCCCCTGAAAGATTTTGATGATGCAAAAATAAAGTGCAAAAACTAATTGCTAGGGATGACTACTGACAAATGGCAAATGAAAGAAGAATGAGCCACTCAGATGTACTTAATCCCCTCTTTTCTCTCCTGTGTATGCCCCAAAGCATGACTTTTTAATAAAGCCTCTCTGGAGATTCCCACATGGCCACACAGATGTATTTGGCAAGGATATGTCTCCAGCTAAGCTTAACATAAAGCAAAAACCTGAGTAAGCATTATCCTACCTTGAATCCCACTTTTAATGCTTCACTTTCCATTTCCCTTACTTGTGCTGCCCTAAGATTACACCAAAATCTATTTACTAGGGAACCTGGGCTGAGACAGTTTCTATTATCCATTAAAGAGAACCATGGCTCCTTGAAGAAATAGTTGATTTGTGGTCTGAGGAAAAAATTTTTACAAAATAAGCCTTCATTGTTTAGTAGGTCCAGAAAACAATGAAATTTAAAAGATGAATAGAGTCATGATAAATAGACACAGAATCCATCGTGAAAATGTTTCCAGGGGAACTTGTTAAATAAATAAGTATCAAAACATGGTGAAACTCACCAGTTTGCAACCCCTAGTGAAATATTGGTTCAGACAACATTTATCAACGGATGCTAAAACAAACTTTTGCAAGAATGGTTGGCAAAGAATTAGACATCACACAACCAGCAGGAGAACCTACCAATTTATTTTAGCATCATTATAGTGGGCCAGTCTTACATTGTTGACCATTTGTTGTGATGTAACACGAAATATATAATACTTCAGTGAAGTATTCTTGATAAAACAAAAGAAAACTCCTGATTCCTGAAAGCAATCAACTTCCATATCTAATCACCAGTTTCAAAAACATAGGAAATAGAAAAAAATCTATTACATGAGACTATGAAAATGTAATTGACCAAATCGATAATGTTGAAAACTCTTTAGGAAAATAATGACATTCATTTCAAAGGGCAATAACATGAAGAGATAGAAGGGAAGGATTGGGTGTTCCTTGCTAAATGAGACTTAGGAAGTGAAATAAAATGCAGAGACCTCATTTGAATTATGATTCAAATAAATCCTTCCTAATAAGTGGTTTGTCTAAAAACTAGAAAAAATGGAAGGGACTAGATAGAGTATGATATACTAATTTCTTTAGATGTGATGATGTAGTTATTTTGGACAAAGTTTTTAGAAAAAGATGCGATGTGACATGATGACAAGGATTTAAAATATTTGTTTATTTAAATTGAGATGTAGTTGATATATAATATTATGTTAGTTTCATGTGTACTATGTAACAATTTGACATTTGCATACATGATATTAAAGTGATCACAAGTAAGTCTGTCCCACCTGTCCCCATAAGAAGTTATTGTAATATTTTTGACCATATAACTTATGCTATATATTACAACCCCATGACTGATTTATTAAATAACTGAGGTTTGTAGCACTTCATTCCCTTCACCTATATGACAAAACCCAACAAACTCTTCCTTCTGTCTACCACACGTTTGTTCTCTGTATCTATGAGTCTATTTTTGTTTTATTTTGTTTATTGGTTTGTTTTATTGTTATAATTACACATATAAGTGAGATTATGCAGTATTTGTCTTTTTTGGCCTGACATTTCACTTAGCATAACACCATCTAGATTTATCCACATTATCACAAATGGAAACTTTTTATTTTTACGGCTGAGTAATATTTCATTGTATAAATATACCACATCATCCTTGTCCATTTGTCTATTGATGGACATTAAGGTTGTTTCTATATCTTGGCTTTGGAGCACATATACCTTTTAAAATTAGTGTTTTTGTTATTTGGGGTAAATATCCAGAAGTAAAATTAATGAATCATGTAATAGTTCTTTATATTTTTAATTTGTTTAGAAACCTTCATACTGTCTTCTCTCATGGCTGCACCAGTTGTAATATCACCACATTACACAGATTCCTTTTTCTCCACAACCTCACCGATCTTGTTATTTGTCATCTTTTAGATGATGTCCATTCTGAAAGGTGTAAGGTGGCACCTCATTGTGATTTTGATTTTCATTTCCCTCATGATCAGTAATGTTTTGCATCTTTTCATGTGTCTGTTGGCCATCTTTATATTTTCTTTAGAAAAATGTCTATTCATGTACTTTCCTATTTTAACTCTGGTTGATTGTTTTGTTTGATGTTGAGTTATATAAACTCTGTATATTTTGTATATTAACACCTTATTAGGCATACTGCTTGCAAATATATTCCCCCATTCAGTAGGTGGCATTTTTGTTTGGTTGAGAGCTTCATTCATTGGGTAAAAACGTATTTAGATTGAAGTAATCACTTTAGTTGTTTTTCCTTTTGCTTTCTTTGCCATAGGCGACATATCAAAAAAATTCTATTGCTATGACTGATGTCAAAGATGCATTTTTGTCAAGATTAATGGTTTCAGGTCTTACATTAAAGTCTCTAATCCATTTTGAGTTTATTAGTATACATATACTGAGAAAGCAGTACACTTTGATTCTTTTATGTGTAGCTGTCCAGTTTTCCCAATACCACTTATTGAAAAGGCTCCCTTTTTCCATTGTATATTTTGCCTCATTTTTCATAGGTTAATTTACTACATGTACATCAGTTTATTTCTGCAATCTCTATTTTGTTCCACTCACCTATTTCTCTATTTTTTGTCAGGAAAATACTCTTTTCATTGCTGTAAATTTGTAGTATATTTTAAAATCAAAGAGCATGATACCCCCAGCTTTTATTTCTTTCTCAAGACTGCATTGGCTATCAGGGTCTTTTGTATTTCCATACAAATTTAGAATTGTTTCACTTCTGTGAAAATGGCAAGCCAAATTCAACAGAACATTAAGGGAATCATCATGATCAAGTGGGCTTGATATCTGGGTTGCAAACATGGTCCAACATATGCAAATTAGTAAAAGTGATATACCACATTAATATATTAATATAATAAAAGTTAAATATGTCTGATAATCTCAATAGTTGTATAAAAACCATTTGACAAAATACAACCTCTTTTCAGGATAAAAACTCTCAACAAGTTGGTTATAAAAAGGAAGGCCACATCTCCATATGTAAAAGACCGCATATGAAAATCCGACATCTAACATCATACTCAATTGTCAAATATTAAAAGCTTTTATTCTAAAAAGGGAAATAATATAAGGATGCTCGTTCTCACTACTCATATTTAACAAAGCATTGGAAGTCTTAGCAAGAATATTCAGGGGAAAAAAGGCAAGAAAGAAATGGCACTCAAATTGGAAAGGAAGAAGTCAAATTGATTTTGTTGGCAGACAATATGATCTCATGTATAGAAAATCCTAGACTACACACACCCACACAAACACACAAGCTATTAGAACTAATCAATGAGTTCAGTAAAGCTTCAAAATACAATATTAGTACATGAAATAAAGAAAACTATTTCATTTACAATAACATCTACACCAATAAAAATACTTAGAAAATCACATGTAGAAGAATAAAATTAGACTCATATCTTATACCACTCATAAAAATTAACTATGAAGTGCATTAAAGATTTAAACAAAATATGAAACCATACAACTCCTAGAAGAAATCTTAAGAGAAAAAACTCCTTAACATTGTTCTTCATGACAATATTTTGGCTGCAACAACAAAAGTACAAGCAACAGAAGCAAAAATTAAAAAATGGGACTATATCAAACTAAAAAAGATTCTTTAAAACTAAAGAAGTTATTGATAAAATAAAAAGGAAATCTACAAAACAGGAGACATGCTTAAACCAACTCTCTGCTAAGGAGTTGGTATTTAAGTTATATAAGGAATTTACTATTTAATAGCAAAACAACAAAAAAAATTCAATTAAAAATAGCAGAGGACCTAAAGAGACATTTTCTAAAGAAGATGTACAAATGGCCAAAAGTTACCTGAGAAGACGCTCAACATCAAAACAAAAATAAGAAATGTCCTCAAATGTACTGAGTGGCTATCTTTAAAAAGACAGGAGATAACAAGTTTTGGTGAGGATGTAGAGAAAAAGAACCCTTGTACATTGTTAGTAGAAATGTAAATTGGTATAGCCACTATGAAAAAAGTATGAAGGGTCTTCAAAAAAGTAAAAATAGAATTACTATATGATCCAGAAACCCCACTTCTGAGTATATATCTAAAGGAAATGAGATCAGCATTTCAGGGGGGTGGAGCCAAGATGGTGGAATAGGAGGAGATGGAGATCGCATCTCCTCACAATTAGATCAAGAATACTTCAGAACAATTCTCACAAAGCATATACTGAAAACACGTGAAGGACCTTGGACACCTAAGGGAACAAGAAAAACCACTGCACAACTGGTTAGCATATAAGAAAGAAGGGAAGGAGGAGAAAACTGGAGAAAGGACAGATCAGTGCCCCTGAGGGGGTTCTGAAGGAAAGGAGAAGTTACACACTCAGAAAATCCCACTCATAGCAAGGAGATCAGTGGGGACAGTGAGGAGTCTTTGGGGTTCCTGGTCAGAGTGGAATGCAGCAACCAGACTGTTGAAGGCAGGACAGTGTAAGACCTATGCACAGAGTCCGTGACACAGCCCTGAGCACCCAGCCTGAACTGTGTGTCTGCTAGTGAGGAAGGGATCTGGGTAGTGAACCAAGGGAGGGGACAACTGTTGGTGGTGTGGAGACAGCCTGAAGCAGCAGAAGGGAAGTGCTCCATAGCCAGGAAGGTTAACAGTGGAAGCCAGGGCCAACATGGAAGCAAGGAGCCGTTGTTGACTGGTGCGCAAAGGGCAGGGTCCCATTGCAAGGCCCTTCCCCACCCACTGGCCTAGCCACCTTGGGCAATACTGGGGTGCATACATGAGCAGGATTACCTGCCCCTCAAATTAGGGTATCCCCTACCCATTCAGACTCTGGTGAGCTTGCGAGGGCCCTGAACCTGAGCCCTGCCACCTTGGAAGCTACCTAGGGCCATACAGGTCCCAGGCTTGAGCTCTGCTTCTGCCAAAGCCTCTTCTGGCCTTTCAGTTCAGGTGGACCTGAACACTACCCACCCCCTCAAAATTCTCCATAGACCAGTGGGTAAAAATGGCTCACATGTTGCCCCTGACAAAGCCTGTTCTGGCCACATGGGTCCAGGCAGTGCAAATATCACCCCCTCCAAAGCCTCCTCTGGCTAAGCTGTCCCCTGCTGACACACCCCTCCAAAGCCTGCACCTGAGCTGGCCTTCCTGGGCACAAATGCTCTGGACCAGCTTCAGAAGTACATTCTTTACTGTCTGACCCACTAGGGAAATCCTGGTGAAAGGAACATACACAGAGATAGGGCTGACACAGCAGATACACAGATCTATCTGGAAGTCTTGGAGGTTTCCTCCCCTTTTCTGGGGAGGAAAAGGTTGGAAGTTGCCCACCATGAAGGCAACACACTAATAGCAGAGGTATCAGGAAATGCTTTTATTTTTTTATTTTCAATTTATTTTATTTTTTGGGTGTGGTGGGGTTTTTTTTTGTTATTTTTTCATTTCATTCTTTCTAACATATTTTGTCTTCTAATTTCATTTAATTTTGTGCTATTATTCTCTATTTTGTCATCTATTTTTTTCTTTTTGTTTTTTATTTTTGTTGCTGTCATTTATTCTTTTGATTTTTTTATGTTGTTTGCTTTCACTTCGTTTTTTATTTTGCTGTGTTTTTTTCTCTTTCTTTTTGTTTTTCTATTTGTTATTGTCATTTTTGTTGTTTCTTCTCTTAGTTTTCTCTTATTTTATTTCTCTTTTATGTTTAGTCTTCTGCTTAGGTTAGTTTTGTTTTTATTATTGGTTTTTATTTTGGGCTCACTTATTTGGGTGTCTTGTTCTTTTGCTTTCTTTGTTATTTTTCTTTGTTGTTCTTGTTAGCTTCTTGATTTATTTTTTTCTTTGCTTGGATTTGTTTATTATTTGTCTTGGATGTCATTTGTCTGTTTTATTGGGGGTTTTTTTGTTTGTTTGTATGTTTGTTTCTTTTTATTTTTCTTTGATCTTGTTTTATTATTTGTCTTGAGCTTTGTGGGGTTTGTTGTGGGTTTTTGTTTGTTTGCTTGTTTTGGTTTATTTGTTCTGCTGTATGACTTGCCATGTCATGCTTCCCAGGCAGGGGGTCAGGCCTGAACACCTGTGGTGGGAATGCTGAGTACAAGTCACTGGACTACCAGAGAATTTCGGGCCCCAGGGAAAATTAATCAGTGCGAGCTCTCCCAGAGGTCCTCATCTCAGCACCAAGACCCAACTCCACCCAATTGCCTGTAAGCCCCAGTTCTGGACACCTCAGACCAAACAACCAGCAAAACAGAAACATAGCCTCACCCATCAACAAAAGTGAGATGACAGAGAAATATGTTCCAGAGGAATGAGCAAAGTAAAAATCTAAAAGACCAAATAAATGACAAGGAAAGAGGAAATCTACATGAAAAAGAATTCAGAGTAGTAATGGTAAAAATGATCCAAAATCTTGGAAATAGAATGAAGGTACAGATGAAGAGAATATAAGAAATGTTTAACAAGGATCTAGAAGAACTAAAGAACAAACAGTAACGAGCAACACAATAACTAAAATGACAAATACAGTAAAGGGAATCAATAGCAGGATAACTGAGACAGAAGAATCAGTAAGTGAGCTGGAAGATAGAACAGTGGAAATAACTGCCAAGGAGAAGAATAAGCACAAAAAAATGAAAAGAAATGAAGACAGTCTCAGAGACCCCTGAGAAAATGTTAAGCGCATCAACATTTGAATTATAGGTATCCCAGAAGAAGAAGAGAAATAGAAAGGATCTGAGAAAATATTTGAAGATTATACCATTGAAAACTTCCCTAACACGTGAAAGGAAATG
Organism: Giraffa tippelskirchi; assembly: GCF_054371585.1. NCBI lineage: Eukaryota > Metazoa > Chordata > Mammalia > Artiodactyla > Giraffidae > Giraffa > Giraffa tippelskirchi. The sequence goes on along the minus strand of NC_137285.1, from coordinate 86,021,359 downwards.
GCTGCCCAAGTCCAGGAAGTGTAGATAGTCCTATACAGGATAAACCCAAGGAGAAATATGCCAATGTACATATATATCAAACTAACAAAAATTAAACACAAAGAAAAAATATTAAAAGCAGCAGGGGAAAATCAACAAATAACATACAAAGAAATCTTAATAAGGTTAACATCTAATTTTTCAGCAGAAACTTTGCAGGTCAGAAGGGAGTGGTAGGATATATTTAAAGTGATGAAAGAGGAAACTTACAACCAAGATTACTCTACCCAGCAAGGATTTCATTCAGATTCGATGGAGAAATTGAAAGATTTACAGACAAGCAAATCTAAGAGAATTCAACACCACCAAACAAGCTTTACAACAAATACTAAAGGAACTTCTCTAAATAGGAAACACCACAGAAGAAAAATACCCACAAAAACAAACCCCAAACAATTAAGGAAATGGTGTTACAAACACATATACGTTAATTATCTTAAATGTAAATGTGTTAAATGTTCCAACCAAAGACAGAGACTGGCTGAATGGATTCAAAAACAAGACCTGTATATATGCTATCTATAAGAGACCCACTTCAAACCTAGGGACACATATAAACTGAAAGTAAGGAAGTGGAAAACAATATACCATGCAAATGGAAATCAAAAGAAAGCTGGAGTAGCAATACTCTTAAAAGACAAAATAGACTTTAAAATAAAGACTATTACAAGAGACAAGAAGGGACACTACATAATGATCAAGGTATCAATTAAAAAAATACAATAATTGTAAATATTTATGCACCCAATATAGGAGAACCTCAATATAAGGGCAAATAATAACAAACTAAAAAGGGAAATTGACAAAAACACAATAATAGTGGAGAAATTGAACATCCCACTATACCAATGGAAAGCTCATCCAGACAGAAAATTAATAAGGAAACATAAGCCTTTAATGACACATTAAACCAGGTAGACTTCCTTGATATTTACAGAACATTCTGGCTTCCAAGGTGGCTCAAAGGTAAATAATCCACTTTCCAATGCAATCCAATGCAGGAGACGCTGAAAATGTGGGTTTGATCCCTGCGTAAGGAAGACCCCCTAGAGGTGGAAATGGCAACTCACTCCAGTATTCTTGACTGAAAAATTCCGTGGACAGAGGAGCCTGGTGTGACATAGTCCGTGGGGTCACAAAGAATCAGACATGAGTGAGCAACTGACCACACACACATGAACATAGACCCTTCCATCTGAAAGCAGCAGAATATCTTTCCTCTCAAATGAAGCATTCTCCAGGATAGATCACATTTTTGGCCACAATTCAAGCCTCAGTAAACTTGAGAAAATTGCAATAATATCAAGTATCTTTTCTGCCACAGTGCTATGAGATTAGAAAGCAATTACAGGAAAAAACACAAACACAGGGAAGATCAACAGTATGCTACTAAATAAGAAGAGAATAACTGAATGAGGAACCCCAGGGTTAGTAGAAGGAAAGAAATCATAAAAATCAGAGCAGAAATAAATGAAAAGGAAACAAAGGAGACTATAGCAAAAATGAACAAAACTAAAAGCTGGTTCTTTGAAAAGAAAAATAAAATAGACAAACCATTAGCCAGACTCATTAAGAAAAGAAAGGAGAAGAATCAAATCAACAAAATTAGAAATGAAAATGGAGAGATCACAACAGACAACAGAGAAATACAAAGGATCATAAGAGACTACTATCAGCAACTATATACCAATAAAATGGACAACTTAGAAGAAATAGACAATTTCTTAGAAAATAACTTTCCAAAACTGAACCAGGAAGAAATAAAGAATCTTAACAGAGCCATCACAAGCATAGAAATTGAAACTGTAATGAAAAATCTTCCAACAAACAAAAGCCCAGGACCAGATGGCTTCAAAGGTGAATTCTACCAAAAATTTAGAGAAGAGCTAACACCTGTCTTACTCAAACTCTTCCAGAAAATTGTAGAGGAAGATAAACTGCCAAACTCATCCTATGAGGCCACCATCACCCTAATACCAAAACCAGACAAAGGTGCCACACACACACACACACACACACACACACACACACACACAAACTGCAGGCCAATAACACTGATGAAGATAGATGCAAAAATCCACAACAAAATTCTAGCAAACAGAGTCCAACAACATATTAAAAAGATTGTATATCATGACCAAGTGGTCTTTATCCCAGGGATGCAAGGATTCTTCAATATTCTCAAATCAATCAGTGTGACACACTACATTAACAAATTGAAGGATAAAAACCATGTGATTATCTCAATAGATGCAGAGAAAGCCATTGACAAAATTCCACACCCATTTATGATAAAAATTCTCCAGAAAGCAGGCATAGAAGGAACATACCTCAACATAATAAAAGCCATATATGATAAACCCACAGCAAACATCCTCAATGGTGAAAAATTGAAACCATTTCCCCTAAAGTCAGGAACAAGACAAGGGTGCCCACTCTCACTACTACTATTCAATATAGTTTTGGAAGTTTTAGCCACAACAATCAGAGAAGAAAAAGAAATAAAAGGAATCCAGATTGGAAAAGAAGAAGTAAAGCTCTCACTGTTTGCAGATGACATGCTCCTCTACATAGGAAACCCTAAAGACTCCACCAGAAAATTACTAGAGCTAATCAATGAATATAGTAAAGTTGCAGGATATAAAATTGACACAAAGAAATTCCTTGCATTCCTATACACTAACAACGAGAAAACAGAAAGAGAAATTAAGGAAACAATCCCATTCACTATTGTGATGAAAAGAATAAAACACTTAGGAATAAATCTACCTAAAGAAACAAAAAACCTATCTATAGAAAACTATAAAACATTGATGAAAGAAATCAAAGATGACACAAATAGATGGAGAAATATACCATGTTCATGGATCGGAAGAATCAATATAGTGAAAACGAGTATACTATCCAAAGCAATCTATAGATTCAACACAATCTCTATCAAGCTACCAACGCTATTTTTCACAGAACTAGAACAAATAATTTCACAATTTGTATGGAAATACAAAAGACCTCAAATAGCCAAAGCAATCTTGAGAAAGAAGAATGGAACTGGAAGAATCAACCTGCCTGGGTTCAGACTATACTATGAAGCTATAGTCAAGGCAGTATGGCACTGGCACAAAGACAGATATATAGATCAAGGGAAAAAGTAGAAAGCCCAGAGATAAATCCACACATCTATGGACACCTTATCTTTGACAAAGGAGGCAAAAATATACAATTGAAAAAGATAATCTCTTTAACAAGTGGTGCTGGGAAAACTGGTCAACTACCTGTAAAAGATTGAAACTAGAACACTTTCTAACACAATACACAGAAATAAACTCAAAATGGATTAAAGATCTAAATGTAAGACCAGAAACTATAAAACTTCTAGAGAAAAACAGGCTAAATACTCTCTGACATAAATCACAGCAAGATCCTCCATGATCCACCTCCCAGAGTAATGGAAATAAAAGCAAAAATAAACAAATGGGACCTAATTAAATGAAAAGCTTTTGCACAATGAAGGAAACTATAAGCAAGGTGAAAAGACAGCTTTCAGAAAGGGAGAGAATAATAGGAAATGAAGCAACTGACAAAGAATTAATCTCAAAAATATACAAGCAGCTCATGCAGCTCAATTCCAGAAAAATAAATGACCCAATCAAAAGATGGGCCAAAGAACTAAACAGACATTTCTCCACAGAAGATATACAGATGGCTAACAAACACATGAAAAGATGCTCAATATCACTCATTATCAGAGAATTGCAAATCAAAACCACAATGAGGTACCATCTCACGCTGGTCAGAATGGCTGCTATCCAAAAGACTACAAGCAATAAATGCTGGAGAGGGTGTGGAGATAAGGGAACCCTCTTACACTGCTGGTGGGAATGCAAACTAGTACAGCCACTATGGAGAACAGCCACCATGGAGATTCCTTAAAAAACTAGAAATAGAACTGTCATACAACCTAGCAATCCCACTGCTGGGCATACACACTGAGGAAACCAGAATTGAAAGAGACGCGTGTACCCCAATGTTCATTGCAGGATTTTACAATAGCTAGGACATGGAAGCAACCTAGATGTCCATCGGCAGACGAATGGATAAGAAAGCTGTGGTACATATACACAATGGTGGATTCTCGTCAATGTATGGCAAAACAAATACAATATTGTAAAGTTAAAAAATAGAAAATAAACTAATTTAAAAAAAAAAAAGAACGCATCTGAATCAGTTCTAATGAGGTGGATGAAACTGGAGCCTATTATACAGAGTGAAGTAACTCAGAAAGAAAAACACCAATACAGTATATTAACACATATATATGGAATTTAGAAAGATGGTAATGATGACCCTATATGCGAGACAGCAAAATTGACGCAGATATAAAGAACAGACTTTTGGACTCTGTGGGAGAAGATGAGTGTGGGATGATTTGAGAGAATAACATTGAAACATGTATACTACCATATGTGAAATGTAAGACCAGTCCAAGTTCGATGCAGGAAACAGGGCACCCGAAGCCAGTGCACTGGGACAACCCAGAGGGATGGGATGGGGAGGGAGGTGGGAGGGGGGTTCAGGGCGGGGGCCACATGTACATCCGCGGCTGATTCATGTCAATGTATGGCGAAAACAACCACAATATTGTAAAGTAATTACCCTCCAATTAAAGTAAATAAATTAGTTTAAAAGAGATGCTAGTTTGATCCCCGGATCAGGAAGACCCCTGGAGGAGGGCATGGCAATTCATTCCTGTATTCTTGCCTGGAGAATCCCATGGACATTGGAGCCTGGCAGGCTACTGTCCGTAGGGTCACACAGAGTCAGACATGACTGAAGTGACTTAGCACACATGCAGCACACATATATATGTGTGTGTGTGTGTGTGTGTGTGTGTGTGTGTATTCAGAATAGACCTGTATATACATAATAATCACTTTGCTATACACCTGAAATGAATGCAACATTGTAAATTAACTAACTTTAATTAGAAAATTGTTTAAAAAAAAATAAGAATATAGCACAGTATTTCACGCCCTGTAAGAAAAATATCTTGTGCTCCCAAGGAGTTTTCCTATCAGTGATGCTTTAGCTGAGACTATAAAGAATCAATATAGCATAAATACAGCTTTTTATAAAGCTAAAAGAAAATTCCATACTACTTTGTTGGTTAGTGTATATCCATATTATTTAATTATTGAAAGAATAACAATGTGTCCCTGAAGCAGTATAAGAAGTCTCATTTAAAAAAAATTAATTAAACAAAAAGGAGGTAAAGAATTTCAGTTACTTCAGAAATAGAAAGAAGTAAATAAATAATTTTTCTTCACCATCTGGATTCATCTGTTTGCTCTACAAGAAACAGCATCTGACGGGCAGAGTTGTTCAGATCAAGCCCTAACATACTCCTCAATTAACTCCAACAGTGCTTTCAAAAGATGGATTTGACTTTGCCCATTTAATGAGCAAATCCAATCAGCTGCCCTGTAGGAAAAATGAAAAGCAAATATCTTTGAGTATGATAAATAACTAATTGTGGAGGGAGCTTGCAAAGCTCATCACTATAGAAGCTGTTTTATATTCAATTTCACCACTGGATTTTTTAATGGATTGATACCACTTTTTCTCTGTCCTATGAAAAACTTCCAGCTGAGACTGTCAGGAGACAGTCTGTCACAGTGGAATACTATTACCTTTCAACTGAGTCTATGGAATCAGATTCATGAGAAAATAAGTGTTCATTGTTTAAATAACCTCCGTTTGATGGGAAACTGAGGCATCACCCACCTACATAACCATCACTTTCTTGTGTGAAATGGTTCCTTTGAGATGTCTTGTAAATACTGATGCTGAGCAAATAGAACATGAATAATCTTCTCTATGTTCAAGTCAACAAAGGAACACACTGCATTATAGAATCAAAGGATCAAACATAGGTCACTAGAATGGAACAGTGGATCATATCCTATAGCCTTTGTAAGATCTTAATCCAAGCATTCCCTTAAATCCTACCAGAATTAAAAAAATAAATAAAAATAAAAACGATTGTTTATGTTACAGGCATTGAGGTACATGATTGCTATATAACTAGGGTAATGTGTCTGACAAGCTCCTCATCACCTCTTGAGTCCTAGCTCACATTTCAACTTCTCCATGAACTCTAATTCTCCACTGCTCATCTCTCCCTTCTCTGCTTGCACAGATTCACATCATGTTCATAGCACCTAGTCACATTTCCCTACAATCACCCACTTACAAGTCTATTGCTCACGATCTGTCAACTTAATCATTGCTTTATTCCCAGAGCACAGGTTAGTCCTATGATATAATGAGTCTCTCTAATCATCTATGAAATGAATAACTGAAAAAAAAAAACATATCCATGTGATGAGATGTAAAGAATCATGCTGTGCAGGTAGCATTTAGTTCACAGCCCCTGGCTAAGTCTTCAACTTATCTTGCTGAATAACCTACCTAGGAAGGAGACAACCTTGTGCTGTCCTACTGGAGTGGATACTGTTAGAATCTTTCCCTGAACAATTTTACCATTTGGTGTACACACACATACCCCAATCCCAACCTTAGTTGCTATGAATGTTGACTGAGAATAATTCACAACCGATATCTTCACCAAAGAAGGAACACCTCCCCCCTGCAACGCTGCACACCTGGTTGATTGATTGATTGCACACACACACAGAAACAAGGGAATACAAAGGGCCAGCCTCCGAGTTCAAGGTGGGGTAGGCTCTGTGGGACCATGTGTACGCCAGAGGTTCCCTGGAGGATAAGACTGAAACCAGTCTCCAAATGAGACTGAATTTCTGCTCTATTTCTCCCTCTCAAACCCTGTTTTAATTACTTCCCTCCTCCTTTAATGATCATTTGATAAAAGATCTCCATCTCAGGTTCCACGTCAGGGCGCATGTGTGCTAAGTCGCTTTAGTCGTGTCCCACTCTTTGCAACCATCTGGACTGTAGCCCGCCAAGCTCTTCTGTCCATGGGATTTCCCAGGCAAGAATACTGGAGTGGGAGGGGGTTGTCATTTCCTCCTCCAGGGGATCTTCTGGACCGAGGAAGCGAACCTGCATCTCTTAACGTCTCCTAGTACTTTGTCTCAACATAGCTGGTATTGGAAGTGGTCTAAGAAGCAGAGACTGTGACCAGGGATTCTGGAATCACTCACTCACTGGCTGGATGACAAGAAGGACCTATCAGAGGTGCTGGGTATTCTGTTTATCATTCATGGCCTAATCTAAGGTACAACTGCTAAAAACATCATCTCTTCTGGACCCAGGAGGGACACAGGCAAAAGGGAAGTGGTAGCTTGTGCAATGTCATGAGTTTGAGAGATCAAGGAGAAACAGCAACTTTAATGCCTGTGAAATTTGGTGGTTGTTCTAAAATGCCACTGATTTATTGAAGAGAGAAAATGGCCAGGCTCAGACCTATTAATCAACAATTTTAAACAAAGTGCAAGAGTCAAGGGGCAGTATTTAAAGTGATGCTCATCTCCTGCAGCCAGAAGACAGACAGAGAAAATCAGTCACTGGACATAGCTGGAAGAGAGGCAGAGCTTCAGAAAGACTGAGTTCTCAGCCCTGGCGAGTCTTCCAAGCTGCAGCAAGAGCTTTTATAAGGAAGGCCCAGAATCCTGAAACCAGACATGGGGATGTCTGGATAGATAAAAATCATTTTACCTAACAAAACCAGAATAAGGTTACTTTAATAATTAGATATAAAAAATAAACATAAGTAGATGTCAAAATCTTTGGAAATTAGTTAACTACATTTGGGGCATGGGATGTACTTGAAAACATGGCTGGTAGTATCTTTCTCTTAGATGAATAAGGTCTGGTTCTCTTAAATTTTTCTTTTTGGCAGAAATAATTCAGAAAGATGACAGAGAATATGCTGGCAATTAGCTTAATCTATAGCTTTTAAAGCTCTCCCCTGATAGCTCAGCTGGTAAAGAATCTGCCTGCAATGCAGGAGACCCTGGTTCGATTCCTGGGTTGGGAATATCCTCTGGAGAAGGAAAAGGCTACCCACTCCAGTATTCTGGTCTGGAGAATTCCATGGACTGTATACAGTCACAAAGAGTTAGACATGACTGAGCAACTTTCACAAAGCTTTTAAATGAGATAGCTCTGGATTACACTGACCGATGGAGTAGACTGGAACCACATCTGGTTATTTAAAATTGAATTATAGTCAATTAAAATCCAATAAAATTTTCAAATCATTTGCTTAGCTGCACTAGGTCTATTTCAATTGCTTTGCTCAATAGCCACACATAGCCACACATGGCTACTTTGAAGGAAAGAGCAGATAGAGGATGTTTCCATCATCAGGGAAAGTTCTGTCGAGCACCGCTGCTCCGAATCATGCAGACTTCACAAGGTAAAAGAAAGTTTTTCTTTAAGACTGATTTATATGTATAAGAGCTAACTGCACTTATGCCTACATTAGGGTGTATGGACCTTAATTGTTTTGCCTTTTTATTCCTCACAGACTGAGATTCAAATGAAACAATCCTTGCAGAACTTTGATCTTGTTGAATGTGACAAGAAGTGCTAGCCTACACGGTTAGCATCATTAATGAGAATATCACTTGCAAGAACTTAATAGTCATTAAAAAACATTTACATTGTACTAAGCCTTCTAATTTCCATTGGGATATTCCCTAATTATAGAAATGCAGTTCTTCAGCTATAATTTGAATATGGTGACAATGCAGAGGCCAGCTTGATCTTTTTTCATTTATTTTATAATACCATATTAATCCTTTTCCCATTTAAGCCTTCCTGTCATTAATTCTCAATTCTGCCAGCAACTTGCTATATATAGTTTATAGTCTTTATGCCGTTTACAAATGATCACATTCTTTTCATGTAAGTGGTCATATCTCAAATTTAATTTCATCAAAATTATGTCTACTTTTCCTGTTTATTTGGAATTTATTTACATTATCTTAAACAGTTGATACACAATTGCTGTTACTGGTTTGGGAATGGACTTATGTAACAACTGATAGCCTCTGTGGCTGGCAATATTATAAACTAAATAAGTAATAAAAAATTTGCTTATTTTCTGTTTGAAGTTAAGGCTAATCCTATCTCGACTCTCTAATCCAATCCGGTTTTAAAAGTTGTTCTTTATGATGATTATTTATTAATTGCACCAACATGTCAAACAGTTGTACTGTTAATAGGGCTATTGGTAGGACAATTATACTATTAGTAGGGCAATTATATTCAAAATGCAAAATCAGAACTTTTTTTCTAAAATTTACTGGATGCTCAATTGGTCATTTGACTACATTTTTCATTTTGGCAGTTATTTTGGTGTAACTTCTGCAGGGATACAGCACGTAGCAGATGTGATCATTTGGTCAGTGATAGGTCACAGGTAAAGACTAATCTACAAGCTTCCCAGGTGGCACAGTGGTAAGAATCTGCCTGCCAGTGCAGAAAACGTGGGTTCAATCCCTGGTCGGGAAGATCCCCTAGAAAAGGAAATGACAACCCACTCTAGTATTCTTGCCTGAAAAATCCCATAGACAGAGGAGCCTGGCAGGCTACCGTCCATGGAGTCTCAAAGAGTCAGACACAACTGAACATGCACGCAAAGATAAATCTATAGGATAAATATCACAAATTTATATGTTGCATATTCAAATACATAACAGTATTTAAAATATTGCAAAATAATTAGATGAAATAGAAACAAATTAAATGTTCTTTCTCGTCAGGGCTGGTTGTTTTGATGGGTGGGAAGTAATCATGAAAAATCACTGACATGCAAAATCTCAAAAACAAGACAAATAGGAATTGAACAACTTTATACAGCTCAGCTTAGCTCATCTCAGTCGCTCAGTCGTGTCTGACTCTTTGCGACCCCATGAATTGCAGCACGCCAGGCCTCTCTGTCCATCACCAACTCCCGGAGTCTACCCAAACCCATGTCCATCGAGTCGGTGATGCCATCCAACCATCTCATCCTCTGTCGTCCCCTTTATAAAGACCTCCCTTCAAGTCCAAAAAAATGTAGACAGGAATAGATTTAACAAAGAAACTTGATCTTTGGGTTAAATATTAAATGTCTGCCTGATGTGATTTCACAACTACTGATCCATTAGGCCGGGCTAGGTTTTGCTGCAGTAATAAATAATCCAGGAATCTTAGTGGCTTATAGAACAGTTTTATTTCTGGTCAGGTCGTATATCTATCAGGCATCAGCCACTGCTTTGCTCTTCACCACCTTCACTCCAGAACCCAAGCTTGTGCAGCAGCCTCTGTCTGAAACAATGTTTACGCTGGTGGCAGAGGAAAGAAAGATACGGAAAATCACAAATAGGCTTTTTAAAGCTTCTCCTAGCAAATAACACATACCACATCAATCACAATCTCATTGTCCACACCACTCTTGGGCTCACTCCTAAGGTTAGTAGAACAGAGATATATAAAATTCCCTCAAGGATGGACACAGCAAGGACAGGAAATAAAATATTTATCTACAGTACTACAAGCTACCATAACTCCCAAGTAGTCAATTCATTCCAAAATGGCAAACACATTCCTTGTGCCTGGCCTGATTGTTGAATTTCAACATATTATGTTTGGTTGATTGCCATTAAAATTTAAATATGCTACTTTCTGAAACACCTTCAGCCTGCGCTCTGAATCTGAGGAGAAATTTGCAGTTTTCCAGCTGTTCTGCAACTGAGTGTCCCAACTGCTTACCAGTAATAAAACTGATAGTTTCATTTGTTCTTGACTTCCATGTCTATTTCCCATTTCTTTTATGGACCAGAATTTGGGAGGAGGAGGAGGAGAGTGACTGATAGCCTGGGGCCCGACCTCTACTGACAGTTTCATTCATAATGCCTTCTGATCAGAGAATGCTTTTCTCTGCAAAGGAAAGCCAGCTACAAGAAGAGGATTTCACACGCTTTATCCCATTTAATCCTCACGGGATCCCTGTCCAGTATTATTATTGTCATTTAACAGGTGATGAAACTGAGACGCAGATAACCTAAGCCAATTGCTCAGAGCAGGGATTTAAACCTCTGCCCTGTCAGCTACCTCACCTTGTCCATTCTCTTTTGTGCCAAAAATGTAAGCATCCTTTAAGACCCAGGTCTGTTGTCATATTTTCATGGAAATCTGCCTCACTGTGTGTCTTCCAAACTGAGTTAGCACCGTCCTTCCCACCACTGTGTGAGCAGGCCCCCCCACCAAACTATGAGTTTCTTTAGGCTAAGTTCTTATTTACGTCATATCTTCAAGGCTCAGGACAGTGCCTGTCATTGACCTCACCATTAATATTAATAAAATGAGAATGAATAAACTGGGCATGTGGCTTCAAGCTTTGTCAAACAGTACTCAAATCAGTGTATTAAATCAGATAAGGTACGAACACAGTTGAACCTGGACAACACTGAAGAACTGAAGGATGACTAATTGGAAATCAATTAGCCTGGATCTTAATTGTTGCCCAGTCGCTACTATTGTCATCATAGCACTTTAGCTTTCATAGGTATTAAGTAAAGGGATGGGAATTGTTAGGAGCACAAAAGAGATTTTTCCCAAGGAGGAGACAGCACAGGAAATAATATAAAGAATTAGAGGTCATATGTTTGAGTGGAAAAACAAGAATTTTTAAAAGTCATTGGAGATTGAAATGAGACAGACATTAAGCGAAAGTAATATGGGCGAGGAGGCCAGATGGTGAAAGATTTCCTTTGCCAAGTTAGCTGCTAACAGTGAGAAATTCATGAGGCAGTTTCACCCCCAGACCCAGGCAATTGCAGCCCCTAGTCTAGACTGCAGGCTTCATAAAGTTCCCCGCTCTGGTCCTTGTCCAGCTGTCCCCCTCTCTGTGGGACAAGAGGTCTATAAGGCCAAGTGAACATGCCCTCCTAGAGCTCAACCCCCACCCTTCCCCTGCCCCCTCACACTCCCAGTCTCCAGTCCCTTTCCATCCTTCCATTCTAAACTATGCTCTCAGTACAGTTCAGTTCAGTAGTATCTGACTCTTTTCGACCCCATAGACTGCAGCATGCCAGGCTTCCCTGTCCATCACCAGCTCTACTCTATGCATGGCTACGCTGAGTTACTTCAATCGTGTCCAATTCTTTGTGACCCCATGGACTGTATCCTGCCAGGCTCCTTTGTCCATGGGATTCCCCAGGCAAGAATACTGGAGTGGGTTGCTGTAGGTATTTCTAATCCTGGTCTTGCCAAAACACCCTCAAATCCGCTTTAAGGGCCTGAAAGTCCCTTCCCCAGCCCCATTTTCCCAAGTACAGACCACAGTACTGGCGTGTGCATCTCTGATCATGCGGAGAACAAGGGGCCTACTGTTGGCCAAGAACAGGGTTGTGGATTAAGCTTGGACATCTGAATGTGGAGCAGAGCCAGGGTTTGAAGAGAAGCAGGAAAAATTAAGGGAGTCACAGGTCACAGGCATGGCTTTTATCTGTCCTTTACCTACAAGAAGTTAGCTTTCAAGGAGGGTGCACCTTTTAAAAATTTCACATAGTTTCTTAAACTACAAGGAATACTCGATTCCTCTATATGAATTAGGGTTTCCCTGGTGGCTCGGATGGTAAAGAATCTGGCTGCAATGCAGGAGACCTGGGTTCAATCCCTGGGTTGGGAAGATCCCCTAGAGAAGGGAATAGCAACCCACTCCAGCATTCTTGCCTGGGGAACCCCATGAGCAGAGGAGCCAGGCAGGCTATAGTTCAGGGGGTTGAAAAGAGTTGGACATGACTAAGTAACTCAGCACAGGTAAAAACGCATATATGAATTAGCATAGATATTTCTACTAAAATTAAAATTTCGTTATTTTTTACTAGTTCCTATGCTGAGTTACTTTGGCCACCTCATGCAAAGAGTTGACTCATTGGAAAAGACCTTAATGCTGGGTAGGATTGGGGGCAGGAGGAGAAGGGGACGACAGAGGATGAGATGGTTGGATGGCATCACCGACTCGATGGACATGGGTTTGGGTAGACTCCAGGAGTTGGTGATGGACAGAGAAGCCTGGCATACTGCAATTCATGGGGTCCCAAAGAGTCGGACACGACTGAGCGACTGAACTGAACTGATGCTGAGTTAATTGCCTTCCCTGAACTTTCAAGAAAGTGATCTGTCATCTAAACTTTTGTAAGCAAGAACACTAGACATCCAATATGGCAGGAAGTCTATTAGTCTTTTAAAGGCGGAACTGTAACTCCTCAGGAGATGCCTCGTCGTAAGCGTGAATGAATTTAGAGGGAACAAATACTTTCCTACTCTCTAGCTGATTTCAGTCTTGACTTTCTTCTGGAACTCAAATTCCTTTTTTGTTTTTGCTTTTTCCTTCTTAAAAACAGCTTTCTTGAGATGCAATTCATATACCACACAATTCATCCATTTGATATGCACAATTCAGCAGTTTTTAGTATATCCATGGAGTTATATAGCCATTGCCATGATCATTTTTAGTTTTTCATTACCCTAAAAAGAAAACCCATATGTATTAACAGTCTATTTCCTCCCAAGACCCCTAGACCCAGGCAACCACTGTTTTACTATTTCTGTCTCTACAGATTTGGCTACTCTGGGTATTTTGCACAAATGGAATTGCACAATATTTGTCCTTTTATGATTTTTTTTTTTCACTTAGCATGATGGTTTCACTGTTCATGTTGTATTTGGTATTAGTACTTCATTACTTGTTAAGGCCACATAACACTTTGTTATATGAGTATGCCCTATTTTATCTATTTATAATTTGATGGGCATTTGGGATGTTTCTTATTTTGGCTGTTATGACTAATTCCGCTATGAATATTTGTCTACTCTGGGTACCTTGAGAGATGTCAGTGCGATGGAAGAAAGGTAGGGTTCTGGAGCTGGTGTCCTTCTTTCCCTTGCTGCCTTTTCAGTCTTCCACCCCAATAGATGAGAAACCCCCAACTACAGTCCCTGGGGCTTCTGCAGAAGTGTTTGTTCTGGAGACTTGTTTCTGGTTCTCTCTGCCAACCTCTGTTCCTTGCTCTTAGATGCAGGAACGTGAAAACGAGAAGCCCACTGTTCCACCTCTTTTCCCACCATCAGCTTGGGAATGCTGTGTTCCCCAACGTGATTTCCACAGCCACGCCTTCATGGAACTCAAATTCTTGACCTCAGCTCTGCTGTACTGAATTGACACTTGGCACATCTGCCCCCAGATCCACCTTTAATCATAGATACTAGACTTTGGCACACTGTGGAGGCTCCTTCTTACTTCCTCTCCAACACCACTGAGCATCCAACACCAACTCCCTGCCCTTTTCAGTTTTAATATTTCCCTGTTGTCTTTGGCAGCTGGAGGGGCCTTATCTCCCTAGGCCTCCTAATATGACATATCAAACACTGCAAATAGCAAACATCCAGTCATGGGAGACAGTAAGTCTTTGCAAAATTCAGTAGCTTCATCACCTTCTCCATGATGAACTATGTCCTCTACATCTAGTTAAAAGAGGGTCTTAATTTTCTCCTAAAGTTTTACAGGATGGACACTCTGGAAAGGTGGAGCAGGATATCCCTTAACAAGACAGCAACTGTACAGCTTACAGTAATTTTGGAGAAAGCAAGTACTTGGAGACTCGCTGGGAAGTCACAGATGGGCTCTGTGAGAGGTTGATTTGCTTTAACATCCTCTTATGTAGCTGTCTCAACCGGTTTCAAAAAGACAGTTGTTGGAAATGTAGTTTATGATTCAACTAAAAGCATTCACTGAAGCATATGTTTCTTGGTTGTTAATAGTTATTTCGGAGAAAAAAATAAGATGTGTGTATTCATTCTTAAAATACTTTACATTCGATTGTGGTTGTAATTTTTGACTGCACAATCCATTTGATGGAAAAACAAGACAGATAGCAAAGATGTCTGTGATTTTTATGGCTTTCTGTTTATTCACCAGGCTCCCTAATTTCTTTTCGCCTACACAGTTACCAAGGGGAATTAAGGCTTCTGCTCAATCTGGCATGCAGAAATAACTTCTTCAAATAGGTTTTGCTTTGTGATACTGAAAATGCATCACTGGTGTAACTTTTTAATCAAAACTTATTTCCAAAGTCATTTTAAGGCACAAATTAAATCAGCCTAGATAATGGGCCAATTTTAACATTGGATTGTCTTTCAGAGACCCAGTGAAATGAAATGGAAGACTGAATCGTAGCCCTTAAAATATCATTGGTTAAACGAAACAGGATCAGACAATGGTGAGGTGAACACAGCATTTCAGAGCAGGGTGACTTAGGAAATTCTGTCCATAGAGCTTCCAGCCCAATTTTTAAAAAGCAATTTGAAGTAAATTCTATGTCAGAGACTTGGGAAACCTGCTGATACTCATTAAAATTTCTTCCTAAGAAGGATAGGTTGAAAGTTTGGTTTAGTTCTTTAAATAAAGAATAGGAACCTTTAAAGGAAAGTCAAAAATTGACTTTTAGTTTTTGAAATCAGCTTTATTGAGACCCGCTGAGTTAATTTTTACTTGCTGATGAGGTGTCAGTCTTTAAAAGCTCCTAAGTGGACAAGGTGAGTGCCTACATTTATCTCAATTTTGGGCACTTGCTCTGCCTCCCATTAAAAAAACAAGAAATCTTCCTGAGCTTCAAGCCCACAATGACAACATCCCCGGCTTTGCCACAAAGCTGAACGGCAGAGAAGAATATTAACTGCTAAGGGCTAAACCTACCCTAAGGTGATGACTCGTGGTTCATACTGAATTCAATTAGACCAGCTTCATTTTCATCATTAAATTGTTCTGATGGGAGTCCTCCAGCCACTAAGGGAAAAGCCAGCCTTCAATATCATTCACAGAGGAAATGCCCTTGTTTAGTAAGTCAAATAGTAAGTGAAATTAGAAGGAACCTGTAGCTCCTCTGTCACTCACCACCCCCACCATATCTTGGGCAAATGGATTTTATTATTCCTAAATCATGCTTGACAAATTGATATCACACCGCTCTCCTAAAGCACATCATATGACAATTTGCTGTTGCAAGATTGTTAAGTAGACTTGCACAAAATAAAGATGAAGGAATACCTTGTGGCCATTGCTGTCATAGATAACTGACCTCCAAGAAGCTAAAGCATATTAACACTTAGTCCATAGAGTTATTTAGAAATCACTAGAACTTCTCTGTATGCTGGACACCTCACTGTATCCAGGCATGCTTGCCATTAAGAATTTGTGTATCCACAGCATACATGTGAACATGGTTTTCTCTGTAATTTGTCATAAACAACGAAGTAACATAACCCCTACAAGTAGGAAAATGTGTTAAAACATGGTTCCCCACATTAAGGAAAATGTGTTACAAATTTTGCCGTATATCAAAGGAAGTGATTCTCTCAAATCTTCCGTGGAGTCAGGTCAAGTAATATGAATAAAAAAGAGTCATTTATACATACATATGGGGATTTCCCTCATAGCTCAGTTGGTAAAGAAACCGCCTGCAATGCTGGAGACCTGGGTTGGATTCCTGGGTTGGGAGGATCCCCTGGAGAAGGGAAAGGCTACCCATCCAGTGTTCTGACCTGGAAAATTCTATGGACTGTATTGTCTATGTGGTCGCAAAGGGTCAGACATGACTGAGCGACTTTCACTTTCATGCATACATATGGATGGTTTGGCCATATATACATGTGTATTTTTACAGCTACTCCCACTGAAAATATGACTAACATTTCCTATGTCCCATCAATTTAGTGAGTTCTTGGATATAATATCTCTGGTAATCCTGTCATCAACCCTGCATGACATTTATTCACATTATTTCACAAATGAAGAGGTTAAATGACTTACTCAATGCCCATGGATAGAAACTGATAAAACTAGGATCAGCCTTTTTGTACTCTTTCCCTTATATTTTATAAATTAGGTTAGGATATTCTACTTAATTAAAATTAGCCATTTATGGATCACCAATTTTCTAAGGATTTAGAAAAATACACTTAATAATGAAACCTGTGATAATTAAAAAATATATTTTCTGTGATGATCTGGCTCTTCTGAAGCTTAGTGTTACATTTTAATTATATGTAGTTTATACTGCTGTAATCCTGTCAATATAGACAGTAGAGAATACTTAATCAAATGTGTACAGGCCCAAGTCATTCCCTAATAATTTAATTGCATTTTTAATTTCAAACAAAGTCTAAATGCTTACTTTTTTATCATTTGTAGTAAAATTCAGGGAGTTTACTGAGTCCAGTTTTTGAAATGCTTCCATTACTCAAGTGCTAGACGAATAAAGATGTGAGCACCTTGAAGATGAGGAACTTGTATTATTTTTCTTTATTCTCCTTGTGTCTATCACAGTCTTAGAATGTAAAAAATGCAAAAAAAGTATTTTTTGAATGAGTGAACGTGGAATCGGTAGAGTCCTAGTTGAAGTCTCGCAAGAGTCTGTGAATAGACAAGCAGCATTTATATGCAGAGGAGACTCTGTGGCCCCCTAACAATTGAACATAATTAAAGTTCATTGTAAAATTAAAGCAAATATTTATGTAGTGTGTTCTATTTGCCAGGCACTGTTTTAAGCCCTTTGAATACATCTATTCAATTATTCCTCAAAATAATCTTATAAAATATATATTTTAATTGTGTACATAGTTTAATATGTTTATTCAATACATATCTCTTCTTTCAGATGTTAAGCTGCTTAGAAGAAGAGATTAGACCTTATTTATCTTGCAACTCCACTCTCTACCATACTGCTTGGCATTGAGTCTATATTGAGTAAGGAAATAAATTTATGAGTAAATGGTTTGTCTCTGTGGGGCTTACACGTAGTAAAGATGAGGTCACAGCCATCAGTGCCTTCTACACTATACCTTGAAGAAGACTGTTCAAACTGCAGCTACCACTGCAACACTCATACTTATTTCTGCAACTCTGCAATTCATTCAAGGACCGAGCCATACAAAATAACTCCTTCACCCATCAGAATGGCCAGCCTTTTGAGTGTATACTCTATGCTCTACAGGATCAAAGAGCATATCTACCATTTAAGATATGCAGTTTGTACTTTCATAGGATAAGATTAGAACTGATATGTAGTTAATGCTAAGCCAATAAAGCAGATGTCAAGCTGAAATCCTTAGGCAGGCCAGTGAGTCAGGAAATTGGGAGATTAAGCAGATTTGGGGTACATGGCCTGAGTTTGGTTATGGGGAAGATAGGTGAACACATGCCAATGTTTGAGTCGACAGATATTAAAGCGACAAAATATCTGGGACTGTTTGAAGTCAAAATTGAAGGAATACAACTGAAAGATAAGATCACAAGAGTAAACATTAGTCAAATTTGATCATTTAAATCTTTAGACAGGAGGATTTGTGCCAGCACTTGTCGGTAGGAAGAGGCCAAGTGGATGCAGAGATGTACCAGCTGAAGAGCTACTAGAGAGACACGATACGTGTCATGAGGTGAGATGAGATGAACAGACAAGTGAAAGAAGAAAAATCAGAATTTAGTCACTGAATGGAAATGAGTGTTAAAAGGCAAATAGAGAATGAAGGATGATCCCAGCGAAATGCCAGGAATTTCAAATCTTTGTGATCAGGATAACTGGAAAAAATCGGAAACTCTGGAAAAAAAAAATGCTAGTTTATGGGAATGAGAATAAGCTCTTATATAATTATGTTGTGTGTGATATGGCCCATCCAAAAGCATACAGAGCAAGAGATCAGAAGGCACAGAATTTTCTTTTGGTGTCCACAAGAGAAAGGGGATATTATAATGTTATCTAAGGAAACAAACATCAAAGATTTTCTCAGTTATCAGATGAATACTTTCAGGACAGAAGGTTTCTGAGGGGACCAACTGATGGAATTAGTATTTTTGCTCTAAGGGAAATTGGTGGACTCTGACCAACTTGACCCCCCTAATCCTCCACCCTACCTCTAACTGAAAACAAACATCCTAGTCAATGACCTTGTGTTCTTTCCCATTATATTCCTAACACAGAAAATGTTGTTATTGTTTAGTCACTAAGTCATGTCCAACTGTTTTGTGACTCAATGGACTCTAGCCCACCAGGCTCCTCTGTCCGTGGGATTTCCCAGGCAAGAATACTGGAGTAGTAGCTATTTCCTTCTCCTGGGGAGTCTTTTTGACCCAGGGATCGAACCCACATCTCCTGCTTTGGCAGGTGGATTCTTTACCACTGAGCCACTATGGAAGCCCAACACACAGGACATCACCTACTATATAGCAGAACTTCAACAAATATCAGTTGGGTGCAAAGAGAAGGCAAAATGTGGAGGGAAGATGGAAGGCAGGTGTGGGGGGTGGAAGAGAGAGGGAAAAAAACTACAAATGCTGCAGATTTGCAGTAGATCATAAGACAGGCAAAACAAAAAATTGCTTCTTCAAAGTTTTGGTTTAAAGATCTCTTTATAAAAGTATCTCTGGCAGCATCACACAAAGCATAAAATAACACTGATTGATTCCAAAACTGAAACTCATTTGTTTTCCATGCTTTTCTCCCAGACTCACATCGCCCCTAGAGGCCTGCTGCTGAGAACTGACAAGGTGAGAAATAATGTTAGGCACTTAAACCATTTAGAAGCACCTCAGTTATTTCCTCTTTCCTCATATAACGCATACACGCACAAATACTAATTCTGAACACATTTCACCCCTCAGCTATTTCATCGTACAGTGGGGACAACTTAAGGGGACTTAAAGGTGAAAAATGAATTTTATACTATCATAAAAAGTTAAAGTCATCCTATCCATGGCTAAGGTGATACAATTGTAGGTAGTAAATATTCTTTTTATTAATCTGTTTAAATGATCTGGAGAGGAAACTGTCCCACAATAATCTTTCTTTTGTTCATTGGATTTTATGATTGCTTCTTTTAGCCACTAGTCATTAAAGTAAATACAGAATCTATCTCATCTTCCACCTCGAGGAAAGTTATGCAGTGCAAGGACAAAAGGTTATATAGAAAACAGAAATTCTACTTTCATCTAAGAACTCTGAAAAATTCAAATTATAAATGCCATTTTTGAGGATATGTTTAAGACTCAATTTCAGCTAATATCTTTTTGTTAAGTAGAGATTATGTTCACAACTTTCTAAAAACACTAAAATTTGCTGCAGTAAAATCTTCTTTTACCAGAATTTAGTGACTCAGAACCCTCAATGTTACAGAAAATTTTGTTCACCTCCAACTTTCATGCTAAAGAAGCATAGAGAAATAAATAAATTACTCCAAATCTTCATGACCAGGGCTTGACCTAAGGGGTAGCAAAGGGAATTTCAAGAATGCAACAAGGAGAGTTTATTTTTGTATACGGCATTAGGCAATGTTCAATTTCATTCTTTCATAAGTAGCTGTCCAGTGTTGCCAGCACTGCTTAATGAAGAGACTGTCTTTTCTCCATTGTATAGTCTTGCCTCCTTTGTCAAAGATAAGGAGACTCTAGGTGTGTGGGTTTATCTCTGGGCTTTCTCTCCTGTTCCATTGATCTATATGTCTGATTACCTTTGCAGCCACATACATGGACCTAGCAATTATCATACTAAGTGAAGCAAGCTAGACAGAGAAAGACAAATGTCATATGATATCATTTATGTGTGGAATCTGAAAAAAAATTTTACAAATGAACTTATATACAAAACAGAAATAGGCTCACAATCATAGAAAACAAATCTATGGTTACCAAAGGAGAAGGAGGAAGGGGAAAATAAATTAGGTGCTTGGGATTAGCATATACACACTGCCATGCATAAAAAAGATAACCAACAAGGACCTACTGCTGTATAGCACAGGGAACAATATTTAACATTTTGTAGGAACCCTATAAGGGAAAAGAATCTGAAAAAGAACACACTGTGAACTGAATCACTGTGCTGTACACCTGAAACAAACTCATCATTGCAAATAATGTAATAACATACTTCAATTTAAAAAAAAGAAAGTGGTTTAAAATGGTCAATATTTACTGATCAAAATTGAAAATCTGGAACCAATTCACCAATGATTGTAGAATTAAGAAAATTACATTTAGAAATTACTTGTACTAATATGCTTCATATAAAAAGTTAAAAAAAAAAAAAAAAAAAACACAGCAAAGAGAGGCTCTAAGATGAAAACAATTCTGCCAGCATAGGGAAACAATGTAACGAGACTAGAAACCTGAGAGCTTGTTTCAGAGAGAAAAATAAACTGGAGCTAATCAAGGTGTGAAAGTGATTGATTTTGTGAAAAATTATACCAAGAAACTCTTGAAAGGTGTGAGAAGAATTAGTGTTGGGCATAAAGAAAACTATGCAAATGAATGGGGCTTCCCTAATTGTTCAGTTGGTAAAGAATCCGCCTGCAATGCGGCAGACCGCGGTTGGATTCCTGGGCCAGGAAGATCCGCTGGAGAAGGGATAGGCTACCCACTCCAGCATTCTTGGGCTTCCCTGTGGCTCAGCTGGTGAAGAATGCCCCTGCAATGCAGGAGACCTGAGTTCGATCCCTGGGTTGGGAAGATCCCCTGGAAAAGGGAAAGGCTACCAACTCCAATATTCTGTCCTGGAGAATTCAGGGTCCACGGGGTCACAAAGAGCCGGACATGACCAAGCAACTTTCACTTTCATGCAAATGAATAAGGAAGAAAATTATTCTTACCTTCAGGGAAAAGGAACATAACCATAGTTCACTATGACGCTCAACTGAAAGTTGCGTTTATATAAGCATAGGATAAAGGTTTAATAACTGATAACTAATATAACCAATAATTGTAACAATACAATATTAGAAAACAAATTTTTATCTTCACTAACAGAAAATCCATAGATAATGTGGAAAACTAATGAATTAAAATACCCACAGGTGCCAAATCCTGATGCTAGCATAAGGGAAAGGATTCTTACATGAAAAAAGTAAATAAAAAGAGGAATGCATATGGGAGACAAGTGTGAGCAGAATAATAGTGGTGGGAAGTGAAGATCATAACGGGGAATTGTGGGAAATGAGGCAGTCGTACTGTGGAATGTTTTGTATGCCGGAATAAGGAGTTGGAATATTTCCCTTTTGGCTCTGGAAAACCACTGAAGGCTTGAGTAGATGAGTAATAAAATGAAACTGATTTTCTCAGAATCTGAATCTGACCTCAGTATGTTAAATGATTTGGAAGGGAGAAAACTCTGTTGATAAATCAGTTTGGTTCAGTTCAATCACTCAGTGGTGTCTGACTCTTTGTACCCCTATGGACTGCAGCACACCAGGCTTCCCTATCCAATACTGTGGTGGGTAGCCTAACCCTTTCCCTGATAAATCAGTTAAAATTTGACAAATCAGTTTGAAGCTATGGAAATATTTCAAGTAGTTGATTGACAACATTCATGTCCCCTCATGAATATATAGAAAATTGAGATTGAAATATTACAACTTTGAAAAAAATATAAATTAATCAATAGTGGCGAGTTTCTTAGTGGAGTATTTGATATACTACAACAGAACACCAGTTAGTGAGTGATATGCTGTTAACTGAACTGTTTAGCTTACTTATCTCTCTATCAGTTACTATCACCCTGTTCAGAAAAGAATTATGTTTTATAGACCTTACATCTTAAATAAGAAAAGGTTATAATGATTGCTGTTGTTATCTTTATAGTAAAGAATTTATGGCATTTATTACCCACCAGGCACTATTCTCAGCTTTTTATATAAAGAGATTAATCTTTTAATAACACTATGTAGGTAGTACTATTATTCGCATGCTTCAGGAAGATAAGACACAAGAGTTAACTAACTCGCCCAAGATACAATAGCCAGTAAGTGTTGAAGGTGAGATTTGAATTCAGGCAGGCTATTGCCAGGCAACATGATCACGATACTAGGTTGTCTCATTCAAATAAGAGAAAATAAAAGGTAAAAAGATTACTCTTATAAAGGGACTGAAAAATTAAAAAAAGAAGAGTTCTCTTGCCTTTCCTTTCAGTTAATCAATGTATTTCTATACGAAAGAAACAAATATGTGGGGACTCACATCCAGTTGAGCCTTATTTTCCCTCATCTCTAAAATGCCAAAAGTAATAACCATGTTACTGAGGGACTTTTGTTAGTATTATGGTAGATGGGGGGAAATAATAGCCTCAGTTCTTTGCATATTTTTATATCATGGCTTCCTGTGCTGACCCTGGGCTGGTTCATGTTGTACAAACAGAATTATGTCCTTCCTGAAAACATTCATATGTTAAAACTCCAGTATCTCAGAATGTGACTGTATTTGGAGATAGGGCCCTCTTTAAAGGTAATTAAGTTAAATGAAGATCCCCTGGAGGAGGAAGTGGCAACACACTCCAGTATTCTTTCCTGTAGAATCCCTGGTCAGAGGAGACTGGTGGACTGTGGTCCATGGGATCACAGAGTCCGACATGCCTGAGGGGACTGAGCACACACACTAGTTAAATGAGGCTGTTACAGCGGGCCTTATCTTGTGTAACTGGTATCCTTATGAGAAGAAATTCGGACCCACGGACACTAGAGATGCAAGTGCCGAGAGTAAAGACCATGCAAGGACACGCCAAGAGGACAGCTGTCTGCAAGCGAATGAGAGAGACTACAGGAGAAGTCAGAACTGCCAACACCTTGACCTTGGACTTCTGGTCTCCAGAACTGGAGAAAATTCACTTCTGTTTTTTTAGGCACTGAGTCAGTGGTGTTTTGTGATGGAAGCCCTAGCAA
The DNA here is from genome assembly GCF_054371585.1 of Giraffa tippelskirchi. Taxonomy (NCBI): domain Eukaryota; kingdom Metazoa; phylum Chordata; class Mammalia; order Artiodactyla; family Giraffidae; genus Giraffa; species Giraffa tippelskirchi. The sequence continues at coordinate 85,997,590 of NC_137285.1, read as the reverse complement.
GTGACAAGTACACCATGTCACTTGCCTCAACATAAAGTTTATTAGTATGTGTAACACAAACAGAAACTGGAAAAACACACATCTTTCTACTTACTCTCACTCCTGTTATTTGCCATTGTCCTAAGAATATGCACAGTACCTTCTAGAAGAATAAAAAACAAATGGAACAAAGCTGAGTAACCATATGTAAATCGATCCTAAGTCATCCAATAACTAGTCAACTCCCAGATGGATGACCAAGGTCAGTCAATATCACACCATTCTGAGTCCAGCCAAAAGTACCAATAGACCTAGGATCTAAATATGTGATTATTGTTTTAAACTACTGCTTTGGGAGAGCACGTAATGCAGCATTATTACAGCAACAGATACTGATGCAAGCCTCAAATGTAGTGGACAGTCACATGGTGCACAGTAGCAGCTCATTTAATTTAAATTCAGCTTTTATGTGACTACATTTATTTATTTACTTAGCTGCACCAGGTCCAAGTTATGGCACGTGGAATCTTTGGTGGCAACATGTGAACTCTTGGTTGCGGCATGTGGGATTTAGTTCCCCAACCAGAAATCAAAGCATGCATCGGGACAGTGGAGTCTTAACCACCAGGCTGCCAGGGAAGTCCCACATGACTGTATTTTAAAGGAGGCTGAAGTGAACAAATAAATCCTATGCCAATTAACTCATATCATTTGTGCGGATAAAGCTCTAGTAATTAGAAAAAATGATCAACTAAAACATTCATTTCAAATGTAAGGGAATTGATGAGACTATTTTATTCTTCTAAAGGATGTACATGTCCATTACAAATTATTTTAAATGTTAACAGGCTTCATTTCCCTTATGTCATTAGGAAAGAAATTTGCAATTACCTGCATGTTCATTAAATAAATCAATCCTCTAAGTCTTTCAAATTAATTATCATTAGTAAGAAATGATTGCTGTGGTCACAGTAAATAAAGCTATTAACAAATGCCAACCATGCTTCTTTCAAAGCTAGGTTTTGTTTCCATTGTTTAAAAAGGAAGGCTCAGAAGCTTGATTTGGGAAGAAATTAAAAATTATTATTCAAATCAACTCTTCCCCCAAAGAATATAATGCTGGAAACGTCTACAGCATGCCCAATTTTTTTTTCAACTGCTTCAAATCAGATCCAAACATGAGATAGAAACTATAACAGGATATAGAGAGTTTTAATATAAAAATAATTGAACAATGATAAAAGAGATACTATAAGATGTAAAGAAACTCCACAGGATACTCTAGGACTGAGAGAAAATTCCCTAGGAAGATCAAACCTAGATGGAGGTACCTCCCAAGGAGAAGATTCAGAATTTGTTGGAAAGAGGGTGACTGTCCACCAGATGGAAGAAAAGTTTTTGTATTCCTTAAACCAAATGCGGTCCACAGTAACTACTCAAATAGGAAGTATTTTCCAGGGCACAGAAGGTGTGCATATGACCACAGAGAGTCGAGGTGCCACCCTGAGCGGGTGGTCTGAGCAATGGAATCGTGTTGGGAGAGCCACAGAAGGTCACCGCCAGACAGCATCAGGGCTACAGTGTTAGAGGGCCCGTGTCTCCCTGCCGCATGGCTGGAGCTGGGTACCATCACATATTTTCATGCTCACAGCTGCGGCCTCTGGATCCAGGGAGAGACACCCCATCTTCTTTCAATATCTCTGTAGCGTCCTAGATGGAGGAAGGTGGCATCATGCTCACTGTAAAGAAGATCTGGTTTAAGGAATTCCACCCATTGTCCCAGAGCGAGTTTCAGAGTAAGAAGGATGAATGTGAAGATGAAAAGCAATAAATAGATAATTGGCATACTGGCCAAAGCTTAAACACTCACTGTTATAGGATTCAACACTTCCCAAGCAAGAAAATTGTCTCGATAGTAACTGTAGTTTTTATCTGACTGATTTTAGATTTTTTAACCTGTAAAAAGATATTTACCAATCTAACAAACTGATCGTTCCCTTCTGTATACATATTTTTAAGTGTATTTATTTATGGCTGTGCTGGGTCATCACTGTGCTCAGGCTTTCTCTCGTTTTGTCGAGTGGGGCCTCTCTCTAGTCTCAGTGTGAGGGCTTCTCACTGCAGGGGCTTCTCTTGTTGCAGAGCTTGGGCACTAGGGTGCATGGGCTTTAGTAGTAGTTGTGCTCAGGCTTCAGTAGCTGCAGCGCTCAGACTCCAGAGCACAGACTCAGGAGCTGTGGTGCACGCGCCTAGTTGCCCCATGGCATGTGGGATCGGACAGGGATCAAACCCGTGTCCCCTGCACTGGCAGGCAGACTCCCAACCACTGGACCACCAGGGAAACCCTTCTTTCTGTATATTTTATGACATTTCCAAACACAAATACATAATCTAAATTAAATGAACAGTTCCCTGTTGAATGATTTTCATTTACTAGTTAAAGTTTCCAATCGGTAAAGTATAGCATATGATTATAACCGAAATGAAAAGATAAAAGAAAGTTATGCAATGACCTTTTGAGTGTGCTGAAACCTAATAAATAAATCTAAGTATTCAAAGAATTAATTTAAAATACTTCTAATGTGTAGTCATAATAGATCTTCGTTAGAACTATAAATATAATATTCTCCAGAACTGGTTCAAGTTCACTTAGCGTGCAATATTCTCAGAGGACATAAATGTCTTCATAGCAATGAGAAAATAGGATTTCTCTGTATTAGTTTGCTATGGCTGCCATAACAAAGTACCACAAACTGGGTGCTTAAACAACAGAAATTTGTTGTCTCACAGTCCCGAAGGCTACAAGTTCATGATCAAGCTCTCAGGAGAGTAGGTTTCTTTTGAGGGCTGTGAGAAAAAAATCTGTTTCATGCCTCTATCCTAACTTCTGGTGCTTTGCTGCCAATCTTTGACATTCTTTCACTGATACATGCATCACTATATCCCTGCCTTCATCATCATTTGGCATTCTCCCTGTGTGTGTATCTACATCTGTGTCCAAATTGCCCTTTTCTAGAAGGACATAGTCACATTGAATTAGAGCCACTGTAATGACCTCATCTTCCCTGATCATCTGCAAAGACCTTATTTCCAAAAAAGGTTACATTCCCAGGGAGTGGGGGTTAGGATTCCAACATCTTTGAGGGGTTACACAATTCAATCCACAACATTCTCTTCACACCTCAAAGCCAGCAATTTTTACAGATCCCAGTTTCCTTGTGCCAGGGACTTCCATCATACTTTTTAATCCTCTCAGGCAGTGTTCTCTCATAGAATTCCCATTTGACTGATCAACCAGTAGCAGTTAGTAGTTAGTGAATAGACTCATGTTTAAGAAAATCAAGCGAAACTCTTTGACAAACTATAGTAAAAATCCACTTATTAGATGTTCTCCAGAGAAACACACTTGACCATCCAACCAGCAAAATTTTCTACTTGAGAACAACCAAAGAGCAACCAAAGTTAGAGAAGAGGAAGACATCTTTCAATAAATGTTTATGTTAAGAAGATTAGGCAGAACTCTTGATTTCAACCAACAGAAACCAAATTTACATTGGCTTATGTGGGGAAGTGAGATGGGACTGATGATACTTATCAGTTTGCATAAGTAAAACTTCCAGCATTTGAGAAGAGCTGGATCCGGGGGTTGAGCAGCTCCTGTTATGACTCTCCTCCATCACTTTTTCCTTGAAATTTCTATGATGGTTGTATTCCAAGGTTTCTCAACCTTAGCACTACTGACACTTTGAGGTCAATAACCCTTTATTATGGGGAGTTGTCCTTTGTAGGATGCTTAGCAGCAGCCTTGACCTCTACCCACTAGATACCAGTGCCATCTAGTTCCAAACTGTGACAACAAAAATGTCTTCAGACACTGCCAATTGTCCCCTGCAAAGCAAATTTTTCTCTTTTTTTCAAATGATGACCTCAGGAACCATTTCACTGATAATACATGTGTTGATTTAGCAATTCCTGTGTAAATAGAAAGGCTTCTTTTCCAATAATCTAATAATAGCCCTAGGCCTGGTGCTTATGATCTTGTGCTTTTCTGAAAAAAAGTTGTATTATAATTAAAATATTTTACACTTGTAATGTTTATAGACATGCATATAGGACAGGGATTCAGGATGCTCTAATACTCCAAAGGCTATAAACCTAATATCTATCCTGAATGATACTTTATGCTAGTTTACGTAGCAACTTCTATCAATTTATATGAAAGAGTTTGTCTTATACTAGCTGCGCAGTAAGTCCCCTACATTCGATTGAGTTCCATTCTGAGAATGTGTTCATTAAGTCCAGTTCAGTGAGTTCAGCGGAGAAAGCAATGGCAACCCACTCCAGTATTCTTGCTTGGAAAATCCCATGGACGGAGGATCCTGGTAGGCTGCAGTCCATGGGGTCTCTAAGGCTCGGGCACGACTGAGCAACTTCACTTTCAGTTTTAACTTTCATGGATTGGAGAAGGAAATGGCAACCTACTCCAGTGTTCTTGCCTGGAGAATCCCAGGGATAGGGGAGCCTGGTAGGCTGCTGTCTATGGGGTCGCACAGAGTCGGACACGACTGAAGCAACTTAGCAGCAGCAGTGAGTTCAGTTGCTCAGTTGTGTCCGACTTGTTGCGACCCCATGGACTACAGCACGCCATGCTTCCCTGTCCATCACCAACTCCCAGAGTTAACTCAAACTCATGTTCATTGAATCAGTGATGCTGTCCAACCATCTCATCCTCTGTCGTCCCCTTCTCCTCCTGCTTTCAATTTTTCCCAGCATCAGGGTCTTTTCCAATGAGTCAGTTCTTTGCATCAGGTGGCCAAAGTATTGGAGTTTCAGCTTCAGTGTCAGTCCTTCCAATGAATATTCAGGGTTAATTTAAGTCTAATTTGTTCATTAAGTCCAATTTGTGACTCCAACAAAGTTAAACTAGGTACCCAATTAACACAATCACATACAGTTCTATCCTATAATAGGTTCATAATATTCTTCACAAAAATAATACATAAAAACCAACAAAAACTAGAGAGAACACTTTTAATCATATAGTACTGTACCTTGAAAAGTACCATAGTATAGTACAGCAGTGGCACACAGGAGCACATTCCTATCTTTGAAAGTTAGGGGCTTAGTATACTTATTTTTCCTCTTGGAATTTTGACTTTGCCTAAACTTCCAGTGTCTGTAGTATTTGGGGCCTGAAGTGGTTGCTGTTGCTTTGATGTTTTTCTCTGTATTATTAGATATAATGTATAAATATTCAAACCTATCTTCCCAGGTGGTTCAGTGGTAGAGAATCTGCCAGTCAATGCAGGAGACAAGGGTTTGATCCTTGGGTTGGGAAGATCCCCTGGAGAAGGGATAGGCAACCCACTCCAGTATTCATGGGCTTCTCTGGTGGCTCAGATGATAAAGAATCTGCCTGCAGTGTGGGAGATCTGGGTTCAATCCATGGGTTGGGAAGATCCCCTGGAGGAGGCCATGGCAACCCACGCCAGTATTCCTGCCTGGAGAATCCCCATGGACAGAGGAGCCTGGTGGGCTACAGTCCATGGGGTCTCAAAGAGTCAGACACGAAACTGTAAGCACAGCACACATAATGTATACACATATAAAACAGAAAACGGCACAGATCCTCTTGGGCCTCAAAAACAGCAGGGAAGGAAGAGGTCCCAGGAAACTTTTTTTTAAGTACAAGAAACCTTAGTGCCTGGACCAAAGGAGTAGAAGGCAGGCCAGGGCCAACAGAACCGAACCAAAGGCTCCTTCCCTCTCCCCAAAGCCAGGACAACCTCAGAGAGCTCTCCTCCAGCAGCCAGTCCACCCACACAGAGTGCTACCCAAAGGAAAATTCTACACCAGAGAGCCTTCCCCTCTTGCAGAAAAGAGCAGCACACAGGATATCTAAAAGCTCTTTCCTTCCATCCTTGTTCCCTTTGTGGCTGCAACTGAGGAAAAGGAAAGTTGTGTCCTATGCACTCTGACCCCTCCCAGCTTCCCTGGGTCCAGACACCTCACTACCTGGCATTTACCATAGCCTGTCCCAGTTCAGACCCTGGCCAGACCCATCAGGTACTCAGAGTTTGCTGAGAAGGGAAGGGAAGGGGAAGGTTGGGTCACTAAGTCATGTCCAACTCTTTGCAACCCCATGGACTGCAGCACGCCAGGCTTCCCTGTCCATCACCAACTCCCAGAGCTTGCTTAAACTCATGGCCATTGAGCCAGTGAATCGGTCCAACCATCTCATCCTCTGTCATTCCCTTCTCCTCTTGCCCTCAATATTTTCCAGCATCAGGGTGTTTTCCAGTGAGTCAGCTCTTCTCATCATGTGGCCAAATTTTTGGTGCTTCAAATGTACAGTTTTGCTCATTTCACATGATAGCAAGTCAATGTTCAAAATCCTTCAAACTAGGCTTCAGCAATATGTGAACTGAGAAATTCCAGATGTAAAAGCTAGATTTAAAAAAAGCAGAGGAACCAGAAATCAAATTGCCAACATCCGTTGAATCATAGGGAAAGCTAGGGAATTCCAGAAAAATATTTACTTCTCCTTAATTGACTACACCAAAGCCTTTGACTGTGTGGATCACAAAAAACTGTGGAAAATTCTGAAAGAGATGAGAATACCAGACCACCTGACCTATTTTCTGAAAAACCTGTATGCAGGTCAAGAAACAACAGTTAGAACCGGACATGGAACAACGGACTGTTTCAAAATTGGGAAAGGAGTACAACAAGGCTGTATACTGTCACCTTGTTTATTTAACTTCTATGCAGAGTACATCATGAGAAAGGCCAGGTTGGATTAATCACAAACTGGAATCACCGTTGAGAGGGGAAATATCAACAACCTCAGATATGCAGATGATACCACTATACTGGCAGAAATGAAGAGGAACTAAAGAGCCTCTTGATGAGGGTGAAAGAAGAGAGTGAAAAACCTGGCTTAAAACTCAACATTCAAAAAACGAAGATCATGGCATCTGGTCCCATCACCTTATGGCAAATAGGTGGGGAAAACGTGGAAATAGTGACGGATTTTATTTTCTTGGGCTCCAAAATTATGGCCGTGTGGTGACAGTAACCTTGAAATTAAGATACTTGCTCCTTGGAAGGAAAGCTAAGATAAACCTAGTTCAGTTCAGTCACTCAGTCCTGTCCAGCTCTTTTCGACCCCATGGACTGCAGCACGCCAGTCTTACCTGTCCACCATCAACTTCCAGAGCTTACTCAAACTCATGTCCATTGAGTCAGTGATGCCATCCAACCATCTCATCCTCTGTCATCCCCTTCTCCTTCCACCCTCAATCTTTCCCAGCATCAGGGTCTTTTCAAATTAGTCAGCTCTTCGTATCAGGTGGCAAAAGTATTGGAGTTTCAGCTTCAACATCAGTCCTTCCAAAGAACATTCAGGACTGATCTCCTTTAGGATGGACTGGTTGGATCTCCTTGCAGTCCAAGGGACTCTCAAGAGTCTTCTCCAACACCACATTTCAAAAGTATCAATTCTTCGGTGCTCAGCTTTCTTTATAGTCCAACTCTCACATCCATACAGAACTACTAGAAAAACCATAGCTTTGACTAGATGGACTTTAGTCGGACAAACCTAGACAGCATATTAAAAAGCAGAAACATCACTTTGCTGATAAAGGTCTGTAAAGTCAAAGCTATAGCTTTTCCAGTGTTTATGTATGGATGTGAGAGTTGAACCATAAAGAAGGCTGAACACTGAAAGTGATGCTTTCAAATTGTGGTTCTGGAGAAGACTCTTGAGAGCCTTTGAACTACAAGGAAAGCAAACCAGTCAATCCTAAAGGGGCCTAGGGTAGTTATCTACTTACATTTTCAACCTACAATATCAGCAATTTTGTATGGTTAATACTAATACAAATTAGGATATCCATTTGACTGCTCTGGCAAATAACGAAATAATAATGTTTTAATTAAGAGAATCAGGTATATTTTTCTCACAAAAATACCTAAACTGATGAACAGTTGAGGGCACAGAGAAGCTCTGCTTCATGTGGTCACCCAGAGACCCTGGTTCTAACTATGCTTCTCTGCCATTTCCCATCTCCGCAGCACAAAGCTGACTCATTGTCACCACATCTGCACTCTAGCCTGTGGGGAGGGGAAGGAGGAAGTGGAGGTTTAGCAGCTCTATTTTGAGGACATGACCCAGAAGTTTTTCACATCAGTTCCACCCTCATGCACTGACCCAGAGAGGTCACAGGCAGCACATGACTGTGAGCAATGCTGAAAATGGGCAACTCTAACTGGAGGAGAAGTGCCAGGAATAGCACTGAGAGCTCTACTAGTGAAAGGAGGAATGGAAAATGGATAGTAGAGAACAAGTGACAGCCTCTATTATGCCCTAATACTAGCTAAACAGAAGCTGGGGGTCCAGGTGGAGTAAGTCAATACAGAAATCAGAAGAAAGAGAAGAAAAGGGAAATAAAATATATTAAGAGCATACAGGCACACTTCAGAGATATTGCGGGTTCAGTCCCAGACCACTACAACAAAGTGAGAATCACAAGAAAGCAAGTCACAGGGATTTGGGGGGTTCCCAGTGCATAAACAAATTATGTTTATACTACCTGTAGTCTATTAATATTAAGTATGCAGTAGCATTCTGTTGAAACAATGTATATACCTTAATTAAAATATACTTTACTGCTAAAAAAATGCTAACAATTATCTGAGCCTTCAGTGAGTTGTAATATTTTGATTGGTGGACAGTCTTGCCTCAGTGTTAATGGCTGCTGACTGATCAAGGTGGTGGTTGCTAAAGGTTGGACTAAAAACAACTCATTTTTTAGCTTTTTCATGAGATTGCAGGAATTCAGTCACACAGCCTACACTTCTAGTTCTAGTTCTCTTGCTATTTCCACCACACCTTCCACCACTGAAGCCTTGAAACCTTCAAAGTCATCTATGAAGGTTGGAATCAACTTCTTCCAAAATCCTGTTAATGTTGATATTTTGACTTATTCTTCTGAATCAGAAATGTGCTTAGGATAGTGAATCCTTTCCAGAAAGTTTTCACTTTGCTTTGCCCAGATATAACATTACTCCTTGATCCATGGATTGCAGAATGAATGTTGTGTTAGCAGGCATGAAAACAACACAAATCTCATTATACAACTCCATAAGCGCTCTTGGGTGACCGGGGACATTGTAAATGAGCAGTAATATTTTTAAAGGAATCTCTTTTTCTGAGCAGTAAATTTCAACACTGGGCTGTAGATATGCAGTGAACCATGTTGTAAACAGATGTGCTGCCATCCAGGCTTTGTTGTTCCATTTACAGAGCAAGGGCAGAGTAGATTTAGCATAGTTCTTAAGGGCCCTACGATTTTCAGAATAATTAATGAGCATTGGCTTCAACTGAAAGTCAACAGCCGCCTTAGTCCTTAACGAGAGAGTCAGTCTGCCTGTTGAATCTTTGAGACAAACACTGACTTCTCTCTAGCTATGAAAGTCCTAGATGGCATCTTCTTTCACTATAAGACCATCCTGTCCACACTGAAAATCTACTGTTTAATGAAGCTACCTTCACTAATTTTTCTCAGCTAGATCTTCCGGATAATTTACTGTAGCTTCGACATCAGCACATGCTGCTTCAGTTGCACTTTTATGTAATGGAGATGGCTTCTTTCCTTAAACTTCATGAACCCACACCTTCTAGCTTCAACCTTTTCTTCCACAGCTTCCTCAGGTCTCTCAACCTTCATAAAATTGAAGGGACTTGTCTTGGACTAGGCTTTGGCTGAAGGGAATGTTCTGGCTGGTTTGATCTATCTAGACTGCTAAAACTTTTTCCATGTTTGCAATAAGACTTTCACTTCCTTATCATTCACTGGAATAGCACTTTTAATTTCCTTTAAGAGCTTTTCCTTTCACAACTTTGCTAACCATTTGGTGACAGAGACCTGGCTTTCAGCCTATCTCAGCTTTTGACATGCCTTCCTCACTGAGCTTAATCATTTCCAGGTTCGGTTACAAGTGATTGCATATGACTCTTTCTTTCACCTAAACACTTAGAGGTCCTTGTAGGGTTATTAGTTGACCTAATTTCAATATTGTTCTGTCTCAGGGAATAGGGAGGCCTGACGAGAGGGAAAGAGACAGATGAAAAGCTAGCTGTTCAGTGGAGCAGTCAAAGCAATACAACATTTATGAATTAAATTTTCCATCTTATAAGGATACAGCTCATGGTGTCCCCAAACAATACAACTGTAACATCAAAGATGTCCCCAGACAATGCAATAGTAATATTAAAGATCATCACAAATAGTGTAATAAGTAGTTTTTTTAAATAGTATGAGAATTACCAAAATGTAACATAGAAACGTGAAGTGGACAAATGCTTTTGGAAATATGACACTGATAGATTACTGAATCAGGGTTGCCACACACCTTGTACATGCTAGGTGCTTTATTCTTAACTACCATAACAATTATTACTATCTCCACTTTACAGATAAGGAAGCTCAGGGTTAAAGACATTAAATATCTTGACCACAGACCTAAAGTTGTAAATAGTAAAGCCCAGTTTTAAATCTAAGTTCATCAATCTGATTTTCTTCATTAACCTACCTGACACAGCAGCAGTTCTTGCATACTGCATGTTTCAGTGGTGAGATCACATGTCAAATGTAAAATGAGAGAAATTAATGACACTCAAGTTAAATATCACAAAAATTCAACTCCTATAATTTTTTAAATCCATATTTTGTTACCCAACAGAATTACATAAAAATGTTGAAATGTTTCTGAGTCTAATCTAAAATTGCAATCTTATTTTCTCATTGTATAATAGAAACTCCAGCAGGCATCAAGGTCAAAAATCCTGTCACCTTTTATGATCTTTTCTATGTCTGAAATGTCAGAGATGTATCTAGTCTTGAAGTTGCTACTCTCACAGGGCTGACAGTCTATTAGGGGAAAAAAGCAGTAAAAAACTCCCTACAACGCTAAGTGAAGAGTCCTCTAAACCAGCAGTAAAGGGCCACATATAACCAGTGCCCAAGGGTAGAGTGAGATGCACAGATACTGGGTCAGCAGAGACTAAAACCCAGGTATCCTCCATGACAATATCCAAAACCTTGGTTTGCAGGTTTATTCAGAAGAGACTTAAGCAGGATAAATTTACTGCATCATAATATAAAGATGAGTCTAATTTTTCACTAGCCAGCTATCTAGAAAGCAATATTTATTGTTCTTCAAAAAACCCATATCCATTTTAGAACATAGGAAGTAAAGGCTCAGGCCATAAACCAATGCAAAAATGATTTTCTAAAAGGTGGACTTCAAGGGCATTTGATCTTTGTAAGACTAATAGTTCACTTTCTACCTTAGAATTTCTCAATAAATTAAATGAAGAATACTCTAGTGTTATGAATTAAAGCTGTAGAGTAAAACCAAATTGGGTTGAATTCCTAGTTCTACCTCAATTAAAAATGTGTATCTTTTGGTAAATTTCTGACCATCTTTAAGCTAGTTTTTAATACATACATAAAGTCCCTATCGTTTATGGTGGTGTGAGATTGAAATGAGATAACGGGGGAAAAAATAGCATTGTGACTTATGATAACACAACCATGGCAGGAGGTGAAATCAAAAAGTTAAGTAGGATTTAGATCATGAAGAGTCATGTGGACTGTAGTAAGAAGTTTTGAATTTGATTCAAGGTGTAATTGTAAGCCCTTAGTAACATTTATCTCTGAGATAATTGAATACTATAGTGTTCTGTAGTGCTATAATTTCTGTGATGCTTTTTAAGGAGTCCAGGTCCAAGGGAAGTCAAATTGTTTCACACTTTCTAACCACTATTATAGTTATTTAGCAGTTTTAGGTGGCTACAGCATTTACAGTTAAAAACATTGCTCTGCAATTATCTGTCATTGGAATGAAACTATGAGAAGAAAGGTAACTGCTGAGTATATATTGGAAGCTATTTTGCAACTACTTCAGAATCTCCCTTAGCCAAAGTTATGAAACGTCATATCTTACAAAGAGAAATCTATACTCTATCTCAACAGTCTACCTCTTTTTCTCTCTCTCTGTAAATATAATGATAATTAAATGGAAAAAATTCTGAGTGCTGAAGAATTGATGCTTTTGAGCTGTGGTGTTGGAGAAGACTCTTGTGAGTCCCTCGGACTGCAAGGAGGTCAAACCAGTCCATCCTAAAGGAAATCAGTCCTGAATATTCATTGGAAGAACTGATGCTGAAGCTGAAGCTCCAATATTTTGGCCACCTGATGCAAATAACTGACTCATAGGAAAAGACCCTGATGCTGGAAAAGATTGAAGGTTGGAGGAGAAGGGGATGACAGAGGATGAGATGGTTGGATGGCATCACCAACTCGACGGACATGAGTTTAAGCAAGCTCCAAGAGTTGGTGGTGGACAGGGAGGCCTGGCGTGCTGCAGGCCATGGGGTCACAGTCAGTCATGACTGAGCAACTGAATTGAACTGAGCACTCAGGATGAGGTTATGGCTAAAGACATACAGTTGGGATTCATTATCATTTGTATGTGTGTATGTTCAGTTGCCAGTTGTGTATGTTCAGTGTGCGACATTATGGAGTGTAACCCACCAGGCTCCTCTGTCCATGGGATTTCTCAGGTAAGAATACTGTACTGGGTAGCCATTTCCTTCTCCAGGAGGTCTTCCAGACCCAGTGACTGAACTCACTTCTCCTGCATTAGCAGGTGTATTCTTTACCACTGAGCCACCAGGGAAGTCCTCATTATCATTTGGACAGGATTAAATCTACAGTTTTTGATAGAATTGCTTGCAGAAAAAGTCAGATGAAGAAGAGAATGAATGGAAGAGAGCAACAAATTCTGAGGTTCTCCCATATATAGACATAGGATAAAAGCAACAAACAACAGCAGAAGTGAGAAGAAATAGACAGTGAAAGAGGCGGAAAACCAAGAGGAAACAGAGTAATCAAAGCACCCTGCTTAGCACTACAGCAAGCAACATTTACACAGACCTGATGATGTAAATCTTATTGTTGTCAACACTGAGAATCAGCTTCTAGAATATTTTGGCTATGGTTACAAAACAGAATGTATAGATTATTCTTCTTGAAATTGTAAATGTAGAATTATAGCAAGCAGAAAGTGGTAGATGATCAGGAAAAGAAGAGAGAGAGGAAAGTGTGAGAGTGTTAAAACCTTTATTTACAAAGTGGAAATAAATTAAATAGTGCTGAAACAGAGTATGCAAGCTATTTTGAAATGTTTATGTAACTAGCAGAACTGTAACTTAAAAAAATTTAAAACCCTTCAAGTGGACATACAAAGGGTAGATATAAAACAGGGGACTGATCCTTTGCATTTTTAATCCTTCCACAGTATGATTTTTTAATCATGTGCAGGTTTTATTTGATGTAAGTAAAATTTTTAATTTAAATAGTGATTCCAAAGACTTAGCGGCAGATGTGTGGTGGGGAGGAATAAAATTAAATTAAATTTATAAGGTTGATATTGAGATCCAGAAATTCTACTTCTAGTAATCTCTAAAGGAACATTCAGAAATGAGGACAAAGATTTATGCCCAAGAACGTTTGTTGCAGTCTTAATTATAATAGTAAAAAGTTAGAAACTACCTACATAATAAATATTTGGAGATGATTTAAATGAATTATAGTTTGCCCATACAATAGAATATTAAACAGTCACTAAATCATATATGAGATTATTTGGAAACTTATGTAATATTCATATCACATTATTATTCTAAGTAAAAATAAAGGATTAAAAAGTTGTGTGTGTGCACATGTGCGTGCATTCACATGTGCCCAGAATTGGGTACCTAGCACATATATGGTTCAAGAACAAGCACCAACATTTTTGTACAGAACTGAAACTTTATGACCAACAGACCCTCTGTAAGAGACTTTATAAATGTATACTTCTAAAAGAAAGATTATAATTCTAAGTACATATAATATAGAAATGAAGTGGGGAAGAAAAAAAACTTAAATATGTGAGTAAATCCAAATGAATGCTAATAGTTCACTTTAAAACAAAGGAACTAAAATCCTAGTGAGAAAAATGTACAATTTGGAAGAAAAAGATGAGTTACAATGTTCTAAGTCCTTTGGGAAGAAGGTTAAGTTATTAGACATTTTACTATATTATACTAAAGTGTTTAATCTAATTGATGAAACAATATACAGAATTTATAGCTTCCAAAATAGTTTCAAGGGGAAAATGGGATAAAGAAGAAACAACTACTTGATCTTTTAAAAAATCAGAAAAAATAAGAATAATGTAGAAAAGTAGAAGTAAAATATCAGAGCTAAAGTATAAAACAAAATGGTAAAATTTAATAGAAATGCCTTGAATCATAAAAGTATAATTGTACTGGGCTCAAGAGTTAAAAGACAAAATGATGAGACTGGATATATTTAAAATCCAGCTAAAACCCATCTATGAGAAAAAAACAAAACAAAACATGGTGCCTCTATTCTAATAGGAAAGTCATGAGACTGATTTGAATCCCCACGTCTTAATATCAACTAAGACCCTATATCCAACAACTCTCAAGACGATTTTCCTTTCCCCAGTCTGGTTACCTAAGATGACTAGATTCCATAAGGAGAGGCTGGGATAATCACAACAATATACACTTGCTTGATGTTGTAAGATCTTTCTTCACGGAATGTGATCACTGACATACTCTATGGTTCTGATTATGAAAACTGGCTCATGTGTGGAAAGTGTTCAAGTAGTCATGACTTACCACCAGGAAGGCTGACCTCTACTGTCTATTCATCCCTTCTTGATCTCTTTTTGATTACATACATTAAGCAGTACACATGTTGGCTCTGAGCCTGTCTTGTGTCTAAGGAAACCATATTCTCTGTTATATCCATATACCCTCAAGTTCAGTTCAGTTCAATTCAATCACTCAGTCATGTCTGACTCTTTGCAACCCCATGGACTGCAACACGCCAAGTTTCCCTGTCCATCACCATTTCCCAGAGCTTGCTCAAACTCATATCCATCGAGTCGGTGATGCCATCCAACCATCTTGTCCTCTGTTTTCCCCTTCTACTCCTGCCTTCAATCTTTCCCAGCATCAGGGTCTCTTCCAGTGAGTTGGTTCTTCAAGGAGGGGGCCAAAGTACTGGAGCTTCAGCTTCAACATCAGTCCTTCTAATGAATATTCAGGGTTGATTTCCTTTAGGATTAACAGGTTGGATCTCCTTGCAGTTCAAGGGACTCTCAAGAGTCTTCTCCAACAACACAGTTCAAAAACATCAATTCTTAGGTGCCCAGCTTTGTTTATGGTCCAACTTTCGTATCTATACTTGACTATTGGAAAAACCATAGATTTGACTAGATGGACCTTTGTCAACAAAGTAATGTCTCTGATTTTTAATATGCTGTCTAGGTTGATCATAGCTTTTCTTGCAAGGAGCAAGCATCTTTTAATTTCATGGCTATAATCACCATCTGCAGTGATTTTGGACCCCAAGAAAATAAAGTCTCTCACTGTTTCCATTGTTTCCCTATCTATTTGCCCTGAAGTGTGGGACCAGATACCATCTTCATATTTTTTTGAATGTTGAGTTTTAAGCGAGCTTTTTCACTCTCCTCTTTCACTTTCTTCAAGTGATCAATGCAAAGAAATAGAGGAAAACAATAGAATGAGAAAGACTAGAGATCACTTGAAGAAAATTAGAGATACCAAAGGAATATTTCATGCAAAGATGTGCACAATAAGGAACAGAAACAATATCCCTCAAGTTAGGACCTCCAAATTCTCATTCTAACTTTGCTGCTGATTATAGTAATTAGGCCCACCCTGATTTTGAAAATAGAATATTACCACCTGTCCTCTACTGTTACAAAGTCCTATCACCCCCTCATTGTTACTAAGGAACCCACTATTGTAATAGCATCTCCTATGACCTGACCCATTTCGAAGCCTTTCAACAATGTGTTTTCCCTCTTGCTAGCACATTCCTTATCACCTTGGAAAATGAAACGACTTTGGATCCTCCCAAGAAAAACTGTCAGCTAATGAGTCCATTTGAGCATACCTATTGTTCTGAGTGTTTTGAAGGTTTCCTCCTCAGTTATCTTTGGCAGTTCTGGCATCTCTATTATACTTATGAGAATTACTACTTTGTATAAGCATTCAAAAGCCATCTCAGCAACATGCTAAAGCAATCACTCAGAGCCAAAGCCAGGATATTAATCCTGTGTTACAGCAGGGTGTCTCTATATGGATCTATCTATATGGATCTATATGCATCTATTCTCCCCTTAGCCAACTCAACATTTGGTCTTGGTGATCCACCACCCCCAGGGTTAACTCCTTATTCATGCTAGTTTATATTGACCAGGTACTGTAGTTCTTTTGGTGTATAATCTCTCTCCCTTAGCAGTCCTAGCATCTATCTATTGAGTTGGCCAAAAGGTACATCCCTTTTTCTTTTCTGTAGGATGGCACCAGTAGTGTTTAGTTGTCTTAAACTTCACTTGAAACAATTTTATTGCATTGCATTGTGACAGCTGTCATATTAGCATATATTTAAAACACTTACCAAAATTGGTGAATTTTTGTGCAGTCACTTCAATATTGAAGATGGAAGGGAAAAAAGCAACATTTTCTGCATATTATGCTTTATTAGTCAATAAAGGTAAAAACAAACAAACAAAAAGGTTTGTGCAGTCTGAAGAAGGTGCTGTGATGGACTGAATGTGCCAAAAGTGGTTCATAAAGTTTTGTGCTTGAAAGTTCTAGCTGGATGATGCTCCACAGTCCAGTAGACAAGTTTAAGTTAACAATGATTAAATCAAGACATTAATTGAGAACAATCAGTATATCACATAGGAGATGGTCAACATACTCAAAATATCCAAATCAAGTGTTGAAAATCATTTGCACCAGCTTGGTTATGTTAACCACTTTGATGTTTTTGTTCCATATAAGTTAAGCAAAAAAACCTTTTTAATCATATTTCTGCATGTGTTTCTATACTTAAGTGTGATGAAAACATTCAGTTTTTAAAACAAATTATGATGGGAAGTGAAAAATAGATACTGTACAATAATGTGTAACATGAGAGATCGTGGGCAAGCAAAATGAACCACCACCAACGACTTCTTCGTCCAAAGAAGATAATGTTGTGTATATGGTGGCATTGGAAGGGAGTCCTCTACTATGAGCTCCTTCCAGAAATCTTGTTGTTGTTGTTTAGTCACTAAGTCATGTCCAACTCTTTGGCAACACCATATACTGTAGCCTGCCAGGCTCCTCTGCCCATGGGATTTCCCAGGCAGGAATATTGTGGTGGATTGCCATTTCCTGCTCCAGGGAATCTTCCAGGAAACCAAATGATTAATTCTAACAAGTACTCCCATCAGTTAGACCAAATAAAAGCAGTATTCAATGAAAAGTGTCTGGAATTAGTCAATAGAAATGTATAATTTGCATGTTTATTTGATGACAAGGCAAAAACTCTTACAGCTTGATGGGAAGTTCTGAGTTGTCTACTGTATTCACCAGATATTGCAGCTTTGGAAGACCATTTATTTTGGTTTTTACAAAATTCTCTTAACAGAAAAAAATTTCAAATTCCCTGAAAGACTGTAAAAGGCACATGGGAAAGTTCTTTGCTCAAAAAGACAACAAGTTTTGGGAAGATGGAATTATGAAGTTGCCTGAAAAATGGCAGAATATATGGAACAAAATGGTGAATATATTATTCAATACAGTTCTTGGTAAAAATGACAAATGTGTCTTTTATCTTTCTTTTAAAACTGAATGAACTTTTTGGCCAATCCAATAATTAGTTTGTGCTAAGATTTGGCATTACTTGTCCAGTGGCCAGAAGTGATCAGTTCCTAAGGAGAAGTGGGATTGTCGTTCAAGGCATTGACCTCGTTTGAGATACTTGTACAGTCTTCAAGCAAGGAAGATGGCTATTTACTCCACAGGGATGGATGGGCCACTTTTGTAGGTCAAAGGATTCAGGAGCATTTAGGGATTCAAGGTTTCCTAGTGCATCAATTCAGATATCCTAATTGTCAAGTCCCACTTTTTCCCTATCAGTTTTATCTAGTTTCTCTGGTTTTGGCATAAGAGCTATCTCTGAAGCTCTACCACTTTACATATCTACAACTTTTAGAAGAAAATATAGATTATCTCTGGGCTTCCCAGGTGGCTCAGTGGTAAAGAATCCACCTGCCAAGGCAGGAGACCTGGGTTAGATCCCTGGGTCAGGAAGATACCCTGGAGTAGTAAATGGCAATCTACTCCAGTATTCTTGCCTGAAAATCCCATGCAGAGCAGAGCCTTGCAGGCTACAGTCCATCAAGTCACAAAGAGCTGGACACTACTGAGCGACTGAGCATGCACACGTAGATTATCTCTATGATTAGGTATAGATTTCTTAACACGACGCACAGAAAAACTAACCATAAAAGAACTAACTGAAAATTAAGATCTTTTGTTTTGAAAACACAGTATGATAGCTTAAAACCATATGACTAACTGACAACGTATTTGCACTATATGCGCCTCAAAAGGATTAATATTTAGAACATATGTACCAATTAATAAGGCAATAGAAAAATGAGTGAAAATATGAACAAATATTTAGCATAACAGGAAACATGAATGGCCAATAAACATTTATAAAACACTCAGTGTCAGTCATAATTAAGAGAATGCAAAATAAAATCATAATGTAATAGCATTTTATGCTCACTAAATTATCAAAATTGCAATATCTGACAATATCCAGTATTGGAAAGGATGTGGATCAATAAAAATGCCTACATTTTACTAAAGAGAGAGTATATTGGTACAATTACTTTGAAAGTTATCTGTATCTTGTGTCAAGAAGTATCTACAAAAGGTACCTACACTAGTACAATACGACCTAGCAATTTTGTTTTAAAAAATGTGCCCTTGAAGATTACTTTAAAAATTGTAAATTAGTTAATTAATAAATTGCAAATGAGGCTAGTAGGTGGTTTCTTGTGTGTGATCAGCAGGAGAGCAGCATCAGGATCACCTGAAACCTTGTGAGAAATGCAATTTCTTGAGCTGCTAGAATAGAAACTCTGGAGCAACTCCCAGAAATGTGTGTTTTGGCAAGCCCTTTGAGTAATTCTGATCAATGCTAAAGTATGAAAAAATGAAAAAAGTAGGGAAAACCACCAGGCCATTTGGATAGTACCTACACCAAATCCCTTATGATCATACAGTGGAAGTGAGAAAAGATTTAAGGGATTAGATCTGGTAGACAGAGTGCCTAAAAGACTTTAGACAGAGGATCATAACATTGTACAGGGTGTGGTTATCAAAACCATCCCCAAGAAAAGACATGCAAAAGGACAAAATGATTGCTTCAGGAGACCTTAAAAATAGCTGAGAAAAGAAGAGAAGTGAAAGGCAAAGGAGAAAAAGAAAGATATACCCATCTGAATGCAAAGTTCCAAAGGATAGCAAGGAGAGATAAGAAAGTCTTCCTAAGTGAACAATGCAAAGAAATAGAGGAAAACAGTAGAATGGGAAAGATGAGAGATCTCTTCAAGAAAATTAGAGATAACAAGGGAACATTTCATTCAAAGGTGGGCACAGTAAAGGACAGAAACAGTATGCACCTAACAGGTTTCTCCTGAGAAACCTGTATGCAGATCAAGAAGCAACAGTTAGAACTGGACATGGAACAACAGACAGGTTCCAAATTGGGAAAGGAGCATGTCAAGGTTGTATATTGTCACCTGCTTATTTAACTTATATGCAGAGTACATCATGTGAAAACCAGGCTGGATGAAGCACAAGCTGGAATCTAGATTGCTGGGAGAAGTATTAATAACTTCAGATATGCAGATGACACCAACCTTATGTCAGAACATGACAAGGAACTAAAGTGCCTCTTGATGAAAGTGAAATAGGAAGTGTAAAAGCTGGCTTAAAACTCAAAAAACTTAAGATCATGGCATCTGGTCCCATCACTTCATGGCAAATAGGTGAGGAAACAATGGAAACAGTGAAAGACTTCATTTTCTTGGGCTCTAAAATCACTGCACATGGTGACTGCAGCCACGAAATTGAGAGACGTGATGCTTTCCCCTTGGAAGAAAAGCTATGAACAACCTCGACAGCATGTTAAAAAGCAGAGACATTACTTTGCCAACAGTGTCCTTATAGCCAAAGCTATGGTTTTCCCAGTAGTCATGTATAGATTTGGACCATAAAGAAGGCTGAGCAGCAAAGAATTGATGCTTTTGAACTGTGGTATTGGAGAAGACTCTTGAGAGTCCCTTGGTCAGCAAGGAGATCAAATCTGTCGATCCTAAAAGAAATCAACCCTGAATATTCATTGGAAGGACTGAAGCTGAAGTTCCAATACTTTGGCCACCTAATGTGAAAAGCCAACACTCTTTTGAAAAGATTCTGATCCTGAGAAAGATTGAAAGCAGGAGCAGAAAGGGATGACAGAGGATGTGATGGTTGGATTGCATCACCAACTCAATGGACATGAGTTTGAGCAAGCTCTGGGAGATTGTGAAAGACAGGGAACCCTCGTGTGCTGCAGTCCATTGGGTTACAAAGAGTCTGACATGACTAAGCTACTGAAGAACAACAATGAAAAAAAACACAGATATAGTGTTAAAACCAGCTTTTTAAAAAATAATATATACTAGATTTCACTGGAACAGAATAAATTAGAAAAGAAAATATCAGATTGTGTTGCAAGGGTGAAACATAATAATTGTTTCATTAAAGTGTTGTTTTAGTTATATGTATGCACACATTTGAGGCATGTGTGTTTGTGTGTGTTTGTAATGAGTCAAATTGCAGCATGTATTTCTTACTGTGGATAATAGCCAACAGTGTTTGAGAACACGCAAACACTTTTAAACACGTAAAGCAGGAAACATTTTCCAAGACGTTTCTATCAGTATTGTTTATAGGAGCAAAACAGTAGGACTACTTGAATGTGTGAAAATTACAGATAGTATATTCCACTTTATATCAATGATATAAAATTTAAAGACAGGCGAATAAATTTTGTGAGATTATAAAGAAAAAAAAGGGAATCCATATGTGTATGAAATATGTGTATCAAATCATTAAATTGTACACTTAAAATTATGGTCTGAGAATACCAAACCACCTTATCAGCCTCCTGCAAAACCTATCGACATGTTATATACCAATAATATCTTAATTAAACTAAACAAACAACAACAACAGCAAAACAGAGACCTTGACATGAAATTCAAGATAATGATTGTTTTTGAAGCATAGAGAAGGAATACATTTGGGTAAAAGTGAATAGGAAACTTCAAGGATATTGCAAGCATTCTATTTTTTATGCAAATTAGCAGGTACTCTTTATTATTCTTTTTCCTTTATTATTCTTTAATCATGCATATTTTATAAGCTTTTCTGTATGTAGTATATTCCATGATAAAATATTTAAAATATATATAGATATGAACAAATAGAGAAAAATGGAAAGTACATGATTAGTAGTATCAGTTCAGTTCAGTTCAGGCTCTCAGTCGTGTCCGACTCTCTGCGACCCCATGAATTGCAGCACGCCAGGCCTCTCTGTCCATCACCAACTCCTGGAGTCTACCCAAACCCATGTTCATCGAGTTGGTGATGCCATCCAACCATCTCATCCTCTGTCATCCCCTTCTCCTCCCGCCCCCAATCCTACCCAGCATTAGGGTCTTTTCCAATGAGTCAACCCTTCGCATGAGGTGGCCAAAGTATTGGAGCTTCAGCTTCAACATCAGACCTTCCAATGAACACCCAGGATTGATCTCTTTTAGGATGGATTGATTGGATCTCCTTGCAGTCCAAGAAACTCTCAAGAGTCTTCTCCAACACCACAGTTCAAAAGCATCAATTCTGCGGCGCTCAGCTTTCTTCACTGTCCAACTCTCACATCCATACATGACCACTGGAAAAACCATAGTCTTGACTAGACGGACTTTTGTTGGCAAAGTAATGTCTCTGCTTTTAAACATGCTATCTAGGTTGGCCATAACCTTCCTTCCAAGTAGTAAGCGTCTTTTAATTTCATGGCTGCAGTCACCATCAGCAGTGATTCTGGAGCCCAAAAAAGTAAAGTCTGACACTGTTTCCACTGTTTCCCCATCTATTTCCCATGGAGTGATGGGACCAGATGCCATGATCTTAGTTTTCTGAACGTTGAGCTTTAAGCCAACTTTTTCACTCTCCTCCTTCACCTTCATCAAGAGGCTCTTTAGTTCTTCTTCACTTTCTGCCATAAGGGTGGTGTCATCCGCATATCTGAGGTTATTGATATTTCTCCCAGCAATCTTGATTCCAGCTTGTGTTTCTTCCAGCCCAGCGTTTCTCATGATGTACTCTGCATATAAGTTAAATAAGCAGGGTGACAATATACAGCCTTGACGGACTCCTTTTCCTATTTGGAACCAGTCTGTTGTTCCATGTCCAGTTCTAACTGTTGCTTCCTGACCTGCATACAGGTTTCTCAAGAGAAATCTTAGTAGTATCAGCTATCACTAAAATATGGAGTTGTGGCATTTTTCTCCTTTGCATTTATTACATTTTCTATGTTTTTTTTTAATCCAAGCTTGATCACTTTTTTAAAGCAGAAATTAACTATATTGGATACATCCTCTCTTTAGTCACTTTCTCAGGAAAGTTAAGCCTACCCAAATTCTCTGCTGTGTCCAACTGACTACATGACAAATGATACCGCTGTCTCCCTCTATTCCCAGCCATTGTTTATGGTGCCATAATTATGCATCCAATCTGAAGCCTGGGCAAAATCCTTAATTTGTATAATTTTGAAAAATGCATGTGGCAATTATATTTGTTTAAAGAATACTGAGACCCAGAAGAAACCATTTGACTAATGGGAGTAAGAAGAGCTAGGAGGTTCTGGACAGTTGTTAGAAGTTTCAAAATTACTGATTCAACTTCAGTATTGGTAATTGATCTATTTTCTGTTTCTCCCTAGTTCAGCCTTGAAACATTTTACAGTTCTAGGAATTTTTCCATCTCTTCTAGGTTGCCCATTTTATTGGCATATAGTTGTTCATAGCAGTCTTTTATGATCCTGTGTATTTCTGTGGTGTCCATTGTAGTTTCTCCTTTTTCATCTCTGATTTTATTGATTTGGGCCCTCTCCTTTTCTTAATGAGTCTGGGTAAATCTTTATCAGTTTTGTTTATCTTTTTTAACATAATTTTTAAGGTTGCACTCCATATACGGTTATTACAAAATATTGGGCTATATTTCCTGTGTTGTACTATACATCTTTATAGTCTATCTTATACCCAAAAGTTTGTACCTCCCACTTCCCGACCCTTATATTACATCTCCCTCTATCTCCCCAGTGGCAACCACTGGTTTGTTCTCGGTATCTGTAAGTCTATTTATTTTCTGTTATATTCACTAGTTTGTTTTATTTTTTAGATTGCACATATAAGTGATATCATACAGTATTTATCTTTCTTTTCACTTAGCTTATTGCTCTCCCTGTCCACCCGTGTTGCTTCAAAGAGCAAAATTTCACCCTTTTTTGTGGTTGAGTAAGTATTTCATTGTGTATATATACCACATCTTCCTTATCTGTTCATGTGTTCATGGACACTTAGGTTGCTTCCATATCTTGGCAATTGAAAATAGTGTTGCTATGAACATTGGGTTGCATGTGTATTTTCTAATTAGCGTTTTTCTTTTCTTTAGATAAATACATGAGACTGGAATTGCTGGGTCACATGGTAGTTCTATTAGTTTTCAGAAAATTCCATACTGTTTTCCACAGTGACTGCACCAATTCACACTTACATGATGTTCGAGGGCTTCCTTTTCTCAACAGACTCACCAGTGTTTGTTATTTGTGCTCCTTTTGATGATAGCCATTCTAACAGATATGATGTAATAACTCATTGTAGGTTTGACTTGCATTGCCCTGATGATTAGCGATGTTGAGTAACTTTCCATGTACATGTTGAACATCTACCTTTCTCTTTTGAAAAATTGTCTATTCAGATCTTTTGCACATTTTAAAAATTTTATTTATTCTTTAAATTCATTTATTTCTTTTAATTGGAGGCTAATTACTTTAAAACATTGTGGTGGGTTTTGCCAAACATCGACATGAATCAGCCATGGATGTGTTCCCCCACCTAAACCCCCTCCCACCTCCCTCCCCATGCCATCCCTCATTCTGGAGAAATTCCTGCTTTCTGGAATACCTGCTTTCTGGAGAGTTTGATCATAAATGGGTGTTGAGCTTTGTCAAAGACTTTCTCTGCATCTGTTGAGATAATCACATGGTTTTTATCTTTCAATTGGTTAATGTGGTGTATCACAGTGATTGATTTGTGAATAGTGAAGAATCCTTGCATTCCTGTGATAAGGCCAACTTGGTCATGATATATGAACTTTTTAATATGTTGTCGGATTCTGTTTGCTAGAATTTTGCTGAGGTTTTTTGCATCTATGTTCATCAGCAATATTGGCCTGTAGTTTTCTTTTTTGTGTGGAATCATTGTCTGGTTTTGGCATTAGGGTGATGGTGGCCTCATAGAATGAGTTTGGGAGTTTACCTTCCTATGCAATTTTCTGGAAGAATTTGAGTAGGATATTGTATTTATTTAGGTGTCAGCTCTTCTCTGAATTTTTGGTAGAATTCACCTGTGAAGCCATCTGGTCCTGGGCTTTTGTTTGTTGGAAGATTTTTGATTACAGCTTTGATTTCCATGCTTATAATGGATCTATTAAGATTTTCTATTTCTTCCTTGTTCAATTTTGGAATGCATACTTTCTAAGAATTTGTTCATTTCTTCCAAGTTGTTCATTTTATTGGCATATAATTGCTCAGAGTAGTCTCTTATGATCTTTTGTATTTCGGTGTTGTCTGTTGTGATTTCTCCATTTCACTTGTAATTTTATTGATTTGATTCTTCTCCCTTTTTTACTTGATGAGTCTTGCTAACAGTTTGTCTATTTTATTTATCTTCTCAAAGAATCAGCTTTTAGTTTTGCTAATGTTTGCTATAGTCTCCTTCATTTCTCTTTCACTTACTTCTGCTCCGATTTTTATGATTTCTTTCCTTCTATTAGTGTTAGGGTTCTTCTTTTCTTCTTTTTCAGTTGCTTTTGGTATAAAGTTATGTTGTTTCTTTAATGTTTCTCTTGTTTTTTGAGGTAGGTTTGTAATGCTATGAGCCTCCCGTTTAGCACTGGTTTTACTAAATCCTATGGGTTTGGGACTGTCATGTTTTCATTTTCATTTATTTATATGCATATTTTTAGTTCCTTTTTGATTTCTTCCATGATCTTTTGGTTATTCAGAAGTGTGTTGTTTAGCCTCCATATGTTTGTATTTTAATAGTTCTTTTTTCCTGTAGTTGACATCTAATCTTATTGCATTGTGATCATAAAGATGCTTGAAATGATTCCATTTTTTTTTTTAATTTACCAAGGCTAGATCTATGGCCCAGAATGTGATCTATACTGGAGATGTTCCATATGCTCTTGAGAAAAAGGTGAATTCTATTGTTTTGGGGTGAAATACCCTATAGATACCAATTAGATCTAACTGGTCCATTGTATCATTTAAAGCTTGTGTTTCCTTGTTAATTTCCTGTTTGATTGATCTATCCTTAGGTGTGAGTGGAACATGAAGGTTCCCCACTATTATTGTGTTACTGTTAATTTCCCCTTTCATACTTGTTACCATTTGCCTTATGTGTTGAGGTGCTCCCATATTGAGTGCATTTATATTTATAATTGTTATATCTTCTTCTTGGATTGATCCTTAGATCATTATGTAGTGTCCTTTGTCTCTTTTCATGGCCTTTATTTCAAAGTCTGTTTTATCTGATAGGACTATTGCTACTCCTGCTTTCTTTTGGTCCCCTTTTGCATAAAATATCTTTTTCCAGCCCTTCACTTTCAGTCTGTATGTGTCCCTAGGTTTGAGGTGGGTCTCTTGTGGACAGCATGTATAGAGGTCTTGTTTTTGTATCCATTCAGCCAGTCTTTGTCTTTTTGTTAGAACATTTAACCCATTTGCATTTAAGGTAATTATTGATAAATATGATCCTGTTATCATTTGCTTTGCTGTTTTGGGTCCTTTTTATAGACCTTTTCTGTGTTTCCTGTCTCGAGATGATCCTTTAGCATTTGTTGGAGAGCTGGTTTGGTGGTGCTGAATTCTCTCAGCTTTTGCTTGTCTGTAAAGCTTTTGATTTCTCCTTCATATCTGAATGGGATCCTTACTGGGTAGAGTAATCTTGGTTGTAGGTTTTTCTCTTTCATCACTTAAATATGTCCTGCCAATCCTTTCTGGCCTGAAGAGTTTCTATTGAAAAATCAGCTGTTATCCTTAGGGAATCCCCTTGTGTGTTATTTGTTGCTTTTCCCTTGCTGCTTTTAATATTTGCTCCTTGTGTTTAATTGTTCTTAGTTTGATTAACATGTGTCTTGGAGTGTTTCACCTTGGGTTTATCCTGTTTGGGACTCTCTGGGTTTCTTGAACTTGGGTGGTTAATTCCTTCCCCATTTTAGGGAAGTTTTCGACTATTATCTTCTCAGGTATTTTCTCATGCCTTCCTTTTTGTCTTCTTCTTCTGGGACTCCTATGATTTGAATGTTGGGGCATTTAACATTGTCCCAGAGGTTGCTGAGGTTGTCTTCATTTTTTAAAATTCTTTTTTCTTTTTTCCTTTCTGCTTTATTTATTTCCACCATTCTATCTTCCACCTTACTTATCCTATCTTCTGCCTCAGTTATTCTATTGTTGGTTCCCTCCAGAGTGCTTTTGATCTCAGTTATTTCATTATTGATGGATTCTTCTTTATTTCTTCTAGGTCCTCGTTAAACATTTTTTGCATCTTCTCAATCCTTGTCTCTAGTCTATTTATCTGTAACTCCATTTGTTTTCAAGATTTTGGATCAGCTTTACCATCATTATTCTGAATTTCAGGTAGACTCCTTATCTCCTCCTCTTTCATTTGGTTTGATGGGATTTTATCATATTCCTTCACCTGCTGAATATTTCTCTGTCTTTTCACTTTGTTTAGGTTGCTCTATTTGGGGTGTCCTTTCTGCAAGCTGGAAGTTCGTGGTTCCTCTTAATTGTGGTGTCTGCTTCCTGTGGGTGGGCTTGGACTAATGGCTTGTCAAGGTTTCCTGGTTGCGTTGGGGGAGCTTGTGTCTGTGTTCTTGTGGGTGAAGCTGTATATCTTATCTCTGGAGTGCAATGAAGTGCCCAGTAGTGAGTTTTGGGGTGTCCATGGGTTTGGCATGACTTTGGGAAGACCACCTTTTAATGCTCAGGGTTATGTTCCTGCTTTGCTTGAAAATTAGCATGGTTTATCTTGCACTGGATCTTGTTGGCTCTTTGGTGGTGCTTGGTTTCATACAGGGAGGAAGGAGATAGAAGTGACCTGGAGGAGAAAAGGGAGAGTCAAAGGGGAGAGAGCAATCAAACCAGTAATCAAATCCCTAAATGAAAATAGATACTGAAGATTAGATTCTTAGAGGTACAAAATTGATAACAAATATCAAAAAGCAAAAATTAAAATCTGAGAATAGAGGTTAGACTCTCAAAAATACAATACAAAAATTATAAAACATAATCAATCACAATTTTTTTTTGAATATGTGAGACAGAATAAGAGACACAGATGCATAGAA
Source organism: Giraffa tippelskirchi (assembly GCF_054371585.1). Taxonomy (NCBI): domain Eukaryota; kingdom Metazoa; phylum Chordata; class Mammalia; order Artiodactyla; family Giraffidae; genus Giraffa; species Giraffa tippelskirchi. Next base: position 85,969,905 of record NC_137285.1, on the reverse strand, counting down.
CAGTCTTATGGACTCTGAGGGAGAAGGTGAGGGTGGGACATTCTGAGAGAATAACATTGAAACATGTATATTATTATATGTGAAGCAGAACACCATTCCAGGTTCGATGCATGAGACAAATGCTCAGGGCTGGGGCAATGGGATGACCCAGAGGGATGGGATAGGGAGGGAGGTGGGAGAGGGGCTCAGGATGGGAAACACATGTAAACCCATGGCTGATTCATGTCAATGTAAGTAAAAACCACTACAATATTGTAAAGCAATTAGCCCCCAACTAAAATAAATAAATTTATTAAAAATAATAATAATAAAATAAAAATTCCATAAAAAATAAAAAATAGGGTTTTTTTGCAAGGTAATAGTAGGCTATAAAAATGATAAAGGAGTAATAAAGAACTAAAGTTTTTAAAAAAATTAAAAAGTGATAATAGTAAAAATATTCTAGGAATTTCTCTGGAGCTGTTGTGGGCAGTGTGGGGTCAGTTCAGTGTCAGATAGTCCCTTCTTTTGGCTTGTACCTGTTCTCAAGGTCTATAGGTGCCCCTCAAATGCACAGTCTCCAGTATTAAATGGAGATTTTTAATCAGTTGGACCTGTCACCTCCAGAGTGGTTTCCCCTTCTTTGTTTATTTTGGCTTCCTCTGTTTGCATGTCTCTTCAGTGTCTAATTTCCACCCTGACACAACGGGGCAAAGGTGGCCACTTATTTAAGCTCACTTGTTCAGTTGTGTTGTAGGGAGACAGGGACACCACAAACAAATATCGTTGGTGTGTGTGGGGAGTGCTCACGGTAGATGGACCACACGGGGTTTGCAGCAGCCCAAGGCAGCGTGCGCTTCCTGGGTCTACACTGCTCAGGCTCCAAGGTGCTCTGCAGGGCACTGTCCCAAGTGGGCCCTGCATTTCGTGTCCTTCCCAGGTCTAACACACTCAGGTCCTCGGGTGCTCCAGAAGGGCGCAGACCTGGATAGACTGTGCGTTTTGTGCCCTTCCCAGGTCCAAGCAGCTCAGGCCACCCGGTGCTTGGCGAGTGCACTCTCCCAAGTGGACTGTGCATCTTATTCACCTGCTCGGTCCCAGCCACTTGGCTTCCCAGGTGCCCCATGAGAGTCCAGTCCCAAGCATGCTGTGTCTCCTCTGAGGAGCTGATCTCAGGCTGTGACACACCTGGCAGATGTCAACCGTCTCGGATCCCAGGAAGTCATGGTTAGCAACTGGGAACCTGCTCACAGTGTGGAGGAGGATGCAGTCTCTGGGACTGAGATTGCAGCAGCTCTTTGCCTTCCAGTTCTGGCTGTCACATGCCTGCCTCTCTGCCTCCAGGGAGGAAGGGCCCTGTATGGCAGCTGGCTTGCCCTCCTTTGGTATTCACTCAATCCTTTGTTCTGTGAGCACGCCAAGTGTTACCCAGTGAGGTTAGAGCCTTTTGTGGGAAAGGTGTTTTGGTTTTTGGTTTTTTTGTTCTTTTGTCTCTCTGGCGATCCCATGGTTTGGGTTGCTCTCACATTAGCTACTTCATATTTTTCTCAGGACGTTCAGGCCTGGTCCTTACCCTAAGCACCATTATGCAGCCTGCACCTCCCTGCCCAGCCCCCATTTGCTGGTGGCAGATGTGAACATCTGGGCCACTTCTCCACCGGCAGTTTCAGTTAGGCACATATTCTGTGGGGGTTTTGGTTTTGTTTTGTTTTGTTTTTTGCCCAGTTATAATGCCCTCTGAGATTTCAAAATTCTCCACAGACGAACTTGTAAGAGGGTTTTCTACTGTGTGGAAACTTCTCCTCCTTCACAACTTCCTCCCCAGGATGGGTCTTGGTCCCTAAATCTTTTGTCTCTGTTTTTGTCTTTCATATTTTCTCTTACCTCCTTTTAAAGAGAATGGGCTGCCTTTCTGGGTGCCTGGTGTCCTCCACCAGTGTTCAGAAGTTATTTTGTGGAAGTTGTTCAGCATTTAAATGATCTTTTGATGAATTTGTGGGGGGAAAAATGGTCTCCCCATCCTATTCTTCCCCCATCTAGGGACTGCCCCTCTTCTGCCCTGCCCATTTTTAATTGGATTTTTTTTCAGTTGAGTTGTATGAGCTGTTGGATATTATATGTTGGATATTAATCCCTTATTGGTCAAATCATTTGCAAATATTTTCTCCCATTTGATAGGTTGTCTTTTCGTTTTCTCAATGGTTTCCTCTGATCTGCAAAAGCTTTTATGATTAATTATGTCCCATTGGTTTGTTTCTGCTTTTATTTCCCATTGGTTTATTTCTGCTTTTATTTCCTTTGCTTTAGAAGAAGGATCCAGAAAAGATGGTACAACCTGTGTCAAAGAGCATATCATCTTTGGTTTCCTCTGTAAGTTTCATAATATCCAATCTTAGATGATGGGATTTGTTCTGAAAGTCAATATTCTAGGAATCAAATGGACTGGAATGGGTGAATTTAACTCAGATGACCGTTATATCTACTACTGTGGGCAGGAATCCCTTAGAAGAAATGGAGTAGCAATTATGGTCAACAAAAGAGTCCGAAATGCAGTACTTGGATGCAATCTCAAAAATGACAGAATGATCTCTGTTCGTTTCCAAGGCAAACCATTCAATATCACTGTAATACAAGCCTATGCCCCAACCAGTAATGCTGAAGAAGCTGAAGTTGAACAGTTCTATGAAGACCTACAACACCTTTTAGAACTAACACCCAAAAAAGATGTCCATTTCATTATAGGGGACTGGAATGCAAAAGTGGGAAGTCAAGAAACACCTGGAGTAACAGGCAAATTTGGCTTTGGAGTAAAGAATGAAGCAGGGCAAAGGCTAATAGAGTTTTGCCAGGAGAACGCACTAGTCATAGCAAACACCCTCTTACAAAAACGCAAGAGAAGACTCTACACATGGACATAACCAGATGGTCAACACTGAAATCAGATTCATTATATTCTTTACAGCCAAAGATGGAGAAGCTCTATACAGTCAGCAAAAACAAGACCAGGAGCAGACTGTGGCTCAGATCATGAACTCCTTAACACCAAATTCAGACCTAAATTGAAGAAAGTAGGGAAAACCACTAGACCATTCAGGTAGGACCTAAATCAAATCCCTTACCTTTATAAAGTGGAAGTGAAAAATAGATTTAAGGGACTAGACCTGATTGACAGAGTGCCTGATGAACTATAGACAGAGGTTCGTGTCATTGTACAGGAGACAGGGATCAAGACCATCCCCATGGAAAAGAAATGCAAAAAAGCAAAATGGCTGTTTGAGGAGGCCTTACAAATAGCTGTGAAAAGAACAGAAGCAAAAAGCAAAGGAGAAAAGGAAAGATATTCTCATCTGAATGCAGAGTTCCAAATAATAGCAAGGAGAGATAAGAAAGCCTTCCTCAGTGATCAGTGCAAAGAAATAGAGGAAAACAATAGAATGTGAAAGACCAGAGATCTCTTCAAGAAAATTAGAGATACCAAGGGAACATTTCATGCACAGATGGGCTCAATAAAGGACAGAAATGGTATGGACCTAACAGAAGCAGAAGATATTAAGAAGGTGGCAAGAATACACAGAAGAACTATATAAAAAAGATCTTCATGACCCAGATAATCAAGAATATGTGATCACTCACACTCACCTAGAGCCAGATATCCTGGAATGTGAAGTCAAGTGGGCCTTAAAAAGCATCACTATGAACAAAGCTAGTGGAGATGATGGAGTTCCAGTTGAGCTATTTCAAATCCTGAAAGATGATGCTGTGAAAGTGCTGCACTCGATATGCCAGTAAATTTGGAAAACTCAGCAGTGGCCACAGGACTGGATAAGGTAAGTTTTCATTCCAATCCCAAAGAAAGGCAATGGCAAAGAATGCTCAAAGTACCCCACAATTGCACTCATCCCACACACTAGTAAAGTAATGCTCAAAATTCTCCAAGCCAGGCTTCAGTAATACATGAACCTTGAACTTCCAGGTGTTCAAGCTGGTTTTAGAAAAGGCAGAGGAACCAGAGATCAAATTTCCAACATCCTCTGGATCATTGCAAAAGCAACAGAGTTCTAGAAAAACATCTATTTCTGCTTTATTGACTATGCCAAAGCCTTTGACTGTGTGGATCACAATAAACTGTGGAAAATTCTGAAAGATGGGAATACCAGACCACCTGACCTGCCTCTTGAAAAACCTGTATGCAGGTCAGGAAACAAAAGTTAGAACTGGACATGGAACAACAGACTGGTTCAAATAGGAAAAGGAGTACATCAAGGCTGTATATTGTCACCCTGCTTATTTAACTTCTATGCAGAGTACATCATGAGAAACTCTGGACTAGATGAAGCACAAGCTGGAATCAAGATTGCCGGGAGAAATATCAATAACCTCAGATATGCAGATGATACCACCCTTGTGGCAGAAAGTGAAGAAGAACTAAAAAGCCTCTTGATCAAAGTGAGAGACAAGAGTAATAAAGTTGGCTTAAAGCTCAACGTTCAGAAAACTAAGATCATGGCATCTGGTCCCATCACTTCATGGGAAATAGATGAGGAAACAATGGACACAGTTTCAGACTTTATTTTGGGGGCTCTAAAATCACTGCAGATGGTGACTGCAGCCATGAAATTGAAAGACGCTTACTCCTTGGAAGGAAAGTTATGACCAACCTAGATAGCATATTAAAAAGCAGAGACATTACTTTGCCAACAAAAGTCCGTCTAGTCAAGGCTATGGTTTTTCCAGTGATCATGTATGGATGTGAGAGTTGAGCGGTGAAGAAAGCTGAGCACCGAAGAATTGATGCTTTTGAACTGAGGTGTTGGAGAGGACTCTTGAGAGTCCCTTGGACTGCAAGGAGATCCAATCAATCCATCCTCAAGGAGATCAGTCCTGCGTGTTCATTGGAAGGGCTGATGTTGAAGCTGAAACTCCAATACTTTGGCTGCCTCATGCAAAGAGTTGACTCATTGGAAAAGACTCTGATGCTGGGAAGGATTGGGGACAGGAGGAAAAGGGGACGACAGAGGATGAGATGGCTGGATGGCATCACTGACTCAATGGACATGAGTTTGGGTATACTCCGGGAGTTAGTGATGGACAGAGAGGCCTGGCGTGCTGCGATTCATGGTGTTGCAAAGAGTTGGACACAACTGAGCGACTGAACTGAACTGAAGAAGGAAAGGAGAGAACAGAACTCTCCCTGTCTCCATGTGTGAGAATATAGCAACAAGATAGCCATGTGCATGCTGGAAACAAAGTCCTCTTCCTGAAGAACTGAATCTGCCATCTTGATCTTGGACTTTCTAACCTTCAGAACTGTGAAAAATAAATGTCTGCTGTTTAAGCCGCCAAGTGTCTGGTATTTTGGTATGGCAGCTAAGACACACATAGAGAAAAGCAGATTGAAGCAGTATAAGAGTGATCATTCAGCTCCAGAGACAGGGAAGGCAGTACCTCAGGTGCTTATTTTCTATTTCCTGTTCTAGTGCTTTTAAGGCTAGTGATTCTTTCCTGTCCTCAGCTGTCCATCAAGTAGCCTCTCATTTCACTAAAATAAATCTTTTTCATTTAAGCCAGCTTGCTTGGGTTTTACTTCCTTATAATAAAAATTCTTGTCTAGATCAGTAATAAAAAATATTATTTGAGAGCATATCCTGTGTACCATTTATTCACCCTTGCTTAGCAATATCAGCAAAGAAAAAATGAAGAAAGTTATGACTGAGAGTTAGTGAGTTAAATACTGGTTTCCCAAAATATACTAAATCCTGGAACAAGTGAGGTGCTTTATTTTGTAAAAAGGTCTTTGTTGCTGTAATTAGGGATCCTGAGATGAAGTCATCCTGGATTTAGGATGGTCCCTAAACACAATGACTGTTGTCCTTATAAAAGGGAGATTTGAGACACAAAGACACACATACAAGAAGGCCACATGAAGCCTGGGTAGGTTGGATTGTGCTGTACAAAGAACATTGAAGGTACCAGAAGAAAGGCATGGAATGGACTCTTTTCTAGAACTTCCAGAAGGTATCAACCTGGCTGCCACTTGATTTCCTAATTCTAGCCTCCTGAGCTGAGACAATGAATAAAGCCATCCAGTTTGTGATGATTTGTTACAGTAGCACTAGGAAATTAATACAGTATTCTAAATAAGTCACTTATGATTAGATATCTGTCTTTTATTCATTTTATAGTGAGATTATTATTTATATCAGAATTAGTATAAATACCATTATATTATTAATATGAATTTGTAGACAAGTATAAAGAGCATGATATTATTAGCATGAATTTGTACAAGGAACCAGGTATACACCACTTTTTTCAACCAGATCACAGAACTTTAGTTGCACAGTACAGGTAACAGTTTTGGCTTTGTTTAATTTCAATCCAGAACTTCTTAAGATTCAAGTAATTCAAAGAAAATTGGTTTTACAAAGCAAAAGTCTTTTGTGAAAGCAAAAAATGACAAATCTGGGAAAGACATAGGAAGTCAGATTCAGGTAGGTAAAAAAAGTTCATTTGTTTTCTCTTTTATTTCATTCCCCTTCCTGCTCCAACCACTAACTCACAATGTGGCAGCGCATCAGACTGAGAGCAAACAGGGCACACAGGAAGCGGTGGGAGGGAAGGCTTCCTTCTGCAGCTCTCAGATGACACAGCTGTGCTCTGCCTTTGCATATCCTTCTCTGAAGCCCAGAGAACACTGCTAGGACGCATACTCTGTTCTCTTATTCAACAGACAGTGTCACATTTTAACACAGGCCTGAGGGTGAAATTACAGCCCACGGAAAGGCAGAGGTTTACTGCTGGCCAGGCGAGAGAGCGGTTTGCACTAGGAGATCCTAAACTGACACTATTCACAGACATTTGAGTTCACAGAAAAAGAATCACTTCAAGTGAAGTAATCAGCAAATGAACATCAGTGGGTTTAGGACTTCATTCAGATACTTACGGAAAGTTGATATGTCTGGACTTAAGAAGAAGATGCGTAAGATGCAAGAAAGTGGAGTTGAGAGAAAGTGCAAGAGGGTTTGGGGTGGGGTCACCAAAGCTGGCAAGAAAGCTGACAGCCTTTCCAGTCATGGGCCCTTCCTTTCAGCCACCTTTGAGGCCATGTTTCCTGCTGCCATTAGGAAAGCAAACCAAACAAAAGGACAGTGGCAGGAAACAAGAAGCAGTGGGATGGAAGATGATAAAAGATAAGGAGACACAATATTTTAAAAAATAAAGGTAGATTTAGAAGTTAGGAAGCAGTAAAACTGAAATTGAGAGAGTGGGTTAGGAGAAAAATAGAAGAAAATTAAGAGTGAAAATATGAATGCAAATAAAGATGAGATTAAGAATATTTAAATAATAAAATAGGTAAAATTAAAAATAAAGGTCAACAGAACTAGTAGATCAAAAGCCATAAAAATAAAAACATAAAAGATTATTGTTAAAAGTTAAAATCCATAAAATAAAAAATAAAGTGATAATATCTAACTTATTGTGTTGTAAGGATCACATAAAATTATATATATGGAACCCTGTAAACAGAGCATTAGAATACAAACATAAAGAACAATCATCTGAGTTAAATGGTCAACAACCCAGTGTAATTCCTTAGTCATAGTTAACTATATTCATTGGCAAAATAAGATATAACTTCAGGCACCTCAAAAAAGTTCTTTTACCACCAAAATATTATCAACAAATTGCTGATTACTAATATAGATCTCTTTATTTAAAAAAAAATAGGAATAAAAAGCTTTTATTCTACCACTGGAGATAAGAATCAAAATGGATTTTTTTTTTTTTTTGCTAATAAGGTTGAATCCAGGACACTTTGAAAAAGAAAAGGTTTGTATATTTAAATAAAAGAAGCACAGAACTAAGGCAATAAAATATTAGCAACAGAAACTTCAGTTGGACAAAGGGAAGGACTTATTTATTGAAGCCATAATAGCAATGATGGAGAGTCATCTCATGGTGTAAGGAAAAAGTAGAAGGGAATTCAATCTAAAGACAAATGTGGCAAGTTTGGAAAGTAAAAGAAAGGAGATTCATCATCACTTACATGTGCAAGGCATTATTCCAAGTGTCCTACATATATTGTTTCATCTTTGCAACAACTTAAACAACCTATAATTATTTGCACCACTGTATAGATGGGAAAACTGAGGTTCAAGAACTGAAATATCTTTCTAAAAACTTCTGTCATGATCTCTTAGAAGTAGGTATTAAGCTGATAACATTTCTTTCCTATCAATGATTTTGAGTCACTGGACTTCCCAGATATTATTTCAGATACAATGTCTCAAGAGCTGAATGAGTAGCTCACCTAGTCAGTTAGCAGTGAGGCAACGTTTCTAATTACTGGGACACAGGAGTACATGAAAGCAAAGAATTTTTCTTGACCTCTAATGAATTAACTTTGAGGATGATCAACTAGCAAACAGCATATTCCTGCAATAGAAAGAGGAAAAGTAGGAAGGAAGAGAAGAAAAATAACACCTAAAACCAGGCTGGGACAGACCCCAGGGACGCAGCACTTTGTTAAAATGACAAACTTCGCTTCTGGTTGATGCCCTAAACTTAACCTCACTCCTCTCAGCTCCTCCTGATGTTAAGCACAGCTTCGATTCAGAAGAAACCAATATCAACACTATATGTTCTAAACGTCCTATTATTATTATTATAAGCAATTCCACATTTGGAGGATAGGAGCGATAAATTGGAATTGGAGAGCAAATAAGCATTTTCTATTCCTTAAAGTTTTGTCTCTCTATCTTCTTATGATTTTAGTTTTCAGTCCTGCATTTTAAGCAGAGAGATGATATTCCAAGGAAGCCAATAGAGGTTCACAGTCCAGTGTCAAAAAACTTATGACTAGATATTTTTCAGATTTTGCATATTTTCTCAGCTATTAGGAACATAGTGTAATGCTTTCACTGTAATTATGCAAAATCCTCAACAGGGTCTGGGGAGTTTCATAATCAAGCACATTAATGTTTTGGCAGTAAAGTGTATAAATATTCAAACAAAGTGGAATAATAAAGACTATAAATGGCTCCATGTTATAATAGAACAGTTTTAACATAAAACAAATTTGCCACACACTTCAAACTTTTGTTTCTGTATTTGAATTGTGAACTTTTTCCATTATTCCCTGAGCCTAAACCAAAGCAAGTGATCTAGCAGAAAGTTACAATGTGCAGACCAGTATTAAAATATAAGAGTTCCTAAATGGGGCTGGCTACCAGAAAGAGGGGTCTCTGGTGAGTTGGTTAGATATAGTCATTTAGATGACCTATATCACCTAAAACTTCTAGCCAGATCTCTCTTCACCTCTCTTTAGTCAGAGCTTTTAATTACTATCATAGCACCTACAGCTCACTTGAACAATAATGTCAGGTTGAATGAAAATAACATGTTGGTAAGCAGTACAGAGAGCACAGTCACATTAATCTATGTCCAAGATCGGTCACATAGCTATTGGCAGGCTTTGATCCCTCACTACCTGGAGCTCCCATACAATCACCTACCGCATAGCAACTGGCTTCCCTCTGAGTCAGTGGTTCAACAGACTGAAAGAGAATACACCCAAGATGGAAGCCACAAATAGATGTGTTTCTACTGTCTTTCAAAACTTTATCATTCATTTGTATTCAAATGTTATTCTTTATTCTTCCATTCTGAAACCTATGACTTCTATCATGAAATGCTCAGTGAAGTAATTCATGATCTCTCCTCTCACACTTCATCACCAAGATTTATTCTGGGCATTCCTTCATAAAATTTGTATCTATGATGCATCTTTTTTCTTACATGAAGGCCTGGAGAATTGTATCAAGATGTAAAAGATACAGCACCTGTTTTGGGGATGTTCATTATCCTTTTGGTTGACAGGATCATAAACCAGAGTTAGAATTAAATGTATTCAGTGTTTTATTTGATGTATACACAAAACAGGGGGCTTCCCAGGTGGAGCTAATGATAAAGAACCTGTCTGCCAATGCAGGAGACATAGGAGATGCGATTTTGATCCCTGGGTTGAGAAGATTGCCTGGAGGTGGACATGGCAACCCACTCCAGCATTCTTGCCTGGAGAATCCCATGGACAGGGAAGCCTGGCAGGCTATAGTCCATCGGATCACAAAGAGTCAGACATGACTGAAATGACTTAATGCACACACACATACACAAAAGTGGTTTATGAGCACAGAGAACTGAGGCACTAAATCTCTTTGTAATACTGGAAGGTTTCACAAAGGGTATCATACAGTCCTCTAATACTCTTCATACTTCAAGTATAAGTAAAGTTCCCTCTGCCTTGAATGCAGATATCAGAATAGCCTATGCAAAGATATGGAAATATTAGTAAGAGAGAGCATGATATGCAGAGGAAGGAAAACAGTTTTTTTGTGATTTGAGCATAGGAGATGTGTATTGTGTGTTTGAAGGAATATGAAGGTTAAAAGTCTATGAAATTGGGATAAAATCTTTTGAAAAACACATACATTTCAGTTAAAGAACTGGTACTTAAAATACACAAAGAATGCTTAAAATTCAACAGTAATAAAACAAGCAACCCAATTTTAAAATGGGCAACAGATTTGAAAAAAACGCTTTACCAAAGACATACAGACAGCAAGTAACCATATGAAAAAGATTCTCAACATCATACAGCATTAGAGAATTCAAATAGAAACAGCAATGAGATACCACCACACACATTTGTTTGGCTAGCCAAAATCCAGAACACTGGCAATACCAAATGCTGGTGAGAATGAAGAGCAATTGCTGGTGGGAAGGCAAAATGGTACATTCACTTTGGAAGACAGTATGGCAATTTCTTACAAAACTAAACATCATCTTACCATATGATCCAGCAATCATGCTGCTTGATATTTGTCCAGATGGGTTGAAAACTTGCACTCACACAAAAATCTGTGCAGGAATGGTCATAGTAGCTTCATTCATAACTGCCAAAGCTTAGAAGCAAGCAAGAAGGCTTTCTACAAGGAAATGGATAAACAAATGGGGGTGCAACCATAGACTGGAGAACAGTATGGATGATAAAAGAGAAAAGGTCATTAAGCCACCAAACTCATGGAAGAACGTCAAATACATTTTTATAAGTGAAAGAAGCCAATCTAAAACAGTTATATATTGTATTATTCCAAATATATGACCTTCTAGAAAAGGAAAATCTATGGAGATAATAAAAATATCACTGGTTTACAGGGATTCTGGGAAGGGATTTTTCAGGACAGTGAAACGATTATTCAGTATAACACTGTGATGTTGGATATATGTCATTATATATTAGTCAAAAGCCATAGATTGTATATTACAAAGAGTAAACCATAATGTAAACTATAGAATTTTCTTAATAGTAATGCATTAATATTGGCCCACTGGTTGTAACAAATATAGCACATTTATGCAAGATATTAAAAATAGGGGAAATTGGCATGGGTTAAGGGGCTTCCCTGGTGGTTCAGATGGTAAAGAATCTGTCTGCAATTCAGGACACCAACATTCGATCCCTGATCCAGGAAGATCTTCTGGAGAAGGGAATGGCAACCCACTCCAGTATTCTTGCCTGGAGAATTCTATGGACAGAAGAGCCTGGCAGGCTACAGTCCTTGGGGTTGCAGTGTTGGGCATAACTGAGTGACTAGCACTTTCACACTTTCAAGAGATGTATGGGATCTCTCTGTATTTTTAGCTAAATTTTTTCTGTTAATGAAAATTGCTCAAAATTTAATAAAGCTTATTAATGTTCTTAAAAGTAGAGAAAATGTGATAATTTAGACATGTAAATTTATAGGAAACTGGATTGCTATTGTCATGGCCATGTATTTCTGTGTAACCAACTACTGCAACTTGATGGCTTGAAACCAGTCATTTCATGACGTCCACAATCTATGATACAAAGCGGACCAGGCTAAGCTGGTTGATTCCCCTGTTCCAGGTGGTGTTGCCAAGGTCACTCGGTGACATTCAGCAGGTAGCTGGGCTGGAGTAGGGAATCCAAGGCAGCTTCTTTTATACACCTGGTACCTCGGTGGGGAAGGATGGAGAGCAAGGCCCTATTGAGCCACTCTCCACTCAGGTTTTTCATAGTTTTTCCACATACTGTTTACAGCAGGATAGTTTAAACTTCGGCAGTTGAGCTGCCTAGGGTGGGTGCTCCCAGAGGCAAGAAGCAGAAACTGTCGACCTGTTTGTCCTTGATCTATAAACTGGCAAAGCATCCCTTCTGCCATCTCTATGTGTTAAAGCAGTTATGAAACCTGCCCATATTCAAGGGGAGAATACATAGACGCCCCCACCTCTCTATGAGAGAAATGACAAAGATTTTGTCACCATCAGTGATCTATCACAGCCATTCTACGGAATTTGAATTTTGTCCTGTAGTGCATGGGAGCTACTGAAAGATTTTAATCTAGAGGAAGACATATTAGAATCAGTTGTGGCAGCATGATGTAGGAAATAAAAAAGAAAAAAACTTGGAGGAAGGAATCCCAGACACTCATTACCACAGATTTTTTACTTGTATTTTTAAGTGGCTTTTTTTGGAGGGGAAGGGGAGTTTAAAGCCCATTCCATTGTTTTGATTGTAAACATGATTATGTTCGGTTTCTAAGATATTGATGTAATTAGAAATGGTAAGCTTTCACATGTGTTGGATTTTCATCACTCCAATTAGACTATAAGCTCTTTGAAATAGAAATCTTATAAATCTATCACACAAAGTATTTTGTAAATGCTCAGAAAATATTTACTGATTGGCATATTAAAGAAAGCAAAACACATGAGACTCTTCTTCTGTAAACAAATATTTATTGTGCTTTTGAAATGTGCCAGGCATTGTTTTGTTATTATAATTAAAATATAATGAGATATAGCATTATATATGTTTAAGGTATGCAATACATTGTTTAATATAGTTATATATTATAAAATGATTATGACCATACCAATAGCTAACATCTCCATCACTTCACACAATTATCCTCTCTTTGTTTAACATCATTAAACAAACATTTCTTTGTTTAATTTGTTTGTTTCTTTGTTTAAACAAACATTAAACATTTCTTTGTTCAATATCATTTATTTGGTTAATATCTACTTTTTTAGCAACTTTCAAGTATGTAGTATAATATAGTCAACTATAATCACCTTGCTATACATGGAATTCCAAAAACCTACTAATATTATAATTGGAAGTTCTTACCCTTTGACCAATATCTCCCTATGTAGATATAAAGTTTTCCCCAGGTGATGTATTAAAAATGCTATCCATTCCCCACTTAATATTCTTGACCCTTTTCAAATATTAGCTGACCATATATGCAGTTTTATTTCTGTGCTCTTGGTTTTGTTCCATTTGTCATGTGTCTATTTTCATGCCAGTACCATACTGTTTTGAATACTACTGCCTTGTAGTGCAGTTTGAAATCAGGAAGTGTGATGTATCTGGCTTTGTTTTTCTTTCTGAAAATTACTTTGGCCCTTTGGGGATCTTCTGTGGTACCATGTAAATTTTAGGATTATTTTTCCATTTATGTGAAACATGCCATTATAATTTTGATAGGAATTGCATTAATGTTATAAATGGCTTTGAATATTATAGACATTTTGACAATGTCCATTCTTCCAATCTATGAACACATATATCTTTCCATTTATTTGAATTCTCTTCCTTTTCTTTCAACAATGTCCTATAGTTGTCAGTGTATAGTTCCTTCACCCTCTTGGTTAAATGTACTCCCATGTATTTTATTGTTTTTGACACTATAGTGATTGAGATTGTTTTCTTTATTTCTTTTTCAGGTGTCTCATTGTTAGTATATAAAAATATGACTGATTTCTATATGTTGATTTTTTACCTTGTAACTCTACTGAAATTGTTGATTAGTTCTAACAGTTTTGGATGGAATCTTTAGGATTTTCTATAGATAAAAGTATAGTATTTGCCAATACAGAGATTTTTGCTGCTTCTTTTCCAATATGCATGTCTTTTTTTTGCCAAATTGCTCTGGCTAGAACTTCCAGTACTATGTCGAATAGGAATGGTGAGAGTGGGCACCTTTGTCTTGTTCCTGATCTTAAAGAAAAGTTTCTAACCTTTTACTGTAGAATGTAACATTAACAGTGGCCTTGTTTTATACAGCCTTTATTATCTTGAGGCAAATTCCTTCTATAGTCAATTTGTTGAGAATTTTTTTCCTGAAAGAGGGTTATATTTTGTCAAATGTTTTTCATGCATTATTGAGGTGATAACATGATTTTTATCTTTCATTCTAGTATTAATATGATATATCACACATTGATTTGCACACATTTAACCATTTTTGCATCCCAAGAACAAATTCTATCTGATCATAGTGTATGATCTTTTAAATGTGCTATTGAATTCAAGTTGCTAGTATTTTTTGAGAATTTTTGCATCTCAACATGCAAAGATGATGAGAAATATTCATCAGGGATATTGGCCTGCAATTTTCTTTTTTACAATGTCCTTAATTGATTTTGCTATCAGGGCAACTCTGGCCTCATAAAATGAGTTTCCAAGTGTTCCCTTCTCTTCAACTTTTGGCAAAAATTTGAGAAGAATCCATTTTACTTCTAAAATGTTAGATATAATTCACCAATGAAGCCATCTGGTCCTGAACTTTTCTATTTTGGGTAGTAATTACTGTTTATTGGGTATTTAGATTTTCTATGTCTCTTTGATTCAATTTTAGTAGATTGGATGTTTCTAGGAATTTATCCACTTCCTCTAAGTTAACTAATTTGTTGGCATATAAATGTTCATAGTAGTCTCTTATGATCCTTTGTATTTTTGTGGTATCAGCTCTAATGGGTCCTCATTTACTTATAATTATATTTAGATTCTTCTTTCTCTTTTTTCTTAGTCTACCTAAATATTTATTAATTTGATTTACATATTTTTAAAAAGTGCTCTGAGTTTCATTAATTTTTTTGTTCTCTATTTCATTTATCTCAGCTATGATCTTTGCTATTTCCTTCATTCTAATTGTGGGCTGACTCATTTTTTTCTAGTTCCTTGAAGGGAAAAGTTAGGTTCTTTCAGATCTTTATTTTTCATTAAGGTAGGCTTTTATAGCTATAAACTTCCCTCTTAAAACTGCTAATACAGCATACCACACGTTTGGTATACTGTGTTTTCGTTTTTGTTTGCTTCAAGTTTTTGTTTTTTTGTTTTTTCTCTTTTGATTTCTTTTTTGACCCATTGGTTGTTCATGAGCATGTTGTTTAATTTCAACAGATTTGTGAATCTTTCAGCTTTTCAAAATTGCTTCTAATTTTATACCATTGTGACCAGCAGAGATGAGGTATTGTTCTTTTATGTTTTCAATACATCAGTGAATAAAACAATAATGGCTTCTTTAGGCAAACATTTTAAATCTACAAAACCCAAAATGGATATGGAGGACCACCTGAAAATATTCTGTGAGAATCTATAATTCTTTCACACAGCTCTCATCTAAGTGCTGTCTCTGTAAAACTTTAAAAATGTTTTTGTAAACTGCAAGTGACCTTGGAGTCAGAAATTGCTTTGTCTGTGTAAATAGACAATTATTTTACTCAACACTACAGGGTCTATAAGTCAACTAAGACAATCTAGTAGCAGTAGGGTATCAATCTAAAGAGAGCATCTTGCCCTTGCAGGCATTTCTTCATTTGAATGCACAGCTGCAACTACTATTATGAAAGCAAAATCCTAATTGCACTCAATCAACAACAAGGATATTTCCATTTATTGCTTGTCCAAGGTCATTTATTTTTTCTGCTATCTAACCTGTGTAAATATTCAAAAAATGAAAATGTTTTGAAGTCTTTGGATATACACACATTCCAAATAAAACCTCTATATACCTGATCCAATAGACTACATAATTGGATTTTAAACAGGGAGAGACAAAGAGAGACAGAGGTTATCAGCAATATAAAGATTATAGAAACAAAAGGTTTTCTCTAAATATCAAAAACAGATTCAAAACCATGTTATGCTACAATCATTTTGGTCATTACCCTACCTTTTAAGCCATATTCAGAAAAAGGACACTAGCAAGCATAGAGCTGGAAAAGCAGATCTCGTAAATGTAATCAGATCATATTTTGTAACACATTAATCACTCTGAAAAATTGAGAAAATATGTAAAGTACATATCTAAGTATTGCCAATATTGTCTATTCTTTCTCTTGTCTTTTGTTGAACCTGTATTTAGAATACTATATGTCAGGAACCTGCTAGGAACTGAAAATAAACAGTAAAGAATACAGTGTTCCTGTCACATTAGTATTCACAATATTGAGAAAGATACAAAAATATGAAGTTTTATTTAAACCATTTTGATTTCCTAAGAAATTAAAATTTTAATGACAAGTATACAGAGAAATTGAAACTTTCATGTATTCCTGATGGCAATATAAATTGATTGAGATGATTTTTTCTAGAGTATATTTTTGTGATACTAATCGGAAGCCTTCAATATATATGCTTACTCAAGCAATTCAATTCCTGGGAATTCATCCTAAAAAAAGAAAAAAAATGAAGCTATATAAAAATTTATCTGAAAGGAATTTCATTACACAATTTTTATAATATTAAGATTGCCAACTATTTAAAAGGCAACAATAAGGAATTTGGTCAAATGCTTTGCAACATATGATTATTCAATGCATGGCCATTTAAAATAATATTATTGATGATATGAGACTGTATTAGCTATGGTGGCAAAATTTTTTTCTTAGACTACAAAGTAACATGCAAAATAAGGCTATTTTTGTTTAAAAAAAAAAATTTTGTATAGGTGGTGAGATGAATTGGCAAAAACCACCCTCATTGTCCCCATCAGTGGGAGGCCAAGAATCAAAATAATTTAATCATAGTTGGCACCATTCTTCCTGGCACCAAAAAGAATAGTCATTGAACACCAGAGTGGTTGTTCTTGTGATTCAGCCAAGATTCAGGTCTGGCAAGGAAGAGCAAAATGTTTCCCAGCATAATAATGGGGCAGTCTGTTGTTCACAAAGGACAAAACACAGAAACCCAAGCTTATAGGGAAAATGTCTTTTTTTCACTACCAGACCAGCTTGCATTTTCTCAGAGGAAAATTAATGCCTGTCTTTATGAGAAGGATATACCCTTCAGGTGACTTAATTAACAGAAGCTGCTATCAAAGGTGAAGAGGCTGAACTGGTATTAAGAGGCTGCTGTAAAGCACACAAAGCTAAGCTTGGTGCTCTGTGATGCCCTAGAGGGGTGGGATGGGGATGGGCAGTGGGCAGGAGGGAGGTCCGAAAGGAAGTGGATGTAGGTATCCATGCTTGATTCACTTCATCATTCAGCAGAGGCTAACACAACATTGCAAAGAAGTTATACTCCAATTTAAAAGAAAAAAAGGAAAAAAGAGATTGGCACTCACCTTTGTTCACAGGAGAGAACCTGCTGCTTTCTGTCACCTGCTAAGTCTGTGCAGGAGTCAGCAAACTACGGTCTGCAGGCCAAAGGTAGACTACCACCTGTTTTTGAGTGGCTCACAAGTTAAAAACCATTTTTAACTAGTTGGAGAAAATTAAGGAAAATGTCACGTGACATGAAAATCGCATGAAACTCAGCTGTCAGCATCCATAACTAAAGTTCTGTTGGAACGTAGCCATAATGTTAGGGGAAACGCTGGGACCACCCACCAGGGTCAGTCACCATAGCAACCATTTGCATGAGTTATTTTACAATAGAAGATTCTGGTAAGTAATATGTAACTGACAAGTCACCACCTAAAGGAAGAATTTGGGAAAGGTCAAAAGGAGAAACCACATGTCCTACCAACTTCTCAGAATCCTCCTTGTTGAAATCCATCTTGACTGAGTAAGGCATGTACCACCAAGAAAGACCCTGAGTCAGAATGACTGACCTCTTAGAATGATTAGATGGGAACTACTTCCATCACATGAAGCCCAAGGCTGTGAGCCATGGGGCAGAGCAGTCCTTCGGGGTTCCCTTACCCTCCTGCTCTCTGCCTAGGTGCCCCTTCCCAATAAAATCTCTTGCTTGGTCAGTACATGACAAATGTCTCCTCAGACAATTCATTTTTCAGTTTTAGGTAAGATCCTACTCTTAGGCCTCAGAAGGGGTCCCTCTTCCTGCAACAACAGTCTTTGACTTAAGGATTACTATTATCTAGTATTCTTGCCTGGAGAATCCCATAGACAGAGGAGCCTAGCAGTCTATGGTCCATAGAGGTCAGTGTGTAGCACTTTGCCCTTTTATTCTCTCCAAAACCGGTAGGCAAGCTTATAAAGATATAAAGTATTTTCTACTCCTAACTGTTTGCTTTTCTCCCAAGTATTTCCTTCATCTAACACCCCTTACCCCATGCAGAGCTCCTTCCACCATCTAGGAAACTTCATTCCTTGCAAAGAAGGATTGATCTTGTTCCAATTTGCATTCCCTGTCCCCTTCCTTTGTATTCATACAGAGCACTTCCCTAAGCCTTTTTAATGTAGTTAGTACTAATGCAGTGGTGTGGAGGGCCTTCCAACTGTATCCCTGATGATGGCCATGACGTCTCAAGTTGTGGCGAAAGAGGGGTGGCTTTGGAACTCTGAGTCTCAAAGCCAAGCATAAGCCCTTTGTTATGGATTGAATGTTTATGTGTCCCCTGCAAATTTATATGTTAAAGCCTTAATCTCCAATGCCATGGTATTTGGAGTTTAGGCCTTTGGGAGGTGATCGGGTTCAGATGAGGTCATGTGGGTGGGGCCACCAGATTGGGAATAGTGTCCTTGTCAGAAGAGAGAGAACAGAGTTCTTTCTGTCAGCCAATGAAGACAGAGTGAGAGGGAGACTGTCTGAAAGGCAGGAAAAGAGCTCTTGCCAGCAAATGAATCAGCGTGCACCTTGGTCTTGGACTTCCTAGCCTTCCGAACTGTAGGAAATAAATGTCTGTTGTCTAGGCCAGCCAGGTTGTGGTATTTTGTTTTGGCATTCCAAGCTTTGACACCCTCCAAATCAGGTCACGTTCTCAAGTTCTCTACTAGTGACCTGCATATGAGCTTATTTTTAATCTGCCCGATTTTTTCTAATAAGTAACTATTGGACCAAGCACACATATACTCACATACACAGACCCACACATGTGCTCAAACCATACAGCTGCACTTATTTACCATACATCTCTCAAAAACAAATACTACTTGTCAAAAACTATAAAATGTATAATCAACTGGTTTGCATTGTAATGTAACCTCCTCATCCTTTCCTGCTATTAAAGCTTTACTAAAATCTATATTGCTCTTGAATATTTGGGATAAATGAATTCTTTTGTGGAAAGTCCAAAGAGGCATGACTTTCCATATGTGGATCAATATGATGTGATAAATGTTATGCATTTACTTATCCAGAAATCTTTTGAGCCAAAAAGCAAAGCCAAAAAGCAACAATATTAGGCCTCTCGATATTTGCAGAAATCTAGAGCAAAGGCTTTGAGCTACCATTAACTGCAGGATAAGAATCCAAATCAACTATAAATATATCTCTATTGGCCAAGGAAATATTAATTACAGCTTTCAGAAATAAGTTTTACTACTTAACAGGATGTTTTAGCTGTGTTATGGACTGAATGTTTGCGTCCTCCCAAAATTCATATGTTTGAAGCCCTAACCACAATATGATGATATTAGGAGATGGGGCCTTTGGGAGGTATTTAGGTTTAGATGAGGCCATGAGGATGGAGCTTCCCTGATGAGGTTAGTACCTTTACAAGAGTCTCTCACCCCGCTCCCTCCCTCCCACTCGCCCCTCCCCACATGGACACACAGGAAAGGCCGTGTGAGTGCGCAGGGGGAGGTGGTGCCTGAGGCTAAAAGGGAGGCCCGACCAGAACCCAGCCTTGCCGGCACCCTGGTCTCAGGCTTCCCACTTTCCAGAATTATGAGAAAAGAAATGCCTATCGATTAAGCCACTCAGTCTATAGAATCTCGTTCTTGCAGCCCCAACAGGCTGAGATAGAAAGTGAAACTAAGACGTGGGGTGGTGCTGAAACAAACATCTATAAATGTAGAGGTGGCTTTAGAACGGGTGGTGGGTAGGGGCTGAAGCGTTTTGAGAGACATACTAGAAAAAGCAGAGATTGCTGTGAAAGGCCTGCTGAAGGTGGTTCTGGTGGGAGCTCAGAAAGAAAAGAGCACAGCTGTAGAGAAAGCTTCCATCTTCCTAGAAATACAGAAATAATCACGAATAAAGTGTTGGGAGAAATATGATAAAAAATCATTCTGGTGAAGTCTCATATGGAAAAGAGGTACATGCTATTTGACAATGAAGGAAAGGCAATCCTTATTATAAAGGCGCAAGCGACATGGCTGAATTGTGCTCATGTTCCAGTGTTTTGTTGAAGGCAGAATTTTTTTTCAATTAATTTTTATTGGAGTATAGTTGATTTACAATGTTGTGCTAGATTCTGCTGTAGGGAAAGTGAATCAGTTATACATATTCACAGATCCATTCTTATTTAGATTCTTTTCCCATATAGGTCATTACAGAGTACTGAGTAGAGTTCCCTGTGCTACACAATAGGTTCTTATTAATTATTTATTTTATATATAGTGGTGTGCGTATGTCAATCCCAGTCTCCCAGCTTATCTCCCTCCCCCTGATGCTCCCCTGGTAACCATAAGTTTGTTTCTATATGTGTGAAACTGTTTCTGTTTTATGAACAAGTTTCACTTGTACCATTTTTTATATTCTATGTATAAGTGTGGTACATATGTACAACGGCATATCACTTAGCCATTAAAAAGAACAAAATAATGCATCTACAACAAAGTGGATGAACCTAGAGAATGTCATAGTGAGTGAAGTTAAGTCAGACAGAGAAGGCAGGACTTCTGAGTGATGAAAAATACAGATTGTCTGAGGAGAGTTCAGGCAGAGTCTTGAAGGATTAGTTTATTTCCTGCTGACTGCTCATAGTAAAGTGTGAGAATGGAGAAAGAATTTAATAAGGCATTGTTAAGAACAAAGGAATCAGTGCAAAAAGGCTTGAAAAGTTCTCAGACTATCCATATTGCATAGAATACCAAGGAAGTGGCTGAATAACAATTTGATATAAAGTTTAGTTATGGGTATGAACCACAGACTTAATCAGCCACTCCAACGGAATCACTGCCAATCTGAACTGAAGGGAATGCAAATAGGACAAAAAAATGTCCCAGTCAGTTTGGGCTGCTGAAACGGAACACCATAGACTGGGTGTCTTATAAACAACACAGATTTATGTCTCATAGTTCTAGAGGCCATGAAGTCTAAGATCAAGTCACTGGCAGATTCAGTGTCTGGTGAAGGCCTACCTCCTCATTCATACACAGCTGTCTTTTCATTGTAACTTCATATGGCAGAAGGGGTGAAGGAGATCTCTGAGGACTCTATAAGGACACTAATCTCATCATGAGGGCTCCACCATCATGACCTAATTACCTCCCAAAGCCTCAACCTCCAAATACCATCACATTGGGGGTTAGGTCTCAATATATGAATTTTTGGGAGACACAATTATTCTGTGTCTAGCACCAGGAAAACTGTCAGACTTCTTAGATCCTATAGGACCAGATCAGAGAGCAGTTCAACTGCAAACAAGCAATATTCTTCAAAACACAGGAAGATATCCCAAAAGCAATTATCAGGACTCTCTCCTGGGTTTCTAAGGATAGAGGCATCACCTCAATTTCAGTGGGTGAAAGGGCAGTCACCCTGGAGCTGTGGAGGTTGGGCTTCCTGAAGCTCTGTAGGCGTGACCCCAGCCCCACAGAATCCTGGAGGCATGACCCCCATCAAGCAGAGATGCAAGGGCAGGACTGCCCTCCATAGGTCCCTAAGGCAGAGCATTAATCCCTAGAGAACTGTTCCCCAACTTTAAGATCTAATGGTATCTTCATTGCTAGGCTTTTGACTCACTTCAGACCTGTTATCCCTTTCCTCCTTCTGATTTCTCCCTTTTGAAATAACGATACCTATTCTATTCCTGTCTCATCATTGTGTTTTGGATGCACTGTATTTTGGAAGTGCATCACTTAACTGGTTTCATAGATTGGAGAGGAAATTTCCCTGGGGATGAATCATCCCTGGAATCTCAGTCATATCTGATTTAGATAAACAGTCAGCCATTGGCATCCACGGGTTGTGCTCCACAGATTTAACCAACTGAAGATCAATCAAAATTTTTTTTCAGAAAGCTTCAAAACCCAAAAACTCAATTCGCTGTGTGGCAGCAATTATTTACATATTATTTACACTATATTTACAAGTTACTGCATAGCATTTACATTATGTTAGGTATTACAAGTAATCTAGAGATTATTTAAAGTATATAAGTGTAAGTTATATGCAAACTGTACACCACTTTATATAAGGGAGTTAGATTTTGTTATTTGAGGGGGTCCTGGAAACAATACCTTCTTGGTTATTGAGGGATGGCTATATTTGGATGACACCTGAGACTTTGGACTTGAGAGGTGATGCTGGAACCAACTGAGACTTTTAAAGTCGTTGAGATGGAATGAGTATCCTTTGTGTGTGAGAAGGATATAAATTTTGAGGGGCCAGGACAGAATGTGAGATACTGAATGTTCTCCAAAATTCATATGCTAAAACTTTAACCTTCAATATGGTGCTGTTAGTAAGTAAGGCCTCTGGGAGGTCATTAGCTGAATAATAAAGACTGGATCCCTTATGATGAGATTAGTGTCTTTGTAAGATGAGAAAGAGACATCGGAGCTTCCTCTTCCACCATGGAAGGATATGGAAAGAAGGCAGCCTTCCACAAGCCAGAAAGAGGGTCCTATTTTTAAAGAACCAAATCTGCCAGCATCTTGATCTTGGAATTCTCAGACTCCAGAACTCTGAGAAATGAATATTTGTTCTTTAAGCCCCCTGGTCTATAGTGTTTTGTTATAGCAGCCCAAGCTAAGACAAGCTGCATATAGCATGAAATATAACTTCAAACTAGTTGAAACACTTAGGATATTGATTATCTAACATTAATGGAAATCCAGAAGTACGGGTGTTTTTGTCCAGTTTAATCAAATCAATTCTGTTATTAAGGATCCAGGTTCTTTCTGTTCCTCTACTCAACCACCCACAATGTCACCTTCATCTTATAAATGATCTCTCATGATTTCAACTTGGCCCTCTTTGGCCATTAGAACTTCATGCTTTCTTGTTGTAATTGAACGAGAAAGAGAAAGACCTCTCCTACAATTATGGAATAACTGGCCTTTCCTATAACTCGACTGGTCAAAATAAATCATGTATTAACCTTGCATCACTGCAGTTCTTCAAAGGAAGTCTATATGTTAAATAACTTAGAGTAACAAGACTGTACCTCCCCTAAAATGGAGTCAGCTTTCCCTAAAGTAGAAGACTGAGGTGGAAACCCAAACTAAGATTCTATTAGAAGGCAGAAAAATGTGAATAAATGTCTGGTGGACAATAATATTATCTACTGCACAGTATATGCAACTCTTATTAGGGCCCAGTTTTATCTATGAACTCGTGTTCTGAGATTCACTAAGGCTTCTATTTTGCCGACAATACTGAATTATTTGCTGAAAAAAAAAATAACTGCTTAAAAAGTTTACAGATCAGATCACACCAAGAGTATAATTACATGCTCACATAAGCGAATTCAAGTTCCAAAATAATTTCAAAAATTAAAGCATCGTCATACAAATAAGAGTTAAGTTGAATATCAGAAGAAGTGTATGGTGTTTGCAGTAAATTATTTGTTATTTTCAGTGCCTCTTACCACAGTTTTTCAGTTAACTTTCTCCAGGTTACCCCAAAGTCAGTACATATACTTTTTTTTCCTGTATTTCTCAGGACAGTCTAACCTTGCTTCTATCCACTATATTTTATAGTGAATATAAAATATAACCATTATTAATGGACTCTCAAAATCCTAATCTCAACCCAGAATATAGGGAATATTATTTATGAGTGTTCCTGTAATCACTGATGACCTCAATCAGAATTTGAACTCAGTAAAAGATTTGGTCTTGAATAGATAACACACCTCCACAGTGTAAGTCAAAAGATTAAAAATAACTCAAGGAAACTAGGTTAAGACATAATGGTCATCATTTACACTGACCCTTTACCTTGAGCTCTTGAGGCTTCTGTTCATTGAAATTATAAGTACTTCGATAATCTTCATGTTTTTTCTCTCATCTTTGTGTTTATAGAAGTTCCTATAATTATGAGCTGGTGCACCTTTCTCTTCATTCATTATCATATTTAAATTTAATTTAAAAAGTAATATCCTCACAATTTATAAATGGTCTTTGACAGTACTTCACTACAGTAAAGCAATTTCCTGGCTTTCATTAATGACCAGACTGAAATCTTTTAAAAATTGAACAATGGATTTATTAAAACAATGGATACTATTCACCATCTGGGTCTCCTTGAAAGCTTGTTTGAGGCCAAGCTGTTATTTCTGTAGAAGAAAAGAAAATGGGCTAAGCTGGAAAGACCCAATGGGCCTATTACACATACTTATAAAATTTTTGCTCAGATAAGGCATGCACTTGATTAGCCTCCAGCAGTCAAAAATGTAGGGAATAGAGATAAATACTTACCAATTCAAGAGATAAATCTTAGGAACAGAAGAAATAGAAGGGGTGGTAAGAATTATCTGAAAAGTGAATCAAGGACTGACTGCATCTGACACACATCTGTTTAAAAGTAATTTCAAGTCATCAAGCGGCCAATATTTTGAATACAGCAATTCACTGATTAATTGTGTGACTTCAAGTGGTTATTTATCCAGAGCATTGTCAAAGCATAGGCTGGAGAAGACTCCGTGCTCTTGAGTCCCAGTACCAAAGCCTAATAGCTGTGTGACCTTGAACAAGTCACTTGACCCCTGTATTCATCATTTCTCACCAGCAAAATAGAGATACTAATTATAACAAATTCATGATAATTTATAAGTACCAAAGAAGGTACTATATGTAAAGCACAACATTTAGCACTTTGTAACTCCTTTATGCATATCATGTATCATGATCAATTTGAAGAAAGAAGTGTCTTGATTATATATCAAATGAAATTATCTTCAAATAGTTTTTGTTTTACAAAGACTATCTCAATTTTTAAGATCAACCATAATAGAAATAATAAGTAAAGTTTATAGTATAGGAAGTGATACAAGCTATAAGTAAAAATAAAATGGGAAAGGAGGCAGGTTAAGTCAGGGAGAAAGTACTTATAGTGGTAAATAGGATGGTTAGCGGAGGTTTCACTTTTGAAAAAATACGTGGAGAAGGTAATGGAAAAAGCCATAGAAATACATGGACAGAGAGTTTTCCAGGTAGATAGAATAGTCAGTTCAGTCATATTAGTTCCAAGAACAGTAAAGAGGCCAGTTTGGATGGAGGAGAGTAGAGATGAGGAGATAAATTTAGAGGGGAAACAGGGACCATGTCATACAGCCTGGTAGATAATAGTGAGAACTGAGCTTTTTCTCTAAATGAGACAGGAAGCTACTGAATGGTTTCAAGCAGAGGTATAAGATGATCAGACTGACATCTCAAAAATATTCTGATTGTCTTGTAAAGAATAGACTATAGGGAGGCAAAGAAGGAAGCAGGTAAATTAGGTAGGCTCAGGGAATCTACCTGCAATGCGGGAGACCCAGGTTCAATTCCTGGGTAGAGAAGACCCTCTGGAGAAAGGAATGACTACCCAATCCAGTATTCTTGCCTAGAGAATTCTACAGTGGTTACAGTCCATGGGGTCACAAAGAGTCTGACATGACTGAGCAACTAACGCTTTGCAGTATTTCAGGCAAAGGATCATCTGCTGGAATACAACTCAAATACTTTTTGAATCTGTGTGTCCCAGGCTATCATCCTCGATTTGGTGCAAAAAAAAAAAAAAAAAAAAAAAAACCTCTCTTCTATTCTTATTATAGCTTGGGTATGTATTGTTTTCATTGACAAAGATCATATATTTGTACAGTTATCTAAACATTGTTTCTTGTGAGTCCTAGGACAACCTGCATCAGAATTAACCAGCAGGCCTCTTAAAATTTTAGATTTCTGAACTTTATCCGTTAGACTCATTGAATCAGATTCCCTGGGGGCTTTGGCACTCCAGGAGGTCCTTATGCTGACCAAAGTCTGGGTTGCTCATCTAGTGAAATATGGTTTTTCCTCCTAAAAATGCAATTAAAACACATACAGTTGTTAAAATCTCTCCACCTGTTGTCCTTCGTATATCTCATTGCATGGATGGAAATCCATTTGACAACTCATTCCAACAGATTTTTCATATTCTCTTTTGTAACACTTTTCATAACAAAATAAATTTCACTTGAATAATAAACATAACTTTTTTCTATCTAAACCGCTTGATGTAAGTTTCGAGAATTTGGATGATCTCACGCGTTGTATTTTTTCCCGTTGGGTGGGGTTTTATTTCATGACCACTTAATTAGGAAAGAACCCACTCTTTGTATCAATTTGAGATGTTTAACAAAGGACATGAACTTGAGTTTTGAACTTCAGTGTTTTTCTGTGAAGGGAAAATGCACCTGTGTAGTGTACATATCAGATCATTCACCACTTATGCTCTCGATTGAAAGAGTAGCTGCACTGGAGGTTCTGAAAACTCATCCCATTGTAGGCTCTTGATCTCCCTTTTCTGATAATTCAGGAACATCGCTTTGCTGCACCTACTCAGATAAGGCTCTATTTTTGTACCAGTTCTTTGCTTTCTACACAGAAACAGCTGCTCTATCTCCTGTGACACAGGATGTAATAAAATGGAGTAAATGGAGTAGAGTATTTTGATAGATTAATCACTGCAGGGTGTGCAGCGTTCACAGCACTCATGGTGAAAGGAAAGAGGTTATACCAGAATGACATCTGTTTTCTTCCATGTAAAGTGCTAGACTTTGAATCTGCTGTTATTTAGCAGATGTGTAGATTTAATTATTAGGATTGCATAACCACTGGGGAAAGCACAGGATTTGATTGATAGGTTTCTACCTATAGTAACTGCAGAAGAAGTCAACTGCCGTTGTCTCCTTGGTGAAATAAAACTAAAAAAGTTAAATCCATAAGGCGGGGTCATTTCTGTCTTCTTTCTTTTTTTCTCTTTGGCCACACCATGCAGCATAGAATCTTTGTTCCCTGACCAGGGATTGAACCTGTGTCCCCTGCTTTGGGAGCACAGATTCTTAACCATTTGACTGCCAGGGAAATCCCAGATATGTCATCATTTATACTTAAAATGCATATGAAATGGTTGTTTTGATATCTATGTATTAATAAAACTCCAATAAATGTTTGTATGAGTTTGACAATTATTTTCTTCACAGGCTGCAACTAAAGACCTATTTTCAGTAAAACATTTCAAAGATGCTTATTGGTCCATCAACAGTAAAACTGAAGATCTTTTTTGGACTCCTAAGATTTTTACAGGTTTATCTACTGTTTGGGCTAACAGAAGCCTTGGAGATTATTTGCACCTATCTATTCATTTGACATTTGAGAAAACTAAGAAGAAAACAAATATAATCTCTACTAAGCAAATGCCAACCTACTCCTCAACTTGCTAACTCTCATTCCAGTGCTCAGAGCACAGTCTGGTTCGGAGGAGAGGAACCCAAATCTGTTTACAGGTTCTTCATAAAGTACCTGAGACTTGTCCTTCTCAACTCTTGTGGTTGCACCCTTGTATGGGAACAGAAACAGCTTGAAGACAGTGCCCTAGGAGGTCAATGAGAGGACATGACCGCAGGCTGATCATCGAGCTGGACCCAGACAGTCAGAGGCTCCTCACTCCCTCCCCTGTCCTTGGAATATACATTCTCTCCTCTGTCCCCATAGTGGAAGCCATTTTCAAAACGGAAGCTGTGAGAGACCAATATGTGGTTGAGACTATCTGGGCTGAATATGTGACTAAACCCTGTTAAGTCTATATGGACTTTTAAGATTCTAGTAGATGGGTGCAGAGATCTACTCCTCTTGCAACTGCCTAAGACAAGTCTTACTGAGCATGGCCCCGCCCATCAGAACAAGACCCAGTTTCCCCCTCAATCAGTCTCTCCCATCAGGAAACTTCCATAAGCCTCTTATCTTTCTCCATCAGAGGGCAGACAGACTGAAAACCACAATCACAGAAAACTAACCAAAATGATCACATGGACCACAGCCTTGTCTAGCTCAGTGAAACTATGAGCCATGCCATGTAGGGCCACTCAAGACAGATGGGCCATGGTGGAGAAGTCTGACAAAATGTGGTCCACTGGAGAAGGGAATGGCAAACCACTTCATTATTCTTGCCTTGAGAACCCCATGAACAGTATGAAAAGGCAGAAAGGACGCTGAAAGATGAAATTCCCAGGTCGGTAGGTGCCCAATATGCTACTGGAGATCAGTGGAGAAATAACTACAGAAAGAATGGAGAGACAGAGCCAAAGCAAAAGCAACACCCAGTTGTGGGTGTGATTGGTGATGCAAGCAAAGTCTGATGCTGTAAAGACCAGTATTGCATAGGAAGATGGACTGTTAGGTCCATGAATCAAGGCAAATTGAAAGTGGTCAAACAGGAGATGGTAAGAGTGAACGTCGACATTTTAGGAAGCAGTGAAATAAAATGGACTGGAATGGGTGAATTTAACTCAGATGACCATTATATCTACTACTGTGGGCAGGAATCCCTTAGAAGAAATGGAGTAGCCATATAATTAACAAAAGAGTCTGAAATTCAGTACTTGGATGAAAATGACAGAATGATCTCTGTTTGTTTCCAAGGCAAAACATTCAGTATCATGGTAATCCAAGTCTATATCCCGACCAGATGCTGAAGAAGCTGAAGTTGAACGGTACTATGAAGACCTACAAGACCTTCTAGAACTAACACCCAAAAAAGATGTGAAAATCTTTTTCCTTCATTATAGGGGACTGGAATGCAAAAGTAGGAAGTCAAGAGATACCTGGAGTAACAGGCAAATTTGGCCATGGAGTACAAAATGAAGAAGGGAAAAGGCTAATAGAGTTTTGCCAACAGAACGCACTGGTCATAGCAAACACCCTCTTCCAACAACACAGGAGAAGACGCTACACATGGACATCACCAGATGGTTAATACCAAAATCAGATTGATTATATGCTTTTCAGGCAAAGATGGAGAAGCTCTATATGGTCAGTAAAAATAAGACTGGGAGCTGACTGTGGCTCAGATCATGAACTCCTTATTGCCAAATTCAGATTTAAATTGAAGAAAGTGGGTAAAATCACTAGACCTTTCAGGTATGACCTAAATCAAATCCCTTATGATTATAGAGTGGAAGTGAGAAATAGATTTAAGGGACTAGATCTTATAGACAGACTGCCTGATAAACTATGGATGGACATTGGTGATATTGAACAGGAGACAGGGATCAAGACCATCCCCAAGAAAAAGAAATGCAGAAAAGCAAAATGGCTGTCTTAGGAGGCCTTACAAATAGCTATGAAAAGAAGAGAAGTGAAAAGCAAAGGAGAAAAGGAAATATATACCCATTTGAATGCAGAGTTCCAAAGAATAGCAAGGAGAGGTAAGAAACCCTTCCTCAGTGATCAATGCAAAGAAATAGTGGAAAACAATAGAATGGGAAAGACCAGAAATCTCTTCAAGAAAATTAGACATACCAAGGGAAAATTTCATGCAATGATGGGAACTATAAAGGACAGAAATGGTATAGACCTGACAGAAGGAGAAGATATTAAGAAGAGGTGGCAAGAATACACAGAAGAACTGTACAAAAAAAATCCTCACAACCCAGATATCATGATGGTGTGATCACTCATCTAGAGCCTGACATCTGGGAATGTAAAGTCGAGTGGGCCTTAGAAAGCATCACTACGAACAAAACTAGTGGAGGTGATGGAATTCCAGTTGAACTATTTCAAATCCTAAAAGATGATGCTGTGAAAGTGCTGCACTCAGTATGAGAGCAGATTTGGAAAACTCAGCAATGGCCATAGGACTGGAAAAGGTAAGTTTTCATTCCAATCCCAAAGAAAGGCAATGCCAAAGAATGCTCAAACTACTGCACAATTGCACTCATCTCACACACTAGTAAAGTAATGCTCAAAATTCTCCAAGCCAGGCTTCAGCAATATGTGAACCGTGAACTTCCAGATGTTCAAGCTGGTTTTGGAAACGGCAGAGGAACCAGAGATCAAATTGCCAACATCTGATGGATCATCGAAAAAGCAAGAGAGTTCCAGAAAAACATCTATTTCTGCTTTATTGACTATGCCAAAGCCTTTGACTGTGTGGATCACAACAAACTGTGGAAAATCCTGAAAGAGATGGGCATACCAGACCACCTGACCTGCCTCTTGAGAAACCTGTATGCAGGTCAGGAAGCAACAGTTAGAACTGGACATGGAACAGACTGGTTCCAAATAGGAAAAGGAGTACGTCAAGGCTGTATATTGTCACCCTGCTTATTTAACTTATATGCAGAGTACATCATGAGAAACGCTGGGCTGGAAGAAACACAAGCTGGAATCAAGATTGCCAGGAGAAATATCAATAGCCTCAGATATGTGGATGACACCATCGTTATGGCAGAATATGAAGAAGAACTAAAGAGCCTCTTGATGAAAGTGAAAAACGAGAGTGAAAAGTTGGTTTAAGGCTCAACATTCAGAAAACTAAGATCATGGTATCTGGTCCACTCATTTCATGGCAAATAGATGGGGAAACAGTGAAAACAGTGATAGGCTTTATTTTGGGGGGCCCCAAAATCACTGCAGATGGTGACTGAAGCCATGAAATTAAAAGATGCTTGCTCCTTGGAAGAAAAGTTATGACCAACCTAGACAGCATGTTAAAAAGCAGAGACATACTTTGCTGACAAAGGTCCATCTAGTCAAAGCTTGGTTTTTCCGG
This sequence comes from Giraffa tippelskirchi, assembly GCF_054371585.1. NCBI lineage: Eukaryota > Metazoa > Chordata > Mammalia > Artiodactyla > Giraffidae > Giraffa > Giraffa tippelskirchi. The sequence goes on along the minus strand of NC_137285.1, from coordinate 85,938,965 downwards.
TGGTCATGTATGGGTGTGAGAGTTGGATGGTGAAGAAAGCTGAGCACTGAAGCATTGATGCTTTTGCACTGTGGTGCTGGAGAGGACTCTTGAGAGTCCCTTGGACTGCAAGAAGATCCAACCAGTCCATCCTAAAGGAGATCAGTCCTGGGTGTTCATTGGAAGGACTGATGTTGAAGCTGAAACTCCAATACTTTGGCCACCTGATGCAAAAAAAACTGACTAATTTGAAAAGACCCTGATGCTGGGAAGAATTGAGGGCAGGAGAAGAAGGGGACGACAGAGAATGAGATGGTTGGATGTCATCACCATCACAATGAACATGAGTTTGAGTAAGCTCGGGGAGTTGGCGATGGTCAGGGAGGCCTGGCATGCTGCAGTTCATGGGGTCACAAAGCGTCGGACATGACTGAGTAACTGAACTGAACTGAAGGCAAGTCTCAAATGTAAGTCCTCTTGCTTATTAAACCTGCTACTAGCCAATCTGGACTGATCTGACTCTATCTTCAGTCTCTCCTTATGTTCTGGGTAGGGGGTCGGTTTCAGATTTCACACAGCAAATTCTTGAAATGCTGAACTAACAGACAAATGGAAGATATTTGATTGCATTCTGAAGAGATTACTGCTGCAAATGTCAGGGAAACACAAAATTCAATCATCCATGATTCCAGGATCTGGACCCACATGTGCTGTTAGTGTGACTTGCGGCCTTAGCCATGTGTTTCCTCATCTGTGTAATGATTGGTTGGCCTGAGAAGCCAACATCCTGCACCACTGGGGTAAATATCTAATCCAGTGACCTTTCTACTATTTGATACCCTTTCTTCTTTTGTCCAAATGGTCTTGAACCTGATGTATAAAGTGAAGGTGCTAAATGATCAACTTCACTTGTTCAGAAAAGGTGGTTCCAGAAAATAAACTCTTATAATTTCTATGTTGATCCATTTGAAAAAATTTAGATACATTGAAGAGTTTTAATTACATCCAGGAATTAAGTTCATATAGGATCTGCTTCCTATAAAGTTGTAATCTAACATCTACAGAATACCAGACATATGTAATTTTAGCCAAAATAGCCCCTAATATGTCTTTAAAATATTAAGCATATTAGATCAAAAGTTAAATTTTCAGAGTGTTATACAAAAGTTTTGTGCAACATAATGAAACTATCTGAATATTTCAAAACCATCTGAATAACTAGTTGAAGTTTCCCATTTTGACTCACATGTTTTGATATTATGTATATAATTAAAACAGAGCTATGGTACTTACCTGGTTAATTGGTTATGGGGTGCTCACTTATGGCATTAGATACTACTGATAGAGAGTGCTCTTAGTTACACATCCTACAAATTCCACAGTACATCCACTGCCTTCACTTCACCATTACCAGCACTGAACCAAGAGGCCAGGGAGCTATGCCTAGCCCAGAGAGAGAACACTTTCTATCTGCCCCACACTCACCATGATGAGCCTTCAGGAAACATCACATCCTGTCCAACATCACTGAGCACTCCTTAGTTGATCTCCCATCACCTGGGCTCTTATTCACTTCTTAGTCTGCATATCTCTTTAATCTGAGAGATGGTTTCACCACTTGCTGACCTCTCAAGACCTTCTAGTCTTATATACTGTAATACATCCTCTGAGGCTCTTCACTTGTCATTGACAAAACATCCTTTATCTTTAACTTCTTCTCTGAATATTCCCTCCTCCCCCATCTAAATAAAACCTGCTCTCCTCTAAGGATGGCACTTTGCATGTAGCCAATTTGAGTGGCATCTTTTCTCCCCCACACTACTTAGCTCACTAGGTCTGCAGGTGGCGAGGCCATCCACTTTATTCACTTTATTCCCCATTGCCAGTTGAGAACCATTATCTCCACCTCCTTGCTAGAACCTTTCAACTACTTACAAGTTCAAGACATTAAGCTATAGTACCCCCTGTTCTTCCTTGTTGCATTCACATCCAGCTCCTCCCCTTGTTCCTTGAAGAATTACGCGCCTGTCTCCCTGTGTTCTTCTACAGAAATATTCTTATAAAAAATTTAGCACCTTTTGCTCCTTTTTAAAATAACATCATAGGAAAGTTTTTGAAATATTTAACAACTAGTATGAAAAGGGACCAGTCAGTGGTAAAAGACTGTTACACCTGTTATGTGGTCAGCACTGCCCCCCAAGATGGCTGTTCTTTTCCTCTCTGTACATTCCCTGCCTGACCAGTCCCTTCTTCACCTACACATTACTCTCGTGACTGAGCTTCCCTCTTAATCAGAGAGTCTCATCGATTAAATGCCCACATAAATTCCCCTAACCCCAGCTAATGATTTTTCTAAACTTCAGATCAGAACATCTCCACCATGATAACTTATCGAAGGGGTGGTGAGGGGCAGGCTCCTCTGCAGCATGCTCATCTGCTGGTTTCCCTGGTAACCAACAAGCCAAGCTGACATCAATCATCAGTTCCCTTTATAACTGGAAACACCTCCCCAGCCAGTAGCAAAGACTGCTGCCATGTCCTGCCCACTATCTGCCACACACATAGGGGTGTTGCTCCAGGGCCTTGCTTTAGACATATAAGATGCCCCCATCCATTAAACCATCGATGTCTCTGTCACCAAATACAGGCTCTTTCTTTGATCTTGAAGTGGGGCAAATACAGGGCTTGCAGGCCTGCAGCATGCAGCCCAACATCTGTGCCCAGTAGTCGACTATCAGCTCCGCACATAGATAGTTTTGCTGTCACCTGGCTTCTCAGTTGCCAAATCTACTCTTGTCACTCATCTCATATGTCCCTTTATTAGAGAGGCCTTCTCTGACTAGTCTTTTAAATTAACAACACCTCCCATAATGGCCACTCTCTGTTTACAGTTTTCCAAAGCACACCCAAAATGTAATGCATTTATGAGTTTACAAATATATCACCTTTCTCTTCTTGCTAGAATAAAAACTGCATGAGAACATGGGCTTTGTTTTTTTTTTCCACTTTTTCCATCCAGTGCCTAGATCAGTGGCTGATACATAACTGGTATTCAGCAAATCTTTGTTAAATAATAATTTTGGGACCAAAAGTAGAAGTTCTGGAAATGAAACTACCAGACTTCTACTTTGTAGTATTTAACTTTTAAATGCCAACTAGTCCTCCAATATTTGAAATAACTGCAAATGAATCATTGAATAACATAGTAACTCTTACTTTGGAAAGGAGTGAATTTAATGAGGATATTCTAGTACACACAAAATTCTCAGCATCCACCAATACCCATGTCTATTTGTGCCTGCTAAAAATAGAAGCACTTTAAAGCTAATAGAACAAAGTAGTCCCTGAAACATCACAGGTGATATCTTAGGTCAACACATAGACAAATTTGTAGAAATAAAATCATTTCAACATAGTATGGTAGGATATATAAATGAAAAACAGGATTAAATCAATGGAAGTAACACTAAATTTCTGCCTCTGTCACACACAAATTTCCTGTTTTCTGGAAAATAGCATTAGGGGAAGCACAATTCATTTATTCATTTGAGGCTTTGCCATATAAAATGGAATAGATGGCATGAATTGCAGTAAGGGGCCACATTATTCTAAAATTTTCTAACAAGCCAGCCAAGTTTGCCAGATTCCAAATTAGCATTTAGTCATTTGTCCTATGAGGAAAATGCAAAATTATTTATTTATATCTCCTACAACTTTGCTTGGTTAAAGTTATATCTGCATAATGGGCAGTATGCTAGAAGAGGAAGGAAATAATGCTTATGGCATCTGCCATAAAAAGAAGATATTAAAATGACAATGTTACTGATTTCTTTAATGTTGAGAATAAGTACTCCATGAAAAAATCATTCTATGATAACTGGCTAAACTAGAGACTTTTATTAACAGAGCCCTCACAGCTATGATCCCCTGGACCAGAAGACAGTTTACATCTGACAATAAAAGACTGTCATCTCTAACTATGAGCCCAAGCAATGATCACACTTGACCTGAAAGTGGAGAACACAGTATAGATGAGATGAGGGAGTGAGTACTTGCCTTAACCTTCCAACAAATTCCCTTTAAAAGGAGAAAAATTCCAAACTGATGACAAAGTTCAGAATTATTTTCTGTAATAAATTAATGTCAATTGTATTTTATTTTACAAATGATGTCAGTGATAATTTTTATCTAATAAAAATTATGATCCACAAAAACCACCCTGTAAAAAATTTTGTATACATTTCCATTTACAATTTTTACCAAGTTTTGTTCTAAACTCGATTTTCTTCATAATGAAGGTTTTTTTTTTCTTTTTCTTTTAATTTTTTAAAATGTATTTTCTGGTTCTTGGGCAGTCAAATTTCTCATCAAGTCTCAGACAGAATAGAGTCACATCTCCTTACTTCTGACTTTCCCTTTTTAATCTTTTTAATTAATTTATTTATTTTAATTGGAGGTTAATTACCATATGTGAAATAGATCACCAGTCCAAGTTTGATGAATGAAACAGGGCACTCAAGGCCCGTGCACTGAGACAACCCAGGATGTGGTGGGGAGGGTGATGGGAGGGAGCTTCGGGATAGGGGTCATATGCACACCCGTGGCTGATTCATGTCAATGTATGGTAGAAATTCCCTTGTTTAAACCAACCAGGTCAACTCGGGAATTGGGGAAGAGTCAGCTTTACTTAAAAGTATATGGTTTTGTGGAGCCAGGATAGATATTTACAAAATTGAGTATCCATGGAAAGTAGAGATGGACAAGAAATTATTCTCATGATAGTACTCTAAAGAACCAATGTCAAAATGTGAAGGTCATTTTAAAAACACAACTCTTTGTGACTTAGACCATGACCACATGATGTCAACATAACCTAGAATTTTTGAAAAGTACTCACATTATCATTTAGTCAAACTTAAGGAGAAAGTTTGAGTTTCTGCACAATCATCGCCTACAGTAGCATCAGGAAAGTCAACTTAGTATAGTGGGAATTGGTGTAATATCAGGCAAAGTGTATGTGTTGAATCCCAGCTCTGCCAATTTTCATCTGCATAGCCTTAGGCAAGTCATTTAATTTCTCTAAGTTTTTATGATTAGCAGGTGTAAGATGCCCATGACAGTGCCACGTGCAAGGAGTAATTTGAAGTTTGAATGAGATAAAGTAAATATAAGATTATAAACTATTCTGCAGTACATTATCTAGTTGTAGTATAGAATAAGTTCTCAAAAAACATTATTGGATATGTAACTGAAAACAAAATACCTTTAATTCAAGAAAAGAGAGAAGACAGTGGAGAAATCCAAACCAAGTGCTGTATGGTGGGCTTGGAGATTTTGATGGGATGGGGGCCCCTAGACTAGAATTGAATACTGTATTAGAGCAACTCCACAGTTGACAGCAACTAATATTTACTAAGCCAGGAAGAGTGCTTACATACGCGATCACATGTAATCCGCCCAACAACCTCATTTACAAGGAGGAAGGAGACACTAAATGCTTTGCTGAGGCCTCAAGACAGGTCATCTGTGGAGTGGAGTCTGACTTTCAGTCTGTTGAGGAAGTTACACTCTTTATTCTGCCTGTGTAACTATAGGTTGTTGCATCCTGTGGGGAGAAGCAAATTAGCCAAGATGGCATGTTCAGGCCCTTCCGCCCCACATTTTGTAAATGGTGACTATGTAACAGCTGAGCTCACTTATAGCACTGAGCACGTGTGTCACAAGATACTCGCCTGGTCACAGGTGGTTGTGTGCGGTATGCCTGCAGATGTTCCTTCTAGAAAGTGGCGGTGTCACAGCTGTGTCCACTGGGTCAGCCATGAGAGGAGAGAATATAGAGCGTCTATTGCTACGGCTACTGTGACAGCCAGAAGGAAATACTGTTAGGGCTGCTGCACCAGCCAGGATGTGTCTGCAGTCTCCTTTCTGCCTCTTAGCTCGTGCCTTGCCTACCCTGGGCTCAGCAAACAGTGTGAACTGCAAGACAACCGGGGTCACAAGCAGGATCAGCAATACACATCCCCGTTGAGATTTCCAAATCTGATGCTGCTTGAACAAGCAGGTACCCTGAACTTTATTGACAAGGCAGGACACAAGTGTGCAAGTGGGTGAAGGAAGCCCATTTTCATCTCTTTTGAGATGCAATTGGTAAAGGGAAGGGAAGAAAGGATGACGTTAAATATAGAGGCTGACAGCAAAGGACTGCCCAGAGTACCCTGTCTAAATAATAGGAAGGATGCTCCAAATAGTTGGGTTTCAGGGAGAACGCACTTCCTCTTCCACTCTGACAACCTCCTTTCCAAAAGGATGCACAAAGAGAAAGTTTAAGCTTTGGATTTTCTAAAATTTTTAATCACACAGGATTGAAATCTAGGAAGCTCTCCCTCATATCTTATGAGAATTGGACCATAAAGAAGGCTGAGTGTCAAAGAACTGATGCTTTTGAACTGTGGTGTTGAAGACTATTGAGAGTCCCTTGGACTTCAAGGAAATGGAACCAGTCAATCCTGAAGGAAATCAGTCCTGAATATTCATTGGAAAGACTGATGCTGAAGGTGAAGCTCCAATACTTTGGCCGCCTGATGTGAAGAGCTGACTCATTGGAAAAGACCCTGATGCTGGAATGAATGAAGGCGGGAGGAGAAGGGGACGACAGAGGATGAGATGGTTGGATGTCATCACCGACTCAATGGACATGAGTTTGAGCAGGCTCTGGGAAATGGTGAAGGACAGGGAGGCCTGGCGTGAGGCAGTCCATGCAGTTGCAAAAAGTTGGACACGACTGAGCAGCTGAACTCAACTGATGTCAAGAAAACCATGCCTGGATCTCCCTCTCTGGGGACCTTCTGCTTTATCTGCTTTCAATTGTGAGTTTGTGTGTCTTATTCTTGCTAAATTATAAATTCTGGGGGCAAGGACCATGTCTGTTTTATTCACCCTTTTTATTCCCACCACTTCATGGCAAATAGATGGGGAAACAGTGGAAACAGTGTCAGACTATTTTTATGGGCTCCAAAATCACTGCAGATGGTGACTGTAGTGATGAAATTAAAAGACGCTTACTCCTTGGAAGGAAAGTTATCATCAACCTAGACAGATGAACTCCGGGAGTTGGTGATGGACAGGGAGGCCTGGGGTGTTGCGGTTCATGGGGTGGCAAAGAGTTGGACACTACTGAGCAACTGAACTGAACTGAACTGATTCCCAGTTTTAAGCAGATGCCTGGTACCTAGAAGAAACTCAATGAATGTTAGATGGATCTAAGTCTTACATTCTGAAATTACTCCAAAAATGAATCTCAAATTTAATTTTAATCCACCCTGATTTTAAATTATAGATCGTAAAGACCTTTAATAGAGACTGGGCAAAATCACAAAAATAATAATGGAGAACCAGATCCTTCAAAGGTTGAACTCCTGATTTAAAAAAAAAAAATAGAAATATCTGAAGCATAGTAAAATTGACACAGATAAATGCTTTTATTTAAATATCCAAAGCTCTGATTACCAAGGCCTATATCTCTATTTGCTTCTCATTTCTGTCTCAAAAGCTAACATGTAGTTTCTTTTTAAGTTTTGCCTTAAAGCCAAATGTTAACTTTCTATTTAACTGTAAATGTGATTATTGATCTGCTTAAACTAGGCTATATTCTGCCTTTTCCAAGGCATGTCATGAAAATGACTCAATGTCTATATGACTTGTCTACTTAAAAAACATACATAACAGTTAAACTTTTTAAAAATTCCTATGGGTTCCTCCCAGGATTTTTTGGTCCCTTTGACCAGACCTGGATAATTTGTAATGAGAATTTTGCAGATTTTGCAAACTTTACAAGTCTCTTCCACAAAAAGATAACCTTGAGGCATTCAAATTGACAAGTGGAATTTCATCAGTATTTCTTAGAATTTGTCTGCTGCTGCTGCTGCTAAGTCGCTTCAGTCATGTCCCACCAGGCTGCCCCGTCCCTAGGATTCTCCAGGCAAGAATACTGGAGTGGGTTGCCATTTCCTTCTCCAACGCATGAAATTGAAAAGTGAAAGTTAAGTCGATCAGTCATGTCCAACTCTTAGTGACCCCATGGACTGCAGCCTACCAGGCTCCTCCATCCGTGGGATTTTCCAGGCAAGAGTACTGGAGTGGGGTGCCATTGCCTTCTCCTAGAATTTGTCTAGGAAACCATAAATAGTAGCAGTGAAATCTAAAGTGTTAGAATTATTTTTCTAGGAAAACTCACTGTAGAAGAAGAACAAGCCCTAGTAGGATCAGGTATATATGTTTTAAATGAAATACTAGAAGACACGAGAGACAACAGAGAGCGTTGCCAAAAGAAAGTGGTAGATACATGAAAATTACCTTGACGTGGGTCTTGACAGGGATTTTTGGATATGACACCTAAAGCACAAGAACCAAAACCAAAAATGAACAAGAAGGACTACATCAAGCCTAAGCACTTCTTCACAGCAAAAGAAACAATCAACAAAATGATAAGACAATCTAAGAAATGGGAGGAAATATTTACAAATAATATCTGATACGGGGTTGATACCCAAGATATACAAAGAACTCATAGCCAAAAAAAAAAAAAAAAAGGCAAACAATCCTATTGAGAAAATAGTCAAAAGACCAAGTGGGATAGGAATATTTCCAAAGAAGATATACAAATGGCAAACAGGTATATGAAAATATGCTCAACCTTACTAATCATTGCTGTTGTTCTGTCATCAAATTGTGTCCAAATTTGCAATCCCATGGACTACAGCATGTCAGCCTTCTTTGTCCTTCACTGTCTCCTGGCATTTGTTCAAATTCATGTCCATTAGTTGGTGATGCTATCTAACCATCTCATCCTCTGTTGCTGCCATCTCCTTTTGCCTTCAATCTTTTCCTGCATCAGAGTCTTTTTCCAATGAGTTGGTTTTTCACATCAGATGGTCAAAGTATTGGAGCTTCAGCTCCAATTTCTTTTCAATAAATATTCAGGATTGATGTCCTTTAGGATTGACTGCTTCGATCTCCTTGCAGTCTGAGGGACTCTCCAAAGTCTTCTCCAGCACCAAGGTTCAAAAAAGCATCAATTCTTTAAAGCTCAACCTTCTTTATGGTCCAACTCTCACACCTGTACATGACTACTAGTCATTAGGGTAATGAAAATAAAAGCTACATGAGATATCACCTTATGTCTGTTAGAATGCCCATTGTTAGAAAGATGAGTGACAGCAAATGCTGTGATTTCTGTGTATTAATATTGTATCCTGCAACTTTACTAAATTAAAGGATTAGCTCTTGTAATTTTCTGTGATATCTTCAGGGTTTTCTAGGTATATTGTCATGTCATCTGCAAACAGTGAGAGTTTTACTTCCTTTCCAATCTGAATTCCTTTTATTTCTTTTTCTTCTCTGGTTTCTAGGTTTCTGTGCTAGGACTTCCAAAACTGTATTGAATAATGGTAGTGAGAGTGGGCACCCTTGTCTTCTTCCTGATCTTAGAGGAAATGCTTTCAGTTTTTCACCATTGAGAATAATGTTTGCTGTGGGTTTGTCATATATGTTCTTTATTATGTTGAGGTAGTTCCTTCTATGCCCATTTTCCAGAGAGTTCTTATCATAAATGAATGTTGAATTTTGTCAAAATATTTTTCTGCATCTATTGAGATTATCATATGGCTTTTATCTTTCAAATTTGCTAATGTGGTGTATCACATTGATTGATTTGCATATATTGAAGAAACCTTGCAACCCTGGGATAAATCCCACTTGATCATGGTGTATGATCCTTTTAATATGTTGCATTGGATTGTATTTGCTAGTATTTTGTTGAGGATTTTTGCATCTATGTTTATCAGTGATATTGGCTTAGAATTTTTGTTTTTGTGACAACGTTTTCTGGTTTTGGTTATCAGGGTAATGGTGGCCTCAGAGAATGAGTTTGGGAGTGTTTCTCCTTCTGCAATTTTTTGGAAGAGTTTGAGCAAGATAGGTGTTAACTTGCTTTAAAAATTTGATAGAATTCACCTGTGAAGCCATCTGGCCCTGGACTTTTGTTGGTTGTAAGATTTTTGACAGTTTTGAATTCAGTGTTTGCGATTGGTCTGTTCATGTTTGTTTGTTTTTTATATTCTTATTTGTTGCTTCTTTATTTAAAAGAAACATCCAAACATTGACATATATACACTATCGTGTGCAAAATAGGTAATTAGAGGAGAGCTACCATATAACTCAAGGAGCCTGGCCTGGCACTCTGTTCATATTTTCCATTTCTCCATGGTTCAGTCTTGGAAGGTTGTATTTTTCTAAGAATTTGCCCATTTCTTCTAGGTTGTCCACTTTATTGTCATATAGTTACTCATAGCAGTGTCTTATGATACTTTGTATTTCTGTGTTTTTTGTTGTGACTTCTTCTTCATTTCTAAATTTATTGATTTGAGTCTTCTCTGTTTTTCTCAAAAAGATGGGCAGAAGACCTAAACAGTCATTTCTCCAAAGATCTACAGATGGCCAACAAACACATGAAAAGATGCTCAACACCTCTCATTATTATAGAAATGCAAATCAAAGCTACAATGAGATATAACCTCACACCAGTCAGAATGGCCATCATCAAAAAATCTACAATGCTGGAGAGGATGTGGAGAAAAAGGAACCCTCTTGCACTGTTTTGGGAATGTAAACTGAAACAGCCACTATGAAGAGCAGTATGGAGATTCCTTGAAAAAAACTAGGAATGAAACTACCGTATGACCCAGTAATCCCACTACTGGGCATCAGTCAGTTCATTTGTTCAGTCGTGTCCAACTCTTTGAACCCCATAGACTGCCGCATGCCAGGCTTCCCTGTCTATCACCATCTCCCAGAGCCTGCTCAAACTCATGTCCTTCGAGTTCGTGATGCCATCCAACCATCTCATCCTCTGTCATCCCCCTCTTCTCCTTGTCTTCAATCTTTCCCAGCATCAGGGTTTTTTTTAATGAGTCAGTTCTTTGTATAATGTGGCCAAAATATTGGAGTTTCAGCTTCAGCATCAGTCCTTCCAATGAATATTCAGGACTGATTTCCTTTAGGACTGACTGGTTCAGTCCCCTTGAAGTCCAAAGGACTCTCAAGAGTCTTCAACACCACAGCTCAAAAGCATCAATTCTTTAACACTCATCCTTCCTTATGGTCCAATTCTCACATCCACACATGACTATTGGGAAAACAACAGCTTTGCCTATATAGACTTTTGATGGTAAAGCAATGTCTCTGCTTTTTAATATGCTGTCTAGGTTTGTCATAGATGGTCTGATGGCATCACTGACTCAATGGATATGGGTTTGAGTAAACTCTGGGAGTTGGTGATGGACAGGGAGGCCTGGTGTGCTGTGGTCCATGAAGTGGGAAATAGTCAGACACAACTGAGTGGCTTAACTGAACTGAGGTTGGTCATAGCTTTTCTTCCAAGGAGCGTCTCTTAATTTTATGGCTGCAGTCACCATCTGCAGTGATTTTGGTGTCCAAGAAAATAAAGTCTGTCGCTGTTTCCATTGTTTCCCAATCTATTCGCCATGAAGTGATGGGACCACATGCTATGACCTTAGTTTTTTGAATGTTGAGTTTTAAGTCAGCTTTTTTACTCTCCTCTTTCATTTTCACCAAGAGGCTCTTTAGTTCTTCGCTTTCTGCCATAAGGGTGGTGTCATCTGCATATCTGAGGTTATTGATATTTCTCCCTACACTCTTGATTCCAGCTTGTGCTTCATCCAGCCTGATATTTCACATACGTACTCTGTATATAAGTTAAATAAGCAGGGTGACAATATACAGCCTTGAGGTACTCCTTTCCCAATTTGGAACCAGTCCATTGCTCCATGTCCAGTTCTAACTGTTGCTTCCTGACCTGAGCAATACAGATTTCTCAGGAGACAAGTAAGGTGGTCTGCTATTCCCATCTCTTGAACAATTTTCCAGTTTGCTGTGATCCACACAGTCAAAGGCTTTGGCATAGTCAATAAAGCAGAATTAGATGGTTTTCTGGAATTCTCTCTCTTTTTCTATGATCTAATGGATGTTGACAATTTGATCTCTGGTTCCTCTGCCTTTTCTAAATCCAGCTTGAACATTTGGAAGTTCTCAATTCACATGCTGATGAAGCCAAGCTTGGAGAATTTTAGCATTACTTTACTAGCGTGTAAAATGAGTGCAATTGCATGATTATACTACTGAGTATATATCCAGAGAAAATCACAATTCAAAAAGACACATGTACCTCAGTGTTCATTGCAGCACTATTTACAATAGCCAGGACATGGAAGCAACCTAGATGTCCATGGACAGGTGAATGGATAAAGAAGTTGTGGTACATATACACGATGGACTATTACTCAGTCATAAAAAGGAACAAAAATGAGTCATTTGAACTGAGGTGGATGAAACTAGAGCCTGTTAGAGTGAATTAAGTCAGAAAGAGAAAAGTAAATATCTTATATTAATGTATGTATATGGAATTTAGAAAAAATAGTACTGATGAACCTATTTGCAGGGCAGGAATAGAGACAAAGCTGTAGAGAATGGACATAAAGACACAGTTGTGAAAGGTGAGGATTGGAAGGTTATAGCATTGACATATGTACACTATTGTGTGTAAAACAGATAGCTAGTGGAAAGGTGCTATGTAACACAGGGACCCCAGTCTGGCACTCTGTGACAACCTAGAGGGGTGGAAAGAGGTGCTGGAGGGAGGCTCAAGAGGGAGGGTATTTATATATATTTACAGTTCTTTTACATTGTTGTTCAGCAGAAACCAACACATCTTTGTAAAGCAATTATCCTCTAATTAAAAATAAACAGAAAAATCATTAAAAAAAAAAAACACTAGATGCTGCTGCTGGGATGGGAGAGAATGGGGGGGAAGGAGGCATGAAAAAAAGTGCTGAGAAGGATTTGCAGAAAGAACACTTGTGCTCTCTTGGTGGGGTTGTCAACCAGCATAGCCACTTTGGAAAATAGCATGGATGATGCTCAAAAAGTTAAAAATAAAGCTACCATATGATTCAGCAATTCCAATTCTGGGAATATATCCAAAGGGATTGAAAAGATATCTTAAAAAGATATCTGCATCCCTATGTTTTTAACCAAGACATAGAAATAGGTTAATAAGTGTCCACTGATGAATGAATAAAGAAATTTTCAGATACACATACACACAATTGAATATTATTCAGTCATTTTAAAGAAGAGAAAGTCCTTTTGCAACAGCATGGATGGACATTGAGAGCATTACGCTAACTGAAGTGAGTCAGACAGAGAAAGGCAAATACTGTATTATCTCACTTATATGTAAAATATTGAAAAGAAGACATAGAAAAAAGAGATCAGATTTGTGGTTACCAGAGATGGAGGTGGGAAAAGGGGGAATTGGAGGAAGGCAATCAAAAAGTACAAACTACCAGTTATAAGATAAATAAGTACTAGGGATGTAATGTACAACATGACAATTATAGTTAATGCTGCTATATGATTAGGAAAGTTATTAAGATAGTAAATTCTGAGGTTTCTCATCACAAGAAAAGTCTTTTAATTTTTGTATTTATTTTATCTATGGGAAGATGGATGTTAACTAAACTTACTGCTATAATAATTTCACAATATATGTAAGTCAAACCATTTTTCTGTATGCCTTAAATTTATACAGTGATGTATATCAATTCTGTGCGTGCGTCCTCAGTCGCTCAGTTGTGTCCGATTCCTTACAACCTCACGGACTGTAGCCCGCAAGGCTCCTCTGTCTATGAAACTTCCCAGGCCAGAATGCTGGAGTGGGCTGCCATTTCCTATTCCAGGGAACCATCCTGACCCAGGGATCAACCCTGAGTTTCTTTTGCCTCCTGCACTGGCAGGCGGTTTCTTTACCACTGTGCCACCTGGGAAGCCTGGGATGTGTATCAATTTCATCTCTATAAAACATGGAAAAAAGAGAAAGTAGTGGCCCCTCATTTGTTTATTCACTCACCAACTTTCATTGTTTACTATGTGCCAGGCCTTACACTTGATGCTTGAAGGGTATAGCAGTAACCATACAGACAGGTCCCTGACCTAATCAAAGTCATGCTCCATTTTGGAAGACAGACAAGAACTTAGTTTCACTGATAATGGGACATTTTTTGTGATCAGAATGCTCACATCCCAGTGGATATGAAGAGAACACCAAAATATTGTGTCTCTGAGTTCCTTGCTCTCTGTCATGTTCTGATTATTGAATCTAATTCTTCACTCTCTGGTTGGAATGCCACTCAGTGGGCAGGGATTATTCTCATTAGGACTCAGTCTTAGAATCCTATAGGTAGTAAGACTTGGCAAGGTAGTTTCTCATCTACTGAGCTAATGGTATAAATGTAGACTGTCAACTGCTTCCTGGGATCAGGAAACTCAGCATATTCATCCTCTGCTTCTCTAGTCTTCATCCTTAAGCTTCATCATCGCTTTCCATGTGATCGTCAGTCCATGGACTGGGGTTGGTGAAGACTACCCAATTCTCTTTGTGCAGACTTCAACATAGCCCAAAGTTTCAACCACATAATGTCACTGCAAGTCGAGTGCTGCCTGCCTCAGGAGAGACATGAAGCCAGTCATGAAAATTAGGAGTACAGTTGAGGTGAAGGTTAATAAATATCTCCATTTCCCATCTCTGTAAATTCTCAAATTATAAATCAACTAAGAGGACTTTGAACATGAATTATGGGGAAGTCACGTGACTTTAAAAGGTATTTACTATGAATTAAACAATCACTATGCTACAGAAATTAGAACTGTTCCTATTCTGCCACTGACCAGTTGGCTATATAATCACAACAATATCATACATCCCCCTCCCCCATGCTCTTTCCGTTATATATCGTGAGACTGAAGTAGAAGACCTCTAGAATCTGCATGTAAGACTCCATAGGGTGATCCTTTAGAACTCTTTGGAAACGTTGAACTCTTTAGCTATTTGTAATCCTTTAAAATCTGATCCCAGGTTTCCTCTCTGATTGTGTCTCTCTAACTCCTCTGAGAAATCCTCTACTGCAACCAAACTGGCAGATGCTGACTGTGCTTCACAGGATTTGCACATCTATTTCCCTTCTTGGAATTCTTTCCTGCCTTCCATTCCTCTGGAGTATGAACTATTGGGAAGGTAGTCCTCCACAGGCCCTGAGAGTCTATGCACATTATCTTTGAGTATGCCAAACTTCAAGGACAATGCAACCTACCACATGCATAGCATCCATCTGGGCTCATTGCCTCTCCCTCTGGGACTTGGAGTGGAACAGGATCATTTCTCCCATGCTGTAAGATTTAAACTGCCTTTCTCTCATCCATTTTCTAATAATTTATGGAGTGGTGGCAGGTTCACCCCTTACCATCCTTTATGAAGTTGAAATTCTCCCCTGAAATGCACATTCGTAAGAGCAAAGTAAAACTGTATCTCACAAACACCCCAAAATCCAAAGGCCTCACCATTATCCTCAGAGTACCTATATGTTAAAAGAAGAAAAAAAAAAAAAAACAACTGCAAGAAAACCAAAGAAACAGGGAGGTTACCATGGTTCCAGTCCTAATCCTCAACTTTGAAAGTGCAGTACATTTATTACAACCTTGTCACAGGATTGACTAGGTGCAGGGAAAATGACACCAGCAAACCAAGCTCACAACTGGCTGAAATATAAATAAGGACCCAGTTTGTTCATGTTCAGTGAGAAATGTCAACTCTTACGTTCATCTGAAATGTGCTTGTCAGTATGGCAAAACATCCTTTTGTATCCACAGCAGATCTATTTGGAAACAAAATTATAGTCCCAAGATTGCTTGGTGAGCATGAAACCAGAGTTAAGGGAGCTGGTTAAGTGGGGCCAATGTTTATGGGTGGAGTTAGAGTAGGAGAGCTTATGGCTCCTTCTCACATTACAGATTTAACAGCCACAGGAGTCAAATCAAGCTCCTGGTGTTGGGCAGCCTCTCCCAGAGAATGCTTTTTGTTTGTGCTTCTCTGTTGCCCATCCATCTACTTTCTCATGGGCTCTTCCCCGTCACTGTGCAAGTGAATGCAATAGATGGACTGACTTAACAGTTGTTGGTTCAAAATCTCATGAATTCCTGGCTGAAATATGAAATTTGCATTCATACACAAGGGCAAAGAGAAACCAAAGAAAGAGCCAAATCACTCCAGATTGAAAGGTGGCAGGTTTAATGACCAAAGGAATCACATACCAGGTTTGTCTTGAGCAACCACTGGAAAATAGAATCCTGCACTAGCTGGCCATAATCTTCAAATTTTATACAGAGGTCCTAACGGGGCTCAGAAACACATTCAGTCCAGATGGTCTCAATAACACAGTGCTCTCTGAAGGCTACATCCTTGAAAACAGCTCTGGCTGTGGATACTGTGGGTACAACATACATTCTGAGGACTGAGGAAGCGGTGAGGAGCCTCCAATTGTCTGGGTCCAGCCTGCAGATGACCTTGTGGTCACATCCTCATGTCTTCTTCCAACAATGTTTTAAAGTTCCTTTTTTTATCTATCTAATTTATTGCTATCCAAAGTTTAATTCTCATCAGAGCCATAAAAGAAGAGAGAAAGCATGGAAGAGTTGCAAAGGCTCCCCTTCAATATACTGCAGTTTAAGAAATTACAATTATATTTTTTCTTCCATTTTAATTGAGATATAATTGACATATAGCACTGTTTAAACTTAGGATGTACAGAATGATTATTTGACTTATATACATCATGAAGTGACTATCACAATCAATTTAATGAACATCCATGATCCCATATAGATACAGAATTGAAGACATAGAAAAAATTTTCCTTTTGACAAGAACTCTTTAGAATTTACTCTCAACAACTTTCACGCATAAAATGTATAGTGTAATTAGATTGATCATGTTGTACATTACAGGGGCTTCACTGGTGGTTCTGCAGTAAAATAATCTACCTGCAATGCAGGAGATGCAGGTTCAATCCATGGGTCAGGAAGATTGCCTGGAGGAGGAAATAGCAACCCACTCCAGTACTCTTGCCTGGAAAATCCCATGGACACAGGAGACTGGCAGGCTATATAGTCTGTGGAGCTGCAAAGAGTCGGACACAACTGAGAAACTAAGCACACAGCACATTGTACAGTATCCCAATAAATGTACCTATTTATAAATGTACATTTTCAGTGCTTTCTTTCAATTCTCCCTCTCCCCCACCTCTACTCTTCTGCCTCCGGTAACCACAAACCTGATCTTTTCTCTATAAGATTGTTTGTTTTTGAAGTATAATTACCCTAAATACTATACTAGTTCCTGGTACAAGCCATATGATTCAATATTTCTATACATTTCAAAATGATCACAATATTTTGTTTATGATATGTCACCATACAAAGATATTGTATAGTTAATTGACTATGTACCTCACAATATACATTTTACACCCATGGCTCACTTATTTTGCATCTGGAATTTGTACCTCTTAATGTCCCTGACCCATTTTTTTCCTCCACCCACACCTCCCCTCTGGCAACAGCATATTTACTCTCTGTATCTATAAGTCTGTTTCTGTTATGTTTGTGTATTTGCTTTGTTTTTTAGATTCCACATGTAAGTGAAATCATACAGCATCTATCTTTCTCTGTCTTACTTATTTCACTCAGCATAATATGCCGTAGGTCCATCCACATTGTCACAAATGGCAAGATTTTATTCTTTTTTATGGCTGAGTAATAATATTCCATTGTGTAAATCTATGCTCCACATCTTCTTTCATTCATTTCTTGATGGGTATTTTGGTGGCTCCGTATCTTGACTATTGTAAACAATGCCACAGTGAGCATAGGGGAGAACATATCTTTTCTAATTATTGTATTTCTTTTCTTTTGATAAGTATACAAGACTGGAATTGCTGTGTTATATGGTAGTCACATTTTTAGACTTGAGGAGACTACATATTATTTTCCACAGTGACTGCACCAATTTATACTCTCACCAACACTCCATGAGTGTTCCCTTTTCTCCACATCCTTGCCAACACTTCTTATTTGTTGTCTTTTTTATAATAGGCATTCTGACAGGTAGGAAGTGATATCTCATTATGGTTTTGATTTGCATTTCCCTGATAATTATGGACATTAAGCATCTTTTCATGTGCCTGTTAACCACCTATATGTCTTCCTTGGAAAAATGTTTATTCAAGTCCTCATCCAATTTTTTTAATTAGGTCGTTTGCTTTTTTGATATTGAGTTGTATGAGTTCTTAGTATATTTTGAGTATTAACCCCTTATCTGACATATTGTTTACAAATGTCTTCTCCCATCCAGTAGCTTGTCTTTTTGTTTTGTTGATTGTTTCCCTCACTCTGGAAAAGCATTTTAGTGATATTGTCTCACATTTGTTAATCCTTGCCTGAAGAGACACACCCAAACAAATATTACTAATACCGATGTCAAAAAGTACACTACTTATGTTTTCTTCACGGTTTCAGGTATTATATTTAAGTCTTTAATTCATTTTAATGTTTTTTAACAAGGCATGAGAGAGTATTCCAGCTTGATTCTTTAATGTAAAGCTGTCAACTTTTCTCAAAACCATTTATTGAAGAAACTGTCTCTTCCCCATTATACATTCTTGTCTAATTTGTCATAGAATATGTTGCTCATATACGTGTGGATTTAGTTCTGTGCTATCTATCCTGTTTCAATAATATATGCATCTACTTTGTATCAGTACTATACTATTCTGATTACTTTAGCTTTGTGGTATAGTTTGAAATCAGGGAGCTAGAAACCTCCAATTTGTTCTTCTCAAAATTATTATGGCTAGTTGGGGGCTCTTTTGTGTTTTTATAAAAATTTTAGAATTATTTTTTCTATTTCTGTGAATAATGCCATTGGTATTTTGATAGAGATTACATTGAATCTGTAGCTTGCCTTAGGTAGGACAATCATTTTAACAATATTATTTCAATCCTTGAACATGATATAACATTCCAACTGTTTGTGTAATCTTCAATTTCTTTCATCAGTGTCTCTTATTTTTCCATGTAGAAATCTTTTATCTGATTAGATTTATTCCTAGATACTTTATTCTTTTTGATGTGATTTTAAATAAGATTGATTTCTTAATTTCTCTTTATGATAGTTCATTGTTAGTGTATAGAAACAAAACAGATTTCTGTATATTAATTTTGTATCCTGCACTTTACCAAAATTCTTTGATGAGCTCTTGCAGTTTTCTGATGGTATTTTTAGGGTTTTTCTACATATAGTGACTTATCACCAGTGAACAATGACAGTTTTATTTCTTCCTTTCTGATTTGTATTCAATTTATTTCTTTTTCTTATCTGATTGCTGTAGCTAGGATTTCCAATACTATGTGGAATAGTAGTGGCAACAATGGATATTCTTCTCTTGTTCCTGGTCTCAGAGGAAATGCTATTATTAATAGTTTTTAGTATGATGTTAGCTGTACACTCATAACATATGGCCTTTATTATGTTGATCTATTATTTTTTATACCCACTTTTGTAAAGGTTAAATCCCAAATGAGTGTTAAATTCTGCCACATGTTTTTGCTGCACATATTGAGATGATCGTGTGACTTATCATGTGACTTGGTTAATATGTTGTATTGTTGTTTTTCTTCAGTAACTAGGTCATGTCTGACTCTTTGCAACTCCATGGACTGCACTACACCATGCTACCGTGTCCCTCACTATCTCCTGGAGTTTGCCCAAGTTCATGTTCATTTAGTTGGTGATGTCATCCAACCATCTAATCTTCTGTCACCCTCTTCTCCTTTTGCCTTCAATCTTTCCCAGCATCAGGGTCTTTTCCAAGACCCTGTTGTATAATATTGATTGATCTGCAGATATTGAACCATCTTTGCATACCTGGGATAAATCCCACTTGATCATGATGTCTGATGATTTTAATATATTTTTGAACTCAGTTAGCTAGTATTTTGTTGAGGATTTTGCCACTGTGTGAATCTTTGATATTGGCTTGAAGTTTTCTTTTTTTGTGATATCTTTGTCTGGTTTTGGTATCAGGCCTCATAAAGTGAGTTCAGAAGTGTTCCTTCTTGTGCAATTTTTTGGAATAGTTTCAGAAGAAGAGATTTTAATGCTTTTCTAAATATTGGTTGGAGTTCACCCATGAAGCCATCTGGATCTGTACTTTTGTTTGTTTGGAGTTTTTAAATTACTGATTCAATTTTATTACTGACAATTGTTCTGTTCATATTTTCTACTTCTTTATTCTGCTTCAATCTTGGGAGAGTGTACATTTCTAAAAATTTCTTCATTTCTCTAAAGTTTCCCATTTTGTTGACATATAATTGTTCATAGTAATTTCTTATCATTCCTTCTATGTCTGTGGTGTTGGTTATAACATTTTCACTTCTGATATGATTGATTTAAGCCTCTCTCCTTTTTAATGATGAGTCTGGCTAAAGATTTATCAATTTTGCTTATCTTTTAAAATAACCAATTTCATTGATTTTTTTTTCAGTCTCTTCTGCTAAGATCTTTATGAGGTATTTCCTTCTACCAACTTATGGTTATGTTTGATCTTCTTTTTCTACTTTGATTAGAAGTTACTTTGGATTATTTATTTGATATTTTTCTTGCTTCCTGGGGTATGTTTTATCACTAGGAACTCCTCTATAGAACTGTGTCCTAAAAAAAAAAATTAAAAAAAGAACTGTGTCCTATAGATTTTTGGATTGCTGTGTTTTCTTTTATATTTGTCTGCAAGTATTTTTTAGTTATTTTTTTCCTTGATGTCTTCAGTGTTCCATTGACTACTAAACAGTAGCGTATTTTAGCTTCAATATCTTTTGTCTTTTTCATAGTTTTTTTTTCTTCTTGTAGCTGATTTCTACTCTCATAATTTTGTGGTTGGAAAAGATGCTTGATATAATTTGAATTTTCTTAACTTTACTGAGACTGATTTTGTGTATTAGCATGTGATCTATCCTGGATAATATTCCATGTGCACTTGAAAAGAATATTTTGCTACTTTTGGGTGGAATGTTTTACAGATAACTATTAAATTCATTCGGTCTAATATGTCATTTAAAGTCAACATTTTCTCATTGATTTTCCCTCTTGATGACCTACCCATTAATGTAAATGATATGTTAAAGTTCCATACTATTATTCTGTTACATCAGTTCCTTCTTATATGTCTCTTAATATTTGGTTTATGTATTTAGGTGCTCCTGTGTTGGGTGCATCTGTATTTACAGATGTTATATATTCTTCTTGAACTGATATCTCAATCACTATGTAATGTCCTTCTCTGTCTCATTACAGTTTTTGTTTTAAAGTATATTTTGTCTCATATAAGTATTGCTACCCTGGCCTTTTTTAAAATTTCCAATTACATGGAATACTTATTCCTAATCCCTTAGTTTTAATTTGTGTGTATCTTTAGATCTAGAGTGAGTTTCTACTAAGTAATATATATATGGGTCTTTTTTTTTTAATATATATACATTCAGCCACTTTATGTCATTCAATTTAAGCATTTAGTCCATTTACATTTAAAGTAGTTATTGATAGGTATGTATTTATTGGCTTCTTGTTCATTGTTTTGGAATTGCTTTGAAGTTATTTTTTGTTCAATTCTTCTTTTGTGCTGTTTCCTTGTGATTAGATGACTATCTTTAGTGTTTTATCTGAATTTCTTTTTCTTTTGTGTGTGAACATCCATTATAGATTTTTGGTTTGTAATTACTATGAGGTTTATGCATATCAATCTATATATAAATATGATTATTTTAGGTTGTTGATCTCTTTAAATCCAAATGCATTTTAACAACTCTGTATTTATTTCCACCCACTGCCACATTTACTATTTTTGATCCCATATGTTGCATCTTTTCGTTTTGTGTGTCCCTATGCTACTTATTTTGGATATAGATGATTTTATTGTTTTTGTCTTTTAACCTTCCTCCTAGCTATGTACATGGATTATTTACTACTTTTACTGTATATTTGCTTTAGCATTGAGATTTTTCCCTGTGCAATTTTTATATTTTTATTTATGTACTTTTCTTTTTCACCCAGAGAAATACTTTAAGATTTCTTACAGAGCTGGTTGGTGGTGCTGAACTTTTTTGCTTCCTGAGAAACTTTTGGTCTCTCCATAAAATATAAATGAAAGCCTTGCTGGATAGAGTAATCTCAGTTATAGGCTTTTCCCTCTCGTCACTTTAAATATATCATGACATTTCCTTTTGCTATGCAGAGTTTCTGCTGAAAAGTCAGATGATAGCCTTTGGGTGTACCCTTATATATAATTTGTTTTCTTTCTCTTGCTGCTTTTAATATTCTCTGTTTATCTGAATTTTTGCCATTTTAATTAAAATAAGCCTTGGTGTACCTGTTGAGGACACTCTGTGCTTCCTGTACCTAGATGTCTATTTATTTTCACAGGTTAAGAAAGCTTTCAGATATTATGTCTTCAAATATTTTCTCCCTGCCCCTTTCTCTCTCACTTTTCCTGGGACCTCTATAATGTGAATGTTAGTAGCCTTGATACATCCCAGTGATCTCTTAAGTTGTCCTCATTTCTTTTTGCTCTTTTTTTTAATTCTATTTAGCTTCAGAGATATCCACTACTCTGTCTTCCAGCTCACCAATCCTTTCCTCTGTATCACCCAATTTACTACTGATTCTTTCTAGGTTTTATTTTCAAATTTCATTTATTATATTATTTATCACTATATGGCTCTTCTTTATATTTTCTAACTCCATGTTGATAACTTCTTACTTGTCTCTCTGTTCGTCCAATCTTCTCCAGAGTTCTTTGAATAGCTTTTCAATCATTACCTTGAATTCTTTATAGTATGTACTGCTTGGCTCCACTTTGCTTAGTTCTTCTTCTGGGATTTTATTTTGTTTTTACTTTGAACCCTATTACTTTGTCACCTCATTTTGCTTAATTTACTGGTTTATTTCTGCTTATTTTATTTGTTGGTTATATTCCCTGACCTTGGAAATGATTCCTTTGCAGAAGGGGTCCTGTGAGTCCAGCAGCTCTCTCCCCTCTGGTCTTTGGAACTCTACGCTCTAGGGTGGCCCCTAAGTGGACTACATGGATCCTTCTGCTATGACAATCTGTGGTAGGTCTAGTAGGTATGCCTGGGCCTTGGTTTGGTTGGTTGCCAGGCCCTGCCTTGTGAGGAGGCTGCTGGTCATGGTGGGTAGGGCTGCATGGTGAGGTGGCTGCTGCAGAGTCCAGACATCCAAGGGTAAAAGAAAATTAACTTGGCCCATGGTGGGCAGAGTGAGGTTCCAGGGTGGGTGCTTGTGGGACTATGGGTCCTCTATCTAGTATCATCTTGGTGGTAGGCAGAGCTGGAGCCCAGGAGGGCCTGGGGCTGGTGCATTCTTATTGTTAAGTGAGTTTTCCTAGGGATAATGTCAGCCCACTGGTGAGCAGAATTGTGTCACTATGGTCTCTGGCTGCAGGGCCCAAAGATTCCTTGGGGTACTGTTCTTTCCCTGCTGTACAGGGTTGGGTCCTGGGTCTTCTGATGCACAGGACCAGGTCCCAGGGTAACTTTGGGCTCAAGGTGTCTTGGAGCAGTGGTCTGCTGGTAGATGAGGTGGTATCCCACCCAGCTAGTCATTTGCCTTGGTCTGAGGCAAGTGTTGACAAGCTGGTGGTTAGAACTGGGTCTTGGTATTAATAAGTTAGAGTATTCTAAAATGATGCTTATCAGCAGCAATATCCTTGCCCTCAAAATTGGATGTCTCCAGTGTCTATGTCCCAAAGTTACTTCCCTTTGCCTATTGCATCTCCAGGAGACTCTCTAAGATCAGCTGGTGGATCTGACCCAGTTCGGTTCAGTCACTCAATCGTGTCCCACTATTTGCAATCTTATAGACTGCAGCAAGCCAGGCTTACCTGTCCATCACCAAATCCTTCAGTTCTCAGTTCAGTCACTCTGTCACGTCTGACTCTTTGCAACCTCATGGACTGCAGCATGCCAGGCCTCCCTGTCCATCACCAACTCCCAGAGTTTACTCAAACTGATGTCCATTGAGTCGGTGATGCCATCCAACCATCTCATACTCTGTTGTTCCCTTCTCCTCTCGCCTTCAATCTTTCCCACCACCAAGGTCTTTTCCAGTGAGTCAGCTCTTCGCATCAGGTGGCCAAAGTATTGGAATTTCAGCTTCAACATCAGTCCTTCCAAAGAACATTCAGGACTGATTTCCTTTAGGATAGACTGGTTGGATCTCCTTGCAGCCCAAGGGACTCTCAAGAGTCTTCTCCAACACCACAGGTCAAAAGCATCAATTCTTCAGTGCTCAGCTTTCTTTATAGTCCAACTCTCACATCCATACATGATTACTGGAAAACTATAGCTTTGACTAGATGGACCTTTGTTGGCAAAGTTGTATCTCTGCTTTTTAATATGCTGTCTAAGTTGGTCATAACTCTCCTTCCAAGGAGTATGCGTCTTTTCATTTCATGGCTGCACTCACCATCTACAGTGATTTTGAAGCCAAAAAAAATAAAGTCTGCCACTGTTTCCACTGTTTCTCCATCTATTTGCCATGAAGTGATGGGACCAGATACCATGATCTTTGTTTTCTGAATGTTGAGCTTTAAGCCAACTTTTTCACTCGCCTGTTTCACGTTCATCAACTACTGGAAAAACCATGGCTTTGACTAGATGGAGCTTTGTTGGTAAAGTAATGTCTCTACTTTTTAATATGCTCTCTAGGTTGGGCATAGTTTTTCTTCTTCTGCCTTCTCTAAATCCAGCTTGAACATCTGGAAGTTCATGATTCATGTACTGTTGAAGCCTGGCTGAGAGTATTTTGAGCATTACATTGCTAGTGTGTGAGATGAGTGCAATTGTGTGGTAGTTTGAACATTCTTTGGCATTGTCTTACTTTGGGATTGAAATGAAAACTGAACTTTTCCAGTCTTGTGGCCACTGCTGAGTTTTCCAAATTTGCTAGCATACTGAATGCAGCACTTTCACAGCATCATCTTTTAGGATTTGAAAGAGCTCAGCTGGAATTCCATCACCTCCACTAGCTTTGTTTATGGTGATGCTTCCTAAGGCCCACCTGACTTCACATTCCAGGATGTCTGGCTCTAGGTGAGTGATCACACCATTGTGGTCATCTGACTCATGAAGATCTTTTTTGTGTAGTTCTTCTGTGTATGCTTGCGACCTCTTCTTAATATCTTCTGCTTCTGTTAGTTCTGTACCATTTCTGTCCTTTATTGAGCCCATCTTTGCATGAAATGTTCCCTTGGTATCACCAGTTTTCTTGAAGAGATCTCTAGTCTTTCCCATTCTATTGTTTTCCTCTATTTTTTTGCACTGATTACTGAGGAAGGCTTTCTTACCTCTCAGTGCTATTCTTTGGAACTCTGGATCTGACCTAGGCTCCTTTCAAATCACTGCTTCTGCTCTAGGTCTCAGAGCAAGTAAAAATTTTTGTGTGCCCTTTAAGGCTTCCCTGGTGGCTCAGACAGTAAAGACTCTGCCTGCAGTGTGGGAGACCTGGGTTTGATCCCTGGCTTTTGAAGATCCCCTGGAGAAGGGAACAGTTACCCACTCCACTATTCTAGCCTGGAGAATTCCATGGAAAGAGGAGCCTGGCAAGCCACAGTCCATGGGGTCACAAAGACTAGGACATGACTGAGTGCCTTTCACTTTCTTTCACTTTTTAAGAGTAGAGTCTATATTTTCCCCAGCCTCTATGTCTCCCTAAATTAAGACATACTGCCAGATGCTATGGAGGCTCATTTTCCTGATACAGGACCCCCTGATGGGGGATCCCAATGTGGGGCTTGGACTTGCCACTCCTTGGGAAGTACACCTACAATCATAATTATTCTCCTATTTGTGGGTCTCCCACACGGGGATTGTGGGTCTTGACTATACTGTTATCTCTGCCACTCCTATTCATTTCACTATGGTTCCTTCTTTATATCTTTAGCTGTAGAAGATGTTTTTCTGATATATTTTGGTCTTTCTCATTAATAGTTGCTCTGCAAATAGTTACACCCCTGGGAGGAGGTGAGCTTAGGGTCATCATACTTTGCCATCTTGGCTGAACACTCCTACAATTATTTTTAAAGATTATACCTTGTACCAACCTTTAAGCATTTATGAAGTCAATGTTGGGTGATCCATCTCCTCAGAGCCCTTTACCAGAGCTATATTTCTATCTCCAGCTGATGTAAGTTTTGAATGATTGCCCTCAGACGATGGAGCTGCCACCTTAAGAGTTCTGCATCATCCATACAGCCAATGACTGACTTATTTGAGGGGTACAAAAGCCAGCTCCATCTCAAAGAGGCCAATTCTTTGGTTAAGTTTATGTACCACAATCCCATCTTCAACCTCTGGTTCAAGGTTAGCTTTGACCTGACACCTCATCCTTCCTCTACGGTTTTGTCTCACCTTTTCCCCTCTCCTCTCCTCTCCCCAAACAGGTCCTTCCTAAAGAGCTCCCTGACAATAAATTCCACACCTGAACCTCTCCTTCTGGGACACCCAACAGAAGAGAGTTCATAACTATGTCCCCAACCCTCCCCCTGCCACCCATCAGCGTCACTGGTAGGCTTGTTGTGTACCCTAAATAAGTTCACAGCCAGTGTGTAGAATCAAGTCAGAGGCCCAAGAGCAAGCATAAGGCGCCTATCAGTTAGGATCCCTGTATGCAAGATGCAGATGGCAGAGGTGCTCTGGAGAGAGGGCTTCCTGACGCTCGCCCTCAGATGCCAGAATTGTACTCTGTAGCCTTGACATTTGTGGAGGTGCTTTCTGTGTCTTCTGCAATAATTTTTCACTAAAAACTAACTTGCACTTTTTATCTAGTGATAATTGCTTTTTGTTTGTTTTTTTACTTTTTTGGTTGTTTTCTTTTTTTTAATAGAGTAACATAAGGCCGAAAGCCTTGGCATTGGAATAAGACTAACTAGATGTGAGAGCACAGGCAACAGGAAGATCATGTCTGGCACATTTAAAAAATACCTACAGGAATATTTTAAGTTTTTGTTGTTGTTGTTGTTGTTGGCTTGTTTTTAAATCTCTGGAGCCCAAGACAGGGTGAGAAGGAGTCAGAAGACAAAAGATATTACAAAGGAAAGATGAGGGAGGGGGTTGAAAACCCTTAGAGAACCTGAACAATTGGCTACGGGGACTCCAGTTAGGAGAGAGACCACCCCAGGAAAGGGTCGTTTGAGGGTCAGAGAGACAAAGTCCCAACCCTCTCCTGCCTCTGCTAGCCTCAAGTCATCTCCTCACTGAAATAAGAGGACTGAGAATTATGAATGGTAAATGCAGGATCCAACAAGCTGGGAAATGCTCCAGGTCCAGCAATGGGTGCCGCAAAAGCAGCCCACACACAAGACACTCCAACCTCAGCACCCCAGCCACGGCACCCTAGTTGCCTTTTCAACACCTGAGAATAATCTTCCTGAGACATGGGACCAGGTATCACTCACAGCTTCATTCTTCACTTTAAAGAGAAGGCCCTAGCTCTGAGTAAATCCCAGCCAAACAGGCCCACAGTCTCTAGCACCACTCCACCCTTGTTCTACATCTCTACTCACCTCCTGCTCATTTCTTCATAGCACACAGCTCTACTTGAAAATATATATTCTTCTGTCTCCCTTTTTACTGTCTGTCTTCTTTATGAGCTTGAAAGCCCTGTATGGACAATAATTGCATTTATTCACCATGTTTACCCAGGATCAAGGACTATAGACTTCATAAAGACTGAGGAATGAATGAATGGATGTGGATTAGCTGATGGCATGCCGGGAAGTGTTGGAATTGACCATTGTTTCAGCCCTTTGATTCAGGATAGGAGCTTGCTTATCTTCAAAAGTCACATCTCAGCTTGGCACTGAGAATAAATAAGGTTTGGTTCACTTCCTGTTTTTTGATGCCTAAAGGATAATTCAGTTACGTGGGTAGATAAAAAGACTGAGTAGAATTTGGTGATTAGAAAAGGAAAGGAATACAAGAAATTTGACAGGAAAAGAGCTTTTACAGTAATCCTCTTTCATTCAGTTTATATCTCAGAATGCTGATGAGTTTTCCATATGTATCATGTTTTCAGTTCTCAGTTTTCAAGTGTGTCACTTATACAGCTTCAAAAGAATAACTGGCATCATATGAATATGCATGTTCATATTTATGATATTGCATCCATCGGCACAATATTAACACAAACCCTCCTGGGTTTAGCATTTTATAACTCTGCACCTTAGAATAATGAGTCTACATGGACTGGTGTCAAACAAATGACTCCACCATTCTTTACTAGTTTTCTTATTGTAGTCCTTTATGCCAAGAACAAAGATCATCTTCCTCAAACGTTGTTTTTATAAAATGCTTTCTGGGGTGATACAAAACAAGAAAAAATAGTTTGTTTTTGAGTAGGACTATATATACTAGGCTAAATCTTCTGGGGCAATACTGTCAACAGTAAAACAATACCTTTAGTATATTCCATTCAAATCCTCAATCTGTGAGTTTCTCACCTTGACCAATCAATCACTCTCAGACTTTGGTCTGAAAAATGAAAGTTAGATCTCCTTGATCACCATGCCAGTCTTTTGGATCTCCCTTATACTAAATTCATTTGCTAATGTTTTTTTTTCCTAACTCTATACTTTCCACTTTCAATATACCGAAGTTGCTTGTCCCAGAATTAATGTTTATTGAGACTATACACATTGAATGTACATAATCATTTAATCCTTACAACTACCCTATGAAGTACTGTATCAGTTACGGCTCTTGTTGCAAGCAATATAAACCAACTTGAGCTAAATGAAGCAAAAGGAAATTCAGTGGAAGTATAGTGGAGTTCTCAGCATCATTGGGAAGGGCAGAAACCAGTCTCAGGAATGAGCAGGCTCTCAGCTATCTCAGAAAGCTGAGTCAGAAACTACATGGATAAGGTGTGGTTAGAACACTGCTGCTAAAATAAGTGAGTAAATGCTCACAGTTACATGTTACTAATTATGTGTTAGGTGCTATTTTAAGCATTTTACTTAGCACATATATACATATCAAAATTTGTAGTAAATATGTATTTTCTCTGTTTGCTATCTATCTCTCTCAACGTTTCAAAGCTTCTTTAAGCAGAAAACACGTGTGTTTTATTCACTGATACATACCTAATGTTAAGGACAGTATCTGGCACTGGATAAAATAAGTACTATTATCATTCCCGTTTTATATCTGAGGAAACTGAGCCACAGGGTAGCTAAATATATCCCCAAAGTCACGAATTGGTCAGTGATAGTTAGGATTCAAATACACATGGCCTACATCTAGAATCTGTGCCCTTAACCACCACACTACGAGTTCCATCCCCTTTTAGTCCTTTCATTCTTGTGGTCAAGATTAGACTTCCAAAGAGCTCATCCAGATGACACTTACTGGGTCTCATATTTGTCCTTCAACTAAGGAAGAGTGGACCCATGATTACCAGGACACTAAACTCAATTCACTAAGCAAGCAACAATTTCCCCAAAGGAAATCAGGGTATTAAGAGCAAGACATGATCGGAGTCAAAGAGCAACAAATATCTTAGAATAACCTTCAGAGTGGAAACCTCCTCATTTTACAGATGAGGAAGGTGAAGCATGAGTATGTATTATAATCCTTTACTTTTGTAATGAAAAAGATGACTGTACTGGGTTGAATAGTGTCCCCTCAAAACTCTTATGTACCCAGAATCTATGAATGTGACCTTATATGGAAATAAGGTCTTTGTGGATGAAGTCCTTCTGGATCAGAGTGGGCTATAACCCAATGATCAGTGTGCTTATAAAAAGAAGGAAATTTGAATTCAGGCACACTGAGAGCGAGAGTGCCATATGATGACGAGGGTTGAGATTGAAGTAATGCGTCTGCAAAACCAAGGAATACCAAAGAAGGCTAGCAGCCACCGGAAGCCAAGTGAGATAAGAAGGCATCCTCCCAAAAGTCCTCAGGAAGAGCATGGCCCTGCTAACCTTGATTCAGCTTCTGGCCTCCAAAATTGTGGGAGAATAAAGTTCTATTATTTTAAGCCCCCTAGTGTGTGTTGATTTGCTATGGCAGCCCTGAGAACCTAGTGCACCAAGGCTCAAAGATATTAAGTTGTCCCAGATAACAGAACTCATAAGAGGCATATACTGTTTCCTCTCCTTTCCTTTTCTTCCAATCTTCATGATCTCACTCTACCTCCAACCTCTAAACTTTCAGTTTTCCCCTCCAGGTTGCCTAATCCTTCTGGTATTCCTACCAACTGCAAAATCATTTGGGACTTGATCCTCCCATAATCTTGACTGCTAATCACCCTCTTGTCTAGAAGAACTTTTTATTCCCCAAGGCTTGCTCAACTTTCTGTCAAAACAAACTGCTGCACTAATTCAAAAAGAGTTAAAGCACAGTGATATAACATTTTCATTTTAAAGCATATGAAGACCAGTGATCAAAGGCACCACAATCATAAAGGATGAAGGAAGGTATCTGAAGCATTTTATCTTCTGACTCACACCTGTGTGTCTAATAGACTAACAACTTTGGTCTCTTTTTTTCTAAAAATATTGACATTTGGCTTCTTGCACCATTTGAATCATTATTCTTTCTCTAAGTTAGAACTCTTAACTTCCTGGGGGAAAAAACAAAAAAAACCTTTAACCTTCTGAAATTTTGATTTGCTCCATCTTCTTTCTTAAAACCTGTAACTTCCACCATGATAAGACAAAAAAAGAAAAATTCTGTTTTGTCTTCCTTGCATTGGTGGGGAATTATTGATCTTCAAGTAAGTAGAAAACCGATCTTGTAAATAAGATGCTACTAATATTGGTCTTATGCCTCTAAATGACACAATTCTAAGTACTTTATATTTGTTAACCCACTTAATCTTTGTAAAACTATATTCATTAATCCACCTAATCTTCACAAAACCCTAGTAGGTAAATATGATTATCAGTATCACTTTATATATAAAACTGTGGCACAGAGAGATGAAAGATAGCTTGGTGTATTAATTTTTTTTTAGGGCTGCCATAACTAAGTACCACAATTGAATGGCTTAAAAAAAGTTTAATGTCTCACAGTTCTGGAGGCTAAACGTTCAAGATCAAGGTTTGAGTGGGACTGATTCTTTCTGAGGGCTGCAAGGGAGGACCTGTTCCATGCCTCTCTCCTAGCTGCTGGTCATTACCTGGAAATCTTTGGCATCCCTTGGCTTGTAGATGCATTAGCTCAATGTCTGCATTCATCGTCTCAAGAGGTTTCTTTTTCCCCATCTATAAATATTGTACTTATCTTCACTTTGTGAGCTATGAATACTGATGTGGGTGGCTTAATCAAAAACAGTCTAATAAACGATGTGGAAAAGATACATGAATGTAATTAACCTGTATGGAAAGTAGAAAAAGAACAGACTATAAATTGCATTGGCCTCAGTCCCTTAGAAGTACTTTGAGCATAGGAAAGAAACATTTTAAATAACATTTTCAGTCTTATTTTGACAGCATACAATTTAGTATGTGATTCATGTTTGCCATTTCATGTTTTAATTATACAGTAAGGAAAAACTCATGTCCTTTTGAACTACAGCATCATCTCTGCCTTCTCACAGATCATACTTGCAATAAACTACATCTTTCTCTTTCAGTGAAGATCATAAAATTCTCACTTAGAAAAAATATTTAAATATGAT
This sequence comes from Giraffa tippelskirchi, assembly GCF_054371585.1. Taxonomy (NCBI): domain Eukaryota; kingdom Metazoa; phylum Chordata; class Mammalia; order Artiodactyla; family Giraffidae; genus Giraffa; species Giraffa tippelskirchi. The sequence goes on along the minus strand of NC_137285.1, from coordinate 85,907,266 downwards.
GGTCATTTTGTGAAATTACTGAAGTGAAAATCATAGGCTACCATTTTCAAAGTAATAAAATCAATTTTCTTAGACAACATATTTGTCCCTTTGTAGATGTTAGAAATAATAAATTATTGTTAGTTCTTAGAAATTAGAAGTGATAATGTGCTTTTAACAAATAGATTTGCCACCCTTTCTTTACATCATCTAATGGCCTTGACTGCATCAGGGATCTATAAAGTAATAATTATCTATAAAATAAGGGACAAGCTAGTAGGTTAAGTAAATGCATGACCTGATCTGTGGCAGAAGGAGGAATATACCTGAGCAAAGTCAACAGTTAGACTTTTCCCAATACTATTAAATAGACTTGATAAATAAATTCATTTTAAAAACTATTACAATTAAAATTAAACTAGAAAACTAACTAAGAGATTTGGAGAGAAACCATCATAGTTTTATTTTACTGAAGTATCTCTTGGAAGCAGAACTTTTAGATTGTACAGCCCAGGACAAAATACAGGGACTGAGGGACTACGTGGAATATGTACAATGCTCATAATTTTATATGTTGATACTTCTATGTCATTAAAATAATAGAAGTATTCTATTTTCAGGTGAGTGCATGGGAAAACTGAGACAAGAGACAAAAGTGAGAGGCAGACATTGTGACGGTTGCAGAATCTCTTTTTTCTTAGCATAAATATTCATTTCTTATAGATTACGCTTGACAGGTCTTTACTCACCATCTCTGTCTAAATCCCAGTGAAAAATAATTTAGATTCAAATTAAGAGGGGTCTCTGTACCACATGTGACCTCCACAGCATGTTGCTTGAGATAGAAGACCCATAGTGAAATTGAGGGACTTCCCAGTTCATGCCAGTGGTAAAGAAACTTCTGGCCAATGCAGGAGATGGAAGAGACATGGGTTCTATCCCTGGATAGGGAAGATCCCCTGGAGGAGTGCTTGGCAACCCACTCCAGTATTCTTGCCTGGAGAGTCCCATGGACAGAGGAGCCTGGCAGCTACAGTCCATAGGTCCGCAAAGAATCGGACATGACTGAAGTGACTTACCTCGCATGTTGTGAAATTAAGAGACAAATATCTCAAACTAACAAGCAATTCTAGATTTGATCTTGGATATCTACCTTCAGAGTTGTGAGGAAATAAATTTCTGTTGTTTAAGTCATCCAATTTGTGGTATTTGTTACAATAGCTCCAGAAAACTAACACAGTGCCCTCCTGTTTTCTTGGGTTCTTTTCCATCTTGCTTTACTCATGGCTCAGTTGGTAAAGAATCCACCTGAAACGCAGGAGATCCCAGTTCTATTCCTGGGTCAGGAAGATCTGCTGGAGAAGGGATAGGCTACCCACTCCATTATTCTTGGGCTTCCCTTGTGGCTCAGCTGGTAAAGAATCCACCTGCAATGTGGGAGAAAAGTTTTGTAATAAGAGGATACAAGATAAAATCCAAGATCAGACACTGAATTTTCCCTCTCTGGTTACAGTTCCAATACACTGTATTACCCTTCAGTCATTAGAGTTGCAACTACAGGATCCGGAAAGGAACGACTACAAAAGCCTTTAGGTAAAGCTATACGGACACAAAGCAGGTTAGTGGTTGCCTAGGGCTGGGGCTAGGAATGGGGATTAGCTATAAAAGGGCGGCTGCTGCTGCTGCTAAGTCGCTTCAGTTGTGTCCGACTCTGTGCGACCCCATAGACGGCAGCGCACCAGGCTCCCCCGTCCCTGGGATTCTCCAGGCAAGAACACTGGAGTGGGTTGCCTTATCCTTCTCCAATGCAGGAAAGTGAAAAGTGAAAGTGAAGTCGCTCAGTCGTGTCTGACTCTTAGCGACCCCATGGACTGCAGCCTACCAGGCTCCTCCGTCCATGGGATTTTCCAGGCAAGAGTACTGGAGTGGGGTGCGATTGCCCCAGGCGGGATCTTACTAGATTGATGGATGTGATCTAAAGGTGCATTGCCATGGCTGCACAACTCAGTAAAATTACTAAAAATCACTGAATTTTACACTTAAAAAGAATGAATTTTATGGTATGCAGATTGTCCCTCAATAGAGTTTTGTTTAAAAAAAAAATTTAAGATAAAACCGTGATACCTCTGGGCTCACATCAAGTTTCCACACATTGTGATTTGAGGAGGCTTCCGGGATAAACTCTGCAAGATGACAATAAGAATGTTCTTCACCCTTGGTGCTCAGGAAATAAGTAGGAAAATGAATAACATTGAACTCAATTCACTAAAATATCGTTAACTGCTCAGGCCCCTGAAATCTCTTACACTGACTGTTAAGTAGTTTTGATAAGAATATCTAAACAATATGCAACATGTTAGAATTTCATTATAAAAGTTCCTATTTGGATTCTAAACATCATGATGTTTCTGACCCAAATTTATTTCCCCACATAACTTCAGAAATAAAATTGGTTTGTTTTATCGAACTAGGCGTCTTGTTCCTAATGTAATTAGGAGACGGTGTGCAGACAGTCACCCATGCTTAAGAAGGACCTAGTACCTTAGGTCAAGAAGCAGCAATAAAGGCAAATATGCTTGGGAAAGCTTATTTAGCACACATACACACACACATACATCTCTAACCTAGGATAGAGCTGTGAGATTCTAGGAAGAGTTGCCTTGTTTCTAAACAACCAACGAAAAAATAAATTTGTGTTTTTCTTTTCTTTCAACAGTTTTAGCACTATATGCCTAGCTTTGGTGCCTGCTACGTGCTAAACTGTGTCCCCCTCCCCCACCCCAGGATATCGACTGAATGTTTATGTACTCCCTAAAATTGTATATTGAAGTCCTAATCCCCGGGTGACTATAACTGGAGATGGGGCCTGTATGGAAGTATTTAAGGTTAGATGAGTTCATCAGCATGGAGCCCTGATCTGATAGAATTCGTGTCCTTATAAGAAAACACCAAGGAGCACTCTCTCTCTCCCCTCCTACCAACCAGGTGAGGACACAGCAAAGAGGTAGCCGGGAGAAGAGTTCTCACCAGAAACCAAATTGGGCACCTTGACCTTGAACTTTGCAGCCTCTAGAACTATGAGATGTAAATTTCTATTGTCTTACCCAGCAAATCTGCGGTATTTTTTTATAGCATCCCCAGCAGACTCATATATCCCCACATCCATCTGTTGAAGTTCTAACCTCCAGTACTTCAAAATGTGACTATGTTTGAATACAGGGCCTTTGAAGAGGTAATTGAGGAAAATGAGGTCATATGGGTGGGCTCTAATCAAATATGACTCTGTCCTTATAAGAAGAGGAAATTAGGACACAGATACTCAGAGAAAGACGACTGTGTGAAAACAGACAAACCAAGTAGAAACACCTTACAAGAAGCCAACCCTGCTGACACCTTCCTCTTGGATATCCACTCTCAAGATTGTGATGAAATAAATCTCTGTTGCTTAAGCCATCCAGATTGTGGTACTTGTTACAACAGCCCCAGAAAACTAACGCAGTGCCCTCCTCTGTTTTCTTGGGTTCCCTTTTCTATCTCAAGCGAGAGGGAGCAGTTTTGAGACAAGGGCATCCCAGATAAAATACAGGATTAGACACATTGAATTTCCCCTCTCTGATTACCATTTCAATACACTTTTTTTGCTAGGATACCTCATTGTTTCTAAATCTTTCCTTTACTTCCACCAGAAATCCTGCTCCATGCTTTCCTCAGTCAGTTCTGGCTGCTGTAACAAAGTTTTTATTGTAGCTTAGTCGCTAACTTGTGTCTGACTCTTTCATGACCTCAGGGACTGTAGCCTGTCAGTCTCCTCTGTCCACAGGGTTTCCCAGGCAAGAATACTGGAGTGGGTTGCCATTTCCTTCTTCAAGGGATCTTCCTGACCCAGGGATCCAACGTCTCTTGCACTGGCAGACAGATTCTTTACCATTGAACCACCAGGGAAAGTTGTAATAAAGTAGATCGTTTTTCCCGCTCCTTGGTTGTCATGCATGGCTAGACAACATCACAATGCCACGTAGGCTGGATCCTCTAAGCTTCAAACAATATAGTACTATTTAGGTCCCCTGGACTGCTCTGAACATTTTTAGTATATAGCTTATTGACTTTCCACTGAGCTCCCCTGTCATTTTAATTATCTCCCATCTAAATTTTCCCTTTTTCTCACTCCAATTCTCTTGCTCACAGGAGGAAGCACAGTTGCCATGTTACTAAAAAGATAGAGGCCAGCAGCTTTCAAATGCGGCTGCACAACAGACTCACCTTGGGGGTGTTTAAAAACCCTGGGGTCTGGGCTTCACCCCTAGAGACTGTGATTTAATTGGCCTGGCATAAAATCTACATTGCAGACTTCAAAAAAAAAAAAAAAACGAAAAACTCCCCAAGTGATTCTAATGTGCACTCAATGACAAGAACCACTGATCTAAGCTATTTGACAACTTCTAACAGCACCTCCACACACACACAGACACATACTAACACTTTTTTCTAACCTAACTTAAGCTTTCTTCTTTCACAGAAGACATATGCCTACTCATTTTTAAGACTATCCTGTGTCCTTGACTCCACTGCATCCCACCTCCTCTAAGAACTTGATATTTTCCCCCCCACACTCTTTGATGTATTCAATCACACTGTTATGCGTGTGTAAACAATTTCCCCTGGCTTCAAACATATATAAGTCCTTTCTACTTTATAAAATTTCTGCAACCATCAACAACACAGTAATGACAGAAACATTACATTTTCATCATTCATTCAGAGTTAAGTTCTCTAATAAAAGAATTTATGTCAATTTTCTCTGCTCTCTCTCTCTCTTTGTGGCTTCTTTAACCTAAATTTCAAGCACTTCCTACCCCACTCCAACCTAAACACAACTCACAGGTGAACTTTTTGAGTATACATCTGATCAAGTCATCTGTTTGTTAAAAAATTACCAGTGGATTTCTACTACTTTCATTCAGCAAAGATTTAACAGGCAGAGTACAGGGCTCTGGAGATACAATTGTACAAAGGGAATAGGACACAGACTATATCCTCAAAGAATTTATACTGATAAGAAAATTAGTGCTGTGAATACCAAGTTAATTCTACTTGCAAACTAAATTTTTTAGTTTTTGCTTGGATATTTGAGACCATTAATATTGGCTCTATCTTTCTAAATTGATCTCTTAATAAAGACCTTGCTGTAAAAATCATCAGAAGGATCAGAAGTGTCTTGGGAATTCAGAACAGATTTGAAAGTCTTGCCTTTCATTACAAAGGAAAAAAAAGGGATCATCAACAAATCTGAGCTTTCTTTTCAGGCTGACTTGGGGAACAGTGATAGCGCAAATTAAAATATTGGGTGAATACATGTCTAGATGATCAAAGCAGGTAAAAAAGAAAATGTGTAGAAAAATATGAAAAATCGAAAAGATAAGCTGAAGGGGGCCAAGATGAAAACAGTTCTATTGAAAGTGAGAAAGGAAGGAGGTGAGAACAGAAAGTGAGAATGATGAAGAAGGGAAGGAGGAAGGAAAGACTAGACAGGAACACAATAACAAAAGCAAGAGAGAAATTGGTTGTTCAGCAAATATCCACAACAGTAAATTTATGAACTCCATTTGAAGGACTGTCTCAAGAATAGCTTTGAGTGTCTGACCGAAAAGAGAATACCTGCAGGATGTCTGGCATAATAGTACTGGTGGATTGGTGGTTAGACAAGCCCTGGAGAAACAACTGCCATTTCAACTATGACTAAGAATAACCAGGTCATGGGGATTTTCCCTAAAACAACGAGATGTTGATAACATTTTGATAATATTGTGATTCTGTTACTTTCTAGCTTTGTAATTATGAATGATTACCAAACCAACAAGGTAGCTTAAAACTTATTCTAGTAAAATTCTTATAATTCTACTTTCACATTCTAAAAGACTTTTATTTAAAGCATTATTGATAATAGCAGGTACCACCAAAAATAAGATAAACACAGTGGAGCTGAAATCACTTCATACTTAAACACAAGTACTATTTTACAGTTACATTAAGAGATTACAAAACAAGACAACATATTAAAAACAGAGACATTACTTTCCTGACAAAGGTCCATCTACTCAGCTATAGCTTTTCCAGTAGTCACGTATGGATGTGAGAGTTGGACTATAAAGAAGGCTGAGTGCTGAAGAGCTGACTCTTTTGAACTGTGGGGTTGGAGAAGATTTGAGAGTCCCATGGACTGCAAGGAGATCAAACCAGTCCATCCTAAAGGAAATCAATCCTGAATATTCATTGGAAGGATAGATGCTGAAACTGAAGCTTCAGTACTTTGGCCACCTGATGCAAAGAGCCAACTCATTAGAAAAGACTGATGCCGGGAAAGATTGAAGGCAGGAGGAGAACAGGATGACAGAGGACGAGATGGTTGGATGGCATCACCAACTCAATGGACATGGGTTTGAGCAAGCTCTGGGAGATGGTGAAAGACAGGGAAGCCTGGTAGACTGTAGTCCATGGGGTGACAAAGAGTCAGACCAACTGAGCAACAGTTGAACTGAACAACAACAACAAATTAGATTACGTGAGATAACATGAAAAGCAATCATACCTACTCAGGAAAAGGTATGTGTTATTATTCTGAAATAGTTCTCTGTGTCGAAAAGATGGACAGTAGCTCAAGGTCTTATTATAGCTAGAGATGTGTTATTCTTTAAAACTCCATTCTTTAGCAAAAATGTACCAAACAACAGATTGTGTCACTTTAGCAAATCCTATGGTCACTCTAGAGATGGGATGATCCTTCATGGTTGTCATGACAGAGCTGGGAGAACAAGACTGTATACCCTGCATTGGCTAGTCTTTGGAAGCAGAGTGTTCTTGGGAGGACTGTGACCTTGAGTGAGGAGGCTCTAGTCCACTGAAAGCAAGTCTCAGAGAGGTATCAGCTAAGTATGTCAGTTCACTTCAGTTCAGTCGATCTTTACTCTTCATGACCCCATGGACTGCATATGGCCAGGGTTCCCTGACCATCACCAACTCCCGAAGCTTGCACAAACTAATGTCAATCGATGTCAATTGAGTAAGTGAACATCTGAACATCTCATCCTCTGTCGTTCCTTCACTTCCTTCCTTCAATCTTTCCCAGCATCAGGGTCTTTCAAAAGAATCAGTTCTTCCCACCAGGTGGCCAAAGCATTGGAGTTGCAGCTTCAGCATTAGTCTTTCCAAAGAATATTCAGTCCTATTTCCTTTAGGATAAACTAGTAGGATCTCCCTGCAGTCCAAGGGACACTGAAGAGTCTTCTCCAACACCACAATTCAAAAGCATCAATTCTTCAGCGCTCAGCTTTCTTTATAGTCCAACTCTCACATCCATACATGACTACTGGAAAAACCATAGCTTTGACTAGACAAACCTTTGTCAGCAAAGTAATTTCTTTGCTTTTTACTGTGGAGTCTAGGTTGGTCAAAGTTTTTCTTTCAAGGGGCAACTGTCTTTTAATTTCATGGCTTCAGTCACCATTTGCAGTGATTTTGGAGCCCCCCGAAATAAAGTCTCTCACTGTTTCCATTGTTTCCTCCTCTATTTTCCATGAAGTGATGAGACCAGATGCCATGATCTTGAATGTTGAGTTTTAAGCCAACTTTTCATTCTCTTCTTTCACTTTCAACAAGAGGCTCTTTAGTTCTTCTTCTCTTTCTGCCATAAGGGTGGTGTCATCTGTGTATCTGAGGTTATTGATATTTCTCCCAACAATCTTGACTCCAGCTTGTGCTTCATGCAACCCTGTATTTGGCATGATGTGCTCTGTATATAAGTTAAATAAGCTGGGTGACAATATACAACTTTGACATACACGTTTCCCTATTTGGAACCAGTCTGTTGTTCCATGTCCAGTTCTAACTGTTGCTTCTTGACATGCATACAGATTTCTCAAATGGCAGGTAAGCTGGTCTGGTATTCCCATCACTTTAAGAATTTTCCACAGTTTATTGTGATCCACACAGTCAAAGGCTTTGGCATAGTCAATAAAGCAGAAGTAGATGTTTTTCTGGAACTCTCTTGCTTTTTCGATGGTCCAGCAGATGTTGGCAATTTGATCTCTCATTCCTCTGCCTTTTCTATATCTAGCTTGAACACCTAGACGTTAACAGTTCACATACTGTTGAAACCTGGCTTGAAGAATTTTGAGCTTTATTTTGCTGCATGTGACATGAGTCTAATTGTGCATAGTTTGAACATTCTTTGGCATTGTCTTACTTTGGGGTTGGAATGAAAACTGACCTTTTTCCAGTTCTGTGGCCACTGCTGAGTTTTCCAGATTTGCTGGCATATTGAGTGCAGCACTTTCACAGCATCATCTTTGAGGATTTGAAATAGCTGAACTGGAGAAGGTGAGGGTGGGACGTTCTGGGAGAATAGCATTGAAACATGTATATTATCATATGTGAAACAGAACACCATTCCATGTTCGATGCATGAGACAAGGGCTCAGGGCCGGGGCAATGGGATGACCCAGAGGGATGGGACGGGGAGGGAGGTAGGTGGGGGGTCCAGGAAGGGGAACACATGTAAACCCATGGCTGATTCATGTCAATGTATGGCAAAAACTATTACAATATTGTAAAGTAATTAGCCCCCAACTAAAATAAATAAATTTATAAAAATAAAAAAAAAGAAAAGAAATAGCTGAACTGGAATTCCATCACTTCCACTAGCTTTGTTCATAGTGATGCTTCCTAAGGCCCACTTGACTTCACATTCCAGGATGTATGGTTCTAGGTGAGTGATCACACCATCGTGGTTATCTGGGTTGTGAAGATCTCTTTTGTATAGTTCTTCTGTGCATTCTTGCCACCTCTTAATATCTTCTGCTTCTATTAGATCTATAGCATTTCTGTCCTTTATTGTGCCCACCTTTGCATGAAATGTTCCCTTGGTATCTCTAAGTTTCTTGAAGAGATCTCTAGTCTTTCCCATTCTGTTGTTTTCCTCTATTTCTTTGCAATGATCACTGAGGAAGGCTTTCTTATCTCTCTGTGCTATTTTTTGAGTTCTGCATTCAAGTGGGTATATCTTTCCTTCTCTCCTTTGCCTTTTACTTCTCTTCTTTTCTCAGCTATGTGTAAGACCTTCTCAGACAACCATTTTGCCTTTTTGCATTTCTTTTTCTTGGGGATGATCTTGATCACTGCCTCCTGTACAATGTCAGATGCATCCATCCATAGTTCTTCAGGCACTCTGTCTTTCAGATCTAATCCCTTGAATCTGTCACTTCTACTGAAAGGGATTTCATTTAGGTCATACCTGAATGGTCTGGTGGTTTTCCCTATTTTCTTCAATTTAATTCTGATTTTTGCAATAAGGAATTCATGATCTCAGCCACAGGCAGTCCCTGGTCTTGTTTTTGCTGACTGTATAGGGCTTTTCCATCTTTGGCTGCAAAGAATATAATCAATCTGATTGTAGTATCAACTATCTGGTGATGTCCATGTGTAGATTCTTCTCTTATGTTGTTGGAAGAGAGTGTTTGCTATAACCAGTGCATTCTCTTGGAAAAACTCTGTTAGCCTTTGCTCTGCTTCATTTTTTGCTCCAAGGTCAAATTTGCCAGTTACTCCAGGTGTTTCTTGACTTCCTACTTTTACATTCCAGTCCCCTACAATGAAAAGGACATCTTTTGTTGGTGTTAGTTCTAGAAGGTCTTGTAGGTCTTCATAGAACCATTCAACTTCAGCTTCTTTAGCATTACTAGTTGGGGCACAGACTTGGATTACTGTGATGTTGAATGGTGTGCCTGGGAAATGAACAGAGGTAATTCTGTCATTTTTGAGATTTCACCCAAGTACTGCGTTTCAGACTTTTTTGTTGACTATGAGGGCTACTCCATTTTTTCTAAGGGATTCTTGCTCACAGTAGTAGACATAATGGTCATACGAGTTAAATTCACCCATTCCAGTCCATTTTAGTTCACTGATTCCTAAAATATAAATGTTCACTCTTGCCATCTCCTGTTTGACCACTTCTAATTTACCTTGATTCATGGACCTAACATTCCAGGTTCCTATGCAATATTTTTCTTTTCAGCATAGGACTTGACTTCCATCACTAGTCATATCCACAACTGGGCATTGTTTTCTCTTTGGCTCCGTCTCTTCTTTCTTTCTGGAGTCATTTCTCCACTCTTCTCCAGTAGCATATTGGGCACCTACCAACCTGGTGAGTTCACCTTTCAGTGTCATATCTTTTGCCTTTTCATACTGTAAATGAAATACTCCAAGATGTCAGAGTAGAAGGACGTGCACTCATCTTCTCCTGTGAGAATTCCAAAATTGCAACCTGCTGCTGAACAGCCATCGACAGGAGAATGTTGGATCCCATCAAAATAACATATCTCATATCCAAGGCCAAATGGTCAGCCTCAGCAAGGAAGTTGGAGGGGTGAAATCGAGTTTATAATCAAACCCCATACCCAGCAGAGACGCTCAGAAGACCCACACAAAACCTTGTGCACACCAGGAGAACCCACAGAGACTGAGCCTGACCTGCCTATGAATGAGTGTCTTCTGAGGACGTCCGGGTCAGCAGTGGCCTGCCGCAGGGCCAGGGGCTCTAGGTGCAGCAGTCTGGGTGCAGCCACCTCCAAGTGGCAGAAGCCTTCTTGAAGGAGGTCACCATTAACCCCACCATAGAGCCACCGAGCAGGAAACCCACAAAGTGCAGAACAATGAAACCAAATAAATTCTTGCACTGTTAAGAAAGTCCTAGGACCCACAGCAAATATCTCAACCTGGGGATCTGGCCAAGGGACCAAGAGCCCCCAGGGAATTTGACTTTGGAGGCCAGTGGGATGTGATTACAGAATTTATGCAGGACTGGGGAAACAGACACCTGGAGGGCACAAACAAAACCTTGTGCTCCCACGACCCAGGAGAAAGGAGCAGGGACGTCATAAGAGGCTAAACCAGACTTGCCTGTGAATATCCAGAAGTCTTTGGCAGAGAAGTGGATCGGCGGTGGCCTGCTGCAGCATTGGGCACTGAGTGCAGCAGTGCCTGCATGGGACCTTCTGAAGGAGGTGGTCATTATCTTCATTACCTCCACCATAGTTTGGTCTCAGGTCAAACAACAGGGAGGGAACACAGCCCTGCCCCTCAACAGAAAATTGGATTAAAGATTTACAGAGCATGGCCCCGCCCATCAGAACAAGACCCTGTTTCCCCCTCAACCAGTCTCTCCCATCAGGAAGCTTCCATAAGCCTCTTATTCTTATCCCTCAGAGGGCAGGCAGAATGAAAATCACAAGTCACAGAAAGCTAATCAAACTGACCACATGGGCCACAACCTTGTCTAACTCAATGAAACAATGGGCCATGCTGTGTAGGGCCATCCAAGATGGACAGGTCACAGTAGAGAGTACCGACAAAACTTGGTCCACTGGAGAAGGCAATGGCAAACCACTTCTGTATTCTTGCCTTGAGAACCCCATGAATAGTATAAGTGATGTCAACTACTTACAATCTCAAAAGCTGGGAAGATGAGTGGCTCAGTTCTGAAGGACTCAGTGTGGCTCACTGCAAGATCCACTACAAACACACAATGGCTATTTTCAGATTCCTTAGAAGTGGAAAGAGAAAGAAACTATGCTTTACCGTTAGCCCTCCCCCCAGCCACACCCCTTTGTAATACAGACACCAAGGCCTAGGTAATATCTGTTGCAGGCTGGTCAACACAATGATAGATTGTGATCATTTATATTACCTGAGGATATACACATCGACCTTTTCTATAGTCATAAGGTGAAGCTAGTCTTATAAGTCATAAGCTCAGGTTAATCCAAAATGCAGTGCTTGGATGCAATCCAAAAAACGACAGAATGATCTCTGTTCATTTCCAAGGCAAACCATTCAATATCATAATAATCCAAGTCTATGCCCTAGCCAGTAATGCTGAAAAACCTGAAGTTGGATGGTTCTATGAAGACCTACAAGATCTTCTAGAACTAACACCAACAAAAGATGTTCTTTTCATTATAGGAGACTGGAATGCAAAAGTAGGAAGTCAAGAGATACCTGGAGTAATAGGCAAATTTGGCCTTAGAGTACAAAATGAAGCAGGGCAAAAAGGTAATAGAGTTTGCCAAGAGAACCCATGGTCATAGCAAACACCCTCTTCCATCGACAAAAGAGAAGACCCCACACATGGACATCACCAGATAGTCAATACCAAAATCAGATTGATTATAATCTTTCCAGCCAAAGATTGAGAAGCTCTACACAGTCAGCAGAAACAAGACCAGGGGCTGACTATGGCTCAGATCATGAACTCCTTATTGCCAAATTCAGAATTAAATTGAAGAAAGTAAGGAAAACCACTGGATCATTCAGGTATGACCTAAGTCAAATCCCTTACGATTATACAGTGAAAGTGACAAATAGATTCAAGGGATTAGATCAGATAGACAGAGTGCCTGAAGAACAATGGATGGAGGTTTGTGACATTCTATAGGAGGCAGTGAGCAAGATCATCCCAAAGGAAAGGAAATGCAAAAAGGCAAAACGGTTGTTTGAGGAGGTCTTACACATAGCTGAGAAAAGAAGAGAAGCAAAAGGCAAAGGAGAAAAGGAAAGATGTACCCACTTGAATGCAGAGTTCCAGAAACAGTACAGAGAGATAAAGCCTTTCTCAGTGATCAAAGCAAAGAAATAGAGGAAAACAGCAGAATGGGAAAGACTAGAGATCTCTTCAAGAAACTTAGAGATACCAAGGGAATATTTCATGCAAAGATGGGCACAATAAAGGACAGAAGTTGTATAGACATAACAGAAGGAGGAGATATTAAGAAGAGGTGGCAAGAATACACAGAAGAACTATACAAAAGAGATCTTCATGAGCCAGATAATCACGATGGTGTGATCACTCACCTAGAGCCAGACATCCTGGAATGCAAAGTCAAGTGCGCCTTAGGAAGCATCACTATGAGCAAAGCTAGTGGAGTTGATGGAATTCCAGTTGAGCTATTTCAAATCCTAAAAGACGATGCTGTGAAAGTGATGCAATCAATATGCCTGCAAATTTGAAAAACTCAGCAGTGGCCACAGGACTGGAAAAGGTCAGTTTTCATTCCAATCCCAAAGAAAGGCAATGACAAAGAATGCTCAAACTAATGCACAATTGGACTCATCTCACACGCTAGCAAAATGAAGCTCAAAATTCTCCAAGCAGTCTTCAACAATACATGAACCGTGAACTTCCAGATGTACATGCTGGATTTAGAAAAGGCAGAGGAACCAGAGATCAAACTGCCAACCTCCGCTGGATCATCAAAAAAGCAAGAGAGTTCCAGAAAAACATCTACTTCTGCTTTATTGACTATGCCAAAGCCTTTGGCTGTGTGGATCACCACAAACTGTGGAAAATTCTGAAAGAGATGAGAATACCAGACCACCTGACCTGCCTCCTGAGAAATCTGTTTACAGGTCAAGAAGCAACAGTTAGAATTGGACATGGAACAACACACTGGTTCCAAATAGGAAAAGGAGTATGTCAAAGTTGTGTATTGTCACCCAGCTTATTTAACTTATACACAGAGTACCTCATGCCAAATGCCAGGTTGCATGAAGCATAAGCTGGAATCAAGTTTGCCAGAAGCAATATCAATAACCTCAGATATGCAGATGTAACCATCCTTATGGCAGAAAGAGAAGAAGAACTAAAGAGCCTCTTGGTGAAAGTGAAAGAAGAGAATGAAAAAAGTTGGCTTAAAACTCAGCATTCGAGATCATGGTACCTGGTCCCATCACTTCAGGGCAAATATGTGGGCAGACAATGGAAACAGTGAGAGAATTTATTTCCTTGAGCTCCAAAATCACTGCAGATGGTGGCTGCAGCCATGAAATTAAAAGACTCTTGTACCTTGGAAGAAAAGCTATGACCCAAACTAGACAGCACATTAAAAAGCAGAAGCATTATTTTTTCAACAAAGGTCCATCTAGTCAAAGCTATGTGTTTTCCAGTAGTCACGTATGGATGTGAGAGTTGGACTATAAAGAAAGTTGAGCGCCAAAGAATTGATGCTTTTGAACTGTGGTATTGGAGAAGACTCTTCAGCATCCCTTGGACTTCAAGGAGATTCAACCAGTCAACCCTAAAGGAAATCGGTCCTGAATATTCATTGGAATGACTCATGCTGAAGCTACAACTCCAGTACTTTGGCCACCTTATGCAAAGAACTGAATCAGTGGAAAAGACTCTGATGCTGGGAAAGACTGAAGGCAGAAGGAGAAGGGGAATACAGATGATGAAATGATTGGATGACATCACCAACTCAATGGACATGAGTTTGAGTAAGCTCTAGAAGTTGGTGATGGACAGGAAAGCCTGGCATGCTGCAGTCCATTGGGTGGCAAAGAGTCATACACCTCTGAGTGACTGAACTGAGTGATGATTTTTAAAAACCAGGTATTTAATCTCATATGCCTTTTTCATATACTTCACAGCCTCTCTTGAAACAAAACACTTCACAAAATCAAGGCAGTTATAGAAGGAAGTATAACAGTTTGATTTCTTAGAACGTATGAAAATGTGTGGATGAACCAAGAATCTTACAAAAGTTGAGAGATTCAGGGCCTAGGTTAGTGGAGGCCTAGGTAGTTCCTTAAAAATTAAGAAGTATATTTATGAACCTGAAGAATGTTTCTGATTACTCAGAAACAAACCATACCACTTCTTTCCTAGTGATAAAAAGCTGTAGATGGATAAGCTTCATTTTAAGTTCTTTGTGCACATTTTGGATGGAATTGTAGGTAGTATACTTAAAATCTTTTTTCTGATCATTTACATTTTTAAAAGAAAAAGTCATGTATTGCTAGGACTATAAAACAAAAGAGAGAAAAACAACTTCACAGGCCAGAAGTTACTTTCAATACCTATTTAATGACTGTATATTTCAATTTTGTTCTATCTTCTCAAATACATTTTATGGGGCTGTGCTATTATGTGTGAATGATGCTATAACTTCAGACATGAAAATGCATATCTTATTATGTTTTATTTTACATAATTGAACCATCCACAATAGCATTGTTTCAGAAATAAAGACAAATGATTTAACTTTTTAATTAAGCTTTAAAACCCCTAATTAAATGACTAAATTGCAAAGAACAATTTCAGTCTAAATTGTCTTTAGATTGCTATGTGTGGATTTTCCTACTGCATGGTGACTGCCAGAGAAAGTAAAAAAAGGGTTATAAATCAAATTCTTACTTTGTAATTGAGACGATTAATGCATCTTTCATTACCAGCAAGACAAGAACAGACAACATACAGTGCTTCAGGTAAAACATAAATGCACTCATACTGGCTACAAGTGCCTTTTCTTAGGCTTGAAACTTAGGAAGTTTATTAGGCAACTTGTACCTATGTAACTAGTGGCCTGGAAAACTCATCAGGACATAATCAAAGGGCTGGTTGTGTCTATGTGAGTCCAAGTGTATTTTATAATATCTGAAGGGGTTTTTTTTAAGCATGGAATTTTGAGAACAACAAAACAAGTTGAGGAGGCTCATGAGTATCCACGTTTATTAACGTCTATTATATACCACACAGTATATAGTTCTTTACATATACTCACATGTTTAATTTCATTTCAGTCCTATGAGATGAGAGCATTTTTGCCTATTTAAGGAAATTGAAGCTTAGAGAGCTTGTATAACCTATGGAGGGTGACTCAACTAAAAAGTGGCAGAACAGGATTTCTGAGTCAGATTCACAAACTGAAGTGTGCTTTAAAATATTGTTAGCTGCTAGAGAAAAATGAAAACCAAAGTGAGATAACTCTACATACCTATTAGAATGGAAACAGATAAAATAAAACAATCTACCAAATGATGGCAACAACACATAATAGCTATGATTCTCAAACAATGCTGGAGCCAGGGGCAAGGTGCAAAATGATACAGTGACTCTGGAAGATAATTGGGCAGCTTTTTTGAAAAAATAAAGTTAAGCTTTCACTTACCGCATAGTCCCAGAACCCCATATCTTATATTTACCTAAGTAAATAAAAACTAATGTTCACATGAACTACCATACACAAATGTTTATAGCAGCTTTACTCATAATCACTGAAAACTGGACACAGTCTAAATGTCTTTCAACTGATAAATAAACAAACTTTGGTACATCCACACAATGGAATACTACTCAGGAATGAAATACTGATACATGCAAGAAATGCAGCATGTTAAGTGAAAGAAAATAGTCTCGCACAGTTATATACTTATGATTGCTTTTATATGACATTCTAGAAGAGGCAAAACTATAGGGACAGACAGCAAATCAATGGTTGCTACAATTTAGGCTTGTGGGGAAGATGAAGGGAAATTGGGGTTGATAGAATTTTCTGGAGCTTCCTTGGTGGATCAGATGGTAAAGAATCCACCTGCAATGCAGGAGACTGGGGTTTAATCCTGGGTCAGGAAGATCCCCTGGAGAGGGGAACGGCTACCCATTCCAGTATTCTTGTCTGGAAAATTCCATGGACAGAGGAGACTGGTGGACTACAGTCAATGGGGGTAACAAGCGTTTCTATATCTTGACTTCATGGAAAAGGAGAGGACATGGAATGTGGATTATTTAAGCACTCTAGATGATTCTGAAATACAGGCAAATTTGGTAAGTTTGCATTAAGGCTGCAGTTTTCAACTGTGGCAATTCCCCACTGATGTGTCATGATCAAGTGTGTACCATGTCACAACTAATGTGTTAAAAACAAAAAGAAGTTAATAAATTGTTGATATTTTATTAAGTTAGAGATAACTCAAAGTTAATTCCAAAAATAATATCTTTCTTTTTTCTTGCTTGATTCTGAAATGCTATTTTAAGTGAAAAGGAAACAAAAGTAGAACTATAACTAGCACCCATAACCCAGGAAATCTGGGTTCAATGTGCATGCTAATAATCACTATACTGTGCAGATCTCACACGATCTAGATGATAGGATCTAGTATGCACCATGACATATAGTAATAGATGCTCACAACCAGAAATAAGTCTTGCAACATGTTTTAAATTCTCTCATTTTGCTTTATCTAGAGGAAATGGCACCCCACTCCAGTGTTCTTGCCTGGAGAATCCCAGGGACGGCGGAGCCTGGTGGGCTGCCATCTATGGGGTCGCACAGAGTTGGACACGACTGAAGCGACTTAGCAGCAGCAGCAGCAGACTACATGTAGTTTGCAAAAGCAATGGAATGTAAATATAATGAGATGGTACGTGAAATATTCCTATTATGTATATATGTGGTAAGTATGTATGTGGTCTGTTTATGTCTGTGTGTGTAGTGTGCGTGTATGTATGTGTGGTGTATGTATGTTTTAAGGGTAAAAATCACTATACTTCTCCCCAAAATAGTAAAGACCAGTGTATCCATTTCAATGGTATTCACTTTTAATCTGTGGACATTTTTGGTGAATTTTGTGACTGATGTTTGAGAAAAAAAAAAAAAAGAAAATCGTTCTAAAGTTCTAAAGTGACAATTTAATATTTTTCTAAAAACAAAGACACAAACTAGTGGCTAAAATAAGCTGAACTATTGTGCACTCAGTCACTCAGTCATGTCTGACTCTTTGTGACCCCATGGACTCTAGAAACTGGAGACCCCATGGACTCTAGAACCCCGGGACTCAGAGAAGCCCGCCAGGCTTCTCCGTCCATGAAATTCTTCAGGCAAGAATACTGGATATCCCAGAGCCAGGGATCAAATCCACATCTCTTGCATCTCCTGTGTTTCCTGCATTATTTACCTCTGCACCACTTGAGAAGTACAAAATAAACTGAAAGGGGATATATAAGCCAAAATCAAGCATTTTCCAATGGTCCAAAGGAAACATTTAAAATTCATGGCTGAGGAATATAGGGTCTACTGAAGAGTGTTCTCAAATTGTATTGTGTGTAAGATTCATTGAAAGAGCCTGTTCCATGTATTGTGGTGAGCTGCCCAGACCTCACATTCTGGTCGGATACACTTGCTCTTCCAGCTGCAAGGGGGATTGGCTGCTGATGACTCACAGCTGAGTCCTTCTGCTGCATTTCCCAAAGCCAAAGGGAGTTGCATGAGTCAAGATTATATACTTCAATGCTAGCAAGTGGCAGGAAACTAATGCAAATTCAAAAACTTCTGTCTCAATAGCAGCTGCTTTGCCAAATGTGGTTTAGTGCTTCAGAAATTCAACATAGTCCCTGTGACATTGTATGTTGCCCTTGACTTGGCCAGTGCCATCTTTTCCATTCCCATCAAGAAAAAGGATCAGAAGCACTTCATATTCTTATGAGATGAACAACAAATACCTTCATGGTGGTGCCACGCTCTGTTAACTCTTCCACTCTCTGTCATAGTATAGTTCAAAGGGACCTGGGTCATTTGAATATTTCACAAGCTGCTTAAGTGGTACATTAGGCTGATGATATCATGATAATCAGACCAGATGTACAAGAAGCCTCAAAATGATGAAGGCCTCGTAAGAATCATAAAGTAAGGTAGGGAAAATAAATACTATGAAGATTTAGGGTCCCACATTGTGAAATTATCAGGGATTCAATGGTCTGGGGAATGTTGAGACATTGCCTCAAGAATAAAGGAAAAATCATTATACTTCAGAACCCCCATCACTAGGCAGGAAGCATAATCATCTGGCAGGCCTCTGTATGTTCCATAGATAACACATTTCACACTTGGGGATACGTTTTGACCTATTTTTCAAGTGACACAGAGATAGATAGTTCAGTGTCAGGTCCAGGAGGTGATACACAATTCTTGGCAAATCCTATGGCACTAAAGGTATCTATAGAGGGAAAAGATGCTTTCAAAGCTTAGGGCAAGAACCAATAGAAGATCTCATCCTCTAGAGATCTGGTGCAAGGTTATGCCATTTTCAGCAAGAAATTATACACCTTTCAAAAACTATGGCATGAGTGAGCCCACCCCCTGCTCAGGTGAGCACCGCTGTCCTTCAGGTTCTGATCTCCTGGCCTGAATGCTGGGACTTGTCCTTACTGGGTAGCCCCGATGGTGGACAGAAAATAAGGGTTTTCTACTTTGCTGGCAGAGGGCTGGATGTCTGAATTCAGACAGGTTCCAGGGCACTAGCTGGCTGAGCAGACTTTGTTGTGACATGGCTGGGGAACTGTTGCAACCTGTCGCCACCTGGGTCTGGGAGTCGTGGCCTGGGCAGGACAGAGGTGCCCTCTGCTGCCTGACATGCAGGTGACTCTCCACCTCCCATGCCCTCAGCTTCCTGGAACGCGAACCTTTGGCATGCGCATGGCTGTGCACAGCTCGAGGCATGCCCAGAAAGATCAAGCTCTGAGCCTTTGGAGTGAGAGCACTGACTCCAACACCCTAGACTACAAGAGAATTAAGCCTAGGGAGTAGCAAGTAGTGAGAACTCACACAAAGGAAACCATTGGAATACAAGACCCAGCATCACCCAACCACCAGGCGCACCCTGTGCAGATCACCCCATCTAAACAACAAACAAAAATGCAAACCCAATCAGCAGCAGACAGGATGACCACCTCACTCAGCCTTGCCCATCAGAGGGAAAACAAACAAACAAACAAAAAACTAAGCACAAATCTCACCCTATTCAAAGCTTACACAAACTGTTGGACCAAACTTAGGAGGGCAGAAACCAAAAGGAAAAGAGAATTCAACACTAAAGCTTGGGAATAGGAGATCTCAAACAGAGTAAGTTAAAAAAATAATAATGAAAAGGCAGAGAAATACTACCCAAATGAAGGAACAAACTAGAAACACAGAAGTACAAATAAATGAAGAGCAAATAGGCAAACTGCCTGAAAAAGAATTCAGAATAATGATAGTAAAGATGATCAAAAATTTTGAAAACAAAATGGAGAAAATGCAAGAATCAATTAACAATAACCTAGAAGAATTAAAAAATAAACAAACAGAGACAAACAACACAATTACTGAAATTAAAAATACTCTAGAAGGAATCAGTAGCAGAATATCTGAAGCAAAAGAACAAATCAGTGAGCTGGAAGATAAAATGGTGGACATAATTTCTGAAGAGCAAAATAAAGTAAAAAGAATTAAAAGAACTGAGGATAGTCTCAGAGACTTCTGGGACAATATCACAGGCACCAACATTCAATTATAGGGGTCTCAGAAGAAAAAGAGAAAAATAAAGGGTATGAGAAAATTTTTTAAGAGATTATAGTTGAAAATTTCCCCAACATGGAAACGGAAATAGTCAATCAAGTCCAAGAGGTGCAAAGAGTCCCATAGAGGATACATGCCAGGACACATACTAATCAAGCCAACAAAGACTAAACACAAAGAAAGAATATTAAAAGCAGCAAGGGAGAAGCAACAAGTAACACACAAGAGAAACCCCATATGTTTGACCACTGATCTTTCAGCGGAAACACTGCAGGCCAGAAGAGAAGGGCAGGATATATTTAAAGTACTGAAAGGGAAAAATCTACAACCAAGATTACTGCACCCAGCAAGGATCTCATTCAAAATTGATGGAGAAATAAAAAGCTTTTCAGATAAGCAAAAGTTAAGAGGATTCAGTGCCACAAAACCAGCTTTACAACAAAGATTAAAGGGACTTATATAGTCAAGAAATACAAGAGAAGGAAAAAGATCTACAAAATCAACCCCAAACAATTAAGAAAATGACAATAGAAATGTATATATCAATGATTACTTTAAATGTAAATGGAGTAAATGTTCCAACCAAAAGACACAGACTGGCTGAATGGATACAAAAACAAGACCCATGTATATGCTGTCTACAAGAAACCCGCTTCAGACCTAAAGACACACATAAACTGAAAGTCAGAGGATGGAAAAATATACTCCATGCAAATGGGAAGCAAAAGAAAGCTGGAGTAGCAATCCTCATATCAGACAAAAATAGACCTTAAAATAAAAATTACAAGAGATAAGGAAGGACACTACATAATGATCAAAGGATCAATCCAAGAGGAAGACATAACAATTGTAAATATCTATGCACCCAAAATAGGAGCACCTCAATACATAAGACAAACACTAATAGACATAAAAGGAGAAATTGACAGTAACACAATAATAGAGGAGACTTTAACATCCCACTTACCAATGGGCAGATCATCAAAACAGAAAACTAATAAGGAAACACAAGTCTTAAATGATACATTAGATGAGATGGATCTCATGGGTATCTTCAGGACATTCCCTCCAAATGCAGAAGAATACACCTTGTTGTCAAGTGCACTTGGAACATTTTCCAGGACAGACCACATCTTGGGTCAAAAATCAGACCTCAGTAAATTTAAGAAAATTGAAATTATATCAAGCATCTTCTCCACCCACAACGCTATGAGACTGGATATCAATTACAAGAAAAAAACTGTAAGAAACACAAACACATGGAGATTAAACAATACATTTCTAAATAACCAACAGGTTACTGAGGAAATTAAAAGGGAAATCAAAAAATTTCTAGAAACAAATGACAATTAAAACACCACAACTCAAAACCTATGGGATGCAGCAAAAACAGTTCTAAGAGGGAAGTTTATAGCATACAATCCTACCTCAAGAAACAAGAAAAGCATAGAATAGACAACCTAACTTTACACCTTAAACAACAAGAAAAGGAAGGACAAAAATCCTAAAATTAGTAGAAGGAAAGAAATCATAAAGATCCAAGCAGAAATAAATAAAAAAGAAATGAAAGAAACAATAGTAAATGTTAATAAATGTAAAAGCTTGTTCTTTGAGAAGATAAACAAAATTGACAAATTTTTAGCCAAATTCATCAAGAAAAAAGAGAGAAGAATCAAACCAACAAAATTAGAAATGAAAAAGGAGAGGTTACAGCAGACAATACAGAAATACAAAGGAGTATAAGAGACTATTATGAACAACTATGTGGCAATAAAATGGATAACCTGGAAGAAATGGACAAATTCGTAGAAAAGCTCAATCTTCCAAGAGTGAACCAGGAAGAAATAGAAATTATGAACAACCCAGTCTCAAGCACTGAAATTGAAGCTGTGATCAAAAATCTTCCAAAAAACAAAAGCCCAGGACCAGATGGCTTCACAAGAGAATTCTATCAAACATTTAGAGAAGAGCCAATGCCTATCCTTCTAAAACTCTTTCCAAAAACTGCAGAGGAAGGAACACTTCCAAACTCATTCTACAAGGCCACCATCGCCCTGATACCAAAACCAGACAAAGAGAACACAAAAAAAGAAAACTACAGGCCAATATCACTGATGAACATAGATGCAAAAATCCTCAACAAAATTTTAGCAGACAGAATTCAGCAACACATCAAAAAGCTCATACACCATGATCAAGTTGGGTTTATTCCAGGGATGCAAGGATTCTTCAATATACACAAAGCAATCAATGTGATGCACCATATTAACAAATTGAAAGATAAAAACCATACGATAATCTCAACAGATGCATGAAAAGCCTTTGACAAAATTCAGCACCCATTTATGATTAAAACTCTTCAAAAAATGAGCATAGAAGGAACCTACCTCAACATAGTGAAGGCCATATATGATAAGCCTATAGCAAACATTATTCTCAGTGTTGAAAAATTGAAAGCATTCCCCCTAAGATCAGGAACAAGACAATGGTGTCCACTTTTGCCACTATTACTCAACATAGTTCTGGAAGTCCTAGCTACAGCAATCAAAGAAGAAAAAGAAATAAAAGGAATCTAGATCAGAAAAGAAGTAAAGCTCTCACTGTTTGCAGATGACATGATACTATACATAGAAAACCCAAAAGATATTATCAGAAAATTACTAGAGCTAATCAGTGAATTTAGCAAATTTGCAGGATACAAAATCAATACACAGAAATCACTTTCATTTCTATACACTAACAATGAAAAATCAGAAAGAGGAATTAAGGAATCAACCCCATTCAGCATTGCAACAGAAAGAATTAAATATCTAGGAATAAACTTACCTAAGGAGACAAAAGAACTGTATGCAGAAAATTATAAGACACTGATGAAAGAAATCAAAGACAACATAAAGAGATGCAGAGATATTCCATGCTCCTGGGTAGGAAAAATCAATATGGTGAAACTGACTATACTACCAAACACAATCTACAGATTCAGTGCAATCCCTAACAAATTACCAAAACATTTTTCACAGAACTAGAACACAAAATTTCACAATTCATTTGAAAACACAAAAGACCCAAATAGCCAAAGTAGTCTTGAGAAAGAAGAATGGAGCTGGAGGAATCAACCTGACTTCAGATTATACTACAAAGCTACAGTAATCAAGACAGTATGGTACTGGTACAAAAACAGAAATATAGACCAGTGAAACAAGACAGAAAGCCCAGAAATAAACCCATGCACCTATGGGTACCTTATTTTTAACAAAGGAGGCAAGAATATACAATGGGGCAAAGACAGCTTCTTCAATAAATGGTACTGGGAAAACTGGACAGCTACATGTAAAAGAATGAAATTAGAACACTTCCTAACACTATACACAAAGATAAACTCAAAATGGATTAAAGACCTAAATGTAAGACCAGAAACTATAAAACTCTTAGAGGAAAACATAGGCAGAACACTCCATTAGCCTCTATTCGTGGCAAATCTGAAGGCCCTACATCCAAAATTTCCAATAGGATTGGCTGATATTTCTGTTACAATCCCCTTTTCTGCTTCCCTTGCTCTCTTACAAGTGCCCCACCTGAGAACAATCTCCCAATAAATGTTCTAAAGCAAAACTCTGCTTCAGAGTCTGCTTGCTGAGGAAGCTGACCAAAGATACTCCGACAGCTGCAAATTTCTGGCCAAACTCCAAAGGTGAGATCAAGAAATCTGTAATTTTAATGAACACCAAAGGAGATGCTGTTATAATAGGGCCAAGAACCATGCTTTGAGAAACACTGCATTCAGTAAGCCCAAGACATGGATGAGCTATAACCTAGTATTGCAAAAGGAAAGTATCTGTAATGCTGTCACCAGAATCCATGGAGCTTACTCCATATCCTTGCATTCAACCTCCAGGAGAAAGGTTCAATGGAGTCCTAGCCTGGTACTTCAGCCCATCAGTCTCCTGGAAGAATGTGACATGCTTGAGCATCAGACTAATCCTATATTTGCCCCACCTTCTATAACCATGTTTCTTCTGGTCCAATAATGGAGCCACCTTCTCAAATGGAAGAATTTCAGAGTCGAAATTTATACATTATTATTTATTATCAGTCTTCCTTATATCCATTCACAAGCTAGTGTGATCAGAGCTTCAGGTAGGCCAACTAAACCCAAGGTATAGAAACAGAAGGATGATTATATATTCTCACATTTCATCTTTCTAATTCACTTTTACCAAAACACTTCAGTTTTTCCAGTTCCATCCTGAGCAGTAATTACTTCCATTTACCTTTTCTATTATTAGAACCAAGGTGCTAAAAAATCAGGGTCTACTGATCTTAATTTGGGTCTATTAATGTCACTGTCTCTTCTTAGGATCCATTATCAGAGTAACTTTCTTTCATCCTGCCTCCTTAGGACTCTCATCCTGTATCTTTTGTCAAATTAAAATTATTTTCATTCATTCTCATAAAATCTTAGTAATTCAAGCTCCTTATACATTTCTGAACAAAGGTGGAGAAAAATGAGGCTCATCTTTAATCTCCAGTTCTAGGGTTTTTTTCAGGGCTGTTTCTTTCTAACATTTTATCTATCATGACAGATTTGGTTATTTAAAAACAAAAACTATGGATGGATTATTAGTGATTTCTTAAATATATTTTCCAATCCAAGAAGAGTGAGACAAGGGGGAAGAAAAAGGTTATCTAAGTCACAGAACTCTTGTCCAAAGAGAAATTCACCCTGAACTGACAACATTCATTTCTCATAAGTCTATTTATTCATTATTCACTGTTCCAATCTGCTACTTTAGGCAATAACCAGGGTGATACATCTCAAGTTGATCTATTTTGCTTTTGATTTTCTCTGGTTGTATACTTTGTAGGAACAGACTAATAGTTAAAAATGCAGGCTTTGCAAACAGACAAACCAAATTTAAATCCCAATTGTGCCATCTTAGACAAATTAATTTGCTTTCTTTTTCTACTTAAAATGGATATACTGGTATTAATGGTAAAATGGAAATACAAGTACCCACTTCATGGAGTCATGATGAGAACTAAATTAAATAATGCATATAATGTATACAGTACTGGTGATTATCATAGGGGTGTTTTAATATAGCAACTGTTATTATTGATACCCTTACAGCACTATCATCAAAAGGATTTTTTTTTTCAAAATTGCAATGAGGAATAAGTGAGAATAGCCTGTAAAGAAGCTGGCATAGGATCCTTTAAATCATTTTAAACTTTATCAAGAAGCACTGGCTATGGTGCTCTGTGATGACCTAGAGGGGTGGGATGGGGAAGGGGAGAAGGTTCCAGAGGGTGGGGATATATGTATAAGCATGACTGATTTGCATTGTTGTAAGGCAGAAATGAACACAACATTATAAGACAATTCTCCTCCAGCTAAAAAATTAGTTTTAAAAAATCACTGGCTTTCTACAGTCTTTAAGGAAGCATCCAGCTTGACAAAAAAAGGTTCCAGATCCAGTTCATTGTTCATTTTTAACAGGTCTATCCTGGCAGCACTGTTCTGCCTTCATTTCACTTATAAAACTGCTGTTATCAAAAGCATGCCCTCATCTTTTCATACATTTTAGTTTCACTGAAAAGAATAAAATATCTTAATTATTCATTTATGTGTTTAAGGTAACGTTTGTTGCATGAGAAACCATGTGAATTAGAGTGTCCACACTCTAGCATTCCTTTGAGTGCTAAGGTTTTATCAGTTTTGCCTGTTAGTTTTAAAAATTAACACAAATTCAACCACGAAAATCTAAAGAATGATTTATATAGACATGAAGAAAACATTTGATTCAGTACCACCCCAAAGAGAATCTGCAAGGCCAGCAACTCTGTTTGGTCATAAACCACTTCAGTGAATAACACACTCTAATGAAGGATGAAGATGAATCGTCTTGGTTAGTGGTAATGCTTCAGTGTGGAGAAGAAGAATAAGTACCCCTACAAATGACTATTAGGCTTACTTTTTTCCCCACTTTAAGGCACTGGAATAAATAAATATTTAATGAAAGAAAAAAAATAGAACTCTATAAAACCAAACTGGGAGGCTAGCAGAGCTTTATTGAGAAAAAGTACAGGGTCCTAAAATAAAATCCAAGCCAGAGAAATTCACACACTGGAGAATAGGGTCCCTTCCCTTTCAACATCTTAGCAGCTTTTATTACCAGGAGGACAAAGTTGTGTAGCTGTGCATTCATCAAATCGTGGGTTCTTTCAGTGAGAGGTTCGTCTGGTCTGGTATTTCTAAACGTCAGTCATTATACAGCAACTTCTGTCACATCGACATATAATCTATATTGATTTACTTACTATTCTTCTTCAAATTAGTTTTTGTTACAAAACATTTATGATCAAGAGAAAACTCATTGCTGTTCTGAATGTAATAATGTTATGTTAAAGTATTAGCTATTTTATCCTGATACATATTAAAACAGACACATTACACTTAAAATTTTGTTTATTCACAGTCCACCTAAAACCATCCTGTATACCACACGTGGCACTTGTAATGGACATCGGAAACAGCAGTCTAGCTCAACTTTTTATGCATGAATACTACATTGGACACAAACTTTGTATACCTCTCAGATTTCCTCAGAGCCAGCTGTTCCCTGGAGCATCAGCAGCTCTGTCCACCTCAACCATCAACACGCGCCCACAGGGTTCCTCCCTCCGGGACCAACAAGCTACCTGCTCTAGGACTTCCGTCTCCTTCCCACCTTGGGCCACCTCAAGGCAGCGTGACCAGCAAACCCCACTCATGGAGTTTCTGGCTCTTCCCATCACTTCCAGACTAGACAGAACATGCCACACCGGGCATGGGATGGGACACAGAGCTGCTTATGAAGGTGTCAGATGATAAAAGGAGGAAGTGCCGGGGAGTTAATCCACAAAGCAAATGTTGACCTATAATTCCTCTAGTTTTTGGTTTCCACAGATGAATCTAGGCATGGTTTCTCTTTAAAGCTCATCCTGAAAACTTCCTTATGCAAAAAGATTCACTTGCTAAGTGTCTTCCTGTGTCTCTGGGGGGTCTGCTTGTGAAACAGCCCCTGACTCCTCATTGCTTCACAGCCTGCCTTCCTCACTTGCCTCCTTACTCACTCTCTGCCCTCACTTTGGCATCGCCCAGGAAATCACTAGCACTTTAACTCTTGCCTCAGGATGTTTTTTCTAGAAAATCCAGATTAAGAAAAATGCCCTTTATAACCCTCCCAGACAAGTCATTCAGCATCTGCTGGGTGACCTCAAATAACATACAGATTGTGTTCTCAGTCACTCAATTGTATGCAACTCTGTAACCCATGGTCTGTAGCCTGTTGGACTCCTCTGTCCATGGAATTCTCCAGGCAAGAAT
Source organism: Giraffa tippelskirchi (assembly GCF_054371585.1). Taxonomy (NCBI): domain Eukaryota; kingdom Metazoa; phylum Chordata; class Mammalia; order Artiodactyla; family Giraffidae; genus Giraffa; species Giraffa tippelskirchi. Next base: position 85,879,756 of record NC_137285.1, on the reverse strand, counting down.
ACTGGAGAGGGTGCCATTTCCTCCTTCAGGGGATCTTCCTGACCTGAAGATCTAACCCACATCTCCTGTGTCTCCTGCACTGGAAGGCGGATTCTTTGCTAGTGAGCCACCTGGGAAGCCAAACTTGTTGACACACAAATAATTCTTTCCAGTTTCACATAGCTCTCACTAGTAGAATATTCTTACAGTGAACTAATTAATTACAACTTCACTGAACCTTTATTCTGAGTCCAGTGCAGGTGGGCACTGGCAGGGAGAATGAGAAGGATTTCCTGTAATACTGGCCCTCACAAGGCCTGCTAGGAAGGCACGAAAGTTCCCTATGATATCACTAAACAATGATAGTTTAATAGTATCAATCCATGACAGCTTGTCCTAAGGTGCTTTAGAAAATGAGAAAATTAAAGACAGTATAGAGATTTCTTAATAAAATTAATTTTATTCATTTGTAGAAGCATTCTTTATTCTGACATTATGCCCTTTCTACATTTTTGGTATTTAAAATGCCTTTTATTAAATGATAATAGATGAAAATATTTTAAAATGTGCCTTCTTGACTATATAAAAAATTACAAACCTACAATGACCTCCACACCTAATTCTAAATTTAAAGATCTTATTCATTGAACAAAAACTGAATTAATCCAATTAAATATAAAATAGAGATGAAACCTGAGATATCAGATAAGCTCTATAAATTATCTTACCTTAATATGAATACCCATGACTAAGAGATTAGGCTATGGGTTCTAGTTTGTGTTCTACAAATTCTTAGTTGATAATTTTCCATCTAGATCCTTAACCGTGGTGAGAAATGTTTGATCATAAGTTACAATTTTGTGAAGTAAACTCTATTCCTCTATTGCTACTTCTACTGGCATCTCAGTTTTCTTTTCAGATTTAACACTGGCTACCATGAGAGACAACTGTCACATCAGACTGTCAATAGTATATTGTCTATCAACCTGGTAATCATTTTCATTACTCACAGAGACTGCTATTGAATTCCTCCAAGAAGTGATTGATATGCTGCATCTTGTTTTGACACTAATGATGGAGGGAAAGAATGGAGAAAAAAGTTTTAATGATGCATCATAGAAGATGGAAATGTGGCTTCAGTGTAATGTAAAGTGATTACTGGCAATATCTCCTTCGATTTAGACTCCGGGCACACAAACAGGCCTAGAGAAGGGAATGGCAATCCACGTCAATACTCTTGCCTGGAGAATTCCATGGACAGAGAAGCCTGGTGGGCTACAGTCCATGGGGTTGCAAAGAGTAGGACATGACTAAGTGACTAACACAGACACACACAAACAGGCCAACACTTTCTCCAAAACAGATTCTCTCCTGATGCCAGACACCAAGACAGTTTCTGAGGTTATGAATGTAGTGACCTGAGTGCAACAACTATAGGAAGCCTGACCCCAAAGAATGAAGGCCTAAAGGGACAGTTGAATTGCACTCATTGGATGATGCTGGAAGTTATAGTAAATAATAACATTTACTGAGTACTTACTACACCTTGGGCCATGTGGTAAGTGCTTTATGTGCATATATCACTTAATCCCATTGTACATTACCTAATTCCCTTATAAGCTTCAGGGGGCAAGCTCGTCTCATGGTAAAGATCTGTTCAGCATATGTCCTAGATGCCTACCAAAGCACCTGGCACACAGAAGGTGCTCAGGAATTATTGGTTCAGAGAATGAATGAAGGAGCATCTCCTCCTTCTTTGAACTGGGTGCTTACAGTCTACAGATGGAACTCTAGAATTCTGGACAGAAATCCAAAAAACTCCATTGAAGATGCAGAAAACAAAAACAGGTTATGAACTATGTCTTTTGAAAGTCTATAAATCTGTAAGTTTTTCACCAACTATAAGATTTGAATCAAAAGTGACTTTATACTTCAAACTAACTGAAAATTGTTTCATTGTTGTTTATCCTATGCTCCTATGTGGGTTCAAGGAGAGTACTTAAACAAAGATAATAAAATGTCTAATGAAAAACCAGGGTCATGTAACAAAGTGGACAGAAGAACTGTATTTCAACATTAATAGCTTTCCTAAAGGTTCTTGAAGAAGCACCTCATCCGCCCCCAGTTATTGCAAATAAGATGTGAGATACATAGATGTCAACCAGCCTGGCTGTCTCCAAGATCTTCTCTATATAGAGGACAACCCAAAGTCACAAGTTTATGGAAATTCCAGAACTAGGAAAGTGCCCTCCTCAGTATCTTTGGGACAATCATGGACCAAAAAAAAATCTTTGTAAGTGATTTTATTGATAGAGATATTATATTTGAAGGAAAGTTGGACTGAAAAAGATGTCAGAAGCAGGACAAGAGTTCTGTTTTAAAGGGTTTTTGTAAACCTGGGGTTACCACTTGCAGCAAAGTCAGACTAGAAGAAGGTAAAGATGACACTAAAAATCATGTAAGAGGATCCCCCAAAACATTGCTTTCAACCCCGTAGTTTCAGCAGTCCCAGGAAGCTCTCGTCACTGCTGGTAAAGGGAGTGCTGTCTCCTCTTGTGTGCCTACTTGGTGACAAATGGCCCCACCCAGAGCAGAGAACATCTATAAGAAGGAAGACAGATGAACAATAAGATTTTCTTGTTGTCATAAATTATTATAAAAAAATGTATTATCATAAAGTATTACATATAAAGGAAAAGTTCCAGACAGAGACTAATATGCACCTAAGAAGTACTATTATTTCAAAAACTTCTGGAGAGCATAAAATACAAAGCATTTTACAGATCTACTGGATAATTTAGAAAATGACCAAAAAACTTGCTAGATGAGAAAAACTTTCTTATAAAATTCTTGGTCCTTGCTTAAGAATCTTTTTAATACTATTATTTCCTTCCCATTGCTTTTATATTTAACTAATATTGCCTACTTTTCCTCCATGTACTCATGCTTCTTGCTATTCTTTTTTCCAGAGAAATCCAAAAAGAATGTGAGGAGTATAATTTTTCAAACCTCCAAAATATGTATAGTAGCTATGAAGCCCAGTTTCCTTGGTGGCTCAGTGATAAAGAATCCACCTGCCAAAGCAGGAGACATGGGTTTGATCCCTGGGTTGGGAACATTCCCTGGAGAAGGAAATGGAAACCCACTTTATGCAGGAAACCCACTTCCTGCGAACTCCCATGGACAGAGGAACCTGGTGGGCTAAAGTGCATGGAGCCACAAAAGAGTTGGACATAACTTAGCAACTAGATCAGTTCAGTCATTCAGTAGTGGCCGACTCTTTGCAACCCCATGGACTGCAGCGCGCCAGGCTTCCCTGTCCATCACCAACTCCCGGAGTTTACTCAAACTCATGTCCATCGTGGTTGAGATGTATCCAACCATCTCATCCTCTGTCGTCCCCTTCTCCTCCTGCCCTCAATCTTTCCCAGCATCAGGGTCTTTTCCAATGAGTCAACTCTTTGCATTAGGTGGCCAAAGTATTGGAGTTTCAGCTTCAACATCAGTCCTTCCAATGAATATTCAAGACCGATCTCCTTTAGGATGGACTGGTTGGATCTCCTTTCAGTCCAAGGGACTCTCAAGAGTCTTCTCCAACACCACAGTTCAAAAGCATCAATTCTTTGGTGCTCAGCTTTCTTTATGGTCCAACTCTCACATCCATACATGACTACTGGAAAAACCATAGCTTTGACTAGATGGAATTTTGTTGGCAACTAAGCAACAACAACAACCAGCTTACAAACTTAGATGGGGAAGAACTAAAACTTTCTTTTATTTTCTAGAGAGCAATTCAATTGGTATTTGGAGCTTCCATTACCATTTCTCAGAGCTAGTGGTAAACTTAACCTTATTCATTTTGGAGAGCTTCATTTCCTAAGGGCTTAAGTATTGTCAAACAACATGGTAGTAAACACTCGCTAATTACTGAGACATCAGTCTAATGGTTTCTGCCTGAACACTTTCTGTTTCTGTCCATGCAATTCCCTCAGAGCTCGTGGAATTCTGCTGCTTCTAGGCCACACTTGAAGCATAGACATCTTGTCTCAAAACTGCTCTCAGTTCCACGTGCCAGAATGTATCCTGTAACCACTACGGTCTTGCCACCTCCATGAGATGTCAATCCTCCACCTTAGTCAAGCCATCATAAACCCTATCCAACATCCTGACGGCCACATCATGAAAGATCCAGAGCCAGAACCACTCAGCTTAATTCTTATCACTTCCTTCCAGTGACAGATCACTATTTTTTAATCCAAGGGAATTCTTTATATTTTTTAAGTAACAAGTCATTACTTCCATGCATTCTACTTCTGTTTATAGACTCTATAAGCAACTCCTCTCTCTCCTAAACCTTATGCTGTTGAAAAACAATGACCAAAAACATGTTGGCCACTTATACTCTCTTTTCCCCATATCTCCCTGAGGGAACTATGATATAAAAAAACAAAAACAAAAACTGCTTGATGAGAAACAAAGGGGAGGGAGAAAGGAACCTGGGGAGAAAATCTTCTCCCATATTGATCCAATCTGACTTTGGTCAAATTTCCTGTTAACATGGGCACATACAACAAAGTTCTGTTGAGTCATATTGTCTCACATCTCTTCATTCCTTTTCACTCCAGGGTCACTATGTTGACCCAGGATCATTTCTCATTTGAAATGCAGTTGAAAACCATCTAGCCCAGCCTCACTGGTCTAACTTCCTCACTATAATCAGCATGGGTTTGGCAGCACAAACATCAAATTTTACCACATCACTAAACCTTATGGACGTGTTTCAGAGTCTTTGGATTGCTTTAGAGAATTAACGCAAACTTGTGAGCACGTCACGTGAGACTTCATGATGTTCTCCTTGCTTCTTCAGCCTCATCTCAAGAAAGAGGCTGGGGCACATACTGAGCCCCACAGCCACAACCAGATAAGAATATGCTGTTCTATTCCAAGCCTTCCTGCCATTGTCCATGCTGTTCTCTTTTTCTGGACTTTATTCCCTCCAGTTTTCTCATGTCGACTACCTTTTCTTTCAGACTGCCCTCTGGGGTCACTCTCCCAGGGAGTTTCTTGACCTCCCTGTCTGTGATTAGGAACCTCTTCCCTGAGCACTACCCATAGCACTGCATGCAAACAAACTACACTACTATAATTGTTGATTTGTTGATCTCCCTTCTCCAATAGTCCACGAGCTCCTTGAGATCAGGGATTCTTTCATCTCTGTATCCCCAGGACCTAGCACAGTGTTGTACAAAAAACAGTTCTTGAATTTCTGTGTGATCATATAATTTATGCTATCTAAAATAAGGCTAGTTTCTACGTGGGGCTTCCCTGGTGGCTCAGTGGTAAAGAATTTGCATGCAATGCAGGAGACCTGGATCAGGAAGAAGGAAATGGCAACCCACTCCAGTAGTCTTTCCTGGAGAACTCCATGCATGGAGGAGCCTGGCAGACTATAGTGCATGGAATTGCAGAGTCGAACAGAGTAGAACAAGACTCATGCACTAGTTTCTATGTTAAATATCTAGTGCGCTAGATATCTGTGTCAAGTAAATTAAAATAATAAGTCTTTCTGACCAATTCTAAACTCATTGACTAGTTTAACATTCAATTATTTTCCGTAAGAACAATGCTCACTCATTAGCCTAAATACCTGGAGTTCTTGGTTTATCTCTGGTATCAGTTACAAGGTTTTATTTTTATTTTTTTGATGGTCCTATTTAAAACAGAGTAAATGAAGCACATACAGGCGTAACTTACACGTTACACTGTGCCTTAGTAGAATCACCCTTTGGAGGGCAACTGATTGAGAATAAACATTTAAAGTTATAAGAAAGAAAAGTTAAATGCGAATAGACATTTAAAGTTATAACAAAAGGAAGTCAGTGGATTGAAGACTTATTTTATCAAACTATCCTCAATTACAGAAGACTTTGTTAATAGTCACCATATAACACTTTTCAAAGGGCACTGCATGCTGCATGTTTTACTAGAGGCAATGCGTACATGCCTGATACATGCTGTGTCTGACTCTTTGCGATCCCATGGACTGTAGCTCACCAGGCTCCTCTATCCGTGCAATTTTCCAGGCAAGAATACTAGAGTGGGTTGTATTTCCTCCTCCAGGGGATCTTCCTGACCCAGTGACTGAGCCCACATCTCCTGTGTCTCTTGCATTGGCAGGCAGATTCTTTACCACTAGGCCACCTGGGAAGCCCTACTAAAGGCAACACCATGCGATTAAAGAATTACAGAGTGATTATTTGTTTACTTATTTCAGGTAACATATTAAGTAACCTAACAAAGAAATTCAGATAACGGTCCCAAAACATTATCTAAATGAATATTTAATTTTGTAAGAACTAATTTGACCTACTTTTGCAATTTTTTATCCTTTTGTTCATATAAGTTCTCAAATTCATTATCCTTAGATTAGCTGTCAGATACCCCTAATTAAAGTTATCCCTAAGTATAATGCAGGTAAAATTCTCAACTCAAGGTGTAATGAAAGGAGTATGGTTTATATTATACACACCTCAGTTCCCTTTAAAAAGCACACAGCAAATGTTCAGCATTATATTGGGGGTCAGAAAACATCTGCCATTCTATAGAGGCTGACACCTGTATATAATGATCTGGCATGATTAATGAAGAAGGAGATCAAAGTTTCATGCAATTTTAATTTTATGCTCTGGGCTTGATATGGAAAGAATTTGTACTGGGTAATAAAAGAATATAGGTTCATTCTAATAAGCATGAAAAATGATTTTTTTCAATGAGTCCAACTCATTAGCTAGACGTGTACAAACCTACATGACCCTCAGTGCCCTGGCAGAATTTGGGGATAATCTTAATGTCTAATTACCAAGTTGTGTGATGATATTTCAACAAATTGGTTCTTTTATGAAAGTCAAGCAAACATTCATGCTGAGGTATGACAAAAACCATAATGCTTATAAAGAAAAGCATCTTGATTTCAAAAGCTAAATAACAGCAATTTTCCATGAGGCTACATTTTTAACATCTATTGTGGGCCTCTGTAGGCACTTTGACAAGTGACATTTTGGCAGAATTAACAAACCAGGGAAAGAATGTGTGCTCTAGCCCTGACATGAGTGCTATTGAAATAAAAACACATACAACACCGGATGCTGTGTTCAGCTACAACATGCATTTCTGAGATGTTGCTGATTCAACTTGATCTTGAAGTCCATATTATAACAAGCTGGCCTCGTGCCTCCAGAAAATACTTTGAAGGAGTTCCAGTAGCTTAAATTAAGATGAAGTACATGTTCTCCTTTAAATAAGGTTCAAAGCTTAACACAGTGTGAAGAAGACTATTTTTTAAAAACTACAATATGTAGTTCTGAATAATAGAATATGGAGCTAGGAGTAAATAGAAAACCACTTCTCCTGGAATATTTTTTCTGAAAATGACTACTTGGCACTTTTTACAAATAAGTTTCTATTTTTTTCCTTTTTTTTTTGGGGAAACTCGTCTTGAAAAACTTTGTGAAGGGAAATCATGATGGAACCAGGGATAGAGCAATCAAGATGCTCAGCATGTTCCAAATCACTTTTGACAAAAGCCATTGTTTTTTAGTTTCATTTTGCAGCAAACATGCCTTGGGTACTTACACTATGATAAGTATGAACACAGGGCTTTATCTTGAAGGAGTTCAAACCTTGGCCAGGGAAATGGAAATACAAACAGTGTAATGCAGGGCTGCCATGCACAAGTGGTGTAAGAAATGAACCTGTTAAGGGCTGTGAGAATCTGGTGGCACAAAGGAATTAGCAATTAATTCCAAGCTGGGCAGAGAGAAGATGTTGGAGACGCTAATCTGCCTTCATTCATTCAGTCATTTATTCATCAAACAATTATTTACTGTCAACATATTAAGCTCATATTAAGCACTGACTGTATACAGTCAATAAATATAATCCCTGCCCTTCAAGATCACACAACTTCACTTCCATTGTCAATGAATATTTTTGTTTGGGTTTAAGAATATATTGATGGGACTAATAGGAATACAGATTTAATGAAGCATATCATCTGGAAGGTTATATTGACACCTATGCTGATGATCATTGTACTATGAGATAATAATAATGGCTTATTACATGCTTAAATGGATTAGTCCATTTGATCCTCATTCTGACCTCCTGACACAGGCACTATTTAAGCCTCATTTGGGTTTCCCTCTTAGCTCAGTTGGTAAAGAATCTGCCTTCAGTGCAGGAGATCTGGGTTCAATTCCTGGGTCAGGAAGATCCCCTGGAGAAGGAAATGGCATCCCACTCCATTATTCTTGCCTGGAGAATCCCATGGACAGAGGAACCTGGCAGGCTACAGTCCACAGGGTTGCAAAGAGTCCGACACGACCAATTTAGCATGCATGCACACAAGCCTCATTTTAGAAAGGGGAGAACAGGTACAGAGAGGGTGTATAGCTTATTCAAAATCAAATATGAGGAAACTGCAGAGCCAAAATTTGAACCCAGGAGATCTGGCAGGAGAACCAGTGCTCTAAAGATGTCACGTCCCCTCTGCAAGTTCTAGAGGATAGTTCAGGGTGCTTGGCGCACAGGTGAGATCTAATCTAGGGGTGGAGTATCGCCGAAGACTACCTGGAAAAAGCAACATCTGTGTTGAAACTTGTAAATAGCAGTGATAAATGCTGTTCAGGAGGCAAGCACAGGAAGCTAGTGCATGGTTCCTGCTGCATTTGAGGTGAGACAATGAAGGATGAGTCAAATTTGGACAGGCAGAAAAGAGAACAGCATTCCACGCTGAGGGAACATCGCAGACAAAGGCAGGGACGCTGGTTTAGCTATTTTCTCCTCTTTGGTAAATCTCTTACACTTGCTATTCAATTGGAAAACAATTGAAATTGATTATCTGATGTCAAAAATCGTGGGAGGGCATATCTTTCTAAAGGGTGTTGAATATTCAAATGGAGTGTTTGACTTTTCAACACCTCAATTTGCTCCTGAGGATTCCAATACAGTATTACTGAGAATCCAAGGAACCTTGATTGTAATGTTTTTTTCCCCTGCAGAAGGATCTAACCACAAAAAGCATCCTCAAAAAATGTATTAAATGTAAGCAATAAGTGATAGCTAATATTTACTAAGTATTCACTCTGTATCTGACTTGATGCTGTACACATTACATGAATTATTTTATCATATAACTGTGTGGATTAAGTGAGATATATTTTGTCATTTTCCACCTTTTATGAAGAAGGAAACTTAAACTTAGAAATATTAACTAATTTCCCCAAAGTCCCAGAGATGAGAGAGCTGAAATGGAGGCAAGTCAGACACCAACCCACGCTCAAAACTTTTGTCATATGTAGCTGAGTTCCAACCAAAAGATTTTTAACCCAACTTTTAGCTGTCGTTGATGAGAGGAAACTGCCATATTTATTATTTTTCTTTTAATAATATAGAGGAACGAGAAAGAGGAAAGCTTGAATGGAGTCTCAGCTCTACAACTTTCTGCTCTGTGAGCATGGGCAATCATTTTACCTCTCTGAGCTTCACTATCTCATCTTTAATTTAAAAACATTTGACTACAAGGTGTCTAAGGACCCTTCTGGGTATCAAAGTCTATTTTTTTTAAACATAGTAATCACTAACTATCTCTACATTTTTTAAAAGAAAACTAAAAATAACAAGAAAAGGTAAAAACTTTTTAAGAATTCAAATTTAGTAAAATTTTCAGTAAATATTGGCTAAAATCATCCAAGGGGTTGACATGACATCTTCAACTGAATTATTCGCTGAATTATTCACTGCACCTGTGAAAGGCTGAACATCTACCATATTTTTCACTCATAACTCTGAGGGCTGGTGACACAGTTCATTTCTTCATTTCAAAAAGATTGATTTCGTCCCTGAGAAAAGGTGCACATGAGCTGGAAAAAATGAATGCTTATGGAAACTGGGAGCATCCATTCTCATTCTATTAAAGTATCAGCTTATGTTCCACTTAGGCCTTGCTTACTAAATTCAGAGTTGCTCGGTCTGCAGTTTAGGAAACCATGTGTTTGTGAAAAGGAACAAGCTGTCTCTTTTAATCCGAGAGCCAAATGTTAAGATTCCTCAAGTGTCAGCCTGAATTGTAGTGTTCATGATCTCAAATTGCATGGATTGTGTGTGCTCGGGGCTGCGCCTCCGAGAGCTCCCAGCACACTTGAATCTATGGTCATGAGAAAATCCAGATAACCAGAAAAATGGCCCCAGTAAGGTGGCTTCCTCTGATCACTCCAGGACCCATTTCCCACTGACCTCCTCAAACCTGCTTTCTTTGTTTTTTAATTGAAGTATAATTGATTTACAAATTGTTAATTTCTGCTGTACACCAAAGTGTTTCAACTGCATCTATATATACACATCCTTTTTTATATTCTTTTTCACTATGGTTGATCAAAGGATATTGAATATAGTTCCCTGTGCTATATGTACAGTAGGACCTCATTGTTTATAATAGTTTGCATCTGCTAATCCACTCTTCTAAACCTTCTCGCTCTTGGCAACCACAAGTCTGTTCTCTACATGTGTATGTGTCTATTTCATAGATAAAACCTGCTTTCTCATTGAATTACTGTGTTCTATATATTTGGAGGCCTCATTATCCCAAAGCCTCTCTCAGTCAAGGTTTGATAGACTGAATATCTACCCTGAGATGTATCTTTTTATTAACAGAAACTTTGACACCATGAACAGCAAGCAAAATCTCTTACCTGCCCAGCTTGTAGCCCATGGAGGCCTTCAAGAAAGAAGTAGAAAGAGGAAAGAAGTAAACTGATCATGCTAAGAAAAAGAAATTGGAAAAAAAAAAAGAAATTGTAAAGATTTCTGCCACGACATGTGGAACAAAATATAGTATTCTTCCATTTATGAGTCACTTTTCCAAACAATCTTTTTCGATTTTCAGAATTAGACAGGCAGGACAAGTACTCTTAGCTCAGTTTTAAAATGAGAAGGCTAACACTCAGAGGTGACAGAGGTTTCAGTGTTTTGTGGCAGTCATTTAGTTCCTGTGGTTGCAGACCAAATGCTCAGGCATAACTTTGAGCAAGACAACTAACAAGATTTAAGGTCTTCTGTTCTAAAATTCATACTAAAATTGATGCATCTTGGTTCTTACATTAAGGGTCAGTTAATCACTTAACAAATATTTCTTAGTCACATACACTCCCTGCTCTCAAGCAGCATACACGCAAAGTCTAACTTTCCAGCTACTGCACTATACTTAAAAAATAATAAAAGCTAATAAATTGTACCTCCAGTAGGCCAAATGTTGACTTTGTACAAATTGGCATAAACATCCTTCCTCAAGATACTTTGTGATACATGCTAGAATATTGTCATAACAATTCTTTAAATATGATGATCATGATGTGAAGAGAGTCCCTAGAATTATGGAAAGTGCGATCTGCAGAACCATAAAAGGGAAGCTTTGGCTCAGGGACGGTTTCAGGATTCAGCAAAGAACCTTGAAAGGAAGATTCAGTTCCAAAGACAAGAAAGGAAGAGGGAAAATTTTTAGGCATCAACACACCAGTACACTGGTGAGCTTGAATGGATCAGCCAATAATAAAATAATGATAATAATAATAAACATTTATGGAGTATTTATACTCCAGAATCTGCCTGCAATGAGGGACACCCAGGTTCAATCCTTGGGTTAGGAAGATCCCCTGAAGAAAGAAATGGCTACCCACTCCAGTATTCTTGCCTGGAGAATTTCATGGACAGAGGAGCCTGGTGGGCCCCAGTCCATGGGGTCACAAAGAGTCAGACTCAACTGTGTGACTAACACACACACACACACACACACACACACACACACATAGTATTTAATGTGTGCCAGGGACTAAACTTTCAATGTACTGATTTTTTTTATCACTTAAAGCAACTCAATGAGAAAAATATAGATTATCATGAAAGAGAAAACCAAGGCCCATAAGAGCTTATAACTGAGACTCTATGGAAAGTATCAGTGATTTGAATTGCTCTGTAATCTGTACATACAATTATTTATACATACAAAACTACTTATCAGAGTTTGCTTAGTCAGCTTATTTGTAAGAAATAAATAATGGAGACAGCATAAATCATTTGTAAATTTTATATATTATAGTTTAATCAGTATGCATCATATTTAGAAATTAAGCTAAAAATATCTATTTCAATAAGCTTATGTGAGCTTGTGCTTACTCATGTCTGACTCTTTGTGACCATTTGGACTGTAGCCCACAAGGCTCCTCTGTTCATGGGATTTATCAGGCAAGAATACTGAAGTGGATTGCCATTTCATTCTCCAGGGGACCTTCCCATCCCAGGGATGGAACCTGCATCTCCCATGTCTCCTGCATTGCAGGTGAATTCTTTGCCCACTGAGCCATTGAGGAAGCCCTTATGTGAGCATACTATAAATTAATTTCCTTCAATGACAATTTTAGGAGGCACATTTCAAAAGAATTCATTTTAACCAAAAATTATGTCCTTGATACATTATATGAATCTATTTGAACATTGTGATTTTTTTTTAAATCTCAATGTTGAAAAAGTAACAGACTTCCCAATTATAAACTGTTTATAATAGTCTTACACAAAAACCTAGATGACTCCACTAATGTAGATGACTCATTACAAAGTTAAGTCTTATTTTGCTTAGTGGACTAAGAAGGATTTTGATAAACATTAAGCCTTTTAAATCTATATTTAAATTTAGAAGGCAAAGCAAGGCAATGCAACTTTCGAAGTATTTCTGCTACAAAGAGGCCAGTGCGCCCTTAAAGCCACTGCAGTGGTACTAGTTATTTCACAAAATTACAATGCTGATTCTAATAGACACTCCTCAAATTCAAGTCCTCCTCTTCCCACCTTTCACTTTGCAATTCTTTCTCTACAAAACCCAGCTTTAGAGAAAGCACACATACACCAAACAATGGAACTTAAACTAAGGTGTACATGGTATATCTTTGCTTCTAGAAATTTATAATGCTGTGCTGTGATTAGACACTCAGTCGTGTCTGACTCTGCAACCCCATGGACTGTAACCCGCCAGGCTCTTCTGTCCATGGAATTCTCCAGGAAAGAATACTGGAGTGGGTTGCCATGCCCTTCTCCAGGGGATCTTCCCAACCCAGGGATCCAATCCAGGTCTCCCATATTGTAGGCAGATTCTTTACTGTCTGAGCCACCAGGGACAGCCAAGAATACTGGAATGGATAGCCTATACCTTTTTCAGGGGAACTTTACCAGCTGAGCTACCCAAGAAGCCCAAAATTTACAATAGGTTAGATAAATTTGCTGTATATATCTACTTAAAGTGTATAGAAATATGTTGCAATGCTAATTTAAGCATAAATGGTCATAAAGTGTAGAAATCTGCCTTCAAGTGGCTAAAACACCATTTAATTTCATGAAAATAGAGGATTTGTAATTTAAACTTTCACTGGAGTATAGTTGCTTTAAAAAGCTTAGCTAGAATTCCATCACATCCACTAACTTTATTCATAGTAATGCTTCCTAAGGACCACTCGACTTCACACTCCAGGATGTCTGGCTCTAAGTGAGTGACCACACCATCATGATTATCTGGGTCATTAAGACCTTTTGTGTATCGTTCCTTTGTGTATTCTTGCCACCTCTTCTTAATCTCTTCTCCTTCTGTTGGGTCCTTGCTGTTTCTTTTTGTGCCCATCCTTGCATGAAATGTTCCCTTGGTATCTCCAATTTTCTTGAAAGATCTCTAGTCTTTCCCACTCTATTGTTTTCCTCTATTTCTTTGCATTGTTTATTTAAGAAGGCTTTTTTATCTCTTCTTGCTCTTCTTTGGAACTCTACATTCAGTTGGATACATCTTTCCCTTTCTCCTTTGCTTTCCATATGTCTTCTTTTCTCAGCTATTTGTAAGACCTCCTCAGACAACTCATTTGCCTTCTTGCATTTCTTTTTCTTGGGGATGGTTTTGGTCACCATCTTCTGTACAATGTTCCAGACCTCAGTCCATAGCTCTTCAGACACTCTGGTTACCAGATCTAATCCCTTGAATCTATTCCTCACCTCCACTGTATAAGAATAAGGGATATGATTTAGGTCATACCTGAATGGCCTAGTGGTTTTCCCTATTTTCTTCAATTTAAGCCTGAATTTTGCAATAAGAAGCTCATGATCTGAGCCACAGTCAACTCCTAGTCTTTTTTTTTTTTTTTTTGCTGGCTGTATAGAGCTTCTCCATCTTTGGCTGCTAAGAATATAATCAACCTGATTTCAGTGTCGTCTATCTAGTTATGTTCATATGTAGGTCCTCCCTTTTGTTGTTGGAAGATGGTGTTTTCTATGACCAGTATGTTCTCTTGACAAAACTCTGTAGCTTTTACCCTGCTTCATTTTGTACTCCAAGGCCAAACCTGCCTGTTACTTCAGGTACCTTTTGACTTCCTACTTTTGCATTCCAATCCCTATGATGAAAAGGACATCTTTTTTTGGTGTTAGTTCTAGAAGGTTTGTAAGTCTTCATAGAACCAGTCAACTTCAGCTTCTTTGATGTTAGTGTTTGGGACATCAAGTAAGCCTTAGGAATCATTACCATGAACAAAGCTAGGGGAGGTGATGAAATTCCAATGGAACTATTTAAAATCCTAAAAGATGATGCTGTGAAAGTGCTACACCCAATATATCAGCAAATTTGGAAAACTTAGCAGTGGCTACATGACTGAAAAAGGTCAGTTTTTATTCCAATCACAAAGAAGGGCAATGCCAAAGAATATTTAAACTACTGTAAAATTGCACTCATTTCATATACTAGCAAGTTAATGCACAAAATTCTTCAAGCTATGCTTCAGCAGTACATGAACCAAGAAATTGAAAATGTACAACCTGGATTTAGAAAAGGCAGAAGAACCAGAGATCAAATAGCCAGCATTTGTTGGATCATAGAGAAAGCAAAGGAATTCCAAAAAAATCTACTTTTGCTTCATTACTTTACTACACTAAAGTCCTTGACTGTGTGAATCACAACAAATTTTTGTGGAAAAGGAAAGGAGGAAAAGAAGGAAAATTCTTGAAGAGATGAGAATACTAGACCCCCTTACTTGCCTCCTGAGAAACCTGTATGCAGATCAAGAAGAAATATTTAGAACCGGACATGGAACAATGGACTGGTTCAAAATTGGGAAAGAAGTACATCCGGGCTGTATGTTGTCACCCTGCTTATTTAACTTATATGCAGAGTACATCATGTGAAATGCCAGGCCGAATGGATCAAAAGCTGGAATCAAGATTGGTGGGAGAAATATCAACAACCTCAGATATGCAGATTATTTCACTCTAATGGCAGAAAGCAAAGAGGGACTAAAGAGCTTCTTGAAGAGGGTGAAAGAGGAGAGTGTAAAAGCTAGCTTAAAACTCAACATTCAAAAAACTAAGATCATGGCATCTGGTCCCATCACTTCATGACTAATATATGGGGCAAAGTAGAAACAGTGACAGATTTTTTTTTTCTTGGGCTCAAAAATGATTGCAGATGAAACTAAAAGACACTTACTCCTTGGAAGGAAAGTTATGACAAACCTAGACAGTGTATTAAGAAGAGACATCATTTTTCCAACAAAGTTCTATATAGTCAAAGATATGGTTTTTCCAGCAGTCCTGTTCAGATGAGAGTTGGACCAAAAAAAAGCTGAAGAGTGTTAATTACTCAGTCGTGTCTGACTCTTTGCAACCCCATAAGGTGTAGCCCTCCAGGCTCTTCTGGCCATGGAATTATCCAGGCAAGAATACTGGAGTGGGTAGCCACTACATTCTCCAGGGGTTCTTCCTGACCCACGGATTGAACCTGGGCCTTCTTCATTGCAGGTAGTTTATTTACCATCTGAGTCACCAGGGTAGCCCCTCCTGAACATTAATTGGAAGGATTGATGCTGAGGCTGAAGCTCCAATACTTTGGCCACGTGATGCAAAGAACCGACTCATTGGAAAAGACCCTTATGCTGGGAAATTTCAAGGCAGGAGGAGAAGAGGGTGAGAGAGGATGAGATGGTTGGATGGCATCAGTGGACATGAATTTGAGCAAACTCCAGGAGATCGTGAATGACAGGGAAGCCTGGTGTGCAGCAGTCCATGGGGTCACAAAGAGCCCAGACATGACTTAGTGACTTAACAAATAGTTGCTTTACAAATTGTGTTCTTTTCTGCTTTATAGCGGCAAAGTGAATCAGCTAAATGCATACGCGTATCCTCTCTTCTTCAGATTTCCTTCTCATTTAGGTCACCATATAGCACCAACGAGTTTCCTGTGCTACACAGTCTGTTCTCATTTGCTCTCTGTTTTATACACACTTGTGCACATATGCCAACCCCAATCTCTAACTTTATAGCACCTCCCCTTCACCACTTAGTATCCATATGTTTGTTCTCTATGTCTGTGTCTTAAAATAGAGATTTTAATGTACAGTGAAGTAAGTCAGAAAGAGGAAAAGCAAATATACATTAATGCATATATATATATATATATATATATATGGAAACTAGAAAAATGGTACTGATGAACCTATATGCAAGACAGGAATAGAGATGCAGACATAGAGAACTGACTTTGGACACAGTGGGTGGGGAGAGGGTGGAACAAATTGAGAGAGTAGCATTGAAATGTATACATTACCATATGTAAATTAGATGGGTAAGGGGAAGTTGTATAGCACAGAGAGATAAATGCGGTACTCTGTGACAACCTAGAAGGGTGGGACAGGGTAGGGGGGTGGGGGGAAGGTTCAAGAGGAAGGGGACATATGTATACTTATGGTTGATTCATGTTATTCTATGGCAGAAGCCAACACAATATTGTAAAGCAATTATCCTCCAATTAAAAATAATTTTTTTCAAATGGATTCATTTGACTATCCGGACACATAATTGCTATTAAAAATCAAGATTTGAATTATTTAAAGGCAAATGAACCTCACTTATATTGATTTTATTGCCCAAAGAGGGTGATAAAGTTTAAGATAAAATGTTTTCTGTGACTTATGTTGCCACAAGAACTTCTCAGTAGGCACAGATATTTGGCAGTGGGTTCACTAATCACCTGAAATCATAAGTTCTGTATCTGAGGACAGAACTTCACAGTAGGCTCCAAGCTGTATATTTGAAGCCTCTGTGGCAAATGCTCACACTTCCAAATGTCATATGTCTCCTTGGGAGTTTGCAAGTTACAGAAACTATGGTTTAGCTCAGAGACAATATCCCCTATAAGGTGTTTGTCTTCTCTTTTCCACCACATGGGCTTCTAGCTCAAAAAAGTGTCAGATTTATTTCATCATTTCTGACTGCATATGGAAGTCTGTTCTTCAGATTCTGCTTTAAATGTTACAGCATTTTAAAGGTCTGCTCATTAATTAATGAATTAAATAAAATCTTAGAATGTTTATCTTATATTTAAGTGGCATGATTTTATATATTTTGAAGCAATAATTTTAAAAAAATGTGGCTACAAAGTCACAATACTATATGGAAAAGGGGAAGAGTTGAGTTAAAAAAGAGAATTGTGAGGTGGAGCAAAGGGAAATCTCAGGCTGTTTTGTTGGGGATGTAAATTGGTGCAGCTGTGATGGAAACCAAGATAGAGATTCCTCAAAAAATAAAAACTAAAACAATTGAACTATTATATGAACAGCCAGCCATTTCACTGCTTGGCACTTATCTAAATGAAATAAAAACACTAATCAGAAAATATAGCTGTTTATACCTTTGTGTTCATTGCAGCAGTATGAAAACAACCCTAGTACCTATCAGTAGATAAATGGATAAAGATGTGGTGTGTGTGTGTGTCTGTGTGTATACAAGTTTGTATATATTTATATACATGTTTGTGTGTGTGTGTATATATATATATATGTATATATATATATGTGTGTATATATATATATATATATATATATATATATATGTATATATATATATAATGGGAGAAGGAAATGGCAACCCACTCCAGTATTCTTGCCTAAAGAATCCCGTGGACAGAGGAGCCTGGTGGGCTGTTGTCCCTAGGGTTACACAGAGTCAGACACGACTGGAGCAATTTAGCAGCAGCAGCATATATAAAATGGAAAACTTGTTGTTTAGCTGCTAAATCATGTCTGACTCTTTTGCGTCCCCATGGACTGTAGCCCGCAAGGCTCCTCTGTCCATGGAATTTCCCAGGTGAGAATTCCAAAGTGGGTTGTCATTTTCTTCTCCAGGGAATATTCTCAACCCAGGGAACAAACCCAAATCCCCTGCATTGGCAGGGGGATTCTTTACCACTGAGCCACCCGGGAAGCCAGTGGCATGCTATTGTTATTGTTGTTCAGTCACCCAGTTGTGTCTGACTCTTTGCGACCCCATGGACTGCAGCACGCCAGGCCTCCCTATCCCTCACCATCTCCTAGAGTTTGCCCAGGTTCATGTCCATTGCATCAGTGATGCCATTCTCATCCTCTGATGTCCTCTTCTCCTGCCCTCAGTCTTTCCCAGCATCAGGGACTTTTCCAATGAGTCATCTGTTCACATCAGATGACCAAAATACTCGAGTTTCAGCTTCAGCATCAGTCCTTCCAGTGAATATTCAGGATTGATCTCCCTTGAGATTGACTGGTTTGATCTCACTGCTGTCCAAGGGACTCTCAGGAGTCATCTTCAGAACCACTGTTCAAAAGCATCAGTTCTTTGGCACTCTGCCTTCTTTAAGGTCCAGTTCTTGCAACCGTACATGACCACTGGGAAGACCATAGCCTTGACTTTATGGAACTTTGTTGGCAGAGTGATGTCTCTGGTGTGCTACAGTTCACGGCTCACAAAGAGTCACGACTTAGTGACTGAACGACAACAGCAACGTTGTATACCAGGAACTAACAAAGTGTTGTAGTTCAATTATACTTCAAAAACAAACTCATATGAAAAGAAACCAGATTTGGGATTACCAGAAGTAGGAGGTGGAGGAAAGGAGAATTGGTTGAAGACAGTTAAAAGGTACAAAATTCCAGTTTAATTTTGTATCTGTATAAGATGATGGACGTTCATTAAACTTACTGTGATAACCACTTTGTGATGTATGTAAATCAAATCATTATGCTGTACACCCTAAACTTATACAGTGCTGTATGTCAATTATATATCAATAAAATGGGAAGAAATAAAGAAGAGAATGTTGAGTTCTATTGGATTTTTATTCCATAAAGGATCAGCGAATAGAGTATCTAGTTATTAGGGAACCATTGACCAAAATCATCCATGTTGGCCAGGCATGATGATAACCACCTGTATGAGTTGTCTTACAAATAGGCTTTCCTGATAAGGAGCATGGTGCTGCAGCCAAAAACTAACCAATAGAATTCAGGAGGGGCCAAAAGGGGGGAAACGCCAGCCCTTAATATGTCCCACCAACCTCCCAGAATCCTTCATGCTGGAATCCATCTTGGCTGAGAGATGCGTAGGCCACCAGGAAGGACCCTGCATCAGACCAAATATGGGCCAGGCAACATAACTGGCCGGAGACAACCCAGAAACGAATCTGATTACCATAAAACCTGAGACTGCTAGCCACGCAGCAGAGAAGCTCTCCTGAGTTTCCTTATCCTGCTGGTTTTCCACTCAGGTGTCCCTTCCCATAAGTTCTTTTGCTTTGTCAGTGGGTGTGTCTCCTCAGACAATTCATTTTTCAGTGTTAGACAAGAGTCCACTCTCTGGCCTTGGAAGGAGTCCCTCTTCTTACAATATATGTTAGTTGCTCAGTAGTGATCTGACTCTTTGCAACCCCATGAACTGTAACCCACCAGGTTCCTCTGTCCATGGGATTCTCCAGGCAAGAATACTGGAGTGGGTTGACATTTCCTTCTACACTTCGTGCAATATATTCATATCAAAAATCCAGATAGAAAGCAGTCTATTTTATCAGTGTCCCACAATCTCCCTAATCAGCTACTAACTATTTCTTTCTTACAATCTTGTGAAGAAGGTTCAGTTGAAAAAATATTAGAAATTCTCTTCTCAGCTAATTGGGGAAAAGAGAGGCTAGCTTTTTTTCTGCTAAATTTTATCAATATAACCAATGTTTCTTTGCACATGCTGGTTCCTAAGCAAAAAGAACTTAATACACAGTAGATTCTCATTGAAACCATTTCTCTGGTGACAGTTAGCCAAGAGAGATAAAAATCAATAGAGGAAAGCTGAATAGACAGATGAGTTATAGCCAGTATAATGGCAATTGCCATACTCATAATGAGAAGTGTTGGAAAATATCACCTCGCTACATAAAAGAAGACACTGCATAGGGTCTCACCGGATAAGGTTGAATTACCATTGCACTCCTTGCCTTTAATGAAAACATCTTCATTTGACTAAGTCAGCTATCAGGCTCAATCATAGAGGATACTGAAGTATGTTAGATGCTAATGATTAAATAATAATCAGTGAACTATAGTCAACCATTTTCTTAATATTTGAATTTAATCACATATACAAAATAATTAGAAAGTGAACAACGGAGTAATCAGAATGGTACACACGTTAACACAATTTCTAATATGCATACTCCATCAGTGGACATTTAGTAGGCTGCTGTGCACTTCATTTAATTGAATCAACAGAGAAACATGGACCACAAATGATTATAACCCATCTTAATGCTTGTTCTAAACTTTTTAATGGGAAACAATCGACTATTAAAAAGTAACCGTGTTGTTTTTCAGAACTCCCATTTCAATGCAAAGCATGGATTTAATTTGTTCTGAGTTATATTTCTCTAAAATTAAAAAGCATAAATCAAATTTCTATATTCCCCAACAAATCTGCCAAACATATCCAACTGGGCAAGATGGAAAAAAAAAGAATGGCATGTTTCAAAATAACTAGAATCAACAGAAATTTATTAAAAGTCTTACCATAAATAACATTCTCAAATTAGCTAGCTTCTCTTTATGATCATACCTATTTTGAATGCTTTTAAAGTGCTCTGCTAATGATTTATATTTCACCAAGTTGTGGCTAATAAAACTACAAGACTACTCTGAACATTTTAGCACCAAGAAATACAAACCTATGTATCTCATAAGGTGTGAGCCTTTTAAAAGGTTGACACTTTTATCCTCCTCCCAGCTCTGAGACTGTGTGATCCAAACAAGAAAAGGGAGAGAGGGAACAGTGTCCAGCACCTGCAGAAGCAAGTGGCAGGCACGGATGGCGCCCCCGCAAGAATTATGCCATTAGCTACCGCTCATAACTTTGCATAGCAATGTTTAACTGAAATGTACTTTCACTCTCATTTTGTGCCTCACAAGTAAGTAAAGCAGGCATATTATTCTTCCCATTATAGAGACAAAGAAGCAACTCTGGGGAGAGTCAATGACGCATGCTGATGAGTGGAGAAGTCAGGGCTCCATTGCCATTGTCTCAAATGAGTCCAGTGTCTTTTTCTGCCACACCTTGCAGTTCTCCCTATCCCCTGTAGCCCCTTTTAGAACAAATTTCCATTTTGGTAAATGGTAAAAGCTTGGTAGCAACTTGAACTACACTTGGCACTCTGATAAATGACCCAGGACTTAATTGGGATGCTTGCCAAGAAATAGTGCCGTGCATTTCCAATAGCTCTAAACAGCAGATGAATTGCACATCAATTTATTTAAATAGCTAGATGGCGAGCGTTTTCATGGCCATTACCAGGTGCAGATTGATGCCTACTAGCATAGATTTCCCACTGTGAAGCCCTTTACTCACTCCATGTGGCTTCCATACTCCATTATACCTGTTAAATGAATCAATCTTACCTTAATATCATTCTTAAATATTTAATGCCAAGTTACAATGCTGCCTTTTAAAGTCAGTTGGTAAAATAAAAGCAAAGATTGTTCAGCAGGAGGCACCCCACCTCCTCAGTCTCCAGTCTTCCACATGATTACTTACTGGGGTGAGCTGTTTGCCCCAGGGGTGGGCCAATTAAAGGGATTTATTTGCTTGTGTAACAATCTAGGCAGCAGCAAAGGGAACTGAAGTTACAAAAAGGAGTAAGCAATTTAAGGCTTACTTTTCTGGTTGAATCTATATTTGTAATGCAGAACTTGACCCAGAAAATCACTTTCAACACTTTATCAGTGTGTGCCCCTTTGTAGGAATTACGCCAGACCCTTTGGGAAAAAAGGGGGACTTCCCTTGCTGAGAAGAGCATCCAGCCCTTCTTCAGGGCAATGCTCAATATTGCAAATGTTTAAATCGTTGGATCTGTGGACAGCCAGTGAACTCAAGCCAATAGTTCAAATCAACTTTGTTCTTTCTGAGAGTTGGTATGTGATTCCACACCTGGATGTGGAGTTCTAGTTTATCTTTCCCTCCTTCTGAAACAAGAGGGAAGGAGATATGGCACAGCTTTTTAAAGAATGACATCCATTGTGGATGCGACATAAACTGGTTAGAATCGATTAGATTCAAAGTGGCAGAAGATTCACTTTCCAGTAGACTTTAAGCCAGATGATATGCTTGTTGTAATACATTAGCATATGCTAAATGACAGACCCACAGGCCCCATGGTAGTTCCAAGGCCAACCATAAAATGTCAAAGAGTGAGCAGTGGTCCAAATCCTGGAAACCCCTGCCTATTCTCCAAAATAGCTGGTATTTTATTAGTCTATGACAATTAGTCTGTGAAATTACCCAGCCCATAAAAACTAACCACCCCCTATTTCAAAGCCATTCTCACCTTTAGAGATGAATCACAGTCTGTCTATGGAATGTATGTCTCCTAGGGACTCTTGCCTTCTGAGATGGTTCCACAATCTATCTATGGGGTGTGTCTCTCTGTCGATAAATCTACTTCTTACCTATCACTTTGCCTCTTGACAAATTCCTTCTGGGTTGAGACATAAAGAAACTGAGCTTCATTAAGTCCTGAGACCAGGTGTATGATTTAAACTCTAAGACAGTGGGTCCAAGATCCAATCTGAGTATTCACTGGGTTCAAATTGAGTTCCAATTTGAGTGGTGCCGTTTTTACTTCTGCTTGAGATATGGTGTTTGCATATATACCTTTCAAATCTTTTCACCTCGGTGTGTTCATTTGCTCCTGAGATGGATGGAGGGGTATTCTAGTTGCAAATTTGCCTTTATTTTTACAGTCTGCTCTTTTTGCATTGCTCTTATTCACTGTCCTTCTTCTTGTTTATATAACTGACTATCATGTACAAGAAGGAAACCCAGGTATAAAATATGGGGTTTTCAGCTCTGTGGCTTATTGAAGATCTGTTTCATGAAAGTGGCATATAGTTTATTTTACTTTTTTCCTATGGGATTAACTAAAGGATTTCAAAAGAATTAACTAAGGGATTCCAAAAGGATCAAGAAACTTTTGGTTAAGGAAGATACAAAAACCCAGAACTACCTTCCAACGGGAAAAAAAAAAGAAAAAGAGATATGACTGAAATAAAATTCTCCAAAGATTAAAATTCACACCCTCTGGCTTTAATTAGTAAATTGGATACGTTCAAAATCTACATATATTAAAATTTAATGATGCTAATATTGAGGATGTTATGAGGGAAGAGAGAGTGTTATAAAATATTTGACAAAATGTGTTTTAGTGAAAACTGTTGCTGAAAGCTCAGCTTTTCTGTATAATGCACCAGTGCTGAATTAAATCTTAGAGACATAGTTTTGGATGAAGTAGAAAAGGATTAGGCTTATTACTTTGGCAGACAAAGGGGGACACAGTGGAGTCCTGTCAAGAAAAACTTGGTGTCTTAACCCTGGAGAGCTGACGATGAGTCAGCATTATGTCAATGCTGGGGTTGCTAATAGGATTAGGGTGCGTACAGGAACTTCCCTGGTGGCTCAGACGGTAAGTCTGCCTACAATGCAGGAGACCCAGGTTTGATCCCTGGGTCAGGAAGATCCCCTGGAGAAGGCAATGGCAACCCACTCCAGTACTCTTGCCTGGAAAATCCCATGGACAGAGTATCCTGGTAGGCTACAGTCCATGGGGTCGCAAAGAGTCGGACACAACTGAGCGACTTCACTTCGCTTTCAGGTCTGAGGTGGTCAGGTCTCCTAATCTTGATGAGCTTCTCTGGTCCCTTTAATCTTGCCTCAGGTTGTTTCTTGACTGTTCCTCCCTTCATTAGCAACTATTCAAATCTGCCTTTTGGAACTCGGAGAAGGTCATGGAGGCTGGAGTGTGGCCTACAAGAATTGGCGGACAAAAAGAAGCCTCTGTGCCCAGGCTCCACTCAGCTTCAGAACCAGTAAATCTAGCTTATAGCCCTGGCACTACCGAACAAAGTTCATGAGCCCTACAAACATAAGGCCATATAAACGGAAACATCAGAGTTTAGACCAGAGAAAGAGTTATTGCACGGCCAAGAAAGGAGAACAAGTGGCACAAACTCAAAAACCCTGAATTCCCTAATAGTTTTGGCAGTGGGGGGTGGGGAGTATTTACAGGGAAAACTTGGGGTGAGGGCTGAAGGGTATATGACTTCTGACTGGTTGATGGTGAGGTAACAGGGCAGTGTTCTCAGGAATCTTGAGCTCAGCCTAAACGTACCATCCTCCACCTCAGAGGGGGCCATTTTTCTGCAGAAGAGCTAGAGATGCTGCTATATGGATTCCTTGTGGAGGAACCAACACCCTGCCAAAGGCTGCACTATTGTTTCTTGACTGCTCCTCCCTTGTCCCTGCATCCTCTTCCTTCCCTGCTTAGCAGCTGCTTGAACTTGTCCTTTGGAACTCAGAGAAAGTCAAAGAGGCTGAATGAAGCCTATTTCCTACAGACAAGAGTGAGGGACACAGAAAAGATTTGTACCCCACAGGTTCCTGCTTGGTTTCACTGGCTCTGTTGCTATCAACTTGACTCTTAGCAACTTGCTCAACCACTTGGAAAATCAGGGGGTAAACAGACCCTTACTACTCAAAGTGCAGTCAGCCTGGATCCTGCTAGAAATGCCAAACCTCAAATCTCAGACCTCTCTCAGAACCACTGTATCTGAATCTGCATATTAACAAGATTTACAATGAGCGATTCGGTTCTGTTCAGTCACTCAGTCATGTCCGACTCTTTGTGACCCCATGGACTGCAGCATGCCAGGCTCCCCTGCCCATCACCAACTTCCTGAGCTTGCTCAAACTCATGTCCATTGAGTCGGTGATGCCATTCAACCATCTCATCCTCTATCATCCCCTTCTCCTCTTGCATTCAATCTTTCCCAGCATCAGAGTCTTGTCCAATGAGTCAGCTCTTTGCATCAGGTGGCCAAAGCATTGGAGCTTCAGCTTCAACATCAGTCATTCCAATGAATATTCAGGACTGATTCCCTTTAGAATTGACTGGTTTGAGCTCTTTGTAGTCCAAGGGACTCTCAAGAGTCTTCTCCAACACCACAGTTCAAAAGTATCAATTCTTTGGCGCTCAGCTTTCTTTGTAGTCCAACTCTCACATCCATACATGACTACTGGAAAAACCATAGCTTTGACCAAATGGACCTTTGTCGGCAAAGTAATGTCTATGCTCTTTAATATCCTGTCTAGTTTGGTTATAGCTTTTCTTCCAAGGAGCAAGGGTCTTTTAATTTCATGGCTGCAGTCACCATCTGCAGCCCCCCAAAAATAGTGTCTCACTGTTTCCATTGTTTCCCCATCTATTTGCCATGGAATGATGGGACCAGATGCCATCATCTTAGTTTTTTGAATGTTGAGTTTTAAGCCAGCTTTTTCACTCTCCTCTGTCACTTTCATCAAAAGTCTCTTTAGTTCTTCTTCCTTTTCTGCCATAAGAGTGGTGTTATCTGTGTATCTGAGGTTATTGATATTTCTCCCAGCAATCTTGATTCCAGCTTGTGCTTCATCCAGCCTGGCATTTCACATGATGTACTCTTCATATAAGTTAAATAAGCAGGGTGACATAGCCTTGACGTACTCCTGTCCCAATTTGGAACCAGTCTGTTGTTCCGTGTCTGGTTCCAACTATTGCTTCTTGACCTGCATACAGATTTCTCAGGAGGAAGGTAAGGTGGTTTGGTATTCCCATCTCTTTAAGAATTTTTCACGGTTTGTTGTGATCCAATTGTCAAAGGCTTTGGTGTAGTCAATAAATCAGAAGTAGATGTTTTGCTGGAACTCTTGTTTTTCAATGACCCAATGGATGCTGGCAATTTGATCTCTGGTTCCTCTGCCTTTTCTAAAACCAGCTTGAACATCTGGAAGTTCACAGTTCATGTACTGTTGAAGCCTGGCTTGGAGAACTTTGCTAGCGTGTGAGATGAGTCGAATCACATGCATCAGATGCGTGGTTCACATGCATAGAAATCCCTGAACTCCAAAGCTCTGTCTAATTCTTAAACTCTGGTGTTTGTCTCATTTTAAATCAAGACCTTAACCGTCCTTGTTGACCTTTCCAAAACCAATAGCTGGTCCCTTTGAAAGTACATCCATAAAATGCCAAAATCTGACTTTAATGAGCCTGTGTGGACCTAGACAGTATAAAAGACTGCTGTTTGAGGGTGCTTGTTTGGGACTGTTCAGATTCATGCAACTTCTCATGGGAACGCTGCTTCCTTACAGCTTCCCATCCAACAGAGCTGCTTTATATTTGTAGACATGAAGACAGCATAAAGGCCACTGTCTGCACCGCTGCTAACTGAAGGGATGTGCTGCCCTGTCCAGGGCTCTGAGACCAGGCGTAGGAAGCTCCCTTCTGCTTTACTTGCTCTTGGTGCCGTCCTGCAAGGAGAACAGGCCTCTCCCGATGCCCCAAGAATATTCAGGAAGAATTATTCTTCAATTGCAAAAGTTCAAAATGTCATTTCAAATATCTTCCAATAAATCAGGATGGCAGAACTCAAAGGATAAAAAAGAAAGACAAAGGAAGTTCAGAAACACGGACAGAAAGAGGTTGCAGATTTATTATCCAGAGGTATGATTAAGGAAAGAGAATGCAATCAAATCTCAAATTCAGGATGGAACTTACTTTGGTTGACATGATGGGAAGGTCAAAAGAATTTTCTGGAGAGTACCGTGTAGAAAAACTGGCAATTTGTAAAAGAATAATGATTTGGGAGTGGACTTTTTTTCTTAAAAATTATTTTTATGCATTCTTTCACACTAGCTCCAAGTTTAAGGATTCATCCAAAAAGAATGTGTTGAAATGCCTTAGTAGAATAATTCCCATTTGTTTTGCTCCTGTTTTAGGCAGATTTTGTTCCACTTGCTTATTCAGATGTTGTATGAGCAGTTTCTTCTTTTGTTTTGATAGAATCCAATGTTCCTCTCTCTTCAGAACTTGCCAATGCAAAGCATGCTTTTTTCTTCACTGTCTTTCTTATTCAAATATTGTGGCTTTATACTTGTTTCTAGTGAATCTCTTGATTATAATTCTACTGATATATAATGCCTTAAATTTTACTGGGGCCTATTTTGTGTACCTTTAGCTTGAAAACATCTGGGTACTTGCATCCAGAGAGTGGTTCAGCTTTGTGGGTGAAACAGAAAAATATTATCTAATTCTTTTCTCTCTGTTCTCAGATGGCACAAAACTCTTTAAAAGTGTTCATGGCCTCATGCCAACAGCCTGCACTGAAGTGGCTTTCCATTGCTCAAAAATCTGTATTTGTGTTTTTACAAAGAGCAGGAGGCACTTTCTGAAATGGGACCTTAAATGAGTATCCTACATATCACAAAGAAAATATTGTTAGTTACATTGGGAATGTTTTAATGGCTTTTGTGAATAAAAATGTCTCAAAGCTTTTGAGTTCCTACTATTTACACATTCTTTGACTTTGTATTTACCCTAAAATATAATAATAATACATAAAACGTTATAGATACAAAAACTGAGGCTCAGCAGTTAAGTAATTTTGTAACCATAGAGGTTTAGGACCTTATCTGTCCTCTAGTCCCATTATCTATTGTAACAGATATAAAAAAATCCATCCAGAGAGGGAGTGTAATTTGGGCTAAGCCATGCAAATAGTTTTTCACCTGTTTTGGTACAGTGCTTTCTCTGGTTTCTTAACAATTATTATGCGTGTTATCTGTACCTCTAGAATTTAATAACAAGATAAAGCTTTGCCACACTTTTTGCTTGTGAATTGTGGTGAGCAGACTCTAAAATGCCCCATCACCCCATGACACATCTTTTGGTATTCACACTCCTGTGTAATCCCCTCCTGTTGAGTGAGACTTGTTTCTATCCAACAGTATGCAACAAAGATTAAGGAATATTACTTTGTGATTTTGTTACCTAAGATTGTAATTTCTGTCTTGCTGGCAGACATTCTTTATTGATTCTTTCATGCCAGCTTTGATGAAATAAGTATAGGAGGAAAACAATTTTTTCCCTCTACCATCCTAAGTTTTCCAGCTACAAGCCAAAGTTTATTATCACTTGCATGCGTCATGCTTTCACGTGGGAATGCTCATTGATGAGTGACTCAAAGGGGTGGTTAAGACGAGGGCTTATATAGCATTTTAACAAGAGAAAAATGAGTTTTTAGAGAAGCGAAAAGACAAAGGAAAAAGAAGTTAAGTTTCTAGGACAGAAAAGTGTGGGAAAGTAAATAAATGAAAGAAGTAATGGATGATAAGGGCTAGTTAGTGCAGTTTATCATGTGGATTCTTTGGGGGCCGTCTCTGGGCTGATAAGGGTCTATGTTGTCTCCCATGATTAATTTCTATCCTTCCTGGTATAAAAGAGAGGGGAGACACCTTTAAAATTTGATGTCTTGCTTTTAGGCAAATGGGGGTAGGACAATGAGCATATCAGCAGTGACTATATGCTTCTTCTCAATTGTCTTCAACTCAAGAGAATCCTTATGACAAAATGATTTTTCTGGGTGGACAACTCTGCTCCCTTTCGTTAACCGCCATATGGAGAGGTCTGCATGCCAGAATTAGAGGGAAACATCCAACCAACACCAGAAAAGGAGATGAATCACTTAATATGAAATTCACGAGGAACTGGGCCCTGCTAATAAACATGTGAGCTTAGTACCAGATCATTCCTCTTTAAAGTCTCAGGTGAGACCCCTGACTGAGATTTTCACTGTGACCTTATGAGAGACCTCAAAGCCAAGCAGACTGGTAGGCCATGTGCAAATTCCTGACACACGGGCTGTTAATAATAAATGTTTTGTTATTTTAAGCTGCTGAATCTGTGGTAATATGATAGATAACAGTAGATAATTAATCTATGATTATTAATTTTTATCCACATAGATAAGTTGTTCAGAAAGACAGCACTGAATAGTGATTCTAAATCAAAACACAAGATTAGAATCTTTAGGTTCAAGACCTTGGACACATCATCCTTTAAAGCAATCTATTGACTATACCAAAGCCTTTGACTGTGTGGATCACAATAAACTGTGGAAAATTCTGAAAGAGATGGGAATACCAGACCACCTGGCCTGCCTCTTGAGAAACCTGTATGCAGGTCAGAAAGCAACAGTTAGAATGGACATGGAACAATAGACTGGTTCCAAACAGGAAAAGGAGTACGTCAAGGCTGTATATTGTCACCCTTCTTATTTAACTTATATGCAGAGTATATCATGAGAAACGCTGGGCTGGAAGAAACACAAGCTGGAATCAAGATTGCCAGGAGAAATATCAATAACCTCAGATATGCAGATGACACCACCCTTACGGCAGGAAGTGAAGAACTAAAGGGCTTCTTGATGAAAGTGAGAGAGGAGAGTGAAAAAGTTGGCTTAAACTCAACATTCAGAAAACAAAGATCATGGCATCCGGTCCCATCACTTCATGGCAAATAGATGGGGAAACAGTGGAAACAGTGGCTGACTTTATTTGTGGGGGGGGGCTCCAAAATCACTGCAGATGGTGATTACAGCAATGAAATTAAAAGACGCTTACTCCTTGGAAGGAAAGTTATGACCAACCTAGATAGCATAGTAAAAAGCAGAGACCTTACTTTGCCAACAAAGGTCCGTCTAGTCAAGGCTATGGTTTTTCCAGTGGTCATGTATGGATGTGAGAGCTCGACTATAAAGAAAGCTGAGCACTGAAGAATTGATGTTTTTGAACTGTGGTGTTAGAGAAGACTCTTGAGAGTCCCTTGGACTACAAGGAGATCCAACCATTCCATCCTAAAGGAGATCAGCCCTGGGTGTTCATTGGAAGGACTGATGTTGAAGCTGAAACTCCAATACTTTGGCCACCTGATGCGAAGAGCTGACTCATTTGAAACAATTGAGGGCAGGAGGAGAAGGGAACGACAGAGGATGAGATGGTTGGATGGCATCACCAACTCACTGGACATGAGTTTGGGTAAACTCCGGGAGTTGGTGATGGACAGGGAGGCCTGGCATGCTGCAGTTCATGGAGGTGCAAAGAGTCAGACATGTCTGAGTGACTGAACTGAATTATCCTCTAAATAAAATAAAGTAATAAAAAATAAATGTATAAAGCAAATATTAACAGACATAAAGTGAGAACTGACAGTGATACAATAATAGTATATGACTTTATCATCTAACTAAAATCAACAGACAGATAATCCAGACAGAAAATCAATAAAGAAACAGTGGTCTTAAGTGACACATAATACCAGATGGGCTTAATAGATATTTACAGAAAATTCCTTCCAAAAACAGCAGAATACACATTCTTCTCAAGTTCACACGGAACTTTCTCCAGGATACATCGCATTCTGGGCTAGAAAACAAATATGAAAAAATTTTAAAGACTGAAATTATGTCAATCATCTTTTCTGACAACAACACTGTAAGACTAGAAATTATCTACTAAGGGGAATGAAACTACAAAAAGCACAGACACGCAGAAGCTAAACAATATGCTACCAAATAGCCAATGGATCACTGAAGAAATCAAAGAAATTAAAAAACTAAAATTCTTAGGAACAAGTGAAAACACAACAATCCAAAATGTATGGGATGTAGTAAAAGCAGTTCTAAGAGAGAAGTATACAGTGATAAAAGCCTACCTTGGGAAATAAACAAAAAATCTCAAATAAACTATTTAACCTTACATCTAAGTGTTAATTGCTGTTGTGTTCTTCTCTTTGTGATCCTATAGACTGAAGCCTGCCAGGCTCCTCTGTTCATGAAATTATCCAGGCAAGAATACTGGAGTAGGTTGCCATTCCCTTCTCCAGGAGATCTGCCTGACCCAGGGATCAACCCTGGGTCTCCTGCACTGCAGACAGATTCTTTATTGTTTGAGCTACCAGGGAAGCCATCTAAAGGAACCATAAAAAGAACTAACAAAACCCAAAGTTAGTAGAAAGAATAAAATTATAAAGCTCAGAGCATAAATAAATAAAATTGAGACTAAAAAAACAATCTAAAAGATCATTGAACCTGAGATCTGGTTCTTTAAAAATATAGTTGTTTTTTTTTTTTTTTAAGAGAGAGGATCCAAATAAACAAACTTAGAAATGAAAAAGAAGTTGTAACAGATATAGTAGAAATAACTGCTTATAAAATACTACTAGCAGATACATTTTAATAAACTGGGCAATCTAGAAAAAAATGGTAAATGCATAGAACATAAAATTTCCTATGGCTGAATCTGAAGAAATAGATAATCTGAAGAGATTGACTGTAAGTGTTGAAATTAATCAGTATTCAAAATACTCCTCCTCTAAAAGGTCAAGACCATACAGCTTCACAAGGGAATTCCACCAAACATTTAAAGAAGAGTTACTACTCAGCCCTCCTAAACTATTCCAAAAAAAATGAAGAGTAATAACACTCCCAAACTCATTCTAAGAGTTACCACCATTATACCATACCAAAGTCAGGCAACAACGCTACAAAAAAAGAAAAGAAAAGGATAATTATAGGCCCATGTACCTGAAGAACATAGATGCAAAAATCCTCAACAGTATATTAGCAAGCATATTTCAACAATATATAAACAGAACTGTACACCATAATTAAGTGGGATTTACCCCAGAGACACAAGAAAGTCTTGATATCTCAAATCATTTCAATGTGACATACCACATTAGCTAAGCAAAGGATAAAAATCACATTATCATCTCAATAGATGCAAAAAATTGACATAATTCAACAGCTACTCATGACAAAAACTCAACAAAGTTGGTATACAAGGAATATATCTCAATATAATAAAGGTCATTTGTGAAAAATCCATAGCAAATATCATACTCAATGGTGAAAGGCTGAAAGCTTTTCCTGAGATCAGGAGCAAGACAAGGATGCTCACTCACACCATTTCTATTTAACATAACATTGGAAGTTCTAGCCACAGCAATCAGATATGAAAAAGACATCCATATTGGAAGGAAGAAGTTGCAGATGATCTAATATTATATATAAAATATACCAAATATTCCACCCATAATATAGAACCAATAAATCACTAAATTTGAAAGATTAATATACAGAATCCTACTACATTTCTATACACTAGTAATAAGTGATAAGAAAGTGAAAGCAGAAAAGAAAAATCAATCCCACATATATCATATCAAAAAGAAGAAAATACCTCAGAATAAATTTAACCAAAGAAGTGAAGGACCTATACTCTGAAAATGAGAAAATGTTTATGAAGGGAATTGAAGATGATAGAAAGAAATGGAAATCTTTCTTGTGTTCATGGGTTGAAATTAATAGTGTTAAATGTGCATATTACCCAAAGCAATTGACAGATTTAATGCAACCTGTATCAAAATAATCATAACATTTTCTATAGAACTAGAACAAATAATCCTATATTTTGTTTGGAAAAAGACCCAGAATAACCAAAGCAATCATGAGAAGAAAGAACAAAGCTGGATGTATCACACTAACTGACTTCAGCTGCACCAATCAAAACAGTATGGTACTGGCATAAAAGCAGAAACATAGACCAATGGAACAAAAGAGACAGCCCAGAAACAAATCCACACATATGATCAATTAATCTATGACAAAGGAGACAAGAATATACAAAGGGAAGACAGTATCTTCGGTAAGTGGTGTTGGAAAAACTGGTCAGCTACATGAAAAAATAAAATGTAATTAGAACATTTTCTCACACCATATGCAAAAATAAACTCAAAATGGATTAAACACCTAAATATGAGACATGTAACCTTAAAACTCCTACCCCCCCCAAAAAAAATGTAGGAGTATACATCTTGCCATTAGTCTTAGCAACAGTTTCTGGATGTGTCCTCAGGCATGGAAAACAAAAGTAAACAAGTGAAACCGTATCAAACTTAAACGATTTGCACTGTGAAAGAAATCATCAACAAAATAAAAAGACAACTTACTGAATTGGAGAGGATATTTGCAAATGATAAGGGGTTAATATCCAAAATATATAAAGACATCCACGATATGAATAAAACAAGCAATTAATAAATGGGCAGAAGATTGACTAGGCAAAGAAGACATACAAAGGGCCAACAGGCACAGGAACATATGCTCTATATCACTAATCACCAGTAAAATGCAAGCTAAGTAATTTTACCAACATTTACAATAGCCAATATATGGATGCAAGCTAAGTGTTCATTAGTAGTTGTATCAATAAAGAAGATGTGGTATGTATATATATATATATATATATATATATATACAACTGAATACTACTCAGCCATAGAAAGTAATGAAATTTTGTCATTTGCAACAACATGGATGTACCTGGAGATTGTTTGTATTTTTCAGAAATTGATCCTTTATTGATCACATCATTTGCAAATAGTTTCTCCCATTCTGTAGGTGTCTTTTCATTTTGTTTATGGTTTCATTACTTTACAAAAGCTTTTAAGTTTAACTAGGTCCTATTTGTGTGTTTTTGTTTTTATTTCCATTACTCTAAAAGATGGATCCAAATTTTTTTGCTGAGATTTATGTCAAAAAATGTTTGCCGATATTTTTATCTAGGAGTTTTATAGTATCCAGTCTTACATTTAGGGGTTTAATCTATTTTGAGTTTGTTTTATATATGGTGTTAGATAATATTCTAATTTCATTCTTTCACATGTAGCTGTTCAGTTTTTCCAGCATCGCTTATTGACCAGAATGTCTTTTCCTCATTGTGTATTCTTGCTTCCTTTGTCAAAGATGAATGGACTGCAGATGTGTGGGTTTATTTCCGGGCTCTCTCTGTTCCATTGATCCATGTGTTTGGTTTTGTGCCAGTACCATACAGGTTTGCTTACTGCAGCTTCGTAGTATTGTCTGAAGTCTGGGAGGGTTATGCTGCCAGTTTTGTTCTTTTTCTCAAGATTGTTTTGGCAATTCTGTATCTTTTGTGATTCTGAATAAATTTTAGGATTATGTATCCTAGCTCTGTGAAAAAAAATGGCATGGGTCATTTGACAGGGATCATGTTAAATACGTACATTATTTTGTGTAGTACAGCAATTTTTTTTGCTTTTTAAAAAAAAATAATTTATTTATTTTAATTGGAGGCTAATTACTTTACAATATTGTAGTGGTTTTTGCCATACATTGACAGGAATCAGCCATGGGTGTACATGTAACTATATTAATTTTTCTAATCCAAGAGCATGATTTATCTTTCCATTTCTTTGAATCATCTTCAATTTCCTTTATCAATGTTTTGCAGTTCTCAACACTCAAGTCCTTTGTATCCTTGGTCAATTATTCCTAGGTATTCTTTTATAAGATTTTAAAGATTTTTTTTTTTTACTTTCTCTCCCTGATATTTCATTGTTAAATGAAATACAATTAACAGTACATTTCTTTACATTGAATATAATAGTAGTTTTGTGTTGAAATACAACAGTTTTCTGTAGCTAATTTTGTATCCTGCTACCATGCCGGTGTAGTGATTAAAAATCAGCAAAAACTAAATTTTAAAAACAAAATTCTATGTCTTCTTCTGGATTGCTTCCTTTCAATTCCTTCCTAATGATAGAATCAGAAATAATGGCCTATTTTCCCCTACTTTGGATGGAACTCTTGGAAAGAAGTTAAGAAGAAACTATGTACTGTGGTGAAGGAGATGTAAACATGGAAAAATGTTATAAGCGTTTTTAGTTTTTACATTTATGTACCATATTAAACTAACATAAAAATTGTTTAGAAAATATTTGGAAATAGCTGAAATAAAGGGTCTATAATAATTTTTAAATAAGGTGTGATTATGAGACTTCCCTGGAGGCTCAGGTGGTAAAGAATCCACCTGTAATCTGCTTGTTAATACAAGAGATGTGGTTTTGATCTCTGAGTCAGGAATATACCCTCGAAAAGGAAATGGCAACCCACATCAGTATTCTTGCCTGGGAAATCCCACGGACAGAGGTTCCTGGTGGACCACAGTCCATAGGGCCACTAAAGAGTTGGACACAACTTAGCAACTAAACAGCAACACAAGATGTGACTTTATGGTTTCTGGTTAAATATTACACATAAAACTCTTATTTAAAAGTTACATGCTGTTGGCTTGACTCGGTGTAAGTCATGTAGCAACAAAGCAAGATTTGATTGTGAAATAGCTGAAATCTTACCATTCCTCAGGGGCAAAAAATACAAAATACACACTTCTCTTGATTGGAGCTTAACTACTTTGATTTCCTCACTATCACATCAAATGTATTTCAGTAGATCTTTGGCAATGAGCTATAAGACATCAAATCATTCACATAAAACTTTGAATAATACACCCAGGATTGGGCTAAAAGATCTAAAATTTCCAGCTGTGACATTCTGTGCTTTCTTGATTCCAGTTTTGTCTTTACAGTGATGTAGATCATGATTACTCACAGGTGATCCTGCAGTTTTGGCATACCCACCCCCAGCTCCTGAGTTACCTTGGCTACCATGTTTTATGTGATGAACTAGAGGGATAAAGTTTGGGGATTATCCTACTATAAGAAAATTCCAGGCTTCTCTCCATGGAAATTACTTTTTTGATAATAAGTTTAAAACAAGTAGTTTTAAAACAAGCATGTTTTATGCAACAGTCAATTCAAATACCATTTATACCAATTCAAATACTCATTTATATGAGCCAGCTCAACCATATTCATGAGAACTTCATGAAATGTAAAATCCCCAAGACAGCTTTTAAAAGTAAAAACAGTAATATAGAATGTTTCATTTATCTTTGAGAGGTTAGAAATGCATGGTAGAACAAATCTGAGAGGAGTATTTCATTAGCACAAGCTGGGGACACATGCCTTGAGTCTAATAAATGGGGGTTAATGTAGCTATTTAATGTAGCTTTTCTACTGCCACTAGAAGAGGGGAGCTTTTCTTTTTATGTCTCCAGATGGAATTTTGGAATGAAAAATCTCTTCCCCCAAGATATTTATAGCTAAGCAAATAATTAAATGTGGCAAAGAAAAGAGAGAGTCTTAGGACAGTTGCTGAATTGCATGTCCAGTTAAGTTGAAATACCAGAGAAGATACCCTTAAATGTTAGACACAGAATGATTTCATTGGAAAATACTACATCTCTGTAAGTAAATCATAGGTATGGCTTTGTGACTCTTTGTTTGTAAATTGTGGTAAGTCAACTCTTAAATGGCCCCTGGTAATCCCTGCCTCTGGGATTCATGCCCTTGTGTTGAACCTCTCCCCTTAATTGTGAGTGGGGCCTCAGACTTGTTTCACAAATATCCCTTTGTTACATGAGATTCAAACTTCAGTCTAGTTAAGACAAATTAGAAGATATGAAAATTCATATAAGCTTCACATGCAGGAAATCATCAGCTCTTGTGGTAAAATAATTGTGTTTGGAATGAGTTAGGTTATTATCATAATTACTATTCTGCAATGCAAACTTTTGTGTTTGTGTTTTAATTTATTTTTAATTGAATGATAATTGTTTTACAATATTGCTTTGGTTGCTGCCATACATCAACATGAATTAGTCAAAGGTGTATGTCCTGTCCCTCCCACGTCCCACATTTTCCCATTCCTCTAGGTTGCTACAGAGCCTTGGTTTGAGTTCCATGAATCATGCAGTCAATTTCCATTGGCTATCTATTTTACATACGGTACTGTATATGTTTCCTTTAGAAAGTGAAAACAGGTTAGCTGAGGTAGGAAATATTAGCAGGACAACACCATGTCAATACTACAAAAGAGCATTATTAACATATATTTCAGTGTTAGTGAAAAAAATTAAAATAGAGAAAGATTTTTAAGCTCACAAACATGGTGAAGTATCCCTTATTTTTAGGATTTTATATAAGGAATATTAAAATTAGTTTCATGAGTCCAAAGAAATAAAGAAATATTATTTCTTGTTAGAGTCTCATTTCTGCACATAATTCCCTGAAACAGCACCATCTGCCAAGTTCTGTCCTTGAAGATAGTATCAGAGCCCCAGGAATAAGCTAGCTTCATCTTGTAATTTTTTTCCAGGGGACTATAGCACAAACTATAATAATTTTTTCACCTATAAGCTATCTTTATTTTAAAGTTAGATGTCAGATCCCTGAATTGCTAGATATTTAGATTTAAACTATAGTGAAGCAACTGATACTTTGATGAGTGGAACTGAAAGTGACCTAGAGATTGCATGGTGAGTTGGCATTCTGGGAATTTATGAGCCTGCTTTGTGGAGAATATTTGAGTTTCCCTGCTCAACCTTGCAGATATCTACAAGATGGTGGAGTAGAAGGATGTGCACTCATCTTCTCCTGCTAGAACTCCAAAATTACAACTCGCTGCTGAACAGCCGTCAAAAGGAGAATGTTGGATCCCATCCAAAAAAAATACTCCATGTCCAAGGGCAAAGGAGAAAAACCAACAAGGTGGTAGGAGGGACAAAATCACATTTAGAGTCAAACCCCATACCCGTCAGTGACGCTCGGAGGGTTCAAACAAACCTTGTGCGCACCAGGACCCAGAGACCCCACAGAGACTGAGCCAGAACTGTGTTTGAGTGTCTCCTGCAGAGGTATGGGTCAGCAGTGGCCTGCCGCAGGGGCAGGGGCTCTGGGTGCAGCAGACCTGCATGTGGCATAAGCCCTCTTGAAGGAGATCACCATTAACACCACCATAGAGCCGCCAAAAGTTACACAAGACCGAGGAAACAGACTCTGGGAAACACACACAAAAAAAACCCTTGTGTGCAGCACCAGGACCCAGGAGAAAGGAGCAGTGACCCCCCCAAGAGACTGACCTAGACTTGCCCGTGAGTGTCCAGGAGTCTCTGGTGGAGGCGTGGGTCAGCAGTGGCCTGCTGCAGGGTTGGGGCACTTTTAAAGGAGGTCGCATTTACCTTCATTACGTCCACCATAGTTTGGCCCCAGGTCAAACAACAGGGAGCAGACATAGTCCTGCCCATCAACAGAAAATTGGATTAAAGATTTACTGAGTAAGGCCTGCCCATCAGAATAAGACCAAGTACACCCCCCTCAGTCAGTCTCCACCATCAGGAAGCTTCCATGAGCCTCTTATCTTTCTCCTTCAGAGGACAGACAGAATGAAAACCACATTCACAGAAAACTGACCAAACTGATCACATGGACCACAGCCTTCTCCAGCTCAACGAAACTATGAGCCATGCCATGTAGGGCCACCCAAGGACAGGTCATGGTGGAGAGTTCTGACAAAACATGGTCCACTGGAGAAGGCAATGGCAAACCACTTCAGTATTCTTAAATTGAGGACCCCATGAATAATATGAAAAAGCAAAAAGATAGGACACTGAAAGATGAACTCCCCTGGTCGGTAGGTGCCCAATATGCTACTGGAGATCAGTGGAGAAATAAATTCAGAAAGATGACGAGACGGAGCCAAAGCAAAATCAACACCTAGTTGTGGATATGACTGGTGATGGAAATAAATTCCAATCATGTAAAGAGAAATATTGCATATGAACCAGGAATTTAGGTCCATGAATAAAGGCAAATTGAAAGTCCTCAAACAGGGCATGGTAAGAGTGAACATCGACATTTTAGGAATCAGTAAATTAAAATGGACAGGAATGGGTGAATTTAACTCGTATGACCGTTATGTCTACTACTGTCAGCAAGAATCCCTTAGAAGAAATGGAGTAGCCCTCATAGTCAACAAAAGAGTACGAAATGCAATCTCATAAATGACAGAACGATCTCTGTTTGTTTCCAAGGCAAACCATTCAATATCACAGTAACCCAAGTCTAGGCCCTGACCAGTAATGCTGAAGAAACTGAAGTTGAACGATTCTATGAAAACCTACTCGACCTTCTAGAACTAGCACTCAAAAAAGATGTCCTTTTCATTACAGGAGACTGGAATGCGAAAGTAGGAAGTCAAGATATACCTGGCGTAACAGGCAAATTTGGCCTTGGAGTGCAGAATGAAGCAGGACAAAGGCTAACAGAGTTTTGACAAGAGAACGCACTGGTTATAGCAAACACCCTCCTCCAACACCACAAGAGAAGACTCGACACGTGGACATCACCAGATGGTCAATATTGAAATCAGACTGATTACATTCTTTGCAGCCAAAGAAGGAGAAGCTCTATACAGTCAGCAAAAACAAGACCAGGAGCAGACTGTGGCTCAGATCATGAACTCCTTATTGGCAAATTCAGATTTAAATTGAAGAAAGTAGAGAAAACCACTAGAACATTCATGTATGACCTAAATCAAATCCCTTACAATTATACAGTAGAAGTGACAAATAGATTCAAGAGATTAGATCTGATAGAGTGCCTGAAGAACTATGGATGGAGGTTCATGACATTGTACAGGAGGCAGTGATCAAGAACATCACCAAGAAAAAGAAATGCAAAAAGGTAACACGGTTGTCTGAGGAGGCCTTACAGATAGTTGACAAAATTAAGAGAAGCCAAAGGCAAAGGAGAAAAGGAAAGGTATACTCATTTGAATG
Source organism: Giraffa tippelskirchi (assembly GCF_054371585.1). Lineage (NCBI taxonomy): Eukaryota > Metazoa > Chordata > Mammalia > Artiodactyla > Giraffidae > Giraffa > Giraffa tippelskirchi. The sequence continues at coordinate 85,839,952 of NC_137285.1, read as the reverse complement.
CAGAGTTCCAAAGAGCAAGGAGCGATCAGAAGGCCTTCTTCAGTGATCATTGCAAAGAAATAGAGGAAAACAATAGAATGTGAAAGACTAGAGATCTCTTCAAGAAAATTAGAGATACCAAGGGAATATTTCATGCAAAGATGGACACAATAAAGGACAGAAATGGTGTGGACCTAAGAGAAGCGGAAGATATTAAGAAGAGGTGGTAAGAATATACAGAAGAACTATACAAAAAAGATCTTCATGAGCCAGATAATCACAATGATGTGATCACTCACCTAGAGCCAGACATTCTGGAATGTGAAGTCAAGTGGGCCTTAGGAAGCATCACCATGAACACAGCTAGTGGAGGTGATGGAATTCCAGTTGATCTACTTCAAATCCTAGAAGAGGATGCTGTGAAAGTGCTGCACTCAATATGACAGCAAATTTGGAAAACTCAGCAGTGGCCACAGGACTGGAAAAGGGCAGTTTTCATTCCAATCCCAAAGAAAGGCAATGCCAAAGAGTGTTCAAACTACTGCACAATTGCACTCATTTCACATGCTAGCAAAGTAATGCTCAAAATTCTCCCCACCAGGCTTCAGCAGTACGTAAACCATAAACTTCCAGATGTTCAAGCTGGATTTAGAAAAGGCAGAGGAACCAGAGATCAAATTGCCAAAATCTGTTGGATCAACAAAAAAGCAAGAGAATTCCAGAAAACATCTACTTCTGGTTTATTGACTATGCCAAAGCCTTTAACTGTGTGGATCACCACAAACTGTGGAAAATTCTTAAAGAAATGGGATATCAGACCACCTGACCTGTCTCCTGAGAAATCTGTATGCAGGTCAAGAAGCAACAGCTAGAACTGGACATGGAAGAACAGACTGGTTCCAAATTGGGAAAGGAGTACATCAAAGCTCTATGTTGTCACCCTAATTATTTAACTTATGTGTGGAGTACATCATCCGAAAGGCTGGGCTGGATGAAGCACAAGCTAGAATCAAGATTCCTGGGAAAAATATCAATAACGTCATATACACAGATGATACCAATGCTCTGGCAGAAAGCGAAGAAGAACTAAAGAGCCTCTTGATAAAAGTGAAAGAGGAGTGAAAAAGCTGGCTTAAAACAACATTCACAAAATGAAGATCATGGCATCTGGTCCCACCACTTAATGGCAAATAGATGGGGAAAAATGGAAACAGTGACAGACTTCATTTTGGGGGGCTCCAAATCACTGCAGATTGCGACTGAAGCCATGAAATTAAAAGACCCTTGCTCCTTGGAAGAAAAGCTATGACCAACCTAGATATCATATTAAAAAGCAGAGACATTACTTTGCCAACAAAGTCTATCTAGTCAAAGCTATGGTTTTTCCAGTAGTCATGTATGGATGTGAGAGTTGGACTATAAATAAAGCTGCACACCGAAGAATTGATGCTTTTGAACTGTGGTGTTGGAGAAGACTCTTGAGAGTCCCTTGGACTGCAAGGAGGTCCAACAAGTCCTCCCTAAAGGAAATCAGTCCTGAATATTCACTGGAAGGACTGATGCTGAAGCTGAAACTCCAAACCTTTGGCCACCTGATGCAAAGAACTGACTCATTTGAAAAGACTCTGATGCTGGAAAAGATTGAAGGCAGGAGGAGTAGGGGATGACAGAAGATGAGATGGTTGGATGACATCACTGACTCGAGGGCATGAGTTTGGGTAAAGTCCGTGAGTTTGTGATGGACAGGGAGGCCTGGTGTGCTGCGGTTCATGGGGTCGCAAAGAGTCAGACACTACTGAGCGACTGAACTGAACCGAACTGAGTATTAAATTGCATGCTTAAACTACTGACTGTTAAAAGTTAAATGGGAATACGAAGCTGTTAAATGTTGGAATGGTAGAATATTTGAACGGAAGAGGACTTTGGAGATTAAGCAATTTGATTTCCCCACTTTACAAATGAATAAACTGAGAAATTTAATGATTACAACATATGTGCTTTATTCTGTCTTAGTGAAAGATATGACTAGAGAAGTTAAGTGCTCTATGCAAGGTTGCAAAGCTTTATGTCAGGAAGCTGCAATTCCACTCAAATTTATCTGACTCTAAAACCGATAGTCTGCTCATGACACTATTCTGCCTCTTGTAACAATCATCAGAAGCAAGAATCTGATTCACATGGATGTGAGAACAGAGAGCGCTTTAGAAAAGAGACAAAAGAAAAACAAAGCCTGAAATTGTGTAATATGGGCCTTCATGGAGCAGATAGGGAAAGGCTCTATCAAAGTGCCATTTTCAAAGTGCTCAAAATACAACTCCAGTCAAATATATGGTGACCATGTGCCAAAGATTTGTTTAACTCATTAATGATGGAGCCAGCAGGAATGTAAACCTGATTCAAAGAGCATTTTCAGAACAGGGTTTATATAGTCAGGAAAGTAATGATGAAACAAATTAGATAAAATTAGATTTTTAATGATATTTGTAACACAATAACACCATAATCTCTAGGTTCAATTAGTTTCCACTGGTAAAAATCATTTGTAAATTATCAGTCATCTAACTATACAAAGTTCTGGCCCTAATCAATAATAAATAGTAAATCAAAGGATTTTCCTCTAAAGAATTAGATAAGCCTTTGATAAACCTATTAGGAAATGCTCTAAAATGATTTTGAAATGACATATAGTCATCCTTTTTCCTTATTTCCAAGTTTTGAAACCATTTCATAGTAGCCTTCTTTGCTCAGGGAGAAGAGATCACTGAAGAGGGAAATACAGCCTATCTGTGGACCAGAATGAACAGTCTGGACCCCAAACTAGAGAAAAGTGTAATTACTTGGAGAAACCTCAATGGTTCATCAGTTTAAAAAAATGCGAACTCAGTGTTCTTCAGTCAAAATAATCTAGTTCAGTTTTCCTTGCCACACATGGCAAAAAAAAAAAAAAATGAGGCCAAAAGCCTGAACCAATCAAGCTAACCAGTTACTTGCATTTATTCAGAAAGAACATATCTGATCCAATTATGTAAACCTACACTCTACCCAGTCAGCCCCTCAGGAAGGCATAATTCAGTAAAAGCAGTTCTACAGAAAACCAATAATACGCTCTGAGATTCTGTTTTTTGATGGAAAGATAATCCATGGGGAGTTCGATTTCTGCATAAATGAGTGTAAGCACACCCGCGTTCCCTTCCAGTGCTCCTCACAGTATAGCTATGGACAGCTGTGGGTTTAAGGTTATGCAGCTTGACCAGCACTTGAGTGAGAGTTATTTCTTGATGCCAGTTAGGTATAGAGCCAAAGATACTAATAATGAGCTGTGCTGGGGATGGAGCTGACCTCCTCATAAAACCTGAGGAGCTAAACAAGAATAGGGAAATAAATTTATAGAGGCCCTGCTACCTCTTCCCAGAGATGATCCCCAGAAGCAACCTCATGCACATCCCTAAACCTACTCTGAAAGTAATTTTGTATACAACGGAACAGAGTCAATTGGACTCTACCACCTGGTAAAAAAAGAGTTCTGGCATCTCAATCATGTTCTGAGGGTAGTTAGTTTTTTCTAACTCAGTTTCCATCTTGCTTCTTGCCTCAAAATCTGTTCCTGTACTGAACGGTCCCTGAGCTTTTGACTTTTATTACCAAACGAGGTCCTTGGCAAATGTGACTTGCATGCTTTAAAATCATAAAGCTTGAAAGAATGAAAACTGATCTTTTTCTTTTATTTCAGCTGAGACAGAGTTGGAACTTTCTGAACACAACATAACCTGCAAAACAAAATAACATTCACAAAACCATACCAAAGAGCATTTATAAGTGTAGTCAATTTTTGATGTAACTTAAATAAGCTCAAAATAATATTATTCGTGGGAATTAAAATTCTTTGTCCTTTTTCTTATATTTACCTGGGGAACCATATCTGGAAAAATAAAACAAATCACCTTTTCTCCATCCTTAGAGTAGTTCTCCTTCCCCGATTCCTTTTCAACCTCCTATTCATTTTCCATAGCATGGGCTTTCAAAAAGATCCCAAAGATTTTCCTTTCTTCCCTCTATTTCAAAGTTAATGTGCTCAAAGGAAGCATCATATTCCTCTCATTATTGTCATCAGTTTACTTGCATTATTGTCCATACTACATCTTAGAGGAAAAACAGAGGTAAATGCCAACTTCATAAACACGTAACTATTTATTCAACAGCTAGTCCCAGACTAACGTACCTCTATATATTACCAGTGGAATTGAGCCCAATAATAGTAATTGCTTCTGAAAAGCAGACTGACAGAAGTCTGTTTTAGCTTCTCAATGACTTCTTCTTGTCTATGAGTATGTCTTTCTCTATGCCAACTAGGAAAGATGGAAACCTTTTTCTCAAAGTATACACAATAATTGTTAAGGAATTTGAAGAAATGAGATCACTGATCAAGATTCATTAGTTCCCTAGCAAACTCTGAACACTGATTGGCAATAAATACAGTAGCAAGCTTGAAACTTGATAGAATAGGACACAGACCAATCACAGGTAGCCACACGTGACTTGAATTTGAGGGCAACGTAATGCGGCATAATTTGAGGGATAAATTACAATGTTCCCAGCTTGTATACTCAATTTTTTAAAAATCCACATATAGTCTCTTTACCTCCTGGAATTTTGGGGTTTTTGTTTTTTTTTTTTTTTGTCTTAGGATTAGATAGACTTTCTCTAAATATGTAATGTATTCAATTTTCCTGCATATAAATATTAGTGTAATTCAAAATGATCTCCTTATTTCTGTAACAAAATTAGTGAGGAAAAAAACAACAGAGGACTTCCCTGGTGGTACAGTGGATAAAAATCTGCCTGCCAATGCAGGGAGGGAACGGGTTCAATCCCTGGTCCGGGAAGATTCCATATGCCTTGGAGCAACTAAAGCTCTGCACTGCAACTACTGAGCCCGAGCTCTAGAGCCTGTGAGCCACAGCTGCCGAGCCGGTGCGCTGTAACCGCTGAAGGCCCTGTGCCTAGAGCGGGGGCTCCGCGGCAAGAGAAGCCACCACAACGAGAAGCCCACGCACCGTAACAGAGCGTAGTCCCCTCTCTCCACAACCGGAGAAAGCCTGCACACAGCAACGAAGACCCAGCACAACAACAACAACAAAGTCAACAAAGAAATACGAGAATTTAAGAAGAGATGATATGTTTATGTTATTTTCCTTCTGTTCTGAAGGGGCAATCATAAACCAATTAAAAAAGTATACAGAGTGAAGTAAGTCAGAAAGACAAACACCAATACAGTATATTAATGCATATATATGGAATTTACAAAGATAGTAATGATGATCCTATATGCAAGGCAGCAAAAGAAACACAGATGTAGAGAACAGACTATTGGAGTCTGTGGGAAAAGGCGAGGGTGGGATGATTTGAGAGAATAGCATTGAAACATGTATATTATCATATGTGAAATAGATGATCAGTCCAAGTTCAATGCATGAAGGAGGGTACTCAAAGTCGGTGCTCTGAGATAACATGAGGAGGGGGGTGGGAGGGGGGTTCAGGATGGGGGACATATGTGCACCCGTGGCTGAATCATGTCAATGTATGGCAAAAACCAGCACAGTATTGTGAAGTAATTATCCTCCAATTAAAACAAATAAATTAATTTTAAAAAAGAAAAAAGCTTAATATATACTTGAAAGAAACCTCAGAATATTCAGTTATTTTAAAACACAATGATAAATCTCTGCGAAGTGTATAAGGTGAGGGGAAAAAACAGCTGAAATCTCTTAGAAAATCTCCCTGTAATTTAGCAATAGACTGTCCAACAGAGCAAAAAATAGGATAAAGAAAGTAATGAAAGACATTAAATAGGAAACAATTTAAAATTATGTTCAAGATCCAACTTCTAAGGATATCCATGATTCCTAGTTTTTCATTTGTTTTATTCTTGTATTTAAAAATGTCTTGTTTGTATTTAAAAAAAAAAAGTTTCATATGTAGGCTTTTGATTTTGCTATTGCCCAGATTAGCACTAAGTATGTGAATTAAAAGATTAGTCTGTACTTCAAAAAAAAGAAAAAAAGTATACTTTATCTTAAAGAAAACAGAACCTCCTGCTCTGTTTACTTCAGAATACTTATAATATACAGAAATGTTTTTAAGTTACTTTGAAGAAACAATTCTGTTCTCGTCTTCTTTCTCGCTATACTGGCTGAAGACCCGCTTCCTCCTTGGCATCGTGTCCAGTCACTATTGCCTCACTGGAGATTTTGCCAGCTGGAGAACCCTCAGAGAGTCTCTAAGCTAGGATTACTACTGTTGGTTCTCCCCTCACTAACATCCATAGAGAGGCCTAGACCACATACTTCCCCCTAAAATCTTGCCTTTTTTATTTCTTAAGCTATTTTTTAAAGCTCTGGATATCATTTATTAAGTTTATGAAATTGCAGACTTCTCAATTTCTAATATCTTTTCTTGCTGCAGCAAGATCTAATTCTGTTTTAATAATGTCCCATTTCTCAGTAAGTTTCCCTCTTTCATGCAGTCTCAGATGAGGGTTTTTTTCATTTTGTCTTATTGTTAACTTCAACTTGCCCCCTAGAGAGCAACACCTTTACTAACTCTGAGTATCTTTGTCCATTTTCCTTTATCTTTCCCATAATCCTGTGTGTACATCGTTTCTATTTTCCTTGTAATCAAACACCAAAAAGCATTCCTCAGCTCAAGTAGAAGGACAGTTTATTGAAAGGGCCCTGAGTATCTCAATTGAAGGAAGAATTGAACACTCAAGACAGGAAGTTAAGAAACCAGGACAGCTGAACGTAGAATGGCAGCTGGGACCTTCTTTTTAATTATCATGTTTCAGGTCAAATAGAAAAATGAGCCACTGTGCAACTGAAAAAGCATACTTGGAGAAAAAAAGACTAAAAAATGGAATTCACAATATGATCCCAGTTTTGGAAAAAAAATTAGGTATAGTGTTATCACAAATGAACAACATAGAAAATAACGATTTTGTTAATGCTCTATTTTGTTGTGAAATAAGCTCATAATATTTATCACACATGTGAGTACAATTTGAAGGTAGGGAGTTGTCGGTTTGGGCAGCTGTTATGTGCTGAGAGATTTATTGATGTTATCATTCTATACCATGAAACATTTTGTTGTCAAAGTACATGGTCATGATTAAAGAGCTTCCCTGGTGGCTGAGATGGTAAAGAATCCACCTGCAATGCAGGGGACCTGGTTCGATCCCTGGATCAGGAAGATCTCTTGGAGAAGGAAATGGCATTCACTCCAGTATTCTTGCCTGGAAAACTCCATGGACAGAGGAATCTAGTGGGCTACAGTCCCTGGGGGTAGCAAAGAGTTGGACACAACTGAGCAACTAACACTTCACTTTTCTTTTCACTTTCATTCAGTTCAATTCAGTCGCTCAGTCGTGTCTGACTCTTTGCCACCCCATGGACTGCAGCACGCCAGGCCTCTCTGTCCATTACCAACTCCCAGAGTTTGCTCAAACTCATGCCCATCAAGTCGGTGATGCCATCCAACCATCTCATCCTCTGTTGCCCTCTTCTCCTCCTGCCTTCAATCTTTCCCAGCATCAGAGTCTTTTCCAGTGAGTCAGTTCTTTGCATCAGGTGGCCAAAGTATTGGAGTTTCAGCATCAGCATCAATCTTTCCAAGGAATATTCAGGACTGATCTCCTTTAGGATGGACTGGTTGGACTTCCTTGCAGTCCAAAGGACTCTCAAGAGTCTTCTCCAACACCACAGTCCAGAAGCATTAATTCTTCAGTGCTCAGCTTTCTTTATAGTCCAGTTCTCACATTTATATATGACTACTGAAAAAAACCATAGCTTTGACTAGATGGACCTTTGTCAGCAAAGTAGTGTCTCTGCTTTTTATATGCTGTCTAGATTGGTCATAGCTTTTCTTCCAAGGAGCAAGGGTCTTTTAATTTCATGGCTGCAGTCACCATCTGCAGTGATTTTGGAGCCCATCTGCAGTGATTTTGGTTTCCGTTGTTTCCTCATCTATTTGCCATGAAGTGATGGGACCAGATGCCATGATGTTTATTTTTTGAATTCAGTGTTAAGCCAACTTTTTCACTCTTTCACTTTCATCAAGAGGCTCTTCCACTCCTCTTCACTTTCTGCCTCTTCACTTTCATTATATTTATCTATTTAGAAATGAATATGTATAATTTTATAATTTCAGAAGTTTGAAAATAAACCATCTCTCTGTCATGGGATTATGAAAAAGTAGCCTCTTAGAAAATCTTGTTCATCATAACCATCCTTTGTGTTTCTTAACAGTGGTGGTGATGAGCCAGTGTTCTCCTAGAAAGAAAGACTCATTGACACTGCAGCTTGTGCATTGCCTGAAATTGGCATAAACTTCACTGCCCCAAGAAAATTCAGTCTCTTTTCTTTTCCTGGCTCTCCTGCTACAGAAAGAACTGACTTCTTTAATGCCCTATTTCCGTCTATTATTCTGCTACCCTTTCCATGCAGTTCCCACAGGAACTCAGTTCTGGAAGACTCCATTCTTTCTCCAAAAGTGTTTAGTTGGATCATGAGGACAGGGGTTGTTATTGCTTTTCATGGGACAGGAAAGGGAATTATGACTGTCTCAGCAGGAAAATAAAATTTTACGGTGGGTAATATTGGTTAGAGAACAGCATAAACAAGAAACAGCAGTTAGTTTTTAATGCAATTCAAATATGTTGCCAGGGAGAAGACATTCTCAGTCTGTACTAAGATAAAAAGGATGTAGACAGTATATACAAAATAATTCCATTTGCAAAAAATATATATTTTATTACTATCTTTGATTTGAATAACCCTAAATATTTTTGTTGTTGTTGATTAGTGTTTCTAGCCTTTTTTTTTCTTTCTGTAAATAAACTTGTGGTATTTGACACATTAAAATTGTAAAAAGATAACTGCAGGTGGGTTCCATATTGGCAGGAAGGCACGACATACACACAAATACCCTGCTGCATTTTCTCAATTTACCAAGCCAGGATTTCAGAAGTCATGGAAGTGAAGTAACTGCATAGAGCGAGAACAGATGCGACTCACCTTGGCCTGGGTTTTCCCTCACCCCTGAGTTCCCTACAGGGTACACAGATGGCCTGCAGCATTGCTGGCCAGAGAGAATCCTAACAGAGCCGGGAAAAAAATAAAAAGAGTTAAATTCTTGCTGTGCCACTGTCACACTTGATGTGACTCTGATCGTTAGTTTGGTCCTAAGACACGGTTCAGAAATCCATTTCCCCCAGTAACACTGACACAGAATCCAAAAGTTCCCTTAAGTTCATTGCAGTCACTTATAAATATGTATAGCACCTTTAAATCTGCCATTATCCTAGTCAATCTAAGTGTTCCATTAACCCCAGAGTACATGCACAATACTATCCTAGATAAAACATTATCTAGATTATGCTAGATAACACTACTATCCAGATACATTATCCTAGATAAAACGAGGTGGGGGCCAATGACTTTGCCATGTACCCCTCCATAAAACCTTGCCTCAGCTTTTAGGGGTTTTATACTGGGTAATCTTTACTACCCACAGTGAAATCCCAGGATTCCTCGTACCTAGCATGTTTCCTGACCTGACTCTTTTTTTCAGTACTTCATTCCCTTTGTGCTCTTCTAATCTGTCAAGTGGCTCCAGCAGGACTTTGAAAGTTCAGCATGTCCCCGGAAGACAGAGCAGTCCTTGTCTTAATGCACCATCAATTGGCAACGGTACGCTTTCATCTGAGGATAAGTGCGAGGTGGTGATTGGCTGGAGACAGAACATGGTTACCCATCATTACTGAAAAAATATCTTGACTAATTCATAGTGGTTAAACACCATGAAAGTTGTTACGTACCTCAAAAGTGATGCCACTAAAGTGTGCTATAGCTTTTTGCTTTGGAAAAAAAATTTGAAGTGAACAATATGATTCCTCTAATGTAAAATAGTGAGTAAGTATTACCTTTTGTGGAGAAGGCAATGGCACCCCACTCCAGTACTCTTGTCTGGACAATCCCATGGACGGAGGAGCCTGGTAGGCTGCAGTCCACAGGGTCGCGAAGAGTCGGACACGACTGAGCGACTTCACTTTCACTTTTCACTTTCGTGCATTAGAGAACGAAATGGCAACCCACTCCAGTATTCTTGCCTGGAGAATCCCAGGGACGGAGGAGCCTGGTGGGCCGCCGTCTATGGGGTCGCACAGAGTCGTACACGACTGAAGCGACTTAGCAGCAGCAGCAGCAGCAGCATTACCTTTTGTCCATCTGTGTTTTCTACTTTTTCTTAAATAAACCTCTATTCCTTCCACCATTTTGAAAATCTGAAAGATAATATCATATCTTTGAGAGTGAACTTGATATCAGTGCTGCCATTAGCCAACATTGATTATTTCTAAATAACCTTGTTAAACATACGGCTACTTTCACAGTGCTTGGAGCATACACCCTCCATCAGGAAATGAACACCACCACCCATACCAGACTCTGTGAGGACCAGAGCAAGGAATGAAGTCATGAGTCTGCTGTGTGCTCATATAAAATATCTTTCTTTTCCTCATTTTTAAAAACTCCCATGGCTTCAGCAACCTTTACCACTAAACAGAAAGCCCCTACTCCCTTTTTGTTTCTCTTTCCTAACGCAGCAAGAGCTACTCCTCACTCCCCTTTAGATATTCAATTCTTTCTGATATTCTTCTGTAATTCCCTAGTTACAGCTCTCTCTCTCTCTTTCTCTATTTCTTTCTTTCTTCCTCTCCCTCTTCCTCTCTTTCTTTCGCTCTCTCTTTTTCTTTCTTTCTTTGTTTCCCTCTCTCTTTCTCTCTTTCTTTCTTTCTAGCTTCCACATGCCACTTAGGTAGTCCTATTCTTTTCTCTAACTATGTGGAACCAACGCTTTTTACTGGATTCCGAAGGCACATCAAAAGGCAGTGACTGACCAGAGGCATGAAGAGGATGCAAGACTGCTTCCTCTCTCAAGAAAATGTCTTAATTTCATTAGCTGAGGTTAAAATTGACGATAAGAAGAGACATCACCAACTTGTCAATGCACTCCCCAAAAGCTATGCTACTGAAAATATATTTATTTATAGATGATTCATATGGGGAAATCCAAGACACCAATAGTAAGAATGTGTCATGCCATTTTTATAAAAAGAGATACTTTCACATTCTTTAAGTAAAGAGACATAATGAATAAATTTATTTCATTTTTATTATCTACAGTTTCTAATTATCTTCAAATAAACATGCATCATGGATGGTTTTAAATTCCAATGGTGAAATGTTACCTCTGAATAGAGCATATCGTATCTGGTTATGATAATAATCACAAATAAATGGTCTATTGAACAGATCATGACCAGTAAGCATTTGTTAACCTCAGGTTGCTGGCAACAGAGAAGGCAATGGCACCCCACTCCAGTGCTCTTGCCTGGAAAATCCCATGGACAGAGGAGCCTGGTAGGCTACAGTCCATGGGGTCGCTAAGAGTCGGACACGACTGAGCGACTTCACTTTCACTTTTCCCGTTCATGAACTGGAGAAGGAAATGGCAACCCACTCCAGTATTCTTGCCTGGAGAATCCCAGGGACTTGGGAGCCTGATGGGCTGCCATCTATGGGGTCGCACAGAGTTGGACACGACTGAAGCGACTTAGCAGCAGCAGCAGCAGCTGGCAAAACCTGAGTGCCTGGCAGTGGGGTCTAGGAATTCCACACCTAAGCTCCTCTAGACTTTCCTTTCCTTGGCTTTCAAATTTCCCAGGTCAAGTAGCCTCTACCACCCCAGTGAAAGTCCAGACTTCCTTTTCTTATCCCTTTTCATTCTATAACAAACCAAACTCTCTCTTCCTCGCTTCCCATTTCTTCTTGATTTTCTCCTACCATTTCCAGACAGATCCACTATCATTTTTAAATGTCCGCATGTCCCTTCAGGTGAGACCCAGTGCTTTCTGCCTCATATAAGGTCAGCACTGTTTGACCCTAGGATAAAATAAGTGGAAGTGCCTGCTCTGAACAAGAAACAGAATTGTTCCCCGTGTTTTCTCCCAAGAAAAAAAGTCTTAATATGATTAAATCTGTTTACAACAGAACGTAAAGAAAAAACAGTACCTCATTAATAGATCATTCTAATCAGACGCCTCCGAAATATATTTCTAGCTCATTGATTACAGGAAAAAGCAGAACACAAACTATAGTCATCAAAAAAGTGATTTCATATTTTTTAAAAAGAAATACTAAGAATGCTATCTTTGTGGAAATGAATTAACTTCTATTTGTTTTTTTTTTTTAATTTTTAATTGGAGGATACCTGCTTTACACTGTTGTGTTAGTTTCTGTCATACAACAACGTGAATCAGTCATAAGTGATATATCCTCTGTATTGCTCATCCTGTTCACAACACCAGTTACCTCACTGTTTGCACTGTCCGCACTGTTCGCTGAACCCAGGACAGGCAAGAGGCTGGAAGGAGACTCAAGGAGCCATAGGAACTGCAGACACATTTAGTCTCTTCTGGCTGTCGCAGCCAGCTCCAGGAGCAGACATAACATCGCACAACATAACCGCACACAACCTCTCTGCTGGCTGACGCAGCAGCAGTAGCAGTGAAGATGCTATATGCGCTCCCTCATGGCGGACCCAACGGACACAGCCGGGACGCAGCAGTAACGCTGCTGCTGCTGAAGGCGGAGCTCATACATGCCTACAGCACGAACTAGTTCCGACTAATCCGGTGCCTCGTGAGGCACAAGCACAGTGCTATAAATAATCTCAGCTGTTACCTAGCCAGTATTTACAAAACGTGGAGGAAGAGAGCCTGAACCTGCCATCTTGGCTAATTTCTTCTCTCCCCACACCCTCCCTGTTGAGCTGCCTTCGCACCAGCCCTATTCCACCTCTCTAGGTCATCACAGAGCAGCAGGCTGAGTTCCTTGTATTACACAGCAGCCTCCCAGTAGCTAGCTATTTTACGCACAGTGGAGAAGGCAGTGGCACCCCACTCCAGGACTCTTGCCTGGAAAATCCCCTGGACGGAGGAGCCTGGTAGGCTACAGTCCACGGGGTCGCTAATAGTCGGACATGACTGAGCAACTTCACTTTCACTTTTCCCTTTCATGCACTGGAGAAGGAAATGGCAGCCCACTCCAGTATTCTTGCCTGGAGAATCCCAGGGACGGGGGAGCCTGGTGGGCTGCCGTTTGTGGGGTCGCACAGAGTCGGACACGACTGAAACGACTTAGCAGCAGCAGCAGCAGCAGCAGCAGCAAAGTGTTATATTTCAATGCTGCTCTCTCAACTCATCCCACCCTCTCATTCCCTCGCTGTGTCCACAAGTCCACTCTCCACATCTGTGTCTCTATTCCTGCCCTGCAAACAGATTCAGCAGTACCATTTTTCTAGATCCCATGCATATGTGTTAATATGTGAAATTTGTTTTTCTGTTTCTGATTTACTTCACTTTGTATAACAGGTTCCAGGTTTGTCCACTTCAGTTCAACTGACTCAATTTCATTCCTTTTTATGGATGAGTAATATTTCATTCCATATATGTACCACAACTTCTTTATCCATTCGTTTATCGATGGACATCTGAGTTGCTTCTCCGTCCTGACTATTGTACATACTGCTGCAATGAACACTGGGGTATATGTATATTTTTGAATTATTGCTTTCTCAGGGTATATGCCCAGTTGTAGGATTTCTGGGACATAAAAATCTACAAATAATAATAAATGTTGGAGGCCATGTGGAGAAAAGGGAACCCTCCTGCACTTTTGGTGGGAATATAAATTGATACAGCCACTATGGAAGACAGTACGGAGATTCCTTTGAAAACTAGGAATAAAACTACTATATGCACTCTTATTTGTTGATTTTATGTCAGTAAAGCTGGGGATGGGGAAGAAAACAGCCAAATTCTTGGTGTGCCACTGCCTTTCACACACTGGCATAAGTCACCATTCACACTAAAAGCTAAGGATCCATGCATTTTGTAAATTAATTAGTAGACTTTATAAAACAGTCTTAGGTTTACAGAAAAATTGAAAACAAAGAGTTGTCCAATCCTTACATTTTTGTTTCAAGAAATACTCAATCACATCAGCTTCTCCAAGAGAACTGAAAATATATGTTCACATAAAAAGGTTCATAGCAGCATGATTCATTAAAGCCAAAAAGTGGAAACTACCCAAATACCTGTCAAGTGATGAATGGAAAAACAAAAGGAATATCGTTGTTTAGTCACTAATTTGTGTGCCATTCTTTTGTGACTTTATGAACTGGAGCCTGTCAGGCTCCTCTGTCCGTGGGATTTCCCAGGCAAGAATATTGGAGTGGGGTGCCATTTCCTTCTCCAGGGGATCTTCCTGACCCAGGGATTGAACCTGCACCTCCTACATTGGCAGATGGACTTTTTACCACTGAGCCACCAGGGAAGCCCAGTATTAGGACTACTGTCCCAACTTTATTGAAACCTAACTAATCACTTTGAATTGGTGTGTCTGTTCCAAGGAGCTGCTTCTTTCCCGCTCCCAGCATCTCTGCCCCTGAACCTGTGCTTGGAGAGAAGGTGAGGTTAGTGTCCATGCTGCGTTCCCCAGGATGCCACAGTCTCTCTCTGATGAAGCTCAACTTTTCCTTGAGGTTTTGCCACTCTTTTGTGTATTGTTAGCTAGATATTTAAACTTAACTCCCTCTTTAGGTGAACTCATTTCTTTACTATTGTATCTAATATGTGTACTAATATATCACATGCAGAACTGATACTGTCTGCCAGATCTCAGAGGCATAATAAATGACAACGACTCATTAGAAGCAGGGAGAAAACTGCCAATTTTAGTAAAAAAAAAATCTGTAGCTAATTAATCTCCATTAGAGTATAAGAGATAGGCATTACATTAATAGAATGCTTCTAAAATCACTTCACAAAAAAAAGATGTTCATAGTTTGTCACAAAGGGAAAAACAGGACACAAACAATATGCACAGTGTGATTCCATTTTTGTACAGAGTTATCTATGTTGCTATCTCTAATTAGTGCCATAGTGAATTATTTTCTTCTTTTGATCTTACCTATTTTCTACTCTTTGTAAATTGCACATACAGGTTTCACATAATTCTTACAGTTTGAAAATAAAGTGGTACCAACCATATCTCTGAGACGTTTGTAATGACTCTAATCTGATCATCCTACACAAACATTTATTAGGCTGGGAGTGGATATACAACCCTTTCTCAGTACTTGCAGGTAGCAGGGAGTCACAAGAGGCAGGGAGAGGAGGGAGAGACTGAAAGTCACACAGGTGGGCTCTGCCCTCTAAGAGCTTATGTTCTGACAAATGGATGCTCTGCATCTGAGATGTGGCTGACATCTTAGCAGACTAAACTGCCTGCCATTTGATTCAGTCATTCTTTTATTAGGGCTTCCCTGGTGACTCAGAAGGTAAAGAATCTGCCTATAAAGTGGGAGACCTGGGTTCGATCCCTGGGTTGGGGAGATCCCCTGGAGAAGGAAATGGCAACCCACTCCAGTATTCTTGCCTGGAAAATCCCATGGACAGAGGAGCCTGGTGGGTTACGGTCTATGGGGTTGCAAAGAGTTGGTCACAACTGAGAGACTAACACTTTCATTCTTTTGTTTATTTTTAAATATTTATTTGGCTGCACTGGGTCTTAGTTGCATCATGTGGGATCTTTTTAGTTGTGGCATGTGGGATCTATTTCCCAGATGAGGGAACAAATCCTCCCCCCCTGCATTAGGAGCTCAGAGTCTTAGCCACTGGACCTCCAGGGAGGTCCAAACTTTCATCCTCCTCTTCAGTTCAGTTCATTTCAGTCATTCAGTCGTGTCTGACTCTTTGTGACCCCATGGACTGCAGCACGCCAGGCCTCCCTGTCCATCACAAACTCCCAGAGCTTACTCAAACTCATGTCCATCAAGTCAGTGATGCCATCCAACCATCTCATCCTCTGTCTTCCCCTTCTCCTCCTGCCTTCAATCTTTCCCAGCATCAGGGTCTTTTCAAATGAGTCAGTTCTTCACATCAGGTGGCCAGAGTATTGGAGCTTCAGCTTCAGCATCAGTTCCTCCAATGAATATTCAGGACTTATTTCCTTTAGGATGGACTGGTTGGATCTCCTTGCAGTCAAAGGGACTCTCAGAAGTTTTCTCCAACACAACAGTTCAAAAGCATCAATTCGGTGCTCAGCTTTCTTTATAGTCCAACTCTCACATCCATACATGACTACTGGAAAAACCATAGCTTTGACTAGACGGACCTTTGTTGGCAAAGTAATGTCTCTGCTTTTTAATATGCTGTGTAGGTTGGTCACAGCTTGTTTTCCAAGGAGCAAGTGTCTTTTAATTTCATAGCTGCAGTCACCATCTGCAGTGATTTTGGAGCCCAAGGAAATAAAGTCTGCCACCGTTTCCATTGTTTCCTCATTTATCTATTCATCTGTTCTTTTCTTAAGCAACATTTATTGAATGGTCAGTCCTGAGGACATTGTCCCTGTCTTCAAGCAGTTCACATGAACATTTACTTTTTTTGCCCACTTTTCATGTGAGCACAAAACATGGCTTGCTTTTCTGGGGTTCCCTGTGCCAGCTTCATCTTGGGGTTCATTTATGACTGCCATTAGATCCTGAACAAGCTGCCAGAACAGGATGTGTTGTTAAAGGTAGATCCTGGTAGAGAGACAAGACCCAAAGGAAAAGAAACTCCTTAAGACACATGTCCTAGACATCTTCAGTTCCTCCCCCACACTCACCCCGTCTGTGGGGACAAATGAAAAGATCTTAACATTAATAAGAAAATATTTTTTACTCATATCCCACTTCCTGCCCACATGAGATCCCTAATGACTGCCCGACCCCCACCCCCTACCCGCATCCCCCTGCTACTTCCTCAACCCTCAAGGCAGAGCTGGCCTCAGGGGAGTTCAAGGATAGGTCTGCATCCGTCCTCCCTGTCTACTGTCCTCCACTGCCCATCAGGTGCTGGGGGCACCTCAATACTGTATGCACCCCCAGGGGCCTCTGAGGCAACTCCAGGCTACTAAAAATATGTTAAAGCCAACTTTATGTAACTTTAATTTTTGAAACTATGCTTAAAAAGATTTAATATTAGAGAAATTCATAGTGACACTTTTGCAAACTGGAAAACATATTTAGTATTAAGAAAATAATATTCCAACCCCAATTTACAAATCTGCTCAAGATGAATTGTATAGGAGGTTTGCTCAAAACAAGTTTCACTCAGGGTTAAAACAGCAAAAGAGCAATTACAGAGAGCTGTAAACCTGTACGTGATTCTACTGTAGCCCTGCCCTGAGCCATGCTTAGGGGACGAAGAATAAATAAGTCATCTGGGTGATGCTCTCGAAATGCGTCCCTCTGGAATATAATCCACATCTGCCAAGGAGCAGTTTTATGTGTGCATTTAGTGTTTGTGCATTTTTTCTACTTGTAGGAGAAACCAGTGGAAACTAAAATGGCAAGGGTCAATTATTCATCTCTCTCCTTCCCACAACATAAAAATATAATCCCAAAATGAAATGTCTCACAGATTTATCTCATAGACATCCAGCAACTTACCCATACTTGCACAATCCCCAGCCTAAACAGTTTTCTCACTTGTGGCATTTCATTTCTTTGTTCCTCTAAAAAATTGTATTGAATTTTTCCTCTGGAAAATAAAATATACTTCCAAACTGAAAGTTTCAATGTTCAAGGCTATGCGACTCCTTTGGTATAAAAATGAAATTTAAGAAAATTCAAGACCCTTCTAGGCTGTATTGTTCCTAGAATAACATATCACAAAAGTTTCTCAGTATCTTTGATGTTACAAAGTAACTCTAAAACTGCTGTGAATTTGAACATGAACTATTACATAGGCATGTGCCTATCAACTGTGAAAAACAACAAAAAGGTGTATTTTAATCACATCAGATGTAAAATTGTTGGTGCAAGACCACCAAATTATGAATTGCAAAACAAGTAGTTTTATAGTTCTTAGCTAACCATGCACCTTCAGACTATCAAGAATTAGAGCAGGAGATAAGTATTTGTGAGAGCTTTCCCTACCCATGGGAGGGATGGCATATCCTTTCCCTGAGGCCAGTGAAGAATGGCTTCTGGAACTAAATATACCTGCTATGAGTTAGGAAAACATGGTATCGGTATCCGACTCATGAATGAGGAATCGAAAGACTGAGATGCTAGTTGGATTGACCTATAGTCAGTTTCTGGAGTTGCAGTTTCTGGAAACATTTGGGGAGTAAATGAACTCCCATTCATGATGTGTCAACGCTGCAGATTTCCTATGGACCATGTAAGAGAATGAAGGAGCACAATCATAGCTTCCTTTAGATTGTATCCCACAAGTTCTGCTTTTTAGTATGCTAGTTAATATGTGTGTGTATATATATATATATATATATATATATATATGTATGTATGTGTGTATATATATATATGTGTGTGTGTGTGTATATATATATATGTATATAAAAGTGGTAAGTGTTAGTCCCTCAGTAGTATCTGAAACTTTGAGACCCTATGGACGGCAGCCGGCCAGGCTCCTCTGTCCATGGACTTCTCCATGCAAGGATACTTGCGTTGGTAGCCATTTCCTTCTCCAGATATATATATATATATATATTGGAGAAGGCAATGACAACCCACTCCAGTACTCTTGCCTGGAAAACCCCGTGGATGGAGGAGCCTGGTAGGCTGCAGTCCATGGGGTTGCGAAGAGTCGGACATGACTAAAGAGACTTAGCAGCAGCAGCAGCAGCCCCCAGTTCTTTCCTGAGACCCTCTTCCAGTTGGAATCTACCACAAATAATTAAGGCTTCAGTTTTCCTCTAACCCCTGGTTGACTGACTGACTTTCTGCGGCTGAATTTAGTATTGGATAGGACTGGATAGGAGTAGATTGGATTTCACTCCCCCTCTTGAGGACAGAATTCATCGGCTTGCTATTCTCACCTACCCCACCATAAGAAGGGGCATTCTCCAACAGTCCCACAGTCGTGTTTTCCTCTGTGTTTATCCCAATCCTTTCTTGTCTCTTTACACTGCAGTTGTGGGCTGCCTCCTGCTCTAGTATTTGCCTGGAGATAAACTATAGTTCTATGAGTTTGCTCTGGTCAGTGAGTAAGTTTCAAAAGCTTCTGACAAGAACTTTCTTCTGTTTGATACTTTCCTAGGCTGTTGCTTCAGAGATGGGATGTAGACCAAGCATTTCTCCCTGCCAACCTGTGTTTCCTCAGCTGTTTGAGTTCTCCAGACTTTAAGAAACCTTTTCAGTGAAATGCTTCTCTTTTTCCAATCTTTTCTCTTCCTGTACTGACTCCTCTATGATGTCCATTGCCCATGGATGTTTCTTTGCCATTTCCTCAGAGTTAGGTGAATTTGGATTCCTGTTTGTTTTTCATTTCTACTTGCGTTATTAGCAATCCCATTCATTTACTAACCAATATGAAATTAACACTTTGCCAGATGGAAGTGTCATTTTCTCTCTTTCCCATTGTTTTATGTATTAGTTATGCTTTATTTGTTGCAAGTTATAAATGCCCATATATTAAGAGAAAAGAGAGATTATATTAGTAGGACACAGAGTAATCTCTAAAACTGAAAAGGAATTGAACAACAAAGCTGAGGAAAGAGAAGAGTATGGGCTGCTCTGGGCTCTCAGCAGCAGCTGTTGGGTGTGTCTACCCTAGCTCAGGAGTTCCCAGCGGGTGGGAGGAACTCTGTGCACAGACAGTTCCACCACAGGGTTATCTGCAATAGACGGGGGTGGGGGGAGGAAAGGACCCAAGTGTACAACAGTCACCCCTACTGCTTAAGTCAACTTTTGCAAATATAGAACAATGAGCTACTGTGAGACCATTTCAAATATTTATGAAAACTCTGTGAAAACATGGAAAATGCTTATGGTAAAATATAATGTGAAATGCCATTTATGAAATATAAAAACCTATGCATAACAAACCTATCATTTGTGATAAAAATGAAGAAAGTATACACATCATATTTATGTAACTGTATTTAAAATATCTGTTGAAGGATACACAAAAAGTTAATGAGTGGTTATCTATTGGGATCAGAGAAGGCAATGGCACCCCACTCCAGTACTCTTGCCTGGAAAATCCCATGGGCGGAGGAGCCTGGTAGGCTATAGTCCATGGGGTCGCTAAGAGTCAGACACGAGTGAGCGATTTCACTTTCACTTTTCCCGTTCATGCACTGGAGAAGGAAATGGCAACCCACTCCAGTATTCTTGCCTGGAGAATCCCAGGGGTGGCGGAGCCTGGTGGGCTGTCGTCTATGGGGTCGCACAGAGTCGGACACAACTGAAGCGACTTAGCAGCAGCAGCAGCATCTATTGGGATTAGGGGTAGAACTGAGCAGATATTGTGCACAAATGAGCAAAATAATTTATCATATATCTTCTCTTAATTTTTCAACAATATGACTGTATTACTTAGTCAAAGCATCACACATGTATATATATGTGTATACACATATATATGTATGTGTGTGTATGTTTGTGTGTATATATATACGCACATATATTTATGAAAGGCAATATACCAATATGGTTAAGAGTAGATAATTTTCTTATTTCCACATATCATCCAGATATCCTCTAAAGAAAAAAAAAATGTTTCTTTGACAAGAGAGGAAGCCAAATATTTTGTCCAGTTTTTTTTTTTAAACTAACTCCTTGTCAGA
The DNA here is from genome assembly GCF_054371585.1 of Giraffa tippelskirchi. Taxonomy (NCBI): domain Eukaryota; kingdom Metazoa; phylum Chordata; class Mammalia; order Artiodactyla; family Giraffidae; genus Giraffa; species Giraffa tippelskirchi. The sequence goes on along the minus strand of NC_137285.1, from coordinate 85,819,217 downwards.
CAAGCTAGTGTGAATAAAGTTCTAAGAAAGGATAAGAAAACTATCATTTGTGGAGTTCAAAGAAGTGTCAATAACTATGCGAAGGACACCACAAGTTTTTCTCTTGGGCAACCAAGCCAGAGCATCAGGGAGGACTCTAAACAGAACACTGTTTCCATGAGGCTCTGTCATCTAGTGCTAAAGACTGTGCTCCTCAAACCTGATGATCTGCATCAGTTATTTGGGAACCTGGTCAAAATGCAGATTCCAGTCCTAAAGATCTGGGGTGGGGAGGGGGCTGTGATTCTGCATTTCCAACAAGCTCGCAAGGGATACAGACGCTGCTGACTAGCAGACCATGCTTTTGAGTAGCAAAGGTCTGCTGTCAGTACCCCTAACTGCTTTAGGAGTGTATATAAATACTTCTAATGCAGCTGGGTCCCCACTTGTAACTGGATCTCAGAGCAGCCCACAGGCAGAAATGATTAGCGATATTATTTACTTTACTTAAAACTTTTAATTTAGAGAAAAATAAAATAAAAATAAATATGAGATAGCAAACAAAAAGATGTCGTTTTATGGTCCTTGAAACATCTTGTAAAATAGCTTGGTAAAAGTTGACTGCTTTGGAAAAACAAGTACCCCGCTGTCCCAGCCTGGGACTGGGTCTTTAACAGCACTTAGGTGGAAGAAGAAATTCTCGCTCTCATGGAATTAGGAGTCCTCAGCAGCCAGATATGGTGCCACTGAGACATTTAGCTTCTAGTCTAAGCTCGGACATTTGGGAGCAGCATTCCTTTGGCCAGTCATTTCAGCCTCCGAGCATCCGGATTCCTCATTTGTAAAGTGTGGCTGCTGAGCTGCTGGTGAGAATGTCTGGGCTGGGACTTCTGAAGCCGATGAGGAGAAACCCTACAGTTCGCGTTAACAATTGGCCAAATGACGTTTAACTCTGTGCAGCTGCCAGAGTTAAGGCACATTTCAATTACTGCCACCAGCAGAAGAGAGTCATTCCAAAAACGCCAGGCAGCACCTCCGTTTACTCTTCAAACAAATGGTTGGGTTTAGCAAACAAAGCTTTGATTAGAGGCCATTATGGAGTATCAGTTATTGTGAGTGTTTAATTTTTATAGATATGCTTGAATTTTATTACGTAAGCATTCCACATCTGTGACTAAAACCCAGGGCTTTCATATGCTAAGGCCTGTGATCAAAGCATACTATGTGGTTCTAATTAACCCTTCCTCTTGAAATTAATAATTACTACTATTACTTATTAAGTAATCCCTTCTGTGCCAGCTGCTTTACAGGCATTTGTCTCCATTTACTCTCACAGCATCGGCAATGAGATAGGCATTGCTATGCCCATTTTATAAATAAGAAAGCAGACTCAGGAGGTTAATTAACTGGGCAGAGGTTGTATGGTTGGTTGAGCTCAGTTTTGAACTCTGCTCTGACTTCTTGGCTCTTAACCTCTAGCTCATTTAAAGCAGAAACGAAGGACAGTCAGGAATTCGCCAGCTGTTCATCACTCAGAAATCACCCGGTATTCCACCTGCAACTACCACACACACACAGTCAAGTGTGAAGTCAGTCTGTGAGCAGCCGTGACTATATCGCACCCTTGGTGAGAAGAGTCACAGTGTGAGTGCCACGTCAGGTACTTTTAGAATATTTGTCAAAGAATGAATAATCCGGTATACAATCGTTTTTATATTATCAGTTTTATACTTCTCTTTGGATGCATATAGTTAAGGTTTCAATATGTACCCAAACAAGTATGCTTGCTGTCATATATACACATATGTTAGATATTGGATATCTATGAATTCAATTATTTCCTGTGTGTGCTTAGCTTGAGGGTCATAGGTCTGTGCATAGATCTTTTCTGATTGTTTTTGAAAAACAAAGTTAACAGACTGATAAATAATCTATATCATATTTCATAGGTACCATAGTGACATCTTGTGGGAAAAGCAAGCTGAGTTGCCACTGTGTGTTTCTGAATGTTGCAAAACCACTTTGTCTCTTTATGAAGTGGACATTGTCATCAGACTCCATTTGATCATAGAAATACAGCTTGGTCCTATACAAATTTAAGATAACAGCATTTCATACCCATTTCCAATACACTGAAAAATAATAAACTCTTTCTGAATCATAAGTCGTCTAAACTGATAAAGTTGTGAGACATGATACTGAGAGAAACACCGCATGAGTTTTGTATCTGTAGACATTTAAAAACGTATCTTGTTTCTGTTTCCAGAATGTAAATGAAAATTTCCTCTGGGAATGATTCAAAATAATTTAATGTAAAAGCAGAGAGTATTAAATTTTCTCCACGATAGAATTCTTATTTCCCCAGGATATCTTTTAAAGGATTCAAAAAATCAAGACGTATTAGCACAAGATTGTTTACCAAGTACAAAGCAAGTAACTGATTATTTACTGAGTGCTCACTATGTACAAGGCATTATGAAAACTTGCTCTTTTTTTTTTCCCTTACTGAAACCTATTGCTTTTATCAGCTGGCTAGAGAATGTTTGTTAACGAGGCTGAGGGTTGATTTTATTCACATGGGCATGGATTTTCTTGTTTTGCTTCCTGGTAAATACAGTTGACACTAGGTAACTAAGATGGATTGATTCCAGGGCACACACACACACACACACACACACACCTTTCCCCACAGATACCAAAATCCATAGATACTCAAGTCCCTTATATAAAAGGACAAAGGACAGTTGGCTGTCCATACCTGCAGGTTCAACCAATTGCAGATTGAAATTCACAGATGGGGAAACTGCAGTTACGGAGGGCTGACTGTAGTATGACATAGTGGAAAGACAGTGGTCTTTTAAATCAAATACTGAATGTGTTCCTTTTCTCTCGCTTGAACCAGGTCCTAGATACACACACATTTTTTTTCCTTACTCTCTTATTTATCCATTATGCGTGCGTATTCTTTTACTAGTATTTTTTAATACTATGAGATATTTTTAAGTTATTACTTTAACCTGGGAAGACAAAGCAAATATTCTATATTTTTATTATATTTAATCTATATAATAAGTCAGAACAGATGTAGTTACTGACTGTAAAAGGGCCACTACCAGATAAACTCATTTTATTTTCACCTCCTTTATTATCTACTTACTGTTTATCACCACTAGAGGGCATCTGAAAACTGAGCTAAGGACAACGTAATGCCATGAGTAAAACAAGCCAAAAATTAGACTACATCTTCCATCAAAAAAACTAATTGTTGTTTTGCGGCATAGATATTCAAAAATTGTTTGATGATAGTTTTATAATCAAGTTAGTAAACATGCATGCACTTCCTACTAAAATGTTGAATTAAAACACTTCCTTTTCTTTTCAATGCAATACAACAGTTAATTCTGTAATTAGAATTAAATTTGCAAATGCCAAGTATAATAATGGCAATAATGCATCAATTTGCATTTTCAACTACGTCTGCCTACATCTTAAAGGTTGGTACACAATTACAAACAATTAAATATCTAGAAATGAATGCAGAATTAGCTAGGCAAGACTGCTCTCAATTATTATTACAAATCTCCAGGAGGTAATCACTTTTAGCATATTTCATCCAACAATGTCTTCAGTACCTACTGTGGGTCATTGTCAGTGTTCCGGATTCACTGTCAAGGAGCTCTTCTAGTAGAAAAAGTAGACACGTAGACGGGCTGTAATCATCAGCGTGCTGATGGAGCACATACAGCAAGAGCTGGGAATCAGAACATGGAGGGAGAGCGCCAGCCTGTCCAGGTACTGTCCTTTTCCTGGTTGGTGCCTGTCCCATACCACAGAGATCTCAGATAAAGATAAGGCTGATGTGCAAATGTGATTTCAAATCCTTTCCCATACTCTTACTAACCTTATGACCCAAGGCAAGTCTTTGAGCCTCTCCAAGCTCTGATTCTCCCTAAATAAAGAAGTAATAACACTGGCACGGCCTACCATAGAGGATTGCTGGGAGGGCCAAAGATAGCGTCTATGATGTGCCTGATACAGCAACTGGCACACAATTTTTGAGAGATGTCATTACTATTATTACGTTCATGTTATGACTGATAGACTTAGAACAGACTCCATAGTCCCAGGTTGGAGGTGACCGGGATGACACAGAGGATTAGCTTTCACTGTGTCATGACAGATGAGGTCTGCTGGAGAGAATGCCAGCATCCTCCGCATCAAGAGCAGGACTGATCTTTACACACAAGAACGGAGCTTGGATCGCTTCCAACTCTAACCAACACGTTTTCGTGCCTTTCCCCTCAGTACTGAGTTTCTGTCTGTCTTCCTTCCTTCCTTCCTTTCTTTTCTTCTTTCTTCCTTTCCTGCTTCTTTTTTTCTTTCTTTCTGTTATTGTCATTGTTAAGAGTACCACGGTGGGGTGGAACAATCATTTTTCTCTGTTAAACGTGGCATTCAAGAATGAAATATATCCATTTTGTCTGCATATTGGTTTGGGTATTTAATACCTGAGTCTCAAGGATATTATCATACTCAGGCTTGATTTCCTAAAAATATATTTACTTAGAGGGTTGAACTGGATGAGATTCACAAATCATATTGTGTTTTGATTTTCTTAATCTTCCTTTTTATTACATTTGCTCAGAGCTGGAAAGGCAACCACAAAACCAAAACCAGATGGGAAAAACTAAGCCAAGGGAGAACCAAACCTTGATTACTAACAACTATTTAGATCATATTTTATCAATCTGTGATTCAACAATAATGAGCATGTATTTTGATAAGAGTATAATATCTCATACCAAACTTCTCTAACATCATAGATACTTGTATCATGACAGAGCATGAAATAATCAAGCAAACTGAGGTGGAGAGTTTATAACTCTTTTCCTCCCAGCTATAAAATTGTCTGCTTTAGCAGATCAGTATCATGTGTACCCTGCCTACCAAGAGAGTCACAAAGTAGATTCCTCCCTCAGAATCTCCTGAGGGGAGAGAACCTGCTAGAAGGTCTCATCTTCTTTTGTCCTAAACTAGCATATCAGGGCTTAATTTGGGAAGCAGCAAAAAAAATTCTAGAGTGATTTTTGACCCCCAGCTGGTGTGTGTTTGAGGGGCTGATCTTGTTTTAAATGGAATCCAAGTGAAATGTGATGGAAGACATAAAAATTATGATGTCTTTCTTCAGTCCCCATGGTAACTATCATCTCAGCAGCCTTTTTTTTTTTTTTTTTCAGATTAAAGCCGAAGGGCTCTTGACATTCCAGATCAAATAGATTTGTTTTCAGCGGACATATTCCAAGTTGATCAAACAGCTTCTTTGATAAAATAAACTACCCACAAAGAGACCCTTGGTTGAGCACAATAAAGAGGGAAATCTGGGATGGGAATAAAGAAGAAGAGAGTGTTATTTGATGATCTATCCTGTTGTTTATTTTTTCCCCTGTAAATACAATTGCAGTGAGAGCTATGTCTCTGTCTCGATGCATAAACTAGCTTTTCACAGGCAGTTTTATTTTAGTCCTCTACATCAGGAATTTGTTTCTGGCAAGAGCTGAGATCTCCAGTTGAGACAGGCTGCAGAGAAGGCAAGCCGGAGCTTTCTTTGACTGTGACAGTGATTAAGTTGAATCACACTGGGTAGAAATGCCACACGCATGCTGCAGGATTCCTGTTCATCCAGGTGACGCAGGAAAGGACCGAGGAATGAGCGACCTCATGCCACTGTCTGGGAGGGAACAACACAGGCAGTGACTGTGTCCTGAGCCCACAGCTTCAGGAACCTTGACTTGACCTATAAAAGCAAGGAGGGGGTTAAGCTTCACCTAGGAAATGTTGATGGTAGTAGGCATCATGCTGGGCCCTCTATGGTTTACTCTTTGTCTCAACACTCCTTTAGATATTTCTTTGATCCACATCACTCTTTAGAAGCTCGTCTCATTGCTGAGATTAGCTGACTTTTTCCTATGATCAACATAGCCCAGCTTCGGAAATGTAGGACTCTTTCCTTTTACCAAAGAATGCTTCTTTCTTGGTCTGTGCCATTGGCTGGCTGAGATCTGAGAGAAAACAAGGGCTAAACTTCAATACACAGTAAGTCCCCTACATATGACGCTTCAAGTTGTGGACTTTCAAAGGTGTGAGCATGCGCTTGCTGTTCAATCCTATGAGTTAGTCGGCGTGTCTGGCGTATCCTGTCACGTGCAGGCATCCTCTCTGAGTGGTTGTGCGTTTCCCTATTGTACTATTCAGTGCTGTATAGAGTCCAGTAGTGCACTATCTTTATTTCAAGCCCAGGGTGTCCAGAAGCAAGTGTGAAAACAGTGGTGATGTAGCTGGGACTACTGTACCTTGTGAAGTACTGTACTGTAAGATTAAAAATGTTTTCTTTATTTTGTATATTTGTTTTTTATGTACTATTTGTGTTAAAAGTATTATAAACCTATTGCTGTACAGTACTCTAAGTCCAGTCTTGTTAGTTGGGCACGGAGGCTAACTTTCTTGGATTTACACACATGCTTTTGGAATAGAACCCGTTCGTATGCTGGGAACTCATTGCATAGCCGTTCATCTCTGCTCTGAGAACTCTCCCCACACCCCAGAGGTCACCTAACAACCCAAGGCTCAAGACGCTTGCCTCCTTTCCTACACACCCTTACAAGATAGCATAACTTTCATGTAGTAGCTCCTCAACATGATCAAATGTCTTCTCCATGCCAAGGAAGGCATTAGGCACCACGGGGACACAGAGATAAGAAAGCCAGCCCCTGGTATTGGCTGGCGCTCCGTACGGTATGTCCTTTTTAGCGAGTGCGCTTGTGCATGCTAAGTCACTTCAGTCCTGTCCAGACTCTGCGACCTTAAGGACTGTAGCCCGCCAGGCCCCTCTGTCCATGGGATTCTCCAAGCAAGAGCTCTGGCATGGGTTGCATTTCCTCCTCCTGGGGATCTTCCCGACCCAGGGATCAAACTTGGGTCTTCTGCATTGGCAGGCGGATTCTTTACCACTAGCACCACCCAGGCAGCCCCATATAATATCTATAGTTATTATAAAGATTACATAGATATTATATAATGCCTATCTAATTGTTAATGTTCTCATATGTTCAGTCGTGTCTGACTCTTTGTGACCCTAAGGACTGTAGCCCTCCAGGCTCCTCCATCCATGGCATTCTCCAGGCAAGAACTCTGGAGTGGGTTGCCATTTCTTCCTCCAGGGGATCTTCCCAACCCACGTTGGGGTGGGAATCAAACCCACATCTCCTATGTCTCCTGGATTGGCAGGTGGGTTCTTTACCATTAGCGCCACCTGGGAAGTCTCTAGAGGGACTTAATTTGGGAGGCTGAGATGGGATTTGAAGAGGTAGAGTGAAGGCAGAAAGCATGCATCTCCTGAAATTATGTGTGTGCATATGTATGTGCCCATGAGCCCTGTAAACATTTTTCTGGGCAAAGGGCCTGCATCTTTCATAGGGTATGGAAGAGGTTACCATGAAATACCAGATATGTCCTTTGCCCTCTGGAGGGTAAGGAAGGGAACCAGAATATTTCTGAGCAGGAGACTGGACAGGGTCAAGAGATGGAATGAAATGTATAGCAGTTATTCTTTAAATACATAATAATAAACTACTGGCAGGTAACCTACTTCCTCCCTCTTCCTCTCCCCCTCATCTCAGTGCTGCCAACTGTTTGAAAGATTAAGCAAAACATTTGATGAAAAGAAAATTCCATTTTTATATAAAAATATTTTAAAGGTCTATAATTAAAAACATGTGTTATACTTCATGTCTGGCAAATTTTAAAAATAAGTTTCATAATTCCTTATGGGTTATCCTGTTTCTGAAAAAGAGGTTTCAAATAGCATTTCTCCCAAAATCAAATCAAATCACCTCACACAATTAAGGCAAAATGAATGCTGTATACAGCATTAGATCAAATCTAGAACAGAAATAATACAGTAATTAAAACCCTAACTCCTTCAGGGAAAAAAAAAGGGTGAATCAAGAACAACCATCCTACCTCTATTCTGAGGATGTTTTCCTAGTTTCATTTCAAATGGCAAAGTTGGACGGTAACACAACTTTTCCTTTTGAGCCAAAGCTGTGTTTTAGTTGGACCAGCCTGGAGGCTAGAGGCTGGGCTCTGGGCGTGTCACTGGGTTTGCACGTGGCGCTGTTCCCAGGGTCCTGTGGCACTCCAGCTGGACCTACTGACCATGACTCAGGATCCTTCAGTCCAGAACACTTCCTGGAAGGTGAAACTAAAACAACACAAAGGTGGAACGACTTCCTGCTACACTGCCTTGCTTCATCCAGTTTCTTTGCCTGGCATCCTTCCTCATCAAAACCGATGTTTGCTCACTACCTGATGGAGAGAGAGAGCACCCTGGAGGATCTGAGCTTTGAGCTGAGGCTGGAAGGATGCATGATCCCCCTGAGCAGGTGGCTTCCGGGCCTGAATTGTAATCTCCTTTGCCATCTCTTGGGGGATGGAAACTTTTCTTTTCCATATCCTGCTTAGGGCCCCACGGGGAGGCCACAGCAACTTCCTGGGGCCTCTTCACCTGCAGTTCAACCTTCTCTCCACCCAGACATCAAGACCTGAGGGTCCGTGGATCCCTCTCATGCCTGAGATCCTACACCTCCTACAGCTCTGAATGCGAACCTCCAGGATCTCTCTTTCCTCTTACAGCTTTGTACTCCCTCACTCTTGTTTTTTTCTTGCCATTTATCCCTCCCCAAAACCTTTCCCCAGTGTCTGCAGAATTTTGGCTTCATTGGAAATAAAGTCCTCTAAGACTCCTCAAACAGTGCACAGTCTATTGTCTTTCCCTCTTCCTTCTTTGAATATTCTGAAGCCTGCTTTACATCTAATCCCGCTACTAACTCCCTTGGAGATATCAAGTTGGTTCTCTTCCTCCCTTTGTTGCCCAAACCCGGTGGTTTGTCTTTTCAACCATCCTTCCAGCACATTCATCAGCTCGTTCATCTAACTTTTCCATTGTAGAAACTCTGCAGACTCTCAGTCTTGGATCAGCCCAGACATTTGTCTTCTCTGCTCTTTACACATTGAATAAGGCTGGAGAAAATCATCCAGCTGTTAAGATCAGCACCGTTATGAAAACAAGTCTCCAGCCACAGTTTCTTCAAACTTAACCACTCTTCTAAAGCTCCCTTCTCCTATTTTAATTTAACTTCCTAATGCACTAAGAAAAATCTGAGCTATGGTTCATATGCTCCCAAATATTTGCAGCCACAATGCAAGCTCCACTCCTACAAGGTCCAAGAAAGAGATGTCCCTTGTATTCGGGGCTAACCCTCTCTCCTGGACTCTGGTCTTCTCTCCTCCTACTCTTCAGAGACGATTCCAATACTTATCCCCATCTCACCCCCTTCCTGTAGCTTTAATATAACCACTTTCTTTCATGTGTCTTTTATGTCAACTCACGAATGTATCATCTTTTCCAGTTTTGTGAGGAAAGCCTCACAGTTCTTATTGGTTCTATATGGTTCTCTCCCTAGCTGCCATCCTTTCCATTCCTTCCGAGCAGAGCTTCCCGAAAGAGTGGTGAATATTTATTTCATCACCTCTACATTCTCACTTCCTTTCACTCCTTAACTTGTTACAAACCACATCCTGCCCCAGGAACCACACTGACACTGTCCTCATTGAGATCATCAGTTATCTCCCGATGATATCAGTGGACAGGGGTTTTCTCAGCTCACACAACCTCTCTACGCTTAATGACACTATGAATCACACTCTCTTCCTCCTTAGCTTCCTTGATATCACACTCTCCTTATTTGATACCCACTCTTAGGCCAATTTTTTTCAACTTCATTTCCATAGACTACTAATTTTTTTTAACTCATCCCTTAAATGTTGGTGTTCCCAGGTCAGTCCAACTTTTATTACCTCATAATGTACAAGAATAATGAAACTATTTCTAACATTCTAGGATAAACTAGACACTATTTGGAAGTATCTATGGTATTGGTGAAAGAAGTAATTGCCTTCTTTTTATATTGTATAATTTACAAGGAGAAAAAAGAGTTAGGAAAGATATTCAATAATAATTTTTTTGTAATGCTGAATTTTTAAAATTTTTTATTCTTGAAATGGCTACTCACAATTTCTTGTCAAGGCTTTATAGTGGCAATTTCTTTATATTTTTGAGAAGTCACCATCAATAAGCAACTTTGTTCATACAAGTAGGTGATAAAAACCCTTTCTTAATTTTGGCAACCATTTAAATGTTTACAAGGAGAAAAGGAAAGATATACCCATTTGAATGCAGAGTTCCAAAGAATAGCAAGGAGAGATAAGAAAGCCTTCTCAGCGATCAATGCAAAGAAATAGAGGAAAACAATAGAATAGGACAGACTAGAGATCTCTTCAAGAAAATTAGAGATCCCAAGGGAATATTTCATGCAAAGATGGGCTCAATAAAGGACAGAAATGGTAGGGACACAACAGAAGCAGAAGATATTAAGAAGAGGTGGCAAGAATACACAGAAGAATTGTACAAAAAAGTTCTTCATGACCCAGACAATCACGATGGTGTGATCACTTACCTAGAACCATACATCCTGGAATGTGAAGTCAAGTGGGCCTTAGGAAGCATCACTACGAACAAAGCTAGTGGAGGTGATGGAATTCCAGTTGAGCTATTTCAAATCCTGAAAGGTGATGCTGTGAAAGTGCTGCACTCGATATGCCAGCAAATATGGAAAACTCAGCAGTGGCCACAGGACTGGAAAAGGTCAGTTTTCATTCCAATCCCAAAGAAAGGCAATGCCAAAGAGTGCTCAAACTACTGCACAGTTGCACTCACCTCACACGCTAGTAAAGTAATGCTCAAAATTCTCCAAGCCAGGCTTCAGCAATACGTGAACCATAAACTTCCAGATGTTCAAGCTGGATTTAGAAAAGGCAGAGGAACCAGAGATCAAATTGCCAACATTCGCTGGATCATCGAAAAAGCAAGAGAGTTCCAGAAAAACATCTATTTCTGCTTCATTGACTGTGCCAAAGCCTTTGACTGTGTGGATCACAATAAATTGTGGAAAATTCTGAAAGAGATTGGAATACCAGACCATCTGACCTGCCTCTTGAGAAACCTCTATGCAGGTCAGGAAACAACAGTTAGAACTGGACATGGAAAAACAGACTGGTTCCAAATAGGAAAAGGAGTACATCAAGGCTGTATATTGTCACCCTGCTTATTTAACTTATATGCAGAGTCCATCATGAGAAATGCTGGGCTGGATGAAGCACAAGCTGGAATCAAGATTGCCAGGAGGAATGTCAATAACCTCAGATATGCAGATGACACCACCCTTATGGCAGAAGTGAAGAAGAACTAAAGAGCCTCTTGACGAAAGTAAAAGAGGAGAGTGAAAAAATTGGCTTAAAGCTCAACATTCAGAAAACTCAGATCATGGCATCCGGTCCCATCACTTCATGGCAGATAGATGGGCGAACAGTGGAAACAGTGGCTGACTTTATTTTCTGGGCTCCAAAATCACTGCAGATGGTGACTGCAGCCATGAAATTGAAAGACACTTACTCCTTGGAAGGAAAGTTATGACCAACCTAGATAGCATGTTGAAAAGCAGAGCCATTACTTTGCCAACAAAGGTCCGTCTAGTCAAGGCTATGGTTTTTCCAGTGGTCATGTATGGATGTGAGAGTTGGACTATAAAGAAAACTGAGTGCTGAAGAATTGATGCTTTTGAACTATGGTGTTGGAGAAGACTCTTGAGAGCCCCTTGGACTGTAAGGAGATCCAACCAGTCCATCCTAAAGGAGATCAGTCCTGGGTGTTCATTGGAAGGACTGATGTTGAAGCTGAAACCCCAATACTTTGGCCACCTGATGTGAAGAGCTGACTCATTGGAAAAGACCCTGATGCTGGGAAAGATTGAGGGCAGGAGGAGAAGGGGATGCCAGAGGATGAGATGGCTGGATGGCATTACCGACTCGATGGACATGGGTTTGGGTGGACTTCGGGAGTTGTTGATGGACAGGGAGGCCTGACGTGCTGCTGTTCATGGGGTTGCAAAGAGTCGGACATGACTGAGCAACTGAACTGAACTGAACTGAACAGTTACCATGTTTCCATAACCTAAGAGCTCTTCCTTTTCTTTCCTTGAAAAATGTAATGTTAAAATTTCTTGTGAACGTGAGTGAATTTATAATCTGATTGACTGAACTTTTTCACATCAAGGATTTCAAAGTGCTGATGCCTTCATCTGAAGGACTTGCAGTATTACAGATCATTTGGGTACCACCCTGCCCACAGACCAGCAGGCCTACCCACTGTTTGTGAAATCAGAGATTTGGAGCCACACCTGCAGCTGCGCCTGCCATCCTGCCTGGCCTTCCTACCACCCTCCCACCTTTCACCCTCAAGGTTTGGGGATCAGTTCCTCCAGAAATGCTATAATTGGCCGCCTCCACTCTAGAAGAGGTACTGGGGTGGTAGATTACATGCTTGACTGTATTCTGTGTTTTGCCGCTTTGGAAGATACAGAAGACTCCCATCATGCTAGGCAACCTCAAGACTGCAACACAGGGGCCTAGGATGCTATGTCAAACATCCCATCGAGGGGCCCTGGAAATGTCTACCACACATGGAGACAATCTGCCCAAGGACTCTGGACATTGTTAATCCCATTCAGCTTTCCTAAATTTGAAGGGATCAATGTCTTATGGAAAATCAGTGCCATATTACACCAGAAGAAAAAGCTCGCCACTGGACTCTATTTTAGCCTTCTTTCCACCATATATACTTTTCAAGAAAGAGGACATTTGTTTCTATGACTGCAAAAGCCATTCATATGGTGACAATTCCCTGACGTGTATGTCTGTCTTCTGAACCATAGACCTAAATCTGGATGCTTCCATTTGGATGTCCCACAGACCTAGAATGTCTACAGTTGGACTTATTATCCTGAAACCTACATTTACTGAATTCCTCTTTCCAGTAAATGGCACCATCAATGCCTCAGCTACAGAAACTCAAGAGTCGCTTTTGGCCCGTCCCTGTCATTTTCCACCTCTATCTAATTGTCATCAAGTTGTCAATTTGCTCTCAAATTTATACTCCCTGCTCTTCAGGGTCTCAGAATGCCTCTACCAGATCACAGAAATAGCCTCCAAACTTATGCTATTGACTCTAACCTGACCCTCCAAAGAGTTACCATAGCAATCTTCCTAATATACAAATCTGATGCTGTAAGTCTTCAGTTTAGAATCTTTAATGATTCTCCCATTGCCTCTGTGACAAAAACCAAATCCCTTAGCGTGAAACACAAAACCCACTCTGTGCTGGGCCTTAAATCATTTTTCATCATTCCTTCTTCATATTCCACAATGAACTATCTGTGGTTTCTCTCTTTTTTAAAACAAGTTTGGCTGCATCAGGTCATAGTTGCAGCTTGCAGGCTCCAGAGAGCAGGCCCAATAGTCTCAGCATGCAAGCTTAGTTTCCCTGCAGCACTTGGGATCTGGTTCCCTGACCAGGAACTGAACCCTCGTCCCCTGCCTTGCAAGATGAATTCTTAACCACTGGACCACCAGAGAAGTTCCCTATTTGTGGTTTCTTGGGCAAGCCTGGCTATCTTATTTCCATGCCCTGGTCCAGGGTGATATCTCTGCCAGGAATATCCTTCTATGTGTTCCTATTCATTTCCTTAAGGGATGACTCCTAGCTTCTCTCCAGACTCAAATCATCTGCTACCTCCTCTGGGAAACCTTTTCTCATCACTGTAATCTCAGTTGCCTCTGCTAGAATCACCCATTATTATCTGTTCTATCACAAGACTTACTGTTATAGCATTTGTTTTCTTGAATGTTCTAAAAAAAATTATAAAGATTTATACACCTAGTATGTAGTTCTTAGCACCAAGAACTCATAGCATAGTGATCAGCTCAGACTCCTCAGTGCTATAGAGAATGACAGAAATCTCTTGACTACAAGCAAGGGGACAGGTTTACTTGAGAACTGCATGCTGTGTGCTCATTGCAAGATCCTGCACTGCCAGGAGAGGAAAAAGCCTCTTGGCCTGGAGCTCTTCATCAAAATAGTCCACTCATCCCCACCTTTTGCCAAGCTCCAAATTAGGCCATTGTCCCCATGCAAGGCAATCCCTCTACAATTTTTTGTTCTTCTTCTGCACCAAAGTCACTTTCCTATGAGTAAGGTCATTATAAGATAGCCCAAGGAGTTTATGCTCTTCATGACATGAGGCAGATGGTGACTGTGGCTGTCATCAAAGAAGTGGACAAGAAGGCAGCTGGTGCTGGCAAGGTCATCGAGTCTGCCCAGAAATCTCAAAAGGCTAAATGAATATAATCCCCAAATACCTGCAGGTATCAATAGAGGAAGAATGATCTCAGAACTGTGTCTCAATTGGCCATTTAAGTTTAATAGTTAAAAGACTGGTTAATGATAACAATGCATCGTAAAACCTTCTGAAGGAAAGGAGAATGCGTTGTGGACCATTTGTTTTGTGTGTGGCAGTTTTAAGTTATTACCTTTTTAAATCAGTACTGTTTTTAGTAGTGACAACTTGAGCAAAAATCTGTCACAGAATTGAAGACCCACAAAAAAAAGAGCTGAATGAAAACAAACTCCCTGGATACCTCTGGGTCAGTTGAGGACAGGCAGTCATCAGAATCTCAATACTGACTTTATCAAATGGCTTCAAACTGTGGCCATCCCCTGCCTCTGATTGGCCAGATATTATCAGAAGGCACGCCTACCTCAGAGCTCTGACCAATCTCACTTTGCCATTTAAACTCAGAAAAGAACAGAATTTGGGGTGTGCGTTCAATATCCGTTTGACTCTCACTTTCTTTTTGGCTTTAGCCCTTTTCATTTGCTAACCAAAGCCACACTCAATAAAGTGCTTGCTGACTGAGTCCCTTTGCTGGACAAGGTGGAGGGTAGGTGCTGCCTGAAGACGGCTCAGAGGAGAGTCTGGAAGCATTCTTTGAGCTACGAAAGACAGCGGAAAAAGTAGGTTTGGAGGTAGAAATTAGATCAGTTCACAACATTTGGGACTTGTTGTGCTTTTAGAACTCCCACACAAGCAAAGCGTATAGCCTGAGTTTAGAGAAGTGACTCCAAACACAGCTGACATTTCCCGTCACCATGGCATAACCTCCCTGGATAATAACCACTTCACCTACTGTGAACTTGAATCATGAATTAAGAAAAAAAGTTTGAATTTAGAGTTGCCAGATACAGAAAGAGACTATTTCCTGCTGTATGCAACTATAGAGGGTAGGTGAGCATCTGCTCAGAAGGATGGAAAAGGAAGTTTGCACAGAGGAAAGACTGAGCTCAAAAACTGTATAATCCTGTAATCATATTATCCAGTAACATGCATGCTAAGTCACTTCAGTTGCATCCATCTCTTTATAACCCTTTGGACTGTAGCCCGCCAGGCTCCTCTGTTCATGGGATTCTACAGGCAAGAATACTGGAGTGGGTTGCCATGCCCTCCTCCAGGGGATCTTCCTGACCCAGGGATCAAATCTGCATCTCTTACGTCTCCTGCATTGCAGGAGGGTTCTTTATATCACCAGCGCTGCTTGGGAAGCCCTATCCAGTAACAACAGGCTACATTCTTGGCTAATCTTAGAACCACCTGTAAAAAATAAACAAAAAGAAGCCTCAATTAGAAAGAGTTGGGAGACCAGAAGAGAGTGCTCTCCCAGAGTCCAGTAATAAGAAGAAAGGCTTCTCTTTGCTAGCAAGGACTCAACCAGTGAAAAGCCATGTGCTCTCTGTCTCCCATAGCCCTCCCCAGCTTCATTTCCCCCTCTGTAACATCATTCTCCTGCCCCTACCCTACAGGGGCTCACACATGGCCTGACATGGTTGGGGACCCCAAATTGCAATTCTTGGCTGATTCCAAAGAAACCCATTTTCAGCTAAAGGAATAACTGGTAACGTTCTAATTTTAGGTCTATACTCACAGAGTTCTTACTAGGAAACAAATGTAAATTTTCCAGAATTGTGGCTCGATTTAATGCTGGTATCACACACACTAACATTCAGGGCAAAGAGATCGGAATGGAGTGCAGGGAGGATTTACAACAATTTCACGAAATCTTTCAAAAAGTTTTCTTGAGCATTAATCTATTGTTTCAAGACAATAATTTGATGACTGAAGAATAAATAAATCAGAAACATATGGATTAAATTTTCCTTGAAGTACACTTGAGTTCCAAAGTGAGGAAAAAGGCATTTGGCAAAATCCAGTCTGCCTTTGCCAAACCTAAAGTGTTTGAAAAATAATTTGAGAGGTTTTGCCAAACCCCAAATGCCACTGTGTTCTTCCATCCCACCCAGATCTCCAATAGTGCAAAGCTAATACATCTACTCAGCATTCTCAATGATCATGGGAATCTTGGTAAGAAACAAAACTGCTGCATTTAGAGCCCCTAAAGAGATTCCTTAACATTTTTAGAAAGAAATGATTTGACTGAATGATCTTATGCTTCCTATCCATGCTCTGATCTCTAAAATATCCATCTAAGATTTTTAAAAAATTGTCCAGTAAGTGTGCTATGAAATTATTTTGAGCCTTTAGCAAAAAGAATTTAGAACAGAAAAGTTATTTTTAACTAAATTTATCGGTGACTGCAGCCTCGAAATTAAAAGACACTTGCTCCTTGGAAGAATAGCTATGTCAAACCTAGACAGTGTTTTAAAAAGCAGAGACATCACCTTGCTGGCAAAGGTCTGTGTAGTCAAAGCTATGGTTTTCCCAGTAGTCATGTATGTGAGAGTTGGACCATGAAAAAGGCTGAGCATCGAAGAATTGACACTTTCGAAATATAGTGCTGAAGACGACTCTTGAGAGTCCCTTGGACTGCAAGGAGATCAAACCAGCCAATCCTAAAGGAAATCAATCCTGAATATTCATTGGAAGGACTCATGCTGAAGCTGAAGCTCCAATACTTTGGCCACCTGATGTGAAGAGCTGACTCATTGGAAAAGACCACAATGCTTGAAAAAATTGAGGGCAAGAGAAGGGGGCAACAGAGGTGGTTGGATGGCGTCACTGATTCAATGGACATGAGTTTGAGCAAACTCAGGGAGATAATGATGGACAGAGAAGTCTGGTGTGCTCTAGTCCATGGGGTCGCAAAGAGTGGGACACAACTTAGTGACTGAACAACAACAAGAACAAAACTTTATCAGAAGTGCAGCACTATCTTCCTACTGGAATTGCGTGTGTGTGTTTCTCTTTCTATATGTCCATAGTGCTGACAACCCGAGCAATCAATTTTGATTCAAATCATCTTTAAACTAAAACAAATTTTCCAGTTGAAGCTGCCAATGGGGAATTCCTAGTGACCTGAATCAGGTCATGACTGAACCAGTAAACGAAGCCTTTGGAAAAACCAAAAGCAAGTATCGGAATGTGGGTGGCACAGGCAAGTCTTTTCACCCTGCAAATGTCTCTATTTTTGAACGGTAATCTTAGCTATGTTGGATTTCCACCTAAGGGGTGCTTATTTCTGGAAGATTGACAGTAAGTGTCTATCTAATGCACTTTGTGTTTGCAAAATGACATTTGCTCACCTAACAATGAAGAATCAATGTGGCACAGCTCAGACGCTTTTCAGTTCCCAGGGAAACTATTCACAGGCTTTTTATTCTGGAGCTGAAGCAGTTGATATTCATTTTTGTTTTCTTGCATTTTATTTATTTTTAATTGTAGTAAGTCCCTGAAATTGTTATGAGTACTTCATATTATCATGTCTCAAATATTTGTTGAAATTTAGATGAGAAATCCCAGAGACATTTTGATTATTCAGAAATACCTTGCATAGTTTTTAAATCACTTTTGCTTGAAATCTTTCATTTAGAGCACAATTTAAGATTGCTTAGAAAACATTTTACTCAAGAAAAGAGCATACTTTTATTTTCTTTAAACTCAGCTATGAAATGAACCTTCTTCACCTTGGACATATACCCTGAAGCCCTCCAAGAATGGCTTGCTTGTTAGGGGTTAGCTTGCTATAAAAATAGTTCTTTCTATAATAATAGTTCCATGTATACTGTCCAATCTCATGTCATAAGAACTAGCCTTACTGAATATATGATCCCAGGGGCAATAGCTTCTGTTCCCTGGCTGCATCAGCAAGGGGAACAAGGCATCAGCAACAAGCCCCTCAGATGCTGTTTTACAGAGATCATTTGGTTGCAAGGCAGATGAAACTATTTCAACTACCTCAATATAAATAGAGCAATTATAAGGATACAGCAGAATCTCATAGAGCCTAAATGCAGAAAATACAGTGTGTCCTCCTGAAAATTAAGGTCTTCATGTAGCTAATTCCCCTCTCTCTAAAGGGGCAAATAATCTCAGCTCCATTTTTCCTGCTTGTCTCCACAGACTAGCTTTTACATGTTGGTTTGTCATAACTGAATACAGGCATAAATCCTGAAACGGCATGATGATTCCATGGTTTATAGCATCAAATACCAGTCTCCAGAGGCCAGGCTCCCATCAACCACAGAAGAGGAAAAGTTTGGAAATGTCCTGGTAGCCTACAGGACCCATAAACTGGGGTGTATATTATCATCCCACATTTTGTTTAGTATCCCTGTTGTACTAGTCCACATGATACACTATTCGGCATGTAAGCAGAATCATATTCCTTTATTTCACCAAATGTTATTAAAACAAGCCCAAGAGTCCATGTCTGGATTAACACATGTATTAGTTACCTATTGCTACATAACAAATTCTTCAAAATTCAGGTAGGGTGTTTCCCTGGTAGTTCAGCGGGTAAAGCTTCATGCTTCCAATACAGGAGGCATGTATTCAATGCCTGGTAGGGAACTAAGATCCCACATGCTGCCTGGCATGGTCCAAATTTTTTTAAATTAAACCAAATTGATTTTTAAGATCTCTGAGCATGTATTATTTCACAGTTTCTCTGAACCAGGAATCTGAGTGTTGCTTAGCTGTGTAATTCTGCCTCACAGCCTCTCATGAGGTTGCAGTCAAGTTGCTGGTCAGAGCTGTAGTCATCTGATGGCTGAAGGATTTGCTTCAAAGTGACTCATTCACACGGCCGTTGGCAGCACGCTCGGCCTAGCTCCTTCCTTCTTGACAAGGAGGCTCGATTCCCTGCCACATGGACTTCTCCGTAAGGCTGTTTGAGTGTCCTCATGACTCAAAGAATTTGTGATCTGAGAGAGAACACGAAGAAGGCCATGATGCCTACTACAGTCTCAAAAATCACACATCTTCACCTCCACCATACTCTCTGCCCCCTAAAGCTTTGTAGAACTTCTGTTGAATGTTAGACCGCACCACCGCGCCATGCACAGCACCATCTCACGGCCCCAGGTCTCCACAGGGCCGTCTTCAGAGAAAGTGATGGCTGCATTGCTTCATTCAGTGCTAACAATGACCCAGTGGGCTTCTCGTAAGCTTCCTCATCCTCCTTGTCCATAACTCAGTATTTCTCCTCCAGGAAGGCCCACTCTGTGCACGCTCAGGTTCTTCAGATTGCATAAGTGCCCTCTGCTCCTCCATGGAATCTTCTGCTACTATTTTTTGAAGTTCCTGGGATATCTAGGACAAAATAAGATTCCTTTCCAATATTAAAGTGTGTAAGGAGTCATACACAGGGCATCCCTGGTGGCTCAGTGGTAAAGAATTCGCCTGCCAATGCAGTAGACCTGGATTCAATCCCTGGGTTGGGAAGATCCTCTGGAGAAGGAAATGGCAACCCGCTCCAGGATTCTTGTCTGGAGAATCCCATGGACAGAGGGGCCTGGTGGGCTACAGTCCATGGGGTTGAAAAGAGTCAGACACAACTGAGCAACTAAACAACAACAACAAAGGAGTCATACACACACACACACACACACACATATACACAGGCACACAAGGGCAGTTTCATACAAAACTTCTGCTGGGCTAGGTAATAATTTGTTCTTTGGATAAAATAATAAATCTTTTTGGTTTAAGTGATAGGTAGTTAGGACAGTTATTTTGTGTTTTTGGAAAATCCCATACAGACTACAGAGAAAATAAAAAGACCTAAATTTTTTTCAGGCAGGCAAGATTTAGACTAAAATTCCCTTTTGTAGGCCATGAATTGATGCAAGACATTCCGCTGATTGCACTGATACGGCTTTACTAGTAACGTTTACTGACTAGTCTCAGCTTAAGAGTCATTAAATCATTTTTGCAGCCACCACCCAAAAACTTAAGTCACAGAATTAATTTGGGACTGGGAAGGAATTTAGGATACATCTGCTTTAGTTATTTCATTTTAAAGATGATATTAACTACCCTGGTGATTAAACTGTTGCTATCTGCCATGCTCATTAACTCATGATTGTGTGTCATGACAAATTGTTATGATGTGAATGCACTTTATACTGTGACTAACAGGTAGAATAATCAACTGTCCTGGTTTACCCAAGACAGAGGGCTTCCCAAGATATGGGACTTTCAGCGGTAAGGCCAGGAACATTAAAGGCAGAGCAGGATAATTTAGTCACCCTACTAATATGTTGTATTTGTTACCAACTGCTGCATGATAAATTATCCCCAAATTTAGTGAGTTAAGACAATGCAAGAGACCCATGTTCGATCCCTAGATCGGGAAGATGCCCTGGAGGAGGGAATGGCTACCCACTCCAGTGTTCTTGCTTGGAGAACTCAATGGACAGGGGAACCTGGCAGGCTACAGTCCATGGGATTGCAAACGGTTGGACATGACTGAGCAACTAACACTTTCATTTTCTATTTATCCTTTTCCTGGTGACTTAGATGGTTAAGAGTCTGCCCGCAGTGTGGAAGACCTAGGTTCGATCCTTGGGTTGGGAAGATCCCCCGGAGAAGGAAATGGCAACTTACTCCAGTATCCTTGCCTGGAAAATTCCATGGATGGGAGAGCCTGGTGGGCTCCATGGGGTCACAAAGAGTCGGACACCACTGAGTGACTTCACTTGCTTTTCTGAGGGTTAGGAATTCAGGAGCAGCTTTCCTGGGTGGTTCCGGGTCCAGGTTTCTCATGATATTCTTGTCAAGTTGAGGACCAGTACTGCAGTCATCTGAAGGCTCAGCTGAAAGTGAAGGGTTTGCTCTGAAGATGGCTCACTACTATGACTGTGGCTGAAGGTCTTAGCTCCTCACTGCATGAGCCTCTCCCCAGAGCAGACAGTCCAAGAGAGAGAGACAGAAGCCACGAAATTAGGGTTTTGTTTGTTTGTTTGTTTGTTTATGATCTAGCCTAGGAAGTGACATAGTGTTACTTGTCACATATTCTATTGGTTACACTGACCAGTCCTGCCACAACATGGGTGGAGCGAGCAACAGTGAGGACTTGAGGATGTCAGAGCTCTAAAAGAATAAAGAAGGTGTCCGTTCAGGGGAATGTGGTGTTAGAGTTGGGAGGTCAGTACACACAGGAGATATGGATCCATTCAGGGAACTTATTTAGGAGAATGGGAGCCAGGATTCCTAGTGTTGTGAAAGCAAGTTACAAATACGGAAAATAAGAGAATGAGACAGAGGGCTGTGGTGTTAGATTGAAATTTGAGATATCACTGGGAACTCATGGTTTTCAATAATACAAATACATAAATAAATATAGGCATCAATGCAGTTTTTATAAATTTCTTATATCCGTGCACTGAGGAAGGATAGGAATAGCAGGACCCATAAATGACATAATGGCATAAATGGCACCCCTAGAATAAAGACCATCACATCATAAACACAATCCACCATTAAAATGAAACAGGGCTCCACGGAGAAATGGCTGATTCCTGGGTTGCAGCAAAGGAAGTGTAAGGTGAACCTGGATATCTTCTTATGCCAGAAAATAAAGAAATGCTCAAAGGATGTGGATGTCAAAGGCACAGAAAAGTCAGCTTTAAAGTGCTCCTACTGGCCAAATATGGGCCACTTTGTGCATCCAAATAAATGATAGTAATGAATTTTATTCTGTAAAGGAAGATAGAAAACTATACTGAAAGACAGACAGACAGAGAAAAGTTGTTGAGAAACAAGATATTACATTGTTTCAAAGTACCTCTCCAAAAAGATCTTACAAATTACAAGAATCCAAGGGGCCAAGGTGAGGAGGGGGCTGAAGGGAGTAACTTCACAGTACAGAAGACTAGTAGACACCTCCTTGCTCAAGTAATTAACATCACCAATAATGGGACAAATCAAAGTCCTGTGCCATCTGATAAAATACAAAGGGAATAATTCAATATCATTTCTGTGATATTCCTGCCACTCTAATCTCAATCATGAAAAATACCTGACATATGCAGAATGGAAGAGATCATTTTTAAAATAAATTTAACTTGATTTTAAAAATGACCTGTAAATCTTTGGCAATATCACGGTCATGGAAATCACGGAAAGACTGCAGGCCTGCTCCAGACTGAAGGAGACTAAGAAGTCATCAGAACACAATGCAACCTGGATGGATGTTGGGAAAATTTACCCATACCTGAATGGGATCTGAGGATTAGATAGCAACCCAACTTAGTTTTCTATTTTTTTAATTGAAGTGTAGTTGGTTTTCAATATTATATTAGTTTCAGGTGTACAATATAGTGATTAAAAAATTTTATAGATTATGCACCACTTAAAGTTATTACAAAATACTGGCTATAGTCTCTGTGCTGTACAATATATCCTGGTAGCTTACTAATCAAGTTAAGTTTTTGATTCTCTGTATTATGTTATGTTGAAAAGTGCCCTTTTTTAACAATCTGTTATTAACATGTTTTTCATCTTAGCCCATTCCCTTAAGTTTCTTAACTACTCTCTAAATTTTAAGGCAAAGGTATATTGAAATTTAAAGGAGAACTTGTCATTTTAAACATATGATTTTATTTTAAATAATCAACTATGAGTTGTCTATTTTTTTAAATAAATAAAGCAGCATTTTGATTGTTCTTTTCGTTGCTACTTATGAAATATGACCGTGGTAGGGTTCTAGAGGGAAATACCCTTTAAAAAAATACACAAGACAGTATTTGGAGATGATGGAGCATTCAACCAACAATTTACTCTTAGTGATTCAACACATAAAAGTTCTTTATGTTGTCCTTGAAATATTTCTGTAATTAAGATTCTTTTAAAATGAACTACTTTTTAAAAGTAAAACATCTCCTCCAAATATTTTTGTTTCATCTCTTTTATGACTGATTTCTTTAGCATCATGCCAATGCATCATGTCAACTTTTGGTATTCTTAGGCTGTTAGGGAGTATACTTATTTATTTGTTCATTCATTTGTTAAATAAACAATTACTGATCACTCATTATGTCCCAAGTAACTAGCTGGACACCGAGAATTTAACTACAAATGAGATCCAGCACTTGTCTCTAGGGAGTTTCAGACTAATGGGGAGACAGACAAATAAGCAGATAGTCATCATATGTCACGTGACATGCGTTATGTTTGGGGAAATACCAAGTGGCAGAGGAGAACGGAGGAGAGGCATCTTAGGAGGTATTCAGGGAAAATTTTCTAAAGGGAGGGATTTGACATCCCATCACAGGGCATTTCTGAGACCTGAAGAAAAACTCAGAATTATGTGAGAGGAAAAGCATAGCAGGTGTGTCCAGGCGGAGGAAAGAGCATATAGAGAGGAGCTGGAGGGGAAATCAGGAGCATGGCCTGCGGGAGATACCACAAGTAGCTGAGAGTAACTGAAGCAGAGAATATGCAACAGAATCTCAGGACATGATCCTGGGGAGGAGGAAGCCCAGAGGATGACCTTTTGGAAATTCCTAAAGCCCCATTCGCACCTGAAACCCCTGTATCACCCAGATTATTTGTGCTACCTCCGTAATCTAGTTACAGAGCTTGCTACAGCCACGTCTCTACCTACACATCTTCCAAGAAGGCAACTCTGAGGAGAGCATGGTTTAGCCGGCCCAGGACTGTTTGATATTAGCAAAGAGAAGCACATCATTTGCAATAACTTCCTTGACAATGTTAAGTTTCTTAGCCAAGTTTAGACAAGTGTTTGTTGAAAAGAGTTATTGGCGTGCTTGTTTGCATATAATCTTTCATCCCTGGATGGAAAGATATTTACAAATGATGTCTCGCAAAATAGAACTGGATATTTTTTCTCTTCCTAAAATACTTGCTCTGTTCTAAACAGCCCCTCACAGGGCATTTCTCCTTGGCGACCTCACGGTTCCCTGAACGCATGTGTCCAATTACCCCAGTGTTTCTCCTGCACTGTGGCCTGTTTTCACTTTGGGTGGCAGACCTCAGTTCCCTGCTGCTCAGCCAAGAACACATGTACTAATTCCAGAACTCCTGGGCAAAGAATTCTTCCAGATTAACTGTGAGCTTCACTGTTAGTGTAAAAGATGTTTGCGGAATAGAAAGATTGCTTCATGCTCTTATAGTTGTTAGAATGAGAAAGAGACAATGCTTGGTGAATTGATCCCTCCATCTGGTGAGGGTAGGATTATTCCCTGTGACAGATTGGCTGTGGTCAACTACACAAACTAAATGAAGTAAAGCCCAGACCATCTGTGCATGAAGCCGTTTTTTGGAGTGGTTCGTATAGACCCCGGGATAAGCACTCTCACTGAGCACCGAGGTTGGGAGCACCTGATGTCCTTATGGAGCATCCATCCAGCAGCTGTGATCAGTTCCTAACTGGATCCAAGACCAGAGTATAAACAGAATGTCCTGGGTTTTTTCCACTCAGTTTAAAGCATGTCAATAGTTCATGTCTGGCTTCCTCTTGTTACTATTTAAGCTATAAGGTGTCTATGTGGGTCTTTGCAACTCCATTACTTAAGTTTTAAGAATAAAAGGACAAATCATAAAGCAAATGATAACATAAATATTTATTTTCTTTTTCCCTACAAGATGGCAGAGTAGAAAGACGTGCACTCATCTTCTGCGAGAACTCCAAACTTACAACTCGCTGCTGAACAATCATTGACAGGAGAATGCAGGATCCCATCAAAAAAAGATATCTCACATCCAAGGGCAAAGGAGAAGCCCCAGCAAGATGGTAGGAAGGGCAAAGCCACATTTAGAATCAAACCCCGTACCTGC
Organism: Giraffa tippelskirchi; assembly: GCF_054371585.1. Lineage (NCBI taxonomy): Eukaryota > Metazoa > Chordata > Mammalia > Artiodactyla > Giraffidae > Giraffa > Giraffa tippelskirchi. Next base: position 85,794,135 of record NC_137285.1, on the reverse strand, counting down.
CAGAGATGCTTGGAAGGCGCAAACAAAACCTTGTGTGCACCAGGAGACCCCAGAGACTGATCCAGACCTGTCGTTGAGTGTTTGAGTGTCTCCTGCAGAGATACAGGTCAGCGGTGGCCTGCCATGGGGGCAAGGGCTCTGGGTGCAGCAGATCTGGGTATGGCATAAGCCCTCTTGGAGGAGGTCACCATTAACCCCACCACAGAACTGCCAGAACTTACGCAGGACTGGGGAAACAGACTCTTGGAGGGCACAATAAAACCTTGTGCACACGAGGACCCAGGAGAAAGAAGGAGTGATCTCACAAGAGACTGAACCAGACTTGCCTGTGAGAGTCCAGGAGTCACTGGCAGAGGCATGGGATGATGGTGGCCTGCTTCAGGGTCAGGGGCACCGAGTGCGGCAGTAAACGGGACCTTCTGAAGGAGGTTGCCATTTTCTTCATTACCTCCCCCATAGTTTGTTCTCAGGTCAAACAACAGGAAGGGAACACAGCCCCACAGAAATCAACAGAAAGTTGGATTACAGATTTAGTGAGCACAGCCCTGCCATTCAGAACAAGACCCAGTTTCCCCCAGTCAGTCTCTCCCATCAGGAAGCTTCAATAAGCCTCTTATCCTGATCCCTCAGAGGGCAGACAGAATGAAAACCACAATCACAGAAAACTAATCAAATTGATCACATGGACCACAGCCTTGCCTAACTCAATGAAACTATGAGCCATGCCATGTAGGGCCACCCAAGATGGACAGGTCATAGTGGAAAGTTCTGACAAAAAAATCCACTGGAGAAGGCAATGGCAAACCACTTCAGTATTCTTACCTTGAGAACCCCACGAACAGTAGGAAAAGGCAAAAAGATAGGACACTGAAAGATGAAATTCCCAGGTCAGTAGATGCCCAATATGCTACTGGAGATCAGTGGAGAAATAACTCCAGAAAGAATGAAGAGACAGAGCCAAAGCAAAAACAGCATACAGTTGTGGATGTGATTGGTGATGGAAGTAAAGTCCAATGCTGTAAAGGACAATATCGCATAGGAAACTGGAATGTTAGGTCCATGAATCAAGGCAAATTGGAAGTGGTCAAACAGGAGCTGGCAAGAGTAAACATCGACATTTTAGGAATCGGGGAACTAAAATGGACTGGAATGGGTGAATGTAACTCAAATGACCATTATATCTACTACTGTGGGCAAGAATCCCTTAGAAGAAAGTCACCATCATAGTCAACAAAAAAGTCCAAATGCAGTGAAAGTGAAAATTAAGTCACTCAATCATGTCCGACCCTTTGCGACCCCATGCACTGTAGCCTGCCAAGTTCCTCCATCCATGGGATTTTCCAGGCAAGAATACTGGAGTGGGTTGCCATTTCCTTCTCCAGTGCAATCTTAAAAACAATAGAATGATCTCTGTTCGTTTCGAAGGCAGACCATTCAATATCACAGTAATCCAAGTCTATATCCCAACCAGTATTGCTGAAGAAGCTGAAGTTGAACAGTTCTATGAAGACCTACAAGACCATCTAGAACTGACACACCACCAAAAAGATGTCCTTTTCATTATAGGGTCTGGAATGCAAAAGTAGCAAGTCAAGAGATACCTGGAATAACAGGCAAATTTGGCCTTGGAGTACAAAACAAAGCAAGGCAAAGGCTAACAGAGTTTTGTCAAGAGAACTCACTAGTCATAAAAAACACCCTCTTCCAGCAACACAAGAGAAGACTCTACACATGGACATCATTAGATGGTCAATACTGAAATCATATTGCTTATATTCTTTGCAGCCAAAATGGAGAAGCTCTATACAGCCAGCAAAAACAAGACCCAGAGCTGACTGTGACTCAGATAGGAACTGCTTATTGCCAAACTCAGACTTAAACTGAAAAAAGTAGGGAAAACCACTACAGCATTCAGGTATGACCTAAATCAAATCCCTTACAGTTATACAGCGGAAGTGACAAATAGATTCAAGGGATTAGATCTGATAGACAGAGTGCCTGAAGAACAATGGACGGAGGTTTGTGACATTGTACAGGAGGCAGTATTCAAGACCTTCCCCTAGAAAAAGAAATGCAAAAAGACAAAATGGTTGTCTGAGGAGGCCTTACAAATAGCTGACAAAAGAAGAGAAGCTAAAGGCAAAGGAGAAAAGGAAAGATATACCCATTTGAATACAGAGTTCCAAAGAATAGCAACAGAGAAATAAGAAAACCTTCCTCAGTGATCAATGCAAAGAAATAGAGGGAAACAATAGAATTAGAAAGACTAGTTATTTCTTCAAGAAAATTAGAGATACCAAGGGAACATTTCATGCAAAGATGGGCACAATAAAGGACAGAAATGGTAGGGACATAACAGAAGCAGAAGATATTAAGAAGAGGTGGCAGGAATACACAGAAGAACTGTACAAAAAAGATCTTCATGACCCAGACAACCACGATGGTGTGATCATTCACCTAACCAGACATTCTGGAATGCGAAGCCAAGTAGGCCTTAGGAAGCATCACCACAAACAAAGCTAGTGGAGGTGATGGAATTCCAGCTGAGCTATTTCAAATCCTAAAAGATGATGCTGTGGAAGTGCTGCACTCAATATGCCAGCAAATCTGGAAAACTCAGCAGTGGCCACAGGACTGGAAAAGGTCAGTTTTCATTTCAATCCCAAAGAAAGGCAAAGCCAAGAATTTTCAAACTACTGCACAATTGCACTAATCTCACATGCTAGCAAAGTAATGCTCAAAATTCTCCAAGCTAGGCTTCAACAGTATGTGAACTGGGAAATTCCTGATGTTCAAGCTGAATTTAGAAAAGGCAGAGGAACCAGAGATCAAATTGCCAACATCTGTTGGATCATCGAAAAAGCAAGAGAGTTCCAGAAAAACATCTACTTCTGCTTTATTGACTACACCAAAACGTTTGACTGTGTGGATCACAACAAACTGTGGAAAATTCTGAAAGAGATGGGAATACCAGACCACCTGATCTCCCTCCTGAGAAATCTGTTTGCAGGTCAGGAAGCAACAGTTAGAACTGGACATGGAACAACAGACTGATTCCAAATAGGAAAAGGAGTACGTCAAGGCTGTATATTGTCACCCTGCTCCTTTAACTTATATGCAGAGTCCATCATGAGAAATGCTGGGCTGGATGAAGCACAAGCTGGAATCAAGATTGCCGGGAGAAATATCAATAACCTCAGATACGCAAATGACACCACCCTTATGGCAGAAAGTGAAGAAGTAAAAAGCCTCTTGATGAAAGTGAAAGAGGAGAGTGAAAAAGTTGGCTTAAAGCTCAACATTCAGAAAACAAACATCATGGCATCCGGTCCCATCACTTCGTGGCAAATAAATGCGGAAACAATGGAAATAGTGAGAGACTTCATTTTGGGCGGGCTCCAAAATCACTGCAGATGGTGACTGCAGCCATGAAATTAAAAGACCCTTGCTCCTTGGAAGAAAAGCTGTGACCAATCTAGACAGCATATTAAAAGGCAGAGATATTACTATGCTGACAAAGGTCCATCTAGTCAAAGCTATGGTTTTTCCAGTAGTCATGTATGGACGTGAGAGTTGGACTATAAAGAAGGCTGAGCCCTGAAGAACTGATGCTTTTGAACTGTGGTGTTGGAGAAGACTCTTGGGAGTCCCTTGGACTGCAAGGAGATCCAACCAGTCAATCCTAATGGAAATCAGCCCTGAAATTCATTGGAAGGACTGATGCTAAAGCTGAAACTCCAATACTTTGGCCACCAATGTGAAGAACTGACTCATCGGAAAAGGCCCTCATGGTAGGAAAGATTGAAGGGGACGACAGAGGATGAGATGGCTGGATGGCATCACCGATGCAATGGACATGAGTTTGAGCAAGCTCCAGGAGTTTGTGATTGACAGGGAAAACTGGCGTGCTGCAGTCCATGGGGTCGCAAAGGGTTGAACATGTCTGAGTGACTGAACTGAACCTCTTCATTGAGCACATACTACCTACCTGGTTTTTTGCTTGATGACTACCTCATGTCTAATTTTCCTAACAAATCTGTAAAACAATAATTATCCCTACTTTATAGAGAAGGAAATGTAAGTTCAGAGAGGTTAAGTAGCTAATCTGAGGTCACAGCATTAGTAATCTGATTACCAGCAGCGTTCAAATTCAAAGCTGCCTTTAAACTTATGGTCTTTTCACTATGCCGTTACATCTCCGAGTTACCAGTTAGCAGCTCTCGTTTGTTCATTTGTATGCTATTAAAAAGTAAACATTATTGAACAATTATTATATGGTAGTCTCTAGTCTAAGATCCAAAGTCATTTAAAACATGGTTGCTCTGCCCAAGGGTCACACAAACTAAATGTGGATGGTAGACATGCAAACAATCCACAAAATAATATAAAACATGTTGAAGCCCATAAAAGTTGTGCATGGTACCAGAAACATTCAGAAATGAGAGATCTATTCTCAGTGAAGTGACAAGAGAAGGCTTCCAAGGGAGCATTTGAGGTAGATCTTAATGATGTTCAGATGGTCAAAAGAAGGAAATTCTGGGAGAGAGGCAAAAAAAGCTCCAGAGGCAGGAAAAAGTAGAAATTTTCCATCCAAGAAAGAGTAAGTCCATTGATGTGGCTGGGGTGTAGATTTCTTGTCCAGCACTATCAGACTTTCCTACCCATGTTTCTCCATTTCCGTCATGAATGCATTCTAGTGGTAAGCACTGCTACTAACTGCTGAGACATAGCCACTGATAAACTTGGAAAACATGAATGAGTTGAGAAAAATACATCACGTAAAGTGGATGCGGAACACAAGAGATGAGACATAAGGTGGCAGCTGTCAGATCACTGCCTAGGTCTTCCCTTAGTCTTTCTTTCCCTAACAGTCAACTAAACCCTGAAAAAGCTTTTTGAAACAAAAATGCCGAGACATCTTCTATGAATTTGTGCTAACTGATTCCAAGTGTGTGCTTGCTCATGCTTGCAGTGCTATCAGCCATCACTTACTGACGCCCAGTCGTATCCCCCAAACCAAGCTGCTTGCATGAGCATGAAGTGTGTCCCCAGGAGATGGACACTGTTCACAGGAGTTGCTGGGACTTCTTGTTGCTCCACCTCTGAACTCTTCCATACTTCCACTAGTCTTTCCATACAAAACTCTTTTACCTTTCTCACATCAACATTTTTTTTCCTCCTGACTTTGAGAAAAGGATTCAGTCACGGTCATTTTTCCCAAACCCAAACCCACCGTTTTTTTTTTTTTTTACTATCTCCATCTTTTTCTACCTCTCGTGAGCCTTTCTTTCTTTAATTGTCCTATTTTCTCTTTGTTCTTCAGTCTCTCCCTACTCCCACTCAGTCTAAAAGTATGCATAGATCTCATTTATAATTTTTGAAATTAAGTGCAAAACCTCCATTTATCCTGTAATTCCTTCCATCAACCATTATGTTTCATGTTTCACCTTCATCTCTCTGCCTAAAGTCTAAAAAAAACAACAACAAAAAAAACTGGTCTAAACCAGACTTTTCCACTTCCTCACTCCTGCTCACTCTTTGAAGCCCTTATAACTTGGTTTACAGTATCCCTCACTTCACTTAGCTCACTCCCTCGAAATTCTCTAGTGGCCATCAAACCCAGGGGCGTGACCTCATCAATTTCCTTCACTGCCCCTTGAAACTGGTCATGCTAAATCAAGAAGGGTCCTTTCTTCAGCCATTTATATCCTAAGTTACAGCACTATTTTCTCAGTTACCTAAGGCAGAAACCAAGTACCTCTCATTTCCTGGGCTCCTAGAACCTCCACCATCTTGAATCCTCCATTCTCAGAAATGCTGCAGTCATTTAATACTTGTGTCTTCTTGCTTGGATTATTGTAGCTGCCTCCTATTAACAATTGCACTCTTACACTCTCTGCTTCTTGTTTTGGCCTCTAACAATCCATTATTTTAAAGTCCACTGCAGATATAGATATAGATAAGATCATGTCATACCCCTTGTTTTAAAGCATTTACAGATTGCCGACGGCCTTCATGAACTCTTAAACATGGCATATCAGAAACTTCACATTCTGGCCTAGGTCAGTCCAGCCTCATTTACACTCCCCTCGCTCACTTTGTGTACCATATTCCATAGCTTAATTTACAGTTCTCTGAAAGTGCCATGCTCACTCATACCTTCAAGCCTTTACACATTCTGCACTCTCTGCCTAAACTGCTCTTTCTAATCTCTTTCAACTGAGTGATTCACTCTTGCTTTGTAAGACTCAATTCAGATGTTATCTCCTCCATATCTAATTTGATCCCCACTCCACTCTGCCGCAGACCCTCAAAAGGTAGGTACCAGTCCTATGTAAGGACTCCCCTGGTGGCTCAGTGGTAAAGAATCCACCTGCCAACGCAGGAGACACAGGTTCAATCCCTGGGTTGGGAAGATGCCCTGAAGAAGGAAATGGCAACCCACTCCAGTATTCCTGCCTGATGGGCTGCCATCCCTGGAGTTGCAAGGAGTCAAACACAACTTGGCAACTAACCAGCAGCAACAGCAGCAGCTGTCCTATGTAATCCCAGGAATCTCACTGGTTAGCTCTATCCTAGCAATCATCGCTCTGAAATTTTGATCATCTGTAAGGGCCGGTAGTTAAAGCCATGCATAATTGGTAAGAATGGGCTTCCCAGTTTCGCTAGTGGTCAAGAACCCAGCTGCCAATGCAGGAGACATAAGTGAGGCAGGTTTGATCCCTAGGTTGGGAAGATCCCCCGGAGGAGGGCATGGCAACCCACTCCAGTGTTCTTACCTGGAGAATCTCATGGTCAGAGGAGCCTCCTGTGACCATCCATCGGGTCACAAAGAGTCTGAAGCAACTTAGCATTCACACATAAAAATTTCACTTGAAAAGAGATTCGGTGAGGGATAGGTTTGAAATAATGGTCCATAACAAATACTGGATGCAAAAATTAAGGCTTCCCATCTATGCAATCGTAGCATTTGGGGGGAAGTGGCTGGGCCATACTCATGCCATACTCATGACTGTCTTCTTGGGTGGAGCAAAGAAGTGTCCTAACCTAACATCTAGACTCTGCAAAATGAATACATACTTCATGTAATAATGGGTCATCCTATGTGGGTTATTTTGATCTGTGATTTTTGTTATACTTTGAGCCCATTTTCAAAGTGCTGAGATGATACAACAGATTACTCTGATAACTTACGCATCTAATTCATAAGCACCACCAAATAGAAATGGTGTCACATCTATGCACACAGTGACTACTTGCTAGACAAGTTAATGTTGGTACTTCTTATTTCAGCAGATGAGAAAATTGGTGAAACCACCTTGGTGTGATCTTCTGTGCTTTTATTGCATCAAATTCAATGTTTTTATGTATAACCCAAGTATAGCTAGCGTGGTAGTGAATATGCCAAGGGGCTTAATAAATGCTTAGTGGCTGATTGATTTAAAATACCACCTGAGGGACATCCTGGTGGTCCAGTGGTTAAGAATCCACCTTGCAATGCAGGGAACACGGGTTCAATCCCTGGTCAAGGAACTAGGATCCCATGTGCCATAGGCGACTAAGCCTGGGAGCTGCAAGTACTGAGCCCGAGCACCACAGCACCCCAGCGAAGAACATGCCGCATGGTGCCTGCTGCAACTGAGACCCAGCACAGCCAACACACAAACGCTTGAGAGTGACACCTCCTGAAGCAGAAAATGCAGTTTGGAAGCAGGCTGTGCGCTAGAGGCCAAGGGAAATCAAAACTGTTTGAGGCTTCAAGCCTGAGTCATCATGAGAAGGGTGCTGAAGAAATGGAAATATCAGGTAGAGGAGTCATTTTCAGGATCACACATGATGAGCTTTGGCTATAGAAATATTATATTCATGGTGCCAATAGGATATTCGGGTAAAGGTAAATATATCTATATATACATAGATATAGATATAGATATAGATATATTTTATTATGAAAAGTGTTAGTCTCTCAGTCATGTCCGACTGTTTGTGACGCCATGGACTGTAGCCTGCCAGGCTCCTCTGTCCATGGAATTCTTCAGACAAAATTATTGGAGTGGGTTGCCATTCCCGTTTCCAGGGGATCATCCCAACCCAGGTATCAAACCCAGGTCTCCCACACTGCAGACAGATTCTTTATCTGAGCCATGAAGGATGCCCATATTTTACTATATACATATATATATATACATATATAGCTGCTTGTTTTTCTACTCACTACACTGCTGACACCAAATATGTGGGTTTTCCATGCTACATGATTCTCCAATTCTCTGTAGACACCAACTGGGTGGCCTACAATTTAACTTCCCACAGTTAGTGCAGACAGGTCAAGGGCTAAGTCTCACAGTCCCCACTGCGCCACCTGGGAAACCCAAGGCATAGTTAAAAGGGACGACTTATGAAATGACAAACATACTCCTCTCATCTCTATCGTTAAGGAATATCAAGGACTTTAGGATTTCTGTGTCGGGAATTAGGGACAGACACCAAACAAGTATATATTATATCACAATATCACAAGTGGCATTTGCTAAAAGATTTTATGCAAAGTTCAATTTTTATTTTTCAGTAGTTCAGTTCAGTCACTCAGTCATGTCCAATTCTTTGGGACCCCATGGACTGCAGCATGCCAGACTTCCCTGCCCATCACCAACTCCCAGAGTTTACTCAAACTCATGTCCATTGAGTTGGTGATGCCATCCAACCATCTCATCCTCTGTCATCCCCTTCTCCTCCCACCTTCAATCTTTCTTTCCCAGCATTAGGGTCTCTTCCAACGAGTCAGTTCTTTGCATCAGGTGGCCAAAGTACCGAAGCTTCAGCATCAATCTTTCCAATGAATATTCAGGATTGATTTCCTTTAGGATTGACTGGGTTGATCTCCTTGCAGTCCAGTGGTACATATGTATACATATATTCTCCATGAAGATTCTTATTTTTAAATCTATTCAAAAAGATGGATTTTTTAGCAGTAGTGTGAGAACTGTACCCTCGAAAAAGTCAATATACAGCAGATATTTCTGAATTAGAAAAGTTAGATTCCTGAAAACCTCAACTTTGAAGAAGACAAAAAATGATGGAAAACACTTCTAGTGAAACAGAAATCACAACTGATTTTGTTAAAGTGATTATAGACATACAAAATGATAATGTTTATTCAAATAAATTAATATAGACAACACATTGAAGAAAAAAACACTATTTTATATAATCAATGACTAACAATGGAAATATCTAAGTTAGTTATTACTTAACATTTCATTTTTAACAAGAAATTTTATAAACTTCTCCTCTACAACATCAATAAGATGCTTGTAATTTCTTTGCTTTTTGTGATGAATAATATAAGAAGAGACATTTTCCCTATCTCTGGCTCTCTATGCAAATGTTTATTTCTTGTCTATTATGATGGCCACCTTGATTGCTGTTTCCTCGATTTCAGCTTTTTAAAAATAATTCCCTACAGAATTAAATCATGCTTTGATTACAATAACTGTGAAATTTTCAAGGCTACTGAAATGGTATACTGACTTAAAAGTAATACGCTATAATTTGAATAAGGTAGACATCTTAGAACAGATAGTTACCACTCTTAAAATTCTGGTGTCGTCCATTGATCAGCCATGGTTAACCAATAAGAATGGTGGTATTTAACAGACTAAACTGAATTCTTCTGGGGAACTACAGAAATGTTTGTGGGTCAGAACTCTATTCTGGTTTTAGATTTACATCAAGCAAAATAGTACTGGGACTTCTCCTGTGGTCCAGGGGCTAAGGCTCCACACTCCCAACGCAGGGGCCTGAGTTTCATCCCTGGTCAGAGAATTCGATCCCACTTGCTGCGACTAAGAGTTGGTACATCACTGCTAAGTCCCTGCATGTCATAACTGAGACCTGGCACAGCCAAATTGTTGTTGTCCTTCAGTTGCCAAGTGGAGTCTGACTCTGCACCCCCATGGACGGCAGCATGCCAGGCTCCTCTGTAAATGCAAATAGAAATAGCACTCAATTTTGAGTTCTGTAAATTCCTATATACTTTCAGAGAGCAAATTGGTTCAAACATATCCCAGGGTTTTATCACGCAGTTAGAAATTTCAGTGTGATCCAGAAGGATGGGATGGGGAGGGAGGTGGGTGGGGGGTCCAGGAAGGGGAACACATGTAAACCCATGGCTGATTCATGTCAATGTATGGCAAAAACTATTACAATATTGTAAAGTAATTAGCCCCCAACTAAAATAAATAAATTTATAAAAAAAAAAAAAAAAAAAAGAAATTTCAGTGTAACCCAAGGATTCGTAAACTTGGTCTGAAAATTTTTGAAAACTATTTCTCTTTGATGAACAGAGATCTCCTTCAGCTCTTTCAAATTTTCTTGAAAATAAGTTACATACTTACTGTTGTATATACTGTTTCAAAAGACTTATAGTAATTCAGAAGCATCCAGAGGATTGCACAATAATGTAATAGTGTGTCTTTTACTCTTCAGAATCTGTAAGTAACTTCTAAAATTGTAACATTATAGTTATCAAATAATTCTACATTAGTTCAAAATCCATTTCTTTAGAGGAGAAATGGAATTATCAAAAGGAAACTTCATTTCCATCTGCCATGTGTTCAAATCTACATGACAAATTTGAATATACGTACTTTCACAAATGAATTATCACTGCTCTTTTGTTCAAATGTAGTACATTAAGATATTTTATCAGTTAGGATGCTTTTTTCTGTAAATAAAACTCAAATTACAATAACTTAAAAAACATACAGAATTCATTATGTCCCATAATTATATACAACAAGGCTCCAGCATTGGTATATTCTAGACTTGTGATAACATCAGGGTCTTGAATTCTTCCCATCTGCGACTGCCATCCTCAGAGAACTGGCTTTGTCTTCAGTTAAGACCAGACAAAACAGCTAGAAATAAGAAAGCCTGTTTCTTCCTAAGGGTTTCTTTTTATGTGAGGAAACCTCTTGCAAAAAAAAAAAGAAAACAACAACAAAACAAAACCAATAATACTCCCTTTTATATTTCACTGGCCAAACTTATATCACATGCCTATTGCTAGGACAAACATTGGCAAGGGACTGGCTTGGGCTAATAAGAATTTATCGCTGAGTTGGGACCAGGATCACCTTCCCTCAGCAAAAATCTTGATTTCACTAATAAAAATAAAAAGTGGAAAAAGAAGTTATGTCAGCTATAAGTGTCATGAGCCAATTAAGACCTAACAAGTTGATACTTTCAAAGCAGTTTAATTTCCTTGACATTGTTTACTTAGTAATGTTTATTGATAGCTACTTTCAACTAACCATTTAACCTACCAATATGACTGCATTAAAATGAACCATATCCTTATATTCTGATTCATCTGCCTCCAGTTGTCACCATTAACTCCTTATGGTGATTGTAAAAATAGGAGGAAAAGTTACAGTCTCAATTCTTTCCTTTCTCCTATCAGCAAGTAAGCCTCACAGGTGGCAATCACAGTAGAGTCTATGAGAATGATGCCAAGAGACCTAGAAAAACAGTTCTCCTCTGAAGAAAAACTCTTGAAACCTCTTTTGGTTTCCTTCTTTTCAGTTTCTCTGTGGCAAGTGACCTGATTTTCCTATGTTCCAATTACAAGCTTCTCATCGCTTAGGTGGTTAGGTGGACTAATTCATGTGATCTGGCCAATCTTGTAAAACATTATTTTGCCAAAAATCTCAAACAAGTTATGACATTAGTTTAGATGGGCAGCACTTGAGTGCAGGCTCCACGAGATGTGCCTTTGGAACAGGGAAGAAAGTCTAGGGAAAGCCTATGTTTACTGGCTTTCTTCTGAAAGTAGAAAGAGAACATCCAAATCTTGCATAGCTTTCTTATAATTAAAAACACTAAACACTTCTGTAACTCCCACATTTAGACTTGGCATTTATCTTTTTCTTTTAAGATGTCAGGATCATGGAATCCCTGAGATCATCTGGAAAACACAGTATACAAAAAGAATATGACAAATGTTCTTCATCTTCAAAATAAACATATTACATGTAAACAATTCTAGAAGGAAAATCACACCAACTGGCTCCAACTTTCCCAAACATGTGACAGTTTAAGAATAAACACTGATAGACTATGTATTATAAAAAGGTATTAATACTTCTGAGGAAAGTCACAATTTATCAACACAATTTGGAAACTACCATTAAAACACTGTTTTCTACTAATAGAGTAGAATCTATGGGACGATAAAAAAGAAGAAAGCTCTTTATATACTTAATATAAAAGGATCTCTAAAATATATAGCTAGATGGAGGGGGGAAGATCAGTATAGTGTATTTATATATATGTAGATAGATAGAAATAGATATAGATATATACACACACATAAGACAACAGTGAAGTTTGCTGCAGGATGGACTTTTCCTTTCATTTTATACAATATATATATGGCCACTTTTTACGTAAAACAGAAGAGGTAAAAACTTTATAATCTCTTCACATACATATAGAGAAACTCTGAAGGGATAAAAGGGAACTGTGGGTGAAGTCAGAGTAGATATAGGGCAGAAGATGACCAAGAAAAAATGACTTTTTACTATATAAGTTGTTATACTTTGTCGGTTTTGTATCATGTTCATTCACTACATGTTCTAAAAAAAAAACAGTGAATTAGAAAATTCTCAGACTTCAATTTCCACAAAAACGGAGCAAAGGTACATTTTGCTATTCTTTTCACTAAGTACAACTGAAAACTGTCAATATACGCAGAATGCAGGCATACCTTGGAGATATTACAGGTTTGGTTCCAGACCACAACAATAAAGTGAATATTGCAAGAGTGAGTCACACTAATCTTTCATCCAGTGAATATAAAAGTCATAGTCACGCTACACTGTAGTCTATTTTGTGCAAAATGTTTTGTCTAAAAAATAGTGTACATACCTTAATTAAAAAAAAAAAATTAGTGCTAAAAAATGCTATGAGGTGAGCCTTCACTGAGTTATAATCTTTCTGCTGGAGGGGGGTGTTTCCTTGATGTTGAGTGCTGCTGACCATGATGGCAGTTGCTGAAGCCCTGGAGTGGCTATGGTAATTTTTTCAAATAAGAGAAATGAGGTTTGCTGCATGCCTGACTCTTCCTTTCACGAAACATTTCTATAGAGCATACAATGCTGCTTGATAGCAATTTTCCCGCAGTGGAACTGCTCTCAGAATTGGAGTCTGTCCTCTCAAACTATTGCTTCTTCAACTTAAGCTTATGTAATATTCTACATTTGTGTAGTAATTTCAACAATCATCACAGCATCTCACCAGGAGTAGATTCCTTGTCGAGAAACCACTTTCTTTGATTACCTATATCAAGCAACTCTGCATTTGTTGAAATTGCAACATTACAGTGCAGGAATACAATCATATCTTCAGACTCCACTTCCAATTCTAGTTTTCTTACTATTTCCACCATATCTGAAGTTAATGCCTTAACCGAAGTCTTGAACTGCTCAAATTCATCCATGGGTCTTGGATTATTTCTGAGCTGTCTATTCTATTCCACTAGCCTAAGCATGTATTTTTATGTCAGTGCCAGACTGTTTTGATAACTATAGATTTGTAATATACTTTGAAATCAGGAAGGGTGATGCTTCCAGTTTTTTTCATCTTTCTCAAGACTGCCTTGTCTACTGCAGTTTTTGTGATATAGCTCTCTTTTCCAGAACTCCCCCTTCACTCCAGTGGCTGTGGTTTCCTAAATTCTTTCTTCTAATTCTTGAGGCTATAAGGACCACCTATGGGTTTTCAATAAACAGTTTTAGTAACCGACTAAGCACTGAGTGCCTGCAGCCTTGGGTTAAAAGTCGTAAGAACAGCAAAAACTCTCCACAGTAGTTTCCCTTCCCTTTGCTCAAGTGCTGATTTCCCTATTCCTTTTTTTTTTTTTACAGGAAAGGAAAGATATTTATTGAGTGAGTCCAAATAATTTTGAATGTTATGATACTGAAATATTGTCAATTATAAATTTTAAATTATAAATTATTTTTTATTTGTGAAAAATCTAGATTACATGAAATTGCATAACAATGTGAATACACTTAATGCCACTGAAATGTATGCTGAAAAATGGTCATAATGGTAAATTTCCCTATTCCTTTTAATCACTCTCCAGTACCTTCAGGTACTTTTTTTTTTTCCTGTTTACTTGTTTTATTTTGTTTTGTTTCTTGCAGAGTTTATAGTTGGTATCTGCAGGAGAGTCACTAAAATAGGGGTGACTTAGCTGTCCTGGTAGTGGAGTTTTAAGGAATATTCCTTGAGAAATAAAGTTTACTTAAAATTTTAATTTCCTTGACGTCAAAGTACTAAAAATATATTTTAATGAGAGACAATAGTTAATACCTATTATTACTCAAAATCAAAGTCTTTTTCCCCTTCAAGACTTTGCTTGACCTTACAGAATTAAAAATTATACAATAGTTTCATAGTTTATCCTTTTCTATAACTTATCAAATAATAATTTCATTACTTGGTCTTATTCAGTGACTCTTACGGGAGAGCATAGTTTTTGCCTGTGGATACACTGAAGGGTAAATTAGAATATCTACCCTCAAGAAGCTCTATTTAACAGAGGAGACAAGTATTTTACAGAGAAGATTCCCACAAATGTTGTATCAGAGGTTATTAACTGCTATATCATTTTCGTTGTTCAGTCTCTAAGTCATGTCTGACTCTGTGACCCCATGGACTGCAGCACATCAGGCTTTTCTGTCTTTCACCATCTGCTGGAGTAGACTCAAAGTCATGTCCATTGAGTCAGTGATGCTATCCAGCCAGCTCATCCTCTGTCTTCTCCTTCTCCTCTTGCCTTCAATCTCTCCCAGCATCAGGATCTTTTCCAATGAGTTAGCTCTTTGCATAAGGTGGCCAAAGTACTGAAGCTTCAGCTTCAGCATCAGTGCTACCAATGAATATTCTGGATTGATTTCCTTTAGGATTGACTGGTTTGACCTCCTTGTGGTCCAAGGGAGTCTCAAGAGTCTTTCCCAGCACCACAGTTCAAAAGCATCAATTCTTCGGCACTCACCCTTCTTTATGGTCCAACTCATTCATGACTATTGGAAAATCATAGTTTTGACTATACAGACCTTGGTCAGCAAAGTGATATCTCTGCTTTTTAATATGCTGTCTAGGTTTGGCATAGCTTTTCTTCCAAGGAACAAGTGTTTTAATTTCATGGCTGCAGTCACCTTCCACAGTGATTTTAGAGCCCAAGAAAATGAAGTCTCTCACCGTTTCCATTGTTTCCCCATCTATTTGCCATGAAGTGATGGAACCAGATGCCATGATCTCAGTTTTTTTAATGTTGAGTTTTAAGCCAGCTTTTTCACTCTCCTCTTTCACTTTCATCAAGAAGCTCTTTAGTTCCTCTTCACTTCCTGCCATAAGGGTGGTATCATCTGCATATCTGAGGTTATTGATATTTCTCCCAGCAACCTTGATTCCAGCTGAGATCAACCTAGCCCAGCATTTTGCATGATATACTCTGTATGGAGGGCTTCCCAGGTGGCACTAGTGGTAAAGAACCTGCCTGCCAATTCAGGAGACTCAAAACACACAGGTTTGATCCCCATTTCAGGAAGATCCCCTGAAGAAGGGCATGGCAACCCACTCCAGTATTCTTGCCTGGGGAATCCCATAGATAGAGGAGCCTGGGGGACTATAGTCTATGGGGTCGCAAATAGTACAACATAACTAAAGTGACTTGGCACAGCACGCGCCTTCTGCATAGAAGTCAAATAAGCAACGTGACAATATACAGCCTTGATGTACTCCTTTCCCGATTTGGAACCAGTCTGTTGTTCCATGTCTGGTTCTAACTGTTGCTTCTTGAGCTGCATAATGATTTCTCAGGAGGGAGGTAAGGTGGACTGGTATTCCCACCTCTTTAGGAATTTTCCACAGTTTGTTGTGATCCACACAGTCCAAGGCTTTAGTGTAGTCAATGAAGCTGAAGTAGATGTTTTTGAGGAATTCCCTTGCTTTTTCTATGATTCAACAGATGTTGGCAATTTAGTCTCTGTTTCCTCTGCCTGTTCTATACCCAACTTGGACATCTGGAAGTTCTTGGTTCATGTACTGTTGAAGCCTAGCTTGAAGGATTTTGAGCATTACCTTGCTCGCATGTGAAATGTATCACAGATAAGTCCAAAGTGCCTTGGGAACACAAGGAAAGGTAAAATTAACTTCAGCTTGTATAGTAGATGTGGAGGGATCAAGGAAGACACCATAGGAAAGATAATATTTATAAACCAAGTCTTGAAAGTGTATAAACTTATGAGTCTTGGAAGTCTTATAAGTTTATAAGTTTTCAAGAGTATTTCAAAAAGTGGTATTATATATATTATATTTTAATCATATATATTGAATATATTATATATATTTACACTGAGGATAAAAAGCGTAAATAGTTTGGACTTACCTTTTAATACTCTGTGCTGATTGTGTAGCTATAAAGTCAATTGATTTAATACTGCAATTAATATTTAAGGAGAGAATGTGATTTCTTTAGGGAAGGCAATGACTTCTAATTCATTCAAAAAAACTTTTCATTTTGAGATATAGATTTATAGGGAGTTGTAGAGATGATACAAAGAGTTTCTGTGTATTCTTCACCCATCTTCTCCCAATGGTCCCATCTCACATAATTATAGTACAATATAAAACCCAGAAATTTAATATTGGTATAATGTGTGTGTGTGTATGGCTCTATGCCATTTTAACACACATATAGATTTGTGTGGCCACCACAGCATCAAGATGACAGGACTATTCCATCACCACAAAGACCTCCCTCATGCAACCCCTTTATATCACACACACGCACCCCTGCCAACCAGCTCTGACCTCTGAAATCCACTAATCTCTTTTCCATCTTTATAATTTTTTCTTCTTGAGAATGTTATATAAGTGGAATCACCGTATGTGACCTTATGAGACTGGCTTTTTTCACTCAGCACAATGCCCTTGAGATCCAACCAAGTTGTTGCATGTAACTTATTGCTATGTGGGTTTCTCTCAAGATTGCTTTAGCTGCGTTCCTAAATGTTAATAAGTTGTGTTCTCATTTTCATTAAATTCAATATATATTTTTATGTCCCTTTAGACTTCTTTTCAAACCCATGGATTATTTTAAAGTGTATTATTTAGATTCCAAGTGTTTGTAGATTTTTCCTGTAACCTAACTGTTACTGACTGGAGAAGGAAATGGCAACCCACTCCAGTATTCTTGCCTGGAGAATCCCAGGGACAGCGGAGCCTAGTGGGCTGCCATCTATGGGGTCGCACAGAGTCGGACACGACTGAAGTGACTTAGCAGCAACTGTTACTGATAGTGATTTAATTCCATTGTGCTCAGAGGACATACTTTGTATGGTTCAATTCTTTTAAAATTTGTTGAGGTATGTTTCATGACTCAGAATAGGGTCTGTTTTGGTGTATGTTCCATGGGTGCTTGAAAAGAGTGTGTGTTCTGCTGTTGTTGGGTATAGTGTTCAATTATTATGAGAAATGCTGGGCTGGACGAAGCACAAGCTGGAATCAAGATTGCTGGGAGAAATATCAACAACCTCAGATATGCAGATGACACCACCCTTATCGCAGAAAGCAAAGAAGAACTAAAGAGCCTCTTGATGAAAGTGAAAGAGGAGAGTGAAAAAGTTGGCTTAAAGCTCAACATTCAGAAAACTAAGATCATGACATCTGGTTCCATCACTTCATGGGAAATAGATGGGGAAACAGTGGAAACAGTGGCTGACTTTATTTTTCTGGGCTCCAAAATCACTGCAGATGGTGATTGCAGCCATGAAATTAAAAGACACTTATTCCTTGGAAGGAAAGTTATGACCAACCTGCTGCTGCTGCTGCTGCTGCTAAGTTGCTGCAGTCATGTCCGACTCTGTGAGACCCCATAGACATCAGCCTACCAGGCTCCCCAGTCCCTGGGATTCTCCAGGCAAGAACAGTGGAGTGGGTTGCCATTTCCTTCTCCAATGCATGAAAGTGAAAAGTGAAAGTGAAGTCACTCAGTCGTGTCCGACTCTGAGCGACCCCATGGACTGTAGCCTACCAGGCTCCTCCGTCTATAGGATTTTCCAGGCAAGAGTACTGGAGTGGGGTGCTATCACCTTCTCCATATGACCAACCTAGATAGCATATTAAGAAGCAGAATCATTACTTTGCCAACAAAGGTCCCTCTAGTCAAGGCTATGGTTTTTCCAGTAGTCATGTATGGATGTGAGAGTTGGATGGTGAAGAAAGCTGAGCACAGAAGAATTGATGCTTTTGAACTGTGGTGTTGGAGAAGACTCTTGAGAGTCCCTTGCACTGCAAGGAGATTCAACCAGTTCATCCTAGAGGAGATCAGTCCTGGGTGTTCATTGGAAGGACTGATGTTGAAGCTGAAACTCCAATACTTTGGCCACCTGATGCGAAGAACTGACTCATTGGAAAAGACCCTGATGCTGGGAAAGATTGAGGGCAGGAGGATAAGGGGATGACAGAGGATGAGATGGTTGGATGGCATCACCTACTCAATGGACTTGGGTTTGGGTAGACTCTGGGAGTTGGTGATGGACAGGGAGGCATGGTGTGCTGTGATTCATGGGGTCGCAAAGAGTCAGACACGACTGAGCAACTGAACTGAACTGAAGATCTCTTAGCTCCTGTTAGCTTATATCTTTGTTGAGTTCTTCTGTAGTCTTGCTGATTTCTGTCTAATTATTTCACCAATTACAGAGAAAGGGGGTTTAAAAGTCTCTATACCTGATTTGTCTATATCTCCTTTCACATCTATCAGTTTTCTTTAATTGAAGTACAAGTGAGTTACAATGTTGTGTTAGTTTCAGGTGTACCACAAAGTGATTCATATATACATGTGTGTATATATGGGTATGTATGTATACATTTTTTTTTTTCATTTTCAGATTCTTTTCCATTATAAGTGAGGAGGGGCATGCTGGGCAGGAACAGAATAGAGGCGAGGAGAGGATATGAATGGATGTAGAGCTTTTCATACTAAGGTAAAGGAAGTCAAATAGAAACAAACAATATCATATGACATTACTTATACATGCAATCTAAAAATAATTGTACAAAGGAATGTGTTTACAAAACAGAAACAGACTTAGAAAACAAACTTATGGTTAACCAAAGGGGGAAGCAGAGGTGGTGAGGAGGGATAATTTAGGTGTTTGGGGTTAACAGATACACAATACTGTATATAAAATAGATAATAAAGAGCCTACTGTATAGCACAGAGAACTAAAGGCAATATCTCGTAATAACCTGTAATGGAAAAGAATCTGAAAAAGTATAGATATAGTTAGAGAGACATAGAGAAAGAACTGAATCATTTTGCTGTACACATGAAACTAACACAACATTGTAAATCAACTACACTTTAGTAAAAAAAAAATACATATTAAAGAGAGGGTGAGTGAGAGGGACGTACATGGTAGCGCTGGATTAGCCTATTGGCATTATGCCATTGTAAAATAAGGGAAACAGTAAAAGGATGGTATAGACATCTGGGTGGGAAAACACTTTGAAACCCATGGGCCTTGAACTAGTTGTTCATCAACCCAGAGGTTCCTCACCGACCTTGTGCTTTCCTCATTGGAAGAAACCAAGATAAATAGCAAGTTTAAGCGTTGCTATTAATTTTATTCAGTAAATACACAAAAGTGTCTTATATAGTGGAGACTGCCAAGCAAATGGCCGGGAGGAAAACATGCTTCACTTCTTGCTGTCCTTCACTGCCAACTTGGTGACCTTGCCCTCAATGGATGTCTTCTTATCCACAGCCTTGATGACTCCAATGGCCGCCATTTGCCTCATGTCCCGCACAACACAATGGCTGGAAGAGGAAGGAAGGATGAGGCACAGAAAGAAAGACTCCTTGACCTCAGTCAGAGGTCCTTTCCTTCCCAGGGCTCAGCAGCCATCATCAGTCCCTGGCTCCCTAGAGTTAGGTATTCAGCGGTCTCCACACGCATGGCCTTGCTGGGACCATCCGCACAATGGCTGCGTCGCCCGACTTTAGGGCCTTGTTCCATCGTCCTCCAGCTTGTTGCTAGAGCACCAGTCGATCTTTTCCCTCAATTCAGCAAACTTGCACGAGATGTGCGGCAGTCAGCACTGGGGAATAGCTGGTGTGGCTCTGTCCCGCGTGATTCAAGATGATCACCTGGTGGGGAGTGGGGAGGAAAATAGAAGAGGTCTGATGGTACCTGTGATCCGGCACCAAATCTGGACCAACCTGGGGCCTCCCTCGAAATTAGGGTTAATTACTTACAAGTGCTTCTACCACCTCCGACCACCAAAGACCTTGATCTCCCGGGAGCTTACCGGCGCCACGAAACTTCCGGCCTGCTTCCTTCCTCCTTCCGGTCATTCTTGCTTTCTCTGGCCACAAGCCAAGATGAATATCCTTCACAGACACATTCTTCACGCTGAAACCCACCAGGCAGAGCCTCGTGGTGCATCTCCACAGACTTGCTAGGGGCAAAAGAGACAACCATGCCAGGTTTCAGGAAGTTGGTCTCCACGGAGCCCACAGGCACAGTGCCACTGCCTGTGCGACAGGAGAAGGGCAGGCAGTCAGGACAATTCCAGACCCACCCAGTGAGAACTGGCTTCGTTGGTACTGGGGATCAAGGACCAGGGTCACCTGCAGGACTAATGGATGCGTGGTCAGTCATGTCCAACTTTTTTGCAACCCCATGAACTGTACCCAGGCTTCTTTTTTCAAGGGATTTTCCAGGCAATAATACTGGAGTGGGTTACCATGCCTTCCTCCAGAGGATCTCCCCAACCCAGGGATCGAACCCTCGTCTTTTCCGTTTCTTGCATTGGCAGGTGGGTTCTTTACCACTAGCGCCACCTGGGGAGGACCGTTGGGAAGCACTGGATCCAATGACTGGTAATTTATGGTGTAGCAGATAAACTGGAAATGCTGGGGGCTTTGGCACTTTATCCCAGATAGCAAGTCAGGAGCTGAACCCTGGCAAGTCAGACACTGGAGCTCCTTCAACTCTATTCCTCAAGAAGTCCAGTCACCTCACCTCCAGTCTTGCAGATGCAGCCTCAGGGGCTTGTTGAAGGGACAAGTAAGTGGGAGGTTAGAGTCCAGAGCTTCCAGCGGAGTCTCCCTGGTGGCATTTCCCTACTTTTACTCAACTTTCTGGCCCTTGAACCTGGACAACTCTGGGGATGACCATCATGCAGATGGTCCCACCACTCCTAGACACCAACACCACAGGTGCTTAGCTGCCTCCTTCTCAACTTCTTGATGGTCCTTTTGTTGTTTCCCCACATTTTAAAAGAGATGCCTTATGGTGGTGGCAGATTTGCCAGAGTCCACGTGGCTGATGACGGTGATATTGACATGGGTCTTCTCTTTGTTCATGGCAGCAGGTTCCCTCCTTTGCTGCTTCTAAACTGGAGCACAGGGGCGGGTGGGGCCAGAACATTCCAGGCACGCCTGCCTCTCTCCTCTCCTCCCCTCCATCCTGCGCCTGACTAGCATCCCGCTGTGGACTTCACTGGTCTAGCCGAGAGTCTAGAACATGGTACTGTCATCTTGAAAAGTAAAACTGATTTTCGAGGCCCACACCCTAGCAAGAGTCAGAGTCCCAGGGCCATAGCTGGTACTTCCAAATAGTCCTGGCCCATTCATCTTTCTCCTGGGTGGACCTTCCCCAGAACGGGTGGAGGCTTAGCCATCCCCCATGCCGCCCACCCCCTCACTCCGCCTCCACTACTGACCCATTGTTTTTGCACAAGAAACCCTGACATTACATACTTTCAACCTGTCCCCTGCCCCCTGCAAATCTCAGCATCCAGGGAAAAGGAAACAAACTTGACCCAGCAAGAACTGCAGCAGTTGTGAAGATAGTAAACATCAAGAGGTCTTGCCTCCTGCTTTTATAAACTTAGCACTGGACCCTCCTTCTGGTTCCACCCACATTTGATGCCCAGAGCCAAAACCAGTTTAGGAAATGCTACTTTCTAGTCTCAAGCCCAATTTTGCAGAATTCTTCCTTTAAAGATTGGGCAAAGGATAAAGAGAGGGTAGATGACCAATGTTGACAGCGGCACTATTTAGCCAAGGATATGAAAGCAACCTAAGAATCCATTGACAGATGAATGGATAAAGATATATGTGTATATAGACAGAGATAGATAAAGATATATATATATATATACATAGCAACATATAGATAGATAGAGATAGAGATCTACACAATGGACTATTGGTGTTCACTCACACAGTCATGTCCGCCTCTTTGTGACCCCATGGATTGCAGCATGCCAGCCTCTCTGTCCTCACTATCTCCTGAAGTTCATGTCCATGGCATTGGTGATGCCATTCACATCCTCTTCTCCTTCTGCCCTCAATCTTTCCCAGCATCAGGGACTTTTCCAGTGAGTCAGCTGTCCGCATCGGATGACCAAAATACTGAAATTTCAACTTCAGTATCAGTCCTTCCAATGAGTATTCAGGGTTGATTTCCCTTAAGATTGGTTAGTTTGATCTCATTGCTTTCCAAGGGACTTTCAGAAGTCTTCTCCAGCACCATAGTTTGAAGGCATCAATTCTTCAGCTCTCCGCCTTCTTTACAGTCTACTGAACTATGACTCAGTAAAAAAGAACGCTATAATCTCATTAGCAGCAACATAGATGGACATGGAGATTGTCATACCAAGCAAAGAGAGGCAACAGAGTTGGACAAAAATCATGATATCATTTACATGTAGAACCTAAAAAAATGATACAAAAGAACTTATTTGCAGAACACAAACAGACTCACAGACACAGAAAACAAAGCTGCAGTTTCTAAAAGGGAAAGGAGATGGGGAATAAGGGGTAAATCAGGAGCTGGAGATTAAGAGGCACACCTATTGCATATAAAATAGATTTTAAAAAGCAAGGATTTATTGCATAGCACAGGGAATTATAGTCAATATCTTGTAATAACTTATAAAGGAAAAAAATCTGAAAAAGAAAGACTTTACTGTACACCTGAAACTAACACAACATTATAGTCAATTTAAAAAAAACTGATAGATGTGAAAGGAGATAAAGTCACAGTTACAGAGGCTTTAAACCCCCTTCCTCTGTAACTGGTGAAATAATTAGAAATCAACAAGACTAAAGAAGAATTAAACAAAAACATCAGCTAGCAGGAGCTAAGAGACCTTAATCGAACACTGTATCCAACAACAGCAGAACACACACTCTTTTCAAGCACCCATGGAACATACACCAAAACAGACCCTATTCTGAGCCATGAAACATACCTCAACAAATTTCCAAAGAGTTGAACCACACAGAGTATGTTCTCTGAGCACAATGGAATTAAATCAATATCAGTAACAGGTAACAGGAAAATCTACAAACACTTGGAATCTAAATAATACACTTTAAAATAATCCATGGGTTTGAAAAGCAGTCTAAAGGAAAATAAAACTATACACTGAATTTAATGAAAATGAGAACACAACTTATTAACATTTAGGAACGCAGCTAAAGCAATCTTGAGAGAAACCCATATACCAATAAGTTACATGCAACAACTTGGTTGGATCTCAAGGGCATTGAGCTGAGTGAAAAAAGCCAGTCTCATAAGGTCACATACGGTGTTTCCACTTATATAACATTCTCAAGAAGAAAAAATTATAAAGATGAAAAAGAGATTAGTGGATTTCAGAGGTCAGGGCTGGTTGGTGGGGGTGTGTGCGTGTGATAAAAGGAGTTGCATGAGGGAGGTCTTTGTGGTGATGGAATAGTCCTGTCATCTTGATGCTGTGGTGGCCACACAAATCTATATGTGTGTTAAAATGGCATAGAGCCATACACACACACACATTATACCAATATTAAATTTCTGGGTTTTATATTGTACTATAATTATGTGAGATGGGACCATTGGGAGAATATGGGTGAATAATGTACAGAAACTCTCTGTATTATCTTTGCAACTCCCTGTAAACCTATACTTCAAAATGAAAAGTTTTTTTGAATGAATTAAAAATCATTGCCTTCCCTAAAGAAATCACATTCTCTCCTTAAATATTAATTGCAGTATTAAATCAGTTGAATTTATAGCTACACAGTATGCACAGAGTCATTAAAAGGTAAGTCCAAACTATTTACGGTTTTTTATGCCCACTGTGTGTGTATGTGTGTGTGTGTGTGTGTAGCTTTTTAAAATTCCTATGACTGCTTATACACTTTCAAGACTTGGTTTATAAGCATTATCTTTCCTATGGTGTCTTTCTTGATCCCTCCACACCTACTCTACAAGGTGAAGCTAATTTTATGTTTCCATGTCTTCCCAAAGCATTTTGGATCTATCTATGATATAGCAGTTAATAGCCTCTGTTACAATATTTGTTGATGTATTGGTCTGCTCTATTAATAGAGCTTTTTGAGGGCAGATATTCTAATTTACCCTTTAACACATATCCACAGGCATAAACTATGCCCTCACATAACTGTCACTGAATAAAACCAAGCAATGAAAATAGTATTTAATCAGTTGTGAAAAAGGATAAACTATGAAACTATTCTATACTCTTTAATTCTAAAAGTCCAGGCAAAGTCTTGAAGGAAAAAAAATTTGGTTTTGGATAATAATAGACAGTAAGTATTGTCTGTTATTAAAATACGTCTTACACTTTGATATCAAGGAAATTAAAATTTTACATAAACTTTATTTCCAAAAGAATATCCCTTAAAACTCCACTTCAAGGATAGCTAAATACACCTCTATTATACTGAGTCTCCTGCAGATACCAACTATAAACTCTGTGCAAAAACAAAACAAAATAAAACAAATAAACAGACAGAAAATAATGTACCTGAAGTTACTGTAGAGTGGTCACACAGAAGAAGGAAATCAGGCCTTGGACAAAGGTAAAGGAGACTACTGTAGACAGTTTTTCCTGTTCTTTTGACTTTTAACCCGAGGGTCAAGGCACTCAGTATCTTATAAGCAAGTAACAGAATTTGAAGCCACCACACATAATATGCAAAATGTATAGAATATAATGCCAAATCACTTTACAAATGAAGAATCAAGAACATATCAACAGTTCTCAAGAGAAAAAAAAAAATCAGCAGAAACTAATTCCAAGATAACCTATGTGTGAGAATTAGTAGACAAAGATTTTATGCCTGCTGTTACAGCTCTGCTCAGTGATGTAAAGGAAAATATGCTTGTGATGAATAAGAAGATAGAAAATATTAGCAGAGGAATAGAAACTATAAAATTAAACCAATGTAAATTCTAAAATAAAAAAACATGGAAACTGAAAAATATACTGGATAGGCTGAAAGCAGAAAGGATACATGGTGGAAAGGACCCAGCGAACTGAAAGACAGATCATTCAAATTATCCAATCTGAGTAACAGAAGAAAAGAATGAAACCAAATGACCAGGGTCTATAGAAAGAAAACAAAGTAGCTAACATGTACAATTGAAGTCCCAGAAGGAGAGGAGATAATACAGCAGAAAAAAATTTGAAGAAATAATAAATTTAAAATTCTCAAGTTTTGTAAATATATATATGGATTCAAAAAGCTCAGTATACTCCAAGCAGAGTAAGTGCAAAGAAAACCATATGCTTAGGGACATCACAGTCCCACTGCTAAAAAACAACTTTTTTAATCAGAAGCAAAAATGCCATCAAAATATCTAGAGAAAAAATTATGCATTATATATAGGGGACAACAATTTGAATGTCTATAATTTCTCATCAGAAACAATAGAGGAAAAATGCTTACCAAAAGGAATTTGTGAATCTGGATGCTCACTGCTCAAAAGCCAATAAACAGGCCAAGTTGATGGAAAGGAAAGTTTGCTTTATTTCAGATGCAAGCAATGATGGGGGTTGGGGGGAGATATCTATCCAAAGGCCAGTTCCTCTCCCCCAACAAGCCAGAGGTCAGAGCTTTTATAGACAGAGTGGAGGAAGGGTGTTCCATGCAGAAACAGCATAGTCATCTCCAACAGTCAACTCCAAATTGATCATCAGTGGTCTGACCAGCATCATATTGATTGGTTCAGAGACAGTTACTCCTCAGTTTGAGGGTCCATTTGTTCCCATTGCTTTGTGGTCAGTTCTCAGAATTGTGGCAGCTCATGTCCTGGGTACAGTCTGGTCATCATGTAGTTAACTTCTCCAACCGGTGTTCTGGTATCTATAAGACAGTTCACAGGACATGACTCAGAATATTATCTTTACCCACTGAGCAAGAACTAAAGGTGCTTGACTATGCTTAATGACTGCATTGTTATTTGATCACCTTTGTCTGTTTTCCTTTGTTTCAGCATTTCACACTTCTTTGATTAAACTTATTCATTGACTAAAGTTTTCCACAGGTAAAAGGCAGACAGAGGACATGGGTGGGGGGAGGGCAAGAACAATATGGTCCTGCTCTATTTCAATAAGACAGTAGAACAAAATCAACAGATAAAGAACCAAAATCACAGAAAACTAATCAAACTGACCACATGGACCACAGCCTTGCCTAACTCGATGAAACTATGAGCTATGCCATGTAGGGCCACCCAAGATGGACAGGTCATAGTGGAGAGTTCTGACAAAACATGGTCCACTGGAGAAGGGAATGGCAAACCACTTTAGTATTCTTGCCTTGAGAACCCCATGAACAGTATGAAAAGGCAAAAAGATAGGACACTGAAAGATGAACTCCCCAGGTCAGTAGATGTCCAATATGCTACTGGATATCAGTGGAGAAATGACTACAGAAAGAATGAAGAGACAGAACCAAAGCAAAAACAACACCTTATTGTGGATGTGACTACTGATAGAAGTAAAGTCTGATGCTGTAAAAAGCAATACTGCATAGGAACCTGGAATGTTAGGTCCGTGAATCAAAGCAAATTGGAAGTGGTCAAATAGGAGATGGCAAGAGTGAACACTGACATTGTAGGAATCAGTGAACTAAAATGAACTGGAATGGGTGAATTTAACTCAGATGACCATTATATCTACTACTGTGGGCAACAATCCCATAGAAGAAATGGAGTAGCCCTCATAGTCAACAAAAGAATCCAAAATGCAGTACTTGGATGCAATCTCAAAAACGACAGGATGATCTCTGTTCGTTTCCAAGGCAAACCATTCAATATCACAGTAATCCAAGTCTACGCCCCAACCAGTAATGCTGGAGAAGCTGAAGCTGAATGGTTCTATGAAAACCTACAAGATATTCTAGAACTGACACCAAAAAAAGATGTCCCTTTCATCATAGATGACTGGAATGCAAAAGTAGGAATTCAAGAGATACCTGGAGTAACAGGCATATTTGGCCTTGGAATACAAAATGAAGCAGGAGAAAGGCTAACAGAGTTTTGACAAGAGAATGCACTGGACATAGCAAACACCCTCTTTCAACAACACAAGAGAAGACTCTGCACATGGGCATCACTGGACGGTCAATACCAAAATCAGATTGATTATATTCTTTGCAGCCAAAGATGGAGAAGCTCTATACAGTCAGCAAAAGCAAGACTGGGAGCTGACTGTGGATCAGATCATGAACTCCTTATTGCAAAATTCAGACTTAAATTGAAGAAAATAGGGAAAATTATTAGGCTATTCAGTTATGACCTAAATCAAATCCCTTATGATTATACAGTGGAAATGACAAATAGGTTCAAGGAATTAGATCTAATAGACAGAGTGCCTGAAGAACGATGGCTGGAAGCTTGTGACATTGTAGAGAAGACAGTGATCAAGACCATCCTCAAAGAAAAGAAATGCAAAAAGGCAAAGTGGTAGTCTGAGGAGACCTTACATATAGCTGAGAAAAGAAGAGAAGCTAAAGGCAAAGGAGGAAAGGAAAGATATACCCATTTGAATGCAGAGTTCCAAAGAATAGCAAGGAGAAATAAGAAAGTCTTCCTCAGTGATCAATGCAAAGAAACAGAGAAAAACAATAAAATGGGAAAGACTAGAGATCTCTTCAAGAAAATTAGAGATACCAAGGGAACATTTCATGCAAAGATGGGCACAATAAAGGACAGAAATGGTATGAATCTAACAGAAGCAGAAGATATTAAGAAGAGGTGGCAAGAATACACAGAAGAACTGTACAAAAAGGATCTTCATGACCCAGATAATCATGATGGTGTGATCACTCACCTAGCCAGACATCCTGGAATGCAAAGTCAAGTGGGCATTATGAAGCATCACCACAAACAAAGCTAGTGGAAGCAATGGAATTTCAGTTGAGCTATTTCAAATCCTAAAAGATGATGCTGTGAAGGTGCTGCACTCAATATGCCAGCAAATTTGGAAAATGCAACAGTGGCCACAAGACTGGACAGTCTTCATTCCAATACCAAAGAAGGGCAATGCCAAAGAATTTTCAAACTACTGCATTCATCTCACATGCTAGCAAAGTAATGCTCAAAATGCTCCCCGCCAGGCTTCAGCAGTACATAAACCGTGAACTTCCAGATGTCCAAGCTGGATTTAGAAAAGGCAGAGGAACCAGAGATCAAATTGCCAACAACCACTGGATCATTGAAAAAGCAAAAGAGTTCCAGAAAATCATCTACTTCTGCTTTATTGACTACACCAAAGCCTTTGACTGTGTGTATCACAACAAACGGTGGAAAATTCTGAAAGAGATGGGTATACCAGACCACCTTACCTGCCTCCTGAGAAATCTGTAGGCAGGTCAAGAAAGAACAGTTAGAACTGGACATGTAACATACAGACTGGATCCAAATTGGGAAAGTAGTATGTCATGACTGTATATAGTCACCCTGCTTATTATATACTTGACATACTACTTTTATTATATGCAGAGTACATCATGTGAAATGCCGGGCTGGATGAAGCACAAGCTGGTATCAAGATTGCTGGGAGAAATATCAATAAACTCAGATATGCAGATGACATCACCCTTATGCCAGAAAACGAAGAGCTAAAGACTCTCTTGATGAAAGTGGAAGAGGAGAGTGAAAAAGTTGGTTTAAAACTCAACATTCAGACAACAAAGATCATGGCATCTGGTCCCATCACTTCATGGCAAATAGATGGGGAAACAGTGGAAACAGTGGCTGACTTTATTTTTCTGGGCTCCAAAATCACTGCAGATAGTGATTGCAGCAATGAAATTAAAAGACACTTACTCCTTGGAAGGAAAGTTATGACCAACCTAAACAGCATATTAAAAAGCAGAGATATTACTTTGCTGACAATGGTCCATCTAATCAAAGCTATGGTTTTTCCAGTAGTCATGTATGGATGTGAGAGTCGGACTATAAGGAAATCTGAACGCTGAAAAACTGATGCTTTTGAACTGTGGTATTAGAGAAGACTCTTGAGAGTCCCTTGGATAGCCAGGAGATCCAACCGGTCAATCCTAAAGGAAATCAGTTCTGAATATTCATTGGAAGGACTGATGCTGAAGCTGAAACTCCAATACTTTGGCCACCTGATGCAAAGAACTGACTCAATGGACAGGACCCTGATGCTGGGAAAGATTGAAGGCAGGAGGAGAAGGGGACGACAGAGGATGAGATGGTTGGATGGTATCACCAACTCAATGGACATCTGTTTGAGCAAGTTCCAGGAGTTGGTGATGGACAGGGAAGCCCAGTATTCTACAGTCCATGGGGTCACAAGTTGGACATGACTGAGTGACTGAACTGTACTGAGAACAAAACTGTTAAACATTATACAATTCTCTGAAAACATTATTTTGTATAGTTATCCAAGGAATACCAAGTAGTTGTTAGTAATTCTGTTAACATGCTGTCACATATATATGAAAATTATGTTTTTCATTTCTTTTCCCAGATTTTCATGTCTCACGTCCCAGAACTCTAAGTGAATATTTAGTACACTGTTAGGAGCATAGACACACAGTAGAATGTCTCCATATCAATTAAAACTGCCTAAACTATAGATTATAAATGTCATGTGTATCCTTGTTATTGTCAACATTCACATAAGACTCCAACAGGGCATGCCAGTTTACTTTCTACAGAATTTTCTAGTACTCAAACTACAGTAGTTATACTAAGCATTCCATTTCTCCATTTTCTTCATCTTTCCTCTCCCTTTATTCCTGGTGCTTGATTTCATTCTGACATCAATACAGAGGAAATCTGAGGGAGAACAAACTTGAGGAAAGAAATATGGATTTATTCAGCTTTATCTGCTTGTTCATTCTATTATTTAATAAACATTTGCAATAAATTCCAAATGAATGAGGAAACTGCCACGAGAGCTATTAGAAGTAAGAGGTGTTGGAGGAGAGTGCCTTCCGAAGAGAGCCGCCGGAGAGAGCCAAGACCCACATGGAGAACGAGCCTGGAGTGTCTCAGGAGTGCGGGCCTGCAGGCTGAGTCACTTCAGTCAAACCCAGCTCTGAGACCCTAGGAACCGTAGCCCGCCAGGCTCCTCCATCCATGGGATTCTCCAGGCAAGGACACTGGAATGGGTTGCCATTTCTACTCCAGGTGATCGTCCTGGCCCAGGGATCAAACCCATGTCTCCACCGTTGGCAGGTGAGTTCTTTACCACTAGCGCTGCCTGGGCAGGCCATCTGTCTGAGTAGGCTCAGCCATTTGCTAGCAAAGTGTAAACAAGAGGAGACTGGAGTGGATCAGGGCTGAGAAGTAAAGAGAGGCCTGGAAGACCATGAGGAAGGGTTGGGTTTTATTCTAAATGTGATGACAAGCCTTGGGTTTTAGGCTGAAATCAGTAACACGTTTAAGCATTTCTAAAAATTCTGTCAGTTGCTCTATGACAGCAGATTAAAGAGGGTCCAAGAGTCAAGGCAGTATGCCCATTAGGAGTGTTAAAGACCTCTGAGGTTAGGGTGTTGTAGTCCTCTCTGGTAGTGGTTTATATTGACAGGACTCAGGAATGAGCTGCAAATTAGGAATGAGAAAAAGAGGTGGGCTCCACAAGGAATCCCAGATTTTTGGCTTAAATCTGCATGGATGGGGGTGGAACGGGGTTACAGAGATGCAGGGGATGGAGAGAGGTACAAGGTGTAAGGGAGGGAAATTTATAAAAAGAAAAAAGAATGAATAAATGTAATAAGGAATAGAGAGTTTATAAAAGAGACCTTTGCTGGTAGCTTATGTTGAAATATATTGTCATATGGGTGGAATGGATATGATTACCCAGTGAGTGTGTGTATATTGAGATTGTGTGGAAAATCAACATTTAAAAGGACTGAGAAGAATCATCCAGATGAGTTACACAAAAATCAGAAGAGAGCAATGTATTGGAAACAAAAGGAGGGTGCTTTAAAAAGAGAATAGAAAACTTTCTGTAATTCTGAACACCCTATGATTTCCAGCTTGTAACTTTTTTAACCTTGTAACCACCTTACCTGCTTCCTGAGAAACATGTATGCAGGTCAAAAAGCAACAGTTAGAACCAGACATGGAACAATGCACTGGTTCAAAATTGGGAAAGGAATATGTCAGGGCTGTATATTGCCACCTTACTTATTTAACTTATATGCAGAGTACATTATGCAAAATGCCAGGCTGGGTGAATCAGAAGCTGAAATTAAGATTGCCTGGAGAAATATAAATAACCTCAGATATGCAGATAACACTACTCTAATAGCAAAAAGCGGAGAGGAGCTAAAGAGCCCCTTGATGAGGTGAAAGAGGAGAGTGAAGAAACTGGCTTAAAACTTAGCATTCAAAAAACGGCAACCAGTCCCATCACTTCATGGCAAAGAGATGGAGAAACAATGGAAACAGTGACAGACTTTATTTTCTTGGGCTCCAAAATCACTGCAGATAGTGACTACAGCCATGAAATCAAAAGACGCTTGCTCCTTGGAAGAAAAGCTATGACCAACCTATACAGCGAATTAAAAGCAAGGATGTCACTTTACTGACAAAAGTCTGTATAGTCAAAACTATGATTTTTCCAGTAGTCATTTATGGGTGTGAGAGTTGGACCATAATGAAGGCTCAGCACCAAAGAATTGATACTTTTGAACTGTGGTGCTGGAAAAGACTCTTCAGAGTCCCCTGGACTGTGAGGAGATCAAGCCAGTCAATCCTAAAGGAGATCAACCCTGAACATTCATTGGAAGGATGATGCTGAAGCTGAAACTCCAATACTTTGACCACTTAATGCAAAGAACTGAATCACTGGTAAAGACCCTGTTCCTGGGAAAGAATGAAGGAAGAAGAAGAAGATGAAATGGTTGGTTAGCATCACCAATGGACTCAATTAAGTCCACTGAGCATGACTCAATGAACAAGAACATGGGCAAACTCTGAGAGGTGGTGAGGGACAGGGAGGCGTGGTGTGCTGCAGTCCATGGGATCACAAAAAGTCAGACTCGACTTGGCAACTCAGCAACAACAACAACCAGCAAGACATGTTCAGTTTGAAGCATTTCCTACTGGACAAAAATGTAATAACTTAAAGAATGGTATTGAAACATATATATTACCATATGTAAAATAGAGAGCCAGTGGGAGTCTGATGTGTGACACAGGGAACCCAAAGCCAAAGCTGGTGCTCTGTGACAACCTGCAGGGGTGGGGTGGGAAGGACGGTGGGAAAGGGCTTCCGGAGGTAGGGGACACATGTATGTGTATGGCCAACTCACGTTGATGTATAGCAAAAACCATCACAATATTGTAAAGTAATTATCCTCCAATTAAAACAATTTTTTAAAAAGAAAAAATGTGATAATTTCAATATCAAGAAAGCAATCATTTAATTGATAAAAACATAATAAAATATTTTCAAATCCCTAAGTTTTTAATCATACTAAAAACAACCCCATTGTTCACTTTTGGAGAGTGGAGAAGGCAATGGCAACCCACTCCAGTACTCTTGCCTGGCAAATCCCTTGGATGGAGGAGTCTGGTAGGCTACAGTCCATGGGGTCACTAAGAGTCCGACATGACTGAGTGACTTCACTTTCACTTTTCACTTTTCACTTTCATGCATTGGAGAAGGAAATGGCAGCCCACTCCAGTGTTCTTGCCTGGAGAATCCCAGGGACGGGGGAGCCTGGTGGGCTGCCGTCTATGGGGTCGCCCAGAGTCGGACACGACTGAAGTGACTTGGCGGCGGCGGCGGCAGCAGAGAATCAGTTATTCTATTCTATACACTGGCAAATAGAACGAAAGTGTCAAGATTCAAGACATTGAAAGAGGCTGTCCAATTATCCACTGAGAGTCTTGGGGAGATAGGATGGATATGCTAGGCAATTTCAAAGATGGATTTGGGAACATGAAAAATGTGAGAGCTTAGGTGGGAAAACACAGGACAACACATGGGGTTATGCTCAGTTGCTCAGTCACGTCCAACTCTTTGCGACCCCATGGGCTGTAGCCCACAAGGCTCCTCTGTTCATGGGGTTTTCCAGGCAAGAATACTGGAGAGGGATGCCATTCTCTTCTCCAGGGGATCTTCCTGACCCGGAATACACCCTGGATATACATCTCCTGCAGTGGCAGGCAGATTCTTTACTGGCAGTGCCACCTGGGAAACCCCACATGGTGTTGCTACTTTTATCCTTAGAAGGTTTTAGTTACTTTGAGGTACTCATTAGCCATATATAGGAGCTGACTAAACATGTAATGGAAATTTTTACAACAAATGCACCATAGAAAAAAAAGAAAGCAAGGATTTCTCAGTGGAACAAGTAGTTGAAGATTTCTCCCCTCTCTTTATCTCAAAAAACCTCTGATTTTGACATCTTTTCTTCTGACATCCAATTAGTTAACCATGGCCTTCATTTTTTTTCTTTTTTGTAGAGTCTGTATTCCATCTTTATTCTCTTCCTTGTTGAATTTCTGGTGGTGTGCAGTAATGGTTGTTTATTTTTGTGATGTATACATCTGAAGGATTTACAAACATGTAATGTCATGTATTTACCACCATGGATCCATAGACAAGAGTTCTGTTCCCCACCCCATGCCCAGCCCCCCTGCTTCCAAACTCCCGTGTGCTACACCTTTAAAGACAATGCTTCTGCCCACCCAATGGTTCCAGACATCATTTGTTTGGACTTGATTTCCTTCCTATAGTTTTTCCTTTTGCAGAATGTCATATAATTGTAATATACCATGTAGCCATTCAGATCTGAGTTCTTTCACTTAGCAAAATGCATTTCAGATTCATCTATGTTTACACATGAATTTGTAGTTCATTTTTCTTATTGGTGCACATTGTTCCGTTGTATGGATATACCTCAGTTTTAGTTTTCTAGTCACCTGTTGAATGATATCTATTTGTTTCCACATTTTACTATTACAAGCAAATCTGCTATAAATATTTATGTATGGGTTTTTGTTTGGGTCATATGATAGGTACATGTTTAACTTTATAAGGATCTGCCATACCACTTTCTAAAATGGTTATACTGTCTTACATTGTCACCAGCAGTATATGAGAGTTCCACATGATCCACATCCATGTGAATACTAAAAAAAATTTCCAGTTTTTTAAATTTTAGATCTACTTTTGGTATGTTGCAGTTATCTTATTTTTGGTTTGATTAACATTTTCCTAATAATTAATAATGTTGAGCCCCTTTTTTCAACTTTTTAAATTGTGAAGTATAGTTGATCTACAAGTTTATATTAATTTCAGGTGTGTAACATAATTGATGGAAATTTTTATAGGCTATACTTCATTTAAAGTTAGTATAAAATACAGGCTATATTCCCTGTGCTGTACATTATATCCTTATATCTTACTTATATATGTATATATAGTAGTTTGTAGCTCTTAATCCTCTTCCCCTTCTTCTGTTCATTTCCTTCCTGTGGACTGATGAGTTTAGCGATGTTTTCATTGAATGCTTTACTGTTATCGGTAAGCTTGTGTTCCTTTCTCTCTAGTTTCTCTGTGTCTATTGTAGGCTTTTGATATGTATTTACGGTGGGGTTCATATATGTTAACCTATAACTATATCTACTTGTTTTAAACTGGTAGTCATTTAAGTTTAAATACATTCAAAAAGATCTGCATTTTATACTCCCCTCCCAACATTTTGTCTCTTTGATGTCATATTTTACATCTTCATGCATATCCCTTAACTGTCTATTGTAGTTATGGTTGATTTTATAATTTTTGTCTTTGAACTTTCATACTATCTTAAGTGATTGAACCACTTCCTTTACCATATAATTGCCAATACCCTTGGGATTTTTCCCTTTCTATAATTTCTGATGTCTTGTCATAGCCTGTTCTTTTCCACTTTGAGAAGACTCAAGATAGGTTTAGTATTGATGAACTCTTTTAGTTTTTGTTTGTCTGAGAAGCTCTTTAGGTCTCCTTCAGTTCTGAATGATAAACTTTCTGGGTAAGATAGCCTAGGTTGAAGGTTTTTTCCCTTTCAGCACTTCAAGTATATCATGCTACTTCCTTCTGGCTTGCAAAGTTTCTGTTGAAAAATCAGTTGATATCCTTATGGGGGTTACCTTGTATGGACTCTCTATTTTTCTCTTGCTGCCTTTAAAATTGTTTATCTTTAATTTTTTCCACTTAATTCTATGTCTTGTTATGGATTTTTGGGGGGGTTCATCTTTGGAGTTCTCTTTGCTTCCTGTAGGTAGATATTTATTTCCTTTTTCAGGTTTAGGAAGTTTTTGATCACAATTTCATCAAATACATTTCATGCACCTTTTTTCTCTATTCTTCTGGAACCACTATAATGCAAATACTAATATGCTTGATGCTGTTCCAGAGGTCTCTTAAACTATCCTCACTTTTTGAAACTTGTTTTTCTTTTTGCTGCTCTTATCAGGTGATCTTCACTATTCTAGCTTCAAGATTGCTTATGGGTTCTGTGTAACCTAATCTGCTGTTACTTTCTTTTACTATATTTTTTCATTTCAGTTATAAGGCTTCCCTGGTGACTCAGGCAGTAAAAAATATGCCTGCAATGCAGGAGACCTGGATTCAATCTCTGGGTCGAGAAGATCCCCAGGAGAAGGGAGTGGTGACCCACTCCAGTATTCTTGCCTGGAGAATTCCATGGACAGAGGAGCCTGGCAGGCTATAGCCCATGGGGTCACGAAGAGTTGGACACAACTGAGCAACTAACACTTTCACTGTATTCTTCAGTTCTCATTGGTTCTTTTTTATATTTTCTAGTTCTTTGTTGAAATTCTCACTTGTGCATCTGTTTTCCCAAGTCACTTAGCATTCTTATTGCCATTTCTTTCAACTTTTTATCAAGTAAATTATTTGTCTCTCTTTCATGAGGGTTTTTCCTAGCTGTTTCATTTGAAAAATATGCTTATGTCTTCTCATTTTGTTTAATTTTCTCTATCTCTATGAAATTAGGTGAAACAGTTATCTACTCCAGTTTTGAAGGCATATCCTTATGTGGGCATGTCCCTTTGCAGCATATGTATGCCCAGCAGCTTTGGCAGGAGATCTAAATCTGAAATGATCTCAGACTGCATCTTTCCTCCTGGTGATCTGGCAACCACAACCTTGCTGGGCGGTTGGGCTGGATTCAGAGGGGCTAGAGTCAGAGCCAGGTGTGAGCCAGGACTTCTCCAAGGCTCGAGGGCAACCACTGCCCTGTCATGGGTGGGGCCAAGGCCCAAGGAGCTGGAGCAGGAGCGTGGAGAGTGTTGGATTTCCTCCCAGATGTGATAGCCATCTCGATGATGATTGAGGCTATGGTTGGGGCCTGAGATCTTGAGACTGCACTTTTGCACTCATTTTACTATTTCCCAGGTACACCACCTTGGTTGGAGACCAGGTCAGGACTGAAGGGGCTGGAGTCACACTACTGAGCTGTTTCCACATGTTCTCAAGTCTGCACGTGGATGCGCACACCTGCAGTGATGGCCTCCACCCCGGAGCTGGTTCCACTCCCTCCCAAGTCTACACAGACTCCTCCTCTGGCAGCATCTGCCTCCTCTCTGGTCACAGGCAGAGTCAGGGCCCAAGTCAATTCCCTTCCTTTCAAATATGCACACTCTTCCTGGCAATGGCCGCCTCCATCTTAGCAGGGAAGCAGGAGATGCTGGAGCAGGATCCCAGTGGTGCTGGAGGTCATGCCCTATGGTCCTGGCAAGCTGGCCAGAACAGGAGGCAATTTTCAACACAGGCTCCACCGTGTTCCCAGGAGGAAACAAGACTGTGCATGCTCTCTGAGAACAGATTCTGGGTTTCTTTCAATCCTCTCGTAAACCTCTCTGGTTTTCAAACCAACTAAGAGGCTTGTCTTCCTGGTGTCAGACCCCTTGATTGCTGTGCCTAGTGTGTGCCCTGAACTCCTCAGTCCTCGGGGGGGACTCTCTGAGCCTATGATACTCCCATTTTCTTTGCATCACCCACCGGGAGTTCAGGTCCCAACTAGATCACTTCCCCCCTCCTATCAAGCCCAGAGTGGTTCTTTCTTTACAACCTCGGTTGTAGAGGAGCCAATCTGCTTGTTTTCAGGTCCATTTCAATGAGAGTTGCTCTATGTGTAGCTGTAGATTTGATGCTGTCAAGTGACATGACCTTCATTTTAAAGACTCTCTTCTCCTATGACTTACCCGCATCCTTTTAGACTGTTTCAGACCACTGCCCCCTTTCCTAGTCCCTCACTTGCTTGCATCTTCCAGCTGCCTTACTCCTGTGGTGCTTTCCTCTGGGCTTATAAACAAGCACCCTTTCTTTGTGCTGCCACTAAGTGTAATTACTCTCCAGAATTCTGCTCCCGAATCTCTTGTAATGTCTATGTCAGTGAAATCAATGCACCATAAGACAGGCATTTTCAAAACATGGTCCTCTGACCAGCAGCATCAGGATTTGCCTTGTTAGAGTAGTAATTTTCTGGCCCCATGGTCTGCTGCATCAGATCTGTACAAGGAGGTCCAGCAATTTGTAGTTTAACAAGCCCTTCAGTTAATGCTGATGCATGTTAAAGCTTAAGAAGCACTGCCCTAAAATGTAGCACACAGACTTTCTGCATAAAAATCCTAGGAGTGCTAGTAGAATATATGGATGTCTTTGTCCCATATGTCTAAATCTACTGTATTAGAACCTCTGAGGTCAGAACCACCAACTCCAAAATACTCTCATTCCCACTAAAGTCTGAAAATTTGTACTCTATACTCTCTCAGAGATCTACTGAAATAGCTTCTGCACAAATAGCACCTCAACATATACTGCCAGGCTTTGCTTTCAATTTCTGTCAGACATGTCCACAAATAACTTTTCTACACCTCAAAGTCATATATTCTAACACTATGCTCATTACCGGGAGAAATATCAATAACCTCAGATATGCAGATGGCACCTCCCTTATGGCAGAAAGTGAAGAGGAACTAAAAAGCCTCTTGATGAAAGTGAAAGAGGAGAGTGAAAAAACAGGCTTAAAGCTCAGCATTCAGAAAACTAAGATCATGGCATCTGGTCCCATCACTTCATGGCAGATAGATGTGCAAACAGTGGAAACAGTGGCTGACTTTATTTTTCTGGGCTCCAAAATGACTGAAGATGGTGATTGCAGCCATGAAATTAAAAGACTCTTACTCCTTGGAAGGAAAGTTATGACCAACCTAGATAGCATATTAAAAAGCAGAGACATTACTTTGCCAACAAAAGTCCGTCTAGTCAAGGCTATGGTTTTTCCAGTAGTCATGTATGGATGTGCAAGTTGGACTGTGAAGAAAGCTGAGCGCTGAAGATTTGGTGCTTTTGAACTGTGGTGTTGGAGAAGACTCTTGAGAGTCCCTTGGACTGCAAGGAGATCCAACCAGTCCATCCTAAAGGAGATCAGTCCTGGGTGTTCATTGGAAGGACTGATGTTGAAGCTGAAACTCCAATACTTTGGCCACCTCATGCGAAGAGTTGACTCATTGGAAAAGACCCTGATGCTGGGAAGGATTGGGGGCAGGAGGAGAAGGGGACGATAGAGGATGAGATGGTTAGATGGCATCATCAACTCGATGGACATGGGTTTGGGTGGGCGCTGGGAGTTGGTGATGGACAGGGAGGCTTGGCATGCTGCGATTCATGGGGTTGCAAAGAGTCGGACACGACTGAGTGACTGAACTGAACTGAACTGATGCTCATTACTTCACTTTTCCCTTCCTCAAATGACTTCTGACTTTATTTCTGCCACAATCATTCTGGCCTGAATCTTATTAACCAGGAGTTGTATTTGTCAATATAACTCCCTTGATCACAAATCCAATTGGCCCTATTGATTTCTGCTTAATAACTTTTCTAAAATGCCTTTTGCTTTTCATGAATACTGCTATTACGCTATTTTCTGGCTAGAAATTACATCATGCTTTCTTTCAAGAATATTTTCCTCAATGAGTAAATATAATGCTATGATTCTGAGTCAGTTGGATCCAACTGGATTTGGGTACAAACTAAGAAATGTTGACTCCAGAACTGAAACTCAGGTCTTGCCTTCCAAATCTCAATTTCTTTGTAGTAATCAGTGCTCTGCAAAATGTTTCATATCTGGATAACTGCTGTTCATTTATTATTTTATGCAGAACAGAGTCTGTTATATAGCCAATCAATTATCCATGGGATTTAATAACTGCAGTACCAACTAACTCTGAATATTCTTCTACGAGAAATGTTAGCATGTTATTATTAGTGGCCAGAGTGACCTTAAATTTTGAATACAGTAACATATGGTGATTAAAGGAAAAAATAGAATAAATTTCTCCATTGACAAATAGTTTTGTGGGGAGGGGGAGAAAAGACCTTCATAAAAATATAACAAAATTAATTCACACAGAGTGTTCTACAGCATTCATGATGTCTCTGTAGTATTACCACAAAAGCACTTCGTATTTTTGAGCAGTTTTCCTTTAATTCTACTTCTTACAACTGTTATAGTATTACATTCCAAGTTTGGTAGAGTCACAAATGTCAGAGTTGAAGGGTACCTTGGAGGTCACCTATTTCGTGCTCCACTTTGTAATGATGAAAGAAATTTAGGGTAAGGAAGGTAATAGGGTTTTCCCAGTGTTAATGCAGTTAGTCAGTGACTGAGCTGAGATTATAAAAATCCAAGTTTCTCGATGGTCAGCTTTTGCTTCATTGATCTTCCTTTGTGAGCAGGCAGGAAACATGACAAGCACAGAGGATAGAGAAGGGGTCAGCAGGAAAAGCTGTGAGGCAGAGCGGGGGGCGGGATAACCAGAGCAAAGAAAAAAGGAAGTGTCGCTGACGTCATCAGTAAGAATACAGATTTGAGGGAGGGCAATCCCGAAATCTCCAATAGCTCTGCATCCAACTTCACAAAGTAAATAGATAAGACAACAGATCCAAATCACATGCCTTTTTTAAAACTGAGAAGCTTTATATGCAACATCTGGACTTCGTAAAAATATCCCAACATTTCCTCAAGGCATGGGATTGTGCCTATTTGACAGGCAGTGAAGTCTGCCACCAGCCCTCAGCTCTGTGTCATGGTCAACAGACTAAAATTAGAACAGTAATTTGACCTTCCACAGACAGCCTCAAAGGAGTTATTACAGGTAGTCCAGGAAATAATGCATTTCATGGAATGAGTATAATTATAGTGTTCCTCATAAATAATATGTGCCTCTTTAAAGTCCACAATTATGCCTAGAGTAACACAATATAATTGCTAGATATTTTACTTTCCCCATGTGTACACAGATTTTGTTTTGCAATGTTCTCCAGGTTCCCAAATTAGATCCCAAAGGTAACTGTCTTTATCTCTCTCTCCCTCTCTCTGCTTTTTATCAACTCCTTCAGGAAAGAGTCATGCTGAAAACTGTTGCTCTCTGCCCCTCTCCAAACACTGTAGATAGCAAGCAGGATTCAGATTTTCAACATCTGTGTATTAAGTCACACACACACGCGTGTGCGCGCACACACACACACACACACACATCCCAAAAAACCTACTGTCAAAACTCCAAAAACCAAAACATCTTTTATGACATCATATGGGTTCTGCATTAACAGGTCTGGACATCTTTCTGAAGGCAAGTGTCTGCTGAGATATTGCTGTTATTCTTCTGCTATATATGTTGTATAATGGTAGATTCTCCAAGCCAGGCTTCAGCAATACGTGAACCGTGAACTTCCAGATGTTCAAGCTGGATTTAGAAAAGGCAGAGGACCCAAAGATCAAATTGCCAACATCCGATGGATCATTGAAAAAGCAAGAGAGTTCCAGAAAAACATCTACCTCTGCTTTATTGACTATGCCAAAGCCTTTGACTGTGTGGATCACAATAAACTATGGAAAATTCTGAAAGAGATGGGCATACCAAACCACCTGACCTGCCTCTTGAGAAATCTGTATGCAGGTCAAGAAGCAGCAGTTAGAACTGGACATGGAACAACAGACTGGTTCCAAATAGGAAAAGGAGTACATCAAGGCTGTATATTGTCACTCTGCTTATTTAACTTATATGCAGAGTACATCATGAGAAACGCTAGGCTGGAGGAAGCACAAGCTGGAATCAAGATTGCCAGGAGAAATATCAATAACCTCAGATATGCAGATGACACTTCCCTTATGGCAGAAAGCGAAGAAGAACTAAAGAGCCTCTTGATGAAAGTGAAAGAGGAGAGTGAAAAAGTTGGCTTAAAGCTCAACATTCAGAAAACTAAGATCATGGCATCTGGTCCCATCACTTCATGGCAGATAGATGGGCAAACAGTGGAAACAGTGGCTGGCTTTATTTTTCTGGGCTACAAAATCACTGCAGATAGTGATTGCAGCAATGAAATTAAAAGACACTTACTCCTTGGAAGGAAAGTTATGAGCAACCTAGATAGCATATTAAAAAGCAGAGACATTACTTTGCCAACAAAGGTCCATCTAGTCAAGGCTATGGTTTTTCCAGTGGTCATGTATGGATGTGAGAGTTGGACTATAAAGAAAGCTGAGTGCCGAAGAATTGATGCTTTTGAACTGTGGTGTTGGAGAAGACTCTTGAGAGTCCCTTGGACTGCAAGGAGTTCCATCCAGTCCATCCTAAAGGAGATCAGTCCTGGGTGTTCATTGGAAGGACTGATGTTGAAGCTGAAACTCCAATACTTTGGCCACCTGAGGTGAAGAGCTAGAAAAGACCCTGATGCTGGGAAAGATTGAGGGCAGGAGGAGAAGGGGACGACAGAGGATGAGATGATTGGATGGCATCATCGACTCGATGGACATGAGTTTGGGTGGACTCAGGTAGTTGGTGATGGACAGGGAGGCCTGGCGTGCCTCATGGGGTCACAAAGAATCAGACACAACTGAGCGACTGAACTGAACTGAACTGAATGGTAGACCTAAGTGCCAACATTAAACTCACCATTTGTCTTTCTACACATGACAGTCTACTTTCCAGTTAATAATTTGTATTCTACTACTGTGAAAGAATTGGGGCTTTCCAGATGGTGCTAGTGGTAAAGAATCCACCTGCCAATGCAGAAGACCTAAGGGATGCTGGTTCAATCCCTAGGTTGGGAAAATCCCTTGGAGGAGGAAACAGCAATCCACTCTAGTGTTCTTGCCTGGAGAATCCCCATGGACAGAGGAGTCTGACTGGCTACAGTCCACAGGGTCAAAAAGAGTCAGATATAACTGAAGTGACTTAGCATGCACATGAGGGAATTGTGAAGAAAAGTTTCAGAAGCGGGAAATTTGAAAGACTCTTCAGCTTCTCTACTGGTCAATAACTAACTAAAATTCACCTTCGATTTTGCTACTGAAGTTGGTGACCTAAAATACAGATCTAATCAATTGTGTCATTTCCGTGCTCACAAATTCAAAAACTTGCCATTAGCTGCAGGATAAAGTTGTACCTCCTTACATCAGTTTAGGTCCTCCTAATCAACCATAGGCCCTTGTCTCGCAAAATCCCCACCAGCTTCCTCACCACACCGTTTTCTCACTCACATCAGCATTCACTCTCTCCTTCACTTCTGTCCACACCTCATACATACGTCCTCCCTTCTTTCCCATTCCACTGCTGGGAGTTCATAGCTTAAGTGCCCCACTTGCATGAAAACATTCCACCAGTTGGAAATAATCTCATCCTTATGCATATTCCCAAGCCTTTTCTAAGAGTTTCCTTTCTAATGTATGCATCTAAGCCTGTGTATGCATCAAAGCCTGGGGACTCCAATGCAGACCTCAGACTTGTGGGCAAGATGTCCACACACAGACAGGCCAGGTACCTCATAGTATCAGATGGTGCCAAGAGGAGGGGGAAAAAAAGCATAGTTTTTTTTTTTTTTTTAGCCTGAAGGATTTATTTTAAATATTTAGGTACATGGTATGTGGGCTTCTTGCTCTGGGTCCCTGGAATCTTAAAGATAGGCATGAACTCAATTGGGATTTTGGAAAAATAACAAACTCCTTGCTTCTGCAATTATTCAAGCATAGATTAGGCAACCACTAGGCTAGTACTCTCGCCTGGAGAATCCCAGGGACGGCGGAGCCTGGTGGGCTGCCGTCTATGGGGTCGCACAGAGTCGGACACGACTGACGCGACTTAGCAGCAGCAGTAGCAGTAGCAGCAGGCTAGGATTGTCTCCTTTCTTCTTCTTTCTTAAAACTTTAAAACTATAACACCATGGGGACCTAAAAGGTCAGGCTTGAATTTAGAAATCTCATGCTCCTCTGTGGTCTGTGAGAATATGGCAGCAGCTGGCCTGGGCCCTGGCACTGACTTCCTTCATTCTCTTGCCCCGTTTGCTGCCAGTCCACAATGTGTGTGTGTGTGTTGAATCCACGCACTATATGTGTGTGTGTGTGTGTGTGTGTGTTTAATGTTGGGAATTTCACATAAGCATAAAAAAATACTTGTAATCCCTCCATCCATAAAGATATATATACACAAATATTTTCTGAAATTTTTTTCTTATAGGGCAAAAATGGAAATAACAAAATACCTATCAATAGTCAGATAAAAGCAGCCATTCAATGGAATCTTATTAAAATTTTAAATATATGTTTGATACAAAAAAATTGAAATTACATTAAAAAATTTATTTACTTGGCTGTGTCGAGTCTTAGCTGCAGCATGTGGGATCTTCTTTGTGGTGCATGGACTGTGGTGCAAAGGCTTCAGAGTGCACCAGCTTAGTCGTCCCATGGCGTGTGGGATCTTAGACCCCTCACCAGGGATTGAACCCACATCCCCTTCACTGCAACGTGGATTCTTAACCGCGGGTCCATCAGAGAATTCCTAATATTTGGTTCGGTATAAAATGCACACTATGAATCCATATTTGCAAAATGAATGTGTAATCTGGGCTTCCCAAGTGGCTCAGGGGTAAAAAGTCCACCTCCTAATACAGGAGACACGGCAGGAGCCGCGGTTTCGATCCCTGGGTCAGGAAGATCCATCTGGAGAAGGAAATGCAATCTACTCCAGTACTCTTGCCTGGAAAATCCCACGGACAGAGGAGCCTGGCCAGCTACAGTCCCTGGGGTCACAAGAGTTGGACACGACTTAGCGACTAAACAACAATAACAAGCATAAAAGTAGTCACATTTATTGAGTGCACAATGTGCTCTCATGGTTGTGTTATAATATAGTGATGAAGGCAAAACCTTGGGTTTTATCAGACTTCTTTTGTTCCTCCACTTAACTAGCTACATAATGTTGTAGGACTCTCCGAGCCCCAATTTATTCATCTGTAAGATGAGAATA
Organism: Giraffa tippelskirchi; assembly: GCF_054371585.1. Taxonomy (NCBI): domain Eukaryota; kingdom Metazoa; phylum Chordata; class Mammalia; order Artiodactyla; family Giraffidae; genus Giraffa; species Giraffa tippelskirchi. Next base: position 85,749,442 of record NC_137285.1, on the reverse strand, counting down.
ATCATATTTGCCTCGTGGAATTTTGTGAATATCTAAGAAGATGATATATGTAAACTGCCTAGCACAGTGCCTCTCTCACTCTCTCTCTCCTACACGTGCACACATACACATATTCATAACTTGGAAAAAGACTGATTAAAAGGTCTAGGAAGTTGTGTTAGCTAAATGACATTAAACAAATCCTATTTAACAAATAGAGCAGTGGAATTTAAGGGTTATTTTTTGCTTGTTTATTTATTTTTGTTTAACTATACTTTCTAATTTTATGATAAACCATTTTAATTATTTACAAAAGATATGTCTTTAAAATAAAACAAAAATCATTATACACAGTGACTATTCTGATTAATTAGATGGGGGATCATGAATGTTTGAACTCAGGCTGTGGCAATGAGAGTGAAAAATAAGATAAAAAGTAAAATAAACATTACTTACAAGTGAGTGTGAACAGAAGGAAGAAGAATGATTGATTCTAAGAATAGTGGGAGTAAGGAAAGCAGAGATTGACTTGAGAGTGGTGAAACATCAGCTTTGGTTATGACTATATTGACTAGATAAGATGACAGAGAACCAAGAAGAAATGAATTTGATATTCCTGAGCTTTAGAGGTGGTGTGGTGTCACACTGGAGACAGAGATTCATGAATTTACATATGTAACACATGTATATAGTTTTAAATATTTATATATTTTGGAAATTAAAAGATGCTTGTTCCTTGGAAAAAAAGCTATGACAAATGTAGACAGTATATTAAAAAACAGAGATATCTTTGCTGACAAAGGTCTCTATAGTCAAAGCTATGGTTTTTCCAGTAGTCAACTGTGGATGTGAAAGTTGGACCATAAAGAAGGCTGAGCGCTGAAGAACTGATGCTTTTGCACTGTGTTTCTGGAGAAGACTCTTGCCAGTCTCTTGGATAGCAAGGAGATCAAACCGGTCAATCCTAAAGGAAATCAACAATGAATATTCACTGGAAGGACTGATGCTGGAGCTGAAGCTCCAATACTTTGGCCACCTGATGCGAAAAACTGACTCATTGGAAAAGACTCTGATGCTGGGAAAGACTGAAGGTGGGAGAAGAAGGGGAAGACAGAGGATGAGGTGGTTGGATGGAATCATTGACTTAATGGACATGAGTTTGACCAAACTCTGGGAGATAGTGAAAGAAACAGGACAGCCTGGCATGCTGCAGTCCATGAGGTCGCAAAGAGTCAAACACAACTGACCAAAGGAACAACAACAACAAATACATGTATGTATGCTCAGTCACTATAGTCGTGTCCAACTCCTGGCAACAGTATGGACTGTAGCTCTCCAGGCTCTTCTGTCCATGGGGATTCTCCAGGCAAGAATACTGGAGTGGGTTTCCATGCCCTCCTCCAGGGGATCTTCCCAATCCAGGGACTGAACCTTTGTCTCTTAAGTCTCCTACATTGGCAAGCGGATTCTTTATCACTAGTGCCACCTGGGAAGCCCATAACCATGTATATATAAGCACTTATGTTATGTATATATAAACACCTTTATGTATGTATATATAAACACCCTTAAGGCAGAAAGTGAAGAACTAAAGAGCCTCTTGATGAAAGTGAAAGAGGATAGTGAAAAAACTGCTTTAAAGCTCCGCATTCAGAAAACTAAGATCATGGCATCTGGTCCCATCACTTCATGGCAAATAGATGGGAAAAAATGGAAACAGTGAGAGACTTTTTTGGCTCCAAAATCACTGCAGATGGTGACTGCAGCCATGAAATTAAAAGACCCTTGCTCCTTGGAAGAAAAGCTATGACCAACCTAGACAGCATATTGAAAGCAGAGACATTACTTTGCCAACAAATGTCTGTCTACTCAAGGCTATGGTTTTTCCAGTAGTCATGTATGGATGTGAGAGTTGAACCATAAAGGAAGCAGAGCACTGAAGAATTGATGCTTTTGAACTGTGTTGGAGAAGACTCTTGAAGAGAAAGGAGATCCAGCCAGTCCATCCTAAAGGAAATCAGTCCTGAATATTCACTGGAAGGACTGATGCTGAAGTTGAAGCTCCAATACTTTGGCCACCTGGTGCAAAGAACTGACTCATTGGAAAAGACCCTGATCTGGGAAAGATTGAAGGTGGGAGGAGAAGGGGATGACAGAGGATAAGATGGTTGGATGGCATCACTGACTCAATGGACGTGCATTTGAGTAAACTCTGGGTGTTGGTGATGGACAGGGAGGCCTGGCATGCTGCAGTCCGTGGGGTTGCAGAGTTGGACATGACTGAGTGACTGAACTGATAGTAGAGACCCAAGAAGAAAGACTGTGAAACCAACCTTTGGGCCTAAGCCAAATACATTTTATTTTATTTGCTGTGCAATATATCCTTGTACTTATTTATTTTATACACAATAGCTTGTATCTCTTAATTCTCTACCTGATCTTCTCCCTCCTTTTCTCTCTCCCACTGGTAACCACTAGCTTTTCTTTATGTCATTTGAGTCTGTTTCAGTTTTATTATATTCATTCATCTTATTTTATACAATCCACATGTAAGTGATAACATAGATTATTTGTCTTCCTCTGAATCATTCCCTAAGCATAATAAACTCTGTACCTGTCCACATTGTTGCACATAGAATTTCATTTTCATGACTGAGTAATATTCCAGTGTGTGTGTGTACACATTTTTTTATTACTGTAATTTGCTATATGGACTTCCCAAGTGTCTCAGTGTTAAAGAATCCATCTGCCAAGCAGGAGATGCAAGTTTGATTCCTGGGTCAATGCCCTGGAGAAGGAAATGGCAACCCACTCCAGTATTCATGCCTGGGAAATCCTGAGGACAGAGGAGCCTGGTGGGCGACAGTCCATGGGTTTGAAAAAGTCGGGCATGATTTAGTGACTAAACAGCAGCAGCAATTTGCTGTATAGTCTAAAGACAGGGAGTGGCATACATTCACCTTTGTTCCTTTTCTCAAGATTGCTTTAGCTATTTGAGTCTTTTGAAGGTCCATATAAATTTTAGGTATATTTGTTCTAAGCCTCTGAAAAATGTCACTGGTACTTTGATAAGGATAGCACTAGATATGTAGATTGCTTTTAGTAGGATACACATTTTAACAATTTTAATTCTCCTAATCCATGAACACAAATCTCATTCCACTTATTTGTATCACCTTCAACTTCCTTCATCAATGTTTCATAGTTTTAGATTACAAGTCTTTGATTAAGTTTATTCCTAGGTATTTAATTTATGTATTTATTTTGATGTGATTTTAAATGGGATTGTTTTCTTGCTTTCTCTTTCTGATAGTTCATTATTAGTACATAGAAATGCTGTATCCTGAAACTTTACTGAATTCATTTATTAGTTTGAACAGTTTTTTGGTGGAGACTTTAGGGATTTCCAAACATGGTGTCATGTCATCCACAAATAGTGACAGTTTCACTTCTTCCTTTCCCATTTGGATGTTTTATATCTTTTTCCTATCTGATTGTTGTGGCTAATACTACGTTAGATAAAAGTGATGAGAGTGGACACGCTTGTTGTGTTCCTGATTTTAGAGCAAAGACTTTCAGCTTTGCGCCATTGAGTATGATGTTAGCTGTGGGTTTGTCATAAATTTCCTTTCCTATATCCCTCATATCAAATTTGATGAGAGTTTTCACCAGGAACTGGAGAAGGAAATGACAGCCCACTCCAGTGTCCTTGCCTGGAAAATTTCATGGACGAAGGAGGCTGGTAGGCTGCAGTCCGTGGGGTTGCAAAGAGTCGGACACAACTGAGCGACTTCACTTCACCAGGAATGGATGTTGAATTTTCTCAAATGAGATGATCATGTGACCTTTATCCTTACTTTTCTTAGTGTGATATATGACATTGATTGATTTCTGAGTGCTGAACCATCCTTTACATCCCTGAAATAAATTTCACTTGATCGTTGTGTATGATTTTTTATTTATCTTGCTGGATTCAGTTTGTTAATACCTTGTTGAGAATTTTGGCATTTATATTCATCAGAGATATTGGCCTGTAATTTTCTTTTTTCGTGGTTCTTTTCCGGGTTTTCATATTAAGGTAATGGTGACCTCATAGACGGAGAAGGCAATGGCACCCTACTCCAGTACTCTTGCCTGGAAAATCCCATGGACGGAGGAGCCTGGTAGGCTACAGTCCATGGGGTCTCTAAGAGTCGGACACGACTGAGTGACTTCACTTTCAGTTTTCCCATTCATGCACTGGAGAAGGAAATGGCAACCCACTCCAGTATTCTTGCCTGGAGAATCCCAGGGATGGTGGAGCCTGGTGGGCTGCCGTCTATGGGGTCGCACAGAGTCGGACATGACTGAAGCGACTTAGCAGCAGCAGCAGCAGCAGACCTCATAGAATGAGTTTGGGAGTGTTCCTTCATCTCTAATTTCTTGAAGTACTTTGAAAAGGATAGGCATTAACTTTCCTTAAATGTTGGGTAGAATTCCCCTATGAAGATGTCCAGCCTTGGATTTTCATTTGCTGATAGTTCTTTTTTTTTCAGATTGTCTATTTCTTCCTGATTCAGTCTTAGAAGGTTGGATGCTCCTAGAGATTTGTCCATTTCTTCTACATTGTTAAATTTATTGGCACATAACTGTTCATTCCTTGCTTGCTTAGTTGCTCAGTCACGTCCCACTCTTTGTAACCCCAAGGACTGTAGCCCGCCGGACTCCTCTGTTCATGAGACTCTGCAGGCAAGAATACTGGAGTGGGTATCCATTCCCTTCTCCAGGGGATTTCCCAACCCAAAGATTGAACCCAGGTCTCCTGTATTGCAGGCAGATTCTTTACCATCCAAATCACATTCTCTTATGGTATTTTGGTATCTCTGTGATATTCACTGTTAGTTCTCCTGTTTTATTTCTTACTTTGTTCATTTGTGCTCTCTTTTTTCTTGATGAACCTGACTACAAGTTTATCATCTTTGTTTGTCTTCTCAAAAAACCTGCTCTTGCTTTCACTGATCTCTTCTTTTTTCTTTTCTTTCTTTTCTTTTTGTCTTTACATATTTCTACTCTAGTATATCCTTCTTCAGACTTCCCAGGTGGTGCTAGTGATAAAGAATATGCCTGCCAATGCAGGAGACACAAGCGATGTGGATTTGATCCCTGTATTGGGAGGATCCCCTGGAATAGGAGTTGGCAACCCTCTGAAGTATCCTTACCTGGAAAATCCCATGGACAGAGTAGGAGCTTAGAGAGCTGTATTACATGGGGTGACAGAGAGTCAGACATGAATGAATGACCAAGCATGTATCCTTCTTTTGCTGACTTTGGACTTTGCTTGTTCTTCTAGATGGAAAATTAGGAGGTAGGCCTGTATTATTATAAAATTCCATTTTAGAACTACTTTTGCAACATCCCAGAGTGCTTGGAAAGTTCTGTTTTTATTTTCGTTTATCTGTTGGTATTTCCTGATTTCCGCTTTGATTTCATTTGAAGTCATTTTTTTTTCTTTAGTATCATGTTTTCAGTCTCCAGTATGTTGATATTTTTACATTTTTGTTTCTATAATTGATTTATAGTTTCATACCATTTGTTTGGAAAAGATACTTGATATAATTTCTATTGTCTTAAATTTGTTGAGACTTGTTTTTTGGTGTAGAATGTGATCTGCTCTGGAGAATGTTGCATGTGTACTTGAAGAATGTGTATTGTGTTGTTTGGGGATGGAAAGTCCTGTAGATATCTGTTAAGTCCAAATGCTCTAATGTGTCACTTAAGACCACTCTTTCATTATTAATGTTGTGTCCTGGTGATGTGCCCATTAGTTTAAGTGGAGAGTCAAAGTAAAGTCCCCTGCTATTATCGTATTATCATATTACTGTCAATTTCTCCCTGTTATAAGTCTGTTATAAGTCTGTTAAGTCTGTTAATATTTTCTTTTATATTTAGGTCTGATGTATTAGATCCATATATGTTCAGTCACTCAGTCGTGTCCGACTCTTTGCAACCCCATGGACTGCAGCAAGCCAGGCTTCTCTGTCCATCACCAACTCCCTGAGCTTACTCAAACTCATGTCCATCGAGTTGGTGATGCCATCGAACCATCTCATCCTCTGTTGTCTGCTTTTCCTCCTACCTTCAATCTTTCCCAGCATCAGGATCTTTTCCAGTAAACTAGTTCTTCGCATCAGGTGGCCAAAGTATTGAAGTTTCAGCTTCAACATTAGTCCTTCTAATGAACAGCCAGGACTGATCTCCTTTAGGATGGACTGGTTGGATCTCCTTGCATTCCAAGGGACTCTCAAGAGTCTTCTCCAACACCACAGTTCAAAAGCATCAATTCTTCGGTGCTCAGCTTTCTTTACAGTCCAACTCTCACATTCATACATGACTACTGGAAAAACCATAGCTTTAACTAGATGGACCTTTGTTGGCTTTTTAATATACTGTCTAAGTTGGTCATAGCTTTACTTTCAAGGAGCAAGCATCTTTTAATTTCATGGCTGCAGTCACGATCTGCAGTGATTTTGAAGCTCCAAAAATAAAGTCTCTCACTGTTTCCATGGTTTGCCCATCTATTTGCCATGAATCATGGGACCAGATGCCATGATCTTAGTTTTCTGAATGTTGAGTTTTCACCCAGGTTTTTCACTCTCTTCTTTCACTTTCATCAAGAGGCTCTTTAGTTCTTCTTCACTTTCTGCCATTAAGGTGGTGTCATCTGCATATCTGAGGTTATTGATATTTCTCCTGGCAACCTTGATTCCAGCCTGTGCTTCATCCAGCCCAGCATTTCACATCATGTACTCTGCATATAAGTTAAATAAACAGGGTGACAGTATACAGCCTTGACGGACTCCTTTCCCAGCTTGGACACAGGCCATAGGTCTCACCGAACTCCTGGGATCTCTCTGTGCCATCTAGGATCTAAAAGAGGCCCAGAGTTGCTAAGTTAGGCTCAGTGTCTGTAGGAATTTGCCACACCACATTTTTATTCCAGCTGGTACAGTTGGTATAGTGATGTTTTCCCAGAGGTCTGATCCATAAATGCTGCACAAAACCCTCCGCTTTGACTTTTCCTCATGGCAGATACACCTATCAATCCTCTGCCACAAGGTCTTAGTCTAAATGTGAAACCATTGATCACATTCTCTCTTCTTACCTTTGACTCTATTCATCCCATATGCCTCCATTTAGAAGACTCAGGCTTTCTTCCCTAAGGCAAGAACTACCTTATATCATCTCTTTAGAGCTCCCTAGCTGTGGCATATAGGGATCTCAACTTTTCACTAAGCCTCCTGCTCAAGACTATTTCCTTCCCAGGTGCCAAATGCAAATGCTCTTTGACAGCGAGAATTGAATAATGCCTTTATCATTCTAGTTCAACCCACCCTGTGCCTGAAACTCCAAAACTCATTGCTTCAAAAGCTGGGAATCTTAGAGCAGCAATATATTCAGATATGGAAAAAATTTGTAAATATTTCTTAATATTGTTTCATTAGCAAGTTTTGGAAATGAGCTACTAAACAAAGTTAAAAAGATTTCTTTAATATGCAAAATTTTAAGATGGTTAATATGCTAGTGTGCATTGTTAATTTCCAAGACAGTGATATAATATGCAGCATTTCTCAAAACTATCTGGTTAATGAAACTTGAAAATATCATCGTGTGGAATCAATTTTCTATGGAGTAAATTTTTGGAGACACTGAGTTACTCAAGAGAACCACAGTAGCATAGTATCCAGAGAGAGAAGACAGGAGAATTTTCTACAGGCAAAGAATCACTTTCTGTTGATAGTTTCCATTTGTCTCCTCTCTCCAAAGCGAAATTATTCCTATTAGAGAAGGTAAACTGACAACAATTAAGCATATCTTCCAAGTATATATATATATGTGTGTTACTTATTATAATTTTAAGGCCTTGTAGTAGCTTCACATTGCTTTTTTTTTTCTGCCACGAAGACTTAACAATTAAGTAAGTTATCCCTTAGAGCATTAACAGTAACTTCACAGATTGAATATGTTAATGGAACTTTAAAAGTGCCTAGTTTAATTCTGTTGAGCAATTTATGTAGCAACAAAATCTGAAAGAAAGCAGCTTTGTAAAGGATTGTACTAAACTCTCAATTATCTGCTTTATGGATTACTTTTCTGGAGCCAGGATCACTGTTTTGCATCTATCTTCTTTGACTTTCTCACTTGCTTATTCTTTCTGATATCTACAACCTCAGAGGCACTATAAGGGGAAGTGTTAGTTGCTATTATGGCAGATTTTTGTTTCAGTAGCGGGAACTATTCTATTCTCCTGCTGGTATTTAAATTAGTGTGTATATCCCCATAAAGTGGTCAAACATGGGCAAGCCCAGGGAAGCCTAGATTCAGTGGTTGGGTAGTGTGGTCATGCTATTTCCAAAGCTGAAGTCAGAGTTTAACTTTTACTGAAATCTCAACTTTCCTACTGCACTAGGTCTCCCCGTCACTCCAAAGAGAAGCATCTAGAGAAGCATCCAAACCATAGCACTTATTTTCTTCTAACCTCAGCTCTGTTGTGTATCTCAGATTGGCGTGACACATGGTACAGCTGCCTCTCACCCACTTTGTTCCCAGCAGGTTACCATGGAGAGGTTATGCTGGCTATAGGCCCAGGCTCACAAAAAAGGGACATTTTAGACAGGATCACACAGTTTTCTGGGGACAAACAGAAACCAGTTTAGCATGCAAGGCAATCCTTGAATAAAAATGCTAATTCTTTTTTTTAAAAAAAACTGCCTCTGCTACTCTATTGCTAGGCTTTCAGAAACATCAACAGAGCATTGATAATTTTGTAATTCTAAATGCAAAAGAAATGGTAGGGACCTAACAGAAGCAGAAGATATTAAGAAGAGGTCGCAAGTATATACAGAAGAACTATACAAAAAAGATCTTCATGAGTCAGATAACCATGATGGTGTGATCACTCACCTAGAGCCAGACATCCTGGAATGAGAAGTCAAGTGGGCCTTAGGAAGCATCACTACAAACAAAGCTAGTGGAGGTCATGGAATTCCAGTTGAGCTATTTCAAATCCCGAAGGATGATGCTGTGAAAGTGCTGCACTCAATATGCCAGCAAATTTGGAAAATTCAGCAGTGGTCACAGGACTGGAAAAGGTCAGCTTTCATTCCAATCCCAAAGAAAGGCAATGCCAAAGAATGCTCAAACTACCACACTATTGCACTCATCTCACACGCTGCTGCTGCTGCTAAGTCGCTCAATCATGTACTACTCTTAGCAACCCCATGGACTGCAGCCTACCAGGTTCCTCCGTCCATGGGATTTTCCAGGCAAGAGTACTGGAGTGGGGTGCCACTGCTTTATGCTCAAAATTCTCCAAGCCAGGCTTCAGCAATACGTGAACCATGAACTTCCAGATGTTCAAGCTGGATTTAGAAAAAACAGAGGAACCAGAGATCAAATTGCCAACATCTACTGGATCATCGAGAAAGCAAGAGAGTTCCAGAAAAATATCTACCTCTGCTTTATTGACTATACCAAATTCTTTGACTGCATGGATCACAATAAACTGTGGAAAATTCTGAAAGAGATGGAATACCAGACCACCTGACCTGCCTCTTGAGAAATGTGTATGCAGGTCAAGAAGCAACATGAGAACTAGACATGGAACAACAGACTGGTTCCAAATAGGAAAAGGAGTACATCAAGGCTGTATATCGTCACCCTGCTTATTTAACTTCTATGCAGAGTACATCATGAGAAACGCTGGGCTGGAAGAAACACAAGCTGGAATCAAGATTGCCAGGAGAAATATCAATAATCTCAGATTTGCACATGACACCACCCTTAAGGCAGAAAGTGAAGAACTAAAGAGCCTCTGGATGAAAGTGAAAGATAGTTGAGGAAACAGTGGCTGACTTTATTTTTCTGGGCTTCAAAATCACTGCAGATGGTGATTGCAACAATGAAATTAAAAGACACTTACTCCTTGGAAGAAAAGTTATGACCAACCTAGACAGCATGTTGAAAAGCAGAGACATGACTTTGTCAACAAAGGTCCGTCTAGTTAAGGCTATGGTTTGTCTACTGGTCATGTATGGATGTGAGAGTTGGATGGTGAAGAAAGCTGAGCACCGAAGAATTGATGCTTTTGAACTGTGGTGTTGGAGAAGACTCTTGAGAGTCCCTTGGACTGCAAGGAGATCCAACCAGTCCATCCTAAAGGAAATCAGTCCTGAATATTCATTGGAAGGACTGATGCTGAAGCTAAAACTCCAATACTTTGGCCACCTGAGGCAAAGAGCTGACTCACTGGAAAAGATCCTGATGCTGGGAAAGATTGAGGGCAGGAGGGGAAGGGGACGACAGAGGATGAGATGGCTGGATGGCATCACTGACTCAATGGAAATGTGTTTGGGTGGACTCCAGGAGTTGGTGATGGACAGGGAGGACTGGCGTGCTGCAGTTCATGGGGTCACAAAGAGTGGGACACAAATGAGTGACTGAACTAAACTGAACTGAATCTGTCCCCCTGGAAAACACTGACTTCCAATGGTATAAATAGCTTAGCCATGTGATTTTTATACAGGTTACAGAAGCATGACATAACATACATTATATATAACATTAAAAACATGTAAATAAATACCTGCATGACTGTGCAAGTGCTACAGAGGTATATGTGTTTAAATGCTTGCCTAGTTTCTTAGCATTTACAAATCTCTAGCTCAACGACATAATATTGCATTTTAAAAACAAGGAAGCTTGTCAATCCAGAACACACAAAGGACCCTGAAAATAGGTGTTCAGTTCAGTTCAGTCGCTCAGTCATGTCCGACTCTTTACAACCCCATGAATCGCAGCAGGCCAGGCCTCCCTCTCCATCACCAACTCCCGGAGTCTACCCAAACCCATGTCCATCAAGTCGGTGATGCCATCCAACCATCTCATCCTCTGCCATCCCCTTCTCCTCCTGCCCCCAATCCTTCCCAGCATCAGGGTCTTTTCCAATGAGTCAGTTCTTCGCATCAGGTGACCAAGGTATTGGAGTTTCAGCTTCAACATCAGTCTTTCCAGTGAACACCCAGGACTGACCTCCTTTAGGATGGACTGGTTGGATCTTCTTGCAGCCCAAGGGGCTCTCAAGAGTCTTCTCCAACACCACAGTTCACCAAACTCAAAATGTAACCTAGGCAAAATTCTCTGTCATACATGAACTACTAGTTTTCAAAAAAAATATGGGTAATGTTGTTATGAAAAGAAATTATTGATTTTTTAAAAGCATTGCTGATATCATAGTGGTTTTTTATTCATTATATACTTGTTCAATCAAAACATTGAAAGTGCAACTATTTTGTGGAGAATCCATAAACTATTTGTATGAAAGAAGCAGCAGCTTTATAAAATGATAACATTAAAGTTGATCACAATTTTCTTCTTTTAATTTTTTTTCATTTTCTTACTTTTCTAAAATAAATATGTGATACTCTTATGCAGAAAAAACTTTACTCAAATATTTGGAAATCTATATGATAGATGTCAGGACTTATGTAATTAAGGACATTAGGTGTTAGTTAGAAGGTATTCCAAGCCTAGACAACAGATCACCAAGGTGTGGGGAGTAGGTAAGACTTGAGAGGAACTTTTAAGGGAGGGAAAAATTTAGCAACTGGAGAATGAAAAGAGTAGATGAAACAGTGACATCTTCAGTGGATGAAACAGTGACAAAGAGGTGAGGTTCTGCCTGGAGACCAAATGGTTTTGGAAATTGTAGCACACATATGTTCCTGTAGGAAGATAAAGACACATGGGTTAAGAATGAACAGATACAATTTAGCTGTGAATGCATAGATTTTAGGGAAAGGTTTGTTGTTCAGTTGCTCAATCATATCTGACTCTGCAATCCCATGGACTGCAGCACGCCAGTCTTCCCTGTGTTGGGAAAGAAGGGCTACTAGAAATGTTTTTATTCAGGCCTAACATAATATGATTTTATATATTTTATATTTATATTTTTATTTACAATATATTATATAATTAATATATAATTATATAAAATAAATAATATATATTTAATATAATTATATATATGTGTAAATTATAAGGTCAGTGGGATAATCAAGAACAAGAACAACAGAAAGAGCCGCTCGAGCCAGGCTGCTATTTCTCATACATGAAAATTGAAGCAGACAATAACCCACGTTGCTTTCAGGAAGTACTCAGGAAATTCCTTTTGTTCTGCTTTAAGACCTTCACTGACTTGCCCCCCACAGTCTCCAGTACCCTCAAATCTCCAGGGTGCCACTCTCTATTCACCTCAGGCTTTAAATTAATCATTCCTGGCCATCCTCCAGCACACTTCCCTTTCTGGAAAGCCACCTCGTGTGTTTTCATCTGGAGCTGCACAATTTCAAGAGCTCTCTGAAGAATGGGAAAAGCAGGCTGGAGAGCTGAAGCCAGGAAAGTGTTCCAAGCAGGTGGTCCAGCCTGGAAAACAGATCAGAAGAGGGAGAGGAGATTTCTGCATCTCAGACAATAACTTTGAGCAGATACCTGAAAGAGAGCCAACTTCACATTAGTGGTGGAGGTGGAGGTGGTGGGGTGGGGAGGCCAGGCAATGGCCATTAAACCGCCAAAGGGCAAAGTTGAATGTTATTTCATGTCACTTTCTTTTTATCTTTATTCTTTTATTCATTCATGCATTCAGAGTACACTTACTGAATATTCGAAGTCATTTACAGAACATAAACAACTAGCTAGACATGGGAATAACTAAACAGAGTAATGCCTAGAAATAGTACTCCTGAATGACTTTATTTTTAATGTATATTCCTTTCTCTGCAATGGCAAGCTTCATAAATCACAGTCATATTTGTGAAATTCTCTTTTATATATATATATATTATACAATATATATATCATACATAATACATAATATATATAAAATATATATTATAATATATACATAATATTATACACAATACATTTTATGTATATATTATACATAACACATACATAATACATATATAATATATATTTATATTATATATTAATATATATTATACATAATACATACATAATATACACATAATTTATATATATAACATATTATATATATTATATAATTATATTTTATATTATATATCACTTATATATTATATAATATAAATAATATATATTATTTACATTATATATTAATTATATATATTATTATATATTCTGTATTATATATAATAATATAGAATATAAAATATAATTATGTAATATAATTATGTATTAGATATAAAATATAATTATATATATTATGTATGTATTATGTATAATATATATTTATAGTTTTATATATTTTATATGTATTTATATATTTATATACATATAAATATATATTATATATAGCTAATATATATTATGTATATAATATATAATAAATATTATTATAGATTATATAAAGTATTAATATATAATATACATTATAATATATAATATATATTTATATATAGTATACTTTATTATATATACATGCGTAATATACATATATAATATATAATTATATTATAGGTTATTATATATCATATATAGTATATATTATATAATAATATATATTATATATATTATTATATATACATAATATATACACACACACAATACATACATAATATATAATAATATATAATATAATTATATATATTAATGTATATAATATATATTATGATATATATCATGATATATTATACATATTATATATTATAATATATTAAATTATATAATTATAATATATGATTATATATATTAATATATTTATATTATATAATTATATATATATATTGTTATAAACACGGTCCGTGAAGCCGGGGACTCTTTTGAAGGGTCTCCATCAAACGGACTGGGGTCCGCAGCAGGCGTTTGTTTGGTTTTCAAAGCGGTGTTTTGTTTTTGCCATAACAAGGTAATTTATAAATGATGCAATAGCAGGCGTTCTCTGTCCCTCTCTCTCTTTTTTTTTCTTTTTCTATTTGAAAAGAGAGTTGGAGAAGCAGCAAAGCAAAGAAGAAAGCGCAGCCCTGGTTAGGGAGCTGTTCCACAAACGCAGTCAATCTCCAAGGAGCTTCTTGTCTGCCATGGAGGTTATGCCATGCTTCAGCCCGCAGCCCCTCGTACACCAGTAAGCAGACAGAACTTGAAACACGGCCAGAAAAAATGCTGGTGATAGTAACACCCGTGAAGTGTGCCCAGTATGCCTTTGTTTCTTAAACTTAGGGCTTTTTATTACACGGAGACGAAGGAGAATTAGGTTTCCTTGCCAGATGTGTTTAAATTTTTAGTAAGACAAAATTGAGAAAATTGCACCAAGTTAATTTTCTTCTCATTTATAAAGGCTGCGTAGCGATAGTTGGGTATTAAAAATCAAAAGTAAGAATAACATGTTAATGGAAGCGTTTTTTTCCCTTTTAAAGGAAGTTTCCTCCGCTACTACCTAGATTCAACCAGAATCTAGGGAAAAGTGAAAGCATTGCGGGCATTTTGTGTTAAGACTGACTCAGTAAAGGTAAAGTACAGTCCCTAAAATCTACGTTTGGCTGTATGACACAAACTATTTACGTGGAATCTAAAAACGAAGTTTAAGAATGCAGTTATTAGCAGCATAGTTCCAAGCGCTGAAGACATCTTACACATCAAATCGTCTGAGTGAAGGCTTCAATCTGCTCACAAACCAGAAAAAACTCTTAAGGATTTGTATAATTCGCTGAGAATATTGCAAAAACTTATAATTGTGCGCACACCGTATTGGCACAACAGATTCGTAAAAATATTAGTCTAACAAGTAAAGCTCCGGGTTATGGTAAGATAATAAGGATTCTATGGTAATATAAACTGTTATGGTTAACAATATTTAGGTAGCCTCACCTGAGGAACTAGTTGGGCCACCACGAAGATAAAGGAAAGGAGCTGATCCAAGGTGGCCTTTGGAGTGAGGGCAGCCAGGGAGCAAAGACTTGAGGAGAAATGCTAGCACTTGGTAAAGTTTTCATCAGTTGGTGGTGAAGTAAGCAGTATAGGTGCATAGCGGGTTTCCAGTTAAGCTAAGTTCATTACATGGAGAGGACTTCCATTAATTGTGCAGATAGTTTCATTTTTAAAAATGATTGATGGTAGCTGCTTAAAAAAAAAAGTTCATTATAACAGAACTCAATGCTAGTCCTCTGATTTTTAAAAAAATCTACAGAAAAACTCTCCCACCAAAACCCAGTCTGAAAACATAGGTAGCACGGGTTTATTTAGAAGGCACCAGAGAAGCCTGAGAACCTCAGCGGCAGATGATTCGGGCTGGACCTCTGGCTTTCGTCTCCAGATCTAGATTTAGGTTCGGTCCTTTGTCAGTCCTGCTTCTGAATTCTCCCGCTCCAAACTAACGGCCTCACCTCTTCAGTGGCGGCTTTTTCAAGGATTCTTACACTCCCAAGGATCACTCTGAACTCTCATGCTTACAAAGCAGCGCTCTGTGCTATCAAATCACTTCATCTTCAGATTGAAGAGGCATCTGGAAGGCAGAGATTTCGTACCAGGATGCCTTTCAATTCCGCATCACATTTGCAAGACGTAAACCACTTGTGGATGTTTCTGAGCAGATTGAAGCCTTCACTCAGACGATTTGATGTGTAAGATGTCTTCAGCGCTTGGAACTATGCTGCTAATAACTGCATTCTTAAACTTCGTTTTTAGATTCCACGTAAATAGTTTGTGTCATATAGCCAAACGTAGATTTTAGGGACTGTACTTTACCTTTACTGAGTCAGTCTTAACACAAAATGCCCGCAATGCTTTCACTTTTCCCTTTTTATACTTAAATGAAAGAGTAGAGAAAAATATCATTTGTAAAAACTCTTAAGTGATTTCTTGCATTTTGTTTCTATAAGATCTGAAATTTTGTATGGTCCTTTAGGCCAAATAGGATGCAACAGCACTTGAAAAGAGTACCAGTAGACATTTCTACCCTTTTTGTTACCACCAGTATCTCCATTCTTAATATCTTTCTCTCCTGTTTTTTTTTTTCCCAAAAAACAGCCTCTGTAGCCAGATTTATGTATTTAATCTTTTGGCTGTACCACATGGCATGCACGAGGATATAATATATAATATATATAATATAACATAACATATTGTAATATTAATATTATATGTTATATATATGATATTATAATATATATAATAATTATATATAATATAATTTAAATAATTTAGTAAATATATAAAATAATTATTAAAATAATTATCTAATATATATTATAATATATACTATCATATTATAATATATAATCTTATATATTATAATATAATTATATATGATATATATAATATATAAATTATATAATATATTTTTTTTCCCAAAGTCAGATAAATAAAAATGGTAAACAAGTAAATGGCCATTGGCTTTCTTAAACACAATTTTTGCAAAGTCTGAATAGTAAATCATTTTATTTTTTACCTCAATGTTTACAACAGTTTCAAATTCCTCATATATTAGAGGCTGTGATTTGATTCAGAGTGGAATTAAGGAAGAATATAAGATTATGTGAAGCAATTTTAAAGATGATTTACTTAGATTATAAATGTATATTATAAGAATTAAAGTGTTTTATTTAGAAGTAGAAAAAGAAATGAAAGCTATTTAGCCAAAAATGTCATTTATTTCTCCTTAAAAGTATACATTTACATAATGTATTAGTATAAATTCATTTTTAAAAGAAGGGGACAATGAAAGCTTCCTACTCAAGCCAATTTCCATAACAAAGAGCCTAATGATGGTGCCTTTATGTCTACCAGGCCCCCATTTATAAGTTTAGTTTAAGGAAACCTTTGTAACTCAGTTATATAATATGTAAAATATTATTATATTATAATATATAAAATAATACAGTATATATTAAATAATTATTTTAATAATTAATATTTAACATATTATTATAATTATATTATATTGTTATATATAATTTATATAATTTATTATAATATAATGTGTATTAATATTACATATTTTAATAGTATATTTAATATATAATATATGCAATATCAATAATATATTATATATTATAATTATAATATATACTATAATATACATTATAGTATATATTATATATTTATATATAATATTATATTTATATATATAATATATTTTCCAGCTCTCACATCCATACATGACTACTGGAAAAACCATAGCTTTGGTTAGACGGACCTTTGTTAGTAAAGTAATGTCTCTGCTTTTTAATATGTTGTCTAATTTGGTCATAGCTTTTCTTCCAAGGAGCACGTGTGTTTTAATTTCACGCCTGCAGTCACCATCTGCAGTGATTTTGGAGCCCCCAAAAATAAAGTCTGTCACTGTTTCCCCATCTATTATCTACAATGTATGCATTTGTTGATGGACACTTCAGATATTTCTACCTTTTGGCTAATATGCTGGTGTACAAATATCTATTTAAGTTCCTGCTTTTTTAAAACATATGTCCAGGTGTCCCTTCATTTAAAATACTTTTCAGGGACTTCCTTGGTGGTCCAGTGGTTAAGAATCTGCCTTCAATGGAGGGAATGTGGGCTCAATCCTTGGTCAGGGAACTAAGATCCCACATGCTGAGGGGCAATAAGCCCGCACATAGGAAGTAGAGAAGCCTGTGCACTGCAACACAGACACAGTGCAGACAAAAAAAAATTTCTTTCTCAAAGAATAACTGTGGAAGAGAGCAGAAACTAAGGAACAAAGCAAGGAAAGGACAAAGCACAAGTGAAATGAATGAACGTAGAAGTGAAAGACTCAGTTATTAGGTTGGATGTCACAGTGTGTTGGAGAGAAGAGAGAATGGTGACCTATGCTGCTTCCAGCCCCAGTCCCTTAACTCCACCCAAAGCAAATCAGGGACTCGGGTTTGAGATCGGCTATCTCGGTTTTGAATCTACATAGTACCTGTGGGAATACAAGCAAATTTACTTAACTTCTGTCATACTTTCTTCATCGGGTAAATGTTTGAATACTTTTTTTTTTTTTTTGGCCAAGGCTACATTCAGTCCTCTCTGATATTTCTCATTTTTAGTGTCAGTAAACATTAGGAATCTCTATGTGCCTTTATTACAACTAGGTTCTAGAAATAAAGAAATTAATAAATGTGGTCCATGCTCTCATGAGCCTTACAGTCTCAGGGGAAGATGGCCTTGGGAACAGACAAATGCAAGGAGATGTCTACTGAGTCCAGGGGACCCATCACACGAGAAGGGGCAGATCCGCTCAGGACAGCCCGCCTTACACTGTTGTCTCCACACAGCGTCTGTTCTGACTGGCTAGTGCTCATGGGTACCACCTGTTAAGCTCATTACTTCACTTTTTTTGTTGTTGTTCTTTTTTTTCCATGCCATGCAACTTGTGGGATCTCAGTTCCCCAGCCAGGGATTGAACTTGGGCCATGGAAGCGAAAGCCCAAAATCCTAACCACCAGACCACCAGGGAACTCCCAAGTTCAGTACTTTAAATATTACTGATTTAACCAGTGCATTATCAAGTGAGAGCTATCAGAGAAGGAACATGATTAGAGTGTTAAAAGACAAGTGTCATTAGCCAGAAGGGGGAAAGACCACACGGGTACTTCCTAAGCAGAGAGGTTGGCAGTGTTCTGTGCAGTTGAAAATGGGGTCAAAGAATAAAGCTCACCAAGTCAGGAGGTTGGAGAGGTAAGGAAGTACCAAGGCTCCACAATGAACCACCTTCTACTCCAAGTTAATACTCAGTATTTTCCTAGAAAGTGCAGAGGAGCCTCAGAAGTCTTTGCCTACAAGTTAGGGAAAGTCTGATGAAAGAGGAGATGGCAGCAGGAGTTTAGAGGAGACATGGAAGGTTTTCTGCTACCGCTAGAGGAACTACAAGATGCATATCAGGCGACTCCTGAAAAGAGTGTTGGGTCTGGCAATTGCAGAGTCACTGTCAACTTTGACCAGCAGTGAAATGGAAGGCATACTGCTGAAGACTGTGGATTACACTGCCCAAAGTTCACTTCGTACGTTCAACGCTGGGTCTCTTCTAGTCTTTTAAGAATTCTAGGGGTAGCTTACATATTGCCTGGTAAAATTTAACTCTGAGCACCTACTTGAGTTGAATTAGACCTATTTACTCTCCTGTGCACACTTTCACACTGCATCAAACATCCACTTCTCTATAAATTCTGACCTTGCTTTTCCCAATCCAAGCCAGTGCCAAGGCTCTGTCGAGGTGAGGTGATTCCTCACTGTGGTAAGCAATAAACTCAGTATTGTCTTATCAGAGATTGTGTTAGTGATATTTGGGAACCCAGAACTTGACTACACTGACCCAGCCATAGAACTGAGACTCATTCACATGCACACGTTACTATTTCATGGCATTTGTATAAATTGGTGATGTCACTAGGTTTTATTTTACATCATCATGCTGCTCAGACCTTACCGTCCTCAGAAGCCTCTGATATCCCACTTATCCTGAACTCTGGAGACAAGCTTCTGCCCTCATGCTACCTTTGCAAATACAAGGACCTCTTTTTAATTAAGAGCCTTGCCAAGTAAGAGTTCTCCATCCTTTAGCAGCCTTGAGAATCTGTCAGGGGTCTTAAGAAATTTCTGCCCCGAGTTTCCTTACATGGCAAAAGAGTAGCATGGATATTTATTTTCCTATTCAGATTTACTAAATTCAGTGGGGGACCCTAAACAAAAATGGCTACAAATCATTTTCGGTTTAAACTATGAGACTGGTATTTTTTTCTGTTATATCACTCAGTATAATTGCTCTAATAGATGTATGCACAAGCTCCAAAGAGCAGAAAAGAAGTTATCCAAGGCAGTCTGTGAAAGTCTGGAAAGGTTCTAGAGGAACCGAGATGTGAAAGCTGAATTGGCCATTTGCAGCAGAGGCAAAACACTCAAAGGAGTAGAGATTGAAATAATAATAGCTGCTGATAGATGCTGGACACTTCAAGTGTCCGCCCTGTTCTAAGCATTCCATTTTCACTCTTTTAAGCAAATCATTGAATTCTCTCAACCACCATGGGAGGTCAGTATTATTTTATAATCTTCACTTTACAGATGGGAAAATTGAGGCACAAAACATTTTGTAACTAGCTCAAGATTATACCTCATTTCTAGAGTCTAGGATTCAAACCCAGGAGATGAGAATACAGTGAATGCAATGCAAATACAATGCAAATGCAATGCAAATACACTGAATACAATGCAAATCTTCCTCCTACTGAAAAACAAGATGAGATAGAAAATGAGAGATCTTGCTAAGGAGCTGGAGCGTCAAGCACAAGAGACTTAAAGGAGGGAGATGAGGATTTACAGAGTTGTCTTCCATCTTTGGGATTTTTGCCATTTATAGATTTCTGAGATTTTTCCCTGTGGTTCTTTTCAGTTATTTTAGAATCAGAAAAGCGCACAGCTCCAGATTGTTATGGCGTGCTTGCATGCGGAAAGGATTCCTGTCACAAACTGAGTCCAGGCAGAGACCCACAGGGCACAGGAAAATAACTGACCGAGAGTTTAGTGCTGACACAGAGCAGGCTCTGGGACCGTCAGCAAATCTCAACCCTCTGCCTGCAGTGTTGTACAAAAGGATAAGTGTTGGAGCTCAACAGTCTCTAAAATCCCAACAAGTTCCGCGTCCCTGTTGCCTCCTACTGGCTTGCACTTGGATCTCTGCTTGCCTGCTGCCCGCCAAGTTCCCCATGTTTGTACCTCCTTACTCCGCCTCCCCCTCCTCTTGCTCCCATCTGCTGTCTCCCACTGTTCTGGCACCATCTGTTGTTTTCATATGCCCTGAAAGCTCAAGAATGAGTTTTTACATGGAAAGTTTCTCTTTGTAGGAAAGGCACACTTTAACAAAAAGAATTATGAATGTAGTCTTCCATCGTGGTCAATTTTTTGTCCTTCAATCTCAATTTTTCCTCTTTGTAGTGGTTATGGTATTAGGCACAAATATACATATTTATTGTAGCAAAGCTAGAAAAAAAATACATAAGCAAACATTTTTATATATATCTTTGCAGACTCACATACATTGTCTTTTATTTCCAAATCTCAATTCCTGAGAAATTTGTTAGAACTACTATTTTAATTGTGAGCTGGGTGCCTGCTGAGAAGGTACAAGAACAATTGAAAAGTCAAACAAAGTGGTAGAAGAAATACATCAAATCTTGGGTAAAATTCTTTCCCTCCAAAATGGATTAAATGTTAGTCGTAGAAACTCAAGCTTCACTGTATTCCATATTCATTATAGTTTTGTAAAAAGCTAAAACTGTGTAGTACTTATGTGTGAATAGCCTGTACCACTTCCAAGAAATGCAAAGCACAGATATAATCTCATTACCTTTCGTCAAAACCCCATAGAGTCCCTCTATGAAAGTGCTGTTCTCTCCACGTCAGAAGTGTGTTATGAAGCTAAAAGTCACCAAACCTGTTCATTGCCTCCCATTTTACGTAATTTGGGATTAAAAGTCATCTAAAATTCTACTTTCTCTATTGTTACCACCCTATTGTTAACATAACCCTGATTCTATGTTATCTCTCTTTTAAAGGAAATAAATTCCATTAAACTGCAGGACAAGAGACAGCTCCCCAAATCATTCCAATTTTGTTTCTCTCTCTGGGAATACAAGAGAGCTATCAATGTAAATGTCAGTAAAGCATTCCTGGGTCCTTATATGAGAAGTGTTAAACAGACATGTTTTCAACTGAGTCTGAAAAACGTGTTAACTTACAACCTTCCTATACTGTTCTGACTGCTCTCCCAAAAATCAGCTCCCTTCATCCCCACTGGGCTTCCTAGGGAGCCTGCCTGCTCCTGTTCTCAGCATTCTCGACATGTGACCCACGCTTTGAGAAGGTTGTTTGTTTGTGCTGGGATGTGTCATCAGTTTTCCCACTGCAAAGCCTGCCTCTGCTCTCCCCGTGACTCAGAGCCTGTTGAACTCCCCCTGACCCAGAAGTCTTCCCTCCCCAACGTCTCCTTCATAGAGGGCTTGCTCTTACCTTTTCTTTGACTTCTCCCCTGGGGCTCTTGCTTTAGACCCAAACTTCTCTACCACGCCTGTCTCTGCTTTACCCTGCTTTAGTCATAGAGAAAGGACTCCTCTTTTCACCTTTTAAAAGGAGCAAATTAAAATTTTGTACTTAGCTCCGCTGTCTCTCCCCCAGACAAAAAGAAGAAAACAATTGTATAAATCTCCCCGAGGGCAGAAACAGTGAACAAGGACTTATTCAGCTTTGCTTCCCGGAAGCTCTTGTACAGTGACTTGCAAGCAGTAACTTACGTTTAATTAGCTCTTGGATTGCATTTGAAGGCCTCAGTTTGGCCAGATAACAAATTCACAATAAACATAACAGTATAGGTTACAATCTGGCCTCTGTAGTTCTACTCTTTCCCTAGTTAAAATCATCATTTACATGTAATGCACCATTTTCTGGGCTCCATTGTTGAAAATGAACTTTTTACACTAAGAGATAAAAGGATTTAGTGTTCATTGTTGTTCAGTCATGGACCCTTCCAGGCTCCTCTGTCCAAGCAATTCTCCAGGCAAGAGTACCGGAGTGGGTGGCCATTCCCTTCTCCAGGGGATCTTTTCTACCCAGCGGTGGAACCCGTGTCTCCTGCAATGCAGGCAGATTCTTTACTGTCTGAGCCACCAGGGAAGCCCTAATATTCCTTAGGGAGACAAAATCTCCTACCAGTTCAATGTTCACAATTTCTTTAACATCAAAAGGCATCCAACATCACACATTCACAATACCAAGACATCTTTCGCGACGTATCTTTTCTAAAATGGCGGGTTTTTTTTCTTTTTACCTTATTTATTTCTGGCTGCAGTAGGTCTTCATTGTGGCACGTGGGCTTTCTCTAGTTGCAGAAGTGAAGTGAAGTCGCTCAGTCGTGTCCGACTCTTTGCGCGACCCCATGGACTATAGTCTACCAGGATCCTCCATCCATGGGATTTTCTAGGCAAGAGTACTGGAGTGGGTTGCCATTTCCTTCGCCAGGGGATCTTCCCAACCCAGGGATCGAACCCGGGTCTCCTGCATTGTAGGCAGATGCTTTACTGCCTGAGCCACAGGGAAGTCCCTCTCTAGTTGCAGGGAGCCAGGCAACTCTCCAGTTGCGTGCTCAGTCTTCTCCCTGTAGTGCTTTCTCTTGTGGAGCAGTGCTCTAGGGCGCTCAGACTCGGTAGCTTAGTGCTTAGTTGTCCTGAGGCTTGTGGAATCCTTCCCCGAGGCATTTGGACCAGGAATCCAACCCGCCTCTCCTGCATTGGCAGGTAGATTCTTAACCTCTAGACCACCAACGAAGTCCTGTGATGAATTTTATAATTGATGATGGTGGTGGTGGTTTAATTGCTAAGTCGTGTCCAACTCTTCCAGCCCCATGGACTGCAGCCTGCCAGGCTCCTCTGTCCATGGGATTCTCCAGGCAAGAATACTGGAGTGGGTTGCCATTTTCTTCTCCAGGGAATCTTCCTGACCTAGGAATTGAACCCAGATCTCCTGCATTGCAGGCAAATTCTTTACCAACTGAGCTACAAGGGAAGCCCAACTGATGCATACATTTAACACAATTATAATTGACGCATACATTTAACACAGTCGTGCTGATTTTTCCCCTCAAGTATTAGTGTTGTTTCTTACAAATACATGGTAAAATTTGGATTTCAGTGTTTCAAACTAGCATTTTTGAAAGAATGTTGCTTTTTTTGTTTTTTATTCTACCCAGTGAACATTTTTCTCAGCAGTAAGAGAATAAATTTTTAGTCCTTGATTAATTTACCCTGAAGTATGGAATTAAATGTTACCTCATCATAAAATAACCAGTGACACATCTTCCATTTAGCGCCATCAATTGTTTTCTGCATCTTCTAATTTTCCAAAGCATGTTATGAACTGATATACGTTGTTAGGGCACTTGCTAGGTTATGCTCCTTCTCTAGTTACATTTGACATTTAATTTAGGGGTTGAGCAAATGCCAGCTGCTGCAGGCTGTGACTACCTGTAACACTGAAACTAATTTAGATGGAATCAGTAGCTTTTGCTTTTTACTTCCCAAAGAATTATCAAAATTACAGGGATTCTAGAATTAAATTAAGGTATTAAAACCCTGCTTCAGCCCCTTGCTGATATAAAATAGGTATCATGGTGCCCAGAATATTAAATTTAAAAATAGTATATTAAAGGTATTTTCTTTTGTATTTAGAAAGTTACATATTAAAAGACAGACATTATTATCCTCCTTCATAAAACAAATACACAAATTATTAAGAAAAGTTTGAATAGTTTTTAAAGGAAAAGAATGAGAGACACAACAAATAACTCACCGAAGAAATATAAAGGAACAATACATGTGGGGGGAAAAAGTGGAATATCACTATTAATGGAAAGCCAAATCCCAGAGCTACTATTTTTTTCCTTCATTGGTCCAGTTTTCTAATAACTTAAAAAAAAATACCTTTACTGAGATAAAAGTAACTAAAGTTTACAATACAGTGGTTTCGGTACATTCACAGAGTTGTGCAATTATCACCACTAATTTTAGTGCATTTTGATTGTTCCCAAAAGAAACCACACATCCATTAGCAGCCACTCTCTGTTCCTCGCTTCCCCCAGCTCCTGGCAATCATTAATCTACTTTCTGTTTCCAACGATTTGCCTATTTTGGACATTTTACATAAATGGAATTATACAATTATGGGGTCTTTTGTGACTGCTTTCATTAAGTGTAATGTTTTCAAGTTTCAAGCTTGTGCTTGCTTGAATCAATACTTCATTCGATGTTTTGGTGATTAAACTCTCCCAACATTATTGTTGGGGCAATACATTGATATTTTAAAAAGCCCTTTCTGGGGAGCAATTTAGCTATCTACATTTAAAAATATATTTTAAAAATATTTAACTTTTCACACTGGAATTTCACTTTCAAGAAATCACTCCAGAGAAATAATCATGGATGTGCATGTAAATCAGTCTCAAGGGTATTGTTTACAGCTCTGTACTTGATTAGGAAATACTTGGAGCAACATGATGCTCAACAATAGTGAAAATGTTTGATAAACCATGAAGTGGCAATATCGTGGATACTGTGCAGCATTTGAAATGATGCTGGGGACTGTGCGGCAGGAACTTGCTCTGGAGGTATGGGGTTGTCATCTTGTGGATTGCAATCCCTTTTCTAATTAAATCAGATGAATTATGTTTTTTTCAAAATGCAAAGTAAAATTGACTACATAATAGATAAAAGGGTTATGCTGCTTTAAAGATTAATTTTAAAACAAGCCTTATAGATGAATATTTTAAATTGCAGAAAGAGATTAGTGATATACAGTTGAGTGACAAATGGACAGTTGGTTCCCATTTTTTTTCTATAAAAAATTGTAGATGTATGTGTTAAAGACATGATATACATGTATGTTTTTACTTTTTGCTTCTGTGTTTCCTGTAACATTTACGACTACTTATATTTGGAGAAGGAAATGGCAACCCACTCCAGTGTTCTTGCCTGGAGAATCCCAGGGACAGGGGAGCCTGGTGGGCTTCCATCTCTGACGTCGCACAGAGTCGGACACGACTGAAGCGACTTAGCAGTAGCAGCAGCAGCATATGATAACAAAAAATCCAACATTTTTTTTTTACTCTGTACTCAGATATATAGCACATAATGCTTCTTTTTTTAAAAAACATTTATTTTGTACACCATAAAAAAGCTTCTTAGTTTATTGCCCTAAGAAATGGAGCTACAACATCATTTCTATTTTGAATCAACTGGCTGCACTGCAATCTCTCCTTCATATTCTGGCTGATGATGAAATATTATTCAGTCAGATTCATAGAGAAAAGTAGATTTCTCCCCTCATTCCATAAAATAGTTTGTACACCCATCTTAAAGGGAACACTGAACCCCAGAATCCAGTCCTGTGCCCTGACATTGCCAAAGTTTTCCAGTCTCTTTAAAAGAACACGGAGGTTAAACTAGATTCCAAAACAAAGCAAATTCTTAGTTTATATAGATGAGAAGACTACTCTCTGTATCTATAAAAAATGCAGAACGCCTATTTTTTTCCGGTAATGAAAAATTCACTCAATCAGCTGATCTTACCAATTACTTTGATATTTGTACTCCAGACATATTTTTTTAAAATAAATTATAGATACATGTGCAAATTTTCACTGAGCATCTTTAGTACAATATGTACCAAAAGATTCACTCTTTACTCCTTCAACCCAAGCAACACACACCATTAATCAAATTCAAGTTAATGGTAACTACTGTAAACAAATTCTAAAGAAGCAAAACAACCACTTGCTCTTCCACAGGGCCCTGTGGATGCTCTTGAAGATCTCAAAATTGCACGCATACATTTTGTAGTTAAAAGACTGATAAAGTTAATCTAGTCAGTTCATCCTTTCAAAGGTTGTCCAAAGCAAAGGTTCTCCAGTTGACCTTTAGTAGATAAAACCACAGGCACAACAGTTAAAACCATAGAATGTCATTGGTGATGGAATCAAAGACCTCAAAAGAAGATAGGACCAAAAATAAAAACGACATTTAAGCCACAGTGTGATTATTTGGGGAATGATTTCTTTCTTTTTCTAATTTCATTCATTTAAAAATGCAAAGCCTGATTTACTTTCCACTGTGAATTTATAACATCCTCACTCTTTGTTTACTCTGCTAATGGCACCAGCAATGAAAAATTATTGTTTAAAAAGAATTTAGAAGATCATTGTTTAAAAAGAATTCTTCATGCAGTTTGAGTTTTGTAAGATTACAAATGCAGGAAAAAAGTATGTGTCTCAACACAAAAATAATTTTAAAGATATACTGGTTGCTATTTATACAGTTTTCTCTGTGAAATAACAGATACGATTTCATTTTTTGTAGACCCCTTATTGCAGTTAATAATATGTTTTACCTAATAAGTTACCAAAAGCAGATACACAATTATATAATTTATTCAAGATTACATAAATTAAAATTCATAAACATTCAAAGAAATTGTTTTCATGAACCATATTCTAACCATATTTGCTTTTCTGAGGTAATACAGAGAGGGTGAAAACTTGGTAGAGTTATTGCTGCTGCTCAGTCACTAAGTCACGTGCAGATCTTTGCAACATGTGCTGCTGGACTGCAGAACGCCAGGCTTCCCTGTCCTTCACCATCTCCCAGAGTTTACTCAAATTCACATCCATTGAGTGAGTCATGTCATCCCACCATCTCATCCTCTGCCGTCCCCTTCTTCTCCTGCCTTCAATCTTTCTCAGCATCAGGGTCTTTTCCAATGAATCAGCTCTTCACATCAGGTGGCCAAAGCATTAGAACTTCAGCATCAGTCCTTCCAATGAATATTCAGGGTTGATTTCTTTTAGGATTGACTGGTTTGATCTCCTTATTGTCCAAGGGACTCTCAAGAGTCTTCGCCAGCATCACAGTTTGAAAGCTACTCAGCATTGATGCTATTATTATTGTGACTATTACTAGACTATTATTTATGAATGCTATGAACCAGACATTTTGTGCTGTCAAAAAGCAAGCAACAAATTCTGCTGACATTGAATTTGCCATTTATCAAGGAGATAAATGTTAATCCAGAATTACACAAACAAATCTAAATTTACTACATTCCTATGAAGAAGAGGCATACAGTGCTACCAGAGTGTAAAATAAAAGACCTGAGCTATTCTTATCAGGAAGGTCAGGCCTCAGGGGAGGCCTTCCAGAGGTAGTGGTGTTTAAGATGAGATTAGAACAAAGACCAAGCAAACAAAACAAAGGATCAAGATGTTGTGAAAAGGACCAAGGTGGGGCTCCTAGAGAAAATAAAAGCATATTTGAGGCAATGAAGGTCAATGGGACTGGATCAGAAACACAGAAGAAAAATAGATGGATTCAATAAATATTTAAATAGTAAAATCCACACAAGGAAGTCATGAATTGAACATAGACAATTGTCAAGTGATGACTCCTAAAACCTTGCAAACATCACCTTGTCCAAATGATTGAAGTTATCCTCAGAAATGAACTAACTGGCTGAGAAGAACCCTTTATCACTTCTCTGAAATTCCTATGCAGCAGCATTTGAAAAACTGGATATCCATATACAAAAGAAAGAATTTGGATACTAAACTATGTATCATATATCAAAAATGACTCAAAATGGATCAAGGATCTAAACATAAGATCTAAAACTATAAAACTCCTAGAAGAAAACAAAATGTTTCAAGACATTAGGTTTGGCAACAAATTCTTATGACACAAAAAGCACAAGAAAAATCACAAAGCAAAAGAAAAAAATCAACAAAGGAGACTTACATCAAACTGAAAAGCTTCTGCACGTTAGAGGCAGAAGGAGATGGTGGAGGAGTAAGATGGGGAGACTGCCAGCCTCCCCACAAATACATCAAGAACTCATTAAGGTGTGGAGCAACTGCTCCAAAGCAACCTCTAGACGACAGCAGCAGGCTCCAGGCCTCCAGGGAGACAGGCTAAGCTCCCTGGAATGAGGTAGGAGAGAGGATGGAGACATAAAAAGGGAAAAGACAGAGAGCTTCTGGGAGGAACTCGTGCCCTGAAGGAGACACAACAAAAAGAGGCGGAGGAGATCCAGGCACAGGGAAGCTCCCTGGCAGGCGGGCCCACCCGGGAGCTGCAGGCACCTGAGGGCAGAAAACAGAGAAAACTGCGCTTCTCAGCCGGTCAACAGCTCATGAACTGTGGCCCCAACCGGACGGCAGGCTCGGGGAACGTCTCCAGTGCACACAACCCTGGTGGCACAGAGGGCGGGCCCGGGTAGCCGCGTGTGGCGTGGCATACAAACCCCTGGGGTACACGCAACCCTTGCAGCCCAAGGGGCAGGCCCGGTGCCCTGAGAGGGGAGGCAGACAAACGTGGGCCGTGCACACAACCCACAGGGCACAGAGGGCGGGCCTGGGAAGCAGAAGGAAGAACACATAGGCCCTGTGACGAAGCGGGCAGGCCAGTGAGACGAAACAAGTGCACACGAGCCCCGCGACAAAGAGGGCGGGCCTGGGGAACTGAGACGAGTGCACGCAAGCCCCGTGACATGGAGGGTGAACTCGGGGGGCTGAGGGAAGCCCGCACAAGTCTCCGTGATGCAGAGGCACAAGAAATGATCCACACAAGCCCAGACCCAGCCAGCTTCAGCCAGCAGTGCAGGGCGGGACAGCGGAACAGAAGCACTGGCGATGATCCCAGGGACAAGTAGGGGGCTGGCAGCGCTGCAGATACGCTGAGAGAGCCACTTGGAAGCGGCTGCAGAAATGGACGTGTCTAACTCTGCCAAAGCCAGAAGGACTACCCTGAGGCCTACTGAACCCATAGACACCCCAAGACCTACTACTGGACACTGCACTGCCCTTCAGAGAGATGAGATCCAGATCCATCAGCAGAACACAGGCACAAGCTCCCCCAACCAGAAAAACATCAAGGGCACTAACCCAACTCATCCACAGGGACAGACTCCACAACTATGAAGAACTAGGACCTTGAGAACCTTTCTTTTTTCTTATAAATGACACTGTTGCTGCTGCTAAGTCGCTTCAGTCGTGTCCGACTCTGTGCGACCCCATAGACGACAGCCCACCAGGCTCCCCCATCCCTGGGATTCTCCAGACAAGAACACTGGAGTGGGTTGCCATTTCCTTCTCCAATAGATGAAAGTGAAAAGTGAAAGGGAAGTCGCTCAGTCATGTCCGACTCCTAGCGACCCCATGGACTGCAGCCTACCAGGCTCCTCCATCCATGGGATTTTCCAGGCAAGAGTACTGCTAATTCCCCCTAAGCATTTTCACCTTCACATTAGCCTTTCGCGGTGCTGTGGAATCTTTTGTGGAGCTCTTTGCGTCTCTTGTCAAAAAATAATTCATTTTAAGATTTTTTTCTTTTTTCTCATTTTACATTCTTTTTTGATGAGCTTTTTTTGTTTTGTTTTTGACTGATATTGGTTTATATCAATATCAAATGGTTAAATTGGTTGATATCACTTTTGGTTTTCCTTGTTAACCAAGTCAATCTCCTGTACTCTTTTCTATAGTTCTTTACCAGCCGTAGCTTTTCCTGAATATATATAAATTTTTTCAACTTACATATATTCATCTTTGCTTTTCTATATTTCCTTTTCTCTCTCTTTTTTACACTTTTTTCCACCTTCTCCTTTTCTCTTTTCCCTCCCTTCTCCTCTTTTTTTCCTTTCTCGCTTTTTTTCTTCTCCTTTTTTCCTTCACTCTTTCTTTCTTCACCGAGTAAGTTAAATTGTTGAGCTCTCTTTGCTATTTTCCCCAGTTGGCCCTCTGCTCATGCTCAGATTTCCAGATTCAGCGTGAGCCAGCTCTGCTTTTAACTGGAAAACTTTTGGCTTTCCTTGTTAACCAAGTCAATCTCCTGTACTCTTTTCTTTAGAACACTTTGGTTATAACTGTGTGTGTGTGGAAATGTGTGTATATGTCCCATTATTTCTGTAATTACCTGTTTGATCTGCTTGATCTCCTCCCGCTAGAAAACAGGCACAAGTCACCCTTAACAAGAAATCAACAGAAATCACCACACAAACATTTCCCTTCAAGGGCAAAAACCAAAAAGAAGAAGGAATACAACCCTAAAGCCTGGGAAAAGGAGACATCCAGCAGAGCAAGTTAAAAAAAAATGATGAAAAGACATAGAAATACAGTACAAATGAAAGAGCAAGGTAGAAACTCACAAGACCAAATAAATGAAGAGGAAATAAGCAATCTACCTTTAAGAGAATTCAGAATAATGATAGTAAAGGTGCTTCAAAGACTTGAATATAGAATGGAGAAAATGCAAGAAGTGTTTAACATAGTTAATACAATCACCAAGGACATAGAAGAAATACAGAATAAGCAAACAGAGATGAATAACATAATTACTGAAATTAAAAATATTCTAAGAGGAACTAATAGCAGAATAACTGAGGCAGAGGGATGGATAAGTGAGCTAGAAAACAGAATGGTGGAAATAACTGCTGAAGAGCAGAATAAAGGGAAAGGAAGGAAAAGAATTGAGGATAACCTCAGAGACCTTTGGAACAATTTTAAATGCACCAACATTAGAGTTATAGAGGTCCCAGAGGAGGGAGACAAAAAGAAAGACACAGAAAATTTTGAAGAAATTATAGTTGAAAACTTTCCTAACATGGGAAAGGAAACAGTCAGTCGAGTCCAAGAAGCACAGAGTCCCTTACAGGATAAACCCAAGGCAAAACACATCAAGACACACATTAATCAAGCTAACAGAGATAAGCACAAAGCAAGAATATTAAAAGCAACAAGGAAAAAGTAGCAAGTAACATACAAGAGAAAACCCATACAATTAACAGCAGATATTTCAGCAGAAACTGAGCAGGCCAGAAGGGAATGAAGGATATATTTAAGGTAATTAAAGAGAAAAATCTAAAACCAAGCTTACTATACCTAGCAAAGATCTCATTTAAAATTGATGAAGAAATCAAAAGCTTTACAGGCAAGCAGAAGTTAAGAGAATTCAGCACCACCAAACCAGCCTTAAAACAAATACTAAAGGGACTTACATAGCCAATAAACACAAGAGAAAGGAAAGATTTACCCAAAAAAAATCCAAAACAATCAAGAAAATGCCAATAGAAACATATGTATCAATAATTACCTTAAATGTAAATGGATTAAATGCACTAATGAAAAGATACAGACTGACTGAATGGATACAAAATTAAGACCCTTATATATGCTGCCTACAAGAGACCCATTCAGGCCTAGAGACACAGACAGACTGAAAGTAAAAGGATGGAAAAAGATATTTCATGCAAATGGAAACCAAAAGAAAGCCAGAATGGCAATCCTTATTTTTAAAAAAATAGACTTTAAAATAAAGAATATTATAAGAGACAAAGAAGGACACTACATAATGATCAAGGGATCAATCAAGAAGAAGACATAACAATTGCAAATATTAACACAGCCAACATAGGAGCACCTCAATACATAAGCAAACACTAACAGGCATAAGAGGGGAAATCGACAGTAACACAATAATAGAGGGGACTTCAACATCCTACTTGCACCAATGGACAGATTAGTAAAACAGAGAATCAATAAGGAAGCACAAACCTTAAATTAAACATTGTACCAATGGACCTAATTGATATCTTCAGGGCTTTCCATCCAAATGAAGAATAATATACTTTCTTTTCAAGTGCACATGGAACATTCTCCAGGGTAGACCACATCTTGGGCCACAAATCCTGCCTCAGTAAATTAAAAAAAAAACAACACTGAAATTGCTTCAAGTGTCTTCTCTGACCACAACTTTATGAGACTAGATACCAACTACAGGAAAAAAAAAACTGCAAAAAATAAACTCATGGAGATTACTAAATAACAAAGAGGTTACTGAAGAAACAAGAAAGGAAATCAAAAAAGTCCTAGAAACAAATGACAATGAAAACAAAACAACCCAAAACATATGGGATTCAGGAAAAGCTGTTCTAAGAGAGAAGGACATAGCAATAAAATCATAACTCAAGAAATAGGAAAAGTATTGAATAGACAATCTAACTATTCGTCTAAAGTTGCTGGAAGGATAAGAGCAAAAAAAAAAAAAAAAAAACCCAAAGTGAGCAGAAGGAAAGAAATCATAAAGATCAGAGCAGAAATAAATGAAAAAGAAATGAAGGAAATAATAGCAAAGATTAATAAAGCTGAAAGCTGGTTCTTTAGGAAGATAAACAAAACTGAGAAACCACTAGCCAGACTCATTAAGAAAAACAGGGAGAAAAATCAAATCAACAATATTAGAAATGAGAAAGGAGAGGTTACAACAGACAACACAGAAATACAAAGAATCACAAGATAATATTATGAGCAACTATATGTTAATAAAATGGACAGCCTAGAGGAAATGGACAGATTCTTAGAAAAGTTCAACCTCCTAAGACTGAACCAGGCAGAAATAGAAAGTATGAACAACCAAATTACAAACACTGAAATTGAAACAGTGATCAAAAATCCACCACTCCCCCCTCAAAAACAGCCCACGGCCAGGTGGCTTCACAGGGGAATTCTGTCAAACATTTAAAGAAGAGCTAATGCCTATATCCTTCTAAAACTCCTCCAAAAAATTGCAGAGGAAGGAACACTTCCAAACTCATTTTATGAGGCCACAATCACCCTGATACTAAAATCAGGCAAAGACAACACACACACACACAAATTACAGGCCAATATCACTGATGAACTTAGATGCAAAAGTCCTCAACAAAATTCTAGCAAACAGAATTCAACAACACATTTAAAAGCTCATACATCATGATCAAGCCAGGTTTATTCCAGGGATGCAAGCATTCTTCAATATAGGCAAATCAATCAATGTGATACAGCATATGAACAAACTGAAAGATAAAAATCATATGATAATCTCAATAGATGCACAAAAAGCCTTCGAGAAAATTTATCACCCATTTATGATTAAAACTCTTCAAAAAATGGCCATAGAAAGAATTTACCTGAATATCAGTTTAGTTCAGTTGCTCAGTCGTGTCCAACTCTTTGCGACCCCATGAACTGCATCATGCCAGCCCTCCCTGTCCATCAACAACTCCCAGAGTCCACCCAAACCCATGTCCAATGAGTCGATGATGCCATCCAACCATCTCATCCTCTGTCGGACCCTTCTCCTCATGCCCTCAATCTTTCCCAGCATCAGAGTCTTTTCAAATGAGTCATCTCTTGACATCATGTGGCCAAAGTATTGGAGTTTCAGCTTCAACATCAGTCCTTCCAATGAACACCCAGGACTGATCTCCTTTAGGATGGACTGGTTGGATCTCCTTGCAGTCCGAGGGACTCTAAGAGTCTTCTCCAACACCACAGTTCAAAAGCATCAATTCTTCAGCACTCAGCTTTCTTCACCATCCAACTCTCACATCCATACATGACCACTGTAAAAACCATAGTCTTGACTAGATGGAACTTTGTTGACAAAGTGATGTCTCTGCTTTTCAATATGTTATTTAAGTTGGTCATAACTTTCCTTCCAAGGAGTAAATGTCTTTTAATTTCATGGCTGCAGTCACCATCTGCAGTGATTTTGGAGCCCAGAAAAATAAAGTCAGCCACTGTTTCCACTGTTTGCCCATCTATCTGCTGTGAAGTGATGGGAATGGATGCCATGATCTTAGTTTTCTGAATGTTGAGCATTAAGCCAACTTTTTCACTCTCCACTTTCACTTTCATCAAGAGGCTCTTTAGTTCTTCTTCACTTTCTGCCATAAAGGTGGTATCATCTGCATATCTAAGGTTATTGATATTTCTCCCAGCAATCTTGATTCCAGCTTGTGTTTCCTCCAGCCCAGCGTTTCTCATGATGTACTCTGCATGTAAGTTAAATAAGCAGGGTGACAGTATACAGCCTTGATGTACTCCTTTTCCTATTTGGAACCAGTCTGTTGTTCCATGTCCATTTCTAACTGTTGCTTCCTGACCTGCATACAGATTTCTCAAGAGGCAGGTCAGGTGGTCTGGTATAACCATCTCTTTCAAAATTTTCCACAGTTTATTGTGATCCACACAGTCAAAGCTTTGGCATAGTCAATAAACCAGAAATAGATGTTTTTCTGGAACTCTCTTGTTTTTTCAATGATCCAGCAGATGTTGACAATTTGATCTCTGGTTTCTCTGCCTTTTCTAAAACCAGCTTGAACATCTGGAAGTTCACGGTTCACATATTGCTGAAGCCTGGCTTGGAGAATTTTAAGCATTACTTTACTAGTGTGTAAGATGAGTGCAACTGTGTGGTAGTTTGAGCATTCTTTGGCATTGCCTTTCTTTGGGATTGGAATGAAAACTTTTCCAGTCCTGTGGCCACTGCTGAGTTTTCCAGATTTGCTGGCATATTGAGTGCAGCACTTTCACAGTGTCATCTTTGAGGATTTAAAATAGCTCAACTGGAATTGCATCACCTCCACTAGTTTTGTTCATAGTGATGCTTTCTAAGGCCCACTTGACTTCACATTCCAGGATGTCTGGCTCTAGGTGAGTGATCACACCATCGTGATTCTGGGTCGTGAAGATCTTTTTTTGTACAGTTCTTCTGTGTATTCTTGCCACCTCTTCTTAATATCTTCTTCTGTTAGGTCCATACAATTTCTGTCCTTTATTGAGCCCATCTTTGCATGAAATGTTCCCTTGGGATCTCTAATTTTCTTGAAGAGATCTCTAGTCTTTCCCTTTCTATTGTTTTCCTTATTTCTTTGCATTGATCACTGAGGAAGGCTTTCTTTTCTCTCCTTGCTACTCTGTGGAACTCTGCATTCAAACGGGGATATCCTTCCTTTTTTCCTTTGCTTTTCACTTCTCTTCTTTTCACAGTTATTTGTAAGGCCTCCTCAGACAGCCATTTTGCTTTTTTGCAATTCTTTTTCTTGGGGATGGTCTTAATTCCTGTCTTCTGTACCATATCACAAATCTCTATCCATAGTTCATCAGGCACTCTGTCTATCAGATCTAGTCCCTTAAATCTATTTCTCACTTCCACTGTGTAGTCATAAGGGATTTGATTTAGGTCATACATGAAAGAAAGTGGTTTTCTCCACTTTCTTTAATTTCAGTCTGAATTTGGCAATAAGCAGTTCATGATCCGAGCCACAGTGAGCTCCCAGTCTTGTTTTTGCTGACTGTATAGAGCTTCTCCATCTTTGGCTGCAAAGATTATAATAAATCTGATTTCAGTGTCGACCATCTGGTGATGTCCATGTGTAGAGTCTTCTCTTGTGTTGTTGGAAAAGGGTGTTTGCTATGACAAGTGCGTTCTCTTGGCAAAACTCTATTAGCCTTTGCCCTGCTTCATTCTGTACTCCAAGGGCAAATTTGCTTGTTACTCCAGGTGTTTCTTGACTTCCTACTTTTGCATTCCAGTTCCCTATAATGAAAAGGACATCTTTTTTGGGTGTTAGTTCTAGAAGGTCTTGTAGGTCTTCATAGAACTGTTCAAGTTCAACTTCTTCAGCATTACTGGTCAGGGCATAGACTTGAATTACCGTGATATTGAATGGTTTGCCTAAGAAACGAACAGAGATCATTCTGTCATTTTTGAGATTGCATCCAAGTACTGCAGTTCGGACTCTTTTGTTGACTACGATGGCTTTATCTACCTGAATATAGATAAAGCCATATATGAAAAGCCCACAGTAAGCATTATTCTCAATGGTGAAAAACTGAAAGCATTCCCTCTAAGATCAGGAACAAGACAAGGGTGTCCACTCTCACCACTATTATTCAACATAGTTTTGGAAGTCCTAGCAATGGCAGTTAGAGAAGAAAAAGAAATAAAATGAATCCAGGTCAGAAAAGAAGTAAAACTCTCACTGGTTGCAGATGACATGATACTTTACATAGAAAACTCAAAAGAAACTATCAGAAAATTACTAGAGCTAATCAGTGAATACAAGGTCAATACACAGAATTCACTTGCATTCCTATAACTAACAATGAAAAATCAGAAAGAGAAATTAAGGAATCAATCCCATTCACCATTGCAACAAAAAGAATAAAATATCTAGGAATAAACCTACCTAAGGAGACAAAAGAACTGTATATGGAAAATAATAAGACTGATGAAAGAAATCAAAAACAACATAAACAGATGGAGAGATAGTCTATGTTATTGAGAATTTGCTGTATGACTCAGGGAATTCAAACAGGGTCTCTGTGACAGGCTGAAGGGTGGGATGGGGAAGGAGATGGGAGGGAAGTTCAGGAGGGAGGGGATATGGGTGTACCTATGACTGATTCTTTTTGATGTATGATAGAAAACCACAAAAATCTGTAAAGCAATTATCCTTCAATTAAAATTTTAAGAAAGCTTCTGCAAATTAGAGGAAAGCATCAACAGAGTGAAATCTGCACATTAATGTGAAAGAATCAATAGAGTGAAATTCCAGCCTATAAAATAGGAGAGATTAATTGCAAATCATATATCCAATATGGATTATTATCCAGAACTATATAAGCTCGACAGCATAAAACCAAGTAATTCAATTTTAAAAGAAGCAAATGATTTGAAAATATAACTTCTTCAAAGAACAAACTGTGGGAAATTTCTAAAGAGATGGGAATACCAGACTACCTGACCTGCCTCCTGAGAAATCTGTTTGCAGATCAAGAAGAAACACTTAGAACTGGATATGGGAAAACAGACTGGTTCCAATTTTAGAAAGGAGTACATCAAGGGTGTATATTGTCACCTTACTTTTTTAACGTCTATGCAGAGTGCATCATGCAAAATGCCAGGCTGGATGAAGCACAAGCTGGAATCAAGATTCCAGGCTCAGGCAGAAAGTGAAGAGGAACTGAAGAGCCTCTTGATAAAAGTTAAAGAAGAGAGTAAACAAAGCTGGCTTAAAATGCAACTTTCAAAAAACAAAGATCATGGCATCTGGTCTCATCACTTCATTGCAAATAGATGAGAAAACAATGGAAACAGTGACAGACTATTTTTTTGGACTCCAAATCACTGCAGATGGTGATTGCAGCCATGAAAGTAAAAGATGCTTACTCTTTGGAAGAAAAGCTATGACCAACCTAGACAGCATATTAAAAAGCAGAGGCATTACTTTGCCAACAAAGTTTTGTCTAGTCAAAGCTATGGTTTTTCCAGTAGTCATGTATGGATGTAAGAGTTGGACCATAAAGAAAGTTGAGTGCTGAATAACTGATGCTTTTGAACTTTGGTATTGGAGAAGGTTCTTGGACTGCAAGGATCAATCCAGTCAATGCTAAAGGAAAACAGTCCTGAATATTCATTGGAAGAACTGATGCTGAAACTCCAATACTTTGGCCACTTGATGTGAAGAACTGATTCAATGGAAAAGACCCTGATTCTGGAAAATATTAAAGGCAGGAGTAGAAGAAGACAACAGAGGATAAGATAGTTGGATGGCATCACCAACTTGATGAACATGAGTTTGAGCAAGCTCTGGGAATTGGTGATGGACAGGGAAGTCTGGCAGGCTGCAGTGCATGGGGGCCCTGAACTGAACTGATACTTTGATTTGGCTTTCAGGTGCCTTACCTGTACTGTTCAACAGTGAGTTATGCAACATTCCTCCATCTGATGAGTTCTCCATCTGATGACCCACCACTCACCGAATCATAAATGGACTAAATCAGATCTATCTACCTGGTCTTTGTCAGAGGTCACATCCTATTCTCCTCCTCCATTCCATTCCCAACTTAGGTATTCTTTTCTACCTGC
The DNA here is from genome assembly GCF_054371585.1 of Giraffa tippelskirchi. NCBI lineage: Eukaryota > Metazoa > Chordata > Mammalia > Artiodactyla > Giraffidae > Giraffa > Giraffa tippelskirchi. The sequence continues at coordinate 85,711,178 of NC_137285.1, read as the reverse complement.
AGAAGCTAGATATCTGCCTCTATTCTTGACCCAATTTTATTACATATACAATCTATATCCTATTTCCTCCAATGCAAATCTTTATTCTTAATTTTCCTAGAAACATACTTCCCTGTGGCTCACACAGTAAAGAAACTGCCTACAATAGGAGAGACCCAGGTTCAGTCCTGGGTTGGGAAGATGCCTGGAGAAGGGCATGGCTACTCACTCCAGTATTCTTGCCTGGAGAATTCACATGGACAGAGGAGCCTGGCAGGCTAGAGTCCATGGGGGTCACAAAGAGTCGGACACGATGGAGTGACTAACACTTCACTTCACTTCATGTGGAGATCAGAGAATTTATAGGCCACAGATGATATCTTGAATGGTTATAGTCAGTAACTGAAGAAACTTTTGTTTTGGATGAGTTTTTCAAGGAAAAAAGCAGAGCGAGAAGACTAGAAAGCCTTGAGGATTCCCTAATATTTAACATATTAAATATTTAACTATGTATTAAGTTATAGAATTATATATATATATATTAATATTAAAATTGAAATCTTCTTAGGATATTTTACAGTCCTTTACAACCTAGAGATGTTATGATTTTCTGAGTTACTGAAAATTACTTTTACCCTTGAGGAGAAAGAATTGATCAAACAAATGAACCATAGCAATAGTTCAGCTGACTTAATGACTTATTTTGATTATTATACAGCTGAAAGTTGCTGTTTCACTAAATCAGAGCAAAGTAAAATTCATCCTGTGATAGTGGCAAAATTAATGGCATTAATCGGGGGACAGTGGATAACTTCATTTTTTCCATTACAAAAATAAAAAATATTCTTATTGAAACAAAAAACAGAAATGTAGAATATTATAAAGGAGATAATAAAAATCGTCCATAATTTCCCTGCCATAATAAAACCTCTCAACACTACTAGCCATTGTTATTTAATGATTTAATCCAAAGAAATATTTATCTAACACATCCAATGAGAAAAGATAAATATATGATATATATTAGTAAAAAATCCACCTGCAATGTGGGAGACCTTTTCCAATCCTGTGGTCACTGCTGAGTTTTCCAAATTTCCTGGCATATTGAGTGTAGCACTTTCACAACATCATCTTTTAGGATTTGAAATAGCTCAACTGGAATTCCATTACCTCCACTAGCTTTGTTCATAGTGATGCTCCTCCCTAAGGGCCACTTGACTTCACATTCCAGGATGTCTGGTTCTAAATGAGTGATCACACCATCGTGATTATCTGGGTCATTAAGAGCTTTTTTGTATGGTTCTTCTATGTATTCCTGCCACCTCTTCTTAGTATCTTCTGCTTCTTTTAGGTCCATTCTGTTTCTGTCTTTTATTGTCTTCTCATCTGTCAGAGAGACTTCTACCCAGCTGTGATTGTAACTCTCCAGCTTGAAGGAGGGGACTGTGAAGTGAGAACATTACGTTTATTGTTTTCTAGGGTTTTTGTGTGGATTAAATACGGTTACACATGTGAAGCTCTTAGATATTATTATTGGTGGAGGTAATATAGGTCAGTATTAAACACAGGAACCTTAAATCAGACTACCTGCATTCAAATCTCATGTATAAGAAATACAAGCTGTTTGTCATAGAAACTCTCTTTGCTTTCTTGTTATCATGACTGTAAGATGTATTGGAATTTATTAAATCTTACTGGAATATCAAACTGGACAATTTGTAATAAGATGGGTGTAAATTCTCAAAACAAAATGTAAGTAGTATTCTTTTCTCCATTTTACAGATTAGAAAACTGAGGTATAGAGAGGTGTGCTAACTTTCTCAAGATCACAAATTTCATAAATGGTAGAACTTGTATTGACTCAGAATTCTCTGTAATATTTACTACCATATATAACAGTATATGTTTTATTTATCTCTCCCTGCCCACTAGAATATATGTCCCATGAGAACAATGATTATTTTTTTTATTTGTTAGCTTGTACGCAAACAACTAACAACCAAAAACGATGAGTCCTTTGAACAGAGCGTGGCAGATAAGAGGCATTGAATAAATATTTGTTGAGTGAAAATAAAACACACAGGGAGTCCAGAGAAGAATAACCATATTTATATATAATCTCACTTTGTGATGACCACAATGTTGATAAATAGGATAGGTATTATTTTGCCTGCATTTGTTATAAAAAAAAAAACCAATGTTAAACAGGTGAAATCAGTTTTTTGTTTACTACTTAGAGGACTATTGGCCTTTGTTTGCCCAGGTCATAGCTGTATTCTATACTTTTAATTTGGGTCAGAGTTCAAAAGAAAGAAGCCAAGAATGTGTTAAAAGGAGGGGATAGGCTCATGATAAAATCTTTGTGAGATCTGTGTGCTCTGAGGGTCAGAGCCTGAAGCCTTAAAGCCTGCTGTGGAACAGGCATAGTAGGAAATAATGAGGGGTGTCACCACAACAGCTGTAGCAGACTGAAGATATCAGCATAGCTCTCTCACTAATCTGAAAATACTTAAAGATATAGTTTCAACTCTAAGTCAAAATTACTTAGTCAAGTTTTCTCTCTTTCTTTCCAGAAATCATGAATAAAAACTTAATTTGAAACCCATGGGAACAAGGTAAAAATGAGTCTACTTCAAGTTTCCCAAAGAGCAACAAGAGTTATAATCACTAGTTAAACATTCAAAGACTTCAAAGCAGCATTTAGAGAAATAAGTGGTTAAATATAACCTGGTCATTGTACTTGGAACTTCACAGAGTTTTGTAAATCTCAATTAATTAGTGTTTATAAGCTACCATGAGATCATTGGATAAATAGTAGATAATAATAATTAAACATTATTATTTTTGAACTCTCATGAAAATTGCTAAAATGAAAAAGAATGTCAAATGTCAAAGCCTATAAAAATAATATTTAAATGTGTGTAGCTTCTTTAGTCTGAGCCCTGGAAGATGTTTGAAAGTGGTTACTTGCCATGAAATGCTGAAATGTTTTTGTGTATGGTGAAACAGAAGCACAGAAATATAGAGCACAGCAAACAGAGAACCAAAGTCAGTGCTCTGTGGTGACCTAGATGAGTGGGATGGGGGAAGCAGCGGGAGGTTCACGAGGGAAGGGATATATGTAAGCATATCGCTAATTCATTTTGTTGTACAGCAGAAATCAACACAACCTTGTAAAGCAATTATACTCCAATAAAAAAGAAAAGCATTTTCCCTGATACCAGTCTTTAGCTACCACACAATTGCACTCATCTCACACACTAGCAAAGTAATCCTCATAATTCTCCAAGCTAGGCTTCAACAGTACGTGAACCATGAAATTCCAGATGTTCAAGCTGGATTTAAAAAAGGCAGAGGAACCAGAGATCAAATTGCCAACAACAACTGGATCATTGAAAAAGCAAGAGAGTTCCAGAAAAGCATCTACCTCTGCTTTATTGACTACACCAAAGCCTTTGACAGTGTGTATCACAATAAACAGTGGAAAATTCTGAAAGAGATGGTTATACCAGACCACCTTACCTGCCTCCTGAGAAATGTGTATGCAGGTCAAGAAGCAACAGTTAGAACCGGACATGGAACAACAGACTGGTTCCAAATTGGGAAAGGAGTATGTCAAAGTTGTATATTGTCATCCTGCTTTTTTAACTTCTATGCAGAGTATATCATGCAAAATGCAGGGCTGGATGAAGCACAAGCTAGAATCAAGATTGTCAGGAGAAATATCAATAACCTCAGATATGCAGATGACACCGCCCTACTGGCAGAAAGTGAAGACAAACTAAAGAGCCTCTAGATGAAAGTGAAAGAAGAGAGTGAAAAAGCTGGTTTAAAACTCAGTATTTGATCCCCTCCCAGTTGTGAGCTTTGTACCTCTGAACTGCAGTTCCTTTGCTGAAAATAGAGATGCCTACCTTCCTCCGTGATAACCACGTATATAGGCATTTTGATGTTGGACTACATGCTTTCTTGGTTAGAGATCAAGCCTTGAGCCTTTGCAGTGGGAGCACTGACTCCAAGACCCTAGACTACCAGAGAACTAACCCTAGGGAGTATCAAATAGTGAGAACTCACACAAAGGAAACCACTTGAATACAAGACCCAACATCACCCAACCACCAGTAGAGCCCTGAGCAGGATGCCTCATCTAAACAACAAACAAAACAAAAATACAAAGCCAGTCATCAGCAGACAGTATTACCACCTCACTCAGCCTTGCCCATCAGAGGAAAAACAAACAAACAAACAACAAAAACTCAGCACAAATCTCACCCTATAGGAGCTTGCACAAACCACTGGACCAAACTTAGGAGGGCAGAAACCAAAGGGAGGGAAGAATTCAACCTTGAAACCTGGGGAAAGGAGACCTCAGACACAATAAGTTAAAGAAAAATAATGAAAAGGCAGAGGAATACTACACAAATGAAGGAACAAACTAGAAACACAGAAGTCCAAACAAATCAAGAGGAAATGGGAAAACTACCCGAAAAAGAATTCAGAATGATAGTAAAGATGATCATAAACCTTGAAAACAAAATGGAGAAAATGCAAGACTCAATTAACAAAGACCTAGATGAATTAAAGAATAAACATACAGAGACAAACAACACATTTACTGAAATTAAAAATACTCTAGAAGGAATCAAGAGCAGAATATCTGAAGCAGAAGAACGAATCAGTGAGCTTGAAGATAAAATGCTGGAAATAAGTTCTGAAGAGCTGAATAAAGTAAAAAGAATGAAAAGAACTGAGGATAGTCTCAGAGACTTTGGGGACCATATCAAATGCACCAACATTCGAATTATAGGAGTCCCAGAAGAAGAGAAAAAGAAAGGGTATGAGAAAATTTTTGAAGAGATTATAATTGAAAATTTCCCCAACATGGAAAAGGAAATAGCCAATCAAGTCCAAGAGGCACAAAGAGTCCCATACAGGATAAACCCAAGGAGAAACACAACAAGACACATACTAATCAAACTAACAAAGACTAAACACAAAGAAAGAATGTTAAAAGCAGCAAGGGAGAAGCAACAAGTAACATACAAGGGAAACCCCATACATTTAACAGCTTATCTTTTAGCAGATACTCTGCAGGCCAGAAGGGAATGGTAGGATATATCTAAAGTACTGAAAGGGAAAAATCTGCAACCAAGATTTCTGTACCCAGCAAGGACCTCATTCAAAACTGATGGAGAAATAAAAAGATTTTCAGACAAGCAAAAGTTGAGAGAATTCAGTACCACCAAAGCACCTTTACAACAAATATTAAAGGGACTTATATAGTCAAGAGATACAAGAGAAGAAAAAAGATCTACAAAGTCAACTCCAAACAATTAAGAAAATGGCAATAGGAACATATATATCAATAATTACTTTTAATGTACATGGATTAAATGCTCCAACCAAAAGACACAGACTGGCTGAATGGATACAAAAATAAGACCCATATGCTGTCTGCAAGAAACCCACTTCAAACCTAAAGACACACAAGACTGAAAGTGAGAGGTTGGAAAAATATATTCCATGCAAATGGGAAACAAAAGAAAGCTGGAATAGCAATCCTCATATCAGAAAAAATAGACCTTAAAATAAAGAAGATTACAAGAGATAAGGAAGGACACTGCATAATGGTCAGGGGATCAATCCAAGAGGAAGACGTAACAATTGTAAATATCTATGCACCCAACACAGGAGCAACTCAATACATAAGACAAACACTAACAGACATAAAAGGAGAAATTCACAGTAACACAATAATAGTAGGAGACTTTAACGCCCCACTCACACCAACGGACAGATAATTGAAACAAAAAATTAATCAAGAAACACTAGAGGAGATGGATCTCATGGATATATTCCAGACATTCCATCCAAATGCAGATGAATACACCATCTTCTGAAATGCACATGGACCGTTCTCCAGGATAGAGCACATCTTGGGTCACAAATCAAGCCCCAGTAAATTTAAGAAAATTGAAATCATATCAAGCATCGTCTCTGACCACAACACTATGAGACTACATATCAATTAAAAGAAAAAAAACTAAGAAGCACATGGAGATTAAACAACATGATTCTAAATGACCAACAGCTTACTGAAGAAATCAAAAGGGAAATCAAAAAATTTCTAGAAACAAATAACAATGAAAACACAACTCAAAACCTATGGGATGCAACAAAAACAGTTATAAGAGGGAAGTTTATAGCAGTACAATCCTACCTCAAGAAACAAGAAAAGCATCGAATAGATAACCTAACTTTACACCTAAAACAACTGGAAAAAGAAGAACAAAAATACCCCAAAATTAGTAGAAGGAAAGAAGTCATAAATATATGAGCAGAAATAAATGAAAAAGAAATGAAGGAAACAATAGCAAAGATTAATAAAACTAATAGCTGGTTCTTTGAGAAGATAAACAAAATTGACAAACCTTTAGCCAGAAGCATCAAGAAAAACAGAGAGAGGAATCAAATCAACTAAGTTAGAAATGACAAAGGAGAGGTTACAACAGACAATGCAGAAATACAAAGGGTTATAAGAGACTATTATGAACAATTATATAGAGATAAAATGGACAACCTGCAAGAAATGGACAGATTCTTAGAAAAGTTCAATCTTCCAAGACTGAACAAGGAAGAAATAGAAATCATGAACAGTTCAATTACGAGCACTGAAATTGAAGCTGTGATCAAAAATCTCCCAAAAAACAAAAGCCCAGGACCAGATGGCTTCAACAGGAGAATTCTATCAAACGTTTAGAGCAGAGCTAATGCCTATTCTTCTAAAACTCTGTTAAAAATGGGAGAGGAAGGAACACTGCCAAACTCATTCAGCGAGGGCACCAAAACCGTGATAACAAAACCAGACAAAGACAACAGAAAAAAAGAAAACTACAGGACAATATCACTGATGAATATAGATGCAGAAATCCTCAACAAAATTTTAGCAAACAGAATTCAGCAACACATCAAAAAGCTCATACACCATGATCAAGTTGAGTTTGCTCCAGGGATGCAAGGGGGTCTTCAATATACACAAATCAATCAATGTGATACACCATGTTAACAAATTGAAAGATAAAAACCATATGATAATCGCAATAGATGCAGAAAAAGCCTTTGACAAAATTCAGTACCTCTTTATGATTCAAACTCTTCAGAAAAAATGAGCATAGAAGGAACCTACCTCAACATAATAAACGCCATATATGATAAGCCTATAGCAAACATTATTCTCAATGGTGAGAAACTGAAAGTGTTCCCCCTAAGATCAGGAACAAGATAGGGTGTCCACTTTAACCACTATTATTCAACATACTTCTGGAAGTCCTAGCTATAGCAATCAGAGAAGAAAAATAAATAAAAGGAATCCAGATTGGAAAAGAAAAAGTAAAGCTCTCACTCTTTGCAGGTGACATGATACTGTAAATAGAAAACCCTAAAGATAGTATCAGAAAATTACTAGAGCTAGTCAGTGAATTTAGCAAAGTTGCAGGATACAAAATCAATACACAGAAATCACTTGCATTTCTATATACTAACAATGAAAAATCAGAAAGAGAAATTAAAGAATCAATTCCATTCACCATTACAACAAAAAGAATTAAATATCTAGGAATAAATTTACCTAAGGAGACAAAAGAACTGTACACAGAAAATTATAAGACACTAATGAAAGAAATCAAAGAAGACATAAACAGATGGAGAGCTATTCCATGTTCCTGGGTAGGAAGAATCAATATTGTGAAAATGACTATACTACCAAATGCAGTCTACACATTCAATGCCTTTCCTATCAAATTATCAATGGCATTTTCCACAGAACTAGAACAAAAACTTTCACATTTCATATGGAAACACAAAAGATCGCTAATAGCCAAGCAGTCTTGAGAAAGAAGAATGGAGCTGGAGGAATCAACCGTCCTGAATTCAGATTATACTACAAAGCTATAGTCATCAAAACAGTATGGTACTGGCACAAAAACAGAAATATAGACCAATTAAACAAGATAGAAAGCCCATAAATAAACCCATGCACCTATGGGTACCTTATTTTTGACAAAGGAGGCAAGAATACACAATGGAGCAAAAACAACCTCTTCAACAAATGGTGCTGGGAAAATTGGACAGCTACATGTAAAAGAATGATATTAGAACAGTTCCTAACACCATACATAAATATAAACGCAAAATGGATTAAAGTCCTAAATGTAAGGCCAGAAACTATAAAACTCTTAGAGGAATACATAGGCAGAACACTCAATGACATGAATCAAAGCAAGATTCTCTATGACCCACCTAGAATAACAGAAATAAAAACAAAAGTAAGAAAGTGGGACCTGATTAAACTTAAAAGCTTTTGCACAGCAAAAGAAACTATAAGCAAGGTGAAAAGACAACCTTCAGAATGCCAGAAAATAATAGCAAATGAAACAACTGACAAAGGATTAATTTCCAAAATATACAAGCAGCTCATACAACTCAATACTGGAAAAACAAAAAACCCAATCAAAAAGTGGGAAAAAGAACTAAACAAACTTTTCTCCAAAGAAGACATGGCTAACAAACACATGAAAAGATGCTCAACATCGCTCATTATTAGAGAATGCAAATCAAAACTACAATGAGATATCACCTCACACTGGTCAGAATGGTGATCATCAAAATCTCTACAAACAATAAATGCTGGAGAGCGTGTGGAGAGAAGGGAACACTCTTGCACTGTTGGTGGGAATGTAAATTGATACAGCCACTATGGAAGATGGTATGGAGATTCCTTAAAAAACTAGGAATAAGAGCACCATATGACCCAGCAATCCCACTCCTAGGCATAGACCCTGAGGAAACCAAAATCGAAAAATACACAGGTATCCCAATGTCCATTGCAACACTGCTTACAATAGCTAGAACAGGAAGCAACCTAGATGTCCATCAACAGATGAATGGATAAAGATGTTTTTGTACATATACACAATGGAATATTACTCAGTCATAAAAAGGAACACATTTGAGTTAGTTTTGATGAGGTAGATGAACCTAGAGCCTATTAAAGAAAGTGAAGTGAGTCAGAAAGAGAATGATAAATATCATATTCTAATGCATATATACAGAATCTAGAAGAATGGTACTAAAGAACTTATTTACAGGGCAGTAATGGAGAAACAGACATAGAGAATAGACTTAAGGACATGGGGAGAAGGTGGAGAGGGTGAGATGTATGGAAAGAGTAACATGGAAACTTACATTACCATATGTAAAGTAGATCGCCACTAGGAATTTGCTGTATGGCTCAGGAAACTTAATCAGGGGCTCTGTATCAACCTAGAGGGGTGGAATGGGGAGGGAGATGGGAGGGAAGTTCAAAAGGGAAGGGATATATGTATACCTATGGCTGATTCATGTTGAGGTTTGACAGAAAAACAACAAAATTCTGTAAAGCAATTATCCTTCAATAAAAAAATAAATTAAGAAAACAAAAAACTCAACATTCACAAAGCTAAGATCATGGCATTTGGTCCCATCACTTCATGGCAAATAGTTGAGGAAACAATGGAAACAGTGACAACCTTTATTTTCTTGGGCTCCAAAATCACTGCAGCTGGTGACTGCAGCCATGAAATTAAAAGACGTTTGCTCGTTGGAAAAAAAGCTATGACCAACCTAGATAGCATATTAAAAAGCAGAGACATTACTTTGCCAACAAAGGTCCATCTAGTCGAGGTTATGGTTTTTCCAGTAGTCATGTTTGGATGTGAGAATTGGACTATAAAGAAAGCTGAATGCCAAAGAATTGATGCGTTTGAACTGTGGTGTTGAAGAAGATTCTTGAGAGTCCTTTGGACTGCAAGGAGATCTAATCAGTCAATTCTAAAGGAAATCAGTTCTGAGCTGGAGAGACTGATGCTGAAGCTGAAACTCCAATGCTTTGGCCACCTGATGCAAAGAACTGACTCACTGGAAAAGACCCTAATGCTGGGAACAATTGAAGGCAGGAGGAGAAGGGGACAGCAGAGGATGAGATGGTTGGACGGCAACACCAACTCTATGGACATGAAGTTGAGCAAGCTTTAGGAGTAGGTTTTGGACAGGGAAGCCTGGCACCTGCAGTCCATGGGGTCCCAAAGAGTTGGACACCACTGAGTGACCGGACTGACTGACTGAGTCTTTAAGTGAATCTAGGACAAAGGCTACAGAATCATAATTGAGGCAAGACCTACTTACCAAACAAGACAATGAGGAAACAAGTTTGAAACTGTTGTAGGATCTAGCTGATAGCCAAAAGTATACATTTTCTAGGCAAAAACTAGAAGGCTCCCAATTCATCCTGGCTGCCCCTTGTGTAAAGTAGATAGTTACTGGGAACCTGCTGTATAGCACAGGGAGCTCAGCTCGGTACTCAGTGATGACCTAGGTGAGTGGGATGGTGGGGAGGTCCGAGAGGAAGCGGATATGTGTATACCTACAGATTATTCACTTCCTTGTACAGCAGAAACTAACACAACATTATAAAGCAATTGTGCTGAAATAATAAAGAAAAAACCAGTAGACTCTTGTTCTTAAAATAGCTGCTTCTACTGCTAGAGTCAGAGTCACTTAAGTTTTAGTTTAAGTCATCTGAGTTTCCAAGTTGGAAACAAATGACAGTGTCATCAGGTTTGTTTATGAGCTGAAGCTTGAAAGGTTTTCCAGTTTTGTCAAACCAAATGCAATTGTCTCAGTGTAGCTCTAAGACGGTTTATAGATTGAAGGGCGAGGGTATACCTGCCACACTATTTCCTAGTCCCTCAAAAAATCCTCATTACACACAAGCTTTTGTCCCTGCATCACTGAGAAAATAGAGAAACTCCTCTATTTTCAAACAGATGAAATACCAACAAGCATATGAGAGTTTAGTTTTTGTAGTCCATAGAGGTTTATACAAATAATAGCCAACACTGTGTTCCAGGAAGGATTGGGAATCTTTGTTTCTACCTGAAAATTGGTGAGTTGGAAGTTAATCAAAGAAGGAAGCATTGAGCAAGAGGCGAACATATCGCTCCTCTGTCAGCGCTTTTCCCTTGGGCCCTTCCGGGTGGGCCACTGGCTGGGCGCGTGGGTCAGCCACTAACCGGCTGCCTGAATGAGCAGCATCAGAGAACTTTCCGGCTGTGCCAGAGTGCAGATAAGAATCCAAGGATGAGAGTGAGAGGATCAACTCTTAAAAAACCTCTGGCATTGTGTTTTTTTCTCCTGCTGCTCTTGAAAACAAAAACTCATCTGATTTACACAAGAAGAGTTGGTGTAGACTGCCATTAGCTACTAAAATGTAAGCTATTTCAGAAATACTTTTGGAAAAACTAATAAATAAAAGATGAAATAACCAAGATTAGCATCAAATGTCCACTCCTTATTTAAAGATAAGTTATATTCATGGAGATTTTGGAAATACTTAAAAATATTGAAACCAACACATCTGTTATTTATTGTTGAATATAAATTTGCAGACATGTCCAATCTCCACAGACAACATGGGGTCAGTGTATTTCCCCCCAAATGATTTTGAAAACAGTGCTTATTTTAAACACGTGTTGCATTTTTTAATTCTCCAGTGCCTGTTTTTTTTTTTTTTACACCAAAAACATTGTCCCATCTTCACAGTAAAAATCCACAAGGCTATTTTAAGGACTAGGCTATTTTTGAGAAGCCTCTTAATTATGTGGTTAAAATTTTTTATTGCTTACAGAATATTTCTAAGTTATGGTCATTTTTTTCTTGGTCAGACCTCAAGATATATAATACAGGAATTTGCTTCCCTAAAACCATATACTTACAATTTATCTTGGTTATCTTATTTAATAAGGTTTCACATAAAATCTAACACATTTTTTTTACAATCAACATTGTAAGTCGACGACAGAAAGATGTACTTTTTTTCCTCCTCAGTCCAATCTAATACTAGTGTTCTTGTCAATTATTTTCTTCACAAAACTTCTATCAATGATTTTGTAGTTTTTATTTTTAACTTCCTAATTTCTTGAGGGGCTATCTTGATGCTTCTGATACTTGTTAGGAAACTCTATCAAGCAAGAAAACTTATGATGAAATTATACAATAATCAATTGCTAAATTTGAAAGTGTGTCTTCATAATTAGGCTTTAGAAATTCTAGGATTTAAGGGAGAACAATCCACTGGGTTCCTTGTTCGTCTCCATGATCAGACAAAATATGTCAGATATATACATTTAGCTTTTTGACCAGACAGCTTGATCTCTATTGTGTGTGTGTGTGTGTATGTGTGTGTGTGTTAGTTGTTCAGTCGTGTCTGACTCTTTGCAACCTCATGGACTGGCCAGGCTCCTCTGTCCATGGAATTCTCTAGGCAAGAATACTGGAGTGGGCTGCTGTTCCCTTCTCCAGGGGATCTTCCCAACCCAGGGATGGAACCCACATCTCCCACAGTGCAGGCAGATTCTTTACCATCTGAACCACCAGGGAAGCCCCAATTCCTATGACCTCTATTACTGCCTTTGTTCTCCTGGACCTGGGCTTCCTCTGTCATCAGACCTGTATGAAGCTACCCCTTAACAGAAAGGCTGCTTTCTTTACCTGGTTCTGCCCTTTCCCCTGTGTCATTTTGACTCAAGTCTTTCTGCCACCTCACCTAGATATCCCATAGGAATATATATGGGACAATGGGATCAATACAACTGTATTTTTAAAAGCACATTGTACTGAATTTTAAATGCTTTTTTTTTTTTTCTGGTAGTGGTGTTTTTCAAATTTATTTGAAGTGATACCAACAGTAAAACTTTAAATTATAATTATTTTTTAGATTGTTACTTCCAACGAGGAAAAAAGAGTTACAGCAAAAGTTTGTACATTTTTGTATTTCATTTTTACAATGCTTACCAGAAGCAGAAGATATTAAGACGAGGTGGCAAGAATATACAGAAGAACTATACAAAAAAAGATCTTCATGACCCAGATATCTACCATGGTGTGATCACTCACCTAGAGCCAGATATCCTGGAATGCAAAGTCACGTGAGCCTTAGGAAGCATCACTAAAACAAAGCTAGTGGAGGTGATAGAATTCTAGTTGAACTATTTCAAATCTTAAAAGATGATGCTGTGAAAGTGCTGCACTCAACATGCCAGCAAATTGGGAATACTCAGCAGGGGTCACAGCACTGGAAAATGTCAGTTTTCATTCAAATCCAAAAGAAAGGCAACGCCAAAGAATGTTCAAACTACCACACAATTGCACTCATCTCACACGCTAGCAAAGTAATTCTCAAAATTCTTCAAGCTAGGCTTCAACAGTATATGAACTGAGAAATTCCTGATGTTCAAGCTGGATTTAGAAAAGGCAGAAGAACCAGAGATCAAATTGCCAACATCAGTTGTATCATCGAAAAAGCAAGAGAGTTCCAGAAAAGCAACTGCTTCTGCTTTACTGACTATGCCAAAGCCTTTGACTATGTGGATGAAAACAAACTGTGGAAAATTCTTCAAGAGATGGGAATACTAGACCACCTTATTTGCCTCCTGAGAAATCTGTATACAGGTCAAGAAGCAACAGTTAGAAGTGGACATGTAACACCAGACTGGTTCCAAATTGAGAAAGGAGTACGTCAAGATTGTATATCACCACCTTGCTTATTTAACTTATGTGCAGAGTACATCATGTGTAATGCTGGGATGGATGAAGCACAAGCTGTAATCAAGATTGCTGAGAGAAATATAAATAACCTCAGATATGCAGATGATACCACCCTTATGGCAGAAAGCAAAAAAGAACTAAAGAGCCTCTTGATGAAAGTGAAAGAGGAGAGTGAAAAAGTTGGCTTAAAGCTCAACATTCAGAAAACTAAGATCATGGCAACTGGTCCCATCACTTCATGGCAAATAGATGGGGAAACAATGGGAACAGTGACAGACTTTCTTTTCTTGGGCTCCAAAATCACTGCAGATGGTGTCTGCAGCCATGAAACTAAAAGATCCTTGCTCCTTGGAAGAAAAGTTATGACCAACCAAGACAGCATATTAAAAAGCAGAGACATTACTTTGCCAACAAAGGTCTGTCTAGCCAAAACCGTGGTTTTTCCAGTAGACATGTATGGATTTGAGAGGAGGACTATAAGAAAAGCTGAATGCTGAAGACTTGATGTTTTTGAACTGTGGTGTTGGAGAAGACTCTTGGGAGTCCCTTGGATTGCAAGGAGATCAAACTATTCAATCCTGAAGGAAATCAGTTCTGAATATCCATTTGAAGGACTGATGCTAAAGCTGAAACTCCAATCTTTGGCCACCTGATGCAAAGAACTGACTTATTGGAAAAGACCCTGACGCTGGGAAAGATTAAACGTAGGAGGAGAAGGGGATGACAGAGGATAAGATGGCTGGATGGCATCACCAACTCTATGGACATGAGTTTGAGCAAGTTTTGGGAGCTGGTGATTGACAAGGAAGCCTGGTGTGCTGCAGTCCATGGGGTTTCAAAGAATTGGGCGTGACTGAGTGACTGAACTGAACTGAACTGAAAAGGAATATGATAGATTAGAAGATTTAGTTTAGCTACTTACCAGCTGCATGAATTTTAGCAAATCAATCTCTCTGAACTTCTAAAATAGGGAAAACAATACCTCTCATATTATTCATGATGACAGAGTGGATATCTATCCTCAAATTCCCAGCAACCCTTTTTCCCTCAGGGAACTGAAACTCTATACCCCATATAGTTGTGATAAACGGTTAATTCCCAGAGTCCCACCAATCCCCAGATCATAAGTTTAGCAAGTGACAACAGTCTGGCCAGTCAGACTACCTCAACCTTCTCTCCACTGTGATTGGTCCCAGAGCAGGGCACATGATCTAGAAAGGGCCAATTGGAGCCCTTCTTTGAGATTTGCTCTATAAAGACACAAAGAGAATCTATCCTCTAGGATAACAAACACAAACATGTGAAGCTAAAGTTAGGTGACTTGGAGTTAGCAGAGAGAAAAGCTGACCTGAGTTAGACACCTTAGTCCTGCCAGGTTTAAAGTCAGAACTACCCCTGAGGTTTTCAAGTGAGCCCTCGCCCTCCAAAAAGATCTCCCTTTAATCCTTTACTGGTTCAAAATGGTTCTTATCACTTGTAACTGAAGGAGTTGAGACTAATATAAAGGATTAACTGAGATAAAGTATACAAAGTATAAGGATGTGTGCAGACACTACTGTTCAAGGATGACAGCCCCCCAAATTATCATGACTAGAAATTGGTGTCAGAGAAATATAGTCAGGACTGTACCATGTGGGGATCACTTAGCAAATATGAACATCCTCATTACATGGTCTACAATCATATCCCATAACCAAAAATAAACAGGAAAGGGAGTGGGGACTTTCCTTTCTGGAGATCACTCTGAATTTCAGGTGATAGCATATCGATAAAGAAAATTCAAGCTGAGCTCTGATGAACCTTACCACATGATGTAAGTTTCAAAAGCTGCCCCTCAAAAGCAATCACTTAGACAGACAGAATTCTATCACAGATATTCTATCATAGATAGCAATTCTATCACAGAATTGCTCCTGTTCCCTTAAATAATATTGTGTAAATACTGTTTTAGTCTTCAATGTGAATGTTCAAAGAACACAGATTGCTATGATATTTTGTGCTTTTGTTTCTTCTATGACTGTGATGACTCTCTTCCTTCTCCTAAGTATTAAATTGGGTTGTTACCTTAAAAGGCAAAAATTAGTGACTATATTTGTCCCTGTTGTAATAGGGGATAAACAAACAGTTGTGGTTAGTGCGTAGGCATTTAAGATGTTCAGAATGCAGATTGTGGCTTAGATCTCTGTCTCAAAAATGGGATTCCCAGAATAGGAGTCTGTTTGGAAATGAACGCAGTGTACAGGTAAAGCAAAGACATCAAGCAAAATAAAGTCTAGAAGGCTCACTCAGTTCCATTATAAGTATAATGCTAGACAATAAAATGCACAGTGATGTTAAATAACCCTTCTGTTCTGACGTGTGGGTTGAACAATTTTCTGACACATCAGAAAATAAATGGGACAAATCTGTTTTTGTTCTGAGAATTTTCCTCTTTACCTAATGGAAAAAGGCCCGCGATTTTGTACCAAGTTCCTGTGTGTGAAACACAGATGACAGTGTTGGTGCAATAACTAGAATGCCAAGTCTAATTTAGCTCAATTTAATAAATATTTGAACACACGCTGTATGACAGGAATGGGGTGAGAGAGTAGGCCTGCAAACTGATTAATATTCTACCCCAAAAGAGAAAAATCAACTGTGGAAGCCCAATGGATAAGATGCAAGAACGATAAATTTCTCTACTTGGCCATATGGAGGAGGAGGGCTTGATATCACTTCTTTTGACTCCTAATCAAGTGCTCTTTTCATTGTACCATAGGTTTAATATTCCACATGCCTACACTTGTCTATTCCTTCCCTGTTTAGATCAAGTCAACTAATATAATGTTGTATATTAAGTAACCTCATAAAAGACGTGAAACTAGTCCAGAGGAGAAGTTGAGTAATTCCCCCTGGGAATGGTTGGGAAGTTTTCTGAAGGAAAAACCCCAGATAGGGTTTTGAAAAAATGATTTTTCTTTGGACAATATTTTAGTACTCTTCAGGGAAACCAATAAGATATACATAGAGATTTATTATAAGAAGTGGCTCATGTGGTTAAGAAACTGAGAAGTCCCAGAATCTTCCATCTGCAAGCTGGAAAACCAGGAGAGTCTGTAGTGTAATTCAGTCTGAGTCTAAAGATCTGAGAAGGGGAAGGAGAAGGGAAAGAGAAGGAGCAATGGTGTAAGTTTCAATGGAGCCTGAAGACTTAAGGGCCAGGAGTACCAAAGTCCAAGGACAGGAGAAGATGAATGTCCCAGCTCAACGGAGAGAGCAAGTTCATCCTTCCCCAAGAGTTCTTTTTCCTTAGGGCTCTCAGTGAATTCGATGATGTCCACTCACATTGGCAAGGGGCATCTGCTTATCTTTGTTCACCAGTTCAAATATTCATCTCTTTTGGAAATGCCCTCATAAATACACCTGTCTGTAATGTTTTACCAGCTATCTGAGCATCAGCTAACCAAGTCAAGTTGACATAACATTAGCCACCACAGATGGAGAGGGACATTCCAGGAAGAGGTAAGAAATTCTGACAAGCTTGGAGTACACTGTGATACTACTAGAGAGTAAAATAATAACTCAGAAAGAGTCGGAAGAGAAATCCCCAAGACTGTTTATTCTAAGTAGAGAAATGTCCAATTGAAGCCATAAATGAATTAATTATACTCTGAAACCATTGAGTTGTACAAGTTTCCATGGCTCCGGGATCAAAAGAACATTGTTCTGATAATGACGTGGCAATGGCTATGCACAAAGAGTGAAAACCTAGTTCTGAGCTGTACCAGCCCAAATTTGTTCCATCAGAGCCATTCTCTCTGTGTTTGCATAGTGCTGCTGAAAGTGAAACTGTTAGTCACTCAGTCGTGTCCAACTCTTTGCAACCCCATGGACTGTAGCCCACCAGGTTCCTCTGTCCATGGAATTTTCCAGGCCAGAATACTGGAGTGGGTAGCCATTTCCTTCTCCAGGGAATCTTCCCAACCCAGGAATCAAACCTGGTCTCCCACATTGAAGGCAAATTCTTTACCATCTGAGCCACAGAGAAGCCCCATATTTTTCTTTTTACATTAAGGACAGAAATGGTTGGAACTCATTTTGTGGTTTTTAGCTCTTAGTTCCAACCCCAACCCCAACCCCAATCCCACACTGTACATCATCCTGGTTAATTTAGAGAAGGTCTTATTGGGAAGCAGGCCTCTTGCATATAGGCCAGAAAATCGATTTCACTATCAAATAAATAAATAAATCAGGATTTGTCCTGTTCTTAAAGGCAAACTGGGCTTCACTCCCTCCTCCAACTCCAGTGAAGGTGGTAACCAAAGCTGAATGGCTAAACCAAAACATGAGGAAGCTGGGGTCAGGAGTCTTAAAGGGCTGCGGAATTTGTCCTGCATAACTGGAAGTTGAAAGTCAGCCACAGTTCCAGCTCACCCATAAATGTTTAACTGTTCTTTGGCTGAAAGTTTGAGTGAAGATTTCTCAGTCTTTCCATTCTATTTTTAGTTCTGATGATGCATCACCAAAATGTAATCAGTGTTTTTTTTTAACATTATTTTAAAACTCTGTAGGCTTTAACCTCAACAAGCGGATCTCTGAAAAGTTAGTAAAAATACGGACTCATCAGCAGACACTCTAGGAAACAAGGCTTTTCAATTACCACATGGAAAGCAAATTGCATGTAGAAGAATATTATTTTATACTTTTAATTTTTTCACTCACAAATGTGAACACGTGGTATGTTGATATACTCTTTTTTTCTCTCCAAGCAGAAGTAAGCCAAGTTTTGTATCTATTCATACATTCAAACATATTTACTGAGCAAGTTTTATATCCCAAGCGTTGAACAAATATGAAGAAGACAAAGACAAGGCCTTTTTCTTGGGATAGAAGAGACAGTCAACAAAATAAGCAAATACTTGCAACCAAATGTGCAGCAGCGCGTTAGAGAGGTTGTGAAAGAGATGAAAATAAGGCACAGCTGTAATATGACACTGACCACAGGTTTCTGAAAAAGAGCCATGAGGAAAAGTAGCTGTTTGCTAAATGGACATGGAAGGGTGGCAAGGTTGGCAAGGGATAAAGGAGGGAGTCCAGGCAGAGGTGACAGCAAGAACAAAGGCAAAGAGGAATGACTTGGCTTAGTCCAGCGTTTCTCAAACTTGAATAATATGTAGAACTCATAAAATTCCTATCGTACCCAAAAGTCAAATTGTTTTTTTTCTTAAGTGTAGACATAAAACTAAGTATAAACCCTAATGTTTACAGCTATTACATAATTATAAAGAAAAATACAAAAGTAATATCATTCCAAATATCAATTGAATGGTATAAGTAATACTTTTTACCGTGACAGAGTTGTCTTAATTGCTGTGACTCGAGATTGACATGCCTATACACTATTCTGTATAAAATGATGATTCAGTTCTTCCATCTTTTTTTAAACTAGAACAATTGCTAGATCTTTATTCATACAAGTTGCGACATCACTTGGTCTTCACTTCTAACGAATATGTCATTAAAAATATTAAATCTACTTTTCTTCTTTATTCATTAATCAATAATAAGAAGACAATTTTGTGGTTGTACTAAATTAGAAAGTGATCATTCTAGACCCTTATTACTTAATATGTGGCCCACAGTGTAGCATCATTGGCATCACCTGGGAGCTTATTAGAACTGCCTCAGGCCACACAGGACTTACTGAATCAAAGTCAGCCCCTTTATGAGATCACCAGGTGATTCCTGGACACATTAAAGTTTGAAAGGCACTACTCTAGATGATTCAAAATGTGCTTATATTGTTTTTGAAGATAATGATCAGGATTAAAACACAAAATAGAAAACTTCTCATAGGGACCTCTTGACCTCCTGAGGGTCTCTCTTGCTAGTCCATGAGTGGAATTTCAAAGAATCCATGGGACTCCCCTGGTGGTCCGTTGGTTAAGAAATCCACCTGCCAATTCAGGGGACACAGGTTCAATCCTCGGTCCAGGAACATTCCAAATTCACAGAGCAACTAAACGTGTGCACCACAGCTGCTGAGCCTGTACTCCAGAGCCTGCGTGCAGCAACTACTAAAGCCTGTGCTCTACACCAAGAGAAATTCCCACAAGGAAGAGTAGCCCCCGCTTGCCGCAACTAGAGAAAGCCCGTGTGCAGCAATGAAGACCTAGCACAGCCAAAAATAAATTTAAAAAAGAACGAAATTCAGCTTGACTGAAATGTGTTTACAGGGTTAAAAGATATGGCAGTCAATAAAGTTGGCCTGGTGTGGCAAATTAAGGAGTTTGGACTCTATCCGTTAATCAATGAGGAGCCACTGAAGGAGCCCTGGAGAGAATGATGAGATTTGCTTTTTTCGAAAGATTACTGGAGCTGCAATCATGGATTAGAGGACGGCTGGCTGGAGCCATGGAGATGAGCTAAGGGCTTACTTTAATTGCCCTGGCAATGAGGGCTGACCTAGCACTGAAGCTGGGGCTGAAGAGGGGGGTGGCACCAGATAGCAAGGAGGTAACTTGGTGACTGATAGCATGTCAAAATGCTTTCTCAGCCACTAAGGCAGGAAAAGCAGCTCCAAGGGCAGGTTTAGGGAAAAGGATTAAACATAGCAAAATGTACACACTGGGTTCGAGGAAACTTTGGAATATCCACTGCGGAGACGTCCAGTGAGCAGCTGTGACAAAGAGTCTGCCTGGACATGTAGTTTTGGGAGGGATGAAAATGATTGCAAGCAGAATTATCAGGGAATCACTTATGGAGAAGAGGTGGAATTTTAAATTATTGCCTTGCTGCCACATAATCTACATATTTAAAAGGACTCTCAGTGTTTATGAAAAATCTACTCTAGTTCTACACTCTTGGACATAATTATGATCCCTTCCATATTGTCACCATTAAGGGTCTTGACTCCTACATTAACAAGAATAAATGCATTTTTAAAGAAAGGATTTAGCTACCAGTTGTTTTTCTCATGTTTGAAAATGTCCTGAAATGGCTTAGAAGAGAACTGTGAGTTCTTTTCTTATTTGAGAAAAAAAAAATTAATGTTAGGTAACACTTTTCCCTGCTTAAAGAAGGTTCATCATTAGTTGTCTTCTTTGTACAAAGCAGCAGTCTCCTTTGTTCATACATCAGCCACTACAAACTCTCTAGAAGGACAGAAAGAAGCTATCATCAGAAGCAAAATCTCACAAACAGGGGCACATGGCTTTTAAGAAAGATGCACAACCATTCTTTGCTTTTCCTGTTCCATCACCCTCAGTCACCTGGAGTCCACCTGAACTGCAAAGATGTCTTGGAAGTCCCTTCTCTCTGTTCTCCCATCCTTGTCAAATGGACTCTTTCAATATTTTTGTTCCCTCTTCCACTGACTTCATCTCTAGCATGAAAGAAAAGTCAGGTCATTCAGCCATCTGTCTACTTTTTGAGTAAAGCACCTATGAGACAAGATGCCAACATACCTGTTTCATGCTGATACTGCCCTTAAACCTAATCCAGAGAGTCACTGTGGAAACGAAGGTTGTCCCTTCCCCGTCTCACCTAAATTTTCTCCCAAGAGAAGGGACTGGGCCAGGAAAAGAAACTCATCCAGTCACCCAACTATATCTGTCTTTCCTGCCCAGTCCCATTCTTTCTGTGCCTTTTCGGCCTCTCCTCCAGGACAAGCGGAACCCAGCCGGATGGGATGGCGGATGTATCGGTGCTTAATGGTTCAGAGGGAGGCCTTTTCCTCACACAGGACGCCGTGAGCACCTGAGGGGGCCCTGTCCATGCTTATGGAATAACTTAAAGCATCTGCAGTGTTCCCTTTGCTCACAGTGCTGAGTCTGCCCCTCATCCAGAGCACTTCCTCGTGTCGTCTCCATGCTTCTCCTCAATTAGAGTGTGTGTGTGTGTGTGTGTGTGTGTGTGTGTGTGCGCGCGCGCACTTAGTTGCTCAGTCATGTCCGACTCTGTGAGTTGGCAGAGTGATTGTCATTCACCAGGCTCCTCTGTCCATGGGATTCTCCAGGCAAGAATACTGGAGTGGGTTGCCATATTTTAACCCCAAGGCAATTTAAAATTTGGTACATTGAGAAAGATTTAAAAGAATGGAAACTATAGTATTAAATTTTCAGGTAAATGTAGTTTTATATTTTATATACTTGTAATGTTTATGAGAATTTTTTTTTAAAAAACTTCAACTTAGAAAGTTTAATTAAGTCGCACTGAAATTTTAAAAATTTTATGAAAATACTAGGATGTTTAAGAGAACTTGTGATTGGCCATTTTTAAGCTTATGGTACTAAATTTATACAACTGTTCAGATTCAGAAAGATTTTGTTTAGGTAGAAGACTGAAGATTTAAACAGGAAAAAAATGAATATTAAATGTTTAAATGTTGGTCCGTTAAACTGATGTTAATTAGAAGGGTATTTACATTTGTAAATGAAATCAAACATTATTCAAAGTTTCTT
The DNA here is from genome assembly GCF_054371585.1 of Giraffa tippelskirchi. NCBI lineage: Eukaryota > Metazoa > Chordata > Mammalia > Artiodactyla > Giraffidae > Giraffa > Giraffa tippelskirchi. The sequence goes on along the minus strand of NC_137285.1, from coordinate 85,689,117 downwards.
TAAGAATGATTGCTAACATTTGCTCTACTTATAAGTAGAATAATGTCATTTGTAATTTGAACTCAGAAGCCTATGACAAAATCATTTTTTTAAAAAAATTGTACAAGCACACCTTGAAGATATTGTAGGTTCGATTTCAGACCGTTGCAATATAGTGAATATCACAAAAAAGCAAGTCACACAAATTTTTTGTTTCTCAGTGGATATAAAAATTTTATTTATACTATATTATAGCCTATTAAGTGTGAAATAGCACTGTGGCAAAAAACAATATATACACTTTAAATAAAAATTATTGTATTGCTAAAAATGTTAACCATCATCTGAGCCTTCAGAGTTGTAATCCTTTTGCTCGTAGAGGGCTTGAAATATTGAGAATTACCAAAATGTGACATAGAGACACTGAGTGAGCAAATGCTATTACAAAAATGTCACTGATAGACTTGCTCAATTCAGGGTTGCCACAAACCTTCAAATTGTAAAAAATGCATTATCTGTGAGAAGTAATAAATGCAGTAAAACAAGGTATGCCTATAATTTTAATAGTCAGTTATTAAAATTAAGAAATAAAACATTCTGATCAACTTTTCTGCAGATAAAAACTACCTGCAAGTGTACCAAAAACTCACATCAACAGTGATAGTGAAAGCAAGATCATTAGATATAAACAATGTCATTGAAACTTGGCTTCTTTATTGTCAGCTACCAGCAAAGGCCCTGAATGCAGAAGATATTGGCATCTTTAAACATCTTCTTGTCATTTCATTTATCTTTTCTCCTAAGGCTACAACCTCCACTCCGTTTTCTAAGACCCCTCTTCCATCTTGTGCCTATCAGGAATAGTTCCAAATCAGCTGTTCTCAAACATGTGTGTGTGTGTGTGTGTGTGTGTGTGTGTGTGTGTGTGTGTGTTCAGTCGTGTCCGACTCTTTGTGGCCCCATGGACTTCAGCTCACCAGGCTCCTCTGTCCATGGAATTTCCCAGGTAAGAATACTGGAGTGGGTTGCCATTCTCTTCTCCAGGGGGCCTTCCTGACCCAGGGATGGAATCCACTCTCTTGTGTCTCCTGCATCGGCAGGCAGATTCTTAACCACTGCGCCACCTGGGTTGCCTCTCAAGCTCTAGCCAGCAGCAATCTTCCAGGTAATATTGACGCTTAAATTCTAGCCAGCATCAGTATTACCTGGAGAGTTTGTTAAATACACATGCCAGGTCTCACCAGGAGTTTCTGATTTCATAGAGAGAGGTGAAAATTTTGCATTTATAACCCGTTCTCATGCAATTTTGATTCAGTTTGTCTTATATCCGCCACAGTATTTCATTCATTAATTTAGTCAAAAAATATTTACTGATCACACACTCTATGACAGTGTGTTTCATGCAGCATTCTCTTTCGCTGGGGTCGTCCTCTCCCAGAAACCCCCAGTGACAAATTCTGGGGCTTAGGGATTGTGACATGGTTCTCTTCAACACAGTCTTATTCCACTAATTTGGTTTGCCAATGATTAGCACACAGTTTCTTCTGGACAGTGAGAAGGGAAACCTCATATAATCTAAGCTCAGTTACTTCAAATTGTGAATTAGTGGAATGATAATTGATGAGCTTGTTTTCTGTCCTCCAAAATAGTATTTTGTGGCTACATGGGCTGTTGATTATGACTCAGTTTGGAATACTGGTTAGATCCTGTTTTGTTTTATCCCTTAAGCTATAGAGAATATTTATGGAACAATAGGATATTTGATTTTTTAATTATATATTAATTTTATTTAAGTTTTAGTCATTTGGAGAATGTCTTCTCTTTGGTGATGTGTGTGTCAAGATATCTAATATTTACTTTAAATCTTTCAGGAAAATATATGTATACATTATATTGTTATATCTATTTATATATAGATATCTATTATATTTGTATTATAAAAATTTTCAAACATACAGAAAAGTTGAGAAAATAACACTATATATTTATATATATAGTTGGTTGAAGTGCTCAAACTATCTATATATATGTAAAATTAGGAGAGAGAAACAAATATGGCAAAATGTGAACATTCTTTGAACATAGGTAGAGAGCATATAGATATCTATTATACATATAATTACAACATATATAATCTATTTATCTATAGTATCTATATGTTATGAAGAAGTATAACTTTTTACTTTCTGTTATATACAGTGAGTAAAATGTTTTATATATAGATATTATAGATAAATAGATAACATATATTATAGTACTATGTATAATAGATACCTACATGCTCTCTGCTGCTCAGTCCCTCAGTTGTGTCCAAGTCTTTGCGACCCCATGGACTGTAGCCACCAGGCTCCTCTGTCCGTGGGATTCTCGAGGCAAGAATACTGGAGTGGGTTGCCATTTCCTTCTCCAAAACATGCTCTCTACCTGTGTTCAAAAAATGTTCACATTTTGCCATATTTGTTTCTCTCCCTTAATTATAGATAGATAGATAGATAGTTTGAGCACTTCAACCAACTATATATATATGTATATATATATAGTCTTATTTTTTCAACTTTTCTGTATGTTTGAAAATTTTTATAATACAAATTTGAGTGGAAAAGCAGGTTTAGAAGAGTTAAAATAATTCATCAGATATTTGTCTCTCATACCAAAGAGATTTTCACTACATGGTAAATGTTGTACTTGACACCATAATGTAACACAGTTCAGAGACCTTCACAAATCTTTGCAGCACTCTGCAAAAGGTCACAGAGGAAAGGATTAGAAAGGCAAAATGTCTTGCAGCATTAAGTGAAATCCAGACCAGTTAGACGACTTTTATTTATCTAGTAAACCAAAGTCTAATCTCTGTAAGTCTTGTCTGTCTCAAAAATATATAAACTGGCAGCTGGAGAGGAAAAAAAGAATTTGTTAAGAAGTGCAAAAATATGAACTCATGCCTTCTGAAAATAACTTTGTCATTATTATATACACGATTTTGTAAAATTTTCTAATTCTATTATCAGATACAGTTCACTCTGACAGAATGTAAGTGAATGTACATTTTCAGGAATAATAGCATACACTTTCTCATAAACTTCGTTGCCACTGGGACCACAGGTTGCAGATTCTCTTGCAGATTTGGTCTTTTTTTCCATCTGAAATGTTCGAACGATGGAGAGGGTGTGTCTGTTCTTTTTCAATTACCCTTCTTATCACATTCATTACTATGCTTCACTCTGATTGAGTTATGACTTTTCCCTGCGGGGTGTGGACTCATTTATCTGAGTTAGTTTCCTTCAGCTCCTTCCGCGCTTGTTATTTTCTTCATCGCATTTTTCACCACGTTCTCCAGGGCCTGCTAGAGCGGGCTGGGCCAGGCGGTGGGAGCGCGGACACACGGGGGACCCGGAAGCGTGGACGATGGACTCCAGCTGCCTTCCACGACCAGGAAGACCTCCGAGCCAAATGGGAGGACCCGTCATCTAGGTCCGTACAGACTTGCTCAGGCACCTCTACCCGAAAAGGCAAGACACTAGTTTTAGAAGATGATACGGCATTCTCAACATGTGTTCTTGTTCTCTGTGGGCTGCTCCTGTGTGGAGTGCGAGAGATACAAACGAGGAGACATGGATTGAAAGTTTAGAGTCTAAAAGCAGAGGCTGTCACTGTGGAAAAAGCTATATACGATTTATACATCCCGCATGTGTATTGCAAGCATCCTAACAGAGATGGTCACAGTTGTGTGGTCTGGGAGTCAAAGAGCTGCTTATCCCAGAAGGCTGGCTTGTTTGTGGGTTTTCTGAGTGTCCTCAAATTCATTATAAAATTCTTACCTCCAGAGGTGGAGTGGGGAGTGGGAGGCTGAGAGGGTCAGGACTGCTGCAGCTGCTCCGTCGAAGCTTGCTGCGTGCCTTCCTCTGGGTCTGCTGGTTGCTGTGGAAGCCGGAGCTGCCACCTCTGGAGGGGTTTCAGTGAGAGCGAGGAAATTCAGAACTTTCTCTCCAGGCAGCAGTAAGTCTCTCAGGACACGTGGGTGAAGTGTCAGAAATACTCTACCCATAGGTTATTCTTTTTGAAAGCGTGGAGGAGATTCCCCATCTTAACTCTGAGGCACAGCGATGTCTCCGGTACAGAGCTAAAAGGGACCTAGGTCAAACAGTGAATGCAAAGAGGTTGGGATGGTGACTAGCCTGTTGCAAGTGCTCAAAATAATCACTATCACTCCTGAGTTTATATTTAGGGGACACAGAAAGCCTGACAGGTAAATTTGCCTAAGTAACATTGCCAACAAATGGCCTTTACGCAACCATGTGACTAATGTCTCTATTATAATTCACTAGAGCAGGTATGCGGTGAGTTTATGGTTACCCTTGTATTCTCGGCATCTATGACAGGACAGGCATATAACTGATACCAAAACTTTCTGTTGAGGCCTTTTGGTTCTTTAAAGTATGACCCTTGGGTCGAAATCCCAATTCCGGTACCTTCTAGCTATTTCACCACTTTCAGTCATGATTTCTCCACCTATTAAAAATGAGGCTTGCTGTTGTTGTTGTTCGGTTGCTAAGTTGTGTCCGACTCTCTTCAACCCCGTGGACTGCAGCATGCCAGACTTCTCTGTCCTCCGTTATCTCCTGGGGTTGCTCAGATTCCTGTCCATTGAGTCAGTGATGTCATCCAACCAGCTCATCCTCTGCTGCCTCCTTTTCATTTTGCCTTCGATCTTTCCCAGCAACAGAGTCTTTTCCAGTGAGTCACCTCTTCACATTAGGTGGCCAAACTATTGGAACTTCAGCATCAGTCCTTCCAATGAATATTCAGGGTTGATTTCCTTCAGGATTGACTGGTTTGACCCGAGGGACTCTCAAGAGTCTTCTCCAGCACCACAATTTGAAAGCATCACATCAATTCTTCAGCTCTTCTTAAGATATCCACACATAACTGCTAAAAAAACCCATACCTTTGACTATATGGACCTTTGTCAACAGAGTGATGTCTCTGCTGTTTAAAACACCATCTAAGTCTGTCATAGCTTTCTTCCTGGACCATGGCTGCAGTCATCATCTACAGTGATTTTGGAGCCCCCCAAAATAAAATCTGTCACTGCTTCCACTTTTCCCGTTTATATTTTCCATGAGATACCCATTCTAGTATTCTTTGCTGGAGAATCTCATGAACAGAGGAGTCTGGTGGGCTACAGTCCATGGGACCACAAAGAGTCAGACACAACTGTGTGACTAAGCACACACACGCACACAACTCACACACACACTTGCCATGAAGTGATGGAACTTGTTGCCATGACCTTCATTTTTTGAATGTTGAGTTTTAAGCTAGCTTTTTCTTTTTTTTCACTCTCCTCTTGCACCTTCATCAAGAGGATCTTTAGTTCTTCACTTTCTGCCATAAGGGTGGTATCATCTGCATATCTGAGGTTATTGATATTTCTCCCAGCAATCTTTTTTTTTTTTTTTTAATAAATTTATTTATTTTAGTTGGGGGCTAATTACTTTACAATATTGTAATAGTTTTTGCCATACATTGACATGAATCAGCCATGGGTTTACATGTGTTCCCCTTCCTGGACCCCCCATCCACCTCCCTCCCCATCCCATCCTTCTGGATCATCCCATTGCCCCGGCCCTGAGCCCATGTCACATGCATCGAACATGGAATGGTGTTCTGTTTCACATATGATAATATACATGTTTCAATGCTATTCTCCCAGAACGTCCCACCCTCACCTTCTCCCTCAGAGTCCATAAAATTGTTCCATGCATCTGTGTCTCTTATTCTGTCTCGCATATAGGGTTATCGTTACCATCTTTCAAATTCCATATATATGCATTAGTATACTGTATTGTTGTTTTTCTTTCTGGCTTACTTCACTCTGTATAATGGGCTCCAGTTTCATCCATCTCAGTAGAACCGATTCAAATGTATTTTTTTTAATGGCTGAGTAATATTCCATTGTGTATATGTACCACAGCTTCCTTATCCATTCGTCTGCTGATGGACATCTAGGTTGCTTCCATGTCCTGGCTATTGTAAACAGTGCTGCGATGAACATTGGGGTACACGCGTCTCTTTCAATTCTGGTTTCCTCGGTGTATATGCCCAGCAGTGGGATTGCTGGGTCATATGGCAGTTCTATTCCCAGTTTTTTAAGGAATCTCCACACTGTTCTCCATAGTGGCTGTACTAGTTTGCATTCCCACCAACAGTGTAAGAGGGTTCCCTTTTCTCCACACCCTCTCCAGCATTTATTGCTTGTAGACTTTTGGATAGCAGCCATTCTGACTGGTGTGAAATGATACCTCATTGTGGTTTTGATTTGCATTTCTCTAATAATGAGTGATGTTGAGCATCTTTTCATGTGTTTGTTAGCCATCTGTATGTCTTCTTTGGAGAAATGTCTGTTTAGTTCTTTGGCCCATTTTTTGATTGGGTCGTTTATTTTTCGGGAATTCAGCTGCAGAAGTTGCTTGTATATTTTTGAGATTAATTGTTTGTCTGTTGCTTCATTTGCTATTATTTTCTCCCATTCTGAAGGCTGTCTTTTCACCTTGCTTATAGTTTCCTTTGTTGTGCAAAAGCTTTTAATTTTAATTAGGTCCCATTTGTTTATTTTTGCTTTTATTTCCAATATTCTGGGAGGTGGGTCATGGAGGATCCTGCTGTGATTTATGTCGGAGAGTGTTTTGCCTATGTTTTCCTCTAGGAGTTCCCAGCAATCTTGATTCCAGCTTGTGTTTCATCCAGCCCGGCATTTTGCATGATGTACTCTGCAAAGAAGTTAAATAAGCAGGGTGACGATATACAGCCTTGATGTACTACTTTCCCAATATTGAACCAGTCCATTGTTTCATGTTCTGTTCTAACTGTTTCTTCTTGACCTGCATACAGATTTCTCAGGATGCAGGTCAGGTGGTTTGGTATTTCCATCTCTTTAAGAATTTTCCAGTTTATTGTGATCCACACAGTCAAAGGCTTTAGCGTAGTCAATGAAGCAGAAGTAGATGTTTTCTGGAACTCTCTTGCTTTTTCCATGATCCAATGGATGTCGGCAATTTGATCTCTGGTTCCTCTGCCTTGAAGAGTGGAGGGCAAACGTGAAGCTAACGGTCTTAGACAACACCTATCTCAGAGGCTCGTGGAGAAGCTTAGATGAGGAGACACACGTAAGCACTCTGCGATGTATAAATTCATTCTTCTTATTGAACTCAACACACGGAGGTGCACAGGACATTTTTGTCCCCCTAACATTTGCTCTTTTTATGATTTTCTGTCAATTTTTGTCAGCAAGCATTATGGGTTGCCACAAGGGGGCAATACTTAATGGAAATTGAAATCTACAGGAAAAGACCCCAAAACACAAATAAACAAAAAAACCCAAACCAAAAAATTTCCCTAAAGTAATCAGTTTCTCCCCCTACTCCCATGTCTCTCTGTCTCTCTCCCTTTATCTTCTCCCTTGTAAATGTAGTTAGCTCATGACAACAGTTAATTCATATTAGAATTCTGTTCTTTTCCTTCAGCCTGTTCTTCAGAAATCTGTCATCATAATAAAATCTTAATTCTAGAAGGGAATTTTTGAAGTCATACTATTACGTGGGACAAATTCTACCATCTGCAATTATTCCTGCTTCCTTAGTTGGTGGTCTTGACTTGTTGCTTCCGTGGCCCCACTAACTGAGTCTTATGTCTTCCTTGCTTCTCTAATTAATAGTGAAATTATCTAAGTGAAATAAGCCAGGCACAAAAGACAAATATTGTGTGATTTTTGCTTATATAAGGTACTTAAGAGAAGTCAAATTCATAGAGACAGAAAGTAAAATGGTGTTGACCAGGGGCTGGGGAAAGTGGGGCATGGAAGGTTGTTGAATAACAAGTTTCAGCTGGAGAAGATGAAAATGTTTAGGAGTTGGATGCTGGTGATGGTTGCACAACATGCATATACTTAATGCCACAGAAATGTACACTTAAAGTAAATAAAATGGTAAATTTTATGTTTATACATGTGTATATATACGTGTGTGTGTTTATATAAGACCACAACAGAAAATAATGTTAAAAATTGAATCATGCATTTTGCACATTTGGAATGAATGTTGTTTTTCTAGACCTGATATACAGTTGAACTAGAATGATATAAACCCACTTTCAAGGAGTATGCTGTGAGAAAAGATAACACCCAGATGCGAATGCAAACAGGGACATGGCATGGCATTCTCACCATGGAAAGGGCCGAAGGGTGCATTTAGTCTCCTTGGGTGCATTCACCTTCTATTTCGTCATCTCTTATTAAGCCATGAATTTAGCCTCAGAATATCTTAGTCTAGGAGGCCCACGTCTACAAAACTAATTACAATTAATAATAACCCAACAGTTTCACTTACTGAGTACAAATTAAGCACCAGGCTTAAGTGCCTGACATAATACAGGTCAAGAGAAATGTTTTAGGTAGATTTACAAATACATATTAGTTTACTAACCTCACCTCATTATTTTGCTCTTTAAAATAAACAAGCAAGCAAAGCTCACACACCCCATTTCAGAATTAAGCAAACAGACATTTCTCTGAGCCAGTAACCATGCCAACGTGTGTGTCAGCCATCAGGGTTTGTGAGACTCACCATGCAGTTGACAGGGCCACATACCACCAAGTGGAAATTTTTGGAGAGGCTACATTTCAGTCCATTAAAATTTCCTATGAAAAAGAGCTTGCAGATATGGACACTCTTTTTTTTTGAAAAGTTAAGAAAGAATCTGTTTTTATCATTATGGTAGGGGAATAAAACATGAAAACAACTACAGTCAGTTCAAAACTGACTGTAAATCCACCTTACAGCAAAACCATTTCTGGTGTCTCTCAAGTGTCTGGGTTAATGTGGCATATGAGAAAGCCTGACTAGCAGGTATAATTAAAGTATGAATCACAGGAATAAGTCATGAGTAACTCTGAAAATACCTACAGGGGAAAAGTCCATTATAACACAATAAACTTTAGAGGTTAAATGATGGAGGGTGGGAGGAAAAACCCAAACTCTATATAAATGAACTGATGATGGGCTTGAATGAAAACATGTTGACAATGGCATCAGTGCATTATTGGTCCAAAGTCTGTGTGAGGCTCCGTAACATAGCATATTCTGCCTGGTGATATATAGGTACTCATGTTTTCTGTTCTGAGAACTGCTTGTGGTCAGGCACCATGGTTTGCTTTGTCTTTTATAAATCATTTTTCTGCCCAGATCCTAATAATGTATACAGTAGGCATAAAGCATGAGGTTACATACATGAATGGGTAAATGGTAATGTATATCTTAGAATCTAGATTAAATCTGTCCTGACATATAAGACTTCTAAAGAAAAGGTGAAAATTGATGTCCAACTTATGAAATGCTACTTATCAAGGACTGTTGATGCATTTTTAAAGAATTAATCATAGGACTTTCATTTAATGATAAACAGGAAGAGATTATTATATTTTATCCTGTTTCATATCTCAGCAGTTGGCATTGGATTTAGTTGCTTGTAACAGCAACATGGCAAAAGTTGAAAGGGAACTATTTGTCTGGTCTGACTAATTTTTCCTTTCAGGCTGTGCGACGGATAGATGTAAAATCACCTCAGGAGAAAACCAGCCCCACTGCAGCTTGTATCACACCATTAACTGACAAATAACATTGTTGCCCTCCACCCCACCCCATCTTTCCAGAAGAGAAGTATTCAACTGACAGACAGGTCAGCTGCTAAAGGTTAAAATGACTCTAATCGTGATTGGCCATTCTGCCAATATTTTGACGTCTAATGATGCAAACATGGATGGAAAGTTAAAGTCCAACTTCCTTGGCTCAGAAGAATAAAAATCAAAGCCATCAAATACACTGTTTACATCATCTTATCAGTCTTGGTTTAGTTTCCATGCTATTTTTAATGTTCATGTGTACTTAAAAAATGAAACTAAAAGTCCTGACAGATTCTGAAACTTAATTGGGAAAAATGTAAAGCACTTTCACGGAATTTTTCCCATGATCTGTAGAAGATTTTTTTTTTTAACAGATGGTTCAAATGGACAAAGCAATGAAAACATAGAAATTAAAAGCAGATCCTTAAGAAAAATAACCGAGTTCTCAGAAATCCTATAGATGATGGCAGGACTAGATGTAAAGCAGTAGTTTCTTTCGCTGTCAAGGTTTTCAGAGAACAGAAATTTATTAGGTGAGCGTGTACCAGAGGAGAGGTAACTGCCTTTTGGTACGAATTAACTATTCATTTGGAACTTCAGCCAACTTCGACAGTTTGAAAATCTCCATGCTTGTAGGGCAATTCCATTCAGGTGAGGCGACCATAAAAGATATAGTATTGCGATGCAAATAGTTCCTCTTCTAGAGGAGGACCACCTAAGTCCGAGGTGCTTGTTTGTGGAATAAAAACGACCTAAAATCCTCCCACCTTCACAGCAACTAGGAAAAACAATAACCTTAAAACAGCCTTTGGGCCTCTGTAGCTTTTCGTTTATAATATTAAAAAAAGAAAAAACTTGACTCTCTCCGATCAAGGCAGTGAACGGTGGGAAAGAGAGAGGAAAACTTTTCAACCTGGAATATATATGCATGTAGTGCAGACGCGCGATGTAAAATCTAAACGAATGCTTCAAAGTAGTATCTTCAAACCCGGCTTTAAACTTTAGGGAGCCTTAACGCTGGCTTCTCTCGCACACAGTTCGAGGGAGCGGGTGGTGAGGGACCGGCAGGGAGGCGTGTCGGGAGTGGGCGATCGTTTCGTGGACTGGAGGACCCCCTTGTGTCACCGCGGGGCCGGCGGGAGACCGGAGCCCCCGCCAGGCGGAGGGACGCCGGGAGCAGGCGGCGCGCGGAGCCGGGAGCGCAGAGCGGGCGGGGCGGGCGGAGGGCGGGGCGGCGCGGGCCGGGGGCGCGGCGGCGGGAGGAGGGTCTCGGAGCCGGCCCGGCGGCCGGCGCGCTGAGCCTGCGTCCGGCGCGGGGGCGGGTTTAGGCGGCCCGGCCGGAGCGGCGGCTGGGCGCTGGCGGCTCCCGGCGCAGAGCGCTGTCGAGGGGGCCGGCGGGCGGAGCTGCCGGGAGCGTCTGCGCGCCGCGGGAGCGTTCCTGCGCCGCCCGAGCGCGTTCCTCGCCGGCCGAGAGCCTCCCTGCGCTGCCCGCGGCCCGGGACCCCGCCGCCTCCGCGCTCGCGGCGACGATGCGCCCGGAGGACGGCGAGCTGAGCGGACCCGCCGCCCGTGCGTGCGCGCGCTTCCCCGCCGGCGAGGAAGCCTGAGCCCCGAGCCCCGCGCGGGAGGCGCGGGACCCGCGCCCCCTGCGCTCGCCCGCGCGGCCCGCCTCGCTGCCCGCGATCGCGCGCCCCGGCGGCCGGCGGCGCTCGCCGGCTGTGCCCGCCTTGACCGCCGGCCCCGACGCGTCCCCGGCGGCCGCCGGCCGTGCCGCTGCCATGGGGCTGCCGACCCTGGAGTTCAGCGACTCCTACTTGGACAGCCCGGATTTCAGGGAGCGCCTGCAGTGTCACGAGATTGAGCTGGAGCGAACCAACAAGTTCATCAAGGAGCTCATTAAGGACGGCTCTCTGCTCATCGGGGCGCTGAGGAGTGAGTGCGGCGGGCGCGGGCGGACAGGGCGCGGGGACCCGGGGACCCCCCGCAGGGTGGGGGGTCTCAGGGCTGGGTCGGAGGAAGCGGGGCTTCTTTTGTTTGAATGGGTTTGGGGACAAAAGCTGAAGAGCTCCCCTGCTGGTGGCCAACAAAGTTTGTTCGGAGGTGTTCTTCACTTATTTACTTCCAAGGCTGCAGAGAAGGGAACGGTCTCTACTGGACTCCGGAGTGTATCCCGAGGAACGTGGTTCAAAGGCATCTTTTTGTATAACGCTCCTGGAACAGTGTTGGGGATTGTTGGTCATTTTTGTAACTTTATTCTGCCTAGTTTAAACGCTTAAAAAAAAAAAAGCCCTTGAGGAAGGATTCAAGAGTTTATCTGAAGGATAAAAATGAAGCTAGCTTATTTAGTGATATTAAAAGAAATGATTAAGTTCTTAGGTACATCAGTGACTCATCATTGCAATAAATCATTGCGTTGGCTCTTTATAGATTTGTAGCTTTGCGATTTAGTAAAATGAAGAGAGCATGGCACCAGTGGATTTTCTCTCTTTCCAAGGTTTTTTGTGCCTCTTAATTTTCGGTTTGCGTTGTAACTCTGGTGTTGGTGAGTCCCTAGTGGCTAAAGACCAACCAGAACTTCTGATGATCTATAGAAAGTAAAGACTGCCTCAATCTAGGAACTTTTCCCACCTCCTTTCCCACACACCTCCCGTTCAGATTTTCTGTGCTTCTTGCGTTCTCTGAATGCACTTTCAGTTACTAGCACAAAAGAGAGTCTTGGGCTTCCCAGGTGGCTCAGTGTAAAGAAATCGCCTGCCAATGCGAGAGACTCTGATTCGGTCCCTGCGTCCGGAAGATCCCTTGGAGAAGGAAATGGCAACCTACTCCAGTTTTCTTGCCTGGATATTCCCATGGACAGAGGACTACAGGACTACAGGCAGGCTACCTCCATGGGGTCCCAGAGAGTCTTAGAAAACACTAGAGCTTCTCATAGAGAATTGACTGACTAAAGAATAAGACTTCATAGGTTACTTTTCTCAGGACCTATTTGCTCTTTAATAGAAAGCCTCTGAAATGCAGCCCTGGAAATCCCAGTCTCTCTTAGATGAGTGAGGTATTTTTGTTAAGGTGAAGAGGCCTTTGGGTGACCTGGCAACCCCCAGGATATAGGTAGGGGAAGCATCATTGTGTATGTCATTAACAACATTATGGAGGTGTGTGTGTGCCTGAAACTAAGACAACATTAGCATCTGATCTTTATTTAGAAGCATGTATTCATGATAAGGATGAACCTTAGCAAAATGTCTTGAAAGTAGTGTGCTCCCAAATCCTTTCTATTTTAACCATCCTAATTGCTAAAACATTTACTTATTACTTGTGTTAACTTAGCCAGTGTAAAGAAAATATGTTCTGTATCTACATTCACTTAATTTCTGAATTTGATGCTACTACTGATACCAGGGACCGCGGAGCCTGGTGGGCTGCCGTCTATGGGGTCGCACAGAGTCGGACACGACTGAAGTGACTTAGCAGCAGCAGCAGCAGCAACTGATACTAGTATTTACAGATTTGTGAAAAATATACAAGTTTATCTGCAGTTTTGTCCATCTTGTGTATACACAAAGGTGAACTCTGCTTCCATCTGATTTACAAAGTCCACTTGAGGCCTCTGGACTAGCCTCTTTGCATCTTGGAAAGGATGATGCCTCTTTAAAAAGAGTTTCCCTCTCTCAGAGCACTGATTCTTGCTCGAGCTGCCAGATGGTCTACAAATGACATTTTCTCTTCGCTCTGCCAGAGATCAATTCCAGTGCTTCAAAAGTGGAAAACACTTCCATAGCTGTGATGAAACCTCTGCAATGTACATCATTTTACTAGTAATCTTATTAACTGTATTATGGTTGAATCTAGCCTTGCAACTATCAGGTGCTTCCTTTATAGATTCTTTTTCTTCTATTTATAAGTGAGGATATCTCGAGAGTGTAAGTTTCCTTGAACATACAGACCCTGCCTCATGAACTTGACCTTCTACACTTAAAATGCACTATCTATCTTTCCAGGATTTGTGAGGAGAGTGCATTACATTAACATTTGGTTATTACTTTTCTTGTAGTGGAGAGAAAGCATTTATTAAAAAGAATTTCCAGCATTAGCTGCCAAACAGGAAAGATCTGGAGCCGAGAAACCCTTGAAGTCATATGAGGGCACTTCTTTTTTTCCCAGCAGGCGACCTCTGTCCCTTGGGGAGGATGCTCTGTGGTTTGGCTGCAGCTGCTAAAAGCCTGCTCTCTGAAGCTTGTCCCAAAGGAGGACACGAGTGTGTCTAAAGACTTGAAGCTGCCTTAATTCTGTCCCACATCCACCAAGGAGCCCTCCTTTCTTCAGCTCTGCCCCTTCTGTGTTTCCTTTCTGCCTTAGGAAGCCTTCAGTTTTCCCCCAGCCTTAAACTAGGCCTTTCTATTCTCCATACCTGTTGTTTCAGTAAGGGTATCTATCAGCCACTTCAGATTTATATGTAGCACTTTGCCGTCATTTATAATGAATGCTTTCTTAATAAAACTTTCCTGATCTGACAATCATCCATGCATTTCTAAGCATCTTATATTATTTCCAACCTAGTTAATAAGTTTTCTGTTGAAAGTCTTGGCATGCTCTCTTGAGTAATACATGCTTTACTGTTCCAGTGAGAGTCAAATGTGCTCCTTCAGCTTGGGTTCAGGGTGTGCATTTTTTTAGGAGCAAATTTTGAATGATCGTTATAAGTGAGGACCTTGACCAGATGATTTGAATTTTAAATGTGTAAGGTATTTAACATATTTTTAAGATGGATGTGAGAGTTGGACTACAAAGAAAGCTGAGCGCTGAGGAATTGATGCTTTTGAACTGTGGTGTTGGAGAAGACTCTTGAGAGTCCTTTGGACTGCAAGGAGATCAAACCGGTCCATCCTAAAGGAAATCAGTCCTGAATATTCATTGGAAGGACTGATGCTGAAGCTGAAATTCCAATACTTTGGTCACCTGGTGCGAAGAACTGACTCACTAGAAAAAGCCCTGGTGCTTGGAAAGATTGAAGGCAGGAGGAGAAGGGGACGACAGAGGATGAGATGGTTGGATGGCATCACCGACTCGATGGACATGAGTTTGAGCAAGCTCTGGGAGTTGGTGATGGACAGGGAGGCCTGGCGTGCTGCAGTCCATGGGGTCACAAAGAGTTGGACACGACTGAGTGACTGAACTGAACTGGATTGCATTTTACTCTCATACCCACTCTGAGAAAATGGGTGACAGTAAATTGAGTTAATACAGGGATTAATGTAGAGCTGAGTTTATGTTCTGGTGCTGTCAAATGCTGTGTGATGCTTCGCAAGTAACTTAACCTCTGGGTCCTACCTTTCTTTACAGGGAGGGAACAGCTATAAAAATCTTACCACTAGGACTGTTTGTTCATTTTGTTACATGCTATATAGTCATTTGGTGAGTGGTATTGAGAGCATATGATACTGGTGAATTGGGTTTTAGTTCATGCTGTATGACTCGGAGTCTCTACTCTTCTTATCAAATGTTAGTCCGTGAACTTTGCTCCTTTAACAGGTGCCAGTTTTAAATTTTGGGTTGTGAAGTTATGGGCTCGTTTTGCTTATTAATTTTCTCCTTTTATAGATCATATCCAAAGAAACATCAAAGTATCTTTCTCATATTATTCCCCCTTTACTTCATATAAAATATAATCTCCCCTTCATATAAAAATTTTTGAAATCAAAACTGTGTATAAAACCTTTTGAGTTCAAAGAACCAGCTTTAAGTAGAGCTTAGTCTTTGCAAGAATAGACAGACCCTCCCTCCCAAGAAAAGCAGAGGAAAGGAGGGGGGAAAAGGCTGAAATGGAATTGTGCTCATTAAATAGAATTGACTGTGTGGGGAGCTTCTCAGTTCTCTTTCCTCCCATCTACCCTGCAGCATCTCAGCCATCCCACCCTTCTGATCACTGTCTATTATAACACTTCCTCTCATCACCTTAAAGTAGAATCGGTCGGTTTTTTCCTCTACCTTTAGGAGAGTGTTTCTCAACCTTATGTGACTGAGCTT
Organism: Giraffa tippelskirchi; assembly: GCF_054371585.1. NCBI lineage: Eukaryota > Metazoa > Chordata > Mammalia > Artiodactyla > Giraffidae > Giraffa > Giraffa tippelskirchi. Next base: position 85,673,438 of record NC_137285.1, on the reverse strand, counting down.
CTTTTAAAGAAAAAAAAGTTAATGGACTCTGATATAATTTAATTTTTATGACAGTTAAATATATTCATGAAACTAATTCTTATGCATATTCATGCCATCTTAAAGGCAGATCGGCTTACAAATTAAATATAAATAATACTGTGAATCCAATACAAAACTTACAAAACTACATTTAATCAACCTAATGGATGATGTTATTTTTCCAAAATGGCATTTTCTCTTATATAAAGACTGCTGATAGTATCTTATGTATTGTTGACGATTGATTTTCTTGTCACTTTTCCTGATTGGAAGTGCAGGTTTTCAAAGCCTGCTTGTCTTTTTGATCGCCTTCTCTGACTCATAAACCTTATTTCTTCGTCTGTTCTTAAAGTGGTTGTTCTGGCACTAGTGATCCATGGCACAAACAGGGGCATGGTAGAACGGTAGGAGTTGGTTGCTCATAAATTGATACAGAATATGCAGTTAATTAAGACATTAGCAAGAGGAAGCACACAGTTTCTTTTTTTTTTTTTTAGATTTATTCAAGTCTAGTTGGTTTACAATGCTGTGTTACTTTCTGCTGTACAGCAGAGTGATTCAGTTATACATTCATATGCATTCTTTTTCACGTTCTTTTCTATTATGGTTTATCACAAGGTAAGATAGTTCCCCGTGCTGTCCAGTGGAAGCTTGTGGTTCATCATTCTCTGTGTAGTAGTTTGCATCTGCTAATCCCAAACTCTTGGTGTATCCCTCCCCCAGCCTCCCCCCTTGGCAACCACAACTGTGTTCTCTGTCTGTGAGTCTGTTTCTTAGGTGAGTTCATTTGGGAAACACACACAGTTTCTCAAAGGTGTCTGCCTTCAGCATCCGCAGCCTCCGTTGGAAGTACACTGCTGTGGTGCACTTGTGGTCTGGGGATAAAGTAGATGTTCAGTGTGAAAGAAAACCCTGAGTGCGCAGGCTGCGTTCAGAGATCTTGGGGAGGGTGAGATTGAGAGACTCCTGCCTTCCATTCGCTGTGTTTCACTCGGTTTTTCACTTTAAGCCAGTCTCTGTTTTGTGTGTGTTCAGGGTCCACTTTGCTACCAGTGTTTGGTGGCACAGGGAAGGAGTTAAATAAAAGGGAGGAACAGTGACAAGTTTAAGGAATTCGAAAGACTTTCTGTAGTTACTGCACTATTTACTTGGTCATCCTTGAGCTTTTAGTGAGAACTGCTATTGTTGCAGGCTATTTTTGGTATTTAAATTTGCACCTAGATTTTGTTTGGCTTACCACAACACAGTGCAGATTCCTGGTTACCCTGCAAGGGCTCCCTCACTCTTGCTTATTCCACTAACGTTATTTTGCTTGTTGAGCTGGGCAGCCTTGTCAGAGATGTGGATGTGTAATTACTTCCACCGTTCATCTGGTTCTTACAGTCATTCATTAGAATCTGGGTTAAGTGAGCAGAAATAATTGTATCTTTCAGATGAACTGTAATTAATTTAGGAACGGGCAGATTAAGAATGTAGTGCTTTAAGGTTCTGCTTCAGAGCCCTGTACAAGTAAGAGCAGTTCGATTTGTGTTAATTTAAATGGGAGCCTGAGCGTTCATTAAAATGGAATTAAATTCAGCTGGCTGAGAACTTCCGTCTACCTCTCTTCTGACTGTCTGCGTGAGCTTGATGGGTGTCCTCTAACGGTATCTTTATTTCTGTTGAATGGCTTTCTCTCTTTAAAATGACACCGTATTTCTTTGTGGTGGCGCTGGGCCTTGCTTGCTGCACTTGGCCTTTTTCTAGTCGCCCTGAGCCGGGCTACTGTTCCTTGCATTCGCTGGCTTCTCCTTGCGGAACACAGGCTCTGGGCGCGTGGGCTTCAGGAGTTTTGGCTCCCGGTTCTAGAGTGTGGGCTCAGTATTTGTGGAGCATGGGCTTAGTTGCTCCATGGCACGTGGAATCTTCCCAGACCAGGGATCAAACCCCTGCTCCCTGCGTTGGGAGGCAGATTCTTATTGACTGTACCACCAGGGAAGTCCTGGGTTTCCTTTTTTCTGTAGACAGTAATTGAGGAGCTGTCTTGTTAGAAAGGAGTGGGTTTCTGGGAGAACAGAACCTAGTTCCTGTCTAGTGGAAGAGGGTGGTGTGGCAGTAACCACCTCTTGCATTGCTTCCCGTGACAGTTATGATCAGGGTACTCTGAACATGCAGAAAACTCAGGTAACCACAAAACTTTCAAATTGCTGAAAAGCTGCTTCAACAGACATGCTTTCAGTTACTAACATTTCTTAGAGCACAGTGTTAATCATGTTCATGATGATGCTGAAGAAGCATTTCTCAGATTATATAAGAAAAAATAATAAAGCTTACATTCAGTATTGTTTTGGTGCCAAGTATATTCAAGTAATTTATGCATGGAGTGGCAAAACTCTTCTCTAGATTTATTTAACACTAAATACTAAAGTGTTCAGGCTGTTAAGCCACATTCAGTAAATGTTATGCATCAATGAAATGCTTATTATGGACAGATGAGAAAGGGTGAAGAAAAGGGGGTTATTTAGTCTTGAATCTTTTTCCGGAGTATTGTTTCTTGCCAGAGCTGTGGTTGCCACCTGTTTTGGCCCCCGCCATCGCTGTTGTCTTGTGTGGATGGTAATTTCCACTCATTCCAGCCTCTTGGCAGGTGCCAGCCTCCCCGTTGGCCCACCTGCTGCCCGCCCGGTTCAGTTGGCAGCCCTGCCAGCCTTCCCTTTCCCTCCAGCCTTCTGAACCTCTGCCCAGCATCTCAGCATCCATGGAGCATATCCCTAGCGGCTCTGGCCTACTCAGCCGAGGACTTGCTCCCTGCTTCTTGCTGACTTTCATCATGAAAATGAAAACCAGTTGCCGAGCTCCTGGCTCTCCAGTTCAAGGAATCTGCGCGTCAGCTTCTGCAGCTGCCAGTATTCTGACTTTTAATGGCTGGACTTCATGTAAGTGTAGTGACTTCCATTGAATTTGTTAATTTTAATGGCCCTTGGGGTAGGATAATAACAGGATAGATAATGGAAATGTAGTTATTTTAGCAGATTTGTTTTTGGCCAGGCACATTTAAACCATGGCTTGGATATTTCCAGTATGGTGGAACCTCCTCTCTAGGATTCCAGCTAACTGGAATGTTGGTTCATCAGAATGCGCCATTGTTCCTATCTGAAGTTTTCCGATTTTGTAATCAAGAATCTAGTTATAATGCTGAAGAAAATGTTGCAGCAAAACCTGCGTGTATAATTCTCTGTAAGGGAAGTGACTTGTTTCAGAAAAAATTAATTGCAGAATAGTAAGTTACCATTTGGGTGTCCATGGTGGCTCAGCGGTAAAGAATCTGGCTGCAATGCGGGAGATCCGAATAGTAAGTTACCATTTGGGTGTCCATGGTGGCTCAGCGGTAAAGAATCTGGCTGCAATGCGGGAGATCCGAACAGAGGAGCCTGGCGGGCTGTAGTCCATGAGGTTGCAAAGAATCGGACACAGCTGAGCGACTTAGCACACATACAACATACCGTACAGTAGCTGATAATCTTTCAGTTTTTCCAACCTTTTTCTTTTGTTGCAGAAGAGTGTATGCATAAAAGAAGAAAAAATAAGCCCTACTTTTCTAGGATTTTGAATTCTTCATTTGAAAGTAATTTACCTACTCGTAATTTTTACATGGAATATGGTGGGAAAAGGTTAGGTTAAGACTAATAGTTGACACTTTGTAGATTATTTTATATTAATTATTATGGATTTTTGACTTCCAATTTTTAGATTTTATGGTAAGAGTCTCCATGCCTAATGGTATTTCTAAATACGCATTTATTTATTTGGCTGTGCCAGGCCTCAGTTGCGCCTGCAGGGTCTTAGGTTGTGGCCGTGAACTCTTAGTTGTGGCCTGTGGGAATCTCGTTCCTTGACCAGGGATTGAACCCAGGCTCCCTGTGTTGGGAGAGCAGAGTCTCAGCCACCGGAGCGTCAAGAAAGTTCCCCAAATGGTATTTTTAAAATGCCCAAACATGACATTTTATATATTGTTGTTTTATTTGATTTGGGTGATTTTCAGGTACAATATATTTTGTGAAGGATGGGGAACTATCCTGGGATGATTCTCAGTGTTGGGTGGTATGAAAATATTGGGAAGAAATGCACAATTTACACACATTTGTTACATGAATAGTACTCTCTTGAACCTTGGCTTTATTCTGGGAAAAAGTGGATAGACACAAAATGACCCCTTTCGTTTGAAAGTCAGACACTTTTCTCAGTAGTGGAATTCTGTATTTCCTTGCACAAATCTAAAAAGCCATACTGCTTGCTAGTTTATGAAGGACAGGCCAAAAGTATTCCCTCATATGTAAACATGTACTGGAGTTTATCCAGATGAAAGTCCCAGCTTCAGTTGTCTCTTTAGTACACAGGAAAAGTGATGATTTAATTTAGAAACCTGATATGTGTTTGTGATATGTGAAATGAGCATTATATAGTGTATCTCCTTTCGAATGGAAGCTATGTAAAGTGATTTTACTTTGCTGCGGTGAGACTTTTTTCTTTTTCATTTATTTAATTTTCTTATTCCTTAACATGTTTGAAAGATACGGCCTCAAACAAAACAAATACAAAAGGAGTGGTGGTAGTGGGGGAAGGGATTAGTGAGGAGAAGCAGATGAAAGTGAGTTGTGAAAACAATTTAAATAGTGTGGTTTTGGAACTTGTATCAGACTTTTTTGTGCCTTCTGTGAGCAAGTTCTTAGGTGACACTGGACGATCAAAGGAATAAGAGGTTACAATTGTTTTAAAGGTTGGTTGCAGAAAGTTTGAGGGCCAGTGTAAAGATTGTCAGATAAGAGACAATTGGTGTGCATCTTTAAGGGGTACACTATTTGGGGAAGATTTGAGAAAGTTGTATACTCCTGAAAACACGTCAGCACGGATGATAGGAAGGAACGTTTGCAGGCTGGTACTGCCTGCATGGTGGTCCTGGTTTTCCTCAGGTGACCCTTCTGAAGATGTTATCACTGCCCCGGCACCCAGCCGCTGCGTGGGCTCTTGTTTTCGCAGCGTGCACTGTTGCAGAGTCCCTCTTCCTTATCACGTCTAGCCTTCTCTTCAGTGTTGGTAGTGTGCAAGGGGTCCTTCCGCTGTTTGCTTTCCTTGTGTGACAACATCTGCCCGCAAGGCTTCAGCTCGGACCTCCTTTTCCCAAGCCCTGGGTCTGATTTGCAGCAGCCTGCTACCTGTCCCCACCCTGGCGTGCTGCGGGCCCTTCACACGCCATGTGTCCAGCCGAAGCTCTTCCTCCTGCAGCTTGTTCTTTGTGTGCTTGTTGGGTCAGTTATTTGCTCATCCACCTGGTTGTCTTAGAGAGAAACCGCTGCATCTTTCTAATGCTTCTGCTTTCCTTCTCCTCTGGTTTGTAAACTCCAGTTTTAAGCTAGCTTTTTTTTTTTTTCATTCCACCGAGATTCCAGCATTTGGTTGGTCTTGCAATTTTCTGTGCTTACAGTACCTTAGACGTGATGTTCCCTGCCTGCACCAACAGTGCTTAAGTGTGTGTGTCTCTCTGTGTATATAGATATGAAATCATTGTTTTCTTAGCATAAAATGTTAGAAATGTTTCCTCTCACAGCTCTGGAGGCCAAAATCCGAAGTCAAGGTGTCAGCAGAACATGCTCTCTCTGAAGGCTCTAAGTGAAAGTCGCTCAGTCGTGTTTGACTCTTTGCAACCCCATGGACTATACAGTCCATGGAATTCTCCAGGCCAGAATACTGGAGTGGGTAGCCTTTCCCTTCTCCAGGGGAATCTTCCCAACTCAGGGATCAAACCCAGGTCTCCCACATTGCAGGCGGATTCTTTACTAACTGAGCCACCAGGGAAGCCCAAAGGCTCTAAGGAAGGATGTTTTTTGCTACTTCTGTCTCGTGGTGTTGTCAGCAGTCCAAGACATCCTTTACCTTGTAGCTGTATTACTCCAGTCTCTGCCTTTGCAGTCACACAAAGAGTATCCACTGGGTATCTTTGTTTATTAAATTTTACTCTGTCTTTTGAATATAAACTTCCAGGGGGCTTGGATATCTGTATTCTAATTGGACTGCATTTGAATAGTCAGTAATCATGAACATGAATCAGTTTACATTTTACTAAGTGCATGAACGTTGGCTTAAAGCTCAACGTTCAGAAAACTAAGATCATGGCATCTGGTCCCATCACTTCATGGGAAATAGATGGGGAAACAGTGGAAACAGTGTCAGATTTTATTTTTTTGGGCTCCAAAATCACTGCTGATGGTGATTGCAGCCATGAAATTAAAAGACGGTTACTCCTTGGAAGGAAGGTTATGGCCAACCTAGATAGCATATTCAAAAGCAGAGACATTACTTTGCCAACAAAAGTCCGTCTAGTAAAGGCTGTGGTTTTTCCAGTGGTCATGTATGGATGTGAGAGTTGGACGGTGAAGAAAGCTGAGCGCCGGAGAATTGATGCTTTTGAACTGTGGTGTTGGAGAAGACTCTTGAGAGTCCCTTGGACTGCAAGGAGATCCAATCAATCCATCCTAAAAGAGATCAGTCCTGGGTGTTCATTGGAAGGTCTGATGCTGAAGCTGAAACTCCAATACTTTGGCCACCTCATGCGAAGGGTTGACTCATTGGAAAAGACCCTAAAGCTGGGTAGGATTGGGGGCGGGAGGAGAAGGGGACGACAGAGGATGAGATGATTGGATGGTATAACTGATTTGATGGACATGGGTTTGGGTAGACTCTGGGAGTTGGTGATGGACAGAGAGGCCTGGCGTGCTGCAGTTCATGGGGTCGCAAAGAGTCGGACACGACTGAGCGACTTAACTGAACTGAACTGAAGTGCATGATATGGAGAGGATTTTGATTATCTGTGGAGCAAATGAGCCAGGAAATGGGGACTGCAAGTTTGCTCTTGAATATTTCTCCTGTCAGGGTCATACTGACTTGTAGGACTGGGTAACCCGGGGGACAGCAGTTGGCATCTGGGGTTGGAGCTTCATTCTATCCTGCTGCTGCCACTAAGTAGTGTTGTGGGGAGAAGCCATTTGTCCCAGATCCTATTTTCATAAAAAAAAAGGGAATATATTTGCTATATATTCCTTGTAGGATTTTTATGTGGCCAGTGAACAAAATGCCTAATAACATGATTTTAAAATGTGGTATTATTTTCACTTGTTATAGGCAGGATCTTTGTAATCCAGATAACTTCAGCTTTTTTCAAGGCTTGACTTTAATAGATTCTTGCCAGTGTTATTATCGTACTCCATAGACAAGATGATTGAGATAGAAATGCTTTAATAGAATGTTAAAACATGAGTTTGTCCCCAAATTAAATCTTTTTGGTAGGAAGTGATCATGAGATGTGGCATGGTTTTGATTTGCCTTTTTACTTTTAAACAAATAATTATCTATTATGATCTGGGAACCAAGGAACAAGGACACACTGGGTTGGCATTTAGGGATAATCGTGAACTGGCAGTGTAGATTTTAAGACTTTATTGATGTGTCTGCTGGTGCCTTGATGCTGTTAGCTTAGGTCATTGGTCTGTAAAAGTTGTTAAAAGTGATGTTGTCAGAAGTGAAATAAATACTTGGGTCATTTCATGTAATATAACAGGTCAAAATGAAGAAGGGCGTTTTTTTTCCCCACATTGATTCATGCATTGCAGGCAGACAGTGGCTTAGAAAAGTGCTGAGGTGTTTCTTATGCTACACAGATGTTTTGTCAATGTAATTATGTTTGTGGTGATATCATTCTAGTGGTTATTGGTAAGAAAAGAATGATGAGATTGGGAGGGTGTTGCTGGAGGGTCTAGGAGCTGGAAATTATGGGAAAAGAGAACGTTGAATCAGGAATTGAAGAGGAAGATTCAGTTGGCTCAGTGAGAAAATTAAATTGAACCTGTAAGCCAGTTGATCCAGGAAAAAATGGTGTGATTGAATAGGTGTCAGAATCACTGGAAGAGGCTATTTAGATGGTACCCTAAAGATAAGATGGGGCTTCCCAGGTGGCACAGTGGTAAAGAATCCACCTGCCAGTGCAGGAGACATAAGAGCTGTGGGTTCAATCCCTGGGTCGGGAAGATCCCCTGGAGGAGGGCATGGCAACCCACTCCAGGATTCTTGCCTGGAGAATCCCACGGACAGAGGAGCCTGGCAGGCTACAGTCCATAGGTCGCAAAGAGTCGGACACAACTGAACTGACTTAGCACGGCACATAAAGACAAAATAGATTATTTAAAGTGTTTTTTTTTTTTTCCTTAAGGAATCTGTGAGCTCAAGAGAAGTTCTACCTAGCGCCTAGAGCAGGAAGTCTGGACTTTGGGGACAGTTGGGAAAGTAAAGCAAGGGCTGAAAAAAGCCAGTCTCGGGGATAATGAAAGAAAATAAAGATCCTCAATATTCCTGAATAAGGCATAGTTGTAGCAAGTGAGTGAGAACTTTCAGACTTGTCAGGTTTAAACCCTGTTGGATGCATTTTTTTGTTTGTTTTTTTCTGTCAGTGTTGCCTTGGCTCCTCAGACGTCTCTTATGGAAATGAGGATTCAGTGAGTATCTGTGACTGGCTGAGCTTGGTGTTTTGTGACACCCACTGATGAGGGGAGGAGAGGGGAGAAGCAGATGTCGGTTTCTAGGTATTCGTCCCAATTTGAGTCCTTAGGTTACAGCTTAGGCCCACTTGTTTCTTGTTTGAGATTGCGTTTTGCATTTCTGTCAGAACAGATACTCATTTAAGGTCATCCCCAAATATCCAAATAAGCTGAATATTAAATCTCACTTAAAGAAACAGAGAGCTTGCTCTTCAGCTAAGTTTAGCATTATCGTTCACACATGTGCAGTGCTAAAAATGTTTGATCTTTAGAACAATTTAATGTTAAGTAGGTTCATTGAAGATTTAACATGAATAGCAATCAGCCCGGTGTAGTTTTAATAGAAAGAGCCTGGGCTTTAGAATCTGAGCAATGCTTTTCAGTCCCAGTACCATCACTTATTAGCTACATGGCTGTGAGCGAGTCATTTGGCTTCTTCTGTAGTTTTCCTTGTCTATAATATGGAAGGAATATTTGGTTCATATGCATATTTGCAGGATTAAGTAAGATAACACATGTAAAGTGTCTAGAACCATGTATGATACTTGATATTGAAATTAATTTTCTCATCTGTCTCATTTCTAGCTCATATTGAGACCAAGTTATGAATAACAACTGCCATTATATTTTATTCAAAACAGAATATGAGGTGGCTTTTCTAAGCAAAATCTCTACCATACCAGGGGAGATGTACAATTTATATTGAGAGAGCACTGTATTTATTGTTGATGTGAGAGCTGTGGACGTGGAAATGTATCATGTTTCATGACTTGGTATCATTCATTTGGCTTGCAGCGAGGAGTAAGTCATTGCTTCCATGGAATGGAGTAGTTATCTTTTTAAGATATCTTTTCCATGTCAGAGATGTTGTGCTTTCATAAAAAACATGGTATCCATCAGGCTTTAGTTTGCTCATTTGATTATTTGCTTGTTTTCCTCTCTAGAAAGTCAGCTGTGTAAGAATTGGTAGCAAGTCTTTGGGACTCTGGAGCTGGACACATGATTCATTTTTTGTTGATGCCTGTTACATGACTGAACTTACAGCAAGTGGTATCAAACTAATGTTTGGAGATAGAGAAGTCCACAGGTGGTCACTCCATTTAATATTGAAACCAATTCCAAAAGATTCTATATGAAAATAAATATCTTAGTGAAAAAGCCAGTTGCATAGGATGTAGATTTATCAGAATGAGAGTGATTTGAACAGGCGTATTCAAGGAATTGATACTTGTATTAAAGAATGAATTTTCTCTTCAGCAGTGACATTAATATGTTAGTGGCTTGAATACAAAAGATGTTGCTAAGAAAGTGTAATTGCGCAAATGATTTATGTTGTCTCCTATTTGTAACCAAGTATTGCATGTGTTATTTTCAAGATGCCATTTCAAAGTGGTGATTCTAATTGTATGGAAATGCCTTCTTTTAAAAATGTCATTTGCTTTTTAAATAGTATTTTTGAAGTATAGTTCACTGCCGTAAAATCCATCCTTTTAAAAAGAGTACAATATGGTGGTTTTTCTTATGTTTACAGAAATGTGCAACTATCACCACTGTCTAATTTTATTACATTTTTTTCATCTTTATTGACGTATAGTCGACAAGGTGTATATACTTGTGATTTAATATGTGTATACACTGTGAAAAATTCCAAAGAATCCCTGCTTGCTAGTTAACTCGTCCATCATCTTGCATACTTGTTTTTCATTTTTTGTGAGACCATTTAAGTTCAGCTCTTTCAGCAAATTTCGGTTGTCCAGCAGTGTTACCAACTATGTTTTATGTTATATTCTCATACTTTATTCATCTTATAACTTAAAGTTTGTATCCTTTCACCAGCCTCTCCATATTTCTCCTACTCCTCTAGTCCCTGGCAGTCACCAGTTTGCTTTCTATTTCTATGAGTTTGATTTTTTTTTTTTTAACATGTAGTATTTCTCTTTCTCTGTTTGGCTTATTCCACTTAACATACTGCCTTCTCTGTTCATCTGTGTTGTCACAAATGGCAGACTTTCCTTCTTTCTCATGTCTGGGTAATATTTCACTGTGCATATACATCGTCTTTATCCATTCATCCATTGACAGACAACTTGGTTTTTTCATATCTTGGTTGCTATAAATATTGCTGCAGTGGAAATGGGAGTGCAGATACCTCTTTGATAACTTGTTTTCATTTCCTTTGAATATGTACCCAGAAGTGGGTTTGCTGGATCATATGGTAGTTCTGCATTCAGTTGGGTATATCTTTCCTTTTCTCTTTAAAGTGATGCACTCAATATGCCACCAAATTTGGAAAACTCAGCAGTGGCCACAGGACTGGAAAAAGGTCAGTTTTCATTCCAGTACCAAAGATAGGCAATGACAAAGAATGCTCAAACTACCATACAGTTGTGCTCATTTCACATGCTAACAAGGTCATGCTCAAAATCCTTCAAGCTAAACTTCAACAGTATGTGAACTGAGAACTTCCAGATGTTCAAGCTGGATTTAGAAAAGGTAGAGCAACCCGAGAACAAACTGCCGTGTTGGATCATAGGAAAGGCAAGAGAATTCGAGAAAAACATCTACTTCTTCTTCACTGACTCTGCTAAAGCCTCTGTGTGAATCACAACAAACTGGCAAATTCTTTAAGAGATGGGAATACCGGACCACCTTATCTGCCTCCTGAGAAACCTATACACAGGTCAAGAAGCAACAGTTAAAACTGGACGCGGATCAATGGTTCAAAATCGCGAAATGAGTACATCAAGGCTGTATATTGTCACCCTGCTTATTTAACTTCTATGCAGAGTACATCATGCAAAATGTGGGGCTGGATGAAGCACAAGCTGAAATCAAGATTGGCAGGAGAGATATCAGTAACCTCAGATATGCAGATAATACCACTCTAATGGCAGAAAGTGAAGATGAACTAAAGAATCTCTTGATGAGGGTGAAAGAGGAGAGTGAAAAAGCTGGCTTAAAACCCAACATTAAGAAGACTAAGATCATGGCATCCAGTTCGATCACTTCGTGGCAAATAGAAGGGGAAAAATTGGAAACCATGACAGATTTACTTTTCCTGGGCTCTCAAATAACTGCAGATGATGACTGCAGCCATGAAATTAAAAGACACCTGTTCCTTGGAAGGAAAGTTATGACAAATCTAGACAGTATATTAAAAAGCAGAGACATCACTTTGTCAACAAAGGTCCATATAGTCAAAGCTATAGTTTTTCCACTAGTCATGTATGGATGTGAGAGTTGGACCATAAAGAAGGCTGAGTGCCAAAGAACTGATGCTTTCAAACTGTGGTGTTGGAGAAGACTCTTGAGCGTCCCCTGGACCGCAAGGAGATCCAACCAGTCCATCCTAAAGGAAATCAGTCCTGAATATTCATTGGAAGCACTGATGCTAAAGCTGAAACTCCAATGCTTTGGCCACCTGATGTGAAGAACTGACTCACGGGAAAAGACCCTGATGCTGGGAAAAACTGAAGGCAGGAGGAGAAGGGAGTAACAGAGGATGAGATGGTTGGACGGCATCACAACTCAATGGACACGAGTTTGAGCAAACTGCCAGAGATAGTGAGGGAGAGGGAAGCCTGGCATGCTGCAGTCCATGGGATCGCAAAGAGTCGGACATGACTTAGCAACTGTACAACAATGGTATTTCTATTTTTAATATTTTGAGGAACTTCTGTAGTGTTCTCCATAGTGGCTGAACCAGTTTACATTCCTACCAAAAATGCCTTGGGTTCCCTTTTCTCCATATCTAGCCAATGCTTGCTCTCTCTCTTCTTTTTGATGATAAATACACTAACAGGTGTGAAGTGGTTTTGATTTGCATTTCCCCAGTGATTAATTATATTGAGCACCTTTACATGTACCTCTTGGGCATTTATTTGTATGTCTTCTTTGGAAAAATGTCTGTTCAGGTTCTCTGCTTATTTTTGTCAGATTTTGATTTTTTTTGGTGCTATTGAGTTGCATGAGTTTTTTTTTTTCCTTAATGTATATTTTCAAACTACTGCCTAATTTTAGAATAGTGTCATCGCCCTCAAAGAAATCTCACACACATTAGCTGTCACTCCTTATTCTCTGTCTTCCCTCTGTTTCTACAGATTTGCCTGCTCTGGACTTTTTGTGTGAATAGAATTAGACAATTTGTGGCCTTTTGTGAATGACTTCTTTCACTTAGGATGCTTCTAGGGTTCTCCTGTATTTTGACATGTATTGATACTTTATTCTTTTCATTGCCAAATATTCAATTGTGAGAATGTACCTCCACATTTTGTGTATCCATCTGTGAATTGATGGACATTTTGGCTGGTTCCTTTTTTTGCCATTATGAATAATGCTATAAACATTCGTGTACCTGTTTTTGTGTGAAAGTCTTACAGTTGTGTCCAACTCTTTGCGATCCCATGGACTGTAGCCTGCCCTAGCTCCTCTGTCCATAGTGTGGACATACGTTTTTATTCTCTTGGATGTATCCCTTGGCATGGAATTGCTGGGTCATATGTCACCTCTGTGTTGGAACTCACCATTATAAATGGAAATTTAATAGCTTTGTAAGCATTTATGTTACATTCTTATGATAGAAAGCAGTTTGAGATCTAAATGTATATTTAAAGCAAAGGTATAACTTCCCATAACAAATTCAATGATGGCCTTTATGTTTTGTTGGAGAAAGCAGAATCATTTGGTGGATATTTAAAGAGGAAATTTTCGCTTGTGCTTTTAATTTTCATTGTAGGTGAATAAGTATTTAAAAATCTCATAATGTAAATATGGATTAGTAAGAATTTTTACATATATGCAAAGAGTGGCAAGAGGAGCAGAGGGGAGAAAACAAGGAGAAAATGTAAAGGACACAGTGTCATAAGCCAGAGGAGGTGTGGAGAAGAAAGAGGAGATGGAGATTTTACTCACATATTCATTCAGCATATTTATTTAGCACTTGCTGTATCTCATGCTGTTCTGGGCCCTGGAAATACAGCACAGACAGATGCCCAGCTCTCCGGGGTCCACATTTCCCTGGGGCGTGCTGCTGATGCTGTGTGGTGTGTGCCTTGTTCCTGCTTGGACTTAGTGGTACCGTGTGTGCACTTGGTTCCCTCTAGACCCCGTTTCTCTGTTTCACAGAGTGGTTTTTCCAGTAGTCACGTATGGATGTGAGAGTTGGACTACAAAGAAAGCTGAGCGCCGAAGAATTGATGCTTTTGAGCTGAGGTGTTGGAGAAGACTCTTGAGAGTCTCTTGGACTGCAAGGAGATCCAACCAGTCTATCCTAAAGGAGATCAGTCCTGGGTGTTCATTGGAAGGACTGATGTTGAAGCTGAAACTCCAATACTTTGGCCACCTCATGCGAAGAGTTGACTCATTGGAAAAGACCCTGATGCTGGGAAGGATTGGGGGCAGGAGGAGAAGGGGACGACAGAGGATGAGATGGTTGGATGGCATCACCGACTCGATGGACATGAGTTTGAGTAAACTCTGGGAGTTGGTGATCGACAGGGAAGCCTGGCATGCTGCAGTCCATGGAGTCGCAAAGAGTCGGACATGACTGAGCAACTGAACTGAACTGAACAGTTATAGCAGTCAATGCAGCATAGGGATCTCATGTGAGACTATGGATGTCCATTCTTCATTCATTCGGATCTATTCACGAAACTTAGGGATCGCCTACCGCACTTCAGGCACTTGATACTGTATTATATATTGAGTGCGTGTGTGTGTGTGTGTGTGTGCACGCTCAAGCACATGCACGCCTGTGTGCTGACTGACCCTAGTAAGTCACTCTCCTTCTTAAGCCCTGGTTTCTTCATTTTAATAATGGGATTAATATCAGTAATAATAATTCCGGCTTTTGTTTTTTGTGAGGATTAAGACTCTTGTTAGATATACCTAGCCATAGTGCCTGGCACACGGAAATCAGCAAATGGTTGGTATAGTAATCACGTTATATCTTTTAGCAGAAAAAAAATGAAGTAATCCTGATATAAAGGATATTTAAGATGGAAAACGTTTTCAGTGCCTTTCTAGGACAATAAACTATTTTTTATTTTGCCGTCCATGTCCACATGAATATACTTAAAAATATACGATAATAATGTACATACCATTTATATATAAATTAATACCATAATGTCAGATACTTTCCTTGCTTCTGCATATTTTTATTATTAACATATTTGTGGCCAAAAGTCCTTAGGTTGAAGGTGATGCTTATGTGTAGGTAATTTAGAGCAGTCTAAATTCGAAATGTAAGTAAAACCAGAGTGGATTCCATTTTGTATAAAGAAACATCTGCAGTATACTGCACTTCACCAAAAGGAAATTGGATCATGTATCAGCTATGTGATAGAATAAGACTTTCATGTTTTAAAGAATTTTTCCTGTCCAAAATCTGCATTCATCTATTGTTGTGAAACGAAACCTGTGATATATACCTTGCGACATGAATTTGGGGAGCCCCGACGTGCTCTGTCTTTGGAGTGTAACTGGCATGTCCTGAACTTGACTAGGGCGGTGGAGGGGCGGGTGGCGTGCCGACCGGTCGGCCGGGGTCATGCGCTGGAGGGCGAGCAGAATGGGCTCGGAGCACTCGGGCCTCGGCGGGAAGCTCGAGTACCGACTGCCAGCCGAGGGCCCCACTCGGCCTTTGGGGGGCGGGGGGCGCGCTCCGCACACACAGTCCCACGGCCACCTTTGAGCACCTTCAGCCAAGTTATGCATGCCAGAGGCCCCCCCTGGCCGGCCGACCCCGGCGCTACCTCTCACTTCCTCTGTCCTGATGCTGCTAATGAGCGCCCTGTGGCTGCTGGGGGCCGGCCCCAGCCTCGTCCTGGCCCCAGAGCTGCTGCTGGACCTTAGGCAGGTGCACCGGCTGCTCACACATGCCCTGGGCCACACGGCCCTCCCCGGCCTGCTGCTCAGCCTGCTGCTCCTGCCCACGCTGGGCTGGCAACAGGAGCGCCACCTGGGCATGCTGCGGTTCCTGCATGCCTCCAGCCTGCTCACGCTGGCCTCTGGGCTGCTGGCCCTACTGCTGGCAGGCCTCGGGGTGTCCAGTGCAGCCGGGGGCTGCGGGTACATGCCCGTCCACTTGGCCATGCTGGCGGGGCAGGGTTCTCACCCTCGACGGCCCCGGGGGGCCCTGCCACCGTGGCTTCTGCCGTGGCTGCTGCTCGCCCTGACACCACTCCTGAGCTCCGAGCCACCCTTCCTGCAACTCTTCTGCGGCCTCCTCGCTGGCCTGGCCTACGCGGCTGGGGCCTTCCGGTGGCTGACGCTCTCGGAGCGGCGGCTGCAGGCACTGCAGGAGGGTGTCCTGTGCAGGGCCCTGGCGGGGTGCTGGCCGCTCCGGCTCCTCCTCGCCCCAGGCGGCCCAGCTGAGCTGCCCGTCCCCCATCCTGCCAGAGCAAGGCCCCCCACCCCTGGACCTCCCCACATGGCCTCCCCTAGCCTCTGGCCCCTCAGTGAAGGCTCAGCCCTGATCCCACCAGGCCTGAGGCCTGTGCAGCCGCTCTGGGAGGGCTCCTCAGAGGCTGGACTGGCCTGGTCTGGGCCCAGCTTCCCCCCGGGGACCCCGCTGTGGGCAGCCCTGGACGAGCAGATGCTGCAGGAGGGAATCGAGGCCTCGCTGCTTGTGCCTCTGAGTTTATGGAGATGAGACATTTAGTTCAGCTAAGGGTTCATTCAATTTAAATTGGACCAAAAAAAAAAAAAATCTTCTTCAGACATTTAGATTGCTTATTTTTCTTAATGTGGACAACTTAGTTCTTGTATGTTTCTTTTCAGGTCCTAAATTATTAGTTGATTTGAATGATAAATTATCTTTTATATGTTATAAACACTGTACTTTTTAAAGGCGTTATTGTCCTAATTAGAGAGGAGAAACTCATTCCCTTGGGTATTTTTTGGCTTTACATAGTCTTTCTGACCACTCCTTACATTCTCCCCTGCTGCTCCAACCCCACCCCCCCCAAATTGCACATGTGTACACGTTTCCATCTAGGACCCTCTAAACTATGGTCTGTGTCTCTTTGTGTCCAGTACTCTGCCAGGTATATATTTATGGCCAGGTAACTGTTGAATGATTACACAGTTATGTTAAGCCTGTGGAAATTTAACACTGATACATTCTAAAGCTTAGAACTCTAGTGACCACTTGTCAAATCTAAAGGACACCGTGGTTGTCATTGTACTGGATTGTGGTATATTTAACCCTGCCAGTCACTCTTTGCTTCCTGAAGCTTCTTCTCGCTTGACTTTTGTGGAGCCATATTCTCTTAAAAATCTTCAGTTTTCCGACTTTTTTCTGCTTAGTCTTTCAGAGTTCCCTTACCTCTTCCTTCCTCTTGAATGTAGGTGTTCATATTGTACAAAGAGAACTTTTTCTCAATAGGGGTAAATTGGTGATGAATATATATCCAAAGCCAAATGGTTTGTAAGATAAAAGGAGGGAGAAGGTTAGGAGGCCTGTAGATAATTGAGCACCAGAACTCAGGACGGTTGATTAGCTGAAGGATAAATACAGTTGTTAACCTTTATTAGGAGAAGTCAGAGAATTACAAACGAATATGAGTAAGGTATCCATTTTCTATCTATTAGCCAAAATATTAAAACAAATGCCTTGTTTAATTAGGGTGTACTAAGGTACTTACTTTCATTGTGCAGCTGATAGCGTTGTAAATCAGTAATATGCTTTAAGACCCTTAAAGGATTTGGTGAGTCCACTGCTACAGTGATCCCAACTTTGGTTCTTTTCCTATAGCGGGTACAGTGGGTAATGTTGATTTCCCTCCCAGTGTCTGTGCTGTTTCTTCCAATAAGAACCCTTTGTTTATTGGGTTTATTCTCTAACCCTCTCCCCCAGTCAGGGGTGCATCCTGGTTTGCTGAGTAACCCCTCTGCTCTTGCCCATAACCCATTTCTGACCATTTTGACTTAAGGGGCATCCGGTCTGTTTCTCTGAGGTTTCCGTGACTAACAGCGCCCCCCTGAGTTTGTGGTGGTACTGCATGCAGTTGGGGAACCCAGATCACCACCTATGTCAGTAATTAAAGTTTACTTAGAAAATAATTAGCAATGACTTAACTAATTTTGTAAACTTTGACAGTCATAAGAGCCAATTCAAGCGAACCCTGAGGCTATAAATCTAAGTTAATGAAAAACAAGGTACAGAAATGTGTGCTGCTTTCATCATTGTATGAGAGAGAAAGATGCCTGTGATAAAATTTAGTACAAGAAAGAAATGGCTGTACGTAAGCTTACTGGGGTGGTGATATGAGAGAGCTTCCCTCGTGGGAGGTGTTGAGCGAGTCCTGGTCGTGCACGCCGCTCCTTCCTGAGGGCTTTGCAGCTGCGGTTGCAGGTGTCCGCTGTTTTCCAGGGGGGCTGGAGGTCGAGTCAGAGGCCGCCGGCTCTCAAGCTCCAGCCAGTTACTAAGAGCTGATGAGGTAGCGGGGATAAATACTGTCTTTACTCTTGAACTGCATTTCTTTCCAATCCATTAATAATTCCCTGTGAATAAGTGGCTGGTGACTTCTTTCATTTATAGTCCTCACATTCTTTCCCTCCCTGCATTCCCACCCTCCAGGTTCTGGCTCTTTCATTTGCTTTCTCTTCATTTATCCATTTGTCTTCCAGCAGCTTCTCTTTTTATTCCTTTAAAAGTAGCATACTGAGGCTATCCTAAAATACACATGTGCTTCCCACAGAGCTAAGTGGCGGAGAATCCACTTGCCCATGCAAGAGACTCTGGAGATGTGCGTTGGATCCCTGGGTTGGGAAGATCCCCTGGAGGAGGAAATAGCAACCCACTCCAGTGTTCTTGCCTGGGGAATCCCATGGACAGAGGAGCCTGGAGGGGTCGCAGAGTCAGAGGTGACTGAATACAGCACAACCAAAATACACATCTACAGACCTGAGCTGTTTTGTTTGGTGGAGATAAACACACTGTTTTTATGGGCAAATTAATTATGCCTAGTGTTCTGTTAAAATATAACTAGAATTAGTAGCAGTAAGGGTTTTCCTGAAAATAGATTTAGCTTTTAATGATGTTGAGAGTGTATTTCTGGTCAAGGTTTAAGCATTAGAACCTATGCTGAGTTTGATTTCTTTTGTAACATTTTCTAAACTATAAGAAGCAAATCTAGTTCCTGTGAAAATCCCGTAGAGGAAAACGTGACTTTATTAATCCCTGAGGTAACAAATACTGGAGCAGATGGGTCAGAGTTAAAAGGAGAAAGCTTGATAATTAAATGCATTCATTTTTCAGATAACTGTTAATCATCTACTGTAGGTCAGGCATTGTGCTAGGAACATAGTATTTTAAATTAAATTCAGATTATCATTTATAGAATAACAGTAAAATGATAACTTGGTTCTCTTCAGTTTCTGCTAAAAAATTCTTGGAAATTTTAAAGCATTTAGTTGAGAAGAATTTGGAATAATAAAACATGAACTATTTTTTGACTGTACTTTGGGGATTTCTTTAGGGAATCTGCAAAAATTTGTTCCTTTGGAAGTATTACTGTAAGTGGTCTGCTGTGTTCATTGCCTTTCTGTGCCAAGCTTAAATTTAAGCAAATTTGTTGCATTCTGTTAACTTTGGTAATCCGTGGGTCTTTTATTTTTAATGTGATTTGAATTTCATTGTATTTATTAGTCATCCTTTCTAACAAAGTTATGCCACAGTTGACTTTTCTATTCTTTTTTTTTTTTATTTTAATGAAAAAGGAAAAATAGTCTAAGGCAAGAATTTTGGCTGATGGGCTCTGTCTGGCCACTCTGGCCAGGTATGGTTTTGTCATACGGTATCAGTATCCTGTGCATTCTGTTATTTAAATCATGAGTAACCGTAGTGGGCAGAATGATGCAAAGATTTCTGAAATCCTGTTTTTGTGGAAATAAGCAGAATCTTTTTAGCAGAGGTTTTAAATGATCTAGAGAGACTGTGAAATGATTTGCTTAAAGAGATTTAAAACGTATTTACCTGTGACGTCGGTTCTTAAATGCTGTATTGTGAAAAGGTTTTTGTTAACGGCATTTCATTTTCCCAAATTTGCTCAAGTTTATAAAAACACTTCAGAGGATGAGCACAGAACTGAGTTTTATGTCCATTTGTATTAAAGGTTACACATTACTGTATGTGTTTTCAGTTGTGTGATGTTTGAGATCATTTACTGCCATCTGCAGCAGCCATTCCCACTGACCCCCTACTTCCAGCGTTGCTGAGGGCCTTTAGCTTTCTTCCACCATCGGTGGGAATGGGAATTCAGAGTTCCAACTTGGAGAGAATTTTTTGGAGCAAATGTGACAGTCAGCCCTCTCATCTAGAGATGATTCTTGGGCTTGATGAAGAGATAGCAAACATCAATCAGAGAAGACAGGAGATACCGTCTAGACTTCTCAGATTCTTTTTTTTCTTGGTCGGGTTGAACTCTAGGAGACAGATCTAACCCAGTTCTTTTTTAATTTTGACTTTGGATCCCAAGGTAATCATACCCTTGTACAGTCTTGTTAAATTCTTGTCTCCAGTTTGAGAATAGGGGATCTAACTTTCCTCTTTTTGTCCTTAAATGCTCTGGGCTGGGACAAGACTTAAAACTTGTTGGAAGCAATAATCTGCTTGTGAGGGGACTCCCTGTCTCTATTCCACTTCCTCTTCTACTTAACCTGCTGCTTGGGAACATGTTTATCTGAAGATGGTAAGAGGAATAAACAGTGCAGGCCCTTATGGCTCTAGGCCTGTGTTTGTTCTGAATTACGAGATTATTACTTCTTTTCCACTACTCCGGGCCCTACTAAAAAATTTTCTTTTTTAAAAAAATTAAAACTATAACTGAATGGGAAAGCTAAATATCAACACAAGGAAAGCTAAATGTCAAGAGGATTCACCTGCTACATACCAGGGAAAATACAGCTCTACCAGTTGTTAGGGGCTTTATAAACATTCAGAAGCGGTGACTTCTGTTCCTGGAAAGCTGACAACCTGAGCAGAGATGTGACGAGAACGAAGTGGATTCATTTTGGTGAGGGAGAGGTCACTCGAGGAATTGCAGTCAGCATGTCTCGGAGAGGGTGCTGTGTTCAGGTTGGACAAGCGTGAGGAGAAAGGCTAGCTGTGCAGGACAACACGGGTGATAGCACTGAAGTAGAGAGGAGGGCTGGCAGATTCATTTCTTATATTAACTGAAAAGTCAAACTGAAGTCACTAAGTCGTGTCTGACTCTTTGCGACCCCGTGGACTGTAGCCCGCCAGGCTCCTCCGTCCATGGGATTCTCCAGGCAAGAATACTGGAGTGGGTTGCCATTGCCTTCACCAGGGGATCTTCCCGACCCAGGGATCGAACCCGGGTGTCCTGCATTGTAGACAGCTGCTTTACCATCTGAGCCTCCAGGGAAGCCCCCATATTAACTGAAGCAGGTAACAAATAAGAAAGGGAAGAGAACTGGGGAGACGCATATTGTGAATGTCTTTGAAAAGGACCCTGACTAAGAGAGTCCACTAGACGTGAGCCCCATGGGAACTTTGCTTGCCCTGTATTTTGATTCACTGCAGTTTCCGTCTTGTGAACTGAGCCAGATCCTCGGGCGGTGTGGAGTCAGACGTTGAACACGGGCGCTGGCCAGCAATGTGGCGTGTATCAGTGTGTGCATTTTAGTTAAAACTCGTTTGTGGTGTGTTGCAAGGGATATTTTTAGTCTTAGATAATTCAGGCACCGAAACTTAATTATTAATATACATAAGTGAAAAAAGTTGGTGGATCCTGGGTCAAAGCAATGCTACAGTTAATGAAGATAGTAAAATTGAGTACCTAAGTCAAGAAATAAACCAGCAGAAGTTTTCCAGTTAGTGAGTTTACTGTTGATTTCTGAAGCATCAGCTCTTTCTCCTGACTTACAGGTTTATCGGGTCTTCCCTGGTGGCTCAGCAGTAAGGAATTTGCCTGTAGTGCAGGAGACGCGGAGACGCGGGTTCGGTCCCTGGGTCAGGAAAATCTCCTGGGGAAGGCACTGGCAACCCACTTCAGTATTCCTGACGGAAAATCCCATGGACAGAGGAGCCCGGTGGGCTATAGTTCGTGAGCTCGCAAAGAGTCAGACAGGTCTGAGTGGCTAAATAACAACAACAGCATCTTTATGGACATGAAATAGAACTATATTTTTGTGATTTTATATCCTTTGGGGTTAAAGCATGTTTCACTGGAGGAAGATAACTGTCTCAAGGTTATTTTGAGAATGAATATGTTGAGTAGAGAGCAGCAAGAAATATTAAATAAGCAAAGAGAGAAAGACAGTGGGTATCAGTGCAGAGCCCCTGAACTGAAGCAGAGCCAGGAAAGAAAATTCCAGGATGAGCTCTTAGGTACTTCAGGCTACAGAATTAAGTATTCATGGGGGATTTCAGCAGCTCAGACATCTGTTGAATAACAAATATCACTGAACATTTATCATCTCAGGATGATTCTAGGTTATGCAGAGGATGTGTTGATAAAAGGAAACCATGGAGAAGCAGTCCTGGTTTTGTTTCTTGCAAGTAGTGAAGGAAAAATCATTTGAGCTTAATGTGAATTTAGTATTTACTCTTCACAGAGCTGCCTGAGTGTTAATGCTGGCACTGAAGTTCACTCACGTAAAATATTATATATTCAAATTTTCTTTTGGTTTTCAGACTGTGAGTTGTGATCTTAGAGGGTTCTTGAAATAGATTTGGTGAGTTGAACTAGTATTAGGAAAAAAAATAGAACAAATAAGATATCACAGTGTATTGAATGTATTAAGGGAAAATATTGTTTAATGAAACTTGTTTCTGTTTTATAAGTACATGTGAATGAGTAGACAATTTTGGATTCTAAAATGTGTTTCTTGCTGTGAGTCATGGACACAAATGTTAAAAAAAAAACACAATGTTTTTTCAAGAATTGTAAAAAAATTGAGTATGCTATTTCATGAATTAAGGTGCATCTGTTTAAGATGTATGTGGTGAAGCCTGATTAAGGTTTCTTTAGGCAGGTGAGTGGTCAGGTGCATGGGGAAGAGAAATTCTCTGTTGCTACCAGGTGTTTCGAGGTCACAGAGATCTTGGCAAGTGGAACATCTTGGCAGTGGTCCTGTGAGGTTCTTCAAAGCAGATCCTGGTCAACTTCAGTGCAAATAGCTCTTGAGGGTAGTCACAGCTACTGTACTAAGCTATTGACATAAGGTCAAGAAAGAGAATATATTTAGTTCTTGGAAGGTATTTTCTGTGTGAATGCCTATACTTCTAAAAGAAGCCATGTCTTTTTATATTGTTCCATGGAGAATATTTCACAGTTTTGGAGGAGCATAGCTTGCTTGTTAGAAGGAAGATTTATAAGTGAGTGAGTCAGAAACAGTGAGCAAAGGTGACCTTACAAGGTTAGCAGAGGATAATAAATAAATTAGACACAATTTGAATACACTGAGTAAAAAAATTAAAGTTACATATAGGTAGAATATTTAAAAATGGATTTCAAAGAGGGAAATAAAAATGTCTCTGAAGAATAAAAATTTGATGAAACTGAAATCATCTACCATGTGGTGCATAGTAATTTCTCACTTAGGGATATGTTTATATATTGAGTGCACATATTGGCAGAAAATATGAATTAAATTGAATCTTATGTTGAATAAACTATCATGTAAATTACTTTCTTGTGCAAATAATGGTTCAGTATTTTATTTAGCATAACTTATTTAAACATTCATTGCATATGATAGATCCTGTGGTACTTGATTCAAGCTTTAGAATGGTGTTTGTGATGAAGGAAATTAGGGAAAGTTGTGATGATTCATTGCACGTTTTTATTTACGTGACTTACTGAACAGAATGATTCCATAGTATATTGAAAGGACTGTGAAAGTGAAAATGAAAGTCACTCAGTCTTGTCTGACTGTTTGTGACCCCATGGACTATACAGTCCATGAAGTTCTCCAGGCCAGAATACTGGAGTGGGTAGCCTTGACCTTCTCCAGAGGATCTTCCCAACCCAGGGATCAAATCCAGGTCTCCCGAATTGCAGGTGGATTCTTTCCCAGCTGAGCCACCAGGGAAGCCCAGAAATACTGGAGTGGGTAGCCTATCCCTTCTCCCGGGGGTCTTCCTGAGCCAGGAATCAAACTGGGGTCTCCTGCATTGCAGGTGGATTCTTTTCCAACTGAGCTACCAGGGAAACCCTGAAAGGGCTGTACATCTTTCAAAGAAAACCAGTATTACTGGAAAAGTATTGGAAAGACCTTTGAATTAATTGAAAAACTAAAAATAAGTACTTAGTGCTGGATGAACTTAAATGTCAGGACACAGCTAAATGAACTTGGATTTCTTGCTTCTACTGGATGTTGTCCTTTTCTTTTTGCTGAAATACCAGCCATGTTGAATATTATCAGAAAATAATTGAATGTTCAGTGATAGTTTCAGATTAGACAGATATTATTGCAGATTAAGGCTATGATGATAGGATTTGGTCCCTTTGACCTCGGTTGGCAGTTTTGGCCATGATAATTATTTAACATCAGTCTGCATGGCAACAAGGAGGGAACATCTAGGCAGGCAAATAGATTGTTTCAGGGTAACGTAAGTGGTCCTGTCCAGGAGGAGCCGGGAGCTGGCCTTCTCTGGGCACTGTATTAGCATTTTCCTTAGCTTACGTGTGTCTGCCTGAACTCTGCACAGGCTGGAGGGTAAGTCTGTGCTGCAAACACAGCCTTTCTCTCCAGGTTCTGGTATTTGCTCACAGGCAGCCTCACCCATGTCTCTGCTTCCCTCTCTGCCCTCCTCTTTTCTGAGTGTGCTGCCCACGTGTGTGTGTGGGCAAGCTCAGACTAACAGACGGTGAAATTGGCTGCAAAGGGACACTCTTGGCTTATACCAGCTCTGCCTGTCGTTCAGATATCGCACGTCCTAAATCTGTTATTTTACAAAGAAGAAAAACGAAGCCATCTTTTACACTCATAGAGACAGGTGCTTGAGAAAAGAAAAAGAAGCCGAAAAAGCCTATAAGCAAAGTTATTTATTACTTCTGCATCCTAGGCTCTATTCCAAGCCATAGTTTCACTCCCAGCCTTGCCTCTTGTGATGAATTTGGCTGGTGCAGTGTCTGCTATGGGGTGAGTCATCATGCCCCAGCTGGCTTGGTGTTGTATGTAGTCAGCATTTAGCCTTGGGATCCTTGCTTTAGGGCAAGATCAGTGTTTTTTATCTGTCTCTCTGGGGGAAGTGGTCTCCATGCTTTGGTTGTGATGGACCTATACCGTGGTTTTCCTAAATTGGACACACCATGGTTGTTGGCTGTATGGTAAGATGACCTGGTGTATGTGAGGCTGGGAAATCGAAAGAAATCCCCTTGATTCAGTTCCAGTCTGTTACTGAGTACCCAGAAACCGGAATGACCTGATTAATTAAATGGATTATTTTGCTTAAGAGCTAAAGTGAATGGAAAGTTTAAGTTGACTTTCAGGGATTCCTTATTTAAATTGTTAATGTGTAACAGTTGTTAATAATGTTCGGAAAAAATTGGAAGATAATTCATACAAGTAACTGTTCTTATGATGAGAATATAGTTTATTTTTGTTTTTCCCATTTTTCTTTAATGTTTCATATTGCTTATGTAATAGTAGCAATAGTTCTTAATAATAACAGAACTGGTTTTGTTCTTGTAGGGGAAAAAAGCCTAAGATGAAAATTACAGATCTTATTTGTGGTAAAAAAAAAAAAAAAAGAAAATTACACATTTATTAATATAAAATTATATTCTTGATCTTGAAGAATCTTTCTAAAAAACAACAAAAAAAGAAACTTAAAGTGTTGACTTTTTAATGTTAATTTTATCTGACTTTTGTTTGAGGTAACATTGTTTCTTTTTTGACTATCTAATATTATTGAGCACATATTGCTTTTAACAATTTAAAATGTAATGTGAATGATCTTCTAACTAGGATTTTGCTTTATTAAAATTTTGTAGTAATTTTTATCTAAACATTCAGGCACACTCAAAATTAGAGAGACTGTTAGAATCAACAACCATATAATTATCATTCAGTTTTTATGCATATTTAAAAAAAACTATTTACAAAAAATTGAGCACATAATATAGGGTTCCCATATTATTCACCTTTTTCCCACATCCACACACATATGCAGGTACCTGAATTATTAACATCTTTCTTTAGTGTGGTACTTTTATTTGAATAAATGAATTAGTATTGATACTATTATTAACTAAAGTCCATAGTTTACATTTACATTCACTGTTTATATGGTGTGGTTCTAAGGATTTTGACAAATGCATAAAGTCACTTATTCATCATTATAGTGTCAAGCAGAGTAGTTTCACAAGACTAAAATATACCCTGTGCATCCCTTAATGAAACTGTTTCTCCTTTTCTCTCAATCCCCTGGTAAGCACTGATCTTTTTATTACCTCTATACTTTTTCCTTTTCAAGAATGTTATATATAGCCTTTTCAGATTGACTTTCTTCACTTACCAATATGCTTTAAGGTCCTTCCATGCTTTCCTGTGGCTTGATAGCTTCTTTCTTTTTATTGCTGAATAATAGACCATTGTATGAATTTACTGCAGTTTGTTTATCCATTCACCTACCTGAGGACATCTTGGTTGCTTCTGAGTTTTGGCAATTATAATAAAACTGCTATAAACATTACGTGCAGATTTTTGTGTGGACACAGTTTTCACCTCCTTTGGCTAAATATTAAGGAATTACATTGCTGGATTGTATGGTAAGAGTACATTTAGTTATGTAAGACACTGCCAAACTATCTTCCAGCATGGCTGAACCACTTTGCATTTCCACCTTAATGAATGAGTGAGTGTTTCAGTTGCTTCACATTCTTTCCAGCATATGATGTTGTCAGTGTTTTGGATTTTGGCCATTCTGAAATGTATGTAGTAGCATTTTGTTGTATCTTACATTTTCCTATGACGTGATGTGGAGCTGTCTTTTTTTTCTTTCCTTCCATTTCTTTGCCACCCGGAGATCTTCTTTGGTGAGATGTGAAGCTCTTTGGCCCATTTTTTAAAAACTAGGTTGTTTGTTTGTTTGTTGAGATTTAACAGTTTTTGTGTATTTTAGGTGTGAGTCCTTTGTCACATATATGTTTTATGAATGTTTTCTCCAGTCTCTGGCTTTTTATTCTCACAGTGTCTTTCACGGAGCAATTTTTTTGTTTGTTTTACTTTTAATGATTTCAACCTTACCAATTTTTTTTTTTTTTTTAATGGATTGTGCTTTTGGTGTTGGATCTAAAACGTCATTGCCAAAGTCATCTACTTTTTCTCGTATGTTGTTTTCTAAGAGTTTAGAGTTTTCTGTTTAGATCTAGGATGCATTTTGAGGTAATTTTTGCAAAGCATGTAAGATCTATGTCTAGGCTCTTTAAAAAAGTTTTTTATTTTTCTTTTTTTGGCATATGGTTATCCAGTTGTTTGAGCATCATTTATTGAAAAGTCTGTTCATATTCCATTGAATTTCTTTTGCTACTTTGTCAAATATCCTCTGAGTTTACTGTTGGGGGTCTATTCTGGGCTCTCCTCTGTTTGGTTGATCTATTTGTCTTTTGTTAATGTTACACTGTCTCAATTACTGTAGCTTTATACCAAGTCTTGAAGTTGGCTAGTTTCAGTCCTCTGGCTTTGTTCTTCTCTTTGAACATTTTGTTGGTTGTTCTGGTTGTGTTGGCTTTCCATATAAATTTTGGAATCAGTTAGGCAAAGTTACTTGCTGAGCCTTTTGATTAGGATTGTATTGAATTTATAGATCAAATTGGGAAGAACGGACATCCTGACAGTATTGCCTTCCTATCCATGAACATGGAATATCTCTTCATTTATGAAGATCTTTGATGTCTTTCATTAGAGTTTTGTGGTTTTCTTCATTTCTAAATGAAGGAATGTGTGGTACATACACGCTCTTCATTTAGAACTTGTGCTTTTTTTTTTTTTAGATTTAATGCTTAATATTTTACTTTTTGGCATTAGTGGAAATGTTTTTTAATTTCAAATTCCAATTGCTCTTTTCTGATACATGAAAAAGCAGTTGATTGTTGTATGTTATCCTTGTATCCTGCAACCTTGCTATAGTTTCTTACTAGTTCTAAGAGTGTCTTTGTTGATTATTTGAAACGTTCTACATAAATAGTCATGTTATCTATAAACAAAGTCAGTTTTATTTCTTTTCAAATTGTATACCTTTTATTTTCTTTGTTGTCTTATTGCATGAACTAGGATTTCTAGCATGATATTGAAGGATAGTGAGAAGGAACATCCTTGTCTTGTTTCTGGTCTTGGAGGGAAAGCCTATAAGTTTCTCACCATTAAGTATGATTTTAGCAATGGATTTCTTTTAGATGTTTTTAAACCATGTTGTGGGAGTTCCCCTCTATTCCTAGTTTACTGGGTTTTTATTATAAATGTGTGTGGACTTTGTCACATGCTTTTTCCACACCTACTGATGTGATCATATAATTCATTTTTCCTTCCGGGTATTGGTGTAATGGATTACATTAATTGATTTCCAAATATTGAATAAGTCTTATATACTTAGGATAAATCTTAAGCCATTATTTTATAATTATTGGATTTAATTTTGTAATACTTTGTTGAGGGTTTTTACATCTATATCCATTCATAAAACGAAGATCATGACATCTGGTCCTATCACTTCATGGCAAATAGACGGGGAAACAATGGAAATAGTAACAGACTTTATTTTCTTGGGTTCCAACATCACTGCAGATGGTGACTGCAGCTATGAAATTAAAAAGACACTTGCTCCTTGGAAGAAAAGCTATAGCAAACCTAGACAGTGTATTAAAAAGTAGAGACATTATTTTGCCAACAAAGGTCCGTATAGTCAAAGCTATGGTTTTTCCAGTAGTCACGTATGGATGTGAGAGTTGGACTATAAAGAAGGCTGAGTGCTGAAGACTTGATACTTTAAGACTGTGGTGTTGGAGAAGACTCTTGAGAGTCCCTTGGACTGCAGGGAGATCCAGTCAGTACATCCTAGAGGAGATCAGTCCAAAGTGTTCATTGGAAGGGCTGATGCTGAAGCTGAAGCTTCAGTACTTTGGCCACCTCATGCGAAGAGGTGGCTCATTACAAAAGACCCTGATGCTGGGAAAGATTGAAGGCAGGAAAGGGGACGACCGAGGCTGAGATGGTTGGATGGCATCACCAACTCAATGGACGTGAGTTTCAGCAAGCTCTGGGAGATGGTGAGGACAGGGAAGCTTGGTGTGCTACAGTCTATGGGGTTGCAAAGAGTTGGACACGATTCAGTGACTGAACAACAACCATGAGAGAAGTAATTTGATTTTATCTTTGTCTGGTTTGGTTTTATGGTAGTGCTGGCCTCATGGAATGACTTGGGAAGTATTCTTTCAGCTTCTATTTTCTGGCAAAACTTGTAGACAATTGTTACTATTTCTTTCTTAGATATTTGATAGAATTCACCAGTGAAACCACCTAGGCATGATGTGTTTTTCTCTTTGGGAGGCATAGATTTTAAATTATTGATTTACTTTCTTTAGTATTTATAGGTCTGTTCAGATAATGTTTCTCCTTGTGTGAGATTTGGTAGTTTTGGTAGTTAGTGTCTTTCAAGGAATTGGTGAATCTCATCTAAATTACCAAATTTGTAGGCATAGAGTTGTTCATATTGTTCCCTTATTATCCTTTTAATGTCCATATCATTAATAGTGATTTCTCTAATTTTATATTTGTTCAGCTTTTGACTTTATTGATTTTTTTCCTCTATTGATTTTCTGTTTCTAATTTTGTTGCTTTCTGTATAATATTTATTATTTCGTATTTTCTGCTTGCTTTAGACTTATATTGCTCTTCTTTCTCTGGTTTCCTGAGATGTCAGCTTATTTATTTCAGATATTCTTGTCTAATATTTGCATTCAGTGCTATAAATTTACCTCAGAGCATTGCTTTCCACAATTTTTTTTATTGTTTATTTTCATTTAATGGAAAATATTTAAAAATTCCTCTTGTGACTTCTGTGACTCATGTGTTATTTAGAAATGTGTTGTTTAAATCTCCAAATATTTGGGGATTTTATATGATTCCATTTCTCTCCTCTATTGCGTGCCATTACATTTTTTAAAATTATTTTTAAAGTGTTTGCCCCTGAATCTACAGTATACAACTAATGCAGGCCCACTTTCAAATAACATTATCCTGCCTCATTCATAGTATATGCTAAGTCACTTCAGTTGACTCTTTGCGATCCCATGAACTGTAGCCCACCAGGCTTCTCTGTCCTTTGGATTCTCTAGGCAGTTACCTTATATCTGAGTATTCCCACTTTCTCCTTCTTTAAAGAAAATAAAATTTTTATTTAATGTTTATTTCTGCTGTTTCTTTTAATGTAGGACTAAAGAACTAACATTTCTTGCAAGACAGGTCAACTAATGACACAATCCCTCACTTTTTGTTTGAGAAAGTCTTTATTTCTGTTTCACTGTTGAAGGATAATTTCATTGGATTCAGAATTTTAGGTTAGTAGTCTTTTTCTATTAATATTAAGTATTGAAGATAAAATTGTTGTTGTTGTTCAGTTGCTAAGTTGTGTCTGACTCTTTGCAACCCAATGAACTACAGCACTCCAGACTTCTCTGTCCTTCACTCTCTCCCAGAGCTTGCTCAAACTCATGTCCATTGTGTCAGTGATGCCATCCAACCACCGCATCCTCTGTCTTCCCCTTCTTCTTCCACCTTCAATCTTTCCCAGCATCAGGGTCTTTTCCAAAGACTCAGCTCTTTGCATCAGGTGGCCAAAGTATTGGAGCTTCAGCTTCAGCATCAGACCTTCCAGTGAATATTTGGGACTGATTTCCTTTAGGATGGACTGGCTTGGTCTCCTTGCAGTGCAAGGGACTCTCAAGAGTTTTCTCTAGCACCACAGTTCGAGAGCATCAGTTCTTTGGCACTCAGCCTTCTTTATAGCCCAACTCTCACATACATACATAACTACTGGAAAAACTACAGCTTTGACTATGCAGACCTTTGTCAGCAAAGTGATGCCTCTGCTTTTTAATAACTAGTGTCTAGTTTTAATGTCTAGTTTTGTCATAGCTTCCCTTGTGGTTCAGCTGGTAAAGAATCCACCTGTAATATGGGAGACCTGGGTTCGATCCCTGGGTTGGGAAGATCCCCTGGAGAAGGGAAAGGCTACCCACTCCAGTATTCTGGCCTGAAGAATTCCATGGAGTATAATCCATGGAGTCGCAAGGAGTCGGATATGACTGAGCGACTTTCACTTTCACTTCACTTTTGTCATAGCTAATCTTCCAAGGAGCAAGCATCTTTTAATTTCGTGTCTGCTGTCACCGTCTGTGTTGATTTTGGAGCCCAAGAAAATGAAATCTGACACTGTTTCCACTTTTCCCCCATCTGTTTGCCAAGAAGTGATAGGACCAGCTGCCATGATTTTTGTCTTTTGAATTAAGCCAAGCTTTTTCACTCTCTTCTTTCACCTTCATCAACAGGCTCTTTAGTTCCTCTTCACTTTTTGTCATTAAAGTGGTATCATCTGCATATCTGAAGTTGTTGCTGTTTCTCCTGGCAATCTTCATTTCAGCTCGTGATTCATCCAGCCTCACACGTCACATGATGTACTCTGCATATACGTTAAATAGGCAGGGTGACAATATGCAGTCTTGACGTACTCCTTTCCCAGTTTGGAACCGTGTTGCTTGTCTCTTGGTCCATGTCTAGTTCTAAATGTTGCTTCCTGTCCTGTATACAGGTTCCTCAGGAGACAGGTAATGGTGTCTGGTATTCCTATATCTTTAAGAATATTACAGAGTTTGTTGTGATTCACACAGTCAAAGGCTTAACACAGTCAACGAACCAGAAGTAGATGCTTTTTGAAATTCCCTTGCTTTTTCTATGATCCACTGTATGTTGGCCATTTGAGCTTTAATATTAAATATTAAAGGTAATATTAAATTACCTTTTCATTCAGTTCATTTTGCAGATAGAAAGTGCCATGAGCATGCATTCAATAGAACAATAAATGGATTTTAAATAAATAATAGTTAACTGGGTAGAGAATACTAAATTTTTATTGGTATGACATATATATGTCTATTTCAGTTTAATTTCATTTGTAAATGAAACTTTGTATGTTTATACTGCCATTCTTCCACATAACATTATCGTTTCCAAAAATAGAAATTGTGGAAAAACAGTAAAGGTGGGGCCTTTTATTGTTCATTCATTCACTTAACCTGAGTGTTATTGAGAGGGGACCACATGATGAAATCGTAGCTTCCAATATGCCCAAGTATTTGCTATTTTAACATTTTAACATTTCTTGCTAGTGTTTCACTTCTTTTTTTTTTCCATTAATTTCTTTTTTTTTTAATTTAAATTTATTTGTTTATCTATTTTTTACTTTACAATACTGTATTTGTTTTGCAATACATTGACATGAATCCACCATGGGTGTACATGTTTTCCCCTTCCAGAACCCCCCTCCCATCTCCCTCCCCAACCCATCCCTCTGGGTCATCCTGGTGCACCAGCCCCAAGCACCCTGTATCATGCATCAAACCTGGACTGGCGATTCATTTCACATATGATAATATACATGTTTCAATGCCATTCTCCCATATCATCCCACCCTCACCCTCTCCCATAGCATCCAAAAGACTGTTCTATACATCTGTGTCTCTTTCGCTGTCTCACATACAGGATTATCTTTACTAATTTACTAAATTCCATATATATGTGTTAGTATACTGTATTGATGTTTTTCTTTCTGGCTTACTTCACTCTGTATAATAGGCTCCAGTTTCATCCACCTCATAAGAACTGATTCGAATGCATTCTTTTTAATAGCTGAGTAATATTCCATTGTGTATATGTACCACAGCTTCCTTATCCATTCTGCTGATGGACATTTAGGTTGCTTCCATGTCCTGGCTGTTATAAACAGTGCTGCAGTGAACATTGGGGTACACATGTCTCTTTCAATTCTGGTTTCCTCAGTGTGTATGCCCAGCAGTGGGATTGCTGGGTCATATGGCAGTTCTATTTCCCGTTTTTTGAGGAATCTCCACACTGTTCTCGATAGTGACTGTACCAGTTTGCATTCCCATAAACAGCGTAAGAGGGTTCCCTTTTCTCCACACCCTCTCCAGGATTTATTGTTTGTAGAGTTTTGGATAGCAGCCATTCTGACGGGCATGAAATGGTACCTCATTGTGGTTTTGATTTGCATTTCTCTGAAAATGAGTGATGTTGAGCATCTTTTCATGTGTTTGTTAGCCATCTGTATGTCTTCTATGGAGAAATGTCTGTTTAGTTCTTCAGCCCACTTTTTGATTGGGTCGTTTATTTTTCTGAAATTGAGCTGCAGGAGTTGCTTGTATATTTTTGAGATTAATTGTTTGTCCGTTGCTTCGTTTGCTATTATTTTCTCCCATTCTGAAGGCTGTCTTTTCACCTTGCTTATTGTCTCCTTTGTTGTGTAGAAGCTTTTAATTTTAATTAGGTCCCATTTGTTTATTTTTGCTTTTATTTCCAATATTCTGGGAGGTGGGTCATAGAGGATCCTGCTGTGGTTTATGTCAGAGAGTGTTTTGCCTATGTTTTCCTCTAGGAGTTTTATAGTTTCTAGTCTTATGTTTAGATCTTTAATCCATTTTGAGTTTATTTTTGTGTATGGTGTTAGAAAGTGTTCTAGTTTCATTCTTTTACAAGTGGTTGACCAGTTTTCCCAGCACCACTTGTTAAAGAGATTGTCTTTTCTCCATTGTATGTTCTTGCCTCCTTTGTCGAAGATAAGGCGTCCATAGGTGCGTGGATTTATCTCTGGGCTTTCTATTTTGTTCCATTGATCTATATTTCTGTCCTTGTGCCAGTACCATACTGTCTTGATGACTATGGCTTTGTAGTAGAGCCTGCAGTCAGGCAGTGTTTCACTTCTGAATGTGTTCTATGTAAATGTGTATCTGTTGCTTATTTAGTATGTATTCCTACTAGATTTATAGATTTTAATAATTCTCTTTAAACTATTATATGCAGGTTTTATTTTCAGAAACAATGTAAAAGCATACCACTGAGTCGTCCATTATAAAATGTAAGCAGAATCATTTAAATGAGTAGGAGCATCGAATCAAATATTTGATGTGAGATTGAAGTAAAATGAAAAGTTAAGGCACAACATACAAGCTGATAAGCATAAATAGAGAAACAAGGTATGTCATTGTCCAGGGTTGATTGCTGGGTTATCAGCGCTAGAAGTAGTGGGAGCTGGGAACTGAGCGGGTGGATAGATCACTTTGGCAGCAGAGCTAGTCCCCATGGACGGATTGGAGAGGCCCTAAGTCAGGGAACCTCACCACAGTGTCAGAGTGCTGAAATTAGAATCCAAAGTGCTGACAACTAATTGACTTCCTTTTCCCAAATTTCTTTATCCAAGTTTTCTGAATAACGTGTCCAAGTTGTTGACCAAATGATTGATTAGTTATTTAGAATGTAGTAGAATGGAGAATTAACTGCAGCCTGCACTGAGGAGTAGAAATTAAAGGTTCTTACATTACAGATTAACGAAATGTACTCTGAAGATCTTAGAGCAGTGAACAAAGTCTCTGGTTCTGTCCACGTGAGAAAGAATCTCCCAAGTCTTGACAGTTAAGGCAAGGGGGTTGAAATACAGTCCCTTTAAGTCACTGGCTCTGTTCACTGTTAAATGTAGAAGTATTGATGATGCTGATGGGTTACCTTGATTAAATGGAGGTGGTAATTAAGTCAGTGTTTGTCACCCAGCAGGTACTCAGTGAATGATCACTGCTATTCAACAATAGTAATAAAACCCAAACTCATGTGTGCCACATTGACTTTACCCACATAGGGTGAAAGATAACTTTTTTATGCATTTTTAGTGACTGTAAGCTAGTGAGTTAAATGGCAGTTAATGTTTTGTTTAGAAATACTGTGTCATGCAAGTGGAAAAAAGACCAAAACTTTTTTTACTTCTAAGGAAAATGGAGTTTATTTGCAAAAGAAAGCATTATTATTTGGGGAGCTGTATTTCTGTGTCTGTAGTTTACATGGAACTCTACCAGAGAGTCGTTATAGAACCTCACCAGGAAAGCCCTGCGTATTTTAGCTCCTTCAGAGCTCTGCTCTCTTGCTTGTTGTGGAAATGATAGGAGTTGCATTCTCTGAAGTGGCTGAGCTCAGCTGGGTGACCATCTCATGGTACTTTTGTGTAGCATTGTATCGGTGCCAGCTGGTCTTTATTTGGCATTCATCTGAGGTTGCCCAGTTTGAGATCATCTTTGCAAGGGGGAGGTGAGGTGATCTGAGAGGGATGGAAAGTTGAGGAATGCTGCAGAATTGTCTTGTCAACTTAGGGGCATGATTTCCATGCAGGTTGATTTTAATTCCTCTGCCCCTCAACAGGGATCAGTGAAAATGAGTACCTGCCTGCCGCCATGTGTTTGAAGAGCTACAGATGAAAGAAAGGAAGACGAAGAGAAAGTTATTATTGCTTTATTCTGAAAAGCTTTTCTTTCTGTTTTTCTAATAAACAGTTTGATTTGAAACAGTTTTGTGCAACATACCTGGAAAATCACTAACATTTATTGCATGGGTTGATATTGATATATGCTGTTGTTGTTGTTCAGTCGCCCAGTCATGTCCGACTGTTCATTACCCCATGGACTGCAGCATGCCAGGCCTCCCTGTCCCTCACTGTCTCAAAGTTTGCTCAAGTTGATGGTCCACTGCATCTGTCATGCCATCCAACCGTCTCATCCTCTAACACTCTCTTCTCCTTCTGCCCTCAATCTTCCCCAGCATCAGGGACTTTTCCAATGAGTTGGCTATTCATATCTGTTGACCAATATCCTGGAGCTTCAGCTTCAGCATCAGTCCTTCCAGTGAGTATTCAGGGTTGATTTCCCTTAAGATTGACTGGTTTGATCTGCTGTCCAGAGGACTCTCAGGAGTTTTCTCCAGCATCACAATTCAAAGGCATCAGTTCTTTGGCGCTCTGCCTTCTTTACAGTCTAGCTCTCACAATAGGTCGTGACCACTGGGAAGACCAGTGCCTTTACTATACGGACCTGTATTCAATACAGGGTTCTAACTGTTGCTTATTGACCCACATACAGTTTTCTCAGGAGACAGGTAAGATGATCTGGTATTCCCATCTCTTTAAGAGCTTTCCACAGTTTGTTGTGATCCACCCACTCAGTGGCTTTAGCATAGTTGATGAAACAGAGGTAGATGTTTTTTTCTGGAATTCCCTTGCTTTCTCTAGATCCAGTGAATGTTGGCAATTTGACCTCTGGTTCCTCTGCCTTTTCCAAGCCCAGCTTGGATGTCTGGAACTTCTTGGTTCGCGTAATGCTGAAGCCTAGCATGCAATGATATATGCTAGTAATTGCTAAAAATATACATGGGCTTGGTTGATAAATTTTGTTCCTGTCTGAGAAGACGATATGTATTGATACCTCTGTCAATGAGCCTGCTAAGATTGAAGCTCCGTAATCATGCAGTCAGCTGATGAAAAGTCTATACCTGGGTTTCCACCTGTAGGAGAAGTAGGGGTGGAATAACTATATTGGGTGGTGATTTGGCAGAGAGGTGGAGGTTCATGGATAAGAGTTCCAGAGCTCTCCTAGTTAATCATTCATTCAGGGGCTAGAAGCATTTTTGTTGAGAGAGTAAGAATGACTTAGGAGAGAAACAGTAACATTGAAGAATATGGAGTTGCTATCATCCCCCTTTTCCCTCTGCAGAGTAGTTGTCAGTTGTGGCACTTAGACCATGCATTGCAATTGTTTACTTCTCTGTTGTCCTCACTGTAAGCTCCATGGAAGCAGACAACTATATGCATGGCACATAGTCGGTCTAAATAAATGTTGAATAAATGAAATTATGTGAGCAACTTTCTATATATATGTATATATTTTTTCTACCTCCAATAATAGAGTCAGAAAATAAAGTGTTATGGGTTTCTCTTAGTTGCGTGCATGCTAAGTCACTTCGGGACTTGCCTGATAGCTCAGTTGATAAAGAATCTGCCTGTAATGCAGGAGACTCTGGTTTGATTCCTGGGTTGGGAGAATCTGCCTGTAATGCAAGAGACCCTGGTTCGGTTCCTGGGTCAGAAATATCCACTGGCAAAGGGGTAGGCTAACTACTCTGGTATTCTTGGGCTTCCCTTATGGTTCAGCTGGTAAAGAATCCTCCCACAATGTGGGAGACCTGGGTTCGATCCCTGGGTCAGGAAGATCCCCTGGAGAAGGAAATGGTAACCCACTCCAGTATTCTTGCCTGGAGAATCCCACGGACAGAGGAGCCTGGCAGGCTACAGTCAATGGGGTCACAAGAGTCGGACATGACTTAGCGACTAAACCACCAAGTCTCTTCAGTCATGTCTGACTCCCTGTGACCCACTGGAGTACAGCCCACCAGGCTCCTCTGTCCATGGGATTCTCCAGGCAAGAATACTGGAGTGGGTTGCAGTGCCCTCCTCCAGGGCATCTTCCCCACCCAGGGATCAAACCTGTGTTTCTAACATCTGCCTGGGTAGCAGGTTCTTCACCACTAGAGCCACCTGGGAAGCCCCCTCTGGGCAGCCCTCCCTGGGCAGCCCTCTCTGGGCAGCCTTCTCTGGGCAGCCCTCCCTGGGAACCCCTCCCTGGGCAGCCCTCTCTGGGCAGCCCTCCCTGGGCAGCCCTCCCTGGGCAGCCCTCCCTGGGCAGCCCTCTCTTAGCCCAAACATTTAATTGTCTGGTAACTGTAACAAAAAATAGGCCTGTGTTTACTTCATTAATATACTGGCCAAAGGATGTTTGGTGACTTTAAGATGACAAACTAACTTACTGAGTAGGGGTAAACCGTGAATCGTGACATTTCAGCAGATGTTAGCAGGCATATCCACATTTCAAGAGGCAAAAGGAAACCTGGGCATCGCGAAGTTGAAAATTAAAGCATAAGAAAACCATAGCTGTTACCAGTGAAGGAGATTTTGCCCCTGTCCTGGATTTGTTTGGTTTTAGAGAATGTGCCGGATGAAGTTACATTTCAGGCTATGAAGAGTCTGCGCTGCTTGATCATCATCCTCCAGCCGTGCTTCATGTGAGTTTACTCGTCACTAAGAGGAAATGGTGTCTATGCACCTACATTTTATAGATAAATGAAGCTAACTTTCAAAAACTCACAGTTTAAACCTTTCTGAAATGATGTACTTGTGTTCATGTTAGCTAACGCAGAGTCTATGAATCGATAGAATCTTTGGTTTTGATGCCAGGTAGGTGCACATTGGGCTTCCCTGGTAGCTCAGTCGGTAAAGAATCTGACTGCAATGCAGGAGACCCGGGTTCAGTCCCTGGGTTGGGAAGATCCCCTGGAGAAGGAAGTGGCAACCCACTCCAGTATTCTTGCCTAGAGAATCCCGTGGACAGAGGAGCCTGGCCGGCTATGGTCCATGGGGTCGCAAGAGTCGGACACGACTTAGTGACTAAACCACCACCAACATAGGAGTGCCTGAGCCCCACGTGACACCGGTGATGTGTAGCAGAGGTCTCAGAAAGCAGCCGCAACGCTTGGCCTTCCGCTTCTAAGCCCACCGTTTACTCTTCCCTTTATGTCTGGAGTCATCTCTTTTGCCTTGGGGTTCCTTGGGCTGGACAGGAAAAAAGTTCAGTTTTCAGTTTTTATTGACTAATGCTCCACAGCCAAAGAGATATTTTAGAGAGTAAGCGGAGCGTCTCATGGAGGTCTACTTTCCCCTCCCTCTCATTATACAGTGGACGGAGCTTTTACCTTTATAAAAATCGTATTTATTAATTATTAGTAACAGTTGTTAAATGTCAAGACTCAGGGTTTACAAAGTCAATAAAGCCCCTGACTAGGAAGTTTGTCATGTACATTTCAAGTAAGATTAGTGTGCCCGAATACACGAGGTGGCAGCTTTCTACTTTGGGAAGGTTTGATATATGGTGGATTGTGCAGCTGCATGTTCCACCTGGGTGTCATGATTTCCTTCATCAACTGCACAGCAGGGAGACAAGCTCAAAAATGGTGTCATGGGTTTGCTGTCTGCAGTACATCTTTCTGTTCACTGCCAAGCAGCTGCAGTTGAATTCTCTTTAGGTGACGATCAGCTGTCTTACATTTGACCTCAGAGGTACTTGTGGCTATTAAAGCTTGTGTATTAATGCTGCTGAGTGTGTGG
Source organism: Giraffa tippelskirchi (assembly GCF_054371585.1). NCBI lineage: Eukaryota > Metazoa > Chordata > Mammalia > Artiodactyla > Giraffidae > Giraffa > Giraffa tippelskirchi. The sequence goes on along the minus strand of NC_137285.1, from coordinate 85,634,615 downwards.
GTGAGTGCAGAGACGTCCTCTGACCAAGAATGGCCTCTTTAAGCTGGAATTTATTTACATCTGGAAAGCCAATCCTGCTTTCTCACAAGGAGATTTTTAAGAAACACTGAAGATGCACGTCAAAGCTTGAATTCCTTTCCTCTCAAGGACTATCAGAATGGCGTATGTCTTTGATTAAACTTCATGCAAATGCTGACAAAGGCCATGTCAAATAGATTAGTTTGAATTGCATTTTTTTCCCTTCAAATGGGTTGCTTAAATGATACTTGGTTTTTACTTTTTTTCTGTATCATTTTGTGCTTTCAGTATTTTTTCACCTTTCAATATAAAGGCATTTTGAATACTCTTTAAAATAAGGAATGATGCTTTGCCTTACAATATAGCCTGTATTTACCTCTTTGGTTACTTTTTAAAGATTTGAAGTCAAGACTGTAAAGAATTATATTTTAGTGATTCTAAATAAATGGGCAGATCTCTTCATTTTGCTGGATATCCAGCTCTGGTCAACGAACGGGAAGGTGCTATTTCTGAGAAATGGGTTTTTGAACTTGGGGGGGACTCGCTTTTGGGAGGCTAGTCTCAGGGCCCGGGGAGCAGGTGTGGTGGAAGTTGTCTGTTGAGGAAGCTGAGTGCATAGGGCTGGCTTATGTTGAGTATCAAAATAAACTGCTGGCAAGAAAAGAATCTTTGTGTAGCCAGCTGCCCAATTCAATTGGCAGTTACATGAATGCATGCTTCTGTTTGGTGAATATTGTATTTCATCAGATCTTTGTTCAAAAGTTGCTTTCTCAGAGAGACCTTCACTTACCCTCTTATAGCTGAGTAACTTTGTCTCATGACCCACCTTCCTACCTCTCCCATATAGCACTTAATCACCAGCTAACACACTATGCATTTCTCTTTCCACTACAAGGTAAGTTCCATGAGGGCAGGGGTTTCTATCTTTTGTTTACTGCTGGATTTCAGAACCTAAACAGAGCTCAATAAATGTTTAATGAATGATGATTGATGATTGAATTGGTGTCACTAGTTAGAAGCAGATGGAGTCAATAATCTTCACCCCTGTAAATTCATTCAGTTCAGTTCAGTTGCGTCCGACTCTGTGATCCCATGGACTGCAGTACGCCAGGCTTCCTTGTCTATCACCAACTCCCAGAGCTTGCTCAAACTCATATCCATCAAGTTGATGATGCCATCCAACCATCTCATCCCCTGTCACCCACTTCTTCTCCCTCCTTCAATCTTTCCCAGCATCAGGGTCTTTTCCAGTGAGTCACTTCTTCCCATCAGGTGGCCACAATATTGGAATTTCAGCTTCAACATCAGTCCTTCCAATGAATATTCAGGACTGATTTCCTTTAGGATTCACTGGTTGGACCTCCTTGCAGTCCAAGGGACTCTCAAGAGTCTTCTCCAACACCACAGTTCAAAAGCATCAATTGTTCAGCGCTCAGCTTTCTTTGTAGTCCAACTCTCAACATCCATACATGATTCCTGGAAAAACCATAGCTTTGACTAGATGGACCTTTGTTGGCAAAGTAATGTCTCTGCTTTTTAATATGCTGTCTAGGTTTGCCATAGCTTTTCTTCTAAGGAGCAAGTGTCTTTTAATTTCATAGCTGCAGTCACCATCTGCAGTGATTTTGGAGCCCAAGAAAATAGTCTGTCACTGTTTCCATTGTTTCCCCATCTATCTTCCATGAAGTGATGGGACCAGATGCCATCATCTCCATTGTTTGAATATAGAGTTTTAAGCCAGCTTTTTCACTCTCCTCTTTCATCTAGAGGCTTTTTAGTTCCTCTCTGTTTTCTGCCATGAGAGTGGTGTCATCTGCATATCTGAGATTATTGATATTTCTCCCAGCAGTCTTAATTCCAGCTTGTGCTTGATCCAGCCCAGCATTTCACATGATGTACTCTGCATATAAGTTAAGTAAGCATGGTGATAATATACACCCTTGACATACTCCTTTCCCAATTTGGAACTAGTCCATTGTTCCATGTCCGGTTTTAACTATTGCTTCTTGACCTGCATACAGATTGCTTAGGAGGCAAGTCAGGTGGTCTGGTATTCCCATCTCTTTCAGAATTTTCCACATTTGTTGTGATCCACACATTCAAAGGCTTTAACATAGTGAAGGAGAAGTAAATGTTGTTCTGGAACTCTCTTATTTTTTATATGGTCCAATGGATGTTGGCAATTTGATCTCTGGTTCCTCTGCCTTTTCTAAATCCAACTTGAACTTCTAAAAGTTCTCACTTAACATACTGTTAAAGCCTAGCTTGGAGAATTTTGATCATTACTTTGCTTCTGTGTGAGATGAGTGCAGTTGTGTGGTAGTTTGAGCATTCTTTGGCATTGCCTTTCTTTGGGATTGGAATGAAAACTGACCTTTTCTAGTCCCGTGGCCACTGCTGAGTTTTCCAAATTTGCTGGCATATTGAGTGCAACACTTTCACAGCATCATCTTTTAGGATTTGAAATAGTTCAGCTGGAATTCCATCACCTCCACTGGCTTTGTTCGTAGTGATGCTTCCTAAGGCCCACTTAATTTTGCCCTCTAAGATGTCTGGTTCTAGGTGAGTGATCACACCATCCTGGTTATGTAGATCATTGAGACCTTTTCTGTATAGTTCTTCTGTGTATTCTTGCCACCTCTTAATATCTTCTGCTTCTGTTAGGTCCATCCCGTTTCTGTCCTTTATTGTGCCCATCTTTGCATGAAATGTTCCCTTGGTATCTCTAATCTTCTTGAAGAGATATCTAGTCTTCCCATTCTATTGTTTTCCTCTATTTCTTTGCATTGATCACCGAGGAAGGCTTTCTTATGTCTCTTTGCTATTCTTTGGAACTCCTCATTCAGATGGATATATCTTTCCTTTTCTCCTTTGCCTTTAGCTTCTCTTCTTTTCTCAACTATTTTTAAGGCCTCCTCAGACAACCATTTTGCCTTTTTGTATTTCTTTCTCTTGAAGATGGTCTTGATCCCTGCCTCCTGTACAAGGTCACAAACCTCCGTCCACAGTTCTTCAGGCACTCTGTCTATCAGATCTCATCCCTTGAATCTATTTCTCACTTCCACTGTATAATCATAAGTGATTTGACTTCGGTCGTACTTGAATAGCCTTGTGGTTTTCCCTACTTTCTTCAATTTCAGTCTGAATTTTGCAATAAGGATTTCATCTTGTTTTTGCTTTCTATTGAGCTTCTCCATCTTCGGCCACAAAGAATATAATCGATATGATATGCAAACTCACAAAAGTAGGTATATTCCTTCATACCAAATTTAGCCAAAACTGGGGGCTTTTAATCATATGTAGGAGCAGCTGTGGCTTCCCCAATGGCTCAGTGATAAAGAATCCACCTGCCATTGCAGGAGACATGGGTTCCATCCCTAGGTTGGGAAGATGCGCTGGAGAAGGAAATGGCAACCACTCTAGTATTCTTCCCTGGGAAATCCCATGTACAGAGGAGCCTGGCAGGTTACAGTCCATGGGGTCACAGAAGAGTCAGATATGACTTAACAACTAAACAACAAGGACCAATCATGTTTGGCTGTGGGAGTTCCTCATAGAGGTCCCTCAGTTACGATGAACAACACCTTACGTTAGTTTTTCTCTAAAGCAGATGCCAGAACATTCTTGGGACAAGATTGGTAGGTCCTATGATTAGCTTAAGCAGCCAGGATCTTTGATGTGGAGCCAGTCCAAGAAGCTCTAGATTGGATAGCTGGGCCTGTGGCATAGTGAGTGTTTTATTCTTCTTCATTTAAAGAAGAGGAGAAACTTCACTGATGGTCCAGTGCAGAGAGCCCGGTTTCCATCCCTGCTCAGAGAACTAGATACTTTATGCCACAAATAAGACCTAAGACCCTGCACAGCCAAAAAAAAAAAAAATCAAAGACTAGGGGCTTTTACTCTTCTGCAGATCACTTACCTGAAGCAGCAGTGTTACCAATGAAAAAATTATTTCTGATTCTTTTATGCCAGCCCTAAAATCTTGAGAGAGACTTTATATGTGAATTATCTAACATCAAGATGTTGATTCACTTAGGACACTTATTAGCTAACCCCATGATGTTTTCAGATTAACTTATTCACATATTTCATTTTACTCATAATGAAATAATTTCACCACAATCCAGTATAACACATACACATGTAAAGCTTGGAATCTGCCATGCACTCAGTTTATGCAAACCAAGTATGAAAATAGTGGTTAAAAGCCCTGATTCTGTAGTTTGACTGCTGGATTCAGATTTAGGTTCAGACTTAATATATCCAAGCCTCAGTTTCCTTATCTATGACATGGAGTGAAAGCACTTTACTCATAGAGTTGTGATGAGTATGTGAGATTTCTTATAAAGCCCTTGGCAAAGTGCTTAGCACATAGTAAGTGCTCAGCAAATGATAGCTTAAATATATTCACTTGTCGAAGATCTTTTGTGTCTACAGCACTGTAGAGTTAAGAAAGGAAACAGACTTGTAAAACCACATTCTAAGCACATTCTTTGGTTATAAATGGTTTGATGAGTGGGATGCAGATTAAGAGCAGAAATCATTAAGTGATCAAGCTCTCCTTGTATTTTTAAGATGAACTTTACTTGTACAACTTAGATGTACAGAGTGGTTTCTAGAGAACCCCTAAATTAGTAAAGAAACCGTTCCAGCAAAAGCCAAGGTTTCAGGATTGTTCTTTCTTTAAATGATCTTTGTTATTAAACCAAAGGCTTTAATGCAATATGGAGTGCTTTATCTAGCTATCTGATTTTTAACGTCTGTTGAGACTAAGAGGAGGGTGGAATAGGAAAACACTGGGCTGAATTTCTGGTTTTGAAGGAGCAGGCCTGAGTACATTTGAAGGTCCTAACATGTGGATACAGTTTCCATCTCCTCTGTCTCTGCCTCCCTCACTCTTCTTGGTCCCTTCCCTCACCTTCTCTCTTCTCTAGTTCTCTCACATGCACTTGATCAAGCAAGCATTTACTTTAGAACATATCAAATTCCATGAATTTTTGTATACTGTCATATAAATGTAACAACTACTGTGTAAATATTAGATGTATTATGCACTGCAACTTTTGCTCAACAGGGTAATGCTTGCATGGTAAAGAGACTGCAAGATGATACCTTAACTCTCAGTATTTAAAATCATCACTAAGGCCAGTTTCATAAACATGAAACTATGGAGTATAGTGGAGCCTGTGGATTTATCTAAAGCATCTGGCATTTGTTCTCAAGTAAGTTCTAATTTTAAAAACATAGCAGTAAATATTATATCCCACTCAGTTTTGACCGTGGCTGAAGTATCCTATAAAATTTTTTATTATACTATAAACAAAAAAGCTTAAATTTCAGAAAAGTATTTGTTAAAGAGTACATAGCTTATTCATAGAAGATAAAGGATTTCCTAATAATGAAGACTCAAAATTGTCTGCTGAAATGAGTTTCATTGATTCAACAAATTCTTTTTTTATATGCTGCCAGAAGTGGATCAATGGATAAAATGTACTTTCATTTTAATTATCTCTCCCTCTATCCCTGTCTCTCCTAGTAATGTGTGTTAGAAGAAATGTTCAGAAAGTGCTTAGCCCTAAATTCTTCAAAAAAAAAAACCAAAACTGCTGATGTGTGTGTGCTCATTCGTGTCCAGCTCAGATCCTATGAACTGTAGCCTGCCAGGCTCCTCTGTCCATGGGATTTCCCAGGCAAGAATACTAGTATGGGTTGTCATTTCCTACTCCGGGGGATCTTGCAGATCCAGGGGTCAAACATGAGTCTCCTGAGTCTCCTTCATTGGCAGGAGGATTCTTTACCATTGCACTAGCTGGGTCGGGAAGATCCCAGTGAACAATTGTGTTTCCTAGAGACTTGCTGCTCAAACAGTGGTTCATGAGCCAGCAACATCCCCATCAACCCAGTAGCTTCTGTTTAATGTACTGAACTCATCAGGGCCTGTGCTAGACCTACGGAGTCAGGATCTGTGTTTGACAATGGATACAAATGCTCAGAAAATTTTGAGAAGTGTTTAGACTATATATAGAGAGAGCATACTGAACAGTTCTCAAGCAAATGTGCAGTACAAAAGGGTAGTTTGATTTTACATGATTTGATGGATTTGTGAAACCTGAATATCTTATGAATTTGCTTTTTCTCACATACAGGTGTTTCTGCTATAGTGAGATGTTGTAGTTTTGAAAATACATATTCTTATCCTATTGAGATACTGTATACACCCCCACACACATACCTCTGCAGGTATCAGGACTTACTGGGAATAAATAGGGTTTAAGGGCACATAATTAAAATGGTCTGCAACTTTAACTGGAGCATCAAGAAAAACAAACAGTTCTGATAAAAATACCAGCAGAATTAAACTGGCATTTGTGCCCAGCACCAGTAGATCCCACGCACCTTAAAATCTGCCTCTCGCTTTCTTCAGAAAATCTGCTCCATAGCACTGAGTTCCTTAATTTTTGTTTTTAATGTAAACACGCAGAGTCTGCATGTACAGCTTCACCAAATAACTTAATGCTGTGGAAGTGTAGTAGATACTGAATCAACCAAATCCCCGACTTCTTACACCGAAGGGAAGTTCTTCTGCAGGATTTCTGGCTTTTCTTTTTAAGTCTTTCCGTATGGGTAAAAAAACACCTTCTAGTTGTGAAAAGGCCTATCCCTGATGTCTTTAAAATGTCAATGTGTTGGGGGAAAAAAAAAATCACATTTGAACCAGTGTGACTTTCATGTCATGCCGTATCTATTAATCGTGAATGGCTTAATTCACATTACAGAAAGACATTATAGCATAATAGACTGAAGTTATCCATTTTCTAATTTTTGGAGGTGTCCAGTGTGCTATGAAAACAGAAAGTTGAACGTGTTCAGTTCCTCAGTATAAAGAGGTAGTTGGCTCACAGTGATGGAAGAGAGGGAAGTGGAATACAAATACACATTAAAGACAGTGTGAAATAGCTTAAAAAAAAAAGCAAAAAACCCACCGGATATGAAATTTTCTTTCCAACCCTTTGGGCTTCTCACTGTGAGGTGAAGAGTTAGGTCTGCCAAAACAAGCTCTAATTTCCCATCTTGCTTTGATTTTCTCTTGTAAATACATTTTTTGTTTTAATGATTCCTTTCAATTTTATGTGTTTGGGGTTTAATGCTAAGCCAGTGCCAGATCAAATGAATTCCTGCCCCTTCCTGCTTTGGTTTCTCTCTGGGAGTGGAATCCCCCATTTTTTTTTTTATATAAATTTATTTATTTTAGTTGGGGGCTAATTACTTTACAATATTGTAGTGGTTTTTGCCATACATTGACATGAATCAGCCATGGGTTTACATGTGTTCCCCATCCTGAACCCTCCTCCTACCTCCCTCCCCATCCCGTTTTTGTCTCTGGCCTCCTAAGAGGCTTGCTAAACTCTGGAAGAGAAAATGCCGAAAATGACTCTAATGCAAAGTCACTTGACGTCATTGCTTATTCAGGGAGAAATCCGTATGAAATCCGGTCTTTCAGGGGCTCTTACGAGTTAGAAATGAGAACTTAGGACGGAAATGGGTGAAGAGAGGTGCGTGATAGGACAGTATCTCACTGACGCCATTTCAGTGCTGTTTCGCATGCTACTGAGTCTTTGATTACACAGGTAATTTGGAAAGACCATTCATACAGTGCTCAGAAATCAAAAAAGTAAAGGAAAACGGTAGAAAGGGAAAGTTCGTTTTCAGAGTTGGGACATGTTTTTCTTTAAAGTCATGGCCAACTACCTCTCCTGGGACTCTTCTAGAGAAGGTGATGGGAGAGGACATATTGTATTGAACCCAAGGTTTGATTTTTTTTGGGGGGGGGAGTGGTGGGAAGCTGAGGCCTCAGTGGATTTGAGCTAGGAATAGGGTTAGAGAACTTTCGACTTGTGGAGCTTTGTGAACTTTTTTCATTGGAGCTTTGTGAACTCTTTTCATTCTTCTTCTCCATTTTCCACAGTCAACTCTGTGGACCTGCACCAAGGGCTTCCCGATTGTCACTTGAGGATGGCTCTAGTGAGAGGGAAAACTTGCTGGAAATCCCCTGAGCTGCCTTCCTGGAATAAACCTGGGTTGAGAAATCATGGCTCTCTGGGCACACAGATAATGACTGGTAGACACACTGTGGAGCTGCTATCAAATGTGACAGCCTGGGAGTGGGCTGTAGAGACCGAGTCACACCCAAGGAGAGATCTTTGAGTGTGTGCTTTTTCTAACAACTCTTTTTCTTTTTCCCTCTCTGTTAAAAGACGCTTACTCCTTGGAAGGAAAGTTATGACCAACCTAGACAACATATTAAAAAGCAGTGACGTTACTTTGCCAACAAAGGTCCGTCTAGTCAAGGCTATGGTTTTTCCGGTAGTCATGTATGGATGTGAGAGTTGGACGGTGAAGAAAGCTGAGCGCCTAAGAATTGATGCTTTTGAACTGTGGTGTTGGAGAAGACTCTTGAGAGTCCCTTGGACTGCAAGGAGATCCAACCAGTCCATCCTAAAGGAGATCAGTCCTGGGTGTTCATTGGAAGGACTGATGTTGAAGCTGAAACTCCAATACTTTGGCCACCTGATGCAAAGAGCTGACTCATTTGAAAAGACCCTGATGCTGGAAGGATTGGGGGCAGGAGGAGAAGGGGATGACAGAGGATGAGATGGCTGGATGGCATCACCGACTCTATGGACATGGGTTTGGGTAAACTCCGGGAGTTGGTGATGGACAGGGAGGCCTGGCATGCTGCAGTCCATGGGGTCACAAAGAGGCGGAAATGACTGAGCAACTGAACTAAACTGAGCTGTTAATATTTAAAATAGAAACAAAAAAACAAACAGCAGGAAGTCTTGTAGCACCTTTTTTAGGAAACAGTGATTTTAAATACTTTGGCCACCTGATACAAAGAGCCGACTCATTGGAAAAGACCCCGATGCTGGGAAAGATTGAAGGCAAAAGGAGAAGGGGGTGACAGAGGATGAGATGGTTGGATGGCATCACCAACTCAATGGACATGAGTTTGAGCAAACTCATGGAGATGGTGACGGACAGGGAAGCTTGGTGTGCTGCAGAAAATGGGGTTGCAAAGAGTTGGGCACAATTTAGTGATGAAACAACAATAACAAGATCAGAAGAGTACAAATTAATTTTGCTAAAAGAATCTTGATTTTTTTTTGTTATTATCTAAATAGTTTTTCTTTTTGCAATAAAAATGTCACATCAGTTTGGCATATGTAAACTTTTTTTTTTTTTTCTGTTAAAAAAGAGAAAAGGGCAGGAGAAGCACCCTTGTTCTGGTTTTCTTTCTACATTTGATCAAGCCTTTACGCGTGGCTTCCTGACTCCAGGAAATACCAGGGATAGAGGAGCAATAACCCTTAGAGGAAGCACTCAGTGAAATCCAGAAATTGGGACATCCTACAGAATGACTGAATCAGTTTAGTCAAGAGTTAGTGGCTTGGAACAAGAAGGAAAAAGAAACAGGCAACTATTCTATATTAAAAGGGATTTAAGAAGTTTAAGAGTTGTAAGTGAATGCAATGAATAGATTTTGCTAGGATCTTTATTTGTAAACAAGTAAGAAAACAAATCTTAGAGGTAATTGGAGAAATTTGAATGTGGACTAGCTTTTGATGATATTAAAGAATCATTAATTTTGTTACAAATGAGAAGAGCCTTATGGTCACGTAAGAGCACCCTCTGTCTCCCCATCCACATGGCACAAGTGAGACAAGTCCTTTAACCTCTACCAGAGTCAGTTTTTGCGTCTTCAAAATGAAGATGATTATCGTGGAGGCTTTTGTAGGGTTGACGTGAACATAGAATGAGGGTTCCAGCACAGTTTGGCCTGGGATTCTTACATTTTGTTGCTGTTACTGCTTTTGTCATTATTGTCACTATGTGAGTTTCAAGTATCATTTTAATTCTAATGTGAGCTTGTTCTTTAAAACGTTTGTGCACTTCCCTATTGGTGAACATGGTTGTGTCCTCACCTTCAATCCCTTGACAGTTATTCTAGATGGCCTGTTCCACAAATCGTAGACATCTCGGCAGATCTTGGCTTTGTTCACTGTTTACTCTCATCACTACGTTTTATATCTGGGCCAGTGACTTGCCTTGAATAGATGCTTCATTTTTTGTTGAATGAATAAGCTCTACTTTCTGTAAAACTTATAGAAGACAAATTAATCTTTATTGAAACGCTTATTATTGGTACTAAATGATCCTGGACTTATATTGACCAACCTGCTGGGTGAGGATATAAAAGGGGCTTCTTGGATGGCTCAGCAGGTAGAGAATCCGCCTGGAATGCAGGAGATGCAGGAGACTGTGGTTTGGTCCCTGGGTCAGGAAGATCCCTGGAGGAGGGCATGGCAACCCACTTCAGGATTCTTGCTGGGAAAATCCCATGGACAGAGGAGCCTGGAGGGCTGCAGTCCATGGGGTCACAAAGAGTCAGACATGACTCAAGCAACTGAGCACGCACGCATCATACTCGAGCACTGTAGTGGACACTGGTGTCTGGATCCTCACATTAGTGTTTCATTCATTCACTTTTTGCCCAATCAGGTCCCTTCTTCCTCGGAAAGTGCTCCTGTGGCCATTTCTTTCTAATTAGATTATAAACTCTTTATAAGGTGAGAAAGAGATCATAGTAGACTCCTTTCTGTAGTTTCTTGCATATGGTAGGCAGATGCTAGGTGTTAAAGAAGACTCTATTTTTGTACTAGAATTGTTCTTAGATAGCTTAATGGGGAGTTAGGAGAATATTTGCTATAAGAAGGGATTTTAAGTGCTTAGAGAAACTGTTTAGTTGTAGAGATATTGTTGTAGTCTGTAATTGATAGCTGTTAAATATTGATTTGGTTGTAATTGTAACCCTTCAGAGGCAATTATTTTCCTGTGTTTTCTCTCGTCATCTTGAATATTAATAATTGGGGGTGAGTGGGAAAGAGATTTCTTTAATGTAGACTGGCATTCACCTGTAGAAAGACTGAAAACCACTGGAATAACAAGGATATATTAGATGCTTATAATTCAGAGATGCAGTATGTTCGGAACCTCACTGCACTGTGAGGGAAATCCTGAAGTCTGAATCTAACAGCTAAATGCTGGCTTTGTTTGAGGTTTCAAATAGTAGCCATGTAAAGAATCTGACATTAGCTTAAAGATATAAAACAAGCGTAGCTCAATAATTGTAATGGATTTTTTTTTTCCCCTTCTCATTTTGCAGTTTGATCAGAACATTGCATGTGGGCATCTTACCTTATTAGTGTGTAAGGAAAGGGTTTGATTTTCATCCATAAGAGTAATATGTGAGAAGTTGGTAAACAATATATTCTTCTATATAAAATGATAAAGTATGTTATACAATTACTGCTGCTGCTACTACTACCAAGGAGTGGAAATGCTATGTTACAAGTAAAGCAAACATGTGGAAATCTGTATTTTTATATTTCAAGTTTGGATATTTGTTTTCTTTTTAAGAAGAAGCAGAGGGGGAGATAAAACTATGCCTGTTGCGTTCCATGCCAAGGTCGGTTCTTCATATTTTGTCTGTTTAGTTTAATAACACTCAAGCATAATGGCAATCAGGAGCACACTCTCCTTGGCAAGTCCATAGTTATAAAGAAAGCATGTACTGCAGAATTTAAGAAAAAAGTTGCTTGTTGCGCCCAGACCTAGTTTCACATGTTTTTGAAAACTGCTTATCATTCTCCAGATTTCCAGGATTAAAACCAGGAAGCATAAAATAGAAATACATAGATTTGGCTGTGGCTCCCCCACACCTTAGGTTGAATTGTCTTAGACTCTTATTTTTAAAAAAAGAGGTAGCTAGTTTTAGTTCAATAATATGAGATTTGTTAACTGGCTATCCTTTGTCTGTGAATTTTTGCAAGGTGATTAAAAAGTGAGGTGCTGTTGACCCTTGGTAAATGAAATGCTCTTGAATTTTACATCAACTTCAGGATATATTCATCTGCTTCTTAAACAATCTTGTTTTAACATGAAGAACTCTAGGTTTGAAACTCTGAAGTCCTGAGAAATAATTTTTTCTATAACTCCTAAAAATAATTCCAAACTACATTTTTTTCTTCAGAAGTGTGAAATAGGTATATCATGATTGTTTTCTTCCTGATTGAGTTTCATTTGTGTGATTGACACTAATAAAAATATTCTAATTTAATTCAGTTTATTAAAGAGGTAAGGATATTTTGCACAATGAAGCATGATATGGAAGACTTTTAAACTTTCTGGAGTTTTTTAAAAGTGTACATAATTTATAATCTGTGTGCACACAGGCGTGGATTCTCCCTGCCCCCCCTTCATCTAATAAGCCCCTCTTTTCCTGTTCCATTTTGTAAACGTGAGTTGCTTATGGCTTGTGTACTGAAAATGCTGCCAGGAAGTAGGGTGAGCAAAGCTTCTTTTCCCATGACCCTGGCTCTAATGTTGTTCCAAGGGTTCCGTACTTAGAAATGCCTTGATAACCACATTCATTCCTGACATACCCCGCCCCCAACACACACAAAGTTGCCGAGTGCCATCTGACCCAGAGTCCAGCTGCAGCTTCTTACAACACTAGTGGGGAAGGCTTTACCTAGAGCAGTGAATATCTGTGAAGGCATTTTGTGTATGTGTAGAAAATTAAAAAAAAAAAAAAATTCAGTTACTTGGTGTGATCCTGAAGGCTACAGGTTGACGAGTGTCTGTTTTTTCTAATTTTGGACTCACTAAAGCTAGTGTGTATGTGTGTGTGCCTGTACATCCTTTTTGTATTATTTCTGGAAATTTTGCTGCTGACAGTGCAATCGTGTTGCTGAAACATACTTTAGATTCTCTTGTTGTGTGTCATTTATCATGAATATAAGAGCTTTCTAAATGACCAGGTTATGCTGGTCACAATCCATTCCACCCTCCACCTCAGTTCTCATATGATGCACTCTATTTCTTCTTTTGTGATAGAGGGGAGAGAAACATGTTTGTTTGAAAAACTGAGTATCTCTAAACTTCACACTAACACTCTGAAGTAAGCAATAGCATTGTTTTATTATATATTGAAAATTGAGACTGCAAAGGAAAGCCTAAGTATTTTGCCCAGGGTAACAAAAAGCTAGTCAGTCGTGGAACTAGGTCCGGTCCTGTAGAACTCGGTCCTGTAGTCCAGTGTCAGACTTTGCTGCCCCAGGAGAGAGTCCTCCAGCGCTGACCCTGACCCTAAGGCTAACCCTGACCCTAACCCTAATCCAATTTGGGGAATTGATTGTTTAAGAGACATACACATAAAAGGAATACTCGTGATGATACTTGATTTCACCTGTCCTAAGCAGACAAGAGGTGTCAGGGTTCTGTATGAAGTGAGTTATTCCTAGAGCAAGGATGTGAGGCCCCGGGTTCACCTCACTGGGCTCAGGTGGAAAAGCAGGCAGGTTTATTTGATGGACTACAGGCCACGTGGGGCTTCCCTGGGGTCTCCGTGGGTAGAGAATCCTCCTGCCAAGGCAGGAGAATCGGGTTCAGCCCGTGGGTTTGAATGGCCGCCCACTGCAGTATGCTCGCCTGGGAAACCCCACGGACCGAGGAGCCTTCTGGGCCGCAGTGCATGCTGGGGGTGGCGGAAGAGTCGGCTATGACTTAGCAACTGAGCAGCAGCAGCACCAGGCCGCTGTGTGGAGTACAGGTTGTAAGAGAGGAAAGAGGGAGCCTTACTCTTGCAGTTAGTGAGATGAGACGCTTCCTCGGAAGCTGCTGCGGGGTGTGAGGGTTGAGCGCGTCTGAGGAGAGGAGTGTGGGACCCAGGAAGCTCCGCAGTGGAGCGCTTCCTGTTCCAGCCTGTCCGCTGCGTCAGTGACCTTCTGCCACCCCTGGCTGCTCTCTGCGGCCCGGCCGAAACGCAGGAACACGGAAGGCTGAGCTTCCTTGTTCTGTGACTGTGAGTCTGGATGATGGCCACGCCGGTTAACTGCTCTGCGTCTGAATGAAAGGGTTAGAGGACACTTGTCCCCGAAATGCTGCCTGGAAAGCGGGTTTCTCTTGTGGAAGACTTTTTCCTCTGTGGTGTTCCATTGTGAAAGTTAGAGATGAATTTTGGTAAAAACGACTTAGTATGAGAAGTACTTCTCTTAACCTGAAAAATGTGATTATTTTCCTTAATCAAGTTGAGAGCATGAATTACTTTGTATTTGTGCTAGTGACGGGCCATGTGTAGTTCTGGCGTGTCCCGGCTTGACAAGGAAATTCAGCAGGTGATCTGCTTTAATCTGAGACTTTTTGTTTTTTTTTTTGAGGGGGATTTAAAAACAAATAAACTTTAGAGAAAATCCTAGTGATCTTCTCAGTAAACAGAAAGTGAAGGGCAGCTATTCTAAACAAATGATAGCTAGTCTCCCCCACCCCCTCGCCGCTCTTCCCCCCTCAAGCTAGCTCATACTCATGCGTCAAACCGTCTGTTTGTGCTTCTGTCTCGCCGTGAGTCAATCACTATCATCACATGGATCCTAGAAATGAAACTACTCTGTTCATTCTTTACCAGTCTATTTACTCCTGGATGAGAGAGAGGATCTTATCTTTTGTATAACATAATAGGTAGGCCTTTGTGTTTGTCATGTTAGCCGATTATCATTATTGAACCTGAACCAGTGTCTTCCTTCGTTTCTTTTGAAAGTTTGCCAGGAAGCTGGCCTCTGGACTGAAATGGCCATGACATCTCTTGCAGTGACTGTAGTTTGCAGTTCACTGTCCTGTAGGAACGCAGTGCAGGAGCCCGGAGTTCAAGATAACAGGGGCTCGACTTTTCAGTGCTCTGACTAGCTGCGGTTTCAGGCGTGTGACCTGTGGTTGGTGATGCTAATATGTTTGAAGTGCTTTGAGGTTCCTTTGGAAGAAAAGTGCTAAATAATTTCAAACAACATATCCTAGCAATTAGAAAGCCTTCTTGGTTGAATTAGTGAGCACTTACTTCATGCCCTCAGGCCCAGAGAAGTAAGCACATAGTAGCTTGTCATTCGGGGCCATGTGGTCAATACTGTGGAACTGGGACTGCAACCCTTGACATCTGACACTCTGTCCAGTTATGTGTGAGTAATAATCCAAAGTCTACATATTTTTAAGTTTTATGAGGTGTAAGTGTTTATTATATTAGATGAGCATTTTAGTTCTAAATCTTTAACTTTGAGTTAATTCCCTTTAGAACTATGTATAACCACATGATAAATATAAATCAAATTTAAGCTGACTGATTTGGGGGTTTTCAAAAAATCATTCTCATCAAATTGGTAAGGTTTTTGGAACACTTAAACATAGTAATTTATTTAGATAAATAAAGATTTTTTACCAGTCGTTGTGAACAAGGGTACTAGTAGATTGTGCAGGAGCATTAAAGAATTGGAATTAAAACTGAGCACTGACCTAGACATCAGACATGTTTAAAATCTTTACTGTGAGGGAGAAAGACTAAATAAAAGATTTTTCATGTAACAAGTGGTAACTTTATGATGTAAAAAAAGGTGCAATTGATTGAGGATGGCCTATTTCATCTCAGAAACCACTTGGTAACTGAAGGAAATTTGAGTTCAGGCCATGTTCATTTTTTTGGTCAATTGCTCACTATCTCCTTTATCCATGGCTAAGTTCTATTCCATACTTGCAGGAAAGAAACTGAAAATTTTAGTCTTTAAATACTTGATTCACAGTAGCTTTAAAGAAGATTCCTTAATAGTGGGATATGTAACTGGGAAACACTTCTTTTCAAGTGTGTTAAAAAGTGTAATTGTTTCTATTGGCTAAGTTTTAGTTCCAGAATGTTGCTTTCCATATATTCCTACAATATTACTTCTAAGAAGAAACAACTCATTCTAAACACTTAGTACTCTTCCCCTACATGACTGATCATTAAATAGCTCCATTCCACCTATCACAAGCTACACTTTCTTTTGAGTGTTTTTTTTTTTTAGTAGCTTTCTTTCATAATACTTTTTTTTTCCTAATGAAGTGTTATGCTTATCCTGTATTATTCCACTACACGATACACACATCCTATTTTTAAATGGGCACTATTAGAGGTTTTTACTACATGCTTTTTTATTCTTTCAACTCTTCATGCAAAACTAAATATCTTTCGTGTATCAGGCCCAGATCTGTTTGTTGAACAGTGAACAAAAATACTTTCATAGAAATTATATTCTAACTAGGGGAGGGAAATTAATGAACGAAATATATTGATCAGGTCAGCATCATGGCAATGTGGGATGCCTTCACTGTCTCTGATCTTCAATCTATAACCAACAAAACATCCATACATCAACAAAGATTCCTCTGTCCAACATACCACCCAAGTAAAGGTGGGTAGACTGGAAGACCAGAGGAGGTGGTACCTATGAGCATGGCCAGGCTGGCTGAGCCCAGAGCTGTAGAGAACTTCACTGGTAGCAGCTGCAAGGTGGTGTGGACAGCTCTAGGTTACTGGCTGAAGGGGTATCCATGGCCACAGGGAACCAGGTGGCATGCTGACCTGTGATCCAATCTCTGCAACCATCAGTTCAGTTCAGTTCCTCAGTCATGTCTGACTCTTTGCGACCCTACGGGCTGCAGCATGCCAGGCCTCCCTGTCCATCACCAACTCCCGGAGCTTACTCAAACTCATGTCCATTGAGTCGATGATGCCATCCAACCATCTCATCCTCTGTCGTCCCCTTCTCCTCCTGCCTTCAATCTTTCCCAGCATTAAGGTCTTTTCTAATGAGTCGCCTCTCTGCATTAGGTGGCCAAAGTATTGAAGCATCCGCTTCAGCATCAGTCCTTCCAATGAACATTCAGGACTGATTTTCTTTAGGATGGACTGGTTGGCTCTCCTTGCTTTCCAAGAGACTCTCAAGAGTCTTCTCCAACACAACAGTTCAAAAGCATCAGTTCTTTGGTGCTCAGCTTTCTTTATGGTCCAACTCTCACATCCATACATGACTACTGGAAAAACCTTAGCTTTGACTAGGCAGAGCTTTGTTGACAAAGTCAAGTCTCTGCTTTTTAATATGCTCTCTAGGTTGGTCATAGCTTTTCTTCCAAAGAGCAAGCGTCTTTTAATTTCATGGCTGCCGTCACCATCTGCAGTTATTTTGGAGCCCCCTCAAAATCTGTCACTGTTTCCATTGTTTTCCCATCTATTTGCCATGAAGTGATTGGACCAGATGACATGATCTTAGTTTTCTGAATGTTGAGTTTTAAGCCAGGCTTTTCACTCTCCTCTTTCCCTTTCATCAAGAGGCCTTTTAGTTCCTCTTCACTTTCTGCCATAAGGGTGGTATCATCTGCATATCTGAGGTTGTTAATATTTCTCCCAGCAGTCTTGATTCCCGCTTGTGCTTCATCCAGCCTGGCATTTCACATGATGTACTCAGAATAGAAGTTAAATAAGCAGGGTGACAATATGCAGCCTGGAAGTACCCCTTTCCTGATTTGGAACCGGTCTGTAGTTCCATGTCTGATTCTAATTGTTGCTTCTTGACCTGCATGCAAATTTTTCAGTAGTCAGGTCAGGTGATCTGGTATTCCCATCTCTTTAAGAAATTTCCGCAATTTGTTGTGATCCACACAAAGGCTTTGGCATAGTCAGTAAAGCAGAAGTAGGTGTTTTTCTGGAACTCTCTTGCTTTTTCTATGATCCAACAGATGTTGGCAATTTGATCTCTGGTTCTTCTGCCTTCTCTAAATCCAGCTTGAATATCTGGAAGTTCACGGTTCACATACTGTTGAAGCCTGGCTTGGAGAATTTTGAGCATTACTTTGCTAGCGTGTGAGATGAGTGTAATTGTGCCGTAGTTTGAACATTCTTTGGGATTGGAATGAAAACTGATCTTTTCCAGCCATGGAGGTACCTACTAAATTCAGTCCCCCTGCCTGCAGCACCAGTGTCTCTGAGTCCCCAAACCCTGTGTGCAGCAGAGACAGCCACAACACTGGCTGCCCCTGCCCATGGCAGCAGAGCCTGTGACCCAGGCAACCCTGGACATGGTGGAGGTGCCTGCCCATTTTGTTGCCCCGGCATTAATGCTAGTGACAGTAGCAACACTGTCAGCAGCAAAGGCTCCAGTGATTCTGGAAGTGCAAACAGTGGCACAGGGGCACTGGGTGACAACTCTGGCAGAGGCAGCAGAGGGTGGAAAGTGACAGTTCTCAAAAATAGCCAGATGCAGTTGGGTTGTTGTTGTTGTTCAGTCTCTCAGTCATGTCTGACTCTTTGTGATCCCATGGACTGTAGCACGCCAGGCCTCCCTGTCCATCACCAACTTCCGGAGATTGCTCAAACTCATGTCCATTGAGTCGGTGATGCCATCCAACCATCTCATCCTCTGTCATCCCCTTCTCCGCCTGCCTTCAACCTTTCCCAGCATCAGGGTCTCCTCCAATGAGTTGGCTCTTTGCATCAGATGTCCAAAGTATTGGAGCTTCAGCTTCAACATCAGTCCTTCTAGTGAATATTCAGGGTTGATTTCCTTTAGGATGGACTGGTTGGATCTCCTTGCAGTCCCAGGAACTCTCAAGAGTCTTCTCCAGCACCACAGTTCAAAGGCATCAGTTCCTTGGCATACTGCCTTTTTTATTGTTGGGAAGATCCCCTGAAGAAGGAAATGGCAACCCACTCTATTATTTTGCCTGGGAGATCCCATGGACGGAGGAGCCTTGTGGACTACAGTCCATGGGTTTGTGCAAAGTCAGACACGGCTTAGCAACTATATAGCAACCACAACCAGAAGGAATTGGAGGTGGGGGGAGGGTGAAATGTGTAGAAGAGGTCAGTTGTGTATGGTGATGGATGGAAACTAAATTTTGCATGGGGAGTGCATTGTAATATATATAGAAGTTGAAATGTATACAAGAAACCAGTGTTTTAAACCAGTGCTATCTCAGTTGAAAACAATTGTAAAACCGAAGAAATATGTCGTAGTTCAGATTGTGAAAATGCTCCTGAGAGAAGTCAATTGGGGAGGTTATTGTAGGTGTGTGTATGCATGCGTGTGCACACAGTCCTGTTGGCATTCTGTTTGGGTATCTATAGGTATGTATCGTTACAGGGGAAGGCCTTACTGAGACGGTGATATTTGAAAGTGGTGAGGGAGGGAGGGAGGCTTTGTTTAGATAATTTAAGAACCAATTTATTCTTAACTTGAGAGAAAAACATTTAAGGTGAAGGTATGGGTCAGCAGTGGCCTGCCGCAGGGGCAGGGGCTCTGGGTGCAGCAGACCTGGGTCACATAACCTGTGGCATAAGTCCTGTTGGAGGAGGTTGCCATTAACCCCACCATAGAGCCACCAAGCAGATGATCCACAAATTGCAGAACAATTATACCAATGAAATTCTCACACTGTTAAGAAAGTTCTAGGACCCACAACAGATTTCCCAACCTGGGGATCTGACAAAAGAACTGAGAACCCCCAGGGAATTTGACTTTGGAGGCCAGTGGGGTTTGATTACAGAACTTCCACAGGACTGGGGAAACAGACTCTTGGAGGGCACAAACAAAACCTTGTATGCACCAGGACCCAGGAGAAAGGAGCAGGGACCCCCCCAGAGACTGAGCCAGACCTGCCCGTGAGTGTCCAGGAGTCTCTGGTGGAGGCATGGGTCGGCAGTGGGCTGCTGCAGGGTCGGGACACTGAGTGCAGCAGTGCCCGCACGGGACCTTCTGAAGGAGGTTGCCGTTATCTTCATTACCTCCACCATAGTTTGGTCTCAGGTCAAACAACAGGGAGGGAACACAGCCCCGCCCATCAACAGAAAATTGAATTAAAGATTTACTGAGCATGGCCCACCCATTGGTGCAAGACCTGGTTTCCCCCACAGTCAGTCTCTCCCATGAGGAAGCTTCCATAACCCTCTTATCCTTGTCCATCAGAGGGCAGACAGAATGAAAAGCAAAATTACTGAAAACTAATCAAACTGGTCACATGGACCACGGCCTTGTCTAACTCAGTCAAACTATGCTACTGCTACTGCTAAGTCACTTCAGTCGTGTCCGACTCTGTGTGACCCCATAGACGGCAGTCCGCCAGGCTCCGCCGTCCCTGGGATTCTCCAGGCAAGAATACTGGAGTGGGTTGTCATTTCCTTCTCCAGTCAAACTATGAGCCATGCTCATATGACCCGATCCAAAACGGACGGGTCATGGTGGAGAGTTCTGACAAAACGTGGTCCACTGGAGAAGGGAATGGCAAACCGCTTCAGTATTCCTGCCTTGAGAACCCCATGAACATTATGAAAAGGCAAAAGATAACAACACTGAAAGATGAACTCCCCAGGGCGGTAGGTCCCCAATATGCTACTGGAGAAGAGTGGAGAAATAACTTCAGAAAGGATGAAGAGATGGAGCCAAAGTGAAAACATTGCCAAGTTGTGGATGTGACAGGTGATGGAAGTAAAGAGCAACACTGCATAGGAACCTGGAATGTTAGGTCAATGAATCAAGGCAAATTAGAAGTGGTCAAACAGGAGATGGCAAGAGTGAACATTGACGTTTTAGGAATCAGTGAACTAAAATCAACTGGGATGGGCAAATTTAACTCAGATGACCATTTTATCTGTAACTGTGGGCAAGAATCCCACAGTAATTGAAAGAGGAGAGTGACAAAGCTGGCTTAAAACTCAACGTTCAAAAAACTAAGATCATGGCATTCTGTTCCATCACTTCATGGCAAATAGATGGGGAAACAATGGAAACAGTGACAGACTTTATTTTCTTGGGCTCCAAAACCACTGCAGATGGTGACTGCAGCCATGAAATTAAAAGATGCTCGCCCCTTGGAAGAAAAGCTATGACCAACCTAGATAGCATATTAAAAAGCAGAGACACTACTTTGTCTACAAATGTCTGTCTAGTCAAAGCTATGGTTTTTCCAGTAGTCATGTATGGATGTGAGAGTTGGACTATAAAGCTAAGTGCCAAAGTCTTGATGCTTTTGAACTGTTGTGTTGGAGAAGACTCTTGAGAGTCCCTTGGACTGCAAGGAGATCCAACTAGTCCATCCTAAAGGAAATCAGCCTTGAATATTCACTGGAAGGACTTATGCTGAAGCTGAATGTCGAATACTTTGGCCACCTGATGTGAAGAACTGATTCCTTGAAAAGACCCTGATGCTGGGAAAGATTGAAGGCAGGAGGAGAAGGGGACGACAGAGGATGAGATGGTTGGATGGCATCATCGACTCAATGGACATGAGTTTGAGTAAGCTCCGGGAGTTGGTGATGGACAGGGAGGCCTGGTGTGCTGCATTCCATGGGGTCACAAAGAGTCGGACACAACTGATCAACTGAATCGAACTTACTGAAATTCTCATTTGAGGCTTCCCTGGTGGCTCAGCTGGTAAAGAATCTGCCTGCCATGCGGGAGACCTGGGTTTCATCCCTGGGTTGGGAAGATCCCATGGAGAAGGGAAAGGCTACCCACTTTAGTATTCTGGCCTGGAGAATTCCATGGGCCGTATAGTCCATGGGGTCACAAAGAGTCGGACATGACTGAGTGACCCTCAGCGATTCTCATTTTAGTGATTTTTAGCTAGCTGGTATACTGTTATTATTCATCTCGCACTGCCTTTAGAATTTGAAGGTGATTCTCAATTTAGCTGACAAACTCCCCTCACAGCTAATTGTTTGGGGTTGATGAAAGTAGTTGCTTCAGTGTCTGTAGTCCTGCAAAGCTTGTTCTCCACCTACCTCTAGTAGTCATGGAGCAGTTTGACATTCCAGATCACTTCAGTTCTTTCTTACCAGTGGGTCTGGATGATAGGAAGTTAGATTCTACAAAGTTAGAATAGTTCTACAAAGGTAGAACAAGTGGCTTAGAAGTTTCACAAAGGATGTTAATACATACCTTTGAATTGACTGAATGAACTTATGTGGGAAAATTTTGATAAAAAGAACCACTTTGTTATTTTTTTCATCTATTGCATCATAACATTTTCAATAAGAAACTCATTAACTTGTTTTTAACTGAGGATTCATTTCCATTGCAACTGATGCAGGGTTAAATTTTACCTTTGCTTAAGCAGACAGTTTCTCTAAGGCGCAAGTTCATAGCATAAAGATTTGTTTGTGGGAAATCTGTCAAGGGATTTAGTTGGAAAATCTCTCAAGCCTTTTAGAAACTACCATTTAGATTTAATTGATGTTTTTATGAATTAATGAAACCTGATTATTTATCAGGTTTCCAATTTAGTAAAGGTACATTGCTGCTTGGTCCATACTTCTTTACTCTCTTGGTTTGAGTCGTTGAGATGGAAGAAATCCACCATTTAATTTCACTGAAATGAGCTAGTAAGTTTGATATGTAGTTAGTCTGATATTCAGTGTAACTTGACAGTGTTACTATACTAGCAGATACTAGTCACTAAAGGGCATAATTTCTAGGGGTTCTCAGAGAGAAATTTAGTTTATACCTTTCACTGTTCTGAAGTAGCTCGTTACTAAATTAGTCCGCTAAAGACAATACTTAGCTGTGCCCTAGCCTTAAAGTGACTAATGCACAGACTTGACCTCATGACTGTCAGAGACCTTGAATCACAATGTGTTGGCTCCTAAACTGCACTGCATTGGAACTGAATGTGAGTCTTAGAATGTACTGAACATTTTACACTGAAAAAGCTAAGTTCACGAGCATGTGGAACAAACAGAAACAGTATATACACAATTCCATTTCTTGGTTTTTATCTCTTTCATGAATTTTCTTCCTGAAAATACAGAGGGAGTTTCCAGTGCGTCCCTGTCTTGTTCACTGTGCAGAGCCCTTGTTGAAATGGAGCCCACAGTCCCACGGTTACAGTATTTCTGGTGGTCTCCGGTGGCTTCCACGAGCACACAGCTGCTGGAAGCTCCCTTCAGCTCTTATTTTAGGCTTGGAGCCCAGAAACAAGCCCAAGGGACGGGGTGGCTTCAAGGCTTCAGGCCTTTTATATGTCAAAGAAATGAGAAGCTAAGCTAGAGAGAGCTGATTTCTTATTTCCCACTCTCATAATGGGTGGGGACAACTGAGATCCAATATTTCTGACACAGGCTTTTGCTGGTGTTAGGTTTTTGTAGTGTTCAGAGTTCGAACAAGGCCCTGGCGGCAGTACGCTGTGTGCTGGCTGTTTCTGTGGATGATTAGCTCCTTGAGGTTGGGGGTAATGCTTTCCTTGACAGTGTCAAATGCTGCCGAAGATGTCTTGTTCAGTGTTACTGGGTGAAATATAAAATATAAAGATACACTGGGACTCAGGGAGCCAAAGTTGTAGTTTTTATTTATCTCTAAAATTGGGTAGGGGGCTTACAATTTAGCATTTTAGAATGTATAAACTACAGTAAATAAAAATTATAGCACTTTAAAATTTAGTAGCTGAGAAACTAATAAATTTTGAAGTAGATAAAACATGCCAGGTTAAAAGACTCGAAAGCGACATACATGATTTTTTTTTTCTTTTCTTTTTATTGTTGGAACTCACTTTATTTATTTTTTAAATTTATTTTAATTGGAGGCTAATTACTTTACGATATTGCAGTGATTTTTGCCATACATACATGAATCAGCAATGGGATCACACATACACGTTTTTAAGTTTTAAATTGAAAGATGGCCTCATAATGGGTAGACTGTGTACTGTCCGATAAGAGCCTGGCATAAATTATGTGTATTGCTTCTATAAAAAGTCTCTTTATTTGCAGCAATAAAATAATTAGAGACAATGTGTCTCCCAGGGTGTGGGAAGCTCTGAAGCCAGACAGAGTTGCACAAGTTGACACACTTGGAATTCCTTGGTTGTGATTGCTAAATAAAAGTCTTAGCTGTTCAGAGTCACAGCAGGCAGTTACTGACCGTGTACCAATCATTGTGCATGCATGTTGGAAACTCATAGCGTGGTATTTAGCTGAATGAGTTTTAGGTTTTGAAATAAGAGATTGACATTTATTTTCAGGTTTTTTGATGAGTATAATCAGTCACCCTTAAAACAGTAGACATCATATATTTAAAGTATCTTCTTCAAAGCTACTTAAAGCATTTTTATAATGACCATTCCATGTAAATATATGATACACCAACAGTTAAACTTGTTACTTGGAGATGCAGTAAGATCCATAAGAACAAGAAATTGTTTTTTCAAGTGAGAAAATGATAAGAAAACTGCACATGATCTGGTTAAAAAAAGTTTTTTTTTCTGACTTTAAGATAGTGAGATGATTATAATAAGCCATTTAATTAAAAGCAGAATATTTGAAACTTAAAGTAGAACAAAAAAGTAATAAAATAATGTATCCCAACAAAATTTTCTCAAAGGTGGATGGGCTCAAAGGTGCAAAATGAAAACTACCCTGTTAAAACGTAAGTTTTCCTAAATATTCTGAGACATTGCTTTAATATTTCAAAATGGGGTAGAATAGCAGAAAAATGAAGTCTGTAAACATGTGGGATAGCAAGTTTATTGAAAACAACTTACAAAAAACACTGTGTAAAAACACAGTGTAAATGGAGATGATGATCTTGGTGCCCTTACTTCCCTGGCAGCCCAGGCTCAACTGTGTTTTGCAGTGTTATTTTTTTCTGTTCTTTTTGGAAGAACAAGGCAAGATGCCAGCATACTTCCACATCTTGTCCAAGACAGAGGCTTATGTATTCGGCATTCAATTACTATTCATTATAAAATGTTTCCAGTCTTCAAGAGGATGTTAGCCTTGTTGCTATGTGAAAAAATGATTTTGCCATACTATATTGTTCGTGTGTAGTCATGATATTACATGATATAATGCACTTTTGTTTGTCCAAAGAAAATAGAAAAAAATAGAATAGTGAAAACCCAAATATGTGCTCATGATAAACACAGCCAGCCACATTAGAATGCTAGACCTCATTTTAAGCTCACCACTCCGTTAAATTGAACTTAGAACATTTTTGCAGGGTCACATATGTTAGATTGTTTCTTTGCTTGGTTAAGTAGATTTCAGGGACTCAGTGGAGTGGTAAAGTCTCCGCTGATGCAGGAGACACTGGAGACATGGGTTTGATCCCTGGGTCAGGAAGATCCCCTGGAGAAAGAAATTTAAACTGCTCCAGGGTTCTTGAGTGAAAAATTCCATGGACAGAGGAGCCTGGCAGGCTCCATGGGGTCGCCAAAGAGCCCAATGAGACTTAGTGACTAAACAGCAACAACAAAATGTTTTCTTAGGGGATGCTGGAATATGGATAATCTGTTAACCACTGAGATGATGCTTTGAAGTTTTATCAGCAGCAGCGTGAGTGTTGTATAACTTTTATTAATGGTGCCTGATCTAAACTAATGATGGGAAAATACACTTGAGTAAATGATAAATTGACCTTTCAGAATAGAGACAGTTGACTGTTATGATGTTTGATGTCCCTTGACTGCTTCCTTGGTTGGAAGATACTTATTGGCTGCATTCAGTCTGGTGCCATCCTGAAATGGTAATTGTCTTTTTAGGTCCTCGGAAGTAAGCTTAATGTAAGAGTAGTAACCAAGAACCAACAGTAACATATCTTTCTAGCCAATGATTTCTTCCTTAAAAATAATAGTGGTTATGATTATGATTGTTTGCTAGGCTCTTATTATGTACTTGACTGTACTTGACACATACTCTATGATTTTATCTGGTCATTGCAACAATCTTACGAAGTGGTATATTAATATTATCCTCATTTTATAAATAGGTAAATTGAAATTTGAAGAGCTTAAGTAACTTGCCTACATAGCAAAACTGGTAGTCTGTTTGACACCAAAACCATTGGTATTATCATTTTTAAAATGAAACTTCTTTGTATTAGAAAATGATACAAGGAAATAACCTGGATTGGCTTGACACCAAAACCATTGGTATTATCATTTTTAAAATGAAACTTCTTTGTATTAGAAAATGATACAAGGAAATAACCTGGATTGGCTTTCTCTATAGTGATTAAAGTTTGTGGAACTTTTAGTTGTTTTATGTTTGTTGTTGTTGTTTTTTGTTTTAACTGGATGCTCTCTCCATCAAGGTTGATTAGATTACCAGAATCATTTTTAGACGTGGATTTTTTCTAAAGCAATACTGAAATTTTAGGTTACCACCTAAAATATCTGGTCTGCTTCTGTCAACTTCCACTCCTTTGCCTTTTGTAAAACTTGTCAGCAGATCCTAAATGAAAGCACCTTAGAGTCATTCCCTCTGGCCCTTGGATCTCATTTACTTGACTTGACGTCCAGATTCGTAGGTGTGTTTTTTTGCTGGGCTCCTCTGTTCCCATTATACCTTTTATAGCTGGGGATGGGGCTGAGTCTAACCACCTGGCTTCTTATCTCTAATTGCTCTTTGCCAGTCCTGGAAAGACCTTAGTTTACCTTTTCTAAATACTCTAAATTCTTGCAACCTCTTATTTTTAAAGCCCTATGCCTGAGGCAGTAAGACTGGAGAGGTTCTCTGTCAACCATGGGCTTAATGTTTGGTGAGGGTAATGGAACTTAGACACAAATATTATTAAATATATAATATAATAAAATTATAGAGTATTTCAGTAGTCATGCAAAAAGGTGCTAGATTATGGTAGTATAGTACTTCTCAGAGTATTCTATCAGAGTAGTGGAAAAATGCACTCTCAGTAGTCTGGAAACATGACCCAAACTGGCTGCCTCAATGGAAGTGACAAGGTTCAAGTTAATTCATATAAATTCTGCTATATTGGAGATATGGTCCTTTTTTAAAAAATGTAAAACAGGATAAAACCTCTTCACTTCCTTCTCTTTAGTTTTCTAATAAAAGTTGCAGTACCAGAAAAATACACTGCAAGTATCCATGGCTTCCGTATGCCTGCTCCTGGCACACTACCCTGGGTGCCATATGGCATGCCAGTGTTTGGTATATGTAAATATCAGCAGCTGTGTTGGCCTAGTTGGATTATTTAGGGTGGGACTTTCTAATTTAGAAAGAAGCCAGTCTTATAGGTGCTGAAAAAGGTGTAAAGGAAGCTCCATGTACTGTCCTCAAGGATAGCCAGCTGCTCTTGTAAAGTACAATCCAGCCTCACAGTGGAACTGTGAGTACTGATTTATTTGAAGGCATTTAAAGGTCACAATAGAGACAAATGGGTGCTTCCAACTTGAAGAATGACTTTGTGGATGTTGAGACAGCAGAAGTTTAGATTCTTTGGTTTAGCTAAAACATTGAAGGTGCAAAGACCAGTTTGAGAAAGAAGATGGCCTTAGAAACGTAGAGGATAGATGACGTGCTTTAATTAGTTAGGTAACAATTTAGTGTGGTGCTTTGAAAGGGAGGTTAAACTAGTTAGATCATGATTTTATTACAAATGTGTTTGTCCTATGATACCAAGAAGGAGCTGATGGAAAAGGGAGGTAAGTTTTAAGAGTTGGAGACAAGCTGATGGGTGACATGAAAAAAAGGTAACGCCAAGCGCTCTTCCAGAGTCATCATCTTGCATAGATACTTCAGGAAGATGAGAAAAAAGAGGACTGGAACACTCAGCGCTTTCCATTACCATATCTGTTGAAAAGGGCATACGGTGTAGATGCCCAGCATACAAGGATTGGGCTAAGGAAGAGGTCATGTGTAGGAACGTAGACCAGGAAGTTCAGGAAAGTGTGCCAGGCCATACCTGAGTTGCTGATATGCTTAGGAAAACTGGTTTTCCATGCTGGGTAGCTCAATATTTTTTAGTTAAGGAAGAGGTCATGTGTAGGAACGTAGACCAGGAAGTTCAGGAAAGTGTGCCAGGCCATACCTGAGTTGCTGATATGCTTAGGAAAACTGGTTTTCCATGCTGGGTAGCTCAATATTTTTTAGTTAAGGAAGAGGTCATGTGTAGGAACGTAGACCAGGAAGTTCAGGAAAGTGTGCCAGGCCATACCTGAGTTGCTGATATGCTTAGGAAAACTGGTTTTCCATGCTGGGTAGCTCAATATTTTTTAGTTAAGTCAAAAAAAGGCAAGGGAGATAGTTCATACATTTTTGCTTGCAATTCCAGCATCCAGACTTAAATTGCCACTCAGGAGTTGCCTACATATAGAAACACAGCTAGTGCTTTTTAAAGAAAACATGAATTGAGCTAAAACAAGGTAGCTAGAGATTGGTTTATCTGTCCTGAAGGGAAGAGTCTGAGGAAGAGTAATCTGAAAGGAGTCAGGAGAGGAACGCTTAGAGCTGGGAAGAGAATCCAGAGAAACTGCAGTTTGTAGTTTCCTTGTGCCCTGCCATCCCCCACCCCTGAGATTTACCCCCAGGGTAGGAAGATGGGTGGTTTATTTCATCCTTTGAACTTTCTGTTTTTAGCTTGGGTTGTAGCAATAGTGCAGTCTTCGTGGTTTTTCGTTTTTAATTTTTATGGAATTTGTAGCTTTATAGAAACTGTGGATAAAATCTGGCCAAGTGTTGGTTCCTGTTTATTGTTTTTTGGCTGGAATCTTCTGGAACTGCTTCCCAGACACATATCATTTATAGGATTACAAACTGTTTGGTCTTCATTAGAGGCCAGCACCACTGTTTATTTTCTTTGAAGTTCTTGTGAAGATAGTAATTTAATACGCTGATTAAATGTTATGCCTACAATGAAAATATTTCATATTCTGCACTTGCTGTCATAACAAACAGTGGTTTAATAGTTAACATTTGTTGAGGACCAGAACTTCCAAGTTTCTATTCTGTACCAGACTGTGTTAAGTTCATTTCATGTAATGGTCATGACATTCTTGTTCTAAGGGATTAGCATCTTCCCTTTGTACGCAAGTAACCTGAGATTCAGAAAAGCTAAGTGCTTCTTCTAAGAATATTGCGGTAAGTGGTGGTCCCTGGATTGGTGTCCATGTCTGAGTCTTGTGCACACTTAGTCCATACAAGAAAGAATGATTGATTTGAAGGAAGGATTTTTACTCGTATCTGAGCATATCCCTCACATAACCGTAATTGCACATTTGGTACCAAAGTGGGCATTTTTAAACTTTGTTCAAATCAGAGCCATAGGAGCGATTCTTATTGACAAGAGGGTCTCATGATATTTTTCCTTATACTTTTAGTCAAGAATTACAACAAACTGAGGAAAATTCCTAAAGAGATGGGAATGGTATGGACCTCTGGCTTTTTTCCATCTTATAATCTAACACTGGAAGTTCTGTGAAAGAATATTAAAAGTATAACTGCAGATATTAAAAGCCAAGGGTTGTTTGGTAATTCCTTGACATATTCTCCTGTGTAATACATGGTCTGTTTTTTATTAAGTGAAGGCCTGCAGTGATCCTCATTCATGTTCCTGGTACCATAATCTTTTCAGTAATTTATCTCTGGTAGATTCTTATGTCATGAATCGTTGGTAGTTGGTGTACACTTTTCCCTTTTGGTCCCTCTGTTCTCTGTGTCTGTTTTGCTTTGGGCACTAATTGTGAAGAGAGAGGAACAATATATACCTACCTTTAAGCAGTTTAGAGAGAAAAGTAAGTGCAAGAAGGCAAAGTGGTTGTCCTTGGAGGCTTTACAAATAGCTCGAGAAAAGAGAAGACAGAGGCAAAGGAGAAAGGTAAAGATGTATTCAGCTGAATGCAGAGTTCCAGAGAATGGCAAGGAGAGCTCAGAAAGCCTTCTTAAGTGAACAATGGAAGGAAATCAGTTCAGTCGCTCAGTCCTGTCCGACTCTTTGCGACCCCATGGACTGTAGCACGCCAGGCCTCCCTGTCCATCAGTAGCTCCTGGAGTTTACTCAAACTCATGTCCATTGAGTTGGTGATGCCATCCAGCCATCTCATACTCTGTCATCCCCTTCTCCTCCTGCCCTCAATCTTTCCCAGCATCAGGGTCTTTTCCAATGAGTCAGCTCTTCGCATCAGGTGGCCAAAGTATTGGAGTTTCAGCTTCAACATCAGTCCTTCCAATGAATATTCAGGACTGATTTCCTTTAGGATGGATTGGTTGGATCTCCTTGCAGTCCAAGAGTCTTCTCCAACACCACAGTTCAAAAGCATCAATTCTTTGGTGCTCAGCTTTCTTTATAGTCAAACTCTCACATCCATACACGATTACTGGAAAAACCATAGCCTTGATTAGATGGACCTTTGTTGGCAAAGTAATGTCTCTGCTTTTTAATATGCTGTCTAGATTGGTCATAAATTTTCTTCCAAGGAGTAAGTGTCTTTTAATTTCATGGCTGCAGTCACCATCTACAGTGATTTCGGAGCCCCAAAAAATCAAGTCTGCCACTGTTTCCACTGTTTCCCCATCTATTTGCCATGAAGTAATGGAACCAGATGCCATAATCTTAGTTTTCTGAACGTTGAGCTTTAAGCCAACTTTTTCACTCTCGTCTTTTACTTTCATCAAGAGGCTCTTTAGTTCTTCTTCACTTTCTGCCATAAGGGTGGTGTCATTTGCGTATCTGAGGTTATTGATATTTCTCCCGGCAATCTTGATCCCAGCTTGTGCTTCATCCAGCCCAGCATTTCTCATGATGGACTCTGCATGTAAGTTAAATAAGCATGGTGACAATATACAGCCTTGACATACTCCTTTCTCAATTTGGAACCAGTCTGTTGTTCCATGTCCAGTTCTAACTGTTGCTTCCTGACCTGCATACAGATTTCTCAGGAGGCAGGTCAGGTAGTCTGGCATTCCCATCTCTTTCAGAATTTTCCACAGTTTATTGTGATCCACACAGTCTAAGGCTTTGTCATAGTCAATAAAGCAGAAATGTTTTTCTGGAACCCTCTTGCTTTTTCGATGATCCAGCGGATGTTGACAATTTGGTCTCTGGTGTCTCTGCCTTTTCTAAAACCAGCTTGAACATCTGGAAGTTCACAGTTCATGTATTGTTGAAGCCTGGCTTGGAGAATTTTGAGCATTACTTGACTAGGCGTGTTGGA
Source organism: Giraffa tippelskirchi (assembly GCF_054371585.1). Taxonomy (NCBI): domain Eukaryota; kingdom Metazoa; phylum Chordata; class Mammalia; order Artiodactyla; family Giraffidae; genus Giraffa; species Giraffa tippelskirchi. The sequence goes on along the minus strand of NC_137285.1, from coordinate 85,603,742 downwards.
GAAGGAAATGGCAACCCAGTCTAGTATTCTTGCCTGGAGAATCCCAGGGACAGAGGAGCCTGGTGGGCTGCCGTCTACGGTGTCGCACAGAGTTGGACATGACTGAAGCGACTTAGCAGCAGCAGCAGCTTACTAGCTTGTGAGATAAGTGCAATTGTATGGTAGCTTGAGCATTCTTTGGCATTGCCTTTCTTAGGGATTGGAATGAAAACTGACCTTTTCCAGTCCTCTGGCCAGTGCTGAGATTTTCAAATTTGCTGGCATATTGACTGCAGCACTTTCACAAGGAAATAGAGGAAAACAATAAAGTGGGAGAGACTAGAGATTTCTTCAAGAAAATTGGAGATGTCAAGGGAATATTAAATGCAAGATGGGCATGATAAAGGACAGAAACGCTAAGGACCTAACAGAAGCCGAAGAGATTAAGAAGAGGTGGCAAGAATGCACAAAAGAATTATCCAAAAACATCTTAATGACCCAGATAACCATGATGGTGTGGTCACTCACCTAGAGCCAGACATCTTGAAATGTGAAGTCAAGTGGGCCTTAGGAAGCATTACTACAAACAAAGCTAGTGGAGGTGATGGAATTCCAGTTGAGCTATTTCAAATCCTAAAAGATGATGCTATTAAAGTGCTGCACTCAATATACCAGCAAATTTGGAAAACTCGGCAGTGGCCACATTACTTGAAAAGGTCAATTTTCATTTCAGTCCCAAAGATACCGAAGAGTGTTCAGACTACTGCACAATTGCACTCATCTCACATGCTGGCAAGGTTATGCTAAAAATTCTTCAATCTAGGCTTCAGCAGTACTTGAACTGCGAGGTTGCAGATGTACAAGCTGAGTTTAGAAAAGGGAGAGGAACTGGAGTTCAAATTGCCAAGATTCGTTGTTTCATAGAGAAAGCAATGGAGTTCCAGAAAAACATCTGCTTCATTGATTACACTAAAGCCTTTGACTGTGTGAATCACGACAAACTGCAGAAAATTCCTAAAGAGATGGGAATGCCAGAACACTTTACCTGCCTCCTGAGAAACCTATATGTGGCCAAGAAGCAACAGTTAGAACTGGACACGAGACAACGGACTGGCTCAAAATTGGGAAAGGAGTATGACAAGACTATATTGTCACCCTGCTTATTTAACTTAAATGCCGAGTATATCATGCAGAATGTCAGGTTGAGTGAATCGCAAGCTGGGATCAAGATTGCCAGGAGAAATAGCAACAACCTCAGATAGGCAGATGGTACAATTCTAATGGCAGAAAGTGAAGGTGAACTAAGGAGCCTCTTGATGAGGGTGAAAAAGAAGAGTAAAAAGGCTGGCTCAAAGCTGACTATGAAAACTGAGATCATGGCACCTGGCCCCATCACTTCGTGGCAAATACATGGAGAAAAAGTGGAAACAGTGACAGATTTTCTTTTCTTGGGCTCCCAAATCACTGTGGATGGTGACTGCAGCAATGAAATTAAAAGATGCTTGCTCCTTGGAAGGAAAACTGACAAACCTAGACAGTGCATTAAAAAGCAGAGACATCAGTTTGCTGGCAAAGGTCCATATAGTCAAAGCTATGGTTCATTATGGTTTTTCCAGTAGTCATGTATGGACGTGAGAATTGAACCATAAAGAAGGCTGAGAGCCAAAGAATTCCTGGTTTCTGATTGTGGTGCTGAAGAAGACTCTTGAGAATCCCTTAGACAGCAAGGAGATCAAACCAGTCAATTCTGAAAGAAATCATCCCTGAATATTCCTTGGAAGGACTGATGCAGAAGCTGAAGCTCCTAGAGCCTGCTTGTTGGAAAAGACCCTGATGCTGGGAAACACTGAAGGCAAAAGAAGGGGGTGGCAGAGGATGAGGTGGTTAGATAGCATCACCGAATCAATGGATATGAATTTGAGCACAGCTTGGCGTGCTGCAGTCCATGGGGTTACAAAGAATCGGATATGACTTATTGACTGAACAACAGCAAGAAGAAGCTGAACACCTCTAACATTATTCAGTTGTTTTGTGGCATTAGAAAGTAAAAGAAATAACTGTGCATTTCTTTTGATGTTTAGGCCATCTAATTAATGCATTTTGCTGCTAGCTTATTCCAGGCTAATAAGTACACCTAGATCACTCTCATGCTCAATACACAGAGTCTTACTAGCTTAGATTTTGTATAGCAGGTAAGGGATTAATTAGATGTCATGCAAAGGTGGCACACTTCCTTGTTTTAATCTCTTTGGGAATTAGCTATGGCATATAGTAGAAAGAGCATCCAATTTTGGAAATAGAAGACCTGTCCAGGTTGGAGTTGACGTCTTAGACCCTGGGCAACTTAAGTTATTACCTAACTTTTCAGAGCTTCAGCCCTCATAGCTTTGTGTGATAGTTAAGGAAAATATGTGAGAACTTTGAATGAGTAAAATGTCTTACCAACACTATTGTTATCATTATTGTAAATGTATGTGAAAGCTCCTTGTAAATAGTCAAACATCTTCTTCCTACCTTGGAAGGTGGACAAGTATATAACTCGTATTTTACATGTGGAAGGTTGGAGCATTTATCCATCTTGCAGAAATTAATGGTTTCAGCGGTTGAGCTCTTGCATAAATGATGGTGAATAACCTAGGTTCATGGATAACTTGATAGAAGGTAAAATAGAGAAAGCACAGCAAGAGTGTCGCAGCATGTAGTGGGAGGTATAAAGGAGGAGATAATGCCAAGGTGGAAGGGATCAGAAAGAGCTTTTTGGAGGAAACAGGGACTTGAGCGAGAGAGAGAGAAGGAGATAGAGAGATCTTGAACGAGAACTTGAGAGAAGACTATCCTTACAAGGTGGAATAATGACATAAATATAAGTACAGAGACTGACTAGTCTGTTTCTGGTGGTAACCAGTCCTCAGCTTGATGTGAATCTTGTTACAGGTTTTTGGATATGTAGGTGGAAGCTGCCTTTTGAAAGCTTCTGGACATTTTGTGAATTTGGCCTCGCCTATTGTATTGTCACATCTTTCAGGTCCCTGTTTTCATTGATTCCTCTGAGAAGCCTTGCACCCTGCACTCAAGCTGGATTGTGCCCTTATTTGCTACTTCTGTATGCAGAGCAGTTGTGGTTAAGTGGAGACTCTGGAGCCATTCTCCCAGAATCGAAATTCTTGCTCTGTTCTTTACTAGCTTGAGCAACCTTGGGGACGTCACTTAAACTCTCTGTGCCTCAGTTCCTTCATCTGTAAAATGGGAGTGATGATACCTACTTCCAGAGGCTGTTGTGACGATTAATGGTTTAATTTACATTAAGTTCTAGGGTGAGTTTCAGGCACATAGTAAGTTCTGTCTGCAGTGATGTTCTTTTTCTTAGCCTCTGTCGGAGGTTTTATCCATTGTCCTCTGATATGATTTATTTACATACCTCATGTCCCAACAGGGCTGTGCCCTTTTGAGAGAAAGACATATTGTTTTTACCTTTGTATACCCTTCATAGTCTGCCTTCTGTACAGTTGTATGAAGATAATAATTCTATGACACATATGTCTGCTCCTGTGAGTCTTACTTAAATCTAATCTCAGAGCAACCAGATTTCAAGAAAAACTGCCTTAGATCAGTTGACTGGCTGGTTGTACTTGTTCTAAGATAAATATAGCTAACATTGTGAAAGTCATTCCATTGATACTTCTAAAGTAACAAGTAACTGCAGCTCTTAAGTGTATGTGTAAGGAGATGTAATTAAATATTTGCCAAGTGTTTTGTATTTCTCTAACGAGGTTGAAGTATTTCTAATGAAATGAAGCTTAAATGTTTCATTAGCATCATCTAATCATGGGTGCTACAGGTTAACTCCTTGATACAAAAACATTGCTGGCTAATTATAGCCTACTGTAATTTCTTCAAAGTTATAATGTGAATACATGTGAAGACACCCTATGCTTAACTTACAGGTTAGGTAAATAGAAAGGGCTGTGGTATGAGTGATAGTCATAGCGTCTTTACTGTGTACAACTCTGACCCCTAGTAAATGGTATTCCTCCCCCTTCACCTTGAATGTAGCCAGGATGGCTCTGGCTGGGATTTTTTCCTTGTTTGTCCTCAAGTTCTAATAGCTGGAAAGAAATAGGGAGCAGGAGACACTCTTGCCTGTACTAGATTCTCTGCTTGTCATATTTTAGACACTCGATCTTTAATTTTTGTTTAAGAGAAATGTAACTCCTATCATTACACAATTTGAGACTTTGAAATTCAACAATAAACTTTAGGAACTGGATTAGGTTTTACATTCAAGGTCCATGTAATCGTATGTGAATCAGTTTTATTTACAAGGACCAGTACTTCTGTTTTGTGCATCTGACTGTTGTTTAGAAACTTTAGACAATTAGGGAAGAGTGTGTTCCATGGAGTGATGTCAGTGAGAGGTGTTGTTCTTTCCAGTTCAGAACTGCACTCTGGGCAATGGAGTCAAGATTAAAAGTATGACCTGGATTCCTCATTTTTCAGATTGATCCATCTGATTGCCAGAAAATATCATAAGATAATGTCGTCATATTTTTTACCTCATTGTTACTTTGGTTTTTGGAAAGTGAGAACAAATAAAAGGAAAATGAGGATCCCAGGCACTTGAAGTCGAAAATAAGTCATTTTTCGAACTTCCCCTGTATTTTTGGAATTAATCTGAACTAGCTGAGAACCATCTTTTCCCGTATACTCCTGTCTCATTACACTTCAAAAAGGATCATTCATGCATTCTTGATTCTATCCAGCACTGAAATAGATGCCCATCCCTCATGCAGAAATACTGGATAATCAGATAGTCTCTGTTACGGCTTGATTGCAGTGCATCAAGAGAGAATTTGAAACTGCAATCAAGAGACTACTTTATTGAGCACTTGCCAAGGTGATCTGAGGCCTACTAGCTGCTAGCTTCATTCCTGAAAATTTACCTTTTCCTTTCTTTTCTGAGACCCTCAGCATGGAAATAGCCAACTCTTTTTAAATGCTTTCGCTATGTGTCAGACACTTTTCTGAGTGCTTCATCTGTATTAACTCATTTAGTCCTCACAGTGACCCTGGGAGATGGGTTCTGTTCCACTTAACAGATGAGATCCAGAGAAGCTATGAAGGTGGCCTGCGGCCATGTCACATTGCCTGGTAGAGGTGGGAAGCCGGCCCACGTCATCTGCCACTGGAGCCCGTACTCTGGATTGATGGTGGGCTCCTGTGTTCTTCCAGATGGGAATCTGTACAGTGTCCTCACTGAGAGCTCAGTGAAAAGATGAAGCAGCTTGCCTTTCTCAGTCAAGAAGCAAGGCCACGGGAAGCAAAGAATGGTCGTGGAAGACGTGTTCTTTTGTAAGGGTTTGTGTCAGGAGTTGCTTAGGACAGAGCTTCCAGGTAGCCCCTTGAGTTTGCAGGGGAACGCACAGGAACTTGTGATGATGGGAGAGAAGGAAGGCTGTCTGTTCCAAGATTCCTGAGCTTCTTGATCCACCCGTATTACACACTGCCCCTTCTCTGCTATAGGAATTCCATCTGTGACTTCAAGTCCAGTTTAGCATAAGGCCTATTATACATTATAGGTAGAAAAATAAATACGTACTACGTGGAACACTTTTCCCAAAGTCTCAGGGAGAGTGCCCGCACACAGCTTGGCTGAAAAATTATCCTAGGAGTCTGATTTGTTGTGTGTGTGTGTCTTCTCAGAACATTTGATATAGGTGTTGTGATTTCTTTACCCTTAGCCAGAGCTATGCAACATCAGGTAACTGCATACCTTTGCACACATGGCCCCTTCTGTCTGGTGTGGGCATGCTCAGTCGCTTCAGTCGTGTCCCACTCTTTGCAACCCCGTGGACTCCTCTGTCCATCCATGCCCTCTCCAGGGGATCTTCCCGACCCAGGGATTGAACCTGAGTGTCCTGTAGCTCCTGCATTTTAAGGTGGATTCTTTACTGCTGAGCCACTAGGGAAGCCCGTTTCTGTCCGAAAAACCACTTGACTGTCTCACCTTTTGAGCTGAGCTTGAATGACAACAATTGATGACATTTATTAAGTTGCCTCGGAGAAGGAAATGGCAGCCCATTCCAGTATTCTTGCCTGGAGAATCCCGTGGACAGAGGAGCCTGGTGGGCTACTGTCCATGGGGTCGCACAGAGTCGGACCCAACTGAAGCGACTTAGGATGCATGCATGCATTGGAGAAGGAAATGGCAGCCCACTCCAGTATTCTTGCCTGGAGAATCCCAGGGACAGAGGAGCCTGCCGGGCTGCCGTCTGTGGGGTGACACAGAGTCGGACACGACTGAAGCGACTTAGCAGCAGCAGCAGCATTAAGTTGCCTAGTATGTAGCAGGCCCAGACCTGACTTCATGTTTATAACAACCCCTGAGATACACATTCCTCCTCTGTTGCATAGGTAAGACAAACAGGCCTTGTGAAGGGTGAGTGATTGCCCAGGGCCTCACAGCCAGGGGGTGAGGTCTAGTTCTGATGAAGCCTTTGTCTTCCTCATTGACTAACAATCCACTAAGGAGGCTCTTTCCAGTTTTCTTCCTGAGAACCCAAAGCAGGGCCATTCTTAAGCTGGTAGACAGACCTTTCCGTTCCATTAAATTCAGAATACTTCTTAGGTAGAATGTGCAGCTGGCCACAAAATTCTGTCCCTCTTTTGGGGAGAGGTGTTAGTCTGTGAGTATAATACCCTCTTTCCAGAGCATGATTTATTTTTTCAAACAAGATTTAAAAAAATTGCAGTCTCTCTTGTGTATGCGCGCGCGTGTGTGTGTTAAAAGCCTCTCTGAGGCTCAAGGCCTATGGTCTTCAGAACCATCACTGGTGGGGGTGTTGGTAATTTCTTGGTTCACATGTTTGGAGACCTAGTCTCCTGTGGGTCCTTTCTGTGATTGGTGAGTGGGCTTGAGATTTCTGAGTGGTGGGTATCACAGTAAGCCTTGGTATCAGGCCTGGACTCCAAGCCACAATTCTTCTCTTAAAGCAAAAAAAAAAAGGATTCCAACATTAGTTACAGTGGTAAGGAGGACTTTACTCAGGACTTGCTGTAGATGTCAAGAGTGTTACAGTAGGGGAGAGGGTTCAGGTTCAACTCTGAATGCAGCAAGAACAAATGAGGATTTATACAGCCAAGGAGCCCGCTGAGTGGTGGGCCCAGTCAGTGGATGGAAAATCACTAAGAGGAGAAGGCATGAAGGGTTGGTGGGTTCTTGGTGGACACAGGTCGAGGACTTCAGCTTCAGAGGTGGGGGTGAGGAACTTGATCAAGTATCTAGTCGGGAATCTGTCTACACTGACTTGGCAGAATCTGTGCTAAAACTAGGATAGGGAGGACTCCCTGTGAGGACAGACAGGGAGCCCAGGTAGAGGCCTGGACATGAAGGAGGCTCCAAGGAGCCTGACTGAAGATGGGTCAAGGAGGGGGTCTTTGTCAGGTGTGACTGCTTGAGTTAAATGTTAAGCATTCAAGGTGGCAGATGTGAACCCCTGGAAGATAACATTCAATGAAGTGTAGAGTGATGGCCGTTTCCACTGTGAAGTCTTCTTTTGAAATCAGAATAAAACTTCACCAAATTACCTTAAGACGCATGAGATGCCTTTGTACAGAAAATCGACTTTGTGAGTAATATGGATATATGTTCCTCTTACGTTTCTTATAGGCAGAAATCACACATATGTGGTGTGTTCCCATCTGTTCACCTTCCTGCATTGCATATTGTTTGATGGATAATAGCTATGCTCAGAATCTGCCTGCAATGCAGGAGACGTGGGTTTGATCCGTGGGTTGAGAAGATCTCCTGGAGAAGGAAATGGCAACCCATTGCAGTACTCTTGCCTGGGAAATTCCATGGGCAGAGGAGCCTGGTGGGCTACAGCCCATGGAGTCACAAAGAATCAGACAGGACTTAGCGACTAAACCACCACCACCAGAGTGACTTCTAGAAAAATGAGTTTTCCTACTGGCACAGACTTCTGTGAAGGATTAGCATGGATGATCACACTAACCCTGAGAGGAGGGATCTTTAAAGCTGCCCTGATGCTGCACTGTCAGATTGATTTATTTTTAATTTTATTTAACAAACATAAATAGTGCTTATTGTCGGACTCAGTTCTAAACGCTTTGCAAGTGTTATGTTAATTAATCCTCAAAAGAACCCTAGAAAGTGGTTATGCCACTCTTGTTCCCTCTTAATAGATGAGGAAACAGAGGCCCAGAGGAGTTTAGAAAATTTGCCCAAGGTCACATAATGAGTAAATGGCACGACTTGGATTTCAACCCAGGCTGCCTGGCTCCAGCGTCTGCATTCTTAGTCTCCGTTAGGTTTCATCCTAGGCTTTTGCCTCCCAGGGATTCACTTCTCATTATTCTGGGCTTTTCTTTATTCTCTCCATGAATAAAGAATAATTCTTCTTATGGATTTAGTTACTCTCTGGACTTTGTTCAGACTGAAGTCAGGACTGAGGAGTATGTTTAACATGAGGTCTCCTATAAATCACAAGGTTATTTGTAAACAACTTTTCAGGTGCACTTTCAACTTAGGAGAATGTGTTTATTGGTAAAAACATATTCCCTGTCTCCTCCACAGTCTGTGTGGAATAACATCAGTGACACTTTCTAATCAAAGATTCGATGCTTTTTTCCCCAACTAGTAACCCCAGTAGAATTCCTTCCTCCTTTTTTTTTTTCAAACGTAAATGGTCCATTTGTAGTGAATGGTAATTCCTTGATAAAGACTTTGGGAAATTGACTTCCAGATCATGCACAACTAGCACCAAAACGTTCTTAAAGGGGCAGATCTCCTTTGGAAGTAGAACAGATCTAATCCCTAATGCATTTCTTTTGTAGTCTCTTTAAATTCTGTTTAAATTTGTCAAGCTGGTATTGAAAAAGATTCTAGTTAATATAGCATTAGCAGCAAAGTTATATAAATACATGTGAAAAATCTTGAATATTTCATGGTATCTTCACCTTAGGATTTTTTTAAAACTTTTTTTTGTAAACTTTTAATTACAGATCTGTCTATAGCAGTACAGAAATTTTCCCAGTCGCTGCAGGATTTCCAGTTTGAATGTATTGGTGATGCTGAAACAGATGATGAAATTAGTATCGGTAAGTACTGCTGTTTTTTAATATCTTCAGTAATAATTTTAAAAGTCTTACTTCAGATAATAACTTCATTGAAATCAAACAGATAACACACCCATATTTGACTAAATATGGCAAATATTCTGACTTTGATAGAAGTGTAAGGGTGATTTTTGGTTTCTGTGGAAGAGTGTTATAAATTGCTTTAAAGTTGAGGTCTGTGGTTTTCTCCATAAGGAAATTAGTCATTCTATAATTCAGCTCAGCCCTTTGAGAAGATGTGGATAACACTGTTTTTTGTTTGCCTAAAAGTGAATCATTCAGGGAATTCCTAGGCGGTCCAGTGGTTAAGACTCCTCGTTCTCACTGCCAAGGGCCTGGGTTCAATATCTGGTCTAGGAACTAAGATCCCATGGCAGCGGGTTGTGCAAAAAAAAAAAAAGAAAAAGGAAAACAAAAGTGAATCATTCATTCAAACAAATACATACTGGTTATCTACTATTAAATATACAAGGTATTGGTTTAAGAATTATCTCACTTTTTTTTAACTTACTACTGATTTCTCTTTTAACTTCAGTATTTCTTTATAAAGAAAAAAATCTCAGTCATGACGTATTAGCCAGTATTAGTGCAGGACAGAGAACGTTACTGGGATCAGGAGACTTGGGGCCAATCTGGTTTTGCCTCCTGTTTGGCAGCCCAGCCCTGGTGCCCCTTCCCGAATCCAGTGGTTTCATTTTCCGTTAGTGGAAAGGTTGGGTTTCGTGATCTCAAGTGTTATCTGTAGCTGAGTTTTTACTGGTTGAAGGTCTGATTCATGTAGCATTCTTTCCCCCACATTTTAACAATCTGTACTTGTCAATTTGCAGACATGGGGTCACTCTGCAGGCTGGATTAGAGTCAGGCAGTCAGCTGTGCCGAGTTGCTTCGGTCATGTCCGGCTCTTTGTGACTCCGTGGACTGTAGCCCGCCAGGATCCTGCGTCTGTGGGATTTTCCAGGCAGTCAGGAGACTGTATAAAATATGTGTATACATTTTAGAGAATAATACATCAAGTGTATTCACATTCCAGATAAAAATAGAATATTATAAGGATTTACAATAGATTCCTGAACTGTAATGTGTATATGATACACCTGGTGATCTCATTAAATGCTGACTGTGATTCAGAAGGGCTCAAGTGGAGTGTAGTTTCTGCATTTCTTGCACATTTGAAGGCTGGTCCACGGGCCTCTCTTTGAGTAGCAGGACTTTGAAATGCCTGACAAGCTTCTCCACAATCTTATTTCTCTCCTTCTTCTGCCTTTTCCTTTTATAGTTTTGTCAGGTATATACGTATTTCTCAATATTTTTGTTTTCGAAAATCTAAAGTATCAAGTCCAAACCCCACTATGAAAGGAAAGGGCTCTCAAGGAAAGAAGTGCCAGAAGATTTTCTGATTCCTTGGGTGGCTTTGGCTTGTGACAGTCACGAAAGTCCCTTCTGGAGAAGTCACCTGCCCGGTCCGCAGACACGCTGCTCCTGCTGTGGGGTTCACGTCCTATGGGCCCCGCCTGGCCAGGCTGGGCTCTTGCAGAGGCCCGTGCCGGGCAGTCGATGATTTGCCCGCCCCTTTAGGAACATTGGGTACTCAGGGGGTGTGGAGGTGGCTGGTGTTAGGATCACCAGGGGCCCCCTCTGCCCTCAGGTTTGTGGAGGAGGGTGGCTGAGCCTGACTTGGTGGAGGTGTAGGTAGGGAGCCTCTCAGGAGGGAGAGGGCTGCCACGTGGACCCCAGGCCACGTGACTTCCTCCTGTTTACAGGACGAGCGGCGCAGGGCGCCTCAGGGGTCACGTGACACCCACAGCCAGAACGATGGCGTCACCCTGTGAGTCGCTTCCTGATGTCGATAGCATAAGTGTCTAGCCCCCAACATAGGTTTTGTGCCACACGCCTCATCAGACAAAAGTTTAGATTGTATTACTAAAATGTTAATATAGTAGCATTATTATTTAGAGAAAAGAAAGAACACCCACATACCCATATAATGGCAATTATTTCCACTTAGTAATGAGACTGTAAAAAGCAGAGACATTATTAACAAAGGTCCATCTAGTCAAAGCTATGTTTTTTCCAGTAGTCATGTATGGATGTGAGAGTTGGACTATAAAGAAAGCTGAGCTCCGAAGAATTGATGCTTTTGAACTGTCCTGTTGGAGAAGACTCTTGAGAGTCCCTTGGACTGCAAGGAGATCCAGCCAGTCCATCCTAAAGGAAATCAGTCCTGAATATTCATTGGAAGGACTGAGGCTGAAGCTGAAACTTTGGCCACTTGATATGAAGAACTGACTCACTGGAAAAGACCCTGATGCTGGGAAAGATTGAAGACAGGAGGAGAAGGGGATGACAGAGGATGAGATGGTTTGATGGCATCACTGACTCAATGCACATGAGTTTGAGCAAGCTCTGAGAGTTGGTGATGGACAGGGAAGCCTGGCCTGCTGCAGTACGTGGGGTCACAGAGTTGGACATGACTGAGCTACTGAACTGAACTGAATGAGGCTGTAAAGTGCAAGAAGACAGAGGCCAGATCTTTTCCTTTTTTTTTTTCTTTCAGTCATTTCACTTTAGCACCTGATCCAGGGTCTGACTCTTGGTAAATTCTTGGTTAAATTGTTGAATAAATGACATATTTTCCCTTATAAACTTTTATTTTGTTCATTTATGTGTATATTTCTCTAATATAGCTATATATAGTTATACTGCATATAGCTATATATTATATACAATTTATTTCTTCTTTATAAAGAGAATTATAGCAAATACTTCTGGATTTTTATAGGTATTATACTTTTTAATTTTATGATTTTAAAATATTACATAGGTTTTTATACATGAGTTTTTGAAATACTCTCTTTAGTATACTCAGGTTGCTTCTAATTGATCTTTTACTTGTTAACTGTACAATAAATACATTTCTTCATAATTTCCATTAAGCTTCTTACTTATAAAACTTTCTTGAAGTCACATGGTGTAACAGCAGAGGTAGGGTATTTTAATCACTACGCTCTTTAACTGTGAAGGCGGGTCGATGGTAGGCAATTTCCCCCGGTCATGGTGAACTTGATATCTCAACTGTGCTCTGTCTCTTTCCACTTTGACTGAATAGATGTTATTATTTTGGCTCTTGCAGTTTAGATTGGAAAGGTGTGAACTGATCAGTATGTGAAGGCTTATGATTGTTCAGTCGCTAAGTCATGTTCGACTCTTTGTGACCCCATTGACTAGTCTGCCAGACTCCTCTGCCCATGGAATTCTCCAGGAGAGAATACTGGAGTAGGTTGCCATGCTGTCCTCCAGGGGATTTTCCTGACCCTGGGATCCAACCTGCGTCTCCTGGATTGGCAGGCAGATTCTTTACCACTGAACCACCAGGGAAGTGAAGACTGTGATAAGCAATGAATATTAAGTTCCAATGCTTTCAGGGCTTTTTGGAATTAGGTCCAAGCTGGGCGAGTGGAAGGTGAATACTGTATAGGGGAAAGATGTTATTGCTCGCTATTTTTAAATCAGGAGACTTATTTAGCTCCTACTGGGAATGTGATTTAAACACCAGTGCTTTGATAGGAAAACCTAACTTAGAGCACAGAGATTTATAAACAAAAATTATTTCTGAAACAACTATTGTAAAAATATAGATACATTCCCATATCCTCACCATCCAGCACTTTTTATCCTTTTACTGCACCACCAAATGCACTGTAAATAGTTAAAAATAACTGGTATATAATAAAAAATAAAAGACTGTGAGGCTAACACAAGCTGTTGTACCAAGGACAGTGATCTAGGAATGTATCCCTGAGGGTAATGGGTAAGGCTGGTGTCCATGGAGTGCCAGACCTATCCTTACCTTCATCAGCTTCAGTTCCACATAGGAAGATACAAAGTTTCAGCTGTCTTGAAAACAGCCTGTTGAAGCCCCAGTTTCAGATTCTTCTTTATTCTTCTGACTTAATGAAAGAGGAATGAAGTGGGAACAGCTGTGAAGGTTCGGGCTGAGTAATAGTCACAATATCCTCAGCCAGAGCAGCCTTGAGACTTACCAATGATGTAACCACTGCAAACACTGACTTACAAAAAAAGCTCATCTTTTATCAGCAAGCAGTGTCTCTGCAAAATAACTCATAAAGACATTTGCAAACTTTTCTGTGTACAAGTTCTGGTGGTGAGAGTGGGTGGAAGGTGAGTAAGATGTCTGCTTTCAGTGTGCTTACAGTAGAATAAGGTGAAAAACAGATTTTGAGCAAAGTAAAGTAATGCTCAAAATTCTCCAAGCCAGGCTTCAACAATACATGAACCGTGAACTTCCAGATGTTCAAGCTGGTTTTAGAAAAGCCAGAGGAACCAGAGATCAAATTGCCAATATCCGCTGGATCATCGAAAAAGCAAGAGAGTTCCAGAAAAACATCTATTTCTGCTTTATTGACTATGCCAAAGCCTTTGACTGTGTGGATCACAATAAACTGTGGAAAATTCTGAAAGAGATGGGAATACCAGACCATCTGACCTGTCTCTTGAGAAACCTGTATGCAGGTCAGGAAGCAACAGTTAGAACTGGACATGGAACAACAGACCGGTTCCAAATAGGAAAAGGAGTACGTCAAGGCTGTATATTGTCCCCCTGCTTATTTAACTTCTATGCAGAGTACATCATGAGAAACGCTGGGCTGGAAGAAACGAAAGCTGGAATCAAGATTGCCTGGAGAAATATCAGTAACCTCAGATATGCGGATGACACCACCCTTATGGCAGAAAGTGAAGAAGAACTAAAGAGCCTCTTGATGAAAGTGAAAGAGGAGAGTGAAAAAGTTGGCTTAAAGCTCAACATTCAGAAAACTAAGATCATGGCATCTGGTCCCATCATGTCATGGGAAATAGATGGGGGAACAGTGGAAACAGTGGCTAACTTTATTTTTCTGGGCTCCAAAATCACTGCTGATGGTAACTGCAGCCATGAAATTAAAAGACGCTTACTCCTTGGAAGGAAGGCTATGGCCAACCTAGATAGCATATTTAAAAGCAGACACATTACTTTGCCAACAAAAGTCCGTCTAGTCAAGGGTATGGTTTTTCCATTGGTCATGTATGGATGTGAGAGTTGGACGGTGAAGAAAGCTGAGTGCCGCAGAATGGATGCTTTTGAACTGTGGTGTTGGAGAAGACTCTTGAGAGTCCCTTGGAGTGCAAGGAGATCCAATCAATCCATCCTAAAGGAGATCAATCCTGGGTGTTTATTGGAAGGACTGATGTTGAAGCTGAAACTCCAATACTTTGGCCACCTCATGCGAAGAGTTGACTCATTGGAAAAGACCCTAATGCTGGGTAGGATTGGGGGCAGGAGGAGAAGGAGATGACAGAGGATGAGATGGTTGGATGGCATCACTGACTCGATGGACATGGGTTTGGGTAGACTCTGGGAGTTGGTGGTGGACAGAGAGGCCTGGCGTGCTGCGATTCATGGGGTCGCAAAGAGTTGGACACGACTGAGCGACTGAACTGAACTGAACTGAAGGAAAAAGAGAGTGCTGTTATTGTATCAGGGTCACAAGTGAACCTGTGCAAGCTGTTCCGGGAGTTTGTGAGACACGTAGGCCTGTGTCTGTCCCGTAAATCAGACCCACTCTTCAGCTGTCCCTGTCTGCTCCCACCCTTCTGGCAGTGTGCTTGCCGGTTTGTTTGTTTGTTTTCTTGGTGCCAGTGAGACATTGCTGGCTTGGAAGGAAGCAAATTGGGATTAGTGGTCTGGGACCCAGTGGGGAATTCCTGTGGCTCGCAGAGCAGGTCAGTTGTTTCCAGAACTGAAGTCCCAAGCAGCATAGCGTCCTGCACTCTACTTGGAGCACCTCCTTCTCACCCTAGAGCAGCAGGAAACCAGTCTTCCTCCCTCCTCTAAAGATGGTCTAGCTGCCTCTGAGCATTTGATTTCTTCCTTTTATCTGCCCCCACGGTGCTGGCCCAATGGGAGGCCATCCAGCTTAAGTTCCAGCAGCTGTTCTAATTGCCCACTTTTTATGCTGCTTTGTTTTTCTGGACTGAGGAAAGATGCTGAGTTAGGAATAAGTTAGGAATTGATTAGCTGGACACTTGGGGCTTAGAAACGGATGATGGAGGGGAGAAGAGTGATCACAAACTGGCCTAAGAGTCGGTGCTCCTCAAATAATATATTTGGTTATATATGGTTAGTTGTTGTTTAGTCTCTCTTTGGGACCCCAGGCTCCTCTGTCCATGGGATTTCCCAGGCAAGAATACCAGAGCAGGTTGCCATTTCCTTCTCCAGGGGATTTTACTGGACCAGGATTTGAACCTGTGTGTCTTGCATTGGCAAACAGATTCTTTACCACTGGGGCAGACTGGATACAAAATGTATCTATTAACCATAATTATATAGAAGATAATAGTTGCTGCATTAATCCTGGTACATACATGCAAATTGACAATGTTACGTGTCCATCCCTAAAACCTTACTAGTAGTTAATAAAATACTCTACAGAACATAAAAACACTATCCTTTTGAAAACTCTATAGTGGTTCATTCTAGCAAGTAGAAGCTCAAAGATATTACTATGAATCTGTCTGAGGTGGTGGTTTTTACTCAGTTAATTTAGCACCTTACAGTATGTGATAATAAAGGGCTGTAAATCTTAGTGTATCCCTTCAGAATTTATGTCCCTACCAAGTTTGGGGCTTGCAAGTGACTATTTTTTTTTTTCTGTGTACTCAGTGCCTATAGTTTGAAAACACTTTTAACCAAGTCTTAAAAGAAGTCTATATTAAAAACAAAATCAACTATTGTTAGTTATGCTGAACCAGTGCCAGTAAAAATATTAGTCATTAATATGAGGCAAAGCTCATTCATTCTATGTAATCTTGGAAACTATTGGAAAGTCCAGTTGTGGTTTGTCATAAACAGCTTGGTTAGTGATGTTCTGTGATGGCCTATTGTAGTGCTCAGGAAAGTCCTGGCCCCTATGACCTTTGCACTCAAGAGATTAAACATTTACCAAGAAGTAGAGTCAGTTTGCTAGTAAATATTTTAGGTGGGGACTTACTCCTTTAGACCCACCTAAGGAGAAAATTCCTGTGGTGGAGTCAGGCAACATCCAACCTCTTGTCAACTAAGGTTATTGCTCTTTACTCTGAGTGTAGAAATGAGGCCATCAAGTAGGTGATTCAGATCAAAATACACTTCATGATAATTGTCCAGATAGTTCTGACATAACTCATGTGTTTGTGTTCAGGTCTCTGTTTTGAGTGCAGATATGCAGACATAGCAATAATAGTGGTGAGTGCTTAATAGTTCTTAGAATGAAGAGCATAATATATTTTTTAAAAGCCCTTTTACATGGAAATCTACATGTAAATCATATGTGTACATATTGACAGATGGTAACTTGAACCCTTAAGTTTTCTATACTGAATTGGCTGGAGAGTGCCTTATGTTTTGAATTCTGTCTTTAGGAGACTACATTGAAAGGTAAGATTATAGGAGACGAATTTAAAATACTGAATTTTTATGTCACAGGGACTTTATTGTATCTTCCTGGCAAACAGTGCTTTACCCAGGTGCAAATATTTGTTGTTAGATTACCTTTCTGAAGCTGAGTGTGCACCAGTGTAATACAGTGATTAAGTGAAATCTCCCAAGAACACAAACGGAAGCCTGAGACTGATCATTAATGCCTTCTTGTAGGGTGTGAAGTAGAAGACATTTTTCAGGGAAGTATTTGAAAATTATTTTCATTTTCCTTGTTAGAAGAATTGTGCTTAGTTACTCAGTTGTGTTGGATTTTTTGCAACCCCATAGATTGTAGCCTGCCAGGCTCCTCTGTCCATGGGATTCTCCAGGCAAGAATCCTGGAGTGAGTAGCCGTTCCCTTCTCCAGGGGATCTTCCAGACCCAGGGATTGAACCCAGGTCTCCTGCATTGCAGGCTGGGGGAAAATGCATAGGTCTT
The DNA here is from genome assembly GCF_054371585.1 of Giraffa tippelskirchi. Classification (NCBI taxonomy): domain Eukaryota; kingdom Metazoa; phylum Chordata; class Mammalia; order Artiodactyla; family Giraffidae; genus Giraffa; species Giraffa tippelskirchi. The sequence continues at coordinate 85,586,677 of NC_137285.1, read as the reverse complement.
TTATCAAAAAATCTTTTCCTTTGAGAATGCATCTGTTAGGTCTCATGTAAAGGTAATGTTTGATCCAGTTTTCCAAGCGGTAAACAAGAATATGATCTAGGGTGGGAGGTATGGCAAACAGTTTTCTTTGTGTGTTTTTGAGAGGCTTCCTTTATAGGATAGAAACACTTTGAGAAATAGTAGCTTATATTTCAGGTTAAAAAGGATTAGTATATTTATAAATCTCAGGAAATGCACTTAATAAAATAAAAAATAAAATCATAAATGATTTTAGCTAAGAAAAAAACACACCTGTTTTCTTCAAGTTAAACTAATAAAATTCAGTTATTAACTACTAAATTGAAAATGCTTCTGTAAAGATTTTCCTCAGAATTCAGTTATGAGCTGCAAATCATCATCCATAGCGATCACTACTGTCGTTGGTCTGATGATGGCAGGATGCATAAGGTAGTGTGTGGCCTGAAGCTTCTTGGGCATCTCTTAGGAAAAAGTTAGCAAACCAGAGACAATGCCATTACCAACCACAACTGAACTCTTAAAAGAAAAAAAAGACCTGTGATTTTGTTAAATTCTAGGAAACAAATTACCTTCTCATTTGCTGAGTCAAAAGAAAATCCATCAGTTATTACAAACCTTCATTACAACCTACTTAAATGTGGTTATTTAAATCAGGAAGTCCTCTATTAAAGTGGAACATTTCCAAATGCCTAAGTTGTTTATATAAATAACATTTTCTTTTGAACTCTGTGGAGAAAGCATATTTGACTTTTTATGGGTCTCAGTTGGACAATGGAATTATTGTTTTCCATTTTCTTTTACCACCCTTATTTTTGCACCCACGCAGAAACCACCCACAATTAAGGATTGAAACAGCTGGGAAAGTTGCACATTTCAGGTGGAGTTCCTGTCTTTAAAAAAACATGCCATTTGAGAGAGATGTTTTCATCATATTATCTCTGTATTTTAAAGAACTTTATTTGATTTCTTTTGAAATTCAAAGGCTTAGATTGTTTTTCCAGAATCTGAAATTAAAAAAAAGAAGCTTATCATGTTAAAAGTCATGTCTGAAAGAAAAAAGAAATTGTCTTTTAATTTATTGATATACATTAGAACCCCTTTCTGTCTTCTATCATTTGTTCTACTAAACAAAAAGTGGTTGGCTTTTTCACAGAAAACTCAAGACTCATCTTCTCCAGCAAATTATATGCTCTTTGTGGTTAGAAAGTTTTCTCACATTTAGATTCCTGCAAAAATTCTTTAGCACCTTATTTGTAGCAGAAGCTTAGTAAATATTTATTGCATAAAAATCCACCTGGAAAACCTAGTGTTTATAGAAACAAATCACTTTTAGGTACGTAAGTAAAATTTTAGGATCATATGTTAAAAAATAAAATATATACTTATTTCTGTATATCTAAATGATTCTTTTCAGCATGGTAATAAACTAAATTTTGAGAGGGAAAATAGTTCATATATAGTCATCCCTCAGCATTCACAAAGGGTTGGTTTCAGGAGCTTTTGTGGATACCAAAATTCTTAGAAGGTGGGAGGAGGAGAAGGGGACGACAAAGGATGAGATGGTTGGATGGCATCACCGACTTGATGGACACGAGTTTGAGCAAGCTTCTGGAGAAGGAAATGGCAACCCACTCCAGTATTCTTGCCTGGAAAATCCCACGGACAGAGGAACCTGGTAGGCTACAGTCCATGGGATCGCAAAGAGTCAGACATGACTGAGCGACTTCACTTCCTTCCTTCCTTCCTTCCTTCCTCCCTCCCTCCCTTCCTTCCTTCGAGTTGTTGTTGTCGGGAAGCCTGTTGTCCTGCAGTCCATGGGGTTGCACAGAGTCAGACACAACTGAGTGACTGAACTGTGCTAACTGTGCAAAACTCCATATCAGCAAGCAAAACTTAAGTTTCCATGCTGGCGCTCCCAGAAAATAAGGTCTAGGTGAACCAATCACCTCTGGCTTGCTCAGCACAAATTACTTACCAATTTCTAAAAATTCCCTTTGCTCCATATAAGGAAGCTGGTGTGTGTGCATGCTAAGTCATGTCCAACTTTTTGCAGTCCCATGGACAGTAGCCCACCAGGCTCCTCTGTCTACGGAATTTTCCAGGTAAGAATATTGGAATGGGGTGCCACTTCCTCCTCCAGGGGATCTTCCTGAAGCAGGGACACATCTCTTGTGTCTCCTGCATTGGCAGGCGGATTCCTTACTACTGTGCCACCAAGGAAGCCCCCTTTATTATAAGGAAAGTAATCAGCAAACCTCTAATCACCCTGAAATAAGCCTTTTTTAAGTCATGTCATCCTAAAGAAAAGATACTGCTACCAGTTTATCCTTGAGTTTGTACACTCCATGAGGGCAACAGCTTTGACTGCTCTTTCACCACCAGGTCACTGGGGATGGGCACAGAGCTGGTCGCCCAACAGGTGGTCAACAAACATTGAATAAATGAGAGAATATTAAAACATTTAGCTCTGGTCTAGATATTTACAAATATTAAGATATTTGTTCCAAATCATTCTCAATTATATGCAAAGGCTGCATATATGTCTGTGTTATATTTGTGAATAAACCCAGTTGACTCCCTGTATCCACGGGTTCAGCATCCTCAGTCAGATTCAACGTGAACTGAAAATGCTTGAGGAAAAAAAATTCCAAGATGTTTCAACAAGCAAAGCCTGAATTTGCCACTTGCTGGCAACTATCTATATAGCATTTACATCATAATTACAACTACTTGCATAGCGTTTATATTGTGTTAGGTATTATAACTAAGCTAGAGATAACAAAGTATATACACAGAGGACTGTGTAAGTTACATGCAAATACTACACCACTTTACATAAGGGGCTTTATTTTGGAGCCCCCAAAATAAAGTTTCTCACTGTTTCTGTTGTTTCTCCATCTATTTACCATGAAGTGATGGGACTGGATGCCATGATCTTAGTTTTCTGAATGTTGAGTTGTAAACCAACTTTTTCTCTCTCCTCTTTCACTTTCATCTAGAGGCTCTTTAGTTCCTCTTCGCTTTCTGCCATAAGGGTGGTGTCGTCTGCATATCTGACATTACTGATATTTCTCCTGGCAATCTATATTCCAGCTTGTGCTTCATCCAGCCTGGCAGTTCACATGATATACTCTGCATAGAAGTTAAATAAGCAGGGTGACAATATACGGCCTTCTCATACTCCTTTCCAAATTTGGAGCCAGTCTGTTGTTCCAGGTCTGGTTCTAACTGTTGCTTCTTGACCTGCATACAGATATCTCAGAAAGCAGGTCAGGTTGTCTGGTACTCCCATCTCTTGAAGAATTTTTCACAGTTTGCTGTGATCTACATAGAAAAAGGCTTTCGTGTAGTCAATAAGGCAGAAATAGATGTTTTTCTGGAAATCTGTTGGTTTTTCTATGATCCAGCAGATATTGGCAATTTGATCTCTGATTCCTCTGCCTTTTCTAAATCCAGCTTGAACATCTGGAAGTTCACGGTTCATGTACTGTTGAAGCATGGATTGGAGAATTTTGAGGATTACTTGGCTAGCACATGAGATGAGTGAAATTGTGCAGTAATTTGAACATTCTTTGGCATTGCCTTTCTTTGGGATTGGAATGAAAACTGACCTTTTCCAGTCCTGTGGCCACTGCTGAGTTTTCCAAATTTGCTGGCATATCGAGTGCAGCACTTTCACAGCATCATCTTTTAGGATTTGAAATAGCTCAGCTGGAACTCATCACCTCCATTGGCTTTGTTTGTAGTGATGCTTCCTAAGGCTCACTTGACTTTGCACTCCAGGATGTCTGGCTCTAGGTGAGTGATCACACCATTGTGGTTATCTGGGTTATTAAGACTTTTACTGTATAGTTCTTCTGTGTATTCTTGCCACTTCTTAATATCTTCTGCTTCTGTTAGGTCCTTACCATTTCTGTCCTTTATCGAGCCCATCTTTGCATGAAATGTTCCCTTGGTATCTCTAATTTTCTTGAAGAGATCTCTAGTCTTTCCTATTCTGTTGTTTGGGTTGATCACTATTTCTTTGCGTTGATCACTTAGGAATACATTCTAATAAGCCTTGCTATTCTTTAGAAGTCTGCATTCAAGTGGTTATTTATTTCCTTTTCTCCTTTGCTTTTTGCCTCTCTTCTTTTCTCAGCTATCTGTAAGGCCTCCTCGGACAACCATTTTGCCTTTTGCATTTTTTTTCCCTTGGGGATGGTCTTGATCTCTGCCTCCTGTACAATGTCATGAACTTCTGTCCATAGTTCATCAGGCACTCTATCAGATCTAATCCCTTGAATCTATTTGTCACTTCCACTGTATAATCATAAGGGATTTGATTTAGGTCATACCTGAATGGTCTAGTGGTTTTCCCTACTTTCTTCAATCTAAGTCTGAATTTGGCAATAAAGAGTTCATGATCTGAGCTACAGTCAGCTCCTGGTCTTGTTTTTGCTGACTGTATAGAGCTTCTCCATCTTTGGCTGCAAAGAATATAATCAGTCTGATTTTGGTGTTGACCATCTGGTGATGTCCATGTGTAGTGTCTTCTCTTGTGTTGTTGGAAGAGGGTGTTTGCTATGACCAGTGCGTTCTCTTGGGAAATCTGTTAGCCTTTGCCCTACTTTGTTTTGTACTCCAAGGCCAAATTTGCCTGTTACTCTAGGTATCTCTTGACTTCCTACTTTTGCATTCTAGTCCCCTATAATGAAAAGGACATCTTTTTTAGGTGTTAGTTCTAGAAGGTCTTGCAGGTGTTCATAAATCTGTTCAACTTCCGCTTCTTTAGCATTACTGGTTGGGACATAGACTTGGATTACCTTGATATTGAATGGTTTGTCTTGGAAACGAACAGAGATCATTCCTTCTTTTTCAAAAGTGAAAGTGACAGTAACTCAGTCGTGTCCGACTCTTTGCGACCCCATGGACTGTAGTCTACCAGGATCCTCCGTCCATGGGATTTTCCAGACAAGAATAATGGAGTGGGTTGCCATTTCCTTCTCCAGGGGATCTTCCCAACCCAGGGATCAAACTCATGTCTAAGTCACCTGCTTTGGCGAGCCACCTGGGAAGCCCTTTCTTTGGGTGACCAACATTAAATACCAGTTACAGTTCAGTTGCAATTGTGTCGAATGCTATAAATGCAAAATACATTATGCTAAGAGGACATATTTAAGACAGACCAAGGTTGAAAGTGAAAGAGGAGAGTGAAAAAGCTGCCTTGAAACTCAACATTCGAAAACTAAGATCATGACATCCAGTGCCATCACTTCATGGTGAATAGATGGGGAAACAGTGGAAACAGTGAGAGACTATTTTGGGCTCCAACATTAGTGCAGATGGTGACTGCAGCCATGAAATTAAAAGATGCTTGCTACTTGGAAGAAAAGCTATGATACACCTAGGCAGCATATTAAAAAGCAGAGGCATTACTTTGCCAACAAAGGTCTGTCTAGACAGAGCTATGGTTTTTCTCGTAGTCATGTATGGATGTGAGACTTGGACTATAAAGAAAGCTGAGTGACAAAGAATTGATGCTTTTGAACTGTGGTGTTGGAGAAGACTCTTGAGAGTCCCTTAGACTACAAAGAGATCCAACCAGTCCATCCTAAAGGAGATCAGTCCTGGGTGTTCATTGGAAGGACTGAGGCTGAAAGTGAAACTCCAGTACTTTGGCCACCCGATGTGAAGAACTGACTTATTGGAGAAGACCCTGATGCTGGGAAAGATTGAAAGCGACAGGAGAAGGGGACGACAAAGGATGAGATGGTTGGATGTCATCACCAATTCGATGGACATGAGTTTGAGCAAGCTCTCAGAGTTGGTGATGGACAGGGAAGCATGTCGTGCTGCAGCCCATGGGATCGCAAAGAGTCGGACACGACTGAGAAACTGAACTGAACTGAAGTCTGGTTAGGTGAATAGGAAGATGAAGGATAACCATTCGAAAAAAGTGATGTTTAAATTAGTCTTAAAGTAGCTGAAGGGTAATAGGATGAACACTTTGAATCTAGGGAAGGGATGAATAAAGGCCTAGGGAAGGAAAGGAGACAGCCAAGGGGGAAAAATGATATGTCTTTTGAAGGTTATGGGCAGGTAGACAAGACCTAGGAGGCCATTGCTTTGCATTAATCAGAGAAATCACATTGTATTTGCATTCAAAAAGATTACTCTGACTGCCTTATGGAACATTTAAGAAGGCTGCCCCAGATGAACTTCTTACACTGTTGTACTTGGCCATTTCTCTGGGTTTATGCGCAGGAGAAAATGTTACAGGGAAGAAGAAAATATGACTCCGTGTTGCTTCCTGTTGCTTTTGTTAAGGTGTCTATACATAATGTTCAACCTGGGGAACCATGCCCCTCTGCCTGAATGGTGAACCAGAGTGCCTTTGTTCAGGGATCTAGCCTGACCCTGTCCACTGCTGAAGAGCTGTGAGAAAGAAGAGATTAACACGTTCCTATTCCGAGTCTGCCCATTCCAGGAGATATTTGCACATTTAATGCCCTTTTTACTTTTCTTCCTTACCTTCTTCCCTCTCTTTTCTATAAAAAAAACTGGCATCCAGACCCAGATAAGATGGTTACTTTGAGATCCCAGTATACCATCTTGTCGGTCTGCTGGCTTTCTAAATAAAGTCATTATCACTTGCCCCACTACCTCGTTTCCAGTTTATTGGCCTGTCTTACAGCAAGCAGAGCGACTTTGGACTCGATAACAAAGACAGGGCATGGGAGGCTTGGCTTTAGAGCTTAACAATGTGAATAGTTGGTCGGTTTGTTTTAATGCACTTGCAGTGAGCCACAGAACCACCGTTGGAGTGTATTTCTTTTAAGTATGAACAGAATGGCCTTGGTAAAATGACCTTGGAATCATATGATTAGTTTATAGTTTCAAGTCGGAGGGAAGGCATACTCTTGATGACATTTTCATCATAAGTTTTTGCGTAATAACAGAAACATATTTTACTGCATATTGGTAAATATCAGGTGTCAGAAAGGTAAGCCGTGGCCCATGGGTGTGGTAGGTGCATAGTTTGCACTTTTGTTGGTTAAATTTCTGCTTTGCTTAATAGACTTTATACACTGTGTAAATTCTGCATCCGCTTTGAAAACAGCTTTTGAAGACAGTATTGTATCTCAGTTATCTTCTTGATGTGGAGTAGTTTATATCTTTCTATTTGGGAGCTGCATTTCTTTAGTTCTCGGATAATTCTTGTACCTTCTTTATGTACATGTGAGAGTGGGAAGTTGCACAAGCTATTTTTATTAATTTTTTATTTTTTAATTTTCAGAAAACACTACTTCTAACAGAAATGTTGGCCTGGTTTCTTAGAATCCCAAGTTTAGTGTCTTAGAGTAGAAAGAGACCTTGGAGAATATGAGAGCTAAATCTGTCATGTTGATTTAGGTGAAATGATTTTATTAAGTCACACAAGTATTAGAACCTTGATCACCTGGCTCCTAGGTAATGCACTTTGACTTAGAGTTTACTTGTCCATTCATTCAGTAAAGCACGTGTGATTTGTTAGACACTGTTTGGGTGCTGGAGACACATCAGTGTGCCAAACAGAAAAAGAAAAAATCCCCACCCTAATGGGTTTGCCATTTGTCAGAGGAGTTAGATGATAAAATATGTAACTTTATTATATATTAAGTTCGACTGTTAGTGCTGCAGAGATACAAAAAGAAAGGAGATTGCTTAAAAATTTTCTTCAGTATTTTTAATATACTGATACCTAATTTTAAGATAGTGATTTTACTATAAACTGCCTATAAAATGAACCTCATTTTACCCTCCATTCCCTGTGAGATCAATAAAATTTACATGACCTTGTGAGCATTGACCTGTTTCTAGATTTGAACCAATTGGTGCAAAAGGCATAAAGGTGCCTTCCTAGCCAGAGTACAAGGATTGGTTTCCAGAGAATATCACAGAGGGCTTAGCCACATAGTCTCAAGTTTAATTTGCATGTCCTCAGGAGACACTTCAGGCTTGATTGAAGCTGCCCTTATAAGAGGTTTATTCTGGATTGAGTATATGTGATAAATTATAGCATGGAAGTCTTGGCCAGTTCAGAGTCGAGTCAGAGATTGACTTCATCAGCATTTTTTAATAGAGCAAGAGAGAACCTTTCTAAATGTGAATGAAATCATAAAAGTTACAGGTCAGTTCTGACATAAAAGGCCTGGACCCGAAAGGCAACAGTGCTGAAGACTCTATCTGAAATAAGTGAGTCAGAAGGCAGAGACGGTTAGAGAAGTTTAGAGTCAGAGACTAATGGAAAACTCACTGACAAAAGGCAGGAACAACAAGGAGCAACGGGGAGAGATTTGGGTTGAGGGAGGAAGAAAGCAAGAAAGCAGTTAAATAACAGGCCTATGAAAGAAAGAACAGCTTGCCTGGGATAGTTATCAAGGAATATGTGGCTGGTAAAAGGGCTGCGACAGCTCGGCGCAGAATCGTGGCCTAGAGGAGCTAGGCTGGGCCGGGGGCCGCCAGCTGGGGGCGGCGGCTGAGAGGGGCTAGGCCGGGCCGGGGGCTGGGGGCGGTGGCCTACAGGGGCTAGGCGGGGCTGGGGGCCGGGGGCCGGGGGCCGGGGGTGGCGGCCGACGGGCTAGGCCGGGCCGGGGGGCCGGGGGCGGCGGCCGACAGGGGCTAGGCCGGGCCAGGGGGTCGGGGGCCGGGGGTGGCAGCCGACAGGGGCTAGGCCGGGCCTGGGGCTGGGGGCTGGCGGCGGCGGCGAGAGGAATTACCCAAGGCCCAAGGTAAGAGTAACCCAAGTAAGACAGTAAGTGTTGCTAGAGGGCATCAGAGGGCAGACACACTGAAACTAAAATTACAGAAAACTAGCTAATCTGATCACACGGACCACAGCCTTGTCTATCTCAATGAAACTAAGCCGTGCCGTGTGGGGCCACCCAAGACGGATGGGTCATGGTGGAGAGGTCTGACAGAATGTGGTCCACTGGAGAAGGGCATGGCAAACCACTTCAGTATTCTTGCCTTGAGAACCCCATGAACAGTATGAAAAGGCAAAAAGATAAGACACTGAAAGATGAACTCCCCAGGTCAGTAGGTGCCCAATATGCTAATGGAGATCAGTGGAGAAATAACTCCAGAAAGAATGATGGGATGGAGCCAAAGCAAAAACGATACCCAACTGTGGATGTGACTGGTGACAGACACAAAGTCCGATGCTGTAAAGAGCAATATTGCATAGGAACCTGGAATGTTAGGTCCATGAATCAAGGCAAATTGGAAGTGGTCAAACAGGAGATGGCAAGAGTGAACGTCGACATGCTAGGAATCAGCGAACTAAGATGGACTGGAATGGGTGAATTTAACTCAGATGACCATTATATCTACTACTGTAGGCAAGAATCCCTTAGAAGAAATGGAGCAGCCATCATGGTCAACAAAAGAGTCCAAAATGCAGTACTTGGATGCAATCTCAAAAACGATAGAATGATCTCTCTTCGTTTCCAAGGCAAACCATTCAATATCACGGTAATCCAAGTCTATGCCCTGACCAGTAACGCCGAAGAAGCTGAAGTTGAACAGTTCTATGAAGACCTACAAGATCTTCTAGAACTAACACCCAAAAAAAGATGTCCTTTTCATTATAGGGGACTGGAATGCAAAAGTAGAAAGTGAAGAAACACCTGGCGTAACAGGCAAGTTTGGCCTTGGAGTACAGAATGAAGCAGGGCAAAGGCTAATAGAGTTTTGCCATGAGAACGCACTGGTCATAGCAAACACCCTATTCCAACAGCGCAAGAGAAGACTCTACATGTGGACATCACCAGATGGTCAACACCGAAATCAGATTGATTATATTCTTTGCAGCCAAAGATGGAGAAGCTCTATACAGTCAGCAAAAACAAGACCAGGAGCAGACTGTGGCTCAGGTCATGAACTGCTTATTGCCAAATTCAGACTTATATTGAAGAAAGTAGGGAAAACCACTATCCATTCAGGTATGACCTAGATCAAATCCCTTATGAGTGTACAGTGGAAGTGAGAAATAGATTTAAGGGACTAGACCTGATAGACAGAGTGCCTGATGAACTATGGACAGAGGTTCATGACATTGTACAGGAGACAGGGATCAAGAAAATCCCCATGGAAAAGAAATGCAAAAAAAGCAAAATGGCTGTCTGAGGAGGCCTTACAGATAGCTGGGAAGAGAAGAGAAGCGAAAAGCAAAGGAGAAAAGGAAGGATATTCCCATCTGAATGCAGAGTTCCAAAGAATAGCAAGGAGAGATAAGAAAGCCTTCCTCAGCGATCAGTGCAAAGAAATAGAGGAAAACAACAGATTGGGAAAGACTAGAGATCTCTTCAAGAAAATTAGAGATACCAAAGGAACATTTCATGCAAAGATAGGCTCGATAAAGGACAGAAATGGTATGGACCTAACAGAAGCAGAAGATATTAAGAAGAGGTGGCAAGAATACACAGAAGAACTGTACAAAAAAGATCTTCACGACCCAGATAATCACGATGGTGTGATCACTCACCTAGAGCCAGACATCCTGGAATGTGAAGTCAAGTGGGCCTTAGAAAGCATCACTACGAACAAAGCTAGTGGAGTTGATGGAATTCCAGTTGAGCTATTTCAAATCCTCAAAGGTGATGCTGTGAAAGTGCTGCACTCAATATGCCAGCAAATTTGGAAAACTCAGCAGTGGCCACAGGACTGGAAAAGGTCAGTGTTCGTTTCAATCCCAAAGAAAGGCAATGCCAAAGAATGCTCAAACTACCGCACAATTGCACTCATCTCACGGGCTAGTAAAGTAATGCTCAAAATTCTCCAAGCCAGGCTTCAGCAATACGTGAACCGTGAACTTCCAGATGTTCAAGCTGGTTTTAGAAAAGGCAGAGGAACCAGAGATTAAATTTCCAATATCCGCTGGATCATCGAAAAAGCAAGAGAGTTCCAGAAAAACATCTGTTTCTGCTTTATTGACTATGCCAAAGCCTTTGACTGTGTGGGTCACAATAAACTGTGGAAAATTCTGAAAGAGATGGGCATAACAGACCATCTGACCTGTCTCTTGAGAAACCTGTATGCAGGAAGCAACAGTTAGAACTGCACCTGGAACAACAGACTGCTTCCAAATAGGAAAAGGAGTACATCAAGGCTGTATATTGTCACCCTGCTTATTGAACTTATATGCAGAGTACATCATGAGAAACACTGGGCTGAAAGAAACGAAAGCTGGAATCAAGATTGCCTGGAGAAATATCAGTAACCTCAGATATGCGGTTGACACCACCCTTATGGCAGAAAGTGAAGAAGAACTAAAGAGCCTCTTGATGAAGGTGAAAGAGGAGAGTGAAAAAGTTGGCTTAAAGCTCAACGTTCAGAAAACTAAGATCATGGCATCTGGTCCCATCACTCCATGGGAAATAGATGGAGAAACAGTGGAAACAGTGTCAGACTTTATTTTTTTGGGCTCCAGAATCACTGCTGATGGTGACTGCAGCCATGAAATTAAAAGACGCTTACTCCTTGGAAGGAAGGTTATGGCCAACATAGAAAGCATATTTAAAAGCAGAGACATTACTTTGCCAACAAAAGTCCATCTAGTCAACGGTATGGTTTTTCCAGTGGTCATTTATGGATGTGAGAGTTGGACAGTGAAGAAAGCTGAGCGCCGCAGCATTGATGCTTTTGAACTGTGGTGTTGGAGAAGACTCTTGAGAGTCCCTTGGACTGCAAGGAGATCCAATCAATCCATCCTAAAAGAGATCAATCCTGGGTGTTCATTGGAAGGTCTGATGTTGAAGCTGAAACTCCAATACTTTGGCCACATCATGCGAAGAGTTGACTCATTGGAAAAGACCCTAATGCTGGGTAGGATTGGGGGCAGGAGGAGAAGGGGACGACAGAGGATGAGATGGATGAATGGCATCACCGACTTGATGGACACGGGTTTGGGTAGACTCCGGGAGTTGGTGATGGACAGAGAGGCCTGGCGTGCTGCAATTCATGGGGTCGCGAAGAGTCGGACACGACTGCGCGATTGAACTGAACTGAACTGAAAAGAGCTAATCGGAGTGATCTCCCAGTCATTGGGAGAATGTGGGATGTGTGCTGAGTCATGGCTCAAGGCCTGTAGGGAGAGGAGTTTGGGGCCTCCTGAGCCTCAGGACTCAGACATAGTGTGCATTTCCTCCAGAACAGTGAGGGCTACAAGTCTGCTTCTGCCAGTGAAAGTACAGATCTGCTTTCAAGGACAGGTTTACAAATCTTAGTTTAAAAAATTACACACACACGTACATATGGCTATACTGCTTTCTATTTAAATATATTTTAACTTTTAAGGACAGCTTTACAAATCTTAGTTTAAAAAATTACACACACACATACATATGGATATATTGCTTTCTATTTAAATATATTTTAAAGTCCTGATTCCTCATCCAAAGCATGCTCCCCCAACCCACCAAAGTCAACAATTGTCAGCTGCCTACCATCAGAGTCAACTATGGGGAGCCTTAAAATGTTGACTCTTGAGCCCCACCCCCAGATGTGAACTAGGGTAGAATCCCCTGGGTTGAGAGTTTGGGAGCCTTTCATTTTATGGAGATTCTTGGTGTCTTAGGCAGCCTGTGGAAACCACTGCTCTAAACAGTACATGTGTGCTTTATACCGAGGGAAGGAGGCACGACTGGGGCAGGTACTAAACCTGGGAACAAGTCTGTTCCAGAGGTGCGCTCCGTGGGCCACCAGACCCCTGATGCCCAGCATTGTGCCATTGGAGCCACTGAGGCCGTAGAAGCCACGTGTTTGTGGGGAAACCTGGTCATATGTTGCTCCATTTTCCTTCACAACCTAAAAAAAATTTTTGGTTTATGCAGAACAAATTGGTATATCTACCTAACTGCCTATCTTAGAATGAGAGACAGTGTTCATGGGCTAGTGTAGATGCTGTGCAGATTTCTCAGGGATGAAACACACAATCAGCTTTTCAAATTAAAATCACATATAAGGTGTGGCCTAGTTTGTGTTTTTATAGACATTGGATTCTTTAAAATTCTCTACTAACAGTATTTTCTGAATACGAAGAACCTTCTCTGGTACATACAAACACGATCTTCCTATATCTTTATTAAGCTTAGAGAATAGAATGGGGTCCAAAAATAGCTTTATGATACAATCACTGTAATACTCAAGAGAATGTGCTGAGTGCTTTAGCTATAATAGTAGCATAGATGCTGTGAGATCCCCAGAGCTGGAAGAAGGGATGTCAGGTGCTCGGAAAGAAGGTGTTATTTGAGCTGAGTCCTAATGTCCAGGTAAGGGACAACTCAGGAAAGGTGTATTAAAGGAAAGACATGGAAGTAGGATACTATAGGAATGTTAATAGTTTCACAGTCCTAAGTTAGAGATTAGAAGTAGTAACATCTCAGGGTAACATAATTGGAAAGGTACTTATTATGGCCGTGCCATGGAAGCCTCAAATCATTTGAAGCCTCAACACTTTGGGCTTGATTTACTCATTCAGTTTTTGAGTTGGATAATGACATAATCAAAGGTGACCTGTAGGAATTCTATTCTGACCATTAGTGCATATGGTGAGTTGGAGCTGTAGGAGCTAGAAAACCAGTAACTAGGCTGTTGTAATAGCACTGCAGAGATGAAGTGGTACCCTTACATGGGTTTGGGGAAGCGTAGAGGAGAGAGATCACCAGCCTTTGGTGATGGAATGTGTGGCAGGGAGGACTGAGGATAACCCACCACTTGAATTACAGGAGAGTTGTGTCCATTTATATGGTTATGTGTGGCCAGGGTTCCTGGGGGTGGAGCAGAATTATGAGTTAAGTTTTGGTACAAGTTAAGTTTTGAGATTCAGACAAAATTCCTAATGGAAATTCTGAGGATGTATAATTGGATTTGTTAAATTTAGAGCAGTGAGGTGGTACTGTGGGACTCTGCCTTAGTAGAGGAACATTGTGTATGTTTCAGGTGAGCTAATTTGAATTTAAAGTTCAGCTCTGCAAGTTATTAGCTCCATGACCTTGCCTACTATTTAACCTGGATATGTCAGTTTAATTATTTGAAAAGTAGGAGAATAGTTGTAGAAGATCAGGGAGTTTTAGTTGTGAGTGCCTCCTAGGGTGTTTTGAGGATTAAATAGCTGTGCACCATGCTGGTGTGGGTACCCAGCTTCCTCTTTCCCCAGCCCTGGCTTCCAGCTCTTTGTCCTTTGTGAGGGTGGGCTTCCACTGGAGTCAGTTTGGGGACTAGGAGAAGAAAAAATAGCTTGTGAGGAGAGCAGAGTGATGGTGGGGAAATCAGAGATAGGAAGACAGAAGAGTATAGCTGGAGATGGAAAAGGGTGAGGCCGGAGGCTGGAAGGAGAGCTGTACACTTTGGAGAGGAAGAGGGCCCCTCCTCTGAGACAGGCAAGTTGAGGACAGTGAATGGAGACCGTGTTGATCAGAGAAGCCGGAGGCCAGGCCATCTGGTGTGAGCGAGGGGAGTTTGGGGCTGGGCTCTTGAGAAAGGAGAACATTCTTCTTAGTTGGCCACTGTGGGAAATACGATTAGGAGTAAACTGGAGCTGAAGAAAAAGACTGCCAGGAAGCAGAGGGGTTAGATCGCTTGACCTCTTTGTGTTCTTGTGGGTGTGTGAATGACAGAAGCGAGAAGGTCACTGGAGGTTAAGAGGTTGTGGAGGAGAGAGGTTGTGCCTTGGACGAGGATGCAGATGTCTGAAGCCTCAGTAGGTGGTGGCAGGAGGTTTGGGTGCAGAGGAGGAGGGTGATGGGGGGGCCTCCAGGCTTTGTGGAATGTGAAGGAGTGTTGGGAGGTCAGTTCCCGACGGCAGGAAGGATTGGAGGGGATACTTGGTATAAGTGGTTGTTTGTCAGCAGCAAGTTACCAACTGTTCCCTTTAAGCCAGGATACTTGGCGCCCGATTATCCTCTGAGCACAAATAGCTCTGCTCTGTTTGCCTTTAGAGATGATAAGCCTGTTATTTCCTCTAGTGTAGCTGGGTAGTAGGCTGTCACTACCTTTTACCCACTCATCTCCTTTGGCAATAATGATTTGCTGGAGGAGAACAGACTTTGGAATCAAACAGTCAGAACTGAATACTTGCTTCTCCACTTACTAGCTGTGATATCACTGGGCAAACTACCCCAGCTGATTGCCCCTTTCCTCGTGTGCAAAATGAAGATAACGCTTACTTCCGTACCTCATATCATTGAGTTCACCTCTGCCCATCATTAGCTCCATCCAGTGACACAGTTTATGTAGCATCTCTACCTCTTGGCAGAGGTGCTCCAAAGTGGGAGTGGTCTACATCTTAGGAAAATGCTTTCTGAGTCAGGAGTTGTTTTCGCTTTGGGAAACAGGTCAAACACCACAAAACAAGAGCTAAAACAAAGGAACATCAGAGTCGCACAGTTCTTCATTTTTTAACTAACGTGTGTGCCTGGAAAGAAAACTAAATGAATATATGTGACTTACAGACCATGTTATGCACAGCAGTGCTTACTGTATCAACACAAAATCTCTAGTTAAAAAAAAAAGTCTTAACTAGGAATCAGATGAAATTCATTTGAAGTAATGAGTAGTGTGATGAAGTAGTGAGAGAAAGCAGCTGGAATCAAATTTTGGAATTGTGTAAAAGTGAAAGGCTGCCTTTCTGTATTCGTATGTATTTATTTGCCAAAACTTGGACTTATGTGAATTATTATTTACTTTATATCTAATTATTATTTGCTTTATAGCTAAATGTTACTTACTTTATATCTTGTTATATGAAATAACAGACCCTATCTGTATACCTACATCATTTGTCTGTATAGAGAGAAAATATTAGAATCCTCAAGCTCCTGGTAGTTTGACAGTTTTAAAGCAGATCTTACTAAAAAGTCCTATTCCTGTTCAGAGAGACTATATGAAGGAAAAGCACTAGACCTATAGTCTAGAATTATTTCTGTGCATCCATTCTGACTTTCATCTTGGCATCATAATTCCCCTGAATTTTAGTCATTATCTTAACAATCTATAACAGTAGTAGTAGCAGTAGCTTTCGTTTGGAGGTGAAGCCCCCGCTTGTAGGAGATACTGTTCTTCTTTTGAGTCTAGTTGTTAAACCAGTGGGGATAAGAGAAACCAGACTGTGTATCTGGTTAGACCAGAAAAGAGTGAAAGATTAACAGTTTGGCCACAAGTTTTGAATCTCAGCCCAAAGGTGCAGGGACAGTTAATGTTGGGACCCATATTGATCAATCAATGTCTAACAGAGGTGAGTGCTTGGGGACCCAAGGAATGTCTGAACCCAGGTGTGGAGGGGGGCACTAGGATCTGGAGTCGGGAATTTAAAAGATTATATTACTGGTTATAACTCCTGCAAAAATCTGGGTACTGTGGTAGAGGATCAACAGGAACAAGAGAAAGCAGGAAGCAATCACTTGATATTAAGCCAGTGGATTCCAAAGTGAGGATTCTGCCCTTGACCCTGTTCAGCATCTGCATTGGCATCCGAGTACTGCCCGGATGGGTGATAGCTCAGCTAATGGCAGAATGGAACAAGTGAAGAGGCAGGGACAAGGCGGTTCCTGACTCTGTGCAGAGTCCTGATCAACTAGATAAAAGTTTGATTTTATAATTGTTTTCACTTGCAGGCTCTGCATTTCTTCTTGTTCTTTAATACTTAGAAAGTTATGCAATGATGGTAGTTTCTCATTACTAAAATAATATCTACTATGCTCTTCTAACTTGATACATCTCATATTTACTGAAACCTAATTCACTTGAATACAATGCTACACAAGGATGCATTGGTAGGGTACATTGATGAAAGAATTTAAATGCATGTTTAAATTAATTTAAAGGGGCTTGTTTTCAAGGTTAATCTTGCTTTTTGATATGTTCGGCAATTAGAGAAAACACTAACCTCCTGGAGGACATAGTGGAGAACCTGGTTCAGTTACCTCAAAAAGAACTAAATATGCTTGTGTTTCCATGAGACCTTGAATTCCACAGGCCTGTGAAGCGCTAGAAAAAAGATCAGTTGTTCAGAGTACTGGGGTATATTGTAGTGATCTGCCAGAATTCCACAGCGGGCCTGTGACTATTTTTCTGTTGGTTTAGGAAGCAATTTATTGACTTTGCAACTAGGCATCCATGGAGCTTGAAGCCACAAATGGAGTGGAAAAATCTTATTTGATGTGCGGCTTTCAGAAAAGAATAGCTAGAGTTTGTGGTTGCAAGTGATGCCAGTATTGCAGACAGAGTGGACAGCCCATCAGTAGGGATATTAATTGCTACCAAAGACTTTCACTATCTGGTGGGAGAGTCGGTGTCATTTTTTATATCACTCTGTCTGTTTTGCAGACACAATATTTATTATTCAGACATACCACAGACTGACCATGCTGCCTGCTCTGGTTATGGGTTAAATTGTTACTGAACCAACAAAACTTTCCATGGACTACTTCAGCCAGGATGCTACCTTTGATCTTTTTAGTGTTCAAACAATTAAAACTCCCTCAGTGGGAGTTCCAGCCGTGAACTGCTGGGGTGATACGCTGTTGGGTCACTGCATACTTGTGTAGTGCTGGGTGCCCCTTGTCTATGGAGGTCGATCCTGCTCTAATTTTTCTCCATGTGGCGCAGAAGGATATGAGGAATTCACCTGCATTGGCTCACAGCCTCAGGTCAGTACTGATGTTCTACTGCCTTGCTACTGTTTTTCATGGAAAGTCGATCCCAGAGAAAAAGCTCGACAGAGCCCACTCACACCCAGATAGAAAAGTCAGATGACTATGGGGCATCATCTAGACTTACAAAATGGGCTTGCATTGGTTCAGTCTGACTTTGATAGACTTTCACAGGTTTTCATGTTTTCCTTTTGGTTTATCCAAGTCTAAATCCTACTGCTACCCAGTTCCCTCTATTCAGCAACACATCTGAACCTCATAAGGGATTTGCTCCCTCTAATAAAGTGAAAAAATTGTGCTGTGGACATAATTCTGTATGTCACTGAATGTGTGACCTGTTCTTTAGTTTTTTTGTTTTTGAGTATATGTTTATGTTGTTTAGGTTTGAGGAAAGACTCCTAGAAGAAATACTTAGCACATCATTGTCTGACTATAATATAAATGTTGATTAGATGCAGGAGAGACATGCTTTTTCACTTCTTCTAGTTGTGAAATCTGTAAAGCCCAAGCTGTTAAGTTGTTGAAATATTTAATAGAATATAGCACTTAGTTCTTAAGGTAGTGGAGTTTATATCAACAATGAACAAGGACTAATTTTCTTTATTCTCACTCATTCTTACTTCCAGATACTGAACAGGTTTTCCACAGTTGAAAATAGTAGGATGAGTTTAAGCTTCTTGAAAAGAATGTTAGGAAATAGATATTTTAGATAGTTCATAAATGTTTCAGAATTTATGGTATTAGTAAATATAGAAGCCATTATCACACTTCTTCACCATCTAGGTATAATTCAGCTGTTATCTTTGTGAATGTTTATGCTCTTGGGACTGTCATAAATGCATCTGAGTAATAGATTTCTTTTGTTCCAAAAGTGTTTTTCCAATATCACATTGTAGAGATAAAAAGGAAACCTATAGCAGTGTTCTTGACCTCAGTGATTTTTTTGAAAGTTAAATTTTATATATAAAGCTATATTTTGATTGCTTTCCAGTAATCTCATAGTCCAGATGGTCAGGAAGGGGAAAGATTATTACTGGTGAATACAGCCAGGAAAGCTTCATGCAGGTGGCAGAATGTGAATAGCTAACATAATTTTCCAGTCTCTGGCCTATTCTTTTCATAATATTTTATGAAGCCTAGAATAAATTGGTATGTTTCTCCTTATAGAGAAAATAATTGGTGGGAATGTTTCCTTAAATTCATCTATTGAAAGCCCACAGTGTATTAAGTATTGTTTTTGGAATATTGCTCTCACTAAATCAAACTCCTGTCATACCACCTCGGTATGGTCAGAATCTGTAACTGCATGTGTGTGTGCTCAGTCGCTCAGTCACGTCTGGCTCTTTGCTACCCCATGGACCATAGCCTGCCAGGCTATTCTGAACATGGGATTTCCCAGGCAAGAATACTGGAGTGGGTTGCGTTTCCTTCAGAGGATCTTCCCAACCCAGGGATTGAACCCAGGTCTCTTGAGTCTCCTGCATTAGCAGGCAGATTCTTGACCACTGTGTCACAGGACCAGCTGTTATATTCAGTGTTAGTTTGAACCTCCTAAATCAGATAATGCTGCTGCTGCTGCTGCTAAGTCGCTTCAGTCGTGTCCGACTCGGTGCGACCCCATAGACGGCAGCCCACCAGGCTCCACCGTCCCTGGGATTCTCCAGGCAAGAATACTGGAGTGGGTTGCCATTGCCTTCTCCAATGCATGAAATGGAAAAGTGAAAATGAAGTCGCTCAGTCGTGTCCGACTCTTAGCAACCCCATGGACTGTAGCCTACTAGGCTCCTCCGTCCATGGGATTTTCCAGGCAAGAGTACTGGAGTGGGGTGCCATTGCCTTCTCCTCAGATAATGCAGTGGTTATTATTTATGTGGATATTAAATTAATAGACTATGGAGCATCATAAATAACTTATTATAAGAGAAAGTATTTGGGTATCAGAAATTTGCATGTAATAAAAAATATTTTCAGATTTTGCCTAAGCAAAATCTTAGAAAACAGTGGCTCAAGCAGTCACAAAATCAATAGCCATTTTGTATAAGACCCTGTGATGAGTGTTGGAAGAGTCATTTTGTGTATGTGTTGTGCCCAGGGCCTGGTGGAGAAGGTTTGTTTTCATGGTTGCTTAAGGCATTGTTGGTCCCATGCATTGGAGATTTTAATACTGGCTTCTAATCTCTAGATTGTTGCTGGGGTACACTGGGCAGCTTGGATCTGCCTGATTTGTGTCAGAGGTACCTGTTAGACTTTGAGAGTGGGGCAAGCAGGCAAGTGATGGGCTATCCATCAGCCCCTTCTCCTAAAACCCAGTTTACATGATAATACTTTGAATTGTTTTATTCTCACCTTATAGGATTGTTAATTCCTGTTTTCATTCTCTGGTATATTGTGCTTAGTAAACTGTTAATGTGATACTTCAGCATCATAAACAAAAAGATTTAGGGAAAACATTAGATAATAGGTTTAAAAATTAGTTGGCCGCTGCCCCTAATTCATGAAATAAATTACTAATATGTAGCATTCCTGGGCTGTTCATTGTCTTATAGAACAAAAGATGAACCTGAAAGCTTCATTTACCAAGATACAGTTTGATTTTATAGAACTAGGACCATAATATTTAAAGAGAACAATCTTAGTTTAATGTTTATGAAGTCATTTCCCTGAAAAAATCAATCAAAGAAAAAGAGGGAACAGTTGGGGCAGACCCAGAAAACTGCTGGAAGGCGAGTAGTGTTTGTTGTGAGCAACCAAACATGCAGCTGCTTTTAAAAGTTAAGATTTCTTTTCCGACTTTCTCGTTATAATCTACTGTTATTGTACTGAGTCTATAAATAGTATTTATAAGGAAAGCAGACCAGAAAACCATTCAAGTATAAAATGGCATCATTAAGTTTTGGATGTAGAAATACAACAGCAAACCGAGAACTTGAGTGTGTGTGTGTGTGTGTGTGTGTGTGTGTGTCTGTAAGTGTGTGTCAGTCACTCAGTGATGTCTGACTCCTTGTGACCCCATGGACTGGAGCTCGCCAGGCCGAGAACTTGAGTGTGTGTGTGTCTGTGTGTGTGTGAGTGTGTGTTAGTCACTCGGTGATGTCTGACTCCTTGCGACCCCATGCACTGGAGCTCGCCAGGCTCCTCTCTCCATGGAATTCTCCAGGCAAGAATCGAACCCAGATCTTCTGCACTGCGGGCAGATTCTTGTAACCAAAATCTGATTTAAGACAACTCCACAATTTTTGAGTAGTAGTTACCTTGGGGAAGCCTTTGGACTTCTGAGTTCATCATTCTGAAATACACCTCGGGACTACTAAGTCATGCTACACGGGGTAGTGAACATTTTCTGGGTTGACCAATTGGGAATTTCTAGTGTATCCCTGGTGGCTCAGATGGTAAAGAGTCTGCCTGTAATGCAGGAGACTTGGATTCAGTCCCTGGGTTGGGAAGATCTCCTGGAGGATGGCATGGCAATCCACTCCAGTATCCTTGCCTGGGGAATCATATGGACAGACCTGGGGACTACAGTCTATGGGGTTCACAGAGTCGAACACGACTGAGCGACTAATACATACACAGTGTACCCCTGCCAGTCTAACATTAAGTTATTGTCTCATGTGTTTCAAAAACACCTGCTGATAGGCTTCGGTGAGCTAGATATTTATTTAACCCTTTGAGAAAATTAATAATACATGGTCTGTGCCCTCCTGTGGTATTGGCTAGTAGGGAAGTAAGCATTTTTATTTGCGATTTTGTTTAAGAAGTTATAGATTTATTTTCAGCTTAACAAAAATGAGCAATCTCCATTTTTACCAGTCCCTGTCACTAATTCCCCAGAAGGACTATTGCAGGAGAATGGGGTGCTAGAAGATGGTCATGCCCCAGGTCTTGGGCAGGTCCCTGAGATGGGCTGCCCGTGAAGGTCCTTGGCTTCCATCAGGAAAAATTTCAAGAGTAAGCTTTAGTTAAGTGAAAGTGCATTTAATTTGAGAGATACACACTCCACAGGCAGAATGTGGTCTGTTTCAGAAGGCAAGATTGCCCCAAAACGTGGAGTGGTTAGTTTTTTAAGGCTGGGTAATTTTGTAGGCTAACAAGCGGGAGGATTATCCCAACTATTTTGGGGAGGGCATGGAGATTGCCAGGAATTGGGCCACTGCTCGCTTTTTGGCTTCAGAACTGTCATGGCACCTGTGGGTGTGTCACTTAGCATGCTAATTCATTACAATGAATGTATAATGAGGCCCAGGGTCCCCTGAAAGCTAAATCTTCTGCCATCTTGGAGTTAGTTGGCTTTAACCAGTTTTTGTTGTATCCTGTTCTTAATGACTCTGTCAGTGTTTATATTTCAGTGACTTTGTACGTATTACTCACAACTCTGTTATTTCAACTATTTTGATCGTGTTAGCTGTATCACTTTGCTTTCCCAGGAGTCGATACAGTTGTCCCTTGGTATTTGGAGGGGATTGGTTCCAGTACCCCTGGATTCCAGACTCCCTGACTGCTCAAGTCCTTTATATAAAATCTTATAGTATTTGCATATAACCTGTGCACACCATCCCAAACTATTTAAAATCATCTGTATGTTCCTTATACTGCCTAATACAATATGCTATGTAAATATTTGCTAGCATGGAGCAAATTCAAGCTTTGGAACTTTCCAGAATGTTTCCCCCCTGAATACTTTTGATCATTGACTATAATTGCCTTTGAGTTTTCTTAAAAAAAAAAAAAGGATTGTAAATTTCTTCTCATTGCATTTAGATGTGTCAGGATATTGGTCAGTTCTTTGTTTTCTTTCTCTGGAGATCTTTCCTGGAGCTTCTAACATGTTGCCCCAGTGTGGACAAGAGCCTCTGGAAGTTTGGCACAACCGTTGTTCTGGAATAGCTTTGTATTGTTCTGAGAATTCATTTGCTTCTTTGATTTGCTAGAATTCATATCCTTTTCTCTTGTTTTGTTCCCATGTTTCAATAGAGTGTGTTAACCCAATAGCTTTTGAAAAAAAGAAGCATATGAGGGTAAGGTTCTTTGTTTTTGTATTTTTTTGATACTTATTAAAAAGTTTGGGAGGCATCAAGTTAAAAGTCTGGGGTTAAAAGTGCTTCTTTTCCGACTTTGAGCCACTCTTTGTATCTCCTCTATCCTCTCACCTCAGGAGTGCCTGCTGCCCCCACTTTGTGTGGCCCAAACCGACACACTTCCTGGCTTCTGTCTCTGTGGGCAGAATAACGTCACCTTTCACCATCCAAACTTTTACTGGGCTTGTGTTTCTAGATTCTTTGACAGGTCTTCCGTTGGTAGTAGATAGTAGCCAGATTGTGTTTGGATACTTTTTGTTTGTTTGTTTGTTTTTTACTGAAGTTACAAAAATATAATATGTTATCGCACAGTCCAGTTAAAATGGTCTATTTGTATTAATAAAATGTTTTTCTCTTCAGCTTATTGTTGTCAAAACTGAGTTGTATTGTATTATAGTATTTAAAGATATTTTTGCAGAAATTAAAATCACATTTTCTGGACACTTTAAAAAGTTACACTTAACTCTAAGATCATTCATATGTTTATGAGATTAATTTGTCTTGGTAACTGAATAAAATACAGTGTGAAGTTAAGATAGGGATAGAATTTCAAACCAGTCTAGTTAATGTAAGCCTAATAATTCTAAGAGGAAAGAAAAAAATCCAAGTTTGTAATTTTAAATTCTTGAAAGCATTCTTACAAGTATTCAATAAGTTTTGTTGATAAGACTGATTTATTATCACTACTCACCTGCCTTTATTGTAGACTTTATGCCAGAATTACTAAATTTCTGGTCTCACAGGGTATTTTCAGTATTCAGCTTGGATGAAGAAGGAGGTGGGAGCTTAAAGAATAAGGACATAGACAGGAAGGTTCTAGCTTAAATCAAAACAAAATTTGCATTCACTCTTTCGCTAGTTTTGTACTCCAGATATTCTGACTTTACTTAATAATTCATATTAAGTATAAAGTACAGAAATTAATGTGGATGAATTCATCTTTCACAGCACTGTGCATTTTTAAAGAATATGCTGTGGTCGCTTTTTTAATTTTTTCGCTTGTCCTTCCAGAGTTTCTGAATACTTTCCAAACCACAGCGGTACAGTTTCCGATAGCTTTCTAAAGTAATGCTTCTTAACTTTAATGTATAAAGGTATCACCTGGGGATCCTTTTAAAATGCAGATTCTGGGATGAGGTCTGAGCATCTGTATCTCTAACAAGCTCCCAAAGTACTGATGCTGGTCATCCGCTGACCACTCTGACTAGCAAAGGTCTAAAGTACCTTGGATATGAGAGTAATACAGCGAGACAGAATACAGAATCCATTTTTAAGTATCTATAAGTGTTGAGCTTCTAGAAAGAAGTCAGTGGGAGACTTTGCATTACTGGCTGCTACTAAGTATAATGGGCTTCTCTGAAAGCTCAGTTGGTAAAGAATCCGCCTGCAATACGGGAGACCCCAGTTCGATTCCTGGGTCGGGAAGATCCTCTGGCGAAGGGATAGGCTACCTGCTCCAGTATTCTAGGGCTTCCCTTGTGGCTCAGCTGCTAAATAATCTGCCTGCAATGTGGGAAACCTGGGTTTGATCCCTGGGTTGGGAAGATTGCCTAGAGAAGGGAAAGGCTGCCCACTCCAGTATTCTGGCCTGGAGAATTTCATGGACTGTATAGTCCATGGAGTTGCAAAGAGTCAGACACAACTGAGTGGCTTTCACTCACTTTCACTAAGTATAATACATCTAAATAGAACTGGATTTATTGCTTCTTATAGATGATGCAACCCACTCCAGTGCTCTTGCCTGGAGAATCCCAGGGTCGGGGGAGCCTGGTGGGCTGCCATCTCTGGGGTCGCACAGAGTCGGACATGACTGAAGCGACTTAGCAGTAGCAGCAGATGATGCATTCAGATATAATGAATTTATTATTTGTAAAAATTTTATTTAGAAGTGATTCTAGTACTACACTTTTGTTTGTCAATGTATAAATTTTATTTATTAAATTTATAAGCTATATTCCCCTAGTGCCTATGAAGAAAAAATATTATACTTGATATGTGCTAAGCTTCAGTTTGTAGCCGTTTCTTATCTATAACTGTTAGTCATTGAAATCCATTGTATATACTGTTTTGTGCTTACAAAAACATAAAACCACAGAATATATACAAATTTATGAGTATCTTCATTGTAATGTTTATTTTTGTGCAATTAGATACTGGAAATGTAAAGAGGTTCATGCCTTTTTTTTTTTTTTAATTTATCTTTTAAATAGCTCAATCACTAAAAGAATTTGCAAGACTACTTATCGCAGTAGAAGAAGAAAGGAGAAGACTGGTAAGTCTCTTCCCCATTTCTTAAGAATAACGCTTTGTTTGGACATATTGGAAAGGAGAATAGACCTTCTGAATTACATGCAGCCATAACTCATTTTATAATATGATACACATGCTGAATGTTACAGAAAAGATTTGTAAGTATGATGATCAAATATTGCTAATAAGATGTACCATTTCTGTTTGTTTTATTTGGTTAGCAGATATAAATTTCATTAACTTTACTTTCCATTTAATTGTTCTGAAAGTTAGAAGTATTGAGCAAACTGCCATTAAGAAACCCATTCTAACTGAGCAGTCTGCTAAATAACCTTAGTGTTGTAATGAAGACACATTACAGTGATTAAAGATAGTTCTCAGAAGGAGCAACTAACTTTGCCAGGGTGTTATCAGGAGACTTTCTGAAAAGGTGACGTTTGAATTGGGTCTTGAAGGCTCGGAAGATTGTGCTTGACTGGGAAGAACAGGAAAACTTTCTACTTTGACAGATTAACTAATAACAGTATCAGAGCATAGTTATTAGTAATACATTTATCGCTAATATAAATGTATTAAGAATACAAATCACAGATATAATTTTGTACCCATTGTGTTCAAGGTTCTGGTAGGCCCCTGTCTATGAACCAGGCCGCCCATTTGTATATGGGAAAAATAGTAATATATACCCCACAGGATCATTGTAAAGCTTTGTCGAAGCACCTGGCACATAGTGAATAAATGTCGATGGTGATAAAGATGTTGGTTGTCAGTTACAATGAGGGTTACAGACTTATTTAAAGCATCATCTTCGATATCACTGGACTCACCATCTTGTTGAGATTCACAATCATAAAATGGTCAGGTTGTGAATTAAATGTGCTGGGAAACCAGCACAGCTTGGTGTCATTTTGCCCACGGATGAGGAAGTGCAGTTTGAGAAGAGTGTCCTTAAGGTGTCCCTGACTTGTAGAGAGCATTGTCTGAGTTGAGGGATTTCACACAAGTAGGGCATGGTAGTTATGTAAGTGACCCTGAGCAGGGGCCACAGGGGGAGAGAGTACTGTGTGCATTTGTAGAATAAGGCAGAAGGTTTTTAGAAGGTATTAGTAGAAGATTGGTTGGTACTTTGCGGCATAGGTAGGGTTTAAGAGCTGGGCTAAGAAGTTTTGTTGTTTGTTAGCAGTTCACTCGCTCAGTGGTGTCCGACTCCTTGTACCTCATGAACTGAAGCACGCCAGGCTTCCCTGTCCATCACCAACTCCCAGAGCCTGCTCAAACTCATGTCTGTCAAGTCAGTGATGCCATCCAACCATCTTATCCTCTGTCATTCCCTTCTCCTTCTGCCTTAAATCTTTCCCAGCATCAAGGTCTTTTCCAATGAGTCAGCTCTTTGCATCACATGTCCAAAGTTTTGGAGCTTTAGTTTCAGCATCAGTCCTCCCAATGAATATTCAGGACTGATCTTCTTTAGGATGGACTGGTTGGATCTCCTTGCAGTCCAAGGGACTCTCAAGAGTCTTCTCCAACACCACAGTTCAAAAGCATTAATTCTTTGGTGCTCAGCTTTCTTTATGGTCCAACTCTCACATCCGTACACGACTACTGGAAAAACAATAGCTTTGACTAGATGGACCTTTGTTGGCAAAGTAATGTCTCTGCTTTCTAATATACTGTCTAGGTTGGTCATAGCTTTTCTTCCAAGGAACAAGTGTCTTTTAATTTCATGGCTGCAGTCACTATCTGCAGTGATTTTGGAGCCCAAGAAAAGAAAATCTGTCACTGTTTCCACTTTTTCTCCATGTATTTGCCATGAGATGATGGGACCAGATGCCATGATCTTAGTTTTCTGAATGTTAAGTTTTAAGCCAGCTTTTTCACTCTCCTCTTTCACTTTCATCAAGAGGCTCTTTAGTTCTTCACTTTCTGCCATAAGAGTGGTGTCATCTGCATATTTGAGGTTATTGATATTTCTCCCAGCAAACTTGATTCCAGCTTATGCTTCATCCAGCCAAGCTTCAACAGTCTTGTTGGATTCTAGCTTTTGCTTCATCCATCAAGACGATAGGAGGGGTGAAATCACATTTAAAATCAAACCCCATACCCTCCAGAGACGCTCGAAGGACTCAAACAAAACCTTGTGCACACCAGGACCCAGAGACCCCACAGAGACTGAGCCAGCCCTGCCTTTGAGTGTTTGAGTTGTTTGTTATAGTCTGTGGGAAAATTACTAGAGTTTTTTGATAGAACGAGAGGATTGATGTGGGATTTAGAAGAGATTAATTTGGTGGCTATGTGGGGGAGATACTATCGAGGAAGAAATGTTGTGGAGAAGGGGTGACCATATTTTTTCGGGAAACACCAGCCTACCTTAGGTCCATTCTCAACAGAGAGACAGCCATGCAGTGTAATCTAGGTAGAGATCAGACATTGTGGGAGACTGACCCTCTCTGGCTCAGTCTGTGGAGGAGACTTGACACTTTCAAGTGCTTTTAGTATAATCTTCACTCTAATTTTATGAGCTTCACAATAGAAGTTCAAATTCCATGGAGAGATGTGGGTAGTATGTGCACTTATGGCTTAGAACACAAGCTGATGATGGAAGTGGAAAAGGATAGTTAGGGAGAAGTGGAACAGAAAGTTGGAAATGGCATGGGACCCAGGAAAATATAGTTGACCCTTGGACACCATGAGATGGAACTGCATGGGTCCAGGTATGTGCAGATTTTTTTCACTATTAAATACTCCAGTTCTATATGATGCCCTGTTGGCTGAATCCATGGATGCGGAGGGCCAACTATCAGTTACACGGGATATTCCACCGTGCCCCTAACTCCTATGTTAGTTGGGGTTCTACGCTGAGCAAGTCAAGTCTTGTGCAAATAGTTGAGGAGAGTTATGAGTTTGATCCTGGGGGGCCTCAGCCTGCAGCAGCTTGAAGCAGGGTTTTGGTTACCACTGGAGATTGAGGTTGGGTCACAGAAGTGAGACCTGAATCCTAGCCACTAGACCACCAGGCAGCAGTGACAAGGCCCTGGCCTGTCAGCTGTGTAGAAAGGAATTTCCACACAGTGATGGAAAGTAGTGAACAAAGTGTTCATTAGAAAAAGAGTATGTATGCTTAGATACACTGGTGGACTCAGAGAGAGAGCCACGCCCTCGTGGTGGTTGGGATCACTTTTATGGGGCATTTCCTCTGGGTCTCTTTTGGTCAGTCATCTTGCTTTGCCGGGTTCTGAGTCCGCATTTAGTATACCTCAGATCTTCCCATGTGCGCATGCGTCTCTCAGCCTGTGGAGTCTTGTGAAGAGGCGTGAGGCTAGGTTGACATCACTTACTATGAGGTGATGCCCCCTCTCTTTGACCTCCAAGGAGCCTTTCTGCACATGGACAGAAAAGTCTCGACTTCAAGAATGAAGAATATTGGTAATACACCACATTAACAAATTGAAAGAAAAAAACCATATGGTTATCTCAATAGATGCAGAAAAAGCCTTTGACAAAATTCAGCATCCATTTATGATTAAAACCCTCCAGAAAGCAGGAATAGAAGGAACATATCTCAACATAATAAAAGCTATATATGACAAACCCACAGCAAACATTATCCTCAATGGTGAAAAATTGAAAGCATTTCCCCTAAAGTCAGGAACAAGGCAAGGATGCCCACTTTCACCACTACTATTCAACATAGTTTTGGAAGTTTTGGCCACAGCCATCAGAGCTGAAAAAGAAATAAAAGGAATACAGATAGGAAAAGAAGAAGTAAAACTCTCACTGTTTGCAGATGACATGATCCTCTACATAGAAAACCCTAAAGACTCTACTAGAAAATTACTAGAGTTGATCAATGAATATAGTAAAGTTGCAGGATATAAAATTAACACACAGAAATCCCTTGCATTCCTATACTCCAATAATGAGAAAACAGAAAGAGAAATTAAGGAAACAATACCATTCACCATTGCATCAAAAAGAATAAAATACTTAGGAATATATCTACCTAAAGAAACAGAAGACTTATATATAGAAAACTATAAAACACTGATGAAAGAAATCAAAGAGGACACAAACAGATGGAGAAATATACCGTGTTCATGGATTGGAAGAATTAATATAGTGAAAATGAGTATTCTACCCAAAGCAATCTACAGATTCAATGCAATCCCTATCAAGCTACCAATGGTATTTTTCACAGAACTAGAACAAATCATCTCACAATTTGTATGGAAATATAAGAAACCTCGAATAGCCAAAGCAATCTTGAGGAAGAAGAATGGAACTGGAGGAATCAACCTGCCTGACTTCAGGCTCTACTACAAAGCCACAGTCATCAAGACAGTATGGTACTGGCACAAAGATAGAAATATAGATCAATGGAACAAAATAGAAAGCCCAGAGATAAACCCACGCACATATGGACACCTTATCTTCGACAAAGGAGGCAAGAATATACAATGGAGAAAAGACAATCTCTTTAACAAGTGGTGCTGGGAAAACTGGTCAACCACTTGTAAAAGAATGAAACTAGAACACTTCCTAACACCGTACACAAAAATAAACTCAAAATGGATTAAAGATCTAAACGTAAGACCAGAAACAATAAAACTCCTAGAGGAAAACATAGGCAAAACACTCTCCGACATAAATCACAGCAGGATCCTCCATGACCCACCTCCCAGAATATTGGAAATAAAAGCAAAAATAAACAAATGGGACCTAATTAAAATTAAAAGCTTTTGCACAACAAAGGAAACTATAAGCAAGGTGAAAAGACAGCCTTCAGAATGGGAGAAAATAATAGCAAATGAAGCAACAGACAAACAATTAATCTCAAAAATATACAAGCAACTTCTGCAGCTGAATTCCCAAAAAATAAACGACCCAATCAAAAAATGGGCCAAAGAACTAAACAGACATTTCTCCAAAGAAGACATACAGATGGCTAACAAACACATGAAAAGATGCTCAACATCACTCATTATTAGAGAAATGCAAATCAAAACCACAATGAGGTATCATTTCACACCAGTCAGAATGGCTGCTATCCAAAAGTCTACAAGCAATAAATGCTGGAGAGGGTGTGGAGAAAAGGGAACCCTCTTACACTGTTGGTGGGAATGCAAACTAGTACAGCCACTATGGAGAAGAGTGTGGAGATTCCTTAAAAAACTGGGAATAGAACTGCCATATGACCCAGCAATCCCACTGCTGGGCATATACACCGAGGAAACCAGAATTGAAAGAGACGCGTGTACCCCAATGTTCATCGCAGCACTGTTTACAATAGCCAGGACATGGAAGCAACCTAGATGTCCATCAGCAGATGAATGGATAAGGAAGCTGTGGTACATATACACAATGGAATATTACTCAGCCATTAAAAAAAATACATTTGAACCGGTTCTACTGAGATGGATGAAACTGGAGCCCATTATACAGAGTGAAGTAAGCCAGAAAGAAAAACAACAATACAGTATACTAATGCATATATATGGAATCTGAAAGATGGTAACGATAACCCTATATGCGAGACAGAATAAGAGACACAGATGCATGGAACAATTTTATGGACTCTGAGGGAGAAGGTGAGGGTGGGACGTTCTGGGAGAATGGCATTGAGACATGTGTATTGTCATATGTGAAACAGAGCACCATTCCATGTTCGATGCATGTGACAAGGGCTCAGGGCCGGGGCAATGGGATGATCCAGAAGGATGAGAGGGGGAGGGAGGTGGGTGGGGGGTTCGGGAAGGGGAACACATGTAAACCCATGGCTGATTCTTCTCAATGTATGGCAAAAACTATTACAATATTGTAAAGTAATTAGCCCCCAACTAAAATAAATAAATTTATAAAAAAAAAAAAAAAAAGAATGAAGAATATGTGGTCTTTTATCTCTTATCTGGGCAGGGCTCAGCTCCTCCTGAGCTCCTGCTTATTTGGAGTGTCTGTCCATAGGGGACAGGCTCCAACTTCTTAGCTTGGAGGCCCATCTGTCTCCTGCCTCAAGTCAACTAGCATGGGCTATGATTTTAGAAAATATATAAAGAATATGTGAAAGTGTGTTGTAGCTGGCAAGAGGAAAATGAGCCAAGAGAATGTTCTTATCACACTGAGGGGAGGCCTTGAAATATCAGGGGAAAAGCTCTCCTGTGCTGGGACAAAGAGGAGGATTGACTGAAACACAGAACTTTGGACAGTAAATTGGTTGGTTGGACAGATGAAGAAACGGTCATCTGCTGAGAGAGGAGTTAGTAGAAATAGTTTAGAACAGCCAGGAGCAGGTTCTACAAGAGGAAAGGGACTCCTGCCTAGGGATAAAGAGATGCTGAAGCTAGACATTGTGAATATGTCCAGGAAAGATTAATGACCATGTTTTCACAGATGCTTCTTACAAATATCCAGAGCCCTGGGTTGTGAGCAGTAAGAATAGTTGGGAAGTCAGGGGGTTCAGGGAGTGGTTGGCACAGAAGACATGGTGTTGGATTACAGGGGCATGGGTTCATATATATATAATGATATGAGTATAGTGATGATTGAGGCAGGAGGGTACTGACAGCCTTAGGAAGCGGAGAGGGCAAGCATGATGGCTTAATTGTACTGAAGACTAACTAGAATCATAGGAGAGACAAGGAAACTGCGGTCAAGAGGGGGAGTTGAAACATAGGGAACTTGGCAGTGAAGCTGGTTTACATAGTGATCAAGTTAAGGGGTAGCTGAGTAAAGAGAAGGACCTCAGAAATTAAGAAGGCTGAGCTCTGGCATTTGGATGTTTTATGAGCAGGATGTTGAGATTTAATATGATGACAGAATGAAGGGAAAAAACCAAGAAACAGTGGCTGAGGAATATGGTACCATATTTCATAAGCAGTGGAGATGGAGATTGACCTACTAGCTCATAGTGTCTCAAGGATCTTTATTTCTGCCGTCAACAGTGTCTCTCATGTTGGGGCAAGAAGGAAATTCTGTATTCATAAGTGAAGTTCTGTTGTGGGTTTTGATTGCCTTACTTGTTGTTTCAGAGAAGTCCTGAGATAAAAAATGCAAAATAATGAAGAAAAGTCTCTATAGATGAAAACCTAATGAATTGTATTTGTACAGATTCTATAAAAGCAATCCTTTAAATACACAAATATAAATATTGGATTATTTACTCAACAATTCCAATCATTTGGTGTAACTGTAACTGAAGATATAGCTGGTAGCAAATTTTGCACACAGAATTTGTATTTTAAAAAGTAGCACTTCATTTAGGAAGTAGAATATTTTAAGTGAACTAGGAAAGTGTAAATAGTTCTATAACTGATTATAAATTCAATTAATCATTCTTTTTTTGGTGATAAATCATCAACTTATTGTATATTAATTGAATTTAACCAAAACCTATGCATATCTTAACAGTGACTAAGCAAAAATAAAATCACAAGAAGATGGAAAGGACATTTAACAGTTTAAACAAATTCTCTTGCTTCTGATGACTTACAACACTGGCTACATCATCTGGCTGACCTAAAGTCTATTTGCGGAGAAAGAGCTAAAGAAGCATTGGTTTTTAGACATGGAACTTCCTCTTAACTCTTTATTAACTTCAAGTATTGAATTTTTAAAAAGCATGTTCTGCTAAAGTCAACCTAAAATGCATAGTTTTGGGACTTCCCTGGCGGTCCAGTGGTTAAGACGTCACCTTCCAGGGCAGAGGGCGCAGGTGTGATCCCTGGTCAGAGAGCTGAGAGCCCACGAGCCTCGTGGCCGAAACACCAAAACAAAACAGAAGCAGTATTGTAAGACATTCAATAAAGACTTTAGAAAACGGGGTCCACATAAAAAAAAAACTTTTTAAAAATGCTTGATTTTAATGCAACAAAAACGTGACTCACAGTAAGTTTGAAAATATCCGTTTCAGAACTTGTGTGGGCATAGGTTATCCTGTCTCCTACTTCTCACTCAAAAATCCATCTTCCATGATTTGACATTCCCCAAGATGTCGTTTGACACTTGCCATCAAGTGGCTATGAGAGAACAGCCTTTTAACAGCACTAGTGTAAGAAATAATTTAATAGCCTTTTGTAACGAGTTTAGAAAAATTCTTATACTTGCAGTCAGGATATGGTATTGATTAGTGACAAAGGCTTTTTTTTTTTTTTGAAGTGCATCTTTATTGGAACTATCAGGATTTTCCCCTACAGAGTGCAGCACTTGCATGCTTTTGATTAGAGATGTCATAGATCGATGTCTTGGTGGAAATATTCTGAGACGATCCCCAGTGCAGAGAGGGAATTCTCAGCCATATAAATTTCCTGGTAAGGTCTCTCCCATTTCCATACTTCCATAGGAACTGCTCTATTTTACTTCAGATCACAGCTGACTGGGCCATGTAAACCATTTTGCCCAGGCTGTTCAAAACTAGTATGAACAAATATTAACATCAGGAGACCCCTCTGGGGAAGAATGAAATGCTCAGTGGAAGAGATCTCGGTAGCCTCTTCTTTGCTATTTCTATTGAAGTGCTGAATTTGACCCTTTATCCTGTCGGCCTTTGGTCTCGACATCCCCTCTCCCAGAATCTCTGAAAGTATCCCCACCCCACCCCCCCCCACCCACCCCCCCCCCCGCCATTCCTCCCTTCTCAGTACTCTTCCTGTTTTCCTGTTCTCCATCCTCCTGGGTTTCCTTTCTGCTCCTGTGTGTGTCTCTCTGCAAGCTTCTTTTGAATTCAGACCTTTGCATCCATCATTTCTTCTGCCTTGAGCATCCTGATTCGTATCCTCTCATGAGAGTGTCCATTTTCTCTGAGTTCACCTCCTGTACCTCGTGGGACCCACACTTTCCATACAGTTTAAATTAGTCTCCTTCGGTTCCTATGTATTACAATAGAAATAGCTGCACTCATGCCGTTTGCGTTCTACTGGGAAGAAACAGACATGTAAACAAATTAAATCTGAGGGAGGTAAATGCTAGAAATAAAACTAGTGTAGCTGGTAGAATATGTTGCCATTTATTGGGATGAAGGAGAGGAGGAAGAAATGGTTAAATGTTGGACCTGTTTAGATGCCTACTGGACATCCAAGTAGCCTTGTCAAGGGAGCATATGGATATATGAGTCTGGAGTTTAGGGGAGCAGGTGGAACTGGGGATATAAATTTAGACATTGTCAACATGTTGAGAGTGTTTAAAGCTGTGGGAATGTATGAGCTCACTCAGTCTGAGCGTGCAGACAGAAGAGACGAGGTGGGAGGGTCAAGCCCTGAGGTGTAGAATCCAGACTTCGTTCAGATGGGGTAGAGTCAGCAAAGGAGGTGTGGATCCATAGGAGAATCAGGAGAAAGCTGTTTAGACAGCTTCTTCAAAGGCCCATTTATTCTCCTGGCTTTAGTGGAGATGTCGAGTGATAATAAATAGCAACTCCTACGCTGTGGACCATTGGCTTCACCCTTCTTTCAGGACAGAGGCTCAGCATCATCTGGGTCACCCTATGCTGTTCCCCCACCCCTGCCTCTGGGGCCCTCACTTTCCGGCTATTCTCAGTCCCTTACCTTGACAAAGAAAATCTTTTGGTGTGTACGTGTGTTGTTTGGTTGCTTTGGGTGTGGATGTGTGTGCGTAGCAATGTAGATTTTGTCTCCAATTAAGAAAACAAAGCCATCTTTGTCTCCAGCTAAGGAAGCCGCAGCTTTGGAATATTGTAGCTTGTGTTTATCATGAACAATTTATGCAGGTGAATTTGTTTCTTACAGTTTTCATTTTGATTAATATAAGAAACCTCTTATTTTGACTGTTACTACCCACAGCATTTAACGTTTACATTGGAACTGTGTAAGTTATAAATTTTGCTTTAGGTTTGTCGACTTAAAAAACATACACAACGTGAGTTGCGAGTTAGGTTTTATTGGGGGCTCTATGAGGGCTGCAGCCTGGGGGACCGCACCTCAGATCGCTCTGAGAGACTGCTCCGAAGAGGAGAGGGGGAAGGTCAGTATATGTGTGATTTTGGTAAAGGGGGAGGACATGCAGTCAAGCACATTTATTTTTTAGGAGGTTTCTGCTGGTCTCATGAAGCTGCTTCTAGTCACGAGAAAGTTGTCACCATGAAGGATTTTAGTGTTTTTCTAGAGATGAGGAGATAGAAGAACTGGGCTTAGACAACCAGCTCCTGAGAATACCTAACTGTCTGAAGACCCGTCCTGCCTGTTTCCTGGCAGCACAGAGTGCCTCGTCCGGCTCTCCACTTGGAGTCCTTCGGGGCTGTTGCAGGTCAGCCGCCGCTGCAGGGCGTGATTCAATCCTTGTAGGCGTGGCTGGCAGGCACCCACGGCCAGCGCCAAGCTGTGGTGAACAGGTTTCTTGGGATTTATATTCTTTCTCTTCAGTGTCTGTATGAATCTTTTTTTATTCTAGGGCAATGAAAGTACTTCACTGAAATGGGCTAGGTGTCTGGGCCATCTTTGGGAATGACAAGAACAAAAAGATGAGCTACTAGAAGGGGAAATGTGTAACTTTAATAATCATTTCCTTTGGAAGAGTATTGAAACCTCCCCTTGTTATACTTATTTTTTGTTGTTGTTGTTATACTTTTTTTTTTTTTGAAAAGCGTAATCAGTCTTGGTCTTTACTCTTGATTCAACTCTTGTGATCCCATGGACTGTAGCCCGCCAGGCTATTCAGCCCCTGGGATTTCCCAGGCAAGATTATTGAAGTCGGTTGCAACTTCCTTCTCCAAAGGATGTCCCGACCTAGGGACTGAACCCATGTCTCCTGCGTTGGTAGATGAATTCTTGACCTCTGAGCCATTAGGGGAACCCCATAATCAGTCCTATAAAAGAGTTAATAAGGGATGAAATCAAAATAGTTTTAGATTGATATTAAAAAAGGGAAAATTGTGGCAAATACAAATTACTGGATTTTTGATGTAAGATTTTGGTCTCTTACATGAGTCTTTAGAGGGCTTCCCTGGTGGCTCAGTGGTAAAGAATCTGCCTGCTAATGCAGGAAACACAGGTCCAATCTCGATGGGGAAGTTACCTGGAAAGAAGAAAATGACAATCCATTCCAGTGTTCTTGCTTGGGAAATCCCATGGACAGAGGAGCCTAGTGGGCTACTGTCCATGGGATTGCAAAGAGTTGAGCATGCCTGAGTACAGGCACAAATTAATCTGCAAGCAACCCTCTCAGGAGTATGTTATTAATAGATCCATTTTAAAGAGGAGAAAAGTCAAAGTCACATATGATAAATGGTACACAAGCGTTCAACTCCAGGCTTTTGTGCTTCACAGCCTTCACATAATCCATATGGGTACAAACTAAGATTTCTTAAACTAAAAATTGCATAACAATAGCAAACATATGTTATAAAACAGTATGTGAAATGGTCTATTAAGTGCTGTTGGTGTATTAGTTGAGTATCTTACGAACATTAGGGAAGAACACAGGTGTTACAAGTTTTGAAATTAGATTTTCAGTTTCTTATTTAAACAGGCAATTAATTCATTAATCCATCGACAGTTCTCTCATTACATTTTGACATGTGAGAGCCTAAATCTTTCCCCACTCCTTTGAATCAAGAATTCATGAAATTGAAGAATATTTTAAATGTTGAGGAAATTACACATCCTCATTTCTCTCAATGCAAGATTTTCCTTTGTTAAACGGAAAATTTGCTATAAATTTTGCATTGTACATATGCTGTCCGTAGATGATATTGATGAGTCTCTGAGTTTCTGGCATTGATGTTGTTACATGCTTAAGTCTGATTATATGTGAAGTAATCCAATTCCTTTCATTATCTCAGATAAATAAATGCCAACATTCCACATATATGAGTATGGATTATGTTTCTGGTATGTCCTAGGTTAACGTTTATTAGAAACAAGCTAAGTATGCTTGCCTACATGTCAACATTTTTATATAATGATTTCACACGATATTATTTTAAAAAACCCCCAAACTCAATGTTCTCCATGTACAGAGTTCTAATTTTTCACGTTATTGAATTGTAGAGGCTTCTCATGATTTCCCTGATTTTCAGTTATTTGGTGAAATATTAAAAGGTAGGATTGAGAGGTGGCAGGTCATACATAATTCACCATGACTGCAATGACAGTGGCTTTTTTTTTTTTTATTGCTGATAGTCCCAGTATTGATTTATAATTTTTAGAGTGTGCAAAGTGCTTTCATGTATATTTTAATTTATCCTCTGAGAATCTGAAGCTGAGCTCAGGCTCTAAATGAGGCACTGAAAGTGATACATGCCACTAGTGAGTGACGGAGTCTAAGACTCAACTTCAGGTCTTTGGACTTCAGCCCACTGTTCTGTTGCATCCTGTGTGTTCATTTTTACTTAAATTTTAAACACTTTGAGGACAGAGGCCTGATCTGCTTTGTATTCTTTTTCTTTTATATATCAGGTATTCTGAAAACTACCTTGGTTGTCCAAAAACTTATTCCTTTACAGAAAAAGAAAAGGTGTTTTTGAAAGATATTGCAGTTTCCCATTTACCATTTCTCAGATTGTTTAGCTTATTTCATTATGGTTAAAAGGGCAATAAACTTTCTTTGAGTAAATTTTGTTAATTTCGTGTGAACGCCTTGAATAGAATAATTGCTAGTGTTTCAGAAAATGCCTCAAAGTGTTCATATTTGTGAATTATGTCTTTTGATTCTATAACTGAAAAAGACTTAGCACACTTAATGGTTAGAAATGTCTGTCAAAATTCTGAAAAGATCTTCAAATAGGTCTAGTATAGGTGTCAGACAGGGAAGCTGTCCTGGCAGGCTGCCTTCGAGCCACTCCCTGTTTGCTCATGCTTCTGCACGTGCTTCTGCATATGCTACTGCACATGCTTCGGCCCACGGTGTAGGAAGGAGGGTAAAGGACAGGAAGCTGAGACTTGACTGTCATGCTCTGTAGCTCTTGCAGAAGAAGGAGAGTAGCTTGTACCTTCTGTGGTTAAATTCAGGTTTGTATCCTGTTGTAAGTTCTGCTGTCCTGGCTAGCAGTCAGCAGAGGGAACTGAGGTAGCCTTGACTTTGAACCATATTTGCATTTACATATACCACTTTCATTAACATTTGGGCATAATTTTTTTGTTTTTCATTTACTTGACACCATTCTCACAGCTGGTATGTCATGGGTGTCTATCAAAGATTTGTAAATGGATACGTGACAGTAAGCATCCAGTCTTTATATTTTCCTATTTCCCAAGACCTCTTTTATTTTTTTAAGATTAACCTTGACCGTCTGGAAGGATTTAGGGGAACTTTTCCATCAGATAGTGCTATTTTAAAAGCCATCAATTTAAAATAGGATACATGAATAACAAACTTTCACTTTTTTTTTTTCTCTCAAGACATAAGCTGTATTGAATATGTCCCTTTCAGTTTTGGTACTTTGGCATGAACCTTTGGGTGTTAGGTTCTGTTGTTTGCGGCTGCAAGAGTCTGCTCCTGGGCACAGCGCCTGGGCTTCCCGTGTCTTCCCTCCCATCTCTGGTCCTCCCGTCTTCCTGCCTTTGCCATTGACCCCAGGCATATAGGCTTTGCTTTGAATTCTTACAATTGTGTCTATCATATTTCCAAAAATACATTTATTCTGTGGGGTTGGTCATCATATTTCAGTGATACAGTTGGATATGTGTTAGTCTTTACTACATTTACAAACCATGTTTTGATTTCTTTTTTGATAGAAAGAAATTTTTTAAGAAGCACAAAGATACTTGGATACTGTAAATCGTAAATATATAGTCATTTTGGCAGCATACCCCAAAGTTTTAACATCTGGATGGGGCATTTAACTTTAAAAGGCAAAGAAAATAAACCTAAGTAGACATAAGTTAGACCAGAAAAACAGAGGTAAAAGATGAGCATGAGGGGGAGTTTTGCAAGTTATGACAAAGCTGTTGATGGTTTGGAGATACCAGTGGACAGACCAAACAGATACTCAGAAATAAGAGGTTGGGATATTCTTTACTGAGCAAAAGGTTTTCGTTTTCATGATTAAACCACAGAGTCATGTTATTTCAGCTTCACAGAAGAAATTGCACATTTAATTACCATCAAGATAAAAGGGAATGAAAGATTTTTTAATTACACTTAAAAAATTTTTTTGAGATAATTATAAATTCATTTACAATTGTGAGGAATAACACAGAAGAATCCTGTGTATTTTTTAACCAGTTTCTCTCAATGGTGACATTTTGTAAATATATAGTATAATAGCTCATTACATTTTAAGTTATAATACTAATTTAAAATAGCAGCAAATTCATAAACTTGCCGTTTGACCTAGAATCAGGACTCATTGTCTCAAGACATAGTCTGACTCGTAGTGGATTCTTACCGACGTGCTTTGTGTCCCTTCAGGGTGGGTTCTGTCATTTGTGTGCCATTCAGGACACTCGTTTACAAGGCAGACAGCACACCGGCAGGGAAGACAGTGGGATGTCCCAGTCCTCTGTGGGAAGGGCCGGGTTGCATGTGGGATCCAGGAACAGCTAGCTTCATCAGCTCTTTCAAAAGAGAGGGCTTTTTTGTCTCTTTCATGTGCTTGTCAGTTTCATTCTCTCGGTTGGCTTCTTCCACATGGAGATTCATAAACATTGCTTCCATACCTCACAGATATTGTTTCTGGAAAAGGCCTGTCTAGTTTCCGTGTGTGTGTGTGTGTGTAGTTCCTCAGTCATGTCCGACTCCTTGCGATCCCATGGACTACTATAGCCAGCCAGGCTCCTCCGTCCATGGAATTCTCCAGGCAAGAATACTGGAGTGGGTTGACATTCCCTTCTCCAGGGGATCTTCCCGACCCAGGGATCAAAGCCAGGTCTCCTGCATTGCAGGCAGATTCTTTACCCTCTGAGCCACCAGGGGTGGTGTTTCCATTGGTAAACTATTAATAAAAAAATTGCAAATTCCACTGGTAACTATTACAAATTCCATTGGTAAACTATTAATTAAAAAAAAAATTAAAAAGACTCTGATTGGCCCAGTCAAGATCACTTAAAGACCCTTGACCCACAGCCCAGGGGACTGAGGTTGTTTTATGTGTTCTTCTAAATATGAGTATTATTTTCAGAAATGAAGAAATTACTGTAATTTAGATAATTACCCAACTCTAGTCTATTACAGTATGGTCATGGCCTTAGGACATTTCCAGTTAACATTGTCATTTGAGCAGACTATTATGATAGTGAATTGTGTCTGAACTGTGTATACGTCTGACATTTTACAGGACTTAGAAACATAATAGTCACCATCCAAACATTACAAACTTTCACAGGAATCAGGCAGGGATTGTGTTAGTTGCTCAGTCGTGTCCAACTCTTTGCGACCCCATGAACTGTAGCCTGCCGGGCTTCTCTGTCCATGGAATTTTCCAGGCAAGAATATTGGAATGGGTTGCCATTCCCTTCTCAAGGGGATCTTCCCAACCCAGGGACAGAACCCAGGTCTCCTGCATTGCAGACAGATTCTTTACCAGCTGATCCATGAGGATCCTTATACACTACTATTAATGCTACTTAAATTCATTATTATTTTGGAGAAGACCTAGTCTATGGAGTAAAATAAAACCAGAGGCATGGAAGATCTAAGACTTAATTTTGTTTCCTTCATTCTATAATTTATTGATGTGATTTTCCCACATAGAACATCCTCAATAATCTACAGAGAATTTATTAGTAATAAGAGCCTAGCCAGGTTGAGATATATATATATATATATATATATATATATATGAATTATATTTTTGTACACCATCTCAAAATTGCAACAAAAGAATAAGATATTTAAGAATAACTCAACAAAGGATGTAGAGGACTTTTATGTGTGAAATTCCAGTGCTTTATTTTAAGGAATTAAAGGATAACCAAATAGAAAGCAGTACAGTGAGTCAGTTAAAAAGAATGATTTCAACCAACATTCCTGTTCCCCTCAGCTATACCAAACAAGAGAGTTTTACTGTAACAATTTCACTTAAGCAATTTGATCAACTTTTTACTAGTGTAGTGGTAAACCACAGGCTATTCCTAAAGATAGTGTATTTCCTTCTTTCATCTGGAAAATGTGGTCAAGTAGGAAACCTTGCTTTAATCATATTTCTAAACTTCTGCCAAACCTTTGGATCTAAGATATTTTCAGCAACAGAAACACTGTTGTTTGAAACGCTGAGGTGCTCTTCATTTGTATAACCATATCTAACTAAGTTGGTGGCGGAACAGTGCTTTACATAGTTATTATTATATTTCTAGTCAAGCCTCTCATAGTAAAATATCCCCACTGATCTGAAACGTTTAATTCTGTTCACTTTATATTTCATTCACAGTGTAATTTCTACTCGCCACACATAACAGAATTTTATCAAAGCGATGCAAATAAAATCTATTTTCCTTACTCAGCATGAAACCAGAACACAGAGTTGGGAAAATCTTGATTCCAGTTGTTGACATCAAGTAAAGCACTAAGCTTCTAGAATTATGTTTTCTTTTTTTATAAATGAAGAATACTCTGTGTTTCCCAGAGTGTGAAATGGAAACCACCAGCAATATGTTAGATATGAAGCATTATATGAATGAAAACTTTATATTTTAGTAGTTCCATACTTATTTTAATGTGTACTGAATAAAGAACAACTCTGGATTTAATGGAAATTATTGCTTTGCAGGAAGCTTAGTAAAAGAAGTGGATCAATTTATGAGGGAAAATGTAGGACATGGATATGGCCAAAACTGTGGATAAGACCAAAATTGTAGTATATGAGTGACTGAAATTTTGGAATCCATGGTCTAGGTGATATATGTGCTATGAATGT
The DNA here is from genome assembly GCF_054371585.1 of Giraffa tippelskirchi. Taxonomy (NCBI): domain Eukaryota; kingdom Metazoa; phylum Chordata; class Mammalia; order Artiodactyla; family Giraffidae; genus Giraffa; species Giraffa tippelskirchi. The sequence continues at coordinate 85,544,864 of NC_137285.1, read as the reverse complement.
TCTGGACTTTGATTGTCTTCTCTGACTAAATACTCTGCTAGACATAGCCAATAATTACCCTCCAAGTTCATCACCTCATTTACAGAGTTCGTATTGAGAAAAAAAGAGAACTATGCCCAAAGCTATCTGATTTCAGTTTCTTATGAAAGAACAAGCCTTCATCTGATAAACACGTTGAAAGTGAAAGTGAAGTCATTCAGTCGTGTCCAACTCTTTGTGACCCCATGGACTGTAGCCCACTAGGCTCCTCCATCCATGGAATTTTCTAGGCAAGAGTACTGGAGTGGGTTGCCGTTTCCTTCTCCAGGGGATCTTCCTGACCCAGGGATCGAACCCAGGTCTCCCGCATTGCAGGCAGACCGTTTACCTTCTGAGCCACCAGGGAATCTTGGCAGTAAACATGTTAGTGGTAGGTTAAGCCAGATTCTGCTTGTATCTTACACGAAAAAATTGAAGCTGTCAATAGTAGAATTTGGGTACCTTTATAAACAAAGCAGGTGGTAGACCAGTGTGCATAGCGTGGTTTCTTTTTTTATGTACAAAGCACAGCTTCTGTAATTTTTTACATTGAAGTAGTTGGGAAAGATAACAGTTGTTCCTTCACCAAATGCTGATTTTCTTCTCCAGGAGCTAAGATGATAGCTGTGGGCAAAAAGACTTACCTGTCTTGCAGTTGGCAGGAGCAGACAGTGTCAGATGGTAATAGGTGCTCTGGACAAAGGAGTGTAACAGGACGGAGAGCAGGGAGGAGGCGGGTATGTTTAACGTAGGGTGGTCAGAGGAAGGCTCGTGATTAGGCGTCCTTTAAGCAGCAGGCAGACAAAAGAAAGAGCAGTTTCTCCTGCAGGTCTCTGGTGGTGCTGCAGACGGCTCAACAAGTGCAGAGACCTTGAGGCTGGAGAGTGGCTGGAGTTTGAGGAACAGCACCCAGGCCAGTGTGGTCGAATCACAGGAGCGGACGGGAAAGTGGGCAGAGGGGCAGTGGATGGCGTGGGATGTGAGGCGTGTGTAGGGCTTCGCGAGGGGTTGGGCTGTTGCTCTGTGGAAGGGTCAACAGAGGACGGATGTGAACTGATCTAGAATTTCAAGGGATTACCTGACTGTTAAATGTAGTGCGGAGGACACAGCTGGGTGATTATCTCCTAACTATGATTACCAATCAGGAGGCTATTTCAGTTATTCCAGTAGGTTGGAGACCATGGTCATTTGCACCAGGATGAAAGTGGTGGAAACCGTCAGATTCTGGGCTTATTTTGTAGGTGATACCAACATGTCTTGCTGCTTGATCACGTACAGATTGAGAGAAAAAAGGTAACTCTGTTTCACAGACAGTGCTTCTCCACTTCAGCCCTTTTGACATTTTGGGCCAGGTAAATTTGTGTTGTGGAAGTCTTCCTGGTGCACTATAGGATGTTTAGTGAGATCCCTGGCCTCTGTACTCTGGATTGACATGCGCTTTTCCTTTCCTTCCAATTTATCATAGTGAAAAATGCCTTTTAGACATTTTATACCCTGGGAGACAAAATTCACGTATAGAAAACCATCACGTTTTTGGCCTGATGGGATTGAGAAATGGAGTACTTCCTGCCATATCAGTAAACAAAAGATGTCACAGTCATCAGCTACTGCAGCCAGCACGGATGGTGAGCTACTGAGCCCTGAGGGGATTCAGGAAAGAAACAAAGAATACCTGCCATCTAGCAGCCAGCAAAGGCTTTCCCCATGGCTCACTAGGTAAAGAATCTGCCTGCAGTGCCGGAGATGTAGGAGACGAGGGTTCAACCCCTGACTCTGGAAATCCTCTGGAGGAGAGCATGATAACCCATTACAGTATTCTTGCCTGGACAATCCCATGGACAGAGGAGCCTAGTGGGCTACAGTCCATAGGGTTGCAAAGAGTTGGATATGACTGAAGTGGCTGAGCCTGCATAATTGACAGTATAAATATGTAGAGAATTTTTAGTTAAAGATTCCTGGGACTGCCACATTAAATATTAACAAGACAAAATTTTGATTGTGGAGAGATCTCTTCAAGAAAATTAGAGGTACAAAGGGAACATTTCATGCAAAGATGGGCACAATAAATGGTATGGTATGGTAAATAAAGAAAAGAAATGGTATGGACCTAACAGAAGCATAAGATATTAAGAAGAGGTGCCAAGAATACACAGAAAGTATATAAAAAAGATCTTTATGACCCAGATAATCACGATGGTGTGATCACTCACCTGGAACCAGATATTCTGGAATGTGAAGTCAAGTGGGCCTTAGGAAACATCACTTCGAACAAAGCAAGTGGAGGTGATGGAATTCCAGGTGAGCTATTTCAGATCCTAAAAGATGATGCTGTGAAAGTGCTGCACTATGCCAGCAAATTTGTAAACTCAGCAGTGGCCACAGGACGGGGAAAGGTCAGTTTTCATTTCAATCCCAAAGAAAGGCAATGCCAAAGAATGTTCAAACTACTGCACAATTGCACTCATCTCACACGGTAGTAAAGTAATGCTCAAAATTCTTCAAGCCAGGTTTCAACAGAGAACTTCTAGACGTTCAAGCTGGATTTAGAAAAGGCAGAGGAACCAGAGATCAAATTGCCAACCTCCATTGGATCATCGAAAGCAACAGAGTTCCAGAAAAACATCTACGTCTGCCTTATTGACTATGCCAAAGCCTATGACTGTGTGGATTGCAACAAACTGGAAAATCCTTAAAGAGATGAGAGTACCAGACCAACTGACCTGCCTCTTGAGAAATCTGTATGCAGGTCAGGAAGCAACAGTTAGAACTGGACAAGGAACAACAGACTGGTTCCAAATAGGGAAAGGAGTACATCAAGGCTGTGTATTGTCACCCTACTTATTTAACTTATATGCGGAGTACATCATGAGAAACGCTGGGCTGGATGCACAAGCTGGAATCATGATTGCCAGGAGAAATATCAATAACCTCAGATATGCAGATGACACACCCTTAAGGCATAAATTGAAGAAGAACTAAAGAGCCTCTTGATGAAAGTGAAAGAAGAGAGTGAAAAAGCTGGCTTAAAACTCAACATTCAGAAAAGTAAGATCATGGCATCTGGTCCCATCACTTCATGGGAAATAGATGGGGAAACAGTGGAAACAGTGTCAGACTTTATTTTTTTTGGGCTTCAAAATCACTGCAGATGGTGAATGCAGCCATGAAATTAAAAGACGCTTGCTCCTTGGAAGAAAAGTTATGAACAACCTAGACAACATATTACAAAGCAGGACATTACTTTGCCAACAAAGGTCCATCTAGCCAAGGCTATGATTTTTCTAGTAGTCATGTATGGATGTGAGAATTGGACTATAAAGAAAGCTGAGCACCAAAGAATTGATGCTTTTGAACTGTGGTGTTGGAGAAGACTCTTGAGAGTCCCTTGGACTGCAAGGAGATCCAACCAATCCATCCTAAAGGAAATCGGTCCTGAATATTCATTGGAAGGACTGATGCTGAAGCTGAAACTCCAATACTTTGGCTACCTGATGCGAAGAAATGACTCATTGGAAAAGACCCTGATGCTGGGAAAGGTTGAAGGCGGGAGAAGGGGACGACAGAGGATGAGATGGTTGGATGGCATCACCGACTCAATGGACATGAGCTTGAGTAAACTCCGGGAGTTGGTGATGGACAGGGAAGCCTGGCGTGCTGCAGTCCATGGGGTCACAGAGAGTCAGACACAACTGAGCAACTGAACTGAACTCAACTGAACACACATAATGGCTTTTTTCACTTAGCGTAATATCCTCAATGTTTGTCCATGTTGTAACATGTATCACAATTCTTCTTTTGTAAGACTGAATAATATTCCATTGTATGTATATACAACATTTTGTTTGTCCAACTGTCTGTTGATAGTTTCCATCTGTTGATGGAAGAACAGATAGCTCCCATCTGTTGATGGAAGCTTGGATTGCTTGCACCTTTTGACCGTTGTGAATAATGCTGCTATAAATATGGAGTGTAAATTTCTCTTTGAGCGTCTGCTTACAATCCTTTTCAATTTTATGAGAAACCCCAGTATTGTTTCCCATAGGGCTGTACCATTTTACATTCCCACCATCAGTGCCTAAGGGTTCCTGTTTCTCTACATCCTGCCTAATATTTACCCTAACACTTGCTGTTTTCCATTTTCTTTTGACAGTAGCCATCTTATTTGGTGGGGTCCCCTGGTGGCTCAGATGGGAAATAATCCATCTGCAGTGTCAGAGACCTGGATTCGATCCCTGGGTTGGGAAGTTCTCCTGGAGGAGGGCATGGCAACCCAGTCCAGTATTCTTGCCTGGAGAATCCCCATGGACGGAGGAGCCTGGCGGGCTACAGTCCATGGGGTTGCAAAGAGTCGGACACGAGTGACTAACACTTTCACTTTTCATCTCATTTGGTGTGACAGCTTTAGTGTTGAAGTTTACTTCCAGGTATGGTTGGGGTGGGCAAGGATATATGCTTTATATCCATGAACTTACGAGGGTAACAGGTAGTTAATATTTTAAAGCAGTAGGAAATGCTGAATGTTTCAGAAGACACTGATGCAAAGTATGCTTCGTGATAGGGTAGACAATGTCAAAATTTAAAAAATAAATTTTAGTCTGCATTTTAGGTTATTAAATCATTAAGAATGATGATCATTGGGGAAACAAAAGTCTGAAGTATATTTACTCAATGGATAATTCAGTCATTTGAAGCTTCATTATTTTAATTGGCAACAGTTAGGTAACAGTAATTTACTTTACCTTTTATTCTTTTCAATCCAAGATTTAAAAGATTTTACTGCCAGCTTAAAGAAGCAGGCCATAAAAATTAAGATAGTTTGATATTTTCATGCAGACCATTTGTTGTTGTAACTGGAGCTTGAGCAGGGCTGAGATGGCGTAATGGGGGAGATAAAACTGGGAGGTTTGGCAGCTTCATAGACCTGATCATGGCATGGTCGGGCATGTGTTGACATGTGGAAGGGTAGGCCTTGAACAAAGGGCGGTAAGTCTGCAAGAGAACCAACTATTGCACAAGACTGGTGGAGTGTCACACTGCCAAAGGCTGTTTCATCAGAAGTGAATCCAGGCAGTCAGTAGAGATGTGGGGCCTGGATCTTCAGAGCAGAGTTGTTTACACTTGAAGAGAGCAGGGATTCTTGACCTGGCACTGCTGACATTGGGCAGAATGATTCCTTAGTGTTGAGGACCGACTTGAGCACTGTAGGATGGTCAGCAGCGTCTCTCTCCTCTGCTAAATGCCAGTAGCACACGTCTGCACCAGTGCCCCCAGTTGGACAAGCCAAGACATCTCCAGACATTGCCAGATGTCCCCAGTTGAGAACCAGTGGACTAGATATTTATTAGTGAGCCATTCTAGTGTATCTAGTGTGTGTGTATGTGTGTGCTCAGTCACTTCAGTTGTGTCTGACTCTTTGTGACCCTGTGGACTGTAGCCCTTCAGTCTTTTTCTGTTCAAGGGGTTCTCCAGGCAAGAATATTGGAGTGGGTTGCTGTGCCCTCCTCCAGGCAGGTTCTTTACCACTAGTAGTGCCTGGGCAGCCCCAGTATATCCAGTAGGTGTTCCTTAACATGATCTGACTTACTATAGTTAATTGGGAATGCTTACTGGTCTTGTCTCGTAGACTTACAAATTCTCAGTTTCTTACCTTTGTTCTCTTTAGTGCCTGATGTTGTCTGTTGTATAATAAGTTGAAGTTCAGGAAATGGTTGCCGAATTGATTTCAGAAGTATTTCGGCAAATGTTATTTTCTCCAACTTGATTATAAATTTCTTAAAGTCAAATAAAATGTTTTACGTATTTATATAATAACTAATGTTGCTTAAGCCCTTCTCATATGCCAGACCACTGTTAAGCACTTTGCTTGCATGTTCTTATTTAATCTTCACCTTCACTGTATGAGCTAAGTTCTAGTATTATCTTCAGTTTTAAAAATTAATTAACTTAACTTATTTTTGGAGTTATCTGGCTCACTTTCTTTAATGATGTTAGCTTCTTGACCAGGACCAACATGGTAATGGAATCACCCGTTACCTGTTACTCATCCTTTCTCACTATCATAGCACAGAACTCAGCAAATGATAAGTAATTGGATCAAGTGTCCACTTTTGAGCTGCTGAGTTACTAGTGGAGATGTACGGAAATAATGTCAATAATGTACCAACTGCTAGGAGAGATGCGCAGGAACAGTGTTATGACATCTCAGAAGAGGGAGAGGTTACTTCTAACTGGAGGATTCGGGGAGGCTTCATGGAGGAGACTGCATTTGCAACAGGTCTTAAGCGAAATACACCAGCCACAACAAATGGAGGAGAAGCGGAGAGAAGGGAAGAGAATGCCAAGTAGTGTGAAATACAGGGAGAAGGGACGGTTCAGCTGAGCCAGCTCTTGAAATCATCAGAGGATGTGTTCGTCTCGAAGGAGAAACGTAAATGTGGTTTTGTAGATCAGAGCTTGTTTGCAAATAAGGGAACACAAGGCAGACGGATCCGTCCTATGTGGTTCAAGGTGCTAAGGGTCTTGGTCTGTGGGAAGCTGTTGTCTAGCTGGGAATATTGAGAAAGCTATGTGGTGGTAGTTGGGTGGGGCTTCAGCTAGACTGTGTGGAGGTGGCAGAGACAGTGTTGTGATAGGAAAGAGAGCACAGACACAGGGAGATGTCAGAGTATGGGTGGACGTAATAGGGAAGACTGGGGTTGTGTGAAAGAGTAGGAAAAAGCTTAGCCTGCGAGACAGGGAAGGAGTTTGGACACAGTTCAGCCAACTGAGCTTCAGTGAGTATTTTCAGATTACCTAATTAGAGCTGGAACACCTGCTGCCTCTGCAGTAGGGCTTTGATTCTTTTTTGATTTTACCGCACTTAGCAAAGGACCTGGTTTGACAAATGCATAGAGTTCGTCAGTTTTATTGGTGGTATTTAGAACAGATCATAGAAGACCAGAGGCAGGCCAAATTAGTTATAAGGCTGTTGTATTGATGCTAAGAAGAATCAGGTCCTAAATGATTCTTGAGAGTCCCTTGGACAGTACGGAGATCTAATCAGTCCACCCTAATGGAAATCAACCCTGAATATTCATTGGAAGGACTGATGCTGAAGCTCCAATACTTTGGCCACCTGACGCTAAGAGCCAACTCATTGGAAAAGACATTGACACTGGGAAAGATTGAAGGCAAAAGGAGAAGATGGCAGTAGAGGATGAGATGGTTAGATAACATCACTGACTCCATGGACATGAGTTTGAGCAAGCTCTGGGAGATGGTGAAGGACAGGGAAGCCTGGCTGCTGCAGTCCATGGGGTCACAAAGAGTTGGACATGACTTAGAGACTGAACAACAAAATAACTCTATAAGTGGAGGTGGAGAGGAAGGGATGGAAGCAAGTGGTAGTGGGAACAGATGTTAAGGGACTACTGACTGTGGAGGGGGCCAGTGGTACAGGACAGGAGAAACGGAAGATACGGATGTGGTAGCAGTTTACATGGAGATTGAGGATGTCATTGCACCTCTAGGCAATGCTGGATTGGGAAGAGCAAGGAAGGTGTTGAGTTTAGCCTGGGATGTTTTAGGGGAATCAGCATAAGGTAATCATTAGGAGCACAGAGTTTGAAATGGACGGACCCTGGATCTGCCCTGTGAAATTAACTGTGTGTGACCTCAGGCACATGTATTTCTATATTCAGTTTCCCAATCAGTAATAGGATAAGAATCCTACTACTGTAGGATTAATGTTTGTGAAGGTCTTAGAACAGTGCCTACTGCATTAAGGCTATATCCTTATTTGTTAAATAAAATCCAATTACTAGAGAGTTTTTCAAATCTGTATCTAAACACAGACTAATGAAGGGGATTAAGAGACAGAATATGAATGACTTGATTTTTAAGCCAGTGGGCTACTTTTTCTCCCTGATACTCAAGAATTTTTGACTAAAGAACATTCCTTTTGAGTTTAGCAGCACAGAAGTATTTTTCCATTCTTGGGATTTCCCATTTCTTTTTGAATATGAACAGTTGGGAGTTTTTCATTGATAGTATTTGGTGCATATATTTGGTGCATCCTGGAGAAGGAAATGGCAATCCACTCCAGTATTCTCGCCTGGAAAATTCCATAGACAGAGGAACCTGGCAGGCTAGAGTCCATGGGGTCGCAAAGAGTCAGCCACAGCTGAGCACATCAGCACATATTTGGTGCATATATTTGGTGCAATATCTGCTAGTACTGCCATAATTCTTGTTGGAAGTAGATGTGATAAAATATTAATACTAAAGCCATAATCAAGTATTGAGTTTCATGTTCACATCGGTGGTCCATAGACAGCACCTGTTAATTACCGAAGGAGGGTCTTGATAACTTCTTTTCCCTAATTGTGAGGATATTTCTTAATTTGTAAAGACAGTTCACTCCTACTTCTGAGGTCCCTGGGTAATTTGAGGTGGAGAGAGTTACAACAGGAAAAGCCAGAAATAGGTGAAGACCAAAGTCATAGTATGATGTGCTTAGGGTGTTTCGAGGGTGCAGTAAAGGTTCAGTTTATGATTTCCTGGAATAAGTTGTAACCAGTATACAGGCTGTCTATGTTTTGGAAGATAATTCTTTTTGATTAATTGCCAGTTATCAGGTTTTTAAAATTTTTATTTTAAACCATTTTTTTATATTAAGTACTTCCCTTTCCAGCTCTTAGAGGAAATACGAGAAAAGGATTTGACTTAACTTTGAAGTTAAGATTTAGTGTCCACTTACAGAGAAAAAGGTTTCCCTGATAGCTCCGTTGGTAAAGAATCCGGCTGCACTGCAGGAGACCCCTGTTTGATTCCTGGGTTGGGAAGATCCGCTGGAGAAGGGATAGGCTACCCACTCCAGTATTCTTGGGCTTCCCTGGTGGCTCAGCTGGTAAAGAATCCACCTGCAATGCAGGAGACCTGGGTTCGATCCCTGGGTTGGGGAAGATCCCCTGGAGAAGGGAAGGCTACCCACTCCAGTGTTCTGGCTTGGAGAATTCCATGGACTGTACAGTCCGTGGCCTCGCAAAGAGTTGGACACGACTGAGCGACTTTCACTTTTCACTACAGAAAACATAAACATGGACCATTTAGAAAGCACAGAGAATTGGAATGGAGTGAAGTCACCAGATCTAATGGTGAGCAGGACTGGGTACGATTTTGGTTTGAAAAGACCAGGTGGAGTCTAGACTCCTTCAGATGGGTGGAGTCACAGCCTGAGGAAGCAGGTGTGGTGCAGAGTTTCCCTCCTAGAGCCAGAGTGGAGGGGAGGGGAAGAAGTGAGAAAGTGTGACTAGGGCAAGGCTTCTCTGTTATGTGCTGTTGACTGGAAAAAACAAAACGCATGAAGTGAGAGTTGTGAGTTAAGTTTTATTTGGGGCAAGATGAGGACTGTAGCCCAGGGAACAGCCTCTCAGATAGCCCTGCGGAGCTGCTCCAGAGAGGTAAGGGTGGAGGTCAAGCCCTCATTTTGGCAGAAGTTTCCCAGAAAGGTTGCTGCTGGTTACGAGGAACAGATGTCTCCATTAATGATTTTAGTGCTTTTCTAGACAGGAGAAGATGCAAGAAATTGGGCTCATAAAATCTTCTGAAAAGATCTATCTGAAGGCCTGTTCTGCCAGTTATTTTCCAGAGCCCAGAGTGCCTCATTCCTGGTCTCCACTCTGAGCTCCTTTCAGGGGGTGTTGAAGGTCAGAAGATGCAGTGGCTGGTGACTCCATCCTTGAAGAGGCAGATGGCAAGTGACAGGGTTTAACTGGCAGGAGTTTGGAAATACCATCTCCCAGTTTCCAGATCATCAAGTTTTGAGTGCTGAGAAGCTGTTGCAGGGAGGCAGATGGAGCATGATTTTGGACAGAATGTTGAAAACTGTGAAAGAACTGCCCGTGTTGTATCAGAGGAGTGAAACATGGCTGTAAACTTGTGCTTATGTTCCTGAGAAAGTTACTTTCCTCTTTTCCTCTTCTCTCCCCACCCCACAAAAGGAGTAAAATGTAAAAGAAAATCAAAGAAGCAGCAGACATCCCTTCCTTTTATTGCCTTTTTAAAACTCAGCTTAGTTATCCTTTTCACTGTCTTATTTTTTCTATTAATTCTTCCTTCCTATATGTTACACTTCTTTTCTTTCTAACACAGTTTGAAGCAACAACTTATTACGACAACTAAAGTAGCGTGAGCAGTATGTGTATATGTGTATGCATTCTTATTTTACCTTAATCCAGACCACATGCTCTGGTAGCTACTGATGGGCTTATTCCTAATGACTCTAGATTTAAATAATTTCCATTTCTACTAAATTATATTTTTCTCCTGTTTTCTTCATCTACATAGATACTGTTGCTAATGCTGAATACCCAGTGATTGTCCTTGAAAGTACAGAGAAATGTTTGCGTAAAACATTTAGTTACGTGAAATTGTTTTACCAATAGCCTAAAAGACAAATCTTTCCATAAGACTTAGATGTCATGAACTGTAACTAGAGTGTGGTGTTTGATACCGTGGTGTTCGGTAAATTGGCTGCACAATTTACTATTTGTCCAGAAAGAAAATCTTTTCTGTAATTTGGCCCTGGAATAAAAATTAGAGTTACCTCAAAGCAAAACCCTAAGTCATTTATAAATTTTAGGATGTATCTTCAGAAAAACTTCAGAATTTTCTTATGAGTATTTTTCAGTGTATTTTCTCATTTATTTTCCTATCGTCATTGCCCAGATAAATTTCTGTTGAATCACTGGTAGCTGATAGAGGTCAGTCATGAATAAGTGCATCAAGTCTTATAATAGTAATAAAACTGATTGCTATTTATTTCACTGTCATTTTCCATAATTCCATTGGTTTTCTTGTTGTTTTTTTAAGTAGTTAATCGGATGTTACTTCCAAATTGGTTTCTGCAAACTTTTTATCCCTCAATTTCCTCAGTCATGGTGGAAGTGATTGAATTATTTCCACACTATTTGTAGACTGTAGTGATTTAATCTGAAAGACTTCCAGATGCTCTGAGGAGAGCAATCATCCATCATTATAAAATGCTTATTAGGTCTGTGCCCATGTGGACTTGTGTGGTCTCACACAGTTTTACCCCCAACAGATCAGTAAGTTTTGCACTTGACAGATGTAATTACTTGTGACCAAAGGGTGAGAAGCCTTTAGATAATTTAGTGGCAACAGAAAACTACCCTCCAAGAATGAATTAACACATTCATCTGTGCATAACAGTCTGTGATACAAAAATGATGCTTTTGTTAGCCAAAAGTGAATGAGGGTTAAGGATGCTTTTTGAAGTGGAGTGCCCACTAGTGGTCCCATTCAATAGAGGAACCTGGCACCCAAACAAGTTTACAGTCACACCACTGGTGGGGGTTATAGAATACTCAAGACCAAATAGATGTAAATTTGGACAGTTTGGGACCTTCACTGATGTCTATAACTAAGAATTTATTAATGAGACGGGGATTATAGCAATGACCAGAGTCATCAGTTTTCCAGCTCTTTCAGTCTGGTTGCCGCTACACTATCTCAAAGCTCTTATTTTTCTTCCCAGAAATTATAAACTATAAAATATAGATAAGTAAAATCTATAAATAAATATAGATATTAAGCAAAATAAACATGAGCGTTAAGCTTGGAAGCCCAGACGGTGGGTAGGGTCACACGAAACTCTTTCAGATGAAGAAAGAATTAGAAACCAATTTACTTGTTTTTGGGTCGAGGAGCATAGTTCGCTTCATTTAATTTGGTTGGTTTTGGTAGAAAGCATCTGTGCGATCTGGCCTGAAGGGCAGCTTGGAGGGCCATCTCTTTAGTTCTGCCTTTTCCCCGGGCTTCTCTAAGTTGGGCGCGGAGCACTACATCTGGCTCCAGGGCTCCTCGGGAAAAGGGTATTTCAGAGAACTCTTAGTAACCAGTGCAGACAGGGGGACAGTAGAGTTTCTTTTTTAGTTGGCATCTCTCCACCAAATTTATTTGGTTGAGAAACTAACATACATATGGTTCAGCCTTATATTGTTGAGGCTGTGTCTGGTTGAGGCTTGCAATCCCCTAATGTCTTCATTGGCCGTAACACCCAAGTCATCATTTTAATCCAAGTATTTCTAGAGGGAATATTTTGTTTGGAGTTCTTTGCAAGCCCTTGAAGCAAGCAACAGCCAGTGAAGTCTGAAATGATTTTCTAACTGGAAAAAGCCTCTCTTATTAACCCTTCAGTCATGAATCTGGCGGATTGTCAACTTAAAACATTGCAATGATTAGTTTGTAAGATATATACCATTATTTAATTGTCCTCATAAATTCTCTCCTCCTTTGAGAAGCTCTCCAGTTGGTCCTATGATGAGGTCACCGGTCAAAACAAAGAATCGCCTCTAACAACAGTCATTCTTTTCCCCCTAAAAACCACACCTGCATTTAAAGTCTATAAGTGTCACTTTTGAGGGTATTTGAAAAGAATGTGCTATTCTGGTGACAATTTCAGAAGCAAAATATTAAAACAAAGGTTTTTCAAATTAAGCATTGCTGAAAAAAATTTAGGGCAAAATTTGGCCAAGAGTTTAACCACTAGTTTATTAGTTCGTTGTAATTAAGATGGGCTGTTTGTGATTTTGCACAGTATGCATATCTGGTGACAGCAGAGTGAGGGGAGCAGGGTAGCCTTTGGAAGTAAAGCTTGAGGAATGCCTGTCTGTGAGAAATCTCCTGGATAACATGAAGTTGTTATTCAACTGGTCGGTGGCCACATAGCTTCTGTATATGCTTGTATAGATTGTGTGGTCTGCCCTTGGCCCTTTATTTCCAAGTTAATGTTTAGAGGTACTTACCTGAGGCTTGCCCGTATTATTTTTCATTCACAGCCTACTAACAGCTCAAGTCCTTTTCACTGAAAGGAGAAGACAAGAAAGGCTAAGAGAGACAGGTTAGAAATGAGAATAGAATGTCATTAAAATTTCAGAGGATCAGAGCATAGAGAACATTATGAATGCCGATCTAGGAAGCATATGAATTCAGTAATGAGTTGTGGGTATGATGGTGACTTTTTGTCAGATCTTCATGAACTGTGAGAAAAGAATTGATAATGTGAGGCCCGGCTTTCATTATTTTAGCTGAGATTCTGCCACTAATCAGCTATCTGATTAGTGAATGATAGATTTAATTTTAGAGTCCATGCTCTTTAATATTGAGGTTTTAAATAAATTTCCCTACCTAATTCATGAGTTATATAGAAACTTAATGTCTATGAAAGCAGTTTGAAATATGAGGAGTTTTGAATAATGTGTGCCTCAGTTGTGCATTTCGCTTTGTTTTTCTGTCATTCTTGTTTTTTCTGTTTCCTCTTCTAAGCAGTAGGCTCCTTGTAACTTGGTTATGTGTTTCAGAAACCTTAGCACATAGCACAGCTGGGCTCAATCATGTTGATGAGTGAATATTTGCATAAACTAATAGAGAAACGAAGGAAAACAGTTAATAGGATTGGGGGTATTGCACATTAATCACAAGAAATGATGTAACTCTGAAAATGCTAGTAATGGAAGTGCCTTGTTTTTATACAGTTAAGAATTTTGGAGAATTCTCCTGGAAAATTGAAATACTTCATAATTACTCAACTAATGTGGACTAACTACTCATTTAATAATTGTTGATTAGTGTAAACTCAGATTTTACATGATAATTTTTGTTCATATTTTGTTCTCTGTTTATTTCTCACATGATACCTTGTTTCTTAGCCAGTTGGATGTGAATTCTGGTAAGTTTATGAGAAAAAGCCATACCCGTCTAATCATATAAAGGGTTAACACAACTGTAATTTAACTTCATAGGGCAGTTGAAAATTTCCCATTTAATATTTGGAAAATGCTAACTCTAAAACTATTAATGTAATGACCTTAAAATATTTTGTTTATATCAGCTATCCAAATATAAATACTCTTGTTGTTGTTCAGTTGCTAAGTTGTGTCCGACTCTTTGCAGCCCCATGAGCTGCAGCACACCAGGCTTCCCTGTCCTTCACTGTCTCCTGGAGTTTGTTCAAACTCATGTCCTTTGAGTCAGTGATGCCATCCAACCATCTCAACCTCTGTCTCCCCCTTCTCCTCTTGCCCTCAGTCTTTCCCCGCATCAGTCTTTTCCAGTGAGTCGGCTCTTCGCATCAGGTGGTCACAGTATTAGAGCTTTAGCATCAGTCCTTCCAATGAATATTCAGGACTGATCTCCTTTAGGATGGACTGTTTGGATCTCCTTGCAGTCCAAGGGACTCTCAAGAGTCTTCTCCAACACCATAATTTGAAAGCATCAGTTCTTCAGTGCACACTTTTCCTGTTCCCTTAATTCTCAGTTTATTTTTAGAAACCCGTTGGATCCTGGCATCTGACTGTGACCCTGGGACAGAGCTCGTGCAGATGGTGCTTCCCCTCCTCTCAGGCTGTGTTGGCTACATGTGCGATCCTTTTCTGCATGACTGAAGTGAGGATGCCTCGTATCTCTTACGCAGCATGCTCCCTAAATCTCTTTGCAAGGGCCGCTCCCAGATCTCTTCTGTTTTGCATTCTTTTCGTTGCAGCCTTTACAAGTCCAGCTTGTGTGGGCCTGTACCCACATTCAGTGCACACGTGTTTTGTGGCTTCAGTTTAGGCAGCCAGTTTTGAAAACAGTCTTTTTTGTTTGCTCATCTATTTATTTGTTTCAAATTGCTCAAGATTGCTAGAGAGCTCAGGACCTCATAGGATGAGGAAAACCATGCGGTGACTGAGATTCTGTTATTGTCAAATGTTTCACTTCAGTAGTCTTTGATCTCTACATTAGAAGCTTTATATCCAGGATTAATGAGTCTAAGTGATGGATGAATTATGTTTATTATAGCTGGTGAAAGGTTGTTTCTTTCAAACTCCCTCTCTCTCTTTCAGTGTATTTTTGAGAGCATAGCATTGAAGGGATCCATCTAACATTTATGTCAGAGTTTTTATGATTCTGTGCAAAGTATTTTAAGAAGATATTTTTGTGGCTTGGTGTAGAACACATCCTATAATTTCCTGTTGGGGAAACACATGAATCAGATGGTTATTGAATATGTATGTTATCCATTTTGTGGCCTTTTTGTAGTTTGGTTTTGAAGTTCTAAACTGACCACCCCTGTTAACTCAGGATGTTTCTGAATGTATTTACTCCCTCTGTACTTATCCCTCTTGACTTTGAGGTGTATATCGTGGATATCCAAATTAACCTTGCTGTTATCCAAGGGATAGTATCATTAGAAAGTAATTGATAATCACACTGAATCATGTAGTACTCAAGACCAAATAAAGATAAATTTGGATAAAATTTATGGGCTTCATTGATGTTTACAAGAATTTATCATCTTATATTAATATTTCAGTAAGCTGAATTGGTATAGCTCTTATCAGGTTTTGAATATTAATAAAATTGTATTAAGAGTAATGGCTTGTGGCTTGCTGCTCCAATCCTCAAATTACATGATTTCCAGACCCCCAGAATTCTTTTCTTACCTACTGATTTTTAGAAATCCTAGGGACTGTCTCATGCATTTCCAGAGAAATGGCTCCTGCTTCTGTTACCATTGCCTTTCTGGGGCATGCACTTCTTTCTGTTGTTTAGCTGAGAAAAATGTTTTGCTGTTGATGCCCTATCCAGAGGTGAGATAAAAGACCAAGTTACAGATTTTCAAAGAAACATCACAAAAACTGATTACACAGTTTTCACATTCCACATGGATGAAGGAGAGTGGCTCTGGAGAGAGGATTTGGTGAGAAGGATTCCTTGGGAGAGCTTTGCTGTGAGTCGTGTATCTTTCAATAGAGTGATGGGAGACTGTCAGTGGAACCAGTGAATCTTGATATGATTTTCCTGTAGTTAATGGGGGGCACGGAGAAGGCAGTGGCACCCCACTCCAGTCCTCTTGCCTGGAAAATCCCATGGATGGAGGAGCCTGGTGGGCTGCAGTCCATGGGGTCGCGAAGAGTCAGACACGACCGAGCGACTTCACTTTGCCTTTTCACTTTCATGCATTGGAGAAGGAACTGGCAACCCACTCCAGTGTTCTTGCCTGGAGAATCCCAGGGATGGGGGAGCCTGGTGGGTTGCCGTCTCTGGGGTAGCACAGAGTTGGACCCGACTGAAGCGACTTGGCGGCAGCAGCAGCAATGGGGGGCACAGTGGTGTGGTGTCGAATTCATCCTTTAGGAAACTGATGTAGACTGCGACACATGAAACAGACAGCTGATCCTCTAAGGGAGTGACTGTATTTCTAATTGGTGGCATCTTAGAAATGTGTGGACACGAGTTTGGGTAAACTCTGGGAGTTGGTAATGGACAGGGAGGCCTGGTGTGCTGCGGTTCACGGGGTCACAAAGAGTCTGACACAACTGAGCGACTGAACTGAACTAAAAATGTGTGAATGCCAAGGATGTGTTGGGAAACCTAGGATAGAAGTATTTACCTGTGATCATTTAAAAAAGGGATCAGGCCAGAGGGTAGGGAACCCATCAGTAAGACGCTGTGGGGTATATTCCAGGGGTGGAAGCTGAGAGGGTGAGGGCTAGCAAAGGAGAGAAGGTAAGGGACGCCGCAGGTAGAGGGACTTGAGGGGAGTGAGTTTCTAAAGAAGCTGTATAAACACCGACCAGAGAGTTGGCCTGAGCCACTTCCCAGCAGAGAACAAGAAGCTTTTGTTATTAAGTATCAAGTGGGAACTTCCTCCCCAGTAACCCCCAGCAATCCTGAAAGATGGTTATGAACAGAAAGGAGTAAGTGGGAGATGAGGTATGTGAACAAGACAAGAAGTCAGCTGGGATTTATACTTTACAGAACGTGGGTTTACCCCTGCAGCAGTGGGATGGGAGGGTAGGAGATTTAGAGACTTCCATCTTCCTGAATGTCCAGAAAAGTCCTGAGGACTGACTGTCCAGAGTCTTATCCTGAGAGCAGGTGAAGGACTGTTCCCTCTGAGCAGATTTAGAAGGACAATGGGAGGGAAAGTCAACTGGCTTTAGCAGGACATTCATTCTTAGGGTCCCAGTGGTTGTATTTGACATAATCAATTCAGATTTCTCACTTGAACAATGCTGATTTTTTAGTCAGTGGCAAAAATGTAGGTAAGACTTTTCTCCTTTTGGGTTACACCCTCTAAGAGGAGGAGGAGTTATGTTTTATTTCCTCAGGGCTTTACAAAGTTCGGTGGAAGACTTTGAGGCTTTCACTTAGAGCTATTTTTATTTCAGACCCGTCAAGCTGAGCCCGGGCCACATTTGAGAAATTGCTGTCATGCAGGCTGTACTCAGAAGTCTAGTACTAGCTTTTATTTTTTGTACCAGAGTGCATCTCAGTTTTAAATATGCGCAGGCGCAGTGTGTCACCAGAGTGTGAAGCGTATAACACCGCCCGAGCTTGACCAGCATCATACCGAGTGCCCTACGGAAAGTGCTGCCCATGAGGCAGCAGCAGATTCGGGCATGTGCTGAGTAACAATCCCATTTGAGAGTGGCAGTTTAGAGAAGGATACCATGCCATCTGGGGCTTCCCAGGTGGTGCTCGTGATAAAGAACCCGCCTGCCGATGCAAGAGACATAAAGAGACGTGGGGCTTCAACCCCTGGGCCAGAAAAATCCCCCGAAGGAAGGCATGGACACCCTCTCCAGTATTCTTGCCCGGGGAATCCCTTGGACAGAGGAGCCTGGCAGGCTACAGTCCGTAGCGTTGCAAAGAGTCGGACATGACTGAAGCAACTTAGCACGCATGCATGCACCATGCCATTTAAGATTAATGTTGGCAAGCTGAGACTGTAATTTGAAGAATCCATGCTTTTCTTTTTCTACCATAAACTGAATGATCGCTAGAGAGGGTGAGCTATGGTGCGGCAGCATCGGAGCAAACCGAGGACGTGTTAAGAGATGCAGGATCTCAGGCGTGGCCTGGACCTATTGATTGAGAACCAGCGTTTTAATAAGATCTCCAGGTGTTACTTGTACATCTTAAAGTCTGAGAAGACCTGATCTAGAGAATCACATCTCAGATCATCTTTGATAGCAGCGTTCTTGTCAAATTGTTACTTGGGTAGAATTTCAGCTTTTCGTGAGCAGAGAGCTAACCAATTATCTAGACTTGGTTTGCTGCTGCTGTTGCTAAGTCGCTTCAGTCGTGTCCGACTCTGTGCGATCCCATAGACGGCAGCCCACCAGGCTCCGCCGTCCCTGGGATTCTCCAGGCAAGAATACTGGAGTGGGTTGCCATTTCCTTCTCCAGTGCATGAAAGGGAAAAGTGAAAGTGAAGTCACTCAGTCGTGTTCAACTCTTAGCAACCCCATGGACTGTAGGCTACCAGGCTCCTCTGTCCATGGGATTTTCCAGGCAAGAGTACTGGAGTGGGGTGCCATTGCCTTCTCCAGACTTGGTTTAGTGCCAGCTATAACAATCACGTCATACAATGACCCATTATCTGGCATTGTTCAGAAATGGTTTGTCAACTCTGGCAAGGTCAACATCCTGCTGAGAGCAATGCTGGTGGGCACCACAGGTTACTATTTCAGAACCAAAGGGAAAATGTGGAGGGAAACATTCTTGGAACATATTTTTTTTTCTCCTTCTCAAAATATCATGAGTAATGCATAGGGCACTGAAAATATGGGAAACAGGTCATACTTTAAATTTTATTTTTAAGATTATTTGACCGGATTTCATAAAGTACTTGCAGATTTATTAGTTGGAATTGTCTGTGCTTGCATTTCAGAATCAAATCTGTTACAGTGGGATCTTTTCCCCACCACATTCTAATCATGTGAATTTGGGCACATTACCACACTGCTCCTAGCCTGAGTTTCCATGTGTGTGATCTCAGATCAGTAACATCTACCTTAAAGGTCAGTTTTCATTCCAGTCCCAAAGAAGGGCCATGCCAAAGAATGTTCAAACCACCGCACAATTGCACTCATTTCACTTGCTAGCAAAGTGATGCTCAAAATCCTTCAAGCTAGGCTTCAACAGTACATGAACCAACAACTTCCAGATGTTCAAGCTGGGTATAGAAAAGGCAGAGGAACCAGAGATCAAATTGCAAACATGCATTAGATAATAGAAAAAGCTAAAGAATTCGAGAAAAACATCTACTTGTGCCTCATTGACTATGCTAAAACCTTTGACCGTATAGATCACAACAAACTGCAAAATTCTTAAAGAGATGGGAATACAAGACCACCTTGTCTGTCTCCTGAGAAACCTGTATGTTGGTCAAGAAGCGATAGTTAGAACTGGACATGGAACAATGGACTGTTTCCAAGTTGGGAAAGGAGTATGTCAAGGCTGTATATTGTCACCCTGCTTATTTAATTTGAGAGTACATCATGCAAAATTCCAGGCTGGATAAAGCACAAGCCAGAATAAAGATTGCCAGGAGAAATATCAATAACCTCAGATATGCAGATGACACCACCCTTATGGCAGAAAGTGAAGAGGAACTAAAGAGCCTATTGATGAAGGTGGAAGAGGAGAGTGAAATAGCTGGCTTAAAACTCAAAAAATATTAAAACATTCAAAACACGAAGATCATGGCTTCTGGTTCCATCACTTCATGGTAAATAGATGGGGAAACAATGGAAACAGTGAGAGACTTTATTTTCTTGGGCTCCAAAGTCCCTGCAGATGGTGACCGCAGCCATGAAATTAAAAGACACTTGCTCCTTGGAAGAAAAGCTATGACCAACCTAGACAGCGTATTAAAAAGCAGAGACATTACTTTGCTGTCAAAGGTCCGTGTAATCAAAGCTATGGTTTTTCCAGTAGTCATGTATCGATGTGAGAGTTGGACTATAAAGAAAGCTGAGCACCAAAGAGTCGATGCTTTTGAAGTGTGCTGTTGCAGAAGACTCTTGAAATTCCCTTGGCCTGAAACAAGATCAGATCACTCAATCCTAAAGGAAATCAACCCTGAATATTCATTGGAAGAACTGATGCTGAAGCTGAAACTCCAATACTTTGGCAGCTTAATGTGAAGACCTGACTCTTGGAAAAGACCCTGCTGCTGGGAAAGATTGAATGCAGGAGGAGAAGGGGATGACAAAGGATAAGATGGTTGGATGGCATCACCAACATGAGTTTGAGCAAGCTCCAGGAGATGTTGAAGGACAGGCAAGTCTGGAGTGTTTCTTCCAAGAGGTGGCAAAGAGTGGGACATGGCTGAGCAACTGAACAACAACAACAACCTTGCCAGGCTGTTACGAGGATTAAATCGCAGAATGAACTCTCTAAGGCACAGCTCTGTTTACTGTCATCTGTGTTCTCATGAAAATCCTCATTAGATCATTAAACAAGGCTTTAATCCCATGATGGATTTCTGAGTTCCTAAAACGAACACACATAAAACAATATTAAAAACACAGAACTGACTTAATTTAAAAGAAATCATTCACATTATTGGCTTCCTCAGTAGCTCAGACAGTAAAGCATATGCCTGCAATGCAGGAGACCCAAGTTTGATCCCTGAGTCAGGAAGATCTCCTGGAGAAGGAAATGGCAACCCACTCCAGTATTCTTGCCTGGAGAATTCCATGGACAGAGGTGCCTGACGGGCTGCAGTTCATGGGGTTGCAAAGAGTCAGATATGGCTGGGTGACTAACACACACACATATGCATCCACATTATTAGGGTGTTTTCGCATTGTACTAGAAAAAACTAGTTAATAGGTTTTGTTATTTTTAATTCAAGATAAAGCATTTTTATGTCAGTGACTTATGGGTATTCTGTAAGCACAGATGCCCTTTGGGAAACTCACCCACCTGCCTTCTGAGCTGCTGCTACTGTGGATTATGGGTTCCTCCTGGAGGTCTTTGTGCTCCTACTGATGGTTGCTTGTGGAGAGTTCCTTATTTCCACCCTGCTGGTCTCAGGCATGATAGCCTATAGGTGGTGAGTCTCTATATTTTTTTCTGATTCACTGGGAAAAGAAGGAAAGAGGCATTCCCAGCTTAAATACTTCAACTATAAATGGTTTAAATGCACCAAGAACCAATTTAGCACATGGGAAATATATTATTTCAGTGGGAAAATGCATTCTATGCCCTAATCATACTTCAGGATCAAAACTGACGTGGGGTGGACTTTTAGAACAAAATCCACTTGAAAACTAGTCTCTTTTTCTAATTGATCACGAGACTATTTAAATGATGGTTTGGATTTTAGTGGACTTGGAAGTTGGTCTGTTGCTTTCAGTAGGTCTGTTTCCCTGAGTGTCGCAGCAGCTCAAAGCCCGTTGTGGTCACCTGGCCCTCTTGTGAAGAGGGCTTTGTGGGCCCTTAGCCAGGCAGTTCAACATGCAATATTGCCCTGTTAGCCAAAGGCCTCAGGTGGCATGGCTGTGCAGATGAAAAGGATTTGGGTTTGATTTTATGGGCAGAGGTAGTCTCTTTGCTCTGCTCGACCTGAACAAGGAAGGTCTTTAGTCTTGTGATGGCTCTCCTACAGGGAGCTGTGGGTAAAGCTGACATTCTGGGCAGAGAGGTGGAGAGACTGGAAAACCCTGAGTCTGTGGTGAGTTCCTTCACTTTCTGGATTAGCCGACACTGAAGCTTCTCTTACTCCTGTGTCTCCTGTTTTATGGACTGATATGTTTATGTCATTTAAACCACTTTGAACTGGGTTTTCCATCTCTTATTTTTAAAACCTTGTAACTGATTTAAGAATTAGAATAAAGCCCTTCTAACACAACATGTTGGCAGAATCTTTTAGGATCTTGTAATCCGTAAGAGTCATGAATTCTCTTAGGATTGGAGAGTTTGGATAAGAGTCTCATTTGCTAGAATATCTGACACACTCTTGTCCACTGTTGAAGCGAACTCTTCAGTTTGATTTCTCGTAGGTTATTGATTATATCCTCTGAGTGGTAGAATTTCCTCTCTCCTCTTCTTTGCTCTCTTGAAAACGTAGCTCGACCAGATGTGGTGCCCTCCTGGGCACTGCAGGGCGCAGGATGTGGACTGGAAGGAAGTAAGCCTGTTGGTAATAAATTCCTTTCACTAAAAAAAGACTGGACCCGAATCCGCACAATTGATTGTGACATATGAGGTGGAGGGCTTCTGATGGGTATGCTGAGCAGACAGTTGGGCTCCTTTTCAATTTAACAGGAGGGAAGTGTGGTGCTTGGCATCAGAGCTGACTAGAGTGTGGGTTTTATATCCTGTGAATATAGGCTGCTGACAAAAACCTTAACTCTGTTTTTGCATGCTTCTATATCCTAAGTTGTCTGAATAGTTACTCTTTTCCCCTGCCCCAGAGGTTGTTTTGACTCTTAATGCTTTATCTCTGCTGTAAGACTCAACATTGAGAATAAAGTCATTTTCCAGGATGGAAACAGAAACTTTTACATTTTTATTGGAACAGATAGGATCAGCCTGTTGCTGAAAGTTCTCAGCTTTAGGGATTTTGAATACATTCTTAGAGATTGTTACTTTTTTTCACTCTGTCTTATAACTGCTGTCCAGTATTTTAAGATGTGGATAAGCGAGTGTTCTGATTCTTCAGTGCCATGTAACAAACCAACTCAAATATTAGTGGCTTGAAACTGCACTATTCGTTTTACTCATGAATCTGCCATTTGGGCAGGGTTCGGTGGACTGCTCCTCATTATTTTACTCAGTATCCCCTAGGGTGATTTTGAAGGCAGAGGGGAGCTGCAGTCATCTGAAGGCTCACTCCCATCTCCTGGTTGATGCTGAAACTGGCATGGGGTTCCTTGGGCATTTCTTTCTCTACGCTGTCTCTTCAGCGTGGTCCTTTAGGGAGCAGACTTCTTACGTGTACAATCAAGACTTCCAAAGTTCATGTCCCAAGTGAAAAGAGAGCCAGAGAGAAGCGCATGCCGTGCTTGCTGTTTTGGCCGCACTGGGCCTTCGTTACGGAGGGTGGGGGCTTCTCTCGTGGGGGTTTGCTGCTCAGTCGTTGCCTGCATGGACTTAGTTGCCTTCCGGCACTCAGGATCTTAGTTCCCTGATCAGGGATCAAACCTGTGTCTGTTGCACTGGAAGACAGATTCTCAACCACTGGACCACTGGAGAAGTCCCGTGTTTTTTTATTTTAAATGTTAACATTATATTTAAAGTTTGTTGAATATAGGAACTGTGTCACAACAGTTAGGCAGTTAAATGTAGTAGGAGTGGACTAACCTTATTTTTAGATAGTCTATACACAGCATACTTTTTTCCTTACAACTTCATCTATATACCATAAAATTCACTCATTTTAACTCAATAATTCAATGTTTTTTAATAAATTTACACAGTTCATTTGAACTTAATAATTCAGTGTTTTTGTTTTTTTTTAGTGAATTTATACAGCTGTCACAGGCATTAACACAATCCAGTTTTAGAATATTTCATTACCACAGTAAAATTCCTCATGTCCATTTACAGTTAATCCAGTCCTAGGCAATCACTTAATCTACTTTCTGTCTTTCCAGATTTTCTTTATTGGGATATTTCATGTGAATGGAATCATATATTGTATGTCATTTGTTTTTGGCTTTTTTCACTTAGTGTAACGTTTTTGAGGTTCTTCCATGTTATAACATCAGTGAGTGCTCCGCCCCTTTTTATTGCTGAATAGTATTCCATTGTATGGACATACCATATATATTTCTTAACCATTCTGCAGTTGATGGACATTTGAGTTGTTTTCTGCATTTTGGCTATTATCAATAATGCTGCTGTGAACACTTGTTACAAGTTTTTATGTAGACACATATCTTTATTTCCCTTGGCTATACACCTAGGTGTGAAACTGCTGAGGTGTATGATAAATGTATGTTTAACTTTAAAGAAAATGCCTGTTTTTCAAAGTGACTGCACCATCTACATTTCTGTCAGTAACTTATGAAGCTTCCTGTTGGAATAAATCTTTTTAAAGTGTTTTGAAGTCAGTTCTCTGGGTTGAACGAGAGCAGATTTGTGCATGAACTTAGTTTGTGGGCAAATATATTTCTTGTCATTTTTAGGCAACAGTTGAGGGAGTGTGACTGCTTTCACAAGAAAGGTGAAACAGGAAAAGTAGAGAAAATTAAGTGGAAGGGAAGAGAGCTTTATCCTCAATTATTTAAACAGCCACTGTTTAGTTTTTATTGTTGGTGTTGTTATTTTTTTTCATTAATTGATAGCATTATATTAGCTTGGGTGTACCAAATAACAGGACTTCCCAGGTGGCACTAGTGGTAAGGAACCTGCCTGCCAGTGCAAGAGACGTAAGACCTGTGGGTTCAATCCTTAGATCCGGAAGATCCCCTGGAGGAGGGCATGGTAACCCACTGTAGTGTTCTTGTCTGGAAAATCCTGTGGACAGAGGAGCCTGGTGGGCCACAGTCAATAGGGTCACACAGCATCGGACATGACTGAAGTGACTTAACATACACACCTGTAGCACATAATGGTTCAATATTTGTGTATATTGTAAAATGATCACCACAATAAGTCTAGTTAGCAACCATCACTTCACATGGTTACAGTTTGTTTTTGTTTCTTTTTTACTGTGATGAGAACTTTTAAGATCTACTCCATTAGCAACTTTCAAATATGTAATTCAGTATTATTAACTATAGTCACCATTCTGTATATTACATCACTAGGACTTACTTATTTTATAACTGGAAATTTGTACCTTTTTACCCCTTTTACCTATTTTGCCCATCTCTCACCCCCTGCCTCTGGCAGTGACCAGTCTGTTCTCTGTTTTTACTATTTTGTTTTTTAAAGATTCCATATATGAGTAAGTGCACGTGGTACAGTATTTATCATTCTCTGTCTGACTTATTTTACTAATGTTCTCAGGGCTGGCCATGCCTGCAAGATTTCCTTCTTGTACATGACTGAATGATATTCCTGTGTGTGTATGTGTGTGTGTATCACGTTTTAAAAAAAATCCATTCATCCATCAATGGACACAAGTTTTTTTCACATTATGTATATTGTGTTTATGTGTTAGTTGCTCAGTCGTGTCTGACTGTTTGTGACCCCATGGACTGTAGCCTGCCAGGCTCCTCTATCAACGGGGTTCTCCAGGCAAGAATACTGGAGGGGGTTGCCATTTGCTCCTTCAGAGGTTATTCCTGACTCAGGGATTGAACCTGGGTCTCCCACATTGCAGACAGATCCTTTACTGTCTGAGCCGCCACGTAAGCCCCTAATAGTAGCTCTGTTTTAATTTTTGGGGAACCTCCATACTTTTTTCTGTAAGGATGGTACCGATTTACATTTCTAGCAACAATTCATAAGGGTTCCAGTTTGTCCATGTACTCACCAGCACTTGTTATTTCATGTTTTTTGATAACAGTCATTCTAACAGATGGAAAGGGGTATCTCATTGTAGTTTTTATTAGCATTTCCCTAATGAGTAGTAATGTTGAACACTTTTTCATGCACCTGTTAGCCATTTGTAAGTTTTTTCTTTGAAACAGTATCTATTCACATCTTGTGCCCATTTGTTAATTAGACTTTTTTTTGCTGTTGTGTTGTACAAGCCTTTTATATATATTGGATATTAAAACCTTATTAAATATGTATGATTTGCCAATATTTTCTCACATTTGGTAGGTTTCCTTTTCATTTTGCTAATGGTCTCCTTGCCATGAAGAAGCTTTTTAGTTTCATTCAATTCCAGTCTGTTTTGCTTGTGTTGCCTTTGCTTTTAGTGTCAAATCCAAAAAACTCATTGGTGAGTCAGATGTCAAGGAGCTCACCTCCATCTTTTTTTCTGGGATTTAAATGGTTTCACTTCTTATGTTTAAGTCTGTTATTTATCTTGATTGATTTTTTGTGTACGGTTTAACAGTTTCATTCTTTTGCATGTAGCTGTGGGTTTCACTTTTTGATGGGAGGAATGTTAATCAATTTGAAGACTTTTTTTTTAATGAGAGAGGTAGATGTTGAATGAATGGTATTAAGTATCATTAAGAAGTTGTGATACTTTCTTGAATATGATATTGTTTCAAGGGCTCGTAGTAAAAGCTTAGGTTTGGAAAAATAAATATGTCCAATTTCTAATGGACCAAGTTGGTGCTCTATAAGGTGAGCATCGTCCTAGCAGTTTATATTTAATCTTCTTTAAAACTCTCAGGTCGTCACTTACAGATATATATGACATAAAGTTTTATTAAGGTGATTATTATTCTCATTATATAGCCTGCAAAATTTAGGCTTAGAGAGGTTAACGTAGGTAGACAGCAGAGGAATTGGATTTGAGCCCAGGTCTATCTATTCCAGAATCAGCTCTCATAGCCTCTTTGCTTTATACTCTCTAGACCCAGAGCATTCTTTTTGTTTTTGAGGAGGGGGGAGTGTCTTCTATAATTAGTAGAAAATTTCCTTTATAGGGAGCCAAACTTAGTCTGCCTATGTTGTTTTGATCCATATAGAGTATACTGGGCTATTGAGGCCAAGTCCAGGACAACTTTTGTGGTGTCTGAGTTAAGATGAGGCTTCAGTTTGTAGACTGAGACAACTATAGAAATCAGACCTGGGATGAGTTGTCATTAGGTACTGAAGCCCAGCCAAAGAATATGAACAGCGGGCTGGAAAGACATAAGAGGATTCAAATAGTGAAGGCAAAGACAATACTGAGGATCCAAAGTTCAAACTCACATCATGAAGAGACATCCGTTAATGCTGAAGGCATCATTAGTAGTGAAAAGGAAATGGGCAGAGATCCAGACAAACTGTAGGAAATGAACTAAAATAGACGATGAGAACTGCTATGACCAAGATTTAAACTAAGTGATGGGGGAGAAAGAGGAGAGAGTAGGGGAAGGAGGCAGTGTGTGTACTGGGCCATCCCCCTACTTCAGACGGGGAGCTTTTCATATTTGAGTCCTCGATCCAGTATACTGAAGTGATTATTCTTGACTTTTGAGTGGCCCTTCCTGCCTAGAAACCTTGGTTTCAAACTTTCTAAAGACTTATAAGCTAATTTGGGGATGACTTCATCCACCCAATTCCATAAACACCTCATCTGAGTGAAATAATATTTCACATTAAATTGTACACTTTCATGAAAAGTCTCAAATGAGTCAACTAGCATAGAGGTTCATCTTTACATCTATGTATTTTATACTGTTTAAGTGGAAAGTCCTTCCCCAAGGGGTTTGAATAAAAAAGTGAGGAAATCAACCTTGAAATCCCTCTTCCTCTGTAGTTTGGTGTTCCTGCTTAATATCCTACAAGAGACGTCCAGCTTTGCATGTATTATTGAGTTTCAAAGGAATTACATAAGTTTGCATCATTTTGTAGTCTGTATATACATTCCCTTTATTCACAGTTATACATCAGTTCAGTTCAGTCACTCAGTCCTGTCCGACTCTTTGTGACCCCATGAACCGCAGCACGCCAGGCCTTACTGTCCATCACTAACTCCCTAAGTCCACCCAAACCCATGTCCATCGAGTCGGTGATGCCATCCAGCCATCTCATCCTCTGTGGTCCCCTTCTCCTCCTGCCCTCAATCTTTACCAGCATCAGGGTCTTTTCAAATGAGTCAGCTCTTCGCATCAGGTGGCCAAAGTATTGGAGTTTCAGCTTCAACATCAGTCCTTCCAATGAACACCCAGGACTGATCTCCTTTAGGATGGACTGGTTGGATCTCCTTGCAGTCCAAAGGAGTCTCAAGCGTCTTCTCCAACACCACAGTTCAAAAGCATCAATTCTTCGGCGTTCAGCTTTCTTTATAGTCCAACTCTCACATCCATACATGACCACTGGAAAGACCATAGCCTTGACTAGATGGACCTTTGTTGGCAAAGTAATGCCAACATTACGACTTTTTAATATGCTGTCTAGGTTGGTCATAACTTTCCTTCCAAGGAGTAAGCGTCTTTTAATTTCATGGCTGCAGTCACCACCTGCAGTGATTTTGGAGCCCCCAAAAATAAAGTCTGACACGGTTTCCACTGTTTCCCCATCTTTCTGCCATGAAGTGATGGGACTGGATGCCATGATCTTAGTTTTCTGAATGTTGAGCTTTAAGCCAACTTTTTCACTCTCCACTTTCACTTATACATGGAGACTATAATTTTCTCTAATCTTCTAATTTAATCCTGAAGATTCTTGATTGTAACACCTTAATAAGACCCATGGTGATCTTGATTTGGTGCCTCATCATGTTCTTATGTGAATTTTGTGATGGTGATGCCTTTTTATTCTTGTGAATTTTGTGATGGTGATGCCTTTTTATTCTTAAATACTGCTTTGCATTGTAACGTTCCTTAAAATCAGTTTTTTCTTCTGGCCAGACTCATTTCATGGAAGATTTCAATTGAATAACATAAGATTCTCAGATACTGAGACTGGGAAACTCATGGTAATAGTACCTATCGTAACCGTAGTTCATGTTATATATAGCTGAAAATATTCTAGAAGGTGTGTGATTTAGATCATCTTCATCTTAGTTATCTGCATATGTCTATATTTTTATCTCAATTAAATGTTTAGTTTTCATTCGGTTATAACAAACATGGTTTCTTTGTATATTATATATTTATATATATTCTATTAGATTTCTAATTGGTAGCAAAAGCTAATTGCTCTTTCCTTCTTGGTTTAAGGCAGTATTTGCCAGGAATAGCTGTTACTTTGAATTTCACCGGTATGTTTGAATGCTTTTCATCATATGGTTAATCATGGAGTTCCAATCTTACACTACACCTGTAATTATCTAGTTACTGTGATTATAATGGCTGCCGAATGAGGAATTCTTCTTGTGAGTTTTTGGTCATTCATCAGATCCAAGACAAAAATAGCAGATAAGAGCATATATAAGAAAGAGTGCCAAATCACCTCAGACATGCAGATGACACCACCCTTATGGCAGAAAGCGAAGAGGAGCTAAAGAGCCTCTTGATGAAAGTGAAAGAGGAGAATGAAAAAGCTGGTTAAAATAAAAGATGCTTGTTCCTTGGAAGAAAAGCAATGAGAAACCTAGACAGCATATTAAAAATCAGAGACATTACTTTGCCTACAAAGCCCATATAGTCAAAGCTATGGTTTTTCCAGTAGTCATGCATGAGAGCTGGACAGTAAAAAAGGCTGAGTGCTGAAGAATTGATGCTTTGGAAGGACTGACGCTGAAGCTGAAGCTCCAGTATTTTGGCCACCTGATGCGAAGAACTGACCCATTGGCAAAGGCCCTGATGCTGGGAAAGATTGAAGGCAGGAGGAGAAGGGGACGACAGAGGATGAGATGGTTGGATGGCATCACTGACTCAATGAACGTGAGTTTGAGTAAACTCTGGGAGTTGGTGATGGACAGGGAGGCCTGGCATGCTGTGGTTCATGGGGTCGCAAAGAGTCGGACATGACTGAGCAACTGAACTGTCTGACCGACAAGTCACTAGAGCTTTGAAAATGACTGATGAGAAGTTAGTTAGTTTTAAATCTTGTTCTTTAATAGATGAAGAAACTGAGCCTCAGGAAATTCTAGTTGTTTGTCCAAGATCATTCAGCCAGTTATTACAGTTTAATCTTCTAGTTTCATAGTTCCAGATCTTTTTCCTAATTGTTCACAGGTCAACTTTTACTTTCCTATGCTAATGAAATTCTCTAGGTTGTGTAAAGCAGTGGATATGTTAGTGGTTCCTGAAGGAAGGTTAGACTTTTGCATTATATAGACCTTTTAAAGGTAGGAAACCAACTTTCCATCATGGACAATCAGTCCTTTTGCTAAAGTTAAATGCCAGTGTTTAGAGTTTAGGTCTGAAATTGAGTGTGCAATATTTATGAGGTCAGTCAGGAGAACTCTTGAGTTAAAGAAATGTGAAGTATAGTTGGAAAATGTCAAGTTTAAATGAGCAGGAATTTATGTTTCAATGTTCTCTCTGCTTTTCCTAATGATTTAAATTTATAGATAAATTTTGTCATGAATGGTGACATTCATTTGACTTTGTAAAACTTTTTGTGTGTATTTAGGCTTTCTTTGTTGTAGAGTGATGAGTATTCTCTTTTAAATCTGATTTGAGACATGTAAGGTGTGTTTTTTTGGGGGGGGTGTTGTTTTTAGCTAAACTAAATGAAAGACCTCAAAATACATAAAAATATACAAAAATATGTTAAAGATCCCACTAAATATACATCTTAAAAACACCTTGCTGTTATTTTCAATCTGTCTCTTTTGTACAGTTTGAATGTTTTGGATTACTTTCTGTTTTCTGTTCTGTGGATGTAACTATATCATGACTAAATAATTTATAGGAAAATATTTTTGGTTTGTAGAAATATAGAAATATATGAGAAGAGTATTCAAAATTTTACATTTGTCACATTTTCTTTTTTTTTTTTATAAATTTATTTATTTTAGTTGGGGGCTAATTACTTTACAATATTGTAATAGTTTTTGCCATACATTGACATGAATCAGCCATGGGTTTACATGTGTTCCCCTTCCTGGACCCCCCACCCACCTCCCTCCCCATCCCATCCTTCTGGATCATCCCATTGCCCCGGCCCTGAGCCCTTGTCACATGCATCGAACATGGAATGGTGTTCTGTTTCACATATGATAATATACATGTTTCAATGCTATTCTCCCAGAACGTCCCACCCTCACCTTCTCCCTCAGAGTCCATAAAATTGTTCCATGCATCTGTCTCTTATTCTGTCTCGCATATAGGGTTATCGTTACCATCTTTCAAATTCCATATATATGCATTAGTATACTGTATTGTTGTTTTTCTTTCTGGCTTACTTCACTCTGTATAATGGGCTCCAGTTTCATCCATCTCAGTAGAACCGATTCAAATGTATTTTTTTTAATGGCTGAGTAATATTCCATTGTGTATATGTACCACAGCTTCCTTATCCATTCGTCTGCTGATGGACATCTAGGTTGCTTCCATGTCCTGGCTATTGTAAACAGTGCTGCGATGAACATTGGGGTACACACGTCTCTTTCAATTCTGGTTTCCTCGGTGTATATGCCCAGCAGTGGGATTGCTGGGTCATATGGCAGTTCTATTCCCAGTTTTTTAAGGAATCTCCACACTGTTCTCCATAGTGGCTGTACTAGTTTGCATTCCCACCAACAGTGTAAGAGGGTTCCCTTTTCTCCACACCCTCTCCAGCATTTATTGCTTGTAGACTTTTGGATAGCAGCCATTCTGACTGGTGTGCAATGATACCTCAT
Organism: Giraffa tippelskirchi; assembly: GCF_054371585.1. NCBI lineage: Eukaryota > Metazoa > Chordata > Mammalia > Artiodactyla > Giraffidae > Giraffa > Giraffa tippelskirchi. The sequence continues at coordinate 85,513,711 of NC_137285.1, read as the reverse complement.
TGTGGTTTTGATTTGCATTTCTCTAATAATGAGTGATGTTGAGCATCTTTTCATGTGTTTGTTAGCCATCTGTATGTCTTCTTTGGAGAAATGTCTGTTTAGTTCTTTGGCCCATTTTTTGATTGGGTCGTTTATTTTTCGGGAATTCAGCTGCAGAAGTTGCTTGTATATTTTTGATAATAATTGTTTGTCTGTTGCTTCATTTGCTATTATTTTCTCCCATTCTGAAGGCTGTCTTTTCACCTTGTTTATAGTTTCCTTTGTTGTGCAAAAGCTTTTAATTTTAATTAGGTCCCATTTGTTTATTTTTGCTTTTATTTCCAATATTCTGGGAGGTGGGTCATGGAGGATCCTGCTGTGATTTATGTCGGAGAGTGTTTTGCCTATGTTTTCCTCTAGGAGTTTTATTGTTTCTGGTCTTACGTTTAGATCTTTAATCCATTTTGAGTTTATTTTTGTGTACGGTGTTAGGAAGTGTTCTAGTTTCATTCTTTTACAAGTGGTTGACCAGTTTTCCCAGCACCACTTGTTAAAGAGATTGTCTTTTCTCCATTGTATATTCTTGCCTCCTTTGTCGAAGATAAGGTGTCCATATGTGCGTGGGTTTATCTCTGGGCTTTATATTTTGTTCCATTGATCTATATTTCTATCTTTGTGCCAGTACCATACTGTCTTGATGACTGTGGCTTTGTAGTAGAGCCTGAAGTCAGGCAGGTTGATTCCTCCAGTTCCATTCTTCTTCCTCAAGATTGCTTTGGCTATTCGAGGTTTCTTGTATTTCCATACAAATTGTGAGATGATTTGTTCTAGTTCTGTGAGAAATACCATTGGTAGCTTGATAGGGATTGCATTGAATCTATAGATTGCTTTGGGTAGTATACTCATTTTCACTATATTAATTCTTCCAATCCATGAACACGGTATATTTCTCCATCTGTTTGTGTCCTCTTTGATTTCTTTCATCAGTGTTTTATAGTTTTCTATATATAAGTCTTTTGTTTCTTTAGGTAGATATATTCCTAAATATTTTATTCTTTTTGTTGCAATGGTGAATGGTATTGTTTCCTTAATTTCTCTTTCTGTTTTTTCAATATTGGAGTATAGGAATGCAAGGGATTTCTGTGTATTAATTTTATATCCTGCAACTTTACTATATTCATTGATCAACTCTAGTAATTTTCTAGTAGAGTCTTTAGGGTTTTCTATGTAGAGGATCATGTCATCTGCAAACAGTGAGAGTTTTACTTCTTCTTTTCCTATCTGTATTCCTTTTATTTCTTTTTCAGCTCTGATTGCTGTGGCCAAAACTTCCAAAACTATGTTGAATAGTAGTGGTGAAAGTGGGCATCCTTGCCTTGTTCCTGACTTTAGGGGAAATGCTTTCAGTTTTTCACCATTGAGGATAATGTTTGCTGTGGGTTTGTCATATATAGCTTTTATTATGTTGAGATATGTTCCTTCTATTCCTGCTTTCTGGAGGGTTTTAATCATAAATGGATGCTGAATTTTGTCAAAGGCTTTTTCTACATCTATTGAGATAACCATATGGTTTTCTTCTTTCAATTTGTTAATGTGGTGTATTACATTGATTGATTTGCGGATGTTAAAAAAACCTTGCATTCCTGGGATAAAGCCCACTTGGTCATGATGTATGATCTTTTTAATATGATGTTGGATTCTGTTTGCTAGAATTTTATTAAGGATTTTTGCATCTATGTTCATCAGTTATATTGGCCTGTAGTTTTCCTTTTTTGTGACATCTTTGTCTGGTTTTGGAATTAGGGTGATGGTGGCCTCATAGAATGAGTTTGGAAGTTTACCATCTTCTGCAATTTTCTGGAAGAGTTTGAGTAGGATAGGTGTTAGCTCTTCTCTAAATTTTTGGTAGAATTCCGCTGTGAAGCCGTCTGGTCCTGGGCTTTTGTTTGCTGGAAGATTTCTGATTACAGTTTCGATTTCTGTGCTTGTGATGGGTCTGTTAAGATCTTCTATTTCTTCATGGTTCAGTTTTGGAAAGTTATACTTTTCTAAGAATTTGTCCATTTCTTCCAAGTTGTCCATTTTATTGGCATATAGCTGTTGGTAGTAGTCTCTTATGATCCTTTGTGTTTCTGTGGAGTCTGTTGTGATCTCTCCATTTTCATTTCTAATTTTGTTGATCTGATTCTTCTCCCTTTGTTTCTTGATGAGTCTGGCTAATGGCTTGTCAATTTTGTTTATCTTCTCGAAAAACCAGCTTTTAGTTTTGTTGATTTTTGCTATGGTCTCTTTTGTTTCTTTTGCATTTATTTCTGCCCTAATTTTTAAGATTTCTTTCCTTCTACTGACCCTGGGGTTTTTCATTTCTTCCTTCTCTAGTTGCTTTAGGTGTAGAGTTAGTTGATTTATTTGATTTTTTCCTTGTTTCTTGAGGTACGCCTGTATTGCTATGAACCTTCCCCTTAGTATTGCTTTTACAGTGTCCCATAGGTTTTGGGTTGTTGTGTTTTCATTTTCATTCGTTTCTATGCATAATTTTATTTCTTTTTTGATTTCTTCTGTGATTTGTTGGTTATTCAGAAGCGTGTTGTTTAGCCTCCATATGTTGGAACTTTTAATAGTTTTTTTCCTGTAATTGAGGTCTAATCTTACTGCATTGTGGTCAGAGAAGATGGCTGGGATGATTTCAATTTTTTTGAATTTACCAAGGCTAGATTTATGGCCCAGGATGTGATCTATCCTGGAGAAAGTTCCATGTGCACTTGAGAAAAAGGTAAAATTGATTGTTTTGGGGTGGAAAGTCCTGTAAATATGAATTAAATCTAATTTGTCTATTGTATCATTTAAAGTTTGTGTTTCCTTGTTAATTTTCTGTTTAGTTGATCTATCCATATGCGTGAGTGGAGTATTAAAGTCTCCCACTATTATTGTGTTATTGTTAATTTCCCCTTTCATACTTGTTAGTATTTGCCTTATATATTGTGGTGCTCCTATGTTGGGTGCATATATATTTATGATTGTTACGTCTTCTTCTTGAATTGATCCTTTGATCTTTATGTAGTGTCCTTCTTTGTCCGTTTTCACATCCTTTATTTTAAAGTCTATTTTATCTGAAATGAGTATTGCGACTCCTGCTTTCTTTTGGTCTCCGTTTGCATGGAATATGTTTTTCCATCCTTTCACTTTCAGCCTGTGTGTGTCTCTAGTTTTGAGGTGGGTCTCTTGTAGACAGCATATATAGGGGTCTTGTTTTTGTATCCATTCAGCAACCCTTTGTCTTTTGGTTGGGGCATTCAACCCATTTACATTTAAGGTAATTATTGATAAGTATGATCCCGTTGCCATTTACTTTGTTGTTTTGAGTTCGTGTTGAAACATCCTTTCTGTGTTTCCTGTTTAGAGAAGATCCTTTAGCATTTGCTGCAGAGCTGGTTTGGTGGTGCTGAATTCCCTCAGCTCTTGCTTGTCTGTAAAGCTTTTGAATTCTCCTTCATATCTAAATGAGATCCTTGCTGGGTACAGTAATCTGGGTTGTAGATTATTCTCTTTCATTACTTTAAGTATGTCCTGCCATTCCCTTCTAGCCTGAAGGGTTTCTATTGAAAGATCAGCTGTTATCCTTATGGGGATCCCCTTGTGTGTTATTTGTTGTTTTTCCCTTGCTGCTTTTAATATTTGTTCTTTGTGTTTGATCTTTGTTAATTTGATTAATATGTGTCTTGGGGTGTTTCGCCTTGGGTTTATCCTGTTTGGAACTCTCTGGGTTTCTTGGACTTCTGTGACTATTTCTTTCCTCAATTTAGGGAAATTCTCAACTATTATCTCCTCGAGTATTTTTTCATGGCCTTTCCTTTTATCTACTTCTTCTGGGATTCCTATGATTCGAATGTTGGGGCGTTTCATATTGTCCCAGAGGTCCCGGAGGTTTTCCTCATTTCTTTTGATTCTTTTTTCTTTTTTCCTCTCTGCTTCGTTTATTTCCATCATTCTATCTTCTACCTCACTTATCCTATCTTCTGCCTCCGTTATTCTACTGTTGGTTCCCTCCAGAGTGTCTTTTATCTCCTTTATTTCATTATTCATTCTATATTGATTCCTTTTTATTTCTTCGAAGTCCTTGATAAACATTTCTTGCATCTTCTCAATCTTTGTCTCCAGGCTATTTATCTGTAACTCCATTTTGCTTTCAAGATTTTGGATCATTTTTATTATCCTTATTCTAAATTCTTTTTCAGATAGATTCCCTATCTCCTCCTCTTTTGTTTGGCTTTGTGGGCATTTCTCATTTTCCTTTACTTGCTGAGTATTTCTCTGTCTTTTCATCTTGTTTAGATTGCTGTGTTAGGCGTGGCCCTTCTGTATTCTGGTAGTATGAAGTTCCTCTTTGTTGTGGAGGTTCCTCACTGCGGTTGGGGTTGGACAGGTGGCTTGTCAAGGCTTCCTGGTTGGGGGAGCTTGTGTCGGTGTTCTGGTGGGTGGAGCTGGATTTCTGCTCTCTAGAGTGTAATGGAGTGACCAGTATTAATTTTTGAGATGTCTATGGATTTGGTGTGCCTCTGGGCAGCCTGTATATTGATGGTCAGGTCTATGTTCCTGCGTTGCTGGAGAATTTGCGTGGTATGTCTTGCTCTGGAACTTATTATCTCTTGGGTGGAGCTTGGTTTCAGTGAATTTATGGAGGCTATTGGATGGTCTCTTATTAATTAATGTTTCCCCTGGCTTTCAGTCTTATTCTTGCAGTAGCCTCAAGACTTCTCCTTCCATACAGCCTCAATAATAAAACTTTTAGGTTAATGGTGAAAAGATTCTCCACAGTGAGGGATACCCAGAAAGGTTCACTGAGTTACATGGAGAGATGAGGTGGGGGGGGGTGGGTTGAGGTGACCAGGAGGGGAAGAGGGGAATACAAATGTGGAGAGAGCAATCTAGCCAGTAAGCACTTCCCTCTGTGCTTTCCACAGTTTGGAACCCTCAGAGTGATTCACAGAGATACATAGAGAGGGGGGAGGAAGGTAACAGAGGTGAGCATGAGTAGAAAGGGAGGAATTAAGAGGGGAGAGAGAGATCTGGGCAGTATCCTGTTCCTGAAGTGTTCTCCGGTACCCAGAACACCCTCAGAGATTCACAGAATTGGGTTGAGAAGAGAAGGAGGAGGGTGGGAGATAGAGGTTCCCTGAGGGAGAAGAAAGAGCATCAATAGGGGGAGAGAGTGATCAGGCCAGTGATCACACTCCTGAGTAAAAATGGGTCCTAAAGATTGGGTTCTCAAATGTACAAAGTTGATATCAAATATGTAAAACAAAGATTAAAAATCTAGAGTAGAGGTTAGACTCTTATAAAACTTAGAATCTAAAAAAAAAAAAAAAAAAGAAACAGTGTAAAAAGAAAAAAAACAGTAAAACAGTAAAAAAAGAAACAGTAAGAAAATGTAGAACAGGAAAAAAAACATTAAAAAAAAGAAAACACAAAAGGTATAAGATATATGTATGTAGTTTGCTTCAAAAATAGGGTTTTTTTTTTTTTTGCAAGTTAATAGTGGGTTATGAAAATGAAAGTTAAAGGTGTAATAGAGGACTTGAAGAAAAACGAAAGAAGAGAAAAAAAAGTAGTAAAAAAATGTATATATCCCGGACTTTCTCTGGAGCTGTTGTGAGCAGTGTGGGATCTGCTCAGTTTTAGATAGATACTTATTCCTGCTTATACTTTTCAAGATCTATAGGTCCTTTTCCATGCAGTCGGTATTAACTACAGGGATCTTAATCTGTTGGCCTGTCCCTTCCAAAGCGCTTCCCTCTGTTTATTTGGCTTCTGTTTGGAGATCTCTTCAGTATCTAATTTCCGCCCTGCAACAAAGCGGTGGAGGTGATCTCTTTAGGTTCGCTTGTTCAATCGTGCTGTGGGGAGGAAGGAGCACTGCAATTCTGGCGTGTGTGTGGTAAGCTCGCAGTGTCTCGGCCGCACTGGGTTCGCCCCCGCTCAGGGCGTGTGTGCTTTCCCCGTCTACCCTGCTCAGGCTTCAGGTTACTCGGCCGGGGAGCGGGCCCTGAGCTGCGTGCACTTCCCACGTCTAAGCCGCTCAGGTTCAGGCTCCCGGTTACTCCACAAAGGCGCAGACTCGGTTTCGCCCGCGGCTTGTGCCGTTCCCGGTCGGAGCTGCCCAGGCGGCCAGGAGTTTGGCGAGGGCGCTCTCCCCTGTTGGGGCGGTGCGGCTTATCACCTCCCAGGTCCCCGCCTCGGTTTACGAGCGCGCCCGGCTCCGGTGTGCTTTGTGTCGGTTCTGGGGAGCTGGTCTCTGGCTGCGACCCTCCCGGCGGCTGTCGACCCTCCGGGATCTCAGGCAGTCTTTGCTTAGAAACTGGGAGCCTGTTTGCAGTTTGGTAGGGGGTGCCCTCTCTGGAGCCGAGTTTGCCCCTTTCCGGCTCTGGCGGGCCCCGCCTGCCCGCTGTGTCCGGCGGGGGATGGGGCGGTCCGCAGCCGGCTAGCTCTCCTCTGGTATCGCTCAGTCCTTTGTTCTGTGAGTGGGCCGGCAGTGCCTTAGAGTTGGGCTTTTTGCGGGTTAGTTCTGTCTCTCTCTCTCTCTCTCTCTCGCTGTCCCACAGTTTAGGTTACTATCTCACGTTAGCTCCCTCAGATTGCCCTCGGGGCACTCGGGCCCGGTCCTTACCCTAGGCAATGCTGCCCGCTCCTCTTCGTTCAGCCCCCACTTGCTGGTGGCGGATGATGCGAGCGTCTGGGGTTCTTTGCTGGGAGTTGCTTTAGGCACGTAATCTGTGGATTTTATTTATTTTTTCCTCCCAGTTACGTTGCCCTCCGAGATAAGAAATCCTCCCCCACACCCGCCGGTGAGAGGGTTTCCTGGTGCTTGGAAATTCCTCCTCTTTCATGACTCCCTCCCCGGGACGGGTCTCCGTCCCTAACTCTTTTGTCTCTCTTTTTATCTTTTATAATTTCTCCTACCTCTTTTGAAGATAATGCGCAGTTTTTGTGGAAGCCTGACGTCCTCAGCCAGCCTTCAGAAGTAGTTTTGTGAAGTTTGGTCAGCGTTCAGATGTTCTTTCGATCAATTTGTGGAGGAGAGAGTGGTCTCCCCGTCCTATTCCTCCGCCATCTTAGCCCTGCCCCCTACCCGTTTGTCACATTTTCATTCTAAGTTATTAAAAATCTTTAGCTTTACATTTTGGAATAATTTAAATTTTATTGAAGAATAGCCCAAGAGTCTCCCATGAACCCGTCACCAAGATTCACCAGTTATTGACATTTTGCCAAATTTGCTTTAGTACTCTTTCTTTCTCTCGTAAGTTGCCACCACTGTGCTTTTTTTAAAAACCCAGTAATAAGTGTATATTCCCTAAGACAGAGACATTCACTTATGTTACTACACTGTAGTTATTCTCATTAGGAAGTTTACACTGAGAGATTACTGTTACCGTAGGTTTTTTGAGCTGTTGCTGCCATAATTATTCCTGTATAGAAATTTCTTCTTGACCTTGACCATGAACATCTGGAATGGTTCCTCCATCTTCTTTTCGTTTGTTTGTTCTTCATGACACTGACATTTTTGAAAGGTTTGTGCTAGCTTCTTTGTAGAATGTACCTCAATTTGGTTTTGTGTCTGCTGTTTTCATACTAATAAATTCAAGTTGTAAAGTTTTGGCAAGAAGTAAGTTACTCTGTTTTTTTACAGTTGTTGTAAACTTTGATCTCTTGATTAGCATGGCATCTGACATGTTTCTCATTCTAAAGTTTCCTTTTCCCTCTTTGGAATTAGCAAGTCCCTTGTAAGGGAAGACTGTGTGTACACATCCTGTTTCTCTTCAAATTTTCACCCACAAGTTGAATATCTCTTAATAATTCTAACAAAAAATATTTTTAATGCCTTTCAATCAGTTTACCAAAAGACATATAAAGAAATAGTACTCCACAGAAGAAACATTTAATGACTTTCATGTTATCTTTTTTGTAATACAAAGGCGTGTGCATGCTAAGTCGCTTCAGTGGTATCCGGCTCTTTGCGACCCTGTGGACTGTAGCCTACCCGGCTCCCCAAGGGCCTCTTCTCCAGGCAAGAATACTGGAGTGGGTTGCCATTTCCTTCTCCAGGGGATCTTCTTGACCCAAGGATCAACTCAACACTTCTTATGTCTCCTACATTGGCAGGCCTGTTCCTTGCCACTGGCGCCACCTGGCAAGTCCCCAGTACAAAGGTGGTAAGCACTAACCATTAGCTCATGTCACATAAAATCAAAGGATGCAGCTTTGGTACTCTTCTGCTTATGGACAGCTGTAATGTTTAAACCTTCTTGAGTTCTCTTACAAGACCTTGGGCACACATTCTGTTTGTTCATTTCACATCACCATTTTTTTCTTCCCATCCTTGTTCTCCTTTTGCTTTATTTTTGACCTTGTTTTAAAATTATTTTCTCTTGCCATGTGGTAGCATCTTTGAAAGACATTTGGAGATTCTGTTTTAGAACATGGTAGTATTTTGTTGTTCAGTCGCTCAGTCTTGTCTGACTCTTTGCAACCCCATGGACTGCAGCACTCTAGGCTTCCCTGTCCTTCACCATCTCCTGGAGCTTGCTAAAACTCATGTCCATTGAGTTGGTGATACCATCCAACCATCTCGTCCTCTGTTGTCCCCTTCTCCTCCTGCCTTCAGTTCTTCCCAGTATCAAGATCTCTTCCAATGAATTGGCTCTTCACATCAGGTGGCCAAAGTATTGCAGCTTCAGCTTCAGTCCTTCCAATGAATATTCAGGACCGATTTCCTTTAGGATTGACTGGTTTGATCCCCTTGCAGTCCAAGCGACTCTCTAGAGTCTTCTCCAACACCACAGCTCAAAAGCATCAGAACATGATAGTTTAAAGGGGAAAAAAAGAGACATATTTAGCCTGTTTATAGAGTACATAACTCTTCAGTCTTTGAGGATCGACAAGAAAAGAAATAGAATGTTTTCAGTAATGGCCCAGTTCACTTCCTTGGGAACCATCCTGATTTCCATTTTTGTTTGTTTGTTTAGTCTTGCGCCAACATTCATTGTTTGAAACAATCTCTCATAGTTTTTCTAGTGTCTCAGTGAAATTATAACCTGTTTAGGACATGTATTACCTACTACTTCCATGTAGTATATGCTCTAGCATACAGCGTACATATCATCTATAGAAAACAACTATATCATGATAACCTTAACATCATGGTACTCTCTTAGCGTCTAGCAAGGTGTGGTAAGCAAGTATGTGTTTAGTTCTTACGGAGTTAAATGGAGAGCTACTGACAACCCTCGGCTAGCCATTATCATTACTTACAACACTTGTGTTCCTGAGATGTGGTAGTATCTGCAAATTCTAAATTTATTTCATTGATATTTTATGGTCATTCAGGTAAAATCATTAATTGGAGGCAAGGCTCCTTTTTCTTAAAACCTGAACTTTCTCTGTAGTCAAAAAGATGAATATGAGTGAGTTTGATTGGGATAAATATATTATACTATAACTTCCACTCCTCTGCTAACCAGAAATCCTCTTAACAGGATCTACTATAAAAGAAAATGTAAAGGAGTAGCTTGAGAATATTTTGAATAAAGTCCTGAGATGGCACAGAGCAGAAGTACCGTCACCCAAGGACAAAATTGATATCATGTGAACCACTGCCATAGGAACTAATTGGTAATCAGGCAGTGTGTTCAGTTTTATGTCAAATAACTGATGATTCTTAAGATGTAAGAAGCAAACTGAGGGCTGGGATGATTTCTCAGATCTCGCCTAAAAAGACGATACAATGCCGGAGCATCCTGTCAACTCCAGGAGTGCAACATGACCCTTCGTTTTTACTTTGTGGCTTGTAGGTTAAATCAGAAGTAAAAACAATGACCTAGTCTTTAAATTTTACATTGTTATAAAGTAATAATATTAGAAAGGAGGAAAGAACTTCTAAAAGCCTATATTGAATGTGTGCTTTAAACACACAGTCCACAATTTCTTAAAATAGTTAAGTCACACAGCACTTGCCCTTTTTCTTTGTTTCAGCTCATCAGAGGCCCCTGTCACACTTCTGTCATTAACAGTGTCTTTCTAGGGCAGTAATTTTCAAAACAGAGACTGAGTTTGAAAGTGTTCCTCCATCCCTTGAGTGTTTCCTCCCATGAGTGGCTCAAGAAACTGCTTATGACTTCCCACTTTTGAACACAAATAACTAAAGATCTTTGCTATTCAATAAATAAGCTATACACATTGGAATTATCTATCTTTATAATGCTAATAACAATACTAAGCATTTAATATTTAATGCTGATTTCTTAAAACTTGTTTGAGTGAATATGTTGATTTTAGAACATGTCAAGAAGAGAAAATATAACCTCACTTTCTCTTTGCTTCTCTTTCTCTCTTTCTCCCTCTTTTTCTCTTTCTCTTGCTCATATGCTGCCAGCTGGAATGGTTTAATTAAAAAAAAAAACAGGAAGGGTAGCATAAGCATTCATGTTTTAGGATTCTTATATTTTTGTGTAAAGCTGTCTTTCTCTGATGAGGTACCTAATTGCTTCTTGATAATGTGGAAGAGTGTTTAAAATTGTCCTTAAGTTTGTATTAAAATGTTAGTAAGTTATCACTGAGTGAGGACAGACATGAGTTCATTCGAGTTCAGTGGGTAAAAGGCACTACGTTAGTCTTGAATGTGCTATTAAACATGTGTACAGTTTTAACCTCTTTGGGCTTAATCTCCTTTTGAATGGGATGATAGGAGATGTGATCATCTCAGGGCTGCCCCTTAGCTCTAGATTGTTTTCAATTTACTTTAACCTTGACATACGGAAAGTAGATTCAACTTGCAGATATACCATGAAATATAGTCTCTTGGCAAATCAAGACTATACACTTTTGTGTATGTAGACACGTACTTTATAATTAGATGACACTGAATGTGATAAATGGAGGTCACCACTCAGGTTAATTCAGATACAAAAACCCCCTTTCTTTCACCCTAGGAAGCAGTTGCTTTAACCTTATCTGTGTAGCCATAGAGAAAAGCTAAGAGTATTTGGGTTTATCTGATGGGAAGTTCTTGGCAGTTAATACCAAAGGGTTTTTCCATAGCTCTTTTTGTTGTTTTTGCTTTTTGGTTTGTACAGGAGTTGAGTTCAACTTAGGGGCAGAACTTCCCTTCAACTCTCAGTGGAGATCACTCTTCTTTGCAGTGACAGTAGCTTTAAAAACCTCAGGTTCATTACTTTCATCAATAGTAATGCATGTAATAGTACAAATGGAAATTCTATTTTGAATATAATTTGCATTCCTTTATCATTTTAATCCTAATCTGTATTTCTGTGACAGCTAGTATCAGTTCTGTTGCTCAGTCGTGTCTGACTCTTTGCGATCCGGTGGACTGCAGCACGCCAGGCCTCCTTGTCCATCACCAACTTGCAGAGTCCACCCAAACCCATGTCCATGAGTCGGTGATGCCATCTCCTCCTCTGGGATATGATAAAAATTTCAAACTGTGATTTTCAAGGCCTTGCACGCTCTGCATTCCACTTTCATCTTAGGCCATTCTCTGTTGCCTTCGCCTTGCTTTAGTCATGCTGGTCTTCGCTTCCCATCAGCATGTCCAGCATACTTCTGTCTTCGGATGCTTGCCCTTGCTGTTCTCCCTTCCTGGAGTCTTCCTCCAGATCTTTGAGTGGAAATTATAGAGAGTGAGGAGTTATTATAGCTCATGGCTTAGTCCCCGAGGTGCCTCTTCAGTGAGCCATTTGCTTACCACTCAAGTTCCTATCTCTGCTGCCATAATTTTTTGTCACATCAACTTTTACCATTTTCTTCACGATGGCTATCATTATCTGATATTATCTTATTTATTTTTGTTTAATTTGCCTGTCTTTCTGAATTATAATAGTGCCATGAGAGCTGGGCCTTTGTATTCCATAGTAAATATTTGCCTGAAAACTATTTGAGCTTAGGAATTAAGTCATGAATTACAGCCTAATGATTGAAGTATGTTATTTATTTATTAGTTTATATTTATTTGGTATCTCTGGCTGCCTCAAGTCTCAGTTGCAGCACGTGGGATCTTTGCTGCAGTGCACAGGCTTCTCCTTATTTGTGGCACACGGGCGCTCTACTTGTGAACTCCGTGCTCTGTGGCCTGTGGGGTCTTAGTTCCTCCACCAGGGATCAAACCCACGTCCCCTACGTTGGAAGGCAGATTGTTAACAACAGACCACCAGGGAAGTCCGTGATTGTATTTTAAACTAAATTATCAGCAACTTCTAGGTTTGGTTTATAAGCAATTCATTTGTGGTTAATTTTAAGTTCTCACTTGCAATGTTATGAAGAATAATTTATGTGTTGCTTCTGGGTGGACAATAAATGTCATTGAAATGGCCTATTAATTCTATATTCACTATCATCTATATATATCTAAGCCAAGAAGGAAAAGCATTGTTACCATGCTATCTTGAAATGAGCCTAGCCTGCAGTTAAGTTGTGGTTATTTCAGACAAGAAGCTATTCACATTTTGCCACACATGTAGATATAGCAGGCAACTATTTTTTCATAAGTCCATTTCTCAGTGGACTGTGCGTGGCTCTGAAATCCCCACCACTGGGTTGTCATACTGTCTTACCTTTTCCAAAGCTGGTGGCTTTCAGAGCACACCAAGATTAGCGCTTGTCAGTGAGCCAGATTTACAGGTTGTTAGGAAGCGTGGAGGAAAGTCTTAATGAAAGACTCCAGAGAAGTCATAAGACTTTATTGATGGGCCAGCGAGTGTGGTAATGGTTGGAAATATTTAGAACTTAGGTTCCCTGGGAGGTGTAATCTTTGGTGAGGGGCTCCAGTGTGAGAGAAAGGGGATGGTGGTGCATGGTCTGAATAAACACGGTGGAATAAAGGCCAAATAAAGCCTCTGTGGTGGCAACTGAAGAGGTACAGGTTTCTGAAAACAAGTTTTACCTACTTCACAACTTGACGTAAGCTTGTCCTTATTTTTTGCCTTTTGTCCTAAACAAATGCGCTAGCTGTAACACAGTAATGTAATTTAGTGCCTTCTTAATGTAGATAGGATGCTCCCTGGCTGGTAAGTTCAAAGTCCACAAGAAGCTCTGTGTTTCATTCTTCATTCTTTCCAGGGTGTTTATAAGCCTAATTGAAGTTTTGGCACAGGGTAGCAAGGCATCTTCCAACGATAAGACGGAAGGCATTGCTTATTCATCCCTAATAAACATTTAAGGAGAGCTTGGCTTGCCAACGAGCATTCAACTTGCCTGCTCTCCATCCCGTATCCCCAGAACTTATTCAAGATTTCTTTCCAGATGGTAACTGGAGTAAATAAAGAATCGGAATAAATTACAGAAGTTAATTTTATCCATTCACCTTTAAAAGTAGAAATGAAAATTTATTGTTGTAGTTAACTTTTGTTTGTATATATAGTGAAAGTCTATAACCTAGCGTGCCCGGGTAGAAGATTGTTGTTGTTGTTCAGTCACTCAGTCATGTCTGACTCTTTGTGACCCCGTAGACTGCAGCACGCCAGGCTTCCCTGTCCTTCTCCATCTCCTGGAGCTTGCTCAAACTCATGTCCATTGAGTTGGTGATGCCATCCAACCATCTCGTCCTCTGTCGACCCCTTCTCCTCCCGCCTTCAATCTTTCCCAGCATCAGTGAAGTGAAAGTTGCTCAGTCATTTCCGACTCTGTGACCCCATGGACTATATAGTCCATGGAATTCTCCAGGCCAGACTACTGGAGTGGGTAGCTTTTTCCTTCTCCAGGGGATCTTCCCAACACAGGGATCAAACCCCGGTCTCTCACATTGCAGGCGGATTCTTTACCAGCTGAGCCACCAGGGAAGCCCTTTCCAGCATCAGGGTCTTTTCTAATGATGAGTAGGCTCTTCCCATCAGGTGGCCAAAGTATTGGAGCTTCAACCTCAGCATCGGTCCTTCCAATGAATATTCAGGATTGATTCCCTTTAGGTTTGACTGGATTGATCTCCTTGCAGTCCAAGTAGAAGGTGGGCTACCTTCATATCTGTTAAAATCCTCCTTCTCCCCAAAGAGACAAGGGTGGGGGTCTTTAATACTGATTTCCATTTGCTTCCGTTTCCTGCCTCTTCAGTAGTGTCACTAGTTCACACTCAACTAGCATATGAATACATAAACTATTATTTCAGATCAAAACTAGTCTACAAATAGGAAAATAACAGTTGGTATGAACACGAAGTCCAGGACTGTTCATCTTACTTCAGTTTGGTCTTGGCATTTTTTATTTGCTGACTCCCACTTCCTTTCCCCACCTGCTCCCCTACCCCTGCTTGCAGCCAGTGAGCTTGTAGCAGGAAACATCTTTTGCCCTGTGACAGTATACCTCTAGGATGTGGAGGACACGCAAGTGAAAGCTGGAGGCACAGGCGTTGTCTCAGAAATACCCATAATTTGGCGGAGAAGACAGACTGGCGCAGGGTGGCCTGCAGTGTTCTGTGATCTGCTGAGGATCACAGTCCTCCAGGAGTTGGAAGAAGGTCCTTAGAGTCCACAGTGGAATGTTATTCAGCCATAAAAAAGAATGAAATAATACCATTTGCTGCAACATGGATGGACCTAGAGATTATCACACCAAGTGAAGTAAGCCAGACACAGACCAATCCCATATGATATTGCTTATATGTGGAATCTAAAAAATAATCCAAACAAACTTATTACAAAACAGAAGTAGACCCACAGACTTAGAAAACAAACTTCTGGTTACCAAAATGGAAAAGGGGGGGTAAATTAGGAGCTTGGGATTAACACATACACACTCATATATATATTCAGTAGATAACCAACAAGAGTCTACTGTATAGCATAGGGAACTAACTCAATATTTTGCAATAACCTATAAGGGGAAAGAATGTGAAAAAGAATGTGTGTGTCTGTATATGTATGTGTAGGTATAATTGAATCACTGTGCTGTACACTTGAAACTACCAGAACGTTACAAATCAACTATACTTCAATAAAACAAAACAAAACACCTCACACTTGGGCATATTAGGGAAAGCTTACCTAGGAGGTGGCACTTGGGCTGAGGTTTAAAGGATGCACGAGAGACATTTAGATAGAGAAAGGAATAGGTAAACTGGGGACAGATAAGTTTGGAAAAGGTCACAGTGTGATCTAGGGCTTGGAAGTCATGCTGTGTGGTAAAGAGAAGACTTCCCATGGGGGAGTCACAGCAGACAAGGTCATTAGCAGCTCGGGAGGGGCCGCTTCTTTAAGGAACTCGGGATGGTATGCTAAAGAAAGGTCTTTCATATTGAAGGTTGTGGAGAGATGATAAAAGCTGGAAATTACCATACTCGTCTTTTAATTTGTAGAGACTATTCTGTCAGTTGTGTGGGAAATTAAGTATGAGTGGATTTCAGTACTGGGGCTGAGAGATGTGTAAGGTGGATGTTGCTGTCATCTTGGAAAGAGGTGATGACATGCTCACTGAGGCCATGGAGACCATGGATTGGATGTGGAAGGTGAGGAGGCTGCAGGCTGCAGTCATGGGGCAGCTACGTGAATTTGGTGCCCTTCTCTGAGAGGAGACAAGCGGAGAGTAGAGGAGACTGGACGCTGTCTTGAGGGTGGGTTTTGAGGTGCCTGTGGGAATGGGGCAGACACTTTGTTTACAGAGAGGGAGCTTAGCAGAAATGTCTGGGCTGCAGAAAAGAGTCATGGGCTTCCTAGGTGGCTCAGATGGTAAAGTGTCTGCCTGCAATGCAGGAGATCTGGGTTCGATCCCTGGGTTGGGAAGATCCCCTGGAGAAGGAAATGGCAACCCACTCCAGTACTCTTGCCTGGTAAATTCCATGGACGGAGGAATGGAGCATTGGTAGGCTCCAGTCCATGGGGTTGCAAAGAGTCGGACACAACTGAGCAACTTTGCTTTCCCTTTCTTTCTTCTTATAATGTTTGAGGCGTGAAACTACACTTAGATTACCCGTGGATAGGGTGTTGTTTCATCTTGCAATGTCAGGAAAGGTAAGTTAGTTGAGTCTGTCTGCTCCCTTTACTCTGCAAGGGAATTCTTGAAAGCTGATGAGGTGAAAAGGCCTTTGCACATGACCTAAAGATATACCAAGATGATCTCATGATGGTAGGCTTAGCAGGGATGGGATAGAGTTTTCAGGTACTGAGTTCATTAGCTTTGTGTCTTTACGTTGGTATATGCAAAGCTGGTTGTCTCCTGATGGTTGTAACATTCAGCTTTATCATATTCCCGAATTATCTGACAATGCATTTTCTTGCCCAGAACTTTCAGGTTCATTAATTTTTAGAATCATTAAAGTATGCCTTGACTCTAGTCATACGCTGGACTATGTTAGGAATTACTAAAACCAGAAAGTTACAAACAGGATGCAACTGTCTGCAGTCACAGTCATGGGGCTTGTTTCATAGGGCTCCGGTTTGGAGACGTGGTTATGTTGAGATAAGTAAGGTTTTACCAGCAGCATCTGTCTTGTTTGTGAAAGCTAGGCATCTGGGGTGGGTGCAAACTTTTGTTCTCCACTAAATATAGTATCTCTTAATTTTTTAAGAGGGCACAGAAGATGAGAGAAGCAAGGGATTTTTTTCCCATATCTTTTCAGGTGTCTCCTGACAGCGTTCCTGCGTTGTGTTGTATCAGGTTCTGTGTGGCGTCGTGAGTGCTCTGGGATCTGCAGGTCTCAGGCTGCCTGCTGCTGTCTGCAAGGAAAGGAGTTCCAAGCTTGATTTTCTGCAAAAGAATCCTAACATCCTTTTACCCAGTTATATGAACTGAATGTAATTCAAGCCATAGCCTGAGGGTAAACCCCAAAGAGGTCAGATGTTAATGATTTATTAAATGATTGTATTTTCTATTGGGACTTCCTTTTCACAGATAAGGAAAAGCGTATTGTTTTTTTATGTGTGTTTTTTGTTGTGTGTTGTAAAGAAGAATTTCTCTAGTATTGACACATCGCTCATATTTCACATGATATAAGACCTCACAGAAAAGGCTGAGTGAGGTTCTTTACTTCATTGGGTAAGAAAAGTTTCTGACAGCTGTACAGTGTGGTAAACTAGCTCATAGTTTATGACCAGACTGGCTTTGGAAAAGACCAGGAACGAGAGTTATAACATATGGAACTTATTTGAGAAGTAATTCTTAGCTGTGACTAAGAGCCTGTGCTCAGATGCCTGGGAAAGTTTGAAAGAAAATGTTTGCAAAATAAATCATATCTCTTGCTTGCTAAATTGTAGGACTTGGATAACTTTTGGGTACTCATGGATTTCTGTAATTCTGTATTAAAGCTCTGAAGATTTCTCTTTTAATCCATTTTTTTTTTCCGGTTTTATTTTTAACAACACTGTGATTCAGTTTGTTGGTTTATTCAATTAAGGAATTATTTATTTCAAAAGATTATCTTCTGTTCCCCCAGCCTCCAGAGATCCTTAAAATATTCACATACAAGCAGTTGCTACAGTGTTAGTTTATAGGAAAGATATACTGGGTGTGTACAAGCTTCTGGTGCTGTTTTTTTTCTGAAATGTACAAGTCCCAGTTACAATGTTTCCTGTATATTTATATCAAGATAGTATGTGACATAAACATCCCAAGAAAGTGTTGTACCAGGGACAGTGAACTAGGAAAAGGCAGTGCTACTGCGGATGTGTTTCTGGGTGAATACTCCTTTTTTCTCATTTCCTAAACTTTAGTTGGGTAGAATTATATAGGAGACATGCTCCTATTTTAAGTTAATAATTGCAATAATCTCTTCCTAATCTTCCCCGTGTCTATGCTGATTCTTATCTCACCTTTACATTATTATAACAGCATTTCAAGAGCCAAGACAATCTTTATTATTCAACTTAGCTTGACCTTTTATCACACACTTAAATATGACATCAGCACAACAGTGAAATTGTTTGGGGATGCAATAGAAAGCATGTATCATTTTCCAAAAAAGATCTGGAATAGAGAAAATAATGTATCTACATTTCAGCATTTATAAATTAGTAAACAGGAAAATAATCATCTCATCGCTCTAATGCTGTAGTCCTTTTTTCAGGTTTTCCTTTGTTTAGTGATAGCCCTCTCATATTTCATATAACTTTGTTTCGGGGCAAGACTTACTTTTGGTCATGCGGTGTATTCTTATTGTCCGAGAGCATGCAGTGTGGTACAGTTAGACTGTTTCGGTTCATGGTGTGGTCCTGCCACCCACCAGCTATTTGTGACTTTACGTGAGTTACTTAGTCTCTCTTGATCTCAGTTTCCTTAACTACAGAATGGGAATAATAATAGTACTTTCTTTATGGAGCTGTTGTGAGGACTAAGAAGAACTCCCTTGGCCCATAGGCAGTGTTGCCGAACCTGTTCGTGTGTACTATAGAGGACATTTTCCCAAACCTTGGTCTGATGGTTCTGACCTGTTTGCTTTTCTCCTCCATGCTTTCAGCCTGTGTTCTGTAACTCCCCTGCTCAAAGCCCTGTTCTGGTTTCCAGCTAAAATCTAACAGAGCCATGTGATTTTCTTTCTCAAGTTTTCAGTTCATCACAACAGTGAACCAACCTTAAGGATGGAGGAGTAGGAAGAACTTGGATGGTGGTTTGCATTTCTTATTTCGAGGAGTTACTGCTCTTTCCATTTTAACCCACTATGACAGTTTGTATGATAATAATCTTCCCTCTGTGGCATTTTGACTTGAAGCATAATATTGCTTTATTTTTTTGCAAAACTGATTTATAGGTGAAGAACTTTGTGTGAATGTAGTAGAAGTCATTGTAAATTAATGGTTATTTGTTTTTTCATGACTGAACTTTTTTCTAAAGATAATATTGATTAGCTTAGTTTCAGATTGCTACCCATATAGTTATAGATTGCTACCTATGTTATATACAGCATATATCAAAAGTATCTTTTATAAAATACTTTTCTTATTTTCAGAACTACTTAGTTTTCTATAGGCAGGTTGTCATCCATAGTAATATTATGAGGAACAGTGTTTGTTACAGTAATTTATTGCAGGTACCAATTATGGCTACTGTAAATAATTTTATTAATTTAACAGTAGTGTGTTGAATATCCACCATGGCAAAAGCACTTTGCTAGGCAATGACTATTCAACAATCAGTAAGACATTATCTCTACCTTTATGGGGCCGGAAAGACAGATGCATGAATAACCTGCAGCATGAGCGCTGCCGTTCTCATTAGCAAGAGATGTGTAGGGCCAACATCTTGTGATCAGCCTGCAGTGTCCAGGTTTAGCTTCAAAATCGATTAAATCAGCACTACAGAAACTTCCTGTCACCATGGAAGCCAGGAAATACAAAATCCTTGTTTTGTGTAAAAGTAAGTTTAAGTGTAAGGAAGTACAAATGAGTTCAAACTTTTAGGTACTGAGAAAGACATACTAAGTTGGTACTGTTTTAAGCCCACAGATATATGTTTTAGAGAGATGCGTTCATAAGTAGATAAAAGGAATCTTGCATGGTTAGCATTCCTTACCGTTGTTTATGGTTCAGTATTAGCGCCTTCCCAATACATGGTTACCTCTGAAGCAGGGAGGTGTGGTAAAAAGTTAACTGCCAGGGTTCCGGGAGCGGGGTGTGTGTGCATGTGTATAAACCCTGGTGTGTAATGCTGGCCTATTCCGAGGTGTAGAAATCTTTACCTCAGCTGAATTTTGGCCCAAGTTGCTGAATGTAGATGCCTCATAATGGACCCCGGGAGCCACTGGGAGCCTTCACAGCCCCCCACCCCAGCACAGCACTCGCCCCCCGCCCACCTTCCTAAGCTTGCTCAGTCGCCCGCTTGTTCGGGTTAGGTCAGTCTCGGCTTTGTTTAGATGCAGCTCTGTCCAGAGAAAAGCTCCTTCCTCCCTCTGTCCTGGCCTTCTCCTCTCTTCCAGCCCTCCTGTGATTGCAAAAGCTGCAATAAGGAATTTAAGAAATTGCATATACATTGGGATATGTTAAATCTTTCCTAAGGCTCTAACAGTCTGCCATTACATAAATATGGAGCAATTATGATTAAAACACATTAAGATCTAGCTACTAAAATATAAATTAACTGTGAATTTATTTAATGAATTTTCATTTCTTTTATAAATTTTTATAAACTTCGATTGGAATTTTGTTTAAATTCACAAATGTGCTTTAAAAAAACCCACATGATTCTAATTTCTCTCTTGAAAGATGTTTTAGCAGTGACTACCAAGAAGGGTAGAGGAAAATTAGCAAGAAGTAGCATTCAAACAGGAGGAGATGATAAACGTGGAGTTACATAAATTATCAATTTGTTGAAGCTCCTTCCCCCTGACCCCGCACTTGAAGCCACTTTGACTCCTCTAAACTCTGGGATAAAACCTGGAAAAAAAAAATCTTCCTTGTGGCTATAATTGGCTCAGCTCAGGATATACAGAGTTTCTGATTTTTAAAGTAGGGGAGAAGGGAAGAGGTATGTTTCCATTAGCATGAGGACACTGATATACATGGGAAAGCTGTGTTACAGGAAAGTCTTTGGTCATCTCCTATAGGGCTGAGAAACATGAGGGCATCGTGGAAATTTAATAGCAGTGCCATTAGAGGTGCACAGGCTCGGGAGATGATGGGGTTTCCTGAGAGTGGCCACAGGCAGAGGACTGCAGAAGTGACTCCCCCAGTTTGTATGTATAATCTTTTCACCTAATGGGGAGCGCAGAGCAGCGATTTAATACCTTGTAACAACTGAGGTGGCAGCATTTCTTATATTATTTGGAGACTGTGTTCTCAAAGGTAGGTTTAACCTCAACATTTTCCTTGTATGACCTTTGAGGTAATGCAGCCATATATTCTATAGGAGTGTTTTCCTGAGTGCATACTTGTTGGTCAAAATCAAAAGGAAAGTATTTGTTACAATGAAAATATGTGTAAGATGTTTGGAGTAATTGTTTTAAGAAATTTTTTAAGATGTCAGTTTTAATTAGATCCTTCATATATCTTTTATTTAAAGTTGAAATATAGTTTGACCTTTTTTGCTGTTTTTTTTAAGCCTCCATTATGGGCTTCCCTGATAGTTCAGTTGGTAAAGAATCCGCCTGCAATGCAGGAGACACCGGTTTGATTCCTGAGATGGGAAGATCCCCTGGAGAAGGGGACAGCTACCCACTCCAGTATTCTGGCCTGGAGAATCCCATGGACTGTATACTCCATGGAGTCACAAAGAGTCAGACAAGACTAAGGGACTTTCACATGATAGTTATAAATGTAGCAATCAGGATGGCAATTAGTAAGCACAAGTTTGTAAGGAGGTGTATGTTACGGTTAGACCTGTTGTTTACAGGTGTTTTCTAGAGTGCTTGAAAACTTTAAAAGTATCTTTGGTTTAATCTACCGTTAGAGATTGCTGGATAAGAAAGAATAAAGCAAAAGTAGTTTAAGAGCAACAAAAAAAATCTAAGAAAAATAACTTGCCTTTCTAGTCCAAATAACTCAATATTCAGAGAATTTCATTTGGTACAACCTAGAGTTATGACACTATTAGATCACAGTGGATTGTATGAAATTTTGCACTTTACCCCTCTCTTCCACTTTCTCAGCTAGGTTCTATGAAAATGGTCAGTTTCTGCTTGGATGAATGCTCTTCTGCTTCCTCATCTTTTGAGTATAGATTTTTTTTTTATTTAAAAAAGCTAACTTTACTTTGAGTTATATTCAGGACAGTCATAAGCTATAGAAGCAGAGAGGATTGGTTGCCATTTAGCCTACTAGCCACTGTATTCCATTTAAGAAGCCTTGGCATCCAATACCTGCTGGTGAGATTTCACTCTTTTATTAATATATGAAACCCCAGTAGCAAATTCCTAAGTCATTTTAAAAAAAATTATTGTTTTACAGTTGACCTACTCAAAAAGGATGAATTTAGTTAAGAAGCAAGTACAACTTTGTATTAATAGATTCTTATGATCATTATTTATAAAATGTAAAAATTTTTATAAACAGGCTATGAGATAAAGGCATATACTTATCTTTACAGAAAGGAAACAGACATGGAGTGTTTGAATAATTTGACCAAAATCACAATTTTCATGGGATAATTCAAGAATTAAATACAAACCCATGCACTTTCCTAGAGAGTATACTTCTACTTATCTTCTGAAATAAAAAATGGGATTCCTATAGCATCATTCTCCAAAAACTTAAATTTCTTTTTCTAAATATATTCATATAAGTATTATCATTGGTAGAAGTAAAGGTGAAACTAATATTAAATTTAATTGAGTTGGATCTAAATAGATGAACTCCAATGAAGTAGGGTTCATCATGGAACACTGACTTAATAAGTAGAATCAAAACATCCAATATTGAAGTAATAAGCGACATTCAAGTAGAAATTTAATGGATGATTGTGGTAGCCAGATAACCCTCCTTTTTTTTAAAAGATGAAGGCATGGTTTTTCAGAGTATGTTGCTATTCACATTAAAAGATAGAAAGTAAAATACATTTAGTTTTGACTTCATATTACTTATTATATGAAGGTCTTGTTCGTATGTCTGTCCTCCACACTTTCTGTGAGATTTGGGTTTTGAGTTCTAGTTTAGAAACACTCAAGACTTCCCAGGTGGTGCAGTGGTAAGGAACCTGCCTGCCAATGCAGGAGACGTAGGAGATGTGGGTTCGATCCCTGGGTCTGGAAGATCTCGGGAGAAGGAAATGGCGACCTGCTTCAGTATGCTTGCTCAGAAAATCCCATGGACAGAGGAGCCTGGTGGGCTACAGTCCATAGGGTCCCAAAGCATGACTGAGCTTGCATGCACTTGAGTTACAAAAACAGTGGGTTTACTGACTTAGAGGGATGCCTCTTGTGAGCTTGTGGAGAGCTAATGTGGCCAGTATCTAGGAGTGAGACTCAGGCTATGCCAAGACCACCTGCCATAGCTTTATCCAAAAGGGCGGGCGGGAATAGGACAGGGGGTGAAGACAGGCAGCGAAGAGATACTTGCTTGTAATCCCAAGGAATCTGATCTGACTTCCCCAGTTATAAATGCCAGTGAGACGATGATCCAGCCTTACCTCAGGCTGTTTACAGGTGTCTTCCACATTGATTGTGTTCAGTCTACTCAGTATACATGCCTTTGTGATATTTTCACTTTGTGTGAATTGAGTATAATAGCCATCTCAACAGGAAATTGTTTTTGCAGTGACCTACATCATCCATGTTTTATTTCTATAAATAGCTTGTTCCGTATAGCCTTCTCAAACAGTTGCTTTGATAGCACTGCAGAAAATCACTAAACCTCTTCAAAAGTATTAGTCGCTCAGTCGTGTCCCACTCTTTGCGACTCCATGGACCGTAGCCCGCCAGGCTTCTCTGTCCATGGAATTTTCCAGGCAAGAATACTGGCGTGGGTTGCCATGGCCCCCTCCAGAGGATCTTCCTGATCCAGGGATCAAACCCAGGTCTTCTGCATGGCAGGCAGATTCTTTACCATCTGAGCCACCAGGGAAGCCCCAATCTCTTCAAAACCTGGAGTGTTTTAGAGCTTTGATAGTTAGAGGTAAAGAATTATTATCTTACATCCTGATGGGATACTGTAATCATTGATTTGTGATGAGCTATGACTGGTACCAACAACAGTCAAGTTTAACCAAGACCTCTAAGGGGAAGAGAAAGTAAAAGTGTAAGAAGAATTACTTTTCAGATTTGTTTTGTTCCATCACTACTCACTTCCTTGGACAGACAAGTTATGGTAAGGGTCTCTGCAGTGGAAAACAAGCATTGAAAATTCCTATAGGATAGCTCTTGAAAATTCATGGTCTGTAGAAAATTATAATTCATGTGTACTTGGAGAGAAAAAAACCCAAACATGTTTGGATAGTGATTCTTCTAACCACATAAAGACACTTTCTAGCCATTACTTTTGAGCGATTTATGAGCACTCCCTTGTGGCTGTTCATTAGAATCACTTGAAATAGCAAAAGAAAAGCAACAGGAAGCTGAATTGCCTGGTTTAATGTAATACACCCACAGTCAAAGTGTGTCTACCCAGTAAATGCAGTACTGTCAAGTCTTATTTCCCAATATGAGATTTGTTTCTCTGATGCAGAAAATAAGTGAAATAGCTGTGATTATTTTTGAATTTAATAATGGACCAATACCTACAAAAATAAGTTTTTTAAAACCAAGGTTTAGATAATGGCTAAAAATTATAAAATAGTTAACCCTTAACTACTGAAATATGACCTTTTCAAGAACTTATCTTATCAATATCTAGGGAGAGCATTAAAATTGCATTTGTATTTTTCCTAAAGCCTCTTAGTGAGGTCATACAAAGTAACACATTCCAGAAATATTATGGAAGTCTGAATCTCCTGAGCTCGGTGACTTGGTTCCATGCATCCCCACCCCACCCCATTCTCTAGTATTACCTTTGCAAGGAGTTTTATCAAGCCTCCTGTGTAAATTTGAGGAGAAAGAGCTCCGTGTGAGCCAGAATTGCATTTCTCTAGATTGCTTTTTATTTATTTATTTATTTTTTTTTTTTAAATGGGCAAGAGTATTTTAATAGATATTTCTCTAAAGAAGATATGCTAATGGTTAATAAACCCATGAAAATATGCTCAAAATCATTAGCGGATAAAACAAACAAGGAAAAAAACACACACAGGGAGATACCACTTCACATACAGTAGGATGGCTACAATCTAAAAAGACTATAAGTGTTGACAAGGATGTGGAGACAATGAAATCCTCATTCACTACTGAATAATAACGGAAAATAACATACAAAATGCTAAAAAAAAAAAACATAATTAAAAATGTGAATCTAGGGTACAACACTGCTGGACTTGATCAAAATTTAAAAAGCAATCTTTGTTTATTTAATGTACTGATTTTCTTATTATTCTTAGCCTTTTCTCAATTTAAATACCTGGATAAGTACTACATCCCAGAAATTGTAATTTCTTTCAAAGGATTAGATTGCTTTTTAAATCTTGATCAAGTCAGCAGTGTTGTACCCTAGATTCACATTTTTAATTACGTTTTTTTTTTAGCATTTTGTATGTTATTTTCCGTTATTATTCAGTTGTAACAGTAACCCTTTTAAACCTACCTAAATTTTAAATACCTTCTTTACTTCACACTTGGATTATGTCAGAATTGGAGAATTTCATCCATGTGATTGGCCGGTGTGTTGGGATAAAGGGCATTCGTCCCGTGGAGGGTGTTCAAAGCTGAGAGTCAGGAGCAGACTGTTGGTTGTAAATCCACTTTGCACCCTTGCAGTGTCGGCGTTCCCATTTTAATCTCTTGAATTTAGATTCACATATTGTGAACAGCAGCCCATTGACTGCATACAAGAGAAGCATCATATGTCAGATGTAAAGCCACACATACGTTATTATGGTTTATGGAAAAATGTAGGTTCCTGTTATCTACCACAGCAGATGGGTACTCTGAAAAAGTTTCTGTTAAATTTATTTGGATTTCAATTTCTCCCTTTTGAATAACTACCTTTTTAAATCATCTTGGAAATTCTCAGACCGCTGAGGATGGCTCTGAACTCAATAGGTGACATTGTGAATTCTTGATGAAACAAACATTTATTGAAAGCCTGCCATATGCCGAATCTATGCTTGCGATTTTTTAAATATGTGTATTTTTCCTTTGATTTTTATGAAATTCGTAAGAGATACAGAGATGAAGGCATTGCGTCTTAGCAGTTTAGGTGCCCAGATTCGAAATGAAACAGGGTCTAACTTCAGCATTCACATTCTTAATATATTCCAGATGATTGTTAGGTTTTGAACTTCATTACTCATATGAAATCAACTTTAATCTAGATATTGTGAAGGGCTTGGCATAGTACTTGGCACGCATTAAACACTCAACAAATCATATCTCGTTATCTCTATCACTCCGTTGGATGGTTTTCTCCCTCTTCATTTTTTTTTTTTTTCTGTTTAGTACCTCTGGAACTTATGTTTTTATTCCTTCAGTCTCACATTAATAGAATGAGAGCAGGGGGAAGAAAGAGAAAAACTGAGCAAATCCAAAAACGAAAGAGATGAAGAAATCTGGAAGAACTAGAGAGAGGAAGTAATACTGGCCGCACTGGCTGGTTGTTAATTATCACATTTGGCTCAAGTTTATATTCTCACATTTTGTTTTATTCCCAGGTCATACTTACGTAACAGCCAGAGAATAGTTGTGGCAGAGATTTAAACTATTGGATATGAATGTGAGTGCTGGTGTCTTAGTACATGGATCCGCCATCCACTCTCTTTTCTGGTCTTTCCCAATTAAAAAACATTTCATTCATATTGACTAGTTCCATGTTTTGAAGTGGGGTACTCTGCTAAGGTATTTCTGTGAATCTCTCACAGCATCAAAAATAATAGGTCCAAAGTGAAATTTATTGTCTTTATTCTTTCTCTACCAGACATACTCCCTACCTCATTTACCCTAGTTCTTAAAGTTATGCTGGAGTTCCAGTGCCTGAGGCTGAAAACTTAATGTCACCTTTGATTCCTCTGCCTCTGCAGTTCCCAGCTACCCGTCTGTCAGCACCACAGGCGTCTGACCTAGCTGCCTCTTCAAACTTGCATTCTTCTCCCAGCCATTCAACTGGCATATCTTGCCCTTATCTCTTCATTCTCAAAGTATCCTGCAAATTACTTCCTAGAACAAGTTTGACATTAATCCTCTTTTTAGGAACCAGCAGTGATTCCACGTTCAGGTTACTTTGCTTAGATTATGGGTATCCTTTCCTTATTGCAGTTAAATTTCCTAATGGTAATTACACGCTTTTCTCCAGTTAGATAATGTTATTAGCTAATAACACATGGAACCTGCTGTATGCCAAAACTGTTCAACATAACTTTATATTCACTGTGCCATTTCCATTTTTAAAAAGTTAACTGAAGGCCTGTAACTTGGTTGGTACACTCACAATTGGGATGGACTGTTAATGAACGTGTAGTAAATGCTTCTGTTTTTCCCTGTGCTGCACCCCCACTTCCCACATGCCATTTACATAATTCTATGTCTTGCATTTTTTATGGTGATGCCTGTTCCTAGGATATTTTTTTCTCTTTGGTGTATCCAGTTCATATCCACTTCCTGTTCACCTCCACTATCCAAATACTACCTTGACTTATTTAGTTCTCATGGATCTTTTCTGTTGTCAAAATTCTGATGTGTTTGTGATGAATTCTGCATAGTTAATCATGTAACTATTCTCAATGTACTGTGATCAGTTTTGTCTCAAATTTTCCGAAAATTTCAGCAGGACTTTATGACATTAAATACTTGTTGAGTGAATATTTTTTCCCCTTTTCACAAGTGGGCATCAACTTTCTAGAAGGTATAATTTTTCCCCTTCCCCACAGAGCTCAGTAGTGTGCTTGGCACATATGTAAGCACCTAGTGATGGAATGTGGGAATGTCTAGGCCATCGGTCTTTTGTGAGTTTCATAGGAAAATACCTTCTCATAATGTGCACATAGATATACTTCAACCAAAAGGGTAGTATAGAAGATTCGGATAGAAGTATAGAAGTATAGAAGTGTATCAGGTATATCATTACAGACGGATACATGTTATATATGTTTATTTGGAGATATTAAAAACTCTAAATTTTGAGTACGTTCTGGATGTAAGGCACTGAACTAAGTGTTTTACATTCATTATCTTCATCCTTAAAATCAAGTTGTTAGGTGATACAGCTGGTGGTCAGAATGTTTAAATAGCAGTTCATAAGCTATGGAGCTGTGTTGAAGTCAGCCATTCTTGATTTTAAATACAGGTACTTAAGAGTTGGGCTGCGTATCTTCTTATTCAACCTCATTGTTTGAGTTTTCACCTCTTGAGGAATATCTCTTTGTTTAAGATCATTACCTTTAAATACCTTAGGTCATGCTGGTTTCCAGCATAAAGCAAACATTCGGTAACTGTTGGCTTTTATTGTTGCTATTTTACAAATTACACTAAAGTGTCCATGACGCTGTCTTTCCTTATGTGAACTTTAAAGGCAGAATCCGTTATTTATTACCTCTGTAACATCTGGAGAAATATATATGTGTGTGTTCCAATGTATTTGGAGTTTCACAAGGGCAAAGAGGGTTTAGAGAGGGAGAATATAAAGTGAGCTACTTTGCTACTGTTTCCAGTCATCTCTCTGTAGTAAAATGCCTGCCCAGTGTATCTGGATGAATGCCTGTCCGAGCTCACAAATAGGAGGTAGGTGATGGATGTCAGAGGTACCCGTGGTGGCTCTCAATGTCTTGGGAAGGATTTTGAGTATTGATCTACTTTGTATGTTTTCACAATGGAGGATTTTAGGTACTTTTTTCAAGAGGTCATCTCATTTTCCTACAAATTGGAAAATGATAGAATCATGGGAAGCATTATTTGGTTTTTATTTTTGTGAATACTGTCTTTGTGTCTTAGATTATGGAATTTAGGAAATAAAGCTTGACTAGCGAATAACCAGTTTAGTGAAAATAATTGAAAGTAAAACCCATTTATTGAAATTTAAAAATTGTGATATAATTTCAGACTTGTTTGAAATAGTAAGAAGAATATAAGGAGCTCCTATATATGCTTTAACCTATTTTAAAATAGTGACTTGTTTGAAAAGTAGATTTTTCTCTTCATCTTAGCATTTGCTAACTATGTAATAGGTCATAGTATTATCACAGTGGTAAAATGAATGATAATTTTGTTAACTGGGCCTACCTTTCCCCCCTCAGCTTTATTGGTATATAATTGACATTATGTAAGTTTAAATTGTACAATATGTTGGTTTGACACATTTATGTATTGCAAAATGATTAACACCATGATATTAATATCTCCATCTTGCCATATTGTTATTTCTTTTTGTGGTGAAAACATTCTATGTTTAATGTTAATGCTTTTTAAAGTGATTTTTTTAAAAATCAAGATTTCCTTCCAGCATGTTGCTTTCCTTAGAAATATGTCTTCTGTATCCAGAGACTGCCCCTAACCCAGCTTGAATCCCCTCATAGTATTCGTACAGATCGATTTAAAGATTTATCTATTTGAAAGTTTAAATAAAACCCAATTTGGAGTTTTGGGCTAAAATACCGTTTATTGAAATAAAATCAGTTACTATTTTAGTGTGGTTGGAAATATTATGAGAACATGCAGGCAAAGCCCAAGTGTAAAGAATCTAATTAAACAGGGAAAAAATAAGCCTGATTTTATTTTGCAGCTGTACAATTATAATATTCTAGTGGCAAGATGGAAGAGCTTTTTATATGGCTCAATTTTCAAATGATGCTTGAACTGACTACATTAAACCAGTATAATTAAAGGTATCTTAAAATTTAATGTCTGATGTGTAGTTAAATTTTAGAATATGAAATTTAAATATTTAAGATCTCACCATGTGTACTTGTTTTCACATTATTCACATTATTGTTAGGATCAAGTAAAATAATTTGTGAAAACAATTTAATTATAAAGTAGAAAAAGACTATATGACATGTGTGAGGTATCCTTTATTTCATTTATAGAAGCAAAAGGGAACAAAAACTGTTTATTTAAATAAGTGAAATAAAGGAGACATCTTTTTTTCAATATTGTTTGCATGAATTATACAGAATTTAATGGATTTGTATTTTTAATTTCAGATTCAAAATGCTAATGATGTATTAATTGCTCCACTTGAGAAATTTCGCAAAGAACAAATAGGTGCAGCAAAAGTAAGTATTACATTTTATTATTCTTCATATATTCTCTTGATAATTAAAGATAATAGATATAATTTCAGATGTTAACATTTTTTGAAATTAGAATGACCTTTTAAAAATTCTGTACGTCATTTAAAATTTTTGCACAGAGCCTATTACAAAGACTGGAATTCTTTTAAACAGAAGAAAGACTTTAAAGTCAGCATAAGTGAGTTTCTCCCATCCCAACAATGGTAGGACATTAGCAGTTTTAAAGGGTAAAACCATTGTAAAAATATGCTAAGTATTACTAACACCTATATAAAATAAAAATTAGGTATGTATGTTGAAAATTGAGGCAGTAATTACAAAATTGCTTTTATATTCTGTATTTTTTATTCTTAATAAAAATATGTGTTTGTGGATAACTTTAGACATCTTTGTCATGCCTCTGCATTAATGTTTAACTCCATATGGATCAATTAAAATTTCTCTGAGCCTAATAATTTCTGAAATTTACTTGCAACTTCTTTCCTAGCTCCATGTTTAACTACATTCTCAACATCATGTAAGGGCTTAAATTTTGAATTTCTAAAACAGAACTCATCATCTGTCATACTTCCCCCATCCTTTCTCTTTTTTGCTTTTCAATTCAATCAATGACAAACCCTTTCCTCCTTTGAGCAGTGTTTTCATTCTCCTGCAGAAATATTTCTCCTTCTGTCCTTCTCCCTCTGTCTGAAATTTTCCTCTCCTCGGAATATTTCCTACCCTTAACTTGTTGAAGTCTAGCTAGCTCTCCATGGCTTATTTCATATCGCCGCACCAGAAAAAAGCCTTCCTTTACATGGGTCTTTCCTTATACGTCTGTTCCCTTCCAGAATTGATTTTTTTCTTAGAGGATCAAGTAATCTCTGTTTATTTCCTGTGAAAAGCTATCACAGTCTGCCTTGAATTAGAGTTTTATGTCCACTTATCCACCAATTATGAGCCATTATCAATTCAAGAACGAAACCAGAACCATTCTGTGTTAATTAATTCAGCCAACATCTATCAATATCTCTGTTGGCCCACTTGTTGCATGTATGGTGTTTGATAAGATTAAAGGATGCGACTATAAACAGGACAGACAAGCTCCCTGCTCTTGGGTCATTTATTATCTTCTGTGTGTTTACAAATGCACTGGGGACTGTGGAACAGAAGTGCATGGTGCTTTGTGAGAATATAATTAATGGGACTGACCTTGTCCAGAGAACCAAGCAGTGCCTTCTGGAGGAAGTGTTGGTTAAACTGAGAGCTAAATGATAGGAAAGAAACAGCTGGGAATGGGGATACAGGGCGGGGAAGGGAGGACCCTTTCTCACATTCCCAAAGAGGGAACAGGGTGGATATGAATGAAGGCCTTGAGGAAGGAGCGAGCCTGGCATTTTCGAGTAAAAAGTTTTAATGTGCTTGGAATATAGAAGACATGGGGATGGAGGACATGTGCACCTTTATTAGTGCTTCACAGTATTTACTCCTTATTCTGTTTTACTCTTATTCACTGATCATGTAAAGAAATTGTGGGTAGAGGAGTGATTATACTTGCACTTTAAAACATCACTCTAGTTGGACTGGAGGAGGGGGAACTGTTTGAGCGAAACCAGTTTGGGAGTTAATCGTTAGTGGCTATGGGTTCAGAACAGGACAGAGCTGTGGAGACAGCAGAGTATATTTCGGACATAAAACGGAAAGAGGAGGAAATGGGTTACAGACTGAAAAGTGAGCAACAGGACATTTCAGGGATGACTCCCAGGGTTCCATGTTGTAACACTGGACATTTTTTCCAGCCGCTTCCTGGCTTAGGCAGCATTTACATTTGAATGGCAGAAATGGGGAGTTTGGCCTTGAGATACAATGACTGAATGCAGGGTTCACCACGCCATCCAAGTGGAGGAGACAGTGACTTGGTAGGTGTGCGTGGAGATCTGAATTAGAAATGTGTTTGGGATTTGTCCTCCAGATGGTAATTAAAATCATGGGAGTAGGTTAGAGCCCTCAGGGAAAGAAGAGAGTGAGAAGAGGACCTCAATTCTTGATGATCTGAGAACGCTCAACATTTGATGTTTGGAAAGAAACACAGACAGATCAGGAGGCTGAGAAGGAAGAAGCAGAAGAAGGAAGAAGCAGAAGGAGGAAGAAAATACAAGAATGTGGTGGCTTAGAGCAAGCAAGAGTCTTTTCAAGAGTAAAATAGCTGATCTTCCTTGAGATCTAGACTGTAGGGGTTTTCACTGAGTTATTGAATCTGTGACCTGATTAAATCCTCACAGGCAACCTGGGAGGTGCTTGCAGGTGTTAGTTCCATCTGCTTTACAGTGAGGAAGACGGTGAGGTCACCTGCATGCACCAGACCCCGAGCTGGGAAGTCAGACTCTGGGTATGAAATCAAGCCATTCCTTCAAAGTCTTGGTTTACAATATTTCATTTCATCAGTGGGCTTCCCTGATGGCTCAGAAGGTAAAGCGTCTGCCCGCAATGTGGGAGACCTGTGTTCAGTCCCTGTGTGGGGAAGATCCCCTGGAGAAGGAAATGGCAACCCACTCCAGTACCCTTGCCTGGGAAATCCCATGGACAGGGGAGCTGGGTGGGCTACCGTCCATGTGGTCACAGAGTCTGACGTGATTGAGCAACTTCACTTTCATTTCATCAGTGATGTTTTTACAATATTAAAAAGCTTTGTGAAGAATTCTTTTTCTAGCACAGAATATTCCAAGTTTGGAGCTCACATAAAATAGTAAATTCACATTTGTATAAATTCTTATTTGTTTACATTTGCTACAGGGCTAGTAGCATGAGCAAATACACTCGTTTTATTTTGTTTTTTAAGTATCCCAATTACCGAACAGATCAGCTGGGAGCACACAACAGCTTTCTACAATCTTGCCTCCTCGTTGGGAGGTGAAACTTAGGATTGAATTAATTCAGGTGAAATCTTGAGCAAACATGGGATTGCGCCGGGCCTCTTGGTGGTGTTGACTCTGTGTATTTTATTTGCCTGGTAGCTCTTAGTACTATATTGCTTCTCAGCTTCTAAGTAATCCTTGTTCAGTAAAGTGAATAGAAAGCAGGAATTCTCTTCTGCAATATTTGTTGAGGTCATTGTCTTTTTTTCTGGTATTGCAGAAGCATCTTGGTAGGAATAAAAATCTTGAAGATGTTGATTTCTTTCTATCGCTTTACTTCCTGTTTTACTTGGTTATTTTCTTACTTTGTAAATAAAGTTAATTCTACAAATGACACTCAGCCGCTTTTCACAGTCTGGACAGCCGAGGTTTCGCCCAAGTGTGTTCAGGCCTGTGAGGGAGCTAGCGCAGAGGCCCATTACAGCAGCACATGCTCAGCTTGGTGCTGCTGGACAGCACTGAGTCCACGTGGCCCTCCTCACCGGCAGATGGTCCTGTTTAGATGAAGTGGATAGCGTCCAGGGGCCACAAACGTTCCCTTTGGGAAGTGTGTTTTTATGGAGCTTTGAGACACCCGATCCTTTGTTGTGGAAAGTGAGGCCCTGAGTGACTTACAGTTGTGGGGGGAAAAAAAAACAAAAACAGTGTGTATCTGTGAGAGACATTAGAAAAGATTAATGATGAGATTGTTGAACTGAAGGACAGGGGGGATGGGTCCTGCTTTGAGAACAGCTAACGATTAGAAGAATTATCCATAAACACTTGCCAAGTGTGTATTTATTTTAAAGGTTCTTATCCTGAGGGTGCACACAGAATGGAATTGTATTGCAGGGCTGACCTATTGCACACGTCGAAGTATAGAAGTGAATGTTTGGTTTCTTTGATTTGCCTCCTGATATGCTGCTGATTTAAATTCTAGAAATGAGCGGAAAGTAGGTATTCAGAACGATTAATGATAGCTAGAATTCCCGTGATATGAATGTACCTAGGGCAGCATCATTGTAGAACATGATGAGATATAACTTTTTTTCATATTTTTTGTATACATTGATGGATATATTTCATTGCATTGGAAGTATTCTCCTTGCCCCTGGAGAGAATGAATTGTAAGTCATATCTACACCTTCCGCACATGTTCCTGCATAAACTGACTCCAAAATATTGGTAGAACTTCATACCTGAGTTCCTAATCAAAGACACATGTACTAGAGAGAAATCTCTGTCTGGCTCATTTTCCTCATGTAAACAGACTGAGCAGTTAGTTGGGGGCAGAGTAAGGACCAGAACTCAGTTCCTTGGACCATCAACCTGTTGATTCCTCCATGCTGCTCTTTAGAATACTCTTTTGAGAATTTTTTTTTTTTTTTTGGTCTACCATTAGCAAATAAATGTTTCAGTGTGAAACATTTTAATGATAAAAATGTTTCAAATAAGCCCAAACATGACCACTTTGAAGCAAGCCTAACTAATGTATCTTCCTTGATTTAAAAATTCCCCCGCATACAGTAGGCAGTTGACATGGGATGGTTTTATTAGATAAAAGAGACATGAGAAATACTACCCGTTAAAGTTAAAAGGTACATTTTCATTTCATGGGAAATGTTTTTAAAACTGGTTTTCATTTTTACTTAGACTTTACTGGAAATCATGTGAACATTCTTCCATGGTTTTAAAACAAAAATAAATGATACAATGTTAGTCATGTAAAAATAGAACTTGATTTTCTTTACAGTAATTTCATATTGAAAACTGTAGTAGAATTGGATAATTCTTGTCCCTTTTGTTTTGTCCATAGAAGAATTTGGTTCTGCCTCTGGACACTTGTTAATTACATTACAAAGCATGTTAATAATAATTTTAGCATATGGTGACTAAAATATATCTGCGGATAACTGTCACAATTAACTCCTATACAACCTTAAGATTTCCTTCATGTGAAAAATGATTGCATCCTAATTTGATGTCTCAAATATGCAAGTGGTTTAGGGAATCTAGAAGAATTACAGATGCTTTCAAATTTAAAAGAATTTGTCACTAAACTGAGATGAATTTAAAGCCTAATACACACTTGAACTCATGTTGAGAACAATCCAGAAGCGAATCCCCTAGTGGTCCAGTGGTGATGACTCTACTCTCCTACTTCAGGGGGCCCTGGACGTCCACAGACTTCTCTTTTGGGTTGTTCTCATTATGAATCCTAACATTAAATTAGATGAATAACTCAGCTAGGTGATGAACTTATGGTTACCAAGGGGGAAAGCTGGAGGGGCAGTGGGGCGATTGGGCGATCGGCATTGACACATACACACGACTTCCCTGATGGCGCAGGTGGTAAAGAATCTGCTTGCAACGTGGGAGACTTGGTTTCGATCCTTGGGTTGGGAAGATCCCTGGAGGAGGGCATGGCAACCCACTCCAGTATTCTTGCCTGGAGAATTCCATGGACAGAGGAGCCTGGTGGGCTGCAGTTCATGGGGTCGCAAAGAGTCCGACATGACTGTGTGACTAAGCACAGTACATATGTAGAACAGGTAACTACTAAGAGCCTACTGTATAGTATAGGAAACTCTATTCAATACTCTGTAATGACCTATGTGGGAAAAGAAGCTTAAAAAGAATGGATATATACTGATTCACTTTTCTATACAACAGAAACTAACACAACATTGTAAACCAACTATGCTTCAATAAAGATTAATTAAAAAAACAAAAGGAAGTTGTTTATAGGATCAGAGTATGGACTTAAATCGACTTCCCACATGGCTTCTTAATACTTCCCACGTCCCTTCTTTATGGGTTTCTCAAGGCCTCAAGGCAAGAATCCTGAAGTG
Organism: Giraffa tippelskirchi; assembly: GCF_054371585.1. Lineage (NCBI taxonomy): Eukaryota > Metazoa > Chordata > Mammalia > Artiodactyla > Giraffidae > Giraffa > Giraffa tippelskirchi. The sequence continues at coordinate 85,478,286 of NC_137285.1, read as the reverse complement.
GTTTGCCATTCCCTTCTCCAGTGGACCATATTTTGTCAGAACTCTCCAACATGACCTGTCCATCATTCGAATCCCAAAGAAGTTCAGTTCAGTTCAGTTGCTCAGTCATGTCCGACTCTTTGCGGCACCATGGACTGCAGCACACCAGGCTTCCCTGTCCATCACCAACTCCTGGAGCCTGCTCAAACTTATGTCCATTGAGTCAGTGATGCCATCCAACCATCTCATCCTCTGTTGTCCCCCTCTCCTCCTGCCTTCAGTCTTTCCCAGCATCAGAGTCTTTTCCAAGGAGTCAGTTCTTGGCATCAGGTGGCCAAAGTATTGGAGCCTCAGCTTCAGCATCAGTCCTTCCAATGAACACTCAGGACTGATTTCCTTTAGGATTGACTGGTTTGATCTTCTTGGTGTCCAAGGGACTCTCAAGAGTCTTCTCCAACACCACAGTTTAAAAGCATCAAATAACAAAGAAAGGCAATGCCAAAGAATGTTCAACCAAAGAATGTTCAAACTACCACAAAATTGCAGTCATCTCATATGCTAGCAAAGTAATGCTCAAAATTCTCCAAGCTAGGCTTCAACAGTACATTAACCGAGAACTTCCAGATGTTCAAGCTGGATTTAGAAAAGGCAGAGGAACCAGAGATCAAATTGCCAACATCCATTGGATCATAGAAAAAAGCAAGAGAATTCTAGAAGAACATCTGCTTCATTGACTACACTGAAGCCTTTGACTGTGTGGATCACAACAAACTATGGAAAATTCTTAAAGACGTGGGAATACCAGACCACGTTACCTGCCTCCTGAGAAACCTGTATGCAGATCAAGAAGCAACAGTTAGAACCGGACATGGTACAACAGACTGGTTCCAAATTGGGAAAGGAGTACGTCAAGGCTTTATATTGTCACCCTGCTTGTTTAACTTATATGCAGGGTACATCATGCAAAATGCCGGGCTGAATGAAGCACAAGCTGGAATCAATATTGCTGGGAGAAACAAAAAGAACCTCAGATATGCAGATGACACCACCCTAAAGGTGGTGAGGTGCAGAAGGTGAAGAGGAACTAAAGACACTCTTGATGAAAGTGAAAGAGGAGAATGAAAAAGCTGGCTTAACATTCTGCATTCCACAAACTAAGATCATGGCATCTGGTCCCATCACTTCATGGCAAATAGATGGGGAAACAATGGAAATACTGAGAGACTTTATTATCTTGGTCTCCAAAATCACTGCGGATGGTGACTGCAGCCATGAAATTAAAAGATGCTTGCTCCTTGTAAGAAAAGCTGTGACCAACCTAGACAGCATATTAAAAAGCAGAGGCATTACTTTGCTGACATAGGTGAGTCTAGTCAAATCTATGGTTTTTCCTGCAGTCATGTATAGATGTGACACTTGGACCATAAAGATGGCTGAATACTGAAGAATTGATGCTTTTGGAGAAGACTTGAGAAGTCCCTTAGACTGCAGGGAGATCAAACCAATCAATCTTAAAGGAAATCAGTCCTGAATATTCATTGGAAGGACTGGTGTTGAAGCTCCAGTACTTTGACCATCTGATGCAAGGAGCCAACTTATTAGAAAAGACCCTGATGCTGGGAAAGATTGAAGACAGGAGGAAAAGGGGATGACAGAGGATGAGATGGTTGGATGGCATCACTGACTGATGGACATGAGTTTGAGCAAACTCGGGGATATGGTGAAGGACAGGGAAGCCTGGAGTGCTTCAGTCCATGGGGTTAGAAAAAGTCAGACACTTCTGAAGCAACTGAGCTTGAGCTTGATGGACTTAGATCACCGTATTTTCCTCCTGTTTTGAACAGGTCCTATGGAGAATGGTCAGGATTTTCATGTTTGCTGCTGGCCACTGAGCTGAGTCTCTCTCTTTGACAGATATTCTCTGGCAATGACTGTATTGGGACTGAGTTTCTGGGCAAACTAGAAACCATTTGATAGTTGATTTGAAATTACTTGCAATTCCCTTTACTGTACCTTCTATCAGTAGATTCTATTATGTTATATAGAGTTACAGAATTACTGATTTTGTTATTTGGTCTTGTTTTTAAACAATAATAGTTACTGTTTGTAATAGTTAACCAAGTACTGCCCTAAGCATGTTACATATAGCGGTGGTCATAGTGGTGGTGCTTTAGTGGTTAAGTTGTGCCCAACTCTTGTGACCCAGTGAACTGTAGCCTGCCAGGCTTCTGTCTCCATGGCATTTCCTGGGCAAGAATGCTGAACTGGGTTGCCGTTTCATTCTCTAGGGAGTCTTCCCCAACTAGGGATCAAGCCCATGTCTCCTGCATTATAGGCAGTCTTCTGCATTGCTTGCAGATTGTCTGCCGCTGAGCCACCAGGTGAAACTCATTAATCCTCACAGCCAACAGATAAGAAAACTGCTAAAACTCATAGATAAATGAGGTGCCGAAAGGTTAAGCAGATGGGCAGAGGTCACATAACTAGTAAGGCATAGAGTTAGATTTTAGCCAGAGATGAGATCAAGCCTGCAGAGTACTTTAGTAGCACCACCACATGTTTGATGTTGAAGAAATACAAATTCCTTTTCTCTATACTGGGAAAAGGAAACATTGTCTGGTTAGCTTATTTAGAGAGCAAGATTACTATCTTTTAATTGTTTAACAACCAGTTCTGTAGAACCATACAAATTTGAGATCAAAACATGGCATTTAATACTTAAGAAATGTGAACTTGGATAATTACTTTCTAAAGCCTTGGTTTCACCCTCAGAAAAACAGTACAATGTTAATTGTTCATATTTTATAATTAGTAGTAATACTTTGTGTTGGCATTAATCAAAGTATTGCAGTAAAAATACTGTTCATGTAGGTTAATTTGTCTTACTTTGTTTTATGGACAGAGACAAATGCAAGTTCATTGCTAAATATTTACATAGAGTGATTCATAGGGCTACCAAGCAAGAGGCTCTTAGATGTACATTACTTGTAATTAATAACACTATACAACACTGGGGCCCTATTACTTCTCACTTATAATAGTCTCACAGAGTCGAAACTATCATCATTCTTCAGATGACGGAGACCGAGAAGGATCACATGGTGTTGTCAGTAACCCAAAGGTGCACATGTGCTCTAGCTGGGAATCAATCCCAGTCTTCTGTTACCTGATTCAGGAGTTTGACACCTGCCTCCATCATGGGAATGTAAACCTTTCTTTTTATATATATAATTTATTGTGTATTTTCACCATCCTTTACAGCATTTTGTAGGTTACTGTCAGCCCTAATTGACCCCATTGCACTAGAGAGAGAAACCAGACCACTTTCCCTGGAGACAGTGACTCAGTAGTCATTTCTGTACAGGTGGTACCATTCAGTGTCTCTGTGTAGTTTGAAAATTCTAAATGTATCTTGTTTTTATGTATATTTCAGAATCTGACAGTCATTGGGAAGGCTGAGCTTCACATAGACTTAGAATTCTGGGTAGAAATGTAACCCAAAAACCATTTTGCTGAACAAGTCAATTTATATATATTACATCTTTATATATTAGGGGCTTCCCAGGCAGCGTTAGAGGTAAAGAGTCTTCCTGCCAATGCAGGAGATGCAGGAGATGTGGGTTCGATCCTTGGGTTGGGAAGATCCCTTGGAGGAGGAAATGGCAACACATTCCAGTATTCTTACCTGGAAAATTCCTTGGACAGAGGAGCCTGGTGGGCTACAGTCTGTGGGGTCACAAAGAGTTGGACACAACTGAGCGCACACACACACACTAGAACATTATGTATTGAACGTCTGTGTGTGTTTACATGTGTATATATATATATATATATATATATATATATATAGATTATTGTAAACTTCATTAAGTGGCTCCTGTTTGCTCAGATAAGAGGATGTAGTCTTATAATTTGATGATAATAAATTGTAGTGGAGATTATCACTGTTTTCCCTCCTAATTATTCTTATGTTGATACCTGAAGACTGATACTTAAGAAATATTTTAGGATTCCCCATACATAAATAACTGATAAAATACAGTGGAACCTCGCTAAGGAGCTTTATTGTTAAAACCAGTGCCCAGAGGTCTGGAGAGTGAAATCTGCTGTGCAGTTCAGATTCTTTTCATTCTTCAGTGGTCAGCCTTCTTCAGTGAGAATCAAACCTATTTCCTTATAGTGAAATCTCTGTAGCAAATCCAGTTACTTAGAGTTAACCTGATGGAGGGAGAAAATTTTCTAGGTCTCTTGCTTCTACATGGGGCATCTGTGCATAGTTCAAAAGTTCCATCTCCACAGAGCAAATTGCCCTAGTCAACTTTGTATCTTCTCCAGATAACAAAGTGATTCTGAGACTTGGTGTTTTTATTTGTAGATGCATTCTTTCCTGTACCCTTTGTACTGGCTACTCTACTGCAGAAGAGTTTCATACGTGAGCTTATTCCTCGAATTCATTTCAGCATACATGTGTTGGTTCTGAGCATTACTGTACATGTTGCTATTTTTACTTCTACTTTATTTGTTCAGGATCACTGCCTTCCCATTGGTCCTTAAGATGCTTGGAAAGCTATCTGGGATTTACTTTTTTTTTTCTCCACATTTAAGTGGTTAGAAATATTATGAAATATTTAGCGAACTTGATACTTACTTCTGTGGAAAACTCAAAGAAGAAGACAGTAAAACTGGAAGCGTTTTATGTTATGGTTACATTTTTTAATTCGAAACAGTTGCAGATACAAACAGAAGTATGTTTCAAGTATCAGGAATAGGTTGGTGTCTAGTAAGCACCATTTGATGTTAACTATGGCTCTCTGATAAAATGACTATCATCAGGGACCTAAGCCATCCTGTATTTTACTTTACAGTGTAATAGTTGCTTGTTTGTTGGGAAAAATAACAGAGAAATATCAGAGTTTATTACCAGGGTGAACTAAGAAAGAAAGTGAAAGATGAAGGATTTTCTAAATCATTTTATAGAATACTAATTTTTACACATTATACATTATAACCTATTCTTTGGGGGTTTTGCAAACGAGTTATACCAGCATTTCAATTTTAATGGTTCTCTATTGGTCTGTTCCTGTTGCCATCACCTATATTTTATGTGTATCAAATTATAATTAAAACTTTATAATATACATTGAAGTAATTAGAAACCTTCTAAAGACTATGAAGGGCTTCCCTGGTGGCTCAGTGGTAAAGAATCTGCCTACCAATGCAGGAGACACAGATTTGATCCCTGGGTCTGGAAGATTCCCTGGAGAAGGAAATGGCAACCCACTCCAGTATTCTTGCCCAGGTAATCCCATGGATGGAGGAGCCTGGTGGGCTCAGTCCATGGGGTCACAAAAGAGTTGGACATGACTTAGCAACTAAACAACAGACTATGAATCAGTGTGTTAAATGTTTAGAAAGCTTATACAGATTTAAAAATTATGAAGAATCACAGGATACTTCCTCTAAAAAATCAATTAAACCCTCTTGTTACATTGGAAACACAGAACATTTTCAGATCTAGTTCAAAAAAAAAAAAAAACTCCTGACTACCAAATGTGAACATGGCCAGGAAGCATCTGAATTTGTTCAACATCCCTGTTACGTTTTGATTTTCCTTTTTTTTTCATTATCATGTTGGTTTAACTTACCAACTCTTGTTTTCTATAAACAGCTTCATTTTTTCAGCATTCTTGTTAAAAAAATTAGCAGTGGAAACTGAACATGAAGCCCCTGATTGCCTCATTTTAAAAAGTATCAATATTGACTAGTAAAATTATTTACCTTTTCACTGTTCGTGTCACGTTGTTTGTTCCAGTCAAAATAAAGTCTCAGCATCTCTTAACTAGAGTTCTTCGAGTACATGCTTGCCTGGTAGACTTTTTGGATTTGGTGGTGAAACTTATGTTTCAGTTACTTCATTCCAAAGTCATGAGTTTTTTGACATCTAGAGTTTATCATCTAACATATTGACAGGTTCTGTACTTCCTCATTCTCCTTTCCAAGCTCTGAGGCATTAGAAATCTGATGAGCACGCCATCAGTCATCTTCCCTTAAGTTATTGATACAAAAACATTCAACTGCAGTATTGATCTGCTTTATACTAACTAGTCATGGTGTTCAGTCTTGTGGACTCAAAAACAAAATATAATGCTTACCTTCATGCCGCTAACAGAATAGCAGAGGAAGCCCCAAGGACACAGACAAATAAGATGGAATGGGATTAGTGGTATATCTGAAATATGCCTGTAGTCTTATATGCACAGTAGAAGAAACAATTTATGCTGCCTAATGGGAGGGGGGACTGGCATAGCCTTTTGTGAAATTTTGATATTCCACAGGTGCAATTTAAAGGCTGGCAAATAGCATCCCTGACAAAAGAAAGGTGGTAGTGACATAAAAATTTTCCAATGTGGCTTAAAAGCTTGACATATTCTAGTGTAATTAGAGCTGTTGCTTTTAGCATTTTTTTTTAACGACAACAAAAAACCATGAACTGCATTAAGAAGTACACTTAATATCACAATTCATTGAGTATATATGCACAGAATAACTGAGGCAGAAGAAGGGACAAGTGAACTGGAAGATAGAATGATTGAAATAGCTGCTGTGGAATGAAAAAAAATGAGGACAGTCTTAGAGACTTCTAGGGCAGTACTAAATGCACCAATATTCCAATTATAGGGATCCCAGAAGAAGAAGAAGAAGAGAAAGAGATAGGGTCTGAGAAAAATAGTTTAAGAGACTGCAGTCAAAAACTTTCCTAACTTGGGAAAAGAAGTAGCCACTCAAGTCCAGGAAGCGCAGTGAGTCTCATACAGGATAAATGCAAGGAAGAACATGCCAAGACACATATTAATAAAACTAACAAAAACTGAATACAGAGAAAAAATATTAAAAGCAGCAAAGGAAAAGTAACAAATAACATGCAAGGGAATCCCCATAAGGTTATCAGCTGATCTTTCAGCAGAAACTCTGCAAGCCAGAAGGGAGAGGCATGATATATTTAAAGTGATGAAAGGAAAAGGCCTGCAACCAAGATTACTCTACCCAGCAAGGATCTCATTCAGAGTCAAGGGAGAAATCAAAAGCTTTACAGACAAGCAAAAGCTAAGAGAATTCAGCACCACCAAATTAGCTGTACAATAAGTGCTGAAGAAAAGAAAGAAAAGGAATCCAAATTGGAGAAGAAGTAAAAACTGTCATTGTTTGCAGATGACATTATACTTTACATAGAAAATTGTAAATATGCTAGCAGAAATCTGCTAGAGCTCATCAATGAATTTGGAAAAGTTGCCACATACAAAATTAATGCACAGAGATCTCTTGCATGCCTTTTTTTTCCTCTTCTCTTCCTATATGCTAACAGCAAAAGATCAGAAAGAAGGATTAACGAAACAATCTCATTTACCACTGCATCAAAAAGAATAAAATACCTAGGGATTAATCTACCTAAGGATGCAAAAAACCTGTACTCAGAAAACTAAGATACTGATGAAAGAAATCAAAGAAAACACAAAGAGATGGAGAAAGATAACATGTTCTTGTATTAGAAGAATCAATATTGTGAAAATGACTCTACTGCCAAAGTACTCTACAGATTCAATACAATCCCTGTCAAATTACCAATGGCATTTTTCAAAGAATTAGAACAAAAATTTTTACATATTATAAGGAAACACAAAAGACTATGAACAGTGAAAACAATTTTGAGATAGAACAGAACTGGAAGAATCAGGCTCCCTGACTTCAGACTATACTAGAAAGTTCAAAGATAAACCCATGCACATTAATAAAGGAGTCAGGAATATGCTATGGAAAAAAATAGTATTGAATAGTCTCTTCAATAAGTGGAGCTGGGAAAACTGGGCACCTACATATAAAAGAAAGAAATTACAACACTCCCTAACACCATCCACAGAAATAAAGTCAAAATGGATTACAGACCTAAATGTAAGGTCTAACAGTATAAAACTGTTAGATGAAAATATAGGCAAGAAAGATCTTTTTCAATCCACTGCCTAGAGTAATAAGAATAAAAGCAAAAATAAACAAATGGGACCTAATTGAAACTTAAAACTTTTGTAGATCAAAGGAAACCATTAGTGAAATGAAAAGACAACCCTCAGAATAGGAGAAGATATTTTCAAATGAAGCAACTGACAAGGGATTACTCTCCAAAGTATGTCAAAAAACAAATAGCCAATGAAAAAATGGACAGAAGACCTAAATGGAGATTTCACCAAAGAATACATACAGATGGATGGCCAACAAACATGTGAAAACATCCTCAACAGCATTAATTATTCAGTTCAGTTCAGTCGCTCAGTTGTGTCCAACTCTTTGCGACCCCATGAACTGCAGCACGCCAGGCCTCCCTGTCCATCACCAACTCCCGGAGTTCACCCAAACTCATGTCCATTGAGTCGGTGGTGCCATCCAGTCATCTCATCCTCTGTTGTCCCCTTCTCCTCCCGCCTTCAATCTTTCCCAGCATCAGGGTCTTTTCAAATCAGTCAGCTCTTCGCATCAGGTGGCCAAAGCATTGGAGTTTCAGCTTCATCATCAGTCCTTCCAATGAACACCTGGGACTGATCTCCCCTAGGAAGGAATGGTTGGATCTCCTTGCAGTCCAAGGGACTCTCAAGAGTCTTCTCCAACACAACAGTTCAAAAGCATCAATTCTTCTGCGCTCAGCTTTCTTCACAGTCCAACTCTCACATCCATACGTGACCACTGGAAAAACCATAGCCTTGACTAGACGGACCTTTGTTGGCAAAGTAATGTCTCTGCTTTTTAATATGCTGTCTAGGTTGGTCATAACTTTCCTTCCAAGGAGTAAGCATCTTTTAATTTCATGGCTGCAATCACTATCTGCAGTGATTTTAGAGCCCCCCAAAATAAAGTCTGTCACTGTATCCACTCTTTCCCCATCTATTTACCATGAAGTGATGAGACCAGATGCCATGATCTTAGTTTTCTGAATATTGAGTTTTAAGCCAACTTTTCCACTGTCTTCTTTCACTTTGAATAGACTCCTTAGCTCTTCTCCACTTTCTGCCATAAGGTTGATGTCATCTGTGTATCTGAAGTTATTGATATTTCCCCTGGCAACCCTGATTCCAGCTTGTGCTTCCTCCAGCCCAGCGTTTCTCATGATGTACTCTGCACAGAAGTTAAAGAAGCAGGGTGACACTATGCAGCCTTGACGTACTCCTTTCTTGATTTGGTAGCCAGTGTACAACAAAGCAGGGGTTGAACCCAGGCAGTTGGGCTCTAAGGCACATGTCCGTAATTGTGACCCTGTTCTCATGAGGCCAGTTGAACCTTGAATCTGTATTTCAAGGAGATAGTTTGTGAGCATTGTGAGAGGCGGAGTCAGAGAGACCAGGCTACTAGTCAATAATTCATCAACATCTTCAGCAGAATATTCAGGATGTATTTTGTTAAACCATCAGGGCATCCAATCATTCCTGTGTACCGCCAGCCATACAAGGCTTGGAATAGAGAATCTCCCCTGCAGGAGGGCACCAGAGAAGACAACCTCAAGCCTGTTCCAGATCGCAAAGGTCTTTGACTGTAAACTCCCACTGATTAGCCTTCAGCACATTACAAAGCGCTGGAGTCCTGATCTTTTCCGTGGGGTTCACAGAGGAGCCTCTTTGTTAACCCTGCGGTTTCTTTCTGGCGCTGCCTTTCTCATTCTCTGCTTTGATTCAGTAGCTCTTGCCCTTGTCATGCTTTTCAAGTCAGTATAGTTCTCCAGTCTGCAACATGTTTCCTTTTTAGATTTACTTCTGTCCTTCCCTTTGGGCATGAGAAACTTATCTCTCTGTCTGTGAATTCTGCTGGTACCAAGTTCCCCAAGGAAGGAAGGCACAGGAGGACGTGAGCCTACCCTCCTGTGAGGGGTTTTGCCAACTTCTCTGCCCCAGCGCCAGCTCAGAGCAAGTGTCACAGTGGAGACCCAGGTACTTGCATTCTACCTTACGATGCTTTCCACTCTGAAGAGTTTAAGGGTGTTCTTTTTTTCCTTTCTTGAGCTGAGAATATACTTTTTATTCTTTATGTTTAAGGATTTGCAAACTAAGCCAAGTCTGGCCCTGTCTCTTTTGTATGGCCCGCAAATTGGAAGTGGTTTTATATTTTTAAATAGCTTTTGAAAAATTAAGGATAATATTTTGTGATAAGTGAAAATTATGTGACATTCAGATTTCAGCACCTATAATTAAAGTTTTATTAGAATACTGTAGTGCCCATTTGTGATTTTTTATATGCTCTCACCTTGTAGCAGCACCATTGGGTAGTCATGTCAGAGACCACATGGCCCACTAAGCATACAATGTTTTTTATCTCTTCCCTTGCAGAAAGCAGTTTCTAATCCTTGGTCTAAAGCCTGAGACAAATTTCATTTTTTACCTCTGCAGTCTCTTAAGTCATCATTCAAATGGAACCTTCTGGAGGAAACCATAATTTGAAAAGATACGTGTATCCCAGTGTTCATAGCAACAGTATTTACAATAACCAAGGCATGGAAGCACCCTAAATGTGCACCAACAGATGAATGATTAGAGAAGATATGATAAAGAAAACAATATGTATAATATACACACAATAGAATATTACTCAGCCATAAAAAATAAAAAATGCCATTTGTAGCAACATGGATGGACCTCGAGATTATCATACTAAGTGAAGTAAATCAGATGGAGAAAGACAAATACCATATCACTTAAGTGCGGAATCTAATATTTATAAAACAGAAATAGACCCACAGATATAGAAAACAAACTTATGGTTACTAAAAGTGAGAGCGTGGGGAGGGATAAATTAGAAGTTTGGTATTAACATATATATACTGCTATACATAAAATAGATACCATATATATATATATACACACACACACACACACACATATATATATATATAATATAGATACCAAATAGATAACAACCAGGACCTACTGTATACACAGGGAACTTACTCAATATTTTGTGATAACCTATAAGGGAAAAGGACCTGAAAAAGAATACGCATGTATATAACTGAGTAACTGTGCTATACATCTGAAACTAGCATGACATTGTAACAAAAAAACAGGACCTTCTCTGATATCACAGAGTTAGCATGAGTATCATAATTAAGCTTCCTGTATGGAAAACTACAGAATTTTTAAGAAGATAAAATCGGGTGTGACCTTCAGCACATGTGTGCTTCTGCTCAGTCACTTCAGTCGTGTCTGACTCTTTGCGACCCTGTGGACAAGTGACTCTGTCTATCAGGTCTAGACCCTTAAATCTATTTGTCACTTCCACGGTATACTCATAAGGGATTTGATCTAGGTCATACCTGAATGGTCTAGTGGTTTTCCCTACTTTCTTCAATTTAAGTCTGAATTTGGCAATAAGCAGTTCATGATCCGAGCCACAGTCTGCTCCCGGTCTTGTTTTTGCTGACTGTATAGAGCTTCTCCATCTTTGGCTGCAAAGAATATAATCAATCTGATTTCGGTGTTGACCGTCTTGTGATGTCCATGCGTAGAGTCTTCTCTTGTGTTGTTGGAATAGGGTGTTTGCTGTTACCAGTGCGTTCTCATGGCAAAACTCTATTAGCCTTTGCCCTGCTTCATTCTGTACTCCAAGGCCAAACTTGCCTGTTACGCCAGGTGTTTCTTGACTTCCTACTTTTGCATTCCAGTCCCCTATAATGAAAAGGACATCTTTTTTGGGTGTTAGTTCTAAAAGGTCTTGTAGGTCTTCATAGAATTGTTCAACTTCAGCTTCTTCGGCATTACTGGTTGGGGCATAGACTTGGATTACCGTGATATTGAATGGTTTGCCTTGGAAACGAACAGAGATCATTCTATCATTTTTGAGATTGCATCCAAGTACTGCATTTCAGACTCTTTTGTTGACCATGATGGCTACTCCATTTCTTCTAAGGGATTCTTGCCCACAGTAGTAGATATAATGGTCATCTGAGTTAAATTCACCCATTCCAGTCCATCTTAGTTCGCTGATTCCTAGAATGTCGACGTTCACTCTTGCCATCTCCTGTTTGACCACTTCCAATTTGCCTTGATTCATGGACCTAACATTCCAGGTTCCTATGCAATATTGCTCTTTACAGCATCGGACTTTGCGTCTGTCACCAGTCATATCCACAGTTGGGTATCGTTTTTGCTTTGGCTCCATCCCATCATTCTTTCTGGAGTTATTTCTCCACTGATCTACATTAGTATATTGGGCACCTACTGACCTGGGGAGTTCATCTTTTAGTGTCTTATCTTTTTGCCTTTTCATACTGTTCATGGGGTTCTCAAGGCAAGAATACTGAAGTGGTTTGCCATGCCATTCTCCAGTGGACCACAATCTGTCAGACCTCTCCACCAAGACCCATCCGTCTTGGGTGGCCCCACACGGCATGGCATAGTTTCATTGAGATAGACAAGGCTGTGGTCCGTGTGATCAGATTATCTAGTTTTCCCTGTAGGCCGCCACCCCTGGCCCGGCCTAGGCCCTGTAGGCCGCCACCCCTGGCCCCCGGCCCGGCCTAGCCCCTGTCTCTTATGAGTATACCGTGGAAGTGACAAATAGATTTAAGGATCTAGACCTGATAGACAGAGTGCCTGATGAACTATGGACAGAGGTTCGTGACATTGTACAGGAGACAGGGATCAAGAAAATCCCCATGGAAAAGAAATGCAAAAAAGCAAAATGGCTGTCTGAGGAGGCCTTACAGATAGCTTGGAAGAGAAGAGAATCGAAAAGCAAAGGAGAAAAGGAAAGATATTCCCATCTGAATGCAGAGTTCCAAAGAATAGCAAGGAGAGATAAGAAAGCCTTCCTCAACAATCAGTGCAAAGAAATAGAGGAAAACAACAGATTGGGAAAGACTAGAGACCTCTTCAAGAAAATTAGAGATACCAAAGGAACATTTCATGCAAAGATGGGCTCGATAAAGGACAGAAATGGTATGGACCTAACAGAAGCAGAAGATATTAAGAAGAGGTGGCAAGAATACACAGAAGAACTGTACAAAAAAGATCTTCACGACCCAGATAATCACGATGGTGTGATCACTCACCTAGAGCCAGACATCCTGGAATGTGAAGTCAAGTGGGCCTTAGAAAGCATCACTATGAACAAAGCTAGTGGAAGTGACGGAATTCCAGTTGAGCTATTTCAAATCCTCAAAGGTGATGCTGTGAAAGTGCTGCACTCGATATGCCAGCAAATTTGGAAAACTCAGCAGTGGCCACAGGACTGGAAGAGGTCAGTCTTCGTTCCAATCCCAAAGAAAGGCAATGCCAAAGAATGCTCAAACTACCGCACAATTGCACTCATCTCACATGCTAGTAAAGTAATGCTCAAAATTCTCCAAGCCAGGCTTCAGCAATACGTGAACTGTCAACTTCCCGATGTTCAAGCTGGTTTTAGAAAAGGCAGAGGAACCAGAGATCAAATTTCCAATATCCGCTGGATCATCGAAAAAGCAAGAGAGTTCCAGAAAAACATCTATTTCTGCTTTATTGACTATGCCAAAGCCTTTGACTGTGTGGATCACAATAAACTGTGGAAAATTCTGAAAGAGATGGGAATACCAGACCATCTGACCTGTCTCTTGAGAAACCTGTATGCAGGTCAGGAAGCAACAGTTCGAACTGGACATAGAACAACAGACTGGTTCCAAATAGGAAAAGGAGTAGGTCAAGGCTGTATATTGTCACCCTGCTTATTTAACTTCTATGCAGAGTACATCATGAGAAACGCTGGGCTGGAAGAAACACAAGCTGGAATCAAGATTGCCGGGAGAAATATCAATAACCTCAGATATGCGGATGACACCACCCTTATGGCAGAAAGTGAAGAAGAACTAAAGAGCCTCTTGATGAAGGTGAAAGAGGAGAGTGAAAAAGTTGGCTTAAAGCTCAACGTTCAGAAAACTAAGATCATGGCATCTGGTCCCATCACTTCATGGGAAATAGATGGGGAAATAGTGGAAACAGTGTCAGACTTTATTTTTTGGGGCTCCAAAATCACTGCTGATGGTGATTGCAGCCATGAAATTAAAAGACGCTTACTCCTTGGAAGGAAGGTTATGGCCAACCTAGATAGCATGTTTAAAAGCAGAGACATTACTTTGCCAACAAAAGTACGTATAGTCAAGCCTATGGTTTTTCCAGTGGTCATGTATGGATGTGAGAGTTGGACGGTGAAGAAAGCTGAGCGCTGCAGAATTGATGCTTTTGAACTGTGGTGTTGGAGAAGACTCTTGAAAGTCCCTTGGACTGCAAGGAGATCCAATCAATCCATCCTAAAAGAGATCAATCCTGGGTGTTCATTGGAAGGTCTGATGTTGAAGCTGAAACTCCAGTACTTTGGACACCTCATGCGAAGGGTTGACTCATTTGAAAAGACACTAATGTTGGGTAGGATTGAGGGCGGGAGGAGAAGGGGACAACAGAGGATGAGATGGTTGGATAGCATCACCGACTCGATGGACATGGGTTTGGGTAGACTCCGGGAGTTGGTGATGGACAGAGAGGCCTGGCGTGCTGCAATTCATGGGGTCACAAAGAGTCGGACACGACTGAGCGACTGAACTGAACTGAAGTGAACTGGACAAGTGACTAAAAGTCATGTTTGTAACACAAACATCAGAGTTTTTATATGAGGTATATTTATCTTTATGTGAGTATTTTACCTTTGAAGCCAAGTACATATGCTCAGTTTATGGTTATGGTTTGGCACACAGGCCATTTATAAGAAGAAGGTGAAAAATCCTTATTACATCCGAAGGAGAGTGTATTTAAATACTTAAGACAAGACCAAGTCAAAACCACTTACAATTGCATGCTTTTGTTTAGGTTTCAAATCGAAGCATGAACTGCTAAAGAGGGTGGACACCCCTTCACCTAAGAGTGTCATTTTCAGTAAGAATGTGATAAACCTCATCATGGATTTAATTTTCTGTTGTCCGTGTGCACAGTTCTTACACTGAACGAAAACAGTCAATTAAATGGGAAGAAATGGAGGAGGAGTCTGCAGATAAGCTGATTCATTTGTTAGCCAAAATTGTTAAAATTTGTGGATATGTTTGTACAGACTCCATCCTAGATAACAAGAAGAATGTTCTGCAACTGGACAAATATATTAAAATAAAGTAAGGTCTGCCATTTTTATTCACAATGGTAAGCAGCTCTCACTGATTTTATTTTTTTTTTTTTGATTTTATTTATTTATTTTTTTTTTTTTATAAATTTATTTATTTTACTTGGGGGCTAATTACTTTACAATATTGTAATAGTTTTTGCCATACATTGACAAGAATCAGCCATGGGTTTACATGTGTTCCCCTTCCCGAACCCCCCACCCACCTCCCTCCCCCTCCCATCCCTCTGGATCATCCCACTGCCCCGGCCCCGAGCCCTTGTCACATGCATCGAACATGGAATGGTGCTCTGTTTCACATATGACAATACACATGTCTCAATGCCATTCTCCCAGAACGGCCCACCCTCACCTTCTCCCTCAGAGTCCATAAAATTGTTCCATGCATCTGTGTCTCTCATTCTGTCCCGCATATAGGGTTATTGTTACCATCTTTCAGATTCCATATATATGCATTAGTATACTGTATTGTTGTTTTTCTTTCTGGCTTACTTCACTCTGTATAATGGGCTCCAGTTTCATCCATCTCAGTAGAACCGGTTCAAATGTATTTTTTTTAATGGCTGAGTAATATTCCATTGTGTATATGTACCACAGCTTCCTTATCCATTCATCTGCTGATGGACATCTAGGTTGCTTCCATGTCCTGGCTATTGTAAACAGTGCTGCGATGAACATTGGGGTACACGCGTCTCTTTCAATTCTGGTTTCCTCGGTGTATATGCCCAGCAGTGGGATTGCTGGGTCATATGGCAGTTCTATTCCCAGTTTTTTAAGGAATCTCCACACTGTTCTCCATAGTGGCTGTACTAGTTTGCATTCCCACCAACAGTGTAAGAGGGTTCCCTTTTCTCCACACCCTCTCCAGCATTTATTGCTTGTAGACTTTTGGATAGCAGCCATTCTGACTGGTGTGAAATGATACCTCATTGTGGTTTTGATTTGCATTTCTCTAATAATGAGTGATGTTGAGCATCTTTTCATGTGTTTGTTAGCCATCTGTATGTCTTCTTTGGAGAAATGTCTGTTTAGTTCTTTGGCCCATTTTTTGATTGGGTCATTTATTTTTCGGGAATTCAGCTGCAGAAGTTGCTTGTATATTTTTGAGATTAATTGTTTGTCTGTTGCTTCATTTGCTATTATTTTCTCCCATTCTGAAGGCTGTCTTTTCACCTTGTTTATAGTTTCCTTTGTTGTGCAAAAGCTTTTAATTTTAATTAGGTCCCATTTGTTTATTTTTGCTTTTATTTCCAATATTCTGGGAGGTGGGTCATGGAGGATCCTGCTGTGATTTATGTCGGAGAGTGTTTTGCCTATGTTTTCCTCTAGGAGTTTTATTGTTTCTGGTCTTACGTTTAGATCTTTAATCCATTTTGAGTTTATTTTTGTGTACGGTGTTAGGAAGTGTTCTAGTTTCATTCTTTTACAAGTGGTTGACCAGTTTTCCCAGCACCTCCCCGGCCGAGTAACCTGAAGCCTGAGCAGGGTAGACGGGGAAAGCACACACGCCGTGAGCGGGGGCGAACTCACTGATTTTATGAATAGATTTTGCTTCATACAGCTTCCTGCTGTTCTGCCTTGAGAGTAGATTTTGTGTCTTTTTCTTCTGTATACAGTCAGTAATAAAGCCAAACCAAATGCTCTCCAGGGACTATGCGCCTTCGTTTACATGGAGAGCCTGGTGATTTACTGGCTCTGAGGTGGAGAGATGACCTCTACAATTACTTTAGAAACCCAGTGAGAAGTGAAGTGAGCTCACTGAAGAAAGATTTTAAGCATTGAAAAAACTTGCCTTATTTGGTAAATGTGGTTAACTGGTCCCAGCGGGTAATGCTGGTGAGCTCATTGTGAGATGTACTGTCTCTTTAAGCTAAATTCTTGTATTTTTTTTTTTTTAATCCATTAGAATTAGAGTGTAAAATGGTATTTGGGTAGTGTTTCTTAATGTCCTGTGGACTGAATCAAATCTGAAAGGACAGTATTCTATTTTGAAAGTTAAAACTCAGATACATCGACACTTTGTCCATTTTCTTTATGTATTTTCTGGTCTACAGTGCTACTTACCTTATTTAGGCTTTAGGGTAATTTTTTTTTTCTTAAATAAATTTATTTATTTTAGTTGGGGGCTAATTACAATATTGTAGTGGTTTTTGCCATACATTGACATGAATCAGCCATGGATTTACATGTGTTCCCCTTCCTGGACCCCCCTCCCACCTCCCTCCCCAAGAACAAGTTGGGAAGCAAATTTGTGTTTACTTTTTGGCTCTATGGTGCTTTACTCTATATGCTCATGTAAGTTTACTCTGTATGTTAGAGCTTTGCGATGGAATCTTTAATTGCATTTCCTTTAGTTACTCTGCAGGTCTTCGTGTTTAGGAAAGAGAGACTGTAGCTTTACATGGTTTCTCCTTAAAATTCCTGCCTCAGGATTGGCTGTATCCTGAATTCGACTTTTCAGAGTCAGTTGTTTTAGAGGAAAAAGCATAGGCTTTTGAGTCAGATAGACCTTGGTTTGATGTGAACTTACTAACTTTAGGACAGTTTCTAAACATTCATGACAATAAAAGGAGATTCCCGTTTCTCCCAGGATTTGTGAGAGTGAATGTGTGTGAACGTGCCAGGTACAAAACTGATGCTTAATAAATGTCAATTCCCATTCATTCTGTTCCAGCAGTGGACTAATAATTCCAGCTTTTCCTTGGCCTCGCTTTAAACTGCCTCCTTTTAGATTGTATGCATATAATCTGGCTGATCCTCTCTGCTCCTGTCATCAGTTTTCCATTTTGTAGCAGGAGAGAAAGGGCTGTCCGTAGTCTTCTCATTCAAACCACTGCCCAGCAGCATCAGCTCAGAGCTTACTAGAAATCCAGAATCTTTGGTCCCACTCCAAACTTGTTGAATTAGTATCTTCATTGTAACAAGATCTCTAGTTACTTCCAATGCACCATAAAGTTTAAAAAGCACAGCTCTGCGTCACTTCCTGGGGATTGGCAGCTCTGATGAGGTCCTCTCTATGTTGGGGATTATCCCCGGGTTTTGCAGTAATTAATTGGCTTCAGAGAGATGACTCAGGAGATATCTGTGAAAATTATTTTTCCCAGCTTGTGTGCTTAACTGTCAGTTCCCCATGTGTGTGAACTTGTCTGCTTGTACCACCGTCATCTCTGGCTGGATTGTAGTTGTCAACTCCTTCAAAGAAGGGCTGTGTGTGTGTTTGTGTGTGTGTGCGCGTGTGTGTGAAGATAAGAAGTGCTCAGCAGTGTTGCTGGGGGTTTTTTCTTGGGGCCGAAGGTTGAAGACTGTGGTATCACCATTCCTTTTGGTCTGATTCTCATCTTCCACCCTCAGTACCCCAGTTTACGCCCTCTGCTTTGTCACATATTCCTGCAGACTCTGAGCTTATTATGTTTGGTTAGTTTGGATTTCTCTCCTCCTTCCCTGGAGTTTTTTTTCTCCCTGCTTTTCTTGTTGTTCAGTTGCTCAGCTGTGTCCGACTCTTTGCAACCCCGTGAACCTCAGCACACCAGCCTTCCCTGGGCTTTACTATCTCCCGGAGCTTGCACAAACTCATGTCCATTGAGTTGGTGATGCCATCAAACCATCTCATCCTCTGTCGCCCCCTTCTCCTGCCCTCAATCTTTCCCAGCATCAGGATCTTTTCTAATGAGTTGGCTCTTCACATCAGGTGGCCAAAGTATTGGAGCTTCAGCATCAGTCCTTCCAATGAATATTCAGGGTTGACTTCCTTTAGGATGGACTGGTTTGATTTCCTTGCTGTCCCAAGGGACTGCTTTTCTTAACTGTTGATAATCACCCCTTTTCTCCTCCCTTCTAGCTTGCTTGGGTTTCCTTCCTCTTCTTTGCCTTTTTCTTTCTCTGTCTTCAGTATGGTTTTCAGATGAGAAAATCATCTGGCGAAAGGGTTACAATCTAAAACTAAAATCTTTTGGGCTCATATTTTAAGATTGCCTCTTACTCTGGAGTCAGTGGGCTTTGTAGTCACTGAATTCTCCTGCTCAGCATGCAGCCTCTGAGCCGGGCTGTAATTTGTCTTCCTGCCCACCTTCATCTCCCGACTCAGCTCCTGGAAGACAGATTATGTATTCAATTTGATAGCTCCAGAGCTTGGCACAGAGCAAGACAGTATTAATGTTGGTGTTGATATAGCATGTCTATTGGCTCACTAATTGCAAAATTCTGAAGACTGAGGGGCTGGATGTTTGATTTGGGAGATGAAGATTGCTGATAACAATACTTAGACAAGAATAAGGGGCAGGCTTAATCCTTGGGGTCAATAGGAAGGAAGGTAGGACTCCCTGCGTGTCTTTATGAGGTCCCTGCATAGCCCTAGAGGTGAGTGTGGTTCTCTGAGTGCATAATGTTTTTAGAAGATAACATCCAGGGTTGTTTATCCTGTCTGTTCAATACTGAGCATTTTGATGCTAGTAATTTTACATTTATGACAACAGTTTGTGCACGGTTGTCACCCTTAAAACTCATCGTTAATAGAACTTTGTGGCTGTTTCCACTCCTGCGCTGGCCCTTTCACTTTATCCACTTTGTACTGTTTAGTCATGCCTTTATGTGTGGTCTTACCACTGTGTCCTCATTATAGGATATGATGTGTAGTTGCTTAGTTCCTTGATTGTAACATAAAACTTGCCAACCTGGGACTGGTACCAGTTGGTTTTCTCTGGTTACTATAAATTGCTCAAGTTATTGTTTCAGCAAAGTTTATAACAACCATAGTAATTAAAAGTTAAAACTTGTCTTAAAAGCAGTAAGCTTTTTGTTGTTGGTGGTAGTGGTTTACTTATTTATTTTTTATTATTATTTTATTTTAATTGGAAGCGAATTACTTTACAATATTGTAGTGGTTTTTGCCATACATTGATATGAATCAGCCATGGGTGCACACCCCCCTCCCACCTCCCTCCCCATCCTGACCCCCCTCCCGCCTCCCTCCTCATCCTGAACCCCCCTCCCCATCCTGAACCCCACTCCCGCCTCCCCACCCCGCCCCCATCCTGACCCCCCTCCCGCCTCCCTCCCCATCCTGAACCCCACTCCCGCCTCCCTCCCCATCCTGAACCCCCTCCCGCCTCCCCACCTCCCCGCCCCGCCCCCCATCCTGACCCCCCCTCCCGCCTCCCTCCCCATCCTGACCCCCCTCCCGCCTCCCCATCTCCCCGCCCCCCCCCCGTCCTGACCCCCCTCCCGCCTCCCTCCCCATCCTGACCCCCCTCCGCCCTCCCTCCCCATCCTGACCCCCCTCCCCCCACCGCATCCTGACCCCCCCGTCCCCCCACCCCGTCCTGACCCCCCTCCGCCCTCCCTCCCCGTCCTGACCCCCCTCCCGCCTCCCTCCCCGTCCTGACCCCCCTCCCGCCTCCCTCCCCATCCTGACCCCCCCGTCCCCCCACCCCATCCTGACCCCCCTCCGCCCTCCCTCCCCATCCTGACCCCCCTCTCCCCCCAATCCTGACCCTCCTCCCCCCACCCCATCCTGACCCCCCCGTCCCCCCACCCCATCCTGACACCTCTCCGCCCTCCCTCCCCATCCTGACCCCCCGTCCCCTCACCCCATCCTGACCCCCCTCCGCCCTCCCTCCCCATCCTGACCCCCCCACCCCATCCTGACCCCCCTCCCGCCTCCCTCCCCGTCCTGACCCCCCTCCGCCCTCCCTCCCCGTCCTGACCCCCCTCCTGCCTCCCTTCCCGTCCTGACCCCCCTCCGCCCTCCCTCCCCATCCTGACCCCCCTCCCGCCTCCCTCCCCATCCTGACCCCTCCGTCCCCCTTCCCCATCCTGACCCCCCTCCGCCCTCCCTCCCCATCCTGACCGCCCTCCCGCCTCCCTTCCCGGTGCCACACAGGGACTCCCCTGCCATCCAGTGGTTAAGACTTCCTCTTCCAAAGCAGGGGGTGTGGGTTTGATCCCTGGTCAGGGCGCTAAGATCCCACATTCCTCATAGCCAAGAAACCAAAACATAGAATAGAAGCAAAATTGTAACAAACTCAATAAAGACTTTAAAACTGGTCCATATTTAAAAAAAAAATTTTTTTAAAAACAATACACTGCATACATCCTTTGACTATAAATGTCCCAAATCCAACCTAAGGCTTTGATGCAGCCTTCTTTCTCTCACTCTGTTGTATTTATTTTTAAGGGGCTAACATTTCAAAGTTAGAAATTCAACTTCATAAACAATTCTATATGCCTAATAAACTCAGAAGATGTTGACAGTAATCATTTCATGCTAGCTAGCAAACTGATACAGAAATGTTAAATAGAAGCCAAAATGGAATCATTTGATGATGAAGTCACAAAAGTGAACATGTCACTGATGAAACCAAATAGCTTTATGGCGCTTCGCTTCTGTTTCATTCGAGTTCTGTCCCCAGCCCTGCTTCTCTCAAGTTTCTTGAAATTCATTGTTCATATTTCAGAGGATCTCCGGATCCTTTCTGGGCGCTTACCTCTCCAGAACTAACCATCAGATAAAGCAATTTATGGATTCGGGAAATACCGAGTTTTATTATGGTACAAAGTGAGCTGAATTCTGCTTCAAGGCCCCGCCCCAGAAAGAATGCTAAAAGCAGCGACCCTTAAAAATGCCCAAGAAGACAGAGCCTGGGTGGTCCTATGACGGTGACAGTAGGAAATTTGGGAGTTTTGCGTCATTTGGGTGTCATCGCAGATTCAAATGGAGCCAGTTCTCCCTGCCTGCTTCTTCCTGGCAGTGAGCCTGAGCGTCCGTGTAGGAGTTACTTTCTCACCGCAGAGTATTTTTCCTTCCTCACTGAGTATGTGACACAGTCAACAGTTACCAGCTTAGATCCAGCGGCACCAAAGATGGCCTGGTTTGGTCATAGAAAGGTGAGGCAGAATTTACTAGATGCTGGAGTTGGGATGTGAATTCCAATAGGCTTGAAAACTCTGGTTCTTCTGCTGTGCCCTGTTATACAAGCTTGAGAAAATTTAGCAGCAGCTGTTTTCCTTATGCCAGACAGGGCTTTGGGGCAAATTAAGTTAATTCAGAGATTGGACCCTATGATGTCACCGTCTGTATTGGTGCCAGAAAGTTTAGGGAGCTAAGTATGTTTGTTATGTTATCCCAGGTTGATTCCCTATAGAATCTTACAGAACGTTTCATGTCAACCATTGGCTTTGATTATTTATATATCACTTGCCCTGCTGCCTTAAAGCTTATGCAGAGCAAGCATCAAATTCCATTTCTCATTGAATCAGATTAAATCAATCCCATTATTTTCACTGGAATATCAAATGCTTTTGTCCTACCTTCCACTTAAAAAACAAAAAAAAGCAAAAACCTTTGTGTTTGAGCTTGAGTATATTTATTCAAAATTGGCTTTATGAAGTCCAATTCATAACACGTTTCTTTGCAAAACTACATTTCTGTTAACTTCTTCAACACATTTTGTTGTTGACTTATCACATGTAAGTACTTGGGCTAATTATAATAAATAGAACAAAAAGTGCATTGTCTAAAACTTCAGATTGGATTTTTATAATTTTTTTGCCCAGGAATAAATGCGACTGCAAGAATTAATAACATATTTTAAATCAGATAAGATGACTGGAATCAAAATGTATGTTTAAATTTATTCAGACATAGTTCAAATTACTGAATGTAAATCCTTTTCAAACTTCTACAAAAAGAACTAAGTACTTTGGGAAAATAAGTGCATTGTTTCTCTCTAACAGCACTGTGATTTAAACAGTTCTCAATGGAGTAAGTTTATAGCCAAGAGGACAAGTTGAGCTTTTACTTAACCTCTTTCAATGAGTAACATCTCTTGCATGTACCCAGGTCATTAAAAGTTCTGATGGCTGCATTGTTTTTTATTTTAAGGCTTTAAAGTTGGATAACTTTGGGAAAGTTAGTATCAAATAATACCTCTCATAGCCATCTCTTTGTGTTTTGGAAGAACCAGACAAATTTTCTAATATGAAATGTTTTGTGAAATCTGAAGTATTATTCAACTGTTAGCTATTATTCTTTTCCATTGTAATGAACTTATTTCCAGCTTGTCCTTTTTCAAAACAAGCATTTTTCTTGTGATTTATTTTAATCTAAAAAGCATAGCTATCCTATAGGGAACTGACTTTCTTGAAAAATAGTGAGGCAAAAAGTTCCTGCAGAGGCTGACTAATCATCTGTAGGGAATATGGAGTAATACTTTTCTTTATAGAGTGAACTAAATGACCTCTTAGTTTTCTTCAAACTGTAGGGTTCTCTGATTGCTTAATTTTGTAAATTTTTAGAAAGATACTCCCTTTTGCTGTTTCTTGGTTTAGAAATTATCCCATGACTTTTGGGAGTAACTCTTTATTCCTTCTAATTTTTTAATGATGGTCACAAAGAATTTGCTTTTGTATCTGGACTAATTTTACAGAGCAAAATGAAGCCCATGTCCCTGTTTGGGGGTTACATATTATTTCAATGATTGATACATTATGCATTGTATTGAAAATTATAAATTATAAGAAATTACATTATAAATTATAAGAAATTAATCATTAGAAATCATAAGAGATTAATCAGAGTATCTTTTTTACTAGCTGATCTACCTAAAGCCAGATTAACAGTAAGATTGTAGGTATTTGCAAGATTGCAGTAATGGTTTAACTTTTTTGAGAAGAAAGAAATTATAGTGGGCAGAACACTCAGGTTTATACTTTATGTAGATTATCCTTGATTTAAAATGAAGATTTCTTTCAGTACCATGTTAAATTGAGTAGTTTAAAAGAAAAGCACTAATTAGGAATTAGGAGACTTGAATTTTGAGTCATGGCAGCTTCCAAGTGGGGTCTTACCATGTAGTCCAACTCTCTGTCTGCCACACCCTTTCCAGTCCCCTGCAGTTAGTACTCACCCTGTCTTCTACTCAGGCCAGAGGGGGAGAAACTCCTCTGAGGCATTCATTTCGGCTGTCCACAGCTCTGTGTGGAAGTTCTTTATTGAACATTTCAGTTGTTACTGACCGAGTCTCGTTTTGAATACTGGCCACACATTGACTTCAACTGTGAAGTCCAGGTTCTTAGAAAGTTCACTGCTGGATCTCCATAGCTTCCCTTCTCCAGGCTCATGTAGAGCTGATGGAATCTAATCCTGATCTCCACAATATGCCACCAGATATTTATCCCATCAGAGATGAGTTCTCTCTCCTCACCTTCATTCAAACCTCTTGAACCCTTCTGTCTTTGTTTTCTACCTTTTGAAATGAGGTTAGATGATTTCCCTGGACCTTTTCTAGCTCAAAAAGCCCTGCCTTTCTTATGTGGTAATTTTAGCATTTTCATTTGAAGCCTTTGTCTAAGATGTGGGCTATGATGCAATATAATTGCCTGAAGTCAAGTGATAGATGCGGAGACGCACCACCCAGATCCCCCTTCCGGGGAGACTTGCTGTCCCTGCTGTTGGAGTTCTGTCGTGAGCAGACACCCACGGCTGTCAGCTTCTTCCCAGCTCATGGGTCTCTCTTGGATAAGGACACATGCAGGCAGCCCACATGCAGTGGATGATAGAAGCAGGGCTGAAAAGGAGTGGAGAACCCGCTCCAGGACAGCTGGAACCGATGACTCTAGCTCCCGAGTGCCACGCCTGGTGAGCCTTGGCCTGTGTCCTCGCAACACAGCTCCGCATCTCTCTTTCCAGTCACGGAGAGCGCCCATCTGACAGCAGTGTGCCTTGTAAAAATGCTCTCTGTTACCCTCTCAAGTTGCATATTTTATTTAACAATGCTTTTCCGTTTCTTTCTTTCTTCTTTTTGCTTTTTCTTTGAAAGCTGTTTTCAGAGTAATAGGACCTTCCTCAGGGTGAAAAGCGTTAAGACAGAGAGACATGGAAGCATTTTAAATAAGAAGGTACGCTTCACCGTGAAGTTTAATGCCACACACGTCATTTAGGGCTTCACTGTCTTTGACCACCATGAAAAACAGCCTTTCCCTTTTCAGTGCTTTTCCATAATTTAACTTGACGTACATCCGCAGGCTGCACCAAACTTTTTGTCCATAAATGATCATTTCAATCTTTGTAAAAGTGCCCTCAAAATGACAACTTAGACTTATATTTTAGAGAAAACTGGGATTTTATGAAGCGTTGAATAGAGAAGGGTAGAATAGTTGACCTAAAACAAAATGGAGAGTGCTGTGAATGTGTGTGGGAATGTGTGGAGGTGTAGTTGTAATTGTACGTATTACTTTTCCTTCTAGCGCTGGCATTTTTTGGTCACTTATTAAAGTATATTTTAAGTGCCTGTGGAAAATGCAAATTACCATCAGTTTCATGGCATTTAAAAGGATTCTGTTGACTAAACGGAACCAATTTTTTGTTTTATCATAAAAAAGCTTAAAATAACATTCCAAATAGTTTACCTTTTAGAATTATAAAAATAGCTGACTCTAATTCTTTACAGAGTAAAAAGGATTTAGTAGGGTTCTTGAAAAATATGTAACATTGTAGAAGAAGCAAGAGTATCTGCTTCCTAATACGAAGAAGGGGGCTGGTGTATTCAGTGGTGATGGTCACACTGGTGCTGGTGGTATAGTTCTAATATCATATTTTTATAATGTGTGAAAATCTATTGGGTTTGGTATTTTCACTTCAGAAGCCAGTCTTTTATCCTGTGGGTTCCAAGGCACTTTATCAAAATTTCTATTATGGTATTTGCTATAGGAATTTCTGTTGTGCTTTGTGGAAATATAAATACTGAATTCTCTCCTCTTCTTGAAAATAAGATCTTCGAAATAAAGCTGTGTCTTAAATAATATAGTTAGAGGCCATAGTAAGTGTTTAGTGAATATTTAATGAATCACTGAGGTGGTTGAATGTGTTAGGCAGTATGAGGAAAGTAAAGGCCAAAGAGGTTGAAAAACTTTCCCTTTGTTAGTACATTTAATAAGTGGTCTAGTCTACACTCTAGTTTTCAGATTTAATCCAGTTCTCTTTTATTATTACCCTATAGATATTTAAAGTTGTTTTTTTTTGTTTGTTTGTTTGTTTCTGAAAGATGAAAATCAGACTAGTCTTGACAAAGTCTGTATGTTCTCTTCAGTCTTTCCTCACTTCTGGCAGTACATTTTGTTAGTTCATGTATGCATGCACTTTCCTCATTTCCTTGACTTAATTGTTATCCTTCCTTGTCCATCTTTCCATATTCTGGCCATTCTTTAGAGTCCAATTTCTCAGATCTGTATCTAGTAACAGATAGTCAAGGCCAGCTTTTAGAACTTTACCATAGTCAGAACGCTTAAAAACTTGGCATTTTCTGGCTGAAGTCAAGTCAGGAAAGGAATAGGATGGTAAGGAACAAATTTGAAGAAACAAGACACAGAATCCCAAGGATGGGGAGATGGCCCAGACTTAGAGACCTAAGCAATAATGGCAGCACTCTGATGATGGCAGCTCTGAGGAGTCTGGAGACAGATTTCCCTCATGCGATCACATCTTTAATTTTTTAATTGAAATATGGTTGATGTACTGTATTATATTAGTTCTAGATGCATAACATCTAAATGCATTATGAAATGATCAAGAGGAGTCTACTAATCATCGGTTTCTGTATAAAGTTACTACAGTATTGTTGGCCTTATTCCTTATGCTGCTACATTATATTTCTGTGGCTTAATTATCTCATGACTGGGAGTTTGTACCTCTTAGTCCTCTTCAATTGTTTCCCAACCCCCCACCACCTTCCCTATGGCACCTCCCATTTTGTTCTTTGTATCTCTGAGTCTTTTAAAATTTTGTTTGCTTTGTTTTATAGATTTCACATTTTAGTGTGGAACCCTGTATATCATCCCATGTTCTTGCAAATGGCAAGATTTCATTTTGTGTGGCTAAGTAATATTCTATTATCTATTTATATGACATATATGCTTCCCAGGTGGCACAGTGGTAAAGAATCCGCCTGCCAGTGCAGGAGATGCAGGAGACGTGAATTCAGTCCCTGGGTCGGGAAGATCCCCTGGAGTAGGAAATGGCAACCCACTCCAGTATTCTTGTCTGGAAAATTCCGTGG
Organism: Giraffa tippelskirchi; assembly: GCF_054371585.1. NCBI lineage: Eukaryota > Metazoa > Chordata > Mammalia > Artiodactyla > Giraffidae > Giraffa > Giraffa tippelskirchi. The sequence goes on along the minus strand of NC_137285.1, from coordinate 85,451,089 downwards.
ACAGAGGAGTCTGGTGGGCTACAGTCTGGGGAGTTGCAAAGAGCCAGACACAACTGAGTGCGCGCGCGCACACACACACACACACACACACACACACACACACACATACACACACACATATACACATATACACACACACACATACACATACATACATACACACACACTCATCTTCTTTATTTGTGTATTGATGGACACTAAGCGTTCTTCCACATCTTGGCTGTTATAAGTCATGCAGCAGTGAACATTGTGCATATATCTTTTTTAATTAGTGGTGGTGTTTTCTTCAGGTGAATACCCAGATGTGAAACTGCTTGATCATCTGGTGGTTTTGTCTTGAATCTTTTGAGGAAACCTCATGCTATTTTCTGCTTGGGGCTGCACCGACCTGTTATTACCAGCAACAATGCCCCAGGGCTTCCTTTTCTCCACATTCTCACCAACACTTGTTATTTGTTGTCTCTTTGATGAGAGTCATCCTAAGGAGTGTGAGATAATATGTCACTGAGTCTTCGATATGCATTTCTCTGATAATTAGTGATGTTGAGCATCTTTCTATGTGTCTGTTGGCCATTTCTGTATCTCCCTTGGGGAAATGTCTATTTAGATCTGCCCTTTTTAAAGTCAGATTTCTTTTTTAATATTGAATTGTATGAATTATTTATATATTTTGGATATTGACCCCTAATCATATTTATTATTTGCAAATATCTTCTCCCTTTCAGTTGGCTGCCTTTATGTTTTATTGATAGTTTCCTTCACTGTGAAAAAGCTATTTAATAGTTTGACCTAGTCCCATTTGGAGACAGATTAAAAAAATATATTGCTACGACCAATGTGAAAGAGTGTAGTACCTGTTTTCTTCCAGAAGTTTTAGGATTTCAGGCCTTATGTTTAAGTCTTTAATCCATTTGAATTTATTTAAAATCATTCTTTTACATATAACTCTTTTATATGGATCTGACTAGCTTTTCCCGGATTCTCTGATTGCTGTGGTGAGAAATTGCGTAGTATACTGAATAAAAGTGGTGAGACTGCTCACTGTTACCTTGGTTCTGATCTTAAGAGGAGATGCTTTCAGCTTTTTGTGGTAAAGTATGATGCTCGTGGTGGGCTTGTCATATTTGGTCTTGCATGTTCTTCTTTTCTTAGTTCTTTTAGGTGTAAGGTTAGTTTATTTTAATTTTTTTTCCTTTGTTTCCTGAGCTAGGCCTGTGTCACTATAAACATCCTTCTTAGAAATGCATTTTCTGTATCCCATAGGCTTTTGAACATTGTATTTCTGTTTCATTTTCATTTATCTCAAGGTTTTTTTTTTCTTTCAAGATAATTTAAAATGTTCTCTTGATTTCTCCAGTGCCCCATGGGTTGTTTGGTAGCATATCCTTTAGACTCCAGGTGTTTGTGCTCTTTCCCCTGTAGCTGATTTCCTGTTTCATACCATTGTGGTAAAAAAAGATGCTTGTTGTGAGTGCACTCTTAAATTTACTTTGACTTGTTTTGTGGCCTAGCATGTGATTTATCCTGGAGAATGTTCCATGGGCACTTGAATGACATTCTGGATGAAATATTATTGAATGGAATGTCCTATAGATAGCTATTAAGTTGATATGGTCTAATGTGTCATTTAAGGTCCCTTGCCCATTGGGTAGGATCTCTGCTGTTGGGCTGTCTCACGCATTTGTGGGTCACTGACCTGGGAACGTGTGTCCTGACTAGACCACATCTGTCTCCCTCCTGCCTGTCTCACTGTGACTCCGTCTGTTGTGTCTTTGCTTGGGGAGCGCCTTTCCTGCTGGTCTCAGATCATTCTCGCAGACAGTGGTAGAGGGTAGGTCAGGGCTGCTCTCCCTCTGCCATCTCACTGTGACTCCATCTGTTGCGTCATTGGTTGGAGAACACCTTTCCTGCTGGTCTCAGGTCATTCTCGCAGACAGTGGTAGAGGGTAGGTCAGGGCTGCTCTCCCTCTGCCATCTCACTGTGACTCCATCTGTTGCGTCTTTGGTTGGAGAGCACCTTTCCTGCTGGTCTCAGGTCATTCTCACAGACAGTGGTATAGGGTAGGTCAGGGCTGCTCTCACGCTGCCCATCTCACGGTGACTCCGTCTGTTGCATCTTTGCTTGGGGGGCACCTTTCCTGCTGGTCTCAGGTCACTCTCACAGACAGTGGTGGAAGGTAGGTCAGGGCTGCTCTCCCTCTGCCATTCTGACCCCGCCACTTGCCGCCGTTTCTTCTGAAGGTCCGTGTTTTTGCCTCCACTGATGGCCCTTCATGATCTAAAGCAACTCTGTGTCCAGCACCTGATCCTTAGTGTTTCACTTCTCCCGAGTTTCAGGCCGGTGATATTTCAAAAGTTCTTTTATGTTTATGTCCTTTCATGGTTTAAAGGTCTAGTTGGTTTTTGATGACGCTGTATATTATCCTATAAGTTCCGTAAGTACTGAGTGTTCATTATGTGCTGTGAACTATATTGGTTTGTCCAAAAAGTTCATTCGGGTTTTTCCCTAGGATGTCATGGGAAAACCCAAAAGAACTTTTTGGCCAACCCAATACTAAATGATTTACAAGAGATTGCCTCAGTTACTTCTTTTAAGGACTTCTTGAAAGTAATAGAGAAATTGTTAGTCTCTCAGTCACGTCCAACTCTTTGCAACCAGCCCACCAGGCTCCTGTGTCCATGGAATTCTCCAGGCAAGAGTACTGGAGTAGGTTGCCATTCCCATCTCTGGGTAATATTCACAACCCAGGGATCGAACCCAGGTCTCCTGCATTGCAAGCAGATTCTTTACCATCTGAGCCACTAGGAAGTTGAAAGACTTCATAGGTAGCACTATTTTTATTTCTATTACACAGATGAGGAAAACTGAGAAGTAAAATCACCTGTTAAGGCTTCCATAGATATTAAGTAGTAAATCAGGATTTGGAAGCAGACAGTATGATTATCACTAAAGGATGTGCTCATAACATATTATGTGGTATAGATGTACCGTTTTTATGTAATATTATTTTTTAATCAGTAAGACAGATTTTAATGGTTTTGAAGTAAAAATTTTGTTTAAATGCTACCTGAACTATCCTTGTGTTCTGTGCCTCTGGCAAACACTAGTATTTTATTAATTTTATATCAGTTTTACTCTTTCATAAACTCCATTGCTGAGCAATGGGATACCCTATTATTAAGGATACTCATTAAAATAATCTAGTATCTAGAAGTCTTCTGGGGAGGTGGGTAAACGGCAGTGTGTTTTTCAAGAAGGAGCTCCAAGTCTTTGAGGCCTGCACCTGCTTCACAGGTATGTCATCTCATCACTGTGTTTCTCTCCAAGAGAGATGTTGTGGTTGACAATGAGAGGGCTCTTAGCATCTCACAACAGACAAGGAAAGTGCATGGTGGCATCTCTCCCTTATCCACAACTACTTCCTGGCTTTGAGATTATTTTCTGGATGAATCTGATTCTTCTGAGGCATATGAGACCAATGAGAAGGAATGGTTCTCTTCTGATGTGGGTAGTTTTCCTGTACCACCAAGCAGCTCATTCTTAGACTATCTGCGGAATAGTGTCAGATCCCACATATTAAGGGTTCAGTCCTACAAATCTGTAGTGTCCACCCCCACCCTGATCCCCAGACACCAATGGCAAGTTCAAATTGTCACCTCTGCTTCTCACTGACTCACTATAGGTGGGAGGTTCCCACAGCCCTCTCCTTGAATTTGAATAATTGTCGAGAACAGTTTACAGAACTCAAAGAAGCATTATACTTACTATATGACTCGTTTATTATAAAAGAATACAATTCAGTAACAACCAGATGGAAGAGATAGGTAGGACAAGTCATGTGGGAAAGGAGGATGCAGAGCTTCCATGCTCTCCTAGAACCTCTACAAGTTCGTCAACCCTGAAGCTCTCCAAACCCTGTCACTGTGAGGTTTATGGAGGCTTCATTACTTAGGCATAATCGATTGCATCGTTGGCCATTGATGATTGAACTGAATCTCCAGGCCCTTTCCCTTTCCTGGAGGTGCGGGGTGGGGGAAAGGTGGTGGAATTGAAAGTTCCAACTCTCTAATCACATAATGGGTTCCATTGACAACCAACTTCCATCCTTTGCGGCTTTTCAGAAGTCACCTTGTTAACTTAAACTCAGGTGTTAATGAAAGAGATGTACTATGGATATCAAGATATATTTATCATTTTTGTCATTTGGGAAATGCCAATGGTTTTTGGAAACTCTGTGCCAGAAATGGGGGTGAAGACTATATATTTCTTATTATAAATCATAATATCTCAACTCTTAGCCCCTCCCCCCAAAAGGAAAGTATTTACTAAAATATGACTTTATTTTAGTTCCAAGCAGATATTTCATAAGGCTTTTATCCACAGAAGAATCAGGACCAAAAATCCTTACAGCCTGTAGCAAATTCCTTTTATGTTCCTGGCCTTGTCTCTTCCAAACCCAATCCCCCGAATTGACCCAATTTGTATGTATTTCTCAGGCTATTTGGTCTAAAAACATTTACTGACCTTCTACATGGCAGGTAGATATTTTTCTTAGACTTGAAAGTACAAAGATGAGTATGTTGCAGGAAATAACTCAAAGTCAGTCACTACTGATGGGTGAGATAGAGACAGCGTACATATGTGTGCATGCGTGCGTGCCCAGTCACTTCAGTTGTGTCTGACTCTTTGCGACCCCAAGAACTGTAGTCCTCCAGGCTCCTCTGTCCATGGAATTCTCCAGGCCAGAATACTGGAGTGGACTGCCATTCCCTCCTCCAGGGGAATCTTCCTGACCCAGAATTAAAACAGCATCATCTGCCTCTCCTGCATTCCAGGTGGGTTCTATATCCACTATGTCATGATAAATGCTGGGTTAGAGGTATATGTATATGGAAGGACTGATGCTGAAGCTGAAGCTCCAGTATTTTGGTCATCTGATGTACACAGACGACTCATTCGAAATGTTCCTGATGCTGGGAAAGATCAAGGGCAGAAGGAGAAGAGGGCATCAGAGGATGAGATGGCTGGGCGGCATCACCGATGTAATGAGCATGAACTTGAGCAAACTCCAGGAGATGGTGAGGGGCAGGGAGTCCTGGTGTGCTGCAGTCCATGGGGTCACAAAAAGTTGGACATGGCTGGGCGGCTGAACAACAACAGAGGTATACGTAGGTACATAATGCTTTGTGGACACAAAAGGCACTTGATCTAAAGTGGAAGTCTAGTCTCTGAAAAGGTGATGCCTGAGGTGAGTCTTGAAAGGTGAGTGAGAGTTTGCCAGGGAAGAAGGGCCTTTTGGGCAGAACAGAGCATAGCAAGTAGGCAAGAGGTGATGATGATTTGTGGGAAGAACCTGAGGTATGCTGGTGTTACCAGAACATAAACTATGAAGTTGGAAGTGTTGGAGATGAAATCAGAGAGCTATGTCAGTGCTGCATTACCAAAGGTCTTATATGGTTTGCTAAGAGAGGACTTTTCTTCTGTAGTTTTGGGAAAATTTACCTAAGGAAATATGATAGTAAGAATTGTGTTTTAAATTAATTATTTTAACTGAAATATGGATAACCAGTAGGGACAAGAACACCACCTGCCAGTAGACCAGGTCAGTGCTAATTAGTTGGAAGTTTAGCTGGGAGACCTGAAGGCCCTAAATTATTGCAGTGAATTTGAATCTAGAAGAGGAAGTTTTGAAATATACTTTGAAGGCAAAAATCATAGGTAGAACGCATGGATGTAGATGTTAGGGAAAGGGAGCAATCTGAAAGAATGGCAGGTTTCCTGTCTTAGTTCTTAGACAAAGCTGTTTTTTTTCCCCCAGCTTTGTGTTCGTTCACATGCGTTGACACCCCTCATGTCCATACAGTCACCAAGTCATGAGTGATTTCCCGAATTGGTACCTTTGTGTTTACTCCTGTATTTTTTTTTTTTTTTTAATTCAGGCCCCAGTTGTCTCTTGGCTCTACTTCCACTCTCAAACACCTCCTTCATTTTGCTGCCAGAGAAATATCACTTAAAATAAATCTGATCTTTCTCTGTCCCTAAGTTCAGTTCAGCCGCTCAGTCATGTCCAACTCTTTGCGACCCCATGGACTGCAGCATGCCAGGCTTCCCTGCCCATCACCAACTCCTGGAGCTTGCTCAAACTCATGTCCATCAAGTTGGTGATGCTATCTCATCCTCTGTCATCCCCTTCTCCTGCCTTCAATCCTTCCCAGCACCTGGGTCTTTTCTAAAGAGTCAGTTCTTTGCATCAGGTGGCCAGTATTGGAGTTTCAGCTTCAGCATCAGTCCTTCCAATGAATATTCAGGACTGATCTCCTTTAGGATGGACTGGTTGGATCTCCTTGCAGTCCAAGGGACTCTCAAGAGTCTTCTCCAACACCCACAGTTCAAAAGCATCAATTCTTTGGCACTCAGCTTTCTTTATGGTCCAACTTTCACATCCATACATGACTACTGGAAAAATCATAGCTTTAACCATGGATGGTCATATAGATGGTCCATAGATGGACCTTTGTTGGCAAAGTAATGTCTCTGATTTTTAATATGCTGTCTAGGTTGGTCATAGCTTTTCTTCCTAGGAACAAGCATCTTTTAATTTCATGGCTGCAGTCACCATCGGCAGTGATTTTGGAGCCCAAGAAACCTCCCTCCAAATAAAAATCTACAAATGATATAAAGCATAGTTTTTAGGGTCTAAAACTTTTCAGCATGTGCAAAAATCTTATTCTTTGGCAGCCATGATTTAACTGCCAAATAGCCTCTTTGCACTTTGAAGTAGTCAAATAATTTTTGGTCCTGACCCATGTCTTGATTTACATTGATTGTGCGCTGGTCCCCTTTGTCTGACTAGTGCATTTTATTTTTTGCTTTGCTTTGTCCCTTTACCCTGCTAAACTATTCGGGCCTTAAATATACACAGTATATCTTGCTCATGTTTGTCCCCTAGAGACCTGATTGCTCAGTATTCATTGAATAAATAAATCAGAGTGTTTGGAAGGGAAGGGTAGCCTTCCCTAGGTCATTCCTAGAGAAAGGCACTAAAGAAAAAAAAATGTATGGAATAAAATGCTGTGAACCAAAAGCCCTGTATAATGTGGGCAGAGGCTGAACAAGTTGCAGCAATGGAAGTACCTGAAAGATATGCCTTCCATTGTATGTATTTTTGAAGGAGCATGGTGGAGAAGGCAATGGCACCCCACTCCAGTACTCTTGCCTGGAAAATCCCATGGACGGAGGAGCCTGGTAGGCTATAGTCCATGGGGTCGCTAAGAGTCGGACACGACTGAGCAACTTCACTTTCACTTTTCCCTTTCATGCACTGGAGAAGGAAATGGCAACCCACTCCAGTATTCTTGCCTGGAGAATCCTAGGGACAGCAGAGCCTGGTGGGCTGCCGTCTATAGGGTCGCACAGAGTCGGACACGACTGAAGCGACTTAGCAGCAGTAGCAGGTGGGGCAAGCTCACTGCGTCCTGGGAGTAATCTGTTGCTCTGAAAACAGATACTTTGTGGCTCCTGATCTGTATCAAATTATAACCAACAGCGGTCAGTTTCTTGAATATTCTGCTTACTAGTTGGTAAGTTGTTTTATATTGATTGATTCAGGCTGTAAAAAAAAGTGATTCTGTAGGCTTATCTCTAATTCACGCTGTCAAATCTGGTGTCTGACTCCTGTGTTTAGAAAGTATGATAAAAAGAAGTCATTTTTATAAATATAAATGGAACTGATTATGTATGACGTCTGTCTAGAACCAAATGAAGAAGAAAATATTCACAAAGAAGGACTTGTAATTGCTTCTAGACAAGTCTTAAAATGCCAGGGTTCTAGTCAGTCACCATAATTCCCTTAAACTGTCAAGTTAGCTATTGATTTTTCTCTGCCTGTAAAACAGAAGCAGTTTTTTATTTCTGGCTTTCCATGTAAACCCCGTCACGAGCTCTCAGAAAGGAGATCCCTGGACCGCTCGGTCATATTTGTTAGTTGTTATTACCTCACGTCTACCAGCATCGTCAGATATACCAAGTACTTGAAAAATTCTTCCCTATGACTAACCTAAATAACTCAGGTTTAGTCCATTTCCTTCTGCTGTCTCCTCAACTGGAGTTGGAGAGCAGGTGGTCACCATGTGAAATACTCAGATTTTACAGGCAGCTGGACGAACTTGTAAATCATTTCCTTCACCTTGGATTTCCCTCCTGTGCTCATCCCTACAGGATGCCAGAAGCGTTTGAATAGCGTGATTTCAGGTCGAGGGATCATTTTATAAGAAATGACAGAATCCCTTTTCAACCAATGCCACTCTTTAGAGAACATGTAGCAGAGTGTGTGTGTATGTGTTTCTTTATGGGGTTAAATTAGAGCTTTTTGAGTCTTAGGGTTTTTAATTGTACCTTTAGGCTGTTCTAGGAGAAGGAAATGGCAACCCACTCCAGTACTCTTGCCTGGAAAATCCCATGGATGGAGGAGCCTGGTAGGCTGCAGTCCATGGAGTTGCTAAGAGTTGGACACGACTGAGTGACTTCACTTTCACTCTTCCCTTTCATGCACTGGAGAAGGAAATGGCAACCCACTCCAGTATTTTTGCCTGGAGAATCCCAGGGACGGCGGAGCCTGCTGGGCTGCCATCTATGGGGTCGCACAGAGTCGGACACGACTGAGGTGACTTAGCAGTAGCAGTTAGGCTGTTCTAAATTTATTTTATTCAACTTAAACTTATTGAAGTTGTGCTTAAGGTTGGACTTATGGTAAAGAGAGAGGATATTTGGAATCTTGTTGTTGTTCAGTTGCTCAGTTGTGGCTGATTCTTTGCAACCCCATGCACTGCAGCATGGTAGGCTTCCCTGTCCATCACCATCTCCCGGAGTTTGCTCAAACTTATGTCCATCGAGTCAGTGATGCCATCCAAGCATCTCATCCTCTGTCATCCCCTTGTCCTCCTTGGACTCTGAGAGAGAACAAATAGATAACTCCTATTCTTGGCCTCTGCACTAAAATGAACTTTTTAATAAACTCTAAGTGTATTGTGAATAATACACAAAGTAGATTTGGTTGGGCTAAAACTTTCCTTTTCACTTATTTGAAATGGCCACGGTGAATGACCCAAAGACCATCAATAGGAGTTAAGGGGAGAGAAAACTTAGAATCAAAAATAATTGACAGAGAGCACAGATGGCTACACTTTTCATTTAACTCACTGAAAGAAAATTATATCCTTTGGTATAAAATTTAACTTCCTTTGAGAAGTAAGTATTTTGGATATTAAATCTATAAAAATTATAATACCTAAATATTTCTGTTGATTGGCATGTTAATAGTTGGAAGAAATAATAATATAAATTCATATTAATTAATTTTGGAGTTTTTGCAGTCACAAAACTAAACTTTCAGGAATTACTTTAGCTAATTCTATTTGGTAAGCTCCCTGATAAAGAATAATTCTATTTCATAAATCACGCTCTATATACACTTGGTGGAAAAATTTAATTTAGCTTTCTTCATTGTTCACTTTAACATCTTGGTTGTTTTAAGGCTCAAAACTAGACTAAGATTGTCATTAAAAATATTTGTTAATTATTTCTTGAGAAATAGTGAATTATTTCACACCTGGGAATTAAGCTTACATTTTACTAACCAAAGTCTTTTAGTTTTTCTATGTTATTTGATAAATGAGAAAGAGTTAAGCATTGTTTGTGAGTGATGTTTTTCACTTTTAGCACAATTGCATTCCATTACGTATAAAAGAGATTTCTCAGTTATCCCCTCTTCTACTCCTATGATCTGAAGAAGTGTCTAAATGTGCTCTGCCAAATAGTCCTTCAGGGTATTTCAGTTTGATAGCATCAGGTTTGACCAGCCCTCCCCTAGTTGGCATTGTTATAAACACGGTCTAAACTTTAGGAAGCTGTAGGAATGGTCACATTGGTGATGTTGCAGGAGGCGACAGGGACTCCAGACCACACAGGCTACATCTCACGAGGGTGCTCATCGTGTTTACAGGGTGAAACAGGGGACATTTTGTTTATAAATCAGAGGTGATATGTAGCTGTTTAAACCTCAGGCACAAACAGCACCAAATGCTCAACCCACCAGTGAAGAGTATATTTTGTGAATGAAAATTGAGATTTATTCTGAAGTTTGTGGCTTATGTCACGTGATGTGAAAGTAGCCAAGTGGTAGCAATACCACCCGGCCTGCACATTTAACTGCCAAGTAGACAGTTTTCAATGCTGGCAACCTGTGGCGCTTTCTCACCTTCCTTTAAGCATTTCATGTTCTTGGCAATTAGTGTGACATTTTGAGGACTGGATCTTATCTTTGGAGTATAAAACCCCAAACTCAATAAGACTAAGGAACAACTAAGATTATAGTAGCTGAAAGTGAACGGGTAGTTATTTCTTACTAATCCCCGCCTTACCGACTGCTGATATGGATCTTTTCGTAGTGGGGATCGTTTGCCAGCTGGCAGGCCCATGCCCTCAATGGCCATCCCTCTGAGGTAGTTCTTTTGGTGGGTATTCCGGGGAGAAGCTTTATGTAGAGCAGTGCTGCAGAAATAATCATGTTTGTGTTTTCAATAATCGAGCACTTCTTTATATGCTAGTTGCTTCCAAAATGTTTAAGCTGAAGTCATTGAGTACAACTGTTAGATAAGATGACCAAGGCCCCAGAGTTATTCAGTGTTCCAGGTAATACGATTGGTGATCAATTCTAGAGGATAGCCATGACTACGTGACAGTGGTTACAGAATGGGCTGGTTATAACTCATGCACTCAGCAGTTACACACTGAGACTTCCTTATTGGGAAATACCGTATTAGCTTATAGACTAGTAAAGGATTTCTCAGCCTCCACACTATTAACATGTTTGGGTGAATCAGTCAGTCTCTCTCTCTCTCTGACTCTGTCTCCTTCTCTCCACTCATCTGTATCCTAGGGAAGTCCTTCAGTCTGGCTGTTGAAATTAGACCTTTAGGCAGAAATACCTGCAATAATAACTTTTTCGTGGTACTGTTCTCGTGAAAGTGCAACTCTTTTTAAGAGATGAAGCTAGTGTTGGAGGTCAAGGAGGGCAGAACGGAGGAAATGAGCAGAAAGGGCATATTCTGCAGGGCCCGCTCAGACCCTTTTCTTCCCTTGGGCAAGCAAAGGTTGAGGGAGGAGCGTCAGGCATTTCTGGGAGGCTTCTGGAAGCCACCCCCACTGCAATGCTTCTGCTCCTATTCTTTGAACAAAACTTACTCACATGGACACATCTCCTTGCTAGGAGATTGGGAAATGTATTCTTTATTTGTGGCAGCTGTGTGCCCTGCTACAGTTGAGGGGTTCTATTACCGTGAAAAAGGATGGCACGCTGCCAAAAAGGGCTTTTGATAAAAGCAATAGAAATTTAGAATTCCATGAATTCTGCACACAGGAGATGGCTGTTCCAAGCTTGGACTCATGTGACTAATTCTTTGACCTTGACCAAGGCACTTCAATCCCATGGAGGACGGGGGTCATCTTCTTTTGAAATGTTAAAACTGAGCGGTTGTGTTAGTTATGCTCATGTTGAGAAAGATCTTGTAGTTTTTAGTCTGAACTCCATCCTTCTGCTGTTTGAGTGGCCTGTGGTTAATTTCCATGAACCTCTTTTTTCCACTGTATAACATGGGAGTCATGATAACGCACTCTTTCTTTCCTATTTATAAACATGATCTTCTTGAAAACCCTCTGATAGCTAAATATACAAAACAGGCTCAAGAGAGCAAGGTTGTGAACGAGTCTGCAAATCCCTTGAAAATGTTATACTTTCATTATCTAAAATTGCAAATATAGCGCCCTCAATAAAGATAAAATCTTATGTCCGCATCTTAGGAATGTGTGTGTTGGTGTTGGGCACAGTTTATGCTCTTCCCAGACCCTTGGGGTTTGCTCCGAAGAGAACTCTGGCTGAGGATTGTTGCTTCTTATTCCTCACAAGTAATGCACAGCCTCACGGTCCCGTGGGCTCTTCCCCATCGTGTCTGGACCCTTTATGGAGGGCCGGGGGGCCCTGGGCGCTGGCCTCTCCTACAGCTGTTGAGCAAGCAGATGACAGTCCAAAAAACTCAGGAGAGTTCTTATCCATGGGGCAGATAAATCCTTGCTTCCTCCTTGCTTACCCAACTGAAATGTCCAGAGGTGTGTTGGTTTTGTGAAACCTGAATGGAGGTGTGCCTTATTGCATGAGCAACTGGCTGTTTCTCCTCCTGTTTCTACGGTTAGTTCAGTAATAAATGCTTGTATCTTCCTTCCTCCTTTCCTGTCTCTCTTCCCTTTTCTCTACTCCTGCTCCCCACGGGTTGTATGCAAGCTGTAGCAGGCAAGCTTTGCCTCTGGCTCTGTTTTCTAGGAATTTTGCACTAAAAAAGTATAATATTAGCATAATATGTGAAATTAAATTCCAGTTGCTGTGACTTTCACTCTGGGAGTTAAGGAAAGACACCTCTGTCAGTTTCAGTCCGATGCAGACTTCTCGTGAGCATGCTCTTTCATGGTGTCAGTCTTTTGTCCTCAGGTTAGTTCTTCCTTACATGTTATCAGTGCTTTTTGATTTTTTAACTGAGTATTTAATTTCATTCTCCAAGGTCTCTGTCAAGCAAGAAGAAGAGAAATTTGAATGTGGATTTAAAGCAAAGCTTTGTGTTACTTTTAATTAGGAAATCTCTATATTCACTCAGGGTAATTTTCCAAACTTTCTGTCTGGAGTGTGTTCCACACACCCTGCCTGGAGTTTACTCAGTTGTGTAACTTAGTTTTATCCATGATGTCATGCCAGAGCCCATAAGATTATACCGACTCCAAGTACTATCCACCCACCCAATCCCAGTCCTCTCTGTCCTCACACAGCCCAAGAGACAGTTTACAATCAAACATCATCAGAAACTTTCAGTAGCAGTCTCTCTCTCTCCCACAGTCTAAAGTGGCATTATAAGTTCCTCCTCTGCTTCCCACTCTCTGTTTCTCATCTTTTTTTCTCTTTTTTCCTGTTTCATCCATTTGTTCTCTTTAATGTTTTTCAGTGCAGTAATTCTCCATATAAGCATTGCTTTTTGCTACATCCTACACATCTTGATGTTTAATTTTCAGTAAGTTCAAAATGCTTTTTTAAAATTCAGATTTCTTCTTTAACCCATGTGTCATTTAGAAGCTTGTTTAATCTCTAAGTATTCTGTGATTTTACAGCTATCTTTCTGTCGTTGATTTCCAGCTTATTTCTTTGTGCTCTGAGAATGATTTCTATTCTTTCAAATTTGCTAAGATGTATTTTATGGCCCACAGTGTAGTCTGTGTTGGTAAATGTTCCATGTGAGCTTGAGAAGAATGTATAATCTGCTATTCTTGAATCAACAGCATTATATCCAGTTGGTTGGTAGTGCTGTTGACTTCAACTATAGTCTCACTGATTTTCTACCTGTTGGATCTGTTCATTTCTAATAGATGAGTGTTAAAGTCTTATGACAGTGGATTTAATCTATTTCTCCTTGAAGTTTTGTCAGTCTTTGCCTCACATATTTTGATGCTCTGCTCTTATGCTCTGCATACACATTAATGTATGTGTATGCTCTGCATACATAAGAAGAATTATTATTGTCTTTGATGGAGAAGGCAATGGCACCCCACTCCAGTCCTCTTGCCTGGAAAATCCCATGGACGGAGGAGCCTGGTAGGCTGCAGTCCATGGGGTCGCTAAGAGTCGGACACGACTGAGCAACTTCACTTTCACTTTTCCCTTTCATGCACTGGAGAAGGAAATGGCAACCCACTCCAGTGTTCTTGCCTGGGGAATCCCAGGGATGGGGGAGTCTGGTGGGCTGCCGTCTATGGGGTCGCACAGAGTTGGACACGACTGAAGTGACTTAGCAGCAGCAGCAGCAGCGTTGTCTTTGAAGAACTGACCTTTTAAGCATTATGTAATCCTCTCTCTTTATCCCCAGTAACTTTGTTGTTTTGAAATCTGATCTATCTGACATTAATATAGCTACCCCTGCTATCTCTTCTTCAGTGTTCACAGTTTATCTTTCTCTATGTCTTTGCTCTTAACATATATGTGTCTTTACATTTCAAGTTGGTTTCTCATAAAAAACATGTAGCTGAGTCTTGTTTTTTGGATTCACTGTGACCATGTCTGTGTTTTAATCAATGGATTTTGACCATTCACTCTCAAAGTGATGACTGATATAGTTGGATCAATATCTACCATATTTGCTGTTGTTTTCTACTTTTTGCCCTTGTTCTTTGTTCCTATTTTTTTCTTCCAATATTTTTCTGCCTTTTGTGATTTTAATTGGATACTTTATATGATTTCATTTTCTCTGTTTTCTTACCATATCAATTATACTTTTTAAAAACATTTAGAAACATTAATGGTTGCCGTAAGGTGGCATTATAAGTTCCTCCTCTGCTTCCCACTCTTTCCGTTTCTCATCTTTTTTTTCTCTTTTTTCCTATTTCATCCATTTGTACATTTACAAATTTGTACTTTTGAAATGTACATTTACAACTAATCCAAATCCTCTTTAGATAATGTTGCACTGTTTCACAGGTAGTGCAAATACTTTAGAATAACAAAATTCCTCTTGTCCTTGTACCATTGCTGTCATTTATTTCACTTATACATAAACACACATATATACATAAAGGAGGAGGAGACTTTATTTTTAGAGTTAATAGTTACCTTTAAATTTTGCATAAAAGTCTGTTCCCAAATGCATTAATGTAATTACAAAATGCATCTTGATACATTTGTATACATCAAATAGCTCTCCAGATTTTTTATTTTTTATTTTTTTACTTTTATTTTTATTTTTTTGGGGGGGGCTAAGATTTTTTAAAGACACATCCCTCCTAGGACTCTAATCTTAACTGCTGCTTTAAAGTTCATAGACTTCTTTGTCCATCTGTTTTCATGGAAGGTCATATTACCATTTTCTTGGAAATTTTCTTTGCCTCTTTGAACTGTTGTTTTCCTAGATCTTAAGTCTTGATTTTTGGGGGTTATTCCTTCATTTTAATTGGGCACATCCCTTAGTATCTTTCTGAAAAATGGGACAAATTTTTAGATATTAATAATTTTGAGACCTGGAGAAGGCAATGGCACTCCAGTTCTCTTGCCTGGAAAATCCCATGGACGGAGGAGCCTGGTAGGCTACAGTCCATGGGGTCGCGGAGTCGGGCACGACTGAGCAACTTCACTTTCACTTTTCACTTTCATGCATTGGAGAAGGAAATGGCAACCCACTCCAGTGTTCTTGCCTTGAGAATCCCAGGGATGGGGGAGCCTGGTGGGCTGCCGTCTATGGAGTCGCACAGAGTCGGACACAACTGAAGCATCTCAGCAGCAGTAGCAGCAATTTTGAGACCCTGTATGTTTGTAAATATTTTTATACTACCATGAATCTACATTGACACTTTGGATATAGAATCGGAGTTGGAATTCATTGTTACTCAGAATTTTAAAAGCACTGCACCTTTGTTTTATAACTTCCTGCGTTGTGGTTGTGAACTCATTGGTTTCTGATGATGTTTATTCGAACTGTTTTTAGATTTTTCATTTTTAATCATGGTTTTGTAATAGGGTATGATATATCTTGCAGATATTTTCTCATTTATTGTGCTTTGTATATGTTGTGTCATTTTAATATGGACACTTTTTTTGTTAGTTCTGGAAATTTTCATGAATTTTTTTTTTGGTAATTCCTCCCTTCGTTTTTCTTTCAGTACTTCTGTTAGTCAGATGTTGGGTTTCTTGATTAATCTCCTGATTCTCTTATCTTTTCTCATCTCTTTTCTTTTTTAGTTCACAACTCTTTTGTTTTATTCTTTCACTCATATCTCATTCACATTTTCTTTCTTATGCAGCAGCCATTCTCATAAGTTTAATATGTATATATTTGTCTTACAAAATTGATATTATTTTTCTATTCATGTCTTCAATTTACATAAATGACTTTGTGTTATTTCCCTATTTTGTGTTTTGTGGTTTTCACTCAGAATTATGTTTTAAGATCCACGTATTTGTCGTATTTACTTCATGCCTGCGACTTTGTGGTGTGCTTCGAATGCATTTATATTCACCAGTAAACACCTGGCTGTCCTCCTGTCCCTGATGGATCCTCTTTCATGTTTCCTTATGGACTTTTCTGTGAGGATATTTCTGAGATGTACAGCACCCAGAAGCTAGTTTTTAGGTCACACATTTATACCACTTAGAAATGTTGAGTGCAGCATTTCTCTTTAGAAAGGCTATACCCCTTTGTGAGTTCCTGTGTTTCCACATGCCTTCAACATATAGTGTTATTCACCTTTATAACTCTTGTCAACCAATATCTGATATATATAATGTGACATCTCAATATTTTAATTTGCTTTTTTCTTAATTATTGATGAGTTTGAAAAACTCTTTATATGCTTGTTACCCTTTTGACTTCCCTCTTGTGATCCCTTCACATCCTTCATCTGTATTTTTATCTGTTTGTTTTTCTGTCTCTCCATTTTGTAGGAGTTCCTTATATAGGTAAATGTGAAACCTTTGGCTCCTATGAGTCTGACCACATGGTGCTGGCAGTGTAGGATAATTGGAATGGGGAAGATACGGTGAATCATATGGTACAGCAGTGCAGAAAGGAGCCCTTTTGAAATGTCTGTATTTCAGCAGATTGAGGAGGAGGGACATGGAGGGGAGTGGTTGGGTGCCGTCACCTGCAGTTGGAAAACTGCTGTGAAAGCTGTATTAAGGGTCTCAACAACCTGAGTTTCTGGATACCAAGAATCTCTTGGGTCTAAGGAATATCCAAGCAGCTGTTCCTTCTGAGACTTAGAAATGATGTCACCCTAGGTCACTCTTCTGAGCAGTGAGGAAATCCCACTATCAGAGGAGGAAGTCGAGCCAAGATTGGTAGTCAGGGCTGTATCTTGTCCTCTCGATGCCTAGCACTGTGCCAGTTTATAAGAATTACGAATTTGTAAAATAGAAATATATCTATTGGTATTTATTATTACTCTTCACATGACTATTTCTGCTACTGTGCACTCACTTAAAAGGATTTTAAAAATATATGTTTAGTGCTTATTCAGCTAATGGTTATACTAACATGGTGACATAAATAGTCGCATGGAAAATTTTGCAATATCCTGTGTGGCAATTATAACCTTGAAGTTGTCTTAAAAATTGGAAGCGTGAATTCTAAATGTATGCTTCATTAAAAGAAAAAGAAATATAGAAAATATTTTTTCGTTGCCTCTACTTAAAAACAGTTGATCATGATAATGTTAAGATAAAGGTTGCTAAAATAGTTGTTTAAACAAAGCTTTGCAGTTGTCTTTTATAGAGAAAAAACAATTGGATAAAGCTTGAAATATTTCTGTTTGTGATTTTCTAGGTGTTGTGGTAGAGTCTGTCCACCTTTGGTACCCTCTTGTGGTCAATAGAAGGTGTTGATTTGGCCTTGTATTTAACATTTGCATATAATTTGTGATAGACCTATAGTTTATATGAGTATTTGACTTATTTTTTGCCTATTTGTTTGTTATATATCACAACCTTAAGACTGGGAGTTTTCTTCCCCTTCCTTAGCTCAGGGTATATGACGAAAGTACAGCATAACCTCAGTTGCTAATCTTAGATGCTAAATAATAATGTGATCATGTGCTCAGAGTAAATACAGTGTAGCTTGGAACACAAATTGATTATAGACTTTGAACTTACCTTACACATTTGCCATTATAATTGGGTTTGGGGATTAACTTGCCATTTTTGATGGCATTTTTTTAAGATTCTATAATATACACATATAAGCATATCACACATATATATATGACTTCATTGTACATGATTACGTGGTTCAGATGCACTTATTGTGGATCTACAGAAAACGTCGTACCATTATAACATAGTCTCCATTTGTTTGAGTCATGTTACGACGATGAGAAGACAGTAATCACATACAGCGTTTTGCGTAAAGATTCATGCATTATTTTCCCTTCCTTCTGCAGCACTGGTTTTGGAGAAAATTCTTAGCTTGGTATCCACAAGTACACAATAGACAATCGATAGCTGTGTGGTATTAAGTTACTAAAACCAAATAGGACCTGACTTACACGAGAGTAAATCATGGCTTCTGAGGGGAGGTGTGAATCACAAGAAGTGCGCTTTTTTTCAAGAACATGGTTCCCTAGATTATAGTTGTCCTTCATGTGCCCTGCTCTTCCAGCTCCGCTCTTTCATTTTATACTAGAACTGAATGTGTTTGTGTTATCTGCATCACTGGAGCCTTTGAGTAGATCTCTTTTGTTGGCCTGGTGGTGTGAAGGGCCAGGGTTTGATCAGGAGTCCAGGGTGTTCTTCTGGGAATGATTTTTGTATTGCTAGGAATGCTGGTATGTTGGCACTGAGTTCACATTTCCAAAAATGCCAGCAAACACTGAAAAACAAAGATGCAAGTGTAGCTACCACAGCTGTGCCCCCTTCTCCCCCACCTAGTTTCCTCTACACACAGGGAGGGATTTTAAGCCCCTGTTGTATGATGAGAGAGTGCGTCAGTTCCCCGTGCTCGTCTCTAAGGCGGCTGGCGCCCCCCACCCCCTGCAGTGCTCATGTGTCACAGGGATTGGGTTGAGGCCGTTTGTAGTTTGTGCAGAATCGCCGCCTGGTATCATGGATATCGGTTTTTTGATCAGATGGAATGTGTGTGAGTGACTGTAATGCTCACTGTTACAAGAGGAATAATTTTGTGTGTTCATTAAATATTTATTGAGCACTCTCTCAAAATTTTAATTTTGAGAAGCATAGGATATATATAGGATGTAAATTTAGCATATACATTTCCCTGCTGCATTGTAGGGCTTGAACACCGTAAGAGACCCATACATAAAATTAGATGAACAGTTACAAAGCAGAGGAAACTGTTGAAGCGGACTTGTGAATGAGGTCTGTTTCAGCTCGATGCTAAGAGTAGCTCTAACTTGAAGCTGTGGCTATTAGAAGAAATAAGCATTTATATTTATAGTCTGTAGAGAAAAAAGAACAGGCGCTCAGGATAGCTAATGAGAGAGGCTTTTGTAAAGATTGCTTGAGCAGGTCAGCTGTGAGCATAAAATGCCAGATTAAGGAGCAGACAATGGAATGTTCACTCAGGTATCTGTTTCAACAGTGGAGGGACGAGCGCCTCCTGTCCTGAACCGTGGGCTCTTTGCTTCCTTTTGGCTCCTCTCCTCCACATTTTGTTGTGCGAGTTCCTCCATGGACCTTGTTTGAATAGGAATGCCCCTTGGCATTTTCCAATTGTGTTTCGCCTGGTAGAGCCACATTTTCTCCTTAAATGATAAAAATCCTGTGAATATGTTACTCCCCGGCTTTATTTACGGGTATAATACAGCAATGCACAGACATTCCAGTACTTCTTCAAAGGTCTAGAATGTTTACAGCAGAACCCTGCTTGTTCTTTTCATTCAGTGCAACTTTACCAGTTAAGTTTCTAAAGTTCCATCCATGCAACTAGATCATGATGGGTTCCTGGAAATATGATTGAGTGGATAAATGTTTAGAGTGCTACTGGATCAGAACAGAATACCTTCATCTGTTAGTCTGGATCTGACAACCTGAGCTGTGAGACAGACAGACCAGAGGCCTGCTTGTCTTCTCCTCTCTTCCCCACTCCCCCCTAGAGTCTCCCCTCCTCTCCTCATCCATCCATTCACCCGTTGTTTTTAATTAATCGCCTCCAAATATTTACTGATTCAAATAAATGAAGAGCATTATCCATAATAATCATAGAGCTTGTTAAAAAGAGCTGTCTGAATCTCTATATGAGGGAACTAGGAATCTACATTTTGAGTAGCCTTTAAAATACTTAACTCTGATTAATGTGGTCCAGACATTGCACATCCAGAAACACTGAGATAAAAGGAAGGAATAGTACTTCTTTGGCCAGTGAAATTTATGACTGTGGTCATGTAGTATTTATTTCATATGGACTCATAAATGGAAAAAACATACCTGGTGGATAACATATTTATAGTTGGAGAAGATCATATGTCTAGGCATGCCCTGTTCTCTTTAGAACTATATTCTATTTGCATTTCTGTAGAAGTATGCCTTAGGGGAAAGGTATTCTCTTCCAGCAAAGGGCTAGCCTGGTTACAGCTGAACCCATAAAACAGTGTTATTTTAGACATGGCAAAGGTCAGCTATTAAGTTATGTTGAGTGTATGATACAGATTATTCTAATCCTTTTGATTTGACTTTGAACCGGTCTAATTATTTCACACCACCAGTTTGTGAAGATTTATTTTCCTATTTATCAAGAATGTGCTGTTTGAACAGCTCAGCCAGTGTGAAACTGTCAAACTAAGCCCGTGAAAAGCCACTATACTTCAAACTCCTAATTTCCTCCAGTGGACTTTTTGTTTATAACAGCCCCTCCCTATTTCCCCTTCTCTTATTTAGTCACTAAGTCGTGTCTACCTCTTTTGCGACCCCATGGACTGTAGCCCACCAGGCTCCTCCGTCCATGGGATTTTCCAGGCAAGAGTACTGGAGTAGGGTACCATTGCCTTCTCCGTTTGTTTATAATAGCCCCTCCCTATTTCCCCTTCTCTTGTTTAGTCACTAAGTCTTGTCCACCTCTTTTGCGACCCCATGGACTGTAGCCCACCAGGCTCCTCTCTCCATGGGATTCCTCTGCGTGGGTTGTCATCTCCTTCTCCAGGGGATCTTCCCAACCCAGGGATTATCAAATCTGTGTCTCCTGCATTGGCAGGTGGATTCTTCACCACTGAGCCACCTGGAAAGCCCATAAAAATTTCTTCTACTTAAAAAAAAAGGACAATGACTTGTTTGAAACATCAGGCATCTTTTTCTGTGACTTGCGAAATATTATGGTTCCTTGCAAAGAGTTTGTGAGTGGTCTCTAAACTGTATGTTAACTCATCTGAATCACCAAAAAAGCCTAAAAGAGTCATTTTTCTCTTGGCTATGTCCCAGACTTCTAGGTCAGAATTTCTTGAGCATCAGTTATAGAGTGCTCAGAGGGATTCTACTGTAGGCCGCCTGCCCCTCCATACTGTGGTTCTGTGAACTTCTTTGAGAGCAGAATACATACTCACATGATTTTGTTTCCTATCCTTCTTCCTACTTCATCAAGTTTTCCACATAGTGGAAGCTCACTGAATCTTTATTAAATAATTTTATCGGATGCTTGATGGGAATGATGGAAATCAAGATTATCTTGACTCTCTGATGTGACTGTTTTGTTGTTTTTGTGATCTCCTAGGATGGAAAGAAGAAATTTGACAAAGAGAGTGAAAAATACTATTCTATTCTGGACAAGCATTTAAATTTGTCTGCAAAGAAAAAGGAATCTCATTTGCAAGAGGTAAGTTTTTCCAATTGAAATGTGAAAAGAGCATTAGCATTGTCATGTGAAGTCTAGATTTCCAAAAGTAGACATTATCTCAGAATCTGCTCCTGCTTAATAAAATAGTGATGATAAAAATGTTTAAGCTGATTGAGCATTTACTGTGGATAGACAGGCACGGTGCTGAACACTTTCGTGCTTTGTGACATTTAAAATTAACAGTTCCAAGAGAAAGATTAGTATTTCCTTCAATAATGAAGAAGAGTGAAGCAAGGCTATTTCTTTTTTCTTCCTGTTGGGCATATTTTAAATAACTGCTGCTGCTGTTTAGTCACTAAGTCATGCCCTACTCCGATGTGACCCTAATGGACTGTAGCCCACCAGGCTCCTCTGTCCATGAGATTTCCCAGGCAAGAATCTTGCTGTGGGTTGTCATTTCCTTCTCTGGGGGGGGTCTTCCCAATCCAGGGATTGAACCTGCGTCTCCTGCTTGGGAGGGAGATCCTTTATCACTTAGCCACCTAGGAAACCGTTCTAAATAGCAAGACCTACCAAATTCATGGTGTAACATTTATATTAAGTTAAAAATAACTGTCGTCAATTGTTACATCAGCATTAAGGGAGAGAAGATATACAGTTACATGTTTTGAAATCTTCATTATGTTTTGTCAATTTAAACAAGTCAACAGAAATATTTTACTAATGTGGACAGTGTTCTCATACAAGGAATGCATGTATTCCTTTTTTTTCTGAAAATTTGCTCTTCTCATTGGTAGTATTTTAACTATAGTTAGCCAGATAGAAAATTCTTTTACTGACGAGTGTTGCAATTTGAGCTCTACTGGTAGCATATTTTGTTTGTTTGTTTTTGTAACTGGCTCTGTTGTCTTTCACCATCCATACTTCCCCGGCGTACAGGGGTGTGTCTCAGAGCTGAACCGGGAGCCACTGAGCTGGTTCCCCTGCGGCCATCACTGCCCCAGGGAATCTTGCCTGGTGCTGAGCCTCCTTCAGTGTCTTCTTCGTCTCTTCTCTGTATTTCTGGGGATTGCATCGGTGAACTCTCTTAAATGTCTCATTGTGATCCTCTAGCAAAGTCACCTTCCCTCCTGAACTGTTGTTCAGGTTCGGCTTGGTCCTCTGCCCTGCTTACTCCTGTTCTTATTTCTCTGACCTTCGTGTTCAGCCACGAGGCATGCTTTCTGAGTTCACGTGCAGTGGAACTGCAGTCAAAAAGGCATAGAAGATTACTTCTGATTCCTTTTTACTGTATTTTTATGTTCCCCTAGAGGGAATTGAATTTCCTCACTTAAAATGTTGAACGTTGGAAAGATTTGTGTTTCACTATAATGAATAACTTGTTATTAATACCTGCTATTAAAATAGGATAATTTAATAGACAGTTGGGTGCCTATGGAAAGATTTGGGGGCTAATGTGAAGTGGAGAAAAATCTGTTATTAAGAGAAATTATATTTTTAATTTTCATGGACATTTTTAATCTTATAATGTACTATGTTGTTCTTTAACATTGTGTTCACATATTCTAAACTTCTTAAATGCATGTCTATTTAAACTTTTACCCATTGCCTTAGAATAAGCCTGAGAGAGAATGCAGTATGCAGATGAAGTCATCTGTAGAAAAGGCTCCCCCAGTTGTCACCATCAAGTACCAGAGACCAAGGCCAAGGCACGTTCTAAAAATCGACTGCCTCAAAATCAAGGGTAATGCATAGAGTCTCTAAAGAGTTATCAGATTCCTGGTGACAATGAGGGCCTGCCCTTAGCTGGCTGGCTCTCTTCACCCCTGTGGGCCGCAGCACACCAGGCTCCCCTGGCCTTCACCATCTCCCAGAGCTCCCTCAGACTCAGGTCCGTTGAGTCGCTGGTGCTGTCTAACCATCTCATCCTCTGCCACTCCCTTCTCCTTTTCCTCTCAGTCTTCCCCAGCATCAGAAACTTTTCTAGTGAGTCGGCTCTTCTTACCAGATGGCCAAAGCATTGGAGCTTCAGCCTCAGCATCAGTCCTTCCAGTGAATATTCAGGACTGAGTTCCTTTAGGGATTGCTTGGTTTGATTTCCTAACTCTGTCATAATTGTAAAGTCCTCTAGAGGTTATGCTTTAATTTTCCCTGACAGTGTAGCTCAATATTTAATACTTGTTAGTGACTCGTAATCCCTTGGGATATGATGGACCAGAATATTCATTCTGGTTTTATATTTAGTTGGATGCGAGAAAAAACCTGTAACATGGTTGGTAGCATCCTCCATTTGCCCCAACACACACACACACACACACACACAGTTTTTTCCAGGAGGCACAGCCCATGATAGAATATGACACAAATACACATACAACACAAATATTGTGTAAAGCAACTCCTCAGAGCATATAGTGTAGAAAAGGAAAAATGTAGGTTGTTTTTTACTTTTTCCTCGGTTTTTCCAGGAGTCAAACCTGTTACGGGGAGATGCTGCTACGCACATGTTTAATTCTGTAGCATGACATTAAAATCATCTGTTCCCTTCCAGAGCAGCTCTGGTCCTTCTGTTGGCACCAAGCCTATTAAATTGTTCTCAGAAAGACCCTTCTGTGTCTTCTCACTGACATAACTGACTCTTGTTCATTTTGCTCATGGAACGTGAGTGACTAACCATTACCAGGACTGAATTAGGGGTCAGCATGTGTTGGTAAAGCTCCAAGGCCATCTATTAGATGGACCATTGGAGTACACAGAATTGGAAACAGACTTGTCAAAATTATGGGCTTTACAGTAGACAAAAAGAAGTAATATTTGAAATGTGAATAGATAATTTCTTTCTAAGCATAAACTATGAGGAAGAGATCATGAAGGAAATGTAAAAAGACCAAAATGCATAAAAGTAATCTGTCTCTTTGAAAAGACCTTAAATCAAATTAAAAGATGAACTATTATATAACATGACACAGGATAACCATCTCCTATATATAAGATGTTTTTTGAAATCAGTGTGGAAAAGATAAAGTAAGTTTTAGTGGAAAAAATGGAGTAAGAATATGAAAGCACATTTCATCAAAGAAGAAATATAAACCATAATAAATATTGTAAGTTTCTATATCATATATTTTAAAAGTATAATTTAATAATAGTAGCAGCATGTTAATTTATTAAAAGATAATGTCTATTGTTAGTGAAGTTCTGGGAAACAAAGCAGACTTTGGCTTTTCTGGTGGGAATATGAAATCATTCAAAAACTTTTGAGGTATATTTGACCATATTTCAATCAGCCTTATATGTGCAAGAGAGTTGAAATGATTTCTGTTGATAGGAATTTGACCAGAAGAAATGATCAGAAATGAGTATAAAAATAAATTGTGTACATGTGTTGCTCCAAAAGTTATTCACAATAAAAATTTTATAAACATCCAAAATAGCACAAAAGAATGATTGGGATAAATACACAAATAGACCTTGGCCAAAAACAGAATTGATATGACTATGAAAGTTTTATTTGGAAAATCATTTGAAGACATTTGGAAATATTTGTTAGCCTAAGTGTGGGATAACAGGATTTAAATCAGAATATATGCTGTTATTCATGTCTTTTAAAGTAAGTTTTTGTGTGCATGTTGCCCATCAAAATATTGATAGTGAGGCTGCAGTTAATTTATTGTTTTTACATTTCCCTGTTATAATAATGAACAATGAATAAACATATAGTAATGAGTATGTATCAATTTTATAGTTCGGAGAATAGTATCGGGGTTCCTTTTAGAAGCCAAGAGTTTGGGTTTCTCTTAAAATCTCTAACTAGATATGCTTTCAGCAGGTCCTCCTCTCCCACCTCCTGAGTGAAGGGAACCCCTCAGTTTCTACTTGCCACATTCTTACCCTTCTCTGTGTCCCCAGTGGGCCTGCTGCTTTCATACTGTCTGTAACATCTCAGGGAGTGTTTCCCACCACATTTCCCATCCTGACACCTTTGCACTGTCCACTGTCTGGTTACTATGACACCACAGTGACATGTGGAATCTCACCCATTTTCTCCCATTTGACCCTGCTTCTCACTTCTTTAATTATGTTACTGCTGGTGTTATTAAAATTATCTTCGACATTTTCCTCCTATGCTTCTCACACCCACGTCCTCAAGCTTCTCTTACTAGGATATACCAACCGCCTTTACCCGTATCTAACAAGAGGTCTCCTTATATCCAGGTGCACCCAGCTTCACCGCTGAATCAATACTTTCTACACTGCCTTCTCGCTAATCTGACCTTCTTGAAGTCCAGCTCTGATCCTGACCACACCTTCCTCCAGTTCTTGCCTGGTTTATAAGATGACGTGTGTCCTCATTCTCTCTGTGCTGGCTCAGCTCTCACTTCTGCCAATTTCAAATAAACCCTTTTGCTCCATCTACCAGGGCATAACTTCCCTTGACTTTAGTCCCTCACTCAAACTCTTCTCCTTTTATGTCCACCTTCTCGGAACCTCTCCATTCCTCAGCACCCAGCTTAAATCCTTTTTCCTCTGGGAATAAATCAACAGCTATCACCTGAGTGATAGTTTTTTTCATTTACCTTTTTTCCTCTGTTTTGAATTGAGACAGCTTAGGGTGTCTGAGGAAGAATTTAGGTATCTGCTGTCTGCTGAACTGTGTGGTTTTCTTATGTAATTAACTCGTTTCTTACTAGGATGACTTTGCCATGTAAACAACAGCTACTTAAGCAATCTGTTGTTCTGGAGTAATTACTATTCCCTTTCAGTTGTAAAAGTTTGGACTATAAATTACATAGTTATCTTATTTCTCCAGTACAAAATACTTGACCACAGTTGTTAATGAGTATATAGCAACTGATACACGCTATGAGCTCAAGGACTAAAGGAATTCATCGGAGGTAAAAGAATGTCTTTCTAAATCTGGTACTGAAGAAAAGAATTAAGCTATTGTATCCTTTTAGTACTGTGCATTCTAGATGACCTTTCAAAGCAGATTGGTATATTAAATTTAGTTGTTGACATCTTAGGGAAACCAGGCACAAGCGTCTAAGAATCATCTCCCGGGGAGACACACAGGGCTTTAATTCCCTCAGCAACGACTCATGACAACACACGTGAAATGGTATCTACTAGAACCTCGTAGACTGAGAACCGACGGTTTTTACTGGAGGCTGGTCACGTAGACACCTTCTGCTTGTCATGTACGCAAATTCCAGGCTCCCAGATAGAAAGCAGGGGTTCAAACAGCCCACAATGCTTGCACAGTTTTAGCATTAGTGAACTACTTTCATCCGTTAGGCAGGTGGTGTCTCACTGTTCACACTGCTGCACACTGTTCGTGGAACCCTTGGTAGGCAAGGCGCAAGCAGCGAAATGGGAAGACGATTGAAGGAGCCGCGGACACATTTCTTCCCTCGCGCCTGGCGCAGCAGCCAGAGCAGCAGGCAGGCCGTCTTCTCTCCTCTGCGTTGACCCAGGTGGCAGCCGTGGCTCAGCCTCACCACCGTAGTGCAACCGTAAGGCGGCCCCAGGGGCTTTTTCAGGTGGAGCTCACAGATGCTTCCGGAACACAAGCAGCCCATGGCCACGCGAGTGCCTTGTGATGGGCACGCGCCTGCGCTGTAAGAGCTCTCAGCTGTTAACACAATCGGGATTTACAAGCGTGGGGTGAGAGCCAGAGGACCAGGGGGTGGCAGGGGGGAGCTGACCACACCCTCTTGCTCATTCGCTCCTTCCTGTCAGGTGGGAACCCTCCTAAAATCCACATTCCCCTAGTGTCGGAGCACGAGTCATTGCTTAGAACCTCTGCCTTGGGGAACTCTGCTACCAGTATTAGCTCTTTAGTCGAAGCAGGCCTTTCAATGGCTAGCATGCCTGCTCTGCGAACTCTTTTATGCACAGCTTTTGTTAACCAGAAATAATGATTTTAGGCTCTAACAGTGTTTCAAGCGTTCAGGTTTGTTCCTGTGTGCAAGTTGAC
This sequence comes from Giraffa tippelskirchi, assembly GCF_054371585.1. Lineage (NCBI taxonomy): Eukaryota > Metazoa > Chordata > Mammalia > Artiodactyla > Giraffidae > Giraffa > Giraffa tippelskirchi. The sequence continues at coordinate 85,423,755 of NC_137285.1, read as the reverse complement.
GCAAAGATCATCTTTTAAAGTAAACAGAAGCTTCAGAAATAACTTGTTGGATAGACAGTTATCCCTGAGACTGAAAATATTTTTGCATCTTTTACACCCCGTGGTGTACTGGAGCTTTTTCTTGGAGGGCCAGTTTTCTCATCTCTTTCTCGTTGCTGGTTCAGTGATGTTGTATATGTGCTTTGGCACTGGTTATTTTGGGAATATTTATACCACAAAGACCAGCAAATAGTGTAAATCGCGATCTCCCCCCACCCCCAAGAGAGCCAATTGTTAAACTTTATTAGCATACCACCACCTATATCCCCTTACCATTTATTCTATAAATAGTGTGTTCCTCTAAGTGGTAGGAAGAAAATGTATATAATTTGTGTAAAATACTAACTTAGGGTCCTGAAAAGCTACTGGTCCAAATTTCTCACTTGATTTATATATTCTTCTGATGTATTGTGGCTTCCTTCTGTGGCTCAGATGGTAAAGAATCTGCCTGCAATGCAGATGACCTGGGTTCGATCCCTGGATCAGGAAGATCCCCTGGAGAAGGCAATGGCAGCCCACTCCAGTACTCTTGCCTAGAAAATCCCATGGATGGAGAAGCCTGGTAGGGTGTAGTCCACGAGGTCACTAAGAGTCGGACACGACTGAGCGACTTCACTTTCACTTTTCACGCATTGGAGAAGGAAATGGCAACCCACTCCAGGGTTCTTGCCTGGAGAATCCCAGGGACGAGGGAGCCTGGTGCGCTGCCGTCTATGGGGTCGCACAGAGTCGGACACGACTGAAGCGACTTAGCAGCAGCAGTGAACTACTTATTGGGTTATTTTTAATTATGTAAGTATTTTTAAAAGTCCTTCTTTCAAATGAAGTTATAAGATGCTATGCTGTCAAAGCCAGAAAACCTAATTTTATCTTTCTTTAAGCTTTTGTTTGTTAAATTATCAGTGTAAAATGGCTCCAAAGCAATGTCCTATTCCCAGATTGTTACTGGCAGATACTTAGTATTCTGAAGAGGCCATTCTACTCATCTTCCTTTACTAATCTCAGCTGGCGGTGAGGAGTAGTGTAGCTGGGTAATGAAAGTGAGGTAAAATCATGCCTTTTTACTGAACCAGTCAGTTCTAAAGACAGCATGCGAGGACGATGATGAGCGTAGAAGAGGGGAGAGAATGTGCACAGCGCTGTTGCAGCATGAGGCATTGCTTAGAACCTCCGCTTTGGGAACTCTGCTACCAGTGTTATCTCTGTAATGTGCGTGCTTAGTCGCTCAGTCATGTCCGACTGTTTGCGACCTCGTGGACTGCAGCCCACCAGGCTTCTCTGTCCATGGGGATTTTTCAGGCAAGAATACTGGAGGGGGTTGCCATGTCCTCCTCCAAGGGATCTTCCCAACCCAGGGGTCGAACCCAGGTCTCCCACATTGCAGGTGGATTCTTTACTGTCCGAACCACCGGGAAAGCCTGCTGTTGAATATTCTGAAATGATTCTTCCTCAATGAAATCGAGACATTATGCAGTTTTCAGGGCTTCCCTCATTGCTCAGGTGGCAAAGAATCTGCCTGCAATGCAGGAGACCTGGGTTCAATCCCTGGGTCAGGAAGATCCCCTGGAGAAGGAAATGGCAACCCACTCCAGCATTCTTGCCTAGAGAATCCCATGGACAGAGGAGCCTGGCAGGCTACAGTCCATGGGGTTGCAAGAGTTGGACACAACTTAGTGACTAAACCACCACATGTAGTTTTTAGGATCTTTTATAGTGTTATTCCAGCCTTGCCTCTGCCTCCTTCCCTCCACTTACTCTGAAGGCAGACTCTGTCAGACTCTTTCATGCCTCATTATGTTTTCTTGGAGTGACCCCTTTTTTAATCTTTGACTACTCACGGCCAGTTATTCATCTTAACATTCAACTCAGAACACCACCATTTTTTTTTCCAGAATTTAGACTCTCTTTTGTGATTGCTTAGATTTTCATATAGATTTACATACCCTTTTATAATCATTTTTAATTTAATGAATGCTGTATGTTTGCTCTGTGTGTGTGTGTGTGTACGTGTGTGTGCATTTTCTTCCCATTCCATACACTATAAGCTCTCTTGGACAAGGACTGTGTTTTCCTAATCTTTGTATTCCTGAGATACAATTGCTGTCTTCGAACTTTTTGTAGGACTTAAGTTTTAAAAAAGGTTTCAGAGTAGAATAATATTTGATTTCCTCTCTAACACAGAACCTTCAATAATTACTCCCTATGTCATGATTTGCCTTTTTGTGCTTTTTAGGCAGATACACAGATTGACCGAGAACATCAGAACTTCTATGAGGCATCGCTAGAATATGTCTTTAAAATTCAAGAGGTTCAGGAAAAAAAGAAGTTTGAATTTGTCGAACCGGTAAGATCTATTTTCTGTATAAAATAGTAGCTATAATACATCTTCTAAGCAAAATTTGCAGTTTTTTTCTGTTGACAGTTATGGTTTTTAAAAATAGAGGAGTGTGGGAGAGTATGTAGGTGGAGCATGGAGCATGTTAGGGCAATGAAATAGCCTAATCCATAGAACACTGTAATGGTGGGTACATGTTATTCATTATACATTTTTCAAAACCTGTAGCAGGTACAATACCAAGAGTGAACTGTAATGTAAACTATGAACTTTCATAATAATATGTCAATATTGGGTTATTGTTTTGTAACCAATGTACCACACTGATGCAGGGTGTTAAGAATGGGAGCCTGGGTGGGTAAGGGGGTGTATGTGAATTCTCATTTCTGTTCAGATTTTCTATAAATCTAACACTGCTTTGAAATAGCCTGTTGATTTAAAAAGCCTAAAATTTAACATTAAAGCATGTATATTACATGTACCTATGGGAAAACACCTCACCACTAAAGTGACCCATTTAGCAAAGCTTTAGTTGAAGGGAGAGAAGGTAAGGCCATATTTCTTCCTTTGTTCCACTCTGCTTTCTTACAAGGCGGGGACCTGGCTCACTTTCCAGTGAAGTCATTTATTTTCCTAAGTTGGTGTAAAAAGTAATGGATTCCCTAATGTAAACTGCATTGCAGAAAAGAACAGGTGGCTGGTCTTTATAAACTTACTTCGTTTTCTTGGCATTTTTTCCCAAGTGATACCCTGATATATTACAATATTGCCTAAATAAGCATTTTCATGAGATATCATCTGTGATGAATAAGGGTAAGTTCTATAGTCAAGATGATAGGGTATTGATCATAAAATATATAAGAAATCAAATGTATGATTTAATCCCTCTTTTCTTCCTATGTCAGTTTATTTAAAAAAAAAAAACAAACTACTTATTATGAGGAATAAAATACCCTATTCCTAATTTAGTGGATGATAGGGAGAAGGGAAGATACATTTCAAAATATATTTGGAAATTTTATCTCCTGATGAAACCGATCAGTGTTTACCTAAAGATGATGGGAAACTGGGACAGAGCAGGGTCTAGGAAGAGTCTTAGCCCCTGCCTGTCTCTGTACCCCTGCTTCACTCCTCTCCCTTCAGCCAGAGCCACCTGCCTTGCTGCTGGCCGCTTCGCAAGTTTCCAAGACCAACGCTTCACCTCGAAGGCTTTAAGGGACTTGAGACCACACCACAAGCTCAAGAATTTACCTTTATATAGCTCAGTTGGTAAAGAATCCACCTGCAATGCAAGAGACCCCGGTTCAGTCCCTGGGTTGGGAAGATCCCCTGGAGAAGGGAAAGGCTACCCACTCCAATATTCTGGCCTGGAGAGTTCCATGGACTGTATAGTCCATGGGGTCGCAAAGACTCGAACATGACTGAGCGACTTAGACTGTGATGACAGCCCTGACTCCAAGTTCTGTTTGCCAAACAGTAAGTCCTTAAACCCCCCTAGTTTAAATTGATAGCCTCTTATTTAGCAGATGCTTTGAGGTCTGATAAACTTTTACAGGGCTTTCTGAAACTCAGCTGAGGTTCATGGACATAGGTCAGCCTGACAAGCCCTCATCAAGGAAGATGACTAATTCTTAAAATTCCTACTCCTCTTCTCATGGAGTAGGTCCTGCCTCTCAGTCGTATCATGGATTTTGAAGCCTGTCTCCTTGTTGGCACACTTCCCCCTCTGGCCTGCCTCTTGGGATTTCTGAATTTCAGCTCTTTGTTAGAGTGTTCCCATTAGTTCCGATGGTTTCCCTTCACCCTCCTTCCTTACGTGTTCCCATTCCCTGCGGATACTGTGCTCATCTGCTGTGCGGGTCTTCCTCACGCCTGGAATGATCCTTTCACAGCTGTAGTAACTCTCTCCGCTGAAGAGGCAGGCGTGTAGCCTGTCTCCCCATCCAAGACTCTTTTATAGCCCATCCTGTCTGGGAACAGTGAACCAAACCATTCTGTAAGATGACATCAGGTATATAAGGAAAAGGTTGTAAAATCGTGTGCTCACAGGTCACAGAAGGAATGCTAAGAATTTATGAATCCGTGTGACAATACAGGTAGAGAAGTGGAAACTGTCCTTCAACAGACATGTGTTTTCTCCCTTCCCTCGAGGGCAGCCCATACTGGGATGGTCTGATAAGTCTTCTGTAATGCATGCCTTTCTAGTGACACCACAGTCAAGGTCGATGTTAAATTTGTCCTTCTTCCAAAATATTTTCCTGGCTGCTGGATTTTTCTTATTAGAATGTCTGGCCAAACCAAATAGTACTGTCAGTTTAGTCTCATTCCATTTCCAGCCACAAAGTCTCATCCATGGGATTTTACTTAATTTCCACCCCCGTACTGGGAAGAATAGAAATGGGAGCGCTAGAACATGGGTATGCTACTCTTTAGGTTATACATTTACAAATTAATTTGGAGGGAAAAAGCTCTTAAGATTTCAAAAACCAAGCCCCCAGGAGCTATAAACATAAAAACACATGAGGATACTTTAATATCTTTGAAGGTTATTTCCTGCAGAAATCCAATTCCTGTTGTGTAAAGCTTTATATTGAAGAAATGAAGCAATCTATGCTAGTTTAGCTGAGATTTGTTTAACAAATAAGCATTAGAGTAAAGCAAAATACTTTAGGGATGCGACTTAAACAGATTCTGTGATAGCAAGTAGAAAATATAAATAGTCCTGTTGATTCCCATTAAATAATATTCTTACTTTATGATGATCATTAGAGACGAATTTTCCATGATTTCAATTAATGTCAAGATCCTCCTACAGTTGACCTTTGAACAACACGACTTTGAACTGTGTGGATCCCACTTATATGCGGATGTTTGTCAATAAATACCACAGTCTTGCACAGTCTGCTGATTGGTTGAGTCTGCACATGATGCCACAACTGGTCTGTAAAGTTATCCACAGAGTTCCAAATGGGTGTGTGGGTGTGTGTGTGTGTGTGTGCACACACGCACATGAGCATATAGGCATCCTTAATTCCCACATTGTCAACTTGTCCTTATGATAAAATGTCTACAGAATATTCAGGTGGTACCAGGAAAAGGTGTTCCTACAGCTTTATTATTCTTAGGAAAATCTGGGTCTAATATATGGAAAAAGAGGAGAATTTATATATTTTTTTATAAATTACTGTTTTTGAGGTATACAGAAAGCTAGCTTTTTAAACTCAGTTCTGCATTAGCTATATGATTTTAATGACCTTTTCCCCCTGTTTATCATATTTTATTTGGAATGTGATGGTAGCTAATTGATGATCTCTAGACTCACACTACTCAGTGTGGTAGCAACAAGTCATACTTATGTATGACTATCAAACCCATGAAATGAGACTAGTGTAGATTAAGGTGTGCTCCAGACCTGAAATACACATTAGGTTGCAAAGGCTTAGTACAAAAAAGAAAGCCTTAAAAAAAAAAAAGAAAGCCTTTCTTTTTTAAAGAAATATCATTAAATCCTCTTTTATATTGATTACATGTTGAAATGATAATCTTTTGAAATACCATATAAAATATTAAATTTCACTTGGTTTAAGTTTCTTGTGACTACTAGAAAATCAAAATTTTCACCTTAGTTTGCATTTGTGGTTTGTGTTATATTTCTTTCCAGCAGTGCTAGACTGTATCCTTTCAAATTTGCCAACAAGATACGTGAATTTAGATCTGTAATGGAGGAAAAGAGATCAGACAGGGAGAAATATGATTTCCTGATCAGACAGCGAGAAATATGATTTCCGGATTGTAAGATCCTCCTAATTCTCAGAGTTGCCCAGATTTTATGAGAATTTTGAGGGATTAGGAGAAAAACCTTCAGAAGTAGCTGAACATCAACAGCCTACATAAGACAGTTGAATGCAGTGTCTCAAAAGTCTGTTATGGAACATGAAGTTTGTGGCTCAGAGAACCGAAATAATCTTTTTATAACTTAACTCCCTTTTGGTTCATTCAACTGCAGTTGCTGTATGTTTTGATTGCATCCTGCAAGCGTGCTTAGTTGGGACTAGTGTTTTGTGAGCAAAACACCACTGTGTGTCCTGTGTCTTCTGCATTCTCCCATGTGAATCCCACCATGGCTTTATTAGTAGTAGTTTTTATCCTTCAAGATGAGGAACTTAAGTCACAGAAAGACTATTAGATATAAACTAAAGCATGCTGCTTTTAATACTCATCCCTTAGACTGCTAAATTTAATTTTAAATCATTTTCTGAAGTAAATCTCAGGTAATTTACTTAACATGCTTTAGCTGTTTAGCTTATTATATCATGAAGTATACTTATAAAATACTTTTTAGGTTTTCTAATAGATGTGAATAATTTTGAAACTGAACAACTACTTGCTAAGTTAGAAAGGTCTATCAGATAGTATGTAGACTTTCTGGTCCTGAAAGCAAAAGATTTTGTGTTCATTTTCAATATAATTGGTTAAGCTTAGTATAGAAAATTTAGAGTAGATTAAAGTGAGAAAAGAAGACAGTATCATTTAAAAAAAAAAAGACATTGTAGGACTAAAAGTTAAATTTCTATTCTGCTGAAAATCTAAGTGCAGTCATTCTATCAAAATGAAACAATAAAGCTCTCCTCAGGTTGCATACATTTAAATAAAAACTTGGTCTTTGGATTTAGTTCTAAGTACTGTTACTGAAAGTTTGAAGTTTGCAGTGACTGATTAGACCGTGAAGAATTTTGGAGAAGTCAGAAAAATGCATTCTATCTATTTAACTGACTCATCTCTTATACTTCATTTTAGAAATCCATCATGTAAAGGCCTGGTCTAAACATAGCTTCTGCTGGACTTTTATCACGTTGATGGCCACATTACCTACTTTGTTCCCATTTAGTTGAAAAGATAAGCTGTTGTTTATTGCCTTGTTTCTTTACCAAAGAAGTTTCACCTCTGTCTAGTTCATCTGAATTCCATCCCCTTGAAATATTGGAAATTCATCTTTAGGAACTCCAGTGAGTCTTCACTGCTGAGGCAATATATAGCTATGACTTCAGAAAGTTTTGGCTTTTTAAATTAATTGAATCTGTGTTCATATCTGTTCATTCATTCATTCATTTGTTCTTCCATAATTTTTTCGTTGACTTCCGTGGTGGTCCAGTGGTTAAGAACGCACCTGCCAGTGCAGGGGACATGGGTTCAGTCTCTGCTCTGGGAGATCCCACGGGCCATGGGGCAACTAAGCCCGGGCACCAGAGTTGCTGAGCCCGTGAGTCTAGAGCTGGCGCCCTGCAGTGAGAGGAGCCGCCACCGTGAGAACCCTGCACACCGACACAGAGTAATAGACTGGGAAAGACCAGAGCGCTCGTCAAGAGCGCTGGAGACACCAAGGGGACGGTTCATGCAAAGATGGGCTCAACAGAGGACAGGAAAGGCGAGGACCTGACAGAAGCAGAAGAGATTAAGAAGAGATGTCAAGAATACACAGAAGAACTGTGCGTAAAAGGACTTAATGACCAGATAACCACGATGCTGTGGTCATTCACCTAGAGCCAGACATCCTGGAATGTGAAGTCAAGTGGGCCTTAGAAAGCATCACTACGAACAAAGCTAGTGGAGGTGATGGAATTCCAGTTGAGCTATTTCAAATCGTGAAAGACGATGCTGTGAAAGTGCTGCTCTCAATATGCCAGCAAATTTGGAAAACTCAGCAGTGGCCACAGGACTGGAAAAGGTCGGTTTTCATTCCAATCCCAAAGAAAGGCAATGCCAAAGAATGTTCAAACTACCACACAATTGCACTCATCTCACACGCTAACAAAGTAATGCTCAAAATTCTCCACGCCAGGCTTCAACAGTATGTGAACTGAGAAGTTGCAGATGTACAAGCTAAGTTTAGAAAAGGCAGAGGAATCAGAGATCAAATTCCCAACATCCGTTGGATCATCGAAAAAGCAAGAGAGTTCCAGAAAAACATCTACTTCTACTTTATTGACTATGCCAAAGCCTTTGACTGTGTGGATCACAACAAACTGTGGAAAATTCTTTAAGAGATGGGAATACCAGACTACCTGACCTGCCTCCTGAGAAATCTGTATGCAGGACAAGAAGCAACAGTTAGAACCAGAAATGAACAACAGACTGGTTCCAAATTAGGAAAGGAATATGTTAAGGCTGTATATTGTCACTCTGCTTATTTAACTTATATGCAGAGTACATCATATGAAATACCAGGCTGGATGAAGGACAAGCTGGAATCCAGATTGCCAGGAAAAATATCAACAACTTCAGATATGTAGTTGCTAACACTCCACTGGCAGAAAGCGAAGAGGAACTAAATAGCCTATTGATGAAGGTGAAAGAAGAGAGTGAAAAAGCTGGCTTAAAACTCAACATTCAAAAAACGTAGATCATGGCATCCGGTCCCATCACTTCATGGCAAATAGATGAGGAGAAAGTGGAACTGGTGACAGATTTTATTTTTTTGAACTTCAAAATCACTGCAGATGGTGACTGCAGCCATGAAAATAAAAAATGCTTGCTCCTTGAAAGAAAAGCTATGACAAACCTATACAGCGTGTTAAAGAGCAGAGACATCACTTTGCTGACTAAGGTCCATCTAGTCAAAGCTATGCTGTTTCCAGTAGTTGTGAACAGATGTGAGAGTTGGACCATAAAGAAAGCTGAGTGCCAAAGAATTGATGCTTTTGAACTGTGGTGTTGGAGAAGACTCCTGAAAGTCCCTTGGCCTGCAAGGAGATCCAACCAGTCCATCCTAAAGGAAATCAACTCTGAATATGCATTGAAAGGACTGATGCTGAAGCTCCAATACTTTGGCCACCTGATGTGAAGAGCCAACTCATTGGAAAAGACCCTGATGCTGGGAAAGATTGAGGGCAAGAGAAGAAGGGGGTGGCAGAGGATGAGATGGTCGGATGGCATCACTGACTCAGTGAGCATGAGTTTCTGGAAACTGCAGGAGATGGTGAAGGACAGGGAAGCCTGACGTGCTGCTGTTCTTGAGGTCGCAGAGTCAGACAGGACGTAGTGACTTTGCAACAATACAACTTCTCTCATTATTACCCTCTTTGACAAGTTGTCCCCCTGTGCCACACTGACTGACCACTTTCCATCCATGAATCTTTTTTCTTCAGTTTTCTCATTCATTGCATTAGATTCTGATACGTTTTCATTCCCATTCAATCCATATATTAGACTTAAAGCACTGTGTGGTCATTCAGAAGCTATCCCTTGCGATTTTCATCTTTGTTCTCCTCCAAGTAAAGAATAGCAGAGACCGCAGGATTATCTTGTAGGCCAGATGTGTATACAGGATGAAAATTTCTGCCTTGCCTGTGCTCTCGTTCTCCAGTCTTCCTGGAGATTTCAGTGGCCAGATGTAGATGCCTGTATAAGGCTTTGATCTCTTTTAGCACGTTACGATGCTCTGTTCATAAGAAGTGCTTGTATGTTTTAAACACAGTCTTATTGGGATGTAATGCACATCCTCTGCAGCTCACCCAGTTTTGATTAGTGTTTGTCTGTGGTGTGAGGTGGGTGTCCAACTCCATTCTTTTCCCTGTGGCTCTTCAGTGGTCTAAGTTCTTTGTTGTAAAGTCCATTCTTTACTCATTGTATGGTCTTGGCACCCTTGTTGAAAAGATGTTGGCCGTAGATATATGGGTTTATTTCTAGACTCTCAATTCTCTTCCGTGGATTTGTAAGTCTGTCCTTGTTCCAGTGTCACACTGTGTTCATTATTCCATTTCTGCCCAGTTTGGGCATCAGTCATCTGAAATTCCTGGAATCACTCCAGATTGCTCCAGAGGTCTGCCCCTCACTTCCATGCCACTCCCAACCCCTTTTTTCACTTTTCTCTGCTATTCACAGTTTTACTGGTAACTGTGGGCCCTTAAGGCTTGAAGTGAAAGTCACTCAGTCGTGTCCGACTCTTTGTGACCCCATGGACCATACAGTCCATGGGATTCTCCAGGCCAGAATACTGGAGTGGGTAGCCGTTCCCTTCTCCAGGGGATCTTCCCAACCCAGGGTCCGAACCCAGGTCTCCTGCATTGCAGGCAGATTCTTTACCAGCTGAGCCAGAAGGGAAGCCCAAGAATACTGGAGTGAGTAGCCTGTCCCTTCTCCAGGGGATCTTCCTGACCCAGGAATCGAATTGGGGTCTCCTGCACCGCAGGTAGATTCTTTACCAACTAAGCTGTGACCTGGTGATTATAATCAGCTGAGAAATTATGAATAAGCTATTCCTTTGCTGATTTGTTATGGGTTTTGCTAAATGATTATTCATCTATAAATGCAGTATCAGCTTTTACATTTGGTCAGTTTGTTGCAGTGGCGAGGTAAATTGATTCTAAAACCCTTGGGAATGATAAAGTGCTATATGAGGTTTTCCTGATGGTACAAATGCCTTTCTTAATATTAAAACCTAATCTACCTACTGACTTATTGTTATTGACATTATCATTTTAAAAGTCAGGTTTACTTTAAGGTAAGCTGAGGCAATAGTCTTTTCCCGACCACTCCACCCACCCAGGCACACTGAACATAGAAAGTGACACAGGGGAAATGCAGTTCCTAAAGGCTGTCAGGCTGTCCTGTTAAGTTTCCCTGATTTAGCCTCATGGAATTTGTTAAGGATAAACTGAACTAAACATTTAACTTTGCCACCACCTATAGGCAATTATGTCATACATGCTGTCTTGATTAAACTCTCTCAATGCTACTTCCAGAGTAGATGTGGAACAAAAGTAGAAGGTGGTTAATTCTTTGTATATAATTTTTCTCTACCTCCTAAAGAATTGTCCTTTCCTTAGTGGGTGCTCAGCATGCACTGTGAGGTTAAAAACCATACTTGTTTACTACTAAGCAAATCTGAATTTTACCAGAAGTTGCCAGTAGGAAATGGATCTCAGGGAATTGGGTGTTTTATAGGAATATTTATTGCAGATGTTCTTAAAGTATCTCCTTTGTTAGTTGATACCCAGTTCCTAGTAAGACAGTAGAGACATTAGGAAATTAAACAGTATTATTTGCAACAAATTCATAACCACTATGCAAGTATTTAGAAGGCGACTGTTGCCTAAGGATATACTTCAAAGGTATTTTCTTATTTTGTCTCTGAAAATCTCTGAATTTACATATCTATGCCATGGTTAATTAAAGGTTTTTTAATCCTATTTTAAGATAGAGTTCTTTTAAATTAGGTCACAACATGTGCAGACTATATATCTTAAATTATTGAATAATTTAACAAATGTATGTAGCATCCTTTTAATAAAGGGTAATCTATTAAATGTTTAGTTTCCCTAATAATTATTAGTTGATATAAAATTGACAGCATAAAATAATTCTAAAATTACAGACGGTATATTTTGACACATCATCAGGAACTGTTGAACAAATAAAGAAAATTCTTTAAAATGTAACAACTTAACACCAATTTGAAAGTATACGCTTTCCAAAATGTGTATGATTTTGTAAGAAGTTGACTTGTTTAGGAAGAGAAGCATTAGATCATTGCAGAACCATTATTTAACTGTTGGAAATCATAACACACATACCAACTGATGCTTGACTGAATCCTCCTTCTTCTCCAGACAGAGGAAATGACAGGATGTTATTCACATATGAAAATGGTTTCAAATTGTGTTTCTTTCCTCATATAAAATAATAGTTTGCAGACATATTATGCTGTTTGAATTAGAAAAACATTAGCATCTTCTCAAAAGTATTTTCTAACTTTATTGTAGGAAGAAGTTGTGGAAGAGATTGAATTGGTAGACATGTATATGGAATAAAATACCAGGAAATTAAATGAAAAAAATTAAATAAATTATTTTTCAGTTGTAACATTTCATATAAATCACCGTGTCCTATAACTCTATGGACAGCTGCTCTTACTTTACAAATAAAAACATCATAAATAAGTGCATATGAATGTGGGATTAGAAAGCTAGGACCATAGAAACTGTGCTTTTCCAAAGAAAATTGTAATCTAACTCTTATATGAAAAGATCTGCATGTAGCTCCATGTTTTTTGCTCAACTCTTCCTTCTTTTTTGAGTTCTTCCTGCTGCTTGCTAAGCTATTGTCTGTTTATTACATAAGCCAATACTGCCACCTTGTGATCTTTTCCTGAATTTCACCTGGGCATCCTTATTCCTTCTCTCTGGGTGCTTCTTATTTCTCGCTTACTGGTTTAGTAGTCCTCACATCTGCACATTTTTGATCTCCAACTTCTGGTTAGAATCTCTTCTAGGGTTAGTTAGTTAGTTGCTGTTAGTCATTCAGTCATGCCCAACTCTTTCTGACCCCATGGACTGTATAGCCCGACAGATTCGTCTGTCCATAGGATTCTCCAGGCAAGAATCCTGGAGTGGGTAGCCATTCCCTTCTCCAGGGGATCTTCCCGATCCAAGGATCAAACCAGGGTCTCCTACATTACAGGGAGATTCTTTACCATCTGAGCCACCAGGGAAGCCTGTTACCCCTTGGACCTAACAGAAGCAGAAGAGACCAAGAAGAGGTGGCAAGAATACACAGAAGAACTATACAAAAAAGATTTTCATGACGCAGATAACCATGGTGGTGTGATCAGTAACCTAGAGCCAGCCATCCTGGAATTCAAAGTCAAGTGGGCCTTAGGAAACATCACTACAAACAAAGCTAGTGGAGGTGTTGGAATTCCAGTTGAGGTATTTCAAATCCTAAAAGATGATGCTGTGAAAGTGCTGCACTCAATATGCCAGCAAATTTGGAAAACTCAGCAGTGGCCACAGGACTGGAAAAGGTCAGTTTTCATTCCAATCCCAAAGAAAGGCAATGCCAAAGAATATTCAAACTACCGCACAATTGCACTCATCTCACACACTAGCAAAGTAATGCTCAATATTCTCCAAGCCAGACTTCAACAGTATGTGAACCATGAACTTTTAGATGTTCAGGCTGGTTTTAGAAAAGGCAGAGGAACCAGACATCAAATTGCCAACATCCATTGGATCATCGAAAAAGCAAGAGAATTCCAGAAAAAAACATCTACTACTGCTTTTTTGACTACACCAAAGCCTTTGACTGTGTGAATCACAACAAACTGTGGAAAATTCTTCAAGAGATGGGAATACCAGACCACCTGACCTGCCTCCTGAGAAACCTGTATTCAGGTCAAGAAGCAACAGTTAGAACTGGACATGAAACAACAGACTGGTTCCAATTCAGAAAAGGAATACGTCAAGGCTGTGTATTGTCACCCTGCTTATTTAACTTTTATGCAAAGAGTACATCATGAGAAAAGCAGGAATCAAGGTTGCCAGGAGAAATATCAATAACCTCAGATATGCAGATGACACTACCCTTAGAGCAGAAAGTGAAGGAGAACTAAAGAGCCTCTTGATGAAAGTGAAAGAGGAGAGTGAAAAAGTTGGCTTAAAGCTCAACATTCAGAAAACTAAGACTGTGGCATCTGGCCCCATCACTTCATGGCAAATTGATGGAAAAATAATGGAAACAGTGTCAGACTTTATTTTGGGGGGCTCCAAAATCACTGCAGATGGTGACTGCAGCCATGAAATTAAAAGACGCTTTCTCCTTGAAAGAAAATTATGAACAACCTAGACAGCATATTAAAAAGCAGAGACATTACTTTACCAACAAAGGTCCAGCCAGTCAAAGCTATGGTTTTTCCAGTAGTCACATATGGATGTGAGAGTTGCACTATAAAGAAAGCTGAGCAACGAAGAATTGATGCTTTTGAACTGTGGTATTGGAGAAGACTCTTGAGAGTCCCTTGGACTGCAAGGAGATCCAACCAATCCATCCTAAAGGAGATCAGTCCTGAATATTCATTGGAAGGACTGATGTTGAAGCTGAAACTCCAATACTTCAGCCACCTGATGCGAAGAGCTGACTCACTTGAAATGACCCTGATGCTGGGAAAGATTGAAGGCGGGAGGAGAAGGGGACAACAAAGGATGAGATGGTTGGATGACATCACCGACTCAATGGACGTGAGTTTGAGTAAACTCCGGGAGTTGATGGTGAACAGGGAAGCTTGGTGTGCTGCAGTCCATGGGTTCACAACGAGCTGGACATGACTGAGTGACTGAACTGAACTGTGTTATTTTCATCTTTATCCCCATTAATTCTCTCCTGGATATTTTGTCAGTGCATTTGAAGAGTAGTTAACATGACAACTGTCCATGACAAGACCTAACAGTTAAACCACGTCTACCAAAAAGGAAGTAAAAATTAGCTACCGTGGCTTCTGTTTCATATCCATAATTCTGTTGCCTACTTAGCTAAGGAGATTCAAAACTTACTAGCTTGAGGAATTAGAATGAAATATAATTTCTCTAATTTATTATATTTGACGATCATGCTTTTAAAAAAACCACATCTTTATGGTTTACTTTTTATCTTTTTATTTTTGCAGCTTTTATCATTCCTTCAGGGTCTATTTACTTTTTACCACGAGGGATATGAACTTGCCCAGGAATTTGCACCATATAAACAACAGCTGCAGTTCAACTTGCAGAATGTAAGACTATACCTGTTCTTACTGCCTCTTCTTAGTGAATCAGATGATCCCAGGGCAACTGAGTTTACAGCCAAGCTGAACTTTGGAGTCTTTCAAAAACCTATCTGAGTACAATAAAGCCTCACTCATTTAGAAAAACCACTTAATAAATTTATTAATTTTTTAAATAAGAGCTAATCTTATGTTATAAAAATGTATACTAGCAAATTTCATGAAAATGAAAATATCTGAGTGCAGAAACCATGGAAGCTGTTCCCTTTATCTAGTGTTTTCATTATTTTACTGCATGACCCTAGGCGTGTCATATTTCCTGAGAGGGCAGTATTTCTATATTTGTGGAAGGAACTTTCACAATGGACTTTCATGCTCTGTCCCTTTCCTCCCTGAAGCTGTTTATTTTATAGCTGATATTTACTGTTTTCTAAAAATAAATTTAAATGTGGCTTTCAAGCATCCATAAAAGCTGCTTTAAAGCTTCAGGGAGAATTATTTAAAACATCCTATCTATTTCTGGGGGAGTTTATTTTGTAAAGTTGTCCAGTAAATCCTTTTAATATTTGATTGCAAAGTTATACGAATTCTGATTTATATATACTGAATACCAGTTACACTTTTAAAAAGTTAGCCAGTCGATTCTACATTATCAAATATGTTGTTCAGTTGCTAAGTCATGTCTGGACTCTTTGCAGCCTCCTGGACTGCAGCACACCAGGCTTCCCTGTCTTTTCAGTATCTCCCGGAGTTTGCTCAAGCTCATGTCCATTGAATCGATGATGCCAATAACAAAATCTCAATTACTGAGGATTTTGTGTAAATGAAAAGTTATTTCTGAAACCATGTCTGGTACTCTGTAGCTAAAATAATTTGTGAAGGTTTCACTTAATTTTCTATGAAAAGCATGCCTTTCATTCCTTACCTGATTTTTGCCGTTGTAAAGATGTTCAGCAAATAAAAAGATGGGGTTGGAGCATACTATGAAAAATAAGTAATTGGATTTATTCTACCTGTGTTTTGCATTTAGCTTTTTATTTAACCTAGATTTTCTCACAGAATCAATTTCACATGCAATTCATTCCATTGTTTTTCAATATGGAATGCATTTGGGCTTTCTCAGTAAATATTAAAAGGAAAAATTATAAACCCCAAGTATTTTTATTATTTCCATATTAAATTCAATTGCAGTAAGATTCCTGGGATTTGAGAACAAGAGACAGGTAAAGTATTGGAAAAAATTCAGATCCTTACGTTTAAAAGGGAAAAATCAGCAAAAGTGGCAATTACGAAAACTTTCCTAACTTTACTTTGAAATTCAGATTTTTTATTAGGGGCCGTAACAAAATGGTAATCATCACTGCCTTACAGATTGGCGATTATTCTTATGTTTCCAAGTGCATATTGTTGAGATAATGTGATCTGAATGCAGAATTGATTTTCATAGAGAAAAGCCGTATGCTTTCTATATCTTCCCTTAAGTAAACTTGCTATGATGTAAGTAAATTAGTTCCTACAATAGAAAACGTTAGAAATTGGAAACCTATTCACTTTTATGTGTTAATTTATGCATTGACCTCTTGATAACTATGTTAGGATTTTGGGAAAACAAGGTAAGTGTTATTTCTTCAAACAGGTGTTTGGAATAAAAATGAACCTTTTTCTTGATAAGTGCCACATATATCAAAACTATGTGAATTTATTTTAACCCTCAAAACAAATTAAGTTGCTGTGTATCTGCTTTTTTTATCTTAGGTATTATGGGATATAAAATGCTAATTTAATTAATATTTTGTATTTGTAAAGTGTTAAGTGGGAAATTGTATAAAACACACATATACACAGATTTAAAGAGAAACATGCAGAAGGTCATTCAGAAAAGTTTCACTAAAGCAATTCAAAATTAGAGCACAGGATTCAATGTAGATGTTGGTGGATATGGTGAACAAACATCAGGGTTATCCTGTGCACCATTTGTAGTTTTGAAACCTTAGGCTGGGTGTTCCTCAAAACTGGCAGAAAACACTGAATGAAACTGTTGTTTCTATTCACTAAAGACGAGGAATAATTTTGAAAGTACTCGGCAAGAGGTAGAGCGACTGATGCAGAGGATGAAATCTGCCAATCAAGATTACAGGCCACCCAGCCAGTGGACAATGGAAGGCTACTTGTATGTCCAGGAGAAACGTGAGTTGCAAAGACGTAAATTAATGTCTCTTAAGATTAACATTCTGTTTCTATGAGACGTGAGTCGGTTACTTGCTTTTCCTTCAAGAAGGAAGACTGAAATTACTAACAGCTTTATCATATATGGTCTGCTTGGCCAGCGACTATCATTGAATGTGGAAGTTTTTCCACTTTTCACCATTGGATTCTCTAAGCTGATATGTTGTTGAACTTGGAAGTTAGAATTTTCATGATGCTACCATAGCATGAGTTCAGTTTTAGAATTTAAGTATGGTGTCTGGTCTCAGTGCAAAGTTTCATGGAGAATGAAAACCCAAAGTCTTTATCAGGTGAATCATCTTGGTGACTTTGATAGTGGTTTTCCCCTTCAGCAGTATTATTTCATTTAATTCCGTGCTGTGATGGTTTTCAGGAGTAAAACTGGCAATTACGTAACATCAAACTGGCACTATTTACTTCCTGGTGTTGGGCAATAAGCTTCAGATCCAACAGAGCACTATTATAATTGCCTCACACTGAGAAAGATTTTCTCACAAAAGTTAATAAAAGCCATTCAAACTTGTATAACTAGGGTCCTTTTTTGTCATTAAGTGGAACCAGTGATTAAATTAACTCTCTGTTTCAAACCAGAATGCCCTAAAGCACTCTCTTACTCTTTGTGTTGAAGGAACAGTTGTTTGCCTTTCCAGGGCATCATGGGCCAGGGTCTTCGTAAAAGACAGAATCACGTGCGTGGATTGTGCAGTAATCTCAGATTGCTCTAAAAATTGTGAAATGGCTATTCTCACTTTCTGTAGTTTTTCTCACGTGTGGACTTGAAGATGACACGGAATAGCATTGCCCTGTCTCCCCATCTCTAGACAATAGATCAGGGTAGTTGTCTTGAAGACATTATAGCTAAAGGATTTGAGATGTGGAAGCCGTAGATGTTGAGCTGTAGATGTTGACTGAAAGTTTTTTGGGCATAATGCAAAATGATGACTAATATACCAACATAGTTTATATTTGACATGATCAGATGATGCTCATTTGTTCCTTAACAGTACACAAGCAGATAATAATCTTGGCAAACATTTATTACTACATTGGTCATAGTGGGCTGCTGGCTCAGGGGATCTGGTTTCAGGATTTTGTCTCTCATAGCTATCCACCTTGACCAGTCGACTCTTTTCAGATGTTAAGATGCTAGATCTAATGTCCTGCCTCTATAGCCTATAATTAAAATATAATAAATAGGTTTTACCAAAATTTCATGAAAAAAGACCAATTCATTGATCATATATACAGAGTACATGGGTTTGACTCAGCACCCTAAGAAAGATTCTGCATACTGAATAGTTTTTCCATATTTGAGAGCCTCAGTGTGAGGGTATATGGAGAGGAGCTTACACTGTGCCTAGTGAGGAATTTGTGGATAGTGAGGCTTGTCAAATCTGCATCTGGTAGAGTAGGTTTCATCCTCTTGCCTAAAGATTTTTTATTCATTACAGCTCAGCAATACTTTGTTTCTTGAGGTCCCCCTCACCCCTATTGTTAGCACAGTTGTTAAAATCATTGTGGGTATACAGTATCATGTTCTAATCAAAAAAGCTTTGGATTACCTAGCAAAATTCTTGTATGCATAATCTTCACATATGTCCTGGTCAGTTACTACTTGATAGTCCATCCATTGGATGGTGGCAAGGTTTGCTTACCTATTCCCCAGCTGTTGGTGGACATTTGGATCATACTAAAAGCATAAGCCCTTTAATAATCTGGGGTCTGGATGCATGGACAGAATGCAGTGTTTTATGCACCTGTCTGATGTTGATATCTTTTATTCTCAGATACCTGACTTCTTCTCTGGGTCAGTCTAAAATGATCATATAGCCCTTTGTGGCACTGACCTTTTCTCTGAGAGTTCGTATGCCTCTAACATCTGCTTTTAGGCTACAGAATGCAGGTAAATCTTCAATTCCAGTGTCTCTGTAGCCTGGGACCAAATCTGTCTGTCTGTCTCCTTAATAACCTGTAAACCCGTACCTTCTCTCCATCTCCATAGTCTTGCAATAGCCTCCTTACTGTTCTTTTTTTGCCCCCAGGCTTGTCAACCTCAGTCCATTCTCAGAGAGCTTCCAGCGGCTTCCTCTGCAGTGCTTGCTTGATTGTGCCTCTCCTGTGATGGCCATGGTCAGGCATGGCATTCAGGGCGCCCCTCTGTTTGTAGCATTCTCCCTTATGACATTCTTCCTGTTCCCAGGACAGCGTCCATCTCCATTTTACTCTATATCTGCCTGTGTTGTTTTTATAGCTTTAGTGAGGCACCCTTGGCATGCAATAAATTGCACATATTTAAAATGTACAGTTTGATCAATTTTGTCACATGTATCCACCTATGAAGCTATCACCACAGTCAACATAATAGATGTATTCATCACTCTCAAAAGTGTTATTTTGCCTCACTGTAATCCCTCACTCCTTTCATTCCCACTTACCATCCTCCCTTCTTCCCTTTGCCTAGGGATTTAAAAAGGAAAATGAATGGGATTATATGCTTTGGAATTATTTTTCTGTGAGAAAAAAGTACTCAAAGCCCCTTTCTTCTTGGAATCTTTGAGAGCATTTATAGTAAGAAAATCTGACCATTTCACTGAGACACATTGATTGTGCTCTTGCGATCACTGAGTAAGTCCTGTGGAGAACAGAAAATGAGACAAAGAATATGGCTCCAAGATGTTTATTCAATTGTGGGAGGTACAAGACAGATAGACCTACACAACTAGCAACCAGTGATCAATAGTAAATATCAGAGCTGTAAACTGATTGATAAATGGAGATGGGTGTAATGGGATGGTAGCAAATTATTGCTATTTAGACACAGCACTCCACTTCATCTGGATATGTGGTTTGTATGTTGCCCACCTCCAGATATACAGTGGATTGCATTCTGGTAGATTCCAGTTTAAACAGGAAGAGCATGGAGTCCAGAGTCAGATAGAATTTTATTGGAATTTTATGCCACCTGTTAACTAGGTGATTCTGAGTAGACAACTTTCTGAGCTCAGTCTCCTCATTTATAAAAGAGGGATATTTATATCTATCTCACCATAATAACGTTGTAAGAATTAGAGATAATGTATATAGAATATCTCTGTTATCAGTAGTGATGCATAGTAATTCCACCGTACTTCCAGGAGCCCTTGCTATTCCATACAATTTGTATTTATCTCATTTAATTCTTAAAACAACTCCTGAGAAGTATCTTTCCTCTAAAAAAAAAACTCCAACCACATGCCCTCTTAATGAAGAAAGCAGCACCATCTGTCGCTCTTAAGCTTTATTTTCTTTATGTAAAATGCTCTTTATAATGTCAGACTTTGAAAGTTTCTAGATAAAATGTTGACACTTAGTAGGTATCCAGTGAATGTTAATTCCCTCCCAATCTACAGACATCATCTCAGCAACCTCACATGATCACTGGATAAGATAATTAAACTTGTTTTGGTTTGCAACTTCAGAGCTGTAATAAATTTTATTTTCCCAGGCTTTTTTTTTTAGGGACTTCAGAATCACTTGCCTAAGAACATCTGCCCTGGCCTGGTGCCAAGCAACTTTAAAGAAAGCAGCATGTGTGTGCAGCACACTTGAAAACCAAATGCATGGGGTTCTGAAGTTAAAATAGAGGCAGGATGAAACATCTTGGGTCTAATATGTCATCAGAGTGTTGCAGCAGCTTTATTTAAAAATTATAGTTAATATTGCTTCATAAATTGCTTCCTAAGTAGTAAAGTCACTATAAGGATTTCTATCCAGCCAGTTTCCACTAATCAACTCTAAGCCTTTAAGTATTTTACTCCACATGTAACAGAGTTATCAACAAGTATTATTAAGTATTACAGTATAAAATAGTCCCCAAACAAATTGAAGTTAATTGCAGTAATCTTTTGTGATTACCAAGTATATAGCTGCACCCCATAATTTTAAAGTCTGGAGTGGTTTAAGTATAATTCAAACGGCTCATGAAACACTTTTCTCAGGAGGGATATTTTCACAATTCGGTTTCTTGGTTTTGAATACGTTGTTATAAAACCCAGCCAGCAATAGCATTGTATATAATTGTTGCTAGAGCGATCCAGGTGTTAATCCAGATAGGACCCTGTGTGGAGATGCTTTCGGAAACAAGCTCCACTTTCAGCCCTCTCAGTCCACTGGGGCATTTGGGTGCAGATAATTGGCTGCCCTGCCGGAAAGATGAAGTCTTCTTGAGTCATGAAATAATTGAACTTGTGATGCATCCCTTTGCGCTGGTGAAGCAGCATTAGCCAGTTCTTAAGGAGAACACTGGATGACAAAGTGGTGAGCAGCGGGAAAGGGTTGCCTACCCCAGCGAGCTTATATTTATGGAGAAAAAGAAAGTGAACACTATACATGCATGCATGCTAAGTTGCTTCAGTTGTGTTTGACTCTTTGGACCGTAGCCCACCAGGCTCCTCTGTCCATGGGATTCTCCAGGCAAGAATACTGGAGTGGGTTGCCTTTCCCTTCTCCAGGGGATCTTCCCAACCCAGGGATCAAACCCAGGTCTCCTGCATTGCAGGCGGATTCTTTACCGTCTGAGACACCAAGGAAACCCTTCATTTTAAAGAGAGATTTGAATTTAATTTTTTCAGATTAGCATTAAAAGGGAACAGCTCTGTGGTCAGTAAAGTCTTAGAGAAAGATGAATAATTCATTCCTTCATTCATCAAATCTTTATTGAGGAGCAACTATGTCTGACTCTCTTCTATGGATTAAGAATATGCTATTCTACAGAACATCACTTGTTCCTTCTCTCATAGAGCTTTAGATTCTAGTGATGGACGCAGACAGTAAATAGGATGAATTAGTAAAGTGTTGATCATATACGTGTTAACTGCTGAGAAGAAAGTAAAGCAAAAAAAAAAAATAGAGATAAGAAATGAAATGCCATGGTGAAGGTGTTGTGATATTAGCTATCTCTACAGAAAGGGCCGTATTATAAAGGTGACATTTAGGAAAAAACCTGGAGGAAGTGATAGTGTAAGTCATGCAGGCATCTGAAGGAAGAGTCATCCTGTGAGTGGAAATGCCCTGGGGTAGAAATGCATTCACCATGTTCAGAGACCAGCAGGGCCCAGTGTAACTAGCATAGAGTGTAGGCAAAGGGCAGTAAGACCAATAACATCCTTATATCCAGATCATTCGGAGCCTTCGGATTATATCTGGGGTGATGTGGGAAATGACCGGTGAGTTTTGAACAAAAGGCTGAAGTGACCTGGCTGCATTTTTAGCAGGGTATTTCTGGCAGTTTCGAAAATAGACCACAAAGGAAGATGTAAGGAGACCTGTTATAGCACCTCAGGCTGTTCCTTCTCATCCTTCCCACACCCATGGGTAAACCACATTCACAGACAAGATAACTGAAGTTGAGATCTAAAGTAACTCTTGAGTTTACCAAGTACGTGGCAGAGCTGCAAATTAAGCCAAGTTGTCTGGTTGCAAGACACTCTACCCTACAGCACTCTAGCTCCAGACTGGCCTTTCTCACTCACAGTAAGCATTCCTGACTTGCATGGTCTATGGAAATCCTCAGTTGTACTTCATAGCATCGAAAACTGTGCAATCTTAGGTACATCTCATATATTAACAGTCTGTATTGTTTGTTTCCTTTCATTAGGACCTCTTGGTTTTACATGGATCAAACATTATTGTACATATGATAAGGGAAGTAAAACTTTTACAATGAGTGTTTCAGAAATGAAATCCAGTGGGAAAATGGTGAGTCATTTTTTTCTATTGTTTTTTAACTGAACTTGTTCTTTAAGTAATGGAAATAAAAAACAAAAATCATGTGCGCTTGTTTTTCTAATAAACATGTTCACAATTTTTAAAAACTGAAAAGTCACAAAATTTTTCTCTCACTTTAAATGACCTTGGTGACTTAAAAAGAACAACCAGTACTT
The DNA here is from genome assembly GCF_054371585.1 of Giraffa tippelskirchi. Classification (NCBI taxonomy): domain Eukaryota; kingdom Metazoa; phylum Chordata; class Mammalia; order Artiodactyla; family Giraffidae; genus Giraffa; species Giraffa tippelskirchi. Next base: position 85,400,699 of record NC_137285.1, on the reverse strand, counting down.
CTCTTTCACTTTGGCCGTGACTCTTTATAAGCAGTTACGTTACATGTCCGTACACCTTGGTGGATGGCACCTCACGTCCCTGGCTGCAGGGTTGTTTGTGTTGGTGGTTTGCCAGCAGCCCACAGAGGTTGCAGGGGCGGGTTGAGGCTCACGGAGTCCACCTCTTTCTTCCTGACGGTTTTCTGTGGGAGCCTGCATGTGTCCCTGCATGCCACAGTCCCTGCAAGCACTGAGTCCTGCTTACTGAAATGCTGGCCAACAGAGCTTCTCAAAAGAAATCAGTGAGTGCTCATTTAGCCCTGAGGTCAGTCAGTCACTGACTGTCTCACATGGGTGGTGAACAGTAGAAACTCACTGTACTTTGTATGCGGAAGTGCTGCAACTCCAGCACCTTTATTGCATGTAGTTTGCAATCTTTTTGTGAGTTAAGATATGAATGTGGCAAACCATGAGACCTACAAATAAGATAACTGAGCCATCATCTGAGAATCCTAGAGCTGGAAGTTATCCTAAAAATTATTTAGCCTCACCTCCTTTTAACGGACTAGAAGATAAAGATGGTAGAAAGTAAGTAACTCCCCAAGCTAATTTGTGGTATAGATCATGGAGTAGTAAATGTTGACCTAATTTAGGCACATATTCAAATATATCAACCGAAACTTATTGTGCTTGGGCATTCAATAGAGTCTAATAATTCAAAATACAGATGTAAAGTAAAGGAGAACATACCAGAGAAAAAGAAATCTTAGATTGCTACCATCACGAGAAGTTATTAAATGCTGTAATCACACCTTAGTTTCTACTCAAGTTTGCATAAGAAAAGCTATTGCCCAGAAGTGAGTTCATGTGACAGTAGTGAGATAATAAATAGACCAAGCCAGAGTTCTATTAATAAATCTATAAGATTTGCAACCAGAGGCAATAGAATTAACCAGGCATTAGGTAAATATTCTCCTTAAAATTCAATGGCTTTTAAGGTATAGAAGAGAATTATGAATTGAGCTTATGTTGAATTCTGTCCAAAGAGGTTTAGTTTCAGAAGCAGACTCAGTTCAGTTCAGTTCAGTCTCTCAGTCATGTTCGACTCTTTGCGACCCCATGAACCGCAGCACGCCAGGCCTCCCTGTCCATCACCAACACCCTGAGTCCACCCAAACCCATGTCCATCAAGTTGATGATGCCATCCAGCCATCTCATCTTCTGTCGTCCCCTTCTCCTCCTGCCCTCAATCTTTCCCATCATCAGGGTCTTTTCCAGTGAGTCAGCTGTTCACATCAGGTGGCCAAAGTATTGGAGTTTCAGCTTCAGCATCACTCCTTCCAATGAACACCGAGGACTGATCTCCTTTAAGATGGACTTGTTGGGTCTCCTTGTAGTCCAAGGGACTCTCAAGAATCTTCTCCAACACCACAGTTCAAAAGCATCGATTCTTCAGTGCTCAGCTTTCTTTATGGTCCAACTCTCACATCCATACATGACCACTGGAAAAACCATAGCCTTGACTAGATGGACATTTGTTGGCAAAGTAATGTCTCTGCTTTTCAATATGCTATCTAGGTTGGTCATAACTTTCCTTCCAAGGAGTAAGCGCCTTTCAATTTCATGGTTGCAGTCACCATCTGCAGTGATTTTGGAGCCCAGAAAAATAAAGTCAGCCACTGTTTCCACTGTTTCCCAATCTATCTGCCATGAAATGATGGGACCGGATGCTATGATCTTAGTTTTCTGAATGTTGAGCTTTAAGCCAACTTTTTCACTCTCCTCTTTCACTTTCATCAAGAGGCTCTTTGTTTCTTCTTCACTTTCAGCCGTAAGGGTGGTGTCATCTGCACATCTGAGGTTATTGATATTTCTCCTGGCAATCTTGATTCCAGCTTGTGCTTCCTCCAGCCTAGCGTTTCTCATGATGTACTCTGCATATAAGTTAAGTAAGCAGGGTGACAGTATACAGCCTTGACATACTCCTTTTCTTATTTGGAACCAGTCTGTTCTTTCATGTCCAGTTCTAACTGTTGCTTCCTGACCTGCATACAGGTTTCTCAAGAGGCAGGTCAGGTAGTCTGGTATTCCCATCTCTTTCAGGATTTTCCACAGTTTCTTGTGATCCACACAGTCAAAGGCTTTGGCATAGTCAATGAAGCAGAAATAGATGTTTTTCTGGAACTCTCTTGCTTTTTCGATGATCCAGCAGATGTTGGCGATTTGATCTCTGGTTCCTCTGCCTTTTCTAAAACCAGCTTGAACATCTGAAAGTTCATGGTTCACGTATTGCTGAAGCCTGGCTTGGAGAATTTTAAGCATTACTTGACTAGCATGTGAGATGAGTGCAATTGTGCGGTAGTTTGAGCATTCTTTGGCATTGCCTTTCTTTGGGATTGGAATGAAAACTGACCTTTTCTAGTCCCTTGTCCACTGCTGAGTTTTCCAAATTTGCTGGCATGTTGAGTGCATCACTTTCACAGCGTCATCTTTCAGGATTTGAAATAGCTCAACTGGAATTCCATCACCTCCACTAGCTTTGTTCGTTGTGATGCTTCCTAAGGCCCACTTGATTTCACATTCCAGGATGTCTGGCTCTAGGTGAGTGATCACACCATCGTGATTATCTGGGTCGTGAAGAACTCTTTTGTACAGTTCTTCTGTGTATTCTTGGCACCTCTTCTTAATATCTTCTGCTTCTGTTAGGTCCCTACCATTTCTGTCCTTTATTGAGCCCATCTTTGCATGAAATATTCCCTTGTTATCTCTAATTTTCTTGAGAAGATCTCTAGTTTTTTTCCTCTATTTCTTTGCATTGAAAACTGAGGAAGGCTTTCTTATCTCTCCTTGCTAGTCTTTGGAACTCTGCATTCAAATAGGAATATCTTTCCTTTTCTCCTTTGCTTTTCGCTTCCCTTCTTTTCACAGCTATTTGTAAGGCCTCCTCAGACAGCCATTTTACTTTTTTGCATTTCTTTTTCTTGGCGATGGTCTTGATTCCTGTCTCCTGTACAATGTCACGAATCTCTGTCCATAGTTCATCAGGCACTCTGTCTATCAGATCTAGTTCCTTAAATTTGTCACTTCTACTGTATACTCATAAGGGATTTGATCTAGGTCATACCTGAATGGACTAGTGGTTTTCCCTACTTTCTTCAATTTAAGTCTGAATTTGGCAATAAGCAGTTCATGATCTGAGCCACAGTCAGCTCCCCGTCTTGTTTTTGCTGACTGTACAGAGCTTCTCCATCTTTGGCTGCAAAGAATATGATCAATCTGATTTTGGTGTTGACCATCTGGTGATGTCCACTTGTAGAGTCTTCTCTTTTGTTGTTGGAAGAGGGTGTTTGCTATGACCAGTGCGTTCTCTTGGCAGAACTCTATTAGCCTTTGCCCTGCTTCATTCTATACTCCAAGGCCAAATTTGCCTGTTATTCCAGGTGTTTCTTGACTTCCTACTTTTGCATTCCAGTCCCCTATAATGAAAAGGACATTAGCAATTGGTTACCAGCAGAAGAATCACATGGTATGCATGATAGTAATAGCATTATAAGCTTTGTTATTTTGGTAACTCTCTTGAGATTTGGAGTCAACTGTCAGCTATCATTTAATATTCCACAGTTCTGATTCAAATATATACACATTATAGTATAATTTAACATGATCAGTAAATATGTTGAAGGATGATAGGCACAGAATTCACAGAATTCTTTGAATAAAACCTATATATGTGATTAATTTATTAATAAATGGTTTGGTATATTGCAGTTGGGAAGTTAACATTAGCCAGACATCTTTGTATTAATATTTATAGAAATAGGGCATGCTTATGATCTTTACACATAAACTGTACTCTTAGTTATTTTAATATGGAAACTTTAGATGATGTGTTTAATATATTTCAGTTCACTTGTCATCATGTCAAAAATATGTTCCACCTCTTGTTTCAGAATGGCCTTGTTACTAGCTCACCAGAAATGTTTAAGTTAAAATCTTGTATCCGACGAAAGACAGATTCCATTGATAAACGATTCTGCTTTGACATAGAAGTGGTCGAAAGGTTTGAACTTTTCACTTTGTACTTTTTAATAATCTAAATTATCTGTTTAGATTAATTATTTTTTTCTTTCTGTGTATAGCTGTAAGTATGAAACAGCATTAAGTGCTTGTTTTTCAGTCTCTTTTTAAAAAAGCAATATATGTCTAATTCATTCTTTCACTTGTTTATTCAATAAATATGGATTCCATGATGCTTTCAAAAAAAATAAATTAGACACAGAGTGCTACCAAAGGGTAATGTCATGCAGCGAAGAATCTGAAGAATCAGCGTAAATGACTGCCTTAGTCAAAAGCACACATTGTGGACTAAGGTCCCTGTCCCCGTGGAGGAACCTGACAGCATTGTTCATGGCTCCTGGTCAGCGGTTTTGTGTGGTTTTAAACCTGGTGGCCTTGTGCCAAAGTATAAAAAAAGACACTGCTGCACTTGCCGTCAGGTTCCTTTGGCCAGTGAAATTCAGTGCCTTCCATGCACCTGGCACTCTTCTGGGCATTCTCAGTCACAGGGTATTGGGAGAGACATACAGGCTGGGCCGCCAAGCTCATCACCTGATGGAATTGTTTAGCTGCACTCATTTATCGTTTCCAGTAGAATAGAAACAAAGTAAGGAAAAGTACGTTTCTTGATCTCTGTTGTATTCCATAATCTATTCTTCCCCAATATTGCCACCATGCTTCTGAATACTCTAGCTTTGCACATGAATATATACCATATATATATATATATAAAACACTCTGACATACTATATACAGTGTTATATACCATACCTTACATATACTAAAGATTACAATTATTTAGTAGGACTTGGTCCCATTCTTAGGCTTCTTTAAAACAGTGTTAGCTGTTTTGGCCCTGTGTTCTTATACTTTGTAGATCTGCTGAGTAAGTTTCCTTTTCTCTCCAAAAACTCCATTGGGATTTTTGACTGGAGTTCTGTTAAGTTATTAGTTAAGCAATGGTGAATTGAACTCTCGCTAAGATTTTATATATCGTTTTTTTTTCCACCATTTTGTTTTTGGATGTCTTTGCATTGAAATTTTGAATAGGATTCTGTCATTAGTAGAAAACTCATTTTTGTTTTATGATTGAAGCTGATGTGGAAAGACTATTAATTTTTTTATATATCAATCTATATCCATTGGTTTTAATAATTTTGTGATAGGAACTTCTTGATTTTCTGTGTAGATGCATACTAACATGTTAGTGATTTTTCTTTTTTTTTCAGTGCTTTCTAGATCTATCACCTTGGAGCACACTGTTAAACCCTGTGCTTCGTTTGTTTCATCTGTAAAACAAGGCTAATCACTACGCACATCAAAGGGTTGTTGTGAGAAATAAATAGGTTAATGAAGGAGACATAACAGTGGCTGGCACACAATAAACAGCCTACAAGTATTGCTGTTATTACTGCTGTTTTAAACTGGCTTAAATTATCCAAGATAAAATTACTTTGATCTTTATAATCAGTTTCTCCATTTCTTATCAGTGTAATGATCCATTTTCCTGTATCCATGAAGATATATCCCTTTGCCCCAGCTTTAACTCACTCTAGGCTTGTGATTACACAATATTTAAATGAAATTCCCTTTTTGCTGCACCTTGTCCCAGAGCCCTCTTAAGTTTCTGGTTATCCTATGAACAGCTTGCACAGCTCATTAGGTTAATTTCACTTTTTTTTCTGGATTTTCTGTCTTTTTCTCTCATATTGATTTCATCTCTCCCTTTGCTTGCTTGCTCTTTCTTGAAGCACATCCTCAAGTAGCTATTTCAGAATGGGTGCATGGGAGAGAGTTGTTTTTTAAAGTGTTAAGGGTAGTACTGTGATCATTGTATAAACACTTTGGTCTTATTGTGTTCTGTGTAATTAACTAGTTATGGAATAAGGGTTCTCATATTGCTATATGAAAATGAAGTGGCTAATGTCCGACTCTTAGCGACCCCATGGACTATAGCCTACCATGCTCTTCCGTCCATGGGATTTTCCAGGCAAGAGTACTGGAGTGGGGTGCCATTGCCTTCTCCAGAGCATCTTCCTGACCCAGGGATTGAACCTGGGTCTCCCGCATTGTAGGCAGACGCTTTACCATCTGAGCCACCAGGGAAGTCCATATTGCTATATACTCATTGTAGTTATTTTTAGTGACTAGATGATAATACATTGGGTCATATTCTTAATCATTCGCATATTGTGGAATGTTCAGGTGGTTTTGAACTTTGATGAATGTAGCTCTGTCATCCTTTTCAGCCATTTTAGGGGAAGTAGTTTGAGACTAGCCTCCTTTGGACACTCTTATACCTAAAACACTTAGGATTTCTTTTCAGTTTTTTAATTTCTTATTTCTTTTCTCTCCTATCTGTATTCTTTTCTCTCTTTTCATTTTTTTCTCTTTCCTGCTTTTTCTTCAAATTTTACTTTTATAGTTAACTAAGAATTTAAATAAATAACATATGTTTAAAGGCATAAATAAGTGAATTGAATATATAAAATACTTGTTTTTAATAGGCATGGGATCATCACATTGCAAGCCTTTTCAGAAGCTAATCGAAAGCTCTGGCTTGAAGCCATGGATGGGAAGGAACCGGTAGGAAAATGACACATGCTGTAATCTAGATTTTATTGTTCTAATAATTGCACAGTATATCTAAAAAAAGTTATATGCCTATATATAGTATATTTGAAAATGTTAAAATAGCACATCAGAGGAGTAGAGACTCTTACTGTTTTCTAATGTGTCACTGCCACATAACACCAGCTTTTTAATTTGTTTTTCAGGGAGACTTCTAGGACTAATTTAAAACCCTAAAATTACTTATAATCGTTAATTTGGCTACATTGGTTGGATTGCTTTTTTTAGTTAATAGTTCTTGAGTGTCTTCTCTTTGCAAGGCCAGTGTGAGGTTTTATGATCAGCATGATGAACAAATTTCAGGGTAACCTAGACCATGGGTTAGAAGTCTCCTTTGATAAAATTGTTTGTAGCTTGACGTTTCCCTCAATCGAGATCCCCATTTTTCTAATAGGTATTTTGATGTTGACATAAATTTACTTAAAATGACCAGGGAGGCTTATATAGAAGAGGGCATATGCCATTGTTCTGTGAAGAACAAGGCACTGAATGCTCAGAGGGGTGAGCACACAGAGGCAGGAGAGGACTGCAGCCCGTCCTTGAAAGCTGTCGTTTCAATGGCAAAGAGCTTGTGAAAAGGGCCTGTGCAACAGCAGAGCTACACAAAGTGTGGCCCCCAGACTTTAGTCTCCCCCGCAGACTGTTACCAGGCTACAGTGAGCACAGAGACTGTGATTCCTTAATCATCCTGGAAAACTTCATAGCAATGAGAAGTCATTTTACAACTGTTGAATTGAATAATAAAAAATTTAGACTGTCAATTCTTGATTATGTTTATTACATTTACATTTTATTGTAATTTACAAAATTATCAGTCAATGACAGATTAAAAATTAAAAACAAAGCAACCTTGTCTCTTTACCGCTAATAGCTGAGAGGCAAGCCCTGACCTAGAGGAAATTTAGAAGACAGTGTGATAGCTTAACAAGTACAAACTAAGGTACATGCTGAGAAAAAACACTAAGCAGATAATTTGAGGCAGAAACAATCAGGTGCAATCCATCATGAGGTGCTTCCTGAAGAAGGGAGATTGTGCATCATGTTGGAGAATAGAATGAGACGCTTAGATCAGAGGGAAAGGGGTAAAACTTTGCCCAGGGCAGGACAGCAAGGGATGAGAAGAAGTGGAAGGCAAGACTGGAGGATGGCATTGTGGACACGGTAGTTGTAGGACCTTGAAATCAAGACACTCCTTTTGTTTATCACTGAACCAGTATCACCCTGGTCATCGTCTATTGTGGCTCATGAATTGCAGGTGACTGGCTGACTTCTTTTGTTTTTTAGATTTATACCCTGCCTGCGATTATTAGCAAGAAAGAAGAAAGTAAGTTGTTTTAATAATTATTTGAAATGTTGTCATGTAGATTTTTTTTTTTTAGTTGAAGGAAATGGCAACCCACTCCAGTATTCTTGCCTGGGGGATCCCATGGATAGAGGAGCCTGGCAGGATACAGTCTGTGGGGTCACAAAGAGTCAGACACGACTTAGCAACTAAACCACAACAACAAAAATAACAAATTAGTTTCAGCTGTACAACAAAATAATTTAATTTCTGTATAAATTGTAAAGTGATTACTGCAATAAGTCTAGTACCTTCTGTCACCATAAAGTTGTCCCCCTTCATCCATTTTACCCACCCTCCAACCCCCTTCCCTCTGATAACCATGAATCTGAGTTTGGTTTCTTTTTCTTTGTTTTCTTTTTTATGTTCCACATATACGTGAAATCCTGTGGTATTTGTCCTTCTCTGACTTATTTCACTGAACAAAATTCCTTTAAGTTCCCTCCATATTATTGCAAATGGCAAATGAAAAAATTTTTATAGCCATAAATATTTTTATATTCCTTTTTTATAGCCAAGCAGTAGTCCATTTTGTGTATATACCTTCTCTTCTTTATCCAGTTCTCCCATCAATGTTAATTTAGATTGTGTCTATATCTTGGCTATTGTAAATAATGCCACAATGAATATAGAGATGGATATATCTTTTTGAATTAGTATTTTTCATTTTCTTTGGCTAAATACCCAGAAGTGGTATAGCTGGATCATATGGTAGTTTGTTCTTAAACCTTGGAGTACCTTTGTACTATTTTCCATAGTTGCTGCTCCAGTATACATTCCCACCAATAGTCTACAAAGTTTCCCTTCTCTCCACATTCTCTGTAAAACTTTCTTTTTTTTTTGTCTTTTGGATAATAGCCATTCTAGCAGGTGTGAGTGATATCTCATTTTGATTGCATTTCTCTGATGATTAGTGGTGTTAAATTCTTTTCATGTGCCTATTGACCATCTGTGGAGAAGGCACTGGCGACCCACTCCAGTACTCTTGCCTGGAAAATCCCGTGGACGGAGGAGCCTGGTAGGCTGCAGTCCATGGGATCGCTAAGAGTCAGACACGACTGAGCGACTTCACTTTCACTTCTCACTTTCATGCATTGGAGAAGGAAATGGCAACCCACTCCATGTTCTTGCCTGGAGAATCCCAGGGACGGGGGAGCCTGTTGGGCTGACGTCTATGGGGTCGCACAGAGTCGGACACGACTCACGCGACTTAGCAGCATTGACCATCTGTATGTGTTTTGAATAAAATATATAAATCCTCTGCCCATTTTTAAATAAATTGTTTTTTACTATTCAATTGTTTGAGTTCTTTGTATATTTTTTGATATTTACCCCTTATCATATATATGATTTGCAAATATTTTCCCCTCATTCAGTAGGTCACCAATGCATTTTGTTGATGATTTCCTTTGCTGTACAGAAGCTATTCAGTTTTATAGTCCCACTTGTTTATTTTTGCTTCTGTTGCCTTTGCTTTTGAGGTCAGATCCAAAAAATTCCACGTCAACACTGATACTAAGGAGCTGATTGCCTGTGTTTTCTTTTAGAATTTTTATGGATTCAGGTCTTATGTTTAAGTTGTAATCCATTTCAATTTGATTTTTGTGTGTGGTACTATATTCATTTCTTTGCAAGTGTCTGTCCAAATTTCCAAGCACCATTTATTAAAGAGGTTGCCTTTTCTCATTTTATGTTCTTGACTCCTTTGTCATAAATTATGTATCCATGTATATGTGGGTTTATTTCTAGACCCTTTACTCTATTCCATGGATTTATGTGTCTGTATTTATGCCAGTACCATACTCTTTTGACTACTATAACTTTGTAGTTTACTTTGAAATCAAGGAGTTTGATACCTCCAGCTTTATTTATTTATTTATTCATTTGGGGGTTTGTTTTTCTGATGACTCTTTTGTTTTTCTGATGGTTCTTTTGTTTTTCTGATGGTTCTTTCGTCTGAAATCTGCCTTATTAGATTCTTTCATGGTTCCATAAAATTATTGAATTATTAGTTCTGATTCTGTGGTAAATGCCTTTGGTAGTTTGATAGGGATTGCACTGAATCTGTAAATTGCCTTGGTTCACATGATCATTTTAATAATATTACTTTTTCCAGTTTCTAAGTGTGGTATACCTTTCCATTTGTGTCATCTTTAATTTCTGTTACCAATGTCTTAGAGTTTTCAGTGTATGTCTTTCACCCCCTTGTTTAAATTTATTCCAGGGTATTTCTTTTTTATGCAATTATAAATGTGATTGTCTTCTTAATTTCTTCTTCTGATATTTTGTAATTAGTTATAGCAATACAGCAGATTTCTGTATATTGACTTTGTATGATGAAACTTTACTGAATTCATTTATTAGTTCTAAGAGGTTGTGTGTTTTTTTTTTTTGGTGGAATCTATAGTTTGTTTTTTTCTATATAGTATCATGTCATCTGCAAATAGTGACATTTTTTGCTTCTTCCTTTCCAATTGGGATTCCTGTTATTTCTTTTTTTCCCTAACTGCTGTGGCTAGGACTTCCAATATTATGTTGAATAAAAGTAGTTAGAATGAGTATTCTTCTATATAGTTCCTAATCTTAAAGGAATACCTTTCAGCTTTTCACCAATGAGTATGACATTATCTGTGGGTTTGTCATGTATAGCCTTTATTATGTCAAAATATGTACCCTCTCTGCCCACTTTGTTGAGAGTGTTGATCACAATTAGATGCTGAATTTTGTGAAATACTTTCTCTGCATCTATGGAGACAGTCATACATTTTCTTATGCTTCATTTTGTAAGTATGAGTGTCATGTTTATTGATTTGTGCAGGTTGAACGAGCTTTGCATCCTTGGAACAAGTCTCACTTGATGATCATGATCATCCTTTTCATACACGGCTGAATTCAGTTTGGCTGCCCAGGTGGCGCTGGTGTTAAAGAATCTGCCTGCCAGTGCAGACGACACAGGAGAGGAGGGTTCAAACCTGGCTCAGGGAGACCCCCTGGGGGAGGGCATGGCCGCCCACTTCAGATTTTACCTGGAGAATCCTACGGACAGAGGAGCCTTGTGGGCTGTAGTCCATAGGGTCTCAAAAAGTTGGACGTAACTAGCACACAGTCGTGAAGCAACCAAGCACGCAGCATGCACGAATTCAGTTCACTAATATTTTGTTGAAGACTTTTACATCTATTTTCATGGGAAATATTGGTCTGTATTTTCTTTTTTTATGTGTCCTTCTCTGTTTTCGTTATCAGGATAATGTTGGCTTTATAAAATGAGTTTGGAAATGTTCCATCTTCTTCACTTTTTGGATTAGTTTGAGGATAGATATTCAGTCTTTGAATGTTTGATAGAATTCACGGGTGAAACAGTCTGATGCTGTACTTCTGTTTGTTTGGATTTTTTTTTTTTTTGCAATCTCTTTACTAAGAATCAGTCTATTCAGATATTTTATTTCTTTATATTTCAGTCTTAGAAGGTTATATGTTTCTAGGAATTTATCCGTTTGATCTAAGTTACCGAATTACTATGCCCCAACCAGTAATGCTGAAGAAGCTGAAGTTGAACAGTTCTATGAAGACCTACAAGACCTTCTAGAACTAACCCCCCAAAAAGATGTCCTTTTCATTGTAGGGGACTGGAATGCAAAAGTAGGAAGACAAGAGATAGTAGGCAAATTTGCATTAGTGGGCAAATTTGGCTTTGGAGTACAAAATGAAGCAAGGCAAAGGCTAGCAGAGTTTTGCCAAGAGAACACACTGGTCATAGCAAACACCCTCTTCCAACAATGCAAGAGAAGTCTCTACACATGGACATCACGAGATGGTCAATACCAAAATCAGACTGATTATATTCTTTGCCGCCAAAGATGGAGAAACTCTATACAGTCAGCAAAAACAAGATCAGGAGCCTACTGTGGCTCAGATCATGAACTCCTTATTGAAAATTCTGATTTAAATTGAAGAAAGTAGGGGAAACCACTGTACCATCAAGGGATGACCTAAACCCAATACCTTACATTATACAGTGGAAGTGACAAATAGATTCAAGGGATTAGATCTGATAGACAAAGTGCTTGAAGAACTATGGACAGAGATTCATGACTTTGTACACGAGGCAGTGATCAAGACCATCCCCAAGAAAAAGAAATGCAAAAAGGCAAAATGGTTGTCTGAGGAGACCTTACAAATAGCTGAGAAAAGAAGAAAAACTAAAGGCAAAGGAGAAAAGGAAAGATATACCCATTTGAATGCAGAGTTCCAAAGAATAGCAAGGAGAGATAAGAAAGCTTTCCTTAGTGATCAGTGCAAAGAAATAGAGGAAAACAATAGAATGGGAAATACTAGAGATCCCTGCAATAAATTAGAGATACTAAGGGAATATTTCATGCAAGATGGGCTCAATAAAGGATAGAAATGGTAGGGACCTAAAAGAAGCAGAAGATATTAAGAGGAGGCGACAAGAATACACAGAAGAACTATACAAAAAAGATCTTCATGACCCACATAACAATGATAGTTTGATCACTCACCTAGAGCCAGACATCCTGGAATGTGAAGTCAAGTGGGCGTATGAACAAAGCTAGTGGAGGTGATGGAATTCCAGTTGAGCTAGTTGAGATCCTAAAAGATGATGCTGTGAAAGTGCTGCACTCAATGTGCCAGCAAATTTGGAAAACTCAGCAGTGGCCACAGGACTGGAAAAGGTCAGTTTTCATTCCAATCCCAATGAAAGGCAATGCCAAAGAATGTTCAAACTACTGCACAATTGCACTCATCTCACATGCTAGCAAAGTAATGCTCAAAATCCTCCCAGCCAGGCTTCAACAGTATGTGAACTATGAACTTCCATATGTTCAAGCTGGTTTTAGAAGGTGAAGAGGAACCAGAGGTCAAATTGCCAACATCCTTTGGATCTCTTGAAAAAGCAAGAGAATTCCAGAAAAACATCTGCTTTATTGACTATGCCAGCGCCTTTGACTGTGTGGATCACAACAAACTGTGGAAAATTCTTCAAGAGATGGGAATACCAGTCCACCTTACCTGCCTCCTCAGAAATCTGTGTGCAGGTCAAGAAGCAGCAGTTAGAAATGGATATGGAAAACAGACTGGTTCCAAATTTGGAAAGGAGTACGTCAATCCTGTATATTGTCACCCTGCTTATGTAACTTATATGCAGAGTACATCATGAGAAATGCTGGGCTAGATGAAGCACAAGCTGGAATCAAGATTGCCAGGAGAAATATCAATAATTTCAGATCCTCAGATGACACCACCCTTATGGCAGAAACTGAAGAGGAACTAAAGAGCCTCTTGATGAAAGTGAAAGAAGAATGTGAAAAATTTGCCTTAAACTCAGCATTCAGAAAACTGAGATCATGGCATCTGTTCCCATCACTACATGGCACATAGATGAGGAAGCAATGGAAACAGTGACTGAGTTTATATTTTGGGCTCCAAAATCACTGCAGATGGGGACTGCAGCCATGAAATTAAAAGACGCTTGCTCGTTGGAAGAAAAGCAATGACCAACCTAGACAGCTTATTAAAAAGCAGAAACATTACTTTGCCAACAAAAGTCCGTCTAGTCAAAGCTAAGGTTTTTCCAGCAGTCATGTATGGATGAGAGTTGGACTATAAAGAAAGCTCAGCGCCAAAGAATTGATGCTTTTAAACTGTCGTGTTGGAGAAGACTCTTGAGAGTCCCTTGGACTGCAAGGAGATCCAACCAGTCCATCCTAAAGGAAATCAGTCCTGAATATTCATTGGAAGGACTGATGCTGAAGCTGTAACTCCAATACTTTGGCCACCTGATGTGAAGAGCTGACTCCTTGGAAAAGACCCTGATCTTGGGAAAGATTGAAGGTGGGAGGAGAAGGGGATGACAGAGGGTGAGATGGTTGGATGGCATCACCGACTTGATAAATGTGAGTTTGAGCAAGCTCTGGGAGTTGGTGATGGACAAGGAAGCCTGTCATGCTGCAGTCCATGGGGTCGCAGAGTTGGACATGACTGAGCGACTGAACTGAACTGATCCAGTTTGTTGTCATATAATTGTTCTTAGAAGTCCCCCATGATTCTTTGTATTTCTTTAGTATCACTGTAATTTCTCCTCTTTTATTTCTGGCTTATTTGAGCCTTCTCTCTTTTATTGGTTAGGCTAACTAAAAGTTTGTCATCTTTGTTTATCTTTTCAGTGAACTAGCCCTTGATTTCATTGATCTTTTTCATTATTATTTTAGCCTCTGTTTTATTGATTTCCACATTAATCTTCATGATTTTCTTCCTTCTATTACCTTTGGACTTCATTTTTTTTCCTAGTTAGATTGTTTGAGATTTGTCTTTTTTCTTAGGTAGGCCAGACTTCCCTCTTAAAAGGCTTTTCCAGGACTTAGTTAGTGGTCCTGTAGTTAAGAATCTACCTTCTAGTACAGGGGATCCAGATTTGATCCCATATGCTGCAGGGCAGCTAAGCCCGCTCACCGTGACTGCTGAGCCCCTGTAGTCTAGAACCTGTGAGCCACAGCTGAAGATGACCACTCGCCACAAGGAAGACCCAGGGCAGCCAAAAGTAATAGTTAAAAAATGCTTTTGTTTTGTCTCATAGATTTTGAAATGTTGTATTTCTGTTTTCATTGTTAAAATTGTTTTTGATTTCACCTCGGATTTCTTCATTGATATTGGTTGTTCTGTAGTGTGTTACCTAATCTCCACATATTTGTGATTTTTTTCAGTTTGCTCTTAGATCTAGTTTCATACCATTGTGGTTGTACAAAGTGTTTGACATGATTTCAGTCTGCTTAAATTTATTGAAATTTGTTTTGTGGCTTAAAATGTAATACATCCTGGAGAATGTTCCATGTGTACTTGAGAAAAATGTATATTCTGCTGCTTTTGGATAGAATGTTCTATACATTATCTATTAAGTATAGCTTATCTAACATGTTAAGGCCAATGTTTTCTTATTAATTTTCTGTCTGAATGATCTGTCCATTCATGAAATTAAGGTGTTAGCATTCCATGCTATTATTGTATACCTGTTATTTTCTCGCCTTAGGTCGGTTAATACCTGCTTCCTATATTAAGGTGCCTTTGTATTAGTAAATATATATTTTAAAATATTATGACCTCTTGTAGGATTGACTCCTTTATCCTTACGTAATGCCCTTCTTTGTCTCTTATTACACTCTGTGTTCTCACGTCTATTTTGTCTAATGTAAATGTAGCTACACCAGCTTTCCCTTTGTTTCTGTTTGAAAGAAGTGTCTTCTTTCATCCCTTCACTTTGCATCTGTTTGTGTCCTCAAATCTAAACTGAGTCTCTTGTAGGCACTATGTGATTGTGTCTTTTTTAAAATACGTTTAGCTGCTCTGGCTTTTAATCAGAAAGTTTTGTCCATTTAAATTTAAAGTAGTTATCAACAAGTATGTATTAATACTTCCTGTCATTTTCTGACTTTTGTTTTCTAGTTGTTTTTATAGTTTCTCTCTGTTCCTTTCTTTCTTCTCTGGCTCTCTTCCCTGTGATTTGATGACTTTCTTTCACACTATGTGTATATTTCTTCTCATTATCTTTAGTGTATGAACAATAGGCTTTTGGTTTGTGATTTTTATGGAATTCATATATAAAAAACATATATGTATGTATGTGTGTATAGTAATCTATTTTAAGCTGATAGCACTTAGGTTTTGACACATTCTAAAACTAAAAACTTTTTAGGTTCTCCCACCCTCATTTTATATTTTTGATGTTATATCTTGTTTTTGTTTCCCTTAATCATTGTAGTTATTGTTAATTTTACTTGCTTTTGTCTTTTAACCTTCATTCTAGGTTTATAAATGGTTAATTCACTAACTTTACTATATGTTTGCCTCTACTCATGAGATTTTGACTTATGTTTTCTTGTTACTATTTAATGGCTCTCTTTGTCATCTTGAAGTTCCTTTAACATTTCTTGTAAGGCAGATTTAGTGTTGATGATGTTTAGCCTTTACTTCTGTAGAAAACTATTTATTTCTCCTTCAGTTCTGAACAATAACCTTGCCTTTGGAGTATTTTTGATTGAATGGTTTTTGATTTCAATAGTTTAAATATATTATGCCATTCCCTCTGGCTTGTAAATTTTTTGCTAAGAGATCAGCTGATAATCTTATGATGCTTCCCTTTTATATAACAAGTGGTTTTTCTCTTCTTGCTGTTTTGATTCTCTCCTTGTCTTAATGTTCGACATTTAGTTATAGCATGCCTTGGTGTAGATCTCTTTGGGTTCATCTTATTTGAAAATCTGTGCTTCCTCGACCTCAGTGTCTGTTCTTACCCCCAGTTAGGGATGTTTTTAGCCATTGTTTCTTAAACTAAATATTCTGCCTCTTTCTCTCTCTCTTCTCTTTATGGGACCCCTACAATGAGAATGTTATTCTTCTTGACATTGTACGATAGGTCTCTTAAATGATTTTTTTTTTCTTCTGATCTGTTACAATGAATTCCTCTTTCCTGTCTCCAGTTTGCTGACCCTTTCTGCTGCTTCATTTAGTCTGCTACTGAAACCCTCTAGTATATTTTTCTTTTCAGTTATAGTATGCTTGAGGTCCATGATTTATTTTTGGTATTTACTTGTATTTTCTGTCTTTTTGTGGAAGTTCTCATTGTATTCATCTGTTCTTCCGAGAGATCAGTGAGCGTCTTTATGTTCATTAAACTGTTTATCAGGTAAATTACCTCCTATCCAGTGAGGCTTTTCCCCTGAATTTTTGTCTTTTCCTTTGTTTGCGACACATTCTTCTGTTTTCTCATTTTGCTTGTCTCTCTGTGTTTGTTCCTACGAATTAGGCAAAGCGGTTACTTCCAGTCTTGTTGGAGTGACTTGTAGGAGGTGAACCTTCTTTTTCAGCCCTGCCCTAGCTCTTTGTTGTCTGGAGCATTTGTAATTATCTAAGTAGTTTAATTTTATTCTTGATAGGTCACTATCAGTGTTCCACAGAGAGGGATCTAATTCAACACTTGGCTTTAGGCTGTTTGCAATGTAGACCTTTGGGAATCAGCTTTTGAAAAGTGTGTGTGTGTATGTATATATACACAACTTTATGTGACCACTGTTATAACCCCTGCTAGCTTCAAGTGGTTCTGAGCTGTCCCCTTGGTGACAGTGGCCAAAATCAGAGCTCCAGGTGAATGTATGAGCTTCCTTCTGGCAGGTACAGGTGAGCTGTCACAAGGCCAAGGAACAGTGTCAAGATGGCATCCCCAGTCTATGTTCTGTGGGAGCCCCTCTGTAGCTTCTAGACACGTGATAAACTAGACGCCTTCCCCTCACGTGAGCTCTGGGACAAGTAATTAGAGCTTTCTTCACAGGAAGTCTGGGGGTGTGTTTCAGACCCGTAAGGCCCAGAAATCCAGTCATCCCTGGACCATGGCCAGGTGGTCATGGTCTGTCTCCTGTGTGTGGAGCGAACATTCCTGACAGCTTAGTGGGCCGCAGGAGAGCCTAGGGTGAGATTGCTGACTGCACTGGTGCTGCTGGAGTGCATGGTAGCCCCCAGGCCACAGGGAGGCCCCAGGAACACTGGGGCAGGGTGAGATCACAGACTGCAGCAGGACCACGGGGACAAGTGGGTAAGCCCCTGGCTTCAGTGGGAGCGGGGAGGCGTGGAGGCAGGCAAGTCCTGTGGCTCTAGTGGTGGGATGTGAGAGCACAAAAATACCAGCACCTTTGTCTCAGGAGGTTCTCACAGACCTCTGCACTCCGGGCAGAGCCTTTAGTCTTAACTAATGAATCTCCATATATGGTCTAGGAGCTTTGCAAACTGTTGAGTTTGTGCTGAGTCCTGGTGTGAGTTACTCTGCATGAGGGAACTTTTCAGCCCCTTTAGCCTTTTAGATCTTCTGAACATATGCCCTGTTGGTTTTCAAAGCCAAAAGTATTGGGAGCTCATCTCTCCAGTGCAGGCTGTAAGGTTTGGGGTGCCTGATATGGGGCACAGACCCCAGCTCCTCTGGGAGGAGTTCCACATGTGTGAGGGCCCTTGTGCCTCCAGGTTGCTGGGCTAGAGGTGAGGTTTTTGGTGACTGCACCTGTGACCCTCCTACCCATCTTGGTGTGATCCTTTAATCCTTTGTTGAGGAACGTTTTAGCTAGTTTTGAGGTATTTTTCAGAGGAAATCGATCCATTATATAATTGTACATTTTGTGTGCCTGTGGGAGGAGGTAGAATCAGCATTTTCCCAAGTCAGCATCTTGATTCAACCTCCATCACATAGTTATTTTTATCACAGAGGTATTATGTAATATTAGGAGTTAACTTTGAAAAATCATAGTAATACACCTTTGATCTGATGATATTCAGCAAATTTGAAATTTTCATTCAAAGAAGTTTCTCATGTTAAAACCATTAACTACTGGACTTTATAGTAGCCAATTTATTTATTTATTTATTATTTATTACTTAGAACTATATATCCTACTTTATCCCAGAAAGAAATTTGAGGCAATTAATATTTAGTTTGATTTTCTTTAAATGGCAGTAGAGAGCTGCTTTTATTTTCTCTGCTCCAGTTTACAAGGTTGAAGACATGACTGATAATTTTAGGAAACTGTGTACAAGATTGTGAGGTTTAAGGACATGGTCAAAACACCTGGGGTATATAGAAAACATGTTGTCACTGTTTCATTACTGAATCCTTAGTTTCAAACCATTCTGAATGAACACGTTTTATGTATTTTCCATCATACTCTGAATCCTTTTTAATCATCTGCCACCTTTAATCCTGGTTAGTTTAGAGTATTTTCATATGTAATTTATAATAGTCAAATTATCTGACATTTAAAATCAAGTTTTATACGTTTCTAAGGTTATATGTATATCCTTTAAAGCACTTTCAAATTTTATTTGATTTAATTGACTTTCTCTCATGATGTCTAAATTTATTTTTAAAACAGCCTGAATAACCATGACTTTTATATTGCTATTGAAATGTGTTAGAATGGGGTATAGATTAAAAACTCAGAAAGCACTCATTTGAAAGTCATAAATATTGAGTATATGCAAAGCCTATCATTTTATCTGAATGAAGTGCTTCCTAGTGGTTAATTTCAAAAATTATCAAAAGAAAATACATAATTTAAAATACCTTTAATGTTAAAGATTTTTAAAATATTCCCAGTTTTTATTTTTGTGTTTCTTTCTTTATTGCCAATCAGAGTGATTAGTATATCTTTCATTGCCCACTTTTATCTAATCACAAAAACATTAACCAACCCTTAAGAGGTTTATAAGTACTGAATGTTCATTCTAAACAATTACCTGAAAAGTAATCTGTTGTGTAATTTGCATTTGACTAAAGTTTGAAATGTGTTTTCTAACACTGGTTTCCTTGTTCAAGTCCAGTATAAAGATAGTCCTTTCAAATTCAAATGAATCTTCTCAAGGACAATCCTCCCTGAAAAACAAATGAACATCATATGATACTGAATAGAGCTTTTGAATAGGAAATGATCAAGTCAGTCAGAATATATGTGATACTTAATGCACCTCAGAACTGGTTTGTTGGGTTTTTTTTAATCATAATTAGGTAATTTGAATGAGAAAGTTATCACATGTACTTATGCTGTGATGGAGGAAGATTATACTTCTTCTTGTAGTAAAGAGACTCATCCTTTTGGAAATCAGCTTTCCTGTAGTCTTAGGCACTTGAAGCATCTCTTTGCCACCAGGTGTAATTATAAATTGATACGTCTTTAGAAACATGGCAGTCCAAGGGTCCACGTGTTTGCATGATTTATCACATTCCGACTCTTGATATGGTTTATTAGTTTTCCACCCAGTTCCCTCAGCTCCTTGGAACACATCCCATTTCTCCTCCATAGTTCTCCATGCAAACTTCCCCTGAGATGTGTGCTCAGCACATATTTGTTCTTATTCTTGATTCCGAAAACTTGGCCTCTTTTGCCCCAGTGCTGAATGGAATCTTGGTGACACTGTTTTGGATGAAATAGAAAAGAACAGCTATATTGCTTTGCCAGGCAGAGGGCACAGAGAGCTCCTGAACTTGAAAGTTGTGTTCCCCCCCCCCAAAAAAAAAAACCTAAAAAACAATGTGTCCCAACCCAGGAGGACTTAGTGAGGCGTTTTTTAGCAATAGCTCAAGGGTAGGGTTTCTCAGAGGTTCAGAGTGTGTGCAGGGCCTGCACTTCTTTAAAGATACTCATAATGAGCTACTCTGGTTCCCTTAACCGAGTCTCCAGTGGTCTCCTCTGGTCTGAAGAATGCTGACATCTTCCCTCTTAGGTTTTAGTTCTATGAAGAACTGTAAAGATACTGTTACGGGTATCTCCTGAGGAAGAACCAGGACACTTCCCCCAGGCTGCACTATTGTTTCCTGGCTGTTCCTTCCTTTTCTCCACATCTCCTCCCTTCCCTGATTAGCAGCTGCTTAAATCTGCCCTTGGGAACTCAGGGAAGGTCGTGGAAGCAGGAACAGAAGACAGAGAAGAGCTTCTTCCCCAGGGGCCCCAGAGGGTCCTGCTTGGTTTTATTCTTACTTATTTCCACTAGGCTTTTATTGCCAAGGGGAAGATTTTGATCATGAAAGGAATATTTAAATTACCTTTGGTTTATTGAGAGGTAATACTTGAAATTATAAATCTTAAATCTGGTTTTGAATTTTATTTTTATTATTTGTCTTAAGCCATAATTTTTCTTTAGACATTTTTAATCATCATACAGCTCTTATTTATAAATGTACTAATTTTAAAAGTAAGTCACTTTCACCTCTTTATATTTTCATAAATCTGATAGAATTCTCCCACTTAACACATTTAATCAAACAAGCTTCTATAAGCATCGTTGTTCAGTTGCCCAGTGTGTCCAACTCAACCCCATGAAGTGCAGCACACCCGGCCTCCTTTCCCTCACCATCTCTCAAAGTTTGCCCAAGTTCATCTCCCTTGCATTGGTGATGCCATCTCATCCTCTGACACCCTCTTCTTCTGCCCTCAATCTTTCCTAGCATCTGGGACTTTTTCAGTGAGTCAGCTGTTTGCATCAGGTGACCAAAATACTAGAGCTTCAGCTTCATCATCAGTCCTTCCAATGAGTATTCATGGTTGATGTCCTTTAAGATTGACTGGCTTGATCTCCTTGCTGTCCAAGGGACTGTCAAGAGTCTTCTCCAGCACCACAGTTCAAAGGCATCAATTCTTTGGCACTCTGCCTTCTTTACAGTCCAGGTCTCACAACCTTATGTGACCGTTGGGAAGACCATAGCCTTGACTATAAGGACCTTTGTCAGCAGAGTGATGGCTCTGACTTTCAACACACTGTCTATGTTTGTCATAGCTTTCCTGCCAAGAAGCAATTGTTTTCTTATTTCATGACTGCAGTCACCATCCACAGTGATTTTAGAGCCCAAGAAAATGAAATCTGACACTACTTCCATCTTTACCCCCTCTATTTGCCAGGAAGTAATGGGGCTGGATACCATGATCTTAGTTTTCTTAATATTTAGTTTTAAACCAGGTTTTTCACTCTCCTACTTCACCCTCATCGAGAGGTTCTTTAGTTGCTCTTTGCTTTCTGCCGTTAGAGTGGTATCATCTGCATACTAAGGTTACTGATGTTATATCTATATATAACTATTTATATAGTTATGAATTTAACTCAGATGACCATTATATCTACTACTGTGGGCAAGAATCCCTTAGAAGAAATGGAGTAGCCATCATGGTCAACAAAAGAGTCCGAAATGCAGTACTTGGATGCAATCTCAAAAACGACAGAATGATCTCTGTTCGCTTCCAAGGTAAACCATTCAATATCACGGTAATCCAAGTCTATGCCCCGACCAGTAACGCCGAAGAAGCTGAAGTTGAACGATTCTATGAAGACCTACAAGACCTTCTAGAACTAACACCCAAAAAAGATGTCCTTTTCATTATAGGGGACTGGAATGCAAAAGTAGGAAGAAACACCTGGCGTAACAGGCAGGTTTGGCCTTGGAGTACAGAATGAAGCAGGGCAAAGGCTAATAGAGTTTTGCCATGAGAACGCACTGGTAATAGCAAACACCCTATTCCAACAACACAAGAGAAGACTCTACACGTGGACATCACCAGCTGGTCAACACCGAAATCAGATTGATTATATTCTTTGCAGCCAAAGATGGAGAAGCTCTATACAGTCAGCAAAAACAAGACCGGGAGCAGACTGTGGCTCAGATCATGAACTGCTTATTGCCAAATTCAGACTTAAATTGAAGAAAGTAGGGAAAACCACTAGACCATTCAGGTATGACCTAGATCAAATCCCTTATGAGTATACAGTGGAAGTGACAAATAGATTTAAGGGACTAGACCTGATAGACAGAATGCCTGATGAACTATGGACAGAGGTTCGTGACATTGTACAGGAGACAGGGATCAAGAAAATCCCCATGGAAAAGAAATGCAAAAAAGCAAAATGGCTGGCTGAGGAGGCCTTACAGATAGCTGGGAAGAGAAGAGAAGCAAAAAGCAAAGGAGAAAAGGAAAGATATTCTCATCTGAATGCAGAGTTCCAAAGAATAACAAGGAGAGATAAGAAAGCCTTCCTCAGCGATCAGTGCAAACAAATAGAGGAAAACAACAGATTGGGAAAGACTAGAGACCTCTTCAAGAAAATTAGAGATACCAAGGGAACACTTCATGCAAAGATAGGCTCGATAAAGGACAGAAATGGTATGGACCTAACAGAAGCAGAAGATATTAAGAAGAGGTGGCAAGAATACACAGAAGAACTGTACAAAAAAGATCTTCACGACCCAGATAATCACGATCATCCTCTGTCGTCCCCTTCTCCTCCCGCCTTCAGTCTTTCCCAGCATCAGGATCTTTTCCAGTGAGTCGGTTCTTTGCATCAGGTAGCCAAAGTATTGGAGTTTCAGCTTCAGCATCAGTCCTTCCAATGAATATTCAGGACTGATTTCCTTTAGGATGGACTGGTTGGATCTCTTTGCAGTCCAAGGGGCTCTCAAGACTCTTCTCCAACACCACAGTTTAAAAGCATCAATTCTTTGGCGCTCAGCTGTCTTTATAGTCCAACTCTCACATCCATACATGACTACTGGAAAAACCATAGCTTTGACTAGGTGGACCTTTGTTGGCAAAATAATGTCTCTGCTTTTTAATATGCTGTCTAGGTTGGTCATAGCTTTTCTTCCAAGGAGCAAGCATCTTTTAATTTCATGGCTGCAGTCACCTTTAGGGAGAAGAGAAAAGGTCCTGTGGGAACCATGAATTCCCCGTGAATGCACTCATTTTCTCCTGTTTCTTTCCAGCCACATGTCATATGATGTTAGTTGTGTGTGATAGGAGCCTTTTAATCTGAAATGGCAGATTAGAAATGTGAATTCAAAATTAAAGGCAAGTGTTGCTTTATGTTGTCAATCCTGAGAATGTATGGTAAGGCCAAGTAGATTACATCTGTAAGGACATGCTTGGTTTTTAATAACTAGGAAATTGAAGATACAAGGACTTTTGCTTTGTTAGTTGCATGGAAGACTATTCTTTTTCTCATATGGCTTTTTGAATTCTGTTGAGCTTTAATAGCTTTTTGTGTTGCTAAACTGCCTTTTGGAAACTTTACTTGGATTTCACTAAAAACTTTAGCCCTTATTAGTTGCTGGGGGAGAAATAATAATGTTTCTCTTTAAGTTTTGATTGAATACACTAAGTTCTTTAAATTAGCCTATCTTCTGCTTTACCCCTAAAGGCCCAGTATCATTAATACTATAGGATTTCAATTCCTTGAAATGTGTGGTAGTTGTACTCTGCCTAACCCTGGTCTTCACAGAAAGATCAGTGTTGGGGTAAGAGTCCTGCAGAGTTGACCAAAGCAGCTTCTGTTAGCTGATAAGCTCTAACCCTTGTAGAAGCCAGAGAGGGTACTTGAGCAAGTCAGCTACAAACCAGTAACTAGCCAGCCATTGATCAGCAAGCATTTCTTGGGTGCCTGCTCTGGGAGGCTTTGAGCAGTCCATGTTTCATACGGACAGGTATACTCCCCTCTCTACTGCTGCAACAGGAATACTTGCCCTCCACTAAAGAAAAATTAGGATAAATTATCAGCCTTTAATGGTGTGATCTTACTTAGGAAGAACCCCTTACACTGATTTTTCATATGAACACTAAAGAGTTCCCAGTCTTTCTTTTATAAGCTATAGAGACCTATTTTTGTTGAATTATCTTTAGCACCAGCATACTAAGTGGAATATAGCCTTCATGACTTTGGAAGATTGAAAGGTTTCCTTTACAGAATGTGTTCCTCCCTTACTTCCCTCAGAAGCACTGCTCCTTGGGACTTCCTCCTACATCAGTCACTGGGAGATAGGATTCTAGAGCATGTTTAAGCCATATGGCGTTCTTCTCCCCAGACTCAGAAGAAACTGCTGGATTCTTGCGTGAAGGCACTGTTGAGTAGTAGTTTGTAAGGCAGCCATGAATGGGTACTGCCATTATTACCCTTTGATGTCTTTTTACAGGAATTGGCAAGTCAGTAGCCAAAAAGCCTCTGCTACATTCCAGTTAACCAAGTAAAAGCTAAGAGTGTGGGATTGGCTTTCTTTCATTTACTCCTTTTTGAGTAGAAATCTATTGAAGTTATGTATAATTAAATCAGAAACACCAGGTTATGCTGTGGTTGAGACACTTACCACAGTGAAGGTTCATATCTTGATCATGGTCTAGGTCCATTCAGATCAGCTGTGATTCTCTTATTTATAGTTTTTACTCTAAAATCCAAGCTCATGGAGTACCTTGTCTCTCTAACATTGATGATCTTGTGCCAGAGGGGACTAGAAAATGGCGAGCTCCTATATACCAGTTCTCCCTGACTGGTGGGTAACGATGTTTGTCACTTGCATTCATGTTTCACTGGCTAGTGCATATCATGACCAAACCGTCTTAGTGAGAGCTGAGAAGCACAACCATCCTACAGGAAGGGGCAACAAATACAGGTGAACAGTAGTCCCAAGCTACTGTAATCCGTTTAGTTCCAATGAGAGGATGTGTCTGCTCATTGTTATTTATAGTAAACACCCTCTTCCAACAACACAAGAAAAGAATCTACACATGGACATCACCAGATGGTCGATACCGGAATCAGATTGATTACATTCCTTGCAGCCAAAGATGGAGAAGCTCCATATAGTCAGCAAAAACAAGACCAGGAGCTGACTGTGGCTCAGATCATGAATTCCTTATCACCAAATTCAGAATTAAATTGAAGAAAGTAGGGAAAACCACTAGACAATGCAGGTATGACCAGAATCAAATCCCTTAGGTTTATACAGTGGAAGTGAGAAATAGATTTAAGGGACTAGATGAGATAGACATAGTGCCTGATGAACTATGGACAGAGGTTCGTGACATTGTACAGGAGGCAGTGATCAAGACCATGCCCAAGAAAAAGAAATGCAAAAAGGAAAAGTGTTTGTCTGAGGAGGCCATACAAATAGCTGAGAAGAGAAGAGAAGCAAAAAGAAAAGGAGAAAAGGAACAATGTACCCATTTGAATGCAGAGTTCCAAAGAATAGCAAGGAGAGATAAGAAAGCCTTCCTCAGAGAACACTGCAAACACAAAGAGGGAAACAATAGAATGGGAAATACTAGAGATCTCTTCAAGAAAATTAGAGATACCAAGGGAACATTTCATGCAAAGATGGGCACAATAAAGGAGAGAAACAATATGGACCTAACAGAGGCAGAAGATATTAAGAGGAGGTGACAAGAATACACAGAAGAACTATATAAGAAAGATCTTCATGACTCAAACAACCATGACAGTGTGATCACTCACCTAGAGCCAGACATCCTGGAATGTGAAGTCAAGTGAGCCTTAGAAAATATCACCACGAACAAAGCTAGTGGAGGTGATGGAATTCTAGTTGAGCTATTTCAAATCCTAAAAGATGATGCTGTGAAACTGCTGCACTCAATGTGCCAGCAAATTTGGAAAACTCAGCAGTGGCCACAGGACTGGAAAAGGTCATTTTTCATTCCAATCCCAAAGAAAGGCAAT
Source organism: Giraffa tippelskirchi (assembly GCF_054371585.1). Lineage (NCBI taxonomy): Eukaryota > Metazoa > Chordata > Mammalia > Artiodactyla > Giraffidae > Giraffa > Giraffa tippelskirchi. The sequence goes on along the minus strand of NC_137285.1, from coordinate 85,374,652 downwards.
ACTAAAGAATGTTCAAGCTACCGTACAAGTTCACTCATCTCACATGCTAAGTAACGCTCAAAATTCTCCAAATCAGGCTTCAAGAGCACATGCACTGTGAACTTCCAAATGTCCAAGCTGGATTTAGAAAAGGCAGAGAAACCAGAGACCAAATTGCCAACATCCATTGGATCATCGAAAATGCAAGAGAATCCAGAAAAACATCTACTTCTGCTTATTGATTACGCCAAAACCTTTGACTGTGTAGATCACAACAAACTGTGGAAAATTCTGAAAGAGATGGAAATACCAGACCACCTTACCTGCCTCCTAAGACATCTATATGCAGGTCAAGCAGCAACAGTTAGAACTGAACATGGAAAAACAGACTGGTTCCAAACTGGGAATGGAATTCATCAAGGCTGTATATTGTCACCTGCTAATTTAACTTATATGCAGAGTCCGTCATGTGAAATGCCAGGCTGAATGAAGCACAAGCCGAAATCAAGATTGTAGGAGAAATATCAATAACCTCAGATACCAGATGTCACCACTCTTATAGCAGAAAGCAAGGAGGAACTAAAGAGCCTCTTGATGAAAGTAAAAGAAGAGAGTGAAAAAGCTGGCTTAAAACTCAAGATTCAAAAAAACTAAGATCATGGCATCTGGTCTCCTCACTTCATGGCAAATAAATGGGAAAACAATGGAACCAAGTGAAAGACTTTATTTTCTTCGGCTCCAAAATCACTGCAGGTGGTGACGGCACCCATGAAACTAAAAGACACTTGCTCCTTGGAAGGAAAGCTATGACCAGCCTAGCTGCTGCTGCTGCTAAGTCGCTTCAGTCGTGTCCGACTCTGTGCGACCCCATAGACGGCAGCCCACCAGGCTCCGCCATGCCTAGGATTCTCCAGGCAAGAACACTGGAGTGAGTTGCCATTTCCTTGTCCAGTGCATGAAAGGGAAAAGTGAAAGTGAAGACGCTCAGTCATGTCCGACTCTTAGCGACCCCGTGGACTGCAGCCTGCCAGGCTCCTCCGTCCATGGAATTTTCCAGGCAAGAGTACTGGAGTGGGATGCCATTGCCTTCTCCAACCAGCCTAGACAGCATATTAAAAAGCAGAGATGTTACTTTACCAACAAAGGTCCATCTAGTCAAGGCTATGGTTTTTCCAGTGGTCATGTATGGATGTGAGAGTTGGACCATAATGAAAGCTGAGCACCAAATAATTGATGCTTTTGAACTGTTGTGTTGGAGAAGACTCTTGAGAGTCCATTGGACTGCAAGGAGATCCAACCAGTCCATCCTAAAGGAAATCAGTCCTGAGTGTTCATTGGAAGGACTGATGCTGAAGCTGAAACTCCAATACTTTGGCCACCTGATGCGAAGAGCTGACTGCTTGGAAAAGACCCCGATGTTGGGAAAGATCGAAGGCAGGAGGAGAAGGGGACAACAGAGAATGAGATGGTTGGATTGCATCACTGACTCAATAGCCATGAGATTGAGTAAGCTCCTGGAGTTGGTGATGGACAGGGAAGCCTGGCGTACTTCAGTCCATGGGGTCACAAAGAGTCGAACACGACTGAGCCACTGAACTGAGCTGATGCCTCTTTGAAGAGTAATGCTCAAGCCCCAGTCACTTCAACCCTGCCCAGAGAATACCATGTTTGTGTGATTTGCATATGTAAATTTTACATTCTCCTCTAGTCAATAACAGTGATGATGATGATAAGAACCAACACTCTGTAGCACTATATTCTAAGTACTATTCTAGGAGATTTGCAAATGTTAACATAGTTCATCTGGGAATAGCCCTATGAAGACAGTATTACTATTATCCTTATTTTATGGAAGAGGAAAATGAGGTAGAGAAAGAATTAAAACTGTCCCCAGTAATACAGTTGCTAAGTGGGAGAGTAACTATTGTCTCTTTCTTCTGCTTGTCACTAGTGGCTGGCTCTTTTTTTGTTTTTATCGTTTCTTCTGTTCCTCGGTGATGTGTGCACAGGAGCACATAAAGAAGGAGTCTAGAATCTAATTACATTTATTCCATTTGCTGCTCTTCTATGCTTCATATGGTTCTGTCTTCATCTTACTGCACCCCTTTAAGACATGTAGTGTTAATTTCCCTCATTTTTAGATGAAAGGATAGCATTTATAAAGGTTCATAGGCATGCTTCCATCATAAAGCATGAGAGTTGAGATCCAGCCCCAGGTTCACCTGGCTCTAAGCAAAGCTGAGTGTTACCTCTATCACGGAACCTCCGTATACTGGTTCAGGCAATAGCAAAGGATGTTCAAAGGCAATAAAGCAAAAATGCATGGTTATTTTGGCCATTATTTTGGTTATTAGTTTATTCTTTCACATCTTGACAATTACTTTACGATATTATGATGGTTTTTGCCATACATCAGCGTGTATCTTTTAGAATAAGTGTTTTGTGTTTTGGATTTTTTTTAATACATCCCGGAGTAGAATTGCTGGGTTATATGGTTGTTCTATTTTTGACTTTTTTGAGAAACCTGTACACTGTTTTTCACTCTGGCTGCACCAATCCATATTCCCACCAACAGTGTACAAGGGTTCTCTTTTTTCCCACATCCTAGCCAACATTTGTTATTTGTTTTGTTTGTGTGTGTGTGTGATGGCCATTCTGATCGGTGTGATGTGATACCTCAGTGTAGTACCTCTAGTTTTTCAATTTCTCGTTTCTCATCTCAGATTTCTCAAACCTTTCAGTCAGTTCAGTTTTGGTGATTTTCTATGCCTAGGATTTCTTCAAAGTCTTTCATCTTTCCTGGCACCTGTTTTTAGCCTAATTTTTTGATATGTGTTTTTTGTGGATCTGTGTTGTTGCATGTATGTGTTTAATCCACCATCTTTAAATGGAAACCAGTTTTAATTTTTTAATGGTTTGTCTTTGTCTTCATAAATTATTATCTGGGAATATTAAGAGATATCATATATTCACTATATTTGGTAAAAGTTTGCATTATAATATCAAAACTTCTTGAATTTTCCCTGTGGGATATTATTTGGTATTTTTAAATCCTTTCTCTTTAAACAAGTAGTCTAATTTGATTTGACCTCTAAACCTTGAGAAAATCTGTCAAAAAGCAATGAAAATAAAGTGCAGTTTCATAATGGAGAATCTTTGAGAGGATTTTTAGTGGACTTACTATGCCTATTTTGAACTATTTTGAATATGATATGAAATGAAATAGAATAGAACGTAGAATTTAGGAGACCTGAGTTAAAATGTGGCTCTAGACCTTAGAACAAAAAAATAAAAGTTTTCAGCAACCTGGTAAATCACCTTCCGATTGCAGTGCTTTGTCTGTGCCTCTAATGTTCTTTGGGGAATCTCATGGGAAGAGTACAGGAATAGCTTTGTAATATAATTAATAACACACAGTAAAAGTTTATTTTTATTGTATTTGCTTCTGTCATCCAGAAAAATATATAGTAAAGGATAATGCTAATTTTAGGGAACACGGATGGGTTCAATTTTACATATTACTTTCTGTGAAAGATCTGTGTTTCTAATGAAGCAAGTTAACATAAACATTGGTGAATATGAATCTCCCTCTTTCACTTCTACCCCCAAATAAAAAATCAGATGCTAATCAAAATATTTGATAAATTTAGTAACAGCCTGTGTGCCATCAAGCCATGGAACAACAGAGCCAACTGAAGCAGTAATGTTAGTTCATCATAAACACTTCATATGGTTTTCTTTTATTTGCAGTGTACTTAAATGAAGCAGGGTTCAACTTTGTGAGAAAATGCATTCAAGCCGTGGAAACGAGAGGTCAGTCTTGCCTGATGGGTACACCGTTGCTGTTGTGTGGTCCCTTCTTACAAAGAAACTGCTTAGAAATCAGGATGTCCTTTGTTGTCAGTAGGAGCTTAATTTTAAGAAACATGACTTATAAATTATACAAACATATAAATAGCTGTACTCTGAACTTCAGTTTGCCAAAATCATACTACAAACGTACTTCTTTTTCATGAAGTTTCATGATATAGCCTCACTTTACTTTGATGGACCAATATTATTATTTTTTACCAAGCTGTTGGAAGTAAGATTCCCAAGGAGTTTGAATTCAACTCTCCGCCTTCCCTGCATTATATCGCACAGTGATTTTTGTCACCGTCACAAATTCAGCACCTGTCTTCATTCTAGTCATGACCTCTGTCCTGAAGTCCACAATAGTTGCCTTTTATTTCCAGGAAAACTTAGCTAAAGCAAAACTTCCTATTGGGCTTTGAAATTCCCTAAACTTAGATTCAAAGTTTGGTGCTGCCACTTAAGTTTTGACAAGTCAAGTCGTTTCCTTAAAATCTCTGAGTCTGTCTTCTCACCTGTATTTCTTTTTAATTTTTATTGGGGTATAGTTGATTTACAATATTGTGTTAGTTTCAGATGTATAGCAGACTGAATCAGTTTTACATATACATATATCTACCCCATTTTAGATTCTTAACCCAAATAGACAACTATGGAGTATTTAGTAGAATTCCCTATGTTGTATAGTAAGTCCTTATTAGATATCTTTTTTTATGTAGAAGTGTATATATGTCAATCCCATCCTCAGCTTTAAAGTGAAGCTAGCAATTCCATCCACCTGTTCAACACATAGGACTCCGTGATTGAGGAAGCATAATATGAGAAATACTGATCATTCTTTCTCATCTTGGGTGGTTTTTTATATTCAGGTAGTGGTGAATAGACAGCTGTACTTTGCCATTTTGAAGCTCTTCATAGACTTTCAAATTACTGTTCATTGTCTGCTCTAAGAAATATATGTCTGATGTGTATTTCCAGGGTAGGTTTGCTAAAGTTAGACTGTAAAATTGGATGCATACCTTCTAGATTTTATGTAGGCATATATCTGAGTTTTTAACATTATGTACTTGGAAGTTGTGTCTTATGCCGTTTTCTTGTGACTTTTTTCCTTCTCACTAGGCATCACCATTTTAGGTCTCTACCGAATAGGAGGAGTGAATTCCAAAGTTCAGAAACTCATGAATACCACATTTTGTAAGTTTTGGCTGCAGCCCGTTACTTACTTAACTTTTACATTCTTATAGAAAATTCAAACCATAGGTTTTTTTGAGATATAGATTATTGCTTGTCTTTGAGTATTTCGACTTTATATCTAAAATTAATATTTGTATTCATTTTTAATGTCCATTATTATAGATGACCAATCAGAATTTGTAAAGGGGCTCTTTTTCTAATATCGACTTTTTCCTCAAGTGTTCTTTGGTTAGCTAGAGGTATAGTAAGATTTATGGGTGCTGGGATTCAGATGGCCTGAACTGGAATCTTAACTCAGCCAGTTTAAAGTTCTGTGACCTTAGGTAATTAGCTTAACCTCTCTGTGCCTTCTCCTCATTTATAGAAGGAGTCTCATTGAATGATAAGAATTTGGTATGTTAATCCATGTAAAGCACTGAGAAGCACGCCCAGCATGTGGGAAGTGTGCTGCGATGTTAGCAGTTAGCAAACATCTGATTTGAGGAACTATGTTCCATAAGAAATCTTTGCGGTTCAGTGTCAGAATGAGCTTTGCACCAACTCAGGCAAACAACAATCCTAAAGTTAACTCACTGGCCTTCTAAGAAATACATGCCTCTCTCTTTGACCTACTTTTGTTTGCATCCATCTTCTTAACAGTGCTCGTGATATTTTGACTTGCACAGTTTAAACATCTTACTTTAATTCTTTTCAGCTCCCAAATCCCCTCCTGACATGGACATTGATATTGAACTGTGGGATAATAAGACAATAACAAGTGGACTGAAAAACTACCTCAGGTGAGGTGGGCCTGCCTCCTCCCACTCTGCTGTGGTCTCTCGGTCACCCCTGTGGGCAGGCACCGTGGACCCCAGGGAGCCCCACGGGGTGCTCTTCCCTCCTTAGCACAGCTCGTTCACTTGAGGTGGGTTAGCTCAGACTGGTCACAGTTACATTCAGTGTTCTGGAATTTATATGTGCTTGTTTCAAACAGTAAACTTAAAAGGCTGCGATAGTTTATGAGTGCTAAATAATAATTTCTATTTCGTATTAGATTCAGATGCAGGTCTTCGTATATTTTTTTATAAAACATCACAAGTTGAATTGGAAATTTAAAAAAAAAGAGAAACCATTGCCCCCATATCTGAGAGGGATTTTGTTCCTGTAGTCGAGTAGTTCTCACAAAGTATTAAAAATAATTCCCCCAGCCTCTCCCATTTTAATACAGTGGCAGCAAGAAGTGCTCAGGACATTGGTATCTTTGAGGTCTGCATTTTTGAGCTACCTGTGGACTCCCTGGTAGGACTTGATTAGACATTCAGTCACCCAGTTCTCACAGAAGCACTGAAAGTTCAGGGGAAATCCAAAGAGAGCTGCTCTTCTGAAACCTGCTTCATTCTCTCTTGCAGGTGCCTTGCAGAACCGCTGATGACTTACAAATTACACAAAGATTTTATTGTTGCTGTTAGTAAGTACATTTCCATTGGGTGCATTGTAATTGATGTGGTTTTATGCTGTGTCGGAGGTTGTAAGTTTAAACCTGCTAGTTAACATTTTCCTACCTATGGCTTAAGAAATTGCCATTCTCATACTTAATAGTTTACAGTATGGTTACGAGAGTCACAGAATGAACTAAAATACTGTGTTACTTAGTAAGACTCATTGGGGCGGCATGTATGGTGTGATTAGAAAGGGCTGTGAGGAATTACTCGAGTTACATTTTCCTTGATTAATGAATGTCAGTTCTTACAAGAGTGACTTCATGGTTAAATAAACAAGACCATAAAGAGGTGCAATCAGTTATGCCCCTGCCTCCACTGTGCTCACAGGCTTTGTTCCTAAATATGGAGAAAGAGTCAGCTATTTTTGGCAACAACACCTTTTCTCTCTTATTGTATTTATTGATGATGATCAGATGGTGCAGTGGTAAAGGGTCTGCCTGCCAGTGTAGGAGACTCAGGTTCAATCCCTGGGTCAGGAAGATCCCTTGGAGAAGGGAATGGCAACCCACTCCAGTATGCTTGCCTGGAAAATTCCATGGACAGAGGAGCCTGGCAGGCTACAGTCCATGGGGTCACAAAGAGTCAGACACGACTGAGCACACACACACTCACAAACTCATGAGATATCTATATTGTGTCTTTAGATCTGTGACTGCCTTAATGTTATATGAATAAACAGGTTTAATTCAAAATTATGGGGAGCAGAGGAGGGAGCCAGTGGCAGTCATGTAACCTGAGCAGTTAGAATTGTGTAAAACGTTGGGCTCAAGGGCCACATCACCATCTGAGCCAGTCTCAAGTTGTAACAGTTAAGAGTTGGCATTTCATTGTTAAGATATATGAGATATGAATGTAATAAGAGTATTTTTCACAATCCAAGAAAGAAATCAACTGCATTAGTTTATTACCACACATTGTAATGTCACAGGAGGTGTTATCTACTGCTAAATGTGTCAAATAAAGCTGAATGACATTGGTTTGCAGCCCTGCATACATGACTGACCACATGATCTCATGAACATCTATACCACTTAGCTTTCTCCTGAGACTCTGCACTCTACTTCCTCTTTATAGAAATCTGTCCTTGTAAGAACAAGACCTTAGAAAGTATATAATCCAACCTCATTTTATTAACAAGGAAATCAGGACCCAGAGGGGCAAGTGACTTTGTCCAAGGACACTAGTAAATTCATAGTAGTATCAAGACTACAAGCCAGATTGTTTGACTCTACCTAGAACACTTCGTTACAAGAAATTCGTCTTATAACAAATGGTGTTTGATCCAGTTAGCTAGAATGGCTCAATGAGCTGGTGGTTTTGATGCAAATATTTGGTCACAAGATTTTTTTTCTTCACTTTTGTGGCAAATAGTGATCATATTATTCACTACCACGATAATTAAAGCATATCTTATGTATAAGAATCCATCTTCTGTCTGGGTCAAGGATAATAGAAATAGGTATCATTTGGCTTCAAACAAGAGAAATTTAGCTCAGGAAGAAAGGAGAAGTTACTCAGAGACTAAGGGGAGTCTGTCAGAACTCCTTGGCAGAGAATGGGTCCTGCCTACCGTGGCCTGCACCCAGGAACTGCAAAGTTGGAAATAGATGTTTCTCATCCACCCTCCAAGCTTTTTGGATGTCTGTCATTTTTGTTCTCTGCTGCATATCTACCTCATTTGCAGACAGATTTTCCTTCACTTGGGAGCACATTTGGTGATGATCTGCCTTGTTTTACATGGTCTGCCTTTGCACGGATCCAGCAGGCAGATCAGAGTTTTGGTGTCTCGATTCCAACTACTGGGAGATACTTTCATGTTTAGCCCAACACAAACCAGGCCCTTTCCTCACTTCGTGTGCAGACAGCTGTGCCCAGAAGAGATGAAGATCTCATCATAAACCCTGTGTGGTGGGCACTTTCTGGAGAAAGGGCTTGGCAGGGTGGGCAGTCACCCTAGAATTTGCTTATCGTAGTAAGAGTCTATTAAATAGATTCCTTTTTCTGAAGCATTACAAGTTTCTGTAGCCAATGTGTCAGCATCTTGGCTTTCTCCTTGCAGACTGGATCTGTTTGAGATGACTTTTTTTTTTTTCAGATTTACCGTGGTCAGCATGGGCTTAAAATCTACTAGGCCTTTGGTTGTACAATTATCCTGACACCTGAGAAGAATAACTCTTTGCCATCTTTTAATCTATAAAATTTAGAAAAGAATGCCTCCTTCCTCTGGTCTGATAGAGTCACTCAGAGGTTTCAATGTGATAAAGCGTATTGTGGCGTCTGGCACATTAGACCATTTGTAACAACTGCTGCCATCACTCATGTTATTAAAAGTTTTATTCTCTCCTTTTGTAACAAAACCAAAGGAGGAAATGAGTTATGGCTGTATAGAAGTATACAGCTCCGAGGCTAAGAGCGTAGGTCTAGGTTAGATAGAACTGAGTTCTTCTCTGCTTAGTGAATGCAGATCATGGACAAGTTACCCAGTGACTCTAAGCCTTAGGAGATGATAGTGATAATATTTACCATGTGAAGCAGTGCTTATAAGCCATGACAGATGGAAGTGGTTATGATGTTTAAATTATTAATGTTTATATAATTAGAATTTAAATATTTGCAACCTTTTTTTATGTTACAGAATCTGATGACCAAAACTACCGGGTGGAGGCCGTACATGCATTGGTGCACAAGTTGCCAGAGAAAAACAGAGAGATGCTGGACATCTTAATAAAGCACCTGGTCAAGTAATTCTCTGACTTAGATTGCTCACTTACTTGTTTATCTGTTAAACTTAAATATATTCATGTCTTTTAAAGGGGGTGATAGAGCTGTAACTTTGCTACTATAATCAGAGTCCATTGAAACTGCTTGAGAAATGATGTGGCAGTCTGTTTTTAAGTTATAATCTATGTGTGTGTGTATGTGTATTTGTTTATGACATGCAAATAATTATATCCTTGCAAGTTATACTTATGATGGAATGTCAAGTTAAAAATATAAGAAGGAATATACAGTTCTTTCCCGGTTCTTTTAGATGCACTGTAAGCCTAAAGTTTGCAGACCAGGTCTCTGTTTCACTAGGGTCACCAGGTTCTACCAGGTCAACATGCCACTGGAATATTAGCTTCCTTCCCCAGATTCCTGTTGTCTGTTGGTTTCTGAAGATCTTTTTGACTCTTATGTATTTAAAAATTTTGATAAATATTGTATTAATCAAGTTTTGTCAGAGAACAGAACTAATAGGTTGTTGTCTGTGTGTCTATGTATACATACATATTTATGTAAGAGAGACTGATTGGTTGCAAGGAATTGGCTGCAGAATTGTGGAGGCTGATTTCAAGCCAGCCTGGAGACCCAGAGAAGTTGATATTGTGGTCCAAATCCAGGCAGTCTAGAGGCAGAATACCTTCTTCCTCAGGGACCTCAGTCTTTTTCTCTTAAGACCCTAAACTAATGTTTAGATGAGGCCCACCCAGGTAATGGACAGTAGTCTGCTTCACTCAAAGCCTACTGATTTAAATGTTAATGTCATCTAAAAATGCCTTCACAAAAACATCTAGAATTATGTTTGACCTAATATTGGGGTACTGCAGCCTAGCAAATTTGATATATAACATTACCCATAACAGATCTATCTTGAGTCACACACATACACACATACACACACACACATATTTAATTCAGAGATTTCAGTTCAGCTACCATGCTGCTAGAAACAAAAGTCCAAATTCAGGTTTTAAACTTACTTAAGAATTCCCTATAGTCTCATTTACAAATGGGAACAGTTTTTGTCTTAATGAGTACCACAGTTCATTTCAGTTCAGTTGCTCAGTCGCGTCCGACTCTTTACGACCCCATGAATTGCAGCACGCCAGGCCTCTCTGTCCATCACCAACTCCCGGAGTCTACCCAAACCCATGTCCATCGAGTCGGTGATGCCATCCAACCATCGCATCCTCTGTCGTCCCCTTCTCCTCCTGCCCCCAATCCTACTCAGCATTAGGGTCTTTTCCAATGAGTCAACTCTTTGCATGAGGTGTCCAAAGTATTGGAGTTTCAGCTTCAACATTAGTCCTTCCAATGAACACCCAGGATTGATCTCTTTTAGGATGGATTGATTGGATCTCCTTGCAGTCCAAGGGACTCTCAAAAGTCTTCTCCAACACCACAGTTCAAAAGCATCAATTCTGCAGCACTCAGCTTTCTTCACCGTCCAACTCTCACATCCATACATGACCACTGGAAAAACCATAACCTTGACTAGACGGACTTTTGTTGGCAAAGTAATGTCTCTGCTTTTAAATATGCTATCTAGGTTGGCCATAACCTTCCTTCCAAGGAGAAAGTGTCTTTTAATTTCATGGCTGCAGTCACCATCAGCAGTGATTTTGGAGCCTAAAAAATTAAAGTCTGACACTGTTTCCACTGTTTCCCCATCTATTTCCCATGAAGTGATGGGACCAGATGCCATGATCTTAGTTTTCTGAATGTTGAGCTTTAAGCCAACTTTTTCACTCTCCTCTTTCACTTTCATTAAGAGGCTCTTTAGTTCTTCTTCACTTTCTGCCATAAGGGTGGTGTCATCCACATATCTGAGATTATTGATATTTCTCCCGGCAATCTTGATTCCAGCTTGTGTTTCTTCCAGCCCAGCGTTTCTCATGATGTACTCTGCATAGAAGTTAAACAAGCAGGGTGACAATATACAGCCTTGACCTACTCCTTTTCCTATTTGGAACCAGTCTGTTGTTCATGTCCAGTTCGAACTGTTGCTTCCTGACCTGCATACAGGTTTCTCAAGAGACAGGTCAGATGGTCTGGTATTCCCATCTCTTTCAGAATTTTCCACAGTTCATTGTGATCCACACAGTCAAAGGCTTTGGCATAGTCAATAAAGCAGAAATAGATGTTTTTCTGGAACTCTCTTGCTTTTTCGATGATCCAGCGGATATTGGCAATTTGATCTCTGGTTCCTCTGCCTTTTCTAAAACCAGCTTGAAGTACCACAATTCACAGTCAAATGATTAGTCCTTCCTTGTTTGCTACAAGTAGTAGCCAAATTTATGCTAATTTGAGCCATGCACATTTGAAACTGTGCTCTGTATTAATCAGTATCATCTTAACTTGCAGGGTTTAAGATAATATAAGTTGGCCCTCCTTGAAATAAGAAGGATATCCACTAGGAATGATTTCATTTCAAGTTCATTGTTAACGATTGCCCTTGTTGGCATTTAGCTAATGAGAAGGGACTCACTATCCTTGGTCTGAATTACATAGTCTTGAATTATGTTTTTGAGTTGTGTGTCCTTTTCTTGAAACTTAACCATACAACATTTAGTGGGCATTCTCTTGCTACATTCAAGCTAATTTTTTAGCAAAGCCTTTTAAAATACACTTTAAAAGCTGCATGAGTGTCACATAAAATATTTTTCCTTAATTATCCAGAATGTTAGATGAACACAAGCTTCACCTTTAATTGTGACTGTAATATAGGAAATAGAAGGAGTATATCTAGCCACTAAAGAGTACTGAAAATTCTTCTGCCCAACCTTCACCACCATTCCTGGCTGAACCTAAAAATGTCAATCTCCTCTGAGCAGCAGCAGTAGAATGTGTGCTCACATCACCAATGACTTACTTAATTCTTCTTCTTGTTTATTCACCAAGTCAGGTCCAACTCTTTGCTCTGTGTTCACTGTCTCCCAGAGTTTGCTCAAATTCTTGTCTGTTGAGTCAGTGATGGTATCAAGCCATCTCATCCTCTGCTGCCTCCTTCTCCTTTTGTCCTTTTGCCTTTAATCTTTCCCAGCATCAGGGTCTTTTCCAGTGAGTTGGCTCTTCACATCAGGTGGCCAAAGTATTGGAGCTTGAGCTTCAGCATCAGTCCTTCCAATGAATATTCACAATTGATTTCCTTTAGGATGGACTGGTTTGATCTCCTTGCAGTCCAAAGGATCCTCAAGAGTCTTCTCCAACAGCACAGTTTGAAAGCATAAATTCTTCAGTGCTCAGCCTTCTTTATGGTCCAACTCATATCTATACATGACTACTGGAAAAACCATAGCTTTGACTATATGGACCTTTGCGGGCGAAGTAGTGTCTCTGGTTTTTAATATGCTGTCTAGATTTGTCATAACTTACCTTCCAAGGAGCAAGTGTCCTTTAATTTCATGGCTGCAGTCACCGTCCACAGTGATTTTGGAGCCCAGGAAAAGAAAATCTGTCATCCCTTCCACTTTTTCCCCTTCTATTTGCCATTAAATGATGGGACCAGATGCCATGATCTTAGTTTTTTGAATATTGAGTTTCAAGCCAGCTTTTTTCACTTTCCTCTTTCACCCTCATCAAGAGGCCCTTTAGTTCCTCTTTACTTTGTGCTGTTAGAGTGATGTCATCTGCATATCTGAGATTGTTGATATTTCTCCCAGCAATCATGATTGCAACTTGTGCTTCATCCAGATGGGCATTAGTAGTTTACTTAAGTAAACAAGTAGCAACTGATAACAATCTTGGTCCCTGGCCACCTTATTGACTTAGGAGAATTTAAAATCAATGACCCAGATTGCTCACTGGCCTAAAGGACCAGTGACTGATTACAAGTCTCCAGTAACCAGCTCTGAAACATGGTATAAATCATTGATTTCTTTCTGAGAATGCATTGTCTTTAAGACAAGGCCTTATGTGGTCTCCTCTATGACTTAAACTTTAAGTATTTAAAAGTGCAGTTCAGAGTGTACTTCATATACAAGTGGAGGGAGTGGGGTGCAGAACTGGCTGAAACATGGGATGATAAGAATCTATATCAGCGGACTAGCCCAGCAGAAGGGAAATTCAGTGAAGAGGAATATAGTGATCAAATTATTTCATCTTCCAAAGAATGTGGTTGCGGCTGCTGCTGCTGCTAAGTCACTTCAGTCGTGTCCGACTCTGTGCGACCCCATAGACGGCAGCCCACAAGGCTGCGCCGTCCCTGGGATTCTCCAGGCAAAAATACTGGAGTGGGTTGCCATTTCCTTCTCCAGTGCATGAAAGGGAAAAGTGAAAGTGAAGTCGCTCAGTCGTGTCCGACTCTTAGCGACCCCATGGACTGCTGCCTACCAGGCTCCTCCATCCATGGGATTTTCCAGGCAAGAGTACTGGAGTGGGGTGCCATTGCCTTCTCCAAAGAATGTGGTTATCAACTTCATTTTCAAAATAGAGCAGTTTTTTTATGATCTCTAAATTTATTCCCAGTGAGCTTCATATTAATCTTATTCTAGGTTACTTATACTACCAGGCACTCTTACTTTTTAGCAAGAATACCTGGAGCCAATTTAATTACAGGGAAGAATATTATTTTAAGATCATATTTTATTTAATTTAACTCATTTTATTTAATTTTGTCAACACTGCTATCAGGGTTATTATACTTTACAGATGAGGGAACTGAAGCCTTGAGAGAGGAGATTAAATAACAAGGCTGATTGCACCCAGCTTCCATGTTGGAAGGACCCAAGCTTTAAATCCAGACAGGCTCACTGCCTTTACAGATGACTTATTAGGCTCTCTAATGCATATTAAACAATGAATTTATAATATTTGGTTGCATAAAAAGGAAACTTAGAATGAAATTCTTCTTATGCTAACGCTGTCTTGGGCACAAGGGTAAATTCAGTCAATGGGACAGTCAGCTCTTCCTGTCCTACATCAAATGTTGGGTGGGATAATCCAGAATCCTGGATTCCTCATAAAATTTTGCTTTTGCTTCTAGAATGGAGTTAGTGTGCATACTTAGTCATATATAAACATTATCTTGTGTTGTGCTCCTGACTAGAATTTTTCATCCTCACAGCCCCACTGGGAATAAGATAGAAAAGGCAGTGGTTACCCTAGAAGATAGGTTAAATAAAACAAGGTTACCTCTTAAGAATGCATCCAGTTTCCAAATTAAGTTAGTTAACTAGTCAAAGTCGTTTTTGAGAGTTCACTGGGGTTACTTTGCTAAGGTCAGTAATATCAGAGACCCTTCATTTTCAAGCCAGTACTAATGCTTCCAGATCTCCTTGTCTTGCTGTTTGCCTAACACAGTGCTCAGCACTCGGGGGCCCTCGGGGAAGTGGGTGATGGATGGATGGGTGGGTGGATGGATAGATGGAAGACAGGATGGAAGCAGTCATCGTACATGGGGAGCTCAGGGAAACTCTTGACTTATAGTCAGGAGATCTAACTGGAAACAAAAATCTGTGTCCCTAATTTGCTATGACCTCAGGTACATTGTGCTTACTTTGCTGCTGCTGCTGCTGCTGCTAAGTTGCTTCAGTCGTGTCCGACTCTGTGCGACCCCTTAGACGGCAGCCCACCAGGCTCTGCCATCCCTGGGATTCTCCAGGCAAGAACACTGGAGTGGATTGCCATTTCCTTCTCCAGTGCATGAAAGGGAAAAGTGAAAGTGAAGTCGCTCAGTCGTGTCTGACTCTTAGCGACCCCATGGACTGTAGCCTACCAGGCTTCTCCGTCCATGGGATTTTCCAGGCAAGAGTACTGGAGTGGGGTGCCATTGCCTTCTCCGCGTGCTTACTTTAGGAGCTTCTTTTTAAAAAAATCTGTCCCATAGGAAAAACTGGCTTCTTGGAGAAATAAGTATAGTGTTATGTATGAAAATATTTAGCAGTAGTTTCTTAATAATATGTTTAGTACGTCCAAATATAATCACAACCAGTCTACTCTTAACCATCTGTTCTAAAAGAAGTATACTACTGTAGGATTTGCCAAACAGCTGGTTGTTTTCCTAGGGCGATTGTACTTGATTTAAGAAAACAAGATTTTTTTTTTCCTTTAAGAGATTAACCTTAGTAATTATGTTTTATTGGGCTAATGTTTATTAACTTTTTACATCTACTTAGACTATACCCCCTAATGCCAGCTGATAGTGGCTGAACCTGACTATTTGAGAAATTTGGTCTGTAGTGGCATATTTACATCTTATGTAAATATATATGATTTACATCTTACCATTTTTTGGTAGACTGAGAACATTCCATATTATTAAACATATAACTTAAAATATTTTTGTTGCTTTTATTTGCAGAGTGTCCCTACATAGTCAACAAAATCTCATGACAGTCTCAAACCTTGGTGTTATATTTGGTCCCACTCTAATGAGAGCCCAGGAAGAAACTGTGGCTGCCATGATGAATATTAAGTTTCAGAACATTGTGGTTGAAATTCTGATAGAGCACTATGAAAAGGTAGGCTGAATTTTCATGTGAAACTATGAAACTTCGTTTTCTTGTTTCTAAGAAGGAATTTTGTATTTGTGTCATCTATGATCTCATTATGCTCTCAGATTCCTGTATGGGGTCTGTCTTATAAATTTTGTATAAATTATTTATGCAGACTTTGCTTTTGTTTTTTTCTTATTCAGTTTTTAAATACTTCTCAAAATCCTCTAGGTAGATGGTTTCCCTTCTTTCTATATCATTTGCTTGTCAAGATTTTCTTCTTTAGTATTTATGTAATTAGGTTTTTATGCAGTATTCAGAAAATACTTTAGAATCACTTTATCGTTAAGTCTACTGTAACTTTTTTATCTCTTTTGAATTAGATTCTCATTATACAGTAGAGCTAATATTTTCGATAAAATCAGAGAACAGTCTTGAAATCCTCTTTATATCCAGTCACTAAGCAGGCTTTCTTTAGGAGTGAGATCTTAGAATAATTATGAAAGTGAGAAAATGGGAAGACCAAAATGATCTGATTGTTAAGCGAACTCAGCCATGGAAGGGCTAAACCTTGTGACTTATTTATGTCTGACAACGTCCTTATGAGGGCATGGGGGTGCCTCTTTCCTTCCTGGTTGCTTTCTAGTGCCTGTAGAAGGATACCCTTGGAGCCTTGCTCAGACAGAAGTGCTTTCACAACCCTGGAGTCCACAGTTGCGTCCTGTAGCCACGCTCAGACCCCTGCCTGCAGCTTGTCACATTCTTCGCAGCTCAGGGCTGTTAGCATGCCAACACCTCTGAGAAGCAAGGGGCTGCTAGCTGGGGAATGATAGCAGGGTCCTCTTCCCCTTGGGTTGTGTTCAGGAAGAAGGGGAAGAGTGACAGTGAAAAGAATCAGCGTGTCTTGACATAGACATTCATTGCTATTTGACACATTTCTTAAAAATATTGGAAAATCTGAATTTCACTGCTGGGGAATAGGGAAGAATAAAAAACACAGAGGAGAAACATTATTCAGTGTAAATGGAAAAGAACGTTGTAATTGCTCTAGAAGGTTTATTTCTTGTCTCAAGCGTCTCTTGCCAGGCAGCTGGTTCGGGAGTGCCGAGTGCCAAGATCATGTAATAACACTTGAAGCTTAGTTTATGATGGGATGTCAGTGTCACCTTTCTGTTGACCTCAGTCCATTTTTCTTCCATGTAGATTTTTCATACTGCCCCAGACCCCAGCATCCCTCTTCCTCAGCCTCAGTCTCGGTCTGGATCCCGAAGGACGCGTGCAATCTGCCTCTCCTCGGGCTCCCGGAAGCCCAGAGGGAGGTATACTCCGTGTTTGGCAGAACCCGACAGTAAGTGCCCCACCCTCAGGGAGACGCCGTCTTCATTAATTCAGCTTTATCCCACCTTTTGGGCAGTTAGGTAGAAAGAGGAAATATCCTTACTGACGTTGTGTCCCCAACACCTTCCCCTTCCACCACATTTAAATATTCCTCCGTCAGGTTAGATCTTGGACAAGCAAATTCATTCCTGCTGCAAAGGGAAAAAAATAGTTTTTGCTCAGTGCCCTTTTTTCCTGTAACTGTGATTAAGTACATCGGGTGCTACTTTGTAGCAGCTTTTGTCCTGTTGTCAAAGTGGTTGGGAAGAAAGCAAGAGAGTCTGGCCCAGGCAGTCATTTCCTTTCTTTCTTTCACGTTATGTCTTAAAGCATCATCTCTCGGGTATCAAAGTGTCTGAAACAGAAAGAAAGGAAATAAAAAGAGAATCTACGCCACACATTATCCCTAACTTACTATCCTGAGCCAAGTCCCACCATAAGGTGGGTGGCAGCTTCAGCTCAAAGCATGAGTTCAACTTTGGCCATTTTCATTTTATTTTGTGCTCCCAGTCCGCTCCCTCCACCCTCAGTTTTCCCTACAATCAGTGTTTAGATATAGTATTCGAATACTCCATTACTGCTTCTCTGGTTTTTTTTCTTACACTTTAACTTTTAGAAACAGTGAAAAAAAAAATACCCAGTTAAATAGCAAGTTTTCTTCTGTTGCTATATTCTTAGTGGGGAAAGGAAAGAAGTCCTTTCCTATTTTTTTCCACAAGCTTTCCTTTTAAAAATTGTAAAAAAAAAAAGATTGATAAAAATGGTGGAACCGCTGACATTTAATAGTACCTTTACTGCCAGGAGGACTCAGATACATGGTGACTCAGAATCACCTAGGATCAGAAAAGTAAAAGAAGGCGGAAATATGTCTCAGTATTCCCCCTTTCCTTTGACTTCTTATTATATCATCAAGGCATCTTGCTTCTCCTACTGGTGAGTCCTGTTTCAGAAGCACATTTTGTCTGATTTCAAGTCAGCCCGCTAATGCTTCAGGAAGTAACATGATTCCATAGGGGCACATAGAGAGCCTCCCTTGAATAGTAGAAAAAAATGGATTCACCGAGTTCAGATGAATGTTTTGAAGCCTTTCTTTCTCCACAACTGAGACAGTTCTCTAAGCCAGATCTGCCACCGTGGTGGGGTCAGGTGGCCGCGGAGCACTTGGGAGGTTGAGATCAGAAGGGCTGGACACTGCCCATCTCGACCGAGAGCTCCTGTTCTTGACTCTCCCGTCTCTGCCCGGCGCCCCCAGGCGACTCCTACAGCAGCAGCCCGGACAGCACGCCCATGGGGAGCATCGAGTCCCTGTCCTCTCACTCCTCCGAGCAGAACAGCACCACGAAGCCTGCCTCCTGCCAGCCTAGGGAGAAGTCCGCTGGGATCCCTTGGATTGCGTCCCCATCGCCCAGCAATGGACAGA
Organism: Giraffa tippelskirchi; assembly: GCF_054371585.1. Taxonomy (NCBI): domain Eukaryota; kingdom Metazoa; phylum Chordata; class Mammalia; order Artiodactyla; family Giraffidae; genus Giraffa; species Giraffa tippelskirchi. The sequence continues at coordinate 85,356,152 of NC_137285.1, read as the reverse complement.
AGAGTCTTGGTCTCTGGACCACGAGTCCCGAGTCAAGTTCTCGAGAAGACGCAACCAAAACGGACGCGGAATCAGACTGCCAGAGCGTCACCTCCGTCACCAGTCCCGGGGACGCGTCCCCACCAATCGACCTGGCCAAGAAGGGGCCCTATGGGCTCTCGGGACCGAAAAGAGCCTCGGCTTCCTCCCTCCGATCCATCTCTGTGGCCGAAGGTAAGACCGGATGAAGCCCCGGCTAATGTTGTGTCTGCTGATGTCGTCTCTCTGCGTCGCCTGCCGGCTTGTTGAGCTTGATGATTCGGGGGGAGGCGTGAACAGCGAGGGCACAAACTGTGCTTCTCCGCCTTGTTCCTGAGCTGGGGGTTTAAACCTCCTCTGTGCTGTGGCATTTTTCCTGGACCTTTCCCTGCCTGAGCAGTGCTGTCTTGGCAGTTACTTCTGATCATGATCTCCCCTGAGTGATGGGCTGCTGGGCTCGGAGAATATTCCTTGCCTTCTCATTTGGACGCAGAGAAAACGGCTTCCTTTTGTTATGCGCGTGGACTGTGTTATTGCTATTATTTTGCCTAATAGCACCTCGCCTGTTTTCTTGGGCTTTCTTTTCAGGAAACAAGAGCTACAGCGGATCCATTCAAAGCTTAACTTCCATAGGTTCCAAAGAGACACCCAAAGCCCCACCAAACCCAGATCTGCCTCCCAAAATGTGCAGGAGGTTAAGGCTAGACACCGCCTCCAGCAATGGCTACCAGCGCCCCGGCTCCGTGTAAGTGACAGGGCGTTTGTTTGGCGTTTTCTGCGTCTCCCGTGAGTACACAGGGCTTGAGCGTGTGCAAAAGAACCCTCAGGGTTCCCATAGCCAAATGCTCACGTGTAGAGTGGGTAGCGTCAACTTCTGCAGGACCCTGTCTTCTTCTGCAAGTGGGGTGAACGTTAGTACACACTTCAGGTGCTTTCCTTAAGGACATGAAAGCCAATGTATAATATAATGGTTTGGAGTCTGGAAACTAAACACCCACCACTCCGCTATTGGGACTGCCTGTATCCTCAGTCCTGCCTCTTCGTTAGAAATAGGGCTGTTTTCTAGCCAGGGTGGTCTCCTCTCCTCTCCATCATATGCCTCCCCAACCTGAGTACTCACTGATTTAAACAACTCCTGGAGAACAGGGAGCAGGAAAGGCAAGAGAGTGTGCTTCTAAGAGAAAGAAACAACCCTGAAGTGTAAAGGCTGGGAGGGTAGGGTGTATACACAAGAACAGTGAGGGCGCAGAGGGGAGGAAGCAGGGAGCGGGGTAAAGACGGAAACAGAATCCGAAGAGGAGAGTGCTTCCTCCTTTTCATCTTAGGTTTCTGACTTTCGCTGCGCTTTTCCAGACTCTGCGTGAGCTATTGCTGAGCATCCTTGTACATGTTACTTATTTTAAGGACCACAGTGTCCTCCTGAAGGAAGCAGTATAAACTTTGTTTTAAAGATAATGAGACCTCATCCGGGGAAGTCTGGGAGCCAGTCCACACTCACTCAGCTAGTAGGTGGCGGAGCTCGGCTTCTAACCCAGGGTCCTCCAGTTGAGTCCACGCTGTCCCTCTTATGCCATGCCCGGTTGTAATATGGTGGTGGTGCTGACCTTTAACTATCCACTGAAAGTCCAGAAAGACATTTCACTAAGCCTGTTTCCATAGGAACAACATCTTACATTCATTCATTCATCCCCTTAATGAGAACCTTTGGTTTTATAGTGAGTTTCACATACGTTCTCTCTCATGGTCAGAAATCCAGCTCCCACAGTAAAGCCAGATTTTGTGTAAGTTTGTCTGTTCCCAGGTGTGCATAGTTCTAGCCCTTAAGGGAAATGAATTTTAAGCCAAATGTGTAAAGGCAGATGAGAAAATATAAACTTTTTTCTTTGTGAGGGAAAGAGAAGAGCTTCTATTTTGTGATTTACTGATAATATAGAACTTAAATTGTAGAGTGTTTGTTTTGCGTTAGATGTAAAATGATCCTGCAGATTATCAAATGACTCAGTTCTGGGAGAAAAGTTTGTCAGTTCAAGTAATAAGGTAGATTTTAAATATTTAGTTCATTAAAACATCATTCAAAGAAATTTATATTCTCTTCTAGTAAGAATAGGAACTTATCTAATTAGCTGGGTTACATTAGTTTTAATTCTTTTCATTCTACCCTATAGTCTCACTTTTCATATAGTTGCCTTTTCCTTGTCATGCTTTGAAACAAGATTTGAATCCACAGATTTACTTATTGGTCATATTTTCAGAGTTCTCTCTTTTTCACTTTATAGGAAGTATGTTCAAGTATTTTAAAAATAAATGAAACAATTTTTGAATTTGTTTTGTCTTAACTATGAGAATACAAAGCATCTCTTGTTTTGTCTTAATGTGACTCTTCCCTTGCGGCTCCATGGAGTCAACAGCAAGACGTCCAGGAGTGGAGTGGTAGATAAAAGGTTCCTTCTCTTCTGCTCCCACAGTTTTCTGGGGTGCAAAAAATGCAGACAGTGCGATCCGCAGAGGAAGTAGATATAGGTTTATTCCCATCTGGTACTCAGTGAACTAGAAACTAGATCTAAAACTTACTTCTATATTAAAACTTAAAACAATTAAAATTCAGTTCATATTTTGGGGACAGTTTTTAACTCATTTTTTTGTTTGGTTAACTGCTAACTCTGATTCTCACTTTGAGCTGTGAAATGCATTTTAATGAAACTTGCATTTTGAAATTATTTTTCAGTGTGGCAGCAAAGGCCCAACTGTTTGAAAACGTTGGTTCAGTTAAGCCAGTTTCTTCTGCACGGTAAGTTCTCAACTTTCCAGTAAAAAAAAAATAAAATAGTGGTGACACGGTTTTGTGTTGACGTGGCAGGTCATCGCTGACTGCTCTGCCCCTCACTTCTGCAGATGGTCAAATTCACATCTGCTGTCTCTTGACAGGGAAGTAAATGGTCATGACCATATATATACACAGCATTTAGCATCTCAGAGTGTTACTGCAGTGCCTTGTCTTTCAGAAAACCTGCTTGTTTAGAACTCTTGTTTTCTGAAAGACAAGTTGCAATAACTCTGTGTACACCAAATACTATTTTGATGACAGTTTGTGGAAATTTTTCAGATATATATTTTGGTCTTGTAAAATTTAATGCATCTTTTTTCTGGAAGAAGCTTCATGAACATGCACCAAAGACTGTATACTTTTTCTTTTTTTTTTAACTTTTAATTTTGTATGATACTGGGGTATAGCCAGTTAACAAACAATGCTGTGATGGTTTCAGATGAACAGCGAAGGGACTCAGCCATATATACACGTGTCCATTCTCCCCCAAGCTCCTCTCCCATCCAGGCTGCCACGTAACACTGAGCAGAGTTCCCTGTGCTGGACAGCAGGTCCTTGTTGACACCCGTTTTAAATATGACAGTGCGTGCATGTCCCTCCCAAACTCCCTCACCGTCCCTTCTCCCTCCTCCTCTCCCCCGCCCCCAGCAACCACAGGTTCATTCTCTAAGTCTATTTTATAAGTAAGTTCATTTGTGTAATTTCTTTTTCGGTTCCACACATAAGGGATGCGATACAATGTCTTCCCTTCTCTGGCTGACTTCCTTCACTCAGTGTGACAGTCTCTAGGTCCAGACTATGCTCATTCTTCGTGGCCCCCGTGGTGCTGGAGAGCTGATTACCCCAGGCGGCACTGGTGTTTGAGTACTCTGCTTCATTCAGGGTTTCCAGATTTTACCTTCTGCTCCATTGTTAACAGGATATGAATTATTATATCTTGCTGCTATTCATTTGCTTGCTTCTAAGGTTCCTGCTTCCTCTCCTCTTAGGACAAATTGATTCTCTCATCTTCATTAGACTTTGTTTTTAATTTTGAATATGTCTAAATAATGGAATTGTTTTTTATCATCAGCAACTAGTGCATGTTGCAAGTATTCAATAAATGTCTTTTGAAAGGGAATATAAATGGGAACACTTGAAAGACCAACCTAGATTTTTTTTTTTTTTTTTGGATGTACCAAGGAAATTTTGAGCTTGCCACAACCAGCTAATTGAGACTGTGAAGGAAAGGAATCAAATATGATTAAAGTATTACTATATAGTTCTTTTAGAAGTTATTCAGCCATAGCATTTTTATTGACCTTATAAAGTATGTGGACCTTTTCAACAGTTCTTAAGCACCTACACAATATAAGGCTTGTCCTACTTACTAGAAACAACAATAAATTTCAAACTGTTTTCTAAAGCTTAACGAGTGCACTTGTAAATTAGTGTTTTTAGAGGAGGGCCACTTTGGCATCTTACTAGGATTGATGGTTAATGCCTTGAATTTATATAGCAAATCCCAGTGTACTTGGATGTACTTTACCTCCATCTTCTGCCTTTTTATCAAGGCAAGGTGAAAACTAGGCACTGTGCATGTCAGAACAAGCATTTCTCTGAAACTATCACCACTGTCAGGCCTTAGTGTAAGGGATTGAACCTTGCTACCTTCTGTCTTGCAAAAATGATTGAATTGCTCCACTAGATGGAGCCCTTTTATTAGGAAAATCTAAACAATCTACTAAGTACTGGAATCAAAGAGATAATCTTTTAAAAGCTTAAAGACAGCAGCATATTAATGAAATAAATTAGTATGACAGTAAATTAATGAAGCTGTTATACAATAAGTTTACTCACATGTTCAACACTCATCCTATGCATTTAAAACATACTTTTACACTCCAAATAACCTCAGATATGCAGGTGATACCACCCTTATGGCAGAAAGTGAAGAACTAAAGAGCCTCTTGATGAAAGTGAAAGAGGAGAGTGAAAAAGTTGGCTTAAAGCTCAACATTCAGAAAACTAAGATCATGGCATCCAGTCCCATCACTTCATGGCAAATAAATGGGGAAACAATGGAAACAGTGTCAGACTTTATTTTGGGGGGCTCCAAAATCACTGCAGATGCTGATTGCAGCCATGAAATTAAAAGACGCTTACTCCTTGGAAGGAAAGTTATGACCAACCTAGACAGCATATTAAAAGGCAGAGACATTACTTTGTCAACAAAGGTCCATCTAGTTAAGGCTATGGTTTTTCCAGTGGTCATGTATGGATGTGAGAGTTGGACTATAAAGAAAGCTGAGTGCCAAAGAATTGATGCTTTTGAATTGTTGGAGAAGTGTTGAAGAAGACTCTTGAGAGTCCCTTGGACTGCAAGGAGATCCAACTGGTCCATCCTAAAGAAAATCAGTCCTGGGTGTTCACTGGAAGGACTGATGTTGAAGCTGAAACTCCAATACTTTGGCCACCTGATGTGAAGAGTTGACTCATTGGAAAAGACCCTGATGCTGGGAAAGATTGAAGGCAGGAGGTGAAGGGCACGACAGAGGATGAGATGGCTGGATGGCATCACCAACTCGATGGACATGGGTTTGGGTAAACTCCGGGAGTTGGTGATGGACAGGGAGGCCTGGCATGCTGTGGTTCATGGGGTCGCAAAGAATTGGACACAACTTAACAACTGAACTGAACTTTACACTCCAAATAGTCTAAATCCACTTCTAATAAGCTGTCAGCATAAACTTAGAGCTAAGTCATGATACACTGAAGATTAAGTCTTAGTCCACTCTACTTGTGGACAGTGTCATAACTTTTTACCCGTCCTTTTATTTTGCTTAGATTTGTTTGCCTTTATGCATTTAGGTAAAATAGTTACCTCTTTAGGCCTTCAAAGGGGAAGCTTAAGTGGCACATCCCTGTACAGACTGTGTGTGCCCAGTGCGTTTGTTGGAAGAGGTGGGTTTGATGTGGACCTGAGTCACCTCTTTTCTCAGGATGTACTAGCTGCTGTCAGCTTGCTCGGGGGTGTGGCTGATCCTGGAGGAACTAGAACCTCCTCAGAGTGTGAGTGAGGCTTCTCCTCTTCTCAGTGACCATCACTGCCCTGCTAGGGACCGGAGTGATCTCACTCTCAGGGAGCAGAAGCCCTGATGGTTTGGCCTGACCTGGCTCTGTACCCTTTAAAGTGAAGTCGCTCAGTCGTGTCCAACTCTTTGCAACCCCGGGGACTGTAGCCCACCAGGCTCCTCTGTCCATGGGATTTCCCAGGCAAGAATACTGGAGTGGGTTGCCATTTCCTCCTCCAGGGGATCTTCCCAACCCAGGGGTCGAACCCATGTCTCCCACATAGCAGGCAGACAGACTTTACCATCTGAACCACCAGGGAAGCCCTGTACCCTTTAGGTGTGTGCTTCTCTGTCTCCCTGCATCGGGACCCTTGCCCCTGAGATGCTAATGCAGGTGGGGCCTGGGCCGACTCCCAGCCCATGTCAGCTGCAGGCCGAGGCCTGGCGTGCTGTTTGTGCAGACGCCCATGGCTCTGCTCAGCCACAGCCTGTGATGCAAGTCCTGTTTGTTCCTCAGGGCCGCTCACCAGCTGACTTCACGGGGTCGGCAGGGCCCACGTGGACCCTGTGTGCATGGGCTGGGGTGGGGAGGAGCAGTGGTAGAATGGCCAGCGTCGGGTCTGGGTAGCTTCTGACCCACTTCTGGAGTAGGCACTCTGCTCCCCGGGCTCTGCTGGGCACTGGCTCAGCTGTGCGGCCCACAGTCGAGTCTCTTCCTGAGTCATGGGAGAAGTCCAGCGCTGCGCTGGAATGTGGAGTCAGTGGCGATGGAGCGTTAGCTTGGCTTGAGCAAGGAGATCGCATGAAACCCTGCAACCGCGAGGGTCGACCTCTCTCCTTCCTGCCCCTCCCAAGAGGAGTCCAGGCTTCCCCCAGCCCTCCCATGGGCCCCGCTGGTCCTCCAGCCAGCCAGGGTTTTCTCTCCCACTCAGGACCTCAGGACTGGGGCACCCAGGCTGCGGCTCAGGCGCTCACTTCCTGGACAAGTCTAGGACAAGTCCCCACCGAGGGGCATGAGTCCCGATTCAGATGCTTTCTTCCCTTCCATCGTTACACGTGTATGTTTCAGCCTTGGTTGTACAGGAGTTCTTCTGCCAGTTTCTGGTTAGTTTTCAGTGAGAATTGTTCCACATGTAGATGTATTTTTGATGTGTTCACGGAGGGAGATAAGTTCCACATTCTGTTACTCTGTCACCTTGGCCTGAACTCTGGGAAATCCACTTTTTTAATCTATAAAGTGAAGGTCATGGTTCCCTTTTTGACAGATTATCAATGTAGGAAACAATGTATTTGAAGTACATAGTCAGCTCTCCATATACTGCCTCTGCAATAATAACTAATATTGTTGTAACTATTATCATTGAAACTACTTAAGGTATTCAAGCCTCTAATTAATATGTATTTGGTATTTGGACATTTATCAGTCAGTTGAAGCCCTTTTGTACCATTAAATACAACTGAACAACAGAAGTTGAGGACATTTCCCTTCCTGACCTCCCACAATACCTATTTTGATTTCCTTCTAGGGAACTTCGAGTACTCTTGAATTGGACCTCAAAGAAGGATGAACCAGTAGTGGGTAGTAGGGAGACCAGCCATTACGGGAAAGAGACCACAGTTGGGAGATTTTAGTGGATGGTCTTGAGCCATAGAAAAGTAACACCTCTGGATTGATTGCAGGCTCTGGGGGTCATTGAGCAAAGAGCTGATCTAATCACTGATGCACTTGATCAGACAATTGAGGCGGCTTCTCTAGGAGGTTGCTGATGGGAAGAAAACCATTTAGGATGGAACAGGTGATATTTAAAAGACCTTAATTAGGGCATTAGCAAAAGCATGATAAACTGTAAGGAGAATTTTATGGATAGAACTAGAGTTGAGCAATTGCTTTGATATTGGGAGTGAGAGACAGGTAAAGAAGATTCTAGGTTTTTTAAGACTGACTGCAAGAAAGAATGGTGATTTAGCTTCTGAGTTCAGCTTGTGCAAGTATATAGAAGAGCAAGGAAAGTTTTAGCCCTGCTGTTTGAGGTCTGAGGAGCATGGAGAGGCAGTTAGAAGCCTGCAGCTGGAACCAGGAGAGAGCATAAAGTTTGATGCCATTTGAGAAACTTCTGCACAGCAGGTGCACTGCGTAGATGAAGGTGAGGTTACCCAGTGATGGGGCTTCCTGCATGAAAGGGGAAAACGGCTGGGCATCGGCCTTTAAGCAATGGTTTCATATAAGGGTCAGGCAAAAAAGGTGAAGGAATGATCATGAGGAGAAAGCCAGGTCAGTGAGATAGATGCTAACAAAAGGTCAAGGAGATCGTTAGAGGAGGGCATTGGTTTTTACCTCTAAGACCTCACTGGAAACCTTTCAGAAATTGGGTTCAGTGGAGTGGGAGGGGCTGCTCTGTCAAAGGAACTTGACGTGCCAGACTTGTTAAAATGAAGATTCTTGAATTTGCTCAGACTCTATACACCATAGTGTCTGAGACTGAGGCCTAGAGAATATGTACTTTTGACAACTTCCCCAAGTGATCCTTATGTACATCAAAACCTCTGAGAGCCATTGGAATAGAGAAAAATGCTGTAGTGCTAAATGTTTCTCTTAACCTATAAAATGCTTTCAAGAGCCAAATGCAACTAGGCTCTGTCTCAGGATTACAAAAGCCTATGGAAAACAGGACCCTTAAAGCTTTCACTTCTGTCTCAGTCAGTTACAGCTGGGCGGTGGGGAAATACACTTTAAAGTAGTATACTTTAGGCAAGATATACCAATATCTTCTGAAGGTTTAACTGAGAGTTACATGCTTGAGAATTAAGAGAATTAAGAATTGAGTGCTTGACTCATTATAAGCAATCGAATTTTCTGTTACAATAATCTAAAAACAGTATCTTTTTTATAATTACGAAACAAACCTCAGCAGTCTTCTCGTCTACTGAATTTGACTGTTTAAAAGGCTGTGAAGCAACTGCCCTGGTGGTCCAGTGGCTATGATTGTGCTCCAGTGTAGGGGGCCCAGCTTAATAGGAATTAAGCTAGGTAACTTGATGCTGCCACTAAAATTGAAGATCCCACTTGCCACAACCAAGTCCTAGTACAGCTGAGTAAATAAATACACAGTTTAAAGTAAATAAATAAAAGGCTGTAGGTCACTGGTTCAGAGCACAGTGACGCATGTAAGACACACAAGATAGAACAAACACTATGACACCCTTAAGGAAGGCAAAGGAAGCCACGGCTATGAAGAGTAGCATAATTTTTCTTCTTTTTAGAGAATGTGGAGAATACTACAACACTAAAAAAGTGAATGAAAACCACCACTCATTTCAGCATCTAAAGATAACTGCATTTTGATGCACAGCCATCTAATCTTATCAGTTGACAGTGGTTCTCAAAAGGTTTTGGTCTCAAAACAACTTACATGATTAAAAAACTTACTGAAGATCTCCAAAGAACTTTTGTTTGTGTGAGTTATATCTATTAATACTTGTGGTATTAGAAATTTAAACTGAGAAAAAATTTTAATGTTTATGAATTTATTTAAAATAAAAATAAGTTCATATAACTAAAACATAACCATAGCACTGTGTAGATGTGATTATTCACTCTCATTAACAGTCAACTGTTATTAATAGTAGAAGTGCTTTTCTCAGTGACGTTATCTTGGGATTTTACAGATGACATTTAAGTGGATTCACCAGATAGACACTAGGCCAGCAATCAGGAGATGTAGGTTTTAGCCTGACTCTGCCATAATGTTAATTTCTCTTCACCTTCATTTCTACATTATAGAGGTTAGACCAAGGAAATATGTGGGTTTCCTTTCAAAATCCAAACTCATATGACCAAAGTATCTGGATGATCACAAGACCCCCAATATATGGGGATCACTATTTTCTGTAAAACCTAGTTAGAAAGTTTATGTGCCTACCCCAAGGTCATAATAGGGTCTCACCTTCCCATTTCTTCCCTCTTCCAAAGGACATATTTCTAAGACAACAGGAGTTGTTTCTCCTCTTCCCCTGAGCTAAACCACACAGAAGTCTGCTCCTCTGCTGTTGCCATACACCTCCCATGCTGCAGTCAGCATCTGTCCCTTAATGATGCCCATTGCCTGGAACTTGAGAACTGGCATTATTTTACATTTCTGCAGATCTCCTAAATATCTGCCATGAAAGTGTCAGTCCCTCTGTCATGTCTGACTCATGACCCCATGGCTGTAGCCTTCCAGGCTCTTCTGTTCATGGGATTCTTTAGGCAAGAACATTGGAGTGGGTTGCCATTCCCTTCTCCAGGGGATCTTCCTAACCCAGGGATCGAACCTGGGTCTCCTGCATTGCAGGCAGATTCTTTACCGTCTGAGCCACAGGGAAGCCCTAATATCTGGCATAGTGAGAAATAAATGGATCCTCATACACGTTCTATCAGCTGCCAGAGCAATGTCCTCTCAGGTCCCGCCTGCCGCTCCTTCCAGATTCCCTTGAGTGCATTTAGAGACCCACTCCTCTGTAATGGGCACAGCAGAAGACCCAGCAAGGTGGTGCTCATGGTGTGCCTGTTACCATGGTGCCCAACAAAGTAGATGCTCAACAGAATTGCTGGGTAAATAGATAAAATACACATTTTAACCTTAAAAGATGTTATTCATGCGTTCAGTTCATTTTTATTAGAGTTGCAATATTCTTTCTTTGACATAGCAGCTTTAACTCTACAAGCTCCCATGAGAGACTTTTAGCTTCGAGGCATCCAACACTCAGACATCCAAGCCACAAACAACTCATATTTGTTGACAAAAACCTAAGAGAAGGGTGTGTAATTTAAAAAAATCTCCAACCAATGACCAAGAAGCAAATGTGTGTTTATTGCGTTATTTATAAGTGTTTATGGGAAATTATCTTGGACAGTTTAGAGGTCTTGCCAGTGACTAATTTTTCTGTAAAATATTTGCCTTACATCTTAATACTGCTCATGTATGTGTTCTTCTGTAGCTTTATTCATAATAACTACCTAATAATTTATTGAATTTGGCATATTTATTAAATTCTCTACTGATGAACACTTAGATTGCTGCGATCTGTTTGTTTTTAACTTTGCTGTTGTGTATGTTATTTCTTTGCTACCCTTTTGACTATATCTTCTACTCCCCTCAGAAGTGCATTCCTGCTGTCTTCAGAAGCGAAATTCTTAGCATACAAAAAATATATGTGAGAGAAGGGGTGTGTGTGTGTGTGTGTGTGTGTATCATTGTTAAGTCGCCCTTCAGAAAACTGTTATCAGTTTTGATTTGGTGAATTTTTTATTTTGCTTATGATTAAGATGAGCATTGTGAATTTCGCACACTGACCTTATCAAACCTGTGTAAGTCCACTCGCTGGCATTAGACAGTGTTTAGCATTAGGAATGGGGCTTATGAACAGATAATCTTCAAAACTATAAGGGAAGAAATGGGCTTTCAGGATAGCAAGCATCATTACCTTACTCTCCAATGCGACAGGAAGCAGGATCCTCAAAATCCTTTTCAAAGGATATTAGAATCTTGTGAACAGAGACTCAATAGGTGACAGTGTTATTTTCACATCTTCTTCAATACACCAAGACAGTAAAAGAAAAAGCATTAGCACTTGGAAAGAAAACTTCACTGTCACAGAATTCTACATTAAATCATCAGAGCTCTGAACTGAGCTGTAACCTGTAGTTACAGATCTCAGTGGAAGAAAATTATAGTTGTTTAAGTCACATGCACAGATAATTGGAAAGTCGTAACATATATTACTTTGTGCTGTGTATTTTGATACATTTAATAGTATCTACTCGTTCACTTAGTGATATTGTTCTGCATGTGGTCCCTCACCATCCAATCTCATACCATACTCTAAGCACAATCATATCTGAAATATTATTATAAATTAATTAGGTTGCATTTGAAGTATGATATATCATTGCAAGAATTACTATATCTTAATCATTTCTGTAACTCTGAAATTTGTTTCCTTATGTATCTCTTAATTTATTTTAATGATTCAAGGTAATAAGACAGTATTTATTGGTGGAAATCATTGCTGCTAGAAAATTTGACATTTTAAAAAGTCTTTACATATTTTTAGAGAAATGACTCTGCAGCCTTCAATGCTATCAGATATGAGATCAAATTATTTTTTCATAAATATATCCAGTTTTTATTTGTCAATCATGTCTCAATGAAGCTCAGCAAAAAGAACAGTCACCTAAGGTTATAGTTTTTAAACAACAGTTCCCAACCCCCACCCCCATACCTGAGATTCTAGTGTAATAAGTCTGAGAGTGGTCCCTAGAAAATGCATTTTAAAAAACTGAGTATTATATAAGTTTCAGGTTTATAGCATAGTGATATAATAGTTTTACACATTATACTCCATTTAAAGTTATTATGAAATAATGGCTATTTGCCCCTGTGCTGTATAGTATATCCTTGTTGCTTATTTATTTTATACAAAGTAGTTTTTATGTTGTCCCCACCCCTGTTGTGCCCCTCTCCCATTTCCTCTTCCCACTGCTAACAACTATTTGTTCTCTGTATCTGCGAGTCTGTTTTGTTATGTTCATTTGATTTTTTTTTTTTAGTTTACACATATAAGTGATAGTGAAAAGTATTTTTATGAATATTAGATCAAGATACACCAGATTATATCAAATGGTTATACTTGACTGGAAGATTTATATGAAAAACTAACGTTCTTTCTACGTCAGGTCCCCGGAGTCGCATTACGCGAAGTCTTCATAACCCTGCGGCACCCCCTCCTCGCCCGCAGCCCATGTCGGCCAGCACACCCGCATGCAGTGCGCATGCGCACGGCTCTTCTTTAGTCACATGCAGGGTGCATGCACACGGCTCTTTAGTCACGTGCAGGGCGCATGCGCACGGCTCTTCCCTAGTCACGTGCAGGGCGCATGCGCACGGCTCTTCTTTAGTCACGTGCAGGGCGCATGCGCACGGCTCTTCCTTAGTCACGTGCAGGGCGCATGCGCACGGCTCTTCTTTAGTCACGTGCAGGGCTCATGCGCATAGCTCTTCTTTACTGTGAAACTCTGTCCTCAGGGTGCGTCCACTACCTCAGCTCTTCCTTTAAACCATGTTTAACTGGGAAGGGGGGTTGTGTGGGTAGTGGTCCTAAACCTGCTTGCTGCAGACCCTCCTAGCCAAGTTCTTGCAAGTACAGCCTGAGACCCACCTCATGTGAAAAAGACTCTGGGGTCAGGGCCATAGTGCTCCTCTCTAACCTTTCTCATCTTCAGTAGCCACTTGGAAACCCTGGTTCAGGTGACCAAGCTTCATTCTGGAAGTACGCAGATAAGATCCAGAGTTTTGTTCCAACAGAGAAATGTAATCATCGTGTTACACTGTTGCTTTGAGAGCGTGCAAATGCAAATACTGCTAATGCTTCTTTGCAGATCAAGTATTGGGACCTCAGGCAGGAAAGACAGGGTACCTTGAATCTTTAAAAGGACTCATCATGTAGAAAGAGTCCAGAGCAGGGGTCCCCAACCGGGCCACAGACCGGTACCAGGAGGCAACCTGTCAGGAAGGGCTGCACAGCAGGAGATGAGCGGTGGACAGCGGAGAGAAGCTCCGTCTATGTTTACGTCTGCTCTCCATTGCTTTCATTACCGCCCCCTAACAGAGCAGTGGCGGCATAGCAAATGCCATGTGCTTGCATCATCCTGAAACCATTCCTCACCCCCGCCCCCAGTCCATGGAAAAATTGTCTTCCATGAAGCCAGTCCCTGGTGCCCAAAAGGTTGGGGACCACGGCATCTTCCCCCCTCCCTTTTTTTTTTAACTCATTCATTCAGCAAATATTTACTGAGTTACTATTTAGTATCAGGCATTGTTCACAGAGGTTACATTCCGATTGGAAGAGAAGATAACTTTCTGTTCAACAATGACAACAGAATACCATTCAGACTTAAAACGAGAATGTGAAAGTTACCTGGGAGCTGTTTTAGAGTGTGTTGCAGGGAAGACCTGGCTTTCAATGGAACTCAGGAGATTTAAGGTAAACTAGAAGGCCAGAGCTGAGTGAAGATCAAGAAGACATCTCAGCCGACCCTGAGGACGGCCCTGAGGAGGGAGTGGGCTTGGCGTGTTTGAAGAGGAGAAGGCGGGCCAGTGTGACGCAAGCGTAGCAGGTGCATAGAGGCAGGTTCAGGAGAAGCAGGAGACAGCGGCAGGCGCCTGGTTGTGTACAGCGTGGAGGCCAGAGTCGGGAACCAGTTGATGGGTTCTTTTCAGGGAAATCACGTGATCATCAAAACCTTTCAAACTGCCCTGTGGTTGCTCTGTGTAGAGTGGATGGCAAGGGGACAGGAGAAGAAAGAAACCCAGACGATTTAGGACGTTAGGGGGCCGTTCGGTGAGCTATGGTAGAGATGATCTCGGCTTGGACTCTGGTTGAAGTAGAGATGGTGAGAAGTAGTGTAGTCAGGTCATCGGATATTGCAGAGTAAAGGCGACTTCACTGATTAGGTGACTTGGTTAGCAGCCTCAGATGATGGCTTTTTAGTCTTAGCTCAGATCGTTTTTGGAGGTCTCATGCAAAACTCGGAAATTCTGACTCCTGTTAAAAAAAAAGCCAGAGTATCTGCCTACATGAAGACTGAACTTCCATATGGGAACAGATGTCGGAGAGGAGTACTGGCTTCCCTTTTAAAGAGCTGCGTACACTGTGGTTTACAAAGACACGTGTCCATGTCTCCCTGACAGTGAGGCTGTTGTTGATTCCCCTTTATCATCAGCTTATCCTATTGTTTTTCTTATAGCACGCCCACTTAATTTTCCATACCCTGTAGGCCTTTTAATATGTGGAGCTCACTGATACTCTGCAATTAAAGTGGCAAGTAAATCCATAGTGCTTTAAGGTACTGTGAACCTCTATGGAGCTGAAAAGTGGCCTCTTTGGCAGAATACGAACAAATCCTAGCATTCTTTACAACTAGCTTATTTCATGTGTTCTAAGCTGGGTGGTTACTCTTGGGAGCATTGCCTGGAAACCTGAGAAAGGCTCTGGTGGTGCTGTCAGTGTGTGCTGCTTACCCGGGTGTGTGCACTCTGTGAAATGCACTTATGCACGCTTCTGTGTGCACACTGTGTATATTATGCTTCAATTGTAACTGAAAACTAGTATCAGTTTTGAAGAGTGGTTTCCAGTGTAAACATCCTTGAGTGTTGTGGTTTTCACAAGCTGCCTCTTGCTCTTTCAGCCAAGCCAAAGCCATGTACTCCTGTAAAGCAGAGCACAGCCACGAGCTTTCCTTCCCACAGGGGGCGGTGTTCTCTAACGGTAAGTCCACCCGTTCCCTGTGCTGGAGGTTACCGTGGTGCAGGGGCGAAGGAGCAGTCTAAAGTAGAAACCAGGAGACTCAGGATCCAGCCCAGGCCCTGCCTTCTGTACCTGTACAAGTGAACACCTCAGATTCCTCTGGATCAGACTTCCTCGCCTGTGTCAGAGAGTGAGAAAGGGAAAGTGTTAGTTACTCAGCGTGTCAGACTCTTTGCAACCCCTAGGACTGGGCAGCCCATCAGGCTCCTCCCTCCATGGGACTCTCCAGGCAAGAATACATGAGTGGGTTGCCATTCCCTTCTCCAGGGGATCTTCCCGACCGGAGTGATGGGTGTTGTGAATGCAAAAGGCATTTCCAGCTTTACAGGTCCTGTGACATTGTTTCGACAGCTTGAATATATGCATACAATCTGATGTGGGTTTTTACCCATTTGTGTGTGTAATTATTTGAAGCTAATGTTGACTGAGTGATATTTATTAATGTATTTTTATCTTTGCCAGTGTACCCATCAGTGGAACCAGGATGGTTGAAGGCAACTTATGAAGGCAAAACAGGACTCGTCCCAGAAAATTATGTTGTCTTCCTCTAATGCTATTTAGTGGACGGCAGTATCTTCATGGTATCCATGGTAACAAGTAATAAGTGCTATGATTTTATCTGACACAGATATGAGGATCAGCCCAGTAAAATGAAAAATAATCCATTTCTGTCTGGTTTTCCACAGCAGACTATGTAGCTGTATTAATGGAAAGGGAAAAAAATGTTTAAATTGTTTGCCATTCTTTTTTATCTTGGGCTGATTTCTTATTTTGAAATAGCTTATCCCCATCCCCTGCTTTGTTTTTTTAATAAGTAACTCTCTACAATGTCTCTTTCATAACATTTATAAAAATCTCAAATACTGTGTTAAGTACTATATCCCAGAAATTTGGAAACCAGAAATCTGCTATAAGACTTTTAAGACCTGCCCTTTACTGTCTGGTATGCTCTGAGAAACCTTGAAATCATTGCTTAAAAAATGTAATTTAAACTGTTCATTTATTATTTTTTCTTTAAAATATACTGCTTTTATATATGATTGTTTTGCTGGTCCTAAACATTTCAAGGAAATAAGGGGTTTTTTTTTAACATAAGTTTATTTTTATTTGTTTACCAAATAGATGATAATATTCAAAAGCAATAATGTATATGGTGTCTGTAAATGAAACCAAGTTAAGTCGTACACTGATTCCACTGTAAACACTCTGTACAGCATTCCAGATGCCTTCTATGGGCTTAGAGCAAGGATCAGCAAACTACTGCAAAAGCTTAATAGGAAATATTTTGGGCTTGGCAGGACCTGTTGTCTCCATCACACTGTCCATACTGCCATTGTAGTAGAAAGCAGTCATAGACAACAAGTGACTGCGTGTGACTGTGTACCAATACAGCTTTCTTTCAAGACTCTGAAATCTGAAATTGTGACTCTGTCATGCCATAAGATAGTAAGCTTCTTTGACTTTTAAAAAATCCATTTAAAAATAGAAATTTATAGCTGATGTGCCATACAAAAGCAGGTGGCAAGCCAGATTTGACAGTGGCTCGTGGTTTGCTGATCCCTGGTTTGGAGGATGTGTAAAACTGTCTATAGTACTTTGAGAGTTTATGAAATTTTATTCCATTAACATATAAATACTGATATGTGATATACACATATTCTCTGCTAGAGTCATTATAGTGGTATCACAAATGTATAATTAAGAATAATAGGAAAACGACGGAAAGTGCAGTATACAAGCATACAGCTTAACGTCTACTTGTTATTCTGTAAAGCGTCCAAGGATTTTATTGATACCTTTTGGCTCCAAATGATAAAGATGATGTATTAAGACAATGGCTGGAACACTATGCCTTCTAAAGTCCATGCTTAGTTGAGGCATTTTCTTAACATAAAGGTACAGGATTCTTAAATTATTTTGAAATTATTTCATCATCTTTAGCAGGAATAAAGTCATACATAATTTTCCATTATGCCTTTCGATTTACAGCCTTTAATAGAAATTTCACTGTATTTATAGAGCATAGAAATAGGTATTTACTATCCATTTATATATACCATAATTATCTGGTCATATGTTGACCACTTTTTCTATTATTTCTATTTAATAATCCTCATATTATTTCTAATATATCTGCATGTGGCAAAGAGCCTTTCTTCTCAAGATTCCCAAAAGCTGGTTCTCTGCCATGGATTGCCACAGCACTGGCCCCCTTGGCCACAGTATTTTACATGCTACTTCAAAGTTCTTCACTGTATAGACACTCAGGTATTGACTATAGACAGTTCTTTTTACATGATATTGATTTGTAATCTCAATCTCTTCTACTTTAAGTTAATGTTTCTAGAGTTAACAGGTTAAATTATATACATACACATACACAACTATACCTTGGAGCATTTATGCTTTTAAACTTTAAATGAAATAATGGATTAGGATTTAGA
Source organism: Giraffa tippelskirchi (assembly GCF_054371585.1). Classification (NCBI taxonomy): domain Eukaryota; kingdom Metazoa; phylum Chordata; class Mammalia; order Artiodactyla; family Giraffidae; genus Giraffa; species Giraffa tippelskirchi. Next base: position 85,338,468 of record NC_137285.1, on the reverse strand, counting down.
GGTAAAGAGAATAACAGTAGGCAGAATTACAACCAGAAATAAATATCAGCATGAAAATAAAGGAATGGAAAATATTTAATGTTGTAAAAATTAGTAATATAATGAAAAAATCTGATACATTTGTCTCTTTTTTTTTCTTTTCTACTTGCTACTGTTGATTTTTGTACACTATGATTATGTGTTGCTAGAGCTTCTTGGCCTCTAGATCCTTGGTGGTCCTTAGTAATAGTAATTGCATTGCTGACATCCTGTTTGCCCTCTGCTGGAACAGAGGTGGTCTCTCTAGGGGACCAGGACCTTCGTCTACAAGACCCTCAGTTTAAGCACCCTTGCTAACATCTGGCATCCTGCTAAATTAGAGCCTCTTAAGGCAAATTGATTTTCTTTCAAAGACCAACTTGACTCCGAAAAGTGATTCAGAGTCCTACTTCACTTGCTGCTGCAGAGAGAAATCTCAACCTTCACTTTCCTTTTAACACGGGCCAGCATGTTCCTGCCTCTGAGTTGTCTGCGAGCTAATTCCACAGATGCTCAGTGAGGAATTAAACCTTCTGCTCTAAAAGTCAGGGCATGACGCCCCTCTCCTTCCTCATGGTGAGTCATACATTGTGACAGTACTTGATATGGTCCCTTTTTTGAAACAAGCTGCAGAAGTGCTTGTTCCAACTGTGCTTTTGTTTGAAGTTTTAATCTCACAGATTTGTGAGAATGGTTCTTTTTGCTTCATATTGATTGTGTGTGGAAGCAAGTCAGGGCCCTATGCTAGCGCTCAAATGAAGCTGCTTTTCCCTAGAAATGTTTCCAACAGATAAAGAATTTATGAACATTGAGAAAACCAGGGCATGTGCTCTGATCACGTGGAATATTCATTACGCCAGAAGGTACATGCCAGTCACTACAAGAGGATCGCATTTGAAATGACAACAGTGTTTCAGTAATGAAACCATAGCCTTTCAGAGACTTAGTGAAGCTACCTTAGAATTGCCACACCCACACCTTGGAAGCAGGCCAGGTGGGCATCCCTGCTCACAGCAGAATGAGGATGAAAGACGCAGAATAAGAGACTGATGCGCCCAAGGCAGTCATCGCATCTGCTAGATGAAGGTATCCTTGAGTGCAAAACCTGGCTGTGTTGCACAGGGGACTCTTGTACCATATCTGCCAGCTTATAAGCAGTAGTCGGTTAAGTGAAGGCTTTTTGTTTTGTGTAAATGCCTGAGCGGTGAAACAGTCCCTGTATCGCCCTGCAGTCTGTGAAGCATGAGGAAGTGCCATTTCCCCTCATCTGACTGGAGTGGTTTTGCCCGCTGTGCCCACTCTCTGTGCCTCGCGCTGTGAGTGGGCATAACCAGGCATCCCAGCCGTGGCTCACCTGATGGCTCTTCCAGGAAGGGTAGAGATTTTTTTTTTTTCAAATATGCCTTCCGAGCTTTCCAGGTTCTCAAATAGGAAAAGAAGGCACAGAGACATAGTGATGTGGGGATTATTTCCTGTTCTGTGGTAATAGCTTTTACTTATTGTGCCATGCCCCCTAAAAATCCACCATAATGTCAGGACACTGAATCTGTACTGCAGTCTTGGGGAAGAAAACCTGCTAGCTTCCTCCCTCCCAGCCTCATCTGCAGGTCTGTGTGTGTCTGATGTGCAGGGTCTCATTCACAAGGATGCTGGTTTACAAGGGTCCCTCAGAGCCTTTCTTCAAACCTCTTCCATTTTTAGTATGCCTCCCCCAATTAGATATTTGGGATGCCTTAGTCAGCATTTAGAACCCCATCTTGATTTGTACTTTGTTGACTGAAGTTAGAGGTAGACTCATTTTAGAACGGGTTTTGTTCTTTAGTTTTACAATGCACGTGTAATTTGCAGCTGTTACTATGACCTAATATCACTGAGTTAGACCCCAAAGTCATGTCATTTGATAAAGGAAAAAAGTAAAGACTTGATTACTGTCCAGAAGTTATTTTCTTCTTTAGTATGAGTTTCCCACTTTGAGTAGATATTGCTGTTAACTTTTGCCTCCTACCTTGTTTGCTTACCTTCCAAAATCAAAACACTTTTTGCAAAGAATTAGCCTATTGAATAGACTTCTGAATAATCTGTATCCTTCCTGTCTCTTGTTAATCCTCAGACATAATTCAGGTATTTATCAACAACTCTCACATCCCTTCACCACATTCACTGTATCTATTTGTTGTCACCAGTGTCTCCCTGCCTCAAATCTATGTTGTAGTAACCTTGGACAAATTCACATTTACGAATGGCATGGACTTTTAGAGGATCAGATCAATAAATAGGATTTTTCACTTTTTTTTTGCACTGTTGCATTCACTGTTTTAAACAAGAAATCTTAAGTACATTGACAGCACTCACAGCAAGCCATAGGCAGAAAACTGATTACATGTTGCGGACCAAAGTTTAGAAGTTATTGCGTGACATAGGGAGTCTAACACATCAACCTCTCTCCGTGGCACTCACAGGAGAGATGCCACGTTCAGAGGTTGGACGTTCTTTCCTTGGTGCCATAGGGAGAAATGGAGTCTCTGTGTTTGCTGAAGAGTCTCAAAAGGCAGTGCCATTTACAAGAATCACAAACACAAGTCTCCTCCACCATCCACGATGGCCACGTTCAGGGCCACGTGAGGACCTCCGATGTTGGAGGAGGCGCCTACCCTACCTTAGTTAGATGGTCACTTTCTGCCCTTTGTGCCATCTCTTGACACGGTTTCCCATGGTCTTTACCCTTCCAGAGCCCAACTTTGCCTTGAATCCATTGTCTCTTAGATTAATGGGGTGTGTTGTTTTTTATATGCAGAATGTTGGAGATTTCATGTCTGCCTCTGTATCTTCAGTCATGATTTATGCTTAACAGCTGAGAAATCATCACATATCGAGGGCTGTGATTTCAAGAGTCTTTTTGAACTCTAAGCTGAAGCCTTTACAATAAATTGGGAGTGTGGCAGGGAAGATGACTGTTTTTTTTAATTCAAATCCTATTTATATACTGTTAAATTTGAGGTACTATAGTTTATATAAAAGTTGAATATTTAGATGATATATTTCAGTATTAGGAATTTGTCTGAAGCCATTAATTAACATAACAAATTAAATAATAAGTATGAAAATGATTGTCAGTAAATTATCATATTGAATTTTTTGTTTATTTTGTAGTGTCTTGTATTTATCTGCACTTTGTGGGTATATATATATATACACACACACACACATACATATACAGACATGTAAATAACTTCATGTTATTCCTTATCTGAATTGCCACAATTTCTTTAATGTATGTTTACACTGTATTTTAAATTACTTTAAAAATAAACTATGTTTAGCACATTTTAATTTAGTCTTTGTATTTGAAAACCCACTGTGTTAGAGGGCAGCTGTCTTGGATTCATATAGAGAAAAATCAAAGTTTCAGATACCATGAGTGGTCATTTTGGGTATGGCTGAATGGAAAAATCCTAACAGACTTGATAACTTTTTCCTGATAATTGAACCCTTTCCTGAGCAACTGTAATGTTGGTACTTAGAGTAATGCAGTACTGGACTTCCCTGGTGACACAGTGGATAGGAATTTGTCTGCCAATAGAGAGGACATAGGTTCAGTCCCTGGTCCCAGAAGATTCCAGGTGACTCTAAGCAACTAAGCCCGTGCGCTCTAGAGGCCACAAGGCGCAGCTGCTGGAGCCTGTGTGCGCTAGAGCTTGTGTCCTCAACGAGAGAAGCCACCCGCATGAGAAGCCCGCGCTTCTGCAAATAAAGAAAGCCCATGGACAGCAACAAAGACTCAGTGCAACCATAAATAAAAATAAATAAAAAAGTTAAAAGTAATAATAATGTAGATGTCTACAGGAAAAAGAAGCAAATAAATCATAAACAAATTATCAAAAAAAAAAAAAAAAACAGGTATGCAGGCTTACCTGAAGTGAAATAAATACATGAAAGTTCACAAGTGTACTGTGAAAGAAGAGCATGCGTGCTCAGTCATGTCTGACTCTTTGTGACCCTTTGGACTAGCCCGCCAGGCTCCCCTGTCCATGGGATTCTCCAGGCAAGAATACTGGAGTGGGTTGCCATGCACTCCTCCAGGGGATCTTCTGACCCAGGGATCGAACTTGTGTCTCCTGCAGCTCCTGAATTGCAGGCAGATTCTTTACCACTGAGCCACCAGGAAGATGCATCAGCATACACATAATCCTCTTAGATGTTTATTAGTTTTGTGACCCTTTTGGTCATTGTTTAGCTTCCCAGGCGGTGCTAGTGGGAAAGAATCTGCCTGCTAATGCAGGGGAGGCAAGAGGCAGGAGTTCAATCCCTGAGTCGATCCCCTAGAGTAGGAAGTGGCTACCTGCTCCAGTATTCTTGCCTGGGACGGAGGAGCCTGGCAGGCTACAGTCCTTACAGCTGCAAAGAGTTGGACAAGACTGAGCACTTGGTCACTGACTTCTAGCTAAAAATTTTACTTTTCTCCCTCAAAAAAGAGAATCATGTGTTCATTTTTTTGGTGCTAAGTGGATTATTAGATTGTAACAAATCACATTGCAAAAAGTAAGCCTGATGGGTTAGTAATAGAGTCATTGGGCATACAACCTGATTTGTTCAAATGAACTGTAGCTTGCTTCCGTGTCAAGAGGAGAAGCAATAAATTCACGACAAAGATCTGTTGGAATAAAAAGATAGTAATTGAATAAACTCCCATATAATTAAGCAGGAAAGGACTGTAGGATAGATATTAGAGATCACTGTGGATCAGCTACTGTTTGAGAGTGTTAGGTTAGAAGGAACTGACCTAGATGGAATTCCTTATAACTAATATTTTAGAAATAATTTTTTTAAAAGGTATTATATAGCTTATATATAGCTCTTAACAGGCAAATCTGGAATGATTTAAGCATCAAAATAAGTCATGTAGCATTGGCTAATTGGATTATAACCTGAAGTGTAAAATGTCCATAACCACACTGATAAAAGGAAATAGCAATAAATTTCATTTATGTAAATAAATGTAAAATAGAGAAGAGACAAATATTCTGTAGAGAAGAATTTCAAATAACAATTGGCATTTTATCATTTTTTCCCCTAGGGATTTGAGTTAAGCCCTTCCCCACTTGAGGATGGGTAAGCTTACTTCTAAAAATAGAGTTCAGAAAAATTATTGTACCTTTTCAGAGGAGAAGGCTGGCAGACAAGATCTTTACCAAGTGATTAAAAATTATCATCATGGATATTGTGTGGTTGTCTTGTAACCTGTAAGACGATGTGATGAGAACAGCATATCACCTCTGTGGTTTTCTTTCCTAAAACCCATAACTCCAGTCTAATCATCAGAAAAATGTCAGACACATCCAGATGGGGAACATTTTACAGGATGGATACTAGGTCAGTATGTCTCGAGATTGTCAAAGTCTTGAAAAATAAGATAGTACTGAGAAAGAGTCACAGATCAGAGGAAACTTGGAAGACTAGACCCCTGCATTGCATTCCAGAAAGGAAAGAAGATATAAATGGAAGAACTGATGATGTCCAAAGAAAATCTAAAGTTTAGTTAATAATGTAAAAAACTAAAAAAAACAGAAAGTAGCCACAAGATAGTGACATGAACTGGGGGTACCTTATTTCCTTTGTGGAATTTAAGTTGCTTTTGTTCAAGACATACTTTTACTTGTTTCCTGCTTCTAAATTGGGATCTGCGTGTGGGACATGTTGCCTCTTTATCACTGAATCCAGTCACTAGATCAGAGCTTGGTCTACAGTAGGGTCAGCCCCTTTCATTAAATGAATGAATCCACTGATAAACTTTTCTAGAGTTTAGAGAATCCACTCGTGTTGCTTTTGTGTCTATGTCTCCTCGCCCAGGAATAATGGGATTCATTCTTTAACATCCTCTAAATGCATGGTTCTACCCTGGAGTTATTTATATATTGATGGAGAAAACATACTGTTCCTCATGAACATTATATAATGTTCTTAAGTGTAGAGATTATACAAGACTTGATCTTCTGAGAAGGGAAAGGCTACCTACTCCAATATTCTGGCCTGGAGAATTCCATGGACTATACAGTCCATGGGGTCGCAAAGAGTCAGACATGACTGAGTGACTTTCACTTTCATTTTCACATCCATACATGACTACTGGAAAAACCATAGCTTTGACTAGAGAGACCTTTGCTGGCACAGTAATGTCTCTGATCTTCTGATAGACCTGTAAATACTTGAATTAAGCTGGATGATTTGGCGGTGATGTGAAAGTGCTCAATTTTCTAAACCATTCCATACAAAATAACTCCAAAATTTGAAAATTAAGCTATGCTAAACTTGCAATTGAATTTCTTGGGCCAGAGAAGTTGAGTCCTTAAAACTGAAAAACACAGCAGTTCTTCTTATTAAAAAAAGACAATGTAGATGAGAACATTTGAAACCTCTTCAAATGGGACACCCTTAGGAACACAAGTTCCCGAAATACTGATTGAATACTTACTTACAAATGCTGTTTCTGGGTGTTTCATGTCAATGAGCCAAGCATGGCATTCAGCAGGGCTCTGCTGGTTGATAGAAATAAGTTACCTGAAACTTTCTACCTTTCCAAATTACCAGGAGCCAGTCTACTAAAGAAGATTCCCTGGGTCAGCCTGGGCTACAGAAAGGAAAATAACAACATGTATTTCCCAATACTCATCATGGATTTTGATACCACTAAGTCACGTATCTACAGACAAGCTTACTTTTCACAGATGGAGTGCATTGTATGTTACCTTAGCAACTACAGTTCAAATGTCTCTCAAACATTTTTGGAGCAACAAAAGCAGAAATATTTCTTCAATAATTTATGCTTGGAACCCAGTATGTAAACACGTGAGCCCAGCTGCTAGTGTGTACATCTCCAGGTGTTCCCCCATCCAGGCCCCCAGCCTTTGACATCTAGAATCCTTGAGGCTTTTGAGAGCAAGATTTAGAAATGAGTCCAAATCTCTCATATCACTAATTAGAAAACTGAGGGCCGTGTCAGCATGTTTTCAGTGGACTCCTGGAATCCTCTGCTGTGATCTGACCACTAATTTTTAGATGTGTGGGGAGAACAATTTCTTATATGCTTTGACCTTTGAATAGTCTTAACTTTATCTGGAAAGGATATCCTCTGGTGAAGGGTGTCTTCCCGGATGGGTACACATGCAATGGGAAAGCAAAAGATAATATTCACCAGCATTGGCTATTATAAAAGGAAGAAAAAAAATTATTTTCAGTGTGCAAGAATTTTTGAAAAGTAGATATAAAATATCTAGCTCAATGCCTTGTACCTAGTAGATATTAACTGGATAATAATTATTATTAAATTAGGCATATGATGATTTTGCAACTTTCTGATGTAAATGGCAAAAGAACCAGTGAAACCTTAAATTGTAATAATAGACGTTAAACAATGGCACCAAAAACATGGTACATAACCAAAAATCCGTACTGTCACATGATCCTCTGAAACTTCCTACTGCTAGACATAGCCATTGGATGTCTTTTTTTTTAAGAAAACTGAGACTAAAAGGTTTTTTTCTCCAACTTACCAAAGGTCAGATAGTTGATAGTGGTAGCTTGGACTCAAGCCCACGTGTCTGCTTTGAAATCCAATACTGTTTACAATCAGAATGTTGTTGTTTAGTCACTAAGTCATGTCTGACTCTTTCACAACCCCATGGACTGTAGCCCACCAGGTTTCTCTGTCCATTTGATTTCCTAGGCAACAATACTGGAGTGGGTTGCCATTTCCTCTTCCAGGAGATCGTCTTGACCCAGGGATCCAACCCGGTCTCGTGTGCATTCCTACATTGCAGGCAGATTCTATACAGCTGAACCACCAAGAGCGACAAGTGGGGTGTGGTAACAACTCATACACCACCGCGTTTGAAAGAGGTCTTTGGCAAACTCAGCCCTTACCAGAAGAAAGCTGAAGGTGGTGAGAGGATGCAAGCCCTGTTCTGTGAAAATTGTTTTAGACCAGAGTGCTGCTACTCCACGTGTCACCTTGAAACCATCCAAGAGCTGTTTAGAGATGTAGACTCTCAGGCTTTCTGAAGCAGCATCTGATTGTAATAAGATTTCAAGTGCATTTGTATAAACGCTGCACTTGAAAAGCACTGATTTATCGAAATTTTGATGAGGCTTTCAGGGAGATCTAAGGACAAGAAGAGACAGAGCTTATGTCTTATTATTCTAAAGGCCAAAGATAGGACCCCTTGGAAGAAGTCACAAAAATTGATGCAGAGCTTTTTCAAAAGTAGTTTTATCACTAACGCTTCAAGGACTGAACTCAAAGCACAGCTTCCCGTCCTAGTGTTTAAGTGCATCTGTATGACTCACCGTTTGTCAGGGCTTCACAAAGGAAAACAGAAAAGTGAGAATTTAGACAAGTCTCAAAAGACAGTCACTGAGCACCAGGACCTATGCAAATTATTGGAGAGCCCGAGTAAATTAGACATTCTTCCTTTCAAGAGGACCATGGTATATTGGGATAATAGATACATAAAAATCAATGAAATGTAATATGAGGAAATGTTGAAAAGGTGGAGTGCTGTGTACTGTGCGAGCGCAGAGGAGGGGCACTGTTGTGAATGAGGAGACGGCAGAGGTGATGACAAGGAACACACGACTAGGGTGTCTACAGAGAGGGCCGCGTGGGTGAGTGTGCCTGAGCTCTGCAGGTAGATGGGCGTTCCCCTCACACAGAGGAGGGTGCTCCTGGTGAGGGGTGGGGAGTGGGGGAGGGCTGGGATGAGCTGCACTTCCTCTTTTTCCGTGTCTGCATCCTTTCAAATAACAGCATAGCACCAAGCACTGTTCTAGTTGCTCACCATTTAAAAAAAAAAACAGATGCGGTCTTTGTGCTTAAGTTCGTAGCTCAATGAGGGAGACAGACATGAATTAAAAACAATGGTACAAATGAAGTGGGATAGAGAAACACATGTGAAAGCTTTTACACATGAAAGGAAATGTCCTCAGTAGACCTTCCAGAATGGAACATGGGCAAGGAATAAATGGAGCAAAGACCCAGAGACTTCAAGTTGAGTGGGGGTGAGGGGGTGGAGGGGGTGGGGTGAACTGGGAGATGGGGACTGACGTATATCCACTGGTTTTGTTCTTTAGTCACTCAGCCATGTCCGACTTCGACCCCATGGACTGTAGCCCGCCAGGCTCCTCTGTCCATGGGATTTTCGAGGCAAGAGTACTGGAGTGGGGTTGCCATTTCCTTCTCCAGGGGACCTTCCTGACCCAGGGATCAAACCTCCATCTTCTGCAATAGCAGGCAAATTCTATACCCCGGAGCCATCTGGGAAGCCCCATATGTGCACTACGATGTATAAAATAGGTGACCGATGAGAACCGACTGTGTAGCACAGGGGACCCTGCTCAGTGCTCAAACCTCCATCTTCTGCAATAGCAGGCAAATTCTATACCCCGGAGCCATCTGGGAAGCCCCATATGTGCACTACGATGTATAAAATAGGTGACCGATGAGAACCGACTGTGTAGCACAGGGGACCCTGCTCAGTGCTCTGCAGTGACCAAATGGGAAGGAAATCCAAGGAAGAGGGGATATATGTGTATATGTAGCTGATTCACTTGGCTGTACAACAGAAGCTAACATAACCTTGTAAAGCAACTGAACACCACCACCGACAAACAGTTGAGTGGGGTTTCTCCCATTCGAGATTAAAGGGAGATGGTGGGAGGACAGGAAGAGGTACAAAGGAGCAGGGCCGATTTCATGAGGGCCAACCTGGAGTGGCAGGAAGGCTTTAGGGACAAGGATGTGATCAGATTAGCTTTACGGAGACAAGAATGCAGGGTGAGCTTGTGTTTGAGTGTCCAGCGTGTGTATCAAGCTGAGGAGGCAGTGTTACCTCAACCCTGGAAGACAAACAGGGCCAGACCAAGGAAATGATTCATTCCAGAGGTCGAAGTGACATGACATGACCATTGTTTGAGTGAGTAATTTAGGGGATTCAAATGTGGCTCAGATGTCTGTAGGGTACTGCTGGAAGAACAGCAATACTGGCAACGGGCAAAGCTATCAGTGCTGAAAGAAACAGCCAAACCCTGGGCGCCGTGCGTGGTGGGGGTGGGTAACAGGCTCAGAGACGGAGACGCACCTGCCTGAGCCTTTCTGATGGGCAGCCCTGCAGGCACTGACCCACGGCAGTGCTTAAGAGATTGGTGGCTTAGTGCAGCCCCCAAAACCAGGGGCTTTAGCCGGAATTTAAAGGATAGGATTCCTGGGTTGGGGGCTGTGAACTCCCTAGTTTCTCAGTATGTGCACGTTTTCCCTCTCAGCAAGAGGATCCACAGATATGATCCAACTCTCAAATGTCAGCGCTCAGTTGATCTACCTACTGCAATATCAAGAATACCAATGCTGCTGTGTACATAGAAGCTAACATTTGTGACCAGCGTGTCTATCAGACCCCGGGGCTGACCCTGAAGGTGGGAGTGGAGTTTTAGTAGGGGACACCTTGACCCAAGGAATGAAGCTCTGTTGACTAAGCTCAAAAGCTCATGCCAGCCAAATGCTGCAGCTGCTTGATGAGGAAACGCTGAGAACACAGCAGACATCAAGGCGACAGTCCTAACGGGGGCCAGAGGCAGCTGCAGAGGGTTCAGAGCCCAGCATCAGCCTGCTGCCTGGGGCCCAGCAATGACCTAGAAGCTGAGGAGGTGGCCTTTCTTCTGCTTTGGGAACTCACAAGAACCTTATGCCAGAAAGAATTTTCTGGTCCTTGCAGAACCAAAGGCCTTCACACCCTCTCCCTGATGGTGGGCCTCTCAGGGACTCCCGGGGCAGACCAGTCTTCCCTCTACCCAGGGAGTGTTGAGTGGTGTGAAGCTCAGGGGTCGTAGTGAGTGACACTGCCAAAGGAGCAGAGGATTTTATTTTTAGTTTTGTCATAGCAATGTTTATGAAGTCTGGTTTTGATATGTTAGCCATTTTCCCCCAATATATGTTAAAAAGAACTATATAGTTATCAGGTCTTTTTAGGTGAGAAACATTACCTTAAATAAACCAATACCTCTTATAGTGGATGCTTTAAAAGAGTTGTTTTTCTTACTGATGATAAAACTTGATTCACGAAAAAACAGTGGGGAATTGCTTAAGGACCCACCTTCTGCCTATTAAAATCATAAAGGGTGGGGAAAGGAGAGGCAGGAAGAATCAAAATTCCAAACTGCGCTTGGTGAGTGCGGTAAATAGTCTTCCAGAAGTGGCAGACAGTCTTCACTGCCCATGCATTCCTCTCCACCCTTCCAGAATTGGAGCGGATCATGCTCCTCCTGAATCCAGGCTGGCCTTGATGAGTAGAACGTGGTACAAGTGCTGTGCCAGTTCTGGGCCAGCTCAGGGAAACTAGCCCCTCACTGCGCTGCGGAGAAGCTGAGACTAATACAAGCAATTATTTGAAGCCACAGGAATAGGGTGTGAGGAGTAGCACTGTCATATGCTCCAGCCCCGTAGCCGGCTCTGTGCAGCCCCAGACAACTCCTGTGAACACAACAACGCACTTGTTCAAATCCTGACACATAAAGAATGACAAATAATGAATTCTTTCAAGCCACCAAATTTTGGCACAGTCTGTGTAGCAATAGATCATTGAAACAGTAATTACGGGACCATATAGATCATTGGCTGGACAGGGCAATGGCACCCCACTCCAGGACCCTTGCCTGGGAAATCCCATGGACGGAGGAGCCTGGTAGGCTACAGTCCATGGGATCGCTGAGAGTCGGACACCACTGAGCGACTTCACTTTCACTTTCACTCTCATAGATCATTGAAACAATAATTATGGAACCATGTAGATCATTGAAACAATAATTATGGGCCCAAAGCCCTGGGAATCCCGAGTTCCTCAGCTTTGTAGCTGAGTATGGTGGACACTGTCAGTTCCCAGCACTCTCAACGTCCTTTCCTCACAGTAATAGGAACCCCATTTTTTTAGCTTGAGACATGGTAACTGAAAAGAAAATTACATTTTCCAGCCTTCTTCGGTGTTATGTGTAGCTGTGCAATTAAGTTCCAACAAAGCAATAGAAAATAAATAATTACATCTTCCTTCTTGGCTCTTAAAGATAGGAGGCAATCTCTTCTTCACTCTGTTCCTACATTCTGCTTCTTGAAAGATGAGTGCTTTTGTGCCACCCAGGGAGTGTGACTGGAGCAACAAGATGAAAGTCTGAGTCCTCTCTTGACTTCGTGGAGCAGAACTGCCATCCTCCTAGACCACCTGCTTGTTCCACGAAAGAGAAAGTTCTCTTTTGTTTAAAGCCTCTGTTGCACGTGTCTGCATTTGTACGCTAACAAATACATTCATTTTCTGCTCACCTACAGATCTTGGAAGCAGTGATGCTAGGAAGAGGGACACAGGGCCATAAACCCAGCGGCTTCCCTCGTAGATTTCCAGGAGGTCAAAGGGTAGCCGAGGGAATAACTGAAAGTAGGCATGATTGGCTACTTAGCTCGGGGAGCTAGTCACTAGCACCTGTAATCCTCATAGGTAAACAAAAACTATGTCCTCCAGCTGAGTTTATATAGCTTCCGTGCATGCCTGCTAAGTCACTTCAGTCGTGTCCAACTCTTTGCAACCCATTAGACTGTAGCCCACCATGGTCTTCTGTCCAAGGTATTCTCCAGGCAGGAATACTGGAGTGTGTTTCTATGCCCTCCCCTGAGGATCTTCCCAACCCAGGGATTGAACCCTTGTCTCTTGGGTCTCCTGCATTGGCAGGCAAGTTCTTTACCATTAGTGACACTTGGGAAGCCCATATGTGGCTTCCATGTGGTCTAAATTCAGGAAATGGACTCTGGATCTTACCACATTCAGGAGTGTACACAGCGACCTGAATCACATTTTCATCACAGAGTATACTATCTAGGTTGTATCTGTCTGTTAGCTATTTGTGATTCACTAGACTGTGAGCTCCAGGAAACCGTGTTCTCTGAGCCCAGGGAAGGAGCACTGTATAAGTGGCCTACCCAAATCCGATCTTCCTCCATGCTTAGGAAACTTAGATTTCCTTTAAGGAGACAGTGGGCTTCCCTGGTAGCTCAGCTGGTAAAGAATCTGCCTGCAATGCAGGAGACCCTGGTTCAATTCCTGGCTCAAGAAGATCCCCTGGAGAAGGGATAGGCTACCCCTCCAGTATTCTTGGATTTCCCTGGTGGCTCAGACGGTAAAGAATCCGTCTGCAATGCAGGACACCTGGGTTTGATCCCTGGGCGGAGAAGATCCCCTGGAGGATTCTTGCCTGGAGTATTCTTGCCTGGAGAATCCCATGGACAGAGGAGCCTGGAAGGCTACAGTCCGTGGGGTCGCAAAGAGTCAGACATGACTGAGTGACTAAGCAGAGCATAGCAAGGAGACAATATGCCCAGTTGAAGAACTGTATTTCCTGGACTGCTTTGCAATATGAAGACTATCTGATACAATTTCTGCCACTAATATGTAAGTGAAAGTTATAAATGGGAAGTTTCTGTGCAGGTTGCAGTTGTGGTTTTTTTGTTTGTTTTTTGAGTAAGTGCTACACCCTTTTTCATTGTGATTTCTCTTCTTATTCTTCCTGCCTGGAAATTGGTTGAGAGCCTGGAGGTGAAGCACCTATTTTGTGGCCCTAAAGGTGAAAGCAAGAAAGAGCCTGGGTCATTTATGTTATTGTGGAATATAACCGCAAATTGTGCTGTTTTGTGAAGGAAAAAACATATTTGGTTAAGCAATATAGTTGAGTTTCAACTACAGTCAGTCATTCTACTAAACCATTTGCAGAACTGAAGAATATCAATCATGAAAAAATACTGTACTTAACATACATGGTGGCTGAGTACTGCTAGTTTCACCTACATCTTTGAAGGAACCAGGAACCCTGATATGAAAGGCTCAGTGTTTGTGAGATACGACTTAATATGTATGGTTAATGAATGTACCCATTTCAGACCTTCACTGTGTTATGCTTCTGCCCATTTATATGTTCAAATGCTGAAATCACCAATGCAATTATATAGATTTGTAAAGCAACCTTTAAAATGAGTATTTTGTTAATAATAATGAGTTTTATTTGTTATTCCATAAGAATATGATGAATCTGCTTTAAAAGGTATGTATTACAGCAAATGGCCCATAGAAACACTTTTCACCTAGATACAGTTTGTTCTCTATTATAAATGCTTTCTCTGTATCCATCTCTAAATACTTTCCATAGATGCTCTACTTCAGATGGACAAAATAGACTTATGACAGAAAGGCCAGGGAAAATGTTCAGGTCAGAAAAGGCAGACTTGGGGGAAAAGAGGGAGAAGGGAGAAGGAAGAGAAAATTTAGGGGTTGCAGACTGACAGAGCTGATTGCCTCTGAACAGAGGATGCTGCCACTTAGGTCTGAAGACTGTTACAAAATGCTGAGTACATACAGAGGCATGGAATAAGCAGGAGACCTTTTCAGCTGGTAAAGAATGGGCCTGCAATGCGGAAGGTTGGGAAGATCCCCTGGAGAAGGGAAAGGCTACCCACTCCACTGTTCTGGCCTGGAGAATTCCACGGACTGTATAGTCCATGGGGTTTCAAAGAGTCGGACACGACTGAGCGACTTTCACTTCACTTCATCCCACTTCACTTTCATGCTGTTACCATTTAGAGTTCTTGGCCTCCCCCAGTTAATAGAAACTGGCTAGAGGCCAGACAAGACACTCACGCTAGGCTGGTTGGGGCCCCTGCCCCAACAAGCAGGGAGGAGCCAGAACAATCGACGGGTTCCCTTGCTTGCTCACTTCCCGCAGGTGAAAGTAGAGGTGAAGGTAGGGTTGCCCAGGGGTTGGGCCAGAGGGCCAGCTTGTTTCTGCCCACCCCTTAGATGGTGCTGGGTGCAGGGGGCATGTCAGTATCCTGCTTTTGCTCCCAACACCCTGTTTTTGACCCCAGGTTCCTCAAAAGTGGCAGTTGGGTATTTTGGTCTCTTTGTATCTTTTGGGTCCAAAATTTGCCCCAGCTGGGCATGCACGCAGGTTATAGTCCCACACAGCTTCTTTGTATGGTGTCGCTCAAGGAGAGGTGTGCTCAGGTGCGAGAACTGTAGCCTGGTGGCAAAGGGCCCCAGGCCCCAGGCCGGTCTCAGAGTGACCAGGTGAGTGAGTGTCTGGGAGGGGTCTGCCTCCCTGCCTCCCAGCTCCCAACCCCGTGTTTCTCTCTGCCGTTGTGCAAAGCCTCAGCTCACTCATTGTCAAGGAAGACCGAAGTCCTCCTTAGCTTTACATAACATGTTTGCTTGTTAATTTCTAAGCATAAATTGTATTTTAGTGTATGTGTTGATTCTTGCAGTCATTTGGTTCTTGTCACCAAATGTCTTGACACAAGCTTCTGTGGTCAAGAGGAATTATGCTTAAATGGAGATGAGGCTGGGCTTGGGGTCAGAAAACCAGGTTGGAGTCCTCATTTAGCCGTGGACCTAGTTGAATAATTTTGTGCAGCCCTTATCTGTTAACCTCAGTTTCTCCATCAGAAAAAATAGAGATAGTATCTATCATATAGTTTGTTATGAAACTTTTATAAACTAGTGTACTTCTCCTCCCAGAGTACTCCTCAGCAAAATTTAAAAGGTGAAGGAATCTACTGACATCGATATGGCCAAGAAAGCATGGGTTAGCAGGGATCTTACAGCCAAACTTAGAGTTCAGGCAGGTAATATAAAAATGCAAAGTGAGCCAAGTGAGGCTGTCATGATTTAGAGAATGCTGTACCTAAAATGCACAGACCTATTAACCTCCAACTGATTTGCACGTGCTTAACTGCTCAGTCTGGAGAAGGCAATGGCACCCCACTCCAGTACTCTTGCCTAGAAAATCCCATGGACGGAGGAGCCTGGTAGGGTGCAGTCCATGGGGTTGCTAAGAGTCGGACACGACTGAGCGACTTCACTTTCACTTTTCACTTTCATGCATCGGAGAAGGAAATGGCAACCCACTCCAGTGTTCTTGCCTGGAGAATCCCAGGGATGGGGGAGCCTGGTGGGCTGCCATCTATGGGGTCGCACAGAGTCGGACATGACTGAAGCGACTTAGCAGCAGCAGCAGCATCTTTGTTCTGGTGAGGGACGCCACATACCTATGCTGAGATGGGATTTGGCAAATTCTTCTTAAAACGTAGATTAAATCTATTAGAATTAACTCTTCAAAATAAAAAGAAAAAATGCTCATGGTGTGGAATTGCTTGTTTCTGAGTAAGAGTGGAGCGGTTATGGGGTGGAGCATGGCCACTGCGAAGAGAAGAAAGGACCATGCCTATTGGGTGCTGACTGTCTGGGCTCTAGGCTAGCCCATCTCCTTGAGTAATTTCATTTCAGCCGTGCAGATCTGGGACCCTTTAGACTCATGACAAGAAATCCTTGTTTCCTTTTTCATACAATGATAGACAAAGGGCTCAATAATAAAAAAGGGGGGAAAAAAAGAACTTTCTGTTCTCTGGATAAGGACTTCACATTTTCATAGAATTCTCCCACTTGACTTTTTTTTCCTCTTGTGGTATCACCTGTATTGATGGTTTTATTCTGTGTCAGTATAATCACCTCACAGAGGGCAGAGAGACTTGTGGTTAAACTCCAAGTTGCACTTTCTGGATTTGAATCCTGATTTTCTAAACCCTAACATTCTAGCTTGTAACACAGGAACACTAATATCTCATAGATTATTAGTACTACAAGAAGTGGTCCTGAGGCTTCTCTGTCCATGGAATTCTCAAGGCAAGAATATTGGAGTGGATAGCTAGCTCCTTCTCCAACAGATCTTCCCTACCCAGGGATTGAACCCAGGTTTCCTGCATTGCAATCAGATTCTTTACTGTCTGAGCCACCAGGGAAGCCCTCTTAATACATACTTTCTATTATTATTAGTTCTTATATCAATCCTAGAAAGAAAAGTATTATCTAAATGTTATAGATATGGAATGAATTTAAGAAACTGCAATAACAAGAAAGGATTTCCCTGGTTGCTCAGACCTTAAAGAATCCGCCTGCAATGCAGGAGAGCTGGGCTCAATCCCTGTGTTGGGAAGATCCCCTGGAGAAGGAAATGATAGCCCACTCCACTATTCTTGCCTGGAGAATTCCATGGACAGAAGAGCCTGGTGGGCTACAGTCCAAGCGGTCACAAAAGAATCGGACACAACTTAGCGACTAAACAACAAATAACAAGAAAGTACAATACGTTTAAAAGCCTTTATTTTTTCTTCATAACAAGTGCCTCTCATGGGAAGTTACATTCTTGTTGCTTCTTTTAGCCCTAGTGAAGGCATAATTTTGACCAATATTGATGATAATTTTCCTCTTGATTATGATACCAGAACTGGCCTAATGAGTGCTGGGTTTCTTGGTTGTATCAGGTGATCTGGCTTAGAAATGCATTACAAGATACAAATTTAATAGGTACGCATTCTCAGGTGAGAATCAAAAATACTAAATAAAAATCTTCCATGTTGCTAGCACTGCTGGGTGGGATAACATAAGATGAATCGGATAAATATAGTTTTAAATACCAGGCTCTCAAAACCTTCATTTAACGGTGGAGGAACACCACACTACTAGGTTTGCTTGTTCAAAGCTTTTCACATGGTTTTAAAAAAATTCTAGAGAATGGTTTAAATGTAAAAATTAAATCACACGGGCAGCCTGACTGGCAGCCAGCGTCTCTATGGATGTTAAGAACAGAGAATTATGATTGTTCTCCAAACGGACCTGTTCCAACAAAGAAGAGGCTCGTCTAACCGTAAGCAGACGTGGAGCTGGAAGAGGGGAGAGGAACAGACCGGGAGAGGGACTAAAGCCACGTTTCCTTCTCCAGCTCAGCTCGTTACCGTTGCACGAGGCGGAACAGCGTTCTGAGTTTCACTTTCTGTACTTCAAAAATGTAGTGATAATAATTCTTGCTTTCCATCAGGGATGCTTCTCCAGACGACACATGAAACAGTGATTGTGTAAGCTTTTCAAGTAGTAGAAGTCAATCCAAATATGAGCAATTATTAATATGTCAGCTGCTGCTTGAAGAAGTAAAGAAGGCATGCTGAATTAAATTCTAATGGTATAAGAATCCATAGGCATTATTTAAGGGGAGAAGTTTAATTGCTACTTCTATTTCATTATGTGTTTTGTTTTTTATTTTTTTTAAAAATTTTACTGAAGCACAGTTGATGTATAATTTCTGCTGTACCATAAAGTGATTCAGTTATACATATATACATATTCTTTTTCATATTCCATTAAAAGATTTAATACCTACTTTGTTTTTATTCCTGGTGCTTTAAATCTCAAAGATACCTGAGTCTTATTTAAAATGATAGATAGTCCTATAGGAAATATAATATTAATAGATAAATAGAACAAATAGTATGAGGTAGGAAGGAACAGCTTAAAATATTTGTATTTTAATTTTTTTTAATTTCTTTATAAAATTTTTAAACAAACTGCTGCTGCTGCTGCTGCTAAGTCGCTTCAGTGGTGTCCGACTCTGTGCGACCCCATAGACGGCAGCCCACCAGGCTCCTCCGTCCCTGGGATTCTCCAGGCAAGAACACTGGCGTGGGTTGCCATTTCCTTCTCCAATGCATGAAAGTGAAAAGTGAAAGTGAAGTCGCTCAGTCATGTCCGACTCTTCGAGACCTCATGGGCTGCAGCCTACCAGGCTCCTCCGTCCATGGGGTTTCCCAGGCAAGAGTACTGGAGTGGGGTGCCATTGCCTTCTCCGTTTAAACAAACTAAGACTCATTTATTAAAACCTTTCCATAGAGCACAGTAGGTATTTCATGGGCTATTTTAACAAAAGAGTCAGTGATGTTGAGAGGCAAAACTGACAGGCGAGTGCTTGCCCTCTGTCTCTCAGCAAAGCCTCCCTAGTGTTTCTTGGTCTTCTGTGCCAACTTTCTGCAGCTGCCACACCAAGAAAGGTCCTTACTAAAAGGATTAGGGAAATCATCCTAGGAAAGGAGATTTCGATTCAATCCTTAAAGGATAAAAAAGACTGAAGAGACAAATAGCAAAGCAGAGGACACTCATGGGAGATTATTACCATTGATTTCATTGTTCTTATTTGTCTTCACCTGTTTTAAGAATTATACCTAATTTAGTATGTCTTAGGGGTACAACTTGCCTACTTACATGGACAAGTGATATATGCTAAAACTTTCTTTTATGTTGTAGAATGCAAGTATTACCTGAATTAATGTACTCTTACAAAGCACATTTCTAGTTGAAGCACCTCTTTTTGACCTTTTAAAAATGAAAAAAACAAAACAACAAAAAACAGCACATTGAAAGTTCAAGGGATGGAGTGAATGATAGGTGCTGGCTGGGCCCCGGGACTCAGAGCCGAGGACTGACTCGCTCTGAACTGTACTTGTTCCCTTCAAAACACAGCTCATAACACCCACAAATCTGCCAAGGTGGAAAAAAAAAAGTTTGACTTTCATTTCCTTTGAAACTTCTGAAAGTTCTAAGATTTTTACTCAAAGGGTAGAGAGGAATGGCCCCAGTCCTTTCCTGCCCTAAAGCCTGTTATTTGTAAGATGTTTGGATGCATCCAACAATAAACATGAATTGTGGACTCTAACACATTTATTGCCTTATTTACTTCTCAAGATCTCCAGCAGACCCAAGAAATAAATACACATTTATGTGGAAGCACTATCAGGGCCCACTTGTGTAACAGTTTTAGTCTCATTGGAAAGTATTTGCATCTTCTCTCATAGCAGTAACTGGAGAGATGTTAGACCTTCATTACTCTGAACTATTTCTAGCCATAGGAGCCCTCATAAACCAAAAATGTAATCCTTTGGAAAATACCTTTTTATTAAACTAAATTCCAAGACCTCACTATCCAAGAAACCTCTCCCCAAGAGTCCTATGCCTAATACAGAAATCACACTATTTCCTATGGATAAGACATGTTTTCCTTTATGAAATAGATGTGATAGGAAGGTGTATTTTTTTAATTTATTTACTTCTTGGACGATTAATTGATCGGTTGCTTCCTATGAAGCAGTTCTCTGAGAGTGGATTTGCAGGGAGTGAGTGTGGACAGGTATAGGGGTGCAGCAAACACCTGGGCTAGGGGAGGTGTGTGTGCCTGGGATTGACCGAGTTCCCAAAGCCCCTGCAGACATGTGGAACGTGCCCCCAGGGAAATAGCAGAGACATAGTAGCAGAATGGGTGCAAAAGACAAATCTCTACTTTCACAGCTCTCTCTGGGATCACTTCTGAGTCTTTGGATGCCATTAACAAACATGTTCATTCTTTAGCAATAGTGTAAAATTAGCTAGCTTTCAATTGTATTTACAGTAACTACCTAAAAAGCCCAACTAACCCAGAGCGACTTCCTTTGCCAAAGTTCACATTGTACTTTTGATATAAACACACAAAGATTCATGGGAATGGTCATTGACCTTCACAGCTAGAACACAGAGGAGTGTTAAAAGTACTTTACATAGGAAACTGAAACCTTTGTTAATGTAATTGAGAAGCTGATTTGTTACATTTTCTTTCAATTGCCTCTCCCGGCAATGAAAGGACTCTGACCCCATAAGGGACCACAGTTGGCTATGGGACCAACTCACCCACCCTCCCCCCAACCTCCAGAATGGGTTCAGGGTTTCTTGCTCTCTCTCTTTGGGTTGCTTGCAAAGTGAGTGGCTGCTCTGTTGACATAGTTGGGTTTGCGTTTCTCAGATGTTGAAATTTTTATTTGGAAAAGAAACATAAAAATAAGTCATAATAGCAGCAACAGAGCTTTGAGAAAGAATTAGCTATTAAATAATTCCTAAACAAAAGGCCTTTGCAGATGACTGTAGGGACAAGATTCATTTACTGTGACATTTTTCATGTGATAGTACAGTTTAATTCTTTTTTGGAGTTCTAAGTTTTCTTTTTCAATAATCTTTCCTGTTTTTCTTGTTTATTTAACATCTTTTTAATGACACTGTCAAACCATGGTAGTTTTCTTACTTTAGATACTTGTCTTAGGCCCCTTCTTTCACCAAACTGTTGTTTTCATAACATGAAGTTCTCAGATACTCAAGCACTTCTGTTTTCATTGGCTTTTTCATTGCTCTTGTTCTCCAAAGACTTTGTTGCAAGTTTGCAACTATGAAGCATTTCATGCTAACACTTTTTGACTTGCTATTTCCCTTTTTTTCAACCTTTCCAAGCCCAACAGACTCAGCTCCAGATTACATTCCTTTGAGCTACAGTAGCCTCTCTCTCTTCCCTGAATTATAACACTAGAATTGAAACCTATGATTTAAGATTGAGTTATAAAATGGCATAAATTTCCTTGAGTTTTTATCATGTGTGCAGTATTCCTCAGCTCTAATAAGATCATGAATTAAATGTGGATGGACTTTGTCTTCTATTTAGATAACCCTTTAAGATCTTGAATGGCACATGATACAACCTTGATGTATGTTGGTTAATTTCTTGGGAACAGTGGGGGACATTCCATCTTGTCATTTTTCAGTTCCTTAGATGGTCTGAAGAAATGTTTTCTATTTCATTCCCCCCTAATCATTTTAAGTCGATTTATTAATGGACTTTCATTCATTAAAATAGGATTCTATTTTATAGGTCATTGGATTAAGCATTTAGTTGGCAACCTACATCTTCTTTTTTTTTTTTTAATCTTGGTCACTTTTGGAAGATAATGCAGTTTCATTCTTCTTCCAGGTCTACAAAACCGTGATTTTAAATATTTCAAAACAAAAAATACATACAGAGATTATGCATTTATTCATTTTATATATGAAATCACTCTACTGAATTTTGTGCAAATTAGTGATGAAAGATGTAGATAAGTTACGAATTTCTAGAACTAATAAACTCTTCATTAAACTTTATTCTGATCTCTGCTTTTGTCTTTCTTTTAGCCTGAAAAACAAGAAAGTAAAAGATTTCACACATTTATTGATGAATAGGTCAAAGATAATCATCAGTGGAGCAGAAATGCCTACTTCTATCATTCTATCATTGTTTTTGGTTGAGAAAAAGAATGATAGAAGTTAAATGTGTCCCAAAACAACTTCATTTATCTGCAGAAATATGAGAAATTCATTTCAATTTTTCAATAAATCCATATTTTATTACTATACATATTAATCCATAAAATATGGATAGCAAATGATAATTATCTTACAGTTGTATCATAATAATATTGTGATGGTAACTGAAATGGGAAGTTAAATTCACTAACTCAAATCAACGTGAACAAAATTAAAGGGAACTTGCAATTTACCAGCCTCTATATCAGCTGAAAATTCACTTCTGTTGGGAATTCTACCTGATCAATAACATTCAGTGGTAAACCTACAAACTGGTACCTGACTCCAACTCTTACATTCACAACCTCTATGACCTTGGATGACTTGTGCACTCATTTGAGTTTCAGATTCTTTATTTGCAAAATGAGGTGGTAGAATTGATCTGTTTCCTTACAAATTTTTGTTGTTGTTGCTGAGTTAAAAAGTTAATGAAAGCAATGGAAAACACATGTATATATGGACACTAAAATGGTACACAGACTGTATTGGGATTTAGGCTGCCTCAAAGCCACTCCTTGAACCACAGATACAGAACTCATGAAGCAGAGGATTTTTAAAGGCCAGTGTAACTCTAACATCCAATGACTCTCTGAACATACTTTTGCTTTAAATAACCTTAAATAGTATCATGAGAGAAAAAAGAGAAGAAAACATATTACATATATAAGCAAAAAGATAATTCAAGTAGCACATATATCTGGGTAAGAGGATCAATTTAGATACTAGATTGTGATGTTTGGAATGTGGTTAAAATAATGAATTTGATATGCAGAAGTCAATAAAATATATCAGCACTAATAATGCATTTTAACAGTAATGTTTTAAATGATAAATTCTATTTATTACAAGATGAATTAACTTATACATCATCTCTAGAGGTACAATGTTCTTTTCATGTCATTCAAAAATTCCATATAGAAAAATATACTGATTCAGAGAACAATTAAAACATAATGACTTTTCAAATTAATACAGAAGACACTATTAATTTGAAATACACATTTTGAAGATGATTTTTAAATAATTTTTACCTTTATCATGCACACAGTTAATCTTCAGTTGAAATTATTTCACAATTAACTTGGACTTAATAAAATTCCAAATTCCAATTCCGTATTGCTGTCTAAACCATTTATCCTTGGGGTATGGTTTGAAGCTATTTGCTTATTATTTTAAGCAGTTATAACAATAGGATTATATGAATATAACTGAGAAGAATTAAAATGCAAATTAACATCTTGAATTATATCATTAAAATCAACTTGAAGAAAGTATAATGGAAAACATAATTTGTTTTTCAGAACCAAGGTGTTATTAAAGGGAACGTGTAGAGAGGAGATGGAAAGACAAAAGGAATATTGTTTTTGTGTATCAGACACAAATTGCTATTTCAGAGAATTAGAATTTACTGACAATAAAGTACAGAAAAGTAGGTTTTAATGCAGGAAAAATACATTAGGTTTGAAAATATCACAAGTGAATATTTTAAGATTCATTAGTGTTATATACTATAGCTATCCAATTTTATAACTGAGAGGGTAAAAATCACTCTGGGGAAATTTCTGTAAGTACCGTAATTTTCAGATTATTGATAGATGTGTAGGAAATAAAGAGTAAGTTTTCCTTTCATTTTTTTCAGAAATTAAATGGAAACACTCAAGTTCAAATTGCATGAGGTTAAACACAGCCAAGACATAAATTAAAAATCTGTTAAAAGTTAGATTGAACTACATTTGTCTAGGTTTCAATGCAAAGAAAAGGCAAAGTTAAAGAGTCTACAATGCAGTTAATAGAACTGTAAGTTCCAAAACTTTTGAGATCTGTATATCATATGTCCTCATTTTTCAGATAGGGAAAAATGAGGTTCAGACAGGTTAGGTAACTCACACTGGCGCAGTAAGAAGTGTCAGAGTACAGCATAGAACACAAGATTTTTAAACTTCCAGACTATTTCCCCCTGTATTGTAGCCTGCCCTGATGACCCTTGTTCTCTCTTGTAAAAGGAACTCAGCTACATCTTTCTCTAGATTGCTGTGTACATGAGCTGGCATTCATGCATGCATGTGGAGTTGAGACATTTTGCATCCCAGAATACTTTCAACGTAAGCCTTACTTCAGTATAGATAACTTGACATTGCAATGTTAAAGAATTATAGCTCCACATGATATATGCAACTTAATTCTATGCAAGAAAGTTATTAAAAATATGGAAATGCTGTAAAGATGAATAGCCTCTGAATTGAGTATTTTCTTAGTTTTTGGAAGAAATTTATTTTGTATCTCCACAGCAAAGGTAAAATAAACCACCATACGAGAGTCTTAGATGGCCAACTCAGATAATTTAGAAACAAACAATAACCTCTTCCTGTCCCCAGATCACCGCTACTTGGGCCGGCTTCCTCACTGCGAAAACAGATTTGTTATTAAAAAATACTCTATTAACTGAGCTACTTGTAGAGAAGATATTAAGTATACATGAATGTTAAACATAGAATTATTTTATTTTCATAAAATGTGCTTTAAATGAAGTCCTTTTAAATAGTAGTCATGAACATGAGTCTCCATTTGGAAGGAAGAAAAATTCACGGGATGTGCAAACAACCATTTTTGAC
Organism: Giraffa tippelskirchi; assembly: GCF_054371585.1. Taxonomy (NCBI): domain Eukaryota; kingdom Metazoa; phylum Chordata; class Mammalia; order Artiodactyla; family Giraffidae; genus Giraffa; species Giraffa tippelskirchi. The sequence goes on along the minus strand of NC_137285.1, from coordinate 85,313,747 downwards.
AACATTCTTTTTTTTTTTTTTTTTTTTTTAAGAAAAAGCCCTCTTAGCAATCGCCTATCACAGGTCGCGGTCGAGCAGACTGACTAGGTCCACAAGCTGAAGCCTGAGCTTAGCAGCCTGAAGGTCCACAGAGGACTCGGGGGCCCAGCCGTCGGGCTGCCTTCCACACGCGCTGCCTTCGCTCACGTGCTGCTGTGCCCGGTCAGCGGTCTAATTTGCAGGGTGAGAATTTTCACTTTTATGGCTTTTCAACAAATAAGGAGCTCTATCAGTGAGTTTACTGGTTTGGTTATTAAAAACCGTATTTGTTTGGCCACCAAAGGTTGATTTACTAATGTAAACTACCTACATCATAAAATATATGTTGTAACTATTAAGGATTTTTAGCATGTGCTTATCTCTTAGAAAAAATATATCTGTATAGTGTTTTATAGTGTGCAAAGGAATTTTATAGACATCTCACTTAAAAGCAAAGCTCTTTGTTGAAATAGTCTCTGCTAGATAGGTGAAGACATTGAGCTTCAAAGAATTGAAGACAGATACTATGAAGCATTACCTTTTAAGGAAGTGACAAGTCTGTCTTTTAAAACAAAGTGCAATATTGCTGTTTGTTTTTTCTACATGCACGTGGGTAATCTTAAGAACTATTTGAAACTGGTGCGTAGATGACCTCTATTTATGAGATAAACAAGTATGCATGTTCTGGTTCACTTTACTCCATGCTTACCTTTTATCAACCAGGTCATTATTACATTTTTTTAAAGAAATTCTTAGTGGTAATTATCCTTTAATAAATGGACAACATACTTCAACCAAACTTCTGAAATTTGACCAAGCTAACTGTAGATACCCTGGCTCAATTAATGTGAATATAGTAGTTCTCCCCTCAGCTTAAATTTTGTTGCATAATTTATAGATTTTCCCCCTTTTCTATATTTTCTTACATTTTGTGGGAATTTAGATAATATGAATTTCTTACCATGCATAATTTCAATAATTTAAATGTCATTTAGGAACTTGAATAACTGTAATAATGGCTGGTAAACTATAAAAATTTCACACAAAATCTAATACTTTTTGGACATTGACCCAAATTCTTAAAATTATTCTTTCCTTTGATAAATTATTTATGATTCTATAATGTTTCAGCAAGAAGAGTATGTTTTTAAATCATTGTCACCATTAGGAAATGTGTAAAATTTGTGAAGAACAAAATAAGTCTGACAAATAAAAACATTTCTTCTATTACATATCATCCACATTGGTCTGATTTAAATCTTATTTAAAGGAAACAAGTTCATTGTGCAGTTCTGCTAAAACTGTCAATGAATTCAGGAAGAATTTCAAAATTCAAATATGAATTCTACGAATAATTTTATATTTACAATTGTTTCTCTTTGTCTAGAACATGGTCCAACTGTAAGTATCTTTCAACAAAAATACTTTGTGTCTGTATCTGTCTTACCTTTTAAATAAGGATTAGATGGTTATTTATCTTAACCTTCTGGTACATAAGGATTAAAACATAAAGCAAGATATTTGAAGTAGGACAGGCACTAAGGCATCAATTTATCAAAACCACTTAGTAAATATAATAATGGAAATCTTGAGAATATATCCTCAAAATTCCAACCATTAAAAAGCACTCATTGCCAAGGCACTTGGAGCCACCCTGAGGCTACAAATCAAGAAACTGTGACTGTTAAGGATGCACATTATCCTCCCTACTTTCACTTTGAGTAGGATTTTAAAATATACTTTAATATGTATATATTTCAAAAGGCACTGTATTCTAGTAATTTTTAAGACCTAGAAGCTATCAGTGAGCTGTTCAATCCAAAGTTATTCTCTGTCAATAAAAGACCCGTTTTTACAACTACACAGACCATGTCAATTAACTGCTTGCACAAATCTCTATCTTTCTCTCTACGTAATTTCCAGTGATTAAATCTGACTTAAATCTTTAGTAATAAATTTAGAAGGGGAGGAGTTGAGTTTCTTTTGATATTTGATGAATTCCTGAACAGAGGCTATAATGTTGGGAAACTGATGTTATTTATATTTTGGTTTCCCCAGAAAAGTGACTCCCCATTCCAGAAGCGTTTTATAGTTCTAGTAAGAATTCCAAAGCCAATTCACCTTCATGAGACTTAAACATACAGCATATCTATTAATAAGGATGATTTTCTTTCTTTATTTCTCAAACAAAAACTATTACAAAAGCTTTAATATGTATGCCAGGAAAACTAATTTAATTTGGAACAAAAGTGACAGAATGTCCTTTTCTTCTCTTTTTTTGAAGAGCAATAGTGCAAGAAATTGTTTTTCAAATTTAATGAACTATTCTGAACCTCTGTCTTCTCTACTGTAAAGTGGAACTCATATCTAACTTGCAAAGATTACTGTAAGGACTAGAGATAATATATGTAAAGCTCATTCCCAATACCAGCCCTGTGCATAGCATCTACTCAAGTAGTAGCTAAAAAGACTGGTAATATTTATTGAATGCATATTGATTCCTGATCTAAATAAACAGGAATTGATATTAACACAGATTAAAAGTAGTAGAAGCAGTGGGATTCTATGAATGAAGAATGAATATATAGTCACACCGTATTTCACTGATGCTAGAGATGTTTGGAGAAGGCAATGGCACCCCCTCCAGTGTTCTTGCCTAGACAATCCTGTGGACAGAGGAGCCTGGTGGGCTGCTGTCCATGGGGTTGCACAGCGTCAGACACAACTGAAGCGACTTAGCAGCAGCAACAGCAGCAGCAGGGATGTTTTTTGATCTTACAAGGAGCTATCAAGGGAATGTTTTTACATAACTATGTGCGACTCCAACAGGAACTTATTTACCAAAGGAGCATATTTGCATATGTCCGGTATTAAATTATATTTATAGTAATGAAACCAAATTCACAGTAATTGTCTGAAATACTTTGTTAGCAATTAGATTACATTCTTTTCACTTTAATGTTAAGTACATTAAATTTCACATGAAAATCAGTAATATTTTGTATAATAAATATTCAACATTTTACTTCACCAGTGTGACACACTGCATTATTGAATCTTACTAGAAAACAGTTGAGTGCATTTTGTCTTCATGAACAATTAGCTGGGTTCAATGTAATTGTCTTGAGAGTCAGTCCTTGCTTCATTAAAACATACATACAGTCAAGTATATTACCTATATAATATATAACCTATATAATCTCACCACATTCACTACCATACAACCTGAAATGTTGATTATACATGTAAAGTGACTGATAGAATGTACTGATGATTTTTATGCATCTTGTATATAACTGTATTGAGGTTTTGGGTGCTCTAATTCATTAAGAAAGACATATAGAAGTGTTTATTTTTCCTATCACACAGACTAGTAATAAGAATACTAATTAATTAGTGGTAAATTGTTGTTTGGGAAATATATTTTTTTCACTTTCAAACTACCAACCAATTTAATGTCAGACCCCTGTCAAGTGGAGCAGACTGACTGAGATTTTGCATGTGAATCACAAAATATTTTCTCTGAAGTCTACCTCTAGTGTAAAAACAAAGCAGAATTTTGAACATTAGCTTGAAAATAAGTATGTAACGATATTGTGAGGTGCTCACTATCACCTCATTTTTAGTTTTGCATTTGTCACCCGACCATCACCAGGGAACCAGTGCCAGGCATACATAAAAGGAGAGTCTAATCCTCTCTGTAAGAACCTCAAAGGAATTTCAAATATTGTCTCTCCGCTTAAAAATGAGGAGCTAGGAGTGTGGACTCAAGAAGTATATCAGGGCTAAAATATCTTTCAAGGTATAAATCTTCTCTATTAACACTACAATCTACTGAAAATAGGATAGCAATGGCAACCTAAAGGGGTATGGATCTTGAGAGAGGAAAATGATGATTCCTTGTATGTCTTGCCAAATATTACACTAGTTTTACTAACAAGGAATAGAGAGGATTTTTCGTCAACTTCAACATAACAAAATGTAAAAATCAACTATGTGTAAAGAAGTCTACTAAATCTTTCAGGTGAGTACAAAGCATTAGATTAAAAATAAGTATGTGATGATGCCATTACAAGCCCACTATGCTATAATTTTTATAGGTTTGTTACCAACCAGTAATTCCATGGACAGAGGAGCCTTGCAGGCTACAGTCCATGGTTTCACAAAGAGTTGGACATGACTGCATACACGCATACACACAGAACCAGGCATGTACAGAGGAAAGGAGAGTCTCATCCTCTTGACAGAAAAAGTCATATAATTCCAAAAGCACGTCCAAAGAATATACTTATTGAGATATGTTAATTTTCGTGTTCTTCTTTTTGACACCTGATCCTATTCCTGGTCAGTTGGAAGCAGCCATGTTGCTCCAAGAATTAGAATTGTTACAGCAGAAATGCTTAAAGGAAGTTGACATTCACCTTCTGATTTCACAATCGGTCGTTGAAATCTAGAGCAAGACAAGTCTGGAGAATGGGACTTTCCAAGAAAAAAAAAAAAATGATTCTCTAAATCTCAAAGACATCCTCAAGCGGTGGACTCAAACAGAAAGGATTCCCAGGAATAGATGAAGCAAACACAGTCTAAGACCCAGGGGAAGCCTCCAGCAGACAGGAAGAGGAAGTGAGAGGCCTCTGTGATTCAGAAGAGGGAATTGGAAGAGTAAGAAGATCAGAGGATAGCGGGCCAGTTTTGAAGGAAGGGGGATGAGCAAAAGAACACCCAGACAAGGAAAGGGAAATCCAAGAAAACCATGGCTTTTGTGCAAGACTATAAAGTCTGCAAGCATCTCAGGAAAGCATGGATTCAACATGGTGCCAGCTTTGCAGAAAAGTGACCACACACAGAAGCCAGGTGGGGAAGCAGCGGGGCCTCAGAAGGATGTGCTGAGTGGGAAGGGATGGAAGAGTCCTTCAAAATCCGACAGGTTACAGCACCCTGCCATCTGGGACAAAAGAGAACAGATGCGTTTATGAGCCGGTGTCTTCAACTGCAGGCGGCAGCAGTGGGTTCTGGTGACCAGGCGTGGGGAGGGCCGGGCGAGGCCACTGAGGGCCAGGGAGAAAGAAGACCCTTCCCATTGCCACTGCCCCCATGGAAGTTTCTTCCTTTGCCTAGTGGTCATGGGTTAGTGAAAGTGAAAAGGAAGAACGGCACTGGATGGAAAATGGAAGAGGTAATTCAAAATAAGGCTCTGTGAAAGGAAAAGCGATCCATACGCTATTTTCATGTGCCAAGTTCGTTCCCCACTCTCTGACTCACCAGCGCTCCTTCCTCGACTCCCCTCCCTCTGTGAAGGCGTCATGAAGAAGTTTTCATGAATAAGACATCATCAAGAAGTCAAGACTCCTTGCAGAGAACTAAGCATTTTTGTAAGTACTCTTTAGCAATTATACTGAATAACGGCATCTGAAGAAGAATCTATACAAAAGATGTCTCTATTTTTTAGCTTAATACAGTTTAGTTTCCCTTTCTCTTCCATTTAAGCTGTTCTAGTCTTACCTTTGTGCAAAGACCAGCATCTTGAGATTTAATAGATGGGCAAAGATGAGAATATGGGTAGAGGGGTAGAGATTGTTTGGTAGGACTCTAGAACATGGTATACTAAGTTTCTTAGTTTTTTATCGTCCGTCTTAATGAAAATTTTGAAATTTCCACAGTGACAGAATAGGCATCTGACCTGTTTGACAATTTATACGGCATATTTTACCGATTTCCATAAACTCTGTCAATTCTTTTTTTTTTTTTTTCATCTCTGGAAAACTAGAGAGGAGGAAATGATCACCTCCAACTCTTATGTTTATGGCCACTATTTTCCACTAGAATACTGCAACTTCAAATGTTCTGTCTCCAGAATCAGCCACCTCCAACTCTGTTCTCCAGATGGCAGTGAGGGTGAGCTTTCTTATACAGCAGTCTGAATTCTGCTGCTCTCCTGTTTAAACGGGCGTCAAGACTGCACAGTTGAACATGGTTACAGGACCATTAATTTGCTGGACCCTTTTTTCTTCCGCCTCATCATCAGCCCCACCCCGAACTCTCACCATCAGGTCTGCGCCTGTGCCCTTACGTCCTGCCTGGAATACTCTTCTCGTCCTGCCTTGGGCGTTTGCTGATTCTGCATGCTCAACTGATTATTAAACCACTTTTAGATCATGACAGAGAAATCTTTTATCAAGATGCCTTTGTCCACTCTTAAATTCAACCTAGGTGGCCCTCGTGTGCTCCAACGGCTCCTTATACTTTCTCTACCATGACATCCAATACACAACATTATAACTACCTATTTACCCGAGTCTAGTCCCCACCCAACTGTAAACTCAGAGAAGGTAGGATTGCTGTCTAATGTATTCATTGCTTATCTCCACCTTCTGGTAGAATGACTGACACGCAACACAGTCATGTTTGTAACTGGTTGGTGAAGAACAAAATGATTCCTAAATAAGATAAATAAATTTAAAAACTGACTCCTAAAGTAAGACTTTTCAACTTTGCAAAGAAACCCCACAATTTTTTGTTTTTGTATTTCAGAGCTGTTTTTTTTTCTTTCTATTAACATAGATAACTGAGAGTCAGTTACTTTATATTAATGTAAACTATTAATAAATTTTTTTAGTTTCAGAGTTGAAATGGAGAATTTGTTCCTAATTTTTTCATCCCTCCTCCTTTCTTCCTTCCTTCTTTCTTGCAGTCCCTCCTTCATTCTTCCCTTCCTGCCCTCTTTCTCTCTCTTTCCCCCTCTCGTCTCTCTCCCCGTCTCTTTCTCCCCTCTCCTTTTCTCTTCCTGCTTTTTAAGTGTTGACACCTAACTAGCAACTAAACAGAAACTTACACATCAGGTGATTTTTTTCTAAACTACGCACCCTCAAGTTAGAAAATGGGCATCTTTATTAAAAGCAAAAAGTAAGCTTCTGGGCATATTTATATTTTATATGATTGGAAAGTATGTGATTATTTTTCTAAAATTTACCATTGTTATCATTGTAGATAACCATTCATGTTTTCTATCATTAGCATGATTGTTCACTCAATAATAAAGGGGAAAAGCTACTCTTTAGAATACATCTCCATTTCACTTCTGTAAGTTGTATTTACTCCTTGCAAAATATGAAGAATTGTTATATTTTTCTTGTTTTTCCCCAAATTTCAATGAAAAACTTAAAAAAAACCCTCTATGTTCTGACTTTTCTTGTGGATGTACATGTATCAGAAAAAGTGAAAATGCACATTGTACTCAGTTCATAAGAAGAACCTAAATTGGTTAAAATGATGAGTTCTAAAGACTGCCACTTGAAAACCTCTTTCTACCCTCAGTTATATCAAATCTAGGACTCACCATTTTAAGTAAATGTTGGACACTATTCTTATCCTGTAAAGACTAAGCAGAGCTGCATGTCTCTGTTTTGATGAGAATATGGTATGATTATATCAACTTTACATAAAACTTCTGGTGTTTCTCATGAATTTGAAAGCTCTTAGAGAAAGCTATGATAGATGCCCATTGATCATTTTTCTATTACATATTTAAAAAACATGTTTTCATTTACCCAGTGAAAGTTGCACAAAACCCATTAAATCAGTGTGGACATGGTTGTTATGCTACTCAGCAACTCTAATTGATATGTCTTTGAATAATAAACATGAAGAAAACAAAATAATTATTTCTTAATAGGAATACAGTTTGGTGGGGAGATACTTTAAAATCTAGCTTCCTGAGGGAGGGGGCTAGTAAAAGTTTAATGGCAAAAAGTTTTAAACTACTACTTTCTATAAATAATTCATAGCAAGGACAAAAACCTCTCACAGGTAAGTAGATTTCATAGAACGAGGTGTTAAGCTTTATATGTAATTGACAAGAGGAAAACATTTTAAGTAGGTTTCATTTAGAAAAAGTTATGCTTGCTAAATTGGATATATTAGGATTTGATGTATTAAGAGCAATTTCAAAAGATTACAATACCATTTAAATAGTTTACTCATATATATCTAAATGTTAACCATGATACTGATGTCACACTGCAGTTAATAATTTAATTTTCTTTAAAGCAATGGACAGGGTAAGCTTTCTTAGCTGCTTAATTCACATTTCTCTGCAAGTCTTTTGTCAGTTTAAAGCTTTCAACCAGCTTTAGCTTTCAAAAGCTTAAAGTAATGCCTTCCCATCTCTCCGTGAGTAGAAAGAAAGCAAACAAACTCATGTAAGGTCAGCATGACATAAAGCAACAAGAGCCAGTAACTTGAAAATGAGGTTGACATTTTGGGACTAATCCAGCAGTCCTGTAACAATCTTCCAAACTCCACAGCTGCACAGGGCTGTGGACAAGCCGGGGTGCAGCCTCCAGGCAAGTGCCCGGAGCGCTGCCTTGGAACGCGATCAACTCCAAGAAGAGGAGCGGAACCCGTTGAGAGTGTCTTTGCTCGGCGATAGGATATTTAGGTAACATACGTGTTAAATCACTGCTACTATGGACTTCAAGGAGAACAAGACACTCAGTCCTAAAGGAAATCAACCCTGAATATTCATTGGAAGGACCGATGCTGAAGCTCCAATACTTTGGCCACCTGATGTGAAGAGCTGACTCACTGGAATACACCCTGATGCTGGGGAAGATTGAAAGCAAAAGGAGGAGGGGGCAACAGAGGATGAGATAGTTGGATAGCATTGCTGACTCAATGCATATGAATTTGAGCAAACTCCGGAGACAGTGGAGGACAGAGAAGCCGGGCATTCTGCAGTCCGTGGGGTCACAGAGTCAGACTTGCTTTAGCGACTGAACAACAACTGTGAACTGAACCTATTTAACTTATCACTAATGCCCCCTTTTCCTAAATTCTCAAATCTTGTCATATGATAGAGAGGACAAGTTATTAAAGAAAAGTACACTTAGCCTCTTTTCTGTCAAATTTTTAAGGGCATATTGTCTCAGGCCTAACTCTGGACGTACACGTTCTATTGGCCCCAAGTAACTGATGGTCTGTAAGGATTTTTCCTGAGTTTAAACCGGAATGTGAGCCAACCTGAATGCAATTATCTAGACCCAGCTCACATTCTGCATTCAGATGGATGTAGACCAATCCAGGTAGGATTGGATTCCGTTAATATGAAGCAAGCAGTCATTTATTTTCCTGCTTTTTGTTCAATTTGTGAAATTTGATAATTTGATAAGGACTAGAGAGTGTGGAATAATGATATATTAAACAGATAATGGATGCAAGGTGGAGAGATAGAGACTGTCTTTTTCACTAAACTTTGAGTAGGGAAAACAGTGAAACCACAGAAATCAAGCAATATTATCTTCATTAAAATCATTACATGGCTTAGTCTAGTGTGAATAAGCAATTTAAGACTTGGCAAACCTGTGAGATTTTCTGGCTATGTATTTCCTGCAAAATTTAAGAGCTGCAAAAATTCCCCATATCCAACTGGTAGTTACCCTTTCTTGGGTTGTCTACTTATCCATTAACTTTATCAATGGAGACATGGTTGGTGAGTTCACAAGTATAAAAATAAAATAGCTTTAAAATTGAAAAAAAAAATGTTCTTTTGAGTACTTATACCTAATTCTCTGGAGATTGTATGAATATTTAAAGAATTCATATTCTATTCTGAAATCTGGTACGTAAACAGTACATGTACATGAGAGAAAGTGCTCAGGTATTCACAGTAAAAACTCTAGAAATTTAACAGCTTTCTTAACAAAGGAATGCAAAATCAAAGCAGACATGAAGATCTCTTCTGGGAATTTTATAACATAGCCTTACGGACAGAAATGTTTTTTAGGGAGCTGGTAACTTCATTATCATTTCCAGACCCATTGCTCCTTTATGCAGAATTATTACCACAGTAAAAATAATCTGAGCATGGACTATATAGCATTGATTTTTGGAATGGCTGTGTTTTAGTCAACCTCTCTATATTTTAAAGAAATAATTTTTTAAAAAGGTCAAAATCAGTACCTTTATTGTTTGTATTATAATGAACGGGACAGGCTCTTTAGATTTTTGATAAAGCAGGCCACAAACTCAAAAGACTGTATTTTTTTCAGAGGAAGAAATTAACTGAATACTTTGAACTCTAATTTCAAATCAAATATATTAAATATTCATATGCACACAGAGGTACACTAAAGCCAACTTCATTTTCTAGATTCCTTGGTTTCACTATAGAATATACCAGATTAATTTGATAAAATCATAACTGGAACTATGGCTTAAAGAAAACATAAAAATAGCAGTTACTATTTCTGAACACTTGTGTATTTCTTTTCATTTTCATTTCTATGAATCACAAAACAATTGGTACAGGCAAGTTTAATCAGACTTGCTCAGCTCATCCAGGTATTAAACAGCAGAGAAAGGGAAAGTGGGTCTAGATCAGCTCTTTACACAGTACTCACTATCCATTGTAGCTGTTTAGAAGTTACAGGTTGACATGGTATGGCTATTTGAAAGGGATTCCTTTTGTAGAAAACATGCTACCTACCATACTTGCATATTATCTGTGTAGTAACTAATTATTTTAATGTGAAATATGAAAAATAATAGTACTGCCTAATTAAAAAGTGCCATTTTAAAAATAAAAACACAATTGTTATGTAACAACTGACACTGGAGGTATAATTGCTTCAGACCCAAATGGCTTCTCAAACCTTTTTCAGGGAAATATTCTTAACTCAATAATCTATTTCAGTATCCTTCAAGTATTGTCTGATATATAACCTTCTTGTGATTTAATTTCACTTTAGAGCCTCCAGAAAGCACATGACCTATAAAATTAAGATAAAAGTTATGTGACCACATAGGAACAGGGACATTAGTAAGCAGAAATTTGTAGAGGAAAAGATTTAGAGGCTACATATCTTCCATTTGGTGATGTCATGTTCTTTTCCAAAAGCTTTAATTTTTTTAAACCTTAGCTTGAAATATTAAATCCCAGGATTTAGACACCTTCATTTTCTTGTGCTATAACAGGCACTCAATAAATATTTATTGAATGAAATCAGAGATGAGAAAATTTTGTATACTGAGGTTTTTAATACAAATCTCAATTGTATTTAGAATACAATTTAGAGCTACATATATTTTCTTAAGAAACAATTACGTTTGTGGAATTTTTCTTAGGGAGGGAAATAATACTCCATTATGTTTTAAAATTTAGAACAGGGAGCATAAAGTGTGTTCTTACTAAATGAAAAATGTACTTATATTTTCTATGTTATAGTCAGTACAAGGAGAAAACTCACAAAGCAGGAAAAGAAAAGGTGGAATATTTAAAGAAGTGAAAATAGGGGCCATGGGAAGAGAAAGTGATCAAGTCATACACACGGAAACATGTCCCGATGCAACAAATCACACATGGAATTCATTGTAACACCAAACCCAGAGAACATGCCACTCAGCTCCCTGATGAGGAACACGACTCTCCTCCACCAAGGGGCTCTCAGGCTAGCAGTAGAGTACGAATATAGAATAATGCACTATTGGAATCCAGATATGCGCAAAATCTGGGGAGCCTTAGGAGAAAACAAGTCACTCTCTGGAAGGTGCAGGGAAGATACGGCAGAAGTGATGTTTGGCTGGGCCTTGAGCTGAGACAGGACTGGTATCAAAGGGGGGAAATAAAGGCAGAAGACTGACACCAAAGATCTGTGCACCTGGAATAAAAGGTGAATGTGTGACAGTGGAGGGTCAAGAGAGTCAGGTTACCGGGACCGATGTTTGAACACCATTTCAGTGACTCCTATGTCACTGCATTGATAAGAAGAGTGGACCAATTAAAACACAATCTTTGAAGATGGAGCCCAGGAAAGGGCATCTGTAACAAGCTCTCCTAGAGACTGTAAGTGGGCTTCCCTGGTAGATCAGACGGTAAAGAATTTGCCTGCCTTGTGGGAGACCCAGGTTTGATCCCTGGGATGGGAAGATCCCCTGGAGAAGAGAATGGCTACCCACTCTGGCATTCTTGCCTGGAGAGTCCCATTGACAGAGGAGCCTGGTGGGCTACAGTCCAGGGGTCACAAAGGGTCGGACACAGTGGAGCGATTAACTCTTTGAGGAACACTGCAGTAGGTGACTGGAAGTCAGCGAATATTTTCCAGTGAGGAAATGGCAAAAAGAGATCCTTTTTAGGAAAATAACTTTGGCCTGGAGAATGCAGAGAGAATGAGTCTGTGTGTTTAAGACTTTGAAAGACTAGATAGCAGTCAGCATTGTATTGGAACAGACACATATTCACTGAAAAAGACATGTAGACAGACACGCTACGGAAGAGACCTTTTTTTTTTTTTACTAATGTTAAGACTATTTGAAATTCTTGGTTTAAACTCTTATTGAACATTATAACCAAGCATTATGAAATTTGTTTATTACCTGTTTGGCACATGGACCTAAAGAACTCAAGCCATGGGTCCTGGTTAGAGATTGTTTTAATCCCTATTTCAAATGCCTTATGAGGATTCACTGTTTACAGTTGCTCTATATCTAATTCATTCTGAAAATGGAAGAAGTTATTGGCAAGAAACAGTTATGGTAACATTATGATCTGCCAGGTTTTTTGGTCAGATGAAATCACTGTATCTTGTTTTGGGGGCCGTATTATTATTCATGAAGATTATTCTATGTCATTGCCCCTTGGTAAACTTTACGTATCTATCAGTTGAAGGGAATGGGTAACTTAAAAACGTATTAAGAAATCAGACGCTTTAGTAAATGTTTCCTATATTGTTTTCAAAGTTTTTTTGATTTTTCTCATTAACAACTACTAATCTGCATAAAGAAGTATGTTTTATTTATAAGGGAATGTCCAATTTTTAAGAAATTTCAAAAAAGAATAAGGTCTACTAGTTTCTCTGAACTGTTAAAAATTATATATATGCCTAAAATTGGTATAAATTATTTTATTTAGAAAAAAAAATGGTTGGTTTTTGTTTTTACCAGTGGTTCTTCCTGTTTTATATGTGCGTGTGTGTATTTTTTTTAAAAATAGGTCTATTTAAAAAAAACAGTGACACCTATTTTTTTTTTTTTACATAGACCTGTTTAAAATAGTGACACCTAGGTGTCCAGGGATACCTCAGAAAAAAACTCATGTGTCTCCTATTTCAGCTCATATAACAATGTGAATTGTGTGTTTTCTAGTTATTGTAATTGGTTGTATTATTTTAAGCCAGTATTTAATGTTTCCCGAAATATCTCTTAGACTGGATAAGAGACACTGAAAACGTTTTAACTGTATTTGTCCACTATGTCCCCTCAGTCGAGAAAGAGAGTAATACTTCTCTCTTTTTTCCCCTCCCTTCTTTTTTTTCCCCACCTACCCTCCCTCCCTTTTTTCTTTGATGTGAAAAGTGAGTAACAAGCTCTGACCAAAAGGAACATTCTGCAGGAAAGTTATTATTACACCAGTATTAAAGATGAGGAAATATAATAGAGACTTGGTAAGGATAAGTGATTTTCCACATGCCCTAGATGTGGCGGGTGGAGTTAGACCACAGACTATCTGGCTTCCTATTTCAATTCAGCATGCCTTGTTAAAGGACAATTCCCCCCACAAAGGGCTGGTAGAAAACTGCAAAACTCATGATACACTTGTCATAACGCTATGGCTCACCATCCTTAACAACCTCCTTAGAGATCTGTGTTTCAGATCTGGGAAACAGTCTTAACATATAAGCTGGTTTTCTTAGTTTAAGGAGCATCAATCTATTTCAAGAATTTTAAACTCTTTTGCTATATATTTTTTGCATTAAAAACCCTTTGGAAAATATAGTTACAGTTATAAATTACCTTCTCACAAAAAAGTATATACACTCATATAGATAGAATTTTGCATACCAATTTGTTTCATTTTTGTAAATATAATCAGGGAGACAAAAGGAGCTATATAGAAAGAACATATAACAGCTTTTTGTTTTTACGTGTAAGATTCTTCTTTTCTCTAAAGTAGATTTGTTATATGTGAAAGTTAAAAATGTCACCTAAATGATATGAAATGATACAGATAAGATTAATGTTAACAATCACTTTAGTACTGTTTCAACCTTGCAAACTCTTAAGGAAAATATGAGTGCACAAAAACACTAAAAATCTGAATTATGCTTTATAAAGGAAACAATTAAACCTCACAACTTTTCTTTGAAATTTACACAATATGATACGTTATAAATGTAAGGCTTTGAGAAAAACAGTAAAAACTCACGACCTCATAATCATGACCCCCCCAAAAAACAGACATAGCACAAAATTTAATTTTTTAAAGATAAAAATGACATTCACTTTTTATGAAAGAGAAGAGGTTTCACCATCCCTGCCAAGATCTTGGGTAGTTGTGCAGCAATAACCTCAGACATCATTTCTGGAAATTCAACACTCAGTGCCCGGGACTGGATAAATGTATTCAAGCAGTACAGATGAAGCTGTTTGACAAGCTGTTGGTTTAACAAATAAATAAGAAACATGTAAGAAAAATAATAAACTCCTATACTATGCAAACATGGCAGCTTATTTTTCTAATAATAGAAATACTTCAGGTGTTGTTTTATTACCAAAATGAAAACTCCCTCCATTTCCAGAGTAATATATAAAATATTACATACACATGATGAAATATTCTAATATAGAAAGATTTAAAGAAATGAAAGTATTCTGTAACCCTACTGGATAAGCAGTGTGAACATTTGGTATAGTTCAAGTTTTTTGTTTACACATACTCAAGTACATGCAGAATATATATATATGCATAATAATAATAATATATATGCATATATATATTTCCATAAATGAAATTACTTTATAGTCTATTTCTTAATCCAGCTTTTCCCACATAACAATAGGCAGACTATTCTATTTCAATACAAGCAACCCAGCCTGATTCATTTTAATCTAATTTTTGTTGGCCACACCATACTACATGTGGGATCTTAGTTCCCCAAGCAGGTATCGACCCCACACCCCCTGCACTGGCAGCACGCAGTCTTCACCACTGGGCTACCAGGAAAGCATCATTTTAATCTAATTTTAATTCTGTCAAAATAATTCATGCACATATTTTTGAAAGTCAGATAGTACTGCAAGACCTACAGGAGCAAAGACACAGATGCAACCACTCTGAATTACTTTAGTCGGGTCATTTGATATTTACCTCTGTATTTCTAATAAATTATATTTTCCAAAGTTTACATTATTAAGATCCTATTAAATAAGGATTTAGCTCAACTACACACACTTTCTCTTCTTCCTATTCTCGTTATAGACATATCTCAATTTTTGGCTAAATCAGTATCTAGCATTTAATTATAAAGATGCTTATTTTTTCTTGTTGGATTACATTTCCTTTCCTATATGAGTTACTTTAATTTTGCTCGTGCTCATCGCCTCATGTGTCTGTAGGTTTTTTTGTGTGTTTTCTACATTTATCACAAAGCTATAGTCAAATTCTCTGACAGAATTGTAAAAACTTACCTCAGTATGTTCATACAATTAGTAGTATCTCAAATCTAACTTTTTTTTTCCTTGGTGCTAGTATCCTGAAACCCTGCGCATCAGTTACTGTGCTGGGACACCCCTGTGCGTCTCTCCTGGGTTGATCTCATACTTCTTTGGCTTACTCCAGGGTTCTGTTGTAAGAAATCCTGCAGATGCCCTTGAAAAAGGCTGTATTTGAGGTAAGGTCTATGAGACCTTGCAAGTCTGAAAATACTTTCATGATGCCATCATATTTGTTTGATGGTTTGGCTGGTACAAAATTCTTTGAAGATTTTTCTTGCCTTCAAAATTCTCCATTATTTTCTGGGTTCCAGTGTTTTTGTTGAGAAGTCCTACAACATCCTGAATCTTGATGGTTTGATGTGACTTGCTTCTTTTTTCACGGGTATATTTTAGGATACTCTCTTTATTCTGGGTATGCTGAAATTTTACAATAATGTGCCTTGGTTCAATTGGGTTGAGTCTGTATACTGGGCCCTTACACTCAGAAAATTCATATCTTTCAGTTCTAGCAACCTTTCTTTTAAGATTACTTACGTAATTTCCTCTCCTTAATTTTCTCCATCCTTTCTTTTGGAAATTACTACAAATTGGAAAATGAAGCCCTGTGGATTAATCCCCTAAATTTGCTATCTCTCTACATTTTCATATCTTTATCTTTTTTGTTACTTTTATCTGAGTTTTCCTGAGATTTATATTTCCTGAGTTTTATATTTATATTGAATTTTTAATTTATGCCCTCCTTTAATTATCCAAAAGTATTTTCTCACTAAATGTTCTTTTTAAAATGTTTTCTCTTCTTTTTTCACGGATGCAACATCATTCTTACTTCCGTGAGTATTTTAATTTTTGATGCTTTCTTCTGTTATCTGCACTGAAGCTTTTTCCTTGGAGCTTTTTCCTTCAAGTTACATTTTTTTTCTGTTTATTTTGTTCTCTGCCTTACATTTGAGAGACTTTATCTAAATGGCTAATAATTCTTGGCTGTTCCCATTCAGCAGTGAGGCCTCATATTTGATCTAGTGAGCAGAGAGCTTTTTATGCCTTGATTATTATTTTGGCGTTGTTTCTGAACACAGGAATGATAAAAGTTTGTATGCAATATGTCTTGACTAACCCGATATATATACTCAGTTTGGTGTTAGGCATTTCTAAGTTGTTTTTTTTCCCCTCTTGTATAAGCAATGATGCATATATATATCTTAAATACTTGCCTAATCATTTAGGTAATCCCTAAAATGTGGGAATTTGAAAAGCATCCAACCTTTAACTATTGCCACACACTGCTAGATTGTCCATTAGCATTGTTACTGACTTATAACTCCATCCAAAATGGTGTGAGAATCTTATTCTCCACATCCATATCTTTGCTTTTCCACCTTATATAAAATATTTCTTAACTTAAGACAAAAATATTTTGAAGCATTTTCAGGAATATGTATCACAATCCCTATCAACCATTAAATTCACAAATACTAGTAAAAGTATATTTCGATGATCTATACTGAAAATGGAAAAAGCACAAGATAAATTGTGAGCGGTATGATGCAAGTGCTGTTTTAAAATGTAAGGACAAATTTGAAGAACACACACGAAGCAAAACTTACATTTCACACTTAAGAAGTAACAGACATAATTCAGAAAATAATCACTGATACTCTAAAACCCAAAATACTTACATCATGCAAGTTGTCAAGGAGCTTTGTAAGCTGGTAGAAGCGCTGTGAGCTAGGGACCACTCCTTTTTGCCTCAAACCAATGGCCTTGATGAGCTCTCTAACGTAACTGGATCTCATCTCTTCAAACTGGCTCTGACTTCTTAGTCCTTCTAAAGGAACTGTGAGGAGATAATTACAAGTGGCAGTTATGTTTAAAAAGACGGCACTAGCACTTTATCATATAAATTTCTGGACGGTACAGTGATTTCTGTTGGTATGCAACTCTAGAAGGGAATTCCTGACATTGAAAAGAGTGCTACTAACAGTTTTAGGACATGCAAACTTCTAGTTCTTTTGAAGAATATGATAAGAACAACTAGGTAAGTTAAAGAACATCTCAGTTTATTTTAGAGCCATATCAATGGATTATGCATTTGACTTAGCATCTGCTCAAGAGACTCTTTTTGACCCCATGGACTGTAGCACGCCAGGCCTCCCTGTCCATCACCAACTCCCAGAGTTCACCCAAACTCATGTCCATTGAGTCGGTGATGCCATCCAACCATCTCATCCTCTGTCGTCCCCTTCTCCTCCTGCCCTCAATCTTTCCCAGCATCAGGGTCTTTTCCAGTGAGTCAGCTCTTCGCATCACGTGGTCAAGTATTGGAGTTTCAGCATCAACATCAGTCCTTCCAATGGACACCCAGGACTGATCTCCTTTAGGATGGACTGGTTGGATCTCCTTGCAGTCCAAGGGACTCTCAAGAGTCTTCTCCAACACCACAGTTCAAAAGCATCAATTCTTCGGTGCTCAGCTTTCTTCACCATCCAACTCTCACATCCATACATGACCACTGGAAAAACCATAGCCTTGACTAGACAGATCTTTGTTGGCAAAGTAATGTCTCTGCTTTTTAAAATGCTGTCTAGGTTGCTCATAACTTTTCTTAATATTGTTAAGTCTAACAGCTTTTGTTGGATTATCTTTTTTTTCTTTGGTATATGACAATACCATACTCAAATAATATCCTTATTTTCTCCTTTCCAACAGTTGTAGCTCTCATTTCTCCTTCATGGTTCAATACATTGTTTAAGTCTTCCAGAACAATATTAAATAATAATACTAATGGTAAATACCCCAATTTTGTTGCTGATTTTATTGATAATGCCTCTCATTTCCATTATAATGTTAACTGGTAATTTACACTTCTACCTCAGAAATCTTTAATTCATACATCCAAATCTTAGGCACAACTTCCTGTTATAGCTTTCTCTTATTCCCACAATGTAGTCAATAAATCTACAGCCTGTCTCCTAAGTCTTTCCGGTTCTTCTGTTGTCACCTGTCTGAGATGTCCTGGTTGGTTTCTTTAGCAACTCTACTACCAGAACTCCCAGCTCCCTTATTTCCTTTTACTTTGGTCACAATTGTCCCACAAACAAATCTTCAACCGTAAGTGAAGTTTCTGCAACTATATCCAGATTACTGAAAGAAAAATCACATGATCTATGGAATTATGCATCTACGTATTTATGATCTTGACCTTTATCAATATATCTATAGAGAAGTGTAGTTCATTTGAGCAAAGTCAACTCTATGTCCCCAGCTAAGGGAGATAAATAAAGCTTTTAAAACACTCTTTCTTTGTTCCCTGTACCGCAACAGACCTTGACTTCTACTTCCTTTGGAAAAAGAAGGCCAGAGATAATAAGCCAATAGAAACCAAAAATGAACTCTGGTTTAGAGTTTTCAAGAGCTCAGATCCTCAGTATAAAAGAGACTTAGGCAATTTGGGCAATAGGACATTTCTGCTTCATTTGAAAACTTAACTGCATGTATACGTTATGTGTATCATAACATACAGTATTATAATATATAGTATCATAACCTATTCCCTCTATTTCATATAGTAACTATTTTAAACATCCACACTTCTTTTTAAACATCCCAAACAATTTTCACATCTCCCTCACTGTTCAACATGACTATAAAATTATTTTTTCTTCTGATTACTGAAGTATTGTTTTCTCATCGGGCTTTAAAGAGCTAGAAAACTAGTAACCCAAAGCCTTTGACTGTAACCATCTACCTGTTGAGGACCAGACTCAAACCAATTATCCTCTTTACAAGAAAATCAGGCCTAATCTCATCCTGCCTCATCCTATTAGTATCAACTGCTAACAATATGCTCCCAGGATATGATAATCTAATCACTAGGCTCTCATCCTATGCTCCTGGGATATCTCTGAAAATTATTCTCCTCTCCTACTCTCTTCCTTAGATTTCAGATCTATGATGAACCAGCTCTAAAAAAATTATTTCTATTTTATTTGAGCTCTTTATATTAATTCATTGTTTTCTTAACTATTTCACTCAGCATTACATGACTGGAGAATTTTCTCAGAGATTCTTATTGATTCCATCTGTAGGTTTTCAGCATTTCTTGTAAATATATTAGTGGCAAGTGGGAGAGAGTGAGTGAAGGGCAGTTAGCC
The DNA here is from genome assembly GCF_054371585.1 of Giraffa tippelskirchi. Classification (NCBI taxonomy): domain Eukaryota; kingdom Metazoa; phylum Chordata; class Mammalia; order Artiodactyla; family Giraffidae; genus Giraffa; species Giraffa tippelskirchi. The sequence continues at coordinate 85,294,092 of NC_137285.1, read as the reverse complement.
ATATGCTTGCTATTTTAGATGAGAATACTTTAAAAAATACTTATTTTTGGTTTAGTTGTTTAAAAATAATGTGCATCAATTAGAAAAATTTTGAAAAATACTGAAAATACAAAGAAAACTATAAGTCACCTGAGATCCTACAATCCAATAGTTTGGGATATTTAATAATATTATATTGAGAATATTTACATAATTAAATCTTTCAAAATTCTTCAAAAATGAATGTTTTAATTCTCACATAAAATTTAGTATCACAGAAATGTGTAGCAAATGCAAGTTATTTAATTATTTTATCATTCAACACTTGCATCATGCAACATCATGCAATATTTTACTAATATAAACAATACTTGCACTCATTTCACACGCTAGTAAAGTAATGCTCAAAATTCTCCAAGCCAGGCTTCAACAGTATGTGAACTGTGAATTTCCAGATGTTCAAGCTGGATATAGAAAAGGCAGAGAAACCAGAGATCAAATTGCCAACATCTGCTGGATCACCAAAAAAGCAAGAGAGTTCCAGAAAAACATCTATTTCTGCTTTATTGACTATGCCAAAGCCCTTGACTGTGCGGACCACAAAAAAACTGTTGAAAATTCTTAAAGAGATGGGAATACCAGATCACCTGACCTGCCTCTTGACAAATCTGTATGCAGGTCAGGAAGCAACAGTTAGAACTGGACATGGAGCAACAGACTGGTTCCAAATAGGGAAAGGGGCACATCAAGGCTGTACACTGTCACCCTGCTTATTTAACTTATGTGCAGAGTACATCATGAGAAACGCTGGGCTGGAAGAAACACAAGCTGGAATCAAGATTGCCGGGAGAAATATCAATAACCTCAGATATGCAGAGGATACCACCCTTATGGCAGAAAGTGAAGAGGAACTAAAGAGCCTCTTGATGAAAGTGAAAGAGGAGAGTGAAAAAGTTGGCTTAAAACTCAACATTCAGAAAACTAAGATCATGACATCTGGTCCCATCACTTCATGGGAAATAGATGAGGAAACAGTGGAAACAGTGAGAGACTATTTTTCTGGGCTCCAAAATCACTGCAGATGGTGACTGCAGCCATGCAATTAAAAGATGCTTGCTCCTTGGAAGAAAAGCTATGACCAACCTAGACAGCATATTAAAAAGTAGAGACATTATTTGCCAACAAAGGTCCATCTAGCCAAAGCTATGGTTTTTCCAGTAGTCATGTATGGGTGTGAGAGTCGGACTATAAAGAAAGCTGAGTGCCGAAGAATTGATGCTTTTTAACTGTGGTGTTGGAGAAGACTCTTTAGAGACCCTTGGACTGCAAGAAGATCCAACTACTCCATCCTAAAGGAAATCAGTCCTGAATATTCTTTGGAAGGACTGATGCTGAAGCTGAAACTCCAATACTTTGGTCATCTGATGGAAAGAACTGACTCATTGGAAAAGACCCTGATGCTGGAAAAGATTGGGGGCAGGAGGAGAAGGGGACGACAGAGCATGAGATGGCTGGACTGACTCAATGGACATGAGTTTGAGTAAGCTCTGGGAGTTGGTGATGGACAGAGAGGCCTGGCATGCTGCAGTCCATGGGATCGCAAAGAGTTGGATATGACTGAGCAATTGAACTGAACTGACTGAACTTAACTATGATGAATGTATTTCTGATTTTTAAAGGATATATTCTTAGAAGTGGAATTATTAGAGTAAAAGGCATTAACTTTCTTAACACTCAAAATATATATTTCTAAATTATCAACACTTCTTACTATTTAACTGTTGGGTGGTTGGTTCTCTGCAATTTTCATTTGGGGTAATCTTTTTTTTATAGAGAAAAATAAAATATCTCATTCTCATTTCTCCAATTGTTTAGTTAGGTTGAATAATTTTTTAATGCTCATTAGTGATTTGGTCTTGTTTAATTTTTTTCTGTTTTGTACTCATTTTTTTTGTACTAGGATATATTTAAAAATATTTTCTAAGTTTGTGGTTTAAAGACCAGTTTTAAAATACTTAATCAGTGCTGTAACTTTATTAAGGAAAAGAGTACTACCTAGGCAACCCCAATTTTCCCATGCTCAGAAAGCCAATGTTTTCAATTTTTTCCACTATTTCTTTTGGTCTTTCCTTTCATAGTTTTAAGTAATACCCTTATATTGCTGTTACTTGAGTTCTTAACAGTATGGAAAATAGAGCTATAGCTCTATTTCCATATTCCAGATCATCACCCCTATACCACAATCACACACTCATATACAAAGAACTGCCTATTCCTCATCTTCCTAATATAATTTTCATAATATTTGTTAGATTAATATTCAGTGTTTATTATTTTAGCTATGTGAAATGCTACCACAGTCAAGTCATATAGAATATACTAGGATTTCTTTCCTTATCAAGTATAATTTTTTTGTTTTACTGAGAGTAAGTAACCATAGTGATGGGTGTGAAGTGGTATCCACCTCTGGCTTTTGTGCTTCTCTAATGATTAGTGATGCTGAGCATCTTTTCATGTCCTTAATGGCTATTTGTAAATCTTCTTTTGAGAAATGTCTATGAAGGGCTTTACTTATTTTTAAATTGGCTTATTTTTTGTTGTTGTTGTTGTTGGATTGTAGAGATTCTTTATGTCGTCTGGATATTAATACTCTTACTTTAGCAGGTATCTTCTTCAATATTTTCACCAAATCAATGCATTAACCTTTCTTTGTGTTGGGTCCTTTGATGCACCGAAGTTTTAAACTTTGCCAACGTCTATTTAGGGCATCCCAGGTGGCTCAGTGAAATAGAATCTGTCTGCAGGAGATGCAAGTTCAATCCCTGGGTTGGGAAGATCTCCTGGAGAAGGAAATGCCAACTCATTCCAGTATTCTTAGCTAGGAGTCCCAAGGACAGAGGAGCCTGGTGGGCTAGTCAATAGGGTCGCGAAGAGTTGGACACAACTTAATGACTGAGCACACACACACACACACACACCACCTTCTGAACGATGATATTTTCCCCTCCACTTTTGAGAGGTTTTCCAACTTTCAAAGTCTGTACCCACTTTTATATTTTATATATATATTATATATATATATATATTTCCAAGAATTCTTTTCTTTGTGTTATTTCTTTTTCATGTATTCAGTATTGCTTTATGAATAGCATATGTTCTTTTCTCTTTCTAAAGAAGAGAAGTGGAAGGCAAAGGAGAAAAGGAAAGATATACCCATCTGAAGGCAGAGTTCCAAACAATAGCAAGGAGAGATCAGAAAGCCTTCCTAAGTGAACACTACAAACAAACAGAGGAAAACAACAGAATGGGAAAGACTAGAGATCTCATCAAGAAAATTAGAGATACCAAGGAAACGTTTCATGCAAAGATGGGCTCAATAAAGGACAGAAATGGTATAGACCTTACAGAAGCGGAAGATTTTAAGAAGAGGTGGCAAGAATACACAGAAGAACTATGCAAAAAAGATCTTAATGACCCAGATAACCACGATGGTGTGATCACTCACCTAGAGCCATTTTGGAGTGCAAAGTCAAGTGGGCCCTAGGAAGCATCACTACGACAAGCTAGTGGAGGTGACAGAATTCTAGCTGAGCTATTTCAAATCCTGAAAGATGACGCTGTGAAAGTGCTGCACTCAATATGCCAGCAAATTTGGAAAACTCAGCAGTGGCCACAGGACTGGAAAAGGTCAGTTTTCATTCCAATCCCAAAGAAAGGCAATGCCAAAGAATGTTCAAACTACTGCAACACTGCACTCATCTCACACACTATCAAAGGAATACTCAAAATTCTCCAAGTGAGGCTTCAACAGTATGTGAACCAAGAACTTCCACATGTTCAACTGGATTTAGAAAAGGCAGAGGAACAAGAGATCAAATTGTCAGAATCTGTTGGATCATAGAAAAAGAAAGAAAATTCCAGAAAAACATCTACTTCTACTTCATTGACTGTGCTAAAGCCTTTGCCTGTGTAGATCAAAATAAACTAGAAAATTCTTAAAGGGATGGGAATACCAGACCAACTTCCTTCCTTCCTGCAAACACTGTATGCAGGTCAAGAAGCACCAGGTCAAGAACTGGACATGGAATAATGGACTGGTTCCAAATTGGGAAAGGAGTACGTCAAGGCTGTATACTGTCTCCCTGCTTGTTTAACTTCCACGCAGAGTACATCATGAGAAACGCTGGGCTGGATGAAGCACAAGCTAGAATCAAGACTGCAAGGAGAAGTATCAATAACCTCAGATATGCAGATAGGGCTTTCCTGGTGGCTCAGCTGTTAAAGAATCCCCCTGCACTGTGGAAGACCTGGGTTTGATCCCTGGGTTAGGAAGATCCCCTGGAGAAGGGAAAGGCAACCCACTCCAGTATTCTTGCCTGGAGAATTCTGTGGACAGTGGAGCTGGGCAGGCTACAGATCATGGGGTCGCAAAGAGTCAGACATGACTGAGCGACTTTCACTCACTCATTCACTCAGATATGTGGATGACATCACCCTTATGGCAGAAAGCAAAGAGGAACTAAAGAGTCTCCTGATGAACGTGAAAGAGGAGAGTGAAAAATCTAGCTTAAACCTCAACATTCAAAAAATGAAAATCATGGCATCTGGTCCCATCACTTCATAGCAAATAGATGGGGAAACAATGGGAACAGTGGCAGACTTTATTTTCTTGGGCTCCAAAATCACTGCAGATGGTGTCTGCAGCCATGAAATTAAAAGATGCTTGCTCCTTAAAAGAAAAGCCATGATCATCCTAGACAGCATATTAAAAAGCAGAGATGTTACTTTGTTGACAAAGGTTCATCTAGTCAAAGCTATGGTTCTTCCAGTAGTCACTGTGGCTCAGCTGGTAAAGAATCTGCCTGCAATGTGGGAGACCTGGATTCAATCCCTGGGTTGGGAAGATCCCCTGGAGAAGAGAAGGGCTACCCACTCCAGTATTCTGGCCTGCAGAATTCGATGAACTATACAGTCCATGGAGTCGCAGAGTCAGACACGACTGAGCGACTTTCCCTTCCAGTAGTCATGTATGGATGTGAGAGTTGGACCATAAAGAAGCCTGAGTGATGAAGAATTGATGCTTTTGAACTGTGGTGTTGGAGAAGACTTCTGAGAGTCCCTTGGACTTCAAGGAGATCCAACCAGTATATCCTAAAGGAAATCAGTCCTGGGTGTTCATTGGAGGGACTGATGCTGAAGCTGAAACTCCAATACTTTGGCCACCTGATGTGAAGAGCTGACTCAGTGGAAAATACCCTGATGCTGGGTAAGATTGAAGGCGGGAGGAGACGGGGACAACAGAGGATGAGATGGTTGGGTAGCATCACTGACTCAATGGACGTGAGTTTGAGCAAGCTCTGGGAGATGGTGAAGGACAGGGAAGCCTGGCGTGCTGCAGTCCATGGGGTCACAAAGAGCCGGACATGACTGGGTGACTGAACAACAACAAAGGATAGCTTTTAAATTTCTCCATAGTCTCGCTTTCCTTTAAATGATTTTTCTGTTTTGTCTTTACGTTTGATATCAAAGACCTTCCTCAGATGCCCCAGTTGTTTATTTATATTCAAACATGGAAACTAAAAAGCTGCTCGCTAGTTCTGTTTGAACGAGTAGTTATTATTGACTGTAAGCTTTAGTGCAGGGCATTCTGGCTGAGCTATTTCAAAGAGAAAGCCTTGCTTATTAGCATATTTAGTTCTTTTTTTTTCTAGCTTAATAAATTCTTTACAAAAGAATCTTTCATTTTCCTATCTGCAGAATATAAACCTGGATGACATTGTTCTAGAGGACTGGTGATTTTGGAGGATGTTGTCTCAACATCTGGTATATGATCTTAATCTGTTTCCACTATCCAACCCCTCACCCTCATCCCTGGAGAAGGGAACGGCTAGCCACTCCAGTGTTCTGGCCTGGAGAATTTCATCGACTGTACAGGCCATGGGGTTGCAAAGAGTTGGACACGACTGAGCGACTTTCGCTTCACTTCATCCTCAGCAGTGCCTGCAGTTCACCAACCCAACTGCCTTCTGTTACAGCCTCTTCAGGGAATAAAGCTACAATCTCTGCCTTAGTTGCAGGAACAACCTCACTGTTGGAAGATAGTTAGAAACAGATACTCAAGAGAACTTGGTGTTTTTAATTCTACTTTCACTCTCATTAAAAAAAAAAAATCACTGTTGTCACTAACTGCAAAACATGTTCGAGGTTCAGTGATAGAAATCAAGGCGCTTGCTTTTGGCTTTTCTTACTTCTGGCTTAGATACCACTTTCTCGTTCAGTTGCGTCTGACTCTTTTGAGACCGCATGAACTGTAGCCCGCTAGGATCCTCTGTCCATGGGATTCTGCCAGGCAAGAATACTGGAGCGCGTTGCCATTTCCTCCTCCAGGGGATCTTCCTGACCCAAAGACAGAACCTTGCATCTTCTGCATCTCCTGCACAGGCAGGCAGGTTCTTTACCACTGAACCACCCAGGAAGCCCTCCTCCTTCTCAGCTACACTAAATTAGTTTCTGCTTGCTGGCATGCAGAATTTTATTGCTACTGATTTTTCTTTCATTTTCTTTCCTTTTTATTGTATTTTTAAAAATATCCCTTGACTAATATTTTTATGCAGTTTTAAAGGAACAATGATTAAAGTGTGTATTCAACCTGCCATATTTTCTTGGATATCCAATTTTTAATGGCAAATGGGTGGCTTAGATTCTTATCAAGCCATTGAACTTTTCCTTTGCCAACTTTTCTATTGCATATATTTTTAGAAGTATTCTTTGAGATTTCTCATTTTTATTCCTTTTAGCTTATTTTTAACAAGCTAAAGTGTTTACAACTATGAGCCACTTATTTTAGGATACAATTTGAGCTAAATATTCAAACTAAGTTTTCCTCAAACATAAAGTTTCTTTTCTCAACAATATTTATTTGTCCCATACTCAAAGACTTCTACTGTTTCCATTACAGGAGATAAAGTTCTAGTATATACTAGTCTGATTTGACTAAGAATTCAGAGTTTGTATTCTTTTTCCACACTATTAATTATCCTAACTTTCTAATTCTCTCCCCATCCCCATATTTTTGTAATACTTACCTATTTTTTAAGATTTAAAGATGAATTTCAATATCTGTGCCAAGTGTCTCCTCAAAAATCCCATTAAAATTTGTGTAGATTTTATTACACAAATTATTACATGTAATGATATATAATTTATATATGTGTATACATGTAGTTCACTAAGTACATGATTTTCCCTTTTCTTAAAGTTGCAAATGGCCGAAAACCTTGCCTTCCATGGTACGTGAGTGGCAGTCATGTGTATCTCTCTCCCTTTCCTTACAACTGTCTTCCCTTAGCACTGCCCTAGTGATTATGGAGGCAGGGGTCAAGAGGCCACCTCCATTTGCCTGAACACCTGATAACAATGAGCCTCCCTGTAGATCTCCAGTGAAAATATAGTAAGAAGAATAAGTACTTAAATTTTTAAAGCTACTGAGGTTTAGGGCTTGTTTGGTTCCCTGCATAATGTAGCCTACCCATAAATACAGTATTATGTTAATGATATCAACTAATTTGGGAGATCTAGGACCATCTATGATATATCTACTATTGAACTCATTACTATCAAGAAAAGAACTGACAGGAGTTAACTGCTGTATTATTAAAGTTCTTCCAGTTGACTGTTGGCCAGTCCCATATCAATTCCTTTGTTCACTTTGTGCTTTTTTTTTTTATCCAGTTAGGCTTGAAGGTCTGTGCTCCAGAGAGAATTTCCAAGGGTCAGGTAAAGGGCAACCCCTAGGGTAAATCCCTAGATCCTGTATTAATCTGTGTCTGGGCACAGACTTCATGAGGTAAACTGTCTTCTCAAGAGTTCAGCTTTTCTGCCTGTCGTCTTAATATGCTCCCCCGGCCCTACCATGTAAGATTCATGCCTCTAGAAGGAAGTCCTTGCAGAAATCTTTTCTGAGAAAGACTCCTGTCTCACTTTCTACCTCAGGTCTTAGCTTTCTGTGGTTTCCTTTCAAATCACAATGACTGAAGGAGGAACCAATTCAGACAGTCAAGGTTGAGTCTACCTGTGTGTGGGAAGGGCACAGGAAAGGGTAAAAGGTGGAAGCAGTTTAAAAAGTTTTCCAGTCAGTCCCCTGGAGATCCACGGAGGCAGAGGTGCACGTTCTCTGTGTGTGAGAATGAATGAATGGGCGTCTGCCCACTCCTGCGGTGACCAGCACTATTTCTTCGGGGTGGACAGCTAGGGTGCGTTCCCGAGCCTCTCCTGCAGTCAGGGTGGACCACAGAATGTGGGTGGAAGATAGTTCCACATTTAGTCTCCAAGCCTTCTCTTACTCAGTGCTCATCTCTAGTCAGATAAAACAGAAGACGCCAAGCTGATACAAAGGGTAGAGCCTCTGGATGAAAGGAGCCTGGGTTTTCTCGGCCAACCTGCTGGACTGACTGAATGACACATGAACTGTTAACCATATTATGCTACTGATTCTTGCAGTCATGTGTTATGACTGTTACACTATCCTGACATTTGTTTTACAGAGTAAATCCTTTGTAGGGTGGGGGTGAAGGGAAGCATAGTCTGTGTTTATGCAGTATTAATTAGTTTATAATACTTAATTGGATGAATACAAAAAAGTCAATCATATTTTACCTAAAAAAGAAAAGAAACTGGCTTACTTGATGGGCTATTTTAGTATTAGGTGATAGGTAAAATCTGAGAAATCTGAAACAATTTTATTATAGTCTATAAATGTTTCTCTTTTGCAGTTTCCAACTCATTAAGATTCATAACTCATCTATAATCATACAATAGTACTGTTGTTTGAGACTTCCCTAATGCATTAAAAGTTAAGAAAGTAAATCTCTTGCATTCAGTTACTTATGCTCACTCACTTGTATTAAGAAGTAGCAATACTTTCATACAGAGGAACTCTTCTTGGCTGACTTGAAGCTTCACAAACTCCTGTGGGATCTGCCACATGGTAAGGCATAATGAATAGAATGATGACTCCTTCATCCGCTGTCTTGCACCACACACAACACACACACAAAAAAACAACAGGGGAAAAAAACCACACACAGGATCTTAGCTAGTTTATGTAATTTATGAGAGATTATGAGTTTTCGTTATTACCTGATTTATTGAACATGACTTTTTATAAACAAACTCAATATGTGGAATTTTAAATGTCTTCTAAATTTACTCACACTAATGGATTTTGAGATTAATAATTTTTGAAGTTAGAAGTTTATTTTAAATACACATTTACTAAGATTAATGTTGCTATTCACTTTTACTATCACATTTAAAAAACCTAACCCAAGAAAGGAGAACAAAGTTGTAGCAGTTAAAAATGTGGTGCTGAGAAACACTCAGAAAATATTTATTTACTGATTTTTTTCCTTGTGGATAAAATATATAAAATTTTGTGTGCAATCCAATGAGAGAGTGAATTCAATTCACAGAAATTGAATAGTATAGAATAGTTTGGTGCATTCAGTTTAGAATATTCATGTAAAATGGCTGCACTGTGAATGATTTTAGAGAAAATATACGGTGATACAGAAAAGAGAACATTAGCAAGCATTAAATAATTGACAAGACAAACATGAATTCTGAATACTGAGGACATTTACTTAAGGAATTTTCTCAGCTATATATTGTTTTGTAATATCTGCACTAGTCAAAGAAGTGATCAGGAATGGTGGGAAAAATACGACAAAACTAGATTTGACTCAGGAGAGATAAAATTAATCCCAACCATCACTTGGATTCTTTGGCAAATTATGAAGTCTCCTCTGCCTCAGTTTTCTGAAATGTGAAATAAAGGGTACTGATTCCTTACAAATTTCAAGTGACTGTGGGATAAAATAGAAGAACATATATGAAAGTTACCTGCAATCTGTAAAGACTTATACAAGTATAACTTATCATTTTATATAATTCTGAGTCAACAGACCCTATTAGGACAGTACAAATACTTTCATGAAAAGATTCTTATTCAGTTTAAAGTTATATGCAGAAAGTTAATTATAGTAATTCCAATATAATCAAGCAAATTGGATTCAATTTTATTATTTTTCAATGTTTTAAATAAATTACCAGTCTAATTTATCCTCTAGGAAGACAAATAATATTTTTACTTTTTGAAGGTAAGTCAATACTTTTAAGCAAAAATATTCCTCATTTACTTCATTATCTTCATTACTGCCAATGTAAAAATTTTAATTTGATAAACTAAACATTTATTTGGTCTTTAAGAAGACCAAATGTATTTCTTGATACATTTATGAAGTTTAAGAAATTTTTTATTTGTGACAACTACTATATATTGAAATAAAAGAAAAAACTCTAAATATCAAATCACTGATAAAATAATAAAGTTTTTTTTTACTAATATTGTTAGTTCAAGTTATATCTTGAGGTAGTTCCAAGAATGCAGAAGGAAATGGCAACCCACTCCAGTATTCTTGCCTGCAGAGTCCCATGGATGGAGGAGCCTGAAGGGCTGCAGTCCATGGGGTTGCACAGCGTTGGACATGACTGAAGTGACTAAGCAGCAGAAGCAGTTCCAAGAAACATTTCAGAAAAATTTTATTATTTAGGACACTAGATGTATGATCATCTACTGAAATGTAGTTTTCAAGATTATCCTACATATACACTTTTGATAATAATAACAACAAAAGTCAAGTTACTACTTACTCATTTAGTATTAGATCAGGTGCAAAATATAGCATCTGTCCACTGACATGCTTATAAGATCTCCATCCTAGTCCAAATACCATTAAACTCATCCAAGAATACTGGATGAGAGTTATCTGGTCATCAATATGTAAGTTCCGAAAACCTACAAAATGAATTTCAAAATAGAATGATCATTGTGTCAAAAATCACTGTGTCAAAACCTGAAAATAAACATTTGAAAACAGATGTAAGTAGGGTATGCTCCAATACCTTGGCCACCTGATGTGAAGAGCCAACTCATTAGAAAAGACCCTGATGCTGGGAAAGATTGAGGGCAGGAGAAGGGGGTGACAGAGGACGAGATGGTTGGATAGCATCACCGACTCAATGCACATGAGTTTGAGCAAAACTCTGGGAGATAGCGAAGGACAGGGAAGCATGGTGTGCTACAGTCCACGGGGTTGCAAAGGGTTGGACATGACTTAGCAACTGAACAACAACAACAAGGGTAATGTTTTCAGTCTCAAAATATTTACATACAAAAAAATCAGGAAATAATAATAATAAAGTCAGAAAAAACTAAAAAGGATAAGAGACTCTGGAATTCATTAGAATTAGTCATTGTGATTTAGCATTTGGGAACTCACTAATTAAATCAAACATCTATCATTCATTCATGCAATATTTATTTATGGAGAGTCAATTATGTACCAGGCACTGAGTTAAAACACTGGGTTACAAAGATGAATAAGACAAAACCCTTGCTCTTAAAAGAATCTTAAAAGATAGAGAAGGTAAGGAATACACCGTGCGGTAGAGAGAGTAGGAAAACTGCCCCAGCCTGAGATAACGCCTGAACAGAAGAAAGTCAGACCACCGAGGAATCTTAATTCTTTGGGATTTAAACATAAATCGGTTTATTTTGTAAAACCACTGTTTTCAGTTTTGTTATGTCTAATTTTTCTTTAACAACTGTTAATTAAATTTTGAGTGGATTCCATAGGTTTCTGATCACTTTTGCTTTCTGAAACTTAATCCAGTTTCATTTTAAACTCCCATATGGCTTAAGAGCCTTAGAGTCTGTATGTATGTGTGTGTGTGTGTGTGGGTGTGGGTGTGTGTGTGTGGTGTGAATGTCTTGGTCTTTCACACCTTCAAACCTCTACCTTTTAGGCCTTTCTCTGGTTTTGGTGGCAGAGGAAGAATGCAGGAAAAGGACAAATGACTTACGTAGTTGTTGACTTACACAGTCAAAGTTCAGATAGTAGATATTCTAAGTAACGTTGACTTACATAGTCAACGTTGTTTCCCATCTCTTTCCAATTCTCTTTTCGCTTGCTTGGGGAAAGATAACCAGTTCAGCAGTGATAACGTCAAGGAGGGCAAGGCAAAGAGGTGTCTGGAGGTGTGGGCTGGTGTTGGAACACGGCTGGTCTTGCATGCCTATGAAGCAGCGAGGGGAGTGATACAGCCTGATTTACACTATGCACGGCTCACTGGTAGCCACGTGGAGGATGTGTTCAAAGAAAAGGTCTGAAGTTAGGGAGAGAAGTTGGGAGATATTGCCACAGGCCAGGTGAGAGATGATAAAAGCTCAAAATAAGTCAGCAGGTAGGAGTAGAGAAGATAGAGCACATAGGAGAAAGGTTTAAAGAGTAAAAGTAAAGAAATTGGCAACTGACTGTATACAGATTGGAAAAAGAGGACGTCAAAGAGATGTTTCAGTTTTTGCTTGAATGGTGCAGGATGATGTTAACAGCACTACTGAGACAAAATAAAGGAGGAAAAACGGGCAAGAGAGAAAATAGTAAAGCTTTGGACCTGTTTGAGGGACCAATGGAATATCCATTTACATAGGAATTAGAGGTATGGGGAGATATCAAGCAAAAGATATAAAACTCTAAATTATTTGTACTTGAATACTTGAAACAGTAAAAGTGAATGAAATATTTCATTAAAGATATGAAGAAAGTAAATATTTTGGTAGGATCATCAACCATGTCCTATAAAACTTTTTAAATAACATCTATTCCTTCTAAGATTCGGCTGAAGTCCACTTACAAATGACCTATTTCAAGAGTCAAACTTAATTCCTTAGACCTCAAGTGTAAAAGAAATTTATTTCCTGAGTTGTTTAATTATCTCAAAGTAGATAGAAAACGTTATCTTCTCTTCATATACTTCGTGCTATTCCCATCTTCGTATGAATAGCAGGAAGACTACTCTTCCTAGAAATTCTTAGTCTCAGAGGGACCAAACAACCTTAGCACATATTCATACTTAGCGGTGCCGCAGCAGATATCTGCCCCTTTAGAGGCGGTGGGGCCCCTCCAGTGTTTACCTTTGTTCCCTCCCTCCGACTCCCCGTCTCTTTTTCCATCTATGTGAATAGTTTCCCATTGTTCGCAGTTTGGTCAACCAAACTACAAAAGCAAGTACCCTACGTTCCCACAAGGAAGCCGGCTAAGGCCTCTGGTTCCCTGGGCTTGTGATCTAGGTTTGATCTGTAGGATACCTACTATCTGGACTTTGAAGCAAAAAATAGTAAAGCAAAGATCAAGACACGGTTAGGCTTTACTCATGACGGTGGTCGTCCCTGAGGACAGAGGGGTCCAGCGGGGTCCTTTTGGTGCTTGTCTTGGCCCTCCAGAGAGGCCCTGCTTTCTGCCTGCTCTTCAGACTTGTCCTATTCAGTGAGTCCCTGACGTCTTTTCAGAAAATTAAGTTTTTCTTTTTTGTTTGGTTTTTGATAGCAGGATGTTTTTGGTTTTTAAAACTTAGTAGCGTTGGTGTTTATTGCTTATATCCTGATTGACTCAGGTGCAGAAAGACTCTCTAAAAATAACTAGCCAAGAAAAGCTTGGCATGCAATTTTCATAATTCTCTCTTTATTTTCATGTCATACATGCATCTTGAAGTTCATGTTTATATATTACCTCTCTTTTTTTTTTAAATTATGAGTCACTCAATATAATACATTTAGTACAGAAATGCCGCTTGTAAACTGAATGCTTTATAGGCTTAAAAAAATGGGTAATTACTTCTTCCATTAAGTTTAGGATCATTTGATAAAAGATAAATAATAAAGTTTCCTAATTTCTGAAAAGCCAGACTCCCTCAAGGGAGGCACATATAGACTTGGCTTAGTTTTGGTATGTTATAATATAAAAGGCAAATCTTGGTGAAATAAAATTTAAAATTACAAATATTTATAGCAGAAAGTCTATTCCTTCTATGTAACAGAATGAAAAATCAGAAAAAATAGTTTTATTTACTCCCTTTTAAGTGGGTTTATCTGAGATAAGTGTACAATGTTAAATTGACTTTAACATGCTTAGTACAGAAGTGCAATTTCTTTAACCATTAACTGTAATATCATTCATTACTTTATACTGAAACAAAGACGGGAACACTGAGATCAAATTCCCATTGATGATAATGATCAGGTAAACTCAGTACATTTGAGATGAGGATCAAAATGAGAACCTTCACACAGAGAAGTGATGGATGACCCATAATTGTGTTCAACAAGTAGTAAAGAAAAATGCTCTTTCCTTTTACGTGACTTGACCTGATAATTTCTGTCACAAACTGTCCAAGCCTTAATGCCTAAAGCAAATTGAAAAGAAAGTGTACAGTGACACCTGGCCTACATGACCTTCTAGGTTCTCCTGGTTTAATCCCAAAGACTTGATAAAATACACCAGTTGTGCTCCTGTAAAGACTGTCACGTCCTGAAATAGTTAATCTATGACAAGGGAACAGCATTAACCATCTCAGCACCTTCCCACACAAACTATGAACTTTGAGGAAAACAAAGAAGCTTCAGCACAGCAAGTGTAATCACTGACATACGTTTGATGACCTTATGAATAAATGCGAATTTGATGTGTAAAGATTTAAGGCAGCAAAGGGACCTTCGACTCAATCTGGGGAGGCTTGGGGAAATCTTCCTAGGGCAAGCTGATTAGCACCCTGAAGACTAGCCAGGGGAAAATGTAGGAGAAGCGAAGGGCCACCAGATAGGGAAAACAAAGTGGATGAAGAAAGGCTGCAAATTGAGCAAAGGGCTTTGTGGGAACCAAGCCTCAGAGGTGCTTGAAGTGGGAGAGTGAGAGAGAACGTAAATTCAGGAGCCGGAAGGACCTGAAATATTAAGGCTAAGAAGTTTGACGTTGTTCTGGAAAGGGAAGGGAACAATATAACAGATTATAATTGCTTTTGAAAAGATGATCCTAGTGGCAGAATCTGCGGGCAGTGTGAAACTGTGATAATAGTGTCAGTCGGGGGCTATGACTGAAATCTAGGGGAAAATGATAAGGACTTAAAATAGCCCCAGGTAGTAGCAGTGTAAATAGCATGTATAACAAATCATACACAGAATAAGCAGAGTTGACAGAGATGAAGGAAAAAAGTGAGCGAAGAATTATAACCAAGATTCTGTCTGCAGTGCCATTTCAAGATACAGAGAAAGGTCTTAGGCTTGTGGAGTAGAAGGTCATGCTGGCTTGGAAGCTCATTCAAGTGGAAATGTGTAATAAGCACAAGAAACATATGGCCCAATACTTCTGTAGAGGATCTAGGTTGTCACCATGGAAGTAGGAATCATGAAAATATAATGGGAGTTGAAGACAAGGCCGTAAGTGAGCACATCCGGCCTTGCAGACTGAGAAACTACTGGAATAGAAGATGGAACCAGGAAATGCCAAATCCATGGGAGAACAAATCCACAAAGGAAACAGGAGATGTGTAAATCGAGGAAACATATCTGCCTGGAAGGGAATGAACGCTCAAGGAAGAGTTTCGGCAAGACATGGCTACTCCGTCATGCCTTCAGAGGTATGCAAAACATGGTAAGGGCTGAAAGTATTCATTTGATTTGACAAAAAATTTTGGCGACATTGGCAATAGTAGTTTCAGTGGAATAGAATACTAGAAAATCATCTTTTAATGTCTTCATGAAAATACTATTAAAGCCCGACTTTACTCCAAGAGGGCTAATCTCATTTCTTTTCAATCACTTTTTTTTGGGAGAAGTAGTTTAATTTATTCATTTGATTTGGGGAGAGAGACAAAAATATTTTGTCATGCATGCAATGGCTATCACTGACTCAAAAGATATTCTGGGATGCTTCAAAGGCAAAAAACCAGGCAAAGGACTGTTCTAGTATTCTGATCCTGATGAATGCAAGTAGTCTGGCTGAGAAGTAAAATATGTTTACAAATGTCAAAGCATTGGCCTGAATATTTTTTCCCAGCAAATAAACAGAAGAATCAAGGCAAAATTTACGCAAAGGAAATATTCCTCCTGAACCTCTCTCTCACATCAATTCTGCTACGATGTATTCTGCTATAATACACAGAATAAAGAATAAGGATGAAGGAAGTTGGACTGGGAATGAGTACTTAAACATTTAATATCCAAAGTCTACCCTGACTCAGCACACAATGTATACCTCTAAATTTACTTTCTGCGATTCTCTCCAATATAATTTTCTCAGTGGTTTCTTAATTCTTGGATGATGAAACCCCCAGAACGCCAATGGTGTTTGAGAAACCATATGCACACTGTACTCTCTCAATCAGCAGCTATTAACAATTTTAATTACTATACTGTGGGGGAAGGTATGATAACATGTTTATGTTACTAAGGGACCTTCACTCTTCTAGAACCATTCTTATGCTGGTCTAATTCACTACTCACCAAACACACCTCATGGTTCCCTTATTTTACACCGTCAGCCACACTATTCCTTCTACCCAGAATGCTTTCTCTTCTTAACACTATTTATCAAAGTCTCACTTCTCCTCCATGGTGTACTTTAACTGATAGCTTGTCTCTGAACCCTTCTCTCGTCCCTAAAGACAAAAATGTTCTTCTGTCCCCATTTTTCATATCCGTACCTTATGTCACTTTCACATAATACAGGTGGTCTTTGAATAACACAGATTTGAACATGGGTCCACTCACCCAAGATTGTTTTTCAGTACAATATACTACATGATCCATGGTTGGTTGAATCTGCGGATGCTAAACTGGTCTAATTTATTACTCACCAAACATACCTCTTGATTTCCTTATTTTACAGTATTAGCCACACTATTCCTTCTATTCAGAATGCTTTCTCTTAACTATATCTGGATTCTTGACTGCTTGGACAGTCAGCGCTCCTAACTCCCTCGCTGTACTAGTGTCAATTGTATAGTTGTTTGGGGCTTCCCTGGTGGCTCAGATGGTAAAGAATCTTCCTGCAATGCAGGAAAGCTGGGTTTGATCCCTGGGTCAGGAAGATCCCTTGGATACGGGACTGCTACCCACCCCAGTATTCCTGCCTGGAGAATTCCATGGACAGAGGAGACTGGTGGGCTATATCCCATGGGGTCGCAAAGAGTCAGACATGACTGATTGACACTTTCACTTGAGTATCTTTCATTCCACTGTTTTGAATGTTCCTTAACAGAGGGAATACATCTTGCTCATTTTTTAAATTTTGCAAATATTATGCTACTTCAAGTTTCAAAAAGGAAAACATTACCCACTGAAGTTGGAGCTAAATGTCAATGTAAAATCATTCATATATAGATAGAATATGTCAGAGACAATGTATCTTCAGAGATCATTTGTAAATGTACTGTCATGAGGCATATTTTGTGAGTCTCCATTAAATAGAAAAACAAAGATATTTCTGAGATACTATAGCAAAGATGTCAGATATGCTGTGGTCACTGTAACCGGTCAAAGACAAAAGAAGAGCATAGACAAAGATGCAACGGGAGTCCCTGACCAGGCAGCCAAAGCCCTCTCGGGGCCTGCAGACACACGCCCTGTGGCTCTCATGCATGCTGTCACCTTGGTAATGAGTATCAGCCTGCATCTGATCTTTTTCTCCCCTAGAAAAATTTTTTAAATTATCTTTTTTTTTTTCTTTGCAAAGGTAAAGGGCATTGGTTTATTTGGATAAACATATATACCCTAGGAATTTTAGGTCTTGAACAAACGCTTATTACATACAGTGTTTTCACTTCAAATCCCTACAGGTCTACTATTCAAACGAGCCTAAGCAGACAACACAGGATATTGTGAACACGTGCTATCCCTGTTTAGTTTAGGGTCATGATTCCTTTCCCTGGAGCTTCGGGGCAGATTTCTCTTCTCTCATGCCTCAGAAGGCCTGGAATCTTATCTTAAGCTGACTCCCAAATACACTTTCTGTTTGTAAAAGAATTGCCTGATCTACCTACATGTTTTCCTAGCAATATCCTTTTTTTTTTCCACTTTAAATAAGTAAACGATCAATAAGCTTCATTTAACTAAGTCCATCTTTCACGGACCAATAACACTGTGAGTGAATAAGTGAATAGATAAAATAAGTTTCCTTTATGTACAAAACTGATGATCAGGTGCAAGGATGTGCTGCACCACAATGCAATCCCATCACAAGCCCAGTCTGCTGGCTTCTCTGTCTAACACCACTGTGTAATGGTTACGTCTTGCACAAAGGAAATACGCAACAGACATTTCTTGAGCGACTTATGTGAATAAAGCTGTACTCTGGTTTAAAGACAACTGGAAGCTTTTGAGCAGCTAGTAGCTTTGAGAGCAAATTGTTATACACGCGTCCTTATGAGTCCTCCCACAGAGGTCAATATGGTCACTCTGGTTCACTGACTGTTTCCATCATTCATTCAAGTTACTCTCAGAACTCAGATCATGAAAATAAGGCTTGAAAGAACATGGGCCACTCAGTACTTTGATAATTTTAATGCTTCCCTTATTATACAGTTAATGAAAACAACATATGTAATACTGGGGATGCCATCATTCTTGTTTACTTATATACAAATTACATTTTGCAACATTAAAAGAAGTTGCCACCAAATGCAATGTGAAAATTTTCTCTCACTCTTTTGGAGGGTGTGTGGGGATCAAAAATCTAGACAGATTGTTGTATTTCAACTTAGGAGACTCAATTAGTTTTTTCCAAAATGCATAAATTATCTTTGCAGTTATAACTGGTTATTTTCTAACTTTGCCAAATGATAGTAGTCTTTTTTTAACAATAGAGAACCTACAAAATGTAAACAAAAGAAATATGAGCTATGTCAACAAAAATCAAAGAAAGAACCTTTCCAAATAATAGAAAAACATAAATGTTTAAATACATAAACACTCATATTTTAAAACAGAAAAAGTTTGCCAATGTTATTGTAATATTTTAATAAAAATCTATCAAATTTGATAACCACTTTATAGTAAACTTTAAAAAAAATTCAGAACTTTTCTAATAAAAAAAATTACCTGTCCAAAGCCTTTCAGCAAGAGTGAAGCTAATAAGAACCTGGGCATTTTGATTTTTGATGTTACTTTATCTTCACTAGAATAGTGAGTTTAATTAACTTTCTCAACATGTATTTTTTTAAAGAGTCAACAAACAGGAATCTATTTTTCTTTCTGTCTCATGTAACCTTGACTTTTCAATAACAATTCATCTATTATATTTCAAACCTTTCAGGTAGAATAACTGAGAAATAGTATTAAGGCAAATTGGGAAATGAATTCTTTTTTTTAAAAAAAAAGGCTATCAAATTTACTTGGAGACTAAAATGTATAATATGTTTAATTATTGATCAGATACTAGAAAAATAAACTAGTCTAAAGGAGTATAAGGTTACTATTGGTGTGAAAACAAAATAACTTTAAAAAAAGGTTTTATTTCTAATTATGGGATTAATGCCTCCACAAGTAACTGTGTACATGCATGTGAAATTGCTTCAGTCATGTCTGACTCTTTGTAACTCTAAGGACCAAAGTTTGTCCGGCTCCTCTGTCCATGGGATTATCCAGGCAAGAATACTGGAGTGGACTGCCATGCCCTCCTCCAGGGGATCTTCCTAACCCAGGGATCCAAGCGGCGTCTCCTGCATTGACAGGCAGGTTCTTTACCACTAGCGCCACCTGACAAGTAATGACTACCCACGTTATTATTCTCTTAGCTCTGCAGTCCACGGTTTAGCAGGTGAGAACTACATCCCTGTAATTCTTTCAGTCTCTTGGCTCCTATGGAACTGTGCTGAGAGAGCAGAAGTAACTAACAAATAAAGTGACTAAAATCCTTTCATGATGACATAATTCAAATTCTCACTGTCTGGGTATAAATTCACAACAATAGTGACTGGAGGTTTCTCTGTGTCCAAATTATTTGTTTTAGGTTTAGCAATTTTATTTCTTAATTGACTTTAGATACTCTGCTACACTCTGAATACTATTTTGATTTGTCATATGAATAGATACATTCAGTTTTATTTTCAACCACATGAGGTTGGTTAAATTTGGATTTGGAATGAACTAGACATTTCTGAAAAGATGGTCAATTTGTCTTTTTCTGAACTACAATACTATCTAGTAGATAATACAGATTTATACTATTCCTTAACTGCTTCATATATGTAATTCTTGGTTCATCAGCAAGACTCAAAATGTTATCTATGTCTTTTTTATTTCCATAGCACACAGTAGGGTCCTAGACAAAGAGTATATAATATATGGTCCTAGATAAATATTTTGAACTGCTGAAACACACCACAACCCTCTGTTTACACTCCATTTAATTTATTGTATGCCGTTTTATTTAACCACCCACTAGTATGAAGCCATAGTCAAAATTTTTATTATGTGCTATTATATACAAATTATTATTACCTGGCAGTGACTTAGACCACTTGACCACTGAAAGAAGTTGTCTCTCGCCAAGCTGATTCAGACTTGTCAGCAGAGAACTGGAGGTATCAGGTTTGGTGTTGTCATGTCCTGCATAGACCACATCTGGTTCAATGCTCATGAGCAAGTTGATCAGTGGGGGGATCAACTGCAAGTCTTGAGTTGGTGAAAAAGTGATTCTCTGGCTTAGGGCCTGGCTTTCATTTGGAATACCCACCGGCTGTGGGAGAGCCACGGCATCTAGTGTTCTCATAACTCTCACCTTATTGAACTTTTTAAACTTTCGGCCTACAGAGAAGAAAAAAAAAAGAAAGAAGAAAGGAAGATCATGTAAATACATAGAAACTAAATATTCCAGCAGAAAATTATTTCTAATGTCTTAAAATTACAGCATTATAGCATTATAGGTTTTGGTATCAGTCTAATACAATGAGACCTAATGAGTAAAAATGTTAGGTCTCAGATATGGATTAAACAATTCATTACACCAACATTCACTGGATAGGTTTGGGTAATTATACCAGTATCCAAGGCAAGGTTATGGAGCTTTGCAGTAAAAAAAAAAAACATGTAGACAAGACAAATGGCTCTTAGCAGAGACTAAGCTCAATGTTGGCGCTAGTGGTTAAGATCCTGTCTGCCAATACAGGAAACATAAGAGAAGCAATCCCTGGGTCTGGAAAATCCCCTGGAGGAGGGTACGGCAACCCACTCCAGTATCATTGCCTGGAGAATCCCATGGACAGAAGAGCCTGGTGGGGTACAGTCCATAGGGTTCCAAAGAGTCAGACACGACTGAAGTGAACGTAGCACATACGCACGCAAGTTCAGTGTTGGTCAATATTCTGATAGGAGTATCCGAATAGTTATTGCTATTCTGACCAAACTGTCCCAAAATTATTGCTAAAAACTACATTAATTAAAACATAACCTTTTGTAGATGTTGAGTCTTATTTTGAATTTTATTCTTTTAAGAATCTGTTAGAGGATATGCATATACACATGCAAACCCCACAAAATCTTGTATACAATTTCAGTGAGCTCATGATCCCTTGAAATTCCTTGAAATCAATACATGGACTAGTATGAGATCTAAGGACCCAAAATAAAGAACCTCATTTCTAAATTAAGCGGGGAGAGAATCCACATCTTGTGTTGGTCAGACCACATTTGTATTTCTAGACCATTTCTAGAATTTCTACTTCTAGAATTCTTTCCACTGCTGAATTGTGATGTGTTAGGAAGAAAAACGGTCTGCCAGGAAGATGAGTAGAAACTCTGCCACGTGAGGAGTGGTTGAAGGGGACCAAGATGTCCAGCTGGGCCACTGCTAGTCCCCAGAGGCCCTGGGGTGATCAGAGGGAAGGCCAGACTCCAGCCCCTGCCAACTCTATGCCAGGCACGGGCTGCTTAATGGTGTCAAGTGTCTGTGCTGTTCCACCAGGAAAACTGGCTAAAGGGAGGCTTGATAACGGTTTGCAATCATCTAAGCAGAGGTTGCAGGCGGCTGTCTCCAAACGCCTGTTCTGGCTCACAGACGTGTTTTCTTTGGCTCACACAGTTCTTCCCAGAGTTATGAAAACATCTCTGAGTTAGCTGGGTGGCAACAATCTGTTACAGCCACGCTGCAGCTGCTGCTTTGGATGGGGCACAGGCAGCCTGCAAACTGGTGGGAGGCCTCTGGTCAGTTTTCTTAAATCGGATCACTCTGCCCACTTAAATGACCTGCCTGGACTCGGCAAGCACTTGCCCTTGTGATTTCTCAGCTCAGGTATTGTTATAAAGAAAAAGGATTCCATTTATTCTGTGGAGTCCCCCCAAATTGTGCTAGAACCTGCAGGGGACAGAGAAACAAATGCCAGTCAAAATACAGAAAGGATCCAGAAGTGTTTAAGGAGATGAAGCAGGTTTCTTTGCGAAGGAATGAGTTCCTAGAGGGGAAGGAATTAACGTTTGTGGAATATCTGCTTTATATATGCATCATGTTGCCTCACAGTAAGTGGGAATTATTAATTCCATTTATAAATTAGGAAGAAGAAGAGCGGAGAAGATGCCATGCCCAATATTAGAGTGACAGAACTTGGATGCCGTGGACTCTGAGTTCAAACTCTTTCTCACACAATCTCCCTGGGTTTTCAGGCACGGACTTCATGGTCATCTGGGGAGGTTCTGAAAAAGATGTTTAGGTGAGAAATGCTGGAAAAAAGCACAAATGTTTGATTCCTTCCAATCCTAAAATACTTTGATTAACAGAAAATAAGACATACACACTTACCAGCCCCTTCTCTCCCCAACAACTCCAACATGGTTTTCTTTTTAATTACATTAACCGCCTTTCTCTTTTTTTCATTTTAAAAAATTAATTTTAATTGGAGGATAATTACTTTACAATATTGTGATGGGTTTTGCCATGCATCGACATGAATCAGCCATGGGTGCACATGTGTCCCCCATCCTGAACCCCCTCCCACCTCCCTCCCCACCCCATCCCTCTGGGTTGTCCTGGAGCACCCGCTCTGAGTGCCCTGCTTCATGCATCAAACTTGCACTGGTCATCTGTTTTAGACACAGTAATATACATGTTTCAATGCTATTCTCTCAAATCATCCCACCATCAACTTCTCCACGTAGTCCAAAAGTCTGTTCTTTACATATGTGTTTCTTGTGCTGCCTTGTGTGTAGGATCATCATTACCGTCTCTCTAAATTCCACATATATGTTAATATACTGCACTGGTGTTGCACTTTATAACTTACTTCACTCTGTATAAGAGGCTCCAGTTTCATCCACCTCATTAGAACTGACTCAAATGTGTTCCTTTTCATAGCTGAGTTCAGATCTGGTTTTATCAGGATTTGACTACACTATGAAACCATGGAATTTTACTGAAAACCAAAGCAAATGTTTTACACTTTGATCAGTATAAAAAGTCTTATTCATAAAATAAATTCCAAGACAATTTCCTAAAATGTTGATTATACAAAGTGCAATTTGAATTAATATAGAAATGTTCACTTTTCTGTTTGTGATCCAGTCTTTTTATGAATCCCAGTGAAAAAGAAGGGGGGGACATATGACAGAAGCAAAACTGAAAGATGAACTAACACTGATCATTTACGTCTCTATCTTATATAATTTAACTTGATGCTCAACCATTTGAAATAAACACTAGCATTTCCAGTTTTTAACGTGAGGAATAGGTTTACAAAGGCTAAGTATCTGGCTAAGTTTATAGAGATAATAAATGCCAGAGCAGAGATATTAATGAAGGGTTAATTTCTTTTAGTCTTTCTTTTACTTACTCATAAAATATTTATTGAGGGGTTTTATGTGCTAGGCATCATTTAAGGCTCTGAAACTGCAGCACTGAATCATCAGAGTGTCTGCTTTCGTGGGGCTTATATTCTGAGGGGAAGATGGAGAGGGCCCGTAAACAAATAAAGAGCAAGATAATATCAAACAATAGCGTGCACGAGGAATGAAATGGGTAACGGTAACAAAAAGTAACCTGAGGGAACAGGACAGCATTACAGTGGTCAGGGAAAGACTACGGTCTCTCCACCAGGCCACACTGCTGCCTCTTCACATAGCCTTTATTTCTCTAAATCTGTAGGCTACTGACTCTTTCAGAGTGGGTCAAACACTGTATGTTAAAGGAGAACTCTGCACACCAGGAGCATTAACTTAAAGAATTGAATAAATGTACAGTATTATTAAGAGATCCTTTCCTAAAGCACTCAGTTCGGTTCAGTTCACTCGCTCAGTTGTGTCCAGCTCTTTGCGATTCCATGGACTGCAGCATGCCAGGTCTCCCTGTCCATCACCAACTCCTGGAGCTTATTCAAACTCATGTGCATTGAGGCGGTGATGCCAACCAACTATCTCATCCTCTGTCGTCCCTTCTCCTCCTGCCCTCAATCTTTCCCAGCATCAGGGTCTTTCCCAATGGGTTAGTTCTTCACATCAGGTGGCCAAAGTATTGGAGCTTCAGCTTTATCATCAGTCCTTCCAATGAATATTCAGGACCAATTTCCCTTAGGATTGACTAGTTGGATCTCCTTGCAGTCCAAGGGAATCTCAAGAGCCTTCTCCAACACCACAGTTCAAAAGTACCAATTCTTTGGTGGTCAGCTTTCTTTATACTCCAACTCTCATATCCATGCATGACTACGGGAAAAACCATAGCTTTGACTAGATGGACCTTTGTTGGTAAAGTAATGTTTCTGCTTTTTTAATATGCTGTCTAGGTTGGTCATAGCTTTTCTTCCAAGGAGCAAGTGCCTTTTAATTTCATGCCTGCGGTCATCATCTGCAGTGATTTTGGAGCCCAAAAATATAAACCCTGTCACTGTTTCCCCCATCTATTTGCCAGGAAGTGATGGGACCAGATGCCATGATCTTAGTTTTCTCACTGTTGAGTTTTAACCCACTTTTCCACTCTCCTCTTTCACTTTCATCAAGACGCTCTTTAGTTCTTCTTCGCTTTCTGCCATAAGGGTGGTGCCATCTGCATATCTGAGATTATTGATATTTCTCCCGGCAATCTTGATTCTACCTTGTGCTTCATCCAGCCTGGTGTTTCGCACGATGTACTCTACAAAGAAGTTAAATAAGCAGCGTGACGTACTCCTTTCCCCATTTGGAACGAGTCTGTCGTTCCATGTGCAATTCTAACTGTTGCTTCTTCACCTGCAAACAGATTTGTGAACAGGCAGGTCAGGTGGTCTGGTATTCCCATCTCTTTCAGAATTTTCCACAGTTTGTTGTGATCCACACAGTCAAAGGCTTTGGCATAGTCAATAAAGCAGAAGTAGATGTTTTTCTAGAACTCTCTTACTTTTTCGATGATCCAGCAGATGTTGGCAATTTGATCTCTGGTTCCTCTGGCTTTTCTTGGAGCACTTTTCCTGAAGCACTAAATTGTTACAATCTTGCCACCTCTACACTCCACCCTCTACAACGATATGTTTGTTATTCCCAAAATACATCTTAAGAGATGTAATAACTCTTTCATCTATCTACAGCTCATGAACGTGTGCCATGTGGGAAAAATGAACCTTGGGTTGGCCATATTTGGGTATGAATCTTATCATTTAAAAGCATTATATGGGGGGTAGATTATTTTATTTATTCAAGTATCTGTTTATTCAGCTTTTAAACAGGGAATTTACCTCTCAATACTGTCATCAGTCTAGGTAAGATCATGTGTCAGGTAAGTGGTCAAGTGCTTGGCATAGAGCAGACACTCACTAACATTAGCTCTGACTTTTGAAACATGATTAGAAAGAATTGAGAGAGGAAGTGAAACCATAACTTTGTTTAGTTTGCATTTTCTGATATTAAAACATGCTCCTAATCATGTATTTTCCTTTCCCTCCAAAACCCAAGGAAACAAACAACAAAGCCTCTATGGGCATAAATGCTTACGCGATGCTGTATTATTAAAGTGATATCCTTACCTTACCTAGCACTGTATCTCAGAACCTTCAATACATTGTATGGATTACAGATCTCCAAGAGAATGATGTTAATATACCCTGCTTTCCAAGTCTATCTGGCCTTTTCACTTGAGTCCCTTGGACTGCAAGGAGATCCAACTAGTCAATCCTAAAGAAAATCAGTCTGGAATATTCATTGGAAGGACTGATGCTGAAGCTGAAACTCCAATACTTTGGCCACCTGATGTGAAGAGCTGACTCATTTGAAAAGATCCTGATGCTGGGAAGGATTGAGGGCGGGAGCAGAAGGGGATGGCAGAGGATGAGATGGTTGGATGGCATCACCGACTCAATGGACATGAGTTTGGGTAAACTCCCAAGCACGCAGGCTTGGCGTGCTGCAGTCCATGGGGTCACAAAGAGTCGGACATGACTGAGTGACTGAACTGAACTTAACTGAATAATCTATCAAAGTATTGAGATAATTAAGTTACATGGCTAGAAAGAAGACGCTTATAAAGATCACTAGATTTATTGCTTCCAATAATTGCCACTTGAAAAATAGAAAATATTCTACCACAAGGGATGAAGTTTAAAAAACACTCAATAATATGTTGAAGAAAAACATAGGACCTGTATTAAAAGTATAAAATTCTTTCACAGGACACACAAAAATTGTGAATTAATGAAAAGACATCCATACCGGAATTGAAAACCTTAAAGTGTCAATATGTCCAAATTAATACATACATTTTATACTGTTTCAATCAAAATCTAATAATTTTTGAAATTAGGAATGATGGTTTCACTGTTCACTTAGCAGAATAAATCAGTAGTCATGTACGGCTGTGAGAGCTGCACCATAAAGAAGGGTGAATACTGAAGAATTGGTGCTTTTGAACTGTGGTGTTGGAGAAGACTCTTGAGAGTCCCTTGGACTGCAAGGAGATCCAACCAGTCCATCCTAAAGGAGATCAACCGTGAGTATGTGGAAGGACTAATGCTGAAGCTGAAATGCTAATATTTTGGCTACCTGATGCAAAAAGCCAACTCATTGGAAAAGACTCTGATGCTGGGAATGATTGAGGGCAGGAGGAGAAGGGGATAACAGAGTATGAGACGATTGGATGGCATTATCAACTCTACAGACATGAGTTAGAGCAAACTCTGGGAGACAGGAAAGGACAGGGAAGCCTGGTATGCTGCAGTCCATGGGGTCGCAAAGAGTCAGACTCAACTGAGCCGAATGAACAACAACTAGGAGAATAAACGTGTATGATAGTAGACAAGAGAATTTCATTAAAACAGCACCTGTGATTTTAATATATGCCATGCTATATGTTAAAATTTACAATAACACTACCATAGCCCAAACTACTAAATTATTAATAGTTTCATGGAATAGATATATGGATCATCAGAAGAGAATGCAGAACCCAAGAACACTTAGGAAATTCATGCAGTACACCTTCATATATGTTAAAAGCAGTGAGTGAGAGGACCTCCACTTGGGCACATGATGACTACAGGGAAAGTAGAGAACATAAGTCCTTTAGTCCATCTTCATAATGGAATGGCAACAGACAACTGAATCAGGACTATGTGGTCACACCAACTACTTAACCCCATGACTTGGTCTTCTAACTCTGAGGGGCAAACCAGACAAGAGGGAGAGAGAGAGAAGCAACAGAAAACTGAGAATTACTTTTGGAGTTACTGGTCATATTTGACTGAGCAGAGGCAAATGTACAGTAACCTTTTATGCCTTCAAACCTGCTTCCTTGTTTTATTTTTTCTTAATATTTATCATCTTCTATCAGGATATAATATTTTATGTTATATAATTATTTTGATAATCATTTCTGCCTCAACTAAAACATAAGCTCCCTACTGAAAGCACAGCACTTGCATGTAGTACTACACAATCATTTTGCTGAACAAATTAACAATTGCACAGCAGCAAACCAATTTGTTTGCCATGAGGGCTTGTACAATAATCTGGCTTCCTGCCATATCACTTCCACTTCTTGAATAATAGGAAGAACTCTAAGTGGAATTTCCCTTTAGTAAAAGATACAATCTAGGCAGAAAATGTAGTATATTTTACAGGAGAATGTTTGGGTTCACATATGCCTGCAAACCAGCTGTTGACAATCTTTCTAAAATAGCTACATTTATGTCTCCAAACACTGTTTCTCTCTTTCCATATCAAACCAAACAGCTGAGACTTCATATCTTCTAGCTCAAATTATAAATGGATACTCAAACAAGGAAAGAAAACAAGGAGAACCAGCTAGCAATTACTAAGTCCAATAGCAGGCCAAGTTAGAATTATGTAGACTTAAATGTGAAGTAAGTAGGAAGCATATTTGGAATTTAAGCAAAAATATTTTCAGAAATGACAAAAAGGGAATGTAAAATCAAAAATCAGATGATTACAAAGTAGAGTAAGAATTGTTGTAGGAAATGGCCTTATGCAATCCTTTCACTGTATTTCAAAGATAAAGTAGCATCTAAGTTTCATGAAATGAAAGAACAGAAACAAAAATATTAAATAAAAGATGAAATTAATTACAAAAAGGAATGAGATAAAATGGGAGATGACAGAGAAAAAGTTTTAAAAAATAAAGAAAATTAATTTATAAAAACAATTTCTACACATTAACAACAAACTATCAGAAATAGAAATTAAGGAAACAATCCCATTTACTGTGGCATCTATTTGTAAACGATATGATGGATACAGGGTTAATATCCAACGTATACAAACAGCTCCAACTCAACATTTAGAAAAAGACAAACAACCCTATTAAAAATGGGCGTGTCCGACTCTTTGCGACCCCATGGACTATACAGTCCACAGAATTCTCCAGGCCAGAATCCTGGAGTGGGTAGCCTTTCCCTTCTCCAGGGGATCTTCCCAACACAGAGATTAAACCCAGGTCTCCTGCATTGCAGGAGGATTCTTTACCAGTTGAGCCACAAGGGAAGCCCAAAAATGGACAGATGAACTAAACAGACATGTTTCCAAAGAGGAAATGTAGATGTCCAACAGGCATATAAGAAGATGCTCAGTATCATTAATTCATTGTGGAAATGCAATTCAAAACCACAATGAGGTATCATCTCAAACCTGTCAAAATGGCGATCGTCAAAAAAAAAACCCACAAATAAATGTTGGCAAGGATGTGGAGAAAAGGGAATACTCAGACGCTGTTGGTGGGGATATAAACTGGTGCAGTCACTGTGGAAAATAGCGTGACATTTTCTCAAAAGCTAAAAATAGAACTATCACATAACCCAGCAATTCTGCTCTTGAGTATATATATCTGAAAAAACCTGAAAACACTTATTCAAGAAGTTACATGTACCCAATGTTCATAGCAGAATTATTTACAACTGCTAAGATATGTGTCCATCAACAGATGAATGGATAAAGAAGATGTAGTACATATATATAATGGAATACTACTCAGCCATAAAAAAAATTGACATTTGCAGCAACATGGATGGACTTGGAGGGTATTATGCTAAGTGAAATAAGTCAGACAGAGAAAGACAAACACTGGATGATATCACTTACGTGTGAAATCTAAGAAGTACAACAAACCAGTGAATACAACAAGAAAAGAAACTTAATCCTAGATATGAAGAATAAACTAGTGGTTACTAGTGGGAAGAGAAAAGCCAAAAGGAACAACATAGGGTAGGAGATTAAGAGGTACAAATTAGTATCTATGAGGATACATTGCAAAACAGGGGTAGTATAGCCAATTCATAATAACTATAAATGTAATATAACCTTTAAAAATTGTGAATCATTATACTGTACATCAGCAACTGACATAGTATTGTACGTTAACTATACTTAGATAAAAAATAAATTAAAAATATAAATAAAATCATTGTAGATTTTAAAACCTGTCATAAGAATAAGAAAGGAGAACTGCCAGTGTAAAAACCAAACCACAGACATGAAGATTTTGAGAAAAATTGTCAAATGAAGTTTCAAAGGATTAAAATGTTAATAGAGAAAAGAAGATAGATATAGAAGATAGATAAATAGAGAATCAACATATAGATTATTCTTGGGGATCATGAAAAAGAGAAAGAAAACATGAAACAAAAAAAAAGATTCAAAGGTAATATTAAGAGAATACTTTGCTAATATCTAAGGAAACTCGAATTTTCAGACCCAGAGGAGCTTACTTTGTTTCAAGAAAATTAATAGATTAAGCTAGAGCTAAATCTTGATGAAATTACTGAAAATCGAGAATTAAGAAACACACAGTCAGGAAAAAGAAGCAGATGATCAATAAAGCAAAATAAATTAGAACATCAGATTTATTTTCAGCTAAATTAGAAGCCTATGGACAATAGCATTGTATGCCCAGGAATGGGATTGCTGGATCCCATAAGTAGGTCTATTTTTAGTTTTTTTTTTTTCTTTTTCTTTTTAAAAAACCTCCATATTGTTTTACACAGTGATTACACCAATTTACATTCCCACCAACAGTGTATGAGGGTTCCCTTTCCTTTACACTCTGTCCAGCCTTTATTATTTGTAGACCTTTTGATGATGGTCTTCTGACCAATGTGAGGTGGCACCTCTTTGTGGCTTTGACTGCATTTCTCTAACAATTAGTGATGTTGAGCATCTTTCTATGTGCCTGTTGGCCATTGGTGGAGAAATATCTAGTTAGGTCTTCTGTCCACTTTTTGACTGGATTTTTTAATATTGAGTTACATAAACTGTTTGTATATTTTGCATATTAAGCCCATATTAAGACAAAAACTCTAATTTGAAAAAAATACAAATGTTCATAGCAGCATTATTTACAATATCCAAGACATGGGTGCAGTCTAATTGTCCTTCAACAGATGAATGGATAAAGATATGACACACACACACACTGTCACACACACACATACACACACACTGTCACACAGTGGACTACTCCTCAGTCATGAGAATGAAACATCGCCATTTGTAGCAACATGGATGGACCTAGGGAATATTATACTAAGTGAAGTAAGTCAGAGGAAGACAAACATATGATATCACTTGTATGTGGAATCTAAAAAATAATATAAATGAATCTAAATACACAACAGAAACAGATTATAGACACAGAAAACAAACTTATGGTTACAAAAAGGAGGGAGGGATAAGTTAGGAGTATGAGATTAACAGACACAAACAACTGTACATAAAATAAATAAGTAACAAGGATTTACTGTGTAGCACAGGGAACTATATCCAATATCTTATAATAACTTATAATGGAAAACACTCTAAAAAATACATACAACTGAACCACTTTGCTATGTCACCTGAAACTAACACAATACAGTAAATCAACTACACTTCAATGAAAAAGACAATGGCATTATATACAGCTTTCACGGGAAGGGCCATATACACATTTCCCATGCTTTAACAGAATTTTAGTGAAGATTTGGAAGGCCATGGGAAGTAGTACACGCAGGAGGCATCTCACTTTCACCTCCCCTTTTCACTTCACTTCTCCTACCTCCTTCTCTTCATCCTAAACCACATAAATTCTCCTCTTTGCCTTTAATGGATAAAATTAGCAAATATCTTTCATAACCCAACATGCTCCTGGGGTCACAGGCTCTATCCCAAACAGCTTATCAAAGCACTTATAAAAATCAACATGAATAGGACATTCTCCTCTAAAGGAAAAAATCAAAACTCCCAAATCTTCAACTAAAGAATATTTTCAACAATTTAGAAAAATTTTTTGCCATATGAAATACATATCATTCCTTTCAGATCATGTTCCCATGGGAGACATGGCTTGAGAACATAAGCACATACAATGACTATTTAATAACTATTATGTTAAGTAAATACCTCTACTAGCTATGACTGTGTAAATTAATTTCAACTCCAAGATATCTGCACTGATCTTTCAATGGTTCCTACAAAGAAATAATGAAACACTTTAAAAGAAATAAGAATATCTTTTGCATTAAAGTTAAACCCTTAGTCTGCCAATGATAGATTTTGCACTAAATGATGTTAAGAATAAAGGCTATTTTAAGCTACCACTAAGAAATCTTTGCATGCCAGCCATTGTGCTGTATGCTTTAGATGCATCACTTCATTTACCTTCATAATAACTCTCACTATGTGGTCATAATAGAAATGAAGATAGAGATATGAAAAGCGGTGTAGGTACCTGAGGTCCAGCAGCTGTTAGTGGAGAAACTGAAATCAAACCCTACTGTTCTGATGCTACACTCTTACTTCTACCTGCAAGGTATGAGGAACACAGAGGCAAAAAGTAAATGTGAAAAGTGGTCCCTTGCTGATGAAATGCCTATGGTAATTGGAAGAAGAAAATGAAAATTCTCTCTGAGAGAAACTCCCTCAGTTAAGGTCACACAGAGTTTTACAAAAAATTAAAGCTCATTGAGAAACCATATCCATAATCAAAGATATATTTTTGACCACCACACCAGA
Source organism: Giraffa tippelskirchi (assembly GCF_054371585.1). Taxonomy (NCBI): domain Eukaryota; kingdom Metazoa; phylum Chordata; class Mammalia; order Artiodactyla; family Giraffidae; genus Giraffa; species Giraffa tippelskirchi. Next base: position 85,261,775 of record NC_137285.1, on the reverse strand, counting down.
AGAGCACAACTAGATGATGAGTTATGGGGCTCTGACATTACTGAATACAAATACTTGCAATAGATATTTTATAATTATTAAAGATATAAGTAATGAAAACACCAGAAATGGAAATGCTAGTAAAAAGAAATAGATAAATTTATAAACGAACCATGTAGAATGTTTAAAACAAAGTACCATCACTAAAATGAAAGAACGGTGAACTGGAAGACAGAACTGATGAAGTTGCACAGAATATAGCACAGAGGATAACGCACCAGGAAAAGTGAGGTATGAAAGACACGCGTGCTAACTTAATATGTGTCTATCAGGTGGTCCGGAGGCAGAGAGAGGCCATGAAAAGGAAGGACACATTTGAAGAACACTGGGATGGTTTCAACACTTCTGGTACTTATAGAAGACATGAATTCTCAGATTTAGAAGTTACAATGATTTAAATAAAACTAAATGTAAAACTAGATATGTTACAGTGAAATGGGAGAACCAAGTATAAAAAACATTGTCTACAAATTCAGAGAAATTATTACCTCACAGAAACAATTATTAGATACTTGGGAGAATTCTCAGAAAAAAATTATAGAAGCAAAAATATCAGACAAACATTAGTGAGGTGGTATGGATACTCACTCAGCCATGTCTGACTTTCTGCGACTCTATTGACTGTAACCTGCCAGGCTCCTCTGTCCATGGAATTCTCTAGGTAAGAATACTGGAGTGGGTTGCCATTTCCTTTCCATTAGTAAGGAGTAGAGGAAAAAAAATTCAACCCTCAGTTTTATAACCAGCAAAATTATTAATTAAAAGTGCAATCGAGATATTTTCTGAAATATAAAGAGTGAATGAGCATCACAAATTCCTACAGAAGGAACTTATAAAGTTTATTTCAAAAATAAACTGAATGACTTTGTGAATTAGAAAAAAAATCAAGCTAATAGTTAAATATGTAGGTAATCCACTAGACTGAATAAAATAATACTGAGTATTATTTCTAGATCATGTTTGAAAATGAGTGCTGTTTACTTTGCTGGGCCTGTCTTTCTGCTATTTGTCTTACTTCTGGCAAAAATATTTTATATTGAATGGAGACATAAAATCTTACAAGATAATGCTGGACCTGCTAAGTAGAAGTAAGTGAAGAATATTATGCAGGATACTGAAATGGAAATTTTATGACAGCCAGAATGCTTTCTGAGAATCAAACGGGGAAACAGAGGGTAAAGATCAGTAGACAAGTAATGGTGGGAACCCTTTGACATTATGAGGATTATAATAAGCATCACTGTTGTTGTCGTTCAGCCGCTAAGCTGTGTCTGACTCTTTGTGACCCCATGAACTGCAGCACACTAGGCTTCCCTGTTCACTATCTCCCAAAGTTTGCTCAAACTCATGTCCATTGAATTGGTGATGCCATCCAACCATCTTATCCTCTGTCATCACCTTCTCCTGCCTTCAGTCATTCCCAGCATCAGGGTCTTTTCCAAAGCGTCGGCTCTTCACATCAGGTGGCCAAAGTATTGGAGCTTCAGCTTCAACATCAGTCCCTCCAGTGAATATTCAGGGTTTATTTCCTCTAGGATGGACTGGTTGGATCTCCTTGCAGTCCAAGGGACTCTCAAGAGTCTTCTCCAGCACCACAATTCAAAAGCATTAATTCTTTGGCACTCAGCCTTCTTTATGGTCCAACTCTCACATCCGTACATGATATTATAGTTTGGGTGAATTTACCAGCAACCACCCCTACAGTAGATTATGTCTAGATACATGCAGTTACTTTGGATTAGCAAAAGGATGATGTTGCGGCGATCAGTCCACTGGGACTCTGCTCTCACAGCCCCTTACAGCATTGACTTAGCTTGTTTTTCCTCCTTCAGGATCTAATTCTACTTCCCATATCAAAATACTTCAAAAATGCTAGAGAATAGGAAGTATAACATTTAAATAGGTACTTGCCAAGCAAGTGTATTAGAGTTGAGGTTTTTTTTTTAATTAGTTTATTTTCTATTTTTTTTTCTATTTTTTAACTTTACGATATTGTATTTGTTTTGCCATACATTGACATGAATCCACCATGGGTGTACATGTTTTCCCCTTCCAGAACCCCCCTTCCACCTCCCTCCCCATCCCATCCCTCCGGGTCATCCTGGTGCACCAGTTTTTAAAAGAGTAAATATCTCCATCTTTCAAACAAGCTGGACTGCAAACAGAAGGGAATCCTTGTACCCTTCAACCCTAAATTTTTACTGGGTCTAGAGAATAGGAGCTACTGATAGACACAGCTGAACCGTTCAGGCTGGCAGCCACAAAAGCAGCCCCTCCAAACCCCCATAAACTTGAAGCAAAGAAGTGAGAATGAGGACTCTAAGGAATATCCTTACCGAGTATGTATGGGATGAAGTTTAGGGTGAACAATAAAGCAGACACCAAAATACATCATTTAGCTGCAGACTTCAATACGCTAACGTGGGGAAGCAGTGTGAGTCCTGTCTCTGCAGGGGTTGCTGATGTAAAGACTAAGGTTTGGGTGGAAAAGGAGGTGCTCATCAGAGGAAGACCGTGAGAGTTCTAAAGAGGTAGGTGGCAGTCATCACCCACAGCGACGCCTGCACTAGAGAGGGTAGATTTCATTGTTTAAACAGTAATCAGAAGCATAGAGTAGGCATCTGGACTTCCAAGAAAAGGTACTTTTCAGCGTCCCAAAGTCAAGAATTTTGGAATTATTCAGAAAAGAAGTTGAGGCTGTGTTGTCTTCAAGTGTAGAAGGAGGGAAAAACAAAACACTTTACCACACAGTCTTGCAGCCCAGAAAGTTGCAGCTCTTTGCCAAGAGAATGAGGCCAATCTAGGTGTAGGAGGAGGTAAGAGAGAAACTGCTTTCAAACATAACCTTTTAAAATTTGAGGATAAGCCTCTCTACCAACAAAACAAAACAAAAACAAACCTATAAAAATAGTCGCCAGCTTTAAAAACTCAGCACTATAACTATGCATTTAATCATTCTTTTATGTAGAAAGCTACTTATTTTTCAAAGAGCTAATTATGTTTATAGTAGTTTAACATTTTTACAATAAATACAAAATACAGAGCTATATTCATTTCAGAAAAAAAAATTTATGAGTTGTTACACAAAATGTTTTCTAAAGGAAATAAGTTAGAAGTAGAACACTCAAGCTAGAAGATATATGACCATCCTTCAGAGTGTAACTCTCTTGCCTACTCAGTACTGCACAGCAATGAACAAAATGCAAAAGTTCACTGTGACCTGGTGAAGGTAAGGGAAGTGAGTCATTAAAAACAAGAATCATATGCAACTCGGAGACCAAGTAACTCAAATATAATTCTCATAACCAGAACATAGCTGCTGAAGCAAACCTGCAAATCTATGTCATGACATGTAAAAAACACTAATATTTCTGACCTTTGATACTCTATCATAAGATTTTACTAACTCTTTTAAATATTTTCAATGTTCTCTCTTTTTTACTGAGGTAAAATTGATACATTATTTTAGATGTATCACATAACAATTATTTGTGTATATTGTGAAATGACCACTGCAATAAAGTCTAGTTAACATCCATCTCATACATAGCTACTAATCATTTTATTCTTGTGATAAGAATTTTAAAACCTACCCACTTAGCATCTTTAAAATATACAATACAGTATACAATACAATATATATTATTAGCCTTAGTCACCAAATTGTATATTACATTGTCAGTTAGTCGCTAAATTGTATCCGACTCTTTTGTGACCCCAAGAACCGTAGCTCACCAGGCTCTTCTGTCCATGAGATTTCTCAGGCAAGAATATTTGAGTGGGTTGCCATTTACTTCTCCAGGGGATCTTCCTGACCCAGGGACTGAACTGGCATCTCATTTCTTTACCACTGAGCCACAAGGAAAGCCCTGACTTATTAATTTCATAACTGAAACTTTGTACCTTTTGGCTATCTTCATGCATTTCACCACCCCCATCGCCTGCCTCTGGGAACCAACAATTTGTCCTCCGTATCTCTGAGCTCATTTTTTATGGTCCACATATAAGTGAGATAATACAGTGTTTGTCTTTCTCTGATTTACTTCACTTAGAATAATGCCCTTAAGGTCAAACCAATCCATGTTGCCAAAAATGACATTTTTTAATGCTGAATAATATTCCGCTATGTGTGTGTGTGTGTGTGTGTGTAAAATACCTCATATTTTCTTTATTCACTCACCCATCAATAGACACTTGGGTTGTTTCCATGTCATAGCTATTGTAAATAATGTTGCATTGAAAAGGTTAACTTCTAAATGGGAGAAAATATTTGCAAATCATATATCTAATTGAAAAATAGGTAAAGGATCTAAACAGGCATTTTTCCAAAGAAGACATAGAGATGGCCATGAACAGGTGCTCAATATCACTAATATCAGGGTAGTGCAAATTAAAACCACACTGAGACATTACCTCACACCTGTCAAGATATCTATCATCAAAAAGACGAGAAATAACAAGTTTCAATGAGGATCTGGAGAAAAGGGAACTCGCATGCACTGTTGGTGGGAATTTAAATTGGAAAAACAGCATGAAGTTTTCAAATAGACTAAAAATAGAACTACCATATGATCCAGTAATGTCATTTCTAGGTATTTATCTGAAGGAAAAAAAAGAAAACTGACTCGAAAATACATGTTCATAGCAGCATTGTTTACAATAGTCAATATTCTCTTCTGTTTCATCTATTGTTATTCAATTGGACTCTATATTAGCATCCAGTCCCATCACTTCATGGCCAATAGATGGGAAAACAATTAAAACAGTGACAGACTTTATTTTCTTGGGCTCCAAAATCACTGTGGATGGTGACTGCAGGCGTGAAATTAAAAGACACTTGCTCCTTGGAAGAAAAGCTATGACAAACCTAGACAGTGTATTAAAAAGCAGAGACATCACTTTTCCGACAAATGTCCGTCTTGTCAAGGCTATGGTTTTTCCAGTAGTTGTGTACTAGAACTGGACAATAAAACAGGCTGAGAGCAGAAGAATTGATGCCTTTGAACTGTGGTATTGGAAAAGACTCTTGAGAGTCCCTTGGACTGCAAGAAGATCCAACCAGTTCATCATAAAGGAAATCAGTCCTGAATATTCATTGGAAGGACTGATGCTGAAGCTAAAACTTCAATACTTTGGCCACCTGATGCGAAGAGTCGACTCATTGGAAAAGATCCTGATGCTGGGAAAGACTGAAGGCAGGAGAAGGGGACGACAGAGGATGAGATGGTTGGATGGCGTCACCGACTCGATGGATATGAGTTTGAGCAAACTCCAGGAGTTGGTGATGGACAGGGAGGCCTGGTGTGCTGCAGTCCGTGGGGTCTCAAAGAGTTGGACACCACTAAGCGACTGAATAACAACTATATTAGGAATGTGAAACCTCAGAAAAGTGACAAACATGAAGAAGGAAAGAAGAAAAGAAGGAAGGGTGCATGGAAAGAGGGGAGGGAGAGAACACCGGCTCTATTTCCAGTAGTGTCTAGGCAATTATTACTTCAGTGAAACTCTTCTAATTATTGAAGAATTGAACTTTGAGCAATTCTCATCATCATGAAAAGAAGTTCTCATTCTCAAAAGACGACAAGTACATTCTCCCTTACTGCAGAAATTTAACACAGGACTAGCAATTAGAATCTGATCCAATGAATTACTACCTTCTTCCTGGTTTCCAGGAGTTGTATTACTGACTCCTACACTCTTACCACTGACTCTCCCAGGAAGAACAACATCAGGAGAGACATATCAGAGTGTGCTGCCAGCTTCTTTCTAACAAACCTCTGTGAAGAGCCACTTATGAAATAATTAAATGCTATTTCCCAGTTTGTGATGATGACCACAGGATTTAAGGAGTATTTGATGGGGAAAAAAGAGGCAAAGAATTTTGATATATAGCTAAGTCCTAGGGGTTAGAACTCATGTTTTTAAGTGCTAGATACCATTGTGAATAAGCCTTGTAAGCATCAAACTTTTAAAAGTACAATTCAGAGGGCCAAAAAAAGTCAATAATTTGGAAAAAGTGTAATTTAGGGAGACTTATTCTACCAGGTATTGAAATGCAGTTTGAGAGCTATAACACTTCAGAGTGTATGGTAGTGGTTCAGGTATATACAATGGAACAGATCAGAGAAACCAGGAAGAGGAGTAAATACATATGGAAATTTGATATACATCAGATATAGCACTACAAGTTCCAGTGGAATTTGTAACTGGAGTACTAGAAAAATATTTATATTTTAGTAAGGGAATAAAAAAAATTAAGTATCACAAATATATAATTTGATAGTAGTATGTTGTTAGTGGCTCAGTCGTGCCCGACTCTTTACAATCCCATGGACTGCAGCCGACCAGGCTCCTCTGTCCATGGGATTTTCCAGGCAAGGGTACTGGAGTGGGTTGCCAGTACATATGTATAATTTACTTGTGAATAGATCTGAGTCAGGGTGGAGGCTCAGAACATTTTTACTTCTATAGGACTACAGTATCAAAAAATACTGAAAACCATTTATCAGTAAATGTGCTCTGGCAACTGGTTATCCATACAGAAAATAAAGCTTCATTCTTGTTTCCCTACATAAAAAAAAAAAATACTTGTGGGGAAGTTAAGGACTTGAATATAAAAATAAACTTTCAAGATTTTAGATGATTTTCAGTAAATTATCTATACAATTTCATGGCTAAGAAACATAAAGGGAGAATACTGAGACATGTGATCATATAAAAATTAGAAAAAAGATATAAACAAGGTAATAAGTCAAGACGTAGATTGTATGTAGCTAATAAAGAATTAAGAGAGTACAGAGGTAAGTTGTATGAATCAATAACAAAAAAGACAATACCGTTGAAAAATGGCCAATAAATACGGATAGCTAAATCACAGAACAGGAAGTACAAGTGGCCAATAAAAATAGCAATATTTGCTCTCACCATAATCTAGGACACATAAATTAAAACAAAATTAGATATCAATTTTAGGACCATCAAATTAGAAGAATTTAAAAGGTTGAAAATACAGGTAAGAATTTAAAAGGTTGAAAATCATAACAACAAGAGCTCTCAAACATCGGTAGAAGCAAAGACTCTGGAGGCTAATTTGGTGATTAGGTAACATAAGTTTAAAGGCACACAAGATCTTAGTGGACCAGAAATTGATTATGTTTCTAGATATACAGCCTAGAGAACTTCTCAAGCAATATGCACAGAGTTACAGGTGCAAGAATGCTCACTGCCACGGATCCCGCGCTGATGCTGCTTTACGCTCTGTCCCTAGAATGGAACCCTCTCCCTGCAGCCCAGTTCCGAGTCTTCTCTGAAGTTCTCTCCTCCTCATCACTCTGTCTCTTACTGAGCATCTATCTTGTTGCTGGTTGGAACCTCCAAGTCTCTCTTCTGAACAAACTCAAGTTTCTCAGAGGCTAGGGGTCTCATCATTTTTACACTGGTCCATCTTAGATCTCGTTTCCATTATAACAGTTAAGATGAGTGAAATAAATTCAGTCATTGCAAGACTGCTTAAAGGGCTAGCACCCTTCTTCAAAATGAAAAACACTGCATGAAATCACATCCCCTTTGCCTCCTTCAAACACGCTTGTGTTCTGGTAATGACTACATTGGACCTTATATTCAAGAATGCACACAAGCATGTGTGTGCTCAGTCATGTCCAGCTCCTTGCAGCCCCATGGACTGTAGCTTGCCAGGCTCCTCTGTCCACGTGACTTTTCAGGCAAGAATATCAGAGTGATATCTCATTGTAGTTTTGATTTGCATTTCTCTAATAATGACTGATGTTGAGTTGAGGTTTGACAGAAAACAGCAAAATTCTGTAAAGCAATTATCCTTCAGTAAAAAATGAATAAATTAAAAATAAAAGAATACCAGAGTGGGTTGCCATTTCCTTCTCCAGGGGATCTTCCCCACTCATGGATCAAACCAGTGGCTTCTGTGTCTCCTACATTGGCAGGCAAATTCTGACTTTAAAATAATAGTCACAAATATTCAGTGAGCACTTCTTAAACAAGTACTTTGGTGCTGAAACACTAAAATGAAATTCCTGCTTGTAAACAACTCAATCTTGGATTAGGAGAAATCCTTGAATGGGATACAAGTAAATAGTTACTAAACAATGAAGTAAGTACAAAGAAGAATGTAAATACAAGACACTGTGGGAGGAGAGAGAGAAAGTGAATTTCCAGTCCCTCGTGTGGGCTGGGATGAGGGGGGCCTGCTGGGTCTCATTACTCCCACTTTGGTCAGTCTTCCATTGGAAGGGCAGGAGTGCAGAAGTAAGCATCACTAGTGCAAGGACGCTCAGCCTCCCCAGATAGAAAAAGCACTACATTTGACTGCGTCCCCACCCCTTTCTCTGCAGTGACTAGGGAGATGGGAAGATTTCACAAAAACTATGACGCTTGAACTTAATATGAAGGGAACAGAACAGTTCACAAGGAGTTTAAGAACAGCACAGGCAAAAGTCGAAAGTGGGCAAACACAGGTGAGAGCTGGTGACTGGAGGGCGGGGTTCCCCCAGGACTGGGGGGAGAAGGGCTTAGAAAAAGAAAGGAAAGGGCTGGTGTGCTGCACTTAGAAATTTGGGCTCTATTCCATGGATGGTCCACGGTTCGTCAGAAAGATCACTGGTTCTACTGCATACAGAAGAGTTCGAACTCCAGGTCCCAGATGGCCCAGGGTAACTTTCAAGCGTCATTTCTTGTTGTTCCCACTAAACAACTGAGTTTCCAGAAAAATCATCACTGCAATGCATCATGTTTTTCATTGTAAATACTTTTCTCCTTTTCCATCGATAACATTTGTATTCATTCTTTGAAAGCTTTTGCCAGCTCCCTCAGAGAGAATTAATTCATTCCTTTGTTTTATCTGCATGAAAATGTTTGGCACCACTCTTAAATCACTCACTCTTCTGTTTGACAATTATTTATTAGGGATTAGACTGTATCATGTTCACAGGCAGTAGAGACATAACTAAGCAGGGTGCTTAACACAGTGAGCAGTCAAAAAATGTTGGTCTCATACACTCCTCAGAAGGTAACAGACACCATTTATGGTATATGAAATATACCACTTTTCACTGTGAAAGTGAAAGTGAAGTTGCTCAGCCATGTCTGACTCTGTGCGACCCCACAGACGACAGCCCACCAGGCTCCCCCGTCCCTGGGATTCTCCAGGCAAGAGTAATGGAGTGGGTTGCCATCTCCTTCTCCAATGCATGAAAGGGAAAAGTGAAAGTGAAGTTGCTCAGTCGTGTCCGACTCTTTGCTACCCCATGGGCTGTAGCCTACCAGGCTCCTCCGTCCATGGGATTTTCCAGGCAAGAGTACTGGAGTGGGTTGCCATTGCCTTCTCCAGAGGATCTTCCTGACCCAGGGATCAAACCCGGGTCTCCCACATTGTAGGCAGACGCTTTACCGTCTGAGCCACCAGGGAAATTCATGATATATGAACTGTGGCCGGTGGTATATTAAACATGTATTCAATAAATTATGAATTTTTAAAACTCATTGTAGAAAAATTAGAACTACTACATCAAATGCAGGATTTTAGAGATATTACTGCTTAGGAAATGCTAAAATGAAGATATTAATCAGAGTAAAGAGCTCAGGAGTAAAGCTCCTCTCTGAGACTCCCATTAATGAACCCTGCTTAATACACTGGATAGCACTGATCATCACTTGAGATATATACATATATATATACATGTACATATATGTGTATGTATTGCTCTCCTCTGCCTAGAGTGTAAGCTCCATGAAGGCTGGGATTTGGTCCATTTTGTTCACTGTAGAACTCCCAGAACTTAAAACTTACCTGGTAAGTGTAAGGGCTCAATATTCAGTTATTTAAAGAGAGCGAGGAAGGGTCATAGAAAGGGAGGGGTTGATGGAGGCAGGAAGAGATGGAGATTAATGTACTTACCCAATTCACAGAATCAGTGTTTGAGCTGGAAGGGACTTCACTGCTCTCATTTTACAGACAGAGACTGGTGCCCAGAAAGGGCTGGTGATGTACTCAAGGCCACATGGTGATGAGCAGCAGAGCCTACACTTCAACCCGTGTCACTTAACGAGAGGCTGGTGAACTTCCCATGCTGTGCTCAGTCGTATCCAGCTCTTTGTGACCCAAAGACTATAGCCTGCCAGGCTCCTCTGTCCATGGAATTTTCCAGGCAAGCATACAGAGGCAGGTCGCCATTTCCTACTCCAGGGGATCTTCCTGACCCAGGGATCGAACCCGTGTCTCTTGCATCTCCTGCACTGGCAGGCGGATTCTTTACCACTGCGCCGCCTGGAAAGCCCGACCTTCCCATAACATCTACTTACAGGCAATATAGACAAATAGAAGTTTACTACGTATCTATAACAAACCTCAACCTGCTGGAAATCCATAGTGTTAATAAAATGGTATCGACTGCTCCATCCAGACGCCAATAATCAAGACAGAAATAAGAAAACTAAGATTGTCTGACCCACAGTTTTATAATACAAATATCAGACAGAATTTAGTTAATATACATATCAGACAGTTACTGATGAAAACATCATTACCTCCAAGAACCATGCCAGCCTGACAGCACTTTCTAAGGCGACATGCTGGGCAGTTTTTTCTGCGGATTTTATCAACAATGCAGTCGTTTCTTCCAGCACATAAGTAGTTATGTTGCCCTAAAAAATAAACAAACAAAAAGAGCAGTTATTTAAAATATCTAAACACTGCTGGAAAGCCTATGCAGTGACAACTAAAACGAGGAGAGGTGCACATTGGCAAGTGCAGCACTGTCTCAGCCTGCCCCTGGCTTGGCCTAGCTGGATGCCTGTAATGCTCTAAACTTGTTCAATAAACCTGTGCCTTCAGAAGCCTAAACGAGGGAAACACATCTTAGAAACTAATTCCAGAACTCCTTTAAATATCTTTTATAAGGTATTTCTGTGCATCTTATTAATGGTGTCAGCATCAGAATGTCTTTAGATCATTGTTATTTCGAGATTAGGTACATGTTGCTGATAAGCATTAGTATGTAAAGATAGTCAAGTTCTAGTAAAACCTTTTCTTTTTAACATATAGAACTTCAAGAGAACAGATATAGACAAAGAGGTCTCTGTGATAGACTTTTTAATAAAACCTATGTGCAAAGCCTTTGACGGTGTGGATCACAATAAACTGTGGAAAATGCTTCAAGAGATAGGAATACCAGACCACCTGACCTGCCTCTTGAGATACCTGTATGCAGGTCAGGAAGCAATAGTTAGAACTGGACATGGAACAACAGACTAGTTCCAAATAGGAAAAGGAGTACGTCAAGGCTGTATATTGTCACCCTGCTTATTTAACTTCTATGCAGAGTACATCATGAGAAATGCTGGGCTGGAAGAAGCACAAGCTGGAATCAAGATTGCTGGGAGAAATATCAATAACCTCAGATATGCAGATGACACCACCCTTATGGCAGAAAGCGAAGAAGAACTAAAGAGCCTCTTGATGAAAGTGAAAGAGGAGAGTGAAAAAGTTGGCTTAAAGCTCAACATTCAGAAAAGTAAGATCACGTCATCTTGTCCCATCACTTCATGGGAAATAGATGGGGAAACAGTGGAAACAGTGTCAGACTTAATTTTGGGGGGCTCCAAAATCACTGCTGATGGTGATTGCAGGCATGAAATTAAAATACGCTTACTCCTTGGAAGGAAAGTTATGACCAACCTAGAAAGCATATTAAAAAGCAGAGGCATTACTTTGCCAACAAAGGTCCAGCTACTCAAGGCTATGGTTTTTCCAGTAGTCACCTAAGGATGTGAGAATTGGACTGTGAAGAAAGCTGAGTGCAGAAGAATTGATGCTTTTGAACTGTGGTGTTGGAGAAGACTCTTGAGAGTCCCTTGGACTGCAAGGAGATCCAGCCAGTCCATCCCAAAGGAGATCAGTCCTGGGTGTTCATTGGAAGGACTAATGTTGAAGCTGAAACTTCAATACTTTGGCTACCTCATGAGAAGAGCTGACTCATTGGAAAAGACCCTGATGCTGGGAAGGACTGGGCGCAGGAGAAGAGGATGACAGAGGATGAGATGGCTGGATGGCATCACCAACTCGATGGACATGGGTTTGGAAGGACTCTGGGAGTTGGTGATGGACAGGGAGGCCTGGCGTGCTGCAATTCATGGGGTCGCAAAGAGTCGGACACGACTGAGCAACTGAACTGAACTGAACTGATGTGCTTAATTCTTTTGGAGAATCTTGGAGCAAATTAACTCTTAAAGAATCTCATGAATTTGTGAAAGTGAAGTCGCTCACTCGTGTCCGACTCTTCATGACCCCATGGACTGTAGCCTTCCAGGCTCCTCCATCAATGGGATTTTGCTGGCAAGAGTACTAGAGTGGGTTGCCATTTCCTTCTCCAGGAGATCTTCCCGACCCAGGGATTGAACCCAGGTCTCCCACATTGTAGGCAGATGCTTTACTGTCTGAGCCACCAGGGAAGTCTGTATAGCATGTAAAAACTATCACTGATTATATTGACTTTACTGTCTGGTTTGTCGTGGCTAAAATTAGAAAATAGGATGGAGAGAAATAATGATAAAGGGAGGACAATTTAAAACAATGAGAAAAACTCATTGAAGGACAGGAGAGAACTACAGAAGAAATAAGGGTAAAACATGACTCTGCTCATTTTGTGATGGGTTTTTGTATAAGTGGTTACCTATACCCTTCAAAAAGTCTGGAATAAAAATTTTATATTCAACAATGATGATTATTTAGACCAAAATATGTTACATTTAATACGGCATGGAGCAACCTAATTTATTTAGGCTAAAAAAATGGAAAAAATTGTCAGCTTAAACATATAAATATTAATTAACTAGAAAATTTACTGCTTTGGCACATCTTATTTTCCATTGAATTCCTATGAAATAGACTGTGAGACTTTTAACATCATCAGATTGCTTAAAAATAATTTTAAAAGTTGGAATTTTCAATTTTAAAATACCATGGAATTTTCCTATAGTATTTTATATTGTTGTTTAGTTGCTAAGTCGTATCTGACTCTTTTGCAACCCCAAGGACTGCAGCCCAGCAGGCTTCTCTGTCCATAGGATTCTCCAGGCAATAATACTGGACGGGGTTGCCATTTCCGTCTCCAGGGGATCTTCCCGATCCAGAGATTGAACCCAGGTCTCCCACATCGCAGGCTGATTCTTTACTGTTTGAGCCACCAGAGAAGCCCAGAAGTGTATGTAAGTTTACCTATTTGTCTATAATCACTTATCTTGACTCTGCACTGATTTCTCATGAGAGAACAGAAAGCAAGATTTTTCCATCTTCTCTAGAGCACACACTTAAATGGTGCTCAGAGATGAAACTGCTGTTTGAGGGCAGGCTGTTCTTCTCTATACTCCTCTGCCAAAAACATCCAGGAAAAAAGCCCGAACCATCTGCAGCTGGAATGCTTCTAAGCTGTCTCTCTTCTGTCTCTAAATGATTTACAGTAGCACCTCCTTCTTCAGTGTCTCAGAGAAATCCCCATGAGAGGGTGCTCACTGCATGTTGCTAAAACCATTCCTTCCTGCCTGCTTTCAAATCTTCCCCATCAGTTTCCTCCTAAAATCTTCAGTCGCTCTCCCTTCAAGGGTGTCTTCCTTTCTCCTCAAGCTTTTCCATTTCAAAAATTCCAGAGTCAAGGAAAAAAAAAAAAGGAACTGTGTGTCTCACTCTAAGTTCTCCTTGACTTCATCCCTTTCTTTGTCATCTAAGTTGGTGAAAAAGGCATCTGCATTCGCAGCCTTTAATCAGTTTCCTTTACTCCTCAGTTCAGTTCAGTTCAGTCACTCAGTCGTGTCCGACTCTCTGTGACCCCATGGACTGCAGCATGCCAGGCCTCCCTGTCCATCATCAACTCCCAGAGTTTGTTCAAACTCATGTCCATCGAGTCGGTGATGTCACCCAACCATCTCAACCTTTACTCCTCAGCTTATTGGAACCGGGCTTATATGTCCACTGTGCTTATAAAGCAGAGTAATGCCACCAAAGATGTCTTCATTCTTAAATGCAGTGGCTCTTTCTTGACTTTCTGTACAATCCGCCATGGGTAATTCTCTCTCCCCTGGTCCCCCTGCCCCTGCTTTTTTTATCTGAAGCACATCTCTTCTGACTCTTCATCTTCTTTCCACCAGTTTCTTTAAGTTCCCACTGCCCATATCTTTGCCTTAGGCTTTTCCTTAGAGGTTGTGTGCTGTGTGCTCGGTCGTGGCCAACTCTTTGCGACCCCATGGACTGTAGCCCACCAGGCTCCCCTGTCCATGGAATTCTCCAGGCAAGAATGCTGGAGTGGGTTGCCATTTCCTTCTCCACCTTATATGTTGTATTCCATTGTAAACAACATGTGGGTAGTCTCATCATCTGTGCATGGCTCCAAAATCTCATCCTAAGCTCCGACCTTCCAACCACCTCCTGGTAGGTACCTCGAACTCAACATATGAAAAAGAATTCAGTAGTTATCTGGTCAAATTGTTTCATAAACTGTGTCATTAACAGATTAAGGAAATGTGTAAAAAGGAAATTATCTACAATCTCATCACCATGCAACTACTTTCATTTTCGGGTTTCCTTCCAGTCTATCTATACAGATCTGCTGCTGCTGCTGCTAAGTCGCTCCAGTCGTGTCCGACTCTGTGCGACCCCATAGACGGCAGCCCACCAGGCTCTGCCATCCCTGGGATTCTCCAGGCAAGAACACTAGAGTGGGTTGCCATTTCCTTCTCCAGTGCATGAAAGTGAAAAGTGAAAGTGAAGTCACTCAGTCGTGTGCAACTCTTCGCGACCCCATGGACTGCAGCCTACCAGGCTCCTCCGTCCATGGGATTTTCCAGGCAAGAGTACTGGAGTGGGGTGCCATCGCCTTCTCCCTATACAGATCTAGAACGTATTTAACATCTATTTGTTAAATAAATATATACACACTTTTAGAAAATTCTCAGTCAGAATGGCTGCTATCCAAAAGTGTACAAGCAATAAATGCTGGAGAGGGTGTGGAGAAAAGGGAAACCTCTTACACTGTTGGTGGGAATGCAAACTAGTACAGCTACTATGGAGAACAGTGTGGAGATTCCTTAAAAAACTGGGAATAGAACTGCCATATGACCCAGCAATCCCACTACTGGGCATATACACCGAGGAAACCAGAATTGAAAGAGACGCGTGTACCCCAATGTTCTTCGCAGCACTGTTTACAATAGCCAGGACATGGAAGCAACCTAGATGTCCGTCAGCAGACGAATGGATAAGGAAGCTGTGGTACATATACACAATGGAATATTACTCAGCCATTAAAAAAAATACATTTGAATCAGTTCTACTGAGATGGATGAAACTGGAGCCCATTATACAGAGTGAAGTAAGCCAGAAAGAAAAACAACAATACAGTATACTAATGCATATATATGGAATTTGAAAGATGGTAACGATAACCCTATATGCGAGACAGAATAAGAGACACAGATGCATAGAACAATTTTATGGACTCTGAGGGAGAAGGTGAGGGTGGGACGTTCTGGGAGAATAGCATTGAAACATGTATATTATCATATGTGAAACGGAACACCATTCCATGTTCGATGCATGAGACAAGGGCTCGGGGCCGGGGCAATGGGATGACCCAGAGGGATGGGATGGGGAGGGAGGTGGGTGGGGGGTCCAGGAAGGGGAACACATGTAAACCCATGGCTGATTCATGTCAATGTATGGCAAAAACTATTACAATATTGTAATTAGCCCCCAACTAAAATAAATAAATTTATAAAAAAAAAGAAAATTCTCATTAATTCAACAAGTATTTATTGAGTGTTTATTATGTCCCAATACTGCTTTTTGAGTAATCCCTTTTCCCCACTTAACTGAAATGCATCTTAATTATTGATACTGTAGTGCAGAAGAGCATTTACTGAAATCAGATTGCGTGTTCAAAGTCCATATCTGAAGATTACAATCTCTAAGATGATAATAACAGCAACAATTACTAAGCACTTACTAAGTGCTGGCCACTGTTACAAGCTATTGCATGTATTAACTCATTCAACCATCATAGCAGTCTTGGAGGTATTATCAATCCCATTTTATAGAGTTAACTGAGGCACAGGGAAGTTAAGTAACATGTTTAATGTCACTCAGGCAGAAATTTTAGCTTAATTCACCCAGAAGGTTGTATAGGAAATTAAGGGTATGAACTTTGGAGCAATACTGCACCAGTTCACATTTAAGCCTCACTACCTGCTAGCTGGTGACCTATGGCAAGTAAAAGGAGGACACTGTTAGTATTTTGGGTCACATTTAAGAACTAAATGAGCTCACATAAGAGCTTGGAATAGTTTATCATATAGCAAGTACATAGGGAATGTCTACTACAACTATGATTTACTGACACATCCCTAAATCCCAAATACAGACAGATCTATTTTAGAGGTGACTGAAGAAATGTATAACTAGCCAATTTATTCACTTTTAAAGTCAACAGAAAGACATTCTCAAATATGCATAAAATCAGGAAATAAGGGCCCAATATACCACTCTTCCAAAAGGAATTCAGAAATGCCTAATTTAATTCACAGTAAGTAAGTTACAATAGAGAATGCACGAGGGAGGAGGTCTGGTGTGAAAGGATAACACATGCTAAACACATTGAAACATATATTTAAGTAAAATAAATAAATTATAGTTAACATATAGAATGCAATTTTTATAACTCTTGAGAGAAAAACAGCTGAGCATTTCAAAATTTGATCATGGGAACGAAAATCTCTAGTAATTAAGGCTACTGGCATGAGCTCACTACTGTGAGGAATCGGCAAGACTCATATCATCACAGATTTCTGTAAAGAATGGAACGGCTTAAAGATATCTGGAAGCTCAGTGCACTCTAAGCTATGAGCATCTTCAACACTAATATTGGGCTGTCAAAACTGCAAAGCAGATTAGCATCATGCAAGCAAACTATAGGGCATATAGTTAGAGGTTAATCTTCTCTAGGAGATCTTTTGACCTACGAAATGTTGCAGCCAGCCAATCCAACCAGAGCTGACGAAGATAATCTGGCATGGGGCCCAGGCCTGACTCTGTATCACAACACTTGGCCAGGACTCAGAGCCACCAAAATAAGGCAAGAATACAAAAAGGACAACTCCATTATATGTATTAATCCATCCAATACCTCACTGTATATGCAGATGAGGAAAGTTCACACCTAACGCATTGGCTGTGTTACAGCATTATCTGGGAAGTCTGCAAAAGATTAAACTGTGATGGTAGCAAATTCAAAACAAATACAATATTGTAAAGTTAAAAAATAGATAAATAAACTAATTAAAAAAAAAACACATTCATGTCCAGATCCATCTGCTGATTTCTCATAAATCATAGACTGATGGTTCAAATTGCATACTGCCAAATTTATACACATTGTTGCTATATAACAAGTCTATAAAAAGTCTCTCTATTAAACTACCCTGCATTCTACCTTCTACCCACTCTTTCATCACCAGGACTTACAAGACATTATGGAGTATTTATAAGCTATTGATTCAGTTCAGTTCAGTCGCTCAGTTGTATCCAACTCTTTGAGAACCCATGAACTACAGCACGCCAGGCCTGCCTTTCCATCACCAACTCCCAGAGCTTGCTCAAGCTCATGTCCATTGAGTCGGTGATGCCATCCAACCATCTCATCCTCTGTTGTCCCCTTCTCCTCCTGCTTTCAATCTTTCCCTGCATCAGGGTCTTTTCAAATGAGTTGGCTCTTTGCATCAGGTGGCCAAAGCACTGGAGTTACAGCTTCAGCATCAGTCCTTCCAATGAATATTCAGGACTGATTTCCTTTAGGATGGACTGGTTGGACCTCTTTGCAGTCCAAGGGACTCTCAAGAGTCTTCTCCAACACCACAGTTCAAAAGCATCAATTCTTTGGTGCTCAGCTTTCTTTATAGTCCAACTCTCACATCCGTACATGACTACTGGAATAAACCTTCTCTAGATGGACCTTTGCTGGCAAAGTAAGGTCTCTGTTTTTTAATATGCTGTCTAGGTTGGTCATAACTTTTCTTCCAAGGAGTAAGTGTCTTTTAATTTCATGGCTGCGATCACCATCTGCAGTGATTTTGGAGCCCCCCAAAATAAAGTCTGTCACTGTTTCCACTGGTTCCCCATCTATTTGCTATGAAGTGATGGGACTGGATGCTATCATCTTAATGTTCTGAATGTTGAGCTTTAAGCCAACTTTTTCACTCTCCTCTTTCACTTTCATCAAGAGGCTCTTCAGTTCTTCTTCACTTTCTGCCATAAGGGTGGTGTCATCTGCATATCTGAGGTTATTGATATTTCTCCTGACAATCTTGATTCCAGCTTGTGCTTCATCCAGCCCAGCGTTTCTCATGATGTACTCTGCATAGAAGTTAAATAAGCAGGGTGACAATATACAGGCTTGACATACTCCTTTTCCTATTTGGAACCAGTCTGTTGTTCCATGTCCATTTCTATCTGTTGCTTCTTGACCTGCATACAGATTTCTCAAGAGACAGGTCAGGGGGTCTGGTATTCCCACCTCTTTCAGAAGTTTCCACAGTATTGTGATCCACACAGTCAAAGGCTTTGGCATAGTCAATAAAGCAAAAATAGATGTTTTTCTAGAACTCTCTTGCTTTTTCGATGATCCAGTGGATGTTGGCAATTTGATTTCTGGTTCCTCTGCCTTTTCTGAAACCTGGCTTGGGAATTTTGAGCATTACTTGACTAGCATTTGAGATGAGTGCAATTGTGCAGTATTTGAGCATTCTTTGGCATGGCCTCTCTTCAGGATTGAAATGAAAACTGACCTTTTCCAGTCCTGTGGCCACTGCTGAGTTTTCCAAATTTGCTGGCATATTGAGTGCAGCACTTTCACAGCATCATCTTTCAGGATTTGAAATAGCTCAACTGGAATTCCATCACCTCCACTAGCTTTGTTCATAGTGATGCTTCCTAAGGCCCACTTGACTTCACATTCCAAGATGTCTGGCTCTAGGTGAGTGACCACACCATCGTGATTATCTGGGTTGTGAAGATCTTTTTTGTACAGTTCTTCTGTGTATTCTTGCCACCTCTTCTTAATATCTTCTGCTTCTGTTAGGTCCATCCCATTTCTGTCCTTCATTGTGCCCATCTTTGCATGAAATGTTCCCTCAGTATCTCTAATTTTCTTGAAGAGATCTCTAGTCTTTCCCATTCTATTGTTTTCCTTTATTTCTTTGCACTGATTGCTGAGGAAAGCTTTCTTATCTCTCCTTGCTATTCTTTGGAACTCTGCATTCAAATGGGTATATCTTTCCTTTTCTTCTTGCTTTTCACTTCTCTTCTTTTCACAGCTATTTGTAAGCCCTCTTCAGACAGCCATTTTGCTTTTTTGCATTTCTTTTTCTTGGGGATGGTCTTGCTCCCTGTCTCCTGAACAGTGTCACGAACCTCCATCCATATTTCTTCAGGCACTGTCTATCAGATCTAATCCCTTGAATCTATTTGTCATTTCCACTGTATAATTTAAGAGATTTGATTTAGGTCCTAGTGGTTTTCCCTACTTTCTTCAATTTATAAGCTATAGGCCACCACAAACAGGTTAAGTGGCATGTGATCAACAATAGGAGAGTTTACCCAAATAGGAGATACCATCTACATCTCCTTTTTCATATATGCATCATTTGCCCCTCTTGAAACCTGAGGAGCTATTACCTGAAATCTGCAATAGAGAACCTTGCTTTCTTTCTCCTTGGAAAATCTCTTACCTCCTTTATGGTGGGAAAAGCAAAAGATGAGTGCTAACTACCAAGACTCCTTGTAAATTACACACTCCTTTTTATTTTCTTTATGCTCCAGTTGTACTGACATCATTGTCTTTTCCTAAACTCTTGAAATATGAGTTTAGGAAACACGTCTCTATGACTCTCCTCCCTTTTCAAATTTATCTGCTTGGCAAATTCTTATTCATCTTTCAAGTCTGGTCTTACCTGACTGATGATAGAAAGGTCTGGCCATTTCTTTTGTGTGCAATTGCATATTCAATGTATTCCTCTTGTAAATGCTATGTGCCTGCTTCTCCCTATATTTTGTGAGAGTAGAAACTAGGTCTTTAGATTCCTGTGTCTAATAAGAGTTTGATAAATATTGTTGAAAACATGCATATCTAATTACATACACTGTTTTACTATCATATATACTCAACAATAATAGTCATAAATATACTCAACAATAAAAGATTTATAATAATGTTTCACTTATTGTCATATAAAAATCACTTGCTCCAGATTTTCATTTACCACCTTTCAATATTTACTACTACAGAATGCCTTTTATTTCAGTAAATTCCTCGCCTTTTTATACTAGTAAACCATGAGGTATATGCAGCACCTTCAGCAAGCTTATTTTTAACAGATATCTTTGGAAAACCAGAGAGTTTTTATTTTTGAAAAATTTATGTCTAATGACGTACAAAAAAGGGATTGTTGAATGATTATATTTATATATTATTTCTAATTGGTCTCTATATTAACCATTTTAATATAATCCAAGCATTACTATTATTAAAAAGTCACATTCTGTGAATATAAAAGCACTATTAAAATATCACCATTTTACTTGCCTAGTGACATACAAAAATTTTAGATACTTGAAAAATAAAAGTCCTTTTCTTTTTGCTTTTAAAATTTCTCTTAATACAGGCTTAAAATTCCATTTTAATTGAATCTCTTTATTATAAGCTAGAAAGAGATTTACCTTTAAAATAAGAAATTTGTATTATTTGTGTTGCCTCTCAGGGAACAAGTGAACACATTTCACTTTGGTTTAAGTCAAGTCACAATTTTTCATGTCTTTTTATGAAAAGAAGGGGGAAATATGTAGCAAAATGATAAGAGAAATGAGTATATGTTCAACAGATAAAGGAGCAAAGGAAAAAAATGTACAATACAACCTACCAAAATTTAGGCTTGAGGTAACATGAGCTGGTGCTTATGAGGACACTCTTTCCACCATAAACACACAAATGCTGGGTAAATTATGACAGAAGCGTGTTGATAAATTACAATTAAGGAAGGAAGGAGGAGGGAAGGAAGGAGAAAGAGAGGAAGAGAGGGAAGAAAGAAACAGAAAAAAAAGAGAAAATCTCATAAGTCAGAAAAAAAGATATGAAAGCCAGAGAGACAAATCTTAGTGAACTTTGCAGTAGCCCAAAATTAGCTTCAGATACAGATATGGGACCCAGGAGCCAAAAGCTAGGGTTTTAAGCTCATGAGAGTTTGCAGTATGTGACATCAGGCTATCTGGGAGACAGGGACAGGAACTGAAGTCTCCATAAGATGGAGATGCTCAAAAGGCTGTCTTATTCATGAAAATAATGCTAGAAAACAATACCAAGAATATACCACTGAAGCCAGAAATCTGTCCAAAACTGACTTGGGAGAGGACTTATTCATGACTAAAAATAAATAAACAAAAAATCTTGGCCTTTATCAGATGTGATTTTCACTACCACATGTTATATAAACCTGCACCATAGAAGAAAGAGTCTAGGACCAGTGAAATTCCCAAGGTCCTAGGAGAGGTAAATGAAAAAACTTATATTGTAAGGATAGCTATACATATATACAAATAATCTGTATAAGAATTTTTATAGAAACTGTTCATAAATAGCCCCAAATTGAAAGCAACCAAAATGACCATCTATAGCATAATTTATAAACAAACTGTATTTTATTCATTTAATGCATCATACCGTAATGAGAATGAATGTCTAGCCCATGCAAAAATGTGAATGGACTCCATAAGTATAATGTTATGGGAAAGAAGCAGACACAGGAAAACACTGTATAATTTCAGACATAAAAATTTCCAAAACAGTTAAAACCATCTATGATGTTAGAAGCTGGGATGATAGTTACTTTTAAGGAGTGATTGGAAGAGATGCAAGGGGACTTTTCGAAAGCTAGTGATTTAAAATATTTTTTGAGGGTGATAGTAACAAAGTTTCCATGGTTTGCTGTCCAAGGGGTTGGAAAGAGTCAGACATGACTGAGTGACTGACAACAATTCATTGATACCTACATCTTTAATTAAAGCACTTTTTCTGAAGATATTTATGTCAATAAAAACCTTCCTCTTTCTTTTTAAAAATGGTTCAACCTATGAGGACAGTGTGGAAGGCAGTGTGATCCAACAGAGTCTGTGTAGGGCTGAGCACTGGAAATCCACAGCTGAGGAGTCCAGAAAAGAACAGAAACATCACCTGCATTACAGGATTACAACTGGGGCTTCCCAGCGGCGTATCCCCCAGAGTCCCACGCAAGTCTTCTGCCAGAGAAACAGTCAACTATAATCTTCCAGCAAACACACAGAACTCCAGGGACAGCCATGCACGTACATGCCGTGTACATCTGTTCCTCTCCCTCCAACCCCTCTTCCCAGACCTCAGCCCTGAAAAGGTCAAAAACAGCTCTAAAGGTTCTTCCGAGAGTGAGCAGGCTGAGAAGGAGGTGACCTTGTTGTTTCTTCCCTGCAGGCTTCAGGCCCCAAGCAGTGCTGAGCAGGGGCAGAGGAGAGACCCTAACTTAGATGAGAGTTTGTAATTTTTACTATATTGCTGGCCAGTACATTTTGATTTTGAAATAAGATTGTTCTTCTGATTAAAAACTGTAGGATTGGACTAAGATTTCATGCAAACTATGGAAGAATAAAGTCATGCTGCTAGTGGTATCTTGAAGGAAAAAAAAATGGTGCACAGGAACCATTGCAATGGAACGCTAGGAACCAGACTGATCGCCAAGTCTATGATCATTTTCATCTGAAAGCAATCAGAGCTCCGTGGAGAAATGGCTGACACACCACTGGGATATGAAATGTACATGTCAGGCCTGGGATGTTCTATTGTGATCGAGTTTCATGTTACTGAGAGTTAATGAAGTGTGTTCAAGTCATACTGACCAAAGATAAGACAATTTCTACATCAAAAATGATTTAGTTTCAGTGATTAAAACATATTGACTATGTATAGTTTAAGGGATTAAAACACCTGCCGGCCTGCTAAGTCGCCTCATTTGTGATCAGCTCTTTGTGACCCTGTGAACGGTAGCCCACCAGGCTCCTCTGTCCCTGGGATTCTCCAGGGAAGAATACTGGAGCGGTTGCCATGCCTCCTATAAGGGATCTTCCCAACCCAGGAATTGAACCCCCACCTCCTGTATTGCAGGCAGATTCTTTAATGCTGAGTCACTGGGGAAGACTGATTAAAGCACAGTGACTAGATAACAAGCCATGAACACAAAATGAACTCAATGTAAACTAGCGGAGGTTGCCAGGGTATAAACTTATTACTTTGAAAATTGATAATTAAAAAGAAATAACTGAGCAACAAATAGGTCTAAATTGCCTTTTGGAAGAGAGAAAGAACTCTAAAAAATATTTTAAAGCTGATAAAATCAGAAGGAATAATAGAAGCAGAATATCACCCTTTCAAAATCTCTAAAGAAATGACCACCACCTGTGAAGGATGAAAAGACTACTAAGAAACTCCTTTTTCCAATTACGTATCTGTGTGATGCTGCATTTTCTTCATATGCTTCAACCAAAACAACATATTGCAACAGATTAAATGCAAAGTTATGAGACACAGCTGCATTCAATTAAGGCAGACATTAAAATGACTTAAAAATTTAAAACAATGTCACTGTTGCCATTAAATTTTTCTGGATTGGAAAACATTTCATGGGTTTGCGGCTTTTTAAGTGAGTTAATAAAATGTTTTTAAAATTATCAGTTTTGATTCTAATATAACAACTATTGATAGATATAATCCACACAAACAAAAATTCTTTGGATTCCCCATAATTTTTAAGCATGTAAAAAGATCAGGAGACCAGAGTATTTAATAACTACTTTTCTGTATATGATTCTTGTTAAAATATTTAACCTGAATCTAATCACGTAGGAAAAAAAAACAATCAGACAAATCCAGACTGAGAATTTCTACAACAGCTTGCCTGGACACCTTAAAAATGTCAATGTGATGAAAGACAGAAAAAAAAGCTGGATGATCTTTTTAGATTAAAAACTATAGAAACTTTTTACCCAAAAGAAATACATAGTTCTTGATTGGACCTTGCATGGAAGAAATTTTTTTTTATATGGGACATTTTGGGAACAACTGGGAAAATTTGAATAATGGCTATATACCAGATAAAATCATTATATCAATGTTAAATTTTGGGGTGTGATAAAAATATTGTGATTACTTTGTAACTGTCCTTAGGAACACATTTGAAATCTTGAGAGGTGAAATATTATGTCTGCAACTTAATTTCAAATAGTTGAGTAAAGATATTCATTTACCAGTATTCTTCTGAATTTTTTTAGAAGCACAGTATTCTGCAGACACATATAGAATGAGATAGAAGTTTGAACCAGTTTTTCATATTAGCCAAACTGGGGCTGGTCGTATAAAACCAGAGTGAAGAGGGTGGGGAAGAGTAAATTTCTGGCAGAGTATGAAGAAGAGCTGGACAATAACAGAAGTTTTAAAGTATCTTAGTGTAAGATTCCAGGATTTTTGGTTAAAGTGAAGAAAAAAGGTGTAGGGGGAAGAAGAAGAAAGGAGATAAAATTTTATAGACTCACATCCTGGGTGAGTATATTACAAACTTAATTGGTTTATTTCATGTAATCCTTATAAACAAAAATACACATCGTGTTGTGGTTCAACTGGTAAGTTGTGTCCAACTTTTAGCAACCCCATAGACTGTAGCATGCCAGGCTTCCCTATCCTTCACAATCTCCTGCAGTTTGCTCAAGTTCATGTGCACTGAGTCAGTGATGCTATCCAACCATCTCATCCTCTGCCACTCACTTCTCTTACCCTCAGTCTTTCCCAGTATCAGGGTCTTTCCAATGAGTTGGATCTTCACATCACATGGCCAAAGTACTGGAGCTTCAGCATCAATCCTTCCAACGAATATTCAGGGGTGATTTCCTTTAGGATTGACTGGTTTGATTTCCTTGCAGTCCAAAGAGATCTCAAAAGGCTTCTCCAGCACCACAATTTGGAAGCAATGATTTTTCAGTGCTCAGCCTTCTATATGATCCAACTCTCACATCAGTACATGACTACTGGAAAAAACATAGCTTTGACTATATGGACCTTTCTCGCAAAGTGACGTCTGCTTTTTAATATGTTATCTGGGTTTGTCATAGCTTTTCTTCCAAGGAGCAAACATCTTTTAATTTCATAGCTGCAGTCACCATCTGCAGTGATTTTGGAGCCCAAGAAAATAAAGTCTGTCGCTGCTTTCATTTTTTCCTCTTCCATTTCCCATGAAGTGATGGAACTGGATGCCATGATCTTAGTTTTTCGAATGTTGAGTTTCAAGCCAGTTTTTTCACTGCTTTTCACCTCTTTCACCCTCATCAAGAGGCTCTATTTCCTCTTCACTTTCTACCATTAGAGTAGTATCATCTGCATATCTAAGGTTGTTGATATTTTTCCCAGCAATCTGGATTCCAGCTTTTGATTCATCTAGCCTGGTATATCACTTGATGTACTCTGCAT
Source organism: Giraffa tippelskirchi (assembly GCF_054371585.1). Taxonomy (NCBI): domain Eukaryota; kingdom Metazoa; phylum Chordata; class Mammalia; order Artiodactyla; family Giraffidae; genus Giraffa; species Giraffa tippelskirchi. The sequence continues at coordinate 85,236,129 of NC_137285.1, read as the reverse complement.
AGAAGTTAAATAAGCAGGGTGACAACATACAGCCTTGTCATACTCCTTTCCCAATCTGGAACCAGCCTGTGTATGGTTTTAACTGTTGCTTCTTGACCTGCACACAGGTTCTCAGGAGACAGGCAAGATGGTCTGGTATTCCCATGTCTTTAAGAATTTTCCACAGTTTGTTGTGATCCACACAGTCAAAGGCTTTAGAGTAGTCAATGAAGCAGTAGTAGATACTTTACCCTTGCAAGGGAATACCCAGTATTCCCTTGCTTTCTCTATGATCCAGCAAATGTTGGCTATTTGATCTCTGGTTCCTTAGCCTTTTCTAAATCCAGCTTGTATAGATGGAAATTCTCAGTTCACATACTGCTGTATCCTAGCTCAAAGAATTCTGAGTATAAATTTGCTAGCATGTGAAAGTGAGTGCAATTGTATAGTAGTTTGAACGTTCCTTGGCACTGCTTTCTTTGGCATTGGTATGAAAACTGATTATTCCAGTCCTGTGGCCACTGCTGAGTTTTTTAAATTTGCTGACACATTGAGTGCAGCACTTTAACAGCACCATCTTTTAGGATTTGAAATAGCTTAGCTGGAATTCCACCACCTGGACTAGCTTTGTTCATAGGAGTGCTTCCTAAGGCCCACTTGACTTCGGATTCCAGGATGTCTGCCTCTAGGTGAGTGACCACATCATCATGGTTATCCGGGTCATTAAGACCTCTTCTGTGTATTCTTCTGTGTATTCTTCTGTGTATTCTTGTCACTTTTTCTTAAAACCTTTTCTGTTAAGTCCTTACTGTTTCTGTCCTTTATGGTGTCAATCCTTGCATGAAATGTTCCCTTGAAACCTCCAATTTTCTTGAAGAGATCTCTAGTCTTTCCCATACTATTCTTTTCCTCTATTGCTTTGTATTGTTCATTGAAGAAGGCCTTCTTATCTCTCCTTGCGGTTCTCTGGAACACTACATTCAGCTGAATATATCTTTCCCTTTCTCAATTGCTTTTGCTTTTCTTCTTTCCTCAGCTATCTGTAAAGCCTCCTAAGACAATCAGTCTGCCTTCTTGCATTTCTTCTTCTTTGGGATGGTTTTGGTCACCACCTCCTGTACAATGTTATGAATCTCCACCCACACTTCTTCAGGTACTCTCTCAGATCTAATCCCTTATATCTATTTGCACTTTCACTGTATAATCACAAGGGATTTAAGTCACAACTGAATGCTCTAGTGTTTTTCCCTACTTTCTTCAATTTTAGCCTGAATTTTGCAATAAGGAGCTCATGATCTGAGCCACAGTCAGCTCCAGGTGTTGTTTTGGCTGACTGTATACAGACCGTAACCAAGTACTGCATTTTGCAATCTCAAGAAATGACCGAATGATCTCTGTTCGTTTCCAAGGCAAACCATTCAAAATCACAGTAATCCATGTCTATGCCCCAACCACTCATTTGAAGAAGCTGAAGTTGAACGGTTTTATGATGACCTACAAGACCTTCTGGAACTAACACCAAAAAAAGATGGCCTTTTCATCATAGGGGACTGGAATGCAAAAGTAGAAAGTCAAGAGATACCTGGAGTAACAGACAAGTTTGGCCTTGAAGTACAAAATGAAACAGGGCAAAGGCTAACAGAGTTTTGCCTAGAGAACACACTGGTCACAGCAAACACCCCCTTCCAACAACATAAGAGACAGGGTTGAGACTGCACCCAAGTACTCCATTGTAAGGGCTTCCCTGGCGGCTCAGACAGTGAAGAGTCTGCCTGCAGTAGAGGTTTGATCCCTGGGTCAGGAAAATCCCCTGGAGAAGGAAATGGCAACCCACACCGGTATCCTTGCCTGGAAAATCCCATGGGCGCAGGAGCCTGGCAGGCTACAGTCCATGCGGCCACAAAGAATCGGACGTGACTAAGCGACGTCACTTTCTTTCTTTCACTGCATTTTGGACTCTTGTTGACTTGGGGGCTACTCCTTATTGAAAAATTCAGACTTAAATTGAAGAAAGTAGGGAAAACCACTGGACCATTAAGGTATGACCTGAATCAAATCCTTTACGATTATATAGTAGAAGTGACAAATAGATTCAAGGGATTAGATCTGCTAGAGAGAGTGCAGAAAGAATTATGGGTGAAGGTTCATGACACTGTACAGAAGGAAGTGATCAAGACCATCCCCAAGGAAAATAAATGCAAAAAGGCAAAAAGGTTGTCTGAGGAGGCCTTACAGAGAGTTAGGAAATGAAGAGAAGCGAAAGGAAAAGGACAAAAGGAAAGGTATATCCATCTGAATGCAGAGTTCCACAGCAAAAAAAAAAAAAAAAAAGGAGTGATAACAAAGCCTTCCTCAGTAATGAATGCAAAGAAATAGAGGAGAACAATTGAACACGAAATATTGGAGATCTCTTCAAGAAAGTTAGATACCAAGGAACATTTCATGGAAAGATGGGCACAATAAAGGACAGAAATGGTATGGACCTAACAGAAGCAGAAGGTATTAAGAGGGGGTAAGAATACATAGAACTATACAAAAACAATCTTAATGACCCAGAACAGAGAACTTCCAGATGTTCAAGCTGGATTCAGAAAATACAGAGGAAGGAGAGATCAAATTGCCAAAATCCACTGTATCATCAAAAAGGCAAGAGAGTTCCAGAAAAACATCTACTTCTGCTTTATTGACCACACCAAAACCTTTGACTGTGTGGATTACAACAAACTGTGGAAAATTTTGAAAGGGATGGGAATACCAGACCACCTGATCTGCCTCCTGAGAAATCTGTATGCAGGTCAAGAAGCAACAGTTAGAACTGGACATGGAACAGTGGTCTGGTTCCAAATTGGGAAAGGAGTACATCAAGGTTGTATATTGTCACCCTGCTTATTTACCTTATATGCAGAGTACATCATGAGAAATGCTGAATAGGATGAAGCACAAGCTGGAATCAAGATTGCAGGGAGAAATATCAATAACCTCAGATATGCAGATGATACCACCCTTATGGCAGAAAGTGAAGAAGGACTAAAGAACCTCTTGATGAAATTGAAAGAGGAGAGTGACAAAGCTGGCTTAAAACTCAACATTCAGAAAACTAAGATCATGGCATCTGGTCCCATCACTTCATGGCAAATAGATGAGGAAACAACAGAAAGAGTGACAGACTTTATTTTCTTGGGCTCCAAAATCACTGCAGATGGTGATTGCAGCCATGAAATTAAAAGACACTTACTTCTTGGAAGAAAAGCTATGACCAACCTAGACAGCATATTAAAAAGCAGAGACATCTCTTTGCTGACAAAGGCCCATCTAGTCAAAGCTATGGTTTTTCCAGTGGTCATGATGGATGTGAGAGTTGGACTATAAGGAAAGCTCAGCATCGAAGAATTGATGCTTTTGAATTGTGGTGTTGGAGAAGACTCTTGAGAGTCCCTTGGACTGCAAGGAGATTCATCCAGTCCATCCTAAAGGAAATCAGTCCTGAATATTCATTGGAAGGACTGATGATGAAGCTGAAGCTACAATACTTTGGCCACCTGATGCAAAGAACTGACTCATTGGAAAAGACCCTGATGGTGGGAAATACTGAAAGCAGGAGGAGAAGGGGGGGGGTGGTAATAGAGGATGAGATGGTTGGATGGCATCACTGACTCGATGGACGTTTTGAGCAAGCTCTGGAAATTGGTGATGGACAGGAAAGCCTGGTGTGCTGCAGTCCAAAGTGAAAGTGAAAGTCACTCAGTCATGCCCGACTCTTTGCAACCCCATGGACTATACAGTCCATGGAATTCTCCAGGCCAGAATATTGGAGTGGATAGCCTTTCCTTTCTCCAGGGGCTCTTCCTAACCCCGGGATTGAACCAAAGTCTCCTGCATGGCAGGCAGATTCTTTATCAGCTGAGACACCAAGGGAGCATGCTGCAACCCACTGGGTCGCAAAGTGTTGGACACGACTGAGGGACTGAACTGAACTGAACTCAAAGCAGATTATTACCCAAATTTTTCTTCTGTTTCTTTTAGAAAGTCACTTCATGTCTGCTTCTTCCTAAAATTAAATCTACGTATTCTTGATGGAGGTGTTAAACAACTAGAAACAATCCAGTGGAGGAATGTGACTGTTAAATGGGAGGCTGCAAGTCACCAAAGTTTGTCCAGGACATTCATTGAAGCTGCAAGTTAGAATGAGCTGGATGAGTACAGTGAGTCAAGAAGTGAAATTAGAATGGAAAGAGCCAGTGGCCAACACCCTGGGAGCTGACTTGGATTGTCTGAGCAGACTATAAGGTGAGAGCTGCCCTAGTCAACTGAGAATCGTGGTAGAGAGGAAGGACAGAGTGTAAAGGGGCTCAGATCCTGAAGAGCCTTGGAGACCACTGTAAGAGCTTCGATTTTTCTCTGTAAGGAAATAGTGCCACTGCAGAGTTTTGATCAGAGGACTGACGTGATGTGGCTTAAATTTTAACAGTATCACTTTGGCTTCTAGGTTGAGTATAAAACCAGCAGGACAAGGAAAGACATGAGATCAGTTAAGAAGCTGTTTCGATAAATCCAAAGGAGAAAAAATGTGACTTGAAACCAAGTGGTCAGTGGAGATGGTGACAAGAGATCAGATTTTGGATATAATCCAAAAAAGGAACTAAGCAGTTTATAGAATCTAACCAGTGACATTCCAATATTTCATTTTTTAAAGGCCTCAATGCTACTATTCAAAATTGCTTATTCTTTCTTCTCTTCATCTCTTTTAAATTAAAATTCTTTCTGACAGTGGATCAGTTTTCATCCATTCTTCTCGAGGCTAGTTCTATGCTCTCTTTATAAACAAAATGATGCCTCTGGATCTGTTCTGAAGTCTCTCCTAACTATCCACATATCTTTTAAGTTTTAAAACACTGAATTTTATGCAGCATTCAACTAGCAACACCTGGGACTTCTAATTATCTATTTAGAAAACCCATATGCATGTAGAGGTGGTAAGGGACTACATGCTTCCCTGGTGGCTCAAATGGTCAAGAATCTCCTTGCAATGCAAGAGACACAGGTTTGATCCCTAGGTCGGGAAGATCCCCTGGAGAAGGGAAAGGCAACCCACTCCAGTATTCTTACCTGGAAAATTCCAAAGACAGAGCCTGGCAGGCTACAGTCCGTGAGTCACAAACAGCCAGATACAGCTGAGCAACACACACACATTCACATGGGATTACATACAAAGTTTTAAAAAATCCACACAATTACTTAACCTTAAGAAAATTTCACATACTACTAAAACTGTTTAAGATATCTATATACAAAACATGAAAAACAATATAAACTCTATGTAAACAAGGTCATTTAAATCATTGCATTGACACTACTCTGATGCAAGATTATTACTGTTTATACACATGTAAATGTTTCTTTCCCTCATATTTCTGTAACTGTTTTTTCTCTTGAGTATAGTAATACTGAATTTATCACTGTTCAACTTCATTATTTCGTTCAGATTTCTGTTTAGACATATCTGTGACTTAAGACTCTGTTAAAATCTCTGGAGTCACTTTGGTCTCACCTTCAACTAGCGTTGTAAAAAATTGTATGCTCAATTAATTAGCATTTTCCTACACTTTAATCAGGTATAGACACCCAAATATATGACTATACTACTGCCAGATTTTTAAGAATTTTATGATAAATCTCCTAACTGTTACTATGGTGGTGGGTGTCCTACTTCAAATAGTGCAAATGGTGTGGTCAGTTTATGCAGTCTGGAGGAACCAGCTCTATCACTAACTGGCTGAGTGACTTTAGCAAGTTGCCTTCTGTCCCTGTCTCAATTCTTGCCTCTGCAGAGAGATGGTAATAACTCCTCAAAGAATTCCCATTTGAGAATTAAAGGAGATAATGAAAACAGTACCGCGTTTCTACTACTGTGCCTGGTATAGAATAAAGATACACAAAGTCTTCACCCTTTCTCCCTTTCCCCTCAGTTTTTAGAACTATTCCTGGAGAAGAGAGTATTCTTTGTAGAGACAACTGCCCATCTGCCTTCTACACTTATAACTTCACTGCCTCAGGGAATGAAAAGTAGTTTCTCAGCAAAAGTAAAGGCCCTAGATCTAGATCAAATAGTATTTTAAATAATCTTAGAACTGCCCTCTTGGCATAAGTTTTTGCCCATCTCCACTTTTGCTTTTATAGTTTTCTTCTCAAAACCAAAGCGGGTCTTGGTACCTCCCAAATTAAAGACTATAGCTCTCCTCTGACTAAAGCAGAAAAAAAGTTGAGCAGGTCATTGAAATGCAGATTTCTGAGTCCTTTTCCTAGACATTTTGGTTTAGCATATCTGGGTTGAGGCTCAAAAATCCGAATTTAATCCAGTACTCCAGGTGACTCCCAGCAGAAAGGATTGAAGACCAAAACAGGAGGAGCACTGTCTTAGGAAACAAAATCCACAGAGTAAATTAGGAGCTAAGTTTTAGACTGAATAGTTCGAGATGTTCAGTAGTCATCTGTGAAGATATCAGGTTGACAGCTGGATATATGAGTCTAGAGTTCAGCGGAAAAGACTGGGTTGGAGATAAAAAGGTGGATGTGATCAGGATATGGATGATTTATCTAAAGTCATGAGCCCAGACAGCTCTAAGGAATTAGTTTAAAAACAGAAAGGAAAGTGAAACTCACTCAGTTGTGTTTGAGGACTCTTTGAGGCCTTTGACTCTTTGAGGCCCCATGGACTGTAGCCTGCCAGGCTCCTCTGTCCATGGGATTCTCTAGGCAAGAACTGGAGTGGGTTGCTATGCCCTTTCCCAGAGGATCTTCCTGACCCAGGGATCAAACCTGGGTCTTCCGCATTGCAGACAGATTCTTTATTGTCTGAGCCAAATTTAAAAACAGAAAGGAAGGGGTCCAAATACAAAGCACTGGGTTCTCCAACTTTAAAAGCTAAAGGGGAAGAGGAGACTAACAGGAGCTAGTGAGGAAAATCAAGAGTGTCTTGTCCTGAAAGCCAAGTGAAGAAAGCATTTCTAGGAAGGTGGGGTGATCAACTGTCAAATGCCACCAACAGATCAAGTAAGATGGGACTAAGAATTGCCGGCCAGATTTTGCAACGTGGTAATCTTGACAAGGGCTTCCCGGGTAGCTCAAACGGCAAACCATCTGCCTGCAATGCTGGAGACCTGGGTTTGATCCCTGGGTCAGGAAGATCCCCTGGAGAAGGGAATGGCAACCCACTCCAGTATTCTTGTCTGAAGAACTCCACGGACAGAGGAGTCTGGCAGGCTACAGTCCACGGGGTTGCAAAGAGTCAGATACGACTGAGCGACTGACAGGTTCACTCTCATTTTCAATCTTGACAAGAGAAGTTCTGGTGAAGTGAGTGGAAGAGACAAAGACCAATTGGATTAGGCTTAAGAAACAAAGGGAGAAAAAAATTTATTGGAGGAGTTGGCTGCAAAATTAGTAGAGAAATTAGTAGATTGTTACCTGAAGGATTAGAAAATCAACAGAAATATTTTGGTTTTATTTTTAAGATGGGAGAAATAATAGCATGTTTACATGCTGATAATAAGGCTCAATTAGAGAGAAAAATAATAATTTGGGCAGGGGAAAAATTTCTGGAGCCTGCCCATCAGTCAATGGAAGACTGGACCTAGTGCACAAGGGCCGAAGGCTGTCCCTGTGGAGGACCACAGATCCCCGGTAACAGGAGGAAAGGTCAGTTATGTGTCAGAGGCCACGGGTGTACGTGTGGTGGTAGCATTTTCTGGAAGTGTTTTCAGAACGTTAGGAAGCACAGCTGAAAGTGAGGATGGGAGAGTGTTGGAAGGTTGAGAAGAAGGAGGAAGAGAGTCATCCAGAAACCATGTACAATGAAAGGACTGTTTGCAGGACAGATTATTTAGTCATAATATTCAGTTTCCAATTCTACCTATCAATTATGCAAAGTCCCCCCTCTCCCTGCCTGAAATTTAGCTAGCAAATTTTTACCCTCCCTGATGTAAACTAGTTTTCATTACAAACAATTAAGACAAAGAGACATTATATAATGGATAAGAAGAGACGTAATGGATAAGATAGACGGTTCTCTGGGTTCCAGTCTCAGTTTTGCCATTTATTCATTATTGGCCTGTGAAAGTGATTTAACCACTTTGCGTTTCATGTAATACATACAGCCAAGTTCTTGGCATGTAACAAGTGTTACATAAATGCCTCCATTGTTGTTTAGTCATTAAGTCACGTCAGATTCTTTTGTGACCCCATGGACTGAGCCCACCAGGTTCCTCTGTCCATGGGATTTCCAAAGCAAGAACACTGCAGTGGGTTGCCATTTCCTTCTCCAGGGGATCTTCCTGACCCAGGGATCAAACCCACATCTCACTCTGGGAGGCAGGTTCTTTACCACTGAACCATCAGGGAAGCCCAAAAATGCCTCTATTACTACTACATATAACAACCATCGACACTCTGGAAAAATTTTTTAATAAGTAGAAAATTCTATTTCCAAGTGTATACAGTTATGAAACCTTATATCTATAATGTACTCATAATGCCTTCACAATAAAATCATATAAGAGAATCATCTACAGACAAATGTTTTTCAAAACGCCCTTTAGATTGCAGCGAAGTCTTGCAAAAGGGAGAGACTTCCATTCTTCTATCAAAACACTGTCTTTAAATTGAAAGGGCAGACGAAGTGCCCCTTCTGCTAAGCAGCGTACTACTGAGACACTTGTCATCACAGGAAAGATCAGCACTTTAGGATACATATACTTTTATACAGGAAAATATGTAGCTTGTTTTTAAATCCTACAATTCCTTTAAAATATTGTGCAGTGAGAAAACCATTGTGTGGTAAAAGATTTTTGTTGTCATGCTTCATTAGATTGCAAAGTACCATTATGACTCTTCTGTATCTTAAGGGCCTTGTGTTAAAAATCAGTCACAGTAATGACACTTTGCAGAGGTTTACTTAAAATTTCCACTTGTTTGTTTGCTTCAATGTCTAGCTTGCCTATGAAGGAAGCAGTAAATGAATTTCCTATATGAGGCTACCTGTAACCTTAACCTGGATTTGTTTTTTAATATCACAGTAAAAATCCTATCAGGAGTTTATGCAGTCTTTCCATAAAACATTCTTTTAGTAAAAAAGGCAATTACTATTGAGACTCCATCTTTGCTTTACTGACTCATCAAAAATACTTTTTCTGTATATTTCATTATTGAAATAGAACCTAACAATCAGTAAAATCCCATCATAAAGCAACTGATGATCATGAGATAATGTTAACTACAATAAACTCTCTCAAACAGCTTCTGTCCTCCACCAGCTCCTGTTCTGAAAATCAAGAGGAGAGTAAGACTGGGCAGAGAAAGGGCAGGCAACCTCATCAACCTTTGTATGTGCTAGCACCCCTAGGTAGACCAACAAAATGGGAACTAACCACCAGGAGATTTCCTGCACTCTCTGTGCACGAGATCCAGAATCTCTTCCTCTGGTGTAAAGCCACTGGTTTTAAACCACTGGTTTAAGCGCGCTGTAAAACGACAACTGAGACTATGTGGGTTTGGACTGCGCTGTGGACTACTTGAGATTCAATTCATCAGGCTGTGCAAGCCTGCCCCAGTCATTTCATTAGCCTCGAGTAACACAACCACAAATTGTACTGAATTGAATTTGTTGGTGACTACGTTTTGGCCGTAAGTCACTGTAATACAAACCAAGATGTGAAACTGCGTTCTTTCACTTGTCTCAGGAGCCTGCCATGCTGCAGTCCATGGGGTCACAGAGTCGAACACAATAATAAACCTCAACACTATATTTTTCTGATATTTATTTATTTAGATCTTGAGCAGTGTTTTCTATCTTTCAAAAGTATTTGCTGAATGCATTTTATCTGGCCATCCAGTTATTCTACATTTATTTTTTGTTTTGTTTCAGATGTAGTATTTCAGTCACTTATTCTATCATAGGAAGAATAGCAAAAACCTGTGGTTTTTCCTCAGAAACCCTCAAAGGAGGTTTCTAAACATTTTTCATTAGGTTAAATCCAATTTGTGAATGACTAAATTGAGTATCACATGACCTTAATTTAAACCTTGTTAAAAAATTGTACAGGTTTGTCCTCAGGTTCAGAGGACTAAATTTTAAATGTCTAATTTACAATAATGGTTTCACATAGTTATTGGCCAACATCTCTAGTGAAATATATTCCTAAAGCAAGGTTCATTTCTTATGATAATGTATATAAATTCGTATTTCAAACTGTCATCTTGGTAAATTCTAATTGTTTTGATCGCCTGACATGCCTGATTACACTGTCTAGAGCTCTGTATCACAGGAACTATTACTAGAGGTAGGAGGAATTCCAGCCCTGACATTTTTCTTGTTCACTATGCTTAATTAATCGGGATTATCTTTAATCTGTGGTTTCACTGCAGATCTAACTAAGCTGCAATACTTCGCTATATCCTAAACCCGAATTAAGGGGGGAGTTTGCATTCACCAACACGTCTGTAACATATAACTGAGGCACTTCCATTAGGAGGTCTTGTGCTTCCAAAGCCTCTGATGTATACTTTGAAAGAGTGTGCCAGGACAGATACCATTGATATCAAAATTCATTTCTTATTTTTGTATAATAATAGATGTAAATTATAATAATTCTTTCACATATGTCAATGCACAGGCCCTGGGGTGGGTACACCATGTTGGAAAATGGGTGGTATAGTATGTTTGGGGAGAAATGGCTCTCTCCAGCCATAGGAAGTGCTCGTGGCTCATTATGCTACAGTCCTTTCTTTCTGGGTTTCTCGCCACCTGTACTGACGTCATCACCTCCCTTCATTTCCCCAAAGCAACAGGAAGGCACAGTGATCATGTAAAGTGAAAGTTCACTTAAGATTGCAGGGGAGCTGGAGCTAATGAGAACACAAGGCAGTAAATAACGCCACATTTGTTGCCAGACGTCACCATTCCTACGGATTTATCAAATATCCCCATGTAACAGGAAATTTCTCACAGGCATTTATTTCTCTTTGTACCCTAGACCTTTATTTTGCTGTTAGGGGCTCTTTTGCCTACCTCTTGCACCAGCTGACAGTCCTCTGATATTACACTAGGTCAAAGTATAAGTTCAGCTCTTCACACATTCATCTCCTCCAACCCCAAGTTTGCTCTGGACTGACTTTAGCATAAAGGAACATTCGCTAAAGTGCTCTGCTTAATGAAAGATCAACCATCGTGGTCTCTATTGTTAACCACACGAATGCTACCACAAGCTTTGAAATTATAACGATTTTTAAAAATTGAATATTTTTATTTAACGCTTATGTAAGATTCACACTGCTCCCCTCTGCTCCCAGTCACTAAACACCAGAGTTAGCTGCCCATTATCTTATGCTTCCACAATTTGTTGTTCAAATGTACCCTAAATATTACTATATTTAATAATTACGTACTTCTAGTTCTTTTTCCCTAGGCTACAAACTTGACTTACTCATTTCTGAGTTGCAATATCTACTGTAAATTCTGGCTCAAAGAAGTCACTGAATACATGTTTTTGTTTATAAATGAATAAATGAACAAACACGTGGATTTATAGACCAGAATGTCTCAATTCTCAGAGGTTATACTATGCACAAAAAATTACATTATTTCAAGAACCTGGTGAGTACATTAAGTAGCATACAATACATACAATTTGAAATTAAACTACATCTCATAATCAATATATCAGCTCCACAGATGTTCTCTCTGACTCAAAGGCATCTACTGACAGTGAAAGTTGCTCAGTCGTGTCCAAATTTTTGTGATCCCATGGGCTACACAGTCCATGGAATTCTTCAGACCAGAATACTGGAGAAGGTTCCCTTCTCAAGGGGATCTTCCCAACGCATCACCTGAACCCACATTGCAGGTGGATTCTTCACCAGCTGAGCTACAAGGGAAACCCATCAGGGAGATAAGACAACCTCATAACTAAGTATAATATAGAATGTGGTTTGTCCGACTCTTGTGATCCCATGAACTGTAGCCTGCCAGGTCTCTCTGTCCATGGAATTCTCCAGCCAAGAATACTGGAGTGGGTTGCCATTTCCTTCTCCAGGAGATCTTCCTGACCCAGGAACTGAACTCAGGTCTCCCGCATTGCAGGCAGACGCTTTACCAACTGAGCTACGTGGAAAGCCCTCAAAGGCATCTAAACTCCATTCAAATCCATTTTGCATGGTGTTCTTAGGATATTCTTCTCTAAACACTACTTTCAACATTACTCTTTTATTTAATTAAATAATCAAGTACATCTTCTTTCTCTAGGTCAAAGTTCCTCTATCTACATTTTTTTCTCCCAAATTTCTTCTGAAACTTTGGTTACCCTACTAATCTTGGCTCCTATCTACCCAGTGAACACATTTTTCTGGGCCACCATCCTGGCCCAGATCCTTAATGCATCCTTTCCAGTCTGTTCTCATGGGTTTGGAGCTTCCTGCCTCAATCCTCTCTGGACACTGCAAACATATTACATTTCCTAAGCAACGTACTGGAATGCATCACCACAGTGCTCAAAACATTTTAAGGGCATCTCATTCTCTACGCAGTTAACTGCCAAACATCACATTTTGTCATCCCGCATGTTTTCAACCTTCCGTTTAATAATACTTTTCACCATTCCTCTATGGCACCTAACTTTTGGGGGGAGTGTCATTGATCCCTCTGAAAATCTCCCTTTGAAAATCTCATGAGAGCAATACCCCAGGAAAAAACCATCAAGTTGTTATATACATAAGGATAAAAGATTTGTGGATCCCTGACCATGTTCCATGCTTTAGCCAAACTGTGCTTCTGCTCCTACTTTTTGTTTATAAAAGCCATTATGACAACTCCTGCTGTCAAGATCCTGCATTCTCAGCACTCCATCCAATGTGCTATCTTCCCCACAAAAATACATTTTGGTCTCCCTAATTCCATATGATCTTTTTTCCCTTTGAAATCCAAACCACATTCTATATTATACTTAGTTATGAGGCTGTCATCTCCCTGATGAAATTAAAAACTCTATGAGGTTAGGTATTGCAGCTCACTTATCTGTTGTAGCCTTCTGTAGAATCCAGCATGGTAGTAAAAGTATAGTGCTAGTCGCTCAGTTGTGTCCGACGCTCTGTGACCCCATGGACTGTAGCCCACCAGGCTACCCTGTCCATGGGATTCTCCAGGCAAGAACACTGGAGTGGGTATAAGAAGAATATCAATAATTGTTCAATAAATATTCATTATAATTTTCAGATGTTCAGTCATGTCTGACTCTTTGTGACCCATGGATTGTAGCCCACCAGGCTCCTCTGTCCATGGCATTCTCCAGGCAAGAAGACTGGAACAGGTTCCTACTCCAGGGGATCTTCCTGACCCAGGGATCAAACCTGAGTCTCTTGCGTCTCCTGTACTAGCAGGTGGACTCTCTGCCACTGTGCCACCTGCGGAGCCCTCCATACTACACTTTTCTTAACCAAAAGGCTGAGAAGTGATTTTCAGGGCTGCTACGCTGCAAAACTGTGGACACTGTGTTCAACAAATTTATGAGTTTGTTTCTTTGTACATGTCCAGATCTCTTTACCAAAACCTTTTGAGGATATATTTCAGAATTCAGAATTATTTAGATTTTAGATAGTTGATATAGAGCAACACTTTGTAATAAAACACATTAATATTTATGCAGGAAAATGTATGAATATTCATATAGCCTATAAAATATGAATGTGGGTTAGGTTCTGCTGTCAAGTGAATTCAGGTCAGGTCAAATCAGGTATTACTGACAAGGGACTACAATGAAAGCTTTGCTTGCATGTCTTTCTGCATACCGACATTGTGATGAGGCCTTGTGGGCCTCTGTCGGTTCCTGGCTCTGCAGTCAGACTCAGTTCCTTGATTCATGCTGCAGGGTGACCTCAGGCTTTGCTCCTGAGTCTTTCTGCTGTGTCAGCCTTTGCTAGTTTCATTCAACTCCCTCAGGTGCCCAACTTCCTCGGGTGCTTCCTTGGGTGCCTGGGTGAAAGGGGCTGCACGCTGCCATCAGCTACAGCTCACACTAGGCAGAGCTAGTGTGGAGCGAAGTCAGACAGGAGGCTGACATGCAACAGTGGCGTCTTCAGGACATTTTTGCTTAAAGAACAAAATATGTCATCATATCATATCCCAGCAGTAAGCAGCTTGGTGTACTTCTTCTCAGATAGTTTTCTATACACAGTAATATCAAATGGGTGAAATTATTTTTACCCCAAATGATATTGTTACTTTTTCTTCACAATATATTTAAGATGCTTTCTCATACCTGAAATATAGACAGCTAGCTCACTCTTTTAAAATGCCACAGTGTATTTTATTGCAAGAGTGTGTTATAATTTCTTAACCTATAAACAGACATTCCAACTGTTTTCATTTTCTCAGTATTGCAAATAATGTAGTACTCAACATCTACCTGGAGGTATTTTTACACATTTCTAGAGTTCTTTTAAGGATGAGTTCCTAGAAGTAGAATTGTTGGGCCAAAGTAATGAATACTTTTAATAGATAATATCAAATTGCTCTCCAACTTTCAAAAGGTCATTATTCATGGTTTTATCAATATAATTTTTGGCATGCCCATTACTTTAATCAGTAATAATTATTAGTACACTGAGCATTTTTCATACATCTAGACTATGTTTTATAAATTGCTCTCATACCTATTGCTTGTTTTTCTTTTTGGCTTTTCATCTTTTTTCCTTTGTAACAACAAAAGTTTGAAAAAATATTCTGTACCTTAGCAATAACACCCTTTTGATTTATACATGTGTTACAAATAGCTTTCCTATCCGTCCTTTCACATTTTTTTCCTTACAGAAAAAGTTTCAAATTCATTTATGTAGCAAAATTGACCATATTTGAGTTTGAATTCTGAACTTCATGTAATAAAAGAAAGCTTTGCCATTCCAATATTATAAATATATACCTCCATCTTTTCTTTCCATGTTTTTTAATCTTTTTTTTCCTTAAAAAAAAAACAAAAAAAAAACTTAAAACTCTTGACCCACCTAAAATTTTTCTTTGGCACAGTGAGCCAGTAGTTCCACGACTATTTACTGAATAACCCAGCTAAAATGGAAGCCTCTTAATTCCTACTCTTTATTCTATTGTGAATAAATCCTACTATTTCCCATAAGTCATCTTTTCTAACTATTACAAGACAAAATAAACAAGCTCTTCCACCATAACCTACTAGTTTTGGTAATCTTAACTTGTGAGTCTCTGCTTAGACACTAAAAAGTGGGGATAAGAAGAGAGAGAATGAATCCACAGCATTTAGCATGGTTTCTGTCCTAAAGGCAGTCAGTAATGACGGATACTGGTAGGTTCTCCCCTGATGTACTTCAGCACTTCATCTGCATCACAGAATGTAGTCAGGCACTAAACTGTCAGCTGCCTGCAAGTTCCTTGAAATCAAGGACTGTACCTTCTCCTGGAGGGGTCCCCGACCGCTGGGCCTTGGATCGGTAGTGGTCAGTGGGCTGTTAGGAACCAGGCTGCACCGCAGGAGGTGAGTGGCAGATGAGAGAGCGAAGCTTTATCTGTAGTTACAGTAGCTCTCCATCTCTCACATTACTGCCTGAGCTCTCTCTCCTGTCAGATCAGCAGAGGCAATAGAGTCTCATAGGAAAACAAACCCTACTGAGCTTGAATCATCCTGAAACCATCCTCCCATCCTGCGCCCAGTCCATGGAAAAATTGTCTTGCACGAAACTGCTCTCTGGTACCAAAATGGGTTGGAGGATGCTGTTCTACTGTACAGGCCACAAGGATCCAGGAAAGGGTTACAGCATGAACTCCAGGAACTGAGCTCTGCCCCACTTCTCACCAACTGGACGAACCTTATCTGTACAATGCAGAAGACAGAACCTGCCTGAGAGGACTGTTCTGAGGGTTAAATAAGCTAGCACATGTAGCTTATGAGCAGTGCCTAAATTTAATAAACACTAAATAAATAATAACCACTATTTTTACACTTTAATCTTTATTTGTTGTTGTTGTTGAGCTGCTAAGTCATGTGCAACTCTTTGCCATGTAGCCTGACAGGCTCCTCAATCCATGAGATTTCCCAGGCAAGAATACTGGAGTGGGTTACCATTTCTTTCTCTAAGGGGGTCTTCCTGACCCAGGGATTGAATCTGCATCTCCTGCTTGGCAGGCAGATTCTTTACCACTGAAGCCCTACAAATGTTATAGCACAATATTGAGCTCATGGTCCATAGTCAGTGCTTGCTTATTCTATTTCAAAAATAATTCATTATATTATACAAGAGAAAATAACATAGAAAGTATTTTTCCCGTAAGAAATAATGATTATTATTGGGTACTACACTTCAAAAAAAGTATTGTATGATTTTTTAAAATGTTACATAAAGTACATAAGCCCAACGCTGTAGCAGCAGTTGAGAATGAAACCAGAAATCTAAGTTAATTACATTAAAAAACTGAGCATGGAAAGTTACTTCTTTGCTTTGTAGAAGTCAAAGTAAAAAGGAAAACACAATAGACTAATAGAAGATACGAAGTATGCATTATGTAGTTTACTATATGAGGGTCATCCAGCAACTAGGAGACTGTGTCCATCTCCCTCCTACAAATCAGGTGGACAGAGAACATTACAGGAGCTTCCCCTGTGGCTCACTGGTAAAGAATCTGACTACAATGCAGGAGGCGTGGGTTCAATCCCTGGGTCAGGAAGATCCCCTGGAGAAGGGCATGGCAACCCACTCCTTTATTCTTGCCTGGAGAATCCCATGGACAGAGGAGCCTGGCAGGCTACAGTCCATGGGGTCGCAAAAAGTTGGGCACAACTGAGGTGACTAAGCAGCAACAGATTACAGAGGATGTGACTTTCTGATGTTTCAAATAAGGAAAAAGTTTAAAAATCCAGGGAAGTAAAAAATTTGTGTGCCTGTTTTGAGGTCTCTGTCTTAAGAGTCAACTATTTCAACCAGTCCTTTAAAGAAGTTATTAATGAGATATTTCCTGCAGTTTCTTTGTTTTGCTGACAAAAGATAGAGCTCCATAACTCAGATGTAATTTTCAGGTGACAATGTTGATATTCTCTTAAAATACTGAAGAGTTAGATTTGAAATCTTGACCAAATGTTCATCCTATCTTTGTACAGATGCCAAAAAGTTTTCAGCGAACAGTCAAGAAACTGTGTAGGATTGACTCAAGTACGTGAATAAACACTTGACTGAGGCCTAACAGTTTCCTGTCATAATGCAGTGGTGTTTAACAAACATGCTGGTAGAGAATTCTTTGTTCAAATAAAATCTTAAGTAGAAGAGTCAAACAAATAAACAGACAAAAGCAGGGCTGTTCTGCGCTAAGAAGGAATGGGACTAAGTTAAGGAGCCCAACTTGAAAACCGTTTCCCCATAAAGTATGTTTTGTCTGATAATTATAAAGTAATTAATGTATGCTCAAGTACAAAACAATCTGGAGAGACAGTATAGAAGGACACAAAGCGTAGAAGCTAGGCAGGTGCCCTGTGTTTGGCTGCTGGCCCCTACACTGTGTGGTAACCTTTCTGTATTCTCACCGGCAATATGAATAGTGAGAGTACCTCCACCTCAGGGGACTCTTAGAGGAGTTAAATGACTTAATACAGAAAGCACCTGGAATAGCACCTGATCACAATCAAGTGTAGTAAGGTATCTGTTAAATGACTAAGGCTCTTATACAGCAATAGGATATACTAGTGGAAAAAACCTGCAATCCTTGTAGATTTATCTAACTGAACCCTAGGGGGAATCATTTGTGGCTTTGGCATAACATATCAATGCATTCTTGTGTTCACTAATTTATCAACAGGGTTTTTGTTTTGCTTTCTTCTTCTTGGTTTTGTGTATGTCAAAGACATGGACTGCATACACATTCATTCACTTGTATTCCCAGCACAAGTAACTTTTAAATGCAGTAAGTATGCATCTGGAGTGAATAAATCAATGAATTAAATCATTTTAGCAGCATGAAGCAAGCTAACATTTAATTTATACAGATTTATCTTAGAGTATCAAAATACTTAATTATGGACCTCCCTGGTGGTTCAGTGTTTTAAAAAATCTGCCTACCAATGCAGGGGACATGTGTTCAATCCCTAGTCCAGGAAGATTCCACATGCCTCGAGGCAACTAAGTCCAAGGCCAGCTGCTGAGACTGTGCTCTAGAGCCTGTGCCCCTCAACAAGAGAAGCCACAGCAACGAGAAGCCCACGCACTGCAACGAAGAGTAGCCCCCACTTGCCATGAGAGAAAACTCTGGCGCAGCAATGAAGACCCAGCACAGCCAAAAAAAGAAAATAATTATATTCCAGAAAGAAGTCAAGTGTCAAAACGCTTACTCAAATAGTGGCAATGTCTTCATAACAGGCTTTTCATCTTATAAAGTATTATGTAATAGTTAAAAGAACGTTAGGGTTATATAGAAACATACCGAGCTTCCAATCATTTTTTCATGAAACAAATAAGATGAGGAGTGATACACAAATTATGATATATGATATCATTTGTGTATCAACATATCTAAAACAACATATTATACACACACATACACAAAAATGCAAAAAGCTAAGATAGAAGTGTAGAAAAATGGTAGGCAAGAACAGATTAGAGGCAGTTATAAAGAGAACTTAAGTCTCATTGGCAATGTCTTGATACTTTTTAAGGAGACTGTACTGTCGCATACTTGAGTACTTAAAGGACAACAATGCAAAGTCTGGAGGAAAAGCACTACCTGTTAGCATTAGCATGCATGTCTTCACACCAATACCTCCCCTTGTGTTTCTGCAGTAGGATTAAGATGCAGGTTCTGAAGGAGCAATAATAATTTGGGAATGCTACATAACCATATACTGGGCATATGTCACCAAATGCCATTGTTCTCACCATTTCTTTTTCAGTAAAGCAGAGGCTTACATCAATGGGTCATAGTGCAAAACTGTGCCTGAAGCCAGCTTACTCCTCATGCTAAATATTAACCTGAGGGACGTGCAGTTTAAGAATAAATTATCCAATTTATTATCTTTAATAATAGGATGTATTATTATTTACAGAGTTTAGAAGTAAAGTCCAGAGAATTACATGTTTATTTTTAGGGAAACAGGAAAACTGCCATAGTTCTCTGTGGATAGGATATTAAATAAGATTATTGGCAAACTGTCTTCTTAAAAGCCCAGATATAAGTCAAAGAAACTATTGGAGAAGGGAAGGTTGGATAATTTTGTGGACTAAAATAGATGTAAAAAGTAACATAGAGCTTCAAAAACAGGGAAAAAAGTTCATGAGTCTGTCAAACAAAAAAATTAACAAACAAAGCAGACCTCAAAGCAAGGAAAATTATTAGGAATAAAGAGGAGCATTACATCACGCTAAAGAGGCCAGTTTTCCAAGAAGACATAACAATTATTAATGCATATGCATCTGACATCAGATCATCAAAATCTGGTAAGGTAAAAATGACAGAAATGTAAGGAGAAATAGATGAGTCCACTATTTGTCAGCTACTTCAACACCTTTCTTGCAGAAATAGAGAGATCTAGCAAGAAGAAAATCAGAAAGGACAGAGTTGAAATCAACAATATCATCAATCAATTAGACATAATTGACATCGATAGACTACTGCATTTAACAGAAGCAGAATATACCTTCTTCTCAAGCTCACATAATATATTCATCAAGGTAAACCACATTCTAGGCCATAAAACACACCTTAACAAATTCAGAAAACAGAAATCATTCAATGTCTGTTCTTATACCACAAAGAAACTAAGCTAAAAATCATAACAGAAGGACAACTGGAAAATTTCAAAGTACATGGATATTTCAGTTCAGTTCAGTTCAGTCGCTCAGTCGTGTCTGACTCTTTGCGACCCCATGAATTGCAGCACGCCAGGCCTCCCTGTCCATCACCAACTCCCAGAGTTTACCCAAACCCATGTTCATCGAGTCAGTGATGCCATCCAACCATCTCATCCTCTGTCGTCCCCTTCTCCACCTGCCCCCAATCCTTCCCAGCATTAGTGTCTTTTCCAGTGAATCAACTCTTCGCATGAGGTGGCCAAAGTATTGGAGTTTCAGCTTCAACATCAGTCCTTCCAATGAACACTCAGGACTGATCTCCTTTAGGATGGACTGATTGGATCTCCTTGAAGGGAAATTTAACAACACACTTTTAAATAAAACATGATTTAAAGAAGAAATGTCAAGAGAAATTTAAACATATTTTGAACTAAATGAAAACACAAATATTAAAGGCATCAAAAGCAGTGCTTAGAGGGAATTTTTTAGCATTAAATATATTAGAAAATAAAATAGCATTAAATATTATATCAGAAAAGAAAAAAGGTCTAAAGTCAATCTTCTAAACTTTCACTTTATGAAACTAGAAAAAAGAGTAAATTATGCTAAATAAGTAGAAGAAAAATAATAAATTAGATCAGAAATCAATGAAATTGAAAAGAAGAAATAAATAAAGAGAACAAACAAAACCAAAAATTGGTTCTTTGAAAAGATCAATAAAATTAATAAGCCTCTAACCAGTATAGCTAACAAAAAAGAAGAGAAGGGATACAAATTACTAATATCTGAAATGAAAGAGGAGACTTCACTATAGATCCCGTGGACATGAGATGAATAATAAAGAACACTTTGAGCAACTCTATGCTTACAAACTTGATAACTCCAATGAAAAGGGATCAATGCTTTGAGAGCCATAATCTGCCAAATCTCACATACGAAGAAAGAGACAATCTGATCAGAACTTTATTAAGGGATCTGAATCAATAATTAGTAACTTTCCAAAACAGAAAGCACCATGCCCAGAAGGGTTCAATGATGAATTTTACCAAATATTTAAGGAAGAAATTATACCAATTCTCTACATTCTCTTTTAGGGATGAAAACAGAAAGAATGCCTCCTAATCATTCCATGAGGTCAGCATTATTTTAATACAAAACTAGACAAAGACATCACAGGAAAAGGAAACTATATACTAATATCTCTCATGAATATAGATGCAGAAAATCTCATAAATCTTAGCAAATCAAATCCAAAAAGAGTATAAAAATAACTGTACAGCATGACCAAATAGGATTTAATTCACATATGCAATACTGGTTCAACATTTGAAAATTAATGTGTTCCATTACATTAATAAGCTAAAAAAGAAAAATCACTTGATCACATCAACAGATGCAGGAAAAGTATTCAACAAAATTCAACACTCATTCGTGAAAAAAATCTCTTAGTGAACAAAGGAATAGAGAGGCACTTTCTCAACTTGATAAAAAAAAATCTACAAAAAACCTACAGCTAAGGTCATACTTAACGGTGAGAAACTAGATTTTCCATCAGGTCAGGAAAAATCAAAGATATCTAATCTCACCATTTATTTTCAGCACTGTAGTAGAAGTCCTACAAATCCAATAGGACAAAAAAAAAATAAAAAAGAAAATAAGATATACACTCATTGAGCAGGAAGAGATAACACTCATTGTTTGCAGATGCTATGTTCTTCTATGTAGAAAATCCAAAAAGGACTGGCAGAACAACTCCTGGAACTAATAAACAATTATAGCAAGGTCACAAGATACAAGACTAATATACAAAAGTCAGTTACTTTCCTATGTACCAGAAATGAACAAGTAGAACTTTAGATTAAAAATACAATACCATTTAATTAGCATCCCCAAATATGAAGTACTTAGGTATAAATATAACAAGCTATGTATAAAATTTATATGAGGAAAACCGTAGAACTCCAATAAATGAAATAAAAGAACTAAATAAATGGGGAGATAGTCCACGTTCAATAGATAGGAAGATTCATTACTGTAAAGATGTCAGTTCTTCCCAAAACAATCCACAGGTATAAGCCCAATCAAAATCCCAGAAGGCTATTTTATGGATATTAACACAATTATTCTAAAGTTTATATGGAGAGGCAAATGACTCAAGATAGGCAACACAATATTGAAGTTGGAGGATTGACACTACTTGACTTCAAGACTTACAGCAAAGCAACAATAATCAAGATATTGTGAAAGAACAGACAAATATATCAATTGAACAGAATAGAAAGCCTAAAAACAGAACCACATAAATACAGCCATGGAGAAGGCAATGGCAACCCACTCCAGTACTCTTGCCTGGTAAATCCCATGGACAGAGGAGCCATGGGTAGGCTGCAGTCCATGGGGTCGCTAAGAGTCAGACACGACTGAGTGACTTCACTTTCACTTTTCACCTTCATGCATTGGAGAAGGAAATGGCAACCCACTCCAGTGCTCTTGCCTGGAGCATCCAAGGGATGGGGGAGCCTGGTGGGCTGCCATCTATGGGGTCGCATAGAGTCAGACACGACTGAAGCGACTTAGCAGCAGCAGCAGCAAATACAGTCAACTTATCTCTAATAAAATAGAAATTAGGAGGGGGTGGTCCTAAGATGGCAGAGGAATAGGACGGGAAGATCACTTTCTCCTCCACAAACTCATCAAAAGTTCATTTTAATGCTGAGCAACTTCCACAGAACAACTTCTGAATGCTGGCAGAGGATAACACACCAGGCACCCAGAAAGGCAGCCTATTCTCTTCAAAAGGAGGTAGGACAAAATATAAAATACAAAAAGAGAGATAAAAGAGTTAGGGATGGAGACCCATCCTGGGGAGGGAGTCGTGAAGGAGGAGAAGTTTCCAAGCACCAGGAAACCCTCTCACAGGCAGGTCTTTGAAGAGTTTTGGAATCTTAGAGGGCAACATAACTGGGAGGAAAAAAAAAAAGGCACAGAATACGCACCTAACTGCAACTGCCAGTGGAGAAGTAGCCCAGACGCTTGCGGCCACCACCAGCCAGTGGCAGCTGGACAGGGAGGTGCAGGCTGCATGCTTAGGGTAAGGACTGGGCCTGAATGCCCTGAGGACAATCTGAGGGTGCTAACGTGAGACAGTAGCCCAAACTGTGGGATAGCCAGAGAGAGAGAAAAGAAAAAGGGAGAGAGAACTTTCCAGTGAAAATCTCTAACCAAGGCACAGCCTGGCCTCTTCACAGAACAAAGGATTGAGCGACACCAAAGGAGAGCTAGCCAGCTGCAGACCGGCCCCTCCCCTCGCTGGAGGCAGAGAGGCAGGCAGCCGACAGCCAGAGCCAGAAGGCAAGGGGCAATCTCAGTCCCAGAGACGCATCCTCCCCCAAACTGTGAGCAAGCTCCCAGTTGCTAACCAAGACTTCCTGGGATACTGGACTGTTGACATCTGCCAGGAGGGTTGCAGCCAGAGATCAGCTCCCCAGAGGAGACACACGGCACACCTGGAACTGGGGAGGTGATTAAGATGCATTGCCCACCTGGGATAGTGTGCTTGCCAAGCATCTGGTCGCCTGAGCTGCTCAGACCTGGGAAGGGCACAAAACACAGGCCCAACCAAGTCTGTGCCCTTATGGAGTACCCAAGAACCTGAACCTGAGTGGCTTAGACTTGGGAAGTACACGAAATGCAGAGCCCGCTTTGGACAGTGCCCCTGCAGAGCACTCTGGGCCTGAGCAGTGTAGACCAGGAAAGCACACATGCTGTGAGCTGGGGCAAACCCAATGTGGTCCATACACTGCGAGCATTCCCCACACATGCCAGCAATACTTGTTTGCTGTGTTCCTCCCTCCCCACAGCACAATTAAACAAGTGAGCCTAAATAAGTGACCACCTTCACCCCCTTGTGTAAGGGCTGAAATTAGACACTGAAGAGACTTGCAAACAGAGGAAGTCAAAATAAACAAGAAGAGGGAACCGCTTTGGAAGTGACAGGTGCTGTCAGTTTAAAACCCTGTAGTTAACATTGACTAAGTACTGGAGGCAGCCTATAGACCTTGAGAACAAGTGCAAGCTGGAACAAGGAACTATCTGAAACTGAACTGACCCCACACTAACCACAACAGCTCCAGAGAAATTCCTAGATATATTTTTACTATTATCATTTTTTATTTTTTAAGTTCTTTATTACTGCTTTACTTTTCATTTTTATAACCTATTACCTTGCAAAAAAAGATGAAAATCTATTTTTAAAGCAAATTTCATAAAAATATTTTTTGTAATTTTTTTGATTGATTTTGTTTTGTATTTTTATATCTATTTTTGAGAGTCTAACCTCTACTCTAGATTTTTAATCTTTGCTTTTAGGTATTTGTTATCAATTTTGTACCTTTAAGAATCTAATCTTCATTATCCATTTTCACTTAGGGGTGTGATTACTGGCTTGATTGCACTCTACCCTTTTGACTCTCCCTTTTTTCCCCCAGCTCACCTCTATTTCCTCCCTCCACCTTCTGTTTTCTGCTTAACTCTGTGAATCTCTCTGGGTGTTCTGGGCTGTGGAGAACACTTAGGGAACTGATTACTGGCTAGATTGGTCTCTCCTCTTTTGACTCCCCCTCTTCTCCTCCTGGTCACCTCTATCTCCCTCCTCCCTCTTCTCTTCTCTATGTAACTCTGTGAACCTCTCTGGGTGTCCCTCACTGTGGAGGATCTCTTCACCATTAACCTAGATGTTTTATCATCTGTGCTGTATGGATGGAAAGGCCTTGCGGCTACTGCAAGAATAAGGCTGAAAGCCAGAGGCAGGAGGCTTAAATCCAAAAGTTGAGAACACTAGAAAATTCCTGACTCCAGGGAATGTTAATTGACAAGCTCATCCAAAAGCCTCCATACCTACACTGAAACCAACCTCCACCCAAGAGCCGACAAGTTCCAGAGCAAGACATACCACATTAATTCTCCAGCAAAGCAGGAACACAGCCCTGAGCATTAAAATACAGGCTGCCCAAAGTCACACCAAACCTACAGATACCCCAAAACTCACTACTGGACACTTCATTGCACTTCAGAGAGAAGAGATCCAGCTCCACCCACCAGAACACCAGTGCAAGCTTCCCTAACCAGGAAACCCTGACAAACCACTAGTTGAACCCCACCCACAGGGAGCAACCTCCACAATAAAGAGGAATCACAAACTTCCAGCCTACAGAAAGGCCACCCCAAACACAAGAATCTAAAGAAATGAAAAGGCAGAGACATATTCAGCAAGTAGAGGACCATGATAAATGCAAACCAAACCAAACAAAAGAGGAGGAACTAGGGAGTCTATCTGAAAAAGAATTCAGAATAATAATAGTAAAGATGATACAAAATCTTGAGAACAAAATGGAGTTACAGATAAATAGACTAGAGACAAGGATTGAGAAGATGCAAAAAATGTTTAACAAGGACCTAGAAGAAATAAAAAAGTCAATTGATAATGAATAATGCAATAACTGAGATCAAAAGCACTCTGGAAGGAGCCAAAAGTAGAATAACTGAGGCAGAAGATAGGAATAAGTGAGGTGGAAGATACAATAGTGGAAATAAATGAAGCACAGAGGAAAAAAGAAAAAGAATTAAAAGAAATGAGGAAAACCTCACAGAGACTTCTGGGACAATATTAAATGCCCCAACATTTGAATCATAGGAGTCCCAGAAGAAGAAGACAAATAGAAGGGGTATGAGAAAATACTTGAGGAGATAATAGTTGAAAACTTCCCTAAAATGGGGAAGGAAATGGCCACCCAAGTCCAAGAAACCCAGAGAGTCCCAAACAGGATAAACCCAAGGCAAAACACCCGAACACACGTAGTCATCAAATTAACAAAGATCAAACACAAAGAGAAAATATTAAAAACAGCAAGAGAAAAGCAACAACTAACACACAAGGGGATTCCTTGTGTGTTAACACACAGTTAACACTAACACACAGCTGATCTTTCAACAGAAACTCTTCAGGCCAGAAGGGAATGGCAGGACATACTTAGAGTGATGAAAGAGAAAAACCTACAACCCAGATTACTGTACCCAGCAAGGATCTCATTCAAATGTGAAGGAGAAACCAAAAGCTTTACAGACAAGCAAAAGCTGAGAGAATTCAGCACCACCAAACCAGCTCTTCAACAAATGCTAAAGGATATTCTCTAGACAGGAAACATAGAAACAGTTTATAAACTCGAACCCAAAACAATAAAGTAAGCGGCAATGGGATCATACTTATCAATAATTACCTTAAAAGTAAATGGGTTGAATGCCCAAACCAAAAGACAAAGACTGACTGAATGGATAGAAAAACAAGATATGTCGTCTACAAGAGACCCACCTCAAAACGATGGACACATACAGGCTGAAAAAAGATATTTCATGCAAATGGAGATGAAAATAAAGCAGGAGCCGCAATACTCATATCAGATAAAATAGACTTTGAAATAAAGGCTGTGAAACGAGACAAAGAAGGACACTACATAATGATCAAAGGATCAATCTAAGAAGAAGATATAACAATTATAAATATATATGCACCCAACATAGAAGCACCACAATATGTAAGGCAAATGCTAACAAGTATGAAAGGGGAAATTAACAGTAACATAATTATAGTGGGAGACTTTAATACCCCACTCACACCTATGGATAGATCAACCAAACAGAAAATTAGCAATGAAACACAAACTTTAAATGATACAATGGACCATTAGACCTAATTGATATCTATAGAACATTTAACCCCAAAACAATGAGTTTCACCTTTTTCTCAAGTACACATGGAACCTTCTCCTGGATAGAGCACATCCTGGGCCATAAATCTAGCCTTGGTAAATTCAAAACAACTGAAATCATTCCAAGCATCTTTTCTGATCACAATGCGCTAAGATTAGATGTCAACTACAGGAAAAAAAAATATTAAAAATACAAACGTATGGAGGCTAAACAATATGCTTATAAATAACAAACAAATCACAGAAGAAATCAAAAAAGAAATCAAAATACACAAAGAAACAAATGAAAATGAAAACACAACAACCCAAACCCTATGGGATTCAATAAAAGCGGTGCTAAGGCGAAGGTTCATAGCAATATAGGCTTATCTCAAGAAACAAGAGAAAAATAAACTAAATAACCTAAATTTACAACTAAAGCAAGGAAGAAATGAAGAAGCTCAGGGTAAGTAGAAGGAAAGAAATCATAAAGATTAGGGAAGAAATAAATGAAAAAGAAACAAAGGAGATTATAGCAAAAATCAACAAAACTAAAAGCTGGTCCTTTGAGGAGATAACTAAAATAGACAAACCATTAGCCAGACTCATCAAGAAAAAAAGGGAGAAGAATCAAATCAACAAAATTAGAAATGAAAATGGAGAAATCACAACAGATAACAGAGAAATACAAAGGATCATAAAAGACTACTATCAGCAACTCAGTTCAGTTCAGTCACTCAGTCGTGTCTGACTCTTTGCAACCCCATGAATTGCAGCACGCCAGGCCTCTCTGTCCATCACCAACTCCCGGAGTTTACCCAAACTCATGTCCATCGAGTCGGTGATGCCATCCAACCATCTCATCCTCTGTTGTCCCCTTCTCCTCTTGCCCCCAATCCTACCCAGCATTAGGGTCTTTTCAATGAGTCAACTCTTCGCATGAGGTGGCCAAAGTATTGGAGTTTCAGCTTCAACATCAGTCCTTCCAAGCAACACCCAGGACTGATCTCCTTTAGGATGGATTGATTGGATCTCCTTGCTGTCCAAGGGACTCTCAAGAGTCTTCTCCAACACCACAGTTCAAAAGCATCAATTCTGCGGCACTCAGCTTTCTTCACCGTCCAACTCTCACATCCATACATGACCACTGGAAAAACCACAGCCTTAACTAGATGGACTTTTGTTGGCAAAGTAATGTCTCTGCTTTTAAGTATACTATCTAGGTTGGCCATAACCCTCCTTCCAAGGAGTAAGCGTCTTTTAATTTCACGGCTGCAATCACCATCAGCAGTGATTTTGGAGCCCCAAAAAATAAAGTCTGACACTGTTTCCACTGTTTACCCATCTATTTCCCATGAAATGATGGGACCAGATGCCATGATTTTAGTTTTCTGAACGTTGAGCTTCAAGCCAACTTTTTCACTCTCCTCTTTCACTTTCATCAAGAGGCTCTTTAGTTCTTCTTCACTTTCTGCCATAAGGGTGGTGTCATCTGCAACTGGTATGCCAATAAATTGGACAACTTGGAAGAAATGGACGAATTCTTAGGTAAGTATAACCTTCCAAAACTGAACCAGGAAGAAATAGAAAATCTTAACAGACCCATCACAAACACAGAAATAGAAACTGTAATAAAAAATCTTCCAACAAATAAAAGCCCAGGATCAGATGGCTTCACAGGTACATTCTACCAAAAATTTAGAGAAGAGCTAACACCTATCCTCAAACTGTTCCATAAAATTGCAGAGGAAAGTAAACTGAAAAACTCATTCTATGTGGCCATCATCACCCTAATACCCAAACCAGACAAAGATGCCACAAAAATATAAAACTACTGGCCAGTATCAGTGATGAACACAGATGCAAGTCCTCAACAAAATTCTAGCAAACAGAATCCAACAACATATTAAACAGATTATACATCATGATCAAGTGGGCTTTATTCCAGAGATGCAAGGATTCTTCAATACTCGCAAATCAATCAATGTGATACACTACATGAAAAAACTGAAAGATAAAAATTATATGATTATCTCAATAGATGCAGAGAAAGCCTTTGACAAAATTCAACATCCATTTATGATAAAAACCCTCCAGAAAGCTGGAATAGAAGGAACATACCTCAACATAAGAAAAGCTATATATGACAAACCCACAGAAAACATTATCCTCAATGGTGAAAAATTGAAAGAATTTCCCCTAATGTCAGAAACAAGGCAAGGGTGCCCATTCTCACCACTACTATTCAACATACTTTCGGAAGATTTATCCACAGCAATCAGAGAAGAAAAAGAAATAAAAGGAATCCAGATTGGAAAGGAAGAAGTAAAACTCTCACTGTTTGCAGATTGACATGATCCTCTACATAGAAAACCCTAAGGACTCCACCAGAAAATTACTAGAGCTAATCAGTGAATATAGTAAAGTTGCAGGATATAAAATTAATACACAGAAATACCTTGTATTCATATACACAAACAATGAGAAAACAGAGAGAGAAATTAAGGAAACAATTCCATTCACCATTGCAACAAAAAGAATAAAATACTTAGGAATATATCTACTTAAAGAAACAAAAGACCTATATATAGAAAACTATAAAATACTGATGAAAAATCAAAGATGACACACATAGATGGATAAATATACTGTGTTCATGGATCAGAAGAATAAATATAGTGAAAATGAGTATACTACCCAAAGCAATCTATAGATTCAATGCAATCCCTATCAAGCTACCAATGGTATTTTTCAGAGAACTATAACAAATAATTTCACAATCTGCATGGAAATACAAAAAAATCTCAAATAGCCAAAGCAATCTTGAAAAAGAAGAATGGAACTGGAGGAATCAACCTGCCTGACTTCAGACTATACTACAAAGCCACAGTCATCAAGACAGTATGGTACTGGCAAGAGACAGAAATATAGATCGATGAAACAAAATAGAAAGCCCAGCAATAAATCCACGCACCTATGGACACCTTATTTTTGACAAAGGAGGCAAGAACATACAATGGAGAAAAGAGAATCTCTTTAACAAGTGGTGCTGGGAAAACTGGTCAACCACTTGTAAAAGAATGAAACTAGAACACTTTCTAACACCATACACAAAAATAAACTCAAAATGGATTAAAGATCTAAACATAAGACCAGAAACTATAAAATTCCTAGAGGAAAACACAGGCAAAACACTCTCCGACATAAATCACAGCAGGATCCTCTATGACCCACCTCCCAGAATATTGGAAATAAAAGCAAAAATAAACAAATGGGACCTAATTAAACTTAAAAGCTTTTGCACAATGAAGGAAACTATAAGCAAGGTGAAAAGACAGCTTTCAGAATGGAGAAAATAATAGAAAATGAAGCAACTGACAAAGAATTAATCTCAAAAATATACAAGCAGCTCATGCAGCTTAATACCAGAAAAATAAATGACCCGATCAAAAAATGGGCCAAAGAACTAAACAGACATTTCTCCAAAGAAGACATACAGATGGCTAACAAACACATGAAAAGATGTTCAACATCATTCAGTATCAGAGAAATGCAAATCAAAACCACAATGAGGTACCATCTCACACCAGTCAGAATGGCTGCTAGCAAAAAGTCTGCAAACAATAAATGCTGGAGAGGGTGTGGAGAAAAGGGAACCCTCCTACACTAGTACAGTCACTATGGAGAAAAGTGTGGAGATTCCTTAAAAAACTGGAAACAGAACTGCCATACAGCCCAGCAATCCCACTGCTGGGCATACACACTGAGGAAACCAGAATTGAAAGAGACATGTGTACCCCAATGTTCATCGCAGCACTGTTTATAATAGCCAGGACATGGAAGCAACCTAGATGCCCATCAGCAGATGAATGGATAAGGAAACTGTGGTACATATACACAATGGAATATTACTCAGCCATTAAAAAGAATGCATTTGAATCAGTTTTAATGAGGTGGATGAAACTGGAGCCTATTTTACAGAGTGAAGTAAGTCAGAAAAAAAAAACATCAATACAGTATATTATCACATATATATGGAATTTAGAAAGATGGTAATGATGACCCTATATGCAAGACAGAAGAGACACAGAGATAAAGAACAGACTTTTGGACTCTGTGGGAGAAGGCGAGGGTGGAATGATTTGAGAGAACAGCATTGAAACATGTATATTATCATATGTGAAATAGATTGCTAGTCCAGGTTCAATGCATGAGGCAGGGTGCTCAGGGCTGGAGCACTGGGATGATCCAGAGGGATGGGATGGGGAGGGTAGGGGAGGGGGGTTCAGGATGGGGAACACATGTACACCCATGGCTGATTCATGTGAATGTATGGCAAAAACCACTGCAGTATTGTAGAGTAATTAGCCTCCAATTAAAATAAATCAATTCAAAAAATAAAAGAGAAATGGTACTACAATAGAAAAAAGACAGTCTCTTCACAAATAGTACTAGAACATCCCTTGACATCCATATGCAAAAAAATCAATCTTGACACAGACATTACACCTTTTACAAAAATCTACTCAAAATGGATCAGAGAACTAAACATAAAATGCAAAACTATAAAACTACTAAAAGATAACCTAGGAGAAATTCCACATAACCTTGAGTTTAATGACATTTTTCAGATATAATACCAAAGTCATAATCCATGAAAGAAAGAATTGAGAAACCATATTTCATTAAAAATGAATTTGTCTACTATGTAAAAGACACTACCAAAAGAACAAAAAGACAGAGTGGGAAAAAATATTTGCAAAATACCTGTTGGATAAAGGTCTGTTATCCAAAACTCAAACAAACAAAAATAATCACAAAAATCCTTTTAAAACTCAACAGAAAGAAAACCCAATTAAAAAATGGGCCAAAAACTGTAATAAACACATCACCAAAGAAAATATATAGACGTTAAATAAGCATATGAAAATATACTTCACATAATATGTCATCAGGGAAATTTAAGTCAAAACAACACCTGTTATAATGGAGACAATCTGAAGCGCTAGAAGCACAAATGCTGGCAAGGACATGGAACAAGACAAACTCTCAATTACTGCCAGTGGGAATGTAAAATGATACAGCCACTTTGGAAGACAATTTGGTGGTTTCTTCTAGAACCAAACCTACTCTTACCACACAACCAAGCCACTGCACTCCTTGGCATTTGCCGTGCTGCTGTTGTTTAATTGCTAAGCCATGTCCAGCTCTTTCGCGACCCCTTGGACTGCAGCCTGCCAGACTCCCCTGACCATGGGATTTCCCAGGCAAGCTGCCTGGAGCGGGCTGCCATTTCCTTCTCCAGGGGATCTTTCTGACTCAGGGATCAAACCCACAACTTCTGCTTTGGTAGGCGAGTTCTATACCACTGAACCACCAGGAAAGCCTGGTATTTGCCCTGAGGAGTTGAAAACTGATGGTCACACAAATACTTGCAGACAAATCTTTAGAGCAGCTTTATTCATAATTGCCAAAACCTGGAAGCAACCAAGGTGTCTTTCAGTAGGTGAATGGATAAACAAACTGTGGTATATTCAGACAATGGAATGTTATTCTGCACTAAAAAGAAATGAACTTTTCACATGGAGGAAGCTTCAATGCATATTGCTAAGGGAAAAAGCTAATCTGAAAAGGCTTCCTACTGTATGATTCCAACTATATGACATTCTGGAAAAGGCAAAACTATGGGGACAATATAAATATTGTGGTTGACAGGAGTTGGGGATGAGGAAGGGATGAATAGGAAGAACACAGAGGATTTGGGGAGGCAGTGAAAATACTCTGTATGAAACTCTAACCATGGATATATGCCACCATACATTTGTCCAAATCCACTCAATGGTACAAAACCAAGAGTGAACCCTAATGTAAACTATGGACTTTCAGCGATTAGGATGTGTTGATGCAGATTTATCAGCTGCAACAAATATACTACTCTGGTGGAGGATTTTGATAATCAGAGAAGCTATGCATGTGCAATCACAGGAGGTACATGGGAAATCTCGGTACCTTCCTCTCAATTTTGCTATAAACCTAAAACTGTTCTTCAAAACAATCTTTTACAAATTTGAATGTTCATCATTTCTGCTTTAGAAGTCATACCATGGAGAACGATGCTACCACATCAGTTTTCATTTTTAGACTATGATGCCAACTCCACTCAACTTCAGAAAGAAATATGCTACTCTTAAAAATACTTCATTTCTGTTCCATTTCCTCTGTGGTCTGCTTACGACGTGCTCAGACGCTCAGTTGTGTCTGACTTTTTGTGACCCCATGGATTGCAGCCTGCAAGGCTCCTCTATCCATGGGATTCTCCTGGCAAGAATACTGGAGTGGGTTGCCATTTCCTCCTCCAGGGGATCTCCCCAACCAAGAGATGGAACCCATGTCTCTTACGTCTCCTGCATTGGCAGGTGAATACTTTACCACTAGGACCACCTGGGAAGCCTGATTATGAGGGTGTCTTTCTAATTCTAAAGACTTCCCCGTCATCCCCAGCATCTGTCAGATGGGCCAAGTGACTAGTTGTCCAGGCATAACTCATTAATATAACTTGTTAAATGCATGCTAACTGATAGAATATCCCTTTCCTCCACTACGCTAAAAACTTCACTAGTGCTGCAGCCAGTTAGGTCTGCCCTGTTTTACTTTTCTTTCTGTTTTTTTAATAAATTTATTTATTTTAGTTGGAGGCTAATTACTTTACAATATTGTAGTGGTTTTTGCCATACATTGACATGAATCAGCCATGGGTTTACTTTTCAACCAGCACCTAGTATAGTTCCCAGCATACAGCAGGTGCTCAATAAGTACTCGGTTAATTAATGCAAAAACAAAAATTAGCTGAACATAGAGTATATTATGCTAAATGAAATAATCCAGACAGAGACAAATACCAGCGGTATCATTTACATGTGGAATTAAAAAATAAGTTGAATTTACAGAAACACAGAACAGAGAAGTGGTTACCAGGGGCTGGAGGGTGGGGGGAGACAGGGAGAGATTGGTAAAAGGATACAAACCTTCACGTATAAGGTGAATAAGGTCTGAGGATCTAATGTATGACACCGTGACTACAATTGATTATATTGTGTAACATTATATAACTGAAATTTGCCAAGAGAGTAGAACTTAAATGTCCTTGCCAAAAAAAAAGGCAAATACGTGAGGTATGTTAAAAAACTTGATGGGGAGGACTTCTTTCACCATGTACCTATAATATCAAATCATTACAGGGTATATACTTTAAATATCTTACAGTTTTATTTGTCACTTATATCTCAATTAAGATAGAAAAATGAGGCATAACGTAATATAATTAAAAAATCCATCAACACCTACTTAACCTAGTGTCTTCTAAACACTATGTTTCAACTATATTAACAATATTTCCCAACCCTATTCCATCAAATGTATTCACTACAAATGCTGTCACAGTGTAAAATACGCAAAGAATAAGAGCTTGGCATCATTTGTTCTGACTGGTTCGTTTAGCAAACAATTACATATGGAATGTTTAGTATTCCTAGGATTGAGTGAGTCCCAGTGCATAGTGAGGTAAGCCAGTGAGAAATTATCTTTTCCTTCTTAACACAAGGCCTGCATTTATAGGACTGGCAGGTCATTATGACTTCTCCTTGAAAGGCATTAAGGCAATTTCTGACCACTTCCTGGTTCACTCCCACTATTGGCGAAGGAATGCAATGGGCTGTTCAAGCAACTATTTTTTGGCTAATATTTTCTTTTTTGTTTTTTCGGCTTAAGAGGTCATTTCTCTCCTCCGCATACTCCTACTTCCTGAGGGGTGTCTTTTTTTCTCTGCCTCTTCTCTTTTCTGTCTCATACCAAGGGAAATCCAGTTTTCCTGAGTAACTTCTCCATACGCATTATTGTCTCCCACTTCTAACCTGGAGGAGAGGTGGGGAAACTGGCTCTCGGCTCCTGAATGTCTCTTTTCACTGCAGCCCTAAATGTGCTGTTCGTATCATCCATCCGTTTACATTACACACTTTCAATCACCCTTGTTATTGCATTCTCCTTTAGGATTCCCTGCTACCTTCTTCTTAGATGTTCTCTCACTTGGCTCCCATTTTTTCTTCCAACCCTCTATTGTTTCTTTGTGAAGCTGAAACTGAATTTCCTATTATGAGAAAGAAAAGTGTAATGGTGGAGGTCTTAGATTCTGGGGTCACACACCTTGGACTTGAATCCTATTCCACTGTTTCTTGTGATTTAAGGCAATTTACAAAGGCAGTTTCCTCATTTATAAACTGAAAGTGATGACAATGTCTACACTATATGGCTTAAAAGGGTCAAGACCAATACATTTAAATAGTCACAGGCACACAGAAAGCCCTCCTGAAAGCCATTATCATCATTATCCTTGGTATTTAATATTCATATTGATGACTATGCCTTTCAATTTCTGGACATACTGGCATCCACACATAGTTCTACCCTGAAGTTGTTCATCACACAGCCCTATTTTACTCTAAGATTTCATACCAGGTATTTCTCTTCAATTACAAATATTCTTCTACTCATCTTTCTCGCTCTTGAAAACTCAAAGAACCTTCTATTTTCTTGCCTTAAATGACTGATACAAGCAAACACTGGCAATCAAACTTCTTAACCTTTTACTCTAATAATTTCCTAATATGGATCTTCAAGTCTTAGTCTAATCTTAATCTCATCAGTTTTCCTTGAATATATACACTTTACAAGCTCTTCTCAATGTCCAGAGATCAATAATTTTACTTGTCATTTAACAGCCAAATGATTTATCAACTTTTATCTTGTGCTCCTCTTAGTAAACAATGTTGAGTAAAGGTACTTCATTTCTATCACTCAAAATTAAAACAGAACCATGCCAAAGGTAGTGGTCCAAAAATGCTTTGTCATTGCAAATTTGAGAAGACATCTTTTATGTTTAGGATTCTATTCTGATAATAATGATGTGAAAACATTTATATTTTAATTAGAGTATTCTTTGTCCTACATGCACTTTTGAAATAACTTTCAAGAATTAAGTAGCATTTGTCATATGCCTACTTTTGCATATCATCTCTGATTTATAAGCATTGCAATGAAAGAAAATCTAACCTATGTTTAACTAACAATCAGTTCAGTTCAGTCACTCAGTCAGCTACCAACTAATTGTATGCTCTTTAGAACTTGGATGTATGTCTTTAGGGCTTGTGTATCTATAGAAAGACAGAGTTGGGCTAGAATAAACTGGATTTTGGGGAACTCCAACAGGGTCATTCACTTAAGAATAAGACCAAGAAAACTGTAAGTATAAAGAATTTCACATTAATGCAGAGGAGAATGTTCAAGAAACCAGAATCAAAGTCAGATGGGAACAGTAACTTCAATTACCCCCTGGAGAGTCAACTCTTCCACACAAAGGGCTTCAAACTGTAACTATGATTAAATGATGTCAGTGGGAAGTTAAGACTACCCTCAGTCGTCCCATTTTCTCACATACCCTGTTGTCACAGCACCTCAACTAATTTAAAGTGCAATTAAAGCCCCCTGAAGTTTAATACATATGCTCAACATCAGTTAAATACATCCATCCTTCGTGGGGAACAATCACGTTCTAGAAATGCACAAGAGCAATTAACTTTTTTTGAAGCTTTAATTTCAGTAGGTGGGGGTGCATATACCATTAATAGATAGTTGAGAATCATTTTCATTAAAAGGGCATAATAATTATGAAGAATTATATGTTAGCAATCTATAGGGATAGTGAATTTTTTTGTTAAATATCTTTTGGGTTAATATTCTTTTAGCGTAAATGTGTATTTAATACACATGTCAACTCCTTTGAATGCTTCCTTAAGGTAAAAATTCCCCACTCCCTCCTTTCCTACTTATATGTAGAGGACTCTTGAAATCAGAAAACTCACAAACAGGAAGCAAAAAAGCAGACATTCAGATCTTTGGTCCCTTGTCTAGGTGTGATCTCAGAACTCCAGAAACAACCCTAAACTCATGTTCACTTGTTATAAAATATACTTATTGCTAGAATTAAAATGTGAAATGATGTCTAAGTGTATTTCTATCTTCAAATATAAATGTGCTTGGGTGCTTAGAGTTTAGTGTAGATAGAAAAGATGAAATTAAAACATATATTTTATAAAAGTTCAAATCTGAAATACATTATGCAATTAATCGAAAATCATTAGGCAAATATGTAATTTAGATGATCTTAAAAATATGAAAGCCTTACTTCAAGCAAAACATTTCTGCAGAAATTAAATTACTGTGGATTCCAAATTTTTCTTTTGCTTTAAACTGCACTAAACAAAAAGGGAACTTGAAACATTTTTTTCTATAATTACCATAATATAATTATTACATAAACATCATACAGGGAAAGGACATAATTATGAAGAAAATTTGTAACTGCATCATATATATGTACATATATAATTTTGATGACTTCTACCATTTTACTTTTGGAAGAAAATTTCAATTTAGTGTATCATATATAATATATTTGATAGAAATATAAAAATTTAATCAGAACAAAGTTGTTTCTCTAAAGTTAATAAACAATGTCAGCATGTTCCAAGATTCATATGCTTTTGTCTAATATTAAAAGTGTCAGTCAAATATTATGCAATTATAATATCCAACCACATTCAATACAGACTATTATAAATAAAAATGTATTGTTAAAATATCATCATATATTTTTAGTTATATGAGAATACCATCATTTCTTAGGAGAAGCAAGGGCTAATTAAGATCTGTAAAATATTAGATGGTGTCCATTTACAATTAAACCAACAAGAAAGGAGCCTACCTTCCATTGCCCTTTTAAAGAAGACCTTACAGCTTCCACAGGTGAGGACACCGTAATGACAGCCTGATGCTTCATCCCCGCAGATTAAGCAAATTTTCTGAGGTAATGACTCAAAGCTGTACTGCGGGCTCTGGCTGGCTTCTGAATCCGGCCTTGAAATGCAAAACAAAGTACTCAATTTATTTTTAGGTGCACCACTATCTAATACTAAAGTTTCCTTAACCCAGAATAGACAGAGTGAAAAGGTTTTTAAAAATTACAGCCATATATAAATACAGATCTGAAAAACATGGCAAACTGAACTTGGTATACTACCTGTTACTGGATTCATCAGACTTGCAAGTTATTAGCCTCTCATCAGGAGCACCAACAAAAGTAATAAATAATTATTATTTAATTTTATGTTCAGAAAAAAAAAAAACTTCCTGCAAAACTCATTGCAGAGAATCAATTTAGTCTTTTGACAAATTAAATGTTATAACCTTGTTGCACGGTGGGAAACAGTAAACGTGGTTTTGCTCTAAGAATACAATCATTTTAAAAACTCATCTCTGTAATTAAACAAGTACCCATGTTTGTCTTTTTAAAGCATTGTTGAATATATTGACACTGTTGACTATTCACAACACAAGATTCCAAATCCAGAGCACTTTTCTTTTTCTTTTTTTTTTTTTATTTCCATGACTCTCGTATGTAAGTTAAAATGTTTTTCAAAACTTGTATGCTAGAAGTTGTAGCGGACTTGGAACAATACTAGCCCACAGCGCGCTGCAGTGCTTTATGTTTAAAGCCATACTGTAAGCATATTACACATAAATTAATGTTAAACTAGAGATTCGGGTGAAAATGAAGCGCTAAGTGGCCAGACCCCTAGGATGGTTTTGCTTTGGGTTCTGGCCGGGCACCCAGCGCCACCCCGCCCGGGAGAACGATGCGTTACCGTCTCCTCTCCGGAACGCACGTTCTCGGTAACTGTCCTTCAAGGAAGAAAAGCATTTTATAAAACCCTGGACTCGCCGCACCCTTTCTGCTCGGCAGGGCTACGGCGGACCCAGAGTGACGCTGCACTTTTAGAACTCGCGGCTGGTTCGCCTTGGGACTGCGCAAATCTGGAAAGTTTAGCAACATATTGTCGAGGAGGCCCGCTCCAGAAACAGAATAATCTGGGCCCCCGCGGTGCCCTCCCCCCCCCCCCAAAATAAATGAGAAGAAGAGGTGAGGAAAAGAAAGCCAAGCTGCGCTGCGCCCCGCCCCGGCCACCCACCCCTGGCGGCCACTCGGGGGAACCGGAGCCGGGGGCCGGGGGCCGGGGGCCGGGGGCCGGGGGCGGCCGGACCGGTCCTCGCGCGCCGCGCCGGGCCCTCACCTCAGGTAGTTGAGATAGGGCTGGTAGACCTGCGGCAGGCCCTCCTTGAGCACCGCGGCCTGGTAGCCGAGCTGGGGGAGCCCGTTGAGGCCGAGCGGCGAGTAGAGCGCAGGGCTGGCCCCGGCGGCCGAAGTGGACGGCAGGTCCCGCGGCAGCAGGCAGGCGCCCGCGGCCGGAGCCTTGCAGGGCGGCGGCGCGAACGGGCCCGGCTGGGCCGGCGCGCCCTCCGCCTTGTACAGGACGCACTCCAGGGCGGACCCCGACGCCGACGCGGACGAGCCAGGGGCCCCCGCGGCGGTCGCGGGAGCCGCCACCTCCCCGGGCCTGGACGGCGGCGCCAGCGGGAAGTCCGCGAAGACGGCGGGGCTGGCCCCCGCCAGAAGGTAGGGCCGCGGGGAGCGCGCGGCGGCCTCGGCGCCCCCCTCCTCCTCCTCCTTGATCTTCAGGGCGGGCGGCTGCGGGTCCCCGTAGAGCGAGAACGCGTCGTCCTTGGGCTCGGCGTCGGGCGGGTACGCGCAGTCGGGGAAGTCGCCGACCGCGCCCGGTGCCGCGGAGGCGGAGGGCGAGCCCCGCGGCGGGGCGAAGGCGCCGGCGGCCCCGCCGTCATAGCTGTCGCCCTCCAGCAGCTGCCGGGTGCGGGCGGCCAGGAAGGCCGAGTTGAGCGGCAGGATGGGCACGTGGATGAAGTCCATCACCGCGGTGGCCAGCGGGGCGCGCCCGGGCGCGGCGGGCGCGTCATGCTCCGCCGGGGCGGCCCTGGGCCCCGAGTAGCGGGCATCTTCTTTGGGCACCGGGGCGACGCCTCCCGCGGGAGCGCCGGTCGCGGCTCCTCCCGCTGGCCGGGCTTTGCCCTTCAGGGGCGGCCCCGCGGAGCCCTCAGGCTCCGAGTCATCCTCCTCCAGCTCCACCACCGCGGGCTGAGGAGACGGCTTCGCCGCGGGTGCGGGCCATGGGTGGCTCGCGGCCGTCGGGGCCAGCAGCTGCCGGCACGGCGCCAGGCCCCGGGGCAGCACCTTCTGGCCGGCGGCCGCCCCCCCGGGGGTGTCGCCAGCCTTGCTCTCCGGGTGGCTCATGAGTCGGGGCAAGACCCCCTGGGCGGCAGGCACAGCCCGGGCGTCTTGGGCAAGCTCAGCGCCAAACAGGCACCAAGGGCTGGGGGCCTCGCAGGCGGGGGGTCTGGCGGGGCTCCGCTCAGGGCCGGGGGGCGCCAGCAGGGTGTCCAGGACGCTGTCCAGCAACCCGCTGTCCTTTTCTAGGGGTCTCGCAGCAGCGCCCTCTGCGGCTTCCCCTCTGGAATACGCCCCCTCCACGTCTGCCAGCGACTCTGGGTCCGGCGTCTTCCCGTCCAGGTCCTGAGCCTGACAGGGCCGAGGGAAGATCAGCCCGTCCAGGGAGAGGGGGAGGCCCGAGGCTGTGGGCGTTGGGCCCGAGGTCTCGCCTGCCTGGAAGGGGCCCGCGTCTGGGCGTCCCCGCAGAGGGGCTCCGACCTGGGTGGGCGAGGGCGCCGTGCCTGCCACGTGGGGAGCGCGGGGACCCTTCGCCTTCAGCTCAGTCATGACGCCCTGGGCTCCCCTTTTCTCCTCCCCTGTCTCTGGGGAGGGGGGGATAGCAGGAGGACGAGGGGGCGTCAGGAGGCTCGGGGCTGCGGGAGGAGAGATGGGAGTTGAATTTGGCCGGAGCGGACGGCAGAGAAGGGGGTGAACTCTCCACCTCCTGGGTGGGAAGGGGGCGGCCCCGATGGGCCTCCGCCCTCGCCCCGGGTCCGCAGGTTGGGGGCGGGGGGGGGCGGCAGTCACTCTGTCCCTGAGGCAGGTGGGGAGACCAGGCGACAGCGGTTTGGGGATCCCGTAGACCTCTCCAGGGGTGTTCCCCGGCTTCCTTCTGCGGACAGGCGACGCAGAGTACTCACAAACCGCGGGGCGCTCCCCAGGGCCGGCGGCTTAGCAAGCCCTGGACAGCGGCTGTGGCTCTTGACTTTTCCGCCCGCTCCAGCGCCGGGTTGCTCCCGGTCCCGGCCTGCGGTCCCCGTCCCTTCCCCCGGACACCCCGGAGCTGCGTCGGCCTCTCGGCGCAGCCCATCCTCAGGAGCGGCGCCGTCCCTGCCGGCTCCCGGTCGCTCGCCACGGGCATCTCCGCGGCGCTCACATCTCTTGGCAGTCCGCAAGCACTAAGCGCCCGGAGCTGCGGGGTCCGCTCCGATGCCACGTGAAGCGAAGCCTTCCGGAGCACGCTGCTCGCGCCGCGGGCCCTCGCACGCTCAGATACTACGAGGCTTCACTAGCAGACCCGCCCCCCGGCTTTCTCAGCACCCCGCCTCCCCGGCGGCAGGCCCCGCCCACGGCCCCGCCCCGCCCTGCGGAGGGGCCAGATCTGAAATTCCAAGCGCCAGCCTGAATTGACAGGTACTGTGGGATGAACTGCATAAGCACATTCGATTTTGTACTGCCAACTCAGTACCACTACCAACCTAACTGGAAAAGTGAATGGATTGTATCAGAAGTTGAATTCTCAGCATTTCAGATTTGTAAAGATTTTACACAGAGAACGGTATTTGGCTACGTCTATTATTTTTTTAGAATAAATATATCGAGGATGATTCTAAATAACATGAAAGAGATTTTTCTCTCTTGCTGCTAAGTCACTTCAGTCGTGTCCGACTCTGTGCGACCCCTTAGACGGCAGCGCACCAGGCTCCGCCGTCGCTGGGATTCTCTAGGCAAGAATACTGGAGTGGGTTGCCATTTCCTTCTCCAGTGCATGAAAGGGAAAAGTGAAAGTGAAGTTGCTCAGTCATGTCCGACTCTTAGCGACCCCATGGACTGTAGGCTACCAGGCTCCTCCGTCCATGGGATTTTCCAGGCAAGAGTACTGGAGTGGGGTGCCATTGCCTTCTCCGTTTCTCTCTTATGACTTCCATAAAAGTGAGTGCTTTCAAATGTCTCTCGCTGCAACCAACATGTCCTACTCCTCTTGAACCATCCTCAATGTGGCAGAGAAATTTGGGAGCGGGAGATAGCTGAGAACACTGATTTACCTGTACAAGTAGTTTGGATGCTGTGTGTTACACTTTGATTTGTCCTAAGGAATGCACTCCAGTTTTTAATAAATAGCTCTTCAAGGAAAGTTTCCTTTAGCTTCAGCTGACATCCTGTGCTACATCATAAATTCCTCAATAGAAATGTGGAATAGTACTTTTTCTCCCCTCAGCATTCTTATTCTTAAAAATAACTGAGTTTTTAAAGCAGATCACCTCTTCCTGAAGATAGAGTAGAGAGAAGGGGAATAGTGCAATACATTTGAGACACAGGGTTATAAGCTAATAAATAGTCTCTGTGCTGAACCCAAGACCGCTAGATATCCTTCCATCTCTTAAAGATACCATGTTCAAAAGTGAATTAATCAGTTGGAAAATTCCTGGAGTTCTATCTGTGCTGATGCCCCACTAGTTTTCTCAGCCTGGTATAGAGAATACAGCGGAAGACTCGTGGTATAGAGAATACACCGGAAGACTCCTGGGTGGGCAG
Organism: Giraffa tippelskirchi; assembly: GCF_054371585.1. NCBI lineage: Eukaryota > Metazoa > Chordata > Mammalia > Artiodactyla > Giraffidae > Giraffa > Giraffa tippelskirchi. The sequence continues at coordinate 85,193,859 of NC_137285.1, read as the reverse complement.
AGCTGGATGGAGGTAAGGAGTCTGGATCCCTGAATCACCTGGGGAGTGTCTACAGGAGTGAGAAGTAAATTTTATCATGTTAGGTCACTGGGAATCAATCGCTTGGGCCATTAGCTTACTCTGATTGACTAGTTTTAAATATGAAGGAGATAGGCAGGCAGAGGAGGGGTGAAGAGAACTCCAGGAAGCAGATATAATATGTTCACAGGACATCAACTAGAAGGACGTAATATGGGAATTGCAAGGAGGCCATTATGGATAGAGCATGGGGTAAATTGGGTAATGGAAGAGGATAAGGCCAGAGAAGTGAAATAATTTATTATTATTAATACTGTTACTGTTGTTTTTAGGCTTTCCTTTTTTTCCAGTTTCTTTTAAACTACTTAACATGCTTTACTGGCTATAATTCACATACCATCTGGTTCACCTCTCTTAAAGTATGCAATTCATTGGTTCTAAGCTTATGCACAGTTGTGTAACTATCACCACTATTAATTTTAGAACATTTACATCACCCCCAAAAGAAAGTCCATATTCATTAGCAGTCACTTCTCTTTTTCTCTTAAAACCTTTTCAGCAGTCCACTGAATCTACTTTCCTTCTCTGCATTTGCCTATTCTGGACATTTCATATAAATAGAATCATAGCATATGTGGTCTTTTTCGCTGGCTTCTTTCACATAGCGTGTGAAAGAAAGTTTCAAGGTTCAGTCACATGGTAGCACGTATCAGTACGTCACTCCTTTTTATTGCCAAGTAATATTTCATTCTATGCATATAATTTGATTTACTATAATATGATTTATGAATATGCTATGATTTTGATTATCTGTTTAAAAGTTGTTGGACATTTGGGCTGTTTCTGCTTGGAGGCTATTATGAATAAGGCTACTATTAACGTTCATGTACAAGTTTTCCTGTGAACATGTATTTTCATTTCTCTGGGTTATATACTGAGGATTAGAATTGCTAGGTCATATAGTAACTCTAGGCTTAACCTTTTGAAGAACTGTAGACTGTTTTCCAAAGTGACTAGATATATTATATTTCCACTGACAGTGTATAAAGGTTCCAATTTCTTCACTTTCTTGGAAATGCTTGTTACTGTGTTTTACTATAGCTCTCATAGTGTGTGAGATGAAGAGGTATCTCACTGTGGTTTTGATTTACACTTTCCTGATGGTTAATGCCAGAGAATCTGTAGATTTTGTAGAATCTGAATGGCACTGCCAGGTAGTCTTCTAAGACCTTTACATGTGTTAACTTCTTTAACCTTTCAACAGTTCCACAAATTAGGTACTGTTGTCTCCATTTCGTAGTTGAGAAAACTGAAGCTCTCAGTTTCCCAATATTATAAAGATAATAAGTAGCATAGCCACATTTGGCCCCAGGTGATCAAATGCCAGTATTCCTAGGAGTGTGATTTTTAAGTAGCAGATGGCTCAGAATGGGGGTTCCAGGTTGCTATAGCTGTAACATTGGCACTGTCTCATTTTAAATGACACACTATATTTAGCTTAATTTTGATTGACTATAAAAATTCCCTCAAACCAGACAAGTCTAAGATATTTCCACAAGATTGAAATTCTTGAAGTAAGAAAACAATAATAAAAATTCTCAACATGTCCTAAATCACCATTATGCCATGAAATGCAATGCTGAGTGATTAGCATTGTTGACAAAAGAATTCCTAAATATATTAATCTTTAAGTTAAACAAGTTCACTATTTAAATACACTGGTTAAAAGTAGGACTACAAAATGATCAAGCAGTTCTGCTCCTGGGTATTTATTTAAAAAATAAACACAAACACTAATTAGAAAAGATGTATGTTCACTGCAACACTGTTTACGGTAGCCAATATATGGAAGCAATCTAAGTGCCTATTAATAGATGAATGGATAAAGAAGATGTGATATATATGTAGAATATAATGGAATATTACTCAATTGTAGAAAAGAATGGAATCTTGCCATTTGCAACAACAAGGATGAACTGTGAGGGCATTATGTTACCTGAAATAAGTCAGACAAAGAAAGACAAATATTGTATGATTTCATTTATACATGTGGAACCTAGAAAACTAATAAGCAAACATAACAAAATAGAAACAGAGTTATAGATACAGAGGACAAACAGGTGGTTGCCAGAGGGAGGGTGATGATGGGGGTGGGGTGTGAAAGAAATAGATGAGGGAGATTAGGTGAAAGAAACTACCAGTTGCAGAATAAATGAATCAGGGATATGAAATGCACAGTGTGGGGAATATAGTCACTAACTGTGTCATATCTCTGTATGATGACATGTCATAACTAGACTTATCATGGTGGTCATTTCGAAAAGTATAGAAATATTGAATCACCATGTTGTGTAACAGGAATTAACATAGTGTTGTAAGTCAATTATACTTTTAAAACAAACAAACTCATATAAAAAGAGATCAGATTTGTGGGTACCAGAGGCAAGGGGGGAGCTGGAATTGAAAATTGCAGTAAAAAGGTACAAACTCCCAGTTATAAATAAGCACTAAATGTACAACGTGATAAGTTGTACATTTAAGTAACAGTGCTTATGTTATATATGAAAGTTGTTAAGAGAGTAAATCCTAAGAGTTCTCATCACAGGGAAAATATTCTATTTCTTTAATATTGTATCTATAAGATGATGGATATTCACTGAACTTACTGTGATAATTATTTCATGATGAATGTAACTCAAAACATTATACTGTACACCTTAAACTTAATATAGTCCTGTATGTCAATTATATCTGAATAAAACTGGAAGAAAAAAGCTCGGTGGTTAAATTCAGCTGTAATGGGGCTAACTCCAAATATTACTGCAGACTATTTTTTTAAGACGATTAGTTAGTTCAAGTCTGGAAGTTTTAAAAGTTGTCTAAGCAAGAAAAAGCCTTATTAAAATAAAATTGCCATATAATAAGCTGCTTATATTTAAAGTGTACATTTTGGTAAGCTATACTATAGTATATGCCTTTGAAGCCATCACCACAGAAAAAGATGATAATCATACCGTCTCCCTCTAGAAGTTTCCCTACACTACTTTTTAATCCCTTCCTTTTTTCTATCCTCTCCAATCCCTGTCGCTCCACATGGATCCCTGGGCAACCACTAATCTGCTTTTTGTCACCATACATTAGCTGAAAAAATTTTATAATTGATTTATTAAAATTATTAAATTATATACACAGTTTTTTTCGGGACTGAGTATCTTATTTAATTTTTTAATTGATAGACTTTTTAGAATAGCTTTACATTTACAGAGAAATGAAACAGATAGTACAGAGTTCCCTACATCCTCTGCATAGTTTTTCTTATTGCCATATTAATATGGTATATTTGTTAATTGATGAACTAATATTGATATTAGGTTGGTGCAAAAGTCATTGCGATTTTGCATTGTTGAACTTTGCCATTTGATATTGGAATACATTCTTAAATGTGGTTATATTTAGCATCATTTTAATGTGCATTTCTTGCTTTTTGTTTTTTTGCTAATGACTTATTACTTGCTATTTATGTCATGTTTATTTTAGACTAGGGAAATGATGTTAGGCTTCTCTTGTGGCTCAGCTGGTAAAGAATCCGCCTGCAATATGGGAGACCTGGGTTCGATCGCCGGGTTGGGAAGATCCCCTGGAGAAGGGAAGGGCTACCCACTCCATTATTCTGGCCTGGAGAATTCCATGGACTGAACAGTCCAAGGGTCGCAAAGATTTGGGCACGACTGAGCAACTTTCGCTATCCCTAATGATGTTAGACAAAAAGCAAATACGAGCAGTTTTCTTATTCAAGTTCAAAAATGGGTCACAAAGCAGCAAAGACAACTCACAACATCAACAGCACATTTGGCCCAGGAACTGCTAATGAACATACAGTGAAGTGGTGGTTCAAGAAGTTTTGCAGAAGAGACAGAGCCTTGAAGAGGAGGAGCACAGTGACCAGTCATTAGAAGTTGACAGTGACCGATTGAGGGGATCATTGACACTGATCCTGTTACTGTTACACAGGAAATTGCCAAACTACTCAATGTCAACCTTTCCGTGCTCATTTGGCATTTGAAAAAAATTGGAAAGGTGAAAAGCCCGATGAGTGGGTGCCGCATGAGCTGACTTCAAATCAAAAAAAAATCGTCATTTTGAAGTGTCTGTCGACTTCTCTTATTCTACGTAACAACAAACCATTTCTCCATGTAGAACAGTCAGGGACTACTGTTGAACTGGGCTCAGTGGCTGGACAGAGAAGAAGCTCCAAAGCACTTCGCAAAGCCAAACTTGCACCAAAAGCGTCATGATCACTCTTTGGTAGTCTGCTGCCAGTCTGGTCCAGTAGAGCTTTCTGAATCCCAGCAACCATTACCATTACCTCTGAGGAGTATGCTCAGCACATCGATGAGGTGCATCAGAAGCAGCAGCGCCTGCAGCTGGCGTCGGTCAACAGAAAGGGCCCAATTCGGGGTTCCCTGGTGGCTCAGCAGTAAACAGCCTGCCTGCAATGCAGGAGACCCGGGTTCCATCCCTGGGTTGGGAAGATCCCCTGGAGAAGGGCATGGCAAACCCCTCCAGGATTCTTGCCTGGACAGAGGAGCCTGGCGGGCTACAGTCCATGGGGTCGCAAAGAGGCAGACACGACTGAGCGACTGAGGACAGCACAGCACACATGAAGTTTTGCCTCATCCACCATATTCACCTGACCTCTTGCTGACTGACTACCACTTCTTCAAGTATCTCGACAACTTTTTGCAGGGAAAATGCTTCCACAACCAGCAGGAGGCAGAAAATGCTTTCCAAGAGTTCCTTGAATCCCAAAGTGATGATTTTTATGCTACAGGAATAAACAGACTTTTATTTCTCGTTGGCAAAAATGTGTTGACTGTAATGGTTCCTATCTTGATTATTAAGATGTGTCTGAACCTAGTTATAATGATTTAAAATTCAAAAAAAAATAAAATTCACAATATGAAATTGCAATTACATTTGCACCAACCTAACACTAGTTCCCTCCCTTAGGGTGGAGTATCTACATAACTTACTTGGAATTCTTCTGCATGGGAGATTTACCTCTTCTCTCCCATTTACCAATTTATTCAGTGTTTTATTTATATCAGTATGAACTCATGGGTATTTATTTTATACTTTGAGTTATAATCTATTTTATTTTTATGCTCAAGTTGTTCCATCTTTGGGCATTGGAAGCTCATGTATGTATTTGTTCATGTGTGTATCTGAGCAATTTCTTAATTTCTGGCATTATAAAACGCGCTTAGACTCAGCTCATCTGTTTACTGCCCCAGTCCTAGAATCAGCCATGTATTGAAAAATGATATTAGAAATAAGTATCTGAGTGCTAAATATGTTCTGCATTTATTTTTGTTCCTTAGAATCTTATAGCATATGCTTTTTTCATCTACCTTCTTTTACTCAGCATATTTATTTTAAGATTCACTTACAGTGTGTCTCAAAAGCTCATTTTCTAAAAATTGCTGAGTAGTAATCCATTGTATGGATGTACCATATTTGTTTTTCAATTTATATGTTGATAAACATTTCATTTTTTTCCAGTTTTTAAGTATCACAGGCAAAGCTACTATGAAAATGTGTGTACAGATTTTTGTGCAGACGTATGTTTTACTTTCTCAAGGGTAGATACACAGAAATGAAATGGCCAGATAAATTAATAAGTGTATGTTTAGTTCAGTTCAGTTCAGTTGCTCAGTCGTGTCCAACTCTGCGACCCCATGGACTGCAGCACTCCAGGCCTCCCTGTCCATCACCAACTCCCGGAGTTTACCCAAACTCATGTCCATTGAGTTGGTGATGCCATCCAACCATCTCATCTTCTGTCATCCCCTTTTCCTCTTGCCCTCAATCTTTCCCAACATCAGGGTCTTTTCAAATGAGTCAGCTCTTCGCATGAGGTGGCCAAAGTACTGGAGTTTCAGCTTCAACATCAGTCCTTCCAATGAACACCCAGAACTGATCTCCTTTAGGATGGACTGGTTGGATCTCCTTGCAGCCCAAGGGACTCTCAAGAGCCTTCTCCAACACCACAATTAAAAAGCCTCAATTCTTTGGTGCTCAGCTTTCTTTGTAGTCCAACTCTCACATCCATACATGCTGCTGCTACTGCTGCTGCTGCTAAGTCACTTCAGTCATGTCCGACTCCTTGCGACCCCATAGACAGCAGCCCACCAGGCTCCTCCGTCCCTGAGATTCTCCAGGCAGGAATACTGGAGTGGGTTGCCATTTCCTTCTCCAACGCATGCATGCATGCTAAGTCGCTTCAGTAGTGTCCGACTCTGTGTGACCCCATGGACAGCAGCCCACCAGGCTCCTCCGTCCACAGGATTCTCTAGGCAGGAATACTGGAGTGGGTCACCATTTCCTTCTCCACATCCATACATAACTACTGGAAAATCCATAGCCTTGACTAGACGGACCTTTGTTGGCAAAGTAATGTCTCTGCTTTTTAATATGCTGTCTAGGTTGGTCTTAACTTTCCTTCCAAGGAGTGAGCGTCTTTTAATTTCATGGCTGCAGTCTCCATCTGCAGTGATTTTGCAGCCCCCCAAAATAAAGTCAGCCACTGTTTCCACTGTTTCCCCATCTATTTCCCATAAAGTGATGGGACCAGTTGCCATGATCTTAGTTTTCTGAATGTTGAGTTTTAAGCCAACTTTTTCACTCTTCTCTTTCACTTTCATCAAGAGGCTCTTTAGTTCTTATTCACTTTCTGCCATAAGGGTGGTGTCATCTGCATATCTGAGGTTATTGATATTTCTCCCAGCAATCTTGATTCCAGCTTGTGCTTCATCCAGCCCAGCGTTTCTCATGATGTACTCTGCATACAAGTTAAATAAGCAGGATGACAATATACAGCCTTAATGTACTACTTTTCCTATTTGGAACCAGTCTGTTGTTCCTTGTCCAGTTCTAACCGTTGCTTCCTCACCGGCATACAGGTTTCTCAAGAGGCAGGTCAGGTGGTCTGGTATTCCCATCTCTTTCAGAATTTTCCACAGTTTATTGTGATCCACACAGTCAAAGACTTGTGTATGTTTAATTTCCATACAATTTCCAAAGTTGTCATACCATTTTACCTTCCCACCAGTAGTATATTACAGTTCTAATTCTTCTATATCCCAGATAACAATTAGTATGGTCAGTTTTAATTTTGACAATTCTAATAGATAACGTAGTGGTATCTCATTGTGGTTTTAATTGCATTTCCCTGATGACTAATGATGTTTATCATCTTTTAATGTGCTTATTTGCCATCTGTGTATCTTCTTTGCTGTGTCTTTTAAAATATTTGTTTGCTTTTTAAAAGTTATTTCTTTATTGTTGAATTTTATGAGTTCTTTATGAATTCTGATGCAAGTCCACTGTTATATATGTGATTTGAAAATATTTTCTCCTAACCTGTACCTTATCTTAAAAGTGTCTCTTAAGAGTGTCCTTTAAAGAGCATATGTTTTTAATATTGATAAAATCTAATTTATCAGTTACACTTTTATGAGTTTTGCTTTTCTTGTCAGTGTCATAGTTAAAAATGTTTGCCAAACTCAATGTCACAAAAGTTTATTCCTGTATTTTCTTTTGGTTTTATAGTTTTTAGTTTTACATTTATGTCTATGAATCATTTTAAGTCACTTTTTAATGTGGTGTGAGGTATAGATCAAAGTTTTTGTTTTTGTTTTGTGTATGAACATTCAGTTGTTCCAGCATCATTTTCCTAAAAGAATATTCTTTCCCCACTTAATTGCCTTTATAATTTTGTTGTAAATCAGTTATTCATCTCTATGGGGGTCTCTTTCCAAGTTCTACATTTTTGTTTTATTCTTCTGTCTGACAATCTTTATGTCAATGGCACACTGTCTTGATTCCTGTAGTTGTGTGATAGGTCTTAGACACTTGAAGAATTACACTGTTCCAGCTTTGTTTCTTTTTCAAAATTATTTTGGTTATTCTGGTTCCTTTTCATCTTCATCTAAATTTTAGAATCAGTTTAACAAATTCTACAAACAAGTCTGCTGCAGTATTGATTGGGATTGAATTGAAATGGATCATTTTGGAGAGGAATTGATATCTTATCAACATTAAATTATCCATTTTCCCATGAAGATGGTATGTATCTCTATTTCTTTAGGCCTAATATCTCTCAACAATATTTTGAAACTTTTGCTGTACAGATCTTTCACATTTTTGTCAGTTTTATCTCCAGTTGTTACGTATTTTTAATGTTATTATGAATGGTATCTATATAAATTTTCTAATGTTGAGAAATAAACTACCATAATTTATGTAATTAATAATAATAATAAGCCACCAAGTTAGTGGCTTACGTATCACCCAGTGACTATCTGTCTCCATGGGTCAGGAGTCTGGGCACGGGTTGGTTGGATCCACTGCTCAGGGCTCACATGGCTTATCAGTGGGTCAGCCACTATTGCATTAGATAAGAGGCTCAGCCTGCTCTTCCAGGCTCACTCAGGTAATGACAGAGTTTAGTTCCTTACAGCTTTCAGGATGTGTGGCTTCCATCTTCTTGGAGATTAGCAGGAGATTGTATTCAAGTTTTAAAAAAAGTATTTATTTATTTATTTGGCAAGGTATAGTTGCAGCATGTGTGGACTCTCTAATTGTGGCATTTGGGCTTAGTTGCCTGACCAAGGATCAAACCCACATCTCCTGTATTGGAAGACAGATTCTTAAACATTGTGTCACCAGGGAAGTCCCTTTACTCATGCTTTTTAAGGACTTCTGCCTGATAAAGTCAGACCCACTAGACACTCTCCATTTTGATCAACTCAAAACAAAGTGAGTTGGGAATCTTAATTACATCAACAAATTTGCTTTTGCCAGAAATGTAACATAATCATGGGAGTAAATCCATCATTTTGACCAATCTTACTCACATTCAAGGGGACTAATTATACAAATCATGTACACATTGGGAGAGAATTTTGGAGACCATTTTATAACTATGCTTAACTATTGTTTTATATTTCTCATTTCTAGTATTTAGAAATACAGTTGATTTTTAAATTGAAGTGATGGATGCTGACTGTCCCTGGTGGTTTCCTGATTATATTGGGGAAAATATTCAGTCTTTCACCATTAAGTATGATGTTGCTGCTGCTGCTGCTAAGTCACTTCAGTCATGTCCGACTCTGTGCGACCCCATAGACGGCTGCCCACCAGGCTCTGCCATCCCTGGGATTCTCCAGGCAAGAATACTGGAGTGGGTTGCCATTTCCTTCTCCAATGCATGAAAGTGAAAAGTGAAAGTGAAGTCGCTCAGTCATGTCCAACTCTTCGCTACCTCATGGACTACAGCCTACCAGACTCCTCAGTCCATGGGATTTTCCAGGCAAGAGTACTGGAGTGGGTTGCTGTTGCCTTCTCCAAAGTATCATGTTAGCTGCAGATTTTTTCATAGATTTCCCCTTATCAGATTCAGGATGTAAGCTTCCATTCCTCTCTTTGCTGAGAGGTGATTAGGAGTAGATGTGCTTTCTTTTTGTCAGATGATCTATCTATTGAGATGATCCTTAAGGCTTTTCTTTATTAGTTTGTTAATGGTGAATTACATAAATTGAGTTCTGATTGTTAAGCCAACCTTGTATTCCTGAGATAAATCTTAGTTAGTCATGATGTAATCTGTATATATTACATTTCATTTGTTAAAAGCTTGGTAGAATTTTTAAGTCTTGAGGGATATTGGTTGCTCTCTTAAATTGAAGAAAGTAGAGAAAACCACTAGGCCATTCAGGTATGACCTAAATCAAATCTCTTATGATTATACAGTGGAAATGACAAATAGATTCAAGGGATTAGATCTGATAGGCAGAGTGCCTGAAGAACTATAGACAGAGGTTGGTAACATTGTACAGGAGGCGGTGATCAAAACCATTCCCAAGAAAAAGAAATGCAAAAAGGCAAAATGGTTGTCTGAGGAGGTCTTACAAATAGCTGAGAAAAGAAGAGAAGTGAAAGGCAAAGGAGAAAAGGAAAGATATACCCATCTGAAGGCAGAATGACAAATAATAGCAAGGAGAGACAAGAAAGCATTCCTAAGTGATCATTGCAAAAAAGAAAAATAGAGGAAAACAATATAATGGGAAAGAATAGAGATATCTCCAAGAAAATTAGAGATATCAAGTTTCATGCAAAGATGGGCACAATAAAGGAAAGAAATGGTATGGACCTATGCGAAGCAGAAGATATCAAGAAGAGGTGGCAAGACTACACAGAAGAACTATACAAAAGAGATCTTAATAAGATAGCCACGATGGTGTGATCACTCATCTAGAGCCAGACATCCTGCAGTGCAAAGTCAAGTGGGCTTTAGGAAGCATCACTATGAACAAAGCTAGTGAAGGTGATGGAATTTCAGTTGAGCTATTTCAAATCCTAAAAGATGATGCTGTGAAAGTGCTGTACTCAATATGCTTGGAAATTTTGAAAACTCAGCAGTGGCCACAGGATTGTAAAAGATCAATCCCAAAGAAAGGCAACGCCAAAGAATGTTCAAACTACTATACAACTGCACTCATTTGACAAGCTAGCAAAGTAATGCTCAGAATTCTCCAAGTGAGGCTTCAGCAGTAGGTGGACCGAGAACTTCCAGATGTTGAAGCTGGATTTAGAAAAGGCAGAGGAACCAGAGATCAAATTGCCAACATCTATTGGATCATAGAAAAAGCAAGAGAATTTCAGGAAAACATCTACTTCTGCTTCAGTGACTCTGTTAAACCTTTGATTGTGTGGATTACAACAAACTGTGGAAAATTCTCAAGAGATGGGAATATCAGACCACCTTACCTGCCTCCTGAGAAATATGTATGCAGGTCAAGAAGCAGGAGTTAGAACCAGACATGGAAAAATGGCCTGGTTCCAAATTGAGAAAGGAGTACATCAAGGCTGTATATTGTCACACTGCTTATTTAACTTATATGCAGAGTAGATCAGGCAAAATGCCAGGCTGGATGAAGCACAAGCTGGATCAAGATTGCCAGGAGAAATATCAATAACCTCAGATATGCAGATGACACCACCCTTATGGCAGAAAGCAAAGAGGAACTAAAGAGCCTCTTGAGGAAGGTGAAAGAGGAGAGTGAAAAAGTTGGCTTAAAACTCAACATTCAGAAAACTAATATCATGGCATCTGGTCCCATCACTTCATGGCAAATAGATGGGGAAACAATGGAAACAGTGAGAGACTATATTTTTGGGGCTCCAAAATCACTGCAGATGGGGACTGTAGCCATGAAATTAAAAGACGCTTACTCCTTGGAAAAAAAGTTATGACCAATCTAGACAGCATATTAAAAAGCAGAGACCTTACTTTGCCAACAAAGGTCTGTCTAGTTAAGGCTGTAGTTTTTCCAGTAGTCATGTATGGATGTGAGAGTCAGACCATAAAATAGGCTTAATGTTGAAGAATTGATGCTTTTGAACTGTGGTGCTGGAGAAGACTCTTGACAGTCCCTTGGGCTTTGAGGAGATCAAACCAGTCAATCCTAAACGAAATCAGACCTGAATATTCATTGGAAGGAGCTGAAAGTGAAAGTTCAAGTTGCTCAGTTGTATCTGACTCTTTGTGACCCCAGGGACTACACAGTCCATGGAATTCTCCAGGCCAGAATACTGGAGTGGGTAGCCTTTCCCTTCCCCAGGGGATCTTCCTCTCCCAGGGATCGAACCGAGGTCTTCTGCATTACAGGCGGATTTTTTACCAGCTGAGCCAGAAGGGATGCAAAGAGCTAACTCTTGGAAAAGACCCTTAAGCTGGGAAAGATTGAAGGCAGAAGGAGAAGGGGATGACAGAGGACAAGATGGTTGAATGTCATCACTGATTCAGTGGGGATGAGTTTGAGCAAGCTCCAGGAGTTGATGAAGGACAGGGAAGACTGGCATACTACAGTCCATGGCATCACAGAGTCAGACATGACTGAGCAAATTTTTGTGTAATGACTTTGGTTTTTGTATTATGAATTTCAATAAATGCATATTTTCATATTTCGAGAATAAATCAAAAGACACAACAAAATTTATGGTCTCCACAAATACATGTATTTTGACACTAGCTGTTCTTTGGTGTTGTCTTTTCACTATGACAGTGGAGATAGCATGCAAAGAAAGCCATGAAGCTTTTGTAAATTTGGAAAGATGATTGACTTTTGACAAGTTTAATCCACTTTTTATACTGAACAAAGGAATTGTTCATTCATTTTACAAACATCAGCCTTCACATTTTCTACGCTGTTACATATAAGGCTCTGAAAACTTTGTAATATAAGTATTATTATCTCAACTTCAGGGCTTCCCTCATAGCTCAGTCAGGAAAGAGTCTTCCTGCAATGCAAGAGATCTGGGTTCAATTCCTAGGTGGGGAAGATCCCCTGGAGAAGGAAACGGCAACCCACTCCAGTATTCTTGCCTGGAAAATCACATGGACAGAGGAGCTTGGCTGGCCATGGTCTATGGGGTTGCAAGAGTCGGACAGGACTGAGCAACTAAGCACACAGCATCTCAACTTTTCAGGTGAGAAAATACTAGGTCACAGACCTAATACTATGTAGAGTCAGAACTCACTACTGTGGCTTTTAATTTCAAATCTAGTGCTATTTTCACTTTATGAAGTGTTTCTGTATTTTTATAATTCCATACTATTGGTAGTTGACAAGGCTCGTGGAATAGTGTAGAAATATGTGCTTGATCTAAGGCCTCAGAAACATGAAACATTCAAAAAGGCATTTCACACCACTTAGGCCTATGATTTAGTTAATTTGGAATTTTTTTATTGTTTATACAACACTGAGAGCTAGAATTCTTCTGTATTTGCAAAGGGATGCTTGTCAATGAATCTTGATCCTTGAAGTGAGTATACAAACATCACTTCTACAACCTTCTTGGCACATCTCCCTGGATTCTGAATCTAGTGCTCTGTACAACTCTTGGGTTATTCAGACCTCTCCACAGATGTGCTGGCCAGCTACCAGATGATACCTGGTTTTTGTACCCATGTCAAGTAGGATAAATTTTGGTTTCAAGTGACAAGGTACTCAGTAAAAAGTGACTTAATGATAGATATTTATCATCTCACATGACAGGAAGTGTAGAGGAAAGTAGTTCTAGGGTTGGTTAATTGTGGGTCACTATGTCCTCAGGGTTTCAAACTCTTCATCTTTCCAGTCAGCTGACATCAGAGGCTTGGGTTTTATCTCTTTATTGTTCCCTAGTGCCCAAAGATGGCATCAGAGTCTCACATAACTTCATCCAAAATTAGGAATAAGGCAAGTTTCTCCTGGCATGTTTTTTTTTAAAACCAAGGAAGAAAACCTTATCCAGAAGCTGACCTCATAGACATCCTATCAAGACTTATTGGCTAGAACTAGGTCATCTGCCCCCCACTAAACCTATTACTCAAAGGAGAATTTGATTAGATTAATTGTGATTCATCTCCTGCAGCTGAGTCCACTGTTCTGCCTACTTTGCTACCAAAATTGGGGTTATGTTAAAAGGAGTAAAAGCTAGGATGGAAATTCAATAAGTAGTATCTGATATTATTTGAAGTCTTATTTTGCTCAGAATACTAAATGATATTTAATGTAAACCGAGAAAGAAATTCACACTCATGTATGAATGAATTTGATAGCCTACTTATTTTCATAAATATAATCTTCACAACTTATCTTAATAATAATTATTTTTCATGTGTACATTTATACATACTTGTAATTCTCTCTAGTATAATATTTTTAAATGATTATGAATTCAGTATATCTTTCAATGTATACTGACTTATTCTTCAACTTTATGCACTAATTACTGCCTATGGCATTCATTTTTGAGGTTTTACAGTTTAGTATGTAGTTGTCCAGAGTTTACAAATAAGTGCATTTGTTACATTTGTCTGTTCTTGGAACTATATACACTTACATACATGGCTTGTATTACAGCTCTGAAATATTTAATTTTATAGCCTAGTTGTTTTCCTTAAAGTAATATGATTTTTTAGGAAGCTTCCAAATTACCATTAAAAATCTATATGGAATGATGTGGGATGAGGAATGACTGGAAGATATAGTAATAGGTACTAAAGATCTATCATAGTTAACCTATAGTTGATACTGTTTAATGTGAGTCATTCATTAAAAAATTTATTATATAAACTTCAAATTTGTCTAAGAAGGAGCAAAGGAATATAGTACTGCTCTGGGTAATTTTGATAAAATAAACAAGAACAAATGCTGTATATTAATAATAAAAGAGCTGTTTTTCCTACATTAAACACCAGAAATGATACTTTCCTTATAAGGTTGCTAAGAAGATCAATGGTAATTGTATAGTTAAGGTTAAAGTAAGGGAACTATGATAATTATAAGTTTAAAGCTGTAATATATGAAATATAAAAAGATTTTTTTTAAATATTAGTTTTGCAGTTCTACTACATACAAGTATTATAAACATTGAGAAGAACGTTGGAGTGGATCCCTCTACCCCACCCTGAAGAGGTATATATCCACATAATCCATATGTGTGCTTAGTCCAACACATTGTGACCCCGTGGACTGTAGCCTGCCAGGCTCCTGTGTCCATGGGATTCTCCAGGCAAGAATACTAGAGTGGATTGCCATGCCCTTCTCCAGGAGATCTTCCCAACCCAGGGATTGAATCCAGGTCTCCCACATTGCAGGCAGATTCTTTACTGTCTGAGCCACAAGGGAGCCCACATAATCCATATAATTTGCAAAATATACAGTAAACAAATTTATAGTGTGAGATCAGGTGCAGCAATAAAAAACAAAAAATGTACTCGATGCCAGATCATTTCTGGAACTGGAAGCATTTTTTTTTTTTTTTGCAGTTGTGAGCCAAACTTATTGCTCCCCAAGACAAACTTCATTTGTCCATTATTTTGGCTTTTTAAAAAAACTAACCAATTCATTGAAAATGAGGAAATCTAGGCTTAGAAGAAGCCATTAAATTTTTAGAACACCAGTTATTGTGAAAGCACAATATTAACAGCATAACTAAATTTAGAAAATAGAAAACACTAGTATCCCTCATCATAAACAGTAACCTGTGTCTACCAGCTCTGGTTAGCAGAAATAAAAGAGAAGAAAAAAGGATGTCAGACTAGGATGGCGATTTATGTTTTATTGCTATGAGGAATCCTAGCTCCCTCACTTTTCTATGACTTTCTCTTTCTCTCTGCTGCTTCTCAGCCTGTTTCCTACAGTTAAGGCAAGACCTCCACTCTCCTAGAGAGTTATTTTCAGTGATTTTTGTCCTCAGCCAGTTTTCATTCAGGCACATATTCTTCTCATCTCTTCCCAAAGTCTTGATCCTTATCCATAAAGCAATGAGAGAAATAAAGTTTATTAGTATATTACTGTACTTATCAAAATGTTTGATATGACAGGCATTGATAAAAGTTTTTGATAATCAAAAACTTTAAAAGAATTTAAAATGCTTCATGCAAACCACAAAAATAGCCACAGATTTCCTCTTTAAGTCATATTTTTAGGACTTATGAGAAAATGATGGTAAAAACTACTTTTAAAGAGAAGTCATTTGGGGGATTTCCTGGCAGTTCAGCTGTTAGGGCTCAGCGCTTCCACTGCAGAGAGCAGGAGTTCGATTCCTGGTGAAGGAACCAAGATCCCTGAAGGCGTGCAGCTCGGCCAGGCAAACAAACAAGCAAAACTAATTTTCCTATTAGAATTCAAATAACATATCAGTTCAAGATGTTTGTATCTTCTTCCTCCTCCTTCCCTTTCTTCCACAACTCAATTTTAGTCAATAGTGTTATCTTCCCCCTTTGTTTCCCGTTGTATTATTTAATATGCTTTTACTTATATTTGATTTTCACCTTTATTCTTGGGTTCTCACTTGTACAAATGGATGAGTCATAGAGCATTTTTTATTTTTTTATCTCTTAATTTATGTCATTCATAAATGGAATATCCTACCGTGTATCCCTTATCCCAGTGTTTGTTTTCATTTTAGATTTTCATGGATTAAAGTTCTAATGCTCACTGCTGAAGGTTCTACAGCCATATCTTGGTTTCTTTAAGCAGTTTCAGTTCAAAAGTATGATGCTGTGTCTTTTTCTTTCCATTGTAAGTTTTTGTCTGGTTGCTGAAAGAGCCTTTATCACCAAAATCTAGTAAACTTCCCAAGGTAAATATCATGTTGACTATTCTGTATCAGATTTTGTGCAGTATGATGTGCTGTTTCAAAATGTAGATTAAATTATTTTCTATTTTGAATTATAATTTAAAATATTTATTATGTTTTATTGTTCTTTGGAGATTCCATTTATGCAAGTAGTGAGTCTCTTTTGCCTGATTTATATGTTTATTTTGTTGACTTTTTTCTTTCTGATATTTATCTTCTGTAACACTTATTATGTTTTTCATTATATATTCATTTTCTAGGGTTGCTGTAACAAATTACTACAAATTTGTTATCTCAAAACAACAGAAATTTATTCACTTACAGTTATGGAGGCCAGAAATCTGAATTCAAGGTGTCAGAAGAGTCATGCTCCATCTGACATTTCTAGAAGAGAATTCTTCCTTGCCTCTTCCTAGCTTCTGGTGGCGCCCAGAAATCATGGGCAATTTTTAACTTTTATCTGTATCACACTCATCTCTGTTTCTGTTCTCACATGACCATTTTATTTATCTTTGTGTTCTCTCCTTTTCTTATTAAGCATACAAGGCATGAGATTTAGGGCCCATTCTAATCCAGTGTGATTTCATCTCAAAATCTTTAACTCATTACTTTGCAAAGATCTTTTTTCTAACTAAATAAGGTCACATTCACAGATACCAGAGTTTAGAACTTGAATATGTCTTTTAGGCGGGACACATTTCAACCCCTTATACATGGTGTCTATGTTCTTTGCCCAATTTAAATAAGAATTTTTTGCTTGGAAATAATTTCAGATGTAAAGAAAATTTTAATGAGGGTACCCCAAAATTCCATATACCCTTTACCCAGATTCCCCAACATTTTGTGCTGTTTGCTTCTTTATTAGCTTAACCTAGTCTAATCTAATCCATGTATCTAATCTGTGGCATTGTATCTATTTGTATATCTATTAATATAGATAGATACACATTTTTTTTACTGAGCCATCTGAGACTGAGTTGCACAAATAATATATCTGTACTCATAAATACAACTTTCTGTATTTCCTAAGAACAGTGTTCTATATGGTGTGATCATCACCTTCAGGAAATTTACCACTGACACAATACTTTATACCATCATACTCCCAATTTTGTCAGTAGATCAAATAATATCCTTTCTAACATTTTTTTCTCTAGTTCAGGCTTATATGTTATCTTTGGTTGTCATGTATCTTTAGTTTACTTTAACCTGGAATAGCTTCTTAGCTTTTCTCACTCTTTCATGACTTTGATATGTTGAATATGCAGGTACGTTTTTAAAAAAGAGAATATCCCTCTCATTGTGATTGTTCTGATGCTTCCTTATGATTAGATTTGAGTTAAACATCACAAGTTGGAGCACTACAGAAATAATGTCCTGTCTTGAGATCATCACTTTTGGATGGCACTCATGGCATATCTGCCCCTCATTGCTATATTGATTTTGATCATTAGGTCAAGGTACTGTTCAGTTTACCCACCATATATTTGCTCTTTTCCTCTTACAGTCTTTATTATTACAGTTGAATTATTTTTATTTTCCTACTCCAATTTTCTCTCCACCTTGATCAGTCAGGAAAGTTCTCCCTCATTCATTCATTCATTCATCTACCTGCCCAAGCCATTCATTATCAAAGTGACCTCATAAATTCCTATTTTTAATTTAAACTTTTTATTTCTCAATACTGTATTTGAGTACTCACATTATACCAGATTTGGCCAGTGGGAGTTCCTATTCCTGTTCATCAGAGTTCCTTAGCTCCATTGTCCTTTTAACATGCCCCAGTCAGTTACTTTCTAACCTTTTCTTACTTTGTGGCTTAATATGTTCTGGGATCACTTTGCAAACCCTTTCCCGCCATTGAATCATCCATTTCAATGAGGAAACTTGGTCATTTTAGTGGAAAATGCAATTAGAAGTCAATATGTAGATCCTCAATGTGCTCATTGCTCCTGGAGTATTTATCTTTGCCTGTAGGCCCTTTCAGCAGAATTAAGAAATGTGTGTGTGTGTGTGTGTGTGTATGCACAGTGTACATATATGCATATATAATCTACTATACATATGTGATCTATATAATATTTATGTATAATGTATTATATAATCTAATCATCTACCTATGAAGATACTAAAAATCACTATTCTTACAGATACCTTGAAATCCAATTCATCTCCATAGAGTTTTCCTTGCCCTGCCCCCTTCTATGTTTGTATCTCCCTTCTTCCATAGTGAGAATCCTGGTTCTTAACAACATGAAAGCATTCAAAGCATTTATTCAATTTCCTCAACCCCACAATATACCTAAGATAATTTCAGAGTTGTTTCATCCATACTACTATAAAACTGCCTACAAAAAATTCAGGGTGTTTTGTGTTTGTTTGTGGGTTTTTTTGCTGTTCCCATCTCTTCCCTCCTCTCTCTGACTGAAGAGATATAGTTAAATACCATGTTTAAAAATTGTTTGAGGAGAACAAGACGGTGGAGGAGCAGGTGGACGTGGAGTCCATCTCTCTCCACAGATGCATCAGGGACCCCCCTTCAGACACAGAAGTGCATGCAGAACACCAGCTGAGAGCGGGCAGGAGGACCTGACCGTGGAAAAGAATATATAGACCCACGCAGAACTCAGTAGGATGAAGGAACTAGGAGGGAAAATAGGAGTGTTAGTAGGACTGGACCTGCCCTTGGCGGGTGGGAACTGAAGCAGGGGTCTGATCCCCACGTTGGGGCAACTGTCTGAGTCAGAGGAGAAACATGTAAAGCTGAGACTGAGACAGCTGATCTGTGGCAGCCTAAATGGAATGAGAATCAGACAGTCCCCGCTGCAGCCATATATACCCCGGACGGGGACACAGGTCCCCCAAGCAGCAGCTTGGAGCTGGAGTTTGGGGATTGTGGAGCAATCGCAGAGCGAGGGCTACTGTTGACCGTATAGAGATGAATCCAGGGGATGTGAGGGAGGAGACTGTGGTGGGAAATGCCTGTGGAGGAAAGCGGGGCAGCGATGGAAGCAAGGCGATACTGCTGAGTCACGCGTAGAGGGTGGAGCCATCACCATCGCCTCTCTCCCCCAACAGGCCTGCCTTGGCAGCTGAACAATAGAGAGGCTGGCCCACCAAACACCTGACGCCCTGAACTACAGAGCAGGACCCCACCCAGAGGGACCCTTTAAGTGCCTGATGTGCCGAACAACAGAGAAGGACCCCAGGCAAGGGAGCCTCTAAGTGTCTGAACCAGCGGAGCTATGGAGAAAGACTGGCCAAGGAGGCCTTCTGATCGCCAGCTACAAGAGGCTGGAAAAACGACTGATAGGGCCATAACTCCTGCGGTGGAGGCAGGCCGTGTCTCTGCGCACTTGGTGCTGCCAGGGTTCCGGCAACCTAGGCGGCTGTGCCACCTTCACGCTCAACCCTCACTGCGGCAGAGCTGCCACAGGCAAAGAAGTCTTGTGTCTTTGCACGCAGGGTTGCTTCAGTCGTGTCCAACTCTTTGTGACCCTGTGGACTGTGGCCTGCCAGGCTTCTCTGTCAGGGAGGGGGGTTCTCCAGGCAAGAATACTGGAGTGTATTGGCCAACACTGGTTGCCATACCCTTCTAGAGCACTATATTTCCTGCTGCCCTAGCTGCCAGCTCCCCTGAGTACCTGGTGCTGCCAGAACCCCTGCGACCCAAGCAGCTGCACCACCTCCACAGCTGGCCCTCACAGGGGCAAACCCAAGTCCTTCAGGGCAGCCTCAGGAGCAAACCCCAGTGGACGACCCACATTCAGAGGTGGAGGTAAAACCACAATTGAAACCCAGGGGCAGTGGGGTAAGGAAGAAGACACAAAACCTTCCCACCAGCTGTACAAGCTGCAGATTAAATCCACATGATCAACTAGGCAGACTCTGTGTCTATGGAATATATAAAAGGCCATTGAGAGCTCCCACAAAAGAAAGTGCACTAGTTCTGATAGCTGTGGACATTGGAGGCAAGAACACACAGGAGTAGGACCAGATTAGAACCTGAGCTGCCCCCACAGCAGGTCTAGAGATCAGCACAGTGTTGGAGGGCATCCTAGGGAGGTGAGGTGGACTGGGACTCCCAGCGCGGGAAAGGACTCTGACAGCAGTGACTCAAGAAAAACATTTATTTTTCTTATGTTTTGACTTGTTCTGTAGATTCTTTTCGATTTTTTCTTGTTTTCCTTTTTCCTCCCCTTGTGTTGTACTTGTAGATTTTATTGGCACTATGAAATCTAATTAGCTTTTGAGCTTTTTTTTTCCTTCTCAGTTACATTTTTTATTGTTGTTATAAACCTCTGCCTCTACGTTGGGCTTTTGCAGTTCTGTGGAGTTTTCCTTTTTCTCTCTCTCTCTCTCTTTAATTTTATTTTTTTAAAACCTATTATTTTTTCTATATTTATTCCTTTGTTTGCTTTTCCTACTGTTCTTTTCCCCTTGCAATTAATCTTTAATGTATATAAATCTTCATCTACCTCTATCTAACTTTGCATATCTATACTTTCTTTTCTTTCTTTCCTTTCCTCTCAACATATTTGTTAATTTCATTTTCATTTCTTTATTCCCCACTTGGCACCTTGCTTTAGTTTTGTTTTCCAGTTTGTGCTTTAGTTAGTTTTGTTCTTAACTGGCAGATATAATTTTTGGTTTCCTTTGTTCACTGGGTCAATCTATTGTACTTTATTTTTGTTGGGCTTTTGATTTTGCTTATGGGTATATATGTATATGTGTATATTCAGTCACACTTTTTATTGTTGATATAAACCTCGGTCTCTACGTTGGGCTTTTGCAGTTCTCTGGAGTTTTCTTTTTTTTTTTTTCTTTTTTTGTTCTTCTTCCATTTTTTCTTTCCTCTTTATTATTTTTAATTTTTTAAACCTATTATATTTTTGATACATTTATTCCTTTGTTTGCTTTTCCTACTGTTCTTTTACCCTTGCAGTTAATCTTTATTGTAGATAAATCTTCTCCATCTACCTCTATGTAACTTTGTATATCAATTCTTTCTTTCTTTTCTTTCATTCCTTTCCTCTCCTTTTAGTTAGTTTTGTTCTTAACTGATAGATATAAGTTTTAATTTCTTTTGTTGGCCGGGTTAAACTACTGAACTTTATTTTTGTTGGATTCTTTTGATTTCGCTTATGGGTGTATATGTGCATGTGTATATTTCATTATTTTAATTATTATTTGCCTGATTTTGTAACTGCCATTTGTCTGGGGTTCATCTTTGGTTTCTCATTTTTGGGTATTTGTTTTAATCTCACTTAATGCCATAGCAAACCACTTGTAGAATCTTCGTCCCTCACCGTAGATCAAGCCCTGAGCCTTTGGAGTGGGAGCACTGACTCCAAGACCCTAGACTACCAGAGAACTAACCCTAGGGAGTATCAAATAGTGAGAACTCACACAAAGGAAACCACTTGAATACAAGACCCAGCATGACCCGACCACCAGTAGCACCCTGTGCAGGACACCTAATCTAAACAACCAACAAAACAAAAATACAAAACCAATCATCAGCAGACAGGATTACCACCTCACTCAGCCTTGCTCATCATGGGAAAAACAAATAAACAAAAACTCAGCACAAACCTCACCCTATATGAAGCTCACAAAAACCACTGGACCAACCTTAGGGGGGCAGAAACCAAAAGGAAGAAACAATTCAACCTTGAAGCCTGGGAAAAGGAGACCTCAAACATACTAAATTTAAAAAAAAATAATGAAAAGGCAGAGAAATACTACACAAATGAAACAAACTAGAAACAAAAACCCAAATAAATGAAAAGGAAATAGGCAAACTACCTGAAAAAGAATTCAGAATAATGATAAAGATGATCAAAAACCTTGAAAACAGAATGGAGAAAATGCAAGAATCAATTAACAAAGAGCCTATAAGAATTAAATAATAAACATACAGAGACAAACAACACAATTACTAAAATTAAAAAAATACTCTAGAAGGAATCAATAGCAGAATATCTGAAGCAGAACGAATCAGTGAGCTGGAAGATAAAATGGTGGAAATAAGTTCTTAAAAGCAGAATAAAGTAAAAAGAATGAAAAGAACTGAGGACAGTCTCAGAGACCTCTGGGACAATATCAAACGCACCAACATTCAAATTATAGGGATCCCAAAGAAGAAGAGAAAAAGAAAGGGTATGAGAAAATTTTTGAAGAGATTATATTTGAAAATTTCCCCAACATAGAAAAGGAAATAGTCAATCAAGTTCAAGAGGTAGAAAGAGTCCTATATAGGATAAACCCAAGGAGAAACATACCAAGACACATACTAATTAAACTGACAAAGACTAAACACAGAGAAAGAATATTAAAAGCAGCAAGGGAAACCCCATACATTTAACAGTGGATCTTTCAGCAGAAACTCTGCAGACCAGAAGGGAATGGCAGGATATATATATAAAGTACTGAAAGGGAAAAATCTACAACCAAGATTACTGTACCTGGCAAGGATCTCATTCAAAACTGAGGGAGAAATAAAAAGCTTTTCAGACAAGCAAAAGTTAAGAGAATTCAATACCACCAAACCAGCTTTACAACAAATGTTAAAGGGACTTATATAGTTAGGAAATGCAAGCAAAGGAAAAGATCTACAAAATCAACCCCAAACAATTAAGAAAATGGCAATAGGAATGTATATATCAATAATTACTTTAAATGTAAATGGATTAAGTGCTCCAACCAAAAGACAGATTGGCTGAATGGATACAAAAACAAGACCCATATATATGCTGCCGACAAGAAACCCACTGCAGACCTAAAGACACATATAGACTGAAAGTGAGAGGATGGAAATATGTATTCCATGCAAATTAGAAGTAAAAGAAAGCCAGAGTAGCAATCCTCATATTAGACAAATAGACCTTAAAATAAATAAGATTACCAGAGACAAGGAAGGACACTACATAATGATCAGAGATAAATGCAAGAGGAAGACATAACAATTGTGAATATCTATGCACCCAACATAGGAGCACCTCAATACATAAGACAAACACTAACAGACATAAAAGGAGAAATTGACAGTAACACAATAATAGTAGGAGACTTTAACACCTGACTCACATCAATGGAAAGATCATCAAAACAGAAAATTTTTAAGGGAACACAAGTCTTAAATGATACATTAGATGAGATGGATCTCATTGATATCCTCAGGACATTCCATCCAAATGTAGAAGAATACACCTTCTTCTCAAGTGCATATGGAACATTCTCCAGGATAGACTACATCTTGGGTCACAAGTCAAACCTCATTAAATTTAAGAAAATTGAAATTGTATCAAGCATCTTCTACGACCACAACACCATGAGACTAGATGTCTATTACAAGAAAAAAACTGTAAAAGACCCAAACACATGGAGATTAAACAATACAATTCTAAATATCCAACAGGTTATTGAAGAAATCAAAAGGGAAATAAAAAAATTTCTAGAAACACATGACAATGAAAGCATGACAACTCAAAACCTATGGGATGCAGCAAAAGCAGTTCTAAGAGGGAAGGTTATAGCAATATAATCCTACCTCAAGAAACAAGAGAAACATTGAATAGACAACCTAACCTCACACCTGAAACAACTAGGAAAAGAACAACCCCCCCCCCCAAAAATTAGCAGAAGGAAATAAGTCATAAAAACCAGACCAGAAATAAAGGGAAAAGAAATGAAAGAAACAATAGTAAAGATTAATAAAACTAAAAGCTGGTTCTTTGAGTAGATAAAGAAAATTGACAAGCCTTTAGCCAGACTCATCAAGCAAAAAAGAGAGAGAAATCAAATCAACAAAATTAGAAATGAAAAAGGAGAGGTTACAACAGACAATGCAGAAATACGAGGGATTATGAGACTATTATGAACAACTATATGGCAATAAAATGGATAACCTAGAAGAAATGGACAGATTATTAGAAAAGCTCAATCTTCCAAGACTGAACCAGGAAAAAATAGAAATTTTGAACAACCCAATTACAAGCACTGAAATTGAAGCTGTGATAAAAAGTCTCCCATAAAACAAAAACCCAGGACAAGATTGCTTCACAGGAGAATTCTATCAAACATTTAGTGAAGAGCAAATGCCTACCCTTCTGACTCTTTCAAAAAATTGCAGAGGAAGGAACACTTCCAAACTCATTCTATGAGGCCACCATCACCCTGATTCCAAAACCAAAGACAACACACAGAAAAAATGAAAACTATAGGCCAATATCACTGATGAACATAGATGGAAAAATCCTCAACAAAATTTTAGTGAACAGAATTCAGCAACACATCAAAAAGCTCATGCACCATGGTCAAGTTGGGTTTATTCCAGGGATGCAAAGATTCTTCAATATATGCAAATCAATCAATATGATATGCCATATTAACAGATTGAAAAATAAAAACCATATGATAATCTGAATAGATGCAGAAAAACCCTTTGACAGATTCAGCACCCATTTATGTTAAAAACTCTTCATAAAATGGGCATAGAAGGAACCTACCTCAACATAGTAAAGGCCATATGTGATAAGCCTACAGCAAACGTTACTCTCAATGGTGAAAAACTGAAAGTATTCCCTCTAAGATCAGGAAAAAGATGAGGGTGTTCACTTTCAAAGGAATACAGATCAGAAGAGAAGACATAAAACTGTCACTGTCTGCAGATGACATGATACTGTACATAGAAAACCCTAAAGATAGAATCAGAAAACTACTAGAGCTAATCAGTGAATTTAGCAAAGTTGCAGAATTCAAAATCAATACACAGAAATAACTTGCATTTCCATATACTAACAATGAAAAATCAAAAATAGAAATTAAGGAATCAATCCCATCCACCATTGCAACAAAAAGAAATAAATATCTAGGAATAAACTTACCTACAGAGACAAAAGAACTGTACACAGAAAATTATAAGACATTGATGAAAGAAATCAAAGATGACATAAACAGATGGAGAGATATTCCATGTTCCTGGGTAGGAAGAATCAATATTGTGAAAATTACTGTACTACCAAATGCATAGTCAAGGCTATGATTTTTCCAGTAGTCATGTATGGATGTGAGAGTTGGACTATAAAGAAAGCTGAGCACTGAAGAATTGATGCTTTTGAACTATGGTGTTGGAGAAGACTCTTGAGAGTCCCTCGGACTGCAAGGAGATCCAACCAGTCCATCCTAAAGGAGATCAGTCCTGGGTGTTGCTTGGAAGGACTGATGTTGAAGCTGAAACTCCAATACTTTGGACACCTCATGCGAAGAGTTGACTCATTGGAAAAGACCCTAATGCTGGGAAGGATTGGGGGCAGGAAGAGAAGGGGACGACAGAGGATGAGATGGTTGGATGGCATCACTGACACAATGGACAGGGTTTGGGTGGACTCCGGGAGTTGGTGATGGACAGGGAGTCCTGGCGTGCTGTGATTCATGGGGTCGCAAAGAGTTGGACACGACTGAGCGACAGAACTGAACTGAACTGAACTGAAATGCAATCTACATATTCAATGTGATCCCTATCAAATTACCAATGGCATTTTTTCACAGAACTAGAACAAAAAATTTCACAATTCATATGGAAACACAAAAGACCCCGGATAGCCAAAGCAATCTTGAGAAAGAAGAATGGAGCTGGAGGAATCAACCTTCCTGACTTCAGATTATGTTACAATGCTACAGTCATCAATACAGTCAATGCTACACCATGGGGCTTCCCTTATGGCTCAGATTGTAAAGAATCTGCCTGCAATGCAGAAGACCCAGGTTCAATCCCTGGGTTGGGAAGATTCTCTGAAGGAGGAAATGGCAACCCACTCCAGGATTCTTGCCTGGAGAATTCCATGGACAGAGGAGGCTGGTGGGCTACAGTCCATGGGGTTGCAAAGAGTCAGACATGACTCAGCGATTAACACGTACACAGTCATCAAGACAGTATGGTACTGGGACAAAAACAGAAATATAGACCAATAGAGCAAGATAGAGAGTCCAGAAATAAACCCATGCACCGATGGGTACCTTGTTTTTGACAAAGGAGGCAAAAATATACAATGGGACACAGAGAGCCTCTTCAATAAATGGTGCTGGGAAAACTGGAGAGCTACGTGTAAAAGAATGAAATTAGAACACTTCCTAACACCATACACAAAGATAAACTCAAAATGGATCAAAGACCTAAATGTAAGACCAGATCCTATAAAACTCTTAAAGGAAAACAGGCCAAACACTGAATGACATGAATCAAAGCAAGATCCTCTATGATCCACCTCCTAGAGTAACGGAAATAAAAACAAAAGTAAACAAGTGGAACCTGATTAAACTTAAAAGCTTTTTCACAGCAAAGGAAACTATAAGCAAGGTGAAAAGACAACCCTCAGAATGGGAGAAAGTAATAGCAAATGAAACAACTGACAAAGGATTAATTTCCAGAATATACAAGCAGCTGATACAACTGTTGCCAGAACAAACAACCCAACTCAAAAAGTGGGAAAAAGACCTAAACAGACACTTCTCCAAAGGAGACATACAGATGGCTAACAAACACATGAAAGGGTACTCAACTCGCTCATTATTAGAGAAATGCAAATCAAAACTGCGATGAGATATCACCTCACACCAGTCAGAATGGCGATCACCAAAAAGTCTACATACAGTAAATGCTGGAGAGGGTGTGGAGAAAAGGGAATTGTCTTGCACTGTTGGTGAGAATGTAAATTGATACAGCCACTATGGAAGACAGTATGGAGATTCCTTAAAAAACTAGGAATAAAACCACCATATGACCCAGCAATCCCACTCCTAGGCATATACCCTGCTGCTGCTGCTGCAGCTAAGTCGCTTCAGTTGTGTCCGACTCTGTGCGACCCCATAGACGACAGCCCACCAGGCTCCCTCGTTCCTGGGATTCTCCAGGCAAGAACACTGGAGTGGGTTGCCATTTCCTTCTCCAGTGCATGAAAGGGAAAAGTGAAAGTGAAGTTGCTCAGTCGTGTCTGACTCAGCGACCCCATGGACTATAGCCTACCAGGCTCCTCCATCCATGGGATTTTCCAGGCAAGAGTACTGGAGTGGGGTGCCATTGCCTTCTCCAGCATATACCCCGAGGGAACCAAAATTGAAAGAGACACATGTATCCCATTGTTCATTGCAGCACTATTTATAATAGCTAGAACATGGAAGCAACCTAGATGCCCATCAAGAGATGAATGGATAAAGAAGTTGTGGTACATATACGCGATGGAATATTACTCAGCCATATAAAGGAACACATTTGAGTCAGTCCTAATAAGGTGGGTGAACCGCGAACCTATTTTACAGAGTGAGGTAAGTCAGAAAGAGAAAGGTAAATATCGTATTCTAATGCATACATATGGAATCTAGAAAAATGGTACTGAAGAATTTATTTACAGGGCAACAATGTGGAAACAGACATAGAGAATAGACTTATGGACATGGAGAGAGGGGAGGATAGATAGGGTGAGATGTATAGAAAGAGTAACATAGAAACTTACATTCCCATATGTAAAATAGATAGCCTGTGGGAATTTGCAGTATGGCTCAAGAAACTCAAACAGCGGCTCTGTATCAACCTAGAGGGGAGGGTTGGGGAGAGAGACGGTAGGGACATACAAAAGGGAGGGGATATATGTATACCTATGACTGATTCATGCTGAGGTTTGACAGAAAACAATAAAATTCTGTAAAGCAAGTATACTTCAATTAAAAAATAAATAAATTTTAAAAATTGTTTGAATTTGTTCCTTTATTTTCTTGTTAGCATTATTGCAATTCACTTTAAATACAGTGGTATACATTGGTTTTGTTTGCTCTCAGTTTTAGTTTTAATTTTTTTGTTCCTCCATCCCTTGGTGATTAATTTTTATTTCTAGAATATCTAGACTATTAGCATGCTTCCAGAAGTCATAAATATGGAAATGTTATACTTTCTTAGAGAAATGCCATGCCCTCTTTTGTCCCTTTCACCTTCATAATACTCCCCCACAGGTAACCAATTTTATTGTTACTAGGTTTATATTCCTGTGTTTCCTTTTGTAAATAGAAAAAGATAAATTAGCCATTTTACTTCTCTTTTTTGTTCCGTACAAAGGTATTTGTATCACTTAATAACATTTCCTGGAAATCACTCTATTTAAGTTCATATGTATCGTATTAATTAATATTTACAGCTGCATAGTACTCCATTGTGTGCATATAAACTGTAGTTTCTTCAAACAGTATTCTATTGTTATTTTTATTTTTTCAAAATTGTCTAATGACAATGTGTTTGAATTTTGTTAAGGGCTTTTTTATAGTGTCTTTTCCTTCAAATTTACTCTTATTTCTGACATCTTTTGGTCTTTTTTCTTCTGTATTTTTAACCCAACCTTTTCTAATTCTTGATTCATCTCCTGTTGTCACATTATTACCAACTGTTTTCTGGCCATTTCTTCCCTGAGTTTTTATGTTTCTGTTTTGTGATCTTCATTCAGAATTGTGATTGCTTCATTATTTCTCTAAAAAGGTTTGGTTTAAAATGTTCACCTGATAATGATAATATTTTCTGGTGAATGTATTTCTATAGGCAAGTTTTATTGCTCTTTGCACATTTTGAAAACATGGTATTGTTGTGTGCATGTGGTGTCTGTTCCTTTTCTCTTTCATGTGCTTCATTAAGTTTTATTTTGGGGGGACCAGCACCTCTTTTTTTTATAAGAAGCACATGATGGGGAAGATGAAAGACTGTTTCTTCTACTTCTTGAACCTGAGCTGGTTCAAGGAGATTTCTATTGCCATACCTAAACTTCTACTCTGCTGTTGCCATGAGCAGGCAGCAGCTGCCTTTGGGGGGGTTCCCTAATATTCCGAAGGTTTGTTTTTTATCGTTTCATGGCCTTCTCTTCCTCTGTAGCTTCTGCGCCCTGTCTCTCTGCTTCTCCTCCTCACGGTAGTTCCAGTCAGAATGGGTTCTTTCCAGGTCTGCTGGTTCGTTTTCCCGTGCTTTCCCTACTCTTCTCCTTAACTTTTATTATACCCCAGCACAGTTTTATGCAAGGCTCTGCTACCAGTTCTGAATTCAGCATTTTTACACAAAATTTGTAGTTTGGAGGTGTTTCTTCTGCCTTTGTTGAAAATCAAATTTGCGTTTTTCTTATTGTCCTTGTTTCCTTTATGGCCTTCTGGAGAAAGAGAATGATTTAAAACTAAGCTTCCACCAAATTTTTACCGGAAATTGAGACCTGTTTTACTTATCATATGACAAGACCAATTATTTAAATTCTTTGTACTGCTTTGCCTTATCTTCAAAGTGGATTAGATAATATCTAGTAATGTTCATGTAGGAATACACTGAGATACTAAATTTGGTATAATATCTGGTATGCAGTTTATTAGATTGTAACTGCTTAATAATAATAATCGATGGTGCTGAGAATGGTCTTAGAAGTCCAAGTCTATGTTTACTTACTACTGATAGGGAAGTCAAAGACCTGGTTTGAGTTAGTATGACATTTTTAGGTAGCATATTGTAAACTTTCCACTCTGCCATTCTCCCTTTTCCTTTCATTAACTGGACCTGCAAATATTTGGTTTGATTGGGTAAAAATAATATTACAAATATGAGTATTTAATAATTGTGGCTAATTATCATGTAGAAATATAAAAATTAGGCACTAATTTGGAATGTACAATTAATTTCATTATTTCTTTGATTATAGTACTAAACCAGTTTGTGTCACCTCACTTGGCTCATCTCCAATTATGATATATTTTTAGAATTAAGAGCAAAATGAGTTATATGTGCCTACTTTTATTATAACTTTTAAAAGCAATCCACAGTTCATGATGATTTGGTTACCCAAACCAAAAAAATTGTTTTCTTCCCCACTGGGATGCCTTCCAGACTTTTTTTTAACCAAAACGTCCACCAAGCTCATTTCAAAGTCACTTGACTTTTTTCTTATTCTTCTCTTTTATGGTAACTACTTCTCAGAAGATGTGGAAGTTAGTCTGTATTTGAAATGATTGCATATATTTTCTGTATTTATCAGTCAGTTCAGTTCAGTTGCTCAGTCGTGTCCGACTCCTTGAGACCCCATGAATTGCAGCACGCCAGGCCTCTCTGTCCATCACCAACTCCCGAAGTCTACCCAAACCCATGCCCTAGCATTAGGGTCTTTTCCAATGAGTCAACTCTTCGCATCAGGTGGCCAAAGTATTGGAGTTTCAGCTTCAACATCAGTCCTTCCAATGAACACCCAGGACTGATCTCCTTTAGGATGTATTGATTGGATCTCCTTGCAGTCCAAGGGACTCTCAAGAGTCTTCTCCAACACCACAGTTCAAAAGCATCAATTCTGCGGCGCTCAGCTTTCTTCACCATCCAACTCTCACATCCATACATGACCACTGGAAAAACCATAGCCTTGACTAGACGGACTTTTGTTGGCAAAGTAATGTTTCTGCTTTTAAATATGCTATCTAGGTTGGCCATAACCTTCCTTCCAAGGAGTAAGCGTCTTTTAACCTTAATTTAAATATTAGAAACTCTCCATAATTCCATTGGTATCTCATCTTAAACAGAAGTATAATTCCTTTCACTCAAAGTCTAAATCAAATATCACTTCCTCAGTGAAGCCTTCCTTGACTTTCCCAGTGCAATTAAAGAAATTTATCTTCCTACTGGGGCACTGTCCACTTTATGCTATGTCTTGTGTACAGCACATGGCTTTTAGTATAGAACGAGGCGCATTTGTATCTTAACTAGATTCTATGTTTCTTTGAGATGTTTACTGTTTCTTTTCACATCTTCAGAACCTGGTATAACGTTTGGCATTGAGAGGTACTCAATATTTGTCATATGAATGAATACATTCCTGGAACACGCTCCTAAAATAATTTTAATTCATTAAAATTTCTTCCCAGTAAATGTCATGATAGCATTGAAGATATGATTTTCAACTCTTAAGCATTATAACACTAGCTAGATATACGACCCAGGCAAGGCAATACAATCTCTATGGTCTTCATTTATTGATTTGCAAAATGAAAGGTTTGGCGAATGTGATCTCTAGAGATCCTGATGTCTCTAAAATATTTATAACTTCATGATGCTTAAGAATTGAATAAATGGAAGTGGTTGATCACATGTGTTTTCAGCCCACTTTATCTATCAATCTGTTTCTGGAATGACAACATTAAAATAAGTCCACATGTGTTGGCTAGATGAACCTAGGTGTCTATGGGTAATGAATTCTAGAGCATATAGAAAGAAAGAGTCAAGAACTTCCCTAAGAGTGGTTTGAGTTGTGAGAGTGGCAAATTAAAGAATATGTAGTGATTAAAAAATCATTTAGAGACATCAATGAGATATCATTTCACACCCATTAGAATGGCTAATATTAGAAAAACTAGTAATTCTAAATTTTTATTAGAATGTGGAACAACCTAAATTCTCATTTACTACTGAGGAAAATATAAAATGCACCATTTAATCACTTTAGAGAAAAGTTTGGAATTTTAAAAATAAAACTAAACCTACCTATGATCTGACAATTTCTCTCTTAGGTATTTTTTAGTTAAATTATTAAGATGACCATACAGTAAAGTTGATTTCTGCCATTGAGTTCTATGAATTTTAACACATAAGTAGATGATGTAGTCAGTCCATAATCAGGGTAAAACTGTATCACCCCAGTTTCAGCATTACCCCCTTTGTAGTCACTCTCTCCCCACAACCCCTACCCTTGGCAACCGCTCATCTGTTCTCTCTCATATGATTTTATGTTTTTTCCCAGAATATTATATAAATGGAATCATGCAGCATGTAATCTTCTGAAGCAAGCTTCTTTAACTCACCATAATGCCTTGAAGATTCATTCACGTTGTTACATGTATCAATAATTCTGTTTTTCAAACTTCTAAGGAGTGTTTCATTTTCTGGATATACTACAATTTGATTATGCATTCACCCATGGAGTATATTTCAATTCTTTGCAATTTTTTGTAGTTGTCAATAGAATGACTGTGAACAACTGTGTATGAGTATTTGTGTAATGATAAGTTTTCTTATAAATATTTCTCTACAGTACCTGCCTCGGAGTGCGGTGGCTGGGTTACGTGTTAAGTATATGTTTAACTTTTATAGGAAAGTATGATTCTCTTTTCTGAAATGTCTGCACCATTTTGCATAACCACCAGCAGTGGATGGGAGTTCCGGTTGTTCTGCATGTTTGCCTGAACCTGGTGTTGTAAGTATTTTTCTATCTTGGTTATTCTAATAGAAATTTAGTGGGCTCTCATTCTAGTTTTACTTTGCATTTCTCTAATGGCTAGTAATATTGTACATTTTAAAAAGTACTTATTTTTTCATTCATATCCTCTTGGTAGAGAGTCTCTTTAAGTCTTCGGCACACTTTTTAATTGGGTTATTTCCTTTTCTGCCACTGAGTTTTGAGGATTCTTTATATACTCTGTTCTTTGCTAGATACGTGATTTGTGACTAGTTCCTTCCATATGTCATTTGTCTTTTCATTCTCTTAAAAGTGTCTTTTACAGAGAAAACATTTTTATTTTGATGAAGTAGGATTCATTTAATTTTTATTGATTGAGCTTTTATGTCATATCTAAAAAATCTTTAACCTAAATCACAAACATCTTCTCATGGAAGTTTTATAGCTTTAAGCTGTACATTTAGAACTATGGTTAATTTATAGCTAAATTTTGTATAAAATGCAAGGCTTCCATCTAACTTAATTTTGTTGCTTTTGGATGTCAAATTATTCCAATGCAGTTTATTGAAAAAGGATTCTTTCTTCTTTAAATTATCTTTGCAAATTTGTAAAAAAAAAAATCATTGACAATCTTTGTCTGGGTCTAATTTTTGATTCTATGCAGCTCCATTAATTTATGTATCTATTTCTTTATCATTACCACACTATTTTATAGACTGTAGTAATTCTGATCATCAGGTGGTATGATTGCTCCAACTTTATTTTTTTTTCCAAAATTGTTTTCAATCTTCTAGGTTGTTATGACATTTCTAAACTGATTTAATCTTTCAAATAGTTTTTTTATGAATTCTATTGTATTTTCTATGTAGGTAGTTCTGTCCTTTGTGAACAGGGAAGTTCTATTTCTTCTTTACAAATCTGTATACAGTATGTTCCCTATGGGAAAATGAGTTACATTCCAAGAGTGGGACCATAAGCCCAATTTGTTGTAAGTTCAACAACGTTAGCCTAGGTACCCAACTAACACAATCAGCTATGTAGTAGATACTGTGATAGGTTCATAATACTTTTCACAAAAATAATACATGAAAACAAACAAACACAAAACATTTTAATCTATAGTACATTAAAAAGTACAGTAGTACGGTACAACAGTTGGCATGCAGGAGCTGGCATCGAGTGAACAGGCAGTAAAAGTTACTGATTGGAGGAGGGCAAGGTGTGGAAATTGACAGAGTGAAAATGGTAGAGCTCTGCCAGCTGACAGAGCTCCTCAACAATAGGAGAGAGAGGACAAGCTGCAGTTTCACTCATGCCTGATGTTGATGAAACAGACCTTTGCATCTTTGAAAGTTCACAGCTTGAAGATTTGTATGCAGAGGACTTCCTGTACATTTCTTTCCTCCTTTTTACTCTTCATTTCCTCCTTTCTATCTTGTTTGCCTTGTTGCACTGGCTAAGACTTCCAGTATGATGAGAAGGAGTGGTATGAACAAACCTTTAAGAAAATAAAAATAAACCCAAAGCAAAGGCAAGGAAGGAAATAATAAAGAGCAGAAATCAATGAAACTGGAAAGCAATTATCTTTATATGTTTTAGGGGAATAGCAGCATCTTTTACTCTTAAGCATGATGTTAACTGCAGGTTTTATGTATGTGCTCTTTACCATGACTTTTCTCCATCACTGGATATAATCATGTGACCATTTTTTCTTAAGGACTTTTAGCATGGTAGATGACATTGCTCCATTTTTGAATACTGTATCATCTTGTTTTTCCTGGATAAACCTCACTTTATCATGGTATACTGTTATTCTTATATTAATATATTGCTGAATTTGATATGCTAGTACTTTGTTTAGGATTTTGGTTTATAGTTTTCTTGTGTTGTCCTTATTTGGTCTCAGAGTAGCACTATAATGAGCTTGGAAATGTTCCTTGTTCTATATCTTGGGGAAAAATATATAGATTTTGTGTTACTGCTCATATATACATTAGGGTCTAGAGCTTTCTTTTTTAATAATATTTTAAATATGAATTAAATTTCTTTAATCATCGTACATTCATCTATGTTATCTATTTTCATCTTCGTTGAGTTTTGTTACTGTAAAAGATTCCTGAGGAGTTGGTTTATCTCATTTAAGCTATTGAATTTGTGCAGGTAGTTGTTCATAATAATTTTTGTTATCCTTTAATATCTGTTGGATCTGTAGTGATATCTTTAATTTCATTTCTGGTATTGGTAGTTGATATCTCAGATCTCTATGTTATCTGTTTTGCCAAACGTTTACTAAATTAATGGATGTGTTAAGGAACTAGCTTTTGGTTTCAATGATGTTTTATTTTTCAGTTTTAGTTTCATTGATTTCTGCTCTTTATTGTTTCCTCTCATCATTGGGGTTTATTTTTATCTTCTTGTGTTATTTTCTTAAGGTTGAAGCTTACATTATTTGTGACCTTCCTTCATTTCTAATATAAACATTTAATGCTATAAATTTCTCTCTAAACATTGTTTCACCTGCTTCACATAAATTTTAATATGTTTCATTTTCATTTTCTTTAAGGTCAAAATATTTTTTAATTTACCTTGAAACTTCTTTGACCTATGGATATTTTAGAAATATGTTGTCTGAATTCCAAGTGTTTGAGTATTTTCCTATTATCTTTGTGTTATGATTCCTAGATTGATTTCATTATTGTCAGACACCATACTTTGTATGATTTTGTTTCTTTCTAAGTGTTATGACTCAGGATATGGTCAGGTGAATGTTCCAGGTGCAATTGAAACGAATACCTACGCTGCTGTGTTCAGATGCACAACTCTGTAACATTTCAGCTGGTTGATATTCAGTTCTTCTACATCTTTGCAATTTTTCTTTCTATTTCTGCTTATTATTGAGGGAGCAGTGTTGAATTCCAACTCCAGCTCTCCAACTTTGCTGTGGATTTATCTATTCCAGAACTAGAGAAATTCTCTTGAAGCTCTCACTGTATGCATTCTGTCATGTACTGGTTTCAGACAGTCTTTCATCCATACTAAAGGATACTGAAGTAGAAATGGGAAACTTGCCTCCAGCGTGGTGATGCTTCAAATTTTGTCTTTTTTTCCCCTTCAATGGTCCTGCTACCACTTACTTTTCAAAGTCCTCAAATAGATGCTCCATGTAGTCTACCAAGATTTTATGGCTTCATTCAGTGGGAGAAATGGGGTAGAATATGCTTAATATACCTTAGTGAAAGTAGCTACTGCTCAGCATTTACCTAAGAAAATGTGTATAAAAATTTTTTTTTGCTGTGGGTTCATCAGTTCACTTCAGTTCAGTCACTCAGTCGTGTCCAAC
This sequence comes from Giraffa tippelskirchi, assembly GCF_054371585.1. NCBI lineage: Eukaryota > Metazoa > Chordata > Mammalia > Artiodactyla > Giraffidae > Giraffa > Giraffa tippelskirchi. The sequence continues at coordinate 85,158,081 of NC_137285.1, read as the reverse complement.
TCTTTGTGACCCCATGAATCACAGTACACCAGGCCTCCCTGTCCATCACCAAATCCCGGAGTCTACCCAAACCCATGTCCATCGAGTCGGTGATGCCATCCAGCCATCTCATTCTCTGTCGTCCCCTTCTCCTCCTGCTGCCAATCCTTCCCAGCATTAGGGTCTTTTCCAATGAGTCAGCTCTTCCCATCAGGTGGCCAAAGTATTGGAGTTTCAGCTTCAACATCAGTCCTTCCAATGAACACCCAGGACTGATCTCCTTTAGGATGGACTGGTTGGATCTCCTTGCAGTCCAAGGGGCTCTCAAGAGTCTTCCCCAACACCACAGTTCAAAAGCATCAATTCTTCGGCGCTCAGCTTTCTTTATAGTCCAACTCTCACATCCATACATGACCACTGTAAAAACTATAGCCTTGACTAGATGGACCTTTGTTGGCAAAGTAATGTCTCTGTTTTTAAATATGCTATCTAGGTTGGCCATAACCTTCCTTCCAAGGAGTAAGCGTCTTTTAATTTCCTGGCTGCAATCACCATCTGCAGTGATTTTGGAGCCCCCAAAAATAAAGTCTGACACTGTTTCCACTGTTTCCCCATCTATTTCCCATGAAGTGATGGGACCAGATGCCATGATCGTACTTTTCTGAATGTTGAGCTTTAAGCCAACTTTCTCACTCTCCTCTCTCACTTTCATCAAGAGGCTTTTTAGTTCTTCTTCACTTTCTGCCATAAGGGTAGTGTCATCTACATATCTGAAGTTATTGATATTTCTCCCAGCAATCTTGATTCCAGCCTGTGCTTCCTCCAGCCCAGCGTTTCTCATGATGTACTCTGCATAGAAGTTAAGTAAGCAGGGTGACAGTATACAGCCTTGATGTACTCATTTTCCTATTTGGAACCAGTCTGTTGTTCCATGTCCAGTTCAAACTGTTGCTTCCTGATCTGCATACAGGTTTCTCAAGAGGCAGGTCAGGTGGTCTGGTATTCCCATCTCTTTCAGAATTTTCCACAGTTTATTGTGATCCACACAGTCAAAGGCTTTGGCATAGTCAATAAAGCAGAAATAGATGTTTTTCTGGTACTCTCTTTCTTTTTCGATGATCAAGCGGATGTTGGCAAATTGATCTGTGGTTCCTCTGCCTTTTCTAAAACCAGCTTGAACATCTGGAAGTTCACGGTTCACATATTGCTGAAGCCAGGCTTGGAGAATTTTGAGCATCACTTTGCTACCGTGTGAGATGAGTGCAATTGTGCGGTAGTTTGAGCATTCGTTGGCATTGCCTTTCTTTGGGATTGGAACGAAAACTGACCTTTTCCAGTCCTGTGGCCACTGCTGAGTTTTCCAAATTTGCTGGCATATTGAGTGCAGCACTTTCACAGCATTATCTTTCAGGATTTGAAATAGCTCAACTGGAATTCCATCACCTCCACTAGCTTTGTTCGTAGTGATGCTTTCTAAGGCCCACTTGACTTCACATTCCAGGATGTCTGGCTCTAGGTGAATGATCACACCATCGTGATTATCTGGGTCGTGAAGATCTTTTTTGTACAGTTCTTCTGTGTATTCTTGCCACCTCTTCTCAGTGAACAATGTGGACAAAAACTCTTGCTCTTGTAAACTTATATTCTAATAGATGGAAGTACATAGTTTTATATAAATTAATTTAATAAATAAGTAAATTACATAGAATTTTAGAAGATGACAAGTCTAATGAAAAAAATTGACTTGGGAATAGAAGGAGCAGGTTGCCATTTAAAAGTAAATTAGCCAGAATAAGCTACATTGAAAAACTGATATTTGAAAAAACATTCAAAAAAAGAGACAGTGTTATCTAATGAGGTAACTGGATGAAGAGTGTTCCAGGCAGACACAGAAACCCTGAGGCAGGAGCATGCTTGCTGAGTTAGAGGCACAGTCAAGAAGTCAATATGACTGGACTTAGAGGAAGACGGGAGAGAGTATTAGAAGGTGAAGCCAGAGAAGTAACCGAGGAGCAGATTTTATATGACAGAGATTCTCAAACCTTTTTCTTTCACAGGTGCCCTTACTGTCTACACAGTTTTTCACAGTTTCTAACTGAAAAGAAGTACTTAATCATTCCATTCACTATATAGTTAATTGACTGTTTAATGACTGTTTTTGTCCTAATAATTTAGTAACTGAAAAATACATATAGATCAAAAGAAAAAATAATGTTTTTATTATTAAATAGCCATAATTAATTACTAATAGTTTGCACACACCTATTGGACATTAAACAGCTTCTCCAGTCTTCAAATCACATTGAACACTGTTATTGTCATTTCCTGCTCTTGTGGATTTTTATGTGGCATTTCCTTTTATCACAGCAACCACTAAAAACCCAGCTTTGCAAAGATAAAACATAATCAGAAGGAGTATAGCCTGATCTATTGATGAAACTGTGAACTGTCCCAAGCAGAGGTTTGCATGTTGTCTGCTGGATGCTGCTGTATTTCCCTTAAAAGTTTAAAATATCCTGCAACATCTCTGGCACTTTGTGTTTGCTGTTATGCTTCAGATCATCTTTGCACACAGTTTGGAAACCATGGTGACTGGATTGAAAAGCACACCTCTACACCAGCTTAATACCACTGCTATTCACTAAACATAATTAAATGGTTCATTATACTCCATCATTGTCATGTATACCAGTTGTTATTATGTGTTCTAAAATAAAGCAGTATCTTTTGGACTCTCTCCAATCTATTTGACAGATAATAAATGACCTATATAAATAGGTCATAAATTTATTATGTCTTGTACCCTATGAATTCATGTAGTTATTTTTAATGATTTTTTGGCCTTTTATTATATCATGTCTTGTCATCATCTCTGTATCTCCCCTTATACATTTTAATTTTATGCTTCCAGGATACAGTGGATTTCAGAACAAGATAGTCAAGCTTGCTAGAGTGTATTTAAAACACTTTATAACAAGGAATTTGAAAAATGCTTCTATGAGTAAAATTTATGAGCTTTGTAAGATCATATTTGTTTCTTAGAGGCCTTATTTATGCCTTTTTAGAAAGTAATCTGGATAGCTTAGTTTTGGTAGGTTGATATTTGGTTATTAATAATAATTATTATAAATAGGTATTATTGATCTTAGCCACATGAAAAAACTTTGGTTATTTAGATAAGTATCTTGTTGTTGTTGTTGTTGGATGTGTTTAAGTATCTGAAAATACAGATTTTCAAAATTTTTTATGGTGAGGGTGAATACTACATTCCTGGAAAAATTACCAGTCAGTTCAGTTCAGTCGCTCAGTCGTGTCCGACTCTTTGCGACCCCATGAACCGCAGCACGCCAGGCCTCCCTGTCCATCGCCAACTCCCGGAGTCCACCCAAACCCATGTCCATCGAGTCGGTGATGCCATCCAACCATCTCATCCTCTGTCGGCCCCTTCTCCTCCTGCCCTCAGTCTTTCCCAGCATCAGGGTCTTTTCCAATGAGTCAGCTCTTCGCATCAGGTGGCCAAAGCATTGGAGTTTCAGCTTCAACATCAGTCCTTCCAATGAACACCCAGGACTGATCTCCTTTAGAATGGACTGGTTGGATCTCCTTGCAGTCCAAGGGACTCTCAAGAGTCTTCTCCAACACCACAGTTCAAAAGCATCAATTCTTCTGCACTCAGTTTTCTTTATATATATATATATATATATTACCAGTACTACTGTCTAAATATTTGTACTTGGTAGCCTATGCTTATTAATAGACTTATCTAATATAATATATGTGTTAGTATTTTACCTCACTTGCTTTATCATTTATATTCTGTTTGTTTTTACTCAACCATTGGAAAGTATTTTGCATACATTATGACTTTATTCTTAAGTATTTCAGTATTTCTTAAAATAGGATATTCTATTACATGACTAAAATACAGTTACTAACTTCAGTAAATTTAAAATATATGTAATTGTTTCAGCTAATACACAATGCATATTCAGTTTTGCCAGTTGACCCCAAATGTTCTTTAGAGCATTTCTCTCTCTCCCTCAGTATCAAATAGTATACGCTCAGGTATTGCATTTATTTGTCATGTCTCTCTAGCCTTCTTTAAATTGAAATATATCTAAAGACTTTGTCTTTAACTGCACTGACGTTTTGAAAAATGCAATCCTTTATTTTTGTTTGTTTTTAATAGAATATTTTTGGGGGGAGTTTGTCTGATTTTTTTCTTTCATGATTAGATTCAGATTATGTCTTCTTAGCCAGATTACTACTCATGGTTCTTTTATGCATTTTTAATTAAATATATTCTTTCTTTTATGCTCTAAAAAGGACGCAAAACTTGGAAGTGATTAAGGCAATATGAAAAACAAGGTTACATCACACTTGTGGGGAGTGTATTGTCTGATATTATGTAGTTAAGTTTAAATATTTCTAGTAGATTCTATTTGACATGCCCATCTAGAAAATAATAAGTGAGTATATTTGATTTATACATAAATTATGCACACGCAGGTGCATTGATAATCTTAGCAGTTACTGCTAATAATAACACGACTTCATTTGTATAAATACAACTGATTTTCTCCATATGTTAGGAAAGAGATGTTCTCATTAGAAGACGTAAGTATGTAAAATCTCTCTGGACCTGAGATTCTTAGATTTTAAACTTTTGCTGTTAGGCCGTGAGCACTTGAAATTAGACTTCCAGTCTTACTTATGTATTCCCAGTATTTATTATAGTGCTTGACGAACAGGAGTAAAGGTGACAGGTAATTTTTTATGTGCTACTGTGTATCAGATAATGTTCAAACATTTTACATGTACAACTTTATAAAGGTAATACTGTTTCTATCCCCATTTTAAGGTGAGAAAGCTGAGGCACAGAGATTAGTAATGTGCCGGATGTTACACATCCAACAAATGGCAAACTCAGGACGCTGACTCAGGGGGTCTGATTTCAGAGCCCATGCTCCTGGTTTCCACACCACAATAACTTATGTGTTTATCACTCAGATGAGTGAAAAAAGAAAGAAAGAATGAATGAAGAAAATGGGATAGATTAGAACCTCTGATCTAGAGGTTCTGATGTGTCTTTTGGATCAAGGATTTTCTGATTCTGTGATATGATCACCTGTGACTTCGGATTTTATTCCAATTGGATTATAATGGGTTTTATTTCACTTGGTGAAAATTGTGTACTTTATGATGCTAATCATGTTTTACTTTCTTTTTAACTACTGGCAAAAAGGTGCGTAGTGACTCATTATTTATGTAATTACTTACTCATTACTTATTTATCACTTAAAATAGCAACAGCAAAATCCAGACTCTGTATACAGTTTATAGTGTTGAGAGTAGAGTTGAAATTGACATAAATGAAAACAGATTTCTATTAAAGCTTATTAGGAAGGACACAACCTAATTTGGATAGTCACAAAATGTTCCCTGAATAAGCTCTTAAAGTTAAAAGCTGAAGAATGAGCAAGCAGCATGTGAGCAGGGAGGGAGAAGGGCAGCAGTGCTCTAGGCAGAGGTCCTGAGCAGTCACTGAGGTGTGATAGGGGGTGATGCAGAGATTCTTCAGTTTTATTCAGTGGGTATCGACTGCTCCAGGCCCTGCACTAGGGGATGCGAGAGGCCTTCAGTAGGTGACTGGGTCAGGAGCCCTCTTGAATGGGACCGGTGCCCTCGTAAAAGAGATCTCAGCGAACTCTCTCTTCCCCTTCCTCCATGTGAGGACACAGAGAGAAGGTGGCTGTCTCCTTACCCCAAGATGTGGGCTCTGACCAGATATCAAGTCTGTTCACACCCGTATCTTGGATTTTCCAGCCTCCAGAACTGTGAGAAATAAATTTCTGTTGTTTAAAAGCCACCAAGTCTACGTTATTTGTTATAGAAGTCCAAACAGACCAAGACAACGTAATATATTAATATCAAAAAAATCACCATTTCAGTATGTAATCAATATAAAAATGCTAATAAGATATTTTATTTTTATTCATACTCGGATTTTGAGATCTGGTGTGTATTTTACACTTACATCATATCTCAATTCAGACTGGCCACATTTCAAGTGTTCCATGGGTAGTGGCTACAGTATTTAAAAGTGCAGTTCTAGAGAGACATAGGAGCATCTGTCTTTTACAGGCTGAGGAGAGAGAAAGCATCATCTATAAATGCACTGAATTTTAGCTTAGAAGAAATCCCCATCCTGACATATTCTCTGTGACTTTCTTGCACTATTTCTGGCTCTGATATATTCCTGGTCATTTTACTTATTGTGCATTTTGCGTATAATAAAATAACCTAATTTATTCATTCATTTATAAATACTTATTGAAAATATTCTATATTACTGACACTGTTTTAGGTTCTTGGAATACCACAGTGAACAAAATATTTTGACCTTGTGGAGTTTATGCCATAGCAGGAAGAGCCAGACAATAAACACTAAAAATAACTGAGTGTATGCCATGGGTGTTAAAAGGTCATAGTGCTATGTCAAAAGGGAAAATTGGAGCAGCCTAAGGGGGTCGGGAGAGTGGGATGCAAAGGTGGATTGCAGATTTAAACAGGGCAGTCAAGATAGCACTCTGAGAAGATAAAGAAGTAAATGATAATACCAGAAAGGTACTGGGACCAAGTCCACAGCTAGTCCTGTGCTAGCTGCTACCTGAGCTCCAAAGGTGAGTCAGATGTAGCCCCGTATCTTAAAGAGGTTACTGGGGGAAATTTAGCAAGTAAACAGATAATTGTGATATAATGCTAGGTGTAACAATTTTCATGAAAGAATTTCCAAAAGATACCACAGGAATTAAAAACAATTCTTAGAGGAAGCAACACATGGTAGTAGAACTTGACCTTTGAAGTAAAATAGACGTGGGTTTGTGTCCCAGCCATCAGCTTACCAGTGATCAGCAGGGTGAATGATGGTCTTGGATTGTCCGGAACTGTCCCACTTTAGACATGGGTCTGTGTCCCAGCCATCGGCTTACCAGTGATCAGCAGGGTGAATGATGGTCTTGGATTGTCCAGAACTGTCCCACTTTTAACACTGAAGATTTTGCAGTCAGAGAAACCACTTGGTTTCAGTTTTAACACTGAGAGAACCAGGATGGTTGGTCATTCTACAGCTGTGTGACTTTGGGCAAAGTGGGTGAGGACAGTATCCCCATTAATAATAAGTTGAAAATAAAACCAGTTTTATGAGGTTGATCTAAGGATTATACATGAAATACTTAGCACTTTGGAGGCAGTGAATGTTTTATATCTGATTCAATTGATGGGGTCAAGGAAAGACTTCATGGAGTATGTGGATAGACTTTGAAAGATAAGTGTCAGTAGATAAAGGGCAAAATATGTTTAATGGAAAAGTGGGTAGAGATATAAAGTTATACAAAAGGAACAGGATCATGCAAAGCACAAAGAAAAACAGGAAACTTGGGGATGCCTTCAGGGAATTGGTGAATGTAGTTCACATTGGGCCAAGCATGGGTATGAGAAAAGAAATAGTATAATAAATGAGAAGGGTTTAAAAAGGTGATTTAAGCCATCTTCTTGTGGACTATCAATTACAGAAAGAGGAGTTAAAATTCAAATTGAACTATTGCTTGATTTGCTGTGTATCATTTTTATAAATTTACTTAATGAGTGCTTGCTTGTGTTGCTGCTAAGCCAGTTAAGCCATGTTCAGAAACCAGTTTTCTATTTTTTACAGTGTTTCAGAATCTTATTGTTTATCACTCACTTGGAAATTAGGCTGAGTTTTGCTTATTTTTAGTGTAAAAAGTGTATCACTTCTTAGCCATTATTTTTGTTGATGTTATGGAACATTTGGCATTAGAGCTAAGTGACTGATTACATAAAAATTTAGAGATTTTCACTGAAAATTATGGAAATGACTATGAGCACAATTTTGAAATTTTGCAGTAGGATAAGTGATAGCTGGGTGATATAAGAGGAAATCAAATGATCCATAAACTTTTGGTTTTAAGAAAATTAAGTTTCACTTTCAGATTATATTGGGTGAGTAGCATGACTCTGTTGTGTTTTAATTTTCTAGTATGCAAAGTGGTAGAAATATTTAGTACCTTGTAGACAGAGAGTAGAGCATAGAGATTAAGAGTAAGAACTCTTTGATCAGCCTGTGTAGATTTGAAAGCTGGCTGTCCTTTGTGGTGGAGTCCTTGGCATGCTCCTAGATCTCCATGGCTAGCTGGTGAAAGTTGCTATATAACACAGGGAGCCTAGCCTGGCACTCTGTGATGACCTAGAAGGGTGCGATGGGGGAAAGGGATGGAGGTTCAAGAAGGAGGAGACATTATATATTATAATATGTATCATTATGGCTGATTTGCATTGTACTGCAAACACCAACACAACATCGTAAAGCAGTTTTCTTCCAATTAAAAAAAAAAGGGCCTGTTGTTTTAACTACCGAGCGTGCTCTTTGCAAACAGCACTAAGCTACCAGCCCCTCTTGATTAGTAAAACTGCAGTGAGACCCCTTGCCCAAATTCACTGTTCCCACGTGAGCTCACATCTACTCACTGATTAAGGCAGTGGCATAGAGGCATGACCATTTTTGCCCCATGCAGGATAACTCTCATGGGCCATTTTTGCTTCAGCACTTTTTGATGAAGTCTGTTGTTCAACTTGCATCACAGGTGAACTTCTCTCTCTGCTCACTTCTGATTCCTCCTCCCCACCATAGATATTGATATTAGGATATTCCCTAACAAACATTCTTCAAAAGAAACCTCATATCAGATTCTAATCCCCAGGGAACTCAGTCTGCAATAGTTAGCCCCTGGTGTGGTTTGGGAAAACAAGTGATTGTGTTTTGGAATAAAATGGTTTGATCCTTAGCTGGCAATGTCAGCTCCATCACTGGAAGTAGGTGCAGCACAGACAGTCCTAGGCACATGGTGATGGTCCAATAGTCACAGCTTTTCAGGGCATTAAGTTGGGTTGGTAAAATGGTGGAAGGAAAGGAACTATGATGTGCATCTCAAGCATTCAAAAAGTATAAGGGAAAAGTAATTATAAGGACAGTGAGACTGGATGGCTATCACTAAGCTCATTTGACACTCTAAAAAAAGACTACAAAAAGACGGAAGCCAATTAATAGCCGATTGAAAGCCAGTGTGTAAGCCAGTAGGCCTTCTTTATAACTTACAAGTGGCCTTTATCTCCTATAGAGTGGAGGTCAGGCACAGTACATAATCATCAGAATAGCTAAACTTCAAAGAAGGTTAAACTCCTAGTCAATGCTGCTGCTGCTAAGTCGCTTCAGTCGTGTCCGACTCTGTGCGACCCCATAGACAGCAGCCCACCAGGCTCCCCCGTCCCTGGGATTCTCCAGGCAAGAACACTGGAGTGGGTTGCCATTTCCTTCTCCAATGCATGAAAGTGAAAAGTGAAAGTGAAGTCGCTCAATCGTGTCCGACTCTCAGCGACCCCATGAACTGCAGCCCACCAAGCTCCTCCGTCCATGGGATTGTCCAGGCAAGAGTACTGGAGTGGGGTGCCATTGCCTTCTCCGCCTAGTCAGTGCAAGTCTGCTTTAAAAGAACAGGATCCTAACATACGTAGTGGGAACATCTGGCTTGTGCTCTGTGCTGCTCCTGCCATGCTCAGTTGCTCAGTGATGTCTCTCTGTGACCCCATGGACTGAGCCCACCAGCCTCCTCTGTCCATGGGATTTTCCCAGCAAGAATATTGGAGTCAGTTGCCATTTCCTCCTCTAGGGGATCTGCCTGACAAAGGGATCGAAACCACATCATCTGCATTTCCTGAATTACAGGAGGATTCTTTACTGATGAGCCACTAGGAAGCCCACGGCTTATTTCCCCCAAAATCTTAAATACCTTCATTTCCCTGAAACCTCTGAGCCTGAAGACCTAGCCACTTTTTCTGTACCTATTCACCTTCAACTGAAGAAATGCCCCCCTTACCATTTAAAACATAATTAACTAGGATGATGTATAGCATAAACAAGCTGGGAAGTACTGAGCTTGAAAATGGAGGAAAGGAACTATATCCAAAAGAGCTGAAAAACCTCAATAGCCTGGATAGGCAGAAACCAGATAATTGCACATTAGACTGAATTCTGAGGATGCTTAATCAAAAGAACAGGCACATAAGAATGGAGAAAGGACTTTAATGTTTTAACTTCCTAAGATAACAGAATTTATATCCTATCCAGGACCCTAGGGAGCTGACTGTGGCTCAGATCATGAACTCCTTATTGCAAATTTCAGACTTAAATGGAAGAAAGGAGGGAAAACCACTAGACCATTCAGGTATGACCTAAATCAACCCTTATGATTAGACAGTGGAAGTGACAAATTGATTCAAGGGATTAGATCTGATAGAGTGCCTGAAGAACTATGGACAGAGGTTTGTGACATTATACAGTGATCAAGAGCATCCCCAACAAAAAGAAATGCAAAATGGTTGTCTGAGAAGGCCTTACAAAGAGCTGTGAAAATGAGAAGCTAAAGGCAAAGGTGAAAAGGAAAGATATACCCATTTGAATGCGGAGTTCCAAAGAGTAGCAGGGAGATATAAGAAAGCCTTCCTCAGTGATCAGTGCAAAGAAATAGAGGAAAACAATATAATGGGAAAGACTAGAGAACTCTTCAAGAAAATTAGAGATACCAGGGGAACATTTCATGCAAAGATGGGCACAATAAAGGACATAAACGGTATGGACCTAACAAGCAGAAGATATTAAGAAGAGGTGGCAAGAATACACAGAAGAACTATACAAAAATATGTTAATGACCCAGATAACCACGATGGTGTGATCACTCACCTAGAGCCAGACATCCTGGAATGCGAAGTCAAGTGGGCCTTAGGAAGCATCACTAGGAACAAAGCTAGTGGAGGTGCTGGAATTCCAGTTGAGCTATTTCAAATCCTGAAAGATGATGCTGTGAAAGTGCTGCACTCAGTATGCCAGCAAATTTGGAAAACTCAGCAGTGGCCACAGGACTGGAAAAGGTCAGTTTTCATTCTAGTCCCAAAGAAAAGCAATGCCAAAGAATGTTCAAACTACTACACAGTTGCACTCATCTCACACACTAGCAAAGTAATGCTCAAAATTCTCCAAGCCAAACTTCAACGTGAACCATGAACTTCCAGATGTTCAAGCTGGATTTGGAAAAAGCAGAGGAACTGGAGGTCAAATTGTCAACATTCGCTGGATCATCGAAAAAGCAAGAGAGTTCCAGAAAAACATCTACTGCTGCTTTATTGACAACGCCAAAGCCTTTGACTATGTGTATCACAACAAACTGTGAAAAATTCTTCAAGAGATGGGAACACCAAACCACCTGACTTGCCTCCTGAGAAATATGTATGCAGGTCAAGAAGCAACAGTTAGAACCCGACATGAAACAACAGACTGGTTCCAAATTGGGAAAGGAGTACATCAAAGGAGTATATTGTCACCCTGCTTATTTAACTTATATGCAGAGTACATCATGCCAAATGCCAGGCTGGATGAAGCATAAGCTGGAATCAAGATTGCCAGGAGAAATATCAATAACCTCAGATATGCAGATGACCCCACCCTTATGGCACAAATTGAAGAAGAACTTGAGAGCCTCTTGATGAAAGTGAAAGAGGAGAGTGAAAAAGTTGGTTTAAAACTCAACGTTCAGAAAAGTAAGATCATGGCATCTGGTCCCATCACTTGGCAAATAGATGGGGAAACAATGGAAACAGTGAGAGACTTTACTTTTTGGGTTCCAAAATCGCTGCAGATGGTGACTGCAGCCATGAATTTAAAAGATGCTTGCTCCTTGGAAGAAAAGTTATGACCAACCTAGACAGCATATTAAAGAGCAGAGACAATACTTTGCCAACAAAGGTCCATCAATCAAAGCTATGGTTTTTCCAGTAGTCATGTATGGATGTGAGAGTTGAACTATAAAGAAAGTCGAGCACCAAGATTGGTGCTTTTGAACTTGGGTGTTGGAGAAGACTCTTGAGAGTCCCCTGGACTGCAAGGAGATCAACCAGTCCATCCTGAAGGAAATCAGTTCTGGATATTCATTGGAAGGACTGATGCTGAAGCTGAAGCTCCAATACTTTGGCCACCTGATTTGAAGAACTGACTCGTTGGAAAAGACTTCTCTGCTGGTAAGATTGAAGGGAGGAGGAGAAGGGGACGACAGAAGATGAGATAGTTGGATGGCATCACTGACTTGGAGATGAGTTTGAGCAAGCTCCGGGAGTTGGTGATGGACAGGGAAGCCTCACATGCTGCAATCCATGGAGTTGCAAAGAGTTGTACACAACTGAGCAACTGAACTGAACTGAACTGAACTGAACAGAACCCTAGAAGATGATGAGGAATTGCCTTTAGAGTGACTTCCAGAAGCATGGAGAAAGCAATCATGCAAGTGAGGTTGAAATGCCTGGTGTGCTGTGATGTAATAAGGGATTTAAACATTCAGGGAAGTAGGCATGTAGAGTGGATATACATTTATGGCTGGAAGACTAAACAGATTAGGTTTTATTCTTTAAACCTATTATTTTATCATTATAAATGGATTTTATTAGTTTTTTTTAATACTTGAATTTTTTATTTCTATAACTTTTTCTTGTTTATTTTTCAAATATACAACTTATTTTTTATAGTTTCTCCTATATTTTAAAATTCATCATTCATTTCCTTAAACACAATAGGATGCCTGTTTTATACTTCACATTTGGTAACTTCCAATGTCTAAACACTTACTGAATATTTTTTCTATTTCTGCTGGTTCTTGCTCATAATGCCTTGTTTCTTATGGTTGTAAATTCCTGTAATTATTCATTTTCTTGGAATATTATTTATGAAAATTATTTTAAGCTTAAAAGAAGGTGGATTCTTCTAAGGGAGAACGACAGAGGATATACCATTTATTAAGGCTAAGGCTATATGGAGTACACCTGTGGGAGGGGCACCAAGATTACTAAAAATCTGGGGGGAGATTTTCCTCTGTGGAGCAGGGCTGATGGTAGGAGAGACCATTGTAGAACTAGGCTCATCAACAGCAATGGGAATGATAGGGGCCAAAACAATTGAGGCCAAATGGTAACACTTAACTTTAAGAAGCTGGTTGAATATAACTGGGGTCTTCCTCGATGGCTCAGAGCAATGGGAAAGAGTCCGTCTGCCAATGCAGGAGACCCAAGAGATGCAGGTTCAATCCCTGGGTCGAGAAGATCCCCTGGAGTAGGAAATGGGAATCTGCTCCAATATTCCTGCCTGGAAAATTACATGGACTGAGGAGTAGCCTGGAGTGCTACAGTCCAGAGGGTCACAAAGGTGGGACACAAATAAGCGACAGCTTGCACTATATGTAATATCTTTGTTCATCAGATTTCATGGTACATGGTATATAACCAGTGATTTGGCAAACGTATTATCTTCTCTCTATATTAGAAAAGAGAATCAGAAATAGTTTTTATTTATGAAAAGTATAAGAATATTCATTTAACAATTTTGCCTCACTTTGTCAAAATATAGTCTGAAGACATGTGAGCTGTTATTTTGACAATGTCAGTTAGTTATGCCAGGTAAACAAGTACATACCCCATTGGAAGTCTGTGTAAGACATGTTCTTGAGAGGGCAGGAAACAAGCTCTGTGAAGATTCAAGAGCTCACTACATCATGGAAATTCTTTGGTCTCCAGTTGTCAGAGATGTATCAGGGCATCCACCCAAAGTAAAGGACAAATCATTTCATCTTTGATCTCCCAGTACAAAGAAGAAAGGCAATCTTGGCAGCCTTTTCAGGTTCTAGTAGTAGCATATTTTACAATGAGAATATCTTTCTGGTTCATATACTAGAAAACAAGAGAGGCTACCACTTTAATAGGGCCCGCAGAGGAAAGGGCTTTGTAGTAGGTATGGGCTGCAGTGTAAACAGCCCTGTTTCTGAGGACATGACACATAAAAAGTCTTCTAAGGTTTGAGATATCAGGGCGCTATTTTGTATATGGCAAGTTGCAGTGGAAAGCAACACAGAAACTTGGGGTTTATGAACAAAGTCATATCATCAGATTAGAGAATAATATGCCTTTTGAAGAACAGCTGCCAACATCCTATCAGGCCCTGGTAGATGGGGCATCTGATCACAGGGTACTACGGCATTCAGGAGTACTCATCATGATCTTTGTTTTGTCAAACCTACCAAGTCATAAGGTTGGGCCAGAAGCCCCATCACAGCCTGTGTAAATGAAGCTATGAGCTGTGCTGTGCAGGGCCACCAAAGATGGACAAGTCATGGTGGAGAGTTCTGACAAAGAAAAACAAAAGACATTTCTGACAAAACGTGGTCCACTGGAAAAGGGAATGGCAAACCACTCCAGTATTCCTCCCTTGAGAACCCCATGAACAGTATGAAAAGGCAAAAAGGTACGACACCTGAAGATGAGCCCCCAGGCTGTAGGTGTCCCATATGCTACTGGGGAAAAGTGGGGAAGTAACTCCAGAAGGAATGAAGAGGCTGGGCCAAAGCAGATATGATGCTCAGATTTGGATGTGTCTGAAAGTGGTGAGAGTAAAGTCCGATACAGTAAAGAAAATTATTGCATAGGAACCTGGAATGTTAGGTCCATGAATCAAGGTAAATTGGATGTAGTCAGGCAGGAAATGGCAAGAGTGAGCATCAACATTTTAAGAACCAGTGAACTAAAATGAATAAGAATGGGTAAATTTAACTCAGATGGCCATTATATCTACTACTGTGGGCAAGAACCCTTAGAAGAAAGGGAGTAGCCCTCATAGTCAACAATAGAGTACAAAATGCAGTACTTGGGTGCAATCTCAAAAACAATAGAATGATCTCAGTTCATTTTCAAGGCTAACCATTCAGCATCACAATATTCCAAGTCAGTTGGAATTTATACCAAAAGAAGCTGAAGCTGACAGGTTCTATGAAGACCTACAAGAATTTCTGGAAGTAACACCAAAAAAAGATGTGTTTTTCATCATAGAGGATTGGAATGCAAAAGTAGGAAGTCGAGATACCTGAAGTACAGGCAAGTTTGGCCTTGGGGTACAAAATGAAGCAGAGCAAAGGCTAACAGAGTTTTGCCAAGAGAACACACTGGTCATAACAAACACCCTCTTCCAACAACACAAGAGACAACTCTATACATGGACATCACCAGATGGTTGTTACTAAAATAAGATTGGTTATATTCTTTGCAGCCAAAGATGGAAGAGCTCTATACAGTCAGCAAAAAAAGACCTGGAACTGACTGTGGCTCAGATCATGAATTCCTTATTGCAAAATTCAGCCTGAAATTGAAGACAGTTGGGAAAACCATTAGACCATTTAGGTATGACCTAAATCAAATCCCTTATGATTAAACAAGGAGGTGACAAATAGATTCAAGGGATTAGATCTGATAGACAGAGTGCCTGAAGAAATATGGATGGAAGTTCATAATATTGTACAGAATGCTGTGACCAAAACTATCCCAAGAAAAAGAAATGCAGGAAAGCATAGTGGTTGTCCAAGAAGGTGTTACAAAGAGCTGAGAAAAGAAGAGAAGTGAAAGGACAGGGAGAAAGGGAAAGATATTCCCAACTGAATGCAGAGTTCCAGAGAATAACAAGGAAAGATAAGAAAGCCTTCTTAAGTAAACAATGCAAAGAAAGAGAGGGAAGAATAGAATGGAAAAGACTAGAGATCTCTTCAAGAAAACTGGAGATAACAAGGGAAAATTTCATGCAAAAATGGGCACAATAAAGGACAGAAATGGTAACAACCTAACAGAAGCAGAAGAGATTAAGAAGAGGCTGCAAGAATACACAGAAGAACTAGAGAAAAGAGGTCTTAATGAGCTAGATAACCACCTAGAGCCAGACATCCTGGAGTGTCAAGTCAAGTGGGCCTTTGGAAGCATTACTACAAACAAGCTAGTGGAGGTATTGGAATTCCAGCTGAGCTATTTAAAATCCTGAAGGATGATGCTATCAAAGTGCTACACTCAATAAGTCAGCAAATTCAGAAAATTCAAAAGCGGCCACAGGACTGGAAGATACTAGTTTTCATTCCAGTTCTAAAGAAAGGAAATACCAAAGAATGTTCAAACTATCACACATTTGCACTCATTTCACATGCTAACAAGGTAATGCTCACAATCCTTCAAACTAGGCTTCAACAGTATGTGAAACGAGACCTTCCAGAGGTTCAAGTTGGGATTAGGAAAGGCAGAGGAACCAGAGATCAAATTGCCAACATCCATTGGATCATAGAAAAAGCAAGGGGATTCCATAAAAACATTTACTTCTGCTTCATTGACTATGCTAAAGCCTTTGACTGTGTGGATCACAATAAACTGTGGAAAATTCTGAAAAAGATGGGAATACTAGAACACCTTACCTGCCTCCTAAGAAATCTATATGCAGGTCAAGAATCAACAGTTAGAACTGGACAATGAACAACGGACTGATTCCAAATTGGGAAAGGAATACATCAAGGCTGTGTATTGTCACACTGCTTTTTTTAACTTCTTTGCAGAGTACATCATGTGAAATGCCAGGCTAGATGAAGCATAAGCTGGAATCAAGATTGTTAGGGGAAATTTCAACCTCAGATGTGCAAATGGTACTACGCTAATGGCAGAAAGGGAAGAGAAACTAAAGAGCCTCTTGGTGAGGGTAAGAGAGGAGACTAAAAAAGCTGGCTTAAAGCTCAACATTCAGAAAACTAAGATCATGGCATCCAGTCCCATTGCTTCATGGCAAATAGACGGAGAAGCAATGGAAACAGTAACAGACTTTATTTTCCTGGGCTCCAAATTCACTGTGGATGGTGACTATAGCCACAAAATTAAAAGACACTTGGTCCTTGGAAGAAAAACTATGATAAACCTAGACAGCATATTAAAAACCAGAGACATCATTTTTCCAACAAATGTCCGTCTTGTCAAAGCTATAATTTTTCTGGTAGTCACATATGGATGTGAGAGTCAGACCATAAAGAAGAATGAGTGTCAAAGGATTGATGCTTTCAAATTTTGGTGCTGGAGAAGACTCTTGAGAGTTCCTTGGACTGCAAGGAGATCCAACTAGTCAAACCTAATGGTATTCAACCCTGAATATTCATTGGAAGGACCGATGCTGAATCTGAAGTTCCAATACTTTGGCCACTTGATGCAAAGAGCTGACTCATTTGAAAAAACCCAGATGCTGGGAAAGATTGAAGGCAGGAGGAGAAGGGGACGACAGAGGATGAGATGGTTGGATGGCATCCACTAACTCAGTGGACATGAGTTTGAGCAAACTCTGAGAGATGATGAAGGACAGGAAGCCTGCCTGGCGTGCTACCATCTGTGAAGTCACCAAGTGTTGGACATGCCTTAGTGCCTGAACAACAACAGCAAGACTAAACATGAACAGGATCAGAGTATACAGATAAGCTACATAAACAAACGCTCTAGATCCCCTGAGTATCCACCACTTTCACTAGCTCTTCTTTATAAACTCACACTCATGAATAGATGAAAGAGGACAATGCCTGTTCACAGATGGGTCAATTTAGTATTTGGGTACAATACAGCACTATTGCCTAGCTGGGAAGATAGTTACATATACAATATAGGATAAATGTATTACAGAGAGAAAATACTTGTTTGGGGCAAAGAAAAACATAGATGATAAGCCCAAACTACTTTGTTGAGGAAAGATTACCAGGAAAAGTGATATCTATGCTCAAAAGTGAAATATAAACAGTTCAGTTACTCAGTCGTGTCCGACTCTTTGAGACCCCATAGACTGCAGCACGCCAGGCCTCCCTGTTCATCACCAACTCCTGGAGCTTGCTCAAACTCATGTCCATTGAGTCGGTGATGCATTCCAACCATCTCATCCTCTGTCGCCCCCTTCTCCTCCTGCCTTCAATCTTTCCCAGCATCAGGGTCTTTTCAAATGGGTTAGCTCTATGCATCTGGTGGCCAAAGTATTGGAGTTTCAGCCTCAGCATCAGTCCTTCCAATGAATATTCAGGACTGATCCCCTTTAGGATGGACTGGTTGGATCTCCTTGTAGTCCAAGGGACTCTCAAGAGTCTTCTCCAACTCTACAGTTCAAAAGCATCAATTCTTCAGTACTCAGCTTTCTTTGTAGTCCAACTCTCACATCCATATATGACTACTGGAAAAACCATAGCCTTGACTAGACGGACCTTTGTTGGCAAAGTAATGTCTCTGCTTTTTAATATGCTGTCTAGATTGGTCATAACTTTTCTTCCAAGGAGCAAGCATCTTTTAATTTTATGGCTGCAGTCACCATCTGCAATGACTTTGGAGCCCAAGAAAATAAAGTCTGTCACTATTTTCCCTGTCTCCCCATCTATTTGCCATGAAGTGAGGGACCAGATGCCATGATCTTAGTTTTCTGAATGTTGAGCTTTAAGCCAACATTTTCACTCTCCTCTTTCACTTTCATCAAGAGGCTCTTTAGTTCTTCTTCACTTTCTGCCATAAGGGTGGTGTCATCTGCATATCTGAGGTTATTGATATTTCTCTCAGCAATCCTGATTCCAACTTGTGTTTCTTCCAGCCCAGCGTTTCTCATGATGTACTCTGCATATAAGTTAAATAAGCAGGGTAACAATATACAGCCTTGACATACTCCTCTTCCTATTTGGAACCAGTCTGCTGTTCCATGTCAGTTCTAATGGTGGCTTTCTGACCTGCATACAGGTTTCTCAAGAGGCAGGTCAGGTGGTCTGGTAGTCCCATCTCTTTCAGAATTTTCCACAGGTTGTTGTGATCCACACAGGCAAAGGCTTTGGCGTAGTCAATAAAGCAGAAGTAGATGTTTTTCTGGAACTCTCTTGCTTTTTCAATGATCCAATGGATGTTGTCATTTTCTGCCTTTTCTAAATCCAGCTTGAGCATCTGGAAGTTCATGGTTCATGTACTATAGGAGTCTGGCTTGGAGAATTTTGAGCATTACTTTACTAACTTGTGAAATGAGTGCAAGATTTGCCTAAAATATTTAAGTCCACTCTTCATCAGGCTAGCAACAGTCCTGTGTTCACTCCTTATCCCACAGTCTGCACAGACTGCTGTGCACAGAACTGGCCCAGCCCAGCTGTGGGCATGCCACATCCCCACATCAGCCATGTAAGATGCCTACCCTGACCTCCAGTGGGGCACAACCTTATACAGCTGAGTTAGGGCCAGCCTGCCTTCCCATGTACTCATAAATGATGAGCCCACCACAGCAGAAGAGCACACACAGCCCACACAGGGAGAAGCCCTAGAACATGTAACTGTGGTGACCAGAGAAAACTGTGCTGCTGAGCCTCACAGGATGCCTACATAAGAGCGCTTCTCCAAGATTGAGTAACATAACAAACCTAACACATTGAAATAAACCTATAGAGTTAAACAGAATGAGGAGACAGAGGGTATATTCCAAATGAAGGAACAAGACAGAACAACAGAAAAGAACTAAATAAAGTGGAGATAAGCAGTACACTTGATAAAAGATGATTGTAATGATGCCAAAGATGAAATGATTATAAAGATTCTCAGTGAATTCATGTGAAGAATGAATGCTCACAGTGAGAATTTCAACAAAAAGTAGAAAATATAGAGAACCAAACAGAGCTGGAAAGTAAAATAAGTGAAATAAACAATAAACTAGAAAGAGTAGATTAGATGATACAAACAGATCAGCAATCTGGAAGACAGAGTAGTAGAAATCACCCATGCTGAACAGAATAAAGAAAAAAAGAAAATTTTAAAGTATTGATAGTTTAAGAGACTGCCAAAGCAAACTACATCTCTAGTTTCACTAGCAAAGCACATCTCTAGTTTCACTGAACTAGAACAAATAATACTAAAATTTATATGGAAACATATAAAGACCCAGAATTGCCAAAGCAATCCTGAGGAAAAAGAACAAAGCAGGAGGTATAACCCTCTCACACTTTAGACAATACTACAAGTCTAAAATAATTAAAACAGCATGGTACTGCACAAAAACAGACACATGGATCAGTGAAATAGAATAGAGGCAAGAAATAACCCAGACACTGTGGCCAATTCACCCTGACAAAGAAGGCAAGGATATATTGTGCTGCCTAAAAAGTTCATTCATGTTTTTCCGTAATATGCTACAGAGTAACCCAAATGGACATTGTGGCTGACTGAAAACAATGTGGAAAAGATAGTCTCTTTAGCAACTGGTGCTGGGAAAGTTGGACAGCTGTGTGCACACCAATGAAATTAGAGCACACCCTCAGACCATATACAAAAATAAACTCAAAATGACTTAAAGACTTAAATATAAGACATGATAACATAAAACTCCTAGAAGAGAACATATGCAAAATATTTTCTGATATGAATCATAGCAATGTTTTCTAAGGTAACTTTCCCAAAGGAAAATAAGTGAAAGTAAAAATAAACAAATAGACCTAATCAAACTTGTTAGCTTTGCATAGCAAAGGAAACCACAACTAAAGAGACAATTTATGATTTCAAAAATATACAAATAGCTCATAGAATTTAGTAACAAAAAAGCAAAAAGCCTGGTCAAAAAACAGGCATAAGACCTAAATAGACATTTCTCTAAAGAAGATATACAGATGGCCAATAGGAACATGAAAAAAATGCTCATCATTACTAATTGTTAGAGAATTGCAAATCAATACTACTATGTGGTACCACTTCACATGAGTTGGTATGACCATCATTAAAATATCTACCAATAACAAACGTTGTAAAGGGTCTGGAGAAAGGAATCCTTCCTATATTGTTGGTGGGAATTTAAATCGTTGCAGCCACAATGGGAAGAAAACTAAAGTGATCAGAAAGAGAAAAACAAATACCATTTGATATCATTTACATGTGGAATCTAAAATATAACACAAATGGACATACCTATAAAACAGAAGGAGACACATAGGCTTGTGATTTCCAAGGGGAGGGAGATGGAAGGAAGAACTGAGAGTTTGGCATTAGCAGATGCAAGCTGTTATTTACAATATAGAATGGATAGACAACCAATTTCTCTGGTATAGCACAAGAAACTATATTCAGTATCCTATGATAAACAACAATGGAAAAGATATGAGGAAGAACATATATCTATATGTATATAATAATCACTTTGCTGTACAGAAGAAATGAACACAGCATCAACTCTACTTCAAAAAGTAAATTTTTTAAAAAGTTAGTTGCACAAGAACTTTAGGTAAAGTACTGAAAGGGAAAATTTTGTAATGTGGGACATTCTATCCAGCAAGGTTATCATTTATAATTGAAGGAGCAATAAAGAACTTCTAAGACAAAACAAAAACTAAAAGAGTTCATCAATACTAAACCAACCCTAAGAGTAATGTTAAAGGGGCTTACCTAAGGGGAAACAAAACGGTACAATAAAAAGAATTTATAGGAAAGGAGAATTCCCACTAGTAAAGGCAAGTATATATGGAATCTATAACTACAGGAAACCATTAAATGATAAATATGAGGATATAAAATATGACATCAAAAGCACAAAGTGAGGTGAGGAGAGTAAAAAATGTATATCTTTTTACAATGTGTTTGATCTTAAATGTATATCAGTTTAAAACAAGTAGTTATAGTTATAGGTCAACATGTATGGTATACCTGTTATAATTCCATCATAACCATAAATCAAAAATCTACAACAGATACACAAAAACCTAAAGAAATGAACAGAAACATATCACTAAAGAAAATTATCAAAGCACAAGGGAAGAAAATAAAAGAAAAATATAAGAACAGAGAAAAAATACAAAACAACCAGAAAATAAGGAAATGACAATAAGTACATACATATACACTTTCATTGTCAATGGACTGTGTGCGTGAAACAAAAGACATGGAGTCGCTGATTGGATTTAAAAAATAGCAGAATTCATCTAAATGCTGCTTATAAGAAACTTACTTCAGAGCTAAAGACACACACAGACTGAAAGTGAGGGGTTGGAAAAAGTTATTTCATGTAAATGTAAGCAATACTCTTATCTGAGAAAGTAGACTTTAAAATAAAGTCTATAAAAAGAGAAAGGCATTAGATGATAAAGATATGAATACAAGAAGAGAATATAACATTAATTAATATATATGCATATAATATGTGTGTGTGTTAGTTGCTCAGTTGTGTCTGATTCTTTGCAACCCCATGAACTGTAGCCAACCAAGCACCTCTGTCCATGGGATTTTCCAAGCAAGAATAATGGAGTGGGTAGCCAATCCCTTCTCCAGGGGATGTTCCTGGACCAGGGATCAAATCAAGGCCTCCTGAATTGCAGGCAGATTCTTTAGGATCTGAGCCACCAAGTAAGTCCATGCATCTAACATAAGAGTCCCTAAATGTATAAGGTAAACAGTAGCAGATATTAAAGAGAGAAATTGATAGCAATACAGTAAGAGTAGGAGATCCTAACACCACACTTACATCAATGGATAGATCATCCAGACAGAAAATGAATAAGGAAGTCGTGACCTTAAATGACATATTAGATCAGTACACTTAACAGATATCTACAAACATTCCATCCTAAAACAGTAGAATATACATTCCTCTTGAGTGCACATGGAACATTTTCCAGAATAATCACATACTAAGTCACAAAACATGTCTCAATAAATTTTAGAAAACTGAAAACATATCAAGTATCATTTTTGACCACAAATGTGTGAAACTTAAAATCAACTCCAAGAAAAGAACTAGAAAAAATCTCAAGCACATGGAGTCTAAACATCATGCTAGTAAACAGCTAAAGAAATCAGAGGAAAGAAAATCAGAGGTCACTAAATCAGAAATTTAGAAATCAGAGGTCACTAAAGAAATCAGAGGAAACAAAAAATATACCTCAACATAAGTTAAAAAGGAAATACCTCTTTCCAAAACCTATGGAATGCACAAAAAAACAGTTCTATGAAGGACACTCACAGAAATACAAGTCTACCCCAGGAAACAAGAAAAACCCAAATAAACAATTTGACCTTACATCTAAAGAACTAGAAAAGGAAGAACAAGCAAAGCCTAAAGCTAATAGAATACAGAAAATAATAAAACAGATCGAAAATAAGTTTAGTAAAAAAAAGTAGGGAAAAGAACCAATGAAACTAAAAGCAGTTTTTTGAAAGATAAACAAAACTGAGAAAACTTTAGCCAGACTCATCCAGGAGAAAAAAAAAGAAAGAAAGGCATAAAATCATACATAAAATCATAAAGGAAACAAAAGTTACAACCAACACCACAGCAATTGTAAAGATCATAAGAGATTACTAAGACCAGTTGAGTTGTATGTCTTTTGTTGTTGAATCACATGAGCTGCTAATATATATTGGCAATCAAGCCCTTGTCAATTGCACCATTTCCAAATATTTTCTTTTAGTCCATAGCTGGCTTTCTGTTCTCACTACTTTATTCCATGTAGTATTTCAAGTTCTAGCTATAGCATCAAATATGAAAAACCAATAATAGAAATCCAGCATGGAAAGGGAGAAATAAAACTGTCACTGTTTGCAAATGACATGATACTATATACAAAAAATCCTATAGCTGCTACCAAAAATCTGTTAAAATTAATACATTAATTCAGTGAAATTACATAATATAAAACTCATATACAGAAATCTGTTGTGTTTCTGTATACTAATAACAATCTATCATATAGAGAAATGAAGAAAACAATCACATTTATAATTGCATTAAAAAGAATAAAATACCTAGGACAAACCTAAAGGAGGTAGAAGAATTGTATTATGAAAACTATAAGACACTGATGAAAAAAGTTGAAGATTATATAAACAAGGAAAAATGTGCTTAGCTCATGTTTGGAAGAATTAATATTGTTAGAATGACCATAGTACTCAAAGCAATCTATAGAATTCCTATCAAGGTACCAAAGTTATTTTTCACAGACTAGAATGATCCTAAAGTTTGTATGGAACCACAAAAGACTCAAATTAACCAAAGCAATATTGAGAAAGAACAAAGCTGGTGACATCATGCTCCCTGCTTGCAAACTATACTACAAAGCTACAGAAATCAAAACAGTATGGTACTGGTACAAAATTAGACACAAAGATCAGTAGAACAGAATAGGAAGCTGAGAAATAAATCGACACTTATATGGTAAATTAATTTGCAGCAAAGGAGGCAAGAATATACAGTGTATAAAAGACAGACTCTTCAATAAATAGTATTGGAAAAGCTGAACTACTGAATGCAAAATAATCAAACTGGGATACTTTCTCACACTATACCCAAAAACAAACTCAAAATGGTTGAAGACTAAATATAAGATGCAAAACCATACTATTCCCAGAAAAAAACATAGGCATTATGCTTTGATATTGGTCTTAGTAACATATATTTTTTTAAATCTGTCTCCCCAGGCGTGGGAAACTAAAACAAAAATAAGTGGGGATACATCAAACTTAAAAGCTTTTGCACATCAAAGGAAACTGTCAACAAAACTGTCAAGAGAAGGCCACCTAATAAATGAAAGAAAATATTTACAAATAAAGGATTAATATCATGTATATATATATAAAGAACTCTTACAACTCACCATCAAAACAAACAAACAATCTGATTAGAAAATAGGAAGAGGACCTTAATAGACATTACTCCAAAGGAGATATACAGATGAGCATCTAACACATGAAAAGATGCTAAAAATGACCAATCATCAAGGAAATGCAAGTCAAAGTCACAATGAGATATCATTTAACACCTGGCAGAATAGCTGTCATTAAAAAAAATAGACATTGGTGATAATGAAAAAGGATGAAGAGGACACCTTTGTGCACTGTTGGTGAGATTGTAAGTTGGTGCAACTGTATGGATTAACAGTATGGAGTTTCCTCAAAAAGTTAAAAGTAGAACTATCATAGGATCCAGCAATTTGACTTCTGGGTGTTTAATCAAGGAAAACTAAACACAAGTTCAAAAATATATATTTGAATGTACATGCAGCATTATTTTGGAGAAGGAAATGGCAGCCCACTCCAGTATTCTTGCCTGGAGAATCCCAGGGACAGAGGAGGCTGGTGGGCTGCCATCTATGGGGTTGCACAGAATCGGACATGACTGAAGTAATTTAGCAGCAGTAGCAGCATTATTTACAATTATCAAGATATGGAAACAACCTACATATCTATCAATAGACAAGTGGATAAAGTATATGTGTGTGTGTGTGTGTGTGTGTGTGTATAAAGTGTGTGTGTGTGTGTGTGTGTGTGTGTGTGTGTGTGTGTATAAATATATGGCTTCCTGGGTAGCTCAGCTGGTCAAGAATCTGCCTGCAATGCAGGAGACCCTGGTTCGATTCCTGGGTTAGGAAGTTCCCCTGGAGTAGGGATAGGTTACCCACTCCAGTCTTCTTGGGCTTCTCTGGTGGCTCAG
Source organism: Giraffa tippelskirchi (assembly GCF_054371585.1). Lineage (NCBI taxonomy): Eukaryota > Metazoa > Chordata > Mammalia > Artiodactyla > Giraffidae > Giraffa > Giraffa tippelskirchi. Next base: position 85,132,685 of record NC_137285.1, on the reverse strand, counting down.
ATGGTAAAAAAAAATCCACCTACAATGTGGGATACCTAGGTTTGAGGAGGGCATGGCAACCCGCTCCAGTATTCTTGCCTGGAGAATCCCCATGGACAGAGGAGCCTGGTGGGCTACAGTCCATGGGGTTGCAAAGAGTCAGACACGACTGAGTGACTAAGCACAGGACACTATATATATATACTATTACTCAGACATTAAAAATAAGTGAAATCTTGCCATTTGTAATAAGATGGATGAATCTAGCAGGTATTATGCTAAGTGAAATAAGTCAGACAGTAAAAAACAAGTACTGCATTATGTCACATGTGGAATCTAAAAAACAAACCAAACAAATGAAAACAGCTCATCGATGTAGAGTGGTGGTTGCCAGAGAGTAGGGGTGGGCAAAACAGGTGAAGGAGATTAAGGGTTACAAACCTCCACTTATAAATAAGCCATGGGATATAATATACAGTGTCAGAAATTTAATCAGTTAAGATTATAATAACTTTATATGAGGATGCATGGTTTCTAGATCATTTCATTTATGTATGTAAATACCAAATCACTATGTAGTATATCTGAAACTAAAATAATATTGTATATCAACTGTATTTCAGTGTATTTTTTTCAAAAAGAGGCAATTGAAAGTTTCAGAAAACAAACAGTATCCACAAAGAAGCAGAGGAATCAGAACAATTTTCATGCAGCACTGCAATCGGTGTGGAGTGGGGATAAAGGAGTCCAGAGAAATAAGAGAACTAATCACGCATGAAAGAATTTGTGTTTATATGAAGCGGTACCCATGAAGTATTCTATACTTTTTTCTAGGGCAATGGAAAGCCATTGCCAGGCCAGGTTTTCAGTAGAGACACTGATAAGTGATATTTGTCTTTGAAAAGTTTCATTTTGGCTGCATGTTAGATTATGGAGAAAGTTATACCAAATGTAGTGAGGAGGCTGTTAAAAATCATCCATGTTATAGGAATGAGTAGTTTGAAGAAGAGGAGCTTTGGGGTTAGCAAGAAGTATACAGGTTCAAAGAACCCAGAGGGATGGGATGGGGAGGAGGTGGGAGGGGGTTCAGGATCGGAAACACATGTACACCCATGGCTGATTCATGTCAGTGTATGGCAAAACCCACTACAATATTGTAAAGTAATTAGCCTCCAATTAAAATAAATAAATTAATTTAAAAAAAAAGAAAAACAATAATAGTAGTACTTGGAGGAGTGGTGGGATATGACCTTGAGGCAAAGGAAAACAGAAATGCTGTTCTCAATTCTGGAGGTGTTGCCTTGTACAGAGTGACTGCTCAGGAAATGAGTGGATGCTGAAGACTAATTTGAGCCCAGCTCACCTGAGTATGTTCCCTGGCATGGCCTGTGTCCACCAGGAGGAAGGAGGAAGCTTTCCTAAATTACACAAAGGCGCCTCATGGGGTTGGTGGCCCTAGGGTAATAGTCAACAATAAGCAAGGTTTCTGGTTTGGACAATTGGTAGCACCGTTTGCTGAGACTGGGAACGGAAGTGGCATTGGAGAGGAAAATAATCAGTGCAGTTTTCACTTAAATTCTAATAAAAAAACATGAAATAATATTTTTTAAAAGCAGAAATTGAGTCTTTGAAAGGGTAGGTGTTTTTCTCAAGGACATATAGTTACTAAATGGTGAAGCTAAGATTGAGATCCTGATACTATATCTTTCATTCCCTGTATTTTCAAAACATTCATTCCCTGTATTTTCAAAACAATAGGAAAGACAAAAACGGCATTAGCATATTCTGGGGACTACTCCATCATGAAAATGAATGTGTATTCATTTGGGAAATGTACCTGAATAATGGTTAAATCATTTGTATCTTTAAACTTTTGAATATTTAGAAACTATTAATTTTAATAAATGTCTTTTCAACTAAGCTTTCTTTTTGATATTCTTCTCCTCATATTTGCTGTTCTATTACCTTTGTCTCTTTTCTCTAAATCCTTCTCTCTGTCTTACAAGCTTTAACAACAGCCTCACTTCTTCCATAAAAGTGATTCTGAGCATCTTTCTTGATATAAATGTTTCTTTCACGAGCTCCCTGGCATCTTATATATACCTCCTTTAAATGAATTATCACAGCTTCCCTAATAGTTGGTTTACTTTTGGTTTTATATTCCTGGTACCTGGCAAATAGCTACTAGTCAGTACATGGTGTTTGATAAACTATTGTGTAAGCAAAGGCCCACCTCTTCCAATAAGCCTTTACTCAGTAGGTTCTCTAGTCCTGTGACTCACAGGCATGACTGAACACAAATATGAAGAGGAGTTTTAAAAATTACATATTTCCATGCTCCTCTTCAGACCTATTGAATCTAGGACAGGGCCAAGGAATCTGGACTTTTAAATGTTTCCCACATGACTATGCAGTCAGCCGAGCCTTGGCATTTGGGGGCCACAGCTCTAGTCTACCAGCAAGATTTGATCCAACACTTACACCAGTGTGTGATTATAGTTATTATATTTTATATTCTATTGATTTAATGTATTTTTATATCTTTATTAAATAATCTTAAGATTAGTATCTGTATCAGAACTTTTTGATATAATGCCAGACACCCAGCAGGGTGATTATTACATGTTTCTTCAGTTACAGGAGAATATTTGTCTATCTTACATTTTGAATTTATTAATTTACTTGGAATCCTTTCATTTTAAAATCTCTGCATGTCACACTTTGTATACTAAGTGATATCTGTGTAAACATACATGTGAAGGAGGTATTTTTCTACTTATTGTTACAACATATATTTTCATACGATCATAGTACTGAAAATAAAAAAATGCATTTTTATCTTGCCATCTGCTGTACACTTTATAAATTTGGCTAACAGAATCTGTCTGGGATGAGGCCAACAGAACTGTTTTACTTCTGCCTTGTTTGTATCATTAACAACACAGCTAATGTCAACATGGCTTTATTTGCTCTTGTTCTAAAAATGCTAACCAGAATCCATGGAGATGCCTTGTAAATCATCTACACTTTCTTCTGTGCCATTAAGGAAGTGTTGACATTTTTAAAAGGAAATTTTTCAGACTACAGAAATTTTAACATTGAGCACCCAAATCATATTTAAGTTGACTTTATACGTATTTTTTAAAAATGTGTTTGCTCCAGAACACCATTTATTTTTCAACAAGCATAACTGAATGAAGTTTATGACACCTCATAAACTTCAGTGTCTTGACATTTTGCCATTGCAGTATATATTATCATTTATAGAGCGTGTTTTGTGCTTTTGTTCCCGTTTCATTTGTTAGTAATCTGGAAAACCTAGCATTTCTTGATGCAATAAATGACTGAGTCAATAATGTAATCATAGTTTTCTGATGATTCGGCAACACTTAGGCAGCTAAAGTGACGTCATTCCAGCTGCTCTTACTAAGTCTTTTATACTCCCAGTACTTTCAGATCTAAGGTTTATCATTTGTTCCTCCCTCCAAAGTGTGCCGCTTCCTAGGGCTGAGATCGCTGGAGCTGTTCATGTTAATTGCAACATGCCCAGATTTTCCTATTCATTTCTGAAGTGTGACATTTCCCAAATAACCTCACAGCAATCCTTCTAGAAAAGGAAAGCACTCTTCTGGAAAAAGTTACCTATTTTTTTTCTAGCTGATATTTCCTGTGTGGAATGAGTCACTGAACCTGTCTCTGCTGTACTGTCCTGTCATGTAATTGCCCGTATCACAGCCTTGGTGTCCCTGCCCCACTCCTTCTAATTGTACTCTATCCTCCATAAAATTGCCATGATAATTTTTTTAAAAAACATTATGTTTAGGTCATTCTCCCTGGTGGCTTAGATGGTAAAGAATCTGGCTGCAACGCAGGAGACCGGGGTTTGACCCCTGGACATGAGAGTTGGACACGACTGAGTGACTAACACTTTCACTTTCATTTTCTTGATAACCCCACTTTATGAGAAATACTTCCTTTATATTAAACCAAATATGAATTTCTCAGTCTACATTTCAGAGCCCTCCACCAACAGGCCACCTCAGGATCATTCTGTTTTATTGTTTGTTGTTGCCCATGTGATCTTGTTTCCTAGCAAATCCATTTTAATTTAAATTTCTGAACTTGTTCCCACTTTCCATACTCAGTCATGTCCAGTGCATTCCACCTTAATCACTTCTTTGTCTTGTGCTCCCTCCATATTCAGTAACAGCTAAAGGAAAGTTTAATTTCTGAAAATATTTGTGAAGCTCTAAACTTGGCAAGGCAGATCACAATTTGAATTTACTAGAGGGAGCTCAATATTTAAGACGACTTTCCTAAAAATTATTCTATTTAAGAAACTAAGAGTCGTTTTAAAAATAAAAAATTACTTTTTTCTATTAATTAGAAGCTTTCGTTGCTGATTTTTCCTACAAATAAAGACCTACTGTATAGCAGAGAACTCTGCTCAATATTTTGTGACAACCTAGTTGGGAGAACTTGAGATTGGATACATGTATGTGTATAACTGAATCACTTTGTTGGGCAGCTAAAACTAACACAGTGTCGATAATCAGTTATACTTCAACATAAAATAAAAAGTAAAAAAAAAAGAAAAAGAGTATAGAATAATAAAAGGTTAGCTTTAGGAGATTATTTAGTCTTAAACACTAATTTTAAGGAAATGAGATTCTATCATCTTATTAATAATTTATATTACGTTACTTGTAAGTTGCCTTGTAAGTGATTTCTTCATATTTTATATCTTGTTTTCCTCCCTGCTCCTCCTGTGTTTTCTTTTACAGTTAATGGCACTATCATCTATCCATGCTAAGCCAGGAACTTAGAAGTCATCAAGATCCACTCTCTGGCTCACATCAACACTAGGATCTCTTTCACTAGACTATAACCCCCTGAGGGCATTAGTAGTACCCATTTTTAATCCTGTCTCCCCTACCTAAATACAGTACCTGGAATATAGAGTATAGTTAATAAATGCTTCAATTAATGAATAAGAATGATCCATATCTCTTCCCTATATGTAAACCAATATCAAGTCCTGTTGATTTTATCCTCTAGATAGTTATTCAATCTGTGTTCTCTCCTCACCCCTGTTCATTCAGGCCCTTGTCATCTTTTACCTAGACTCTTGAGATAATCTCTGTATCCAATCTTGTTCCTCACCCCCACCATCACCATTTTTCAAAATGATTCATCTTCAATTAAAATATGTCAATGCTGCTACTTGATAAATCCCTCCAATGGCTTTATATCACCCACAGGGTGGTCTTTCAGCCCATCAGCACTTCTGAGTTGAATCTGTGTTTGACTCCCTCCTAACATTTCAGCTTTGGCTCATGTCACTCTCTCACTATTCTTTCCAAATAATACTGATTTGATTTTAATTCCTCGTTACACTATGAGTTATATTTATATAGGAGATGAGCTCTTAGCCTAGCCTAAAGAAAGGGCCAACAGATTCCTGGAGAGGAAGACACATTGAAAGGTCTTGAAAGATTAGTAAGAGTCAGTGGGAAAGAAGGAAAGCCTTAGAGAAAAAGTGTTCCTTTTACATTCTTAGTTACAATTTTTCAAACCTAGCAAATTTATTGCCTAAAGTATAAACCAGATGCTTCATGAAGTCTCATTTAGTTAGGTCATTGTAGCTGGCTGAATGAGCTTTCAGTCATTTACTCATCCAATAATTATTCGTTTAGTTCCCTTTTTATGTGTTGCAAGCACTGGGTTACACACAAGAAGCATAGATGTGAGAAAATAAGTCACACAGCTTGATCTCATGAAACAAGAGACACAGTTATGACTCTGCTACCTTCACAGCCTAAAACCTAAAAACTTGGATGGACTGTGAGATAAAACCAGAAATTCCAAATATAATTCTTTAGCCTCATATCTATGTGAATGTGGTGCTAATTCCATAAGGAATGTATAACGAACCACCTCCTCACTAAATGTGGTAAGAATGCCGGATAATTTTAACTCTTTGCCAATGATACTATCATATAGATGACGCACAAGAGATCAGATTAGGGGTTATTGTAATAATGGCTAATGGACAGTTTTGGTTTCAAGCTTGGAAGCAGTCTAAGAAAAGTCATAAAAGCTTTTAAATAAATGTAAGTATCATCACAGGAGTTCTTTAGATGGAACTGATGTTTACTATATCTTTAAGGAATAAAACAGCCCTCTAAGAGGCTTAACACATCCTTATCAACCTCTCTTACCATTTTAGAAGCACTACTGGATACATGTGTTCAAGGTGATGTGATTTCAATGCCAAAAGTTTCTTTAAGGTAGATTGAGACACAAAAACTAGTCTTGAAATTTTCTGGTTTTGATTTATCAAGGAGATAAAGTTTAAAGCTTTCCTGTGCAGCTAAACTCATTCAGTATACACTTCATATTGACTAGGTGTTTTATGAATAGCAAGAAAACATGCAAACAATATATTTGCTGCCATTCTGGAAGTATTTTATTTCAGATCTAATATGATCAGTTTACCATGGTTTCAAATCCATATTTGCAATATCTAAAAAGAATTTTTACTAACATCTTTCTGCATTTCAATTCCTATTCAGTACTTCCTGAATTATAATTTTATTTTAATATTTTTATGCTTTTAATTTATTCATATAGGAAATGTGCCAAATCTTTTAACACCTTGTGTCCATTTTCTTCATGGTGAAATTATGTACATATAACCATATTACTTCATAAATAAAATTTTAAAAATATGAGTGATCTATATTTTATTAGGGAGAAACCAAAAGCAAGTAAACATGATAGAGAAAGATGAAATAGAACCTATACATGTTCTCAGGTAGGGATCAGAAGCCAAATGTAGACAGAGACAAACTTTTGAGTCAAGTGTGTAACCATAGTTACTAAGATTATCAGATGTTACCTTAACCAAGAGAAAGATATCAAAAATTCAGTTACAACTAAGAGTAAATAGTATAAAAGAAATCAGTAAAAACACAAATTGCCCCTGATTAGAAAGTAATAAGATTATGCCTTGGAAAATGAGAGAAAGCTAAAATTACAGGAAAATCAGCATTCTGTCATTAGCACCACCCTTATTATAACCCTTTTGAGGATGTAGCTTATTGGCATATATGCATTGTAAATGCATAGATTTGATAAAAAGTGTTCAGTTTGCTTGCTTGCTTTACATGTCAAAAGCACTCATCAGGACTAGGTACCTGACACTGTTAACTAACAAAACTCTTAGTATTTTCTTTGAATTCAATTCTTTGAAGTAATATTCTTCTCATTCTTTTATAATTAGTTGGGATGAAGCAAAATCTACTTGACCCAGACAAGTTTCAACATTCTTACACAGAAATAGAAAGAAGAGTATAGATGAGTTTTCAAAATTCAGTTTGTTGGAAAAGCTCGTGATATGTGTACCTGGATTTAGCTGCGTGTTATCCAGTCCAGTAAAATCCAGTAAGGATTATAAGGTATTCATTGATATCAATAAGCTATTATGTTTATAGATGGTTTTAATGTCTTAGAGCATGGATATGTTTCATATGTTCATGCTTGGGCTCTAGAAAGAATAACATGAGGAAGATTAAAGAAATAAAACCAGGAGAGTGGTTTGAAAAGAATCTCTTGTATACTGTGTACATAACAATTTCACATACTAGCAAGGTAATGCTCAAAAATCCTTCAAACTAGGCTTCAACAGTCATGAACCTCCATCCATAGTTCTTCAGGCACTTTGTCTATCAGATCTACTATCTTGTTTCAATTTGCCACTGCCACTGTATAATCATAAGGGATTATGGTCTAGTGGCTTTCCCTACTTTCTTCAATTTGTCTGAATTTGGCAATAAGGAGTCATGATCTGAGCCACAGTCTGCTCCCGGTCTTGTTTTTGCTGACTGTATAGAGCTTCTCCATCTTTGGCTGCAAAGAATATGATCAATCTGATTTTGGTGTTGACCATTTGGTGATGTCCATGTGTAGAGTCTTCTCTTGTGTTGTTGGAAGAAGGTGTTTGCTATGACCAGTATGTTCTCTTGGCAAAACTCTACTAGCTTTTGCCCTGCTTCATTTTGTACTCCAAGGCCAAACTTGCCTGTTACTCCAGGTATCTCTTGACTATCTACTTTTGCATTCCAGTCCCTTATGATGAAAAGGACATCTTTTTTTGTGTGTGTTAGTTCTAGAAAATCTTGTAGGTCATTGAGAACTGTTCAACTTCAGCTTTTTCAGCCTTAGTGCTTGGGGCATAGACTTGGATTAGTGTGATATTGAATGGTTGGCTTAGGCAATGAATGGATCATTCTGTCTTATTGTCTACACCAAAGCCTTTATCTCTGTGGATCACAACAAACTGTGGAAAATTCTTAAAGAGATGGGAATACCAGACCACCTTACCTACCTCCTGAGAAATCTGTATGCAAGTCAAAAAGCAACAGAACCAGACAATTTGGTACAACAGACTGGTTCCAAGTTGGGAAAGGAGTATGTCAAGGCTGCATATTGTTACCCTGCTTACTTAACTTATATGCAGAGTACATCATGAGAAATGTGGGGCTGGATGAAGAACAAGCTGCAATCAAGATTGCCAGGAGAAATATCACTAGCCTCAGATATGCAGATGACACCACCCTTATGGCAGAAAGTGAAGAGGAAATAAAGATCCTCTTGATAAAAGTGAAAAAGCTGGTTTAATACTCAACATTCAAAAAAGAAAGATCATGACATCCGATCCCATCATTTTATGGCAAATAGATGGAGAAACAATGGAAACAGTGACAGACTTTCTTTTCTTGGACTCCAAAATCACTGCAGATGGTGACTGAAGCCACGAAATTAAAAGACATTTGCTCCTTGAAAGAAAAGCTATGACAAGCCTAGATAGTGTACTGAAAAGCAGAATTGTCACTTTGCTGACAAAGGTCCATCTAGTTGAAGCTGTGGTTTTTCCAGTAGTCATGTATGGATGTGAGAGTTGGACCATAAAGAAAGCTGAGTGCTGAAGAATTGATGCTTTTGAACTGTCGTATTGGAAAAGACTCTTGAGAGTCCCTTGGACTGCAAGGAGATCCAACCAGTCATTCCTAAAGGAAATCAGTCATGAATATTTATTGAAAGGACTGATGCTGAAGCTGAAGCTCCAATACTTTGACCACCTGATGTGAAGAACTGACTCACTGGAAAAGACCCTGATGCTGGGAACAATTGAAGGCAAAAGGAGAAGGGGTGGCAGAGGATGAGATGATTAGATAGCATCACTAACTCAGTGGAAAGGAGTTTGAGCAAATTCCAGGCAATAGTGAAGGACAGGGAAGCCTGGTGTGCTTCCTGTGTTTCCGTGGGGTTGTATAGACTCCGACACAACTTAATGACTGAAGAACAACAACAAATGTGAGTTAAGTGAATCAAATATACCATCCAGTAAGGCTTTTTATAAATGAAAAGAAGGAAGTCAGTGACACAGGCTTAGAAAAGCAAAAGTTTAAATCTAAAAATAATAACCATGGTAGCTTGAATTTCTTATACATAAAGAGACCCTTAACTTTGCAAAGTTGAACTAGCACAGAGTCTAAAATCTTAATGTAGATAAGAAAAAATAGAGGAAGGAAATTTAAGGTAGATAGGAAAAAATAGAGGAAGATTTTCACAGACTCAGACAAAGGTCTAGGCAAGAGTGGAAAATCAATCTTATTACAGTATAGAAAAGTGAACATTAAGAGATATGAGTCGGAGACAGAAAGTAATGCATGTTGTTTCCATGTAAATAGAGTAAAAAATATAGATTCAAGTGAACTCTTGACTATTGGATACCTAACCAGTGGAGATAGAGGAATCAAAAAACACAAATGTACTAAACTTTGTGATTGGAAGAATGATTACAGAGAGATGGGTTAGTGGAGCAAGAAGATTAATTTAGTTCAGCAAAGTGACTTAAGGATAGGTTTATGAGAGCCTTATATTTCATATCAAAGTTTGTATATTTTAATTTGCAAACAATGAGGAGTGAATGAAGGATGGTGGGCAGGAGATGATATGTGCAGGGCACTGTTTTGAAAATTTCACCGTGCATTCTTATGTAAGAAAGCTTAGAGAAAAGAAGTGCCAACAAGTAGAAAGGCTAATTGTGTGTGTGTGTGTGTGTGTGTGTGTGTGTGTCTATGGTGGTGGTTAGTTGCTAAGTCATGTCTGACTCTTGCAAGCCCATGGAGTGTAGCCCACCAGGCTCCTCTGTCCATGGAATTTCCCAGGCAAGAATACTAGAGTGGGTTGCCGTCTCCTGCTCCAGGGGATCTTCCCGACCCAGGGATCAAACCTGCATCTCCTGCATTGAAGGTGGATTCTTTACCAGTGCATGCATGCATGCTCAGTTGCTTCAATTGTGTCCAAGTCTTTGTGACCCTGTGGACTGTAGCCTAACAGACTCCTATGCCATGTGGATTCTTCAGGCAGGAACACTGGCGTGGGTTGCCATACCCTCCTCCAGATTTTCCTGACCCAGGAATCAAACCTGCATCTGTCTCCTGCATTGGCAGGTGTGTTCTTTACCACTAGAGTCACCCAGAGAGCCCTCTTTATCAATATGTACTATAAAACTATATGCACACAGGTGCTGTGATACTATGAGTAGTGTATATAAACACTTCTAAACAATTAATCACTAATTTCCTTCTCCATTCTTTCATTTTTACTGTATTTTCTTCCAGAAAGAATTGAAAATGCTTATACTTTGTCGTCTAGTTTCTGTATTATTCTATTCTCCCCAGTTGTTTGGCTTGTTTAACATTTTATCACAACTAAACAAGTTGGAAAGATAAACTTATATTGTCTTTGAAAATAATGTTATTTGTGTTGATTTGTTTGACTATTTTCACTATATTCTCTTATCTAAGCTATGATTTTGAAGGACCGTTCATTTTATACTTGAGTTTAAAAGCTGGTTAAGATTTTTGGACTGTGAGTGGGAACTTGAACAGAAATAGGATCTAATTTTCAAAATAATATTTGGAGTTTTCCCATGGAACTTAATGTTTATGACTATAGATCAGTCACTGAAGACTTTGCTAGGGAAGTGGCAATGAAAATGAAGAGGGAATGATCCATTGGAGAGGTAGCTTTGATTATGCTTGTGGACTAAACAGATTTTAGAAATACGGGAAAGTGATGGTTACTTTTTAACCTGAAGGATTAGGAGAATGGTTTTAACTTTGTAAAGAAAGGAGACAGATTGAAAAAAGACAAAATTTCAAAGATTTATTTTATATTTGAATAAATGGAATTTGGTTTGACAGAGAATTATTTATACAGAGGCTAGCAAATTTTCTGAGGGCAAAGAGAGTTAAAAGAAGACATATGTTGAAAGAAATGCTCTTAACCATTTCAAAATCAGTAGCAGAATTATTTCCTTGTTGTTTGAATTGGCACAACAGTCATTCTGATAATGGTAGGATTTGTGTAATAGTTTTTCATGTGGAAGCTGACACTCAGATAAGCAGTGGCATGTGCTGTGCATCATAGCAGTTCTGCTAAAACATATCTGTCCAGGAAAACCAGGATTTAGAAACAATAATGAAATTGTCCCATGAGTGTGATATGCTTCCATGGCTGTTTTTTTTTTTTTTTTTTTAATAAATGAGGTCAATGTAAGTGTAATTAGATAAACTGACTCCAATATACTTATCTTACTGTAACACAAAATACAGATTCAGGAATATCAGCTACTCTTACTTATTAAACATCAAATCTAGTTGTGTAATTTTTGTATTTATGCTTCAAAATAATGGAGGAAATAATAGGCAAAATTATTTCTTAATGTACAAATATGCTAGACTATAAAAGAACCCAGATTTACTATGACACAGTTTCCAAATTACTTTGCTTGATATATTTTTTGTACTTAATTATAACAAGTATTAGCATATATTCTCATTATATTCTATGATTATTCTTTAAAATAGTTTAACTTTTAAAGCAAATTTTACTGGTATTATTATGTACTTATTTAAATAATTTGAGATATGAGAACTTTAATGTGAGAGCATATTCTTAAACAGAATTATGGCTTGACTACTTTTAAGAGGAAAATTTGGAAATTTTCTCATGAGTTGTTTTTTTTTATATAGGTGATTGAAATATGCTATAGAACTTTTTTCCATTTTAATAAGTGAATTATCATATAGCTACATTAAATATAACTGAAAAAGTATCACATTATCAATATATATAGGTTAGAAAGTTAAACTCAGTAGCAGAGATAAAGATCCACTTTGTTAATATTTGGGAAAACTAGATAGTATGTCATGAAGAATAACATCAGTCCAAATTTTAGCACTACTGTATGATTTCATAGAGCTCTATCTTGTACTAGAGAAGTCTTCTTGTCTAACCTTGATATAACTGTACCCAGTGCATAAGCAGTAACCTCATTTGGGTCATGAATATGAATCAATAGAGTAAAACATACCACATTTGACCTTGCCATAATGGCAAAACTTTAGATATTTAATATTGTATTGCTTATTGAATGTACTAAATTCATTTGGAGATAACATAACCATCCTCATCTTTAAAAACATAAATGAATAATGAATTATATCAAAACAAGCATTTGAATCATCTTTTAGGTTTTAATGCCTTAAGATTGAATTAAAGAGAGGTGATGTGAGTAAATTACACTGACATAAAGAGTAAATTTATGGTGCAGATTTAACTACATTCTGTTACAAATTGTGCCTGGGGAGTTTTATAGTTTTGTTTTCAAGGAGGTGGAATTAATAGGAATTACATCAGGAATACCAAGCATTATGAGGTTGAGGAATCTCAAATTACTATTATGACTCTCTTCTCTGCTACCTAGCAATGATCAGATATTCAAGTAAAAATCCTAGTAGTAAAAATCCTTCCTAGTAGGAAGTAAAAACTAAGAATTGTGGTTAATAGAACTTAACATGAACCAATAGTCTCTCAAAATGCTAAGGCCCCCTTTGGTTTCATAGAAAATTTAAAAAGTAATAGGTTTGCAAAAAAGGAGAGAACTGATAATTTTCTTGAACTATAATATGACCCAACCTACATGACTTTTGTTGTGTTTAGTCCTAGGAGCTAGGTTCAGAACAGAACTGATGAACGTGAACGGCTCCACTGGAAGGCAAATGGCAAAGTAATGCATCAAAAATGTCTTCAAATATTAACCAAGGAAGGAGAAAAGTGATGGGACGAACTGAAAAGCCATCAGAACGCAGATGTGCGTAACTCACGGTTGTCCCTGCTTTGAAACAAGTGCAGCCTTCTGTGCGTCACTGGAAAGGCCCGAGAGAAGTTAAATGAGCTCATTTCAGGAAAATTGTATATCAGATATTATATTAAGCAGGGGGATCATATATAAATTACATGTAATCCTAAAATTCTTTAATTATTTGGAGATTATATATGTGTGTATATTAAACTTTGCTTTTAAATGTAAATTCAACTAAAAGTCCAATTTCACCTAATTTAAATAAAGACTTCTCTAGCACACCTATTACATCTTAGAAACTTCACCTGGATTATTACTGATCTTCCCCAAAATTTGTAAAATGTTTTTCTGTTTTGCAAATTAGAGCCTCAGAGACAATAAACAATGTCTCATAGCTACTAATTGACAAATGTGAGACTTGAAGCCCATCCATTTCACTACAAAGGCTGTTTTGTTTCCATTTCATCCCTTATCTCCCTTATAATATGTATATAGAGTAATAAGACAATTTGATTTTTTTTCTTTCCAATTTTTTTGGCATTATAGAATTGTAACCCTGCTTAAGTTCAACATATCTAATTTTATGGTATATAGAAGAATTAATGATTACAGATTCAAATAATTTCAGAGTCTTCCTGTGACATGGAATTATCATGTAAATATTGACCTAGCACTATCAAATACATTGGCTTCACAAACTTTCCTGAGTTGAGGAGTTTTGACTGTGACTTGGTATGTGACTTAATAATCATATTGAAGCAATTTTTCTGCTGATCCATCTTCATGATCAGACTCCAGACTTCATATTGACTTCCATACTCCACCAGGGAAGACCAAGAATACTGGAGTGGGTAGCCTATCCCTTCTCTAGCAGATCCTCCCAACCCAGGAATTGAACTGTAGTCACCTGCATTGCAGGCAGATTCTTTATCAGCTGACCTACCAGGGAAGCCCAACTCTATTGTTACACCAGAGGAAATAATTATGAATTTGGTTTCATACTTATCCGAAATGTGTATGTCTAATGAGCAAGAATCTATGGATCTGCGTCCAGGACAGTATTCATCTCTGAAAACCATTGTTAACTTAAAATACAAGCTTCTACTTCTGAAAAACACACCTTACTTAATCTTTAAGATAAGGCCATTCAGTGTCAGGGAGCTCCAACTCAATGTGAAAAATCATGTTACCGTTTTTCCCAGTTTACTCTCCTTTGAAAGAATGGGAGTAAAAGCGGAAACCACTGCTTTGCTTTTACCACAGAGGTTTCATGACAGCAGGGGTTGGAAAAGAAGCATTAGAAAGTCATGGTCCTAAAATCGAATCGCATTTGTCCCATCATAAACTCACTCAGAATGTATATTCACAACTAATTATAACTTTTGGCTTCCTGGACTACATGTGTTCTTGTGACATCAGAGGGAAGCTCTTTCCTGGTGTGTGAAATGTAACAAATTGCATGCCAAAGTTGTATCAGACCGGGATAAGTTGCATATTTACTTTCTTATTTTGAAGTATTATAAAGTGTGAAATTAATCTTAATAACCAAATTTAATGTAAACCTAAGGCATACACAGTTGTAGAACTATAAATATCATATTTATTCCCTTCAATCAATATACCAAATTTGAAATAATAAACAAATATTATGTAATGAACCAGTATTTTTTATTAGATATCTCTAAAGGTAATATGAGCCTGCTGAATATTTTCTTATGCCTAATGATAAATATATATGAGTTGTATCCCTCTGACACTTTATCTCTCTATTATGTATCTATGTGCCTATCTGTTTATCAATGTCTATCTACCTATCTATCTATGAAGATGATCTCTAGCTGTCTATCTAGATAAGAAGATAGATGATAGACATATAAGGAGATGTTCAGTTCAGTTCAGTCGCTCAGTTGTTTCCGATTCTTTGCGACCCCATGAATCGCCGCACGCCAGGCCTCCCTGTCCATCACCAATTCCCGGAGTCCACCTGAACTCATGTCCATTGAGTCAGTGATGCCATCCAACCATCTCATCCTCTGTTGTCCCCTTTTCCTCCTGCCCTCAATCTTTCCCAGCATCAGGGTCTTTTCCAATGAGTCAGCTCTTCGCATGAGGTGGCCAAAATATTGGAGTTTCAGCTTCAACATCAGTCCTTCCAATGAACACCCAGGACTGATCTCCTTTAGGATGGACTGGTTGGATCTCCTTGCAGTCCAAGGGACTCTCAAGAGTCTTCTCCAACACCACAGTTCAAAAGCATCAATTCTTCGGTGCTCAGCTTTCTTTATAGTCCAACTCTCACATCCATACATGACCACTGGAAAAACCATAACCTTGACTAGACGGATCTTTGTTGGCAAAGTAATGTCTCTGCTTTTTAATATGCTATCTAGGTTGGTCATAACTTTCCTTCCAAGGAGTAAGTGTCTTTTAATTTCCTGGCTGCAATCACCATCAGCAGTGATTTTGGAGCCCAGAAAAATGAAGTCAGTCACTGTTTCCACTGTTTCCCCATCTATTTCCCATGGAGTGATGGGACCGGATGCCATGATCTTAGTTTTCTGAATGTTGAGTTTTAAGCCAAATTTTTCACTCTCCTCTTTCACTTTCATCAAGAGCCTTTTTAGTTCTTCTTCACTTTCTGCCATAAGGGTGGTGTCATCTGCATATCTGAGGTTATTGATATTTCTCCCAGCAATCTTGATTCCAGCTTGTGCTTCATCCAGGCCAGCATTTCGCATGATGTACTCTGCATATAAGTTAAATAAGGAGGGTGACAATATACAGCATTGATGTACTCCTTTCCCAATTTGGAACCAGTCCCATGTCCAGTTCTAACTGTTGCTTCTCTACCTGCATACAGATTTCTCAGGAGGCAGGTCAGGTCGTCTGGTATTCCCATCTCTTTAAGAACTTTCCACAGTTTATTGTAATCCACATAGTCGAAGGCTTAGAGTAATCAGTGAAGCAGAAATAGATGTTGTTCTGGAACTCTCTTGCCTTTTCTATGAGCCAACGATGTTGGCAATTTGATCTCTGGCTTCTCTGCCTTTCCAAAATCCAGTTTGAGCATCTGAAAGTTCTCAGTTCATGTATTATTGAAGCCTCCTTGGAGAATTTTGAGCATTACTTTGCTAGCGAGTGAGATGAGTACAACTGTGCGGTAGTTTGAACATTCTTTTTCATTGTCTTTCTTTGGGATTGGAATGAAAACTGACTTTTTCCAGTCCTGTGACCACTGCAGAGTTTTCCAAATTTGCTGGCATATGGAATGCAGCACTTTCACAGCATCATCTTTTAGGATTTGAAATAGCTCAGCTGGAATTCCATCACCTCCACTAGGTTTGTTCATAGTGATGCTTCCTGAGGCCCACTTGTCTTCACACTCCAGGGTGTCTGGCTCTCAGTGAGTGATCACACCATTGTGGTTGTCTGGGTCATTGCGATTATTATGTATAGTTCTTCTGTGTATTCTTGCCACCTCTTCTTAATATTTTCTGCTTCTCATAGGTCCATACCATTTCTGTCCTTTATTGTGCCCATCCTTGCCTGAAATACCATCCTTGGTATCTCTAATTTTCTTGAAGAGATCTCTAGTCTTTCCCATTTTATTATTTTCTCTATTTCTTTGCGCTGATCACTGAGGAAGGCTTTCTTATCTCTACTTGCTATTCTTTGGAACTCTGCATTCAGATGGGTATATCTTTCCTTTTCTCCTTTGCCTTTCACTTCTCTTGTTTTCTCAGATATTTGTAAGGCCTTCTCAGACAACCATTTTGCCTTTTTGCATTTCTTTTTCTTGGTGATGGTCTTTATCACTGCCTCCTGTACAATGTCACCAACCTCCATCCATAGTTTTAAGAGACTCTGTCTATCAAATGTAATCCCTTGAATCTATTTGTCACTTCCACTGTATAATTGTAAGGGATTTGATTCAAGTCATACCTGAATGGTCTAGCGGTTTTCCCTACTTTCTTCCATTTAAGTCTGAATTATGCAATATGGAGTTCATGATCTGAGCCACAGTCAGCGCCTGGTCTTTTTTTGTTGACTGTATAGAGCTTCTCCATCTTTGGCTGCAAAGAATATAATCAATCTGATTTCGGTGTTGACCATCACGTGATGTCCATGTGTAAAGTCGTCTGTTATTCTGTTGGAAGAGGGCATTAGCTATGACCAGTGTGTTCTCTTGGCAAAACTCCATTAGCCTTTGCCCTGCTTCATTTTGTACTCCAAGATCAAACTTTCCTGTTACTCCAAGTATCTCTTAATTCCTACTTTTGCATTCCAGTCCCTTATGATAAAAAGGACATCTTTTTTTCATGTTAGTTCTAGAAGATCTTGTAGGTCTTCATAGAACTGTTCAACTTCAGATTCTCAGCATTAGTGGTTGGGGCATAGGTTGGCTTACTGTGATATTGAATCATTTGCCTTGGAAACGAACAGAGATCTTTCTGTTGTTTTTGAGATTGCATCCAAGTAAGCAAGATGGCAGAGTGGAAGGATATGTTCTCATCTTCTCCTGCAATAACTCCAAAATTGCGACTTGCTGCTGAACAACCATTGACAATAGAATGTTGGATCCCACCAAAAAAAGATACCCCATGCCCAAGGGCAAGGGAGATGCCCCAGAAAGACTATAGGAGGGAGGAAGTCATATTTAGAATTGAATCCCATACCTGCCAGAGACGCTTGGAGGGCTCAAACTAAACCTTGTTCACACCAGACCCCAGAGACCACACAGAGATTGGGCCAGACCTGCTGTTGGGTGTTTGAGTGTCTCCTGCGGAGGCACGAGTCAGCAGTGGCCTGCCATGGGGGCAGGGGCTCTGACTATAGCAGACTGGGATCATGCAGCATGTGGTTACGCCCTTTTGAGGAGGTCGCCATTAGCCCTACCATAGAGCCCCTGAGCAGACAGCCCACAAACTGCAGAACAACTATACCACTAATTTTATTCACCAGTTTGTTGTATTTATTAGATTCCACTTGTATGTGATATCGTACA
Source organism: Giraffa tippelskirchi (assembly GCF_054371585.1). Classification (NCBI taxonomy): domain Eukaryota; kingdom Metazoa; phylum Chordata; class Mammalia; order Artiodactyla; family Giraffidae; genus Giraffa; species Giraffa tippelskirchi. The sequence goes on along the minus strand of NC_137285.1, from coordinate 85,114,482 downwards.
TTATTTGCCTTTCTCTCTCTGACTTATTTAGTTTAGCATGATGCCTTCCAAATCCATTCATGCTCTTGCTATAAATGGCAAAAATTCATTTTTTAAAATGGCCGAGTAGTATTATATTGTGTCCGTCCGTGTTTGTGTACACCAAATCTTCTGTATTGATTCATCTGTTGATAGACACTTAGGTTGCTTCCATATCTTGGAAATTGTAAGTAATGCTGCTATGAACATTTAGGGGCATGTATCTTTTTGAATTGGAATTTTCGTGTTTTGAGAATACAAACCCAGGAATGGAATTGCTGAGCTGTATGGTAGTTTAATTTTTAGTTCTTTGAGAAACCTTCATATCGATTTCCACAGTGGCTGCAAAAATTTGCATTCCCAAGAACAGTGTACAAGGGTTCCGATTTCTTCCCATCTTTGCCAACAACATTTTTTATTTGTGTTCTTTTTGACAATGGGTGTGAGGTGATATCTCATTGTGATTTTTATTTAATTTTCATGATGATTAGTGATGTTGACCATCCTTTCATGTGCTTGTCAGCCATCTGCTCTTCCTCTTTGGAAAAATTTCTTCTGCCTAATTTTTAATCAGGTTTTTTTTTTTTTAATTGAGTTGTATGAGGTGTTTTTATGTATTGGGTATTTATTCCTTATCATTTCTGTCATTTGTAAATGTTTTCTCCCATTTATTATGTTGTCTTTTCATTTTGTCAATGATTTCTTTTGCTGTGCAAAAGCTTTTAAGTTTAATTAGGTCTCATTTGTTTACTTTTGCTTTTATTTCCTTTACTTTAGGACAGGGATACTAAAAAGTACTGCTGTGAATTATATCCAAGAGTGTTCTGCCTGTTTTTCTCTAGGAGTGTTATAGTATCCAATATTACATTTAGGTTTCATCCATTTTGAGTTATTTTTGCATATGATGTTAGAGAATATTCTGATTTCATTCTTTTACATGTAGTGTCTAGTTTTCCCAGGGACTACTTATGAAGAGACTTTCTTTTCTCCATTGTGTATTCTTACCTCCTTTGCTGTAGTTTAACTGATCATCTGTGTGTGGCTTATTTCTACCCTGTTCCATTGATCCATATGTCTGTTTTGGTGCCCAGTACCATACTGTTTTTATTACTGTGGCTTTGTATCATACTCTGAAGTCTGGGTATGTCATTCTTCCAGCTTCATTTTTCTTTCTCAAGATTGTTTTCAAATCAAAACTACAATTGTATCACCTCACACCAATCAGAATGGCTATCGTGAAAAAATCTACAAATAACAAATTCTGGAGAGGATATGGAGAAAAGGGAATCCTCCTATACTGTTGGTGGGAATGTAAACTGATACATTTATTATGGAGAATAGTATTGATATTCCTTAAAAAACTAGGAGTAAACTTACCATTGACCCAACAATCCCACTACTGAGCATATACCTTGAGAAAACCACAATTCTAAAAGATGCATGTGTTTTTGTGTTCTTTGCAGCACTATTTACAACAGCCAGGACATGGAAGCAACTTAGAAATCCATTGACAGATGAATGGATAAAGAAGATATAGTACATATATACAATGGAATGTTACTCAGCCACAAAAAGAGAACGAATTTAAGTCAGTTTTAGTGAGGTGGATGAACCTAGGTCCTGTTATACAGAGTGAAGTAAGTCAGACAGAGAAAACAGATATCATATATTAACACATATATATGAAATCTAGAAAAACTGTATTGATGAAGCTGTTTTAAAGGAAGGAATTGAGACACAAATGTATAGAACAGAGTTGTGGACACAGTGGGGGAAAGAGAGTGGAATGAATAGAGAAAGTAGCATCAACATGTATACGTTATCATGTGTAAAATAGATAGCTAGCAAGAAGTTGCTATATAACACAGGGAGCCCAGCCTGGTGCTCTGTGATGACCTAAAGGGGTGGAATGGGGGAGGGGAGGGAGGCTCAAGAGGAAGAAGATAAATGTATAATTATGGCTGATTCATGTTGATGTGAATCAGCAGAAACCAATGAAATATTATAAGGCAATTTTCCTCCAATTGAAAAATATTTTTTTAAGAAAAAGATCATTTTGGCTATTGGGGTCTTTTGTGTTTCCATACAAATTAAAAATTTTTTTCTTCTAGTTCTGTGAAAAGTGCCAGTGATAATTTGATGGGCATTGTGTTGAAACTGTAGACTGTCTTGGATAGGACAGTCATTTTGACAGTATTGATTCTTCTAGTCCAAGAACATGGTGTATCTTTCCATCTGTTGTGTGTTATCTTCCATTTCTTTCATCAGCATCTTATAGTTTTCAGAGTACAGATCTTTTGCCTCCTTAACTAGGTTTATTCCTAGTTATCTTATTTTTTTGATCTTTTGGTAAATGAGCTTGTTTCCTTAATTTCTCTTTCTGATACTTTGTTGTTAGTATGTAGAAATGCACAAGATTTCTGTATTTTAATTTTGTATCCTGCAACTTTACTGAGTTAATTTATTAGCTTGAATAGTTTTGGTAGCATCTTTAGGATTGCCTGTGTATAATATCCTATACTCTGCAAACAGTGAGTTTTACTTCTTCCTTTCCAACTTAAAAGTAAAAGTCAAGTCTGACTCTTTGCAACCCCATGGGCTATACAGTCATGGAATTCTCCAGGCCAGAATACTGGAGTGAGTAGCCTTTTCCTTCTCCAGGGGATCTTTCCAACCCAGGGATCAAACCCAGGTCTCCCACATTACTGGCAGATTCTTTACCAGCCGAGCACAAGGGAAGCCCAAGAATACCGGAGTGGGTAGTCTATCCCTTCTGCAGCCAATCTCCCTGACCCAGAAATCGAACTGTGGTCTCCTGCATTGCAGGGGAATTCTTTACCAAGTGAGCTATCAGGGAAGCCCCCTTAGAATTTAAATTTCTTTTATTTCTTTTTTTTTTTCCTCTTACAGCTGTGGCTGTGACTTCCAAAACTCTGTTGAATAAAACTGATGAAAGTGGGTATCTTTGTCTTGTTCCTGACCTTAGAAGAAATGCTTTCAGCTTTTCATCATTGAGTAGATGATACATTAGACCAAATGGACTTAACTGATATATATAGAGAGAGGGAGCATTTCACCAGAAAGTTGCAGAATACATATTCTTTTCAAGTGCATGTGGAAAATTCTCCAGAATAAATCACATTCTAGGCTACAAAGCAAAGACCCACTAAATTTAAGAATATTGAAGTCATCTCAAGCATCTTTTGCAGCCACAATTCTGTGAGATTATAAATCAATTACAAGAAAAAAAAACCCTGAAGAAACCTAGACATGTGGGACCATATGCTACTAAACAACTAATCTATCACTGAACAAATCAGAGGAAATTTAAAAAGTGCCTAGAGACAAATGAAAATGAAAACGTGATGATCCAAAACATTTGAAATGAAAGTGTTAGTTGCTCAGTCATGTCCAGCTCTTTGTGACCCCAGGGACTGTACTCTGCTAGGTTCCTTGGTGCATGGAATTATCCTGGCAAAATACTGAAGTGGGTAGTCATTCCCTTCTCCAGGGGATCCAAAACTTTTGGGACTTAGCAAAAGCAGTTCTAAAAGGGAAGTTTATAGTGATACAAGATTACCTCAAGAAATAAGAAAAATCTCAAATAAGTAAGTTAACTTTACACCTAAAGGAAATAGAGAAAAAAACAAGCCAAAGTGAGCAGACGGAAAGAAATAATGAAAATCAGAGTAAAAATAAAATAGAGGCTAAATAAATAATGAAAAAGACCAATAAAACTAAAACCTGGTTCTTTGAAAACATAAACAACATTAATGAACTTTTAGCTAGACTCGTAAAGAAAAAAAAGGAAGAGAGCCTGAATTAATAAAATAAGAATGACTTATAAGGCTAGGTTAGAAAAGACACAATTCAGCTTCTGCCCATTTATCTCTCTTGAGACACATGCCTTGGAAGCTCTTAGTAGACAAATGAGAAATCTGGCTGCCATAAACATTGCTGCTACATAGAACACACAGAGACCTCTCAGAGATGGAGATATCCAAGGAGCTCCAGATATTCTAGCCTCCAACAATCTGAATCTTTCCAAAGTCAATCATCAGACGTGTGAATGAACAAAAAACTTCAGATGATTCCAGCTCCTATCTTTCAAGCTCCCCCATATGGTTGAGTAGGCAGAAATTAGGTGTCCAAATTGCAGATTAATGAGCAAAGTGATATACCCTATAAATTCCAACTGCCTTATTACTATGAATCCAGTCTCTTACCTCTCGGCTCAGAAAGATCACTCTGTTCTGTTTGATTTAACCTCCAAGTGCTCCAGTGTTCTTGCCTGGAGAATCACAGGGCCGGCAGAGCCTGGTGGGCTGCCGTCTATGGGGTCGCACAGAGTCGGACACGACTGAAGCGACTTAGCAGCAGCCTCAGCTGTAATCTTAATGTGCATCCATGAAGAATGCCTAGGTAAATATGATACTCTGTGTGCATCTCCTTTCTCACAAATTAAAATCCTGCACTTTTTTACAGTTGTGTGTGGCAGAAGGGTTAGTTCAAAGTCAGTTACTCCCTATGACAAGAAGTGGGGTTTCTATTAAGACAAATTTATAATAACATTTATTTATTTTGATGATAATAAAATTCAAAGACAAATCCCCTGTTGGGCAGGAAAATGATTGTATTTTGGAGTATTTTTAATTATTATAGGAGATTGAAGGTGACTTCTTGGTGATTTTAATCACATAAAAACTTTTTTCATCTTGTTTCACTCCTGAAAAGTAGCAATAAATAGTATGTGAAAATTAATTTTTCCCCCTTAAAATATGAAAAACTATATTTTGAGAGTTTACTAACATATGAATGTCACCTTCACATTTTGTGAGCACTTTAGCAGTGTAAAATACTTCCATATAAAAATTCAATATAAAAGTTTTTCTCTGTAGCCAAAAAGTGATTAAGCAAGGTAATTATAGGTAGACTGTCACTTTTCTACAAGATGTTTAGAAACATTATGTTGAAGTTTTTCCATTTTACATACAACTCAATTAAAGTTATTACTTAGCTTTTTTTTTGGAATGATTCTCTGGATTTAATTGCTACTAAGCTAATTTGCTTCTCTTAATTCTTTTTGCTGTTATAATTGTAACCTATTGGTTATATGCTAAACAACCAAGGTGACACATAGCTATTCCAAATTCTGAACACAATTACACCAGTTAGAAACTGAAGCTCAGGAAAAATGGACTGTTGAATGAAAATTTAGTAATTACTAAAATCTGGGTAAAATCTAACCTTTCTATTCAATGTATAAATCACATTCCCAAACTGATAAGACCAAGTAAAGAGTTTTAAATGGTTTTTAGTTTATCAGAATGAGAATGAAAACAACTTTGTAATAGTATCTCTTTAGTAATTAGTATCAGCACATTGAAGCATTTTGGAAAGTAATACTAAATGCCCTAAAAATGAAACAAAAATAAAAATATAACAACCAGAGAGATAACCAATCACATAAAAAATAATATTTTTAATTAAAATATAATTCTAGACAGTGGAAAGGATGAAATCTGGAAGAGTTACATAATAGTCTCCTATGCATACGTGCTCAGTCACTTCTTTGTGACTGCATGAACCTCAGAGTGTGCTGCCCACCAGGCTCCTCTCTCCATGAGATTTTTGCAGCAAGAATACTGGAGTGGGTTTCTGTGCTTTCCTCCAGGGCATCTTCCAGACCCAGGGATCAAACACACATCTCCTGCATTGTAGGTGGATTCTTTACCACTGAGCCACAGGGGAAGCCCAGTGAGTCTCCTTGTTGCTCAGTCGTGTCCAACTTTTTGTGACCCCATATACTTGCAGCATATCAGGCTTCCCTGTCCTTCACCATCTCTTGAGCCTGCTCAATCTCATGTCCATTGAGTCGGTGATGCCATCCAACCACCTTGTCCTCTGTCATCCCCTTCTCCTGCTTTCAGTCTTTCCCAGCATCCAAGTCTTTTCCAACTGAGTCAGCTCTGCACATCAGGTGACCAAAGTATTGGGCTTCAGCTTCAGCATCAGTCCTTCCAATGAATATTCAGGACTGATTTCCTTTAAGATTGACTGGTTTGATCTCCTTGCAGTCCAAGGGACTCCCAAAAGTCTTCTCCAACACCACAATTCAAAAGCATAAATTCTTCGGTGGTCAGCCTTCCTTATGGTCCAACTTTTGCATCCATACTTGACTACTTGAAAAACCATAGCTTTGACTATATGGGCCTTTGTCAGCAAAATAATGCCTCTGCTTTTTAATACTCTGTCTAGCTTTGTCATAGCTTTTCTTCCAAGGAGCAAGTGTCTTTTAAATTCATGGCTGCAGTCATCATCTGCAGTGATTTTTGGAGCCCAAGAAAAGAAAGTCTGTCACTGTTTCCATTGTTTCCCCATCTATTTGCCATGAAATGATGGGACCAGATGCCCTGATGTTCATTTTTCGAATGTTGAGTTTTAAGTCAGGTTTTTCGCTCTCCTCTTTCACTTGTATCAAGAGTTTGTTTAGTTCCTCTCCTGTTTCTGCTTAAATGTAAGAGAAGGACTATCCCTATGGTGGTAGGTTGAGGAAGCTCTGGGCTGTGAGTTGAGGCATACCTTATCTTTGTATCTAAATATCTCTCCAGTTCAAAGGGTTCATATTCTAATCATTAAAATAAACTTCTGTTTCTAGAAGTAAGATGAATTCTGAAGGCCCTTCTGCTACAAATCAACTAGATCCTAAATAAAACATTGTTTTCAAATGCAGTGCTAAATCCAAGGATGTTAAGGAATATCTACAAGATTAATTTCCTAAGTAAACAAATATTCAAATAAATTTATGAGTTTAGGATGGAGTAGATCAGTGAGCAGTAACTGGAAAGCAAACTGGAAGAGTGAAGTTGTCCCCCCAAAACATGCAAATATTATTGGAGTAATAGGAGGCTAAATTCTCTGTCAATTGCAAGATGGGAAATCTGATATTTACTCATTAGTATCTTTAATATGAGCCTAAGTGAGCCCAGGTTGACAACAATCCCTTGGCTCTTAGCAGAAACCAATCTAAATCCTCTCTAGAAGATGGAAAATTCTTTTTAGGCTACAGAATTTTCACAGATTAATCTCAAGCAAATTTATCTCACAATCAGGATCAAAAAAATTACTGAAAAGGAAGCCTTCATGAGTGATATTTAACAAAAATAATAAATTTCCTCAAGAATTTTAGCTATTTAAATGATCAGAAATTACAAAGTAACTATGAAGGAATTTGTTAAACATATATTTTTTAAAAGAATAAAAATGCAAAAGTAAAGACTTTAAAAAATTAAATATACATTTTAAGTATAGAAACACAATTGTTAATATTTTTTAAAAAGCAATAGGTAAGTTAAATAGCAGATCAGATATAGTTGAAGGAAGAATGACTGTACTGAAATAAATCATTCAGAAAATAATACAGAAAAAGACAAAAGTATGGAAATATAAAAGAAATTTTTAGAAATATGGAGGAAAGAATAAGGTGTAATGTAAGTTGACGGCTTTGAAGAAATTGCCAGAAAATCAGAACAGAGAAAGTGGAAAAGAGGCAATATTTGCAGAAATAATGGGTGAAAATAATATCATGAAAAGCATCAACCTATACATAAGTGGTGCAAAGAAAAAAATTTAAAACCTTCACTCTTTGTGATGAAACAGCACATCATTTATTTTTTGAATCAGAGTATAATTACAATGTTTTGTTAGATTTTGCTGAGCAACAGTGTGAATCAGCTGTGTGTATATCCCCTTGCCCTTGAGCCCCCCTTCCCCACCCCACCCCTCTAGGTCGTCACAGAGCACCAAGCCGAACTCCCTGTGCTGTGCAGCAGCTTCCCACGAGCTAGGTGTACATGCCCGTGCTACTTTCTCAGTTAGCGCCCCCTCTCCTTCCTCACCCCATGTCCACAAGTCCATTCTCTGTCTGCGTCTCCATTCCTGTCCTGCAGATAGATTCTTCAGTACCATTGTTTTCTAGATTCCATATATATGCATTAATATACAATATTTGTTTTTCTCCTTCTGACATACTTCACTCTGTATGACAGACTCTAGGTTCATCCAAAGGGGAGCTCTTAAAAGCAGCCAAGGAGGCAAGGTGGATCATCTACAAAGAATGTCAACACTGGGATCTGTTAAGATAAAAATACTTCTAAAGAAAGAAGGAAAAAACAATGACCTCAGATAGGAGGTAGGTGAGTAAAGAAGAAATGATACTCAAGTTGGTCAACATCACATAAACATTGTGTGAAGCAATAAAAATAGTACTATCTTATTTATAAGTTAAAAAGAGAACAGAGGTAAAGAAAAATAAGATGCTAGTTGGGAAGAGAGAGTGATGCTAAAGTGTTCTGGAGAAGTGCTGAATATCTTATTCACTTGGGAATAGTTTTTTAGAAAGTTAATTCTCATTTAGCAGATGTTGTAGTCACTCTGAAGAAACTGGAAATATGTTCACAAAAAAATTTGGTTCAGATGTCGAAATTAATGATGACACACACGCAGACACACACATCCCAAGAACAGTTGTAAAGGTTTATTACTCGTATTATGAGGCTTGCTGAAAAGAAGCGGTTAGCTGCCAAGCCTTCCGAAAGTGACCTGACAGAGCCAGAAGAGGAAGCTCGCCTGGAGTTTTCATGGTGGCTAGTGGTGGGCTGGCTCAGTGTTCTTACAAGTGGCTTTGAACTTCTCACAAGTGGCCAAGGAATGAGTACCTGGGCTTTCTTATTCGGCTTGTTCAGATGCATGGCACAAGCAGAAGAGTGAGGGATGAGGCTTAAAAACTGTCAGCAGCTCAGCGTGAAAGAAAAACTGGAGTCGGGCCCTATTACAGTTCATCCCAGTCATAATGTGACTGATGTCATGTGTGTCTCATTTAACAGATTTTAAACTTAATAAGCCATTGTAGTGCTCCATGAAGCCAGTAAGGAAGATGAAAGTTCCATTAAAAGCCTTATTCAGGAGCTCAACATTATTCCCTCTGAGAAGCAAAATGAGTGCCTTGGTCACTATCAATGAAATCTAGAACTCTGAAGTGTATCAGGAGTGTCTTTCTTTAGGATGTACAGAAATATGTATAACTTATAGTATGATTTATATTTTGTGCATTTATGAAGCAAAAAATTTCAAGGATTCTTCATCCTTTTAGGTACAAAGGGTGACCTTGTACAAGAATTGTGGTTTGCAATTGTACAAAGAATTGTGGTTTCTGCCATTGGTTTGTCCACACAGCCAGACCATTGACAATGGCACAAGAGTCTGTAACATATGCAGATGGAGCTGACTTTTCACAAGGTCATCTGTAAACCAGATGAGTACCTGAATTTTGGCCAGTTATGCTGACATCCTGGTTAAAGGATAAGAAGCAGTAACTCTCCATTAAACTCCATATTGTTATGTATACAGTGGCTGGACTCTGCTTGCCCGTTGCTTTATATCAAGGGATTCCCTAAGTATCTAGGAGAACTGTGAGAGGATTGGCCTCCTCTTACACCATGGCATTTGGCAAGAGCCTAAAGATAAGGGTAGCTACCCCTTCCTGCAGGCAGATATGCAGGGGACCTAAGTTTGATTCCATCCTGTAGTAAGGCAGGCTTGGTGGCCAAGTAGAGATATTAGGGTATTGCTTTCATAACCCAGGAGAGTGGGTATGAAGGGGGTCATGGGTTAGGGCCCGTGAGAGCCTCTATTTCCAAGAAAGCCCAGTATGTGGCCAGTAGTCATCATTCTAATAATACTAATATATGAGATGAAACTGAGGAGAGCAGTTTCTTATATCAGAAGCTCATGGTCAACTTAAGACCATCATGAATGGCCAGTCTCCAAGAGGTATGAGAAAAGGTTGTTAAAACCTCTGCAATGAAGGAATTTCTAGGGAACTCTGCTGGGGATATCTTTCATATTGCAATCTGAACAAATTCTATAGCCTTTTGCTAAAGGGGGCCCCATTCAAAGTGGGTAAATTTGCAACTTAAGTAAAAGCTTATAAATAAAGAATATGTGGCCTTTAAAACCCCCAAGGCCTAAAAAATATTGGGCTAGTTTAATGGGGTTGCTGAGAGGGTCAGTAACTTTTTATTAACATGGTCAGGGATGGAGCTACTCTCAGTTTACCAAATAATTTTCAGGGATTTAAATGAGATGGCATCTCACGCAGGTCAGAATGGCTGCTATCAAAAAGTCTACAAACAATAAGTGCTGGAGAGGGTGCAGAGAAAAGGGCATGCTCTTACACCATTGGTGGGAATGCAAACTAGTACAGCCACTATGGAGAACAGTGTGGAGATTCCTCAAAAAACTGGAAATATAACTGCCATATGACCCAGCAATCCCACTGCTGGGCATATACACTGAGGAAACCAGAATTGAAAGAGACATGCATACCCCAATATTCATCGCAGCACAGTTTACAATAGCTAGGACATGGAAGCAACCTAGATGTCCATCAGCAGATGAATAGATAAGAAAGTTGTGGTACATATACACAATGGAACATTACTCAGCTATTAAAGAGAATGCATTTGAATCAGTTTTAATGAAGTGGATGAAACTGGAGCCTATTATACAAAGTGAAATAAGTCAGAAAGAAAAACACCAATACAAGTATATTAATGCATACATATGGAATTTAGAAAGATGGTAACAATGACCGTGTATGTGAGACAGCAAAAGAGACACAGAGATAAAGAACAGACTTTTGGACGCTGGGAGAAGGTGAGGGTGGGATGATTTGAGAGAATAGCATTGAAACATGTATATTACCATATGTGAAATAGATCACCAGTCCAGGATCAATGCATGAGACAGGGCGCTGAGGGCCGGTGCACTGGGATGACCCTGAAGGATGGGATGGGAAAGGAGGTGGGAGGGGGTTTCAGGATGGGGGACACATATACACCCATGGCTGATTCGTGTCAATGTATGGCAAAAATGACTACAATATTGTAAAGTAATTAGGCTCCAATTAAATAAATTAATTAAACAAAAAAAATAAAAAACAAATGAGATGGCAAAACCTTCAACTATGTGTGGACAATGCCATCCTTCTTTTTTGAGTTCCTTTGTAAGAATTTATATATCCTTAATGTTTGTGTCAAATATCTTCAGAGGAGGATGTCATCAGTATGATTTCACCTCTGTGCCCCAGAAGAAAACTGGATGTCATTAAGATCTCAGCTGTGCAGATCATGTGTGATGGCAAGACTGTCAAATTGTTGAATGAAGATGTTGTATTAATCTATTAGGGCTGCCATAACAAAACATCACAGACTAGGTGGCTTAGACAACACAAATGTATTTTCTCACAGGTATGGACACTAGAAATCCTAGGTCAGAGGGTCAGCAGGTTCAGTTGCTTCTGAGACCTCTCTCCTTGGCTTACAGATGACTGCCTTCTCACTGGTTGCTCTTCCATCTGTGTGTTTTCAAGGCCCTAGCTGGTATCTTTTTATAAGGACACCAGTCATATTGGACTAGGGCTATCCTTATGACCTCATTTTACTTTAATCACCTCTTTGAAGGCTTAATTTCTAAGTACAGTCAAATTCTAAATACTAGGGATTAAAACTTTACCCCCTAAGACAACATCCATTGGATCATCGAAAAAGCAAGACAGTTCCAGAAAAACATCTACTTCTGCTTTATTGACTATGCCAAAGCCTTTGACTGTGTGGATCACAACAAACTGTGGAAAATTCTTAAAAAGTTGGAAATACCAGACCATCTGACCTGCTTCCTGAGAAATCTGTATGCAGGTCAAAAAGCAACAGTTAGAACTGGACATGAAACAACAGACTGGTTCCAAATCAGGAAAGGAGTATGTCATGGCTGTATATTGTCACTCTGCTTATTTAACTTATATGCAGAGTATATCATGAGAAATGTTGGACTGGATGAAGCACAAGCGGGAATCAAGATTGCTGGGAGAAATATCAGTAACCTCAGATACGCAGATGACACCACCCTTATGGCAGAAAGCGAAGAAGAACTAAAGAGCCTCTTGATGAAAGTGAAAGAGGAGAGTAAAGAAATTGGCTTAAAGCTGAACATTCAGAAAACTAAGATCATGGCATCTGGTCCCATCACTTCATGACAAATAGATGGGGAAAGAGTGGAAACAGTGACAGACTTTATTTTGGGGGGCTTCAAAATCACTGCGGATGGGGACTGCAGCCATGAAATCAAAAGATGCTGGGGTAGTATGCTTATTTTAACAATTAAATTCTTCCAGTCCAGGAACACAATATATCTTTCCATCTGTTTGTGTCACATTCAATTTTTTTCATCAGTTTCTTACAGTTTTCCGAGTATAGGTTTTTTACTTCCTTAGTTAGATTTATTCCTGGGTATTTTATTCTTTTTGGTGAAATTCTTTCTTCCTTTCTCCTTTGGATATTTTGTTTTTAGTTTATGTTGTATTTAGAAATACAACATATTTCTCTAAATTAATTTTGTGTCCTGTAAGTTTACCAAATTTATTGATGAATTCTAGTCGAATGTTCTATGTGTTTATCATCATATAGGATGGTTTTAATTCTTTATTTTCAATTTGAATACCTTTAATTTATTTTTCTTGTCTGATTGTTATGACAAGTATTTCCAATACTATGTTGAACAAAAGTGGGAAGAGTAGGCATCATTGTCTTATTCCTGATCTTAGAGGAAATGCTTTCAGCTTTTCATCATTGAGTATGATGTTAGCTGTGGGCTTTTAGCTTTTAGCTTTTGCTTGTCTGTAAAACTTCTGATCTCTTCATCAAACTGGACTAAAAGTCTTGCTGGGCAGTGTATTCTTGGTTGTAGCTTTTTCCTTTCATCACTTTAAATACAGTATGTTGTGTCACTCTTTTCTACTGAAAAGTCAGCTGATAACTTTATGGGGGTTCCTTTATAAATGACATTGCTTTCCTTTCACTGCTTTTAATGTTCTTTTCTTATTTTTGATTTTTGCCATTTAATTACAATGTATCTGAGTGTATTCCTCTTTGGGTTGGTCCTACTTGGGATTTTGTATGATTTTTGTACCTGGATGTATTTTTAATTTTCTAAATTTCAGGAAATTTTCAGCTATTATGTTTTCCAGTAGGACCTTTATCCCTTTCTCTCTCTATTCTCCATCTGGGATCCCTATAATGCAAATGTTAGTACACTTGATGTTGTCCCAAAGTCTCTTAAACTGTCCTCATTTCTTTTTATTCCTTTTTTTTTTTCTGTTCAGGTTCAGTGATGTCTACCCTTACTTCCAGCTTGCTGATCCATTCGTCTGTATTATCTCATCTACTGTTGATTCCTTCTAGTGTACTTTAAGTTTCAGTTATGGTATTATTCATTTCTATTTGGTTATTCTTTAAATTTTTAAAATTCTTTATTGAAAACTTCTTATGCTGTTTATCCAGTTTTCTCCCAAGTTCTTTCAACATCTTCATCATCATTACCTTTACCATTACCAATGAAGCCTTTATTGGATAAATTGATTATGTCTTCATTATTTTTTCTTTCTTCACTTATTTTTCTTTAGTGGATTTTCTCTTGTTCCTTTGTTTGGAACATAGTGCTTCATTTTGCCTGAGTTGCTGCTTTTACTTCAATATATTTGGTACATTGATTACCTTTCCTGACCTTGGAGAAGTAGTCCTTTGTAAATGACATCCTGTGCGTCCAGCGTCACACTCCTCCTTGGTCACCATAGCAATATGCTCTAGGGATCCCCCCATGTGAGCTGCACGGGTCCTTCTTTCGTGACAGGCTTACACTACAAGTGGTCTGTGGGCATGGCTGGCCCCTGGTCTTACTGGTTGCCGAGTCTTCCCATGTGAAGAGGGTATTGACTGCTGATGGACAGAGCTGAGTCATGAGACAGCTGGATGCAGAGTCCTAGGGTGGGGGACAATTCTGGAGCTACTGCCGTCCCATTGGTAGGCAGAGCCTTGTTCTGGGGTGAGTAGTTGGGGAGCTGGGGGTCCTAGATTTAGTGTTTGCCTACTGCTGGATGGGACTAATTCTTAATATTGCTGTCGGTGGCGAGTGGGCTAGATCTTGGGATGGCTGGCTGTGGGATTCAAGCCATTTCAGAGTTGATGTTGGCCTCTTCATGAAGTGGAGCAGGGGTATCACTGGTGGGGCGGTATCATCCTGCTTGTGGGTGGAGCTAGTCCCAGGGTTTCTGGCTACAGAGCTCCACTGGTCCCAGGGCTAGTGCTGATGCAGTGGTATGTGTGTCCAAGTTCTGGGTCCTCTGGTAAATAGGGCAACTTCATGGGGTACCTGTGGTATAAGGAGGTTTTAAGTTAGTGGACGTACTGGTAGGTGGGACTGTGTCCCTGTCTGGTTAGTTGCTTGGCATAAGGCATCCCAGCACTGGTGCTGACACGTTGGTGGGTGGGGCCGGGTCCCAGGAATAATAAGCTCCAGGGAGGTTTCTAAAACACTGCTTGTCGGCACCAGTGTCCGCGTGGTAGAACAAATTCCCCAAAATGGCTGCCGCCAGTGTCTTTCCCAAGGAATAACTCCAGTTGCCTCCTGCCTCTCTTAAAGTCTCTCCAAGATCAGCAGGTGGGCTTGACATAGACTCCTTTCAAATTACTGCTCCTTCTCTGAGTCCCAGAGCATTTGAGGTTTTTGTGTGCACCCTTTAAGAACAGAATCTCTAGGGACTTCCCTGGTGGCTCACTGGTACAGAATTTGCCTGCCAGCACAGGAGACATAGATTCGATCCCTGACCTGGGAAGATCCCACATGCTGTAGAGCAACTAAGCCTGAGTGCCACCGCTACTAAAGGCTGAACACTAGAGCCTGTGCTCCTCAAAAAGAAAAGCCACCGCAGTAGAAGCCCATGCACTGCAACTACAGAAGAGCCCATGTAGCGATGGAGACCCAACACAGCCAAAAATAAAAAATACATGCAATGATTTTAAGAGAAAAAGAGTGGGATCTCCATTTCCTGTAGCCTTCTGTCTTCCAAAAGTAAACTCCACTGACCTTCAAAGCCAAATGTTTCCTGGGCTCATCTTCCTGGTGCTGGGCACTGCCTACCACAGAGGGGAGCCCAGTGTGGGGCTTAGACCTCTTGCTCCTTGGATAGAACGTCCTGAAATGTAATATTTCTCCCATTTCTGGGTCTCCAACCCAAGTGAATGGGTCTTGACTGCACAATATTTCTACCCCTTCTACCTGTCTTGTTGTGGTTCCCTTTTCATATCTTCAGTTGTAGGAGATCTTTCCTGCTGGTTTTCTTGTCTTTCTCATCAATAGTTGCTCTTTAAGTCGTTGTAATTTTCGTGTGCCAGTGAGAGGAGGTGAGCTCAGGTTCTTCCTACTCTATCATCTTGGTCACTCCCCACCCCTGTAAGCTAATTATAACTTCTGAGTTAAATTGATTAAGTCTGTCACAGAATCTTCACTGGACTCAGTAAACAGGGCAAAAATGACACAGGTCAAAGTGAAATCTCACCTGCAGGACACAGAGTTAGTTAATAAGCAAAGCGAAAGGAGAAACAAACCTAGTAGTTGCAGTCCTAGTCTAGATATTCAGCTCTCAGTGCCAACGGTGGCCCCCCAACCCTAAACCTCTGCTAAAGTTTCCTGTCTTGTCTCTTTGATGCCATTTTCAGGTCTGCTTAAGACACACTCTGCTCAACCCAGCAAGCCTCATTATGTAAGTAATAAGCATTTTTTTAAAAGTTTTTCTGACTGTTTAAAACTTGAGAAAAAATAACATTTATAGACATATCTCATTGTGTGTGTGTTTGTGTATGTTTGACATCATCATACTTGACATCTGAACCAGATTTTGGATAAGCCATCATTTTCCTGTAGAAGAGCTTACAGCAGTTGTTCTAGGGTGGGGCGTGAGAATGGGCATTTCTGACAAGCTCCCAGGTAAGGCCCATGGTAATAATGATCCATAGACTTTAGGTACCAAGATTCTAGAGTTCTTTTGTTATTTGAGTGCTTAAAATACTGAGTAACATTTTTAAAGATAAATATAAATCATGTAATTTTTAGGATAACCACAGAAGAAAATATGTATGACAGTGAAAATCATTCAATAAAAATAAAATAGAGGAATAATGCAAGTACAATATATAAATATAAGACATCCAAATATAACAAATCCAAATATATCAGTGATCACAGTAACCATAAATGGAATAAACTTGACAAGCAATAGAATTATTTTGTATAACATTTTTGAAGACCTAGAAATATAAAGACAAAAAGTAAGCCTGGAAAAGATATGCCAGGCATATTAACCAAAAAAAGGAAAAAAACCAAGGATATATATGTTAATATCAGAAAAATGCATCTCTGATAAAAGTAATATTTTGCTATAGAAAGGGTCAATATACAATGATCATAGGTTTAATTCACTAGAATTTGTAACAATTCTAAACTTGTATCCACCTAATAAAATAACTTCATTATAGATGAGTAAAAATAATAAGAACTCTGATATATATTGTTGGTGGGGATGTAAATTTGTACAATTCACTTTGGTAAGCAAAATGACTTTATATTTAAAGTTTGACAGTCTCATATGATATGACTCATTATAGACATGTGAACTGCTGCTGCTGCTGCTGCTGCTAAGTCGCTTCAGTCGTGTCTGACTCTGTGCGACCTCATAGACGGCAGCCCACTAGGCTCCTCCATCCCTGGGATTCTCCAGGCAAGAATACTGGAGTGGGTTGCCATTTCCTTCTCCAATGCATACACACATGCTAAGTCGCTTCAGTCGTGTCCGACTCTGTGCGACCCCATGGACAGCAGCCCACCAGGCTCCTCCGTACATGGGGCTCTCCAGGGAAGAATACTGGAGTGGGTTGCCATTTCCTTCTCCCATGTGAATTAATGAGTTTAATTCTATACCCTAATGAAAAATTTGTAAATGTGCAAGGATATTCATAATATTATTCTCTGTAATAACAAAAACTAGAGACATCTGAAATATTCATAAACAGGAAAATAGGTAAATTGCAGTATATTCATACAATGGAATATTAAGTAGCAGGAAAACAAGAATGAATTCCTGCCACACAATATATGGCTGCATCTTAGAAAATATTTAGTGAAAAATTCAACTCATTGAAGATTTCATGTAGCATAATTCTACTTTTATATATCTCAGTGACAAGCAAAAACAAACAGATTATTTAAGGATAGATATATATCTGAAAAACTATTAACAATTTTAAAATCAAGGGAAAATACATTCAAAAAATCATATAGTGAATGCCTCTGGTGGCATGAGTTATTGGAGAAGCGAAGAACACTTAGGTAGGTGCTAAATTGTTTATTATGCTGTTTTTCTTAGTTTGCATGGTGGATTAATGGACATTATTTTATTATGTTTGACATATATACGATTCTTATATTTCTTATAATCACATATTGTACTACAAAAATTTTAATTTAAAAATATATGGGGCATATCCCTTACCTAACATATGGCAAACAACAAAACCTTCTAAGTTTTGCTATTATTATAAAGAAAGATCTCCAGAGAAATAAATAATTGCCAACATTTGGAAGAAAATTCGCCTTCAGTAATCGGAGGGTGAAGAGTAGCCTGAGCACCCAAGGGGCCTGCTGGGGTTGTGAGAGCGATGACGGTTGGGAATGGCGGGCGTTAAGGCGCACTGAGGGGGAAAGAAGGGTCCTGAGTGCAAAGCACTTAGCTGTTTCCAGCCACGTCTGCCTTGTAGTTCCACTCCTTTAATCTGAGATGCGCAAATAACTTGGGGAAATGCTGGATACCGCATTTAGCACTGACTCTTCACCCGTTTCCCAATTCACAACGTACATTAACATTTTATGAACAATGCTCATTAACATTTGTGAGAAACCTTACCTATTATTAATAGCAAGTGAAAAATGAAAACCCGTTTAACTTTATTTAACTGAACATGGCTCACTTTGACCAAGAGGCTATTTTTCTCTCTATGTGACAACAATTCACATCTTATAGAAATGAATTTTCTTTAGAGACTACATTGAGGAAGGCTGGCCTATGTCGTTTTATCTAAAGCCAGCAGGTCCACATGTCAGAGGGAGATCTGCGGGGAACTGAGACAATTTGGCATCGCATAAATAATTTAAACTTCGAAAGATGAATCAGGCTTTGACATAGTTGCCATATGCTGGTTTACAATGAAAATGCACTCTATACTTACCTTTGTGATAATAGACTTACTCTAAGCTTCGGAAGTAATTGTGCATATGCAAGATTGGTGTGTGTGTTTGTGTGTACAGGCACGTGTGTACGTGCAGCATTAGTTTTTTCTAAGTGAACTGACAGTAATACATAACCAGCCATATCCTTTCTTAATCTAAATTTGGGGATTTAAATTATTAAGGAGTTTGATGACCTGGAACAAACAGTTCAACTGGTCAAGGATTTGGAGCAATGTAGCTGAAAAGAGCCCTCCTCCCCCCCCCAAAAAAGACTCTTACTTCCTGTGATATGTGGTAAATGGAACATTTTAAGATACTAATTTAAATCCTTTGTGTTTTGCGCACATAATATTCCATTAAAAGTCATTTGAGTCTTCTTCCAATCTACTTTGCAATCTTCAGTTTTTCTGTGCTATTTTTTGTATAAAGTTGGAGGAGCAACTGCTTCAAATCAAACAGGCTGGTGATTTTTTTAAAACAGAAATTGCCTAAAATATTTCTGTATTTCAATGCCCTGGGTCACAGTGTTCTAGAGTGAGTTCAGGAATGCTGCAGGCAACTTTCAAATTGTTTTCTTTCTGTAGATTTTAGCAGAAGCATCTGCTAGAGTTTCAGTGTTTAGTCAATTATATATAGTCTATTGGAAAAACTTAGTGCTTGAGCATTTTTTAATCTCACCCTAAGGAACTTGAGAATTGGGGCAAAATATATAATTTACAACGGTAGAAGAATAGAAGGATGTGAATAAATGAGCCTAATTAATATTCCCTGGTAATTGAAATTTTTCCTCAAATTGCCTTAAAGACCTTCATAGATGCGCTGAGTGAAATCTCGTTCCCAAACTATATTCTCTAACTATGTATGTTACTTAGATGGTATGCCTATTTTGGACAGAAGAAACATTACCATAATGGACAAGCAGTGAAACTTTAGTCCAGAAAGCAATGTATAGCAATAATTGGAGATACGTTTATGCTTTGAATTTTATGCAAAAAGGAGAAAAAAGATTGAGAAGGACTGTACCATCACTAGTGAGATAGACAACCGAACCAGACAACCAAAGAACAAACCATATATAATAAACTGTCCCAGTGTTAATTTCAAGCTCCCAGACATCACCACGAGGCAGTCTCTACCTTACTGAAATGGTTGTATTTGTTTATATTAAGAAGATATACTTTGTCCAGCCTGGTTTATGTTTTTATATTTTTATTTTGCTCTTGGTATTCAGGTTATACCAGTCATTTGTTTTCATCCTGGGCAGATCTCTGCCACAAGCTTCTTAGGTGTCTTTCTCAGTAACTTAGCAGAGTATTATACCTATGGGACTTCAGTATGTGAGGGTTGAATAACTGTTGACCGCATATCCTGGGATAGTTATGTTTTGTTATAAGACTTATTTACCAAAAAAAAAAAAACCTCAGTCTTAGCTTCTGTCTTTCCTCAAAGTTCATTTTAGAAATTTTATTCATTTTATCAGTATAAAAATTTGTTTTCTTCCTCCTGATCTGTATAAGTCTCTGGCATTAATTATTCAGAAATGGCCTTTATCTTCTTGCTCCACATAGCACTATCTGACATGAGTGTTTTGCATATTCCACTTGATCAGAATTCTGTATTCTGCCTTTCCTTTGGATGTTGCTCTTTTGGTGGGGAAAGTAACTTCATTATTGAAGTCTGAGCTGAAAATAGACTGCCTGTAATTCAAGAAAAGTCTGGATGAACCTTCCTGGTCAATATCATTAACTGTATCCCAGTGGCTACTTCTTACCATTTGCACCCAGTATGAGATAGGCTACTCCTTCAAATTTATTGTTTATTTTAATGTTCTGACCACATCAAGTGGGTTCATATTAATTCTACTTTAGATTTAAAGAAACGAAAACAGAGACGTAATACATAAGTTCCTTGAGTCCTCGCAACAAAAGCCAGGTTAATTTCTGACTTTATAGATTGGTCTGGCTCCTAAGTCTGGCTCCCACCATAGCATTATTGAACTTGTGATTGTACTGTCCAGTCCAGCCACGACATGTTCATTTCTATGACACTGTGTTTCCTTTGCAGCAAAATATATGTCAGTATGGTAAAAGGTCATTGATCTGGGTATTTAAGATCTTAAACTTTAGAATCTCGCTCTCTTTCACTCACTCGCTCCTCACTGCCTCCCTCCTCTCATTTGCTTCTATTTTGTTAAGTAATAGCAATGAACCAATGGCACACATATTTTAAAACATAATTGCATATCTGATCTGGGCTTGAAGGATGCCTGAAATGCTGTCAGATGAAGAGAGAAGGGATGGCCTGGTCAGGTAAAATGAGTAACACATATAAACCATTGGCATGTAGAAGTACCTGTTTTGTTACCATTTCAAAAAGTACCCCAATACATGAAGCTTTTAAAAGCATTTACTGGGTTTTAAGCTATAAATTCTGGGTAGTGCTTTATTTAACCATTTAAACTAAGTATAGAGGAAAACACCATCGTGAGAAATTGACTTGAAACCTAGAAGATCAATTCATTTTTTAGTTAATGTTTAAACAGATTCTCATATTACCATCATTTAGAAACACAAAACTATTATAATATTTCAAGTTCTAGGGTTCCAATGAAATTGTATTTTAGCAGGATTTATTAAGCAAAAGATCACATACACTTATTTCTTGGAATTAATATTCAATTTTATACTTGAAGCTAGAATGTGTAAGGAAATGTTTTTTAACCCTATCTTCAAGCAGCTGTTTTAAAATAACCTCAAATGATGACTGTTTAGTAACTAAAAAATATCTCCGCACCTTGCCTTGGTATACTGTTAGAGGTTAATCTCTGATATTATCAATAAATTCCTCTTTCTTTTTAATTAGATTCAGTAGCCTCTGAGGGTGAGCTTCCAGATGACTTAGTAGTAAAGAATCTGCCTGCGAATACTGGAGACATGGCGTCAATCCCTGGGTTGAGAAGATCCCCTGGAGAAGGAAATGGCAACCCATTCCAGTGTTCTTACCTGGAAAATCCCAAGGACAAAGGAGCCTGGTGAGCTACAGTCCATGGGGTTTAAAGGAATTGGACACTACTTAGTGACTACACAACAACAACATCCTCTGAGAAGGGCCACAGTAGTGTCCACAGTGCTTTATTGTATCTTAGAAGCTGCGCTCTTTTCTCCTGTAGCAGGGGTCCCCGTCCCCTGGGCCAGGACTGGTACTGGTCCTCAACCTGTTAGGAATGGAGCCACACAGCAGGAGGTGAGTGGTGGGCAACTGAGCAAAGCTTCATCTGCCACTCCCCATCGCTTGCATTGCTGCCTGAACCATCCCTCCCTGACCCCTGTCCATGGAAAAGTTGTCTTCCATGAAACCAATCCCTGGTGCCAAAAATGTTGCCCTATGATGACCTAGAGGGGTGGAAGGGAGGCTCAGGAGGAAAGGTATATATGTGTACGTATGGCCGATTCACATTGTTGTATAGCAGAAACCAACACAACATTATAAAACAATTATATTCTTTCTACTGAGATGGATGAAACTGGAGCCCATTATACAGAGTGAAGTAAGCCAGAAAGAAAAACAACAATACAGTATACTAATGCATATATATGGAATCTGAAAGATGGTAACGATAACCCTATATGCGGGACAGAATGAGAGACACAGATGCATGGAACAATTTTATGGACTCTGAGGGAGAAGGTGAGGGTGGGTCGTTCTGGGAGAATGGCATTGAGACATGTGTATTGTCATATGTGAAACAGAGCACCATTCCATGTTCGATGCATGTGACAAGGGCTCGGGGCCGGGGCAGTGGGATGATCCAGAGGGATGGGAGGGGGAGGGAGGTGGGTGGGGGGTTCGGGAAGGGGAACACATGTAAACCCATGGCTGATTCTTGTCAATGTATGGCAAAAACTATTACAATATTGTAAAGTAATTAGCCCCCAAAGAAAAAAAAAAAAAAAAAAAAAAAAAAAAAAAGAAAAAGAAAAAAGTTGGAGACCACTGTCCTAGATCACACAAAATTGGCTTCCAGAAAGAACCCTGGTATAGATTTCAGCTCCCATCCCATTAGCTGGACATATCTGTGTAGGGAAAAAGGTACACAAGCAATCTTACCTGTGGAGCTTGTTAAAATAAAGACTACTGGGCTGTACAAGACACCTATTGATCCAGAATCTCTGATGGTTAAAACCGTTAATTCACTTATCCATTGATTCTTTTGGAATCAGCATCATACTTATCCATAAACGGATTTGGTGACCAATGGCTCCCCTGGTGTCTCAGTTGGTAAAGAATCTGCCTGCAATGTGGGAGACCCAGGTTCAATCCCTGGGTCGGGAAGATCCCCTGGAGAAAGGGAATGGCAATCCACTCCAGTATTGTGGCCTGGAGAATTCCATGGACTGAATAGTCCATGGGGTCGCAAAGAGTCAGACACGACTAAGCAACTAAAACTTTGTTTTCACTTTCTCTATATAGAAGCACAATGGAAAAAGTCAATGCTTTCATTCAACATTCATTTGTTCATTCAATAAATCAGCCATGGAGAGCCCTCTATGTGTCAGGAGTCATGGAAATGAACAATCCTTGATCTCAAGAAGCACCAGACTATATGTGTTAATGTATTAAAAAACAATCTAACCAGGCAAGTGTGACAGTAGAGGGAAAGAAAAAAAAATTCTTTGAAAAAGTCTATATTTAAGGTAATCTAAAAAAACCTCACAGTAGAGAAAATATATGAGCTGAGACTTAACTAGAGTGTTAGTCGTACAGTCATGTCAGACCCTTTGTGACCCCATGGACTGTATCCCACCAGGCTCCTCTGTCCATGGAATTCTCCAGGCAACAATACTGGAGTAGGTTGCCATTCCTTTCTCCAGGGGATCTTCCCGACTCAGGGATCGGATCCAGATTTCCCACATTACAGGTAGATGCTTTGCCATCTGAACCACCGGGGAAGCCCAAGATTTGTAGGGTGATGAGTAAAAGTTTGCCAGACAAACAAGAGGCTGAGCCATCCAGGGAAAGTGAATAGAAGTGAGTGGTGGAAGTTTCTGATTGGTTTAGGGAATGGCAAGAAATTTAGGATTCATTTCAATCCCAAAGAAAGGCAATGCCAAAGAATGCTCAAACTACCACACAATTGTACTCATTTCACATGCTAGCCAAGTAATAACCAAAATTTTCCAAGCTAGGCTTCAACAGTACATGAACTGAAACTGCCAGATGTTCAAGCTGGATTTAGAAAAGGCAGAGGAATCAGAGATCAAATTGCCAACATATGCTGGATCATAGAAAAAGCAAGACAACTCCAGAAAAACATCTACTTCTGCTTCATTGACTACACTGAAGCCTTTGGCTACGTGGATTACAACAAACTGGAAAATTCTTAAAGAGATGGATGGGAATACCAGGCCACCTTACCTGCCTCCTGAGAAATCTGTATGCAGGACAAGAAGCAACAATTGGAACCATACAAGAAGCAATGGACTAGTTCCAAATTGGGAAAGGAATACATCAAGGCTGTATATTGTCATCCTGCTTATTTAATTTATATGCAGAGTACATCATGAGAAATGCTGGGCTGGATGAAGCACAAGCTGGAATCAAGATTGCTGGGAGAAATATCAATAACCTCAGATATGCAGAGGACACCACCCTTATGGCAGAAAGCTAAAGGGAACTAAAGAGCCTCTTGATAAAGGTGAAAGGGGAGAGTGGAAAGGCTGGCTTAAAACTCAACATTCAAAAAACTAAGATCATGGCATCTGGTCCCATCACTTCAAGGCAAATCAATGGGCAGACAATGGAAACAGTGACAGATTTTATTTTCTTGGGCTTGGAAATCATTGCAGATGGTGGTGACTCTAGCCATGAAATTAAAAGATGCTTGCTCCTTGGAAGAAAAGCTGTGACAAATATAGACAGCATATAAAAAAGCAGAGACATTACTTTGCTGACAAAGGTCTGTGTAGTCAAAGCTGTGGTTTTTCCAGTAGTCATCTATGGGTGAGAGGTGGACCATAAAGAAGGCTGAGTGCTGAAGAATTGATGCTTTTGAACTGTGGTGTGGAGAAGAATTTTGAGAGTCCCTTGGACTGCAAAGAGATCAAACCAGTCAATCCTAGAGGAAATCAGTCCTGAATATTCATTGTAAGGACTGATGCTGAAGCTGAAGCTCCAATACTTTGACCACCTGATGCAAAGAGCCGACTCATTAGAAAAGACTGATTCTGAGAAAGACTGAACGCAGGAGGAGAAGGGGCCAACAGAGGACAAGATAGTTGGATGGCATCACCGACTCCATGGACATGAGTTTGAGCAAGATCCAGGAGATGGTGAAGGACAGGGAAGCCTGGCGTGCTGCAGTCCGTGGGGTTGCAAAGAGTTGGACATGACTGAGCGACTGAACAACAATAAATTTAGGATAGCTAGAGAATGGGATACATGGGTAAGGATGTGATAGTAGAAGTTGAATTTGGACAGATAATTATAAAAAAGAAATTCCATGCTCTGAATTTGTCCTTTATCCTATTGGGGAGTCAGGTTTCTTAATGCATGTTTTAACTTGAACATTTTGCTTTAAGATGTAACTCTCCTAGCAGTATGGAAAATGGATTCAAGAGTTAAAAACTGTTGAAAAGAAACCAATCTCATGTTTCTTCTTTCTCTCTCACATTTTCACTTTCTTTCCTTCCCCCTTACTTCCATCTACTTTTTTCTTTCCTCCTCCTCCGCCCCCATTCTTTCCTCTTTCCATTTTCCCTTTCTCTTTTCTTTTCTCCTCATCCCCTTCTTTTCTCTCTTCTTCCTTCCTTTCAGTAAATATCTGGGTAGACACCTTTTGGTAAATATGTAAATATCTGTTGAGTAGACGTCATGAACTAGTCCCTGTACTAGGCTTTGAGGATATGAAAATGAGTAAAACCTCCTAGCCTCAGTGCTCATTGTCCAGAGGGGAAGCAGGCAAGTTGATCCATCTTTATGTTATGATCCATCACTAAGCATGAAAAGGATAGGACAAGTGCATTTAAGTAAGAGATGATGAAAGCTTGGAGTAAGGTTCTGATAATGGGAGAAGAGGATGAAGTTAGAGCCTATGGGTCATCCTAGGGGAGAACCTGTTTGGTTTAATAATAATAATAATACTCATAATAGAAAACAATCATGTTGTACCCAGTTTACAACTGTCCTATGATACGTGTGGGATGTGGCTGTGTGTTTAACACTCATATGCACCCTGTGGAGTAGAAAATTGAATACTCAATTTATAAATAAAAAAACTGAAGTACCAAGAGGTTAAATGTTCCCCTTCCTCCACCCACTGAGGTCTCACTGCTTAGCAGAACCAAGACTAAATCAAGCCATTAGGCACTTCTTCTAGAATCAATCTAGAATCAACCTTAAATGATGGAGGATGTGAGAGGTAAGGAGCGGTACATGAAAACCGTCAGGTGTGTAAATTAAGGAATTTGGTAGATGGCAGTTTTATTCACCGAAGGAGGAACTATGTGGAAAGAAGGAAAGAGAAAGATAGTGGACTTAGCTTGGTCAATATTAATTTGGAAGTTACATACTTGATATATTCAATAAGCTCCTGGAAATATGGGTCTAGATTTCAGGAGAAATATGTAGACTGAGTAAGCATAGAGGAGAACAAAACTAGATGAAATTCTAGATGGGATTCTGGGCAACGTCCTCATTTATCAAAAGGCAGAAGTTAACTGTTTCAATTTAAATTATATATGTAAATCCCATTTCTTGTTATTTGAGTATTTCTAAATTGTATCATTACTACTAGTTGTAATAATTTGTTCTACACCCTTAATATATAAAATTATTTATAGTGCTTACATGCACACATACGTACTCAAAGCCTCATTTGGTTTTCATGATGCTCTTTGGAGGTAGACAAAACAGATAGAAGGAACTGGAATTCAGAAAAATTCTGTGATTTGCTCAGAATCACATATGTGTCTGAATCTGGGCTCAAGCCATATCGTTTGATTTCAGTTTTAGTATTCTTCCCTGGTGGCTAAGATGGCAAAGAATTTGCCTGTGATGCAGGAGACCCGGGTTTGATCCTGGGTCAGGAAGATCCCTTGGAGAAGGGAATGGCTATCCACTCCAGTACTCTTGCCTGGAGGATCCCATGGACAGAGGAGCCTGGCGGGCTACAGCCCAAAGGGTCACAAAGAGTCAGACATGACTGAGTGACTAACACTTTCATTTTTCAAAAAATACAGGCATTTCACCTAGATCTCAGTGAACTCATTCTATTCATTGCTTCTCACAGTGTGTAACCCATGGCTCCTGGGCATGTGATCATTCTTTAAAGGATAAAAACTTAACTGAAAAATTGCTTTATTTTACAATTCACAGTTACTAAACTACCACATTTGGAGTCATTACTAAGCTATAACTCAGCATTTCTTTGCAGTTATATTTATAATGTCTTGTCCATCCTTCCCATTTAAAGTGGAAGAATAGAATATTAGAGTTCTGAACCAATACTAAGTGTATGTCTGTCTAACCAGTGATTGGAAATATATCTTTTTTCCCCTCTGATGTTCTCTGTTTAGAATACATGTCAAAGTTCTTAAAATAATCCATGGTGCACTGTTCAATCTGGTACCCCACTGTTGCTATGATTTTTATTTCTTATTGTGCTACGGTTTTGGGGACCCTTCCTTAACCCCTCCCTGCACATTCTTGATTTGGGAGTCTTGGACTTTCTGTTTTCTTTGCTTTGAACTCCATTCACAAGTTATCTTTAAGACACTTACCTCTTTGTTTACACTTCTTCCAACTTCCCACCTTCCTGGTACTCTGTACTTCCCTTCTGTGCTTTTAACTTTCCTTCCTCAACAGACTTTCCTACTTTTTAACCTACTACATCTCAGTACTTTAATTTTTATTGTATATATATTTCTCCATACTAAAATGAGGCTGAGATGGCCATATATTTTGTTTACTGCTGTTACTGCACCCTCAATTGTCAGGAAGGCAATTACTTACTACAAGAAGTAATTCTTCCTTCCTTCCTTCCTTCCTTACTATAGGAAGGAGCTACTTACTAGGCAAGTAGTAGATGGTGCTGAATGGATGAATATATACATGCATAGGAATCTGAGAACCAGAATGCTTTCCATTGACTGCTTTGTTTCATTATGCTGAAACACTAGAATATTCTCATCAGGGCTTCCTCAGCTAATGAGGGGTACCAAAGATGAGAGAGATGAGGCGGTGAGACTATGGGAACTAGAGGGAGGTTACCTACCATTGGTCTCCATCTCCTGCCCCATAGAACCTTTACAGTTTTGGTCAAATCACTTAACAGGATTCTCAATTTCCAAGTGCATAAAATGAGATATCCTTCATACAACATCACAAGGATATTGTTATGGATAAGTAAGTGAGAGAGTTAAGAGGAAGTGTTTTGTAAATCTGAAGACATTATAAAAATCTTAATAGGATTTTGCTAATACTAGTTAGCAAAGGCATAAGTTATTGGATAATAGAAAATATATGTTATAACCAACCCAATTGAGTGTACCCAACTACTTTCTAAACCATATCAAGTAGCCAGGATTAAGTGTGATTGTCATTTGATTTAAAGAATCAAGTTGTGATAAACACCCATAATTTGAATTTGGTTTGTCTTATTAATATTTTAATTGTTATATTTTTCTTTTCCCCAATATTCTCTAATTAATTTTACAAGTCCATATAAACAAGGGTTGAACTTAGGGTTGAAAAATTAGTGTAGTATGTTCTGAATTTTGTTTTATGGTTCCAGTTCAGTTCAGTTGCTCATTCGTGTCTGACTCTCTGCGACCCCATGGACTGCAGCACGCCAGAGTACCCCGTCCATCACCAACTCACGGAGTTTACTCAAACTCATGTCTATTGAGTTGGTGATGTGATCCAACCATCTCATCCTCTGCCATCCCCTTCTCCTCCTGCCTTCAATCTTTCCCAGCATCAGGGTCTTTTCAAATGAGTCAGTTCTTCACATCAGGTGGTCAAAGTATTGGAATATCAGCTTCAATATCATCCTTCCAATGAATATTCAAGACTGATTTCCTTTAGGAGGGACTGATTGGATCTCCTTGCTGCCCAAGGGACTCTCAAATTGCATACTTTATATTCTTCCAGTTAAAAATCCACTCTTAATGTTTATCTCTGAATTTTTATAATTTTTAAAAGTATAAAAAATCTCTGGAAACCTTGTTAAATTTTCTTTTCATACTGTAAAATAATTCTTAAGATATATTCCATATATGTTTTTAAAAACTTTCCCCAAAATTTCCATTCCTAGATAGGTGTTTTTAGTAAGACTGACTTATTCATGCTGTGAAAGTCACTTAATAAAATCTTCTTTTGGTCTCTTGAAGATCCAGTGTTCTTATCTTAGATTAATGGAATTGCATTAACTAAAACAACTTATAAACAGGAGAAAAAAAATCACAAGTGATTCAGAAGTATGGTAAGTATGTGGACAACATTCAAATGATAATAAGTAAGAATAGTAACGTTTTCATCTCAGTAGCTGGGTAATTGATGTTCTTGGTTCTGCAGTCTCACAATAAATAGTTAGTACTCCTAAATAAGGCATAGTAAGCCTAAACAATGCTGAGTTTTTCAATGGCAAAAATATTCAGTTTAATTTTAGAATATTCTTCTTTTAATTCCAGCTATCTATCTATTTCTAGATCTCACAGTAGACCTGCCAGTCAATTCCATATTTTCATGGTGTAACTGCCCATATGCATTGTTTGTTAGCATTTGGATGTATAGTCTCACTATCTATTATAGCATCAGTAGAACTAATAAATTCAATGGGTATCAGACGAGCCCAGTGAGAAACTTTGTGGTATTTAATATCAAGATCTTGGCTCTAACTAGGCATTTACTTAAACTGTAAGAAAAGTTAGTGTAACCTCAGGTTTTAAAGAGTCTGATAAATACTTCTGATAAAATCAGAAATACCAATTTCCAAATACCTTAAAAATCTAGAAATAATTTAGTGAACCAAAAATCTTCAACTCATCCTGGAATTTTTGACCAGGCTTTAAAGACATGAAAGTGATTACTTTTAAAGCCTCAGCAACAGTAGTGGGAAGATAAGAATCAATGAAAATATGTATTGTGGACAAAGAATTTCTTTTTCCTAAGAAGAAGTCAGGCATAATAGATTAAGAATAATGCTCTTTGTTCCTGGGGCATTGTGCTTCCCAAACCACAATGATGAAATTGATGAAGAATATAAATTTCTTTCTCTGTTTGAATCTCAGTTAATCCTATTAACCTATATTATATTTTCACTATCAAGACATATACTTAAATGAGCAATTAAAATTGCTTTAATAACAGATTCATCACCTACTATCCACATAGTATACAATGATATTTGATAGTATTATAGCTCTCACATTTATTGATTCACTGTAATTACAATTATAACGCATAAAGAAAAAAATGTGACAGCCTTTTAAATATCTCAGATGGCAAATATGCAGTGTGAGTGCCCTCCTGCATCCTACGTATTGGTCATTGATAGTTGTCAAGGAACTCTTTCCTGCTGACCCTGGATAGCAAGATCAAACAAATAATTTGTCACAATCTATTTGCATTTGGTGTTCTTTTGTCAGCATTCAAGAAATTACTGTCTTTATGTGTCTTTAATCTTTAATAGTTTCTTTTTTTTCAAACTTTAAACTTTTTATTCTGTACTAGGGCGTGGTGATTAATAATATTGTGGGTTTCAAGTGAACAGCAAAGGGACTCAGCTGTACATATACATGTATCCATTCTCTCCCAAACACCCCTCCCACCTTTTATATTTTATTTTACCTGTTATTCAATGGGCTTCCCTTGTAGCTCAGCTGGTAAAGAATCCACCTGCAATGTGGGAGACCTGGGTTTGCTCCCTGGGTTGGGAAGATCCCCTGGAGAAGGGAAAGTCTGCCCACTGCAGTATTCTGGCCTGGAGAACTCCATGGATTGTAGAGTCCACAGGCTTGCCAAGAGTTGGACACAACTAAGCGACTTTCACTTTCACTTTTCACTTTCAATGTTTTCATAGTAGAAAATAGAAACTCAGTCAACATTTTAAAAACAACTGGTTAATAACACCTAGTTTCTGATTCATTTGGTAGGAATAGTAGACATATCTTGGCATATTTGATTGCCCTGATAAATGAACCAGCATCATAAGCTCATGATGGTATGATTGACCTCAACAGATTGGATACTATCCTACGTCATTCCCTGTTTATCACCTGTAGAGTGAGACAAGGCGGCATAAAAACCACAGTAGTTTAATCTTTGGAGTCCTTCATACAGACGAGTCAAAGAAGCTGGGATTCTCTTTCAGTGTATGCGTGAGCCTCTGCCATCTCAGTAGAATACAAGAGTGTCTCTCAATGAGGGCATGTTGACAGCTGTAGGTGACAGTCCCTCACTGAGCGGGACTGTCCCTCACATTGCAGTATGTTTAGGTTCTCCCAGATCTTACATGCTAAATCCAAGAGTCCCTCGTCTTTGTAAAAATCCAAAAGTTCATCAACTTGCATTTCTGGTTTGTAAGCCTAATAAAAAGGAAATATTATTTCAATAACCCTGTTCTTAAAGACATGTGCAAGATGCTTCATGAGGCCCTGAGACCCAGATGAGATTGCAGCCCCAGCTAATCCCTTGACTTCCTCTAGGGAGACACTGAGTAGAACGCCTCTTTCATCTGAGTCCAGCCTACTGCCCCAAGGAGCCCATGAGATAATAAATTCACATTAAGCCACACAAAGGTGCTTCATGAACCTGCTGATACATCTAATCAAAGATTTTTATTAGGCATACTGAGGTAAAAGCAAGCACCAACTCTGAATGCATGGTGATAAACCTAGATATTTTGTGAAGAAAGCAGTAAATAATCAAAAATGGATTCAAATATATTTTCAAAAAAAATTCACAATATTTCAAGGGCTTTAATAAATGAGTCTTTTACAGGCTTATGTAGTTGCTTATATTAAACTGACTCCATAGATTCATGCGGCTTTTTCTTATTAAAGAAAGATGCTTACTGCTATGGTGTGTTGGAATGTGTAACTAATTACAGTGAAGAGAAGGAATGGTTTCTATAAGGTTAATTCTAAGGTATAGGAGAGATATATTTTGGTAGAGAGAAGATTTGGAGGAATAATAAAGTTTAATGATGGAAATAGAGCTCTCTGAATGCGTCCCCCGCCCATGGAGATTTTAAGAGCTAAACTGTTATTGTAACTATGGTGAGGAGTTGAAAGGCCACAGATTATAACACAGTCACTCCTCCTTTTTCTGGGATACTAAGCTGTTTGTTGTTTTTTGTCAGACTCAGGAGTTGGCTGGTTACAACAATAAAGTAATTAGTCATATTTATGGACTTCTGAGTTCATCTTTTTATCTCTGCTAATCCCCATGTAGCTCTTATCTGGCTGCCCTCCAGGGGGCAGTCTCTGGTTTAGTTCTGCCTCAGCCTTGAAGCAGAACTCAGGGCTTTGCATTCCGCCCCCTACCCCACCCTTCACCACCCTCAGCTACCCGCCCCCCCGTCTCCACCCCCTCATCACCCCCCGCCCCCCACCCCGCCCATGCAAGCCTCCTTCCTGATACACTGAGGCAGAGAGAGATTGTAATAAAGATGACCCAGAGGAGTGGGATGGGGGTGGGGTGGGGGGCAGGGAGGGAAAAGACCCTGACGCTGGGAAAGACTGAGGGCAGAAAGAGAAGCGGGCAATAGAGGATGAGAGGGTTGGATGGCATCACGGATTCAATGAGTTTGAGCAAACTCCGGGAGATAGTGAAGGACAAGGAAGCCTGGCCGTGCTGCAGTCCATGGTGTCGCAGAGTCGGACATGACTTAGTGACTGAACAACAACAAATGACTGATTCGCATTGTTGTACAGCAGAAACCAATACAAAATTGCAAAGCAATTTTTCACTAATTAAAAAAAAAATAAAATTTTTTTTAAAAGTAAGAAAAAGATTTCACATGGAACTAAGAAAGAGTTCACATCTCACACCACAGAGCAAACAATTTAATACAATTCCTCACTAAAGTTTTTTTCATCCATGTCCCTTATTTAATGACCAAACATTAGGGTTTCTCTCTCTCCTTCTCCCTGCCTTTTGTATTTATGCTGTTGTGTCAAACAGCCCAACTGTGGCCTCAAATTTGTAAACAATGCTTTGCGAAATAAAGCCGTGATTATTAGGATACTCCCTTTTTATAAAGTGGTTCAGCAACCATCTAAACTTAATCCAGCTGGTCCCTTGAGGATGCAGGCAGTATCTCACATTCCACTCTCACACACACACACCCTTTAAGCAGTTTTTCCTCATGCTCATTACCAGAGAAGCTAATTTGTCTAAGCAATAGTTTCTTCATTGAAAATTTGAGCCAAATTTGACAAAAATGCTTTGACTACTTTACCTCATTGGATCCTTGCAGCAGCCTTATCAGATAGACAGGGAAAGTATTGGCCTCAGTTTATTGGACTTGCTCCAAGATACACAAGTGTTATCAGGTGTAGGATTTGATCCCAGATACTCTGAGTTACTTCTAGTGCCATTTTCACTCTATCTTATGACTTTTTTTAAATATATAGATGAAGGTAAACTATGTAAAAAAGATAATGTCAGAAGTAAATGTCCTGAACTCCAAGGGAAAAAAAGGTGGAAAAGTCATTATTTCACACTTAAAACTGAACTGGAAAATAATGTAGTATAAATAATAGTAAATGGCTGACAAGTTCACTTGATTAAACATTCTTTACTCTTATTAATTTTCATTATTTTATGAAGGAGGACAGGACTTCTGTCTAGTTTTCACCATTCATTACTAAGGCTTTAGGTTTGGTTGTTGGTGTTATTGTCTCACTGCTTGGGATGACAGTCACCTCGTGATGAGAGTAAATTCCTAGGCATTTAATTTCCTCATCCAGGACACACAAGGGTCAATATTCAGTTTCTTTGTCACTATTTCTATACCACTTGGCCTCTGAAAATGGGTCCAGAAGATATCTTAGCTTCATAAACAGCAATCTAACATATCATGCAGACACAAAGACGAAAAAGTGAAAAAATGGAATTTAGGTTTCCTTTATATCAATTTCCAGGAACAAGAACAGAATCAGTCAGTTCTTTTTTACTTTAAACCCTACTGAGACAGTCTGGGACAGCTGTGAGCTTATGCCACAATGGAATTAAACTTAATGCCCGCATCACTTTTCCTACCATCTGCAGTGAGCTCCATTGCCACTAGCCAATAGATTACAGAAAAACATGATTAGGTGAAAAGAAAGAAAAATGTCATAATAATAACTAATCTTTCCAGGTATTTTTAAGCTGGGATCCATCAGAGGATATATAATACTCTGAAATGTGTTTCTATTTTGCTCTAGGGATGGATTTATAGACTCCATGAAATTTTCAGAGAAATTCATAATCTAAAGAAAGGAAAAGCTGCACCGTCTGAGGATTGCCTAGGGACCTGGGTCAGCTAACTCAGAGCTCCATATCTCATTAACAGATACCAATCCAACACTTTGCCTCATTCAACCACATTCCCTTCTTTAGTTTGGCATAGTAAAAACTCATGATAAACAGTCTCACCCAGTCTTCATTGCAGACGTGACGTTTAGTGACCAGGCTTTGAATATTTTCTTCTCAAGACCTTTTCTTAATAGTTTGTTTGTTTTTGTTTTGGCTTCTAGAGTGCACTCAAGTATAGCTCCTGAAAAGCTATATTCCTTTGGAGAAAACCCAACTTCCAACCTGATGCCCTCATTGGGCTTCCACAGATATTTCAAATTTAACATATCTAAAACAAAATTCATCATTACACAATGTTGAGTATTACTGCATCATGATTCCTACATTCGGGATTCTCATATCCTTGCCAACATTCAGCACAGTACAAAATATTAATTTTTGCCAAGCTGACGATTGTAAATCTTGTTTAATCAGCATTTTCCTAATTACTACTGAGTTTAAGTTATTTGTTTGCATATCTGTCTTCCAACTAGACTGTAAATACCCTGCAGATAGGGAACATGGGTTCTTTGTTATCTCCCTAGTTTCAAAACAGCCTGTGGAACATACTTAAAAATCAGTGATTTTTTTATTCAATAAATGAATGAACAGAGGAATGATTTTGTAAGAATCCAGAGACTGCTGAAAAGGTGACCTCTCAGTAAACAGATGTACTATATATATTCAATTGAAATTTAACCAAAAAATATGAATAACTGACACAATTTACTCTTAAAAAGTTAAAAGTGAAGTTGCTTTTGACACCACTTTACCAGCAGGTTGACACTATACAACCTTGACATACTCCTTTCCCAATTTTGAACCTTGATGTACTCTGCATATAAGTTAAATAAGTAGGATGACAATATACAGCCTTGATTTGCTTCTTTCCCAGTTTGGAACCAGTCCATTGTTCCATGTCTGGTTCTAACTGTTGCTTCTTGACCTGCATACAGATTTCTGAGGCAGAAAAGATGGTCTGATATTCCCATCTCTTTAAGAATTTTCCACAGTTTGTAAAAAAAAAAAACAATAACTGTAATAATTTCATTTGGTGATGGATATTTACTGTTCTTGCCTTGATCATCATTTTGTAATATATTTGATAGATCACTATATTGTACACTTGAAGCTAATATGACTTTATACAACAATTATATTTCAATTAAGAAAAACAGTACCTTAACACAGCTGTTCAATATCAATGTCAATCATCCTAAACATGGCAATAACTAATGAATGACATTTCAGGGTAAATATAGTATAACTTTCCTTTAAAATGATTCATATGGAATAAAGTGAGGATTCAATTTTAACTGCACTTTGAAGTTTTATGAAGTCCTCACAACAAAATAATAATGGTATTTTTTTATTTACCTCCTTGTATACCACATACCAGATGCAATTATAGATACTTGCAACACACTTTCATATTTAAATTCAAATTATAAATTAGCCCATGAAATATGCATTATTTTCTCCATAGAGTTTAAGTTACCCTCCCTAGGTCACAGATTTACTATGCAGGTCAGAGCTGGGATGCAAACACAGATATGTCTGACTTTAAAAAACATCCTTTTCCACTGAGGAAAAAAAATGGAATTTATTTAGACCTAGGTAAAGGGGTGCAGGAGATCAAACCAGTCAGTGCTAAAGGAAATCAACCCTGAATACTCATTGGAAGGACTGATGCTGAAGCTGAATCTCCAATTCTTTGGCCACCTGATGTGAAGAGCTGACTCACTGGAAAAGACCCTGATGCTGGGAAAGATTGAGTGATGGCAGGAGAAGGGGGCGACGGAGGATGAGATGGTTGGATGACATCATCTACTCAATGGACATGAGTTTGGGCAAACTTCAGGAGATGGTGAAGGACAGGGAAGCCTGGCTTGCTGCAGTTCATGGGGTCACAAAGAGTCAGACATGACTTAAGGACTGAACAAATTGTTTTTTAGTCACTGAGTCATGTCTGACTCTTTGCATCATCATGGACTATAACCTGCCAGGTTCTTCTAACCACGGGATTTCCCAGGCAAGAATACTGGAGTGGGTTGCCATTTCCTTCTTCAGGGGATCTTCCTGACCCAGGGATCGAACTCACGTCTCCTGCTTGGCAGGCAGATTCTTTACCACTGAGCCAACAGGGAAACCCCCAAATATTATAGTATTATTGTCTATATTGTTGTAATATATAGTATTATTGACTATGCCAAAGCCTTTGACTGTGTGGATCACAATAAACTGTGGAAAATTCTTCAAGACATGGGAATACCAGACTACCTGACCTGCCTCTTGAGAAATCTGAATGTAGGTCAGGAAGCAACAGTTAGAACTGGACATGGAACAATAGACTGGTTCCAAAAAGAAAAGGAGTATGTCAAGGCTGTATATTACACCCTGCTTATTTAACTTATATGCAGAGTACATCATGAGAAATGCTGGGCTGGAAAAAACACAAGCTGGAATCAAGATTGCCAAGAGAAATACCAATAACCTCAGATATGCAGATGACACCACACATATGGCAGAAAGTGAAGAAGAACTAAAGAGCCTCTTGATGAAAGTGAGAGAGGAGAGTGAGAAAGTTGGCTTAAAGCTCAACATTCAGAAAAGTAAGATCATGGCATCTGGTCCCATCACTTCATGGCAAATAGATAGGGAAACAGTGGAAACAGTGTTGGACTTTATTTTTGGGGGCTCCAAAATCACTGCAGATGGTGATTGCAGCCATGAAGTAAAAAGACGCTTACTCCTTGGAAGGAAAGTTATGACCAACCTAGACAGCATGTTAAAAAGCAGAGACCTTACTTTGCCAACAAAAGTCCGTCTAGTCAAGGCTATGGTTTTTCTAGTAGTCACGTATGGATGTGAGAGTTGGACAGTGAAGAAAGCTGAGCACCAAAGAATTGATGCTTTTGAACTGTGGTGTTGGAGAAGACTCTTGAGAGTCCCTTGGACTGCAAGGATATCCAGTCGGTCCATCCTAAAGGAAATCAGTCCTGGATAGTCATTGGAAAGACTGATGTTGAAGGTGAAACTCCAATACTTTGGCCACCTGATGCGAAGAGCTGACTCAGTGGAAAAGACCCTGATGCTGGGAAAGGTTGAAGGCAGGAGGAGAAGGGGGAACATACTCTAAACTTAGTCAGTGAGTCTCCATCATGTATGACCTTCGTTTTCCAGGCTGTTACCTCTCTTCTGGGACTAGAAGGAAGTCAGTTTTTGCATGCATCCTTCAAGAGCAAAGTCTTGGTTTCTTGTAGCCCTTTGACTCACCCACAGGTAAGAGTCTCTCATTTTCAAAGCTAGTTGCTCAGAGGCTCATCTTCCCAGTGCAAGTCATCTGAGCTGGGGAGCCCAACGCAGGATTTGGAGCCTTTGGTTTTTAGGGAGAACCTCCAAGGCTGTAATATCCGTCCCACTGATGGGTTGCAGCACCGTGGGTAAGGGTCCTGGCCATACCATGTCTCTGTAGCTTTTCCGTTCTATCTTTAGTTGTGGACAATCTCTTTTATTTGTCTTCATGTTATTCTCAGAGGAAGTTTTTCTGTATGTAGTTGTAATTATGGCTTATGTCCATGGGAAGAGGCAAGCCTCCAAACTCCCTACTCCACCATCTTGTTCCATCCAAGTTGCCGGTTTTTGAATCAGCAGCTTCTGAAAATGAAAAACCTGAGGATTTTATAAAATTATTTTTTCTAATATAATTTTTCATTTGAGGGTACACAGTTACCAGTATTGTGATTACAGTTGTTATTTACTTAAATTTTGTACGGTTTATTGCATATTTGTTGAGTGTACTATGTTTAATATTACAATGTAAAGCTATAAGCTTTGTTACAACAATGCTTCATAGAAAACCACTCCAAACTCAGTGACCTAAGACAACAAATCGTTTATTATCCTGCCTTCATTTATGAGTTGATTAGGATTTAGTTAGACCAAGGTCTTGGTTGGATTTCTTCCAAGCTATTGATTTTATTTGGATCTATTCTGTATGTGTCTTATTCACGTTGGACCATTGGAAGACCCAGGACGTTATCTTGTAGCAATAGCAGAGTTATAACAGAGAGAATCCAACTATACAAGCAGGTTGATATTTGGGAATTTATCTGTGACAAGACTAGCAATAATGTAATTAGTGCAATAGACTTAACAGAGGAGATAATAATGAAAACAGGCAAAATTTCAATAGAGAAAATTAAATTGACCTTAATTGAATACATATTATCCATAGGCACTTTATTTTTTTAAATTAATTTTTTTTTTTTTTTTCTTAGAAACCAGGGATCATGCAATAATTCTAGCCTCACATTCCTGACACCTTGGTCAGCAGCCCAGATAAAAGCCATTCCATAATCTTCTTCCTCCACACTTTCTCTCCCCAAACCCAGCCTTCTTTCCCAGCCCTTTCTGCTGTAGCCTCTGAATTACATTTAATAATCAAGGGGCAGTCACCCCCTCCTCAACCTCATGCCAGAAGTAACTTTTATCTATTAGCATAGAGCTGGGGAAGCATAGAGCTGGTGCAGGACCTGAGCCCAAGTCTCCAGGAAAGAAAAATATCTTAAACCCATCTTCCTCTTCTTTTTTTTTTTATTTATTTTTTTTTTATAAATTTATTTATTTTAGTTGTAAATTAATTTTTAATTGAAGAATAATTGCCTTACACTATTGTGCTGATTTCAAACATCAACATGAATCAGCCATAGGTTTACCCATATCCACTCCCACTTAAACATTCCTCCCTCTTCCCTCACCATTACACCCCTCTAGGTTGTTACGGAGCCCCTGTTTGAATTCCATGAGTCATGCAGCAAATTCCCTTTGGCTATATATCTTACATATGATAATGAATTTTTGAGATGCTTAAGTATGTAATTTATTGAGATACTATTATGAGCCTGGCATGTGTAATTTGCTTTACATAATTGTTCCATTTGTGTTTAGTCATTCAGTCGTGTCTGACTCTTTGCGAAGCCATGGACTGTAGCCTGCCAGCCTCCTCTGTCCATGGGCTTCTCCAGGCAAGAATACTTGTGTGTGTTGCCATTTCCTCTTCCAGGGAAGTTTCCCAACCCAAGGATCAAACCTGGGTCTCCTGTATTGCAGGAAGATTCTTTACTATTTGAACCACCAGGGATTCCCCATTTGTCTCCTTAGGTAGGTTTATCCTTTGGTATTTTATTCTTTTTGTTGCAATGCAAATGAGATTGATTCCCTAAGTTCTTTTGCTGATGTTTCATTGTTAGTGTATAAGAATACAGTTGATTTCTGTGTATTGATTTTGTATCCGGCCACTTTGCTAAATTCACTGATTAGCTCTAGTAATTTTTTGATGGTATCTTTACAGTTTTCTATGTATAGTATCATGTCATCTGCAAACAGTGAGAGTTTTACTTCTATTCCAGTCTGGATTCCTTTTATTTCTTTTTCTTCTTTGATTGCCATACCTAGGACTTCCAAAAATATGTTGAATAGTAGTGGTGAGAGTGGGCACCCTTGTCTTGTTCCTGATCTTAGAGGGAATGCTTTCTGTTATTCACTATTGAGAATAATGCTTGCTGTGGGTTTATCATGTATGGCCTTAGTATGTTGAGGTAGGTCACTTCTATGCCTGTTTTTTGAAGAGTTTTTTTTTTTATATATATAATTGGGTTTTGAAATTTGTCAAAAGCTTTTTCTGCACCTGCTGAGATTATCATATGGTTTTTGTATTTCAATCTGTTAACATGGTGTATCACATCAATTGATTTGTGTATATTGAAGAATCCTTGCATCCCTGGGATAAACCTGACTTGATCATGGTGTATTATCTTTTTAATGTGTTGTTGGATTCTGTTTGCTAGAATTTTGTTCAGAATTTTTGCATCTATGTTCATCAGTTGTGTTGGCTTGTGATTTTCTTTTTTATTGTTGTCTTTGTCTGGTTTTGGTATTAGGTTGATGGTGGCCTCGTAGAATGAGCTCGGAAGTGTTCCTTCCTCTTCAGTTTTTTGGAAGAGCTTTAGAAGGCTAGGGATTAGCTCTTCTCTAAATGTTTGATAGAATTCACTGTGAAGCCATCTGGCCCTGGGCTTTTGTTTTTTTGGAAGAATTTTTTATCACAGTTTAAATTTCAGTACTTGTAATTGGCTTGTTCATAACATATTTCTTCCTGGTTCTGTCTTGAAAGATTGAAATTTTCTAAGAATCTGTCCATTTCTCCAGGTTGTCCATTTTATTTGCATATAGTTACTCATAGTAGTCTCTTATGATCCTTTGTATTTCTGCATTGTCTGTTGTAACCTCTCCTTCTTCATTTCTAATTTTGTCAATTTGATTCTTTTTTTTTTCTTTTTCACTTTACAATATTGTATTGGTTTTGCCATACATTGACATGAATCCGCCATAGGTGTACATGTGTTCCCCTTCTTTTTTTTTTTCTTGGTGAGTTTGACTAATGGTTTGACAATGTTTTTATCTTCTCAAAGAACCAGCTTTTATTTTATTAATTTTTGCTATTGTTTCCTTCATTTCTTTTTCATTTATTTCTGCTAAGATCTTTATGATTTCTTTCCTTCTACTACTTTTACTTTTTTTTCTCCTTCTTTTCCCGGTTGTTTTAGGTGTAAATTTATCTTGTCTATTCAATGTTTTTCTTGTTTCTTGAAGTAGGGTTGTAATGCTATAAATTTCCCCCTTAGAACTGCTTTTGCTGCATCCCATATGTTTTGTATTGTCATGTTTTCATTGTCATTTGTTTCTAGGAATTTTTTATTCCCTTTTGATTTTCTTCAGTAATCTGTTGGTTATTTAGAAACATATTATTTAATCTCCATGTGTTTGTGTTTTTTACAGTTTTTTTTTTCCTGTAATTGATATCTTGTCTCATAACATAGTGGTCAGAAAAGATGTTTGATATGATTTCAATTCTTTGGAATTTACTGATGTTTGATTTGTGACCCAAGATGTGGTCTATCCTGTAGAATGTTCCATGTGCATTTGAGAAGAGAGTCTATTCTGCATTTGGGTGGAAAGTCCTGAAGATATCAATTAGGTCCATTTGGTATAATATTTCATTTAAGGTTTGTGTTTCCTTATTAATTTTCTGCTTTGGTGATCTTTCCATTGGTGTTAGTGGGCTCTTAAAGTCCCCTACTATTATTGCGTTGCTGTCAATTTCCCCTTATGTCTGTTAGCATTTGCCTTATGTATTGAGAAGCTCCTATTTTGGGTGCACTGTTATTTGCAATTGTTATATCTTCTTGGATTGGTCCCTTGGTCATTATGTAGTGTCCGTCTTTATCTATTGTAATATTATTTATTTTAAAGTCTGTTTTGTCTGACGTGAGAATTGACACTCCAGCTTTCTTTTGATTTCCATTTGCATGGAGTATCTTTTTCCATCCTTTTAGTTTCAGTCTGTATGTATGTATAGGTCTGAAGTGGGTCTGTTGTAGACAGCATATGTATGGGTCTTGTTTTTGTATCCAAGAAGCCAGTCTGTGTCTTTTGGTTGGAGGGTTTAATCCATTTCCACTTAAAGTAATTATTGATATATATGTTCCCGTTGGGATTTTCTTAATTGTTTGGATTTGTCTTGGTAGGTGTTTCCTTGCTCTTGTGTTTATTGCCTACATGTGCTGTGCTTAGTCACAGTCATGTCCAACTCTTTGTGACCCAATGGACTGTAGCCTGCCAGGCTCCTCTGTCCATGGGAATTCTCCAGGCAAGAACACTGGAGTGGGTTGCCATATGCTCCTCCAGGAGATCTTCCCAACCCAGGGATCGAACACAGGTGTTCTGCATTGCAGGTGGATGCTTTACTGTTTGAGCCACCAGTCCCTATGCTATGCTATGCTAAGTCACTTCAGTCATGTCCGACTCTGTGCAACCCCACAGACGGCAGCTCACCAGGCTCTGCCGTCCCTAGGATTCTCCAGGCAAGAATACTGGAGTGGGTTGCCATTTCTTTCTCCAGTGCATGAAAGGGAAAAGTGAAAGTGAAGTCGTTCAGTCATGTCCGACTCTTAGCGACCCCATGGACTGTAGCCTACCAGGCTCCTCCGTCCATGGGATTTTCCAGGCAAGAGTACTGGAGTGGGGTGACCAGTCCCTATAATAATTGTTTAAAACTGGTTTGGTGGCACTAAATTCTCTTAACTTTGCTTGTTTGTAAAGCTTTTGATTTCTCCATCAATTTTGAATGAGATCCTTGTTGGACAGAGTAATCTGGGCTGTAGATTTTTTTTGTTTAAGTACTTTAAACATATCCTGTCATTCCCTTCTGGCCTGCAGAGTTTCCACTGAAAGATCAGCTGTTAATCATATGGGTTTTCCCTCGTATGTTACTTGTTGCTTTTCCTTTGCTGCTTTTAATATTCTCTTTGTGTTTAATCTCTGTTAACTTGATTAGTATGTGTCTCGATGTGTTTCTCCTTGGGTTTATCCTGTATGAAACTCTCTGCACTTCTTGGAGTTGATTATTTCCCTTCCCATGCTGGGTAAGTTTTCAACTATAATCTCTTCAAAAATTCTCTCATTGACTTTCTTGTTCTCTTCTTCCTCTGAGACCCCTATAACTTGAATGTTGGCATGGTTAATATTGTTCCAGAGGTCTCTGAATCTTATCCTCAATTCTTTTCATTCTTTTTCTTTTATTTTGCTCTTAAGCAGTTATTTCCACCATTCTATCTTCCAGCTCACTTATCCATTCTTCTGCTTCAGTTAATCTACTATTGGTTCCCATAGGCACTTTATTGAATTTAGTTGTGTTTATTCCTAAAAACAGTCTTAAGAAGTGGGTGTTTTCATTCTTATTTTTAAAAGTGATGAAACAGAAATATTAGATATTTTGTCAAAATCAATGTACTAGTGGTGAGACTGAGATTAGAAATCAGGTCTCCAGAGCCTATGCTATCTTTAAAAATAGGGGGAAAGTGAATTTCAAAGTACAGGATAGGATTAGCAAAAGCTTGGAAGTGGAAAAAACCACATGTATGGGGCAGGGCATTGGCAGCTAATATTTTTGGAATAAAAGCCAAAGACATTGAATACAAGATTGGATAGCAGATTAAAGGGTATATAATTTTGTATAGGCTCTTAAAAACTGTTGGACATAAAACTAATAGTTCAGAGACATGCTTTGGAAAGCTAGTTCATCAGGTTATTTGGAAAATTGGAAAACATGTGGAGCTGTGTAGACAACTCAGAAAGTCATCACAATAATTGAGTTAAGTAGTAATGAGGAATGGCCTAAATTGGTGGTTTGGAAACAGAAAAAAAGAGAATGACATGGAGGGCACCAATCAAGAAAAACAAGTAATTTATTGATATCCAGTTGGATATGGATAATAAAAGTGAAGAAATAGCCAACCATTACTCCAATATGTTAGGAAGGGATAATTAGAAGAACGGTGATGCCATTAACAGGTGTACAACAAGCAGGGTGAAGAGCTGGACATGGGAGAAAACAATGAGTTCTGTTATGGACATGTTGAATTTGAAGAGAAAACAAATTGAAATAGCTGAAACTGTTAGAGTGAGCGATCAGTGGGAACACATTCTTACTTTCTTTCATACTGATAGAATTGTAACTAAGCTGTGATTGCAGCAATACAGTCCCCTAAGCCCCTTGGAATTATCTTACATAAATAAATTCCCCAAATATTACATGAGCAGAAATTATTTATGCCTCTTTTAGACTTCTCTGCATGTACCTCAATGCTCTTTAGTCTTGAGGAGAAGATCAGAGCCACTATGTTGAAGATGGTAGAGCTACTATCACTTGCTAATCCATGTGAAATACCCTCTCTAGAATGTTTCATAAAAAGGACAGAAACTTGTATAATTCTTAAGTCACTGAATTGTTTTGATTTTTTTTTTGTTAGTTCACCCTTACTATTATCTAAAATTCATGCTTTGAACTCATGTTCTGTCCATAAGAGAAACCCAAACTATGTGGTATTATCTTAGCAGTTAAGCTTGAAATCTGTCATCCTTGGATGTTGTGGTAAAATATTTGTTAAGTCAGTTGCCTGTGAAAAATTGGAAGGCAGAATGAGAGCTTATTAGGCCTAAAGCTTTAAGGGAAGTATTTGGAAAGAGTAAAAATTTCCTGTGTTGGCTGCTCCCTGATGCTTTTAACAAGGTAAATCAGAGAAGGAAATTTAACTAAGTCAATAATTAATAGATTTGTCAACAGAGGTTAAAAGAAAGCCAAACTTCTTTTGGGACCTTGCAGGTTTAGAAAAGCCTTTGTACATCAGATAGCAAGAAAAGGACTCATTGTTCAAATGTCTCTCATGAAGAATTTTCAAGCACAAGGACCTAGCCCTGCATCAAAGAGCAGATTGAGATAGGGACTTCTGCGTCAAGCCTGTATTCAGATGGCCTCAGTGGAAGCA
The DNA here is from genome assembly GCF_054371585.1 of Giraffa tippelskirchi. Taxonomy (NCBI): domain Eukaryota; kingdom Metazoa; phylum Chordata; class Mammalia; order Artiodactyla; family Giraffidae; genus Giraffa; species Giraffa tippelskirchi. Next base: position 85,070,341 of record NC_137285.1, on the reverse strand, counting down.
ATTAAGGTAAAGCAGAGGCATGGGAGCAAGGCAGCAAGGAAACATAAACCTGTGTGTCATATCCAGAAGGTAACATATGGGTGGAGCTGTTGGCACATGAAGTTGATAGGAAAAAACCTGGAGCTTTCTAAATCTTTGAAGAAATTATTTTGCTGAAGAAAACATGAGCTAGTCTGGTAAAGTTTATGACTATTCAAGCCATAAACTTTAGGCTCCCAAATTTCCCCAAATATTCCTTAGGGGAGACATAGTGCCTAGCAGTCATAACAGCTATGACATACAAGGTAATAGTTTAAAACTCTATTCCTATCAGAGAATCAAGTCAATATCTACGGAAAACAATGGGTGACAAAATTCTTCAAGAAAGCAGAACTGAGGTTTAATGGAAGAAGTTCCTCTAGCATCAGGGCACCGTCATGCCCCCGTATGAGTTTATCATTGTTTTCACTGCCTACTCCTTCTTCTGTTACCTCTCTCCTTATTTCTCAGAGAAATTGTGCCTCAATAAATGTCTTGTATTCCTGGTTCCACATTGGCATCTTTTTCCTGGAGAACTGTATAATAATACCGACAATGACCTAAGAAAATGGATTGTATGTGAGATGGGGCTCAAGGACTGGCCCATTCACTGCCTAGCTGTCAAGAGGAACTCCATCCCATGTCGATGTGGGGCATGGAAAAGCCTGGCACTGGGTGATAGGCCGATGGCTAAAACTGTTAACCAGTATTGATCTGGTAAAAAGCCCTGGTGGATGGGAATGACCTTAATGGTGAGATGATTCAGGCATTTCAAAACTGTGGCTAGAACACTTTTGTAATGCCTGAGGGATTTCTAGAGGGTCAACAAGCTGACTGGTTATTAATCAGCTGTATTGATGCAGAGGTATAATGAAAATAGGACAGCTAAAAAGATTATGTATAAGAGTCACAGGGTTCTTGGCCCTTATTTCATATAGTGAAAGAGTGGGCATAATGGAGAAGTAAGATCAGACCTTAATATAAGACCTCCTTGTGTGCCCAGTCACTCAGTCGTGTCTGACTCTTTGTGATCCCATGGACTGCCAGAGAATTTTAAATGCTCAGTCCAGAGAGACCTGTTATGCTAAGGTCAGGACCTTGGTTGAGAAAACCTCAGCCACTGAAATACAGGATAGGGTTATCTGGGGGCTGCTACCCTGAGAAATTTGGGTTAGGATCCAGAGCTTGATGAGATAGCCAACCTCTCTCTAATAAGAGCTAGAATTTCCCTAATACAGGAATACAATATAGATTCCTCTTCTCTGCAAGTCAACAGGTGACCTCTCAGAGCATTACCCTCATCTTTTTTCCTGGATGCAAGGCCAATAGTTAGGATTGAATCCTAGCATAACTCAGGTGGAGATGGGCTGAGCTTAATAAAGAAGGGAAGATTATACCCCTATCAGATCTGCAAAAATAAGCTATCATGCTTATTACCAGGAGACAGGAAGTATGTCTGGGGTTAGATTTTAAGCATGCTTGATTAAGGCATCTACAGAGAATATCGAATAAGCAAAAATTTACTAACTTGGAAGCACTTTCTCAGGACACAGATTTTAACTGCTTGACAAGGATGTGGGAGACATGGCCAATTTACTTGTAGGGTGGTTCTTAGAACTTGGAGAAAGTGATGGTCCACAAGAAGAGAAATGGAAATGCCTGAGTTGTCTTGGCAAGTGGTAGAGGAAGAAATGGAAAGGCTCATGGAGTGAACATTCTGGTGTGGATATATTTTGTGAAGCCAAAGGACTCACCAAGAATTATACATAAGTCCAGGGGACACAACACTCACCAAGATTGTCAGGGAGGTGCTGAGGCACAGGCTTCACGAATAAATTCTAAGGTTGCTGCTGCTGCTGCTGCTAAGTCGCTTCAGTAGTGTCCGACTCTGTGCGACCGCATAGATGGCAGCCCACCAGGCTCCCCCGTCCCTAGGATTTTCCAGGCAAGAGCACTGGAGTGGGTTGCCATTTCCTTCTCCAAAATTCTGAGGTTACTTTCCACTGAAGGCTAAGGGTAATGGTAGGAAAAGCGGTCATAGAGCTGGGTTCCTTTATGGCCATTGGGATGACAGAGCTCCATAATAACACTAAGCATTGGCAATGCTTATTTGCCAGAGGCTAGTCAGCTCCAATTACCATCACAACTGGTAATGTCAGAGGAACAGCCAAGGGGGCTTGACCAGAGTTGTGAAGATGCTTAATAGAATATGGTGTCCCAAGGAGCAAAATAGATGGGAAATCAACAAGGATGTACATATTTTAAATCAGAAGAAGGCAAGATTGGAGAAACAGGAAACTGAGGGCTTGGTTGCCTTCCTGAAGCTGAGTCAATTTTCAGATCTCAGTTCAGTTCAGTTCAGTCGCTCAGTCGTGTCCGACTCTTTGCGACCCCATGGACTGCAGCACACCAGGCTTCCCTGTCCATCACCAACTCCCGGAGCTTACTCAAACTCATGTCCATCAAGTCAGTGATGCCATCCAACCATCTCATCCTCTGTCGTCCCCTTCTCCTCCCACCTTCAATCTTTCCCAGCATCAGGGTCTTTTCCAATGAAGAGAAGTCAGTTGGCCAAAGAATTTGAGTTTCAGCTTCAGCTTCCAGTGAATATTCAGGACTGATTTCCTTTAGGATGGACTGGTTTCATCTCCTTGCAGTCCAAGGGACTCTCAAGAGTCTTCTCCAACACCACAGTTCAAAAGCATCAATTCTTCCACACATTATTATAGTCCAACTCCATACATGACTACTGGAAAAATCATAAATTTGACAAGGTGGACCTTTGTTGGCAAAGTAATGTCTCTGCTTTTTAATAAGCTGTCTAGGTTGGCCATAGTTTTTCTTCCAAGGAGCAAGCATCTTTTAATTTCATGGCTGCAGTCACCATCATAAGTGATTTTAGAGCCCAAGAAAATAAAGTCTCTCACTGTTTCATTTGTTTCCCCACCTATTTGCTGTGAAATGATGGAACTGGATGCCATGATCTTAGTTTTTTTTGATGTTGAGTTTTAAGCCAACTTTTCCACTCTGCTATTTGACTTTCATCAAGATGCTCTTTAGTTCTTTTCCACTTTCTGCCAAAAGGGTGGTGTCCTCTGTTTATCTGAGATTATTGATATTTCTCCCGGCAATCTTGATTCCAGCTTGCAGTTCATCCACCCGGGCATTTTGCATGATGTACTCTGCATAGAAGTTAAATAAGCAGGGTGACAATGTGCAACCTTGATGTACTCCTTTCCAAATTTGGAAACAGTCTGTTGTCCCATGTTCAGTTCTAACTGTTGCTTCTTGATCTGCATACAGATTTCTCAGGAGGCAGTTCAGGTGGTCTGGTATTCCCATCTCTTGAAGAGTTTTCCACAGTTTGTTGTGATCCACATAGTCAAAGGCTTTGGCATAGTCAATAAAGCAGAAATAGATGTTTTTATGGAACTCACTTGCTCTTTCAATGATCCAGTGGATGTTGGCAATTTGATCTCTGGTTTCTCTCCCTTCTCTAAATCCAGCTTGAACATCTGGAATTTCTCAGTTCACATACTGTTGAAGCCTAGCTTGGAGGATTTTGAGCATTAATTTGCTAGCATATGAGATGAATGCAGTCATGTGGTAGTTTGAACATTTTTTGTCATTGCCTTTCTTTGGATTTGGAATGAAAACTGACCTTTTCCAGTCCTGTGGCCACTGCTGAGTTTTCCAGGTTTGCTGCATATTGGGTGCAGCACTTTTACAGCATCATTTTTTAGGATTTGAAAGAGCTCAACTGGAATTCTATCACCGCCACTAGTTTTGTTCATAGTGATGCTTCCTAAGACCCACTTGACTTTTCATTCCAGGATGTCTGGCCCTAGGTGAGTGATCACACCGTCATGGTTATCTGGGTCATGAAGATCTTTTTTGTATAGTTCTTTTGTGTATTCTTGCCACCTCTTCTTAATATCTTCTGCTTCTCATAGGTCCATACCATTTCTGTCCTTTATTGTGCCCATAATATACCTAGGAATGCTCAACTGTATACTTAACCATTCCTGACCTTGGGAAAGATTCTTGGTTCAAACATATCATCCAGAGCACTCTGGTCCTTTAGACAGTCCAAGTTTTGAAACTGAGGGTGCCCGTGGTGGTCATAATGGACAAGAAGCTAGAAGGCCTTCCTCATCCATACAAGCACTACAGTCCAGGCATTTCTTTGACTTGTACTTTTTTGGGAGTTACAGTTGAGACCAGTAAGGACCTTCTTACCCTAATTTGAGAAAATCAGATTTAATTTGACTAAAAGAAATATTGGAACTTATCTCACAAACTTGCATTTAGAGACCGGAATTTATACCCACTTTAATCTTTATTCCTAAACCTGTCATGCTACCTCCTAAACCAAGGTCCCTCTTTAGAGACCTCCCCCTACCTCCAGTCTGTTCCCATTCCTTCATAATTTTTTTACTGTTATTTCTACAGTTCTGTAAGTTACATTTCTCTTAACCACTTCACAACTCTTCACAAGTAAATTGTATGGTGAGGATTTTTACTACTAAACAAAAGATATGATATATAAATTAACTTAAGTATATTATTATTTTAAATCTATTAGATTTCTAGAATTGTGTATATTGGATAGAGGTAGTGGTGGGATGGAAAGATTAAGCTCATTATTCTCACAGCGTAACTCTCAGACTGATCTTCCTTTTAGCTAAAGTAAGAGAATCATTGTTGAAAGCAGTGGCTTATTGGAGTTGCATAAAATGATCAGAGAACCAGAGGTGAACAGTGGCCTTCCTCCTGGGACGATACTTGGGCAGCACATGCAGTCCTGATTTAGTTGGTGTGTTGGCTGAGCACAAAGATGCTCTGATCCCATGCTGGGGGAGAAGAGCTCTCTGTCCTTTGGGAACACTGTACACGCCATCGCTAAGACTTTACCAAACTAAGGCACACGTGAAATTCAGCCCAATTGCCCAATCACAGAGTCAGCAGATAGAGATGAAAAGAACAAGGGTTGACATTAGGTGAACCTAAGCAGAATACCTGCCAGTGAAGCCTTGAACTTGCTACCTAACCATGCACTCTCAACTTCAATATCTTTACTTGTAAATTGAGAGTAGTCACATTTGCATTGAGGGATTAAATACTGGGAAAAGTAAAAAACACAAAGATAATGTGTCACGTGCAATTCATAGTATATAGATAATAAATATTATTCAGAATTAAGTGGTGGCCTTCTTTAAGAATATAATAATAGTGATGATAGCATTTTGAAAATTGACTATATGATAGATATTGTGGTGAGTACTTTACAAGTCACATAAATTCAATGAGCAAAGTACTATTGTTGCATTGGTTTCACAGATTAGGAATTTGAAGCACAAAAAAAGTTAAATAATATTCCTGGCATCCCAAAGCCAATGACTTCAAATCCAGGTATTCTGCTTCTAGAGCTTATGCTATTAAATATCATGTTAGATAGTAATGACTCCTTTCTTCACAAAAAAGTAGGAAGGGGTTCGTTTATCGAAGGACCTTAAACCCATAGAAAGACTTTATTATTCCTGATCTTAAATTTAACATTCAATGGAAGCTCTTCCTTTGAAACCCAAAGGGAGTACTGAAATGCACTTTGAATTTGAAATTGTAAGACCTATGAACACTTTCCAATTTTGGCACTGTAAGTCACTTTGCATATTTGAGTTTCTTCATATATGAATGGAAGTAATCACCATTTTGTTGAGAGGTATCAGTGAGGAAATAGATGTGAAAGCACCTTATAAATGCAAATGGCTCACAAATATTAGTTGTCATTAGTCAGAGTATATTATTTTTAAAAGCCTAAAATTGAAATAAGAATTACAATACTTTTCTCTGTTCTATTTGAAAAATATAGCAAATTATTTTATTCCACTTCAATGTAACATACAACCAATTTAAAATATTTTTAATATCTAAATTTCTAGACTCTTTTAAATATTAAGATATTCATGTGGATGAAAACCAGAATGATACCACACAGTAATGCATTTTTCTTTATTTTTATAGGATGTTTCATATGATAGAATGTGAAACAATAGGTGTCCAGTATTCTGGAGGATGCCATTATGGGCTTGCCTAGGCAATTCACAAGGATATATTTCAGGTTATGCCTCATATTCTTTTGGAGTATGTAGAAATGGGAAAGATGTGAAACAGAGGTTAAGCCTTTTGAAAAGAAACTTGATCATCATCACTATAATCAAGAATGTGAAATTTTTATTTATTCATCATTTTTTATTGATTTTTGTCAGTGAGGTTAGGCATGTCCTACTATACTAGGTGTTGAAGGAGATGTATTTTAAAAAATTCAGTCTGGTTGAAAATGCAAGATATATAAATCTTGTGATATAAATACCATTATAGAAGGGTATATTATTAATTGACAAAGTAGGTGATATAGCTAGCAAGTACAAAGACAGTTCATAGAAAGGAGAAATTGATGCAAACAAGACAGTCTGGGAAGTCTTACAGGAGTGAGAACAAAGAATGGAGGTCGGGAATGTCTTTGACCTTGCAGTTTTTTGACAGAAACATGTGGGACTAATGATCAGGAATATCCAGACAAATGATTGAATAGGTGGAAGAAGTTTGACTATACAGAGCTTTGAATGTAGGCTGAGGAGTTTGAAATGTATTTTGAGTGGCAGGAGTGTGGAGGAACAGGTCCTCTATCCACTCAAAAAGCAACGTTCAATAATGGAAAGTAACTCTTTACTGAACTCTAGACCCCAAACATATAAGTTACAAAAAGAGTTCACCTTTAAGTATCAGAAAAACAAGTGACAGTGGCTTTATACATGTAGGCATGTGTTTTTACTTGCTTGTTTTTCATGTAACAAAACAGATACAAGAAGACATAGGCAGTCAGGGTTGCTATGAAGACAGAATGATGCCACCAGGAGTTGGCTGTGTCTCACTGTGCGACTCAGGAGAAGGCAATGGCACCCCACTCCAGTACTCTTACCTGGAAAATCCCATGGAAGGAGGAGCCTGGTAGGCTGCAGACCATGGGGTCGCTAACAGTTGGAAACGACTGAGCGACTTCCCTTTCCCTTTTCACTTTAATACATTGGAGAAGGAAATGGCAACCCACTCCAGTGTTCTTGCCTGGAGAATCTCAGGGACGGTGAGGCCTAGTGGGCTGCCCTCTATGGGGTCGCACAGAGTTGGACATGACTGAAGCGATTTAGCAGCAGCAGCAGCAGCAGCAGCAGCAGCAGCACTGTGCCACTCTCCTTGCCGTGAGGCTTTTGTCTTTAGGATGACAATATAATAGTCATGATACCAGAAAAAAAGGGAAAATAAAATGGCTAAATACATGTGCAATGAGAATCTACCACTTAAAAAATGCTTTTTTTCCTGGAAATTCTACCCATTTAATCATTAATACTGTTTCCGTTGTTTCCCTATCTATTTGCCATGAAGTGATGGGACTGGAAACAATGACAGACTTTATTTTCTTGGGCTCCAAAATCACTGTAGATCGTGACTGCTCCTTGGAAGAAAAGCTATGACCAACCTAAACAGTATATTAAAAAGCAGAGACATTACTTTGCCGACAAAGGTTCGTCTAGTCAAAGCTATGGTTTTTCCACCCACAAAGACTGAGCCAGAACTGTGTCTGAGTGTCTCCTGTGGAGGTACGGGTCAGCAGTGGCCTGCCTCAGGGGCTCTAGGTGCAACAGACCTGGGTATGGCATAAGCCCTCTTGGAGGAGGTCACCATTAACCCCACCAAACAACCACCAGAACTTACACAGGACTGGGAAACAGACTCTTGGAGGGCACAAACAAAACCTTGTGTGCACCAGGCCCAGGAGAAAGGAGCAGGGACCTCCCCAGAGACTGAGCCAGACTTGCCCGTGAGTGTCCAGGAGTGTCCAGTGGAGGCGTGGGTCAGCGGTGGCCTGGTACAGGGTCGAGGGCACTGAGAGCAACAGTGTTTGCATGGGACCTTTTGAAGGAGGTAGCCATTATCTTCATTACCTCCACTACAGTTTGGCCTCAGGTCAACCAACAGGGAGGGAACAAAGCCCCGTCCTTCAACAGAAAATTGGATTAATGATTTATTGAACATGGCCCCGCCCATCAGAAGCAGTTTGCTCTCAGTCGTTCTCTCCCATCAGGACACTTTCATAAGCCTCTTATCCTTCTCTGTCAGAGGGCATACAGAATGAAAACCACAATCACAGAAAACTAACCAAATTGATCACATGGACTACAGCCTTGTCTAACTCAATGAAACTATGAGTTATGCTGTGTAGGGCCACCCAAGACAGGCAGGTCATGGTGGAGAGTTCTGACGAAACATGGTCCACTGGAGAAGTGAATAGGAAACCACTTCAATCTCTTTACCTGGAGAGCCCCCTAAACAGTAGAAAAGGCAAAAAGGTATGATACTGAAAGATGAACTCCCCAGGTCGATAGGTACCCACTATGCTACTGGAGAAGAGTGGAGAAATAACTCCAGAAAGAATGAAGAGATGGAGCCAAAGTAAAAACAACACCCAGTTGTGGATGCGATGGGTGATGGAAGTAAAGTCTGATGCTGTAAAGGACAATATTGCATAGGAACCTGGAATGTTAGGTCCATGAATCAAGGCAAATTGGAAGTGGTCAAACAGGAGATGGCAAGAGTGAACATCAATATTTTAGGAATCAGTGAACTAAAATAGACTGGAATGGGTGAATTTAACTCAGATGACCACTTTATCTACTACTGTGGGCAAGGATCTCCTAGAAGAAATAGAGTAGCTATCAAACTCAACAAAACAGTCCATATTGCAGTACTTGGATGCAATCTCAAAAAGGACAAAAGGATCTCTCTTTGCTTCCAAGGCAAACCATTCAATAGCACAGTAATCCAAGTCTACGCCTCAACCAGTAAGGCTGAAGAAGCTGAAGTTGAATGGTTCTAAGAAGACCTACAATACCTTCTAGAACTAACACCCAAAAAAGATATCCTCTTCATTATAGGGGACTGGTGCACAAAAGTAGGAAGTCAAGAGCTACCTGGAGTAGCAGGCAAATTTGACCTTGGAGTACAAAACAAAGCAGGATAAATGCTAACAGAGTTTTGCCAAGAGAACACACTGGTCATAGCAAACACCCTCTTCCAACAATACAAGAGAAAACTCTACATATGGACATCACCAGATGGTCAATACTAAAATCAGATTGATTATATTCTTTGCAGCCAAAGATGGAGAAGCTCTATACAGTCAGCAAAAACAAGACTGGGAGCTGACTGTGGCTCGGATCATGAACTCCTTATTGCCAAATTCAGACTAAAATTGAAGAAAGTGGAGAAAACCATTAGACCTTTCAGGTATGACCCAAATCAAATCCCTTACTATTATACAGTGGAAGTGGGAAATAGATTCAAGGGATTAGATCTGATAGACAGAGTGCCTGAAGAATAATGGACAGAGGTTCATGACATTGTACAGGAGGCAGGGATTAAGACCATCCGAAAGAAAAAGAAATGCAAAAAGGCAAACTGGTTGTCTGAGGAGGCCTTACAAATAGCTGAGAAAATAAGAGAACCTTAAGCCAAAGGAGAAAAGGAAAGATATACCCATTTGAATGCAGAGTTCCAAAGAATAACAAGGAGAGATAAGAAAGCCTTCCTCAGGGATCAATGCAAAGAAATAGAGGAAAACAATAGAGTGGGAAAGACTAGAGATCTTTTCAAGAAAATTAGAGATACCAAGGGAACATTTCATGCAAAGATGAGCACAATAGAGGACAGAAATGCTATGGACTAAAAGAAGCAGAAGATATTAAGAAGAAGTGGCAAGAATATACAAAAGAAATATACAAAAAAGATCTTCATGACCCACATAACCATGGTGGTGTGATCACTCACCTGGAGCCAGACATCCTTGAGTCTGAAATCAAGTGAGCCTTGGGAAGCATCACTACGAACAAAGCTAGTGGAGGTGATGGAATTCCAGTTGAGCTATTTCAAATTCTAAAAGATAATGCTGTAAAAAATGCTGCACTCAATTTGCCAGCAAATCTGGAAAACTCAGCAGTGGCCACAGGACTGGAAAAGGTCAGTTTTCATTCCAAACCCAAAGAAAGACAATGTCAAAGAATGTTCAAACTATGGCACAGTTGAACTCATCTCACACGCTAGCAAAGTACTGTTCAAAATTCTCTCAGCCAGGCTTCAACAGTACATGAACCATGAACTTCCAGATGTTCAAGCTGGATTTAGAAAAGGCAGAGGAACAAGAGATCAAATTGCCAACATCCACTGGATCATGAAAAAAGCAATAGAGTTCCAGAAAAACAGCTACTTCTGCTTTATTGACTACACCAAAGCCTTTGACTGTGTGGGTCACAATAAACTGTGGAAAATTCTTAAAACGATGGGAATACCAGACCACCTGACTCAGCTTCTGAGAAATCTGTATGCAGGTCAGGAAGCAACAGTTGGAACTGGACATGGAACAACACACTGGTTCCAAATAGGAAAAGGAGTATGTCAAGGCTGTATATTGTCACCCTGCTTATTTAACTTCTATGCAGAGTACATCATGGGCAATGCTGGACTAGATGAAGCACAAGCTGGAATCAAGATTGCCGGGAGAAATATCAATAACCTCAGATACGCAGATGACACCACCCTTATGGCAGAAAACGAAGAACTAAAGAACCTCTTGATAAAAGTGAAAGAGGAGAGTGAAAATGTTAGCTTAAAAAACTCAACATTCAGAAAACTAAGACCATGGCATCTGGTCCCATCACTTCATGGCAAATAGATGGGGAAACAATTGAAACAGTGAGGACTTTATTTTGGGGAGCTCCAAAATCACTTATGATGGTGACTGCAGCCATGAAATTAAAAGATCCTTGCTCCTTGGAAGAAAGGCTATGGCCAACCTAGTAGCATATTAAAAAGCAGAGACATTACTTTACCAACAAAGGTCTGTCCAGTCAAAGCTATGGTTTTTCCAGTAGTCATGTATGGATGTGCAAACTGGACTCTAAAGAAAGCTGAGTGCTGAAGAATTGATGCTTTTGAACTGTGGTGTTGGAAAAGACTCTCGAGAGTCCCTTGGACTGCAAGGAGGTCCAACCAGTTAGTCCTAAAGGAAAGCAGCCCTGAATATTCATTGGAAGGACTGATGTTGAAGCTGAAACTCCAATACTTTGACCACCTGATGTGAAGAACCAACTCATTGGAAAAGACCCTGATGCTGGGAAAGATTGAAGGCAGGAGGAGAAGGGGACAACAGTGGATGAGATGTTTGGGTGGCATCACTGAAGCGATGGACTTGAGTTTGAGTAAGCTCTGGGAGTTGATGATGGAAAGGAAAGCCTGGTGTCCTGCAGTCCATGGGGTCACAAAGAGTCGGACATGACTGAGTGAGTGAACTGAATTGAATCATCACTACTTACAGTATTTGGCTAGAATGAGGTTACAATGCCAGTCCTAATTACAGGTTCAGCTGGAAAGTGACATTTTTTGCTGTACATGTTGCTAGCAAAAGCAAAATTTTAGGTCATATGTAAGAAAGAAGAGAAGAATAGTTCTATATACATGTGTATATTGTATGAATATCTTTTCATTGGATAATGGATGTTCAGATAAAAGTGATGAAGATTTAAATATTTTCTTAATATTCTTTTTTAAAGGTGTGTCTGTTTTATATGGCAACTCTTAGATAAATAAGTGAAAAAAAAAAGCCTAAGTGGAATTTTTTCTAGTTCTATCAGCTGAAGAGTTTTTGGATATTCCCTCCCTACAGATTCTGATATTACCATTATCAGTCTAACTTTTCTTTTTACTTGTCTTTTTCTGACACTTCAAAAGCTGTGTTACGGGAAATATTGGAATAGTTGCACTAAGAGATGCCTGTCAGATACTGTTTTTAACCAATATTTTATAATTTCTGAGGTTTTAAGGTTTTATTTTCTCTTTGATCTGAACAGTGTATTTTAAACCTGGCTTATGGGTATTTGTTTTAATGTGAGTTCTTATTTCTTGTTTTATTGCCTCTTGCCTAATTTGTTTTTAGTTTGCTTTTCCCTCCTCGAAGATATTTCCAAGCATGTTTTCTCTACTTTTAAACATAGTAAGCCTAATTATTTTATAACTACTAAATTTTGATAGCTCGACTATCTCAAGTCTTTGTGAATTGGTTTCAGATGGCTCTCATTTCTGTTAGTTCTTGGTCCTTACATGCTACCCTCTGAGCAATTCTGGTATTACATATGCAGACCACAAATCTACACGAGAGCTGTTTTACTTCCAATTCACTCTGAAGTTGGAACCCTTTGGAAGTTATATCAGACCTTGGCTAGTTTGAAGGGGATTGGTTACCTTGGGCTAACTTTGACTTTTGTACTCTTCCCTGAAACTACATCAAAATTCATGTTGCAAATTCCCTCACGGAAAAAGTGGCTTAGAAAACTAGGCTTCCTCTTTTCAGCTTCCCGATTTGGGCAAAATCATTCCTTCCTGTATCATTAGTGTGTTTATACTTTAAGATAGATTTTATTTCTTTTATTGTTTTTTCAGTGGCCTGCAGTGAGATCATTGGCTCAAATTGCCTAGACCACATACCTTGTCTTCTTAGTCATGGCCAACTCTTTGCAACCCCATGGACAGCAGCCCGCCAGGCTCCTCTGTCCATGGAATACTGGGGTGGGTTGCCTTTCCTACTCTAGAGATCTTCTGACCCAGAGACTGAACCCATGTCTCCTGTGTCTTCTGCATTACAGACAGATTCTTTAACACTGGGAAACCCAGACCACCTTTACTAGAAGTTAAAATCCTACTTCTCTGTTACAAATCCTTCCTTTTCTCCCTCTCTCCCTCCATTTCTCTTCTCCTCCAGACTTTCCTTTTTTCTTTTCCCCTTGCTTCTTATTTTTGAAAAACGTTGATTTCACACCTTGTTGATTTCAATTACTCCTTGTGTTTATTACTCCTTCAATAATTTCTTTTGTTTTTAACATCTTTGTGACTTTGTTTTTGCAGTTGTAAGTAGCATATGGATTGTTATTCTTTAACCCGGTATGGCTATATTTTTCTTTAAGAGGTTTATAATTTTATGTTTAATCCCATAATACGCTGCTGCGTTTGAAGGCAGACATAATTCTTCATTCTTAGCTATGTGTTCTTGAGCAAATTAATTAACCCTATTCACTCTCATTTTCATCATCTCTTTAGTAATCATTATAAAAGTACTTTCTTCATAGGTTTTCTTTGAGAATTGAGCAAAATAATATATATAAATATTTTTAAAATCAGCATATTTAATCTGTTATTGTGGTTATAATTTTTAATAATTATGGGAAAGATTAACCCCTAGAGAAGCCTGGTGGGCTACAGTTCAAGGGGTCTCAAAGAGTTAGAGAAAACTGAGCACAGAACAGCAGCATTTCCAACAGTTATTCTAATTGATATATTGTCCTTTTTCTCTCTCATATTGTATACCTTTAAAATATTTTCTGATATCTATTTGTTTCCTATCTTTTAATATACACATGAAGAGTGATTTATAGGAACACATTGTAAGTTAAGCCTACAGTGGCTTACACGTAAAATACACATACTTAGTAATGTACTAAAACACACAATTAATGAATATGTTTTAATTAATTAATTGCATTAGAAACTTAATAATGTGGGTCTAAATGTAAAATGCACAGGAAGAGATACAGTGATAAAATGTCTGTCCTGTTTCCTGGCCACTTAATTTCTCTTCTCAAAGGCAAGTGATTTTTTAGTTTCCTTATGTATCATTCAATATATTATTTTATGCATTTTAATTACATAATTTTATAGTTTCATATTATATATTGTATATATTTCAATTATATATAAATTTTTATTCTTTTCCTCCTTTTACACAAGTAATTACATACCTCTTATTTAACAATATGTTAGAGTTTGTTACATATTAACACAAAAAGTCACCCTTGAATCATTTTCTGTGAATTTTCTGAATTCTACTGTGTGGATAGATGATAATTTATTTAACTATTTGTCTATTTAAAGATATTCAGGTTGATTCCAGCCTTTTCCTTATACAAAGTATGTTTCAATAAATAACTTTGTACATCTGACATTTCTCACATATGCAGACCAATTTTAGATAAAATCCTTACAAATGGAACTGCTTCATCATGGGAATTGCATACTTGAAATTTTGATTAAATTTGTGAAATTTTCCTTCATAAAGGTTGTATCAATCTACACAGTTACTGCTGCTGCTGCTGCTAAGTCACTTCAGTCGTGTCCGACTCTGTGCGACCTCATAGACGGCAGCCCACCAGGCTCCCCCATCCCTGGGATTCTCCAGGCAAGAATACTGGAGTGAGTTGCGATTTCCCACAGTTACTAGCAATGTATATATAAGAATGCCTGTTTCTCCACATTTTTGTTACCAGAGTATTATCAAATATTTTAATCTCTGCCTATCTGAGGTAAAAAATAACATCTGAATGTAGTTTTATTTAAACTTATGATTCTTGATGTCAAAAAAGTGACTGAAACAGTATCTTTTGATTCTATTTTTACACAAGCCAAAATTCAACTCTGCTTGCCCCTCTACCACTGAGATTGTTAATGAAAATATCCCACTCTCACTTATTCACAGTATATCTGCTCTTTGAATTTCTAGGACCTACAGTCTTTAGATCATTCCATTTTCTCTTATCCATCAACCCTTTCCTGTCCCTACTTTCCTCCCTGTCTAGCTTGAAATCCTTCACACATTAATTTAATCACTTACTTGTCATATTGTGCTTCTACATTTTCCACGTCACAAACTCAAAACCTCAGATTAGACAACTGTCCATCTCCATGTGAGCACTTGGGCCTTGTGGTGAAAAATCATAGCAACAGGACAACTGATGCCACATTATTAGACACAGCTGTCCAGGACAATCTAGGCCCTCAAGGCCACCAATAGTTTATTCAATTGCCTCATTCTTTTGTTTCAGGCTGACTATCTCAAACATTTTCCATTTTTGTCAGACCTACGACACTCCTCACCAATACTTTTCATTTTACATAAAAGACACCATCTTTCAGCTTGCAAATCAAAGAGAAACTTTCATTCAGAAAACCCTCAACTTTATATCATCAGGTCTATACAGACCTCGTCCATATCCTCTTCACTTCCATTCTAACAGTAAGGAGGACTATCAATGTCTCTTATGTAAGATCTGCTTCTCTACCTTTGCTCTTAGACATTTGACTTCTTGCCTTCTCAATGCAATTGCACTACTGAGTATTTTCTTTGTCAAGTCAGCTTCTCTATACTTATCTTTTGCATCAATATTTACACATGCATCAGTCACTGTTACTCAATAAACAAAGAAACTGCTGCTCTTAACTCCCCCTTTCCCCTCTAGGAGTTGAAATCTGAAAAGGGTTTTCAACACAAGCTGTGATGTTTCTATTTGCTTTCTTTCCCATCCCCACCTCATTAATCTACTTCAATTTTACCACCACCCACATCTTCATGGGAATTTCTCTTCTAAGTTTGTAACAACTTCCTTGTGCTAATTGAAAGAATACTTTTTGTTTGTTTGTTTTTATCTCACTTGACCTCAACTACCGTTGACACTTTTGATTGCTTCCTCCTTTTTGAAAATTCCCTCTAGCTTTCTATGACACTCATTCTTCTAGCATTCCTCCTGCCTTCCTGCGTGTTCCTTCTCAGTCCTACCTTTCCTCCCTACTTTCTCTGATCATTCTTTAAGCACATAGCTTCTCCTTAGCACTCTTCCTCAGGCCCTTCTATCTTCTCACACTTTACTCCTGAATTACAAAGGAAGGCCCGCTCAACCGGCCCCAAACTGGACTCTTGGCTCATCTACCCTCCTCTTCAGCATTTCCTTGCTCACTCACTCAGACGCTCAGTCGTGTCTGACTCTTTGTGACACTATGGACTGTAGCCCGCCAGGCTCCTCTGCCCATAGGAGACTCCTGGCAAGAATACTGCAGTGGGGTGCCATTTCCTCCTGCAGGGGATCTTCCTGACCAAGATCCCAAGTCTCTTAGGTCTCCTGCATTGGCAGGCAGATTCTTTACCATTAGCGCCACCTGGGAAGCCCTCAGTGCTTCCTTTCTCAATTAAAAGAAGAAGAAAAAAAAAAAAACTACCATCTATTAATTACCTGAAAGTTCAAGCCAGAGTGTTGATAAGCACCCCCAAATTCTGACAAATTCTACCTTTCAAATATCTCTTAGATCTATCTACTTATATCCACTAAGTTGTGTCTGACTCTTTTGAGACACCATGGACTTTAACCTACTGGACTCCACTTTCCATGGGATTTCCCAGGCAAGAATACTGGAGTGGGTTGCTATTTTCTTCTCCAGAGGATCTTCCTGACCCAGGGATCAAACTCATGTCTCCTGCATTGGCAGATAGATTCTTTACTGCTGAGCCACCAGGGAAGCCCTCATCAATACATTGGAGCTTTTCAAAATTCCCTTTTGTAGTCTAGTTCCGGTTTTCCCCAACTGAATTTATAACCTCAGGCCCTTGGATGTTGCCAGCAGTTTACCATTGTTTCTGTAATGCCCTAAGGGAAACCCCATCCCTCCAACTATGAGCTGAGGTTGGAGTCAGTCAAATGTCACAAACCTCACTGTCTTATCAAGGTTTAGTAGTTTCTTGGATAGACTATCAGTTTCATTCTGTAGATTAATTGACAGAGTTCTAAAGTGGGCTTCCCTGGTGGCTTAGCAGTAAACAACTTGCCTGCAATGCAGGAGACGTGGGAGACAGGGATTCAGTCCCTGGGTCAGGATGATCCCCTGGAGGAAGAAATGGCAACCGCTCCCGTATTCTTGCCAGAAAAATCCCATGGATGGAGAAGCCTGGAAGGCTGCAGTCCACAGGGTTGCAAGGTGGAACACAACTGAGCAACTGAACACAAAGTGGTTCATTTAAGTTGTTTTGTTTGTATTTTCTTTGTTTTACAGTTGTTGAGTATTCCACCGAGGTCTTCATTCTGACATTATAAAAGATGATTTCCCTATATTTGTTTGTAATGCTTGTATATCTGATTAGATGTGAAGTCTCCTTTCTCCCTTACTACCTCTCCTGTTCCTTCCTCCCTTCCTCCCTCCCTCCCTGCCTGCCAGAAATACAGTGTTTACCATATGACAGGTGCTAATTTAGGTGCTAGAAGCATAATAGTTTAAAAAAAAAAACCAACCTTGCCATGTCCTTGGCCATTGTATTTTTCATTGATTTATCACCTCTGTGGATAGGGTTTTGACATACAGTAAATGCTAAATAAATAACTGATAAAGGCCACTTTGCCTTAGGTCCTGTTTTACATTTTTTTTCCCTACTGACAACAAATCACTTCAGGATGCAATGAGCTGCCATGCATGTCCCTCTAATTTCTGGTGTCAAAGAGCTGTGTTGTTGTTATTTAGTCACTAAGTCATGTGGATTTTGCAACTAGGTTCCTCTGTCAATGGGATTTCCCAGGCAAGAATAATGGAGTTGGTTGCCATTCCTTCTCCAGAGGATCTTCCCAACCCAGGGATCAAACCCATGTCTCCTGCTTGGCAGGCAGATTCTTACTATTGAACAAAGATGTAGGACACATAAAAACCTACTTCTAAAAAGTACTTCTCAATCTATCCCCTAAATCTGACAACTAATTTATATTTGCCAAGAAAGAGAATTCTACTGGATTTATTAGTTTGATATCTCTTTGAATATTTTAAAGAGAATATTGCTGTATAGGCATGCCAGAGATTTCTGTAAAGGCACTTTATTCAATAAGTGGTGCTGGAAAAACTGGACAGCTACATGTGAAAGAGTGAAATTAGAACACCCCTAACGCTATACACAAAAATAAACTAAAAATGGATTAAAAACCTAAACGTAAGGCTCGATGCTATAAAACTGTTGTAGGAAAGTATAGGCAGAACACTCTTTAACATAAATCATAGCAGGATTGTTTTTGACCCACCTTCTAGAGTAGTGAAAATAAAAATAATCAAATGGGATCTAATTAAACTTAAAAGCTTTCTCACAACAAAGGAAACCATAAACAAAACAAAAACACAAACTCCAGAATGGGAGAAAATATTTGCAAATGAAGCAACCCACAAGGGATTAATCCCCCAAATATACAAACAGGTCGTGCAGCCCAATATCAAAAAACAAACAACCCAATGAAAAAATGGGTGGAAGATCTAAATAGACATTTCTCCAAAGAAGACATACAAATGGTGAAAAAGCAATGAAAAGATGCTCAACATCACTAATTATTTGAGAAATGCAAATAAAACTACAATGAAGTATTATCACCTCACAATACTCAGAATGGCCACTGTAAAAAAAGTCTACAAACAATAAATGCTAGAGAGGGTATGAAGAAAAGCGAAACTTCCTACACTGCTGGTGGAAAAGTAAATTGGTGCATCCAGTATAGAGATGGAGATTTCTTAAAAAACTAAAAATAGAACTATCATATAACTCCCACTTCTGGGCATATACCCAGAAAAAAACCATAGTTTGAACATGGGCCCCAGTATTCACTGCAGCACTATTTATAATGTCCAGGATATAGAAGCAAGCTAAGTGTCCATCAGTAGATGACTGAATAAAGAAGATGTGGTGTGTGTATATATATATATATATATATATATATATATATATATATATATATATATATATATATATAATGAAATATTATGCAGCCATAAAAAAGAAGATAATGTCATTTGTAGAAACCAAGGAAAAGGCTACCCATTCCAGTATCCCAGCCTGGAAAATTCCATGGACTGTATAGTCCATGGGGTCACAAAGAGTTGGACACAACTGAGTGACTTTCACTTTCACAACAGTTGTCATACTGAGTGAAGTAAGTCAAATACAATGATATCATACGATATCTCTTATTTTATTTCCTCTCTGATATTTATTATTTCCTCCTTACTGCTGACTTTGGGCTTGTTTTCCTGTTTTAATTCCTTTAGATAATAGGTTAAGTTGTTTATTTTAGATTTTTTGTGTTTCTTGAAGTAGGCCTGTATTATTATAAACTTCCCTCTTAGAACTGCTTTTGCTTTGGGAAAGTTATGTTTTTATTTTAATTTATTTTAAAGTATTTTCTGGTTTCCATTTGGTTTTTTCATTGACCAATCTTTTTTATTTTTAAGTGTGTGTTATTTGCTCAAGTATGTCTGACTCTTTGTGACTCCACAGAACGTCGCCCGCCACGTCACCCACCAGGCTTCTTTGTCCAAAGAATTCTCCAGGCAAGAATACTCAAGTGGGCAGCCTTTCCCCTCTCCAGTTTTTTTTTTTTTTGATAGCTTGTTGTTTATTCTTTATTTGTTCACATTTTTCCTATTTTTCTTCCCATAATTGATTTCTTGTTTTATGCCATTGTGTTCGGAAAAAGAAAAAGCTTAATATGATTTCTATACTCTTATTTTTTATTGAGACTTATTTTTGTGACCTACTATGTGATCTATCCTGGGGACTTTTTCATATACACTTGTTAAGAATATCCATTCTTCTGATTTTGGATGGAATATCCTGTGGATATTTATCATATCCAAGTGGTCTAATGTGTCATTTAAGGACACTATTCCAATGTTTCCTTACTGATTTTCTGTCTGGATGGTCTTTCCAATGATGCAACCCAGATGTTAAAATTTCCTACTATTATTGTATTGTCATACAATAATACAATATTATGTCTGTTAATATCTCCATATATATATATATATTTAGGTATTCCTATTAGATGCTTGTATATTCTTTTATTGATCCTTTTATCATTGTATAATGACCTTCTTTGTCTTTTGTTATAGAGTTTGTTTTAAAGTCTACTTTGTCTGATATGAGTACTACTATTCCATTTTTTTTATCATTTACATTTATATAAAAGATCTTTTCTGTCCTCTTGATTTCAGTCTGTGTATGTCTTTAGCACTGAATTGATTCTCCTGTAAGCAACATATAAACTGATCTTGGTTTTTGTTGCAATCAGCCACCTATGTCTTTTGATTGGAACACTTAGTCCATTGTTATCTAAAGTAAGTATTGATACATATGACTTGTTTTCCTTGCGTTACTTGTTTCCTCCATGTTTCTGCAGTTCTCTACTCTTTTCTTCTTCTTTTCATTACTTTCCTTGTGGCTTGATGATTTTATTTAGCTGTATACTTATGCTTTTATTTTTCTCTAGTTTTTGTTTATAATATGTAGATTTTTGATTTGTGGTTACCATGGGTTTCAAATACCTACATTTACTTGTTTTAACCAATAGCCACTTATGTTCAAACACATTCTAAAAGATCTACATTTTTCACTCTGCTCCCCCATATTTTGTGTTTTTGATGTCATATTTTGCATCTTCATGTTCATCCCTTTAATGTTTACTGTGGTTATAGTTGCTTTTGCAATTTTTGTCTTTTAATCTTCACATCTACTTATTTAACTAATTGATCCACAGCTTTTACCATGTATTTACTTTTACTAGTGGGGTTTTCTTTTCCTATAATTTCTTAATTCTCAGTCATTTTTTCACCTAGAGAAGACCCTTAGGGTTAGTTTAGTGTTGATAACCCCTTTGAGTTGTTGCTTATCTGAGTAGTTCTTTATCTATCCTTCAATTCTAACAATAACCTTTATTGGTAGAGGATTCTAGATTTTAGATTTTTCACTTTGAGCACTTTAAATAGATCTTGCCACTCCCTTCTGGCTTGCAAAGTTTCTGCTGAAACATAAGCTGATAGCCTTTGGGGGTATCTCTTGTACACTCTCTTGCTGCCTTTAGAACAGTCTCCTTTTCTTCACACCTTGCCGTTTTAGTTGTATGTTTCCATGTGATTGTGTGTTTGTCCTGTGTGGGGCCCTCTGTGCTTTCTGTATGGGTTTCTGTTTCTTCTTCAGGTATGGAAAATTTTCAGAATAATTTCATCAGCTAAATTTCAACAATTTTCTTTTTCTCTCTTCTCCTTCTGAGACCCCGTATAATGTGAATATTAGTATACTTTGTATTTTCTCAGGTCCCATAAATGTCCTCATTTTTAAAATTTCATAACTCTAAGGAGTGAATTGAAAAAAAGATCTTGTTGTGATATATGTCAAAGAGTGTTCTGCCTATGTTTTCCTCCAAGAGTTTTACAGTGTCCATCCCTATATTTAGGTCTTCAGCCCATTTTGAATTTATTTTTGTGCATGGTGTTAGAGAACGTTTAAATTCATTCTTTTTCATGTAGCTGTCTAGTTTTCCAAATATCACTTGTTGAAGAGGCCGTCTTTTCCCTATGGTATAGTCTTGCTTCCTCTGTCATAGATTAGGTGACCAGAGATGCATGGGTTTATTTCTGGACTTTGTATCCTGATCCACTGATCTACATTTCTGTTTTTGTCCCAGCACCATGCTGTCTTAATGACTGTATCTTTGTAGTATAGTCTGAGGTCAGGGAGCCTGATTCCTCCAGCTCCATTTTTCCTTATGAAGATTACTTAAGCTATTTGGGGTCTTTTGTATTTCCATACAAGTTGTAAAAATTCTTGTTCTAGTTCTTTGAAAACTACCATTGGTAATTTGATAGGGATTGAATTAAATATCTAGACTGCTTTGTGTATTATAGTCATTTTCACAATATTGATTCTTCCACTCCAAGAACATGGTATATCTCTTCATCTGTTGGTGTCATCTTTGATATCTTTCATCAATATCTTGTAGTTTTCTGAGTACAGGACTTTTGCCTCCTTAGATTCATTCCTAGATTTTTTTTTTTGATGCAATGGTAAATGAGATTGTTTCCTTGGTTTCTATTTCTGATTTTTTGTTGTTACTATATAAGAATGCAAGAGATTTCTCTGTGTTAATTTTGTATCCTGAAACTTTACCAAATTCATTAATAAGATCTAATAGTTTTCTACTAGCAACTTTAGGGTTTTCTATGTATAGTATCATGTCATCTGAAAAGTTATAGTTTTACTTCTTTTCTAGTTTGGATTTCTTTCATTTCTTTTTCTTCTCTGATTGCCATGGCTAGGACTTCCAAAATTATGTTGAACAATAGTGGTGAGAGTGGGCATGTTTGTCTTGGTCCTGATCTTAGAGGAAATGCTTTCATGTTTTCACCATTGAGAATGGTGTTTTCTGTGGTTTTGTCATATATGACTTTTAGTATGTTGAGGTAGATTCCTCTCAGCCCACCTTCTGGAGAGTTTCTATTATAAATGGATGTTGAATTTTGTCAAAAGCATTTTTTTGCATCTATTGAGATGATCATGTGTTATTTTTTGTTTCAGTTTGTTAATATGGTGTATCACATTGTTTGACTTGCCTGTATTGAAAAATCCTTGCATCCCTGGGGTAAATTCTACTTGACCATGGTTTATTGTCCTTTTAATGTGTCATTAGATTTGGTTTGCTAGCACTTGGTTTAAAAAATGGGTGGAAGATCTAAATAGACATTTCTCCAAAGAAGACATACAGATAGGTAAAAATCACATGAAATGACACTCAACATCACTTATCATTAGAGAAATGCAAACCCAAACTACAGTTAGGTATCATCTCATTCCAGTCAGAATGGCCATCATAAAAAATATACAAACAATAAATGCTGGAGTGGGTGTGCAGGAAAGGGCAATCTGCTACACTGTTGGTGGAAATGTAAACTGGTATAGCCACTATGGAGAACACTATGAAATTTCCTTATAAAACAGAACTACCATGTAATCCAGCAACCCCACTCCGGGCATATATCTGGAAATAATCATAATATGAGGAGATGCATGGGCCCTGATGCTCATTGCAGCACTATTTACAAAGCCAGGACAGATGGTGTGGGCTTCCCAGGTGGTGCTAGTGGTAAAGAGCCCACCTGTGCATCAATGCAGCAGACATAAGAGACACGGGTTCAGTCCCTGGGTTGAGAAGATTCCCTTGAGGAGGGCATGACAACCCACTCCAGCATGTTTGCCTGAAAAATCCCCTGGACAGAGGAGCCTGGTGGGCTACAGTCCATAGGGTCACAAAGAGTCGGACATGACTGAAGCGACTTAGCTCACACACAGCAGCAACCTAAATGTCCATCAGCAGAGGAATGGATAAACAAGATGTGGTACATATACACAATGGAATATTACTCGGCCTTGAGAAAGAAGATAATGCCATTTGCAGCAATATGGATGGACCTAGAGATTGTCATACTGAGTGAAGTAAGTCAGACACAGAATGACAAATATCATATGACTGCTTATATATGGAATCTAAAAAAAGAGTACAAATGAAGTAATCTATAAAACAGAAACAGAGTTACAGACGTAGAGCGCAAACTATGGTTACCTGGGTGAAAGTGGAGGAGAGATAAATTGGGAGACTGGGAATGACACATACACACTACTATATATAAAATAGATAACTGAGAAGAATGTACTGTATAGCACAGAAAACTGTACTCAATACTCTGTAATCACCTATATGGGAAAAGAACCATAAATAAAGTGGATGTATGTACATGTATAATTATTCACTTTACTGTACACCTGAAACTAACACAACATTGTAAATCAATATACTCCAATACATTTTTAAATGAAAATAAATAAATAAAACTAAAATTTCTTGTTCATTTTGTTGCTCCAACTAGGTTGTATTCATTATTTTATCTTCTAGATCACATATGCATTCTTCTATATCCACTTATTAGCTGTTAATGCCTCCTAGTGTATTTTTAATTTTAGTGATTTAGTCTTCTGCTCTGAACCTTTAAAAAAAGATATTTTCTACTTCATTGTTAAAAATCTCACTGTGTTCATCTATCCTTTTGCCAAGTTCAATTAGCATTTTTATTACTAATGATCTGAACTCTGTGTCTGATAAATTATTTATCTCTATTTCATTAGCTGTTTTTCCCTTGTTCTTCATTTGAAACAAATTCCTGTTTTCTCATTTTGTTTAATTTTTCTGTCTCTATGAAATAAGGTGACACAGCTACCTCTCCTGACCTTGAAGGGTATCCTTGTGTGAGAATGTTCCTGTGCATTATGCTTGTGTCCAGTGGTTTTTGTCTGGGATCTAGATTTGAAATGAGCATGGGTCATTGTTCCACCAGGGTGTGCTAGAAGCTATCCCCTTGGTGGGAAGTGGAGCTGGAAATGGGGAACTAGATCCAGTGCAGGGTGTGAGCGGGAGCTTCTGCTCTGCTCAGTGGCCACTATCACCTTATCAGTAGTGGGCTTGGGCCCCATGGTGCTGCAGAAGAAGCCCTGAGATTTGGGTCTGAGCTGTTTTTTTCCAAGTATCTCTTGCCCCCTTTCAGCAATGGCACTCTGCCCCAAAGGGGAACAGACCAAAAGCAAGTGTGGGCTGGAACATGCACTAGGATGGTCCCAGCATGTCATGCAGAGCTCCAGACAGCTCCTGGTCCGCCATCCGCATGAGTGCCAGCAACGGTGACCCTTGCTGTGTTGAAATGCAATGCCAGAGCTGAGCTGCTCTGTCCCCTTCACATGTGCCCTCTCCTTGGCAGCGGCAGCCTTCATGTGAGTGTGAGCTGCCCTGGAGCTAGAGTGGCTAGAGAGGGTGCTCGACACAGGCTGACACGCCTTTTGGGATGTCTTGGCATGCCAACCAGAGCTCCAGCAGCTCCCAGTATGCCACCTCCACAAGCACCAACAGTAGCTGTCCTCACCCTGTTCAGACGCTGTGCCAGGCCATACTGGCTCCTTCTCCCCAACGTGTGCACTCTCCTGTAAACAGCAGCTTGGAGTGTCTGGAGATTAGAGGAGCTGGAGCCAGGACACACCATGGGCATGCTGGGGTGGTTGTAAGAAACCAATATCTCTAATGAAAATTGATGCTAAAATCATCAAGGAAATATTAATAGGCCGAATTCAACTGTACATTAGAAGGATTATACACCATAATTAATAGGGATTTATCACAAGATGGGATAATGGTTCATGATCCACAAATCGATCAATGTGATATACTACATGAACAAACTGAAGAATAAAAATGATATGATCATCTTCATTGGTGCACAAAGGCTTTTGATAAAGTTTAATGTCCATTTATGATACAAACTCTCCACAAATGTGTACAGAGAAAACTTACCTCTACATAATAAAGACAGTGTATGACAAGCCCATAGCTAATTACATGTTCAAGGATAAAATGCTGAAAGCATTTCCTTTAAGGGAACAAGACATAGTACCTACTTTCATCACTTTATAGTATTGGAGTGTTGGTGAAGATGTGGAGAAAATGAAACACTTGTGCCCTGTTGGTGGGACTATAAATTGGTACAGACGCTATGGAAAATTTTATGTAGATTCCTCAAAAAAAAAAAAAAAATAGAACTACCACAAGATTCAGCAATTCCACTCCTAGGTATTTATGTCTTTATCTGAAGAAACTGAAACACAAGTTCAAAAGGATCTATGCATGCCTCTGTTCATTGCAGCATATTATTTTTTTTTATAATAGCTGCAATATGGAACCAACAACATAGTGTCTATTGATAGATGAAGAGATAAGAAATATTTGGTATATATATATGTATGTGTGTGTGTGTGTGTATGTATATGCATATATACACACAGTGAAATATTTCTCAGCCGTAAAAAACGTTATCTTGCCATTTGTGACAA
This sequence comes from Giraffa tippelskirchi, assembly GCF_054371585.1. Classification (NCBI taxonomy): domain Eukaryota; kingdom Metazoa; phylum Chordata; class Mammalia; order Artiodactyla; family Giraffidae; genus Giraffa; species Giraffa tippelskirchi. Next base: position 85,044,672 of record NC_137285.1, on the reverse strand, counting down.
CATGGATGAACCTAGAACATATTATGTTTGCTGACGTAAGTCAGAGAAAGACACATATTGTATGAATTCACTTATATGTGGAATCTAAAAAACAAAACAAATAAACATATATAACTAAAAAGAAGCAGAGTCACAGATACAGAGAATAAACACGTGGTTGCCAGAGGGAAGGGAGTTGGAGGAAGGAGGTAAATAGGTGAAGGAGACTAGGAGGTACAAACTTTCAATTACAAAATTAATGTCATGGGTATGAAATGTTCAGTGTGAGGAATATAGTCAATAATTATTTAATCTCTTTATTTGATAACAGGTAGTAAATAGATGTATTATGATGATCAGTTTTCAAATGTATGGAAATATCAAATCACTATGCTGTATTATCAAGAACTACCATGGTTGCTGTAGATTGATTATATCTCAAAAATAACCAAATAATCCAACTCATAGAAAAAAAGAAATCAGATTTGTATGTACCAGATGGGGGTTTGGGGGAGGAGAGTTAGAATAAAGTAGCGAAAATGCATAAACTTCCAGATGTGAGATAGTTACTCGTGATGTAATGTGCAATATGATAAATTTAACACTGCTGTAAGTTATATATGACAGTTGTTAAAAGGGAAAGTATTTCCAAATCAAGGAAAACTTTTCTATTCCTTCAACTTTATATCTGTATGAGATGATGGATATTTAAACTTGTGATAATCATTTCACCATGTATGTAAGTCAAATCATATCACTGTATAACTTAAGCTTATATGGTGCCGTATGTCAGTTATATCCCAATAAAATTGGAAGAAAAAAATAGAGTTTTCAAAATGATACATAGTTGATGAAAGACCTTAGAAAAGAGGTTGCATTCAAAGGGAAAGGAAAAATGAGAAACTCCCGATATTTTTAATCAATAGAAACATTCTCAAAATAATGCTTAAAATTTCAATTAAGCTATCATTTCAAGAGTTTGGCAAGAGATCGCATACATTACTTAATGTTAATTTGTAGATCCACTATTCCAAAAGATCTAACTTAATACAATAGTGTTGAATTTCTGGAAAATAGTGAAAACTACTAGCAATTATTAGTAGAATCCCTAATGGATTTTCTTAGTTGGCTTTGCCTCGGCAATTTTTAAATCCCAATATGTGCTAATGTGCTACACTAATATATTCTACAGATAAAGGAGCTCTACCCACACCTATATGAAATTAATTAAATCAGGGTTACAAATATAACAAAATAAATGAGATCATAAGCTGGAAAGTTTTAGCACTGTTTCATTGGTTCAGGCAAGAAGAGATGATGTTCTTTAGCTGGAGAGAAGAGATATGAACTATTAAGAGAGAAAAAAAATCACAGGATGTTGGGTTTGCAGATTTTTTTATTTTCCTGGATGATGGTTACCTCTTTAAGCTGGCTTTTCTAAAGTGCACTGATGACTTTAGCTCCATCAACATCAGGAGTGATTGTTGAGCACTTTTGTTGAGGTTATGTATGTTATGTCTTAGACTCCCTGGAGATTCTGCAATTAATTAGAAAAATGAACTTTCTGCTGTTATGAAGCTTCAACTCTACTAGAGTGAAACAGACAATTAAAAAAAACTCTGGATAAGTTCTTATGCTATGTGTTAGAGGTTGTGCTAAAAAATTGTTTTATTAGAAATAGTCCGTATGTTATTTCAGTCACATATATTAGTGTGATTCTTACCTTTCTGATTCTTTCCAGAAGGATAACTGTCTGAGACAAGGTTTGGGTGGTGGGAAGAGGGGTGGGAGAGCATAACGACACTAAGGTGTGGCTCTGAGAGAGAACTTTAGAGAATTTTTGGCAATGAGAGACTGAACTTGAATGTAGGAAGGCTGCTGGTTTGAGACTGTTGCCTCTTTGCAATAATCGTTTGACTTTGCCTTTTCCAGTTCCATCTCAGACACATCAAAGAAAGTACTAAAATCAGTTGAATTAGGCTGATGATATATCAAATGCTTCTAATCTTTATTTTAGTCCTTTCGCTAACATATTTTACATAGTTATAGTGTGCGTTCCAATTTATTCTGTTCTTTTCAATTAACATTATTTCATGAACCTCAGCTCTATTTCTATATAGGGTTCATAAGTACCACTTAAACATGTCATAACATTCTATAAAACAGGTTTGCCATATTTTCCTTAATATGTCCACATTGCTCTGTATATTTAAGAATAGCTTTATAATTTCCTACCATCATGGATAATTTGGCAGGGGGCGGAGAGAGCCCTTTAGTGAGTTGTTTTTTCTCAATAAAAAATTTCTGAAAACATATTTCCAGAAATGGTGTTATTGAACCAAAATAGAAACATTTTTACAGTTCACATGATTACTTTCATCAAGACTTGGGACCAATTACAATGCCATAAATTTCACAAGATGTTCACAAAATTAGATTTTTATGCATATGTTTTTATGGTATGATCTTCTGGCTCATTTTAAAGAATTATGGTAAACTATCATGGTCCGGGGTTCATTTTCCAAGTAATTGTAGCAATATCAGTTAATTACTCTGTTATCTGATTTTATGATTCAGATGTATGGGTGGTCATAGAAAACCTGTGATAAACTATGGTGGCTAAACATATATGTATTTTTGGCCTTTGCTGTAATAAAAAAAGCCTCAATAGCTTACAGCCACATTTGTTTTTTGGTCATCGTAAGTGGGGTGGTTTTTGTGCAGCTCAGCCTAGTTTTGCTCTGTTTGGGTGCACATGTATTCTCCTTCTAAGATCCAGGAAGAAGGAATTATACGTATCTAGGACATGCTATTTTGGTGGCAATGATCTGCAAGAGACAAAGTGAAAACGAACAGTTGACTTTAAAGGTTCTGTTTGTGATCAGTACAATATCACTTCTGCTAATACTCCGCTGGTGCAGGCAAGTCATATAACCAAGCTGATAATGAAATGGAAAAATATAGTCTACCTATAGATATATACTCAAGTGACATGGATGTGGATAAAGATAATGCTCATATGAAGTGAAAAGATAGTTGGAAATGGTCTCTAAAACTTTCTTTGCTTGCCTTGGCACTCATTCCCTATGTACATGCTCTTATATAATTTAACACATTTTATTGATACTACTTTTGCTCTATCTATTCTTTTGTGTAGACCTCAAGTATACCAGTCCTTGGGGTCGCGAAGAGTCGGACACGACTGAGAGACTTCACTTTCCCTTTTCACTCTCATGCATTGGAAAAGGCAATGGAACCCACTCCAGTGTTCTTGCCTGGAGAATCCCAGAGACAGGGGAGCCTGGTGGGCTGCCGTCTATGGGGTCGCACAGAGTCGGACACGACTGAAGCGACCTGGCAGCTTAGCAGCAAGTCCCTTAAGGACAGAAATAGTGCTTTACTCATGTTTCATGTAACACAGTGCCTAGAGCACAGCACAGAATATATAGTTTCTCAAATTAGATATGTTGGATGGAATGGTTTTCATATATGCTTCCCCTGGAATAACAATCCATGTTCTTTGGTCTTAGAACTAGAAAAAGGTAATACAAGCTAATTTTTCCCAAAATTACTGGACTCCCTGATGTGTTTTTTTAAGGTAAGAAAAGATTACTACTCATATTTATTTTTAAATTCATTTCAGGACTGCAGGAGAAAAAGTAGCCTTTTCATTTGTATTAGGTAACAGGACGAGGAGCATATTAACACTGCTGTCATTCAAAAGCCCAGGGCATATTAAACTGTTCTCTCTCAATTCAATAGAAGCTCTATGATCAAGTCAGGCTCTGCTTGAGAAGAAGATAAATGTATAACAGGAAAACTTTTCCACTCTCAGAAAGAGAAATTGAAAGGTTGCCTGCTGAAAAAAGGAAATTTTTTTAGAAAACTATCAAAAAATTATTATTCAATAGGGAACCCTAGCAGTCAGGACCAACTTGTCCACTGGACATAGAACGAACAGTGCCTAGTGTCTATGATACTTGTAATGGTCCATGAAAATAAAAAAGGTTTTCCTATCTTTTAAATTTGAAGAAAAATGAAAATAATAAGTACATGATAATAAATCCAGTTAGGAGTACATTTGTCTTTATACCAACGTGGTCATAAAATATAATTTTAATATTTTTTATGGAGGAAGTGTCCACAAAGGCAAAGATGCCCTTGGCCCACAGAAGTCATACTATGACCTGTTTACAGTGAGTGAATCTTTTGAAGCAGGAAGAGGGGAGATAGATCCATTGAGCTGAGCGGCACTCTCCAGAATTGTAGGCTTGGCCTTATGCTCATGGCTGTGGGAAGAATGGTTTTATCCATTCCAAAACGGTTTTGTTGTTTCTGGTAGAACTGACTTGGGCAAAACCATGAAGAAAATTATTTGGGGCCCTCCAGTCCCTTTCTCTCCCTCCTTGCCTCTTTCCACCCACCCCTTACCAAAAGATAGATTGAGACATATTACAAATCTTCAGATCAAGCAAAAAGTCAATTTCAATCAGACAGCACCAAAGTGAAGTAGTTAGAGTACTTGGCAGATGGGAGGCAGGGGAAAGACCTAGAGAAAAAGTGTAGAAGCAAAGAAAGAAATCATATACTTGGCTACTGGTTAAAACCTAGTTGGACGTTTTGGCTATTTGTGATGGTTTTCCTTAGTATTTTGACTTTGTAAACTTGAAGCATTTGTTGGCTTAGATTTTGGTTTGCTTACATAGGCTGCCACTGCATTAGAGTTTTTTTAATCTTTGGTCTTCTTGTTTAAGTAATTTAACAGTATACATGTATGTTGTACTCTGCTTAGTCACTCAGTTGTGTCCTACTCTTTGAAACCCCCTTGGCTGTAGCCCACCAGGCTCCTCTGTCCATGGGGATTCTCCAGGGAAGAATACTGGAGTGGGTGGCCATGACCTCCTCCAGGGTATCTTCCCAATCCATGGATCGAACCCAGGTCTCCCTCGTTGCAGGCAGATTCTTTACCATCTGAGCCGCCAGGGAACACCATATGCATGAATAAATGCACACATATACACTTATGTGTATTGCTACTCTTGCTGTTTAATAAATACTTGCTTAATACTACCTCATAATGTGTCGGACCTTGTTATAGCTACTAGGACATATCAGTTAAGATAATAGAGAAATTTCAACAGTCTCTGCCATCTAGTTCAGTGGAACTCAAAATGTGGCCTTTGGACTAGCTTATGACTTTATTTTTTTTTAATTTAAAATTAATGATATATTTTTATGGTTTAGCAATCAGATTGTAGATTTATTGAAACGAATGGCCGTTCATTTGCAATGGTTTTAACTACAATGAAGATACCTTGAAAATCTATTTGTGTGCCACGTGCCCTACCACCTCTTCCAGTTTTGAGAGGATATGAGTGGGCAGGGAGTTGAAGCGAGAGAGGCTGGTGTGGTGGTGTGGCATAGAGGAGGAAGATCGGCGAGAAAGAGAGGGAGAGAGAAGAGAGCATGGGCAGGAGGAGGCGAAGAGCAGAAAGGGGAAAAGGACAGAGAGGTGTACAAAAGGGTACACAGATACAGAGGCAAATGTTCACGGAGTAAGTGACACGGGGTCTCACTTTGTTACAATTCTCTTTGAGGTACAGATACAGTGAAATGTATACCTTATATAGGTGTATGGATGTGTAAATACTTTCTTTCCTGACATTTTCCTCTGGGAACATTCTAATAAACAGAAAATTTGAATAATATATAGTGAACGCCCATGTGCTCACCACACCAGTTATAGCATCAATACTATATTTGCCCTATAGCTTTTCTACCCATCTCTCCATTCCTCTAAGCATCTTATATTTGGATATGCATTTTGAAATAATTGCCCTTAGGAGACTTACTCTTAACACCTAGTACAACATTTGTCTGCAATTTTGTTCTTTTGATGTGATATTTATATCCAATTAAAAGCACAAATCTTAAGTGAAGATAAGCTGAATTTTGACAATTGCATGCACCTTTAAAGCACACACAGCTTTTTAGATGTCGAACATTACCATCACCCCGGAAATGTCTCTCATGCCCTTTTCTCAGTCTTCAATTCCATGCGGCAACCTCTATAGAATAGTGTCCCTGCTCTAGAACTTTATATTAGTGAAATCATACAATATGTACATTTTCATGTAAAGCTTCTTTGACTCAGCCAATGTTTTTGAAATTCATCTATAGTGTTACCTACATCAATAGTTTCTTGCCTTTTTAGATTGGAGAGTAGTATTCCTTTGTATGAATATACAAGGGTTTGTTTTCCATCTAATTTAGTTACAAATTTTAGCTATTATTAATAACATAGCTATGGACAATACTGGTCATGTCTTTTTTCTTTTTAGACACATTTTTTATTATTCCTCTTTGGTAATTACTTAGGTTACAAGTTAAGTATAGGTTTAGTTGTTTTAAGAATTTAAACCCTTTTCCATGGTACTGTTTTTCAGTCCTACCCATTTGAAAAGTCCAGTTCTCCACATGCTATTAGTCTTTTTAACTTTAACCACTCTGTGAGTGTGTTGTGATTTTTCATTGTAGTCTTAATTTTAAGCTTCCTGATGACTATTTTGAGAATTTTAAATTTCTTCTTCTTTTTTTTTTTGCCATTCATATATCTCCCTTTCTGAAGAATTTCTTCAGATTTTTACACATGTAAAAATTGTATTATTTGTGTATTTGTTATTGAGTTGTAGTAGTTCTCTACATATTCTGGATACCTATCTTTTGTCACCTTTATCGAATATATGCATTGTAAATATATATCCTTCCAGTCTGTGGTTTGATTTTTCACTTTCTTATAACACCTTTTGATGAAGAGAAATTTTAAATCTTAATGAAGTTTAGCAATTTTCTAGGAGGTTACTGCTTTCTGTGTTGAATCTAAGAAATCTTTGTTTACCTCCAAGTCATGAAAATAGCCTCCTGTTTTCTTCTAAGCTTCACAGTTTTAGCATTTATGTTTGGATTGATGGTCCATCTCAAATTAATCTTTGTGTGCTTGAGTTAGGAGGTCAAGATTTATCTTTTTCTATTGCTATCTAGTTGTGCCCACACTATTTGTTGAAAAGACTTTTCGTTCTTCACATGATGTTTTTGTCAGTAATCCAACGATTACATAGGTGCAAGTCTACTTTTAGGTTCTCTGTCCAATTTCACTGATTTATTTGCTGATTTTCATGCCAGCTATCACTTCGTTTTCAGTTCTACAGTAAGTCAGGTAGTGTAAGTCATCCAGCATTTTCAAAATTGTTTGGAATAATCTAGATTTTTTGAACTTTCAGTGAAGTTTTACAATTAGCTTGCTAATTTCTACCAAAAATATACCTAGGTCTTGATTGGGATTTCATTGAATAAATGATCGACTTGGTTAGAGTTGACACTGACATTATAAAATATTGAGTCTTCCAACCTATAAACAAGTTATATGTCTCCATTTACTTAGGTCCTTTCGACTTTCCCACAGCAAATTTTTGTGATATTCAATGTAGACATGTTGCATTTATCTTGTCAAATGTGTTCCGATTGTATGTTGACATTATTGTAAATTTAATCATTTTATTAACTTCATTTTCAATTGTTTGATCTAATATATAAACATACAATTAACTTTTGTGGGTTAACTTTGCAGACTGTGTTCTTGCCCAAGGTAGGTATTATTTCTAATTATTTCCTTGTATATAATTTACAAATTTTTTATGAAAACAAACAATGAAGTCATTGGTCCACAAAAAGTTGTACTAATTCTCCTTTCTAGTTTTGATGTCTTTTACTTCTTTTTGTTGCAATGACTAAAACTTTCGGAGAAATATTGAATGAAAGTAGTGGCTTTTGTGCATTGATCCTGACTCGAAGGAAGTCATATTAAACATTTCACAATTAAGTATGATAATATCTGTAGTATTTTCAAAAGTTTCTTTGATTAATTTGAGGAATTTATTTTCTATCCTTAGTTTTTTGAGTGTTCTTATCATGAACGGTTTAAAAATTTTTAACTTTGAACATCTTTGAAATAATTATATGGTTATCTCTTTATCTACTAATATTTTTAATTAGATTGATGATTTTTGAATATTAAAGCAATTCTACTTTCATTTATTATTGAATACTATCTGATATTTTGTTAAGGATATTTTTTCCATCTATACTTATGAGAGGTATTGGTCTGTAATTTTTTTTTGTCTGTAACATCTTTGTCATGATTTAGTGTTAGTTATGTTGGCCTCATAAAATGAATGTTAATGTGTTCTTCCATCCTCTATTTTAAAAAATATTTGTATTACTTATTTCTTAAATGCTGCTGCTGATGCTGCTAAGTTGCTTCAGTCATGTCCAACTCTGTGCGACCCCATAGACAGCAGCCCACCAGGCTCCTCCTTCCCTGGGATCCTCCAAGCAAGAATACTGGAGTGGGTTGCCATTTCCATCTCCATATTTCTTAAATAATAGATTTAATCTGTCATAAGACAATCTGGGCCTGCAAATTTATTAGTGAGAGTGTACTTAAAAGAAATTTAATTTTCTACTCTAACAGATATAGGACTATATACACCTAGTATTTCAACCTTTGGTAAGTTTTATATTTAAAGGAATTTGAAACAGACAAATTTGTTGGCTAAAACTGTTAATGTTCCTTCATTTTACTTTAATGTCTAGAGAGTTTCTAGTGATAGTCAATTTTTTATACTCAAGATTGGTAATATTTTTTTCTTATTTCTCTTGACCAATCCTTCTAATCATTTGCCAATTTTATTAATTTTTTAGAACCAATTTTTGCCTTTGTCAGTTTTCTCCATTTTCTATACCATCGATATCTATGCTAGTCCTACTTCCTAGTATGCATTTAATTTACACATGTTTTCTAGCTTTTATAGGTGATAAATCAGACATTGGAGAGAAATATATATTTTTATTTTATAATATAAATATATAAGCTATTCTTATCCCTTTAGTTAGAACTGCTTCAATTTAATAACAAATATTGCTTTGATATATTTTCATTATTATTTACTTTGAATTATAGATGACAATCTGTTATTAAATGTACCCAGTTAATGCTTACTTTGGATATTGTATTTTTCAGTTTTGTAATTTCCACTTAGTTCTTGCATATATTTTCCATTTATATATTTAGATACATCCTTTGTTCATTCCTGTGAGCATATTTCCCTTCGTCTCTTGAACATATGCATGACAAAGTTTTTGCTTATTCCAAAAATTTTGTCTCTTTGACTTTAGTTTCTATTATTTTTTGTTCTTGACTATGGGTCCCCTTTCCCTGTTTCTTAACGCATCTAGTAATTTTTCATTGACTTCTAGACTTTGGGAATAATACATTTTAAAGATTCTAGATTCTGTATCTTCATCTGAAAATTGTTGGTTTTGTTCTAGCAGAAAATATGCTTGTCTAGACTGAATCTAAACTCTATTACCCCCTTAGTGCTTGAAAGTTCTGCTCACTTCTGTCAGCCTTTTATTTTTTTACCTTCTTCCTGGTCATTGGGAATACAAAATCAGCAATCAGCCAAAGTGTTTGGCAAAATTTTTGCTCAGATTTTAGTGCTCCCCCATCTATAGCAACCCACTTTCTGTGCTCCCACATTTAAAATCTTTCTTGCAACCTGAAATGTATCTTCTTACTTCCCAACATGTTAAGACCACATCTTTCTGCTGAAGTTCCAGATGCTCCACACCAGGAAGACTGGATAGTACTTTCAGATGAAAGGCTTATAAATATGTATTATCTCATCCAGTACAGTTCCTCTCTTTGAAAATTTAACATCTCTTTTCATTTTTTTCCTGCTTTTGGTGACTCTCCAAAGTCTTTAAATAGTTGTTTTTATATATATCATCCACAGTTTAGAATTATTAATTGTGATTGACTTGATCTACTACATGCTACTCTGTCATTACTGGAAGTGGAACGCAATGTCTGACTGACTTTTAAATTACAAACTTTAAGAATAATTTTTCACAAATACCTGAGTGCTCTGATCTCAATATTATCACTTGAATTTTATATGTTGTGTTAGTTTCTGCTGTACAGCAAAGTGAATCAATAATGCATATGCTTATATCCACTCTTTTTTAGGTTCTTTTCCCATAAAAGCTAATTACAGACTATTGAGTAGAATTCCCTGTGCTATACAATAGTTTATTATTAGTTATCTATTTACATGTAGTGGTGTGTATATGTCTATCCCAATTTCCCAATTTATCCCTCTCAACCCCTTTTCCCCTTGGTAACCACAACTTTTTTCCATACATCTGTGACTCTAGTTTTATTCTGTAAATAAGTTCATTTGTACCTTTTTTTTAGATTCCACATTTAAGCAATATCATATGATATCTGTATTCCTCTGTCTGACTTACTCCACTCAGTATGAGAGTATCTAGGTCCATCCATGCACTGCAAGTGGCATTATTTCATTCTTTTTTAATGGCTGAGCAATATTTCATTGTATATATGGACCACATCTTCTACGTCCTAACTTTTTTAAACAGTCAAGCTGGGAAATTGCTACATGTAAAAGAATGAAATTAGTACATTCTCTAATGCCACGCACAAAACTCAAAATGAATTAAAGACCTAAATGTAAGATCAGATTCTATAAAACTCTTAGAAAAAAAACAGACAGAACACCCTCTGACATAAATCACAGAAAGATCTTTTTTGATCCACATCTCACAGTAATGAAAATAAGAATAAACAAATCAGACCTAATCACACTTGAAAGCTTCTGCATAGCAAAAGAAATCATAAACAAAATGAAAAGACAACCAACAGAATGGGAGAAAATACTTGCAAATGAAGTGGCAAGCAAGGAATTGTTCTTGTTCTGTCACTAAGTGTCCAACTCTTTGCAAGGGGTACGGCAACGGCAGGCTCCTCTGTCCTTCACTATCTTCCAGAGTTTGCTCAAATTCACGTTCTCCTGAATAAAGAATTGATCTCCAAACTATACAAACAGCTCATGCAGCTCAACATCTAAAAGACAGTTTAATCAAAAAATGGGAGGAAGATCTAAACAGACATTTCTCCAAAGAAGACATACAGATGGCCAAAAAGCACATAAAAAGATGCTCAACAACACCAATTAAAAAAATCGAAATCAAAACTACAATGAGCTATCACCTCACAATGGTCAGAATGGCTATCATTAGCAAGTCTAGAAACAATAAATGCTGGAGAGGATATGGAGAAAAGGGAACCCTCCCACATTGTTGATGGGAATGTAAATTGGTATAGCCACTAAGGAGAACACCATGGAGGGTTTCTTAAAAAACTAAAAATAGAACTACCATATGATCCAGCAAATCCACTGCTGTGCATATATCCAAAGCAAACCATAATTTAAAAAGATACATGCTCCTCAACATTCATTGCAAAAATTCCAAGATTGCTTATTAACTGGAGAAAATAACAGCAAACTCTGCTGTTTAAGAATGTACACTCTTTTTTTAATATTAAAAATTTTAAAATGGAAGTATAATTAACTTGCATGCATGCTAATTCACTTCAGTCATGTCTGACTGAATTTAATTTCAGATATTGCAGAATTCCATGTTTAATGATTTTATTTTTATTTTTAATATACTGATGTATTATGGTGTTTACATAACAAGAATTATGACTTCCTGGGAGCCCACAACCTAAAAATACGAACAGTCCCTTAGGTAAGAATGAATAAATTTTCAATGGCTTTCTTTAACAATGCAGAAAATTTTGAGTTATAAAGTTATATCTCTACATGTTAGACAGTAGTTGAATTTTTTTGAAAGACCTATTTGGTTGTCTGCAGGAAAGTTTAGTAGTTGAACTAAATTTTTAGTGACTGAACTGAACATAGCAGTTTAATTTCAGCCCCCAATGATTTTTGCCATTTTTCTTTAGGCAGTCATATGTTTCTATATTGATTGTCAATGAGTCCACTTAGGACTTTGTGTCCTGATTTGTATTGCTAAAAAGAATTGAGCTTGCTAACAATTCTTGCAGAAAAATTAAATGTCTTTAGATCATATATAGCTACCAAGTTAGTAATGATGTCAAAGTAATTTACCAGAGACCTGGTGGATTTACTTACTTTAAGAATGGAAATTAAAAGAGTAGAGAATTGTTCAGTATACTTATACTTACCTATGTCCTGTTATTTGTACATATTATATGTGTGCATATGTTATATATACATATATATGTGTGTGTGTGCATGTATTCAATATACCTTCTACATTCTACTCTAGAGGAAGACATTTAATTTTTTTTTAGGCACCACAATTTTACTAACTCTCCTTCTTACTCTTTCTTTATAAACCAAGCTAATCTCCTTTGGATCCACAGTTGTGCTGGGAACCAAGTTACAATGTACTTTTATTTCTCTCTGGCCCCTCTCAACCCCTGGTTGTCACTTCTCTCATCCTTTCTCACTTACCAATATATTCCTATCCCTGTAAAATACAGACTAAAGGTTAACAACATCATTGTTTTGAGATTTAAGAGAATGCCCAACACTAAGCCAGGCTCTCAGGAGCATTCAAACTCTGATAGTTCCCCTACACTCTTTGACAAAATGCCTTCTCATCTGTCATGGGTTGAGGAACCAAGGAGCCTATAAACCAAGAACATGGTTTAAAGTCCATAGACCAAGCAAGGCCTGGCTGGTAAAGTGCATGGCTTTGTGACTGCTACTGCCAACTTCCAGCCTAAGTAAAGACTGAGTTGTTGTTGTTCAGTCACTCAGTCATGTTTGACTCTTTGTGACCCCATGAACTGCAGCATGCCAGGCTTCCCTGTGCTTCACCATCTCCCGGAGCTTGCTCAAACTCGTGTCCATTTTGTTGGTGATGCCATCCAACCATCTTGTCCTCTGTCATCCCCTTCTCCTCCTGTCTTCAATCTTTCCTAGCATCAGGGTCTTTTCTAAAGAGTTGGCTCTTAACATCAGGTGGTCAAAGGATTGGAACTTCAGCTTCAGCATCAGTCCTTCCAATGAATATTCAGGACTGATTTCCTTTAGGATGGACTGGTTGATCTCTTTGCTGTCCAAGGGACTCTCAACAGTCTTCTCCAACATGACAGTTCAAAAGCATCAGTTCTTCGGTGCACAGCCTTCTTTAATGTCCAACTCTCACATACATACACGCTACTGGAAAAACCATAGCTTTGACTAGACAGACTTTTATTGGCAAAGTAATGTCTCTGCTTTTCAATATGCTGTCTAGTTTTGTCAAGGAGCAAGCATCTCTTAGTTTCATGACTTCAATCACCATCTGCAGTGATTTTGGAACCCAAGAAAATAAAGTCTGTCACCATTTCCATTGTTTCCCCATCTATTTGACATGAAATAATGGGAACAGATGCCGTGAATTTAGTTTTCTGAATGTTGAGTTTTAAGCCAACTTTTTTATTCTCCTCTTTTACTTTCATCAAGAGGCTCTTCAGTTCTTCTTCACTTTCTGCCATAAGGGTGGTGTCATCTGCATATCTGAGGTTATCAATATTTCTCCCAGCAATCTTGATTCCAGCTTGTGCTTTCTCCAGCCCAGTGTTTCCTATGATGTACTCTGCATATAAGTTAAATAAGCAGGGTGACAATATACAGCCTTGACCGACTCCTTTCCCGATTTGGAACCAGTCTATTTTTCCATGTCCGGATCTGACTGTTGCTTCCTGACCTGCATACAGATTTCTCAGGAGGCAGATCAGGAGGTCTGGTATTCCCATCTCTTGAAGAATTTACCACAGTTTGTTGTGATGCACACAGTCAAAGGCTTTGGCATAGTCAGTAAAGCAAAAGTAGATATTTTTCTGGAACTCTCTTGATTTTCCTACCATCCAATGGATGTTGGCAATTTGGTCTCTGGTTCCTCTGCCTTTCCTAAATCCAGCTTGAACAGTTGGAAGTTCATGGTTCACATCCTGTTGAAGACTGGCTTGGAGAATTTTGAGCATTACTTTATAAGACTATGAGATGAGTGCAATTGTGTGGTAGTTTGAACATTTTTTGGCATTGCCTTACTTTGGGTTTGAAATGAAAACAGACCTTTTCCAATCCTGTGGCCACTGCTGAGTTTTGGCATACTGAGTGCAGCACTTTCACAGTATTATCTTTTAGGATTTGAAGTAGCTCAAATGGAATTCCATCACTTCCACTAGCTTTGTTCATAGTGATGCTTCCTAAGGCTCACTTGACTTCAGATTCGAGGATGTCTGGCCCCAGGTAAGTGATCACACCATCGTGGTTATCTGGGTCATTAACATATTTTTTATATAGTTCTTCTGTATATTCTTGCTACATCTTCTTAATATCTTCTGCTTCTGTTAGGTCCATACCATTTCTGTCCTTTATTGTGCCCAATCTGCATGAAATATTCCCTTGGTATCACTAATTTTCTTGAAGAGATCTCTAGTCTTTCCCATTCTGTTTTTTTCCCTCTATTTCTTTACATTGATCACTGAGGAAAGCTTTCTTATCTTTCTATGCTCTTCTTTGGAACTCTGCATTCTGATGGGTATATCTTTCCTTTTCTCCTTTGCCTTTTGCTTCTCTTCTTTTCTCAGCTATTTGTAAGGCCTCCTAAGATAACCATTTTACCTTTTTGCATTTCTTTTTCTTGGGGTTGCTCTTGATCATTGCCTCCTGTACCATGTCATGAACCTCCTCCCATAGTTCTTCAGGCACTCTGTCTATCAGATCTAATCCCTTGAATCTATTTGTCACTTCCACTGTATAATCGTAAGGGATTTGATTTAGGTCATACCTGAATTGTCTAGTGGTTTTCCCTACTTTCTTCAATTTAAGTCTGAATTTGGCAATAAGGATTTCATGATCTGAGCCATAGTCAGCTCCCTGTCATGTTTTTGCTGATGTATAGAGCTTCCCTATCTTTGCTGCAAAGAATATAATCAATCTGATTTCAATATTGACCATCTGGTGATGTCCATGTGTAGAGTCTTCTCTTATGTTGTTGGAAGAGGTTTATGTTTAGTAAATATTATTTAGCCTCCACGTGTTTTTGCGACTATTTTTGTAGTTAATTTCTAGTTCATACCACTGTGGTTGAAAAAAATTCTTGATATGATTTCAATATTCTTAAATTTATTGAAACATTTTTTTAGCCTAGCATGTGATCACATGTCACATGTGCTCTTAAAAGATATGTGTATTTGTTTCTTTGGGATGGTATTCCAGCTTGTGCTTCATTCAGGCCAGTGTTTCCTATGATGTAGTCTGCATATAAGTTAAATAAGCAGGGTGACAATTTACAGCCTTGAATACTCCTTTCCCGATTTGGAACCAGTCTGTTGTTCCATGTCCTGTTCTAACTGTTGCTTACTGACCTACATACAGATTTCTCAGGAGGCAGGTCAGGTTGTCTGGTATTCCCATCTCTTGAAGAATGTTCCAGAGTTTGTTGTGATCCACACAGTCAACGGTTTTGGAATAGTGAAGAAAGCAGAAGTAGATGTTTTTTCCTGGGACTCTCTTGCTTTTTCTATGATCCAACGGATGTTAGCAGTTTGATCTCTGGTTCCTCTGCCTTTTCTAAATCCAGCTTGACTAGCTGGAAGTTCACGGTTCATGTACTGTTGTGTGTCTTTTAAGTTCAGTTCAGTCATTCTGTCATGTCTGACTCTTTGCGACCCCATGGACTGCAGCACGCCAGGTTTCCCTGTCCATCAGCAGCTCCCAGAGTTTACTCAAAATCATGTCCATTGAGTCTTTGATGCCATCTAACCATATCATCCTCTGTTGTCCCCTTCTCCTCCTGCCTTCAATCTTTCCCAGCATCAGGGGCTTTTCAAATGAGTCACCTGTTTGCATCAGGTGGCCAAAGAGCTGACTTTAAAAGTCTTTAAATGTGTGTCTTTAAATGTCTTTTAATCTGAAGTGATAGTCTTTTAGGCAGCATTTATATCAGTATTGTTTTTATCCATTCAACTACTCTATGTCTTTTGACTGGAGCATTTAATCCATCTACACTTTTAGTAGTTATTGATAGGTGTGTACTTATTGGCATTCTGTTCATTGTTTGTTGTTGTTTTTATAGTTCTTTCTGTTTCTTTATTTCCTCTCTTCCCTTATGATTTGATAACCACCTTTAATGTTATGTTTGAATTTCTTTCTCTTTTTATGTATCTGTTATAGATGTTTGGTTTACTGGTATCTTGAGGTTCATATGGAAACATAAACATATATTAATTTTTTAAGCTGATAATCTCTTAAGTTTGAATGTTTCTAACAACCCTGCATTTTCACTCCCTCCCATAGTTAACGTTTTTGACATCACATTTTACATCTTCTTTTTTGTATATAACCACTAATTATCATGGATATTGATGATTTTTCTATATTTGTCTTTGAATCTTCCTACCAGCTTTATGGGATTCCCAGGTGGCACTAGAGGTAAAGAACCCACCTGCCTATGCAGGAGTTGTAAGAGATGTGGGTTCAATCCCTGAGTCAGGAAGATCCCCTGGAGGAGGGCATTGCAACTCACTCCAGTATTCTTGCCTGGAGAATCCCAGGGACAGAGTAGCCTGGCAGGCTATAGTCCATAGGGCCGCAAAGAGTTGAACATGACTAAAGCGACTTTGCAGGCATGAACTTAGCCTTAGTGGTTGCTCTATTAACTTTGCTGTATGTTTCCCTTTCAAGTCTTTTCTATCGTAATTTTCATATTTATAGTTATGATCTGTTTTTTTCCGCTCACAGGAATCTCTGCAGCATTTCTTGGAAAGCCAAGTTAGTGGTGCTAAGCTCTTAGCTTTTGCTTGTTTGTAAAACCCTTTATCATCTGTTCCAATTTGAATCAGAGCCTTGGTGCATAGAGTATTCTTGGTTCCAGGTTTTTTCCTTTCATTACTTTGAACATATTGTGCCATGCCTTCTGGTTTTCAAAGTTTCTGTTAAAAAGTCACCTGTTAGCTTTATGGGAGTTTCTTTAATGTATAATTGTTGCTTTTTTCTTTCTGCTTTTAACATTCTTTTTATCTTCAATTATTACTATTTTAATTATAGTGTATCTTGCTGTGGATCTCTTTGGGTTAATCTTGTTTGAGACTCTCTTTCTCCCTGAACCTGAATTTTTGTCTCCTTTTCCAGGCTAGCTGAAGTTTTTAGCTATTAGTTCTTTACATAAGGTATCTTCCTCTTTCTCTCTCATCTCCTTTTTGGGTCCCTACAATGAAAATGTTAATATTCTTTGCCATTGTGTCAGATGTCTCTTAAATTGTTCTCATTTTTTAAAATTCTTTCTTCTTTTCCTTTTCAGCTTGGCTGATTTCCAGTTCACCGATCCATTCCTCTGTATCATCTAATCTACTACTGTTTCCTTCCAGTGTGTTTTTAATTTCATTTATTGTACTCTTTAGCACTGTTTGGTTCTTTATATTTACTCTTTGTTAAATGTTCTCTGTGTCCATCCATTTTTCTGTGGAGCTTGTTGAGCATCTTTATGATCATTACTTTAAACTTTTTATTGAGTAGATTGCTTATCTCCACTTCATCTAGTTCTTTGTCTGAGGTTCTGTCTTATTCTTTCATTTGGACTATAGTCCACTAAATGTTCAATTATCTAATTCTTTGTTTTTATTTCTAGGTAGACCAGTTACATTTTCTGATCTTGAGAAGTGGCTTTATGTAGGAGTTGTCCTATGTGACCCAGAGACACACTCTTATCTGGTCACCAGATTTATATGCTGTGGTGATAGCCCATATGTAGGCTTTATGTGCCTTTCTGTTTACCATATTTATAACCCAATAAAGATTAATTTTCAACTTTACTTGTTTCAAAAGTACTTGTTGATTGAAAATTTCAAAGTATAACCTCTTTTAGAAAAATATTGACAATAATGATATTTGAGAAACATTGGCAATTAAAATTATATCAGATCTTTAATATTAGTAAAGTAACAAAACATAACTGTACTTTTATCTATGTATATATGTATCTATATATATCTACCTATGTATTTATCTATCTATGTATCTATCATCTATCTGTCATCTAGCCAGCATCTATCTATCTATTGTTCTGTCATGTCTTGTAGTTCACAAAGTAATTTTTTGCTTATATTATCTCATTTACTCCAACGCCAACACTATGAGATAGATAGTATTATTACTGTTTTTATAAATTAGGAAACAGATGTTTGAGGCCAGGATCAACTCACTTTGCTAGAGAGTAGGGGAGCTAGGACCCAAGGCCACATCTTTTGATATCTAACCTCAAATATTTTTAACATTAACATGATTCATCTATTTCTTTTTGTTCTTTGCATTAAGGAATAATGAATAAACAAAAGAACTGCTTATATTTTATGTCAAATTTGATGTTTTAATATTCATACACATTTATAAAATGTACGTGATGATTAAGATAATGAACACAGTTATCATCCCCAAAATTTTTCTTAGAATTCTTAGTAATTCCCTCCTGCTTGTTCTTTCTCACATCCCCATCCCCAAGCAACCACTAATTTTCTTTCTTTGACTATAGATTATTTTACATTTTTTAGAGTTTTACATAAATGGAATCATATGTATGTATTACTTATTTTATGGTTTCTTTAATTCAGCATACTTATCTTGAAATTCATCAGTGTTTTTTCTTGTGTCAGTATGTTATTCCTTTTTATTGCTGGAAAATATTCTATATACAACAAGGCTGTATATTGTAACCCTGTTTATTTAACATATATGCAGAGTACATCATGTGAAATGCCAGGCTGGATGAGTTACAAGTCAGAATCAGATTGATGGGAGAAATATCAACAAGCTCAGGTACGCAGATGGTACCACTCTGATGACAGAAAGCAAAGAGAAACTAAAGAGCCCCTTGATGAGGGTGAAAGAGAAGACTGAAATAGCTGGCTTAAAACTCAATATTAAAAAAAAAACTAGAATCAGGGCATCCAGTCCCATCAGTTCATGGCAAATACAAGAGGAAAAACTGGAAGCAGTGACAGATTCTCTCATCCTGGGCTCTAAAATCATTGCAGATGGTGACTGCAGCTATGAAAGAAGAAGGTGCTTGCTTCTTGGAAGGAAATTTGTGAGAAACCTAGACAGTGTATTAAAAAGCAGAGACATCAGTTTGCCAACAAAGGTCCAAACGGTCAAGGGTATGGTCTTTTCAGTAGGCATGTACAGGTGTGAGAACTGGACCATAAGGAAGGCAGAGCTCTGAAGAATTGATGCTTTGCTGGAGAAAACTCTTGAGAGTCCCTTGGACATCAGGGAGATCAAACCAGTCAATCCTAAAGGCAATTAACCCTGAATACTCATTGGAAGGACTTATGCTGAAGCTGAAGCTCCAATACTTTGGCCACCTGATGCAAACAGCCGACTCATTGGAAAAGACTCAATGCTGGGAAAGATTGAGGAAAATTTTTGACCATTATCTTTTTTAATATTTTTATGTTCTGACCTTCTCTTCAAGGATAGTACTTACATGATGTTAGACTGCAATAAGTTTCCCCACAACTCACTGAGTTTTTGAAAATTCTTTTTCATTCATGTGCTTTATTTTTTATAATTTTTACTTCTGTCTTCAAGTGCAGCAATCTTTTTCTTTGCAAATGATTAATCTGCTACTATTCCCATCCACTGCATTTTTCCATTCAGACATAGTAGTTTTCATCTCTAGAAATTTGAACTTGTCATTTTTATATTTTCCATGTGACTATTTAAGTTCTTAAACATATGTAATACAATTATAAGAACCACTTAATGTCTCTGTCTGCAAACCCTAATATCTGTGTCAGTTCTTGTTTACTTTAATTGATTGATTTTTCTCTTCTTCATGTTTCATATCTTATTTCTTTGCATTTTGCTGATTTTGAATGGATGCCTAGGATTGTGAGCTTTGCTCTGGGATGCAGTTCATTACTTGGAAACACGTTGATTCTTTTTGGTCTTTCTTTTAAGAAGTGTTAAGTAGGATAAGAACAGTGATTAATGTAGCATAATTATTCCACTACTACTGAGGCAAGACCATTCTGGTACTGTACCTAATACCCTATAAATTATGTACTAGGTATAAAAATTATAGTCTGGTTGGTAGGAAAAGGCATCATTTTCTTGTATGAGGTTCAGCACTGTAACTTCTAAGTATTTTGCGGTTTTTTCACCCACTAATCTGTGTAGATTTAGAATATACATGAGTTTATTAATACTCTGCTGTAGGTTCAAAAGGGCCGCATTGAGACATCTACAGTTCTCTCTCTTTTTTTTTAAGAGTCCTCTTTCTATGCAGATGCTCCTCTGCAGTACTCTGTCCTGCTTATTCCAGCTAATTTGATCTCTCTGAACCATCAGGTCAAACTTCTCAACTCTGATCAGGCTCTGTCTAGGTCTCCCTTCTCCTTATTGCAGCTTAGAAACTATCTCAAGGTAATAAGCTAAGGAATTTGTAGGACTCACCTCATTTTTTCCCAGTCTTGTCCTTACTAGCCTGGTATTTAATACTTGACTCATTGTTCCCTATATTTTGTTTAGTTTTGAGTTATTTTAGACAGAGAGGTAGATTCAGTCCCAAATACTTTGTCTTATCCAGAAACAATAGTCTCTTACCTTTCTATTGCTTACTTTTTGCCAACTCAGAATCAGGTGTATATATATAAGTATGCACCTTTTTTGTCTTTTGCTAATTTGTATACTCACA
This sequence comes from Giraffa tippelskirchi, assembly GCF_054371585.1. NCBI lineage: Eukaryota > Metazoa > Chordata > Mammalia > Artiodactyla > Giraffidae > Giraffa > Giraffa tippelskirchi. The sequence goes on along the minus strand of NC_137285.1, from coordinate 85,024,032 downwards.
ACATAACTTTCTATCTGTAAACTTTATATATGTTGGAGCAAGAACAACTATGTTCTCTCTGATGCAGCAATCCCACTGTCTAACACAATTACTAGCAGACAATATTCACTCTATAAATGATAGGCTGAATAAATTAACAAATGGTAAGCCCCAGCTGTATCTGGGAAAAGAGATACAAATAACAAGTTTATGTAATACATACTAGCTTGAAAATTCCTTTCATACAATAAAATTGAGATAACTGTGAAAACAGGGAATATGAAAAGGAAATGCAAGAAAGACTTGCAGGGGTCCAAGGGGAAGTGAGCAGTATTCTAGATCACATTCATTTACTACTTACTATTTAAAGCAGCCTAATTCCACACTATTTTTCTCTTAATTTCATGTTCCTCCAAAAGATTACTTTAAGATATCATTAGTTTAGGAGCATTTCCTATTTTAAATGCTGTATTTATTACTTAAACGTTAATTTTCTGTGGCTGCAAACTGAGGCCATATTTAAAGATAAATCTTAGGAGCAAAATCGCATTACCAAAATAATAGCTGTACACCTGAAGGCTTGTGGTCTATGTTTTATTTTTCTCAATTAATATAGCAGTGTTCCCAGAAAACAAAATGAAACAAACCACAAAAATCGTTGTCTTTTTGAAGTTAATTCTTCCATGAAAACTATGATGGGTCAGGACACCCTTGTGTATTTTTAAACCTGCCCATCTTGATGTATGTCTAATATTTTCTCCTGCTTTAATTCTGTAAACATTCTATCCTCAGTTAGTGCTTATTTTGATGCAATCAAATCCATGGCACACCTGTCTCTGAGGATGAGAAGAGAGTGAGTCATTTGCGAGGAGGACGGTCACATTAACTCTTTGACAACATAAAGGATAATTTATAAAATTGTGTTTCTGAGGACATAACACAATGCCCTCATGGCTGAAAAGAACTCATGGATATCCTGAAAGAGGTCATCTCCTCATTCTCACTAAAGGGGTTGCAGGACCATTAAATGCCAAATTAAACTCTAGAGTTAGTGCTCTAGACTTCAGTAAAATAGTTGTAAGTAGTTGCAATGAATCATCATGAGAACTATCATTCAGAATGTTTATTGTCAGACTGCTTCTTTATGGCTGCAAATCAGCCTGGTTGAACATGTTTGAACCTTGCTGTTCCACTTCATGTTTGGAAATACACTTTAATCTTTAGTTTAGATCTCATCTGTTTTAAGGACACAAATTCTGAGGAATAACCAAACCAATATGGAGTTGTGGCCTTCCATTTTCACTGAAAACAGCACCTTCATTTTGTCACTGAGTTCTTTCCCTAGCTATGCACTGAAAAGGGAGAAAAGCAAAAAAAAAAAAAAAGGCAAAAGTCAGCCTGCTTATGGACCAGGGCAAAGAGAACACTGTGGCAGGATGCTATTTCATAATGATAAGGAAAGAGCAATTTGCTCATCTAGGTGAGTGCTTTATCCTCTCGGGGAGCGTGACCTGAAGAACGTAAATCGCTTTTTCCTGGTACCAGTTGGTATCCAAGAGGAGGTAATTTACCTCGTAATGTCAAGACACCCTGCTGCCATGAAAGTGGTTGTATCCTTAGCTGGCTACAAGGAGAGTGCTTGGCTCACAGGCAAGCTGATTGGTCCCTTCATATATCACCCAATCCAAGACTGAGATGTTTCAGAGCATAAGAGCAAGTGTACAAATGAATAGATGCTTTTTTAAGGGGTAGCTAAAAGTTGGTTTTTTTTTTTTTTACCCCTCCAGCAATTGCAATTCAACTGCACTCTTCCCTTGGAAACAAAGTTGTTTACTGTGTCTGTTTTTTCATTCTGGTGAAGAGGACAAGTAAGCATTCCTCACTGGTCCATAGGAGTGCAGTTCAGTCTCACACAGGCTTCACAGCAGGATGCTGTGGAGATGACTTCCTCTGCTTGCTGTTCTGAGACCCCACATGTGGAAAAAGGAGGGTTGTTCAGTTGAAGACCCTGAGATAATTTTGCCTTTTTAGAAAGAGTTATGCAACTCATTATAAAGTGACTGATAACAAGAGAACATCTTATAAGCAGAGCATTATTTGAACTCTTTCTTTATGACTAAGAATGTAAATTATTGCTGGGCTGGGGTTTATTACTCTTGCTACATTGTGTGAGACAGAGGTTTAAGGAGAATAACATTGAGTATTAATATTCATATTAAGATACCTTTAAAGAACTAATCACACTGTACAAAGTCACTCAAACTGAGCGTCTAAAGCTCAGCTTTGGCACATCTGTCTTTCATAAACTGACAAGACTAAACTGCCATTTTGTTTCAAGGTAGATATGAAACTCTAGGATTGCATACATGGATGGAATGTTGGGAGTATTGTTTCTTCATTCATTCATTTATTCATTTTCTAAATGTTTATTGGGAGCCTACTGTAGACTATTTACTATGATAAATGATGTGATTAGAACATAAGCAATACAAACATAATCTTAATGCTAACACCCTAGGGCTTCTAGTTCAGCTAGGTACATGGGCATTAGGGAGGAAACCATGCAAATGCTTAAAATTGTGATAAATCCAACAAAGAAAAAGTAGAGAGTGCTTTAAAATTTGTATTTGGGGAATTTAATTTAGTCTGGAAGTTGGGCGTCATAAATACCTCCCTTTTTAAACTGGGTAATAACAATGATAAGGTCAGAGTTAGAAATTCCTGGTAGAGAGGTTTAATTGGGCATAGAGCCAAAGGAGGAACAACCTTGAAGTAGCTAGAAATTAAAGGAGAGAATATGATAGAGAAAAAAAAATACAGGAAGAATAACTGAAGATAAGATTTACTGATTTTTTTCCTTTAATAAACATTTGTATAACATTTATTCAGTGCTGGCCAGGGACATCTATGAGTGCTTTGAAAGTGAAAGTGAAAGTCGCTCAGTCATGTTCAACTCTCTGTGACCCCATGGACTAAACAGACCATGGAATTCTCCAGGCCAGAATACTGGAGTGGGTAGCCTTTCCCTTCTCCAGGGGATCTTCCCAACCAGGTCTTCCCAACCAGGTCTCCCGCATTGTGGGTGGATTCTTTACCAGCTAAGCCACCAGGGATGCCCTAAGTGCTTTATAAATATGTGTTCATTTAACCCTTATAATAATAATTTTATGACATATGTACAATTATTATCCCCATTTTATAGATGTGGAAAGTCAGGCAATGTTTTACAATGAAATTAGGGAATATATCATTGAGGAGCTGAAAAACCATGCAAAGTATTAAAATTTCTGTCCTAATAGTAATAAAAATTTATAGAATGGTTTTAAGCAGAGGAATGTCTTCATCAAAATTTTAATTTTAACTAGATACCTCTGATCAATGCCTGAAGAGAAACTGAGGGGCAAAGAGTCTAGAAAGAATGGATAAGAAAATAGGTCACAGGGCTACTGCAGGACCTCTGGAGAGAGATGAAAGTGCTAAGGTGCTGGCAATGCAAAGAGATGGATGGATTCAAGAAATATTCCAGAAATAGAAGGGATAGGAATTGGAGACAGATTGTGATAGTGGGAGGGAAACATCAGGGATGATTTTTCTGGTTTCTGTCATAAATAGATACAGGACCATTTATTAGGTTAGGGAACACAGGCAAAAACAAACAAACATGTTTGGTTAGTGCAGGTAGAGAAGAACCTTAAATTTTGTTTCAGCTATAATGAGTTTGAATTTTCTAGCATAGATTTATATGGACATGTAGAGAAAATATTTTGTCTTAAGAAAATGAAGCTCAGAAGCAAGATCTGATAAACATATATTAATTTGAAAGTTATGTGACATTTATTTATAAGTTTTTCATTTTTCTGGTTTCTTAATGTAGATACAAAGAAGTATTAGACAATATTTAAGAAGTACCAATGGAGAAGGAAATGGCAACCCACTCCAGTATTCTTGCCTAGAGAATCCTGTGGACGGAGGAGCCTGGTGGGCTGCTGTCCACAGGGTTGGACAGAGTCAAACACAGCTGAAGTGACTTAGCATGCAGACATGCATTGGAGAAGGAAATGGCAACGCACTCCAGTATTCTTGCCTGGAGAATCCCAGGGATGGAGGAGCCTGGTGGGCTGCCATCTATGTCACACAGAGTCGAACACAACTGAAGTGACTTAGCAGCAGCAGCAGCAGCAGCAGCAAGAAGTACCAATGTAATGATATAGTCCAGAAAAGTAGTAGGAATTTTTAGACCACAGAAATATTATGCAGATGATAGCATTGAGGATATTTGTATTACTTCTATATCACCTCTCTACTGGTTAAGAAGAAAATATATAGGAGCAAATGAGACTGGAAAGAGGCGAGGTGATGACCAAAAGATTCTTAGTCATCATGTCTCTTTTTTAATAGCAGAAATTGTTGGCAACTTATATTCTGACTTCCAAATATTATAACAAGATTGTAAAAAACCTTCATTTAATTATTATCTTAAACCTCTGGGGAACACAATCCCTAATATAATTCATCAAACTCCCACTAAAAGCTTTCTCCTAAAACCAAAATTTTGAGAAGAGTAATGTGTTATTCACCATGTACATTTGCAATATGTGTAATTGTGAGGCATGCTTTCACTGGGCCAGATTCCATACTGAAGAGCAGTTTAGGTCCTTTTATCCACCAAGCCAAGGTATGAAATGGAGAATCAAGTAGATGGATCTGTATAAAAAGTAATTCCACCTAAATCTGCTTTGTGATAAGCTGTTCTCTTTCAATTTATGGCATCTAATAGCACTGACTGAGAAATGAGCAAAAACTTTGGAAGCTACTGTTCTTTAAATCCTACAATCGACTTGCTTTATAACCTCTATTCAGTTTTTCCCTCCCATTTTCCTATATCTTTCATTAATTTTGGCTCTTCCTGTATCTTCCTTCAAGCTTCCTTTTTATTTTCTCCTCCTAGTCCACTAATGGCTGACATTTTATTGGTATTAAACCTGAAGAAATCTGTGTATTAAAACAGGTATGTGTACATGTATATGTATATCTGTATTTATGACTGTATCACAATTTTATTTATTAAAAAAATAAAGACAAACTATCTTTCCTTTTATTTAATGAGTTCTATTCTTCTAATCAGGTGCTACTAGTGGTAAAGAACCCACCTGCCAACGCAGAAGACATTAGAGACACGGGTTCAATTCCTGGGTTGGGAAGATCCCTTGGAGGAGGGATGGCAACCCACTCCAGTATTCTTGCCTGAAGAATCCCTGTGGACAGAGGAGCCTGATAAGCTATAGTTTATAGGGTCGCAAAGAGTCAGACATGATTGAAGAGACTTAGCATGCATGCATTCTTCTAGTCAACATGGAATCTGAGGGAAGATTCTCAGGGTCTTAAATATGTGCTCTGTGAATTGGACAGAGGGCTATGTAAGAAGTCAATTATACTCTTGACTCCATCAGGTAAATTTGGGGCCTTTGTTTCCTCAGGAGTTTGGTCGAGAAGATCTTCAAAGTTCTTTCTAAATCTAACATTCTATGATTCTTTTGCTAAGTAAAGTACTGGTTTGTGATATAAGTAAACTAAGAAAATCAGTTTCCATTGGTGGAAGGATGAGCCTTAGAAGAGAGGAGGCCTAACCATTCTTCTGAAAGTTAGGACAGATTTGGAAGTGAGAGTTCCAGGTAGAAAAAGAAGGACCTCTAACACTCTGTCATCCAGTCCCATCACTACATGGCAAATAGATGGGGAAAAAGTGGAAACAGTGGCAGATTTTATTTTCTTGGCTCCAAAATCACTGCAGATGGTGACTACAGTCAGGAAATTGAAAGATGTTTGCTCCTTGGAAGAAATCCTATAACAAACCTAGACAGTGTATTAAAAATCAAAGACATAACTTTGCCCACAAACATCCTTCTAGTCAAAGCTATGGTTTTTCCCATAGTCATGTATGGATATGAGAGTTGGACCATAAAGAAGGCTGAGCACTAAAGAATTAATGCTTTCGAATTGTGATGCTGGAGAGGACTCTTGAGAGTCCCTTGGACTTCAAGGAGATCAGACTAGTCAATCTTAATGGAAATCAACCCTGAGTACTCTTTGGAAGGACTGATTCTGAAGCTGCAATACCTTGGCCACCTGATGCAAAGAGCTCTTTGAAGTTTCACCAGTATTTTCTAAGTTACTTCTTTCCTCTTACTAAACTGTGAGCTCCTTCAGAGTTGGGGCTATGTCATCTTCGTTTTTGATCCCCAGATTCTCTTAGTGGCTGATACATAATATACTCTCAATACACATTTGTGAAGAGGGACTGGGCGAGGCCCAGAGGGCCCGGGAGGCCAGCCGAGCCTGCACCTAGAACCTGCAGTCTACAAAACACTCCCCGCCTCTCTTTGCCCCCTCAGACCCGGGTCCAAGAGGTCTCTAGAGGCGGGCGGGGAGCCCTCTCCAGGCGGAGCCGGTCCTACGCGTGGCGCGGGCTCGAGGGCGTCCCCGACGCTCCAGTCAGCACCTGGCTGCTCAGCCGTGACCGTGGTCTCCACAGGGCCCGGAGGCCCCACAGGGCCGTCTCACCGGCCCCAACACCACGCCATGGCGCTGGCCTCCGGCCGCCTTGATAAGAGCCGTCTTTCTCACTGGCCTCGCACCAGCACAGCCCCCTGGCCGGTGACTCGGCTGGGTCTTCTTTCCTGCGGCCCTTGTCTCTCAAGAGCCGTCACTTTACAGTCTCCCTGGGCCATGGGGGGAGGGGGGAGGTGACCCCTGGGCCGTGGGGGGAGGGGGGTGGTGGCCCCTGGGCCGTGGGGGGAGGGGGGAGGTGGCCCCTAGGCCGTGGGGGGGAGGGTGGTGGTGGCCCCTGGGCTGTGGGGGGAGGGGGGAGGTGACCCCTGGGCCATGGGGGGAGGGGGAGGTGGCCCCTGGGCCGTGGGGGAGGGGTGCAGGTGACCCCTGGGCCATGGGGGAGGGGATGGTAGTCAGTGCTCAGCACCTGTTGGCGCAGGGCCCCACGGCCCACGCTGGTCCCTTGATTTGGGGCCTTTGTCCTGCCCTTCCTTCCTTAGGGAATGTTGTATGGAGTGGAGTTGGGGGGGCGGGGTAGTCTCAACAAGTGAGAAGACACTTATTACCTGAAGGCGTTGTGACAAGACCAGAAGAACTGGAACTTAGAATTTTTAATGGAAACGCAAAAGATTTGGAGATCAGAAAAGCACAAAGAGGGGCAGACCCATGCCCCCATGTTAAGAAATGACAAACAGAATGACAATTACCTCTCCATGGATGATTTATCTCTATCAAGGGCTTTATAACTGAAAAGAGTAAAACAATCACATTAAATGGCGACCCAAAATAAGAATACTTCACTTATTTAAAGGTCTTCGGAAAAGACTTGAGATTGAAGTGCTTGAAGAATCACAGAAAGCAGAGGTGCCAGACTTCTGGATATGGGAAAATACTAAGCAATTACTGGGAAGAAATGAGTGCTAGACATTATGATCTAGATATCAAACTGGACAATTCTCAGGAGAATTTTAGGATGAATATCAGGCAAAGTCAGACTAACTAGGTTGCATGTTGACTTTACCGCTTTCCAGCTGTATGGCTTGTATCAAGTTATATCACCTCTATGTGCCTCAGTTTCCTGTCTTAGTTACCTAATCTTACCTGTGAAGATTACTAAGTGATCTATGAGACTAGCTATTATTATTGTTATTATTATTATTCATAGTCCTTAAAAGTGAAGAGATATCTCCAATACGAATAAATCATACTTTGCAAACCCACTTTGAATCTTTTGAAAAAAGTTTTTAGATTGCTTACTGAAAGGCATTTCATAGATATATTTGAATGATAGTAAATCCCCTTGATAGGCTTTCCTGATAGCTCAGTTGGTAAAGAATCCGCCTGCAATGCAGAAGACCCTGGTTTGATTCCTGGATCAGGAAGATCCCCTGGAGAAGGAATAGGCTACCCACACCAGTATTTTTGGGCTTCGCTTCTGGCTCAGCTGGTAAAGAATCTGCCTGCAATGTGGGAGACCTGGGTTCATCCCCTGGGTTGGGAAGATCCCCTGGAGAAAGGAAAGGCTACCTATTCCAGTATTCTGGCCTGGAGAATTCTATGGACTGTATAGTCCATGGGATCGCAAAGAGTCAGACACAACTGAGTGACTTTCACTAAAGCCCCTTGAAAAATCATACTGCTCTTCTCAACAGACTTGAAGTGAAGAATCTGTCCGCAGTGCAGGAGACCCAGGTTCGATGCCTGGGTCAGGAAGATCCCCTGGAGAAGGGAATGGCAACTCACTCCAGTATTCTTGCCTGGAGAATTCCATGAACAGAGGAACCTGGCAGGCCCCAGTCCATGGGGTCACAAAGAGTTGGATACAACTAAGCGACTAACACAAACACACACACACACTTTAACAGACTTGTGAACACAGTGGTGGATGAAGAGGGTGGGATGATTTGAGAGAGGAGCATTGAAACATATACATTACCATATGTAAGATAGACAGCCAATGGGAATTTGCTGTAAGGTACAGGGACCCAGACCTGGTGCTCTGTGAAAGCCAAGAAGAATGGGGAGATGTGGGAGGAAAGGAGGTTCAAGAGGAAGGAGAGTTATATATACTTATGGCTGATTCATGGTGATGTGTGAGAATCAATACAATTATAAGGTAATTATCCTCCAATTAAGAATAAAATTTAAAAAGTGATAATGATGACATCCATTTGTGAGAGATGTTTAACTAGGAGAGTATTATATTAAGGGGGCAAATTAGTTAGTACACTTTCTATCTGTAAAGTTGGATAGAATACCTTATAAACAGTTTTATAATAAAATTAACTTTCAAAGTTGTTAGGAACCCCAAAACACCTTTCAGCCCAAGTGTTCTTACCACAACCAAAAAAAAAAATGAAGGTAAGAAGATGCAATGAATTGCCCAAAGGCACACAGCTAGCCTATAGTATAGCTAAGATTCGGACATTGTTTTGGTGCTAAGTGTGTTTCAGTCTACCGTCTGGTAGAGGAAAGTTAAAGTATAGATTATATTTGTTTCTATCTCTGGAGGACTATTTCCTTCCTACTCAGTAATACAAAATCAAGGTGCTGTTAATGTCCATTGACTCACCATAGTGGAAAAGTAGTGAGGTTATTTGTTCTTATTCCAAGAACTGTCTCATTCATCTGCCCAGCTGAAATGTGACCTGGATTTCAATGGTACTCACTAAAAGACTTTGGCAATTTTCTTGAAGCTATTAATATATATATAGAAATTTAAGATTTAGGGCATGTTTGTGGATCAAGTGTATTTCCCAGACTAACAAAAAGCACAAGACTGCCTGGGCTATGAGTTCAAACTTGTGGTCAGATTTTTTCAATTTAAATGCCTGTAAGTTATGCAAGTTTTCTTTGATCTAACAGAGACTGCAGCACTCCCTGTCTTTCTGTCTCTTGAAGTCATTTGAGTCGTGATCTCTTTCATAGAACTCCAGAAGTGTTCCACAAGGGTATGTCTTCAGACACCCTCCTTCAGTTGCAATACTTATTAATTTAAACTCTTTGTATCAGTTTTCCTATTCTAACCCATTATTCCCAGAAAGTCTCATTCCCTTTCACACAATGTGCAACTTCTTTTATGTATGAGGTTCTGAAAACTTCATGACTTCCAACAACTACAGAATGTAAATGTTTCTGAGGATAAAAGTGGGGTCTTGTCTCAGTGCTTATTATTTTGCAGAAGAATAAGAAGTTCTGCAGATAGTAGAGAGGGACATAAAGTTGTGTAATGGCTTCAACTCAGGTCTATGACTGTACTTTTTCTTCAATATTTATTAATAAAATCATACACACTTTGCCATAATACAGATTATTTCCCTTCTGAACTTCTCATTGATTCTATATGAGGCACTCATATTTTTTAAATTAGTATAATGTTGACAACCCTTCTTGGGTTAAAATAATCCTGTTTTGTTTTGGTTTTAGTGTTAAGAATACATTAGGACTTCCCTGGTGGTCCAGGAGTTAAAACTCCATGTTTTCACTACAGGTGGTGTGAGTTTGATCCCTAGTCATGGAAATAAGATGAAACAGCAAAAAAAAAAAAAAAATTAACCTTTTCACTACATTGGGTATATTTGTAAATTTCCATACATTAACAGCCAATGAATACCCCTGGGCCCAAGCTGCTTTTTTTCTAATCCTAAATTTAGCTCTGGATTACAGAAAATGATGAAAGAATTTTTGGCTCAACCACCACTCCACTATACTGACATTTAAAAAGAATACTGAATGCCGATTGTGCTTTGGCATTTATCTCTGCATTCCCAGTGTCTAAGATAGCGCTCCTGCCCTAGAGAGACGACAACATTTCTGTGGTTTTAGATTGATGAAATCCAATGAAGACGGTCAACAAGAGCTGAAAGATGCTGGGAAAGGAAGCCTCATGAATCAACTGAGGATTTCTGTGGGTTCTGTGGCAGTTGGATGCATAGGGAAGGTGCTCTAGATGATGAGAACAACATACATGGAAGCATGATGATGTAACTGGCAGTGGAAGAGGAGTGTAAATTGATACTAGAGGAAGTTAAGCACAGTATTAAAAATTAGCGATGAAAGAGGTAGATAAGAAAGTTAGATTCAGAAGTTTACTTTTAAATAATTTACATGGCACTAGATTGTGCTTCAGGAAACAGCTCATTTTCTTATTGAATGTTTTCTATCTTCAATTTCCTAAACTCTTTGCTAGCATCTTGGAATAAAGAGGTAAATGAGATGTAGTCCATTCTATTAAGCAGTTTGCCATCTGATGATCTTAATTCACATTCTTTCCAAATGTCGTACTGAGGACCTTCCATTCCCATTCACAGCCCTACTTTGGAAAGGTGCTGGGAAAGCACTTGGAGAAGGCCAGCTGAGGGGCAGACTGCAAATGCCCACCTGGTGAGAAAAATTGTCCCCAGCCTAAATCATGTCCAAGGCTATGCTAAGGATCATAAGAAACAAGACCATCCAGCATATCTTCTATTTTGTTAGTATTTGCATATTCACTCATTTTTATTTAAAAGGGCAGCTTTATTGTGTGTCAGGTATTTTGCCAGATTCTGGAAATTCAGAAATGATTGAGACAGACTCATCCCATATCTTTCTTGAGTTTATAATATATGATGCCTGGACGATGTTCTAGAGTGTTACAACAATACTTGAGGGACACACACACACATTACATAGATTTAGGAGAACAGGGTAGAGAGGCATCTGGGAGGGTTCCTGAAGGAAAGTCAGCTGAGGATAAATCAGAGTTTTTCTAGACACACACACAAAATAAGGTGAAAATTGTCCTAAACTTAGGGAACAGCATGTAGGAAGATCTGAAGAGAAGGTAAGGTAAATTTTTTATGAAAATCAGAGTTCATTACAACATGAACAATCTGGTTCTCTTGCTTTTCTCCTCAAGGTCATCTCATGAAAGAATATATTCAAAAGAAACAGAATGTCAGTATCAAAAAGCTTGGAATTACAGAAAGTCACTTAGCATATAGCAAGATCCTTAAAAGTCCTTTTTAGACACTGTTTCTGTTTGAGTCCCTTAAAAGCAGAAATACAGAACCTGAGGCAGAGATTAGGGTTCATGTGATCTATTCAGGGTGAATTCTTCAAGAAGCACCAATAAAAGAAAGCAGGATAAAAAGAGAGATAGAACTAAACAAAGATACAGATGAGATCTAGCCTTGGCCTGATCTACTGAGAGAAGGCTATGTAGAATAAGCCATGCAGGATTGCGTCCCCACTCCCCAGAAAAACAGACTTTTTTTCTTTTTTGTACCTATAACACCAATCATTGGCACAGGTATATGGTTGGGAGCATAACGTTTTTATTCTGTTATATTGGGAGCATAAAATTTCTATTCTGTTATACTGGGAGCATAAAGTTTTTATTCTATTATACGTGTGTGTATATATATATATACACATATATATATACATATATAATAATATAACATATATAATAAAATATACATGTAGTATAACATTTAATATATTATATCTTCTAGAAAATTGGAGATACCAGGGGAACATTTCATATAAAGATAGGCACAATAAAGGACAAAAATGGCAAGTACCTAACAGAAATAGAAGAGATTAAGAGAGGTGGCAAGAGCACACAGTAGAACTATACAAAAAAGGTCTTGCTGACACACATAACCAGGATGGTGTGGTCACACCCTCCAGACATTCTGGAGGATGGAGCCAAGTGGGCCTTAGGAAGCATCACTAGGAACAAAGCTGGTGGAGGTGGTGGAATTCCAGCTGAGCTATTTCAAATTCTAAAAGATGACGCTGTGAAAGTGCTGCACTCAATATGCCAGCAAATTTGGAAAACTCAGTAATGACCACAGGACTGGAAAAGGTCAGTTTTCATTTCAATCCCAAAGAAGGTCAATGCCAAAGAATGTTCTAACTACCATACAATTTCACTCATCTCACATGCTAGCAAGGTAATGCTTAAAAGCCTTCAAGCTAGGCTTAGTACATGAAAAAAGAACTTCCAGATGTACAAGATAGATTTAGAAAAGGCAGAGGAATCAGAAGTTAAATTGCCAACATCCATTGGATCATAGCAAAAACATCCCAGAAAACATCTACTTCTGCTTCACTGACTACACTAAAGCCTTTGACTGTGTGGATCACAATCAACTGTGGAAAAATCTTCAAGAGATGGGATTACCAGACCACCTTACCTGCCTCCAGAGAAATCTGTATGCAGGACAAGAAGCAACAATTAGAACTGGACATGGAACAATGGACTGGTTTCAAATTGGGAAAGCAATATGTCAGGATTATATATTGTCTCCCTGCTTATTAACTTATATGAAGAATGCATCAGGCAAAATGCCAGAATGGATGACTCACAAGGTAGAATCAAGATTGTCAGGAAAAATATCAATAACTTCAGATATGCAGATGATGCCACTCTAATAGCAGAAAATGAAGAGGAACTAAAGAGCCTCTTGATGAGGGTGAAAAGGAGAGTGAAAAACTGGCTTAAAATTCAACATTTAAAAAATGGAGATCTTTGTATCCAGTCCCATCACTTCACGGCAAATAGATGGGGAAAATTGGAAACAGTGGCAGATTTCATTTTCTTGGGCTCTAAAATCACTGTCAATGGTGACTGCAGCCATGAAATTGGAAGATGCTTGCTCCTTCAAAGAAAGCTATGACAAACCCAGACAGTGTATTAAAAGCAGAGACATCACTTTGCCAACAAAGGTCCTATAGTCAAAGCTATGGCTTTTTCAGCGGTCAGGTATGGATGTTGAGAGTTGGACTATAAAGAAGGCTGAGGGCCGAAGAATTGATGCTTCCAAACTGTGGTGTTGGAGAGGGCTCTTGAGAGTCTCGTGGACTGCAAGGCGGTCAATTCAATCAATCCTAAAGGAAGTCAATCTTGAATATTCATTGGAAAAACTGATACTAAAGCTAGTGGAGGTGATGGAATTCCAGTTGAGCTATTTGAAATCCTAAAAGATGATGCTGTGAAAGTGCTGCACTCAATATGCCAGCAAATTTGGAAAACTCAGCAGTGGCCACAGGACTAGAAAAGGTCAGTTTTCATTCCAATCCCAAAGAAAGGCAATGCCAAAGAATGCTCAAAATACTGCACAATTGCACTCATCTCATACGTTAGTAAAGTAATGCTCAAAATTCTCCAAGCCAGGCTTCAGCAATATGTGAACCGTGAACTTCCAGATGTTCAAACTCGTTTTAGAAAAGGCCGAGGAACAAGAGATCAAATTGCCAACATCTGCTGGATCATTGAAAAAGCAAGAGAGTTCCAGAAAAACATCTATTTCTGCTTTATTGACTATGCCAAAGCCTTTGACTGTGTGGATCACAATAAACTGTGGAAAATTCTGAAAGAGATGGAAAGAAAGAGATGCCTCTTGAGAAACCTGTATGCAGGTCAGGAAGCAACAGTTAGAACTGGACATGGAACAACAGACAGGTTCCAAATAGGAAAAGGAGTACGTCAAGGCTGTATATTGTCACCCTGCTTATTTAACTTATATGAAGAGTACATCATAAGAAACACTGGGCTGGAAGAAGCACAAGCTGGAATCAGGATTGCCAGGAGAAATATCAATAACCACAGATATGCAGATGACACCACCCTTATGGCAGAAAGTGAAGAAGAACTAAAGAGCCTCTTGATGAAAGTGAAAGAGGAGAGTGAAAAAGTTGGCTTAAAACTCAACATTCAGAAAACTAAGATCATGGCATCCGGTCCCATCAAGTCATGGCAAATAGATGAGGAAACAGTGGAAACAGTGTCTGACTTTATTTTTTTGGACTCCAAAATCACTGAAGATGGTGATTGCAGCCATGAAATTAGAAGACACTTACTCCTTGGAAGGAAAGTTATGACCAACTTAGACAACATATTAAAAAGCAGAGACATTACTTTGCCAACAAAGGTCTGTCTAGTCAAGGCTATGGTTTTTCCAGTAGTCATGTATGGGTGTGAGAGTTGGACTATAAAGAAAGCTGAGCACCAAAGAACTGATGCTTTTGAACTGTGGTGTTGGAGAAGACTCCTGAGAGTTCCTTGGACTGCAAGGAGATCCAACCAGTCCATCCTAAAGGAGATCGGTCCTGGGTGTTCATTGGAAGGACTGATGTTGAAGCTGAAACTCCAATACTTTGGCCACCTGATGCGAAGAGCTGACTCAGTGGAAAAGGCCTTGATGCTGGGAAAGATTGAGGGCAGGAAGAGAAGGAGACGGCAGAGGATGAGATGGTTGGATGGCATCTCCGACTCAATGGACATGAGTTTGGGTAAACTCCGGGAGTTGGTGATGGACAGGGAGGCCTGGAGTGCTGTGGTTCATGGGGTCACAAAGAGTTGGACATGACTGAGTGACTGAACTGAACTGAACTGAAGCTGAAGTTCCAGTACTTTGGCCACCTGATGCAAAGAATTGACTCATTGGAAGTCTCTGATGCTGGGAAAGATTGAGGGCAACAGGAGAAGGGGACAAAAGAGGGTGAGATGGTTGGATGGCATCACCACCTGAATGGACACGAGTTCGTGCAAATCCAGGTGATAGTGAAGGACAGTGAAGCCTGGTGAGCTAAATTCCATGAATCACAAGTATCGGACACAACTTAGTGAATAAACAACAAGAACATAATATTATATATTATATAACATATAATAATACCATGTAGTATATAGTTTATATATATAATTGTAACCCTTTTTAATTTCTTCCTTTGTCTCCTATATTGAGTATAAAATGATGTCCAGAGTTAAATAATGCTAGACTCCGGGAGTTGGTGATGGACAGGGAGGCCTGGCGTGCTGCGGTTCATGGGGTCGCAAAGAGTCGGACACGACTGAGTGACTGAACTGAACTGAATGCTCAATAGTACAAATAGACTGCTTCTTAGGTACATATACACAATGGAATATTACTCAGCCATTAAAAAAAATACATTTGAACCGGTTCTACTGAGATGGATGAAACTGGAGCCCATTATACAGAGTGAAGTAAGCCAGAAAGAAAAACAACAATACAGTATACTAATGCATATATATGGAATCTGAAAGATGGTAACGATAACCCTATATGCGGGACAGAATGAGAGACACAGATGCATGGAACAATTTTATGGACTCTGAGGGAGAAGGTGAGGGTGGGCCGTTCTGGGAGAATGGCATTGAGACATGTGTATTGTCATATGTGAAACAGAGCACCATTCCATGTTCGATGCATGTGACAAGGGCTCGGGGCCGGGGCAGTGGGATGATCCAGAGGGATGGGAGGGGGAGGGAGGTGGGTGGGGGGTTCGGGAAGGGGAACACATGTAAACCCATGGCTGATTCTTGTCAATGTATGGCAAAAACTATTACAATATTGTAAAGTAATTAGCCCCCAAGTAAAATAAATAAATTTATAAAAAAAAAAAAAAAAAAAAAAAAAGAAAATATGAAGGAGTAAACAAGGATGCTTATGTTGTGGTGTTTTTGTCATCCTTGTGGAGTGCAGAGTATGAGGAGTGGAACCTAGGGAGAAACAAAGACTAGAGATGTAAGTAAGAAGCTGGATGATGGGGAACATAGAAAAGTTTCCAGCTAAACTGAGGATGAATTGAGTAAAACAGAGTTTCATGGATGGAGGTCTGAAAATGTGGGCTGCTCTGTCCCAGTCAGAAGCAGAAGACTTGACAGCTTGTGTTGGCCTCTGATTCTTCCAAAGTGAGTCATGGATTCCTGAGAGAATCATAAACTTAGTTTTGCAGTTGTCTGGAGGTTAGGGCAAGGAAGAGTATCTTTCTGTCTTGTGACTGGGGTTAGAATGACATACTCCTACAATGATTTTTTAAGGCCATAAAAATAGCAAAAGCTGCCTGGAACTGCATCCTCCACATGTCCCCCAAGACTCCCTCATGCACTCAAATCTGATCTTTCAGAAAGAGATCACTTATACATTCTGCTATTTGAATTTCCATATGTGTTTTATTTTCTAACCACACTAGTTGAATATCCTCTTGATGGTTTAGAACTTCACTCAATATTAGGAAGTTCTTCTGTTTGGCCTTAGAGTTGGTTACTTTTTATGAAGATTGTTAACTAATAAGACATCTTTCTTTATGGTTAGTACATAGAGAACTAAATTATGCTGTTTAGACACTAACTCATAGGAATTAATAGTGATTTAGTCTGTTTTCTGATTTCTGGAGCATGTGGTCAGATATGAATATGTTTATAAACCACCCTTCAGTATTGTTCTTGACCTTTTTGGATGTTATGATGGAAAAGATTGAAATGATTCCTACTTCTGAGAAAATAACAAACTAGTGAGAGAAACAACAAGAGCAAGTTAAAATACTCCATATTCAACAACAAACAAGAAAATCTTACAAAAGTGAGGTATGTCTCATTTCATAAAGCTGAATGATTAAAAGCATCTACACTCAATATTATAAAATATTTACCAGTCATCATCCTTACAAAACATTGTTAATTAGCCCATAATATTCTGGTGCTCTGAAGTTGTTTTGGAAACAGAACAGATGTGGAGGATACATATAGACAATTGGCATGATATGAACTTGATGTTTGCATTGCCCATTTGGCTTTGAAATTAGTTTCCAAGACTCACACCATACATAGGGAATTACAGTTTCTTAAGTTTTGCATTTTCAGAAAGCCATGTGGATGATTCTGATCCTCTGTCAGATCTGAGAACTATGCCCTAGGGGCTTATCTCAAAGTTGCTGAATGCCATATCTATGAGCTTGTAATCAATCCAAGCTTCTGAACTATCAGTCTTCCAAAGCTTTGAGTGGTCCGTTCCTCACTGTGTTCTGCATTTCCTTGTTATATACCTTCCTGGAATCTTAGGAATATGTGAGGAGGGAAGAATTTATGACTACCCATCACTAAGCCATTTTCAAAGCCACCCAGAGGACACCCTACAAATACATTCACTCTAAGGTTATCTTGGAGCCCCATTAAATCATTCCAAATCTCATTTCTTCATTTCATGAAGGAAAAATAACTTCTACCCAGTGTACATTGTGAGGTCCATTGGGCAGACTCATTTCCTGGAGTGACTGGCAGCAGCTAGTGGTGATTCCCGAGTATTACATCTTCCCTGAAAGTGAAAGTTGCTCAGTCGTGTCCGACCCTTTGCAACCCCGTGGACTATACAGTCCATGGAATTCTCCAGGCCAGAGTACGGGAGTGGGTAGCCTTTCCCTTCTCCAGCAGATCCTCCCAACCCAGGAATCAAACCAGGGTCTCCTGAATTGCAGGTGGATTCCCAAGGACATGGCAGCTTCCCTAGGACATAACAATAACAAGTCAAAGAGCCCCTGAAGGAATACTAGAAGGGTCAGGAGAGCAATAAAAAATAAAACACTTGAGGATAACTTATCTGGAATGATTATGGCCTCTATTTTCAGAGGAAAAATAAAAGTGACTTGTTAAAGAAAACCTTCTTCCACCAGACAAAAAACTTTAAAACTCCTGTTCACAAGGAACAATAAAATGACCCAGTATGGAATTCTTCTTAAAAAAAAAAAAAAAAAAAAAAACTGGGACAAAATATTTTCAACATAAATGAAAGATAAAAGATGACTAGCCATAATACACTGAGTTCCTATTTATTAATAAGAAAAAAGGAATAACCCTGTAGGAATGTAGAGAAAGTGTATGAACAAGTAACTCACAGAAGGAATAACAAATGGCCAAGAAATTGAACACACTAAGTTGTTTCTGCTTGTTTTTCATGTGTTGCTTCTTATTAAAACCCCATTGCCTGCAGATGTTTACAGGACTCATCCTCTCAGTTCCTTCAGCACTCTGTTTTAACATCTTCTAGTCAGAGATACCTTCCATACTCACCCCATATAAAACATCATGCCCCCACATGATTATCTTCCATTCCATACTTTTTTTGACTCAGAATTTATAAACACCTGATGCCTATGTTTGCTTATTTGTGTGTTGCATGTTTCCCTGGAGTAGAATATAAGCTCCATGAGAATGAGGACCCCATCTGTCTTATTTACCAGTATATACTCGTCTAACAAGTTAGCCTAAAAAGATCCCCTGGGCTTCCCAAGTGGTGCAGTGGCAAAGAATCTGCCCTTTTAAGTTTTTTTCCATCACCATTACAGCTACAATGTTTTATAGTCTTCCGTGTAATGGTTTTCCACACCATAATCAATATCATTCTATAATGAAAAGCTGAAAGTATTTCTACTAAGATCAAGAACAAGACACATTTTTTTCAACATAGCCATAGCAATTGGGCAAGAAGAAAAAAAAATTCCATCCAAATTAGAAAGGAAGACGTAAAGTTGTCAGTTTCAGATGATATGATACTAAACATAGAAAACACTATAAACAACACCAAAAACTATTAGAAGTAATTAGAAATAATAATATTAATAATAAAAAACTATTAGGACTAATAATAACTATTAGTAAAGTTGCAGTATGCAAAATTAATATAAAAGAAATCTGTTGTATTTGTTTACATTAAAAATGGAGTATCAGAAAGAGAAATTAGGAAAACAATTCCATTTACTATTTCAGCATAATGAATGAAATATCTAGGAATAAATCTAACCAGACAGTGAAAGACCTTTACACTGAAGACTATAAGATATTGATGAAAGAAATTGAAGATGATACATACAAATGGAAAGATGTTCATCGGTTGGAAGAATTAATATTGTTAAAATGACCATACTATCCAAGGCAATCTGCAGATTCAGTGGAATCCTTATCAAATACCAAGGGCATTTTCCACAGAACTAGAACTAATAATACAAATTTATTTCTTATGGAAACAGAAATTCTCCAAATAACCAAAAGTATCTTGAGAAGAACAAAGCTGAAGATATCACACTTCCTGATTTCAAACTATACCATAAAGCTGTAGTAATAAAAGCAGTATAGTGCTGGCATGAAAATGGACACAGAGATCAGTGGAATAGGATTGAGAGCCCAGAATATAACCATACGTATATGATCAGTTAATCTACAACAAGGGAGGCAAGAATATCTAATGGGAAAAAGACAACCTCTTCAACAAATGGTGAAAATTGAACAGCTATATGAAAAAGAAGTAATCTGAACAACAGTTTTACACCACACACAGAAATAAACTCACAATGGATTCAAGACTTAAATATAAGACCTGAATCCATAAAACCCCTACAAAAAACAAAACAAACAAACAAACAAACAAAAAACACAGGCAAATAAGTATGCTCCTTGGCATTGATCTTGGCAATACTTTTTGAATCTATCCCCTCAGGAAACAAAAGCATAAACAAATAAATGGGACTACCTTGAACTAAAAAACTTTTGCACAGGGAAGAAAATCATTAACAAAGTTGAAAGTCAACCTACCAAATGGGAGAAAATATTTTCAAACAATATATTTGCTAAGGGTTAATATCAAAATTTCCTAAATAAATCACACAACTCAACATAAAAAAAAATCCATTTAGAAAAATGAGCAGCAGATCTTAATAGACGTTTCTCAAAGAAGACATCCAGATGGCCAACAGACACATGAAAAATTACTCAATATCACTAATTATCAGGGAAATGCAAATCAAAACCACAATGAGGTACCACTTCACACTTTTCAGAATGGCTATCATCAAAAAGGACAAAAAATAAAAAGTATTGCAGAAAATGTGGAGATAAGGGAACTTTTGTTCACTGTTGATGGAAACTTTAAATTGGTATAGCCACTATAAAAACCATATGGATGCTCCTCAAAATATTTAAAATGGAATTACCATATGATCCTGCAATTCTGGCATTTATTCAAAGAACACGAAAACACCAACTCAAAAATATATATGTACCTCTATGTTCACAGCCACATTATTTATAATTGTCAAGATATGGAAGCAATCTATTTGTCTATCAACAGATAGATGAATGAATAAAAATGTAGTGTGTGTCACAATGAAATATCACTTGGTCATAAAAAGGAATGAAATCATGTCATTTGTGACAACATACCAACATAGATGGCCCTAGAGAGTATTAAGTGAAATAAGTCAGACAGAGAAAGATGAATACTGTGTGATGATTATATATGAATCTAAAAAACAAAAACAAGCAAAACAAAACAGAAACAGACTTTAGATACAGAGAGTAAACTTGTTAAATAGGTAAAGGGATTAAGAATAGAAGATTCCAAACTTAAGATATATTAGTCACAGGATGCCAAAGAAGCTAAACTCGAACAGTTCTATGAAGACCCACATAACCTTCTAGAACTAACACCATAAAAAACATTCTTTTCTTCACAGAAGACTGGAATGCAAAAGTAGGCAGCCAAGAGATACCTGGAGTAACAGGCAAGTTTAGCCTTGGAGTACAAAATGAAGCAGGGCAAAAACTAACAAAGTTTTGCCAAGAGAGCGTCCTGGTCATAGCAAACACACTCTCCCAACAACACAAAAGGTAACTCTACACATGGACATCACCATATGGTCAATGCTGAAATCAGATTGATTTTATTCTTTGCAGCCGAAGATGGAGAAGCTCTACACAGTAAGCAAAAGCATGAATGGGAGCTGACTGTGGCTCAGACCATGAACTTCTTATTGCCAATTCAGGTTTAAATTGAAGAAAGTAGAGAAAACAACTAGACCATTCAGGTATGACCTAAATCAAATCCCTTAGGATTAAATGGTGGAAGTGACAAATAGATTCAAGGGATTCAATCTGATAGACAGAATGCCTGAAGAACTCTGGACAAAGGTTCATAACATTGTAAAGGAGGTGGTGATTAAAACCATCCCTAAGATAAAGAAATGCAAAAAGGCAAAATGGTTCTCTGAGGGGGCCTTACAAATAGCTGACAAGAGAAGAGAAGCAAAGGGCAAAGGAGAAAAGAAAAGATATACCCATATGAAAGTGGAGTGCCAAAGAATAGCAAAGAGAGATAAGAAAGCCTTCCTCAGTGATCAATGCAAAGGAATAGAGTAAAACACTAGAAAGGAAAAGACTAGAGATCTCTTCAAGAAAATTAGAGATATCAGTGGAATACTTCATGCCAAGATGGGCACAATAAAGGACAGAAATGGTTTGGACCTAACAGAAGCTGAAGATATTAAGAAGAGGTGGCAAGAACAGAGAAGAACTATACAGAAAAGATATCCATGACCCAGATAACCACGATGGTGTGATCAGTCATCTAGACCAGACATCCTGGAGTGTGAAGTCAAGTGGGCCTCAGGAAGCATCACTATGAACAAAGCTAGTGGCAGTGCTGGAATTTCAGCTAAGCTATTTCAAATCGTAAAAGATGATGATGTAAAAGTGCTTCACTCAACATGTTGGCAAATTTGGAAAACTCAGCAGTGGCCAGAGGACTTGAAAAGGTCTGTTTTCACTCCGATCCCCAAAAAGACAATGCCAAAGAATGTTCAAACTACCGCACAATTGGACTCATTTCACACAGTAGACAAGTAATGCTCAAAATTCTCCGAGCAAGGCTTCAACAGCACATAAACTGAGAACTTCCAGACGTTCAAGCAGGATTCAGAAAAGGAAGAGGAACCAGAAGTCAAATTGCCAACCTCTGTTGGATCATAGAAAAGCAAGAGAGTTCCAGAAAAACATCTACTTCTGCTTCATTGACTAGGCTAAAGCTTTGGCTGTGTGGATCAAAACAACCTATGGAAAATTCTTAAAGTAATGGGAATACCAGACCACCTTACCTGCCCTCACTGAGAAATATGTATGCAGGTCAAGAAGCAACAGTTAGAACTGCACATGAAACAACCAACTGGTTTCAAATTGGGAAAGGAGTACATCAAGGCTGTATATTGTCACTGTGCTTATTTAACTTATATGCAGAATATATCATGTGAAATGCCACACTGGATGTAGCACAAGCTGGAATCAAAATTGCTGGGAGAAATATCAATAACCTCAGATATGCAGATGACACCACCCTAATGGCAGAAGGTGAAGGAGAACTAAAGAGCCTCTTGATGAAAGTGAAAGAGAAGAGTAAAAAAGCTGGCATAAAACTCAACATTCAAACAACAAAGGTCATGGCATCCAGTCCCATCACTTCATGGGAAATAGATGGGGAAACAGTGGAAACAGTGACAGGGTTTCTTTTGGAGGGCTCCAAAATCACTTATGATGGTGACTGCAACCATGAAATTAAAAGATGTTTGCTCCTTGGAAGAAAAGCTATGACCAACCTAGACAGCATATTAAAAAGCAGAGCCATTACTTTGCCAACAAAGGTCTGTCTGTTCAAAACTATGGTTTTTCCAGTAGTCAGGCATAGATATGAGAGTTGGACCTTAAAGAAGGCTAAGCACTGAAGAATTGATGCTTTTGAACTGTGGTGTTGGAGAAGACTCTTGAGAGTCCCTTGGACTGCAAGGAGATCAAACCAGTCAATTGTGAAGCAAATCAATACTGAATCTTCATTGGAAGGACTGATGCTAAGCTGAAGCTCCAATACTTAGGCCACTTGATGTGAAGGGCCAACTCATTACAAAAGTCCTCAGTGCTGGGAAAGAAAGAAGGCAGGGGGAGAAGTGGACAACAGGGGATGAGATGGTTGGATGGCGTCACTGACTCAATGGACATGACTTTGAGCAAGCTCCAGGGAGATGGTGATGGACAGGGAAGCCTGGCATCCTGCAACCCATGTTTCAAAGAGTCAGCCATGACTGAGCAACTGAACAAGTCATGAGATATAATATATAGCATAAGGAATAATACTGTAAATTTTATGGTGACAGATGGTTACTGGCCTGTACTTTACAAAAGGGTGATCATCTTGTAATGTATTTGACTGTTGAATCACTATATTGTACAATGAAACTAATGTAATATTGTTCATCAGTATTTTAATTCTTATGTCATCTCAGTTGTGTCTGACTCTGCAACACCATGGACTGTAGCTGCAAGGCTCCTCTGTCCCTGGGATTTCCCAGGCAAGAATACTGGAGTGTGTTGCTATTCCCTTCTCCAGGGGATCTTATCCATCCAGGGATTGAACCCAGGTCTCCCACACTGCAGCAGATTCTTTACCATCTCAGCCACCAGGGAAGCTCCATTCATCAATATCCTTTAGTAAAAACTAAACAATAAATCAACACTGAGAAGAGGACAATGAATTTCTTATGAAATTCCAAAAGATTCGATCAGACACATCATCAGAAGGCATATACAGTGGTCAAATAATCCCATTAAAAGATGTTCAAAATCATTGAAAGTGAAAAAGTGTTAGTGGCTCAATTGTGTCTGACTCTTTGCGATCCTATAGACTGTAGTCTGCCAGGATCCTCACTCTATTGAATTCTCCAGGCAAGAATATTTCAGTGGGTTGCCATTCCCTTCTCCAGGGGATCTTCCCAACTCAGGAATCGAACCTGGGTGTCCCGCATTGCAGGCAGCTTCTTTACCCTCTGGGTCACCAGGACAACCCCCAAATCATTCATCATTAGTAAAATGCACATTAAATCACAATCAAATATCACTATATACCTATTGGAATGGATGAAATAAATAAAAAATACTATGTATATAAAAAGTAGGAAAAACACATAGCAACTAGAATGCTCATACATTCTGGTAGGAATGTAAAATGCTACAGCCACTCTGAAAACTGGCAATTTCTTATAAGTTGATCATATTTTATTAAGTGACCTAGCAAACTGACTCCTAGAGAAATGAAAACTTACATTTACACAAAAGTCTAAGCACAAATGCTTATAGTAGCATCATCAAAAGTTAGAAACAACCTAACTGTCCTTCCAAAGGTGAACTGATAAACAAATTGTGGTTTGACCATACAGTGGATGCTCAGCAATAGAAAGCAAGGAGCTCCTGATCCATGCAACAACATGGATGATCTTAAAAGCAGGTAAGTTAAGGAACTCAGTCTCAAATGTCACATATTGTAAGATGTCATGCATATAACATTCTGAAAAAGATAAAACAATTACGACAGAGAAAAGAAAGTCATTTCTAACAGTGTGGTAAGGGGTGAAGTTGACTAGCAGCATGAGATTTTTGTGATGAGGGAATTGTTTTGTTCCCTGATTGTGGTGCATCTACGACTCAGTATATTTATCAAAATCTACAGAAATGTACACTTGTGCTGTATCTAAATTAAAGAACGTGAAAGTGAAATTTTCTCAGTCATGTCTGACTCTTTGTGACCCCATGGACTATATAGTCCATGGAATTCTCCAGACCAGAATACTGAAGTGGGTAGCCTGACCCTTCTCCAGGGGATCTTCCCAATCCAGGGATCAAACTCAGGTCTTCTGCATTGCAGGCAGATTCTTAGCCAGTTGAGCCACAAGGGAAGCCCAAGAATACTGGAGTGGGTAAATTAAAGATTGTTAATTTAGATTGTTATCTAAATCTTCTAAATTTAAAAATTATATACATAGTACTATCCTGCCTGAAGTGTGAACTTAGAAACTTTATAATAATAATAATAATAATCCATTGATTATATACAGTATTTTATAGTTTAAAACTCCTTTATGTTTCATCAAATCCTATCATTTAAATGGTATATCACCATTTGTCTTTATTTTAACACATATATATGGAATCTAGAGAGATGTACTGATGATCCTATTTGCAGGACACCAAAGGAGACACAGACACGAAGGACAGATTTTGGATACAGTGGGGGAAGGAGAGAGTGGGATGATTTGACAGAGTAGCATTGAAACATATACATTACCATATGTGAAATAGATAGCTAGTGGGAATTTGTTGTATCACCCAGGGAACCCAAAGCCAGTACTCTGTGATAACCTAGAAGGGTAGAATGGAGGTGGAGGTTCAAGAGGAGGGGCACATATATATACCTATGGCTGATTCATGCTGATGTATGACAGAAACCACCCCACTATTGTAAAGTGATTATCCTCCAGTTGAAAATAAATTTTAAAAAAGACTAGAAAGCATACATTGACATAAAGATAAATGTTTAATAGATATATACAGACAAGAATAAAAAATAATGAGGTAAATTATATTAATAATGGACAGTTCTCTGGGATATATATTTGAAATAGCAGATGCAAAAAGATGACTCTGTTTATGAAGAAATTATGTATTTATATGTAATATATGCTACCCTGATAGCTCAGCTGGTAAAGAATCTGCTTGCACTGCAGGAAACCCCAGTTTGATTCCTTGGTCAGGAAGATCCCTAGAGAGGGATAGGCTACCTACTCCAGTATTCTTGGGCTTCGCTGGTGGCTCAGCTGACAAAGAATCTGCCCACAATAAGGGAGACCTGGGTTCGATCCCTGAGCTGGGAAGATCCCCTGGAGAAAGGAAAGGCTACCCCACGCATACTCTAGCCTGAAGAATTCCATGGACTGTATAGCCCATGGGGTCGCAAAGAGTTGGACACGACGGAGTGACTTTCACTCTTTCACTTCTCAAGAAAAACCCAAGAACAATGCACACTAAATCATTTACCACAGATCCCTAAAGGGAGGAAAAGATTTGAGCAGTCTTGGGTACAAGTGAGTTCAGTTCAATCACTTAGTTATGTTTGACTCTTTGCGACCCCATGGGCTGCAGTACACCAGGCTTCACTGTCCATCACCAACTCCCGGAGCTTGTTCAAACTCATGTACATCCAGTAGGTGATGTCAACCAACCATCTTATCCTCTGTCGTCCCCTTCTCCTCCTGCCTTCTATCTTTCCCAGCATCATGGTTTTTTCAAATGAGTCAATTCTTCGCTATCAGGTGGTCAAATTATTGGAACTTCAGCTTCAGCATCAGTCCTTCCAATGAATATTCAGGTCTGATTTCTTTAGGATGGACTGGTTGGATCTTCTCGCAGTCCAAGGGACTCTCAAGAGTCTTCTCCAACACCACAATTCAAAAGCATCAATTTTTCGGGGCTCAGCTTTCTTTATAGTCCAACGCTCACATCCATACGTGACTACTGGAAAAATCTCAGCTTTGACTAGACGGACCTTTGTTGGCAAAGTAATGCCTCTTCTTTTCAATATGCTGTCTAGGTTGGTCATAGCTTTTCTTCAAAGGAGCAAGTGTCTTTTAATTTCATGGCTGCAGTCACCATCATAAGTGATTTTGGAGACCAAGAATATAAAGTTTGTCACAATTTCCATTGTTTCCCAACAATTTGCCATGAACTAATGGGACAGGATACCATGATCTTCGTTTTCTGAATGTTGAGTTTTAAGCCAGCTTTTTCACTCTCCTCTTTCACTTTCATCAAGAGGCTCTTTAGTTCTTCTTTGCTTTCAGCAATAACAGTGGTGTCATCTACATATCTGAGTTATAGATATTTCTCCTGGCAACCTTGATTACAGCTTGTGCTTCATCCAGCCCAACATTTCTCATGATGTACTCTTCATATAAGTTAAATAAACGGGGTGGCAATACACAGCCTTGACATAATCCTTTCATAATTTGGAACCAGTCCATTGTTCCATGTCTGGTTCTAGCAGTTGCTTCTTTACCTGTATACAGATTTCTCAGGAGTCTGTTATACCCATTTCTTTAAGAATTTCCCACAGTTTGTTGTGATCCACACAGTCAAAAGTTTTGGTGTAGTCAATAAATCCAGTATAGATGTTTTTTCTGGAACTCTCTTGCTTTCTCTGTGACCCAACAGAGGATGGCAATTTGATCATCTCGGGTTACTCTGCCTTTTCTAAATCCATCTTGAACATCTGGAACTTCTCAGGTCACGTACTGTTGAAGCATCACTTGGAGAATTTTGAGCATTACTTTGCTAGGGAGTGAGATGAGTGCAATTGTGCGGTAGTTTGAACATTCTTTCCCATTGCCTTTCTTTGGGATTTGAATGAAAACTGAGTTTTTCCAGTCCTAAGGCCACTGCTGAGATTTCCAAATTTGCTAACTCAGTGTAGCACTTTCAGAGCATCATCTTTTAGGATTTGAAATAGCCAACAATCCCCTCCACTAGCTTTGTTCGTAGTGATGCTTCCTGAGGCATTCTTGACTTTGTATTCCAGGATGTCTGGCTCTAGGTTAGTGATCACACCATCGTGGTTATCTGGGTCATGAAGATCTTTTCTGTGTAGTTCTTCTCTGTATTCTTGCCAGCTCTTCTTAAAATCTTCTGCTTCTGTTAGGTCCATAACGTCTGTGTCCTTTATTGTGCCCATCTTTGCATGAAATATTCCGTTGGTATTTCTGATTTTCTTGAAGAGATCTCTAGTCTTTCCCATTCTGTTTTTTTCCTCTATTTCTTTGCGTTGATCACTGAGGAAGACTTTCTTCTCTCTCCTTGCTATTCTTTGGAACTCCGCATTCAGATTGGTGTATCTTACCTTTTTTCCTTTGCTTTTTGCTTCTCTTCTTTTCTCAGCTATTTGTAAGGCCTCCCCAGAGAACCATTTTGCCTTGTTGCATTTGTCTTTCTTGGGGATGCTCTTGATCACTGCCTCCTTTACAGTGTCACGAACCTCTGTCCATAGTTCTCAGACACTCTGTCAGATCTAATCCCTTGAATCTGTTTGTCACTTCCACTGTATAATCGTAAGGGATTTGATTTAGGTCATACCTGAAAGATGTAGTGATTTTCTCTACTTTCTTAATTTAAGTCTGAATTTTGCAATAAGGAATTCATGATCTGAGCCACAATCAGCTCCCAGTTTTGCTTTTGCTGCCTGTATAAAGCTTCTTCATATTCGGCTGCAAAGAATATAATCAATCTGGTTTCCGTATAGAGCATCTGGTGATGTCCATCTGTAAAGTTGTCTCTTGTGTTGTTCAAAGTGGTGTTTGCTCTGACCAGTGAGTTCTCTTGGCAAAATTCTGTTAGCCTTTTCCCTGCTGCATTTTGTACTACACAGCCAAACTTGCCTGTTCAGTTCAATTCAGCTGCTCAGTCATGTCTGACTGTTTTTGGCCCCATGGACTGCAGCACGTCAGATTCCCTGTCCATCACCAACTCCTGGAGCTTGCTCACACTCATGTCCATCGAGTTGGTGATGCCATCCAGTCATCTCATCCTCTGTCATCCCCTTCTCCTGCCTTCAATCTTGCCCAGCATCAGGGTCTTTTCAAATGAGTCAGTTCTTCACATCAGGTGGCCAAAGTACTGGAGTTTCAGCTTCAGCATCAGTCCTTCCAACGAATATTCAGGACCGATTTCCTTTAGGATTGACTAGTTTGATCTCCTTGCAGTCCAAGGGACTCTCAAGAGTCTTTTCCAACACCACAGTTAAAAAGCATCAATTCTTCAGTGCTCATCATTCTTCATAGTCCAACTCTTACATCCATATATGACATGGAAAAACCATAGCTTTGACTGCTGCTGCTGCTGCTGCTAAGTCACTTCAGTTGTGTCCGACTCTGTGTGACCCCTTAGAGGAAAGCCCACCAGGCTCCCCCATCCCTGGGATTCTCCAGGCAAGAATACTGGAGTGAGTTGCCATTTCCTTCTCCAATGCATGAAAGTGAAAAGTGAAAGTGAAGTCTCTCAGTCGTGTCCAACTCTTAGCGATCCCATGGACTGTAGCCTACCAGGCTCCTCCATCCATGGGGTTTCCCAGGCAAGAGTACTGGAGTGGGTTGCCATTGCCTTCTCCATAGCTTTGACTAGATGGACATTTGTTGGCAAAGTAATATCTATGCTTTTTAATATGCTGTCTAGGTTGGTCACAGCTTTTTTCCCAAGGAGCAGGCATCTTTTGATTTCATGGATTCAGTCACATTCTGCAGTGATTTTGGACCTCCAAAATAAATCTCTCACTGTTTCCATTGTTTCCCCGTCCATTTGCCATGAAGTGAAGGGACCGGATGCAATGATCTTAGTTTTCTGAATGTTGCGTTTTAAGACTATTTCACTCTCCTCTTTCAGTTTCATCAAGAGACTCTTTAGTTCTTTGCTTTCTGCCTTAAGAGTGGTATCATCTGTGTATCTGAGGTTATTGATATTTCTCCTGGCAATCTTGATGCCAACTAGTACTTCATACAGTCCAACATTTCACATGATGTACTCTGCATATATGTTAAATAAGCAGGGTGACAATGTACAGCCTTGATGTACTCCTTTCCCAATTTGGAACCAGTCTGTTGTTCCATGTCCAGTTCTAACTGTTGCTTCTTGATCTGCATACATATTTCTCAAGAGGTAGGTCAGGTTATCTGGTATTTCCATCTCTTGAAGAATTCTCCAGAGTTTGTTGTGATCCACATAGTCAAAGGCTTTGGTGTAGTTAATAAAGCAGAAGTAGATGTTTTTCTGAAACTCTCTTGCTTTTTTTATTATCCAGAGGATGTTGGCAATTTGATCTCTGGTTCCTCTGCCTTTTCTAAATCCATTTTGAACATCGAGGTTCACGTAGTATTGAAGCCTGGCTTGTAGAATTTGAGCATTACTTTGCTAGTGTGTGAGATGAATGCCTTTGTGCAATAGTCTGAACTTTCTTTAGCATTGCCTTTGTCTGGGATTTGAATTAAAACTGACTTTTTCCAGTCCTGTGGCCAGTGCTGAACTTCCCAAGTTTGCCAACATATTGTGTACAACACTTTCACAGCATTGTCTTTTATGATTTGAAATAGCTCAACTGAAGTTCTGAATTTCAAAGTATAGCAAGGAGAGATAAGAAAGTCTTCCTCAGAGATCAGTGCAAAGAAAGAGAGGAAAACAACAGAATGGGAAAGACTAGAGATCTCTTCAAGAAAATTAGAGATACCAAGGGAGTATTTCATGCAAAGATGAACTCGATAAAAGACAGAAATGGTGTGGACCTAACAGAAGGAGAAGATATTAAGAAGAGGTGGCAAGAATACACAGAAGAACTGTACAAAAAAGATCTTCACGACCCAGATAATCATGATGGTATGATCACTCACCTAGAGCTAGACATCCTGGAATGTGAAGTCAAGTGGGCCTTAGAAAGCATCACTTCAAACAAACTAATGGAGGTGATGGAATTCCAGTTGAGGTATTTCAAATCCTGAAAGATGATGCTGTGAAAGTTCTACACTCAATATGCCAGCAAATTTGGAAAACTCAGCAGTGGCCACAGGATGGGAAAAAGTCAGTTTTCATCCCAATCCCAAAGAAAGGCAATGCCAAAGAATGCTCAAACTACCACACAACTGCACTCATGTCACACGCAAGTAAAGTAATGCTCAAAATTCTCCAATCCAGGCTTCAGCAATACTTTCAGATGTTTCAGCTGGTTTTAGAAAAGGCAGAGGAACCAGAGATCAAATTGCCAACATGCGCTGGATCACTGAAAAAGCAAGAGAGTTCCAGAAAAACATCTATTTCTGCTTTATTGACTATGCTAAAGCCTTTGATTGTGTGGATCACTATAAACTGTGGAGAATTCTGAAAGAGATGGGAATACCAGACCACCTGACCTGCCTCTTGAGAAACCTGTATGCAGGTCAGGAAGCAACAGTTAGAACTGGCCATGGAACAACAGACTGGTTCCAAATAGGAAAAGGAGTACGTCAAGGGTGTATATTGTCACCCTGCTTATTTAACTTATATGCAGAGTACATTATGAGAAATGCTGGGCTGGAGGAAGCACAAGCCGGAATCAAGATTGCCGGGAGAAATATCAATAACCTCAGATATGCAGATGACACCACCCTTATGGCAGAAAGTGAAGAGGAACAAAAATGCCTCTTGATGAAAGTGAAAGAGGAGAGTGAAAAAGTTGGCTTAAAGCTCAACTTTCAGAAAACTAAGATCATGCTATCTGGTCCCATCCCTTCATGGGAAATAGATGTGGAAACAATGGAAACAGTGTCAGACTTATTTTTGGGGGCTCCAAAATCTCTGCAGATGGTGATTGCAGCCATGAAATTAAAAGACGCTTACTCCTTGGAAGGAAAGTTATGACCAACCTAGATAGCATATTAAAAAGCAGAGACATTACTTTGCCAACATAGGTCCGTCTAGTCAAGGTTATGGTTTTTCCAGTCGTCATGTATGGATGTGAGAGTTGGACTGTGAAGAAAGCTGAGTACCGAAGAATTGATGCTTTTGAACTGTGGTGTTGGGGAAGACTCTTGAGAGCCCCTTGAACTGCAAGAAAATCCAACCAGTCCATCCTAAAGGAGATCAGTCCTGGTTGTTCATTGGAAAGACTGATGTTGAAGCTGAAGCTCCAATACTTTGACCACCTCATGCGAAGAATTGGCTGATTGGAAAAGACCCTGATGCTGCGAAGGATTGGGGGAAGGAGGAGAAGGGGACGACAGAGGATGAGATGGCTGGATGGCATCACTGACTCGATGGACATGAGTTAGGGTAAACTCCAGAAGTTGGTGATGGACAGGGAGGCATGGCATGCTGCGATTCATGGGGTCGCAAATAGTCGGACATGACTGAGCGACTGAACTGAACTGAACTGATATTCCATTACTTCCACTACCTTTGTTCAGAGTGATGCTTCCTAAGGCCCACTTGACTTCTCATTCCAGGATGTCTGGCTCTAGGTGAATTATCACACCATCCTGGTTATCTGGGTCATGAAGATATTTTTTGTATAGTTCTTCTGTGGAGTAACTTGCCTGTTACTCCAGGTATCTCTTGACTTCCTACTTTTGCATGCCTGTCCCCTATGATGAAAAGAACATCTTTTTTTGGGTTAGTTCTAGAAGGTCTTGTAGATCATCATAGAATGGTTCAACTTCAGCTTCTAGACTTGGATTACTGTAGTATTGAGTGGTTTGCCTTGGAAATGAACAGAGATCATTCTTCATTTTGAGATTGCACCCAAGTACTTTGGTTTGGACTATTTTGTTGACTATGAGGGCTACTCCTTTTCTTCCAAAGATTCTTGCCCACAGTAGTAGATATAATGGTCATCTGAATTAAGTTCATCCATCCTGGGCCATTTTAGTTCACTGTTTCCTAAAATGTTGACGTTTACTCTTGCCATCTCCTGTTTGACCACTTCCAATTTGCCTTGATTCATGGACCTAACATTACAGATTCCTATGCAGTATTGGTCTTTACAGTATCTGACTTTACTTCCATCACCAGTCACATCCACAACTGGACGTTGTTTTTGCTTTGCCTCCATTTCTTCATTCTTTCTGGAGTTATTTCTCCACTCTTCTCCCGGAGCATATTTGGCACTTAACAACCTGGGGAGTTCATCTTTCAGTGTCATATCTTTTTTCCTTTTCATACTGTTCATGGGGTTCTCAAGGCAAGAATTCTGGTTTGCCATTTCCTTCTCCAGTGGACATTTTGTCAGAACTCTCTACCATGATCTGCTTGTCTTGTGTGGCCCTACACAGCATGGCCCATAGTTTCTTTGAGTTAGACAAGGCTGTGATCCATGTGATCAGTTTGTTTGGTTTTCTGTGATTATAGTCTTCATTCTGCCTGCCCTCTAATGGATTAGGATAAGAGGCTTGTGGAAGCTTCTTGATGAGAGAGACAGATTGCAGGGGAATCTGGGTCTGTTCTGACGGGTGAGCCATGCTCAGTAAATCTTTAAAACAATTTTCTGTTGATGGGTGGGACCGTGCTCCCTCCCTCTTGTTTGCCCTGAGGACAAACTATGGTAGGGGTAATAAAAGTAATGTTGATTTCCTGTACTTGAAATTATTTATTTCATATATTTCTTATTTTTAACACAATCAGAATATATGTACTGCAGTATTTATTTGAGACATAAAAGAGAAATTGAATAAAATAAATTAATAGAAAATCTTAAGCTAATGAAGAATGCTTTCTACAATTTTTATTATACCTTCAGGATGTGGGACAAAACGAATTGGAACTGCATCAGAGAAAGATTACAAGATATAGTCACTTACTAATAATGAAGGGAAATTGCCTCTTCTCACTTTGATGTCTGAGACCTTTGTGGCCCTTCAGAGGGCCTTGCTGGGTCACTGTGTTCTCCTCTTGCCTCTGAACTGCCCTGATCTTTGGTTGTTTGAGCATCTCTATGAGTCAGATTTTAATGACGGAGGAATTTATTTCTTGCCAGAGAGGAGATTCTCCAAGATAATTCTAGTTGTTTGAAGATAGATTTTTGGGAATAGTCTTTCAAAACAAAATCTATTTTTAAAGAGTTTTGGTTAGAATAGTGTCTAGGGAGAAAAATCAGAATAAATGTATATTTATTATTTATTACATTTCCAGAAAAGTCTCTGGGTATGTAATTTTATTTATTTATTTTTTATTTATTTATTTATTTTTTTTTTGTAATTTTAGAAGACATATTTTTCAAGAGTTGATCAGCTTGTGAACTCTCATAATAGGGTAATCAACTTCCCTCTTTTATCTGAGACTTAGGAATATCCCATGATACAGGACTTTTCATGAAAAAATAAGAAAGTTCGCAGTTAATTGGGAAAAGTTGGCTATCACACAGGGAAGGAGAAAGACTAAGTGACTCAAAAATTAATTCAGTAAGTACTTTCAATAAATTCTTGCACATGCTGTGTAATGTATAGACACTAGGGATTATCAATTCAGTTCAGTTCAGTCACTCAGTCGTGTCCGACTCTGCGACCCCATGAATTGCAGTACGCCAGGCCTCTCTGTCCATCACCAACTCCCGGAGTCTACCCAAACCCATGTCCATCGAGTCGGTGATGCGATCCAACCATCTCATCCTCTGTCGTCCCCTTCTCCTCCCGCCCCCAATCCTACCCAGCGTTAGGGTCTTTTCCAACGAGTCAACCCTTCGCATGAGGTGGCCAAAGTATTGGAGTTTCAGCTTCAACATCAGACCTTCCAATGAACACCCAGGATTGATCTCTTTTAGGATGGATTGATTGGATCTCCTTGCAGTCCAAGGGACTCTCAAGAGTCTTCTCCAACACCACAGTTCAAAAGCATCAATTCTTCGGCACTCATCTTTCTTCACCATCCAACTCTCACATCCATACATGACCACTGGAAAAACCATAGCCTTGACTAGACGGACTTTTGTTGGCAAAGTAATGTCTCTGCTTTTAAATATGCTATCTAGGTTGGCCATAACCTTCCTTCCAAGGAGTAAACGTCTTTTAATTTCATGGCTGCAGTCACCATTAGCAGTGATTTTGGAGCCCAAAAAAATAAAGTCTGACACTGTTTCCACTGTTTCCCCATCTATTTCCCATGAATTGATGGGACCAGATGCCATGATCTTAGTTTTCTGAAAGTTGAGCTTTAAGCCAACTTTTTCACTCTCCTCTTTCACCTTCATCAAGAGGCTCTTTAGTTCTTCTTCACTTTCTGCCATAAGGGTGGTGTCATCTGCATATCTGATGTTATTGATATTTCTCCCGGCAATCTTTATTCCAGCTTGTGCTTCTTGCAGCCCAGCGTTTCTCATGATGTACTCTGCATATAAGTTAAACAAGTAGGGTGACAATATACACCCTTGACGTACTCCTTTTCCTATTTGGAACCAGTCTGTTCCATGTCCAGTTCTAACTGTTGCTTCCTGACCTGCATACAAGTTTATAGCATAGAACAAAATATACACATATACAGTTCCAGTTGAGCTATTTCAAATCCTAAAAGATGATGCTGTGGAAGTGCTGCACTCAATATGCCAGCAAATTTGGAAAGCTCAGTAATGACCGCAGGGCTGGAAAAGGTCAGTTTTCATTCCAAACCCAAAGAAAGGCAGTGCCAAAGGATGTTCAAACTAGAGCATAATTGCACTCATCTCACACGCTAGCAAAATAATGCTCAAAATTCTCCAAGTCAGGCTTCAACAGTATATGAACTGTGAACTTCCAGATGTTGAACTGGATTTAGAAAAGGCAGAGGAAACAGCGATCAAATTGCCAACATACATTGTATCATAGAAAAAGCAAGAGAGTTCCAGAAAAACATGTTCTGCTTTACTGACTACACCAAAGCCATTGACTGTGTGGACCACAACAAACTTTGAAAAATTCCTAAAGAGACAGGAATACCAGACCACCTAACCTGCCTCTTGAGAAATCTACATGCAGGTCAGGAAGCAAAAGAATTGGACATGGAACAACAGACTGGTTCCAAATTGGGAAAGGAGTATGTCAAGGCTGTATATTGTCACCCTGCTTATTTAATTTATATGCAGAGTACATCATGAGAAACGCTGGGCTGGATGAAGCACAATCTGGAATCAAAATTGCTGGGAGAAATATCAATAACCTCCGATATGCAGATGACACCACCCTTATGGCAGAAAGTGAAGAACAAAAGAGCCTTTGATGAAAGTGAAAGAGGAGAGTGAAAAAGTTGGCTTAAAACTCAACATTCTGAAAACTAAGATCATTGCATAAGGTCCCATCACGTCATAGCAAATAGATGGGGAAACAGTGGAAACAGTGACAAACTTTATTTTTTTGGGCTCCAAAATCTCTGCAGATGGTGATTGCAGCCATGAAATTAAAAGACACTTGCTCTTTGGAAGAAAAGTTATGACCACCTAGACAGCATATTAAAAAGCAGAGACATTACTTTGCCAGCAAAGGTCCGTCTAGTCAAGGCTATGGTTTTTCCAGTAGTCATGTATGGATGTGAGAGTTGGACTATAAAAAAAGTTGAGTGCCGAAGAATTGATGCTTTTGAACTGTGGTGTTGGAGAAGACTCTTGAGAGTCCCTTGGACTGCAAGGAGATCCAGCCAATCCATCCTAAAGGAGATCAGTCCTGAATATTCATTGGAAGGACTGATGCTGAAACTGAAACTCCAATACTTTGGCCACCTGATGCAAAGAACTGACTCATTAGAAAAGACCCTGATGCTGGGAAAGATTGAAGGTGGGAGGAGAAGGTGATGACAGCAGATGAGATGGTTGGATGACATCACTGAGTCAATGGACCCGAGTTTGAGTAAACTCTGGGAGTTGTTGATGGACAGGGAGGCCTGATGTGCTGCAGTCTATGGGGTTGCAAAGAGTCAGACAAGTCTGAGTGACTGAACTGAGCTAATGCAGTTCCTGCCTTTGTAGTGTTTAAAGTCTTTATTTGAACGAATAAAAGAGTATTATGATAATGCCACAGTGATTTTTCCATTATTATATGTGATTTAAGTGCTATCGTCACTCAAGGAGAGAGATCTACAATATCTGTGAAAGATTTTTGTGGAAGAGAAAAATTGAGCAGATTCTGAGTTTTTTCATGAGGTCAGTTTCTTGCATATAGTGGATCCTCAACAGATGTCTATTGAATTAAACTAACATGTGTCTTGGAGCGAAGTTTTCATTCACTGATGGAAACCAAATAGTAGCATAAAGTCAAGCCTTATGGATTGGAGTCTGGCTTCTGTTTCGGGCAGACACTCAAATGTTACTGTGGTTACATGCTCATTCTCTGAAGTCCTGTCCAGTGACTCTCCAACTCAAGAAACAGAATTTTATTTGTACTTTTACTTAGAGATAGAGCATTCTGGGTAACTGATTCAAAATATTTTACATTTTGCAATATAGCTTTTAGGTAGATTGAATATGCATGCACAATAATCATGGCTGTCTCTTTCTGAAATGAAAAAGCTGTGTAAATGGATTAATAATGAGAAAGTTCTGTGAGAATGGAGAATGACAAGTTGGAACCCTTAGTGGATTTTTTCATCAAGTTGTGGTGGTCTGATGATTCACTCTTTGTTCTGGGTGCCAAAAGTGCCAAGTGGACAGCATGTTTATGTCACTGGTCAGGATAAGCATTGTGATGTAATGTTTGAAGCACAGTGCTGAGACTTGGGCAAGGCCTGAATGCCAACTAAGCTTTGATATCAACTGGCTGTGTGACTTGAAAGAAGTCACTTAACTTCTCTGGCCATAGTTTCTCTATTTCTAAGATGCAAGGTTAAACAAAATCATTTGTAAGGACACTTCTGGCAATAATAACCTGGATTTTCACTCTTTTTCATGGGGACACATGCTTACCATCACTTCATCATTAATATACCATGTGTTCTCAAATTTAATATACTTTATGACATGCCACAGCATAATTTATGCTAATATACTTTATGATAGGGCTTCCCTGGTGGTTCAGTGACAAAGAATCCTCCTGCCAGTGCAGGAGGCACAGGCTCAATCCCTGGGTTGGAAAGATCCCCTGGAGAAGGAAATAGCAACCCACTCCAGTATTCTTGCCTGGAGAACCCATGGAGAGAGGAGCCTGGTGGACTACAGCCCATGAGGCCACAAAAGAAACACAACTTAGTGACTAATCAACAATGCTTTATGATAGTGAATTCTTAATGGCACGTTTGGAAATGTTTTAATCTCATCAGTCATGTGCCTTCCCTTAGACTACAGGCAGTGAAGCAGGAAAAGTGGAATGAAGACAAGAATGCTGATCCCAAAAGGCAATTGTTAGGAAGCTACATAAACTGATTTCAGAGTAGTACATTGGTGGGAATGAAGGACAAAGAATTACCTAAAATATTTTCCATTGGTTCAAGTTCTGCTCTACAGGGCATAGTGCCCCTTGTTTTACTGTTATTGCGTGTGTGATCCTATGGCACCCCACTCCATGGAGGAAGTGAGAGTTACATTGCCCCTGCACCAGCATGAGGCATGGTGTGTGGAGGTTGCCTTAGTACCTATTACAAGCTGGTCACTGTAACTGCAGCTGGAGCAAAGGACAGGACAGGAGAGGACTAGAGGGATAGAAGTGATACTTAACAGGTTGCTGACTCATCTTTTTTTCTGGGAACTAGATAAGGAGATGTTCATTTTAATCTTCAGAGGGAAGCCTTTCCCAGCATTACAAGATGGAATGAAGCAATCAAATCCATCCATTAGACTCATACATGAAAACTCACCATGGAATCAGAGAGATCTGGATTTGATATAAGTTTCATTAGTTACTAGCTTTTGGACCATGGGCAAGTCACTTAGATCTATAAAAATGTTATGGAAAGGTAGAGGAGAAACCTTTGGATTTGTGTACCTAGCTCCTTCCTCTGACAAACTAATGTGTAGTGGCTGTAAATTCCTAATTCCATAAAAGATGGGGGGGATTAATTTGTGCCAGTATTCAGTATACATAAGAAATAAATTTAAAATCATATAGACTGCTGAGCTAATCTACATGGTATAAAAGTTTCCCTGGTTTGTCTAGTAGATGAGCAAAGGGGATAAACCCAAAATCTGTCCTGATTGATGCGTCCTTTGTGAGCAGTAAGGGGTTCAACCACAAGGTCATGATGAATTATCCTAAGGAAGATAATATATTGACTTTAGAGAGTTGTCACCATGATGTTGCAATGAGTAGAGACTTTTTGCTGTCTTTTCACCAAAGCTCTATAACGTCTTGTCTTTTGCCTGTGTCCATGGCTCAGAGGGGCTTCCCTGGTGGCGCTGGTGATAAAGAACCTGCCTGCCAATTCAGGAGATGGGTTCAGTCCCTGGGTCAGGAAGATCCCCTGGAGGAGAAAATGGCAACCCACTCCAGTATTCTTGCCTGAAAAATCCCAAGAACCGAGGAACCTGGCAGGTTACAGTTCATACGGTTGCAAAGAGTCAGACACAACTGAAGCGACTTAGGACATTGCTCAGAGGAGCTAGCCAGCCTAGTGTCATTTACTCTTGGGCAGAAATAGGTTTACTACCAATCCAATACCTACCTCCTCCCACAAGTGTTGTGTGTTTACACTGTGATGAACTGAATGCTGTATTACTTGATCACTGATCTGAAGCCAGGGAAGCATATGGCTTGAAAAAAGCCATCTCTTGGGTTTTCCTTCTGGCTCAGCTGGTAAAGAATCCTCCTGCAATGCAGAAGACCTGGGTTCAACCCCTGGGTTGGGAAGATCCCCTGGAGAAGTGAAAGGCTACCCAGTCCAGTATTCTGGCCTGGAGAATTCCATGGACTAAGTCCATGGGGTTGCAAAGAGTCAGACACAACTGCGTGACTTTCAATTCACTTGGCAGAAAGAAAGCAGGAATTGAGATGAAAGCAAATGGCATGCCCTATCCTTAAATCTTTCACTTGTCCTAACACTTGTAATGTATTTGTAGTATATATGTTTCAAAGTAGGAAGCATCAACTTATATAATAATGCTTGTGAATCAGAAATCACATATTAATCCTAAACTTCAGTCACCATGAGGATTCAGGCAACTGATAGGGTGGTCCAACAGTTGTTGGTTTATATAAGGAGCTTGCTGGGAGAGAACTGCTGCTTAACTAAACCTCTCTTGCAGGTCAATGAAAATCAGTCTGTGTGTGCTGCAGTGTTTTATAAACTGGAGTAGAAACTATCATACAACACTGCAGCCAGAGGATCCCAGTGAGAGAAGCAGTGTGCAGGAGCAAGCGGCAGGGGCGCGGAGGTGTCAGAAGTGCCAGCCCCCATCCCATCAGCACCCTCGGGCTGTTCAGATGGGGTTAAATTCAGTTGCATAGAGTGGAGCACCAGTGATCCCATGGACAGTAGTCCCCCAGGCTCCTCCATCCATGGGATTTTCCAGGCAAGAATACTGGAGTGGGTTGCCATTTCCTTCCTCACGACCCAGGGATTGAACTCGTGTCTCGCACATTGCAGGCAGACTCTACCGTTGGAGCCACCAGGGAATCATGGGGTTGCAAAGAGTCAGAAACAACTGAGTGACTTACACTTTCACTTTCAAGTAAGGTATAAGTTATTTTTCTATTATGTAGAGAAAGCCCCAAGATAAGCAGCCCAAGGCTGATAGAGTATCTCAGTGATTGTCAGGTTCCCATGTTCCTTGTATCAATTTGCTTTGCTAGTCCTTTTGCTTTCACAGTGACTTCATGGTCCAAAATGTCTTTTAGAGATCCAGTCATCATATTTTCATTCTAGACAAGAAACTGGGACAGGTGATAAAGAACAAACAAATTTCAGAAGTTTATCCTTCTTTTCAGAATTCTTCTGAAAGTCTTACTTCCAAAATTTTGCTGATAATCAAATGCTATTACACAGCCCTGTAAAACTGGTTGGCAAGTGTCACATATTAGCTAGGGTCAGCATAGATTGTTAAATAGAAATAATTTTGCTAATGCAGACGTTGACATGTTGACAGGTATTATCTAAGAAAACTGAAGAAAGTAAAGCGAAGTCGCTCAGTCGTATCTGACTCTTTGCGACTCCATGGACTGTAGCCTACCAGGTTCCTCCATCCATGGGCTTTTCCAGGCAAGAGTATTGGAGTGGGTTGCCATTTAAATCGCTCCAGAATTTGTACAGAATTTACAGGGGTCTTTGGAAAGGGGGAGAAGCTTTTATAAAATTGAGAATGCCATTTAGAAATAGCACGTGTTGCATTCAAAGCCAGTTAAAAATATAAACATACTAGGCTTTACTGTCTTCTTTAGTGACCTGATTGGAATTAGCAAATGTTTGCTTTAACATTAACGAAATCCCTCTCTGCACTCATTATTATCAATAACTGTATATTTGTCTTATGCAATACTTGAAAAAATTAAAATATTCTAAATGTTAAATAACTGACATAAAATTTAGCAAGTGGTGGTTACTACACAACAGTTTCAATGTCTTTTCAAGGCAATTTCTAGATCCAGTAATTCACATTTTATTCAAATATCTAACAGCATGGTGAGTGCAGCCATGAAATTAAAAGACGCTTACTCCTTGGAAGGAAGGTTATGACCAACCTAGATAGCA
Organism: Giraffa tippelskirchi; assembly: GCF_054371585.1. NCBI lineage: Eukaryota > Metazoa > Chordata > Mammalia > Artiodactyla > Giraffidae > Giraffa > Giraffa tippelskirchi. The sequence continues at coordinate 84,982,934 of NC_137285.1, read as the reverse complement.
TATTTAAAAGCAGAGACATTACTTTGCCAACAAAGGTCCGTCTAGTCAAGGCTATGGTTTTTCCAGTGGTCATGTATGGATGTGAGAGTTGGATGGTGAAGAAAGCTGAGCGCCGCAGAATTGATGCTTTTGAACTGTGGTGTTGGAGAAGACTCTTGAGAGTCCCTTGGACTGCAAGAAGATCCAACCAGTCCATCCTAAAGGATATCAGTCCTGGGTGTTCATTGGAAGGACTGATGTTGAAGCTGAAACTCCAGTACTTTGGCCACCTCATGCGAAGAGTTGACTCATTGGAAAAGACCCTAATGCTGGGAAGGATTGGGGGCAGGAGGAGAAGGGGATGACAGAGGATGAGATGGTTGGATAGCATCACCGACTCAATGGACATGGGTTTGGGTAAACTCTGGGAGTTGGTGATGGACAGGGAGGCCTGGCGTGCTGCGATTCATGGGGTCGCAAAGAGTCGGACATGACTGAGCGACTGAACTGAACTGAACTATGTGATAGCAGGGAATTTTTTTTTGTACCACATCATATTTGTGAAATAATCATGTGAAAATATCTTTGGAAATTCTATCTACATTCAATGCGGGACTAAAATACCATCTGTTTCTTTTAAACTCTACTGTTCATTCAGTAAATATTTTTAAGGGTCTTAAATGAGTGATCACTAGACTGTGCATTTGCAATTTATATCATTTTGTGTGATTACTAGGAATTCTAAAATCTGGGTCACCATGCTGCTGGGCTCATGGCTTTGTGATTAGATGCTATGAAAAATAAATTCTTCTTGCAACGTCAAATCCAACTCTCTACGTGATTTACTTTCTGATTTAATGTGCAAAATGTACTTACTAAAATAGTAATAATTTAGAAGTTACCACTTTGTAAAACTAAACTTTATTTACCCTCTCAAAATTCCCATTTCCTTATCTACAAAAGGCCTTGTCCAAAATACCACAGCTAAAATGAACAGAACAGTTGTTTGAATCCCAGTTTATCTGATTCCAAAGTCTATGTTGTCAACTACTATCAAAACAGGGTGCTTAAAGTGTATGTTATTAAGCAGATTTTTGTATCAAAGGAAATGAGGTGTTGATGTGTATTGAAGATCAGGAATAAATCATTCTGACTGTTTACTGTTCTGGAGCAAAGAGAGCTTTAGAACAACATTCTAAGGGTTAGAGGCAGGAGAATCACTAGTGTGGATGAATCACTCAAACTGAATTATTTTGAACATATTTATACACACAGGTAGCAATTATTGTAATCTAATCTTTTCCTCATCTCTTGGAGAAGAATGAGTTTTCAAAGCAACTAGACAACTGTGGATGACTAGCAAACAGCATAGAAACTCACACACTCTTTGTATCAGATTTAGGCTGATGCAGCACGCTATTCATGATGTTTCAATTGTGATCATATCCTTAACCCATTATTTTATTTAATTACATAGAATAGCTTATTTATCTTTCAGTTATAGGCACTGAAATCGACCAGGTTGTATGTGAGCAGCCAAAAATAAGATATTCTTAGGCTCTATCCATTTAGTAATTTTCAGATAAATGGTTAGGCTTATGAGGCCACCAGTTTATATTTTCAACTTTATGATGAAAAATTAACTGAGCCCTAAATCTTATCTCTGCAGTTATAACCATTTGGAAAGATAGCTAACTACATATTGCCCATGAAGTTAAAACCACAATCCATCAAGCTGTTTCATCTGTCTTGAAAGATCACTTTCCTTAGACCCTTTGCCATATCCAAATGTCAAAGACTTATCTTTCACTCATTTAATAAATACTTTTTTATTAATGATGAGAGACTACTTTTTGTTAGGCATTGTGTTAAATACCAGGAAAATAAAGTCAATTAAAGGAGGAAATATAGCTTTTATCGTAAAGTAGCACTGCCTAAGAAGGGTCACTTGGTCTAGAATCCCTGGGGAGTCATTCATAAATACTTGGATAGGTATTTGTATGTCAGTGGAAACTGTAAGAAAATTTTATGTGACTCTACATTTTTCTAGAAAATAGTTTCAAAGTATTTATTAGAATCTCAAAGATGGAAGTGTGCCTCTCCCAAAGGTCAAAGAAACATTGATCTTGTGAGAAGGGAATGCATACACATAAAATACAGTTTTGAAGAACTTCCCTTGGTCCAGTGGCTAAGATTCTGCATTTCCACTGCAGGGGGTGTGGTTTCAATCATTAGTCAGAAAACTAAGATCCCTCATGCCACACAAGTGCAGCCAAAAAAATTTTTTTTTTAATTAATAAAGGTATTCATTTGCTCTATGGATGCAGAGAAAGGTCATATCAATGAAATTGTGGGCAATGAAGAAATAGATTATAATTGAGCTGAATTTTAAGACTGAGTAACTACATGAGAGGACAGAATAAAATTCTAGGAAAAACTGTGTTGATAGGCACAATGGCACTAAATAGCACGATGCTTCTGTGTCCCTGAAAATAACCTGGTGTGTCTGGATTGGAGGCTGGGGGAGCAGAAAAAGAGACAGGGTGTGAAGGAGGAGACTTGAGTATTGAGCCCAGAGAGATGGGCAGGAGCAAAGACTTTGTTTTGTGCAAAGACACCCAGAGTTAGACATTCTTCTATTATTTCACACAGCATGCAAGATAAATATTGGGTAAAGACAGCTGGATTTTAAATTGAGAAGTCGTACTCTTTTAAGCCTTGCTTACTCTGTAGCGAGAAGATAAATGAGAATGAGCTGGATACAAAAACAAACCTACTGCCCAGGTAATGAGTCCTGGACTGAAGCTGTTAGTGAGATTATAACAGGACAGACCCAAGAAATATACTGATGATGTAGAATCCATAGGCCTTGCTAACTTTCTGAAAAGAGGAAGGAGTGAGATAGGGTTAGGATATTCCAATATCTCAAAGAAATGCAGGGCCCCTCATAGGGCAGGGAAAGAGAAGCATGTTTGAGAGAAATTAAATATGGTATTGAACATATTAAGGTCAGGAGTCAATGAGATAACCACGTGGTCATATACAGTCAATGTATAGTGTACAGATTTAGCATTCAGGCAACAGTTAGAACAGGGGATATGTTATAAATTGGAAGACATAAGCATATGGTGGAAGTTTGAAGAATGCTGTCACTAGAGGGCATGCGTGGCCCGATAAGGGAGAAGCTCATAGTGGTAGGAAGCATTATATCGGTAAGAAAAGAAGGAGGGAATTGGGAATAGAGAAAGAGAGAGGGAAGGAGAAACAGAAGGCCGATGAAGGGAAGAACAGAGAGGCTACAAGTATCAAATGCTTCAGAATGACAAAGTTAAGCTTAAGGCTGATAAGAATTAATACAACACTGGACTGGCATCCAGACTGGTGTGTACCAAGATTTCACACCTGTTTTCTGAGTAGGAAACACATCTCTAATATCTTCCTCCAGAATCAACTCCAGATTTTCCTCCCTGTAATGTATCACTTTCAATCTTAAAATTCCCACATCATGTCTAGTATATAATGTGTATTTTGTTTCCTCCACTAGAATGTAAAGTCCAAGATGAGAAAGCGAAATTGAAAGTCGCTCAGTCGTGTCCGACCCTGTGCAACCCCATGGACTATTCAATCCATGGAATTCTCCAGGCGAGAATACTGGAGTGGGTAGCCTTTCCCTTCTCCAGGGGATCTTCCCAACCCAGGGATCGAGCACAGGTCTCCCACATTGCAGGCGGATTCTTTACCAGCTGAGCCACAAGGGAAGCCCAAGAATACTGGAGTAGGTAGCATATCCCTTCTCCAGAGGATCTTCCTGACCCAGGAATCAAACTGGGGTCTCCTGCATTGCAAGTGGATTCTTTACCAACTGAGCTGTCAGGGAAGACCCCAAGATGAGAGAAGCCGTTTATTATTCATCATTGTATCAAAGACAGGATCCTATATAGTTCTGAGCATAAAATAGATTTTTAAAAATATTTGTATATTTGAGTTAAATTATAGATTTTATAAATATATACCATCCCTTCTATTTTACTAAATGCTGATGGAATAGTCTTTGCTTGAGGCTAAATTTTTGGCACTTTGCTTCCACAATCAAATTTTTGGCACTTTGTCTCCACAATCAAATTTTTGGAGATTTGCTTCCACAATCAAATTTTCCATGACTTGTTTGCTATTGAAATTTTTGTTTTGCAACATGGCACATCTCATTTAGAATTACTAAATTTTTAAAAAGATCTTAACATGAAATTCACTCTAACTTTAGAAAACTTGCAGACATTTCCATTTTGCTTTAGAAGAAGGTACAGATATTTGGAAATCTAAAATAATTGCACTATAGAACTTCACAATTCCAAAAAGTTTGTGTATCACAAGTTTAGGTGTTCTTGTCTGCTAGAAGAAGGACACATTTGTAATTTACATGTGGATCTTGAGATCATTATCTCATTTATAGGGAATTTGAATTCCTCTCAGTCCTCTTTACAAAATAAGCCCAGTTTGGGTAATTCCTGCTTTCACATAAAAAACACATTTAAAGTCTACCAGCAACCTCTTAGATGTTAATGTTTGACAGAAAGTTTGAAGTACTGACCACAGATAAATAACAAAACAAACGCAAGTCTCAAAAAGCAGAATTTATGGTTTCTTTTCACTTAGAGGCTTTATACAAGACCAATTTTGAAATTTTGTTTTATTTGTATTGAGTATAAGATGCCTATAGAACATTTGATAGAAGAAAAAGATTTTAACCATGTTCAGTTGTTATTATACTTCAAGACTTTAATGTGTACCTAGATACCCAGGAGGCAGTATATTCATGAAGTCTGAGCTTAAATCCTGACTCCAGCTGTCATGGGCCTCTGAGTCAGGGTTTGTTTAGCAGAGACCCAGGAAAAGCATCAGAATCCAGGAATTTACATCTAACTCAGCTATCTGACCCAGGGCAAATTGCTTAATTTGTCTAAGTTTTGGTTTGCTGTAAAATGGAAAAAATTGTGATACTACTTATCAGATAAGATTTTTGTGAAGATTAAATGAGTTACAGGGGCTTCCCTCATAAGTCAGCTGGCTGAAAATCCGCTTGCAATGCAGGAGACCCTGGTTTGATTCCTGGGTCAGGAAGATTCTTACCTGGAGAATCCCTGTGCACAAAGGAGCCTGGTTGGCTACAGTTCGTGTGTTCGCAAACAGCTGGACACGATTGAGCGACTAAGCACAAACGGAACAATTATATGAAGCAAATTACACATTCCAGGCTCATAATAATGCCTCAATAAATTACATACTTAAGCATCTCAAAAATTCATTTTTTTTCTCCTGTAAGATGGGCATGTCAATAGTAGTTGCCTCATGAGGTAACTGCACGGAATAAATAAAGTTCTCTGTGTTAGGTTTTTCTACTCTCCAGACAAACAGTAAATTTTCTCCTTCATCCATGTAATAGTCGTTAGCTAATTCCACAAATATCTATTAAGAGGATAATGTGTACTTCTTAATAATATGAATAATTATATATATCAATATCTCATACATGGAATAAGTGCGACAGCAAGAACTGGTGGAAAAATCTCCGGTTCTAGAGACAGAAAGCAAAGATTATCATCTTATCTTCACAATCCTTTATCCTTCACTAAAAGTGAAAGTGAAGTCACTCAGTCGTGTCCGACTCTTTGCGACCCCATGGACTGTAGCGTACCAGGCTTCTCCATCTATGGGATTTTCCAGGCAAGAGTACTGCAGTGGGTTGCTATTTCCTTCTCCAGGAGATCTTCCTGACACAGAGATTGAACCCGGGTCTCCCACGTTGTAGGCAGACGCTTTACCATCTGAGCCACCAGGGAAGTCACTATCCTTTATTTATTTATTTTTTTAATGAATTTGGTTAAGTCATTTAACTTTTTTGGTAGCCAACTGCCGGGAGCCAGCCCACGAGATCCCACCCATGACAGAGTCATGGGAAAGAGGAATGATTGAGCACGGCTTCTCAGGCCTCAGGGATTCTCGGAAGGCTGCCTCAGCGCTCACCTTAAAGATATCTGTCTTTCTGATGTTTACTATAAAAAAACCTCTTCTTATTTTCTACGACTTAGGCAAAAGGCCTTTCCTGATTCCCTTCTAAAATAGATCATTCCGAAACCTCAAATCAACAAGGCCCCTGAAAGGTAGCACCCTAAATGAGATTATCTGGGATAGAGAATATGCTGATCTAAATTCCTTTTGCTAACATATTGGTTTGTTTAATAAATGTACCTGTGCCTTTGGAGCTAATGTGCATAACTGCTCCTTAATAATAAAACAGCATTGAGAGCCTCCACACAGAAAGCCCCTATGGGCACAAAACCCTTCGCAGGAAAAAAGGCTTGTTAGGAAATACAAGAAATATTGCTTTATGAAACTGTTACTTAGTCTATATTTACTCACTATGTTTTTACTCTTAACAGCCTATATAATGAAAGCATAATAGTTAAAAATTTATAAAAGTTTGGCTTTAATACAAATAATAAGACAATTGTTGATTTAACTGATGATTCTTACTTGGAGCTGAACTTCAGCTTGCTGTTCTTTGACTTTATGAAACTGCATTCTTTTCTGTTAAGCTCAAGGCATAGAGTAAATTACCGAAAACAGGTTTTACCTTGAAACTTTCTATTGATGAATTCTTTCCTGCTGTGCCTGATACAAAAGTGTTCTGACTGATCAACCCTTACCAATAGAGAGTCACAAGATGTTAGCAGGCCCCCAGGCCAGAAGATGATGTAAACAAAATGAGGCTTTTGGTAACTAAAAACATGCGAACGGTTTCGATGAAGATCAAAACTGCTGGCCTATTAAGCTGAATTGATAGGCCCATTAAGCTGAATTCATATGCCCATTAAGCTAAATTAGTATGCCCACTAAGCTGAGTTGGTATGACTCTATACTTTACATTTGTTTCTATGTACCACAAAAAATATAAAAGCTGTCTTAAAAATAATAAAGTTGGAAGACACTTGGGAGACACTTGGAAACACCGAGACTCGCTGTGTCTTCTCATTCGTATCGCCGACGCCGTCCATCCTGAGGGAACCACTGGACCTGCTGGAGCTGGACTCCGGCAGCCAACTTTTTTTATCTCCTAAACTGAGGTACTAACAACTGTCCTATCTGATGTCAGGTAGGGCCAAAACAAGGCATGTAAAGGTTCTGTGTCAAATGCCACATGTTGTTATTCATAATGATTTGCTACTGCTCCTCAGGATAAAGGAACAGAAGAAAGTCCTTAGTGCACTAAAAATTCACTTCTAAGAAGGATCAGATGAGAAATGCCCTGGCAAGAGATTCTTATTCAGATTTCTCCTCTTAGCTTTTACAGCTATTATTTCCAATGTCCTAAAAGTCAAAATCATCTAAACTCCAAAGAGAGTAATTTCATAGAAATTAAAGTTTGGACTTGTCTATGTTAATGTGACATGGGCAAAGAAGTTCATTTGTTGCAAACAACAGTTTATACAATAGTTTGTATACTCCTGGTGAGGACAAATAAGTTACCATTCCATGCAAGACTAAAACTTAGATGCCCAACCCAAATCTAAATGTTGTAGAAGCTGATTTCACGCCATTATACCTACAAGGATTTGCTTCCTTTATTACTACATGGGATTCCCCCATATAGTAGTCAAGGGGGGAAGAGAATCCACCTGCAGTGCTGTAGATGCAAGGGACACAGGTTCAGTCCCTGGGTCAGGAAGATAACCTGGAGGAGGAAATGGCACCCCACCCCAGTATTCTTGCTGGAATCCCGTGAACAGAGGAGCTTGACAGGCTACAGTCCATGGGGTTGCAAAGAGTCGGACACAGCTAAGCACTGTCAGTGTGTGCTTGCCCGGCTCGCAGGTCATTCTCTAGACCAGCAATGTGCTTCTTCTCGCACCCTTATTGGCAACCTGCTTTCTTTAATCTCTTCCAAACAATATTTGAAAGCTTAGGCAGTGTTAGAATGGTTTCCAATTTACAACAGACATTATTAGCTACTGTAGTCACATTCTGTCCCATTTCTATGTTTACAATCCAGAAACCTCAGACCTTAAGTCCAAGAAACTGTGTAAGGCAATCAACAGTAGATGCGTGAAGTGTCAAGGAATCCTGGCTCTTAAACAGACATGGCACCAATGGGGAAGTGAAGAATTTTCTTCCCAACACTTTTTAAACTTTCTCACATGGGGAGAAACAACTTAGTTTTTTGATACCAAACCTTTTTCATATTGTTTGCTCTAGACAGAAATGGCAGTTACGCATTTTTATTTAAAACCACCCATGTACAAATTTGAGAGGTAAAAGATAATAATCTCAGAAGTATTTCCCCAAATCTAGAAATTTCAGACAAATATTTAATATTAGTGAAATAATCTTTCTCTGAACTAGAGCTGTTTTCCGCAGGAATAACAATGTTCATACTAACTGGAAGAACATCAAAGCCCATACATTTCTGAAAGCCAAGTGCCATAATGCTTCATCTGAGTTTATGTATTGATCAAGCAGGCAGGCCCTTCAGTATGTTTTGGACAGAAACCTCATCTTTCTCAATACCTAGATTGCCTGAAGTCACCATGTTGGGAAGCTGGTGGGGAAACGTGGACCACTATTAGACAAATGGACAAGTGGATCAACACTTTGATAGAAGAGATTATAAAATGGGTGTTTTAATGAAGAAGAAAACAAGGGAAAAATGATTGAGAGCAGTATGAAATTCACTATATTTTCTCTGAATTTACATGGCAGTATTAGGAATGTGAGATGGGAAGAGGAAGAAAAGCAAACCACACTTCCTTCTTTTATGAATTCAATAAATATTTGAGTAAAAACATATGTTAGGCTCCAAGAATATGTAGTTTTCACCCCCAGAAAGCAGCATGGTATAAACAGGCAATTTAAACAACCTATAAGGCATGCTACAGGAGGAGCAGACAGAAATGTATAGAAGCACAAGAGGAGGGACAGTGAAACACAGCGGTTTCCTGGATGATGAGCATTCTGAACTATGGCATTTTGGTTACCCAGGCAAAGAGAGGAATGTTAGAGGCAGAGGAAACGGCACATTCTTCCTATCACCTCAAGGCTGCCTTTCAGAAGAGCTGCAATGAGTGCAATACAGTCACAACAGAGTGCTGGGAAGAGACATGACCAGAAATCAGGCTAATAAGCATGAAATCAATCCCTGAAGGATTCTGCCAGATTTGCTAGGAATTGTTTTTTATCCTAAGGGCGACGAGGAAAATGCATTGTCCAAAATCCTATGAGATAAGGCAGCAAAGCAGAGTGTTTAGGAGTGTCAACTCTGTGTCTCAGTTTCTTTATCTGTAAAATGGGCTGATAGTAATAAAACCTCACTTGTAGGATTATTTAAAGAGCAAGCAACTTATACCACAAGAAGCACTTAGAACATGCCTGGAATATCATAATCATTCACTAAGTATTAGCTATTTGAGTTATGCTGTGCTTTAATCTAGGGAATGTCATAATTAGAATTGTGTTGTCGAATGATCATTCTCACCTCAGAAAGAGGAACAGTTTTACAGTTTGCTGAAAAATGTGAGATTATACTAAATTTTCAATGTGGAGAACAGTTGAATATGTGAGTTGGTTGTGAGTAAGCAAAGAGATGAGGTTCAGGGTAAACACTTTTTTGAAGTCAAAGAATAGTTTTCAAATTATAACATAGAAAAGAGCCTTATATGATCATTTAGTTTTAATATTCTCATTTAATATGCAAGTAAATGACTGGGAACACACACACACACAATAACAACAAAACTGAGGTTTAGAGACATTAAATGACTTCCTCAAAGCATCATAGCTCATGAGAGGCAGATTTGATAGTAAATGTAAGCCCATTAGATCTTAACCCATAGTGTTTTTAGTTCTCCTTCGGTGTTCTTCAAGGACCATGAAATGAGTGGTCATCAAGTTCTGAACTTTATTTCTTAAGTCTCTCTCTGTGGCAAGTCTCATTCAAACTAGAACACTGTACCCTGCCTTTATTTATTTATTTATTTAGGTTGTAAATACTTCAATGTTTTTTTATTTTGTTTTATAAATTGTTATTGGAGTATAGTTGTTTTACAATGTTGTGTTAGTTTCTGCTGTTCAGCAAAGTGAATCAACTATAAATTTACACATATCCCTTCTTTTTTAGATTTTTTTTTTCACATTTAGATCACCCTGCCTTTAAATGACTTCCCCAGGCACAGTCTTCATGCTATTGAAATATTTTCATGAATTTTGTTTTCCATCTTACATTTCAAAAGATGAGAAGAGCGCTCCGTTGAAGACATTCTATCTATTTTGTAACTTCTGACCAAATCTTTTAAGTGAAATGAAAAACAAACTACCCTCTTGAGTGAGAGTGGTTGTCTGGGATGGAGACAACCTGGGAAATGTTTGTTTCACAGACAGCATCCCATAATATAGCCATTTAAGAACTGCTTCAAAAGCAGTATTTTTCACTGTGGAAAGTGGGGAGCAATTTTGATGCTGCTTCCAATCAAAGAAATCAGAGCAAGGAAAGCTTTTAGGGTCTCTGGTTCCATCCATCTCCACTGATTCACTGTTTATCAGAACTTAATAAATGGCCTTGTGTGTTTCTTTGTTGAGTGGTGGAATCATGGGACTTGGTGCCAATATTGGTTGTTCCATGCCTTTGAGCAAATAAGTTGATCCCTTTTTTGATACATTTAGGAAATGATAAAGAATAAGTGAGTGTTTTATAAACATAGCTCTCTAGAGTGACATGACATAAAGCATTCAAGATACTTAGAGAATGAAACCCCAAATAGAACTTGTTATATTACTTTTTAAATACATTTGAAAAAACTGATTGGTTAAAAAAAGTGATTTTTTTTTATATTGCTTGAGGTTACTAACATGCAAATATATAACACAATATTATGTTGAGCTTGCCACTATAAGAAAATCATGTTGGTGAAGGGCATTAATAAAAATGTTACATACTAGAACAATGAATATCAACTGAATCCCCTTCTCTAGAATCAAGCAGCCTGATAAGATGGAATAATACAAAAGGACAATAAACATTTACCTTATAACCTTAGGCTCCTTGGTTTATACTTACCTCCTCTGCGGGGAAAGCTGCAAATAGGGCCTGCTGCCCCTGGAAAGGGGGCCTCCATGTTACCCAGTGTTTATTAGAGAACTCTCATTTTCAGCATTCACCACAGGTTTAAAAAACAACATTTTGAACCAGGCCCATTGCCAAGGGTTTAATGTGTTGTTGTTTTTTTTTTTTTTCCATAAGGAGGGAGTTCAGATTAACAGAGCTTATTTCACATAGGTATAGAAGTAAAAGGGAGGAGAAGGAGAAGGGAACATTTTCAACAGAATAGAAGATCTTAACAAAAATGGTATTGGGAGTTTGAGGAGTATAAAAATATGTTCAACTAATATTTTCATCATTTGTTACAATACAATTATCAAGCACTTCCTGTTTGTAAACATATGTGCCATCAGATTTTCTTAATAGCTTGCTGGGTATATAGTACAGTGAAGACTAGTAGTAGAATCCCGATGGTGACAAATGTTACTGGATGACATCCACGGCCTAGAATATAGTATACACTATGAAAGTCAGTAATTGCATTACACATTTGGTCATTTTGAGATAGAATGGTTCCTTCATTTAATAAACATTGTGGGAAGATTTTAGAGTTAGAGGAGCTAATCACTGCCTTTGACAAACTTTAATTTTGGTATGGAAAACAATCCTCTCCCACATTTTCTCTACTACAAATTAAATTGAATAATCTTTTCATTATTTAATTTAATTTTTCTAAGTATTTTCATCTTATTGCACTGAGTTAGGTTCTGCTCATCTTTATAATCACAAATAAGCCTTGCAAATTTTGACAAGTCACTTAGCTTCTTACTTTCCTAGTCTTTGATGTAGGTTGTATACAGATAATAGAAGGTTTCAGAGAGATTTTAGAAGGTTTTAAGCCTAGGAATGACAAGATTTGGCTTTCTTTTAAAAAGACTCATTCTCTAGTGTTTGGAGGCTGTTACAGAAATTCAAGTAAAAGATGATGAGAGCGCAGACTAACTTCATGAGAAGTGGTCAGATCCCTGATATATTTTGAAGGTAGAATCTGCTAGGTTTCCTTGTCGGATTGTCTGTGGGACACATTTAAAAAAGGAGTCAAAGATATTTTCAAAGTTTATGACTTCAGCAACTAAAATTATGGGCAATAGCAGCTCACATGAAAGGTTACAGGTGAAACAGAATTGAGGTGTGTGCACTTATGTGTGTGGTTGGGGGGGGCAGTGTTGATTTGGGGTTCAGCTTTGACATATTAAATTTGACATTTCAACTCATTTTTTTCTTATTTTTGCAAGACAGTCTTAGTCAAATCACCTTAAGTCTGTTAAACAGGCAAAGAAGTACAGTGAAGAGAATATGGACATTAGACTTCCACAAATCTGACCTCCAGTGCCAACTTCTCCACTTCTTTCTTTTTTTTTTTTTTTTGACCAGTTTGATTTACGTAACCACAGTGGAGCTGGGGATGGGATTATCTTCACTAAAATTACACATGTTTGCACACATCACTGGTGGGAAAATGAAGTGACTTCGCTGTGACTTCCCTGAAAGCACTGGAATGTCTATAGAACAGGTCAGTAGCAAAGAAGAATCCATATTTGTGCTTTTTGACACAAGAGGATCCTCTGCTGACCACTGAAGTTTCAGAGCCTCCAGAGCAGCCAGTATCATTCTGGGAACCTGCCAAGAAGGACAAGGGGTAGGCACCTTCATCTGATGTGGAACCTCCTCCTCTTTGTGCTTAAGAGCACAGATTTGGGGTCCTGCTTTTCTAGGTTCCAATCTGAGCTCTGCCACCTCTTGGCATGGAGGCTTCAGAAGGTAGTTTAATTCTGATCGCCACTATATTTTTGGTGACGAGATACTTCAGCATTCTCCATGCAAGTGAACTCCAGCTGCCACGGAGTAGCAGTGGCTGCATACTGCCGTGGCTCAGGCTGGCCACAGGGAAGATATAGAGTTGCCCAGACGGGCATAGGCCAGGATCCCCAACAGATGCAAACCGTCTCCGCATCAGGCTCCCCCCAGCCCAGGCTTGGACTCCGGCATGTCCGAGTGTTATGCGAAGCCTTCAAAGTCTTTATCTGGTGTCTTGAGACAGTTACTTCTATCTGATCATCAGCTTCTATACGTCTTCTCCCATTCAGTCGCCCAGTCATGTCAGACTCTGTGAGACCCCCTGGACTGCAGCACGCCAGGCTTCCCTGCTTCCTCTCTATTGCTAGATGGGTCTGAATTTCGTACCTTCCTCAGGCATTAAAATAGGGTGTGGGGAAATCCAGAGGGTCTTTCACAGTGGTGTGTCTTCTCAGACCCTCGACCAACCGACAGGACTTCTTCAAATCACTCGGTGAGCCTCGCCTGGGTGGGCAGACACGCCGGAGCCCGGGGCCTCCTTCAGCTGCCTCCGGGTTTGCCACTTCCTGCTTGTTCTCAGAGAAAACATTCATGAAGGACCCTTGCCACTCAGATGGTAAAGAACCCTCCAGCAATGCAGGAGACACAGGTTCGATCCCCGAGTTGGGAAAGATACCCTGGAGAAGAAACAGGCAACCCACTCCACGATTCCTGCCAGGAAACTTCCACGGCCACAGGAGCAGGGATGCAGAGAGTCGGACTCGACTGTGCAACTAAAAACACCTAACTCGCTACTGCCACGGATGAGGCCACCATTCCAAAGAAGCCTTCGGACTAGTCATCTTTCTCGAAGAGCGACTTGTCCGCACAGGTTGAAAGGCCATTCCCTGTGTCTTCTTAGAAGAAGTTTCCCCCATTGCCTGGGGATTTCAGGGGCTCTAATCATTCTAATAATTCTGCCATAAACCAGAAGCAAGGCTTTAACAGCTTTTTCTGAGTTTGGGATCCTTCTAAAGAAACATGGAACCTGAGGGTATTCTAGTGGATCCCAGACAATATGATGAGGAAATGATATGTTGTTGTTGATTATCGCTTAGTCGTGTCCGAGTACCTGCGACCACATGGACTGTATTTCGCCAGGCTCCTCTGTCCATGGGATTTCCCAGGCAAGAATACAGAAGTGGGTTTCCATTTCCTTGTCCAGGATATGTTCTCCACCCAGGAATTGGACCTGAGACTATTGCACCACAGGGTATTTTAGTGGCTGTAATTATAGACTTAGGATTCCAAAGAAAACAAGGTCTAGTTGTTGTCATTTAGTCACCAAGTCACGTCTGACTCTTTGGGATCCCATAGACTCTAACCCACCAGGCTCCTCTGTCCATGGGGATTCTCCAGGCAAGAATACTGGAGTGGGTTGCCATTTCCTTCTCCTCCACTTATTTCTTGTTGCAGCTTGGGGAAGACACCGTAATCTACTGAGTTTCAACTTCAAGATCTGTAAATGAACATAATGATATCTACAATGATATATAGTTTCTTGATGATAAAATAAAATACCATAAGTGAAACAATTGTATGCACATAATGCATAATTAATTAATATCATCTATTATAATTGCTATTATTATTATTTTAAAAATTAAATATATTGTTTCAAACAGAGCTAGTGAGTCACCACTTTCTAGATGCTACTGTGAACTCTGCTCTCAATCTCCCCCCTGAATTTTAGATCCCATATTAGTATTTTCTGTGCCTGCCTACCCCCATGACTTAATTATTACACTATGCTGTTCCTTCTCTTGCCATCCTTAGAGTTATCTCTACCCTGGTCTCTTATCCCTTTTTTCACCAGTGGAAATGAGATCCTAAAGTGCAGATTTTCATTTTTTTGACTTGCAGTTACTTAATCCAACACATTATTATTGAATTGTACCTGATAGAGAGAAGTCTAGAAGAATACGGTGGGGCCATATTTCGAATGTTATTCTTTAAGAAAATACGATAGTAAAAGTGAGGCTATCATACCTAGAGAATGAACTGTGATGCTAGAACAAGCTGACCTGGCCTAAAGTATTCAGTTTAGTTCAGTTCAGTTGCTTAGTCATGTCCAACTCTTGGCGACCCTATGGATGGCAGCACGCCAGGCTTCCCTGTCCATCACCAACTCCGAGAACTTGCTCAAACCCATGTCCATCAAGTTGGCAATGCCATCCAACCATCTCATCCTCTGTCCTCCTCTTCTCCTCCTGCCTTTGATCTTTGCAGCATCAGGGTGTTATCCAATGAGTCAGTTCTTCGCATCAGGTGGCCAAAGTATTGGAGTTTCAGCTTCAGCTTCAGTCCTTCCAAAGAATATTCAGGACTGATTTCTTTAGGATGGACTGGTTTGATCTCCTTGCAGTCCAAGGGACTCTCAAGGGTCTTCTCCAACACCACAGTTCAAAACCATCAATTCTTCAGCACCCAGCCTTCTTTATGGTCCAACTCTCACATTCATACATAACTACTGGAAAAAACATAACCTTGACTAGATGGACCTTTGTCGGCAAAGTAATGTCTCTGCTTTTTAGTATTCTGTTTAGGTTGGTCATAGCTTTTCTTCCAAGGAGCAAGCATCTTTTAATTTCATGGCTGCAGTCATCATATACAGTGACTTGGAGCCCAAGAAAATAATGTCTGTTACTGTTTCCATTGTGTCCCTAATTTTTGCCATGACGTGATGGGACTGGATGCCATGATCTTCGTTTTTTTGGATGATGGGTTTAAGCCAGCTTTTACAACACTCCTCTTTCACTTTCATCAAGAAGCTCATTTGTTCCTCTTGGCTTTCTGCCATAAGTGTGGTGTCATCTGCATATCTGAGGTTACTGATATTTCTCCCATCATTCTTGATTCCAGCTTGATTCCATCCAGCCCAAGAGTTCACTTGATGAACTCTAAAATAAGTTAAATTAACAGGGTGACAATATACAGCTTTGACGTACTCCTTTCCCAATTTGGAACCAGCCCATTGTTCCACATCCGGTTCTAAATGTTGCTTCTTGACCTGCATACAGATTTCTCAGGAGGCAGGTAAGGTGCTCTGCTATTCCCATTTCTTTAGGAATTTTCCACAGTTTGTCGTGATCCACACAATCAAAGGTTTTGGCATAGTCAATAAAGCAGAAGTAGATGTTTTTCTGGAACTCTCTTGCTTTTTGTATGTTGGCATACAGATGTTGGCAACTTGATTTCTCGTTCCTCTGCCTCTTCTAAATCTAGTTTGAACATATGGAAGTTCTCAGTTCACCTACTATTGAAGGCTGGCTTGGAGAATTTTGAGCATTACTTTGCTAGCATGTGAAATGAGTGCAATTGTGCGGTAGTTTGAATATTCTTTGGCATTGCCTTTCTTTGGGATTGGAATGAAAACTGACCTTTTCCATTCCTGTGGCCACTGCTGAGTCTTCCAAATTTGCTGACATATTGAGTGTAGCACTTTCAAAGCATCATGTTTTAGGATTTGCAATAGCTCAACTGGAATTCCATCACCTCCACTAGCTTTGTTTATAGTGATGCTTCCTAAGGCCCACTTGACTTCACACTCCAGGATATCAGGCTCTAGGTAAGAGATCACACCATTGTGATTATCTGGGTCATTAAGATCTTTTTTTTGTATAGTTCTTCTGTGTATTCTTGCCCCCTCTTCTTAATATCTTCTGCTTCTCTTAGATCCATACCATTTCTGTCTTTTATTGTGCCAATTTTTGCATGAAATTTTCCCTTGGTATCTCTAATTTTCTTGAAGAGATCTCTAGTCTTTCTCATTCAACTGTTTTCTTCTATTTCTTTGCATTGATAAGTGAGGAAAGCTTTCTTGCATCTTCTTACTGTTCTTTGGAAATCTGCATTTATAAAGGCATATTTTTCCTTTTCTCCTTTGTCTTTCACTTCTCTTCTTTTCTCAGCTATTTGTGAGGCCTCTTCAAAGAACCATTTTGCCTTTTGCATTTCTTTTTCTTGGGGATGGTCTTAGTCACTGCCTGCTGTACAATGTTATGAACCTCTATCCATAGTTCTTTAGACACTCAGTCTATCAGATTTAATCCCTTTGAATCTATTTGGCACTTCCACTATATAATTGTAAGGGATTTGATTTAGGTCATATCTGAATGGTCTAGTGGTTTTTCCTACTTTCTTCAATTTAAATCTGAATTTTGCAATAAGGACTTTGTGATTTGAGTCACAGTCAGCTCCCCATCTTGTTTTTGCTGACTGTACAGTTTCTCCATCTTCAGTTGCAAAGAATATAATCAATCTGATTTTGGTATTGACCATCTGGTGATGTCCATGTCTAGAGTCATCTCTGTGTTGTTGGAAGAGCATATTTGCTGAAAGATTAGATAACAATATTAAAAACAAAACACCTGGGACAGCAAAAGTAAGCTTTGGGAGGTCCACATAAATGTATTTCTCTCATCATTTAGAACTGAGTACTCACCTATTTGAGGGGCTGGCATTTTGCAAAAGTTTCAGTTCCAATGTCTTGCTTCTTTTAAGACCAAATCAAGTCGGTAGCCAAAATCTCTACGTAAAGTTCCCATCCCCTTACTTCTGGGGCTTCCATCAGCATCAGACTTGTAGGATTCTTTTTTTCCTTTTGGTACCTATGGATTTTTCCATTCTATTTGGAGAATTCAACAATGAATGTGCAGTATACATGTGCACACAAACACATTCTTATACATCTATCTATAAACTTTATGTATGTCAAACATAAAATTCAGCCTCTGTAGATACTTAGTGGGAGATTTTGCATTATGTATCTGCCTTTTGCCTATAACATCAAAATAAAATAACTCCTCCTCAAATAAACATTAACATGAATTTGCTTGTCATTTGTGTTTTCCTCCTTCATTGTGTAAAGATTTTTATTGCCACAAGACAAGGAAGCTGTGTATTCAACTTTTTATGCTACATGTTGAGACCATGAGGAAACATCCATAAGACATGTCTAAGAAGTTTTTGCCTATCAAAACAAACAAACAAACAAAAAAAAGGAATTCACTGGGAAACAATCAATACAATTTTATGAAAAAAGTCAAAAACTAGTAATATTTTCCTTTGAGATTCAGATTTATCTAAATTTTTACAGTGAAAAGTATAAAAGAGGATTAAATATATTTAAAACCCCAACAGATGACAATAAGTTTAGTTTTTGTATTGATATACTTGTTACCTTTTGGGGGGTTCAAATATTACTGGCAAGTCTTAGAATGTAGAGTGATTTAAAAAACTCAAAGTGTCGGTGAAAAAATCATAGAAGAAATCAGAAAATATCTCAAGATAAATGAAAATTAAAAATATTTTTCTAAAAGCTATGAGAAGCATGAAAAGAAATTCTGAGAGGGAAATTCAAGGTGATAGAGGTCTTTAGTAAGAAACAGGAAAAATATTCAACAACCTCATTTAGTTCACCAAAATGAACTATTAAACGAAGGATAAACAAAACCCAAAGTTAGCAAAAGGAACGAAATAAAAAAGATCAAAGTGGAAAGGGTGAAAAAGAGATAAAAAAAATAATAGAAACAATCAATGAAAAAAAGATCTGTTTTTTTGAAATGGTAAACAAAACTAATAAGCCTTTTGCCAAAGTCAAAAGAAGAAAAGAGAGAGGACTCAAATAGATAAAATAAGAAATGAATAGGGAGAAATAATAACTGATACCACAGAGATATAAAAAAAAAAACACGGGAGAATACTATGAACAGTTATGTACTAACAGAGTGGACAACTTGGAGGAAATGAATAAGTTTCTAAAAATATACAGTCTTCCAAGATTGAATCAAGAAGAAACTGATGCTCTAAACAAACCAATCACTAAAAGTGAAATTTAATCTGTAATGAAAAAGTTCCTAGCAAACAAAAGTCCAGGGCCAGATTGCTTCACGGGGGATTCCTATGAAGCATAAAGAAGAATTAATACCTATGCTTCTCAAACTATTACAAAAGACTGAAAAGGAGGGAACACTCTCAAATTCATTCTATAAGGCCTTCATTACCCTGACACCAACCAAAGATACTACAATAAAGAAATTATAGGCCAATTACTTTGATTAATATAGATTCAAAAATCCTTAACAAAATATAAGCAAACTAAATCCAAAAGTATGCAAAAAGGGTCATACATCATTATTAAGTTGGATTTATTCAAGGATCCTAAGAATGGTTCAATGTAAGCAAATCAATCCATGTGACATATCACATTAATAAAAAGAAAATTAAAAAAGTCACATGATAATCTCAACAGATACAGAAAAAGCTTTTGAAAAAAATTACCATTCATGATAAAAACTGTCATCAAAGTGAGTATAAAGGAAACATATTTCAAGGGAATAAAGACCATTTATGACAAACCCACAGCCAACATAATATTCAATGGTGCAAGGCTGAAAGCTTTCCCACTAAATTTAGGAACAATACAAGAGCACCTATTCTCACCAATTCTATTTAACATAGTATTGGAAGTATAGGATTAGCCACAGCAAACAGAAAAGAAAAAGAAACAAAAGAAATCCAATTTGGAAGGGAAAATGTAAAACTATCACTTTTTTTTGCAGATGACAATGATATACTCTATATAGAGAACCCTACGCTCTCCACTGAAAAACAGTTAGAACTAATAAATGAATTAATGTTTGCAGGATACAAAATTAATATACATAAATATGTTGCCTTTCTAAATACCAATAATAGAATGTCAGAAAGAAAAAGTTAAAAAAAAATCCTGCTTAAAATTGCATCAAAATTACCTAAAATAAACATAACCAACAAGTTGGAAGAACTACACTCTGAAAATTATAAAACACTGATGAAGGAAATTGAAGATGATCCAAAGAAATAGAAAGGTATCCCATGCTCCTGAATTGGAAGACTTAATATTATTCAAGTGGCCATATTACCCAAAGCAATCTACAGATTTAATGCAATCGTTATCAAAATACCCATGACATTTTATCACAGATATGGAATAATCCTAATACTTATAAGGAACCACAAAAGACCCTGGGAATTGCCAAAGAAATCCTGAGTAAAGAGAACAAAACTGAAACAATGACTCTCCTGAGCTTTAGACTATACTACAAAGTTACAGTAATCAAAAGAGCATGGTACTGGCATGAAAGCAGACACATAGATCAATGAAACAGAATAGAGAGCCCATAAACAAACCCACATACCCACAGTCAATTAATCTACAACACAGGAGGCAAGAATAGACAACAGAATAAGACAGTCTCTTCAAAAAGTGGTGCTAGGAAAGCTGGACAGCCACATAGAAAAAAATGAGATTAGAACATTCCCTCAAACCATATATAAAAATAAACTCAAAATGGTTTAAGACTTAAATTTAAGACCTGAAACCCTAAATCACCTAGGAAAGAACTTAGGTGGAACACTCTTTGACATAAATTGAGCAATATGTTCTTGAATCAGTTTCCTAAGGAAAAGGAAATAAAAGCAACCATAAGCAAATGAGATTTAATTAAGCTTAAAATATTTGTACAGGAAATTATTGAAAAAACAAAAGACAGCCTACAAAATGGAAGAAAATATTTGCAAATAGTGTGATAGACAAAGAGTTAATATGTAAAATATACAAACAGCTCATACAATTCAATAAGAAAAGCACAGCCCAATCAAAAAGTGGACAGAAGACCTAAACAGACATTTCTCCAAAGAAGACATACAGATGGATAACAGACACATGAAAAGATGTTTAATGTTACTAATTATAAGAAATGCAAATCAAAGCCACAATAAGGTATTATCTCACACTTTTTAGAATAACTATCATCAAAAAGTCTACAAGTAACAAATATTGGAGAGAATGCAGAGAAAAGGTACTGTTGTACACTGTTGGTGAAAATGTAAATCGATGTAGTCTGTATTGAAAAGAGTATTGAAGTTCTTAAAAAAAAAAACTAAAAAAAGAACTAGCATGTGATCCACTAATTATACTTCTGGGTATATATCTGGAAAAAATGAAGACACTAATTCAGAAATATACATGCACCCCAATGTTCACTGCATCACTGTTTAAAATATCCAAGAAATGTAAGCAAATAAAGTGCCTATCAACAGATGTGTGGCTTAAGAAAATGTGGTATGTAATATTCCTCAATCATGAAAAATGAAATTCTGCCATTTCCAGCAAAGTGGATGGACCTAGAGAATATTAAGTTTAGTGAAAAGTCAGGCAGAGAAAGACAAATGCTGTATGATGTCACTTGTATGTAGAATCTAAGAATATAATTGAATGAATAGGCAAAATGAATATGCAAACAGAAACACAGATATAGAAACACCCAGATATAGAAAACAAACTTTGTGGTTACCAAAGTGGAGAGGGACAGATTAGGGGTATAGGATTAACAGATACAAGCTGCTATGTATAAAATAAATAAGAAACAAGGATATATTGTATAGCACAATGAATTATAGCCATTTTCTTGTAATAACCTATAATCTGTGAAAACACTGAATTGCTATGCTGTACACCTAAAACTAATATAATGTTGTAAGTCAATTATGTTTCAATAAAAAATTGATAAGGGAAAAATAAAAAAGTAATATAAGTATGCAGATAGTCATGCTTACATATTTTAGACCATTTCTCCTCAAAGGAAAGCTAACCAAAGTTGTCCATTTCTTTCAAGACCACTTACTGAAGAGACTATCTTTTCTCCATTGCATATTCTTGCCTCCTTTTTCATAAACTAATTGATGTGCAAGTTTATTTCTGGTTTCTCTTTTCTGTTCTGTTGATCCATGTGTCTCTTTTTGTGCCAGGATAACATTATTTTGGTTACTGTAAATTTGTAATATAGTTTAAAATTTAGGAGTTGTTGATGCATTTGTCCTTTTTCAAGGTTGCTTTGGATACTGACTCTTTTCTGTTTCTACAAATTTTTATATTATTTGTTCTAGTTTTGTGGAAAATGCTGTTGGTGTTTTGATAAGAATTGCTTTTGAATTTGTAGACTGCCCTAAATAGTATGGTCATTTTAACAATGCTAATTTTTCCAGTTCATGAACATGGTATACATTTCCATTTGTTTATGCCTTGTTCAGTATATTTCATCAATATCTTATTGCTTTCAGAGTAAAGATCTTTCATTT
The DNA here is from genome assembly GCF_054371585.1 of Giraffa tippelskirchi. Classification (NCBI taxonomy): domain Eukaryota; kingdom Metazoa; phylum Chordata; class Mammalia; order Artiodactyla; family Giraffidae; genus Giraffa; species Giraffa tippelskirchi. Next base: position 84,960,850 of record NC_137285.1, on the reverse strand, counting down.
CCTGATTAGATTTTTCCTGTGTATTATATTCTTTCTGATGTGATTACATATGGGATAGTTCAGTTCAGTTGCTCAGCCATGTCTGACTCTTTGTGACCCCATGAACTGCAGCAATCATGCTTCTCTGTCCATCACCAACTCCCAGAGCTTACTCAAACTCATGTCCATCAAGTCGGTGATGACATTCAACTATCTCATCCTTTGTCATTCCCTTCTCCCACCTTCAATCTTTCCCAGCATCAGATCTTTTCCAGTGAGTCAGTTCTTCGCATCAGGCGGCCAAAATATTGGGGCTTCAGCTTCAGCATCAGTCCTTCAATGAATATTAGGGACTGATATCCTTTAGGATTGACTGGTTTGATCTTGCTGTCCACGGGACCCTCAAGAGTCTTCTCCAACACCACAGTTCAAAAGCTTCAGTTCTTTGGTGCTCAGCTTTCTTTATGGTCCAACTCTCACATCTATACATAACTATTGGAAAAACCGTAACTTTGACTAGATGGGCATTTGTTGGCAAAATGATGCCTCTGCTTTTTAACATGCTGTCTAGGTTGGTCATAGTTTCTCATCCAAGGAGAAAACATCTTTTAATTTCATGGCTGCAGTCACCATTTGCAGTGATTTTGGAGTCCAAGAAAATAAAGTCTGTCACTGTTTCCATTGTTTTCCCATCTATTTGCCATGAAGTGATGGGACCATATGCCAAGATCTTAGTTTTTTGAATATTGAGTTTTAAGCCAGCTTTTCACCCTTCTCTTTCACTTTCATCAGGAAAGTCTTTAGATCCTTCACTTTCTGCCATAAGGTTGGCGTCATCTGCATATCTAAGGTTATTGATATTTCTCCTGGCAGTCTTGATTCTAGCTTGTGCTTCATCCAGTGTGGCATTTCACATGATGTGCTCTGCATATGTTAAATAAGCAGGGTGACAATATACAGCTTTGATGTACTCCTTTCCCAATTTGGAACCAGTCTGTTGCTCCATGTCTGGTTCTAACTGTTGCTTCCTGACCTGCATACAGGTTTCTCAGGAGGCAGGTAAGGTGATCTGGTATTCCCATCTCCTTAAGAATTTTCCACAGTTTGTTGTGATCCACACAGTCAAAGTCTTCGGCATAGTCAATAAAGCAGAAGTAGATGTTTTCCTGGAACTCTCCTGATTTTTCTATGATCCAATGGATGTTGGCAACTTGACCTATGGTTCCTCTGCCCTTTCTAAATCCATTTTGAACATCTGAAAGTTCTTGGTTCATCTACTGTTGAAGCCTGGCTTGGAGAATTTTGAGCATTACTTTGCTAGTGTGTGAGATGAGTGCAACCGTGCAGTAGTTTGAACATTCCTTGGCATTGCCTTTCTTTGGGTTTGGAATGAAAACTGACCTTATCCAGCAGGATAGTTTTCATAATGTCTTTTTTGGATGGATTGTTATTGGTGTGAAGAAATATAACAGATTTCTGTATATTAATTTTGTGTTCTGAAATTTTACTGAATTCATTCATTATTTCTATTGGTTTTTGGTATAGGCTATTGGGTCTTCTTTATATAAATAGTATTATGCCATCTGAAACAGTGATAGTTTCACTTTTACTATTTGGATTCATTTGATTTATATTTGTTGATATATGATTTCTACTCAGCTTCCAATATTATGTTGAATAAACATGGCAAGAGTGAGCCTTTCTGTCTTGTTCTTGAACTTAGAGATGTTTTCAGCTTTTACTATTGAGCATAATGTTGGAAATGGTTTTTCATATATGGCCTTTTTATATTGCTCCCTCTGTACCTACTTTTTTGAGATTTTTATCAGAAATTATTGTTAAGTATTGTTAAAAAGGTTTATTTCAGCTGTTGGAATGATCATTTGAGTTTTGTTTTTCAGTGTGTTAATGTAAAGTATCATTGGTTGATTTGGTTGATTGAACCATTCTGGCATCCTTATGATAAATCTCACTTCACCAAAGTGGATGATCATTTAATGCACTCCTGAATTTGCCTGGTTAATATTTTGCTTTGGTCTATTGTATCTATGTTCATTTGGGCTTCCCAGGTAGCTCAAAGATAAGGCATCCACCAGTTAATGCAGGAGACATGGATTTGATCTCTGGGTCGGGAAGATGCCCTGGAGAAGGAAATGGTAAGCCGCTACAGGATTCTTGCTTGGGAAATCCCACAGACAGAGGAGCCTGATGGGCTACAGTCTATGGGGTCACAAAAGTATCAGGTACGACTTAGCGACTAAACAGCAACAATCTATGTTCATTAATGATACCGGTCTGTAATGTTCTCTTTTTTTGTAGTGTTTTTGGGTTTTTGTATTCAGTATGATGCTGGCCCTGAACAATGAGTTCAGAGGCTATTTTTGTTTTTCAATTTTTAGAATAGTTTGAGAAAAATAGGTGTTATCTCTTCTCTAAGTATTTGGTATTATTAATCTGTGAAGCCAAGTAGATCTGGGTTTTTGTTTGTTGGTAGGTTTTGATTGCTGATTCAACTTCATTACTGATAATCTGTCTTTTGGATGTCTCCATCCCATCCTGATTCATTTTTGGGAGACTTTATTTTTCTATATTATTTGTTCTTACATTTGTCCACTTTATTGTTGTATAATTTTTCATAGTAAGTTTTATGATTGTATTTATGTGGTGTCAATTTCAACTTCTCCGTTTTTATTTCCAGCTTTATTAGTGCGCTCTCTCCTTTTTGTTGGTGAGTCTATATAAATGTTTACGAAGTTTATCTTTTCAAAGAATCAGCTCTTAATTTCATTGACATTCGCTATTTTTAAAAATGATTTTCTTTATTTCTGCTCTGTATTTTATTTTTCCTTCTACTGACTTAGAGTTTTGTTTATTTTTCTTTTCTTTTCTCTTTAGATATAAGGTTCTGCTGTTTATTTGCAGTGTTTCTTGTTTCCTAAAGTAGGCTAGTATCACTATAAAATTTCCACCAAGAACTGCTTTTGCTTTGCTGCATGGAATTTGAATCATTGTGTTTCCATTTTCATTTCTCATATATTTTTTAATATCCTCTTTGATTTCTTCAGTGGCCCATTGAATGTTCAGTAGTATGCTATTTAGTTTTTAAGTATATGTGTTTTTTATAGACTTTTTCTTGTGGTTCATATCTAGTGTTATAGCATTGTAATCAGAAAAGAGGTTTAATATGATTTCAACCTTAAATCTACTGAGACTTATTCTGTGGCCAACTATAAGGCAATGTCAAAGAATACTCAAACTACCACACAATTGCACTCATCTCACACGCTAGAAAAGTAATGCTCAAAATTCTCCAAGCCAGGCTTCAGCAATACGTAAACAGTGAACTTCCAGATGTTCAAGCTGGTTTTAAAAAAGGCAGAGGAGCTAGAGATCAAATTGACAACATCCGATGGATCATTTAAAAAGCAAGAGAGTTCCAGAAAAACATCTATTTCTGCTTTATTGACTATGCCAAAGCCTTTGACTGTGTGGATCACAACAAACTGTGGAAAATTCTGAAAGAGATGGGAATACCGGACCACATGACCTGCCTCTTGAGAAATCTGTATGCAGGTCAGGAAGTAACAGTTAGAACTGGACATGGAACAACAGACTGGTCCCAAATAGGAAAAGGAGTATGTCAAGGCTGTATATTGTCACCCTGCTTATTTAACTTCTATGCAGAGTGCATCATGAGAAACGCTAGGCTGGATGAAGCACAAGCTGGAATCAAGATTGCTGAGAGAAATATCAATAGCCACAGATATGTAGATGACACCACCCTTATGGCAGAAAGTGAAGAATAACTAATGAGCTTCTTGATGAAAGTGAAAGAGAAGAGTGAAAAAGTTGGCGTAAAGCTCAACATTCAGAAAACTAAGATCATGGCATCCGGTCCCATCACTTCATGACAAATAGATGGGGAAGCAATGGAAACAGTGGCTGACTTTATTTTTTGGAGCTCCAAAATCCCTGCAGATGGTGATTGCAGCCATGAAATTAAAAGATGCTTACTCCTTGGAAGGAAAGTTATGACCAACCTAGACAGCATATTGAAAAGCAGAGACATTACTTTGTCAGCAAAGGTCCATCTAGTCAAGGCTATGGTTTTTCCAGTGGTCATGAATGGATGTGAGAGTTGGACTACAAAGAAAGCTGAGCACAGAATTGATGCTTTTGAACTGTGGCATTGGAGAAGACTCTTGAGAGTCCCTTGGACTGCAAGGAGATCCAACCAGTCCATCCTAAAGGAGATCAGTCCTGGGTGTTCATTGGATGGACTGATTTTGAAGCTGAAACTCCAATACTTTAGCCACCCGATGCGAAGAGCTGACTCATTTGAAAAGACCCTGATGCTGGGAAAGATTGAGGGTAGGAGGAGAAGGGGACGACAGAGTATGAGATGGTTGGATGGCATCACTGACTCAATGGACATGGGTTTGGGTGGACTCCAGGAGTTTGTGATGGACAGGGAGGCCTGGTGTGCTGCAGTTCATGGGGTTGCAAAGAGTCAGACATGACTGAGCTACTGAACTGAACTGATATGGTTTATCCTGGATTATGTTCTATGCACCCTTGTAAAGAATTTCTATTCAACTGCTTTTGGATTATGGATATAGCTATTAAATCTTCCTGGTCTAATGTGTTATTTAAGGTCAGTGTTTCCTTATTAATTTTTAGTTTGAATAGTCTGTTCATTGTAAGTGGAGTGTTAGATTTCTTCATATTATTGTGTTACTATCAATTTCCCTGTTTTATTTGTGAATATATGTTTTATGTCTTTAGGTGCTCATATGTTGGTTGTGTATATATATTTATAATTGTTATATCCTTTGGCTTGAGCTTTTCTCATTATATATTGCCTTGCTTTGTCTCTTATTACAGGCTTTGTTTTTCTTTCTTTTTTAACAAACATTTTATTGAGGGCTGATTGACATACAAACAGTGGTATAGATATTTAATGTGTATAACAGGAAGAGTATAAAGATCATTATACAACCATGAAATCATCACCATGATCTATGCCATAAACATATCCATCTCCTCCAAAATTTTCCCCCATCCTCTTGTTATTACTATTATTTTGTGCATGTATCTGACAATCACAATCACATTCCCCTTGCCTTCTGACTGGCAGCTCCAGGTTATTATTTCTCATTATGTTCTTGCATGTTTCTCTTTCCTTTTGGTGGAGGTCCAAAGTACATGGAGAACAGTGGAGTTAATGAAAGTATGACTCAGCTCTTGGCCAGTGCCATGGTTCTCTGCAGAACTCTTTCATTTGATTGACCAGGAGATAAATTGAAATCCTTGTCAAAATCCCCACTGAGTTGCAATCTCATTGCCTTCAGTGGCACCTAATCCAGTAGAGCAAAATTTTATAGGCTCTTTCAGATCACTGGTTTTGAGGCTGTAGGCTACTGAAGTGGCCCTGCTTGCTATCATGCCAGAGGATGCACAGGGTTCAGGGCATGACAGCAAGCCACAGGAAAGGGAAGGCCATTTGTTGCCTCACTTGCTTGACTGCCAAGTGCTTGTTAACAAATAAGAAACAAAGGCAGCAACACATCATCAGAAGCAGCTCAGGGGAGAGACAAGATCTCTGCTCCTTGTTGGAATGTGCTCCAATGATGAAGTCTAGGCCAGGTCATGGAGACTTTTTTGATGCAGCCTTTGACACAGGACACAGGTGCTTCATGACATGAAAAAGTGAATGACACTTTTCTCCTATTAATCTGGATCAAGGAGAAGGTAAACTCATTCACTGGAGCATCTGAGTATTGGGGATAAGGTAACTCAGCTGGAGCAGGCCTGATGTTAAAGGTTCTTTGCAGTGCTCTTTGGAGTAGTATTTGTTTCAGGGACAAATAGGAACTGATTCATAAAGTGCATTTGTTTTTGTTTTCTTTTTAATTTAAATTTTTATTTTCTATTGGAGTATCAGTTCAATTCAGTTCAGTTGCTCAGTCATGTCCGACTATTTGCGACTCCATGGACTGCAGCACACCAGGACTCCCCGTACATTGCCAACTCCCAGCGTTTACTCAAAGTCATGTCCGTTGAATCGGTGATGCCATTCAACCATCTCATGCTCTGTCGCCCCCTTTCCTGCCTTCAATCTTTCCCAGCATCAGGGTCTTTTCAAATGAGTCAGTTCTTCGCATCATGTGGCCAAAGTATTGGAGTTTCAGATTCAGCATCAGTCTTTCCAATGAATATTCAGGACTGATTTCCTTTAGGATTGACTGGTTTAATCTCCTTGCAGTCCAAGGGGCTCTCAAGAGTCTTCCTGAACACCACAGTTCAAAAGCATCAGTTCTTCAGCACTCAACTTTCTTTATAGTCCAACTCTCACATCCACACATGAATACTGGAAAAACCATAGCTTTGACTAGACAGACCTTTGTTGGCAAAGTAACGTCTCTGCTTTCTAACATGCTGTCTGCTGCTGCTGCTGCTGCCAAGTCGCTTCAGTCTTGTCCAACTCTGTGCGACCCCATAGACGCAGCTCACCAGGCTCCCCCATGCCTGGGATTCTCCAGGCAAGAACACTGAAGTGGGTTGCCATTTCCTTCTCCAATGAATGAAAGTGAAAAGTGAAAGTGAAGTAGCTCAGTCGCGTCTGACTCTTAGCGACCCCATGGACTGCAGCCTACCAGGCCCCTCTGTCCGTGGGAGTTTCCAGGCAAGAGCACTGGAGTGGGTTGCCTTTGCCTTCTCCAAACATGCTGTCTAGGTTGGTCATAACTTTCTATTGGGGTATAGCCAATTAACAATACTGTAATAGCTTCAGGTGAACAGTGAAGGGACTCAGCCACACATGTATCCATTCTCCTCCAAATTCCCCTCCCACCCAAGCTGCCACATAACAGAGCAGAGTTCTGTATGCTATATAGTAGGTCCCAATTTGTTATCTATTTTAAATTTAGCAGTGTGTCCATCCCAAACTCCCTAACTATCCCTTCCCCCCACCAACCATAAGTTTGTTCTCTAAGCCTGTGAGTCTCTTTCTGTTTTGTAAATTAAGTTCATTTGCATCATTTCTTTTTACATTTCACATATAAGGGATGTCATATGATATTTCTCCTTCTCTGTCTGACTTACTTCACTCAGTATGACAATCTTTAGGTCCATCCATGTTACTGCAAATAGCATTATTTCATTCTTTTTAATGGTTGAATGATATTCCAATGAACAAATGGGCAGAAGACCTAAACAGACATTTCTATAAAGGAGACATAGAGATGGCAAATAGGCACATGAAAAGACATTAAACACCATTAATTATTAGAGAAATGCAAATCAAAACTACAATGAGATAGCACCTCACACCAGCTGAATGGCTGTCATCAAAAAATCCATAAATAGTAAATGCTGGAGAGGGTGTGGAGAGAAGGGAACCCTCTTACATTGTTGGTAGGGACATAAATTGGTATAGCCACAATGAAGAACAGTATGGGGATTCCTTAAAAAAAAAAAAAACCACTAAAAATAGACCTACCATTTGACCCTGCAATCCCACTCCTAGGCATATATCCAGAGGAAAACATGATCTGAAATGATATATGCACCTCAATGTTATTGCATCATTTTTACAATAACCAAGACATGAAAGCAACCTAAATGTCGATAGACAGAGGAATGAATAAAGAAGGCATGATACTTAAATACAGACTTTATTTTAATGTATATTTTGTCTGATAACAGGGTTGGCTACCCTGACTTTCTTTTCATTTTTACGTGGATCTTTTTACATCCTCTCACTTTAACAGGTGTGTATCTTTATATTTAAAATGTTAATATGCTTGATGTTGTCCAAGAGGTCTCTTGTAATGTACTCATTTAAAAAAATTCTTTTTTTCTGTTCACCTTGTGTGATTTCCAGTTCACTCATCCATTCCTCATCTAATGTACTCTTGATTCCTTCTAGTGTATTTTTAATTTCAGTTATTGTATTCTTCAGTGCTGTTTGGTTCATTTGTATAGTTTCTCCTTGTTAAATTTCTCACTGTGTTCATTCCTTCTTCTCCCCAGTTCTTTAATCATGTTTATGATCTTACCTTGAACCCTTTATTGGGTAGATTGCTTATCTCCACTTCACTTAGCTCTTCTTCTGGGAATTTATCTTATTCCTTCAACTGGAACATATTCTTTTGCTTCATTTCACCTGATTTAGTGCTTTTATTTCTATGAAATCAGTAGGTTGGTTACACTGCCTGATCTTGAAAAAGTGGTCTTGTGTAGGAAATGCCCCACACTCTCCTCTGCTAACCAGAGCTCTATGCTCTAAGAGTATCTTCTATGGACCCTTCTGTTATAGTAGGGCTGACTGCTGTGGGCAGGCTAGTAGGCATGGCTGACTCATCACCTGTTTGGTTGCTAGATCCTATCTAGTATGGAGGCTGCCAGCTAATAATGAGTGGGGCTGTGTCCTGGTATCTGGCTGCATGACCCAGGGAGTCCTAGTCCTGGTGTCAGCCCACTGGTGTGCAAGATTGGGTTACAGGATAGTTGACTGCAGGGCAGGGGTCCCAGAGTTGGTGTTTCCTACTAGTGTGTAGGGCCAGAGCCTAGGTTTGTACTGGCCTTCTGGTGGATATGACTGGTAACTGACATAGCTGGCTGAGGGCCCCAGGATGGCTTGTAGCTAGGGTCTCCTGCTGGTGGGTGGGGCACATTTTCATGGGGTAACAGGGCTAGTGCCCACCCCCCACTATTAACTGATGCCAGCTTCCAGGGCCTTTGCAAGCTCTCTGATGGGTGGGACCAGGTGGAGCCCAGGACTTGAGTCCTCTCGCTCTGGGACCTAAGAGTGTGAGCCAGCTGGTGTGGGAGACTGGGTCCTGGACCAATCTCGGCTCACTGGTTGGTAGGGCCAAATCACAGGGTGGCTGGCTGTGGGGCTGTGGTAGTCCCGGGACTGGTCTCCACCAGTTAGTGGGCAGAGCTACAGCCCAGGGTCTCTGGTCTTGGGGCCCTGTGGGTCTTGGAGCTGGTGTTGGTTTGCTGGTGGGTGGGACCAGGTCTTGGGTCCTCTGTTGTATGGTATTGTGTCTTGGAAGACTGGGGTGATCAGGAGAGTCTATTCAGCCTGTATTCTGGCTCATGGGGCTATATTCATGCAGTTATCTGCTTGGCCCCAGGCTTCCAAGGACTGTTGCCTACTGGCTGACCCTGACCAAAGCACTAATAAGCTAGAGGGAGGACTCTGAAATGGTGCTTCCTGCATGGTAGAATGAGCTCCCTGAAATTGCTGCTGCCTGTGCCTATGTTCTGAGTATGAGTCTTGGTTTCCTTATACCTCTACAGAATGCTCTCTGTCTGACCCAGGCATTTTTCAAATTATTTATTCTGCCCTCAGGCTTAGAGCATGAATGGTATTTCATAAGTTTCTGCCATTTATGTGCATTCAGATAATTACTGGGAAAGAAAACACACCTATATGATCATGGAAAATAAACTAAATTATGAGAAAAGATACAGTTACAACTCAGGAACATACTGACGAAGTCACTCATTTGAAATATTAATATATCTTCATCCTATATTTGACTATGATATTTGAAATAGTCTTAATGGGCTGAAAGTGAAAGTTGCTCAGTTGTGTCAGACTCTTTGCTACCTCACGGACTAGAATTCTCCAGGCAAAAATACTGGAGTGGACAGCTTTTCCCTTCTCCAGGGGAGTTTTCCAACCCAGGGATTGAACCCAGGTCTCCTGCATTGCAGACTGATTCTTTACCAGTTGAGCCACCAGGGAAGCCCAAGACTCTGGCAAGATGGTGGAGTAGAAGGATATGTGCTCATCTTCCGTGAAAACTCCAAGATTACAACTCACTGTTGAACAACCATCAACAGGAGAATGTTGGATCCCACCAAAAAAAGATACCCTACATTCAAGGGCAAAGGAGAAGCCCCAGCAAGACGGTAGGAGGGGTGAAATTGAGTTTAGAATCAAACCCCATACCTGCCAGACTGGGAGGGCTCAAACAAAACCTTGTGCACACCAGGACCCAGAGACCCCACAGAGATGGTGCCAGGCCTGTGTTTGAGTCTCCCGCAGAGGTATGGGTCAGCAGTGGCCTGCCACAGGGGCAGGGGCTCTGGGTGCAGCACCCTGGGTCACATAGCCTGTGGCATAAGCCCTCTTGGAGGAGGTCATTAACCCACCATAGAGCCGCCAAGCCAATGACCCACAAACTGCAGAACAGAGCCATTGTGATGCTACCGATAACTCAATTCTCAAATTATTATCATTTTTAAAAGTATATTCTTGCATGCTTTTTGAATATATCTTTAGGTTTGATGTTCAGTACTTTCATTACAAGTGCCTAAATGCAGACTTGTTTTTATCCTATTAGGAAATTATTAAATTTCTTGAATTTGTGAATTGGTGTCTTTTATTAGATTTGGAAAATTCTCAGCAACTATTATTGCCTCTACCTTATTCTTTCTCTGGGGATCTGGACAATACATATTAGCCTTTCTAATTCAATCCCCTCTGTATGTTAGTCTCTCAGATTTTCCATCTGTTAGGCTCTTTTGCTACAGTGTAGATTTATTTTTCTGCTATATTTTCCATTTTATGAACTTTTAAAATTTTTTCAGTTGTTTCAATAATTAATTATGTTAAATATGAGGTTTATTTTTTTTTTCCAGATTTCTACCTGATTGTTGTTCAGTTGCCAAGTCATATCCAACTCTGCAACCCCATAAACTGTAGCAAGCCAGGCTCCTCTGTCCTCCACAATCTCCTGAAGTTGACTCAAACTGATGTTCATTGAGTCGGTAACGCCAACAAGCCATCTCATGCTCAGTCACCCCCTTTTCCTCCTGCCCTCAATCTTTCCCAGCATCAGGGTCTTTTCCAATGAGTCAGCTCTTTGCAGCAAGTGGCCAAAGTACTGGAGCTTCTGCTTCAGCATTAGTCCTTCCAGAATATTCAGAGTGACTTCCTTCAGGATTGATTGAATTGATCTCCTTGCAGTCCAAGGGACTCTCAAGAGTCTTCTCCAGAACCACAGTTTGAAAGCTTCAGTTCTTTGGTGTTCAGCCTTCTATATGGTCCAACTCTCACATACATACATGACTACTGGAAAAACCATAGCTTTGACTATACAGACCTTTGTCAGAAAAGTGATGTCACTGCTTTTTACATGTTGTCTAGGCTTGTCATAGCTTTTCTTCCAAGGAGCAAGCATCTTTTAATTTCATGACTGAAGTCACCATCTGCAGTGACTTTGGAGCCCAAGAAAAATAGTCTGTCACTTTACACTTTCCTCTCTTCTATATGCCATGAAGTGATGGGACCAGATGCCATGATCTCAGTTTTTTTGATGTTGAGTTTCAAGCCAGCTTTTCATTCTCCTCTTTCACTCACATCAAGAGGCTCTTTAGTTTCTCTTTGCTTTCTGCCATTATAGTGGTATCATCTGCATATCTGAGGTTATTGATAGTTCTCCCAGCAATCTTGATTCCAGCTTGTGCTACATCCAGTGTGGCATTTCACATGATGTACTCTGCATATAAGTTAAATAAGCAGGGTGACAATATACAGCCTTGTCTTCCTTTCCCAATTTGAAGCAGTCCATGTTTCCATATCCGGTTCTAACCCTTGCTTTTTGACCTGCATACAGGTTTCTCAGGAAACATGTAAGGTGGTCTGATGCTCCCATCTCTTTAAGAATTTTTCCCAGTTTGTTGTGATCCACACGGTCAGAGGCTTTAGTGTATTCAATGAAGCAGAAGTAGATATTTTTATGGAATTCACTTCCACTCTCCATGATCCAAATAATGCTGACAATTTAGTTTCTGGTTCCACTGCCTTTTCTAAAGCCAAATTGTACATCTGGAATTTCTCAGTTTATGTATTGTTGAAGCCTAACTTGAAGAATTTTGAGCTTAATCTTACTGACATGTGAAATGAGCGCAATTGTACAGTAATTTCAACATTCTTTGGCACTGTGTTTCTTTGGGATTAGAATAAAAAAGACTGACCCTTTCCAGTCTTGTGGCCACTGCTGAGTTTTCCAAATTTGCTGACATATTGAGTGCAGCACTTTAACAGCATTAACTTTTAGGATTTGAAATAGCTCAGCTGGAATTCCTTCACCTCCACTATATTTGTTCATATTGTTTCCTCAGGCCCACTTGACCTCACACCCCAGGATGTCTGAGTCTAGGTGAGTGACCATACCATCACGGTTATCTGGATCATTAAGACATTTTTTGTATAGTTCTTTGTCTTCTTGCCACTTCCTCTTAATCTCTTCAGCTTCTATTACAACCCTACCTTTTCTGTCCTTTATTGTGCCCATCGTTGCATGAAATATTCCCTTGATATCTCCAATTTTCTTGAGAAGATCTCCGGTCTTTCCCACTCTATTGTGTTCCTCTATTTCTTTGCACTGTTCATTTAAGAAAGCCTTCTTATCTCTCATTGCTCATTTCTGAAATTCTACATTCGGTTGGATATGTCTTTCCCTTTCTCCCTTGCCTTTCGCCTCTCTTCTTTCCTTAGCTATTTGTAAAGCCTCCTCAGACAACCACTTTGCCTTGTTGCATTCCTTTTTCTTGGGGATAGTTTCGGTCACAGTCTCCTGTACAATGTTATAAACTTCCGTCCATAGTTCTTCAGGTACTTTATCAGATCTAATCCCTTGAATCTATTCATCACCTCCACTGTATAATCATAAGGGATTTGATTTAGGTCATACCTCAATGGCCTAGTGGTTTTCCCTACTTTCTTCAAAATTTGAGCCTGAATGTTTCAATAAAGAGTTCATGGTCTAAGCCACTGTGGCTCCAGGTCTTGTTTTTGCTGATGATATGGAGTTTCTCCATTTTCAGCTGTGAAGAATATAATCAATCTGATTTTGGTATTGTCCATCTCATGATGTCCATGTGTAGTTATCCCTTGGGTTGATGGAAAAGGGTGTTTCCTATGACCAGCATGTTCTTTTGACAAAACTCTGTTAAACTTTGCTTCATTTTGTACTCCAAGGCCAAACTTGCCTGTTATTCTGCGTAACTCTTGACTTTGTACTTTTGAATTCCAATCCCCTATGATGAAAAGGATATCTTTTTCAGTGTTAGTTGTAGAGGGTCTTGTAGGTCTTTATAGAACTTGTCAACCTCAGCTTCTTTGGCATAAGTGATTGCATCGATTTGGATTGCTGTGATATTGAATAGTTTGCCCTGGAAACAAACTGAGATCATTATGTCATTTTTGAGATTGCTCCCAAGTACTACAGTTTGGACTCTTTTGTTGACTATGAGGGCTACTCCATTTCATCTAAGGGATTCTTGTCTACTGTAGTACATATGATGGTCATCTGAATTAATTTCTCCTGTTTCTGTCAATTTTAGTTCACTGATTCCTAAGAAGTTGATGTCCAATCTTGCCATCTCCTGCTTGACCACGTCCAATTTACCTTGATTTATGGACCTAATATTCCATATTCCTATGCATTATTGTTCTTTACAGCGTCAGACTTTATTTTCACCATCAGACATATCCACAATCAAGCTTCGTTTCCACTTTGGTCCAGCTGTTCTAATTCTTTCTGGAGATGTTAGTAATTGCCCTCCACTCTTCTCTGTGGCATATTGGACACCTTCCAACCTGGGGTGCTCATTTTTTTCTAAGTCATTCTAGTTTCCTGTTCCCTGCACTAACACTTAAGTAAGCAAAACTTGTCTATATTCTCTGCTAATCTGTTTCAACTGTTTGTTATTTTGGTTGGTTTCACTCAAGATTGCTTATTTTATTTAGTGTCTAGTACTTTATTTTTATCAAACTTTTTCTGTGAACTGTGCATTTGCATTGCATCTTTGTGTAAATTCTTTGATATGTAGGATAAAAACAGTTTACTTCAATGCAGTTTTGCTTTACTTCTCTGGCAGATAGAAGCACTACCTGTGTAGAATCATTTTAATTAAAATCACCACTAAAGTATGTTACTTTACCCAGACATGGTAATGTGAGGTACAAATACCAGAGAGAGTCAGCTTATATCACACTTCACAAGGATCTTTTCCTCCTTTACTCAGTGTTATGGTTGAAACAGGCAGTTATCCTTAACAAGAGAGGGATCTGGAGGAGATGAGCTTATTTTGAATTTACCCTAATGCTGAGAATGTCCATATCGGAGCACCAGATTTAAAAGGTTTGAGTCTCTTGTTATCTTCTTTATTTTGGTTAGTCTTGCCCTGTCTTATTTTGCCTGTGCTCAAGAAGAATGATGAATGAAGTTGAATTCTGTAGTTTCAGTTGAACTCAGACCAAAAGCTTGTTTCTATGTTTCTTTATCTATCTGGATTCCTGACTTCATGTGAATTTGACCTCAGTGTTGCATACATTTTTCCAGTTTATTTGATGACTTTATATTCTATCTAGAACTTTAAAAAAAAAACTGAAGTGTAGTTGCCATGCAAGATAAGTTATAGGTGTATAATACAGTGATTCACAATTTTAAAGGCTATACACCTATAGTTATTATAAAATAATGGCTATATTCCCTGTGTATGTGCAATAAATTATTGTAACTTATTTTATACCTAATAGTTTGTATCTCTTAATCCCCTTCCCCCTATATTATCTCCCTCCCTTTCCCGTTCCTCACTAGTAACCACTGGAAAGTTTGGTTTGGTTACTAAGTCTATCATAAATGAAAATGGTGAGTTTCTCCAATCTAGTAGCACTGGTGGCCATATGATCTGTTTTGTTTTCTAATTCATCCTGTTACATTAAAGCTGAAAATCCTTTAACAGATTTCAATTTCCCTTTAGGATGAAGTTTAAAAGTTTTCTTGGCTTACAAAGGCCTGCACGATCTTTCTTACTGCTCCATTGTCATATCATGTCACATTATCCCTTGACATTCTGTTCTTTAGTCAAATTGCTCTTTTTACAGTTCCTTACATATCTTGTTCAAATGGCTGGTGATTTTGATTGTGATTTTATCTCTGAGTTTCAGAATTCCTGTCTTCCTTTTGCTAGATGCCGGTTATGTGATCATGGTAAAGTATAAGATGGACCATTAAGTGTGATGTACTTCACCTTGACTCCTAGGAGTTTGTGATCCCTACCTCTCCAAAACCTCTGCCCTTCCCACCCTGTGCCCCTGCAGAGCTGTAACCTGTGAGCAATATTGCTGCTGCTCATTGCTCAGTTCAAGTCAGGAAGGGCAAGGAGCCAGCCGGTCCACCTAATTAGAACATAGTGGCCAAGATAGTAATCCTAACTATTTTTCTAGAGTGTCTGTCAGCTCATTGCATTTCTTGGTGCTAATGTGAGGAAGAAAGCAGATTTTGGAACAACCTCAACACCACTCTTTTCCACTACATACTTTGAACTATAATTCTCTGAGTGAATGTGATTACATTTAATTAACTAATTAATTTCTGCATTTCACAAATATTATTTGTGATGATTAATTTTGTATGTTAACCTGGCTGCATCCAGCTATTTAGTCAACTATTATTCTAGAAGAACTGATGCTGAAGCTGAAACGCCAATACTTTGGCCACCTGATGCAAAGAACCAATTCACTGGAAAAGACCCTGATTCTGGGAAAGATTGAAGGCAGGAAGAGAAGGGGACAACAGAGGATGAAATGGTTGAATGGCATCACCGACGTGATGGACATGAGTTTGAGTAGGCTCCTGGATTTGGTGATAGACAGGGAAGCCTGGCGTGTTGCAGTCCATGGGGTCACAAAGAGTCAGACACAACTGAGTAACTGAACTAATTCTAGAAGTTTCTATGAAGATATTTTTCAGATGAGATTATGAGTGAGTGGGCCTCATATAATCATTTGAAACTCTTGATGGAGAAAGACTGTATTTAACAAAGAGAAGACAGTTCTGCCAGCAGACTGCCTTTGAATTAAACTGCAGCATTAACTTTGTGACTCTCTAGTCAACTGGCCTAATCTACAAATTTTGGTCTTAGCCTCCACAATCACGTGAGGCAATTCCTTATACTGTAAGAAATCTCTCTCTCTCTCTATCTACAGACACACACACACAGACAGACACACACACACATATTTGCATATATATTAAGTTGATTCAATCTTGTCCAACTCTTTGTGACCCTGTGGACTATAGCCTGCCAGGCTCCTCTGTCTAAGGTATTCCCCAGGCAAGAATACTGGAGTAGGCTGCCATGGCCTCCTCCAGGGCATCCTCCTGACCCAGGGACTGAACCCACTTTTCTTGCATCTCCTGCATAGGCAAGTCAGTTCTTTAGCACTAGCGCCACCTGGGAAGCCATATAATTCCAGAAAAACATCTACTTCTGCTTTATTGACTGCACCAAAGCCTTTGACTGTGTGGATCACAACAAACTGTGGAAAATTCTTCAAGAGTTGGGAATACCAGACCACCTGACCTGCCTCCTGAGAAATCCGGATGCAGGTCAAGAAGTAACAGTTAGAACCGGACATGGAAAAACAGACTGGTTCCAAATTGGGAAAGGAGTAGGTCAAGGCTGTATATTGTCATCATGCTTATTTAACTTAAATATGCAGAGTATGTCATACAAAATGCTGGGCTGGATAAACTGGAATCAAGACTGCTGGGAGAAATATCAATAACCTCAGATACCAGAGTCACCACCCTTATGGCAGAAAGCCAAGAAGAACTGGAGAGCCTCTTGATGAAAGGGAAAGAGGAGAGTGAAAAAACTTGGCTTAAATCTCAACATTAAAAAAACTGAGATCATGTCATCCAGTCCCATCACTTCATAACAAATAGATGGGGAAACAATGGAAACAGTGACAAACTTTATTTTCTTGGGCTCCAAAATCACTGCAGATGGTGACTACAGCCATGAAATTAAAAGACGGTTAGGAAAGAAAAGCTATGACCAACTAGAAAACATATTAAAAAGCAGAGACATTACTTTGCCAACAAAGGTCCGTCTAGTCAAAGCTGTGGTTTTCCATGTGGATGTGAGAGTTGGACTACAAAGAAAGCTGAGCACTGAGGAATTGATGCTTTTGAACTGTGGTGTTGGAGAAGACTCTTGAGAGTCCCTTGGACTGCGAGGAGATAAAACCAGTCAACTCCAATACTTTGGCCACCTGATCTGAAGAACTGACTCACTGGAAAAAGACCCTGATTCTGGGAAAGATTGAAGGCAGGAGGAGAAGGGGACAACAGAAGATGAGATAGTTGGATGGTATCACATGGACATGAGTTTAAGCAAACTACAGGACATGGTGAAGGACAGGGAAGCCTGGCATGCTGCAGTCCATGGGGTCATAAAGAGCTGGACATGACTGAATGACTGAACTTATACACATATATATGAGTAAGAGATAGATAGTTATGTATATATACATACATATATGTATAAAATATGTGTATGCATATGTGCAAACATATTTATCCTATCAATTATATTTCTATGGAGAACATTTATTAATACATCATCCCACCTAGTAGAATTCTTTCTTCTCCTATACATTTGTTTTTGGTTTTTATTTCGGTTATTTTTTAAAGTTATAGTTTTCTTCTCCTTTTTTTATGGATAAATAAAATTGTAAGTATTTAAAGTGTACAACATGATGATTTGATATATGTATACACAGTGAAATATTAGCACAATTGAGTTAATTAACACATCCATCACCTCACAAAGTTACCTTTTCCTGTGTGTGTGGTGAGAATACACAAGATCTACACTGTAGCAAATTTAAAGTATAAAATATAGTATTATTAACTATAGTTATCGTGCTCTACATTAGATATTTAGAAATTAATCATATTACAAGTGGAAGTTTGTCCCCATTTAACTGTTTCTAATTTCCCTCAACTGTTACAGCCCCTAGTAATCACTTTATGTTAATTCATTCTGGTTCTATGCTTTTGACTTTTTTAGATACCACTTATGAACAAGATCATAAAGAATTTGAATTTTGTTTCTGGCTTATTTCACTGAACATAATGTTCTCAAAGTTCATTCATGTTGTCACAAATGGCAGGATTTCCTTTTTTTTAATGGTTGAATAAAATATGTAGGTGTGTGTATGTGTGTATAATAAAATCGCATTTTAATCACAATATATAATCACATTTTCTTTATCCTCAGCTCTTGACAGACACTTCGTTTCTGTTTGTATTCACAGTCTTGGTTACACTGAATAACAATGAATGTGAGAGTAAGTATATTTTTTGTAGATATTGATTTCATTTCCTTCAGAGGTATACCCAGAAATGGCATTGCTTGATCACACGGTAG
Source organism: Giraffa tippelskirchi (assembly GCF_054371585.1). Classification (NCBI taxonomy): domain Eukaryota; kingdom Metazoa; phylum Chordata; class Mammalia; order Artiodactyla; family Giraffidae; genus Giraffa; species Giraffa tippelskirchi. Next base: position 84,942,622 of record NC_137285.1, on the reverse strand, counting down.
TTCGATCTTTAATTTTTAAAAATAATTTTATTTACTTTAGTTGCCCTGGGCCTTTCTTGCTGTACATGGGCTTTCTCCAGTTGCAGTGATCAGGCTCAGTAGTTGCGGCTCCTGGTTCCTAGAGTGTGGGCTCAGCAGCTGCGGTGCACGGGGCTTAGTGGCTCTGCTGTACATAGAAACTTCCTAGACCAGGGATCGAACCTGTATCCCTGGCATTGGCGGGTAGTTTCTTATTCACTGTACCTCCAGGGAAGACCTATCTTTAATTTTTGATGAACCTCCATATTCTTTTCCGTAGTGGCTGCACTACCTTACATTCCCACCAGCAGTGTGGGATTCCAGGTGGCGCTAGTGGTAAAGAACCTGCCTGCCAATGCAGGAGACTTGAGAGACATGGATTCAATCCCTGGGTCAGGAAGATCCCCTGGAGGAGGGCAGAGCAACCCACTCCGGTGTTCTTGCCTGGAGAATCCCATGAAAAGAGGGGCCTGGTGGGCTGCAGTCCATAGGGTCGCAGAGTTGGACACGACTGAAGTGACTTACCTCCCAGTACCACCAGCGTACTTTTCTCCACTCCTTGCCAACACTTTTGAATCTCCTGTATTTTTGAGAGTAGTGATCCTAACAGATAAAGGGTATATCTTATTATGGTTTTAATTTGCATTTCCCTGATGATTAGTGCTCTTGAGCACCTTTTGATGTAACTGTGGCCATTTGCATTTCTTCCTTGAAAAATATCTATTCACATCTTTTGCCCATTTTAAATTGGATTTTTTTGGCTCCTTAGTTGTGTGAGTTCTTTATATATTTTAGATACTATCCCTTATTAGATGTATGGTTTGCAAATATTTTCTCCCATCCTGTAGACTGCATTTTCATTTTGTTAATTGTTTCTTTTGCTATGCAGAGCCTTTCATTTTGATGTAATCCTACTTGCTTATTTTTGCTTTTGTTGTCTTTGCTTTTATGCCTCAGCTTTTGTTGTCATAGTCAAATATTATTGCCAAGATCACTAAAAACGTCTTCAGTCCTACTTTCTAAATAATTAAATCTGTTTCACAGGAATGCATTCCATGTTATTAATCCTTCTGTCTTTTTTTATGATTTTTATTCCATCTAGATTCACAGTTTTACAAGTTTTTTCAGTTTGATATACTGATTCTGCTCTGTTTGGTAGTGTCTTATGAAAGCTAGACTGGAAGAATAAGAAAATTTTGCTTAACTTTCCATATACACTCTAAATGTAATGTATCTGTGGCAATATTCACTTGTTTTTTCAGCCTAGCCCCAGATCAGATTGTTACTTTCAATGATTTATTACAGAAAACATTCCACAGTACTCAGACAGCCCTGTTTTCTTCTTACACTGATTAAATACAAAATGACTATCAGATTTTCTAGCCTAAACTTGGAATGTGATAGACAAGAACACAGTGGACTTTTATCAAATTGCTATACTGGCAGTAGCATGATTTTCTTCCAAAGGAAAGAGTGATTGCTTTTCCATTGTTATAGTGGAGCTATCAGAGAGCAAGTTAGCACAACAGTCTCTTGTTGGGTTGCACATAAATGGTAAGAAAAACATTTGGACTATATGCAGGGAGATTATAAAATTAAAAAAAAATACTTCTTCTCTGTTTTTTATAAGATGAATGTCTACAAGGGAGGATGTCTTTTGCAAACAAAATAATAATTAAAAGGAAACATTTTCTTGAAAATGAGAAAAAAGGTAAAATAAATTAATTTAACAAACATTTAAAGTGTTTTCCAAGTGCTAGGCATCATGCTCAGCACCTAAAAATAATAAAATCCAGTCTGTTTTAAAAAGCTCATGGCCCCTTAGAGGAGACATGACGTTCAATTTCACTTTACTTGGTATGTGATTTTGATATTGCACTCAGATTTGTAAATGAAAAATGAGGAAACACAGCAGAAAGAGTGATTATATCTACTTAATGAGGCAGGGGTCCAGAAAGATGCTCCAGATGATGTTATTAGGCTGAACTGGAGTTCATCAAATTTTATGGTGAGGGATAGGTAGCGGTTGAACAAGCATTTCAGGCAAAAAGATAGTTATGTGCAGAGGCTCAGAGTTGTGAGATAGCATGGAATGCTTAGTTTCAGAAACAGGTTGGGTTGTTGGAGTATAAAGCCCCAGGAGGACTAGGTTAGAGAGTCTAAAGGTTCATTGGTGACATAGAAAGAGAGGTCAGGTCATGATGAGTCTTACGTCTCAAGATAAAAGCTTAGATTTTATTTTTAGCACTATGATTCACAACTTGAATGCACATTAATCACCTGGGGGAGTTTTTTTTTTTTTTTTAAGTCTATATCCCATTTCCAAAGACTTTTATTTAATTTTTAGGAGATAGGACAGGGGCACCAGTATTTTTTAAACCTTCCTAGTGATTTTATTTGTTTTATTTTGGTTTGTTTTCATTTTAATGAGCAGCCAGGGTTGAGAACCACTACTTTAGAAATAAGCTAGTCGATAAAGGGTAGGAAAATCTGCACACACACACGTATCTTCAACAGTTCATTCTGGCCATAGAGTCAAAGAGAAAATTTGTATTCATGAGTCATGTCTGAAAATAAAAGGAACAACTCTATCATTAGCTACTGATCCATGCCCGTTGACTTCACACCCCATTCAACGTGCTGAGTCTAAGCTTCTACATCTGTAGAACCAGAACTCCAGCAATATCCATCTAACAGCATTGTTATACAATTATATATGTGAGAGCTTTAGTTTGATGTGAATCTCTCTGGGTAGAACCAGTTTACAAGTTGAAATGGACAATGTCCAACACCATTACACCCAGACTATCATGAGAGTTTCAGCTCCATTTTACAAGTTCTACTGCTTGTAAGAGAGGTCAATACAGAGAGATTGTTTCTCTTCTTCCACAAGATTATGTTATTTCTGGAGGTAACTCCTGCAAGTGCTACAGCCACTTTGCTAGTGACAAGGAAATGCTTACTGTGTGTACTTAAAGACTGTGGAGGATAAAGTGATCAACCCTGGAATCCACAGTACTTCTAGGTTTATTGTTATGTGAGATAACACATTTCCTTTTTGCTCTACCAAATTCAATGGGACTCAATTTCCCAATTCAATGGGACTTCTTGCAGCAAAAAGATGCATATACTATGGATCAAAAAATCAGGATACTCATGGAGCAAATGCTCAACTTGTTGAAAGCAGACTTAATTTTATCTTGAGCTTGAACAGTTTGAACTAAATGAAAATAGGCCCAAGAAGTCTGCCTTAAATGTGATTTAAACTTACTAAGAATGGAAAATTGGATTCCAGTTAGATGGGAGAAGTTCCAGAGCTATAATGGGGCATTAAGGACACGTAGGGGAAACTGTTAAATCCATTTAATCCTAGGTCCCTGGAGGCAATATGGCTTTACCTCACTGTGTATCCTTGGAACACCAGCTTCCAGGGAAATCATATGACATAGTGCCAAACCACAAGGATCATGGATACAATTTAACTTTATTGCTTTCTAAATGTGTGACCTCTTAAAAGTTATTTAACCTCTCATTTTCCTTAAATGTAGCATAAAGAAAATATTACCTACCTCTAAGAGTCTATTGTGGCTATTAAATAAGGTATTATAAAGCACTTAGTACATTACATGGTAATAATAGTAATGATGGTGTGTGCATGCGTGCTAAGTCGCTTCAGTCATGTCTGATTCTTTGCAACCCTATGGACTGTAGCCTACCAGGCTCCTCTCTCCATGGGATTCTCCAGGTAAGAATATTGGAGTGGGTTGCTGTGCCCTCCTCCAGGGGATCTTCCCCACCAAGGGATCAAACTCCCATCTCCTGTGGCACCTGCACTGCAGGCAGATTGTTTGCATCTGAGCCACCAGGGAAGCCCAATGATGGTAACGATAATGATAAGAAAACAATAGCAGCAGTGTTGGTGGGCGTATCCATTTATTGAATATTTCAAGTTGGAGAGAGATGTTGGAGATTAAGATGGCAGAGCAGAAGGATGTGCACTCACCTTCTCCTGCCAGAGCATCAAATCACAACTAACTGTTGAACAGCCATTGCCAGGAAGGCACTGGAACCCACCAAAAAAAGGTACCCCCCATCCAAGGACAAAGGACAAGCCACAGTGAAATGGTCCTCCATGGATTTGCTAATGTCCACCCACACTGGGGAGGGCAACCTGCTTTACTGAATCCCCTGGTTTAAATGTTCATCCAAAAATACCGTCACATGCACACTGAGAAATAATGTTTAATCTGGGCACCTTTTGCCCCAGTCAAATTGATACACGAAACTAACCATCACAGCCATCACTGGGGGTGACTGGCAGGGCAGTATTGGACATATCTAGTCACGCCATCAACATATACCAAGGGGGTTTACTTGGTGGGAAAGAATCCACCTGCCAATGAGGGAGACATAGGTTCAGTCTTTGGTCTGGTAAGATCTCAAATGCTGCAAAGCAACTAAGCCTGTGCTCCATGACGAGTGACCCTGTGCTCTAAAGCCTGGGGACCAAAACTACTGAGCCCATGCACCCTAGAGCCTGCGCTGCATAACCAAAGGAGCCACGCAGTGAGAAGCCCACACACTGCAGCTGGGGAGTAGCCCCAACTCGCCACAACTAGAGAGGAGCCCAAGCAGCAAGGAAGACCCAGAAGAACCAAAAAGAAATAAATGAATGAAATTATTTAAAAAACAATTTCAAAAAGGGGCAACAGAGAATGAGATGGTTGGATGGCATCACCAACTCGATGGACATGAGTTTGAGCAAACTCTGGGAGATGGTGAAGGACAGGGAAGGCTGGAATGCTGCAGTTCATGGGGTCACAAGGCATCAGACACAACTGAGTGATTGAACAATTTTTAAAAATATATACTAAAAATCTAACCCATAACACAGATATAACTGGAGCCTCACCACGTTTACATTATAGGATAGGAGAAATATATTATTGGTCTTCTTGCTAGGTTTCCAAGGCACAAGCCCATTTTCTTAAAGTCGTGGCCCCTGCCACAAGTTCCCCCAGGAGCAGTAATGCTTGGTTCCCTCACTATCTGTGTAAAGGCTGAAGTTTTACCCAAAATACTTTTTCAGCCCTGGAGAAAATGCTTAGGAAATGAGCAACTAATCATCCTAATAGTTCAGATGATGTTACTGTATTCAATTACTTCCTTACAGAGACATCCCCAAGGAATCCCCTGAGTGTTCACCATTTGAACTTACCTATTGGAGAAAAGTTAAGAGGTCCTTTAATTCTAGTTAAATAATTGGTAAACTCCTAATAGAAAACGACAGTGGAAGAAAACGTATCACATGTAAGGAAAACACTTATGAAAAGAACCTCCAGAGGAAAAAAAAAAAAAAAAGAATAATAAACCAGGGCAAAGACTTGGGAAACTAAGAAGTTCTGTATAATAAACCACCTTATTTATTGGCCTGGTGTCTCTTCCTCTGGAGCTACCCCTTTTGCAGTCTAAGTGGACCTGAGGGCAGTCAATCACAGGACACTGCCTCCTCATATCTCAGGCACATAACCATGGGCTTGAAATGCAGTCTCATCAGTCAGAATTTTTACCCACACCTAACCCATGACAGTGATTGGGCATACAACAAGGTCAGACAATTAGATTCTTACCAGGACTTCTTTGGTAGAGCCAATAAGAAAGAATATCCCTTGCCTTGATGGTTGTAGTGATAGGAAGAAGTCATGTTGGAGCCTCCAGCACTCACCTTCCTGGACTGAAAAGAGTAAAGGAAAATATGTCAAGTAAGAGAAGAAAAGAATGAGGTCAAGAGAAAAAAGAAGTAAAGCTAAAAAATTACATCAGAGAAAGTTCTATTGACAGCTATTGGTCACCTGGATCCAACTGGGCCTTAACCCCAGATCTGTCTCTAGACAACCCAGTTAAATGGACCAATAAAGTCCCCTGTCTCTTAAGCCATTTTGATTATGGTTTCCCCTGCTTATAACTGAAAGACTACTACCTAATCAAGGACCTTTCTGCTACTGTGCAAAGATGAACTTATCAGGACAATAGAGATCCTACATCCAAGAATTTTCTGGATGAAACATTCTATTGAAATAGCAATAAATCAACTTTTATGGAAAAATGAAATCAATAAAATTGGAGAGAGGAGCCATGCTTGTCTGTGGTGATTTCCAGTAGGTTTAGTTGTTCCAGACAAAAAGGCAAAATGTTTGTCTGATGAGGCCTTACAAATAGCTGAGGGAAAAAAGAGAAGCTAAAGGCAAAAGAGAATGCAGAGTTCCAAAGAATAGCAAGGAGAGATAAGAAAGCCTTCCTCAGTGATCAGTGCAAAGAAATAGAGGAAAACAATAGAATGGGAAAGACTAGAGATCTCTTCAAGAAAATTGGAGATGCCAAGGGAACATTTCATGCAAAGATAGGTACAATAAAGGACAGAAACAGTATGAACCTAACAGAAGCAGAAGATATTAAGAAGAGGTGGCAAGAATACACAGAAGAACTATACAAAAAAGATCTTAATGACCCATATAACCACGATGGTGTGATCACTCACCTAGAGCCAGACATCCTGGAATTCAAAGTCAAGTGAGCCTTAGGAAGTATCACTACAAACAAAACTAATGCAGATGATAGAATTCCAGTTGAGCTATTTCAAATCCTAAAAGATGATGCTGTGAAAGTGCTGCACTCGATATGCCAGCAAATTTGGAAAACTCAGCAGTGGCCACAGGACTGGAAAAGGTCCGTTTTCATTCCAATCCCAAAGAAAGGCAATGCCAAAGACTGTTCAAACTACTGCACAATTGCACTTATCTCATGCTAGTAAAGTAATGCTCAAAATTCTCCAAGCTAAACTTCAACAGTATGTGAAGTGATTTATCCCACCTGTTCAAGCTGGATTTAGAAAAGGCAGAGGAACCAGAGATCAAATTGCCAACATCTGTTGGATTATAGAAAAAGCAAGAGAGTCCCAGAAAAACATTTACTTCTGCTTTATTGACTACATCAAAGCCTTTGACTGTGTGGATCAAAACAAACTGTGGAAAATTCTTCAGGAGATGGGAATACCAGACCACCTTACCTGATTCCTGAGAAATCTAGATGCAGGTCAAGAAGCAACAGTTAGAACTAGACATTAAACACCAGACTGGTTGCAAATTGAGAAAGGAGTACGTCAAGGTTGTATATTGCCACCTTGCTTATTTAACTTATGTGCAGAGTACATCATGTGAAATTCTGGGCTGGATGAAGCACAAGCTGGAATCAAGATTGCTGAGAGAAATATCAATAACCTCAGATATGCAGATTACACCACCCTTATGGCAGAAAGCAAAGAAGAACTAAAGAGCCTCTTGATGAAATTGAAAAAGGAAAGTGAAAAAGCTGGCTTAATACTCAACATTCACAAAACAAAGATCATGGCATCTGGTCCCATCACTTCATGGCAAATAGATAAGTGACAGACTATTTTCTTGGGCTCCAACATCACTGCAGATGGTGATTGCAGCCATGAAATTAAAAGATGCTTGCTCCTTGGACGAAAAGCTATGATCAACCTAGACGGCATATTAAAAAGCAGAGACATTACTTTGCCAACAAAAGTCCATCTAGTCAAAGCTATGATTTTTCCAGTAGTCATGTGTGGATGTGAGAGTTGGACTATAAAGAAAGCTGAGTGCTGAAGAATTGAAACTTTTGAACTTTGATGTTGGAAAAGACTCTTGAGAGTCCCTTGGACAGCAAGGTGATCAAACCAGTCCATCCTAAAGGAAATCAGTGAGGAATATTCATTGGAAGGACTGATGTTGAAGCTGAAATTCCAATACTTTGTCCACCTGATGCAAAAAACTGACTCATTGGGAAAGACTCTGATGCTGGGAAAGATTGAAGGCAGGAAAGGGGACGACTGAGGATGAGATGGTTGGATGGCATCACTGACTTGATGGACATGAGTTTGTGCAAGCTCCAGGAGTTGGTGATGGATAGGGAGACCTGGCATGCTGCGGTCCATGGGGTTGCAAAGAGTCAGACACGACTAAATGACTGAACTGAACTGAAACCTGGTATCTGGAGCTCTGTCTAAACAGATTCAGTCCAAGAAGATAAGATATGATGGGGAGCATGAGCTGTCTTTTTCTTTAAAAATTGTAAATAAGTTAAATATAGAAGCATCTCTTTATTAAGTTTAGAGTTTCTACAGGGAGCTTCAGAAATCCACTAGTTATATAAAAAACAAATTTCAGTAAGTAACACCATAACACATGAAAAAATTGGCACAAAATTTAAATCCATCAATGATTACCTTTTTTGACTTGATTTTTGGCCTCTTACCTTAGACTAACAGCCTGAATTTCAAGAATTAAGGCGTTAATTTGTAGTAATTAATGTCTTGCATGCTTATAAGTTCAGACTCTGAGAATCTGGATAGAAAAATGAGAATTTTCTTGGAAAACAGAAAATAATTTTCTTTGGGATAAAATGGCAAAACTGTACAATTTGGAAGAATGTTAAGGAAGAAAATTGAAAAAATAAAATATGAATACTCTTTGGAGTAAGAAAAGATGATTATAAACAAGTACTATTACTTAGTAATTAGGCTAGATGATACATCTTTCAAGAAGAGATGCAATTGAGCTTCAGATCAAAATAAAGCAAAGTTTCAAGAGCAGAAATGTTTGGAATGGGGGTTTTGATGGACTGTTAAAAGGAAAAGGTGAAAGTGGCAGATTTAAGGAATGAGTTTCTTCCTTTCAGCATTGGTCCCAGACTTCTTTTTCATTGTCATTAGAAATCTAATCTGGTCAAAATCCTTACTCAATTTAACTCCTGGGTCAGGCTCCTCTGCCAACTCTATAAAAATCTTCAACTTATGCTAGTGTTGCCCTTGGAGCCCTGCCTCTGTTTAGCTGTGTGCATGGCAGTGCATAAACTCCCTCCAGCTTCGGCTGAATGTATTTAACTCTCCTCTGTAGCATAAAGGATCACGTTGTGGAAAACCAAAGAATGAATCTGGTATTTTGCCTTTTAAATAGAAATCAAATATAAAAGCACAAGATTAATAAAATATGCATATTTGGCAAAATATATTATTATATTACAAGTGTATTTTTAATATTATAATTAAAAAACCTTTTCTTGGTTGTAATAAAGTTCAGACATTATTTAGTTGAACAGTTGCATAGTTGATCATCACATTTTCCACTGACTGTGGGCAAGATGCTATGATTAAAATGTGTGTCTATTGAAAGATTATCAAAAGAAGCCTCTCGGACTTAGCTGGTACATTGTTAAAAATTGTAAATATTTCATGGGCTCCTAAATAATATAAATCAGACATTCCTGTAATCACTAAAATTATACATCTAGTTCAACTCAATCATTTTACTAAATGAGGAAAAAGACCTAAAGAATAAATAAATTACTCAAACATGATCATATGGATCCCGAGTCAATCAGTGGGGGCCACATCTTTTAATGCTTAAAAACCATTAGAAAATAAAGTCTACACTAACTATATAAATATGCTTGATTATTTTCTAGAATCGAGCTAGGCATTTAGCTTACAAGTTACTTTTATTTCATTAAATTCATCTTTACTAATAGAGTGTTTTATCTAAATTCAGATCTGGTGATTATGAAGTGAAACAATAGAATCAAACCTTAAATGAGCTCCTGAAATGTTATCAGTAGCTCTTAATCTTTGATTGCGCTCAGCTATGTTTAATACATACAAAGTCAAAGTTATCTTTTCTAGAATTTTACCATCAGAGAAATGTTATTTTTGTGAGGTATTGGACTATTCTCCAAAAATGGAAATGTTTTAGGGAGGTATGAAGTGGAATCTCAGTTAGTTATTTACAGCTTAGCATGATTCTTTTTAATGATTCATCTCCCCACTCCCACCTCAACACCAAGAATAAGCTAAACTTATCTTTTTCTTTTGGGAAAAGAGTTCTGAAAGAGTGATGTGGCCAGTAGGAATGGGTGATTGTAGATTATTGAAAATTATTGAGCTATGGCAGATTTGGGTTGGTAGCGAAAGGCAGTCAATCACAGTCTAGATGGAGGAATTTGGGGAACATGAACGTGAGGAAAGACCATCAGGAAGAGGAGAGGTGCAGCTCTATAGAAATGATCCTTAATCACCTCAGTCTAAGACACTGTTGTTGCTGTTTAGTCACTAAATCATGTCCAATTCTTTATAACCCCATGAAGTGCAGCACGCCAGGCTTTCCTGTGCTTCACTATCTCCCAGAGTTGGCTCAAACTCACGTCCATTGATTTGGAGAGGCCATCCCACCATCTCATCCTCTGCTGTCCCCTTCTCCTCCTGCCCTCAGTCTTTCCCAGGATCAGAGTCTTTTCCAGTGAGTCAGCTCTTCGCATCAGGTGGCCAAAGTATTGGAGCTTCAGCATCAGTCCTTCCATTGAATAATTGGGACTGATTTCCTTTAGGATTGACTGGTTGGATCTCCTTGCAGTCCAAGGGACACTCAAGAGTCTCCTCCAGCACCACAGTTCAAAAGCATCAATTCTTCAGCACTCAACCTTCTTTATGGTCAAACTCTCACATCAATACACAACTACTGGAAAAGTCATAGCTTTAATTTTACAGATCTTTGTTGGCAAAGTAATGTCTCTGATTTTAATATACTGTCTAGGTTGATTATAGCTTTTCTCCCAAGGAGCAAGCATCTTTTAATTTCCTACCTGCATCTGCAGTGATTTTGGAGCCCAAAAAATATAATTTGTCACTGTTTCCATTTATTCCCCATCTATTTGTTATGATGTGATGGGACCAGATGCCATAATCTTAGTGTTTTGAATGTAGAGTTAAGTCAGCTTTTTCACATGATTAGGTATTTATATTATTAGATATTTACATCCAATATTCCTTCTAAGCCACACTAGTGAATAGTTATCCAACACTAAAACATTCCCGTGTTATACTAATGTCCCTAGGTTTACTATTGGCTGTGGCAAAGCCCTTGAGGGCTGAATAGAAAAACATCTTCAAGAGGTCAGGTCAGGTCTTGAGAAGAAGGGGCTCCTTCAGGGAATTGAGTGAGGGGTCAAGGCAGCTTATCTCATCCCACCTGCCTCTGGCAGGTTCAGGAGAAACTGGCATGGCAGATGGTGTTGTAATCCTTTCCCCTCTGAAACCCAGTCTCACAACAAGAATCAGGTAGATCTCCGTTCAGTGAAGAACAGGAAGATGGATATAAGGCACACTTCTCTGTCCCCACAACGTGCTCCTTTCAGGCTGCCTACAATCCCTTCCGTTTCCTCTAAATGCACCAAGCTCTTATCTTCCTCAGGACCTTGAACCCACTGGTTCCCCTGGTAAATTACTCCTTCCCCAAACCTTTGCATGAAATTTTTTTTTTGAAGCTGAAAGATAATTCTCCCTGACTACCCTATTATAGAAAATGTTTTCTCTTATTTTCTTTCTTTGCCCCCTTTTAATTATCGAAATGCCTTAAAGGAAGTGAATCCAGGCTCTGATAGTTTACTCTCCGTCTCCTCTCACCAGAATGTAAGCTGCCTGTACGCAGATTATGCCTTGTTTACTATTGTCTCTATCTTAGCTGCCACAGGATTGCATTTCTTACAGCGAGAACACTGGACTAGTTTTAGTGCAAGTTAAGTGATTTCGTTCTCAGCTCTGGAAAGGGCCAGGGTGCCACTATGCTACGGAAAGTGGAGAGTGAGGTTTGCAGACTGGCCTTGACAGAAGGTCCGCTGGGAAGCCCCTTCTGGCGTGAGGTGGAGGGAGCAGCAAAGAGGGCTGCGACAGGGACTTCTCTGCTAGTTCAGCGGCTAAGACTCCTTACTCTCAACCCAGGGGGTCTGAGTTAGATCCCTGGTCAGGGAACAAGATCCTATATGCTGCTTTGAAGATCCCACACACCACACCTAAGATCCACTGCAGCTAAGTAAAAATAACTTTTTTTAAAAAGGGAGCTGCGGCAGGAGAAACCAGCATTTCCCCTTAGGAAAGAGCATGGCCTCTTCTCCAACAGTAGCACAAGCCCTTTGCTAAGGCTCGAGAACTTTGCGTTGGACAAAGGCAAAGAGTTTAGTCTGAAAAACCGAAGGAAAGGCGATTTGATCAGATGTTACCTATTGATTATTATGTCCAGAAAAAGAAAAAAAGCAGCCTTGTATAGCCTGTGTGAAACCTGAAGTTGAAGGATTGCTATCTCAAGGCTGAAATCTCCCTGAAGAAAACAATCCTGCCTATTCATCTCTGTAGCTTAAAGCCCTAGACAAAAAGAAAATTTTAAAAAGTGATGCATCAATTTAAAAATACAGTTCCTAAATAGTTCTGCTAATACAAAATTAAATAGTAACTGCTCCCTCCAGCATGAGATTGCTGCCAAGAATACCTCCAATGCTGCTGCTAAGTCGCTTCAGTCGTATCTGACTCTGTGCGACCCCATAGACCGCAGCCTACCAGGCTCCGCTGTCCCCAGGATTCTGCAGGCAAGAACACTGGAGTGGGTTGCCATTTCCTTCTCCAATTCGTGAAAGTGAAAAGTGAAAGTGAAGTCGCTCAGTCGTGTCCGACTCTTAGCGACCCCAGGGACTGCAGCCCACCAGGCTCCTCTGTCCATGGGATTTTCCAGGCAGGAGTACTGGAGTGGGGTGCCATTGCCTTCTCCAACCTTCAATAGCTGGAGTAATAACCTGAGGGAGAACGTGTTGGTTAAATCTAGTTAAAGCTGACATGACTATTCCTAAGGTGATAGCAGTTCTAGCTTCCTACTCTTCTTTCTTTTCTATTTCACTGACATTGAAAATGAATAATCCTGGGGAACAAAAGTGGGGGCAGGGCAGGAAACAGTTTACCAAGGGCTTCTTGTATAACAAACCCAGATCTACGTGCCTTTCTTCCAGTATGTTGTAAGAATTACATGAAATAGTCTACAATTTTTGCTGTCAGGTCAAGGACTTAAGTGAGATATAGAGTGCTTCTGTAACTCACTTATAGTCACAAAACTAGGAAGTGGTAAGGCTGAAATTTGAAATGAAGTCAAGTTGTTGGACTTAGAAACAAGTTCTATTTCCATTACAAGACACTTAAAGTAAAATACTCTGAGAAACTGATGAAATCACTCATGGTAATAGCACCCCAGGGCCTCCTTTCAAAATGGCTTCCCTTCTAAAAAGGAAGGGCCTCATTTCAAAATGGCTTCCCTTTTATAAAGGTAGGGCAGATTTAAAAGAGTGATACTTGGACTAGAGAAGGGTTCTCCAATAGCAGACTCTCAGGCAGAGTAGAAAGACACAGTTCATATCCCAGTGAGAGAAAGCCAGAGAATAAACAAACAAAAGCCAAACAAACAAAACATTGGAACCTGGAATTATTTCCTTTGAAGTATTTAAATAACTAAATGGGGGCAGAGAAAGAAAATAAAGAGAAAATATTTTCTAAATAGGTCCAGCAGGGAAAATAATATCTGTGCGGTAAGAGTTTGGGGGAGGAGAATCCTTTCCTGCTTATAAAGTAGCAATCACATGATTTTCACATGAACCAACACTCAAGTTTCATCATTTCTCTTCAAGAACTCTTATTTTACTTCTTATTTCCTTTGTTTATCTGTTCATCCTCTTTTTCCAATACCTGGTGGTTTTTGCAGCACTCGAGAAATGTTAGTATCCAGTTTCTAGAAACGCTGTTAAAGAGCACCGGTTTGCTTTTTTTCTGCCAACACAAACCTTGACTAAAGCTCCAAGTTTGTTTTGACCGTGTGACTGCCAGTGATAAGCATGCCAGATGCCCAGTCTTTGTTGTTTCCTCTTTATGGATCAGAGTGACAGACCGACAATTAATCCAGGTTGGCAAAGCCCAGGTCAAGGTGTTTTGTTTAAAACTCAACTGGGTCACAGAATAATGTTGTAAGTCAAACTGAGTTTCTAAAAACATCAGGACACAAAGATAGAGCTATACTCTTTTAAATTCAGCTATGAAAAGCTTCTCTTGGGAGTCATCCCAGAGCATTACTATAAACTCAACAATGTATCACATCCTATTAAAAGTGACAGATGCTACAATCTAAATATTTCCACTTCTACATCCTGGCATTTCCACAAAGGCCCTCCGAGATAAATGTTGCCATACTCTTTAAATAAGTAAATTAACTGAGGAATGCCAAAATGAAGTCACAACTAGGTTCCAAAACTAGGACTAATATGAATTTACATTCCCAGGAGCAGGAGAGAACAGTGGTAGAGAAGAGAGATGTTGAAATTAGACAGAGTTGTATTTGAATATTCCTCTATTAATTATTAAACAGTGGGCAAATTCCTTAACTACTTTATGCTTTGTTTAAAATAGGGATAATAGTTGTACCTATTTTAAACGATTATGTGAGGAATAAAAATATGATATATGGAGTTATCCATTATTATTGCTAGTCTGTATCCAGGCTTATCATTCTTTCCATTTTCCTTCAGCTGCAACTAGACAGTCATGCCACAAGAAGCAATTTCTGTCCAGTCACTGACAAGGGAATAGCTCACCATTTCCCAGAGTGCCTGGTGCAGACATCTTTATTGTTACCACAGAAAGATTGACAAGAAACAGCACTATTTTTCTCCAAAACTATATCTCAAAATGAAAATGATATTTAGGTTCTGTCTTTAAGCTTCGATGGATGTGAACACAACCTCCAGTATTGATACCTGTAAAATCAAGGTTTTAGATTTTTACTACCTGCAAAGAAATGTATATGCCTTAAGCATGCAAGGCTGCCTGTATGGTTCCTTTTTGGTTCTTCCTCCTCATTGTCCAGTCACTAACTTGTGTCTGACTCTTTGCAACCCCATGGACTGCAGCACATCAGGCTTCCCAGTTCTTCACTATCTCCGGGAGCTTGCCCAAACTCATGTCCATTGAGGTGGTAATGCCATCCAATCATCTCATCCTCTGCTGCCCACTTCTCCTGCCTTCAGTCTTTCCCAGCATCAGGGATTTTCCCAATGAGTCAGCTCTTTGCATCAGGTGGCCAAAGTATTGGAACTTTAGCATCAGTCCTTCCAATGAATATTCAGGGTTGATTTCCTTTAGGATTGACTGGTTTGATCCCCTTACTATCCAAGGGACTCTCAAGAGTCTCCTCCAGCACCACAATTCAAAAGAATCCGTTATGATTCCTACAAAAGAATAAATGCCCCTGCTTCCAAAGGAGTAAACCCTCAATTACCGGCCCCTGTGCACACAGAAAAAAAAATTAGTTTTTTTAATAAGAGTTGCCATGAGACATGATAAGCTGTGGTCATGGGGATTGTGGACAACAGGGACTAGACCTAAAGCAGTGTCCAGAGCGAGTGGTGGGACTGGGAGTATAGGGACTTGTGGCAG
Organism: Giraffa tippelskirchi; assembly: GCF_054371585.1. Classification (NCBI taxonomy): domain Eukaryota; kingdom Metazoa; phylum Chordata; class Mammalia; order Artiodactyla; family Giraffidae; genus Giraffa; species Giraffa tippelskirchi. The sequence continues at coordinate 84,927,252 of NC_137285.1, read as the reverse complement.
TTCCCCAAGGCAGCCCTGAAAAATGAAGAAAGAGACATCTGGTGCACCTGCCTAAGACCAGGGATGGCGGGCTGGGGGGTTGAGCTATTCCGGTGGTGGTAGGGTCAAGACCTGATCGTTGAGATGATACCTGTGCAAAAGCAGGTAGCCGAGTTTTAGGTTATGCCCTGCTCCTGTCTCAAATATGATTCTCATATAGAGAAGTCCCAGGGTAGTAAGACTTCAAGGACTCTGTGTGGGCTGCTTCCAAACCCAGGAGGAATGCGGCAGACTTGCCAAGAGATGAGCTGCCCCTGCCTGAAAGCAAAGGAAAACAGTTCTTTTAATTCTTTCCTTCTCCCATAGCAAAATGAAAGTACACCCAAGGCCATGGAGATCTGTTCTGCAGGACGACATGACCTTTCATATTCAAGCCTGGGCCAGGAAATAAGGCAGAATCTGCCACTTAAGCTATATATACCATTTGGGAAAATACTTTCCATTCAGGTTTCTAGAAAATGCCACATTGCACACTGTATTTTTTTAAGCTTCTCCTTGTTTAAGATTTGAGTAATGCAAGCGTTTGGCTATGGGATAAAGAGACTTTAAAGGATAACATGTAAGAGTGTTTCTTTGTTTAATGATTTAGCATATTCTTCAATGAAACATGCAAAATTGATCTTTATTTTTAAGCAAGAACTTTACGAAACATTATTCACATGCTGATGAAGCAATCTTGTTGCCAAAGTTGTGAAGAGTACTGAAATAGTTGAGTTGCTTGCTAATGGAAGTCTCCCCCACACTGGGTGCAGTAGTTTTGTCTAAGGGCACTGGAAGACAAGCATGATTTCCGCATGTGCTGCTGATACAGCAATTGAAGTGGACATCTGAGAAAAGATTCAGGGAGTGGAAACGAGAAACATTAGAACATGAAAAACATCACTAAAGCAGCTGAAGATGCTGACAGCAAACCCGAAATGACTTTGTTGCCAGTTTTTGCTAAATTACTCCTCTTTCTAGAGACATGCTGTATCAGTCAACATTCAGATTCACAAATGCTTCTCAAGGCCAACATGGGCCAAGAAAAGTATGTCAGACATGCTTACATATTATATCACGTGATTCCTACCACAAACCTCTAGAATTTCCATTGCAACTCAACTGAACATTGCGTTTGCTCTGTCGCTTTGAAGTCATGTCATCTTGTACAAGGCAACTGACCTGTCTTAGACAAGGGTTTCGCTTTTTTTTCCTTACTGCTTTGTACCATAAAATCCCAGGCAAGCATGATCAGTGGTTCTCTATCTGGGGTGATTTTTACCTCATGAGGAACGTTTGACAGTGTCTGAAGACATTTTTGACTGCTACGATGAGAGAGCTACTGGCATCTAGTGAATCAGGCCAAGGGCACTGCTGGACAGCCTCTATTGGAACAGGGAAGCCCCCACATCAAAGAACTACCCAAGCCCAAAAGTCTACACTGCTGAGACTGAGAAACCCTGGACAAAAAGAAGAAATTGGGGAGGCTAAGTCATGAAAGAGTAAGTCTTGCATTGTGAGTAGTTCCTGGTGAAAAGAAGAAAAGCATTTTTAAACTGCATCTTTCTCTTAGCCCATCCATTTTTTGACAATCCAAACTTGTTTCTTGGAAGAAACAGTGAACACAGAGTTTCATTTATTCAATATTTATTAAACATTGTTTGTGCGCTAAATATTATCCAGGAGGACATAAAAAAATAAATAACCCATTTTTGCTGATTGCAGGAAGTTCAAACTGAAATGAAAGGAGGCTGACTAAAAATTCAATTATGTTTATATAATGTAAGTGCTGTAGTAAAGGAAGGGAAGTCAAGGAACCCTACCTGGGGTAAGCGGAAAAGGCTTTCAGTTATGAAAATTTAAAAAAAAAAGCACGTTTTGAATATTTGGGAATTTTGACTCCAAGTTGAGACGTTGTATGCTGGTTGAGTCTCAGTCTGTTGGATTTTTAATGTGCTTAGTCATTATGTACTTCCTAATATGCTTTTAAAACCCCAGGTTTCATTTCAAACTCATTCATATGGGCTTATGCTTTTATCAAGTATGAACAAACTAAAAGTTGTACTCTACTATCTTTGTGAATGGGGTCATAAGTTAATAGTCTTTCTCTGTGGAAAATGGCCACTCCAATGCCAACCCATGCTCTTCAATTTTTAGAATTTTGATAATGCATTTACTACAGCCCTTTTTAATAAAAAGCAGGAATCATAGTCTGTTTACTAAATTTTTTTATTTCCTTAGTAATTTTTACATCTAGATACTTTTTTACTAAGTAGCAACACCCAGAAAATAGATTAGCATCTCTTGAGCATTATTTGAGAATAAATATGTGTTGAGTGAAACAATGAACAGGTCACAGAATACCTATTACATGACAGATGATGTGCTAGGTTTGGGGGCTATGAAGATAATCAAGGGAAAGAGACAAGTGAAAGGATGAATATGATCAGTTTGCTGTGCAATCCCTTCCCTTTGTCCACTCAATCACAATCATGCTGATTCTGTTCAATACATTTGAAACTACATACATCTCTTTAACTTCACTGCCACTACCCCAGTGAGAGCCACCAACATCTTTAGTGTCCTGTAATAGTTTTCTAACAGCACTCTCTCTGGCTTCAGAATAAGGAATGACTTGGATGGAGACTGGCAATGATCTCTTTTAAGTGCGACTCTAATCACTTCACTTCTCGGCTTAAAACTCTTCAGTGATTATGTAGGCCTTTTGTGAGGAATGAACTCTTAGAAAACCTAAACAGATCAATGCTTTACAAGAAATCAAAATGTAATTAAAATAACATGAGATAAAGAATTTCTATTTCCTTATGAATTTATCCATCTCATTTATTCGTTTCTGTTGTCATATTTTCCAAAGTACTCAATAATTTCTGATAGAATCCATTTTTTTTTTCCTTTAACTATTCAACTTTTTGTCTTTGAATATTCTTATTTTTCCTGGCTAGGTTAGCTACTGTCTTTTTATGTGTGTTTTATTGTGTACCTTCAAAACACATCATACGTGTTTTAGTGATCCTATTGTTTTCCTCTTCTCTTTTTTTAATTTAATTTTTAATTTAAATATGTTGCTGTTGTCATTCAGTTGCCAAGTCATGTCCAATTGTAGCCTGCCACGCTATGGGATTTTCCAGGGAGAGATACAGTTGTGGATTGCCAATTCCTCCTCCAGAAGATCTTCCTGACCCAGGGATCAAACCCGTGTCTCCTGCATTGCAGGAAGATTCTTTTCCATCTGAGCCACCGGGGAGGACTTATTATAGAATATTAGCAAAATTTCCTGTGCTGTACAATATATCAGTGTAGATTATTTATTTGATATATAGTAGTTTGTGCCTTTTAATCTCCTACGCCATCTTTCCTTCCCCATCCACCACTCCTACCTCCCCTACCCTCCCACCACTGGTAGCCACTAGTTTTTTCTCTGTATCTCTGAATCTATTTCTGTTTGTCATTCATTGTTTACTTTTTAGATTCCACTTATAAATGGTAACATACAGAATCCACATGTTCTTTATCCATTCATTGGTTGATGGACACAGGTTGCTTTCATATGATGGCAATTGTAAATGATTCTGCTACTAACATTGGGTTGCAAGTATCCTTTTGAGTTGTTTTCATTTTCCTCAACTGTATACCCAGGAGTAGAATTGCTAGATCATATGGCAGTTCTGGTTTTAGCTTTGGAGGAACCTAGACACAGTTTTACATGGTGACTCCACCAATTTACATCCCTACAGGAATGAAAAGGGTTCTATTTTATCCACGTCTCCAGCAACACTTATTTGTGTGTTGTTTTTTTTTTTAATGATAATCATTATGTGACTGTATTATTCTGTGATAGTGCGAGGTCATACCTCATTGTGGTTTTGTTTTCCATGTCTATAATGATTAGAGAGGTTGAGAATCTTTTCACGGACCTGCTGGCTATCTGTCTATCTTCTTTGGAAAAATGTCTATTCAAGTCTTCTATTTTTAATCAGGTTGTTTTGTTTTTCAATACTGAGTGTATGAACTGTTCATATATTTTGGATGTTAACCCCTTATCAGTCCTATATCTTTTAAAACCCTTTTTAACCCCTATAGTTTTTGAGAATACTTTCTCCTTTCCAGTCTTTCTATCTTGCTAATGATTTCCTTCACTGTACAAAAACTTTTAGATTTAACTAAGCCTCATTGTTTATTTTTGCTTTTTTTTCCCCTTTGACAGATCTAAAAAAATATTGCTACAATTTATGTCAGTTTTCTGTTTTCTTCCAGGAATTTTATGGTTTCCAATCTAACATTTAGGACTTTAATACATTTTGAGTTTATCTTTGTATACGGTATGAGAAAATATTCTAATTTCATTCTTTTATGTGTAGCTGTCCAGTTCTCCCAGCACCACTTATGAAGAGCCTGTCTTTTCTCCATTGTATATTTTTACATCCTTTGTCATAGATTAATTGACCATAAATGTATGGGTTTATTCCTGGGCTCTCTCTTCTGTTCCACTGATCTATGTGCCTGTTTTTGTGCCAAACATACTTTTTTGATTATTGTAGCTTTGTAGTATGGTCTGAAGTCAGGGACCAGGATACCTCCAGCTTTGTTCTTTTTCCTCAATGTTTCCCTGACATTCAGAGTCTTTTACCAATTACTTGTTATAGTTCTGTGAAAAAATGTGATAGATACTTTGATAGGGATTTCAATAAATCTATAGATTCCTCTGAGTGGTATGTACATTTAAAAAATATTAACCCTTCCAATGCATGAACATAGGACATCTTTCCATTTCTTTGCGTCATCTTCAATTTCCTTTATCGTTGTCTTAAAAGTTTTTTAGAATATAGGTCTTTCACTTCTGTGTGAAGTTTATTCCTAGGTGTTTTATTCTTTTTGATGTGATTGCCAATGGGATTGTTTTTATTACTTTCCCTTTTGGATTGTTCATCATTAGTGTATAGAAAAACAACAGATTTCTGTGTTAATTGCATATTCTGTAACTTTACTGAATTTATTTATTGGTTCTAAGGGTTTTTGATGGAGACGTTAGGGGTATATGCCCCATATATATAGTATCATATCCTCTGCAAATAGTGATAGACTTACTTCTCTTCCAGTTTGGATTTCTTGTATTTCTTTTCTTTATTATGTTAAATGAAAGGGACAAGAGTGGACATCCTTGTCTTTTCCCTTATTTTAGAGGAAAAGCTTTTAGTTGTTCACCATAGAGTAAGATGTTAGCTGTGGGTTTGTGATAAATGGACTTTATTATGTTGAGATATGTTCTCTCTCACAGACTTTGCTGAGAGTGTTTTTTTTTATCATGAATGAATACCAAATTTTGTCAAATAATTTTTTGTTTCTAAGATAATCATGTGATTTTTATATTTCCTTTACTGATGTGGTATATCATATTGATTAATTTGAAGATATGAGTCATTCTTGGATCTCTAGAATAAATACAACTAAATTCTTGTGTATGATCCTTTTTATATATTGTTAAAACAGATTTGATAATATTTTGCTGAAAATTTTTGCCTCTATATTCATCTGAGATATTGACCTCTGATTTTCTTTATTTTTGTAGTTATTTGGTATTAGGGTAATGGTGGCCTTGTAGAATGAATTTAGGAGTGTCTTATCCTTTCAATTTTTTAGAATATTTTGAAAAGGTCTTCTTTATATGCTTGGCAGAATTCCTTTGTTAAGCCATCTGGTTTTGGACTTTTGCTTGTTGAGAATTTTTGATTACCAGCTCAATTTCACTACTAGTATTTGGTCTATTCAGACTGTCTGTTTCTTCCTATTCCATCAAAAAAATTGTATATTTCTAGAAAATTATCCATGTTTTCTAGGTGATTCAGTTTGTTGTTATATAGCTGTTCATATGTTTATCTTTGAGGTATCAGCTGTAGATTCTCCTCTTTTATTTCTTACTTTGTTCTTCTGATCCCTATTTTTTCTTAATGAGCCTAGCAATATTAATATAATAATATAATAACTAATTAATAATTAATATAACAATAATATAATATATATTAATTATATTATATAATAAATATATATTATATACTATATAATTATTATATATTATATAATTATTATAATTATATAATAAAATATTAAACTATACTTAAATTTAATAACATTTAACATTTAATAATATTTAAATATTTAATAATATTTAATAATTATTAAATGATTATATGTTATAAAATTATATGATTTATATAATTATATAATAATTAATATTCTATTAGTATATATTATATATACTAATATATAATATATACTAATGTATAATATAATATATATTATATTAATATATATATTAGTATAATATTATATATATCATATGTATTTCATATACTTACATATTTTATATATTATATAATGTATAGATAATTTATATAATATGTCATATATAATATATTAATATAATATTTAATGCACATATAATATATAAATATATAATATATATTTATATATTATATATATAATATATTATAGATATAATTTATTATAATATATATAATATATATTAATTATATGTATGATTAATATATTATATAATAATTAATATATTATATTATATAATCTTGATTAATTACATTATATAATCTTGATTAATTAATTATATAATAATTAATATTATATTAGTATAATATTATATATTGTTATATATAATATATTATAATATAATATATTATATATAATACATGATATATAATATGTAATTCATTAATAACAATATAATATTAATTTTATATACTATATATTATATTATATATTTTATTATATAATTATATAAATATACAATATATGTTTTATATATATGTTTATATATTGTATTATATATTATGTATTATTTATTTTTATATATTATATATATTATACATTATATGTATCATATATACATATATACATATGATATATAATATAAATAATATATGATATGTAATATAATGTATAATATATAATATATAATATATAATATATAATATATAATATAATATATAACAAATATAATATATTATATATATTTTATCATATATATATTATATGTATTTCATATATTTATATATATTATATATTATATAATGTATATATAATTTATATAATATGTCATATATAATATATTATATATTATATAGAAAATATATAATATATACTATATAGTAAAATATATAAGATATAATGTATAATATAATATGTATGTAATATATATAATATTATATGTATATTATATATTATATATACTTTGTATAATATATATTATATATTATTATAATATTTTACTGTATAATAATAATAAATAATAAATTATATAATATTATATAATATATAATAATCATTATATTATATAATATATAAGTATATAATTATATAATATAATTATGTAATGTATATTTATATATTATATCATTTAATTATATTATATTATAATTGATTATAATATATTAATACTATGATTATAATATAACTATATTATAATATATAATATAATAATCATATAATTTAATATTTTATTATATATATTATATAATATAATTATATAATCTTAATATAATCTCTCCAGCTACTAAAGTGTGTTTTTCTATACCTGTTTTCACTTCTTCTTCACCTTCCATGGATTCATCAATCCTCTGTAATCTGGCCTCATCTTTTTTAGTTTCATTAACACTACAGCTATCAAAGTTACCAGTGATTTTTTTCTTGCTAAATCCAAAGTCATTTTTACATTCAAATGTCACATGACCACATATTCAAAGTGATGACTACTTCTTCCTTCTGTTTGAAATCATCTCTTCTCTTAGGAATAACACTGATTCTCTCATACTCCTTAAAATATTTTTTTTAACCTCCTTTTTTACTGTCCACCCTTTCAATATTGGCACTCATTATGATTCTGTTCAACTACCTTTTACTTTCTTACTCTTCCTGTTTCTTCTTATTCATGCCGATTGTTTAATCTATTATATGTAAGCTGATGACCCTAATATTTGTCTCCTGCTCAAATCATACTCTTCTCTTTTGAAGTCCGTGCGTGCTGCTAACTCACTTCAGTCAGGTCCAATTCTTTGCAACTCTGTGGACTGTAGCCTGCCAGGCTCCTCTGTTCATGGGATTTTCCAGGCAAAAATACTGGAGTGGGTTGCCATGCCCTTCTTCAGGGGATCCTCCCATCCCAGGGATTGAACTCACATCTCTTATATCTCCTGCAGTGGCAGACAGGTTCTTTACTGCTAGCACCACTTGGGAAGCCCCAGATTAGTATTAACAGCTGCTTACCGAACATCATCTTTCATTTGACTTTCCCCAAAGTACATCAAATCGGCATGTCTACAGATAAAATCACTGTCTTGTCCTCAAACTTCCTATTTCTCATGTTCCTCTAGATGAAAGGCAGTGCCATCCACTCAGTTGCTCAAGCTGGGATCATGGAAGTTATTCGGACTGTTCCACTTTCCCTCGCCTTCAATATCCAGTTAACTTAAAGGACTTTTAATTTCACTCACACTGCAAAATTCATCTTGTCTCTATTTCTACTGACACTACTCAACCTTCTAGTTGTTCTGCCTCCTTCTAGCTTGACTTCCAAAATCCCTCCTCCTGCCTTTTATCCACACACACAGACATACATACTCACCTGTAAACCATTGTTCACATTGTGCTAACTAAGTCATATAAATATGAATATGATCAATTGACTCTCCTCCTTTAAAAGTTTGATGTCCCCTCATATCACTGAGGAGAAGGCAATGGCACCCCACTCCAGTACTCTTGCCTGGAAAATCCCATGAACGGAGGAACCTGGCGGGCTGCAGTCCATGGGGTCACTGAGTCGGACACGACTGAGCGACTCCACTTTCACTTTCACTTTCATGCCCTGGAGAGGGAAATGGCAACCCACTCCAGTGCTCTTGCCTGGGGAATCCCAGGGACGGGGGAGCCTGGTGGGCTGCCGTCTATGGGGTCGCACAGAGTCGGACACGACTGACGCGACTTAGCAGCAGCAGCAGTAGCAGCATATCACTGAGGAGAACTTCAAATTCTTATAATTATCTTGTTCGATTGTCTCAATGTGGAGGGATGTATCCTAGAAACGGCTTTGGTTTTCTCCATTCATTACTGGTGGTCAATATTGGCTCTTTCTTCTCAGGAGCAGGGGTCTTTCATGACATATTGGACAGTCTTTAACACCCAGGTCATTTTGTCTATTACAACTATCAAGATCCAAAAGGACACATACATCTCAATTGTTCAGTACTTTTTACAATAGCCAAGACTTGGAAGCAACCTAAATGCCCATCAACAGAGGAATGGATAAAGAAGATGTAGTAATACATACAATGGAATATTACTCAACCATTAAAAAGAATGGAATAATGCCATTTGCAGCAACATGGATGGACCTAAAGATTGTCATACTGAGTGAAGTAAGTCAGACAGAGGAGAAATATCATATGATATCACTTCTATGTAGAATCTGAAAACAAAATTATACAAATGAACTTTCTTACAAAACAGAAAGAGACTCACAGATGTACAGAATATACTTATGGTTGCCAGGGAGAAAGATGGGGGGAAGAGATAGGGAGTTTGGGATGGACATGTACACACTGCTACATTTAAAATGAATAACCAATAAGGGCCTACTGTGTAGCACATGGAACTCTGCTCAATGTTACGTGGTAGCCTGGATGAGAGGGGGGTTTGAGGGAGAATGAATACATGTATATGTATGGCTGAGTCCCTTTGTTGTTCACTTGAAACTCTCTTACCACTGTTTGTTGACTGACTATATCTCAATACAAACAAACAAACAAAATCTATTGAGTTTAAAACTCAAACCTCGTAGTGGAGATTAATCTCATTCATCTCCTCCTCTGTTCCCTTGTTAGTCAGTTGGGTTGAGTAGGGGAAGGAAGCTTCTTGCGCTGTCAGCTTGGGTGGGACTAGAAGAAGCATGATCTGCCTCTGGGATACTTCATTTTTCTTCTCTTATTAAATCCCGAACTCCCCAGCTATGCCGAGGCAGAATAAGGGCAGACAGCATTTGTCCTTCCCTAAACCAGGTTGGGGGCTGTGATGTAGTCTTCTCTCTGTTGGTTATTGCAGCCTTTCTAGCTAACATGATTAAGACCTTCTTCATTCTCTGGTTTCCGCTTTAAAAAATAAAAACAGAAAAGAGGCTCTGCTTCACCTTTCAGTTTGGGTCTCCTTCTTCTTTTACCACTTTATCCTATATCCTCCCTCTGCCTCTTGACTCCTTCCATTTTTCGTTTGTAGAGTAGCTGGTAGGAGCCAGTCACATGGATAATTTGTGTCTACAGAACAGGCCTCCTTAAGGTGTGGACAGACTTCTCTAGAATGCCACTTCAATATCAGGTAGGCCTTGATGGCAGTCACACAGTGTCAGAGACGATGTGGTGCCATGAAAATGTGCCGTTCAGATCTGCTGCAGGAGCATAATTGACTGGTGGCCTCAGCGGCCGCCCTTCTGAATAGCGTGCTAAGACCATGCTTCCCATGACTTCCTCCCAGCTAGTAGATGAGCATCATCAAGGAACTAATACAGAACTATTCCTTCAAAACGCGAGACTCTTTTAGTATGTGGCTTTGCTTGAGAACTTCCAATGGGCTGAAATTTTCATAGAACTGTGCTGTGGTCTAAGACCCTTATTACTCAATTCCCTTGACTTTCTCAAGACCTCCTTGTCTTCACAGGATTAAGATTTGTACCATGGGCTAAAGGTTCTCCCTGCCTTCTCTGGTGTTGTCCCCTTAACTCTTTTCTTTTTCTTTTAAATTTATTTTTAATTTGAGGATAATTGCTTTATAAAACCGTGTTGGCTTCTGCCATACAGCAATGTGAATCGGCCATAACTGTACCTATATTCCCTCCCTCCTGAACCTCCCCCACCCCTCACTGCATCCCACCATTCTAGGTGGTCACAGAGTTCTGAGTTGAGCTCCCTGTGTTATGCAAGGACTTCCCACTAGCCATCTATTTCACATATAGTAATGTATATGTTTCAATGCTACTTTCTCAATTTGTCCTACTCTCTCCTTCCCCTGCCAGGTCCACGATCTGTTCTCTACATCTGCTTCTCTATTCCTGCGCTGCAAACAGGTTCATCCCTACCTTTTTTCTAGATTCCACGTGTGTGTGTGTGTGTGTGTGTGTTTTAAAGAAGTTGTGGTACATATATACAATGAAATATTACTTAGCCATAAAAAGGAATGCATTTGAATCAATTCTAATGAGGTGGATGGACCCCTAATTCTTAATTGACATTTCCTTCACTAAATCAAATCCCATCTTGACTTCTGCTTCTGACAGGAAGTGAACTACCACAATTAGAGCCTGGAATGAGTCAAGAAAGTAGGTAGTCTCAGGCACAAGGTGGCATCTGAAATGTTAAATATTTCACAAGCAGTAACTGGAGAAACTCCTCCGTGGAGGGGAACATCACTGCAGGTACAAGATTCAAGCTTTTGAAAAACATGGCAGTGCAATGTCTGGGACAGAGAAGTTTGTCAGTGACCGCTAAACTATATTGATGTCCTGGACTAAGATAATGAAAAACTGAAGACCTTTAAGGCATTTAAAGGCTAAGTGTGAGTGCCAGAGGGCTTCTTTAGTACCTTGTGTCCTGCAATGGGAAAACTGACACAGTTGAATAGCTGAAAAGATATCTAAATGTTGAAGTTGGAACTCCTAAGATGTAAAAGTGGTGAGAAATAAAGCTTGGAAAAAGTTGAGAAAACTTGGGACCCTGAAAAATGGAATGAGGGCATTAAGAAGTACACCAATAAGCATGAGAATGTTGGCTCTGTACACATACCCTGGACAATCCTCAGAGCTTGCAGCAGGTAGCTACCCTTCCCTAGTAAGAGCCAACACTTTCCTCTGTACTGAAAGATGCAACAGAGATTTCTGTCCAACAAGGTGAGAGGCACCCCCTCATAAGAGCTTCTCCAACTTTATCTCCTGTATCCCATACTGATAACCCATTGAAGATATGGGGGGCCTGATAAGAGAAAGAAGAGATTATATACTGAGGGGAGCTATAAAAGCCGGCTACCCTACACCATTATTGGACTTCGAGAGTATTTGATCAAAGGTGATGGAAGTTCAGAGTGGTCATGCAAGAATTCATTGACTTGGGGGAAATTTCTCAAGACACTGAACTTAACACCCATCCTGGCAAGGACCCTAGGGGATGAGGCAAATTCACTACTAAGGAAGCTATTGGAAACCTGGAGAAGTTGATGGCTCAGATTGAGTCAAGTGCAAATGCTCAAGTCCTGGAAGACAGTAGAGGAAGGAATAAAGAGGCTGAGGGATGTGGGCATGCCAGCAAGGATTTATTCTGCAAGGGCAGAAGGGCCAGCAGAATTGTGTTCTGCAGGAAGATCCAGAGGATACGCCATTCACCAAGGTCACCACTAATGTATTGATGACAAGGACAGCAGTTTAGTGGCAGCTCTTCTCTGCAGGCCAGTGCTTGCAGTGGGAGAGGCAGTCACAGAACTGACAGAGCTGGGCTTACTAGTATCCATGGGGAAGATGGAACCTTGGGGTATTAGAGGTGAGGTGGCAGTACTTAGCACTTAACTGCCAGAAGCCAGGAGGCCATAATTACCATAATAACTGACATGCACAGAGGGCAGCCAAGAGGGCCTGATCTTCAGGGAGTTTTGTAGATGGTTAATTGAGCATATCGTTCCCAGGAGCAAAGTGGAGAGCAGCCAAAAAGGGAGCTATAAAAAATCTACTGCCAGAAAAAGGAAGAATGGAGGAGCAGGAGACTGGGGACAGTTGCTCCAACACAAAACCACAATCCCTTGCTCAATTTCCAGACTTGAGAATTGGGAAACTTGTGTGTGATGCTGATTGACATAGTTCATCTGGGGAGGGATGTCATCGTCATTAAATCCCTAAAATATGAGCGCTCCTGGTCCCTATCATGTCCCCATATAAGTCGTGGGCTGGCCTCCATAGAGACAAGACAGATTCTGGACACAGACCGCAGTGTGCCCCAGATCTCGTGCCTGGTGAACCTGATCAGTGACCAAGAGCTGACCAGACAGGACGAGGAGAAGGCGGCGAGGGTGGTGAAGACGCGGTGCTCTCCAGGTTGAGTCAGCCTCCTCACCCCTGACTGCACCTTCCTTCTTGGCCACTTCTCACGGCTGCCTGACTCTGCCCACCTCCTTGACTTCTCTCCCCTTTGTCCTTAGAGTAAGCCTCTTATACACCAATCCTGTCTTGAGTCTGCGTTTAGGAGGGTCCACGTGAACAGAGGAGCCTTTGGTGTTGATCTAAGAGGGGAACAAAAAGCCAGAAAGTAAGAACCTCCATCAGGGCTTGTTTTTCCTGAGGAATTTTTTTTCTTGGATATTTCCCCCAGATCTCTGGTAAACAATCTCAATTAATGACTTGTTTGTCCCCAAGTCACCCTTATACTCTCAGACTAAGAATTCTGTTTCCCAAGCCTACTCTCATCCACAGCAGTGCTATAAATTACAACACTTAACTACAGCAGGGCTGAAGAATGTGAACCCAATTCAAGCCTCCCAGGCCAGAGTCTCTCAATTTATGCTCAGGGCTCCTCTTCCAAATCGGCTTTAACTGCTGATCATTAAACAGCAAGGAAACTTCTGATCTTAGTCTGTGTGGTCTCCCTTCCGGCCCCTCACTATTCTTCTAGTGTGCTACCATGAGGGAGCCACAGGCCTGTTCCACATGTGGGCCACCCGAGGCGAATCGTTGTGTGGTTCTGTTGAGGATGCAGAATCCACCCGGCCCAAGGCTTTTGTGATCTGACAAGGAGAGCCCCTTTGTGGTCTGATGGAAAGATCTGAAGGTTCAAGCCCTTTGATTACTGTGCCAATCACCTTTCTTTTGAGCTGAAATTAATGATCACTTCTGCCAAGTACACCCTCACTTGTAAGCAAAGAATCACCTGGTCAGTACTGACAGTGTACATCATGATATTCCCCAAGGCTCTGAGAGCCTGAATTCATACAAATATTTGTCAGTATCCTTCCTCACTCACGGGTAGCTTTGTACCATTTTTATTTGTTGTGTGAAGTGCATGACACTTTTACGTACCACTGAAGGAAATGGCAACCCACTCCAGTACTCTTGCCGGGAAACTCCCATGGACGGAGGAGCCTGGTAGGCTGCAGTCCATGGGGTCGTTAAGGGTCGGACATGACTGAGCGACTTCACTTTCACTTTTCACTTTCATGCATTGGAGAAGGAAATGGCAACCCACTCCAGTGTTCTTGCCTGGAGAATCCCGGGGACGGGGGACCCTGGGGGGCTACCGTCTATGGGGTCGCACAGAGTCAGACACGACTGAAGCGACTTAGCAGCAGCAGCAGCAGAACATTCATTTCTTGAGATGCTAGTAATTGTTCTGCCAAAATGGTTTCATGGTGTAAAATTAATTAAACCTGAAAGCCATTAGACTGAAGCAACTCTAACATCACGGTGACCTACATAAGCCAACCAAATCTAAGCCTGTAATGACCTCAGGGTTAAGGAACTGAAACCTGAGGACAACTAGTCACAAACAGGCTACAGGGCTTTAAGCCATAGCCAAGCAATAATACACACACACACACACACACACACATAGGTTCCTCACTTTATAAATCTTTCTTCTAGCTCCTACTGGAGTTCTCCTAACCACTTCAGCATTGTACTGCCTGATACAAATTGATTTTGCTCAAATAGTTTCTTTTTCTTAAAATTTTTTAAAATTAATTTAATTGGAGGCTAATAACTTTACAATACTATGGTGGTTTTTGCCATACATTGACATGAATCAGCCATGGGTGTATGCATGTCCCAATCCTGAACCCCCCTCCCACCTCCCTCCCCATCCCATCCCTCTGGGTTGTCCCAGTGCTCTGGTCTTGAATGCCCTGTTTCATGCATCAAACTTGGACTGGTGATCTATTTCACATATGGTAATATACATGTTTCAATGCTATTCTCTCAAATCATCCCACTCTCGCCTTCTCCCACAGAGTCCAAAAGTCTATCCTTTAAATCTGTGTTTCTTTTGCTGTCAAATAAATTCTTAAAATATTCAATATGTCTCAGTTTATCTTTTAACGATGGTTAAATAAAATTTAAAAATGCTGGGCTAAAAAATGTGTAAAGGAATACAAACAAATGAAAATGTTTTGATTTCGGAATTTCTCAGAGTCTTTAAAATAACCAAGCAGAAATATTGTGATTCTTCAGGAGGAAATAGAGTAGATAGTGCTTGCCAAGATTATTTACCACAAAACCCATGCAATACATCCTGATTTCTACAGGGTAACTTTCCACAAGTAATGTCCCAGAGACTGAAACCTGCAAAATGCAAGTTGGAGGGATGAAAAGGATCATCCTCTGTCTAACAAGTGAGGCGTTGAGGTTCCAGGGTCAACTTGAATAGAGCTGACCCCTGCTCTCCCTCTCTATGGAGCTTCCTGCAGCCAGAGCCCTGAAGACCAGAAACAATTTGATTTTAACATCCTGGCTGTGTCTCTTGCAACATAAGGGTCTAACTGTAGACTCTGCCTTCAACTTTCAGTTCAGTTCAGTCGCTTGGTCATGTCCAACTCCTTGTGACCCCTGAAGCATGCCAGGCCTCCCTGTCCCACACCAACTCCCAGAGTTTGCTCAAACTCATGTCTATTGAATCAATGATTCTATCCAACCATCTTATCCTCTGTCGTCCCCTTCTCTTCCTGCCCTCAATCTTTCCTAGCATCAGGGTCTTTTCCAATGAGTCAGTTCTTCTCATCAGGTGGCCAAAGTATTGGAGTTGCAGCTTCAGCATCAGTCCTTCCAATGAATTGCCAGAACTGATTTTGTTTAGGATGGACTGGTTGGATCTCCATGCAGTCCAACGGACTCTCAAGAGTCTTCTCCAACACCACAGTTCAAAACCATCAATTCTTTGGCCCTCAGCTTTCTTTATAGTCCAACTCTCACATCCATACATGACTACTGGAAAACCATAGCTTTGACTAGATGGACCTTTGTTGGCAAAGTAATATCTCTGCTTTTAAATATGCCATCTAGGTTGGTCATAGCTTTTCTTCCAAGGAGCAGGCATCTTTTAATTTCATGGCTGCAGTCACCATTTGCAGCGATTTTGGAGCCCAAGAAAATAAAGTCAGCCACTGTTTCCACTGTTTCCCCATCTACTTGCCATGAAATGATGGGACCGAATGCCATGATCTTAGTTTACTGAATGCTGAGTTTAAGCCAACTTTTTCACTGTTCTCTTTCACTTTCAACAAGAGGCTCTTTAGTTCTTCTTCGCTTTTTGCCATAAGGGTCATGTCATCTATGTATCTGCAGTTATTGCTATTTCTCCCAGCAATCTTGATTCCAGCTTGTGCTTCATCCAGCCCAGCATTTCACATGATGTACTCTGCATAGAAGTTAAATAAACAGGGTGACAATATACAGCCCTGATGTACTCCTTTTCCTATTTGGAAGCAGTCTGTTTTTCCATGTCCAGTTATAACTGTTGCTTCCTGACCTGCATACAGATTTCTCAGGAGGCAGGTAAGCTGGTCTGGTATTCCCACCTCTTGAAGAATTTTCCACAGTGTGTTGTTACCCACACAGTCAAAGGCTTTGGCGTAGTCAATAAAGTAGAAGTAGATGTTTTTCTGGAACTCTCTTACTTTTTCAATGATCAAATGGATGTTGGCAATTTGATCTCTGGTTCCTCTGCCTTTTCTAAATCCAGCTTGAACATCTGGAAGTTCATGGTTCACATACTGTTGAATCCTGGCTTGGATAATGTGCTAGCATGTGAGATGAGTGCAATTATACAGTAGTTTGAACATTCTTCGGCATTGCCTTTCTTTGGGATTTGAATGAAAACTGACCTTTTCCAGTCCTGTGGCCACTGCCAGCCTTCAACTTTAGTGTTGCCAGATCCAGACTGTAAGGTGTACAGTTAATGGTTTTCATTCCCTTTTCCAAGGTTCAAATGAGTCTCATCAGAAGACAAACTCATGGTGGCTGTGGAAAACAGGTCACAGTGTGAATTCATTTGGCAGCTAAGGCAAGTGGATTGTGTCCCTGGATATACCTTTGACAACACTAAAACCTCCAAGATTTTGCTATTTATGTGACACACTATAACAGCCAGTTACATCTTCCCTCATTCGGGAAGATCCTCTGGAGGAGGAAATGGCAAACCCCTCCAGTATTCTTGCCTGGAGAATCCCATGGACAGAGGAGCTTGACGGGCTACAGTCCTTGGGGTCACAAAGAGTCGGACATGACTGAGCACGTACGCACAAAACAGCCATGAGTCCACACTGCCCTTTGGTTTGAAGGCCTCCTAAGTTGTGGTTTGTCCTTAAACCTCTTGTACACTACCGTCCAACGTTTGGCAAACCTCTCCAGGATACATGTACTTGCAGAAGCTTCCTGGTATGTGCTGTGTCCTAAACATAACCTGGGTTGATTCAGAGTGAACCCCTCTGCCAAGTCCTCTTTAGAGTTAGGGGATCATTGCCACATAGATGAGCATGACAGACTCAAGCAGAGAAAAGCGCCTAAAGACTTAAGTTCTTGGCTGATACAGAAAATCCTAGGGTTTGGGAGGAATATTCCCATAGGAACATTTGCTGTTGGCTTTCTGACAATCATGAGGCTCCATCTGGCCTCAGGGGACTGTCCACAAATGCGAAGTGACTTGCTGCCGCACAGTGGAATGTTCCAGTTGCTACATGTAATGTCTTCTAAAATCTCCATGAATTTTTTTCATTTAACATGGAGAATTTACTTCAATATTTATGAAATTATCACTTTCATTGAGAATCCAAAGGCATGTATTTTTTCTAAGAATATGAGTGAGATTTTCCCAGATACACAGACTGTTTTCCATCCCTACACTGCTTATTCCTCATCAGTGCCCAGAAGTGAATATAGTGACACTCACGTGGCAAGAAGACATCAGGAATTTCCTCTTGGCCCTCTTTTATTTTTTTTCTGGAGATGTGTCAGATGTTGATAATATTCATTCCTATAGCAAGACCACAAGACGGAAGCTGTCCTAGAGACCCAGCTCAGATCACAAATTAAACCTATGTAGCCTGCACTCAGGGGAAACTCTTGTCAAGGAAACCTAACAGACACCAAATGCGGTCCTCCAACTCAGCTCTAGGTACCTCACCTTCCCTGGAAAATGGGACTTGCTTTGCCTTGGCCTTGACCTTCCAGCCAATTATGTCCTGTTTCCACATCGCTACTTCTAAGTCTGTTAAAACTCACTCCATCCCAAACCTCTTGGGCAGAACGCTCCACTGCTGTGAGCCCTGTACTTCCCCAACCCACGGATTCCAGCCTTTAAATAAAGGACATAAAACTTTGACTACACTATTTTAATTTTGCCAACATTTGACAGTTTATATGAGGAGGCCTGTGTTGAGGTAGCAGAAGCAGGCAGGGAGAAGGCCTGTGAGAGGAGGGCTGGGGAAGGTGTGGGGAGGAGTGGGAGACACCAGAGGGAAAAGGAACACAGACTCAATGGGCTTGTAAAGAACAAGTAGAAGATGTCAGGAAACCCTGTATGCTTGACCCTCTCAACTACTGCATTTAATTACTTGCATTCACTTTGTAACTTAACTCCATGGAGTTTGCCAATGCCCTTTTCTTAGGGGAAATGTTGGCACTTCTGGTCTGTAAAAGACAAAAGGCATTTTCTAGGATTTTTTTTCAATGTCTAAAGTAAATAAAATGAAGATAACCATTTTGCAAGAGAAAAAAGGCATGAAGTAAAGTTGGGTGCACAGACGCTATAATGGTACCATCCTGGGAGCACCAGAGGAGCAGCGGCCAGTGGAACCGCCCAAGGAAGGAGGGTCACCGCTTGGCACGGAAGGGAAGGCGGGGCTTGGGGCACGCTAGGAGGAGCCAATCGCTATCTAGATGTGTCATTTCTCCTCTCAGCTCTTTCTCATCAATTCATAGGAGGGGAAAGTTAGAATTGTGCACTGGGAAGCCATTTGCATTTCCTAGTGTGGTATCCTCATGTCCATGAACTGAGAAGTTTTCTCGAGTTCTTATTTATCAGATTCCCTATTGGGAGACCCGGGTTCAATCCCTGGGTTGGGAAGATCCCCTGGACAAGGGAAAGGCTACCCACTTAGGCATTCTGCCCTGGAGAATTCCATGGACTGTATAGTCCATGGGCAGCAGAGAGTTGGACACGACTGAGCGACTGTCAGTTTCATAGCTGTCTCAGAGAGTAAAGAATCTGCCCGAGATGCAGGAGACCTGGGTTTGATCCCTGGGTCAGTAAGATCCCCTGGAGAAGGGAATGGCTACCCACTCCAGTATTCTAGCCTGGAGAATTCCATGGAGAGAGGAGCCTGGAGGGCTTATCTACAGCAATAGGATTAATCTCTCCTCTCTCTACTGCATTTTGTAGCTTTCACGCGTAGATCTGTTGTCACGATTACCACCCTATATGTGCTCACTTGTCTGCCTTCTGCATTAAACTAGTCTTGGAGGCACAAGGAACCAGCCACACTCACCTCACTGTCTCAGCACCCAGCACCCTGCGAGGCCTGAGAGCTTGGTTGATGTTTGTTAGACTTAACTGAACTGAAGCTGGGAGAGGAGAGGCAAGAGAGAGGTATAAAACCAACTTTCTTTTCATGCTCAGAAGGAAATTAAGGACAGAGCTCTTAGAATCATTAAGCTTCATTTTCCCACCTGCAGTCAGAAATCTGTTCACTCTAGTTATGTTTTCACAGATACACGTGTACTAACCCCACAAGCTACCTCCTGTATAGCTCAGATTGAAAATCCAGGCTCTCTCTCCAGAGTTCACAGTCTGAACAAGCCAATCTGGGTTTGTACCAGCCACCAGCTGCTCCCTGTCCTTGTCAGACAGAAAAATAGATACATGACCTATAGCTGTCACAAATTACAGTGCTCATGCTACCCAGAATAGTACAGTCTGTTCTTTCTTTTCTCAACAGTCAATCAACCTAGATGTGGAAAACCCATTAGAACATCTTCACTGTGCTGCTTCTCTCTCTCTCACCCTCTCATTGCATCCTGCAAACTGGCCTTTGGGCCGAGCTATTTCTTTTTCTAAGTTAATTAAGGTGGGGGGACCGCCACTGCTACTGATGGGAGGTGGTTACACACGGGAGCGGATTTCACCATTACTTTTTCCCATCTAAATTGTTCCATCTTCAGTTTTCCAGGACTCAGTTTCACCTGTTACTCCTAATTAGAGTCAGCTCCTATTTATTCAACTCATCAGGTATTTATGAAGCATCGACCAGAAGTATGAGCTGTGTCTGTAACCACTGAAAGAAAAAGGACAAATGTAAACATCATCTATGCTTGATCTTCAACATGCTGACTATTGGTAGGTGTGAGGTGGACAGCTCAGGACCTGTGGCAGGAGGCGTAGCTGGCAAAGGTCACCATCGCGTTGCTACTGTCAGAGATACTAGAGCAGAGATTGGAGTCTTTTGGGTAATTTTTTGACCAGCAGTTATGAAGTGCTCACTGTGGACAGAAGTCCCTGTATTGCTCACTGTTTTACTCCCCTGTCCAGTAAGGTGGCTGGATGAGAGTTTAGAATTGGTGATGGTGGGGAAATGGTGTTAGAGATCATTGTCTATCCAAGTTTAAACTCTGATTTTCCTGACAGAACTGGGCGAAGCTGGTGATTCACAGACTAATCCACTCTGCCTACAAAGAGAAAATTAGAATTATTTCAATTCTAGTTTCAATTAGCTCAATTTCAACATGAGCTACTGTTTCCCTCCTGGGTTTCATTTAGTCATTTATTTTAAAATATTTTTTAGTGAGTTAAAAAACCTTTTGAAGACAGTTTCAAAGACATCAAGTTATCTGTAACCATAAAGCACCATTTCCTGCTTGCTAAAAAGAACATTTTCTTACTGATTTCCTGGATTTTGTGGAGAATAGATGCAGGAGCATATATCTATAGCTATCTATGTATACATAGACAGAGACAGACAGAGACAGAGAGAGAGAGAGAGTTTGGGGGATCTCTCACCTGGATTTCTTCAGAAAATAAGTGGGGTAACATCCTAGGAGGGCTTTACAGAGTGGGGTAATGGCACCCTCTAGTGGCTGACTTTTGTCAAGCTGCCTTCTGCTGATCTTGCCTGGTAAATTCAAAAACAATTTCTTCTATGTCTAACTTCACTGCAGATAGACAGGAGCAACTTGACCTGAACAGGATGATTGCTTCAACACTCCTCCTCTTGAAGATAGTTTCTTCTTTTATGGTTATATAAAATGCATGCATAAAGTACCAGCCTTGCCATTAAAAGATCTGGAATTAGAATATTGGTCTCAAGCAAGAAACATGTTCACTCCTTCTTTTCTTTAAACCTCAGTATGGGGACTGCTATGAAGAGTGAAATAAGCAAATATGTAAGGCATCGCATGACGCACACCCAAAGAAAACTAGTGCACATTAAACAAGTATTCTCCAAGGGGACTACTCATTGACATTTTCTTACTCTGAGTATTAGAAAATTGACTTTAATTGTCAAATGGGAAATGGGATCCCAACAAAAATGAGCAGAGGGGCACAGTGATTATGAACAAATATTTCAGTTACCTTTATATGATATTGAGTTAAATGCTCTACAAGGAGAATTAAACCAAACTTACTCTGTATACTTATCAGAACCTCCTATGTATCTCTTTTATCAGTTGCAGAGCTCGAGCTCCAATTCATTCCTACTGTGGAGCTGAGGTTTGTTTTAACCCATATGACAAGGAAATGGAAGAGAATTCTAATGGGATAAGCAGCAAAACCATTCTTTGTGTGTTAGCTTCTTGGGCCCTTTGGAACCAACTGAAGGAAGTATTTCATATTTGTGATCTCAGGACCTGGTGGTGCAGAGTGGGAGCTGTCCTTGCCGCCAGGGGCTCTGCAGATCTCTGCTGTCACACCCAGCTCAGGAGCAACACTCCATGGGCTGTGAGAGGGTATGGGAGGGACACTGTAGTGGGAGCTGAGACACACCCTTCCATTTGTTCAGTACTGTAATACTCCCTGCGCAACGCCATCAAACACGTGCAAGCCGCCCTCTATCCGTCTGTCCACAGAAACTACCACAGCTCCCTCTACAGCACTGTCGTTTTCAAACAGACCTGTATTTAAGTCCTGATTCTACCACATTCATACGAGGTGCAGTTAATGCTGCAGGGCTTGGGGCAAATATTGTGACCTATAGTTCTATTTATTTGTTTATTTTTGTCTGTTTTGGGTCTTTGTTTCTGCGTGTGCTTTTCTCTAGTTGCGGTGTGCAGGCTTCTCATTGCGGGGGCTTCTCTTGTGCAGTATGGGCTCTAGGGTAGGCGGGCTTCAGTAGTTGTGGCTCCTGGGCTCTGGAGAACAGGCTCAACCATTAGGGCACCTGGACTTAGTTGGTCTGGGGCACGTGGGATCTTCCCAGCTCAAGGATTGAACCCATATCTCCTGTATTGGCACGTGAATTCTTTACCACTGAGCCACCAGAGAAGCCCAAATTATGTGATCTGAGTGAGCTCGAATGTTCTCATTTCTGCTAAACCAGTAATACCTACTTCACAGGGGTGTCTGAACAGTACATGAGACCGCAGAGGTAGAGACCTGGCACAGAATCTGGCCTTGACGAGTGATTTATAGGTGACAACTGTGGCTGATGATTATTACTAAATGTTCTACAAGTAATAAGGATCTTTGAATGATGAAAAATTAAACTATACAATAAAAATGTTATCATTTAAGAATCTCTGTAGTTTTGGAAGTGATTTATTTTATATTTGAACACATCTACTTGTGAAACTCAAATGTCACAGCAGAGTCCCATGCATTGTTAGGGAAGAAAATGTGATGGAGAGATTTGCGTGTGGCCCTTGTACAAGTCAAGGCCCTCATGGCATTCACTCTTTACACAGTCTTCAGGGCACCTTCTCAAAGGCCATGGTTATGACCAGGGTTATTAGAGACCACCAGAGACCTTAGAAAAGCCAAGGAGCTACTGCTGGGCTACCAGGCAGGCTGCTCCAGAGGCTGGAAGGCACACTGGTACTCGAGCTGAATCCGCCAACTAAAGAACCACAGTATCGACCCTTCTCTACCAGGGAGTGATGCTGGAGGGTGACCCCAATATATGGCTCACACCAGCCCTGAGTTTCCAAGGGCATCTAGCTGGTCCTGAAATACTGGCTCAAGTCAGTCAGTTTTGTGAAGAAAATGATGGCAAGTTCTCCCTTCCTTCCTTCATCAGCTCCCCTCTTGACCTGTAATTCTTGGGGCAAGCATTCTGGTACACTTATTGTCATTTCTTGATAGAAATGTGCAGAGAAGTGGGCACAGAATCTTCCCATTACCAGGCAGCTTGGTATCTGTCATTAGGTTCTAGTAGATATTCGGAAAGCCCTGAGACTGGTGCCAGTTTCCTGGCATGCTAGGGCAACGTAGTCCATGTTAAAGAAGTTACAGGGAAACAAAGGGGAAAGGAGAGAAAGATTCAGCTAGAAGCTTGCATGTATAAGCTGTGATCAGAGAGAGTATAAACAGGGCTGTGACTGACGCAGTTCACTTCCTGCAGGTATGCCAAGAGCAAAGGTGTACGGAGAACATCCCCACGGGGACTCTGACCCAGCCAGTCTGATACTCCTGACATCTCACCAAAGTGCCATAACAGGGATGACGGCGACATGAGACGAAGAAAGACGGCTCAGCTTCTAGAAGGGGTTTTCCTGGAAGTTTAGCGGTAAAGAATTCGCTGGCCCTGGGTCAGGAAGATCCCCTGGGGAAAGGAACAGCAACCCACTCCTGTGTTCTTGCCTAGAAATCCCATGGACAGAGGAGCCGGGCGGTCTACAGTCCATGGGGGCCCGAGTCAGACACGACTTAGAGACTAAACCACCCCCACCAGATTCTAGAAATGAAGGTCTGAAACAGGCCCCAGGCAGGTAGCTGGAGAAGAATGCTGCTCTCGCTGACTTGAAGATCCTGCTAGGCTCCTGAGGAAACGCAGAGTAAAAGCCTGGCCTTCTGTGACGTCAAAGCTCCTGCCACCTGGCCGGCACGCATTTCCGGTCCGACCTCCTCCATTGGCGTCTCAGCTCCAAGCCTCCTCCCTTCCTTTCTGTTCCTCAGATACAGCACTCTCCCGCCTCAGCGTCTCTTTTCAGGTGGGCCCACGAGACTGTTCTCCTCACCTAACGTGCTAAACTCCCTCCCTCACCTCCGTTCGGACTTTTCTCAGGAGGCCTTTTCACTCACTCTACTTAAAATGGCAACTCCCTCACCGCCTCAGTTTTCTCCATAGCACACGTCACCTTTTAACACACTGTGCGCCTCACTTAGTTATTCCGCTTCTAGGCTACTTCCCGTTCCTGAATGTGGGTTCCGTGAGGAGGCAGAGGTTCCGGGCGCCCTTCGCCACCCAGGGCAGTGCCTCCTACAGGTGGGTGCTCAAAGCGTGTTTGTTCCACAGCAAATTAAGTGTAGAACTCGCTGTTCTCAGCCCTGTGTCTCAGGTAGGGCACAGAAACTCCAGGAGACAGGAGGCCTGAGCACGAGGGGCTCACACGGGGTTGTCAGGGAGGAGTTTCTGATCCAGTGGGCCTTCAGAGAGCCGGTGTGTTCAGGACTCAGCAGTAGAGTCCTTCAGTCTGTGGGGTGGTAACTTCGGGGAACAGATATAAGACTGAGGGTGCCAGTAACTAAGCCCCTGCCATCCGGACTCTGAGGGTACCAGAAAACAAAGCCCAGGATGAAGCTGTCTCCATCAGAAAGAGCAACCCTATATTGAAATCAAATTATGTGTGAAGTTTGGAGGGGAAACTTGGGAACCCAAGGCCTACAGACAAAATGGGGTATGTGGGCCTTGATATTTCTCTGGATGACTCCCTCCCCCAACCATCTGGCAAAGGTCAGTGAACACCTCAACCTGGTCTTTATTGAGCCAGATCCATATCCTGAGGTGTGTCCTGGGATTATTTTATCTCAAAAGTGAGCTGGGCAACCTAAATGACCATCAACAGATGAAAATGAACTTAGAGATTATCATACTAAGTGAAGTCAGAGAAAGACAAATATCATATATCACTTATATGTGAGTCTAAAAAAATTATACAAATGAGCTTATTTACAAAACAGAAACTGACCCACTGACATGAAAAACACTCTTCAAAGGGGAAGTGGGGAGTGATAAATTAGGAGTTTGGGTTTAATATATACACACTATTATATATGAAATAGGTAACCAACAAGGACCTACTGTGTAACATAAGGAAATATACTCAATATTTTGTAATGACCTATAAGGTAAATACTCTGAAAAATAGATATATATGTACATACAACTGAATCACTTCGTTGTACACCCGAAACTAACACACCATTGTAAATCAGTATAGTTCAGTTTTAAAAAGTGAATTGGGTATCTGGGGAGGACAAAAGGTAAAAGATGTCTGAGGATTGTATCACCCAGTGTCTGACAGAGATGCTCAGTTTTACTGTCCTCAGAGAAACATGTTCTTATTTAATCCTTATGTCAGCCTCATGAGGAAGACATTTTTAAGCAACTGAGGAAAATGAGGCCCTCGGAAATGTTCAACATTTGTCTAAGCTCAAGGCAGGGTGGTAAGTGTCAGCAGCTGGGGGGCAAGTGTCCTTCCAGGTCTGTCTCAGAAGCTATGTGCGTCTCTCTGAACCACATTGCCACACATTGGCATCAGCAAGGTGGGGCCAGCCTGCCTGGTTCCTTGCAAGTCCTGTCGCCAGCCTGCCCGAACTGTGTCAGTGTGACCTCCCAGATCTGGGATAGAATACCTGTGGTTTGGTCAGCAGCCAGGCATATGGGAACAAAAAAACCCCAAGTTGGATGTCATGTACAACACAGTAATTATAGTTAATAGTACTGTATTGTATATTTGAAAGTTTCTCAGAGAGTAGATCTTGAAAGTTCTTGTCATAAGAAAAAAAAAAAATTGTAACTATTTGTGGTGATGGATTTAAGCTAGAATTATCATGGTGCTTATTTCACAATACAAGCAAATCATTATGTTATACGTCTGAAAGTAACATAATGTATTATGTCAGTTACACCTCAATTTTTTAAAAAAAGAGAATGAAAAGAATTCTGAGTGGTAGAAGCCAAAGTGGACCCACCGATTAGCTCCTTTCAGGAAACCAGTCAAAGACTGGGTTGATATTTGGTCTCTTCCCAGTACTTATCAATGAGATTTTGGTAGAAGAGTCTCAATTATTCCAAGCAAATGGCAACTCTTATGGGGTGAAATTCCATCACTGACTTTGTGTTCAGGGAGGCTGCCTTGCTCTGTGGGGCAATTTGTAAACATTTTAGAGATATCACTTTTTTTTCTCTTTTTTTGCACTTCACCATAATCTCAGGATGCCAAGTGTACAGCAAGGATTACTCCCCTCCCCTGATGATAAAGGAAACCAAAGTAGCAGAGATAAAGGCAGCTTCCTGCTGCCCCTTTCTCCCTAGAAATTCTGATCGCACTGTGTCACCCAGGCAGACCTCCTCTCAAACTCTAATCTCTCTTCTGATGTAGATGAAAGGTGATGCCCAGGAGGTTGGGACCAGAATAAATTTCTCAAAAAGTGGAAAAAAGAGCCCAAGTCAGGCCAGACTTGTGTGTATTCTCTGTCAGTCTAGGGTAGACCCCTATGGTGACCAGACAGAGAGAGACCTGCAGCATTAGACGTCTGTGTCACTCACTAGACCACAATGCTGACCAAGCCTGAAGGAGGTCACTGGGGTCTCCTGTCAAAGTGTTTGCACAGCAAGTCTTGAAAGGGTTTCTCTCAGGAGTTTTCTCTGCCCAAGGCCTGTTCTATTTTTCTTCTCCTAGGGAATAGCAAGCCCTCCTGGAGTAGCAAGGGGCATCAAACACATTCATCCAATATGTATATTCATTCAGGAAATATACTTTGAGTATCCACTGTGTGCTGGGAACCCTGTAAGTACCTGTGACACAAATCCTGTGGCATAGTAGTAAAGAATCTGCCTGCCAATACAGGAGGTACAAGAGACACTAGTTTGATTCCTGGGTTGAAAAGATCCCCTGGAGAAGGAAATGGCAACCACTCCAGTATTCTTGCCTGGAAAATCCCATGGACAGAGGAGCCTGGCAGGCTACAGTCCATATTCAGTCAGACATACCTGAGCATACAGACACAATATATGTTTTTTGAGAGATCATGCAAATCCTTTTTTGGTGGCAATAGTGGCGTGAGTATTGTAAAGTAGGACATGTAAGGGAATCATTAGTCATTGGCGATCTTTGATGCATTTTATTAAGGCTGTCCTTGGTTGTTGCATTCTCCACAGCCTTTTATGACATTTCTGCTGTGCTTTAAGCTAGGGACACTGCTATGGTGATCTTGGTTGTAAACTGGTCTAATTGAACAGACCCATATTCTAGATTTTTTTTCTTGGACCTACTTGCATCTAAAGTCACCAATTCTGGGTCTCATTCTTCTTTGTGAGGAATGAGGACCTCTTTATAAAGGACCTCTTTATCCAGAGGTCTAGATAAATTCAGTTTGATGTTCATAACTGCTTAATATATCACCCTTATTAAGATTACACTTCAAAGGAATGTATTATACCTCTACTTAAAGGAATGCCAACTGGTGGGCAATCTGAAGGGCCTAGCTGCCTCATGAGGTATGTCAGTCCAGCATGTGTGTGTAACTCTCAACATTTATCTAGTTCAATGAAGTAGCCACCTCTGGAAACAGCCCGGTTTCTGATGCCAACAGACACTGCCTGGTTTAAAGAGATGGGAATACCAGACCATCTGACCTGTCTCTTGAAAAACCTGTATGCAGGTCAGGAAGTAACAGTTAGAACTGGACATGGAACAACAGACTGGTTCCAAATAGAAAAAGGAGTACGTCAAGGCTGTGTATTGTTACCCTGCTTATTTAACTTATATGCAGAGTACATCATGAGAAACACTGGGCTGGAAGAAACACAAGCTGGAATCAAGATTGCCCGGAGAAATATCAATAACCTCAGATATGCGGATGACACCACTCTTATGGCAGAAAGTGAAGAAGAACTAAAGAGCCTCTTGATGAAGGTGAAGGAGGAGAGTGAAAAGGTTGACTTAAAGCTCAACGTTCAGAAAACTAAGATCATGGCATCTGGTCCCATCACTTCATGGGAAATAGATGGGGAAACAGTGGAAACAGTGTCAGACTTTATTTTTTTGGGCTCCAGAATCACTGCTGATGGGGACTGCAGCCATGAAATTAAAAGATGCTTACTCCTTGGAAGGAAGGTTATGGCCAACCTAGATAGCATATTTAAAAGCAAAGACATTACTTTGCCAACAAAAGTCCGTCTAGTCAAGGCTATGGTTTTTCCAGTGGTCATATATGGATGTGAGAGTTGGACGGTGAAGAAAGCTGAGCGCCAAAGAATTGATGCTTTTGAACTGTGGTGTTGGAGAAGACTCTTGAGAGTCCCTTGGACTGCAAGGAGATCCATCAATCCATCCTAAAAAAGATAAATCCTGGGTGTTCATTGGAAGGTCTGATGTTGAAGCTGAAACTCCAATACTTTGGCCACCTCATGCGAAGGGTTGACTCATTGGAAAAGACCCTGATGCTGGGTAGGATTGGGGGTGGGAGGAGAAGGGGATGACAGAGGATGAGATGGTTGGATGGCATCACCGACTCGATGGACATGGG
This sequence comes from Giraffa tippelskirchi, assembly GCF_054371585.1. Taxonomy (NCBI): domain Eukaryota; kingdom Metazoa; phylum Chordata; class Mammalia; order Artiodactyla; family Giraffidae; genus Giraffa; species Giraffa tippelskirchi. The sequence goes on along the minus strand of NC_137285.1, from coordinate 84,898,456 downwards.
TTTGGGTAGACTCCGGGAGTTGGTGATGGACAGAGAGGCCTGGCGTGCTGCAATTCATGGGGTCGCAAAGGGTCAGACACGACTGAGCGACTGAACTGAACTGAACGACTAACACAGAATCTCCTTGGTTTCAAGAATCTCTTGGGGCTTCCCTGGTGACTCAGTGGTAAAGAATCTGTCTGCCGGTGCAGGAGATATGGGTTTGATCCCTGGCAAGACATGAGACAATCCCACATGCCGTGGAGCAACTAAGCCCGTGTGCCCCAGCTACTGACCCTGGGCATTGCAACTACTGAGCCCAAGTGTTCCAACTACGGAGGCCTGAGTACCCCCAACACCCTGGAGCCCGTGTTCCCTAACAAGAGAAGCCACCACAAGAAGACCATGCACCACAAAGTAAAGAGGGGCCCCCACTTGTGGCAACCAGAGAAAAGCCCACAGCAACAAAGACCCAGCATGGCCCCAAAATAATTAATTAGAAAAGGAAAAAAAAAAAGGTACAAGCCCACTGTACATTGGGAGTGGAGGGGATGTTGTTGGGGCTTCTCCAGATGTTAGCAGACCCCTTTACAGCGCGCCCCTCTCTGACATCTGTGTGCTTTTGCTCCTCAGTGTCTGTACCTGACATGCTCTCTGCAGGCCTGCTCTTGGGCTACTGAAGCCTTACTCAAAGAGCCTGGGAGTTTTTGTCCTCTTGGGGAAGCTCCTAGATGAAGACCAATGGACCAGAGGCAGAACTTCCTCCAGGCTGATGAAATATTTTAGGGCAGGTACTCTATTAGATCTCAATCAAAAAAATTTTATTTACAACCTATTATATTCATTGCAGTGTGCTGGATGCCCCTGCCAGTAGCAGTACTAGAAACAGAAAACAAGTAGTTTATGTAGAATCAATAGTTCGACGGGGCCTACTTTAATTTATTCATCCTAGAGAGCCATACAACACTTGAGAAGAACTTCTTTACCATCTGCCAAGTGGAAAAGGAAGGCTTAGCGGGATTTTGCCTGCATCACATGTTTGTGAGGATATCTCCTTCCCTGTCCTGCTTTTCCCAGCTCTTCATCAGTTTGTCCTGGGCCTGGGAGCATGGCTTCATTCCAAGTCTGCTTCTGGGAAACATTATTTAAGACAGCCTATATGAAAGCAAGCATCATGCCAAGCCACCACAGATGTATTTCCAATGCCGCTATTTCCAGGAGGTGGAAAGAATAATGTGGAAAGAAAAGCCTACGGGCAGGCTTCTTTGAAATATGTTACTTCCAACCAGAAGTCTCATTGACCTGAAATAACACACCTCTCCCCCAATACGTTGATGCTCCCCCTGGGGGCTTTCACAGCATCGAACAGGCGACATGTCTGACTCCTGTGTCTGACTAAGGCTCCTGGAGGGTAGAAAATGAATCCTGATTATTGTTTGAATTTTAAGTGAAATTGCTGAATAAGCCACCTATTGCTGACACTCACAACATCCCAGGATCTGTACTAGACAGGGAGATGCATAAAATTTCCTGGAATGAGAGTAACATTAGATACTCCTTGTGTAAAGCACAGGTCAAAACACACTGACAAATGAGTCCAGGCTTCATTTTCCACTTGGCAGATGGTAAAGAAGTTCTTCTCAAGTGTTGTATGGCTCTCTAGGATGAATAAATTAAAGTAGGCCCCATTGAACTATTGATTCTACATAAACTACTTGTTTTCTGTTTCTAGTACTGCTATTGGCAATGGCACCCAGTACATTGCAACAAATGTAATAGGTTTTAAATAAAAATTTTTTTGATTGAGATCTAATAGAGTACCTGCCCTAAAATATTTTATGATAATATTTTATAACAATACAGACTTACCACGATCAAAAGTAACATATGTGCCTTAACAGTTTTCTAAATATTATTTGAATATGATTTCTTTTTTCAAGGAAGGAAAACCTTCCTTGAAGTTAGACCAGGGGGCCAACTTCCCATCTGTATGGCAAGAACTGTTAATAGTCTCTGTATATTTCTTTCTTACTGATCTCAACAGATCCCTTCTTAGCACAATGCTCCAGACACATTTTCCAACTGATGAGAGCAACATGAGTTGAAACCTAAATTTCATACAATATTATGAGATTTAGGAGAGATTTAAGACAGGAGATTTAAGAATGAGAACCACATTCTTTCTCTACAGTTGCTAACATTAACTGAATACTTATACACGCCAAGAATGATTTTCTGAGTCTGTGTATTAACTCATTTTATCCTCACAGAAACTTTATGCATGAGGTGATGTTAGCTTCTTTTCATCTGTAGAATTTAGATAATTATACCCAGAATGGTTAAACAGCTTAATGACAAATGCACAGCTGATAATTGTCATAGGTCAGATTCAAGGCCACATGTTCTGGCTCTGGATCCTATACTCTGAACTGCTGGGCTGAAGAAACTCAGTAGAGGAGGTAGGTAACATACAGAGACTAGAGGGAAATGTTGAAATCATTGAAATGAAAATGAAAGAAAAGGACAAATGAGAAAAGAAACAATCAAAAAGTGCAGGTTTGTAAGCATAATCTATTTTTTGTGGCTGTGCTGGTCTTCATTGCTGCATGCAGATTTCTCTTTAGTTGTGGCCAGCAGGGCCTACTCTTCACTGCAGTGTGCAGGCTTCTCACTGCAGTGGCTGCTCTTGTTGCTGAGCATGGACTCTACAGCGAGCAGGCTTAGCTGCTCCGCAGCATGTGGGATCTTCCAGGAGCAGGGATTGAACCCATGTCCCCTGCATTGACAGGCAGATTCTTAACCACTGGACCACCAGGGAAGCCCAAGCATAACTTTTTTTCTAGGATTATAACCATATTTTGAAAAATGTCTTTGATTTATATATACACATATAAAAAACAGGCATATATTATAGATGCATTATATGATTACAGACTAAATATAATGACAAACTATATATGTGTGTGTATCTATATTATTCTAAATGTTAATAGTAGCAACAATATGACAACATGTTAACATTTTTTAAAACATCATGTAACACTGACATTTTACTTCTTCCAATTATTCTGAAGGATAGTCCATTTCCTGAAGGAGAGTGAAGGGTAAATGTCAGACGACCGAATCACAAAATACTGGAAAGGTTAAGGCAGAATCAGAGAGTTGGCATAGTACTTTTAGTCTCAGACATGATAATTAGTAAACTTAATTTATTCCGAGACTGTTCTTGTAGTGATACGGAAGTCTATTTTCATGGACAAGGATGAGGACAAAAAGGCAGGGCAGTGACGTTCAAGACTCATTTGTTGAATGTCGTCATCAAGGTTTCCTCTAATGATTTAGGAAAAAAGTTAATGTTCTGTGCATTTACTAGAGGGCATGCCTATTTGTCTACCTTTTACACACTGTTCCAACTGTTTATCAGTAGATATGACAAAAGCTTACGGCTTTCAGAGTGGCCATTAGAAAAAGAAGAAAGGTAAAACGTTCTCAGATTCTGTACGTACCGATAGTTCTCTTAGTTTTTACTTCAGTGTCTTCGATAACATGATACGTAGGGAGTACGATGACTATTATGAATCTGAAAAACTATTTTTTAGCACTATGACTAATATGATCTCTTTAGTAGGTATAATTCCCCTTATCATTGAATAAGTTGGCTGCTTGCTCTGTCATTTTCAAAGTTTGAAAAACATGAATCAATGCCCCTCTGATCCACCTACACTGGATAAATGTCTGTCAAATGGCATTGATATAAAAAAGCCTATCATAGAGTTGATCAGTGTCTCTAGCTACTTACTCAGTTGTACAAAAGTCTCATCAAAAATTGATTTCAAAATGAAAGCTTTCTGTGATTTGAGAATAGGTGTTATCAAATTCATACTGGGAAAGTGTTTTTAACAATGTCTATAGAAACATTTACGGCCATTGTTGCTGTAAATACAAAGTAAAGAAGAAACTTCAAGTGATCATTCTAATGATTCAATTAATTTGCCGTACTTACCTGGGTCTTTTGTTTTTGGTGTATCTCTAACCTCAGCTAGTCACATATAAAAGCAAATACTCAGAACTAAGTCAATGTTTTCTATGGTAACAGCTGTTTAGCTGAATTTTGAACTTGACTGTCAGTGGTAAAATGCTGTGCTGTACTCCTACACAACCTGTGATTAACTTGCTCACTTGGAAAGCTGCTCGATTAAGTTTCCCAAGTACAACACAGAGGTCTGGGTCAAGAATTCACATCCTTTTTGGTAGGTTCCAGCATTTTCTTGTAGATGGTTGTAGAGCAGTTAGTTGTCATTTTGGTATTTTCATAAGAAGGCAGTAAACTTCTACTCTGCCACCTTGAGCTAATCTCTAGACGACTTCTTCTGACAGTGATAGAAGCTCAAAACAGATGAAGACCAAATTTTTGATATTGTTAATATTTTAATTCTGACATTTTTGGTATTTTTTCTTGCTGCTAATTCAACCAGGAAATAAGTTTACCTTTTTATTCTATAATATTTTATTGTTCTGTACTTTAAATTGTCTGCCTATATTGGAGTGGACTTTTTGTTTCAGTATTCTATAAAATAGAGATTATATACTCATTTCCTTTATCTCACTTTCAAAGGATATATTAATCCTTTGATATACTATGTCATTTGTAGATTAGGCTAAACTGTTAAAAAACACTAAAGTGTACTTAAAAAATTAACAAGTTTAAACAACGTGTACTTATTAAAAAAGCTTTTCTTAATTATATGAAAATGAGATTCAGATCTAAAAAAAGAATTTGTATCTTTCTCTGCTTCTCTAGTGATTCAGCTTGCAGCCTCTAGTTGGGCAGAGGCTCTCACTATGGTAGGACCTCACGCCCAGCACCATTCAGCAGAGTGGTGGGGACGCCTGGCACGTGACCGCAAAGAATGGTTTCAGGGTGAAGGAGGAAGCCGTCTCTACTTGTTGGAACAGATGAAGGTTCATACTCAGACTGTGGCACTTGGAGAAGCATCTCTTCCTTGGCCTGAAGCTGGATATTGGTCCAGACAGTGATTCTGTTGGAGTGTTTGTAGGTCAGGCTGCCTGGTTAGCAAATACTGCTGCATAGTCTCTCCATTTTAATTGAAATTTTAGTATTGTTTTTTCTTTTTTAACTATTCACATAGTGATAAGATTCTTTCATATAGGAATAGTGCTGGTTGGGTGGGATAGATTGTCCAAACAAAGTCAATCTGACTCAGATTGAGTCACAGCCACTGAATTCACTCTCTCTCCCTCTGAGCCCCACACTCATGTCCAACTCTTGGCCTCGCTCACTCTATGCCCCCCCCTTAATATAAATCTCCATCTCTTATTCTCTTTTGTATCTGAAATCCTTTTGAAATTAGATCTTCTCTTTACTCATAGACTTACTTGATTAATGTGATTGTGTGCCTCTGGACTGGGTATACAATGGAACTGTGGATTTTCAGGTACAGGCCATTTTTCTTCCCTTACAGATTGAACTATGAGCTTTCACACTGAGACAATCACACTGCAGATTAGCTGATCAAGATCCCAGGTATGTGTGAGACCTCTGTTGTGAAGCAGGCCTAGGTTTTAGTCCTGATTCTGACATTTACTCTATATGCAAGTCACTTAGCCACTGAGCCTCTGTTTTCTCGTTTCTAAAAGGAGGATAGTAATCACAGTTACCTTATACAGCTATTGTAAGCATTGTTTGCTGTTGTTTAGTCACTTAGTCATATCCAACTCTTTTGTGACCCCATGGACTGTAACCTGCCAGGCTCCTCTGTCCATGGGATTTCCCAGGCAAGAATACTGGAGTGGGTTGCCATTTCCTTCTCCAGGGGATCATCCTGACCTAGGGATTGAACCGCACCTCCTGCTTGGCAGACAGATTCTTTGCCACTGAGCCACCAGGGAAACCCATTGTAAGCATTAAGTTATATTAAATTACATAGAGCAGGGAAAGCATTTATCACAGTACTTAGCAGATGGTGGGTGTTCAGTAAGCACTTCTTATAGTTGTATTAAGTCTCATTTTTTTACTTGGTTGCAGTCTCCTTGAGGTCAGATGCATTTTCTATCTCTTAATCCCTGGCAAAGTGTTAAGCAGACAGTAGATTCTGGTGATTAATTTTATACACCTAGTAAAATAACAGTGAATTTGTATTCTTTCTCAATTTTAGGGTAAGAACAGCAGAGAGTAAAACAGGCCCAGGAGCGGCGGGCAAGGCGTGGCCCTCAGGGAGGAGCTGTGTGGTCAGAGTATCAGACATCACTGTTCTGTCCTCCTCCTGGGACCCAAAGTCCAGAAAGCTCGAAATCTCAGAGAAGAAATATGAGAGAGAACAGTTTGGATAAACACATTTAAATTTCTTAATCACCTAATTGTAAAAGGTTAAGCTGATTCAACATGAATACATGATTTAAAGCCAGTGGTCTTGAGACTTTAGAAGGATGGTTGTGCTTTGACCATCCTTTGCCAATATTCCTTGAATTAAGAAGCTCTTGCTGGAATTCTTAAACCCTTTCTTAAAATATGCTTGGTTTCTCTTTCATCTTCCAGTTAAAAGGAAATGAGAAGAGATGCCAATGCAGCTGCCCTGTGAAGGAAATATGTTGACCTCAGGACATCTAATTTGAATAATAACATGTAGCACTTTGCCTTTTGAGGGAGCCCACCATCATGCCTGTTGCATTTCCTAAAACTTAACATCTTGTCAAGTCAATCCAACTTAAAAGTCCGTCCATCTCACCAACTGTTACCTGGTGAGCCTGGCCACCGCAGAATTGCTGGTGCTCCTGGCGGCTGAGTGCTGAGGAATCTAAATATTTTTTGTAGAATCTTCTAGAATCAAGCCCATTTGCTGTCATAGAATGCTCCTTGGCACGGAGGCCAGTCTCTTGCATGGTACAACACACAAGGTTTTTGCATTTAGGTTATTTTAATTCATGCGTAGTGAATTTGGTATGAGTTTGATTTTTACAATTTCTGATTCAAATATTGTCATAAAACATTTGAAAACAGACCTTTTCTATATCACTAAATAACTTTCCAATTAAGTAATACCACAAATACAAAACTCACCTAATATAAAATCTTAGTTAAATTTTCAGATCTGGTTACATAAAGCTTTTTTAATGTAAACTAAATCAAAGTTGGGGCTAACCAGATTCTCTGCGACCATTTTATCTTTAAAATAAAATTTTGCATATGAAGCCTCTCTTTATTGAGTTTAAAGCAGCACTTCCAGTCAATGCCCAGCAACATCTAAATATTGATAGTCTTCGGGTAGCTGAAGTGTGAACCTTCATTTCTTTCTTTTAGTTGTTCTAGATATTGCCTCAAATCATCAATACATAATAGCAATCTCTTGGTAAATGCTCATGAATGCAAATTCTTGTTTTATATATTTTGAGAGGAGGGTAGGATATACTGAGAATAACATAAGTATTTGCAAGTTCTGTCAACACATTTTTTTCCCTTTCCATCTGATGCCGAATGTGGGAAATCACCTATAAAGACCCCTGGGAATGGTACAAAATTGTGCTATCATTGGACCAAATAACCACAATTGTCTGTGGCTTTGATACTTCTCCAAAAAAAAGGTTCTTATTTGACCAATATCTTTTTAGTCACAATAAAAAGTATAACTTAAAGAGCTTTTAAGTGTCTATACTGGCTGCAAAAGAAAATAGGACAAGCATTTCATATGCACGTGTGCACGTACACACACACACACACACATACCACACACAACTAGGTTTCCAGGGTTCACTGAAGGCAGCACTTTTTCACTGGTAACATATCCAAAGAGATGAATCAGAAAATTCAGGAAAGATTTAACACCACTTTGCACAGACAATATCAATCCTATTTTGTGGGGACTAAGAAGGGTGGATGATTAAACAGTATTCTCTAAATAGCAAGAGATTATTTTTCTCTAACTTCAAGTCTCGAAGTCACCATCAGGGGGTCCACAGAACAGGCAAGAAGATGCCTGAAGTCACCATCAGGGAAGTAGCACAGTGCAGTCTGTTTGCCCCTGCCAGCTGAAACCATCCCCAGACAGACACTAACGTGGCAATCATATCATCACAATAGTTAGAGCCAAGAAAGCAGTTTATGAAAAAAAGCACCAAACAACTGGGTGTAGTTTTCATCATAATCTGCAATCTTTAACCTGAATAATGAAATTTAATCACCAAAAATATTAAATAGTAGAATTCCAAATGATAGGATGACCCAAGTTATCTTTGAACTTTTTCTTTTTTAAAAGCTGATCACAGTGGCACTTAAAAAAATAAATCAGAAAATAATATGGCTTCAAGTGGACGAATAAATATGAATTTTTAAGAAAGTCTCTGCATTATCTATTGCTTTCCTCTTGATTTGTCTCCATTGATAATTTCTCCCCAAGTTTTCTAATAAGTTCTGCCAGGTCTTCTGAATTCTGAGTTTTTTCTTCAAGGAGTTCATAGCGGAGACTTGAGATGTCTTGTTTAATTTCCTTCAGTTCCCCTTTGAAAAACCAGAGTGACAAGAAGTCAATTGTAAATACGTAATGCAGAGAAACTAGTGATTCTGTATAGATCAGAATCCATTTTAATTCCACACACATCTGTATTTTGAATCTTTTCAAAGGAAATCACTCTTAATGGGGGCAGATTTCTATTTTCTCAGCTAAGTATTTTGGCTAATGAAAATATTATAGAGAAAAATTATAATGGAAGTCCTCCTAAAATAATTGAAATGGAAACATTGGCACAGATGTTACAGGGTTTGGGGGCAATGGACCCTCATTTTCCCCATCCACTTATTTCTCCCTCCAAATGTAAGTGAAAGCGTTAGTCACTCAGCTGTGCCCAACTCTTTGCAACCCTGTGGACTGTAGCCTGCCAAGCTCCTCTGTCCATGGGATTCTCCAGGCAAGAATACTGGAGTGGGTGCCATGCCCTCTCCAGGGGATCTTCCTGACCCAGGGATCAAACCGGGTCTCCTGCATTGCAGGCAGATTCTTTACTGTCTGAACCACCAGGGAAGCCCTCTCCCTCTAAAGCCCCCCATAAAAATAATACAGTCCACTTTCCCTGTCTGCAGGTCCTGCATCTAGAATATGAAGGATAGACTGGAATACAATACTTACTCCTTTTTTATGTAAGGAACTTGGTATTGACACAGGTCCTAGAACCAATCTCCTACAAATACTAAGGGATGACCATAGTTACTTATCTAGCCAACTGCATCTGCCCTGTGGAGAAATAGTCTATATTTCCCCAGCATGAGGCAGTGTTGATGCTTGGTGCAATGCGGTCTTCTCCTCCCCTTGAAGCCCACCCTTCCCATCCCCACCTCTCCAGCTCTCTCCCTCAGCTCGGCCTCAGGCCCCAGGTCCTGGCTCACGCTCATGGGCTGACTTCAACTCACCTTCATTCACTTCGTCACTCTCCTTGTCTATCTGGGCTTGTAATACATATCTTTTAATGAGCCTCTTCATTATTTTCTAGACAGAGAAAGGAGAAATCCATCTTGTTTTACGTTCATGACCAATCTCATTTGGAATAAACTTCTGAATCTCTCTCTTTAGTAAATACTTTGAAGTGATAGCTATGAGAGATTAAGATGATTTATCTGGTAGGGAATGTATACTATCTACAGATTTTAAGGTAAATTTTCACATCACCAGGGCCAATGACTCAAGAGTTAATTCATGAGAAAAGAGTAAGTTTAGAGCAAACATGTAATCCTGATGTTCATTGTTTGTATTTTACATGAAAAATGTTAGAACAAGACACAGCCTTTCAGCTGGGTGGGTCAAAGGTGTGCAGTTTTGCCTGTGGGAATGGAAAATTAAGCAAATGTGCCTCATTTGTGGATTTTCCCCTCCATTACCAAGAAATATAGCCAGTTTTGATTGTATACTTCCTAATAATTTAGGAATGGCTAGTTTCAATGTAATAATATTTCTCCAGCACTTGGCTTCTACCATGAGGATACTGCTTTTACTATATACTTTTTATAAAAAATAAGAGGCTCAGCACATGTGTAGGAAGTCCTGAGTGGATGGATTTATAGCTAAACCAAATCTTACTACCTAAGCCCAAAATTAAATGCTAGACAGTAAAGTCCTACTTTCAAGAACTTATCCTAAGGATATAATTAGGTACCCAAACAAGTCTGTTCCTAGTAGCACTACTTATAATAGTGGAAGATATAGACCCTAAATGTCCATCAATAGGGGGTTATTTATTTGTACAAAGGAATACAGTACATCTACTAAAATTAATATGAATATATGCTTTGCGAAGTGAAAACTATTACTCTTTATATATTATTAACTCATTTACATAACTGCATATTTGTTGTTGTTGCTGTTTAGTCACTAAGTTGTGTCCGACTCTTTTGCGATGCTGTGGAGTGTAGCCCTCCAGGCTCCTCTGTCCAGGCAGAAATAGTGGAGTGGGTTGCCATTTCCTTCTCCAGCGGATCTTTTCAACCCAGGGATCAAACCGGCATCTCATGCATTGGCAGGTGGATTCTTTACCACTGAGCCTCCAGCAAAGCTCAATATTGCATAAGCATTTCTATAATAATATTAAAATGTATGTAAAATTATATACATACATATAATCATCTGGCAGAATACACAAAAAGTAAGTAGTCTTAATTTCTCAGTAATAGGGTTTGAGGTGATTTTTACCCTCTTATGTTTTTTGTAATATAGTCTTGATACAATAAACATGTAGGGTCTAAGTTCCATGATGGCAAGATTTCATCTATTTACTTCTGTATCTCTAGTACTTATAAAGTACATGGTATGTGGTAGTTACTCAATAAATATTTTTTGTATTAGTGCATTATTACTGAAAAAAATATCATAGCAGGTCATTATCCTTTCAATAATTGCATAGTGTGAGTTTCTAAATATTACAAAAAACTAGCCTTATTTCTTTAAAAAGTCATGCTTACCTGATATTGTCTTGGAGGATTACTGAAACTGTTTAACTGGAAATCTTCTGAGCTCCTTATACTTGATTGTTTACTATGCGCAAACTGTAATTTGAAAAGAATAGAATTGATTCTTATTTAATTTTTAAATAATGTGACGGCATTTATCTCGTAGTTAGATATGTGATAGTTACACATATGAACTAATAGTCTTATATACATAAATAATCTTTTCTATATGTATAGTGCCATTTTAACTTAATTTGCTTAATATTCTGTCTTCCAACACAAATCATAGATGTTTTAGGTGTGTTCAGCCTCTTGGTGGCTATTAGAGGTTGTCTGAGGACTGTCTTAGACTTCGTGGCTATCAATCATGCTGTCATGAGTCCCACAATTGTATCCTTGGCAGAGGGATAGCAAAAAAGTTGAGAAAATAATAGTGGTCTCAAAAGTCCGCTGGTGAGAGAGCCACAGCCCAGCATGATTGACACCATCTGCACACACAGTAGACCATGATGAGACTCCTGAGGGAACACCAGGAGGCGACTTTGTTGAGGGATAGGATCCAAGTGTCAAGAAAGCATTAATAAATGGGTTTGAATTTTAGGATCTGTATAGCATCCTATCTGGGCAGCACTTTTCAAATAATACATATGCTTGAAGAGGCAAATAACAAAGAAAGCAATCTGCAAGAGAGGTGGTAAAGGACCACATTAACATGCTAAGAGAAAGATTAGAAATCTCTTTAAGGCATTTTCTAAAGGGAAAATGGCTTTACAAACAAATACGTGGGAGAAACTGAACAAAACACAATATCTCCAGATATAAATTTTGGGGGTGCAAAATTTTTTCAGGGATAAAGAAACTTCAAGACCATTTACTAAGATAGCCATGATTTCTATTTCCCAGTGATAGATAAGTTGTTAGAGCTAAGGCATGATTGGTTGCTTCAATTGTGTCTGACTCTTTGTGATCCCATGGACTGTCACCCACCAGGCTCCTCTGTCCATGGGATTCTTCAGGCAAGAACACTGGAGTGGGTTGCCATTTCCTCCTCTGTTAGAGGTAAAGTGAAAGTGAAAAGTGAAAGTGACAGTCGCTCAGTCGTGTCCAACTCTTTGCCACCTGCTGGACTATACAGTCCATGGAATTCTTTAGGCCAGAATACCGGAGTCAGTAGCCTTTCCCTTCTCCAGGGGATCTTCCCAACACAGGGATCAAACCCAGGTCTCCTGCATTGCAGGCGGATTCTTGACCAACTGAGCTATCAGGGAAGCCCAATGAAATTCAATTAAAATCTTTAACTTCAATTCGTTGATGCTATAAATGGCCACACATTGAAGTAAAGCAGCTATGCACACATTCATCCATTAAACAGGTATGTATGAGCGTCTTCTATATGTAAGGTACTGTGCTATGTCCTGGATATTTAATGAAGAACATAATTATCTAGCTGAGTTATAATAATAGGAAAAATATGGCAAGGCTGACAAGATTCATAAAAATATATATAATTGGGAAGATATTCTTTAGATAACATCTTTTTTCATGTAGCTAGTTCCCTTTCTCATTCACCCTTTCTAAAAATGTCAATAAAATATCTATTTTTTTTTACTTAATATCAATTTTTTAGAAAATAAGATAAAATTATACAACTGACCAAATTAACCAGAGAGATGGCTTACATTCCGTAGAAGAACTATTGACAAAAGCCTGAAAACGCAAATCTGGTTCTGCCACAGGTTAGCTGTGGAACACTAGGTGAGCAGCTGAAACCCTATCATCTCTCCTGATAGTGAAGAGACTGCCCTAGTTAATCTCTGGAGTCCTTCAAACCCCGTTAATTTATGAATTTGTGACACAAATGCTAACTTCAACATATTTTAATATTTAATTCATTTGCAAATAATATAACCATTAATTTTATAATGATATAAAATATAATGATATTTAACGTATAATATTAGATAAGATTCCTGAATTTCAAACTGTGACTTATGCTTTAAAGACATCATTAAACATGATGACCAGAGTCACACTCACTTCCACCCCTCAGTTTTTAAGCTAAAGCATGGAGGGTGAGGACAGGTTCACAATCAGAGGGAAAGGATCCAGACAAAGGGAATTTTTGGGCATCACAGCATCTACTTTGAACACCTGGCCTCATGGTGGCAAATTATTAATTTAATGTCTTCTTTTGTTAGAGGCCACGAACACATCCAAATGGTGTTCATGGAAGTTAGAAAGTGAAAAATTATACTTCTTTGAGATTATTGTAGAGATGAATGTGTGAACCTTAATACGCGATGTGCCAATCATCCCAAATTAAAGCAGCTCCTCAACACACCACGCCTATGGCAATAATCCTTTACCACACAGGTGTCTTTCATTTGCTCTTTTCTAACTTAAGGCCTTTGTATTTGTTGTTCCCAATTCCCAAAACATCATCTTCCTGGGTCTTTGCCTGACTGACTTGCTTTGTCTGATCCTCTGGAGTTGAGGTCAACGTGTAAGTTCCTCAGATGGCTTTCTCTGCCCACCCCAGGAAAACAGATCTTGAGAAAGCTGGGCCTTCTGTATCCTCCGTGCTCTGTGCATGCTAAGTTCCTCTAGTCCTGCCTGACCCCCTGTGACCCTAAGGACTGTTGCCCACCAGGCTCCGCTGTCTGTGGAATTCTCCAGGCAAGAATACTGGAGTGGGTTGCCCTCCAGGGGATCTTCCCAACCCAGAGATTAAACCCATGTCTCTTATGTCTCCTGAATCGGCAGGCAGGTTCTTTACCACTAGCACCACCCAAGAAGACTTCTGTATCCTTCATAACATGCCAATTGCTTTATTTTTTGGCTTGTTTACAGGGTATTACCTACATCCTCCTGGGCTCCTCAGAAGGAGGGACTTTGTTTAGTTCACCTCAGTGTCCCCAGAGCCATCCCTCTGTGACAGATGGTAAATGCTCAAAAGTTGTTGGCTGATGAAACAACAGTTAAACAATTGAGCATTTTGAAACAGTGCTCAAAAGTTGTTGGCTGATGAGTGAAGAAGTACTTTTGGGTAACTAATGGAGATCAGTTGGTTTCCAGACACCTTGCTGTACAAGGCATGTACAATCTAGGTTCATGAAACAGCTGGCTGCAACTCAACCACATGGGAAAGATATATCTGAAACCTGGAGAGCTGGTTTCAAGGTCTGAGGCAGATGACTTACAGACTAACATACCGGATGACAAAGAGGCAAGGGAAAGCCAGAAAAGAGTTTGAAGAACACATACAATTACAGGTTTTCTAAAGAATGCATACAGTGTGTCATATAGTTTTAGCATAACACATGGCTCCCCTTTGCATGCGCCCAGTAGGCAGAGTCTGCGGTTTCTCAGTTGCAACATTTTTGACACTTTGGGCTGAGTAATTTTTTTTTTACTTTAAAAATTCCATGTATCTGAAAATTAAATGTCCACTTTTCAATGATGGGTGTATCTAAGAAGCCATAACAAGGAAAATTAGAAAATATTTGTAACAAAATAATAGAATTTTATATCACTAACACTACCATTTAATAGAAAAATCTATAAATCACTTTTTAAAATCCAGATGCACATTGGAATTTTTGAAAAATACAAATACCCAGGTATTGTTTTTTTTCTCCAAAGCTCCAGATTAATTCCAATGAGCAGCCATGTTTAAAAGCAGGATTTTAAATTTGATCTTTTACTTTCATCTAGCCTGCTTCACTTTTTCTATTTCATGTTGAGTGCTCCCATTTCATTTCATTTATGGGTTGGGTAATTCCTTACTGTGGGGGTCTTCTAGTGCATTGTATAATGTTTGCCAGTATCCCTGGTCTTCACCCCTAGATTCCAGTAATAGTACCCATCACTAGTTTTGACAACCAAACCTGTCTCCACGTGTTAGAGATGCACCCTAGACTGCTGGTCATTTGGGATAAAAATCAGCTCTCACTGGGGACCACTGATACAATTAAATGGTACCTGACTAAACAGTAATAAATCCACTTGGATCTTCTTTATGTGATGAGTTCTGCTCTAAATCTGCAATATGAATTTGAATGCAAATCTCGCATCTATACAGCAAAAGTTTAATCAGTTTCTAATACGTAGTAGGTATTCAACAAACAGGTTTAAAAACTTAATAACCCCCAGGAGTAGTATGTAAGAAGAAACTTACCCAATGGTGCAAAGAAGCATTTTAACCACTTGGTGGCAGAAAATTCTAATTTATATTTGTTTTGATGTACGGCCACTAAAATAGACTGAGAAGTCGAAGCGATTCAGCGGGCAATATGAATAGCATTTAAACCTTAGTGATTTGGACATTTACAGATGATACTGATGTAGAATATGCAATGGGAGTGAGGAAGGGGGTTTGGTGAGTGGAAGCAGGAATAATTGGGTGTCTGCTCTGTACCTGACTAATATGCAAATATACACCCCAGTTCTGAAGGAGCACCGCCTGCTGCTTTTTTTCATACCTTCTACCACATTTCCTGCACTCTTTATGCTGTCTTTCTTTCACTTCCTAGTAATTAGTTTGATATTAGCATTTTTCATCTTGCTGCAGCTTCACTGTAGGATGGGAGTGAGGAATACTAAATAACTTGTTATTAAGCGGAACAAGCAAGCCTCAGTCTTTGGAATTTTTTATGTTTGGACATAGCAACAGTTCTGCGAGTTTCCCACTCTCCACAAGCATTGAAAGGTCTGAGGCTGGGATCATAGCAATGAACTGAAAAGGTATAGGCAATATGATCAGTCAGCAGTGGGTGCTGAAGTGTGGGAATGAAGCCACGTGGTGCAGTGCTTGTAAAAACTCTTACTTTGGAATCAAGTAGATGTGGATTTGAATTCTGGCTCTGCCATGTGTCTGAAATGGGACTTTGAGCAATTCATTCCACCTTTGTTATCCTCAGGTTTCTCATGTATAAAATAGGGAAAATAATATTACCTACATCCTAGAGCTGATGTGAGGATTAAAGAGATAAGTGATGTAGAATGTGCAGCTTGACATACAGTTGATATTGTACAAGTGTCAACAACTATTTTTACTGTGTGGAAGGGTAAATATCTACTTTGTGGCTTTAGACCTGTTTCATGGTTAGTTTGAATCTTTTTTGTGTGTTTTTTTTTTTTTCTGAAGACACTTCGCTGAATATTGCTTTTCACTTACGTGTCCATGACTAAGGCATTCAGGCAATGAAATATTCAATGATTCCCACACCCAGATGAGCATTAGAATCTCTTAAGGACCTAATGAAATACACATTTGCAGGTTCCATGGCCAGAGATTTTAACTTGATAGCTCTAGAGCAGAGGATGGGTACTTTGTACAAATTCATCTGGCAAAAAGACCCTCGTGATTGTAATCGGAACCACTATATTATATAACTGTTTCATCAGATGACTAAAAAGATAGCCTCTGACCTAACTTAAAGCTAAAGGACATAGTTCTTGGATATGTAACTGATGAAAAAAATCTACACATTTCATTCAGTATAGTGCAGAATGGACCCAAAATGCTAACATAATGTCTTTATGCTCCACACTGGCCTGTGGTCTGGGTCACGTGAAACTTGCTCTGAAACTGACACTTGAAGGTGATCTGTTCTAGAGCTGGAACAGAGCATATATTCAAAAAACTATTTGGCATTTTCAGGTTTACATATGTAATATAGTACAGCAGGACTGAATGTATGCTGTCCTTTCAGACTCTGTGTCTGAAAAGCTAATGCTAGAAACCACCAAAGTGAGTGACAGAATTAAAAGAGATGACTAAAGTATCGTTGTGTGGCTCATCTGATTTCCATAGTTTACGTGGAGCAGATATGCAGGAACAAGATGTGAAGGAATGTTCATGTGACCTAACCACTTTAACCTTCAGGGAGTCAGAAAGAAGACCCGAGTGAAATAGAAACTAAACATAGACTTCATGAAAAAGTGAGCAAAAGCCACACAAACTGAGTAAGGGAAAATACACCCTGAGAGTTCTTCTTAGTACATAACAGTGTCAAACATATTCCAGGAGGAGTTCACCTCAGCAACAACAGGCAAAAATAATTGGAACTACTTGCTTTAAAAAACATTTTCTCGGGAATATCGTTGATGTATCATGCTAAAGCACGCTATGTGAAGTGTGCCTAGTTTTGTTCATCATAAGCTTACATGGCAAGGGGAAATAGACACCTGTGGTGGTTTGGTCCTCTGGGAATCAAATGCCAAGACAGAGTCATAAATATGAAATGTGTTCAGAACCATGCTCTGAAAGATAATGGGAAGTATGAGCAGACGGCAGAAAAAGCTTCCAGACTATGAGGCTTGGCTCACTTGTGAGAGAGGGAAAGGTAGGAAGATTGAGAAAGCTGGCCACAGAGTGCCCCGGGAGAGGTCCTGTGCTGGCAAGAAATGCCCAGGACCCAAAAAGCATGACCGTGGTGGGAAAGCTGAGGGCACCCCAAAGAGGCTGCAGCAGGAGGCTGTCAGCTGACCGAGCTCCCCGAAGCAGGTTCTCTCTTGAAAGAAGACACGAGCCATACATCTCCATGGTTGCCAAAGTAAACAGCCACTCTAGAAGGTTCCTTGGTGGCCTCCCTGGTGGCTTGGAAGGTAAAGACTCTGCCTGCAATGCAGGCGGCCTGTGTTCAATCCCTGGGTCGGGTAGATTCCTTGGAGAAGGGTATGGCAACCCACTCCAGTATTCTGGCCTGGAGATCCCAAGGACAGAGGAGCCTGGCGGGCTTCAGTAAACAGGGATGCAGAGTTGAACACGACTGAAGCAACTTAGTGCACATGCACCAGAAGGTTCAGCTGACACTGGAATCAACATTTTATTGATCCTTCGTATTGATCTTAAAGAGTTTGTTTTAATCTGGGGTTGAAATTTATGCTACTGGAAAGCATAAAATAATCCAAGCCATGTTAAAAGGATATAAAGTGTATTTTTCAGATGATTTAAAGAAATTTTAATTTTCTACATTTTTGGAGACACTACAGAGAAAATAAAATTATTTGATTTGAAAGGTACTACGGATTCTCTCTGCCTGGAGAATTCCATGGACATAGACTGGAGGGCTACAGTCCTTGGGATCACAGAGTCAGAGACAACTCAGTGACTAACACACACACACATATTCTATCATAAAGGGAAAAAAAGCATTTTCATCCCCCTTAAACTTTTTTCATACTTGTTCAATGATTTATTGTTTTCACTCATCATACTTTCAGTATAAGCAATTTCTAACTGCAAAGTTATAAAATCCAACTCGAAAGTGAAAGTATGAGTTGCTCAGTCATGTCATCCTCTTTGCGACCCCATGGACTGTAGCCCTCTAGGCTCCTCTTGTCAACGGAATTCTCCAGGCAAGAATACTGGAGTACGTAGTCATTCCCCTTTTCAGGGGTTCTTCCCGACTCAGGGACAAATCTGGGTCTCCTGCACTGCAGGCATATTCTTTACCATCTAAGCCACCAGGGAAGCCCCAAATCCAACTGAACACTGACCTATTTTTTTGAAAAATTTTATTGAGTTAATTATAACCAAAGGACAAAAACTGCTTCTCTGTAACAAGTACCTACCAGTGTTTGTGATTTACAAAGCATCAACTGAATCCTCCCAACAATTTTATGTGATGGGTTGTACAACTTGATCAATCCTATTTTGTCGATGAGGAAATTAAGGTTCAGAGAAATTAAATGAATTGCTAAAGAGGCAGAGATGAGATGAGATCTCAATCTTCTGACTACTTAGTTCAGTGCTCTCACTATATCAATATTTTATCAATACTTAAGAGTATTCCTATTTTGTTAGAGGAGGTAACACACTTGGCTTAAAAACCAAACAAAATCACAACCCTCCCTGGCGTTTGTGTTGCATGTGGTGGCCCTGGAACAGAGCTCTGGCTAATGAGAGAGAGCAGCAGATGTTGTTGGGAGGCACTTCCGAGGGTGGTGACCGACTCCTCCGGTGCCCAGGTTTTCCTCTGCCCCCCTTGCTTCTTCATGCCTGAATAGTGGGTGTGATGTCTGGAAGGAAAGGTGTCATCTTGCATTTGACTATGATAAAAAATATCCAGGAGAATCGCAGAGACTCACTCCTGACAAGAACCCTGTACTGCCAACTCTGGAGAGTTAAATGAGAAGGGAGAAAACAACTGTCTTGCTTAAATCGCCATGGTTTTTTAAATTATTATTATTATGTGCAACTGAATGCAAGTCCCACCTAATACATCGCTCTTCTCCTAATTAGTTCACTCATAATTTCCTTCTGCCTTGTGTCCCTACTATGTGCCTGCTGCCAGAATGAAGCACAAGTCCTCATCACGAGGGATTCTGCCGCTTCAGATTAGGGAGCTGATGCAGCTCTCGGGTACACTCCTCATTATAAGCTGTGCTCAGTGGAGCAGCCACTGAATTCTCAGGGAGCCTCTTTTGACAACCCCTCGATTACTGACAAATAATGCGGCTCTGGTAGGTGTGCAGAATCTCCACCTAAGCTGTGGAGAATTACGTTAATTACATCTCCATCAGGTCCCTGACAGATTCCTCTATTGTTTTAATTTTTCCTTCTTTACATCGCAAGTCTATATTTCATCACCCCAAAGTACTCCAAATATGCATCTAATATCTGCCTTAAACAGCCATGTAATTCTTTTTGCTGATTTACTGGACACAGGCTTGTTTTCACTTCTCAACAGCAGATTCTTTGAGCATTGCCAGACTGTTAATTCTTTAATGTGTCTACTGTTTCTTAAAATTGCTTCTGAATGTGTGTCCTTCTCTCTGGAAGATAAGCCAGCTCATAAGTGTGGCTCCATATTTTCAAATATGATCTTACCTGTTTTCTGTCAAGTGATAATTTTGAAAGGTCTTCCTGACTTCCCAAAATTCCAAATTTCTTTCCTTCATTTCTCTTTTAAAGATAGAGAATAAAATGAGTACAATCACTAATCATACATTGAGAACTGTAAAATGAATTTCACTCTTCCTTCATCCCACATCCTAAAAGCCATTGGTCTAATTCTCCACCTAGCTTCTTTGAGAGGAACATACTCTTACTAGGGTCTTTCCTTTGGTGAATACTCGGACATTTCGTTTGGACACTGAATTGTCTGGGGTTGCAGTTCTAACCACATGTTACTAAGAGCTACATGCTTAGTAACGTGGAGTAAGGTGAGGGAAATTTTTGCTATTCAACCCACTTAGTTCTATAAGTGATATATCTGGCAGAGCACCAAAGATCACATATTTTTTCCAAAATTCCTATCCAAAATAATTGTCATACATTTAAAGAGACCTTATGAATTCTCAAAGCACTTTCACATATTTATTTGATGTGATTTGCATGACATGGATATAACTGTAATTCCCAAGTTACAGGTGAGGAAATTGGAACTCAGGGAGCTTAACTTGAAAATCCCAAGTAGTAAGACGCAAACCCAGCAGGAATTAAAATATTTCCCTTTTATTCAACAATAGAACCTTATAATTGCAAGGGACCTTTATGATTATTTGGCTCAGTTGCCCACCCAGTGCAGAAAATCTATAAAATCCTAATGTTGGTCATCTAGCATTTATTGATTACTTAAAATGATTGATAGGGAACTGACTATTTCATAAGAGAACCCACCATTCTGTTGGACAGATCTTGTTTTTTGTTGTTTTTTTTTAACATACAACTAAAATTCACAACTTTTGCCCATGGCCTCTTTTCCTATATTTGAAGAAAAACACAAACAAACAAATGTGTTTCCTCATTAAAATTGGGAATTGTAAAAAATATTCATTGAATTCCCCTTCAGTCTTCCTTCTAGAAGCAGCC
The DNA here is from genome assembly GCF_054371585.1 of Giraffa tippelskirchi. Taxonomy (NCBI): domain Eukaryota; kingdom Metazoa; phylum Chordata; class Mammalia; order Artiodactyla; family Giraffidae; genus Giraffa; species Giraffa tippelskirchi. Next base: position 84,877,709 of record NC_137285.1, on the reverse strand, counting down.
AACTCCGTCACTTCCTTATCTATGACACCATACCCAAACTGGTCTGCCTCCTGGCCCCGCCCTGGCGGCATCTAGTCTCTGTGCTGCTCCTGGATACAGAGTTCTGTCTCCTTGGAATTCCTGGCAGAGAATAACCTGCCCACCTGCATGCACTCCACAGAGCGTTCCACATGCTCCACACATTCCTTAACCCTCGGTGATGGTTCTACTCCTTCATCTAGACCCTAGACAGATCACTTCCACGGATTCTTAATACAGCCCTGCTTCATGAGATTACTGTTTCCAATTAGTACCCTTAGATAGATCTTTCTTGAACTGTGTAATGCCAAGCCTCATCTCCCATAGTACATGTGAGCAACTGATTTCTGAAATTCTCAGTGTAGAACTTAAGAGTCTGTCAAAGTCCCCGAAGTCATAATCAGCTAGATGTTTAAGTTGAAGGCGCAAAAATATTGAAGCTGCATAAACTGAGGTATATAACTATAGCCAGCTGTATAAATTGAAGGCAAAGTGAGGGATATATAGCTACAATAGCAAAAACACACCCCAGAATAGCTCTCTCTTATAATATCCATTCTGGATAATGTGACACATTATTGTAACTACATTTTACGGATTTTCCTTATATTTTTTAGTAAAAAATGTCCAGTGTGCTTCTAATAAACAGACACAAGCCAAAGGACTGCTCTGAGCTAAGTGACTACATTTGGCAATGGATGGGCAAGCAGTCATCACAAACTGCTTCTTTATAAAGGGATGTGGTATCGTGCTTATCGTAGTTTTAGGGTTTAAAATCATAATTTCAAATTATCAAGTCAAATCACCTTGTTCATTTCTGCATCCTCCTGGAAACCTTTTTTATGGCCCTGGAACAATTCAGAAATCCATTTTTTAAGCCTCAATAAGAGATAAAACAGGGACTTTGGACTCGGCACCAGGTTGAAGGGAACAGGAAGTGTTCTTCCCTCCTCAAAGTAAGAGAACCAAAGTTTGGCCCTTGCGAATTTCCATTCCACATCAGCATCATCCTGTACAAATAAATATGACAGTTCAGCAATGAAATGCACAAACAGAATTACTGGGATGCTTCTGACATTGTGTGGCTAGATGGAAGTAATGTTACCTACAACAATCTCAGACCCCAAACACCACCCCAAGATATTCTCAAAAATGTTAAGGTACTACTCACACACTCTTAGGAAAGAAAATTTAGGAAAATTTACATAAAATTTTATCATTCTTACAGATCTACAGATCTCAAAACTTGCACGTATTTATAAATACACTGAAAGTTATAAATCCATTTTCCTATATTCTGAAAAACACTATGAAAAATTATTCACTCATATTTTGCAACAGATCACTGCTTTGATGAATTTGGGACACAGACCAAGATTCCTGGAATAAAAATCACTCTAAATTTGACAAAGGGTCAATTTTGAACGTCACTCAAAGCAAGATTTGGAGAATAGTGGCATTCATAAGCAATAATTTTTGAATGAAATATAAATTCATGCTGATACAGTGTTTCTAAGAATCAATAAATAATAATACCAAATCATACATTTCTCACCCTTATTCCTTACTCTCCTACCACACACATAGATGTTGTGCTTGGAAGCAAAGGATTAAGATTTTCTAGATTACTACGTATAAAGAATATAAAAAGTATAAATTTCCTATAAAGTATATAAAGAAGTATATAAAAAGTGAAAGAACAGATAGAAGGTAGTCTATAGTATCACTGCTATTGCTGAGTTGATCCCTGGAATAGTTAAAACATATACCACATAGTATACAAATGTATAGAGATTATACCTCAATTTCCTGGAATGAACTGTTGATCATTGCAATTAACATATTTAGCAAAACAATGACCATTGTAACATTATAGACTCCATAAAGTACATAACCGATGTTTTCAATGAATTTATGATTATAGTTGATGACCACTGATTTCACTTCAGAAAGTCCAAATATAGCCCAAAACAGAGTCTTAAAACTCTCTTCCACTCTGGGTAAAAAGAAGGAAATAAAGGAAATGATAAAGCATGCAAATAAATGACAATGATACCATAATAAAAGCAAGCTGATTTAATGTCTGAAAATCATTAGATATTCATGAGAAAATTCTTCACTTCCCTGAGCCTCAGTTTTCTTTTTTGTAAAATGAGTACAATAACTATTTCCAGGATTGTTGCAAGGATAAGGGAATGTTTTGCATATGAAGCACATAACTCACTATCTGGCACATAGTAAGTGCTCAATAAATGCTAACATCAAACCACAGACATTAACATTTAAATAACCCATAGTTTTGGTAAAGGAAATATTAAATGTATTACTTAATAAAAATAATGTAATCTTTCATAGTCCTTTTGTGTTTCCTGCTCATCTACACTTCTAATATCCAATAAATAGATACTAGTATGTGTCTTAAGGTGTGTTAAGGAAAACATGACAATATAAACATAGTCAGTGTTACTAAAATCACTGACATGTCTTAGGAATTTCAATGCTTTAGGCATAATTATTGACCAAAATGAAGCTCCACTGCTTAGGTCAGGTGGTTCAGTTTCTCTGATAAACTGAACTTTACAGAATATGAATAATAGGTTATGCTTTGATCAGTACTTCTCATTGTAACATTTTTTTGTTGTTCTTCAGTCGCTCAGTCATGTCCAACTCTTTGTGACCCCATGGACTGCAGCGTGCCAGGCTTCCTTGTCCTTCACTATCTCCCAGAGTTTGCTCAAACTCATGTCCATTGAATCAGTGATGCCATCAATCTTTCCCACCATCAAGGTCTTTTCCAATGAGTCGGCTCTTTGCATCAGGTGGCCACAGTATACCTGAATACCTAATATTTGAGTGATGTAGTCCAAACACACTTTATAAAAAAACACGTGTGTCCATGGTGAACATAAGTTAAAACCCTTGTCACTGCTGGTAACTCAGATTGATTTTGGAAGCAGCTGTTCTCGTGGGGCCCCAGGAGTCTGAACTGAGCAGGACACAGCAGTGAAGAGCACAGATGCTAGAGTCAGTGGACAAGGGACTGTGTCCTGGCTTTTCTCCATACTAGCAGCTATGAGGCACTTGGCACGTCATTTAACTTCCCTGAGTTCCAGTTCCTTTTTGTGTGAAACAGAAATAATAAGATGATGTGTGTGAGGTAGCTCCTAGCCCTAAAATTGTTAACTATTATTACTTACTATTAGAAAGGTTGCCTACATTATTGAGTTCTTACAGCACATTGAGAACTTCTCTCATTAAGGCTAAAGAGTAAATTGAAATAAAAGTCTTTACTAAAACATTATTTATCCCACTGTTGCATATGAACACTATTAGGCCAAAGTTTAATTGACAATCATCATGATTAAAAGAACCAAAAACACCTACGTTGTGAAGGCTTCATTTTGCTTCGCACCAATGTAGTAGGAATAGAGGTTGAACATTCCAATCATAAAGGCCACAAACACCATGATGAATATGACCATGAACTTGAAGATATCTTTTACTGTTCTTCCAAGTGATATCTGCAGAGGTCCAAAGCTTTCATTTGCTGGTAAAATGTAGGCGATTCTGGAGAAACTTAAAACTACAGCAATTGCATAAAGACCTTCAGATATAATTTGAGGATCAGAGGGGTCCCACTTTATCCTGGCTAGGAGAAAGGAAAGACAAAAGTTATGGTGAGTTTATCTACATTTTTTACTTGAGGCTTCTCTGGTAGCCCAGATGGTAAAGAATCTGTCTGCAGTGTAGGAGATCTGGGTTCGATCCCTAGGTCAGGAAGATCCCCTAGAGAAGGAAATGTTTTGCTTAAGTAACTTCTTTTCTGGGATAGAAATATAATGACATTAGCAATCCAGTTCCTGATGGATCCAGTTTGTTTAAGTGTCAGGTATATTCGAGTTTCTGAATTTACAAAGAAAATTACCCCCCTGGTTTGCTGGCAGTTTTCCATAAGGGTATAGCATAATGGTTGAGAGTACAAACTATGGACTTGGCGTATGTAACCACTCCAACATTCTTGCCCAGAGAATGCAACAGGCAGAGGGTGGTGAGCTACAGTCTGCAGGGTCGCTGAGAGTTGGACACGACTCAAGCGACTTACCACACATTCCTGCATGCATCTATCTATCTAAAATCACCTAGAAGAACTAGTACAAATTATTTATCTTATTAATAGTTTTATTTTCCCATCTTTAAAAATGAGGTACTGCTTCTACTCCATCATCTGTTGTGAGAATTTAGTAAGTCACCATGCATTCAGTGTTTAGAAAGTGCTTGGCACTAGCTAAATAGTAGCATTTGCTATTTAATCTTAAGCTATAATAAAAGAAAATAAGGCCCTAGTAAATGATGTCATTATTTAGTCTTAAACTATAATTATGCAATAAAGTAATTTGGGGCCTGTGGAGTACTTGTAGTTATTTAAATTAAATTACCAAGGTAATTTATATTGGTCATTCAAGTCTATTTTTATCATAATATGTGGTAATTATTCATTTATGAATTTTTCTGACATTATTACATCGGAATATCAAAAATCTAATTAAGAAGCCATTATGAAGAAAAATGCAAAGCAGTGTGTAACAGAGAGGAAAAATATAATTATAAATGTGTATTTGCTTATTTGCTGGGAAGTAGAATTAGGAACAATAAAGTAATAAAAGCAGTCTCTTTTTATACAGCACTTTGAATATAAGCACAGTATATAAATAGACAGTTTGACTTGTAAAATTCCATATATTAAAAATTTTGTTGTAAAATAATGGCTATATTCCCTGTGCTGTACAATATATCCTTGCATAAAAGCCCGACCTATGCTCTAAAAATTGTTAGGTATTAAAATATTAAAGAGAAATAGTAAAAAAGAAATCCCTATGTGATACAGCCAATAAAACTCAGAGATGTCAACTGAATGTTAACTGACATCTTACCAGAGGAGGACTTGAAGTAAGTAGTCAAAGAGAATCTGTTTGTCCCACCCTAGGTTTCTACAAGGAGAGATTTTCCCTAAGCAAATAACTGAACCTATTTCAATTCCTTAGTCACTTTCCTCCTGGGGAGGTAGAATAACTTATCTGATTGCTAAACTGGGGTGGAAAACTGGGCATACTTGACTCAGCTCTGCCCTCTTTATCTTGGGAATTTTCTTCTGATCTTCCCTGGAGGAGTCTCACATGATCAGATACCTGCTACCATACCCCTCTTTGGTATGACTGCCCTGTCCATGGCTGCCTGGAAATTGGAGGATACATCTGCCTAAGCCTGGGGTTCAGTATTACTGAGCTAGTTGGCTAATAAACTCAGAATTATATCACCCATTCTAAACTTTGTCAGTATTCAAGGTGATGATTTGACCTAATGTTAGCACTTTGTTTTATATCTCATCTAGTTTAAAGGCTTCCCTAATGGCTCAGCAGGTGGGTCAAGAAGATCCACTGGAGGAGGAAATGGCAGCCTATTCCAATATTCTTGCCTGAAAAAATCCCACGACAGAGAGCCTGGTGGGCTACAGTCCAATGGGTCGCAAAGAGTTGGACACGACTGAGTGACTAAACACAGCACAGCCTAGTTCAAAGTCTGGGTGAGAAAAAGGGGTGCTATTTATTGGGGGCCTTCGATGATTCCCTTGCTTTCAAATAGTTTATATGCCTTAAACGGAAACAGTACTTAAATGTGTACTATTTTTAATAGACAAGAAGAAAAAATTAAATCCACGACATAATACCAGCATTCTCAATGAAGTTTGGCGGTTAGCCAATTAATCCCAGAGATAAAGGGAGATGATTCTTCTGTTTGAGAGGTTTTCTGCCAGAAGAAATATCAGGAAAGAAGTAGAAAGCATAAATAAAAGATATAGATAATCTGAAGAAGCTGGAAACTGACTAATAATTTTATGAGAATTGAGTAATAACTGCTACCGATGTGTTACTTTTGTTTTCTTTTGTCATTTTATTTATTTAAAAAATTTAAATAAATTTTTATTAGAGTATGGTTGAGTCACAATGCTATGTTAGTTTCTGCTATATTGCAAAGAGAATCAGTTATACGTACACATATATCCACTCTTTTTTAGATTCATTTCCCATATAGGTCATTACAGAATATTGAGTAGTTCCCTGTAGGAACTCTAGGTTCTTCTGTAGGTTCTTATCAGTTATCTATTTTATATATAGTAGTGTGTATATGTCAATCCCAATCTCCTTCTTGTGTTTATTCCTCCCCTCCCTTCCCTCTTGGTAACTATAAGCTTGTTTTCTACATCTGTGACTCTATTTTCTGTTTTGTAAATAGGCTCATTTGTACCATTTTTTTTAAGATTCTGCATACAAATGATATCATATAAATTCTGCATTTTATACACATATTGACTGGGTACTGTAAACTCACCCAAATTGTAGTATTTCACATTGTCTCCCAGTGTGACTTTTGTCAAATCCTTTAAAGTATCATTTGCATCAATGATGCTCTGGGCTTTGGAAGCATGCCAAAACGCCATGAATCTTGCAATGAATGATGCTGCAAAGATTGCCAGCATTCCAAAATCAAGCATATTCCACAGCTCAAACAAGTACTCCTTGGGGCCTTCAGTCCAAATTTCTTTACATTCAGCCCATATCATGCCTGTATGGGAAAGGGGTTAAAATAGTAATCCCATTTCATTCCAACCTTAGTTTTTCAACAAAACAAAACAAATTTAAAAGGTCTCAGGCTGACATTCAAAATCCTTCAAAATATGACCTCATCTTACCCATTCAACCGTAATTATCCTGTCCCTACAAATCCTACAGTCCAGAAATATCAGTGCATTATCTTAAAGCAATTTGACAAAAGTTCATTAAGGGCATTCAAGCAGCAAACATGATTTGATCCATTAATTCTATACGTAAGATGTTCATTATAGGATTCTTTATAATAAAAAAATATGTAAACACACCCATACTAACATCCTCAAAATAGAAGTAATCATGGGACTTTCACAAATAGACTATTATGTAGCCATTTCATATGATATTTTAATTACGATGGAATAGTGGCCACAAGCATGTGCCCCATTGGCCTCCAAATACAGGAATTTAACTGGCCATGAGCCAAAGCTGCAGCGCTCTGACAGCTGTAGACACTTTGCCCTAAGGCCATGCTTCCCAGGAGCTGCTCCTCACCAGTGACTGAGGGCACCCCTTCTTGGGAGTCATGGGACTCCTCCGATGGCTGACTCTGGCTCAAGGGTCTCTTGACAGGCTTGTCAGACTTTCTTTGGACAGAATGGAGATCTAGGGTGCTTCCATCCTGCTTTCCTTCCCTCTCTCCTGCCCTCAGCATCAGCCTTGCATCGCAGTCTTACAGCCCTTGCTGGTTTATTCAGCTCCCCCCATTTCTCTCACAGAGAATTTCCCTTAATAAAATTGGTGCATGTTAAATTCTGTCTTTGTATGCTTCTTGGAGGACCTAGACTAATACACAATGGGAAATGTTTATGTCATAAACATTCAAGCATGCCAAGTAAACATTTTATATATTCTATGATATTATGTTTAAAACAGCATAGTAAAAGACTAGAAGGAATTACAGGAGTATAGTAGTAGTAGTAGTTTCTTCATGGCGGAATTATTAATAATGTTGCACATCCACCCTAAAACTCAGTGTATTACTTAGGAACACAGGTTTTGGAATCAGACACCACAGCATCACTGATGCAATGAACATAAACTTGGGCAAACTTTGGGAGATGGTGAGGGACAGGGAGGCCTGGCGTGCTGCAGTCCATGGGGTCACAAAGAGTCAGACACGGCTGGGTGACTGAACAATCAGTCATCCATTTGTTAGCTGTGCAATCTTTGGAAACTTATTGAAACTTTCTAAAACTCAACTTGCTAAATGGGGATGATAGTAGTTTGTACCTACTTCAATAGGATGGTTATGAGATTTAAATAACATATGAAAAATGCATAGCACAGTGTCTGGTGCTTGAAAAAATAACTAATACTTATTGAGAATTTACTATTTCAAATTTTCTATGTCTTGCATATATTTTCTTTATTAAAAAGAAATTACTTTACCCCTATTATCTTTAAGATACCCTAATCTCGGATGTCCTGTCTCCTCCTAGAGCCATCTGGAGAAACACAACCTAAGTGCCAACAATTCCTCAAAGTCTGCTTCCATCAAGAAGTCTCCAGGGTCCCCTCAGTTCAGTTCAGTTCAGTCGCTCAGTCCTGTCCGACTCTTTGAGACCCCATGAATCGCAACATGCCAGGCCTCCCTGTCCATCACCAACTCCCGGAGTCTACCCAAACTCATGTCCATTGAGTTGGTGATGCCATCCAACCATCTCATCCTCTGTCGTCCCCTTCTCCTCCTGCCCCCAATCCTACCCAGCATTAGGGTCTTTTCCAATGAGTCAACTCTTCGCATGAGGTGGCCAAAGTATTGGAGTTTCAGCTTCAACCAGGGTCCCCTAGTTGAAATTAATTTTCCGCCCTTTCTCCCACTAATCACCTTCCCCAAATCCCCATATTTGTCATGAACCTTTATCACAGAACCTACGTGAACGATTGTGGAGCCCTGTAGTGGTTTTAAAAAGCCATGGTCTCTGTTCTTTCAACAGCTTGTGCATGCATGCTAAGTCACTTCAGTTGTATCTGACTCTTTTCGACCCCATAGACTGTTGCCTGACAGGCTCCTCTGTCCATGGGATTCTCCAGGTAAGAATACCGGAGTGGGTTGCCATTTCCTTCTCCAGGGGATCATCCCAACCCAGGGATCGAACCTGTGTCTCCCGTGTCTCCTGCATGGGCAGGCAGGTTCTTTACCACTAGCACCACCTGGGAATCCCCTTCCAACAGCTTAACTGCGCTTTTCTCAAAATCAGCATTCAGTATATCACACGACTTAACTTATTTCGAGATTATTCCAAATTTAGAGAAGGCTGGGATTGAATTCATACATACTTTAGTGGATCAAATTTATTAATAAAATAGGAAACACTGCATGTGTCCACTCATGCACACACACGTGCACATGCGCACACAGACTGTGCGCAGGAGGGAAGAAATCTGAGGGCAGTTTTTGTGTGGATGTTGTCCTGGGTTCCCGCCAGCTTCCTCAGTAGGAAACAAGGGTAGTTCAGAGTAGCTGAGAAACAGATTAAAGGGGGTTTTAAATTCACATAGTCTAGCTGTTTTCGAAGCTTCTCTCCTTATTCCCACTTCTCCTCCATCTTCTCTCTCTTTAAGGGGTACAATTCTTGATAAAAATGATACCTTCTCAAAGCTTAAAAGATAAAACAGATACAGCAAACCATTCTGTTTGAAGGAAGAATTTCCATGGTATGTTTTCTGGGGACCCCCAGGCGTTGCCAAGCATAGTTCGAAATCCTCCATCTAGTCCAGTTTCTCCACAAGCAGAGAACTCCACAGGGTCGAGCCTCTGCTTGAACATGTCCTTAGTTACTCCTACTGAAGACTGCTCATCCCATTGTTGACTTTGCAGGAAGCATCCCCTCACCCCCTCACCGTGAACCTGTTAGTACTAATTCTGCTGTCAAGAGAATGAATCTGCTCCCTCCACCTTTAAACGTCTTAAAACAAAATTTTAAAAGAGCAAAAACACCTGTGCGCTCATTAAATCTATTCTTCTAGAGCAGAGGTGGGTTTCCCATGAAGCGAATGAAATTTAAACTCTAGGATGCCTTAATTGCCCAGGATCCTCCGAGGTTTCTGTTTTTGTCTTCTTTTTCTCTAAATGGGGCCCTCCAAAAAACTAAATCTCAGGCTTCACAATCCCTAGGTTCCGCCCTACCTCCTGCCCTCCAGAGGAAGTTTCTCCAGTCCCACCAAGGGCTTTTCTAAGGAGAAGCCACTCCCTTTTCAGACTGCTTTCCACTTGGAATGCTCCCTATTTTCCCAATTGCCTGCAGCTGTGGTCTAGACAGAGACTGGATCAGGGACGTAATTACAGCCCTTGCCTGCAGTCCTTCCCTCCTGTTGAAGACTCAGTCCAGCATTGCATTTCAATCCTCGCACTCACGCTGGACATTAAGTAAAAACTGCTGCTTAAGGCCTTTTCCTGTGAAGTGTCACCAAGCACATCTCCCCTTCCCTGTGTTCCTGCTACGCTTCTCATTTCTCCTTGGTTTGAGCTCGCCATTCTGTCTTGTCAAGATTTCTACTGGAATGCTAATTCAGCTTTTCAACTTTTCAATAAAAATTATTTCAAGTTGCTTTCTATGACTAATAATGTCAGTCTTTTCCTTCAAACCAGCTAGCATCTGACCTAAGTAGACCACTTAATAATATTTCCAGAAGGTACAACAACTTTCAAGAAAACTCAAGAAGAAAAATACACATCAGTGTTGGAAACGGAGCCAGGAGTCTAACATGTGGTACAAAGCATCAGTTGTCCACTCTGAGTTGTTCATTGTTTTGCTTTTAAACGAACACTGAGATCATCTCTGAATCTCAAATATAAAGGTTATTGGGCCAGTTATTCCAAGGAAATTGCTTTTATTCATTAAATTTAAAGTTAACGTTCTTGGCCTAGGTTTCCAAGTGAAAAAGGAAAAACTACCAACGTTCATATTAAAATATTAGTATGAGAAGAGTAAATTATGTTTGATAAAGAAAAAGATGAACACGGATACATATGTATGTATGGCTGAGTCCTTTCACTGTTCATCTGAAACTATCACAACATTGTTAACTGCTGCTGCTGCTGCTGCTAAGTCGCTTCAGTCGTGTCCAACTCTTAGCGACCCCACGGACTGTAGCCTACCAGGCTCCTCCGTCCCTGGGATTTTCCAGGCAAGAGTACTGGAGTGGGGTGCCATTGCCTTCTCCATTGTTAACTGGCTATGCCCCAATACAAAATAAGAAGTTTAAAATAAGAAAAAGAATAAAATGAACATTCATTATATCTAATCCCCTTACATAAAACTAAATGCTTTCAAAGTTTAACCTTGAATGAAAGAGTCATATCTTGCTTAATATCTTTTCAGTAGGAAATACCACTTCCATATAAAACATATGAACTCTTAATTAAGAGTTTAATAATAATCATAGTCACTTGAAATTTATTAAACATTTCCAATGTGCCAAGTACTATATTATGTATTTTACATATTACTAACCCACACAAAAAATGATGGCATATAGACATTTAGCTTGAGATAAAGGCAATGTCCAAATGATCATTCTTATTTTACATCAAATATTCAATATATTTGAGATGTAATATATTTCTTAGAGCTTTATAGCATAAGACAAACCAATTAAATTAGAAAAGAAAGTGGAAAATCAAACTCTTCTTTATTAAAGGTTTACCTTAGTGATGCAATTCACATGTTAAGACACTGTATTTCTCCTTGGAACATAACCAGGAAATTAAGTGATTCAGAAGTTTTGAATAAGTCTCAATGCTGTTGAGTTACCTCGTATGCATTTGAAATGCTCATATGGTAGTTTGTATAGTGCTTCACAACATTTCAATTGATTATTCTATCAGCCCCAGAATGAGGAAGCCAAGAAGATATCCCCTGCCACAGAAGTGACATAAAACTGACGGCAGATGCTTCTCCAGATCACTGGGGGAGAACCAGGCTTACGGACTGCCAACGGTTTTGGATAAAGATTCCTCGAGCTCTCTTCTCACGTCCTTCTCCACATACCTACCCTGCAGGACTTCCTGCATAGTCAGGACCTTATGGAGACAGCTGAGACTTTCTCCACAGCCTGGCTTCTCCCTGGGGTTGCATTTTCTGTTATCTAGTAGCCATCTTCACCTGGAAACCCCATGGGCACGTCAAAGTCAATCTCAACCCAAACTTCCTTACCAGCTTTTCATTCTCCCAATCTCCTCAATCCTTATCTTCCCTCTGTATTCTTCGTCTCAGAGGCTTGCAGTCAGCACCTTAGCCCGAGGCAGAATCCACAGCTCTCCCTTTCCACGTGCAATACATGGCCAGGTTTTTAGAAGAGTATCTTTTACAGAGCGCTCAAGTCCTTCCCTCACTCCCTGACTTCTGGCCCCACGTTCCACACACGGATCACTTCAGCTGTCTCTCAGCCCCAAAGCCACTCTCTACCTCACAGCCAACTGTGTCTTTTATAAAAGGTGAGGAATCACAGCACCAATAGCTGAACATCAGCCTCTGGCTGTGTCTCCTCCCCTCTCTCCCATCACTAACATCCATAAATGAGCCTGCATTATAGCTGAGCCTAACACATGACTTGGCAAAAGAGGTGCCAGGTGTGGACCTAGTTCCGCATCTTTGCCTTCAACATTTTGACTCATGCCTCGTAGTGTGCTTCAGTCAGTTCAGTCCCTCAGTCGTGCCCGACTTTTTGCGACGCCATGGACTGCACCACGCCAGGCCTCCCCGTCCATCACCAACTCCCGGAGTTTACTCAAACTCATGTCCATCGAGTCGGTGATGCCATCCAGCCATCTCATCCTTTGCTGTCCCCTTGTCCTCCTGCCCCCAATCCTTCCCAGCATCAGGGTCTTTTCAAATGAGTCAGCTCTACGCATCAGGTGGCCAAAGCATTGGAGCTTCAGCCTCAACATCAGTCCTTCCTTACCTCCCCATAAACAGTCAGTAGGATTAACCTGCCCTTATCTTCAAAGTCTCAGATTGAATGTACTGTCTAGGGAGACCCTCTCTGCCACTTCCACATCCCACCCACTCAGATTTAGGTGCCCAATCTGTGTATGTTCATAACCCTCTAATAGCTCCTCAGTAATATTCTTTGTCACATAGTTTTCTTTATTGATTTACTTGTTGACCTGCCTGTCCCCCTCCAGCAGACTTAACTTCCTTCACTATAAGGACTACATTTTATTCACATTATTATCCTCAATAGGTAATAGCTACTGAGTCTGTTCACTTATAAACATCCAATTGAAATATCTTTTATTTGCATTATATTTAATGTCAAGCAATATGGGTGACTGATTCTAAAGACAGCATAGTAATTAAGACTGCATTCCCTCTGTTTCACTTTCCATCTGGGAGATCTAAAGCAATAGTGTAGACGTTATTATTATATGATAGATTAAACCACTAAGGCACAAAGACAGCGTGTAATGTGATGGAGGTAAAATGACCTGAACAGTTCTTAGTACATAACAAATGTTCAATAGATGTGAGTGGCTAGGACCTTCCGTTCCTATTAAATTGCAACATACAATCATATGGTTATTTTTAAGCTTGAAGTCACAGCTGTCTTCAGCTGTGAATGGTAGGTTTTCATCACTGGCAGGGTTTGACTCATACTATCCTGTTCATTTTCTTCCTGGGTTTTTCTTGGAAATCTAAAAAGCATGTGGCATGTGAGAGAACTGTGGTACTGAAAATGAACCCTAGATAACTGCACTTTAAAAACACAAAATCACGTTATGCAGAGCATTGTATCATGCTGCATACATTTATATAGCTGACGTGTGAGGGAACAGGTGTCATTCAGTCCTATTGCTACGGCTGCAAAAATAATGATGACAGAAAATCAGTATTTACCTATTACCCAGGAAATAATGAGCATCTCCATCCATGAGAAGCAGGATGTTTTCATCCTGAACAGCTGTTTTGCATGATCTGTGCTGGTTTCATTAGGAAGAAGTTTGGTGCCTTCAAATCTGTCAGCTGCATTCATGACTAGCAGTCCCAGAAAGATGGTGAAGGAGGCTGCGTGTGCTACAAACTTCATGAACGGTCCACGCATTATCTTCCCCATCTGCCACAAAAGAAAGTCTTAGCTTTGTTGTGTGCATTTTGCAAAACACACATGTGTATACACAAGAACAAACATCTGTGCAGTCCAATGTTCTTCTAAGATAATTATGTACATTTATAACTGATAATGGAAAAATAATCCTTTATGCTAATACAAAGTTTGGTCTCATTGCTCATCTACATATGCTGATATTCTGAATTGACAGTTAAATAAATTCACTTCTATAAAATAATATTTAAGTTCTTAAAATATATGTGATACTGACAAAATATTTTATTAGTATAATAACAAAAGGCAGAGCAGAGTATCACAATTATTCATGAAAAACAAACTAATTTAGTGGGCATGAAGTGTTGAGGAAGCAGCAATGAAAATATTAAACTGAATCTACTTTGCCATGTATACACCCTTGGTTGATATTTGCCTTGTGGGCTTCCCAGGTGGCATTAGTGGTAAAGAACCTGTCTGCCAGTACAGGAGACACAGGAGATGTGGGTTCAACCTCTGGGTCAGGAAGATCCCCTGGAGGAAGAAATGGCAACCCACTCCAGTGTTCTTGCGTGGAGAATCCCATGGACAGAGGAACCTGGTGGGCTACGGCCAATAGGATCACATAGAGTCGGACACAACTGAAGTGACTTAGCACTAGCACTGTCTGCATATGTATTTCACTGATGTGGGTGTGAAGAACTGACTCATTTGAAAAGACCCTAATGATGGGAAAGATTGAAGGCAGGAGGAGAAGGGGATGACAGAGGATGAGATGGTTGGATGGCATCACCAACACAATGGACATGAGTTTGAGTAAACTCTGGGAGTTGGTGATGGACAGGGAGGCCTGGCGTGCTGCGGTCCATGGGGTCACAAAGAGTCGGACACGACTGAGCAACTGAACTGAACTGAACTGAACTGCTGTGGATGCAGGTCAGGTTTCAAGTGATGTTGTATGTTGGAGATGCTGTAAATGGAGCAGAAGTCAGGAGTACCGAGAAGAGGACTCCCAGACATGGACAGGACAGCAGGGCAGGTCCCGTCATGCACTGGACCGACGTCCTGGAATGACACCGCATTGAAAGTCCAGCATTTTAGGTTCAGATTCCAGTTTCATTCCCTCATTAGCAATGAGTGAATTTCCTAAATTATGTGAAAATCAGATTCTTCATATAAAATATGGAGACCATAAAAGCTCCTGTGCATCAATAGTACAGGAATCATTCCCATCTGAGATGCACACATCCTAGTCAGAGCAGAGGGGTGGTGTATGCCCAAGATGTGTCTCAGGGGCTCTGTGGACCCCTGGAAAGGTAAACAAAACTCAGTACATGCATGTAAGGAAATTTTTTTCTTAGAAGAGGGCTCATAGCTTTCAACAGCTTTTCAAATTAACTGATTATTACGCAAAAATATAGAAATTAATAAAATACAGAAATTAATAATAACACCACCACTTATCCAGTACTTTTATGGGCTAAGTACTGTTTTAAGTGCTTTACTCTATTAATTACATGTAACTGTTACAACAATACAAAGGGGTATGTGCTGCTGAAATGCCCATTTTACAGATGAAGAAAAAGAGGAAGCGAGGTCCAGAAACTAGCTCCTTAAGTGGTAGAGCTGGAATTTGAACTCAGGTATGCTTGGGGCTTCCCAAGTAGCTCAGCTGGCAAAGAATCCACGTGCAATGCAGGAGACCCCAGTTCAATTCCTGGGTTGGGAAGATCCCCTAGAGAAGGGATAGGTTACCCACTCCAGTATTCTGGCCTGGAGAATCCCATGGACAGAGGATCCTGTTCTGCTACAGACCACGGGGTCGCAAAGAGTCAGACATGACTAAGCAACTAAGCACAGCATATTTGTTTAAGAGTTAATGTTTCTATTTGGTTTACAACACAATTTCTTGTTTTCTCATTATACACGTAAATTCTTAGAAAAAAAATGTTCTAAGGTTTTTAAAACAGCTAAATGCTATACTGGAAGAAATGCAATCAATATTCTCTGCTCCTACAAACTTTATTGGTCTATATGGTTTTCAAAATCATACAAGTCAGAGCTAGACTGAATCACATAGCTTGGTCCCTTCTCTCCTAATTATAATCATTTTTAAAAATTTTTTTATTGGTGTACAATTGTTTACAATGTTGTGTTAGTTTCTGCTGTACAAGAAAGTGAATCAGGTATACGTATATACATTTCCCGTTCTTCCTGAGCCTCCCTCTCCCACCGTCCCACCCCCTGAATCGTCACAGAGCCCCGAGCTGAGCTTGTGCCATTAGAAGCTTCCTACTGGCTGTTTCATCTGTTTTACCCATGGTAGTGTACACACGTCAATGCCGCTCTCCCAATCTGTCCCGCCCTCTCCCTCCTCCTCTGGGTCCACATATCCATTCTCTATGTCTGCCCTGCAAATAGGGTCATCGTACCGTTTTTTTCTAGATTCCATTTCTATGTGTGAATGTACGATATTTGTTTCTCTTTCTAACTTAGGCCGGGCGGAACGTCATGCTGTGCATGTGTGTGTGTGTGTGTGTGTGTTTATCTAGACTAATAGATCAATCTAGTTTTAAGTCAATGGATCCTTACAGTTAGATGTATTGCTGAGCCGATCCAAAATTAATTTGTAAAAAGTTGCTGTAAAAATCATGTCTGAAAAGCATACTTCCCTAAGTAAATGTTTCTTAGCTTGAATCAGAGTATTTTTTTGTGTGTTTCTTTTTGAGATCCTGTTTAAATAGAATTCTCATATAAAGTTAAAACAAGTGGGAGAGAAAATAGGATTGATTTTCTTTTGCCTATTGTCCTTAGCCATGTTTTTTTTAAAATATGGACTGTTAAAAACTGAACATTAATGCAACTTTAATTTCTTTTCCATAGTGTACCACATATACAATTTTAATTCGACATTGTTACATATACAATTTATTGTGACTTGACTATTTAATCATGTATTATATAAAGTTTAATCATCTGTATGAGCTTTCTTTAATCATTTACTGCAAGGTTCAATATCTTTCTGGTGAGAAAAATCTATTGTTATAAATATTAAATGAACTTTTTTAAAGTTCTAAATTTATTTGACTGTTGTGGAAAACTGGGATTAGGGCATTGACTATTAGTAGTGAAATCCATGAAAAAGTTATTTATTCCCTGCCTTGTTCAGGGGAGAATCAGAGGCGGCCTTCAAAATACAAAATAACAAAAACTCAAGGAAGCACAAACTAAAATGGGAGGAGAAGAGAAAAGGCTAGGGACATTAAACAGACTGAGAACAGAGCCATCCACGTTAGCGTGACCTCAAGTCTGACAGGTCTGGAGCTCGAGTTAGCTGTCTGAACACATCTCAAGCCAGTGTTCAGCTATCCAGGGAGATGATCTGCACCTCCCTCCTGACCAGGCTCACTTCTGCTCCTCACTGGGCTCCTGGCCCTCTGCAGTATGACCCCTTCATTCTACTCAGAGGGAAAAGAGGAAAATCAAACCAAGCATTTTTGTTGCTTATTAAAGGTTGTAGTTTAAAGAAAAAATACAACAAGAAAACAGATAAAAATTTGGCTGACAGGAAACTAAAGTGATGTATGTGGGTATTCATATTTTCCATTTATTATCACAAATCATTGAGAGTTGCCTTTCCCTATAAAGGAGATGCTAGGAGATTCAATGGACTTTAGGAACCAGAGTTACTCATTTTAGTAAAATTTGTCATCTATATAGTCTGTGATGCAAACAAATTTCTAAAAAAAATAACTGTAAAGAATAATTGACCAAAGTGAAAAACTGATGGAGTGTCAAAAGGGAGGGGATATTTGTATACCTATGGCTGATTCATGTTGAGGTTTGACAGAAAACAGCAAAATTCCGTAAAGCAATTATCCTTCAATAAAAAATAAATTAATTAAATTTAAAAACAAAAACACCAGAAAAAAAAAAAAACCTTGTTGGGCAAGGTCTGTATTTCACTGGTATGATTATCTGGCTACAATATTTGTTCCCTCTCTGGTAACTAGAGATCAGATGTTATGCTACGAGTTGATGCTCTAACTTTCAGTCCTTAGTGCTGAATAAATACAAGTTAGAAAGGTGGTTTTATAAAACAGATGGCCTTAGATATTCTAACAGCCACACAAGGAGGAACTTGTGCTATTATTAATACCCAATGTTGTACATATATACCATATATGAACACTAATGTTACTCATCACTTTACTAAACACGTGAACAAGATGAATCAGGCTATGGATGCTCCTGAAGCCCCAGTCACCTCACTTTGGGAAACGTTAACTAGCTCGCCATGGTAGAAAACTATCTTAATCGTAATAATTCTAATTGTTCTGTTTTTGCTGTTTGCCTTACATCTGTAACTGTGTAACTAGATTTTTTTCCTCTCTGAAAGCTTTTAGGTTACAAATGGTTGTCCAGGCTCCTGCGAGTGCCACAGCTTCCTCCAACTCTTACTTGGGGCCCCTGGATCAGAAACCATATGAGGGTTAGGAGAATATGTTGCCTCAACAATTTAGTATTCTTGCCTAGAGAATCCTAGGGACAGAGGAGCCTCGTGGGCTGCTGTCCATAGGGCCGCATAGAGTCGGACACAACTGAAGCGACTTAGCACGCATGCATGCGTTGGAGAAGGAAATGTATTCTTGCCTGGAGAATCCCAGGGACAGAGGAGCCTGGTGGGCTGCCGTCTATGGCGTCGCACAGAGTCAGACATGACTGAAGCGACTTAGCAGCAGCAACAACAATTTAGGGACCACGCCCCTAAACAGCAGGAAGTAGTTATGGAACAAAAACGATGCCCCTTTCCCTTGGCAACATAATTCTCCTAAAAGAAAAGGGGGGAATGAAAGAGACAATTCCTAGGCAGGTTGATAAGAAGCCCAGGGTCCCCAAGGAGAGAGGGGTCTGGGGTTTCTGAGGAAGAGATAGGAGTCTGGAATTCTCAAGGAGGAGGAAAGGACAAACTTGTTTTTTTCTCTACATTCCTTAGTCTTAGTCACATAAAACATTTTTTTTTCTTTAAGCCCAGAACTGATGATTACACAAAAAACAATTCAGTTTAAACTTGTACTAGGGACTATATAACAACAATGTATCCTGCTTGAGGACAGTTTTTGCTTCCTGAAAATATTCTGACTAATCCTGGTATCTTAGAATGTATATTATGGGAGTGGGTCTGGTAAGGTCTTTCTATTGTTAAGTTCTAATCTTGTCATCCTAAAATGTAAATTGTAGGAGTAGGTCTAGTAAGATCTTTACAGCTTTGAGACATTCTTTTGATTTATTGTAATAACTAATTTAAAAAGTATATAACCCCCTTGCTAACACTAGTGAGGGGGGCATTCTCCATCCCCCTTCTGATGTCTATGTCAGAAGCTTTCTCTGCCCCTTTGCACTTTAATAAAACTCTGCTATACAAAAAGAAAAAAAAAAAAAAAACCTGATGTACCTGGAAAATGACTAAAAGGAAGAACTTTAAATATTACATCATATTCTTTTTAAGTATGTATTTATGATCAAATAGCTATTAAATACCAATAGTAAATAGAAAGGGTTGAAGCTAGTTCTAGCTGAAGCCAAAATGATTTGAAATCACAGCATGACCTATTTTTACTATAATGAGCATAAAACATAGTTGGGTTATGATGGAGTAAAGAGAACAAGTAAGGACAAAAGAGAATTTCTTAAAGAGCAGACTTGAGGAATGAAAACCAAGCTCTAAACAGAAAGAGGCACTCTGTTAAGGTGCATAGGCCTGCAGTTTGATCTGGCATAATTTTCATGGATGCTTTTGAATTTTTAAGTATTTAAAACAGTATTTTAAATGAAAGTATCAATATAGCTTGAGTAATTTTCCCTTATTAAAAAAAAACAATTATCTAAGCTGTAGTATTTTTATATATATATATCACTAAAGGGAAAATGTAAAATATATTTTATAATCATGTTTCAAACCCTAAATAAAAGTCAGTAAAATAGATTTTAGATATGAGAAAAAAAATACCTTGACAGTGTCCTTTTAATGTGATTATTTGCCTTAATGATCTAAATGAGGATGAAAAACAGATGCCAGAAAGAAACATAGTCAGGGAAGAAGAAATAGTGAAGGAAATCAGGTTGATTAGGATTTAATAAAAAATTAAGAAATGTGCAACCCTAAGGACTGCCAAAAATAGTCTGTCAAACATCAAACCCTCTGAAAGCCATTATGCTTTTGAGCTCATTATGGAGAGGGGCGATTATTCACTTTAGAAAACATATTACAGTTTAACTTATCACAGAGTAATAACAACCATAATTCAGTTTAAGTCTCTGAAGAACCCGGAAATGTGTGTACAAGCAGAATAGAGACCACATACATAGGTGTGGCCTATGGTCTAGTAAGGAGGATTAGTTAGTTTTTTCAAGATGAAATCTGTCATTCCTACGAAAAAAGGAAAAGAAGAAAAAGTTTAACTTTCTAGAAAAGAAATCCATGCTATAAATTCTAATTCTAGTAAACATCACTATTTTCATTTTATTTTCCTCCTTTATATTTTATTTATGAGTCAATTTTTGGCCTTTATGGGGAACACATTTATGATGATAGCTTTTACCCTCAAGAGAAAATGGCCAGTTTCTAGCAGTTCCTATCTTCATCACTGGAAGTAATGATGAAGCTCCCACTAAGTAAAAAAGGCTTTGCACCAGCTTCCTACCATAAGCTACTTAGAAACATTCCTATAAGGTTAAAGCACCAAATATGTGACTAAATAATAATAAAAAAACGTTGGCAATAAATAAAAAAAACAATGGCAAGATGTTTGGACCCATGTGTAACAAATGTTTGAAAATAAGCCATATCCAGGTTTAAGAATAGCAAGTGATTCAACTGGCATATCTACACAGCACATAAATAGATGGTCCAGTAGACATTTTAGCTACATAGCTTTAGAATTATTTAAATTTGACTCTCGGAGTTGAAACTTAAAAGGTTCCAGAAATGTGGCTTCCAAAATATGAAGAATAAGATTGTTGGCAACGCAGGGCAAAGGTCTCTGCCTGTTAGAGAATGACAGATCACCCTTCTCCAAGCTTGTTGTGAAAGGCTAGGTTCATTTGAACAAACCAGTTTCATCCAAGTCTGGGCAGAGGGAGTCTGCTAAGAATAAAAACAAACGGAAAAAGCTATCTTTGCTGTCAGGTTACAATGTATACTGTCCCAAAATAAATCCTCTTCATTGAAACAAGCATTATAGGAGTATTTACACAATTGTCCTTTATTCATATTAAGATTTATTGGTTAAAATAAATGATAAACAAAAGCTTTCATCTCAAATTTTGCCAGCGGGAAGAAAAACAAAAGGAAGCGTTCTTTTAGAATGTTATTTGAAATATTTGCTGAATGCATGCCTCATTAAAAATGTAGAAATATATGCATAGGCATGACTAGAGAGAAGACAAACAGGAATAATCTAACTGAGGTTTTCTTTCACATATTACTAATGGTGATATTACAGGTGAATTTTTTCTTTCCATTGCTTTTTAAAATTTCTTACAGCAAATATGTTATCTTTATAATGTTAACCCAACTCTGACTTCTTGACATTTTTGTTTAAGAAATACAACTTTCCCTGCTTAACTGGCTCTGATACACAAGCCAGACAGACTTTGAGGAGCTGACAGAGGCCCAGGCGTCACTGACATACCTTGCTGCATGGAGCGAACCAGTAAATGAGAGCCAGGAAGGGCAGTCCCACGGCAACGGCGAGGACCACGAGGAACTTGACTGCCATGGTCTGCTGCCGCAGGCCGGAAAGGTTCTCATACCATATGGAGAGGAGCTGCTGTTGGCAGTTTGGATGGGCTACAAACTAGCAGGGGGTAACAAACATTTAACAGCTTGATTAAAGAAGGAGTCAGCATAAGCTTTTTTCTTGTGTTCTAATATTAGGTTCTATCCCTTCCCATGAAAAATATTGTTAGAATTAAAGAACAAATGTAAAATATGTAGGGGACAGGTATCAAGCAACGTGGCAGGAGGTTCTAATATAGTTTACATAAATTCAAGGATTCAAATTTATCAAACTTTTCCTTTACGACTAATGGACTGTCAAAGCATAGACAAATTTTGAAAATTTAGTGTTATAAAGAAGCTTCATCAATATTTTATAAAAGGACTTCTATGATTATGCACTTTTTCTATTTAGAAGGAATGATATAAAGATCCTGCTAGTTTAGATGTCTAAATACTTTTTTTAAAAAAAAGTATACCACCTTTTCTGCACTGACCTAAAGTGCTAAATGTATTTTATACTAGATTCCCATTTGCATATGGTCTTTTTATGGACTGCCTGTTCTATTCTATCTATATATTCCTGTGCCATAAGCTCTTTCAAATCAGAAAACTATATAATTAAATTTCAGAATTTTTACTTTCTACTTTTCAGAATATTTTCATTCTCACATAGTTAATTTTTACAGGTGAATGCTACATATGACAGAGAGCATTATTTAATATACAAAAAGCAACAATCCAAAATAACAATTGCTAAAGAATATTAAAAGGTTAGACAAAGGACAGATTATATAAAGGAACTAAAAATGTTTCCTAAGGATGGTTAACAAAGACAATTAAATCAAGATACAATGTTTGTCTTTGTAGAATGGTAAGGTTTAATGATACATGAGTGGAAGAAATAAGCTGTTCTATACATTGTTGATATGTGCACTTTTTTTGAGGGAAATTTATCAAATGTTTTGAAATAACAGAAGCTTAAAGAAAATAATGGACACCCTTAAACAGTAAATGGATTAAATGAACATAATGATATAAATTGGCACAGTGATATGTAGGCTTTGAAAAGGTTGAGTGGATGTTTACATACTGATATGTGAAGATGTCCAAGATAAATTTACGGAGAAAAATAGAATATTGACTATTCTCCATTAAGAAATAGGAAGACAGAAAGGGGTTATGTCTATACTGTTTGAAAGCCGATCATAAGTCTGTATATAAAATCCACCTTTAAAAACCATTTTTTTTTAAAGATATCTTACGTAACCTAAGAAAGCAGTCAAGAATAGGAGGCACTGCTTGAAGATGAGACTAAAAATATTCCACAAATAAAGACGCAGGAGATTCAAATGCACTAAAGAAGGAATTGAAGGCATTGTTCCGGAATTGGACTAAATTAATAAATGGAGATGTGTCTTAAATAATGATGTTCCCATCCTATAACAAATGCCTTGTAGTTTGAACACACAAAGCCATTTTTACATCATTTGTTAAGTAAAAGAAAGTGTTGATCATTGCAGAAACAAGTCTAGATTTTAAAGACCAGCTTTTAGTGTGGGTGAAATGTCTCACAACCAGGCACTTAGAATTTACTAGAGATCCTACCTAGAGCAATTAATTAGAAAAACGCAGCTTAACCTAATTATGCCAACCCTTCCTCTTGATTTCGCACCAATAAAAACTGAAATAACATAAAAGGGGCTTTGTGCCTGATCTTACTTTTTTTACGTCATACTTAATGGCAAGTTTTAAATGGCTGAGGTTAGGACGACCATGATCTCCACCACTGTGGCGTATTTCAACATCCCCATTCAGAATAGCTTCTACTTCTTCAGTATTTCTGCACAGATCAAGGAGTCCAACAACAAAATCTTTACACTGCATCGACAGTTTTTTGTAGTCATTCTAGGAAAGATAAAGCAAAGCAAAAAAAAAAAGTAGAAGTATCACATTTTACTATGTTACACTGTAGAATTTATCAGTGATTTGACTGTAGAGAAAACAAAAGCTCTATTTTTAGGTTAATAATTTTTTAGGTTTATAATTTTTTTAGGTTTATAAATTTTTTTATAATTTTAGGTTTATAATTTTTTATAATGCTTCAGTTGCTATTCTGTTGAGTGAGCTCTGAAATATATTATCACCGTAAAGATTGTCTTTATATCCTAGAAGAGGAAATTTGTCTAAAACACAACCAAAGTTGTCAAAAAGTACTGTACTACACCAAACTTATCTGCTGATTCGGGAGAAATAAAAAGTTAGCAAATCTTTCCATACCATGATCACACTTTCTTGCACACATCATATCTCCTATGTTTATAACTTCATCAGCTAGGCATATAACACATGCATTTGCTAGGTCTTTGGAAGACTTTGCATACTGTATTGATGTACTTGAGAAACACAGAACATTTGGAAAGGTTTCAAGAAAAGCAGACATACATCACTAATCTATTTACTAAATTGTTATTGAGGAACTTTATTTATCAAACATGGAATCAAAAGACAAGATCTAATATAAAGTCCACAAATTGAGATTCTTTGGATAAAAGGAAGTTTGATGAAAATGCTTTCATTATAAATTACCGCTGAGGACCTAATAGCATGTTGAGAGGATTTGGAGACTACAGATCATATTCAAACATCAAATACTCATTTTGAATTTACATACACCATCTATGTATATCTTCGTTCGGGTCTTTCTAAAATTTCCTTCCTCTTTATTCTCTTCCATGGAAATAAGGCCATTCATAACCCAATGTTAATAAAGAAAATCTATTAGCTAGAATTTGTTGCATTGCAAGTGGATCATAGAATCTCAGTTAATCTTCACAGTCAGCTTGATCACTTAGGTTATGTCCAAAGTGTGCAGCTACTAGGTGCCAAAATGAGGCTTTAAATTTAACCCTGTTTGGCTTCACTTAGCCTGTAAGCGTTTTGTCACCTTGTCTCTTTGTAGAATGCTTTTCTGTTTCAATCTATGAAGAGCTGCAAGGTAGGCCAGGTAACTAAGATTTCCATTTTGCACATCAAAAAACTAAGGTCCCTGAGGTCACAGCCTCCACGGCAGAGTTTACTCTTAAATCAGCTTTGCAGATTCAGAATTAGTTGTCTCCTCCATTTTGAAGTCATCAGTGTGTTATAGGATAGAAAGATTCCTTGCAGGGATCAAGAGAAAAAGATATTGGAGAAATATGAGAGGCGCTAGATGTGAGTCAATAAGTAATATTGGGTTGAGTCTATATGGAAAACAGTTTCATCCGGAGTATATGCAAAGCACCTACTTGGGCTCCTCCCTGTAAATCATGCCAAGTTTCACTTTGCTAACTGTAGGTTCAAACAGATCCTATAAAAGGAAATTCATAAACTATGTCACAACTGAGAATGACTCAAACTACTTTCAGCAGGTATCTGGTCAGATAGTATAAATAAGGTCACGAAGAAACAGCTCTATCCCTTTCATGAAATAGTCAGTTAAGGTTATGGGGAAGACCTGTGAGGTGTGGAAGCACATATGTTGTCCATGCCCACTATTCCATATTCTAGTGGTTAGGAGCTTGGGCTTTTAAAGTTAGATGTGTGCTACATGCATGCTAAGTTACTTCAGTCATGTCCGACTCTTTGGGACCCTATGGACTGTAGTCTGCCAGGCTCCTCTGTCCATAGGGATTCTCCAGGCAAGAATACTGAAGTGGATTGCCATACCCTCCACCATGGGATCTTCCTGACCCAGGGATCAAACCTGCATCCCTTATATCTCCTACATTGGCAGGCAGGTTCTTTAACCACTAGCGCCACCTGGGAAGCCCAAGGTTAGATATACTCATAATCAAATCCCAGCTCTTCCATTTTTTAGCCATGTGACCTAAGGTAACTTAAAATCAATCTATGAGGTAGGTGCTATTATTATTCTCATTTTACAGATAAAAAAACAAACAAACAAGGCTTAGATTAGTTGTGCTAAAGAAATCACACCTGCAAAGTGCATATCAAGCACTTGATAAAACATAATTATTGTATTATATCATCAAAGGCAAGACCTAAAAACAAGCTGTTTCTTGACATTAGTAAGAACCCATGGAGTTATGACAAAATTTAATATACCTGGTCTCTCTTGTCTGTAGCACTCAATTCTAGATGTATCCTTAGTCCTTACAGAGACAAAAATGTAAGATTCAAAACCAATGCTCTCTAGAATTCCAATAAGGCTCATGTGAAACTAGGTATTTCAAAGGAGGTTATGACACTTCAAATATGGGGTAATACTTTTTCAGTAGAAATCATATGGGTTGATCAAGTACAGGCATTCTTTGCTGTTCAATATCTTAAAAATTGTTCCCAATTCATTGCTAATTCACAAGATATATTCCAAGCAAAAACCCATTTAAAAAAAAAAAAAAAGAGTAAGACTGCTTTTAGAAATGTATGTTTTTTTTCACCTTGGGAATCAATTTACAAATGTTTTCATATTTATGTTCTCTCACACTGAAATGTAAACTCACTTAAAGTGAGATATTGGCAGTAGTTCATCAGCCAGACTTAACACTGTGATTTCAGTTTTTTGAAAGAAAAAGTGAAGCTGGCAGTTGATTTAATTCTGCCTTTGGCTCACACATTCACAACATGCATTAATAAATTAAAAGTGGGTGCTTGCCTACTAACCTTTGACTTATAAAGAGATGACCGACAGTGGGTTAATAGAACATAAAGATTATAAAACATAAAAAGACCCTGATACAATTATCCTTTCAAAGGGTCATTTTAGTTGGATTTTTATATAGTAGAAGATATGGTGTGTAATTTTAATGCATAATTCCATATAAAGAAAAGTCTGCTTTATAGGAGTTAAAGGGGTGAGGAAAATGCATGTCTTAATTATCATGAATCAACCCTAATTAATTAAACACTAATTAAGTGAGTTTTGGATAAGGGCAGACCTGGATTTCAAGTTAGGTACAGTCACTTACTAGGTGCATGAGTTGGGAGAATTACTTAAGCCCTTACAGCCTCAAAATTCTTATTTGTAAAGTGGCGATAATATAAGGTTCTTCTAGGGTTGCTGTGAAGGTTATACAAGATAACAAATGCTGACTTCCTGGCTCAGGGATGGGTTGAATCAATGGTAATTATTATTGTTGTTTTCATCATTTCGTAAATACCCAAGTCATCTCAGTACTTTGACACAAAATTGCACTAAAAAATATAAAACCATGATGAAATTCCTAGTGATAAAAGATATTTTCACATACTAAGTCATTCTGGCTTATACACGAGTTAACTTAAATTTAAGCTAACTAAAATAGCCTGTTTGTGGCCTGTCAAACATACACTGTACGTCTGCTTTAATTATTAAGAAAAGGGCACACTGTCCAGAAGTAAGGAATGTCCATGTTAAAAATAAGAATTAAAAGCCTCCCTTCCTGGGAAGCCAATACTGGTCCTCCTTTTTGATAAGATTCCTTCCCCAGGTGCCAAGGCCATACTGACTGACTGTGTACCTGCTGACCTGTGTTTTGAAACCTTGAAGGAACGTATCCCTGACTTGCTAATGTTCTTTATTCTGACAAGTTACAACACTGTGCTAAAAACCGTGCTTTTCCAGATCAGTTCCTCAGAATTATATGAGAGGCTGTCTTCCAGGCTTCAGTTTGGCTCAAATAAAACTCTTTTCTAAGCCTATTGTAGATTGTTTATTGATTATTTTCATCAACATTGAGTATCACTTGAATGTACTGAAAATAAAACAATTATTCATTCATTTATTATTTCAACAAATGTTCTACAAATATTCAGCAGCTAGTGCTGTGATAGATACCACATTCTATCTCAGATGGAATTTTTAAAATGAGATTGCATTCTTGAAGAATAAAGAAAGTATAGACTATCATTATCCAGCTAGTGGCTGAATTAACCAACCATGCTCTTGGGACCACAAGCAACTCTAGGGCTTTCCTGCTCTTCAGAATAATTGTCACTAAATGGCACAGTGATCACTGACCTGTCACAGCTGATGTGCAGCAGAGTAACAAGCATTTATACAGCACCTGCAACTCAGGGTTGTGAGGGACATGAAAGGTAATCAGATACTGCTCTAAAGAAAAGGTAACAAGAGGTGAGATACAATTTCAGACAAGAATTGAAGACAGACATTTTCCTAGATATGTCACATGCTACTCACTTCTATGCTGATTGTTGCCATAGCAGCAGCTACTTATTTAACTTAATACAGTGTTTGATTACAGTTTTTATTCTTCCTTCAACATAGAAATTCTCAGGTTCAGCTGAAGCAATGAAACATAAAGAGCAGCAATGAAGGTAAACAGGTACTTCAGGGGCTGAGGGCTCTCAGGTTACAAACCGCTGCACTTAACTTCCCTTCCTAACTATTGACTGACCTTAGATCTAAAATTTTGCCAGAATGGATTTTCTCTGCCCATCTATTTAAACTGATAGGAAAGTCAAAGGAAAGAACAGACTCATATACTTTACTGCATTTGTTCATGTATCTGCCTCTGTTCAGTAGACTGTGGTTCACAAAAAAACTGTGGACAATTCTGAAAGAGATAGGAATACCAGACCACCTGATCTGCCTCCTGAGAAACCTGTATGCAGGTCAAGAAACAACAGTTAGAACTGGACATGGAACAGTGGACCAGTTCAAATTGAGAAAGGAATACCACAAGGCTGTATATTGTCACCCTGCTTATGTAACATATGCAGAACACATCATGTGAAATGCTGGGCTGGATGAAGCACAAGCTGGAATCAAGATTGTCGGGAGAAATATCAATAACCTCAGATATGCAGATGACACCACCCTTATGGCAGAAAGTGAAGAGGAACTAAAGAGCCTCCTGATGAAGGTGACAGAGGAGAGTGAATAAACTGGCTTAAAACTCAGTATTCAGAAAACAAAGATCATGGCATCCAGTACCATCATTTCATGGCAAACAGATGGGGAAAAAATGGAATCAGTGACAGATTTTATTTTCTTGGGCTCCAAAATCACTGTGGACAGTGACTGAAGCCATGAAATTAAAAGAGGCGTGGTCCTTGGAAGGAAAGTTATGATGAACTTAGTGAAACTCACTCACTCATGTCTGACTTTTTGAGACCCCATGGACTATACAGTTCATGGAATTACTCAGGCCAGAATACTGGAGTGGGTAGCCTATCCCTTCTCCAGTGGATCTTCCTGACCGAGGAGTCGAACCGGGGTCTCCTGCATCACAGGCGGATTCTTTACTAACTGAGCTATCAATAGCATATTAGAAAGCAGAGACATTACTTTGCTGACAAAGGTCTGTCTAGCCAAAGCTATGGTTTTTCCAATAGTCATGTATGGATGTGAGAGTCGGACCATAAAGAAGCCTGAGAACTGCAGAATTGATGCTTTTGAACTGTGGTGTTGGAGAAGACTCTTGAGAATCCCTTGGACTGCAAGGAGATCAAACCAGTCAATCCCAAAGGAGATCAACCCTGAATATTCACTGGAAGGACTGATGCTGAAGCTGAAGCTGTAATACTTTGGCCACCTGACGCAAAGAGCTGACTCACTGGAAAAGACCCTGATGCTGAGAAAGATTGAGGCCAGGAGGAGAAGGGGGCGACAGAGGATGAGATAATTAGATGGCATCACCAATTCAATGGATACGAGTTTTATAAAACTCCAGGAGATTGTGAAGGACAGGGAAGTCTGGCGTGCTGCAGTCCATGGGATTACAAAGAGTTGGACACAACTGAGCAACTGAAGAACAACAATCCTGCAGGGCTTCCCAGGGGGTGCTAGTGGTAGAGAACTGGGCTGCCAGTGCAGGAGACCCTGGGTTTAGAAGATCCCCTGGAGGAGGGTGTGGCAACCCACTCTGGTATTCTTGCCTGGAGAATCCCATGGACTGAAGAGCCTCAGTCCACAGGGCCACAAAGAGTCAGGCAGGACTGAGCACAAGACAGTCCTTCAGAACACAGACTGTATCTTACTCATCTATGAACTCTCACATCCTAGCACAGTGTGTGGCACCTGGCAGATAATAACACTTTTGTTGAGTGATAGAAAGGAACATCTGAGCTACGGGAAGCCCCAAAGTGGAAGTTTTAAGTCGCTCAGTTGTGTCCAGCTGTTTGGGACCCCATGGACTGTAGCCTACCAGGCTCCTCTGTCCATGGAACTCTCCAGGCAAGAATACTGGAGTGGGTAGCCATTCCGTTCTCCAGGGGATCTTCCTGACCCAGGTATTGAACCTGGGTCTCCTGCATTGCAGGTAGATTCATGACCATATGGAAAACTTAAAAGCTGCTATATCATAAAGTTAAATTGTAAATCATAGATTAATTCATTAAGCTTGACAATGGTCCATTTCCTCCCTCCCCTTTGGCCTGGACCCTTGTCCTGTGCCTCTGTAGACTATTTTGCATGCAAGCAACACCTCTGTCACACTACTAAGGTATGATGACAGTCACGCTTCCTTTCTTCTAACAAAAACTACTTTTCAACTTGGTCTGTTTCTTAGAAGGTTATTTCTTTTTCAAACAATGCCAGGCATTTTTGAACATTTTGAATGCCAGAACACAGCAACAGTTTAAAAGCAAACACAGTAGTGTCTTCCCTTTTGTCTAAGTCAATGGCAGAGGCGTCAGGAGAGCCAAGTGCCTGTTTAGATACACACCCCCAGGAAGACATGCAGGATTTGGTGAAGCTTCAGAAAATCTATTTATCCAGAATGACAGGGAAGAGGGAAATCCCTGACATTTATAGAGACGGTAATTTTAGGGTAATTAAAGGAAACGTTGTTACCACAAACAATCTAAAATGTAAATAGGCTTAAAAAGTGTTCAGAGACATAGGTCATGGGTACATTCTGAGATAGTAAAAGGAAGTTCAAAATTTGGAAGGATGCATTGCTAAAAAATTGGTACTGATCCTTTTGTCTTTATGATGATTCTTAATCTTGAGTCAAGGAGAGAAGGGAGACGTTAATACTCTCCTTTCTCAGTATCAAAAACAGTCAAAATTCTGAGGGTATACTGCCAAAATTAGGCTTGCTGCTGCTGCTGCTGCTAAGTCGCTTCAGTTGTGTCCGACTCTGTGCGACCCCACAGACTGTAGCCAATCAGGCTCCTCCGTCCATGGGATTTTTCAGGCAAGAGTACTGGAGTGGGGTGCCATTGCCTTCTCCTAAAAAATCAGGCTTAGCCCAAGTTTAACTTAAGGTGGCTGAGGTCTCTTTCTACCACAGCAAAAAGTTATTGATAAAAATTCGGTATATAAAGCTTGAACTTGAATGGGTGAAACTTTTAAATCTGGCTTCTCCTGCATCCACTGTGAAGACCTGTAATCTCTCAGGTCTGCTGGTTTTCTTCTGTTCCTGAGGTTCCATCTAACTGAGATCTCTCTGCTCTGTGCTGGCCGTCCCCTCTGCAGACGTCCGTCTTCAGACCGGATGATGCAGTCTACTATGTTTAGGAGAGTCAAAGGGCAAGACTCCAGTTGCCTGAGGAGCTCGGTTGCACCTCCTCTGTCCTCTTTTGTTAAACGACTATGGGTTAATACAGAAAAGGAGAATTGAGGAGGAGCTCAGGGAAGCTGTATATCGGAGTTTACAATCTTTGTGATCGTTCTCATCTCTACCTCTCATAAAATAGATTAGTTGCCTTCAAACAGAGAAATACGAACACTTTTCAAGGGGCCAGAGAGCACTGATAGTTTTAAGAGAAATAATTTCTAGATCCTCAACTTTCCTGTAACTAATTTTCTTGAGAACAGATCATTTTTCCCTTTACAAAAGATTCTCCACTCTCACTCACCCCTGCAGCAAACAATGGAAATTCCCCTTTAATAATTAATCCAGGTACCACAGACCCTGAGGGGTTTCCTGTATTTCCTTTCCTCAATACATATTTCCAATGAAGATGAAGCTTAATGAGAGGAATATAACATGCCCGTTCATGTTGGGATATTCTGAATTTAGATGAATTTTAATGTACTTTGCCTCTTCATTCTTCAACAGCTGTCAAAGAATGCATCCTTCTTAAATGAGAAGACAATAAAGAAGACATCAATAGGGAATACTGAATACAAACTTCACTACTTCATGTTATTTAAATTAAGTGATTATTTTAAATTGTTCTTTTTAAAAAATTTATTGGAGTATAGTTGATTTACAATGTTAGTTTCAGGTGTCCAGCAAAGGGAATCAATTATACATATACATAAACCTACTTGTTTTAGATTCTATAGGCCATTACAGAGTATTGAGTAGAGTTCCCTTTGGTACACAGTAGGTTCTTATTAGTTATCTATTTTATATATAGTGGTGTGTATATGTCAATCCCAATTTCCCAATTTATCCCTTTCACTCTGGAAACCGTAAGTTTATTTTCTACCTCTGTGACTCTGCTTCTGTTTTGTAAACAAGTTTATTTTACCCTTATTTAAAACCATTCTTAGTACTCATCTTTTGGATGTATCATTAACTTAAAAGAAAGACATCACAAATGTGCAAGGCAGAAAAGCTTAGTCAGGATGAGTCTTTGTACTGTGACCTGGAATGGTTTCCAGGACTCAAAATTTTCATAGGCTATTGGCTAAAGCACAGGATAAAACTTTTATGTGATTTGTTTCAGATCAGTGTGGGTAATTCATTAAGGCAGTTATCATATCATATCAAGAAGTATTTATCCCAAATATAGTCTATATCTTTTAATTCTATTCCATAAAATCATTAGTAATTTACATATTCCATTAACAAAAACTAAAACAATATGCTGGCTGACAAATCAAGTTATTTTAACAGGTTATAAGTTTTTCTTTCATTAAATACATAACAAAAGTATGGACATGACTTGTTCCGTTAAAATTCATTTCCAATAAGAAATGTGTCATATATTTAAAATTTATTTTTCAGAATTTGTATATGTTATTTTGAACAATTATGTTCAATTTATGTAGTTTTGATCAAATATACTGCTAATAAATATAATGGTAAGTATTTCCAGACTATTTTAAATACCTAGCGCCTGATGATAACAGAAAGTAAAACAAATTCTAAAATTTCTTATAAACATACACATTACATATGTGTTATGTGATATATATCATACATGTAATATATATATATATATAATAGGTGATCTATAAAGGACTTTACAATAAAAAGCTATTACATTAGAAATCACATTTGTGGAGGAAAATGGACTAGAATACAAGTTTAATGAGAAAAGGAAAGATGTAACTGTTATGAATATTAAAGAGGAGGTTGTTTGCTTATTTTTAAAATAGGTGATGGTGCGTACAAAATCATAGCACTTAAAGGCCCCTAGATACATCTGAGGCAGCCGTTTAAGATATCTGTTTTTAAATGTTAATATTTAGGCCATGCAGAAATTATACCTTTTAAAATTATTGAAACTTAAAAGTAAATAAATTTAGATGCCAACTTTAAAATGTACTCATGAGCACAGAATTTTTCAAATGTTTTTCAGGTGAAAAGGAAGCAAAAGAATTTGAAGACCATGAGCAGAGAGCATTGCCTGTTGCCAGTACAATATTTCAGGTCCCTGTGAGGTATCTCAGATCCTGCAGTCTTTGGTCCCTGAGACTCTAAGAGGCTTGACTACTAAGACCGGAAAAATGCATGTTGGGGTGTTGCTGTATCAAAATTAGAAATGATTTTTAAATTTTCCCTCATGTTTAAATTATTATTTTTTAACATGATCATGTAAGGTGACCTTTGAACAAAGCAGAGGTAAGGAGAAGCGATACTCTATTGAGTCCAAGCTCTGCATATAACTCTCCAGAGGGCCCTTGGTATCCACTGTTCCACATCCACGGATTCAACCATCCCGGGCTTGTGTAGTGTACTGTAGTGCATATTTAGTGAAAATAATCCACATGTAAGTGAACCCATATACTTCAAACTCATGTTGTTCAAGGGTTAACTATATTCTTTAAAAATAAGAAAAGAGAAGTTATTCTTGAAAGATAGAGCAGCAGATTTAGCAAATCTCACCAGAGACAGCAAGCCCTTTTGGGTCCCATCCTGTTGTAAACTGAGGCTGGGCTGCTGGAGTAGCTTTAGCGCCATACCACTGTTCATGGTAGGACGATATGCTTTCCCTGAGTTGACACACAAGAGTCATGCCAGCTCATCTCACATGAGGCTGTTCTTGCCTCTATGGGCCAACCGAGGTCTGGAAAATAAACAACTGTTCTAGAGCATCCAGTCTGGTGAGAAAGAAAACATTATGCTTTCTTGTTTTGTATTTGCCAAAGGCTTTTAAAAACAGCCAAGAACTGGCCTTTCTCCTTGTGTAATACAAGGACTTTGGGAGTCAAATTTCTAATTAGAAAAGCTGTTGAATTATCAAGTTCTAGGACATACTTTTAAAAACATTTTTAAAACTGCTACCCTCTTTTAATAGTAAACTTTAATCCTTGAGGATGATTTTTTAAAGATGTTAGGAATAACAAACTATTAAAGAGAGAGTTATCTTTTCTTTGCATTAACCCTTCACGGAGGCAGGTCATTAAGCAAAGGGTGAGCCTGATTAGAGACTAAAGTTGTAGACCTACACAGAGAAAGCAGGGATGGAGGGAAAGTACCTGATTCATATACCTCACACCTAGGTGTGCAGAAACAGTGTGCAATGAACAAATAAAGGAATATCCGTATCCCTAGTTTATCATAAACCTAAAGCGGCCTTCACATTATGCAATGCATTTAGGGACAATGAAAAATTCACATTATGATTAGATGTGATTCTTTTACCTGTGGCCCACCAGCCCGCCCCTCACTGCACAAGGTCATGTCTTATAGTTACTTCACACAGGTCTTTGCTCTCCTATTATATTACAAGTTAATTGAGGGTAGGGTTACTGACTGAACTGTCTTTCTGCTGTGCAATATCTCCATCCTCATTCTTGACTCTTCCCAGTACAATATTTGCTACAACCATGGGCTCAGAAGATGTAAGCAAGTAAATGAATGAATGAATGAATGAATGAATAAAGACTGGTTTAGAGTATCGTGTAAACAAAGATACAGTTACAGAAACAGAAATGTTGAAACCTAAGCAGTAAAGTTTCCCAAAAATTAAATATAAATTCTAAGATCATATTAATCAGATTTCGAAGATAGCATAGTTCCCTGCATCCCTGAGTCCTGGGAGCAAAGTGAGAAGTAGGAAAGAATGAGACATTGTTGGAAGAGATTATCTGCTTGTCCTGCATCCTCAGCTGCCAGGTATATAGAGGAAAAGCAGCATCCTCCATGCTGGGGGCCATCGGAAGGCTTCAGTCACCAGTGACCTGCCCTCCTCACCTGGACAGATAGGACCCGGGGAGACATATGCTATGTTGGGGTTTGCAGTGTTCCTTCAGTGACAGAGGCACCAAGAAACTGCACAGGAGAGACCCCAAGGTACGGAATAGGGAGACATGCTTTCTCACAGCATACAGAATAGAGAAAATGAAACCAGTATTTATCTTTGAGTCGGACACGACTGAGCGACTTCACTTTCACTTTGCCCTTTCATGCATTGGAGAAGGAAATGGCAACCCACTCCGGTATTCTTGCCTGGAGAATCCCAGGGACAGCGGAGCCTGATGGGCTGCCGTCTATGGGGTCGCACAGAGTCGGACACGACTGAAGCGACTTAGCAGCAGCAGCAGCAGCAATACTGTATTTGATGAATCAGACCTGATTCCAAGCAGTGTATAGCTGAGTAAAGAAGAAAAGCCCACCCTAAATAGTAAGATGCAGTGGAACATGATGAGCACTATAAGAGAGGTCAGATAACCTGTGCAGGAAGTTTAAAGGTGCACGTGTATGAGTGTGTGACCTCGGACTAGGAATCTGAACTTTCACCCTCTCCAAATGCGGCACAAACCACGCAGACAATGGCCAGGTCGGACACAGTGTCTCCCCACTTAGCTCTCGTTTAGAGATTGCTCAGAGTTCCCTTGAGGCAGGGACAGAGACACAGACACAGAGAAAGGACATGTGTACTCAGGACGGGAAGGGAAGCGTGGGATGAATCGAGAGCAGCACTGATGCATATGCACTACCTTGTGTAATGTCAGATGTAAAACAGGTAGCTAGCAGGGTCTCATCAGAGCACAGCGGGCCCATCTTGGTGCTCTGTGATGACCTGGAGGGATGCGATCAAGGGGATGGAGGGAGATTCAAAGGGGAGGGGATTTATGTATGTATATGGCCGATGCACTTTGTTGTATAGCAGAAATGAATACAACGTTATAGCAATTATATTTGACTACTTCTCCCGTATCTACAAGCTTTTGTTTTGGCTGTTACCTTGGCCTAAAATATCTTATCCTTCATTATCTGCCTTCAAATATGCTACTTTATTCTGCCATATGCAGCTGAAATACCATTTTACACATAACTTCTCCGACATCTAATCTGAATTAAATTCTGCTTTCTCTGAACTGCTACAGCACACTGCTTATAGCCCTGTCTAGTAGTTTCGTTTCTTTATGCCATATGTATGCATGCATGCATCTGTCTCTCAAGTCAAACTATGACTTCCTTTATCTTACTCATCTTTCTGACCTCAACAGTAGCTACCACCATGATCTGAATATAGAAGCAGTGTTTCACAGGAGACAGAAGCTGGGCTTTAGAGTCTGCATCCCTGGGTTCTGATCCCTGCTCTGTCATTTCACCAGCTGTGGATCTTGGGCCTTACTTAACCTTTCTATACCTTCATTTCTGCATCTGAAAAGGAACTAAGATCTTCCCAAGGTTGTAATAAGTATCAGCCATAATAAATGTAAAGTGTCTAGTTTATAGTAGATCATCTCCAAATGGTAGTAACCACAACTTTTACTGTACATAATAAAGAACTTGTTGAATCAAATAGATAAAATTGCCTACTATCTCTGATACCTAACAGAGTGTGATTACATAGTGGAAGCTTATAAATTCACCTTGACTTCGACTTGTTAAAAACCTACCTTGAACTCTTTCTCTATGTTGGCCAGCACTGCCAGCTCATTGCTAAGCTCTAAAGCTGTCATGACTGGATCTTCGCTAGACAATGACAGGTAAGCTGGGCTCGCCAGGCCTTTGTAGGCATTAATTCTAGATCTGGAGTGGCTGAAGGAGTCATGCTTCTGTTTCTGGTTGCATTCACTGCACTTGCAGAAATAGTCATGAGGCCGTTCGATCCGAGCACCCTTCCTCAGGAGCGTGTGCACAATTTCATATTCCTGGCAGTGGGCAGCCAGAATGATCGGGGTCACGTCATGGGAGAACCGTGTCCCATCTTCATCATATGCATAAAAATCATCCTGCTGGAGTTCAGACTGACTGGGGCTGGTTGCTAACCGCTTGCCTTCAGCAAAAGCTGGGTGACTGAGAATGGCTTCCACAATCCGAACATAACCTTTACTAATAGCTAAAAGCA
Organism: Giraffa tippelskirchi; assembly: GCF_054371585.1. Lineage (NCBI taxonomy): Eukaryota > Metazoa > Chordata > Mammalia > Artiodactyla > Giraffidae > Giraffa > Giraffa tippelskirchi. The sequence goes on along the minus strand of NC_137285.1, from coordinate 84,840,767 downwards.
AGGCATCCCCAACACGAGAGAGATTTTCTTTCTTGAGAAGAAGTTCTGTAATTTCTAGATGCTCATTAGCCACTGCCAGCTGCAGGGCATTCTGGCCCATGTAATCCACACAGTTAACGTTGAGTGAGAGGCATTCTTCCAACATCTTCCTTACCACTGGGATGTTGCCATACTCAGCTGCATCTAAAAAGCGCTCCTCCTCAATAGATAGGCTTGTTGAGTGGTCATTAAACATGTAAGCCGGTCCTCGGTTACCTAACCGTCTCCCCTTCTCACGGGGAACTGTCTGCCGCCGGTGGGCCAGTCTATTGTCGGTGCCCCGGCTGTAAGAAAATAGAAAGATTGTGAACAAATTATATTAAGAGCATTTTAGTGTGTCAGATGACCTGCCATTGATCTAATGCAGTCCTCAAGTGTATTAGATGTTGTCCCATCATCTCTAGACCAACTATAATACAAATGAAGACACATTTATTTGTTAATGGATTCCAAGGATTTCTCTTTTTAGAAAGTCAAGCACTTTGCAGATTTTAACATTTTAATTTGGGTGGAGGTTCAAGCAGTTCCCATAATCTATCTCTCTGTGCTGTGCACATACAGATTAATATGTGTTTTTCATTTACAGGTGGTATAGATAAAGAACTACCAAAATGTTGCCGTTATGACATAGTGTGTGAAAATACAAAAAATAAGTAGGAAAATAACAAATCCACTCAGGTCAACAAATATTTATTGAGTCCCTCCTATGCAAGGGTCAGACATTATATAAGGTCTGGAAAAAGCAATGGTGAAAACAAAATAAAGGAAGTTTCTGTCCTTATAAATCTTATAGTCCAAAGGGAGAAATGGGCAATTAGTGTCTTACCTTGTTATTAGCTGTTTAATTGTCATGATAAACCTACCGCAGGGGCATCTAGTTTACCTTCCTAGAGAAAGCGATGTGCTGAAAATGGAAGGATAGAAGTCAAGTGTGACAGTGTATTTGGGGAGAGTGGGACAACGTCAGGTACAGCTAGGGAGCTTTCTCCAGCACAGGCATCAATGAAATGCCACAGTGAGGGTTTCATTGGCAGGAAAAATAAATGGGTTGGACTCTGCTAGGCATCATTCGAAAAATCATTGGAAACCTGAAAAGCTGTGATCCAAGTGTTAAGTGGGAAGGATCAAAAGGGTGGCCAGCCTTCAATGTTGGCTTCCACTCTGTGATCAGAAAAAGTGATTCTCCCTCTGAAGGAAATGCTACAACGGGGATTTTTTTTTTCCCTCTAGTGATTCACAGCTTCATGTCGTAAAAGGTCTTTTTGAGCTTGAAGCTGTGTCACTGTCACTAACTGGAAACCCAATCAGGACAAGTTCCTGCAGAATATGAAAGAGCCAGGTTATGGGGGAGTATGAAATGAAGAAAAGTGTGACTGATGTTTGATGTCATAGATCTTTATAAATGTTCCAAAAGTCATCCTCCTTCAAAGACTCACAAACTTCCCTGTATGAGGAGAATTTAAAGAGACCCAAAGACCCCAGAAGCCATCTTCCCCTTCTATGGGGCCAGGCCTAGAGAGGCTAACTTTCTTTCCAAACTAACCGTTGTCCATCTTGATACCAAAGCTCCAGGCAATGTTGACCATAGCAGTATGATGCCCAAAGGAGTTAGCAAAATGTCTGCAACTCAGAAATAAGTTGTGTCTCTCCAAGGAGCTTGAAGAATGTTCTGCCATAGTCACAAAATTTTTTCAGAAATTTTTGTTCAACAGTGTAACCATTCACGGCCTCTTCAAAACTAACCAAGCTGTTTTACTGAAAAAATAGCTATGTTAAATTTTTTAAAATGATGTCGAGGCCATAGCCAAACATGCTATGATACTAGTAATCTTTTAAAATTTTTAATTGGAGGATAATTGCTTTACAATATTGCATTGGTTTCTGCCATGCAATACCATGAATCAGCCAAAGGTATACATATATCCCCTCCCTCTAGAGCCTCTCTCTCACCTCTCCATAATTTTTAAGGTAGATCTTTAAATAATGTATATATAGCTTTTATTAAGTACTACAACAAGGGAATTATTTATACATCTATTTTTCTTTCTATAGCTATTGTTTTGTTTCCAATTCCGTTTTAACCTGCATCCAAGTCATGCATGTGCATACTGAAAGACTTGAAAAGCTTGTTACAGAAAATAGCAGTCCCTTATTCTTCATTTTATCCACATTCTGATATTTAGAGGAAATACATTTCAACTATTTTAGTTGATTATTTTATAATTTAAATCCTTACATCCATATAACTTGGTAATATTGCTATTTCTTAATTTTCCAGATTTGGTACTACCTACAGACTTTCCATTGTGAAAGTTGAGTATTTAAGTCACTTTCACAATCTCCCACCCTATGTTCACACCCTTCACACACACACACACACACACACACCCCATGCTTTTTTGATGATGGCCATTCTGATGGCTTGAGGTGATATCTCACTGTAGTTTTGATTTGCATTTCTCTAATAATTAGTGATGCTGAGTATTTTTTCATGTATTTGTTGATCATCTGTATATCTTCTTTGGAGAAATGTCTATTAAGATCTTCTGCCCATTTTTTGATTGGGTTGTTTGTTTCTCTGATACTGAGTTACATGAGCTATTTGTATATTTTGGAGATTAATCCTTTGTCAGTTGCTTCATTTGCAAATATTTTCTCCCATTCTGAGGGTTGTCTTTTCATCTTGTTTATGGTTTCCTTTGCTATGCAAAAGCTTTTAAGTTTAATTAGGTCCTATTTGTTTATTTTTGTTTTTATTTTCATTACTCTAGAAGATGGGTCACAAAACAAAAAATCTTGCTTCAATTTTGGCCAGATGCTGTAAAACTCTTAGAAGAAAACATAAACAGAACACTCTTTGATATTTTTGATTCTTGTCTACAGGGTCTTTTGTTTCTGGAACTCCTTCTTTTTTGAATGTTGATAATTCTGGAATATCCTTTATTTTCTTCTTTTTTCTCTCCTATTTTCTAATTATTTATCTTTTTGTACAATACTCTGAGATATTTCTTCAACTTTAATATAGCTTTTGAAAATTTTCCTCTGCTATTACTTTTTTAGTTTGCAAGGACATCTTTTATTTTTCAAATTTAAAAAAGTAATACCTTTTTCTGCTTTTAAAAACACAATATCTTACCTAATTCTGGGGACATCAGTGATAAAGACTCTAACACTGATCAGAACACTTCAGAGAATTTATTCCTATTCCTTTTTTATGATTGTTTTTATATTTCTATCTTATGTTTGTTTTATACTTTATGTTAAAGTTTTGCCTCAAGTAACTAGTGATCCTTAGTTGATATTATTTTCAATTTTTAAAAAATAAATATTACTTCTAATGTCTTTTCAAAGAGAATGTAATTTTCTCTTTCAAGAATTAGCCAGAGTCTAATGCTGATTTTGGTAAAAGGTGATTCTTGAGTTAGAGGTGAATTTCTAGAAGAGTAGAATTATTTCTGAGTTAACAGGATGGAAGAAGTGGAAGAGACAAGAGGTCACCAAGATTTGTTGCATGAGCAACCATCCATCATCTTCCTTCTGAAATCCCCTCTTCCCTTTTTTCTGTCATTTTTCTGGCTTCTAATAACCTCTTTAGCCTTTCACTTCCTCTCTTGTCTTCTATATATATTACTTTCCATAGATTCTCTTGTAGATAGGAGAAAGCTCAAAAATCAGGGGGAGGGGAGACATCTCCTGAACATGATTAATATCCTGAGAAAGAAAAACTGTAAAATTAAAGGAGAAAAAAGCTAGGGTCAGGGGATTTATAGAAGTGAGATTAAATTACTGGGAGTGTAAGAAAGGTTTTTGTGTAACTAAAAAAAAAAAAAAAGACACAGAATTGACACAAAACAGTACCAAGTACCAAAAGGCCAAGAACCAAGCCTCTTTCTTGTTCTTTTTCTTCCATAAGATCAGCAGAAATAATTATTCCAATCTATTTTACAGAATTACTTCTAGGCTCAGTTGAGATTATGAATGTGGAAAGCACTTAAATAAGTTCTAATAAGATTGTTTGCTTTCCCACTTGACTTCCATGTGATATTTTAGGTTATCCCTGTAACTATCAAGAGTGCTTTAATCTACATAATCTGGGACCAAGTTGTCACCTAAGAGTACTTGAGATTTATTTATTTATTAAATTATTTATTTTAATTGGAGGATAATTGCAATATTCTGATGGTTTTTGCCATACATCAGCATGAATCAGCCACAGGTATATATGTGTCTCCCTCATCCTGAACCCCCTCCCACCTCCCTCCCCACCCCATCCCTCTGGGTTGCCCCAGAGCACCGGCTTTGGGTGCCCCACTTCATGCATCGAATTACACTGAGGTAGAATAAGCCTGAGTTGTGACACCTTTAATTCTAAATTTTTAAAATAACAATTTATGACTTTAATGTTATTAATTTGAATAATGGCAAGTTCTATCCTGGCAATCCACTAAGGATATATTCAATTTTCTTCTAAACTATTATGACTTTTATACCCATAACTTTCATCCTTTTGAAGAACAGCAAAGACATTTCCAGAGAAAATGTTTTCTTCAGTTTTAAAGCTTCTTCTGTCTCTATCACAAATTTTAATCATATGCAGTGACATAGATTTCAGATATGTTTTTATAAAAAGGCTTGGATCATCATCATTTCCTTAGCACTCTGCCACAGGAAAGCCAGATACAGAATGTTTATAGAGGCATTTAAGATTGTTTTAGGAAGATAACTCTGACAGGCAGAAAGAAGGCAGTAGTCCTCACATGGGTAGTGAGATAAAGGGAAAGCATTTGCATGTTGACAAAATGCATGATTTGCTGTCTCTTTGTCTTCCTCAATGGCTTCCCTGGTGGCTCAGCTGGTAAAGAATCCATCTACAATGCTGGAGACCTGGGTTCGATCCCTGGGTTGGGAAGATCCCCTGGAGAAGGGAAAGGCTACCCACTCCAGTATTCTGGTCTGGAGAATTACATGGACTGTATGGTCCATGGAGTCGCAAAGAGCTGGACAGACTGAGCAACTTTCACTTTCACTTTGTCTTCCTCAACTGCAGTCTAAAGTGAAAGTGAAGTTGTTCAGTCATGTCCAACCCTTTGCGACCCCATGGACTGTAGCCCACCAGGCTCCTCCGTCCACGGGATTCTCCAGGCAAGAATACTGGAGTGAGTTGCCATTTCCTTCTCCAGGGGATCTTCCCAACCCAGGGATCAAACCCAGGTCTCCCGCATTGCAGGCAGAGGCTTTAACCTCTGAGCCACCACTGCAGTCTAAAGAAGCAACAAAAGGCTCTATGTATAGCATTTCGTCACAAGTGGTGATGCTTACTCCTTAAGTGTCAAACACAAAATGTATAAACAGCTTTTTAAATGACAAATATTTGAAGCCTTTCAAGAAAGATACTAGACATTGCTAGATTATATTACCTCTCTGAGAATGGATTTTACAAGGCTATATTGTAGAACTGTATATTAATTGCAAATGTAACCTATAAAAACTGTCTACTAGAAATAGAAACAATAGCCCAAAGCTTTATGTTAACAAAAGAGACACTTTCATTCCACCTTAAGTGCACACTTTAAAAGTGGGTTCTTGTATTTAAGAAAAATACTTATTAAGATTTTTTTCTTCATCCTTTTAGCCATATTTAGCATGGTTGGATGTTTAGTAACCTACATTTTTGTGACCATATTTTTATAATTTGCTTTATCACAATACATAAATACCAGTTCTAGGAAATAGTATAAATAGTCACTGCCCCCATACTACTCAAATATTGATTAGGTCAAGAAAACAACCTTTTTTACATACCTCATTTTTATAATTATTTTTGTTGGCTAAATAGTGCCTGTTGCCCTAGATAGGGGGAGATGGAATTACCCATCTCTATTGAAAATGCCAGCAATGCAAATTAGTTTCTGAGTCAAATGGACAGTGTGTTTGAAGCCAGAACATGTGCAGTAATTTTCTACATCCTGTTCAAATATGATACACTTTTATCAAATGGAACTCCTCCTCTACAAACTAAGCTCCATATTAAGTGTCTAGCTTCACTTTTATTTTTTGCTTCAAAAATCCTTGAAATATTTAAATAAAGCACAATTCTACTAAAGCAGAAGTTCTGAAACCATAAATGGCATGTTAACTATTCTAGGCAGCATGGAAGAACCACAAGAGTAGACTTTTAGATTTCTCATAGGGAAGTGAAAATTAAACAATTCTAGGTTGTATATTTTATTATGTGCACAATTATCCACAGAAAAAATTAGATGTGGATAATTAGAGGTTAACAACCAGCACAAGTAGCCATTTTGCATACTACTTTAGGAGGATAAATGATAAAAGTAATTTTATTCTGATTTTGTAATGAGACTGTTTTACTCTTCTTAATCTCTAGCCACACACCTTCCTCTGGGGCTGAGGGGGCAATAAGGAACTCCAGTGGTTTTCCTTTCTCCCGTGAAAACAAGGACTATTTTGCCTTATTCAACACTGGATTCTCAGTGCTTAGCAGAAAGGCACACTGCAAACACTCCAGACATAACATCAAATGCATGAACCCCTCTTGTCATAGGAATAAAAATCAAAGCCTGTTTATTTGCTATTAAGCCAACAGCAAATCATTAGGATATACAACCCTACAAAAAACAAAAAGGAACACAACAGGAAGGTTGAATCATAATGTGCCCTGGAGTACATACAACAATTTGTATTCATTTCAAATAAGCAGCAAGTTCAGTAGGGAATGAAGAAAACTGAAAGGCATATTTTTGAAAGTGGCATCCTCGTGACTTGTCCATGATCCAGAAGTGGAGTCTCTCTTGTCCTTAAAAAACCATTATCTCACTGCTATTGCTTTCCTTGTCTGCCCTGGACACCAAATATAGAGCATAACCACCTACCCTCGCAACGTATTATCAAATCCCTTTAACCTCCAGGTACTTTTCAAGATAACAGTTCTTTATTTTGATTCAATTAGCTTCGATTTTCCCCCAGGGACTCTTCCTAGTCCATCAAACACTAACTCTCTATTTGATTAGTCACACTGTATCACACCACTGCTTCAGTATTCTGCAAAATGATAAAGGCCCGAACTGCTTGTCACTTTTAGGTGGGAGCCAGCAAAAATGTGACTGAAAAATGTCTTGGGCATATTATGTATTTTTGTTTATTTTTATCACCAATTGACATCTCATTTATATAAATCAGAAACCAAACTCTGTGAGAGAATGAAAACATGAGTAAATACTGGAACAGTTATAGAAACTTTACTTTTTTAAAACAACTCAGTCTGAAATGTCATTGTTTCTTTTCAGCCTTTAGCCTACAGTTTATTTCATGTGTCATGCCATCCTTCTTTGAAATGCTCTTTCAAAGAAAGAATGCCCATGGATTTACTTTTATTTGTTTTGACAGAGTACTCTTGGAGATATTAAGAAATTTGTGTTTAATACGAGCAAAATATATCCCAATTATCTCACCAAAGAAAGAGTTTTAAGCCCTTTGCCTCAATATCAACAGCCATCACAGTCCTGTGTATTACACAAGCATATTTCCCTATTCCAAAATAACTTTTATATAAGACAGATTCTGGGCAGGAAAAAGAATACTTAAATTGGGTAATCTGAGGACTTTAATGAAGAGATACCAGGAACGTGTGGCAGGAGCTGGGGAAATCCACCATGGTGCCCGGCAGTACTTGGTCTAGGACAGGGGAGGCTTCATGCTGAAGGGGCAAAAGGAGGAAAAGTTACAAGCAGTTAAATAGGGTAACTCTAAGGCAAGGGCCACTTGACAGTGTTTCTGGCCTTTAGTTGAGGGTAACAGCCAACCCTGGAGGAATAAATCGAGGGAACTGATACTCTGACCTCACTCTCCCACCCTCTAATATCTCAAGGGGGCCTTCCCATGGGCTGCACCCAACCCAAAACCCGGGGGTAAAGGAGCACCTTGAAGCCGTCCACACAGGTTTGCACTTGATGCCAGCCCCTCAGGCAGAGGGCAGTGTGCAAAGGTGGAGAGTGGACCATGAGAGCAGGCCAGAAGCACCCAACACATGCTCTGGAGGTGAATTTGACTTTGCCATGATTATCTCCTTCAGAAATCACTGAGGAAAACAGGCATAGAGAATTGTAAGTGTACAATTTTTTTTTTCATGAGTCATTGATGCATCATTAGTTGTCACCTTTCTGAGCTTATTGTTCCCTTCTATAAACTGTCAGGAAAGACACCCACATTCAATTTCAGGCAGTCCAATATCTTAAAAATGAGCCTTTAACTAAGATTCATCTATCCGCATTTAAGTTAATGTTCATATGAGGCTTAAGAGGAACAGCTCTGATTGTGAGGGTGAGAAGGAGGGCAATGTGATATCACTGAAACATTCAGAACTGTTAAGATTGTGTGTTTAGCACAAGCTGAAGCTGCCAACTGCAGGAGCTAACAGTGCTAGACTATAATAATAAGTCTGAAACATGCTCTCAACATCTACCTTGGAGGCTAGATCCAGTTGCTCACAATGCAGGTTTAAATCTATACGCACCCAGAATGTATAAAGGAGTACAAATATAAAGATGACTAAAGGACACAGCGCATAGTTTAATTTATTTAGAAACCAAAATTGTGGATTCTTTCTTTGTTGATTCAGCATAATTGTACCATTATCATGCGTCGTATCAACCATCATGATCTTAACAGTTCACTCATTCATCAGATCAAATATTTGCGATCCCAGATACTATGCTAGACACATGAGGGACACTTCAAGGAAAGACAAGACACGGCAGAAAGAAGAAAAATAAACTGAAAAGTACAGGGTGATGCCTATTAATCAAGAAAAGGTACAACATGCTATATAAACGAAGAGCAAGGAATTTTCAACTCAATCTATGGGTCAAGGAAGGCCTTCTGAAGAATTTTCCTTCCTGTTAGAACAAGGAAGAAGTTAGCAGAAGGGAGAGAAGAGAAAAAAAAGGCACTCCAGACAAAGACAACCATACTTGCAAAAGTCAGCAGTCCAAAGAAAATGGAAAGATGTCCATTATAGCTGGAATGCACAGGAGTTCCCTCCTCCAAGGGGCATCTTATTCCTGGCTCAGTTTAATTGAAGGTTGAGGACTCAGGATTTAGAAGCTGGGGCCTGGGCTCCATTGCTAATCTCAGTTCAACACTTAGGATGTATGCCTTAGGCAAGAAGGTGAAATTTTAGATAACTCTAAGCTAAAGAGCTGATAATTTCATTTTAGGAGATTCAAGCTTCAAAACTCAACTGTTAGGTCTCTAGCTCAAGGGGCTTTGTTCTGAGGCATTTGGAGATTACATAATTCAAGTGTACAAGTTTGGAAAAATTAAGGACAAATATGTGGCTGCTGAGAATTAAGTCTTAAGGGATCAAAAGAACTTGAGGCAAGTCTGGGGAGCTATGCCAAGGACTGGGAAGAACATTGCTTTGAAGAAAGACAGACTTTGTTGGGGATCTTGATTGGGCCGTTTACTAGCTGCATCACCTCTCCGAGCACCCAGTGCTGTTAAATGGGTAAACTGGGAAGCGGGGGGAAGAATGTTACTTTGCGGGGTTACTATGAAATCGGTGACTCACGCAGTTCAGCTTAAGGTAATTCAATGCCTTAAGCCTTATGGACATTAGATCCTTCTTAACTGTAATTGTTCAAAGCTCTCCAGTTTGAAGATGTCTGTTTAATAAACAAGGTGGAAGCTAAGTCGTCATTAAATGGCTTTCCTTTCTTCAGTGTAATCTCTTAAATTTGCACCATGTGCCCAAAATGACAGATTGACCTTTCCTTGTTTTTTTCCTTGCTAAACATGCTAAAAAGCACTTTCATCGCCTTAGTTTTGTTTTAATCTTCATCATATTCTGAACTTCATTCTTGTTTGCACTGTCCCTAAATTATGTTCCAGTCTTTTCTCTTCGTCCCATGACTGTGTATGTCCCTTACCCTTCGTGTATACATGTGCTCCTAAAACCCCATTTCAACTTCACTTTCCAGTGTCAGGCACAAGCCATGCCTGTAACGCCTATGAATCTACACATGAATGAATAAGTAATAGAAAGAAAAATGTATGAAAAGAAAAATTAATGGAAAGCATCCTGTTTTGTCACATTTCTAGGAGTTTCCAAAGCTATTTTATTCCACGTGTATCTGTGTGTGTGTGCTCAGTCATATCCAAGTCTTTGTGACCCCATGGACTGCAGCCCACCAGGCTCCTCTGTCCATGGAATTTTTTAGGCAATAATACTGGAGTGGATTTCCATTTCCTACTCCAATTTTTACTCCATATCAATAACTACACTTTTTACTATAGAGTTAGAATGTATGTCATTTATCATCAATAACCAAGTGTGTAGCAACAATAGTGCACAAGCTTCCTGTGCTGGCAGGGAGGAAAATTGTGAAAAGTACAGCCTGTATTCACCAAGTCAGGGTACCTTCCCATAATGTTCCTGCATCATTCAGGTAGCTGAGGGGAAAGTAGACAGACTACTCTGTAGATGTAAGCACACCTGCTAAACTTCCTACAAAATGAATGTCTATTCATTTAGGATTTCTCCCATCCAGAAGGACGTAATCTAATAAACAACACATCAGATTTTTAGATCATGAATTTGTGGGCTAAGATAATTTTATGTCTAAATATTAAAATAGTCACATGGCTAAATCAACCAATTTTTATATACTCACTTGATACAACTTAAGATCTCCAATAATCCTCAGTGTTCTCTTTTAAATAGGCTGGTTCCTTAGAAATATAAGGCAAAGAGTTTGAAAGTACCATAAATAAGTAAATGTTGCCCCAATGACTTTCAAAACTAATCTATATAACTTTGTCCTTTACCATTCCTAGTACAGCAACATCAAACTTGGCAAAGCTACACATTTTTTTCCTCATCCTGTGATCAAATTGTAAATTTTCATTAAATACTTCAGATTCACAGTGGTTTAAAGCACAAATGCTGGAGTAACCAGGTATGGATTCAGGTTCTGATGTGCCTATTTGTTGACTCCCTGGCTTCCTCCAAAATAAGGATGATAATTATCCCATTCACAGGATTGCCGGGAGGGTTACAAAATTGTATGTATTTTATTCGGAAATATCAGTTATAGACCCAGCATAGTAATAAGCATTCTGCAAGTCTTAACTCAAGCAATATTAACAACCTTATACAGTAAGCACTCTTATTCTCAGTGAGGTAAAGAATGTAAAGCATTTACTACTTACTAATAACAAGTGTTCAGAAAATAGTCTTATTATTATTATTCTACTGCATTTGACAGTAATTTTTACTTGTAATAAAATCAAATATATTTGTCCACCATCAGTGAGAATGAAGTGAAGTGATGTTAAAGTTGCTCAGTCATGTCCAACTCTTTGTGACCCCATGGCCAGTCCATGAATATCAGTGAGAATGAAATATGGCAATTTGGTAGAGCTTGATTTTTAGCACACCAACTGTGTCAAGTAAAGTTGTAAGTACATTGTATAGTTACTATTTTTCTAGCTTTATAAGTAAAAGTTATATAAATAAGATTAAAACACATATGCAATGTTGGAAATGTAAATTGGTGCAGCTGCTACGGAAAACAGTATGGCAGTTCCTCAAAAAATTAAAAATAGAACTCTCATATGATTCAGTAATCTCACTTTTGAGTATATATTCAGAGAAAATGAAATTGTTATTTAAAAAGAATATCTGTGCCCCCATATTCACTGCAACATTATTTTTAATAGCCAAGACACGGAAACAACTTTAGTGTCTATCTGCAGATAAATAAATAAAGAAAATATGGTGTATATGTGCAGTGGAATATTATTCGGCCATGAAAAAAAACCCAAGAAAACCCTGCCATTTGCAACAACGTGGGTGGATGCCAAGGGCATTATGCTGTGTGAAATAAGTCAGAGAAAGGAAAACAGTGTATAATTTCACTTAAATATAGCATCAAAACAAAGCAAAATGACAACAACAACAAAAATCTAAACTCTTAGGTACAGAGAACAAATTGTTGCCAAAGGCAGGAAGTAGGAAGTAGGGTCAAGATGGGTGGAGGTGGGCCAAAGGTACAAACTACCAGTTATAAGATAACTAAAAGTTGCTAAGGGAGTAGATCTTAAAAAGTCTCATCACACACAAAAAAAGATTTGCATTTATATGTTGTGATGGATGCTAACTAAACTTATTGTGGTGACCATTTTGCAATACATACAAATGTCAAATCATTAAATTGTACACCTAAAATTAACACAGTGATATACATTGATTGTGTTACACTTAGTCACTCAGTTGTGTCCAACTCTTTGTGGCCCCGTGGACTGTAGCCAGCCAGGCTCCTTTGCTCAAGAGATTTTCTAGGCAAGAATATTGGAGTGTGATGCCATTTCCTACTCCAAGGTATCTTTTTGACCCAAAGATCAAACCCATGCCTCTTGCATTTCCTGCCTTGGCAGGCAGATTCTTTACCACTAGCACCACCTGCAAAGCCCTACACATCAATTATCTTTCAAGAAAAAATAAAATAATGTAAACAAAATTACTGGATAAACTCTTATGAACCTATATATTAAATTAATTTGACTAGAACTGGGAGAGTAAGAACCGATCATTACTAAGGTTTACTATGTGCCAATCTCTTTATCAATTATATGTCATTTAATTTCCCTACAGTTGGTGAAGCTGGCATTGTTATTTCCACTATACACATGAAGAAATGTTCAGAGATCGATCAGGACCAGAAATGGCATGCACAGGGAAAAGTGTTGTTTTTGTTGTTGTTATATTTTTTAATACAGCTGAAAAAAAATTAATACCTTAAAAAAGGTTTGTGAATTCTCTACAGTATCAGAACTAGTTATGATACACTAAATACTCCTTAAGTTCATCAGTTCAGTTCAGTCGCTCAGTCATGTACGACTCTTTGCGACCCCATGGACTGCAGCACGCCAGGCTTCCCTGTCCATCACCAACTCTCTGAGTTTACCCAAACTCATGTCCATTGAGTTGGTGATGCCATCCAACCATCTCCTCCTCTCTCGTCCCCTTCTCCTCCTGCCTTCAATCTTTCCCAGCATCAGGGTCTTTTCCAGTGAGTCAGTCATACTAATGACAGATATAGTAAAACAAGATTATAAAATAGCTTTGTAGATGTATTTCACTTTTTAAATCTTATTTTTATTACCGTGAAACATACATACTGAAAAGAGCGACGATTTTAAGATTAATAGTAAAATGAACACCGTTTACCAACCCTGCCCCCCACCTTCCCTCTAAGAATAGACCACTGATAACTTTGGAAACCTCTGCGGCCCACTCTGAATTACTGTCTCTCCCACACACTGCAACAAGTGACCACTACGCCGGCACCTTGCTTTGGCATTAAACATTCTTAGCATTATTACAGCCATTCCATCTGTGTCTGCCCTAAATAACACAGACTAGTTTGGAAAAACTAAGTACTTAGCAGAAACCTGGCAGAATAAGGAAAGGGAACTACTCCACCATTCTTCTGGTGGGGGAAGGCTCCTGGACAGGACCAGTAGAGCAGAGTCTGTAGTCCACTGTCTGGCTCCAGCATCCCTGACGGTTTACAGGGATCCCTGTGGGTTAAGTAGCAGCCGACCACTCGGAGTCCCGGGAGACAAGGGGTTCACCTGAAATGTAGCATCTCGCTGGACACATGGAGAGGCATCTGGCCTTCTGCCGCGAATGACTCTGCTGCAGAGAGTTAAGACAAATCACCTCAGATGGAATAGAGGCCTCACCCTTCTCCTAGTTTTTCCACAAGGGCTTTAGAAGTCAGTTATCCACCAGGTCTTTGCTTCATCTCCTCTTTCCTCTGTATTTAAAAAAAGTAATAATCTCAGGAAAACAAAACACCAAATTACACGGCAAGCTCCATAGCATGACTAGCCATGCTAACTGAAAGCTACTAGCTATCTTGAGCCACAGATGGAATGTGTATATCTCCATCGGCAGCGTTATTCAACTTTTAGAGGCATGGTAAGTGAGCTTCTATTAAACGGGACTTTCAAGGCAACTTGAGCTGTAAAAGGTAAATGACCTCCCTAAAGTAAGGTGAAAGGCAAAAAACAGCCTCAGTGAAGCCACTGCTTTGATAGAACACAAAGCCAACCTAGTCTACCAACCTCTAGAGTATTTGATACCATCTGAGAAAAAGATAAGGGTCTACTTTTCCAAAGAGTAGTAATTCTTAGCTTACCCTTCTTCTTTTATGGTAAAAATGAACTTCAGTTCCTGTAGGTATAGCACAAACCCTGTTTTTATTAACTGCATTAAATTGCTATGCTAGTAAATTTTAAATTGAGAACCCTGCCCAAGGGTCATATTTCCTCTAGGCATACTACTCTATGATTCTTTATTAATACTATCAGTCACTTAGTGAATGTTACTTACTTAAATGTCTGAATGTATGGGATACATTTCTGCATCACTTCACTTTATCCACCAAAGCAATAACACTGGAAGCACAGACTGGAAATGTTAGAAGGGCACTTAGAAATTCTCTCGTCCAACTTTCTGCCTTAAGTTACTTTCTCTTAAAGAAAACTGAAGCCCAAAATAACTTGCCCAATGTTAAAAAGCTTCTTATAACCCTGAGTTCACTCATTTTCACTCCAAGATATTATTACCTCAAAATAAATTTTAAAGGAAATTAGCTTCTGGTCCTGTTAAAGAGGAATTTTCTTATGATAAAGATCAAATTTAACAAGCACCTCTTGTTTATCAGACAGTCTCATAGCTGGTATTACATTTATTCCATAGAGACTGTGGCCAGATAAAGGAGAAAAGTCAAAACGTTTGGCTGGATCTATAGACTTCATCTCTTAGCTGAAGCCCAGAGTAGTGAATTCAACTCAGAAAAGCATCAGTATTTCTCTCTGGTCTTCCATTTTCTTGCTTTTAAAGGAATCGCTAAGGCCCATTCCAGTAAATACTATATTTGATTCTGTTTATTTTAAATAATGGAATACTTATCTTCATCTCCAACAGCTTTGAGGGTAGAGACAAAACAATAATTTGAAGTCAGGTGAAAACTTGAGGAAAACATTCAATATGATGCTTTTTGTAAATTCTGCTTCTCTTATCTTGTTCCCTGTCTCAGTTAGTGGCCCTCCAATCTTCTAGTTACTCCAAAAAAAAAAAAAAAATTGCTGATGGCATTCATCCTGGACTTCTTCCTTTCTTGGATACCCCAAGAACTTTAATTAGAAACTCTTCTCAAGTATACCTTAAAATGCATCCAGAATCTGAGCACCTTGCTCCCACCCTAGTCCAGACCCTGTCATCTAAACCACTGCTGTCATCTCATATGGTCACCACCATCCAGGAACAACTATTCTTACCACAATAGCAGTCAGGGCAACACTGTTAAAACATTAGTCAGACTGTGTCACATCTCATCTCAAAACTCTACAACTGCTCCCTGTCTCAGAACAGAAGCAGAGCTCTTACTGTGACGTACAAGGCTGGGCACAATCTGGACTTGGTACTTGTTCTCTGTATGGAGCCCAACCCCACTCAGTCCTTTTTCTCCAGCCACTCTGACCTCACTGCTCTTCCTTTATGTGCCAAGCATGCTTGTGCTTTTGTACTTCTATGCTCTGCCTAATGTCTGAGTTCAAGTCTTCACTTAATAGTCACCTTCTCATTGAGGTCTTCTCTGGTTACTATTTAAAGTAAAATCCAAACCTCTAACATGCCCTGCTTTTATTTCATCTTACCACATATCATCAACATCGACATGTTCCACTTATTTGTCTTGTTATCTGTTTCTCTCACAAGAATGTAGATTCTATGAAGGCATGGGTTTTTCTACCTAATGTATTATCAACGCATCTAGTAAATTCTCAGTAAATGTCTGCTGAATGGATGAAAAGATGAATAGATATACCCTAGACTGACTGCCTATAAGACATTGGGTGGGTGTAGTTACAATGCCAGCATTATATAGAGGTTTGTTGTTGTTGTTGTTGTTGTTTTGAGAACACAATCTATAAAATTCTATCAGGATAAAAACTGAAAGAATTTCCTCTAAGATCAGGAACAAAACAAAGGTGCCCACTCTCACCACTATTATTCAACAGTTTTGGAAGTCCTAGCCACAGCAATCAGAGAAGACAAAGAAATAAAAGGAGTTCAGATTGGAAAACTCGCACTGTTTGCAGATGACATGATCCTCTACATAGAAAATCCTAAAGGTGCCACCAGAAAATTACTAGAGCTAATCAATGAATATGGCAAAAGTTGTAGGATATAAAATTAGTACACAAAAATCCTTTTCATTCCTATACACTAACAATGAAAAATAAGGAAGAGAAATTAAGGAAACAATCCAATTCACCACTGCAACAAAAAGAATAAAATACTAGGAATAACTTACCTAGAGACAAAAGACTGGTATGCAGAAAGCTATAAGACACTGATGAAAGAAGTCAAAGATGACACAAACGGAGAGACATATCATCTTGGACTGGAAGAATCAGTACTGTGAAAACGACTATCCTACCCAAAACAACCTACAATTTAAATACAATCTCTATCAAACTGCTAATTTTTTCACAGAACTAGAACAAAAAATTTCACAATTTGTATGGAAACACAAAAGACTCCGAAGAGCCAAAGCAATCTTGAGAAAGAAAAATGGAGCTAGAGGAGTCAACCTTCCTGATTTCAGACTACTATAACACTACAGACATCAAAACAGTATAGTACTGGCACAAAAGCAGAAATATAGACCAATGGAACAAGATAGAAAGTCCAAGAATAAACCCATACACCTATGGGTACCTTATCTTTGAAAAGGAGGCAAGAATATACAATGGAGAAAAGACAGCCTCATCTATAAGTGCTGCTGGGAAAACTGGACAGCTACATGCAAAAGAATGAAGCTAGAACTCCTCCTTAAACCATATATGAAAATAAACTCAAAATAGATTAAAGACCTGAGTATAAAGCCAGAAAATATGAAGCTCTTAGAGGAAAACATAGGCAGTACACTCCTTGATATAAATCACAGCAAGTTCCTCTATGACCCACCTCCTAGAGAAATGGAAATAAAAACAAACAAACAACAACAAAAAACAAATGGGACCTAATTAAACTTAAAAGCTCTTGCACAACAAAAGAAACTATAAACAAGGTGAAAAGACAATCCTTAAATAGGAGAAGATAATAACAAATGAAGCAATTGAGAAATGATTAATCTCCAAAATATACAAACAGTTCATGTAGCTCAATACCAGAAAAACAAACAACCCAATCAGAAGTGGGCAGAAGACCTAAACAGACCTTTCTCCAAATAAGACATGCAGATGGCTAATGAGCACGTGAAAAGATGCCTAAGGTCACTCATTATTAGAGAAATGCCAATCAAGACTACAGTGAGGTATGACTTAACACCAGTCAGAATGGCCATCATCAAAAAATCTGCAAACAATAAATGCTGGAGAGGGTATGGAGAAAAGGGAACCCTCTTGCATCGTTGGTAGGAATGTAAATTGATACAGCCACTATGGAAGATGGTATGGAGATTTCTTAAAAAACTAGGAATAAAACTACCATATGACCCAACAATCCCACTTCTGGGCATTTACCCTGAAGAAACAGGGTAAATGAAAAAGAAGATGCATCCCGATGTTCATTACAGCACTATTTACAATAGCCAGGAGGCAACACAGATGTCCATCAACTGACGAATGGATAAAGACACTGTGGTATATGCAATGGAATATTACTCAGCCATAAGAAGGAACCCATGTCAGTCAGTTCTGATAAGGTAAATGAACCTAGAACTTATTATACAGAGTGATGAAAGTCAGAAAGAGAAAAACAAATATCACGTACTAACACATATATGTAGTCTAAAAAGATGGTACTGATGAATCTATTAGCAGGGCAGCAATTGAGATGCAGACATAGAAAACAGACTTGTGAACACAGTGGGGGAAAGAAACTGTGGGATAAATTGAGAGAGTAGCATTGAAACATATATATTATCATATGTAAAACAGATAGCCAGTGGGAATTTGCTCTATGATGCAGGGAGCTCAAACCCAGTGCTCTGGGGCAACATTGAGGAGTGGGATGGGGTGGGAGGTTGGAGGAAGGTTCAAGAGGGAGGGAACATATGTATACCTATGACGGATTCATGTTGATGTATGGCAGAAACAACACAATTTGTAAAGCAATTTTGTTCCAATTAAAAATAAATAAATTATAAAGCTCTACCAGATTAGAAACAATGCCAAGAATGAAAAGTGACTGATTCTACAGATGTTAAAAGGGTAATAGAATATTATGAACTACCTTATGCCTATAAATTTGACAATTTTGAGAATTTTAGATATGACACCAAAATAATGATCCATAAATTTAAAAATTAGTAAATTGTGCTTCATCAAGGTGAAGAACTTTCTTTTTTTTTGTAAGACACTGTTAATAGAATTAAAAGGCAACTCACTGACTGTTTGCAAATTACCTACCTGATAAAGGACTTGTATCCAGAATACATAAAGAAATTTTATAGTTAATAACAAAATTTGATTAAAAAGGAAAAAAGAACCCAAAGAAACAAAGAACCCAGTTAAAAATAAGCAAAGATTGAACAGATACTTTATCAAAAAATAAATATGGATGACAAATAAGCATAGGAACAGATGCTCAATATTATTAGCCATTAAATAAATGCAAATAATAACCTTTATGTGATATCAGTGCATACCTATTCAATTCAGTTCAATCGCTCAGTCATGTCCAACTCTTTGTGACCCCATGGACTGCAGTACGCCAGGCTTCCCTGTCCATCACCAACTCTTGGAGCTTACTCAAACTCATGTCCATTGAGTCGGTGATGCCATCCAACCATCTCATCCTCTGTCATCCCCTTCTCCTCCCGCCTTCAATCATTCCCAGCATCAGGGTCTTTTCAAATGAGTCAGTTCTTGGCATCAGGTGGCCAAAGTATTGGAACTTCAGCTTCAGCATCAGTCCTTCCAATGAATATTTAGGACTGATTTCTTTTAGGATGGACTGGTTGGATCTCCTTGCAGTCCAAGAGACTCTCAAGAGTATTCTCCAACACCACAGTTGAAAAGCATCAATTCTTTGGCACTCAGCTTTCTTTATAGTCCAACTCTCACATCCATACATGACTGCTGGAAAAAACCAAAGCTTTGACTAGACATATATTTGTTGGCAAAGTAATGTCTCTGCTTTTTAATATGCTGTCTAGGTTGGTCATAACTTTTCTTCCAAGGAGCAAGCGTCTTTTAATTTCATGGCTGCAGTTAGGATGGCTAATATTAAAAACAATGATCACACCATGTTTTGATATGGATGCAGGAAAACTGGAACCTTTTCTGTTCCTTTTTTTTATTGTACAAGATTCCTAGTTCAATTGTACCCTCTTCTGTTAATATTGCAAAGCTCAGATAGATGAGTAGATTGTTGCTCTCCTGGTGGAAGGAGGTCAGGTTGTATATCCTTCATATGTTTGGTTATCCATTGTCTTTCTGGACAGAGACTTTTCTTTTTGGCCTATTTTATCTTTCACTACTTAATAAATAGCCAAAGGGGGCTTTTCACATCATTTTTGCCTTTCCCCCTAGAAGGTATACATTTTCAAGAATGCTCAGCATATACCCTGTAGCTCTTTCCCTGTAGTTCATGTTCTGATCTACCAGGGCACATTTTTCAGTATTTTTCAGACTAAGGGTAGGCTTAGTTTTTCTGGGGCTTCCCTGGTAGCTCAGCTGGTAAAGAATCTGCCTGCAATGCAGGAGACCCTGGTTTGACTCCTGGATCAGGAAGATCCCCTGGAGAAGGGATAGGCTATTCACTCCAGTATTCTTGGGCTTCCCTGGTAGCTCAGCTGGTAAAGAATCTGTCTGTGATGCAAGAGACCCCAGTTCAACTCCTGGGTAGGGAAGTTCCACTGGAGAAGGGACAGGCTACCCACTCTAGTATTCTTGGGCTTCCCTGGTGGCTCAGATGGTAAAGACAGTGCCAGCAATGTGGAAGACCTGAGTTCGATCTCTGGGTTGGGAAGATCCACTGGAGGAGGGTACGGCAACCCACTCCAGCATTCTTGCCTGGAGAATCCCCAGGGACGGAGGAGCCTGGCGGGCTACAGTCCATGGGGTCGCAAAGAGTCAGACATGACTGAGTGACTAATCACAGCTTGTCTTTCTGACAGTGCTTTTGGATCAACCTGAGACTCCCCACTAGCTTGCTTCTCTCTTACCCATGGTTTTTCCTGGTCTGTCCTTGCTTGTGCCCAAACACAGCAGGCCAGGGCGGAGCAGAGGTGTCAGGAGGACATGATCTCGCACTAGGATTTAGTAAGTTTTTTCTGTTTTCTAATTATAGTTATTTTGAAGTTTGATCACTCTGTTTTCAAGTTATACCATGGGTATGTTTCTGTGAAATTTTATTTGCTCTTTCTTGTTTTTTATCATTTCTAAGATATATTAGAAGACTAGAAGCTATGCAGTGACCCTTGTCTTCCATTATCCGGAATTCTCTGTTGTTTTGCCCTTATTCTGAAATATTTTAAATCAACTGTAGCAGAAATAAAACATAGATTTCACTCATCATTGGAGACTAGCTCTGTGATAAAACCAACTGCAATCTTCAGTAAAAAACAAAATTCTGTATTTCCCCTTAGGTTACACAACTGTCCATAAATATTTATCTGAAACTGAAACAGAACAAATTGAAAAAGACCAAAGCTATTCATTTGCAATAAAAATGCTATCTAATCACTACTCAAACATTCTGCTCTACTTGCAATGATTATTTAAGTAATGTATATACAAATGGAAAAACAGTTGTTTACAATTTTTCTGATGTATTAAAAGATCAAAAATAGATACAGTGATTCCACATGAAATTTTATGCCCCTCCCATGTCAACATTTGAGACAAACTTTCACTTTTCTCTCACTTCTCTGCCTCTGTATTCTTTTGTGGTTTTAAAATTATAATAGCCAATTTGGAAGTTATCTCCCTAAACTAGACAGGCTCTGTCCTTGCCAAAGTCAACTTGGGATTACTCAGTGAAAGCCAGCTAGCATTTCTCCAATCTGAAAGTAGTCTCTCATTCATACTAATTTTTAATACTAATATTTATCTTCACTGTAGTGTCACTTTCACAAATTTGGACTGTGTATCTATCAAGACCATTATGGTGAATATCTAAAGACAGGGACTTCAATGTCTGTCAGGCCTGTTTTATCCCTTAGATCTGAATGTATTTAAGTCAAAATGTAATTCTACCATATTGTAAGAGCTTTGATTTCAAGACTGGGTCTTTTGTTTCAATATTCTCCATTTCCCCCAAAAGAGTGAGTAGCAGGAAGTATGTTACATGTGTATACATTATTATATATATAATCTACAAAATATAGGAAAGTTTGCTAACAATGGTTATATGTGGGTGGGTGACAGAATTTCCTACAGTTTGCTTGCAATATCTTAAAAATTTTATTTGTTCATAGGAGATTCATAATCACAATGACATTTTTGTCTGATTAGAATTTATTTTATTTTTTCATAAAAATTGATCATATTGAAGGTTTACAACATGATGACTTGATACATGTATACATAGCAAATGATTACTATGGTTAAGCTAATTAACATATCCATTTACTCACAGTTACCTTTTTTGTGAGAGTAAGGGTGTACATGGAACAACAGACTGGTTCCAAATAGGAAAAGAAGTACGTCAAGGCTGTATATTGTCACCCTGCTTATTTAACTTACATGCAGAGTACATCATGAGAAACGCTAGGCTGGAGGAAGCACAAGCTGGAATCAAGATTGCCAGGAGAAATATCAATAACCTCAGATATGCAGATGACACCACCCTTATGGCAGAAAGTGAAGAAGAACTAAAGAGCCTCTTGATGAAGGTGAAGGAGGAGAGTGAAAAAGTTGGCTTAAAGCTTAACATTCAGAAAACTAAGATCATGGCATCTAGTCCCATCACTTCGTGGGAAATAGATGGGGAAACAGTGGAAGTAGTGTCAGACTTTATTTTTTTGGGCTCCAAAATCACTACAGATGGTGATTGCAGTCATGAAATTAAAAGACACTTACTCCTTGGAAGGAAAGTTATGACCAATCTAGACAGCACACTGAAAAGCAGAGACATTACTCTGCCAACAAAGGTCTGTCTAGTCAAGGCTATGGTTTTTCCAGTGGTCATGTATGGATGTGAGAGCCGGACGGTGAAGAAAGCTGAGGGCCAAAGAATTGATGCTTTTGAACTGTGGTGTTGGAGAAGACTCTTGAGAGTCCCTTGGACTGCAAGGAGATCCAACCAGTCCATCCTAAAGGAGATCAGTCCTGGGTGTTCATTGGAAGGACTGATGTTGAAGCTGAAACTCTAATACTTTGCCCACCTGATGTGAAGAGTTGACTCATTGGAAAAGACCCTGTTGCTGGGAAGGATTGGGGGCAGGAGGAGAAGGGGACGACAGAGGATGAGATGGCTGGATAGCATCACTGACTAAATGGACATGAGTTTGGGTAAACTTGGGAGTTGGTGATGGACAGGGAGGCCTGGTGTGCTGCGATCCATGGGGTCGCAAAGAGTTGGACACGACTGAGCAACTGAACTGAACTGAACTGAACTAAGGGTACCTGTAGTCTACTCTCCTAGCAAATTTCCAGTATTCGATATGGGATCATTAACTATGATTATCATGCTGTACTTGAGATCTCTAGCCCATTAATTTTACATAACTGCAACTCTGTACCTTTTGACCAGCATCTCCCCGTTTATCCCATTTCCCTGTCGCTGGTAACCACCATTTCACTTACGTCTCTGTATATTCATCTTTGTTAGATTCTACATATAAAGTGAGGTCGATCTGAAATCCTTTTTAAATAATTTATTTTTCTTTGATTTAAAATGAAAGCATCTGCTTCATTCACTTTTCAATTAAATAATTTCTCACTTTCTATCCCTTAGAAATATAAAGTAAAAGTCTAGTGTTCAATTTTGTTAGCCACTGATTTTTATATAAATATGGAAGAAACAAAAAATCAAACTAAACATTTTAAAGCAATAACATTTTTGGAGTAAACATGTAATAGTTTAGCCTGGAAAGGTAGTAGAAAGGCAATGTGCTAGAGCATTTTGGCTTTGGAGTCAGATGCATTTGATTTTCATCCCAAATGTGTGGTCTATTAAATGTGTGATCCTGAACTGGCAACTTAATCCCCTTTCACTTTAGTTTTACCAGGGGAACAAGAATACCAACCTTGCAGGTATGTTTTAGTAAGTAGGAAAAATTTCAATAATTCACAGTAAAGATGCTTAGTCTTAGAATTTTTAGGATTTGATGATTGATTAAATGAAAAGAACAAGATAAAGGGAAGATAGTAGGAAGACACATATATTTGGCTTGGATGAATTCATCTGAACAGAAACCTAAGCAATGAGAATGAATTAGCCAGGTACAGGTGCCGTAAAGGAGATGAGAATGTTCTAGAAAGAGGAAGTACAGGAACCAGGGGCAGATGATATGCATGAACATAACATGTCCTTGGAACTCAAGGTAGTTTAGTTACACTTTAGGGTCAAGTGTAACAAGATAGCTAGAGATTAGGACAAGGAGAACACGGCATCCCAACTATGAAAGACGTTTTGAAAAATAATTCTGTGTTTGAACTTAATCCTGAGAGTGATGTGGGGACACTGAAAGCTTCTAAATTAGACTTAGAGTGGACAGGAGCAAGGACATGAGGCAGGATGACCAGTTAGGGGACTGTGGCTAAGAGCTGGGTGCAAAATGAGACGACCTAACACAGGGCAGCAGGAACAGGGACTGAGAAACACACAGGAAAGCATTCTCTGACCCCCTGGGTGAGGGCAGCTGCTTCCCCTCTGTGCTCCATGGCCCTCTGTGCTCACTGCCTGCATCGTAGGGTACTTACCACAGTGAGCTTTCATCACAGGTAGAATGGAAGTTCAAGAAGGACAAAAATCAAGCTTTTCTTTTTCAGTCCCACACACAATTTTTGGCATGTGGAGAGTGTTCAGTATATATAAACATTAATGAAGAGGCATAAATATGAATCTCCTTCCCATTCTGCATCTCTCCTTTGAACAATGAATACTCATGTGGATAACACAGACACCTCAAAACAATGGAATCGTTTCCTTCAATCTAGAGAGAAGCACTACCATCCCCATTAAAGTTCCCAGTGCTAACTTCCATGTGAAATTGTATTAAATATTGAACATAAGCTGTCTGTGGTTTCTGTCCTTAGAAGCTTATATATAAGACATATGCTTTTTAATTTTCAAAAAATATTATACATCTTAGTTTCCCTTCCCCCTTTTAAAATCAAGATCAATAACCATAGTTATTTTTTTACTGAGTGGGCTTTTTCCAGATGTGTCATTCCTAATTGTCTTTTACTGTATATATAAATCCTTTCTAGAATGTTCTGATATCAAAAGATATTTTATTAGATAGACATCTACCAAAGTATAGGCAGTGTACATTTTAAAGTATAATTAATTCAGTCATATTTCTAATGAGTTATACAATTCACTATACACATAAATGCTGATGGGATGAAAAGGCTACAATTTTGAAATGTATATAAGTACAAGGTTGTGCAGTATTTTATATATCATAATACTGAAACTGGAGAAGGAAATATGACTAGCAATACAAGAAGTTTAATTATTTACATTTTTAGGAATAAAAGTAAGGTCTTCCTTTTGGTTTTCATTTCCGGCAGCACATTTATTTTCCTCTGAAATCTTCACTTCTCCTGAAAATGCCAAGTGATGTTCATGGGCTTTGCAGGCTCTGTTGAATTATTGCCTCTAAGTCTTGGTTAAACTTGTTTTACCAATTATTCTCAAGTTTGAAAAACAATTGAAACCACTACCTTCAATTAAAACTGAATCTTCTAGGACACTTAAAACATTTATGAAGTAAAGTCTTTTGACTTTACTTGATCATTTTATGCCCACAATGATTGGACTGAGCAAGCAAGTGTTCTTATATAATGTTGAGAGGAAACATAGATTTCACAATTTATATTTTTTGATGACAGAGTTCTAGTACTATATACTAGGTTAACAGGAGACTATATGCATTTGTGAAGTGGGATATGTATGTGTGCATATGTGTGTGTCTGCAATGATACAGTAATTGTTTTCATAGACACTTTCAGTCATATCTGACTCTTTGCAACCCCATGGACTGCAGCACGCCAGGCCTCCCTGTCCATCACCAACACCCAGAGTTCACTCAAACTCATGTCCATTGAGTCGGTGATGCCATCCAACCATCTCATCCTCTGTCGTCCCTTCTCCGCCTGTCGTCAATCTTTCCCAGCATCAGGGTCTTTTCAAATGAGTCAGTTCTTCGCATCAGGTGGCCAAAGTATTGGAACTTCAGCTTCAGCATCAGTCTTTCCAATGAATATTCAGGACTGATTTCCTTTAGGATGGACTGACTGGATCTCCTTGCAGTCCAAGGGACTCTCAAGAGTCTTCTCCAACACACAGTTCAAAAGCTTCAATTCTTTGTCACTCCACTTTCTTTATAGTCCAACTCTCACATCCATACATGACTACTGGAAAAACCATAGCTTTGACTAGACAGACCTTTGTTGACAAAATAATGTCTCTGCTTTTTAATATGTTGTCTAGGTTGATCATAGCTTTTCTTCCAAGGGACAAGCGTCTTTTAATTTCATGGCTACAGTCACCATCTGCAATGAATTTGGAGCCCCCAAAAATAAGTCTCTCACTGTTTCCATTGTTTCCCATCTATTTGCCATGAAACAATGGGACCGGATGCCATGATCTTAGTTTTCTGAATGTTGAGTTTTAAGCCAACTTTTTCACTCCTCTCTCTCACTTTCATCAAGAGGCTCTTTAGTTCTTTGCTTTCGGCCGTAACGGTGGTGTCATCTGCATATCTGAGGTTATTGGTATTTCTCCCGGCAATCTTGATTCCAGCTTGTGCTTCATCCAGCCTGGCATTTCACATGATGTACTGTGCATATAAGTCAAATAAGCAGGTGTCAATATACAGTCTTGACATATACCTTTCCCAATTTGGAACCAGTCTGTTGTTCCATATCCAGTTCTAAATGCTCCTTCTTGACCTGCATACAGATTTCTCAGGAGGCAGGTCAGGTGGTCTGGTATTCCCTTCTCTTTCAGAATTTTCCAGTTTGTCATGATCCACACAGCCAAAGGCTTTGGCATAGTCAATAAAGCATAAATAGATGTTTTTCTGGAACTCTCTTGCTTTTTCAATGATCCAACAGATGTTGGCAATTTGATCTCTGGTTCCTCTACCTTTTCTAAATCCAGCTTGAACATCTGGAAGTTCACGGTTCACGTACTGTTGAAGCCTGGCTTGGAGAATTTTGAGCATTACTTTACTAGCGTGTGAGGTGAGTGCAATTGTGTGGTAGTTTGAACATTCTTTGGCATTGCCTTTCTTTGGGATTGGAATGAAAACTGACTTTTTCCAGTCCTGTGGCCACTGCTGAGTTTTCCAAATTTTCCAGCATATTGAGTGCAGCACTTTAACAGCACCATCTTTTAGGAGTTGAAATAGCTCAACTGGAATTCCATCGCCTCCGCTCGCTTTGTTCATAGTGATGCTTCCTAAGGCCCACTTAACTACATACTCCAGGATGTCTGGTTCTAGGTGAGTGATCACACCATCGTGGTTATCTGGGTCATTAAGATCTTTTTTGTCTAGTTCTTCTGTGTATTCTTGCCACCTCTTCTTAATATCTCCTGCTTCTGTTAGGTCCATACCATGGACACGTTACAGCTTTTATAAAAACAATGGTGCACTATTTGAAATTTATTAATCAACTTCAGGAGATTATCTGTTTAGAAAAGAACATGTTTTAAAATGAAGTAACTAAATAGTTACTCCTTTTGTTTTTAGTTTTTTCTTTAAATCCCTGCCACCACAAATTCTTTTTGAAATACAATGGATTACACATTTTACCTATGTCTATCTGTATATCCATATCTATAGTCAGGTTTAAATTTATTTGAATAAATAAACTTATGTTACATTTGTATATTTTTATTTTAAACATATGTGATGGAAAATGTAAAAGTTAGATTAATAAGTATTAGCCAAATGTGAGATTCATAGATACTGACATGGAAAGATGTCTATTGTGATTTTAAAATTTTAATGATTTTAAAAGGGGAAAGGGAAACTAAGATATGATTTACAAATGCAATGCAGATCACAAAGTAGTAAATGCAATGTAATCTTATTCACTAATGTAATCTTGTTATGAAATATTTTGGTTAAAAATTGTCTTTAAAATACAGATATCACCTTAGGGTGTGGGCTCTATTTATTTTTTAAAGT
This sequence comes from Giraffa tippelskirchi, assembly GCF_054371585.1. Taxonomy (NCBI): domain Eukaryota; kingdom Metazoa; phylum Chordata; class Mammalia; order Artiodactyla; family Giraffidae; genus Giraffa; species Giraffa tippelskirchi. Next base: position 84,813,315 of record NC_137285.1, on the reverse strand, counting down.
CACTCTGCTGCTGCTAAGTCACTTCAGTCGTGTCCGACTCTGTGCGACCCCATAGACGGCAGCCCACCAGGCTCCGCTGTCCCTAGGATTCTCCAGGCAAGAATACTGGAGTGGGTTGCCATTTCCTTCTCCAGTGCATGAAAGGGAAAAGTGAAAGTGAAGTTGCTCAGTCGTGTCCGACTCTTCGCGACCCCGTGGACTGTAGCCTACCAGGCTCCTCCGTCCATGGGATTTTCCAGGCAAGAGTACTGGAGTGGGGTGCCATTGCCTTCTCCACTCAGTCATGTCCAAATCTTTGCAACCCCATGGACTGTATAATCCATGGAATTCTCTAGGCCAGAATACTGGAGGGGGTAGCCTTTCCCTTCTCCAGGGGATCTTCCCAACCCAGGGATCAAACCCAGGTCTCCCGCATTGCAGGCAGATTCTTTACCATCTGAGACACAAGGGAAGACCCTTACATTATAACATATAAAGAACTGCTTAGCGTGGCCCTTGGCATAAAGACACAATAAATGCTGTTATCATTATTTCCTTATTGTTTCTATTATTACCTCTCATTTGTAGACTGTTTGCTCTTCTCATATAAACCTATGAGGATGCAGGACCATTGCTTTTGCCATGTGATGCTTTCTCACCTATGTGTATTTGAAAAATAAAAACCTGCTCAGGAGTGTGAGGTCATACGTAAATGTACTAAGAAAAATTCTTTCAAACAGAATTTTGACAGGCCAAAAAAGTTCTTAGATGTCTTCTAGGAGGCTAAATTGATCTAAGAGTGTATACGAAGCAGTAATTTATCAACTAATACCATGCACCAATTGGTTTTGGGAATCATGAAAATATTAATGGTCCTTGCCAAGTCATACATCCTGGAAATTTCCAACTAATCAATAAATAACCTACCAGTAGGAAGGAGACATTAGCCATACACAAGCACAAGTGTCCTCTTTCTAACCACTAACAAACTGAAGTTCAGTTGAAAGTAAGGAATAAAAGGGCTTCCCAGGTAGCTCAGTGATAAAGAACCTGCCTGCAGTGCAGGACACTGGGGTTAGATCCCTGGATCAGGAAGATCCCCTGGAGAAAGGAATGGCAACCCACTCCAGTATTCTTAACTGGAAAACTCCATGGACGGAGGAGCCTGGTGGGCTACATACAGTCCATGGGGCTGCAGCATTGGACATGACCGAGTGACTTTCACTACACTTCAAGGAAAAGAAAGTATATTTGCTAAGGAATTCTCATGTGTTTTAAGTGCCAGACTTGTAGATCCATAAGATTTCATTTTGTGACACAAAGGTTTATAGCTCAAAAGGTTAGAAAAGTTCAAGATAACGTGGGATTAAAGGAGTTCGCATGCTGCTAAAGATGGACGTAGGATAACGCTGCTGCTGCTGCTGCTGCTAAGTCCCTTCAGTCGTGTCTGACTCTGTGCGACCCCATAGACGGCAGCCCACCAGTTTCCCCCGTCCCTGGGATTCTCCAGGCAAGAACACTGAAGTGGGTTGCCGTTTCCCTCTCTAATGCATGAAAGTGAAAAGTGAAAGTGAAGTCGCTCAGTCATGTGCAACTCTTCAAGACCCCATGGACTGCAGCCTACCAGGCTCCTCCGTCCATGGGATTTTCCAGGCAAGAGTACTGGAGTGGGGTGCCATCGCCTTCTCCATAGGATAACGCACATACAGTCTATTAACCAGGAAGGATGGACACAGAAGAAATGGGAAGCCAGGATGAATACCAGACGGCCTCCTGGCTCTGCAAGCCCTGCCTTCAGAGCCCTCTCTTGAGGGACCGGTAGATGCTACTGCTGCAGCAAAGAAATTAAATGACCCGGGGAAAGGCATGAGTGTGCACAGAGCAGACTTTTCTCCTTTAACTAGGTCCTCTGACATACATGGGTTTCCCTTGAGGCTCAGATGATAAAGAATCTGCCTGCAATGCAGAAGATCCAGGTTCACTCACTGGGTCAGGAAGATCCCCTGAAGAAGAAATGGCAACCTACTCCAGTACTCTTGCCTGGGAAATCCCATGGACAGAGGAGCCTGGCAGGCTACAATCCATGGGGTCGCAAAGAGTCAGACATGACTGAGTGACTAACACTAACATACATGGTATGTTTTAAAATATTTGTCAATGCAGAATCACCTAAAGTCAAAGTAAAACCTGAAGATTAGGCAGAACAGACTCTCCTATAAAATTAGATAATATGAGAATTATGAGAACCTTAGAAAACATTTATTTATGAAATACTTAGATACTACTTACTCTGAACATGCCAGGTACAATTCTAAAGATTATTTTGTAATTAATAATTCGATTGTCATAACAACTTTAATACTACAAGGTATGTAACTATGAGTATCTCCATTGTGCAGACAGGGAAACTCAGGATGAGAGCATATGTAACTTGCTCTTCGCCACACAAGGCTCTCCTCAGTGACAAAGCAGGATCTGATGCCAGGAAGTCTGGCCCAGTCTGCCGCCTTCACCTCTTTAACGTGGTACCTTTTCTCTAGGTAGGCACTCCGTGTTACATTCTCGACAATATGAAAGGCGGTGATAGAGGCTATGAACAGCATGCGTAGCCTGTGTTGTAAGAAATATTTTGATTCACAGTCTTGAATATAAGAATACCTGTTTGGTTGTTCTAAAGGAAGATTATTTGCCAAAATTCTTCCTGAATCCTGTGAATATGATGAATGAAGTGGACATAATATGAGGCTTTTTGTATTGACACAATTTTACTGTCTGTCATGTTTTCAACTAATCTAGATATGCAGACCCACATCAGCAACTTTTCCACATCCATTCTCCCTCTCCCAGTCATTTGGTATTAACACCATATACTGTTTTCCTTTTCTCATCCCCTATAACCAGTCAAGTTCACCCTCTCTTCTCCCTGTTCTCTCTGCTCCACTGAAGTTCAAATTCTTATCACCCAGATTACTGCAGGTATCTCCTCTGTGTTCTTTCTCCATCTCCTTCTTCCCGCTTTAGCCGTAGCAGAGATGAGCTGGTCAGGGATGGCCCCGCGGGTCATTACCTCTGAAGATAAGGTAAGCCGTATCCTAAGACAGAGGCACAGCCGGATGAACAAGGGCCCAGATCAGACCAGTTACTCATAGTGCCAAGGCAAAAGCAAGGTCAGAGGTCAGATCAAGCAACCACACTGCACAGCTGAACTCAGGGCACATTTATCCTGAAGCTAAGGAGCTTCAGACCTTCTCACTCCCACACTTGTTCATAAATGTTGTTATGGGTCACATTTCTACCATGCCCACTTCACAGCAAACCAGAGTTTTAGCCCAATATGTTTTTTTCAGAAATTAAAACAATGGTTTATTAAGAAATCTTGATTTGCACAACAGAAATCATGTATAGCTTATGTAAGAGTTATATGAGAAAATATACACATATAAATTACGTGGGATGTCAAAGCAACTAAGAAATATATAGTAACATAAAAGAGGAGTTTGAAAGTTTCCAGGATGCTCAGAAGTAATGTGTTCTGGTTTATTTATTTTGTGGTTAACTTAGTTACTATCCAAACAACCCATTAAATTTATTTTGTTTTTCCTGTTTTTATCTTTATTATTGAAAGTCCTCATAAAAATAGTTATCCACTTTTGGGCCAAGATAATTAATCTTTTTTTCATGATGCGGGACTTCAGAGGACCATAGGGTCCTTATTCTGAACATTCACGCTAACCTCAAATATAAAAAATGCAGAAAGCTGGGCTAACTCTGAGATATGACTTAGTAGTTCTGTTTACAGTTTAGTAAAATCTCTGATAATAGTCTTTCCCCTCATTGTGCTTTCTTAGCCTGTTAAAAGCAGAGTATAAAAGCATTACTAATTGAGAATACTAGTTAATTGTTTTTATTGTACTATTTAGAAGTTTTCCATAGCAAGCTAAATCACCTTAGTCATGTCTGACTCTTTGCGACCCCATGGACTATAGCCCACCAGGCTCCTCTGTCCATGGGATTCTCCAGACAAGAATACTGGAGTGGGTTGCCATGCCCTCCTTCAGGGGATCTTCTCAACCCAGGAATCAAATCCGCATCTTTTATGTCTCCTGCATTGGCAGGGTTTTTGTTTTTTGTTTTTCACCACTAGTGCCACCTCGGAAGTCCGTTTAAAAGTTTAGATGGAAAGAATAAAATGTTCTGAGATTAAATCTAAACACATGACTGGAAAAATTTTAATTTAAAAAGTTGATTGCCAGATAAATGACTGTGGAAAGGGAGAATATGCTACATATAATATTCCTATAAATATAAAATAGATGACATCACACTTGGTTTTAATAAATGCAAAGATTAGAGGAAAGAAATCAACCAACTTTTTTATGTCTCAATCTTGCCTATTTAGACAATCATTCCCTTATTCATGGGCTTGCCTTGTGGCTCAGCTGGTAAAGAAACCATCTGCAAGGCGGGAGACCTGGGTTCAATCCCCGGGTTGGGAAGATCCCCTGGAGAAGGGAAAGGCTACCAACTCTAGTATTCTGGCCTGGAGAATTCCATGGACTCTACAGTCCATGGGGTCACAAAGAGACAGACACAACTGAGCGACTTTCACTTTCACTCCCTTGTTCATTCAGTAAATATTTAATCAGTATCTGCCATGTGTTAGGAAATGGGAGTTATGTGGGAAATAGGTAGATTCCTCTCTTCATGGAACTCCCATGCTGATGGGGAAAATTGGCATTAAAAATACAAGTGCTCAGAGTGTTCTTAGAAGTATAGGATGTTAAATACTCATGGGTATTTCCTCTAATTAGGGGTAGTGATCAGGAGAATCTAGAGAAGGTGATATTTAAGCTGAAGCTATAAGGAAGAATGAGATGTCCCAATAGGAGGAAGAATGTGTAACAGGAAGAGAAAACAATCCATGTGATGGCCCTAAAAACTCTGGCATGTTTGAGGAGCCAAAAGAAGCTCAGCAGGATTGAAAAATCAGAGCTAGAGGGAAATTGTGCTTCTGAGGACTCAGCATCAACAGCGGTTGCATCATCCAGGCCATTGTAGCCACTCTTAGGACTCTGGGAAGCCACTGATGAGTTTAAAATGTGGAGCAGAATGATCATACTTGCTATACAGGGATCATTTTGCAAAATGAGGAATGGGCTGGAGGGGCAAGGAGAGATGCAAGGAGACCACTGAGGAGATGACTGCAGAGCTCCCAGGTAAGATGGTGGCACCATTAGGATGGAGAGGAATGGATGGATTTGAGAAATATCTAAAAGGTAGAGTTGTTAGAGAAATATTAGTAATCTCAGATACGCAAATGACACCACCCTTATGACAGAAAGTGAAGATGAACTAAAGAGTCTCTTGATGAAAGTGAAAGAGGAGAGTGAAAAAGTTGCTTAAAGCTCAACATTCAGAAAACAAAGATCATGGCATCCAGTCCCATCACTTCACAGCAAATAGATGGAGAAAAAATGCAAACAGTGACAGACTTTATTTTCTTGGGCTCCAAGATCACTGTGGATGGTGACTGCAGGCATGAATTAAAAGACTCTTGTGCCTTGGAAAAAAAAACCTATGACAAACCTAGACAGCATATTAAAAAGCAGAGACATCATTTTGCCAACAAAGGTCCAGATAGTCAAATTATGGTTTTTCTAGTAGTCATGTATGGATGAGAGAGCTGGACCATAAAGAAGGCTGAACACCAAAGAATTGATGCTTTCAAACTGTGGTATTGGAGAAGACTCTTGAGAGTCCCTTGGACTGCCAGGAGATATAACCAGTCAATCCTAAAGGTAATCAATCCTGAATATTGATTGGAAGGACTGATGTTGAAGCAGAAGCTCCAATACTTTGGCCACCTGATGAGAAGAGCTGACTCACTGGAGAAGACTGAGGGCAAGAGGAGAAGGGAGTGACAGAGGATGAGATGGTTGGATGGCATCATTGACTCAATAGACATCAGTTGGAGCAAATTCTGGGAGATAGTGAAGAACAGGGAAGCCTGGCGTGCTGCAGTCCTTGGGGTCGCAAAGAGTTGGACACGACTGAGCAACTAAACAAGAGTTGTTAGAATTTGCAGACTGATTGTCTGCTAAGAGGGGGGATGAAGAAGTTATTAAGGATTTAAAAGGTTAATTGTAGCTTAACAAGTTTCTGGACTTAATGTGTACGGTTATAGGAGAAGTAAGAATTTCATTGAGTGTCACTTCCTTTGGGAAAACTTTTAAGATAGCATTTGTACTGACACATCCAAGTCAAACTCAAATTCTAAACAACAGAGTTCTTCACTTAACCTCTCTTGTATACTCTTCATCTGTACCAAGAATCCGTCTGAAGGACACAGGGAACAACAGAATTTCCCACATATATTCGTTGACTTTTTCCCACATTACACATATAAGGGTCTCAAGAGTAACAATACCAATTCTACTATATTAGAATTATTAGTTACCTATGTAATTACCAAGAATGGGTGAATATTTTTCTTTTCTTTTACATATGTGCTTTTTACTCTCTATTGCCTAGTAGTTGGACTATATTAGGCCTAAGCATGTAGCCATTATATATAAATCCTCTCTCCTACCATCATTCACTCTTGTGTTTTATAAGTAGCTAAACATTTAATGATACCACATGGCCTTATGTGGCTGTCTTTCTTGTCACTTTGGTAGTTCAGAAGCACAGTTTCTAGAAGCCTCTTCGGGAAGAAATCTTGGGAACTGTTTCCTTGAGTTCTAATGCTATTCGTTTGTCTATAACCGTTAATTTGGAAGGTAAGTTTGTTGAATATAAAATCCTTGGCTAACATTTCTTCCCTTGAGCACCTTAACTTTATGTTACTACATTTTCTCTTGGCATAAAGTACTGCTAACAAAAAAGGTCTGATGATAACATAATTTTCTTTCCCTTATAAATCACCTGCTGATTTTGCCAAGATGAAAAATAAGGCTTTTTTCCCCCTTAAGCTGTAGTAATTTTGCTAGAATATATCTTTAATTTGGTCATTCTAAGTTGATATTCTTAGGTACTCAGTGTGCATCTAATACATAATTTCAAATATATACATATTTTCAAAAAGTCTTCTTGTTAGTGGGTTTTCCTATTTTCTTGCTGTTTTCATTTTTTTCCAGAGACTTCAATAATATTTATATTGAATTTTTATTGCCAGTTCTCAGTGTTTTTAACTTTATCTCCAATTCTTCTTTAAATTTTTCATGTTTTATATTTGATATGTTGTTCTTCTCTACCATCAGTTTTTCTTAAAGTAACTTCCTTATTCTCTCTTGTGCTGAATTTTTTTTCTTTTATTTCTAATACCTCAGCTCAGTTCCATTACCTCCTTTCTGAATTTTTCTCTGATGAATATTGTTCTTTCACATCTTACACCATATTTTTAAATCTTTAGCTTGTTTTTGAAATATTATAAAAGGCTATATCTATACTTTTTATTGAATTTAGTTTCTATGAGCTTGTAGAAGGAGGCACAGTTTAGGCAAAATTTTTAAGGTCATGGAGCTCCCTCTTCTGTTATTTTTGTACAGCAGCTTGCTTCCTGACACCCCCAGGCTCCGTGCCCCTCCCTTCAGAGTGCAGACTGAACGGTGACCCCAAGATATCTGAGTCCTAATCTCTAGAACCCGTGAAGACATAATTAAGGTTATAGACCATAAACTAAAATCCAGGGAGATATCCCAGATTATCTGTGGAAACCCAGTCGAATCACAGGAGCGCCTTAAAAGAAGAGAACTTTCTTTAGCTGGAGGCAAGAGGGATGGGCAGAACAAGACATAAGAGAGATTTGAGACAGGAGGAGGACACCCACATGAGGAGGCCCCGATTCTGGCCTCAAAAATGAAGAAGGCCACGAATCAGAGAATGCTGGCAAGCTCTAGACGCTAAGAAATGATCCTTGGAGCAAACAGCAAGGAAACAGGAGTTCAGTCCCTTAACACACGGCAGAAAGCTCTGCCATCCACCTGAATGAACAGAAGGGGATTCTTCCTACAGTCTCCCCATAAGAGACCAGACACATACAACTTGGTTTAAGTCTCATAGCAGGGAATCAGCTGAAACCATCCAGAATTCTGACCTAAGAACTCTAAGATAATATATTTATGTTGTTTCTAAGTCACTAAGCTTGTAGCAATGCCTTATAGTAATAACTGCAAACAAACACACCCAGTTTTTTTGATAGGCTTTACTTTTTAGAGCTTCCCTTGTAGCTCAGTCTGTAAAGATTCCGCCTGCAATGCAGGAGACCTGGTTCAATCCGTGGGTTGGGAAGATCCCCTGGAGAAGGGAATGGCAACCCACTCCAGTATTCTTGCCTGGAGAATCCCGTGGACACAGGAGCCTGGCAGGCCATAGTCCACCAGCTCGCAAGAGTCGGACATGACTTAGCGAGTAAACGATGACGACGACTTTTTAGAGCAGTTTTAGGCTCATGAACAGAACTGACTGGAAGGTGCAGAGATTTCCCATACATGCCCTGCCTCCAGTCACGCAGAGCTTCCTCTAAAGTCACGTCCCCCACGACAGTGACATATTTCTTACAACAGATAAACCTACAGTGACACATCGTCACCAATCAAAGACCACAGTTTACATTAGAGTTCACTCTTGGTATATTCTATGAGCTTAGGCAAATATACAATGACATATATCCATAATTAAAACATCAAACACAGTAGTTTCGCTGCACTAAAAATCCTCGTCTCTCCCTACTCATCTCTCCCTACCCTCTAGCTCCCTCAGCTACTGAGGTTTTCACCCTCTCCATAGATTTGCCTTTTCTAGAATGTCGTATAGTTCAAATAGCACACAATGAAGTCTCGCAGATTTTCTTTCACTTAGTGACATGTAATTTAAGTTTCCTCCATTTCTTTTCGAGGCTCGTGGCTCACTCATTTTATTTGAACCTTCCTTTTTTTTCTCTCTGTCATGCTTACCATGCTCAGTTTTGACTCCACACTTCACTGTGAGAACCTTTCTCCAAAAGGAGCTCCGAAAGTTCAGTCTGGAGATTTCACAGGGACCTGGCTGCTCATATTTAGGATTCACAGTAAGTCTCTTGCGCTTTGCTACTGAGATGAGCAAAACCCTCCCAGCTGCCCGGCTGCAGCTGCTGTTCTGCGACTGTCCTGAGACTTCTGCTAAAGAGCTGTGAGCTGACCTGCTCTCAGTCTCTCAGACGCCACGCTCAGGGTCCCTTTGCTCCCTGCACTTCAGACACTGGTAACAAGCTGGCCTTGTGGCTGCAGCCAGTTTATTCCAGCAGCCTGCATTTGGGGGGTTTGTGGGGATATTCTGTCACCATTTTTGTTGTTAATGTCCATTGGTTTTGGTTCTGCTAAACAGTTCCCTTGGTTGTTTATATGTGGGAATTCAAATACACCTAAAAAAACTAGATGTCTTCTGCTGGTGCCATCTTCCCAGAATTTCAAGCCTAATCTAGACATATAGACATTTTTGAAAAATTGCTTGTAAATATCATTCTTAGAAAGCGGGCCATATTTTATCACCCAGTAGCAGCTTTTCTTATAAAGAAATTTAGTAATAAGTTACTCTGTAAAAAGAGTTACTTAAAAATATATTTAACTATGCCCTAGACTGTGCATTTGATGAATCTGGGGTGTTTTTGAAGTGAGGTACACCTGTATATTACAGACTAGGTGCATCAATGCTGAGGAAGCGGCAGGTGGTAAAGGCAACAGCCATTCAGAGTCAATTATAGACGTTTCAATGGGATCATTTACTTTTGTTCTGAGATTAATTATATGTCTGAAATACTAAATCATCTTTAAGTCTCCAATTATGTCAAAATACAGCAAGGAATTGAGTGAGTTATATAAGAAGATGAAAAATTTCTTCAAAATGTCTGTAGTTCCTCTGAGCACTGAGCAACACATTTGTATAAAACTTCCTAACAATGAATTTCACCTTTTTCTCAAGCACACACGGAACCTTCTCCAGAATAAATCATATCCTGGGCCATAAATCTAGTCTTGGTAAATTCAAAAGAATTGAAATCATTCCAAGCATCTTTTCTGATCACAGTGCAGTAAGATTAGATGTCAATTACAGGAGAAAAACTATTAAAAATTCCAACATATGGAGGCTGAACAACACACTGCTGAATAACCAACAAATCACAGAAGAAATGAAAAAAGAAATCGAAATATGCATAGAAACGAACAAAAATGAAAACACAATGATCCAAAACCTATGGGACAGTGTAAAAGCAATGCTAAGGGGAAGATTCATAGCAATACAGGCTCACCTCAAGAAACAAGAAAAAATCCAAATAAATAACCTAACTCTACACCTAAAGCAACTAGCAAAGGAAAAAATGAAGAACCCCAGGGTTAGTAGAAGGAAAGAAATCTTAAAAATTAGGGCAGAAATAAATGCAAAAGAAACAAAAGAGACCACAGCAAAAATCAACAAAGCCAAAAGCTGGTTCTTTGAGAAGATAAGTAAAACTGACAAGTCATTAGCCAGACTCATCAAGAGACAAAGGGAGAAGAATCAAATCAACAAAATTAGAAATGAAAACGGAGAGATCACAATAGACAACACAGAAATACAAAGGATCATAAGAGATTATTATCAGCAACTATATGCAAATAAAATGGACAACTTGGAAGAAATGGATAAATTCTTAGAAAAGTACGACTTCCCAAAACTGAACCAGGAAGAAATAGAAAATCTCAACAGACCCATCACAAGCTCGGAAATTGAAACTGTAAGCAGAAATCTTCCAGCAAACAAAAGCCCAGGACCAGATGGCTTCACAGCTGAATTCTACCAAAAATTAAGAGAAGAGCTAACACCTATCCTACTCAAACTCTTCCAGAAAATTGCAAAGGAAGGTAAACTTCCAAACTCATTCTATGAGGCCACCATCACCCTAATACCAAAACCTGACAAAGAAGACACAAAAAAAGAAAACTACAGGCCAATATCACTGATGAACATAGATGCAAAAATCCTTAACAAAATCCTAGCAAACAGAATCCAACAAAATATTAAAAAGATCATACATCATGACCAAGTGGGCTTTATCCCAAGGATGCAAGGATTCTACAATATCTGCAAATCAATCAATGTAATACACCACATAAACAAATTGAAAAATAAAAAACAATTGATTATTTCAATAGATGCAGAGAAAGCCTTTGACAAAATTCAACATCCATTTATGATAAAAACCCTCCAAAAAGCAGGAATAGAAGGAACATATCTCAACATAATAAAAGCTGTATATGACAAATCCACAGCAAACATTATCCTAAATGATGAAAAGCTGAAAGCATTTCCCCTAAAGTCGGGAACAAGGCAAGGAGGCCCACTTTCACCACTACTATTCAACATAGTTTTGGAAGTTTTGGCCAAAGCAATCAGAGCAGAAAAAGAAATAAAAGGAATCCAGATTGGAAAAGCAGAAGTAAAACTCTCACTGTTTGCAGATGACATGATCCTCTACATAGAAAATCCAGAAGACTCCACCAGAAAATTACTAGAGCTAATCAATGAATATAGTAAAGTTGCAGGATATAAAATCAATGCACAGAAATCCCTTGCATTCCCATACACTAACAATGAGAAAACAGAGAAATTAAGGAAACAATTCCATTCACCATCGCAACGAAAAGAATAAAATACTTAGGAATATATCTACCTAAAGAAACAAAAGACCTATATATAGAAAACTATAAAACACTGGTGAAAGAAATCAAAGAGGACACAAATAGATGGAGAAATATACCATGTTCATGGATCAGAAGAATCAATATAGTGAAAATGAGTATACTACCCAAAGCAATCTATAGATTCAATGCAGTCCCTATCAAGCTACCAACAGTATTCTTCAGAGAACTAGAACAAATAATTTCACAATTTGTATGGAAATACAAAAAACCTTGAATAACCAAAGCAATCTTGAGAAAGAAGAATGGAACTGGAGGAATCAACCTGCCTGACTTCAGGCTCTACTACAAAGCCAGTCATCAAGCCAGTATGGTACTGGCACAAAGACAGAAATGTAGATCAATGGAACAAAATAGAAACCCAGAGATAAATCCACACACCTATGGACACCTTATCTTTGACAAAGGAAGCAAGAATATACAATGGAGAAAAGACAATCTCTTTAACAACTGGTGCTGGGAAAACTGGTCAACCACTTGTAAAAGAATGAAACTAGAACACTTTCTAACTCCATACACAAAAGTAAACTCAAAATGGATGAAAGATCTAAACGTTTAAGACCAGAAACTATAAAACTCCTAGAGGAAAACAGGCAAAACACTCTCCGACATAAACCACAGCAGGATCCTCTATGACCCACCTCCCAGAATATTGGAAATAAAAGCAAAAATAAACAAATGGGACCTAATTAAAATTAAAAGCTTTTGCACAATGAAGGAAACTATAAGCAAGGTGAAAAGACAGCCTTAGAATGGGAGAAAATAATAGCAAACAAAACAACAGATAAACAATTAATCTCAAAAATATACAAGTAACTCCTGCAGCTGAATTCCAGAAAAATAAATGACCCGATCAAAAAGTGGGCCAAAGGACTAAACAGACACTTCTCCAAAGAAGACATACAGATGGCTAACAAATACATGAAAAGATGCTCAACAACACTCATTATCAGAGAAATGCAAATCAAAACCACAGTGAGGTACCACTTCACACCTGTCAGAATGGCTGCTATCCAAAAGTCTACAAGCAATAAATGCTGGAGAGGGTGTGGAGAAAAGGGAACCCTCTTACATTGTTGGTGGGAATGCAAACTAGTACAGCCACTATGGAGAACAGTGTGGAGATTCCTTAAAAAACTGGGAATAGAACTGCCATATGACCCAGCAATCCCACTGCTGGGCATACACACCAAGGAAACCAGAATTGAAAGAGACATGTGTACCCCAATGTTCATTGCAGCACTGTTTACAATAGTCAGGACATGGAAGCAACCTAGATGTCCATCAGCAGACGAATGGATAAGGAAGCTGTGGTACATATACACAATGGAATATTACTCAGCCATTAAAAAGAATACATTCAAATCAGTTCTAATGAGGTGGATGAAACTGGAGCCTATTATACAGAGTGAAGTAAGCTAGAAAGAATAACACCAATACAGTATACTAACACAAATATATGGTATTTAGTTAATCAGTAAAGATAACCCTGTATGCGAGACATCAAAAGAGATATAGATAAATAGAACAGTATTATGGACTCTATGGGAGAGGGCGAGGGCGGGAGGATATAGGAGAATGGCATTGAAGCATGTAAATTATCATATGTGAAACGAATCGCCAGTCCAGGTTTGATGCATGATACAGGGTGCTCGGGACTGGTATACCAGGATGACCCAGAGGGATGGGATGGGGAGGGAGTGGGAGAGGGGGTTCTGAAAGGGGAAAACATGTACACCCATGGTGGATTCATGTCAATGTATTGCAAAGCAAATACAATATTGTAAAGTTAAAAAATATATAAATAAACTAATTTAAAAAAATACTTCCTGTTTTTTAGGAAATGCTTAAACAACTATCAACAATGAAAATGAGGTAACACCATGGGGTAGATAGGAGAAGACTGCCTTAGGCCTCTCCTCCCCAGCTGGGAAGTCTAACAGCCAATCAAGAACAGATGAAGGAACACAAACCTGGGCAGGGAACCCAGTAGATTTAGGTACTTAAAGCAGTTATCTTTCACTTTTCACCATTCTTAAAGATATGAAACAAAGGGAAGAAGTGGTATTTTCCATAGTCAATACTGTTTTAAAAAATGTTTTATCATATGTATTTTCCCAGGCTTCTACGTAGCATTTAATGTGTTTGAGTATACTAAAATTCATTCTTGTTTAACTTAGTTGCTATATGTACAAAGACTGTATTTCTGATAGCCCCCACGAGATCAGAAGCTTGGCCAGGGCCAAGCTGAATGGATGGGCTATGATGAGGGAATTCTTCACGTGCAGCTTCTGGTTAAGGGCTCCACTCATGCCTCCTTTTTCCAAGGACTGCAAAATTTCTCGGAGGATGTTGGACTGGGAAATGCCTTTTTCAGTTGTCACTTAGAGATAACCAGTGTCATCCTGTTAGCATTCTCAATAATTCAAGAACTAAAACACACATGCATATTTAGCACTGTTAACAACAACGTGTTCTCAAGGCACCTTTGATGTTTCCATTGTAATTGTTTTGGGGCACCATGAAACTTGCCCAGAAAGATGGTGAACTTTACTGATAAATGTGTGTGTCCCATTTCACTAACCAGCAATTCCCATCTTTTTCCCTCTCTGCCGGCCTCCCTGTTCCCTGACACGCAATAATTTACAAAGAAGAGTCAATCGATGTGGCAAACTTCTTTTCTTATTTTAAGAAATTATCTAAGCCACCCCAACCTTCAGCAACATCCACCCTGATCAGTCAGCAGCCATCAACATTGAGGCAAGATCCTTTACCAGCAGAAAAATATGGAGGTTCAGAGGATGGTTAGCATTCTTAGCAATTATGTATTTTTTAATTAAGGTATGTGCATTTTTTTTTAGATATAGTGCTATTTCACTTAACAAACTATAGTGTAAACATAAATTTTATGTGCACCAAGAAACCAAAAACTCTGTGTGACTAACTCTGTTGCAGTGGAGTGGAATCCTCAACACCTCCAAGATATACTGTACCCAGACTCAGCTGATAATGAGATAAAACAGCAAATGCAAAGGTTTCAAGGGAACACAGGTTACTTAATAACAATTTACTGACTAATACATGCATAAATTAATTAATGAGTGAATTAAGGGGCCAGAGAATTCTCAGTTTGAATCGTAGCTCTTCCACTTAGTATCTAGAAATTTGGGCAAACTACTTAGACTTTCAGAGCTTTGTTTTATTTTTTCATTTCCAAGATGGGAATAATTATACTTACTTGGCAGAACTGATCTAAGGACTAGACATGATGTATATATAAAGCATCTAGCACATCATTTGGGAAACAGTAGACTTTTGAAAAAGTAAAGCGCAGCTGCAGGAAGATTTGACAAAATTTAACTTCTATTTATGATTTTAAAAAAAGAAGGCTCTTAGCAAACCAGGAATAGAAGGGAACTTAGTCTGTTAAAACATGACTGTAAAAAACTAGGAAATGCAAATATCAAATCATAGATAAGAAATTCTTGAAGAACAAATTAGAAAGACTTTCACTATCAAATAAAATTTATTGTAAAACTTTCATAATAAAGAAGGGTCATATAGACATAGTGGTAGAAAAACATACCAGGAGAACTAAATAAAGTAGTATAACCAGACCAATGGACATTGTTTTATAGAGAAGCTTTGGGGAGAAAGAATAGAGCTTTCAATAAATGATGGTGGAAATCTAATTTTCTTTATTATAAAAAGAAAATAAAATTTTACCACCACTTAACAAAAACAAAAAACAATACCAGGTAGAAAAATGACCTAATGAGAGAAACAAAACTGTAAGGTTTTAGGAAGACAATATAGAAGAAGAAATCCATAACCTCAGGAAGAAATCCATATGCTCAGGAGGGATTTCTTAATAAGACAGAAAAAGTACAAACCATAAAGAAAATGTTTACTAAGTCAAATAAAAATTTAAGAACTTACTTTTACTATAAAAAATAAGTATATGGCAAACCACAGGGTAGGAGAACAAAGTTGCAACTGCTGCTGCTGCTGCTGCTAAGTCGCTTTAGTCGTGTCCGACTCTGTGCGACCCCATAGACGGCAGCCCACCAGGCTCCCCCATCCCTGGGATTCTCCAGGCAAGAACACTGGAGTGGGTTGCCATTTCCTTCTCCAATGCATGAAAGTGAAAAGTGAAAGTGAAGTCGCTCAGTCATGTCCAACTCCTAGTGACCCCAAGGACTGTAGCCTACCAGGCTCCTCCATCCATGAGATTTTCCAGGCAAGAGTACTGGAGTGGGGTGCCATTGCCTTCTCCGACACCTATGATCAAAAAAGTACTAGTGTCCAAAACAATAAGAGAATTTCTATAAAGAAGTATGAAAAACGTTGGCAGCCTAAGAGAAATAAAGGGTCAAATCTTGACATGGTACTTTAAAAAAAAGACTATCAGGTTATAAATAACATGTGAAAAAAAATGGGATAATATGTGAAAAATCAAGGTAAGTAAAATTAAAATTATAATCCAATACCATTATACTTCTATCAGATTTGCAAATATTGAAACATCTAATATACCTGTTATAGGCTGAATTATGTCCCTTCTGTACAAATGTATCTGCTGAGGTCTAACCCCTGGTTCCTCAAAATGGGGCCTTACTTGAAGATAGGGTCTTTACAAAGGCCATCAAGTTAAAATGAGGTCATAAGGGTGAGGTCAAAGGGGAAATTTGCACCCAGAGACATTCAGAGGGAATGTAATGTGAAGACACCTAGAGAAAATGGCCATCCACAAGCCAAATAGAGAAGCCTGGAACAAATCCTTTCCTTACCGCCCTCCAAAGGAACTATGCCTGCTGACAACTTGATCTTGGGCTTCCAACCCCCAGAACTGTTAGAAAATAAATGTCTGATGCTTATGCCACCAAGTTTGTGGTACTTTGTTACAGAAGCCTTAGCTGCTGAGCTCCAAACCAAGTGCTGTTGAGGATGCAGGGGCATTAGGAGCAGGATTCTCTAATACAGTTGAGTGGAATATAAACTAGTACAACCACTTTGAAAAACAGTCTGACATCATCTGGAAATGTCTATCTGAGGTCCTAACAATTCTACTCCCAGGTATGTATTCCTAGAGTATTGCTGTTGAGTAGAACTTTCTGGAGTGATGGAAATGTTCTAGAAATGGTGCTGTCCAATACTATTGCTGTGAGTCAATAGTAATGGTGACACAATGTGGCTATTGTACACTTGAAATGTGGTTAACATAACTAAAATACTGCATTTTAATTTCATTTAATATTAACTAATTTAAGTTGTCAGTCTAGTGCTTCCATATTTGATAGTACACCCTAACAGCTGCACTATCGAATGCTTACAGCAGTATTGATGATAATACTCCAACCTAGAAATAACACACATAACTATAAATAATAGGATGGTTAAATTACAATACATTTATACAATGGGATACCATACAGTAATGAAAATGAACTAGAGCTACACACCAAACTGATGAATCTCAAAATTATCATATACGCAAATTAAGCAGAAATAAAAGAATACAGATGGCATAATCCATTTACATAAAGTTCAAACACAGTAATGGA
The DNA here is from genome assembly GCF_054371585.1 of Giraffa tippelskirchi. Lineage (NCBI taxonomy): Eukaryota > Metazoa > Chordata > Mammalia > Artiodactyla > Giraffidae > Giraffa > Giraffa tippelskirchi. The sequence goes on along the minus strand of NC_137285.1, from coordinate 84,796,058 downwards.
TCATCAACAAGGACCTACTGTACAGCACGTGGAGCTCTGCTCAATGTTATGTGGCAGCCTGGATGATAGTGGAGTTTGGGGGAGAATGGATACATGTATGTGTATGACTGAGTCCCTTCCCTGTTCACCTGAAACTATCACAACTTTCTTAATCGGCTATATCTCAATACAAAATAAAAAGTTTTGTTTTTTTTTTAATAAATATACAGGTGGTAAATAATAAAGAGAAACAAAGAAATGATCATCACAAAGGTCAGGTTGGAAAGAAGCCCATGGGAGTCTTCTGGGTTTTTGCATGTTATGTTCCTTCATCTTGGTATTGGTTTCATGGAGGTCATTTTACAATTATTATTTAAGCTATAGGTTTAATATTTCTGGCAGAGGAACCAGAGATCAAATTGCCAATATCCGCTGGATCATCGAAAAAGCAAGAGAGTCCCAGAAAAACATCTATTTCTGCTTTATTGACTATGCCAAAGCCTTTGACTGTGTGGATCACAATAAACTGTGGAAAATTCTGAAAGAGATGGGAATACCAGACCATCTGACCTGTCTCTTGAGAAACCTGTATGCAGGTCAGGAAGCAACAGTTAGAACTGGACATGGAACAACAGACTGGTTCCAAATAGGAAAAGGAGTACGGTAAGGCTGTATATTGTCACCCTGCTTATTTAACTTATATGCAGAGTACATCATGAGAAACGCTGGGCTGGAAGAAACACAAGCTGGAATCAAGATTGTTGGGAGAAATACCAATAACCTCAGATATGCGGATGACACCACCCTTATGGCAGAGAGTGAAGAAGAACTAAAGAGCCTCTTGATGAAGGTGAAGGACGAGAGTGAAAAAGTTGGCTTAAAGCTCAACATTCAGAAAACTAAGATCATAGCATCTGGTCCCATCACTCTATGGGAAATAGATGGGGAAACAGTGGAAACAGTGTCAGACTTTATTTTTGGGGGCTCCAGAATCACTGCTGATGGTGACTGCAGCCATGAAATTAAAAGACGCTTACTCCTTGGAAGGAAGGTTATGACCAACCTAGATAGCATATTTAAAAGCAGAGACATTACTTTGCCAACAAAAGTCCGTCTAGTCAAGGCTATGGTTTTTCCAGTGGTCATGTATGGATGTGAGAGTTGGACAGTGAAGAAAGCTGAGCGCCGCAGAATTGATGCTTTTGAACTGTGGTGTTGGAGAAGACTCTTGAGAGTCCCTTGGACTGCAAGGAGATCCAATCAATCCATCCTAAAAGAGATCAATCCTGGGTGTTCATTGGAAGGTCTGATGTTGAAGCTGAAACTCCAATACTTTGGCCACCTCATGCGAAGGGTTGACTCATTGGAAAAGACCCTAATGCTGCGTAGGACTGGGGGCGGGAGGAGAAGGGGACGACAGAGGATGAGATGGTTGGATGGCATCACCGACTCGATGAACATGGGTTTGGGTAGACTCCGGGAGTTGGTGATGGACAGGGAGGCCTGGCGTGCTGCAGTTCATGGGGTCACAAAGAGTCGGACACGACTGAGCGACTGAACTGAACTGAACTTAATATTTCTGTATATGTGATATGTATCAATAAAGAACAGGAACAAAAGCAAAATTATTATAATTATTCTTAGACATTGTTTTTAATTAATGTTTCTTTTCTTTTACAAATACATAAAATCTACATGTGTGAAACTAGGGTCAGAGATTTTTTTAGTAGAAATCCAAATCCTTATGTTCTTTAACATACCTCAATTCTCCAATTTAAAGGCACAGTCCAATGACCATATCCAGGCTACTCTCTTAACTGACCTCCTCTTATATAACCCCTAAATTAACTAATGTTACCATTTGGAAAATAAACTCACTGGTTCTCTTAGCACACAAAATGCTTGTGGTACTGAGCATGGCAAAAATCAATTCTGTATTTTTAATAATAGAATAAGAATGTCAAGTGAGATTTGTCAACTCTATGAAGAGTAATTTGGATACTTTGGGAAGAAAAGATAAGGGAGAGTCTATCAAGAAAAAATGCTGTACAATTAAATCCACTATAAAGATGAAAAATCATAAAACTCTAGAAGAATTCTATTCTCAGATTGCTGTAGTTTATAACTTCTCATTAACACTATAGATTTAAAATTATGCATTTTAGTGTCGTTGATAAGAGAAAGACACGAAGCACCAATCAGTGGCCCATAGTATTGGAATTCCCTGGTGGCTCAGACGGTAAAAGTGTCTGCCTACAATGCGGGAGACCCGGGTTCAATCCCTGGGTTGGGAAGATCCCCTGAGAAGGAAATGGAAACCCATTCCAGTACTCTTGCCTGGAAAATCCCATGGACGGAGGAGCCTGGTAGGCTATAGTCCATGGGGTCGCAAAGAGTCGGACATGACTGAGAGACTTCACTACTACAAGGAAACACTTGGGCATGATATCAAAATACTGGTGAGTCAATCCTAATGTATCTTTGAACTTTAACCATTTTTCATTATTCTCTGCTTCAATTCACTCCTCCAATTAAACTACTACTAGTCCCATTAGCAGAGAAGGCAATGGCACCCCACTCCGGTACTCTTGCCTGGAAAATCCCATGGACGGTGGAGCCTGGTAGGCTATGGTCCATGGGGTCGCTAAGAGTCGGACATGATTGAGCGACTTTACTTTCACTTTTCCCTTTCATGCACTGGAGAAGAAAATGGCAATCCACTCCAGTATTCTTGCCTGGAGAATCCCAGGGATGGCGGAGCCTGATGGGCTGCCGTCTATGGGGTCTCACAGAGTCGGACACGACTGAAGTGACTTAGCAGTAGTCCCATTAGCGTCAGATAAGGAGGTCAGTATTACTTAAGCCATATGTACATGGGTTAAATAAAGAAAGGCAATGCCAAAGAATGCTCAAACTACCACACAATTGCACTCATCTCACATGCTAGTAAAGTAATGCTCAAAATTCTCTAAGCCAGGCTTCAGCAATACGTGAACCGTGAACTTCCAGATGTTCAGGCCGGTTTTAGAAAAGGCAGAGGAACCAGAGATCAAATTGCCAATATCCGCTGGATCATCGAAAAAGCAAGAGAGTCCCAGAAAAACATCTATTTCTGCTTTATTGACTATGCCAAAGCCTTTGACTGTGTGGATCACAATAAACTGTGGAAAATTCTGAAAGAGATGGGAATACCAGACCATCTGACCTGTCTCTTGAGAAACCTGTGTACAGGTCAGGAAGCAACAGTTAGATCTGGACATGGAACAACAGACTGGTTCCAAATAGGAAAAGGAGTACGTCAAGGCTGTATATTGTCACCCTGCTTATTTAACTTATATGCAGAGTACATCATGAGAAACGCTGGGCTGGAAGAAACACAAGCTGGAATCAAGATTGCCAGGAGAAATATCAATAACCTCAGATATGCAGATGACACCACCCTTATGGCAGAAAGTGAAGAACTAAAGAGCCTCTCGAAAATGAAAGAGGAGAGTGAAAAAGTTGGCTTAAAGCTCAACATTCAGAAAACTAAGATCATGGCATCTGGTCCCATCACTTCATGGGAAATAGATGGGGAAACAGTGGAAACAGTGTCAGACTTTATTTTTTTGGGCTCCAAAATCACTGCTGATGGTGATTGCAGCCATGAAATTAAAAGACACTTACTCCTTGGAAGGAAGGTTACAGCCAACCTAGATAGCATATTTAAAAGCAGAGCGTTACTTTGCCAACAAAAGTCCGTCTAGTCAAGGCTATCGTTTTTCCAGTGGTCATGTATGGATGTGAGAGTTGGACAGTGAAGAAAGCTGAGCGCCGCAGAATTGATGCTTTTGAACTGTGGTGTTGGAGAAGACTCTTGAGAGTCCCTTGGACTGCAAGGAGATCCAATCAATCCATCCTAAAGGGGATCAATCCTGGGTGTTCATTGGAAGGACTGACGTTGAAGCTGAAACTCCAATACTTTGGCCACCTTATGCGAAGAGCTGACTCATTGGAAAAGACCCTAATGCTGGGTGGGATTGAGGGCAGGAGGAGAAGGGGACGACAGAGGATGAGATGGTTGGATGGCATCACCAACTTGATGGACATGGGTTTGGGTAGATTCCGGGAGTTGGTGATGGACAGAGAGGCCTGGCGTGCTGCATTTCATGGGGTTGCAAAGAGTTGGACATGACTGAGTGACTGAACTGAACCAAACAGATGCCTGGGTAAAAGAAAGTAAAAGAATTATATTTTGATTTGTTAGGGTTCAGATGTATTGATACATTTTTCTTAATTTTAGTTTGATTTCTATTAATACTGCTATGAACATATTTGTGCAACTTATGATAAATTTTATAACCCTAAAACACAATGTAGTGTTTTTAAGCAACAAAAAGAAAAAAGAAAAATTAATTTCAATTGCAAAATTTATGATTAGTTATAAGCACTAATAAAAAGAGACAAAGGGCAGTTGAATATTCTATTACTGTTTATATATAAATGTTTCTTAGAGACTTTATAAGATGACATATCACAAAACACAAACAGGTTAAGCAAAAGTATATGTGATATATCCAGAATAGAAGGTATTAATATAACCTTTAACATTTAGAGAAATATTAAACGTTTGGATCAAAAATAGTACTTTTGAAGATTCCACATTGATGTTTCATTTTTATTTAAAAAATAACACACATGCTAAATTTTGTGTCATTACTTTCACTTAACAGTGTTGTGAGGTAAGAGATGATTCCTACATTTTATTGAACTGTAATATTAAAAAGAAATTGAGTCATATGATTTAAAAATGAAACCAAAATTTAATTTTTGGTGCTTCCTTAGCCAAAATTAAAACAATCATTTTCATTAAGAGTAGTTATATTACTATAAATATGTAAGTATTTAGGATAAAGTAGTTTTTACAGTCTAGCTTGCTTGCAGAAAATGCTTGTTTGTAATCAGAAAATAGTTTCTCCATATAGGAACATGTTTTCAATTTAATTTACTTCTATTAAAATAGCATAATTTCAACATCATAGAAATGAGTATTTAACATTTAATCAGTAAACACCTTTAGTGAAACTACGAAATTAAAGGACTAAACAAATAGTATGAATTGGCACTCATTAAGCGTGACCAACTTAAAAGCATTAGAGTAAACTATATTTATGGCCAATTTAGGGTGACAATCTTAAGTTCAAAATTTTATTAAAAAGTTTGTTTAAAAAAGGGCCAAAAATATGTTAGCTTTGACCATTTAAAGTATTTTTCTTTTGGGAGCATAACTTCTGTTTTTGAAAAAGGAGTAATGTTATTTAAATTGCTCTCCTTAGAAATCAGTCAATTCAGTTCAGTCACTCAGTCATGTCCAACTCTTTGCGACCCCATGGACTGCAGCATGCCAGGCCTCCATGTCCATCACCAACTTCCGAAGTTTACTCAAACTCATGTCCATTGAGTCACTGATGCCATCCAACCATCTCATCCTCTGTCGTCCCCTTCTCCTCCCGCCTTCAATCTTTCCCAGCATCAGGGTCTTTTCCAATGAGTCAGTTCTTCACATCAGGTGGCCAAAGTATTGCAGCTTCAGCTTCAGTATCACTCGTTCCAATGAATATTTAGGACTGATTTCCTTTAGGATAGACCAGTTGGATCTCCTTGCAGTCCAAAGGACTCTCAAGAGTCTTCTAAATAACATTTTTAAAAAACCTGACTTAACATTTTCAAACCTAAGTTAAATTGCTTGCCACTATTTCCTCATACAGTCATAAACATGCAATTTTTCCGATAGTTACAATTTTAAAATCACCTTTTCCCCCAAATATATTTTCTCTATTAATTATTGACTTAAAAAGATTCTTAAAATGCAGTTATTCACAGATGAGTCTAGAGTACCTACATAGTTTCTGTGTGAGGCAATGACTGTCCTTTGTTCCAAACTATAATTTAAAAAATGCTGGTATAGCAAACAGCCTTGGAAGACAGAGATGCTGTCTTTCTCCAGAGCACAAGGACAGTCACGGCCATTGTCCGTTTCAAAAGATTTAGGTTCCCTAAGCTCAGAGTCTCTCTCCTGTAACGTAACTCACTGAGGACAGCAGCATCTTGACCACCCATGTTGCCTTGTGGAAACTAGGCCTTGGGGAACCAATCCAAAAATGAGAATACCCTGGCCACTGTCACTGCTAGTATAACAAACTGTCCTTTATCTCTGACCTAGGAGGCTTGTGTCTCCCACCAGTATCCATGACACTGTGACAGGCGGTCTTTAAGTTTGCAAGTGAAGTAAGATCCCAAACCCGGCGCTGTTGTGGACATCAGTAAGACATGTAATTTACATACAGTTTATAAATTATTTTTAGGATTTATTTGATTGTGATTTTATTTAACTAAATTAAGCCAGGGCCACTCACTGCACATTTTCCAATGTGAAGCTAGCTACTGTTAGCTTAAGAGACTAAAGAAATACATGATGAAGAGAAATCAACGTAACCCATATTTGAAACACACTCTGACCTATATTTGAAAAAATCATAAAAAAGCCACATGAGGCAAAGTTTTCCAAAATTACTTGGCTCTAAATATTTGTGTCACCTTCTGTCTCATTGGTTTATATATCAAGAACAAAAAATGGTCCAGGAAGCATTTGTACAAAATGATAAAATTTTAGTCAACCTGTTCTGGTACAAAACAGAAACTAAGGCAGTAAGCCAGTAACTTCAAGTTTTGCTTTTGAGACATCTTCTTTTCTCTCCATTTCAGTTCAGTTACTCAGTCGTGTCTGACTCTTTGTGACCCCATGAACCACAGCACACCAGGCCTCCCTCTCCATCATCAACTCCCAGAGTCCACCAAACCCATGTCCATTGAGTCAATGATGCCATCCAACCATCTCATCCTCTGTCATCCCCTTCTCCTCCTGCCCTCAATCTTTCCCAGCAGCAGGGTCTTTTCAAATGACTCAGCTCTTCTCATCAGGTGGCCAAAGTATTGAATTTCAGCTTTAACATCAGTTCTTCCAATGAACACTCAGGACTGATTTCCTTTAGGATGGACTGGTTGGATCTCCTTGCAGTCCAAGGGACTCTCAAGAGTCTTCCCCAACACCACAGTTCAAAAGCATCGATTCTTTGGTGCTCAGCTTTCTTCACCGTCCAACTCTCACATCCATACATGACTACTGGAAAAACCATAGCCTTGACTAGATGGACCTTTGTTGACAAAGTAATGTCTCTGCTTTTTAATATGCTGTCCAGGTTGGTCATAACTTTCCTTCCAAGGAGTAAGCGTCTTTTAATTTCATGGCTGCAATCACCATCTGCAGTGATTTTGGAGCCCAAAAAATAAAGTCTGACACTGTTTCCACTGTTTCCCCATCTATCTGCCATGAAGTGATGGGACCAGATGCCATGATCTTAGTTTTCTGAATGTTGAGCTTTAAGCCAACTTTTTCACTCTCCTCTTTCACTTTCATCAAGAGGCTCTTTAGTTCTTCTTCACTTTCTGCCATAAGGGCGGTGTCATCTGCATATCTGAGGTTACTGATATTTCTCCTTGCAATCTTGATTCTAGCTTGTGCTTCTTCCAGCCCAGCATTTCTCATGATGTACTCTGCATATAAGTTAAATAAGCAGGGTGACAATACACAGCCTTGACGTACTCCTTTTCCTATTTGGAACCAGTCTGTTGCTCCATGTCCAGGTCTAACTGTTGCTTCCTGACCTGCATACAGGTTTCTCAAGAGACAGGTCAGGTATTCCCATCTCTTTCAGAATTTTCCACAGTTTGTTGTGATCCACACAGTCAACGGCTTTGGCATAGTCAATGAAGCAGAAACAGTTGTTTTTCTGAAACTCTCTTGCTTTTTCGGTGATCCAGTGGATGTTGGCAATATGGTCTCTGGTTCCTCTGCCTTTTCTAAAACCAGCTTGAAAATCTGGAATTTCATGGTTCACATATTGCTGAAGCCTGGATCTCCATTTAGGTCTGTTTATTTGTTACCCCACCCCCAAAAAAGAGAAATGGTCAAAACTCTAACCATGAATTCTAAACAAAATTGTCTTAGTTATCAGACTACCCAGTTTTTAAAAATTCTGTCCAGTTGATTATAAGTGTCGCAAACTCTGCACATTTCCTCTACAATTCACACATTATTATTGTATATTAGTAATGAGTATTTATCTTACCCCAATAAATTAGGATCTGGTCTAATTCCGGGTTCTAGGCAATGTCTAAAAATATAGATGTGTAAATGCTATTATGTGAACAAGAATGATAGTTTCAAATGTTGTTGGACTTTATCCAGTGTGGTTTTCCTGTTGCAAGTGGCAGAAATGAAACAAAAATATCATGGCTGGGAAATCTTTTTTTTTCCTCTGAAAATGGAGAAGAAATTAAGCTGCATTCTTTTAACGTGAAAAGAGAAGCTTTCTTAAAGTCTGGTTTGCAGAAATCAGGAAGTAGGGTATTAATGAGAAGTAAGATAAGAGCTATGAGGTGGAATGTAATTTTAAAAAGAAGCAGGCAGTCTCTTCTTTGCATGTCTGACTCAGCAGCTGGTGCTCAAGACCATGAATCTGAGCTGGTCTTGACCAGTCAATTACTCTAGTCTGTAAAGTTAAGAATCGAAACAGGCCTGGTGCAGAAACCAGAATCCTCCTGAGCTGTCTTCTTCCCTATAACCTGTCCTACATTTGCCAGTCCTGATACAGCCTTGCTTTTCTTATGTTTCTCCCTGCCTAGGCTTTGTAATTCTCTCCTTGAATCTTTACTAGAGTTGGTATCTTATTTCAAAATACATGAATAAAAAATAATTAAGAAGACATCATAGAATGAATCTAAATGTCTCACTAGCAGTTGACCCCTGCTGCCTTGCTCACCTGTTAGAACAGACCCTTTTGGATGCCAATCACCTAAACCAAGTAATTTAGTCCCATGCTTTTGAACATTATAACCTAGACTCCTGACCAAAACTGTAGACTCAACCTAGACTATGTTCCTAATAGTTCTTGACTTTCTTCCCTTCTCAAACAGTTCACTTGCTTGAGATCTCAGCATACACTGTATCAGGTCCACAAAGAATTATTAAATATTCAATGACATTGTATCTAAAAGTTCCTTTGTTGTATCCATGTCTCCACTGACCCCCACAGTAAGTTCTAGAAGAGAAAATACACTCACCATCATTCTTTCCACAGAAATTTACTTAACGTTTGTCGTGTTCCAGAGACCAACCCGTAGTAATAGGATGTACACAAAGGAAAATAAAACACTTGCAGACAAGAAGTATTTTGTAAACATCTGCTCTGTACAGGAAGCTATAAGTTCATACTTCAGTGTGAAAAATGTTCACATGAGCATCTTTCGTATTTGTTTTAAATGTTACACCAGAAGTTTATATAATGAACGTGAAAATACAGAAACAGACACACTGAACTTAGCCTGAGTTGGAGCGGAATTCACAGGGAGGTGATTTTAAAATACATTGAGAAAATGCAAAGAGGTTCTCTAAGTGAGAGGAAGGAAGACTGTTTGCAGCCCAGACAGACAGACTAGTGTGTGTAACGGAAAGGAAGTATGAGATCATGTGCTGTCATTTCAACAGGAAGAACTGAAAGTCAGCACTGTTCTTTTTTACTTCATTTTTATTATTGAGGGGTCACTTTCAGAGAAGCTGTACAAAAAAGTTTTGATTTGCATATATTCATCTTCTTAAACTTTTGTTTGCATTTATTTTATGCTTGGTATATCAACTAGACACAAGCTGACTTGAAAGTTGAGCAACAGTGGGAAGTTAGCCTCTTAAGAGAGTAAGCAATAGCCTAATATGCTGGAGTCCCTCAAGTTTCCCACGTCTGTGTGACTCTGATTGTGAAGTATCTATGGATTGGGTGTATGGGGGTCTTCCTGGCTCCACGGAGAGACACTGCCCACTACAGTAACCCCTGTGTCCTGGCCAGTTTCAGCTGGTAGCTGCCTAGGGCAGGGCAACAAGAAGAGATAAGTTATCTGTCTCACTGCATCCGTTTTTGGCCTCACCCAAACAGTGATAAAAGATTTTTTTTTTAAATGAAATACAACCAATCCAAAATATTATTTATTAAGTAAAGATTAAAGAAATTTAATCTGCAACCTCAGACCGACAGCAGCTGGCCCACCTATCAGAATTGGATGTTCCCTTGAGAGATCTCAGCCCTACCTCCTTGCCTTAGATGTGGGGGAGCTCACCTGATAAAGAATCCACCTGCAATGCAGGAGACCCTGGTTCTATTCCTGAGTCAGAAAGATCCCCTGGAGAAAGCATGGGGTACCCACTCCAGTGTTCTTGCCTGGAGAATCCCATGGACCGAGGAGCCTGGGGGGCTAGAGTCCATGCGGTCACAGGGAGTCGGACATGACTGCGCGAATAAGCTCGCACACACAGGTGTGGGCACTCGCTCCCCTGCTCTGCTCCCTCACTGTCCTCTCACAGTTTGTCTTGTTCTCTGTACTTCGGAGTCTTAGAACAGGCCACAAAGATGCTATCCCACAGATGCAATCAGGCTGCATCAGCGTTCCCTTAACTTTCAGTGACAGCAGAGTGTGGGCTGAAATGCACTGAGCCCTCACTTGCCAAGCCCTGTGCAGGGGAGTTCAGGCTTTGGAGCTTCTTCTTGGTGCTGGTTACGGACGTGGCGTGTGCATTCGCTAGATGATCCAACTGACTCTCTTACTGGTGAAATCGGCTTTCTTCACCTATTCTTCAAAGCAGGATGCTTTATGCTTGGTGTCAGCTGGTCATGGAACATACGGGGGCTCCACTTTATTTATTCCGTTCCAAACACCTCTCTTTTCAACATCGCCACGTGGCATCCTACTCTTTCAGTGTGCCAAAAGGGACCTTCCTCTTATTCCATTATTTTAAAAAAGCTTCCTCTTGGCTCCCCCTAACTATCTTTTCCTGTCTAGGAAGTTTCTAGGTGCTCAGTGTATTTGCTCACCGTCTGAGTTTGGGAAGGGGCTGAGTTGACATTTTCTGTTCATAGTCACTAATGTGACTCATTGGCTCTTCCCCATCCTGTATTAGTACCACTGAGCATTGGCAGGACCTAATGGTACACAAAGATATAAGTAAACACATTACATCTTTCTGGAAGAAGAGGTGGTGGAAAGCTATTTCCTTTCCCAATAAATATGGGAACGTTATGGAATAAAGTGCAACCTTGTACTGGGAAGCAGATGTCAAAGAATATTTGTGCCTCCAGTGGACTGTACCAGTCTCAAAGACTTCTATGAGAACCAGCCTTCCCCCTAACCCCTGTGGCTGGGGATATAAAATGTTGAAAATTTTCTATAAAAAACTTTTATTCATAAAACTTCGAGGAGCATTATCCCTAGAGAGTGCTTTTTCATGAACTCATAGATTTTAACAGAGTAAATAAACCTTAAAAATCATAACACCATGAATGCACCTTTAAATAAGGGCAAACAGTTTTTTTTTTTTTTAACCAGAGAGTTAACAGAATTTCTTGATAATTTGGAGGTATTTTTTTTACTGAGATTTTTCAAGATTTATTTCTCTAAAAGCATAAATTCACTCTTCTCTTTTTTTTCACAAATCCTTTTAAAATAACATCTCCATCTTGTGTAAAAGTAACATCTGTAAGTCCAAGTTGAGGACAATAAAAACCTATATGTCACCAAGATATAGTAACATTCTGTTTTTATCAATAATGTAGTAGATTCCATTATAATAGTATATCAGCAAGCAAAATTTGTTAAACCTCTAACTAAAGTTTCATGGAAACTGACCTTTTATTCATTCTAAATCTTTAAAATTGTCAGTCTGGGAATTAGATCTGGTCTGTAGATCTTTTGGACCATTTGATTTCTTAAAAATGGAAATATTTCTCATATAAAAATCTTACCTTGGGCTTCTCTTTAAAAACTGGAGGATTTAGGAACGTGGACCTCTAGTGCCTCAGGGTAACAGTCGACAAGTGCTAAGTAGGGACTGCCATTTTTATATGGGCATCTTCTCCAGGTCACAACATTCCCAACACTCCCAGCCTTTACAGCAGACTTGATTTCTTTCTTTCCATAATTTTCCTAGGCATTTGAGTTGACAGTATTGAATCATTCTACCAGTCTTGCATTCATCAGACATTTTTAGATATTGTAGTACATCATGCGAAATGCCAGACTAGATGAAGCACAAGCTGGAATCAATTTTGCTGGGAGAAATATCAATAACCTCAGATATGCAGATGACACCACCCTTATGGCAGAAAGTGAAGAGGAACTAAAGAGCCTCTTGATGAAAATGAAAGAGGAAAGTGAAAAAGCTGGCTTAAAACTCAACGTTCAAAAAACTTAAGATCACAGCATCTAGTCCCATCACTTCATGGCAATAGATGGGGAAACAATGGAAACAGTGACAGACTTTATTTTCTTGGGCTCCAAAATCACTGCAGATGGTGACTACAGCCATGAAATTAAAAGATGCTTGCTCCTTAGAAGAGAAACTATGACAAACCTAGACAGCATATTAAAAAGTAGAGACATCACTTGTGGACAAAGGTCCATGTAGTCAAAGCTATAGTTTTTCCAGTAGTCATGTATGGATGTACGAGTTGGACCATAAAGAAGGCTCAGCACTGAATAACTGATGCTTTTGAACTGTGGTGTTGGAGAAGACTCTTGGGAGTCCCTTGGACTACAAGGAGCTCAAACCAGTCAATCTGAAAGGAAATCAGTCCTGAATATTGATTGGAAGGACTGATGCTGAAGCTGAAACTCCAATACTTTGGCCACCTGATGTGAAGAGCTGACTCATTGGAAAAGACCCTGATTCTGGGAAAGATTAAATGCTGGAGGAGAAGGGGACGACCAAGGATGAGATGGTTGGATGGCATCACATGGACATGAGTTTAAGCAAACTACAGGACATGGTGAAGGATAGGGAAGCCTGACGTGCTGCAGTCCACGGGGTTGCAAAGATTCGGACATGACAGAGCAACTGAACAACAACAACAACAAATGACACTGTTCTGCAACTAGCAAGTACATTACTTAGCCCTTGGCCCTGCCCTTGAATACCCAGAAGTCCCATACAACAGACGCAAGAATGAATCACTGAACAATGGCATTGTAAAAGCAATGATAGAGATCTGCTCTGAACAGTATGAGAGCTCTGAAGTGAAGCAACTCCAGTCTGGAATGGAAAAAAAGGGTTGAGGGAAGGAGTCTCTGAAGGGGTGTGCCTGATAACAAATGAGACAAGGATAATTTAGGCCCAGTGAATAGTCTAAAGAAAGGCACAGAAGTCAAAAGCATCTGTACTTTTATCCTGAGAATACAAAGACTGGAAAAAGGTGAAGAGAGTTGACGTTTGAGAAGGAAGGAAGAAGTCAGATTGAAGAAGCTAGTATACCGAGTTGCCCACATAGGGCCTCAGGTTATATGTGGCATCAAAAAAAGAATCCACATAAAGGAACACTACAGCTTACTCTCATGTCTTACAACATGAATATTTTTGTTAGCTATATTGGATATAAAATCTTCCTAAAATGCATTGCATACATCTCTTCTTTCTTAAATCATGGAATGATAAATTTAAATTTCTTTTGATGACACAAGAGGAGCAATATAAATGTCAATGATTAAATCACTTCCAATAAAATAGCAATGCTATAAGTGGGAGTCTTTCTCTTACATGAATAAGGGATCCCTGGTGGCTCAGACAGTAAGGAATCTGCCCACAATGCAGGAGTTCAGTTCAGTCACTCAGTCGTGTACGACTATGCGACCCCATGGACTGCAGCATGCCAGGTTTTCCTGTCCATCACCAACTCCCGGAGGTTGCTCAAACTCATGTCTGTAGAGTTGGTGATGCCATCCAATCATCCCATCCTCTGTAATCCCCTTCTCCTCCTGCCTTCAATCTTTCCCGGCATCAGGGTCTTTTTCAATGAGTCAGTTCTTCGCATCAAGTGGCCAAAGCTTCAGATTGAGCATCAGTCCTTCCAGTGAATATTCAGGATTCAGAATTTCCTTTAGGATAGATTTGTTTGATATGCCTGCAGTCCAAGGGACTTTCAAGAGTCTTCTCCAACACCACAGCTCAAAAGTATCAATTTTTTGGCACTCAGCTTTCTTTATGGTCCAACTCTCACATCTATACATGACTACTGGAAAAACCATAGCTTTGACTAGATGGACCTTTGTCGGCAAAGTACTGTCTTAAAAAATATGCTGTCTAGGTTGGTCATTGCTTTTCTTCCATGGAGCCAGCATCTTTTAATTTCATGGCTGTAGTCACCATCTGCAGTGATTTTGGAGCCCAAGAAAATAAAGTCTGTCACTGTTTCCATTGTTTGCCCATCTATTTGCCATTGAAGTGATGGGAACAGATGCCATAATCTCAGTTTTCTGAATGTTGAGTTTTGAGCCAACATTTTCACTCTCCTCTTTCACTTTCATCAAGAGGTTCTTTAGTTCCTCTTTACTTTCTTCCATAAGGGTGGTATCATCTGCATATCTGAGGTTATTGATATTTCTCCCAGCAATCTTGACTTCAGCTTGTGCTTCATCCAGCCCAGCATTTCACATGATGTACTCTGCATATAAGTTAAACAAGCAGGGTGACAATATACAGCCTTGATATGCTCCTTTGCCAATATGGAACCATCCATTGCTCCATGTTCGGTTCTGACTGTTGCTTCCTGACCAGCACACAGATTTCTCAGGAGGCAGGTCAGACAGTCTGGTATTCCCATCTGTTTAAGTATTTTCCACAGTTTGTTTTGATCTACACAGTCAAAGACTTTAGTAATGAAGCAGAAGTAGATGTCTTTTTCTAACTCTCTTGCTTTTTTGATGATACAACGGATGTTGGCAATTGGATCTCTGGTTCCTCTGACTTTTCTAAATCCAGCTTGAACATCTGGAAGTTCTCAGTTCACGTACTGTTGAAGCCTGGCTTGGAGAATTTTGAGCATTACTTTCTAGCATGTGAGATGAGTGCAACTGTGCAGCAGCTGAACATTCTTCGGCATTGCCTTCCTTTCGGATTGGAAGTAAAACTGACCTTTTCCAGTCCTGTGGCCACTGCTGAGTTTTCCAAATTTGCTGGCCTCTTGTGTGCAGCACTTTCACAGCATCATCTTTTAGGTTTTGAAATAGCTCAGCTGGAATTCCTTCACCTCCACTAGCTTTGTTCATAGTAATGTTTCCTAAGGTCCACTTGACTTTGTACTCCAGGATGTCTGGCTCTAGGTGAGGGATCACACCATCATGCTTATCTGGGTCATTAAGATCTTTTTTCTATGGTTCTTCTGTGTATTTTTGCCACCTCTTCTTAATATCTTCTGCTTGTTAAGTCCATAACATTTCTGTCCTTTATTCAGCCCATCTTTGCATGAAATGTTCCCTTGGTAGCTCTAATTTTCATGAAGAGATCTCTAGTCTTTCCCATTCTATTGTTTTTTCCTCTATTTCTTTGCATTGATCCCTTAAGAAGACTTTCTTATCTCTCCTTGCTATTCTTTGGAACTCTGCATTCAGATGGATGTCGCTTTCCTTTTCTCCTTTGCGTCTCACTTTTCTTCTTTTGTCAGCTATTTGTAAGGCCTCCTCAGACAGCCATTTTGCCTTTTTTGCATTCCATGACCCCTGCCAATTCAGGAGACCTGGATTCAGTCCCTGGGTTGGGAAGATCCCCTGGAAAAAGGATGGCTATGCACTCCAGTATTCTTGCCTGAAGAAAACCATGGACAGAGGAGCCTGGCAGGCTACAGTCCATAGGATTGCAGAGTGTCGGACACAACTCAGTGACTAACACTTTCATTTTCGTAAGTAGGACTCTTCCTCCTACACTAATAATATTCTATTTGAGTAACATCTTTTTTTTTTCCCTACTTTACCAAAATCTGTCTTTATTAAAGTGAACAAATCTTTAGCACACTATCCCAAATGTAACGGGAGATGGCTGTGTAGACTCGACCTGCCTGTCTCCAATCACGTGGATGCCAACAGACTATGTTTACCTTCCATGTGACTGTATGGCAGGAGAACTCTCTGCATTTCTAAACATTATTTTAGCAGAAGACAGACAGCAGATTTCAGTGCTTTTAGTGACTTGGTATTTTCAGTAAACTGAAACTTTTTCTGAGCAGCAAAGAACAAGAATTTTTTTTCAAAAATCTTAGAATTGGATATAAATGTTGGCAGTACATACAATCAATAAGTATCTTGAGTAAACTCATCTTTTTTTTGATATACACCTGTTAGGTGAATTGAAAGCAATTGAGGGAAAAGTAAGAAGTCTCAAGTGCTGTCTCCCCCTTATTTGTTGTTCCTGAAACAATACAGGGTAAAAGTAAAGGATCAAACTCATCATAAATACATACAATATGTCTTTTATTTAGGTTGGGATCAGTACTTTTGTAAACCGGTATGCCTTAACTTCATGCCAACTCTTTTATTTACTCAGAACCACCTCCTTGCACTTTTTTTTTAACTTTCATGTAGACTCGAATACATTTGAGATCAGTGGCTCTCATCCCTTTATTCCTCTCTACATCTGAGCCGGTGGATATCAAAAGGGAAAGAATCTTCCTTGGAGTGGATACAGGTCGTGTAGGCTGGGTTATACACAAGCTTCACTCCTCTCTTCTACTCTGGCTTCCAAAACATATGCAGAGGCAGGTCAGTATCAGGATTCAAGAGATTACCTTAAGTCTCCTAAAATTTAACTTTTTTAAAGCACATTCCTTTGAGGTATTAGTCCTTTAACCCTTATTACTAATGAGTTGCCTGGGGCACAGCTTCATAAATGCCTAAGAGACACCATAACATCACAGAAAGATGGTCTCAGTTGCTCAGATGAGTGAACCTGTGGTGAAGTAAACATCTTGAGATACTAAAATTCCAAACCTGCTTTGACTATGAGTGGTTCCTAACTCTTCCTCCTCTAACCTTCTTGAAAATGGATAGGCTATGTCACAGAAGAGAAGGAAAAGAAAAGAATTAAAAAATAAAGAACTAAAAAAAGGAAAGGTACACAAGAGGAAGAGAAGAAACCATGGGAAATCACCCAATTTCAATGGATCTTGCTACGATTTGAATAAGCATTCATATATTTAGTAACTATCTTTTTGAGGCAGTCCCTAAATTCAAGAAACTTATGACTTCATCCTTGCTCCCAGAATGTCACCAGGGTAAATCCCTTTGCAAATCACGTATTTTAAAATTCTTCTCTATTCTCTTTCAAGTTCTTTCATAAAAATGGCATTTTCTGTACCACTTGAAATTTTAAAGTGGTTAAATTTTGTCCTAGACATTCCTACAAAGAATCTTGGTTTGTAATGCACTTTATATTCATATGTAGGTAGTTACCTTCTGTTTTGAGTTCAAATATAATAGGAAATGTATCTTTTTCCTTGTTTCTGACTTTTGGGATTATTATGCTGGAAATGGGTATTAAAACTATTACTAGAGAGTGTAGAGTAAGGGTTTAGAATCCTAGACTCTGGAGTCAGACTGCTCGGGTTTGAATCTGAGGTCTGACAATTGGGAAAATGACTTTAGCTATGTCTGCCTACGTTTCCTATTCTATATGGAGATAACAGTGGGTGGAGGTGTGGCTTTGGGGAAAGATAAATATGGTGCAACTGGAGCTGGCAAGGTGCAATGTGTGCTCATGAGTGTGCGGGAGGGAAGGAGAGGTGGGCCTTGAGGGAGAGGAAGGAGACGGTGGGCTGGGGTGGGCTGAGCGTCAGAGGCGTCACAGACGAAAAACACAGACAGACTGCCTTCTGCATGTTATAATAAACGACCCAGAACACTCCACTTGAGTGGCTATGAAAAGGTCACATAGAAAACAACTTCATTTAAAAAGATCTATGTAAACCAACACCCCCCCCCCCAAAAAAAAACACTTTTGTGTACACATTCAGTTTTCTGAAGGGGCTTCCCTGGTGGCTCAGAGGGAAAGTGTCTGCCTGCAATGCGGGAGACCCGGCTTTGATCCCTGGGTCGGAAAGATCCCTTGGAGAAGGGAATGTCTACCCACTCCAGTATTCTTGCCTGGAGAATCCCATGGACAGAGGAGCACAGTGGGCCACAGTCCATAGGGTTGCAAAGACTGAGCAACTTCACTTTCTTTCTTTCTTTCAGTTTTCTGACAACAAAGCAACTTGCAAAACTTGCTTGAACCTGAGCATTACCTTTCCAATGAAATAAAAAGAAAAATTAAAAATAAATAGTAACCAAATGAAATAAAGTCAATTCCAGATATGATCCTACAAGTTCTGCTGCCTCTCCCACTGAGTGGAAGGATTCAAGTCATCATTAGGAGGGAATTTTATTTTTAAACATGTCATCTTAAGCTGTAAGACTTTCCATTAAACTGTACCTCATAGGGTTATAGTGAGGTTTAAATGAATTAATAGGTGGAAAATGTTTAGGGCAGTGCCTGGCCCATTGCCTGTTGTTTATTAAAGCTCTCTCTGCTGGGAATCTGGCAAACTAACCTGTGCAAAGATGTTGGAACAGCACTGTCCAATATCGTGGCCTCTAACCACAATTTAAGCTTTAATTCAAATTAGCTGAAATTAAATGAAGCTAAAAATTCAGTTGCTCAGTTACATTCATCACATTTCAGGGGCTCAGTACCAGTGGTCATCATTCTGGACATGACAGATATAAAACACAAGGCCCCAGAAAGTTCTATGGCACAGTGTTGTGTTAGAAACTGATAATAATAATAGTAGCAGTACAACAGAAACCCCAGGAACACAATTAGTTGAGTCAGGCAGTCATTAAACATGGAGTGAGGGTTTCCTCCGGACCAGATGCCATATGAAATGCACAGGATACCACGTCCATCTGTGCACGCCTGCGTGTGTCCCCGTGTGCTTGTAACGGTGGGGGCGGGCTAATGAATCAGGAAAATTAACTGTAAGGAGACTTGAAGGGTGACTACATTTTATGTAGGAAAACATTACAGAATTTTAAAGCTGTTCATTAGTCATCTGCGTAACTAAAATCTCAACTCCATAT
The DNA here is from genome assembly GCF_054371585.1 of Giraffa tippelskirchi. Classification (NCBI taxonomy): domain Eukaryota; kingdom Metazoa; phylum Chordata; class Mammalia; order Artiodactyla; family Giraffidae; genus Giraffa; species Giraffa tippelskirchi. The sequence continues at coordinate 84,777,056 of NC_137285.1, read as the reverse complement.
ACCAACATTATCTGTATCTTGTTCATCTTTTTAATTTCTTGTTCCTTGCACAAGGCTCACCACATGACTGCTCACCATACATTTTCAAATTAAGGAATTTTAAAAGTCAAATCTGAATGGCCTGAGAATGGTGAGGATGACCTCTAGAAATGAGGCTGGAGGAGGGAGCAGAGGGAAAGGCAGGATGAGAGGAGAGAGGTTCCGGCTGAGTAAGCCGAGCACACACCGAGGGGGAGGCAGCGCGGGGCGGATGGAGACCGAAACTGAGAGCAGATCACGCCCCTCATCCTTTGCCTGGGGATGCCCACCCTGCCTGTATTAAGGATTTCCCTTCTTTATCCCACTTTCTACCTGTACATTTCGATTAAGGAAAAGGTGGCCTGGGAGAAAACAGGGTTATATGTTTACTTCATGGAGCTGTAGCAATGGACAATGTCTATCCATGCACACACTGCAAAGGTCCAAGGACCTCCCCCAAGGAAACTAACATGAGGGAAGTTGACTGGTTCTGGCTATGTTAGTGTCCGCTACCGTTAATTTGTTTTCAAACTTGGCAGGTCTACAGACAGCCTACAATTCCTTCTTGGGAATGTTGCATAACTGCTTGATATTAGAAACAATGTTTTGAACATTCCTGCATGTATACAGTGGGACACATGAATAAAAATTTCTCTTGGGTAGCATCTTGCAAAACTTAGCATATATTAGAACCACCTAGGGAGCTTGTTAAAACATAGGCTGCTGCTCTTATAAGTAGAATCTGAAAACAAAAAACGAACTCAGAGAGACAGAGAACAGGTGGGTGGTTGCCATTGCAAAGGGGCGAGGGGGAGGCCAAATGACGGAAGTGGATCAAAACTTCCAGTTATAAAATAAATAGGTCCTGGGGATGTAATGTACTGCATGGTGACTGCAGTCAATAATACTGTATAATATATTTGAAAGTTACCAAAAGAATATATTTTTAAGAAAAGATTTATTAACTATGTGTGATGATGGATGTGAACTAGACATTTGTGGTGATCCTTTTGCAATACATACACATGTCAAACCATGTTGAACACCAAGCTAATACATGTTACATGTCAATTATAACAATAAAGTAAATAAATATTTTTAAAACTAAAGCTTGAGAAACACTAGGGTTTAAATATTGCAACTCAATGTAAATGAATAAAATTAACCCATTAATTATTGGGACTTCCCTGTTGGCCAAGCGGCTAAAAGTCCGAGCTCTCAATATAGGGGGCTTGGGGTTGGATCCCTGGTCTAGGAACTATTGATAGATCCCACATGTTACAGCTAAGAGTTCACCTGCAGCAACTAAAGATCCCGCCTGCTGAAATGAAGAGCGAAGATTCACATGCCACAACTAAGACCCAGTGCAGCCAAATAAATAAGTAAAATAAAAACAAAACAAACAACATGAACCATTGTAAAAAAATTTTTCCACACATCACAACTCCTTTAGGGCTTTAGTAAACCTCAGTTGATATGTTAATCAAGTGTTTATTCAAAACATACTGATTATCTGCTATGAAATAGGTGCCATTCTAGGCACTGAGAATATAGTAGAAAGTCCCTCATTCACTGAGATTATACACGAGTGAGAATATACAAATAGTGTGATTTAAAATAATGGAGACATTAATACTGGTCAATCAGAGACTTACCTCTTGACTCTAGCCCCACATTTCTCAGAGCAGAGGACACTCTGTCCCCTTTCTCACTGTAGGAATAGAAGCAGTGGCTATTTCCTTCCTTCCATGGCCAAAGACACCACCAAGTCCTCAGTTCCTACTTGACTCCAATTCCTGACACCAGCCTACCGCTCCTTTCATAAAGGTCAATGAATCCACAGAGGTTTACTGAGCATCTCCTGTTTCCTCGGGATGAGGCTCTCAGGGCACAAAAGGGAAAAGAAAAATAAGAGCCCAGAAGGACATGTAACAAACAAAGAAGCCCAATGCTGACGTGCACTCAGCAAGTCTCTACTCCGCAGCTCCCACGCAACCAAGTCCTGAGGGGCGAGAGGGCCACAGAGAGAAAGAAGCCACGATTCTTGCCTTCGGGCAGGACCGAGCCTCTGCTAAGGCAAGACGACACTTCATTCAATCGAAGACGCTTCTTTCACATTTTAAGATCTTTAGAATTGGACTCTATCCTACAATTGTGGTGCCTTAAACTGGATGAAATCATAAAGATGGCACAAAAGAGCATCACACCCCAAAAGCTGTAGAATGAATCTATGGCGATTAGGACAGTGGTCTGAAGTCAGGCTGTACCTTAAAAAAGTAAGTAAAAACCACATATGTGGAGGGACTCCACCCTCAGTTTCTGATTCAGTTAGTCTGGAATAAGGCCTGATGATTTGGATTCCTAACAAGTTCCAGGGTGCTGATGGGCACACGCTTTGAGAAGCCCTGCTCCAGAGCTCTGTCTTTAAACTAGAGTTCCCCTACCCGTGGAGGACACAACTTTGCAAGAGGTGAAGGGTCAGAAAGAGTCCGCTGAAATCTATCAAATCCTCCATATCTGTATATGTTCTTTCCTAAAGCACACCCCAGGTTTCCCTCAGAACACTTTTGTCGTCAGTCACCACTTCCCAGCCACGTCGCCCTTCTCTCACTTTGCAAAGGAAAAACACGACCCTCACCCATTTCTAGCAGTGACCTCAGGTGTAAAGCCTTCTTGAATATTAAACAGATGTTCCAAAGTTCAACCTACGCCTCTCTTAATCAGGGCACCAGAAGTATCCCCGTCCATCTTTGCAGCAGATGCGTTTCTACTCGTGTGTGTGTGTGTGTGTGTTAGTGGCTCAGTCATATCCAACTCTGCAACCCCATGGGCTGCAGCCCGCCAGGCTCCTCTGTCCACCGGATTCTCCAGGCAAGGATACTGGAGTGGGTTGCCATTCCCTCTCCAGGGATCTTCCTGACCCAGGGATTCAGCTTCTGTATTTCTGTAATCTGTCTCCTGTATTGCAGGCTGATTCTTTACTGTCTGAGCCACCAGGGAAGCCCTTTCTACTCATTAGTAAACAAAAAATAATTACTGATTAAAATGTATGAAGAGATTTGATTTTTTAAAAATCTGAAAAATGGAGTCAAAATATATAGAATCCAACCCTGAACTACTTAACTAGCTGTAAAGTCTTGAGAAAGTTATTTAATCTCCCTGTGCCTCAAACTGTGCTTCTGTAAAAAGCAAATAGTAAGTTCCTTTTTAAATTATTGTACACATTAAATGATATACATAAATAGTGTAAGTGTAAATTATATACATTAATATATTTAGAAATGTTTAGAATTGTATCTGGCACATAGGAAATGCTTTATGTGTTAGCCTACAGTTGTTGTTGTTGTAATTATTAATTGCAATAATAATATCTCAGGATTTTTTTAACTTAATCTTAAACTTAATCTTTTTTAACTTAACTAAATATTTTTTTAACTTATGCATTTTTTTAACTTAATTCATTTTAGATAGATTTGTTTCAGAAAATTTTCTTAAGGTCATTAATAAAAAAGCCTTCAAAAATATGTTGCAACATGATGGTTAAATTATGTAAAAAATGATTTCAAGTAAAAGGAAGTGAAAATTTATAATTAAAGAACTTACTTTTTTTAAGTTAATGGTGACTATAATACAATTTTTAAAGTAATGGATCAATTTTATTTATAAACATTAATTTCACAATATAATGACAATTACATTTTTTTGCAACTATTTAAACTTACGATGAAAGTTTCAGATGTTAATGTTCTTTTAGGGTAACCAACCTGAACATCATCAAGACCAGTGCTTTAGGTATATGCCAAGGAGTGAAATTATTGGGTTATATGGTGTTCCCATCTTCACCCTTACTAAGTTTTGCCATTTTTATTCTAACAAAGTTTTTCCCATTTGATGTAAACTCCTACTAACTAGGTATAGGGCTTCATTGATCTACAGCATCATAGATTCTTAATATAATCAAACTCTTTTTTTTTTTTTGCCAGTTTACTGGATGTCGAAGAGTAACTCTGTGATTTTTTTGGCATTTTCCAGATTATTAATATGACTGTGGATGATTATTGGTCATTTGTGTTTCTGCTGCTATAAGAAAAAGCTGTGTGTCTTTGCTATTTTTTAGAGAATCTATATATTGTCAGTATTCTACATAACGTCAGTATTTTATATGTTTTCAGTATCTTTTGCCAAACTGTAATCTTGTCTTCCTTTTCCACTTATGGTATCTTTTGGTAAGCAGAGTTTCTTAATTTTTATGTATTAAACATCAATTTTATGATTTATATTTTGTGAATTTTTTGTGCCATAGGAATCCTTTTCTATCCCAAAATCATTAAAATGTTTAGAAAAAAATGAAAACAAATGTTTTGCCTCTTAAAAATCATCTAGATTAGAATTTTCTGTAGGGTGTGAGTTAGAGATCCAATTTATACTTTTATACCCCCATATGGATGTCAAATTTCCCTATCACTATTTTAATGAAAAATCAGCTTTCTCTCATGGAGCTGCCCAGTCACCTCTTTCATATAAATTTAATTCAATAAATTAGTCTATTATTACAGCAATATCACACTGGCTTAATTAGTAAAATCTTAAGGTGTATTCTGATATCTGATGAGACAATTTCCCCCAGATAATTCTTTAGGATTGCACTGCCTATGGTTTGATTCTTTGCAGATCTGAGTAAATATCAGAATCAACTTATCAATCTTCTGGAAAGAAAAAATCTTATAATTTTCATTGAAATTATGGTTAAATTATACATTAATTTGAGGAAAAGCTGACATCATTAAAATATCAAGTTTTAATATCTGTGAAGATAATTTAGTATATTTGTATTTACATGAACATTCTTTTATTTTTCAGTACAATTTTAAAGTTTATTCTGTAAAAGCATGCACATTTATGGTTAGATTTAGTACTGATGCCTTAAGTATTATTTTTTTTCAGTGAATAGTAATTTTTGTGATTTATAACAGTCTGTTGCTGATATAAATAAATGTAATTGATTTTATATGTTGATCTCATAACAATGTGTTAAATTCTTTTATTATTTCTATATTTGTCTATAGAATTTTGGTACTTTACTATGCAGACAATATTATGCTAATAATTTGGGGTTTTGTTATTTCAGCTCTATTGTGATATAACTGACTTTATAAAATTATAAGATATTTATAACATATACATTGTGGTGATTTGATATACATAAGTATTGTGAAGGGATTCCCCCATCTAGTTAATTAACACATTCATCACCCCACATATTTATATACTTTACTATTTTTGGTGAGAATATTTAAATTCCATTCTCTGAGCAAATTTCAATTATACAATATAATGTTAGCAAGTATATTCACCATGTTACATTAGATTCTCAGACTCAGACTGTATTCATCTTTAGCTAGAAGTTTTTACCAACCCATCCCTATTTTCCCAACTCCTCTCCTCTGGCAGGCTTCCCTGGTGGCTCAGAGGTAAAGAATCCACCTGCCAACGCGGGAGACGCAGGTTCAATCCCTGTGTCAGGAAGATCCCCTGGAGAAAGGAAATGGCAACCCACTCCAGTACTCTTGCCTGGAAAATCCTAGTCCATTGGGTCTCAAAAGAGTCAGACATGACTGGGCGACTAAACAACAACAGTCTTCTGGCAACCTTCTTCTATTCTGCTTCTATAATTTTAATTTTTTTGAGTCCACATATAAGTGATATCAGTGCAAAATATGTGTATTTCCCTGGCTTATTTTACTCAGCATAATGCCCTCACGGTTCATCCTGCTGTTGCAAAGGACTGGATTTCTTTCTTATGCTGAGTAGTATTCTATTAAACATATATACCACATCTTCTTTGTCCATTCATTGATGAAACCTGCTTTGGCTATTCTAAATAATGCTGCAATACTTACATAGTAACAGCGGTTCTTTTCTTCCTTTACAAACTTATCATTTCTATTTATGTTCTTTTCCTTTGTGCTTGTTAATTCTCCAATACACGCTATAGAAGAAGAGAGGTGGTCATCAGTGTCTAGATCTTGAATTTTAAAAGGAATGTGTCAGAATATTTTCCTGTAGATCTGGGGAGATTCCTATTTTGCTGAGTTTTACTGTGAATTAATACTCAAGTTTATCAAATGATTTTTCATTTATCATTGAGATGATCACATATTTTCTTTGATTTATTGATCTGATGACATATATAAATTATTTCCTTAGAATTTAACTGCTGGGTTTGGCTTACCAATACTTTGTTCAGAGAGTTTTGAATAAAACTGTCTTATAACTTTCTTCCCTTACACTATTTTGGGTTGTGTATCATGGTTACAATGGCTTCCCTATAAGAGTATGTGAGAGATTAAAGTGATCTATTTTTAGGAAATTTACTAAAACTTATTTATAAGACTCCCTGAGCCTATCTTTTCTTTATGAGAATTTTTATATACTGAATAAATTTCTTTAATAAATAATTATGGAACTATTTGGGCCCTCTATATCTTCTTGAGTGAACTTTGGTATGTTCTATTACTCTAGAAATTGAGCATTGTACTCTAAATTTTCAAATTTTGGCATAAATTTAGTCTATTATCATACCTTTTCCAACCTCTAATAACTGCTATTACGTTCTATCATTATGTTCTTTTTCAGTCTTTCTGGTACCTATGGATATAACTTTCGTGCTTAATAATACTTATTTGTGAATTATCTTTTCTGGATAAAGCTCACCAGTCTTTTCTACTTAGTTTTTGAAAATAATGAACATTTATTTGTTGCACTCCACTATTTTATTGTTTTTATTTTTAATTTTATTCATTAGTTAAATGTCCAATTTATGAAAGAGAGCACAGAAGAGAATAAACACAAGCAAAACAGCATTATAGAATAAAAATATTTGCTAGATTCTGTTCTCTCTAAGCATTTAAGGCTAAGTACCAATGTTACTGCCACCACTATAAATTGCTATATAATATTTTCATTGTAATTTATTTTTAAATTTCTAAGTTCCTCTTTGCTCCATAAAATGTGTGTATGTGTATAGATAGATAGATTTATCAATTTTTAAGTTGATGGAAACTAGTTTGTTGCTCATCTCTATTTCAAATATATTGTGATCAGATATTTTTTTCTATGAGGTATATATTTTTTCAGTAAAATTTATATGTATTATACCAAAAAGCTATCTCAACAAATTTTAATGTTTCACATTTAAAAAGTGGATATTATTTAAACAGCCAGGTTCTGTATATGTTCAATAAATAATGTTTCATATTTTTACTTTCAGGTTTTCCTTATTTAAACTTTTTAATTTGCTCAACCTATCAAAAATTGATATTTCCCACGACGATGGCAGATTTGTCAGTGTTGCTCTTACAATTCTTTTGATCTCTGCTTTTATATTTTTAAGACTACTTTATGATGAGTATGCAAGTTTTTAATTTCTATACCTACAAGATGAATTATACCTTTTATTATTTCGTTGTTGCCTCTATTTTCCTACTAATGATTTTTGTTTTAACACATGTGTTGAATTTGATGTTATTATACCTACCAATGTTTCTCTTTGTGTTCGTCATATACATCTTTGTTCTTGTCTTGATCCCAGTCTTTCCATGTCTGTTAACTTTAAGAATACTTCCTATTTAAATGAAAAATAACTAAATTAAGAAAACTCTATTCTGTAAAACTCTGGTGATTTTTCCTGGTGAATTTAGTCAGCTTATACTTACTATCTTATCTGATATATATGAACTTGTTTCTGCTGCTGCTGCTGCTTAGTCGCTTCAGTCGTGTCCAACTCTGTGCGACCCCATAGACGGCAGCCCACCAGGCTCCCCCGTCCCTGGGATTCTCCAGGCAAGAGTACCGGAGTGCGGTGCCATTGCCTTCTCCGAAACTTGTTTCTACCAACTTGCTATTCTTTGAATTTATCATATATTTTCTAGGCAGCGTTTTTCTTGCTTGCTTTTCTTTCCAGTTCTTTTTTTCCACTTTCCTTTCTTTTTATCTTCCCTCTACTGATTTGTACAGTTATATACTCTATTTCTATTCTTATATGGACTTCCTTTGAAATTTTATTATGTAGACTTTAAGCTCCACTGCTTCCTAAGCAACATAAGGACATTAGAATTTTTTAAGTCTGAAAAGTCCCTTCCAGTTTACAGGAAATTGTTCAGTACTTTAGCTGTGTCCTCTTTTTTTAAGGACAAATTAGACATAATTATATTATAGGAGGATGATTATTTAATGTTATCCACATTTATCAATTCCATTGCTCTCATTCCTTTAATATCACAGACCATCCTCCTAGGATAAGTTTCCATCTTTCTACAGTATAGTCTATCCCTTACAAGTTCTTTTCATGTAGGTATGTTGGTTAAAAACAAAAAAAAGCTTTTTTATTTTTTTTCCCTGAAAATATCTTTATTTCAAATTCACACCTAGATACATGGAACTGAAACTACATTCCAAAAACAAAAAAACAAAAAAATTTTTTTTTATTTTTTTATTTTTTTATTTTTTTATTTATAAATTTATTTATTTTAGTTGGGGGCCAATCACTTCACAACATTGCAATAGTTTTTGCCATACATTGACATGAATCAGCCATGGGTTTACATGTGTTCCCCCTCCTGGACCTCCCACCCACCTCCCTCCCCATCCCATCCTTCTGGATCATCCCATTGCCCCGGCCCTGAGCCCTTGTCTCATGCATCGAACATGGAATGGTGTTCTGTTTCACATATGATAATATACATGTTTCAATGCTATTCTCCCAGAACGTCCCACCCTCACCTTCTCCCTCAGAGTCCATAAAATTGTTCCATGCATCTGTGTCTCTTATTCTGTCTCGCATATAGGGTTATCGTTACCATCTTTCAAATTCCATATATATGCATTAGTATACTGTATTGTTGAAAAACAAAAAAATTTAAAAAGACTTTGTAAGCAGTCAGAAAGAAAAGTACAGATTATGGACTAAGGAAAGAGAATTTTCTTCCAGCCAATATCTCAGCAGTAAGAAAGGAAGGCAGAAGAGAACAGTATGTCCAAAGTCATATTAATATTTTGCACTCAGTTCCTTGTAACTAGGTGGGAGTTTTTTCTCATTTGTCTTATTTGGTATATAGAAGGCTCTCTCTGTAGCTTTATATCGCTCATCAATTCTGGAAAAAACAAAACCTTAGCCACCATTTTTCTAATTGTTTCCTCAACTACATTCCCTTGATTTTTGGCTCATGGTACTTTGAATATATGTAGACTGTTCTCTCCAGTTCTGGCCTCCGTACTTCCTAACCTCGCTCATATTTTACAATTCCTATCTTTCTATATTGCACTTTGAGAAACTTTTCAGTAGCTGTCTCCCCCGTTATCAATTCTCTTGCTAGCTGCTCTTCTCTTCCACAAAGAACTCTGCTCCATTGATACTTTTATTTCAATAGCTTTTGGGTTTTTTCTGAAGGCTCTAGCGTTGTCATTTTTTTCAATATGCTTGCTCATTTGTGACAGTTTTCCTTTGTTTTTTCACTTTTGAGACTCTATGTCTTTACACAGTTCAAAGTAATTTTATGCGCCTACCTTTAATCTTTTAGAGAAGGCAATGGCAACCCACTCCAGGACTCTTGCCTGGAAAATCCCATGGACGGAGGAGCCTGGTAGGCTGCAGTCCATGGGGTCGCGAAGAGTCGGACACGACTGAGCGACCTCACTTTCACTTTTCACTTTCATGCATTGGAGAAGGAAATGGCAACCCACTCCAGTGTTCTTGCCTGGAGAATCCCAGGGACGGGGGAGCCTGATGGGCTGCCGTCTATGGGGTCGCACAGAGTCGGACACGAATGAAGCGACTTAGCAGCAGCAGCTTTAATCTTTACATTGACATGCTTAAAAGTTCATATCTTGCTTGTTATTTCTGCTGACTCTACTTCTGCTGGCTGTTTTCTTGTGTAATTATTGTAAATGAAATATATAATCACACTTAAAGATTATCAATTTGTAGAGAACCCAGGGGACCAGGATTAACTAAGAATTTTCAGGTTCAAAGCTGAGTCTCCTGCCCATAATGCTGACATTAGCACCTTATTACACAATTCTGCCTTCAAAGAGAGTTCACTGCTGCTCTGATAGAAATCTGTGATGTCTATCATGTGTGTGTTTGCACACAGGGTTGGCTAAATTTTCTTTACTTCCTATAAGCACAGAAATATAAACTACTATATTTCATGCAGAATCTAGTTGTTTGTAACAGGATGACCACCAATATTATTTCTGGAGGCAGAATTTCAAAAGAGTGTTCCAAAACTTCATAATATTCGAAAAAGAAATCCAGTTAAATGATAATACGCTTATATAACAGAATTTTCATCCTCTTAAGAAATTTTAACTCATAAAATCATGGATGATTTAAGAAGGTCAAACTTCCTCCATATTTCCTGAAAATAGATAATTCAAATCAAAAAAGAGGTCAACATTAGGATAAAAATAAAATTCACACAAATTATGTTCTCCTCTAATTTAAATAAAAAAATATTGTGTCATGTTTTGATTTAAGAAACAGACTGGAAAAACAGACTAGTTTTTCTCATGTACTTTCTCATAAAACAAGCTATTACTCTCTTGACATCTTATCAAGCATATTTCCTTTGTTATCACTTATTCTTCTAAATATACCAAGAATAGCACCTTACATATAGCAGGTATTTGGTGAAAATTTGCTGAATTAAAATATACTATTTTCCAATTTATCTGATAATGACTGATCATTGGATCTTAGGTAGAAAAATTAATTTCAATCTCATATTTTTGCATGGATGAATACACAGTAACAGTTTTCTTGATTGAAATTAGGTTTAGTTCCTAACTGGTTTTCATAGTGAATCTAAAGTAGCTGAAACAATAGGTTTCTAAAACTGATTACGATTTGAATCAACTGGGGAAATGTTTTAAAAAATATTAATCCTAGGCCATACCCACCCCCCTCCGAGAAATACTGATTTACTTGGATTCTCATAATTATTAGAGAATCTATATTTTTTAAAAATAAAACTCAACATTCAGAAAACTAAGATCATGGCATCTGGTCCCATCATTTCATGGCAAATAGATGGGGAAACAGTGGAAACAGGGACAGACTTTACTTTTGAGGGGCTCCAAAATCACTGCAGATGGTGATTGCAGCCATGAAATTAAAAGATGCTTGCTCCTTGGAAGAAAAGTTATGACCAACCTAGACAGCATATTAAAAAGCAGAGACATTACTTTGCCAACAAAGGTCCATCTAGTCAAAGCTATGGTTTTTCCAGTAGTCATGTATGGATGTGAGAGTTGGACTATAAAGAAATCTGAGTGCTGAAGAATTGATGCTTTTGAACTCTGGTGTTGGAAAAGACTCTTGAGAGTCCCTTGGACTGCAAGGAGATCCAACTAGTCCATCCTAAAGGAAATCAGTCCTGAAAATTCATTGGAAGGACTGATGCTGAAACTGAAACTCCAATACTTTGGCCACTTGATGTGAAGAACTGACTCATTTGAAAAGACCTTGATAATGGGAAAGGTTGAAGGTGGGAGGAGAAGGGGATGCCAGAGGATGAGATGGTTGGATGGCATCACCAACTCATTGGACATGAGTTTGAGTAAGCTTCAGGAGTTGGTGATGGACAGGGAAGCCGGCATGCTGCCGTCCATGGGGTCCCAAAGAGTCAGACACAACTGACCGACTGAACTGAATTGAACTGAGTCTAATATACAGCCAGATTTTTAAACCACTGATAAAAACATTTTTTAATCGCCATCATCTGGTGCATGTTTAGACAAAAGGCTGCTGACATTTTTTCTGTGTTCACATCAGTCAGTGTGCAACACTAGTCTGTGAGTAATATCTCACTGCAATTTTCTACTGAGGGTATATCAGATTCTTACATGTAAGAAAGAGACCAAGGAAGCTGTCTAAGTCTGAGTGTAAGGTAGATTGCAATATGATTTGAGAATAACCAATCAAATTTCAAGAAGACATATTTCCATGAAAATCAACTAAATGACATTGTAAGTTTTGCCCAGGCAAAATGTGATTCAAATAAAGTTGCATTATAATTAACATGTAATTTTTAGATCATTTTATTTAACCATTCTTTCCTCACTTTCTCGATTGTAAGATGGATTTTTTTTTCATTTATGTATTTAAAACTTTCCTGAATGTAATGAGCTTTGGTCTCAGGAAATTCAGTTTTCATAAACTTTTTCAACTTAAACAAAAAGAAACTCAAGTACCTTTCCTCTTGCCATTATAGTAAAACAAAAAAGATTAATCCCCATGAGTGGTCTATCAACATAATGTAAAAAACTGGATTATATTCATATTTTCTTGTTAGTAGGATTATTTAAAAGTATTTAACAAGCACAATTTTAGGGATCAAATAAAATATATATCACAAAACTCTTAGAATTCATTAAATGACCAAAGCTGCAAGAATACAAGGTGCTAATATTGTATTATTCTTGAAAAGACTAAGATGAAAACATGGTACCCTAAAGGCAAAGTCTCACTAAACTGTATGAAGCCCAGAAAAAAAAAAAAAAAGAATTTTAGAGGTAAGGCCAATCAACTGGAATCAATTTGTATTTTGAAGATTTTGTATTCATTCACCCATCAAATATTTACTTAGTCCCTGCCAAATGCTAGTCAGCGTTTACAGATTGTATTCCTGCCGTCCCAGAGCTGCCCTTCCAGCGGGGGAAGAAGTTCAGAGAGTGAAGGTGAAAGCGAACAAGGAAACACTCGAAACAGTCAAATATGAGTTCAAACACAAGCTCAAAATTTTAAGAGCTATAAATTCTTAGACACGTTACTTAACCTTTCTGAACCTGTTTCCTCATTTACAAGTAGAAATAATACTACCTATCACACAAGTTTGCTGTTAGGATTAAACAAGATTGGTATGGTCTTACCTGTGTTTTAAAGTCAAATAGAGATTAAAATTCAAAACTCTCAAATTCTGGACAGATAATAAAACGTATTCTCTGCCTGTAATCTTTCCTATCTCACCTGCTTTCATTTACCCCAACACTAGCACACCAAAAACCAAATTTCATTGATTCTAGGACATATATTTCTCTCACTTTAACTTCTCTGGAATAGAACATGTCATCATATAAACCTTCTTGAAATTGCTGCTAGCCAAATATCAATTATTACCATGATAGTTTTCCATTGCCAGTATCTATGTAAGAATTAAAAGAAATGGCTCCAAAATTGCAAAATGGATGACAGGGCTTGAAAAGGTAAATCCTGGAAACAGTAGCTAAGCATATCTTTCAAGCCTGAGAAACTAATACGTGTGTGTATGTGCATGTGTGTATCAGGGAGGATGGATCATACATGGGAAATGCTAGTGAATCGCATGTGTTCAGCAATATTCAGAAACTGCTAGGTCAAAACAGTCTAGCTCTATAATTACAAAGTCACTGCTGACTATGACTGCAGCCATGAAATTAAAAGACACTTGCTCCTTGGAAGAAAAGCTATGATAAATCTGGACAGTGTATTAAAAAGCAAAGACATCATTGTGATGACAAAGGTTCATATAGTCAAAGCTACGGTTTTTCCAGTAGTCATGTACAGATGTGAGAGTTGGACAATAAAGAAGGCTGAGTGCTGAAGAATAGATGCTTTCGAAGTGTGGTGTTGGAGAAGACTCTTGAGAGTTCCTTGGACAGCAAGGAGATCAAACCAGTCCATCCTAAAGGAAATCAACCCTAAATATTCACTAGGAAGGACTGATGCTGAAGCTGAAGCTACAGTACTTTGGCCGTCTGATGCAAAGAGCTGACTCACTGGTAAAGGCCTCATTGCTGGAAAAGATTGAGAGCAGGAGGAGAAGGGGACAACAGAGGATGAGATGGTTAGACAGCATCACCGACTCAATGGACTTGAATGTGAGCCAATTGCAGGAGACACTGAAGGACGGGAAGCCTGGCATGCTGAAGTCTATGGAGTTGCAAAGTTGGACACAACTTAGCAACTGAACACATATAACTGCAAAGTCAGCTTAACTGCCTAGAAACAAAAGCTTTGGTTTCTTTGGATTCTTTAAAGAAATGCTGCATCACCATTGTCTTTTTGGCACAGAGGATAAGACTGTGTGGAGAAACATAGATATTGAAAATTCTGAGTTGAAAATGGCTCAGGAACGTTCATCTCTTAATGTGAAGAATTTTTATTAGAACTTTAACTACATTCATTTTGTTTAGACTTTCTTTTTTCACATGTGCATAACAGTAATATATGACCCAAACCTATACCTTGTTCTTGTTTAGTCACTAAGTCATGTCTGAGTCTTTGGCGACGCCATGGACTGTAGCCCACCAGGCTCTTCTGTCCATGGGATTTCCCAAGCAAGAATACTGGAGTGAGTTGCTATTTCCTTCTCCAGGATGTCTTCCTGACCCAGAGATTGAACTCGCATCTCCTGCACTACAGGCAGATTCTTTACTACTGAGCCACCAGGGAAGCCCATAGAGTTCCCATACAGTTCAATAGTTATCATATAAAAATCTAAGGTATAATTGAATTGATATTATCTTTTCTTGCTTTTCAAAGGCATATAAAACATCAGGATAGGTTAAATTTGATAGAACCTTGGACTCTATGAAATATGATATCCAGAGTTCTCTAATATGGTACTTGGCCCAATAAAGGAGCTTAATAAACGTTCATTGAAAGAAATTAACGCATTCTTCAAGAAAGAATACTGTGTCTGGCCCTGAATGCTCCTGCAAGAAAAGGGGTCCTGCAGAAAACATTTTCCTGGGGAGAGGAGAGGATTCTTACAGTGTCCAGGAATCAGCTGGATTCATAGCAACCACAGCCATCCTTCAACCTGGTCAATTCAAAATTCTGTTTCAAAAAGGTTAACATAGATAAAACTTATTTGTATTATTACTGTAACAGTTTAACTGCCTAAAAGAAATCTTAAAAGAGTTTTAGAAATTACATCATTTCCAATTCTTATTATAACTTTCAAGATAACTTTCTTAGTAATTCCCATGAAGAGAACTCATCCCAGTTTTGTGCAAGGGTTTTGTGCTGACCCACACATGTCAGGACAAAATGCTCTTTATGCTACAAACAGAGTTTCTATAACCAAAACATGAAATCTGCCTTGAAAAGGCAATCAATATTAACATAGCTACTCATGCTGTAATTGATTTCTGGCAATATATACTTTCAGATGAATACCATGTAAAATGCTTTAAAAATTATGTGAATCCTGCAATGAAATAAATCCACAGTATCACACTACCGTTTGAGTCAGGTCAGTTTTTTTGATACAACCTGTTTTATAGCACAGAAGCAATTTATCCACTTGATAGAATCAAGACCAAACCTCTAAAGTGTCATAATCAGCTTGTGGACCATTGGTAAAATTACTAAGTAATATACTGATTACCTAGCTTTCAGTTCAGTTCAGTTCAGTCGCTCAGGTTGGACATGACTCTTTGCGACCCCATGAATCGCAGCACGCCAGGCCTCCCTCTCCATCACCAACTCCCGGAGTTTACCCAAACCCATGTCCATTGAATCAGTGATGCCATCCAACCATCTCATCCTCTGTCATCCCCTTTTCCTGCCTCAATCTTCCCCAGCATTAGGGACTTTTCCAATGAGTCAGCTCTTCGCATGAGGTGGCCAAAGTATTGGAGTTTCAGCTTCAACATCAGTTCTTCCAATGAACACCCAGGACTGATCTCCTTTAGGATGGACTGGTTGGATCTCCTTGCAGTCCAAGGGACTCTCAAGAGTCTTCTCCAACACCACAGCTCAAAAGCATCAATACTTCGGTGCTCAGCTTTCTTCACCGTCCAACTCTCACATGCATACATGACCACTGGAAAAACCATAGCCTTGACTAGACAGACCTTTGTTGGCAAAGTAATGTCTCTGCTTTTAAGTATGCTATCTAGGTTGGCCATAACCTTCCTTCTAAGGAGTAAGCATCTTTTAATTTCATGGCTGCAATCACCATCAGCAGTGATCTTGGAGCCCAGAAAAATAAAGTCTGACACTGTTTCCCCATCTATTTCCCATGAAGTGATGGGACCAGATGCCATGATCTTAGTTTTCTGAACGTTGAGCTTTAAGCCAACTTTTTCACTCTCCTCTTTCACTTTCATCAAGAGGCTCTTTAGTTCTTCTTCACTTTCTGCCATAAGGGTAGTGTCATTAATGCATTATTAATCGTCCTTTGGTGACAAGATTGGCAGTTATTTAAAACCTAGTTTCACTGTTTGTCTAGATAAGTGATAAAAAGAATCTTCTGTTCTTTCCTTTCTGTCAACTACTGGCTCTGTAATCCTTGGCAAGTTACCCTCTCATTGCTGTGGTTGCTTTTTTTTTTCTTTCGTATCAATAAAATATCAGTGAAACAGTGATTATAAAAGTGCACACCTCAGAGATTTGCTAGAAATATTAAAGAATATAAAGCACTTAGAAGAGGGCCTAGCACACAGAAACCCCTAATAAATCTAGCTGCTCTTGTTATTATTATGTGACATAATCACATAAGGTCAAAGATGAATGAATAAAGAGATTAATGAATTAGTGGAATATAAAGCTTGACCTTCATAGGTGATTAAGATTTCAACAGAGAGAAGAGGTAGAAGTGAAACATACTTATTCCTGCTATTCATAACCTTTCTTCCTGTAATATTCTCTTGCCATAGTATAACTTAGATAAAAGGAGCACAGGTCAAGAATCTTGGTTCAGTGCATCAGAGCCAACCTGTGGCTTCTCAAGTGCCTATCAAAGAAGAGACAAGCAGGAGCAATGAGTGCGCACTCCCAGGGCACACTTACAACACAGCCAGCTGTGCTGGGTGCAGGCATGATTATACGGGACGCTGAGAGAAGGAGACTCTGCAACCAGCCAGCCCTTCCTCCATGAGCTCCAGCCTGCACTACCTAAAATGCATTTGGTTATTGTCCACTTGACAACAACTTGCCAGCTATGTAACTTTCTAAACATTGTCTAACATCTCTAAACTTCAGCATGGGTCTTCTACAAAATGGACATTAAAAATAGCAAAGTGGTTGCCTTGAAGAGCAAATTACATTTGTATGACAATTAGAAAAGGATCTGCTACAGAGTAGGTATTCAAAAAATGGTAGTCCCTCAAAATATACATAAATAGTTTATAGATTAGTCCTCTACAGAAACAGCAACTTGCCTGGGCCTGTAAATAGCTCTAGTCAACACCATTGCTCCTCTTTGTTCTGTCTGATTTACTAGAATGGGGCTGAGAACAGTTAGGCTGCAACTACACGTGCTGTTTGGGTATCATTGTTTCATCATAACAGCATGTATCATTTCTATACACTGCCCCAAATGGATATTCTATAAGAAATGTAATTCAATCCAGTCCAACTGCTTAATGGTCTTCAACAGCATACCAAGTTTTAGATATCAAAGTTTAACTGAAATTGGGCATACAGATGAGCACTTCTCCATGTACTAAAGCCCAGCAGATGACTCCTAAACAAAGAGCAATCACAAATGGTAATTTCACCCAACTGGATCTAATTATATTTTTATGACAGAGGCAGAAAACGAAGAATGGGCTCAAGAAAATGTTTTCCTTTTATGATTTATTCTCTAAGAGGCAAAGATGAATTGCCTTATGAAGTTAACTTACTTCTTAAAACTCAAGGAACATAATTGTCTAGAGAAAAAAAAATTATGCAAGAGGTAAACATCCTGTTACAGAACAAGTGTGTGCATTTCAGCACATCCAGCAATAACTCCACAACTCACAGTGCTGAGACCCTAATAATGTTTCATGATAATAAACTGTTATCAGCAGATGTTGATTACTTCAATCCAGGGAGATTTAGAAACAAGATATGTGGTTTCTGTCATGCAGAACATAGTCCTGCAAAGTGGTCAACTGAGAGAGGTCCACCATGAATCCAAATGGCAGCTAGAGGAGATGCTGATTGCTAAATGAAGAAGAGGAAGCAGAGCCAAACGTGATTTTCACACTTGTTTTGCAGCTTCCAAACTGCAAACTCTTAACCAAGGTCCAGGTTTTTGCTTTATGGTTCAGCTCAGTTCAGTTCAGTCGCTCAGTCATGTCCGACTCTTTGTGACCCCATGAACCGCAGCACGCCAGGCCTCCCTTTCCGTCACCAACTCCCGGAGTTTACCAAACTCATGTACATTGAGTCGGTGATGCCATCTAACTATCTCATCCTCTGTCGTCCCCTTCTCCTCCTGCCTTCAATCTTTCCCAACATCAGGGTCTTTTCAAATGAGTCAGCTCTTTGCATCAGGTGGCCAAAATATTGGAGTTTCAGCTTCAACATCAGTCCTTCCAATGAACACCCAGGACTGATCTCCTTTAGGATGGACTGGTTGGATCTCTTTGCAGTCCAAGGGACTCTCAAGAGTCTTCTCCAGCACCACAGTTCAAAAGCGTCAATTCTTCGGCACTCAGCCTTCTTTATAGTCCAACTCTCACATCCATACGTGACTACTGGAAAAACCATAGCTTTGACTATATGGACCTTTGCTGGCAAAATAATGTCTCTACTTTTTAATACACTGTCTAGGTTTGTTATAGCTTTTCTTCCAAGGAGTAAGTGTCTTTTAATCTCATGGCTGCAATCACCACCTGCAGTGATTTTGGAGCCCCAAAAAATAAAGTCAGCCACTGTTTCAACTGTTTCCCCATCTATTTGGCATGAAGTGATGGGACCAGATGCCATGATCTTAGTTTTCTGATCATTGAGCTTTAAGCCAACTTTTTCACTCTCCTCTTTCAGCTTTATGGTCATGGATGCTGCATTTTTTTCCCAAAGGACATAATAGATACTAAGATTCTCTGAATTCTAAACAACTACATGTGTTTGTGATATAATAAGGAATCATGATATCACACGTACTTCCTTTGATGGATTTTATTTTTCATCTGATAAGTGTGTTTTTATAAGGAAATGAGCCCATGAGTTTATTTGGAAACCCCTTTTGCAGCTGCTGCGTGGTTGTATCCTCAGGTAACTGCCTCTAGGGGTCTAAGAGTGAAGTCATACCTGTGGGGGTAAGTGGTGGGGTCTCTGTTTAAAGGATTAGACATACCAAATGTCAATGATCCAGGAAAGAAGGAAGGAGAAACTAGAAAAACAAATGGGGTTTGAAGGCATATCTTACACTGGATAAAGGGAGAGGGTGGTATTCCTTTATCCTTCCGGGCTAAGACTGACTATTAAGAGCTAGATTGTTTGGGGATGGTCTTGGGGAGGGGGTGGAAAATACTCTCTGCCAACTGGATGAAGTTTGGGGTTAGGGAGGGGTCAGTCCCTAAGAAGCTTCACAAACGAGGGGAAAGACCGTCACAGCCATCGGGGAGTTTGTCTCTGTATGTTAATTCTCTTGTTATCCCTAAGCATTTGACACGTACTGATAAAGACACAGCCTTACCTCAGGTGAGCAGAAGGAACCTGAACGGAAGAGCCTGGGGCTAGAGCTAAAAGGAGAGCAGTGTTGTGGCACAGTCATCAGTGACAGCTTCCCCAGAAGAGGGTGAATCTCCACAAACAAGCAGCTGGAATAGAAGATCTGGGTATCTCCTTCTATATGGACATCCACTCTTTTACCTAACTTCATACCCTAACTTCAATCAAACTTCAAGAGTCATGTACTGTACTCCATCAACAGTTAATGTCAGAAAAACATTTTCTAGCCTGCAGCCTCAATTTTTCATTTCCTTATTAATACATAATTTTGCCTGGAGAAAAGAAATTTAGATGGGGGGATTCTATTTATCTGTGGTCTCTGATATTAGGTTACCTCTCTTAAATCAGGAGTTCATAGTCTGGGTCCTTGGGCTCATTAGACAGGTTTCATCCAAAACCATCCTGAGATCAATAACGATTTTAAAAGGTCTGTGATCCATTAAAACATTTTTTAAAAAGGTCATTTTTGTTTCATCATGTGAATTAAAGAATCTCTTTGGGTTTCTTCTGAGACATGATTTAATAACCCTTGGAATCCCTTTTTGTCTGTATCCACGTTTAAACAGATCCTACCAGCAATGGAGCAGTGACTTTGTATTAAAAAAAATTAAAAACTACATTAATAACTAGAGAGTAAAAACTGCTTTACATAAAAGAAAACCATGGTTCTCACAAGCTACACATTGCATAACCTAGGTATCAAGATACAGTATTGAGTACATTTCCAAATTTTGAATTTTAAAACTTACTCACTCAAATCTCTCATATTTTGGTTCATTTTTAATGTTTCTTCTTTAGTGTTCTGCAATTTCAGTGATACATTTAAATGAGTTTATGTTTCTGCATTGCACTAATATTCTTGTACTTCATAAACATGAGAATTAATCACTTCTGAAAAATTATCACCCATTATCTATTCAAATATTGCCTTGCCCTCATTCTCTATATTTTCTCCTTCTGGAACTCTTGCCTTAATGTCTACATTTTCCACTTATTTATATCTCTGTATTCTAGGTATTACTATCAATTATACTATGGCTAGTCTGCACTTTTAAATCTTCCATTGTTTTTATCTCAAAATTGTATTTTTCACTTACAGGTTTTCTATTTGTGTGTTTTGTTTTGTTTTTAATAACTTACTCTTTGTTAGGTCTTAATGTCTTCTTTTATACTGTCAAGTTCCTGTGTCCATGGGATTCTCCAGGCAAGAATACTGGAGTGGGAAGCCATTCCCTTCTCCAGGGGATGTTCCCAACCCAGGGATCAAACCTGCGTGTCTTGCATTGCAGGCAAATTCTTTACCGTCTAAACCACCAGGGAAGCCCTCAAAACTGTAGACATATTCATTTTATATATTCTTTTTCATGCTGCAATATTAGCTCAAGTTTTTAAGGATCCAGTACTGCTGTTAGGTCTCATGTTAACACTCTCATGGATTGTACTGTCGGCTAACTTTTGTTTAGTGGATTGTTTCCTTGTGCATTTCACCATGTATTACAGCGATCACTTCTTTAGCAGGGCTTGCTGTTTTCTTGAAAATCCTTAGCAGTCTAGATGGTTACTACAGTACTTTCAGAATGGTTTTCTGTTTTACTCTTCTAGGAGCCTCAGGGGTATTTGTCAATTTGAAGATTTCTAGGTCAGTTAGGTGGTATAAAAAGCAAAAGCAAAACACAGTCACATGATGTGCAGGCCTAAAGAATGAAATTCTTAGGGGAAGATTTCTTTTGCTCTTACTGATAAAGTTGCTTCTTCTCACTCTGTGCTGACAGCATATTATTCTAGCCTAACTTTTCACTAATATAGGGTCCTGGTTTTAAGCAAAGGCTAAGGATGTCTCAATTCCAACTCTCTGTTTCATCTGGGGCCAAGGCCTTAGCTTCTCTCTACCTCAAATGGACATTAGACTCCAACTTCCTAGTCACCCAAACCTCTAACCCCTGGGGCAACCACAGCATGTTCCCAGGATATTCTCTGGCTTTTAACTTCCTTGCTTTTGGCAAACAGTAATCACTTTTTTTTGCAAAATTGGGCACCATGTTAAAATCCTTTAAATTATTTTATCCATTACTGCTAGGTGTTTATAACCAAGAGTCTGTTTCAGAATATCTCAGTCTACTGTTTTGCCAGAGCTTTAGTTTACAGTTTGTAATCAGTCAGTCATATCCAAGCAGGAATTTTAGCTGGACTGTTTCAGATCTTGAGAATTTAGAAACACTTAACATGCTTTATGTCCAGAATTCTTCTCCATGTTCAGAAGTGATGGACCAAAGACATATTTACATTCTAAATGAAGGAATTCTGTGATATAACTTCTGGGATCCTCCCAGGACATGGACATTTCTTGCTAATCACTGTTACAAACTGATTAAAATAGATTGTATTAATTTATTTTCAATTAGAAGTTAAAAAAAAAGGAAGAATTTGAGTCTTTCTTCTTCTAAATACTAACTTCAAAATGTTACTTCTTGCACTTAAAGCCTGAGAATATGTAATTACTCTCAAACAAGAAAGTTAGACACAAATTTCAGTAGTAAAAGCCTCAAAAATATATGTAAGAAAATCTTTCTACAAAAGTGAACTATGAAAAAGAATATTTTAGCAAAAGTCCATAGAACTTATCCCACAGAAACGACAATTTGCAAAAATCTGTTCTTACAATGGAAAAAATCTCAATAATTCGAGATAATGGCAGAATCAAACATAAAGTGTACTAGTTATTTCAGCTTTCAAAAATAATATGCCTTCTACTCTAGGAAAATATATGAAATTGTTTAAATTATAAATCAAAAGCATAGAGAAGGGCTTATTTGTACCCTCTACCAGAAGAAAATAATTTTCTTTAATTCTTTCTCATAAATCACAGGTGTGAAGTGCTGCTGTTTATTGGTTAAAATTTTTTAGTCACTTGATTATTCAAGAGAAAAAAAATAAAAACCTTGTACGAGTAAACAGTGATGAAAAGTTACTATAGAACCTTTTGGAAATAATAGATTTGGACAAGACCAAAGTCTTACTCAGAAACATGGCTCCCTCTTAAGTTTGCTATCATACGTTTGACCTGACAGGAGGTGCTCATTATGAATTGAAGCACATTACAATATTTCTGTTGATCTCTCTGTTGCCAATGCCTTAAGAATGATCTGGGGTTCCTTAATGCAGAAAAATACTTTTTCTCTAAATAGCAGATGATATAAAAACTATAGAGAAATCAACAAGGAAGTAAACCACATTTGAAAGCATTAGGGTTATTTTTCAGGACAACTCGGAATTACTATTTTATTTAGTCTCTCTCACTACTAATATGTATCCACAAGTTTTAAAAATCAATTTTCCCCACAAAGTAACAAGTGACTACAGAATGATTAAATGATTAAAAAAAATAGATTTTTGTCTACGGAATAGCATAACTTTAAAAAATCAATATAGCTTTTATAAGTTACTTAACTTACTCACAGGTAACATTACCAAACATAACCCTCAGACTTAAGGGTAAGCTCAAGTCTAAGTCAATGAAAAAAACCCATGTGTTTTAAACATACCCTCTACGCAAACTTGCAAGTAGCTACATTCAGAATATCCAGAACTGATGTATCTTCTGTCTTTTCTTGGGATATATCTCCTTGCTACTTAAAGTGTGCTGCATGGACCAGCAGTTTCCACATCTTCTCAGAGACTGTTGGAAATGCAGAAATTTGGGCTGCATCTAGACCCTACTGAATCACAATCTGCATTTTAGCAAGCTTCATAGGAAATCCATGTGTCCATTAAAGTTTGAGAATTTCTGTAGTAACAGACATAGTAATACTTTCTAACTTAACGTCAAGTTAAAGTATAAGATTTCTTTTGGGGAGAATGTCCTGGAATTAGATAGTGGTGATGGTTTCCCCACTCTGTGCATATACTAAACACTACTGAACTGCACAACTTAAGTGGGTAAATTTTATGAAATGTAAAATCTATTTTATTTTTTTAAAAAAGAAAAAAAAATAAGGAATAGTAAATGTTTTCAAACCGTACAATTTTTTTCTTTTATCTAGGGGGAAAACTACATGCAGCATTTTCTGGGGGTCACTTCCTCCTCGGAAAAGGATCCACATCAGACCTTGACGCTGGGCAGCCCTGACCAGTGATCTGAAGGTGTCCCCATCCATCCTGCCCCCCTATTCCGCCCCCAGACACACACAGACACACACACACACATCTCTAGAGCTGCTTACAGAACTGCTACTGAGAACCGCTTTCCGTGGGAAACCTCAGGCAGATGACGTGACATGTCAAGAAACCAGACTGCACAGTCAACTAAAGGGGCAGGGAGACAGGCTCTCTGCCGGCCGCACTTCTGGGCCCAGGCCTGCGGGGGGCGGGAGACGTCGCCCCCATTCTGCCCTCGGCTCGCCCCTGCCACTCATCCTCCAACCCCCCCAAAAGGAACCCCCCAGACTTTTGAATAAGATCTCGTAGTTACTTGGAGTCCACCCCCAACCACCCTCTGGGGCTTCTCCCAGGACGAGTCGCCCGGGCGCGCACCTGTAACAGGTCCCTCCCGGGAGCCCTCGGTGAGAGGTGCGCGCGGCCGGGAGGTGAGCCTGGGGGCGGCGTTTCTCCGCCAGAGTCCGCGGACCCGAGGCGGGGAGAGGACCTGCGGGTCGAGTCCCCCTCGCACGCCCGCCTGCGAACTCGGCGGCCGGCCGGGGCCCGCGGGCCTGCGGCCGCCTCCTGAAGGGTGCCGGCGGGGCGCGTTCGGACGGCGGGGCGCGCGGGTTCCCGCGTCCCCCGCGGCAAGGAGCGCCGAGCTGCGCCCGCGACCCTGAGAGTTCTCATCCCTCCCACAGCGGCGGGTCGCAGGGGACGCAAGTGTGAATCAGTCCCGTCCCCGACCGTGACGAGGGAGCTCTTTGAGGGCGCGGGGGAAACGGAGCGGACCGGCTGTGGCGGCGTCGGGACCCCGCGCCCCGCGCGCGCTCGCCGGAGCGCACTTGGCCCCGCGCGCTCGACCCCCCGCCCGCGGCGCCCGCACTCACAGGCAGGGGTAGTAGCCGTAGGCAGGCAGCGGGGGCTGCGCGTCGTCTCCCAGCTCCGAGTCCATGAGCAGGTAGTCTTGGCTCTCGTTGCGCCGCGCGCCAGCCCCGGCCGCCAGGGAGGGAGAGCCACCCCTCCGGGGCCCGAACGCGGCCGGGCTCTGGTTCATGGCGGGGACGCCCGACTGACGGGCCGGGGTCTCGCTCGTGGCGGAGCCGCCTCGGCAATTCCAGCGGGGACCCGGTGCGCAGGGGCCCGCGGCGGCCCGGCGGCCCCGGGGCGAGGCTGAGGCTGGGCGCGCAGACGCCCCGCGGGCTGAGCTCCGCGCGCGGCTGCCCCGCGGGCCCGTGGAGCAGTCGCCACGTAGCGGAGCGCCAAGCAGACGGGGCCGGGTCCCCTCGAGGAGGTGGCTGGGGCTCCCGGGCCGAGCGAGCCCAGGCGGGGCGGCGGGCGGCAGCGGAGCCTGGGAGCGGAGAGCCCGGGAGACCGCGCTGGAGTTACTATGTCAACCGAGACTCTCCAGCTCTCAGCTCCCGCCTTCTTCCCCCGCGCCCTCCGTCATGATCCCACCTTTAAAGGGATCGGAACGAGGTTACACAAAGCAGCCGAAGCCTGTTGTGGAGCCACAACTTTCATAGCCAAGAGGAACCTCAAGTAGGTGGAGCCACACACTTTTTTTTCTCTTGGCCCTAAGAGTCTGCTTATTTAGAAACCATCCAAATGAAGAACTTCTAGGAAGCTTCTCTTGAGTAAGACTCAGAGAATCAAGAACTCAACTGTTTTAAAAGACAGGAGCCTCTCCTTGTTCCATACTGCCTGCATTTTCTTAGGGCATTCTCTCTCCCCCTCCCTACCCCCGAAGTGATAACACTTCACTTTACAATGAACAACATTCTGTGTTCCCAGTGCCAGATGGTCCCAGTTCCTGAGCAAATCAACCAAAATAGGCCAGCATTTTCCGATAACACCAATAGAGGCCAACAACCTGCTTACTTCAGAGAAAAACTTTTCTTCCATCATTGCAAATGCCAGAATTACTTCTCTGCCAGATGTTTCCAACATTTCAGAACCGTTTTTAATTTTAAGACTTAGTTTTAAATTCTGACTTAATCTCCATACACGTGTGAAGTAAAAAAAACTGCTCAACAAGGATGAATCACTAACTGTAGTAGTTGAAGAGATTGTCAATTAAGAATCCATTCATTCATTGAACAAGTATTTCATTGATCCCATTGTGTTCAAGCAGCATTTTAGGATTCAGAGGCAAAGTAGCCAGATAAGGCCCCCATCAGCCCTTGTAGAGATTTCATGGAAGAGAAGGAGACAGAGATTAAACAAGTAAATGAAAAAGTATCAGAGACAAAGGTGACAAGAAAAATAAGAGGTGTTGATGTTATAATAACTGGAGACCATCTACTTAATATTATTAGGTGGTTTAAAGAGGCCTTTCCAAACAGGTGCTAGTTAAGTGGAGATGGACAGGGCAAGGAGCCAGGTATGAAAACATCAGAAACTGGTTGCAAAAGGATTGAAGAAAGACAATCAGACATTCTGTTGTAAAGGTACTTTTGCATCCCATAATTAGGTGGACAAAAAAATGGATGTTGAAAGTGTGAAAGCAATGAACTTAATAGAGGAGAAAAGAGGTCACAGATTTAGAGCTTTGACTTGGCCAGTATGCTAAGAACTAAAACTCAGAGAAGACAAGAACCATTGTATTCTGAGGGTCTGGTTCTGTATTTGTCACTGGTATGTGGAATGGATGAATGGATAGACGAATGGATGGATGAAGTATAGAAAAAATAAGAAAAGAGTCTTGACCACTAAAACAACGTTAACCCTGAAAAACTGCCATCATTCTGAAGTACATTATTCCTGATTTAAGAATCTCCTCTTTGGATTTCTCATCCTGTGGAGCCGTGGCTTAAAATTCTTACTATTGCCTAATAATTATGTATAGTGATAACATTCACTGCTTAAAATTTGTTTGTGGCAATTACTATCTATAAGGACACTAATTTTCATGCTTGAATGAATTAGTTAATAAATGTTTAATTAAATAGTGCCAAGATAATCTGTTTGGGAACATCAAGTATAGTAAACAATTTAAGGACTTCCCTGATGGTTGGATGGCATCACCGACTCAATGGACATGGGTTTGGGTGGACTCCGGGAGCTGGTGATGGACAGGGAGGCCTGGCGTGCTGCGATCCATGGGGTCGCAAAGAGTTGGACACGACTGAGTGACTGAACTGAGCTGCTGGTTCAGTGGTTAAGAAACTGCCTTTCAACGCAGGAAATGTGGGTTTGACCCTTGGTTGGGGAACTAGGATCCCGTATGCCACAGGGCAACTAAGCAAGTAGAGACCTCAGCCACCACAACTACTAAGCCTGCACGCTCCAGAGCTGTGTTCTGTGCAACAAGAGACACTCAGACGCCCCAGCTAGCGAGAAACCCCTGGTGCCGCAAATGAAGACACAACACAGCAAAAAAAAAAAAAAAATTAGTGGGGAAAATAATCAAATGTTTTTGAACTGACTCAAATTCTGTGAGCTAAAGAAAAGTTAGAAATGACGGGTGGTGTTAGTTTAAGTGTTAGTCTTTAACTTAGAAAACAAAAATTGAGACAGAATTAATGATGTTGTCAGTTAGTTGAGCTGTTTGTGCCTTTTCTTATAACACTGTTTTTCATTCTCAAGTAGCAACCTTCACACTGAAAAAATTATTACAGTAAACTTATAATGTGACATAAATTTATCATTTTGCAAGGTAAGACATACTTTTCTCTGTTATTTGAAATGTAGTTAGTACTGGACCAAAAAAATCCCAGGGCTGTTTTCACAGGAGGGAGAAGGTGGTGGACAAAGGATTAGAGGATTCTGAGAGAGTTTAATGATCTGATGAAGTGGGTAGAGCATTTGACTGGAAGCCTGAAAGCCTTGTTCTAACCATTCCGCTAACTGAAACTGTATGATTTCAAAAAGGATATCTAATTTCTCTCTGCCTCTTTCACTAATCAGTAAGCAGAGATATAATTACTAAGCACTCCTCAGTCTCTAACTTTCTGCATTTTATCCTTACCTATGCAGTTATCTCTTCAATTACATTAAAAAACAGTGAAATGAAGACAACCTCCCAACCAGTTAATGTATTTTTTTAATCAGATGGGGCATTGTTGAGTAGTAGATCTGGAGTAATGAAGAAAATTGGTGAATGAAGTTAAAGGAAAAAGTAGAAAATGGCTGGATGAGAGAAGAAAATATAGTTTTCACAGAGCTTGAAACATTGCTATGCAATTTTATGTTGCATGTATGTTGTATGTTTATGGTATTAATAAAAAAAGAACACCAGGTGGTAGGTCTGAGATGTGGAGATGAAGGTAGGCTGTGTGTCTCAATGGGCAAAGGGCGGGATGCATTAAGAGAGGACTTTCACCTCCTTATACATACAGGCAGTTTGTTTGATTGATTGATTTTAATACAACACCGTATTTTGAAGAGTCAAGGAGAAGAGTTGCCCTCTAGAAGGTCTCAAACCAAGAGCCCAAAGGGAAAGAAAATGATATTGCTAGTGGCATCAGGGTCAAAAGGTTGAGAAAACCTTATTAGATGCCTAATGACTCAAAAAGAAGGCATTGCATGGAAGACTCTAGGCAGTTGCTGTTTATCAGATGCTACCCTTGATGGGAAGCCACTGACACAAGAGCTTTTCTGGGAAATGCTCTGGGGTTAGTTGACCAACAGCTACAAATACTAGTTTAGTCAGAAATTCATGTAGACAATTCAAAGCATGGAGGCCCAGAGCCCTGACTTCTCAGGCACATAGAGTCCACAGGGGAGAATCTACAGAGGAGAAAACAGACAAACCAACAATAACACCCTGGAAGCTTCAGAAGGCCTGAGCTATGAACAAAGGTCTTCTATCAATTCTGGTTTGAGTGAAATAGTTGCAGGCAATACCAGATTTTTGAACCTCAGTTGCTTAATTTTTAAAGTAAAAGGGCTGTAACAGTTATATTTAAATCTCTACTGCAGATATTAAAACTATATTATATTAAGTATTAGAAGCAGTAGAGTTAAAATGGTGGCTCAGTGGTAAAGGATTGCTTGCCAATGCAAGAGACGCAGGTTTGATCCCTGGGTCAGGAAGATCCCCTAGAGGAGGAAATGGCAACCCACTCCAGTATTCTTGTCTGGGAAATCCCATGCACAGAGGAGCCTGGCGGGCTACAGTCCATGGGATCTCAACAGAGTTGGACACAATTTAGTGACTAAACAGCTACAACAAAAAATTAAAATAGTGACCTATTTTAATATTTTCTTTGATTTGAGCTTAACATAGCTATCTAAAATTCTAACATTATCATATGGGTATTTTGTAAACACTTGTGATTACTATGGTTTCACTTAGAACAAGTCATGTTTGACTAAATTAATCTCTCTTTTAATAGAATTATTAAAATAGTTTCAGTAAACTATTGGCCAAGGGCATTATATGACATTTATCAGTAAGATTGAAATATGTGGACTGAGGAGCAGATGTATGATTTTAGATGTAGTCAGAAGACTGTTGAGAAGATGGCTCGTCTATGGATCAATGTCACTCAGGCTCAGTAAATGGAGACATGTCAAGAATGGATGGAGTTACTTGGTAACTAGTTAGTTTCCCATCACTGGACACATTCAAATGCAGCCTAGACCTCAAGTTTTGCTATAAAATGAGCAAATGTATTTGTGGAAAATTAAATGAACTCTAAGATCCTTTAAGAAAAGTCTGAAATTCAAAACTTATTGTCATCTCAGTGGATCCAAAATGCACAACTGATAAAATTCCATCTTTTCTTGACTTACTATTTTTTTTCATAAAGGCTTAGTAAACAGGTACATTCTTTAACATGGTGAAGAAGATCTACTTCAGACAAAACCAACATGGGGAAATACTGGACATGTTTGCATAAGTGTAAGGAATAAGATGAAGATGTTACCATCATTACTATTAATTATTAACTAAGAACTTCTATAATAAGTTAAATAAAACATGATAAATAAATGAAGGAAATAATTGAAAAGGAACATAAATCTATAGATATAATTGTCTGCTATAAAAATTTCAAGATCTTTAGCTGTAAATGATTAGAACTACAGAGTAAGAAATGTGTTTGGAACAATATTATGTTATAAAGGTAAACATAGAAACATCAGTAGCTCTCCTATATACTAGCAATAGCCAGTCAAAATATAATAAAAGCTTTACCAAGCATAAAATAAACTGAAATAAATTTAGCCAAGAACTATAAGACCTATGTAAAGAAAATTGTAAAAGTTTGCTAAGACCTAATTTTAAGATGAGTCAAAGGCCTACCTCAAATTATACAATGAATTTTATTGAGAGTGTGATGAAACTGGTATTAAAATTTACAGATTAATGAGTGGAAGGTAGTATTTTCAATATTGTCTTTCCCGCTAAAGACAGGTTTTTCTCTGCTATTTACTTTTTCTAAGAATAGATGTGAAAAAGTAAGAAAATTCATTTTAAAAAAAGGAATGAAAGGATATCTCTCTATTAAACATTAAATCAGTTTTGATTATTTATTTGTTCACAACAAATAGATTCATATTAACAAAACAGAAGAATTCAAAGAATATAAGAAATTTTAGTAAAATACTTCAGTGTATTAAAGATTTTATGATATGGTAAAGAGTACATCTTAATTCAAGAGAGGAAACGAAGAAATGTTGAATAGATGGAACTGGGTGAGAGATTTCTCTCTCCACCTTTGTCGAAATAAATGGAAGGTATTAAAAAGTTGAATTTAAAATTTTAAATCTCTAAATCCTATTAGAGAAAGATAGGAGTGAAATTTTATTTACAATATGTAATCTTCAAGTAGAGAATGCCAGTCTAAGCATTCACCAACAGTTCAAACAAGCAAACAAGCAAAATTTAAATTTATAGAATCTATTAATAAAAGCAAAAATATATAAATGTTAATACATATAACTCAGAGAGTTTAACTAATGTCACTCACCTGAGTGACTGGGGGTCTTCAAAGAGACAGCAGCTTAAAGTTTGAGCTCTATTGTGGACTTATAGTTCCTTTGGCAGAATAATTTTCTGAAAATTAAAAAGCTTCTTTCCATTTGATTCCAGTAAGTTTCATGTGCCAGTGGTTATACCCATTCTTTCCTAGTCACATTTCTTGGATTTGCCACATTTCATTACACCTTCGCCCCCGTGACTCTCTATTCGCTCACTGTCTTTTATAAATGCAGACACCTCACATAGATCAGGGTGCAGGGAGAGCCCCACACACTTAGCCATTTCCTGCTCTTGAAAGGGTTTACTCTGTGCCACCTAAGTCCATCAGGATTTTAACAGTGAGCCTCGTGGCCACAACTTTGACTTGATCCTTAACATAAGACTGAGAGGTATTGGTCTTTGGGGGCTCAAATAATTTCACAATTTTACAGTTTTCCTGTTTGGGGATGAAAACCAACAGCCGCTTTAACTCTGATGTGCATGCATGCATGCCTGTTAATTGGCTTCAGTTGTTTCTGACTCTTCATAACTTTGTGGACTGTAACCTACCAGGCTCCACTATCCATGGGATTCTCCAGGCAAGAATACTGGAGTGGGTTGCCATGCCCTCCTCCAGAGGATCTTCTCAATCTAGGAACCCAGGTCTCCTGCATTGCAGGTGGATTCTTTACTGTCTGAGCCACCAGGGAAGCCTTTAACCCTACAGGTCTCTGAATTCCAGGACTCTCTATTCTTTTTCAATTTTGCTTGCAAACTTTCTAATACTGTTCAGAGATCACCTCTTTCTTGGCAAATTGCCAAAATAGCCGATAGTAACCAACATTTGCTATGAACATTCATTTTTTCAATTCTTCTTTACAATTAGCACCTCATTAGGTACATTGTCCTCCAAGTAATTGGAGGTGACAGTTTTTGACATTTTTTCCTACCACATAGCACCGGTAATATGAACTGCCCTCTTTCCAGGAGTTGATAACAAATTATTTGTCTACCATCAATTGGCATCTGAGGAAATGCTACATATTGCAGTCTAATTTGTGTGTCTTTTATCTTGTTTACAGAATCACCCCTCTTCTGATTACTAATCTTGGTGACAGAGATAAGAAAGGTCATTCTGTTAGAAGAGATCCCCGAGAGGGCATGACTCCCAGTTGATCCCAAACTGAACCTGGGCTTTCCTGTGCTTGGAATGTGTGACAGTGCCTACACTTAGACCCGTTTCAAGGACACAGCCTTGAGATTGTATGTGTTGTTGAGATCACCTGGACTGTATATGTTACTGAGCCCACTCAAGTTCTCTCTGTAAGTGTTCGAGATGCTTGCCAGTGGATGCAAAGATCTACTCATCTTGCAGCCCCCTAAGACAAGACTTAGTTACTAATCCTGCACCTACCAATTGAGTAGTGAGCTCTTTCTTCAGTCTTTCCTTGCCTCTGTGTAGGGGAGCCAGTTTCAGATTTCACTGGAGGAACTCCCGAGTTTTTAAACCAACAACTTCATAGTGATAAAATATTTAATTTTTTAGAAAATATGGTCATAACAGAAGCATCCCCTAGTGATAATTTTCCAGTTTCCTTCAATATCCAAATTTTATAGAAAGTACCGCGGACATGATTTCTAATCAATAAGCTAATATTTACATACTCAAACTGAAAACAACATTTTTAACAAAATGATGTGCATTTAGTTGAGTTCCATTCCAAATGCAATTGATGAAGCATCATCAAAAATCACAGATATGTAGATTTTTCTGTTGAGAAGTAGCAAGTTTTATTGAGAACCTCTTGTTGTTGCAAGATGCCAACTTATGTGCTGGGCTTCCTATGTGGCTCAGTGGTAAAGAATCCACCTGCAGTGCACAGACCTGGGTTCAATCCCTGGGTCAGGAAGATCCCCTGGAGAAAGAAATGGCAACCCTCTCCAGTACTCTTGCCTGGAGAATCTCATGGACAGAGGGACCAGCAGGCTACAGTCCATGGGGGTGCAAAGAGTTGGACACGACTGAAGAGACTTAGCACGCATGCACACACCTCAATATGAATTTTCTAAGAACAAAGATATTCAGGTACAGCTATCAAGACTAGAAAATTTAACATTATACAATTCTCTTGTATAACCTCCAGAACTTAATCTAATTTTGCAATTGTCTCAAGAAGGTCTTTTTTGGCATTTTTGTTTGTTTGGTCCAGGGCCCCATCCGGGTTCAGGCACTTCATTCACATGCCATCTCTTTGCTCTCCTTTGATCTGAAACCTCTGAGTGTCTTCACCATGATATTGGTATTTTGAAGGTACAGGTCAGTTATTTTGTGAAATGTCTCCCAATTTCAGTTCTTCTGACGCTGCTTCATCATTAGATTGAAGTAATGCATTTTGGGTAGGAATGCTATACAAATGATATACTCTCCGTGCATGTCCCCGCACCAGGGAGCGCACCATGTCACTGTGTCCTTCCTTTGTCTTGTTAACTTTGATCGCTTGGTTGAGATGGTGTTCTGATGGCTTCTGCTGTGAAGCTATTATTTTCCCTTTGTAATTAGTAAGAAAGTTTTAGGGTGATATATTGGATCTCTGAAAATAAATACCTTGTTCTTTGCCAAACGTTACACACCCTAGTTTTAGCATCCATCGATGATTCTTGTCTCCTTTAACTATTATTATGGCT
The DNA here is from genome assembly GCF_054371585.1 of Giraffa tippelskirchi. Classification (NCBI taxonomy): domain Eukaryota; kingdom Metazoa; phylum Chordata; class Mammalia; order Artiodactyla; family Giraffidae; genus Giraffa; species Giraffa tippelskirchi. The sequence continues at coordinate 84,743,820 of NC_137285.1, read as the reverse complement.
ACAATAATAGCCATAAGAAATAGCGATATTTCTAATATCATCATTCTTTCATATTCATTTGTGGCATTCTACTGTAAGAAAGAGGCTTTCTTTCCTTGCCATTCATTCATTCATTTTCTGTATGTATTTTATTCTAAGTGTTGTAATCTATTATTGTCATTATTTATATTAATACTCAAATGGTCCTTGATTAGGCCCTTTTTATTGGGCCTCTTGACAATTATTCCATGTTTACAGAGAGTCTCTCAATTTTTCTTAAAAAATAGGTGCATGCTGCTGCTGCTGCTAAGTCGCTTCAGTCGTGTCCGACTCTGTGCGACCCCATAGACGGCAGCCCACCAGGCTCCCCCGTCCCTGGGATTCTCCAGGCAAGAACACTGGAGTGGGTTGCCATTTCCTTCTCCAATGCATGAAAGGGAAAAGTGAAAGTGAAGTCGCTCAGTCGTATCCGACTCTTTAGCAACCCCATGGACTGCAGCCTACTAGGCTCCTCCGTCCATGAAATTTTCCAGGCAAGAGCACTGGAGTGGGGTGTAGTACTCCATTATGTAAATCAGAGCTTGATAAATTATGACCCACTGGCTAAATCTGATCCTACCATTTATCTGTTTTTGTAAATAAAGTTTTATTGACACACAGCCATGCACATTTGCTGACACATTGTTTATGACTGTTATAGCCACAGAGGTAAGTAGCTGAAACAGAGACAGTATGAGCCAAAAATTACTACAGAAAAATTGGCTATCACTTGGTGAAATTTATTCAAAATTTGTTCAAATAACATCCAATGTATTGATATTAAGATGTATCCAATATTTTAAATTATTAATGGTGCTATAATTAATAACTTTATACAAGTGTTTTCATAATATAGAGATACATCTTTAGAGTAAATTTCTAGAAGCAGGATCAAAAGCAAGTGCAGAGTTTCTTGAATTTGAAAAACAAAATTTAGGCAATTATATGTTCAGATTCTTTTCTCTGTCCCATCTTCCCCTCTCCTGTGACTCCAAACACATTACGTCCCACTACTGTCCCACAGATCCCTGAAGCTTTGTTTGCTTTCTTTCAATCTTATTTCTTACTCTTCTTCTGATAAAATATATTCTATTGGTTTATCTTTAAGTTCTCTGCTCTTTTTCTCTCTCATCTTAATTCTGGTGGTAAAACCATCCAGTGATTTTAAAACTTCAGATATTATGTTATTCTGTTGTAGTCCCATCAATATTTTTTTTTACTTCACTGCACACAGTTATAACAGCTCCTTTTAAATCCTTGCCTACTAATTCTAGAATCCGGATCATCTCTGTTGATTATCTTTTTCCTTAAAAATGGGTCACAATTTCCCGGTTCATTATTTTTTGATCAATTTTGATTGCATCCTGGAAACTGTGAGTATTATGTTTTGGAGACTTTGGAAAAAGCCTGATATTTTTGTTTTGAAAGAAATTTATTTGATTGAAATTAAATTGGAAACTATTTCTCCTGGATGACTGCTCAAATCTCAATTCAGTTCTTTTATATGTATTCACTACTTTGATTCTGCTCCTTGTATGCATAGTTCAAGGGCCAGCCAAAGACTTAGCCAGAGATCACTCACAAAATTTGAAAATTACTCTATTCTGACTCTTTATTTCAGGACTCTCTCCAGACTTCCCAGTAGCTGAAATTGCTTGGAATTCTGTTCTTCGTTCTATAGTCTATACACACTATGGATATTGGAGTTTTACCCACCCTGCTTGGTGACTGTTTTGACATGTTCTCACATAAAAGCTGTGCAAGGGGAAAACTTGCTGTGTGTGACCCTCTTCTTCCAAGTCTTCACATGCCTCAAGAAATCCTGAGTGAGTTATTCATGATTCTTAAGTGACTTTGTGTATTTTTTTTGTATTTTGTCCAGAGTTAATAGTTATTACATATGGTAGTTTTGAGTCTGAAAGGAATTTAATTTGCAGTATGGAAGTAGGCACATCATAGATTAACTGCTGAAAACCAAAGACAAGGAGACAATCTTGAAAGAAGCCAGTGGCAAATGATACGTTATACACAGGGAACCAGCAGTTCAGTTAAGGCAGTAACTTCTCTCTAAGGTCCAGAAGACAGCAATACAGCTTCTTTAAATCTTATCAAATCTGGTTTTGAGTCATAGTTAGATTGTATGGGTGTAGAGAAAATTACCCTTTCTAGTAATTGCAAGATTTTATTTTTATATCGTTTTGAAATTTGTCCTTGTGTATGGTGTGAGATATGGATTTACTTTAATCTTCTTCCATATGGCTATCCACTTACCCCAGCACCACTGAGTAAAAACTTCACTTGTGTCCCAGTGGTTTTAGATACCATCTTTATCATATATTAAATTTTCATGTGTGTGTGGGTCTATTTCCAGACTTGCTATCCTATTCCATTAATCTTTGTTTATTCACATGTGAGTTCCAAACTATTTTAACTACAGAGGGTTATTAATATATTTTAATATATTGTAAGATTAGTCCCTTCTTTTAGCTTTTCTTTTCTATGTTTTCCTAGCTATTCTTGTATGCTTATTTTTCCATATGAACTTTGGTATCAACTTTTCTAACTCCAGAAAAAAATATCCGTTAGTATTTTTATTGGGATCACATTACAATTATAAATTAAGCAAACTGACATCTTTATGGCTCTCAGTTATATTCAAATACAAGGGATGCTTTTTTTCTTTGCTCATATCTATTTTTGCGTCTTGTAGAATTGTTTTAAAGTTTTCTTCATAAAACTTTTACACATTTCTTTCTAAGCACATTCCCACATTTAAAAAGTTTATCACCTATTTTAAATACTTATTATCTTCCATTATATTATCTAAACAGTTATTTTTGCTTATGTGAAATCAACTGATTTCTAGGTTAATCTTATATCCTGATACTTTACTGGGTTCTTTTACTTTTTCTGTTTATCATTGACTCTTTAGGGGTTTCCAGAAATACCATCATATCATTTGAATGAGAGATAGATTTTCTATTCTTTTCAAATTTCTACTATTCTAGTTGTTTCCTGCTACCAGAATATTGTTAATATTACTGTAGATTAAATATAAATAATAAAAAATGTATGTGTGTGTGTGAGGGGGGTGTATATGCTAAGGAAATGTCTGTCAATTTCTATTTTCTTGAGTTTTAATTTTTTTTAGAAAAAGAGGCTTTCCAAATCATTATGGAGATAATCATATGATTTTCTCTTGAGATTTATTAATGTGGTCCATTATACTAATGAATAACAGTACTGAACCATTCTTGAAGTACCAGAATAAATCCCACTTGATCATTATATTAATATATTATGTCCCAGATATGGTGCAGAATGTTGCTTGCTAATATTTTATTTGGCACTTTTGTACCAATATTCACAGTAAATACTGATTTGTAACATTGTTTTGTGCTATAAAGGTAGACATTTTGAAAAGCATTCAGAGTGTCAACAAAGGTAATGAATGTTTACCTGAGATGTTACTGGTGCTAAAAGAGACTATGTTATTTTATGCAAAGAAGATATTGGTTAACAAATATTGATAAACTAGTTTCTTTGGTGATTAAAAAGTAGTGTTTTGAACATTTGTTTTTGTATTCTATCGTGTTACTTTATAGTCATATAGATAGTTACAGGGACATTCCTGGTGTCTCAGAGGTAAAGAACTCACCTACCAAGCAGGAGACACAGGTTCGATCCCTGGGTCAGGAAGATCTTCTGGAGAAGGAAATGGCAATCCACTCCAGTATTCTTGCCTGTTAAATCCCATGGACAGAGGAGCCTGGCAAGCTACAGTCCATGGGGTCGCAAGAGCCGAACATGACTTCGTGACTAAACAACACTCCAGATTAGTGTTTTTGCACATAATGTCATTTTTCAATGGGCATATTACTGATATTAAGCAGAAATTGCTTATTAACAGTTCTCAATAATAAAGCCTCAAAATATACAAAGCAAAAATTAATAGGCCTACAAATAGAAATAAATTGGCAATATATGGTCTATTAGTCATGTATAGACTAATAGATTAGTCATATAGACAATATATGACCTAATAGTTATATATAGAACAATCAATTGGAGCAGGAGCCAGCAAATTGGGCCAAATTCTGCCTGCGGTCTGCTCTTGAATGAAATGTGAGTTAATAATGGTTTTTACATCTTAAAACAATTGTGAAAAAATAAAGAAAAAATTGTTACAAAGACCATCAGTGGCCCACAGAGCCTAAAATATTTACAATTTACTCTTCAGAGAAAAAAAAAATGCTGGCCCATACACATACCTTTACAAACATACCTGAAATGTTAAAATATCAGTCAAAGCGGATCTCATAATGGTTTGTTAATAAATGATGAAATATGCTGCTTTATCTACTTATGTTGTGATGTATTCATCGAACTCTATGTAACTTTCCTCTTTCTGAGCATGTAAGAAAATAGCACTTGTCAAATTCTTCTACACTTAAGGGCCATGTAACTGACTATGAGGGTGTTCTAAACATTTCTGTACATCACTTGACACTCTTCCAACTGATATGTCTATGTCCCCACCCCTTGAATTAGAATCAACTTTAATGACTCATTTATAACTATTAAAATGCAGAAGAAACAATGATGAGTAACTGCCATGGCAAGGTAAGAAAAAAAAAAAGCCTTTTTCTGTTTCTCCTTAACTCTCTCTGGTCACTTGTCTTCAGCGTGACCCGACTGGAAGTCCAATTGGAGAGCTTCATGCTGTGAAGAATCCAGACCACGTGGAAAGGCGACAGTTCCAGCTGACAATCAGCAGCAACAGCCAGATATATGCACAGAGACAGCCATAATTGCAGCCTGGAGCTTTGAAGCCATCAAGTGTTAACAACCGAGGCCACAGAGTTTGGGGGCCAGAGACAAGCTGATGTACCCTGTGAGAAGACCTGACCCACAGAATCTGTGAACATAATAAAATGGTCATTTCATACTACTAAGTTTGGGGGTAGTTGGTCATGCAGCTATGGTGACTAGATCAGTTATCAGTGTAATAGAGGTGAGAGTTATACATGCCACTTTGATGACTAGCCATAAACCCCACCTACTCTTAAGTTCTCGTCCGTAATGACTCTCTCATAGCAGGAGGTTTGGTGGGCATACTGATGAGATAAAAGGAGCCTGGATTTTTGAGTGGCCCCCTGGGGAAGACTGGCCCATGAGTTCTCCCTGACCCACATTAGACTCATACATAAGTGAAAAATAAATCTTTACCTTGCTGAGCCCCTGATATTTGGATTAACAGCCCATCCTATCTTACTAACACAAATATATCCTGTACTTTAAAAGATGAAGCTTAGGCAGAAGTTAAAGGAGAATTCAGCTTTAAATTCATGTATTACAAAAGGAGAATGGTGAATAATGATGGAGTTACTCATCTCATTGCATAATAAAATCAAAAGCAAAATGATACCAAAGAAAGTAGAACAAAATAATAAGAACAGAAAGTAAAGGAATAAAATCTGATGTAAAAATATACAATAAAAGACCAATCTTTTAAAAAATTAATGAATGTGATAAACCTAATGCAAGACTTACCAAAAAAAGGAAAGAAAGGGCAAAATAAAACAACTGAAAAATTTCAAAAGTGTGTATCACTGCACCTCTTACAAACACTAAGAAATAATGGAAAGCTATTATAAACAGTTGTAACCATATGAAAGTTACAGAAGTCCTAGAAAAATACAGCTTATCAAAACTAACACCAGAAGATATGTCTTACTAGTCCTACATTATTAAAGAACTGAATCAGCATTTAAAACTGCCCCACAAAGAAAACAGTACCAAATGACTTCAACGTTTCGAGAAACAGAGTCCAATCTGAAACTAATTTATCCACAGAATAGTAAAAAAAAAAGGGGGGGGGTGGATATTTTCCAATTACTTTCACAGTCTCAATATCAAAGCAAACTAGGCAATGTAAGAAAAAAAATTTCTAGGCTAATCTTGCTTATTACTATTCATTCACGTAACTTCAAAAGTCCATCCAGAAGCCCAAATACACACAAGCAAACCAAAAGCATAAATACCTAAGTATCATGTACATAATGAACAAATTGACTTTATCCTAAGAATGTAAAGGGGAATTTAATATTAAAAAATCAAGCAAGGTATTTTGCAGCAAAGAATTGATGCTTTCAAACTATGGTGCTGGAGAAGACTTTTGCAAGTCCCTTGGACAGCAAGAGATCAAATCAGTCAATCCTAAAGGAAATCAACCCTGAATATTCATTGAAAGGACTGATGCTGAAGCTGACACTTCATTACTTTGGCCACCTGATGAAAACAGCGAACTTATTGGAAAGGATTCTGATGTTGGGAAAGATGGAGGGCAGAAGAAGAAGGGGGCGGCAGAGGATGAGATGGTTGGATGGCATCAATGACTCAATGGACATGGGACTCTGGGATACAATAAACTCGGAGAGATAGTAAAGGACAGGGAAGTCTAGCGTGCTGCAGTCCATGGGGTCGCAAACAGTCGGAGGCAACTGAATTACAGAACAACAATTTGGTGCATTAATAATTTAAAGGAAAATGCTCAAAATATCATCCATCTCTTAATTCCTGGTTTTTTTTAATTCTAAGTGAATAATTAGGGACTTGAATAAATATTATTATAGATAATCTCAATTTTTCACCCGTTTTTCTGCCTATTCCCTTTGCCATGTGACTGTAGTTTCTCCTACTAAAGAGGTGGAGTCGATTTCCTCATCTTTTGATTCTGAGGTTGGCTGTGTAACTTGCTTCCGCAAGGGGTATTAGCAGATAAGATTACTTCAGAGGCTGGCAAATGTGATTCTGCATTTTCACTTCCTCTCCTGGCTCTTCCTCAAACAGGCCAAGAGCACTTCTGCCTTCCAGCCGGTTGTCATCCTGCTCCGCCCACCTGAAATGCTCCTCCCACCTGAAGTGCTCCTCCCTGCAGATGTCTGACAGCTGACTCCTTGCCTTCAAATTCACATCTGAGCTTTTAATTGTTACCTCATCACAGAAGCCCTTTCTGAATATTAAAGTTAAAAATATATATCCAATGAAAAAGAAATTCAGGACATCACTCCCTATCCTGTTTTCTCAGTTGTCTTTATAGCACCTAATGCTGATTTTGTTCATTGTCTGTCTCCCTGACTGGATTATTGAGTACAGGGACTTTTTCTATTTTGCCAATGAATTTTTAGCGCCCAGAAAATAATGCCTGGCATGTAGTTAGCACTCAAGAATTACTGGCCACATCAACAGTATGCCTTGGGTCTTACCAATTCAACCACTTTACTCTTTATTAATTTAGCAAAATGTAATGTACCCCAGAACCTGACACTTGTTGGGGACAGGAGTGACAAAGTGAGGCAAGACTTCAAGTTGCTAAAAGATGGGATAGTTAACATGAAATATAGTTGCATGCATGCTAAGTCTCTTCAGTAGTGTCCAATTCTGTGAGACTCTGTGGATTGTACCCTGCCAGAATCCTCTGTCCATGGAATTCTCCAGGCAAGAATGCTGGAGTGGGTTGCCATGCCCTTCCAAGTGATCTTCCCCACCCAGACACACAGCTGGGTCTCCTGCACTGCAGGCAAATTCTTTACCATCTGAGCCACCTGGGAAGCCCAAAATGTAGGCAAGAGAGGGCATAACCAGAAAGTATCTAACCACAGAAAGTACATACTTTCCATTAGTCTTTACAGCTATCCTACACACTGAGAGAAATACAAATTGATCATTCATAAAAAGCTGTATGAAGAAATAGAGATGATAGATAAATTTTAGATAAATTGAAAAAAAATTGAAGGAAGAATTTGAAAGATAAAATGAGTCAGAAACCTAAGCATGGATGAAGCATTAATAAATAATAATCACAATGTTCAAGGAAGAAATGGAGTATCTTCACTCAAATCAGCTGTATATATGCAGGGGAGAAAAAGTACAGAAATACCTAGATACAAATACTCAATATACAGTGACCAAAGAAACCCAGAAATTAAAGTCAAGGAAATGTGTAAAACTATCTAATTCTGCAACCAAAATATTTAGATGTTGAGAATGTACTTGTTTATATAATTGAACATGTTGTTCAGTAACTAGGCAGATGATGAAGAATTTTCAGTTATAATATGGTAATGGCATGTAACAAAATGCAATTGGAAACACAAATAATAGATGCTCAGCAAAAGCTGAATTCTGAGAATTACTTTCAAGAAAGTGACTCAATATGTACAGCAGTCTTGTCCATACCACATAGATGATTTCATAGCATTAATAGAATAGAATGTCTATGACTAGATGTTCAAAAAAGAAAAAAAAACAAAAAACAAGCAACTATGTACAACAAGATAAATAGCTTACCTAACTGAGCCTAAATCAGTCTAAGCTATTTTTAGTCTGTGATTTGGCCCTAGAAGTTCCTTGGGAATTGGAGGAAAATATGGAGATAGAAAATTTGTTTTTTTCCCAGCTGAATGAGACCAAAATATTCCTGAAATACGGTTTAAAAGGTTTTCTGTTCCAAAGATAACTCAGTTTCTGTCAGTCACAGAGAAAATTTAAATGTGGAAAGTTTATTATTATAACACAATATTTCCTCCATTGAGCCCTCTCCAGGGTGACCACTGACTCCTGTTATATGTAGTAGAAACAGACAAGGATGTAAACTCTATGAGGTATTAAACATCTGTAAGTTTGACTAAAAATCTGGTTATGTTCAGTTTTGGAAAAATTCTTCTGAATTTTGTTTGGATATCCCTGGTCCCCCTCTCAAATGCAACTCCAGATGGTTGCCAGCCCAACATTGCTTTTCTAGTGTGTTTGTTTAAAATGTATTGATAGTTTCAGTTTCCGGCCAGCATTTAAGGAGTTTGGAAAAAAAAAAAAATTGAGTCAGTTCGTGAGGTGGGTGAATCTAGAGCCTGTTATACAGAGTGAAGCTGCTGCTGCTGCTAAGTCGCTTCAGTCATGTCTGACTCTGCGCGACCCCATAGACGGCAGCCCACCAGGCTCCCCCATCCTTGGGATTCTCCAGGCAAGAACACTGGAGTGGGTTGCCATTTCCTTCTCCAATGCATGAAAGTGAAAAGTGAAAGTAAAGTCGCTCAGTCATGTCCAACTCCTAGTGACCCTAAAGACTGAAGCCTACCAGGCTCCTCCGTCCCTGGGATTTTCCAGGCAAGAGTACTGGAGTGGGTTGCCATTGCCTTCTCCAACAGAGTGAAGTTAGAGAAAAAGAAATATTTTATATTATTGCATATATATGGGATCTAGAAAATTGTTAATGATGAACCTATTTGCAGGGCAGGAGTAGAGACACAAATGTAGAGAACAGACTTGTGGACACAGCAGTGGGAAGGAGAAGGCAGGGCAAATTGAGAGAGTAGAATTGAAACATATACATTACCATATGTAAAATAGCTAAGCAGAAGTGGCTGTACAACACAGGAGCTCAACCCAGTGTTCTGTGATGACCTAGAGGGTGGGATGGAATGGGACGTAGGAGGGAGGTTCAGAAGGGAAGGGACATATGGATACTTATGACTGATTCACCTTGTTGAATGTCAGAAACCAACACAACAATGTAAAGCAATTAAAAATAAAAAATTCAAAGAAAATTTTTTTAAAAAAAGGAAATAATGCTTGAAAAAAAAAAGTCATCCTAACAACAAGCAAAGAGCTGAGCAAATTGAAAATTCAACAACTCTTCTTAGATCCATAAGACAAAAGAGGTCACAGGGCAAAGTGTTTTTCCCTTAAATTGGAGAGACTGAGGAGCGAGTACAGAGAATCATACTCACTGGAGCAGAAATGTCCATAGGAACCAGTGGTGGAGTATGAAACCCTGAAGTGCAATTAACAAATTGCTGGAGGCTTGATGTGGGCCGTCTGAGAGATTAAAACTCCAAAGATACCAGTTACCAGGAGGCTGTCACATGTCTATGAAGTTTACCTTCTGAAACTCTACCAGGTTCTCACAATAAGTATAAGAGAAAAATCTCCCAGTACTTCCTGTAGAGGAAACCATTTTTAAAATATTCCATAGCATTCTTTTATTCCTGATAAGCTCTGCCCTCAGGATAAACTAGTTAACCAGGGCTCAAATCAATAAAATAAGAAATGAAAAAGAAGTTAAAACAGATACCACAGAAATACAAAGGATTATAAGAGACTACTAAAGACAACTATTAATATATACCAATAAAATGGACAACCTGGAAGAAATGGACAAATTCTTAGGAAGCTACAAACTCCCAAAACTGAACCAGGAAGAAATAGAAAATATGAACAGACCAATCTCAAGTACTGAAATTAAAACTGTGATTCAAAAACTCCCAGCAAATAAAAGTCCAAGACCAGATGGCTTCACAGGCAAATTCTGCCAAACATTTAGAGAAGAGTTAATTGATGAGAGAAACTGGAAGACTAGCAGAAAATATCTTCTACAACTGAAAATGTAAAGAACCATAATGAAGGAGGAGCAGAGACAGATACAGTTAAGACCCTATACCCTCTGTGGGTAACCCACAATTGGGAAAATGATTACAATTACAGAGATTACACCCAAGGATCAAGGGGTCTAACCAGTACACTGAACTCACCAGTCTGGGGTTCTGCACCAGAAAGATGAACCTCCAAAACACTTGGTTGAAGGCCAGTGGAGCTTCCTTTCAGGGAAGCCAAAGGACTGTGGGAAGACTCTACTCCTAAAGGACACATAGAAAGTCTCACATGACTGAGAACCCAAGAGAGAAGAAATAATTTGAAAGGAGCCTGGGTCAGACCTACGTGCTGATCGTGGAGAGCCTCCCAGAGAGACAAGAGGCCATTGGAACTCACCCTGAGGACCCGGGCACTGGTGGCACCCATTTTGGGGAGCCTGTTCTATCATTTGGACCCAGATGCTGGAAAGTGCCATTTTGGAATCTCCTGCTATCTTATTAGCACTGAGACCCAACCACATACACTAGCCTGTCCAACACTAGCATGCTTACCAATAATGGGACACTACAGACCAATACACTAGCTGAGGGGAGACACAGTCTTACCGATGAGCATGCCTGTTGCCTTAAGAGCCGGTGAGCCCACTGCCATACTGTTACCCTGCCTTGTCCACCAGAAGGCCCAGAACCTGGCTCTGTGCACTAGCGCACTAGCGCTAGTCCAAGGATCAGCTTCACCCACCAAGGGGTATGCACCAGTTTGGGGATATCTCAGAACCTGCAGTCAATTGTGTCAGAAACTGGTCCTTCCCACCAGCAGGTTGAAACCATACGTAGCACCTCCAACCCCACAACCACCCACTCCCTAACCCAGCTTTGCCCAGTAGGATAGCACTAGCCCTAGGACTCCAAGAACCTCACAGACAGCAACCTCATGACCTAACCCCGCCCACCAGTGGCCAACAGCCTCTGCACAAGTCAAGGCCTGACAACCATCCAGACTGGGGAACCAGCCATGCCAGCCAGACCACCTATAGTCAGGCTCTCCAAAGCAGAAGGACCCATGAAGCACAAACAGAGGGCACTCCTAAAACATATAGCTCTGGTGACCAGAGGGAAGTGCACTGCTGGGACATATAGGATATTCTCTACAAAAGGCCACTTCTCCACACTTACCAAATACATAAAAATAAAAACAACGATTTAGGCAAAATGAGGTAAGAGATGAATATGTTCCAAACAAAGGAACAAGACAAAGCTCTAGGAGAAGAACTAAATGAAGTGGAATTAAGTGTGTCTACCCAATAAAGAGTTCAAGGTATGGATCATAAAGATGTTCAAAAAACTAAGAGAAGAGTATATTAACAGAGTGAGAAATTAGAAGAAACAAACAGAAATGAAGAATACAATAACTTAAATGAAAAATACACTAGAAAGAAATAACAGTGACTTATGGACTGAAAGCGAGGGGTGGAAAAAGATATTTCATACAAATGTAAATGACAAAAAAGCAGAGGTAGTAATACTCATATCTGATGATGTAGACTTTAAAACAATGTCTATAGCAAAAGACAAAGAGAGGCATTATGTAATGATACAGGAATTAATTCAAAAAAGAAGATGTTAGCTTTTGTTTACATATACACACTTATTATAGGAATACCTAAATACATAAAGCAATTATTAATAGACCTAAAGATAGAAATTGATAATAATGTAATAATAATAGAGAAATTTAACATCTCACTTACATCAATGGACAGATCATTCATAGAGAAAATTAGTAAGAAAAGAAGGATATTAAACTACACATTAGACCAGTTGGCCTTAACAGAGATCTACAGGACATTTCATCCCAAATCAGCAAAATACACTTTCTTTTCAAGTGCACATAGAACATTCTCCAAGATAGATCACATGTTGTGCTGCAAAGCAAGTCTCAACAAATTTAAGTGGCTAGAAGTCATGTTAAGCATCTTTTCCAACCTCAATGAAATGGTATGAAATAGTAGAGATTAATTACAGAAAGAAAATTAGGGAAAACACAAATATGTGGAGACTAAACAACATGATACTAAAAAGCAATGGGTAAATAAAGAAATCAAAGAGAGAATCAGAAAATACCTCAAAAGGAGTGAAAATAAAAATATAACTTTCCAAAATCATTGGGATGTACAAAAGCAATTCTAGGAGGGAAATTCATAGCAATACAAGCCTACCTCAAGAAACAAGAAAAATCTCAAATAAACACCTTATCCTACCATGCAAAGGAATTAGAAAATGAATAACAAACACAAGGTCGGCAGAAGGAAGGAATAATAAAGATTATTATTATTATTATTATTTCTCCTCAGAAGAAAGAAAGAGAGAGAAAGATTAAGGGAAGTCAAGAACTTGTTTCTAGAAAAGAGAGACAAAATTAATAATCATCTAATTAGACTCATCAAGAAAGAAGACCCAAATTAACAAGACAAGAAATGAAAGAGAAAAAATTATAACTGATAATACAGAGACACACACACACACAAAAAATCATGAGGGAATATTAAAAATAGTTATAGGTCAACAAATTGGACCTAAAAAACTGAATCAGGAATAAATAGATAATATGGACAGGACAATCATCAGGTTGGTAGTGAAACAAATCAGTAATTTTTTAAAAAAAACTCAGCAAACAAAAGTCCAGGACTGGATGACTTCAAATGAGAATTCTACCAAACATATGAAGAAGACTACTACTTATTCTCCTCAAACTATTCCAAAAAACTGGAGAAGGAACACTCCCAAATTCATTCTATGAGGCCACCATCATCCTGATACCAAAAACCAGACAAAGGCAAACTATGAAAAAGGAACATTATAAGGACAATATCTGTGATAAACATACATGCAAAAATCTTCAACAAAATATCAGCAAATCATATTCAACAACAGATAGAAAAGATCATACACCATGTTGTAGTGAGATTTATTCCAGTGATGCAGAGTAGATCAATATCTACAGATGAATAAATATGACACACCATGTTAACAAAAAACGCTCTTCCCTGGTGACTCAGACAATGAAGAATCTGCCCACAATCCAGGAGACTCAAGTTCAATCCCTGAGTCAGGAAGATGCCTTGGAGAAGAGGAAGGCAACTCACTCCAGAATTCTTGCCTGGAGGATTCAATGGACAGAGGAGCCTGACAGGTTTTATTCAGGGGATAAAAACCACATGATTATCTCAATAGACATAGAAAAAGCATTTAAAAAATACAACATCTATTCATGATAAAACCTCATCAAAGTGGGTATAAAGGGGACATATGTCAACATAATAAAGACTATTTATGACAAACCTACAGCCAGCATCATATTCAACAGTGAAAAGCTAAAAGCTTTTCTGTTAAATTCAAGAACAAGACAAGAATGCCCATTCTCACCAATTCCATTTAACATAATATTGAAAGTTTTAGCTACAGCAATCAGATAATAAAAAGAAATAAAAGGCACCCAAATTAGAAGAGAAGTAAAATTATCAGTATTTGTAGATGATATGATACTATATACAGAAAACCCTAAAGTTGCCACTAAAAAACTATCAGAACTAAAAAATGAATTCAGTGAAGTTCCAGAATACAAAATTAATATATTGCAATATGCTGCTTTTCTAAACATTAATAATAAACTATCGGAAAGACAAATCAAGAAAAAGTATCCCACTTAAAATCACATCAAAAAGAATGTAATACCTAGTAATAACATAAGCACAGAGTGAAAGACCTATACTCTGAAAATTATAAACATTAATGAAGGAAACTGGAAGTGACACAAAGAAATTGAAAGATACCCTATATTTATGGAAGAATTAATTCTTCTTAAATGAATGAAGTGTTCATACTACTCAAAGCAATCTACAGATTTAATGTGTATGTGTGTGTTAGTTGCTCAGTCGTGTCCGACTCTTTGCGACTCCGTAGACTGTAGCCCACCAGGCTCCTTTGTCCATGGGATTCTCCAGGCAAGAATACTGGAGTGGGTTGCCATTTCCTTCTCCAGGCTTAATGTAATCTCTATCAAATATCCATGATATTTTTTGCAGAACTAGAAGAAATAAACCCCTACTCAGTTGTGTCCAACTCTTTGCAACACCATGGATTCTAGCCCACCAGGCTCCTCTGTCCATGGAATTTTCCAGGCAAGAATACTGAAGTGGCTTGCCATTTCCTTCTCCAGGGGATCTTCCCAACTCAGGGATTGAACCCAGGTCTCCTGCATTGCAGACAGATTCTTTACTGTCTGAGCCACCAGGGAAGCCCCCTAAAATTTATATGGCACCACAAAAGACTCGGAGTAGCCAAAGCAATACTGAATAAAAAGAACAAAGCTGGATGTATCAAGCTCCTTGACTTCAGACTACACTATAAAGCTGCAGTAATCTAAAACATATGGTACTGTCATAGAAACAGACACAAAGGTCAGTAGGACAGAATAAAGACCCTAGAAAAAGATCAACAGATTTATGGTCAAATACTCTATGACAGGCTTTATTTTCTTGGGCTCCAAAATCACTGCAAATGGTGACTTCAGCCATAAAATTAAAAGATGCTTGCTCCTTGGAAGAAAAGCTATGACAAACCTAGACAACATACTAAAATGCAGAAACATTACTTTACCGACAGAGGTCCACCTAGTCAAAGCTATGGTTTTCCCAGTAGTCATGTATGGATGTGAATGTTAAACCATAAAGAAGACTGGATGCAGAAGAATTGATGCTTTTGAACTGTGGTTTTGGAGAAGATTCTTGAGAGTCCCTTGGACTGCAAGAAGATCAAACCAGTCAATCCTAAAGGAAATCAACCCAGAATATTCATTGGCAGGGCTGATGCTAAAGCTGAAGCTCCGATACTTTGGCCACTTGGTGCAGAGAGTAAACAGTTCATACAGCTCAATATTAAAAAAAAATTTAAAAATGTGCAGAAAACCAGAATAAACATTTTTTCAAAGAAGAAATACAAATGTCAACAGGCACATGAAAAGATGTTCAACTCTGATTGACTTGGAGGGCATCATGTAAAATTAGTCAGACAGAGAAAGGGAAATATTGTATTATATCATTTACATATGGAATCTAAAAAATACAGCAAACTATGAATAAACAAAAAAGAAACAGACTCACAGATATAGAGAACGAATTTGGTTATTGTTGGGAAGACAGAAGGGGGAGGAAATAATGCAGGTATAGGGGATTAAGTGGTACAAACTATCAAGAATAATGTAAGGTACAGGGATATATTATACACCAGGGGGAATAGAGCCAATATTTTGTAATAACTATGGAGCAAAACTTTGTACATCTATAACTTACAGAATATTGTACATCAATAACGAAGAGAAGAATAATAGAGATACGCAACCACACTAATTATCAGGGAAATGCAAATCAAAACCACAAGGAGAAATGCCCTGTAAATATCAATTAGTTCTAACTGGCCTATTGTATCATTTAAAGCTTGTATTTCTTTGCTAAATTTGTTTGATTGATCTATCCATAGGAGAGTGGAGTATTAATATCCCCCAATTTTATTTTGTTACTCTTAATTTCCCCTTTCATACTTGTTAGCATTTTTTGCTTACATATTGAGGTGCTCCTATGTTGGGTGCATATATATTTATAATTGTTCTATCTTCTTGGATTGATCCTTTGATTATTATATAGTGTTCTTCTTTGTTTCTTATCATGGTCTTTATTTCCAAGTCTATTTTATCTGATATAAGCATTGCTATCCTGCTTTCTTTTGCTCTCCATTTGCATGAAATATTTTTTCCAGCCCCTCACTTTCAGTCTGTATATGTTTCTAGGTTTGAGGTGGAGAAATATACCATATTCATGGACTAGAAGAATCAGTATAGTGAAAGTGAGTATACTATCCAAAGCAATCTATAGATTCAATGCAATCTCTATCAAGCTACCAATGGTATTTTTCATAGAACTAGAACAAATAATTTCAAAGTTTGTATGGAAACACAAAAGACTCTGAATATCCAAAGCAATCCTGAGAAAGAAAAATGGAACTGGAAGAATCAACCTTCATGACTTCAGACTATACTACAGTCTAGCTACAGTCACCAAGACAGTATGGTACTGGCATGAAGACAGAAATATAGATCAATGGAACAAAATAGAAAGCCCAGCGATAAGTCCACACACCTATGGACACCTTATCTTTGACAAAGGAGGCACAAAATATACAATAGAGAAAAGACAATCTCTTTAACAAGTAGTGCTGGGAAAACTGCTCAGCCACGTGTAAAAGAATGAAACTAGAATACTTTCTAACACCATACACAAAAATAAACTTAAAATGGGTTAAAAATCTAAATGCAAGACCAGAAATTATAAAACTCTTAGAGGAAAACATAGGCAGAACACTCTCTCTGACATAAATCACAGCAAGCTCCTCTATGACACACCTCCCAGAGTAATGGAAATAAAAGCAAAAATAAACAAATGGGACCTAATTAAACTTAAAAGCTTTTGCACAACGAAGGAAACTATAAGTAAGGTGAAAAGGCAGCCTTCAGAATGAGAAAACATAATAGCAAATGAAGCAACTGACAAATAATTTATCTCCAAAATATACAAGCAGCTCATGCAGCTCAATACCAAAAACTAACAACCCAATCAAAAAATGGGCCAAAGAACTAAACAGACATTTCTCCAAAGAAGACATACAGATAGCCAATGAACACATGAAAAGATGCTCAACATCACTGATTATTAGAGAAATACAAATCAAAACCACAATGAGGTATCATGTCACACTGGTTAGAATGGCTGCCATCAAAAAGTCTACAAACAACAAATGCTGGAGAAGAAGAAGTGAAGTGAAGTCATTCAGTCGTGTCCGACTCTTTGCGACCCCATGGACTGTAGCCTACTGGGCTCCTCTGTCCATGGGATTTTCCAAGCAAGAGTACTGGAGTGGGTTGCCATTTCCTTCTCCAGAGAATCTTCCCAACCCAGGGATCGAACTCGAGTCTCCCACATTGTAGGCAGATGCTTTACCATCTGAGCCACAAGGGAAGCTCTAATGCTGGAGAGGGTGTGGAGAAAAAGGAACCCTCTTACACTGTTGGTAAGAATGCACACTAGAACAGCCACTATGGAGAACAGTGTGGAGATTCCTTAAAAAACTGGAAAGAGAACTGCCATATGACCCAGCAATCACACTGCTGGGCATACACACTGAGGAAACCAGAGTTGAAAGAGACACATGTACCCCTGTGTTCATTGCAGCACTGTTTACAAGAACTAGGACATGGAAGCAACCTAGATGTCCACTGGCAGACAAATGGATAAGGAAACCATGGTACATATACACAATGGAATATTACTCAGCTATAAAAAGAATGCATTTGAGTCAGTTATAATGAGGTGGATGAAACTGGAGCCTATTATACAGAGTGAAGTAGGTCAGAAAGAGAAACACCAATACGGTATATCAATGCATATATATGGAATTTAAAAAGACAGTAACGATAATCCTATATGCAAGGCAGTGAAAGAGACACAGATGTAAAGAACAGACTACTGGACTCTGTGGGAGAAGGCGAGGGTGCGATGATTTGGGAAAATAGTGTTGAAACATGTATACTATCATATGTAAAATAGATGACCAGTGCAAGTTTGATGCATGAGGCAGGGCACTCAAAGCTGGTGCTCCGGGACAACCCAGAGGGATGGGGTGGGGAGGAAAGGGGGAGGGGAGTTCAGGATGGGCGGGTGCATGTGTGCCCGTGACTGATTCATGTCAGTGTGTGGCAGGGGCCACCACAATGTTGTGACGTGATTATCTTCCAATTAAAATAGATAAATAATTTTAAAAAACACAAAGAAACCAAAAAAGTCACAAGGAGATATCACCCTACCCCTGCTGAATATCTTTTATCAAAAGGAACACACACAAAAAAAAAATGTTGGAGAGGATTGAGAAAAGGGGATGCTTGTACACTGTTGGTGGCAATGTAAATTGGTGCAACCAGTATGGAAAACAGTATGAAAGTGTCTCAAAGAACTAAAAATAGAAGTACAATGTGATCCAGGAATTCCTCTTGGTATATGTCTGAAGAAAATATTAATTTGAAAAGATCCATGCAACCCAATGTTCATTGCAGCATTATTTACAATAACCAAGATTAGGAAGTATCCATCTATAGATGAATGGATAAAGAAATGATTTTATATATATATAAATTTTATATATATTTATATATATTATATATAAATATATATATAAATAAATATACTTATATATTTAAATAAATATAAATAAATAACTAAAATAAATAAATACATTTAAATAAATATGTATATATATATCTGAATACTACTCAGTCATTAAACATTTTTTTTTGAACTATTTATTTTGTATTGAGGTATGGCTGATTAACAATGTTGTGATAATTTCAGGTGAACAGCAAAGGTACTCAGTCATATATACACATGGACCCATTCTCCCCCAAACACCAAATGAAATTTTTCCATTTGCATTTCAATGTGAATGGTCCTGAAGGGTTTTAAGTTTAGTGAAATAATTTAGACAGAGAAAGACAATACTGTATGTTATCACTTTTATGGTATCTAAAAAACAAAATAAGGGAATGAATATAACAAAACAGAAACAGACTCACAGATATAGGGGAAAAAACTAGTAGTTACCAATGGAAAGAGGTATAGGGAAGGGACAAAATAAAGGTAGAGGATTAAAAAGTACAAAATACTATGCATAAAATAAATAAAATACAAGGATATACTTTATAGCACAAAGAATATAGCCACTATTTTATAGCTTCAAAGGGAGTATAGCCTATAAGAACATTAAGTCTCTATGTTGTACACCAGAACTAATATAATATTGTAAATCAGCTATACTTTAATAAAAGAAAAGAAAAATGAAATGTAAGGGAGAACATCACTGCCAATCCCATGAATATTAAAATAGTAATTAAGAAATACTAAGAACTTTTTTTCTGACACTATTATGTAATTCTTTGAGCATGGGTAGATGGGAGCATTACTTGTATGTTACCATACAGCTAACATGTAATTTTGTCTATTCTTTATTATCTTAGTCATTTCACCCTATGTTGAATATCATAGTTATGATATTCCCTATAAGAAACATAAGATACTTTATTTACCACCATTTTTCCAAATTTATAATGTATTTTCTATTCAGTTTTATGTGTATGCCATATAACATTCAAAAGGAATTTTTCTTGATTAAGAAAAGGATACAAGATGCAAAATCCACAATTTTGATAGAAAAATGCCAATTGTTTTGCAGTGCTTTATTATATTGGGTATCTTATCTTTCTCATGCTTTTAGTTAACTAATTTATGAACATATTAGATAGTTTTGGATTTTAATTGGAATTTTATATAGCTTTCATTTTAATTTTTGCTTCCTTACTGTTTCTATTAATTCATAACATTATTTTAATAGATGTTATATTACCAACCTAAAAAAAGAAATACTGTAAATAACTCTATGACCATGAATTTGATAACCTAGGTGAAATGGATCAGCTCCTTGAAAGACACAATTTTCCAAAGTTGAATCGAATTCAAAAATATATGAAAAAAATTATACACTACTACCAAGTGGGATTTATCCAGAGTATCCAAGGCTGATTCAACATTTAAATCATTAATATAATCAATTACATAACCTAGCTAAAGAAGAAAAATTTCTTGATCATATCGATAGATGCAGAAGAAGCATTTGAGAAAAACCAATACCCATTAATAACAAAAATTTTCAGTAAACTAGGAATAGAGGGGAACTTCCTCAACTTGTTAAAGAGTATCTACAAAAAACCTACAGCCAACGTTATCCTGAATGATGGATAAATATTTCAGCTTTCCCACTAAGATCAGGAACAAGACAAGGATATGCCCTCTCACCATGCTTTTCAACATCATATTGAAGTCCCAGGTAATGTAATAAAATAAAAAAGGTGATAAAATGTATGAAGATTAAAAGGAAGAAATAAACCTGTCTTTTTTTGCAGATTACATGGTCATCTATGTAAAATCTGAAAAAAAATATGATCAAAGAATTCCTGTAGTTAATAAAACAATTAGAGCAAGGTTACAGGACACAAGGTTAATATTTAAAAATCAATTGCATTCGTGTATACCAGCAATGAAAAAGTGAAATTTAAAATTAAAAAAGCAATACCATTTATAATAGCACTTCCAAAAATGCTTAGGCATAAATCTAACAAAATATGTACAAGATCTATATGAGGAAAACTACAAAACACTGATGAAAGATATCAAAGAACTAAATAAACAGAAAGACACTCCATGCTCATGGATAGAAAGACTCAGTAGTGTAAAATTATCATTTCTTCCCAACTTGATCTATAGATTTAATCAATCACAACAAAAAATTCAGCAATCTATTTTATGGCTATCAAGAAACATTCTAAGTTCATATGGAGAGGCAAAAGACCCAGAATAGCCAAAGCAATGTTGAAGAAGAACAAAGTTACAGGACTGATATTGCCCAATTTTGAAACTTACTATAAAGTTACAATAATCAAGACAGTATGGTATTTAAGAGAGAACTGACAAATAGATCAGTGGAACAGAATAGGGAGACTAGAAATAGATTTATACTAATATAGTCAATTGATCTTTGACATAGGGGCAAAAACAATGGAGAAAAGAAGCTCTCAACAGATGGTGCTGGAACAACTAGATATCTGCATGCAAAGAAATAATAAATCTAAAAAAAATCTTTCATTCTTCATGAAAATTTTGACTCTAAATAAATTACAGACCTAAATATAAAATGCAAAACTATAAAACTCACAGAAAACAACATAGGGGAAAATTTAGATGATCTTGTGTTTGGTGATGACTTTTTAGATATAACATCAATGTCATTGATATGCTGGACTTCATGAAAATTAAAAATCTCTGCTCTACAAAGGAAATCATCAAAAGAATAAAAAGAAAGACAAGCCACAAACTGGGAGGAAATATTTGTAAAATACGTATTTGATAAAGGACTGTTATCCAAAAAACTCAAATAACTTTCAAACAAATAGCTCAATTTAAAAATGAGCCAAAGACCTTAACAGACACCTCACCCAAGAAGATAAACAGATGGAAATGAAGTATTTGTGTTTGGAAAGATACTCCACATTATAGGTCATAAAGAAAATACAAATTTAAAAACAAACAAATACCACCACATACTACTAGAATAGCCAAAGTACGGAGTACTGACAGCCCCCAAATCTGGCCAGAATGTGCAGCAATGAAACTCTCATTCACTGCTTCTGCTGCTGCTGCTGCTAAGTTGCATCAGTCGCGTCCAACTCTGTGTGACCCCATAGACGGCAGCCCACCAGGCTCCTCTGTCCCTGGGATTCTCCAGGCAAGAGTACTGGAGTGGGTTGCCATTGCCTTCTCCACATTCATTGCTTCTAGGAATGCAAAATGGCACAGTTGCTTGGGAAGACACTTAGGCATTTTTTAACAAAACTCAACATTCTCTAACCACATGATCCAACAATCATGCTCCTTGATATTTAGCCAAAGAAGTTGAAGACATTCACACAAAAACCTGCACATGCACAATCATAGCAGTTTCATTCACAATTGTCAAAAATTAGAAGCAACCAAGATGTCCTTCAGTAGGTGAGTGGATAAATTAACTGTAGCCCAGCACTTCTTTATCCATTCATCTGTCAACAGACATCTAGGTTGCTTCCATGTCCTGATTATCGTAAATAGTGCTACAATGAACATTGGGGTACATGTGTCTTTTTCAATTATGGTTTTTCTCAGAATATATGCCCAGTAGTAGGATTTCAAGGTCATATGGTAGTCTCATTCCTAGTTTTATAAGGAATCTCCAGACTGTTGTCCACAATGGTTGTATCAATTTACATTCCCACAGACAGTGCAAGATGGTTCCCTTTTCTCCACATCCTCTCCAGCATTTGGTATATATATAAAATGGAATATTACTTGGCCATAAAAAGGAATGAATCTGAGTCAGTTGGACTGAGGTGGATGAACCTAAGAGCCTTTTATAAAGAGTGAAGTAAGTCAGAAGGAGAAAAACAAATACTGTATATATTAACACATATATATATGGAATCTAGAAAAGCAGTACGGATGAACCTATTTGCAGGGTGTGAATAGAGACACAGACACAGAGAACAGACTTGAAGACACAGCAGTTGGAAGGAGAGGGGGGACAAATTGAGAGGATATCATTAAAACATATGCATTACCGTATGGAAAACAGAAGGCTAGTGGGAAGCGGCTGTACAACACAGGGAGCTCAACCCAGTGCTCTGTGATGACCTAGAGGGGTGGGATGGGGAAGTGGAATGGAATTTCAAGTGGTGGGATATGTGTATACCACACAGCCAATCTGGGTCTTGTTGTTAAGTTGCTAGTCATGTACAACTCCTTTTGTGACCCCATGGACTGCAGCCCACCCAGCTCTATGGGATTTCCCAGGCAGAACTACTGGAGTGGGTTACCATTTTCTTTTCCAGGGAATCTTCCTGACCCAGGGATCGAACCCATGTCTCCTGAATTGGTAGTTTACCACTGAGCCACCATGGAAGCCCAATCTGGGTCCTGTGCTCTCCAAATTGTTCAACAAAGCTCGCATTATCCACCTACATTTTTCTAGTATCTATTCTTGCCAAGAAACAAATTTAATAATGTGTAGGCATTTCAATTGGACTATGGCATGTGACATAGAATTCCTTTGACTTGATCCAATAGACAGGCAGGCAGATTGCAATTAGTTGATTCTTGATACATTAAGAATTACCTGGCACAATTTTCCTCTGAAGAAGATGGTATAATCAGAAGGATCTAGAGGCTTCATGATATTTCCAGAACCTAAGTTTAGTAGCAAGGCCACTGGATTATGGCAGAGAATACCTGGATTCTTTGTCATTTTCTGGTGTACATACTTGGCACATGTGTGGCAGATATCTGCCAAGTATGTGGCAGATGATGGCAAATACAATCCATCCATGGGGTCGTAAAGTGACCCCATGGACTACAGTCCACCAGGCTTCTCTGTGCATGGGATTTTTCCAGGCAAGAATACTGGAGTGGGTTGCCATTTCCTCCTCCAGAGGGGATCTTCCCCACCCAGGGGCCAAACCCATATCGCCTGCATCTCCTGCATTGGCAGGTGCATTCTTTATCACTGCACCACCTGGGAAGCACCATTATAAACCATACTTAGGAATAAAATAATGGGTTATATGACTTTGGACTTCTCTGATAGCTCAGTTGGTAAAGAATATGCCTGCAATGCAGGAGACCCCAGTTCAATTCCTGGGTTGAGATGATCCCCTGGAGAAGGGAAAGGCTACCCACTCCAGTATTCTGGCCTGGAAACTTCCATGGATGGTATAGTTCCTGGGGTCACAAAGAGTCAGACAAGACTGAGCAACTTTCACTTTCATATGACATTGTCTAAATCCTTTTCATCTCTGGGGGCCTTTTCTCTCTCCACTGCAAAATTAAAATGTTGGATAAAATGAGAATTTCAAGACACCAGGGGAAACCATCCAGGGTAGCTCTAAGAACATCATCACAAATGATTTCTAATCCCATCCTACATTTCTGCATCACCCACAACTTTTTGGAGGGCTCAAAACTCACTTGTTTCCAGTGCAGTGTGCTAAGCCCCTCACAGTTCTGTGTTCCCCTCCTAGTTGTGGCTGCTCACTTTCATTCTTCCTGGGTTTGACCTAGGACCCCACTGGCCACCCAGAGGAGCTGGAGTTCCAGGAGAGCAAAGGGCATAGCTGTGAAACCTCAGTTCAGTTAATGATGCGATCTATTAATAAGTAATTGTCACTCTGCCTTCACTCCGGCTCTTTCTTCTAAGACTTGCTTTTCGCACTTCACAATTTTCTTCCTGGTGAAGGAATAATCCACCAGTATTTCTCTTACGTTCCAGTCTTCACTGTCAGACAATTTGATAATGTATGGGACACACACACATTTAAAGAGATGTAAGATGATGTAAACATTTCAAATTAGGTATTGGACAAATCAGCACTGGGTTAGATAAAGTTTCTTCACTCTAAAACACAGATTTAAAATAGAAATTTGGTGCTTTGCCTCGATGAAAAATTTGCTTTTTTAGATTCTGTATTAGAAGTTCACATATTCACAGATTTCTCAGGAAGAGAGTTAAACTAACTTTCATAAGATGCCAGGCTCAGGATGTACTTTGTCTTATGACATTTACAGGTGATATTTACATATGTAAGAACATAAACCCTGCACATCAGCTCTCTTAAATTTGGCTTGTTTTCCACAGAGTCTCTGTGGTCCTGGGTCATCTGTTTTCTCAGTGTGGGTTTTCATCACTTCACACAGACTGCCTCTGTTTAGAATGGTTTAGAATTCAGTGCAACTAAAAAAGTGCAGCAGTCAGAGAAACCAGACGGTCTCACCTTCATTCTGTTTTGAGAGTTTGAATATATCTGAGTCTTCCACTTCTCTCCCTGAAACAGCAAAAATAAGCAAGGGTGATCTTTACTGTTCTGCTTAAGCAGAAGCTCTTTCCTTTGAGCCTCCTTCTGAGGATTTACTGGAAGTTCCCCGACTAGTCCCAGGATTCATATTTCCTGGATTTGCCTGTTCCCGTCCTTTCTGGTTTGCTTTTTCACAGACATGGAATTAATACATAAGGATAAATTTAAAATTAATTTGTTTCTCTGAGATGATGTGACATATTGCATTGATGTCTGGTGACAACTAACATAGATGTTGGGAAAAATCAGAACTCATTCTCTGTATATTGGTAAGAGGAAATATAGTTTCTGCGCTGTACAAAATAAGACAAAGTGAATAACAAAATGGCTCAAGAGAAAGGAAATAAAGGTGACTCAGAACCTTTAATTCTATTTTGCTCATGACTAAGCACCTACAAACAGCTTTGAAACAGCACTTTTACCTTTTCCATTTCTGTTCTCAAGTTCTAAAATAAAGTTATAAGAGCTACCAAATACTGAACAATTTTGATATACCAAGAACTATGTGTACTGACATTTTTACCCTGATATTTTAAGACACTTGCTTGTATACAGTTAACCTGCAGATCTGATATTTCTAAAATAGTTTCTTGAGTCCAAAGCTCATGATCTGGGATACATGGCCTTTCCATCTTTGTTTATTGCTATCTAAGTGATGAGTGGGGTTTATGTGATCAGGGATAGCGAGGGATGGAAATCTTCCCAGTAATGAGGGGTGAGTGGAACAATGAGACGTTAAGTTAGGTTACAGAGGTGGGGTGGAAGTAGGAAAGGAATAGAACTAGTTCAGTAAAGTTTATGGAAGAAATTATTTCCATCCCTTATCCTGTCTTCCCAGTCCCCAACTTCCTTAACTATTTATTGAAACTTAGTTTTAAAGAATGCCTTTGGTTCCAAATACCTGTTAAACAACATGCGTATTTTTACTGTTTTTGAATACTGATCTATGGTAAAAATTTTTAATGATCTCAAAAAGGAAACGTTATATTAATGAATTTTGTATTAAAATAAAACTACCAAGTTGATGTAATAGCCTATATTCTTAAAGATATCTATCCTGCTATTTTCAAAATCATTGCATAAAAAATGTTAAATATAAAAGTAAAAATAGTTTTTAGCTTTTATTTTGTTCTATTTTTAAGACTGATAGAAACACTCTTTGAAATTTTAAAGTTTATAAATGCAATTCTAACCAAAGTGAGGTTTGGAGCAAATTATTCAGGAAGATGTATGGAAATGGAAGGACAGAAATACAGGTGTTGAAGAGATGATGAGGAAATTATTGCAGTAATCCAGCATGAGGGTAAAAGCATATGGTGATATGGTAGCAAAGGTAATAGATAGAAGGAATGAAATGTAGGGCATACTTCAGAGGAAGAACCGGTAGGACTTTGTGCCATGGGAAATTAATGGAAGAAAAGAATTGTTAAAGGGATGCAGTGATCATACACTTAGCTAAGCAGCTGTAGTACACCTAGCTAACTTTTTTGAAGTTAACTCTGTAGCTTCAAATTAATGAGACTTCCATATCCTCTCATCCAAAGTGTAGCTCCACTGGAAATAAGACGTGTTTTAGCAGATTAATGACTGACACCATGCCAGGCTCGTAGTGAGTGCTCAATCATTATTGTTCATTTCCAGCTATGTGATTCTCTTTCACCTTCACAGATTTCTGAACGTAACTATGGGGAGCTTATGTTACCAATGCCAATGCTGAGGTCAGAGAAGCTCATTTCACATGAGAAGAAACTAGTTTTACATGGTAGAGAGGAAATCTGAATACAGATCAGGGAGCATGAGAAGTGAACATGAGGCCACCTTTTTTCAGAGGCAGTACTTCAAGACCTATTTGGACAATTTATCATGGAAACACAAGAAACAGGAACAGTATCAGTATCTCCTGTGACCTCATTTGTAAGAATATTCTGCAGTTGATTTAATGAGAGCAAATTGTCAAAGATGCACTTGGACCCTTGTGTGCCAGACATTGTGGTAGGTCCTGAGCTTCAGAAAATAAAATATATCTTGCCCCAGGGGAGCTCAGCACCCGATGGGCAAGCAAGATAAATGGGATGGAAACAACATTGTAGAATGGTGCAGAAACTCTTCAGTATGAACCTCAGCACTACCAACTTACTGTATGAGAAGAAATACACAGAGTTTTCTCAAACCTGCTTTTTGAGGCTGCCCAATTTATATTACACAGAGAGAGCTAAGAAAATTCATTAGAAATAGAACTGAATTTTATAATACTGTGAATTTTCAAAGCAGCTGTGTAAAAATTTCTGCAAATGACCTTTTAATCCCATCCTATATTTACTGAATAAATCCAGGTATATTTTAATTCTGACTAAATCAGAAAAACTCTTGAGAGGGTCTTGTTTGTATTCATTTATTATTCCTATGAAAGTTCTGAGGTTTTTGAACTTGAAACTGCTTTTTAAAATTGATTTTTTTTAAAAAACATATGAATTTTAGTTTCTTACTAACCAGATAGGCCAGCAGGTAGATTATTAAAACCAGCCACCACTTAAATTTTAAGTACTAAATCTATTTGGCTTTAAATGCTGCTAATACTTGCAAGGCCCTGGCTTGGACACTGTATCACACATTTGTCACTGATCTCACCCAGTAATCAACAATGACTCCCACTGCCTGTTGCTTCAGTCTGATTTTCTTAAATATGATCACTGGCTACTGACCTAGACTTACTCTTCCTAGAGCCCCCACATGCATTTCTGCACCCCCACCCCACCCGCAACAATGTTATCCCTATCTCCTGCATGCACACACACTACACATCTCTAAGCTTGCTCCCTTCCCTGCCCAGCACACTACACCTACAGCAAGGGCTTGTGTCAATGCCAGGCTTATCCCTAAATCTTTTTCCCTGGCTTTATTGAAGAGGGAGTGAAGGGATGGAGGATAAACTATTGCAACTTCACTTCCAAGTTCTGTCTAAGCTGGCTTCCAGCAGGACTCAGCTAATGTGAAGCATTCCCTAAAGACTCGGGGGCAGAATGAAAAGAGAAACCAGGGTCTTTCTTTCCCTCTCTCTGTGCCTGTGGCTCCTTCTCTAGCAATAAAGGCAGCTTCTCTGTGGCTCTGTCTCCTGCTCCATGTGTTTATATTCATATACTGTGGGAAAAACAAGTGCTTTATCTCTTTAAGTCTCAAAGTTGCACAGTTGGTGAGAGTCCAGATTGGAACGAAGGTTTAGTTACTTTTCACTTGTTTACACATCTATTCAATTAGGTCATAAACTCTTTAGAGTCTGGATCAATGGTTATCCTTCCTATGTCTCCAGCTTTGGTATTTGGTACAGTTGGGAACAGTGTGAGTAGAGGCTCTAAGTTTACAGCCTCAGAAAACCTGTCTTGTAAGAGCATGCTTTAACTATTTCAGTTGCTTTGTCCCATCCATCTTCTCCCATGTCAGTAAGATTTAGGAGGGAGAAGAGAATTAGCTCTTGATGAAAGTGAAAAGGGGAAAGGGAAAAAGCTGGCTTAAAACTCAACATTCAAAAAATGAAGATCATGGCATCTGGTCCCATCACTTCATGGCAAATAAATTGGAAAACAATGGAAACAGTGAGAGACTTTATTTTGGGGTGCTCCAAAATCACTACAGATGGTGACTGCAACCATGAAATTAAAAGATGCTTGCTCCTTGGAAGAAAACCTATGACCAACCTAGACAGCGTATTAAAAAGCAGAGATATTTCTTTGCCAACAAAGGTCCATCTAGTCAAAGCTATGGTTTTTCCAGTAGTCATGTATGGATGTGAGAGTTGGACTATAAGGAAAGCTGAGCACCAAAGAATTAATGCTTTTGAACTGTGGTGTTGGAGAAGACTCTTGAGAGTCCCTTGGACTTCAAGGAGATCAAACCAGTCAATACTAAAGAAAATCAGTCCTTAATATTCATTGGAAGGACTGATGTTGAAGCTGAAGCTCCAAGACTTTGGCCACCTGATGCGAAGAACTGACTCACTAGAAAGGAGCCTGGTGCTGGGAAAGATGAAGGCAGGAGGAGAAGGGGACAGAGGATGAGATGGTTGGATGGCATGGAAATTTTTGATCCTAGGAAAGGGTAGACACCAGGGTTCATATCAAGTAGCAAAGGCTCACATTCAAGAAACAAAGCAAAGGTTTGATTTCAGGAGGGGAGAGAAGGTGATTTCCCTGGTGGCTCAGTCGGTAAAGAGTCTTCCTGCAGTGTTGGAGACCTGGGTTCCATCCCTGGGTCGGGAAGATCCCCTGGAGAAGGAAATGGCAACCCACTCCAGTATTCTTGCCTGCAGAACCCCATGGACAGAGGAGCAGATCAGAGAAAGACCTAGCAACCAGATGGCAGAGACATGCCCTGGATAATCTCTTTCTGAGATGAACCACGGAATATTCAAAACAAAGCTGAGTCCAAAGAAACAAAGCTGGGCAGGAATGAGAAAAGAATGCATGTCCCAGCCAGCTGGCGTGGGTACAGTAAGATGTCTGGCAGGGCGCAAAGAGCTAGAAGAGAGAGAGATTCTGGAAACCAAAAGACTAGACAGACTATCTTCCATGGGAGTGGACAATTGTTAATGCTGCTAAAACTCACAGCAAAGAACTTCATACTCTCCAAGATTTTAGCCCTTTGATATAAATCTACACAGGAGATTTTCCAACCACTGGTGGGGGTGGCTTCAAACCTATCTCAGCTATACTGCATTATGAGCATAGCTTGAATACAGTATGTGATTTGTAGCTGGGCCTGATAGCTTCCACTACTGGGAACTATGTATGATCTTTTACTAGATTTTCTTCCCTTTTCAAAGGAAATATGGCATATTCCACAGAAATCTCATAGGTACTAGCATCCATTTAGTGGGAACAAAAATAGAAGATTGTCCCTGAGAGATTATTGGGTAGGTTGGGACTTACCATCCAACTTCTTCTTTCCAAGAATGATAGTATATTATTTCCTGCACTGGCCTTGCCTTCCTCTTCTTATCTCCTTGTCATCAGATAATACATTTATCTCTTACCTATTTAAGACAAGGAATAAATTAAGTTCCATTGATTATGCTAAAGCCATTGACTATGTGGATCACAACAAACTGGAAAATTCTTAAAGATATGAGAATACCAGACCACCTTACCTGTCTCCTGAAAAACTTGTATGCAGAACAAAAAGTAACAGAACCGGATATGGAACAATGGACTGGTTCAAAATTAGGAAAGGAATACATCAACAACAACAACAGCAAACCTATTTAGGAAGAAAGAGGAAATCTTAGAGTAACTGACTTCACAGCTACAAGTAAAGAAAGAATATGAAAGAGGGAGAGGTTAATAAAAGCAAACTCAGCAGCAAAATTACTTTCCTCCAGCCTTAGTAATTGACATATAACATTGTGTAAGTTTAAAGTGTATGATGTGATGATTTAATATACATATATATTGCAGCATGTCTACCACAAGAGTTTGTTAACATATTCTTTATCTCGCATATAACAATTTTGTCATTGTTGTTATTATGGTAAGAACATTTAAGCTTTAGTCTCATAGCAACTTTCAAATATACAATACAGTATTGCTAACTGCAGGCACCAGGCTGTATCCTTGATCCCAGGAACTTACTCATCTCACGACAGAAGGTTTGAGCTAGTTGACCAACGTCTCTTCATTTCCCTCACCCCTCAGTCCCTGGCAACTACTGGTTTACTTCTTCCTCTCCTATATGGATACCTGTTTTTTTTTCTTTTTAAAAATCTACTTATATGTATGTTTGTATTTGCCTAACTGCCCTAGCCAGGACTTCTACACTAGGTTGAATAGTAGTGGTGAAGGTGGGCACCTTTTTGTCTTGTTCCTGACCTTGAAGGAAGAGATTTCAATTTTTCACTATTGTATATGGTGTTAGCCGTGGGCTTGTCATATATGACCTCTATTACCTGAGGCGTGTTCCTTCCACACATAGTTTGTTGAATGCGTTTATCATGAAAAGACATTGATTTTTGTCAGTTTTCTGTGCTTATTTAGAGAATCTATGATTTTTATCAATCATTCTATTAATGCAATCAATCATGTTTATTGCTTTCTGTTAGTAAACCATCCTTTTATCCCAGTGATAAGTCCCTCTTGGTTATACTGTATGACCCTTTTAATGCACTGTTAAATTCAGCTTATTCGTGTTTTCTTAAGCATTTTTATAACTTTATTCATCAGAGTTACCAGTCTGCAGGTTTGTCATTTTTCCTGTAGTGCCCTTATCTGGCTTTTATATCACAGTAATCTGGTCTTATAAAAATGAATTTGGGAGTATTGCTTCTTCTTTAATTTTTTTGAAACAATTTGAGAAGAATCTGAGTTAATTCTCCTTAAATATCTGATAGAATTCATCAGTGAAATGATCAGATCCTGGCTTTCCTTTTTGGAGAGCATTTTGATTACTGATTACACTCCTTATTCATTATTAACCTATTTAGATTTTTTTGTTTATTCACGATTCAGATTTGGTATGATATATATTTCTAGGAATTTATTCATTTCTTCTGTTGTCCAATTGTTGGCGTATAATTGTTCAGGGTAGCCTCTTATGATCCTTTGATTTGTGTGTGTAAAATGTAATGTCTTCTTTTTCTTTATTACTTTTATCTGACTCCTTTCTTTTTTTCTTGGGTAGTTTAGCTAAGATTTTGTCAATTTTGTTAACCTTTTTAAAAAAGCTTACTTTGATTTTTTTTCTGTCCTTTTACTATTTTCTATTTCACTGAATTTTTGTTCTAGTCTTTATTATTTCCTTCCTTCTGCCAAATGTGGGCTTACTTGGTTCTTTTTTAATTCCTTGAGGCATAAAGTTGTTTATTTCATATGTTTTTCTTAATATAAGCATCTGTCACTATAAATTTCCCTCTCAGGACTCCTACTGCCCCAGTCCATAAGTTTAGTTATGTTTTGCTTTGTTTTGTTGTCTGTCTCATGATACTTTCAGATTTCCCTTTTGATTTCTTTTTCAACACATTGGCTTTTCAGGAGAATGTTGTTTAATTTCCAGGTGTTTGTAAATTTTCTAGTTTTCTTCCTAGTTTCATTCCACTTTGATCAGAAGATAGTATGATTTTGATCTTCTTAATTTTGCTAAGATTTGCTTTGAATTCAACATGCAGCCTATTGTAGAGAATGTTCTATGTATACTTGATAAAAGTGTGTATTTCAGTGCTGTTGCCTGGAATGTTTGTTTATGTCTGTTAGGTCCATTTGTCTGTTAATGTTGTTCAAATTCACTGTTTACTTATGGGTGTTCTGTCTGGGTGATCTATCTAATGTTGTAAATAGAGTATTGAAGCCGCCTACTACTATTGTATTTTTGGTTATTTTTCTTTTCAGTTCCGTTAGTATTTACTTTGTGAATTTAGGTTATCTGATGTTGTATGCTTAAATATTTACAGTCTTGGCTGAAAAGAAAAAGAGAGAGGGAGAGAAAGAAAGAGGGGAGGGGGAGAGAGAAAGGTGTTAGAGGATGATCCATGATTAATAGATGGAATATAGTTATGGCAGTATAGCATCTGAGTGCAGTTAGATTTATGAAACTTGGATTAAGGAAGGATAGCTCTTCATTAAGAAAGGCAGTAAAAGAATAAGGATGGGTGTCATGAAGAAGAGTTTGGAAGAGTGATAAAGTGCAATGGGAAAGGTTAATGCCCAGGTCCCTTCTAAATTATTTTCACAAAATTTATGCCTCATTAGCCTCTTCTTCGGAGAAGGCGATGGCACCCCACTCCAGTACTCTTGCCTGGAAAATCCCATGGACGGAGGAGCCCGGTAGGCTACAGTCCATGGGGTCGCTGAGAGTCGGGCACGACTGAGCGACTTCACTTTCACTTTTCCCTTTCATGCACTGGAGAAGGAAATGGCAACCCACTCCAGTATTCTTGCCTGGAGAATCCTAGGGATGGCGGAGCCTGGTGGGCTGCCGTCTATAGGGTCGCACAGAGTCGGACACGATTGAAGCGACTTAGCAGCAGCAGCAGCAGCAGCCTCTTCTTAGCACAAATACAGATTATCAAAATAGCATTTATGTAGGTCAACACTCTTGTTTTCTCTCAGGTTAATTTCCTACCTTTTCCTTCATATACTCCATGCTATAGGGAGCTATATTTTCTAGCATCTCTTCCTTCTGGCTTCATTGTGATTTTGACTAATTGGTGTAGCTGGCAGAAGAAAGGAGGACAGAAGGAAGGAATAAGCCAAAGTCTTTTCTTTCCTCTTTCTCTTCTTACGTTGTTGGGCAGCAGACAGATCTTAACCAGAGTTCAAGATCTTAAAAAGCTGTGCTCTCTGCTCTCAACTAGTAATTCCTATCTTCTGACACTTTCCAAACAGCTCTAGCTTTTAGAGTCTAGAAGCATTTCTTCTGTTACTTTCCTGCTATTGCTAATCTCAAAGTTGCCTCAGCGCCTCCAATTGGCTTTTTAAAACAAAACAAAACTTTTCTACCCCTGTATACCAATTTCTTGTATTACACTTAATCTATTTGAAAGAAATGAAGTGTTTCTCTTTTCCCAATTGGACACTGACTGATCAAGCATCCACCCCACATAAATTGTTTATGTAACTACATATATGGTGTGATCCCAGGGTCATAACAGATGAACCTTAGTCAAATTTTTTCTTTTTGAGAAGCATTCTCAACTACAGTACAGCTAATATTTTTCCAAAACATAGACTAACAGCTATTATAACGCTTTATTTTCAGAATCACTATTGATAATTGGTTATGATATTGTATACTAGACTTTAAAATAAGTTTTCAATCATTGATCATAATTAACCAGTTATTCCACAGAAGAGTATAGAGTAGTATTTCTAAATAGTTCTGTAATCAATAAATTATAAAACTTTGTGTTTTATCTTAATTTTTTTATTTTTAACTGGAGGATAATTGCTTTACAACACTGTGTTTGTTTCTGCCTTACAACAATGTGAATCAGCTATAAATATACACATGTCCCCTGCCTCCCAAGCCTCCCTCCCACCATCCCTCATCTCATTTCTCTAGGTCATCACAGAGCACCGGGCTGAGCTCCTTGCATTATACAGCAACTTCCCACTAGCTATCTATTTTCCATATGGTAATGTTATGTTTCTCTGCTATTCTCTCAGTTCATCCTATGCTTTCCTTCCCCCACTGTATCCACAATTCTATTCTCTACGTCTGCCTCTCTATTCCTGTGCTGCAAATAGGCTTATTGCTACCATTTTTCTAGCTTCCATATATATGCATTGTGCTAAGTCACTTCAGTTGTGTCTGACTCTTTGCAACCCTATGGACCATAGCCCACCAGGCTCCTATGTCCATGGGGATTCTCCAGGCAAGAATATTGGAGTGGGCTGTCATGCTCTGCTCCAGGAAATCTTCCCAACCCAGGGATTAAACCTGTGTCTCTTATGTCTGTTGCATTGGCAGGCAGGTTCTTTACTGCCAGTGCCACCTGGAAAGGCCATATATGCATTAATATATGATATTTGTTTTTCTCTTTCTGACTTATTTCACTCTACATAAAAGGCTATAGGTTTATCCACCTCTGTTCCACTGACTCAAGTTCATTCCTTTCCATGGCTGAGTAATATTCCATTGTAAATATCTACCATATTCTTTATCCATTTGTCTGTTGATGGACTTTTAGGTTGCTTCCATGCCCTACCTATGGTAAATAGTGCTTCAGTGAACATCAGGGTACATGTGTCTTTTTAAATTATGGGTCTTTCAGTGTATGTGCCCAATAATGGGATTGCTAGGTCATATGGTAGTTTTATTCTCAGTTTTTAAAGGAATCTCCATACTGTTGCCCAAAGTGGCTGTAGCAATTTACATTCCCACTAACAGTGCAAGACTTCCCTTTTCTCCATATCCTCTCCACAATTTATTGTCTGTAGATTGTTTTGATGATAGCCATTCTGACTGGTATATCTTTATTTTTAATTGTCCTAAATATCAAAGAAGAAAAAACACTTCCTCACTCTATAGCATAATGTTACTGCCCAATCACATGACAATAAGAATATTCTACATATTGTTACATAATTTGTCCTTTAGGACCTAGTAGAAGAATACTTCACACAACAGGGTCAATCAGCTTAAAAGTTTCTTGATGTGAGAGAAAGAAATCATCTGAAAGGACTGGGATATTTTGAATTCCCAAGGGAAAATCTGAAAGGAAGGACTCAAGCATCAATGAAGTGCCAGCAATGTTACTTAAAGGAAAGAAAGAAAACCTCCCTTTCCTCCAGCCCCAGGGTCCTTGGCTAGGAAAGAACTTTTAAAATGTTGTAATAGGTAGCCAATGGGAATTTGCTTATGCCTCAGGGAACTCAAACAGGGGCTCTGTGACAATCTAGAAGGGTGGGATGGGTAGTGAGATGGGAGGGAGGGGACATGGGTGTACCTATGGCTGATTCTTGTTTGACAGAAAACCACAAAATTCTGTAAAGCAATTATCCTTCAACTAAAAAAAATAAAATACAAAGTGGCAAAAAAAAAAAAAAAAGTTGTTTCTTCTAAATTGTTGACTGTGAGATTTTTGAGGTAAATCTCTGCTGTCTACTCTAGGGAGTCTTCAAAAAGTTTTTATTCATGTTGTTATGCAAGTAAATTCAAAGTGAATTTAACACGAGTAAAATCAAACTGATAGAAGAAAACTGATAAGTGTGGGATAGCTTTTAAGAGAAAAATTCATCTGAGATTACATAAGTATGTTGTTTACTTTGTGCTTGTCTGAATTTGAAGTTATGAAGTGCTCCAGAAACAGAAGACTCGCTCTTTCATCCAGACAGCCATCTCCCATTCTGAGATGTGATGTATACACATGTGTATTGAGTGAGCTCAGTGTCCACTTATTTCTAAAGTTGGAAAGTTATCACATCAGACTGAAATATTCAGGTGAATTTTGAATTTACACTATGAAGTTGTCTTGCAACACTGAGACTCAGTCAGGCTCTTACAGATCTGAGGAAGCAGGAACAAGGTCACAGGAGGGATGACAGGAGGCACTAGCGTAGGTCACTTTTGCCGTGGCCTGCCTAGGGTCACAAAATGGATTTCTTTTAAGAGTACATTTTCTCACAATTTTCTGGGCATCTATATGCTAGCCTTAGTACCCAAGAGTCCTTTCATGACACCCAAGTAGTTCTTCAAGTGTATTTATTTCTCCTGTGCAAAATGGGCATGCTCTGCGTGTAAGATAGTTTGGTGTGTGGAGGGAAGCTGTACTTTCTGAGAAAATGTGCTTTGTAGGCCCAGAAACAATATTGGGTCAGTGCCTCGAGGTGGCCAGGCCCTGAAAACTTGGCATACTGGGTAAGATACACAAGAGGCTTACGTTACCCAGTGGAAAACAACTGCCACAGTGACAGCAGATGTAGGTCAAACGTGTTCTCTTTCTGTGGTAAGCAGCGTAGGAAACTGTTGAAAAATCATGAAACGTCTCTGCCTTGGAGACAGAAAATATCTGAACACGTTACTGTCAATGCACTTTTCCCCCATGAGTAGATCTAAGTGTGAACTGAGATGTTCCTTTATGAACTTTGCCTCAGGACAAGGGGAGTGAGTACTATTCTACTATTGTCTAAAGGTGTCTTCTCGAAAGCTCTCTCTCCTGCTCTCCACTCTGAGGTGGCAGTATTGGAAGGATTTGGGTTAATAAGTACCAAAGAACGAATGAAGCATAAAGACAACACACACACACACACACACACACACACACACACACACACACACACACACACACAAACAAAGACTCTCTTTTCATGTAATGCCTCATCTCCACGGATTGGATGCATCTCATTTTATCAGATTGCCAACATTTGCTGGATCATAGAAAGAGCAAGGGAATTTGAGAAAAACATCTACTTCTCTTTCATTGACTACACGAAAGCCTTTGACTATGTGGATCATATCAAACTGTAGAAAACTCTTAAAGAGATGGGAATACCAGACCATCTTACCTGTCTCTTGAGAAGCCTCTATGAAGGTCAAGAAGCAATAGTTAGAACCCTGTATGGAACAACTGACTGGTTCAGGATTAAGAAAGGAGGAGGACAAGGCTACTTATTGTCACCCTGTTTGTTTAACTTATACAAAGAGCACATCATGCAAAATGACAGGCTGGATGACTTACAAACTGGAATCAAGATTGCCAGGAAAGAGTTTCATTCCTCTCACAGGCAGTCTTAGCAATGGAGCTCCTGATTTAGCAGGTAGAGGATTTGTCAGGATGTAATGAAAGATGAATGCTTAATGCTGAAGCTGCAGCTGAAAGAGAAGGACGAACTAATTTCCCAACTTCAGGAATTGGAAAAAGTTCAGCACTTACAGAAGGCTTTTGCTTCAAGAGTAGATAAATCCACACAAACTGAACTTCTAGACTATGATAATGCAAGATCATGAGGAATGTGGTGGAGAACTAACTGAAGTTGGCCAAGGCAGAAGCAGGAAGACAAGTCAGAAGGCTATTGCCATAAGCCAGAGATCAAGCCCTGAGTCTTTGGAGTGGAAGCACTGACTCCAAGACCCTAAACTACCACAGAGCTCCTAACCCTATGGAGTAACAAACTGTGAGAATTCCCACAAAGGAAACCACTTGAATACAAGACCCAGCATCACCCAACTACCAGTAGCACCTGTGCAGGATGCCTCATCCAAACAACAAACAAGACAAAAATACAAATCCAATCATCAGCACACAGGATTACCACCTCACTCAGCCCTGTCCATCAGAGGGGGAAGAAAAAAACAACTCAGCACAAATCTCACTCTGTAGGAAGCTTACACAAATCACTGGACCAAGCTTAGGAGGGCAGAAACCAAAAGGAAAAAGAATTCAACCTTGAAGCCTGGGAAAAGGAGACCTCAAACACTGTAAGTTTAAAAAAATTATGAAAAGGCAGAGAAATACTGCACAAATGAAGGAACAAACTAGAAATACAGAAGCCCAAATAAATAAAGAGGAAATAGGCAAACTACCTGAAAAAGAATTCAGAATAGTGAAAGTAAAGATGATCAAAAACGTTGAAAACAGAATTGAAAAATGCAAGAATCAATTTTTTAAAAACCTAAAAGAATTAAAGAATAAATATTCAGAGATAAACAGAACAATTACTGATATTAAAAATACTCTAAAAGTAATCAATAGCAGAGTATCTGAAGCAGAAGAATGGATCAGTGAGCAGGAAGATAAAATGGTGGAAATAACTTCTGAAGAGCAGAATAAAGTAAACAGAATGAAAAGAACTGACGGTGGTCTCAGAGACTTCTGGAAAATATCAAACACACAAACATTTGAATTATAGGGGTCTCAGAAGAAGAAGAGAAAAAGAAAGGGTATGAGAAAATTTTTGAAGAGATTATAGTTGAAAATTTCCCTAATATGGAAAAGGAAATAGTCAATCAAGTCCAAGAGGTACAAAGGGTCCCATACAGGATAAACTCAAGAAGAAACATGCCCAAGACACATACTAATCAAACTAACAAGGATTAAACACAAAGAAAGCATGTTAAAAGCAGCAAGGGAAAATCAACAAGTAACATGCAAGGGAAACCCCATACGTTTGACAGCTGATCTTTCAACAGAAACTGTGCAGGCCAGAAGGGAATGGCAGGATATTTTTAAAGTACTAAAAGGGAAAAATCTATAACCAATATTACTCTAACTTGCAAGGCTCTCATTCAAAATTGATGGAGAAATAAAAAGCTTTCCAGACAAACTCAAGAGAATTCAGAAGGCAGAATAATGGCAGAAGGAGAGGGAAAGAAGGAAATGACAACCCACTCCAGTACTCTTGCCTGAAAAACCTCATGGACAGAGGAGCCTGGCAGGCTACAGTCCATGGGGTCACAGAGTTGGACACAACTGAGCGACTTCACTTACTTACTTAAACCAGCTTTACAACAAATGTTAAAGGGACATATATAGTCAGGAATTAAAAGAGAAGAAAAAGATCTTCAAAAACAAACCCCAAACAATTAAGAAAATAGCAATAGGAA
Source organism: Giraffa tippelskirchi (assembly GCF_054371585.1). Taxonomy (NCBI): domain Eukaryota; kingdom Metazoa; phylum Chordata; class Mammalia; order Artiodactyla; family Giraffidae; genus Giraffa; species Giraffa tippelskirchi. The sequence goes on along the minus strand of NC_137285.1, from coordinate 84,704,754 downwards.
CAAATATATCAATAATTACTTTAAATATAAATAGATTAAATGCTCCAACCAAAAGACACAGACTGGCTGAATGGAAATAAAACATGACTCATATATATATACTGTCTACAAGAAATCCACTTCAGACCTAGAGACATATATAGACTGAAAGTGAGAGGATGGAAAAATATATTCCATGCAAATGGAAAGTAAAAGAAAGCTGGAGAAGCAATCCTCATATCAGAAAAAGTAGACCTTAAAATAAAGGATATTACAAAAGATAAGTAAAGACACTACATAATGATCAAGGGATCAATCCAAGAGGAACACATAACAATTGTAAATATCTGTGCACCCAACATAGGAACATCTCAATACACAAAACAAACACTAACAGATATAAAGGGAGAAGTTGACAATAACACAATAATAGTAGGAAACTTTAACACTCAACTTACACCAAAGGATATATCATCAAAACAGAATATTAATAAGGAAACACAAATATTAAATGATCCATTAGCTGAGATGGATCTCATTGATATCTTCATGACATTCCATCCAAATGCAGAAGAATACACCTTCTTCTCAAGTGCACATGGAACATTCTCGACAATAGACCACATCTTGGGTCACAAACCAAACCTCAGTAAATTTAAGAAAATTGAAATTGTATCAACCATCTTTTCTGATCACAACGCTATGAGACTAGATACCAATTACAGGGAAAAAAAACTGTAAAAAAACACAAACAAATGGGTATTAAACAATACTTTTCTAAATAATAAACAGGTAACTGAAGAAATCAAAAGGGGAAATAAAAAATTTTCCAGAAACAAATGACAATGAAAACATGACAACTCAAAACCTATGAGGTGCAGCCAAAGCAGTTCTAAGAGGGAAGTTTATACCAATAGAATCCTACCTCAAGAACCAAGAAAAGCATCAAATAGACAACCTAACTCTACACCTAAAACAATTGGAAGAAGAAAAACAAAAATACTCCCAAAATTAGCAGAAGGAAAGAAATCATAATGATTAGAGCAGAAATAAATGAAAAAGAAATGAAACCAACAATAGTAAAGATTAATACAAATAAAGCTGGTTCTTTGAGATGATAAGTAAAACTGAAAAACCTTTAGCTAGACTCATCAAAAAAAAAAAAAGAGAGAAGAATCAAATAAACAAAATCAGAAATGAAAAAAGAGAGGTTACAGCAGACAATGCAGAAATACAAATGATTATAAGAGACTATTATGAACAACTATATGGCAATAAAATGGATAACCTGGAAGAAATGAACAGATTCTTGGAAAAGGTCAATCTTCTAAGACTGAACCAGGAAGAAATAGAAATTATAAACAATCCAATTACAAGCACTGAAATAAAATTGTGATTAAAAAAAAAACTCCCCCCAAAACAAAAGCCCTGTGCCAGATGCCATCACAGGTGAATTCTATCAAACATTTAGTGAAAATCTAAAGCCTATCCTTCTAAGACTCAAAAAATTGCAGAGTAAGGAACTCATTCCAAACTCATTCTATGAGGCCATCATCACTCTGATACCAAAACCAGACAAAGACACACACAAAAAGAAAATTACAGGTGAATATCAGTGATGAACATAGATGCAAAAATCCTCAGCAAAATTTTAGCAAAGAGAATTCAACAACACATTAAAAATCTTATACACTATGATCAAGTTTGGTTTATTCCAGGGATGCAAGGATTCTTCAGTATATACAAATCAATCAATGTGATACACCATATTAACAAATTGAAGGATAAAAACATATGATAATCTTAATAAATGCAGGAAAAGTCTTTGAAAAACTCAGCACCTGCTTATGATTAAAACTCCTCAAAAAAATGAGCATAGATAGAACTTATCTCAACATAGTAATGGCCATATATGATAAGCCCACAGCAAAAATTATACTCAGTGGTGAAAAACTGAAAGTATACGTGCTAAGATCAGGAACAAGACAAGGGTGCCCACTTTCACCACTATTATTCAACATACTTTTGGAAGTCCTAGCTACAGCAATCAGAGAAGAAAAAGAAATAAAAGGAATACAGATCAAAAAAGAAGAAATAAATCTCTCACTGTTTGCAGATGACATGATACTGTACATAGAATACACCAAAGATAGTATCAGAAAATTACTAGAGCTAATCAGTGAATTTAGCAAAATTGCAGGATACAAAAGCAATACACAGAAATCACTTGCATTTCTATATACTAACAATGAAAAATCAGAAAAAGAAATTAAGGAATCAATCCCATTCACCTTTGCAATAAAAAGAATAAAATATCTGGGAATAAACTTACCTAAGGAGACAAAAGCACAATGTTCAGAAAATTATAAGACACTGGTGACAGAAATCAAAGATGACATAAGCAGATGGAGAGATGGAACCCATGTTCCTGGGTAGGAAGAATAAATATTGTGAAATGATTATACTACCAAATTTAATCTACAGATTCATTGTGATCCCTATCAATTTACCAATGCATTTTTCACAGAACTAGAACAAAAAATTTCACAATTCATATGGAAACACAAAAGACCCTGAATAGCCAAAGCAGTCTTGAGAAAGAAGAATGGAGCTGGAGGAATCAACCTTCCTGACTTCAGATTGTACTACAAAGCTGCAGTCAACAAGACAGTATGGTACTGGCACAAAAACAGAAATATAGACCAATGGAACAAGACAGAAAGCCCAGAAATAAACCCATGCACCTATGGGTACCTTATTTTTTCACAAAGGAGGCAAGAATATTCAATGGGGCAAAGACAGCCCCTTCAATAAGTGGTGCTAGGAAAACTGAAGAGCTACATGTAAGATAATGAAATTAGAACACTTCCTAACACCATACACAACTATAAACTCAAAATGGATTAAAGACCTAAATATAAGACCAGAAACTATAAAACTCTTAGAAGAAAACATAGGCAGAACACTCGATGACATAAATCAAAGCAGGATCCTCTATGACCTACCTCCTAGAGTTATGGAAATAAAAACAAAAGTAAACAAGTAGAACATGATTAAACTTAAAAGCTTTTGTATATCAAAGGAAAACTATAAGCAAGGTGAAAAGACAACCCCCAGAATGGGAGAAAATAATAGCAAATGAAACAACTGACAAAGGATTAATTTCCAAAATATACAAGCAGCTCATACTACTTGATACCAGAAAAGCAAACAACCCAATCAAAAAGTGGAGAAAAGACCTAAACAGACATTCCTCCAAAGAAGACATACAGATGGCTAATAAACACCTGAAAAGATGCTCAACACTGCACATTATTAGAGAAATGCAAATCAAAACTACAATGAGATATCACCTCACACCGGTCAGAATGCCCATCATCAAAAAGTCTACAAACAATAAAAGCTGGAGAGGGTGTGGAGAAAAGGGAACGCTCTTGCACTGTTGGTGGGAATGTAAACTGATACAGCCACTATGGAAGGTGGTATGGAGCTTCCTTAAAAAACTAAGAATAAAGCCACCATATGACCCAGCAAACTCACTCCTAGGGACATACCCTGAGGAAACCAAAATTGAAAAAGACACATGTATCCCATTGTTCATTGCAGCACTATTTATAATAGCTAGAACATGGAAGCAACCTAGATGTCCACTGACAGATGAATGGACAAAGAAGTTGTAGTACATGTAAAAAACGTAATATTACACAGCCATATAAAGGAATGCATTTGAGTCAGTTCTAATGACGTGGATGAACCTAGAGCCTATTATACAGAGTAAAATATATACAAAAATAAGTCTATATACAGAAATAAGTCAGAAAGAGAAAGATAAATATCGTAAACTAACACATAGTACCGAAGAATTTATCTGCAGGGAAGCAATGGAGAAACAGACATAAAAACAGACTTATGGGCATGGGCAGAGGTGAGGAGAGAATGAGATGTATGGAGAGAGTAACATGGAAACTTACTTTTCCATATGTAAAATAGATACCCAATGGGAATTTGCTGTGTGTCTCAGTAAATTCAAACAGTGGCTCTGTATCAACCAAGGGGGGTGGGATGCGGAGAGAGGTGATAGGGAGTTTCAAAAGGGAAGGGATATATGTATATACCTATGGCTGATTCATGTTGAGATTTGACAGAAAACAACAAAATTCTGTAAAGCAGTTATCCTTCAATTAAAAAATAAATCTAAAAAGAAGACTACCAGGAAAAATATCAATAACCTCAAATATGCAGATGATACCACTCTAACGACAGAAAGCAAAGAGGAACTAAAGAGCCTCTTGATGAGGGTGCTGCTGCTGCTGCTCCATCACTTCAGTCATGTCCGACTCTGTGCGACCACATAGACGGCAGCCCACCAGGCTCCCCCGTCCCTGGGACTCTCCAGGTAGCAAGAACACTGGAGTGGGTTGCCGTTTCCTTCTCCAGTGAACGAAAGTGAAAAGTGAAAGTGAAGTTGCTCAGTTGTGTCCGACTCTTCGCGACCCCATGAACTGCAGCCCACCAGGCTCCTCTGTCCAAATGAGGCTGAAGGAGAGTGAAAAAGCCAGCTTAAAACTCAGTATTTAAAAAGTTACATTACAGCATCTGTTCCATCACTTCATGGCAAATAGAAAGGGAAATGGTGGAAGCAGTGACAGATTTCCTCTTCTAAAATCACTGTGTATGGTGACTACAGCCATGAAATTAGAAAATGAATGCTTCTTGGCAGGAAAGGTATGACAATACTAGAGACTGTGTTAAAAAGCAAAGACGGAACTTTGCCCACAAAGATCCGTATAGTGAAGGCTTTCCAGTAGTCATATACAGATATGAGAGCTGGACAATAAAGGTGGTAGAGCGCTGAAGAATTGATGCTTTTGAACTGTGGTGCTGGAGAAGACTCTCGAGAGTCCCTTGGACTGCAAGGAGATGAAACCAATCAATCCTAAAGGAAATCAACCCTAACTACTCATTGGAAGGACTGATGCTGAAGCTGAAGCTCTAATACTTTGGCCACCTCATGTGAACAGCTAACTCACTGGAAAAGACCCTGATGCTGGGGAAAAATTGAAAGTAGAAGCAGAAGAGTGTGATAGAGGTTGAGATGGTTGGATGGCATCACCGACTCAATGGACATAAACTTGGGCAAACTCCAGGAGATGGTAAGGGACAGGGAAGCCTGGCATGATGCAGTCCATGGGGTCATGAAGAGTCAGATAAGACTTGGTGACTGAAGAACAACATTGCAATGTATTGTTCACATTCCTCAGATTATGGTTTGTGTGATTGTGTTTCCACCTTCATGTTAGCTCTTTCGTGAAACAAGTTCTAGTTCAGTTTGGATATTTGGATCATAAAGTGACCCACACTGATGAGCGATTATTTTAATGACATCTACCTAGTGAGAGTTTGCAGACATGTTTTGACTTTCTAGTTATTTTCTTGCAAATCTTCTGGCTTATGGGTCAGTGTTTGTACTATCAAGTTAATGAAATCATTAATGTACAGTCATTGCTAAGAAAATTCAGGTACTGAATGCTAACTTTCTAAAGCCATAATATGGCAAAGCTGGTTTCTAGTCCACTTGTATGTGAAGCCAAGTTGGGGCTCTTTCCAGTGCTTCACACAGCCTCCATCAATGTCTAGGCCCCCATTGGTCTGGGCATGTTTATAAAGGTTTCCTCCACTGCCTTAGAAGTGAACAGATATCCTTCCAGGGTAGGTGATGTTGGAATACTCATGACTGCCCACAGCTCCTGTTAATTCAGAGGTAAGAAGCTTGAGTGTGAACGGTTGAGAAAATTTCCAAGTGCTTGCTTACGAGTATTAACCATTCTGTTACATGATACAATTAGCTTCTGCCATCGTGTCTTGTGTCTACTGGCAAATTACTTTGTAAAGTGTCTTTATATACCAAGTTACTCTACCATTGAATAGGTCTGTTATCTTGAGAAAGTGATTTAAACTCCCCAAGCTTTAATTTCTTCATCTGTAAATACTGGATAATAAAGGTCATTATATCAAGGGTTTTGTGAGCTTTAAATGAAATTGTGTGGAGAAAGATCTGGGAATGGTTATAGAAGTACAAACTATTGGATATAGAAGAAGTGATAGAAGTTACTGCAATTTTTGTGGAAAACACTAAAATATTACTATTGTGAATACTTTTACACAAATCACTTCATTGTATCTTTCAAATATCTGTACCATCTCCATCTTAGAACTCAGGAAACAGAAACTTGTAGAACTTAAATCACCTGCTCAAGAACAGGTTAATAAGTGCAGCAGATGTTTGACTTTCCTACAATAAATACATATAGATATTAGACTCTAAATAATATATCTGCTTAGTAATACCTATGTTCCTAGCACTGTGGTAAGTGTTTTATATGTTACCTTAACTGTCAAAATCATGCTCTGAGATATTTATTATCATTATTTACATATTTAAAAACTGAAGATTAGAGAGGGTAAACAGTTTGCCTCTGAAATATCTTGGGAAATGGTTAAGGCCAATGCTTGACCCCAAAGCCTGTGCTCTTTTCAGGGGGTCTCTTTAATATTATTAATAATTAATGTAAGTAGCCCTTAGTTTCCTAGTCAATAAATTTTATGGAATACGTACATTGTAATACTGTGTGAGGATGAGATGACATAAAGTACTTATGATAAAGCTGGACAGCATAATAGGCAACAGAATTCCTCTTTATTTGAGGGAACAGCAACTCAAAGAGAGGAATGGGAGACAGGCGCAGAGCCATTGGTCTTATCTCTGGGTGACATCTGCAGGCAGCTCAGTGACATTAGAATTGCATTGTTCTTGTCTCAAAATGGCCGCCACCCTGTGAGCTCTGTACATAGATCAGTTACTGAGGGAGACAGCGGCAGATTAGGCGGGGCTACATCGTAAACTTCCAGATTTAAATAATGCAATTCTAAACGTCTTCAGACTTTTGCACTACCCTGTTACTCCTATACTGTTACTTTTGTCTTAGAAATGCTATACGACTCTTCCATCAGTGAAAGTTAACTTTTAAAGACCAACTATTTATCACCATTTCTAAAGAGCAAGATGCTCTTATCAAAGGTGAAAATACTATTTAATCTCCATTGAGGACAGACGAGCAACACAGAGAGAAGAGATGCAGAGAATGAGGCTGGACCCTGCTGGGTCTCATAGTTAAAATCTTTATAGTTGCATAGCTTAGCACAAAGCTTTGGAATCTACAGAAAATCCCTTTAAAAAATACATTCTGACCTTCAGAGTTGGTGAGTCAGTAGAGGTGCTGGGAGGTGCTGAGAAAGCTCCCCACCCTTTCCCCATACCTGGTCCTAATGCTTCTCTTCCATGTGGCTATTCCTGAGTTCTGTTTGTTTATAACTGACCTGTTATCTAGTTTCTGTATGTGTTATTGCACACAAGATAAATCAGGCAGACTATGCACTGGATACCCAGTACATCAAAAAATATATTTCTTTGAAGGACAATATAATAACTTTTTCAGTCCAGTATCACATAATATTCAATATCACTGATATTAATATTGAGATGTTTTCTCAGGAATTACATGTGATGTATCACTGTTAGATAAATCATAAACAAGAGCATCAAGGGGCTTTCCTGGTGGCTCAGATGGTAAAGAATCCGCCTGCAATTCGGGAGACCTGAGTTCCATCCCTGGGCTGGGACGATCCCCTGGAGGAGGGCATGGCAACCACTCCAGTATTCTTGCCTGGCGAATCCCCATGGACAGAGGAGCCTGGTGGGTTATAGTCCAGGGGGTCACAAAGAATCAGACACCACTGAGCAACTAAGCACATAGCATCAAGAGTCTGAATATTGGTGTAGGTTGCTAAAAACTGGCATGTAAATCTAGTTTTATTAAATTCTTACACAACAAATGGGTATCTGATTCAAAAGTTTATCAAGTATAGGAAATACTGAGTAGAGGAATATTTATGAAGTAAGTGAATGTTAAAAATGAATTGAGTATATCTTTCAAGTGTTTTTCAAGCAATTATTTAATAAACTATGTCAGATTTCCCAAGTTTATTACCCTTAGCTTTTTTGAAACTTTTTGAACTATCATATTTTTCTGCATCTCTCCATTTTTCATCAAACCTAGTATTAAACACATACAGCTTTAACTCAATAATAATAATAGATAGATAGATAAACTATAAGTCACTATGCTAGGTTACATACATACAGACATTAAACAAAAATGCAGCCCCAACTTGATTTAGTTATGTGGGACACTAGAAAACAAGCTAATCATCACTTTGCTGGATACGAAGAGATGTAATGAGAACTGGGAGGGAGCAGTGATCTAGGAGACACATAACTAAAAATAAACTTAGGATAAGGGGACTTGGAGGGATTCCTGGAAAAGCTGATGTTGATACAACTTTGAAATATGGAACAAATTTTGTCAGGCAGAAAAAAAGGAAAGAAAAGTATATCTAGACAGGAAAGGGCATGTGCAAGAACATAGGGAGGCAGTAGTCTAAGCGGCATCAATGAATGAATAAAATGAGTAAACCTGGGATCATAACAAGATAAGGAAAATCTTGTAGCTTGGGGTAAAATAGGAAGCTTAAGTTGGAATCTTAATGGGGTCCCATTACATGTAATGTGTGAATAAGCTTCATAGTAAAGTTAATGAAATATCCATGGGGTGAGCAATTAAAATGAAGCGGCCAGAAACGTAATTGGAATAGAGAGGTTCAAGGAACTTTGATGATGGAGTAGGGCTACGGGCTACCATCTTGACACTGATGTCCTCCAGGACCGAAGTTCTTAGATATGAGGAGGAAGACTGTGACCCTGTTGTCAATGCCAAATATTCACCTGCTCTGCTTCCAGGAGCCAACACTGCACAACTAAGCTGATCGGAAACAGTGAAAATTCATGACCTTGAAACTCAGCTGATTTGGGTCAGGAATTCTTCTGTGATTCTAGGTAGAGCTCACTCTTACTCCTTCACAACTATTTCCAGCCTTCAAAATCTAACTTGTTTTTTACTGTGTAAAAAGCTTTCTCCCCATTCTCAGCAGATTTCCTCACCTTCTGTTTTATAGGACCAAAGTGAGGTCTATAAGCAGTAAAACATCAATTTCTTTCCCCCACCTAAGAATTCGTCTGCATCTACATTGTCCTCTTTGTGTCTCATTTCCTCAGTTATAAAAATGAAATAATAATTACACAAATCAGACAATGCTTTGGAGGGAAGACTAAATAATATGCAATGCCCAGGCAGGTGTGCCGTGCAATGATCAGTACTTGTTAGTCACCATCATTGTTATTATTATGGTTGTTGTCCAAACCTGATCCCAACATCCATCCTTAAAGCGTCATCCCGGGCAGCCTCCTGGAGCCTCTTACTTCATCACTAATCTTGTCTCTCTCCTGTATCTTCCAATTTTTCCTCTCTAGTAGCTCTTTTCTCTCAGCATAGATCACTGGTCTCACAACTGAAAAAAACCATCTTCCTCTACATTGATTCCTCTCCCTAAGTCACACCCTACATTTTCCTGGTGCTTTATATCAAGCTCTCTGAGAGCTATTCAGAATCTGCTATGTCCACTTCCTTCATTAATATGAAACCGCTACATTCTGGCCTCTTCCCTGCAGAAACTGCTTTTCAAAATTACTTATAATGAGCCAGATATCAAATCTAATAGGTGCTCTTTGGTTCTTACTTATTTGAACCCTCATGAACATTGACACTGTAAAAAATTCTGTCTTTTTAGACCTTCCCTCATTCCCCCTTCCTTTTAAATATCTCCTTTCTCTTCCTCCCCCTCTTCTTGGCTGATTTTATTCTTTGATAAATTTAAATCCCCCTGTTTAGCATAATATTCAGTACATGTTTAGTACTCAGTAAATATTAATAAAAATGGCCTTGATGATAACATATTGAGCAAAAATGAATTTCTTTTGTTGTTCAGTCACTGTCGTGTCCTACCCTTTGTGACCCCATGGACTGCAGCACACCAGGCTTCCCTGTCCTTCACCATCTCCTAGAGTTTCTTCAAACTCATGTCCATTGAGTCAGTGATGACCTCCAACCATCTCATCCTCTGTCGTCCCCTTCTCCTCCTGCCCTCAATCTTTCCCAGCATCAGGGTCTTTTCCAGTGAGTCAGCTCTTTGCGTCAGGTGGCCAAAGTCTTGGAGCTGCAGCTTCAGCATCAGTTCTTTCAACGAATATTCAGGATTGATCTCCTTTAGGATGGACTGGCTTGATCTCCTTGCTGTCCAAGGGACTCTCGAGGATCTTCTCTAGTACCACAATTCAAATTTCTTTTGAATATTAAGTATATTTTATATTTCAGTGTTTAAGAACTGTTATGTCTGAGCTGTGGAGATACTCAGGGTAGAAAGTTGTCTCTATCAGTGTAGAAATTAAGCTATCCTCTGAATTATCTTTTCTTAATAGAATAAAAAACCAATTAGTTGGTGCCCAACTACAAATATTTAAAATTATTCAGGTTTTATTTACTCTCAAACTTTAGTAAGAAGAGACACATTGCCACAGAAATAGCACCTTTACTGTAAATTCTCTTTATCATCTTGCTTTATTTTGACTAGATCATAAAATAAAATTGTTGGTTGAAAAAATTCCTGGATGCTTTACAGTTACAAATGTTCGTATCTGGTTAGGTGAAGCTTCAGTGCACCCTCTTATAAAGTTAGTGCCTTAAATGGGAAAAGGGGCCATTTCAGGTTTCCCAGCTGGCAGTGAACTGTGGTAAGATGCACCTATTTAGGGGATCTCAAATCCCTGATTAGCATTCATGGGACTTGCAATTGTAGCACAGTAAATACCTCATTGAAAATGTTCTGCACTGCTTTCCTCATCACAGTCTTTGTATATACAAGTACAACCGAATCAGATGCGAGGACAAAAACAACCAGTCAGCTTCTCTGTGGCTTATTACCATACCCCTCCAAAGAGTAGAATCTGTATTTCTGGTCTCACTCTATTCATGAAACTATAAATGAACTGCCACATCTGTTTCACTTGTTGATTTATTCATTAATTTACTCACTCATTCATGTTCTCACATATGCTTTGAACGGACAAGGCTGAATCATTTTTGCAGTCACATAGACTGGTTTTAGTGAATCCTAATTACAGAATCCCCAAGGGTGTCTACGTACAGCAAAACCATCCAATGGATGAGCTGACTCCATTATGTCTGCCCTTTCTATTCCAAATGACACTACTCTAATTTATGTCCCATTGCCTATCATCTAGACTAGTAGTACAATCATATCATGAGTAATGTCACAGATTGATTTCCCTGGAAAACAGGCTCTGAGATGGAGTTTAGGATGCAGGATATTTATTAAGAATTGCCCTTGGGATCAATATCTGTGGAAGGGAAGAAAAGGAAGCAGGAGTGGATAAAGAGAAAAGTCAAGCCACAATCAAGTCCAAGGGCAGCCTGAGCTCAGCCCGATCCCACAGGAAACTCAGAAGCCAGGATGACTCTTCTGAGTTATCCCAAGTTTGGACAAGATATGCACGCCTTGATGTGCATGAGTGCTAAGTTGCTTCAGTCGTATCTGACTCTGTGTGACCCTATAGATTGTAGCCTCCCAGACTCCTCTGTCCATGGGATTCTCCAGGCAAGAATACTGGAGTGGGTTGCCATGCCCTCCTCCTGGGGATCTTCCTGACCCAGGGATTGAACCCACATCTGCTAAGTCTCCTGCATTAGTAGGTGTGTTCTTTACCACTAGCGCCACCTGGGAAGCCCTGCAAGCCTTTATAGTACTGCATAAAGTAGTCACTGGATGTGAGTTGCTGTCAGAAACTTGACCTTGGCCAAGATAGCTGAGCCAATCCATGGCAAGCCTGACAATCAAAGGCTGCCTGTGGCTAGCACTCCTAGCATCATCCCCCTCATTTGGGGGCGCATCTCATTGTTCACCATGGCTGGATTCTTCCTTCCCCCTCTCCCCACTGTAATTCATCACATATATTATAACCAATTCCCCAGATTAATCTCCCAGCAGGCTAGGCTTAGTCATGACGCTCCACTGCGCAAAAACCATCCTGGGCTTCAACAAATGCAATAAAATTTAATTTGGCTAGTTCTCCGTTATCTCCCCCCAAACCATCTCTCTAAGTTCTCATCCACAGTGCTCATGTATGTGTCCTCAGCGTGGGCAAACTGCATCCCTAAGCCAGTGCAGCTCTCGGCTGCAGCCAGATGAAGCAGGAGTGTGTAGGAACAGTGGTGGACAATCTGGAAAAGCATTTTCATAAAAGATCATTTTTCATATCCCACCCCCATTCTTACCTTTGTTTCTAATGTTTCTTCAATAAATCCCCTGTTTTTCCCAATTTTTAAGTGTATAAATCCTATTGTTCTTCAAGACCTAGCTCATTACACTTGTTCTTCCATATAACTCCTCGTGTAGGGAATACCCCAGTGACTTTCATTAAAACCATAAAGTTCACCATTAAATGTTCTGTGATTTGGTATGCAATAGTGTGTCTCTCGCTTACCCTCAAAACTGCCAACAGCCTTGTGTGGGTGCTGCTTCAGAGACATCAGAGATGGGGGACTATGCTCCATGAATTGTTCATCTCAGAGACAGAGGACTGAATGGTTGCAGAAAGCAAGACTTTAATAAGGCTAAGAGCTCTTAAAGATGTAGGAGTGGAACAGGACCATAAAACTTTTAATCCCTGACAAACTATATACGTCTGGTAAGACACGCTACTCCCTCAATATGAGGAAAGAGGACTTGCAGCTATTTAAATTTTAACATTCAAGAGCCCCCAAATTCAGAAATCTGGGCACTGCATACGTCATTTAGAGTTGAGTTTAACGTGTAAAATGAGCAGGATGGATAGATGGTTTCCAAGTTTTCTTCATGAACTATTAATATAATTAATAAAAAAATTGGGGGACCTAGGTTACCTTTTATATTTGCATAGTCGTTTTGTTGATGTCCATGTTTGTGAGCTCTTTGAGGGCACAGACTTGGCCTAGTTCATCTCTCTGTTGCTGAAAGAACTGGGTCTTACAGGTGAGTGAGAGTGAAAGTCGTGTCTGATTTTTTGTGACCCCATAGACTGAAGCCTGCCAGGCTCTGTCCATGTGATTCTCCAGGCAAGAATGCTGGAGTGAGCTGCCATTCTCATCTCCAGTGATTTTTCTGACCCAGAGATTGAACCCGGGTCTCCTGCATTGTAGGCAGACTCTTGAACAAGCCACCAGGAAAGCCCTAGAGGACACTTAATGAAGGCTCAATAGATGTTAACTGAAAGCAATACCTCATCACAAGTCAGTTCACCATGAAGAAAATTCAACTAGGGATGGTGTTTTAGGTGATGAATTTAATTAGAGAAACAAAATATTTCCGGTGAGTAGCTTTAAAGACATCTTAGAATATCTCAGTATGTACCCTTTTCATTTTCTTAACCTCCTAACAGTTGTCAAATGAAAGGGCCAAACATTATGGCATAGAGTTATATACTCATATTCAGTAAAATCCCCACAGTCCAGAATGAGGTTCCATTACTTTTTTTTTGTAGGGAGGAGCATAGTCCTAATTAAATGACAAAATGAATGTAAAGCAGTTACCCCAATGTATATGGTAAGCTTTTGATAAATCCTAGCTGTTATTTATTATTTACATGATATTTGTGTCCAATTAATATAGCTCGAAAAATCAGTATTTTATTAGATGAAGCCCCTTCTGGTTCTGATTTCAAGGCTCTACGATTCAAATCTCCAATGCAATTTGGGAAATTTGCAGTCCAAACTACAGGCTAGGTAAATCCCATTTTTAAAAAGGCTACACAGAATTCCATGAGGCTTCCAGGCTGCTGTTGCGCTCTATACACATCCTCTAAAATATGAAACAGATACAAAATAATATTTTAAAACTGAGGAAACCAACTCATGTTTTCCGAGATGGTCACCTATTCAAGTCTCATTTTTTGTTGTTTGTTTTACACTAAACAGATGTAATCAATCAGGATCTTGGGAAATAGCACACCCAGAGAAGAAAGCAAAGAGGCTTTTATGAAGAAATGATTTAAGAAGCGGTAGGCAAGCCCGGAACTCACAAGTAGTGGTGATGAATCCCAGGACTAGAAATCACAGGAAGATTCTACCTTTCTTCAGTTGAAGGGGTAAGGATAGGTAGAGGTAGCTTATAAGAAAACCCAGCAAAATTTATAGTGTGGGTGAGATGTCATGTGATGGTAACCATGGCCTTAGATAAAGGAATGCAGTCGCTATAATCCCCCCAAAATAAATACCCCGTCTCTCTCTATTCCCAATTACTAATACCTGGTTGATGAAAGTCATCCACAAAATCCAACCCGAATCTAGAGCCTGAAGGATTATGAGTGACACAGTTAAAGCAGTCAGCCTCCTAAGGCACAGAGCCTAGTGGCAAATATGAGATCAGACTTGGAAAAGCAAGCAGAAATATCCAGGACATTGGTGGTGGTGGTTTAGTTGCCAAGTCATGTCTGATTCTTCTGGCCCCGTGGACTGTAGCCTGCCAGGCTCCTCTGTCCATGGAATTTTCCCGAGAGAATACTGAAATGGGTTGCCCTTTCCTCCTCCAGGGGATCTTCTGGATCAGGGATTGAACACACATCTCCTGCATTGCAGACAGATTCTTTATCATTGAGCCACCAGGGGAGCCCATCCAGAACATTAGGCAACTCTATATTTACACCATATCTTAAGACAGTGGATACATATTAAGCACAAAATACTAGACAAAGGCAGAAAGGTTGAGAGAAAAAGCACCAGTAAAAAATGCAATAGGATATCATTATCTTGAATTGTAGAGGGAATTATGAGAAAAACAATAGAGAAAACAATTGTGACAACAATATTATGAGGCTTAAAAGAGGACACATGTGATGAAGATGGAGAATAAAGTGGGTCATAATATGTGCTTAGTTGGGCCAGACAAAGGCCCCGTAATCTGTGGATGCCATTATTGAAAGCAGAATGAAATGATAATTGGGGAAAATGTCATCATGCTTCCTGATTATACCATCTTCACTCTCCATGAGGAGTGTTCAAGGTCTTGAATTATGGTGAGGAGGGTTTCAGTGTGAGAGGTATAGGGGGAAGGAAAATGACAGAATTTGGAAACCATAAAAGGAAAAGTGTGAAACATACATAGCGTAGTTTATAAATATGTTCCTTTTTTTGCTGCTGAGATAACATTTGTGAAACTTATTTAGGATGTTAAGCTGTTTATCTCATGGAACCAGAAAGGAAGGTCATCTTGCTGTTATTATAGGTTCATAACTGTGGGCCACAGTTTGATGCAGTCTATTTGCAACAGTCTGACATTAGGGAAATTTCTGTTGTTTATAGGGTAGAAATCATGACTTCCTTCCTCCTTCAGTTAAAAAGAGTTTAAAATTTTAGCTCAAAATTCTGCATTTAAATATCTTTTTATCATTTATCATTACTTTAAAGCAACGTGCAGCATTAATAAGTGTTTGAAATCAACTGAGATGCCTGTGGTTATAAAGGAAAGATGTATTACAGCCTTTGTTGAACACTTATTTTTATGTAGTAAACAATTTCCTTTTTCTCAAATTTAAAACATAGCTCTCTTCTTTATTTAGTTTATTAATTAATTATAATGTACATGTAATGAAATGTGTAATTGTTAATTGCATAGGTCAATGAAATTTTCCTATGTAGACATTCATATAACCAAGCCAGTTTAAAAATATGTATATAGAACATTTTCCTCATTCCCTATGTACCTTCCCAATCAGTCCTAACATAAATTTTGTCTATTCGTAAAGATATGGACCTAACAGAAGCAGAAGAGATTAAGAAGAGATGGCAAGAATACCCAGAAGTATTGTACATAAAAAGGTCTTAATGACCTGGAAAACCATGATGGTGTGATCACTCACCTAGAGCCAGACATACTGGAATGCAAAGTCAAGTGGGCCTTAGGAAGCATCACTATGAACAAAGCTAGTGGAGGTGATGGAATTCCAGCTGAGCTATTTCAAATCCTAAAGGATGATGCTGTCAAAGTGTTACACTCAATATGCCAGCAAATTGGGAAAACAACAGTGGCCACAGACTGGAAAAAGTCAATTTTCACTCCAAACCCAAAGAAGGGCAATGTCAAAGAATGTTCAAACTATCGCACAACTGTGCTCATTTCACATGCTAGCAAGGTAATGTTCAAAATCCTTCAAGCTAGACTTCAACAGTGTGTGAACTGAAAACTTGCAGATGTACAAGCTGGATTTAGAAAAGTCAAAGGAACCAGAGATCAAATTGCCAACATCCATTGCATCATACAAAAAGCAAGGAAATTCCAGACACACATTTACTTCTTCTTCACTGACTACGCTAGAGCCTTTGACTATGTGGATCACTACAAACTGTGGGAAATTCTTAAAGAAATAGGAATACCAGACCACCTTACCTGCCTCCTGAGAAACCTGTATGCAGGTCAAGAAGCAACAGTTAGAACTGGACATGGAACAAAGGACTGGTTGCATATTGGGAAAGGAGTGTGTCAAGGTTGTATATTGTCACTCTGCTTATTTAACTTATATGCAGAGTACATCATGAGAAATGCCAGGCTGGATGAAGCTCAACCTGGAGTCAAGATTGCTGAGAGAAATATCAATAACCTCGGACATGCAGTTGACACCACCCTAATGGCAGAAAGCAAATAGGAACTAGAGTCTTTTGATGAAAGTAAAAGAGGAGAATGAAATAGCTGGCTTAAAACTCAACATTCAAAAAAAACTAAAATCATGGCATTTGGTCCCATCACTTCATGGCAAGTAGATGGAAATAAATGAAAACAGTGGCAGGCTTTATTTTCTTGGGCTCCAAAATCACTGCAGACAGTGACTGCAGCCATGAAATTAAAAGAGGCTTGTTCCTCAGAAGAAAAGACATGACAAACCTAGACAGCGCATTAAAAAGTAGAGACATTACTTTGCTGACAAAGGTCCATCTAGTTGAAGCTATGGTTTTTCTAGTAGCCATGTGTTGATGTGAGAGTTGGACCATAAAGAAAGCTGAGTGCCGAAGAATTGATACTTTTGAACTTTGGTGCTGGAGAAGACTCTTGAGAGTCCCTTGGACAGCAGGAAGATTAAACCAGTCCGTTCTAAAGGAAATCAACTCTGAATATTCATGCAAGGACTGATGCTGAAGCTGAAGCTCCAATACTTTTGCCACTTGATTCGAAGAACCAACTCATTGGAAAAGATTATGATGCTGGAAAGATTAATGGCAAGAGGATAAGGGCGACAGAGGATGAGATAGTTGGATGGCATCATTGACTCAATGTCCATGAGTTTGAGAAAACTTCTGGAGATAGTGAAGGACAGGGAAGCCTGGCATGCTGCAATCCATGGGGTCGCAAAGTCAGATATGACTGAGTGACTTATCAACAACAAAAACCTTCATATAAAAGAAATCATATGCTGTGTACTCTTTTCACTTCTTCGATTCAACCACATGTTTTAACATTCTTCTATGATGTGGCATTTTCAGCTGTTTATAATGTATTCACACTATTATCCATTTGCCATTAAGACTGTTTTCAATTTGGGCTGTGGTTTAAAAAAAAAAAACAACTCTCTCCTCCAAATTCTTGGAAATACACTTGGTACTGTCAGCCATTTAAACTTTAGTCCTTTGGGAGGATGTGTGCTGCTACATTATGGTTTTAATTTGCATTTTGCTGGTGATGAATTATGCTGACCACCTTTTTATATATTTACCAGCTTTTTGGATATTTTATTTTGCTTGTGTTTAAAAAACTAAGGTTGTCTTTTTTTTTCTTAGTATAATCTTGACATAAAACCTTGTCAATTTATGAATTATAAATATCTTCCACTAGCATATAACTTGCCTTTCCACTTTCTTAATGATGTCTTTTGATGAGCAAATTTTTCATTTTTATAGTATCTAATTATAATTTTTTCTCTTATAGCTAGTATTTTGGTTTTCTGTTTAGGAAATTTTTATATACCCCAAGTCTTAAAGCTATTCTCTTGTTTTCTTTAAGAAGTTTTACAGTTTTCTTTTTCACATTTAGGTCTCTGTTGCATGTAAAATAACTTTTTATATAGGTGTAAGTTATAGGGTAAAGAGTTACTTTTTTCCGTATGAATTGACCAGTTCCCCAGCACCATTAATTGACAAAACATTCACTGTGCTTTTAATTACATTAAAATCTTTTTGAAATTAATTATCTGCATTCTTGTATCTATATTTCTATTCATCTATCCTTGCATGAATATGTTGCCATCTTATTTAATGAATCTTCACAATAATTTTATCCAAGAAGTATTTATTAAGCACTTAGCATCTGTTTGGAGAAGGAAATGGCAAACCACTCCAGTATTCTTGCCTGGAGAATCCCATGGACGGAGGAGCCTGGCAGGCTACAGTCCACGGGGTCGCAAAGAGTCGGACATGACTGAGCGACTTCCCTTCCCTTAGCATCTGTTACAAGAAATCAGTGTAAGCCACTGAGACCTTATAGGAACATGCAAACAAGACCTCTGGGACAGGACCTATAACCTATGATCTGCTTGGAGACACTCCTACCACCCATGTTCATTACACAAATATATATGAAGTGTCAAACCATGTTCCAGGTTTTGCTTGAAATTTTGTGAATATAGCAATGAATAATAAGGAAGGATCCTGCCTTCATGGGATAAAAGTGGCAATATGCAAGTACACGTTCTATAAAGTAAATGAATAAATAACATTGTTTCAGATAACAGTAAGGTTCTATGCTCAAGAATGGTAGGGAGCAATATTACACAGTAATTCAGTATGGATTTACAAAACTGAACCAGGCTGTACATTGCCCAACTCCAGTACCATTGCATAGACCACAGCGTAAATAGTGACCTCTTGAGCTGTACAAGGTAGCCCTGGTTGATCAGGGAGAGATGATCATCTCATCAGTTGATGAGATGACATTTGAGTGGAGTCCTGGGTAACAAGAAGGTATCATCCATATGCCCTCTTGAGTAGGGGTGTTCCAGGCAAAAAGAACAAAGGATTCCAAGGCAGGTAGCAGTTCAGCGTGTTTGAGAACAGAAAGATGACCATGATTGCAGGAACATAGTAAAAGATAAAGATGGTGTTAGATGAGATTAAATGGCAAGCAGTGGCCTTGTTGATTATGGTAAGGAGCTTCAGTTTTATTCTAAGCGCCCTGAGATACCTTCAAAAGGCTTTAATTAGAAAGCTGATCTCCTCTGATCCATGATTTGAAAAGATTACTTTGACTGCTCTGTAGAAGAAGGCTTGTAGAGAATTCTGCTTTGGTATATGGAAGATTATCAGGCTAATCATAAAGGTAAGAACAACTAACGAAGGTGAACAGTACCTATTAAGTACCTATTAAGCTGTATTAAGCTGACACTAGCTTAAAAGGTTGGTTTCTTTGAAAAAAATAGAATGGGCATTTTCTTATTAATATTTCATATTAGATAAGGTACATGAATTATGTATGTATTCAAAATATTCTTCTTTAATTTGCTTATTTTCCAAGAAGTATTTTTACAGTTCCTATATCTGAACATACAGTCAGGTGATCTTTAAAAGTAATCTGTGCGTACATTCTAAAACCTTTGAAGATCTGTTTTAGTATAAGAATTTAGATTGTACAAGTCAGTTTTTGGCTCAAACTTGATTACGCCTATGATTTAAATGTGTTTCTAAGTTTATAGTCACATTGAACTGTAATGACTCTAGAGTGGTGTGTATTATAGAGTTTATTTCAGAGGTGGTACTTAATCAGCATTACTGAGACCTTTAATGACAACACAAATTTGTGTCCATTATTCACATTAACACCCAGAACTCAGGGCTACTTGCTACCTAAAGATTAAGGCCAATTTCTGAGTGAAATGATGAGCATCGTGGGCAGCCTGTAAAGTGGACTCCAGTGACCTCCACTTCCCAGTAGTCACACCTTTGTGTGATGCCCTCCACTTGAGGGTGGACGGGGCTTTGTGACTTGTTTCTGATCAATAGAATATAACAGAAGTGATGGAATATCAGTTCTTGGATTCAGGAACAATAAGCCTCTGACTCTCTTCTTGGGAACTCTGTTCTGCGCTCTCGCTCGCTCTCTGATTGCTCACTCGAAGTGGAAGCTAGCTACCACCTGTGAGGACACTCAAGCAAACTAAGAGGAGGTTCGTGTGGCAAGGAACTGGCCAACAACCACTGAGGAACCGAAGCCTACAACAACCATGTCAGTGGTTTAGAGGTGAATTCTTCAGCTCCAATCAAGTCTTGAAATGACTGTAATCCTGGTCAACAGCTTAACTGTGACTTCATGAATGAACTTGAGCCAGAGACATCCAGTTAAATCATAACAATATTTCTGCCAATAGAAACTATGAGATAACCTAACGTCTACCTGACATTGGATGTTTTTAAATCAAAATTCCCAACAAAGAAAAACTATAGGCCTATATGTTTCCATTGCATCAAACATGTCAGGAAGAAACAGTACTAACACTGTACAAAGTATTTGAGACAATGGGTGAGGCCATACATACTCTTCAACTGGTTTTATGGGGCCAGTGCCACCTTGATAACACAACTTGCCAGATACATTGCAACAGAAATAAAGCATAGAACAATATCTACCATGAGCAATGAATAAGGATAAATAAATCCTTAATAAAACATTAATATTTAAAAAATGAGCCATTGTGACTGAGTATGGTTATCCCCTAGGAATACAAAGTTGGCTTAACATTACTCAGTGAAATGATACAAAAGAGAATTATTTAGATGGTCTTGTTAATAGATTCAGAAAAGACATTTAAAAAAATTCAACACTATCTTCTCCTGGCTTTTAATATTCTCTGCTCTAGTTTTTCTTCATATCTGCTGATTATTTTTTCTTTATCTTTTTTTATGAACTCCACTTCTGTTATCTCTGAATGTTGTTTATATGTCTCCAGCCTAAGCCATCTTCTTTTCTCCACCACCTCTTTAGGTAATATCATTGTTTCTGTGGCTTAAATTTTTATTCATATTTACAACTCTCACTCAACCCTCTCTTCTACTTTCCAGACCTATATGCACAATTGCTTATTTATATATTCTTTGGGAAATCTCACATTTAATATGTTGAAAACTGAACTCATATCATATACATTCCCACTTCTCAAGAAAATCTATTTCTCCTCTAGTCTCTTCCTTTGCAATAAATATCAGTGTAATCTGCACAACTGCTTGAGTCAATGGCTCTGGTATCCTGCTCGATTCCTCCTTCTTACTCATTACTCTCTTCCTCTAATTTATCAAGTAGCATAATTTATATTTCCACAATATAATATATTTTCTATGTCATCTTGTGTCTATTTTGAACAGCTTTTTTCAAGAAATTTTTCTAATTCAATAAAATTGAATTTATTGTCAGATTCATAGTGGTTTATGCTACTCCTTCCTTTACATTTTTAGGCCTGTGACATAGGTAGTTAAATTATTAATACTGGGAATTAAAGAGGAGATAGTTGTTTTTCTCTCATTTTTCTTTCTTTCTTGATGTACTTGAACTAGGTTTTTAAAATATATATTAGTCTCTTCAAAGAATGGACACTAGGTTTTGTTAATTCATTTATGTGCTAATTTTCTACTGATTGATTGGTTTTAATTTGCACATCATTTGAAGCTTTTTAATTTGGAAGGTTAACAAAGTGAGTTTGAAATGAATGCTATAAGCATTTAAAGTTATAAAATTCAGTCAATGAAATTATAGCTGCATCTAACAATTTTTATCCCCTTCAAGGATCACTGCCTTGTTGTGGTAGACGGGCTTGCGTAATTCAGTGAAGCTATGAGCCATGCTGTGCAGGGCTCCCCAAGGTGGATGGGTCATAGTGGAGAGTTCTGACAAAACATGATCCATTGGAGGAGGGAATGGCAAACCATTTCAGTATATTTTCTGTGAGAACCTCATGAACTGTATAAAAAGGCAAAAAGATGTGCCACTGAAAGATGAGCCCCCCAGGTCAGAAGGTGTCCAGTATGCTACTGGGGAAGGGCGGAGGACAATAACTCCAGAAAGAATGAAGCAGCTGGGCCAAAGCAGAAATGACACTGCGCTGTGAATGTGTCTGGTGAGGAAAGTAAAATCTGATGCTGCAAAGAACAGCATTGCATAGGAACCTGGAATGTTAGGTCCATGAATCAAGGTAAATTAGACATGGTCAAGCAGGAGATGGCAAGAGTAGACACTGACATCTTAGAAATCAGTGAACTAAAATGGACAGGAATGGATGAATTTAATTCAGATGAGCCTTATATCTACTACTGTGGGCAAGAATCCCATAGAAGAAATGGAGTAACTCTCATAGTCAACAAGAATCCTAAATGCAGTACTTGGGTGCAATCTCAAAAACGATAGAATGATCTCAGTTCGTTTTCAAGGCAAACCATTAAACATCACAGTAATTCAAGTCTATGCCCTACCACCAATGCCAAAGAAGCTGATGTTGATCAGTGCTGTGAAGACCTAGAAGACTTCCTAGAACAAACACCAAAATAGATATCTTAATTAATCATAGGGGATTGGAATGCAAAAGTAGGAAGTCAAGAGATACTTGGAGCAATAGGCAGGTTTGGCCTTGGAGTACAAAATGAAGCAGAACAAAGGCTAACAGAATTCTGCCAAAAGAACGCACTGGTCATAGAAAACACTGTTTTTCAACAACGCAAGAGATGACTTTACACATAGACATCACCAAATGGTCAATACTGAAATCAAATTGATTGCATTCTTTGTAGCCAAAGATGGAGAAGACATATATAGTCAGCAAAAAACAAGACCTGGATCTGACTGTGTCTCAGATCATCAGCTTCTCTTAGCAAAATTCAATCTTAAACTAAAGAAAGTGGGGAAAACCAGTAGGCCAGCCAGGTACTACTTAAATCAAATCCCCTATAAATATACAGTGGAAGTGATAAATAAATTCAAGAGATTAGATCAAGTAAACAGAGAGCCTGAAGAACTATGGACAGAGACCCATAATATTGTTCAAGAGGCAGTGAACAAAACCACCCCAAAGAAAAAGAAAAACAAGAAGGCAAAGTGGTTGTCTGAAGAGGTTTTACAAATACCTGAAGAAAGAAGAGAAGCAAAAGGCAAGGGAGAAAGGGAAATGTAGACCCAACTAAATGCAGAGTTCCAGAGAATAGTAAGGAGAGACAAGAAGGCCTTATTCAATGAAAAATGCAAAGAAATAAAGGAAAATAAAAGCAGGGGAAAGACTAGTGATCTCTTCAAGAAAATTGGAAATATCAAAGGAATATTTCATCCAAAGATAGGCACAATAAAGGACAGAACTGATAAGGATCTAATAAAAGCAGAAGAGACCAAGAAGAGATGGAAAGAATACATGGAAGAATTGTACAAAAAAGATCTTAATGAACCGGATAACCATGATGGTATGGTTACTTACCCAGAGCCAGAAAACAACAAAATTCTGTAAAGCAATTATCCTTCAATTAAAATAAATAAATTTTAAAAAATTAGAAAAAAGCAAAGTGTAAAAATCTCAAAAAAGAATTCAGGAATATAATTTTAAAAATCTGTCCTTTTGAGAGAGAGACGAAGTTTAGCTAAGTGGAAGCCAGGGACCAAAAGAGATATTCAGATTGTCTGCTTATTAAAGAGATTGTCATGAAAGTTACACACTTTCCATGAAACTTTTTGCTGAAAATACAGATAATTTTGATATGTATATCATTTGGTAATTGTAAAGGGGTTCCATTTCATGTCATTTTAAATTTAAACTCAGTAAGAGCCTATGAAGCTTACATTAATCAATCCCATCAGAGAGGTGTTCATGGTCACAGACTTATAAGTGGCTCGAAAAGAACTTAAAATCCAAATGTTCTTTGTTTTTAATGGATGCATTTTATTGTATATAAATGATACCTCAGTAGAATTGCTTTTAAGATGCAAGATCCATGGAGTACTTTTAATGTCACCTTGTTTATCATTCCAAAGATGTTCTCTAACATTTCATTTCAGTTCAGTCGTGTCTGACTCTTTGTGACCCCATGGACTGCAGAACACCAGGCTTCCCTGCACGTCACCAACTCCTGGAGCTTACTCAAACTCATGTCCATCCAGTCAGTGATGCCATCCAACCATCTCATCCTCTGTTGCCCCCATCTCGTTCTGCCTTCAATCTTTCCCAGCATCAAGGTCTTTTCAAATGAGTCAGTTCTTCACATCAGGTGGCCAAAGTATTGGAGTTTCAGTTTCAGCATCAGTTCTTCCAACGAATATTCAGGACTGATTTCCTTTAGGATGGACTGGTTGGATCTCCTTGCAGTCCAAGGGACTCTCAAAAATCTTTTCCAACACCACACTTTAAAAACATCAGTACTTCAGTGCTCAGCTTTCTTTATAGCCCAACTCTCACATCCAAACCTGACTATTGGAAAACCATAGCTTTGACTAGACTGACCTTTGTTGGCAGAGTAATGTCTCTGCTTTTTAATATGTTGTCTAGGTTGGTCATAGCTTTTCTTCCAAGGAGCAGGTGTCTTTTCATTTCATGGCTGCAGTCACCATCTGCAGTGATTTGGGAGCCAAAAAAACCATTGCATTTATTTATTTATTCATATATCTGGTAGATCTTTTCTCCACAAGATCTCCTCCCTGGGCAAAAGACTATGTTATTCATCTTGTTATCTCTCATAACATCTAGTGCAAAACATGATAATTGTAGGTGCTACACACTACTGCTTTTAAAAATGGACCCCAGAGCCTAGGAAAAAATATATCTGTGTGTGTCTGTGTGTGTGCACATGCCGTGTATACATAAAATCACTGCGAAAGCAAAATAGAATGGGCTCAGTTGCTCAGTCATGTCTGACTCTTTGCAACCACATGAACTGTAGCCTGCCAGGTTCCTCTGTTCAAGGGATTTCTCAGACAAAAATACTGGAGTGGGTTGCCATTTCCTTCTCCAGGGGATCTTTCCAACCCAGGGATCAAACTTCAGGCACAAGGATAAATTTACCATGCTGTTTATTCAGCAGATAAAATAGTGAAAGACGCAACATACACTTCAGGTATGGCAGTTTGGGTTGAATTTAAGAAAGCTGTCTTGAAAGCACACTGAACTAATCACAGTGAAAACAAACACGAGATGAAGGATGGAGCTGTGATGTTATGGTCACAGGTGCAGGAAAAGGCTTCATGTCTTTGCGAAATCAGATAACGAGTTCGTGCTGCCATCATGTCACACCACAGGCTATGGAGGACGAAAGCCCACTGCTCTTACCTCTAGGTCCACGGAGCTAATGCTAATCAGAAATCTGCTTTGTTTTTTTTTAATGTTCTGGTAGCTAATAATTTTTAAATTTTTGATCCAGTATTTCTACTTAGAGTGGAAACCTTACCACGTTAAAATGAATGTACCCTACAGCTTATAAGATAAATTAGCCTTAGAAAGATTGCTTTGTTAAATTGCCTTAGGAAGATATGTTGCCTAAAATGGAGAAATGCTAAAAAGGTTTACACCGTATGCTTGTATAATCTATTAGGTGCATTTTACAGAATGATGCTTTCTTTCTCTTAGGACAGAAAAAGAAACATCTTGAATGCAAGGCGGTTATAAATAGTTTTTGCAAGACATTAGTGAAAAAATAAATGAGTTAATTATTTCAGATGTTTTTGGACAAGCCCAACTATTCCTTTCAGTGGTTCCAAGTTACTACTTGAAATATGTGCCTATTTATCAACTTGGATTTAAATTAAATCCAAGTTGATACATTTCCTTTTAAGCTTCTCTTTTTATACAAATATATGAAAAATGTAAATGCTCAAACAAAGAAGCATTGTTTTCTTAAAATGGATGTTTCCCACAGATTTAAGGTATCAGCAAGATAAATATTACTTGACTAAATTTTTTCATTTTAAGAGGCAGTATGACCATTAAATTCACTAACTTTTTCATCACTATGAAGTGCTAAAACTATTTCACACTGTAACTTATTTTGAAGAGAATATACTAGCTTGGAGGAAAAGCCTGTTTGCTTAAATTTCTTAGCCTGACAGCAATGCTTACCATCTCTAAAACATATTTCAACAAAATATACTGATGGAAATTCAAGAAAAAAAAAGCAAAGGTATACTTAATAGATTTAATTATCAATATTTTTATGGAGAAAAGGATTTGAAAAATAATGGATGTATGTATATATATAACTGATTTACCTTTCTGTACACCTGAAACTAACACAACACTGTAAATCAACTGTATTCCAATAATTTTTTTAAAAAACTTGGATGTGTAAAAGGTATTTGATAAAGTCCAGCACCTTATCATGATAAAAACTCTTATCAACTAGAAATAGAAGGAAACTTCCTCAATTTGATAAAAGATACCAACAAAACCTCTAGCAAATACAGTATATAATGATTAGTGAAAGCTGCTCTTTTAAGACAAATGAGATAAGAATGACACTATCACCACTGATGTTCATCATTTTTCTGGGGGTCTTGATCAGGACAATGAGGTTAATAAATAAATAGGAAAAGTATTGGAAGAAAATAAAAAATTGTCATTTACTTATAATTTTAAAAAAACTAGTAAAATTGATTAATTCAGCAATGTTTCTATATACAGTATTAACATAATCATCAATATTGCAAAATTTGGAAAATAAAAGTTATATACTTATAACTTTTAGAATAGCTTCCCAGGTTGCTTAGTGGTAAAGAATTCACCTGCCAATGCAGGAACTGCAGAAGACTCATGTTCAATCCCTGGATCAGAAGATCCTCTGGAGGAGGAAATGGCAACCCACTCCAATATTCTTGCTTGGAAAACCCCATGGACAAAGGACCTACAGTCCATGGGATCACAAAGAGTTGGACACTGAGCATGCACGTGCCACCAAAACATTAAAATACATCAACACCCTGGAATAAATTTAACACAAGATATACAAGCCCTCTGCAAACAAAACTATTGGACATGAGAGGAATTAGAGAAGACAATAAATGGAGAGAGATACTATATCCATGGTTTGTAAGATTCGATATTGTAACAACATCAAGTACACCTTAATTGTAAAAAATTTAAAAAATATTTTAAAAAATATTTTTGTTAAAGAACAGTAGGTAAAATTAGCTAAAAATCAGCTTCCCATGTGGCGCTAGTGGTAAAGCGCCCGCCTGCCAATGCAGAGGATGTAAAAGATGCAGTTTCGACCCCGGGGTTGGTAAGATCCCCTGGAGAACGAAATTGCAACCCACTCAAGTATTCTTGCTTGGAGAATCCCGTGGACAGAGGAATCTGGTGG
The DNA here is from genome assembly GCF_054371585.1 of Giraffa tippelskirchi. Classification (NCBI taxonomy): domain Eukaryota; kingdom Metazoa; phylum Chordata; class Mammalia; order Artiodactyla; family Giraffidae; genus Giraffa; species Giraffa tippelskirchi. Next base: position 84,677,419 of record NC_137285.1, on the reverse strand, counting down.
GCTGCAGTCCAAGGGTCGCAAAAAGTTGGACACAATTGCAGCGACTTAGCACACACGCACACACACACCTTTTCTAGATTCTAATCATTTGAAATGGCAATGTTAAAGAGATTTCATTGTATGCGACATCCTATGAATAAGATGACTTGGTTGAGACAGCTGTTGTGAATAGCTTTATTTGAAATCATCTTCTTATATAAGGAAGAGAACAAAGTATGAATATTTATTTGATTTTTTTCTTAAAGAAAGTTATTCTTTTGATAAAATTTCAAGCTATTTTAATTAAAATAGGTGTTTCTGAATTTCTTTATGTGATTACTCTGCTAAATATGATCAGGAATTCATTTAAAAAGTATTTGACATGTCATGACATCAAGATAAATGTCTAGAAGAGAAATAAGATTATTTCTCTACAAGCAAAATGATGAAATCCATATGTAGATTCAATAATTAATATGGAAAACAAGAAAGAAAAGATACTAGTGTGGGCTGGTTTCATCAAAAATAACTACCTTATAGATTAGTACCCAAATCACTAAATTTTTCTACATCTGATCTGTTCTTTTTATAGATATGAATAATAGATTAAACCTACTTTAAGCTAATTTTATCTTTCAGAACTAAAGCTATTCTACCTTGATCAAAGATCATCAAACAGCATAGAGTGAATCTTTTGTAAAGATTCTACCAAGTTAATCACCTGATAAATATTCCATACTGCATTAGAGATCTTAGACATAACGAAGCTGCAGACGCCTCTCCAGCTGTTAGTTTTCTAATTTATCAATTCAAGCTTCAACATGACAAAGGAAATTCTGTACTTACCCATCTATTTTAATTTTCAGGATTCTCTTTCTTTTGACTTGCTGCTGGGGAGAGCAATAATGGAAGACTTTATGGGAGAAACTTAGCCTCTTGAATACCACACCTGGCACAGAGCATATTCAGTCTGCTGCCTCAACTTCTACCTGTACCTTAATTGATATTTTTACATAGGATAGCTTTCCTTCCTCTTTTCTTCTTTCCTTCCTTCCTTTCTCTTCTTTCCTTTCTTCTTTTCTCTCCTTCCTCCCTTCACTCCACTTTTCACTCTTCCCTCCTTACCTTCCTTTCTTTCTTCTTTCCTTTTTCCCAAGTCAAATACATGACTGAGCCCTTTCAGAAACCTGGCTTTTGGAACTGGAGAAGCAAAAAAAAAAAAAAAGTCTTAGCAAAAGTACCAGATTTAAAATTGCAAGTAGATATGTTTGAAATTCTGTTATTTACTAGCTGAGTGAATCTGACCTGGATTTCCATTTCTTCATCCATAAAATAAAGAGAATTAAAATTTATATAGCCTTGATATAAATATCAAATGATAAAACATACCTGAAAACTTCAAAATTTTTTATAAATTAAGAAGTTATTATAAATTGTATGTCCCCCCCCAAAGCAGATATTAATTGGTTTTAGATGACAATGATTTTCTTAGGATGCCACGTTTGCCTAGTAAAATGTCTGGAGTTGTCACTCATAGCTTATTTTTAATAAATAAAAGTTGAAGAAGAAAATACTTTTCAAGATTCATAACTGAACTTAACTTTTTTTAGCAATGTTGTTAAGAAGGGCAACCTATTCAATTACTCACGTAGTAGGAGTAGATTTTATCAATTCAGAATAAATATGGGGAAAGGTAGGGCTTTCCAGGTGGCATTAATGGTAAATAACCCATCTGCCAGTGCAGGAGACATAAGAGACCCAGGTTTGATCCCAGGGTGGGGAAGATACCCTGGAGGAGGGCATGGCAACCCACTACAGTATTCTTGTCTGGAGAATCCCATGGACAGAGGAGCCTGGTGGGCTACAGTCCATTGGATCACAAAGAGTTGGACATGACTGAAGTGACTTACATATGGAAACAGCTAAGTGTAGATGGAAGAATGATAAGAATGGAAAACATAAAAGAAAGAAACCAAACCAAGGAGAGAAGTCTGAGCACAACAAGGAGATTTAAGATTCATTAAAGCTGGGAAGGAAAGGGAGGGTTCCAAAGACAAGGTTTGATCTCATGCCACCTCCCACAACATGAAGTCATCTCTTGTTCATTTACTGTCTCCCAGCTTGCTTGCAAGAATTACATTTTCTAACCTTGTGTTGTTGATGCTCAGTCACTAAGTCATGTCCAGCTCTTTGCGGCCCCATGAACTATACCACGCAAGTCTTCCCTGTTGTTCACTATCTCTTGGAGTTGCTCAAACTCATGTCCATTGAGTCAGTGATGCCATCCAATCATCTCATCCTCTTACCCTCAATCTTTCAGAGCACCAGAGTCTTGTCCACGGAGTGGGTTCTTCACATCACGTGGCCAAATTATTGGAGCTTCAGTTTCAGCATCAGTCCTTCCAATGAATATTCAGGGTAATTTCCTTCAGAATTGAGTGGTTTGATCTCCTTACTAACCAAGGGACTTTCAAGAGTCTTTTCCATTACCACAGTTCAAAAGCATCAATTCTTCACTGCTCAGCCTTCTTTATGGTCCAACTCTCACATTTATACATGGCCACTGGAAAAACCATAGCTTTAGCTATATGGAATTTTGTCATCAAAGTGATATCTCTGCTTTTTAATACACTGTCTAGGTTAGTCATAGCTTTTCTTCCAAGGAGCAAGCATCTTTTAATTTCATGGCTGCAGTCACTATCTGCAGTGATTTTGGAGCCCAAGAAAATAAAATCTACCACTGTTTCCACTTTTCCTGCATCAATTTGCCATGGAGTGATGGGACTAGATGCCATGATCTTTGTTTTTTTAATGCTGAGTTTTAAGCCAGCTTTTTCACTCTCCTCTTTCACTCTCATCTACAGGCTCTTTAATTTCTCTTCATTTTCTGCCATTAAAGTAGTATCTTCTGCATATCTGAGGTTGTTGATATTTACCCCAGCAATCTTGATTCCAACTTATGATTTATTCAACCCAGCATTTCACATGATGTACTCTGCATATAAGTTAAATAAACAGGGTGACAATATACAGCCTTGATGTACTCCTTTCCCAGTTTTGAACCAGTCCATTGTTCCACGTCCAGTTCTAACTGTTGCTTTGTGACCTGTATGCAGGTTTCTCAGGAGACAGGAAAGGTAGTCTGCTATTCCTCTCTCTTTAAGAACCTTGTGTTAGCATATACAATTTTAAGGAAAACTGAGGAGATGAATGAAAAGTCTGTTTCAATTTTCTTGAGACCAAGTCTAGGCTAGGTTGCCCAGTAAGAAGACCCTGAGCTCACTTCTTCCCATGGATATATCAAAACTACTACTACATACAGAACAACTATCTTTGAGAATGACCTGAAGATTGACAGAACAGATTTTCTACAACTAAAGATATAAGGCAATATCAAGACGGGTAGGAGGGGCAAAGATGTGGGCTAGTCAGAACCCACACACCTGATGCAGCAACTCACAAGTGGGAAGGATCTCACAACCATGGAGGTCCCCACCAGAAGAGTTAGGTGTCTGAGTCCCACACTGGGTTCCTAAGGCCAGGGAACCTGTGCCAGGAAAATAGCTTGCATAACATCTGATTTTGAAAACCATCAGTGTTACATCCAGGAGAACCAAAAGGTTGTAGGAAACCAAGACACCCACTCTTGAAGGGCTACTGCACAAACTCACTCAGTCTGAGTCACAGAACATAGGCAACAGCTTGAAAAGCACCTGAGTCATTCAAAATGAAGACTCACTGGCTGATATCACGGCATGTGGCACAGGGGCAGGGATCTGATGGAACTTTCTCCGGGGAAGGAAATGGTGGTACAGAAATGGTGGTACACATCAATATTTTTAAACTTTCTTTCCACCTAACTAGTTAGTGCCAGCAGTTGTCATTTCTGTCACTCTCAGTTAAGTTAGCTAACACCATGTGACCTACTCAGCCAGTCCTTCCAAAGTGGCTCCCAACCCACCCCACCCAGCAGGCAAATACAGGTGGCACTAGTACCGCTCCAGAGCTCCTGGGGTTCCAAATGTACCCCACCTGGAAGATGATCTTGGCCAACATTACTCACCTCCAAAGTGATTTGTACTCCAAGGGATCAGCCTGATACATCAGCACAACCACAGCAGTCATGGTTACCAGGAACCAGCCCCACTCAGCAGAGGGTTCACAGCAGTTGCATTTGGGTCTTGCATCTACTCAGCCTGGGCACCAACTCTACCCAAAAGCACACTCACAGCGATTGCAGCACAACCAAAATAGGAATATACATGCAGCCCACACTGGGGATACCCCTGGAGCACCTGGTTCTGGTGAACAGGATAGGAATCATGCCACTGGGCTTCACAGACACCTTCTACATGAGGCTACTCTTTCAAAAATGGGAGACATAGCTAATATACCTACTACATAGAAATAAGCACAAATAGGCAAAATTAGGAGATAAAGGAATACCTTCCAAACGAGAGAAAAAGAAAAATCTCCTAAAAAGAACTAAATGTAATAGATATAAGCAATTTTTTAGAAAAAATATTTTAAATTAATAATCTTTACTCTATACTTCTCAATATTGTGCAATTATAATCTTTGACTATTATTAGTTACTCAAGAACAGTTTAAAAATTAGTCTCATACATGCTCACCAAACCCAGAACAAGGGATGAACAGAGTAAGAACTTTAACTGAGAGAAAAAATATAAAGAGAATCAGTCATAAATTAAAAATACAGTAACTGAAATTAAAAATATGCCAGAGGCAATCAATAGCAGATTAAAGGATGTTGAAGAACAGTCTCACAATCTTGACTAAGGGTAGTGAAAATCACACAATCAGAATAGCAAAAGAAAAAAAGTGTCAAAAAATGAGAAAAAGTTTCAGAGACTTCCAGAACATCAAGCAACTAACATTTCAACATTTCAATTAGGGCACCTCAGAGGAAGAGCAAGAAAAAGGGACAGAAAATCTACTTGAAGAAGTAATGACTAAAAACTTCCCCCACCTGGCAAGGAAAACAGATATCCAAGCGCCAGAAGCACAGAAAGCCCCAAAAAAGAAGCCAAAGTGATCCATACCAAAACACATTATAATTAACATGTCAAAAGTTAAAGACACCATCTTCTTGAGGCAGCAAGAAAAAAATTAATCACATATGAGGAAACCCCCATAAGACTAGCAGCTGAGTTTTCAAAGAAACTTTACAAGCCAGTAGGAATTACACAATACTTTCAGAGAGCTGAAAGGAAAAAATTTACAAACAAGAATATTCTGCCTGGTAAGATTATCATTCAGACTTGAAAGAGATAAAAAAAGCAAAAGCTGAAGGCAGTTTGTCATCATTAAACCAGCCTTACAATTCATGTCAAAGAGACTTCTTTAAACAGAGATTTTTTCAAAACAAAAAAAAATATGAAAGAAAAAAATCTCACAGGTAAAAGCAAATATATAGTAAAGATCAGCTACCTATAAAGTAGTATGAAAAAAGACAAATGTAGTAAACTTATCGATATATTGATATAAAATAATTAAGTGCTACAAAAAAATTAAAGATGCCAAATATGATTTCAAAGCAGAAAGCATGGACAGGGGAATAAAAATATAATTCTTTCAGAATGCATTTGAAACTCAAATGAGCACCAACTTAAAATAGACTGCTATATATACAAATTATTGACCATAAAAAAAAAGATCTGTGACAGATACACAAAAAATAAAGAGAAGAGAATGCAAATATAACACAAAAGTCATCAAATCCTAAGAGAAGTGAGCCAGAGAAAAACAAAGGAACAAAGAACTACAAAAACAACCAGAAGACAATCAACAAAATGACAATAAATACATATCTATCAATAGATGCTTTCAATTTAAATAAGCTAAATGCTCCAATTAAAGACATATGGTGGCTGAATGGATTAAAAAAAACAAGACCTATCTATATGCTGCCTACAAGAGCCTCATTTCAGATCTAAAGACACACATAGATTAACAGTTACAGTAAGGGAAAGGTATTCCGTGGAAATGGAAATTCTAAAAAAGTTGGTAGCAATACTTATATTAGGGAAAATAGACTTTTTTAATTAATTTATTTATTTAGTCGGGGGCTAATTACAATATTGTAGTGATTTTTGCCATACATTGACATGAATCGGCCATGGGTTTACATGTGTTCCCCATCCTGAACACCCCTCCCACCTCCCTCCCCATCCCATCCCTCTGGGTCATCCCATTGCCCCAGCCCTGAGCATTTGTCTCATACATCAAACCTGGAATGGTGTTCTATTTCACATATGATAAATAGACTTTAAAACAAAGACTATAAAAGAAAAGAACATAGAAAACTGTAACAAGACACAAAGAAGGACGTTATATATTGATAAAGGGATTAATCCAACAAGAAGATATAATACTTATAAAATCTATGCACAAAACTTAAGAGCACCTAAATATATAAAGCAAACTTTTAAAAAACATTAAAAAAATATTGACAATAATAAGATGATAGCAGGGGATTTTAACACCCTGCTTAGGTCAGTGGATAGAGCATCCTCACAAAGTCAATAAGGGAACACTGGCCTTTACTTACATTAGATAGGATGGAATACATATATATATATATACGTATATATATATATATATATATATATGACTTTTCATCCAAAAGCAGCAAAATACACATATACACATTCTTCTCAAGTGCTCATGAAACATTCTCCACAATAGATTACATACTAAATCACAAAGCAAATCTCAATAAATTCTACAAAGTTGAAATCATATCAAGCATCTTTTTGGACCATAACAGTATGAGACTAGAAATCAACTACATGAAAAATATTGGAAAAAGCACAAACATGATGAGTATAAACAATCTGCTGCTAAACAAACAATAGGTCACTGGGATAATTAAAGAGGAAGTCAAAAATTATCTCTAGACAATTGAAAAAGGAAACCAGCATTCCAAAGTCTATGGGACACAGCAAAAGCAATTCTAGCTATGAAGTAGCTCACTCTTTGGGAACGTATGGAGCCTGCCAGACTCCTCCATCCATGGAATTTTCCAGGCAAGAATACTGGAGTGGGTTGCCATTTCCTTCTCCAGGGGATCTTCTGCACTGCAGACAAACTCTTTACCATTTGAGCCACCAGGGAATCCCAAAAGCAATTCTAAGAGCAAAGTTTATAGCCCTACCTCAAGAAATGAGAAAGATCTCAAATAAGCTATCTACCTTTACAACTACAAGAACTAGAAGAATAATCAAAACCCAAAGCTAGGAGAAGAAAGGATATAATAAAGCTCAAAGCAGAAATAAATAAAATGGAGATTAAAAGCAAAAAAACTGAGTTGGTTCTCTGAAAGATAAACAAAATTGATAAGTCTTTAGCCAGACTCATCAAGAAAAAAAGGAAGAGGGCACAAATAAACATAATCATAAATGAAAGAAGAGACATTACAACTAACACCACAAAAATACAATGGACCATAAGAGAATATTATGAATAATTATGTACCAATGAATTGAATAACCTAAAAGAAATGGATATATTCCTAGAAATGTACAGTCTTCTAAGTTTGAACCAGAAAGAAATAGAAAATGTAAACATACCAATTACCAGTAATGAAACTGAATTGCTAATCAAAAACTCTCAGGATATAGAAGTCCAGTTTCAGACAGCTTCACAGCTGAAGTCAACCAAACATTTAAAGAGGTGTTACACCTAGATTCCTGAAACTATCCGCCAAAAAGGAAAAGGAACAAATGTTTTCAAATTGATTTCATGAGGCCACCAACACCTGACACCAAAACTAGACAAAGACTACTTTTAAAAGAGAAAATTACAATCTAGAAGACAGGGTAGTGAAAATCACACAATCAGAATAGCAAAATAAAATAGAGTCAAAAAATGAGAAAAGTTTCAGAAGCCTCTGGAACATCAAGCATACTAACATTTCAATTACACAGGCACTTCAGAAGAAAAGCAAGAAGGGACTGAAAATCTGCTTGAAGAAGTAATGACTAAAAACTTCATGACTAAAAATGACTAAAAACTGCTGTTGCTAAGTCGCTTCAGTCATATCCGACTGTACGACCCCATAGACGGTAGCCCACCCAGGCTCCGCCGTCCCTGGGATTCTCCAGGCAAGAACGCTGGAGTGGGTTGCCATTTCCTTCTCCAATGCATGAAAGTGAAAAGTGAAAGTGAAGCCGCTCAGTCGTGTCCTAGTCTTAGCGACCCCATGGCCTGCAGCCTACCAGGATCCTCCATCCATGGGATTTTCCAGGCAAGAGTACTGGAGTGGGGTGCCACTGCCTTAAAACGACTAAAAAAAATTCATCTCTCAGTTATTAAAAATTCTCAAAAAATGTTAACAAACCAAAGTCAACTACACATTAAAAAATCATACATCATGGTCAAGTGGGATTTATCTCAGGGATGTAAGGATGATTTAAAATTCACAGATTAGTCAAAGTGATATACTGTATTTGTAAAAAGAGACTAAATAGTGTATGATCATCTCCATATACACAGGAAATAGGTTGTCAAAATTCAACATCCATTTTTGACTAAAACTCAACAATGTTGGTACCAAGGGAAATATCTCAACATAAAAAATGTTATATAGGACAATTCTGAGCTTCTCAGGTGCCCACCTGCCAGTGAAGGAGATATAAGAGACACAGGTTCGATCCCTGGGTTGGGATGATCCCCTGGAGGAGAACTTGGCAATGCACTCCAATATTTTTGCCTTGAGAATCTCATGGACAAAAGAACCAGGCAGTCTACTGTCCGTAGTGGGTCCCAAAGAGTTAGACACAACTGAAACAACTTAGCATGCATGCATGAGGCTACTACAGCCAACATCATACTTGAACCATGAAAAGATGAAAGCATTTTCCCTAAGATAAGAAGCAAGACAAAGATGTCCACTATTGCCACTGTTATTCAACACAGTATTGGAAGTCCTAGCAAAAGTGACCAGACAAGAAAAAGAGATTTGTTGTTCAGTCACTAAGTTATCTCCAAATCTTTGAGACCTCATGAACTGCAACAAGTCAGGTTCTTCTATCCTCTAGTGTCTCCTGGAGTTTGCTCAAAGTTAAACTCATTGAATTGGTAAAGCTTTCTAACCATTTCATCCTCTGCCACCCTCTTCTCCTTCAGCCTTCAATCTTTCCCAGCATCAGGGTCTTTTCAAATGAGTCAGTTCTTCTCATCAGGTGGTCAAAGTACTGGAGTTTCAGCTTCAGCATCAGTCCTTCTAATGAATATTCAGAACTGATTTCACTTAGGATGGATTGGTTTGATCTCCTTGCAGTCCAGGGGACTCTCAAGAGTCTTCTCCATCACCACAGTTCAAAAGTATCAGTGCTTCAGTGCTCAGCTTTCTTTATGGTCCAACATCCATACATGACTACTGGAAAAACCATAGCTTTGACTAGGTAGACCTTTGTTGGCAAAGTAATGTCTCTTCTTTTTAATATGCTGTCTAAGTTTGTCATAGCTTTTCTTCCAAGGAAGAAAAAAAAGCTTTTCTTCTAGTTTTATGACTGTAGCCACTGTCTGCAGTGATTTGGGAGCCCAAGAAAATAAAATCTGCCACCGCTTCCACTTTATTCCCTTCTATTTGCCAGGAAATGATGGAAGCAGATGCTGTGATCCTGGTATTTCTTGAAGATATCTCTAGTTTTCGCATTCTATTGTTTTCCTCTATTCTTTTCATCGTTTACCACATCCTGGGCCATAACTCTAGCCTTGGTAAATTTTAAAAAATTGAAATCATTTCAAGCATCTTTTCTGATCCCAACGTTGTAAGATTAGATGTCAACTACAGGAAAAAAACTGTTAGAAATACAAGTATATGAAGGCTAAACAACACATTTCTGAATAACCAACAGATCATGGAAGACATCAAAAAGGAAGTCACAATATGCATACAAACAAATGAAAACACAACAACCCAAAGCCTATGGGATTCAGGAAAAGCAGTGCTAAGAGGGAGGTCCGTAACAACACAAGCCTACCTCAAGAAACAAGAGAAACATCAAATAAACAACCTAACTTTACATCTAAAGCAACTATAAAAAGAAGGAAAGAGGAACCCCAAAGTTCATAGAAGGAAAGAAATCATAATATCAGAGCAGAAATAAATGAAGAAAAAAAGATGAACAACACTATACCGAAAATAAACAAAACAAAAGGCTGGTTTTTTGAAAAGATAAATAAAATAGACAAATTGTTAGCCAGAATCATAAAAAAAGGTAGACCAATCAGATCAATAAAATTAGAAATGAAAATGGAGAAATCAAAACAGACAACACAGAAATACAAAAGAACATAAAAGACTACTATGAGCAATTATATGCCAATAAAATGGACAACTTGGAAGAAATGAATGAATTCTTAGGAAAGTAAAACCTTCCAAAACCGAACCAGGAAGAAATAGAAAATCTGATCAGACCCATCCCAAGCACAGAAATTGTAAGTGTAATCAGAAATCTTCTAACAAATGAAAACTCAAGACCAGATGGCTTTACAGTTGAACTCTACATAAATTTTTAGAGAAGAGCTAACACCTATACTATTGAAACTCTTCCAGAAAATTGCAGAGGAAGATAAACTCCCAGACTCATTCTATGAGGACACCATCATCCTGATACCAAAACCAGACTGAAATGCCACCGAAAAAAAATACTACAAGCCAATATCACTGATGAACATAGATTCAAAAATTCTCAACAAAATTCTAGCAAACAGAATCCAACAACATATTAAAAAGATCATACATCATGACCAAGCGGGCCTTATTCCAGGGATGCAAGGATTCTTCAATATTTACAAATCAATGAATGTGATACACCAAATTAACAAATTGAAAGATAAAAACCATATGATTATCTCAATAGATGCAGAGAAAGCCTTTGGCAAAATTCAATACCCATTTATGATTAAAAACTTTCCAGAAAGCAGACTTAGAAGGAACATACCTCAACATAATAGAAGACGTATACAAAAAACGCACCGAAAACATTTTCCTCAATGGTGAAAAATTGAAAACATTTCTTCTAAAATCAAAACAAGACAAGGGTGCCCACTCTCATCACTACTATTCAACATAGTTTTCGAAGTCCTAACCACAGCAATCAGAGAAGAAAAAGAAGTAAAGGAATCCAGTTTAGAAAAGAAGTAAAACCCACTGTTTGCAGATGACATGATAAACATAAAAAACCCTAAAGACACCACCAGAAAATTACTAGAGCTAATCATTCAATATAATAAATTTGCAAGATACAAAACTAATACACAAATCCTTTGCATTCCTATACACTAGCATTAAAAAACAGGAAGAGAAATTAAGGAACCAATCCCATTCATCATTGCAACGAAAAGAATAAAATACTTAGGAATAAATTTACCTAAAGAAACAAAAGACCTATATATAGAAAACTATAAAAAACTGATGAAAGAAATCAAAGATCACACAAATAGATGGAGAAATACACCATGTTCATGGATTGGAAGAATCAATATAGTGAAAATGAGTATATGACCCAGAGCAATCTATAGATTCAATGCAATCCCTATCAAGCTACCAATGGTATTTCTCACAGAACTAGAGCAAATAACTTCACAATTTGTATGGAAACACAAAAAACCTCGAATAGCCAAAGCAACCTTGAGGAAAAAGAATGGAACTGGAGGAATCAACCTCCCTGACTTCGGGTTATACTACAAAGCTACAGTCATCAAGACAGTATGGTACTGGCACAAAGACAGAAATATAGATCAATGGAACAAAATAGAAAACCCAGAGATAAATCCACGTACCTATAGACATCTCATCTTTGACAAAGGAAGCAAGAATATACAATGGAGAAAAGACAATCTCTTTAACAAGTGGTGCTGGAAAAACTGCTCAACCACATGTAAAAGAACAAAACTAGAATACTTTCTAACACAATATGCAAAAACAAACTCAGAATTGATTAAAGATCTAAATGTAAGACCAGAAACTATAAAACTCTTAGAGGAAAACATAGGCAGAACACTCTCTTTGACATAAATCACAGCAAGATCCTCTATGACTCACCTCCCAGAGTAATGGAAATAAAAGCAAAAATAAACAAATGGGACCTAATCAAACTTAAAAAGTTTTGCACAACGAAGGAAACTATAAGCAAGGTGAAAAGGCAGCCTTCAGAATGGGAGAAAATAATAGCAAACGAAATAATTGACAAAGAATTAATCTCCAAAATATACAAGCAACTCATGCAGCTTAATACCAGAAAAATAAACGACCCAATCAAAAAGTGGGCCAAAGAACTAAACAGACATTTCTCCAAAGAAGACCTACAGATGCCTAACAAACACATGAAAAGATGCTCAATATCACTCATTATCAGAGGAATCCAAACCAAAACTACAATGAGGTACCATTTCACACCAGTCAGAATGGCTGCCATCCAAAAGTCTACTAACAATAAATGCTGGAGAGGGTGTGGAGAAAAGGGAACCCTCTTACGCTGTTGGTGGGAATGCAAACTAGTTCAGCCACTGTGGAAAACAGTTTGGAGATACTTTAAAAACCGGAAACTAGAACTGCCATATGATCCAGAAATCCCACTGCTGGGCGTACACACCAAGGAAACCAAAAGAACCCTAATGTTCATTGCAATACTGTTTACAATAGCTAGAACATGTAAGCAACCTAGATGTCCATAGGCAGATAAATTAATAAGGAAGTTGTGGTTGCTGCTGCTGCTGCTGCTAAGTCGCTTCAGTCGTGTCCGACTCTGTGCGACCCCATAGACGGCAGCCCACCAGGCTCCGCCGTCCCTGGGATTCTCCAGGCAAGAATACTGGAGTGGGTTGCCATTTCCTTCTCCAGTGCGTGAAAGGGAAAAGTGGAAGTGAAGTCGCTCGGTCGTGTCCGACTCTTAGCGACCCCATGGACTGCAGCCTACCAGGCTCCTCTGTCCATGGGATTTTCCAGGCAAGAGTACTGGAGTGGGGTGCCATTGCCTTCTCTAGGAAGTTGTGGTACATATACACAATAGAATATTACACAGGTATAAAAATGAACATATTTGAGTCAGTCCTAATGAGGTGTATGAAACTGGAGCCTATTATACAGAATGAAGTCAGAAAAAGAAACACAAATACAGTATATTAACACATATATATGGAATTTAGAAAACAGTAATGATGATCATATATCCAAGACAGCACAAGAGACACAGATTTGAAGAACAGAGTTTTGGACTATGTGGGAGAATGCAAGGGTGGGATGATTTGAGAGAATAGCATTGAAACACATATATTACCATATGTAAAATAGTTGACCAGTGCAAGTTTGATGAATGAAGCAGGGCACTGAAAGACGGTGCTCTGGGACAACCCAGGGGGATGGGGTGAGGAGAGTGGTGGGAGGGGGCTTCAGGATGGAGGGACATATGTACATCCGTGACTGATTCATGTCAATGTATATCAAAAACCACCACAAAATTGTAAAGTAATTAGCCTCCAATTAAAATAAATTAATTAATTGTAAAAAAAAGAACATCTGTATTGTATGTATAAATTTGTACTTATCTGTAATTTCAAAAATCTCCTAATTATATATCATTTTCTTATTCTCTCAAAAAAATTAAAAAGGCCTTATTTCTCCTTGATATTCTCTTGAACTCTGCGTTCAGTTGGGTATTTCTTTCCCTTTCTCCTTTGTCTTTTGCTTCTCTTCTTTCCTCAGCTACTTGTAGAGGCTCCTCAGACAACCACTTCACCTTCTTGGTTTCTTTTTCTTTGAATGGTTTTCGTTACTGCCTCCTGTACATTATTAAGAACCTAAGTCAATAGTTCTTCAGGCACTCGGTCTACCAGATCTAATCGCTTGAATTTACTCATCACCTCCACTATATAACCTTAAGGGATATGATTTAGGTCATACCTGAGTGATCTAGTGTTTCCCCTACTTTCTTGAAGTTAAGCCTGAATTTTGCAATAAGGAGCTCACGAACTGAGCCATAGTCAGCTCGAGGTCTTGTTTTTGCTGACTGTATAGAGCTTCTCTATACATCTTTGGCTGCAAAAAATATAATCACTATGATTTCAGTTTAAAAAAAGAGAGAGAGAGAGATAAAGGCATCTAAATTGGAAACAAAAAAGCAAAACCATCACTCTTTGCAGATGACATGATACTATTCATAGAAAACCCTAAAGACCATCAAAATCTATTAGAATTATCAATAAATTTATTAAAGGCACAAGGTACAGAATCAGTATACCAGAAATATGATGCATTTCTACACACATAACTCAGAAAGAGAAACCAACAATCCTATTTACAATTGCATTAAAGGAATAAAATATTCATGAATAAATTTAACCAAGGAGGTAAACGACTTAGACACTGAAAATTGTGCATCATTGATGAAACACGTTGAAGATGACCCAAAAATGAAAATATATATCATGTTCATGAATTCGAAGAATTTGTTAAAATGAGCATACTAACCAAGGCACTCTCCAGATTCAATGCAATCCGTATTAAAATGTCAATAATATTTTCACAGAACTAGAACAAATGATTTTAATATTTGTATGGAAAAACAAGAGACCTCAAATAGCCTAAGCAATCTTGAGAAAGAAGAACAAGCTTGAGGTAAGACATCATGCTCTCTGACTTAAAAGAACACTACTGAGCTATAGTACTCAGAACTAAACAGTACTGACACAAAAACATTGATCAAACGAACAGAACAGAGAACCCAGAGATAAACTAATATGGTCACTTAATTTACAGCAAAGAAACCAAGAACATATAGTGAGGAAAAGACAGTCTCTTCAATAAATGGGGTTGGGAAAACTGGACAGCTACAGGCAAAAGAGTGAAACCAGACCACTTTTGTTACACCGTATACAAAAGTAGACTCTAAATGGGTTAAAGATGTAAATATAAGACCTGAAGCCATAAAAATTTTAGTATAGAAAATATATTTTTTTATTTCAATCTTAGCTATGTTTTATGCTTTCTTCCTCAGGCAAGGGTAACAAATGAGAATACACCAAATCAAAAATTTTTGCTCAACAAAGGAAACTCAATAAAACAAATAGATGACCTACTAAATGGGAGAGAAGATATTTGCGGATGATATATCTGATAAATGGTTCAGTTCAGTCGCTCAGCCGTGTCCAACTCTCTGCAACCTCATGGACTGCAGTACTCCAGGCTTCCCTGTCCATTACCAACTCCTGGACTTTACTCAAACTCATGTCCATCGAGTCAGTGATGCCATCCAACCATCTCATCCTCTGTCATCCCCTTCTCTTCCCACCTTCAATCTTTCCCAGCATCAGGGTCTTGTCAAATGAGTCAGTTCTTCACATCAGGTGGCCAAAGTATTGGAGTTTCAGCTTCAGCATCAGTCCTTCCAATGAACACCCAGGACTGATCTCCTTTAGGATGGACTGGTTGGATCTCCTTGCAGTCCAAGGGACTCTCAGGAGTCTTCTACAACACCACAGTTCAAAAGCATCAATTCTTCGGCACTCAGCTTTCTTCACAGTCCAACTCTCACATTCATACATGACTATTGGAAAAACCAAAGCTTTGACTAGATAGACTTTGGATATTCTAAAAGATAAGTGGTTAATATCCAAAATATATGAAGAATTCACACAACTCGGTATAAAAAAATAACTTTAAAAATTTTTGATTTAAAAATAGAGAAATTGAATAAACATTTTCTGAAAACATACAGATGGCCAACAGGCACATGAAAAGATGCTCAACATCACTAATCACCAGGAAAATGAAAAAAAACACAATGAAATATCACCTCACATCTCTCAGAATAGCTGTAATAAAAGAATACCATAAATAAAAAGTGTTAACAAGGACATGGAGAAAAGGGAACACTCATACCCTGTTGGTGGGAATGCAAATTGGTGCAGCTACTATGGAAAACGGTATGGTGATCCTCCCAAAAATAAATAGAATTATCATATGATCCAGCAATTCCACTCTTGTGTTTTTAGCTGAAAAAAACTAAATAATTCAAAACCTTATATAAACTTCTATGTTTATTGCAGTCTATTTACAATATGCAAGAAATGGAAGCAACTTAAATGTTTATCGATAGATTAATGGATAAAGAAGATTTGGTATATGTATAAAATGAAATATTACTTAAGCATTAAAAAAGAATGAAATATTGCCATTTGCAACATCAATGGATCTGAAGCATAATATGTTAGACGAAGAAAGCCAGACAGAAAAAGATAAATGCCACATAATTTTACCTACATGTGGAATCTAAAAATCAAAACAAACACAAATAAAAGACAAAATAGATTCATAGATACAGAGAACAAACTGGTGGTCACCAGAGGGGAATGTGGAAGTGGGTTGAGCCAAACAGATAAGATCAAATGAATAAACGTCCAGTTATAAAATAAAAGTCATGAGGATGTAATCTACAATATAGGGAATATAGTCAACAATACTGTAATAACTTTGTATGTGACAGATGGTTATTATATTTGTCATGGTGATCAATTTGTAATGCGAAAGTGAAAAAGTAAAAGTGTTAGTTGTTCAGTCCTGTCCAGCTCTTTGCGACCCTGTGGACTGTAGCCCACCAGGTTCCTCTATCCATGGAATACTCCAGGCAAGAATACTGGAGCAGATAGCCAATCCTTTCTTCAGGGGATGTCCCCCTGCCCAGGGACTGAACCCCGGTCTCCTGCATTGCAGGTGGATTCTTTACCATCTGAGCCACCAGGAAAGCCCAACTGTAATGTATGTAATTGTCAAATCACTTATTATTGCAACTGAAATTTGTATAACATTGTATGTCAACTATTCTTCAATTAAAAGGGAAAAATTACACAAGTAAAATATTTTTAGAATTACCAACACCTGTCTTTTCATCCATTTGTCCGTTATTTCATCCTTCTTCCCTCGTCACCTGCAAATCTGAAGGTACCTATTGAATAAATACTGAGAGGAAGCACTGCAGTGAGTGCTGCCAATTCAGGAGAAAGGAAAGGAAGTCGTATATAAATTTGAATTTTTCCAAACATCAGATAACACCATTTTATTAAATTATTAATATAGAGTTCATTGAGAAATTATCCCTGGGTAAAATTGAAAGAGTTATACAAAAGTTAATTTGCTCCAATAAGTAAAAATTATTGTAGTTTAAGTATTAAAAGTGGTTTGAGAGACTGGCAGGTTTTCTTTTCTGAGATATTTGAGATAAATAGCAATCATCTCGGGGATTTCTGAAAGTTTCTAACCTATAATAGTCAAGGTTAGATTGCTTAATGAGACCTTTGCTTATTTAGTTGAAAGGAGAGTTGATAGGCTTGGCTGCTTAATGCAAGCTCTTCAGATGGTTATTTGTTAAGTCTGGTTAGCAGGGCTTCACAGTGCAATTTATTTCCAGTGACTAGGATAGATAGGAGGAAAAAAAATGCCTGAAAGTTGGATGAGTGCCAACAGTGTATCTTTCCTGAGGCAGCAATGAATGTCTCTGGCCCTGAGTCAGCTTAACTGGTATGCCTGGGAAAATGCTAGAGCAAGTCATGATAAAAATCAATTTGCAATTGCTTCTAAACGACCATGGATCTGTGAAGAACAAAGCCTGGAAAATTTATCTCATATGCCAGAGTTCAGAGTGACATCAGATTGATAGGTTAAGAAGATATGTTGGAGTTTAACTTCATAAGGTTTTTATCCTTCCTGCATGAAGACACCAATCCACTGGAAAAATAATGGAAGAGAGCCAGGAAGCAGAGGTGTGTCTTCCTGTGCAGGGATCTGTGAAACCATGCTGTAAACTCAGGTAACACCACATGTGGGACATCTGGCATTAGGCAGAATCAGTCTTGGTCAGTCCTGACTCTCCGTTGTTACATAGGAAGCACCAAACTAGAAAGCAATCACCTTAAGCTTAAAAATTCTCACTTGACTCTTCTTCCTCCTCTGGCTCCATTTTTCTGATTTCATTTCAATAAAATGCCTTGGAAGAGTTATCCATGATCACTGTTTCCAGTTTTTTTTTTCTTCCATTGCAGGACAAGCTATATAATTTGCTGTGCTCAGTGCAAAATAAAACTGTGAAACTTCTTTGTAAGACTTCGTTTTTCAAAATTAAGAATTTCTAGAGTGACGTGCATGTGTGCTAAGTCACTTCAGTCATGTCTGATTCTTTTCCACGCTATGGACTGTAGCCTGCCAGGCTCCTCTGTCCATGGGGTTCTCCAGACAAGAATACTGGAGTGGGTTGCCATGTCCTCCTCCAGGAGATTTTCCTGACCCAGTGAGAGTAAAACATTAATCCACCTGTGAGCCTCATCTAAAAGTAGGGCCTTGTGGGACAGTGCAGATCTTATACCCACAAAGCTGGTCCTCCTCCACCTTCTAAGATACTCCAGTCAGGCTTTCATTCTCCACATTTCCACTAATGCAGTTCTTGTCAGGGTCAGCAGTGAATTCCATTGGGTTAAATCTCTAAGTTAATTCTCATCTGCATCTTCTTGGATCAATGAGTGACAGATAACAGAGTGATCACTCCTTTTTCCTTGAAGGACTGTCTTCACCTAGTTCTAGAACACACTTCCTCTGTTCTCTGTCCACCTCACTAGATGCTGCTTCCTTTAGTCTCGTCTTCAATTCTTCCTGGTTGTGGGCTGAAATATTGGTCCACCAAAGTATGCATGACCTAACAATGGAAAACTATGACTGTGTTACCTTACATGGTTAAAAGGGTTTTGTCAATATGATTGAGTTAAGGATCTTAAGGTAGAGATTATCCTGGATTATCCAAGTGGGACCAATGTAACCACGATGGTTCTGATTAGAGAAAAACAGGAGAATTAGAGTCAGTAGTAAGTGATGTGATGATGGAAGCAAAAGGTTGGAGTAATACAAGGAAGGGTCATGAGCCAAGGAAAGCTGAGGACCTCTAGAAGCTAAAAAAAGAAGGCAAGGAAAGAGACTATCCCCCGAAGCCTCCAAAAGGAATGCTGTCTTGAAGTCCTGATAAGAGCTTGATTTTAGACTTCATATCTCCATACTCATAAGACAATAAATTACTGTTTTTAAGCCACTAAATATTTGGTAATTCATTTCATAGTAATAACAAACCAATATATTTATCAATCCAACCTCTATATATTGGCCTGTGCCAGAGCTCATCCCTAGGATCTTTGATTTCTCCATACCCATCCCATAATAGCCTTAAAATAGCCAGTTTGAAGGCTTTAAAAATACCAATTATCAAAAATGAAAATCAAAGCCACAGTGAGATACCACCTCACATGCTAGAATAACTATCATTAAAAAGATAAGAAATAAGTATAGGGAAAGATGTAGGGGAAAGGGAATCTTCTTGCACTATTGGTGGCAATGTAAATTGGTACATTCACTATAGAAAACAGTATAGTGGTTCCTCAAAAAATAAAAAATGTACTTACCATATGAGGTATTTATCCCATTTCTGGGTATTTAGATAAAGAAAACAAAATCACTATCTCAAAAAGATATCCACCCTCCCACATTCAATGAAACATTATTTACAATAGCCAGGACATGGAAACAGCATAAGTGTTCATTGATGAATAAATAAAGATGTGGTATATATAGGTAATAGAATTCGACCACAAAAAAGTAAATCCTGCAATGTGTAACAACATGGATAGAACTTGAGGGCATTAAGTGAAATAATTCAGAGAAATACTGTATGATCTCATGTATTAATATATATGGAATCTAAAAAAACAAACTTTTACAAACAGGAAAGATTGGTGGTTGCCAGAGATGGAGGGGGTATGATGGAAGAAATGGGTGAAGGTGGTCAAAATGTTCCCAGTTGTGGGATAAATAAGTTCTGGAAATGTAATGTACAGCACGATGACTTTAATTAACACTCCTGTGTTGTGTATTTGAAAACTGCTAAGAGAGTAGATTTTTAAACTCATCATTGTAAGAAATAAAAACTTGTAATTATGTGAAGTGATAGATGTTAACTAAATTTACTGTGGTAATTATTTTGTGATATATGTATATATCAAAACATATTATCCTGATACAATTTTATGTTAATTATAACTCAGTAAAACTGGAAAATGAATAACAAAATAAAATACCAGATAAACATTGATAACTTTCACATTTATTTCTCTGGATCAGACTTCTTTTCTAAACTACAAATTAGTTTAGTCAGTGGTTCACAATATTTTCACATAAATTTCTAAAAGTCATCTCAAATTTAAAATGTCTCCAAATGCATAGTCCTTCTGCCATCTTCCCCATATTAGTAAATAACAGCTCCAGCTCTTCTCTTCCTGTTTCACAGGCTAAAATCTTCAGTTATAATTGACTCCCCTCTTTTATTCATCCTACACTGCTTCCTGCCAAAAAGTCCTTTCTGCTAGGCCTCCAAAAACACTCCAAAATTCAATACTTATTACCATCTTCCTTGCTTCTACTGTGGACAGAGTCAACATCATAGCCCACCTGGAATATTCTAACACACTCCTAACTGGCCTTTCAGCTTCTCACTCTGTTCCCCTACTGTCTAGGCTCAACCTAACCAACAAAATGATTCTCTTACAATATTTTTAGTATCTCATCATCTCACTTGAAACCTTCAAATGGCTTTCTATTTCACTCAAAAGCCGAAATCCTTTTATGACCTAGAGGCTCTTTGTGATCTGGCCACGCTGCAACTCCTCTAACCCCTTCTCCGACCACTCTCTGCCTCACTCTGCTTCTTCTACACCAGCGTCACTGCTCTTCCTAGAATACACTAAAGCAGTTTGTGGTTATTATTTGTCCTTCTACTTGAAATGGGAAAACATACATCTACATTACTCACTCTTACTTCTTTCAGGTCCTCTGTTAAACTGTCACAATCCCTGAACACTTTCCTTACTCCTTCTCTTTCTTATCCTACTTTGTTTATTTCCATAGCTCTATGGCTATCTTACAAATTATATGTTTGTTTCAGTTGCTTAGTTTTGTCCAAATCTTTGCAACCCCATGGACTGCAGCATGACAGCATTCACTGTCCATCACCCACTCCTGGAGCTTGCTCAGACTCATGTCCATCGAGTCAGTGATGCCATCCAACCATCTCATCCTCTGTCATCCCCTTCTTCTCCTCCCTTCAATCTTTCCCAGAATCAGGGTCTTTTCAAATGAGTCAGTTCTTCCCACCAGGTGGCCAAAGTATTGGAGTTTCAGTTGCAGCATCTGATTTCCTTTAGGATTGACTAGTTTGATCTCCTTGCTGTCCAAGGGACTCTGAAGAGTCTTCAATAACACAGTTCAAAAACATCAATTCTTTGGCTCTCAGCTTTCTTTATGGTCCAACTCCCATTTGCATACATGACTACTGGAAAAACCATAACTTTGACTATACAGACCTTTGTCAGTAAAGTAACGTCTTTGCTTTTTAATATGCTGTCTAGGTTTGTCATGGGGTTCCCTGATAACTCAGTTCATAAAGAATCCACCTGCAATTCAGGAGACCCTGGTTCAATTCCTGGGTTAGGAAGATCCACTGAAGAACGGATAGGCTACCCACTCCAGTATTCTTGGGCTTTCCTTGTGGCTCAGCTGATTAAGAATCCGCCTGTAATGTGGGAGACCTGGGTTTGATCCCTGGGTTGGAAAGATCCCCTGGAGAAGGGAAAGGTTACCCTCTCTAGTATTCTTACCTAGAGAATTCCATGGACAGTCCATGGGGTCACAAAGAGTCGGACACGTTTGAGCAGCTTTCACTAGGTGTGTCATAGTTTTTCTTCTGATGAGCAAGCATCTATTATTTCATGGCTGCAGTCACCATCTGCAGTGATTTCAGAGCCCCCCAAAATAAAGTCTTTCATTGTTTCCATTGTTTCTCCATCTATTTGCCATGAAGACTGGATGCCATGATCTTTTTTTTTTGAATGTTGAGTTTTAAGCCAGCTTTTTCACTCTCCTCTTTTAGCTTCATCAAGAGACTCTTTAGTTCCTCTTTACTTTCTGCCATAAGAGTGGTGTCATCTGCATATTTGAGGTTATTGCTCTTTCTCCCTGATTCCAGCTTGTGCTTCATCCAGCCTGGCATTTTGCATGATGTACTCTGCATATAAATTAAATAAGCAGGGTGACAATATACCGCCTTGATGTACTCCTTTCCCAATTT
Organism: Giraffa tippelskirchi; assembly: GCF_054371585.1. Lineage (NCBI taxonomy): Eukaryota > Metazoa > Chordata > Mammalia > Artiodactyla > Giraffidae > Giraffa > Giraffa tippelskirchi. Next base: position 84,655,256 of record NC_137285.1, on the reverse strand, counting down.
GGAGCCAGTCCGTTGTTTCACGTCCAGTTCCAACTGTTGCTTCTTGACCTGCATACAGATTTCTCAGGAGGCAGGTAAGGTGGTCTGGCATTCCCATCTCTTAAAGAATTTTCCACAGTTTGTTGTGATCCACATAGTCAAAGACTTTAGCATAGTCATTGAAGCAGAAGTAGATGTTTATCTGGAATTCCCTATGATCCAACGGATTTTGGCAACTTGATCTCTGGTTCCTCTGCCTTTTCTAAATCCTGCTTGAACACCTGGAAGTTCTCAGTTCACATACTGTTGAAACCTTGCTTGGAGAATTTGCTTGTTTATTATTCTATTCTTCTACCAAATGTGAGCTCTGTTAAGGCAAGAGCATTCATTTGTTCTCTGATACATTCCCAACGCTAGAACAATGCTAGAAGGCGGTTTATAAACACTTGTAGAATCAGATGGATAAATAATGACACAAAATTAGGAGTGCTGATCCACCATGCACCAGTTTCTGACCAACACAGCAATGAAAGTTCATGAATAAGCCATAGCCCAAGCCCACAGTTTGCAGTGGAACTGAGAGCTCCGTTACTAAATTTTTGAATGTCCACTAATTTTATCAGGACAGTGTCTGAAACAGTGACCTGACTTAATCGGAAAACTAGCTAGCCATATTTTTCCTCAAATATACGTTTCAGAGTAAAACCGTCTTTTAAATCAGCAATTTTCGACTTGGATGATTATGCCCCTAAGGGAACATTTGGCAAAGCCCGGAGACATTTTTGTTTGTTATAATGAAGGAAATACACTGCCAGTATCCAGAGGGTAAAGGCTGAGGATGCTGCCAGACAGCCTACAGTTCATAAAATAGCCTCCCATAAGAGTTATCCAGGATAAAGTGCAAATAGTGCCAAGGTTGAGAATGCATATTCTGCTGTCATTGGCTAGTATGTTTCTAAAATGTCAGTTAGGTTACATTGATCAATAGTGTTGTTCAAGGCTTCTGTTTACTGATTTTATTTTTACTATTTGTTGAGATATGGGTGCTGATTCTTCAGCTACATCTGGAATCTATTTCTCCTTTCAGTTAGAGCATTGTTGCTTCATGTATCTTGAAACGTTGTTATTAATAAACATTTAAAATTGTTATGCCCCCTGCATAAAGTTACCCTTTACTCATTATCAAAAGACTCTATTTATTGTTAGTAAGATTCTGAAATTTACTTTGTTATAAATAAAACCACTCTAGCTTTCCTTTGGTTAGTGTTGGGATGGTTTATTTTTCTCTGTTCTTTTAATCTATTTCTGTGTTTATATTTTAAATGGGTTTCATATTTAAACCACATAGTCAGCTGGCTTCTTTATCCAACAGAAAAATCTCTTCCATTTAATTTGGGTGTTTACACCCAGTAAAGGAAATCTGCCTGCAATACAGGAGCCACCGGAGACTTAGCTTTGAGCCCTGGCTCAGGGAGATCCCCTGGAGGGGGACTTGGCAACCGCAGCAGTATTCTTGCCTGGAGAATCCCATGGACAGAAGAGCCAGGTAGGCTACAGTTCATAGGGTCGCAAAGAGTTGGACATGACTGCAGTGACTTAGCAGAGCACACTTATATAGCAAATATAAAGACATTTTTTCTGTAATTAAGGCCCCTGATCAATGGATTTTGAACTAATCAAGAAGATATTATCCTTGGTGAGCCTTTTTTTTTTTTTAAAGGCCCAGTCCTTCCTTAGAAAGGGAGATTAGAATTTAGAGATTTTCCTGCTGAACTTGATGACTTAAGTTCCCATGATGTGGAATGGCTTGTGAGGACAACATAGCAAAGGCCTGAGAGCAGCCCTAGGAGTTGAGAGTGGTCTCTGACTTATAACAACAACAGCAACAAAGGGCCTCAGTCATGCAAACACAATTACATGAATTCTGCCTGTAGCTTGCATGAGCTTGGAAACAGATCTTCCTTAGTCAAGCCTCTGGATAGCAATGAAGCCAAGGCAACCCCTTTAATTTCAGTCACATGAGATCCTCAGCAAGGACTATGCTAAACTGTGCCTGGATTCCTGACCCACGGAAACTGTGAGATAATAAATATATGCTGTCTAACGTTAAATTTGTGATAATTGTTGCATAATAACAGACAATTTGTATATTATATTTTAGTTTCTTTATTTCCTTGTTAGATACTCTTTCTGTTTTTTAGTGGTCGCTGTAGGGTTAATAGTATACACCTTCAACTTACACTCTACTTTCAAGTAATATTATACTACTTTATCCTTACACTGGAGATACCCTATATAACATCTTACTTACATTTCACCAGTTCTGACTTTTGTGCTATGATCATTCTACTTGTCTGTGTTCAGTTCAGTTAAGTCACTCAGTCATGTCCGACCCTTTGTAACCCCATGGACTGCAGCATGCCAGGCTTCCCTGTCCTTCACTATCTCCAGCAGTTTGCTCAAATTCATGTCCATTGAGTCAATGATGCCATCCAGCCATCTCACCTCTGTTGCCCTCTTCTCTTCCTGCCCTCAATCTTTCCCAGCACCAGGGTCTTTTCCAGTGAGTTGGCTCTTCCCACCAGGTGCCAAATATCGGAGCTTCAGCTTCAATATCAGTCCTTCCAATGAATATCCAGGACTGATTTCCTTTAGGATTGACTGATTTGATTTCCTTGCTGTCCAAGGGACTCTCAAGAGTCTTCTCCAGCACCACAGTTCAAAAGCATCAATTCTTTGGTGCTCAGTCTTCTTTATGGTCTGATTCTCACATCTGTATATGAATACTAGAAAAATCATAGCTTTGATTATATGGACCTTCATCAGCAAAGTGATGTATCTGCTTTTTAATACTCTGTCTAGGTTCATCATAGCTTTTCTTCCAAGGATCAAGCATCTTTTAATTTTGTGGCTGCAGTGAACCATCTGCAGTGATTTTGGAGCCTGAGAAAATAAAGTCTGTCACTGTTTCCTTTGTTTCCCCATCTATTTGTCATGAAGTGATGGGACTGGATGCCATGATCTTCATTTTTTGAATGTTGAGTTTTAAGCCAGCTTTTTTACTCTCCTCTTTCACTTTCATCAAGAAGCTCTTTTAATCCCTTTAAGAGTTTCTTTATTTTACCAAATTTAAGCACTTTATTATGATGTACCTTGGTGTTTTTTCTTCATGCTTCCTATGTTTGTGGTTTGTTGAGTTTTGAAGATCTACATGTTTATAATTTACATAAATTTTGAAAATTTCCAGCCATTATTTCTTCCATCGTTTTTTATTGCCACTTCCCAATTCATCTTTCTGGGAGTTCCCTAGTTAAACATATCTTCAGACAACTTAAAGTTATCCCACAGTTTCCTGTTGCTCTGATTCATTTATTTTTAGTCCTTTTTCTTTCTCTGCTTAATTTGACACTATTTCTATTCCTTTGCCTCGAAATTCACTAATATTTTCTTCTAAATTGTCTGATATGCTATTAACATCATCCAGTGTATTTTCTTCTCAGATATTGTATGTATGTACCATCACCAGGAGTGACTCTCATTTTACCTTTGGTAGGGGGGTGGGGTTGTCTTCTATGCCTTTCATTAACATGGAATGCTTCGCTCTACCTTTTTTGACATAGTGCTTTGTAAAGGCTTCTTTAATTAATTCTATCATCTGCATCATTTCTGGGTCTATTTTTATTGAGTTCATTTTCTTCTCATTATGGATTCTATTTTCCTGCTTCTCTGCATAACCAATAATTCTTTTTTTTTAACTGAATGGAAGACCTTGTGAATTTTACATTATTAGGCGTGAATTTTTTTCATTTCTTGAAATATTTTTAGCAGTCTTCTGGAACCCAGTAAAACTATTTGGAAACAAATAAATGTCAAGTTTGCTATTAAGCTTTGTTAGGTGGAATCAGAGGAGGCTTAAGCCCAAGAGCTATTTGGATCTTATTGAAGTAAAATGCTCACTGAATACTTAACCCAGTGCCAGATATATTATGAGATTTCTTCAGTCTGGCTATTGGGAATGTGAATTACTCCGACCTTGAATAAACTTCAGGAATTCTTCACCTTCTTGTTTACAGTGGTTCTTATCCTGGCCTGAGATAGTTTCCTCATAGGCAGGCACTGATCAGCACATATCTGAGAACTGTCAAACCCTCCACAGAATTCCAATATTCTCTGTCTCTCCAGTTCCCCCCTGTCTCATATTCTGTCCTGAATATCCTAGCCATGTTAGTCTCCCTGAATTCTGAACTATGTCTCCACAACTTGGGAGGCAATACACTGTTTCAGTTCCTCCTTGGCTTTGGAAATTCCTTCCAGACAGTAAACTGAGGCAATCATAAAGTTCACTTCATGGTTTCCCTTCTCTCAGGGATCTCTGTCCTATTCTGCCATTGTTCAATATCTAAAAAACACGATCTGGCAGCCAGCATCAACCCCGGGACCCGCAGTGCCCTCACCCAGCAGCCTCAGCAGCCAGGCCTGCCCACCAGCAGGCCAGCAGCCTTTCCACAAGTCTGGCTATCTCCTGGGCCAGGGACCACTCCTACCTTCACAAAGTAGTTGGCCATACCACAACAATAGGACTTGTACTAAAACCTTGTACTAAGAAAACTATAAGACATTGATGAAATAAATTGAAAAAACATGAACATTGGAAATATATATATCATATTCATAGGCTGAAATAATTAATATTGTTAAAATGACCTTACTACCCAAGGAAATTTACAGATTTGATGCAATCCCATTGATATCAAAATACCAATGGCATTTCTCACAGAACCAAAACAAATAATTCTAAAATTTGTATGGAAAAACAAAAGACACTGAATGGACAAAACAATCTTGAGGAAGAGGAACAGACTGGAGGTATAATGGAGGTATAATGCTCCCTGATCTCCAGTTATACTACATACTACATAGTTACAGCAATCAGAACAGTATGGTAGTGGCAAAAAGAAAAAATACAGATACATAGAAATATAGAACTGAATAGAGAGCCCAGGAAAAATCCCATGTTATACAGTCAATTAATCTATGACGTAAGAGCCAAGAATATTCAGTGTAGAAAAGACAGTCTCTCAAATAAAAATTGGAAAAATCAGACAGCTACATGCAAAAGAATCAAACTGGACTACTTTCTCACATCACATATACAAAATAAACTCAAAATGGACTAAAGACTTAAATGTATACCTGAAACTATAAAACTCCTTGAAAACATGGCCAGTAAACTTTTTGACATTGACCTTAGCAATATTTTCTTTTGGATATGTCTACTCAGGCAATCAAAACAAAAGCAAAATAAATAATCAAACTGTGTCAAACTAAGAAGCTTTTGCACAGCAAAGGAAATCATCAAAAACAAAGCAACCTACTAAATGGGAAAAGGTATTTAAAACAATATAGTCAGTAAGGGGTTAATATTCAAAATGTACCAATAATTCATTCAACTTAACATCAATAAATAAACAACCCAGAGAAGGATGTAAAGCTCACATCCTCACCATGAATATATCTAAAATACGCCTGTATGTGGAACAATTCTCATAAAATCTAACTGGAAATTGGCAGAAAGACTCCTGGACAACCAAGTCTGCAAGAAAGACACACATGTAATCAAGTAGAAGTGTAAGAAAAGTAATTGGGTCAGGACCTGTGCCTCTGGGAGGGGATTCAGAGGAAATGGGTGATTGTATGGATAGGCACTCACCCTGAAAAGTGAGAGGGTTGACCAACAGGTTGGGCATTCCAACTGGGGTCTTATGCATAGGAGACAAGCCCCCTTAGTTGCTCAGAGAACTACTGGGACAAATAGGAAGGCCATAGAAGACTAGCCTCCATTCACAAGGAGAGCATGAGTGCTAACTTGCCCCCAGGCAGGGCAGCTATAGTAACTGCCAATTTGCCTTGCTCCCAGCCCTAGCTGAGTGAACACACTTGCTCCATTTACTCCATACCACAGCTTGATACTGGACTAGGGCAGCCAGGACCTGGGGAGAGATTTGACATAGTTATGCAGAGGTGACCCAAGGGTCCAGAGTGTGGTCCAGGTGTGGTGATAGAGGCCATCGTTGGCACTTATTCAATTGACGTCCCAGAAGCAGCCCAGATTTCTGACACCATTGTGGCTACTAGATTTCCCATGACTGCCTTGCTCCACCTCCTAGTCCCAGTCAAAGAAATGTTCCAGCCCTAGCCACTCCATACTACAGTGCAACACTCAACCTGGGACAATCACAACCCAAAAAATGCATCCATGGGCTGCACATACCTACACAGGCAGAGCTCTGGACTTCTATAAGATGTGAACCTCCTTGCTTCAGTACTACCCTCCTTTGGATCAAAGGCCCCAGTACACTGAGAAGGAAATCACACTTAAACAGAACAGAATCAGCTCAAGCCCAACCCTCCAGGCTTCCACTCTGGCAGCTCAGGAGATCTCAGCTCTAACAGGGCACTGATAGCCACTGAGCAGAGGAAGTGCTACCTCACATCTTACATAGGCTGTAGCTCCTCCATCATGAGTCATATCCCCTACCAAGGGGACAGAAGCCAGCACACCCTGAAGAAAGAAATGGCTGGCATTCACATCAAACCCAGCCCTCCCACCAAAAGCCGTGGGCAAATACAGTCCACAAAAGGACACATCCCCATAAGAGAGCCCCTTTAAGGCCACAGCAGGTAACTGTTTCACCTAAAGTCATAGAGACACAGAAAGTCAAATAAATTGAAAAGGCAGAGAATCTACTATTAGTGGAAAGAGCAAGAGAAAATCTCTGAAAAAATAAATAATACAGCAATTTACCAGATAAAGAATTCAAAACTTTGTTAATAAAAATGCTAACTGAATTAAGGGAGAGAATTTATCTAAGCATAGATCACTTCAGTAAGAAACAGGAAAATATAAGAAATAACCAATCAAAAATAGGCAATTCAATATCTGAAATTTAAAAAAAATCACTCTAGAAACAATGAATAGCAGACTAAATGACACAGAAGAGCACATAACTCATCTGGAAATAAGATAATGAAAATTACCCAATCAGAATAGCAGATAGGAAGACAAATGGAAAACAAAAATGAATGTAACATACAAGATCTCTGAGATATCATTAAATATGTCAACATTTGCATTATAGGGGTTTCAGAAGGAGAAAAGAGAGAGAAGAGGGTCAAAACGTATTTGAAGAAAATATGGCTGAAAATTTTCTAAGTCTAAAGAAGGAAACCAATTCCCAGGAACAGGAAGGACAGGTGGTCCCAAACAAGATGAACCCAAACAGACCAACCCCAAGACATAATCAAATAACCAATCAATTTGTCACAATTAAAATGACAAAGTTACAGAATACTGAAGGCAGAAAAATTAAAACATATTTTTCTATTGTTGTTCATATACAAATACATGAACAATTGTACATAAATTGTACAAAGTGTTAGTAAACTCTGTCGTGTCTGACTCTTTGTGACCCCATGGACTGTGGCCCATCGGCCTCCTCTGTCCATGGAATTCTCCAGGCAAGAATACTGGAGAGGGTTGCCATTCCCTTCTCCAGGGGATCTTCCCAACCCAGGGGCCGAACCTGGGTCTCCTGCATTGCAGGCACATTCTTTACCATCTGAGCCACCAGGGAAGACCAATATTGTACAAGAGAACCCCGATAAAGCTATAACCTGATTTCTCTGCAGAAACTTTGAAGGCTAGAAAGGATGGCATGATATATTCAAAATCCTAAGGGGTGGGGGGAATGCAAACTAGGATACTGTCAATAGCAAGATAATCACTTAGAACAGAAAGAGAGATAAAGAAATTCTCAGGAAAGCAAAAACTGAAAGAATTCAGGAATACTAAATCTACTCTAAAGGGAATGTTGAAGGCTCTTCTTTAAATGGAAAGAATTAATCTACAGGAAAGGGAAAATCACACTTTTAGATAATGGCCATTCTGGTTGTAGGGTTTCCTTTGTGGCTCAGCTGGTAAAGAATCTGCCTGCAGTGTAGGACACCTGGGTTAAATCCCTGGGTTGGGAAGATCCCCTGGAGAAGGGAAAGGCTACCCACTACAGTATTCTAGCCTGGAGAATTCCATGGACTAATCAGCCTCTTCCAACAACACAAGAGAAGACTCTACACATGGGCATCACCAGATGGTCAATACCGAAATCAGATTGATTATATTCAATCAACACGACACGACTGAGCGACTGAAATGAACTGAACTGAAAGGATCTAGAGAATATTATGCTTAATGAAATGTCAAGCAGGGAAAGACAAGTAGTCCGTGATATCCCTTATAGTTGGAATCCAATGCAAATGAATGCATATGCAGAATGCAAGCAGACTCACAGATACAGAAAACAAACTTGGGGTTGCCAAAGGAGAGAGGTGAGCAGAGGACAAACTGGGGATATCAGATTAACAGATATACACTATTGTGTGTAAAATAGATAAGCAGCAAAGATATACTGTACAACACATGGAATTATAAAATTTATCTTGTAATACTGTATAATTGAATATAATTTGCAAAAATAGTGAATCACTATGCTATACACCTAAAATAATATGATGCTGTAAATCAAGTATACTTCAATAAAAAATTAATAAAAAAATTAAAAGAGAATATAAATACATAGTCATGCTTAAGTATTTTAGCCTGTTTCCTCAAAATAAAACTAATTTATACTGCCCTCACATAAGAAGCCAAATATATTTTTGAGTACATCAATATGAAATCGAGTAAAAGTGCAAACTGGTTAAAAAAATGTTTCTAATTAGGCAATGAGCAGAGGACCTAAATAGACATTTTTCCAAAGAAGACAGAAAGATGGCCAACAAGCACATGAAAAGATGCCCAATGTCACTAATCAGCAGGGAAATGCATATCAAAACCAAACATACTGAGCCATCACATCACACCTGTCAGGATAGTTATTATCCAAAAAGACAACAAATAACAAGTATTGGTAAAGATATGGACCAAAGGAAACCCTCTCTCTCTGTTGTTGGCAATGTGAGTTAGTGCAGTCACTATGGAAAACAGTATACAGTTTTCTTAAAAAATTAAAAGGATCTTTTCATGTGTTTATTATCCATCTGTATGTCTTCTTTGGAGAATGTCTGTTTAGGTCTTTTTCCCACTTTTGATTATGTTGCTTGTTTTTCTGATATTGACTTAACCAGATTGATTATATTCTTTGCAGGAAAAGATGGAGAAGCTCTATACAGTCAGCAAAAAAAGACCGGGAGCTGACTGTGGATCAGATCATGAACTCCTTATTGCCAAATTCAGATTAAATCGAAGAAAGTAGGGAAAACCACTAGATCATACAGGTATGACCTAAATCAAATCCCTTATGATTATACAGTAGAAGTGAGAAATAGATTTAAGGGACTAGATCTGATAGACAGAGTGCCTGATGAACTATGGATGGAGGTGTGTGACATTGTACAGGAGACAGGGATAATGACTATCCCCAAGAAAAGCAAAAAAGCAAAATGGCTGTCTGAGGAGGCCTTACAGATAGCTGGGAAGAGAAAGGAAGAAAAAGCAAAGGAGAAAAGGAAAGATATTCCCATTTGAATGCAGAGTTCCAAAGAATAGCAAGGAGAGATAAGAAAGCCTTCCTCAGCAATCAATGCAAAGAAACAGAGGAATACAACAGAATGGGAAAGACTAGAGATCTCTTCAAGAAAATTAGAGATACCAAGGGAACATTTCATGCAAAGATGGGCACAATAAAGGAAAGAAATGGTAGGGACCTAACAGAAGCAGAAGATATTAAGAAGAGGTGGCAAGAATACACAGAAGAACTGTACAAAAAAGATCTTCAAGACCCAAATAATCGTGATGGTGTGATCACTCACCTAGAGCCAGACATCTTGGAATGTGAAGTCAAGTGGGCCTTAGAAAGCATCACTACGAACAAAGCTAGTGGAGGTGATGGAATTCCAGTTGAGCTATTTAAAATCCTGAAAGATGATGTTGTGAAAGTGCTGCACTCAATATGCCAGCAAATTTGGAAAACTCAGCAGTAGCCATGGGACTGGAAAAGGTCAGTTTTCATCCCAATCCCAAAGAAAAGCAATGCCAAAGAATGTTCGAACTACCGCACAATTGCACTCATCTCACACGCTAGTAAAGTAATGCTCAAAATTCTCCAAGCCAGGCTTCAGCAATACGTGAACCGTGAACTTCCAGATGTTCAAGCTGGTTTTAGAAAAGGCAGAGGAACCAGAAATCAAATTGCCAACATCCGCTGGATCATCGAAAAAACAAGAGAGTTCCAGAAAAACATCTATTTCTGCTTTATTGATTATGCCAAAGCCTTTGACTGTGCGGATCACAGTAAAGTGTGGAAAATTCTGAAAGAGATGGGAATACCAGACCATCTTACCTGTCTCTTGAGAAACCTGTGTGCAGATCAGGAAGCAACAGTTAGAACTGGATGTGGAACAACAGACTGGTTCCAAATAGGAAAAGGAGTACGTCAAGGCTGTATATTGTCACCCTGCTTTTTGAACTTGTATACAGAGTACATCATGAGAAATGCTGGGCTGGAGGAAGCACAAGCTGGAATCAAGACTGACAGGAGAAATATCAATAACCTCACATATGCAGATGACACCACCCTTATGGCAGAAGTTGAAGAAGAACTAAAGAGCCTCTTGATGAAAGTGAAGGGGGAGAGTGAAAAAGTTGGCTTAAAGCTCAATGTTCAGAAAACTAAGATCACAGCTTCTGGTCCCACCACTTCATGGGAAATAGATGGGGATACAGTGGAAACAGTGTCAGACTTGATTTTTTGGGGCTCCAAAATCACTGAAGATGGTGATTGCATCCATGAAATTAAAAAACGCTTACTCCTTGGAAGGAAAGTTATGACCAACCTAGATAACTTATTAAAAAGTAGAGACATTACTTTGCCAACAAAGGTCCATCTAGTCAAGGCTATGGTTGTTCCGGTAGTCACGTATGGATGTGAGAGTTGGACTGTGAAGAAAGCTGAGCGCCGAAGAATTGATGCTTTTGAACTGTGGTGTTGGAGAAGACTCTTGAGAGTCCCTTGGACTGCAAGGAGATCCAACCAGTCCTTCCTAGAAGAGATCAGCCCTGGGTGTTCATTGGAAGGACTGATGTTGAAGCTGAAACTCCAATACTTTGACCACATCATGCGGAGAGTTGACTCATTGGAAAAGACCCTGATGCTGGGAAGGATTGGGGGCAGGGGGAGAAGGGAACGACAGAGGATAAGATGGCTAGATGGCTGGATGGCATCACCGACTCGATGGACATGAGTTTGGGTAAACTCCGGGAACTGGTGATGGACAGGGAGGCCTGGCGTGCTGCAATTCATGGGGTCGCAAGGAGTCGGACACAACTGAGCGACTGAACTGAACTGAACTGAACTGGGCTTGCTTGTATATTTTGGAAATTAATCCTTTTTCAGTTGTTTCAGTTGTTATTACTTCTCCTATTCTGAGGGTTGTCTTTTCACCTCATTTATAGTTTGCTTTGCTGTGCAAAAGCTTTTAAGCTTAATTAAACCCCAATTTCTAATTTCTGTTTTTATTTCCATTACTCTAGGAGGTGGGTCATATTGGATCTTGCTGTGATTTGTGTCATTGAGTGTTCTGCCTATGTTTTCCTCTAAGACTTTTATAATTTCTGGTCTCACATTTAGGTTTTTAATCTACTTTGAGTTTATCTTTGTGTATGGCATTAGGAAGTGTTTTAATTTCATTCTTTTACTTGTAGCTATTTTATTTTCCCAGAGTTACTTATTGAAGATATTATCTTTGTCTTACTGTATATTCTTGCCTCCTTTGTCAAAAATAAGGTATGCAGAGGCATGTGGGTTTACCTCTGGCTTTCTATCTTATTCAGTTGGCCTATATTTTTGTCTTTATGTCAATATCATATTCTCTTGATGACTGTAGTTTTGAAGTACAGTGTAAAGTCAGAAAGGTTGATTCCTCCAGGTTCATTCTTCTTTCTCATCATTACTTTGGCTATTTGGAGTCTTTTGTGTTTCCATATGAATTGTGAAATTTTTTGTTCTAGTTCTGTGAAAAATGTCATTGCTAGTTTGATAGAGATCACACTGAATCTGTAGGTTGCATTTGGTAGTATAGTCATTTTCACAATATTGTTTCCTCCAACCCAGGAACACGGAATATCTCTCCATCTCTTTATGTTGTCTTTGATTTGTTTCATCAATGTCTTACAGTTTTCTATATACAGCTCTTTTGTCTTCTTGGGGAGGTTTATTCCTAGATATTTTATTCTTTTTTGTTGCAATGGTGCATGGGATTGATTCCTCAATTTCTCTTTTTGATTTTTCATTGTTAGCATATAGGAATGCAAGTGATTTCTGTGTATTGATTTTGTATCCTATGACTTTACTAAATTCACTTGTTAGCTCTAGTAATTTTCTGATAGTATCTTTAGGGTTTTCTATGTATAGTGTCATGTCATTTGCAAACAGTGAGAGTTTTGCTTCTTTTCCAATCCGGATTCCTTTTCTTTCTTTTTCTCTCTGATTGCCATAGCCAGGACTTTTAGAACTATGTTGGATAATAGTGGTAAGAGTGAAGCTGCTCAGTATAGCTCGTTATTAGAGAAAAGCAAATCAAAATGACACTGAGATGTCACCTCACACTGGTCAGAATGGCCATCATCAAAAAATCTACAAACAATAAAAACTGGAGAGGATGTGGAGAAAAGGGAACCCTCTCACACTGTTGGTGGGAATGTACATTGATACAGCCACTATGGAAGACAGTGCAGAGATTCCTTTAAAAACTAGGAATAAAACCACCATATGACCCAGCAATCCCACTCCTAGGCATATACCCTGAGGAAACCAAAATTGAAAGAGACACATGTATCCCAGTGTTCATTGCAACACTATTTACAATAGCTAGGACATGGAAGTGACCTAGATGCCCATCAACAGAAGAATGGATAAAGAAGTTGTGGTACATATGCACAATGGAATATTAGCCATAAAAAGGACACATTTGAGCCAGGTGTAATGAGGTAGATGAACCTGGAGCCTTTTATACACAATGAAGTAAGTCAGAAGAGAAAAACAAATATTGTATACTAACATATATATATGGAATCTAGAAAGATGGTACTGATGAAATTGTTTGTGGGGCAGCAATGGAGACACAGACATAGAGAACAGACTATGGACATGGAGGGGAGGGTGGGATGTATGTATAGAGTAACGTGTAAACATGCATTACCATGTGTAAACAGCCAATGGGAATTTGCTGTATGACTCAGGGAACTCAAACTGGGGCTCTGTAACAACCAAGAAATGTGGGATGGAGAGAGGTGGGAGAGAGGTGACATATGGCTGATTCATATTGATATTTGGCAGAAACCAACACAATACTGAAAATAAATTTTAAAAAAGAAGAACTTCCATACAGTCAGCAATTCCACTTCTACTATTTATCTGAAGAAAATAAAATATTAATTTGAGGGAGATTAAGAGGCACAAATTTTCCAGTTAGAAAATAAATGAGCCATTGGAATGAAATATACAGCATGGGGATATTGTCAATAATATTATAATAAATTTGTATGGTGCCAGATGGTAACTGGACTTATCATCATGATCACTTTGTAATGCATAGAAATATCAAATCACTATGTTGTATACCTGGAACTAACATTCCATGCTATTGATCTACTGTACTTCAACTAAAAATAGATAATAGGAACTGAAGCTAGTTACAGTTTTAGGGCTGTTCTCTGCAGAATCTGATGGTGCAGGGTGACAGGGTATATTTGCATGGTTTTATACTCCAGTTCAAAGTTAAAGCAGCACCTGAGATCTGAGATTGAATTAAAAGATCATCTTTAAGAGAATCTGAGGTAGAAAGTCAGGCATAGCATCAACCAAGTTCTTGGTAAGAAAGGGCTCACCAGAGAGAGGAAACAGGGCAAAAGCTGGAGAAATCAGACAAGAGTAGAGGTTCCAATCATAGCTTGTGAGGCCAAGGACATATAGGCCTTGAGAACATGGCTTTTGTTACAGGTACTGAGGTAGCAGTTATCATGGACCAACTAGAGCTCAGATAAGCTGCTCTTCTACACGGGAGCTTAAGGAAGATCATTTCTCATAAAGACTCTCACACTCCCACACAGGAAAAGAGGAAAGTCAGATTGTTTTTTACTGTATTTGACTGCCCTAGAGTAAAAAGGTAAAAACTGTACCCTGAGAAAGGATGGGAAATTATACTCTCAAGATACATTAACTATAAAAGTTTAAGTGAATAATTAGTGAACTCACCAATGCAAGTTATATGGTTATTTTTAAAAATTTATTTATCTTTAATTGAAGGATAATTGCTTTACAATATTGCATTGGCTTCTACCAAACATCAACATGAATCAGCCATAGGTTTACCCATGTCCCCTCCCACGTGAAAATCCTTCCCACCTCCCTTTCCATCCCACCCATCTAGGTTGTTCCCAAGCCCAGGTTTGAGTTTCCTGAGTCATATCACAAATTCCCATTGGCTATCTATTTTACATAAGGTAATGTATGTTTCCATGTTGCTCTCACTATACCTCCCACCTTCTCCTTCTCCCTCTCCTCCCCAAAGCTGTATCCATAGTCTGTTCTAAAGGTCTGTGTCTCCGTGGCTGCTCTGCGCAAAAGTTCATTGAGTTTCCTGCTCCAAATCTACCCTCAGAACTCACCACATATCCTGCCATCTAAAGAATTTGAACTCATAAAAAATGAATTCAAATATTTAAATAGAGCCATCAAACTTATTTTCAGCTGAAAATTGGAATAAGATTTTATTGCAAGGTTACCACTCAATTCCAATTTGGGTATTATTGGCCTAAGACCAACTTTAACTCAAAACATTGTTTGAAACTAGGTCAGATAAGATTTCATGAAGGTAAAGTTGGTCTTTACTTGTTTCAGGTTTTGTGACAAGTTGGCACATATTTTACATCTAGTATATCTGACTCTCACCCTTTCACATAATTTACAGTTTCCTAAGTCAGAACAACATGGCACTGTCTTTGTGCTAGACAGGTTATGTAATCATTAATATTTATTTTATAAATGAAAATTTTGCTAATACTCCAATATAGTAAACACTTCTATGCTCAGTAGAAAGGAAACAAAATGTCATGCTATATAGCAGAATTGGAAGAGGTTTGATACTGTGTTTCTTAAGAAAAATTCGTGCATTTTAAACCACTAGTAAAATTTGTAGAATTTGAAGTGATTTTCTGGGATGAGCAGTTTATAAGTTTAAGCAAGTACTAATAGAAGGGTAAAATCTAAACTGAGAACTTACTGAGGACAGAATTCTATAAACCTTTTTGTTTTATAGTTGTTGTAGCTATTCTTATTTAACAATTTTAATAACCGTAAAGGATATTTACATTTGTATCTACTTTAAAGTGGAAAAAGCCCTGAACCTCCTAAAAGCTAAGCTGTTTGATCATGGTCACTTGGCTGTCCAAGCTTTACTCAAGAATTGAACCCAGATCTGTCTGACTCCACAGCCTAGGCTTGGTCCATGCATACCAAAGTGGTGCAGGGTGACATGGCAGGCAATATTGGTTGTTTACTAGCATCCATTCTCTTTTCCTTCTTGATAAAATCCAAATGTTGTTAAGATATTCACTCTCCCCACATCACCATGTAGTTCAGAAGGAGACAGCATCCCCCACTCAAGGGGTGCTTGATTGAAAGCCTTCTCCTTGTAATGACTAGCGTAGGGGGGACAGTGCAAATCAGTTCTGGCCAATAACAGAGGAAATCTGCTGGTGGAAGGACAGGTGATGGGAAATGCTTTGGGGAAAAGAGTTTCCTCTTTCTTTGGAGTGAACCAAACCAGAAACACTTCTCTTCATCTTTGGGATATGGTTTTGTCTGGAAGAGATGCCTACCAACAGCTTCATACCAGCCTGAAAGCTTCTGTCAAAGAGGACGGATAAGGAGGAACGACAGGAATGAGAGTCCATGGGACTGACTGGCTGAGTGACCCTAGAGTCTGCTCCACCCTTGGACTTCCCCTTATGAAATAACATGCTTGTGTTTCTTCCCATTTAAATTCTAGTTTCTGTTAACTGGAGCCTAGGGCATCCTAATGACATAACTGGATGCCAAGACTACATGCAGTTAAGACTTAACTGACTTATCCCTTGTAGATTTCAAATATGACAGAAGGTCCCAAACTGAAGTAAAGTCATCCAAGTAGGCCATATGAATGGATGAAAATGGCTAGGATCGTCATTAGAACTTCTAAGGCAGAAGGTTTAGGAAATCAGGGGCCACTTGACACAAAGACAGGAACATCTGCAGAAATGAAACCTGGGATTCAGAGTAATGTAACCTGGCCAGTTTAATAAGTTGAAGTTAGGCCCTGAACAGACTCAAAGAACAGATGGTCCATCAAGCTGAGTCATTTACAAGGAAATAGAAAGGAATTGCCTGGCAAGAGGATTTAATTAAATTCATCTCTTAAGAATTTCTTCTGGGCAGTGATTTTTTTTTTCATTTAAATGAAAAATTTGAAAACTAATTACTCCCAGTCCTGAATATTCATTGGAAGGACTGATGCCAAAGCTGAAACTCCAATACTTTGACTGCCTGATACGAAGAACCGACTTATGGGAAAAGACCCTGATGCTGGGAAAGATTGAAGGCGGGAGGACAAGGGGACGACAGAGGATGAGATGGTTGGATGGCATCACTGACTCAATGGACATGAGTTTGAGTAAACTCCGGGAGTTGATGGACAGGGAGGCCTGGTGTGCTGCAGTCCATGGGGTTGCAAAGAGCCGGACATGACTGAGCGACCGAATTGACTGACTGAAGTACTAGCATATGCTGCGCTGTGCTGTGCTTGGTCACTCAGTGGTGTCTGACTCTTTGCGACCCCATGGACTGCAGCACGCCACACTCCTCTGCCCATGGGATTCCTCCAGGCAAGAATGCTGGAGTAGGTGGCCATGCCTTCCTCCAGGGGATCTTCCCAACCCAGGGATCGAACCCAGGTATCCCACAATGCAGGTGGATTCTTTACTGTCTGAGTCACCAGGGAAGCCCAATTACTCCCATAATCACTCTCAATTCTTTGGCTTGGGGATTTAAATTTAATGTACTAAAAATTTATGTTTAATATCTAAAACATAATTAACTATCAACAGTTTTACTATATCTAATAACTCAATGAAGATTCTAAGTATATAAGCCATTTAAGTTATTCCCTGGAGAAAAAAATAATGACTCACTCCAGTATTCCTGCCTTGGAAGTCCCATGGACAGAGGCTGGTGGGCTACAATCTATGGGGTGGCAAGGGTCGACTTAGTGACTAAACCACTACTGTTTAAATTATTAACACAATATTTATATTTATCAGAGAGGGGTATGGAAAAAGAGAGGTTGAAAGAAGAGAGAAAAATACTAAGAAATTCCAATCTCAGTCATAGTTCATATTCCTTGTTTTCTCTTTTTATGCATAGCAAAGAAATGCCATTTGTGCATCTTATAATTCATTGCATTTTATTTATTAGAAATAATGAAAATGCCTCCCAAAGAACCATATGTACAAAAGTACTAAAATAGTTTCCCTGGAGAAATTGAAGATAACCACCATTTAAATGTAGAATTACACAAACAAATGAATATCAATTTATCAATTATCTTCTTATATTAATACATTCTAGGGTTTTTTGTGGATTTTTGTTTTTTTGGTTTGTTTTGATAGGGTTGACTAATGAAAACAAGCCACTTTCGTAGTAGACCTATTAGGAATGCGAGACACTGCACCCTGACTTTAGAAAGTCATCTGACAAAATGTGATTCTCTGTGTTTTTAAAGACCAAAGGCATACCAATAAGCATGTTTTATTAAACATTAATTTTACATTTCATTGGGTAATGAAAACCACAGAGGTAGTGGGTGTGCCATCTGATAATGAAGATAAAGTAAGGAAGTTTTCAACCTGTGCTATTCTAGTTATCTCTGATGAAATCAACAATAAAATTTCTGATTAAAATAAAAAGGGAAAAGATAAAAATTTTTAAATAAATAAAAGAGTGGTAGAGGAAACAGCAGCCCTGAGGACAAGACATTAATACAATTATACTGACCATGGTGCTAGATATGGTTTTCAACCTATATGTTATGAAAATTTAGAATTCCTTTTAATAAGACATTTTGACTCAGGAAAGGAAGGTGTTGTGACTCTGTAGTGTGTCAGGTTAGATAAGTTGGAACCATGGTTTCCAGAATTCTTTTCTTTATATTATTGAAGGTCAGAATGGGCTTCAAGGGACATTTACAAAGAGATTTGAAAGGAAGACATGAAGCAGAAGTTATTCTATGCTCGGAAAGTTGTTCTAGGAGCAGAACGTTGCAGCTCAGATGTGTGTTGCTCATCTGCTCTCCAAGCTTGTTGGCACAGGACAGCAGCTGTGAACATAACTCCATCAGATCCCACCAGATTTTCCTTTTAGTCTATCAGGTACAAAGTGGCTAAGAGATTATGAGGTTATGAAAATGTACATAAGTTTTAATCAACTGGGAAAACAGACTCAGTATAGGCAGGAGTGTCTTTATTAAACTTACCTGATTTGGACATTTCTTTCTTGTGCTTTTAGACTGTTTTGTAAGTTCATGTTCAATTAAAATGACAAGTTGCATTAAACAGGCCTTTTAAAAAACTCAGCAAACTAAGATGCTCTTAAAAACTAAGAATAGAGTTCAAAAGCTTACAATTTAGAAAATTAGAATGTAACAATAAAGAACATGTTTCTTTACAATAATCACAAAATACTAATACCCAGAATAAACTTGAAAATAAATATACATCATCATATCAAAGAAACTACAGAACTCAATGAAGAGACCTAAAACAAAATCTAAATAGATGGAAAGAGAACATATGTTTCTTGATGACAAGACTCAATATTATTTCCTGTCAAATTTGTTACTGTGAAAGCCTCTGAGGCTCTGGGGAGCCTCAGAGACACGGGTTCAATCCTTGTGCTGGGAAGATCCCCTGGAGATGGAAATGGCAAACTACTTCAGTATTTTTGCCTGGGAAATCTCATGGACAGAGGACTCTAGCAGGTCCATGAGGTCTCAAAGAGTTGGACATGACTGCACATGCTCACAGGCACACAAGCAATTTTAGGGAATTCATAGTATGAAATCCTGGAAAATTATTAAAAATGTACACTTTGAAAAAACATTTAATGTGGGAAATATCCATAGTGCAAATCAATGAAAGATGCAATTCTTTTGGCTGTGCTGGTTCTTCACTGCAGCCTGTGGGTTTCTCTAGCTGGGGTGCCCAGGCTTAGTTGCCTCACAGCACATGAGATCTACTTCCCTACTAGTGATGAGACCTGTGTCCCCTGCATTGGAAGGTGGATTCTTAACCACTGGACCTTCAAGGAAATCCCAAAAGAAGCCATTTTAATCATTACTTAGACACTGGAGAATTCCATGGACAGAGGAGCCTGGCAGCCTTCAGTCCATGGGGTGGCAAAG
Organism: Giraffa tippelskirchi; assembly: GCF_054371585.1. NCBI lineage: Eukaryota > Metazoa > Chordata > Mammalia > Artiodactyla > Giraffidae > Giraffa > Giraffa tippelskirchi. Next base: position 84,635,729 of record NC_137285.1, on the reverse strand, counting down.
AGTCAGACACACCTGAGCACCTAACACTAGAATTGTCATGTTTAGTAAAACGGATGGACTCTCCATTCCCTTGCTCTCTCAACATCCTGATCCTGGCACACACTGAGCAGTCACAGTCAGCATGACGCTCTCCAGGACTCTTCAGCATTAGTGCTGCCAACAATTAGGTAATGTTCACAAGGATCCATTAGAGTTGCCCAAGCCCATGCAGGCTAGTTGCACTTATTATTATCATCTTGTAATTTAATTGACTAGCATGTAAATAGATGAAATAGGATCCAGGAAACAAAAGAGCTGCTGTTTCTAAGAACCAAGTTGACAGTTATGAAAGGATTCCATAAAGTCCAGTAAATTGACAGAAAGAAGGAGAGAGAGAGAACTTGCCTAAATATGTGGGGCTAACAACTTAAAAGAATGGGGAAGGAGACCAATGAAATCTGGATTCAGATTACTTTGCAAATGTAAGTTCTCAAACCTAAAGAAATTGACAAGGGAAAGGGTAAATGCTATACCATTGCTGTGATGTGTAAGAAAAACCTTGAATAGCCCAATCAACGGGCCCTGGATACTTTATCAAAAGATCGGTGAAAAGTGTCCATTTAGAGTTTTCATTTTAAAAATAACTAAAATATAAACTCCACCCATATATTTCACCAATAGTGATAGAGTAATAGAACTGCAACCATGTTATACTGTGGAATTTTTAAATTTAATCTGCACTATGGAAGAGTGCTCAAAATTCTCCAAGCTAGGCTTCAACAGTCTGTGAACTGAGAACTTCAGATGTTCAAGATGGATTTAGAAAAGAAAGAGGAACCAGAGATCAAATTGCCAACATTCATTGGATCATAGAAAAAGCAAGAGAGTTCCAGAACATCTACTTCTGCTTCACTGACTACCCTAAAGCCTTTGGCTGTGTGGATCACAACAAACTGCAGAAAATTCTTCAAGAGTTGGGAATACCAGACCACCTTATTTGCCTCCTGTGAAACCTGTATGCAGGTCAAGAAGCAATGGTTAGAACTGGAAATGAAACAATGGACTAGTTCCAAATTGGGAAAGGAATATATCAAGGCTACATATTGTCACCCTGCTTATTTAACTTCTATGCAGAGTACATCATGCAAAATGCCAGGCTTGATGAAGCACAAGCTGTAACCAAGATTGCCAGGAGAAATATCAATAACCTCATATATGCAGATGATACCACCCTTATGGCAGAAAGGGAAGAGAAACTAAAGAGCCTCTTGATGAAAGTGAAAGAGGAGAGTGAGAAAATTGGCTTAAAACTCAACATTCAAAAAATGAAGATCATGGCATCCAGTCCCATCACTTCATGGCAAATAGATGAGGAAACAAAGGAAAAAATGATAGACGTTATTTTCTTGGTCTCGCAAGTCTCTGCAGATGGTAACTTCAGCCATGAAATTAAAAGACTCTTGCTCCTTGGAAGAGAAGCTATGACAAAACTAGACAGTGTATTAAAAGCAGAGATATTACTTTGCCAACAAATGTCCATATAGTTAAAGCTATGGTTTTTCCAGTACTCACGTATGGATGTGAGAGTTGGGCAATAAAGAAGGCTGAGTGCCGAAGAATTGATGCTTTTGAACTGCGGTGCTGGAGAAGACTTGCAAAATCAAACTAGTCAATCCTAAAGGAAATCAATCCTGAATACTCATTGAAGGGGCTGATGCTGAAGCTGAAGCTCCAATACTTTGGCTACCTGATGCGAAGAGCCGACTCATTGGAAAAGACCCTGATGCTGGGCAAGATTGAAGGTGGAAGGAGAAGGGGACAACAGGATGAGATGGTTGGATGGCATCACTGATTCAATGGACATGAGCTTGATCAAGCTCCAAGAGATGGTGAAGACCAGGAAAGCCTGGAGTCCTGCAGACCCTGGGGTCGCAACTGAGTGACTGAACACAATAATGGTAGAGTGGAAAGTACATAGGATGGGATCTTGTGATCTCAGTTATAATCCTAATTCTGCTGCCAACTAGCTGTGAACTTTTGAACACGAGTCTCTTAACCCTTTGTCCTTAATTTCTTTATTTGTAAATGAAAAAGTTTGGCTGGAAAATGGAATCAAAAGTCATCTGCACTTTTCATAACAATACTTTTATTTTAAATAAAGGTTTACAAAGTAGCCACTACAGAAAAACAGTATATTTCCATAATTTATGGTATATGATATCCAATTAAAACTACCCTTTTTAGGAAAAGATAGGAAAGACATATAAATTTAGCCATATCATAATTTTACAAATGGGAGAAGCAAAAAATGTCACACTTATAAGCTTGTTTAGATACAATAAATTCATATGCCCAGTATAGTCATTGCTAAGATTTTGGGAAGTGTATTTCCTCCAAGTTAAACTGGTGTAAAGTTATTTTTTGTTAAGGAATTTAACATAACTGAACTGTGAATCCAGATCTGTTACTAAATTGCTTTAGTTCTCTAGAAAAGTTCAGTCATAACTTGTCAAGAAAACATTTAGTTTTTCATTTACCCCCCATCCTACCTTGCCCTACAGTGTGTGAATAATTAAAGAGTTTGCAGGAACATGTTCCATAAATTAAAAATGAATCATTATAAACTGGCAAGAAACCCATAATGCCTGTAGTGACCTTTCTGTTCACAAGCCCACTGACCCCAAGTGGCCCAGAGGACTGTAATTAAAATTCCTAATTCGTTTTAAAGGTCTCTACATCCTGCTGAATTGCATACTCACAACAATAGAGAATAAAAAACATCCACTTTCAATTAGTTCAAATGTCCTGGGGAAAGAAATTCCCCAAATATCCCAATCACCAAGTCACTTTTCATGCAAAAAAAAAAAAAATCAAAAGAAAGTCAGCCAACCAACTGATTAGTAACTCTATCAAGAGCTAAGCTTAGACTTAAAACTGAAGGGCATAGAAAAACACATTGCAAGTAAAATCACTTCCAAGCAGTTTTGGTAAGTTCAGTGTATCCAAATTCTTAAACTAGAATCCAATGAAAGTGCTGCCTGCAAGGAGGCACAAAATTATATACATTTCATTTTAACATTTCACCTTTTATTTCTCATATATGTCTCTTTAATCATCTTTCTACTCTGTATCTTCAGAGATTGCAGCTTTAATGAAAGAGTTTGAGAACACAAAGTGAAAATTTAACTCAAGTTTCCCATTTTTCAGTTGTGCTACTTTGGGTAAGTCACTTAATGTAACAGAATTCCAATTCTCTATCAAGAAAATTGGTATTATAGTATTTAGTTTGCCTGCATTATAGCATGATTACAGAAATCATATGAGATAATAGATGGAAAAATGCTTTGCAAACTTTAAATTCTATCCATAGTTTTCTGTACTTAAACATTAATAAGTGTTCAGCTTTGTGTAATATAGATTGCCTTTTCCTTTAAAAGATTGTAACCTTCAAAACATCTTACATATCTTACTATTTTTCAGAGAAAAACAGTTTCTTTATGTGTATTCATTTGCTTATTTGCTTATTTATTTATGTTATTTTGTGTGTGTGTGAAATTTGAATAAAATCTGTGCTTTAGTTAATGGTACTGTACCACATGGTAATTTCTTGTGTTTTTACAACATAGTATTTCTTTATATTCTCAGAATTGGATTAGAAGTTTCAAGGCTCATTCACTTTTTTAAAGAAAATCACTAAGATAGTAAAGTTTCTAGATTTTAGCAGTAATGCTAGATGCCTGATTGCTAGATGCATCTGGGTTTTACATATACATAACCATATGCAAAATAGATAGCAAGTAGGAATATGCTGTGTGACAGAGAGCTCAACCCAGTGTTCCGTGACAACCTAGAGGGGTGGGATTAGGTGGGAGATGGGAAGGGAGCTCAGGAAGAGAAGGGGCATAAGTATACCTGTGGCTGATTCATGTTGATGCATGGCAGAGGCCATCACAATATTGTAAAGCAATTATCCTCCAACTAAAAAAAGTTACTATAGATTTTTATTAAATGACAATTTTAGTGATACAGAATTCTATCATTTTCTGTTGACCAACCATGACACAATAGTATTAAAATGAATAATGTTTCCTTAATCATAATATTAAAAGATGTTTATCAGTTTTCATAGTCAATAACCAGACAAAAAATAAAAAGATAATTACAATTGCAAGCCATAATGGAAACATGATTAAACTAACAATATAAAATAATTACATACAATTTGAGGGGTTAAGTAGAATGATGTGGTAAGTGGAAGTACATATATGTATATGTTTTCATCCTGCCTAGCCAGTATATCTTTTGGTTGATGCATTTAATCCATTTACATTTAAGGTAATTATTGATATGTATGATCCTATTATCATTTTCTTAATTGTTTTGGATTTATTTTTTGTAAGTCTTTTCCTTCTCTTGTGTTTCCTGCTCAGAGAAGTTCCTTTAGTATTTATTGTTAAGCTAGTTGGGTGGTGGTGAATTCTTTCAACTTTTTCTTGTTTGGAAAGCTTTTGATTTCTTCCTCAAATCTGAATGAGACTCTTGCTGGGTAGAGTATACTTGGCTATAGATTCTGCCCTTTCATCACTTCAAATATATCATGCCATTCTCTTCTGGCTTCTAGAGTCTCTGTTGAGAAATCAGCTGATAACCTTTTGGGAATTTCCTTTTGTGTTATTTGTTATTTTTTCCTTGTTGCTTTTAATATTATACCTTTGTTATTGATCTTTGTCAGTTTTTTTTCTTTTCAATATATTTTTTGTTGAAGGATAATTGCTTTACAGAATTTTGCTGTTTTCTGTCAAACCTCAACATGAATCAGCCATAGGTGTACATGTCCCCTCCCTTTTGAACCTCCCTCCCATCTCCCTCCCCATCCCACTCCTCTAGGTTGATACAGAGCCTCTGTTTGAGTTTCCTGAACCATACAGCAAATTCCCGTTGGCTATCTATTTTACATATGGTGATGTAAGTTTCCATGTTACTCTTTCCATTCATCTCACCCTCTCCTCCCCTCTCCCCATGTCCATAAGCGTATTCTCTATGTCTGTTTCTCCATTGCTGCCCTGTAAATAAATTCTTCAGTACCATTTTTCTAGATTCCATATATGTGCATTAGAACATGATATTTATATTTCTCTTTCTGACTCACTTCACTGTATAATAGTTCTAGGTTCATCCACCTCATTAGAACTGAGTCAAATGCATTCCTTTTTATGGCTGAGTAATATTCCACTGTGTTTATGTACCACAACTTCTTTATCCATTCATCTGTCAATGAACATCCAGGTTGCTTCCATATTCTAGCTGTTGTAAATAGTGCTGCAATGAACAATAGGATACTTGTGTCTTTTTCAATTTTGGTTTCCTCAGGGTATATGCCTAGGACTGAGATTGCTGGGTCATATGGTGGTGTTATTCCTAGTTTTTAAAGGAATCTCCATACCATCTTCCATAGTTGCTGTATCAATATATATTCCCACCAACATTGCAAGAGTGTTCCCTTTTCTCTACCCCTTCTCCAGCATTTATTGCTTGTAGAATTTTGGTGATGGCCATTCTGACCAGTGTGAGGTGATATCTCACTGTGGTTTTGATTTGCATTTCTCTAATAATGAGCAATGTTGAGCATCTTTTCATGTGTTTGTTAGCCATCTGTATGTCTTCTTTGGAGAAATGTCTGTTTAGGTCTTTTTCCCACTTTTTGATGGGGTTGTTTGTTTTTTTGGTATTGAGTTATATGAGCTGCTTGAATATTTAGGAAATTAATCCTTTGTCAGTTGTTTTATTTGCTATTATTTTCTCCCATTCTGAGGGCTGACTTTTCACCTTGCATATAGTTTCCTTTGCTGTGCAAAAGCTTTTAAGTTTAATCATGTCCCACTTGCTTACTTTTGTTCTTATTTCCGTTACTCTAGGAGGTAGGTCATAGAGGATCCTGCTTTGATTTCTGTCATCGAGTATTCTGACTGTGTTTTCCTCTAAGAGTTTTATAGTTTTTGGTCTTACTTTCAGGTCTTTAAACCATTTTGAGTTTATCTTTGTGTATGGTGTTAGGAGGTGTTCTAATTTCATTCTTTTACACATAGCTGTCCAGTTTTCCCAGCACCATTTACTGAAGAGGCTATCTTTGTTCCATTGTATATTCTTGCCTCCTTTGTTAAAAATAACGTACCCATACGTGCATGGGTTTATTTTTAGGCTTTCTATCTTTCTGTTTTTGTGCTAGTACCATACTGTCTTGATGACTAGCTTTGTAGTATAATCTGAAGTCAAGAAGGTTGATTCCTCCAGCTCCATTGCTCTTTCTCAAGACTGCTTTGGCTATTCAGGGTCTTTTGTATTTCCAAATAAATTGTGAAATTTTTTGTTCTAGTTCTGTGAAAAATGCCACTGGTGATTTGATAAGGATCACATTGAATCTGTAGATTGCATTTGGTAGTATAGTCATTTTCACAATATTGATTCTTCCTACCCAGGAACATGGGTTCCATCTCTCCAGCTTCTTATGTCATCTTTGATTTCTTTCATCAGTGTCTTATAATTTTCTGTACACTGTTCTTTTGTCTCCTTAGGTAAGTTTATTCCTAGATATTTAATGTTTTTTATTGAAATGGTGAATGAGATCGATTCCTTAATTTCTCTTTCTGATTTTTCATTGTTAGTATATAGAAATGCAAGTGATTTCTGTGTATTGATTTTGTATCCTGCAACCTTGCTAAATTCACTGATTAGCTCTAGTAATTTTCTGATACTATCTTTAGGTTTTTCTGTGTACAGTATCATGTCATCTACAGTGAGAGCTTTACTTTTTCTTTTCAGATCTGGGTTCTTTTTATGTTTGTTTCTTCCCTGATTGCTGTAGCTAGGACTTCCAAAACTATGTTGAATATTAGTGGTGAAAGTGCACACCCTTGCCTTGTTCCTGATCTTAGGAGAAATGCTTTCAGTTTTTCACCATTGATAATAATATTTATTGTAGGCTTATCATATATGACCTTTACTATGTTGAGGTAGGTTCCTTCTATGCCCATTTGTTGAAGAGATTTACTCATAAATGAGTGCTGAATTTTGTCAAAGTCTTTTTCTGCATCTACAGAGATCATCATATGGTTTTTTTATCTTTCAGTTTGTTAATATGGTGTATCACATTGATTGATTTTTGTATATTGAAGAATCCTGGCATTTCTGGAATAAACCCAACTTGATCATGGTGTATGAGCTTTTTGAGGTGTTGCTGAATTCTATTTGATAAAATTTTGTTGAGGAGTTTTGCATCTATGTTCATCATCGACATTGGCCTGTAGTTTTCTTTTTGTGTGTTGTCTTTGTCTGGCTTTGGTATCAGGGTGATGATGACCTCGTAGAATGCGTTTGTAAGTGTTTCTTCCTCTGCAATTTTTTGAAAGAGTTTTACAAGGATAGGTATTAACTCTCCTCTAAATGTTTGATAGAATTCTCCTGTGAAGCCATCTGGTCCTGGTCTTTTGTTTTTTGGGAGACATTTGATCACAGCTACAATTTCAGTGCTTGTAATTGGGTTGTTCATAATTTCTATTTCTTCCTGCTTCAGTGTTGGAAGATTAACCTTTTCTAAGAATCTTTCCATTTCTTCCAGGTTATCCATTTTATTGCCATATAATTGTTCATAATAGTCTCTTATAATCCTTTGTATTTCTGCATTGTCTGTTGTAACCTCTCCTTTTTCATTTCTAATTTTGTTGATTTGATTCTTCTCTCTTTTTTTCTTGATGAGTCTGGATAAAGGCTTGTCAATTTTCTTTATCTACTCAAGGAATCAGCTTTTAGTTTTATTAATCTTTACTATTGTTTCTTTCATTTCTTTTTCATTTATTTCTGTTCAGATCTTTATGATTTCTTTCTTTCTGTTAATTTGGGGGGGGGTGTTCTTCTTTTTCCAGTTGTTTTAGGTGTAAAGTTAGGTTGTCTATTTGGTGTTTTTCTTGTTTCTTGAGGTAGGATTGTATTGCTATAAACTTCCCTCTGAGAACTGATTTTGCTGCATCCCATAGGTTTTGAGTTGTTGTTTTCATTACCGTTTATTTCTAGAACTTTTTTGATTTCCCTTTTGTTTTCTTCAGTAACCTCTTGGTTATTTAGAAACATGTTGTTTAATCTCCATTTGTTTGTGCTTATTACAGTTTTTTTTTTCATGTAATTGATATCTAGTCTCATAGCATTGTGGTCAGAGAAGATGTGTGATATGATTTCAATTTTCTTAAATTTACTGAGGTTTGATTTGTGACCCAAGATGTGGTCTATCTGGGAGAATGTTCCATGTGCACTTGAGAAGAAGATGTATTCTTCTTCATTTGGATGGAATGTCCTGAAGATATCAATGAGATCCATCCCATCTAATGTATCATTTAAGACTTGTGTTCCTTATTAAAATTCTGTTTTGATGATCTGTCCGTTGGTGTGAGTGGGGTGTTAAAGTCTCCTACTGTTATTGTGTTACTGTCAGTTTCTCCTTTTAGGTCTGTTAGTGTTTTTCTTGTGTATTGAGGTGTTCCTATGTAGGGTGAATAGATATTTACAATGGTTATGTCTTCCTCTTGAATTGATCCCTTGATTATTCGGTAGTGTCCTTCCTTATCTCTTGTAATATTCTTTATTTTAAGGCCTCTTTTTTCTGATATGAGGATTGCTACACCAGCTTTCTTTTGCTTCCTATTTACCTGGAATACATTTTTCCATCTTCTCACTTTCAGTCTATCTGTGTCTTTAGGTCTGATGTGGGTTTCTTGCAGACAGCATATATATAGGTCTTGTTTTTGTATCCATTCTGCCAGTCTGTGTCTTTTGGTTGGAGCATTTAATCCATTTACGTTTAAAGTAATTATTGATATATATGTTCCTATTATCATTTTCTTAATTGTGTGGGTTTGATTTTGTAGATCCTTTGTCTTCTCTTGTATCTCTTGGCTATATAAGTCCCTTTAACATTCGTTGTAAAGCTAGCGTGGTGGTACTGATTTCTCTTAACTTTTGCTTGTCTGGAAAGCTTTTTATTTTTGCATCAATTTTGAATGAGATCTTTGCTGGGTACAGTAATCTTGGGTTATAGATTTTTCCCTTTCAGTACTTTAAATATATCCTGCCATTCCCTTCTGGTCTGCAGAGTTTCTGCTGAATGATCAGCTGTTAAGTGTACGGAGTTTCCCTTGTATGTCACTTGCTTCTCCCTTGCTGTTTTTAATATTCTTTCTTTGTGTTTATTCTTTGTTACTTTGATTAGTATGTGTCTTGGTATGTTTCTTCTTGGGTTTATCCTGTATAGGACTCTTTGTGCCTCTTTTACTTAATTGACTATTTCCTTTTCTGTGTTGGAAAAATTTTCAACTATAATTTCTTCAAAAATTTTCTCATACCCTTTCTTTTTGTCTTCTTCTTATGGGACCCCTATAATTCAAATATCGATGTGTTTGATATTGTTAAAGAGGTCTCTGAGACTATCCTCAGTTCTTTTCATTCTTTTTACTTTATTCTTCTCTTCAGAAGTTATTTACACCATTTTATCTTCCAGCTCACTGATTCATTCTTCTGCTTCAGATATTCTGCTCTTGATTCCTTCTAGAGTATTTTTAATTTCAGTAATTGTGTTGTTTGTCTGTATGTTTATTCTTTAATTCTTATAGGTCTTTGTTAATTGATTCTTGCATTGTCTCCATTTTGTTTTCAAGGTTTTTGATCCTCTTTACTATCATTAATCTGAATGCTTTTTCAGGGAGTTTGCCTGTTTCCTCTTCATTTATTTGGACTTCTGTGTTTTTGGTTTGTTCCTTCACTTCTGTAGTATTTCTCTGACTTTTCATTATTTTTTTTTAACTTATTGTGTCTGAGTTATTATTTTAAATTATTGTGTCTGCTTTTCCCAGGCTTCAAGGTTGAATTTTTTATTCCTTTTTGGTTCCTGCCCTCTTAAGTTTGGTCCAGTGGTTTGTGTGAGATTCATGCTGAATTTTCATTTGTTTGTTTGCTGTTTGTTTTTCCTCTGATGGGCAAGGCTGAGTGAGGTGGTAATCCTGTCTGCTGATGATTGAGTTTGTATTTTTGTTTTGTTTGTTGTTTAGATGATACATCCTGCACAGGGTGCTACTGATGGTTGGGTGATGCCGGGTCTTGTATTCAAGTGTTTCCTTTGTGGAAGTTCTCAAAATTTGATACTCCCTAAGGTTAGTTCTCTGGTAGCCTAGGGTCTTGGAGTCAGTGCTCCCACTCCAAAGGCTTGGGGCTTGATATCTGGTCAGGAACAAAGATTCTACAAGTGGTTTGTTATGGTATTAAGTGAGATTAAAAGAAATATCCAAAAGCGAGAAACCAAAGATGAATCCCAGACAAATGGCAGTTATAAAATCAGGCAAATAATATTTAAATTAATGGAATATACACATATACATATATACCAATGAGCAAAGTCAACACAGTCCAATAAAAATAAAGTACAATAGATTTACCAGGCAAACAAAGGAAATAAAAAATTATATTTACCAGTTAAGAACAAAACTAACTAAAGCACAAAGTGGAAAATGAAACTAGAGCAAGGTGCCAAGCAGGGAATAAAGCAATGAAAAAGAAACTAAGAAATCTGTTGAGAGGAAAGGAAAGAAAGAAATGAAAGAAAGAATAGATATGCAAAGTTAAATAGAAGTAGATAAAGATGATTTATATACATTAAAGATAAACTGCAAGGGGAAAAAGAACAGTAGGAAAGGCAAATGAAGGAATAAATGTAGAAAAAATACAATAGGTTTAAAAAAGTTAGAAGTTAAAATTATAAAAAAGAGAAAAGAAAAAACAAAAATAGAAGAAAGAAAAAGGGGGGGAAAAGGGAAAACTCCAGAGAATTGCAAAAGCCCAATGTAGATGCAGAGGTTTATAACAACAATAAAAAAGTGTGACTAAACATACACATATACATATACACCCATAAGCAAATCAAAACAATCTAACAAAAATAGAGTACAATAGATTGAGCCAGTGAACAAAGGAAACCAAAAATTATGTCTACCAGAACAAAAGTAACTAAAGCACAAACTGGAAAACAAAACTAAAGCAAGGTGCCAATTGAGGCATAAAGCAATGAAAAAAAAAGCAACAATGTTGAGAGGAAAGAAAGAATAGAAAGAAAAATAGATATGCAAATTAAATAGAGGTAGATGAAGAAGATTTATGTACATTAAAGATTAACTGGAAGGGGAAAAGAGCAATAGGAAAAGCAAACAAAGGAATAAACGTAGAAAAAACTATAATAGGTTTAAAAAATTAAAATTAAAAAAAAAAAGGAACAACAACAACAAAAAAAGGAAAACTCCCCAGAACTGTGAAAGCCCAATGTAGAAGCAGGGGTTTATAACAATAATAAAAAAATGTGACTGAGGAGAAAAAAAGGAAAAGAAAAAGCTCAAAAGCCTAATTAGATTTTATAGTGCCAATAAAATCGACAACTACAACAGAGGGGGGAAAAGGGAGAGGAAGAAAGAAAGAAAATCCAAACGAATCTACAGAACAAGTCAAAACATAAGAATAATAAATGCTTTTCTGTTGTCACTGCTGTCAGAATTCTTTCCCTCCCTCGGAGTCCCAGTCCACCTCACCTCCCTAGGATGCCCTCCAACACTGTGCTGATCTCTGGACCTGCTGTGGGGGCAGCTCAGTTTCTAATCTGGTCCTACTACTCTGTGTTCTTGCCTCCAACGTCCACAGCTATCAGAACTAGTGCATTTTCTTTTGTGGGAGCTCTCAATGACCTTTTGTTTATTCCATAGACAAAGAGCCTGCCTAGTTGATTGTGTGGATTTAATCTGCAGCTTGTACAGCTGGTGGGAAGGTTTCGGGTCTTCTTCCTTAGTCCCACTGCCCCTGGGTTTCAATTGTTGTTTTATTTCCACCTCTATATGTGCGTCGTCCACTGGGGTTTGCTCCTGAGGCTGATCTGGAGAACTTGGGTTTGCCCCTGTGAGGGCAAGGAGTGGAGGTGGTGCACCTGCCTGGGTTGCAAGAGTTCTGGCAGCCCCAGGTACTCCGGGGAGTTGGAGGCTAGGGCAGCAGGAAATATAGTGCTCTAGAAAGATATGGCAGCCAGTACTGGCCAACATGCTCTAGTATTCTTGCCTAAAGAGCATACAGCTATTTTAGGAAGCAGGTAAGGTGGCCTGGTATTCCCATCTCTTTAAGAATTTTCCACAGTTTGCTGTGATCCACACAGTCAAAGACTTTAGAGTAGTCAATGAAGCAGAAGTAGATTTTTTTTGAAATTTCCTTGCTTTCACTATGATCCAACAGATATTGACAATTTGATCCTTGGTTCCTCTGCCTTTTCTAAATCCAGCTTGAGCATCTGGAATTTCAGGGTTCATGTACTGTGGAAGCCTCACTTGAAGGATTTTGAGCATTACCTTGCTAGCATGAGAAATGGCCACAATTGTGCAGTAGTTTGAACATTCTTTGACATTGCCCTTCTTTGGGATTGGAATGAACATTGACATTTTCTGGTCCTGCGGCCACTGCTGAGTTTTCAAAATTCGATGGCAAATTGAGTGCAGCACTTTTACAGCATCACCCTTTAGGATTTGAAGTGATTCAGCTGGAATTTCGTTGCCTTTACTAGCTTTTTTCATACAAGTGCATCCTAAGACCCACTTAACTTCATATTCCAGGATGCCTGGCTCTAGGTGAGTGACCACAACATCATGGTTTTCTGGGTCATTAAGACCTTTTTCATAAGTTCTGTGTATTCTTGCCACCTCTTCTTAATCTCTCCTGCTTCTGTTAGGCCCTTGCCATTCCTGTCCTATATTGTGCTCATCTTCGCATGAAATATCCCCTTGGTATCTCTAATTTCCTTAAAGACATCTCTAGTCTTTCCCATTCCATGGTTTTCTTCTATTTCTTTGCATTGTTTAATTTAGAAGGCTTTCTTCTATCTCCTTGCTATTCTCTGGTACTCTGCATTCAGTTGGGTATATCTTTCCTTTCTCCTTTGCCTGTCACTTGTCTTCTTTTCCCAGCTATTTGCCAGGACTCCTCAGGCAAGATTATGGGAGGGACTGGAAGTGGGAAAAACTGGGTCTTGCTCTGGTGGACATGGCTATGTTCAGTAAAACTTTAATCCTATTGTTTGCAGATGGGTGAGGCTGTGCGCCCTCCCCATTAGCTGGCTTGAGGTGACCCAGCGCTGGAATCTACAGGCTCGATGGTAGGGTTAACTCCAAGAGGGCTTATACCAAGATAGGGTATTCCAGGACTGCCGCTGCCAGTGTCCCTGTCCCTGCAGCAAGCCACTGCTGACCCACACCTCCACAGGAGCCCCTCCAACACTAGCAGATAAGTCTTGTTCAGTCTTCCTTAGGGTCACTTCTCCTTTCCACTGGGTCCTGGTGCATGCAAAATTTTGTTTGTGCCCTCTAATAGTGGAATCTCTGTTTCCCCCAGTCCTGTAGAAGTCCTGTAATCAAATCCTGCTTGTCCTCAAATTCATATTGAGAGAGGTAATTCTTCGGTAGGTTGATAAAAAGTCTGGGGTCCCCAAGGAGGTCAAAGGAATCTGGGGCTCTCAAGCAGGAGAAAAGGAAAAACTTTTTTTTCCTACTTTCCATAGCCTTAGTCACATAAGACATTATTTTCTTTAAGCCCAGAGCTAATGATTACACAACAAAACAACTCATCTTGCTGAAGGGTATGTTTTTCCTTAAGCTCTGTACTAATGATTATATAACAACAATGTATCTTACTCGACACGTTTCTCATTTTTAACAAGAACCTTCTGACAATTATACAGATGATTATACAGTAGAAATGACAAATAGACACAGGGGATTAGATCTGATACACAGAATGCCTGAAGAACTATGGACAGAGATTTGTGACATTCTACAGGAGACAGTGATCAAGACAATACCCAAGAAAAAGAAAGGCAAAATGGTTGTCTGAGGAGGCCTTACAAATAGCTGAGAAAAGAAGAAAAGTGAAAGGCAAAGAAGAAAAGGAAAGATATACCCATTTGAATGCAGAGTTCCAAAGAATAGCAAGGAGAGATCAGAAAGCCTTCTTCAGAGATCAATGCAAAGAAATAGAGGGAAACAATCGAATGGAAAAGACAAGAGATATGTTCAAGGAAATTAGAGGTACCAAGGGAATATTTCATGCAAAGATGGGCACAATAAAGGAGAAAAACGGTATGGACTTAATAGAAGCAGAAGATATTAAGAAGAGGTGGCAAGAACACACAGAAGAACTATACAAAAAAGAACTTCATGAACCAGATAATCACCATGGTGTGATAATTCACCTAGAGCCAGACATCCTGGAATGCTAGGTCGAGTGGGCCTTAGGAAACATCACTATGAACAGAGTTAGTGGAGGTGATGGAATTCCAGTTGAGCTATTTCAAATCCTATACAATGATGCTGTTAAAATGCTACAATCAATGTGCCAGCAATTTTTGAAAACTCAGCAGTGGCCATGGAACTAGAAAAGGTCAGTTTTCATTCCAATCCCAAAGAAAGGGAATGCCAAAGAATGTTCAAACTACCACACAATTGCACTCATTTTACATGTTAGCAAGGTAATGCTCAAAATCCCCCAAGCTAGGCTTCAACAGTATGTGAACTGTGAACTTCCAGATGTTCAAGCTGGATTTAGAAAAGGCAGACGAACCAGAGGTCAAATTGCCAACATCCACTGGATCATAGAGAAAACAAGAGAGTTCCAGAAAATCATCTACTTCTGCTTTATTGACTACGCCAAAACCTTTGACTGTGTGGATCACAACAAACTGTGGAAAATTCTTCAAGAGATGGGAATACCAGACCACCTTACATGCCTCCTGTGAAACCTGTATGCAGGTCAAGAAGCAATAGTTAGAAGAGGACATGGAAAAACAGACGAGTTCAAAATTGGAAAAGGAGTATGTCAAGGCTTTATATTGCCACCCTGCTTATTTCACTTATATGCAGAGTACATCATGCAAGATGTCAGGCTGAATGAAGCACAAGCTGGAATCAAGATTGTCAGGAGAAATATCAATAACCTCAGGTATGCAGATGACAACACCCTTATGGCAGAAAATGAAGAAGAGCTGAAGAGCCTCTTGATGAAAGTGAAAGAGGAGAGTGTGAAAAAGCTGGCTTAAAATTCAACATTCAGAAAATAAAGATCATGGCATCAAGTCCCATCACTTCATGACAAATATATGGGGAAACAACGGAAACAATGACAGACTTTATTTTCTTGAGCTCCAAAATCACTTCAGATGGTGACTTCAGCCATGAAATTAAAAGATGTTTGCTCCTTGGAAGAAAAGCTATGACTAACCTAGATAGCATACTAAAAAGCAGAGACATTACTTTGCTGACAAAGGTCGATCTAGTCAAAGCTTTGGTTTTCCAGTAGTCATGTATGGATGTGAGAGTTGGACTATAAAGCAAGCTGAGCACCGAATAATTGATGTTTTTGAACTGTGGTGTTGGAGAAGACTCTTGGGAGTCCGTTGGACTGCAAGGAGATCCAACCAGTCTAAAGGAAATCAGTCCTGAATATTCATTGGAAGGATGGATGTTGAAGCTGAAACTCCAATACTTTGGCCACCTGATGCAAAGAACTGACTTCTTGGAAAAGACCCTGATTCTGGGAAAGATTGAAGGTAGGAGCAGAAGGGGATGACAGAGGATGAGATGGTTGGGTGGCATCACCAACATGATGGACGTGAGTTTGAGTAGGCTCTGGGAGTTGGTGATGGACAGGGAAGCCTGGAGTGCTAAGTTCCATGGGGTCACAAAGAGTCGGACAGGACTGAGCAACTGAAATGAACTGAACTGAACTGGGTAATTCTTAACCGATTTTTGGATGTTCTCCAGGATATTCATTTTTAAAATTTTCTATTTATGCAAATATAAATTTTGTGAAAAAAGGCATAAAATGTTATTTGTGTTCTTTAGTATCATTGAAAAATGAAAAGGTATGTTATGTTGTCAAAACACGTCTTTTCATTTAATAAAGTGTGCGTTTGTTTTGAGAATCTGATTTTCCTTTAATGCTTAAGATACATTGATGTACAACTTAATAGATTCAACTAGAGTGTATATTCAAACACGTCATAGTCAGTCAACACTTGTGTGCATTTGACATGATGTACTGAATGATATTCTAGCTTAGCATTTTTGAAACTGTTTGATAGCAAAGGGTGTTGCTGAGCCACAAAAGCCGCCGGGATTCTTGGTCTCTGGAGGAGAAGAATTCAATCAAGGGCCAGTGACGAGGTTTGACCTCTCAGAGCTTTTGTGTAATAAAGTTTTATTAAAGTATAAAAGAGATAGAGAAAGCTTCTGACATAGACATCAGAAGGGGACAGAAAGCATTCCCCCCCTGCTAGTCTTGGCTGGATGTTATATAGCTACTAGCAAGTTGTTTTATAGAAAGGAGATGTCTCAAAACTCAGAGTGGCACCAGGTCCCTCACCCACAACATGCATTTTGAGATAACATTGGCACCAGGTGAGTCATCCCAGACCATAAAACAATTGACATGAATCTTGAAGAAAGGCAGGTTTCCAAGTAAATATAAAGGTCCGTCTAGTCAAGGCTATAATTTTTCCAGTGGTCATGTATGGATGTGAGAGTTGGACGGTGAAGAAAGCTGAGCACCAAAGAATTGATGCTTTTTAACTGTGGTGTTGGAGAAGACTCTTGAGAGTCCCTTGGACTGAACGGAGATCAAACCAGTCCATCCTAAAGGAGATCAGTCCTGGGTGTTCATTGGAAGGACTAATGTTGAAGCTGAAACTCCAATATTTTGGCCACCTCATGCGAAGAGTTGACTCATTGGAAAAGACCCTAATGCTGGTTAGGATTGGGGGCAAGAGGAGAAGGGGACGACAGAGGATGAGATGGTTGGATGGCATCACCGACTCGATGGACATGGGTTTGGGTAAACTCCGGGAGCTGGTGATGGACAGGCAGGCCTGACATGCTGCGGTTCATGGGGTGGCAAAGAGTCGGACATGACTGAGCGACTGAACTGAACTGAACTGAACTGAACAAAGATTAGGAGAACAATGTATGAGTAAAACATACAGGTTTGTCAAGTTGGTTCTGAGTCTTAGGCAGAACAGACTTGAAGAAAGAGTCTAGGGTAAATACACAGTTCATTAACATAGCTTAAGACAAACATTTCCATAAGAAAAATACATTGGTTAAAGGTTTGAGAAAAGTTAAGTTCAGGTGGAACCAGGTGTCTTATGGCAACACAGAATTTTAAGAGAAACCTCTTTTTAAATTTGTATAGAAAGGGGGAAAATATTTAACACTTGTTTGCTTTCTCCTGCCACTTAAGAGCAGAGAAGGCAATGGCAACCCACTCCAGTACTCTTGCCTGGAAAATCCCATGGACGAGGGAGTCTGGTAGGCTGCAGTCCACGGGGTCGCTGAGAGTCGGACACGCCTAAGGGACTTCACTTTCACTTTTCACTTTTCACTTTCATGCACTGGAGAAGGAAATGGCAACCCACTCCAGTGTTCTTGCCTGGAGAATCCCAGGGGCTGGGGAGACTGGTAGGCTGCCGTCTATGGGGTCGCACAGAGTCGGAGACACGACTGAAGCGACTTAGCAGCAGCCACTTAAGAGAGAGATAAAAAATGTCTGACACTTGCAGCCTGTTTCCTCCATATGGAGACCCCTGGCCTTCCTGCCTGCTACCCTTTCAATAGAATTTTTTTTGTGGTGAATGAAGAACCCCTTAAACAAGCTTGGAAAATTACAGGAAACCAAAGTTAAATGTCTTTTGTTTCTGAGGAATTCTCAAAGCTTTTAATTTGTTTACCTGCATCATGATTCTCAAGAGGAAAATATATCATATTTCCTCCTGCTACATACAATTTCAAAGTGCAGCTAAGTTTTTAGGCAAAAAGCAACCATGCTTTAGAGGCCGCAGTCTTCAATTTTGTGTCTTCAACTCCAGAAAACTACTAAAATATTTATTAATTTCTATACATCTAGTATCTATCAGTCCTCTTCCCAGATGAAGCCCGGATTCTTGGTCTCTAACCTTCTACCACAAATCCCTAGGTTAAAGCCTCTCCAGAACAATTCAGCTCACTGTGGTTCTCCCTGAACCTGAATTTTGTCCATTTCAGCTCTCATTGCTTCAACAGCAATCTAGTGTTTTAATTTTTAAATTTAATTCTTGCCCAATTGTTTTCATCACAAAGATTGGAATATCACAAGTTGTTGCATACTATTCAAAATCAGAATTGTGTCTTTGAATTTTTGGTCAAGGAAAATAAATGAAGAAAATTAAATGTTCAGTAAATTGGCCAATTAGAAAATATATAAGCAAACCTTAAAGTTTCTCACATATTGTCAAAAAGCTATTTAGAAATTGTAAAGAAACTATGTCCATCAATAACAGCAAAAACTGAAAAATGCATAACCTGTGCATGTGTATGTAATGAGTAAAACAAATCTTACGTTTAGAAGTTCTATAAAGAAAATGATAATGTTTCACCAAAACAAAGTAAATAAATGATCAAGAAAAGTTAGTACACTTTTGAGTAGAATGATGAATAAGGGGCAAAGTACCTTATCAGATGTTTAAATTGCATTTAAATATAATGTGACTTAAACAGATAATACTAAGCCACATTTAGAATTTAGTATATTTAGCTATTTAAATATAAGACAGAAACATGTCTAAATATATATGAGTTAGACACATGGAAAAGATGGTAAATTAGGAAAGTGAAAGTAGATTCTTCATAAATATTGTTGGACTTCTCTATTTTGACCTTTATATTTCAAAATCCAAATGAGCTGAGACATGAATAGATGTTTCACATGAGAGATAAACTACATTTATAAAAAAGTATAGTTATATATTCTCATTAGTTATCAAAATTTATAAATTACATTAATGACACCATTTATCACCTATCAACTTAGTTAAATTAAACACACACATGTAATACTATACATGCATGAGTGAGTGTGTGTGTGTGTGTGTGTGTGTTAAATGCTGGTAAAAATCTGGGCAATTAAATATTATTACACACTCAATGACCATGTATATTTATCAATCTATTTGAAAAGCAGTTTATATGTCAAGGCTCATTTTAAAAATACCTCTTTTACCTAATATTATAGAGAACAGGCTAATTTTTATGAACACTGCATGCAGTGTTATTTTTCCATATGCATCACATATTAGAAAATACTTTCTAAAAACTTTTTACTTACTGATAGTAACAAACTGCCTAGTTCAGTGCTATATCCTCACTGCCTACTGCCTGGAACATTACAAGAGCTTAGTAAATGTTTTTGAATGAATGGAGTAAGTGACTCAGTCCTTTCAATAAAATATTACACAGATATTTAGGATAATAATTGAAAAACTTAAATAACAACACAAATATATATTGTAGTAAGCAAGCCAAATATAAACTTTTATGTAGCTTTTATGTATATTATGGTTAAACTAAGTTAAAATATAATACATAAAACAATAATAGAAGAAATGATATTGATAAGCCCAACAGTGAAAGGACAATGGCAAGTTATTAATCAGGAAAGACTGGGGAAGTCACAACTGAAATGGGCCTCAGTTTCCTCATCTGTTTGATGTGTATGATGTTATACTATGTAAAATCACATAGGGAGAGGTGAGTGAAAAAATATATATGAAGACCATTTTACAGATCATGAACACCTTCACAAGTATTTAGTAGAATTTTCGTTATTCACAGTGAGTTATGACCACCACTGATTACTGGTATTTATATGCTGTGAATGATTGGCTATTTCCTTTTTGGCTTAATGCTTTCCCTGGAAAAATATGAGCAAATATTTGTAAGAAATAGATAGATAGATAGATAGACTTATTTTTTAGTTTAGCATCTTCTATTTTGCTCTTTGGGAGAAGGCAATGGCAACCCACTCCAGTACTCTTGCCTGGAGAATCCCAGGGATGGCAGAGCCTGGTGGGCTGCCGTCTATGGGGTCGCACAGAGTCGGACACGACTGAAGCGACTTAGCAGCAGCATTTTGCTCTTTAAAGAAATTCATTATAAATTAGGCATGGCTGTATATAACAATGCATTTCAAATCTGGGTCAAAATTTAATCATAACCTTGCTCCAAGTTGACTTAGAGCAAATTGTTTTAAGGAGCACCTTACAGGTACTCGAACAGCCTTGTGTCTCATAATCTGCATGTCACTAAATCCTCATCTCCAGTATTATTTTAAGGGCCATTTTTGACAATAAAATATCTTGAGCATAGCTATGGTGGGTAGGATTCTACCTTTTTAACTCCTCAATTATTCCATAAGCAATATTTTCAAACACTGGTTGAGCTTCTCCCATTTATTTCTGGTCACTATGTATTGAATATCATTAAGCTGGCTTAATATATTTTATATTCATTTTTATATTTATTACTTTAAATGGTGATAGTCCATGGAATTAATATTAATTGAACAGTTACTATGTGCTAAACACTTTTATAAACAATAAGGATAAGGTGTGAACCAAACTTTATCCAAAAAATAGTTTCAAATAATTACAAATCTACATCTGAATAGATTTAATATTATTAAAAATCTAATATATTATATTATAAATTAGCTACTATTATAATTAGCCATTATTATTATAAATCTAGCCATTTAAAATATGAAACTATAAAATTAAAGAAGCCTTTTGATCTTCTATTTAAATTTATAAATACAGACAGAAATACCAATAAGTTGTTCAACGGATGGATTACTCCCCAAATTATTACAGTTTTCACTCAACATTTGATGTTCTACACTACGGAGTTTATTGTTTATTACAGCATAAAATTCATCTTCGGCTCCAGAGGGCAGAGTAAAGCTGTATCCTCATCTACTGCCATAGTATCTGGTATAGAACATGGCACATTGGTGTGTGCTCAATAACATTACTTTGAAAAATAGATCAGTTGTCATTTATTCAGCCCTCTTACCTATTCTAAATGTTGCAAATATGAAATTTAAAGACAAATTTCAAACAAAAGACCAATGATTTGATCAATTCAAAAGCACAGACGTAACACTTGAGAGAGTAACTCCTGGATATAAGCAGAACACCAGTAGTTTCTTACATAGTAGGTCTATTTTGTGGTACCATAGTTACACCGTATCACTTTTTGTCTGAATCTGAACAGTATAGTCAATTCAAGAACCTGGATTGCAATTGGAATATATAGGGAAGTAATCTGCCAAATAGATCAGATACTTTTAGGTCAGATGAAAGCTTCCTTAAAATATGTGGATTCTCCTCAGTTAAAATTTCCAATCTGTAGTAGACATACCAAGATGCCTTATAAAGATATGACTGTATGTATATAATTATCTACATTAACATTCTTTCTTAGGACATATGTGGATAAACACTCTTTTAGAAATCAGTTGCATTAAACAGATTTTTTTTACATTTCTTATAATATAATGATAGATCAGCCCACAATCTTGAGAAGGATTAATTATGAAAAGGAAAAACACCCTGCAAATAACTGACTAGCTCAGTTCATCCTATATTGAACTGTTCTCCACACTAATAAGATGGAGTAGAAATACCTTTGCCATTTTATTTCCTCAGAATAGTGCTTCTGTGTTCAAGGGGATTTAGATGAAGAGAAGCTCTTGGAATTACAAAGTCTTCAGGACAATGCTAGCATTCTATATTTTTGCCACCACCACGGAGCTTAGGCTTTTGGTTTACAGAAACATCACTCACAGATGTTATGCAATAAATATCCTTTGTATATCATATGCTATCACCAGGAACACTTAATTCTATGCCTTAAGATGTTGTCCTTACTAGAATTTGCTCTTTAACAAGATATATAGTCTCTGTGTCATAACACTAAATAGAAAAACAAGGTAAGTAATTTGAATTAGCATAACTTTGGATTCTCAATTCTGGCTCACCCAAGGAGATAAGATGATGGCCATCTTAAATCATTTGACATTAACATCACATACACTTTGTCTAGGAATTCTAATTATAGGTATATATCTGAAGGAACTCCTAGCACATGGACAGGAAGGCATGTCCAAGAATACTGATAGCATCACTATTTTTTACCAGCAAAAACATAAAGCTCCAAAAGTCCATTGACAGGAGAAGAAATAAACTATGGTTTATTTGCACAGTGGGATATTATACAGTAGTAAAATTGAATGACCTACAACTGTATGCAAAAACATGGATGAATCTTAGGAATTTAATGTGGAATAAAAAAGAGCATATTTCTGCAGAATTCATTTAGTGTGATACCATACTTAATAAAGCTCAAAAGCAAGTAAAGCTTAACAGTACATTCTTTAGACACATGTATGTATGCAATAAAAATATAAAGGATAAAAATGATGGAATGATAAATCAAAATTTCATAGGAATCATTCTGTGGGGGGGAACAAGGACCTAATGAGAGGAAGAAGATAAAAGAGGGTGAGAGTTATTAACAATGAACTAAGATCTAATTTTGATTGTTGGTTGTGATTAGTCAGTATATCATGCTTTATTTTGTATATATATTCCAAAATATATATTAAAAAGGAAAAGAAATATTATTTTTATATATTCTCAGATTTGACTAAATCCTATAAATGATCCAGTTAAATATTATTGTCTAACATTTTAAGTAAAGTAGTCTTC
The DNA here is from genome assembly GCF_054371585.1 of Giraffa tippelskirchi. Classification (NCBI taxonomy): domain Eukaryota; kingdom Metazoa; phylum Chordata; class Mammalia; order Artiodactyla; family Giraffidae; genus Giraffa; species Giraffa tippelskirchi. The sequence continues at coordinate 84,613,060 of NC_137285.1, read as the reverse complement.
TCTTTCACTTATTCATTTATTTACTCTCCTCCTACTGAAGAAATAGAACAACTGTGCTAGTTACTAGGAATTCAGAGATAAAAAGATGGTCAGTATCCTTGAAGAACTTACAATCTGATGGACGAATTTTATCATGATTGCTCTTCTCCATGAATAGGAAGGAAAAGTAAAATATTATATTAAAAGTTCCTAGCATATCGTAAGCGCTTGAAACTCTTAACTCTAATTCTTATTATTACTATTATTATTGTTACTTGAGCTGAGAAAAATAGCCTTGAGGACAGGCACTGGGCACTTAATATTATTCAAGAGGTGTAATTTCTTTCTTACTAACCTGATATGTACACAATAATGGACATTTTTGTTTCATATGGCGCCTCTGAGTAAACAACTTGAAAGGTAAGAGAACAAAGCAAACCAAATACTATTTAATCTAAGCTCTACACCACACTGACTGTTCTTTTAATATTTACTCTCTTTATAAATGTTTGCCATTCACTCTAGTTTAATAATTCTAAGAATGCAATATCCTCACAGAGTTGTACTTATCTTTAGAAAGTCAAAGATAGGAATAGTTTATGGGCCAAATAGGAGAACTAAAAAGCAACATATGAAAATTTTACTCTGGTTAATGGGTCAAATGACTTCAAAAACCAAAAGCCCATATCTTAAGAAGCACTTGGATAAATTTAAATGCCTTGTCACGTGTAGTGACTCATATATACATCAACTGATGATGCTTTAGTCTGGGATTAAAATCAGAAGTAAATACAACCTATTAAATAAGAATATTAAAATGAAAAAGAAATTAAATGTATCAGACAAAGTTACACATTTTTGCACAGCAGAGTAATCACTATTATTGTACAGGCAAATTTGGAAGTAACTTATGGGACCTTCATTCATGTCCAAAATTATTTTATTTGTGTCTCAGTGGACAATACACAAAACCATAATAAACCAAGGGCTTAGATGCTAGCTGTGCTACACAAGCCGCATAGGTTTCAAATCAAATCCTCAACCAAGTAACTTTCACCACAGGAAATTCCAAAAATATCTCCACCAAATGGGTAATTAGAAAAGAGAAATAAACACAGTCCTTGGCAAAGTTTTTCCCCATAAACAGAGCTCTGTAGGCACATTCCACACCAGGCCATCTACTGTTTCATGATGGTGAGTTAATACTTGAAACAAGTGACTAAATCCATTACAGAGAGCAAATCATTATTCAAGGCTCCTTCACAAAGTAAAATTCTAATCCAACTATGTGTCCTCTAGCCTCTTTTTCACTGGAGTCAAGGTAAGGGAGGGCTCTTATTGAGTCACTCCTATCTTTTGGCTTTACCTTTCACAAAGAGCCAAAACAAAAGTGAAATAATCCCTCTAGTGGCCAAGTACGTCAACAGCAAAGCACAGGCCAAGGTGGTCAGGCTAAAGTTGCCTGATTCTGATTTGGAAAAGAAAGCTCTCAGAACTGTAAGGCGAACAATTTAGGAGATTCATGCTAGTAATTGTATGTAGCTGCCAGATAAAATACAGATGTCCAGTTAAATCTGAAGCATTGAATTTTTAGGAGATAAGTATGATCCATAAGTATTTGGGGTATACTTAATACTAAAATATAATTTATTTGGGTGATATTGAAATATAACTAAGCATCCTGTATTTTATGTACCAATCTGGAAACCCTACTAGTAATGGATTCCAGTGATTACAGTCTAACAGGGCACAAAATAGAAATATTGTGATCACCACACAGTGAATGACAACACACTCAATGAAAAATGGTACAAAATATAGCATGCAATGAATATGTCTACCCAGACATAACCAAAATTCATGGGATATTAAAATTAATTCAGTTAGAAAACATACTAAAATTTTGAAGGTTATAGCATACGCTTGCATACTGAAATGTCTCATCATTTCTATTGCAAACAGAGTCAGATGACTTTTCTGTTTTTCTGCTTAAAAATTTTATTTTGCAAAATTAACAGAGAAATACATGTGCATTATTTTTTAAAGCTAGAAAATAGAAACATGGAGAATACCCATATTCCCACCACCTTGGAGAAGATAACACAGCTAACTTTTCAACATATAGCTATAAGCAAATGCAATTAATCACTTTCTTTTTCATTAATGTACTCATTCTTTTATGCTCTATGCCAGATACTTGTTTAAAAAAACATTGGGAATAGGGCAGTGAACAAAAGACTACGTCCATGGAGCCTGCCTTTCAGTGGAAGGAGACAGAACAAATAAAAATATATCAGAGTCAGTGAATCAGAGAAAAATAAAGCTAAGAAAAGGAGACAGTGTTGGAAGACAAGATGAGAAACGGTATTGCTTTGGGTAATGAAGGAAGACTGACCTCAGAAGGTTTGAACAGAGAACTGCAAAATGCAAGGGAGCAGACATGTAGGTGAAAAGGTGAGTATTAGGGTCCTCAGACTAAATTCTGACTGCAGTCCAGAGGCAGGAGGAAGTCAGCATGGTCAAAGCCAAGTGACCGAAGGAACAAGTGGTGGAAATGAAGTCACAAAGTGAGTGTTGGAAACAGTCCTTGAAATCACAGGACTTTACACGTAGAGAAATAAGCTATTGAATGATTTCAAAGTCTTCTGAGAATCCTGACACTCTCCCATTCAATAGAATCTCTCCTGGTTCTGTGTGAGGGATGGTCTGCAGACAGGAGAGACGCAGGCAGAACTGTCAGGAGGCATTGCTACCACTCAGACAGGGATGACAGGGACCAGGATCAGGTGGAGGTTGGCTGGAGGAGAAGAGGTTGGATGCGAATATACTTTGAAGATAGAGTTAACAGGAAAGGAAAAGAGAGAATCTTTGCCCTTAAAAGTCTTTCTCTAAGAGATAACTGGCACTTATTCAATATTCATATACCAAAATATACATACACTGAGCTAAACTCTTTCCATGTCTGATATCACTAATCTTCTCAACAGCCCCATGAGAAAACCTAAGCTAAGAGAAGTTAAGGTGTTTGCTCAGGGTCATCGGATAAGTATAGCAGTAGTCGCATTTGGCTGCAACCAAACAATGAACCAACCATGCTCTATAGGTATATACAAAGGCAGATAAGCTGTAGGTTCTAACTTCACACAGCTTGGGAAAGTTTCAGATTACCATATGAGACACAGCTAAATTATCATCGTAGGCAGTGTGTGATTGAGAGCCGGATGAGTGGTCTGCACTGAAGTGCCATGTGAGCCCAAAAGAGTAGGAAAAGGGTGTGATGTAAAGTGCTTGGAGGAGGAGCCGTGGGGGAGGATGTACAAGTCGAGCCTGGAAGAAAGAGAGTGTTTGGACCAGGTGGAGAAGAGAAGGAGGATAAAAAGCAACAACAAAAATGGATCTTATTTAGAAATGAGCACCCACTCCAGTATTCTGGCCTAGAGAATTCCATGGACAGAGAAGCCTGGCAGGCTCCAGCCCATGGGCTCCCAAAGAGTCGGACACAACTGAGTGACTTCCCCTCACAGCTTGTGACATTTCTAGGACAGAGATGACCTAACTGACCTTGGCCAAAACTGCGGGAAATCGAAGCAGTACCCACCCTATTGAAAACCTTTTTGCCATCTTAACCAGATTGTCTGATGAGCTCTTTTAAGCAGAACTGAAATATATACTGGTATTGAGAAAGAGAATAGATAGAGCCAGAGAAACAAAACACCCTTTGCTTTTTCTTATCCAAGTACATAGCATTTGACAGCCACTTCTCCCCATTGGAATTTATTGTTTTGGTTATTGACAGGTCGTAGATGATGCCACAGTAATGGTAGTCATGTGTCAAAATCTACACACTAGAGCTCAGAGGTATAACAAAAGTGAAGTGTTTTAATCTGTCTGCGAAAGCACTAAGCTTCCTGCCAAGCACCATTCTGGCATATGGCTGAGGGTGGGATGGGGGCAGAACACTAAAATGACAATTAGAGGTGAATCATTCTTTTCTAGTCCAAAATGGTCTTTCGTAATATAAAAGTTCCGTTCAGGAAAATATTCAGCTAATTCAAAGTTCAAACTATACATCAGGGCTACCGCTCCTCTGTCAAACAGACTGCCTTCCTCCTTCACGAGACAGTTTCTGGGAATGGAGTAAGTCTCGTGAACACCCAGGGCGTTGGAGCAGTGGGAGCACCAATCCGGCTCTGGTTGAGTTCCAGACGGAGAGGCGGTATAGATAACATTCCCCAGCAACTTCATCTTGCCAGGTCTATCTGTAGCTTCTGTCCTCACTACATCTGCTTCTGGAATGTTCAGCTTATGTAACTTGTGGTCTATCCCTCCAGCACATGAGGTGGGTTTTGCCCCTCACCCCAAGCCTCCCATCTCAGTTCCTCAGCCCTCTGGGTCTCTTCTGCTTTCTCCGTCTAGTCTCTACCTCGGCTGTCACACTGCAGCGTCTGTTAGGTGGCTAACACAGTCCTCGCCATGACAATGTCATTGGTTCTCCACAAGAACATGTGGGAAATTCTGAATCTCTCTTCCTGCTATCCAGATAAGACAGTTTTTAAGAGAGAGAAGAGATCACCAGCACTGTCTACTCAAACATGCACAATTATCATTATAATTTCCAACATGTGGGCTCTCCATGTTGGCCCTGGGGCTCCCTGTGAAATGGTCTGCTACCTGAGAACCTAATAGGAAATGAGGGTTCAACCTCTCTCTGCTTTCACACCCCCTTCTCAATCTTTCTGAGATTTCTCTCATTCTTTAATAACCACCTCCAGAGTCTTACTTTAAACAGCCTTAGTGTGGGATAGTTCATATGCTCTAAAACTTACACATTTTAGGTTTATAAATCAATGCATTTTATGAAATTTATACAGTTATACAACCATCACCATAATGCAGTTTTAGAACACTTTCATCATCCTCAAATGTTCCCTGCCACCTATATGTAGCAAATCCCTTACATGTAGCCAATCTTCCTGCCCACCCAGGTTCTAGCAGCCCCTGGTCTGCTTTCAGATCTAGGAGAAAATAATTCCACTTCTAGTATGTTGCCTTGGGTAATTAAGGTCAGCTTTCCACCTAGCAGAATTAAAAATCAACATTATATACATAATGTATGGCAATTTATATGAAAATTACCAGGTAGAAATCTAAGCAGACATGGGAACCCAGTAAGGTAAGAACAATTTGCAAAACCGCTTTTACCTTGAGAGCATTTGTTCACATAAAGAGATAGCTATGAACAGAACAGGGGTTCAGTAGCTTTTCAGACTGATGACAACTAAAGCAAAAGTCAGTGCCTCCCTAAGGAGGCATCCTGAGACACCACCACCCACACTTTAAATTGGGACCCTCAGGGGAACAGTAAACTGGAAGTAAGCTAACATTTTTCTGGATTTGCAACCCAACCATAACAAGGAAGCTTAACTGTTGAGCTTGGAAAACCACACTTTAAAAATCAACATATGAGGAAGAAAGACAAAAAACAGGAAGAACAAGATAATCGAAACATTCAGAAATACTTTATCTATTGGAATTATCATGCATACTATGAAAAGTATGCTGAGTATGCTAAAAATCTTTTAATCTTGAAAATATTTCAAAGGAACTGGAAACTATACATAAGTAATAAGACAATTTTTTAAATTATTTTGTTTTAACTGGAGGCTAATTGCTTTACAATATTGTGGTGATTTTTGACATACATTGACATCAAACAGATTGGCTAGTTTTCTATGATTATAGTTTCAGTGTGTCTGCCCTCTGATGCCCTCTCACAACACATACCATCTTACTTAGGTTTCTCTTACCTTGGATGTGGGGTATCTCTTCATGGCTGCTTCAGCAAAGTACATCCGCCACTCCTTAGCTTGGACAAAGAGTATCTACTCAGGATGGCCCTTCCTGACCTTGAATGTGGAGGAACTCCTCTCAGCCCTCCTGTGCCCACGCAGCTGCCACTGCTTGGACCTGGGGTAACTCCTCTCGGCCGGCCCCGGCCTCGGGCATGGGCTAGCTCCTGTTGGCCACGCTTCTGCCAGTCCGTTGCAGCCACCATGCTTCTGCGTGGTCCGTCACAGCTGCCACGCTTCTGCACAGTCCGTCGCAATCTGATCACACGGACCACAGCCTTGTCTATCTCAATGAAATTAAGTCATGCCGTGTGGGGCCACCCAAGACTGATGGGTCATGGTGGAGAGGTCTGACAGAATGTGGTCCACTGGAGAAGGGCATGGCAAACCACTGCAGTATTCTTGCCTTGAGAACCCCATGAACAGTATGAAAAGGCAAAAAGATAGGACACTGAAAGATGAACTCCCCAGGTCGGTAGGTGCCCAATACGCTATTGGAGATCAGTGGAAAAATAATTCCAGAAAGAATGATGGGATGGAGCCAAAGCAAAAACAATACCCAGCTGTGGATGTGACTGGTGATAGAAGCAAAGACCAATGCTGTAAAGAGTAATATCGCATAGGAACGTGAAATGTTAGGTCCATGAATCAAGGCAAATTGGAAGTGCTCAAACAGGAGATGACAAGAGTGAACCTCGACAATCTAGGAATCAGCGAACTAAGATGGACTGGAATGGGTGAATTTAACTCAGATGACCATTATATCTACTACTGTGGGCAGGAATCCCTTAGAAGAAATGGAGTAGATATCATGGTCAACAAAAGAGTCCAAAATGCAGCAGTTGGCTGCAATCTCAAAAACGGCAGAAAGACCTCTGTTTGTTTCCAAAGCAAACCATTCAATACCACGGTAATCCAAGTCTATGCCCCGACCAGTAATGCTGAAGAAGCTTAACTTGAAAAATTCTATGAAGACCTACAAGACCTTTTAGAACTAACACCCAAAAAAGATGTCCTTTACATTATAGGGGAGTGGAATGCAAAAGTAGGAAGTCAGGAAACACCTGGCATAACAGGCAAATTTGGCCTTGGAGTACAGAATGAAGCAGGGCAAAGGCTAATAGAGTTCTGCCAAGAGAACACTCTGGTCATAGCAAACACCCTCTTCAACAACACAAGAGAAGACTCTCCATATGGACATCACCAGATGGTCAACACCGAAATCAGATTGATTATATTCTTTGCAGCCAAAGATAGAGAAGCTCTATACAGTCAGCAAAAACAAGACCGGGAGCAACCTGTGGCTCAGATCATGAACTCCTTATTGCCAAATTCAGACTTAAATTGAAGAAAGTAGGGAAAACCACTAGCCCATTCAGGTATGACCTATATCAAATCCCTTATGATTATACAGTGGAAGTGAGAAATAGATGTAAGGGACTAGATCTGATAGACAGAGTGCCTGATAAACCATGGACAGAGGTTCGTGACATTGTACAGGAAACAGGAATCAAGACCATCCCCATGTAAAAGAAATGCAAAAAAGCAAAATGGCTGTCAGAAGAGGCCTTACAAATAGCTGGGAAAAGAAGAGAAGTGAAAAGCAAAGGAGAAAAGGAAAGATATTCCCATCTGAATGCAGAGTTCCAAAGAATAGCAAGGAGAGAAAAGAATGCCTTCCTCAGCGATCAATGCAAAGAAATAGAGGAAAACAACAGATTGAGAAAGACTAGAGATCTCTTCTAGAAACTTACAGATACCAAGGGAACATTTCATGCAAAGATGGGCTCGATAAAGGACAGAAATGGTATGGACCTAACAGAAGCAAAAGATATTAAGAAGAGGTGGCAAGAATACACAGAAGAACTGTACAAAAAAAGATCTTCACGACCCAGATAATAATGATGGTGTGATCACTCACCTAGAGCCAGACATCCTGGAATGTGAAGTCAAGTGGGCCTTAGAAAGCATCACTACAAACAAAGCTAATGGAGGTGATGGAATTCCAGTTGAGCTATTTCAAATCCTCAAAGATGATGCTGTGAAAGTGCTGAACTCAATATGCCAGCAAATTTGGAAAACTCAGCAGTGGCCACAGGACTGGAAAAGGTCAGTTTGCATTCCAATCCCAAAGAAAGGCAATGCCAAAGAATGTTCAAACTACCGCACAATTGCACTCATCTCACACATTAGTAAAGTAATGCTCAAAATTCTCCAAGCCAGGCTTCAGCAATACCTGAACCATGAAATTCCAGATGTTCAAGCTGGTTTTAGAAAAGGCATAGGAACCATAGATCAAATTGCCAACATCCGCTGGATCATCGAAAAAGCAAGAGAGTTCCAGAAAAACATCTATTTCTGCTTCATTGACTATGCTAAAGCCTTTGACTGTGCAGATCACAGTAAAGTGTGGAAAATTCTGAAAGAGATGGGAATACCAGACCATCTGACCTGTCTCTTGAGAAACCTGTATGCAGGTCAGGAAGCAACAGTTAGAACTGGACATGGAACAACAGACTGGTTCCCAATAGGAAAAGGAGTACGTCTAGGCTGTATATTGTCACTCTGCTTATTTAACTTATATGCAGAGTACATCATGAGAAACACTGGGCTGGAAGAAACACAAGCTAGAATCAAGATTGCCAGGAGAAATATCAATAACCTCAGATATGCAGATAACACCACCCTTATGGCAGAAAGCAAAGAAGAGCTAGAGAGCCTCTTGATGAAGGTGAAAGAGGAGAGTGAAAAAGTTGGTTTAAAGCTCTACATTCAGAAACCTAAGATCATGGCATCTGGTCCCATCACTTCGTGGGAAATAGATGGGGAAACAGTGCAAACATTGTCAGACTTTATTTTTGGGGGCTCCAAAATCACTGCTGATGGTGATTGTGAAATTAAAAGACATTTACTCCTTGGAAGGAAAGTTATGACCAACCTAGATAGCATATTAAAAAGCAGAGACATTACTTTGCCAACAAAGGTCCGTCTAGTCAAGGCTATGGTTTTTCCAGTAGTCATGTATGGATGTGAGAGTTGGACGGTGAAGAAAGCTGAGCGCCGAAGAATTGATGCTTTTGAACTGTGGTGTTGGAGAAGTCTCTTGAGAGTCCCTTGGACTGCAAGAAGATCCAGCCAGTCCATTCTAAAGGAGATCAGTCCTGGGTGTACATTGGAAGGACTGATGTTGAAGGTGAAACTCCAATACTTTGCCCACCTCATGCGAAGAGCTGACTCATTGGAAAAGACTCTAATGCTGGGAAGGATTGGAGGCAGGAGGAGAAGGGGACAACAGAGGATGAGATGGTTGGATGGCATTACCGACTCGATGGACATGGGTTTGGGTAAACTCCGGGAGTTGGTGATAGACAGGGAGGCCTGGTGTGATGGGATTCATGGGGTCGCAAAGAATCGGACACGACTGAGCAACTGAACTGAACTGAACTGAACTGACATCAATCAGCCACAGGTACACATGTGTCCCTCATTGTGAACCCCCCTCACACCTCCCTGCCTATCCCATCCCTCTGGGTTGTCCCAGTGCACCGGCTGTGAGTGCCCTGTTTCATGCATAGAACTTGGACTAGACATGTATTTCATATATGATAATATACATGTGTCAACGCTATTCTCTCAAATCATCCCACCCTCACCTTCTCCCATTGAGTCCAAAAGTCTGATCTTTATATCTGTGTCTCTTATGCTACCTTGCAAAAGAAGGTCATTGTTATCATCTTACTAAATTCCATATATATGCATTAATGTATTGTATCAGTGTTTTTCTTTCTGACTTACTTCACTCTGTATAATAGGCTCTGGTTTCAACTACCTCATAAGAACTGATACAAATGCATTCTTTTAATAGCTGAGTAACATTCCATTGTGTACCACAGTTTTCTTATCCATTCATCTGCTGATGGACATCTAGGTTTCTTGCATGTCCTGGCTATTATAAGCAGTGTTGCGATGAACACTGGGGTACACATGTCTCTTTCAGTTCTGGTTTCCTCGGTGTGTATACCCAGCAGTGGGATTGCTGGGTCATGTGGCAGTTGTATTTCCAGTTTTTTAAAGAATCTCCACACTGTTCTCCATAGTGGCTGTACTAGTTTGCATTCCCACCAACAGTGTAAGAGGGTTCCCTTCTCTCCATACCCTCTCCAGCATTTATTATTTGTAGACATTTTGATAGTAGCCATTCTGACACATGTGAGATGGTACCTCACTGTGGTTTTGATATGCATGTCTCTGATAATGAATGATGTTGAGCATCTTTTCATGTGTTTGTTAGCCATCTGTATGTCTTCTTTGGAGAAATGTCTGTTTAGTTCTTTGGCCCAGTTTTTGATTGGGTCATTTTTCTGGAATTGAGCTGCTTGTATATTTTTGAGATTAATTATTTGCCAGTTGCTTGGTTTACTATTATTTTCTCCCATTCTGAAGGTTGTCTTTTCACCTTGCTTATAGTTTCCTTCATTGTGGGAAAGTTTTTAAGTTTAATTAAGTCCCATTTGTTTATTTTTACTTTTATTTCCATTACTCTGGGAGGTAGGTTGTGGAGGATCTTGCTGTGATTTATGTCAGAGAATGTTTTGCCTATGTTTTCCTCTGAGGATTTTATAGTTTCTGGTCTTACGTTTAGATCTTTAATCCACTTTGAGATTATTTTTATGTGTGGTGTTAGAAACTGTGCTTCAGTTCACTTCAGTTCAGTCACTCAGTCGTGTCCAACTCTTTGCAACCCCATGGACTGCAGCACACCAGGCCTCCCTGTCCATCACAAACTCCCAGAGTTTACTCAGACTCGTGTCCATTGAGTCAATGATGCCATCCAACCATCTCATCCTCTGTTGTCCCCTTCTCATCCTGCCTTCAATCTTTCCCAGCATCAAGGTCTTTTCAAATGAGTCAGTTCTTTCCATCAGGTGGCCAAACTATTGGAGTTTCAGCTTTAGCATCAGTCCTTCCAATGAGTATTCAGGACTGATTTCCTTTAGGATTTACTGGTTTGATCTCCTTGCAGTCCAAGGGACTCTCAAGAGTCTTCTCCAACACCACAGTTCAAAAACATCAATTCTTCTGCTCTCAGCTTTCTTTATAGTCCAACTCTCATATCCTTACATGACTACCGGAAACTGTTCTAGATTCATTCTTTAACAAGTGGTTGACCAGTTTTCCCAGCACCATGTTAAAGAGATTGTCTTTTCTCCATTGTATATTCTTGTCTCCTTTGTCAAAGATAAGGTGTCCATAGATGCGTAGATTTATCTCTGGGCTTTCTACTTTGTTCCATTGACCTATATTTCTGTCTTTGTGCCATTAACATAATGTCTTGATGACTGTAGCTTTGTAGTATAGTCTGAAGTCAGGCAGATTGATTCCTCCAGTTCCATTCTTCTTTCTCAAGATTGCTTTGGCTATTTGAAGCTTCTTATATTTCCATACAAATTGTGAAATTATTTGTTCTAGTTCTCTGAAAAATATTAGTAGCTTGATAGGGATTGCATTGAATCTATAGATTGTTTTGGGTAGTATACTCATTTTCACTATATTGATTCTTCCAATCCATGAACATGGTATATTTCACCACCTATTTGTGGAATCTTTGATATCTTTCATCAGTGTTTTATAGTTTTCTATATATATGTCCTTCGTTTGTTTCTTTCTTTTTTTCTTTAAATTTTACTTTTTGGCCACAAGGCATATGGGATCTTCCCTGACCAGGGATTGAACTCATGTCCCCTGTGTTGAAAGCACAGAGTCTTAACCACTGGACCACCAAGGAAGTCCTGGTCATTTGCTTCTTTCAGTAGATTTGTTCCTAAGTATTTTATTCTTTTTGTCACAATGGTGAATGAGACTATTTCCTTAATTTGTCTTTCTGTTTTCTCATGGTTAGTGTATAGGAATGCAAGGGATTTCTGTGTATTAATTTTATATCCTGCTATTTTATAATATTCATTGATTAGCTCTAGTAATTTTCTGGTGGTGTCTTTAGGGTTTTCTATGTAAAGGATCATGTCATCTGCAAACAGTGAGAATTTTACTTCTTCTTTTCCAATCTGGATTCCTTTCATTACTTTTTCTCCTCTGATTGCTCTGGATAAGACTTCCAAAACTATGTTGAATATTAATGGTGAGAGTGGCCACCCTTTTCTTGTTCCTAATTTTAGAAGAAATGCTTCCAAATTTTTCGCCATTAAGGATAATGTTTTCTGTGAGTTTGTTGTATATGGTTTTTATTATGTGAGGTATGTTCCTTCTATGCCTGCTTTCTGGAGAGTTTTTATCATAAATGGGTGTTGAATTTTATTAAAGGCTTTTTCTGTATTTATTGAGAAAATCATACAGTTTTTATCTTTCAATTTTCTAATGTGGTATATCACATTCGTTAATTTGCGAATTTAGAAGAACACTTGCATCCCTGGGATAAAGCCCACTTGGTCATGATGCATGATCTTTTTAATATGTTGTTGGATTCTGTTTGCTAGAATTTTGTTGAGGATATTTGCATCTATGTTCATCAGTGATATTGGCCTGTGGTTTGTTTTTTTGTTTTTTTTTTTTTTTGAGGATCTTTGTCTGGTTTTGGTGTTAGGGTGATGGTAGCCTCATAGAAAGAGTTTGGGGGTTTACCTTCCTATGCAATTTTCTGGAAGAGTTTGAGTAGGATAGGAGTTAGTTCTTTAAATTTTTGGTAGAATTCACCTATGAAGCCATCTAGTCCTGGGCTTTTGTTTATTAGAAGATTTTTGATTACAGTTTTGACTTCTGTGCTTGTGATAGGTCTGTTAAGATTTTCTATTTATTCCTGGTTCAGTTTTGGAAGGTTATACTTTTCTAAGAACTCGTCCATTTCTTCCAAGTTGTCCATTTTATTGGCATAAAGTTGCTGATAGTAGTCTCTTACGAGCCTTTGTATTTCTGTGTTGTCTGCTGTGATTTATCCATTTTCCTTTCTAATTTTGTTGATTTAATTCTTCTCCGTGTTTTTCTTGATGAGTCTGGCTAATGGTTTGTCTATTTTATTTATCTTTTCAAAGAACCAGCTTTTAGTTTTGCTGATTTTTGCTGTAGTCCCTGTTGTTTCTTTTTCATTTATTTCTGCTCTAATTTTTATGGTTTCTTTCCTTCCACCAACCCTGGGGTTCTTTATTTCTTCTTTTTCTAGTTGCTTTAGGTGTAAAGTTAGGTTAGTTGTTTGATGTTTCTCTTGTTTCCTGAGGTAAGCTTGTATTGCTATGAACCTTCCTCTTAGCACTGCTTTTACTGAATCCCATGGGTTTTTGGTTGTGGAGTTTTCATTTTCATTTGTTTCTATGCATATTTTGATTTCCTTTTTGATTTCTTCCATGATTTGTTGGTTATTCAGAAGAGTGTTGTTTAGCCTCCTTGTTGTATTTTAACATTTGTTGTATTTTAATATTTTATTACCTGTAGTTGACATCTAATCTTACCACATTGTGATCAGAAAAGATGCTTGAAATGATTTCAACTTTGTTTATTTTACCAAGCCTAAATTTATGGCCAAAGATGTGATCTATCCTGGAGAATGTTCCGTGTGCACTTGAGAAAAAGGTGAAATTCACTGTTTTGGGGTGAATGGCCCTATAGATATCAATTAGGTCTAACTGGCCCATTGTATCATTCAAAGTTTCCTTGCTAATTTTCTGTGTGGTTGATCTATCCATAGGAGTGAGTGGGGTATTAAAGTCTCCCACTATTATTGTGTTACTGTTAATTTCCCCTTTCATACTTGTTAGCATTTGCCTTATGTACTGAGGTGCTCCTATGTTGGGTGCATATATATTTATAATTTTTATATCTTCTTCTTGGATTGATCCTTTGATCATTATGTGGTGTCCTTCTTTGTCTCTTTTCATGGTGTTTATTTCAAAGTCTATTTTATCTGATATGAGTATTGCTGCTCCTGCTTTCTCTTGGTTTCCATTTGCATGAAATGTCTTTTTGAGCCCTTCACTTTCAGTCTGTATGTGTCTCTTGGTTTGAGGTGGGCGTCTTGTAGACAGCATATATAGGAGTCTTGTTTTTGAATCCATTCAGCCAGTTTTTGTCTTTTGGTTGGGGCATTCAACCCATTTACATTTAATGTAATTATCGATAGGTATGATCCCATTGCTATTTATTTTGTTGTTTTGGGTTCGAGTTTATAAACCTTTTCCATGTTTCCAGTCTAGAGAAGATTCTTTGGCATTTGTTGAAGAGCTGGTTTGGTGGTACTGAATTCTCTCAGCTTTTGCTTGTCTGTAAAGCTTTTGATTTCTCCTTCACATCTGAATGAGATCTTTGCTGGGTATAGTAATCTTGGTTGTAGGTTTTTCTCTTTCATCACTTTAAGTATGTCCTGCTGCTCCCCTCTGGCCTAAAGAGTTTCTATTGAAAGATCAGCTGTTATCCTTACGGGGATCCCCTTGTGTGTTATTTGTTGCTTTTCTCCCTTGCTGCTTTTAATATTTTCTCTTTGTTTTTGACCTTCATTAGTTCTATTAATATGTGTCTTGTGGTGTTTCACCTTGGGTTTGTCCTGTTTAGGAGTCTCTGGGTTTCTTGGACTTGGGTGGCTATTTCCTTCCTCATTTTAGGGAAGTTTTCAACTATTATTTCCTCAAGTATTTCTCATGCCCTTTCTTTTTCTCTTCTTCTCTGGGACACCTATTATTCAAATCTTGGGGGATTTAACATTGTCCCAGGGGTCTCTGAGGTTGTCCTCATTTCTTTTAATTATTTTTTACTCTCTACTTCATTTATTTCCACCATTCTATCTTCCACCTCACTTATCCTCCTTCTACCTCAGTTATTCTACTTTTGGCTCCCTCCAGAGTGCTTTTGATTTCATTTGTTGCATTATTCATTATTGATTGACTCCTTTTACTTCCTCTGCTGCTGCTGCTAGGTCGCTTCAGTCGTGTCCGACTCTGTGCGACCACACAGATGGCAACCCACAGGCTCCGCCATCCCTGGGATTCTCCAGGCAAGAATACTCTAGGTCCCTGTTAAACATTCCTTGCATCTTCTCAATCCTTATCTCTAGTCTATTTATCTGTAACTCCGTTTTGATTTCAAGATTTTGGATCCTCTGTACTATCATTATTCTGAATTCTTTTTCAGGTAGACTCCCTATCTCCTACTCTTTTGCTTGGTTTGTTGGACATTTATCATGTTCCTTTACCTGCTGATTATTTCTCTGCCTTTTCATTTTCTTTAGATTCCTGTGTTTGGGGTGGCCTTTCTGTAGGCTGGAAGTTTGTGGTTCCTTTTTATTGTGGAGCCTGTGGGTGGGGTTGGGCTAGTGGCTTGTGAAGGTTTCTTGGTTGGGGGAGTTTGCATCTGTGTTCTGGTGGGTGGAGCTGGATCTCTTCTCTCTGTAGTGCAATGAAGTGTCCAGTAATGAGTTTTTGGGTGTCTGTGGGTTTGGCATGGCTTTGGGCAGCCTGTCTTTTAATGCTTAGGGCTGTGTTCCTGCTTTGGTGGAGAATTAGCATGGTATGTCTTGCTTTGGAACTTGTCAGCTCTCGAGTGGAGCTTGGTTTCAGTGTAGGTATGGAGGCTTCTGGTTGACCTCTTGTCTGTTAATGGTCCCTGGAATCAGGAGTTCTCTGACATTCTCTAGTTTTGGAGTTAAGCCTCCTGTCTCTGCCTTTCAGTCTTATTCTTACAGTAGCCTCCAGACTTCTCCATCCATACATCACAGATAATATAACATCTTGGTTAATGGTGAAACAATTCTCTACAGTCTGGAACACCCAGAGATATTCACAAAGTCACATACAGAAGAGAAGAGGGAGGAGGGAGATAGAGGTAACCAGGAGGAAAAGAGGGCGAGTCAAAAGGGAAGAGAGCAATTTAGCCAGGAATCAGTTCCCTAAGTGTTCTCTTCAGCCCGGAACACCCAGAGAGTTTCACAGAGTTAAGCAGAGAAGAGAAGAGGGAGGGAGGACATAGAGGTGACCTGGGGGGGGTGGAGAGAAAGTCAAAAGGAGAAAGAGCAATCAAACCAGTAATCACACCCCTAAGTAAAAAAGGGCACTGAGGATTAGAGTCTTAAAGGTACAAAATTGATAACAAATACTAGAAAGCAAAGATTAAAAATCTAGAGTAGAGGTTAGACTCTCAATTAAGCAATATTAAAAATACAAAATCCATCACAAAAATTAAAAAGTATATAATATGAAATTTGCTTTAAAAATAGTGTCTTTTTTTGGAAGGTGATAGTAGTTCATAAAAATGAAAATTAAGGAAATAATAAAGAACTTAAAAAATTAAAAAGTGATAATAGTAAAAATATATCTAGGAATTTCTTTGGAGCTGTTGTGGGCAATGTGGGGTCAGTTCAGTTTCAGATAGCTCCTTGTTCCACCGTGTACTTGTTCTCAAGGTCTATAGGCCCCCTCTAATGCTTAGTCAATGTTAACTACAGGGTTTTAATCCGTTGCACCTGTCACTTTCAGGGAAGTTCCTTCTTCTTTATTTATTTTGACTTCCTCTGTTTGCAAGTCTCTTCAGTGTCTAATTCCCACCCTGACACAAGAGGGCGAAGGTGGTCACTTATTTAGGCTCACTTGTTCAGTTGTGTTGTGGAGAGGGAGGTACACACAAACAAATATAGCTGGCTTGTGTCAGAGTGCTCGCAGAATATGAACCACACTGAGTTTGCCACAGCCCAAGGCGGTGTATGCTTCCCGGATCTATACTGCTCAGGCCCAGGGTGCTCTGCAGGGCACTGTCCCAAGCGGGTCCTGCATTTCATGCACTTCCCAGGTCTAAGCCACTCAGGTTAGTACTCCACAAGGGTACAGACTCGGTTGTACATGCGTTTTGTGCCCTTCCTAGGTCCCAGCAGCTCAGGCGACCAGGTGCTTGGTGAGCGCACTGGCCCAGGTGGACTGTGCTCCTTAATCACCTCCCTGGTCTGGGCCGCTCAGTTTCCCGGGTGTGCCACGAGAGCACCATCTCAGTTGTAGTGTGTATATCTCCTCTGGGGAGCTGATCTCAGGCTGCGACCCTCTTACATATGTCAACTGTCCAGGACCCCAGGAAAACGTGGTTAGCAACTGGGAGCCTGCTCACAGTTTGGTGGAAGATGCCGTCTCTGGGGCCGAGATTGGAGCAGCCCCTCGCCTTCTGGCTCTGTTGCCTGCCTGCCTCTCTGCCTCCAGCAAGGGGAAGGGGCTCGTACGCAGTCCACTAGCTCTCCTTTGGTGTTTGCTCAATCTTTTGTTCTGTGAACAGGCCAGGCTGTGTGTTAGAGCCCTTCTCAGGAAAGTTCTCTTTCTTTTTTTCTCTCTGGCAATCCCACAGTTTAGGTTGCTGTCTCACGTCAGCTCCCTCAGAGTGTCCTCAGGGCTTCCAGGCCTGGTCCTTACCCTCAGCACCCATTATGCAGCCCATGCCTCCCTGTCCAGCCCCTGCTCGCTGGTGGTGGACGCGAGACTCTGGGCTACTTTGCTGACAGTTGTGGTTAGGCACATATTCTGTGGAGGTTTTTGGGTTTGTTTTATTTATTTATTTATTTTTGTCTCCCAGTTCTGTTGCCCTCTGAGATTCAAAAGCTCCACACAGACCCACCTGTGAGAGGGTTTCCTAGTCTTTGGAAACTTCTCCTCCTTCACGACTCCCTCCCCAGGACGGGTCTCTGTCCGTAATTCTTTTGTTTCTCTTTTTGTCTTTTATATTTTGTCCTACCTCCTTTCAAAGAGAATGGGCTGCGTTTACGGGTACCTGGTGTCCTCCAGCAGCATTCAGAAGTTGTTTTGTGGAAGTTTCTCAGCATTCAAATAATCTTTTGATGAATTTGTGGGGGAGAAAGTGGTCTCCCTGTCCTATTCCTCTGCCATCTTCTAAGACAATTTTTTGAAAGAACAAATTAACTCTTCTAGAGCAGAAAACTGAAGTTTAAATCCCTACTCTGTATTTTATCAGTGGTTTTGACGACCTTTCACAAATTCTTATCCTTTCCTTCTCCCTATTCTTCTATCACTTACTCTCCCCCAACGTTACTAAAATACGCAATCTACAAACAAAATGGTCAAAGACATTGGTATCTCATCAATAAATTTGTCTCAATTCATCCTACCCTAGAGAGAATACAATTGCCATATATACACTACCATGTGTAAAACAGATAGCTAGTGGGAAGCTGCTGTATAGCACAGGGAACTCAGCTCAGTGCTCTGTGATGACCTAGAGGAATGGAATGGGAGAGGGTTGAGAAGGATGTTCAAGAGGGAGGGGATATATGTATACCTATAGTTGATTTGAAAAGACCCTGATGCTGGGAAAGATGAGGGCAGAAGGAGAAGGGGATGACAGAGGATGAGATGGTTGGATGGCATCATTGACTCAATGGACATGAGTTTGGGTAAACTCTGGGAGTTGGTGATGGACAGGGAGGCCTGGTGTGCTGCGATTCATGGGGTCGCAGAGAGTCGGACACGACTGAGCGACTGAACTGCACTGAACTGATAGTTGATTTACTTAGGATTCACTTAGTTGTATAACAGAAACTGAAACAGCATTGTAAAGCAATTATATTCCAGTAATAAAAATAAATACCATCTGTCTTACCCACATGAAAAAAAAGTTTTTGTCTGAACATAGCTTCTTATTCACTGGCTTATTAATGCACTCCCTAGAAATTTATACCCAAACTCTTTATTGGAAGCAAATAAAGTAATCTACCTCAAAATTAAAGCTCAACATTCAGAAAACTAAGATTATGGCATCTGATCCCATCACTTTATGGGAAAGATGGGGAAACAGTGGAAACAGTGTCAGACTTTATTTGGGGGGGCTCCAAAATCACTGCTGATGGTGATTGCAGCCATGAAATTAAAAGACGCTTACTCCTTGGAAGGAAGGTTATGACCAACCTAGATAGCATATTGAAAAGCAGAGACATTGCTTTGCCAACAAAGCTCCATCTAGTCAAGGCTACGGTTTTTCCAGTAGTCATGTATGGATGCGAGAGTTGGATGGTGAAGAAAGCTGAGCGCCGAAGAATTGATGCTTTTGAACTGTGGTGTTGGAGAAGACTCTTGAGAGTCCCTTGGACTGTAAGGAGATCAAATCAGTCCATCCTAAAGGAGATCAGTCCTGGGTGCTCATTGGAAGGACTGATGTTGAAGGTGAAACTCCAATACTTTGGCCACCTCATGCGAAGAGTTGACTCATTGGAAAAGACCCTGATGCTGGGAAGGATTGGGGGCAGGAGGAGAAGGGGACAACAGAGGATGAGATGGTTGGATGGCATCAAGACTCGATGGACATGGGTTTGGTTAGACTCCGGGAGTTGGTGATGGACAGGGAGGCCTGGCATGCTGCAGTTCATGAGGTCGTAAAGAGTTGGACACGACTGAGCAACTGAACTGAAGTGAACTGAACCTCAAAATTGGGAAGAAATTCTGCCTTCATGAGGATGCACCCTGCGCATGTCATAAAAATTCATCTTGAGCTAGTTCAATCATACAAGAAAATCATCCTAACAACATTGTGCTTTCACAAAATCTAAGTACAGAATTGCTGCGTGACTTCAGAATAAAACTTGATAAATGGATACCATCTTACTGCTTCTCTCAGTATCTCTTCCTCTTGCCTGTATTTGCTTCTCTCAGCTTTTTGGCTCCACTTCCATCCACAGAGAGAGAATGACTTCATTTTCCCATAGCCCAGATCTATCACCCCTATCCTCTGTGGTCAGGGGGCAAGGTTTTTACTATTCCCAGAAGGAGGGGAGATAGGAAAACAAAATATTAGTTGTTCATGATTGAGACAACACCAGTTAAATCATATAAGGTTCATCTCTCGGTTATGTAAGTATGACAAAAGAATAAATAAAACTTGATATGGATTTTTCTATCTGTGTATGTGTTACAGTTCACAGTAAAATAAAAAAGGTTAAAATATCAAGAAAACAAAAACAAACGAAGTCCTTAACATATAAAGAACTTTCATACACAAAATTTTAAAACATAAAAATAAACAAGGAATCGCAATAGGAACTGCACAAAAAGAAACAGATAGTCAATAAACAGTTCAAAATGTGCTCACCCTTACTAGCAATCAAAATATGCAAGTTTTAAAAATTTCCAGAAGTCCAGTGATTAGAACTGCATGCTTTCACTCCCAGGTTTGATCCCTGGTCAGAGAACTGAGATCCCATAAGTCACGCAGCACAGTGAAACAAAATATACAATTTTTAAAGAGGGTTTTTCCTATCACCCAATTAGTAAAAATTGTGGAGACTGATTACAACCAGGGTTGATAAAGATATGAAGAAACTGACTTTCAAATATGATTACTAGAATGTAAACTAGTCATATTAATGGACAATTTGGTAGTTTTGATTAAAAGTAATTAATTATTAGGGCTTCCCTGGGGGCTCAGTGATAAAGTACACACCTGCCTTTGCAAGAGACCTGGGTTTGATCCATGGGTTGAGAAGACCCCTACTCCAGTATTATTGCCTGGGAAATCCCATGGACAGAGGAGCCTGGTGGGCTACAGTCCACGGGGTCACAGATTCAGACATGACTTAGCAACTGAATAAATGAATTAATTATTTATCAGAATTTTAAGCGTACACCTTTTGATCCAGCAATTGTGATTAAAAAATCAAAGCCTGCTATTTAACTACCCACAGGAAAATAGTTAAATAAATTTTATGCTACCATATTGTGACACTACTCTGCAACAATTCCAAAAGATGAAATGCGTTTGTATGCATCAGCATGAAAAGATCAAGAAATCATGTCAATGTATGGCAAAAACTATTACAATATTGTAAAGTAATTAGTCCCCAACTAAAATAAATAAATTTATATAAAAAAAATCAAGAAATCATACTCTTAGATGTAAAACATAAGTTGCCAAATAATAATTTTCTATTTTTATTGAAAACCAAAACTACTAATACCTTAAGATGGAACAGGTAAAAAGAAGGTACCTTTGAAACAAGAATTATAACCATCTGATAGTAAGGTAATAGCAAGGCCTGAGGCAGGTATAAGAATTAGAAATATTTCAGTGGGCCAGGTGCAGTCAAAAGTCAAAAGTCTGAAAGCAACAAAAACAAGACAGCACTGAGGGAGTCAGTGCTTCACCACCATTAAGGATATGCTGAAAGCCTAGGAGCCCAGATAACACAATTAAGTGCCTGGAATTTAGAAAACCCTATGTCTCTGAAATTGAACACAGAAATGGAAATAACTAGCTATTTTCAGTAGGGGAATTATGAATGCCTTTGTGCTCTGATCCTTGTGAAGACAGGAAAAGGAGAGTAAAAGCTCATGAGCTGCTCACATACAGGAAAAAAGAACATTTATCTGTAACAAAACAATGCAACTCAACCACATGTAATAATAACATTCTGTGCTGTGCTATCTCTGTGACCTCTCAAGCGAGACTAAACTCTGAATTTTTGGCTTCCTCCTTGCTGACCACAGTTGTACATGAAAACAAAAAGTTCTACTGAGCAAATGCTTCACATTATAAATTTAGAGAAGTGCATCGACTCTCAAAACATACTAATTTCAAAGAACTCATGCTCAATAACCAGATGAAAAAGAATCGCAATGCCAATAAAAACTGATGCAACAAATTTTACTTTAAATAGAGAAAGAAAGAATGGAATTCCCACATCCAAAAAATTCTTCTATTTAAATCAATTGCTGTTGCTTTCTCATGTGCTAGCGTACTTAGTTGTCAGTTCTAATTTATCAATGCCAATAATTTATCAACCTATAAATTTGAATCTTAGGCATAGAAATGTAAAATGTATCAGGATAAAAGAATATTAAAGGGCCTCAATAAAACAGCAATTGCATTTTGTCTCCATTGCATTTTGGTGTAAATGTACATCAAAAATAAGATGTACTCTGATTTCTATTAAAAGAATAAATTATTTCTACTCACTTATAGACAATGCAATAAACCATCACAGCTCCCACAATATATTTAAGTGCCTCATCAAATCTATGGAATTATCTGCTTTTCTTCTGATGTTTCTTTTTATTCACATCTCTTGCCACTGAGATAAAAGACAAGGCACTTTTTGAAACTATACTGCTGCTGCTAAGTCATTTCAGTCCTGTCTGACTCTTTGCGACCCCGTGCACCATAGTCCATGAGGCTCCTCTGTCCATGGGATTCTCCAGGCAAGAATACTGGAGTGGGTTGCCGTTTCCTCCTCCAGAGGATCTTCCTGACCCAGGAATTGAATCTGCATCTCATATCTCCTGCATTGGCAGGGGGTTTCTTTACCACTAGCACCGAAAGTATAGAACAAAGAAAAAATTTCTGTCACATCCTTTCTTATCTACCCTGCAGCATTTCCCTTCTCTTCCCTCTTTTTTTTAACCAAATTTAAAATTCCACTCAGTGCAATTGAGAAGCATTCTTCATGTAATTATTAAATTAGTAGATTGATATTATAAAAACATGTAAATGTAGAAATTAATATGATGTGTAGCATAAGAAGCATTATGTTACAGAAAAAATATAGATAAAAATAAGCCCACCCATAATGTCAGTATCTGAATCATTATTTATATTTTATACTGTTTCCCTCATTTTTGTAAAATTTTCACATAAAAAACAGAAGTGTACTTTGTATATTTTTAAAGTCTACTATTCTTTAAAAATATATCATGAGCATTTTAGTCTATTTAATTAAAGATGGCACAATATTCCATCATATAGATATGTCACAATTAATTTGATCATTACCCTTTTGGATTCAGTTACATCAATTGTATTATAAATAATGCTGAAGTAAACATCATTTTGGACTTACTCATGGCTCAGTGGTAAAGAATTCATCTTCCAATGCAGGAGACACAGGAGATGGGAGCTCAATCCTTGGGTCAGGAAGATCCACTGGAGGAGGAAATGACAATCCACTATAGTCTTGTTGCCTGGGAAATCCAGTGGACAGAGGAGTCTGGTGGGCTGCAGTCTATGGGGTTGCAAAGAGTCGGACACAATTGAGGATATATGCACACAAACACCATTTTAACTAAGTCTTGTGTATATTTTATAAACACAATTTCCTAAAAGTGGAACAGCTAGATTAAAGGTATGAATATTTTTAATATTTCTGAAACTTATCAGAAATCTTGCTCCACAGAAAGCATGTACTAATATAAGCTGACCCAAGCAGTTCATAGACCACAAATCTTTCTTCACCTTCCTGGGACTGGGCATTATAAGTTTTAAAACTTTATGACACCTAGATGTCCATCAGCAGACGAATGGATAAGGAAGCTGTGGTACATATACACAATGGAATATTACTCAGCCATTAAAAAAAATACATTTGAATCGGTTCTACTGAGATGGATGAAACTGGAGCCCATTATACAGAGTGAAGTAAGCCAGAAAGAAAAACAACAATACAGTATACTAATGCATATATATGGAATTTGAAAGATGGTAACGATAACCCTATATGCGAGACAGAATAAGAGACACAGATGCATAGAACAATTTTATGGACTCTGAGGGAGAAGGTGAGGGTGGGACGTTCTGGGAGAATAGCATTGAAACGTGTATATTATCATATGTGAAACAGAACACCATTCCATGTTCGATGCATGAGACAAGGGCTCAGGGCCGGGGCAATGGGATGACCCAGAGGGATGGGATGGGGAGGGAGGTGGGTGGGGGGCCCAGGAAGGGGAACGCATGTAAACCCATGGCTGATTCATGTCAATGTATGGCAAAAACTATTACAATATTGTAAACTAATTAGCCCCCAACTAAAATAAATAAATTTATAAAAAAAAAAAACTTTATGACAATTCAATAATCAAAATATGGTTATGATATTTTAAATATTCAATTATTAATAAGTTAGAATTAAATTTTTGAACACTTTTATAACAAAGTGTTCAATGACATTTTTCTTTATGTATAAGAATACGTTACATATTTGCCTTAGTTTTTGTCATAATTTGTCCTTTTCATAATTTGTGGCTCATATTTTGCAAGAACCGAGTGTTTTTAATGTACAGAAATATTTAATTTTATGTAGTTCACAACATTTTTTATGTGTTCCTATTATTTCAAAGAAGTTCTTCCACACCACATCAAATTAATATACACTATTATGCTATTAATATTGTTTTAAACCAACACTAATTAATACAGATGAAAATCTGAAACCTGTAAGGAATTTATTGGAGTCAAAGGACTATGACTGACAACTGTTACTTATGCAAAACCTAAATTTTTTTTTTTTTATAAATTTATTTATTTTAGTTGGGGGCTAATTACTTTACAATATTGTAATAGTTTTTGCCATACATTGACATGAATCAGCCATGGGTTTACATGTGTTCCCCTTCATGGACCCCCACCCACCTCCCTCCCCATCCCATCCCTCTGGGTCATCCCATTGCCCCGGCCCTGAGTTTTAAATATAGCACTTTAGTTTCTTTTTAAACAAAAATTGTCACTTATTTTGAATTTCACATTGTCTAAAATGCCAAAAAATACCGGTTAGAAGACACAATCATATTCTACCTCAGAAACAGCAACAAAGTTTTGGAACATTTTGAAAGTTTCAGTTATCTCAAATTTAGTTGCATTGAGCTCAATCTGTTTTGTCCTTACCAACTGAGAAGAAGCAATTTCAGTCTAGTTAATATTAGGAATATTTTGTCTGATAATATCTGAATATTGACAATGTCAAATAAGATGAAGAAAAAAAGTGAAAGTGTTAGTCGCTTAGTTGTGTCTGACTCTTTGAGACCCCATGGACTGTGTCCATCCAGGCTCCTCTGTCCATGGAATTCTCCATGCAAGAATACTGGAGTGGGTTGACGTTCCTTTCTCCAGGGGATCTTCTGGACCCAGGGATTGAACTCAGTTCACCTGCAGTGCAGGCAGACTCTTTACTCTCTGAGCCACCAGGGAAATCCATCAAATAAGGTATCAGTAGGAAAATATTGATAGTGATGTTCACAAAGGAGCCTTGAGGAGAAACATGCTAGAGAACATTTGAAGAAAAAGGCTGAAGCAAAATACAGAAGCAGCTATTTTCATTAGTGGGAGCTGAGATCCATATATACGCTCTAATTAGACATCTACTCTATATTCATTCTTTGTATTCCTAAGAAATTACCAGGCCAGCTTCCCCCATATGGGGGGACAAGATACTCTGACAAACTCCTCTGCTGCAATACAATTTCCTGTCCTGGATGAATTACAACAGCTTTGCTTTTGACTATATTGCTGAAATGATAAGAACGTGAGATCTCCAAAAACTAGAGAGAAAAACAAAACATAAAGGCAAGTTTGCATTTCCCTGGGCAAACGACAGCTCTAGAATCGGCTCCATGGTCTAAATACCTGTCTCCAAACCTAAGACTTCCAAGTGTGGTCAGGACCCCACAACAGAGAAAGGGCCTGCCCAATGGTTACCCATTGCTACTTGCCCTAGCAAAAAAAATTACATGTACATTTCACTCCACTGCCTGGGCTTTGCTTCTCACTCCAACATAGCTTGTAATCCTTTTTATTTTTTTAAATGAAACTGGAAAATATTCATTCTTGGCCAGAAGATTCCATTTGTGTCTTTTAAATTCAGTCTCCATTTTAATGTCTTCTTCGTCTTTCAAAATATAGTCTATTTTATCACTAGGCTCTTGAATTTCTTTTACTGAAACAACTCCATGTCTATTGGGTATACTTTTGAATCAGCTGAGGATCTTGCATAATATTTTTCTTTTTTCATCAAACTGTTTCTTTCACTTGCTTTGCATACTATCAACCATGTTATTCCTGGGAGTCTGGTCCAGCCTGCATGAGGGAGCACAGCATATAGTACTCTTTGGTTTACCACATAATCTAGTTTTATAAGAAGAAAAAGCCAAAGTTATCCAGCTACTGAATATCAGAAAACTGTAATAATACTTAATACTTTATTTTTTATTTTCAATGAAAGTGAATTTATTGAATTCACTTTTAATAAATTGAACAACTACTTACTGAGCACCCAAAACAAAGTGGCATATTAAAAAATGTAGGCTCATTTGATGCAAACTGAAATATTCAGCCATTATAATAATGTCTTTACAAACTAAAACATCTGGATGACTGATGTTAATTTATAGTTTTGTTCTGAATGTTTAGTATTGCATGTAAGTAGCCACGTTTCATATTTATATTCACTTTATATTTGCTGCAAGGGAAAGCCATGTAGTAGTCTATAATTCAGTTTGTATGAGCTCTTTTAATCAGCTTCTGCTTAACTGGTTCACTGAACTAATCAAACTTTGTTTTCCTACTTTAGAACTTTCTGACGGCAGCTATGATAGCAGGCAACCCCATATGTGGGCTCTTCTGTCTTACTCAAGTTGAATGGAAAACAAGAATAATTTGTGTTTCTTCCAAAAACTGGTTATACCATTCGTATTTGTTGTGCAATTAACATATCACTTGATGAGTTACTAGTTAATCACTCAGTCGAGTCCGACTCTTTGCGATCCCATGGACTGTAGCCAGTCCAGCTCCTCTGTCCATGGAATTCTCCAGACAAGAGTACTGGAGTGGGTTGCCATTTCTTTCTCCATAATTTGATTAACTAGTATGTAAACAGAAGAAATATCAACGTGAAACTCATTGATTGCTTTGGAAAAACTCAATAAAATTGCTACTGATTTGGTTGTGGGAAAAATGACTTTAAAAAGATAGAGAACAAAATCAGAAAAATCTAGGAAAATGTTGCCTTCAGAATGCATTGGAGTGTCGTTAAATGGTTACCTGACTTATAAAAAGGCAGAAATAGGTGATAGAAAATGCTGCATTATGGGTAGGATTTATGCAAGAATTTAAATAGAGAACACTGGTCAGTGAAATTCATGGACCCTTTCCACTGGACCTGGAAGAAGCTGGCAATTTTCTCATCACCTTCCACTATAGCACGAAACTGAAATTAATTTACCACGCTGAGGCCATGATGCAATGTTAGGCAATATCTCTACCCTAATTCTGTTTGAAGACTACTTTGCACATAGGGAGGAGAGGAGGAATAAGAGGTCAAAGACAGCATTTTTTGTCTTTTTTGAGAACCAGAGAGTGTCAGACACTGCTACATTTTTTGCCTATTTAATCTCATTTAACCCTTGCGAGAGTGCTAGCATCGAAGTGTTAGTCTCATTTTACTAGTGATTTTTTTTTAAGGCCTGGATAAGATACATACATATCCAGGTGATACCTGGTTGAGAAGTGGCAGGGTCTAGACTCAGCTCATGTCTTTTTTAATTCAAAGCCTGGCTATCTCCTCTTCTCCATTTCTTTAGCAATCAAACACTAACTCTTACTATACAGTAACAATCTAGAGAAAGGTCTATATCTCTCAAACTCAATCACTGAATGTGGCATAATGAATTTTAGGTAGGTCCATGAGTTTGCAAAAGAATATAAAAAAGTGTTTATAAATCAATTCAAAGAAATATTTTTAATAGCATTCAGCTTCAAAATATCTGTATTATAAATCTTCAAATTTCATGAGTACTCTTATAAACAATAAAACTTTAAAATAAAAATATTTTCAATAATGTTTACAAAAAATAAATTTTATAGCTAAAATTTTCCCAATATCCCATTCTAATAAAAGTACAGCTTTATTTTTGCAAATTCTTTATGCTATAATGCTATAATAGCTTTATGCTATAATGCTGGGAATAGCTTTATATAGCTTTATGCTATAATAGTGGGAATTCATGGACAGAGGAGCCTGGCAGACGACAGTCCATGGGGTTGCACAGAGTCGGACACGACTGAGTGACTAACACACTACACTACACACTTAAGATGATTAGCAGACATTATTCTATGATGACTTATTTGAATTAGCTTACTCTTATAAAAAGCACTATTAAAAAGCAGAGACATTACTTTGCCAACAAAGTCTGTCTAGTCAAGGCTATGGTTTTTCCAGTGGTCATGTATGGATGCGAGAGTTGGACTGTGAAGAAAGCTGAGCGCCGAAGAATTGATGCTTTTGAACTGTGGTGTTGGAGAAGACTCTTGAGAGTCCCTTGGACTGCAAGGAGATCCAACCAGTCCATCCTAAAGGAGATCAGTCCTGGTTGTTCATTGGAAGAACTGATGTTGAAGCTGAAACTCCAATACTTTGGTCACCTGATGCGAAGAGCTGACTCATTGGAAGAGATCCTGGTGCTGGGAAGGATTGAGGGCAGGAGGACAAGGGGACTGCAGAGGATAAGATGGCTGGATAGCATCACCGACTCGATGGACATGAGTTTGGGTAAACTCCGGGAGTTCGTGATGGACAAGGAGGCCTGGCATGCTGCGATTCATGGGGTCACAAAGAGTCGGACAAAACTGAGTGACTGAACTGACTGACTGACTCTTATAAACAATGAAGACTTAAAGTAAAAACGTTTAAAATAATGCCTATAAAAGTAAATTTTATAGCTAAAAATTTTCCTGATAGCCCATTCCAATAAAAAGACTTTTAAAAAAAATTCTGTATGCTATAATAGTGAATGTATAACCTTATTATATTTTCTGACACTTTATTCTCAAAAAAGCAAATGTTTAAGATCTTCAAAATATTTCCTGTACTTGACCAAAGAAGCACCTGCCCTAGAAAATAGGTCTCATCTCTAGTTAAATGTGTCAACACTGAACTTAACTTTCCCATGGACTTCAGTGTTTGCTATGCCCTACTTGTACTTGACTTTTCCTACTGTACTAACAAGGATTGGTTCATTCATTCATTCAGAAACTCATAAACTCACTAAAGCAGTTATTCAACAAATATTGAGTTCCTACTGTGCACCTATCACTGTTATAGAACCATGATGCAAAGATAAATAAGTCACAGTTTCTGCTTCCTTGGGCAGTGTACCAGTCTATACTCTCCAGCCTTCTTGAAATTATAAGACAGAGGGGGGGAACAAAGAAGCAAATTCAGTCGAATGAAAAAGGAACAAAATAAATGTAAGTCATCTTCAAGCTTGGCATCAAAAACCTCTCAGTGATCCTCCACATGCCCCTCTTCCTCACCTACCGGCTGAAAGAGGGATTCACTGAAAGACTTTGAGTTCCTGGGGCTGATGAAAAAACACAGCAGGGAAAAACATGAATTCTTGAAACACATGGAAGACACTCATCCAACAGTTATGACGTGGTGACAAATAAACACGTATTCTGATGGTGCACCCACTGTGGAAAACAGTATATTAGTAGGATAAAAACTTAAAAATAGAACTATATGTGATACAACAATTCCACTTCATGGAATATACCTAAAGGCAAATAAGACTGAAATATACTTTTAGATTTAATCTGATTCTTCTTGTGTCCTGGAACAAAGTTGATTTCAAGAGATGGCTGATCCTAACCACAGGTCTTTTAAATTAAATTGTCAACTTAGACTTTGATATTTCATTTTATTATTTCTCAACCAAATATTTGGCATATTTTTTTTAGAATAATCATCTCTATTCCTTTTACCTATTCATTAATGAAATAGACCACTTTCCTCTAGGTAAAGTTATAGGTTAAGTCTCTGAAATCTAAAACAGTTATTAAAGTTATTAAAAGATAATGTAAATAGCTAAGATCCAAATGGAGACCAAATAGTGGAGAATGACTCTTTAATCTGTGGGAAAGACACAAATATCCCAGAGGTTAGCAAGCCCTCCAGGTATATTCTATGGTCTTGAATGTGGATGGTGAAATCTGAGAGTGGGAGGCTTAAGACGGCAGAGGGAAGAGGAGAGTTCATAGAAATATAAGCCTACTTCAAGAAATAAGATAGACATCAAATGAACAAACTTACACATAAAGCAACTAGGGAAAAGAAAGAAACAAAAAAAAGTTAGTAGAAGGAAAGAAATCATAAAGATAAGAACAGAAATAAATGAAAGCTGCCCATCAGCAGGCGAATGGATAAGGAAGCTGTGGTACATACACACAATGGAATATTATTCAGCCATTAAAAAGAATACGTTCGAATCCGTTCTAATGAGGTGGATGAAACTGGAGCCTATTATACAGAGTGAAGCAAGCCAGAAAGAAAAACACCAATACAGTATACTAACGCATATATATGGAATTTAGAAAGTTGGTAAAGATAACCCTGTATGCGAGACAGCAAAAGAGACACAGATGTATAGAACAGTCTTTTAGACTCTATGGGAGAGGGCGAGGGTGGGATGATATGGGAGAATGGCATTGAAGCATGTAAATTATCATATGTGAAACGAATCACCAGTCCAGGTTCGATGCATGATACAGGGTGCTCGGGGCTGGTGCACCGGTATAACCCAGAGGGATGGGATGGGGAGGGAGGTGGGAGTGGGGTTCTGAAAGGGGAACACATGTACACCAATAGTGGACTCATGTCAATGTATGGCAAAACCAATACAATATTGTAAAGTAAAAAAATAAATTAAAAACTTAAATTTTATTTAAAAAAAAGAAAAAGAAATAAAGGAGACTATAAAAAAGATTTAAGGTCACTCAGTCGTGTCTGACTCTTTGCGACCCCATGGACTATACAGTCCATGGAATACTCCAGTCCAAAATACTGGAGTGTGTAGCCTTTCCCTTCTGCAGAGGATCTTCCCACCCAAGGACTGATCCCAGGTCACCCGCATTGCAGGCGGTTTCTTTACCACCTAGGCCACGGGGAAGCCTAGTGGGATTTGATTACACAACTTACAAAGGACTGGGGAAACAGACTTTTCAGTTCAGTGGCTCAGTCGTGTCTGACTCTGCGACTCCGTGGACTGCAGCACGCCAGGCTTCCATGTTCATCACCAACTCCAGGAGCTTGCTCAAATTCATCTTCATTGAGTCAATGTTGTCATACAACAATCTCATCCTCTATCGTCCACTTCTCCTTCTGCCTTCAATCTTTACCAGCATCAGGGTCTTTTCCAAAGAGTCAGTTCTTCACATCAGATGGCCAAAGTATTGGAGCTTCAGTTTCAGCATCAATCCTTCCAATGAATATTCAGAACGATTTCCTTTAGGATTGATTGGTTTGACCTCCTTGAAGGCCAAGGGACACTCAAGAGTCTTCTCCAACACCACAGTTAAAAAGCATCAATTCTTCATCATGGAGCTTTCTTTATAGTCCAACTGTCACATCCATACATGACGACTGGAAAAACCATAGCTTTGACTAGATGGACATTTGTGGGCAAAGTAATGTCTCTGCTTCTTAATATGCTCTCTCGGTTGGTCATAGCTCTTCTTCCAAAGAGCAAGTGTCTTTTAATTTCTTGACTGCAGTCACCACCTGCAGTGATTTGGGAGCCCAAGAAAATAAAGCCTCTTACTGTTTCCATTGTTTCCCCATTTATTTGCTATGAAGTGATGGGGCCGGATGTCATGATCTTGGTTTCCTGAATGTTGAGTTTTAAGCCAGCTTTTTCACTTGCCTCTTTCACTTTCATCAAGAAGCTCAATAGTTCCTCTTCACTTTCTGCCATAAAGGTGGTGCCATCTGTGTACCTGAAGTTACTGATATTTCTCCCAGCAATTCTGATTCCAGCTTGTGCTTCTTCCAGCCCAGCATTTCGCATAATGTATTCTGCATAGATGTTAAATAAACAGGGTGGCAATATATAGCCTTGACTTTCTTCTTTCCCAATTTGAAACCAGTCCATGGTTCCATGTCCGGTTCTAATTGTTGCTTCTTGACCTGCATACAGTATTCTCAAGAGGCAGGTAAGGTGGTCTGGTATTCAAATCTCTTTAAGAATTTTCCATTTTGCTGTAATCCACACAGCCAAAGGCTTTGGCATAATCAATAAAGCAGAAGTAGATTCTTTTCTGGAAATCTCTTGCTTTTTCTATGATCCAACAGATGTTGGCAATTGAATCTCTGGTTCCTCTGCCTTTTCTATATCCAGTTCCGTGAACATCTGGAAGTTCACGGTTCATGTACTTTTGAAGCCTGTCTTGGAGAATTTTGAGCATTACTTTGCTAGTGTGTGAGATGAGTGCAATTGTGCAGTAGTTTGAACATTCTTTGGCATTGTCATTTTTTGGGAGTGGAATGAAAACTGATCTTTTCCAGTCTTGTGGCCACAGCTGAGTTTTCCAAGTTTGCTGGCATATTGAGTGCAGCACTTTCACAGCATCATCTTTTAGGATTTGGAATAGCTCAACTGGAATTCCATCACCTCCACTAGCTTTGTTTGTAATGATGCTTCCTAAGGCCCACTGGATTTCATATTCCAGGATGTCTGGCTCTTGGAGAGTGACCACACCATTGTGGTTATCTGGATCATGAAGATTTTTGTATAGTTATTCTGTGTATTCTTGCCACCTCTTCTTAATATCTTCTGCTTCTGTTAGGTCTATACCATTTCTGTCCTTTATTGTGCCTATCTTTGCATGAAATGTTCCCTTGGTATCTCTAATTTTCTTGAAGAGATCTCTAGTCTTTTCCATTTGATTGTTTTCCTCTATTTCTTTGCATTGATCACTGAGGAAGGCTTTCTTATCTCTCCTTGCTATTCTTTGGAACTCTGCATTCAAATGGGTAAATGTTTCCTTTTCTCCTTTGCCTGTTGCTTCTCTTCTTTTCTCAGCTTTTAGTAGGGCTTCCTCAGACAACCATTTTGCATTTTTGCATTTCTTTCTCTTGGGTATGGTCTTGATCCCTGTCTCCTGTACAATGTCACAAACCTCCATCCATAGTTCTTCAGGCACTCTGTCTTTCAGATCTAATCCCTTGAATCTATTTCTCACTTCCACTGTATAATAGTAAAGCATTTGATTTAGGTCATACTTGAATGGTCCAGTGGTTTTCCCTACTTTCTTCAATTTAAGTCTGAATTTGGCAATAATGAGTTCATGATCTGAGCCACAGTCAGCTCCTGGTCTTGTTTTTGCTGACTGTATGGAGCTTATCCATATCTAGCTAGAAAGAATATTCCAAAATTTACCAGCCAGCTTTCAACAGTATGTGAACTGAGAACTTCCAGATGTTCAAACTGAATTTAGAAAAGGCAGAGGAACCAAAGATCCAATTGCCAACATCCATTGGATCATAGAAAGAGCAAGAGAGTTCCTGAAAAACAGCTACTTCTACTTTATTGACTACAATGAAGTCTTTGACTGTGTGGATCACAGCAAACTGTGGAAAATTCTTCAAGACGTGTGAATACCAGACCACCTTACCTGCCTCCTGAGAAATCTGTATGCAGGTCAAGAAGCAATAGTTAGAACCAGACATGGAACAATGGACTGGTACCATGGAAAACGAGTATGTTAAGGCTATATATTGTCATCCTGCTTATTTAACTTCTATGCATTGTACATCATGTGGAATGCCAGGCTGCATGAAGCACAAGCTGATGTCAAGTTTCCCGGGAGAAATACAAATAACTTCAGATATGCAGATGACACCACATTTATGGCAGACAGTGAAGAGGAACTGAAGAGCCTCTTGATGAACGTGAAAGAGGCAAGTGAAAAAGCTGGCTTAAAACTCAAAATTCAGAAAACTAAGATCATGGCATGCAGTCCCATCACTTCATGGCAAATAGATGGGGAAACAATGGTAACAGTGAGAGACTTAATTTTCGTGGGCATCAAAATCAATGCAGATGGTGACTCCAGCCATGAAATCAAAAGATGCCTGCTACTTGGAAGAAAAGCAATGACCAACCTAAATAGCATATTAAA
Organism: Giraffa tippelskirchi; assembly: GCF_054371585.1. Lineage (NCBI taxonomy): Eukaryota > Metazoa > Chordata > Mammalia > Artiodactyla > Giraffidae > Giraffa > Giraffa tippelskirchi. The sequence continues at coordinate 84,579,533 of NC_137285.1, read as the reverse complement.
AAGAGGAACCATACCTTGCTGACAAGTCCATCTAGTCAAACTGGTTTTTCCAGTAGTCATGTATGGATGTCAGAGTTGGACCATGAAGAAAGCTGAGCAACAAAGAATTGATGTTATTGAACTGTGGTGTTGGAGAAAACTCTTGAGAGTCCCTTGGACTGCAAAGAGATCAAATCAGTCAATCCTAAAGGAAATCAGTCCTGAATATCCATTGGAAGGACTGATGCTAAAGCTGAAGCTCCAATTCTTTGGCCACCTGCTGCAAAGAACAGCATTGCAAAGGACACTTGGAAGTGTCATTGGAAAAGACACTTATTCTGGGAAAGATTGAAGGCAGTAGGAAAATGGGATGACAGAGGATGAGATGGTTGGATGGCATCACCATCTCGATAGACCTAGGTTTGAGTAAGCTCTGGGAGTTAGTGACAGGGAAGACTGGCTTGCTGCATTCCATGGGGTCGCAAAGAGTCAGACGCGACTGAGCGACAGAACCGAACTGATAGCAAAGATAAAACTAAAAGAGACTAGAACAAAGATAAAACTGAAAGTTGGTTCTTTGAAAAATAAACAAAATTGACAAACTGTTAGTCAGACTCATTAAGATAATAGGCAGAAGACTCAAATCAATAAAATTAGAAATGAGGCCGGTTCCAAGATGGCAGAGGAATAGGACAGGAAGACCACTTTCTCTCCCACAAATTCATAAAAAGATAATTTGATTGTTGAGCAACTTCCACAAAACAACTTCTGAACACTGGCAGAGGACTCCAGGCTCCCAGAAAGGCAGCCCATTCTCTTAGAAAGGAGGTTGGTCAGAATAAAAAAGACAAAAAGAGAGACAAAAGATTTAGGGATGGAGTTCAGGTGGGAGTCTAAAAGGAGAAGTTTCCACACAGTAGGAAATCCTCCAATAGGCAAGTCTGTGGGGAGTTTTGGAATCTCAGAGGGCAACATAAACAGGAGAGAAGAAAAAAAAAAAAAAAAACACAGAATACGCACCTAACCGAAACGGGCAGCAGAGAAGTAGCCCAGAGGCTTGTGTCCGCCACCAGCGAGCAGGGGCTGGGCAGGGAGGCACAGGCTGCATCATCGGTCATTAGGGTAAGGACCAGGCCTGGATGCCCTGATGACAATCTGAGGGAGCTAACATGAGCTAGTACCCCAAACCTTGGGATCGCCAGAGAGACAAAAAAAAAAAAAAACCTTTCCCACAAATGGCTCTAACTCGCAGCCTGGTGGTGCTCACAGAACAAAGGATTGAGCGTATACCAAAGAAGAGCTCTCTAGCTGGGCATAGGCCTCTCCCCTGCTGAGACAGACAGGCAGGCGTGTGACGGCCAGAGCCGAAAGGCAAGGGGCTCTGCGATCTTGGCCCCAGAGATGGCATCTTCCCTCCAAACTGAGAGCAGGCTCCCATGTCTTCCTGGGATCCTGGACGTTGACATCTACGAGGTATGTCTCAGCCTGAGATCAGCTCCCCAGAGGAGACACACAGCATCCCTAAAATGGTGCTCTCTGGCGAACCCAGAAAATTAAGCAGCCAGGATCAGGGGGTTTAAGATGCACGGCTCACATGGGACAGTGCACTCACCAAGCACCCAGTTGCCTGAGCTGCTCAGACCCGGGAAGGACACAAAATGCACTGCCCAACTAGGTCTGTGCCCTTGCAGAGTACCTGAGAACCTGAGCAGCATAGACCTGGGAAGTGCATGAAACGCAGGGCTCGCTTTGGACAGTGCCCTGCAGAGCACACTGGATCCTGAGCAGTGTAGACATGGGAAGCACACGCCGCCTTGGGCTGGGGCAAACCCAGTGTGGTCCATCCACTGCGAGCACTCCCCACACATGCCAGCGGTATTTGTTTGCAGTGTTCCTCCCTCCCCACAACACAACTGAAGAGGTGAGACTAAATAAGTGACCACCTTTGCCCCCTTGTATCAGGGCGGAAATTAGACACGGAAGAGACTTGCAAACAGAGGAAGCCAAAATGAACAAAGAAGAGGGAACTGCTCTGGAAGTGACAGGTGCAAATGATTAAAACTGCAATTAATATTGTCTGTGTATTGGAGGGGGTCTATAGACCTTAAGAACAATTACAAGCTGTAACAAGGAACTATCTGAAACTGAACTGACCCCACAACAGCTCCAGAGAAATTCCTAGATATATTTTTACAATTATCACTTCTTAATTTTTTAAAAAATTTAAGTTTTCTATTACTCCTTTAATTTTCTCCTTCATAACATACTACTACCTTCCAAAAAAAGAACTGGTTTTTACAGCAAATTTCATATATGTATATTTTTTAATTTTTGTGATTGATTTTGTTTTGTATTTTTTATATTGTATTATTGAGGGTCTAACCTCTATTCTATATTTTCAGTCTTTGCTTTCTGGTATTTGTTATCAATTTTGTACCTTTAAGAATATAATATTCAGTATCCATTTTCACTTAGGGATCTGATTACTGGTTTGATTGCTCTCTCCCTTTTCTCCCTCAGGTCACCTCTATAGCCTTCCTCCTCAATCTCTTCTCTACATAACTGTGACTTTCTCTGGGTGTTCTGGGCTGTGGAGAGCACTTAGGGAACTGATTACTGGCTAGACTGGTCTCTCTCCTAGGATCCAAATCAAGAGGGAAAATGAACTGCTCGCCTACAGAACAGGCAATCCAAACACAGCAATCTAAACAAAATGAAAAGGTAGTGAAATATTCAGCAGCTAAAGGAACATGATAAATGCCTGCCAAACCAAACACAAAATGAGGAGATAGGGAGTCTACCTGAAATAGAATTCAGAATAATGATCCCAAATTTTGAAAACAAAATGGAGTTACAGAGAAATAGACTAGAGACAAGGATTGAGAAGACGCAAGAAATGTTTAACAAGGACCTAGAGGAAGTAAAAGGAGTCAATCAATAATGAATAATGCAACAAATGAAATCAAAAGCACTCTGGAGGGAGCCAAAAGTAGAATAACTGAGGTAGAAGGAGGACAAGTGAGGTGGAAGACAGAATGGTAGAAATAAATGAAGTAGAGAGGAAAAATAATTAAAAGAAATGAGAAAAATCTCAGAGACCTCTGAGACAATGTTAAATGCCCCAACATTCAAATCATAGGTGTTCAGGAGAAGAAGACAAAAAGACAGGGCATGAGAAAATACTTGAGGAGACAATAGTTGAAAAATTCCCTAAAATGGGGAAGAAAATAGCCACTCAGTCCAAGAAACCCAGAGCCTCCCAAACAGGACAAACCCAAGACAAAACACCACAAGACACATATTAATCAAACTAACAAAGGTCAAATACAAACAGAAAATATTAAAAGCATCAAGGGAAAAGCAACAAATAACACACAAGGGGATCCCCATAAGGATAACAGCTGATCTTTCAATAGAAACTCTTCAGGCCAGAAGGGAACAACAGAACATACTTAAAGTGATGAAAGAGAAAAACCCTACAACCAAGATTACTATTCCCAGCAAGGATCTCATTCAGATATGAAGGAAAAAACAAAAGTTTTACAGACAAGCAAAAGCTGAGAGAATTCAGTACCACCAAACCAGCTCTTCAACAAATGCTAAAGGATCTTCTCTAGACAGGAAACACAGAAAAGGTTTATAAACTCGAGCCCAAAACAACAAAGTAAATGGCAACAGGATCATACTTATCAATAATTACCTTAAATGTAAATGGGTTGAACGCCCCAACCAAAAGACAAAGACTGGCTGAATGGATACCAAAACAAGACCCCTATATATGCTGTCTACAAGAAACCCACCTCAAACCAAGGGACACATACAGACTGAAAGTGAAGGGCTCAAAAAGATATTTCATGCAAATGGAGACCAAGAGAAAGCAGGAGTAAAAATACTCGTATGAGATAAAATAAACTTTGAAATACAGACCATGAAAAGAGACAAAGAAGGATACCACATGATGATCAAAGGATCAATCCAAGAAGAATATATAACAATTATAAATATATACACGCCCAACATAGGAGCACCTCAGTATATAAGGCAAATGCTGCTGCTGCTGCTGCTAACTCCCTTTAGTCGTGTCCGACTCTGTGCGACCCCATAGACGGCAGCCCACCAGGCTCCCCCATCCCTGAGATTCTCCAGGCAAGAACACTGGAGTAGGTTGCCATTTACTTCTCCAGTGCATGAAAGTGAAAAGTGAAAGTGAAGTAGCTCAGTCGTCCGACTCTTAGTGACCCCATGAACTGTAGCCTACCAGGCTCCTCTGTCCATGGGATTTTCCAGGCAAGAGTACTGGAGTGGGGTGCCATTGCCTTCTCCGAAGGCAAATGCTAACAAGTATGAAAGGGGAAATTAACAGTAACACAATAATCGTGGGAGACTTTAATACCCCACTCACACAGATAGAAAGATCAACCAAACAGAAAATTAGCAAGGAAACACAAACTTAAAATGATACAATGAACCAGTTAGACCTAACTGATATCTATAGGGCATTTCACTGAAAACAATGAATTTCATCTTTTCCTCAAGTGCACACAGAACATTCTCCAGGATAGATCATAACTTGGGCCATAAATTTAGGCTTGGTAAATTCAAAAAAATTGAAATCATTTCAAGCATCTTTTCTGATCAAAATGTGGTAAGATTAGATGTCAACTACAGCGAAAAAAATCTATTAAAAATACAAACATATGGAGGCTAACCAGCATGCTTCTGAATAACCAACAAATCACAGAAGAAATCAAAATATGCATAGAAACAAATGAAAATGAAAACACAACAACATAAAACCTATGAGATTCAGTAAAACAGTGCTAAGAAGAAGGTTCATAGCGATACAAGCTTACCCTAGGAAACAGAAAAATCAAATAAGTAACCTAACTTTACACCTAAAGCAACTAGAATGAGAAGAAATGAAAAACCCCAGGGTTAGTGGAAGGAAAGAAATCATAAAAATTAGAGCAGAAATAAAAAGAAACAAAGGAGACTATAGCAAAAATCAGCAAAACTAAAAGCTGGTTCTTTGAGAAGATAAATAAAATAGAAAAACCATTAGCCAGACTCATCAAGAAAAACTCGGAGAAGAATCAAATCAACAAAATTAGAAATGAAAAAGGAGAAATCGCAACAGACAACACAGAAATACAAAGGATCTTGAGAGACTACTATCTGCAACTATATGCCAATAAAATGGACAACTTGGAAGAAATGGACAAATTCATAGAAAAGTATAACCTTCTAAAACTGAACAAGGAGAAATAGAAAATCTTAACAGACCCATCACAAGCACAGAAGTCGAAACTGTAATAAAAAATCTTCCAACAAACAAAAACACAGGACCAGATGGCTTCACCAAAAATTTAGAGAAGAGCTAACACCTATCCTACTCAAACTCTTCCAGAAAATTGCATAGAAAGGTAAACCCCCAAACTCATTCTATGAGGCTACCGTCACCCTAACACCAAAACCAAACAAAGATGCTACAAAAAGAAAACTACAGACCAATATCACTGATGAACATAGATGCAAATATCCTCAACAAAATTCTAGCAAACAGAATCCAACAACATATTAAAAAGATCATACATCATGACCAAGGGGGTTTTATCCCAGGGATGCAAGGATTCTTCAGTATTCACAAATCAATCAACACTTTAACATACCACATTAACAAATTGAAAGATAAAAACCGTATGATTACCTCAATAGATACAAAGAAAGCCTTTGACAAAATTCAACACCTATTTATGATAAAAATTCTCCAGATAGCAGGAATAGAAGGGGCATACCTCAACATAATAAAAGCCACATATGATAAACCCAAACATTATCCTCAATGGCAAAAAATTGAAAGTATTTTCCATAAACTCAGGAACAAAAAAGGGTGTCCACTCTCACCACTACTATTCAACATAGTTTCGGAAGTTTTAGCCTCAGCAATCAGAGAAGGAAAAGAAATAAAATGAATCCAGATTCTAAAAAAAGAATTAAATCTCACTGTTTGCAGATGACATGATTTCAGAGAATTGCATTGAAACATGTATATTACCACATGTGAAATAGATGACCAGTCCAAGTTCAATGCATGAAACAGGGCACTCAAAGCCAGTGCACTGGGACAACCCAGAGGGATCGGATGGGGAGGGAAGTGGGAGGAGGGTTTGGGGCCAGAGGACACATGTACGTCTGTGGCTGATTCATGTCAGTGAATGGCAAAAACCACCACAATTGTGTAATTAGTCTCCAATTAAAATAAAATAATTAATTAATAAAAAAGAAATTAGAAATGAAAAAAAGTTACAACAGACAACACAGGAAATACAAAGGATCATAAGAGACTACTACAAGTAACTATATGTCCATAAAATAAACAACTTGGAAGAAATGGACAAATACTTAGAAAAGTATAAACTTCCAAAGTGGACCAGAAAGAACTAGAAAATATGTATAAACCTATCAGAAACACAGAAATTGAAACCATAATCAAAACTCTTCCAACAAACAAAATTCTAGGACCAGATGGCATCACAGTTGAATTCTACCAATAATTTAGAGAAGAGTTAATACCTATTCTTTTCAAACTCTTCCAGAAAATTGCAGAAGGAAAATTCCCAAACTCACTCTACAAGGCCACCATCACCCTGATACCAAAGCCAGGCAAAAATAATCACACAAAAATGAAAATTACTGGACAATATCACTGATAGATGTACATACAAAAATCCTCAACAAAATTCTAGCGAACAGTCCAACAACACATTAAAAAGATCATACAGCATGACCAACTGGCCTTTATCCCAGGGATGCAAGGATTCTTCCATATATGCAAATCAATCAATGTGATAAACCATATTGACATATTGAAAGATATAAACCATATGATCATTACAATAGATGCAGAAAAATCCTTTGACAAAACTCAACACCCATTTATGATAAAAACTCTTGAGAAAGTAGGCATAGAAGGACATAAGTAGGCATATCTCAACATAATAAAGGCCATATATTACAAATTCATATATATGACAGCAAACATTATCCTCAATGGCAAAAAACTGGGGAAAAAAATCAGTAGCAAGAGAAGATTGCCCACTCTCACCAGTATTCAATATAATTTTGGAAGTTTTAGCCACAAAATCAGAAAAGAAAAAGAAATAAAAGGAATCCATATTGGAAAAGAAGAAGTAAAACTCACTGTTTGCAGATGACATGATTCTTACATAGAAAACCCTAAAGATGCCACCGAAAAATTACTAGAGCTAATCAATGAATATGGTAAAGTTTCAGGATACAAAATTAATACATAAAAATCCTTCCCCTTTCTATTCAATAACAATGAAAAAATCAGAAAGAGAAATATCAGAATAACTGAGGCAGAAGAACAGATAGCTGAGCTGAAAGACAGAATGGTGAAATCACTACTGTGGAAAAGAATTAAGAAAAATGAATAAAAAGAAAAGAGGATAGTCAAAGAGATATTTCAGACAACATTAAATGCACCAATATTCAAATCATAGAGGTCCCAGAAGAAGAAGAGAAAGGGCCTGAGAAAATATTTAAAGAGACTATAGTCAAAAATTTGCCTAATGTGGGTAAGTAAATATTCACCCTATTTCAGAAAGCATGTAGAGTTCCTTACAGGATAAACCCAGGGAGGAACACACCAAGATATTAACAAAAATTAAATACAAAAAAATTAAAAGCAACAAAGGAAAAGCAAAAAATAGAAAACAAAGGAGTCCCCATAAAATTATCAGTGGATTTTTCAGCAGAAAGTCTGTAGGCCAGAAGAGTGTGGTATGATATACTCAAAGTGATAGAAAGGAAAAACCTGGATTTGATCCTTGGATTGACAAGATCCCCTGAAGAAGGGAATGGCTACCCACTCCAGTATTCTTGCCTGGAGAGCTCCATGGACAGAGGAGTCTGGCGGGCTACAGTCCATGGGGTTGCAAAGAATCAGACATGACTGAACAACTAACACTTTCATACTTTCACAACCAAGAATACTCTACACTGCAAGGCTCTCATTTAGATTTCATGAAGAAATCAAAAGCTTTACAAGCAAGCAAAAGCTCAGAAAATTCATCACTACCAAACAAGCTTCAGAACAAATGCTACAGAAAGTTATCTAGGCAGGGGAAAAATAAAGACTGCAAAAATAAACAAGAAAATCACAAATGGGAATCTCACCAGTAAAGGCAAACATACAGTGAGAAGATATCAGATATGGTATCAAACCCAGCAACTGTGAGGAGAAGAGAGTACAATGAAAGAAATGGGATTTGCATTTGAAATTGAGACCAACAACTTAAAACAACTTTGTGTGTGTGTGTGTGTGTGAGAGTGTGTGTGTGTATGCTTTATCAAAACCACGGAAATGCAAGCCAAAAAACTACCATCAGTTCAGTTCAGTCACTCAGTCGTGTCCGACTCTTTGCAACCCCATGAACCGCAGCACGCCAGGCCTCCCTGTCCATCACCAACTCCCGGAGTCCACCCAAACCTATGTCCATTGGATCAGTGATGCCATCCAACCGTCTAATCTTCTGTCGTCCCCTTCTCCTTCTGCTCTCAATCTTTTCCAGCATCAGGGTCTTTTCAAATGAGTCAGCTCTTCACATCAGGTGGCCAAAGTATTGGAGTTTCAGCTTCAACATCAGTCCTTCAAATGAACACCCAGGACTGATCTCCTTTAGGATGGACTGGTTGGATCTCCTTGCAGTCCAAGGGACTCTCAAGAGTCTTCTCCAACACCACAGTTCAAAAGCATCAATTCTGCAGCGCTCTTTCTTCACCGTCCAGCTCTCACATCCATACATGACCACTGGAAAAACCATAGCTTTGACTAGACAGACCTTTGTTGGCAAAGTAATGTCTCTGCTTTTCAATATGCTATCTAGCTTGGTCATAACCTTCCTTCCAAGGAGTAAGCATCTTTTAATTTCATGGCTGCAGTCACCATCAGCAGTGATTTTGGAGCCCAAAAAAATAAAGTCTGACACTGTTTCCACTGTTTCCCCATCTATTTGCCGTGAAGTGATGGGACCAGATGCCATGATCTTAGTTTTCTGAATGCTGAGCTTTAAGCCAACTTTTTCACTCTCCTCTTTCACTTTCATCAAGAGGCTCTTTAGTTCTTCACTTTCTGCCATAAGGGTGGCGTCATCTGCATATCTGAGGTTATTGATATTTCTCCTGTCAATCTTGATTCCAGCTTGTGTTTCTTCCAGCCCAGCGTTTCTCATGATGTGCTCTGCATATAAGTTAAATAAGCAGGGTGACAATATACAGCCTTGACGTACTCCTTTTCTTATTTGGAACCAGTCTGTTGTTCCATGTCTGGTTCTAACTGTTGCTTCCTGACCTGCATACAGGTTTCTCAAGAGGCAAGTCAGATGGTCTGGTATTCCCATTTCTTTCAGAATTTTCCACAGTTTATTGTGATCCACACAGACAAAGGCTTTGGCATGGTCAATAAAGCAGAAATAGATGCTTTTCTGGAACTCTCTTGCTTTTTCGATGATCCAGCAGATGTTGGCAATTTGATCTCTGATTCCTCCGCCTTTTCTTAAACCAACTTGAACATCTGGAAGTTCACGGTTCATATATTGCTGAAGCCTGGCTTGGAGAACTTTGAGCATTACTTTACTAGCGTGTGAGATGAGTGCAATTGTGCAGTAGTCTGAGCATTCTTTGGCATTGCCTTTCTTTGAGATTGGGATGAAAACTGACCTTTTCCAGTCCTGTGGCCACTGCTGAGTTTTCCAGATTTGCTGGCATATCGAATGCAGCACTTTCACAGCATCATCTTTGAGGATTTGAAATAGCTCAACTGGAATTCCATCACCGCCACTAGCTTTGTTCGTAGTGATGTTTTCTAAGGCCCACTTGACTTCACATCCCTAGCACTTAAGTTGTGTCCAACTATTTTACAACCCCATGGATAGTAGCCCACCAGGGTCCTCTGATCATGGGATTTCCCAGGCCAGAATACTGGTGTCAGTTGCCATTTCCTTCCCCAGGGGATCTTTTCAACCCAGGGATTGAACTCATTCTCCTACATTGGCAGGTAGATTCTTTACTACTGAGCCAAAAAGGAAGTCCATATATATCTCTGAATCACTGTGCCATATGCCTGAAACTAACACAATATTGTAAATCAACTATACTTCAATTAAAAAACAACTTTGCAACAACTTTGTTACCTGATATTTAAGATCTGAGGATGAACCTTTTCTGTCCTGCAGCTATACCATATAAAGGATTTTTTTGAATGTCACCATATCTGTATCTTGGGATTGAAATTTAAAGCTTCTTTGTCTTTGATGTGATACCTAGCACCACACTATCTCATTTAAACTTTTCTCTAATGATTTTGAGTTAAGTTTTATAGCCCTATTGTTCATTACATTATATGTGTGTGTTCATTTGTGAATTTGAGAAGTCTCTGTATAATAAGCTATCAACTGTCACATTATAAATGTTTTCTAAAATTTTCCACTCATCTTTCAAATATATTTATATTATGGCATACCAAATATATACAATAATGGAGTCAACTCTATCCATTTAAAATAATTTTTCAAATTATGCATTTGAAACTGTTTTTTTAGAAGGCTTCTGAGTTGAAAGTCTTTTCCATCTCTACAGAAATATATACATAGGTTTTCTCCTGAATTTAATAGCTTCTTGTTTCATTTAACACCTCAATATATATGGAATTTATTTTAATATATAGATAGTATATATTATATAGGGATATTAATCTATAGATACATATTTTCAAATTACTATTCATTTGGTAGAGATATATATAGACATATAGATATTATATATTTTCAAATTATTATTCCATTTTTTAAAACATTGGTTGACTCCTTTTATCTCCTAATTACTTGCAGTTTATTATTTAATAAAGTCAAACATATGTATCTTACTTTATTATCCCTTTCATCTCTAAATCCTCATGTTAATATTACACTGTTTTGATAATATCTGATGTATCAACTACTTCCACATTTAAATACATTTACAAAATTTTATTAACTATCTTTATTTCCTTATTCTTCAAATGAACTTCGAAATTTTATTAGCTATCTTTATTTATTTTTCAAGACAAGTTTAAAGTCACTACCAAGTTCTAAAAGTAATCCAAAAGGATTATTATAAGCATTGAATTATAATTAATTCTGATAGTGATTTTTTTATGATATTTAAACTGTCCACTCAGGAATCTAGTATGCAAAATCATTTAGCCACTTCTACTTTTTATGGCCCACAGTATTTTTTTTTTAAATACATCTTGCTTAAAAAATATTAAGGAATATAATATAGAAAGCCAATATACAAAATCAAGTATGTGTGTGTGTGTGCACTAAATCGCTCAGTTGTATCTGACTCTTTGCAACCCCATAGGCTGTAGCCCACCAGGCTCCTCTGTCCATGGAACTTTCCAGGCAAGAATACAAGAGTGGGCCGCCATGCCCTCCCCTGGGGGATCTTCCTGACCCAGGGATCGAACCTAAGTCTCTTGCATCTCCTGCATTGACAGTCGGGTTCTTTACCACTAGTGCCAACTGGGAAGCCCCACAAAATCCAGTGGATGTATATAAATAAAGATTATACAACATCCAGACACCTACATAATGATAAATATTTGCTCTGGCACATGAGACATCTTTCTGTACTACTTGCTAGTCATTACTGGTGTATTGGAAACCTATAGGTTTATTTATATTTATTTATTTCCAGCTTCAATAGTTGGGATCATGGTAGAAAAACAGATGGCACAACCAAACAGATAACTGATAAGAATTTCATAGCCTCCAATTAAAATTAAAAAAAAAAAAAGTCTACTGACAGAAGTCGAGCAAGGTTAAAAATCCAGTACAAGGTGATGAAGCACCAGGGACTGGCAACAGGGGAAGCCATGCCTTCCCTAGGCTGCGAGGCTGAGGGAAAGGTCTTGCACTGGGTACCCAGAACCCAGTAGGGTTGTTGCAGTGGCAGAGGACCTCCTGAATGAATCCGTGGCCTGATAGGGTGTAAACAGTAAATCACTACTATGATTTCATTCTGCTCACCAGCTAGTGTCTCCCAGTTGCTGAATTCCACCAAAAGGCAAAAGGGGAGTATTCCCAGCTGAAATATTTTAAAGAACTCAACGCCCCTACTGAGAAGAAAAGAATAAAGAAGGGCTCTCAAGAGCCAAATAAATAAGGGGACTAGAAAAGCATGGCTTTTTAATAGAATCTAAACTTACGCATCTGTAAAAAAAAAAAAAAAAAAATGAAAGGTTTACAAATGTTGACGAGGATAATTACTGAAAATATTGAGTGAATAAACATAGGTTAAAAAATACAAGTTTGGTATGATTCAAGTCATGTATATTTATGAAACACAGAAAACAGCAATATGTATTTTATGTACATAAACCAACTTATTAAAAATATCAAAAAGTAACAAATGGAAATGAAATATATATATTAATTTCAGAGTTACCTCTAACAAGAGAGAGAGTAAACTCTATGGGAATGAGAAGGCTTCCACTTCTATTTTATTAAATTAAAAGCAGAGATTTGATATATTCTAAAGTCTCAGTAACGGACACATGAATTTCTGTTATACACTCTCTTTACTTTTCTGTACGTTTGAGGATTTTCATGATTAACTATACAATTTAAAATTGGTGTGAGAAAGAAGGAGAGTAGCTAAGTGCCTTAAAGAAGGCAGCTGCGTGTTTCTCTCTGGTTCGGATCGAGTTCTCTGAGTCCGGACGCACAACCAGACGGGGATTCTTTCAGCAGCCTCTGTCTTTCTCAGCCCAGTGCCATCTCCCTTAAGAGTCAGTGGGGTGGGAGGTCCAAGAGGGAGAGTATATATGTATATACATATAGCTCATTCACCTTATTGTGCAGCAGAAACTAATACATCATAAAGCGAGTATACTCCGGTTAAAAAATAAACAAATAAAATGAGGGGGAAAGTCAGTGGGATTTGCAACCAGATTCTGACATTAGATTTTCCCTTAGTTTTAAGTAGTGTTGCCATTTTTCTGCTTTCCTGTGACTTGATTTTAACAAAGAATGTAAGATAACCTACACCAGCTGCTGGTAATGCTGATAGGCAGCACTTTAAACTGAAGCTCACAAGAATGAATCAGTTTCTGTGAAGATTCTTGAGACATTGTATTGTAATTTACCTGTTTGTTGTTCTCTTCCTTAATAGTCTATAAATTCCTTTGAGAAAAAAAAAATTGTATTTCTGTTATTTGTCTTTGTGTCTTCAGCACCTGTCACAATGCCTGACAGCAATTAAAGCAAACACCTGTGTTCAAGATGTGACAATTCAGAAGTGCTGAGCTTTGTACAATGAGGAGCAAAATAAAAAACTAAAGACAATATATAGAGAAAAAATTTAAGAAAAGCAATATGTTCTAATGACACACACTTACTACAATTAGAACAATTTTGACAATACATTTATATATATGGATTTCTAAGATTAAGTATTATTCTATAATTCATGCCTGTATGGAGTTTATATTGATAATAAACATATTTCAACTGAACTATACGATGCCCACTGACCTATTACCACCAAGGTCCTCTTGTTATTGTCTTTTTCTTACTTTTGTTTAGTTTCTTTACTCTCCTAAATTTCAAACTAATGGAAACATTGATAAAATAACACAACAAACACCAGTATAATCTTTGTCTAGGTAAAGGCTCTTTATAGTTATTTTTTCCCTATTCAGGATTCAATCAATGGATTGATTTTTATTCACTACTTTCAATTGCCATGTCCCTTTAGTCTTCTTTAATCTAGAAGTGACAAATTCTCAACACATGTTTTTTGTTCCTCATAATATTTGCATTTTTGAAGAATCCAAGTGATTTGTCATGTAAAAGTTATCTTCGCCTGTATTTGACTGATGGCGCCCTCACTTTCAGAAGTCCAGTTAACCATTTTTGGCAAAAATACCACTTGGGTAATTTTGTGTGTCTCAAAAGATGTGTGCATGATTACAGGAAGCATGTAATGTCAGTTTGTTCTGATAGTAATGATGCCAAATTTGATCACTTGGTTTAAGTAGTATTACCAAGTTACTCCTATAAAACACTGCTTTCTCTCTATAATGAAAAAGTAATCTGTGGGGTGGTTTTTAGAGACTGAATATTCTATTATCCCAATAAATGTAATATCCACTGATGAATCTTACTTGAGTAATTATTACACAGATTTTGCAAAATAATTATTGTCTAATTCTATCAGTCATTCTACATTAGCTGATGTCCTTTTGTAAAGAAGAGTTTTCTCTTCACACATACTTTTATTTTATCACTGTATAATAACAGATTCTATTTCTGACTTCAGTGCGCTATCTTCCACTATCATTATTAGCTCTTTCACTGGCTTCTGAATCATTTTGATGTACCACCATCATTTTTGAACATGCCTTTGCTTTCTGACTCAACAATATATTTCAGGATTTCCTCTTTTCTTTCTCCAGACCTGGAAATAGCCTTTACTCTAGTGACAGATTTTATTTTCTTGGGCTTCAAAATCACTGTGGACAATGACTGCAGACTTGAAATTAAAAGACCCTTGCTCCTTCGGAGGAAATCTATAACAAACTTAGTTCAGTTCAGTTCAGTTCAGTTCAGTTGCTCAGTCGTGTCTGACTTTTTGCGACCCCATGAAGTGCAGCACGCCAGGCCTCTCTGTCCATCACCAACTCCCGGAGTCTACCCAAACCCATGTCCATCGAGTCGGTGATGCCATCCAACCATCTCATCCTCTGTCGTCCCCTTCTCCTCCCGCCCCCAATCCTACCCAGCATTAGGGTCTTTTCCAATGAATCAACTCTTCACATGAGGTGGCCAAAGTAATGGAGTTTCAGCTTCAACATCAGACCTTCCAATGAACACCCAGGATTGATCTCCTTTAGGATGGATTGATTGGATCTCCTTGCAGTCCAAGGAACTCTCAAGAGTCTTCTCCAACACCACAGTTCAAAAGCATCAATTCTTCGGTGCTCAGCTTTCTTCACCGTCCAACTCTCACATCCATACATGACCACTGGAAAAACCATAGCCTTGACTAGACGGACTTTTGTTGGCAAAGTAATGTCTTTGCTTTTAAATAACAAACTTAAAACAGCATATTAAAAAGCAGAGACATCACTTTACCCACAATGCTTCATATAGTCAAAACTATGGTTTTTCCAGTAGCCACGTATGGATGTGAGAGTTGGACCATTAAAAAGCTGAGCACCGAAGAATTGATGCTTTTGAGCTGAGGTGTTCGAGAAGACTCTTGAGAGTCCCTTGGACTGCAAGGAGATCAAACCAGTAAATTCGATGGGAAATCAACTCTAAATGTTCATTGGAAGGACTGTTGCTGAAGTTGAAGCTCCAATACTTTGGCCACCTGATGCAAAGAGTTGACTCATTGGAAAAGACCCTGATGCTGGGAAAGATTGAGGGCAGGAGGAGAAGGGAGAGGCAGAAGATGAAATGGTTCCATAGCATCACCAACTAAATGGACATGAAGTGAGCAAACCCCGGGAGATAGTGGAGGACAGAGGAGTCTGGCGTGCTATAGTCCATGGGGTCACAAAGATTCAGACACGACTTAGCAACTGAACAACAACTAAACACTCCATTTTACTGGGATGGTGCTCAGATCCCAAAACTTTTGCGGTAAATGTAATCATTGCTACTGAGGTCACTGCCTAAATAGATCTCTGACCTATCTCCATTGCCTTGATTATTCTACTGAAATAAGCCATAGTTCTTCTGACAGACAATTTGACTTCCCTTCAACAGTTCTTCCCACTGCATTCAGAGCAATCTTTCCAAAATACAAGTCTGTTCTTGTTATACCCAGAGCAGAAGCATGTGTGCTTGCAAATATTTGTGTACTTTAAGACTTACTGAAAACCATTTGGTGTCTGCCCTTTGGTTATAAGAGAAACACCAAAATCATTAGTATGATCACAAAGATCTCACATGGCCTGTCCTTTCCCTGTGCTTCAGTCACATCTTGACCACATTAACCCAGTTGTAAACCAATGTGACTGATGTCTTTATAAAAAAAAAAGAACTGGGACTTCCCTGATGGCCCTGTGATTAAGACCATGCTCCCAACGCAGGGGGCATGAGGTCAATCCCTGGTCAAGGAACAAAGATCCCACACGCTGCACAAAGCAGCCAAAAAAAGAAAGGGGGTGAATTTTCTGGTATCTGAATTATATCAAAATAAAGCTTTTTTTTTAAGAAAAAATGAAGAGGAAACTTAGACTTAGACATGGACAGAAGAAAGATTGTTTGAAGATAAAGAAGATAGCCATGTGGAAGCCAACAAGAGAGGTCTAGAAGAGATCCTTCCCCCTCAGCCCTCAGAAGGAACCCTGTCAATATGAAACTCAGATCTCTAGCCTCTGGAACTATGAGCAAAAAATTTTCTACTGTCTAAACCACTCAGTCTGTAGTACATTTTTCAAGCAGACCAATACATTATTTTTTTGCCTTTTAATTCTCCAGCTTTTAGCACAGAAAATTATATACCACAGAGACTTGATAAATATTTTTTCTTGTGAATTGAACTAATCTCCATGTTATGAAAAGATCCCCTGGAGGAGAGTGTGGCAACCCACTCCAATATTCCTGCCTGGAGAATCCCATGGGCAGAGGAGCCAGTCCCTTGGGTTGCAAAGAGTTGGACAGAACTGAAGCAACTTAACACACACACCATGTTATTGTGTATGCCTTCCCAATTAGAATGTAAATAACTTTGATTTTGGAATCAAAACTGAATTCAAGCTTAACCACCTTAATAACTACTTTGGGAAAGAAAGCAAACCTTAGGTTAAAGATAGGAATAATAATAATCTAACTCATGGGAGTAGTTTGATAATTAAATGAGATATGAA
This sequence comes from Giraffa tippelskirchi, assembly GCF_054371585.1. NCBI lineage: Eukaryota > Metazoa > Chordata > Mammalia > Artiodactyla > Giraffidae > Giraffa > Giraffa tippelskirchi. The sequence continues at coordinate 84,562,609 of NC_137285.1, read as the reverse complement.
TATAAAGGATTCAACACAGTGCCTGAAAAATAGTAAGCACTCAATAAATATTAACTATAATTGCTGCTAACTTTCTCATATTATATGTGTAACAAAAATATAATGAGGCAGAATGGAGAAATATATAGAAGTACATTTTAGGGATCCAGTAGGGGGACAACTTTAAACACATTGTACATTTTTCTTGGGGGCTTTCCTGGTGGCTGAGTGGTAAAGAATCCTCCTGCCAATGCAGGAGACACAGATTCAATCCCTGGGTCAGAAAGATCCTCTGGAGAAAGAAATGGCAACTCACTCCAGTATTCTTGCCTGAGAAATCCCATGGACAGAGGAGCCTGGTGGGCTACAGTACATGGGGTCACAGAAGAGTCAGACATGGCTTAGCAACTAAACAACATTTTCCTCAATATTTTTACCATAAGTGAACTGAAGAACATACTAAGTTCCCAAAAAGAAGCATATCTCTGTTCACAGTGTACTAAAATACTTTATGGGAATAGTCCTGGTTTAGGTGTCTCACAACCAATACTCTTTACAAAGAGACATATCCCCAGGGTAAGACAAGCTCAAATGCCCAGCAGTTCTCCAGCTTGACACACTATTAACTTTCAGCGTCAGAAGGAGGGCTGACCAGAGATAGGGCTCTGAGAGACTAAAACTATCCCACAGAGATTTACGCATGGGACAGGGCTGAGCTGGAGGAAAGTAGATTTAAACATCTGAACAATGCTGTTATTTCCTTCTAGAAAATGACATTTTCACACCTATGTCACATGAGTGTTGGACGTAAAACTTTACATAAAAGGAAATAGTGAAATATGTATGTTAGCGTGAGAATGTTCAATCTAGAAGATACCAGGGTCTATTGCTTTTCTTAAACACATGCACACACACAGAATAAATCAGTGCCCCTCACTTCTAAGACTACAATGGAAATGCGTGAAGTAAGTCAGACAGAGAAAGACAAATATCATATGATATTGTTTATATGTGGAATATTTTTTAAAAAAAGGGTACAAATGAACTTATTTACAAAACAGAGGTAGAATCACAGATGTAGGAAACAAACTTATGGTTACCAGGGGATAATGGGGGGAGGGATAAATTAGGAGATTGGGATTGACATATACACACTACTGTAAATAAAATAGACAGCTGATAAGAACCCACTGAACAGCACAGGAAACTCTATTCAATACTCTATAATGACCTGTGTGGGAAAAAAAATATCAAAAAAATGGGTATATGTACATGTTTTAAAGAATCACTTTGCTATATACCTGAAACTAACATAGCATTGTAAATCAACTCTACATCAATACAAAGTTTTTTAAATGAAAAAATAAATGCAGACTACTTCAAGAAACAAGTGAAATCCATAAACCTTACTTAAGCCAAGAGCAGCAGAGGTGAAGAGAGGGACAAGGAAGGGCCAAGTGCAAACTGAGGTAGTGAAGAGAGAGACTCGCTGGCCTGAGCCATCCTGAGACAAGCTGAAACTGAAATCTCAAGTTTGAGAAACCCGGTATGTTCTCTTAGCAAATTTCAAGTATACAGTGCGGTATTATTAACTATCATCACCAGGCTGTACCTTAGCTCTCCACAACTCCTTCATCTTGCATAACTGAAACTTGGCACCCATTGACCAGCATTTTGTCTCCCCAACCTCATTTCCAGCAGTCTGTGTATTTGACTACTTTAGATTCCACGTACGAGTGAGATCAATCTCAATAAAGTTAAGAAATTTTGAAAAGAAGCACAATCTCAGTTTGAGAAAATAGCTTTGGTAAATGGTTAAAACTCTTTCCTATTATTTTTTAAAGATAAATTAGGATACTTCTGGGTCCACTGGGGACTGCCTGGTCCTAAAAGGCCAAATTTTCCTATAACTAATCAAGAAGATGCTCTAAATTCCATTTGGATGATATTGATTGGCATGCTGCTCTCACAACAGCCCTTGGGAGGTCTGATCCACTTGAAATACTACAAATCAAAATTATTCTTACTCTTGGGAACAAGACATCTCCCACCTCAAGACAGTCTTCCAGACTGTACAGTCGATAGGTACAAAATCTGTAGAGGCTCCCGAGACCTATAGCTGAATGCTGGATACCCTTTCCCATCCAGCAGGGTAACCTATCCACTCTGAGCATGTCAGATCCCAAACTGCTTTGCTTTCTCAAGATAGCTCATGCCTGCATGTGTGTGTGCCATCACTTCAGTTGTGTCTAACTCTTTGTGATCCCCTGGACTGTATGTATCTCACCAGGCTTCTATGTCCATGGGATTTTCCAGGCAAGAATACCACAGTGGGTTGCCATGCCCTCCTCCAGGGGATCTTCCTGGCCCAGGGATTGAACCCAAGTCTCTTATGTCTCCTGTATTGGCAGGAGGCTTCTCTACCACTAGCACCACCTGAGAAGCCCAGTTAGATCCCCAAATTACCTTCATGATTTTTTCCCCAATTAAGACAGATCTCCACTCACCCCAGTAAGCCACGAGACATTTATGCCAACATAAAATACGATGGCTTCTTCCTCCACATTTTCAAGCATGCTCTTTCTGTGAAAACTGGAAGATAGCACAGAAGGATGAGACTTTCAAGGACCTTTCTATTACAAAGTTTACTACTGTCTACTTGTTCTATTCAGAGAACAGTACCATGTAATTAAAAATAAATGAAAGACGGTTAATGCTTTAAAAATAGACACAACTTTACATCTGCACTGATGTGTTCTTTGATAAAGATGTGTGTTCATTTTCTTTTAATAACTCCACATCCCATGACTAATTTCTGAGAAAATATTGTATTACAAATTCCAGGTGGGTCACAGGCCCACTGATTATATCAGAGTATAAGCCAGTCATAATTCTTCCTTTAAATTCTTAACAATGACAATACCCAGCACTGATGATGCTGAAAGAAAAACATTTATCTACAGAACCAAAGGCCATTTATGAGAATATTTGAATCACTGTTTAGTAAACACAGACACTTGGAAAGGGTCAGTCATAAACTAAAAACCTGGAGTATAAGGGAGTGGGCAGAAAGAATAGCAAGTATCAGAAGGTTTTCATGACCTAAGCGCAGTTTTTTGTATATGTTGTATATAACACATGTTGTATCTATTATCATATTTCTACAAGCCATTGAGGCAATGATCTTTCTTCTGAAAATGAACACTGACTTGTAGGTATTTAACAACTCAGTTTATAATAGCTATATTTTTGTACTTCATTTATGGTATTTCCTTTAATCATCATTTAAAAATTGTTTACTAAGTTAAAAATTATATTCATTAAATGCAACAAATACTGTTGCAGTTCTCCACGTCATCCCCACAGCCCACCTCAGATTCCAGCTGCAGTTTGGAGTTGCCAACATCCCATCTTAAGCATGTGCATTTCATCTAAATCAAGGCGCTTGCTCAGCCCTGCAAAACCACAGCCCAGGAATGTGGGTGATTAAAGGCGCCAGAGGCACATTCCATCAGTGGGGCATGCAAGCTGGCAGAGTAGTGCCCTATTCTTCTTTTAGATGAACAGTCCCAAGAGGTATTCTGTATGTTTCTCTGAGATTCTTACAAAACTGTGCCTGCCTCAACTCTAGTGACTCATCGTGATATTGGTTTCTTCTCGTTCCTGTGCTCATTCTCTATGCTCCTTCACTAAAACTTCCTGGGATTCTCTCCCAACTAAAGTACCTGCTCCCAACTTCATATCTCAGGCTCTGCCTTAGGAGAACCCAAACAAAGACGTCAAGTATCTTAAATCTAGTGAAATCTAGATAGTGAAATTTTGGATGTTGAAATAAAATCAGTGAGAGTAACATGGGAAAATATTATCTAATCATTAAACAAGTATCTATAAAGTACTTACTAGTGCCAAGCACTGTTCCATGCACTGGAGATACTGCTCCAGCCACTGGCTACTAAAAACAGCCATTTTCTGAGTTACCCAGTAAATTACTGAGCCATTTGAATATTTATAAAATGCTTTGGACTGTGACTGACACATATTAAGTGGTAGGTGTCTATTAAACAAATAAAAAATACACAAATGTATAAAATCCTAAGTACTGATTATGCCTCAAATTTTAAATCATCTGTCAATTTTTCAACAAACTCTGATAGTTTTTTAAACTAATTTTTTTTTTGAGATAGTCATATTCAATGCGATTATAAGTAGGAATAATAGAAAGATCCCAAGTACCTTTTATGTGAGTAGCTTAATTTTAAATCTATTGCTAAACAAATAATTCAAATCAAGTTGTCCTTTTTTCTCACTTGCCTGGAACTGAGAGTCCAGTGCTTTTATTTTTATTGAGGTGCAACTTTCATATCAAAATTTACATTCATAATATTATTCAAATACCATCCATTTTAAGTTCCAAAACCTTTCATTAGCCTAAAGGAAAACTTCATACCCAGTAAACAGGCACTCCCAATTCTTCCCTTTTCCCAGCCCCTGGCAATCACCAACCTGCTTTCTGTCTCTCTGAATGTACCTATGCTGGGTTTTTATATAAACAGAACTGTATAGTCAAGGCTATGGTTTCTCCAGTAGTCATGTATGGGTGTGAGAGTTGGACCATAAAGAAGGCTAAGCACTGAAGAATTGATGCTTTCAAACTGTGGTGTTGGAGAAGACTCGTGAGAGGCCCTTGGACTGCAAGGAGATCAAAACAGTCAATCCTAAAGGAAATCAACCCTGAATATTAACAACATATGTGAAGGTTTATTTCTGTATTCTCTATCCTAGTCCACTCATCTTTATATCTGTCTTTATGCCAGTACCACACTGTTTTGATTACTGTAGCTTTTTAGTACATTTTGAAATGAATTAGGAGTCCTTCAACTTTGTTCTTTCTCAAAATTGTTTTAGCTCTTTGCAAGGTCACATGGATTTGAGGACTGGCTTTTCTGCTTCTCAAAAAAAAAAGCCCATTGGAATTTTAATAGGGATTACAATGAATCTGTAGATCACTTTGTGTAATATTGCCTTAAAATTCCAATCATTAACATAGGATATCTTTCTATTTATTTAGATCTGTAATTTCTTCTAACAATGTTTGGCAGTTTTTCAATGTACAAGTTTTCACCTCCATAGTTGAATTTATTCCTAGTTATTTCATTCTTTTGGGTGCTATTGTAAATGAAATAGTTTTCTTAATTTTACTTTTCATTATTTATTGCTAGGGTATAGATATAAAACTGACTTTGTGTGTTGATCTCGTATTCTGTAACTTAGCTGAATTCATTTATAAGTTCTAATTGGGTTTTGCAGATTTTTAAGATATTCTATATATAAGATCATGTCATCTATGAATAGAAATAGTTTTATTTCTTTCTCTCCAATTTGTATGCTTTTTTTCTTGTCTCATTGCTCTGGCTAAAACTTTCAGCATAACCTTGAACAGAAATGGGAAAGTGGGCCTCCTTGTCCTGTTCCTGATCTTACAAGGAAGAATTTCTGTCTTTAACCTTGCATATGAAGTTAGTTGTCGGTTTTTCATAAATGCCCTTTGCTAGATTGAGGAAGTTTCCTTCCTCCTAGTTTAAGTTTTTATCAGGAGATGGTGCTGAATTTTATCAAATATTTTTCTGCATGAATTGAGGTGAACACGTGAGGTTTTTTTCCTTTCATTATATTACTGTGGTGTATTACATTGACTTTTATATATTGAGGCACAGTTGAATTCTGAGAATAAATTTCATTTGATCATGGTATATAGTCACTTTAATATGCTACTTAATTTTATTGAGGATTTTTTCATCTATATTCATAAGGGGGTGTCGGTTTATAGTTTTCTGTCCTTGTGATGTTATTATCTGGCTTTGGATCAGGGTAATACTCCACCTAAAATGAGCCTCTTTTAGACAGCATATACTAAGATAATTTTTTTTTTATCTTTTCTGACAATTTTTGCCTTTGCCTTAATTGGAGAATTAATCTATTTACTTTGAAGCAGTTACTGACAAGGAAGGACTTAATTCTGTGATTTTACTATTTGTTCTCTGTATGTTATATTTTGTTTGTTCCTCCATTCCTTTATTATTTTCTTCTTTTGTGTTTAATTTTTTATATCCATTTATTCCTTTAATATTTTATTTTCTGTATGTTTTTAGTTATTTTCATACTGATTATCCTCTGCCTCAATAATCATGCTCCTATACAGCTCCATTTCTACCCCTTGATGAAACTGTTATTACAAATTACATCTCTAAATGCTACGTACTAATTAATATAGGTTTATAATTTATGTTTTATGCATTTGCCTTTTAAGTCATGTAAGGAAAAAAGAAAGTTATAAACCAAAAATACATTAAAACAATAATACTATCTCTTTTACTCACCTATGTACCTAACTTTACCAACATTTCATTTTTCTTTGCATGGCTTCAAGTTGTGTTCCTTCATTTCCACCTGTAGGACTCCCTCTAAGGCAACTCTATTGATGAACTACCTCAGATTTTGTTTATCTGGAAATGTCTTAGTTTACCTTGTATTTTGAAGAATAGTTTTGCTGGGTATACAGTTCTTGGTTGACAGATTTTTTTCTTTTGTACTTTAAATATGTCATTCCACAACCTTCTGGATTCCATGGCTTCTGCTGAAAAATAAATTGATTTTCTTATTGGGGATCACTTGTATATGATGAGTTGCTTATCTTGCTGCTTTCAAGATTCCTTGTTTTTTGCTTTCAACAGTTTGCTTATAATGTGTCTCAGTATGGTACTCTTTGGGTACATCCTCCTTGGAATTTGCTTAGCTTCTTGTATGTGTTTGTCTCCTCTCCTTTGGGGTCTCTGAAGCAGTTGTTGGTACTCTTGGTGGTTCTAAAAAGTCTTTTTTTCATCTTTTTCCTTTCTTCTCCCCAACCTAGATAACCACAGTTGATCTATTTTCAAGTTTGTGGATCCTTTCTTCTGCCTGCTCAAATGGGCATGCTATTAAAATCTACTACTGAGTTTTTCATTTCTGTTATTGCTCTGTTAAGTTCAGAATTTCTTCAGGCTTCCTTTTTATAATTTCTGTATCTCAAATGACATTCTTTTTTTGTTGACACATCATTTTAGTGATTTCCTCTATCAGTTTTGGAGAAGGAAATGGCAACCCAGTCCAGTATTCTTGCCTGGAGAATCCTAGGGACGGTGGAGCCTGGTGAGCTGCCGTCCATGGGGTCGCACAGAGTCGGACACGACTGAAGCGACTTAGCAGTAGCAGCTATCAGTTTACTCATGGCTTTCTTTAGCTCTTTCATCACATATGGAATAGGTGATTTAAAAACCTTTGTTTTTTAAGTCCAATATATGTGTTGCCTGAGGAACAGTTACCACTCATTTTTCTGAGAATAAGTCATCCGTTCTTGTTTTTGTATACTTTACAATTTTTGAAACTGAACACTTTGAATATTATAATATATTAACTCTGGAAATCATATTCTTCCCCTCCTCATTTACTAAATTTTAGTTTACATTATTTTAGCTTATTCTTGCTTGCTGTAGGTTTTAGTGGTTTGTTTTCTGTTGTTGTTACTTTTCTAAACTATTTTTGTAAAGCTTTTATTTTTTGTTGACTGTAGTCTCTGAAGTCTCTTGCAACCAAGTAATGCTGACAGAGACCACTTTGAATGCCTAGATCCAAAAAAAGAAAGAAAAGGCAAAAATCTCTCCCAGCATTTGCAAATTGGTTCTCTTGATGCTTAACCAGGCTGTTCACAACTCTGAATTAGCCTGAGCTTGTGTTTTCACTGAGCCTAAAGAATGGCCAGAGGAGAAACTATGGGTGTTTTCTAGTTTTTATGAGCACACACCTGCCCTGGGCATGCACATGTCTTTCTAGATTCCCTGGAATATGCAAGACTATTCAGTGCCTTAAATTCTAATTAAAAGGGAAAGAAAGAAAGAAAACCCTCTCTCCCCAGCTTTTCCTTTCAGGCTGTTGAAGGTTGAGTTGTTGGTCTTTGCTGGTGTTTGTTTGTTTTGTTTTGCTTCAACTTTAATCTTTTGCCCCAGGCACCAGCAGGTTTTTCGTTTGCCTTAAAATGACTTCAAGGAATGCCCTTTGTGTGGCCACTCTTCCTGAGAAAATTTCAGTTTAGCTGAAACAAAAGCAAGCAATTTACATCTGTTCTTCAGGTAGCCCCCAGATAGTTCAAAACAGACAAACACAATTCTTTGTGAGTATATTCTCCTTTGCTCCCTCCAGAAGCAGATACCAGGGCTCACACTGTGCACACAGGCTGCCATCTTCAAGTCTACCATCACACCAAGCAGAATGAGGTGAGAGAAGGCAAACACTACACAGCTTTCTTATCATTTATAAGTTGCTCCCTTTCTAAATACCATGTTTGCTTCTTTTATAAAAATCTTTGACTATTTTCCAGAGTTCTCACAAAGTTGCTTCTGACAAATTTTGCATTATTGGAGTTTCTATATAGAGGGTAGGCCCTTGGATCTACTAACTCCTCCTTTTGGCCAACATAAATTCTTTTCTGATAATAGTTGAGTTTCATTTTCAACTCACAGAGATTTTCAAAGGGGAAAAGTTAATAAAAAAAGTATTATCGTCAGCAAGTAAATAATAAATTTCAAAAGGATTTCTTGATCATATTTATGTCCATAAAATAAATGTAAATCGGCATATAGAAATTTTGTAAAACTCATCAGCATCAATCCTGAAAATGGTACAAGTCTGGAGAGGAAAGGTGCTTTTAATGAAATAAGTTTCTACCTCTTTTATACTATTCTTTTAATCCATAGGCTGGTTCCAAGATGAAAATTCCACCAGTTTCTTGACACTAAAACCCACAGTCAGCTGAGTCACCCCAGACCACACAGTCAACCACGTCAGGGATTTGGACACACCCACCAACAAGCCGACATCAGTTATGGCATCAACTTAGCCACCAGCTCCCCTCAAGAGCAGCCAACAGACTCCACAAATGGGAGGCCCTGGCACAGGGCCAGGCACAGCAGTCAGCTTGAAAAGCAGAAGTATCCATGAAGCCCATATATAGGGCATTCTTAAAACATATAGCTCTGGTGACCAGAGAGAGGCATGTTGCTAGGCTCCCAAGGACATTTCCTAAATGAGACCACTCCTCCAAGCTTGAAAAATGTAAGAAAGGCAAAGGTGGGATGATATGATAGAATAGCATTGAAACATGTCTATTACCATATGTAAAATGGATGACCAGTGCAAGTTTGATGCATGAAGCAGGGCACTCAAAGCTGGTGCTTTGGGACAACCAAGAGGGATGGGATGGGGAGGGAGGTGGGAGAGAGGTTCAGGATGGGGGGGGGGCACTCATGTGCACCCACGGCTAATTCATGTTGCTGTATGGCAAAAACCACCACAATATTGTAAAGTAATTATCTTCCAATTAAAATAAATAAATTAGTTATATTTATATAACCTCATCAATAGAAAAGCTACTGTATATATATATATATATATATATATATATATATATATATAGCTATGTATATAATATATATGTTATATATATATTTATGTATCTATATATAACCTAACAAATACATGAGCTTCCCTCTTGGCTCAGATTCTATACATAGAAATAAAAATAGTGAATTAGGCAAAGTGAAGTGGCAGAGAAATATGTTCCACATGAAGATGCAAGATAAAACCTGAGAAGGAGACCTGAGTGAAGTGAAAAAAAGCAAACTACCCATTAAAATCTTTAAGGTAATGATCATAAATATGCTCAAAGAACTCTAAAGAAAAGTGGATGAACTGAGTGAGTAGTTAGAAGTTTTTAACAAAAATTAGAAAGTATAAATAAATAAATATATTAGGAGAATATGATAACTGATATTTAAAAAATACTAGGAGTAATCAATAGTAAAGTAGATGATAGAAGAACAAACCAGTGGCTGGAAGACAGATACTGGAAATCACTCAAGTCTAACAAAGAAAAGACAAAAAGAATTCAAAAAATGAGGACAGTTTGAGACATCTAGAACAGTATCAAGCAAACTAACATTCACATTATACGGGTCCCTGAAGAAGAGTAAAGAGAAAAGGGGGCAGAGAAAATACTTGAAAACAAATTAGCTGAAAATTTCCCTAACCTGGGAAAGAAAGCAGACATCTAGGTCCAGGTACCAAAGTGGACTAAACCAAGACACAAAGTAATTACAATGCCAAATAAAGATAAACAAGAATATTAACCTCAGCAAGGGAGAAGCAACAAGCTACATACAAGGGAAGTCCTATGAGGTTATTAGATGACTTTTCAGCAGAAAATCTGCAGGTCATCAAAACAAACAAAAAAAACCGGTCCATAGATCATTGGAACTGAATAGAGAGCCCAGAAATGAATTCACAGTTATATGGGTAATTAAAGATGACAAAGGAGGCAAGAATACATAGTGATAAAGGACAGCCTCTTCAATAAGTGGTTTTGGGAAAACTGGACAGCTACATATAAAAAGATCAAACTGGACTACTTTCTCACACCATATACAAAAATCAACTCATAATGGATTGAAGACTTAAATGTAAGAACTAAAACCATAAAACTTCTGGAAGAAAACATAGGCAGTAAGTTCTTTGACATGGTCTTAGTAACATTTTTATATGCCTCTTCAAGCAAGGGAAACAAAAGTAAAAATAAACAAATGAGACTACATCAAACTAAAAAGCTTTTGCACAAGAAAGGAAACTACCAAAAAGCAAAAAACAAAAAAACCCCATCTACTTAACGGGAGAAGGTATTTGCAAGCAATATATCTGACAAAAGGATAATATTCAAAATATACAAAGAACACACCTATCAGAATGTCTGTTATTTAAAAAAAAAGATATAAAAAACAAGTATTGGCCAGGATGTGGAGAAAAGGGAACACTTGTACACTGTTGGTGGGCATGTAAATTTTTGCAGCCACTATAAGAAGACAATATAGAGATTCCTAAAATATTAAAAATAAAACTACCATACAATTTATTAATTTTGCATCTGGATATTTATTGGCAGAAAGCCAGAACAACACTAACTTGAAAAGAAGTATGCATTCTTGTGTTCATCGCAGCATTATTTAAAATAATTAAGATGTGGAAGCAACATAAATGCTCATATGTAGATATATATATAGGTATATATCCATATATATACTTATGAATATTAGCCATAAAATGGAATATTAGCCATAAAATAAATGAAATCTTACCATTTGCACTAGCATAGATGGACCTAAATGGTATTATGCTAAGTAAAATATCAGACAGAAAAACAATACCATATGAATTTAGTTACATGTCAAACCTAAAATCCAATTAAGTGAACAAACGTATCTAAGCAGAAACAGAACTATAGATACAGAGAACAAACATGCAGTTTTCAGAGGAGAGGAAGGTGGGGAGGAGGAGAGAAATTAGATAAGGGAGATTAAGAGATACAAATTTGCAGTTGCAAAATAAATGAGACACATATGAAATGTATAGTGTGGGGAAAATAGTCAATAAATATGTAATATCTTTGTATGTTGACAGATTACAACTAGACTTACTATGGTAATCATTTTGAAATATACAGATTTATCAAATCACTATGTTGTGTATCAGAAACTAACATTATGTTGTAGGTCAATTAAACTTCAAAAAAATAAAACAAATAAAATCATTAAAAAAAAAGAGAGAGATCAGACCTGTGGCTACCAGGAATGTGGTGTGGGGAGGGAGAACTGGATGAAGGTGGTCAAAAGTTACAAACTACCAGTCATAAGAAAAATAAGTACTAGGGATATAATGTCATATAGTTACTGTGTATGGGTGTGTTAGTCACTCAGTCGTGTCTGACTCTCTGCGATCCCATGGACTGTAGGACTATACAATCCATGGAATTCTCCAGGCCGTAATACTGGAGTGGGTAGCCTTTCCATTCTCCAGGGGATCTTCCCAACCTAGGATCGAACTCAGGTCTCCCACATTGGAGGCGGATTCTTTACCAGCTGAGACACCAGGGAAGCCCACTGACATCATCTTCGTTATCAAATAAAGAATCTGCCTGCAATGAGGGAGACTGGAGTTCAATCCCTGCGTCAGGAAGATCCCTTGGACAAGGGAATGGAAATCCACTTCAGTATTCTTTCCTGGGAAATCCCATGGACAGAGAAGCCTGGTGGGCTACAGCCCATGGGCTCACGAAGAGTCAGACATGACTGAGCAACTAACACTTTCACACTACCCTTGGCAAATAGGCCCACACAGCACTACCTTAGTCACGAATATGCATACTCTTAAAAGCTTTCTGTTTTCTAAAAATAAAATAAATATAAAAATGATAATTCTTGAATCAAAGTTAAAAGGTGGTAATTTCATTAAAAGGCAAGTTCATACTACATATCTATTTTTTTCTCCATTACAGTCAATTAAAATTTCAATCATCTTTTACTCACATACCTGGATTTGAGAAAACATGTTTCCAATCTTCTTTCAAATGGATACAATATTTCCAAAATATGTAACAAAACAATCAGAAAAACACATGCACAAAAATATATTATTTAGGGAAAATTATCAAGCATCACAAACATCTTTTGGCTTTCATGTTATTCTTGAGTCATCTATGATTAAAAACCTGTCAATGATATCACTTATATGTGGAATCGTTAAAAATAATACAAATAAACGTATTTACAAAGCAGAAACAGACTCGCAGACATAGAAAACAAATATATGGTTATCAAAGGGAAAGGATAAGGAAGAGATAAATTAGGAGTACAGGATTAACAGATACGCACTACTCAACCGGCAAAGAATCGGCCTGGGGTGCAGGAGACCCGAGTTCAGTTCCTCTGTTGGGAAGAGCCCCTGCAGAAGGGAATGGCAACCCAGCATTCTTACCTGGCAGGCTATAGTCCATGGGATTGCAAAGAGTCGGACACGACTGAGTGACTAACACTTTCACTTTTCACTGTATATAAAATAGATAAACAATAAAGACTTATTGTATAGCAAGGGAGCTATATTCAAAATCTTGTAATAGCCTATCATGGAAAATAATCTCAAAAAGAATATACACACATGTGTATACATATTATATATATATATATATATATATATCACTTTGCTATATATCTGAAACTACACAATATTGTAAATCAACTATACTTTGATTTATAATAATAATCTTTCAAATTGTCCTTTTTTCTTCTGAGCAAGATTTTGGGGGTAATAGTGATACGGAGGTAGCAACATTCCCTAATATTCAGGAGGCACTGCCAGGCGAATAAATCTGTGCAATATACACAATCATAAAATACAGTATATAATTTAAATGAATAAAACTTTACACTTTAAAAAAGCCCTTTTTTAACAAGGAAAAGAGAAGTAATTAGTACATCTTCAAAGCAAGAGTCACAACCAAAGGAGAAAATAAAATGCTATATTTGAGGTTCTTAGCTTGTTATCAAGGGTTTTCCAATCCAAAACGATAAGAATATGTTAGCTAAATTAAGAAATTAAAGTTATTCACACTTTGAAGAATGGAATCAAAAGTCTCTTCAATCTATGCTTCCTAACAAAATTCTTGTGTGCTCACATATCTTAACATGTCACATATCTTAACATGTCACATTTTTTGATCTGACAGTTTGAATTTACATGAAAAACACTATTCATGTTTTAGTGTGATTTGCATGTTGAATAAAGGATCTTTTCCTCAGAACCACTATGATAATGATATTCTCCTCATGAGAAATATATACAGAAACTGAAAATAACATCCAGGAAAACTGAGTCAGTGAAGTCATGAAATAGTTTGCTGGTATTACGAATTATTTGGTGTTTTTCTGATTTTTTTTTTCTGGCAAAGATTAGTAATTTGTTCATCTTTTCTAGATCCTTTGTTGTGTGACTTCTTCTGCAGGTCTTTAGAGTTTGGGCATGTTCATATGCTTTATCCCTGAACACAACAGCCATATGTTGAAAGCACTGTTTAATGAAGGGAAAATGTTAGAAGTATCTATACAGAACTATTTTAATAGTGGTAGTGTTTGAGATGGTAGTTATGTGATTTTTTCTACCTTTGCTGGTACTTTTCTTTAGCTTCCAAGTTCTCCTTCCTGAAACAAATTAAAAAATATATAAATAATAACTTCTATTTTTTGAAGTTTTAAGAATAGGATGGAATTCCCCATATTCCATTCCTAATGCTTTTCTCTTCCTATTGTATATATTCTCCTCCGGTAAACAACTTTCCCTCTGGTTTTGGTCAGCAAATCTACAATGACAAAGTCTAACTTTACATAGGTTGCCTCCTTTTCAAAAAGTGCATTCAGAAGTTAAAAGTGGAAAGACAAATAAAAGATACATGCGTTAATGTACATTTACATGTTACTCTGATAGAGTGACTGATGAACTGTGGACAGAGGTTCGTGACATTGTACAGGAGACAGGGAGCAAGACCATACCCAAGAAAAAAAATGCAAAAAAAAACCAAAATGGCTTTCTGAAGAGGCCTTACAAATAGCTGTGAAAAGAAGAAAAGCGAAAAGCCAAGGAGAAAAGGAAAGATATTCCCATTTGAATGCAGAGTTCCAAAGAATAGCAAGGAGAGATAAGAAAGCCTTCCTCAGTGATCAATGCAAAGGAATAGAGGAAAACAACAGAATGGGAAAGACTAGAGATCTCTTCAAGAAAATTAGAGATACCGAGGGAACATTTCATGCAAAGATGGGTTCAATAAAGGACAGAAAAGGTGTGGACCAAACAGAAGCAGAAGATATTAAGAAGAGCTGGCAAGAATATACAGAAGAACTGTACAAAAAAGATCTTCATGACCCAGATATTCACGATGGTGTGATCACTCACCTAGAGTCAGACATCCTGGAATGTGAAGTCAAGTGGGCCTTAGGAAGCATCACTATGAACAAAGCTAGTGGAGGTGATGGAATTCCCGTTGAGCTGTTTCAAATCCTCAAAGATGATGCTGTGAAAGTGCTGAACACAATATGCCAGCAAGTTTGGAAAACTCAGCAGTGGCCACAGGACTGGAAAAGGTCAGTTTTCAATCCAGTCCCAAAGAAAGGCAATGCCAAAGAATGCTCAGACTACCGCACAATTGCACTCATCTCACACACTAGTAAAGTAATGTTCAAAATTCTCCAAGCCAGGCTTCAGCAATACGTGAACTGTGAACTTCCAGATGTTCAAGCTGGTTTTAGAAAAGGCAGAGGAACCAGAGATCAAATTGCCAACATCCGCTGGATCATCGAAAAAGCAAGAGAATTCCAGAAAAACATCTATTTCTGCTTTATTGACTATGCCAAAGCCTTTGACTGTGTGGATCACAATAAACTGTGGAAAATTCTGAAAGAGATGGAAATACCAGATTACTTGACCTGCTTCTTGAGAAACCTGTATACAGTTCAGGAAGTAACAGTTAGAACCAGACATGGAACAACAGACAGGTTCCAAATAGGAAAAGGAGTACGTAAAGGCTATATATTGTCACCCTGCTTATTTAACTTAGATGCAGAGTACATCATGAGAAATGCTGGACTGGATGAAGGACAAGCTGGAATCAAGATTGTTGGGAGAATTATCAATAACCTCAGGTATGCAGATGACACCACCCTTATGGCAGAAAGTGAAGTACTAAAGAGCCTCTTGATGAAAGTGAAAGAGGAGAGTGAAAAAGTTGGCTTAAAGCTCAACATTCAGAAAACTAAGATCATGGCATCCAGTCCCATCACTTCATGGCAAATAGATGGGGAAACGGTGGAAACAGTGGCTGACTTTATCTTTCTGGACTCCAAAATCACTGCAGATGGTGATTGCAGCCATGAAATTAAAGACACTTACTCCTTGGAAGGAAAGTTATAACCAACCTAGACAGCATATTAAAAAGCAGAGACATTACTTTGCCAACAAAGGTCCGTCTAGTCAAGGCTATGGTTTTTCCAGTGGTCATGTATGGATGTGACAGGTGGACTATAAAGAAAGCTGAGCGCCGAAGAATTGATGCTTTTGAACTGTGGTGTTGGAGAAGACTCTTGAGAGTCCCTTGGACTGCAAGGAGATCCAACCATCCCATCCTAAAGGAGATCAGTCTTGCGTGTTCATTGGAAGCACTGATGTTGAAGCTGAAACTCCAATACTTTAGCCGCCTGATGGGAAGAGCTGACTCACTTGAAAAGATCCTGATGCTGGGAAAGATTGAGGGCAGGAGGAGTAGGGGAAGACAGAGGATGAGATGGTTGGATGGCATCACCGACTCAATGGACATGAGTTTGGGTGGACTCCGGGAGTTGTTGATGGACAGGGGGGCCTGGTGTGCTGTGGTTCATGGGGTTGCAAAGAGTTGGACACGGCTGAGCAACTGAGCTGAACAGAACTGAACATGTTTGAAGAGCTTAAATTTTCTAAGCAACTCTATATGTGGCATTATTAGGAGCTTCAAATTATCCTAAAAACTTAGGAAATCAAGCCAGGCATTCTCCTCCTCTTGCATGGATCCATACCTGGGCCACAGAGGCCAGAGCAGATTATCTCCATTCAGATGTCCCATGGGAGCATCTAGGAATCCAAAATGAATTTTTCTTCTTTACCCTTACTCTAAAAGAATTTCTCATAGTCTAACACTCTCTAAGTGGCATCCGCTCCATCGAAGTGTGCTATACAAGAGTAGGGAGAAAATTCAGGAGTCTATAGTAACACTTACATCTCAAATTTATACAACATTCTACCTAATTTTATTTATAAACATTTCCACCCTCCACTCCATCCTCACATACTTACCTTAGCTCAGACATTCATCGTTTCCTAGTCAGATTCATGATCTTGACAGTTCTCCGAATTTTCAGTCTTGTCAAGAGTATGTGAACCCAGAACTTTCAGATATACAAGCTGGATTTAAAAAGGCAGAGGAACCAGAGATCAAATTGCCAACAACCACTAGATCATAGAAAAAGAAAGGGAATTCCAGAAAAAAACATTTATTTCTGCTTCATTGACTATGCTAAAGTCTGTGACTGTGTGGATCACAGCAACTGTGGAAAATTCTGAAAGAGATGGGAAAACCAGACCACCTGACCTGCCTCTTGAGAAACCTGTATGCAGGTCAGGAAGCAACAGTTAGAACTGGACATGGAACAACAGACTGTTTCCACATAAGAAAATGAGTACGTCAAGTCTATATTGTCACCCTGCTTATTTAACTTATATGCAGAGTACATCATGAGAAACGCTGGGCTGGATGAATCACAAGCTAGAATCAAGATTGCCAGGAGAAATATCAACAGTCTCAAATATGCAGATGACATCACCCTTATGACAGAAAGTGAAGAAGAACTAAAGAGCCTCTTAGTGAAAGTGAAAGAGGAGAGTGAAAAAGCTGGCTTAAAACTTAAGATTGAAAAAACTAAAATCATGTCATCTAGTCCCTTGATTTCATGGCAAATACGTGGATAAAAAGTGGAAACAGTGACATATTTTATTTTCTTGGCTCCAAAATCACTGCAGATGCTGACTGCAGCCATGAAATTAAAAGACACTTGCTCCTTGGGCGTAAAAAGCATCACTTTGCTGACAAAGGTCCGTCTAGTCAAAGCTGTGGTTTTCCCAGTAGTCATGTATGGATGTGAGAGCTGGACCATGTAGAAGGCTGAGCACTGAAGAATTGATGGTTTCAAATTGTGTGGCTGGAGAAGACTCTTTAGAGTCCCTTGGACTGCAAGGAGATCCAACCAGTCCCTCTTAAAGGAAATCAGCCCTGAATATCCATTGGAAGGACTGATGCTGAAGCTGAAGCTCCAATACTATGGCCACCTGATGCAAAGAACTGACTCCTTGGAAAAGACTCTGATTCTGGGAAAGATTGAGGGCGGGAAGAGAATGGGATGACAGAGGGTGAGATGGTTGGATGGCATCACCAATTCGATGGACATGAGTTTGAGTAAGCTCTGGGAGTTGGTGATGGACAGGGAAGCCTGGGGTGCTGCAGTCCATGGGGTCATAAAAAGTCAGACATGACTTAGTGGCTGAACAACAACCTGCCTCTAGGCAACTAATCCCCAACATTGTTTTAGAGTGAAGTTTCTGTAATATAAATGTAATGAATAGTTAGCATTCAATAACCATTTGTTGAGTACTTGAATGATGAAAATTGGATAAATCACTGTCCCTAATCTCAAAATGCTTAAAATATACCTGGAGGAACAGAGACTAACAAACTAATTTAATTTTTCTACGTATACCATTGTACATTTACAATATTTTCTTTTACTTTGTAAAGTAATTCTTTTGGAGTAAAGGCATTTAAAATTGAAAAACATTTTAACAAAACTTTTGATAAGATATTTTAACAGGAAAAAAAATATATATATATATGTCATAATAATATATTTAATTACTCTAGTATAATGGGGCAGTCCCAGGTGGCACTCGTGGTGAAAGAACACAGCTGACAATGAAGGAGATGTAAGAGACACGGGTTCAATCCCAGAGTCTGGAAGATCCCCTGGAGGAGGGCATGACAGCATGGCCACTCACTGCAGCGTTCTTGCCCAGAGAATCCCATGGACAGCGGAGCCTGGTGGGCTACAGTCCATAGGGTCGCAGTCAGACAGGACTGAAGTGACTTATCACAGCAGAGCAACACATGGTATAAAGAGGAAAAAAACATTGGCAGACTTAATATGTAATGATGAGTTGGTATCAAGTAAAGACTAAATCATATTGTAGAGTATGAACAAAAGCTCCACTGTGATTTAGTTAGAGAAAGTCTTGAAAGAACTGAGCTACCGTGTGGCTTGGGATAGCAGAGTTTTGAACACAAATGTACCTACCACAGAGCACTGTGTAGGATAATCATCAGAGCAGCTCCTTGTACACATCCTATCTTGTGCAAAATAATTTATGGTTAAAGGGGAAAATGTTTTCTAAATGATGATTAAAATTCCTTTCCTTTCATTTGCTTAGTTTGTGCTATGTGTCTGTGCTTAGTGGCTCAGTCACATAATATTCAAATCATTGGCCCCACGAAATATGTACGAGTAACCAAAGCCTTGCTGAAAAGGATGTTAATGACACTGATAATGGTGGTCACTTTAAGGATGGTTGATTGGGCTTCAAATCATAAAGAATGAATGAGTGAATAAATAAATGAATGGATGGGGAGATCGATAGATAGCCAGCAAGTACATCCTTCTACTATTAAACTAGCAATTTAATTTTACCAACTACCACTCATTGTTTTAAATTCCTGTCATTAATTTGACTTTTAAAAGGCCTTTAAAATTGTTTTGTTCAATTTATAAATTTGATTTTGTTTGATTGGCATGAAAGAGTTTAAGTATGAAGAGATTATAACTAGTTTTATGCCCTTACATATTTAATAAATATAGGGGTTTTCCTGGTGGCCCAATGGTAAAGAATCTCCTTGCCAACACAAGAAACATGGGTTCAGTCCCTGATCTGGGCAGATCCTACATGCTGCAGAGCAACTAAGCCCAGGCACCACAACTACTGAGCCTGTGCTCTAGAGCCTGAGAGCCACAGCTACGGAGGCCCGAGCACCCTAGAGCCCATGCTCCACGACAGGAGAAGCCACTACAGTGAGAGGCTCATGGGCCGCAGCTAGAGAGTGGGCCCTGCTCACTACAACCAGAGAAAAGCCCAGGCAGCAGTGAAGACCCAGCACAGCCAAAGATAAATTAATTAAAAAGTTAAAAAGAGAAATACGGTATTCAATAATAAAATCCTTAAAATATATTTCCTTATACATGGAATTTCTATATTATTCAAGTTTGAGAAACACAACTAAAATAGTAGTGAGTGGAAGATTGATATTTAAGTAGTAAAAGGTCACTGCCATTTCTCCAACCTAGACTACCATGCAAAGCTACTTGCAGTTCTGTAAACATGTCTGTTCTCTCATTAATCTGATCCTTAACACAAGAATTGCAGCAAACCTCCTAAAATTCCCAAATTACTTGGTACTCTTCCGTGCCTCTGCCTTCTTTTCACATCTGGGGTAAAGCTCCCAGCCACTGTTACAGACTCGGCTGAGAAGTCACTTGCTCATTCACAAACCCTGCCCTCCAAGAGCAAATACTCTTATGGGAGAAGGAAGACCTAATTAAGCGATCAAGGAAGGGAATTCTAGATCTAGGAGACATAATTTTGTCAAGAATGCTTGTGACTGCTAAAAACTAAAGAGAAAGGTTGGAACAGCAGTGAGGGGAGTCTTGGAGAGAAGAGGCCAGTGTTTAGGGAGATAGATGTACAACTTCATTGATGGGTTGGATGTCCATAGTGAAAAAAAAAAAAAACCTGGAAGGAGTTTGAAAGACTAAGCCAGCAGCAGAGTTTTCCATGCAGAAGAGGGATGCCAGAGGGACACAAGCTCAGCTCGTCCCTACTCCCTCTCAGGTTGAGTTTCATCTCGCTTCTTTGGTCATCTTATCCTCGATACAGAGGACTTTATATTTGCAATTTTCAGAACATTCAATATGTTATCCTGTGGTTATTTATGAATATAATATCTCTCCCCACCTTCATTATGCTCTAGGTCTCTGAAGATGAAGAAGAAATAACACTTTATTCAACTTTGAGTTAGGAACTACATAGGTGGTTAAAGCAGGAGTGCAACTGACAACAAAGAGAGTGAAAGGGGCAGAGAGAGAACTGCAGAAGACGAAGTGTGCAGAATGGTTACATCTTCCTCTTGGCTATTTGGTGAGCATATCGATCTGGATTCATCAACTGGAGTTTTAACATGCATTAATATTTTGAGTAATTCTGAAGATGTGTCTGGTTTTCTGGCAAGCTGAAAATCTAGAATTTCTAACATTGTGGTTTACATTTAGCTGGTGCCTCCCAGGAATTTTTTTATGCATGGAAGGTTTTTATCCCTATAGTCATCCAAAGATAACAAGTTATGATTTCTGGAAACAAAGGGACTTAAAAAGGATCCACAGAGTCAGTGACAGAGCATTAGCTGTTCCCAGTAATAACAAAGTGAATAGAAACATTCACACAAAAGGCTTCCGGCCGGACTCTGTAGCAGAAAGATTATCTTTAAAAACCTCACACTCACCAGTTATCATCTTTCTTATAAAGAATGAGTAAGGAAAACAGCTACAAGACCTGACTATCATAGAAAGGTCATTTCCAACCTAGGCCACACTGAGTGACCTCTGTATCGAGATGGTAGCAAGAAGTGGGGAAAGCTGATAGGACAGTCTCACTGGATGACATGTGGCCTTTAAAATGACTCACCCACTGGGGCCTGACAGAATCTGAGTCAGTTGACCCACAAAGCAAATACAAAACTTAACATTTCAGTTCAAGGAATAGAAGCTTGAGAACCAGATGCCTTTTATCTCTTCACACTTGCTTCTCTAAATAAAACATAATGGAAGTGACAAAGGAGAAAACAAAAGTGAATTGACATCACAAGGTATAAAGATTACAGGGATGATCCTCATGCAGTTAATAGTTCTTGTCATATTTCAGACTGGACGATAGCATGACATCCCGAGCATTGGAGCCAGTGTTTATATCTCTACTTGCTTTTATGGTAGCAAATAGGAGAAGCTGCATATGATGAAGAATTGTCAGTTTGCAAACTTCCTGAATTTAGCCAACAGATGAAAATGTGCAAATAAGTAAGTGCTCCTGGAGCTAAGAGGAGAGACTCTTTGGAAAAATAACGAGGAGAAAATGGAAAATAAGATGAATGACCACTGTGGCCAGTTGGCAATTGCAGATGGAAAAAAAAAATGAGAGGGAAAAATTTGTATGATGAGCCTGTGCTTCTATAAATAATCTTTAGACCTTATGATAAGGGTTTAACATACATGATAAGAATTATAATATCATTGAGACAAGGCTCGTTGTCTAAACTTTTAGTAGCCCCATCACAGTCACTTACAATTTACATTAACTTCATTTAAAACACTCATATTCTCATTTAGTTTCTTTTTCCATATCTGTATTTTTTCTGTCTTCATCCATTCCAATTTGATTAATATTATCAGTCTGCTTTTTAGTAACTGACAAACTCCTAAAATAGCACACATCACTTGCCATATAGTTCATCACATCTGATACCTAGCAACAAGAAATATATTTAATATGGCACAAGTCAGGCAATAAGCAACCTATTGTCCTTAAGGTCTTGTTCACCACTTTACGGAAAATTACATTTTCTATTCAGGATGTATAGATGCATTTGAGTGCTTGAGGTTCTATACTACAAGTATCTTTACCAGATGTAAAAAGAAAATGTTTCCATTCACCCTTTATTCCACGTGTATGGGTTTCTTTAATCACATACATTTTTGTGAGAATCACACAGGTGTTCAGCAACACTGGTTCCGTGTCTTTCCTAAGATTGTCAATTTCTCCCTCTTGGTTATTTTTTCTAAACATAGAATGCTCAAAACTCTGACATCTTACAACACCTGCGTGCACCCACACACAAACACTCATGTGCACACTTACACACCTCCCTTTACCTCATCCTCAAATCTGTCTACCCCTATGGATCTGTTCAGGTTCACAACAGAATGCTTGGTATATTTGTCTAAATCCATTGACTTCGGTAACTCACCTCCCATTTATTCTTCTAACCAGTCTAATCTGACTTTTCCCTGCTTTTAGAAGTTACATCCTACTCTCCAAATCCTAAAAACACTTACTTTCTTTGAAGTCTTGGATTGTCTTAGCAATCCTTTGAAAACATCATCTGAATCAGAATCTCAAACTTGGTTTCTAAGGAGCCCAGGCTCTCAGGAGGAGTCGATTAGGAAGTGAGGAAAGTAGGACAGGAACGTGGAAGAGGTTAAGCGAGTCCCAATCCCATGCTGCTGCTACTAAATTACTTCAGTCGTGTCCGACTCTGTGCGACCCCATAGACGGCAGCCCACCAGGCTCCTCCGTCCTTGAGATTCTCCAGGCAAGAATACTGGAGTGGGTTGCCATTTCCTTCTGCAATGCATGCATGCATGCGAAGTCGCTTCAGTCGTGTCCGACTCTGTGCGACCCTATGGACAGCAGCCCACCAGGCTCCTCCGTCCACCGGATTCTCTAGGCAGGAATACAGGAGTGGGTTGCCGTGTCCTTCTCTGCCCAGTCCCATAGGAAGCTGTGAAACATAAACTGTACTGCAGAGTTTATTTGTGGACTGCCAATCCTGCTCACAGCGCCAACTGTCTCCCTGTTCACACTGTCCGCTGAACCGCGTATGCAAGGCTGGAGCTAAGAGGTTGGAAGAAGACGCAGAGCCATAGAGACTGCAGGCACGTTTATTCTCCCCTTCTGGCACAGCAGCAGCCGCAGCCTTACCTAACACAACACAACCTCTCTCTTGGCTGTCATAGCGGCCATAATAGTAATCTCTCCCGGCTGATGCAGCAGCCGTAGCAGTAGACAGGCTGTATTCTCTCCTCTAGGGGCTGATCCAACAGACACAGCCGTGAAGCAGCAGAAATGCTGCCCCTTTCTAGGTGGAGCTCATATATATATCCAGCACAAAGTAGCCTGTGACCAAGCGAATACCTTGTGACACACTTGGGCAGTGCTCTAAATGATCTCAGCTGCTGCATAGTCATTATTTACAAAACTGGGGTGAGAGGGCCTGAACACACCATCTTGGCAAGTTTGCCCTCTCCCCCCACAGTTCCATTGTAAAGAGAAGGACTGGAGATTCTGTACTTCGCCTCTGCAAGATATTGGGGTAACTATCAGGACCTGCAGGTAAGTCCCCTCTAATTGCACAAGGGCAAACCTCCAGAGTGAAAGAGCATCCAGTAAATCTGGCAAATGCACTAGTACCATCCGCTACAACTTTCCTCCCACATGACACTTCAACTACCTTTTCTTTCTTAAAACATTACTTTTAGGCATCTATGACACTCTTGGTTTCTTTGCTACTTTTTAGCATCGAGGTGTTTCCTTCCATCGTGCACTGTGTTTGTGTGTGCGTGCACACACATTCAGTTGTGTCTGACTGTTTGCAACCCCATGAACTGTAGCTGGTTAGGCTCCTCTGTCCATGGAATTTTCCAGGCAGGAACACTAGAGTGGATTGCCATTTCTTACTCCAGGGGATCTTCCTGAGCCAGGGATTGAACTCACATCTCTTGGCAGATGGATTCTTCACCACTGAGCCACCTGGGAAGCCTTTTCCTCCCATCACTGCTCTTTAACTATTGTTATTCTCCAGGGTCGTTTTTCACTCTTCATTCTTCTTAGGTTTGCTCATTAGAAGGCATAGCTCCAAATACCACTATTATGCTGACGGCTCCTGTCATAGGTCAGGCTCCCTAGAAACAACTTGACTCCAGGATCCTTGTTAAAAATATTTATTTGAAGAAGCATTCTTAGGATAAGGAGGCGGTGCGTGGGGGGGGGGTGAAGCTAGATAAGGTGGAGAAAATAATCAAACAAGAATGTAGTCTTGTCTGAAGACTAGCTTTAATTTGTTCTGTGGAGAAGCTCTAGAATTCAAACAACAACAAGAGATGGTATTACCTTAAGGAGAATAGAAACACTCTCACACTTGTGGTCACTTCCATAGGTTCATTACCATAGCAGTCCCCAACCTTTTTGGCACCAGGGACCAGTTTCATGGAAGACAATTTTTCTATGGATGGGGTTGGGGGTGGGTACTCTGAGCTGTGGTGCAGGGGTGCTGTTCAGACAGTAATGCAATAATGCAAGTGGTGGGGAGTGGCAGATGAAGCTTCACTTGCTTGCCCACTGTTCATCTCCTGCTGAGCAACCTGGCTCCTAACAGGCCATGGATCGGTCCCTGTCCATGACCCCGGAGCTGGGGACCCCTGCATTACTATGTCTCTTCCCAAATACGTGATTGGGTTTACCCTTCACTTTGCAATTTTGTTCCTTTCAGGCCTCCTGGGAAACCTGTTAAGCTATTCACCACTGCCCATGTTTACATGTATACTCTTAACTTGGGCCAAATTTTTCTCCACACATAGCTCTGTCAACTAGGAGGATTTCACCTTGCTACTGTTTTTCAGGGCCACCTTCAAGGGAAACTATAGTGAATCTGTTGTCTATTTTTCAGTCAACCTATCTGTGATTGGGTTTACCCTTTTCTTCCTTCATCATCTGTTCATAGGGGAGTCTCCCCCTACCCTCCTACCCTTTGTAAGTAAATTTAGGCTGAAAATAAACATCAGTAATAGTCACATGTGATGGGTATATGGGCCAGTTGCTCATGCAGTGTACTTGTATCTCCGCACAAGCCGTATGATGTACTATTCCCATTATGTGATAAATAGCTTTTCATTTAGCTCACTTAATGAGTTTATATATCTGGCAACACCTAAATCAGGATGGGCAGTTTCAGGTTCATGGTTGGTTGGACCCCCTGGCAAGATGCTCACTTTCTGTTACAGCCCAGTAATATACCAAGAGCTGTTTGAATGGTGAATGGTGTATAGTAGTTGTAAAATGTATAAGGATTGTCTTTACTCTAGAACTTTATGGGTCTGTACTATGTTTCTCCTTTGTGGCCTTGACAGAAACTCCAGATACCATCTTTCTTTACCACTCTAGAATATGGTATCTGCTAAAATGTATATCCCCAATAACAGAACTGCTCATACTGCAAACTAGACCTGTTACAATGTCTTTCCTTGATCTTGATCTGAGTCTTTCTCAAAATGAGAAGCCTTTCGTGTCACCAAATAAATTGAGCATTAAAGTAATCCTAAGTGTGAATATGCAGACTAAAAAACCCCAAAAGAGCCTTCCAACCTTTCTGCTTCTTCCTTAGGGACAGAAATACAAGGTACAATGAAAGTGAAAGTGAAGTCGCTCAGTTGTGTCTGACTCTTTGCGACCTCATGGACTGTAGCCTACGAGGCTCTTCCATCCATGGAATTTTCCAGGCACGAGTACTGGAGTGGGTTGCCATTTCCTTCTCCAGGTACAATAATTGTCCCATATTCTGGAAAGGATAGAAAGATATACCCTAGACCATAGACCCCTAAACACCTCACTAATGTGATATGTCCCTGAATTTTTGTAAGGTTTTTCTCCCACCTTCTGGAGCACAAATGCTTTACCAAAGCATCCAGAACACTCTCCAGATCTTGTTCATCAGATTTCATTAACATAATGTAATCAGTATGGGGGAACAATGATCTTTTGCAGAAGTTCCAGATAATTGAGATCCCTTTGGACTAAATTATGAGAGATAATAGAATTAATAGACACTTAAAGAAAGATTTTTAAAGTATACTATTGACCCTCCTCTGAGACAACAATCTGTTTCTGATCTTCCTTCATGATGGATAAGTAAAAGAATGCATTTACCAAATCAGCAGTCACATACCATGCAGGCAAAGCAGTGTTAATCTGCTCTGGCAAAGATACCACAACTGGCATAGCAACTGCTTTAGGTATCCTACTTGGTTAGGATTATGGTAATCCATCATTAATGAAGTTGCAAATGAGACTTAAACCAATGCAACAGGCTGTTTTGAAACAAGGACTCTTCAGAATTGTCCCAAATTGAGTCAAAAGGGTAGACCTTTAGATGCCCTGCTATCAGTCAATCATTGGCAAAATCTTGTCTCCTGGGCAAGGTAGTTACACCTTCAATGACTCAGTTCTCTAAGGTCAAGGCACAGAGCTATGTGCCAATAGTAACAAATATTCTCAGCAATTGGGGAAAATTATTATTGAAGAAGAAAGCATCTGAGTGAAGCATGCTAGTGTCTGGTACACATTCTTGCCTTGGCTTTGATGGTTAACTGTTGCCACCTGGCCTCAGGTATTTAGGATCCTATAATCCACAGCGCTACTAGGGATCTAAGTTCTGACAGCATGCTGAGCTCTTGATGCCACGGTTCCCTTACCAGTGTATTCCTTATTGCCTTGGTAAATGAAGTATACTAAGGAGAGTGGGAAGCTTGTGAATTTTCTTGTGTAGAAGACCCACTCTAGCATTCAAGCTTTTCTCAATTGTTGGAAAAAGGGAGTTGTAGCATCTCCGCTTTATTTAATGAGGGATATTTTTCTCTAAGCTTTTAAATAGAAATGCCAGCTGTATAAAAGCACCATCACCTATGGTCTCACAGTGGTATATGAAAAACATCATACTGATAAATTTCCCTAATCCAACTTCATATTCCACCCCCTTGATCTAGCACTCTCAAGATTCCCTCCCAGTCAGACTCTTCTATTTCTTGGTAGCACATGTAAGCCAGGTCCTGGCTCCTCCTAAGGGAAGACCATTTATCTTCATTTAGCAGAATTATGCAAATATTTGACCTCAATTATGAAATAGCGGGCAGGAAAGGAGATGGAGGCAGAATCTAATAAGAGAAAGCATTGTCTTAGAATGAATTGCCTTACTTGACTGTTTTGCATAGTTTTCAAGCAAGGGAGAAAGGATATTCTATATCCCAACAAAGGGTAGTAGGCTTCTTTTGCAGACCCAGAAGGTTCAGAGGAGTCTAGAGGCTCAAAGGTCTCAAGTGTCTTTATCCAAACACCTTCACTCCAAGTTTCAAAATCCCACTCCTTCCTTAGCAGGGCTAACATTGGTGTAGAAGACTTCTCTAGGCTTAGAACTCAACCTTCTATTAAATTCTTCCATTCTGTGACTGATCTTCATCTGTGTTTGTCCTCCAACTACAAGAGAAAAGAATTTCTTCAAATGATGTCTTGGAGGCCCTCTGACCCTCATACTTTTCTTTAAATTGGGGATTAACAGATTTGACTAATCATTTCCTCTTATAAGTCCATGTGCTGTGCTCAGCTGTGCCAAGTCACCTCAGTCATGTCCGACTCTACAACCCCATAGACTGTAGCCCACCAGGTTCCTCCATCCATGATATTCTCCAAGCAAGAGAATAGTTACAATTCCTCCTGTACCTCTAAATGCTGATAATAGCTTACGGTGAACAATGCCAGGTTTGTTATCTCCAACGATTTAGCTTGGAGACCAAGGACCAGGCTTGATCACTCAGAGCTTTTGTGTGGTGCAAGTTTTATTACAGTGAAAAAGGACAGAGGGAGTTTCTGACATAGACATCACAATGGGGATGGAGCTAGTCTTATCAAGGCCCTATATACTTTTATCAGACACACTCCCACAAAATGCATCTTAAATTAACAAGATTACAACAAACAGTAGAGAGATGCTGCCAGACCCACTCCCACAGCAAACATCTCTAGACAACAAGATTAGTCAGAAGGTTCTATTTAAGATGGAGAAACATGTCCTCAAGCAAGATCCATTGTTGTTATATAATAATTAGTACAGAGCTTAAAGAAAAACATATCCTTGAACATGATGAGCTGCTTCCTAGTGTAATCATTAGCTCTGGGCTTAAAGAAAGTTAGTCTTACAGATTGCTGTCGTAACAACTCAGAGTTTAAGAAAAAACATCTTATGTGACAAAAACAAAACAATTTAGAAAAAAAAAAATGTTGTCCTTTTCTCCTCCTCGAGAGCCCTGGACCCTTTTCTCCTTGAGGGCTCTGGACCCCTTTCTCCTCCTCAAGAGCCCTGGACTTCTTATCAACCTACCTAAGAATTAACTCTCTCACTGAGACATTGCACTATTAGTTCTTTCCTTTCCACAAGGAACCCATTCCAGAATACTATCAATAAAAGTCTTAACAATTGCACTGCTATTAACGGCACATACTGTGAAATATTATACCAAATTATACCAAAGAAGTTATTGCACTGTTTTGAAAGTTCTAGGGCCCACAACATTTCCCAACCTGGGGATCCAGCAAAGGGACTGAGAACGCCCAGGGAATTTGACTTTGAAGGCCAGTGGGATTTGATTACAGAACTTCCACAGGACTGGGGAAACAAACTCTTGGAGGGCAGAAATAAAACCCTGTGCACACCAGGATCCAGGAGAAAGGAGCAGTGACCCCACAAGAGACTGAGCCAAACTTGCCTGTGAGTGTCCAGGAGTCTCTGGCAGAGGCGTGGGTCAACAGTCACCTACTGTGGGGTGAGAGGCACTAAATACAATAGTCCTGGCATAAGTCTTTTTGAAGGAGATCGCCATGATCACTGTTACCCTTACCACAGTTCAGCCTCAGGCCAAACTACAGGGAGGTAACACAGCCCCTCCCATCAACAGAAAATTGGATTAAAGATTTACTGACCACAGCCCTGCCCATCAGAACAAGACCCAGATTTCCCCAGAGGCAGTCCCTCCTATCGGGAAGCTTCCACAAGCCTCTTATCCTTATCCCTCAGAGGGCAGACAGCATGGAAACCATAGTTACAGAACTAACCAAACTGATCACTTGGATCAGAAACTTGTCTAACTCAATGAAACTAGAGCCACCCAAGATGGATGGGTCATGGACAAAATGTGGTCCACTGGAGAAGGGCATGGCAAACCACTTCAATATTCTTGTCTTGAGAACTCCATGAACAGTATGAAAAGGCAAAAAGATAGGACACTGAAAGATGAACTCCCAGATTGGTAGGTGCCCAATATGCTACTGAAGAGGAGGGGGGAAATAGCTCCAGAAAGAATGAACAGGTGGAGCCAAAGCAAAAACAACACCCAGTTGTGAATGTGACTGGTGATGGAAGCAAGGTCCGATGCTGTAAACAACAATATTGCATAGGAACCTGGAATATTAGGTCCATGAATCAAGGCAAATTGGAAGTGGTCAAACAGGAGATGGCAAGAGTGAACATCGACATTTTAGGAATCAGTGAACTAAAACGGACTGGATTGGGTGAATTTAACTCAGATGACTGTTACATCTACTACTGTGAGCAAGAATCCCTTAGAAGAAATGGAGTAACCCTCATAGTCAACAAAAGAGTCTGAAATGCAGTACTTGGGTGCAATCTCAAAAGTGACAGAATGATCTCTGTTTCCAAGGTAAACCATTCCATATCATACTAATTCAAGTCTATGCCCCAACCAGTAATGCTGATGAAGCTGAATCTGAATGCTTCTATGAAGACCTACAAGACATTCTAGAGCTCACACCAAAAAAGATGTCCTTTTCATCAAAGGGGACTGGAATGCAAAAGTAGAAGTCAAGAGATACCTGGAGTAACAGGTAAGTTTGGCCTTGGAATACAAAATGAAGCATGGCAAAGGCTAACCGGGTTTTGCCAATAGAAAGCAGTGGTCATAGCAAACACCATCATCCAACAACACAAGAGACGACTCTACACATGGACATCACCAGATAGCCAATACCAAAATCAGATTGATTATATTCTTTAAAGCCAAAGATGGAGAACCTCTATACAGTCAGGAAAAACAAGACCAGGAGCTGACTGTGGCTCAGATCATGAACTCCTTATTACAAAATTCAGAGTTAAATTGAAGAAAGAAAGAAAAACCACTAGACCATTCAGGTATGACCTAAATCAAATCTCTTACGATTATACAGCGGAAGCGACAAATAGATTCAAGGCATTAGATCTGACAGGCAGACAAGCTGAAGAACTATGGATGGAGGTTATGAAATTGTACAGGAGGCAGTGATCAAAACCATACCCAAAAGAGAGAAATGCAACAAGGCTAAATGATTGTATGGGGAGACCTTACAAATAGCTGAGAAAAGAAGAGAAGCAAAAGGCAAAGGAGAAAAGGAAAGATATACCCATCTGAAAATGGAGTTTCAAAAAATAGCAAAGAGAGATAGGAAAGCATTCCTCAGTAATTAATGAAAAGAAATAGAGAAAAGCAATAGAAGGGAAAGACTAGAGATCTTTTCAAGAAAATTAGAGATACCAAGGAAATATTTCATGCAAAGATGGGCACAATAAAGGACAGAAACTGTATGGACCTAACAGAAACAGAAGATATTAAGAAGAGGTGGCAAGAATACATGGAAGAACTGTACAAAAAAATCTTAATGACCAATATAACTACGATGGTGTGATCACTCACCTAGAGCCAGACATCCTGGAGTGTGAAGTCAACTGGGCCTTAGGAAACATCACTACGAACAAAGCTAGTGGAAGTGATAGAATTCCAGTTGAGCTATTTCAAATCCTAAAAGACAGTGCTGTTAAACTGCTGCATTCAATATGCCAGCAAGTTTGGAAAACTCAGCAGTGGCCACAGGACTGGAAAAGGTCAGTTTTCAATCAAATCCCAAAGAAAGTCAATGCCAAAGAATGTTCAAACTACCTCAAAATTGCATTCATCTCACAGACTAGCAAAGTAATACTTAGAATTCTCCAAGCTAGGCTTCAACAATACGTGAGCCAAGAATCCCAGATGTTCAAGCTGGATTTAGAAAAAGCCGAGGAATCAGAAATCAAATTGCCAACATCTGTTGGATCATAGAAAAAGCAAGAGAATTCCAGAAAATCATCTACTTCTAGTTCATTGACTACACTAAAGCCTTTGACTGTGTGGATCACAACAAACTGTGGAAAATACTTAAAGAGATGGGAATACCAGACTACCTTACCTGCCTCCTGAGAAACCTGTATGCAGGTCAAGAAGCAACAGTTAGAACTGGACAGGGAATAACAGACTGGTTTGAAATTGAGAAAGGAGTACATCAACGCTGTATATTGTCACCTTGCTTATTTAACTTCTATGCAGAGTACCTCAGGTGAAATGCTTGACTGGATGAAGCACCATATGGAATCAAGTTTTCTGGGAGAAAATGTAGATGACACCACCCTTATGGCAGAAAGGAAAGAGGTACTAAAGAGCCTCGTGATGAAAGTGAAGGAGGAGAGTGAAAAACCTGGCTTAAATCTCAACAATAAAAAAACTGAGATCATGGCATCCAGTCCTGTCACTTTATAACAAATAGATGGGGAAGCAATGGAAACAGTGACAGACTTTATTTTCTTGGGCTCCAAAATCACTGCTGATGGTGACTGCAGCCATGAAATTAAAAGATGCTTGCTCCTTGGAAGAAAAGCTATGATCAACCTAGACAGCTTATTAAAAAGCAGAGACATTACGATGCCAACAAAGGTCCATATAGTCAAAGCTATGGTTTTTCCAATAGTCATGTATGGATGTGAGAGTTGGACCATAACGAAAACTGAGCCCCAAAGAATTAATGCTTTTGAACTGTGGTGTTGGAGAAGACTCTTGTGTGTCCCTTGGACAGCAAGGAGATCCAACCAGTCCATCCTAAAGGAAATCAGTCCTGAATAGTCATTGGAAGGACTGATGCTGAAGCTGAAGCTACAATCTTTGGCCACCTGATGCAAAGAACTGACTCTTTGGAAAAGACCGTGATCCTGGAAAAGATTGAAGGCAGGAGGAGAAGGGGACGACAGAAGATGACATGGTTGGATGGTATCACCAACTCCATGGGCATGAGTTTGAGCAAGCTCTGGGAGATGGTGATGGAAAGGGAAGCCTGGCGTGTCGCAGTCCATGGGGTCACAAAGAGTTGGATATGACTGAGTGACTGAACTGACTGACCAAGAATTATCAACAATCTGTTTGCTACCAGTGATGGTATCCAGTTTGCCATGCAGTGGATAACAAGTCCAGTTCCACACTTCTACCCTTACAATCTACTTCCTAGCCCAATATAAGGACCTTTGTTCAAAATATTTATTGGAGTACATGTTGGTAAACTGACAAGGTAATCGGTTTAACATTTTTACTGAGTTTTTTACTGACTTTTGCATTTTTTACCCATTCAAACTGTTGGGACATAACTTTTGGGGCTTTACAGTTTGGTCAAAGTCTGTATGTGCTCCTCTGATTTTGTTTTCAAAAAATCTCAAAGTTCAGAGAACTCAAACAGGGGTTCTATAACAAAATAGAGGGATGGGAAAGGGTAGGGAGTAGGGAGGTTCAAGAGGGAGGGGATATATGCACACCTATAACTAATTTTTGTTGACGCATGACAGAAATCAAATCAATATTGTAAAACAATCAATAATCAGTTAATAATAAAATAATTTTTAAAAATCTCAAAGTCTTTCTACATACTGGTTTTTTAAACATGATAAAATCATTTTTAAAACACTATAAATGACAGAAATGCATGTAAATAATAGATTGAAGAACTGAAAGGCAATGTAGTACAAAAGGAAGAAGGCAGTTGTTTTAAAGCTTATTTTATCTCTACATCATTTGCATCCCACAGTCAAAAATATTCTGTCATCTGTTATTCAGCATAATTTTATAAAATTCAGGAACTGATTTTCTAAACATTTTCTTAAAATTACTTATAAATGAGTCACTCAAGACTATAAAGTATTATATGTTGTGTAACTCTTAGTAAGAAGCTGTTTAATACAAAATAATTAAACTCCTGGTTGTCAAAATAAAGCTTTGAAAAACAGCAACATATAGTACATCATTGTACGGTATTGAAGACAGGAGGAGAAGGGGACAACAAAGGATGAGATGGCTGGATGACATCACTGACTCAATGGACATGAGTCTGACACGCTCTGGGAGTTGGTGATGGACAGGGAAGCCTGGCATGCTGCAGTCCATGTGGTAGCAAAGAATTGGACACAACTGAGCAACTGAACTGAACTGATTGTATGGTATTAATCAATGCAAAATCAATAAAATACAAAATATTAATGTACTTAGTTCAGTTCAGTTCAGTCGCTCAGTTGTGTCCAACTCTTTGCGACCCATGGACTGCAGCATGCCAGGCTTCCCTGTCCATCACCAACTCCCAGAGCTTGATCAAACTCTCATATCCAGCAAGTCGGTGATGCCATACAACCATCTCATCTTCTGTTGTCCCCTTCTCCTCTTGCCCTCAATCTTTCCCAGGATCACGGTCTTTTCCAAGGAATCATTTCTTCACATCAGGTGGCCAAAGTATTGGAGTTTCAGCTTCAGCATCAGTCCTTCCAATGAATATTCAGGACTGATTTCCTTTAGGTTGGACTGGTTGATCTTCTTGCAGTCCAAGGGACTCTCAAGAGTCTTCTCCAACACCACAGTTCAAAAGCATCAATTCTTCAGTGCTCAGCTTTCTTTATAGTCCAACTTTCACATCCACACGTGACTAGTGGAAAAACCATAACTTTGACTAGACGGACCTTTGTTGGCAAAGTAATGTCTCTGCTTTTTAATACGCTGTCTAGGTTGTTCACAACTTTTCTTCCAAGGAGCAAGCATCTTTTAATTTCATGGCTACAGTCACCATCTGCAGTGATTTTGGAGCCCCCCAAAAATAAAGTCTCACACTGTTTCCATTGTTTTCCCACCTATTTTCCATGGCATAATGGGACTGGATGCCATGATCTTAGTTTTCTGAATGTTGAATTTTAAGCCAACATTTTCACTCTTTTCTTTCACTTTCATCAAGAGGCTCTTTAGTTCTTCTTCACTTTCTGCTATAAGGATGGTGTCATCTGCATATCTGAGGTTATTGATATTTCTCCCAGCAATCTTGATTCCAGCTTGTACTTCATCCAGCCCAGCATTAATGTACTTATCAATGTGATTAAATCATAATTTAGTCTTCTTTGTATTCTTTGACAATCTGAACTGTTATTATATCACATAGCATTGCAAATAGGTTTATATATATTATATACACATGTATAATATATACATACATGATATAATTTATAAGCCACATTATTTTTTATTTAATCTCTCTGTCCCTCAGCTTTCTCATGTCTGATATGGGAATAATCATATTACTCTGTTCATAGGGTTGAGGATAGAATTCACTGTGTAACATATGAGAACCTTAAGAGGCAGTGGCTACTGCATTTGAGGTACTCAAATGTTACCTCTATATATTTTATTCTCTCTGAAAGTAAAGACATATTCAAAGATCTTTGAAGAAAGAGTTATGGCAATTCATCTTCTTATGGAGAATCTGTGATTTGCCAAAAACTAATGCAACCACCGTAACTGACTCCTTATTATGAACCAGTGTTTGGGGTTTTTTTTAATGGGAAAAGTCCAATAAAAAATAATTCTTTTCTTGTATTTATAGTATGATTTGTTAAACTTTAGAACTGACTATCAAATCTGTTACAATATTGCTATTATTTTAAGCATTGTTTCTGTTCTTACAGATACTGATTTATGAACACCATTTCATGAAATCACAAACATCACATAAATTTTAGAATTGGAAAGGGCATTTATAACCACCTAATTTAAGTTCCCACTCAGGGCAGAATTTACTCTACATTGTAGAGTCTACAATATTTATGATAGGTTCAGTCTCAATTTAAATACTCTCCTTTTGCCTATTGATCATATATTCTCCCTTATCATACTTTTATACCATGCTGCTTTTCTACCTCATTTCACCCTGTATGGCTCTTGGGAAGGACCCTTGTCTCAGGGGTAGCATAAATAACCCAGGAGAAGTTCATCAGCATATTGAGTCCACCCATTCACAGTAACTGACTTAGAGATAGATGTGTGATCCATATTAACCCAGAAATATTGGGAAGGTACCCCCTTTTCTACCAACTTATACATGGCAGGATATGGCTATGAGCTATTGATGGCTATTTTGTAGCCTTCTTTGTAATCTGTGGAACAGAATGAGTTGGAAAGCAGAAATGAGAGATGTAGAGAAACAGGTTTTCAATGATATAGTTTGAGTCCTAGGATTATGCTGCACCTTGGAATTTTCAGTTGAGTGAGCCAATAAATTTCCTTTTTGTTATTGTGGTTTTGTTTGTGTTAAGGCTTTAGCCAGTGAGTGTTGATTTTTCTGTCACTTGCAAATAAAAGTATGAAAACTGACACGTCAAACAGATGTCTTCAAAAATTATTCTTACTTTTATGGTGTCCTTGAAGGAAGAACTTTTTATCACTCTCTCTCCTAGACCCATGAACTCATTTTGAACTTGGGACCAACTTAAACCTTTACTGTTAAATTAAGCAACTCTCTGCTGTGTACATAACTGGCACACAGGGAATCCTCAGTGAAAGTTGATTGATACATACAAGAATTTACATTTCCAAGGTTATACAGAATTTAAGGTTAATAGTCAAATTGAACTACTAAATATCATTAATAGAAATGTCTCTTGCAAGGTTAAACATATTTTTGTCTTTTTCATTCAAAAATTTGTAAAAATGTTTAGTACACAGTAGATTCAAACATCAGAAGCCCTTTAAATAAGCCATAAAAAGGTTTTAAAGAGTTTAAAATACTTAAACACCACTGTTCATGATCATTAAAATGGTATAGTATGGTAATGAAATCAGTATCTGGCAGGGAATTAACCAAAATATACTTAAATGTAAATGACTAAAAAAGTAATATCTCCATCATTGAAAATGAACATACATATGTTTATTAAGATATAGGCACTATTCTAAGTGCTTTAATTGCATTATTTTATCCTTCTAATAACTTGTAAGGTAAGTACCAAAAATTATCTCTCTCAACGTCAATTTCTTTATCTGTAGATTTCTAATCTGTAAATTCCCAACATCACATAACTAACAAATGTAGAAATTCAAGCAGACTTACCTCAAGTTCATGCTCTTAATCTGGAGCTTATAATCAATAAATCTAGTATGGAGACACACATTCTGAATGGTAAATCTTTTCAGAAAAAAATATTTTTTATTTAATTAACACCAATTCTATTAGTTTATGTACATTCAACTTCTTGGAGTGATACTCAAGAGTCTATGGAATGCACTTCCATCCCATAAATATTTCATGCCTTCTCTAATTTTTTGGCATCATTTCAAGGTACGATAATGAATACTAAATAATGATGTCTAAAAGTCCAAGGGAGTTCACTGTGGGTCAAAGTAATATGTCAAGAGGCCATGGGAAGAGAATGTTACTGAGTCACTCAATTTTTTAAAAACTATTTTAGACTTCTCTAACAGCACGGAGATCTTTAAATATAGAATTTCCAGCAATGATGACAATTTTGATTAATTCTAGTCTATCCTCCCTTTGTGTGCGTGCTAAGTTGCTTCAGTCATGTCTGACTCTTTGAAACCCTGTGGACCCTGAGCCCCACCAGCTTCCTGTGTCCGTGAGATTCTGCAGGAAAGAATAATAGAGTTGCCAGGCCCTCCTCCGGGGATCTTCCCAACCCAAGGATTGAACCCATGTCTTTAACATCTCCTGCATTGGCAGGTGGGTTCTTTACCACAAGCGCCACTGGGAAGCCCAGTGGTTTCCTTTAAGAAAAGTTAACTATAATATAAGCCAGAAAGTGATAAGTAATGTTAGAGAGAAAAGCTGCACACAAATGTGAAAATTCATAAATATTAGTTGACATGAGAATCAAGCCATAAAGTATTTTTTAGGGAATTATGTTTATTTTTAAAAATCAATGATCTTCATGCATGTCAGGATGTTTCACAATGAGACAGTGGAGAGACCTCTGCTTTTCCTCCCTAGGTGTATCTATCACTGTTTTCCATTTCTGGATGAGTTATCTACTAACCTCACCTTCTGGTGATAGTAAGTTCCAATAGCTGTTGCTAAGGAGTTTGCTCTTTCATGGATCAAAGGGGCTTGCATAATTCAAGGAAGCTATGATCCATGCCATACAGGGCCACCCAAGATGGATGGGTCATATGAAGATTTCTGACAAAATGTTGTCTACTGGAGAAGGAAATAGCAACCCAATCGAGTGTTTTTACCAAGAGAACACCATGAATGGCACGAAAAGGCAAAAATATGACACCAGAAGATGAGCACCCTAGGTCAGAAGGTGTCCAATCTGCTGCTAGCAAAGAGTGGAAGATATTACTAATAGATCCAGAAGGAATGAACTAGCTGGGCCAAACTGGAAACAAAACTCATTTATAGATGTGTCTGATGGTGAAAATAGAGTCTGAGGCTGTAAAGAACAATGTTTCATAGGAACCTGGAATGTTAAGTTCATGAATCAAGGTAAATTGGATGTGGTCAGGCAGGAAATCAGTTTAGTTAGTTTTCTGTAATTGTGGTTTTCATTCTGTCTGCCCTCTGATGGATGAGGATAAGAGGTTTGTGGACGCTTTCTGATGGGAGGGAGTGGCTGTGGGGAAAACTGGATCTTGCTCTGGTGGGCAAGGCCATGCTCAGTAAATCTTTAATTCAATTTTCTGCTGATGGATGGGGATGTGTTCCCTCACTGTAGTTTGATCTGAGTCCAAACTATGGTAGGGATAATGGTTCAGTTCAGTTCAGTTCAGTCACTCAGTTGTGTCCGACTCTGCAGCTCCATGGACTGCAACATTGCAGGCTTCCTTGTCCACCACCAACTCCCAGAGCTTGTTCAAGCTCATGTCCGTCATGTCAGTGATGCCATACAACCATCTCATCCTCTGTCATTCCCCTCTTCTCCCACCTTCAATCTTTCCCAGCATCAGGATCTTTTCCAATGAGTCAGTTCTTCGCATCAGGTAGACAAAGTATTGGAGTTTCAGCTTCAGCATTAGTCCTTCCAATGAATATTCAGGACTGATTTCCTTTAGGATTGACTGGTTTGATCTCCTTGCAGTCCAAGGGATTCTCAAGAGTCTTCTTGAACACCATAGTTCAAAAGCATCAATTCTTCAACACTCAACTTTCCTTATGGTCCAACTCTCACATCCATACATGACTACTGGAAGAACCAGAGCTTTGACTAGACAGACCTTTGTCAGAAATATAATGTCTCTGCTTTTTAATATGCTGTTTAGATTGGTCATAGAGTTTTTCCAAAGAGCAAGTGTCTTTTAATTTCATGGCTGCAATCACCAACTGCAGTGATTTTGGAGCCCAGAAAAATAAAGTCTGACACTGTTTCCACTATTTCCCTATCTATTTGCCATGAAGTGATGGGGCCAGATGCCAGGATTTTAGTTTTCTGAATGTTGAGCTTTAAGCCAACTTTTTCACTCTCTTCTTTCACCTTCATCAAGAGACTCTTTAGTTCTTCTTCGTTTTCTGTCATAAGTGTGGAGTCATCTGCATATCTGAGGTTATTGATATTTCTCCCGGCAATCTTGATTCCAGCTTGGGCTTCTTCCAGTCCAACATTTCTCATGATGTACTCTGCATAAAAGTTAAATAAGCAGGGTGACAATATATAGCCTTGACATACTCCGTTCCCGATATGGAACCAATCTGTTGTTCCATGTCCAATTGAACTGTTGCTTTTTTGGCCTGCATACAGATTTCTCAGGAGGCAGGTCAGGTCAGGTCAGGTCAGGTGGTATTACCATCTCTTTAAGAATTTTCCACAGTTTTTTGTGATCCATCTAGCCAAAGGCTTTGGCATAATCAATAAAGCAGAAGTAGATGTTTTGCTGGAACTCTCCTGCTTTTCCATGATCCAGTGGATGTTGGAAATTTGATCTCTGGTTCCTCTGCCTTTTATAAATTTAACTTAAACATCTGGAATTTCACAGTTCACATACTGTTGAAGCCTGGCTTGGAGAATATTGAGGTAATGGTGACTCCTCCAAAAGAACTTGTGTCAGCATGCTGTGCCTCCCAGGACTGCTGCAGTCAGTGTCCCTGATCACGCAGCAAGCCACTGTTGGCACAGACCTCCACCAGAGAATCCCAAACACTCACAGGCAAGTATGGCTTGGTCTCTTTTAGGGTCACTGATCCTTTCTCCTGGATCCTGGTGCTCACAAGGTTTTGTTTGTGCCTTCCAAGACTCTGTTTCCCCAGTCCTGTGGAAATTCTATAATCAAATCCAACTGGCCTTCAGAGTCAAATTCCCTGGGGGTTCTCAGTCTCTTTGCTGGATC
This sequence comes from Giraffa tippelskirchi, assembly GCF_054371585.1. Taxonomy (NCBI): domain Eukaryota; kingdom Metazoa; phylum Chordata; class Mammalia; order Artiodactyla; family Giraffidae; genus Giraffa; species Giraffa tippelskirchi. Next base: position 84,522,959 of record NC_137285.1, on the reverse strand, counting down.
AACAGGGAATAGCTGAAAAAGGAAGAAAGGTGAAAGGCAAAGAAGAAAAGGAAAGATACATACAGCTGAATGCAGAGTTCCAAAGAATAGCAAGGAGAGATAAGAAAACCTTCCTAAGTGAATAATGCAAAGAAATAGAGGAAAATAACAGAATGGAAAAAACTAGAGATTTCTTCAAGAAAATTAGATTTATCAAGGGAATGTTTTTCATGCAAAGATGGACAGAATAAAGGGCAGAAAAGGCATGGATCTAACAGAGGCAGAAGAGATTAAGAAGAGGTAGCAAGAATACAAAGATGAACTCTACAGAAAAGATCTTAATGACCCAGATAACCATGTGGTGTGATCACTCACCTCAAGCCAGATATCCTTGAGTATAAAGTCAGGTGGGCCTTAGGAGCATCACTACATACAAAGCTAGTAGAGGTGATGGAATTCCAGTGAGCTATTTCAAATCCTAAAAGATAATGCTGTGAAAGTGTTGCACTCAGTATGCCAGCAAATTTGGAAAACTCAGCAGTGGCCACAGGACTGGAAAAGTCAGTTTTCATTACAATCCCAAAGAAAGGCAATGCCAAAGATTGTTCAAACTATCACACAGTTGTGCTCATTTCACTTGCTAGCAAGGTAATGCTCAAACTCCTTCAGGCTAAGCTTCAACAGTACATGAACTGAGAACTTCCAGATGTCCAGGCTGGATATGAAAAGGCAGGGGAACCAGAGATCAAATTGCCAGCATCTGCTGGATCATAGAACAAACAAGAGAATTCCAGAAAAACACCTACTTCTGCTTCATTGACTACTCTAAAGCCTTTGACTGTATGGATCACAACAAACTTCATGGCAATCGGATGGGGAAACCATGGAAACAGTGACAAACTATTTTCTTGGACTCCAAAATCACTGAGAATGGTGACTGCAACCATGAAATTAAAGGAGGCTTTCCCCTTGGAAGAAAAGCTATAACAAATCTACAGCGTATTTAAAAAATGACACATTACTTTACTGACAAAGGTATGATTTTTTCAGTAGTCATGTACACATGTGAGTGTACACGACCATAAAGGGAAAGAGTTTTGCTTTGGACAGCATGTTTTCTTGACAAAATTCTGTTAGTATTTTGTACTGCAAGGCCAAACTTTCCTGTCATTCCAGGTGTCTGGAATGACATAAAGAAAGCTGAGTGCTGAAGAATTGCTGCTTTCAAATTGTGGTATTGGTGAAGACTCTTGAAAGTCCCTTGGACTGCAAGGATATCAGTCAATCCTAAAGGAGATCAGTCCTGAATATTCATTGGAAAGATTGATACTGAAGCTGAAGCTCCACTACTTTGGCCACCTGATGTGAAGAGCCAACTCATTGGGAAAGACCCTGATCTTGGGAAAGACTGAGGGCAGGATGAGAAGAGGGCGATGGAGGATGAGATGGTTGGATGGCATCACTGACTGAAAGGACATGAGTTTGAGCAAACTCTGAGAGATGGTGAAGGACAGGGAACCCTGGCATGCTGCAGTCCATGGGGTCACAAAGTCAGACATGACTGAACAACTAAATAGACAAGCAGGTGACAGCAAGAGTCAACATCGACATCTTAGGAATCAATGAACTAAAATGGACAGAAATAGGTGAATTTAATTCAGATGACCATTATGTCTACTACTGTGGGCAAGAATCTCTTAGAAGAAATAGAGTAGCCCTCATAGCCAACAAAGGAGTCTGAAATGTAGTACTTGGGTGAAACTTCAAAAATGACAGAATGATCTTTGTTCATTTCCAAGGAAAACCATTCAGTATCACAGTAATCCAAGTCTATGTCCCAAATACTGATTTTGAAGAAGCTGAAGTTGACCAGTTCTATGAATATCTACAAGGCCCTGTAGTACCACCCAAAAAAAAAAAAGATGTCTTTTTCATTACAGGGGATTGGAATGCAAAAGTAGGAAGTCAAGAGACACCTGGAATGACAGGAAAGTTTGGCCTTGCAGTACAAAATACTAACAGAGTTTTGTCAAGAGAACATGCTGTTCAAAGCAAAACTCTTTTCCTACAACACAAGAAACAATGCTACACATGGATGTGGTCCACTGGAGGAGGAAATGGCAACCCACTACAGTATTTTGGACACAAGGACATCACTAGATGGTCAAATCGAAATCAGATTGATTATGTTCTTTGCAGTTGCAGTTGGAGAACCTCTACACAGTCAGCAAAAGCAAGACCTGGTGCTGACTGTGGCTCAGATCATGAGCAACTTATTATAAATTTGAGGCTTAAATTGAAGAAACTCAGAAAAGAAAACACTAGGCCATTCAGGTATAACCTCAATCAAATCCTTTATGATTATACAGTGGAGGTGATCAATAGATTCAAGGGATTAGATCTGATAGACAGGGTGCCTGAAGAACAATGGGCAGAAGTTCAGAACATCGTACAGGAGACAGTCACCAAAATCATCCCAAAGAATAAGAAAGACAAGAAGGCAAAGTGGTTTTCTGAGGAGCCTTTACAAATAGCCAAGGAAAAAAGAGAAGCAGAAGGCAATGGAGAAAGGGACAGATATAACCAGCTGAATCCAGAGTTCCAGACAATAGGAAGGAGTAATAAGAAGGCCTTTTTAAATGAACAATGCAAAAAAAAAAAATTGAGGAAAAAGTAGAATGGGAAAGACTAGATATCTCTCAAGAAAATTAGACATATCAAGGGAACATTTCATGCAAGAATGGGTACTATAAAGAACAGAAAGAGTAAGGACCTAGCAGAAGCAGAGGAGATGAAGAAGAGGTGACAAGAATACACAGAAGAACGGTACAAAAAATGACCCAGATAACCATGACGCTGTGGTCACTCACCTAGAACTGAACATCCTGGACTGTGAAGTCAAGTGGGCTTTACGAAGTGTTGCTATTAACAAAGCTAGTGGAGGTGATAGATTTCCAGCTGAGCTATTTCAAATCCTAAAAGATGATAGTGTTAAAGTGCTGCACTCAATATGTCATCAAATTTGGAAAGCTCAGCAGTGGCCACAAGACTGAAAAAGTTTACATTCCAACCCCAAAGAAGGGCAATGAGAAAGAAAGTTCAACCTAATGTACAGTTGTGCTCATTTCATAGCAATGTTATGCTCAAAGCCCTTCAAGCTAGGCTTCAGGAGTATGTGAACTGAGAACTTCCAGATGTACACTTTCAGTTTAGAGAGAACAGGAGAACCAGAGCTCAGATTACTAACATTCGTTGAATTGTGGAGAAAGGAGGGAGTTCAGAAAAAGATGTACTTCTACTTCATTGACTACAATAAGACTTTGTGAATCATACCAAACTGTGGAAAATTCTTAAAGAGGTGGAAGTACCAGACCATCTTACCTGTCTCCTGAGAAACCTGTATGCAGCTCAAGAAGAAACAGGTAGAACAGAACATGGAACAATGGACTGGTTCCAAATTTGGAAAGGAGCACATCAAGGCTGTATATTGTCACCCTGCTTACTTAACTTCTATGCAGAACACATCATGTGAAATGTGAGACTGCATGAATCACAAGCTGGAATCAAGATTACTGGGAGAAGTATCAACAACCTCAGATATGCAGATAACACCACCCTTACAATAGAAAGTGAAGACGAACTAAAGAGCCACTTGAAGGTGAAAGAGGAGAGTGGGAAAAACTGGCTTGAAACTCAACCTTAAAAAAACTAAGCTCATGGCATCTGGTCCCATCACTTCATGGCAAATAGAAGGGGAAAATGAGGAAACAGTGACAGACTTTATTTTCTTGGTCTCCCAAATCACTATAGATGGTGACTGCAGCCATGAAATTTAAAAGTGGTTTGCTCCTTGGAAGGAAAGCTGTGACAAACGTAGACAGTATATTTATAAGCAGAGCCATCAATTTTCTGACAAAGGTCCATCTGGTCAAAGCTGTGGTTTTTCCAGTGGTCATGTATGAATGTGAGTGTTGGACCATAAAGAAAGCTGAGCACTGAAGAACTGATGCTTTTGAACTATGGTGTTGGAGAAGACTCTTGAGAGTCCCTTGGACTGCACAGACATCAAACCAATCAATCCTAAAGGAAATCAACCCTGAATATTCATTGGAAGAACTGATGCTGAAGCTGAAGCTACAAGACTTTGGCCACCTAATGCAAAGAACTGACTCATCGGAAAAGACCCTGATGCTGGGAAAGATTGAGGGCAGGAGGAGAAGAGATGACAGAGGATGAGACAGTTGGATGACATCACCAACTCAATGGACATGAATCTGAGCAAACTCCAGGAGACAGTAGAGGACAGAAGATCCTAGCTTGCTGCAGTCCATGGGGTTGCAGAGAGTCAGACAGGACTTGGCAACTGAACAGCAATGACAACAACAACAAGAAATTTTATCCATGATGGCATAAATTTTCATCCTCCTTGCCCTCACCTGAATCCCTGTGTCTAAACACTGCTTAGCCCAGTATAGGCATTCAATAAATAGTTCTTGAATAAACTAAATAAAGGTATAGTTCTTAGCAACTGCTATGACTCCATTTGGCAGCAACCACCAGTGAAAACTGCCTTCAGCATCTGCTTTCCTTAACCACTGTAAATTTGGGGTATTTCTTGCCTCTGGGACAGCTTTCAGATTTCTAGTAGCTGGATGTCTCAAGGGTAATTTCTGAGCATGTTCCTATTGAGCAATTCAATAAATGGTCCCTGCTGAAAGCTCTGGATAAAATCCTACACAATTCTTCCTAACAGCTCTGTGGAATGATCCAAAGCTCTGTGGAATTGTAATCTGAGCACAATTCAAAGACCATCACAAAGTCCCATGCTAGCTGTCCATTCTTATTCCTGTGTTCCAACTCAGAGCATAGTTCCCTTGACTCACTAAGGGAACCCTTTCGATAGTTGAAGTTATCAATAATTCAATTCACCAAATATGTACTGAGTGTCCACTGTAAGAAGGCATTCTTCCAGATACTTAATATAAGGCTCATAAATTTCTCCTAAGGACTTCAAATTCAGTTAAATGTGGAAATTAGCAAAAGCTCCAGATTCCCCTTCACATATGGTTTGATTCTTACATTTATATAGCACTTTCAAGTTAACAAACACCCTTACATATATTTCCTGACTTAGAGCTTCTTATCACCCCTGAGAGATAGACATAAAATTAAAAAAAAAAAAATACGCACTATGCTGCACACCTGAAAGTAAAAAAGCATTGTAAATTATACCTCAATAATTTAAAGAAAAAAACAGAACAAGCATGTTACCTAAGATCACAACAACTCTTAGACTCCTTAGTAACCAGAAAACAGCAGTGCTTGATTCTTTACTCAAGTCAAGAGACATATTTCACTAGATCTTTCTGTCTCCTCTCAGGTACTATAAATTTCTTGTTGCTGTTATTCAATGCAGATATTTATTGACTTATTTATGTATCCTATCTTTTAAGCACCTCATCCATTCAAGATACTGGAAGTATTGTGTGTATATAGCATCTTTTCTCAAGGCTGTTTTACATTATAATGGGAAAAATAAAATATCTATAGGTATCTATGTTAAAAAAGGAAGTGAAACATGCCATAAAAGAGATCCAAAAATAAAAGTATACAAGAGAGATAATTTCCAGCTGGAGAAAGAGCAAGATTTTCTGCAAATAAGACACTGCAAATAAGAAATACATGACCAAAGACAAAAATTCCATTTAATGATCTTTGCAAGACATCCCACTATTTTGGTAAGTTATAAGCTAAGGAAAAGACGGAAGAAAACTATGACCCATTTAAAGTTCATGACATTGTTCTTGCATTTAAAAAAAAAAAACTGAACATGAAGTGCAAATGCATAAATTCCCACACTGGCAAACTGTGAGTGCAAAGTTAACAGAGGATCTCCACCCACCCACCCCCAATGCACTTTTCATTGGAGGAAACTTAGCTTAAATTGGTAGAAAATTATAAGCTTCTAAGTTTAGCTGACTGAAAACCTATCAGAGATAAATTTTAGCTCCTGCTGGCAGAATCATCTTCCTCCTGGTTAAACTGCATGTGTTAAATGTAGTTCATATTGTGTTCATTCAGTTGATTACACATAACACAAAACAAAGTGTGCAATCCAAATATGAATCAACTGTGAGAATATCCTTAGTGCCAGTGTAATTAGGATTGGCTTAGATACTAGGTGGAAATTCATCAGCCAATATTGTCCTCTAAGAGAGAATGTGTTTACCGAAAATGTCCATGCACCAATCAGCCTGTCTTTTTTTCTCTTTCAATTTTAAAGTATTATACTGGAACCAAGAAGAGGCATGATTTTGTTTTCAAGAGGCAATGCTTTTAACTAATAGCTAGGGCTTTTGTTGTTATTTTGGGTTTGGGCATTTTGTTTTTTAGTTATATGTCTCTAAAGACAGTATTTGTTTTGATTTTTCTTTCAATGTGCCATTAAGACAGAAGAGAAAATCATTATTTGAAAAATTCTGAAGCTTGAGATGAAAATACTCAAAACAATTGGAGTAGAGAACTAGGGGCAATCAAAGGCTTAGAAATAAGAGCCAGATTAAGTGAAGACAGGAAGTTACATAGTTAAATGAGCCATAAAGTATATAAACTTATTTTGTGATAACAACCAAAATTTACATTATCAAGATGCTAAAGGATATTGTAAATAAAGCAGTTTTAGGTACATCTCATATTTGTAGAGTGTTTATTTATAATTTGGAAATTTACAACTTTTCACAATTCATAATTTTAGATATTTTCTCTATGTGCTTTATATTAGAAGCATATATTTTCATTTCTCAGTTGTAGAAGCTAAAGCCCAGAAGGGTAGGTGTTGACCAGTCGTATGATGAGTTGGTAGAGGAGCATGGATGTGAATCTTGGCTTCTGGTTCCCAGTTCCAGTGCATATTTACCACCCTACATTCCTGTTGAGTGGTTTCAAAAATTCCAAAAATGGGAGCATACTTGGCTTCCTTACAAAAGTAAGCAGTAGAATGGAGGGATGTCCTTCACTCAGCAGAAGAGATTGGAGGAAAATGAATTAGAAACTGCAAGTGTGTTCACATTATTCAAATTCTTTTTAAAAGATAGATTAGATTAGCTACTTAAAGAAAAAAATTTTAATTAAAGGTTGGAAAGGCTTGGGGTCAGTCAGTAAATATCAAGTGGATCATTAAAGCTGGTTTAGGGACATTTTATGGCCAAATGAGTAAAAGATAAAAATAGCTAATAATAATTAAGAACTTATTTACCGGGTACTGTATGTACTAAGTGCTTTAAGCATACCACATCGCTGAATACTCACATTATGAAGCAGGTATTACTGTGATCTCTATCTTAAAGATGAAGAAATAATGAAAAACAGGTTGAGGAATTCCTCCAAAGCCACAAGCTGAACAGTGGCAGAAGTGGGACACAGGAAGTCTGATTCCAAGGCTAAAGTTTTAACAATCCTACTTCCACTACTAGTTCTAGTTATTGAGTCCAAACTATGTCAACAGTATGCAATTACGTTACTACAATCCTCGTTATTCCTAAGAACCCTAAATATAATACCCACATGCTTTATACCTAGGAAACAAATTTTAGAGACTAAGTGGAAAAAATTTAAAAGTCTTTAATCAAAGTCAGAAAGGAACAGAAGAAAGTGCTCTCATCAGAGGCAGGTAAAGGAGCCTCTTATGAGAGAGAAAGGACACTTTGACATTAAAATGAACCAAACATCAAGTAGAATAAGGCATTTAACTGCCCGTGTCATTTAACAGTTCATCAGTGACTTGGCGAGAGTCATTTCACTTAAGTCATTTTGGGAAGGGGGTATAAATCAAATGTCAGTGGCTTAATGACGTGACTGCGAGGTGTATGCGTCCAGGCATGCACAGTCAGTTGTGTCCTACTCTTTGGGACCCCATGGACTGTAGCCCGCCGGGCTCCTCAGTCCATGGAAGTTTCCAGGCAAGAATACTGGAGGGGGTTGCCATTTCCTTCTCCACGTGATCTTCATGACCCAGGGCTAAGACCCACATGTCTCACATCTCGATTCTTTACCGTTGAGCCACCTGGCTGAGGACACATCAAATATAGTGTAAAAGAAAGACAAGAGGGCAGTAGATGAAGAGAACTTCCAGAGAGACTATACTTGACATAAATATATTGGAACATATTTGGATGGAGATGGAAAAGACTCTTTGAAGAGAGATATTTAAAATACAAGGAGAGAATGAGGTAACCAAAGAAGCTAAATCCTGAAATGGGAAGAAAGATGGAATTCACAGCACTGGAGGGGAGATTTGCTTAGCCACAGTGAGGGCCAGCCATTTCAGGATGTCTTCTATGTCAACAGGGTGATTGAAGAAGTGGAATAAAATGCAGAATACTAAAATATTAGTTTATTTTGATAGATGAAGAGGAGGCAAGATGAGTGGCAGAGAGCCGTCTGAGTATCAAGGTCATGGGAAGACTCTGGAGTTCAAAGAATAAGAAAATGTCTATCAACTAAAAGAGGATCAAAGCTTAATTTGAAAGCACTGGGCATATGGAACAGGATTAGGAACAGTCTGTCATTTGCGAAAGTACAACATGTAAACATCACCCTATCCCACAGTACACTCTTATATTTTGGAAAAAAGTTTTACTAATCTTCATGTTATTTTAGGACCGGCAAAATTTTTGCAAATCATTAGTAGCTTCCCTGGTGGCTCAGTGGTAAAGAATCTGCCTGCAATGCTCAAGATGCCTGTTTGATCCTTGGGTCAGAAAGATCCCCTGGAGAAAGGAAATGGCAACTCATTCCAGTATTTTTGCCTGGGAAATCCCATGGGCAGAGGAGCCTGGTGAGCTACAGTCCACAGGGACATAAAAGATTTGGACACAATTTAGCAACTAAAACTACAGCAACAATAATCATTCATTATATGAGACTGCTCCCACCATGAAATTTTAATAATTTTTTCTAAATTAATTTTTCTTCTAACATTTCCTGCTTGCCTCTGTGTCTATTCCTTTTTATACACATACAATTTTAAAGGTCACTTTCCATTTACAGTTATTACAAAGTATTGCCTCTATTCCCTACATTGTACAAAACATCCTTGAGCCTATTTTATACCCAATAATTTGTACTTCCCACTTCCCCCCCTCAATATTGCTTCTCTCATTCTCTCCCTGCTGGTAACCACTAGTTTGTTCTCTCTGTGAGCCTGTTTCTTTTTTGTTATACTCACTATTTGTTGCATTTTTTAGATTACATATATAAATAATACCTTTTGTCTTTCTCTGTCCAACTTATTTCATGTAGCATAATGCCCTCCAAGTCTATCCATGTTGGTGAGAATGGAGAACTTTCATTATTTTTTATGGTTGAGTAGGATTCTATTGTGTATGTATACCAGACCTCTTTTGCACATTTATCTGTTGATGGTCACTTAAGTTGCTTCCACATCTTGGCAATTGTAAATAATACTGCTATGAACACTGGGGCACATGTATCTTTTCAGATTAGTGTTTTTGGTGTTTTTCACATATATACTCAGGAGTGGAATTGTTTTTTGAGCAACCTCCATACTGTTTTCCACACTGACTGCACCAATTTACATCCCCACCCATAGAGTACAGGGGTTCCCTTTTATCTACATCCTTGCCAACATTTTTTCTTTGTGTTCTTTTTCATGACAGCAGTTCTGACAGATGTGAGGTGATACTCATTGTGGTTTTGATTTGCATCTCCCTGAAGATTAGTGATGTTGAACATCTTTCCATATGCTTGTTGGCCATTTGCATTTCCTCTTTGGAAAAATGTCTATACAGTTCTTCTGACCATTTTTAATCAGATTTTGGGGGGATTTTTGTGATGTTGATTGTATGAGCTATTTATATACACTGGATATTGATCTCTTACCAGTTGTATCATTCCAAATATTTTCTCCCATTTAGTAGGATGTCTTTTCATTTTGTTAATAGTTTCCTTTGCAGTGCCAAAGGATTTAAGGTTAACTAGATCCCATTGATCTATTTTTTCCTTTTATTTCCTTTACTTTAGGAAAGAGATCCAAAAATATATTGATGCAATTTTTGTCAAAGAATGTTCTACCTATGTTTTCCTGTAGGAGTTTTATAGTAGTTGGTCTTACATTTAGGTCTTTGATCCATCTTGAGTTTATTTTTGTATATGTTAGGGGTTGTTCTGATTTCATTCCTTTACTTGTAGCTGTCCAGTTTTCCCAGCACCAGCACCACTTATTGGAAAGACTCCATTGTATATTCGTGCCTCTTTTATCATAGATAATTGATGATAAGTGTGTGTTTATTTCTGGGCTTTCTATCCTGTTGCACTTGTCTCTGTGTCTGTTTTTGGGCCAGTACCATACTATTTTAAGTATCATAGCTTTGTAGTATAGTCTAAAGTCAAGAAGTATGTTTCCTCCAGTTCTGTTCTTTCTCAAGAATGTTTTGCTATGTGAGGTTTTCTGTTTCCATGCAAATTTTAAAATTATTTGTTCTACTTCTGTGAAAAGTGCCATTATCGGTAACTTGATAGGGATCACATTTAATATGTAGACTGCCTTGGGTAATATGGTCATTTTAGCAATATTGTTTCTTCCAATCCAAGAACACTGTATCTTTCATTCTGTTTGTGTCATCTTCAATTTCTTAAATGTCTTAAAGTTTTTAGAGTGCAGGTCTTTTGCTGCCTTAAGTAAGTTTATTCCTAGGTAGTTTAATATTTTTAATGCAATGGTAAATGGGATTGTTTCTGTAATTTTTCTTTCTGATGATTCATTGTTAGTGTAGAGAAATGCAGGAAATTTCTGTATATTAATTTTGTATCTTGTAACTCTACAAAATTCACTGATGAGCTTAGTAGTTTTCTATTTATAGATTCATGTTGTCTACAAAACACTAACAGTTTTACTTCTTCCTTTCCAATGTGAATCCCTTTTATTTCATTTTCTTCTCTGATTGTAGCGGCAAGGACTTCCAAACTATCTTGAATTGAAATGGTAAGAATGGACATTCTTGTTTTGTTCCTGATCTAAGAGAAAATGCTTTCATCTTTTCACCACTGAGTATAATGTTAGCTGTAGTTCGGTCATATATGACCTTTATTATGTTGAGGTAGGTTTCCTCTATACACAGTTTCTGGAGAGTTTTTTTCATAAATGGATGTTGAATTTTATCAAAAGCTTTTTCTGTATCTATTGAGATGATCATATAGTTTTACTCTTCAATTTGTTAATGTGGTATATCACATTAGTTAATTTGTGTATATTTAAAAATCCTTGCATCTCAGACCAATCCCTCATGATAATGGTGTATGATCCTTTTAATGTACTGTTACATTTGGTTTGCTAGTATTTTACTGAGGATTTTTCACCCATGTTCATCAGTGATATTGGCCTCAAATTTTCTTTTCTTTCTTTTTTTTTTTTTTTTTGATATCTTTGTCTGGTTTTGGAATTAAGGTCATCTCATAGAATGCCTTTGGAGATGTCCTTCCTCTGAAAATTGTTTAGAACAGTTCACAAGATTAGGTGTTAATGCTTCTCTAAATGTTTAGTAGAATTCATCTGTGAATCCATTTGGTCCTGGACTTTTGTTCATTTAAAGCTTTTTGATTACTGATTCAATTTTATTACTGGTAATTTCTCTGCTCATATTTTCTATTTCTTCCTGATTAAGTCTTAAATTATACATTTCTAAGACATTGTCCATTTATTCTAGGTTGTCTACTTTATTGGCATATGGTTGTTCATGCTAGACTTATGATCTTTTGTATTTCTGTGGTGTTGGTTGTTCAATTCAGTTCAGTTTAGTAGCTCAGTTATGTCCGACTCTTTGCAACCCCATGGACTGCAGCATGCCAGGCTTCCCTGTCCATCACCAACTTCTAGAGCTTGCTCATGCTCATGTCCATCAAGTCTGTGATGCCATCCAACCATCTCATCTCTGTTACCCCCTTCTCCTCTTGCCCTCAACCTCTCCCAGCATCAGGGTCTTTTCTAATCAGTTGGCTCTTTGCATCAGGTGGCCAAAGTTTTGGAGCTTCAGCTTCAGCATCAGTCCTTCCAATGACTATTCAGGACTGATTTCCTTTAGGACTGACTGGCTTGATCTCCTTGCTGTCCAAGGGACTCTCAAGAGTCTTCTCCAACTCCACAGTTCAAAAGCATTAATTCTTCAGTGGTCAGCTTTCTTTACAGTGTTGGTTGTAGCTTCTATTTCATTTCTGATTTTATTGATTTCTGTCTTTCTTTTATTCTTGATGAGTCTGGTGAAAGGTTTATCAATTTTACCTTTTCAAAGTAGCAGCTTTTAGTTCCACTGATCTTTTGTAAGTTTTTACACTTTGTGTCATTTATTTCTGCTCTGATCTTTATTATTTCTTTCCTTCTACTAACATTGGGCTTTTTTGTTCTTTATTTCTCAAGTTGTTTTAGGTTTAAGATAAGCTTGGTTATTTTAGATTTTTCTTGTATTTTTATAAACTTCCCTCTTAGAAATGCTTTTGCTGTATCTTATACATTTTGGATCATCATGGTTTTGTTGTCACTATTATCTATGTGTTTTTAAAATTTCTTCCTTGACTTCTTCAGTGATTCATTGATTATTTAGAAGCATACTGATTAGTTTTACAGGTTTGTATTTATTTTGCTATGTCGAGTCTTAGTTGTGGCATGCAGAACCTGTGTTTCATTATGTGGGATCTTTCATTGTGGCACACAGACTCCCTAGTTGTGGCAGGTGGACTCAATAGTTGCAGCACGCAGTATTAGTTGCTCCACAGCATGTGGGATCATAGTTTCCCAACCAGGGATTGAACCCACATCCTCTGTGTTGCAAGGCAGATTCTTAACCACTGGGCCATGAGGGGAGTCCCTATATTTGCATTTTTTTGCAGTTTCTTTTTTATTGTAGTTAATTTCTACTATCACAACATTGTGTGAAAAGATGCTTGATACAATTCAATTTTTTAATTTACCAAGATTAGTTTTGTGGCCTAAGATGTGATCTATCCTGGAGAATGTTCCATATGCACTAGAAAAGAATATCCATTCTGCCTCTTTCGGATGAAATATTTATATATGTGTATTAAGTCCATTTGATCTAATGTGTCTTTCTTGTTGACTTTGTCTGAATCATCTATCCATTGATGCAACAAGTTAAAGCAGCCCCCTGCTATTATTGTGTTACTGTCAGTTTCTTTATATCTGTTAGCATTGGCCCCATATTTAAGTACTCTTATGTTAGGTGTGTATATATATTTATAATTGCTATACCTTCTTCATGGATTGATATCTTGATCATTATGTAATATCCTTTGTCACTTGTAACTGCCTTCACTTTAAAGTAATTCTTTTTCTGATATGAGAATATAAGCTACTCCAGCTTTCTTTTGATTTCCATCTGCATGAAATAGCTTTTCCCATCCCCTCACTTTCAGTCTATATGTAGATCTTAAGTGAGTCTCTTATAGGCAGCACATATGTGGGTCTTATTTTCATATCCAATCATCCACTCTATGTCTTTTGGTTGGAGCATTTAGCCCATTTCCATTTAGGATGATTAACAATACATATGTTATTGCCATCTTGCTAATTCTTTGGTTTGGTTTTATAGGTCTTTTTATGCCCTTTCTTCTGCCGTCCTCTTCTCTTGTGATTTGATGACTAACTTAAGTGTTTGATTTGGATTCCTAGTGTATGTGTGTATGTATCTATTACGGATTTTTGGTTTATGTTACCATAAAGTTTTTGTATAATAATCTCTCTCCTCTCTCTCTCTGTATATATATACATATATACTTTTTTAATGATTTTTAACGTTGCTGATCTCATAGTTGTAAGTGCACTTTTGAAACCCTGCATTTATCAGTTCAGTTCAGTTCAGTCTGTCAGTCGTGTCCGACTCTTTGAGACCACATGAATTGCAGCACACCAGGCCTCCCTGTCCATCACCAACTCCCAGAGTCTACCCAAACTCAAGTCCATGAGTCGGTGATGCCATCTAGACATCTCATCCTCTGTCGTCCCTTTCTCCTCCTGCCCCCAAACCTTCCCAGCATCAGGGTCCTTTCCAATAAGTCAACTCTTCGCATGAGGTGGCCAAAGTATTGGAGTTTCAGCTTCAACATCAGACCTTCCAATGAACAACCAGGACTGATTTCCTTTAGGATGGACTGGTTGGATCTCCTTGCAGTCCAAGGGACTCTCAAGAGTCTTCTCCAACACCACAGCTCAAAAGCATCAATTCCTCGGCACTCAGCTTTCTTCACAGTCCAATTCTCACATCCATACATGACTACTGGAAAAACCATAGCTTTGACTAGACGGACCTTTGTTGGCAAAGTAATGTCTCTGCTTTTTAATATGCTGTCTAGGTTGGTCATAACTTTCCTTCCAAGGAGTAAGTGTCTTTTAATTTCATGGCTGCAATCACCATCAGCAGTGATTTTGGAGCCCCAAAAAATAAAGTCTGACACTGTTTCCACTGTTTCCCCATCCATTTCCCAGGAAGTGATGGGACTGGATGCCATGATCTTAGTTTTCTGAATGTTGAGCTTTAAGCCAACTTTTTCACTCTCCTCTTTCCCTTTCATCAAGAGGCTTTTTAGTTACTCTTCACTTTCTGCCATAAGGGTGGTATCGTCTGCATATCTGAGGTTATTGATATTTCTCCTTGCAGTCTTGATTCCAGCTTGTGCTTCTGCATTTATACTCTCCTCTTATTATTGGTTTTAAGAACATATTTTACATTTAATTGTATTGTGTATCTGTTAACAGCTTATTGTGGATATAGATGATTTTATTACTTTTGTCTTTTAAAAACTATACTAAATTTGTGTGTAGATGATTTCCTACTCTTACTGGATGTTTGCCTTTACTCATGAGCTTTTTCATTTTGTAATGCTCTTGTTTCTGTTTGTGACCTTTTCTTTTTAGCCTAGAGGAGTTCCTTTAACATTTGTTGCAAAGCTGGTTTGGTGGTGCCAAACTCTTTTAGCTTTTTCTGGTACATAAAATCTTTGATCTCACCTTCAAATTTGAATAAAAGCCTTTCAGGTAGAGTATTCTTGCTTGTAGGTTTTTCCCTTCCCTCACTTTAAATATATGTGCCACTCCCTTCTGGCTTGCAGAGTTTCTGCTGAAAAATTGCCTGATACCCCTATAGGTGTTATCTTGGATGTTATTTGTTGGTTTTCCTTTTCTGTTTTTAATGTTCTGTCTATAATTTTGTCATTTTAATTATAGTGTGTCTTGGTGTATTCCTTTTGAGGTTCATCCTGTATAGGAATCTCTACATTTCCTGGACTTGTGTGACTGTTTCCCATGTTAGGGAATTTTTCAGCTATTATATCTTAAAATATTTTCTCAGGCCCTTTCTCTCTCTCTTAACCTTCTGGGACACCTATAGTGCAGATCTTAGGGCATTTGATATTTCAAGGATCTCTTAAACTGCCTTTGTGTCTTTTTATTCTTTTTTTCTGTTTAGTGGTAGTAATTTTCACTACTCTATCTTCTAGCTCATTGATCCATTCTCCTGTATCATTTAGTCTACTATTGGTTCCTTTTAGCATATTTTCATTTCTGATTTTGTATTCTTCATCTCTGTTTAGTTGTTCTTATATTTTCTAATTCTTTGTTAAAAACCTCTAACTTCTCCCCCTGTATATCTATTCTTCTTCCAAGTTCTTTGATGATCTTTACAATTATTACTGTGAATTGCTTCTTGAGTAGATTGCCTATTTTTCTTTCACTTAACTCTTCTTTGGGGAATTTTTTTCCTTCATCTGAAACATGCTCATCTGCCACCTCATTTTGCCTACATTGCTGTTTATATTTTTATGTATGTGATAGGTTAGTTACACTTCCCAACCCTGGAGAAGTGGCCTTCTGTAGGAGACATCCTATGCATCCCAGCAGTGCCCTCCCCGTTCATCACCCAAGATATATGCTCTAGTGGTTTCCCCTAAGGAGGGTTGTGTGGGTCCTTCTGTTATAGATGGCAATACTGGCAATCTGGTAGACTTGGTTGGCTCCTAACCTGATTGGTTAACAAGCTCTGCCTTGTGTGGATGCTGTTGGCTGCTGTTTAATGGGGCCTGGCCACAAGGTGGCTGGCTGAGGAACCCTAGGGGCCCCTAGAGTTCTCTAGGGTTACTATTAGCTCACTGCTGGGCAAAGTCAGGGTCCTGAAGACTTCAGAGCTGTTGTCTGCCCAATGGAGTTCAATGCCAGGTCATGGGGTTAGTTCTGGACTACTGGCAGATAGAGCTGTTTCCTGGAGTCTGGGTGGAGGGTCTAGGGATCCCAAAGATTGTTGGTAAGGATTGGCTGATTCCTGATAGAGTTGGATGTAGGGTCTGGGGTGTCCCAAAATTTGCATTGACCTACTACTCATGGACAAGTCCAGGGCTCAGCTTGTCCAAGGATAGGTTGTGACTGGCTGTGAATGTGCTGAGTCTGCAAGCTGCAGGATTATATTTTTGTTTTGTTTTGTAACTGGTGTCTTCCACCTGATGAGTGAGGTTGGTCTAGAAGCTAGTTCAGGCTTCCTGGAGGGAAGTGTCAGTGTTTGCCCACTGGAGGGTAGAACTGTGGTTTGGCCCTCTGGTGGGCAGGACCATGTCTAGGGACATTTGTGGGCTCAGGAGGCCTGTTTGCTGATGAGTAGGGCTGTGTAACTGCCCAATTAGTTGTTCAGCCTGAGACATCCCAGCACTGGCACCTAGAGGCTGTTGGGTGAGGCCATGTCTTGGCACTAATGAACAAAGATGGCAGCCACCAGCAGAAGTGTTACCTAGTATAACTGATGTCAGTGTCTATGTCCCCAGAGTAAGATGCAACTACATCCCTGACTCTCCACGAGTCTTTCTAAGAACAGCAAGTAGGCCTGACCCAGGCTCCTGTCAAATTTCTGCTCTTGTCATGGATACCAGTGTGCATGAAATTTTGGGGGCACCCTTTAAGGTTGAAGCCTCTATTTCCCCCAGTCCTGTGGGGTTCCCCAAATTAGTTCCATTGGCTTTCAAATCCAAATGCTCTGGGGTCTCGTTTTCCCAGTGCAGGAGCCCAGTGTGGGGCTCAGAACTCTCTTATGGGAGAACCTCTGCAAATAATTATTCGCTAGTTTGTGGCTTGCCTACCCAGGGATATAGGATTTGATTATATCTCAAGTCCACCCCTCCTACCTGTCTCATTGTGGTTCCTTCTTTGTGTCTTTAGTTGTAGAAGATCTTTTCTAGTAGATTCCAGTCTTTTTCAAAGATGGTTGGCTGCAGATAGTAGTGATTTTGGTGTGCTCACAAAAGGAGCTAAGCTCAGGGTCTTTCTACCCTGTCATCTTAGCCACTCTCTCACATCTGTGTCTATTCTTCCTGCTAATTCAGCTCCACCTCCCAAGAAGTTCAGGAAGGCCTAATGGTCCACTTAGAGGCAGCTCCCAGTTAGCCCACTATGGACCATTCATACCAGGACTGAATTCTCTGTTCAGTCGTCTCAGGGTGATGCCTCACTGCTCCAAGAATGGCCTACAAGCCAGCAGCCTAGGCTTCCCCAGACGCACCAAGTCATAATCTACATTCTTTCAAGGTCTCCAGGCCGGTCTTACACACATTACAATTTGAGATGCATTAGTTTAGACTTCTCTTCACAGTCTGTCTTAACCTTAAGTCTGCTTGTTTATGTCCCTTTCGATTTCCAATTTAAATTTCCGAAAGAAAGGCAATTTTTCATCCACCTTGCCTACAGCATGTTTGCCTCTGGATTAGAGTACCAACCATTTTTAGCTCAGGATAGGCAATTCTTCAGTTCATTTTCAGGTTCCTCTTCTTCTGTTACAACCCTCTCAACACAAGTTTCTTTGTTCAAGCCATCGTCATGCATCTTCACCCAAAAGCAAGCCATGTGCTGTCAAACTGTCATGACTTTAATCATGTTATTCTTTTGATCCCTCCCCAATCCTTTTCTTTTTGATGAACTACTAATCATCATAAAAGTTTATTGTCTCCTATCCTATAAAGCCTTGTGTTCTCAGTCACTCAGTCATGTTCAACTCTCTGCGGGCCCATGGACTGTAGCCTGCCAGGCTCCTCTGTCCATGGAATTTTCAGGCAACCATATTGGAGCAGGTTGCCATTTTCCTACTCCAGCAGATCTTCCCAACCCAGGGATTGAACCTGCATCCCTTGCATCTTCTGCATTGGGAGGCAGATTCTTTACCACTGAGCCACAAGGGAAGCCCCAATACTACACTGGATCTTAGCCAAAAGGCCGAGAAGTAAAAGCCATATAAGCTGTGTCCAAAAACCTATTATGCAGGGTTGCTCTTTTCTCTACCATTATTTCTCTTTGTTACACATCTGTTATGTCAGATATAAACACTATGTTATGTATTTCTTTATCTACTTCATGAGGGCAGAACTATATTTTATTCATCTTATATCTCTAGCACAATTCCTAGCACCTTGCCAACATCCAGTTATAATGAATATGTAGATAAACATATGACATGGACATAGATATTGACAAAGTTTACATTATATTTAGTTAATTTATACATATTAGAGTTTATATATACAATTTCATATATTTATATGTAGTTTTGATTTAGTTTATATGCTTAGTATATATGTATTTAATTTGTATACAAAGGATGAGATGTTTGGATGACATCATTGACACAATGGACATAAGTTTGAGCAAACTCCAGGAGATAATGAAGGACAAGGAAGACTGGCATGCTGCAGTCCATGAGGTTGCAAAGAGTTCGACATGACTTAGCAACTCAACAACAACAAATTTATATATATGTG
This sequence comes from Giraffa tippelskirchi, assembly GCF_054371585.1. Taxonomy (NCBI): domain Eukaryota; kingdom Metazoa; phylum Chordata; class Mammalia; order Artiodactyla; family Giraffidae; genus Giraffa; species Giraffa tippelskirchi. The sequence goes on along the minus strand of NC_137285.1, from coordinate 84,504,167 downwards.
TACAAACTAGTTTATATACATGTGATCACTCACCTAGAGCCAGACATCCTGGAATGGGAAGTCAAGTGGGCCTTAGAAAGCATCACTACGAACAAAGCTAGTGGAGGTGATGGAATTCCAGTTGAGCTATTTCAAATCTCAAAGGTGATGCTTTGAAAGTGCTGCACTCGATATGCCAGCAAATTTGGAAAACTCAGCAGTGGCCACAGGACTGGAAAAGGTCAGTTTTCGTTCCAATCCCAAAGAAAGGCAATGCCAAAGAATGCTCAAACTACCGCACAATTGCACTCATCTCACATGCTAGTAAAGTAATGCTCAAAATTCTCCAAGCCAGGCTTCAGCAATACGTGAACCGTGAACTTCCAGATGTTCAAGCTGGTTTTAGAAAAGGCAGAGGAACCCGAGATCAAATTGCCAATATCCGCTGGATCATCGAAAAAGCAAGAGAGTTCGAGAAAAACATCTATTTCTGCTTTAATGACTATGCCAAAGCCTTTGACTGTGTGGATCACAATAAACTGTGGAAAATTCTGAAAGAGATGGGAATACCAGACCATCTGACCTGTCTCTTGAGAAACCTGTATGCAGGTCAGGAAGCAACAGTTAGAACTGGATATGGAACAACAGACTGGTTCCAAATAGGAAAAGGAGTACATCAAGGCTGTATACTGTCACCCTGCCTATTTAACTTATATGCAGAGTACATCATGAGAAACGCTGGGCTGGAAGAAACACAAACTGGAATCAAGATTGCTGGGAGAAATATCAATAACCTCAGATATGCAGATGACACCACCCTTATGGCAGAAAGTGAAGAACTAAAGAGCCTCTTGATGAAGGTGAAGGAGGAGAGTGAAAAAGTTGGCTTAAAGCTCAACGTTCAGAAAACTAAGATCATGGCATCTGGTCCCATCACTCCATGGGAAATAGATGGGGAAACAGTGGAAACAGTGTCAGACTTTACTTTTTTGGGCTCCAGAATCACTGCTGATGGTGACTGCAGCCATGAAATTAAAAGACGCTTACTCCTCGGAAGGAAGGTTATGGCCAACCTAGATAGCATGTTTAAAAGCAGAGCCATTACTTTGCCAACAAAAGTCCGTCTAGTCAAGGCTATGGTTTTTCCAGTGGTCATGTATGGATGTGAGAGTTGGACGGTGAAGAAAGCTGAGCGCCGCAGAATTGATGCTTTTGAACTGTGGTGCTGGAGAAGACTCTTGAGAGTCCCTTGGACTGCAAGGAGATCCAATCAATCCATCCTAAAAGAGATCAATCCTGAGTGTTCATTGGAAGGTCTGATGTTGAAGCTGAAGCTCCAATACTTTGGGCACCTCATGCGAAGGGTTGACTCATTGGAAAAGACCCTAATGCTGGGTAGGATTGGGGGCGGGAGGAGAAGGGGAAGACAGAGGATGAGATAGCTGGATGGCATCACCGACTGGATGAACATGGGTTTGGGTAGACTCTGGGAGTTGGTGATGGACAGAGAGGCCTGGTGTGCTGCAATTCATGGGGTCGCAGAGAGTCGGACACGACTGAGCGACTGAACTGAACTGAACTGAATAAATATATTTTTCTATATTTGTATGTTTGTGTGTATGTGTCTTCAGGATATGTGAATTAGCTGAATTTCTCAGTAGAAAATACCAAAAACCAAAAAAACAAAAAACAAAAGCAAAAAATTATGAGACTTATTAAACATAAGGGAGTTGGGGGAAAAAAACTTCGTTCTCACAGCCCCCTAAATAACTGACATAACCACATAAATCCCATGAGCTTATGCAATTTGCTTTCGGCCAAAGCCTTAGATGCTTTTGTTGTTGTTTAGTTGCTCAGTTTTGTCCAACTTTTTGCGACCCCATGGACTGCAGCACACCAGGCTTACCTGTCCTTCACCATCTCCCGGAGTTTCCTCACACTCATGTCCATTGAGTCAGTGATGCCATCCAACTATTTCATCTTCTGTCATCCCCTTTTCCTTCTGCCTTCAATCTTTCCAAGCATCGGGGCTTTTCCAATGAGTCAGTTCTTCTCATCAGGTGGCCAAAGTATTGGAGTTTCAGCATCAGTCCTTCCAAGGAGTATTCAGGATTGATTTATTTTAGGGTTGACTGGTTTGATCTCTTTCAGTCCAAGGGGGTCTCAAGAGTCTTCTCCAACACTACAGTTTAAAAGCATCAATTCTTCGGTGCTCAGCCTTCTTTATATTCCAACTCACATCCATACATGACTACTGGAAAAACCATTGCTTTGACTATATGGACCTTTGTTGGCAAAGTAATGTCTCTGCTTTTTAATATGCTGTCTAGGTTGGTCAAAGCTTTTCTTCCAAGGAGCAAATGTCTTTTAATTTCATAGCCACAGTCACCATCTGCAGTGATTTTGGAGCCCAAGAAAATAAAGTCTGTCACTGTTTCCATTGCTTCCCCATCTATTTGTTATGAAGTGATGGGACTTGATGCCAGGATATTCATTTTTCGAATGCTACTTTTTAAACCAGTTTTTTCACTCTCCTCTTTCACCCTCATCAAGAGGTTCTTTAGTTCCTCTTAGCTTTCTGCCATAAGGGTGGTGTTATCTGCATATCTGAGATTAGTGACATTTCTCCTAGTAATCTTGATTCCAGCTTGTGCTTCATCATGCATGATGCATACGTGTAAGTTAAATAACAGGGTGACAATATACAGCCTTGACATACTCCTTTTCCAATTTGGAACCAGACCATTGTTCCATGTCCAATTCTAACTGTTGCTTCTGGGTCTGCATACAGACTTCTCAGGAGGCAGGTAAGGTGGTCTGGTATTCCCATTTCTTGAAGAATTTTCCACAGGTTGTTGTGATCCACATAGTCAAAGGCTTTAGCATAGCAATGAGGCAAACGTAGATGTTTTTCTGGAACTCTCTTGCTTTTTCTGTGATCAGGTGGATGTTGGCAATTTAATACCTGGTTTCTCTGCCTTTTCCAAATCCAACTTGAATATCTGAAAGTTCTTGGTTCACATACTGTTGAAGCTTAGCTTGGAGGAGTTTGAGCAATACCTTGCTAGCATGTGAAGTGAGTCCAGTTGTGAGGTAGTTTGAACATTCTTTGGCATTGCCTTTCTTTGGGACTGGAATGAAAACCGCCCTTTTCCAGTCCTGTGGGCACTGCTTAGTTTTCCAAATTTGCTAGCATATTGAGTGCAGCACTTTCACAGCATAGACTTTTAGGATTTGAAATAACTCAGCCAGAATTCCATCATCTCCACTAGCTTTGTTCATAGTGATGCTTCCTAAGGCCCACTTGTGAAGGCATTCCAAGATGTCTGACTGATGACACCATCATTGCTATCTGGATCATTAATACCTTTTTTGTACAGGTCTTCTGTGTATTCTTGCCACCTCTTCTTGATCTCTTCTGCTTCTGTTAGGTCCTTACCATTTCTGTCCTTTATTGAGCCCATCTTTGTATGATATCTTCCCTTGATATCTCTAATATTCTTGGAGAGATCTCTAGTCTTTACCATTCTATTGTTTTCCTCTATTTTTTTGCATTGATCATTGAGGAAGGCTTTCTTATCTCCCCTTGCTATTCTTTGGAACTCTGCATTCAGATGGGTATATCTTTCCTTTTCTTGTTTGCCTTTCAATTCTCTTCTTTTCTCAGCTATTTGTAAGGCCTCCTCAGATAACCATTTTGCCTTCTTGTATTCTTTTTCTTGGGGATTATTTTGATCATCACCTCCTGTACAATGTTACGAACCTCCATCCATAGTTCTTCAGGCACTCTGTCTATCAGATCTAATCCCTTGAATCTATTGTCTGTCTATCTGATCTAATCCCTTGAAACTAGATGCTTAATAGTTACCAAGTATCTAGGTAAGTTACCTAAACTAGAGTTGTGATCATTTTACTCAGTCATGCTCTGCATGACTTTCAGCCCTTCCAATTCCTTTCTGAGCCACATATAATGCAAAATCTTTTTTAATAGCCACAACAGTCAATAAATAAGTATTCATAGAAAGTCTAAAATGTACAAGAACAGAGTTAAAGAAGAAGGAGTTCTTGTCCCTAGGAATGTGAGAAGGAAAGATTTTATTGTATTTCAGGCATTATTCTGGATATTTCGCATGTATTTTCACTGCTATCTTCATGACAACTTAAAAGGTAACCATACTGTGATTATCTTCCAAGGATATTTTTAAGTTTTTATTCATAAATTATTGTTTAACAAAAAGGGTTGCACCTTGAAATCACTGAGAACAAAAATTCTCATTTTGACACTCGTCTTTCAGAAGAAAAATCAATGTCCATCTTGTTTTTAAACATTTTATGAATTTTAATACATCCTATGAGGTGACTTCCCAAACTACCAATAAATATTGATTTTAAGAGCTAAATCTGGTGGAAAACTTATTGAGAAACTTTTTTCTGCTAATGAATATTGGTTTCTTTTCCCTTCACTCCAGGTCAGAAAAATCCCAATAGATAATTTCCAAAATCAATCCTAGAGTTTTATATAACTATTAGAAGTTGTTATTTGGATAGAGTAATGGAAAAGAATGAAGCTCTATCTGCATTGAAATGTATGAAAATGAGCAGTTCTTCAGTGAACAGACACTCTTCAGTAAACTGGAAATTTCTGATTTTACACCACCCCGTCAGTTTCAGTTTCAGTGTTATCAAGATCTGTTTTGAATATTGTCATTAATGTGCCTTCAGAAATATAATTTTCTCTTAAAATTATTGTCAAATATGATTTTCTCTTCTCTTAAGTATAATACTTAATGTATTCTTTTTATCATATGATGATTTCAGTAGATGGTGGCAATCATTTTCCACAATGAAGATTACGCTTCAAATGAAATTCAGTGATGGCTACAAAGTACTATTATATATATATCTGCTGCTCTTCCTGATCAGACTTTACCCTGGACTTTTTATGGTTAATGCTTTACTATAGTGTGAGTGACTTCTATCACTGAGTTTCAATCTTTGCCTGACTGGTACATTTGAGTCCCAGTTTGGGAGTCAAATCTTTCTCGGTTTTTTCAGTAGAAAATATAAATATTATAAAAGACCCTTAGTTTTAAATTCACTACTTTTTTTCTGCATGTCCATAGTTGTTGCATTTTTGTTAAATGAATGACTTTGTATTATGGTCTAATTATTAAAATCAGCCCTAATAATGGAATTATGCCTGACTGTGCTAAATTACGGAGAAGGCAATGGCACCCCACTCCAGTACTCTTGCCTGGAAAATCCCATGGATGGAGGAGCCTGGTAGGCCACAGTCCCTGGGGTCACTAAGAGTCGGACACGACTGAGCGACTTCACTTTCACTTTTCCCTTTCATGCACTGGAGAAGGAAATCGTAACCCACTCCACTATTCTTGCCTGGAGAATCCCAGGGACGGCGGAGCCTGGTGGGCTACCGTCTATGGGGTCACACAGAGTCGGACACGACTGAAGCGACTTAGCAGCAGCAGCAGTGCTAAATTATTAACTTATTAATTATTAATAAGTTGAGACATAGTCCAAACACTTTTTATATGTTGCTATTTTCAAAAGCTTACTTTGTAGGAGTGCTTTTTTAATAAAATAGATACTGATCCCTTATCTAGTCATTTGTTTTCAACTACAACCAACCATGTGCATATCTTCACTCAATTTATACTTCCTTTCTGTACACATTTCTGAGAAATGTGTTCACTTTATTTAAATCTAACATACTCTCAATAACTGAGAAATCTTGGTAATGTTTTGTTATGTAGTTTAATTCATTCTTTTTGAGACTTAGACCAATTCTAAGCTCAGATATTTGTGCATTTATCATAGGTAAATTTATCTTGAGTATATTATACACTTTTATGAAGAGACACATATTCATTGGTGAGAAAAGTAAAATGATAATGTGATAAATAGAATTATTTTATATGATTTTTTTTAATTTTATTCACCTACTGTTGTTTAGAAATGAAATGTATAAACAACAGGCAAACAAAACAGCGAGGGGGTGTGCTGAGCAGTAAAACACACTTTTTACCTCTCTTAAGTTCCTTTCCGTTTTCCCATCCCCTTTCCTCTCGTAACCATGGCTCCTCCCACCCTCAGCCCACAAGTGTAGTGAGAAGTAGCTCTGACCACACCCAGAGAGCTGAAAGTGTGTGGGCAGTTTGTCAGAACAGTCTCAAGACCCAGTGAAGTGCAAGCAACAAGTCTTCGCCCCTCCCTTGCCTCATTTAACTGGCTTTCCTTCTTCTACTGCTCAAAACCCGTGCCTTCCCAAAGTTTCCTCAGTGGTCCTTAGGAAACACACACCTATGGGCACCTATCTTTGACAAAGGAAGCGAGAACATACAATGGAGAAAAGACAGTCTCCTTAATAAGCGGTGCTGGGAAAACTGGTCAACCACCTGTAAAAGAATGAAACTAGAACACTTTCTAACTCCATACACAAAAATAAACCCAAAATGGATTAAAGATCTAAACGTAAGACCAGAAACTATAAAACTCCTAGAGGAAAACACAGGCAAAACACTCTCCGACATAAATCACAGCAAGATCCTCCATGACTCACCTCCCAGAATATTGGAAATAAAAGCAAAAATTAAAAAATGGGACCTAATTAAAATTAAACGCTTTGCACAACAAAGGAAACTATAAGCAAGGTGGAAAGACAGCCTTCAGAATGGGAGAAAATAATAGCAAATGAAGCAACAGACAAACAATTAATCTCAAAAATATAAGCAACTCCTGCAGCTCAATTCCAGAAAATAAACGACCGAATCAAAAAATGGGCCAAAGAACTAAGCAGACATTTCTCCAAAGAAGACATACAAATGGCTAACAAACACATGAAAAGATGCTCAACATCATTCATTATTAGAGAAATGCAAATCAAAACCACAATGAGGTACCATTTTACACCAGTCAGAATGGCTGCTATCCAAAAGTCTACAAGCAATAGATGCTGGAGAGGGTGTGGAGAAAAGGGAACCCTCTTACACTGTTGGTGGGAATGCAAACTAGTACAGCCACTATGGAGAACAGTGTGGAGATTCCTTAAAAAACTGGGAATAGAACTGCCATATGACCCAGCAATCCCACTGGGCATACACACCGAGGAAACCAGAATTGAAAGAGACACGTGTACCCCAGTGTTCATCACAGCACTGTTTATAATAGCCAGGACATGGAAGCAACCTAGATGTCCATCTGCAGATGAATGGATAAGGAAGCTGTGGTACATATACACAATGGAATATTACTCAGCCATTAAAAAGAATACATTTGAATCAGTTGTATTGAGATGGATGAAACTGGAGCCCATTATACAGAGTGAAGGAAGCCAGAAAGAAAAACACCAATACCGTATACTAATGCATATATGTGGAATTTGAAAGATGGTAACAATAACCCTACACGTGAGAAAGAATAAGAGACACAGATGCATAGAACAGTCTTAGGGACTCTGAGAAAGAAGGTGAGGGTGGGACGTTCTGAGCGAATAGCATTGAAACATGTATATTATCATATGTGAAACGGAACACGATTCCAGGTTTGATGCACGAGACAAATGCTCAGGGCTGGGGCAATGGGATGGCCTGAAAGGATGGGATGGGGAGGGAGGTGGGAGGAGGGTTCAGGATGGGGAACACATGTAAACCCATGGCTGACTCATGTCAATGTATGGCAAAAAACACTACAATATTGTAAAGTAATTAGCCCCCAACTAAAACAAATAAATTTATTTAAAAAAATAAAATAAAATAAAAAGTAAATGTCAAAAAAAAAAGAAACTTCTGACTAGGAAAACTGACTGATAAAAGAGGTCCTTGTTCTCACTGGGTAGTTGATTTTTCACAACTAATCTCATCCATCTCAATAGAACTGATTCAAATGTATTCTTTTTAATGGCTGAGTAATATTCCATTGGAAGGCAATGGCACCCCACTCCAGTACTCTTGCCTGGAAAATTGCATGGACGGAGGAGCCTGGCGGGCTGCAGTCCATGGGGTCACTGAGTCGGACACGACTGAACGACTTCACTTTCACTTTTCACTTTCATGCCCTGGAGAAGGAAATGGCAACCCACTCCAGTACTCTTGCCTGGAGAATCCCAGGGATGGGGGAGCCTGGTGGGCTGCCATCTATGGGGTCACACAGAGTCGGACACGACTGACGTGACTTAGCAGCAGCAGCAATATTCCATTGTGTATATGTACCACAGCTTCCTTATCCATTCATCTGCAGATGGACATCTAGGTTGCTTCCATGTCCTGGCTATTATAAACAGTGCTGTGATGAACACTGGGGTACACGTGTCTCTTTCAATTCTGGTTTCCTCGGTGTGTATGCCCAGTGGGATTGCTGGGTCATATGGCAGTTCTATTCCCAGTTTTTTAAGGAATCTCCACACTGTTCTCCATAGTGGCTGTACTAATTTGCATTGCCACCAACAGTGTAAGAGGGTTCCCTTTTCTCCACAACTAATTCGAATACTTGGAGAGATGAGAGATCTTTGATACTAATAAATTTCATTCTTCCAAAATCATCTTGACTAACAAAGACTCCTGGAAACCTGAATATTGTCTTAAATCTGTGGTTCTTCAACTTCAGTTTGCATCAGAATCCTGGAAGGCTTGTTAAAACAGAGCAGGGGGTGGGGTGGGGGGGTGGGGGAGGACCCTACACCCAAATTTTCTGATTCAGTAGGAGTAGAATAGGGTCTCAGAATTTACATTCCTGACAAGTGCCCAGGTGAGCCTGATGCCATCAATCCAGTACCAAATTTTGAGAATTACAAGAGGTAATAAATAATGGGCTACTGTATTTATGACAGCACTCTCTAAAGTTAATAATTTTGTGATAAAAGTTAGCAGTTAAAGTGAAGAAAAATAGCTCCTATTATGTCCTGAAATGGTAATAAAGATTTATATTAGTGGATTAAAAAATTAGCTGTTTCAAAATACAAGGTGATGTCAGGATTCCTATAACTGATCAGCTGACAGGTCAGTGGTGAAATGCATGTTACTATCCCAAGGTACCATTGTCCCTGGCCTCTGACCTGAACTAACTCATGAGCTTCATATAGGAAAGACCCTCCAAGGATAACTAGCCAAATGTCAACAGTGCAATTTATGGAGGAAAGAATATCTAAGTAAGAGAGGCAAATTAAAGAAAAGTAGGGGGGAAAAGGGCTTTGAGAGAATGAGGTTTTGAAAAGGCAAAGCAAAATCTCACCAATGGTCTATCATAATAATTTGCCTCATCTGCTAAGAAAGTCTATTCCAAACTGTAAGAGTAGGTCTTGGCCTGATATTGAAAACAATCTTTCCAATGTTTGCTCTTAGGACCATTGTCTTTTTCCTTCCCTTTTTCCTACTTTCTAACAGCGGAAACTTCTTGTTGGTGTTTTTAATTAAACAAGACCACCATCAGCGCCACATAAAAATGACATATTTCATATGGTTTTACTTAGAGATAATTCATGTTATAACATTTATGAAGGGCAATTGGCTGTATAAACCAAAAAAATTTTTTAAAGTAGGTATTTTTTGAACCAGCAGATCCCTTTCTTGGAATTCAGCATGAATATATCCTCAAATGTAGCAGTCTTTATTTTTAAAACAATTAAAAACCTAAATGTCTAATAATAATCGTTTTAAACTTGTGGTACATTAATATAAGCCACTTAAATATTATAGAAGAATTTTTAATTGATATAGAAAGATATTTAAGATATAATATTACATTTTTTAAAAGTCTAAAACATGTTCTAAATTATTATTTTGGAAAAATGAGTATGTGAATATGTGAAAGACAGTGAGTAAACACCAATATACTAACCTACAATTTCATTATCTAGAGATAAATGATCACTGAATTCTTTACCTGTCCAGATTTTTTTTATGATAATTTGTGTTTGATAGTAAGAAAAACAAAATTTAAATAATTTGATATTTCAAATAACTATGAATGTAATTTTTATTCCTTGAAAGATAAAGAAGCTATTTGATAACTATATATAAAAGTTAATTTTATTTTCACATATAAATAAATTGTTTGGGTCATATAAATAATGTTGAGTCTACAAAGTACAAGTAAAAATTATCTGAGTTCATCAGTAAAAATTTTTCACAACCAAAAATGTGTTTTTCCAATTTCTAGGGTAAATCAAAACTGATCAGTCTTTAACGAGAATCACATCATTTCATTGAAAGGAACTCTTCCACTACTAGGGTGCTACTAGATACAATACTTTTTTACTAAAATATATGAACAAAAGACGTGTTTGTTTCTTTTTATTTGGTGTCCAGTAGCTAGTGCCTCTATTCATGAAAAGGTCAATATTCTAATACTCCCTTATTAAAAGATATAAATTTAATTTCCTTTAGTTACTCTGTCCTAAAATGGTCAGCATCGAGATATGGCTAGCTCAATTGTTTACAGTGTGGAAACTACAACCTGCTCAAAAACACGGAGGGATTTGTAAACAGTGGATTTTTTTCTTCAGCTAAAGCATCAATGGCTAGCCGGCTACACTAAGCAGGGCACCTGCCAACTTCTGACAAAGCTCAAAGTCCTGATGGTCGTTTCTTCCTCATTTAAATACTGCCTCAGATCTAGGTCCTACCACCTGAGTTGTAATTCCATATTATAACTGCCATGTCCTTGTGATTTAATTCCTTAAACAATCCTGGTTTCTTGAATACTTTGGCTATAACTGTTTGGAAAAGATAATTCAAAAAGAAATCTGAAAAATAATATCTAAACCATAAGATTGTTTCTGGCTCCAGCTTTTTAATCTTTGCACTTCTTGCTCTCTTTGCACAAAGATTCTTTTCTTTGCACAAGGCCCAAAGACATGAAGCAACTATACAAATAATTCACATTATTCTAGTGGGCCATTTTCCCCCCGCCAAGGTGAAAGTGCTTATTTTTTAAATTTTTAATGGAGTGTAGTCAATTTACAACATTGTGTTAGTTTCAGGTATACATCCAAGTGACTCACTTATACATATAAGATATCTACTTCTCTTTTAGATTCTTTTCCTACATAGGCCGTTACAGAGTATTGAGTAGAGTTCCCAGTGCTACAGAGTAGGTTCCTATTAGTTATCTATTTTATATCTAGTAGTGTATGTATGTCAATCCCAATCTCACAATTTCTCTTTTGCCCCCTCTTACCCTATGGTAGCCATGTTTGCTTTCTACACCCCTGACTCTTGTTTTATAAATAAATTCACTTGTATCTCCTTTTTTTAGATTCCACATATAAGTGATATCATATGATATTTGCCTTTCTGTGTCTTATTTCACTTAGCATGACAATCTCTAGGTCCATCCATGTTGCTGCAAAAGGCATTAATTTTATCCTTTCTATGGCTGAGCAATATTCCATTGTATATGTATACCACATTTTCTTTATCCATTCCTCTGTTGATAGATATTCAAATTGCTTCCGTTTCTTATCTATTGTAAATAATGCTGCAGTGAACATTGGGATGAATGTATCTTCTGGAATTATGATTTTTTCCAGGAATATACCCAGGAGTAGGATAGCTGGGTCATATGGTAGTTCTATGCTCAGTTTCTTAAAGAACCTCCATAGTGGCTGTACCAACTTGCATTCCCACCAACTGCAGGAGGGTTTCCTTTTCCCCACACCCTCTCCAGCGTTTATTGTTTGTAGATTTTTTTTGATGATGGTCATTCTGATTGGTGTGAGGTGATGCTTCATTGTAGTCTTGATTTTCATTTCTCAAAATAATTAGTGATGTTGAGCATTTTTTTCATGTACTTTTCAGCTATCTGTATGTCTTCTTTGGAGAAATGTCTATTTAGCTCTTCCCCCTACTTTTTGATTGGATTATTTGTTCTTTTGGTATTCAGTTGCATGATCTCTTTGTGTATTTTGCATATTAATCCCTTGTTGGTTTCTTCATTTGCAAATATTTTCTCTCAGTTTGAGGGTTGTTGTTTCATTTGGTTTGTAGTTTCCTTGGCTATGCAGAAGCTTTTAAGCATAATTATGTGCCATTTGTTTATTTTTGTTTTTATTTTCACTACTCTAGTAAATGGATGGATCAGAAAAGATCTTACTGCAATTTATGTCAAAAAAGTATTCTGCCTATGTTTTTCTCTAAGAGTTTTATAGTATCTGGCCATGCATTTAGATCTTTAATCCATTTTGAGCTTATTTCTGTGTATGGTGTTAGGGAGTGTTCTAATTTTGTTCTTTTACATATAACTGTCCAGTTTTCCCAGCACCACTTATTGAAGAGATTTTCTTTTCTCTATTGCATATTCTTGCTTCTGTTGTTGCAGTTTAGGTGACCACAGGCATGAAGGTTTTTCTCTGGGCTTTCTATCTTGTTCCATTGGTCTATATTTCCATTTTTGTGCCAGTACCATACTGTCTTGATTACTGTAGCTTTATACTATTGTCTGAAGTCAGGGAACCTGATACCTCCAGCTCCATTTTTCTTTCTTGGGATTGCTTTGGCTTTTTCAGGGTCTTTTGTGTTTCCAGACAAATTGTAAAAATTTTGTTCTAATTTTCTGTAAAATGCCATGGATAATTTGATAGAGATTGCACTGAACCTGTGGACTGCTTTGGGTAGTATAATCATTTTCACAATATTAATTCTTCCAATCCAGGAACATGGTATATCTCTCCATCTGTTTTGTTGTTGTTCAGTCACCCAGTTATGTCCAACTCTCTGTCTGTGACCCCATGGACTACAGCATTCCAGGCATCCCTCTCCCTCACCATCTCCTGAAGTTTGCCCAAGTTTATGTCCTTTGCATCAGTGATGCCATCCAACCATCTCATCCTCTAATGCCCTCTTCTCCTTCTGCCCTCTTTCATGTCTTTCATCAATGTCATATAGTTTTCTATGCACAGGTCTTTTGCCTCCTTAGGTAGCTTTATTCCTAGGTATTTTATTCTTTTTATTGCAAAGGTAAATGGGATTGTTTCCTTAATTTCTATTTTTGATCTTTTGTTATTGTCATATAGGAATGCAAGAGATTCCCATGTGTTAATTTACTGTCCTGCAACTTTACCAAATTCATTGATGAGCTTTAGTAGTTTTCACATAGCATCTTTAGGATTTTCTATGTATCATATCATGTCATCGGCAAACTGACTGTTTTACTTCTTCTTTTCCAATTTGGATTGCTCTTATTTCTTTTTCTTCTTTGATTATCATGGCTAGGACATTCAAAACTATGTTGACTAACAGAGGTGAAAGTGGACATCCTTGTCCTATTCTTGATCTTATGGGAAATGACTTCAGTTTTTCTCCTTTTGACAAGGACTATTGTAGGTTTGTCATATATGTCATATATTCAGTTCAGTTTAGTTCAGTCGCTCAATTGTGTCCGACTCTTTGCAACCCCATGAATCGCAGCGCGCCAGGCTTCCCTGTCCATCACCAACACCCAGAGTTTACGCAAACCCACGTCCATCAAGTCGGTGATGCCATCCAGCTATCTCATCCTCTGTCGTCCCTTTCTCCTCCTGCCCCTAATCCTTCCCAGCATCAGGGTCTTTTCCAATGAGTCAACTCTTTGCATGAGGTGGCCAAAGTATTGGAGTTTCAGCTTCAACATCAGTCTTTCCAATGAACACCCAGGATTGATCTCCTTTAGGATGGACTGGTTGGATCTCCTTGCAGTCCAAGGGACTCTCAAGAGTCTTCTCCAACACCACAGGTCAAAAGCATCAATTCTTTGACACTCAGCTTTCTTCACAGTCCAGCTCTCACATCCATACATGACTACTGGAAAAACCATAGCCTTGACTAAACAGATCTTTGTTGGCAAAGTAATGTCTCTGCTTTTTAATATGCTATATAGGTTGGTCATAACTTTCCTTCCAAGGAGTAAGCGTCTTTTAATTTCATGGCTGCAATCACCATCAGCAGTGATTTTGGAGCCCAAAAAAATAAAGTCTGACACTGTTTCCACTGTTTCCCCATCTATTTCCCATGAAGTGATGGGACCAGATGCCATGATCTTAGTTTTCTGAATGTTGAGCTTTAAGCCAACTTTTTCACTCTTTTCTCTCACTTTCATCAAGTGGCTTTTTAGTTCCTCTTCACTTTCTGCCGTAAGGGTAGTGTCATCTGCATGTCTGAGGTTATTGATATTTCTCCCAGCAATCTTGATTCCAGTTTGTGCTTCTTCCAGCCCAGCGTTTCTCATGATGTACTCTTCATAGAAGTTAAATAAGCAGGATGACAATATACAGCCTTGATGGACTCCTTTTCCTATTTGGAACCAGTCTGTTGTTTCATGTCCAGTTCTAACTGTTGCTTCCTGACCTACATACAGGTTTCTCAAGAGACAGGTCAGATGGTCTGGTATTCCCATCTCTTTCAGAATTTTCCACAGTTTATTGTGATCCACACAGTCAAAGGCTTTGGCATAGTCAATAAAGCAGAAATAGATGTTTTTCTGGAACTCTCTTGCTTTTTCAATGATCCAGCAGATGTTGGCAATTTGATCTCTGATTCCTCTGCCTTTTCTAAAACCAGCTTGAACATCTGAAAGTTCATGGTTCATGTGTTGCTGAAGCCTGGCTTGGAGAATTTTGAGCATTACTTTACTAGCGTGTGAGATGCCTTTGTCATATATGGCCTTTATTATGTTGAGGTAGGTTCCCTGGTAGCTCAGCTGGTGAAGAATCCCCTACAATGCAGGACACCCTGGTTTTATTCCTGGGTTGGGAAGATCCCCTGGAGAAGGGATAGGCTACCCACTCAGTATTCTTGGGCTTCATTGGTGGCTCAGTTGGTAAAGAATCTGTCTGCAATGTGGGAGACCTGGGTTCGATCCCTGGATAGGGAAGATCCCCTGGAGGAGGTATGGCAACCCACTCCAGTATTCTTGCTGGAGAATCCCCATGGACAGAGGAGCCTAGCGTGCTGCAGTCCATGGGGTCACAAAGAGTCGAACATGACTGAGTGACTAATCACAGCACAACACAGGTTCCCTCTGTTCACTCTCTGGAGAATTTTTGTCATAAATAAGTATTAAATTTTGTCAAAAGCTTTTTCTGCATCAATTAAGATGCTCATATGGTTTTAATCTTCAGTTTGTTAATATGACGTATTACATTGATTGACGTGTATGTTGAAGAATCTTTGCATCCCTGGGATAAATCCACTTCACTATGGTATATGACCCTTGTAATGTTTTGTTGGATTCTATTTGCTAGCATTTTGTTGAGGATATTTGTGTCTATGTCCATCAATGATATTGGCCTTTAATTTTCTTTTTTGCATAATATCTTTGTTTGGTCTTGGTATCAGGGTAATGGTGGCCTCACAGAATGTTTCATCTCTGAAATTTTTGAAAGAGTTTGAGAAAAATATATGTTAAATCTTCTCTAAGTGTTTGATAGAATTCACCTGTGAAGCCATCTGGCCCTGGACTTTCATTTGCTGCAAGATTTTTGACCACAGTTTCAACTTCAGTACTTGTGATTGGTATGTTTATATTTTCTATTTCTTCCTGGTTCAGTCTCAGAAGACTGTACCTTTCTAAGAATTTGTCTCTTTCTTCCAGGTTATCCATTTTATTAGCATGTATTAATAGTTGCTTGTAGTAGCCTTTTATGATCCTTCTTGTTTCTGTGGTGTCAGTTGTAACTTTTCCTTTTTAATTTCTAATTTTGTTGACTTGAGTCCTCTCCCGTTTTTCCTGATGAGTCTAGCTAAAGGTTGATCAATTTTGTTTATCTTCTCAAGAAAACCATCATTTTGTTTCATTGATGTTTTGTATTGTTTCCTTTGTTTCTATTTCAGTTATTTCTGCTGCTGTGATTTTTGTGATTTCTTTCCCTCTGCTAACTTTGAGTTTTGTTTTTTCTTCTTTCTCTAATTGCTCTAGTTTAAGGTTAGGTTGTATACTTGAGATATTTCTTGTTTCTTGAAGTAAGATTGTATTGCTATAAACTTCCCTCTTAGAACTGCTTTAGCTGCATACCATGCATTGTCCTGTATGTATTGTCATCTGTTTCTAGGTATTTTTTAATTTCCTCTTTGATTTCTTCAGTGATTCATCAGTTGTTTAGTAACATATTATTTAGCCTCCATCTGTTTGTGTTTTTTACAGATTTTTTTTCTGTAATTGATTTCTAAACTCATAGTGTTGTGGTTGGAAAAGATGCTTGATATGATTTCACTTTTCCTAAATTTACCAAGGCTTGATTTGTGATCCTAGATGTGGTCCATCCTGCAAAATATTCCTTGTACACTTGAAGTTGTATTCTGCTGCTTTCAGATGAAATGTCCTATAAATAGCAATCAATTCTCTCTGGTCTAATGTGTTATTTAGAGCTTGTGTTTCCTTACTGATCTTCTGCCTGGATCGTCTTTCCCTTGGTGTAAGTGGGGTGTTAAAGTCTCTCAAAATTATTCTGTTACTGTTTCCCCTTTCACGGTTTTTAGCAGTTGTCTTATATACTGAGGTGCTCCTATGTTGGTGCATAAATATTTACAATTGTTATATCTTATTCTTGGACTGATCCCTTGATCATTATGTAGTGTCCTTCTTTGTCTCTTGTAACAGTCTTTATTTTAAAATATCTTGTGTGTGATAAGAGTATTGCTGATCCAGGTTTCTTTTGATTTCCAATTGCATGGACTATCTTTTCCCATCCCTTCACTTTCAGCCTGTATGTGTCCTTAGGTGTGATGTGGGTCTCTTGTTGACAGCATATAAATAGGTCTTGTTTTTGTATACGCTCAGTCAGTCTATTTTTTGCTTGGAAAGCATTTCATTCATTGACATTTAAGGTAATTATTGACATATATGCTTCTATTGCCATTTTCTTAATTGTTTTTGGTTTGTTTTTATAGATCTCTTCTCTTCCTATTTCGTTCTCTTCTCTTGGGTTTCTTGCTTCTAGCAATTCTTGTAAAGCTGGCATGGTGGTGTTGAATTCTCTTAGCTTTTTCTTGTCTCTGTCAAATCTGAATGAGAGCCTTGCTGCAGAGTAGCGTTAGGTGTAGCTTTTCCCCTTTCATCACCTACAATATGCCCCTCCCTTCTGGCCTGCAGAGTTTCAGCTGAAAAATCAGCTGATAACCTTATGGGGATTATCTTGTATTGGGTTGGCCAAAAGATTCATCCAGGTTTTCCCATAGATGCTATTTGTTGCTTTTTCCTTGCTGCTTTTAATATTTCTTTGTACTTAATTTTTAATAGTTTGGTTAATATGTATCTCAGCATATTCCTCCTTAGGTTTATCCTGTGTGGAATTCTCTGTGCTTCCTGGACTTGGGTATCTATTTCCTTTCCCATGATAGGGAAATTTTTGACTATGGTTTATTCAAATATTTTTTCAGGCTGTTTTTCTTCTTGTTCTGGGACCTTTATAATTTGAATGTTTGTGCTTTTAATATTGCCCCAGAGGTCACTGACACTTTCCTCATTTCTTTTCTTTCTTTTTTCTTTACTCTCTCTCAGAGCAGTGATTTCCATCATTTTGTATTCCAGCTCATTTATCTGTTCTTCTGTCTCAGTTAATCTACTAGTGATTCATTCTAGTGTATTATTCATTTCAGTTACTCTTTTGTTCATCTCTTTTTGTTTGTTCTTTAGTTCTTCTAGGTCTTTGTTAAGCTTTTCTTGTATCTTCTGAATCTGTGCTTCCTTTCTGTTTTCAAGGTGATCTAAGGATCATCTTTACTATCATTACCCTAAATTTTTTTTCAAGTAGATTGCTTATCTCCTCTTAAGTCATTTTCCTCGATGTTTATCTTGCTCTTTCATCTGCAACATATTTTTTTGTCGTCTCATTTTGTCAGACTTACTGTGGTCGTGGTCTCCTTTCCACAGGCTGTGGGATCACAGTTTCTCTTGCTTGTAGTGTCTACCCTCTGGTGGATGAAGTTTTTCAGAGGCTTATGCTGTTATTGCCTTGATGCATGCTAAGTTGCTTCAGTTGTGTCTGACTCTGTGCAACCCTATGGACTGTAGCCTGCCAGGCTCTTCTGTCCATGGGATTCTCCAGGCAAGAATACTGGAGTGGGTTACCATGCCCTCCTCCAGGGCATCTTCTCAATCCAGGGATCAAATCCATGTCTCTTACAACTCCTGCATTGCAGGCAGGTTTTTTACCACTAGTGCCACCTGGGAAGCCCCTTAATGGGAAGCCCCTTGTTAGGGGATTTTAATTGATGATATGGTGATCAGAGCGCCTGCCCTAGTGAGCAGGGCCTCCCCTTTGCTCTGTGGTTTTCACTTCCATCAGGCATGAGTGTGCTCCCTAGTTGCTGGAGTAGAAGCCCCACCCCCACCCCATCTGTTTCTTAGCTGTGATTCTGATCTGCATTCACGGTAAGCAGGATTAGAGCACTCCCACTGGGAGAAAAGTCACTGAGTTTTCCTCCTTTGAAGCTGTTCACCTGTGAATGTGCTCTGTTGTGTCCCCTTTCTCCTGATGTACAGGTTCACAAAGTTCTGGCACTGCTCTCAGACCCACTCTAACTGTGGACGTGCCAGAAACTGGCCCTGGTGACTCTCAAGCATTGCTTTTGCCTGGTGCAGGCACACTGAGATTAGGTCCCCGTATGGCAGTAGTTACGCGCTTACACCCCTGCAGGAGCTGTAGAGGCAACTCAAGCCCTGATCTGGGCTACTCTCAAGTGCGCATGCCCATGGGACCCACAGCCAGCTGCTCATGCCAGACTTAGCTGGAACAGCACTTGTCCTTTCGGATGTTTTCCAGGTGATGAATTTAGGTATAAGCACAGGAGTAACTCCACAGTTTGTGCAGCCACAAGGAGAGATTTCAGCTCTTCTTCCTTAGCCACAAAGCCCCCGGGGCTCATCTATGGTTTCAGCTCTTCCTGTGGGTGAATTTCCTAGTTGGGTGAGCTATTTGCACCTTCCTGGGACAGTGGCACATATTCTCGCCCCCACTGGCAGGTTTCCTAGTAGCAAGAGTTTTCTGTGTACTCCCAGGACAGCAAAGCAGATTCTGGCACCTGCTGATGGATTGTCCAGTAGCGAGAGCAATCCATACCCTCCAGAAACAGCAAGGTTCCAGCACTCAGGGCCGGATTTCTCAGTCATGAAAGATTTCTAAAGCTTTCCAGGACAGCCGGACAGGTTTTGGCTCTCATTGGTGAATTTCCCAGCAGCAAGAGCAGGGCAGATCCTGGCCCCCACTGGAAGATTTCCCTGTAGGGAGTTATCTATGCCCTTCTGGGACAGGGGGACAGTTTCCAGCACCCACTGACAGCTTTCCCAGTCTTGGAAGCTTTCTACACCTTTCCGGGACAGCAAGGTGGGTTCCCCCATCCACCAACTGACCTCCTGGTCATGGAAGCTATCCATACCCTCCTGACACAGCTTGGTCAGATACTGAGGACTGCTGGAGAATTCCCAGTGACATCTAGATCTGTCCTCACCTCTTTGGGTCTGCGGGGGCTGGTACTGTGCCCCCGCTGTTATATTTTTAAAAATATAAACTGGAAACAATTATAAAGCTGTTTATAACGACACACTATTGGAAGTGGAATTTTCTGCTTGATCTGAATTAAGCAATGAAAGACAACTTCCTATTGAGAAATCAAAAACCCAGTGAACTGTTACAGAAATGCCTAAAAACATAAATGACAATTTTTCACCTATTTTTAAATTGAAGTTCATTAATGATTTGTTTTAAATATTTGATTATAGATTGTATTTTATTTTGGTTTTGCAAGTAATCTTCACTTTTGAGCACTCGAATGCATATCTGATTTGATTTTTAAAAAAAGGACACTACTGAAAGTTTCTGGGTCCTTGTTTAGCTACTACCTTGAGTGGTTGGTATCAGTAATCAGTACCAAGCAAATATTTGTGAAACTCTTAAGTTTTCACAATCCATTCACATAATTTATTATTGTGAATATCAAATCAGATGTGACACAGTCAAAATATAATTATCCTTGTTTTTTTAAGTAGAGAAATGGAGAAAGAAATTAACATTATAGTTTAGACCAATAATACCCAGTCGCTGAACTTTAATTTTTTTAATAAAAGCTATTATTTAAACTTCACAATGACTAGAATATGTAATTGTTCTCTGGATGAGAAAGCAAAAGCTCAAGAATTTTTAAAGTTATTCAAGACCAAACGATGAATGATAGTGGAAGTAATCAGTTAAATATGTAAAAATATCTACAGTTTATGACTACATTCATTGAGGCAATTCTAAATTTCAAGTTAATAGGTATTATAACTTTCCCCTTTAGATATTTCCACTTACTACCCTAAAAATAAGGGCTTCCCTGGTGGCTAAGATGGTAAAGAATCTGCCTGTGATGCAGGAGACCCATATTCAATCCCTAGGTTGGGAAGATCCCCTGGAAAAGGGAATGGCAACCAACTCCAATAGTCTTGCCTGGAGAATTCCATGGACAGAGGAGACTGGCAGACTATACAGTTTATGGGATCGCACAGAGTCAGACACGACTGAGTGACTAACACACACACACCCTAAAAATAAACATTCTTATCTTTAAGGTAATTCAAGTACATCCTTGCACTTTGCAAACTAAGAAGTCTTAAACCATTTATTGAAATAATGTTTTAGTCACTGTGAAAAATTATAATATGCATAGCATGTTTGAATACATATTAACATAATAAGATTCTTTAAAAATTAGTTTGCTAAGCAGAATTTTCCCCCTCACCCTTCATGTCCTTTGCTCGTTTACTCATCTATCCATCTATCCACCCATCCATTCATCTACCGCCCCCTTCTTCCCTCTCCCCCTCCCTATTATAGGCAGCAACTATTTCAAAGGCTGAGATAACAAAGAACTCACTGCCTCCTGGAGGCTCACACTCCAGAGGAAGGGACTCAGAGAAAAGTAACATAATTTGAAAAAAAAGAAAATGATATTATAGGATGTGAACAAAGAGCTTAGGGCCTGAGAAGAGAAAAAAAAACGACAAAATTTATTTATATTGCTGACATACATTTGCCAGTCATTTGTCATTTTTGAATTTTACATTTGAAGTGATGTTTAAAATTCCTCAGAAAAGTACCAATATTCCCATTGTGAATTTTAGTAAGACAAAGCAGTGGGTCTTTGTGTTTTCCATAAGTGGACTTTACATAACATAAAAAAATGTTTTATGTGCAACCAGAAAGAGCATACACAAAATTTACCCAAAGAGGAAACCTCTAGAGGTACACTTTTTCACAGTGATAGGAGAAGGATACAAGAACGTAATGTTTGCCACAAAGAACTTGAAAATTGCACCATCATTAATTTTTTGGATAAGGAATACCACACACACTCAAAAAGACATGCTGTGGCCGTTGCTATTTCCAATCTTATATTCTTGTAATGTTTTAGAGCTGAAGAGAGCCTTATTGACACCATTTTCTTCCACTAGTTATCTTAACAAAAGTTGGGAACTCCATGGAGCAGAAAGAGCACAGAATTCCTTCTGAGACATGCTAAGCTACAGTGTTAGAAGGGGAAGAATATCAGCACATTGTTGGAAAGAAATTTTAGAGAGAGCACAGATCTGGGTAATGTTCTATGATTAGAGTGTAATAGGATTTCTATGAAAGAATAGTGAATGCGAAGAATACTCGATGTATCTACTATTACACTGCCTATCTTAATGTAAACAGTGGTAAGTTCCTTGTGAAATCTGTTCACACACTTCAGTCAGTTCAGTCGCTCAGTCATGTCTGACTCTTTGCAACCCCATGGACTGCAGCACAGTAGGCCTCCCTGTCCATCACCAACTCCTGGAGTTTACTCAGTCTCATGTCCATTGAGTCAGTGATGCCATCCAACATCATGCTCTTCAAGTTACCTGAAAGTCTACTTTCCCCTCTAGATCTTTCGCTTTAATAGGCAGCTCAATTATCAGCACAAGCAAAGAGCTTCTCCAGCCACCTCTGTTGACAATGGCTTTGCCTTTAATAGTCAAGTTTGTGTTATAGTGAAGACACAGCTGTTTATGTTCACATCCAGATCTGCCACCAATGAGTCACATGAATTTAGGCAAGTAGACTTCCTCTGCCTTTACAAGAAAACTCATATATGTATTGGTACTAATCAGTACCTTCCACATTGTTTTGTATGTTAGCTTTGTCTTTTTAGCTAAATGATAGACTTTGTGTCTGACAAAACTCTAGAAATGATGAATATTGTTAAATGCTATCAAAAAATCCATATGTAAATTAAGATTTGAGGTTTGGAAGGTGTTCCTATGTATTAACATCTCTATTTTTAGGCACTTAAATTTGATTTCCAAATTTCTTCTTGCTCCACAAGTTTTTTAGTTTAGTGACAAGAAAGTAAAGTCCAGATGGGTTAAGTGATAACATCAAGAACAAATAGCTAGCTATTTACAGGATCAATCGATTTTGACTTTTACTCTTGTATTCTTTGTTTTGTATTATATTAGTAAAGAAAGATAAGAATTATTTGAATGGTTGAAGTAAAGGTCTGCCTGTATGTTAATGAACTGCTTCTTAAAAGTCTTTCAAGTACTATTTTCCAAAGTCAAAACTGATCAGATGTTTTCATGAATAAAGTCTGGCTATCTTTAAGGTGTCTAAAACTTAACATATATGTACACTGTAAATAAGTGATTTTATATATGTATATATATCCAACAGAATATGGTGCAAAATCTTGATATACAGAGTGACCCACAATCTTAAAAAGAAGTAAGAACCACTGTTATAAATGATATATTAAGTCTCTTTCACTCTAAAATTCTATGACTACATCATTAAGTCTGCTAATTATAAATAGCTAGATTTTTGTGGTCAAATTCTTCATAATTAGCATGGATTGGAATGTCATACATACTATTTTAAACTTCAGAAAAATAACAATATTTACTTCTATTTTTAAGACAATGCTAAAATAAAAATTTTTCATCATTTCTGGCTTTGGGTTACTGCATTTAGGAACTCCAAGAATGAATGAACTTTATATTACAACAGAGGGCAATGCAACACGAATTACAAAAGTGCTTGACTCAAGCAGGGCCACACCAACTCTTCATCCAAGAAGTATACTGCTCTCCAGTCACAGACATCTCAAGCTGTGCATACTTATTTATAGAAATATTCTTCCTCTAGTTTGTACTAGATCGTTCTCATTTTAAAAAACATATAAAAACCATATGATTATCTCAATAGATGCAGAGAAAGCCTTTGACAAAATTCAACATTCATTTATGATAAAAACTCTCCAGAAAGCAGGAATAGAAGGAACATATCTCAACATAATAAAAGCTATTTATGTCAAACCCACAGCAAATATTATCCTAAATGGTGAAAAATTGAAAGCATTTCCCCTAAAGTCAGGAACAAGAGAAGGGTGCCCATTCTCACCACTACTATTCAACATAGTTTTGGAAGTTTTGGCCACAGCAATCATAGCAGAAAAAGAAATAAAAGGAATCCAGATTGGAAAAGAAGAAGTAAAATTCTCACTGTTTGCAGATGACATGATCCTCTACATAGAAAACCCTAAAGACTCCACCAGAAAATTACTAGAGCTAATCAGTGAATCTAGTAAAGTTGCAGGATATAAAATCAACACACAGAAATCCCTTGCATTCCTATACACTAACAATGAGAAAACAGAAAGAGAAATTAAGGAAACAATTCCATTCACCATCGAAACGAAAAGAATAAAATACTTAGGAATATATCTTCCTAAAGAAACAAAAGACCTATATATAGAAAACTATAAAACACTGGTGAAGGAAATCAAAGAGGACACAAATAGATGGAGAAGTATACCATGTTCATGGATCAGACGAATTAATATAGCGAAAATGAGTATACTACCCAAAGCAATCTATAGATTCGATGCAATACCTATCAAGCTATCAACAGTATTTTTCACAGAGCTAGAGCAAATAATATCACAATGTTTATGGAAACACAAAAGCCTCATATAGCCAAAGAAACCTCGAGAAAGAAGAATGGAACTGGAGGAATCAACCTTCCTGTCTTCAGACTATACTACAAAGCTACAGTCATCAAGACAGTATGGTGCTGGCACAAAGAAAGAAATAAAGATCAATGGAACAAAATAGAAAGCCCAGAGATAAATCCAGGCACCTATGGACACCTTATCTTTGACAAAGGAGGCAAAAATATACAATGGAGAAAAGACAATCTCTTTAACAAGTAGTACTGGGGAAACTGGTCAACCACTTGTAAAAGAATGAAACTAGAACACTTCTTAATACCATACACAAAAATAAACTCCAAATGGATTAAAGATCTAAATGTGTAAGACCAGAAACTATAAAACTCCTAGAGGAAAAAATAGGCAGAACACTCGACGACATAAATCAAAGGAAGATCCTCTATGGCCCACCACCCAGAGAAATGGAAATAAAAGCAAAAATAAACAAATGGGACCTAATTAAAATTAAAAGCTTTGACACAGCGAAGGAAACTATAAGCAAGGTGAAAAGACAACATTCAGAATGGGAGAAAATAATACCAAATGAAACAACTGACAAAGAATTAATCTCCAAAATATACAAGCAGCTCCTGCAGCTCAATGCCAGAAAAATAAATGACCCAATCAAAAAATGGGCCAAAGAACTAGACAGACTTTTCTCCAGAGAAGACATACAGATGGCTAACGAACACATGAAAAGATTCTCAACATCACTCATTATCAAAGAAATCCAAACCGAAACCACAATGAGGTACCATCTCATGCTGGTGAGAATGGCTGCTATCCAAAAGTCTACAAACAATAAATGGTGGAGAGGGTGTGGAGAAAAGGGAAGCCTCTTACACTGTTGGTGGGAATGCAAACTAGTGCAGCTATTATGGAGAACAGTGTGGAGATTCCTTAAAATACTGGAAATAGAACTGCCATATGACCCAGCAATCCCACTGCTGGGCATACACACTGAGGAAACCATTATGAAAGAGACCTGTGTATCCCAACGTCCATTGCAACACAGTTTACAATAGTTAGGACTTGGAAGCAACCTAGATGTCCATCAGCAGACAAATGGATAAGAAAGTTGTGGTACATATACACAATGGAATATTACTCAGCTATTAAAAGGAATGCATTTGAATGAGGTGGATGAAACTGGAGCCTATTATACTGAGTGAAGTAAGTCAGAAAAACAGCAATACAGTATATTAACACATATGTATGAAATTTAGAAATATGGTAATGATGACCCTTTATGCAAGACGCCAGAAGAGACACAGATGTAAAGAACAGACTTTTGGAATCTGTGGGAGAAGGCAAGGGTGGGATGATTTGGGAGAATAGCATTGAAACATGTATATTACCATATATGAAACAGATGACCAGTCCAAGTTTGATGCATGAAACAGGGCACTCAAAACAGGTGCACTGGGACAACCAGAGAGATGGGAGGGGAAGGGAGGTGGGAGGGGGTTTCAAGACAGGGGGACACATGTACACCCGTGGCTGATTCATGTCAATGCATGGCAGAAACCACCATACTATGTAAAGTAATTAGACTCCATTTACAATAATAAATAATTTTTAAAAACAATTTTTTAAAATCTTATTGAAATAAAAAATAATATACAAAAGAGAGAATTGACTAGGAATAGTCAAGAGAGAGGAAATTGTAGGAGCGATAAAAGTATTTGTTACATTAACTGGGATAGTTTTGTTGCTTGGGTGCTTACATTTATTAGAACATATTGAACTGTACACTTCAAATTTGTTTGCCATCAAATGAACAAATTTTATCTCAAAAAAAAAAGTGGCAGCTGTAAGACTACTATTAGTTTATACACATTTGTACACAAAATGATAAGCCACCCAGATTCCCTTCAAGAAAGAGCTTGTTACCCAGCTGTGGAGAGTACATCTCTCAGCCCTTGGCAACCAAGCCAATGTCTGAAGGATGGGACTTGACCAACATCCTAGCCTTTCTGAGACAGCTGGCATTCCCTGACTGAACAGAGTGGAAGAATAAAGGTTCAAGCATTTTGGCCTGACCTGGGTGTCATCTCGCTCCCTTATTTCCCCCTACAACACACACACTGATACAACCCTTCCCCAGATGGTGTTGGCCACCTCTCTGATGACTGTGATGCTTTCCCCACCCCATTCCTCCTCCTTCCTTTTGCAGGTGTTGACCTCTGATACATATCTTACACATTAAACTCCATCTCCTTATCTACTTCCAGAGAGATCATCTTGTGATTATGCACTTTGGCAACATTGTGAGTGGTACTTTGGCATCACATACCTGTGGAGTTTCTCTAGGAAGTGTCTTAGCCACATGCCTCAAAATCCTTGCCTTGGGTATGTTTCACCTAGCTTTACTTAGCAGAATGTGAACAGTCCTTCCAGAGGGACTTCCTACACACTGAAGCATAACCTTTTATATCTTCTGATAGTATGCTGGAGTCTTTTATAGCTTTTCTGCTTCTATTCAGTCAGGATTGCAGGAAACAGACAGCACACTCAAGTTGGTGCACTGGGAAAAAGAAAAAGAAAAGATTATTTTTATAGGCTGGGTAGGCCATATGGAAATCAGTGAAGGATAATTCAGTACCTAGAGTCTAACACCAACACGATGTCCTAAGAAACTCCCACTGGGCCTGAAAGTGTGGAAAAGAGGCATGGTAATTGGAATCAGAGATCTGTGTGCAAAGAGCTCCTAAGAGAATTTTGCTGGGAATTACCACATTTTGTTAATAATTTAGAATTATTACATAGTTTCAGAAAAATGAGTAAAATATTTCTAATTCTACATTAAAACTCCTAAATAATTATTTGGCCAGTATTGTATGCCGATTATTTCATTCACTCATTCAACAAATATATGTTGAATATATACTATGCCAGGCATACATTTAGCCATAAATTTATACTTATATTCAAATTACATTTAGGTTGCAGTCTAAAGTTTCTGTAATTGCTGAATACTTTTACCACTTGATACATCCATACTACCTCTGTACATCATGGAATGAAGGCACAGTTACCCAGCAGGAATTTGTATCATAATTAACCCCTGGTGGAATTGTTACGTGTGCTCAGTTGCTTCAGTAGTGTCTGACTCTGAGACCCCACAGACTGTAGGCCTCCAGGCTCCTCTGTCTATGGGATTCTCCAGGCAAAAATGCTGCAGAGGGTGCCATTCCCTTCTCCAGGGAATCTTCCCAACCCAGGGATTGAACATGCATCTCCTGTAGTTCCTGCATTGCTGGCAGATTTTTTTACTGCTGAGCCACCCCAGAAGCCCACTGTGGAATTTTTATACTAAGTTATTATTGTTGACACACTCAAATATATTTTTGTGAATGATTTGTGTGAGTAATCACGTACATTTCTGATTTAGGGTAAAAAAGTAGTGTATAATAAAATAGTCAATGCATAGAGGCAAACATCAGGGAACAGAATTATTCAAACATGTACTTTGAAAATTAAAGTCACATTCATTATTAAAATAGTGAAAACCTGAAAAGCCTGTGCATCTTTTGGGTCCCCCAGGAAGCAGATGCCCAGGAGAAGGTAGACGAACAAGAGGCTTACTGAAAGTGTTAAGTCACTTCAGTTTTGACCCCATGGACTGTAGCCTACCAGGCTCCTCTGTCCATAGGATTTTCCAAGCAAGAATACTGGAGTGAGTTGTCATTTCCTTCTCCAGAGGATCTTCTCAACCCAGGGATTGAACCAGCATCTCTTATGTCTCCTGAAGAGAGTTCTTTACTACAAGAACCACCTGGGAAACCCTTACTGAAAGTTCAATTCAGTTCAGTCACTCAGTCGTGTCCAACTCTTTGCAACCCCATGGACTGCAGCATGCCAGGCTTCCCTGTCCATCACCAACTCACAGAACTTACTCAAACTTAGGTCCATCGAGTCAGTGATGCCATCCAACCATCTCATCCTCTGTCGTCCCCTTCTCCTCCAGGCTTCAATCTTTCCCAGCATGAGGGTCTTTTCTAGTGAGTCAGTTTTTCCCATCGGGTGACCAAAGTATTGGAGTTTCAGCTTCAACATCAGTCCTTCCAATGAATATTCAGGACTGATTTCCTTTAGGATGGACTGGTTTGATCTCCTTGCAGTCCAAGGGACTCTCAAGAGTCTTCTCCAACACCACAGTTCAAAAGCATCAATTCTTTGATGCTCAGCTTTCTCGATAGTCTCAACTCTCACATCCATACATGACCACTGGAAAAACCATGGCTTTGACTAGACGGACCTTTGTCGGCAAAGTAATGTCCTTGCTTTTTAACATTCTGTCTGGGTTGGTCATAGCTTTTCTTCCAAGGAGCAAGCGTCTTTTAATTTCGTGACTGTGGTCATCATCTGCAGTGATTTACTGCAAGTAGTGTCTATGAAAATAAAGGGGAAAGGAAGCAGGAGTAGACAAGGAAATTCTTCAGACTGTAGTACAGTTCTGAAACCTCTGACATTAAAGTGGTATCATCTGCATATCTTGCTGTTTCTCCCAGGAATCTTGATTCCAGCTTGTGATTCATCCAACCCAGCATTTCACGTGATATACTCTGCATGTAGAGCTTCCCTTGTGGGTCAGCTGCTAAAGAATCCACCTGCAATGCGGGAGACCTGGGTTTGATCCCTTGGTTGGAAAGATCCCCTGGAGAAGGGAAAGGCTATCCATTCCATTATTCTGGCCTAGAGAATTCCATGGACTGTATAGTCCATGGAGTCGCAAAGAGTCAGACACTACTGAACAACTTTCACACATAATCATTAACACAGAGCCTAAGAAAAGCATACCCATAAGTAAGAAGTATTATTGTGCTGTGTAATCATTAGCTCCAGACCTAAAGAAAGGCCAGGTCTCGAGTGAGATGTATTGTTGCTGTATCAGCAGAGGGTGTAAAAGAAACACGTCCTACCTTACTAAAGCAAATAAATATTTAAAAGAATGTTTGCCTCCTCCTCCTTTAAGGGCCTTGGACTCCGATAAACCTGCCTAAGCTTTAACTCTCTCAGTATCATGGGTCAGACAAATAATATGGCCTAGGCAGCAGAGCTAAGCACACCAGAGCCTGGTCTTAATGAGGAAGCAATTCCTGCCTGAGTCCTACTCAAATCTGGCAGCCTTCTGGGTCACTCAGCAAATGGTCTAGAATACAACTACTGAGTCTGGAATGTGCTGCCCTCCAAACCAAAGAGACCCAATGGATCCTATGTTTCTTTGTGGTAGAGGATGCAAGATGCTGCAAATTATCTTTCATGTTGGAGCAGGTGTTCCAGCATGACCCTGAGCACTGGATCTCTAAGATTGTCTTGAATGGCACATTATGGAATCTTTGAATATTTTGTTTCCCATTCAATGTGACTTTTTTATTGTGATCTCCAGCATGCTAGCCACATCTTGTTTATCTGGCTTAATCAACATGATGTCACCAATTTAATGGATTGATGTGATGTTCTTAGGATGTTCAGATGGCCCAGATCTCTTTTGACCATATTGTGACAGGAAGCCCTATGGC
This sequence comes from Giraffa tippelskirchi, assembly GCF_054371585.1. Classification (NCBI taxonomy): domain Eukaryota; kingdom Metazoa; phylum Chordata; class Mammalia; order Artiodactyla; family Giraffidae; genus Giraffa; species Giraffa tippelskirchi. The sequence continues at coordinate 84,474,688 of NC_137285.1, read as the reverse complement.
AAAACTCATGTAAATTTTTGCTCATTCCTAGTGAATGCAGTTTCTGATACTTTTTTCTAACTGGGAGAGAAAAGAACATATTTACCAAATCAGTGTCTGCATACCATGTGCCCAAGACCTTATTAACATACTGTAGCTATGATTCTGCAGGCAGCCAAAGTGGGGACCAATACTTAGTTGAGCTTGTAGTAATCTATAATCTCTTTTGAGAATCCATCCAGCTGCTGCAAGAAAGAAACAGGCAAATTAAAGAGATAGATGAAGGGGACCACCACCCTTGCATCTTTATGATCCTTAGTGGTGGAAGTAATCTCTGCCATATCTCCTGAAATGTGCAATGATTATTTTATCTTAGCAGAAGGTAGAGGCTGAAGAGGAAAGCATGTAGTTTTAAAGGCTCCTACTTTGCTTTCTCCACTATAGGGTAAGGCCTAAAGTGTGGTAGTTACATCAGCTGCTATGTATATCAATGCCATTAATACATTCCTAAACCAAGGAAATGGTCATAAGACTCCTAGTCTTAGACTCAGTAGATCTAATGGAAACTGAAACTTGGCCACCACTCCATTTACTGTCCAGAATGGAGCCACAGTGATGACCCTGGTCTCCAGGTATCAACGTCAACCCAAATTCTGTGTCCAAGATTCCTCAGAACATCTAGTGCACTGTCATCCAAGTAAATAGCCATAGGTCCCTTCAGGAAAAGATCAGAAGAATCAACATAGTATATGTTTTGTTGTGGTATTTCTAGGGGTATGTTGGCCATATTTAACAACAAAAAAAAAATACAGGACACAATTAAATTTGAATTTCAGATAAGCAAAGAACAATATTTAGCCAAAATACTTCCCAAGTGTTGTATAGAGCATGCTTGTACTAAAACACTGTTGTTTATCTGAAAGTCAAAGCTAACTAGGCATCCAGTATTTTAGTTAGCAACTCTATCAGATTCCAGATTCCAGATCTGAGAAATGGATTGTGTCCAGGTCTTGAGCAAGATACTATGTCAGAGAGGGGAGTAGCTGACTTCAGTCTCCTGCTTACGTATTTTTGTCTTCTGCCTTTAGCATACACAGTTAAACCTGTTTTGCCCTTGGTGACATCATGTTCTTTAATCATCTTTGCAATTCCCTCAAAGTCAAGCCATTTTGATGACTACTCTTCAACCTTGCTGGGCTTCCCTAGTGGTTTAGAAGGTAAAGAATCTGCCTGCAATGCAGGAGACCTGAGTTCGATCCCAGGGTCAAGAAGATCCCCTAGAGAAGGGAATGAAAACCACTCCAGTATTCTTGCCTGGAGAATTTCATGGACAGAGGAGTCTGGCAGGTTACAGTCCCTGGGGTCCCAAAGAGTCGGACATGACTTAGTGACTAACACACACACACACACTTCAGCCTTACTGACCATTATGATAAATGTGACTGCTCAGCTTCTGGAAGCTAAGCACCACCAGCCTGTATTGCTTTGTGGCCCTGTTATTTCCACTGCAGTTGGTAAGTCCAACTCTATAACCAATTTTCCTACTGTCAACTCTGGCCTGCAGAGAAATCACCAAAGCACTTTCACTTGATGCTGCTTTCTCTCCTCGATACATTCCTGATCATAAATGCATCCCTTGGGCCCTTCAGTGAAATAAAATAATTCCCTGTTGGATCTTCTGGCATCACATGACATATCCATTTCCACATGCCTCTTTTTCTGCATCTTTTAATACTGTCCTACAGAGTGTCAATTACAAAATTGGATACTATGTACTCTGTTACAAAATCGGGTGGAGGGGTGGATACATTTTCACTCCAAAGTTACTTAGAGTATGTTACCAGGGGTTGGCAATGAGATTATGGGAGACTTTTTTTCCTTTATGCCTTTATATATTTTATAAAATATTTTTCAGAATTAGAAAAATAATTTTTAGCAGTTAAGTTTACCAGTTTATTATAAAGGGTATTATAAAAGATACAAATGTTCAGCTGGACAAAAAGGTACAGAGGGTGAGGATTAAAGGGTCTTGAGCACACAACCTGTGCTCACCAATCCAGAAGCTCTCCGAACTCTGTAGTTTAGATGTTTTTATGGAAGCTTTGTCACATGTAGGCATGATAGTTTACTAATTCCTTATCCAGCCCCCCCTTCCACTGAGGTCAAGCGTCGGGCTGGAAGCTCACACCTTGGTCTTGCCAGTGACCAGACCTTGTGCCGACACTATCTAGGCAGCCCCAGTCTCCAGTCATCTCATTAGCCTACAAGAAACATTCTTATCAAAATGGCGATAAGGAAAATAATTGTTTAAAAATAAAGGTGATGACAAAATTAAGAACATTGGAAGAGATACAAAATACTCTTGAGCAACACTAAAGTATTTTTTTTACATTGTCAGTTACTATGATAATGCTGAGTTTCATGTACTTCATAGGCTGAAGAAGTTTGATGGGCATAACTACAATGGATGGGAAAAAAAAAAAACCCAAGGGATCATTTGTGACACTGCTGTATAGAAGCTAGAAACTTAAATGCCCACCAAACTGAAGTAGAATTTTTTTAAATTAGAGCCAGACTACAATTCTCAGAAAATCCAATCAGTTTTATTCTTATCTGGAATTGCATCACAACTTCTCCCATTTTAACAGTTCAGTTCAGTTCAGTCACTCAGTCGTGTGCAACTCTTTGCGACCCCATGAATCGCAGCACACCAGGCCTCTCTGTCCATCACCAACTCCCGGAGTTTACCCAAACCCATGTCTATCGAGTCAGTGATGCCATCCAACCATCTCATCCTCTGTCATCCCCTTCTCCTCCTGCCCCCAATCCTTCCCAGCATTAGGGTCTTTTCCAATGAGTCAACTCTTCACATGAGGTGGCCAAAGTATTGGAGTTTCAGCTTCAAATTCAGTCCTTCCAATGAACACCCAGGACTGATCTCCTTTAGGATGGATTGATTGGATCTCCTTACAGTCCAAGGGACTCTCAAGAGTCTTCTCCAACACCACAGTTCAAAAGCATCAATTCTTCGGCACTGGGCTTTCTTCACTGTCCAACTCTCACATCCATACATGACCAATGGAAAAACCATAGCCTTGACTAGACGGACCTTTGTTGACAAAATAATGCCTCTGCTTTTTAATATGCTGTCCAGGTTGGTCATAACTTTCTTTCCAAGGAGTAAGTGTCTTTTAATTTCGTGGCTGCAATCACCATCAGCAGTGATTTTGGAGCCCAAAAAAATAAAGTCTGACACTGTTTCCACTGTTTCTCCATCTATTTCCCATGAAGTGATGGGACCAGATGCCATGATATTAGTTTTCTGAATGTTGAGCTTTAAGCCAACTTTTTCACTTTCCTCTTTCACTTTAATCAAGAGGCTCTTTAGTTCTTCTTCACTTTCTGCCATAAGGGTGGTGTCATCTGCATATCTGAGGTTATTGATATTTCTCCCAGCAATCTTGATTCCAGCTTGTGTTTCTTCTAGCCCAGCGTTTCTCATGATGTACTCTGCATATAAGTTAAATAAGCAGGGTGACAATATACAGCCTTGACGTACTCCTTTTCCTATTGGGAACCAGTCTGTTGTTCCATGTCCAGTTCTAACTGTTGCTTCCTGATCTGCATACAGGTTTCTCAAGAGACAGGTCAGATGGTCTGGTATTCCTATCTCTTTCAGAATTTTCCACAGTTTCTTGTGATCCACACAGTCAAAGGCTTTGGCATAGTCAATAAAGCAGAAATAGATGTTTTTCTCGAACTCTCTTGCTTTTTCGATGATCCAGCAGATGTTGGCAATTTGATCTCTGGTTCCTCTGCCTTTTCTAAAACCAGCTTGAACATCTGGAAGTTCACGGTTCACATATTGCTGAAGCCTGGCTTGGAGAATTTTGAGCATTACTTTACTAGCGTGTGAGATGAGTGCAACTGTGCAGTAGTTTGAGCATTCTTTGGCATTGCCTTTCTTTGGATTTGGGATGAAAACTGACCTTTTCCAGTCCTGTGGCCACTGCTGAGTTTTCCAAATTTGCTGGCATATCAAGTGCAGCACTTTCACAGCATCATCTTTGAGGATTTGAAATAGCTCAACTGGAATTCCATCACCTCCACTAGCTTTGTTCGTAGTGATGCTTTCTAAGGCTCATTTGACTTCACATTCCAGGATTTCTGGCTCTAGGTGAGTGATGACACCATCGTGACTATCTGGGTCATGAAGATCTTTTTTGTACAGTTCTTCTGTGTATTCTTGCCACCTCTTCTTAATATCTTCTGCTTCTGTTAGGTCCATACCATTTCTGTCCTTTATCAAGCCCATCTTTCCATGAAATGTTCCCTTGGGATCTCTAATTTTCTTGAAGAGATCTCTTGTCTTTCTCAATCTGTTGTTTTCCTCTATTTCTTTGCATTGATCACTGAGGAAGGCTTTCTTATCTCTCCAGACTAAATTAATTTGTACTCTGAAAATAAAAGGTAGGTAGAGCTTTTTATGCGATATGAACAAATTCCTTATTATTGATTTTTTTCAAATTATAGCTATAAATTCATGATTTGAAAACATACTGGTTGGAACAGTATTGACTATTTTTTTCCTTAAAACACTGTATTTAATAGGTTCAGAAAAATGGAAGAGTCACCAGAGGTGCTCTCTGCCTTACCTCCTATACCAAATATCAGCAGAAACTCTTTTTTCAGACACTCATCTTTATTTTACTAACATAATGTGTCCAAGTTACTATACAAATACACTAAGAGAATCAAAAAAAAGAATGAGGGGGCCTGTGCCAGAATCATATAGCCACTGTGTTTCTCCTGGGCCATTCTTCTTAGGAGTCTGTAACAGCCAGACCCTATCACATCAGTCTTCAGCACACAACAGCATTCATTACAGCTAATGCCGAAACACAAACAGTCACAGAGATGCTGCACAATATCGTTTCTTCCCCCTCTCTTGCTTTTCATAAGCCTGAATCAGTCACCCCAGTGAGTTAGTTCCCCTCAAAATAAAAATGTCTCCAGGGACTTTCCTGGTGGCCCAGTGGCTGGGACTCCATACTCCCAAGGCAGGGGCCACAGGTTCGATCCCCGGTCAGGGAACTAGATCCCACATATTGAAACTAAAATGTTCACATGCAGCAAGTGAAAGATCAGCACGCTGCAACAGAGGTCGAGGACTCCATGGGACACAGCCAAGACCAGCCGCAGCCAAATAAATTTATTTTTTAAATACCCGAGGACCGATATTTTTTTAAGAAAATGCCTCCAGAACCTGCCCTCTTTACTCCATCCCTATCATTACTGTAAGGTTTTGGAGTTAGACAGTTTGGGGTTCCAGTTCTAGTTCTCACATATGACTTTTGAATAAGTTACTTAACCTCTTTGAGAAGTTACTTAGCCTGGATTTCATTATCTATAAAATGAGAATATCTCTTATATGGTATATGTATAAAGATAAAAGATTATGTGCAGTAAGTACTTAGCATTATAAGTAGTAAAAGCAGCTGCTTGATAAAATGGTGGTTTACTTTGTTCCATCCCTTAATGTCTAATCTAACCTTTACTATATGATATCCTTCTAATGGGACTCTTTGCCTTCTTTTTCCTCTTCATTCTCATCCTCTCTATTTTTGCCAAAACTTCTATATTTAAAAAAAATTAATCATACCATATCCCCATTGAAAAATTATGTCACATTGTTTATAAGATCAACTCTCAAATTCCTAGCTCACCATAAAATGTCCTTATGGTTTTACTCCCATTTTTCCACTCCTCTCATTATTTGAGCCAAAGACAATCTTTGAATATCCATTATATGTCAGGTATAATGGATGTGGTAGGTAGCAAGACTCACATGACCCATATTCATAGAGCTTATTTAACAGTCTCCATCATGTAAACTCTTTCCTGAACAGAGTATTTATTCACCATACAGTTTAAAATGAAGAAAGGGATCAAATCTGATTGAAGGAGAGCTCAGAGGAAAGGAAGGGAAAATTGAAATGGTAAGTTCAACCTCTGGTTTTAGTTTAACACTAGCAGGAGAGAAAAGTTGATACACGAGCCAGTGGAGCTATGCACAGCTGGAAGAGAGTTCAAGTCCCTTAGAAGTGATTATCAGACAGACCTTGTAGACAAATTGTCATGAGGGCAGTTCTTAAAAGTAGCTAGAATTTCTACAACTAGAGGAGGTGCAAGGTATTTCCAACTGAGAAGAGCATCCAGCCAGGCTAATCACCTTGCCAGTCAAGTTTGAAGTTACTATCAGAGAAACAGATTGTTCAAATGATAATGTCTAGGTTTATTCAGCTCTAGGAAATCTGGTTATCTTAAAACAATCATCCTCAAACTTTTTGTGAGTCAGCATCACCTGGGTTCATTGAAGTATACTAAGGTCTGAGCCTGTTTTTACCAATTTTTCCAGGTAATTCTGATACATACAAAATTTTGAGAACCAGTGTCCTTAAAGAGCTAAGCCAATGCTTTCCAAAGCATGGTAAATGCAGCAGCATCACCTGGAAGCTGGCTACAAAAGCAGGAAATGAAAACCCACCAGATCTACTAGATGTTTATGTATTAATAAGATCCTCATGTGATTTATATGAACATTTAACTCTAAGAGAAACCAGCCTAAACCCTAGCTTCACCATAGGAACTTTAAAAATTACTGATGCCTGGATCTCATCCTCAGATTCTTATTTAATTTGTATGGAAGTGACCTGGATGTGAGTTTTAGATGCTTCCTAGGTGATTCTATTAGGCAGTAAAATTTACAAATCATGGATCTAAGCAATTTTCAGGCTTTCCTGATTCTTTATAAGTATGCTAAACTAATATGGGCTCCTTGATAGTTTTTAATAGTCCCATAAAGACAAAGAAATCTGAAGAAATTTCAGTTAATTATAAAATATTGGAATAAATTAATCTTTCACTAACTTCATATTACAAACCCATACACATGCTTAGTTTATATGTTATAGAAGGAAGCAATAAGAATAAAACTATGTATCATATATGTAAGCTCTTCTAGTTATCAAAGTGTTCAGATACTAAATTTAGCAGCTCACTGCAAAAGTTTCTGTTGCTTAATTCATAGGGAAATTGATTGGGAAAAAAATAGAAGGGCTCCCTTAACCAATAAGGTTCTGACATTTAAGAGAGTATTTTGAACCTTAGAAGTCAATAATACTTGCATATAGACCACGTTCATATTGTCAAAAAATTAGAATTAGCATATATAATTTAGTTTGATTTTGTAATTAAAGACTCTCTACTACAAGACAACAACAAAAAACTTATTCTAATTATTCTTTACCAGCTGAGCCACAATGGAAGCCCAAGAATACTGGAGTGGGTAGCCTATCCCTTCTCCAGTGGATCTTCCTGACCCAGGAATTGAACTGGGGTCTCCTGCATTGCAGGCTGATTTTTTACCATCTGACCTATCAGGGAAGTTCTATTCTAATGATACTATACATTTTAAAAGTCATAAAATTCATCATTACAATATTGAATCTATCATTGGTTAACATAGCTTCTCTCTAATAGTTTAGGTTTTTTTCATGTTTTAAATAAAAGTTTATAAATTTATCTTTAAAAATAAAATCAAGGTCATAAAATTAATGACTTTTTATAGCTTTTAAATGGATATAAAAAGAACAAAAAAGTCTCAGTGCAAGAAAATTCTGTGGGTGAAATTGAATTTAATTTCTTTGGAAACATGGAAATATGCTATTTCCATATTTTACAAACTATCTAATTGCCTATGATCAGTAGCATTTATGATTATATTGCCACCTGCTGGTGAATAATTGAAGACTCATATAATGATGTAATGCTCATTCTCTTTTAAAATAAACTTGACTTTTTGCTATTGTTTTCAGTGAAGGTATATCTCACATTAAAATTTAAAACTTCATAAGACAAAGTCTTTGCATCATCATATAAACCAGAATATAGTTAAGGACTATTACCAACTATGCTTTGGGAAAATACACATTTTTGTATTTTGTGAGTATTGATTTACATGCAGGGTTTGGTCCACTGTCATCCTCAGTTCTAAGCCTGCAGGATAGAGTGTGCCCGGAAGAGAGGCCTGGGATCACCCTGAGCTGGTTCCTGAGCCTGCTGCTGCCAGCTGGCCAGAAGCTGGCTTTCCATCACGGCATGTGGGGCCCCTGGACACCATGGGGCTGCTGAGGGTCACAAGCTGGTGCCTGATTCTGGCCAGGGTGTTCTACCTCAACCACAAGTGTAACAGGGATTAGCTAAGTCAGTCGCCCTGAAGCCCTTCTGGTACCTGTTGGCGCTGCCTCCTTCCATCTGCCTCTGGAACAGCCCAAGCTCTCGGGCTGGACCTTGAGGAAACCTACAGCGCAATTTAGACTTTATTTGTCTTTGAAAACAGCTTTGGTGTGTGAATGCACACAACATTAAACCTCGCTCTGAAAGGAAAAAATAGACTGAAGAATACTTTAGCATGTCCCTGGCCATGGTCAGGCTATCGACAATGGGCAATAGAGGTGGGTTCCCTGCTAAGGCATTAAAGACACATCCAGGATTCTAGGGAATCCTAAAAGCGCAGCACTCACATAACCACACCTGGTGCCAAAGCAGAAAGAAAGGCAGAGAGAAAAGACATGTGATTACACATAGGATACACCTATATTAGGAGGAAAGTTAGGACTTGTACAGAAAAATATAGGTCATTCTACACCTCTGAACGTGATTGGACTTTTGGTCCTAAAGAAATAAGTATGTGGTGGCTCTGGTGAAGGGCGATCTAACGCTTGAAAGAGGAACGGCTTTGGGAGCGTGCTGTGACTTTCCCCTCTGCAGAGACCTGGGGTGTTTTTCCCACTCCCTCCCTGACCCCAGAAGGCGGCTGCCTCCAGGAGGGAACTGCTGTCTCTCCCTCTCCACACTGCTTCGAGAAAGTGCTGTGCCCTCGATGCCTTCCCCTTTTCCTGCCTCTTCCTCCCTGACCCAAAAAAACTTTGTGGAACCCAAAGAAGGGGTCGACATGTGTCTCAGCTTTCTAAATGTAGGACCACTCTTTCAGACCTCCACTTATCTCTTAGACAGTGCACTTCCAGCCATTGCTAGAGGTACAGAGACACGTACACAGACTTGGCTGTGCTGTGCTTAGTCGTTCAACCGTGTTCAACTCTTTGCTACCCCATGGACTGCAGCCCGCCAGGCTCCTCTGTCCATGGAATTCTCCAGGCAAGAATACTAGAGTGGGTTTCCATGGCCTCCTCCAGGGGATCTTCCCAACCCAGGGATCACACTCAGGTCTCACGAATTGCAGGCGGATTCTTTACTCTCTGAGCCACCAGGGAAGCCCAATGCCACCAGTGTAATTTTATGAATAGCTTATTATGATTTGAAATAAAGCATGGCAGCTGTAAGTGTTCATAGCCAGTTTTTATACCAATATTTCGCAGTGTAGCCTGATGCAAGTCAGTTCATCTTTGTCTTCTCTCTATAAATTAAGGAGTTGACCAGACTAACAAAGACAACTAGGTCTTTCATGGTGTGATGGTTAATTTTATGTGTCAGTATGGCTAGGTCACGAGGAGGGCATGCCAACCCACTCTACCACACGCGTGGCTTGGTCATGGTATCCAGATAATTGGTCAAATGTTATTCTAGATATTCGTGTGAAGGTTATTTTTAGATGACATTGGCATTTAAATCATTAAAACATTTTTAGTAAAGCAGATAAACGTCCATAATGTGGTTGGGTCTCATTCAATCAGTGGAAGACTTTAATAGAAAGAGAGGGAGGTCTCCTAATGGCTCTCTTTTTCTGGAGATCCCCGACTAATACACATGGTAATGGATTTATGTTAGCTAAAGTTATAAAGAATGTTCATTTATAAGTGAAAATGAGACATATTATTCCATAATACTTTTCCCCCATCAAGGTAACTGAAAAAGCCAAATTTGACCCAAATTTGTCATTTGAAATCGATGGCTTCAAAGAATAAGATATTCTTGGCACTTGATATGCTGAAGCTATTTTGGTATACAGTATTGCATTAACCCTTTGTTTTTGGTTAGCTGATCAGCATCTGGGAGGTTGTAGCTAGTACATCTTGAGTCACCCTAAGAGTCATGTCTTTGTAGCCCTGCTATAGGCTTCTTCCCCTGAGTGTAGGTGGGGCGTATGACTCACTTTTATACCAATAGAAAATGGCAAAGGTGTTAGCAAGTCACTGTCTTGTTAGCTGACATTATATACGACTCACAGGCTTAGCAAACTGGAGCAATTCTCCAGTCAGCCTTAAAGAAGCAAACAACCATTTGGGACCTACAGGGAAGGCTACATGAGGGCCTGAGGGCTTCAATCCTATAGCCACAAGGACACAAATTCTGCCAACAACCAGAATGAGCTTGGAAGAGGATTCTTTTCTCAACAAGCCTCCAAATGAGAACTCAGTGTGACTGGCACCTCGATGGAAGCCTATAAGATCCTGAGCAGAAGACCCATCTAAGCCATGCCCAGACTCCTGCCCACAGAATTCATGAGATAATAAATGTACTTCATTGTAATTTACTAAGTTGCATAGCTAAGTTGGTAAAAAAAATCCACCTGCAATGCAGGAGACCCCAGTTTGATTCCTGGGTCAGGAAGATCTCCTGGAGAAGGGAAAGGCTATCCACTCCAGTATTCTGGCCTGGAGAATTCCATGGACTGTATAGTCCATGGGGTCACAAAGAGTTGGACACGACTGAGCAATTTTCACTTCACTTCACTTCAGTAATTTGTTAAACAACAATTATAAACTAACACTGAGACAGTTCTCATTGTTTTAATCTTTCTCAGAGGCAGTGCCCCGCATCTCACTGTTGATGGTAACGGGAGTCAGAAATTTCTTCTGTTGCCCCAACATCGAATTCAGGATTGTGACATTAGGCCCATTCAATTAGATGCTGTCAAGATTTGAAGTCTTGGATAAGAGACATGAATATTCACAGAAAACAGTAGCAACAATATTAAGAATTACACATGACTTTTTTTACTGTTACCTATCACTTTTGCCATATTCTGTTTGTTAAAAATAAGTCACTAAGTCGAACCACACTAATGGTAAGGGGAATACCCAAGGCATCAATATCAGGAAGCAGAATACCAGGATACGTGGGGCCATCATAGAGGTCGCCTGCCCTAAATGGTGCCATAGCAGAAACGTGGTGGCGTTGGTCTCTGTGGCTGGCAGGCTGGACATTCAGAGGCAACAGTAGGCAGATCATCGTTGGTAAATGAAGCCCACATTATTGGCTCATACATAGCTCATATAATGACCCATGGGACTTCCTTGGTGCCTCAGACAGTAAAGAATCTGCCTGCAATGTGGGAGACCTGGGTTCGATCCCTGGGTCAGGAATATCCCCTAGAAAAGGGAATGGCTACCCACTCTGGTATTCTTGTCTGGAGAATCTGATGGAGAGAAGAGCCTGGTGGGCTAAACTTGCTCTAACAGATCTGCTTAGATTAGGCTTTTTAACCATCTTTCACGTTCTATCACTCAGACCACTGGGTCCTGAGTTTGGTCATCCTTTTCTGCCTTCCTAATGCAGGAAATGGATATTGCTTTATAAATAATCAAATAAGTCCTCTGGCTCTCACATCTATTTCAATTGCTTGTTCATGATCTTTTTGAAGCATGAAGATGCTTAGCATCTTCATTCATTCTCATAGCTTCTATTTCCTCCATGTCTCAAATACTTGACACATTGCACCCTCTAGTGCAACCAACCCTGCCACATGGTAGACACCACCATATGCCACCAGTGAAAGTTTGCATAAGGTCCTCAATACCAGTGGGGCAGTAAATAACCCAACTCCAAACCACAACTTATCACTTATTTTTCAGTCCATACCACTTCTAGTACCAACTGTCGCAGGTTGGATTTTCTAGAACCGGTCTGAGACTGAATTTGGAATGCAAGCCCAACAAACCTTCTAACCAAACAGGAGGGGAATTCAAGAGGAAGTACTGCTTACCAGAGTTGTCCTGTTTTGGGCTGCAATGCGCAGCCTTTTTCACCCTCTCTTATTCAGTCACTGGATATGAGCTTTCCCAGCAAGGGGGTGACCGTGGGTGAGGAAAGTGACCACAGAGGCAGACCCTGAAGGATCTCACAGCTTGAAGCTGCTGTGTCCTGAACTCCCCACAATGAAGCTAGAAACCCTAACAGCAAGAGACCTGAGTGACACATCTCTGTGTTTGCCACGTGGTGGCAGTAGAGGAAGAATGGTCTGAGATTATAGGTGGAAAATTTACCAGCAAAACAACTGCAGAATATTGCTACCTGAATTTGCAAAATATGGGAACATGTATGAGATTGAACTAGAAAATGTGAAGCTGCTAGACCAAGCAAGTTTTAACTTTTACCTTAGGCTTTATTTAGAGATATGGGTATAATTACCAGATTATGGATTTGACTATAAAAGCTAAAGTAGCCAGCTTGCCTCTGAACAAACTCAGAGATTTGAACTCAAAGGTGGTCCTAGCTAGGTTCTGGCTTGTATATTGTAAGCAAAGAATTTCTGTCAATTCAGGACTTCACAATATGGAAATCCTGAGTGGATTTATAATATATGAATTAGGAAATCACTGTCTATTCAATTGGGCTTCCCCGGTGGCTCAGGGGTAAAGAATCCGCCTGCAATGCAGGGGCTGCAGGAGACTCAGGTTCGATCCCTGGGTCAGGAAGATCCCCTGGAGGAGGGCATGGAAACCCACTCCAGTATTCTTGCCTGGAGAATCCCATGGACAGAGAAGCCTGGTGGGCTACAGTCTATAGGGTCGCAAAGAGTCAGACACGACTGAAGCGACTTAGCACAACACACATCTATTCAATTACATCCTATTAAGGGATACAGAAGGCATACTCTCTCCATCAAGACTTAAGAAAGGAGACATCTTTAAAGTCCTAGAGTGGTGGTTAAATATAATGAACAATCATTCCCAGGATGGAATGCAGGGCTACTCTGAATTGGCTGACCCTTATACAAGCAAGACCAGGCTTTTAACTGTAGCTGATACCGCAGTTGTCCACACTTTGCTGTTGTCCTGGCTGGTAACTGGGTGTGACTTTTAAATATATGTCACGGACCCTGACATCTCACATTTCTCACTTTTCCTAACCATGAACTCTGAAGGTGTGGTCACTAGGATGGAAACACTCACTAGATAATTCTTAGTGAGGTTTGGAGAATTTCCTCCCTTCCCAGATTAAGAGTTGCTCCAGCCATAATTAGTTGTCAGAGTCCCTCTTGAAGATTCCCGACCATAAGGTGATTTTCTGCCTCTGCCCATGAGTTTCACTCAGTCTGGGTCACCAGAGGCCCACCCACAGCTCCCTGACTTCTAGGAGGAGGAGGTCATTTGAAAGCCCAAGATTTCTATGCCCCAACCTAAGCCCAAATGATTTATGCTCCTAAAGCAGTAAACCTTGGATATTCAAAGGAGAATCTTATATCAATGCCCCAAGCAAATAAAGGATGTAGTAAAGTCTACAGCCCTTCTCCCACATTTGAGGTCCTTCATAAGAAATGAGAGTAGTTCCTTCTAGTTCAAACAGAAACCTCTTTGCTACTCATATTAAATAATCATTTCTAAAGTTGGGCAGATAAAATCCTTGTCTAGGAGAAAACCTACCTCTAAGCCCTCCTCGCATAGGGGCCTGCACTGTTATTACATCCTGTAGATCCATTTGAACATCATCCACCCAAACCAAGAATCATAGTCACTGTAAGACCCTGCCCCATCTCCCACCGTCGTACTCCCTGTCATGATGCCCTTTCTGGTGAAGCAGACAAGGAAAGATTGAGACCACAGAGGCCCCACTGTGTGAGTCCCACTCAAGGCAGATCTCCACTTCCTCAGCTGGGAACTCTCTAGTTCAGGCAGAAAGCTCAAGTCTAGCAAAGTATTGGGCAGAAAGGATGGGTAAGGCCATGTGAAAAGGGGCTCTCCTGATCCTGTGCTGGAGTAGGAGGAAACACACAGGCCTCCATTCCTGTCCACAGCTGGGGAAGCTGCTTCTCTCTGGAGCCTCAGGCCTGCAGACGGTCAGGATCTGGCAGCTCAGGAAAGCCACCGCCGACCGGGATAATTCATTCCCTTAGAGCAAGAGGCCAGGCCTGAAGGTAGCTGAGGCCAGGGTATCTTGGGGATCCAGGAGAAGAGTGCTTCCATTGAAACAACATAATGAAAACTAGAGTAATAAAGAACAGAAAAGAAGGGGGCCCAGCAGTAACTGGGATCAGAGCTCTTCCCCCACCCCTACTAGAGCAGCAGAAGATCACTTGGATACAATGAGGCACAGGTTCCAGAGCTTATAACTCGTCGTTGATGTCTTGCTCTCTAAGATTTGATTCAGGGGATGAGACATGTGCCGTTCATCAGGGAGGATCAGGGATTCTGTCTTCAAGTAAACAAGGGTTGAAGTCCCAGGAATGATTTTGAAATCAAACATCAATGGCTCAGAATGACCATCATCAAAAAGTCTACAAACAATAAATGCTGATGAGGATGTAGAGGAAAAGGAACACTTTTACACTGTTTGTGAGAATGTAAATTGGTACAGCTACTATGGAAAACAGTATGGAGGTTACTCAAGAAATTAAAAATAGAACTGCCATGTAGTCCAGCAATCCCACTGCTGGACATATACCAAAAAGAAATGAAATCACTATTTGAAAGAAATATCTGCACCCCATGTTCACCACAGCAACCTAAATGTCCATTAACAAATTAATGGATTAAAAAAAAAGATGTGTGTATGTACATAATGGAACAATATTCAGCCATAAAAGAAGAGAAGGAAAAGCTGCCATTTGCCATAACATGGATGAATCTTGAGGGCATTTGCTCCCTTGCTTCAGTCCTGTCTGACTCTTTGCAACCCTATGGACTGTAGCCCACCAGGCTCCTCTGACCCTGGGATTCTCCAGGCAACAACGCTGGACTGGGTTCCCATTTCCTCCTCCAGAGGATCTTCTTAGCCCAGGGATTGAATCCATGCCTCTTACATCTCCTGTATTGGCAGGACGGTTCTTTACCACTACGCCACCTGGGAAGCCCCTTGAGGGCATCATACTAAGTGAAATAAGTCAGAGAAAGACAAATACAATATGATCTCACTGGGGAATAAAAAAAAAAAACAACCAAACTCAGAAACAGAGACTATAATGGTGGCTGCCAGAGGCTGGGTGATGAGGGAAATTAGGACGTGTTGGTCAAAGGTACAAACTCTCAGTTGCAATATGAATAAGGTCTAGGAATCTAATGCATAGTATCATGACTATAGTTAAAATACTGTATTGTGTACTTGAAAGTTGCTAAAAGATTAGATCTTAAGTTTTTCACAATAGCCAGAAAAAGAAGATAATTTGTGAGGAGAAGAATGTACTAACTAACTTCGTGGTTGTAATCATTTTGCATTGCACACATGTATCATATGGCTCAGACAGTAAAGAATCTGCTCCATCCCTGGGTTGGGAAGATCTCCTGGAGAAGGGAGTGGATGCCCACCCCAGTATTCTTGCCTGGAGAATTCCGTGGACTGAGGAGTCTGGCGGCCGAGGGCTACAGTACATGGGGTCACAAAGAATCAGACACAGTGGAGCAGCTAACACGTTCACTTTCACTTTTCACATGTATCAGATCATTGCACACCTTAAATTTATACATTATATTTTAATTTTTTCTCAAAAATTAGAGAAAAAAAGAACCAATGGCCAGCATACATCAGCAAAGTGATGGAGTAATAAGCCAAAAAATGAGATAAAACTGAACTATAAGGAAAGATTTAATTAATACAAAACTGGAGAGGTAGAGAAAACAAAGGATGCATGAGAAAAATACAAAGAGCAAGATAACTAACTTTACCTAATCATATCAATATAGGGAGGTGGAAGGGGGGTTCTGGAAGGGGAAAACATGTACACCCATGGTGGATTCATGTCAATGTATGGCAAAACAAACGCAATATTGTAAAGTTAAAAAAATAGAAAATAAACTAAATAAAAAAAATAAAAAAATAAGATTTAGCAACTGAACAACTACAACAAAAATAAATAAATAAATAAATAAATAAATACATTAAATGTATATGGTTGAAAGTCCTCAATTTAAAGGCACAGATTTTAAGGTTGGATAAGAAAGCAAAACTGAACTATACACTACCTACAATAAACACACTGTAAATACAAAGATACAAATATGTTTTTTAAGCATTGTGTATCTTTTCCCATCCCAACACTAATCAAACAAAAGCTGTAGTGGCTACCCTAATAACCAACAAAGTATCCTTCAGAGAAAAGAGTATTTTCAGAAATAAAGAGGGTCCTTTTATTATAATAAAGCAATTAATTGATCAAAGGGCATAAACCTTTATCTACCTAGTAATCTAGTTCATAAATTATCTCAGCAAAATAGGACTAGAAGGGAATTTTTTCAACCTTATAAAGGGCATCTACAAAAACAT
This sequence comes from Giraffa tippelskirchi, assembly GCF_054371585.1. Lineage (NCBI taxonomy): Eukaryota > Metazoa > Chordata > Mammalia > Artiodactyla > Giraffidae > Giraffa > Giraffa tippelskirchi. The sequence goes on along the minus strand of NC_137285.1, from coordinate 84,458,209 downwards.
TATTCATAAACAATGTGATTATCAATGTAGACAATCAAATATGTTTAAAAGTTACTAGAACTGATAAGCAAGTTTATCAAAGTGACAGGATACAAAACCAATACACAAAAATCAATATTACAATGGTAAAAGAAATGGTGGTAGATCCAACCATGAAATGCCTCTCAGCAAGAAAGAGTAAAAAACTACTGATACACACAACAATTTACATGAAACACAAGGAAATTGTGAGTGCTCTATGGCAATGACATAGTAAGTGAATAATCCAACGTTGGCCAAAATACTGTATAAGAGCCCTGGGTGAAAATGTCCTAGAGTCCTAGATCAAGCCAGATTTATCTTTAAAGAAGAGAAACATCCTTCGGGAAAACTTATCAGCCCATGTTTTACACTTAGCCAAGCTGTTTTAGGAGGAAGGGGAGGGGTGAAAGGAGCCTGGACAGATAGTACAGCTTTTCAGACATGAATAGGAGACTTAATGAGATAGTTAGATAGAACCCTAAGGATCACACTAACCCAAGATAGACCTGTAGGCATATTCATCCAAACGGAAGAAAAAAATAGGGCCACTTGTTGAAAACAATTAGAGACAATTGTTTAACATTGCAGTTGTCTAAAGCAACAGATAAGAGTTGGGAAAAACAATAGATTAATCAAAAAGCTTAAAAGGAAAAACTGGCAAGTAAAAGTCCAAAACGGCTTTAAAAGCTGTATATCCTTTAGTATAAAACATGGAAGTCTTGGGATTTTTCTAGATTTCTAAGAATCTAGAAGGCCATTTGCATGTGTAGAGCTGTGTGTACTCACAAGGCTATGTGCGTACTCAGGAAAGATAGAAGAAGGCCCTAAACGCTTGCCTTTGACTGACCTTGAGTTTCTGCACAAGGAAAAAGTAAAGATTAAGGTTCCATTGTCAAATGCCTGGCTGAGTGTTTAAGGCAGGCCCCCAGCACATATACAGAGGCACTTAGTAGAGACTGGGATCATTATTGAGTCTAGACACTTAGGACAATTTGTGTCCAATCATTATTTGACCCCTAAGCTAATCAAGTAGACACTTCCGTGACCACATATGAAAAAGAATAAGAACTTTACAAAATTGGTTCTGAAAACTCACTAAACAAAATTACAAATAACAATAAAAGCATCAAAAAGCAACAAGCCCTGAAGAATGAAAAAGAATCTGAATTTCAGAGTTACCACACTATATTATTTTAAATGTCCAGTTTTCAACAAAATATTATAAGACATGAAACAGGACAAAAATGTATGACCAAGACACAGAATAAAAACAAAAGAAAACCAACAAGTGAAAACCACCATTCAATAGAAACTGTTTTTGAGGAAGCCCAGATACTGGAATTAGTAGACAAAAATGGTTTAAATAAAGGAAAAAATCATATGTAAATATTCACAGGAAAGCATAAGAATGATGTCTCATCAAATAGAGATTATCAGTTAAAAATAGAAATTATTTAAAAAATCAATAAATTCTGGAGCCAAAGAATACTATAACTGGACTAAAAAAACTCACTTTAGGAGCCCAACAGAAGATATGCTGCTGCTAAGTTGCTTCAGTCGTGTCTGACTCTGTGCGACCCCATAGACAGCAGCCCACCCAGGCTCCGCCGTCCCTGGGATTCTCCAGGCAAGAACCCTGGAGTGGGTTGCCATTTCCTTCTCCAGTGCATGAAAGGGAAAAGTGAAAGTGAAGTCGCTCCGTCATGTCCGTCTGTTAGCGACCCCATGGACTCTAGCCTACCAGGCTCCTCCGTCCATAGGATTTTCCAGACAAGAGTACTGGAGTGGGGTGCCATTGCCTTCTCCACAGAAGATATGAGCATGCAGGAGAAAAGAACTAGAAAACTTGAACAGAAGTCAATTGAGCTTACCTACTCTGAGGATAGAAAGAAAAAAGAATAAAGGAAAATGAAAAGAGTGACTTCCTTGGTGGTCCAGTGGTTAAGAATCAGCTTCCAATGCAGAGAACATGGGTTCAATCCCTGGTTGAGGAACTAAGATTCCACATGCCATAGGGCAACTAAGCCACAACTTGCCATGCCACAGCTAGAGAGCCCATGCATGGCTATGAAGAGCAGCGAAAGATGCGCATGCTACAGCTAAGACCTGACACAGCCAAATAAATAAATAATTATTTTTTAAAAAATTAACTGAGCCTCAGAGTCCTGTGGGACACTATCAACCATACCAACATATAGCACAGTGAGAATCCAAGAAGGAGACAAGAAAGAGAAAGAAGCATTAAAAAATCTGAAGAAATAATGACCGAAAACTTCCCAAATTTGATGAAAATCATTCATCTACATATTCAAAAATCTTTGTTGTTGCTGTTTAGTCGCTAGGTCATGACCTCTGTGACCCAATGGACTACAGCATTCCAGGCTCCCCTGTCCTTCACTATCTCCTGGAGTTTGTTCAGATTCATATCCATTGAATTGGTGATGCTATCTAACCATCTCATCCACTGCACCCCCACCCTTCTCTTTTTGCCTGCAATCTTTCCCAACATCAGGGTCTTTTCCAATGAATCGGCTCTCCTCATCAGATGGTCAAAGTATTGGAGCTTCAGCATCAGCATCAGCCCTTCCAATGAATATTCAGGACTGATTTCCTTTAGGATTGACTGGTTTGATCTCTGTGCAGTCCCAGGGACTCCCAAGAGTCTTCTCCAGCACCACAATTTGAAAGAAACTCTAAATAAGATACACTCAAAGATCAGATAAAAATGTTTTAACATTGATTGTGCTGATGGTTGTACAACTCTGAACATACTAAATGTCACTGAACTCTACTTTCTAAATTGTGAATTTGAGTAGTATGTGAATTATAGTCTCAATAAAACTGCTTTTTTTAAAAGAAGAAAATGAAGTACTGTTACTTGTTACAACATAGGTGAAACTTGAAAGCATTATGCTAAGTGAAAGAAGTCAGTTACAAAAAAAAATCATGTATTGTTACACTTATATGAAGTGCTCATAATAGGCAGTGTCCTATGCCCTAAAATGGATATATGATTTCTTTGGGGAATGATGAAAATTTTCAGTTACATAGTAGAAATGCTTACACAATCTTGTGAATATACTAAAAAATCACTGAACTGTATACTTTTAAAGGATGACATTTATGGCTTATAAATTATGTCTCAATTCTTAAGAAAAACCTCTGTCTTCCCCAAATTTTTTATTGATGGAAGGAGATAAAATTATTATTAAGTTTGTACATTATTGTGCTAGAAATTTAGTAAACTTGGTTTAAAAAGATGTTTAAAACAACACCTATTTAAAACAATGCTCATTGGGAAACAGATATTGTTTTGAAAAATGTCTTTTCTCTGTTTTCTGTTCCTTGCCCAAGTTTCAGGGAAAAGAGTATTATGCAACATACAATTTAAAAGCTATGACCATTAGTCAAAGAATAGATTACATAGTATAGTTATGTTACAGCTGAACCAGGACAGCTCTATGCTTATCTCTGGGAATGCCTGGGATTCTATCACTGACTTTTAGCCAAGCTAAGGGCAGTAAGCTAATGATTTATGATGTGCTGTTTGGAGTTTGAACTATCCTGGTGTCAGCCAGGACCAGTTTTTTCATTGATTGTTTATACCAGTGTAACCAGTCAGACAGCCTGGCTTGGCTATGTGACCCAGGGAGTCATAAAAGACGAAGATGGAAATTCAAATTCCTATCTCAAAAATCTCTCATCACACAATTCTTGGCAATTCAGTCTGGAAACAAAATGCATCCTTGCGCAAATAAGAACAGTGGGGAGCTGCACTGGGAAGTTTCTTGGGCTCCAGATGCTTGCTTGCACTCTCTTTCTCCTGGGGTACTATATAATTTGCCTCTGTAGGTCATGATTTGTGATGTCTGGCAAGTCTTTCAATTATCCAATCTAATGTACTTATTGTACTAGTAATGCATTGCTTATGGCACATCTTTTTTTTATGAAAAGTAAAGGAGAACAAGCCTCAGAAATTCTATTTGATAGGCTGATTCATGTTGATATATGACAAAAACCACCACAATATTGTAAAGTAATTATCCTCCAGTTAAAATTAATTAATTAATTTAATTAAAGAAAAGGAAAAAAAAAAGAAATTCTATTCCAGTGAGGCTCTCACACTGTGAATATAAGCAGAGTAGTCCCATTCTTGGGGTAGTGCCAACATATCCAGGAGTTGTTCATGAAAAGAGATTTCAAAGAGAATGCATCTCTTTCCAAATGTGGAGACTCAAACCTGGGTACCCAATTCAAACCACCACAAGTGATGCATTTGATAGACATGGGTATAAGAGTTATATCTATGAAAGAGAAGCTTATGCTGCTAAAGAATTTTCTCAGTGAGTCCAAGAACTAAGGGTCAGACAACCAACCCCCGAAGCTAAGAATCTACTTTTAAAGTACCAACCCACCTCACACCATCTAGTGTCTAGAACCTAAAGTGAAACTGTTGGTCACTCAGTTGTATGTGATTCTTTGTGACCCCATGGACTGTAGCCTACCCGCCAGGATCCTTGCCGTGGGATTCTCCAGGCAAGATTACTGGAATAGATTGCCATTCCCTTCTCCAGGGGATCTTCCTGACTTGGGGATCTAACCTGGGTGTCCCACATGGAGGCAGATTCTTTACTGTCTGAGACACCAGGGAAGCCCATCTAGAACACAGGTCTCAGAGAAAGACTCTTATAATCTTCCGAGGCACTTCAGCAAACATCACAAACATCTCTGGTCATGCCTGGACTGGAAAAGGGTTAGGGTTAAAATTTACCAGAATAATCCTGGAGCCTAAACATTCAATTCAGGAGGATAAGATCCCCCCCATCCTTCATGCAATTCACAATCAGGTCCTCTAGACCAGGGGTCCCCAACCTCTGGGATCTAATGCCTAGTGATCTGAGGTGGAGTGAGCTGATGTAATAATAATAGAAATAAAGTGCATGATAAATGTAATGTTCTTGAATCATTCCAAAACCATCCCCCCAACCTGGTCCATGGAGGAATTGTCTTCCATGAAACTGGTTCATGCTGCCAAAAATGTGGGGCACTGCTGCGCTCACCAGAGCCTTCCTCACATATTTTCCTAGCTCTCTGACACAGGTGTTCAAACTCCTCCAAATTCCACCACTGAAAAAGGATCAGGGCACATGGTGTCATATCCTCACAGATTTGGAGTAAACTTTAGATGTCTCCCTCCGCTTTCCCTGAGTGCACACTGTCAAGAAAGTATGCAGGGAAAGGCCTGACTCTAGTTTCCTGCCCACTGAATCTAACTACCAGACCCAGCCACTTCAGTTGCTATTTAACCACCCACATTCATTCTCTCATGAGGACCTGCTGTCTTTTTCACCCAAAGTGTAACCAGCAGACATCCCGGCTTGCTGCCACTCTAGAGAATTTCAACAGTAGGCTGGTTCTCAAGACACTGGCTTATATTTGTCATTTACTCTCATGGCTATAGGGCTTCCCAAGTGGTTCAGTGGTAAAGAATCCACGTGCCGATGCAGGAGATGCGGGTTCGATCCCTGGATCAGGAAGATCCTCTGGAGAAGGAAATGGTTACCCATTCCAGTAGTCTTGCCTGAGAAATCCCATGGACAGAGGAGCCTGGAGGACTATAGTCTATGCGGTCGCAAAAGAGTCGGACACGACTTAGCCACTAAACAGCAACACGTGACTGTATTCTAGATCTCACCATTTGGAACCATCTGGCTCTAAGATCCCTGTATTCAGACAGAACTCTGGCCCCAGCAACCTGTTCTTCCCACTTGCTTAGGTGACAGAAGGGATTCTCATGGCCTGCAAGAGCCCTAACACAGGGAATAATCAATCCCAGTGTAAATCCCTCTGGACCATGAATTCATTTTTACTCTTTGAGCTACTTTTGAATATTTCTTTAAAAGCTGACAGCACAGAGAAGGAAATAGGTCGTTTTCATTGGTTAATTTTTGGATGTAAAATAATCTAGTTAACCTTTCCTTCAGTTCAGTTCAGTTCAGTCGTTCAATAGTGTCCAACTCTTTGCAACCCCATGGACTGCAGCACTCCAGGCCTCCCTGTCCATCACCAACTCTCAGAGTTTACTTAAACTCATGTCCATTGAGTCAATGATGCCATCCAGCCATCTCATCCTCTGTTGTCCCCTTCTTCTCCTGCCTTCAATCTTTCCCAGCATCAGGGTCCCTTTTCAAATGAGTCAGCTCTTCGCATCAGGTGGAAAAAGTATTGGAGTTTCAGCTTCAGCATCAGTCCTTCCAATGAATATTCAGGACTGATTTCCTTTAGGATGGACTGGTTGGATCTCCTTGCAGTCCAAGGGACTCTCAAGAGTCTTCTCCAACACTACAGTTCCAAAGCATCAATTCTTAGGCACTCAGCTCTCTTTATAGTCCAACTCTCCCATCCATACATGACTACTGGAAAAACCATAGCTTGGAAGTGACAGACAGATTCAAGGGATTAGATCTGATAGACAGAGTGCCTGAAGAACTATGGACAGAGGTTTGTGACATTGTACAGGAGGTAGGGATCAAGACCATCCCCAAGAAAAAGAAAGGCAAAAAGGCAAAATGTCTGTCTGAGGAAGTCTTACAAATAGCTATGAAAAAAAGAGAAGTGAAAGGCAGAGGAGAAAAGGAAAGGCATACCCATTGAATGCAGAGTTCCAAAGAATAGCAGGGAGAGATAAGAAAGCCTTCCTCAGTGATCAATGCAAAAAAATAGAGGAAAACAATAGAATGGGAAAGACTAGAGAGCTCTTTAAGAAAACTTTCTTTCAGGACCACCTATTTCCTAGGGCAGAGAGTGAAAACTGAGGAAAAATTCTCTAAAGACTCTGCTAGGAAAAGTCCCTAATCTTAGCCCCAGTTCCAAGGGAAATGACCCTACCTATGAAGGCAAATGGGAAAAGAGTGCATCACCAGCTGAGCACCTAAGAGGAACAGTGTGCAGCCTAAGCTACGCGGTGTCATCTGGCTGCTCACGGAAGCATCTGCTCTCAGGGCTCAGAACACTGAAAAACGCCTGTGGGACACAGCACCCAGCAGGGAACTGACCGAACTGGAAACATTTGATAAGACAAGACAGTGGTTCACACATACAACAGCTGCACTATAAAGAAATATATATCTGTTTATATTCAGACTTATTTAGAATTAATAGTTAAATTTAAGTACTGCCATCCAGATGATAGAACTTGCCAGATAATCAGCTGTTTTGACATTTTTGATTTATTATACTAAGTCTGTTACTTCTTGCATATCTGTCAGGTTTTAGCTGTGGTATTTGAGATATTTATGGAGTTTCACCACCCCCAAAATGTATTTTTGTAGGAAAACATTCCGAGTGTAAAATTATAGTATTGTTAAAATGTAAATTAATTGTGTTTCCAAACGTGTTTCCAAGAAATCTGTATAACTTATAAGAGGATCACAACTTTCCTTAAACCATTTGTTTCGGTTTCAAAAGACTAGCCTTACTGAAAAATCCCATGGACGGAGGAGCCTGATAGGCTGCAGTCCATGGGGTCGCTAAAAGTCGGACGCGACTGAGCGACTTCACTTTCACTTTTCCTTTTCATGCACTGGAAAGGTACATGGCAACACACTCCAGCGTTCTTGTCTGGAGAATCCCAGGGACAGCAGAGCCTGGTGGGCTGCCGTCTATGGGGTCACACAGAGTCAGACACGACTGAAGCGAATTAGCAGCAGTAGCAGCAGCCTTACTGAAACACAAAATGCTTCAGGCATTAGTGGAAAATGAAATACCTCATCTTATGCCCAGCTGTTCAATGCATTAAATTTTTAAATGCTACATAACAAGTATTTGATTTCTTAAACTTTGCTTTTATAGAAAACAAAAAGTATGACTACATTAAATGTATAATACTAGGAACCACGAAATGAAAATAGCCTTCTATAAGCTTCAATATTGCCAATTTTTCTCATCTCTATTTCTCAACATTTCTAGTTATATTTGTTTATTTGAATTGAAAGCACAAGTCCTGTGAATCTCTTACATCATTTCTAGGATTGTAAGCAACCACTGTAAGCCTGACGGCAAGGCTAGTTGGGACAAATTTCAGTAGAAAATATAGTTTTGCTTTTGCTTTTTCCTAGCTACCTTTTTATCTCCTGGGGCTTTCCTGGTAACTCAGTTGGTAAGGAATCTGCCTGCAACGAGGGAGACCTAGGTTTGATCCCTGGGTTGGGAAGATCCCCTGGAGAAGGGAAAGGCTACCCACTCCAGTATTCTGGCCTGGAGAATTCCATGGACTGTATAGTCTATGGGGTCACAAAGAGTTGGACACAACTGAGTGACTTCACTTTCACATCTTCTATTACATAAACCAATGGCTTTCCAAGTCTTTCTATATAAATCACTGGCAATCTGTTTCAGACTAGCGTAAGGATTGATTTGTCCTTACTTATAAGAAATATTCACTGCATAGCAGTACAATGTAGACAACAGATATATAGGGGCAGGGCCAGATTTACGTAAGCCTCCATATGTCATTCCATCCAGCTGTTTGTCATGTGGGAGGGGTTCAGAAGACCTGTGCTCAGTGGGGAGTAGCCATGATGATGGAGTAGAAAGACCCTTAGCTCACCTCTTCCTACAGACACATCAAAATTACAACTATTTAAAAGCAAATATTGATGAGAAAGACTGGAGGTCTAGAAGAAAAAATCTATACATAAGGATATAAAGAAGGAAAAATCAGATGTGTAAAAGGTGTAGAGATACAGACTAGTCAAGCCTATACCTCTGGGAGGGCAGCCTACAAGCTGGAAGATAATTGCAGAGGTTCTCCTCAAAGAATGAAGGATCTGAGCCCCACATTGGGCTCCCTAACCTGAGGCTCTTGCACTGGAAGACAAGCCCTCTGAACATCTGGACTTGAAGGCCAGCAGGGCTTACTTTAGGGATACCCTGTGTGCTATGGGAAAAAGAGACTCCACTTTTAAAGAATGCACACAAAATCTCGCATGCTTTGGGATCCAAAGCAGAAGCAGAAATTTGAAAGGAGTTGGTCAAACCCATCTGCCTCTCTTGGAGTCTCATTGGGAAAGGTAAGAAAAATCTGGAGTTCACTCTGGGGATGTAAACACTGGGGGCACCTATGTGGGGGATCTTGTTCTACCACAAGGATGCTAGGACTGACAAGTGCCATTCTGGAATCCTCCCTTTAGCTTATTAGCACCAGGACCCAGCCCCACCAGTGAGCCTATCAGCATCAGTACTGGGACACCGCAGGCCAAGCCACTAACCACAAGAGAACCTCATCCACTGGTAGACCAGCTGCCTGAAGATCCCCTTAGCCCACAGCAGCCTCAGGATCCAACCCTGCCTTCCAGAGGCCCAAGATCCAGCCCTGCATACCAGGGCACCAGTACTAGGCCCAGGACCTACAGGGCCCTACAGCCAGAGACTCTGGGGCCCAGACACACTCACTAGCCCTGAGACCAGCTTTATTCATAAGTGGGCGTGCACTAGCCTCAAGACACACTGGGCCCCAGCCCCACCCTTCAGAAGGCTGACAGGCCAACTGCGGGACCCCAGGACGCCACAACCAGAGAACTTAGAATCTTGCAACAAAGAGTTAGAATATATAAAGAAGAAACAGAAAGAGATAAAGAATACAATCACTGAAATAAAAAATACACTAGAGATAATCAACAGTAGATTAGATAATACAGAGGAACAGATCAACATACTGGAAGGCAGAATGGTAGAAATCATTAAAGCTGAATAGAAAAAAAAAAAGAATGAAAAGAAATGAGGACAGTTAAAGAGACTTCTGGGACAACATCAACATTCAGATTTGAAGAAGACTTAAAAAGCATAATATCAGTCACATTGTAGAGGTCCAAGAAGGAGGAGAGAGAGAAAACTGGGCAGAGAACGTATTTGAAGATATAGTAGCTGAAAAATTCCCTAACCTGGAAAAAGAAACAAGCATCTAGGTCCAGGAAGCACAGAGAATATCAAACAGGATCAGCCCAAAGATTACACCAAGATATGCTATAAACAAAATGGCAAAAAAGTTAAAGAAGTGAAGTGAAAGTCGCTCAGTCGTGTCTGACTCTTTGTGACTCCATGGTCTATACAATCCATGAAATTCTCCAGGTGAGAATACTGGAATGGGTAGCCTTTCCTTTCTCCAGAGGATCTTCCCAACCCAGGGATCAAACCCAGTTCTCTCACATTGCACGTGGATTCTTTACCAACTGAGCTAAAGAGAGAATATTAAAAGCAGCAAGGGAAAAGAAATCAGTTGCATACCAACTAGTATGCAGAAAATTCCCAAAAATTTATCAGTTGATTTTTTAGCAGAAACTGCAGCCCAGAAGAAAGTGGCACATACGTTTAAAGTGATGAAAGGGGAAAACCTTGGAAAAACCAAGAACAGTTTATCTGGCAAGGCTATCATTCAAATTTGAAGAAGACCTCAAAAGCTTTATAGATATGCAAAAGCTAAAAGTGTTCAGCACCACCAAACTAGCTTTACAATGGATATGTTAAAGGGACTTGTATAAGCAAAAAAGAAAAGGTCACAATATAAAAAGTATGAAAGGAAAAAACTCAATAGTAAAGGCAAATATAAAGTTAGTAAATTAACCATGTTTAAAGCTAGTATGACGATCAAAAGACAAAAGTAGTAAAAATAAATAAAGTCTATATCCACAACACATAGGCAAGGGATATACAAAATAAAAGGTGTAAAATATGACATCAAAAATAGCAAATGTGGGGTGGGAAGAGTAAACATGCAGAGTTGTTAAAACACATTCAAACTGAAAAAATCAGCAACTTATATAATATAGATAGAGATATATAGGCTCATGGTAACTACCAACCAAAAATCCATAACAGATAGAGAAAGAAATCCAAATATATCATGAAGATAGCCATCAAATCACAAGGAATGAGAGCAGAAGAAGAAAAGGACCAAAAAGATTTCTAAAACAACCCTTCAAATTAGCAAAATGTCAATGAGTACAAACCTATCAATAAGTTCAAATGTAAATGGATGAAATATTCCAATCATGAGACATGGACTGGATGAATAGATTTAAAAAAGAAAAACAAGACCTGTATAAATATTGCTTACAAGAGATTCACTTCAGTTATGGAGACAAATGCCAATTGAAAGTAAGGCGATGGAAAAAGGTATTCCTTGCCAATGGAAATGAAAAGTAAGCTAGGGTAACAATGGTTACATCAGACAAAATAGATTTTAAAGCAAAGACTATAACAAGAGATAAAGATGTTACATAATGATCAAAAGATCAATACAAGAAGAAGATACAATTGTAAATATATTTGCACTGATCATAAGAGCACCTAAATACATAAAACAAACATTAACAGACATAAAGGGAGAAATTGACAGTAAAACAATAAGGGTAGAAGACTTTAACACACTACTAGCATCCATAGACTGATCATCCAGACAGAAAATCAATAAGGAAACACTGACCTTAAACAATGTACAGATCAGATGGATTTATTAGAAGTATATATATACAGAACATTTCATCAAATAAAGCATATGCATTCTTTCAGGTGTACCTGAAACATTCTCCAGGATAGATCACATGCTAATCCACAAAACAAGTCTCAGTAAATTTAAAAATATTGAAATCATATCAAGCAACTATTCCAAACACAATGGTTTAAGACAAAAAATCAACTACAATTTAAAGACTCCAAGAAAGACAAAAACATGGAGTCTAAACAATATGCTGCTAAACAACTAATGGATCACTGAAGAAATCAAGAGGAAATAAAAACTATCTGGAGACTAAAGAAAACAAAAATACAATGCTTCAAAATCTATGGGACAAAGTAAAAGTTTTCAGAAGCTAGTTTATAGTGGTACATGCCCTCCTCAGGAAACAAGAAAAATCTCAAATAAACAACCTAACCAACAACTAGAAAAATAAAAACAAAGAAAAGTCAAAGTTAGTAGAAGGAAAGAAATCATGAAAATTAGAACAGAAATAAATGAAAAAGAGATCAGAAAAACAATAGAAAAGAGCAATAAAACTAAAATTGGTTCTTTGAAAAGAAAAACAAAATTTATAAAACTTTAGCCAGACTCATTAAGAAAATAGAGGGCCCAAGTCAATAAAATCAGAAATGAAAAGGGAGAAATAGCAACCAACACCAGAGAAACAAAATATGAGATTGCTATGAACTGTTCCACAATGATAAAATGGACAGCCTAGAATAAATGGACCAGCTCTCAGAAACAAGTAGCAAGTAACAACTTTGTACTTGTTAAGTACAAACTCCCAAGACTTAACCAGGAAGAAATAAAAAATACCAAAATACACCAATTATCAGTAATGAAATTGAAACAATAATTTAAAAAACAAAAACACTCCCAACCAACACAAGTTCAGGACCAAACGACTTCAATGTGAATTCTCCCAAACATTTAGAGAAAAGTTAACATCTGTCATTTTTAAACAATTCCCAAAAAATTGCAGATGAAGGGACAGTTACACATTCATTCTACCAAGCCAACATCACCCTGATACAAAAAAAAAAAAAAGAGATATCACACACAAAAAGAAAATGACATGCCAATATATCTGATGAACATGAATACAAAAATCCTTAACAAAATATTTGCAAATGAAATTCAACAACACAGTAAAAGAATCATACACCATGATCAAGTGAGATTCATCCCAGGGATGCAAGGATGGTTCAACATCCACATATCAAACAAACTAAGAAAATAATCCCATTTAAAATCACATCAAAAAGAATAAAATACCTAAAGATAAATCTAGCTGAAGAAAAAGACCTGTACTAGGAACTGTAAGACATTAATGAAATAAATTGAAGACACAAATGGATGGTAAAATATACCTTGTTCACTGACTGGAAGAATAAGAAAATAAGAAAACAAGGAAGACTTTATTTTTGCAGCAAACTCTTATTAACTGTAAAATATTATGGAGTTACTCAGAAATAGTAAGGTTCTTAAACCATGTGAAGTTTATATATTAATCTGCACAAAATTATTCCTTACAATTGTCTTCAATAGAAATTATCTGTGGATTATATGGGTAGCTATTTCAAATAAATATAGCAATAAGTATAATGCCTTTTTAATTTTCCTAACAATCTATGCTTTAAAGAAAAGGGAAAATCCTTTAAAAGGACAATAGATTTCAAGTAGACAAGTTGCAATTCACTCAAAACAAATTTTATTACATATTACTAATATAGCTAATAGTAAAATCATACATTGAGCCATGTTTTCCTTTACAAAAACCCTACAAAATTAAAGATTTCTAATTAGATTCATAATACCTAGATGTCATCTATGGTTAAATTTTGGCAAATGTGCTTAAAACACTCAGTAACAAGAGAACTATGTAGAATCTTATATATTATCAAAAATAGCATTAAAATTTTAAATGAGATTATTTAAAATATGGATTGTAAGTTCTTCTAATTTTCATTGAAACAGATTTAATCTTGATGGGTGAGTTGTTTTTAGTCCATGTGTCCCATCGAATTCCAGTTGTAAGCAATTTTCCAGAGAAGTGATGAATGCCATTCAGATTTGCGAGACCACACTGGCTGAACCACCAGCCGGTATTGTTACTGAGGTGGCTGCAGCTCTTCACAGACTGATCATTGATGAAGCATGCAGGACGACACCCATCATTATCAACATCTGGTGTGCTGAAAGGCATTGCATTTTGATTATCTTCTTTTCTGAAGCCCCGGAATGCATCACCTGGGTAAAATAGATTTTTTTAATGACTAAAGTTAAAGGCACCTTTTAATCGACCTTTACCAACCAATTGTGAAAAAGCATTGTGTCTAAAACTAAGGCTTAAATTACTTTTTACTAGATATCAGATTAAAACCTCTCCTCCAGGTGCAATAGGCCAAAATCTGGTAATGAATTCCTCGACATAATAAACATCTCCAAGTGGACATTGCCTGCATGCTAAGTTGCCTCAGTCATGTCCAACTCTCTGCTACGCTATGGACTGTAGCCCGGTGGTTTCCTCTGTCCATAGGATTCTCCAGGCAAGAGTCCTGGAGTGGGTTGCCATGCCCTTCTCCACAAGTGGACATTTAATGGCACAAATTACAGAGGTCTGTGATGGCCCAGGTAAAACTCTGCATGTTATTGGTTAAATTGAAAACTATTACATCTTTGCTAACTGTGTAAAAGGACCAAACAATAGCAGTATGAATTGAATGATAGTTTCTTTTGTATTTTTTAAAAACAAATGAAACATGAAAATATATCTCACTTTAGGAAAGAAATGCTAAATAGAGTTCCCTAAACATGTCCTTATCAACTAGCCCATTTTGTGTTCTTTCTTTTCCTTTTTGTCCAAAACAATTCTATATATAGCATGACATGGCACTTTTTAAACACTGGAATTTTTTCTGAATGTTTGACTCATGAAAGGGTAATTTAAACTTTGTTGTACATTCTTCTATCCCAAGGAGCTGCGCTGCTCCTTTTCTGCATACCATCCTGCCCCACCGTTGCCCTATCCCCTTTACCTGGAGATCACTACTGTGTTCTCCATTTCTGTGCCTTGTCTCAAACTGTTCTCTTTGCCAACATTCATTTGTCCAAATGCCATCCATTCCTCCAAGTACAAATCAGTGATTCTCAACTATAAGGATGCTAAATATCTATCTAGTCAATACAAATACCTGGGCCCAAACTTACTGACTAAGATTCTGCACAAGTATGTATGTACTTTCAAAAAGCATCCCAGGTTGGATCTAACATTAATTCTTTGTTGAAAATCACCCTTCCATGAAGATTTCCTGGATGCAATCAGTCAGAGTCATTCTCTCCCTCTTAACCTCCAAAGCTGTATCAGTATTCTGTGTTTTCAGTTCTATTTAATCTCCCCCTCTATCTTGTGATCAGTTAAAGAGCTGGAAGCACAACTCATTCATTTTCGGATTTCTAACACTAATCATATCTACTGAATAAGAACCACGATGAGCAATCAACAGGAGAGCTAAATTTAATAATAACTGAAGTTTAAAATGTCAACATCAAAATATAAATTTAACATCAAATATTTTAAAGTGCTAACAAATTTAATTTTTTGGAAAAAAGTAGATGCACTGAAATATAGACGCTTAAAAACCCATTAAACTAGTTGTTCTATCAGCCTGGGTCCTTGCCATGGCTCAGATGTCATGAGCTGGCAATTGTGATTAAGTCACTTAATCTTTCTTCACCTGTGAAGTGAGAGGAGTGAAGATCAGCTCTAACATTCTAAGACTTCTAAATGTCTGCCTCTCAGAACATGAAAATGGAAATAATGCCTTCCCAGCCTATCCCACAGAATCGCTATCTAAAGAATCAATTGAGATTACATATGGCAAATTGTTTTAAAGTGTATTAAGCAGTTCAAAACCACGAGATGATGCAACCATCATAACAGAGTTTCAAAACTCAAGACTTAGCCAGTTTTCTCATTCTTAATCTAATCTGTTAACAGTTATACAAAAAAAAAAATATATATATATACCAAAATAAATGTATTACTTTTTATCTTCATCTAATATTGAATCAGCTAGATTTAAATCTTTTGGATAATTTTAGGAATAAAAAACATACCAGCATTTCCTGAATATCGTCCTAAGTGCATTTTAAAAAATTTTGTTTCATCTTCTATCCAAAAATCATCATATGATGCGTAAGCGAATGTGTCATCTTCAGATTCCAGTGCCACATGCAGCATAAAACTGGTATTCTTCTGATTCACTATATAAAAAGTCTTTTTCAGTCCTAGCCAGAATTCACCTGTTAAAAAAAATGCTTTTTTAAATATGTTATAGCATATTCAAATAACCCTGTATTATTAGAACAACCCTGTATTATTAAGTGCTTGATGTTGTTTAGTGTTTCAATAACTCTGAGATGGTGTACATAAATTATTTGAGGGACTAGATGGCCCTAGCTCAAATTATCACTGTGTGCCTAATTTGCCAATATATATATGCGTGTGTGTATATCTTCCCACTTCTGCTTTACTAGATGGGATAAACAGATTCTGTTTCATTTTTTATCCACCTAAATTAAATTCAAAAAGTCATTTAAAGATTAAGTAAAAAGTCAAGTTCTGCCATAAGGCATATCAACAAAAACTACCAGTTCAAATATTATGGCAGGTAACAAGATGATGTGTACCAGTAAATGTAAGAGGTTTACCTCCAAATCAGCAACTCCTAAAGAAATATTTCCTGAAAGTACTCAATAGAAATTATTCTTTTTCTGTCTTTGAGAAAAATGTTTTGTGAACAAATATTTCTTTTTTATAATGCAGCTTGTCAGTTACCTCTGAATGAACGAAAATGTAAGGTAGAAACACCAGAGTGTCCCCAGGTCAGGGTCAGTATTTCCAAGATGATTGTAGATCCAGGATGAATTTTTAAACTCCATAGTACGAACTGCATACTTGCAAGTTCTAGCCATTAGCTTTCTACCTCCCTCTACCCACTGTTATGGCCTAAATGTGGACACTCCTGCTCTGAAGTACATCCCTGTGCCTGAATCATGAAATTTCCAAAGGAAGTAAGGTCTAGTAAAATGACATTCAAAGAGTCGGGGGCGGTGTGACAGCATTCAAACTCTTAAAACTATAGCTAAGACATTAAGTCACTCTCAAGGGCTTACAGGAGCATTTTAGCTGCATGCCCACCTAGAACTAAAGAGTGTTCTGAAGAAGTACAGGAAGAAAGGAAGTATAGGAAGTAAGAAAGACGGACAAGTAAGACAGGGCTGCTTGGCTTCTCCTAGTCTGACACCAATTAAATGTCCTTGCCATAATTCCCCTACACCCCAAACCCCAAGTGTAACTTAAGATACTTTCCTTAATACTGTTTATTTCTTTAATAGGCCAAGTACAAAGCAGTCCGTTTACCAAAGTATACCTGCCTGAAGACATTTTTCATTAAAACTAAAATAATCTCCCTACAGAAATAAGGATTATGTAAGGAAGATAACAATTTAGAGTATGCAGATCTATGACTGCTCGATTCAGATGGCTGCGCTTGTTGGAAAATTGGAGGTAATGCTGAGAAAACACAAGTATATCAACTGCACTCCGTAGTATGGCAGCTGTTTGGCCTTCTTTGTGACATTTTATTACATTTCACACACTTTCTAACCTCACTGACATGCAGTAGGGTTTTTAGCAGTAGGACTAACACCACCAGGTACTAAATCCTTGAATGACATTATTATGGGATGTCAAATATTTTAAGTTATAACAACAGCAACTTAATAGCATAAAAATGATCAAAGTCACCTGCGAATGTTCCAATTAATGTAAAATTTTGCAATGTTCAGAAATACTAATGTTTCTGTTCAACAGCCAAAGTGATGTTGCCATGGAATAATGGGAACAGATTTTACAGTTCACCTGGGGTTTCCATTTTCCAAATTTTGAGCATAGTGATTTTTACTGATGTTTTTATAAATCACTACTCTCAGTTCACATTATTTGAGCTTATACACAATGTACCCCAAATTTCTATTTCATTTGTTTGTACAGACACAGGACAAATCTCAAGAATTTCAAGGTCCCTGTTCATTTAGTTTTTAATTCTACAAATAACTATTAAGCATCTGCCAGAACTCTGCTGTGTGCATAATCAATATTTAATAAATACCCAACTGATCATTTTCAGTCAAATCACACTTCAACAGACATCTAAAAATAAAGATATCTAGATTCCATCTGAAAACCTACTTATTTTAAATAATTTGGCTAACGACCAGAGAGCAGTTTAAGTCATGTTTTTATATTCACAGGATTTTGAATTTGAATTTGGAATCCACATTTAGGATTTTGCTATTTTTACTAATAATATTACCAATACAGACAGTCTATAGGCATAATACCAAAAAGAAGAAAAAAGAGGAGAAATGAATAAAACTTGACCTAAGAGGTCACCAAATCCATCCAGATAATCACACCACAATTTTTGGAAATCAATTATCCCATCGATCCTTTTCTGTATCACAGTCCATCCACCTCCTCTGTAATCCATGTCACACATAACCTAAAGCAAACCCAGAAAAGACAAAAATAACATGCTATTATTTTCATTCTTTGATATAAAACTCATACTTCACCCTCAAGCCTAGAGAAAGAGAAGATACTGCCACTGAAAGTTTCAGTGCAACTGTATGTCATTAAAATATTCAGATTTTTTTTAAAATCTCAAGAAATAATACTGTAATAAAACAAACCTAATTGCAGTCCCTGCATCAGTCAATATATGTGTTTGTAGCCATTTAAGGCCATCCTCTTATTCCTCAACTTTATATACATTTTTCAGTTGAGTAATAATAGTGACAGATTTTACAATATGAAAGTGACAGATTTTATCTTCTTGGGCTCCAAAATCACTGTGGACAGTGAGTGCAGCCATGAAATTAAAACATGCTTGCTCCTTGGAAGGAAAACTTTGACACACCTAACCTAGACAGCATATTAAAAAGCAGAGATATCGCTTTGACAACAAAAGTGCATATAGTCAAAGTTATGGTTTTTCCATTAGTCATGTACAGGTGAGAGTTGGACCATAAAGAAGGCTGAGTGCTGAAGAACTGATGCTTTTGAAGTGTGGTGTTGGAGAAGACTCTTGAGAGTCCTTGGGCCACAAGGAGATGAAACCAGTCAGTTCTAACGGAAATCAACGCTGAATATTCATTGGAAGGACTGATGCTGAAGCTAAAGCTCCAATACTTTGGCCACATGATGTGAAGAGCTGACTCATTGGAAAAGACCCTGATGTTGGGAAAGATTGAAGGCAAAGGAGACAGAGGCAGGAGAGAATGAGATGGTTACACAGAGTCATTGATTCAGTGGATATGAATCTGAGCAAACTCTGGGAGATGGTAGAGGACAGAGGAGCCTGGTGTGCTGCAGTCCAGAGCATCACAGAGTCAGACATGACTTAGCAACTGAACAACAACAAAAACAAATGACATCCATCTGATGTGGCAGAGTGATACATTTCTTTATAAATAACTTTTCCTTTCAATTAAAACAGTGATTTTTAAAACAGTGTCAAATATGCCTGTGTGCCTGTCTTTCATTGCTTTTTTTCTCCGAAGTCTGGATGGCCCGTGTTCAGACTGAGATTTTCAGACAGAAAAGCATGGTCTAAGCCCCATCTATGGGGCTTCCCAGGTGGCGCTAGTGGTAAAGAACCCGCCTGCCAATTCAGGACACGTGAGAGACGCAGGTTCAATCCCTGGGTCAGGAAGATCCCCTGGAGGAGGGCATGGCAATGCACTCCAGTATACTTGCCTGGACAATCCCATGGACAGAGAAGCCTGGTGGGCTACAGTCCATAGGGTCGCAAAGAGTCAGACACAACTGAAGCAACTTAGAACATGCCCCATCTCAACAGGCACTCATAGATGCATCTGTGGTGTTCTGCTAAATGCCCTTAAGAGGATCACCATGGAGGACTCATTGAAGTGACAAAGCAAGAAAATCAGAGCAATCCTCCCCATCAGAAACTTCCCACACACAGACAGAAAAAGGCAGTGTGGAGGAAGTTAGGGAACCAACACTTTCCCACAAAAGAGGTAATTATGCGTCCCACTTTTCACAAAATTAGAAGCCTTCCCTTTCCACATCTGTTCAGGCCCATTTCTGAATCTGTAGGTGAGATAATTTAGGTAATTATAATTATTTCCCACTTAATTCCCAATTTTTGACATCCTGTTAATAGATGTCAGAAAATGTTAGTAACTGAGATGAGAAACTGGTAGTATCTACTTAGAAAAATTATTTCATTGTGTAATAAAGACTATTAATAAGGTATGATATTCATTTTATAATCTTTTTATGCACAAAAATGTAACCAGAAAATTATATATATGTATATTAATATACAATGTATAATAATATACAGTTTTAATAATATATAATTTTGAGTTGAAATTGCCTCTAGAAATCATGATACTGAACTACTAAGGATAGATATGAGTAATCTATTTTATGCAATTTAAGAAATGGATCAGCTTGTCAATCTTTCTCACAATTTAATGAAAGGTTTTTTAAATTATTAATTATTTATACAATCACAAAAAAGTCATTTATCAACCAAACAAAGTATATCCATGTGTAGGAAGAGAAATCAAAGTATTTTTATCAAGCTCCAAGACAAAGCACACCATTATTTTTTAATATCCATAAGCTGATTAAAGCAAATAGGTATTTATTTTGCATAGTTCCATCTACTGGAAGGATAAGACCTAGCACCAAATGGACTCACTTTAAAGACTGTAACCAGAAACACTCAAATAGAAAGGTGAAAGACTCTCTAATTCTTTTACCGGTTTGTGGTTTGGGCAAAGAAGCCCAGAAAACAAAACTTTTGAAACTGGAACCTATACTAATTTATTTGAAAAATTTTAAGAAGAAATAAAATAGTAAAACAATTAAAACTAATATTATTTAAATAGATTAGATGCCTATCCTATTCCATATATAACAAGGGAAAACTTTACCTCAAATGGATGACTAGCGCCTTCTGGATGGATTATATACAAACCACTTGGTGTTTTGGTGACAGAACCAATGGTATCTTTAATATCAGTACAATCTAGACCTACAAAAGTAAAATTAGTTATTTAGGATATTTCCACATATACATTTAAGACTTAATCATTTTATTATAGAGAATGGACAGTGTTATGTGAAATTATTATTAAAATGTTCATTAATGATATGCTAATTTAACTTGTACGCAGAGTACATCATGCAAGATGCCAGGCTGGACAAAGCACAAGGTGGAAGCAAGACTGCTGGGAGAAATATCAATAACCTCAAATATGCAGATGACACCACTCTTATGGCAGAAAACGAAGAGGAACTAAAGAGCCTCTTGATGAAAGTGAAAGAGCAGATTGAAAAAGCTGAGCTTTAAGCCAGTGTTCAGAAAACTAAGATCATGGCATCTGGTCCCATCACTTCATGGAATACAGATGGGGAAACAATGGAAACAGTGACAGACTTTATTTTCTTGGGCTCCAAAATCACTGCAGATGGTGACTACAGCCATGAAACTAAAAGACACTTGCTTTTTGAAGAAAAGCTATGACAAATCTAGACAGCACACTAAAAAGCAGAGACATTACTTTGCCTACAAAGATCTGTAATAGTCAAAGCTATGGTTTTTCCAGTAGTCATGTATGGATGTGAGAGCTCACCATAAAGAAGGCTGAGTGCCGAGGAATTGATGCTTTTGAACTGTGGTGCTGGAGAAGACTCTTGAGAGTCCCTTGGACTGCAAGGAGATCAAACCAGTCCATCCTAAAGGAAATCACCCTGAATATTCATTGGAAGGATTGATGTTGAAGCTGAAACTTCAATCCTTTGGCCACCTGATGTAAAAGGCTGACTCACTGGAAACCAAGACCCTGATGCTGGGAAAGATAGAAGGCAGGAGGAGAAGGGGACGACAGAGGACAAAATGGTTGGATGGCATCACCGACTCAATGGACATGGGTTTGAGCAAGCTCCGGGAGATTGTGATGGACAGGGAAGCCTGGCGTGCCGCAGTCCATGAAGTCGCAGAGTCAGACATGACTGAGCAACTGAACAACAAAAATGATATGATGACTTTAACTTCTTAAAAAGAAAAATCATCTCATCATTAAAAATAAGAATCTAGATGAACGGAGGAACTGGGACTAAATAATTTATGCTGCAATAAAACTTCACTGATAGCTCACTGTTATTGATTATTTGCCCAGTTGGTATCAACATTTATTTAATATATTTTACAAGTATGCACTCTCTTGTCCAATAAATAATGTATTTCCAGAAATCTAGGCTTATCTTGGGAACATAATATGTAACAGAAATCTGTAATGAAGACAAGGAGAAAATCCAAAAGAATAAGTAGGCTAGCTACTATTGACACATCCTTTCTGCACTATTTGAAACTGCAAATATTCTGGTGTATTGAAGCCCCCATTAAAAACAAGCAAAGGGGGAGGAAGGAGGAACCACGTTCTTCACCAGGGGAACTGATGCTGAGGCTAAAGCCTGCTCTGTTGACAATAGCTAGAACTGTAGCAGTTTATAATCATCTCCTCTAAAGCATTCTACTTTTCAAGGGATTGTAAAACATAACTATTATGTGGATATGATGCTACATTTTACTCTAGATGCTTTACTTTGTATTATCTCTTGTAAATGTAATAAAATAAATTTAATCTTACAATATCAATTACCCAGAGAACAAACACATCAAAGCCTGAGACTTCAGAGCCAGAAGCTTGGGTTCGAGTCTAGTTCTACTCTTTACTAGTCAGAACTATTAGCTAAGTTTCTTAACTACTTTTCTTCATGTGCAATATAATAATAATAATAATACTATCTACTTCATAGTGTTATTCTGACAATATACATATAAGGCATTATGTAAAACACTTAGCACAGTGCCCAGCACACAGTAAATGTGCAGAAAATATCATCTACAAAAAGTTAGCTGTGAAAAATTGTTTGCTTTCCCCTTTACTTCCAGAAGATATAGATTTGTTGCCTTTCTTCTGAATTGCTGAGATATTTTTATGATAAATTTATGCTTAGAGATAAGATAGATGTTTATAGTGAAGGACTAATCTGTGATAGATATCTGCTTTGCCATCACCATCCAAATAAATGTGAACAGATTGTTCAGATTTTCCTGGACTGCATATTCCTTAGCTGATGATAATCATCATCATAGCAAACTCTTATACTGTCTTATTATGCTCAGGCAATACTTCAGGAGATTTTTGTGCATTTACTCATTTAAGTCTCACAAGAAACACACAAGGTAGGTACTCTAAGTTTGGGCTTCCCTGGTGGCTAAGATGGTAAAGAATCTGTCTGCAATGCAGGAGACTCGGGTTTAATCGCTGGGTTGGGACGATTCCCCCGAGGAGGAAATGACAACCCAGTCCAGTATTCTTGACTGGAGAATTCCATAGACAGAGGAGACTATTGGTTTCCTGATGAGGAAACTGATATCAGGAAACAGTGGATCAGAGATTTGAAGACAAATGATTTGACACCAGAGTCCATGCACATGACCACCATGTAAAACCATCTTCACTGCTCACAAATGAGGTAGAATAACGTAATAAAAAGTAACACAAAAAAAAAAAAAAAAGTAACACAATAACATGTGAAAGTGCCTGTCATAGTACCTGACACGTAAGTGATCTCAGTAACAGTTTATTTCCTTCTCTTTGTAAGGAAAAAAGAAAGATCACTTACTAGGCCGTCAATAAACATTTACTTGCTTGGAAACTTTGGTATTAATTCACAACTGTAAGATATATAGGGCATTTTTATTAGAAAACTATTCCTTTAGGAATTACTGTACTGTTATACCATATTTTAGCATCAAAAGAGCTAAATTCCAGTTTCTTTCTGAATCAAGCTTCTTTTTCAAATTTTATGCTCTAATTTGAAACACCTCAAGGATGTCAAAAATACTTTTTACAGGTGGGAGGAATTCTGAGACCTTCTTTTCTTCTAAGCGAAGACTGATTATTACTAAAATGTAAAAGGAGAGCCCACATCTGGTTACATATTAATAAAACTATGCTATTTTCCACAGATTCTGAATATCTGTCTACAGCCATGGCTTTCAAATGGTCAGAAAAGTTTGCAATTCAGAAAAGTAGGCATTGTCTGTGCCAAAATTTGCTTAATGGCAGGTGTTACTCCTCCAGCCTGTTAGAAAATAACAAGCTATATTTTTTAAACAAAAGTTTTAAGTGCACCAACCTGTCTGTGAAATTTTTAAGAAACAAAAGACAAATATGAAAAGGCTGAAATACAAAAGTTCTCACCATGTGACTGAACTGGTCTGTGAGGAAAAGTATCCAGCTGTTTTCTAAAAACTTCTGTTGTCAAAAGGAGAACTCGATTCATGAGCTCATTAACCTAAACACACAGGCATATATTTAAGCAAATATGTATTGGAACAAAACTCTTTTAGCTGAATTCTGCAACTGATATCCCTAAGCCTCTTATAAATCCAGCTTTGAAACATATATAATGCCCATCTTCCTTTCGAATTCCTCACTACTATAAAGCGAAAGGAAAGTGAAGTCGCTCAGTCGTGTCCGACTCTTTGCTACCCCTGGACTGTAGCCTATCAGGCTCCTCCGTCCATGGAGAAAGCAGTAAAGAGCTAAATAGCAATCATTAAATTCAGCACCGTTTTCTCATGAACACTGCCTTCATCTGCCCGTTTTTATATTGACTACTCTCGCAGATCTGTTCTTTGTATCTTGCCTGCTCCTTTGCTGTAGTTTTTTATCTGATCTCCGTGTTTCCTCCGTCTGCTCTTCCTCAAGCTATCCTCCACACCAGCTGCCAGCCTAGTCATTGCAGTTCCCTGCTCAGACGCTTCGATGGCTTCTCAGTGTGGCATGACTTAGTTCCTATTTCTCTGAGTTAGTTTTCCTCATACGCCCTCTCCCTCGCCAGTCACTCCGCCCCTGCACCACCTCAAGAAGTTCCCCAAGGATGGAGCGTCCTAATCTCAGTCTTCTTACCCAACCTTTGTGACCTTTGAAGGATTAATCCATCTCTCGTGACTCAGTTCATAATCTCTGTAATCTGGGAAAATTTCTCACAGCTCAGATTTTGAATTTCTTTTGTGCAACTTTCTAACAGCATTCACAACATTTTCAATACATTTTTCTGCCCCTCCCACCCCCACCCACTACACACACATAGACTGAATAAGCTTTAAGTGAAGATCTTTTTTTTGGTTGTTATTGCTTTCTGTTTGCCTGCAGTTTACTCTGGTGTCTCTGACATAGTAGGCACTAAATAGATTTATGGACATTATAAAAATAAAACAATTATACTTCTAGCTAACTAGATCTATGTATACATACAATAACAGCACAATTCTAAAAAAAGCCATACCTGATTAATTAAATAATCCAAGGAAGCTTGCTGCTCATCCATCATGTTTCTTAGTAGTTTTTTGGTACTCCGTGTATAAGAAACAATAGAATTTTGCAAATTTCCTTAAATCATAATAAAACCGGTTTGCTAAACATTATATTGTTATAGAAAATAACTACAGCAAAAAATAAAGAATTTTAAAATGATTTTAGATAAATATGTAAACCCAGTATCTCAAACTAAATACATAGAGTTGCATATTCTACGTACTTTTTTGTTTAACTCAAGATCAACCAAGAAAACAATTTTTTCAGTACTTCCCAATGAAAATGTGCTTCCTAATAATCTATTTTAACCCCCTAATTTAATCTGATATAAATGAGAGACAACATCCTGAATATCAGTTCTCACTTTATGAGAGAGAAAGAAGCAAGAGGTCAAAAATTAATCAATTCTTACTACATAAGAAAGTAAAATGCAATAATTCCATATCATGAAAGTTAATTTCTAAAGCAAATCTTTCTTTTAATTTTTTTCTATTAATGCTATATTTTTGTATAAAGAAAATGCAAACACACAAGCATATATACCCATAATAAACCTCAGTCAAAAGTTTTAACTGGTTGGTTTCTGGTTAAACTTTTTACTATATATTTTTTCTTTTTAAAAATGTTTTTATTTTAAAACAATCACAAGAACAGGTGAAGAACTTTTTCTTCTTTGAGAGCATGCCACCATGATGCCTCTGGATATTTCGGTGTTTTTTTTTTTTTTTAATATTTATTTATTTTATTTTTGGCTGCACTGGATCTTCATTGCTGTGTGTGTGTTTTCTCTAGCTGTGGTGAGCAGGGGCTACTCTCCAGCTGTGGTATGCAGGCTTCTTGTTGCAGTGTTCGTGGGTTGTGGCATGTGGACTCAGCAGTTGCAGCTCGCGGGCTCTAGAGCACAGGCTCAGTAGTAGTGGCACATGGGCTTAGTTCCTCCACAGCATGTGGAATCTTCCCAGAGCAGGGATCGAACTGGTGTCCCCTGAACTGCAAGGAGGATTCTCAACCACTGGACCACGAGGGAGGCCCTATTTCAGTGTATTTTATACCAGAGACATTCTCTCCAACACAACCATCAAAATCGGGAACTATACATTGATTACCATGTATTTCTCAGACTTAATCCAAGTTTATTCAATTATCCTGATGATGGCCTTTATAACAAAAGAAGTCCCATATTATTGCATAATTATTCTTTTAAAAAGTATCTGTTTCTATTTTCCTAAATTTCACTCTAGCAGTAGAGCCCCATTAATAACTCTTGATAGTTTTAAATCTACCTCACTCAGTTTCATCTGTCATTTTTACTTTCAGTCTCTCACTTTTTATTAGATACTCCCTGGATTTAGACATTTGTCTTAATGGATCTAAAGCTACACTCGTCGGTTTGAGGAGCCTGAGATATCTGTGTTATACACAGAATTAAACACAATAAAGTGAGCTTTTTATACTTTCTGACCTAGGAGCTAAAGTCCTATAAGAACTGGATGAGAACCTCCTCCCCTTTTGAACCCCCTTCTCATTCCACCCCCTAGGTACATATAGTAAAAGTGAAGCCGCTCAGTTGTGTCCGACTCTTTGCGACCCCATGGACTGTAGCCCATCAGTCTCCTCCATCCACGGAATTTTCCAGGCAAGAGTACTGGAGTGGGTTGCCATTTCCTTCTCCAGGGGATCTTCCTGACCCAGGGATAGAACCCGGATCTCCCGCATTGCAGACAGACACTTTACCAGCTGAGCCACCTAGATCATGAGAATTACTGTGTTGCTACTAAATAGTTTTAAACAAAAATGGAGATTGTTTTTTTAATTCTTTATTTTTTATGCATTGCTACATAAAGTGGCTATGAATTTGTATTATATCTATTGTAGCAGTTATTCAATATTAATGAATTCCCCCCTCAAAACTTAGGTGAAATTTCCTATTGATTCAGATGGAGCTAAGAAAACAACCCTAGGCAAACTGATAGTGTCAGGGCCTTCTGTGGTCGGTTGATGTTACCGGGCTATATAACATAGAAGAGGGAATTGTTCATTTACCAATTATTTGTGAAGCACTTACTATGTGCCCAAAACATATACCTCTAGTCTAGGATGATCAGGATATATACTAAATGACCCAAAAAATGCTAAAGTATATTTTTCTATCTCTACCATAGAAATAATAAATCATACACTTTTATAATTCTGGTTATTTTTAGTACTTACTACACATGAAATATTTTTCTTCTCGTGTAATTTTAGTTTTAATATCACATGATTCCTCACAATCTTCTTTGTAAACAGTAGCATTACTTTTACTTTCACCTTTTGTATTAGATTCATCTTCTACAATGTTAACTCCTGGAGAATCCTTTATATTAAAAAAAAAGAAATAAGAAAAAATATATGAAGCATGTTATATTACCTAATATATCATAAATAAGACTCTAGAAAAAGATGAGATTTTAAGACATACACAAAGAAAGAATATATAATTAATTGGTTAATTCAAACTTCACAAACAAATCTTCTGCTCTCTTTTTTCCTCTCCAATTCCAAAAGGATTCCTTTAGGGCCTGCTTTCCATTACAGTGGTTTTATGGCCGTGACTGTTACACATTTCCCTGTGTGATACAGGGCTGAGCCATTCCTCTTCCAGGAATTGTGCCATTTGAAGTTCCTTCAGTGGATACTAAGAAGGTTCTCTGAGAAGCCTACAACATATCTATGCCAGAAGGACATTCTGACACCAATTTGTAGGAATTGTGATGTGGGGCTGAGGGGAAAATATGTAGGAGATTTGTTGCTTTTGTATAAGCTAGAGTATTTACAGATTTGAAAGGTAAAGTATTCATAGACTTAAAAGGTTGCAATAATAATAACAGAAAAAAAGAATGGAATTTTTCTTTGCAAAATCAACAACAGATGTCATTTTAAAAAGCCAGCAATGTTATATATAGAATGGATAAACAATAAGGTCCTACTGTGTAGCACAAGGAACTATGTTCAATATCCTGTAATAAACCACAATGGAAAAGAATATGAAAAAGGATATATATTCTATATATGTATGATATAAATATATATGACTGAATTACTTTGCTGTATAGCATAAATTAACACAACAGTATAAATCAACTACACGTCAATAAAACACATTTTTAAAAATTAAACTAAAATCGAAAGCCAACAAGAACTATAAACTTTTGAATACCAGAGGGGAGAAGGAAGGAGAGAGGGACAAGATAGGGGTAGAAGAGTAAAAAGTACAGACTGCTATGTTCAAAAAAAAGGAAAAAAGCTGATTACAGCTGTCATTCCAAATGTATCAGTTTTTATTGGTACACTGTTGGGTTTGCTAATGATAAAGCATACACTACCAGTTTTTTAATATTAAAACATTCTTTGGTAGAAGTTATAAGATTTAAATAACTGTAATTAAAAGAAAATAATAACAAGATCTGTCCTCTTTGACATGGATATTGAGAGAAAAGTAAAGAGCTAATCACATAATTTGAAAGATATTTACCCAAAATACATTTTGCTACAAAGATCTACTTTTAACTTTTTGCTCTTTCCCCTATACTCCTATAACAATTGACATATTAGCTGTTTTCAAAAATAGCTATATTTTACAACTATATTTTTTAGATCTAAATAAGATTCTTAAATTTTCAGCATAGAGAATTCTTACTAATATTTCTGTAGCTTTCTTAGAATTTAGTCTTGCTTCAACTTTGGAATTTGGTATTGATACAGTGGTAAATACATTTTATAACATTTAAAATATTATAAACCAATATTTAAATTATAGAGATTCAAATCACCATCTACTCATAGTATTGCATACAATCTTAGCTATCACTCTCACATTGCTCTGAATACAATTTTCTAATTTTAAATTTTAAAATTTCCTGAGTAACCAGGTACAAGACTATATTTGAAGTATGAAAGTTTACAGAACAGTTTTTGTTTAGTAAAATGAACTTTTCATTGCTACCAGATATTTCATTATTAAAGTTAAGTGGAAAGTTGTTGGCTAGTTTTTAACCTAGGTCTGCAATTTCTTTAACAATTTTTTACAAGAAATGTGTTAAGAGTCAATCTTCAGTTTATAGTTTTCTAAGTTTAAAAATAATATTATTTAAGCATGTGTCAGCATTTCTAAATAAACACTTTAATTTTTCCATAAATTATATTGAGTGCTGTAATTAATCTCATCAAACACCTAGTACATATCTTAAAAACTATATAATCATGCTTTCTTAGCTAAAATAACTTTGCTGAAATTCTTACCGTAGAATGATGCACACAGTTGTCTTGTATAGCTTCTCCACAAGTAAAAATACATAGATTTAAGAACAAGAGTAAGGCTTGGAAAAGATAAATCATATTTTTCTTGGTTGGAGAAATGAAAATTTTCTTCAAATATCAGTGAGCTCTCTGTGGAATGAGCTCTGGTACATTGAGTCTTCAGTCGAAAATTTCTGGAAGGTGTACAACAAAAACAGAAGCCAGTACTTACTGGTTTCCATGCCCTCGTTTGAAACAACACCCTTCATATAAGGAATAAGGTAGCCTCCAGAGATCCCATCATTCTAAGTTATACAAACCCTTTTTTATCACTACATGTCTGCATTGTAAATTCATGCTTTTGGAATATAAGCAATAGCTGGCCAGCTAGCTCACTAAATCAAGCAAGCAACCAAGAATTTATAGAATTATCCAAGTTTTATGAGCCAGGAATTTTTTTCCTTAGGAAAAAAATGCTTTTGATAATGTGTAACTCTTTTACTGTGAACCAGTTTGCATAAAAATAGTAAGAAAATAGAAGTTAAGTTTCTACTTAAATGATGGAGTGGAAGACTAATACATTAAAACTAGTTCTACAAAATACTAAGTAGAAATTTAATCAGTGTGGACACCCAGAGCAAATAATTCAGACTTAAAACATTCTTACAACTGAATGTAGCTGTCAATGATGGTCAGATTAACCACCTCAACCAAACTCCTAGGACTCTAACTGAGTTGTATGTTTTACATCAATAGTGTTAAAACTTCAACAGTTGTGAATATAAGGGCACTGTTGTTAATGAAAATCACTACTCTCTGAAAGTTGATACATCAATGTCTTTGATGAATTTTCAAATTCTCCATGATAGTGGCTCCTTCTTTTCCCTATAGAAACATACCTAAGTCTTCATTACCCTAAAATTAAGACTTTCCTGAGTTTTGTTTCCTATTCAAGGTATTATTACCTCCATTTCCATTCCTAGCCCAAGAACCACAGGGTAGAGATGACAGTTTTTATGGCACTTGCATAGTGAGTGGTATGGTCTAGGCACTAAGATAGTAATTAAGGAAGTAATAGCTTAGATTATTTTCTTACTTTACGTCCTCACTACCCACTACTTAAATGCAAGCACTCTCATCTCTTATTCTACTGAAAATTTCTGAGTTTCTCCCAAGAGACAATGTGGGGTGGTTGAGAGTGCTGGCTCTGGTACTAGAATTCTTGGATGAATCTTGATTCACCACTCCCTTGCTCTGGAAACTTGGACATACTTAACCTAATATCATGACAGCTCACTTTCTTTGTAGTGTGGATTCAATTATTTAATGTTTGTAAGCACTAGGCACAGTGCAAGAGAAATGACAAGTATTCAAGTGTTAGGTGGTATCACTGTTACTTTTATAATCATTATTTTTGAGTATTAATCTTTAATCTTAAATTTCTAGTTGAAGTCTTATAAAATTGAAAAGAAGATGGCAGAACTTTAGTAATTTTAAACCAGCCAGATGTTAAAATACTTTGTTCTTTCACAGCTTGCCCACAGACAAATTCAGGAAATTCTTACTTGAGCAAGAAAATACTTCAGCAGAAAAAGTAATAGCCTCAGCAAGAAAACACTTCAGTAGAAGAAAAAAATAACCTCAGCCAAGAAGAAACTGAAAGCTCAAGAAATTGTCCATCACACGCTGCCTCACATAATTCACAAGGTTATGACAGTATCCAAGTTAGATTACTATGTGAACATGTTTTATAAACATAAAGTGGTTACTATATTTTCTTTTGTAAATAGAACATCATTAACAATTTCTGAAACCATGTTAATGAAGTCACGTATCTAATAGGCACCTCATACTTAACATACTTGAAACCTAAATCTTATTCCTTCTCCCACACTCAACCTACTTTAGTAATTGGCAATATTCTTTATGTAGTTGTTTCCAGTCCCATATCGGAGAGTCACATTGACTCTTCTTTTAAAAAAATTCCACTCACTTGCCACAACCATGCATCAACACATCTTAAAGACTCAGGTTAAAATTTTGAAAACTTCTCACTACCTCTTTGACTACCATCCTCGTCCAAGCCTCCATAATCTCTCATCCAACCTACCATAACAACATCCAATCTGGTCTCATTGTTTCTAGTGTTATCAACTATAGACTAGTTTCCCCACAGCCACTGCTGCTGCTGCTGCTGCTAAGTCGCTGCAGTTGTGTCCGACTCTGTGCGACCCCATAGACAGTAGCCCACCAGGCTCCCCCGTCCCTGGGATTCTCCAGGCAAGAATACTGGAGTGGGTTGCCATTTCCTTCTCCAGTGTATGAAAGGGAAAAGTGAAAGTGAAGTCGCTCAGTTGTGTCCGACTCTTAGCGACCCCATGGACTGCAGCCTACTAGGCTCCTCCGTCCATGGAATTTTCCAGGCAAGAGTACTGGAGTGGGGTGCCATTGACTTCTCCTCCACAGCCACTAGAGTGATCCTTTTGAAAGATTAAATTAGGTCTTAAACTCTCCTACTCAAAATTCTCCAATGGCTTTCCCTCCATTGGAAGTTGGATTTTATATTAATTTCTCAGGTACTACGTAAGGAAGTACATAAGATGTCCTTCACATTGGAAGGACATCCCCCGTACACTGCTTTAATTTCATGTCCTAGCACACTTCCCCTACCTCACTCTGTTCTGGATACAGTGGTCTTCTCGTTGTTCCTTGAATACATCAACTAAAATTCTGCCCTCCGAGCCTTTTGTACATAAAGACCCCACTGCTTCTGAACAACATCCTTCATCCAGATATTTGAGTGGCAACCTTCTTTCTTCATTCAGACCTCTTCCCAAACTTCCCATTTTTGGAGGCTTTCCCTGAGCACCTTATCTAAAATAGAACTGACTTCAGTTCTCTATCCCTCTACACTACTCCATTCTTCCTCAGAGTACTTTTCACTACCTAATATATTCTAGTAAGAAAGAAAAACAAATGCAAGCTTAAAGAGCACAAGAACTTTGAAGCTTTGCTCACTGCTGTATCCCACCACTAGAGAGTTCTTGGCACATAGTAAGTAGTCAATATTTATCTCCTTAATAAAAGAATGAATTACTTCATGGTTTTTGACGTGAAAAAGTAATCATTGTATTTAATTCACTTAACTCTTTTAACAAAATATAGAGATTTTTTAGTTCAGTTCAGTTCAGTCGCTCAGTCGTGTCAGACTCTTTGCGACCTCATGGACCGGAGCATGCCAGGCCTCCCTGTCCATCACCAACTCTGGGAGTTTACTCAAATTCATGTCCATTGGGTCAGCGATCACATCCAACCATCTCATCCTCTGTCATTCCCTTCTCCTCTCGCCTTCAATCTTTCCCAGCATCAGGGTCCCTTTTCCAATGAGTCAGCTCTTCGCATCAGGTGGCCAAAGTATCGGAGTTTCAGCTTCAACATCAGTCCTTCCAATGAACATTTAGGACTGATTTCCTTTAGGGTGGACTGGTTGGCTCTCCTTGCAGTCCAAGGGACTCTCAAGAGTCTTCTCCAACACCACAGTTCAAAAGCATCAATTCTTTGGTGCTCAGCTTTCTTTATAGTCCAACTCTCACATCCATACATAACTACTGGAAAAACCATAGCACTGACTAGATGGACCTTCGTTGGCAAAGTAATGTCTCTGCTTTTCAATATGCTGTCTAGGTTGGTCATAGCTTTTCTTCCAAGGAGCAAGCATCTTTTTATTTCATGGCTGCAATCACCATCCACAGTGATTTTGGAGCCCCCCAAAATAAAGTCAGCCACTGTTGCCACTGTTTCCCCATCTACTTGCCATGAAGTGATGGGACCAGATGCCATGATCTTAGTTTTCTGAATGTTGAGCTTTAAGCCAACTTTTTCACTCTCCTCGTTCACTTTCATCAAGAGGCTCTTTAGTTCTTCTTCACTTTCTGCCATAAGGGTGGTGTCATCTGCATATCTGAGGTTATTGATATTTCTCTCAGCAATCTTGATTCCAGCTTGTGTTTCCTCCAGCCCAGCGTTTCTCATGATGTACTCTGCATATAAGTTAAATAAGCAGGATGACAATATACAGCCTTGACGTACTCTTTTTCCTATTTGGAACCAATCTGTTGTTCCATGTCCAGTTTTGCATACAGATTTCTCAAGAGGCAGGTCAGGTGGTCTGGTATTCCCATCTCTTTCAGAATTTTCCACAGTTTATTGTGATCCACACAGTCAAAGGCTTTGGCAAAGTCAATAAAGCAGAAGTAGATGTTTTTCTGGAACTCTCTTGCTTTTTCTATGATCCAGCAGATATTAGAGATTTTTAGAGCAATACTATTTGTTATTGCTAAATCATACTTATCTTTCCTGCCAAAAGATAAAGCTTATAAATGCTTAAAATTATCTATTATCCAAATATTTAAACTTAAAGGTTTTTCTAGAATCTATGCAACTTAATAAAGGACTGTGCAACTTAAAAGGTGAAAAGCCTGCTTAACATTTTGAAGAAGGAAATAATTTAAAGATCAAAAAATTCTGTGATTTTTTAAAAAATTGGTAACATTGTGTTCAAATTTTCTTTCCTTCTTGAGTATCATTGTAAAGCAACATTTGAATGAAGAATGATTATATGGGCAAGGATTTGTAGGCAACTAAGAAACCAAATTATACTTCTTAATGCTAATACACCATGTGACAAAGCAATAAGGTGCCTAGAAGTGATGAGATACAAAACTAATAATATAGCAAAAACTAGACTTTCAGGAAGGCTAACCATGCACAAAAGTCCATCTAGTCAAGGCTATGGTTTTTCCAGTGGTCATGTATGGATGTGAGAGTTGGACGGTGAAGAAAGCTGAGCACCGAAGAATTGATGCTTTTGAACTGTGGTGTTGGAGAAGACTCTTGAGAGTCCCTTGGACTGCAAGGAGATCCAATCAATCCATCCTAAAAGAGATCAATCCTGGGTGTTCATTGGAAGGTCTGATGTTGAAGCTGAAACTCCAATACTTTGGCCACCTCATGCGAAGGGTTGACTCATTGGAAAAGACCCTGATGCTGGGTAGGATTGGGGGCAGGAGGAGAAGGGGACGACAGAGGATGAGATGGTTGGATGGCATCACCGACTCGATGGACATGGGTCTGGGTAGACTTCGGGAGTTGGTGATGGACAGAGAGGCCTGGCGTGCTGCAATTCATGGGGTCGCAGAGAGTCAGACACAATTGAGCGACTGAACTGAACCATGCCCAAATACTTCAAACAGCAAGCACTCACTTTTCTTTGCATTTTACTGACCTACATTGCTTGCCTGCTAAGTCGCTCCAGTCGTGTCTGACTCTTTGCTACCCTATGGGCTGTAGCCCACCAGGCTCCTCTGTCCATGAGACTTCCCAGGCAAGAATACTGGTGTGAGTTGCATGCCCTCCTCCAGGGGATCTTCCCGACCCAGGGATTGAACCCCCATCTCCTGATGCTCCTGCATTCCAGGTGGATTCTTTACCACTGAGCCACCAGGGGAGACTACCCTACATTGCTTACCCTCTCTCAAATTGGCTCTAGAGAAACATCATGATGATATCGTGATGATAGCCAGTGGGAAGAGAATCAATGTAAATTCCTGTGACTAAGTCAGTTAAAAATTTGCAAAGATAGCTAATCCTCCTAGTGTACACAGTTAGCCTTTCTTTGCCAAGATTACATATTGTACCCTCTTGGCATGGTCCTGAAGGGGGCTTATGTGCTTTGTGTTTTAAGTCAAAATTCGATTTGTTGTGGCACTTTTAATCAAAACACATTCCAGTTTGAATCATTGCATCCAACTTTGCAAAAACTCTGTTTTAAATAGCTTCAACTGGAAAAGTTTATTATTTTGAACTCTAAAAATGAACAAATTGATTCACAAAGGCATAGGCATTTGAATGGTGTTTCATTTGGTTTGTACTTTCTGCTTCAATATGGGAGGTTTTTACACACACACATACACACACACACACACAACGCCGAAATATACTCAGAACTCACAAGTGTTTTTGCAATGAACTCCAACAAAAAGTTTCAGCCTTTTTTCAAATTTTTTACTTGCAAAACTTCTGAACTGATGGCTCAAAAATCCATTCAATTTTCCATACCTCCTGAAACAGTTTCAATATGATGATCTCTTTTGGCATGTCTTCCCAGGAGATTACTAAATTAAATCTGCACTACTTTCCTGGCCGCCGATGCTTTGATGGTCTATTTCCAGAATCTGGCAACAAGGCTGGCACCATTAAAAGCCTTTGAAATTTAGACCTTATAAGTAGGGAAATGGCAAGGAAGATGACTTGCAGACGGAATGGCAGAAGCTTCGGGGAGGGAGTGATGGAATGCAGAGAAAGGAAATTTCCACTCCACAAAGCTTTTTAAAAGAGATGGTGGTTGGGGACAGTGATGCTCCAGAAAGACATAACTTCAACCACACCACAGCACTCGGTAGTTAAACAACAAATCCTACCCTGAATTACCCCCGAGGAAATTATTTCAGCGTCCCCAAGGTGGCTTTTGCCAGTATCTGGGGATTTTCGCATCTCATTGTCTTTCATCACTCTTAGTACCTCCACGAAAACCGCCTCATAAAAGCGAGGTGGAACGGAGTCGGGTTCCGAGGCACAAGTTAGCACGCCCTCCTGAGAGGACGCGGGTCCCCGAGGTTGCAAGCTTCCTGGCCGCCGCCCGCAGGCAATTCCGGGGGGCGGGAGGCGGGACACCAGGGGAGGGGTCCGCGCCTCCTATTGGCTGCCTCCAGGGCCCCGCCCCCACACCCTGGTCGCCGTCGCGAAGGACGCGGCGTCGGTTGCTTGTCAACATGGCGGCGGCTTCGCCACCTCTGCCGTTTCCAGGCAAGGTCGCCGCTGCGGCAGCTGCCGTCGACACCACAGCCGAGAGCGCCGCTGTGCGGGAACCGGAGCTGCGGCGGCCAACTTTCCCGCCGCAGTGACGTGAGGCTTGAGAGACGGAGTGCTGGGAGGGCCGGAGGAGGCAGCGGGAGCTGCCATGAGGGAGGCTCTGGGGGCTAGCCGGGAGGCGGCGCTGAGGTGAAGGATGCTGACCAGGAGGCCTGGAGCCCGGAGCGCTGTCGCGGAACTGGGCACTGAATCCTCGGACACCCACGTCAAAGCCCCCCTCAGCCCTCGCTTGAGCGGCGGGCGTCACCGACCTGGCGCCTACCTGTATCCTTCCAGCCTTGGTTGCCTGGGTGGCGGTGTTGGAAGTGGGGAGCCCCATCTTTTTTCGGTTCTGTTCCCATTATCACCGATGCGAGATGAGAAAAACCAGCCAGTCATCTTAATGCAAGTATTTGCTTCAGCAACTGTCGCTGCTCCCCTTAAACCTAAAATACCGTCTTCTCCTATTCTAGGACCACTTTCCGGGCCACCTTGTTATCTCACCCGTTTTCAGCTTTGCGGTAATTTATTTTAATGAGTTTTCAAATAGGTAAACGTGTTCTGTGGGGATTGTTTTCTTGTAGAGTTAGGCCATTATGTTCTTTACTTCATATTATCCATCTCCTGATAATTCATGCTGCTTGGAGAAAAGAATGCCGCAAGTGAATAAAATGTTGTGGTCCCCTGAAATAGTCCGTCTTAACAGTTAACCTAACGCTTCACTTATTTTACAGAGCTGCTAAAGCCTAACATAGTTGGTTAATTTGTTTTGTTTTCCATCCTCTGCCCAGTCTGTTGTCAGAGAGACAACAGACAGAAAATGAGAAGCAAAGGACCTGGAGCCTTCCACACTGGCTTATCACTAACTTGTCCCTAAGAATTGGTGTAGCCCACTTTTGACATTATTATTGGTTGCATTGTAGAAAATTGAAAGTGTTAAAGAGTTCTGTTTTCAGAATATGTAAACCATGTTTATTCCTTCAGAGAATGTTATGATAATTAGAGTGTAACCTTTGTATTCTCAGAGGACTTGGTTGGTAGTGATGATGCTGTGTAATCATCTTCATTCTTGTCAGAGTCTCTGCTTTTCAAATTAACCCCCACTTTCTTATTGTCTTCCCGGTTCTGGGAGTTGCACTTTTAAAAGCAAGTCAACAAGCAATTTTCATTTAGTGTCTTCTCTTTTGGCTAGGTGCCTGGAATACAACTCTAGTGAGGAAGACAGGTACATATAAAGCTTAAATAATGGTAAATATCCCTCTTCTGATCATGCTTCCTCAAGCTTTTATCCCATCTTTTCTTCCTTTAGTTGACTTTTCAGAATGCTAACCTGCAATGGCAGCTTCTAATTCTTTTCATCTATTCATTATTAACTCCATTCACTTTGGCGTTTGGCCTTGCTGCTCCTCAAAACTGTCCTGACTCAAGGTATAATCTGAAATAAACCAGATTGCTTTCTGTATGGATTTGATTCTGTCCCCTTGACATTGTGTTTACTTGAACCCTGAACTCCTATTACACTGACCCAGATTTATCTGTAAATCAGAAAATAGGGAAGCACTGTAAGTGGCTCATTGACAAGGTGTATCTTTCCATCATTTTCATTAGTGAAATGATCATAGACTTAATATTTAAAAATTTTTAAGATATGAATTTGATACAACAAAGGAAAAAGTTGTAAAATAAATTTGGCAGTACTTCATATGAACAAAACCAAATAGATATAATTCCAGAATTATAATGTCGGTTTCCTATAAAGAAATGTATTACTAAAAATATACTTAAATACTAAATATATAGTTAAAGTTAAGAAAATTGTAAATGATCATTTCAATAGATACCCTGAGGCTTTGCTAAAATCCAACAACTTTCGCTAGTATGTGTGTATATATATATATATAAGTACATATATGCCTCTATATGTATTATATATAATTACATTTTTTCCTAGTTTATATATATATATTTGCTAGTAAATAAAGAATATCATTGTTACTAGTTGGAGAAACACTTAAGCACTTGTGTCATTTTGTATGTTCTCAGTGTCTGTAATGTTTCATATTGGATACCTGGTACAGAGTAGATCTACAGATTTATTAAATTAATAACTAAATTTTAAAAAATGAACTGTAGACTTAAAATAAGAAGTGGCTTGGTAAAATTTCTACATGTGACTTCTAAATATGAATTCAGTACTCAGAGGCTATATTTCTCTCACTCAGGTCAGAATTTCCTAACTCTAAAGGCTATAGAAGAACAAAACTTCATGAAGTTCATCTAATTAAAATTAGATGAAATTCTATAATTTCAATTTCTTAAAACAATCCAAATAGAAGTAGAATAAAATTTGTTTTAAAAAAAAAGAAGTGAAGGTCTCGCATGTCCCCTTCACGCTATGCCTGTTTTTTCTCACAAGTATCCCCAGTCTTTTCCCCTTCCATTTTATCCTAGCATCCACCTTGCCTCTCTTTCTTTATTCCTTACCCAGTTTCACCCTGTTTTTAATTATCTACACATATTCTCTCAATAACATCCTTGTTTCTTTGCACTCCTGTTCTTCTTTCTCAACCATCCAGTAACTACTACAACCCTATATTTCTACTCCTTCACTCAATAATAAAAAATCTGTCAGAGAAAAGTCACAAAACTGCAGTGGTTTGATTGTTCTCAGCTTCACCAGAACAAGAACAGAATTCTGCCTTGTTCCTTTTAAATTAGTTTCTATGCCAGATCTTGATCACCTCCCCTCACTCTTAGTAGCCTGTCTTACTATTTCATAAGAGAATGGATGCATAAACTCCCTCAGGTCCCTCACAACAAACAACACAAACCATCCTACTCCCATCACCAACCTCAGTCCCCTGCTGCTGCTGCTGAGTCGCTTCAGGCGTGCCCGACTCTGTGCGACCCCGTAGACGGCAGCCCACCAGGCTCCCCCGTCCCTGGGATTCTCCTACCCTGTCTTTTTCCAGGCTCACTGATGGGATATCACTTTTACTGTAGAAGGTGAATCCATTCACTTATGCCCTGTTTTCATCACCTGTCTTCTCAGTAACCCTGGATTGTAAATTATGCTAACTCTCTATTACAATTTACTTTCAGCTTTTCTCTGATAGCCTTCTTTCCCTACAGCCTATAAACACCCTCTGGTCTTGACTATCCTTACAATAAAACCTTTTGATCACAAAAACTCTCATAACTTTGTTTTAATATCTCCTGTCTCCTTATTCAAACTCCTAAAAAAAAAGAGTAGTCTAAATTCCCTGTCTCTACCTTGAGTTACACTTTTTACTTCATTCCAAAATATACTTGAACTGATTAAAAAAAAAAAAGGCATGGACTGTAGTCCCATCAGGCTTCTCAGTCCATGAAATTCTCCAGGCAAGAATACTGGAATGGGTTGCCATGCCCTTCTCCAGGGAATCTTCCCTACCCAGGAATCAAACCCAGGTCTCCTGCATTGCAGGAAGATTCTTTACCGTCTGAGCCATGAGGTGGCTCATAAAAAATAAATAAAAATTTGTAAAGGACAATGGACAGAAAATAGATTTTCACATTTTTTCATAACTTGAAGGTATAGTAACTTTACCTTTTGAAAAGCAAGATATTTCAAAGGTAACTCGTTAATCTAAACTTTAGTGTAAGGGGAAATTGTATAATTAAATAAAATGAATTATCCAGAGAAAATACTTTAGTAACTATGATAGAAGGTTAATATTTACACTATCTCTATTGAATTTACTGAAATTGATTTTTTTAAATGAAGTTTTCAATAGATAAATGGCCAGTGACTCTGAACTAACAATTCACCAAAGAGGAAAATAAAAATTAGTGTAAAATAAGACAATTATTCTGTTTTGCTAATGCATACATACTAAAACATGACTTTTCACATGATCTTTCTTTTTTTAAAATACTGCCTTATACT
The DNA here is from genome assembly GCF_054371585.1 of Giraffa tippelskirchi. NCBI lineage: Eukaryota > Metazoa > Chordata > Mammalia > Artiodactyla > Giraffidae > Giraffa > Giraffa tippelskirchi. Next base: position 84,418,061 of record NC_137285.1, on the reverse strand, counting down.
CATGAGGTTATAACTCATATTCATATATTTCTAATGACATGTAAATTTATATAACCCTTTTGGAAATCAATTTGTGAGACACTGAAAGCTATAAAAATATATATACCTTTTGTCTTAGTTTATCTGCTGAGAATTTTCTCCAAGGAAATCATTCAGCAAGCTTTTATTAAGCAATTGCCATATTCTAAGCACCATGCCAGGCATATTATAGAAATGTAGAGGAGACACACATGATGTACCCATGAGAGTGTCATATCGTCCAGTGAGAGTTAGAAAAAGCCTCACAGGGTAGGAATTGTTTGAGGTGTCCCTGAAAGGATGGGTAGAGTTAGCCAGCATGTACCAAAATATAATGGCATACTACATCATGGCGTGTTCTATTAATAAGTATCTTAGTGTGATAGTGTGACTGGGCTAGGAGTCCATATAGGGAAGTGTTAAAAAATGAAGCTGAAAAAAAAGACCAGATTATAGAATGCCTTATATTCCAAGAAATTTATAATGTTATCATGAAGGTAACAGGGAGATTGTGGAGAACAGCAAAGAAGGAGAGACCTAGTGAGATTTGTGTTTAGCTGGTTTTGTGGACGTTCAAATGGAGGATGACAAGTTTAGGAGTAATGTGATGAGTTGGAAAACTACTGAAGCGGTCTGGGCAAGGGATTTAGAGCATCTGAATCAAGGCTGTAGAAGAAGGCACAGAGAAGAAAAAGAATCAGGATAGCTCTAATAATTTGACAAGAATACTGGTTATATGATTCATAGTTATTAGTGGTGGGACAATATTTGAAACAACCTAAATGAGCTACAATTAGAAAAAGACTATATTGGGAGAGGATGAGGTGGGGTATATTAGGCTATGCTTTTAAGTTACAGTCATTATGTATTACTTACCCAGTACTACAACCTATAATTTTCTTGAGTTTGTTGTTGGTTGGGTTTTTTTTTTATAAGTAACCTTTCTTTGAACAAGTATTTAACTGTGGTTCTTATGGAAGTATCTTTACAGTACAGCTTGTATGAAAAATAAAAGTTTAACCAGCCATTTAATATTTTTTAAATTTGAATACCATACTTTGAAGAGATGCAGAGGCAAAGCATTTTTTATAACTCAGCAGGCAGTATTATATATATATATTATCCATATGTATATATGTAGAGAGAGATTTAATTAAGTCTAACAATATATAGTTGTCAGAACATTATTAAAAACATTACATTGGTGATTTTCTTAATGTTCTTGTGGTGGGACCACAAGCATGTTAAAACACTGAACACAATTATTTCCACGTGCATCATACTCCTTCATATTTCTCACCTGAACTGAAGCAACTTCTCCCTTTCCTCCCACCCAACAGTGTTCCTCTTGGGTACCCTGAAAGGAAGTTGCACTTTCCTCCACTGCGATCTTGTGACTTAGTAGTTCAGTTCAGTTCAGTTCGGTCGCTCAGTCGTGTCCTACTCCCTGAGACCCCATGAACTGCAGCACACCAGGCCTCTCTGTCCATCACCAGCTCCCGGAGTCCACCCAAACCCATGTCCATCGAGTCAGTGATGCCATCCAACCATCTCATCCTCTGTTGTCCCCTTCTCCTCCTGCCCCCAATCCTACCCAGCATTAGGGTCTTTTCCAATGAGTCAACTCTTTGCATGAGGTGGCCAAAGTATTGGAGTTTCAGCTTCAACATCAGTCCTTCCAATGAACACCTAGGACTGATCTCCTTTAGGATGGACTGGTTGGATCTCCTTGCAGTCCAAGGGACTCTCAAGACTTAGTAGTTAGCATCTTGTTTAAGTCTGACTCCTAATAAATGACTCTATTGGAAGAACAAGCTAAATCTTTAGCTTTTTCCATGCTAACAAAGAACCAGATTCTGTCCTTTTTTTTTGTTTCAATTTTATAAATCCTTCAAAAGAAACATTAAGTAAAAATATCATGTGTGCATATTTGTTTATGGTGAGGTGCAAAATTTTATAGCAAAGTAATTATGGCCAAAGGCATAAAAATAGATAAATAGCAACATAATTGAAAGCTCCCATTAGCAAAGTTTCAAATGACTAAAACATTCAAATAAATGTGATTGTTTTGAAATATATAGTATTGAATAGTTTTTTTTACTATGTTGATGCTGAAACACTGTAGGATCCTAAAATTAAGACATTTTGAACTAACAGTTATGTAATGCATAATTTATTATTTAATATATTGTTTTACCACTAATATTTATATCTTATGAAAATTTTGATTAAATAGACCTCTTAAAGAGAATTTCAAATCTTTATTTGGGGGGGCTGATTTGAACACAGTTTTTTCTAAAAAGACAACTAGACATGCCCGCAATATATAACTTCAATACATTCTTGTATACATCTACATCTAATGATGAGGTACTAGAAATGGTAGTTCAATGACTACTTCTTAAAACTTCAAAATCATTAAAAACAGAAAAATACTATGGTAAACTTAATAAAGGCATTCAGTAATGCCAGTTGAAATGTAGCTAATTAAATAGAGACATCAGTTAACCATAGCAACTTATTTAAAGAAGTAAATTTCAAATGAATGGATGATTTAGATAACTAAAATATTCTTTATCTGGCAGACTTCTGGTAAACATTGCTATGTATGGTTTTCCTGATGGTTTGTTTTATAACTTATGGGTAAATCACCAATTTTCCCAGTTATATTGCTACCTGATTTTTACTATTTGAATATGACTTTCATAATGTGAATTAAAGTATCGACTGAAACATTTAACCCATCTACTTTCTATTAGTGAAATGTAACCTTCTTTCATTTTTCTATATACATTCCTAAGATGTGCGTGTGTGTTAAGTCACTTCAGTTGTGTCTGACTCTGTGCAGGCCTATGGACTGCAACCTGCCAGGCTCTGTCCGTGGGATTCTCCAGGCAAGAATGCTGGAGTGGGTTGCCATTTCCTTCTCCAGGGGATCTTCCCGACCCAGGGGTCAAACCCAGGTCTCTTACATCTACCTGTACTGGCAGGCAGATTCTTTACCACTAGCACCACATGGGAAGCCCAACATTCCTAAGATAGTAACTTGTTAATAAGTACTCAAATATCTGTATAATGAAAAAAGAGAAGATAGACATTCTCCTTATCTGGGCTCATGATGTATAAAAGTAATTAGTTTTTCCTCAAAGAAAATGAGATGTACCTTCAGTTCTAATATCAAGTCAAGAAAAAATAAAACATCTGCCAGTCATACACTAACACTAATGTGTACACATACTAATTATTCCACAAAAAATCATTACATCACTAGTGTGAGGCTGTAATTATATTTATCAGATAGCACTGACACTCATCCATTAAAGATGTAAACCACTGTCCTTAACTTTATGCTGTCATTAGAGATATGAAAATTCATTTTGAGAAAAATTTAGAAGAAGAGCGCCAAATATTACTGCAGCAACAAAAAATATGTCGAAATCGAGCACGTAAATATTTTGTGGAGTCAAACCGGAGAAAAAAGTAAGTAATTGTATTTTATTCAAAAGCATAGAAACTCAGTCTCTATAAATTAATAATTTCTCTACTTTGTAGCATTTTATGAACCTAAGTCATGACAGTGATTTCTCTATAAAATTGATCAAGATTTTTGTGGCTTTTGAATTTTATTGCTTTTCTACCACAGCTCAGAATGATGTGTATCATCTAGTTTACTAACTGTGACTAAGGCAGTCTTTTCTTGTCATAGAACTTATTAGTGTCATATCCATGTCTTAAAATGACTATAAAATATATTCTTCATTTTTTTGTGTCACTTTATGATAAAAGGTGACTAATTAGCATTTATTCTCCATAGAATATATTTTATTTTAATTATTATTCACTTATATATAATTTTTATATATGTACTGCCCTCATTCATCCAACCAGAAAAATAGGGGAAATATGAATAATGGTGGAAATATTATAAAAAGAATTTTGTAAATGATTGCTATTTTAGAAAAAGAGCTTTCTAGTATAAACTGGAAACTAAATAAAGTAAAAATGCAAACGAGCCTATCCCTGCTTGGCATTTCTCAGAATTCATCTGAATTACTTGATTTTTTTTTTATGCAGAGTGGTTATGCCATTTTTATTGTTGTTTCTTTCTACCTTGTTTATATTTCTACAATAGCTGAATAGCAGAAAATCCCTAGAGTTTATTAACTACATCATTGGGCATATGTTGCAAATCTCATTTGGGGAATACAAAATTGTTTACCTGTAATTTTTTTCTGGCGCTGTACTTCTCTTTAGAGTAACTCTATACTGCCTGGTGTGGTTGATAATATTTAATGAAGCTTCATTTTGTTTCTGTTTTTTATTTGCGTATTTCTGTTTTTCTCCCACCTTTCAGCTCCTGAAGCTTATAAAAGGCACTGATAGGTGTACAGTAAAGATGACTAATTTTATGTTGAAAGGGTCATTGGCTTTGGAGTCAGAGATCTAGGTTAAAATCGTGTCTCCATCAGTTAGAGCAAGTTATTTAAGCTCTTTGAGCTTTAGTTTCTCATTTATGATTGGAATTAATACTATACGTTTCAAGGAATGTTATGTAGAGTAAAAAAGTTTAATATTGGAAATAGTTGAGAACACATATACAAAATATTTATGTGTCATGTAGTGCTTCAACATTAAAGCTTATTTTATTGATTAACAAATTAATATCTATCAGTTATACATTTTTTAATAGTCTTGCTGTGTGAAATGGCAGGCTTTATATACGGAATTTGATTCATAAAGTTCCAACCTATCTTGTCTCATCAAATACCATAAGAGTTCTGATGTAGAAAATATAGAAGAAAACTTTTGGTTTAAAATTCTAAGAGGCAGTACATTTTCCAATATAATTTCATTATGTTTTCCTTTTCTGTTGCCCTGAAGAGGGGTAAAGAAAACCTTTTTTTATATAAAGCCACATAAAAGTGTTTTTTAAAACACTAATCATTTATTTCTATATTAACCCTTTATAAAGGGAACGAAATTCTACGTACACTTCTGAACTTCAGAATATATCTATCATTGTGACTTTTTTGGCCTTGCCATTATCTATCCATTTATGCTTTACATCATCTGAGTTTATGCTGTCTATTCATATTATGGTCATAGAGTTTAGAAAAACTTTTTCCTACAGGTAGAGATAGTCTCCTAACAGTAGTTTTTTTTTCTACAAAAAGAGACAGATATGTACTTTACATTGTCAGTACTATTTCCCCAGTAGTACTCAAAAGAGACTCAGAGCACCAAGTGCTCTTTGTTTACTTATATTAATTGCCTAAAATCACATGCATTTTATTTTCTAGTTACCATTTTTTGCGTTTCTGTTGCCAGTATTTTTCTTGTATGTGTTTATCACATTAAGTTTTCCATTCTATCACTCAGTATTCATACAGTGAAGTCCCCTTTGTTTCTCTCCAAGACCTTCCTCCACCATTAGTTACTGCTGTAATAGATACCCATTACCTTTTAGACCTAATCACAGTAGGCATCCTGAGACTTCCCTTAATTGCTCTTAGCAATTAGAGCCACAATTTCTTGTCTTCCATAGCATCCCTTTTTTTGTTTTGTTTTATAATATTATGTTCGTGGGAACACATCCTCAGATAACTTTCTAGTTAGGCTGCTTTGTGGACCAAGTAATTTTAATATATACACATACTTAAAGAATATTAACTTATTTCCTACATTGTTTTTAATTTTCAACTTAGAACTATCTTTTGATAAATTAGTGAAGAGGCATTTATTCACCAACAAGCATAGCTAATTGAGTACCAATTATTAAATACTGTATTAGGAGAAAAAATAATTTTGGTTAATCTGTTTTATCATTATATGTTAGAAATGTCAATAATGTGGCTTCATGAGGAAACTAAATAGAAATAAATTTTAAGAAATAAAGAACTCAAAAGAAACATTCAGATAGTTTTAAAACAATATAATGTAAGCATGTAGTCTTAAAAGTTCAGATGATGGACAAAACTATGTAACTACATAACCAACTGGCATAATAAAAAAGAAAAGGATTGAATGGGGAAAACTGCCCAAATAAAGAGAAGAGGAAACACTAGCAAGTGATGAGGGTCAGGCACTTTGGAAGAATCTCTAAAACCTGTAATAAAAAAGATTCCTTAAATATCCTATAGGCAGAAAAAAAAATTACCTAGAGAATCACAGGATGAATCATTTGGTGAACATGAAGTATGAGGTAGCTACATTATCTGTTTGTGAGAATGGTGAAGTATGGAGTTCCCCACGAAGCAGGAAAACTGTACCTTAGAATAAATAAGGACTTCTACTTTAAGCAATTTAAGTCATATTAATTAAACCTACGTATATAGATGTATGGAATAAGCTAAAAAATATAAACAGATTCAAACAAATCCAGTTCTCAGTAGATTTAAATATCCCTGGATATATTATCCATGCATGCGTGCTCAGTGGCTTCAGTCATGTCCGACTCTTTGGGACCCTATGGACTGTAGCCTGCCAGGCTCCTTCCTCTGTCCATGGGATTCTCCAGGCAAGAACACTGGAGTGGGTTGCCTTGCCCTCTTCCAGGGGATCTTCCTGACCCAGGGATCAGACCCAGGTCTCCCGCATTGCAGGCGGGTTCTTTCCCACTGAGCCACCAGTGAAGCCCATATTATCCATAATATATTCATAATATATTAAAGATAAATGAAAGGAATTCAGGATATTTAGAAGTTATTTTCAGCTATTTAAAATGTTATAAAGGATAGCATTTATTCATTCAACTAACATTTGAAAGTGTAGTGAAAGTGTTAGTCTCTCAGTCTGAGTTGTGTCCTACTCTTTGTGACCCCATGGACCATAGCCCCCCAGGCTCCTCGGTGCATGGAATTCTCCAGGCAAGAATACTGGAGTGGGTTGCCATTTCCTTCTCCAGGGCATCTTCCCAACCCAGAGATCAAACGTGGGTCTCCCACAGTGAAGGCAGGGTCTGTACCATCTGAGCCACCTTTCGTATACCAGAGGATAAAAAATAAAATGCACGATTCTTGCTCTCTATTTACTAATAGTGAAGTGGTAAAAATAAAGGATGGTAGTGCTGTACAGTAAATACTATAATTGAGTCACCAACAAGGTGCTGTGGAAGTACATCTCATATAGTACATGACAAAGAATTCCTGGAAGGGTAAATTCTTACTAGATAACCAGGAGTTAGACAGCTCACTTGAGGAGCAAAGGAGAACAATATGTGAAAAAACTTAACTGTTATGAAATAAAAAACATAAAAAAGTTTTAAGTGATTTAGGCACTGGAAAATGTGGAAGGGTATCAGGAGAGGAAGCTATAGAGTTGACAGGAGACATTACTAAAATAACTTTTGTGCCAGGCTAAAGAAATTAAACTCTATCCTGAGATGCTGTTAAAAGAGTAAAAGAGAGATGGATGATCATGTTCATATTTTATCTCATTATAACAAAGGGTAGAGAATGAATTGAAAGCATAGGCTGGAGGCAAAGAAGAGGGGTAGAAAGCTGTTATGGGAATCTAAGCAAGAGAAGATATGAAGGTAGCATATGAGGGCAGAATCGGGATTGAGTAGGAGGGTCAGTGGGAGTCAAGGGTCAGTTATAGGTGGTGCATGAAGAGCATTGTCAGAAGTGGAATATTCATCAATTATGCAAACCTTATTTTGACATTTTTAATACAGATCTAAATTACAATGCATATTTCTGTCATCTTTTATACAGATTATGATAAATGTGTTTGATCATTTCTTCATTGCTTAGAATCATTATTATGGGCATCAAATATTTTACTCTGTTATATTACTGTGTTGCCCTTGAGCTATTGAGTTTTATTTAGTTTACAGTACTAGCCTCTACTGGTTAGCATGGTGAATTCTTCTGTTAAAAGATTTTTTCCCTACTGCTTAGCTGTAATTTCTTTTTTAAAGTTAAACTTTAACTTTGTTGTTGTTATTGTTTAGTCGCTAAGTCATTTCTGACTCTTTGTGACCCCGTAGACTGTAGCCCACCAGGCTCCTCTATCCTTGGGATTTCCCAGGCAAGAATACTGGAGTGGGTTGCCAGTCCCTCCTCCAGGGGATCTTCCGCACCCAGGGATCAAACCCAGGTCTCCTGCGTTGTCAGGCAGATTCTTTACCACTGAGCCTCCATTTTGAGGTAATTGTAGATTCACTTGCAATTGTAAAAAATAATACAGAGAGATCCCATGCATGCATGCTGACTTGCTTCAGTCATTTCTGACTCTTTGCGACCTTTTGGACTGTAGCCTGCCAGGCTCTTCTTGTCCATAGGATTCTCCAGGCAAGAATATTGAAGAGCCTGCCAGGCTCTTCCTGTCCATAGGATTCTCCAGGCAAGAATATTGGAAGATCCCTCTTCCAGGGGATCTTCCCGACCCAGAGATGAACCTGCATCCCTTGCAGCTCCTGCCTTGCAGGTGTATTCTTGACCGGTGAGCCACTGGGGAAGCCCAAGATCGCATAATACTCTCTACTCAGTTTCCCCTGGTGGTAACATCTAGAAAACTGTAGTGCGATCTCACAACCAGGATAATGACATTTATATAGTCAAGACACAGAACATTTCTGTTATTTCACATTGCCTTTTATACCCACACCCACTTCCCTCCCACACCCGTCCCCTGGAAATCACTAATCTGTTCTCATTTCTATGTATTTTTTTCATTTCTAGAGTATTATATAAATACTATCATATATATGTATAGTGTATATATTATATATATATATGATGATTTATGTATGATTCAGGATTCGCTTTTTTCACTCAACCCATTCCTCTGGGATTCATCCAGGTTGCTGGATGAATAGTTTATTCCTTTTTGTTGCTGAGTATTATTGTATTACATTATTACCATTCACCCATTGAAGGCTATCTGGATAGTTCCCAGTTTGGAGTTACTATGAATAAAGCTGCTATAAATATTCATGTATAGGTTTTTGTGTAAGCACTGAGGGCAGGAGGAGAGGGGGACAACAGAGGATGAGATGGTTGGATAGCATCACTGACTCAATGGACATGAGGTTGAGTAAACTCCGGGAGTTGGTGATGGATAGGGAGGCCTGGCGTGCTGCGGTCCATGGGGTTGCAAAGAGTCGGACACGACTGAGGGACTGAACTGAACTGAACGTTTTTATTTCTCTGGGATAAATGAAGGAGTACAGTTGCTGGATCATATGGTGGTTTAGTCTTTTAAAAAGCTGCTAAATTGGTCTTCAGAGTGACTATCCACCAGCAGTGTAAGAGTGATCCAGTTTTCCACATCCTCGTTAGCATTGATGTTGTAACTATTTTGTATTTTAGCCATTCTTAAAGGTATAGTATGGAGAAGGAAATGGCAGCCCACTCCAGTATTCTTTCCTGGGAAATCCCATGAACAGAAGGAGCCTAGAGGGCTACAGTTCCATTGGGTTGCAAAGTAATGGGCACAACTTAGCAACTAAACAGCAACAACAAAGGTGTAGTAATATCTCAGTGTGGTTTTAATTGATATTTTCTTAATGGCTATTGATGCAGAATATCTTTTAGTGTGCTTATTTGCCATCTGCCTATCTATGAAATTTCTCATAATGTCTTTTACCCGTTTTCAACTTTTTTGAAGTATAGTTAATTTACAGTGTTATGTTAGTTTCAGTTCCTAACCAAGTGATTCAGTTATACATATATATACGTTCTTAGATTCTTTTCCATTATAGGTTATTACAAGATATTGAGTACAGATCCCTGTACTATACAGTAGGTCCTTGTTTGTTTTTTATCTAGTCTATACATAGTAATGAGTGTATGTTAATCCCAAACTCCTAATTTATCTTCCTGCCCCTCCCACTATCCCCTTTTGTAACCATAAATTTGTTTTCTAGTCTATTTCTTCTCTGTAAATATGTTAGTTTGTATCATTTTTTAGAGTCCACATATAAGTGGTATCATATATTTGTCTTTAACTTAATATGGTAATCTCTAGATCCATAAGCAAATGGTTTTATTCCTTTCTTTTTATGGCTGAGTAATATTCCATTGTATCTGTATACTGCTACTTTATCCCTTCATCTGTTAGTGGACATTTAGGTTGCTTCTATCATGTTGGTTTATTTCTCTCCCTCGGTTTTTGTCTGATCCATAACACAGATTTGGAATGACGGACTAATTACGCTAAAGCAGGCAGGATTTCTTGGCTGTTGTCTCATCATAGCAAGGATTCAAAACAACAGACTAGTTACAGATCAATTACAGCTTAAGCAGACAGAACTTCTATTAAACAGACAGTGGATAAAACACGCCGGAGACGTGGGAGCAGCTGACTCCAAAGGAGTAGTCACATCAGGCTTGCTTCCATTTTTATACTTCCCATCCCTTCCTCTTGGTTCTGCCCTGTGTACCCACCAATCAGGAAAGGGAATGCAAATAGGTGTATGCTCAAGTCAATCAGGGAAGGGGGCGTGTCTGGGCACATGGGAAAATAGCACTTTCATATATTCACCTAGGTGGGGGTGGGCTGAGAGTTTTGATTAATAGTTGAAAGTTACATAGCAGGCTGTATTGCTCCTGCTTTCCCATATGTCAGTCTGTTATAATCAGATGTATGTATGTATAGATAGACTATTTATGAACCTTTAATGGACTCCTGGCTGCCTAAGGATACTTGAGGACACAGGTGTGTACAAGAGAGCATGTGCCAGAGTTGGAGAAACCCTGTGGTTAGTCTGTATCCACTGTGTGCCTAGGACACATGGGCAGGAATTGGAAAAGTCTCTGTGGTTATTTTTGTAGCATATCTGTGAGCTCTCCTGGGAGTGTTTGAGGTGAGGTTTAGAGATCAGCTCGCATCTCTTTCCACTAAGCCACACCTCATTGCTCATGCCTAACTTCCTACCTAACAGTTCCTTGTCTTGACTATTGTAAATAGTGCTGCTATGAACATTGGGGCACATGTATCTTTTCACATGTAGAGTTTTCTCCAGATATATGCCCAGGAGTGGGATTACAGAATCATATGGTGACTATTTTTAGCTTTTTAAGAAACCTCCATGCTGTTCTCCACAGTGGCTGCACCAATTTAAATTTCCATCGACAATTTAAGAGAGTTCCTTTTTCTCCAGACCCTCTCCAGTATTTATTATTTGTAGGCTTTTTAATAATCGGCATTCTGACTGGTTTTGATTTTCTAATAATTAGCGATATTGAGGATCTTTTCATGTGTCCATTGACCATCTGTATGTTTTCTTTGGAGGAATGTCTCTTAAAGTCTTCTACCCATTTTTTGATTGGGTTGTTTGTTTTTCTGATATTAAAGCTGTGTGAGCTGTTTTTATATTTTAGAAATTAATTCCTTGTCAGTAGCATCACTTGCAAATATTTTATCCCAGACTGTAGATTGTCTTTTCATTTTGTTTATGTGCAAAAGCTGTGTAAAACTTTTAAGTTTAATTAGATCCTATTTGTTTATCTTTGTTTTTATTTCCAGTACTCCAAGAGATGGCTCCAAAAATATTGCTATGATTTATGTCAGAGTATTCTGCCTATATTTTCCTCTAGGAATTTTACAGTATCTAGTCCTACACTTAGATATTTAATCTTTTTTGAGATTGTTTTTATATGGTATTAGAGTATGTTCTAATTTCATTCTTTTACAGGTAGCCATCTAGTTTTCCCAGAACCACTTCTTGAAAAGATTGTCTTTTCTCTACATATAGTCTTGCCTGCTTTGTCTTAGATTGACTTTTCATCCATTTTCTAATTAGATTATTTGCTTTTTTACTGTTGAGTTTTGAGAGCCCTCTATATATTCTAGGTTCAAATCCTTTGTCAAATATGTGGTTTGCAAATATTTTCTTCTGCACTGGAACTTATATTTTCACCTTCTTAATAGAGTCTTTCCTAGGGCAAGTTTCTCATTTTTGTGAAGTCCAGTTTATCACTTTTTCTTTTTTACAGATTGCGTTTTTGGTGTTCAGTCCGAGAAGTCTTTACTTAATTAGTTCTAGATCCTGAATATTTTCTCCTAAAAGTTTATACAGTTACAAACTGTAAAAAGTTAGTATTTTTACAGTTTAAGTGTGTAATCTATTTTAAGTTAATTTTTTTAAATTATTTATCTATTTTTTAACTTTAGACATAGGTCGTGGTTTTTTGTTTTTGTTTTTTTTAACGAATCTAATTGGATATCCAATTAGTCCAGCATTCTTTGTTCAAAAACTATCTTTCCTCCATGAATTTTTTGCACCCTTGTCAGAAACCATTTGTGCATATTTATGTGGGTCTATTTCTGGGTTCTCTATTTTTTAACTTATATGTCTATCCCTCCACCAAGGCTATTACACAGTTTTGATTACTGTGGCTGTAAGTCCTCAAGTCACATAGACTTATTCCTTCCATTTTACTCTTCTTTTTCAAAATTGTTTTATTCTAATTATTTTGCCTTTACATATAAAATTAAAATAATCTAGTTTGTATCTGTAAAAAATGTCACTGGGATTTTTATAGGAATTGCTTTATACTTGTATATCTAAAGTATGTGGGAAGAATTGACATACTTTCTATGTTGAGTCTCCTAATAAATCTACTGAGTATTTTTCTTTCAATAGTATTTTTTACTTCTAAAATTTCCATTTGTTTTTTCATTATATCTTCTGTTTTAGTTTTTGAGACTTTCTATGTTTTCATTTGCAAACCTGTCAACTTGGTGTTGACCTATGGACTATCTTTTTTCATTTAGTTTGTGATCTTCCTGGTTCTTAGAATGACAAGTGATTTTTCTACTGGAAATTAGACATTTTCATATCTTGTTATGAGACTCTGGAACTTATTTAAGAATTCAGCCTCAGCTTGCTTTCTCTGGCACTGTGCCAGCAGAGGAAGAGGGTGGGAGAGGGAAGCACTGCTTCACTGCTGACAGTTGGACGTGGAAATCTAGGTTTACCCCTCTGTTGACACAGTTGGGAAAGAGACTCCTTATTACTTCTAGGCAGTTGGAGTTACAGCTCCTCACATGGTCCCCATTGGCACCACATTGGGAGTGGCCTTGTTACTGTTAGTGAAAGTTGGTGAAAGTTTTGTCTTTCCACAGGCCTCCTGAGACAGAATCCAACCAGGGGAAGTAGGGGGTACCTCGTCACTGCCAGGCAAGTGATAGTGCAGACTCTCTGCTTAGTTACTGCTACTCCTGGGACTGGGGAGGGCCTCATTACCACCAGATGAGGGTGAAAGCCTAGCTCTCTACTGAGCTTCTCTGACAGCCAACAGCATCCTGGTTACAAACTGGCGAGGATGGAAATGAAATCTAGGCTCCCTACCCAATCGTGGCTTAGATGGGAAAAGAACCACAGGTCTTTTTTTTCTGTGATGTTTGGATGAAATAGTAAGATTATTGTCAAAAAGTTTTCTGTCTTGCTACACTGGCCTTTTCCTCCTCATGGAGCTAGAGATAGCAGACTCTTTTTTTTTTTTTGGTGGTGGTGAAGTGAGAGATGGTGCTTTTTTTGTCCTGTTGATATTTCTAGGTTGCCTATTTCTCCCACTCCAGGTATGGGATATATGAAGCCAAAAGAAAATTCAGGGAGCGTACAACCATGTTTTCCCTTGGATCCTGAGGTCCCTAGCCAGTTTGCCTCCTTTTCTCCATCTTTCAGACTCTTCTGAATTTTTTTTAAAACTGTAATGTCCAAGATTCTTATTTGTACTTAGTGAAAGACATAGCAGAAAGTCTGTTTGCCTCCTCTTCTCAGAAGCAAAATTTCTTTTTGATGTTAGTATTTCTTCTTCTGGACTTTCCTATTGGCTCAGTGGTAAAGAATATCTCTGCTAATACAGGAGCCGTAGAAGTGGGTTCAATCCCTGGGTTGGGAAGATCCCCTGGAAGAGGAAATGGCAACCCACTCCAGTATTCTTGCCTGGAGAATCCTATGGTGAGAGGATCCTGGCGGGCTACATCCATAGGGTCAAAAAGAGTCGGACACTGAGCACGCACACACACACACACATTTCTCCCTGTAGATGCTAGTTCCCCTTTCTTCTTTTATTTATAACGCAGTATTACCTAAGTAAACAAAGGATTTTGTTGGAGCTGAATCTAATAAGAATTTCTGTGAATAAGGACTTGAGACTCTTATGATTGAAATTTATGTGCTTTAGTTGATATTGATATGTTTATTTTAGCCGATACCTCAGCCTTTAGAGAAATGAGGTGCTATTATATTTTCCCTTTGCAGTGTGTACAGTGCTAATTCTGTGTGTTAAGTCAGAATATGAATCTTTGTTGTTTGGGTATTTTTCCCTCCAATAAGGATAATTTTTCATTTTTTATTGTTTTCTTTTCCAGTCAAATGACAGACAATGAGTTGGAAATATGATATTCAACATAGATTTGGGGCATTCCAAATAAGTTTCAGTCTTTTCAAGTACAAGATGTGTTTCTTTGCCATGCAGTGAAAATTGACAGTATATTCTTGAGCTGTTTTATTTCTTATAGGATATTGGCGTTATTGTTTCTTTAAAATGTTATACTTTATTCTTAAAAACTATTTTTCCAATTGTATTAACTTAAAATATTTTATTCTATTTTTAAATATCTTTAATTATCTCAAAATATATTTGAGTTTTAAACTTACATGTGATCATATCTCTAGAGAGTTATGTCTACCTAAATCTGAATTATGGTTCCAAATAGAAAAATATGCATCACAGAAGGCCAGCTCTGCAGTTCTGCCTGTGCTGTTGTGATCGATGTCACTCTTAGTCACTATTGTTTGGGTTCTGTTGTTAAAGCAAGTAATTGTCATGGTGGTTATTTATATACTTCTTAAGGAAGTATATAAAGAAAAAAATTATACTCCATAATTGTAGATTCCCAGGAAACCAAACAAACAGTTTAGCAAATAGCCATCGTTTTATGAAGTGTATCACTTTGAGTCAAGGTGGTCTACATCTTCCATGGTCTACATGAAGGTGTCTACATCTTTCAGAATTGTACATTTTAAATAGACTCTTCAAAAGTTGCTAAGGCACATTATTCACAGTACCCAATCTAAAAGTCTATTAACAGATGAATGGATAAAGAAAAAGTGGAATATAAATACCATGGATCCATGTCTCGGCTAATGTAAACAGCAATGAATATTGGGGTGCACGTATCGTTTCACACCATGTTTTTTTCTGTATATATGCCCAGGAATGGGACTGCAGGGTCACATGGTAGCTCTATTTTTAGTTTTTTAAGCAATTTGTTCTCCATAGTAACTATACCAACTTACATTCCCATCCCCAGTGTAGAAGGGCTCCCATCTCTCCACACCCTCTCCAGCATTTATTGTTTGTGGGTTTTTTTGCTTCTTTTTTTGATAATAGTCATTCTAACTGGTATAAGATGGTATCTCATTGCAGTATACATTTGTGTTCCTCTGATCATTAGAGATGTTGAGCATCTTTTCACATGCCTTTTGGCCATCTGTATGTCTTCTTTGGAGGAATGTCTGTTTAGGTCTTCTGCCCATTTTTTTGATTGGGTTGTTTGTTTTGATGATGATAAACCTCATGAGCTATTTGTAGATTTTGGACACTAATCCCTTGTCTGTCACATCACTTGCAAATATTTTCTCCTCATCTCTGGGTTGCCTTTTCACTCTGTTCATTGTTTCCTTTGCTGAACAGAAACCTTTGAATTTAAGTAGGTCCCACTTCTTTATTTTTGTTTTTACTTGTATTATTCTGGGTGAGAGATTGAAAAAGATATTGCTGAGATTTATGTCAGAGAGTTGCAGCACTGTTCACAATAGCCAAGACATGGAAGCAACCTCAATGTTCACTGACAGAAGAATGGATAAGGAAGACATGGTATGGAATATTACTCAGCAATTAAAAAGAATGAAATAGTGCCATTTGCAGCAACATGGATGGACTTAGAGATTGTCATACTGAGTGAAGTCAAACAGAGGAGAAATATATGACATCCCTTATATGCATAATCTAAAAAGAAATGATAAGAATGAATTTATTTACAAAACAAACAGAATCATCAGTTCAGTTCAGTCACTCAATCATGTCCGACTCTTTCTGACCCCATGGACTGCAGCACACCAGGCCTCCCTGTCCATCGCCAACTCCTGGAGTTTACTCAAACTCATGTCCATTGAGTCAGTGATGCCATCCAACCATCTCATCCTCTGTCGTCCCCTTCTCCTTCCGCCTTCAATCTTTCTCAGCATCAGGGTCTTTTCCAACGAGTCAGTTCTTCATATCAGGTGGCCAAAATATTGGAGTTTCAACTTCAGCTTCAGTCCTACCAATGAATATTCAGGACTGATTTCCTTAGGATGGACTGGTTGGATCTCTTTGCAGTTCAGGGGACTCTCAAGGGTCTTCTCCAACACCACAGTTCAAAAGCATAATTCTACAGCACTCAGCTTTCGTTATAGTCCATACACGACTACTGGAAAAAACCATAACTTTGACTAGATGGAACTTTGTTGGTAAAGGAATGTCTCTCCTTTTTAATATGCTGTCTAGGTTGGTCATAACTTTTCTTCCAAGAAGCAAGCGTCTTTTAATTAATGGCTGCTGTCACCATCCGCAGTGATTTTGGAGCCCCCAAAAATAAAGTCTGTCATTGTTTCCACTGTTTCCCAATCTGTTTGCCATGAAGTGATAGGGCCAGATGCCATGATCTTAGTTTTCTGAATGTTGAGCTTTAAGCCAACTTTTTCACTCTTCTCTTTCACTTTCATCAAGAGGCTCTTTAGTTCTTCTTTGCTTTCTGCCATAAGGGTGGTGTCATCTGCATATCTGAGGTTGTTGTTATTTCTCCCGGCAATCTTGATTCCAGCTTGTGCTTCTTCCAGCCCAGCCTTTCTCATGATGTACTCTGCATAGAGGTTAAACAAGCAGAGTGACAATATACAGCCTTAAAGTACTCCTGTTCCAATTTGGAACCAGTCTGTTGTTCCATGTCCAGTTCTAACTGTTGCTTTCTGACATGCATACAGATTTCTCAAGAGGCAGGTCACGTGGTCTGGTATTCCCATCTCCTTCAGAATTTTCCACAGTTTATTGTGATCCATGCAGTCAAAGGCTTTGGCATAGTCAATAAAGCAGAAATAGATGTTTTTCTGGAATTCTCTTGCTTTTTCGATGATCCACCGGATGTTGGCAATTTGATCTCTGGTTCCTCTGCCTTTTCTAAATCCAGCTTGAACATCTGGAAGTTCACAGTTCACGCACTGTTGAAGCCTGGCTTGGAGAATTTTGAGCATGACTTTGCTAGCGTGTGAGATAAGTGCAATTGTGCAGTAGTTTGAGCATTCTTTGGCATTGCCTTCCTTTGGGATTGGAATTAAAACTGACTTTTTCCAGTCCCGTGGCCACTGCTGAGTTTTCCAAATTTGCTGGCATATTGAGTGCAACACTTTCACAGCATCATCTTTTAGGATTTGAAATAGCTCAACTGGAATTCCATCATCTCCACTTACTTTGTTCATAGTAATGCTTCCTAAAGCCCACTTGACTTTGCATTCTAGGATGTCTGGAATAATCACCATCGTGATTATCTGGTTCATGAAGATCTTTTCTGCATAGTTCCTCTGTGTATTCTTGCCACCTCATCTTAATATCTTCTGCTTCTGTTACTGCTGCTGCTAAGTCGCTTCAGTCGTGTCCGACTCTGTGCGACCCCATAGACGGCAGCCCACCAGGCTCCGTCGTCCCTGGGATTCTCCAGGCAAGAATACTGGAGTGGGTTGCCATTTCCTTCTCCAGTGCATGAAAGGGAAAAGTGAAAGTGAATTCGCTCAGTCGTGTCCGACTCTTAGCGACCCCATGGACTGTAGCCTACCAGGCTTCTCCGTCCATGGGATTTTCCAGGCAAGAGTACTGGAGTGGGGTGCCATTGCCTTCTCCATCTGCTTCTGTTAGTCCATACCATTTCTGTCCTTAATTGTGCCCATCTTTGCATGAAATGTTCCCTTGGTATCTATGTTTTTTTGAAGAGATCTCTAGTCTTTCCAATTCTATTTCCAATTCTATTGTTTTCCTCTATTTCTTTGTACTGATCACTGAGAATGGCTTTCTTATCTCTTCTTGCTATTCCTTGGAACTCTGCATTCACATGGGTATATCTTTATAGACTTAGAGAATAAACTTATGGTTGCCAGGGGGAAGGATGGGAGGAAGGAATAGTTAGGGAGTTTGGCATCGACATGTACACACTACTATATTTAAAATGGATAACTAACAAAGTCCTAATGTATAACACAAAGAACTCTGCTCAATGTCATGTGGCAGACTGGATGGAAGGGGAATTTGGGGGAGAATGAATACATGTATATGTATGGCTGAATCCCATTGCTGTCCACCTGAAAATATCACAGCATTGTTAATCAGCTATAATCAAATACAAATAAAAAAATTTTAAGTAAAAAATAAATAAGTAAATAAATAAACACCATGGAATGCTACTCAACCTTTAAAAAAGAAGGAAATCCTATCATTTGTGACAACATGAATGAACCTAGACGACATTATACTAAGTGAAATAAGCTAGACACAGGAAGACAAATGTTGCATGATCTTTCACTTACACTTATATGTAGACTCTAAAAACAAAATTGAACTCATGGTAACAAAGTGAAATTATGGTTTCCAGTAGCTGGTGGGGAGGATGTGGGATAAAAGGAGAGAGATTGATCAAAGAGTACAAACTTTCAGTTATAAGGTGAATAAGTTTGTAAACCAAATGTACATCCTGATTACTGTAGTTAATATTAATATTAATAATATAAATAATAATGTATTATAAAAAATAATGATGTATTATATGCCAGAAATTTGCTAAGAGAATAGAGCCCAAGTTATCACACAAAGTAATCAGAGGTGATGGATGTGTTAATTAGTTTGATTGTTGTAATCATTTCACAGTGTGTACATATATATCAAAACATCATGTTGTAAGCTTTTAATACATACAATTTTTATTTATCCAAAAAATTTATTTTTACATTGCCAAAGAGGACCATGTTTCTTCTATGAAAAAGTGTAATTCCATGGTAAATGGGAGGCAGAAACATACTCTTCCAGTGATGAATTCTGCAATGGCAGAGAAGCTGTCTCTCATTTTTATCACCAGATCCTTTTATTCCCACAGCCTTTACCACAGTGCCTGACACATAGTAACATAAAAGAAAATCAGTAACTACTCATTAAGTAAATAAGGAAGGAACTACATTAATCATCACTTTTTTAATAAGCAAAATTTTTTAGTAAGACTTTATTTTATTGAGCCTGTTACTGAGTTTGAGAGTGGAAACGTCTGCTTTTCGATCACATTCCATCCCTTGTTTAATTTTATTCAGTCTATCACAGCCCATATTTTCTATGATACATGAAAGTGCTGTGTGAAATTATTTTTTACTATCTTTATGCATTTCATCCCAGAGAACAGGGCCACTGTGAAACATTATAAAATTATAGTGATAGTAGTTTGCTATCAAAATGACTTTCTGATTATAGCATGGAAAATAATCACTTCTTAGCTTTGGAAATCCAGCATTCCTCATTGCCAAATTGCTGAACTGGTATTATTTTCTCACTCTGAAAAACTGCTAATTTTTTTCTTTTTCTCAGCTCAGAACCTTTGCATGCTATTTCTTCAGCCTAAAGCATCTCCTTCCCCCTCATGCTTTTCATGACTGGCCTCCTTATTCTGAAAATTGTAGCTTAAATGTCATGTCTCCAGAGAAATGTTCCCTGTTTACTTAAAGTGAGTTTCCTTGGTTCCCAGTCATGGACTAAAGTTTCTTTACCTCATAGCACTGTGACAGTTAGGAACTCTTTGTTTACTTGAGTCGGTCGCCTCAGTAGATTATCAATAACTACATAGACCATATCTGTTTTACTTATCCCCAGCAGATAAATTATTAAGTTAAAATAATAAATAACTGCTTTTAAATGTGCGCTAATCTATTGATGTTATCATGTGGTCAGACATTTGTTCAACAATCATTTATTAATAAGCATCCACCAAGTGCAAGGCTTTGGTATTCCAGAAATACCAAAATTCCAGGAATTCTAGAAATTAAGTTTTTAGTCCCTGTACTCAGAGAACTGAATATGATGGGGGAGAGACAGTTCCTAGGCAGTTAATTCTTTGATTCAACAATGACTATTCCAAGCAGGATGCTGTGTGCTGACCCAACTGTCCTTCTTAAGATACTGAGAGTCTAACAAGTAATACAGAAAACTGAAGAGATGATTACAGGTTAGTGGACAAATACTATAAGAAAATCAAGCTTACTGTTCTTTGGGAAGCCAGTTTTGTTACAAGTGATGTCAGAGACAGAAATGCTTTAGAAAAAGAGAGAAAAATTACCCCCAAAAGGCTGTTACATAGTATATCGTATAATGATTAAAAACCAGCCAAAAACAGACTGCCTAGTTTAGACTACCAGTTCTTCCACTTAGTAATTAATGTGACCTTGGAAAAAAGTACTTAACCTTTCAAAGACTTGAGTTTTTTCATCTGTAAAATACTTAACTCAAAGGACTGTTGTGAGATAAAACAAGATAATACACATAAAATACCTATCGTATACAATACCTGACCATAGTAGCACCTGGAATAAATTATTA
This sequence comes from Giraffa tippelskirchi, assembly GCF_054371585.1. Classification (NCBI taxonomy): domain Eukaryota; kingdom Metazoa; phylum Chordata; class Mammalia; order Artiodactyla; family Giraffidae; genus Giraffa; species Giraffa tippelskirchi. The sequence goes on along the minus strand of NC_137285.1, from coordinate 84,397,422 downwards.
TTATGATGATGTCATTTTCACAGGTTGCCTTATGTGTAGTAATGAACTTTTCTTTCCCAGCAGCCTTCACCCAAACTTCCTTTTTAAATCAGTCCCTGGAATCCTGATTGTATCCCCTGTCCAGAATACAAATGTCAGCGATATAAACTCTTACCCATGTGCAAAGTGCCTTTCAGAACACAGTGAACGTGGAAAATGTTCACCCCCTCCAAAGCAAAATGAAGGCTTAAAGCAGGTGAAGATGTGATTGTATTAGAAACTGTTCCTAGAACCTCGAATTTAGATTAATATGGATAAAATTAACTTTTTAGATGTGTAACAAGTTCTCTGCTTAACAGCTTCTGTTTTTCTCGATGATAAAGTATGTGAGAGGAAAATAGAAGGTGATATTGTAGAAAGTAAAAAGAAACTAGTAGATATTTGATAGGTATAAAGGATGGAATATGAGGAATCATTGTTCCCCCTCATTATCACTCCTAACCTGTCTGTTTTCTTTAAAATCCCCCAGCTCTTTTGACAGAGAAGGCAATGGCAACCCACTCCAGTACTCTTGCCTAGAAAATCCCATGGACAGAGGAGCCTGGTAGGCTGCAGTCCATGGGGTCGCTAGGAGTCAGACACGACTGAGCGACTTCACTTTCACTTTTCACTTTCATGCATTGCAGAAGGAACTGGCAACCCACTCCAGTGTTCTTACCTGGAGAATCCCAGGGACGGGGGAGCCTGGTGGGCTGCCATCTATGGGGTCGCACAGAGTCGGACACGACTGAAGTGACTTAGCAGCAGCAGCAGCAGCAGCAGCAGGTCTTTTGAAGCACATCCCATCAAACTGTGTTGCTTACCACTCTCTGATTGTGGTTTTCTATAGATCCTCTATGTCATCCCTTGAAAGTTTTAGCACCTGGCTCTTTTTGTCTCCCTACCACTATTCTAGTGATTGTTCTTTGTAATGTCTATATTTCCCTAAACCATCCATCCAACCTGATGGCCTGTTATTTTCTTGAACTTCACCCTGTCATTGACACCTGGCCTCAGCTGTTACCAATGACTCCTCTACCTCCTAAACCTAAATTTCAAGCACTTCAGTCTCTAATCTATGCCTCCTATCTTCCCATATCACTTCCTCCTAGTGCTCTGAATTCAGCAGTTCTGAGACCCCACCCCAGTCCACTCGCCTTTTCACCTGTTTCTGTCCATTGTGTACTCACATGTGGGCACAGTCGTGTCTGACTCTTTGCGACCCCATGGACTGTAGCCCACAGGCTGCTCTGTCCGTGGAGTTTCCCAGGCAAGAATACTGGAGTGGGTTTCCAGTTCTTCTCCAGGGGCTCTTCCCCACCCAGGGATTGAACCCACGTCTCTTGCGTCTCCTGCATGCATGCGTTTGAAGTTGCTTCAGCCATGTCCAACTCTGTGACCCCATGGGCTCCCACCAGGCTCCTGTGTCCATCGGATTCTCCAGGCAAGAATACTGAATGGGTTGCCTTGCCCTCCTCCAGGGGATCTTCCTAACCAAGGGATGGAAACGTGTCTCTCATATCTCCTGAACTGGCAGGCGGGTTCTTTACCACTAGCATCCTCTGGGAAGCAGACAATTTCTTTACCACTGAGCCATGTGAGAAGACCCTGTTCATTCCATCCCTCATATCCTCACTTTTATTCAAATGGAATAAAATGATCTGTCATTATCATTCTCTTGCATATATTAACACCTCCAAATCCCTTGCAATCAATTTCTACCCTTATAAAAACCACTGTTCTGATTTCTATAATCAGAATTCATTTTGCCTGTTTTTGTACTACTTTGTTTCTGGCTTTTTCTTGATGTTGAAAGTCATCCTCATCATTACATATATATGTATATATATATATATATCAGCTCAGTTCAGTTCAGTCTCTCAGTCATGTCCGACTCTTTGTGACCCCATGAATCGCAGCACGCCAGGCCTCCCTGTCCATTACCATGGGTTTGTCCACCCAAACCCATGTCCATTGAGTCAGTGATGCCATCCAACCATCTCATCCTCTGTCGTCCCCTTCTCCTCCTGCCCCCAATCCTTCCCAGCATCAGGGATTTTTCCAATGAGTCAACTCTTCGCATCAGGTGGCCAAAATATTGGAGTTTCAGCTTCAACATCAGTCCTTCCACTGAACACCCAGGACTGATCTCCCTTAGGATGGACTGGTTGGATCTTGCAGTCCAAGGGACACTCAAGAGTCTGCTCCAACACCACAGTTCAAAAGCATCAATTCTTTGGCGCTCAGCTTTCTTTGTACTCCAAATCTCATATCCATACATGACCACTGGAAAAACCATAGCCTTGACTAGACGGACCTTTGTTGGCAAAGTAATGTCTCTGCTTTTTAATATGTTATCTAGGTTGGTCATAACTTTCCTTCCAAGGAGTAAGCGTCTTTTAATTTCATGGCTGCAATCACCATCTGCAGTGATTTTGGAGCCCCCAAAAATAAAATCTGACACTGTTTCCACTGTTTCCCGATTTAATTCTCATGAAGTGATGGGACCAGATGCCATGATCTTAGTTTTCTGAATGTTGAGCTTTAAGCCAACTTTTTCACTCTCCCCTCTCACTTTCATCAAGAGGCTCTTTAGTTCTTCTTCACTTTCTGCCATAAGGATGGTGTCATCTGCATATCTGAGGTTATTGATATTTCTCTCAGCAATCTTGATTCCACCTTGTGTTTCATCCAGCCCAGCATTTCGCATGATGTACTCTGCATAGAATTTAAATAAGCAGGGTGACAATATACAGCCTTGATGTACTCCTTTTCCTATTTGGAACCAGTCTGTTGTTCCATGTCCAGTTCTAACTGTTGCTTCCTGACCTGCATACAGGTTTCTCAAGAAGCAGGTCAGGTGGTCTGGTATTCCTATCTCCTTCAGAATTTTCCACAGTTTATTGTGATCCATGCAGTCAAAGGCTTTGGCATAGTCAATAAAGCAGAAATAGATGTTTTTCTGGAACTCTCTTGCTTTTTCAGTGATCCAGCGGATGTTGGCTATTTGATCTCTGGTTCCTCTGCCTTTTCTAAAACAAGCTTGAACATATGGAAGTTCACGGTTCACGTATCGCTGAGGCCTGGCTTGGAGAATTTTGAGCATGACTTTACTAGCGTGTGAAATGAGTGCAGTTGTGCAGTAGGCTGAACATTCTTTGGCATTGCCTTTCTTTGGGATTGGAACGAAAACTGACCTTTTCCAGTCCTGTGGCCACTGCTGAGTTTTCCAAATTTGCTGACATATTGAGTGCAGCACTTTCACAGCATCATCTTTCAGGATTTGAAATAGCTCAACTGGAATTCCATCACCTCCACTAGCTTTGTTCATAGTGATGCTTCCTAAGGCCCACTTGACTTCACATTCCAGGATGTCTGGCTCTAGGTAAGTGAGCACGCCATCATGATTATCTGGGTTGTGAAGATCTTTTTTGTACAGTTCTTCTGTGTATTCTTGCCACTTCTTCTTAACATCTTCTGCTTCTGTTAGGTCCCTACCATTTCTGTCCTTTATTGAGCCCATCTTTGCATGAGATGTTCCCTTGGGATCTCTAATTTTCTTGAAGAGATCTCTAGTCTTTCCCATTCTTTTGTTTTCCTTTATTTCTTTGCATTGATCGCTGAGGAAGGCTTTCTTATCTCTCCTTGCTATTCTTTGAAACTCTGCATTCAAATGGGAATATCTTCCCTTTTCTCCTTTGCTTTTCACTTCTCTTCATTTGATAGCTATTTGTAAGGCCTCCTCAGACAGCCATTTTGCTTTTTTGCATTTCTTTTCCATGGGAATGGTCTTGATCTCTGTCTCCTGTACAATGTCTCGAACCTCCATCCATAGTTCATCAGGCACTCTGTCTATCAGATCTAGTCCGTTAAATCTATTTTCTCACTTCCGCTGTATAATCATAAGGGATTTGATTTAGGTCATACCTGAATGGTCTAGTGGTTTTCCCTACTTTCTTCAATTTAAGTCTGAATTTGGCAATAAGCAGTTCATGATCCGAGCCACAGTCTGCTCCCGGTCTTGTTTTTGCTGACTGTATAGAGCTTCTCCATCTTTGGCTGCAAAGAATATAATCAATCTGATTACGGTGCTGACCATCTGGTGATGTCCACGTGTAGAGTCTTCTCTTGTGTTGTTGGAAGAGGGTGTTTGCTATGACCAGTGCGTTCTCTTGGCAGAACTCTATTAGCCTTTGCCCTGCTTCATTCTGTACTCCATCAGTAGGTCATTCTTTTTTATTGTTGAGTGGCATTACATTGTAAGAATATATCATAATTTGTTTATCCATTTTCCTATTGATGAACATGAAGTTGTTCTAATTTAGGACTATTAATAATGTTACTGGCTGTAAGATAATTCAAGCTGAAGTGGTAAAACATGCAAGAATTGATAAGAATATTTTTTGTGGATGTGTGTTTCATTTCTCTCAGGTAAATACCTTAAAAGTAGAATTGCTGGGTCTTATGGTGTATGTGTGTTTATCAGTATATGAAGCTGTCAAACAATTTTCCAAAGGGCTAACCATTTTACATACCCAATAACAATGTACATGAGCCCCAGTAGCTTTTTAACCTTCCGACTCAACCTTTTCACTTTTAGCCATATAATAGACTTTAGTTTTATTTTGCAATTCTCTGATTAGTCATTTCTGTATAGTTTTTGTGAAATCCCTGTTCTAATATTTTGTTCATTTTTAAGTTGGATTTTCATCTTCTTGTCATTGTAAGACTTTTTTATGTATTCTGGATATAGTTTCTTTGTCAGACATATGTATTGTAAGTATTTTCTTCCAATTGGTGGCTTGCTTTTTCATTTACTTAATGAAATCTTTCAAAAAGCAGTTTTAAGTTTTGATAAAGAACAGTTTATCAATTTTTTGTTCTATGGATAGTTCTTTTTGTGTCCTCTGTAAGACATTTTTTGTCTACCCCAGGGTTATGAACATAGCCTTCTTGTTTTTTTCCAAGACATTTATAGTTTTAGCTTTTTAGTTTAGGTTTATCATCTATCTCAATTTGTGTGTGGTGTGATATAAAGGTTGAGGTAGTTTTTTTCCTGTAAGTGTATCTAGTTGCTCTAGCACCATTTGTTGAAATTTTTTTCTTTTTTCATTTAGTGGCCTTGGCCTCTTTTTTCAAAAATCAATGAACCATGTATAGGAAGGTCTACTTCTGTGTTGCATATTCTGTTCTATTGGTCTATATATTCCATACCAATACCACACTGCCTTGATTATTGTAGCATTATAGGAGGAGAGTTTTTCATATTTTGTTTTTCTTCTATAGCAGTTTTCCTAACTTTTTTCTTTTAAGAAGTTAGTCCATTTTATCTAAGTTTTTCAATTTAATAGCATAAAGTTGTTCATAATATTTTCCTATTTTTTAAATGCCTGGGGTATTTGTAGTGATCTTTCATTCATGATATTGATTATTTTTGTTTGCTTTTTTTTTCTTCATCACTTTTGATAGGAGTTTATCAATTTTATTTAGATTTTCATAAGCAACTTTAGTCTATGTGGTCTCTATTTTTTGTTTAGTATTTCATTGGTTTCTTTTCTGATTTTTGTTTATTCCTTTCTTTAGACTTCCCTGGTGGCTCAGACGGTCAAGCGTCTGTCTACAATGTGGGAGACCCGGATTTGATCCCTGGTTGGGGAAAGTCTCCTGGAGAAGGAAATGGCACCCCACTCCAGTATTCTTGCCTGGAAAATCCCATGGACGGAGGAGCCTGGTAGGCTATAGTCCATGCGGTAGCAAAGAGTCAGACACGACTGAGCGACTTCACTGTCTGTCTGTCACTGTCTTCTTTAGAATAACTTTGTTCTACTTCTAACTTCTTAAAATAGAAATTAAATTATTGATTTTAAACCATTCTGTTTTTCTAATATAGGCTTTTAAAGCTATTTCCCTCTTAACAATCTTATAACTACATTTAACAGGTTTGATATGCTGTATTTGCATTTTCAGGTAGTTTAAAAAGTTTTCTTTACTTTTGATTTCTTCTTTGACCTGTGGCTTATCTAGGAGTATATTGCTGTGGTAGTTTTTAATTTCCAGTTATTTGGAGCTTTCCTAGATATCATAATTGATTCTAATTTTTTGGTCAGAGAACATGTTCTGTAGGATTTAAATTTTATGAGAGTCATTGGCATATATGTTATGGCCCTACCTGAGATTTCTTATAGTGTACTTGAAAAGAATGTATATGTTGTATCTAAAACAGTTGTTGGTTATAAACAGTTGTTCTATAGATAACAAGGTCAAAGTAATTGATAGTGTTCTTCAAATCTTCTATATTCTTACTGATATTATTTATCTGGTTGTTCTATCAGTTATTAACAGTGGGCTGCTGCAATATGCAACTATGATTTTGGATTTATCAGTTCCTCTCTTTAGTTCTGTTTGTGTGATGTATCTTGATGGTCTGTTATTTAAGTACATACATATTTATGATTGTTATGTTTTCCTGATAAACTGACCCTTCTCTCATTATGAAATGTTGTTTTTCATCTCTTGTAATACTCCTGTTTTAAGGCCTACTTCATCTGGTATTAATATATATATATATATTTTTTTTTTTTTTCCCCCTGCTTTTTCATCCTTTGGCTTTCATCCTATCTGTATTTGTGGTGGTCCTCTTGGGTTTTGCTTTATAACCAATCTAGCAAGTGTTTCAGTTATAAACTTTGAATAACTATGAAAGGTCTGAGATTTTTACCCAGCTTGCAAGCTAATGATTTAGCTTACACAATTTCATATATGTTGTGGTAGGCTAAAAGAAAAACATAACCCCCTAATTCGAAGATAGACTTCCCATAGGAAAAGCAGTAGCCAAAGCAATATCTTGTGTCAATTCCCAACCGCCAGGCCCCAAAGGGCAATGCAGTGAAGGCCGACAGCAGTTATACGTGCAGTAGGTTTCATTACAGAGTAGGAAGCACGGAATTGGGCAAGTCTGATCTTATACATTGCTGCTGCCCATCCTCCCCTCCAGAGAGAGAGACATCTTATCTTTACTCTGGAATGTAAACAAGAAGAGATCTCTATCTTTACTACCACAGATTGTCTCCAGGAAGAAAGACCTCTCTAAGCTTTACTATCCTGGAATGTCTCCTTGTACAAACATTTTTAACTAGGCTGTAAATGCCTTCAAAGAGGACCTGAACTGTGTAGAAACTTGAAATATTCATAGAGAATTATCTCCCAAAACCAAGACTCTGCTTTTTAAATGGAGTGTTTAGTTCATTTGCGTTTAATAATTATTGAAATGGTTTGATTTAGGTCTATAATTTAACTTTGTTTTCTATTAATTCTTTATTTTTTTCTGTTGTTTGTGTTTTCCTCCTTCCTGTCTTCCTTTGACTTAGTAAAAAAAAAGTTTTTTTTTCAGTTTTCCTTTTTTCAGTGGCTCCTCTAGGAATTACAATATTTATTCTTAACTGTTTATAGTTAATATTAGGTCATTTCACATAAAATATAAGGATCTTTCAACATTTTAATTATGTTTGCTGCTAAGTCACCTCAGTCGTGTCTGACTCTGTGCGACCCCATAGACGGCAGCCCACCAGGCTCCGCGGTCCCTGGGATTCTCCAGGCAAGAGTACTGGAGTGGGGTGCCGTTGCCTTCTCCCCCCACCTCCAACCCCTGGCATCCTTGGTGCTATTTTTGTCGTTTCTTTTATACCTATACATGATATAAACCCATAAAACAATATTGTATTTTTTGTATTAAACCTACAATTGTCTTTTTAACAGTTAAGGAAGAGAGAATTAATATACTCTTTTCCATTTACCTACATATTTATTGTTTTCAGTGTTGTTTATTCCTTTGCATAGATCCGTGTTTCCATCTGGTGTAATTTCCCTTTAGCCTGAAGAACTTCCTTTGGCATTTCTTGTAGTACAGGACATCTGGCAATACTCTCAGCTTTTGTTTATCTGAAGATAGCTTTCTTTTACTTTCAGTTTTGAAAGATAGTTGCCCTAGATCCGCGATTTTCTTTAGCACGATAAAAAGGCCACTCTCTTGTCTTCTGACCTCCATGTTGCTCATGGAGAAGTTAGCTGTCATTCTCATGAAATGTTAGCTGTCATTCCTATTTTGTTCCTGTATATGTAGTATATCTTTTTTTCTGTAACTGCTTTTAATATTTTGTTTTTATGTTTGGTTTTCATTAGTTTGACTTAAATTACCTAGGTCTGTGGTTTGGTATTTATCTTTATAGGAGTTCACTGAGCTGCTCTTATCTGTAATTTAATGTTTTTCCCCAAATTTGGAAAATTTCAGGCCATAGTTCTTCAGACATTTTCTGCCTTATTCTCTCTCTTTCCCTTCTATTTCTGGGACTCCAATTATACATATATTGTACTACAGACATATAATAATGACCACTTGCCATTTGGTGACCCACAGGTAACTAAAGTTGTTACTCATTCTTTTGCCCTCTCATCTGTGCTGTTGTTTAGACTAGATGATTTCCAATTAGTCCCCGTTTACTGACTCTTGTACTATCAGTAGTCTGCTACTAAGCCTACTAGTGGAAATTTTTCTTTCAGATGTTGTACTTTTCAGCCCCCAAATTTCCACTTATTTCTTTTTTAAAATAACTTTTATTTCTCTCCTCAGTACTTTTTATTTCCCTCTAAGTATTCAAGCTATAAAAAGTTCTCATACATTTGCCAGTCTGTATCTACTAATACAAGAGCTTCCTTGATGACTCAGTAGTAAAGAACCCTCTTGCCAATGCAGGAGACATAGGTTCAACCCCTGGGTCAGGAGGATCCCCAGAGAAGGAAATGGCAACCCAGTCCAGTATTCTTGCTTTGGAAATCCCATAGACAGAGTAGCCTGGTGGCAGTCAGACATGACTTAGCGACTAAACAATAACAATCTACTAATGTAAACATCAAGTATATTTTCACTCTCTTACAGGAGTAATAATGGATCATTTCAGCTCAGTCGCTCAGTTGTGTCTGACTCTTTGTGACTCCATGGACTGCAGCACGCCAGGCTTCCCTGTTCATCACCAACTCCCAGAGCTTGCTCAAACTCATGTCCATTGAGTTGGTGATGTCATCCAACCATCTTATCCTCTGTCATCCTTTTCTCCTTCTGCCTTCAATCTTTCCCAGCATCAGGGTCTTTTCTAATGAGTCAGTTCTTCCCATCAGGTGGCCAAAGTATTGGAGTTTCAGCTTTAGCAGCAGTCCCTCCAATGAATATTCAGGACTGAATTCCTTTAGGATAGACTGGTTGGATCTCCTTGCAGTCCAAGGGACTCTCAAGAGTCTTCTCCAACACCAGAATTCATAAGCATCAATTCTTCAGTGCTCAGCTTTCTTTATGGTCCAACTCTCACATCCATACTTGACTACTAGAAAAATCATAGCTTTGACTAGACAGACCTTTGTTGGTAAAGTAATGTCTCTGCTTTTTAATACGCTGTCTAGGTTGGTCATAGCTTTTCTTCCAAGGAGCAAGTGTCTTTTAATTTCATGGCTGCAGTTACCATCTGCAGTGATTTTGAAGCCCAAGAAAATAAAATCTGTCACTGTTTCCATTGTTTCCCCATTTATTTGCCATGAAATAATGTATAACAAATTTGCAATTATTATTCCTTGCTTACTAGAATCTTTTCAGAATCTTCTGTCTTTTCAGTAACAGTAAAGTGGTTATAATTCATTTTTCCTGTTTTAAGATTCTAAGCAACAAATAACTTGTTTCCCTATTTTTGTGTCTGCTATGCCAAGTAAATGTTTAGTGTCTTACTTGATGACTCAGATATAAGCTATTAATGAACCACTTTACATATTTGAATTACAGAAAGATTTATTTATTTTTTTAATTTGACAAATTCCCTTAAGCATCTGGACAGCCATGGGTTTCTCAAGCCCCCTCTCAGATATATAGTTTTGTCTAGAGTAAGCTTCACATTGGCCAGATTAAAGGACAGATAGTGTATTCGCCCACCCAAATTTTTGTGACAATCAAAACTCCTCCACAAATTTGTAAGCACCCAGGGAAGGGGAAATATCTCAGAGTTGAGAACCACTGTATTAGAATAATTAAAGGAAACTCTGTTTTCAAACAAAATTTTTATAAAATTAAATGACAACTATGTATTTTCCTATGATTAAGAGAAAATTATTTAAGAAGTTGTATTAATCATTTTATAGGCCTTCTTAGTTTCTAATCTAGCTTCCTTATTATTAAGTCTTTGTCTGCTGTGAAAGCTCTTCCTTCTTCAGAAAACCAAACCACCTACCAGAAAAGTTTATTAAAATAGCTGCTAGTCTGATATGTCCATTGAGCACTTAAGATGTAACTAGTCCAAATTTAAATATAAAGCAACATTTAGTACAAAAAAGGATATAAAATATTTCAATAATTTTTACATTGATGCATGTCGAAATGAAAATATTTGAGACATACTGAGTTAAATAAATACTGAAATTCTCCTGGTTTTCAATGTGGCTACTAGAAAATGTAAAATTATATATACAGCTTACATTTTATTTCTCATGGACAGTGCTGATAAATTATATCTCAGTATGGAGATGCTTAAGTGTTCATCTGGTTGCACAATTGCACAAAGGACCTTATAGTTACACTTGCTTTGTACATTACATAAGGTTGAGAAAACATCCTTCATATCAAAGACCTGAGGGGATTCTTATTTTTTATTGTGATAAAATATGCATAACATAGAATTTACTAGTTTAACCATTTTTAAGTTGTATAGTGAAAGTGAAAGTCGCTCAGTCATGTCCGCCTCTTGCGACCCCATGGACTATACGGTCCATGGAATTCTCCAGGCCAGAATCCTGGAGTGGGTAGCCTTTCCCTTCTCCAGGGGATCTTCCCAACCCACGGATTAAACCCAGGTCTCCTGCATTGCTGGTGGGTTCTTTACCAGCTGAGCCACAAGGGAAGCCCTTTAAGTGTATAGTTGTGACATTAGGTATATTCACAGTGTTGTGTAACCGCCACCATCATCTATCTCCAGACCTTTTTCACCTTCTCAACTGAAACTCAGTACCTATTAAATACTAACTTCTCATACCCTCACTCCCTCTAGCCCCTGGCCACCAGTACTGCACTTTCTGTCTCTATGAATTTGACTACTATAGGTACCTCATATGTATGCATGCATGCTAAGTCGCTTCAGTCATGTCCAACTTTTTGCAACCCCATGGACTGTAGCCCACTAAGCTCCTCTTTCCGTGAGATTCTCCAGGCAAGAATACTGGAGTGGGTTACCATGCCCTCCTCCAGGGGATCTTCCCAACACAGGAATCAAACCCACATCTCTTACGTATGCCTGCATTAGGCAGGCAGGTTCTTTACCACTAGCACCACCCTGGGAAGCCCAGGTACTTCTTATAAGCGAAATTTTATAAGATTTTTCCTTTTGTGATTGACTTATTTAACTTAGCAGAATATCTTCAGGGTTCATCCATGTTATAGTATGTGTCAGAATTTCCTTATTTTTAAGACTGCATAATATTCCATTGTACATGAATGTTACATTTTGATTATCCATTCATCTGTCAGTAGATGCTTGAGTTACTTCCCCTTTTGGCTATTGTGAACAATGCAACTGTGAACATAAGTATACAAACATATATTTGAGTCCCTGATTTTACTTCTTTGGGGTATATTCCCAGAAGTGTAATCATATGGTAATTAAATGTTATTTTCTGAGGACTCACTGTACCATTTTCTACAGCAGCTGCTTGTTTTACAATCCCACCAGCAATGCATAAAGGTTCCAATTTCTCCATATCCTTGTTAACAGTTGTAATTTTCTGGGTCTTTTTATAAATATAATATTCATTCAGATAGGTGCACAGTGGTATCTCTATGTGCGTTTGATTTGCATTTTCCTAATGATTAGTGGTGTTGAGAATCTTTTCATGTGCTTGGTGGCATTTGTATATCTTCTTTGGAGAAATGTCTATTCCAGTCATTTGCCCATTGTTTAGCCAGTTAAATTAAACTGGTTAAACTATTGAATTGTAGGAGTTCTTTATATATTCATTATATCAAACCCTTATCAGATATATGATTTGCAAATATTTTCTCCCATTCCATGAGTTACCTTTTGACTATTGAAAATGTTCTTTGATGTATACAAGTTCTTAATTTTTATAAAGTCCAATTTATTTTTCTTTCATTGCCTGTGCTTTTGGTGTCGTGTTCAAGAAATTATTGCCAAATCTAATGAAGTTTTTCCTCCATATTTTCTTCTAAACTTTATAGTTTGAGCTCTTACATTTATGTCTTTGGTATTTTTTAGTTAAAGTTCATATATGCTATAAATAAGGGTTTGACTTCATTCTTCTGCATATGGATGTCCAGTTTTCTCAATACCATTACTAAAAAGACTGTCTTTTCTTTAGTGACACAAAGTTTTGACACCCTTGTTGAAAATCATTTGACCATGCAAGGGTTTACTTCTGGACTCTCTAATCTACTCCGTTCATCTCCATTCATTATTTGTTTGTCTTTTTGTGAGTACTGTACTGCTTTGATTACCATAGATGTGTAATAGGTTTTTAAATCAGGAAGTGTGAGAACTCCACCTTTGTTCATTATCAAGCTTATTTTGGCTATTTGGGGTTTGTTGCGATTTCATATGAATTTTAGGATAGATTTTTCTATTTCTGAAAAAAATTAAAAAACCACCATTGGGTGTTTTGTCACTTTGGATACTATTGGTATCTTAACATATCCATGAACATGGGATGTCTTTCCTTTTATTTGTCTTGTAAAATTTCTTTCATCAGTATTTTTTAATTTCTGTGTACAAGTCTTTCTTTACCTTGGTTAAGTTTATTCCTAAGTATTTTATTGTCTTTGATAATTAAATGGAATTGTTTTCTCAATTTCTTTCCCAGATTGTTCATTATTAGTGCATAAAAACACAAGTGATTTTTGTGTGTTGATTTTGTAACCTGCAAGTTTGTTGAATTTATTTATTAGTTCTAATGGTGTCTTTGTGGAATCCTTAGGGTTTTCTATGCATATTATGTTGTCTGTGAATAGAGAAAATGTAACCTTTTCCTCTGCAATTTGGGAGCCTTTTTTCTTGCCTAATTTCTCTGGCTAGAATTCTCAGTACTATGGTGAATCAAGTTGTGAATGCAGATTTCCTTGTCTTATCCTGGGAGAATTCTTGAAGGAGATTGTTTTGAGAGGTAAAAATCTCTCAGACTTGCAGCACCACACCTCTACCTCCTACCTACCACAGAGGTTGAGCAACTTAAAGATCTGTAGCCCTACTGCCCAGAATTATAGTGCCCTTTGTTGTTATCTGGTTGCTCAGTCGTGTTGACTCTTTGTGACCCATGGACTGTAGCCCACCAGCCTGCTCTGTCCATGGGATTTTCCAGGCAAGAATACGGGAATATGTTGCCATTTCCTCCTCCAGGGGATCATCCCGACCCTGGGATCAAACCCATGTCTCCTGCATTGCATGCAGATTCTTTATCACTGAGCCACCAGGGAAGCCCTAAATCTGAGTGGTTTAAACTGGAATAATGTTCCAGCCAGTGGAGATCTTTGGAAGATTGGTTAATAGTGGCCTATGGCATTAAAAAAGTTAAAGAGTTCTTGCCAACCACCTCCCAGCCCCATGTACTCCCAAGAGATACTTGACAGTTTCTCTACCAGTGAGTCATACCAGTGCTCCTTCCCTTTTTTATTACCCAGGAGATATTATTGACACACTCAAACACACACATTTTTATGAACAAAATTAATTTTTTATATTAGTTCTTTGAATGTAAAATCAAGTGCCTAGGGACAGTCAGAAATAAATGAAATAGGAAAGATAAGAAAAATAGAGAATGAACTGGCTTCCAGTTCAAGATGGTAGAATAGAAGGGCATTCATTCATTTCCTCCTGCAAGAGCACCACACTCACAACTAGCTGTTGAACAACCTTTGACAGGAGGACACTGGAACCAACCAAAAAAGAAAAGAGATGCCCTGCATCCAGAGACAAAGAAGAAGGTACAGCAAGATGGTAGAAGGGGCACAAACACAATAAAGTCAAATTCGATGTCTTCTGTGTGGGTGACCCACAATCTAGAGAATAATACCAAAGAAGTTCTCTCACTGTTGTGAAGGTTGGAGCCTCATGTCAGGCTGGGGATTGAGCAAAGGGACCAGGAATCCACAAGGAATCTAAAGACCAGTGGGATTTGATTATAGAATTTCCACACAACTGGGGAAAACAGAGACTACACTCTTGGAGGGCACAAACAAAATCTTGCATGCATCAAGACCCATCAAGACTGCTTCCCCCTCTGTGGGAAAAGAAGCAGTGACCCCAGCAGAGACTGACCAGACCTACCTGCTAGTGTTAAGAGAGTCTCCTGTGGAGGCATAGGTCTGCAGTGCTCACCACGGAGACAGGAGCAGTGGCAGCAGCAGTAGCAGTCCAGGAAAGTACCTCTTGGTGTAAGTCCTCTTGGAGGTTGCCAGTAACCCTACCACAGAGCCAATAGACCCCAGGACTGGGTCACCTCAGGCCAAACAACTAACAGTGAGGGAGCGCAACCCCTCCCATCAGCAAATAATTGGATTAATGTTTTACTGAACATGAGTCTGTCCACCAGAGCAAGACCCAGTTTTCTTGCACCCCCAGTCTCTCCCATCAGATGCTGACACAAGCCTCTTAGTCTCATCCACCAGGGGGCAGACAGAAGAAGCAAGAAGAACCGCAATCACACTGCAGCTAGAACAAAAGCCACATTACAGAAAGTTAATCAGAATGAAAAAGCAGAGGGTTATGTCCCAGATGAAGAGACAAGATAAAATCCCAGAAAAACAACCAAATGAAGTGGAGATAGGCAACCTTCCAGAAAAAGAATTCAGAATAATGATAGTGAAGATGATCCAGGATCTTGGGGAAACAATGGAGAAGATGCAAGAAATGTTTACCAAACACCTAGAAAAACAAAAGAACAAACAGAGATGAACAGTAAATTAGAAGAAATCAATAGCAGAAAAACGGATAAGTGATCTGGAGGACAGAATGGTGGAAATCACTACAGCACACCCGAATATAGAAAAACGAATGAAAAAAAGTGAAGACGGCCTAAGAGACCTCTGGAACAACATGAAACACAACATGAATAGGGGGTTCTATTTAAACAGCATCCTATTTAAACAGCATTCACATTATAGGGGGTCCCAGAAGGAGAAGAGAGAGAGAAAAGACCTGAGAAAATATTTGAAGAGATAATAGCTTGAAACTTACCTGACATGGAAAGAGTCAATCAAGTCCAGGAAGTGCAGAGTCCCAGGTAGGATAAACCCAAGGAGGGACACACCAAGACATAGTAATCAAAATGATGAAAATCAAAGACAAAGATAAAACATTAAAATCAACAAGGGAAAGATGATAAAGGTTATCAGCTGGTTGCTCAACAGAAACTCTACAAGCCAGAAGGGAATGGCATAATGTATTTAAACCAATGAAAGGGAAGAACCTACAACCAAGAATACTCTACCCAGCAAGGCTTTCATTTAGATTTGACAGAGAAATCAAAATCTTTCCAGACAAGCAAAAGTTAACAGAATTCAGCACCACCAAAGCAGTTTTACAACAAATGCTAAAGGAACTTCTCTAGGCAGGAAACACAAGAGTAGGAAAAGACCTATAAGAAATAAACCCAAAACAATTAAGAAAATAGTAATAAGATTGATCATATATATCGATAGTTACCTTAAATGTAATTGGATTAAATCCACCAACCAAAAGACATAAACTGGATGGGCAAATGAAAACATGTGCATGTATGAACTTGCACTTACCACATCAGTCTACTTAACCCACCAAATTGTATATAACTATTTATATTGTTAGGTTAATCATGTTTCCATTGTGGCTTGCAATTGTAGTTATCTTTTATTTTTTGTCTGGCTATTGATTGTGAAAACTGATAAACATCTTTTACTATTGTGATTATGTAACTGTTATTCGCCTAATATCATTGGATCATGATTGGTCAACAGAAAGTAATAGAATTTTGTATCACTAAAACTACCATTTAATGGAAACATGAAATTACTTTTTAAAATCCAGATGCCTATCAGAATTATCTTGGAATTTTTTGAAAAATAAAAATGCCCAGGTATTGCTTTTTTCTCCAAAGCTCCAACTGTGTTTCTAATGAGCAGGCATGTTTAAAAACAACTGGACAATATGATGACCTTTTATTTTTATCTAGTTTGTTTCACTTTTTCTGTTTCACATATAGTGCTCCCATTTCATTTAGTTTATGTTTTCCAATTTCTCCATCTCTTTTATTTGTTGTTCTTGTTCTTTCTCAAGCCTTTATCAAGGGTAGTAGAAAAGCTTTTGTATACATATATATAAGTAGTGTATAATATATATGTTTTTAGAAAATTTATGAATCTTTGCCAAGCTAAAAAATTTATGACATTTTGATTCCACTTGTTTGACTTAGAATGCTAGATTTCTAATTTATATTCACTCAAAACTTTGAAGATAGTTCCATGTATTTTGGTATCTAGTATTACTGCTAATAGTCTAGAAAATTTATTATCTTAGTGATTTAAAAAAAAATTGAATGAGGCTTGAAACTTCTAATCTGGTTCTGAGGATATAAAGAATACTATGTTCTTTAAAAAAAAAAAAAGAAGAAGAAGAAATTAACATGTGATACAGTATTATTAACTAAAGTACAGATTGTGTTCATTTCACAAAATTTTATGCTAGTGTCCATTATTTGTTTTCATACCTTATTCAAGACTTCACATTCTATTTAGTTACACTGAGCAGCTTCAGCTGCATGCAACAAATTCTAATAAATTCTCTTTTCATTTTTATTCTATTACAAATATTTTCTAATTTTCCTTGTTATGGCTTCTTAGATACACCCATCATTTCAAAGTGGACATTTAATTTCCAAATCCATGGGATTTTTTAAAAATATCGTTGATATTAATTTTTCATTTTGATACTGATTTCTCATTTAAATATGTCTTCTATGCAATCACCCTCTGTGTTTTTTCAGTCTTCTAACTTTATTGAGATTTTCAATGGCTAAGTCAAAGATCTCTCTTGGTAAATGTCACATTGCACTTGAAACTATGTGGGTTATTTTTAAATACAATTTCTAATATAATTCTACAATGATAAGGGAACAAACTCAGTACGATTTCAATGCCTTTAGACCATGAAATTTTTATATCTTGTTTAATGTCGCTGTATATGTTCCAGTGTCTCCTAGTTTGTAGTTTATGAGAACTTGAATAGAATTTGTACAAAAATTGTATAAATCTTCAGTTCAGTTCAGTCGCTCAGTCGTGTTCAACTCTTTGCGACCCCATGAATCGCAGCACGCCAGACCTCCCTGTCCATCACCAACTCTCGGAGTCTACGCAAACCCATGTCTGTCGAGTCAGTGATGCCATCCAACCATCTCATCCTCTGTCGTCCCCTTCTCCTCCTGCCCCCAATCCTTCCCAACATTAGGGTCTTTTCCAATGAGTCAACTCTTCACATGAGGTGGCCAAAGTATTGGAGTTTCAGCTTCAACATCAGTCCTTCCAATGAACACCCAGGACTGATCTCCTTTAGGATGGACTGGTTGGATATTCTTCCAGTCCAAGGGACTCTCAAGAGTCTTCTCCAACACCACAGTTCAAAAGCATCAATTCTTCGGCGCTCAGCTTTCTTTATAGTCCAACTCTCACATCCATACATGACCACTGGAAAAACCATAGCCTTGACTAGATGGACCTTTGTTGGCAAAGTAATATCTCTGCTTTCTAATATGCTGTCTAGGTTGATCATAGCTTTTCTTCCAAGGAACAAGCGTCTTTTAATTTCATGTCTGCAGTCACCATCCACAGTGATTTTGGAGCCCAAAAAAATAAAGTCTGACACTGTTTCCACTGTTTCCCCATCTATTTCCAATGAAGTGATGGGACCAGATGCTATGATCTTAGTTTTCTGAATGTTGAGCTTTAAGCCAACTTTTTCACTCTCCTCTTTCACTTTCATCAAGAGGCTCTTTAGTTCTTCACTTTCTGCCATAAGCGTGGTGTCATCTGCGTATCTGAGGTTATTGATATTTCTCCTGGCAATCTTGATTCCAGCTTGTGTTTCATCCAGCCCAGCGTTTCTCATGATGTACTCTGCATATAAGTTAAATAAGCAGGGTGACAATATACAGCCTTGATGTACTCCTTTTCCTATTTGGAACCAGTTTGTTGTTCCATGTCCAGTTGTAACTGTTGCTTCCTGACCTGCATACAGGTTTCTCAAGAGGCAGGTCAGATGGTCTGATATTCCCATCTCTTTCAGAATTTTCCACAGTTTATTGTGATCCACACAGTCAAAGGCTTTGGGATAGTTAATAAAGCAGAAATAGATGTTTTTCTGGAACTCTCTTGCTTTTTCGATGATCCAGCGGATGTTGGCAATTTGATCTCTGGTTCCTCTGCCTTTTCTAAAACCAGCTTGGAATCTGGAAGTTCATGGTTCACGTATTACTGAAGCCTGGCTTGGAGAATTTTGAGCATGACTTTACTAGCGTGTGAGATGAGTGCAATTGTGCGGTAGTTTGAACATTCTTTGGCATTGCCTTTTTTGGGGATTGGGATAAAAACTGACCTTTTCCAGTCCTGTGGCCACTGCTGAGTTTTCCAAATTTGCTGACATATTGAGCGCAGCACTTTCATAGCATCATCTTTCAGGATTTGAAATAGCTCAAATCTTAATTATATTTAATTGATTCATAGTGCCTTGCAGATCTACTGTATCCTTCTACTTCTTTGTATATTCATTCTAGTAATTTTTGAGAGTTTGATATTGAAACTCCAACTAAAAATCTTAATTTATCTACTTAAAAATACAATTGTAATATATAAAGGAATTACATGTAACCTTGTTCTGTATTTCCTAACTCTCCTGTAAATCTGTTATCATACCTCCATAGTTTAAAAAATTAAAAAATTATTTCAAAAAAAAGAAAATTAGAGGATGGTAAGAATTATGAGGCAATGTTTCTAACCGTAAGTGAATAAAGAGTCCAGGGTTGTCAAGTCTTTATTTTCGAAATAAGTTGAGAATCACGATTTTTATGTAAATTGTCTGAATTTTTAGCACAACTCAAACTTAACATGACTGCCAATTTTAAACTTTTGGCTAAAAGAGAAATATACATTATCTTCCTGGCTACCACATAATTTGCAAGGCTTATTCTTTTACCAATGAGTTAGTTCTTCACAATACAGAAAATAGTTTAGCTTTTTAGAAGAGACTTTTTCTACAGCAGGGTTTGGAAAGTGAAAATGGGAAGTGTGTGCAGGCCTGCCCCAAGTTAGAAAGAGGTTCATTACATGCCTTCTTTTAGTTGCAAAAGGCCTAGGAAAGATTCTGAAATTACTACTTGCAAAGATATTGAAACTGTTAGCAAATGGCCTTTTTTTACTTAAAAGTTGTTTTTTCTAAGTAGTTAAACATTTTTTTATTTTCAATGTTTGAAATATGAAAACACTATTATATAATAAATGCATTGTTTTAGAACTATTTCTGTGTTGAGATTTTTTAAAATTTACTACCTAATTCTGTTGTCTACATTGTCTTAAATATAGAGCTTTTGAAGAAAAACGAAAAGAACAAGAAGAAAGAGAATACCAAATCAGAGAACAGATACTTCAAGAACGAAAACAGAAGGTTGAAGAAGTTACTGAAAAATTCCAGCGTGCCCATATTCCTTTTTCACAGCGGAAGAGAACAGGTGCCTTAATTTCTAGAGCAATATAAAAACAAAAACAAAAGTTGTAATCACATTCAACTTGAGTAGACAATAAAATAAATTAAGAAACAAAGTGGAAATTCAGCCATATGTTTTGAATAATAGGACTTCTGCCAAATGAAAAATTTCAATTTGATATAGGTTTAATTTGAAGAATTAATATTTTGTTGGATCTGTTGGTAAATTTGAAAAGCGTACAAGCTTGGTTATACTTCATACTGGCTTGTAATTTGTTGTCTTTTTAAAACTGATTTAGTAAATCGCTTAACATTAAAAGACAATTTAACATTTAGATTTAAGAGGTTAATATCAGATTCATTTTGGCATTTTGTCCACATTTTTGTTCAAATTCACATTTGAGAGACCAGCAAAATAAAGAGATCCATAAAGAGGGTGCATAATCCAATAATCTAAGACTGGAGCCAATTAAAAATTTTTAAATGATTATGTTTGATTCTTCAGTCTCACATCTACATTTCTATGCCTTAAATAGTAACACAGATTAGCAACAAAATGTCAAAGCTTCAGAAAGAAAAAGGACAAGCAGAACCTTTGTGTATTTAGCAAACACATGTTGTGCTGCTATATTGTACGTGGGTCTGGGGTAAGCCAAGATGCCAAGATACAGAAAAATCTAATTGTGCTCTGCCGTTAAAGACCTCACAGTTTATTATGGAGATGAGAGTAATATAAACAAGTAATGTCAATAAATCTAATTGCTGTGGTAGCAGAACATGTAAAGTACTATGAAGCACAAAGAACACTGGACATATATAGGAACTTGCAGGATATCATCCCTGAAAAAATGACTTAATTTGAAACTTAAAGAATAAGCATTTTGCCAAGCAAAGAGGCAATTTTAAAAATCCCAGACATAAGGAACAACTTTTGCAAGTAAATTATGAATTGTAAATCCAAAGTGTATCTAAAGCATAGGATGGAGAAAAAGAAAAGAAAAATGGATACAAGACTAGAAAAATGAATTGGGACAATTTCTAAGGAATTTGGATGCCATGCTAGGAATTTCATCTTTATCCAGTATGCAGTCCACTTAAAGTTTTTTAACTGGACAGCGAGCCATTACAATGTCAGTAAGAGAGCTTACTGAAAGTAAGAGCATCTGGTAACACTGCTAAAACTAATATAGCTTAAACATGACAGAGGTTGCTTTTCCTCTTGTATAATGTGAAATACTCAGGTAGGCAGTCAGGAACTGGTCTGAAGACTATGCAATGCCACAGGGAACCCAGACTCCTGTCTCACAGTTCAGCTACCCTTAGTGTATGATTTATAGCTTCACCTTCGTTGGTCATATGGTAACAGCTAGAGCTCCAGACATCATGTCAGTGTTGTCAGTGTTGTAGACAGGAAGGAAGAAATATGTAAAGGACAGAAGGGTGTACCTCTGAACTCCTGTTAAATTGTTTTCCTAGAAGCCCGCATCTATCTGCTTATATTAATATCTAATTGGCGACTCCATCTGCAAGGGAGACTGAAAAATATAGGGGTTTTTAACTGAAGTATTGATTTACTTTTTTTCAGTATTCTAGAACTTTATTTTCAACAGTAAATAATTTCTTTAAATACATACATAACACAGAATATGCAAATTAAACTTAATGTTCAGAGTAGCAAAATCCTTGTTTACCATTTCAGTATCTTTTTACTGTGGCCGTATTGCCACCCCTAACAATATAGAGTGTGTTACCCAGGAATAAGGGCTTCCCAGGTGGCACAGTGGTAAAGAATCTGTCTGCCAGTGCAGGAGATGCAGGAGACCTAAGTGCAATCCCTGGGTCGGGAAGATCCCCTTGAGTAGGAAATGGCAACCCACTCCAGTATTCTTGCCTAGAAAATTCCATGGACAGAGGATCCTAGCGGGCTATACAGTCCATGGGGTCACAAAAGAGTCAGACACAACTGAGCTTGTATACACATCCCCATTACGTACCAAAGAACAAAGGGAAAAATGGATATTAGGTAGGAAACAAAGGGTCTTTACTAATTAGATTTGTTTGTTAGAAAGATAATTCTCAGTACAACATGGAAGCTGAATTGAAGTAGAGATATATTAAAGTAGACTAATAGTAGACTATTTTAGTATTTGTGGCAAGAAGTGTTAAGCTGCTAAATTAAAGCACGGCTCTTTATAGAGACATAGGAGGTAATATATTCAGGATATATAATCAATAGATTGAGTTACTGATTTATCAAGAGTGCTGGAACAAAGACTAGGAGAACAGTGCCCCTAAGGACTTAGCAGAAAACCTCACAAATATTTAGCACTCAATAAGTACTTTCTTAATGAATGAATTATTTTCCTGGATGATGATATTAATCAAGATTACAAATAAAGGAAAAGAATTAGGTTAGAGGTATGAAAGATCATTAAGTTTTAAATGCATTGATTTTGAGTCTTCCTTGATTCACGCAAATGAGGAAATCAAGTCAACAACTAGAAAAATCTAACTGAAACTTAAGAAAAAGATATAGACTAGAAATCGTATTTGGGTCACTGATGAATAGATACATAGTTGGTAAAGGGAGCTATATGCAAAGATAAGGTGAATATTAGATATAGAGTACAGATTGAAGACAGAGCCTAAAAATAAGACCTAAATGCACACTAGCATTTATTATAGGTAGAAAAAAACTGAAAATGGATTTAGAGTAGTCATCAGGAAAACAGGATAGAAAATAAAAGAAAATAAAGAAAATTGTATAAGAGGCAAAAGAAAAGGTAGTTCTTCTTAAGAAAGAGGATGTACTTAATTGTGATAAATGCCTCAGAGTACTCACCCCTCCTGGGTATCATTTGCCCAGAAAGAGTGCTGACTACCCAAGGGCCTAGGTACAGTCAGAAGTGTTAGTAAAAACAAATGGCATGTACATTCACTCAGTGGAATATTATGCTGCTATTGAAAGAAGAGTAAACAATGTATGGACTGATATGGATGAGGTCCAGCAGACATAGATTTACCATGAAGTCAATAAGGTTCAAGTTTCAGGAGCTCTCTCTGTCATGGTCCCTACATCTAATTTTGTATTAGTAATTTTGTCTTATTTTTTCTCAATTGGGCCCCTAAATTGTATAAGCCTTATACTTTCATAAAACCTGGATCTGTCCTTGATTTCCAGGGTTTGTTGTTCAGTCGTTGTGTCCAACTCTTTGTGACCTCATGGACTGCAGCATGCCATTCTTCCCTGTCCTCCACTATCTCCCTGAGTTTGGTCAAACTCATATCCATTGAGTCAGTGATGCTGTCCAACCATCTCATCCTCTATTGCCCCATTCTCCTCCTGCCCTCAGTCTTTCCCAGATCAGGGTCTTTTGCAATGAGTCAGCTCTTCGCATCAGGTGGCCACACTATTGGGGCTTCAGCATCAGTCCTTCCAATGAATATTCAAGTTTGATCTCCTTGCAGTCCACGGGACTCTCAAGAGTCTTCTCCAGCACCACAGTTCAAAAGCGTCAATTCTCCAGCACCCAGCCTTCTTTATGATCCAGCTCTCATATCTATACATGACCATTGAAAAACCATGGCTTTGACTAGATGGACCTTTGCTGGCAAAATGATGTCTCTGCTTTTACATCAATACAATTTCCAGGATATATTTATTATTAAGTATAAACACAAGGTTCAGATGAGTATATTTAATATTCTGACTTCTTTGTAAGAAAAGGAGGAAATTAGAATGTATGTTAAGGGAGGAGATCAAGATGGTGGCATAGGAAAATATGAAACTCACCTCCCCCAACAAACACATCAAAAATAGATCTACATATGGAAAAGTTCTTGCTGAAAACTAACTGGGAACTGACAGAAAGACTCCTGTATAACCAAGACTGAAAAAAAGATCCTCATAGAATAAGATAGGAAGGGAAGAGAAGCAGTCAGTTCTGGACCTGTGTCCCAGGAGGGATACCCAAAGGAAAAGGGAGATTACACAGGCAGAAATACTCCCTGGGGAGTGCATGGTTAAAGCCACATGTTGGGCCCCCAATCCTGGTGTCCAGCACAAGGGAGATGAGCCCCTAGGCTGATTGGAGGGCTGGTGGGACTAACAGGAGGACTCCACTTGGGAGGAGCGTGCACACACTTATTCCCAAAAGAGGGCACAGAAGGCAGATTGAAGCTGCACAGGTGACGGGCTGGCCTCCCGAAACTGCTCTGGAGTATGCCCCAGCCTGAGCCGAGTGAACGCTCCATGTCGGCTTACTGCATGTCACAGTGCCATACTGGAGTGAGGGTTGCCCTAGCCAAGGAAGGGCGCAGTCAGGAGACACAGAGGTAGCTCAGAACCAAAGTCGCACCCTTTGGGGGGGACAGCCATTATGGGCACTAGCACAGGCAGCACATCAGAAGCAGCCTAAGCTCCATGTGTCTGAACTGTTGCCTCCTGCACCTGGCCACACGCTAGGAGCTCACACTGGCCCTCTTGCTCCAGCAAGAGGCAAGAGCACTGAGGCTTGCCCCTCAGGGGCAAGAGCGCTGATGCTTAGAAAGAGAAAAGCTCACACCTGGGCTAGCTCAGACCTGTTCCTCGGGGCTTCTATTCCAGCAACTTGGGACCCAACCCTGGACCTGATAGGGTCCAGAGGAAGGAAGCCCTAACTCACTCTTGGCTCTGGCCCTAGCCTCTCCTCCCCAGCCCCAATCCTTCCAAACTGATATGGAAGCATATGATGTGTGCTATGGAAACCCAACTTGAGAAAAGATGTGACTTCTGTTCATTTCAAATCCAGCTTTCCCACCAAAACCATTGGACACAGGCTGTATAGGGTTGCCCCCACAAAAGAACACCCCTTCAGGACAGCAATTGGTAACTATTTCACCTAATTTCGTAGAGATGGACACTGTTAAGCAAATTGAGAAAACAGAAGAATTACCAGAGGATTCAAAGCAATAGTGATAAGAATGCTAAGTGAATTAAGGAAAATATATATAATGGAATATTCAGTTCAGTTCAGTCGCTCAGTCCTGTCTGATTCTGTGACCCCATGGACTGCAGCAGGCCAGGCCTCCCTGTCCATCACCAAATCCCAGAGCTTACTCAAACTCATGTGCATTGAGTTGATGATGCCATCCAACCATCTCATCCTCTGTCATCCCCTTCTCCCATCTTCAATCTTTCCCAGCATCAGGGTCTTTTCCAATAAGTCAGTTCTTCAAATCAGGTGGCCGAACTATTGGAGTTTCAGCTTCAACATCAGTCCTTCCAATGAACACCCAGGACTGATTTCCCTTAAGATGGACTGGTTGGATGTCCTTGCAGTCCAAGGGACTCTCAAGAGTCTTCTGCAACACCACAGTTCAAGAGCATCAGTTCTTAGGCACTCAGCCTTCTTTGTGGTCCAATTCTCACATCCATACACGACTACTGGAAAAACCATAGCTTTGACTAGATGGACCTTTGTTGGCAAAGTAATGTCTCTACTTTTTAATATGCTGTCTAGGTTGGTCATAACTTTTCTTCCAAGGACCAAGCGTCTTTTAATTTCATGGCTGCTGTCACCATCTGCAGTGATTTTGGAGCCCAGAAAAATAAAGTCAGCCACTGTTTCCACTATTTCCCCATCTATTTGCCATGAAATGATGGGACCAGATGCCATGATTTTAGTTTCCTGAATGTTGAGTTTTAAGCCAACTTTTTCACTCTCCTCTTTCACTTTCATAAAGAGGCTCTTTCGTTCTTCTTCACTTTCTGCCATAAGGGTGGTGTCATCTGCATATCTGAGGTTATTGACATTCTCCCAGCAATCTTGATTCCAACTTGTGTTTCATTCAGCCCAGTGTTTCTCATGATGTACTCTGCATATAAATTAAATAAGCAGGGTGACAATATACAGCCTTGATGGACTCCTTTCCCTATCTGGAACCAGTCTGTTGTTCCATGTCCCGTTCTAACTGTTGCTTTCTGCCCTGCATACAGATTTCTCAAGTGGGAGATCAGGTGGTCTGTTTCCGATCTCTTGAAAATTTTTCCACAGTTTGTTGTGATCACACAGTCAAAGGCTTTGCCATACTCTGCAGAAGTAGATGTTTTTCTGGAACTCTCTTGCTTTTTCGATGATCCAGTGGATGTTGGCAATTTGATCTCTTGTTCTCTGCCTTTTCTAAATCCAGCTTGAACATCTGGAAGTTCACGGTTCACGTACTGTTAAAGCCTAGCTTGGAGAATTTTGAGCATGACTTTACTAGTGTGTGAGATGAATGCAATTGTGCAGTAGTTTGAACATTCTTTGGCATTGCCTTTCTTTGGAATTGGAATGAAAACTGATCTTTTCTGGTCCTGTGGCCACTGCTGCATTTTCCAAATTTGCTGGCATATTGAATGCGGCACTTTCACAGCATCATCTTTTAGGATTTGAAATAGCTCAACTGGAATTCCATCACCTCCACTAGCTTTATTCATAGTGATGCTTCCTAAGGCTCACTTGACTTTGCACTCCAGGATGTCTGGCTCTAGGTGAGAGATCACACCATCATGATTATCTGGGTCATGAAGATCTTTTTTGTACAGTTCTGTGTATTCTTGCCACCTCTTCTTGATATCTTCTGCTTCTGTTTGGTCCATACCATTTTTGTGCTTTATTGAGCCCATCTTTGCATGAAATATTCCCTTGGTAGCTCTAATTTTCTTGAAGAGATCTCTAGTCTTTCCCATTCTATTGTTTTCCTCTATTTCTTTGCACTGATCACTGAGGAAGGCTTTCTTATCTCTCCCTGCTATTCTTTGGAACTCTGCATTCAGATGGGAATATCTTTCCTTTTCTCCTTTGCTTTTCACTTCTCTTCTTTTCCCAGCTATTTGTAAGGCCTCCTCAGATAGCCATTTTGCATTTCCTTTTCCTGGGGATGGTCTTGATCCCTGTCTCCTGTACAATGTCATGAACCTCTGTCCATAGGTCTTCAGGAACTCTGTCTATCAGATCTAATTCCTTGAATCTATTTGTCACTTCCACTGTATAGTTGTGTTTGCTATGACCAGTAGGTTCTCTTGGCAAAACTGTGTTAGCCTTTGCCCTGCTTCTTTGTGTACTCCAAGGCCAGATTTGCCTGTTACTCCAGGTATTTCTTGACTGCCTACTTCTGCATTCCAGTCCCCTATAATGAAAAGGACATCTTTTTTGGGTGTTAGTTCTAGAAGGTCTTGTAGGTCTTCATAGACCCATTCAACTTCAGCTTCTTCACCATTACTGTTCGGGGTTATAGACTTGGATTGCTGTGATACTGAATGGTTGGTTTGCTTTGGAAACGAACAGGGATCATTCTGTCATTTTTGAGATTGCATCCAAGTACTGCATTTTGCACTCTTTTGTTGCCTGTGATAGGTACTCTGTTTCTTCTAAGGAATTCTTGCCCACAGTAGTAGATATAAAGGTCTCTGAGTTAAATTCACCCATTCTAGTCCATTTTAGTTTGCTGATTCCTAATATGTCGATGTTCACTGTTGCCATCTCCTGTTTGACCACTTCCAATTTGCCTTGATTCATGGACCTAACATTCCAGGTTCCTATGCAATATTGCTCTTTATAGCTTTGGACTTTACTTCCATCACCAGTCATATCCACAACTGGTGTTGTTTTTGCTTTGGCTTCATCTCTTCATTCTGGGATTATTTCTCCACTGATCTCCAGTAGCATGTTCGGCACCCTCCAACCTGGGGAGTTCATCTTTCAGTGTCCTATCTTTTTGCCTTTTCATACTGTTCATGGGATATTGAACAGTAATGGAATATTACTTGGCCATAAAAAGAATAAAATTCCACCATTTGCAACAACGTGGATGGACTTAGTATTATGCCTATTAAAATGTCAAAGACAAACTTAAATTTAAAGATAAATATGTTATCACTTATATGAAAATCTTTAAAAAAATAAAGGAATGTATGTTTAAAAAAAACAAGACTTCCCTGGTGGTGTAGTGTTTAGCAATCTGTCTGTCAGTGCAGGGGACATGGGTTCAGTCTCTGGTCCGGGAAAATACCACATGCCGCAGAGCAACTAGGCCCACACACCACAACTACTGAGCCCGCACCCTGGAGCCTGTGCTCTGCAACAGGAGAAGCCACTGCCACAGCCTGCGCACTGCAACCAAGAGTAGCTCCCACTCACCACTGCTAGAGAAAGCCTGCACAAAGCAACAAAGATCCAGCAGCAGCCCAAATAAATAAACAAAATTTAAAAAAAAAAAAAAAACCTTTGAGATATAGAGAACAAACTAGTGATTACCAGTGGGGAGAGTGAGAAAGGAAGGACAAATAGGAGTATGGGTTAAAAGACACAAACTACTATTAATATGAATAAACTAGATAAGCAACAGGGATATATTGTACCTCACAGGGAAACATACCCATTATTTTTAACAACTTTAAATAGAATACAATCTATAAAAATATAGAATATCTGATTGTATACCTGAAACTAAGATAGTAGTATAAATTAACTATACTTCAACTTTTAAAAATAGAATATATATTTATGTATTTTTATATCTGCATAAACAGTGAAAGAATACAGAAATACCAGTTAGAGCAAAACTTCCAAATTTGTATTCTATTTTTTGATTTCTAAATATGAATATGTTACCTGTACAAAAATATCAAATTAAAATTTTAAGAAAGTTTACTGTCATGAATGAAGAACAACAAAGCTGTGATAAACAATTGTTCACTTAATTGTCTATTCATTTAGTTTATTCTCAAATATTAGAGTTACACCAAAGGTTCACCCAATATGCATGATAGCTAATGCTTCCCCTTGCTATGAAAAAGGGATAGATAGGGGGTTTTAATGAGGTCAGAAAATTGTTGGAGTCAGAGAATTGTTGGAGTTAAACTATCAGGGCAAAAGAACTAGAAAGAGGAGCCTAGTAGTTTAAATGAAATAATAAAGCCCTAGTACACAATAAATACTCAAAAAATGTATACTTGAATATTCATTGGTGAGTATGAGGTAGTGACTAGGAGATCATTAGATAATAGCAACAATAAACACCGATGAGTGTTTATAAATGACCTAAGTTCATTTGAAAAGTAGTTTTTAAATTCTCTCTGATAGTCGGTGGTGAGTGTTAATTAAAGCAAATCTCAAGCTATAATCTAGCTCAACTAAACATTTTTTTAACAAAGCACACACAAAACAATTGGTGTAACTTGTTCACTAAGTTCAGTAAAGTCCCAGCTCTCTATTATCTTAGACGCTCTGACTACACTTTATGTGAAAGATCCATTCAGACTTACACCGTCACATCCTAGAGACAAAATTATGTGCCTTCTGGCACTGCACAATCAGGAATGTTCCTGTTTGACAGCTGGAGCCAAGACTATTTAGAGGTCAAACCTCAATGCCATCTGTAAAGGTATAGGGTATAGACTCCCTAGATTCTTATTCTTTCTTCATGCAAGGGTAGGGAGTGATTAAAATAATTTAGGGAAGTCCACTTGTCTTGAATATCTTTAATTTCAACAAAGAAAGTTCATTTTTAACATTCATCATGCTATGCAGCTAGCCATTAGTTTTACCAATGAACAATCATTTGGGACATTGATTATGCTCATTAGAAAAACAATCAAAATCTAAGCTTGATAGTTTCTGCTTCAAGAGTATTTGTCCTTCATGGTTAGAATATCCAGCAAACCATCTCATAACTGTGCATTTTTTACTAGTATTTTATGCAATCACCCCTTGACTCTGATTTTGCTTAAAAATTTTAAGGTGAATAACAAACATCAGAATCATGATGATATGGGTTTTTTAAAGGAGAAAGGAGGAAAAAATAGTTTGGTAGCATCATTGGAGAGCTAGAAAGTTACCTATCCTATCTCCAGGCCTTCAGTTATTTGTAGTTACTTGTATCTCCCCATAAGAGGGCTGCAGGAAAGCAATATCCTTTAAATAGACGGTACATTTCAACTTGAACAAGAAGGTGTGTACCAAAGTGGACAGTGGAAATTCTTGGGAAAGTGGATACTTATGGGAGCTAGGGTTGGATTAGAGGTTGTGCAGAGTGATATGTGGATGAGTGTCCATATACTGTGTGACCCTGAACAAGTTACTTAGCTATGTTTCAGTTTCCTCAGTTGCAAATGGAGATTGGGGCTTCTCTGGTGGCTCACACAATAAAGAATCTGCCTGAAGTGCAGGAGACCCAGGCTGGATCTCTGGGTTGGGCAGATCTCCTAGAGAAGGGCTCTAGAATTCTTGCCTGGAGAATCCCATGGACAGAGGAGCCTGGCATGCTTCAGTCCATGGGGTTGCAAAGAGTTGGACACAACTTAGTGATTAACACTTTCTTTCTTTCAAAGGCCTTAGTGAGAATAAATTAGTTAATACTTAAATACAGTGCTCAAAAATAATGTCTTTAACAGTAAATGTTCAATAAATGTTAACTACTATTTTTATATCTTCCCTTTTTCTTCATAAGGATATTTGTAAATTTTGTCAAATTTATGGAATTATGAGGTTAGATATAATGGGGTTTGCATGCCAGATCAAAGAGCCTAGACATTTCTCAGTTTTCATTTTTCCAAATAAGTATTTTTAAAATTGGTGATGAGAATTTTGAGATAACTATTTCTTATTGGGAAGTGGATGTTTAAATTTAAAATATACTGTTCAAAAAAAATTTGTCACAAAAGTTTTAAGATAGTATTTTATCATTGACAAATTATGTATAAAGAGATTGTTGAAGATGAAGTGATTCTGTACTATATGATCTTTATTATTTCCTTAGTTATTCAAAGACCAGTTCTTCCATTAGAAGACGCCCTCAAACAAATTCAGGAATCCAACTTAAAATCAGAAGTAAACCTTCCCTCTTCCCACAGACCAATAATAAACTGGAGGTAAGTAACTTACGATTATCATGTATAGTTACTAATATACAGTAATTAAATAGCTCTCTAGTGGCTGAGTTTATAGGCCTTCTCATCAGTTACTCCTTACCTCTATTTTATAGTATGCTATTTTATTTTCACACATTGAATTGAGGTAGAGTGTAATATAAATTGCTTCAAGAGTAAGTAAAAATTTTGATTTCTTGTCTTTAGTTTTACAGTGTTGCCTATGTTGAGTAATTTTCTATGGGAACTATCATAAAAACCATTTTAAAATATTGATATCGGTTTCACTGAGAGGAAAAAAAGTTGAATAACAGTGATATAAATTTAGATAAAAGGGGTAGCTTTATGGTAGAAATGGGTTTTTCCTCACGGAAAATCTTTCCTGGATATCTTTAAAAAACAACTACAGTGCGTCTTGGTTCCTCTCTAGGTTAGTTTAAATGAATCATCTTGATTCAATAGGATGGACCAACCAACTAGAGAGAACCCTCTGACATTCTGTATTTTCCATTTATTTAGTATAAATGTTTCTTGAACCTACTATGTACACAGCAGTAATCAGCCATTGTAAAGGGGATATGGAGAAATATAATATTCAAAAATATAATCCCAAGAATATAATCTAGGAGAAAGTGAAAAATGCTTTAAAAATTATAGAACAGTACCAAGTGGGTAATAATAATATATTTAATGTTTACTTATATAAAGATATATATACATAATTCATATGTAAAGTATGTTAATATTTTACCTGTTTATATAATGTATGTACCAAAGTATTTCCATTTTTAGAATACCTGTGGCAAACCTCCCTTGATCAGATCTAAGAACAATTAAATTCATTCTCTCAAGTCTTTATTATAGTTCAAGAAAGACCTCATGGAATAGAAGAATCTTCAGCAAAGCTTTGAAGAAAATAGGAGTTAATCATGAAACAATTGGGTAGATGGTATTCCAGACAGAGGGATGAGAATGTGGAAAGGCCAAGAGTAGGAGAAGGAATGATATGTTCCAGGAGTAAGAGTATGGCTGAATAACAGAATGCAAAATAGCAATAGCTTCACTAGATATGAGATTGGAGAAGTAAATACACCTGTATGCTAAGGAATATAAGCTTTATCCTGAGAGTTTAAGAGGAGTCAATGAAGGATTTAAGCAGATGGGTAATAAGATCAATTTTTCCTGTTTAACATACCATTCTAATCTGTTGTGAACAAGTGTGGATAACTAATTGAAAAAGAACAAAACAGACTATTTCATTTTCTGTAACTGAAAATACATAGGTCTGGAGCTCAAGAGAAAGATCTAGACTTAAGATATTAGAAGCCAAAACAATGGATGAGGTCAGCGGTGGAGATTATGTACTGTGACGGCAGAACTAGGATAGAGCGCTACAGAAGAGCAATATACAGGGAGGTGAAACAAGAGAAGCCGACAGAGAGGAACAGAATCGTTGGCAGAGACTATATGTAGGAAGAAGCTGGAACTAAGCAAGTATAGACTTTCCTGGGGAAAAAAAAGCTGATGGAAATCAAATGGCTTCTAGGTAATTATTAGTAGAAAAAGTTTTACCGGTCGGGATACTGGCAGAAAACATGTAACATTTAAAAGGGGTAACTGAAAAGAGGTTAGTAAAAAGAGTGGAATGCCAACAAAGGATGATGAAGCAACCCCAAAACTGACAACAAACTCAGTATTATCCCCATAAAGCTGAACTGAAAAGAGCCGTAGCTGTACGAGAGGGCTGCTGGGTAGAGGAGCGTTGCCACTGCCTGACCAAGCCAAGCGGAGAGGAGGCCGACGAGCGATGACCAAAAACCGCTCTGTTCTGTCACATTCCCATCTCTGGCTAGTGCCTCTCATTGGTCAAAACAGCCATAAATCAAAAGGCTCTGCTTAGCAGAGATAAGTGTGGGAACTGAATCTGGAGTGGCAAAGAGAAAACATCCAGCTTAGAGGGAATATGTCCCATATATTTAAAAACAGAAAAGTCACTCTGGCAGTTTTTGTCAAAGAAATTTCAGTGGAGGGATGGAGACAGAAAAGAGATTGCAGTAAGTTGGAAGGAAACTGCAGAGAAAAAATACCAACTGTAGCTTGGCTGTGAAAGGAAAAGAGTGGTAGAACAATAGCCAAAGGGGGTGTAGGGCCAAAATATGGCTTTTTCCCTTATGATGGAAGAAATATTATCCTGTTAAATATGGATGTCAAACTAATGAGTAACAGAAATGCAGGCTAGAAAGGTAGAGAATGAAAATGTGAAGTCTTAAGTACCTATTATGTGCTGTACATTGATTAGCAAGAGTTATAATGTGAATGAAATATGGTCCTCTGCCCAATAAGTGTTTGCAGTTACATTATAATACTGTGTAATGGTAATTACACTGTAAGATGCAAACAATACTGTGTAATGTGGGCAATTACAGAAATACTAGCAAAGTGATAAAGGGCATTCCTGGTGGCTCAGTCAGTAAAGACTCCACCACCTTCAGTGCAGCAGACCCAAGTTTGATTGTGGGGTCAGAAAGATCCTCAAGAGAAGGGAATGGCTACCCACTCTAGTATTCTTTCCTGAAGAATCCCATGGACAGAGAAGCCTGGCAGGCTACAGTCCATGGCGTCACAAAGGGTTGGATACAACTGAGTAACTAAGCATACACACACAAGTGATAAAGTACAAAATTTAAAGTTGGAGAGGAGACTTAAAGGATGAGTACAAATTGTCTACTAAAGCACAGGTTGATTCCTGGCATGTTAAGGCCTACAGTGTTGTAACAGGCAAAGACACCTGAGGAAATAGAATTTGTTCAGAGTAACAAGACTGTAGTATATGTTGCTGGTAGGATGAGAGATTATCTAGACATGTAGATTGAGGTCAGATGTGAATGCTTGTATTTCTAGCTAGGAATTTTTATTTCATCCTATAACTAGTAGAGAGCCAATGGAGGTTTTTAAACAGAGTGACATAGTCCTCTTTATATTGGAAGATAATTAGTATGAATGTTGGAGAATGAAAAGAATGGAAAGAAACTGGAAACAAGGAGACTAGAAAAACTTAATGGGCTAATCCAAGTGATAGATCATTACTACCTAAACTAAAATAGTACTGTTTTGTATAGTGAGAAAAGGAGGGGCCTCCCTGGTCATCCAGTGGTTAAGATTTTGCCTTCCAGAGGGTGCAGGTTCAATCCCTGATTGGGGAGCTAAGATCCCACATGCCTCATGGCCAAAAAAACAAAACAGAAGCAGTATTGTAGCAAATTCAATAACAACTTCTAAATAAAGAAAAAGACAGATCTAATAAAGAATAAAAATATTTTAAGAGATTAGAAGGAGAAGATGAGAGAATAAGAAAAAATGAAAATGCCCTTTATGGCAAAGAAGAGACATAAACATTTAAGAACGTTGATCAATCAGAAATGTAAGAAGTGGAGTATAAAAAATGGGAGCTGAAGAGGACCTGAGCTTACCTCCCATAACCAGCAATTCAAAAATACATCCACATGTGGAACAATTCATGGAAAGCTAACTGGAAACTTGCAGAAGCACCCTTATATAACCACGGTTGTGAGAAAGATGCACATGTAATCAGCCAGGATAGGAAGAAAAGCATCAGGTAAGGGGCCTGTGCCTCTGGGAGAGGACTGAAAGGAAAAGGGAGAACATGCAGGCAGACACTCACCCTGAGAAGTGAGTGAGTCCAACCGTAGACTGGGCATCCCCGTCCTGGAGTCCTGCACATAGGAGACAAGCCCCTTTGGCTGCTTGGAGAGCCACTGAGAAGGCTAAAGAAGCCTGGACTCCACTCATCAGAGCACAGGTGTTAGCTCGCCACCAGACAGGGCAGAGAGAGGGGCACCCTAGTAGCTGCCGCCATGCCACACCCCCCAGTCTGAGCCAAGTGAATGTCACCCTGCTCACTCCAAGCCACAGCTTGGCCCTGGGTCTCAGGCTTTCAGGACCTGGGAAAAGAGTCACTCTAAAGGTCCAAATGTGTCCTGGGGGCCAGGGATGTAGTCTAGATAGAGCAGTGTCCACTGCTGGTGCTTACTCAAATAGCACCCAAGAAATAGCCCAGACTTTGATGGCAGTGCAGGTGCTTGAATTCCCACAACCACCATGCCATGTTCAAGCCTAGCGCAGGGAGAAAGAAAAATACACACTTCAAGGAAGCAGAACCAGCTTGAGCCCAAATTTCAGGGCTTCTGCTCCCACAACTTAGGAGCAGACCTCACCCCTGACACGACAGCGATGGCCACTGAGCATAGAAGAAGTACTGTCCCACACCCTGCACAGGCTCTAACTCCTCCATTACCAGCCATACCCCCTTTCCAATGTGGTAGAGGCCAGCATACCATGAGGAAAGACATGGCTTGCATCCACATCTAATCCAGCCCTCCCTCCAAATACATTGGGCACACAGTCTGTATAGGGACACACCCACATAAGAACACCCCTTCAAGACTGTAATAGGTAACTGTTTCACCTGAAGTCAGAGACACAGAAAGTTAAGTAAAATAAAAGGGCAGAGGAACCTGCAATCTAAGATAGTCTACCCAGCGAGATTATCATTTAGAATAGAAGATGAGATAAAGAACTCCTCAGACAAGCAAAAGCTAAGAGAATTCAGCAATAATAAACCTACCCTAAAATAAATGTTGAAGGGTCTTCTCAAAATGAAAAGAGAAGAATCTATAGGAAAGGGAAAACCCCAAAAGGAAAGACATATATAGTGGGGATTGAAGATCACTTAAATAAGCTAGTACATAGATTAAAAACAAAAGTTGTAAAACAACTATAACTACAATAAATAGTTATGGGATAAACATGAAGATGTAAAAAATTACATCAGAAACACAAAATGTAGGGGAGAGTAGTGAAAAATGTAGATCTCTTAGAATGTGTTTGAACTTAAATGACTATGAGTTTAAAGCAAATAGACATAGTTTAACGTATATGAACACCATGGTAACCACAAATAGATACACAGCAAACAAAAAGCGTGGAACTCAAGCATACTACAAAAGAAAATCATCAAACCAGGAAAAGAGAGAGACAAAAGGAAGACGTGTACAGAGAAAAGTGCCAAAACAACTGGAAAACAAGTAATTAATTGGTAATAAGTATGTAGTATTAATAAATTACTTTACATATCAATGGATTAATGCTTCAATCAAAAGACACAGAGAGCTAATGGGATTTTTAAAAAGACCCTTCAATATGCTGCCCCAAGAGGTTCACTTCAAGGTAAAAGATACAAACTGAAAGTGAGGAGACAGAAAAGGATATTTTATGCAAATGGAAATGACAACAAAACAAAGGCTTAATGAAAGACAAAAAGAGTACTGTATAATGATAAAAAGAGATCAGTACAAGAAGAGGGTATATACTCTTTAACATATGCATACCCAATACAGTAGCACCTAACTGTATAAACACTAACAAACATAAAGGGAGAAATTGACAATAGTGCAATAATTACAGGAGACTTTAACACCCCACTGATATCAATGAACAGATCATCCAGAAAGAAAATCAATAAGGAAATTGTGGTCAAGTAATTCTTTGCCACCCCATGAACTGCAGTGTCAACAGGCTTTCCTGTCCTTCACTGTCTCCTGGAGTTTGCTCAAATTCATGTCCATTGAGTCAGTGATGCCATCCAACCATCTCATCCTCTGCCACCCTCTTCTTCTTTTCCCTTCATCTTTCCCAGCATCAGGTCTTTTCCAATGAGTCGGCTCTTTGTATCAGGTGGTCAAAATATTGGAGCTTCAGCATCAGTCCTTCCAATGAATATTCCAGGTCGATTTCCTTTAGGATTGACGGGTTTGGTCTCTTTGCAGTCCAAGGGGCTTCTCTGATAGCTTAGACTGTACAGAATCCACCTGCAATGCAGGAGATCTGGGTCTGATCCCTGGGTAAGGAAGATCAGAGAAGGCAATGGCAATGCGCTCCAGTACTCTTGCCTGGAAAATCCCATGGACGGAGGAGCCTCGTAGGCTGCAGTCCATGGAGTCGCAAAGAGTCAGACACGACTGAGCGACTTCACTTTCACTTTTCACTTTCATGCATTGGAGAAGGAAATGGCAACCCGCTCCAGTGTTCTTGCCTGGAGAATCCCAGGGATGGGGGAGGCTGGTGGGCTGCCCTCTATGGGGTCACACAGAATTGGACATGACTGAAGTGACTTAGCATTAGCAGCAAGGAAGATCTCCTGGTTAAGGGAATGGCTACCTACTCCACTATTCTTGCATGGTGAATTCCATGGACAGGGGAGCCTGGTGGGTTACAGTCCATCTGGTCACAAAGAGTCAGACAGGACTGAACAACTAACATATATGACATTCTAGGTCACAAAACAAGACTCAACACATTTAAGAGGATAGAAATTATATCAAGCTTTTTCTTTTCCAACCTCAAGGGTATGAAACTAGAAATCAACTACAGAAAGAAAAACAGAAAAGAATAAACATATGGAGACTACACAACATGCTACTAAAAAAAAAAAAAAAAGAGTAACTAATAAATCAAAGAGTAAATCAAAAAATACCTCAAAACAAATGAAATGGGAAACAAAACTTTCCAATTCATGTGATACAGCAAAAGCAGTTCTAAGAGGGAAGTTCATAGCAATACAGTCCTTCCTCGAGAAATAAGAAAAAATCTCAAACAATCTAACCTATCACCTAAAAGAATTAGAAAAAGAACAAAGCCCAGAGTTAGCAAAGGAAGGAAATAATGACATCACATACATGTGGGATCTTAAGAATAAAAGAGATGAATCTGTTGATGTGCATAAAACAGAAACCAACTCACAGGCATAGAAAACAAACTTACGGTTATCAAAGGGGAAAGGAGGGATAAATTAGGAATATGGGATTAACAGATGCAAACCACTTACATATAAAACAAATAAGCAATAAGGATTTATTGCATAGCATAAGGAACTATAGTTAGTATCTGTAATAATCTATTATAGAAATAATCTGAAAAATATATATATAACTGAATCACTTTACTGTACACCTAATACAATATTGTAAATCAACTATGCTTCAATTTTTTAAAAAGTCATTTCCTAGGAGAGAAAAAAACAGTAGAAAAAAATGGATGAAACCAGGAGCTAGTTTTTTGAAAAATAAACAGGCTCTCCAAGAAGAAAAGAGAGAGGATCCAAATAAAACAAGAAAATAAAGAGGATAAATAACAACCAATACCACAGAGATACAAAAAAAAATCATAAGAGAGTACTATGAACAGTTTATAGCCAACAGATTGGACAGCCTACAAGAAGTGGACAAATTTCTTGAAACATACAGCTGCCAAGACAGTCAAGAAGAAATAGACAATTTGAACAGAAGACCATTCACTAGAAGTGAAGTTGAATTAAAAAAAAAAAAATGCCCAGCAAACAAAATTCCAGAACAGGACAGCTTCACAGGGCAATTCTACTAAATGTATAAAGAAGAATTAATACCTGTCCTAATCAAACTATTCCATAAACTTGAAGAGTTTATGAGAACACTCCCAAATTCATTGTACAAGACAACCCTTACCCTGATACCAAAACGAGGCAAAGACACTACAAAAAAAAAGAAAAAATTACAGGCCAATATTTTTGATGAATATAGATGCCAAAATCTTCAACAAAATATTAGCAAACCAAATCCAACAATACATAAAAAGAATCTTACATCATGATCAAGTTGAATTTATTCCAGGGTCACAAGGGTGGTTTGAGATACATAAATCAATCGATTTGATACTCCATATTAACAAAAGGAAAGATAAAAATTACATTATTGTCTCAATAGATACAGAGAAAACACTTGACAAAATTCAGTGTCTATTTATGATAAAAACCCTCATCAAAGTATGTATAGAGGGGACATATCTCAACATAATGGAGGCCATTTATGACAAATCCAATAGCCCACATCATATTCAATTGTGAAAAATTTTAAATTTTTCCTTTAAAATAAAGGACAAGAATGTCCACTTTCACTGCTTCTATTTAACATAGTGTTGGAATTCCTAACCACAGAAAAAGTAATAAAAGGTATCCAAATTTGAAGATGAAGAGGTAAAACTCGCTCTGCAGATGACATAATACTCTATATAGAGAGTTTCTATAGTCTCCACCCAAGGAATATTAATATTAGAAACTAATGAATTTAGCAAGGTTGTGGGATATAATAATAATATACAGAAATCTGTTGTCTTTTATACACTAATAATGAAATATCAGAAGTAGAAAGTAAACAATCCTGTTTAAAATCACATCAAAAAATAAAATACCTAGGAGTAAACTTAGCCAAGAAAGTGAAAGGCCTGTACTCTGAAAACTATAAAACCTGATGAAGGAAATTAAAGATGATTCAAAGAAATGTAAAGATATTCCATGCTCTTGGATTGGAGGGAGTAATATCATTAAAATGGACATACTACCCAAAGCAATCTACAGATTTAATACAATCTCTATCAAAATACTTTTGACATTTTTTCACAGATCTAAAACAAATAATGCTACAATTTATATGGAATCACAAAACATCCCGAAATGACAAAACAATCCTGAGAATAAAGAACAAAGCTGGAGATATAACCCTCTCAGACTTCTGACTATGCTACAAAGCCTCAGTAATCAAAAGAGTAGTGTTATTGGCACAACAGACACATTGACTAATGAAACTGAATAGAGAGCCCAGTAATAAACCCACACACTTACAGTCAGTTAACCTACGACAAAGGCGACAAGAACACACAAGAGAGAAAAGACGAGTAGTGCAGGGAACACTGGACAGCTGCGTGTGACAGAATGAGATTGGAACATTCTCTAACACAGCGCAAAAAGAAAAACCCAAACGGATGAAAGACGTAAATGTAATACCAGAAACTGTAAAGCTCCTAGAAGAAAACATAAGCATGACACTCTTCGACATAAATCATGGCAATTTTATTTTTTTGGCTCTGTCTCTTAAATCAATGGAAATAAGAGCAAAAATAAACCAATATGATCTAATTAAATGCAAAAGCTTTTGCACAACAAAGGAAACCATCAACAAAAGACAACCTACTTTTTAAAAATTGGAGAAAATATTTGTAAATGATTTAACTGAAAAGGGGCTAATAGCCAAAATACATAAACAGCTCAGTTTAATACTTAGAAATCGCATCCCAGTTTTCCAGATGATTGGATTAAGAAGATGTGTTATGTATATGGTGGAATATTACTCAGCCATAAAGAAGAATAAAATCCTACCATTTGCAGCAGCATGGATGGAGCTAGAGAATACAGTGCTTAGTGAAATAAGTTAAACAAAAGCAGGTATTGTATGATATCACTTATATGTGGAACCTAAAAATACATATAAATGTACGTGCAAAACAGACATATAGATATAGAAACAAACTTGTGGTTGCCAGAGAGAGGGGGAAGGACAAATTAGGGATATGAGATTAACAGATACAAACTACTACATATAAAATAGATAAATGAGACTTCCCTGGTATGCCAGTGGTTAAGACTCCCTTAAACTGCAGGGGGCGCAGGTTCTGTCCCTGGTGAGGGAACTAAGAACCTGCATGCTGTGTAATCAAAAATATAATAAGAAAATAAAATAGATAAGCAACAAGAATACACTGTATAGTGTAGCAAATTATGCCCATTATCTTACAGTAACCTATGATTGAGTATAACCTGCAAAAATACTGAATCAGGTGCTGTATACATGAATTTAACATAATACTATAAATCATCGAAGAATAAATTAAAGAATAAGAATAATGTGATAAGTTTCATATAGGATAAAGTGTTTCTTGATATATAAAAATAATTGGAGTATTGAGAGGATAGTGCAGGAAAATCAAGAGATATTCCAGCAATGAGTTTAAAAGGACTTATGTTAAAAGAGTGGTAGTGAAATACAAAAGAAAGAAGAAAAAGATATTTCATGAAAAAACTAGATTATAACTTTGGTGTATAGTTGGATAAAGAAAATGAAGTATAAAAATCAAAAGAGGGTGAAATTTTGAATCTTGATCATTGAGAGAACTCCCTGACTTTAAGAATTACAAAGAATGTAATAAAAGTGTATAGGTTTAACAAGATATTATTAAACTCCATTTGAGATTTCTGAATTTAGAGAGTAAATATACAAGTAGAAATGTATAAAAACAATTTAACTTAAGATGAAACAAGAGCTCAAGGCTATAGAAATAAATTTTAGTCATGATTGTATATGTTATTGCTCAATTTTATGTGTAGTTATGCCTGCCCCACCAAACTGTAATATTGTAGAGAACAATAGCTTAATCTTACTCATGCAGAATTCCCTATGATGCTTAGTTCAGTACTGTGCATGTGGGAAGTATTCAACAAATACTTAAAACAGAGAAACATCACTGGCATTATGAAAACTCAGAGGATATAAAGCTTAATAAATGAGGAAGATATTTATTAGAGACATTGAGAGGGAACTCCAGAAAGATGGAACAAATAGTATGTGAAAAGGAATGAAGGTATAAAAGGACATGCTGTATTAAGAGAGTTGAAAGAGGTAGTTCATTTTGTTTGTTTTAATTTTTATTTTATATTGGAGCATAGTTGATTAACAGTGTTGTGTTAGTTTCAGGTATACTGCAAAGTGATTCTGTTATATATGTATACATGTATCTATTTTTCAAATTC
The DNA here is from genome assembly GCF_054371585.1 of Giraffa tippelskirchi. Lineage (NCBI taxonomy): Eukaryota > Metazoa > Chordata > Mammalia > Artiodactyla > Giraffidae > Giraffa > Giraffa tippelskirchi. The sequence goes on along the minus strand of NC_137285.1, from coordinate 84,356,060 downwards.
TTTCTCCATTGAGGTTATTACAGAATATTGAGCAGTGTTCCCTGTGCTGTACAGTTGGTCTTTGTTGGTTATCTGTTTTAAATATAGCAGTGTGTACATGTCAATCCCAAACTCCCAATCTATCTCTTCCCTTCTGGTAACTATAAGTCTGTAGGTAATTTATTTTGACTAGTGTGTACACTGAAAAATTGTAGACAGGTTGTTTAGAAAGGAAGCCATGAGTTAAGTCATGAAGAGCCTTGTTAAGGAATTTGTCCTAAAAGCAGTTCCAGAGAGATTTTAAGCAAGCATATAACATTAATGTTTTAGGAATATTGCCAGAATGAGGAAGAATATAATAAGACTAAAGGTGGAAAAATCAGACAAAATGGTACTTTAGTTAATGAAAACCATGACTTATTAAGACCTACTTAGTAGATAGGATCAACATGATTTGGTAACTTTTTAAGAACTGAAAGGTGAATGGAAGGAATCAAGAATGACTGTGGAGAATGGATTTGGTTAGTTAATGGATAGTGAAATAATTTATCAAATTAAGGACTATTCAGGACAAAGAGGTTTAAGGGAGAGAGTAACTGGAAGGATGATGATAAATTGTGAGTTTGAGACACTTATGAGCTATTCTGGAGTCAATTTCTCATTGTTAAGATGTCTGGGCCGTGAATATAAGTATGATAGTTGTCAATGAATGGATAAGTTAAAGCCATGGTTCGGGCCCTGGGGGCTCAGATGGTAAAGAATCTGCCTGCAGTGCAGGATACCCAGGTTTGATCCATGGGTTGGGGAGATCCCCTGGAGAAGGGAATGGCAACCCACTCCAGTATTCTTGCCTGGAGAATTCCATAGACAGATGAGCCTGGTGGGCTACAGTCCATGGGGTCACAAAGAGTCAGACACATCTGAGTGACTAACACTTTAGTACCCACCCGTGATGGTCTTGGTTCAGCTGAACACTCAAACTCATGACTGCAGTAGACCAGGTTTGACCTCAATTAGAAGAAATTAAACACTGCATGCCAACAGGCAACATTCTTCAATAGGAGGAATCCTCATGGCATGCCGTGAAATAGTCAAAGGGCTCATCTTTGCTATGCCCCTCTTCCCACAAGTGACGTCACAATGTGCAGACTGCCATCCTGGGTTAGAAATCCTCTGTTCAAACAGGAGCCAATATTTCTGGTAATGACTATATGAATAGCTTCCATGCAAGCGATATGTTCAGTTAAAAGAATTACCACACTTGGGGAAACCCAAAGCTATAGCTTCCTACCAGTCCTTCCTATAAGTCCTTCCTATGACTTATTCACAGTCCTGTCAGTACAGACAGTTTATCCATGAAGGGTCATTTTTCACATCTGTGTGCCTGAAACACAGTCCTAGTTCTACTAATAATCCAGGGAACAGAGATAGAGAGTTAACCCAGAGTTGAATTGGTCCACAGAGGATCGATTTTATTGACCCTTCACTTAAATACAGATACAGATAAGATCACACAGATGATATGAATAAGATTACACAGAGAATATGGATAGACAGGCAGAGGATTGCATAACTCTCAAAAATTCCAGCATATCCAAGCAAAGAAAAAGGAGCTCAAGAAAGCCTGAGGAGGAACAACTAGAGAAGTTATAAGATATCCAGGAACATATGATAATATGAAAACCAAGGAAAAAAAAAAAAAGAAAACCAAGGGAATTAAAGTCAAGAAAGATAGTGGTCAAGAAGTGTCTCTTTTTGCAGTTAGGTCAATTAATTAATCACTAGCAAAAGCAGTACATTGGAACGGTAGAGACAGAAGCCAGACAGCAGTAGATTAAGGAACAAATGGAAGCTGAGGCAGTGAACACAGTGTAATTTTAGAGTACTCACTGGAAATTTTTGTCTCAAAAAGGAAGATAACAGACAATTAGAGGGGGTTTAGAGGGATAAAAAATTCCAACTCATTCAGTATAGAAGTAATGTGCATTTTCATATACAGGTTTTCTGCTCTATTAGGTTTATTTTTCTGTGTATTATTATCCTGATAACATCAACTATTTTCAATCAAAAAAACTCTTTTGCACTAAGAATAAAAGGATAGACATTTTTGTTCAACAGTGTACACTTTCTTAAAGTCTTAGAAGAGATAACACATCAGACAACTTTGATTTCACTGTAGCAAACAAACATGTAGTTATTGTTATACCAAATCTGTGCTAGGACCATTGTACCAATTTTCTTTTACAAGAAATTATTTCCATTCAAACTAGAATACACATAGTTTTCAGTTATTGTTGTAATGTACTATTATTACTATGACTTCATGATGTGTATATATATATATACACATACATAAATTTTATGTATTTGGAATACAACAAATGTGTACAATTTATAGAGAGAACACCCTTGTTTACTTATTATAAAGTTAAGCTCCTCTCCACAGGTAACTGACAGTATTAAAATAATATATGTGAAAATGCTTTATAAACTATAAAAATGCTATACTACAAATGTGAAAGCTTGGAATATTAAAGATCAGGTGTTAAGTTAGTAGAAATATTTATGTGTACTATGATTAAAAATATAATTAGGCTACAAATAGTTATATGCGGTTATCACATTAAAAATACATTTTCTGTACCGTATAAACCTAAAATGTGTTAAAGAATAAAGTAATACCAAGGAACAGGGGGCTTCCAAAGAAGGAGAGATATATCTGTACTCACAAATGATTGTTCTAATGTGGAAAATATTAGTGGTAGATAAAAATAACTTAAGATGCTGTAATGTGGTAATCTAAAGGAGAGAAGAATTCTATTAAAAATGGAAGGCATTCAGTGCTTAAGCTTTAAGAAAAATGAGACTTATGTCCATATGAAAATAAAAGCTACTTCAAGAAATAATGAGATATAAGAAATGACTAATAAAAATAAAAGCCTTCCATCACACCCAAAGCCTTATCACAAAGATAATATACTTGACCCTTTGGGTAGACATACACATAGAGCAAAAGGAGCTACATTTTCCCCGTATTTTTATACTTTAAAATAATGTTGTTAGATATCTATCTCCAATATCCATGTATTTGTGGTGAGACAGTTGATCCTGAACCATAGGCTACCTACCCTGAGAAATCTGACCAGAGCAGTAATCTGTTTGACCTCTATTTGCCCCTTGTATCATCACTTTCAACCAGATTTTCTATCCCATATTCATTATCTGTATGACTGTCAGACTTCTGAGACATGAAAATACCATTAAATAGCAAGGAATGAAAAAGGGGAACCTGAATAAGTAACCTATGTACATTTCTCAACTCATGAGAGGATGGTTGATCAGAAGGACATAATGCATGGACCCTCAGAACAAAGCATAGTATGAATTGAAAACCTAGAGGCAGCCCAATAAAGCGAAAAACCATCTTAATAAGGCTGTCTCTCTACTTCCTGTTCAAATGCTTTTCCACCTGCGCAGATCCATTCCTGCCTGTCCAGCTACCTCCACACCTGATCCCCACTTACCTAATAAGCTATCTCCTTTCAGAGCCCCATTGCTATCCCACCATTCCCAAATTCTTCCTAGCTATCCAACCGTTTCTCCCACCCACCAGCCTATCCATTCATCTGTCCTCTCTGCTCTTCCAAAGAACTTTTTACCAGCCCCATTACCATCCTACCCGATCAAGTATCTTCCTCGCCCACCAGCCTCAGTTACTTCCAGCTTTCCTGGCAGTTTCCCTCATCTACCAACCCCAATTCCTTCTGGCCCACCTGACCATTTACCCCACCCACCCCGAGGTTCACCAGTCATTCCTGATTCTGACTCACAGAGCAAGTTCTTTTATAAAACTTTCAGACCCAAACATTCCCTTCCAGCAGAGCATTCAACCCCAACTACTCTAATGCCTGCCCTTATCCGTCATTCCCTTCCAGCTCGACCGACTCCAACCCCTGTGGAAGGTTTTCCTGTTTTGAAGCCTTCCTATTTAGCCAGTCATCCCCCTCATCAGCCAGTCCCCGCTCTTTCTGCTGTCACTCCATTGCCTGAACATCCTGCTCAGTTAGACCCTTTTCCATTAGTCCAGCAATCTGTCCCACAAACCGTAGCATTGTCCAATCTTCCCCAGGCCTCTGTAGGTCATCCGCCTGTGTCGGTTCTGTCCAGTCCGCCTCCCTGTAACTCTCCGTCCTCTTCTTTGTCCTCCCCTTCTACTTCCATATCCTCTTCTTCACCCTCTCTACAGCTTTCTTCCTCTTCATCTGTTCTTTCCTCTCCTTCACCTTCCCCTACTACCTCTCCGTTCTTACCTCTTTTATCTGTGCCTCTTTTTTCCTCTCCTTTGTATTCATCTCCCTCTCCATATTTGCCTCCAGCAAATTTAGGTTTCCCCTCTCCAGTTCCTTCTGTTTCTTCTTCTTTTATGATTTCTTCTTCCTTCCCACCCATGCTTCACTCTTCCTGTCTTTCTGCCTCCCCATCTCCTTTTATTCCTATACATTCCTTCAATCCTCCTCACTGGGGGAAGAAAGTAGAGAAGAGAAGAGAAGCAAGTGGAGTAGAGAAGAAAGAAATAGAGAAGAAAAAGTTGAGAGACGACAACTTAAAAGGTAAATAAATTTAGTTTATTAGATGTTTTGTAGATTTAGCAGTATTTCATTTGGGAAGGGTGACTGAAAGGGAAGGAATATGTAAGAGTAGGAAACCTAAAAGGATTAGAGAAACATAATCTCAATGTTCAGGAACTTATGTTAGATACCTTTTTGCTCTCCTTGATCTCTCTGTGGTTGCAAAAGGATAGTCAGGAATCTAGTAATCATTGACTTTGACTATTCCAGTCTGTCCAAATAAAGATATATATGGGTATTGGAGATAGATATATGTCACATGTGGCCACAAGTCACTTTTCAAAGTATTTTAATCCTCATTGAATTGAGGATAATTCAAGTGAATTGGGGATAAATACCCTTGGGATTCATACTGCCAGCCCTAATGCAATAGCAGTCAGCTTTTGACATACTTTCATCCCCATCCCACCCACCCCCAAAAAATCTTCCTTTGTGTTTTTTTATTTTCACTTTGTTCATATACTGAAGTGTAACATGCTGTAAGTTTCCAGAAGATGCAAAATTCTGAAAGAGGATGATATCATCCACTGATAATTTGGGGGTGGCACTTTAACACACTAAAAATAGACTCTGCATTAAAGTGCCCCCTCTGTGCCATGAAAACCATGCTTACATTTGTGGTACAACTGAGAAAAATATGTTAATACCTTCCAAACCTAGTGAAGTTAGATGGAATCCAAGCTTCCAAACGTTATTAAAGTTAGATGGAAATTCCAGTCTACCCTGACAAGAAATTTTCATATTTTCTATCTGCTTGAATCTTCCACCAACTCTGTTAGGGTTATAGGGATACCGCCATCTATGATATCAACTCAGAACTAAGGGTAGTGCCACATATTATTATCCAGATAGGGATGCTCTTAAAGAACTGAGGACTGACTCTGTACATCTATAGTAATTACTTCAATATCTATTCCAAACAGTAGAGGAATAGGATTTAATACACAAAGCCATGAAAAATTGGGCATTTCTACATGAAGATGGAATGCTTTATTGACACTATAATCCCACATCCATTTTTATTCTACTATTGATTTCTTTAAATTCCCATTCTAATATATCTATATATTTCTCCAATATCCTTATATGTGATTATCTGGACACACACAAACACATATTACATGAATATGTCATTTGTATGTTAACTTTATTTAAGTATACTAAACATTTTTTATGTGTGATTCACAGAGCTATAGATAATGACTTGCCTTCATCATTGTCAAAAAATGATCATAAGCATCAGAAATATCTCATATCCAAAATCAATTGTGGTCAAGAAATGGAAAACAGCAAGGCAAACTCGACTACTAACAAAGATGCATTCCAGCTTAAACTGGAGGAAACACGGAAACTCCTAGAAGATCAGCATCTAAGCAGTTTGCAAGTATGAAACTCTAAATACATTATTACTATTTTAATATCTAGCAATAATTCTGTCCCATTTTTGCATTGTTCTCCACTTAAGAAATATATAACACTAGCCAAGGGTATGTTTGGATGAATCAGCACAGATTCATCACAGATACTAATGAGAGAAGGTTTTAGCATTTTTAGCTTTTTGATACAATTTTCTCTCTGCTGCTTCTATTCTTCTTTTTCCATGTCTCATACATAGAAAAATATGCTTTATGAATGTTATTTTTTGAAAAATATGAAAGTTATTTGAAAGTATAATGTATCTTAAGTATCATTACAGATTGGATTATAAAAAGCAAATTGAAAATTATTATACCTGTGGATATTAAGTTCTTGATAAAAATATGGCATAATTAGCTAGAAATGGTGTTTCTCTTCTCTCTACTATGGTGTTTACTTTGGTTTTTCCTACAAATGAGTATGGATTTCATACTAAACTTCCTAAAATGTTCATGTACTTTATTTTTTATGAGTAATTGCACACATTTATAAGATTCTTAGTATGCTGATATCAAGATTAAATTTGTAACCTTGGCCTAGTTTATCCAATAACTGAGCAATTGTGGCAAGGCTAGAAAAGCAAAACAGGAGACTTCGTCTCGCTATGAAGAAGTATCATCCTGCCACACACAACTATAATTCTGAATAAAATATATGAAACAGTTATTTTTAAACTGTACAGAACAGGTAGTATAAGAGATGGTCTTGAAAAAAGGGAAACAAATGAGGTAAGCGCTGTGATCACATAGGCTTTTTACCTGGACATATCCTCCTGACAGGCCTCGGAAAAAATCCATAGATATTTTAACTACCTGTCAAAAAAAGAAACACTCTTTTCAAGAAGACTGAAATCTAGACATACAGCACAATGTTCATAATGTCCAACACTCAGAATTCACTAGATATGAAAAAGCAGAAAGCTGTTATTACCCATAACCAGGAGAAAAAATAGTCAATATAATCATAAATGACAGAGATAATAGAATTATCAGGCAAGAGTTTAAAATAACTTTTACAAATATTTTCAAAGAATTAAAGAAAAGTGAACATAATTAGAATGAAATTTTTGGAGGAACCAAATAGAACTTCTAGATCTGAAAAACATATTACCTGAAATTAAAGTTATACTCGTTGAACTTATCAATGAAGGCACTATAGACAAAAGGATCAGTGGACAGAAATCATCCAGTCTGAAGCATTGGGAGAAAAAATACAGAAAAAATATATTTAACAAAATGTTAGTGACATGAGGGACAATATCTAAATCTAACATACACTTAATTAATGTCACAAAGAAGAGAGGAAACATTTAAAGAAACAGTGGCTGGGAATGTTTCAAGTTTGATGAAACTGCAAATCCACAAATTAAAGAAGCTCAACAAACTCCAAGATGAGTAAGTAAACACCCATATGTATGTGCACACAGCCCATCACAAAAAACTTCATCAAAATTAAATTAAGCTAGAGGGAGTAAAAGATGTAATACATGCAAGTCAACAAAGGTAAGATGAACGACACTAATTTCAAGCCAGAAGACAGTGAAACATTATTTTCAAAGTTCTGACAAGGGAAAAAAAAACTACCAACCTATTATCTACATTTAACTAAAATGTCCTTCTAAAATGAAAGCCAAATAGGCATTTTCAAATGAACAACAGCTGAACACCACTGTACTACACCAGTATCTGCAATAAGAGACCCTCTGGGAAGTCTTTCAGGCAGAATGAAAATGATAACAAATGAAAACTCAGATCTATATAGTAACAAAAAACAAATTAGTGGTTGTCAGTGGTGGGTAGGTATTTACTACAAAGAAGCATGAGGGAACTTTCAACAGATGGAAAGTTCTTAAATATTTCAGTGTGATGGTTATGGGTAAATAATTTGTCAAAACCTATCGAACTATACCTTTAAAATATGGTAATTTAGGGACTCCCTGGTGGTCCAGTGGTAGAGACTTCACCTTCCTAAGAAGAGAGTGTAGGTTCAATCCCTAATGAGGAAGCTAAGATACCACATGCCTCATGGCCAAAAAACTAAAACATAAAACAATATTGTAAAAGTCAATAAAGAGTTTTTCTAAAATAGTCCACATCAAAAAATACGGCACACAGATATGTAAATATATTAGGTAACACTTATTTATTTCTCTTAACATAATTTAAGTTGTAGCTATGTCATTGGAAATATTTTTGAAATAATCTATATTCACATTGCCTGTGTTCTGTTTTTTAAAGTTTGTATACATCATGTGTGTATTTTGGGTTTGAAATAAGCTACTGTTGTAATTTTTCTTGGCATTTTGTACATAAGTTTTCTGAAGAAATGGTAACTTCTCAAAGATTGTGAAAAAATATATATTATATTTAAAAATAATAAATTATTTGATTATTACTAGTTTTACTCCATTCATTTCAGTTCAGTCGCTCAGTCATGTCCAACACTTTGTGACCCCATCGACCGCCTCACGCCAGGCCTCCCTGTCCATCACCAACTCCCGGAATCTACCCAAACTCATGTCTGTTGAGTCGGTGATGCCATCCAACCATCTCAGCCTCTGTCGTCCCCTTCTTCTCTCGCCTTCAACCTTTCCGAGCATCAGGATCTTTTCAAATGAGTCAGCTCTTCGCATGAGGTGGCCAAAGTATTGGAGTTTCAGCTTCAACATCAGTCCTTTCAATGAATACTCAGGACTGATCTCCTTTAGGATGGACTGGTTGGATCTCCTTGCAGTCCAAGGGACTCTCAAGAGTCTTCTCCAACACCACAGTTCAAAAACATCAATTCTTTGGCTCAGCTTTCTTTATAGTCCAACTCTCACATCCATACATCACTACTGGAAAAACCATAGCTTTGCCTAGATGGACCTTTGTTGGCAAAGTAATGTCTCTGCTTGTTAATATGCTGTCTAGGTTGGTCATAACTTTCCTTCCAAGGACCAAGCGTCTTTTAATTTCATGGCTGCAGTCACTATCTGCAGTGATTTTGGAGCCTCCAAAAATAAAGTCAGCCAAGGTTTGCACTGTTTCCCCATCTATTTGCCATGAAGTGATGGGACCGGATGCCATGATCTTAGTTTTCTGAATGTCGAGCTTTAAGCCAACTTTTATGTTATGGAGTTTTACTCCATAAACATACAGTAACAACCAAAAAATTAGTGCATTTTACTATAGATAAATATATCTCAATAAAGTTGATTTAAAAACTAAAAGACAAAGCATGTTAAGTCTAGTACAATTTATATCAGTAACTTAAAAGCAAAGCTTGAAGCTGATCACAATGTTTCATTTTTTAGTGATAAGAAAAATTCTGAGAAAAAAGTTTAGTGAAAAATTCTGAGTAAAAAAAAGAGGTTGCTGAACTTTTTTTTAGGTGCTTTGGAAAATGAAGCAACTACAGACCTAGGCAAAGAGAAATATTAAAGCCACATAGATCATTATGTCTAAAAGGACCTTCTAATCCACATTTCTGTATCTCATTAGATGCAATCTCAAAGAAATTCTTCTTAGAGTCATAGAACTTTTAGGAGCCTCATTATCAATTAAAATAACTCTGTTCCAAAAACAGACATTGAAGGAGCTGTGCTTTCCTTTGTTCTAGTTAGGTTGAAGGAAGTGACAGGCAGGGAATAAAGGCTAGTAATATCAAATTCTTATGAACCATTTGCAAAACATTTACAATAGTATATCAATAAGTACTAAATATACAAACTAAAATATTTTTAATCTGTAACTGATTTCATTGGTTTCTCAGTTTATTTTCAGGGCTAAAAAAATGCTAATTTTTGTTTAATATCAGAATATTTAAATTTTCTAAAATTTGTGTAAAATTTTAAGGGAACTAATTTTTTGAGTTCATTTAAATTTTTCACTAGATTAACAAATTAAAGTCTTCTTGAATTTATTTCTACATATGTTATGCAGATTAATGCTTTATAAATATCTGTTATATATGTGTGAAATTAGAAATAGTTTTAAACACTGACTATACCATCACTGTTCATGGGGTTCTCAAGGCAAGAATACTGAAGTGGTTTGCCATGCCCTTCTCCAGTGGACCACATTCTGTCAGACCTCCCCACCATGACCCATCCGTCTTGGGTGGCCCCACACGGCATGGCTTAGTTTCATTGAGATAGACAAGGCTGTGGTCCATGTGATCAGATTAGCTAGTTTTCTGTAATTGTAGTTTCAGTGTGTCTGCCCTCTGATGCCCTCTTGCAACACTTACCGTCTTACTTGGGTTTCTCTTACCTTGGACGTGCGGTATTTCTTCACGGCTGCTCCAGCAAAGTGCAGCCATTGCTCCTTACCTTGGACAATGGGTATCTACTCACGACGGCCCCTCCTGACCTTGAATGTGGAGTAACTCCTCTCGGCCCTACTATGCCCACGCAGCCCCTGCTCCCTGGGCCTTGGGTAATTCCTCTCGCCGCCACCCCAGGCCCCCAGCCTGGCTTAGGCCCTGTCGGCCGCCGCCCCCGGCCGCCGCCCCCGGCCTAGCACCTCTCGGCCGCCAGCCCCGGCCCCTGGCCCAGTCTAGCTCCTCTCCTGTCTCTTGAGAAACCTGTATGCAGGTCAGGAAGCAACAGTTAGAACTGGACATGGAACAACAGACTGGTTCCAAATAGGAGAAGGAGTACGTCAAGGCTGTATATTGTCACCCTGCTTATTTAACTTATATGCAGAGTACATTATGAGAAATGCTGGGCTGGAAGAAACACAAGCTGGAATCAAGATTGCCAGGAGAAATATCAATAACCTCAGATATGCGGATGACACCACCCTTATGGCAGAAAGTGAAGAACTACTAAAGAGCCTCTTGATGAAGGTGAAAGAGGAGAGTGAAAAAGTTGGCTTAAAGCTCAACGTTCAGAAAACTAAGATCATGGCACCTGGTCCCATCACTTCATGGCAAATAGATGGGGAAACAGTGGAAACAGTGTCAGACTTTATTTTTCTGGGCTCCAAAATCACTGCAGATGGTGATTGCAGCCATGAAATTAAAAGACACTTACTCCTTGGAAGGAAAGTTATGCCAACCTAGATAGCATATTTAAAAGCAGAGACATTACTTTGCCAACAAAAGTCCGTCTAGTCAAGGCTATGGTTTTTCCAGTGGTCATGTATGGATGTGGGAGTTGGACGGTGAAGAAAGCTGAGTGCGGCAGAATTGATGCTTTTGAACTGTGGTGTTGGAGAAGACTCTTGAGAGTCCCTTGGACTGCACGGAGATCAAATCAATCCATCCTAAAAGAGATCAATCCTGGGTGTTCATTGGAAGGACTGATGTTGAAGCTGAAACTCGAATACTTTGGCCACCTCATGTGAAGAGTTGACTCATTGGAAAAGACCCTAATGCTGGGAAGGATTGCGGGCAGGAGGAGAAGGGGACGACAGAGGATGAGATGGCTGGATGGCATCATCGACTCGATGGACATGGGTTTGGGTAGACTCCGGGAGTTGGTGATGGACAGAGAGGCCTGGCGTGCTGCAATTCATGGGGTCGCAAAGAGTCAGACACGACTGAGTGACTGAACTGAACTGATACCATCACTGCGGATGGTGACTGCAGCCACAAATTTAAAAGATGCTTCTCCTTGAAAGCCAGGCTTCAACAATACATGAACTGAGAACTTCCAGATGTTCAGGCTGGATTTAGAAAAGGCAGAGAAACCAGGGATCAAATTGCCATCATCTGTTCACTCATAGAAAAATAAAGAGAATTCCAGGAAAACATCTACTTCTGCTTCATTGACTATACTAAAGCCTTTGACTGTGTAGATCACAACAAACAGAAAAATTCTTAGAGATGGGAACACCAGACCACCTTACTTGCCTCCTGAGAAACCCGTTTGCAGGTCAAGAAGTAACAGTTAGAACCAGACATAGAACAAGGACTGGTTCCAAACTGGGAAAGGAGTGTGTCGAGGCTGTATATTGTCACCCTGCTTATTTAACTTCTATGCAGAGTACATCATGGGAAATGCTGGGCTGGAGGAAGCTGGAATCAAGATTGCTGGGAGAAATATCAATAAAATCAGTTATGCAGATGACACCACCCTTATGGCAGAAAGCAAAGAGGAACTAAAGAGCCTCTCGATGAAGGTGAAATAGGAGAGCGAAAAAGCTGGCTTAAAACGCAACATTGAAAAAACGAAGATCATGGCATCCAGTCCCATCACTTCATGGCAAATAGATGGGGAAACAATGGAAACAGTGACAGACTTTATTTTCTTGGGCTCCAAAATCACTACAGACGATGACTGCGGCCACGAAATTGAAAGATGCTTGCTCTTTGGAAGGAAAGCTATGACAAACCTAGACAGCATATTAAAAAGCAGAGGCATTATTTTGGCAACTAAGGTTGATCTAGTCAAAGCTATGGTTTTGCCATTAGTCAGGTATGCTTGTGAGAGTTGAACCATAAAGAAGTCTGAACAACGAAGAATTGAATAATTGATGCTTTTAAACTGTGGTGCTAAAGAAGACTCTTGAGAGTTCCTTGAACTGCAAGGAGATCAAACTAGGAAATCCTAAAGGAAATCAATTGTGAATGTTCATTAGAAGGACTGATACCAAAACTAAAGCCTCCAATACTTTGGCCTCCTGATGCAAAGAGCTGACTCATTAGAAAAGACCCTGGTGCTGGGAAGGATTAAAGGTAGGAGGAGAAGGGGACAACAGAGTACAAAATGGTTGGATGGCATCACTGACTCAACGGACATGAGTTTGAGCAAGCTCCAGAAGACGGTGAAGGACAGAGAAGCCTGGCGTGCTGAAGTCCCTGGAGTTGCAAAGAGTTGGAACAACTGAGCGACTGAACAACAACAACCTTGGAAGAATAGCTATGACAAAGCTACATAGTGTATTAAAAAGCAGAGACAGCACTTTGATGACAAAGGTCCATATAATCAAACCTATGGTTTTTCCGGTAGTCATGTATGATGTGAGATTTGGATTACAAAGAAGGCTGAGCCCCGAAGAAGTGATGCTTTCAAACTGTGGTGCTGGAGAAGATTCTTGAGAGTCCCTTGGACAGCAAGGAGATCAAACCAGTCAATCTTTAGGGAAATCAACCCTGTATGTTCTTTGGAAGGACTGGTGCTGAAGCTGAAGCTCCAATACTCTGGGCACCTGATGCAAAGAATTGACTCATTAGAAAAGACCCTGATGCTGGGAAAGATTGAAGGCAGGAGGAGAAGGGGACAACAGAGAACAAGATGGTTGGTTGGCATCACTGACTCAATGGACATGAGTTTGAGCAAGCTCCGGGAGTTGGTGATGGACAGGGAAGCCTAGCATGCTGCAGTCCGTGGGGTGGCTAAGAGTTGGACATGACTTAGCGACTGAACAACAACAACAATACTTTGAAGTGATCATGAAATTTTATTGAAAACTGTTAATTTCCATTAGATTCCATTGAAGTAATGATGAGACTCTTACTGTAAAGAATTCATGGAAATTATTACAGTGCTAAATCTCCAAAAATGAGCCATTAAAATCAATAGTTCTCAGTCCTAAATCCACATTAGAATTACCTGGGGAATTTAAAAATAATAATACCACCACCAGTGCATGCACTCCATCTAAGTATTAAATCAGCAGGATCCAGGCACATTTTCATAAACATCTTGTATTTTTATAGACCATGAGATTAACTTTTATAAGAAGGTATAGCCTTACCAATAGGAAACTCATATTAGAGTCATAGAGCTTTTAGGAGCCTCATTCAAGTCTAGTCCAAGTCTCAGGGAAAAAAAAATACGCTTTGTAAATTCTATTTTTCAGAATTTCACATGCTGTTATGAAGCCTTCAGGAAACTCTATTCTCTGAATGGAACAGCAATAGCAAAAATTATTTTCTAAGCTATAACTAATGGCTAGGATAATTGAGTAGTTACTTTAAGGTGAAGAAACTAAGGCAAATACATTTTATTGTCTTTGTTGGCTCCCTCTTTTTCACTGTGAGGACTGTTCCCGGGATATAGATTATTTATATACCTATACTGTCTGTAGTCATATCACTTTCGTTTATGTGCCAAGTAACAGTGGTATATTGAACCATTAATGTTGACACTTAAAATTTCTAAACTATAAAACAATGTTCTTTTTTTTTCTTTCAGAAATTTTGTGATGAAGTTAATCAGATAACAAATTCTGAAACCCTCTCAAGTATAGACAGTCTTGAGGCTGGGGAACATGAAGAAATATATTTAACACTTAATAAGGAGCCTTCCACATCAGTCCAGCAGCAGAATTCTATTTCCCTCAAATCAGCAAATCTGCAGTCAACTAATCTAAGCTGCTTTGATGAAGATAAACTGTCATTCTCTAAAACTCAACACATAAATAATTGGCTTATAAATATAGATGATCCAAATATTTTCTCAGATATTTTTAGTAAGCCTAATGTTCTCCCTGATTCAAGTAAATGTATTCATAGTAAAGAACAAAATCCATCTGCTCTGAGTAGAACTGTGGAAAGAGCCATAAATACTGCTAATAATTCAGTGGCCGTTCTATATAGTCCATCCATATTTGTACAAGATAAAAAAAGCAAAAACACATCTGAAACTAGTGTTATAAGGACAACTGGCTCCTCTTCTGGAGCATTCAAAAGGGAAAGGCTATTAGTTACTGAGAGCCCAAAATTTAAATTCAGCAAAGCCTGGGCCACTCCAAATTCTCTAACCCAGGAAATCACAATAATTTCAGACGAAGAGAAATATTCTGAAATGATTCAAGAAAATAGAACTACTTCAGTTCCTACGTCATTTGTACCTTTGGCAACGCCTTTAGTTTTGCCATCAAATATACAATCAGCTAGGCCTTTACCAAAGAGCAGTATACACATAAAAGAAATTGACCCGATGCAGTGTTCTGATAAGTTAGGGGAAATGAAAGATATTAAAGATGAAAAAACAAAATATTTTAATTGTAATGAGGAAGAGTTGTCTTTATTTTCAGATAATTTTCAAGCCGCCTGTGTACTTCACAACTCTGATTCAAAAGACAAAAAACAGAAAATATCTGAAGCATCAAGACCATTGTCTAATATAATTTCTCATTGTGACTTAGTCAGTCAGCACAAGAAAATGAAATATAATATTTGTGAGAAGAATAGTGTGAGATTTATTAAAAGTATTTTAAAGAAAGAATCTAAATACGAGCATGATTATTTTAAGGCACTGGTTACAAACCAAGGCTTTAAGTTAGGAAATCAAAAAGCAGCAGATATCAGAGATAGTATTGAATTAACAAAAGAAAAAGGGAAAAGTGCAGAAACTCCAAAAACTATTAAAAAACTGAGATGGTTTGATGAAACTGGCAATACAAGGAAAAATACTGAAGATAGTCATTCACTGAAGAATAGAAAAAGAGTATCTCAACAGTGGTCTCAACCATTCCACATTCGAGCTAAAAGTGGTGCTGCCAGCAACACGCCTACTATGCCTGCTTCTGCTGTGAATTCTGCTAATAAAAAAAAGCCCGAGGACGATATTATCTCTGAAAATGTCACTGCTTTAGGAGGATCTGGAATAGACCATGTGCCTTTGAACTGTTTTATCCCTTCAGGTTATAGCACTGCTAAACAAGCCTGGCCAGACTCCGAAGGGGAGGAAAGTATATCTCCTGTAAAGAGTGGTTGTTCTGAAACTCAGAAAACTAATCCACAAAGGAGTGAAGCAAAAGTCATTAGAAGAACAAGATCTGCTAAAGTCCAATCAGGCTTTATATATATGAACAGAAAAGGCACTGTTATTCGACCACAGTCTGCGAGCAAAGCCAACACATTTTTACAAGCTCAGGGTAAATTAATTGTACCTCATCCTCCTCCTACATCTCAATTAAATATTAGAAGTTGTAAAAACATACAAGTATCTCAGTGTCAGTCTGTAATGCCTGAAAATTCTCAAAACATCAGTACCTGTAACTACTTTAATTCAAAACATATGCTTGCAGCAGAACACAAGTTGAATCAGTGGAATCAAGAAAGTAGTCTTCCACTCCCTCATGTTTGTTCTGACTTAGTCACTGTGATGCCACCTCTACCATATTGTTCTTCTGAGTGCCAAACGTTAACGAAAATAAATCATTCAAATGGCAGTCAAACTGATACCCCGCAAGATGGGACGTTATATTGCCTCCAAAGATGTCCAACATATGAAGAAAGTCATCCCTCTGTGACTCTTAAAACTACTAGAGAAGAACTGGTTCCCTTGTGGAAAAGACAGCATAATATTCTGAGTCAAAATGAAAAAGCTGCCGGTAAGAATAAATTTATATATTTTTATAGGTAAAATGTGAACTTTTTCTTATTGTGGTTTGATAATGTACCTTACAAGATATTAAAATTGAATAATAACAGCCTTATAGAAATAACATCACCCATAATATTGTACCCTTGTCTGTCTAGTAGCTAACACTTTTAAGCAAATGACCCAACCTTTGCTTAGCTAAAATTAGAAACTTTTACTAACTTCCATTTTTCCCATGACTTGTTAGTTTAAAAGAGGGAAGACAAGAAATGTGGTTTTATTCTTATCCGATATCATTCTGTTATTACTGCAATGTTGTAGTCAAAATTTCTGTCAAAGTAAGCACAGTGAAAAATATTTGTTTAAATTATTCTAAATAGGTTAAGAAATGTAATTATAACACTTTTCTTTATTCTTCTTTAAAATATTTGTTAAACTTAATTGTTATTAGCTAGCAATAGGTGTGCCTAACCTTCTCATTATCTTTCCAAAAGAGCGGCAGCTCTGTTTTAATTGGCTGTGTACGGAAGGTTTCATATGGAGGAAAAAAATATAGAATTCCTTTAAACATTTTTGAAAATTAATTCTCTATGTTATGCCATTGCCCTTAGTAAGCCTCGTTGACTCCTCATGAAGCTACTTTCCTCTAAAGGAAAGGACTATAGGCCTATACATTTTTCTACTAGTAGAAATCAGATGACTAGTCAGAAATACATAAGATTTGAGGAAAAAATCAGAAAAGCAACTCTTTCTTTTTCCAAAGGTATGAATAAATATTAAGATATAAAGTGAGAGTTAATTTAGATTTAATATTTACATCTTTCTTCAATTAGACCATGAGATTTTTAGAACAAGAGAACTTTTTTGACTTCTTTACCTTATCCCCAGATTTTAACAGTGCCTGGCACTTAATAAGCACCCAAACTTTTCTTAAACTGAATGGACACAGGCCATGTTAGCAGATGGGAAGCTAAATGCAAAGACTCTAGTTTTAAACTAAAGGTTTTGCTTTCTTTTTATCCAGCCACTTCACAGTGTAACTTTAGTTTTCACACTACTTCCAAAAAATGAAAGCATAATGTAGATTTGATATTTTAAAGGAAATTTGATAAACAAATTATGATGGTTAACTGTTTTGAATTTCTGCTCTTTGCCAATTATAGTAATAAGTGCTTTATACATATTATCTCATTTAAACCTCACAGCAATCCTAACAAATAAGTATTTTTTAAAACGTCATTTTGCAAATAAGGAAATAGAATTGTCGAAAGTCAAGAGCTATTATCAATAAATAGCAAAGATAGTATTTTCATCCAAATATCTATGACTCCAAGTCCCATGCTTTTTCTACTAAAGCTATATAATAAATATAATCATTAGGAAAACATATGTCTGAGATGATCAGGAAAAGCATTAGGAAATATAGGTTCCCAATAGCATAAATATAAAAATGTAACATATGAAAATTATATTCTCATTCTCTGATAAAAGAAAAATATATAGTATATACAATCTGAGAAACAAATATTTTTCTAACATATAATCAAAGTAGGGGTCTTTGTATAAGAAATACTAGAAAATTTTAATATTTTTAGCCATGTTTTTAAAGAGATAGAAATATTGAAATTGTTGTATATATCCATACTTTTTTGTTCATTGTTTTGTTTTGATTGAAGTATAGTTGATTTACAATATCATATTAGTTTCCAGCATACATCATAGTGATTTAATATTTTTATAGATTATACTTCATTTAAAGTTACTAAAAGCTAATGGCTATATTTTCCTGTACTATACAATATATCCTTGTTGCTTATCTATATTTTGCATAGTAGTTTGTATCTCTTAATTCCATACCCCTATCTTGCCTGTTCCCCCTTCCCACTTCTCACTGGTAACCACTGGCTTGCTTTCTATACTGTGAGTCCGTTTCTGTTTTGTTATATACTTTCATATGTCTTATTTTTTAGATTCTGCAAGAAAGTGATAACAATAGAGTGTTTTTCTTCTCTGCCCCATTCACTAAGCCTAATACTCTCTAAGTTTGTCCATGTTATTGCAAATGGCAGAATCTCATTCTTTTTTATGGCTGAGTAATATTCCTCTGTGTGTGTGTGTGTTTACCACATCTTCTTTATCCATTCATCTGTTGATGGGCACTTGCATTGCTTCCATATCCTGGCTATTGCACATAATGCTGCTATGAACATTGATGTTCACATAGCTTTTTAAATTAGTGTTTTCATTTTCATCATATATATGTCAAGGAGTGGAATTGTTGGGTCATACAGTAGTCTTATTTTTAGTTCGTTGAGGAAGCTTCATGCCCTTTTCCATAGTGACTGCACCAATTTACATTCCTACAGTGTAGGAGAGTTCCTTTTCTCCACACCCTCTCCAGCATTTATTATTTGTAGACTTTTTAATGATAACACTTTTGACTGGTATGATACCTCATTGTGGTTTTGATTTGCATTTCTCTAAAAATTAGTGATATTGAGCATCTTTTCATGTGCCTGTTAGCCATCTGTATGTCTTCTTTGGAAAAATGTCTATTTAGGTCTTCTGCCTGTTTTTTTTAAATAGGGTTATTTATTTTTTTTGCTATTGAGTTATCTGAACTGTTTACATATTTTAGATATTAAGCCCTTATCACAAAGAGTCAGACATGACTGTGCAACTGAACAACAACAACAGTTGGTCATATAATTTACAAGTATTTTCTCGTATTCATGAGGTTATCTTTTTGTTTTGTTGATGGTTTCCTTTGCTGTACAAAAGCTTTTAAGTTTAATTGGATTTTCTTTATTTTTTCTCTTATTTCCTTTGCTTTAGGAGACAAATCTAAAAAAATATATTGCTATGATTTCTGTCAAATAGTGTTACACTTATGTTTTCTTCTGGGAGTTTTATGATTTCCCGTCATATTTAGATCTTTAATCCATTTTGAGTTTGTTTTGGTACATTGAGTTAGAGAATATTCTAATTTCATTCTTTTACACTTAGCAGTCCAATTTTCCCAGCACCACTTATTGAGGAGACTGTCTTTCCTCCATTGAAAAGGAGAAAAAGTTAATTGTCCTAGATTAATTGACAGTAGTGGGTGGGTTTATTTCCGGGCTCTCTGTTCTGTTCAGTTGAGCTATGTGTCTGTTTCTGTGCCAGTACTATGCTGTTTTGTTGTTTATTTCTATACTTATTATTGTAATTATACTTAGAAAATATAATACTAACAAAACTTTGTATGTTCAGCTATTCGAACATTTTTTAAAACTGTTTTAATATTAAATATTTCATTGTTAACACTGAATTATAGCTCTGAGTGCTAAGTCACTTCGTATCTGACTCTGCGACCTCGAGGGCTGTAGCCTGCCAGGATCCTCTATCCATGAGGATTCTCCAGGCAAAAATACTGGAGTGGATTGCCATTTCCTATTCCAGGGGATATTCCCAACCCAAGGATCGAACCCGCATCTCTTATGTCTCATGTGTTGGCAGGCCGGTTGTTTACCACTAGTGCCACCTGGAAAGCCCATGAATTATAGTTCAGTGAGCATATATTCATTTTTTTCTGCTCTTCTATTTGCTAGGGCATTTTTACTCTCATAGTCAGTGTACCCAGAGTTGACAGTTGTGGATGGTGTCTTGCTCTCCGTTAGCATATCCAAAACTCTCCAGCAAAACTTTCGGTAAAAACTCTATTCCATGAGACCCAAGCCATTCAACTGTACCAACTCCTGACCTTTCAAGTCATTTTCCCCTGAAAATGGTATCTAGTTCACAGTCTTCCTTTATTGGAAAAGTCTTTGCCAATATACTGGTGACTCAGCATTCATGTGAGTGAATGATCCAACACCCTGATCTCTCTCAATCCTTCTTCACCTCTAGTGATTTTCTGTACTATTCTGCCTCAAGTACCCATTCCCTTTGTCATACTTTGGACTGGGTCAACATCAATAACTTCCTTACTTCTAAAATTAGTAATTTAATTTACATTCTTCTTTCTGATTGCTATATGCTTTTTGCACCAGATGTTTTACATCAATGGAATAAAATAGAGTCTAAAAACAGACTCATAGTCGAATGCTTGATTTTTGGCAAAGATGGTACTGCATAGCAGTATTATTAAATTATTATCAAATGATACTGAGCCAATTGGATGATTTTATGGAATTAGTAAAATGACTCTTAGCTCACACCATACACAAAAATCAATTCCAAGTGAACTGTATATATGAATATGGAAAGTGAAAAAGAAATGCTTCTAGAAGATAATATAGGGAATGTGCTTATGACTTTGGGATGGGCAGAGATTTTTTACATAGACATAAAAAGCAGTAACCATTAAGGATAAGAGTGAAACTTTTTCATCCAAAACACCATTAAAATACTGAAAAGGCAAACTATAGAGTGAAAGAAGATATTTATAATGCATACTACCAACAAAGAGTTCATATCCAAAATATATAAAGCACTCCTACAATCAATAAGAAAAAGACAACCTAGTTTTATGAGTCATGTTTGAATCAGCAAAACCGAACCAGTAAGATATATTGTTTATTACAACAGATTGGCTTACATAAATATTGGGGACAGGGAATCTAAGAAACTATGAAATTTTTAGAGCAGGCCAGGAAGAAGAGCAGTAACTCACAGGAATAGATGAAACTTGCCATTCACAGGCAGAATTTTGTATTCTCTCAAAAAAGACATACCTTTGAGGGCTTTGACTTCACTGACTCAAGTTCACACGGATTATCTAGGATAATCTCCATTACTTAAAGCAAACTGATAATAGACTTTAATAATATCTACAAAATACCTTTACAGCAATACATTAGTGTCTAATTGAACAACTGGGGAGTGTAGAGAGGTGACATATCAAAAAAAAATCACGCCAATTTATTTTAAAGACAGTATATTTGAATTAGCTTTTCATAAAGGAGGCTTGTCAAATGGTCAGTTAACATATGAAAGACTTCAGCCTCAGTCCTCAGAAGAATTCACATTAAAATAATTAAATAAAATTACATCTGAAGGGCTAAAATTTTTAAAATACAATGCTGTTAAGAAGGTTGTATGATGCCTGGAAGCTCACATCTACTAAATTTGAATATATGCATATCCTATGACTCAGCAATTCCAGATCAGCAGATGTGTGTGTGTCTGAAATTCATTCATATGTAAAACAGAAGATACGTACCAGAACTTTCATTGCAGTTTTATAGCCATAATCTAGAATGATCTCAAATGTTCTTCAGTGCTATAATATGTAAAGTAAAAGTTATTCATTCAGTGTAATGCCATAATAAAAAATGAATCAGCCACTGCTAAGAAACAGTAACATGACTAAATCTCACACCAGAATATCATGCAAAAGAAGCCAGTCATAAAAATGCATACTGTATTCCATTTCTATCAGGCTGAAGACTAGGTAAAACCATGGATGGGGTTATATGGAAACAGGTAAGAGGGAAAGCTTTTTCAGTGCGGGTAATGTTCTGTTTCTTCACTTGGGTGTCTGTCCCATCTGGGTGTGTCTACCTGAATACTTACAATTTGCACATGTTTCTATAGGCAGCCGGAGAAGGCAATGGCACCCCACTCCAGTACTCTTGCCTGGAAAATCCCATGGATGGAGGAGCCTGGTAGGCTACAGTCCATGGGGTCACTAAAAGTCGGACACGACTGAGCGACTTCACTTTCACTTTTCCCTTTCATGCACTGGAGAAGGAAATGGCAACCCACTCCAGTATTCTTGCCTGGAGAATCCCAGGGACAGCGGAGCCTGGTGGGCTGCCGTCTATGTGGTCACACAGAGTCGGACACGACTGAAGCGACTTAGCAGCTATAGGCAGCTGTACTTCAGTTTTTTAAAAATCCAAATGATGTTGACATACTAAATTCTTTGAAATCTGATTTCAAAAAGAATGCTTTCTTTTCTTTTCCAGGGAGTATTAAAAATACCTTCAAGGAATCAAAAATTTGATTACTAGAAAAGATCAAAGATGCAATTGAGCTTAGCTCCCATATTTTATGGATGAGGAAACTGATACACATAATGAGATTATATGGGACCAAGATGACACAGGTAGTTCAAAGCAGAGCCAGAATTTTGTATTGCAGATGAATTTATTCTTACCTTACAATAAATCTAGTTTTCATGAGATCGGAAATGTAATTAGAGATACTGAAGCAAATTATTCTACATGTAAATTAGGTAGCATTTACTGTGTTCCAATCACTATTGTAAGCACTTTACGTGTGGAAACAAGTTTAATTCTCTCAATAACTGTGAGTAATAATAATACTCCCATCTTATAAGCAAGGAGAATGAAGCAGTGAGATGGCTAATAACTTGTGTAAGTCACATGACTAGGACTAATGGCAGAGCTAGGGTTAAAATTCAGGCATTCTATCTCTATTATCTCTGCTCTTAATTACTTAGCTATTATGCTTGTAATTAAAAACAAAAACAACGAAAATACCTCTCTCTGTAAGAAGATGGAGGTAATCTTATCGTGGTGATTATTTTGAAATGTATATGTTACCTACTAATCACATTATATCAGTTCAATTCAGGGGCTCAGTCGTGTTAGACTCTTTGCGACCCCATGAATCGCAGCACACCAGGCCTCCCAGTCCAACACCAACTCCCAGAGCCCACCCAAACTCATGTCCATTGAGTCGGTGATGCCATCCAACCATCTCATCCTCTGTAATCCTGTTCTCCTCTTGCCCTCAATCCTTTCCAGCATCAGAGTCTTTTCGAATGAGTCAGCTCTTCGCATCAGGTGGCCAAAGTATTAGAGTTTCAGCTTCAACATCAGTCCTACCAATGAACACCCAGGACTGATCTCCTTTAGGATGGACTGGTTGGATCTCCTTGCAGTCGAAGGGGCTCTCAAGAGTCTTCTCCAACACCACAGTTCAAAAGCATCAATTCTGCGGTGCTCAGCTTTCTTCATCATCCAACTCTCACATCCATACAACACCTCTGGAAAAACCATAGCCTTGATGAGACGGACCTTCGTTGGCAAAGTAATGTCTCTGCTTTTAAATATGCTATCTAGGTTGGTCATAACCTTCCTTCCAAGGAGTAAGTATCTTTTAATTTCATGGCTGCAATCAGCATCTGCAGTGATTTTTGAGCCCAAAAGAATAAAGTCAGCCACTGTTTCCATGTTTGCACATCTATTTGCCATGAAGTGATGGGACCAGAAACCACGATCTTAGTTTTCTAAATGTTGAGCTTTAAGCCAACTTTTTCACTCTGCTCTTTCACTTTCATCAAGAGGCTCCTTAGTTCCTCTTCGCTTTCTGCCATAAGGGTGGCGTCATCTGCATATCTGAGGTTATCGATATTTCTCCCGGCAATCTTGATTCCAGCTTGTGCTTCCTCCAGCCCAGTATTTCTCATGATGTACTCTGCATATAAGTTCAATGAGCAGGGTGACAATACAGAGCCTTGACATACTCCTTTTCCTATTTGGAACCAGTCTGTTGTTCCATGTCCAGTTCTAACTGTTGCTTCCTGACCTGCATACAGGTTTTTCAAGAGGTAGGTCAGGTGGTCTGGCATTCCCATCTCTTTCAGGATTTTCCACAGTTTACTGTGATCCACACAGTCAAAGACTTGGGCGTAGTCAATAAGGCAGAAATAGATGTTTTTCTGGAGCTCTCTTGCTTTTTCAATGATCCAGCAGATGTTGGCAATTTGATCTCTGGTTCCTCTCCCTTTTCTAAAACCAGCTTGAACATCTGGAAGTTCACGGTTCACGTATTGCTGAAGCCTGGCTTGGAGAATTTTAAGCATTGCTTTACTAGCGTGTGAGATGAGTGCAATTGTATGGTAGTTGGAGCATTCTTTGGCATTGCCTTTCTTTGGGATTGGAATGAAAACTGACCTTTTCCAGTCCCGTGGCCACTGCTGAGTTTTCCAAATTTGCTGACATATTGAGTGCAGCACTGTCACAGCATCATCTTTCAGGATTTGAAATAGCTCAACTGGAATTCCATCACCTCCACTAGCTTCGTAGTGATGCTTCCTAAGGCCCACTTGACTTCACATTCCAGATGTCTGGCTCTAGGTGAGTGATCACACCATCGTGATTAACTGGGTTGTGAAGATCTTTTTTGTACAGTTCTTCTGTGTATTCTTGCCACCTCTTCTTAATATCTTCTGCTTCTGTCAGGTCCCTACCATTTCTGTCCTTTATTGAGCCCATCTTTCCATGAAATGTTCCCTTGGTATCTCTAATTTTCTTGAAGAGATCTCTAGTCTTTCCCATTCTCTTGTTTTCCTCTATTTTTTTGCATTGATTACTGAGGAAGGCTTTCTTATCTCTCCCTGCTATTCTTTGGAACTCTGCATTCAAATGGGAATATCTTTCCTTTTCTCCTTTGCTTTTCACTTCTCTTCTTTTCCCAGCTATTTGTAAGGCCTCCTCAGACAGCCATTTTGCATTTCTTTTTCCTGGGGATGGTCTTGATCCCTGTCTCCTGTACAGTGTCACAAACCTCCATCCATAGTTCATCTGGCACTCTGTCTATCAGATCTAGTCCCTTAAATCTATTTCTCACTTCCACTGTATAATCATAAGGGATTTGATTTAGGTCATACCTGAATGGTTTAGTGGTTTTCCCCACTTTCTTCAATTTCAGTCTGAATTTGGCAATAAGGAGTTCATGATCTGAGCCACAGTCAGTTCCTGGTCTTGTTTTTGCTGACTGTATAGAACATCTCCATCTTTGGCTGCAAAGAATATAGTCAGTCTGATTTATCACATTGTATACCTTAAACTTAAATATGTTATATTGTCAATATTTCACTAAAGCTGAAGATTATAAATTAATTTTAAAAACTTTGAATAACTGCAAATTTTTCAGTGATACACATTTTTAAAATAGTACGTTCATCTAATACAGTTTGTCAAAAGTACAGAGTAACAAAGGAAGTCAGTAATCAAATGAATAATGGCATGGCATGAAGATTTAAAATCATCCTTACCAGTTGAAGTGATAAAGCAAAACTAAAAACCTATGGTTTAGTAGAGATAACTATAGTCATGTATATGCATTCAATATCGGTTTTTAAATTTTTTATTGGAGTATGGTTATTTACAATGTTGTTTTAGTTTCAGGTATACAGCAAAATGAATCTGTTATACATATATTCACTCTTTTTAAAATTATTTTCCCACATAGGCCATTACAAAGTATTGAGCAGAGTTCCCTGTGCTATACAATAGGTCCTTTTCAGTTATCTATTTTATATATAGCTGTGTATATTTATCAATCCCAATCTTCCAATTTATCCCTCACCCTCTGCATTCAATATACTTTTTTAAGTCTCTCAATTGTGAAATGTATCTTACCTACAAAATAATGTACATAATAAACAAGAACAAGTTAAAGATTAATAATAAAAGAACCCAATGCCCAGTTTCAAAAATAGAAAATCACTGGTATTGTTGAAATCTCACATGCCTCTCCTTAATTACATCCACTTTCTCTCTTACAAAATGACACTATATAGAATTGTGTTAATGATTCCATGCTTTTCTTTATAATTTTACCATATGTAAATATATCTCAAACAATATATTAGTTAGTTTTGCTTTAGTTTTGTAACTCATATAAATAGAACCATTTCATCTATATACTTCTATGATTTGCTTTTTTTTCAATTTATTTTGTGTTTTGGATTCATTATTATTGATTAGTTTAGCTGCACTTCATTTGTATTTGTTTTGTATTGCATTTCATTAAAATTGCTGTATTACATTCTATGAAAATTTTTCATTCTCCTGTTACTGGCCATTTGGGCTGCTTTCAGTTTCTCACCTTTATGAATAATGCTTTAGGAACAGTTTTGCACATCTGCTGATACACGTGTTGCTGGGTATGTGTATTTTCAGGTTAAGTATACTGCAACAGGTAATGCCAAATTATTTTCCAAAGCAATAAATGAGAGTTGCCTTTAATAAATGCTCACTAAACGTCCAACAGTCAAACTTTTTAATATTTTCAAAAGAATGGGTGAGAAATGGTGTCTAATTATAACAGTTTGTGTTGCCCTAGTTACTAGTGAATTGAGCATTTTTCATATATTTATGCACAATTTGCATTTCCTCTTTTGTGAAATATCTGCTCTTGGGTTCTGAGTTTTTCTTCCTTATTGATAAAAGTTCCTTATATCAATATATTCTAGGACTACATCAGTTATATGTGTTGCATATATTTTCTGCCAATTTGTGATTTGTGTGGTCTTTTTTTTGCAGAAGCAAGATATCTATCTCAACAATTTTTTTCTAAGAAAAGAAAAAAGACAAAACTAAACAAACAAATAAGAAAATTTTACTATATGTTAGAAACTTAATATAATTTTAGGCAATAATAACCAGATCTTTGGAAGTACTGTGATAGTCTACATTATTTTAGGCTATATATTTTAAGAGCTGTATATAAACAAACTGGAGTGAGCCAGAACTCTGGAAGGAGGGGTTGTATCTGAAGGCCAATTAAAGGAGCTCAAGCCAGAGAAACATGTACAGGCTCTGTACAAATGTTTGAAGGTTTCAGCTCAGCATAAGGAAGAATTTGAGCTAATACCACCAACAGTTGAGGAAGGTACCCCATGGGGTAGTGGCTCCCCATCACTTAAGCATTCAAGCACAGGTTGACTGTCCACCTCTGAGTGATTTAGATTTATAAGTAAGAGGTTAAACTAGTGAACGTCTAAGATCTCTTCCAAAGTTATACTTTCATGAATGTCTCCGGAATTTCTCCTTGTTTATAATTAAGAATACTACAAATTTTAAAATATGTAATACTTTCCTAAAGATTAGTAGCTTTATTTTGAGTTTTGATAGTAATTCTATCATATTTAGAATTTTCGTAAAAGACAAGAAATTTGGCTAGAGATGCCAGCACAAACTATATTATTTTTGCAAAAATACCTATATTCTCAGCTATTATATTAATTAGTAAATAATATTTAAGTTCATGTATGTGAATGGAACAAAACATGAACAGTTTTAAGCATATATTTTCATCTGTTCTTAGGATCAATCTATAATCCACAAAACTGAACATCTACACAAAGAACAATCAAAAGCAAATAATTGTGCTACAAATCAAGAAAGTACAAAAGTATTGGTAGATCTTGCCTCCAGAAGATTTATTAACAGGCTGAAGGAAGAGAAAAACTATTGATACAGCAGTCATGTAACCAAGTTCATTTTCATTTAAGACATTTTTAGAGCTGTTCAAAAATAGAAAAATGGGGACTTTTCAAGATTTAGAAGACAATTCCAAGCATAATAAACAATATAAAAACTTTACTGGTACCCAAGTTATCTCACTATAAGCTATTAACATTTAACATATCTAGCATTTAACATATTTAGCATTCCCATATTAGAATAAACTGGAGAAGGCAATGGCACCCCACTCCAGTACTCTTGCCTGGAAAACCCCATGGACAGAGGAGCCTGGTGGGCTACAGTCCATGGGGTCGCTAAGAGTCAGACACGACTGAGCGACTTCACTTTCCCTTTTCACTTTCATGCATTGGAGAAGGAAATGGCAACCCACTCCAGTGTTCTTGCCTGGAGAATCCCAGGGATGGCAGAGCCTGGTGGGCTGCCGTCTATGGGGTTGCACAGAGTCAGACACGACTGAGGTGACTTAGCAGCAGCAGCATTAGAATAAACATAATACGGTGCTTTTTAAACTATAGGTCATGACTCATTAGCAGGTTATAAATCAGTTAATGAGTAGTAACCAAAAATTTTTAATGAAATATAATTGTAGAATGTTCTAGAATAGAAACTATCAGAGGGCACTGTATATTGTAAGAGTAAATATGTTTCACAAAACTGTATGTGCATCACGGGTCACAATGGAAGATTTCTATGAGACACAGTCAAATCAAAGTGAAAATTAGTAGCATAGAGAGTAAGAGCTAGAATTCTAGATTCTAGAGACTGTTTGAGCTGAATCTCATCTTCGCCCTTTACTGGCTCTGTGACCTTGGGCAGGTTACTAACCCTTGCCTGTGCCTCAGTTTTTTTATCTATAAAAATAGTGATGATAATAGTGCCTATAATATAGAACAAGGCCTGGGCAACTATAAATGTTCAACACATTAGCTAAAATTATGTTAGTATTTCTTACTCTAAAAAGTCAGATGTTCAGTTACTAGCCAGCTTTCTTGAAATTTGAAAGCTTTTATGTCTTTGTTGTTATATAGATATAGTTATTGACTTATAGTGTGTTGGGGTCCTTTAATGGACCGAAGTTGACGATAAGAAAGTAAAGGAAAGACGGAAGGAAGGAAAGAGGCTGATAGTCTCTGGTTTACACAGGAAGCCAATATAACTCTAAGACAAAGAGTTAACACTGCATACGTAGGCTCCAGGCGCCCTCTCATAGAGGTCTTGAAAGCCTGGGCAAGTAAGTAGGCACAGCGGACCCCTGTGCTCCATAGAAGCAGCCTGAAGGGGGGAGAGAGAGAGAGAGACAGAAATGAAGAAACATACGGGGACCTGAGTTCTGATGGAACAGGGGCGTTTATTCATCATATTGTGGGCATATATATACTGTCTTACAAGATAGCTTTTTTCAGCAAAGATAAGGAAAAAATCTTACAAATCAGGATGCATGAGGCTAGACTCCATCTCAAAGAGAGGGGATTGTAAGTAATCACTTTACATATCAGAAAGGAAGAAGGTCATAAATAGTTACTTTTCACCGCATGGAAAAGCTAACAAAGGAAATGCATAGATTCCTTATTCCCGGGAGCAGAGCCGCTTGCGGCTCCTCTCGCACCTGCATTCAGGAGCTAATAAGGAACAGAGGATTTATGCAAGACCGAAAACAGCACACAGGAAGCCTCCTGTTAAATGCTCTCTAACAATAGTGTATGTATATAATTATATATATTGTTATATAGAGAAAATATACAGATATTTAGCTATGGTAACATAAATATCTGTGTTCTTTCAGTGCATAATTTCAGCTAAAAATATTTGTATATTTTTTCCTGCCTAAACCTGTATGACAGAAGCACACATATACACTCCCAAGACATTTGTGTTCTTATACACACTCACTGAATTTTCCACCTTTCAGTCCAAGAATGTTATTAACTATGTATCATTGTTGCTTTGTACTTTAGAACATAATGTTCCTTTTGGCTCAAAGATCCTTATACTTGGAGGCCTACTACTCCGTCAAGACCAAGCTTAAACATAACCTCTGTGAAAGCTTTCTTGATTCTCACAGAGGCTCTGTGTTTTCACTTAATTCTGTTACAGCTTCACATACAGTTTATTAACTTTACTGAAATAATCCATTTAAATTTATATCCATTCTTCTGGAATACTGGACTCCAAGAGTTTTTATTGTACCACCATTAACAAAAATGTTGAGCAAATATCACATACATGTATACCATACACACATATTACTCTACTAATATATACATTAAGCACCTTAGCCAGAAACGGAAAAATTTTTAACTGAGACAAGGATGAAATACAGACTTTTAAAATAATTTTTAAATTTTGTATCTTATAAATCATACATTTTAAAATAATAATTATAAAAATAATTTTATGTATTAACATGCAAAAAATTTCTTATACAGTATTAATAATTTTCTGAATGGTTAGTTTCAAATGTCTTATCAATTATGATGACTTCATTCTATATACCATCCTTAGATATCTCAAGGCATAATACACAGAGTGAGGTTTGTTTTTATTTTTTACAATTTTTAGATTTGTGATCCTTTGTTATAATATAACTATACTGTCATTGTTATTATGTGGCAAAGAGTTTGTAATGAGAATAAGATGTGTATCAGCTCTTTTTTATTCATCTATGCTTGCACTATTAGTATTGTCTTTATGATTTTGCAAGACTGTTTTTAATTAGTCATAGAGAAAATAATAAATAAAATAATAATAATAAAACATTACACATACAATAAAACCCCTACAAAAGTCATTTTAGCCTCTTTTCCACTTTGTAAGGATGCATTCAGATACTATGAGATATCCATAAATCCAGGGCACACATAAAATTCAATGCATTGAAGGACACAAAAGAACACTAATGAAGATAACACTGCCAACCTCACACACTTAGAACCTGTGCGCTTCCTCCAAGATAACTGTCTACTGTATGCAATGTGCTCTACCTGTATGCATACTGTATGCATCTACCTTGCAAACTGACAAGGGTGCCAATATCAATCGTGTTTTACCACAATAAATTTTAAATTTCTAATTTTTAGATAATAGAAAATGAAATTTTAATATGTTCTTCCTGTGCAACAGTGATTTATTTTGCACATCCTCCTGGTGTTCTGCCACAACACTTTAGAAGTCACTGCTCTAAACTATAGACCCCTCAAAAACAGAGATGTTGTTTAAATCTTTATGATACCTGTGTCATGCATAGTACATGTAAGAGAAGTTCAATAAAAGCTTGCCAACTGAATGAATGAAACTTAGGGTTTTCTGTGATGTTTGAAAGTAACTTGGAAGTTTACAGTGGATATATACTGTCTACTGGTGTAAATTTTGACTTTGTCATGGTATTTATTTAAGATTCTCGTGTTACAAGAAGAAAACAAATTGTTGAAAATAAGCACAAAAGTCTTTTAGAGAAAAAAAGACAAAACCCTGGATCTGTAGGACAGAAGTACAGTGAGCAGATGAATGTAAGTACAGTGTTAGTAGACATCTCTATTCAGTAGTGAAAAATTGCTTGGAAAACAGAATGTTCTTAAAGATCTGTGTTCTGCCTGTAAACTGTTCCACAACATAAATGATATAGCCAAAGCCATTGTGAAGGACTGGAACACTCTATGCTAGTAGCTCATTGTACTGTACATAAATGCTATATTCTAGTTTGCCTAAATGATCAGCTACTAAAGAATATTTTAAAGCAAACTTAAGAAATCACATTATTTTATTTGTTATTCTTTTTAGTCAGCTCTCAGAGAAGGAAATGGCAACCCACTCCAGTATTCTTGCCTGGAGAATCCCGTGGACTGAGGACCCTGGTGGGCTGCTGTCCATGGGATCGCACAGAGTCAGACACAACTGAAGCGACTTAGCATGCATGCATGCGTTGGAGAAGGAAATGGCAACCCACTCTAGTATTCTTGCCTGGTGAATCCCAGGGACAGAGGAGCCTGGTGGGCTGCCATCTATGGGGTCACACAGAGTCAGACACAAGTGAAGCGACTTAGCATGCATGCATGCATTGGAGAAGGAAACGGCAACCCACTCCAGTGTTCTTGCCTGGAGAATCCCAGGGACGGAGGAGCATGGTGGGCTGCCATCTATGGGGTTGCACAGAGTTGGACACGACTGAAGCAGCTTAGTAGCAGCAGCAGAGTCAGCTCTGGGGAAAAACTGAATTTATTCACAACAATATTAATATTTAGCTATACATTAAAAAAGGGAAAAAAAGAAAAGTAAACCAGAGCCATGGAAAATAAAGCAATGTGCTTATCATAAAGACTAATATAGTTCCAGTGTGTTTAAATGTCCTATTTGAACCTGAACTTCCTGGAAGACATGCCAAGAAGGAAAATAGAGTGTTGCATTGTGCTCAGGGGATATTGATGATGACTTTGTTTATACCACTGAGGATCTCCTGTACAGGACATTGAAGTTCATAATAGATATGTCCCTATTAACAGTCAGCAACAAATAAATAAGGAGATTCCTGTGCTGTTTGAAACAGAGGCCTTCAGTAAAGGTCAGAAGCATAGTAATGTGGATTTAAAAGTTAGTGGAGACGATTCTGTGAGAGCTAAGTAAACATGACCTCAATATAACATTTTCTAGCAGTCTAATTTGATCCAAGGATTGTATTTAAAGGATTTTTTAAAACCTAGATGGATGAGTGACTAGCATTAAATACCCCCTCTGATTTTTAATAGAATTGAAAATAGAATGTTTTATGAAAAATTTATATTTCAAGTTAAAGGTAGAAGGGTCCTATTGTTTGAATATTGTAGGAACTATTGATTTTTATATGGCTAGTTATTAATATGGAGAACAATTAACCATGACTTAGCAAAACAAACCATTTAGTTTTTTTAATTTATGTAAATAATGCTGTCACATTACCAGTACATTTTTACTGTTTAATAACAAACATAGTACTTAATTATAAATATAACTTCCTGATTACAAATAGAATAATACCTAATAAGTCCTTCCTTTTTAACTTCCACATTGTCCATATCAAACATTTCAACATCTCTAAAGTGAACAAATTTTTTATCTTTATTTTTTCTTTATTTTTATCAATACATATTAAATTTATAAGTAATGTATAGTTACTATAACAAAAGTGAACAAACTGAATTTTAAACGCCGTTACTCTTGTCCCTCTAAATTCATCTCTCTCTTCCTGTGTCTTTTTCTGTTCTGTGTGTTGCCCCTTTGCATTCTACCTTGCTGTCCTTAGAGTCCATTTCTATTCTTCCCAGAAGCTCCACTTCCACTTTCACATACACATCTTTCACTCCACTTACACATCTATAAAAGTCTGTTAGCTTTAAAATAGGTCAGTGTTTCCTGACTCAAAACAAAGTTTTGAAGTTTAATTTTTTTCATCCCTATTGTTTTGTTTTGATTTTTGGTTTGGGGTTGAGCTTGGTTTTGTTTTCACTCAAGAGGGTGAACAAGGATTCAGTTACTGTAGCATTGGCTCTGTCACCTTGTTATTAGGAAATGTATCTTATCACACTGGATTTTTCCCAGCCACTGCTTCTGTGTGGAGAGAATCTAAAAGAGGTCAATGAAAGATAAAAACAGGCACAACTGCCACTTTGTGCCATGGTCTCAGTCCAGGTTGTCTCAAGTCTATAATGGAGATCAGGCAAGGCTATGAGAGCTATTGAAGCAGGGTTTTTGCAGAAACCTGCCTCAGTTACTCTTCCAATTAGACTGAACAAAGGCTAGGTATAGTAATAGCCAGGCAACTTTATCTAAGAGTCATTTCTTAAAGTGGAACAGAATGAGAGTAAAGAATCCAGGGAAGGAGAGTTGGTATCACTCAAGAGTGTTGAATGGAAATGCTAGTCACCAGTGCTCTGATATTTCTTATTTCCCAGTTCTGCGCAGCATTGAGGCAGCTGCTGCTTTTTTAAGTTTTGTCATCTAAGACGCTTGCTTATCCTTGGCATGAAGCCACAATCAGAGACATTTGGCTAGTAATTGTCACCTACCCTTACAATGATAAACCAGCCTTAGGGTAATTTTTACCTTTCCTTTAGTTAATACTTTTGATTAACACCCAACTTACTTCCCTCTTCCAAATGTCCAAGATGATATTGCAATCTGAAAATGTACCAAAATTGACATAAAACATTTTTCTAATCTTTAGTTACCATGAAAGTGGAAGTTACTCAGTCATGTCTGACCCTTTGGGACCCCATGGACTATACAGTCCATGGAATTCTCCAGGCTAGAATACTCGAGTGGGTAGCCTTTCCCTTCTCCAGGGCATCTTCCCAACCCAGGGATCGAACTTAGGACTCCTGCATTGCAGGCGGATTCTTTACCAGCTAAGTCTCAAGGGAAGCCCAAGAATACTGGAGTGGGTAGCGTATCCCTTCTCCAGGGAATCTTCCTGACCCAGGAATCAAACAGGGATGTCCTGTACTGCAGGCAGATTCTTTACCTACTGAGCTATCAGGGAAGCCATTTAGTTACCATAGAAAGGGCTTATTCCAGTAACTCTTAATTTCTACTCCCCAAAAAAAGGAAATATGTATTATATGAATAGTGATAATTGAAAATAAAAACAGCAAATAAAAGTTTTTAAGCCAATATACATCATTAATTTTAGATATGGAATTATATTCTGATTTAATATTCTATTTTTATAGAATTTTGGACAAAGTATCCAGCTAAGTTCAGGTGAGCCAAAACAAACTACAAGGGGTACTTCTAATATTGAAGAAGGTATGTTTTAGTTTAAACATTTTCCTCTTAGCTTTGTTCCCAATGATTTCTTTTTTGTTGTTCTTATACATACTTTCCAAAATTCTTACATATCACATGATTGTTATACCACCAATTAGGACCTGAATTCTCCTCACCCTGCACATTTAGACTGTTGCCAGTTTTTATTTATTCTAAATAATAATATATTGAACATCCTTCTACATCAGATTTTTTCCTGACTATTCAATGATTTCCATATTTATATACCCAGAATTAAAATTAGAGTACCTGGCTTAATTGGCACCCAACTAATATTTATTGAATGAAACTCTGTGTATTAAATGAGTACTAGGTCAAAGGAAATAAGTTTTGTTGTGGCTTTTTTTATATATTCTGTAGCATTTTCCTGAAAAGTATTATCATTCAAAGTTCTTCTGGGTTATATGCAAACTTGAGGCAAATATCACATCCATTATTTGCTTATATGACAGACAGAGAAATGGTGTGTTATTAGTTTCTATCTGAGTACCTTTTACTAATAACAAGCTTAATTGTTTCTGTATGTGTATTTATTTTGGTGAATTATTTCTTTATATTTTTTTTCCCTATAAATGCTGGAGTTTTAGTATTTTCTCACTCATTTTTGCAAACTCTTTAAATACCAAGGATTCTGATCCTTCTGCTAGTTAGAAATGTTAGTACTACTTTATTATGTGCATTTTATTCCACTTATGTTTTATTTTCACATATAGAAGTCTTACTTTACATTTTTTCATTCAATAAATAATTATTGAGAGCTAATTTCCTGCCTGCAACTAAATATTTTGGATACATAATAATTAACTAAACATGTAAAAGTCTTGGCCTTCAGAATTTAAAATCTATTAGGGAAGACCAACCTTAAATAAATTTGTCTTAGTGATCTGTGCATTACCAAAGAAACTTCCCTGATGAAGAAAGTTAGAAATATTTCTTTTCCCTCTAGATTACTTTAATGATTTGATTCATTAAACTTAACTCTTTAATTCCTTTGAAATTTGTTTAAATAGATGATGTAAAGTGAAACTCCAAAGTGATTTTTCATAAGCAACAAGCTAACTTATTTGACTCATCTTCTTTCAAGTATTTGATCCTTCTTTAGTCATGTGGTCTTTTATTTGGTCAGTTTCTAAGCTTTCAGTTCTGTCCAGCTGATCATCTAATTTTCTAAAATTTCCATAAGTTCCTTTTCTCTTATCATCATAATTGCTATTATAAGACAATCTACTTCATCTCTTTGTTCTACCAATGAATAATAAAAACAACACAGAAATAATCTACATATACATAATGTATTTTTTCCTTAGTTCAACTAACACTCTACGAACTTTTATTACCTCACTGCCACCATTTTAAGCATCTGTTTTTTAATTAGGGATGGGAAAATGCTAGATATAGAAGACCTTGATAAATAAAATGCAAAGTAACAAAAGATTTACTGGGTTTCTGTTTGTGAAATTAATACATAGAGACGTGTCAGTTAAGTATGTATAAGGACTGATCCCAAAGACAAAAAGGGATCAAAGAATAGTTAATATAAAGTTTCTGTAGTTTCAGGCAGTACTTCTGAATTTTTGATGGCTGAAAATCTAGTGAAAGCTTCGGTGCCTGAGGATGAGATTCTAACTGTCATGAATAGCAAGCAGCTACAGCAGACAAATCTGGCTTTAAATAAAATGCAGCAATTCAACATCTGTGCACTATCAGCTGAAGAACAAAAGATACTACAGTCCCTTAATCATCTCAATGAAAGATTATACTGTAAGTATGGAAGAACACTTTCTGTATACAGGAAATTTTGTATTTTATTCTTAGACAATTTTTATTTAAAATTAAATTTAAAAATTGAAAATAAAAATGCAAAACATGTCCAGATTATCACCTATTTGAACCAAGTATATAACAATTTAAAATTTATCTGAATGTATATATTATTTCAAGTATACTGTATTGATATCATTTACAATGATACCAGTTTCACTGGCAGGCTTAATTGTCTTTTGGGAATGTGTGAATATACTTCCATTTCAGCAATGTGGCAAGCTAGTTATCTGTACTTACTATCCATCAAAAACAACCATAAATTCAGGATTGTTGTCGTTCAGTCACTAAGTCGTGTCCAACTTTGTCAGCCCATGAAATGCAGCATGCCAGGCCTCCCCATCCTTCACTGTCTTCCTGAGTTTGCTCAAACTCAAGTCCATTGAGTCAGTGATCTCATCCAATCATCTCTTCCTCTTTACTTACCATCCATCAAAAACAACCATAAATTCAGGATTATGTATTTTAAAATCTTAAATATAGTAATAAGATGGTAAGAATACAGAAATTCTTAGGACCAGGAACTAAATATAAATAAGAGCCTAGAGTGATAAGGAGAATGCCGCTGCTAGCTTTTCTCTTGAGAACATTTAACCCACAGAGTGAAATTGAGCTTTGCTTTTCATGGCCTCACAGAAAAATGGGAACAGAAGACAAAATCCACAGCCTACTTCAGATGAGTAGTCTCGCAGAAGACCCTCCCCCCCCTAAAGTTGGGCCTACGGAGGAGCTACATCCTATGCAGTCTCACACTCCTAGAGAGACAAAGAGAGAGGTTAAAAAAAAAAAAAAGCTTGCCTAACAAGTCTCAGAATTAAACAGATGAGAGGCGAAGACATGCAAGCTTTTTTCACCCCTCTGTATGTCTCTATGTCTCTGTAACTCTTTAAGAGGTTTTTGTCAACAACAGTCTCTTACTAAAGGAAATTCTAAAGAATGTACTTTAGCAAACCAAAAGTGATCTCAGATGGATAGTCTGAGGGTAAATTTGAACAAACATTGTGTACTCTTGCCTGGAAAATCCCATGGACAGAGGAGCCTGATAGGCTACAGTCCATGGGGCCGCTAAGAGTCGGACACGACTGAGCGACTTCACTTTCACTTTTCCCTTTCATGCACTGGAGAAAGAAATGGCAACCCACTCCAGTATTCTTGCCTGGAGAATCCTAGGGACGGCAGAGCCTGGTGAGCTGCCGTCTATGGGGTCGCACAGAGTCGGACACGACTGAAGTGACTTAGCATAGCATAGCATAGCATGTGATTCAAAGAGAAAACAGAATTTAAATACCTATCAAAAATAATACATAAATTGGAGAACATAAATGGTGTTAAAGTGTACTAGAATTCTTGTATGGTTATGGGATTGAGTAAAGATAGAGATTAACTTTATGCATGCTTGCTAAGTCACTTCAGTCATGTCCTACTCTTAGCAATCCTATGGACTGCAGCCCGCCAGGCTCCTCTGTCCATGGGAGACAGAAATTAACTTTAGATGTTGATGAATAAAGTATGTCTGTGTTAATAACTAATTTCACAGAGGAAACTAGTTTAGATGAATTATTATCAGGTGAAATCAACTATAAAGCAGAAAGCATTACTAGAAATAAAAAAAGATGACTTCATGATGATCAAAGTTTTAATACAGGAAAAATCTGTAAAATATTTTCACTGTATAAACATTTAAAAACATAGCCTCAAAATGTATAAATTTTTTAGCCGTTATTAGGGGATATTTTAACATTAATTATAATTAATTACAATCAGTAATTGATAGGACAAATAGACCAAAAAAATTGATATATAAGAATCAAACATGATTAACATTCTTGATCAAAGGGACACATTCTTTGTAGGCACACATAGAACATTTATTAAAATGAATCAATATTATACTATAAAACACATTGACACATTTCAAAGGATTGGAGTAATGCACATCCTCTGACCACAATGCAGTTGAACTAAATATGAGTAACAAAAAATAACCATTAAGAAAAACATTTCTAAACAAACCAGTGTTCTGGAAAATTAACCATAATATAAATTACAAACTATTTAGACATGAACAATAATAAAAATATTTTCTGTATGTATGTATTTATCAAAGTCTCTCAACCTTGTCACTACAGACATTTTTGGTCGAGAATCATTTGTTGTGGGGGGCTGTCCTGTGCTTTGTACCATGCTTAGCAGTATCTCTGGCTTCGAAAATCATAGTATGTCCCCATCATGATAAGTGTCTTCAGACATAGCCAGATGTCCTCTGAATGGCAAAAAGAAAATTACCTATGGTTGAGAACTACTGAATATGTATTTTTTTCATATGTAATATATATAAAAATATATATGTATTTACTGTGTGCATGTATATATTCCACTTAGAAAACTGGAATACATCAATCACACACTAAGAATGAGAAAAAAACAGATAAACAACAAAAGCGTAGGTTTTCTTGAACCCATTAGAGAGCTGAGGTCCCAGCACAACCAAGTAGCCTGACATCCAAGGAAAGACAGGAACTTCCAAGGAGAGACAACATGACCATTGGCTCACCTGTGGCAGAATATGGTGAAATGCCAGATTCCATACAAGCTGATGTTAGGAATTATGTTTAAATTGCTAACAGATAAATGTGGACTATTACTGAAATATAAAACCCCTCGCAGTCACAGACACAAGAAGAGTTCACACAGCTCACAGATTCTTCTTTATAAACTTATACTGTGTGTTCATAAGAAAAAGAGCAGAACAGGAGACTAGAGAAATCCTTTCTCAGTGGTGCAGTCTTGGAGAAGGGGAGCAGCCATCACTGTAGGAAAGGTATCAAGCTCCATGCAGAACCTTCTTTCCTGCAGAATGAAGGTCAGGGCTTCCCAGGTGGCACTAGAGGTGAAGAATCCACCTGCCAAAGCAGGAGATAAAAGAGATGTGCATTTGATGCCTGGGCCAGGAAGGGCCAGGAAGATCCCCTGGAGTGGGAAATGGCACCCACTCCAGTATTCTTGCCTGAAAAATTCCATGGGCAGAGGAGCCTGGTGGGCTACAGTCCATTGGGGCACAAAGATTTGGACATGCCTGAGCAACTGAGCACACACACAGGTGTTGGGATAGAGGCAGCAAACTTTGCTGACTGCCCCCAGGGCACAGTGAAGACATACTGGGTGTAGGGGGAAGGTAAGAGAAGTAGGCTTCTACTCTTGGAGAAGAGGCAAAAAGGAGGCATAGACCCAGATTATTAGAGGCATCCTGCTATTGGAGAAGGGGCACAAAATTGTCCTGCACAAAACCTCCCAAAGATATAAGACAAAGCGGACTGCCCTGGAAAGGAGGAGCAGAATGACTGAGGAGGCATAGAGGACATGCCTAAGACTAAGCCTGGAGCAGGACAACAGAAAAACTCCACTACTCTCCCACTGCAAGGCCAGCCAGTACCAAAAAACAAGCAATGGAAATCAGCTGGAGAAAAGCAAGAGTGTAGAGTCTTGTGGTATTGTGCAGACACACGGGGAGGCAAAAACTGAAAGTAGAAGGGGAAATTTGAGGGGAAAACCTCTATGGCACCTGCAAAACCACAAAATAACCATTTTGAAACCATTGATGAATTGAATGTAACCATAGCAACAATAAAACTCAAACTGAGTTCATTAACGACACACATACATACATACATACACACCAACTGTCTAACAGAAAAGACATGCCCATTTTCTCGCACAAACACATTTACCTCAAACAAGAAGTTCAGCATTCAGTCAAAACTTACAAGAGACAAACAAAAGCGAGGGAAAAAAACTCACAGTCAAGGGACAAAGCAATTAACAGAGTGAGACACAGATGGCCCAGATGTTGAAACTGCTGGATAGATCATGTTAAATAACTATGACTAATATGGTGAAGGTTACAGTGGAAAAGGTGGGCCACATGGGAGATTACAAGCCTGAACAGATAAAGAATTGCAGCAGAGAGATGGAAACCATACAAAAGGGTCAAATAGAAATGTGGGAAATAGGAACACTGTAACAGAAATGAGCCATGTATTCTGTGTACTTGTCAGTAGATTCAACAAAGCTGAGGAAAGAATTTATGAATTTGAAGATAGGTGAGAGAAAATTTCCAAACTGAAACACCAAGAGAAAAAAAAACGTTTGAAGGAAAATACCAGAACAGAGGATCTAGGAGCCACGGATAATATAAACCCACCTAACAAACATCTGATTGGGGTCCCAGTGTGAGAAACTGCAGCCGTTTTCACTGGAATGAGCTACTGATTGGATTTAGGTAAACCCCTTCCACATAGGATGAGAACCTGTTCTTGGGTCCCAAATAGCTATGAAGAACTTCTGGGGTCATTTTGAGACAAGCTGTTTGTCACTTCATATTGCAACAATTGGGCACCAAATAGAAAGAAATTAAATTCAGCTCCTACTACATAATATACGTAAAAATAAGTTACAAGGTGATTAAAGATTAAATATGAAAAATATATATAAAGCTTTTAGGAGGTAGTATAGAAAATATTTGTAATCTCAGGATTTCAAGGAAGGATTTCTTAAGTAGAGCACAAGGATCATAATCCATAGAGGAAAAAAATAATAAATTTGACTGTATTAAAGTTACAAACTTTTCTTCGTATCAGAACATTAAAAGAATGAAAAAGCAGGCCACAAAACAAAAGAAAATTTAATACATCATTCAAATATATAAAGAACTTGTATAAATCAATAAGAAAAGTCAATTTAGTAGAAAAATAGGTGTGGGAAGACAAACAGGAACTTCATAACAAAGAAAATGCAAATGACAATAAAAACTAATAGATTATTCAACATTATCAGTATTGAAAAATAAAACAATGAGATACAGTTATACACTCATCAAAAAGACGTGAGTTTAAAAGCGTGGCAATGCTAAGTGTTGGCAAAGACATGCAGCAATTAGAGCTCTCTGATAATGCTGATGGAAATGTAAACTGAGGCAATCTTTTAGGAAATGTTTTGCTACCCATGTAATAAATTGAACATGAACATACCCTACAACCTAGCAATTCTGCTTCTAGGTGCATATCTAGAGAAAACTGCACATGTGTATCAGGAAACATGTATAAGTATGTGTAGTGTGTGTGTGTTAGTTGCTTAGTCATGTGCAACTCTTTTCAACCCCATGGAGTGTAGCCCATTAAGTTCCTCTGTCCATGGGATTCTCTAGGCAACAATACTGGAGTGAGTTGCTATTCCCTTCTCCAGGGGATAGAGATCATCATAACAACAAAAGCCAAAAATCTTAGAACATATATATATATACATATGCACATATATATGTGGTATATCCAGGTTCTGAATTACTATTCAACAAGGAAAATGAACAGCTACAAACATGGAAAACTAGAGCTACACACGTCATCATGGATGAATCCAAATAATATACAATTTTGAGCAAAATAAGGCAAATCACAGAAAAATAAAGATAGGACAATACCATTTATGTAAAGCTCAGAAACATGCAAAACTAGACAATTATTTGGGGGATATGCACACATGTATTAAAGAAGCAAAGCCAGTTTAGTGCATTACCTGTGTGAGAAAGGGAAGAGAGTGCAATCCACAGGGCAGCTGAGGTAGGGAATTCCAGGATTTCTGCAAAGTGATGATCATGTTCAAATGTCTTAGTCTAGGTAGTTACACAAGACATTAGCTTTATTATTACTAATTAAAATATGCACGTATTTTTTACATACTCTTTGTGTTAATTTCAAAATTAAATACTTAATACATTAATAACAGATGGTGCTAAATCTACAAAAGCAATACATAACTAAAGCTATAGATTTAAGATGTAAAATTATGTGGCTGTGCTGTGCTCAGTAGTGTCCAACTCTTTGCCACCCCATGGACCATAGCTCACCAGGCTCCTCTGTCCATGGGGTTTTCCAGGCAAGAATACTGGAGTGGGTTGCCATTTCCTTCTCCAAAAATTAAGCAGATAAAGAATAAAAGCATCAAGTCAGTTTTTTTGGAGGGTTCTTTTTTTCCTTTAGATACTTCAACACATCTTAAATGCTTCATATGAAAGATTCTGTCTTAATTTTTTTCTTTTGTGCAGATCCTTGCTATTATATGGACAAAAGCAAAAACTTTGAAAAGGCAGTTCATTTCAATTCAGTTGCTCAGTTGTGTCTGACTCTTTGCGACCCCATGAACCACAGCACGCTAGGTCTCCCTGTCCATTACCACCAACTCCTGGAGTCCACCTAAACCCATGTCCATTGACTCGGTGATGCCATCCAGCCATCTCATCCTCTGTTTACCCCTTCTCCTCCTGCCTTCAATATTTCCCAGCATCAGGGTCTTTTCAAATGAGTCAGCTCTTCGCATCAGGTGGCCAAAGTATTGGAGTTTCAGCTTCAACATCAGTCCTACCAATGAACACGTAGGACTGATCTCCTTTAGGATGGACTGGTTGGATCTCCTTGCAGTCCAAGGGACTCTCAAGAGTCTTCTCCAACACCATAGTTCAAAAGCACCAATTCTTCAGTGCTCAGCTTTCTTTATAGTCCAACTCTCACATCCATTCATGACCACTAGAAAAACCATAGCCTTGACTAGATGGACCTTTGTTGACAAAGTAATGTCTCTGCTTTTTAATATGCTATCTAGGTTGGTCATAGCTTTTCTTCCAAGGAGTAAGCGTCTTTTAATTTCATGGCTGCAATCAGCATCTGCAGTGATTTTGGAGCCCAGAAAAATAAAATCAGCCACTGTTTCCACTGTTTCCCCATCTATGTGCCATGACGTGATGGGACCAGATGCCATGGACTTAGTTTTCTGAATGTTGAGCTTTAAGCCAACTTTTTCACTCTCCTCTTTCACTTTCATTGAGAGGCTCTTAAGGTTCTTCACTTTTTGCCATAAGGGTGGTGTCATCTGCATATCTGAGGTTATTGATATTTCTCCCGGCAATCTTGATTCCAGCTTGTGCTTCCTCCAGCCCAGCGTTTCTCATGATGTACTCTGCATATAAGTTAAATAAGCAGGGTGACAATATGCAGCCTTGATGTACTCCTTTTCTTATTTGGAACCAGTCTGTTGTTCCATGTCCAGGTCTAACTGTTGCTTCCTGACCTGCATACAGGTTTCTCAAGAGGCAGGTCAGGTGGTCTGGTATTCCCATCTCTTTCAGAATTTTCCACAGTTTCTTGTGATCCACACAGTCAAAGGCTTTGGCATAGTCAATAAAGCAGAAATAGATGTTTTTCTGGACCTCTCTTGCTTTTTCGATGATCCAGTGGATGTTGGCAATTTGATCTCTGGTTCCTCTGCCTTTTCTAAAACCAGCTTGAACATCTGGAGGTTCACGGTTCACGTATTGCTGAAGCCTGGCTTGGAGAATTTTGAGCATTACTTTACTAGCGTGTGAGATGAGTGCAATTGTGCAGTAGTTTGAGCACTCTTTGGCATTGCTTTTCTTTGGGATTGGAATGAAAACTGACCTTTTCCAGTCCTGTGGCCACTGCTGAGTTTTCCAAACTTGCTGGCATATTGAGTGCAGCACTTTCACAGCATCATCTTTCAGGATTTGAAATAGCTCAATTGGAATTCCATCACCTCCACTAGCTTTGTTAGTAGTGATGCTTCCTAAGGCCCACTTGACTTCATATTCCAGAATGTCTGGCTCTACGTGAGTGATCACACCATCGTGATTATCTGGGTCGTAAAGATCTTTTTTGTACAGTTCTTCTGTGTATTCTTGTCACCTCTTCCTAATATCTTCTGCTTCTGTTAGGTCCCTACCATTTCTGTCCTTTATTGAGCCCATCTTTGCATGAAATGTTCCCTTGGTATCTCTAATTTCCTTGAAGAGTTCTCTAGCCTTTCCCATTCTATTGTTTTCCCTATTTCTTTGCACTGATCACTGAGGAAGGCTTTCTTATCTCTCCTTGCTCTTCTTTGGAACTCTGAATTCAAATGGGAATATCTTTCCTTTTCTCCTTTGCTTTTCGCTTCCCTTCTTTTCACAGCTATTTGTAAGGCCTCCTCAGACAGCCATTTTGCCTTTTTGCATTTCTTTTCCATGGGGATGGTCTTGAATGTCACGAACCTCCGTCCAAAGTTCATCAGGCACTCTATCAGATATAGTCCCTTAAATCTTATTTCTCACTTCCACTGTATAGTCATAAGGGATTTGATTTAGGTCATACCTGAATGGCCTAGTGGTTTTCTCCACTTTCTTCAATTTCAGTCTGAATTTGGCAATAAGGAGTTCATGATCCGAGCCACAGTCAGCTCCTGGTCTTAAAAAAGCAAGAGCTGACCAAATTGCTAAACTTTTTGCACCTCAGTAGCCAAACATCTCCTCCTTTTTCTTGAGATCCTCCACGAATGAAATTTTTTTTTGTTTAAAAAGAAGATGGAAAAATTAAAAAAAAAAAAAAAAGAAGATAGAAAAATTTTAAAGAAAAAATAACCTAGCATTTGAATAAGGATTGGTATGGAACAGTCAAAGTACTACGAATGTCTTTTTAGGAACATAAATTTTGTGTATAATAATTGTTTTTAATCAAATTAACTCTTGACTGTTTCTGAGGACAATAAGGAAAAAAGTTTTTTATTTAGTTTTTAATATTTTGACACATGAGAATTTAATATTTGACTCTTT
Source organism: Giraffa tippelskirchi (assembly GCF_054371585.1). Classification (NCBI taxonomy): domain Eukaryota; kingdom Metazoa; phylum Chordata; class Mammalia; order Artiodactyla; family Giraffidae; genus Giraffa; species Giraffa tippelskirchi. The sequence goes on along the minus strand of NC_137285.1, from coordinate 84,311,282 downwards.
AGCCAGTCCTTCAGTATATATAACTAAATTATTTATATATCATGGTATAATTATTTCAGATATACAAGAAACCATTTGCAAAAATCCATCCATCAAAAGTACTTTACAAATAATACCACTTCTGGTAAGTATTTTAAGAGTATTTTTTGTTTTCTTGTTTTAGGAAACCATGTTTTTATATGTAAGAATCCTTTATTGATAATAATTTTTCTTGAGATTGACTTTTAGGAAGCTTTTCTCCCCAATCAACTTTTTAATTATAAGATGTTTTATTAGAATCAAGCAAATATCCTCTCATTTAAAAAAATCATAATATAAAGATTTTTACATTGAGAGCATTTCATCAGTTGACAGATGGTAACCATTAACTTTCTCTCCAAACACATTACTCTTCCTTATTTTAACATCAGTAACATAGGTCAGCAACCTTCCTTTCTCAGGGAAAATGGTATAAATTCACAGAGTTGTGACATCAAAATTACTCCATTCCCCTCCTCCATCAATACCGTTTCATTTGCCATATTCTGCCTGGAGATTTGAACATTTTATTTTTGTTTGCCCTTCTGTCTGCTGTTTTTATTTTATGTTATTTTACTCTTCATTTAGATTCACCAGCTGTTGACATTTTGCTGTCCTTGGTTTATCTGATGGATGGATGGATGGATGGATGGATGGATGGATGGGCAGATGAAAGAGCAGAGTAGAATACGTGGGCTTGGATAGGACAGGGTAGATGGGAAGGAGGATGCATAGTTACACACACACAAACATATATTTTAATGAACTGCTTGGAAGTGTAGACATGGTGATACTTCCCCTCTAATACCCCAGCATACAGAAACTCACCTACATAACCACAATACCATCATCACACCCAAGAAATTTAATATCACATATTATTTGATACACATTCCACATTCAAAGTTCTTCAGTTGTCTAAAAAAACCTCTCTGTGGCTATTTTATTTCTCTGATCCAGGATCTAACCCAGGATTATAATGTTGCATTTGGTTGTCATATCTTTTAACCTAGAAAAGTCTCTTCTCTTTTTCAATCTTTCATCTACATTGACACTTGTGAGGCGTCCAGACCGATTATATTGAATACCCTGTAATCTGGATTTGTCTGATTGTTTTCTCATGATTAGATTCAGGTTGTTTTTTTATATTTTTATTCAGGTTATTATGAATGCAGAGTTCTCAGTTTATGTTTTTGTAGCTTGTTTTTCTTTTAATCACTTGGGCTTATTTCTACCTGTATCTTGCCTTCACATCTTCTGTTTAACTGCTTGTTATTTATAGTCCCCAAAACAGATATCCACACTTTTAGATGTCCAAGCTTAGTGCCTCCCTTTGGAATAAAGTGCATGGGCTTTCGATGTACTTTGGTCTTTTAAAAGATTTCAAAATTTGTTCTTGTATCTTCATTGTATTTTATATATGTAAAATTATTTAATATGAAAGTTCTAAAAAGGCAATATATAACCATATTCTTATACATTCTGTATATACAAAAGACCATTAAAATTGTATTTTCCAGGACACCTATAGTATAGCCTATTTCTAGTCAATAGAGATTTTTCCAAAAAATATTTCTATCTCTTTAAATGGCAAAAATGTCTGTTCAAAAGTATTTGTTATTTTGGAGATATTGCAGATAAGCTTTCGATCAGTGTTTTTTGTTTTTCATTCATCTCCAATGTTTTCATATCCATATGAACAAGAATTTTGTTTTGAAATTATAATGCTATATAATAACTTTACAATGTACAAGTATTATGTCATTAATTCAGAAACTGAATTTCTCCACCTAGCAACACTAATTGTATAATATCTAACAGGTACCCCAGTATTAAAAACCCAAATGTCATTGGTTTAATATTGGAGAATTGATGTTTCATTCCCAGAAGTTGTATATCTCTGGAAAATTCACAACCTGAGTGAAGTTTATATATTAATCCACCACCCCCCACCCCACATATATGGTTTTATTGTTGTTGCTATTTGCATATTTACCCCATTCTATTGCCCTTTGGGATGTTTCCCCCATACCAGTGCTTGATAGTGTTGATCTGGGTTTCTCATCTCAGGCATAGAAGTAAACTGATGTATTTTTTCTTCTTAATGTGTTTACTATGAGTTTTAAAAGACACTTTATCATTTTAAAAAATCATTGTGAAAGGTGTAAAACCATTTAAATCATTTGAAACCATTATCTAGAAGAACAATAATGGATTTCTAATAGTGGGATTTCAGGCACTTTAACACTTGGGTTAGAGGAATAAATTTGAGCAGGAGAGCCACCTCTTTCATAGCACAGTCAACTGCTATTGCTTAGAGCAAGTGCTGTTCTGAGATTTTTCAGAAGAAAAGTATCCAACTCACTCTTTCCTGTATTTCTTCATTGAACACTCATAATCACTTTAATAGTATCCACCCCTGTAGAGTACTGATTAGGATTATGTGAGATAATCACCCATGTAAAGCACTTGGAACAGAGCCTGTAACATAGCATGTGCTAAATATATGTGAAGTTGCACTATTATTATTGCCACCTCGGCTTCCCAGGTGGCTCAGATGGTAAAGAATCCGCCTGCGATGCGAGAGACATGGGTTTGATCCCTGGGTCAGGAAGATCCCCTGGAAAAGGACATGGCAACCCACTCCAATATTCTTGCCTGGAGAATCCCATGGACAGAGGAGCCTGGTGGGCTACAGTCGATGGGGTCACAAAAAGTCAGACACGACTGAGCAACTAACACACATGGTCATCTTACTAGTTTAAATTATCTCCAAAAAAAGTGACATTCCAAAAAGTATTTACATGAAATTTACATGCAAAGTGTAACTTCTCTTCTAAAAAATAGGAATTATTCTAACAATTTTTAATCCCACAATGTACAGTGTTGATCTTCCATTCCAGCCAAACATGTTTAATGTATTTGATGTGAATCAAGTTGGCAGTGTTCTGCCCTGCTTCCATGTTTTCTCATGCTCACTCATGCTCTTGCCCAGTTCCTATCTGCACTGCATTTTTGCTCTGCTCTTCAGACACCGCCCTCTAAGCTCCAGTTTAATGCTGCTTCTCCCATGAAACATCCTGTGACCAATCCATCTACGATACTCTCAGCCTCCTCTGAACTTATTACTGCAGTATATCTGGTTCTACACATATATACTCCATATGCACTTTGTTAGTTGTCTCTCTGAGTGAATAATCTTTTTTGGATCTTAGAGGCTTTTTTCATTTATCTGCCCATTTCATAGAAATTTACACATACTCAATACTTGAAAATATTGGTTGAAATTATATGGCTTTTTTCTACATGGTCTGTGAATATATAAATTATCCACATTTTTCAGAATTCAATAAAATGCAGTGAACCTGAAACTTTTTTTAATATTCTAAGGATTTTATGCTCCATAAAAGTACCACTGTTTCTAGAGTTCTTCCAAAGGCCTCTGCTGAGTGTTGTTTATCTGTTTGTTTGCTTTGGCTGCACAGGCATTCTCCAGTTGTGGGTGAACAGGCTCCTCTGGTTGCAGAGGGTGGGCTCCAGACCACACTGGCTCAGCTGTCCTGTCAGCTGAGGTCTTGGTTTCCTGACCACAATCACACCCACGCCTCTGTGGGCGCCCAGCCACCGGGCCACCCAGGAAGTCCCTGAGTGTTAATGCTGTTGTGTACTCACTCAGTTGTGTCCAACTCCAAACCCATGGACTGCAGCCCGCCAGGCTCCTCTGTCCATGGAATTCTCCAGGCAAAAATACTGGAGTGGGTTGCCATTTCCTCCTTCAGGGGGTCTTCCTAACCTAGGGATAGAACCTGTATCTCCTGCATTGACAGGCGGATTCTTTACCACTGCGCCACCTGGGAAGTCTCTGAGTGTTAACATTTAATCAATAATAGTCTTTGTGGCAACTGCACATTTTTGACATATAATTAGAAGAAAGGAAACTCACACTTACTAGGTTCCTACCACTGAAAAGCACTGTACCAAATGGTTTCATACATATTCTTCTGTTTAATCTTCCAAGTTGGCGACATTAAGTGATTTTCTCAACTCTCAGAACTCTTCAGTGATGAGTCAGGGTTTACACTTTCCCATCTTCCCCCCAAAATCTGTTCTACCTTTTATAATCCTTATTTCAATCAGTGACACCATTATCCACCAATTTCCCAGAGAGAAATTTGTATCTTATCCAGGCTTCTCATTCTCCCTTAACTCTAGTCAATAAATCCTCCTAATAATAAAGTGCATCTCAAATCTGCTGACTCCTCTCCATTTATACTATCATCTTAGTTTAAGAATTCATCGTGTCTCATGTAGACCATTTCAACAGCCTCCCTTTTTCTCTCATACTGCGTCTTTCACACCATCGCCATCAGAGTAATCTTTTTAAAGCGCAGGTATGAACATAACACTCTCTTTCTTAAAACCCAACCTCAGTAGTTACCCATCACCTGAAAGATAAAACTTCTCTGGTGGTACCTTGAATAAGAATCCATCTGCCAGTGCAGGGGACAGGGTTCGATCCCCGGCCCAGGAAGATTCCACATGCCACAGAGCAGCTAAGCCCGTGCACCACAACTACTGAGCCCGCGCTCTAGGGCCCATGAGCCACAACTGCAGAGCCCACGGGCCGCAACTGCTGAAGCCCCTTCACCTAGAGCCTGTGTTCTGCAACAAGAGGAGTCAGCCCAGTGCAGCAAAGAGCCGCCACTGTTTGCCGCAGCTAGAAAAAGCCGGTGCAGCAACAAAGACCCAGTGCAACCAAAAATAAATAAATAGATAATGAAAAGTAATTTTTAAAAACTCCAGAGAACTACACTCAAGAGCTTTTCACCCTCATCTCCAGTTGCTCCACAGGTCGTAATTTACATACTCTTGAGGAAGAAGCAGGTCCCCCTGGAATTTCTTGCAGCATCCTGGGCCCACGCTGCTCCCACTACCTCACAGGACTGCTCCTAAATGCCTCTCTCCTACAGTTCTTTAACACTTGACTTCATTGTCATCCCCCTGATAGGCTTACCCAGCTCAGACTTTGTTTTACCAAAAATTTTGAAGTTGTTCTTTTTGGCAACCGTAGCAGTCTGATTTTTTCTTTTTGTAAAAAATATTATATTTGCTTATTTTTATCCACTGAACAAATACAGCCTGAGTTCTTACCCTGTGTCAGGCTGGGACTAGAAAGCAGAAAACACTTTCCTTTCCTCAAGCAGTTTGCATTGTAACACAGATAATATGGATAAAATGCAAACAATATCGGATAAAAGGGTTACTGCAGGGCATCCTCCAGGCCCTCCCATGATTTTTCAATATAAAAAATAGGAATCTTAGAAGCAGACTTTTCAGTTTGGAATATTTAACCTACTTTTTAAATAAAATAAGTTTAATGAATTTTTAACAATTACCCTCCCAAGAACTTCTTTAGCCTAACATTGTTAAACTACTCCTAGGGTATTATATGGGCTCCAGGTGATTCCTGTAGAAAATAAAATTATTAAATTTTGACCATTTACACAGGAAGTTATGATTTTAAAACACCTGTAAATACATCTTACCAATAGCAAAGAGTAAAGATTATGAACCATTATATTACTATGATGCCTTATATAAAGTGATAGTCATCATGTTGAGATTGATGTTTATGTCATTTGAGAAACTGAACTATGAGTTTAGTCTTATTAAAATCTGTAATCTGTAAGGAGATAACATATTACATATACATACACCTTACATATTTTACCTTGAAGTCTATGAATACTACAGTAAAAGAATATATTCTGAAATTATGTTACAGAACAGCCAGCCAAGGACCAGTTCATCTCCTGATGTTGGATCCAGATCACAGAGAAAATACTGATGAGTATAATAGTAACTATTAAATGGAATAATTATTTTTGAGAATCTCCTGTAAATATATATTTATGTGTTTGTTAATTATTAAAATACTATAACCATCAAATAACATGAACAATGGAAATAAATTGATTGATTTACATTTATGCTATAAATAATACTTTGTTATGTATTTTATTGATAAATACACTTTTAATAAATGAAAATACTTCACTGTTTTTAATGAGAATGCTACTGGAAATAAATTCATTGTATTTAAAAATGAAGTAAGATATTTTATTATTCAAATTATGTGTTCGCTATAGTTCAGGAGCTTTTTTTGCTGAAAATCCTAATAAATTCTAAATTTTTGTAGAATGGTGTAAAAAGTTTATGATTAATAATACCTCTCATAAATAGTAATTCTATTTGTTTAAGACTGTGAAGGATCTCTGTACTTTGGAGATGTTACTAAAGGGTCTTATTCTCAATTCTGCATGTTCAGAAATTAAAGTTATCACTTAATAAAGGGGTGATTGGTCTCTAAAGAACTGACTTTACTAGCAAAGCTCATGAGGCAAATGGTAAATATAAAAAGTAAACTGCAATCCCAACTGAATTACTTAAATTGTCTGATCAGTATGTTCTTTTCCCAATGAGAGTGTCCATCAGTGAAACCAGATTTATATTAGAAGTATAGAAACTTTAAGTTTAGAAACAAAACCAAAAGTTGTATGGTCATAAAAAAAAAATTGTTTTCATAAAATTATGATAGTCTCATACATCCTTTTGAAGAAGGAAATGGCCACCCACTCCAGTATTCTTGCCTGGAAAATTCCATGGACAGAGGAACCTGGCAGGCCACAGTCCATAGGATCACAGAGTCGGCCATGACTGAGTACATCAGCAGCGTACATCCTTTTACCAACTGTTTCTACTTCATGCTCTCATCACCTCTCATCTGGACTCTTTCAAGATGAATCTCTTACCTCTGGCACCAATAAGGCTGCTAGAGTGGCATTTCTAAAGTGTGAGTGAAGTGACCAGAGTGAAAATCATATCAATCCCAAATTAAATGTCTTTAGAGCTTCCTCTCTGGCTGCTAGAGAAAATTTACACACCTGAGCATAGCATGTAAGGCTCTTCATATCCTGAGTCCTCCCTGTTTACCTACATCATCTTTACCAACTCTCTCACCACACCACTTATTCCAGCGCACTGAACTCTTTACAGACCCCCAGATACAACCTGCTATTCCATGCCTTTCTGCCTGTACCTATACCATTGATACTATCTTGGAATGCCTTCCCTTTCACTCTGCTTACATCTGCTGATAAACTTTAAATTCATTCTTTTAAATTCTGTTTAAGTTAAATTTCCTCCAATTTTTTTCTAATCTTCACTACCTAAAAGTGTCCACTACATATAAATTATACACTTTGTAGCCTGTACTGTAATTATTTGTGTGCATAAATGTCTCTTCTTCTACATCAAGAGAATTCTGGAAGGTAGAAATTGTCCTTAATTTGTGCCCTTTGAAATTAAAATAAGGTACATAGCGGCAGATCAAAATAACAAAGGAAAAAATATCCAATTGTTCAATTTATTGAGCCCCTTCTCTGTGCTAGGTACTCCTTTGTGTGTTAGGGATACAATAAAAAATAAAATTAACTGTCTGCAACTATGGAACTTAAATTTTAGTGAGAATTACAGATTTTAAAACATAAGACTATAATATTAGATAGTTATAACATACTATAATATCAGATAACACTGAATGAAAATCAGAGCATGGTAAAGGACAGGGAATGATGGGAGTATTATTTTAGACAGAGAGGTAAAGTGCTCAGAGAAGGGCTCTGAGAAACTGACATTTGGGTACATATGTGAGTGAGGTACAGTGGCCTCAGGACTGGAAAAGGTCGGTTTTCATTCCAATCCCAAAGAAGGGCAATGCCAAAGAATGCTCAAACTACCTCACAATTGCACTCATCTCACACACTAGCAAAGTAATGCTCAAAATTCTCCAAGCTAGGCTTCAACAGTACATGAACCGTGAAATTCCAGATGTTCAAGCTGGATTTAGAAAAGGCAGAGGAACCAGAGATCAAATTGCCAACATCCGTTGGATTATCGAAAAAGCAAGAGAGTTCCAGAAAAACATCTATTTCTGCTTTATTGACTATGCCAAAACCTTTGACTGTGTGGATCACCACAAACTGAAAAATTCTTAAAAGAGATGGGAATACCAGACCACCTGACCTGCCTTCTGAGAAATCTGTATGCAGGTCAAGAAGCAACACTTAGACTGGACATGGAACAACAGACTGGTTCCAAATTGGGAAAGGAGTACATCAAGGCTGTATATTGTCACCCTGCTTATTTAATTTCTATGCAGAGTACATCATGAGAAGTGCTGGGCTGGATAAAGCACAAGCTGGAATCAAGATTACCAGGAGAAATATCAATGACCTCAGATATGGAGATGACCCCACCCTTATGGCAGAAAGTGAAGAACCTAAAAAGCTTCTTGATGAAAGTGAAAGAGGAGAGTGAGAAATTTGGCTTAAAACTCAACATTCAGAAAACTAAGATCATGGCATCTGGTCCCATCACTTCATGGGAAATAGATGTGGAAACAGTGTCAGACTTTATTTTTTTGGGCTCCAAAATCACTGCTGATGGTGATTGCAGCCACGAAATTAAACGATGCTTACTCCTTGGAAGGAAGGTTATGACCAACCTAGACAGCATATTAAAAAGCAGAGACATCACTTTGTCAACAAAGGTCCATCTAGTCAAGGCTATGGTTTTTCTAGTGGTCATGTATGGATGTGAGAGTTGGACTATAAAGAAAGCTGAGCGCCAAAGAATTGATGCTTTTGAACTGTGGTGTTGGAGAAGACTCTTGAGAGTCCCTTGGACTGCAAGGAAATCCAACCAGTCCATCCTAAAGGAGATCAGTCCTGGGTGTTCATTGGAGGGACTGATGTTGAGGCTGAAGCTCCAATACTTTGGCCACCTGATGTGAAGAGCTGATTCATTGGAAAAGACCCTAATTCTGGGAAGGATTGGGGGCAGGAGGAGAAGGGTACGACAGAGGATGAGATGGCTGGATGGCATCATCGACTCGATGGACATGAGTCTGAGTAAGCTCCAGGAGTTGGTGGTGGACAGGGAGGCCTGGCGTGCTGCGATTCATGGGGTTGCAAAGAGTTGGACACAACTGAGTGACTAAACTGAAATGAACTGTGAGTGAGGTAGGAGAGCTAACCTTGGTGGTATATAGGAGAATAAAATTCTACATAGTGGGGACCTTACACAGGAACATGCTGAACATGTTTAAGGAACATAACTGCTAGCATGGCTAGTGAGCAGCAAGTAAGGCAAAATGACTGAGAAATGACGTAAGGGAGGGGGCCACAGGCAGGATCAGGCAGAGCTTGTAGGCCATGGGAGGGACTTGGGATTTCAGGCTAGAGTTATGTGAATGTATCCTTTGCAGGGTTTAGGGTAAGGGAGGAACGTGAGTCTTTAAGGATCACCTGGTGTCTGGAGCATATATTTAGGAGATGGAGGTGGCAAGATTTTAAGGAGGGGAACAATTAAACAGCTTTTGCAATAATCTAAGTGAGAGAAGTTTATGGCTTGCATGAGGTTAATAATGTGATAATAAGCGGTCAGATAAAGAAATACTTATTTTATGAATTGTGATGGAATGAATGTGAAGCATAGCGAGAGGGAGAAATCAAGGATGATTCCAATGTTTTTAGTCTGAGTACCTGTGTGAATCATGGAACTATTTCCTGAGTTGAAGAATACAGGAGAAGAAGCAGGTTTGGGTTGAAAATCAGTTTTTAAGATGTCTATTACCTATCTAAGTGGTGATACTCAAGAGGCAGTTAAATACGCAAGTCTGGAATTTGGGTGGGCGGTCCTGAATGAACATATAATTTGGGAATTGCCAGTATGCAGATGATATTTACAGCCATGAAACTGGATGAAATCATCTGGAGAAAGAATGTAGCTAGAGAAGAGGTCTGAGCAGCCAAGAAAGAAATCACCTCAAGAAAGCGGGAGGAAGCAGCTATATCAGAGTTGATAATAAATTTGGGTTAGATTAGGACTGAAACACTCCCCTTGGATTTAGCTTCCTGGAGGTCGCTGGTGGCTTTGACAAAAATGGTTCAGCAGAGTATCAGGACAAAAATCTGACTGGAATGGGTTCAATGGGGAGTACAGAACAAGATAATAGTGAGATATTATTGGAAATGTTATAGTAATAAACAAATACAATTGGTTAGCAGGCAAGATGTCCACATCCTCCTCCTCAGAACTTGTGAAGATATCAATAGTACCTTTCATGGCAAAGTGAACTCTGCAGATATGACTAAGTTACGTATTTTGAGCTGAGGGATATTATCCTGGGTGATCTGGGTGGATTCAATGTGATCATAAAGGTCCATGTAAGTAAAAGGAGAAGGCAGGAGGGTCAGCTATGAATATTGTGCTAAACTGCTGGTTTCGAAGATGCAGGAGGGGAGGGGCCACACTGTGAGGAATACATGTGGTCTCTAAAAGGGAAAAAGGCAAGGGAACAAATTCTGCTCTAGAGCTTACAGAAGTAACACAGTCCTATCAAAACCTTGGTTCTAGCCCACAGAAAGCCATTGCAGTCATCTGTTCTCTATAACCATACAGTAACAGGTCTGCATTATTCTAAGCCACTAAGTTTGTGATATTTTGTTACATCACAATGGGAAACTAGCACACCATCATACATAACATAGTCGTGGGTTATGGAGATTAGAATGTGATTATTTTTGTGAACTATTATTCTGTTACCACAGTTCAGAGACAGCTTAAACCCACCCAAGGTCATGACCAACTGAAAGAAAAAGTATTTTGTACATTCTTATTTGGAGTGTATAAGAGTAGAATTTAATAAGGCAATAGAAAATTTAGAGCTCAGATTTTAAAAAATAGAAAGTTGCTTGCCTCTACCAGTAAACATTTTGGACAATTTTTTATGCCATCAGTACACCTCTGTGAGTCAGGCTGGCATTAAACGAATTTCCCCTCAGTCCTGGTCGTGTGCGGAGGTCCAGAAAGGGCTCTGGCTTTCTGTGTGCCATGCCTTTGGTACTGGTGGCTTCCAGTCCGTGAGTACTAACCTCAAGCACCCGGACATCAGATTCCAAGGAGCAGGAGGGTTCAGCAGGCTCCTCCCTGAGGTACTGACTCACTCTCCTTCGATAATAGGCCTGTGGAGCCACCCTGGGAGCATGAGCTGTGGTAGCCTCTCCTCTCCCACTTCACATTTCAAACGATAAAGGCTGTTCTACAGGATAACAAATAAAACAAAATGATATTCCAATGGGGTAATCAGGCAAGAGGGGTATGCCATGATGTTTGGAAAGCATTTCAAACATCTTAAATGAAAACGTGTTTTTTTTTTTAAGACAAGGATTCATATTTATGTGTTGCTGTAAATGTATTCAACAGCCTCCTACATGCTAAAGCAACTCCACAGTTAATAATCCCTAACTTTAATCCCTTTCATTTGTACATCAAAGAATGTCTCTAAACAAGGGATAGTTAAAAATAATTAAAAATCCAAAGTCAGGCTAGACCAGAACAACCTCACTAGTAAACTGGTAAAGCAGGACAAGATTTGTGCTTTACTAATACATTATGACATGGTCCTTTTATGAAACTGCAGTATGACCAGAATCCCCCGGCAGTACTGGCCCTGTGTGTATGCGTGGTAGTCGCTCAATCATGTCCAACTCTTTGTGACCCCATGGACTATAGCCTGCCAGGTACCTCTGCCCATGGAATTCTCCAGGCAAGAATTGACAGCCATTCTTGCCTGGAGGAATGGCTGGAGTGGGTAGCCATTCCTTCTCCAGCGGATCTTCCTGAACCAGGTATTGAACCTGGTCCTCCGCATTCCAGGCAGATTCTTCACTGTCTGAGCCTCCAGGGAAGCCCAGTATTGGCCCTAACTCCTCCAAAAAAAGAGGTTAGAATTTTAGAACAGAGTGGCTTCATTAAATGAGAAAACTAAGGACAAAGAATATACATTCCTTGCAAATTAAAGTGAAAGTGAATAGTGTTTTGCATGAGACGAAAGTGAAGACTAAGTAAGAATGTGACAATATATATTTCAAATAATGTAAGAAAAGTGCCTTATAACACTGACTTTTAAGTTTTAGGGGAAAAAAAAGAATTCTCTTTCAAATTGAGAAGGTAAACTCAGAAGAAATCAAAGAAAGCATCACTTTCCTCAGTTAATAAACTTCTAAAACTCACTACAAAGTATATTCTCTTAGGCAAAGAATATCAAAAAATCAAAAACCAATTAGACACATCTGTGAGACACAGAGCTTCTAATAACAGATAAGAAATTTAGACAGGTTTATCTTTAGAACTGGTGTCAGAGAGGATACTTGCTTCCAAGAGCATGGAAAAATATTTGGATATTTGAACTAAGGATGAGTCTGGAAATTTTTTAATAGATGTTTTAATTATAAACTTATAAAGGGGGGACAAATTATAGATAGATAGGTAGATCCTATGTCCTGATAAAATTTTATGAAGTGGACACACCTATGTAACCACAACCTAGATGAAGATATAGAGCATTCAGTTCAGTTCAGTTCAGTCACTCAGTCGTGTCCAACTCTTTGCGACCCCATGAATCGCAGCACGCCAGGCCTCCCTGTCCATCACCAACTCCCAGAGTTTACCCAAACCCACGTCCATCGAGTCGATGATGCCATCCAGCCATCTCATCCTCTGTCGTCCCCTTCTCCTCCTGCCCCCAATCCTTCCCAGCATCAGGGTCTTTTCCAATGAGGCAACTCTTCGCGTGAGGTGGCCAAAATATTGGAGTTTCAGCTTCAACATCAGTCCTTCCAATGAACACCCAGGACTGATCTCCTTTAGGATGGACAGGGTGGATCTCCTTGAAGTCCAAGGAACTCTTGAGAGTCTTCTCCAACACCACAGTTCAAAAGCATCAATTCTTTGGTGCTCAGCTTTCTTCACAGTCCAGCTCTCACATCCATACATGACCACTGGAAAAACCATAGCCTTGACTAGATGGACCTTTGTTGACAAAGTAATGTCTCTGCTTTTTAATATGCTATCTAAGTTGGTCATAACTTTCCTTCCAAGGAGTAAGAGTCTTTTAATTTCATGGCTGCAGTCACCATCTGCAGTGATTTTGAAGCCCAGAAAAATAAAGTCTGACACTGTTTGCACTGTTTCCCCATCTATTTCCCATGAAGTGATGGGAGCAGATGCCATGGACTTAGTTTTTTGAATGTTGAGTTTTAAGCCAGCTTTTTCACTCTCCTCTTTCACTTTCATCAAGAGGCTCTTTAGTTCTTCACTTTCTGCCATAAGGGTGGTGTCATCCGCATATCTGAGGTTATTGATATTTCTCCCAGCAATCTTGATTCCAGCTTGTGTTTCTTCCAGCCCAGCATTTCTCATGATGTACTCTGCATAGACGTTCAATATGCAGGGTGACAATATATAGCCTTGATGTACTCTTTTTCCTATTTAGAACCAGTCTGTTGTTCATGTCCAGTTCTAACTGTTGCTTCCTGACCTGCATACAGGTTTCTTAAGAGACAGGTCAGGTGGTCTGGTATTCCCATCTCTTTCAGAATTTTCCACAGTTTATTGTGATCCACACAAAGGCTTTGGCATAGTCAATAAAGCAGAAATAGAGCATTACTGGCACCCCAAAGTATTACACACTACCCCCAAAGACAATTGCCATTCTTATTTCTATCACTAGAGATTTAATTTGTCCATTTCTGGCCTTTATATAAATAAAATCATACTGGGAAATATATATATATATACATATATATAATATTAAAATAAAATTAGCATCAGAGAGGATTACCAATGACCTCATTTTAAACCCATGTTGGCAAAGCACATGAAAAGATCCTCAACATCACTAAATTAGAGAAATACAAATCAAAACTACAATGAGTTATCACCTCACATCAGTCAGAATGGCCTTCATCAAAAAGTATACAAACAATAAACGCTAGAGAAGGTGATGGAGAAAGGGAACCCTCCTACACTGTTGGTGGGAATGTAAATTGGTACAGCTGCTATGAGGTTCCTTAAAAAACTGAAAATAAGTTGTCATATAATCCAGCAATCCCACTCCTGGCACATACACACAGAAAACCATAATTATAAAAAATGCATGCACTCCACTGTTAATTACAGTGCTATTTACCATAGCCAAGACATGGAAGCAGCCAAAATGTCTGTCTACAGAGAAATGGATAAAGAATATATATAGAGTGGAATATTACTCAGCCTTTAAAAAAGAATGAAATAATGCTATTTGCAGCAACATGGATGAACCTAGAGCTTGTCATAATGAGTGATGTACGTCAGACAAAGACAAATATCATATGATACTGCTTATATGTGGAATCTAAAAGAATGACACAAATGAACTTATTTATAAAACAGAAATAGAGTCACAGATGTAGGAAGCAATCTTGTGGTTACTAAGGGGGAAGGAGTGGGAGGGGTAAATTGGGAGAGTGAGATTGACATACACAAGCTATTATATATAAAATAGATAACTAATAAAGACCTGAAGGCAGGAGGAGGAGGGGATGTCAGAGGATGAGATGGTTGAATGACATCACCAACTCAGTGGACATGAGTTTGAGCAAACTCAGGGAGATGGTGAAGGACAAGGAAGCCTGGAGTGCTGCAGTCCATGGGGTCACAAAGAGTTGGACATGACTGAGCGATTGAACAACAGCAAATAAGGACCTACTGTATATCACAGAGAACCTTACTCAATACTCTGCAATGACCTACATGGGAAAAGAATCTTTAAAAGAGTGGGTATATGTATACATATAACTGACTTACTTTGCTGTACAGCAGAAATGAACACTACATTGTAGACCAACTATAGTCCAATAAAAATTTTTAAAATAAATAAATCCATGTTGGAAGTAAAATGCACTAACACTAGTCAACACAAGAAATATATAGATTTGCATAGAGGATACTCTTGCTTTCCAAACCCTTCTCTGACTCTCATCTCCCTTCCCTTTATGTCACCTCAAGGTCAGTGTCCCTCTGTGAAGTCCTGCTGTCCAGCGCAGTTTCTGGATCAAGGCACTGACCACAGAACTGAGGTGTAATTGCACCTGAGGGCTTTCTTCTCACTCCTATCCAGAAATGCCTGAAAGTTGAAACTCTTCCACAAAGATTCACAGCCTCACCACCTCCAGCAATAAGTCTACCTTTGATCTTCTCAAAGACAGAAAGATCAAGCCCTGAGCCTTTGGAGTGGGAGCACTAACTCCGAGACCCTAGATTACCACAGAACTAACCCTAGAGAGTATCAAACAGGGAGAACTCACACAAAGGGAACCACTTGAATACAAGACCAGAATCACCCAACCACCAGTAGCACCCTGATCAGGACGCCTCATCTAAACAACAAACAAAACAAAAATACAAACCCAATCATCAGCAGACAGGATGACCACCTCACTCAGCCTTGCCCATCAGAGGAAAAACACACAAACAAACAACAAACAAACACTCAGCACAAATCTCACCATATAGGAAGCTTATGCAAACCATTGGACCAACCTTAGGAGAGCAGAAACCAAAAGGAAGAAAGAATCCAAACTTCAAGCCTGGAAAAAGGAGACCTCAAACACAATAAGTTAAAAATAATGAAAAGAAGGAGAAACACTACACAAATGAAGGAACAAAACTAGAAACACAGAAGTCCAAATAAATGAAGAGGAAATAGGCAAACTGCCTGAAAAAGAATTCAGAATAATGATAGTAAAGATGATCAAAAACCTTGAAAACAGAATGGAGAAAATGTAAAAATCAATTAACAAAAATCTAGAAGAATTAAAGAATAAACATACAGAGACAAACAATACAACTACTGAAATTAAAAATACTCTATAAGGAATCGATAGCAGAATATCTGAAGCAGAAGAATGAATCAGTGAGCTAGAAGATAAAATAGTGGAAATAACTTCTGAAGAGCAGAATAAAGTAAAAAGAATGAAAAGAACTGAGGATAGTCTCAGAAACCTCTGGGACCATATCAAATGCACCAACATTAGAATTATAGGGGTCTCAGAAGACGAAGACAAAAAGAAAGGGTATGAGAAAATTTTTGAAGAGATTATAGTTGAAAATTTCCCCAACATGGAAAAGGAAATAGTCAATCAAGTTCAAGAGATGCAAAGAGTCCCATACAGGATAAATCCAAGTAGAAATATGCCAAGACACTTACTAATCAAATTAACAAAGACTAAACAAAAAGAAAGAATATTAAAAGCAGCAAAAGAAAAGCAACAAGTAACATACAAGGAAAACCCCATATGTTTAACAGCTGATCTTTCAGCAGAAACTCTGCAGGCCAGAAGGGAATAGCAGGATATATTTAAAGTACTGAAAGGGAAAAATCTACAACTAAGATTACTGTACCCAGCAGGATCTCATTCAAAATTGTTGGAGAAATAAAAGCTTTTCAGACAAGCAAAAGTTAAGAGTATTCAGTACCACCAAACCAGCTTTACAACAAATGTTAAAGGGACTCATATAATCAAGAAATACAAGAGAAGAAAAAGATCTACAAAATCAACCCCAAACAATTAAGAAAATGATAATAGGAACATATCTATCAATAATTACTTTAAATGTAAATGGATTAAATGGTCCAACCAAAAGACGCAGACTGGCTGAATGGATACAAAAACAAGATCCATATATGTGCTGTCTACAAGAAACAAACTTCAGATCTAAAGACACATATAGACTGAAAGTGAGAGGATGGAAATATATATTCCATGCAAATGGGAAGCAAAAGAAAGCTGGAGCAGCAATCCTCATATCAGACAAAATAGACTTTATAATAAAGATTACAAGAGATAAGGAAGGACACTACATAATGATCAAGGGATCAATTCAAGAGGAAGACATAACAGTTGTAAATATCTATGCCCCCAACAGAGGAACACCTCAATACATAAGGCAAACACTAGCAGACATAAAAGGAGAAATTGACAGTAACACAATAATACTAGGAGACTGTAACACCCCACTCACACCAATGGACAGATCATGAAAACAGAAAATTAATAAGGAAACACAAGTCTTAAATGATACATTAGATGAGATGGATCTCACTGATATCTTCAGGACATTCCATCCAAATGCAGAAGAATACACCTTCTTCTCAAGTGCATATTCTCCAGGATAGACCACATCTTGGGTCACAAATCAAGCATCAGTAAATTTAAGAGAATTGAAATCGTACCAAGCATCTTCTCCGACCATAATGCTAGAAGATTAGATATCAATTGCAAGAAAAAAACTAAAAAGCACAAACACATGGAGATTAAACAATATGTTTCTAAATAACTAACAGGTTACAAAGAAATCAAAAGGGAAATCAAAAAATTTCTAGAAACAAATGACAATGAAAACACGACAACACAAAACCTATGGGATGCAGCAAAAGCAGTTCTAAGAGGGAAATTTATAGCAATACAATCCTACCTCAAGAAACAAGAAAAGCATAGAATAGAAAACCTAACTTTACACCTAAAACAACTGGAAAAGGCAAAAAAAAAAATTATCACAAGGAAAGAAATCATAAAGATCTGAGCAGAAATAAATTAAAAAGAAACAATAGTAAAGATTAATAAAACTAAATGCTGGTTCTTTGAGAAGATAAAATTGACAAACGTTTAGTCAGACTCATCAAGAAAAAGAGAAGAATCAAATCAACAAAATTAGAAATGAAAGAGGAGAGGTTACAACAGACAATGCAGAAATACAAAGGATTATAAGAAACTATTATGAACAACTATATGGCAATAAAATGGATAACCTGGAAGAAACAGGCAGATTCTTAGAAAAATTCAATCTTCCAAGAATGAACAAGGAAGAAATAGAAATTATGAACAACCCAAATACAACCCAAATACTGAAATGGAAGCTGTGATCAAGTTAATCGGTAAAGATAACCATGTATGCAAGACATCGAAAGAGACACAGATAAATAGAACAGTGTTATGGACTCTATGGGAGAGGGCGAGAGCGGGATGATATGGGAGAATGGCATGGAAGCATGTAAATTATCATATGTGAAACAAATCGCCAGTCCAGGTTCGACTCATGATACAGGGTGCTCGGGGCTGGTGCACCAGGATGACCCAGAGGGATGGGATGGGGAGGGAGGTGGGAGGGGGGTTCTGGAAGGGGAAAACATGTACACCCATGGTGGATTCATGTCAATGTATGGCAAAACCAATACAATATTGTAGAGTTAAAAAATATATAAATGAACTAATTTAAATTAAGAAAAAAAATCTCTCAAAAAACAAAAGCCCAGGAGCAGATATCTTCACAGGAGAATTTTACCAAACATTTAGAGAAGAGCTAATGCCTATCCTTCTAAAACTCTTTCCAAAAATTGCAGAGGAAGGAACACTTCCAAACTCATTCTGCAAGGCCATCATCACCCTGATACCAAAGCCAAAGGCAACACAAAAAAAGAAAACTACTGAGGAACCAATATCACTGAGGAACAAAGATGCAAAAATCCTCAACAAAATTTTAGCAAACAGAATTCAGCAACTCATCAAAAAGCTCATACATCATGATCAACTTGGGCTTATTCCAGGGATGCAAGGATTCTTCAATATACAGAAATCAATCAATGTGATTACACCATATTAACAAATTGAAAGATAAAAACCATATGATAATCTCGATAGATGCAGAAAAAGCCTTTGACAAAATTCAGCACCCATTTATGATTAAAACTCTTCAACAAATGAGCATAGAAGGAACCTACCTCAACATACTAAAGGCCATATATGATATGTTTACAGCAAACATTATTCTCAGTGGAGAAAAACTGAAAGCATTCCCCCTAAGATCAGGAACAAGACAAGGGTGTCCACTTTCACCACTATTATTCAACATAGTTCTGGAAATCCTAGCTACAGCAGTCATAGAAGAAAAAGAAATAAAAGGAATCCAGATTGGAAAATAAGAAGTAAAGCTCTCACTGTTTGCAGATGACATGATACTGTACATAGAAAACCCTAAAGATAGTATCAAAAAATTACTAGAGCTAATCAGTGAATTTAGCAAAGTTGCAGGATACAAAATCAATACACAGATATCACTTGCATTTCTATATACTAACAATGAAAAATCAAAGAGAAATTAAGGAATCAATCCCATTCACCATTAAAACAAAAACAATTAAATATCTAGGAATAAACTTACCTAAGGAGACAAAAGAACTGTACGCAGAAAATTATAAGACACTAATGAAAGAAATCAAAGATGACATAAACAGATGGAGAGATATTCCATGTTCCTGGGTAGGAAGAATCAATATTGTGAAAATGACTATACTACGAAACACAATCTACAGATTCAGTGCAAACACTATCAAGTTAACAATGGCATTTTTCACAGAACTAGAACAAAAAATTTCACAATTCATATGGAAACACAAAAGACCCTGAATAGCCAAAGTAGTCCTGAGAAAGAAGAATGGAGATGGAGGAATCAACCTTCCTGACTTCAGATTATACTACAAAGCTACAGTAATCAAGACAGTATGGTACTGGTACAAAAACAGAAATATAGACCAATGGAACAAGACAGAAAGCCCAGAAATAAACCCATGCACCTATGGGTACCTTATTTTTGACAAAGGAGGCAAGAATATACAATGGGGCAAAGACAGCCTCTTCAGTAAATGGTGCTGGGAAAACTGGAGAGCTACATGTAAAAGAATGAAATTAGAACACTTCCTAACACCATCCACAAAGATAAACTAAAAATGGATTAAAGACCTGAATGTAAGAAACTATAAAACTCTTAGAGGATGTCCATCAGCAGACGAATGGATAAGGAGGCTGTGGTACATATACACAATGGAATATTACTCAGCCATTAAAAAAAATACATTTGCATCAGTTCTACTGAGATGGATGAAACTGGAGCCCATTATACAGAGTGAAGTAAGCCAGAAAGAAAAACAACAATACAGTATACTAATGCATATATATGGAATTCGAAAGATGGTAACGATAACCCTATATGCGAGACAGAATAAGAGACACAGATGCATAGAACAATTTTATGGACTCTGAGGGAGAAGGTGAGGGTGGGACGTTCTGGGAGACTAGCATTGAAACATGTATATTATCATATGTGAAACAGAACACCATTCCATGTTCGATGCATGAGACAAGGGCTCAGGGCCGGGGCAATGGGATGACCCAGAGGGATGGGATGGGGAGGGAGGTGGGTGGGGGGTCCAGGAAGGGAAACACATGTAAACCCATGGCTGATTCATGTCAATGTATGGCAAAAACTATTACAATATTGTAAAGTAATTAGCCCCCAGCTAAAATAAATAAATTTATAAAAAAAAAAAAAAAAAAAACTCTTAGAGGAAAACAGGCAGAACACTCGATGACATAAATCAAAGCAAGATCCTCTATGACCCACCTCCTAGAGTAACAGAAATAAAAACAAATGTAAACAAGTGGGACCTGATTAAACTTAAAAGCTTTTGCACAGCAAAGGAAACTATAAGCAAGGTGAAAAACCCTCAGAATGGGATAAAATAACAGCAGTTGAAACAACTGACAAAGGATTAATTTCCAAAGTATTCAAGCAGCTCATACAACTCAATACCAGAAAAAGAAACCACCCAACCAAAAAGTGGTAAAAAGACCTAAACAGACATTTCTCCAAAGAAGACATACAGATGGCTAACAAACATGAGAAGATGCTCAACATCGCTCATTATTAGAGAAATGCAAATCAAAACCACAGTGAGATATCACCTCACACCAGTAAGAATGGCCATCATCAAAAAGTCTACAAAGAATAAATGCTGGAGAGGGTGTGGAGAAAAGGGAACGCTCTTGCACTGTTGGTGGGAATGTAAATTGACACAACCACTATGGAAGATGGTATGGAGATTCCCTTAAAAAGTAGGAATAAAACCACCATATGACCCAGGAATCCCACTCCTAGGCATATAACCTGTGGAAACTAAAATCGAAAAATACACATGTATCCCATTGTTCATGGCAGCACTATTTATAATAGCTAGAACAGGGAAGCAACCTAGATGTCCATTGACAGATGAATGGATAAAGAAGTTGTGGTACATATATACACAACAGAGTATTAGCCATAAAAAGGAACACATTTGAGTCAGTTCTGATGAGGTGGATGAACCTAGAGCCTATTGTACAGAGTGAAGTGAGTCAGAAAGAGAAAGATAAATATCGTATTCTAATGCATATAGTCAGAATCTAGAAAAATGGTACTGAAGAATTTATTTACAGGGTAGCAATGGAGACACAGATATAGAGAATAGACTTACGAACAGGGAGAGAGGGGAGGAGAGGGTGAGATGTATGGAGAGTAACATGGAAACTTACATTCCCATATGTAAAATAGATAGCCAACGGGAATTGCTATATGGCTCAGGAAACTCAAACAGGGGCTCTGTATCAACCTAGAGGGGTGGGGTGGGGAGGGAGATGGGAAGCAGGTTCAAAAGGGAGGGGATATGTGTATACCTATGGCTGATTCATGTTGAGGTTTGACAGAAAACAGCAAAATTCTGTAAAGCAATTATCCTTCAGTTAAAAATAAATTTTTTAAAAAATAAATATATAGGCAACTTTTCATTTCTAAGAACAAAATCTTGTTAGTTTCAGTCAGAATGGCAATGTCTGTGTTCCTACAAATGTCGATGCTTTTAGAGGAAACTACGTTGTGGGTGTGTATAAATATATATATATATTGATAAATTTTTACATGTATCAGATTTTCTCAATTTCATGTAATTTTTTTTTCAATTAAAAGAAATCTTTCAGTGTATAACTAAATATGACTTAGGTTAAAATTACTAGTAAGAGAACATGGCAGTATCATGTTGTACTGCCTTATGTAATGCACTGAGAAGAGTATATCATTTCTGTGGCACTCTTCCCAAAACTCTATAAACTCAATACTCTGGAGAAAAACATCACACAAACTCAGACAAATTAAGTGAAGTGAAGTGAAGCAAAGTCGCTCAGTCGTGTCCGACTCTTTGCGACCCCATGGACTGTAGCCCACCAGGATCCTCCATCCATGGGATTCTCCAGGCAAGAATACTGGAGTGGGTTGCCATTTCCTTCTCCAGGAGATCTTCCCGACCCAGGGATTTAACCCAGGTCTCCCACACTGGAGGCAGACGCTTTAACCTCTGAGCCACCAGGGAAGCTCAAGACAAATTAAGGGCAGTCTGCAAAACGCTTGATCAGTACTTTCCGGAAGTGTCAAGATTGTGAAAGGCAAGGAGAGCCTGAGGAGCTGTCCCCGATTAGAAGAGACTGAAGGACAGAGGAAACGTAATATGAAATCTTGGGTTGGACTCAGAAACAGAGCACGGACGTTAATGGGAAAACAATGGTGAAACCCTAGTAAAATCTGTAGTTCAGTTAATAGTACCGTACAAATGTTTGTTTCTAAGTTTCGATTAACCCCACCATGGTTATATGAGACGTTAACATTAGGGAAAGCTGAGTAATGGGTATTTTGGAACTCTCTGTACTGTCATGACCACTCTTTCCTAAGTCTAAAATGATCTCAAAATTAAAAAGCTAAAATGTTTTAAACTCTTAAAATGTTTTAAAACTTTTGTTGTACCATATGAAAGTGAAAGTCGCTCAGTGGTGTCCAACTCCTTGTGACCCCCTGGACTGTATAGGCCAGAATACTGGAGTGGGCGGCCTTTCCCTCGTCCAGGGGAATCTTCCCAACCCAGGGATCGAACCCAGGTCTCCCACATGGCAGACGGATTCTTTACCAGTTGAGCCACAGGAAAGCCCAAGAATACTGGAGTGGGTAGCCTATCCCTTTTCCAGTGGATCTTCCCAACCCAAGAATCGAACCGGGGTTTCCTGCATTGCAGGTGGATTCTTTACCAACTGAGCTATCATTTTTCGCTCAGAACAAATGTCACTATAGTTATATAAGACATTAAAACATATAATTAATAACTAGCTTAAAAATATATGAAGTACTTAGGTATGTAACTTACCCAGTGGCTCAGGGACAAAGAATCTGCCTGCAGTGCAGGAGACCCAGGGGATGCAGGTTCGATCCCTGGATCGGGAAATGGCAACCATTCCAGTATTCTTGTCTGGGAAATCCCATGGAGAGAGGAGCCCAGTGGGCTGCAGTCCATAAAATGGCAAAGAGTCGGACACGACTGAACGACTGACCGCACACACATATACTCACACACTTGTGTATTAATATACATGTCATTTTGATATGTATTATACAGAGCAATGTTCCTACAGACAGGAGTTGATAATTTAGACAATCTGTTTGAAAACCATATTCCAAGCCAACATCAGCGAGGCTGAAGAAGAGAAAGCCCACTCTTGCCAAAGTAGTAGAAGAGCCTCAAGAATGCTTAATAGCAAGGCTGTATGTCCCACTGCATTCACAGGGGCAGCAAAGGTAAGAACTCTCTGGATGAGAAAACACTGGAAGAGACTTTCTGAGGTCCACAAAGTCCGACCCCCAGTAGCCCAGGCAATAGCACCCACAGCAGGGCCTTCACTTCATCTCCACTAAGGTTCTCATGCTTGCAAGCCCCCAAGACAAGCTTATGCCATATGTTTTATCCAAATGGGGAAATAAACTTCTTACTGCCATAGTAGCAGAGTGGGGGGTGGTGGGAATCCATGAAGCACTGATTATTTGAAAAAGAAAGAAAAACGCGAAAAGAAAAAATGATTTATCTTGCACTGAAGATCTTCATCTTATAGTAAGAGCTAATGTCTTTGAAAGCTCCCAATATGCCAAATCTTGTGTAAAGCTCTTTACATGCAGGACTTTGTCTAATCCTCTTAGCAACCCCACTGAGGGGAGAACTGCTGTGTCCATATTTCAAATGAAGGAACCGAGGGGAAGTGAGGTTGAGGAACATGCCCAAGTTCACAAAGCTAAAAAAAAAAAAAACATATCCAGGACTCAAACAAAAGTACATTTGACTTTAGAGTTCATTTATCCCTTGTAATATACAACCAGGTCTCTTTACAGAGCAGAATTTCCCAGATGATATGAGTATGGCCAGAGGAGCCTGGAGGGCTCCATGGGGTCGCAAAGAGTCAGACACGACTGAGCAACCGACACACACTAACACACTTGAGTATGGGCATATCTGTAAGATTGTAAGCAGGCTAAAAATGTGTTTTAATCTTTTTGCAAACATATCTAAAGTGAACATATAACAAAAACTTTTATAAACAAGTACATATACCACTTGGATGGACAACTGTTTAATTTGCCATATGAGTACTTGAAACATGTTGAAACTTGACTCTGATTCCTTCAGCTTTTGTAGATCACAATGGAACGTACTAAGCACCTTGTCTTCTTAATGCTAAAGTGTCAAGGTTGTAAACTGCTAGCCAAATGACAAACATAACCACTTCGCCTACTTGGCTAGTCTAAGAAAGGGATGGAAGAACAAAGATTATTTAGTCTCAGCTGTGTGTTGCTAAAGTGAAGATCATCCCCCAGGGGGTCATGGGAAAATATTCAGTGCAGTTCAGTCACTCAGTCGTGTCCGACTCTTTGTGACCCCATGAATCGCAGCACGCCAGGCCTCCCTGTCCATCACCAATGCCCGTAGTTTACCAAAACCCATGTCCATCGAGTTGGTGATACCATCCAACCATCTCATCCTCTGTCGTCCCCTTCTTCTCCTGCCCTCAATCCTTCCCAGCATCAGGGTCTGTTTCAATGAGTCAACTCTTTGCATGAGGTGGCCAAAGTACTGGAGTTTCAGCTTCAACAGCAGTCCCTCCAATGAACACCAAGGACTGATCTCCTTTAGGATGGACTGGTTGGATCTTCTTGCAGTCCAAGGGGCTCTCAAGAGTCTTCTCCAACACCACAGTTCAAAAGCATCAATTCTTCAGTGCTCAGCTTTCTTCACCCTCCAACTCTCACATCCATACATGACTACTGGAAAAACCATAGCCTTGACTAGACGGACCTTTGTTGGCAAAGTAATGTCTCTACTTTTAAATATGCTGTCTAGGTTGGTCATAACCTTCCTTCCAAGGAGCAAGCGTCTTTTAATTTCACGGCTGCAATCACCATCAGCAGTGATTTTGGAGCACAGAAAAATAAAGTCAGCCACTGTTTCCACTGTTTCCCCATCTATCTGCCATGAAGTGATGGCACCAGATGCCATGATCTTACTTTTCTGAATGTTGAGCTTTAAGCCAACTTTTTCACTTTCCTCTTTCACTTTCATCAAGAGGCTCTCTAGTTCTTCTTCGCTTTCTGCCATAAGGGTGATGTCATCTGCATATCTGAGGTTATTGCTATTTCTCCCGGCAGTCTTGATTCCAGCTTGTTCTTCCTCCAGCCCAGCATTTCTCATGATGTACTCTGCATATAAGTTAAATAAGCAGGGTGACAATATACAGCCTTGACGTACTCCTTTTCCTATTTGGAACCAGTCTGTTGTTCCATGTCCAGTTCTAACTGTTGCTTCCTGATCTGCATACAGGCTTCTCAAGATGCAGGTCAGGTGGTCTGGTATTCCCATCTCTTGAAGGATTTTCCACAGTTTATTGTGATCCACACAGTCAAAGGCTTTGGCATATTAGGGAAACCTAAATTTTCCTCCAAAATTCTTTTCCCCTCCCTTCCCTTGTTTGACAAAGCCTAACTCTTCCTCACCATCAGCAAGCCAAAAAAGCCTCTCTGGTTTGCTATGGAGATGGATAGGTGCTTTTTAGTGGCATGGTTAGAAGGATAGAGTGGAAGAACTAATGGAGAGATTATGAGGAAATTATCTCATTACAGCATCTGTTCATAGCACTTTTATTTGCTCATTTATTAAATATTCATTTTAAGCACTGTCTATGTCACAGGCACATCTAGGTAAATAAAGATGAACAACACCTCTTTTGCCTTCCAGTAGTTCAGTTTCCTGGGGAAAAGAGGTCACCAGCTCTAAGAGGATTCAAGTTGGTTCCATGTGAGTGTAATGGAGAAATCACATGCTTGCACTTCATTTTGCCTGGGGAAGTCAGGATCCTGGAGGTTGGGGTATAAGTTAGGGTTCAACAGGCAGAGAGAAGCAGTGTTTCAGGAAGAGAGAACAGCATGTGCAAGACGATTAGGAGTTGAGCCGACTGCAGCTCAGGTTGCAAGCTGGGGAGTGGCTGTACATAAGGCTAGAAAGGCAGACAGGAGCCGAACCAAAGCGGGTAACTGTCTTGTCCACTTACTAAATTATAGAACATGTCCTATTCACCAGCTTATCCCTATCTCAGTGTATGCCATGTGGTAGGTTCTCACATAACATTATTAGTCCAACACAAAATTACGTGTAATTTTATTTTTCTCATAATCAGTTGTAAAACTAGATCGACTGTATTGTCAGATTTTTTTTTTTAAACTAATGCAGCATACTGACCTCTAGTGGTTAGGAAGCAACGGGCTTTCTATCACATCCCAGTGAATGCCAGTAGTTTCACCCAGATTTGCTCTACCCCACAACGAAAAAAGATTGAAGGCAAGAGGAGACGGGGATGAAGAGGATGAGATGGTCGGATGGCATCAGCCACGGCTGGATGGACATGAGTTTGAGTAAGCTCCGGGAGCTGGTGATGGACAGGGAGGCCTGGCCTGCTACAATCCATGGGGTCGAAAAGAGTCGGACACGACTGAGCGACTGAACTGACTACAAAATAAAAAGTTTAAAAAAGAACATGCAGTTGTTTTCATGCCTTAGCTATTGAAAATAATGCTGCAATGAACATGGGGGTTTGGGCATCTTTTTGAGATAGTGACTTCATTTCCTTCAGATACATACCCAGAAATAGAATTGCGTGATTATGCAGTAGTACTGCTTTTTATTTTTTGAGGAATTTGAAAGTTGCTTGAAAGTTAACTAAATTTATTGTGGTAATCACTTTGCAATGAATATATTATTTTGTACACATAAAAGTAATACAACGTAACATATCAATTGTTTTGTTGCTCATCTGTGGCCAACTCTATGCGACTCCATGGACTGTAGCCCACCAGGCTCCTCTCTCCATGGGATTTTCCAGGCAAGAATACTGGACAGGGTTGCCATTTCCATCTCCAGGGGATCTTCCCAACCCAGGGATCAAAGCCATGTCTCCTGCATTGCAAGCAGATTCTTTACCACTGAGCCACCAAGGGAAGACCCATCAATTATATCTCACTTTAAAAAACAAAGCTATCATAGTTATAACCAATAAGATACATTCACTCACTGATATCTTGCCACTCAGTTTGAAAATCAGTGCAAATGAAGCAACTGACAAAGGATTAATCTCCAAATTATATAAATAGTTCATACAGCTTAATATCAGAAAAACAACTCAATCAAAAAATGGGCAGAAGACATAAAGAGACATTTCTTCAAAGAAGACAGACAGACGGCAAATAAACACATGAAAAATGAAAAGATGTTCAACATTGCTCATTATTACAGAAATGTAAATCAAAACTACAATGAGTTGTCACCTCACCCCAGTCAGAATGGCCATCATCAAAAAATTAAAAATAATTAATGCTGAGCAGACGTGGAGGAAAGGGAACCCTCATATACTGTTGATGGGAATGTAAATTGGCACAGCCACTATGGAGAACAGTACAGAGATTCCTTAAAAAGCTAGGAATAGAACCACCATGTGACTCAGCAACCCCACTACTGGGCATATACCCTGAGAAAACCACAATTCAAAAAGACACATACCCCAGTGTTCATTGCAGCACTATTTACAATAGCCAGGACATGGAAGCAACCTAGATGGCCATTGACAGATGAACGGATAAAGAAGATGTGATACATATAGACAATGGAATATTACCCAGCCATAAAAAATAATGAATTTGAGTCAGTTCTAGTGAGATAAATAAAGCTAGAGCCTGTTTTACAGAGTGAAATAAATCAGAGAAAAATATTGTATATTAATGCATTACATGGAATCTAGAAAAATAGTACTGATGAACCTATTTGCAGGGATGGAATGGGGACGCAAATGTAAAGAATGGACTTGTGGACACAGGAGGGGAAAGAGAGAGTAGGAGAAATTGAGAATTGACATATACACACTCTCATGTGTAAAATAGGTGGCTAGTGGGAAGCTGCTGTATAACACAGGGAGCCCAGCCTGCAGCTCTGTAACATCCTCGAGGGAAGGGGTAAGGGGAGGGGAGAGAGATTCAAGAGGGAGGGGACGTGTAATAATTACTGCTGATGAGTGCTGGTGCACGGGCAGAAACCAACACACCATTATGAAGCAATTATCCTCCAGTTAAATAAAATAAGTTTTAAAAGAGAAAATCAATGGTCTCTGACAATACTCGTTTCATTTTAATATATTGTTTTGTATATTTGGTGTTCCCTGATGGCTCAGACAACAAAGAATCTGCCCACAATGTGGGAGGCCTAGGTTCAATCCCTGCATGGGGAAGATCTCCTGGAGAAGGGAGTGGTTACCCACTCCAGTATTCTTGCCTGGAGAATCCCACGGACAGAGGAGCCTAGTGGGCTACAGTTGATGGGATCTCAAAGAGTCAGACACGACTGAGCAACTAACACTTTCATTTTCACTTTATATATTTATATATATATACATATCACATAGACTATGATTAATGATATAATTCACTCTGAATGTGGATATGATCTACCTTCTTCAAATAGTAAGTTGGTTAAGCTCAATAATACAAATACTATAAATAAAAGTCTCCAAGCATGCTAAATCGCTTTAGTTATGTCCGACTCTTTGCGATCCTATGGACTGTAGCTTTCCAGGCTCCTCTGTCCATGGAATTCTCCAGGCAAGAATACTGGAGTGGGTTGCCATTTCTTCCTCCATATACTAATACTAGCTAAACCAAGTAAACATATTACGTTTTCTAATTTATATACATTTCACAGGAATTATCTCAAAGTCTCTACGAAAAGCCTCTCCACTTTTACTCTTCAGAGTTAAAGACTGAATTTCCTCAAGAATAGCAATTCAAATATATGTAACAAAGTTTATTGTAACAAAAAAATGTAATAGAACACCCTAGATGACGATAGGAAAATTGTTAAATTACACGCATTCTTCTGATGACCATTACACAACCATAAAGATCATGTTTGTAAAGACTACTTATTGAAACGGAGAAAAAACAATGATTCATTGCTAAGTGAGAAAAGAGGGAGCTATACTTAACAGAGGAGAAGGCAATGGCACCCCACTCCAGTACTCTTGCCTGGAAAATCCCATGGAGCCTGGTAGGCTGCAGTCCACAGAGTCGCTAAGAGTCGGAAATGACTGAGCGACTTCACTTTCCCTTTTCACTTTCATGCATTGGAGAAGGAAATGGCAACCCACTCCAGTGTTCTTGCCTGTAGAATCCCAGGGACGGCGGAGCCTGGTGGGCTGCCGTCTACGGGGTCACACAGAGTCGGACACGACTGAAGTGATTTAGCAGTTTAGCAGCATACTTAACAGTGTCTTAACTAGGAGGCAAAACGAGCATGGAGAGAGGAAACCGGGAAATGTGTGCAGCAAAGCGTTAGCAGGAGTGGTTCTCAGTAGTATATTTTTCACACTATCTACCTTGTGCATTTATTGCTTTTTTTTAATCAGGTAAGTCAAAAAATTAACAGGAAATGAGAATGTCTTCTTTGATTAAAGTGTACACACGAAAAACTAAAGAATGCCCCTGAAAGCCTGCCTTTCCAAATTTCCTATGAAACTGAATTACAGCTATGGTGACAGTTTTCCCATATTGGAGGCTGAGTTTGCTTGTCACAAAAGCACCTTCCAGGTTAAACAGGAAGTCTCCTGTACCTTCAGAATCAGAAGATGAGTAACCATAAGTTTGCTTTTATTTCTTCCTATATATGAATATCGATGAAAATACATTCTCCAAGAAATTCCTTGGAAAGGTTACATCAGAATGACTTTTATTCTGTGGTTTGCACTTTTGAAAACAAAGTATGTAAAAAGTGAAAGCGTTAGTCGTTCAGTCGTGTTCAACTCTATGCAGCCCGCCAGGTTCCTCTGTCTGTGAAATTCTCCAGGCACGAATACTGGATAGTCATTCCCTTTTCCAGGGGGTCTTCCTGACCCAGAAATCGAATATGGATCTCCTGCATTGCAGGCAGATTCTTTACCATCTGAGACACCAGGGAAGCCTCAAACAATGTATAGTAAAACACTATCAGTATTGCACTACAGAGTGCGAACTAGGTAGGCAAAAATACAATCTTACCATTCATATTTGGAGGAAACAAGACTGAGTTTACTCTGCAACACAGAGAAGCAGTATATAACCCAGACTGGGGCTGTGAAGGTACGTGTCCTGGAGAATGTGACCGCTACACCGAGACCTGAAGGCTGGGAGGGACAGGCAAACACCGAGAAGAAAGAAGGGGTAATTTAGCTTCAGAAACAGCCTAGGTCAAACTCGGCCTACTTTCTCTGTTTTGTTTTGTTTTCTGGTTGCCACAGCCGTGTGGAATCTTAGCTCTGTAACCAGGGACCAAACCCACACCCCCTGCCCTGGAAGTGTGGAGTCTTAGCCACTGGACCACCAGGGAAGTCTCTGCTCAGTTTACCTTTGTTTCATAATTCTCTGAATCATGAATTATACCGAGATCTTTATATCTGAAATCTGAATTATACTGAGAGAGCTTCTCAGCAAGAACAACTGAACCCATGAATTACCTATGCTCCTTCTTGAACCCAGCTTAAGGGACAATTAAGGAATAAAAAAGAGAGCGCGCAGAGGAGAAGACAGCATCAGACCTTTGAAGGCCTTTGAGGTCAAGCGGGAACTGACTTGGATGACGGGGGAAGGCTAAACCCGTGCTGTAGTCAGAGAAGCCTAAGAGCAAGCCGGTCTCTCCTGAGAACCACAGAAGCGGCTCGGGCTAACCGAGGTAAGGGGAGGCTGACAAAGGAGGAGTTGAAGCCTGTTCAAAAAACAGTTGGACCCCACATCCAATTCCGCACAGCATACAGGTAGGCATGGCCTCTTCTTTTACCAAAGCGGGAACACGTAACAAACCTGAGAATAAAAGAGAATTCTTCAATCTGCTGCTAAAGGGCGTGTAACGTTACTGTGACTCTTAAATGCTGAGAACCCCTCTTCAGGCCTAAGTGGTATTTGCCCAGCTGGTGGGAATGTCTGCAGCTCAATTGAGTCATTCTCCAGGCACTGACCTCAGGCCAAGAGGCTCCTAGCACAGGCTCACACCCAGTCCCTGAGGGCAGACTTCAGTCAGTAATTGGTAGATATGGGATATAAAGGCCAGACCCCCTTGCCTCAAGGTAGGACAATTCTGAAAGGCATGACTATACACCAGAAAGAGACAGAAAATATAACTTTTTTGAAGAAAAGATACCATTTACATCAGGGACAAAAATTTAAATTATTAATGTTGAGCCTTTAAAAAGATATACAAGACTTTTCTGGAAAAAAATTATACATATAATATCGAAAGACATTTAAAAAGAAATAAATGAAAGTATACACCATGTCATTGGATTTGAAGATGCACCGTCATACAGAGTTCTTCCCATTGATCTTAACTATTGAATGCAATTCCAGTTAAAACATTAAAACTTAACAAACTAACCTGAAAACGTTATGTGAGTGAGGAAATGAATGAGAATAGCCCAGGTACTATAAGGAGAAAAACACGGATGTATTTGCTTTACAAATAACAAGACTTAATAGAAAGTGCTTACAAAATCAAATAATGTGGTATTAGCACAGATATGCTTAATCAATGGAACAGATTGCTGCCGCTGCTGCTGCTAAGTCGCTTCAGTTGTGTCCGACTCTGTGCGACCCTATAGACGGCAGCCCACCAGGCTCCGTCGTCCCTGGGATTCTCTAGGCAAGAACACTGGAGTGGGTTGCCATTTCCTTCTCCAGTGCATGAAAGGGAAAAGTGAAAGTGAAGTCACTCAGTCGTGTCCGACTCTTCGAGACCCCATGGACTGCAGCCTACCAGGCTCCTCCATCCATGGGATTTTCCAGGCAAGAGTACTGGAGTGGGGTGCCATTGCCTTCTCCATGGAACAGATTAGAGAACCCCAAAATAAACGCATAGAAACAAAGAAACTTGATTTACGACAGAGCAGGCATTACAGATCAGTGGGGGGAGGACACCTCAGGGGTGTGCCCTGCTCAGATCTCTTTGTAAATAAAAGGAGCGAAGCCTGTCGTCCACGATCATACAAATGGGTTAAGATGAAACTCAGCAACGGTGCACCCGAAGGGGGATTCAGGAAAAACAAGATGAAAGTCCTGTGTTTTGGATATTTGGGCCCCTAGAGAGTTAAAATGCATACCTAAGGGAGAATTTCAATGACCCCAGATTCTTGAATCTTCTTACAATTGAAAAGCACTAGTCATTAAACTGAGATATCTGTTATTTGTTGGAGCTTCCCAAGTGGCTCAGTGGTAAAGAATTCTCCTGCCAAAGCAGGAGACGCAAGAAACATGGATTCGATCCCTGGGTTGAGAAGATCCTTTGAAGAAGGGAATGACAGCCCACTCCAGTATTCTTGCCTGGGAAATCACATAGAGAGAGGAGCCTGGTGGGCTGCAGTCCATAGGGGTCAGAAAGAGTCAACCACGACTTAGCAACTGAGCATGCGCGCGCGCGCGCGCACACACACACACACACACACACACACACACACACACACACGACTACAATATTTCCCAGCCCGAAAATTCATATATGTACTAACTAGCTCCTCCTCTGCCTCTTAGAGTAGTCTCTCCTGAAAAGGCTGTTTTCCAAGCTATAGTCCTCAGAAAGGTTCCTGAATAAAACTTGACTCACAGCTTTTACGTCATTTGTTTTTCTTTAAATAGACACCTTTGACCCCAAGAGGACATCGGCTGACAGCCTCCAGCTGTTGTACCTGCAGGATCCAGCACCACATTCAAAGCAACGTCTCACTCCCCTAGGCCTGCTCCCTGTGACTGACAGTGACTGGACTAGAGGCGGACTGCTCTGGCCAGGGGGACTCTGTTAGCGGGGGGTCTTTAGCGCACAGCTGACTCACCAGCCTGGTGAAGACTCTGAGCTGCTGCTTCCTTCCTGCTCTCCTTTTTTGGTTGTCAGACCCACGTCATAATGTCAAAACTTTCCTAGCTAACACCTGCTCTTGTTCACTTTATCCTTTGCAGGCATTTCCTCCTAATAAACCTCGTACATCTCCATTCCATCACAGTATCTGCTTTTCAGAGGAACGGAACTGAAAGTTGGTACTAACAAATGGTCCAGGAAGGCAGCCTCTAGGGCAGAGATTGGATTGCTCACCAGCCGGCAAGGAAAACCCAACCTCAGCAGGATGTGGGCCACAGATCGTCCCTGGCATAAGGCGGTGTCTCAACTGCTGACTATTTCAGATGATGGCCCGGGGAAACATACCCGGTGGAGAAAATCAAGCTTACCTGTGTGATAAATGAGGCCTTCAAAAGACACAAGAGGGCCAGCACCTGCAAAGACAGCAGCTAGTCTTTACAAGTGAATGGAAGCCCTTCAGAGGGGTAAGGAGAAACTGAGGGCAGATAGTGAGCAGTTCAAGGCTAAGGATGAGAGCCAGCATGGGCGTGGCGCTTCTTACAAAGCCATCTTTCTCTCCCTGCAGTGGCAGAGAACACAGCTCAGGAGCAATCACGGGACTTTGCAGACTTACAACTGGGAGCCACAGAGATGATTAAACGCTCTGTTACACTAAGGTCAGAGCCCTGAAACGTGGGATGGGGACATCTGGGTGGATGTCCCCCAGCACTGAGGCTCAGCGCACCCCCAGTTCTGTGCCCCCTCTCCCACCACCAGCCCCACGCTACAGAGAGGAGCCGGCACTGAAGCTCTCAGTGATGCTGCTACCTCCCTCACCAGATGCTTCTTTGCAGACCCTCCAGGTTCAGCCCTTCCCAGCGGGTACTGTGCTGGGATGTAATGAGTTATCTGCCCAGCAGCCAGGAGAGGAAGCGGGGGCAACTCTGAGGGGGTACTCACTGGTCTGTGGTGGAGAAGCCTCAGGAGGCGCTTACTGTTGTAGGAGAAATGGGGCAAAAAAGGATGATCGCATCCCAAGTCTTAGATGAACCCCTGCGTCAGGCCGCCAAGTAAGGGTCCTTGGCTTTGAACAGGGAAGAACTCAAGAGCAAGCCTTAAAGAAGTGAAAGGAGTTTTATTCAGGGAGATACGCACTCCAAAGGCAGAGCATGGGCCATCTCGAAGGCCAGACTTGCATCCTGGGCATGCAGTCAGGGTCTTGGAAAGTGAGAGTGGCCCAAGGTGTGGGAGTGATTCATTTTTGTGGTTTGTTTTTTGGGGTTTTTTGTGTGTTATTTTATGGTGGTGAAAGTCATCTAATATAAAACGTATTATTTTAACCATATTTATCTATACATTTCAGTGGCACTAAAGTACATTCTGAGAATGGTTCATTTTTATGGGCTGAATAATTTCATAGTGGGAGGATTATTCTTAATCCAACTATTTTGGGGAAGGGGTGGAGACTTCCAGGAATTGGGCCATCACCCACTTTTTGGCCTTTTATGGTTGGGCTCAGAGCTGTCATGGTGAGTCAGTTAGCATGCTGATGTGTTGCAGTGAGCGTGTAATGAGGCTCCAGGTCTACTGAAGTCCAGTCTCCTGTCATCCTGGGCCTGTGTGCTGTCATTTCAGTCGTGTCCGACTCTGTGCGACTCTATGGGCTGTAGATCCCAGGCTCCTCTGTCTACGGGATTCTCCAGGCAAGAGTACTGGAGTGGGTTGCCATGCCCTCCTCCAGGGGATCTTCCCCAGCCAGGGATGGAACCTGCAACTCTTACGTCTCCTGCATTGGTGGGTGGGTTCTTCACCACTAGCGTCTCCTGGGAAGCCCATCTTGGGGTAGCAGTTTCTAACTGGATTTTGTTGTATCCTGTTCTTCTCAATAGTTGTGCTAGCCTTTTCAGGGTTGTGCCCTGCCCCCTGCCTTCCTGCCTCATTACAAGGGGTAAGTGCTGCTTCTTACGGAAGACAGTGCTGTCACTAAGAACTTCACTACCAGTTATCTGCAATCCATGCCTAAATGTAGGAAAAGACGGCATAGAGCCAGGCTCACTAACAGTGACAGACATGATGAGTCCCCGGAATAAGAGAAACCAGGTAGTAGCACTTAATTGCAGAAGTCAAGGGACCACAGTTACCATAACAACCAGCAAGGTTTAAGTGGCAGCTGAGAGAACTTAGCTGGCAGAGAGAGAATTAATAGAAATTTAGGTTTCTAGGGACAAAATGCCTAGGCACCCTTCAAAGGTACGACTTAACATCTGCAATCAGAGGAGAATGGAGGAGCAGCTGGCTGGGGACTGTGGTCCCAGCAGAGAGTCACAATGCCTTGCTCAGTCCCCAGACCTGAGTCCATTTTCAGATGTGGGATCACCGAATGAAGAGATAGCCAGGTTCCCAGGGAGAAGGACCCTGCAATACATCCAGCAAATATATACTGTAAAGATTCCCTCAGTCCTTGCCTAAAGGGACCGTTTTAGTGAATAAACACTGAGAAAAGAGGAATAAACCAAATATTATGGAATATTGCACAGGATGTTAGTGCACATGATCGTAAGCAACTAGAGGATCTGATCTACCGAAACAAGGGACTAAACTAAGGGGGAACAAATATGAAATCTAAGAGACAAGGTGGCCTTAGGGGCCGTGAGAATCCACCTGGCAGCCCTCAAACCATAGGAGAACATTGACCAAGCGTCCTAACTGCTGTGCTCAGAAATCCAGCCCAGCCTGCACTTTCCATGCGCTGATCGCAGCAAACTATTCCATTACTAAGGAAGGCTTATTCCTGGGAGACCCAGGACTCGTCTCATGGGCCACACGAAGGCTTGTTTGACCTTCCTTCCATCTAACCCTCCATCCCTGAGGGTCAGACTTGTCTTCTGATCTGACAGATTCCCTCAGCCTCTCCAACATCCCTGTTTTTACTCACAGGCATTTCATTAATAAATTATTTGCTCATTTATCCCCATCTTGGCATTTAATTCTTAGAAGACCCAATGCCAACACAGGAAAAGGATTTTTTTTCTTAAATCCCTAGGATAATGGTAAAGGAAGATTCCAGCTGAGCACCAAGCCTAGAAAGCAATAGTTTAGACGATGCAGAAGAGATGTCCACAAGAACATAAAAAGGAGGGAATTCCCTGAAGGTCCGATGGTTAGGACTCCACGTTTTCAGAGCCAGTGAACTAAGACCCCACAAGCAGTGCAGCTGGAGAAAAAAATCAACTAAAAACATAAAAAGGATAGAAAGTCTACTCTGTTTGATGTGATTTACTACTCTGCAATCTGGAAGAGTATGAACTACAATTAAAAACTAAATAGAAAATCATGATTTTTTAATAAAAACCAAAACAAAAGGTTGAGCAAGAAATAAATACGTTCATAGGACACTACATGACAAGAGCAAAAAATTATTTATATTTTCAATTATTAAATATTAATTTAATATATTAGTAAATATTTTACAGGCTGAAAGGAAATGCGGTATGGGGAAAAGGGTGGAGAATGCTCTAAGAACTACAATGAAGTTAAAAAGTGAAGTATTAGTCACTCAGTTGTAGCCAGCTCTGTGACACCATGGATTGTAGCCCACCAGCCTCCTCTGAACATGGAAGTCTCCAGGCAGGAATACTGGAGTGGGTAGCCTTTCCCTTCTCCAGGGGCTCTTCCTAATCCAGGGGTCAAACTCACGTCTCCTGCATTGCAGGCAGATTCTTTACTGTCTGAGGGACAAGGAAGCCCAAGAACTGCAATAGGAGGTGAGCGTATCACATACACAACCGAACTGTGAAGAATGACAGCATAAGCCTGCTGCTGAGAAATATGGAGGCAAAACTAATATTAATAGAGAAAAACTAAAAGAATCAAAAGTGACCATCACTGGGAAGAAAGCATGGAGCTAGAGCTGGCGATGACTTCATGATAACACTCGCACTGCTTTCAGACCGTTTCTCATTTATTTTTGGCCGTGCTGAGTCTCCACTGGTAGACACAGGCTCTCTCTAGCTGCAGCGAATGAGGGCTACTCTTTGCTGCCGTGTGCAGGCTTCTCACTGCAGCGGCCTCTTTTGTTGTAGAGCACGGGCTCTTGGGCATGCCGCTTCAGTACTTCCAGGATGTGAACTCAGCATTGCAGTGCGGCTCGAGGGTGTGTGGGCCTCAGTAGTTGCTGCATACAGCTCAACAGTTATGGCTCATGGGCTAAGTTGCCCTACAGCACTTAGTGGAACCTTCCTGCACCAGGGATTGAACCCATACACGTCCTCTGCATTGGCAAGTGGGTTCTTAACCACTAGACCACCTGGGAAGCCCCAACACTTGTAGATTTTTAAGCTATGTGTACATTTGGTAAAGTTTAAAATAAAAATAATTATTAAAAATCAACAATTTGACATATGTAGAATATATAGTTATTAGAAATCAACAAAAAATAAACATCATAATGTGAATAAACAAATAATTCATAAAAAATTGAAAATATGAATTGAATGTAAAACCATTTAATTTCTGAATTAAATTAATTAAAGTTTTTAAAACAGCAATGAAATTACATCTAGATTTATACCCAAGAGAATTAAAAGCATATTTCCACATAAAAACTTATACACGAATATTCATACCAACTTATTCATAATAGCTAAAAAAGGTTGGTAGGCCCAAATGTCCAGCAACTGATGAATGGATCAATAAAATGTAATATATCCATGTAGTAGAATATTATTCAGCAATTAGAAAGGAAATGAAGTACTGACACATGCTACAACATGAATGAATCTTGAAAACATGCTAAATGAAAAAAGCCAGTCAAAAAAATGTCACATATTGTATGATTCATTTATATGAAATGTCCAGAAGAGGCAAATCCACAGAAGCAGAAAATAGTTTAGTTGTTGTCAGAGACTTGTGGAGGAGGAATTAGGGAGTTTCTGGTCATGGATATGGAGTTTTTTATGGAATTGTGAAAATATTATGAAATTAGATAGTGGTGATGATTGCACAACTCTATGAAGGTATTAAAAACCCACTGAATTGTATACTTTATAAGGGCAAGTGTTATGGTATGAGAATATATTTCAGTAAAGCTGTTGTAAAATTAAAACCACACACACAAAAAAACAAATCCCAAAAAAAGAGATGAGAAATCTGTAGCAGAAAATAGTAAAACTGAAAGAAAAATAAACAGAAAAAAGGCAGGAAGCCACAATTCCAGCAAATGCGTTTCATGGTTAAATGAGTGTTAAATTCTAAAGATCCTCACTCACGCAATCACTCATGGAAATTTATGTCTCAAATAAGAAATATGCACTTGGATATGTCATTTTTGTATAGGAAACATTTTATTTTACATACTGATTACCACAAACAAATGTTCAAATAGTTCAAGATTTTTTAAACATTTTTGAACACATTAGAATAAAAACCTATGACAAAATCTATTTCATCAACAAAGAGAAGACTATTTTCTCCTTGACCTGAGAAGAAAAACAAAGAACAAATGGAGTAAAAAAAAAAAAACTGTTAATGTCACAGATTTAGTAAGAAGATACCACTTTTCTAGGAGAATCTAGCTGAACTATCCCAATGCAAAATATTCCATTGTATTTACTTAGGTTGCTTTTCAAGTGTGCCTATTGCCTGAAGTGAGTAGTTTTCAAATGGCTTTTTGCCAGATGAATTGGGAAGGCAAAAATATCATCAAAGACCCAGAGATGCTATCAGAGAGCTAGAAGAAAAGACCTGGAAAGAGTGCTTGGACAGGGAGCCGAGGATTCATGCATCCAGATGAATCCTGAGCCAAAAGCATCATTTTCATGAAAGAGAATGAAATCAGCCTCTTCAGTAAGATCATATCCTCACCTTCCAGTTTATTTCCATGACAAACAAGCTAAAATCCATGGGGTTTAATTGGCAAGATTAGGGTTTTTTTAAGCATTTGAGGCATATTAATAAGTTTGATGTAAACTGAAGATAATCTCCTCCCAGAAACACCTGCTACAGTATTTCTCATACATGGAGTTTCACTAATACATATTCTCTTTCAGTCAGATCAGTTCTTAAATAACTCATGTAACTTCACCTTTCATCTTGGGTACCTAAATAAACATTAAATAAAACATAAACACTTCGAAAAATTTTTAAGAGAAAATATAACAAAAACCAGAATCATTTTAAGGAATAAGGTATAGAAGCACAGCATTTCCCTGTCTTTGGAAGGCGAGAGTGTGGTAAGACTACTGAATAAGCCTAGATGATATATCTGTCAAGATCATGAGTCTATTTTTTATTCTTATGGATCAAAAATGCTATAGCAATATCAAAGTCTATGGATTATGACCACACTCCTATTAAAATCTTAAAATAATCTGAAATATTTATATTCAGGTATGCTAGTTTAAGATTTTCTCATTATGAAAAATACTGATTGCTTTTATGTCCCACAATTTCCAGAATAAGTTATATTTTAAGGTAAAATTCAAACTTTCTGTTACTGAAACATTTGGATATGCCCTCTTTTAAGATTAAAGGAATCAAATAAAAATAATTCAAACGACAGTCGATTTAACATATATGACCTGAAAATACAGTCACATATCCCATAAACAGAAAGGCAAGACAGCTCTAAGAAATGGAACATTCCCTGCCCTATCAGTAAATAAGGATGCCACCGTCATCAGCAATTGCAGCCCTCCAACCTGAGCCCGTGAGCCCCAAAGGAAAACAAGAAGACGAATACCTGCTATCTAGCAACCATCCGACTACAGCCACTGCCCACGGTGAGCCCCGAGGAAAGGAAGCTCCGGACGTGAGAAACACAGGAGACTAGCCCAGCACAGCAGAGATGCATGTGAAAGGAATGACGGACATGAGAAACACAGGAGACTGGCCCAGCACAGCAGAGATGCATGTGAAAGGAATGACGTCAGTGAGTCCGGACTCTTGCATTTTCCCATACGCAGAAAAGCACTAAATTCCCTAACTTGGGATATCTGATCTTCTTTAATTAACAATGGTCTTCTGATGTTCAGACTACCTGCCCTTTGTTGCAAAACTTCTACATGACCTGGTTCCTCCCCTCGCCTGCTCAGAGCAGTTTTCTCAGGCTTGCTTGAGATGCTCCCTCCCAGGCCTGAGGTTCTAAAAGTTTCCACTGAATAATACATTAACTCTCAACTCTAAGGCTGTGATTCTTTTTTAGGTCGACAGTTATGGAGACCACGAAGGGACCCAGAGTGGACTTCTGGGCTCCGCCTGCACTCTACAAGGATCCGAGCCTCAGTGCGGCAGAGGCGGTCTGTGCCCCTCGACCTCCGTCAGGAGTCCACGTGAATCTGAGTGAGTCTCCTGAACTGACTGATGATCCTGAGTTTTGTCTGGTGGGGTATGGCACGTACATGCCCCCTCTCAAGGACAGTGGGGGCGGGCAGTTGAAAAATACCAGAGAATACCCACCTAGTGGAGAAATACTGGGTGGGGCTTGGTTGAAAGATACCAGGGAAATACCCACACAGTTGAAAGACATTGAGGGAAGGGGCTGGTTGAAAGGCACCAGGGTTTGCTCGGTTACAGGAGACTGAGTGGTCTTGGCTGAGTGGTTAGGTAAAGCCTGAGCTGACACTTTTCCTTAATGTGGCTTCCTGAATAGAATTGTCAGGATAAAAGTGAAGATATTATATGAGAGCTAGGCTCCGACAAAAAGGGACAAGACTACTCCCAGCCAGTTACAGATTTCTCAGGTGGCTGAGAAATTTACAGGAGTGATGGAAGTTGACCCTTCGAACTGCACAGTGGTCCCATAGGGAAATCCACTCGTTAATTAAAACAGTTGCTCACCTGGAGGTCGCAAATAAGAATTGGTCATTCATCTATCGAAGTACCCATGGTGGTCTTAAACTGCCAAAGGGACAAGCCAAGACACGTAAGATGAGCTGAAATGACTCTGGAGGAGTTAAGTTCACAGGCGGCACACAGACAC
The DNA here is from genome assembly GCF_054371585.1 of Giraffa tippelskirchi. Taxonomy (NCBI): domain Eukaryota; kingdom Metazoa; phylum Chordata; class Mammalia; order Artiodactyla; family Giraffidae; genus Giraffa; species Giraffa tippelskirchi. Next base: position 84,270,219 of record NC_137285.1, on the reverse strand, counting down.
CCCCACACAGTTTCACTAGTATGGATAAATGTTGTTAATACAGATATTCCAAAATTTATATGGAATATCTAGCATCTGATATGTCCTGATACAATGTTATCAGTCATAATTTGTCATTATCCTAAAATGTCATGCTGCTGCTGCTGCTAAGTCACATCAGTCGTGTCCGACTCTGTGTGACCCCATAGACGGCAGCCCACCAGGCTCCCCCGTCCCTGTGATTCTCCAGGCAAGAACACTGGAGTGGGTTGCCATTTCCTTCTCCAATGCATGAAAGTGAAAAGGGAAAGTGAAGTCGCTCAGTCGAGTCTGACTCTTAGCGACCCCATGGACTGCAGCCTACCAGGCTCCTCCATCCATGAGATTTTCCAGGCAAGAGTACTGGAGTGGGTTACCATTGCCTTCTCCATAAAATGTCATATGTTACAGAAATATCCAAGTTTCCTGTTAATTGCATTGTACTCAAATCTTTAATCATGCTATTTTGTTTTGTCCTTTATAGACCATCATAACTTTACACTGCTTTTACAAAATTTTCAAGAAGTTTCATAAAAAGAACTTTTAAAACAAATATAAGTTTCTGATAGCCTTTATATAATATCACTGAACTGGGTAACAAATGACAAACGCTAATGGAAAACCTGATTACTTCATGCAGATCAACAGGAATCAATTACTGAATAAACTGCTGAATATTATTTATAACTTTGACTTCTGAAAATATACTAGTTTGAATCTATTTTCCAGTATAACTTTGTCTCTTATGCTGTGACCTACAAGTTGACAAAGTATACCTTTGTAAACAAAGATAAAACATTTATCTTTTTCTCTCTACCTGATCCTGCCAGAATTTGGCTTCTCCAGCTGGCTCTTCTGTGAATTGATGGTTTATTGCAACTGGATTACAACAAATTACACTGATCATTGTTTTAATTTGTTCTGTTTTCAAATTGTTTATGCTTTGTGCCTCTGCTACACTATAACTTTGTCATTGTTACTAGCAACATTAGTTATATCTATTTTATATGATTGTTGTGTGTAACACACACAATGTGTAACCAGGCCTCCAACAAATGTAGCAATGATTAAGTGACTTGAAATAACTGATCATATGTATAGTTCTGTATGTGATCAGTAATTGTATTAGTGTGATTCTAAGTACTGAAAGAAGCAACATGGGAAATATCTTGTGGATCATAGGTTAGAATACAGAGGATCCAGAGAATCTTTTATTATTTATCAATGGGCCTAATCCAGAAATTAACACCTGGAGTGACATATCAGTGAGAATTGTTGCCTGATCTGGGATGAGCCTCCCAGTGCCATGGGACAAAAATGGGCCATGAAATGTCTCCAAGTATTGGTCAAATTCCTGACCAAGAGGAGAAAACAGAAATGGAATATTTTCCGCCATATCAAACAAGGATGCCATCAGCAATTACAGCCCTCCAACCTAAGCCTGTGAGCCCTAAAGGAGCACAAGAATACCTGTTATCTAGCAGCCATCAGACTACAGTCACTGCCTGCAGTGAGCCCTAAGGAAACAAAGCTCAGGATGGGAAAAACACAGGAAACTGGCCCCAGACAGCTGAGATGCATGTGAAAGGAATGATTTCAGTGAGTTCAGGCTCTTGCATTTTCCCATACATAGAAAAGCGCTAAATTCCTTAACTTGGGATATCTGATTTCCTTTAATTAACAATAATCTTTTGATGATCAGATTACCTACCCTTTGTTGCAAAATTTCTATATAACCTGGTTCCTCCCTTCATTTCCTTAGAGCAGTTTTCTCGGGGTTACTTGAGATGCTGCCTGCCTGGCTTGAAGTCCTAAAAATTTCCACCAAATAATACATAACTCTCAACTTTAAGGTTGTGACTGTTTCTTAAGTCAACAGCTCCAGCTAAATTTTCAGGCAGCTTTTATTGAAGACCCTCTTTATGTCAAGCCCTCATTAAATTAAGACGCTCTAGATAATTTTTCAGACATAAACAGTGGTGTGTCATAAAGGATAGCTTTTGGATGAGTTACTATATTGATACTATAATTTCTTGACACTTATGATTGACATCAATTAAAATTGACTATGATAATTTAAGGACAATTTATTGCACACTTACAATGTGTCAAGCATTTTGCTAGACACGGTACATGATCATTTCATTTAATACTCTCAAAACCTTATCAGGAAGTTGGGACAGTTTTACCCCTTTTAACAAATGAAACAGTGAAGCATAGAGAAGTTAAGAAACTTGCCCAAAGCTACACAGAATGTGTGGTTCTACAAAAGCTTATCTGATCTCAGGACCTCACTCTTAGCTACTATGCCTGAGTGCATGCTCGGTCACTAAGTCCTGTCCAGCTCCTTGCCACCCCTTGGACTGTAGCCCATCAGGCTCCTCTGTCCAAGGGATTCTTCAGGCAAGATACTGGAGTGGGTTGCCATTTCCTATTCCAGTGGGTTTTCGGGGATCAAACCCACACACCCAGTGTCCCCTGCACTGCAAGTGGATTCTTTACTACTGGGAAACCTGGGAAGCCACGTGGCTACTACTTGTTGTTGTTATTCAGTCGCTAAGTCATGTCCAACTCCTTGCAACTCCATGAACTACATCACACCAGGCTTCCCTGTCCTTCACTATCTCCCAGAGTTTGCTCAAACTCATATCCACTGAGTCTGTGATGCTATGCAACCATCTCATCCTCTGTAGCCCCCTTCTCCTCCTGCCTTCGATCTTTTCCAGCATCAGGGTCTTTTCCAGTGAGTGGGCTCTTCACATGAGGTGGCCAAAATATTGTAGTTACAGTTTAAGCATCTGTCATTCCAATGAATACTCGGAGTTGACTGGACTGATCTCCTTTCAGTTCAAGGGACTCTCAAGAGTATTCTCCAGCACCACAATTTGAAAGCATCAATTCTTCAGCACTCAGCTTTCTTTATGGACCAGCTCTCACATTTGTGCTTGACAACTGGAAAAACCATAGCTTTGACTATGTAGACCTTTGTCAGCAAAGTGATGTCTCTGCTTTTCAAAATGCTGTCTGGGTTTGTCATAGCTTTCCTTCCAAGGAGCAAGTATCATTGACTGCAGTCAACATGTAGAAAGTCAACAAATACCAGAAGTAACAGGCAAATTTGGCCTTGGAGTACAGAATGAAGCAAAAGCTAATAGAGTTTTGTCAAGAGAATGCACTGGTCACAGCAAACACCCTCTTCCAACAACACAAGAGAGGACTCCACACATGGACATCACCAGATGGTCAACACCGAAATCATATTGATTATATTCTTTGCAGCCAGAGATGGAGAATCTCTACACAGTCAGCAAAAACAAGACCGGGAGCTGATTGTGGCTCAGATCATGAACTCCTTATTGCTAAATTCAGACTTAAATTGAAGAAAGTATGGAAAATCACTAGACCATTCAGGTATGACCTAAATCAAATCCCTTACAATTATACAGTAGAAGTGAGAAGCAGCTTCAAGGGATTAGATCTGAAAGACAAAGTGCCTGATCAAACAGGAGGAATGGATCAAGACGATCCCCAAGAAAAAGAAATGCAAAAAGGCAAAATGGTTGTCAGAGAAGGCCTCACAAATATCTGAAAAAGAGGAGAAGCGAAAGGCAAAGGAGAAAAGGGAAGATATATCCATTTGAATAGAGTTGAAAGGATAGCAAGGAGAGATAAGAAAGCCTTCCTCAGTGATCAATGCAAAGAAATAGAGGAAAACAATAGAATGGGAAAGACTAGAGATCTCTTCAAGAAAATTAAAGATACCAAGGGAATATTTCAGGCAAAGATGGGCACAATAAAGGAGAGAAATGGTACGGACCTAACAGAAGCAGAAGATATTAAGAAGAGGTGGCAAGAATACACAGAACTGTACAAAAAAGATCTTCACGACCTAGATGATTACGAAGGTATGATCACTCACCTAGAGCCAGACATCCTGGAATGCGAAGTCAAGTGGGCCTTAGGAAGCTTCAGTATTAACAAAGCTAGTGGAGATGATGGAATTCCAGTTGAGCTATTTCAAATCCTCAAAGATGACGCTGTGAAAGTGCTGCACTCAATATGCCAGCAAATTTGGAAAACTCGGCACTGGCCACAGAACTGGAAAGGATCAGTTTTCATTCCAATACCAAAGAAAGGCAATGCTAAACAATCTTAAAACTACCTCACAATTGCACTCATCTCACATGCTAGCAAAATAATTCTCAAAATTCTCCAAGCCAGGCTTCAACAGTACGTGAACTATGAACTTCCAGATGTTCGAGCTAGGATTTAGAAAAGGCAGAGGAACCAGAGATCAAATTGCCAACATCCGTTGGATCATCGAAAAAGCACAAGAGTTTCAGGAAAACATCTACTTCTGCTTTATTGACTATGCCAAAGCCTTTGACTGTGTGGATCACAGAAAACTGTGGAAAATTCTTCAAGAGATGAAAATACCAGACCACCTGACCTGCCTCTTGAGAAATCTGTATGCAGGTCAGGAAGCAAAAGTTAGAATAGGACATGGAACAACAGACTGGTTCCAAATCGGGAAAGGAGTACGTCAAGGCTGTATATTGTCACCCTGCTTATTTAACTTATATGCAGAGTACATCATGAGAAATGCTGGGCTGGAAGAAGCACAAGCTGGAACCAAGATTGCCGGGAGAAATATCAATAACCTCAGATATGCAGATGACACCACCCTTATGGCAGAAAGTGAAGAAGAACTAAAGAGCCTCTTGATGAAAGTGAAAGAGGAGAGTAAAAAAGTTGGCTTAAAGCTCAATGTTCAGAAAACTAAGATCATGGCATCTGGTCCCATCACTTCATGGGAAATAGATGGGGAAACAGTGGAAACAGTGTCAGACTTTATTTTTTTGGGCTCCAAAATCACTGTGGATGGTGATTGCAGCCATGAAATTAAAAGACGCTTACTCCTTGGAAGGAAAGTTACGACCAACCTAGATAGCATATTTAAAAGCAGATACATTACTTTGCCAACAAAGGTCCGTCTAGTCAAGGCTCTGGTTTTTCCAGTGGTCATGTATGGGTGTGAGAGTTGGACAGTAAAGAAAGCTGAGCGCCGAAGAATTGATGCTTTTGAACTGTGGTGTTGGAGAAGACTCTTGAGAGTCCCTTGGACTGCAAGGAGATCTAACCAGTCCATCCTAAAGGAGATCAGTCCTGGATGTTAATTGGAAGGACTGATGTTGAAGCTGAGGCTCCAATACTTTGGCCACCTCATGCGAAGAGTTGACTCATTGGAAAAGACTCTGATGCTGGGAAGGATTGGGGGCAGGAGGAGAAGGGATCGATAGAGGATGAGATGGTTGGATGGCATCACCGACTCGATGGACATGAGTTTGGGTAAACTCTGGGAGTTGGTGATGCACAGGGAAGCCTGGCATGCTGCAGTTCATGGGGTTGCAAAGAGTCGGACACGACTGAGTGACTGAACTGAACTGAAAATCTCATACTAATGGAATTACACAGTGAAAACGATTATATAATTTGCAGGGCCCAGAAAAAAATTTAAATGTGTGACCCCTTGTTACAAAATTATTAAGAATTTCAAGGCAGCAAAACCATAGCATTAAACCAAACACAAGGTCCTTCTGAGAATGGAGCCCATGTGACTACACACATCACATGCCTCTGAAGCCAGCCCTACATTCAGTATGTAGTTTTTAGCATCTGGCTTCTTTTACTTAGCACAATGATTCATTCATGTTGCTGCCTGGACCTGTAGTTTTTCCCTTTCTGTTGCTGAGTAGTATTCCATTGCATGAGCATGCCACAAGTTATTTACCTACCAATGAAAGGACATTTGTGCTATTTCCAGTTTGGAGCTATTATGAATAAAACTACTATAAGCGTTGAAATACAAGTCTTTGTGTAAGGTCTTTTAAAGAGAAGCTTTTAGTTTTAATGAAGTCCAAATTATCAACCTTTTTCTTTCATGATTCATACTTTTTACCTCCAGCCTAACAAATATTTACTTAACCCAAGATAACAAAGATGATCTTTCAACTTTTTTCGGAAGTTTCACAATTTTAAATTTAAATCTATGCTCCATTTAGAGAGGGTGCGGTGAAAAGGGAACCCTCTTACACTGTTGGTGGGAATGCAAACTAGTACAGCCACTATGGAGAACAGTGTGGAGATTCCTTAAAAAACTGGGAATAGAACTGCCATATGACCCAGCAATCCCACTGCTGGGCATACACACAGAGGACATCAGAATTGAAAGAGACACGTGTACCCCAATGTTCCTCGCAGCACTGTTTATAATAGCCAGGACATGGAAGCAACCTAGATGTCCATCAGCAGACGAATCGATAGGAAGCTGTGGTATATATACACAATGGAATATTACTCAGCCATTAAAAGAATACATTTGAATCAGTTCTATTGAGATGGATAAAACTGGAGCCTATTATATAGAACAAAGTAAGCCAGAAAGAAAAACACCAGTACAGTATACTAATGCATATATATGGAATTTGAAAGATGGTAACGATAACCCTATATGTGAGACAGAATAAGAGACACAGATGCATAGAACAGTCTTATGGACTCTGAGGGAGAAGGTGAGGGTGGGACGTTCTGAGAGAATAGCATTGAAACATGTATATTATCATATGTAAAACAGAACACCATTCCAGGTTCGATGCATGAGATAAACGCTCAGGGCTGGGGCAATGGGATGACCCAGAGGGATGGGATGGGGAGGGAGGGGGGAGGGGGGTTCAGGATGGGGAACACATGTAAACCCATGGTGGATTCATGTCAATGTATGGCAAAAACCACTACAATATTGTAAAGTAATTAGTCTCCAACTAAAATAAATAAATTAGATTAAAATAAATAAATAAATAAATCTATGCTCCATTTAAAGCACATTTTTATGTGGTACAATGTATGATTCAAAGTTCTTTATTTATTCTCTAGCTGTAGGAAAGGAACTTTGTTGTTGTTCAGTTGCTAGGTCATATCCAAATCTTTGTGACCTCATGGACAGTAGCACTCCAGGCTCCTCTGTCCTCTGCTGTCTCTCTGAGTTTGCCAAATTTATGTCGACTGAGTCGGTGATGCACTCTAACCATCTTATCCCCTGTCAGCATTTCGTGTGATACTCTGCACAGAAGTAAGATAAGCAGGTTGACAGTATACAGCCTTGATGTGCTCTTTTCCTAGTTTTGAACCAGCCAGTTGTTCCATGCCTGGTTCTAACTGTTGCTTCGTGACCCAGATACAGGAAAGGAACTGACGACTGGTAAATATCCTAGGAGTACTAAATTCAGTTAGCTGGGTTTTCTCTCTTTTTTTTTTTTTGCTGTTTTTTTTTCAATTTATTTAAACTAAAAACAAAAAAAACAGTTCACCTACTTCTTCTACCCCCTTCACCCTCACCTCTTGCCAACAGTTCTCTGCACCTATGAGCTTGGGTTTCTTTTAGAATGCACATATAGAAGAGATCATACTGTATTTGTCTTTCTCTAATTTATTTCATTTAGCATATTGACTTCACTGAGATATATACGTGTGTGTGTGTTTGTGTGTATTTATCTCACAACTTCTTTATCCATTCATCCACCAATGGACGTTTAGGTTGTTTCTATATCTTGGATATTGTAAATAATGCTGCAATGAACACAGGGGTGCATACATCTTTTCAAGTTAGTGTTTTTGTTTTCTTCAGGTAAATACTCAGAAATGGAATTGCTAGATCATATGATAGGCCTATTTCTTATTTTTTGAGAAATTTCTATTCCTTTTCCCATAGTGACTGCATCAGATTAGACCCCCATCAACTCTGCACAGTGTTCCCATTTCTCCACATACTTTCCTTCTTATCTTTTTGATGACCTCCATTTTAACAGATGTGAGGTGATACCTCATTGTGGTTTTGATTTGCATTTTCCTAATGATTAGTGATGCTGAGCACCTTTTTGTGTACCTGGTAGATATCTGTATGTCTTCTTTGGAAAAATCTCTGTTGAGATCTTTTGCCCACTTTTAATTGGATTGTCTGATTTTTTTGTATTGAGTTGTGTAAGATATTTATATATTTTGTTGAAACTTGAGGTGGTTGTGACAATTTCTTAAAATAAGACAACAATAAAGTTTGCCACATAGACTGATTCTTCCTTTCACAAATAATTTCTTTGTGAAATGCAGTGCTGTTAGATAGCATTTCACCTACTGTAGAACTTCTTTCGGAATTGGGTTTGATGGTCTCAGAGCCTGCCAGTGCTTTAGCAGCTGGGTTAATGCAATCTCGGTCTCAGAGCCTGCCAGTGCTTTAGCAGCTGGGTTAATGCAATCTCTCCGGGCTTTGTTGTCATTTCAACACGTGTCACAGCATCTTCACTGGGAGCAAATTTCATCTCAAGAAACCACTTTCTTGGGCTTCCCTAGTGGTCCTGTAGTTAAGAATTGACCTTACAACTTAAGAGACACCGGTTTGACACCTGGTCTGAAAAAACCCCCACATGCCCCAGAGCAACCAAGCCCGTGTGCCACAACCACTGAACCAGTGCTCAACAGCGCACAGACCACAGCTGCTGAAGCCTGTGGTCCTACAGCCTGCGCCCCACGACGGGAAGAGCCACTGCGATGAGAAGCCCACACACCGCAACGAAGACCCACAACAACCAAAAATAGTCAACTAAATAAATGAGTTTAAAAAAGAGAGAAATAAGCCCCTTTGTTCATGCATAAGAAACAACGTCTCACCCACTAGTTTTATTACGAGATTGTAGCAATTCAGGGCCTTCCTGGTGGCTCAGCAGGTAAAGAACCAATCTGCAATGCAGGAGATCCCGGGGTTCGATCCCTGGGTTGGGAAGATCCCCTGGAGAAGGGAACAGCTACCCATTCCAGTATTCTGATCTGGAGAATTTCATGGACTGTATAGTCCATCGGGTCACAAAGAGTCGGACACGACTGAGCAACTGTCACTTTCACGTCACTGTAGCAATTCAGTCACATCTTCAGACTCCACCTCAAATTTCAGCTGTTTTCACCACATTTGCAGTTACTTCCTCCACTGAAGTTCTGAGCCCCTCAAAGTCATCCATGAGGGTTAGACTCAGCTTCTCTCAAACTCCTGTAAATGTTGATATTTTGACCTCTTCTCATGATCCACAAATGTTCTTAATGGCATCTAGAATGGTTTTCAGTAGGTTTTCAGCTTACTTTGCCCAGACCCCTCAGAGAAATCACTATCTGTGGCAGCTGTAGCCTTATGAAATGTATTTTTTAAATAACAAGACTTGAAATTCATTCTTGATCCATGGGTTGCAAGATGCATGTTGTGTTAGCAAGCATAAAAAAAAAAAAACATTAATCTCATTGTACAAGTCCATCAGAGCTCTTGGGTGACCAGGTGCATTGTTAATGAGCAGTTATATTTTGAAAGGAATCTTTTTTTTCTTCCTGTCTGTAGGTCTCCAGAGTGGGCTTAAAAAATTGAATAAAGTATGTTGTAAACATATGTGCTGACACCCAGGCTATGCTATTCCATTTCTAAAGAATAGGCATAGTAGATTTAGCATAATTCTTAAGGGCCCTAGGATTTTGGCATGGTAAATGAGCATTGACTTCAAACTTAAACTCACCAACTGCATTTGACCCTAACAGGAGACTCAGTCTGTTCTTCAGAGCTTTTGAAGTCAGCATTCTCCCCTCTCTAGTTGTGAAAGTCCAAGATGCCATCTTCTTCCATTATAAGGCTGCTTTGTCCACATTGAAAATCTATTGTTTAGTGGTGCTACTTTCATTAATGACCTTAGCTAGATCTCAGTAACTTGCTGCAACTTCTATATCAGCACTTGCTGCTTCACCTTTTAGGTTATAGAGATAGCTTCTTTCCTTAAAGCTTAACAACTTCTGTTAGCTTCAAATTTTTCTTCTGTGGCTTCCTCACCTTCCTCAGCCTTCATAGAATTAAAGAGAGTTAGGACCTTAGTGAGGATTAGCCTTTTGCTTAAAGGAATGTTGTGTTTGGTTTGATCTTCTATCCAGACCACTGAAACTTTTCCCATATCAGCAATAAGGTTGTTTGGCTTTCTTATCATTCCTGTGTTCACTGGAGTAGCACTTTAAATTTCCTTCAAGAACGTTTCCTTTGCATTCACAGCTTGGCTAGATGCCTAGCTTTGGGCCTGTCTCAGCTTTTGACACGCCTTCCTCTCTAAAGGGCTTCCCTGATAGCTTAGTTGGTAAAGAATCGACCTGTGCTGCAGGAGACCGTGGTTCAATTCCTGAGTTGGGAAGACCGGCTGGAGAAGGGATGGGCTCCCCACTCCAGTAATCTTGGGCTTCCCTTGTGGTTCAAGTGGTAAAGAATCTGCCTGCAATATGGGAGACCTGGGTTCGATCCCTGGGTTGGGAAGATCCCTTGGAGAAGGTAAAGGCTACCCACTCCAGTATTCTGGCCTGGAGAATTCCATGGACTGTATAGTCCACGAAGTGTCAGAGTCGGACACAACTGAGTAACTTGCACTTCACTTCACTTCCACTCTAAGCTTAATCATTTCTAGCTTTTAATTTAAAGTGAGAGACATGCAACTCTTTCTATCACTTGACTACTCGGAGGTCATTGTAGGGTTATTCATTGACCTAATCTCAATACTGTTGTATCCCAGGAAATAGAGAGGTCCGAGGAAAGGGAAAGAGTTGGACAACGGCTGGTCACTGGGGCAGTCAGGACACACACAACGTTTATCAGTTAAGCTTGAGGTCTTGTGTGGGTGTGGTTTATGTTGCTCCAAAATAATTACAATGGTTACTTCAAGATCATTGATCACAAATCACCATAACAAATACAGAATAAGAAAAAGGTTGAAATATTGTGAGAATTAACAAAGTGTGATAAAGAGACAGGAAGAAAGCAAACGCCACTGGAATATAGCACAGGTAAGCTTACTGGACAGAGGGTCACCACAAATCTCCAATTTGTAAAAAATGCAATATCTCTGAAGTACAATAAAGGGAAATAAGAGGCACAAAAACGGAAGCAGAGAGATCAGCTGGAAGACTATCTACAGTACAAGTGAGAAATGATGGAGGCTGGGCCTAGGTTTGAGCAACAGGAATGACAAAGTTTCACTCTGGTTTTGGTTCTCATTTCCCTAATGATTAATGATGTTGAGCATTTTTCAAGGGCTTATTTGCCTTTTATCATCTTCAGTGAAGTGTCCCTTTAAATCATTTGACCGACTCATGTTGCTGTTTTGTTTTTGCTGTTTAACATTTAGGCCCAATGCTACAGGGTTTTAAGTGAAAGACCGACAAGATCTCATTGTAGTTTTCCCTGGCATTTCCTTAATATCTAATGACGTTGAGCATTTCTTTGCCATTCATTTTAACATCTTTGGTGAAGTGCCCACTCAAATCTTTTGCCTATTTTGTTTTTACATTTAGTTCTATGATCCACTGGAGGATTTGAAGCAGAAGAGTGGCAAGGTCTTTTTACAAGATCATGTAGCTGCCATGAGAATGGATTACTATGAAGCAAAAGTAGCATCAGATCAATTAGGAACCTTTTATCCAAGGGAGAAAAAATGTAGGCTTGTACTGGCATGGGAATAGGAGACAGGAAGAGAAATGGGCATATTTGGAATTTTTTAGAAGTAGAATTTATAGAAACTCCTGGTAGATATGCTGTGAAAGATAGGGGAAAGACAGGAATGCTTAGATTTGGGGCTTAAACTACAAAAAAGGAGAGGTTGTTGAGTAGGATGGAAAAAAACTAGAAAGTGGTGGAAAAAGCAGGAGACTGAGGGGCCTGTTTGTTGTTGTTCAGTCACTAAGTCATGTCCGACTCTGCAACCTCATGAACTACAGCACGCCAGGCTTCCCTGTCCTTCACTATTTCCTGGAGCTTGCTCAAACTCATGTCCAGAGTCAGTGATGTCATCCAACCATCTCATCCTCTGTCGCCCCCTTCTCCTCCTGCCTTCAATCTTTCCCAAGCATCAGGGTCTTTTCTGATGAGTCAGGACTTTGCATCAGGTGGCCAAAGTATTGGACCTTCATCTTCAGCATCAGTCCTTCCAGTGAATATTCAGGGTTGATTTCCTTTAGGATGGACTGGTTTGATCTCCTTGATATGCAAGGGACTCTCAAGAATCTTCAATACCACAAATTGAAAGCACCAGTTCTTTGGACCAGCTTTCTTTATAGTCCAACTCTCACATCTGTACATGACTACTGTAAAAACCATAGCTTTTGACTACATGAATCTTGATAGGCAAAGTGATGTCTCTGCTTTTAAATATACTGTCTAGGTTTGTCATAGCTGTTCTTCCAAGGAGCAAGAATCTTTTAATTCCATGGCTGCAGTTACTATCCACATTGATTCTGGAGCCCAAGAAAATGAAATCTGACACTGTTTCCACATTTTCCCTGCCTATTTGCCATGAAGTGATGGGACCAGATGCCATGATCTTTGTTTTTTGAATGTTGAGTTTTAAACCAGCTTTTTCACTCTCCTCCTTCACCAGGAGGCTCTTTTGTTCCTCTTCATTCTCTGCCATTAAAGTGGTATCATCTGCATATCTGAGGTTTTTGGTATTTCTCCTGGCAATCTTGATTCCAGCTTGTGATTCACTCAGCCTGACATTTCACATTATGTACTCTGCACATAAGTTAAATAAGCTGGGTGACAATATACAGCTTTGATGTATGTTTAGGCCATGTTAAATTTAGGTGCTTGTTAGACATTCAGGCGAGATGTTAAGGAAGCATTTGGAGATACAAGTCTGGAATTTCAAAGAGAGGTCAGAGTCAAGGATTTTTTTTTTAATTGACGTGATATTTAAGACTAAAATAACTTTATGTACAAAACTGTTTCTACCACTACGAATTTCACAGGTTGAACCCCTAACCCATAGTGTGATTGTAATTGGAGATAGAGCCTTTAAGGAAATGCATGGGAGCATGCTAAGTTGCTTCAGTCATGTCCGACTCTTGGCGACCCTATGGGCTGTAGCCAGCCAGGTTCCTCTGTCCATGGGTTTCTCCAGGCAAGAATATTGGGTTCTTATTCCCTCTTCCTGGGGATCTTCCTGACCAGGGATTGAATCCACGTCTCCTACATTTTCTGCATTGGCAGGTGAGTTCTTTACCACTAGAGCCACCTAGGAAGCCCTTGAAGGAAGTCATTACGGTTAAATGAGGTCATAAGAGTGGAACTCTTATCCACAGGACTGATGTCCTCATATGGAGAGAAAGAGACATCAGGAGTAAACAGATACTAAAAGGTCAAGTAAGAGAATAAAGAAGAGGGACTTCCCCTAGGTCCAGTGGCTAAGATTCCAAGCTCACAATGCAAGGGGCCCAGGTTCTAGTTCTAGTCAGGGAACTGGATCCCACACACCACAACTAGGAGTCTGTGTGCTGCAACTAAAATGTCCCACATGCTGCAACTAAGGCCCAATGCAGTCAAATAATAGATATATATATTTATATTATTTACATATATTTATTTATATAACATATATGTGTGCATGCTGAATCACTTCAGTTGTGTCCAACTCTTTGTGACCCCATGGGCTCTGCCCATGGGATTCTCCAGGCAAGAATAGTGGAGTGGGTTGCTGTGCCCGCCTCTATGGGATCTTCCCGATCCAGGTATTGAACCCACGTCTCTTATATCTCTTGCATTGACGGGCGGATTCTTTACCACTAGTGCCACCTGGTAAGCCCATATGATAAATATGTTGTATATATAATATGTATCATATATAATGTATATTTATAGTTTTAAAGAATAAGGAAGAAAGTAGGATTTAGAGACATCAGATGTCACTAATGATCTTGATGAGACGATCTTAATGGATTGATAACAGATTCAAGTGTAACTAGAGCAGATAGTGGAGAAAATGTGAAGTAAAACAGTGACTAAGACAAGTTTTCATTGCTGTGAAGGGAAGCTAAGAAATGGAATGGTAACCAGAAGGGGATATGGAATCCAAAGAAGTTTTTATGGGTTTGTTTTCATGTTGTTTTTAGGATGGGAGATCATGGTGCACATTTGTGTGGATGATTAAGTAAACAATCAAGTAGGAAAAAAAAGAATCAAGTAGAGCTAAAGAGCCAATGCAGGAGTTGTTGTTCAGTCACTAAGTTGTGTCCGACTCTTTGTGACCCCATGGACTGCAGCACACCCGACTTCCCTGCTCTTCACTCTCTCTCTAGTTTCCTCAAACTCACGTCCATCAAGTCTGTCATCCAAGCATCCCATCCTCTGTCGCCCCCTTCTCCTCCTTTCCCAGCATCAGGGTCTTTTCCAATGAGTCTGTTCTTCACATCAGGTGGCCAAAGTATTGGAGCTTCAGCTTCAGCATCAGTCCTTTCAATGAATATTCAGGGTTGATGACTTACTCTTCTATTTCAGCAGCCTAAATGGACCTCAGATTTACCCCTAAACCAGGGACTGGAACTGCCTTCATTGAAAACATTAACCTATTACCCAATTTGAAAACATAGCTATGATTCTGTTAGCAAGGAAGAAACTAGGAGGTGGCTTTGGGGTAAGCAAAGAACCGTACCTGCCATACTTTCCCAGGTTGATGAGTGAAAAAGGGACATTATTTATACATATTTCTTTGATTACTAGAGTTTTTTTCATTTTGGTCATTTTTTTCTTTTGTGAATTATTTGCACATATACTTTACCCAATTTTTCTATTGTTAAGTTGATTTTTCATGAGCCTTTTATGTATTCAGAATAGTAATTCTCAACCTATTTATTTCAAAATATACTTTCCAATTATCATTCAGATTTCTTTTTTAGTTAGGGTGTTTTACATGTGCAGATGTTTCTAATTTCTCACCTAAATCTGTCAATCTCTTTTCTTTCTTTCTGGAGTATCTGCTTAAAAAGAATGCCCTCCAGGTAACTCTTGTGGTATCATGTTTTTAAGGAAAACCCCAAGATTCTGTACACCTTTATATCTTTTCTACTAATTTTATGACTTTGTTACATACTTGTATTTAACCTACCTGGGAATTGTTATATACTGTGAGGTAGAGATTTCATTTATTCCCCTTATGTTTACCCATTTGCCTCAATGCAGTTCTGATCACGTTAGCCCCTGAATTTACTACTGTCAATATTCTCCTCCCCTCACCTCCAGAATAATGTGCAGATTTCCTGTCCTGACATTCAGAGCACTCAACAGCCTGACCCTGTTTTCTTTCCTACTTTATTCCACGGATTCTGTGATTTTCCTGCTGGTTTTTGAACTGTACTCAGATGAGACCTAGTGGGTGTGTGAAGCCCTCTGAGAATTATCTTGGCACAGAATGAGGGAGCCAAAATAGGCAAAAACAGTAGCGCTCCCCCCACGTCAAGTACAGAAACTCCCCTTTCACCAGATTTACATGATGATGTTTCCAGACAAAAATTTTGTTGAAGAGATTCAACTGCTTTAAAACGGAAAAAAAAAAAAACCCCAAAAAACCACTTCCATTTTCTGGACCAACTGATCCTCCTGTACGAGCCTCCCAATGCCTGCTGCTTATTTAGATTGAAGTCCACAGGAAACAGACCTTGAGGCAGAGATCTGTACACAAAAGTTTTATCGAGGAGTTCTGTCCTGTAAAGGAGTGAAGGAAGCAGGATGAAAACAGAAAGAGACGACAGAACTCTGAAATAGTTACAGCAGAGATTCCAGGAAAAACTAGAACAACCTCTGAAACTCAAATGAGAAGTCCCAAACTGAAGTAAGGGGCAATGTTGTCCAGGCATTGGATTGTGGCTGCCCTGAGAAGTAGACCTGGGCAGAGAAACTCTCTTGGGTTGTGGGCCTTTCCTGGAGAAAGACTCAGATCATAATTCCATTAGTTGGGGCAATGAGTGCCTCAGTTCCGCAAGCATCTCTGGGTGATACACATAGCATCTACACCATTTCCATGCACTGGCTCAGGCGATTGTCAAGGGTGACATTTCTCACCACCTCCAAATCCTACTCATCCATTAAGCCTAGCTCTAATAATAACAGAAGAGTCCGAAATGCAGTACTTGGATGCAATCTCAAAAACGACAGAACGATCTCTGTTCGTATCCAAGGCAAACCATTCAATATCACGGTAATCCAAGTCTATGCCCCGACCAGTAACGCCGAAGAAGCTGAAGTTGAATGGTTCTGTAAAGACCTACAAGACCTTCTAGAACTAACACCCAAAAAAGATGTCCTTTTCATTATAGGGGACTGGAATGCAAAAGTAGGAAGTCAAGAAACACCTGGCGTAACAGGCAGGTTTGGCCTTGGAGTACAGAATGAAGCAGGGAAGAGGCTAATAGAGTTTTGCCACGAGAACGCACTGGTAATAGCAAACACCCTATTCCAACAACACAAGAGAAGACTCTACACGTGGACATCACCAGATGGTCAACACCGAAATCAGATTGATTATATTCTTTGCAGCCAAAGATGGAGAAGCTCTATACAGTCAGCAAAAACAAGACCAGGAGCAGACTGTGGCTCAGATCATGAACTGCTTATTGCCAAATTCAGACTTAAATTGAAGAAAGTAGGGAAAACCACTAGACCATTCAGGTATGACCTAGATCAAATCCCTTATGAGTATACAGTGGAAGTGACAAATAGATTTAAGGGACTAGACCTGATAGACAGAGTGCCTGATGAACTATGGACAGAGGTTCATGATATTGTACAGGAGACAGGGATCAAGAAAATCCCCATGGAAAAGAAATGCAAAAAAGCAAAATGGCTGTCTGAGGAGGCCTTACAGATAGCTGGGAAGAGAAGAGAAGCGAAAAGCAAAGGAGAAAAGGAAAGATATTCTCATCTGAATACAGAGTTCCAAAGAATAGCAAGGAGAGATAAGAAAGCCTTCCTCAGCGATCAGTGCAAACAAATAGAGGAAAACAACAGATTGGGAAAGACTAGAGACCTCTTCAGGAAAATTAGAGATACCAAAGGAACATTTCATGCAAAGATAGGCTCGATAAAGGACAGAAATGGTATGGACCTAACAGAAACAGAAGATATTAAGAAGAGGTGGCAAGAATACACAGAAGAACTATACAAAAAAGATCTTCACGACCCAGATAATCATGATGGTGTGATCACTCACCTAGAGCCAGACATCCTGGAATGGGAAGTCAAGTGGGCCTTAGAAAGCATCACTACGAACAAAGCTAGTGGAGGTGATGGAATTCCAGTTGAGCTATTTCAAATCCTCAAAGGTGATGCTGTGAAAGTGCTGCACTCGATATGCCAGCAAATTTGGAAAACTCAGCAGTGGCCACAGGACTGGAAAAGGTCAGTTTTCGTTCCAATCCCAAAGAAAGGCAATGCCAAAGAATGCTCAAACTACCGCACAATTGCACTCATCTCACATGCTAGTAAAGTAATGCTCAAAATTCTCCAAGCCAGGCTTCAGCAATACATGAACCGTGAACTTCCAGATGTTCAAGCTGGTTTTAGAAAAGGCAGAGGAACCAGAGATCAAATTGCCAATATCCGCTGGATCATCGAAAAAGCAAGAGAGTTCGAGAAAAACATCTATTTCTGCTTTATTGACTATGCCAAAGCCTTTGACTGTGTGGATCACAATAAACTGTGGAAAATTCTGAAAGAGATGGGCATACCAGACCATCTGATCTGTCTCTTGAGAAACCTGTATGCAGGTCAGGAAGCAACAGTTAGAACTGGACATGGAACAACAGACTGGTTCCAAATAGGAAAAGGAGTACGTCAAGGCTGTATATTGTCACCCTGCTTATTTAACTTATATGCAGAGTACATCATGAGAAATGCTGGGCTGGAAGAAACACAAGCTGGAATCAAGATTGCCGGGAGAAATATCAATAACCTCAGATATGCGGATGACACCACCCTTATGGCAGAAAGTGAAGAAGAACTAAAGAGCCTCTTGATGAAGGTGAAGGAGGAGAGAGAAAAAGTTGGCTTAAAGCTCAACGTTCAGAAAAGTAAGATCATGGCATCTGGTCCCATCACTCCATGGGAAATAGATGGGGAAACAGTGGAAACAGTGTCAGACTTTACTTTTTTGGGCTCCAGAATCACTGCTGATGGTGACTGCAGCCATGAAATTAAAAGACGCTTACCCCTTGGAAGGAAGGTTATGGCCAACCTAGATAGCATGTTTAAAAGCAGAGACATTACTTTGCCAACAAAAGTCCGTCTAGTCAAGGCTACGGTTTTTCCAGTGGTCATGTAGGGATGTGAGAGTTGGACAGTGAAGAAAGCTGAGCACCGCAGAATTGATGCTTTTGAACTGTGGTGTTGGAGAAGACTCTTGAGAGTCCCTTGGACTGCAAGGAGATCCAATCAATCCATCCTAAAAGAGATCAATCCTGGGTGTTCATTGGAAGGTCTGATGTTGAAGCTGAAGCTCCAATACTTTGGGCACCTCATGCGAAGGGTTGACTCATTGGAAAAGACCCTAATGCTGGGTAGGATTGGGGGCGGGAGGAGAAGGGGACGACAGAGGATGAGATGGTTGGATGGCATCACCGACTCGATGAACATGGGTTTGGGTAGACTCCGGGAGTTGATGATGGACAGAGAGGCCTGGCGTGCTGCAATTCATGGGGTCGCAGAGAGTCGGACACGACTGAGAGACTGAACTGAATAATACATCCTCTATTGAGCATTCCCTGATTCTTATTACTGTAAATAATATTTTTCTCCTGTAAATTCAAAGCACTTTATCTATATTCCTCTTATGGCACTACAGAGTTATCTTGATCTACCTTCCATTAGGAGCTTCCCTGATGACTCAGTAGTAAAGAATCTGCTTGCAATGCAGGAGTTGTGGGTTCAGTCTCTGGGTTGGGAAGATCCTCTGGAGAAGGAAATGGCAACCCACTCCAGTATTCTTGCCTGGAAAAACCGATGGAGAGAGGAGCCTGGCGGGCTACCGTCCATGGGGTTGCAAAAAAGTCAGACATGAAAAGACATATAGTTGGCCTTGCTGTCCATGGGAGATTGGTTCTAGAACCCTCATGGATACTCAAGTCCCTTTTATAAATAAAATGGCAAAATACAGTTGACCCTTAGACATCATGGGTTTGAACTGCTCAGCTCCACTTGTATGAATTTTTTTTTCCCAATAAATATATAGTAGAGTACGACAAAAAAAAAAAAAAAGTCAGACATGACTTAGCAACTAAACAACAATAACCTTCTATCACAGCTATTTTCACTTCGATTAATTAAGAACTTTCAATGACCCAGGCAATAAACTAGGACCTGGGGATACACAGTGAACAAAACAGATATGATTCTCTCCATACTTTAAACAACTGGAAGTTTTAAAGTTCACAGTAGCACAAAACTAAATTTGAGCATGTAGCACAAAATCTAATGCAAACAAAGGTGTCAGAAAACAACTCTCCAAAGGAGAGATTAAACACAGGTCAAAAGGATAAGTAGAGAGTAGCTCAGTGAAAGAAGGTGACGGGGATAAGTGGGTTGTATTCAAGTAAGTGCTTGTGCTTAGTCGTTCAGACGTGTCTGACTCTTCTCAACCCCATGGACTGTAGCCCACCAGGCTCCTCTGTCCACGGGATTCTTCAGACAAGAATACTGGAGCGGGTTGTCATTTCCTCCTCCAGGGGATCTTCCCAACCCAGATGAACCCAAGTCTCTGGTGAGTCTCTGGTGTCTCCTGCATTGCGGGCAGATTCTTTGCCCGCTGAGCCAAGAGAGTCGCAAATGCTAACACTAACATTTATTCAACAACAACAAATGATAGAAGATAGATCTCTTCCTGTGTTCCAGACTACATCATAGGTGCTGGAGTTTCATCACTAAACAAAAACAGAAGAAAATTCCTTTTCCTAATGGCGTTTGCATTCCAGGAAATGAAATAATCCAATATAGCTAGAGTTTAGAGAACAAAGCAGAAACTGGTTCAAGATATGACTGTGTGGGTAGGTGGAAGCAGACCACCAGAGGCCTGATAAGAGTTTGAAGATTTTTATACTGAAGGTATGATCAGATTTTTTTTTAAAGCAGTAACTTTAGCTGCTATGTACATGTCCTGTCTCTCCTACTATATTGCAAGCTTTCAGAAGACTGCTCTCTAAGAAGCACAGAGAGCCACTTTGTAAATAATGTGCACCCAATAAATAATAACAATGGCTAACACTTGAGAGCTTTCTGTGTGCAGAAGACCGGTCTAAGCACATTCCATGTGTTAAATCATTAATCCTTGCAATCCACCACC
Organism: Giraffa tippelskirchi; assembly: GCF_054371585.1. Classification (NCBI taxonomy): domain Eukaryota; kingdom Metazoa; phylum Chordata; class Mammalia; order Artiodactyla; family Giraffidae; genus Giraffa; species Giraffa tippelskirchi. The sequence goes on along the minus strand of NC_137285.1, from coordinate 84,249,982 downwards.
TCAGTTGACTGGATGAATGAGAGGAGGTAGGCTTATTCTTTTGCAGCACTGGAACCTGCACACACCTGAAAATTTACAGATGTCACTCTGTGTGCAAGGTAAGGGGAAGGAGAAGTTGCAGAGGGGAAAAAAAATCAAAAAAGCCACATGCACAGCTCCATATGCCTTTACAGCTTATTCAAACCAAATCATTTAAAAGCATTTACAGTGATCTACAAAGATAAGAAATGCATGGATAAGAAAACAGTGTGATCCTGTAGCCAAGAAAGACTGGTGTACACACTGGCACATTTCAAGGGCCTCATCTTATCATCTGCATTAATAATTATTTAAATATGTGTCTAAAGAACATGATGAGCTGGTTTAACAAAATCACCATGCTTTCTGAGGAGCTGTGTTTTACAAACCACAACAATCTTTAAAGTATCAACAACAGTCCATATCTCTTGTAAAAAAAATAATAATAATAACCCTTGACATCTTGAGAATTTGTCTTCTTGGGTCTGCAGAGAGACCTGCTCTGATTGAGAGACACCCCACCCCATTCCTGCAGCTCCCTGACCTTGCAACATACAAATGAAGACTCTCTGTAGCCTTGAAAGAGGAGCTGGGCCTGCCTGCGTGAGAAGCTAGATAAATATTACACTTAGGAAGAAGCATGCAGGAACAGCTATGGACAAGAATGTTCCTAATTCCAAAGAGAAAACAACACATTGAGCCAGAACCTCTCAGGAGATGAAGAAAGACAATCAAGGTGGGAGAACACGGTAGAGGGAGAAGGGTGGTCACAGTTAATAGGTTAGCACGGAGGATCGCTCACCAGAATTCCATTCCCAACACAAAACTAGTGTGAAACAGCTCAGCGTCCCTTCCTGTAGGCACAACAGTCAGTTCTTGGACTAAGTGGAGGTTTATTTACAGATGTACTCATAAAGAAAAACCTGTAAATAATAATCAAGGGCACCCCCTCGCCCTCCACCTTTATTTCTGAGCACCGTTTCCTGCTTCGGTTCTCAGTGTTTCCCTCCATCGAAGGCAAGAGTGACGCCCCTCACTGGGCCTTACCCTCTCGCAGGGCTGGAGGTGTGGCAGGCTGATCTAAGTAGGAAATCAGGGTCCCTGACTATACACCATTTCATAAATTTTGTTTAAACAAGTGTCAACCAAAACCAGGATTGTGCAATAAAAAATATTTTTACAGAAACCAAACAAGACTAACAAGAGCTCTACCCAACCATTAGAAAGCCAAAGGAACTGCTTTTCTTGACAGTCCTGAAAAGCTTTAATGTCAAAGGCAGCAGCCCTGTCACAGAGCAGAGACAAGTTCCAGCCCCGACTTGTTTATCTCTTCCTGGGGCCCTGCCCATCCCCCTCCGCACCACTGGAGGCAGGAGTCTTCCAGAAACAGGAGGCGTCGGGTTTAACCCTTTCCTTTACCGCAGGCCCTTTTAACTGCTGCAGATACACGAGTTGATGAACTACAGGCTGCCGTGCTAAACGCAGTCAAAGCCAGGAAGCAAATAACGATCATGCTCCCTCAGTCAGCAGACACAGGCAGTGATAAGCATGTATATTCTTGCAACAACCCAAAGGAGGAAACTGAGGCTTAGAGATTAGTATGTGGCAGAATATAAAGAGCAGATAGCTTGACCTAAAAATCTAGGCTTAGCCCACAGTACTAATTACCTGTAAATTAAACCTCTAAAAAGTTATCTTTAAATAGACTTAATTCGTAAGAGCTCAAATTGTTTAAAATTAAACAGACAGAAGAAGGCAGCAAATCTGCTTGGAGCTAAACAGAATGCTTTCACGTGTGCGCAGGCTCAGTCAGGTCTGACTCTTTGTGACCCTGTGGACTCCTCTGTCCACGGGATTCTCCAGGCAACAATACGGGAGTGGGTTGTCATTTCTTCCTCCAAGGGATCTTCCCGACCCAGGGACTGAGCCTGCGTCTCCTGTGTCAACTGCACTGCAGGCGGATTCTTTACCACTGAGCCATCCGGGAAGCTTAAAACAAAAACCCAACTCAGTCAAATTATTTGTCTTATTTGTATATAATATGGCGGTGTTCCTGTTGTTCTTTAGTTGCTAAGTTGTGAACCTATGGACCTTAGGCCTCCAGGGTCCTCTGTCCGTGGGATTTCCCAGGCAAGAATACTGCAGTGGGGTGCCATTTCCCTCTCCAGAGGATCTTCCCAACCAAGGGATCAAACCTGCGTCTCCTGCATTGGCAAGCGGATTCTTTACCACCAAGCCACCAAGGAAGCCCATGTAACATGAAATAGCTCAATAAAATCAGAATCATTGATTCATTTACTCAATAGAATTTTTTGGAATTTCCTTCAGTGTGCCAGTGACCAAGAACATGTGTTGAACAGTCTCTGACCTTTTGAATTTCTTTGGCTCGTGAGGACGACAAACATTAACCATGGAAGCACACAAATGTTTAAATAATTGTACATTGTTATAAAGCTTATGAGGGACAAGCATGTGAGTGAATAACCATGAAAACCAATATTAACCAGACTGTCAGAAAGGTCCCTCTAGGGAAGCAATTAATAATTCAAAATGTGAAGGATGCATAGGAAGTAGTTAGGGTGAAAGTAAAAGGAAGCAAAGTGTTCCAAGCAAAGGATATACTTTTTACCAGGCCCTGAGCAAGAAAAGAGCTTGGCTCTTTCCAGACCAATGATCTCTGAGTAGGGAGCCCAAGAGGGAGGTGAGTAATGAGGCTGAAAATGAAGAATATAGACCACCAGGAGTTGGATTTTACCTAAGGGCAACAGAACTGAGGTGTCGGAGAAGACTCTTGGGAGTCCCTTGGACAGCAAGGAGATCAAACCAGTCAATCCTAAAGGAAATCAATCCTGAATATTCATTGGAAGGACTGATGCTGAAGCTGAAGATCCAATACTTTGGCCACCTGATGCGAAGAGCCAACTCATTGGAAAAGACCCTGATGCTGGGAAAGGTTGAAGGCAGGAGGAGAAGGGGACGGCAGAGGATGAGATGGTTGGATGGCATCACCAATTCAACGGACATGAGTTTGAGCAGGCTCCGGGAGTTGGTGATGGACAGGGAAGCCTGGTGTGCTGCAGTCCATGGGGTCGCAAAGAGTTGGAGACAACTGAGCGACTGAACTGAACGGAAACCCATTAAAGGATTCACAACAGTGAAGTTTTAGAATCTGATTTATTATTTTCATAAGCTCAGTCTGACTGCTGTGTACAGAATGGATGTCAGGATGGCAGAAGTGAAAAAGGGAGAGAAGGTAGGAAGCCTTGCTGATCATCATCCAATCAAAAAGATGGTGGTGGCTTAAACTGAAGTGTCAGCAGTGGAAACTGGAGAGAAGTGGATATCTTCTATATTTAGAAGATTATGAAATTTAATGGTGAGGTTGACATGGGAGAAGATAGGGGAGGGTGAGACAGGTAGGGTCAAAGATAAGGCCTAGGTTTCTGAATTGAGCAAATGGGTAGACAGAAGTACAGAATAACTTGAAAATAAAAGGGGATAGGGCCTATAGATGGGTATCTCTAGATCAGCATTTCTCATTTAACGTGTGTATGAATCACTTGCAGAATCTGATTCCATAGGTCTGGGATGGGGTCAGAGATACTGCATTTCTACAAGCTCATAAATGATGTCAATGCTGTTTGACCATCAACCACACTTTGAGCAGCAAGACTCTACCAACCTAATAGACATAGGGTTATAAACCTTTTATTTAATATCGCTATTTCCTAAGGAAGTGGAAGTCGCTCAGTTGTGTCCGACTCTTTGAGACCCCATGGAGAGTCCATGGGATTCTCCAGGCCAGGATACTGGGGTGGGTCATTGTTCCTCCTCCAGGGGATCTTCCCAACCCAGGGATCGAACTCAGGTTTCCTGTATTGCAGGCAGATTCTTCAGCAGCTGAGCCACCAGGGAAACCCAAGAATCCTGGAGTGGGTAGCCTATCCCTTCTCCAGCAGATCTTCCAGACCCAGGAATCAAACAGGGGTCTCCTGCATTGCAGGTGAATTCTTTACCAACTGAGCTACAGGGAAGCCCATTTCCTAAGGAAAGGAGATTTTAATTACAAAAAACAAAGACAGCATGATTTAGAAATAAAGAAGCTTCTTTAATATGAAGGGATTTAATTTTATGAGAAAATACATAATGCTTAGTTTGTTCATTTGGCCACAGACGAAATGAATTTTTTATTATGAACTGACTTGGAATAGCCACCAATCTAAACAAAGTAACTTATTGATAAACAACATTTTTCAAATTTCAAATAGTTGTGATCACAGTTACTATTTCATTCCTCCAAAGTAAAAATTCTATCCTTATTTATTAGAAACACACAACCACTAAAATCAACTTAGTATTGTTCTTGGCTACTAACTGTGTTCAGTAAATCTTTTTCACATCATTAGAATCATAGAAAATTCACACCAAGTAGAACTATAGAAAGAACATAACGGCTATTTTGACACATTGACCTAAGCCAATATTAGAATTAGCTCTCTCCTCACTTTATTGAATGTTTTTAAGTCAGACTTATTTAAGGTCAAATAGATGTGTATAGCGGAGAAGGCAATGGCACCCCACTCCAGTACCCTTGCTTGGAAACTCCCATGGACGGAGGAGCCTGGTAGGCTGCAGTCCATGGGGTCCCTAAGAGTCGGGCATAACTGAGTGACTTCACTTTCACTTTTCACTCTCATGCATTGGAGAAGGAAATGGCAACCCACTCCAGTGTTCTTGCCTGGAGAATCCCAGGGACGGGGGAGCCTGGTGGGCTGCCGTCTATGGGGTCGCACAGAGTCGGACACGTCTGCAGCGACTTAGCAGCAGCAGCAGCAGATGTGTATAGTAAATTACCAGATAAAAGCTGGCAGTTTGGCAACCTTAAACAATGACAGAGGATAATTAAATGATCAATGAGAGGACTAGATTGAATTTGAGAAGAACGAGAGGGACACAGCAGAGTTTATGCACATGAAAGACAAGATAAAACGGGCTTCCCAGGTGACTCATTGGTAAAGAATCAGCCTGCCAACGCAGGAGACCCAGGTTCGATTCCTGGGTCCGGAGATCCCCTGGAGTAGGAAATGGCAACCCACGCCAGTGTTCTTGCCTGGAAAATCCCATGGACAGAAGAGTCTGGCAGGCTACAGTCAGTGGGGTTCCAAAGAGTCAGACATAACAGAGCAACTGAACACACATAAAAGATGAGAAGGACTGTTCAATAATTTCCAACTAATTTGTAAGAGTTTTGCAGGCAGGATCAATATTTCATATATCTTGGGACTCTCACCGTGCCTAGTAACATGCAGGGTATGTGCAAACTAGCCAAATGAAAAAGAACGTAAAACCTGAAAGAATAATAACAGCTAATGACCAAATATCAGAACAATGGTAATGTTTTACTTAGCAATCTTTTTGTTACACGAATGCATGAGAGCCAGCAGTAATAATTACACATTCATAAGGCTTCCCTCGTAGCTCAGTCGGTAAGGAATCTGCCTGCAATGCAGGAGACCTGGGTTCGATCCCTGGGTCGGGAAGATCCCCTGGAGAAGGAAATTGCAATGCACTCCAGCATTCTTGCCTAGAGAATCCCAAGGACAGAGGAGCCTGGCAGGCTACAATCCATGGAGTCACAAGAGTCGGACACAACTTAGCAACTAAACCACTGTAGCAACAATTTACAATCCAATGAAGCAAAGTTCATGTTTTAAGGATGCAAACTGAGATTCATAGCAATTGATGAAAAACTATAAGCAGCTAAAGGAGAGAAAAACAATAATTTGGTTTTTCTAGTAGTCATGTACAGATAGATATGAGAGCTGGACCATAAAGAAGGCTGAGAGCCAAAGAATTGATGCTTTTGAATTGTGGTGTTGAGAATCCCTTGGACTGCAAGGAGATCAAACCAGTCAATTCTAAAGAAAATCAACCCTGAATATTCATTGCAAGGACTGATGCTGAAGCTCCAATACTTTGGCCACCTGATACAAAAAGCCAACTCATTGAAAAAGACCCTGATGCTGGGAAAGACTGAAAGCAAAAGGAGAAAGTGGTGGCAGAGGATGAGATGGTTAGATAGCATCACCGACTCAATGGACATGAATTGGAGCAAACTCGGGGAGATAGTGAAGGACAATGGAGCCTGGCCTGCCGCAGTCCATGGGGTCACGAACAGTCGTACACGACTTAGCGACTGAACAACAAAAACAACAAACCCAATGAATCGCTAAGGGAGAGCCACAAATTGAAATATATCAACTCAAACCTTATTTCCTGTATATACAAACTATATACTGATATTCTGTTCTTAGAAGCCCATGTGAAAATAGCCATTAATATTAACAACTACCACACACTGGAATTTTAAGTGCCAGTCACTGTGATAAGCACTTCATGCAACTTAATTAATTTAACACTCATGATAACACTATAAAGTAAAAAAAAAAAAAAAAAAAAAAGAAAGTTCAATTTATAGATGAGGAAGCCTAAACACTAGAGCTAGAGTTAGATTTCTGATCTAACTCCATTGTCCACGCTGTTAAACACAGCTATACTGAGACAGGCTGGGACCCGGGGCCCGAGACCCTTTGCTGTGTGTCTGCACATGGACAAGCGTCTCCTAGCACAACAGAATACAAAGAAACTATAACAGCACCTATTTCCAGTTAGGGCAAATTATGAACAACAAGATACAAAAAGGCCAAAATCCAGCTTCCACTTCTGAGGTGCAGAGAGCAAAAGCAGGGCACTATAAATGATCCCTGCACAGAGCACCACCAAGGGGGTGGGCAGACCAACTAAGCCTCCCCTCTGGCCTGAACCACGCACCAGCTCCACCCTCACCTCTTTTCAGGGAGCCCCTCTGGGAGTGAGGAAGAGAATCTGTTTCTTGTTTTTGCTTCCTTGCGCTGCAGCAGGAGTCCCAGTAAAGCCTTGCCTGAATTCCTTGTCTGGTCTCTTATCAATTTCTTTTGATTAAACAGTCCAGGGACCCTGATCAGTAACAATACTTTGAAAACACCACAACTGATAATAAAAATAAAGAAAAAACAAACCGTAAACATAAGTAAAATCAAACACCATATGAGAACTGTTTGTAAATATGGGAGGTTTTTTTCCCTACATAGACTTGTCTGGCCAAGGCGCCTTAGAGTGTGTCAATGAAATTTAGATGGAAAACATCTTTTTTTCTGGAAAATCTCCCTATGGAAAATGTTATTCATTGCTCCAAGAACTTGAAAAATTATAGTTCTGGGATCATGGGTATTTCTGTTCTTTTTGCTTACTTGTTTTTATCCTGTGTTAAACATGTTATGTAATTTTTTTATAAAAGAACAACTTAAAGATGATTGTGCTTGTGCTTAGCCCGTCAGGGTTTCTCCAGGCAAGAATACTCGACTGAGTGGCCATTTCTTCCTCCAGATCTTCCTGACCTTCCTGATCCTTCTTCAAGGATCAAACCCAAGTCTCCAGTGTCTCCTGCCTTCCAGATAGATTTTTGGGAAATAAAAATAAAAAACTACTGTCAAGACTGAATTAATAAAGGTTGTATAGAACATATACCAATCATGCATATTTAAGTAACAAATAACAACTAGAAAGCTATCAATTCCCAAGTAAATACTGAACTTAAGACTATACAGGCAAAGTATAATCACTGATTACAGGGTTGAAAAAACGAGCATGAATTTCATCAACAACACAAATAAAAATGATTGACTTTTGAGTAACGCAAGAGTAAGCAAAGGAGTTTTTAAATTAGCATCCTAAATTCAAAATAAGTATAATTATATCTTTACTTTTATTTGAAGGCTTTTTAAAAAACACAGAGATCACATATATCAAATCATCACATTTTACACTTGAAATATGTGAAGTTCATTGTATGTTGGTTATACCGCAATGAAGCTAGAAAAACCTAGAAAAAAATTAACTAAACAAATACACGGGCTTAGGTCCTATGGAAAATGTTTTTATAAAATGTCAAACAAATTCCCTCATGTTGAATAGTATATAACCTCTTTGGAAAGATGTTCCCAAAAACTCAGAAACATAAAAGTTCAAAATAGTATATCAAATATTTGATCATCTAGCAAGAACCAAATCTATACAAAGTCAGACATAAGTATTAAACAAATTTCTTCATGAGATGATATTTAATATAGATTTTAAAGAAAGTGTGGGAAAGTTTTTCTGTGGAAAATCTGCATCAAATTTATGCAAAGTGCGTATTAAAAATAAAATTCCTAGGCACCATTCAAGAGTTGTGGAATCTCCATCTCTAGTGGTGAAATCAAGGAATCTGCAATCCTAGAAAACCCTTCCAAGATGAGTTGAGGTTTTACAAAGTCTCACTTACTGACTGATATGCAAAGTTAAGACTGAATGACTTTTGGTAGTCATGCAAGGAAATTTTAAGGGTTGAACATGGCTACACTCCCAAAGTAAATTTGCTGAGTTTGGGCACTATATGTAGGATATGGAGTTGCTCTGCAAAAACTTCTAAAGCACTGTGAGATTTTCCATAATTTCCTGCTGCTTAGAAAACAAAGTCCTACTGAAGAGTTGGGGCCTGTCTCAAACACACATTCAGTCTCTGCGTCAAGACATTTGCTAGATTTCAGTGCTCAAGAATGTAGGAAGCTGAAGTGCAAGCTCAGTATCTCTGAAAAGACCTCAATGTTCTCATTTTGGGGGGCCCAGAAGATAAGGATCTATTAGATTGTTGATCAAGCCTGCTCAAGGTATAGAAGCAAAATAGATAGGACTGCAGTTCAGTCCTACTAAAATTAAAACTCAGCCTTGACCCACTGAATCCCTGATTGTATTAAAGTTATCAGCTATTTACCTTACCTACTTAGAGCAAATAGTGAACACTTTCTGGTGGAAGATACGTCTTCTGAATATCTTATGCTTTACAAATATACAGTGTTGTACCTAAAACAAAAAGTTGTCAAATGTGTGAGAAGGCAAAGAAACATGATTTATAATCAAGAAATAAAGCAGGCAAAAGAAATAGATCCAAAAACAATTCTTCTATTGAAGCACTCAAAGGTTTAAAAATAACTTCAATTAATCTGTTAAGAAAAATGTATACTAAATGAATGAAAAATGGAGACTTAAATAGAATAAACAAGATTAAGATGAACATTTGAGAAATAAAAAATAAAATATCTAAAATTAAGAATTAAGCAGGAAAGATTAATGAATTCAAAGGCATATCAATAAAGAGTAAAAAAGATGAAACAAAAGAAGACACAAAGAATTGAAAAAGATGTAACGGAGAAATAACAGGAAATCGTTAAAAGTTCTAATATCCATGTAATTGGAGTCCAACAGAAAAAGACCAAGTAGAAGAAATATTTGAAGACATAATGGCTGAGTTTGTGAAAACTGATTAAAAGAGATCATTAAAAGAATTCAAGAAGCTCACACAAACAGGATGAAAACACAAGACACACACAAAAACACACACATACAAGATACACACACACACACACACACACACACAAAACGGAGAGAGAGGGGATAGCCAAACTGCTGAAATCAAAGGCCAAAAAAAAAAAAAGACACATGGCTTTGAAAGGAGCAACGCTAAGAATAATGGCTGACTTTTCAACAAAAAACTTGGCATCCAGAAGGCAATAGAAAACATATTTAAAGTGCTGAGAAAAATAATTGTCAACTTACAATTCTGTACAGCCTGATGTAAGATATCACTCAAAAACGAAGAGAAGCACCCTTTCAGACAACAAACTCTGAGAAACTTACTTATCAGAAGACTTGAATTGTAAGAAATACTAAAGGAAGATGTTCAATTTCAGTGAAAATCCCATATTATAAATTCAGAACTGCTAGAAGGAATAAGAAAAATGCAAAGGGTAAATATACTAGTAAATATGAAATGATAGTCACTGCTTAAAATAACTAACAAAATAATGTATTTTGTACATTTTGTAGAAGTAAAATATTGACCCCCCCCAACAAACAAAAGGTAAAAAGTGAATAGATTTTTACCTGTTGTAAGGTTCTTGTTTGAAATATGGTTAGAGTGATGACTTAAGGTGGTAGGAAATAAATCAAGTAGTCATATTTTATCTCTAGAGTAACCATTAAAAGTTACACAAAAACATATAATTAAAAAGTTAAAAAGGAGAAAAATGAAATAATAAAAATATTATTTCTTCTTTCTCGGATTAAAGGGAAAAAAGAACAGAAATACAAAACAACAAACAAGATGGTAGGCTTGAACCCAACCATGTCCATGACATGAAAGGACTAATCTAAATACTTAGAAGACAACGCTTAATGAAAACAATAAAATCAACAATGAAAACGAATATTGTGTGTGTGGGCGCGTTTCCCTGCCTCTCTCTCCTACTCCTGTAGGCTGAAAAAGGAACAATCAAGACTATGGAGGACTAAGGGAAAAAGAAAAGGGGGTTAGCAAAGAGGTGGCAAAGAGCGACACCCTTCCAACTCCCAGCTCCTTTCTGATACACAACTATTTGACACAACAAAACTACACATACGAAACGCAATTATCAACAGAAAATCAGAAATATGTGTTTCTATTAAACAGCACGTTGTACGATAGTGTATTTGGAAGAATCTTTTTAACCTTCAGATGTAACGTTCAAAAAAAAAAAAAAAGCCAGAGGCTGAAAGTTTCCCAAGTAATTATATAGACATCTCTCTTTAAAATAATTAGTCCAGAATAACTTTTTCTTCAGAAATGGTTGAGTCACTAAACTTAGACGGCTATAAACCTAAGATTAGAGGTTTGAAACTAAGAAATTAACCCACGCGGAGTAATTATTATTAACGGTGAAATCCAACAAGTGTGTACTGGCGCTTTTTCGCCGCCGCAGTCCCCTAGCTTCCTCCTCCGCCGGCACCGGGGACTCCTTGATCGCAGTAGAGCCGTGGCCCCGCCCCGCTCCGACCCCGCCCCGCTCCGGCCCCGCCCCGCTCCGGCCCCGCCCCGCTCGAGCGGCGCCCACCCGAGGCCGCCGCGTCGCCTTGGAAACGGCCTCCAACTCCGCGCAGTGAGGACCAAGATGGCGGCTGGGGAGCCGGGCGATTTGGGAGTCTACAGCTTTAGATACCTGCCTCAGAAAACCTTCCAGTCTCTGAGCACCCCGCAGACCACCAGCCGGCTCCGCCAGTGGTGAGGGGCCGAAGGGCTCTTCTCCCTGCCCCTCGGCCTTCTCGGCCGTGGAGGCGCGGGTCGGGCGTCGAGACGGCCCCGTCCTGAGTGAAACCCGGAGGCAGCGTTACCCTCAAGAAGGGCGGGCTCCGTGGGTGGGGCGGGCGAACGTGCTGCCCAGCGGGTACCACCCCGAGTTGACCATCCTTCTCTTCTCTGCCCCAGGTCTATGCTGGGTAGGATCGAGGCGCAGGCGTTCGGGTTTGACCAGACGTTTCAGACGTATCGGAAGGATGATTTCGTTATGGTTGGTATGGAAGTTGGAGCGTTCCTTGAACCGCTGCTGATGTTACATTTTTTCCTACTTTGGCATAGATTCTGGTGAACACGGCGTTACTCTGTGACGACGTTTTCTTGAAGTTTGAGAATAATAAAAAGGTCCATCGATTGTTTCACAGGAACTTTTATGTTTTCCATCACCATAAATTAGCTCATCTTCAGTATGCCGCCATAGAGAACTTTTCAATTTTGGAAAGTTAGTCTCTCCCTAGAAAATTGGTCTCTTTTTTAGTAGGCACACCTCATTTTTAAATATTATCCAGCTTTATCACCAGCTTTATTTACTAGGCTTAGCTTCAAATTACTTTTGGTAGTTTCTCAAAATTAAATCTACGCTGTGAGAAGAGGCATTATTGGCAGTTCCACATGAAGAATTCTGGAAAAAGTTTTAAGCAGTGGCTAAGTTATTGAAATAAATCTTTAGCTGGTAGAAGTGGCTGCTTTGAAAGGGGGGAAAACTCATTTGAAAGTACAAATTCTGGTGTGTTCACTATATTTCGTTCACGTTATTTAAAATCCTAGGGGTTTTTTAGTCCTCAGTTAAATGGAAAAATACTTTTATTGTTTGTGATATTATTTTTGCCGTTCCTGTCCTCAGGCATGGACTGTAGTGTATAGTTGGTATAGTTTATTCACTCATTCACAAACACTTCCCCAGGGCCTACCATGTGCTAGAAATTCTGTCAAGTAGTGGGATGCCAGAAGGAACAAGACAGGAGCCTGGCTTTCAAGACTGCCAATAAATTTAAAAAATCAGATCATCTCATACAGAGTGATAGTGCAGTGAACAAAATATTAATCTAACTAACAAACTGAAATTACTGTGAGGGTGTATTAGTTTTCAAGGGATGCTGTAGGGAAGTACTACAAACTGGGTGGCTTAAAACAAGAGAAATGTATTATGTTACAGTTTTGAAGGGTGGAGGTCCAAAATCAAGTGGTCAACAGGGTTGTGCTCTCCCTGAAATCTGTAGGAGGAATCCTTCCTCACCTTTTTCCTAGCTTCTCATGGTTGCCAGCAATCCTTTAGCTCGCAGCTGCAAAACGTGAATGTCTACTCCTGTCAAAGTCCCTTAGGTCTCCATCCTTGTGGTGTCTGTAGCTGTGTCGCTTCTCCTTTTATAAGAACGCCAGTCATATTGAATTAAGGGCCCACTCTATTCCAGTATAATCTCACTTTAACTAATTGTATCCACAACAACCCTGTTTCCAACTAAGGTCACCTCCCGAGGTCCCAAGGACATGAATTTTGGGCAGGGGGCTGAGGGAATACTGTTCAACTCTGAAATGAGGGTAGATTAGTTAAAAGTCTATTTCCCTTTACCTCAGATTGTGTTACAATGTTAATATAATATGCTACTGATTATAATATTAATGACATTTCTCATTCAGTTAGATTTTTATAGTTTTTAATGTATTTCGTTTATGCCAGTACTGGCTCTCAAATTAATTTTTTTTAAGATCATCAGGATTTTAATTCACTGAATTTTAGAATGCTGTAAAAATTTTAATATAAGTCATTTATTCAACAAATATTTGTCGAATACTTACTGTTTCCCTGCTGGGAGGTGTTAAAAAGATGAAGAGACTTGATCCCAGCTTGTAAGTCATGTGTACTTACAAGTACACATGAAGTGTAGAAAATTCTAGAAGCTAGAAGTGTAGAAAATTCTCTACAAGACAAAATAATTGCTTTATTGGAGGCTATATAAGGTGCTCTAGGCACACAGAAAAAGATCCCTCAATGGAGGGGCATTGGTATCCGAAAAGTTTCATAGACAAGGGTGTAGAATTAATTTGGTTTGTTCAGTAGACACAGAGATCTTCAACAGAATCAATATTAATCCATAACGCACAATAAATTTCTGTAGTAGCAGGCAATTTTTTCAAACTAATTTTCAATATCTTCATATTTATCCTAACTTTTTTCTTGTGAGTAGGCAGTATTCTCATATTTTAATATAAAGAAGTGTATTCATACAATCATTAATTTTACTCATGCAACTAATCTGGAGGAAATATAGCATTGTGGCTAAGAGCATGGCCTCCAGCAGGGGATTTACCTTGAAGCTACTGAATCTTCAGGACCCCTCCACCAGCTCAAGCTGCTCACTGACAGAATCTCCTTCCAAGGAACTCTGAGCTACTCTAGCAGCATACTCACATGGTCATTGGTTTTGGGAATTTTTCAAAATTAAATGTTTTGTATTCTTAGTGAAGTGAAGGTCGCTGAGTTGTGTCTGACTCTTTGCTACCCCATGGACTATATATATAGTCCATGGAATTCTCCAGGCCAGAACACTGGAGTGGGTAGCCTTTCCCTTCTCCAGGGGATCTTCCCCACCCAGGGATGGAACCCAGGTCTTCTGCATTGCAGACGGATTCCTTACCAGCTGAGCCACAAAGGAAGCCCTTTTGTATTCTTAGAACCCCTAAAATTGCACATGCTTAAGACCTTACGGAACCTGAACCTTCTCTTCATTTGACCTCTAGATAGCTGTCTGTCCAACTCGGCTGCTTACTGGCTCTATGACATTGGGCAAGTTATTTAACCTTCTTCAGCCTTTGCTTTCTTACAAAATTGTCACAGTGCTTAACACTTAATAAGTACTTTCTGAAAATGAAAATAATGCTGAATATATATTGAGAGTATTATGAAGATTGAGTGAAATATAAAAATATTTAGCAAAATGCCTGGTTCGTAATAAGGGCTGTTATTGTTACTAACATTTGTATACTACTTTACAAAATGTTTTCCCAAAGCATTAGTGACTCCTGTGTGCCAGATTTAGCTTTCAGCACTTTTTATGCATTTATCACTAATCTTTACAACAATCTGGTAGATTTGGTGTTTTGACCCCCACTTTACAGCTAAGGAAACTGAAGCTCAGAATAGCTAAATAATTTGTGCAAGCTTGCCCAGCAAATAGCAAAACCTAGACGTTATGGCTCCAACTTCCATGTCATTTTGACTACAAAACCCATAACTGAGCAAGGAGTGATGCTTAAACTAGGATTCCAGATTTTGAATTTTCCCTTAAAATTTAGAAACAAATTAGATGTCAAAAGTTTGTAAGGTAGTAAGTGGATGGCAAGAAGGAAATTTTCATCCAGCAGATATTTCTTTAGTTCTTTTAGCCTGTACAGATGAGCAGGACACAGTTCAAGAGGGAAACAGACCAGAAAGTGCATTGTAGAATGAGAAGCTGTACAATACAAGATGCGCAAGGTACTGCAGTGGCACAAAAGAGAAAGTGGTTATTTTTGACTGAGGTGGTTAAAGGAGGGTTAAAAAAGTGCCCTTCCAAAAGACAGGGCACTTGAACTCGGGTCTGAAAGATGAGTAGGAGTTTGTCAGGTAGAGAGAGTAGGGTATTGTTAAACAGGTGGGTGGGACAATACTTTTTAAGACTTCCTGTGCCATGCAAAGGAGTTTGGTCTTTATGTAGCTGAAGAGTTGCTGAAAGGTTTTCAGCAAAACAGTAAACTTTAAAGTACTGAGATCACTTGGCAGAAGTATAGGGGGTGGATTGCTAGAACTGAGTCTGGAAACAGACTAAATTGGAAACTGTTATCTTCCAGACAGTATATGGTGGTGCCCTGAATTAAGACAGAAGCACTGAGATTGCCTGGAGATGCTTATGAGACAGATCGTACTCAAGGACTGATAAGATAACTGACAGGCAAAGGATGAAATGTAGGAGGACCGAGTTTTATATTGGGTTGACTAGAGTGGAAGATTTAAATGTATAGAAAATGGAAAAGAATAAATAATGAAAATGATTTCAGTTTCAGGCCTGCTAAATATGAGGTGCATCCAAGTGGCAGTATCCTAGCTAGCTGAATATAAGATCTCACTTTGAGTCTCAAGAGAGCTCTGTGCTTAGAATATAATGCTGGCATTCTCACCATGGATTAGAGATAATGGCAGGAACCCTCCAAATTCACTGCAAGGGAGCTTCTCAGTTTACAGAGCTTCCTGAAGGTCTACACATAGCTTCTGCTTATATCTCATGACCAGACTTTGCATACATCTCAGGATCACTTGTCACAGAGACTGCTAGGAAATGCAGACGTTTAGCTGAGCACGTTGTGGTTTCAAATCAAATTCAGATTCTTTAAGGAAGAAGAGATATGATATTGGATCAGAAATCAGCAGTCTGCCAGATATATGATAGAGTCAGACATCTACTTATATTTCAAATCTGTGTCATATAACATACATTTAAACTGTTGTTATATAAAATATTAATTTAGAAATATGTTTCTACTGTCACATTTATAGTCCAACTCTCACATCCATACATGACTACTGGAAAAACCAAAGCTTTGACTAGATGGACCTTTGTTGGCAAAGTAACGTCTTTGCTTTTTAATATGCTGTCTAGGTTGGTCATAACTATTCTTCCAAGAAGCAAGCGTCTTTTAATTTCATGGCTGCAGTCACCATCTGCGGTGATTTTGGAGTCCCCCAAAATAAAGTCTGTCACTGTTTCCCCATCTATTTGCCATGAAGTGATGGGACCAGATGCCATGATCTTAGTTTTCTCATGATGTACTCTGCATATAAGTTAAATAAGCAGGGTGACAATATACAGCCTTGATGTACTCCTTTCCTGATTTGAAACCAGTCTGTTGTTCCATGTCCAGTTCTAACTGTTGCTTCCTGACCTGCATACAGATTTCTCAAGAGGCAAGTCAGGTGGTCTGGTATTCCCATCTCTTGAAGAATTTTCCACAGTTTCTTGTGATCCACACAGTCAAAGGCTTTGGTGTAGTGAATGAAGCAGAAGTAGATGTTTTTCTGGAACTCTCTTGCTTTTTTGATGATCCAGTGGATGTTGGCAGTTTGATCTCTGGTTCCTCTGCCTTTTCTAAATCCAGCTTGAACATCTGGAAGTTCACAGTTCATGTACTGTTGAAGCCTGGCTTGGAGAATTTTGAGCATTACTTTGCTAGTGTGTGAGATGAGTGCAATTGTATGGTAGTTTGAGCATTCTTTGGCATTGCCTTTCTTTGGTATTGGAATGAAAACTGACATTTTCCAGTCCCATGGCCTCTGCTGAGTTTTCCAAATTTGCTGGCAAATTGAGTGCAGCATTTTCACAGCATCATCTTTTAGAATTTTCAATAGCTCAACTGAAATTCTATCACCGCCACTAGCTTTGTTTGTAGTGATGCTTCCTAAGGCTCACTTGACTTCACATTCCAGGATGTCTGGCTCTAGGTGAATGATCACACCATCATGATTATCTGGGTCGTGAGATCTTTTTTGTACAGTTCTTCTGTGTGTTCTTGCCACCTCTTCTTAATATCTTCTGCTTCTCTTAGGTCCCTACCATTTCTGTCCTTTATTGAGCCCCTCTTTACATGAAATGTTCCCTTGGTATCTCTAATTTTCTTCAAGAGATCTCTAGTCTTTCCCAGTCTATTGTTTTCCTCTATTTCTTTGCATTGATCACTAAGGCAGGCTTTCTTATCTCTCCTTGCTATTCTTTGGAAGTCTGCATTCAAATGAGTATATTTTTCCTTTTCTCCTTTGCCTTTCACTTCTCTTTTTTCCACAGGTATTTGTAAGGCCTCCTCAAACAACCATTTTGCCTTTTTGAATTTCTTTTTCTTGGGGATGGTCTTGATCCTTTCCTCCTGTACGATGTGACAAACCTCCGTCCATAGTTCTTCAGGCACTCCGTCTATCAGATCTAATCCCTTGAATCTATTTGTCACTTCCACTGTATAACCGTACAGGATTTGATTTAGGTCATACCTGAATGGTCTAGTGGTTTTCCCTACTTTCTTCAGTTTAAGTATGAATTTGGCAATAAGGAGTTCATGATCTGAGCCACAGTCAGCTCCTGGACTTGTTTTTGCTGACTGTATAGAGCTTCTCCATCTTTGGCTGCAAAGAATGTAATCAATCTGATTTCGGTGTTGACCATCTGGAGATGTCCATGTGTAGAGTCTTCTCTTGTGTTGTTGGAAGAGGGTGTTTGTTATGACCAGTGCGTTCTCTTGGCAAAACTCTTATTATCCCTGCTTCATTCTGTACTCCAAGGCCAAATTTGCCTGTTACGCCAGGTGTTTCCTGACTTCCTACTTTTGCATTCCAGTCCCCTATAAGGAAAAGGACATCTTTGGGTGTTAGTTCTAGAAGGTCTTGTAGGTCTTCATAGAACCATTCAAATTCAGCTTCTTCAGCATTACTGATCGGGGCACAGACTTAGATTACTGTGATATTGAATGGTTTGCCTGGGAAACGAACAGAGATCATTCTGTTGTTTTTGAGACTGCATCCAAGTACTGCATTTCAGACTCTTTTGTTGACTATGATGGCTATTCGGGATTCCTGCCCACAGTAGTAGATATAATGGTCATCTGAGTTAAATTCACCCATTCCAATCCATTTTAGTTCGCTGATTTCCTAAAATGTTGATGTTCATTCTTGCCATCTCCTGTTTGACCACTTCCAATTTGCCTTGATTCATGGACCTAACCTTGCAGGTTCCTGTGCAATATTGCTCTTTACAGCTTTGGACTTTACTTCCATCACCAGTCACATCCACAGCTAGGTGTTATTTTTGCTTTGGCTCTGTATCTTCATTCTTTCTGGAGTTATTTCTCCACTGATCTCCAGTAGCATATTGGGCACTTACCGACCTGGGAAGTTTATCTTTCAGTGTCCTATCTTTTTGCCTTTCATACTGTTTATGGTTCATTGCCTTTTCATACATGTTCATACTGTTTATATCAGTATCTTTGTTATCATTCCTAGTTGGGAATCAAAAATTCCAAAACATGTCAGTTTTCTTAAAGCTATCTGAGATTCAGAGAATCCCTTCTAATGCCTCACTGGAAATTCTATAACAAACCCAAAATAACATTCGTACATATTAAGGCAGGGTGTTCTTTTGTTAAGAAAATTCATTCTTCAGGTGTATAATTATGATTTCAATAACAACTATTGCTTTATTTGAGGGGCCTTTTGTTATTTTTGTTTAGCTGTTCAGTTGTGTCCAACTCTTTGCAACCCCGTGGACTGCAGCATGCCAGGCTTCCCTGTCCTTCACCGTCTCCTGGAGCTTGCTCAAACTCATGTCCATTGAGTTGGTGATGCCATCCAACCACCTTGTCCTCTGTCGTCCCCTTCTCCTCCTGCATTTATATCAGTATCTTTGTTATCACTGGAACTTTTTGAAGACTTATTTCCATTGGCTCTAGGCCAATTCACTGCAGGCCGCTTAACCTACTTCCATTCATAGGGACATTTAAAATGTAAGTGGATTCCCCCCAGGTATAATTACTAAATCTGAATTAAATTTCCCCTTTTGCTGATTCTTTCAGAAGACTTCTAAAAAGCATTAAAAACTAGTATTCATTGGGATTGATTCCAGCATACATGTCTTTTTAAAATATGTGTTATATAGATTAAAATAGTTGCACAAACACTCCTTATTTGACTTTTTAAAGTTATAAGGTAACTTCCTTTTTTCTGAGAAAGATTTTTTTTTTGTGGTTAGGCATATATGATACCTGTAGGGTATCACCATTTGAATGTAAACACCATGGGACCAGGGACTTTGTCTTGCTTGGCATGATGTAGACATTATTCATGAGTCCTTGTTGAATGTTGTACTAATCTTCACCCACATAACTGGTCCTCTCCACTGTTGCCTCTCATTAAATGACATTAATTCTGCCTGATTTTTCATGCAGAAATTTTGGGAGTCATCTTTGAGTCCTCATTCTCCCATTGTCCCTTTCTTCTAAGTATTCATTGAATCAATCCACTTCTCTCCCTCCCTACTTGCTATCATTTTGACATGTGAACATCAGACCTTCCTGGATTACAGCAGTACCGTCTCTCTTAACCAGTCTCTTTATAGCCCCTCACTTCATTCTTCACACCACAGAAGGAATAAACTTCTAAAAATATGACTAATCACATCTTTCCTTTGTTTAAATCCCTTCAATGTCTTCCAACTGCCCTTAGCTCAAAATACTGATCAGTCTAGAGCAGTGTGAGATTAAGATAAAAATTTTTGACTTTTGACCTCCAAAGTTCAGTTTAACTCCCCAACTTCATCAGACCCATTGGCGCATCGATTCTGGTCACACTGAACCTTGTTACTTTTTTTTGGCAGCACTGCGTGGCTAATGACTGGACTGTCAGGGAAGTCCCATGAACCTCATTATTTCAATGGGATGTCCCCTCCATTCAAAGACTTTAAACTTGCCATTTTCTCCACCTTAAAAAGATAGTCTTTCCAGTGTCATGCTGGAACCAGCTCAGGACAGCCCAACTGCTAAATTTTCAGGAATCTTTGCTAGCTGTTAAACTGTTGGCAATTTGAAATCCACCCTGGAAATCATCAAATGCTACAAATCAGGACTTTGTGGGGAGGAAGGGGTTTCAGTTATTAAGCATTTACCAGTATACCTTTTTTCCAGCTGACTCCTACTCAGCTTTTAGATCTGAACCTAAATGTTCTTTCTGCATTAACCTTTCATCCCACAGCTGTTAGAGTAGGTCTGCCTACTATATACTTCAATATTAGCACCCTGTATTTTTCTGTAACATTCATGGTGCATTATTATTTTAACATCTCTCCTTTCAGTCTGTTGATTCTATGAGGGTGGGACTATGTCCATTTGATTTTGGGAATTAGGATACTTTCAGTTGAGGGTTAGGAGCAGGAGCCAGACACAGAACAACTGGAAGACAGAGAAGTGAAACAAGATAGACTCCTCTTTCAAGAAACTGTTTAAGAAAATAGAGCAATAGCTTAAAGGAAGTGTCGCAATAAGAGAAAGGCTTATTGCAACAATCTGAACAGCAAAGAACAATTCACAGAGTCAACAATCTTTCTATACCCCAATCGAATCCCTCTCCCCACAAGCCTACAACTATCACTTCTTCGGTGACTATTGGCAACGGTTTGGTATATATTCCTCCATACTTTTCTTTATGTTTGTGTAAAGATTTTTGTTTTTTTCATATATATTACTCTTAAACTACTGTTTTTACTCAAAATACTTAACGGCTTTCCTTCAAAGTCAAAACAGTAAATTGAGAAACTGCTATTTGCCAGGCCCTGGCAATATAACAGTGAATAAGAAAAACAAGCTTCTGGAGCTTACATTCTATTCTAATACTTTCTTTTCAATAACTGCATGCCATCTAGTGTAGATGTACTGTATTCAGCCATTTTATTTTATTATTACTCAGCCATTTTATTCAGTCATTCTACTGCTGGGCATTGAAATTTTCAGGAATTGACATTACAGGCAGTACTATTAAAAAATTCCTTGTACATAAATTTTACCTACTGATGGTTTCATTTTTGTATAACATACCCAAAAGTTGAATTTGTTGTGTCATAATTTACATGTTTTTAATGTTAAAGATAATATCCAGTTCTCTCTGGATATAAAGTTATAAAGATTCACACTTCTACCAGTAGTATGTAAGAGTGCATATTTTCTGGTACTCCTACCAAAAGTTACTAGTCTTTTTAAGTCTTGCCAATATAGTGGGTAAAAATGATATCTTCTGGCTTTTTTTATTTTTATTTTTCTCACTGCTCTTGAAGTTGAGCATCTTTTCATAAGTTTATTGGCTTCGTATTTTTTTTACATGGCTCTTTGTTATCTTTTGGCTGTGTTTAAATCAGGTTGTCAGTTTTTGTTATCATAAATGTTGGGCTTTTTTAAGCCATTAGGAATATCAACCTCCCAAGCCCCTTTTAAATCATATTCGTTGCAAATATTTCTTACCAATCTGTTGTTTTTCTTTTATTGCTCATCCTGGGCATCATTATGTTTTCTGACTGCTCAGTACTTTTTGAACATACATGTGATTTGGAGTGATTTTCACCCTTCAGTTTTTAGGAAGTCCAAAACAGAATCCAAAACACTTGCCTTTTTTTTTAGGTATAATTGTCATGGGCTTCCTAGGTGGCTCAGTGGTGAAGAATCCATTTCCCAAGGCGGGAGATGCAAGAGGCATGTGTTCAATCCCTGGGTCGGGAAGATCCTCTGGAGAAGGAAATGGCATCCTGCTCCAGTATTCTTTCCTGGAAAAGTCCATGAACAGAGGAGCCTGGAGGGCTACAGTCCATGGGGTCACAAAAAGTCAGACACAACTGAGTGACTGATCATGCATAACTGACATGTGATACTAGTTTCAGGTGTATAATATAATGATTCACATACTGCGAAGTGGTCACCATAGTAAATCTAATTATCTTTTGCCACCATGCAAAGTTACATTTCTTTTTTCTTGTGATGAGAACTTTTAAGATTTATTCACTTAGCAACTTTCAAATATGCGATACATTCATTATAGTCACTGTGCTATTCATCATATACCCTATAACTAACTTATCTTATAATTGGAAATTTGTACCTGTTGACCGCCCTCACCCATTTCATCTACCTCGCAACCCTTCTCTGTGGCAACGACCAGTGTCTTCTCTGTTTCTGTTGACTTGGTTTGTGCTCAGTCGTGTCAGACTCTTTGTGCCCCTTTGGTCTGTAGCCCGCCAGGCCCCTCTGTCCATGGGATATTCTGGGCAAGAATATGGGAGTGGGCTCCCGTTTCCTCCTCTAGGGTATCTTCCTGACCCAGGGATGGAACCCCAGCCTCCTCTGTCTCTTGCATTGCAGGCAGATCCTTTACTGATGAGACTTTTGGGAAGCTCACTTGCTTGGTTTGGTTTATTCATTTATTCTGTTTTTTAGGTTCCACATATAAGTGAAACCATAGAGAATTTGTCTTTCTCTGTATGACTTATGCTAATTTAGCATAATACCTTCAAGGTCCTTCCACATTGTCACAAATGGCAAAATTTCCATCCTTTTATGACTGAGTGGTATTCCATCATATATATATATATATATAACACAGCTGCTTTATCCATTCATTCATATATGGACATGTAAATTATTTAGGTTGTTTCCATATCTTGACTCTTGGTAAATAATGCTCCAGTGAACATAGGGTGCATATAGCTTTTTGAATTAGAGCTTTCATGGTCTTTGAATAAATACTCGGAGGTGGAGTTGCTGGGTAATATGTTAATTCTATTTCTTGTGTTTTGAGGAATCTCCATACTGTTCTCTATAATGGCTGCATCAGTTCACATCCCCACCAGCAGTGCATGAGGATCCCCTTTTCTTCGCATCTTTGCTAATGCTAGTTATTTCTTGTCTTACTGTTGATAGCACTTCTAATAGATGTGAAGTGATACCTCATTGTGGGTTTGATTTGCATTTCCCTGATGATTAGTGTTGGGCATCTTTTCATGTCTTGTTTGGAAACGTGTCTATTCAGACTCTCTGCCCATTTTTTAAGTCATATTTTTAGTTTTTTGTTATTGAGTTACGAGTTTTAGTTATTTGTTACTGAGTTCCTTATATAGTTTGGATTAACCCCTTATTAGGTGTATGACTTGCAAGTATCTTCTCCCTTTCAATGGGTTGCCTTTTCATTTTGTTGACAGTTTACATCATTTTGTAACACTTGCCTCTTTTTTGCACTCGGGGTGCAAACCTGGAATCTAGTGTTACTAATCAGACTCATCAGTAGAAAACCAGTTTTTCAAAAGTGAGCAACCTAAGGAAAGATTCTGCACACAGAACCCCAAGAGCTGGAGGCCGGGGCATCCAGCTTTCAGGCAGGGCAGTCCTGGCACAGCAGTGGCCTTGCTGAGGAAGGGATCTTGATAGCATTTTTTTAGTGCTTGACGAGGCTGCAGCAAGGGGGACTGTTTCCTCCGCAGGGCTGCTCTGCATATGATTCTATATTATTCCCAGTGCCTCAGCCCGATTCTCTGTATCTCCTGAAAATTACGTGGGCTGCCTGGGACACTTTCAATAAGTTTCTCTTCAGATCTTTTCGCCCAGAGTCAGCTGCTAGCGCCTAGAAGTAAAACTCGCGGCTCCTTTTCCTTCTTTTGCTGTACAGAAGTTTCCATTCTTAAAAAGCAAAAGGTACCACTTTTCTGTGTGCCCCTTGGATAGAATTAAATTGACAATTACATTTAGATTTAGATTTAGTTAGTCTCTCAGTCAAGTCCAACTCTTTGTGACCACATGGACTGCAGCCCACCAGGCTCCTCTGTCCATGGAATTCTCCAGGCAAGAATACTGGAGTAGGTAGCCATTCCTTTCCTGACACCAGGATCAAACCCAAGTCTCCTGCACTGCAAGCAGATTTTTTATTGTCGAGCCACCAGGGAAGCCAGTGGCTACCCTCTCCACTATTCTTGCCAGGAGAATTCCATGGACAGAGGAGCCTGGCAGGCTACAGTCCATGGGTCACAAAGAGTTGGACATGACTAAGCAACTTTCACTTTCACTTTACTTTTTAGATTTGGGAGTTAGGGAGAGTGGGAGTAATGATTAGTAAGTCAGTTAATTGGGAGAATGAGGTTAAAAGAAAACAAAATTTCCAAACATTATTTAACTTCCTATTTTTCACTGTAAATCATAACTTTCTATTTATTATATTAAGTTCCAAAGGTAGCTACTTGGACATTACAGTATTGTTAATACTGTTCTAAAGTGAAGGTAACAAAACTTCATTTCTTTATGACACATTAATTACTTAGACATTTTACCAATTAAAGATTTCCCTTCCCCAATTTAAGTAAGAGTCTACTATAGTTATTTTAGAAGTTAATTCTTGTTATTGTGTATAATAATGTAACTAACTTTGTTCCCCACAAATTTGTATTTTAGGCCTTTTTCAAAGATCCAAATGTTATTCCCAATTTGAAGTTACTTTCAGAATCTTCTGGAGAGTGGATTACATTAGGTAAACAAAATTTATTTTCATCTCTTCATATTACTATTTTACTATTATAATAGAATTTCACTTCAGGAATTTTCATTATTAAAATACAAATTATGAATAATAACTTGATAACATCAAGGTCAAAATAATTGTCTGTGCTAGGCCTGCCCTACATCTCCCCCCAAGGGTCCACTGCAGATATCCTGGCTTAGCACATAAGAGCAGTTTTTCTCTCTTTACATTTGTTTGGAAAGCATTTATTGTGCACCTTCCATGGACTCTGACAGAAGCAGGGAATGAGAAATAAGAGAAATTAGAATAAGGGAAAAGCTATACTCAAGGAACTCATTGATATGTTTGAAAATATGTGCAGTAATATATCGCTGGTATATCCCATAGCAATGGGAGCAAAAGGAGGCAGTGGTCAGTTCCACCCAAGGGAAGAGGGTCAGGTTAAGAGTCCACTAACGTGAGGGTGCTTGGGTGAAACCTTATTTGGGGCAGCCCATGGAGCCATTCAGCTGCAATCAAAGAGAAGAAGGACTGAGAAGGCAATTCAGAGATCATCAGGGCCACCCCTCAGTTTCAGGGACACACTCCCCTCGGAGGTCTGGCAGGCAGAGCGCTGGACCAGAGAGGATGACTCTTGAGGCTTAAAATCTAATGAAATTTGCCTTGCCAAGTTTTAGACTGGCTTGGGACCATCACGTCTTTCTTCTTCCCTATTTCTCCCTTTTGGACTACAAATGTCTGTCCTATGCCTGTCTGACCATTGTATTTTGGAAGCCTGTAACTTGTCTCATTTCACAGGCTGGTGAGGAATTTTGCCTCAGGACAAATTATACCTGGAGCCTCACCCATATCTGATTTAGATGATATTTAGGTGGCACTTTGGACTTTAAACTTTTTGGTTGATACCAGAATGAATTGAGACTTTTGAGGTTGTTGGGATAAAATAAGTTTGGGGGGGGAGGACAAGGGCAGAAGCCTGTGGACTGAAGTGTGTCCCTTCAAACTTCATATGTTGGGGTCCTCCTAACCCACTGTGACCTCATTACTTTCTTCAAAGACTCCATCTCAAAGTACCATCACTTTGGGGGACAGGGTTTTAACATTATGAGTTTTGGAGGGACATGATTCCGTCCATAGGAAATGCTATTTCTGTGTCTCAGACTAAGTGGTTTGAATTTAAGTACGTTCTCTGACCATCCATACCCTCCTGCCACTCCCCACATCAGACCCAGGGTAGACTTATTAAAGTGGCAAGTTGCCCAGTGTCAGTCCCTCATCCTGTGGCCACCGACTCATCTTCAAAGATTCTCTGGTTTTATACTGCTCTTGTTCTATGGTTTTCCAATATTGCTCAGACCTACTTTATCACTTTCCAGGATCTTCTTTTCACTTTAATCCCCCAGAGAATTTTGCCTCTGAAACAAAAGGAGCTTTTCTTAGCAGCATAGTTTTTGAAATAACTGAGGTAAACACAGTTTTTTACCATCTGAGCCACCAGGGAAGTCTTGTGTCCATTGGGTCACAAAGAGTCGGACACAACTGAGTGACTCACACAGTTCTTGGCTCCAGACAGTCTTCTTGCCTCCACACAGTAGCCCAGCTCAGGATCAGAACGAGAGCAATAGTTCCTAGCCAGGACTCTGGGCAGACAAGAGGGAGAAATTGCAAATAATCACCAATATTACTCTTCTCAAGCTCAAACTGCTTCTCAGATCAGAGATCCAGCAAAGGTATCTTGGGGGAGAGGACACACCACGTCTAAGTCTGCAGTCTTCCCAGAACTTTGAACAAGGAGAGCCCCATCCCTTTATATCTGAGTGCACGTTCATATGCAGGTGCGCAAAAGAGAGAAACTGAGTGATTGACTGAGGCAATAATAAAAATATTCACCTTAATCTTTGTATCTTTCTATCACTTAATAGAACCTCTACTAACGGAAAGTACACTCCTGAAAGACACATTCTGGAAATGTCAGGGAGGGAGTGTAGGTTTGGAAGGGGGAAGAACTAGAGCTGAAAGAAAAAAATAGAATCCCAGATTAGAACAATAGATTTTGAATTTCTCTAATTCCGTACTTGTAATAACTTGAGTAGGACCTGGTTCGAAATTTACCTTGGCTTGGAGAAAACTTTTTTTGTAATAAACAATGTCAGTGAGATTACAGGAGAAAATTTTTTAATGGAGAGAAACATTTTCAAAACACCCTCAATGACTTTAGAAACACACTTGTTACATTGATTAAAATTTTTATATTATGAATTATAAAGCATTAAACATAATACAAATCCAAAATCATATGAAGCAGTTTCTATGTTTTTACAGGTAGTTCTGATATCATTCATTAAAAGTGATCTAAAAACCTCCTACTACCCAATAAATGTATTTCATTTTCAAGTATTGATATTTTCTAATTTACATATCCTTCATCTAGGTCTTAAACGGTGAAATTTTCTTATAAATTTTTAATAATTAATAAAAGCAAACAACCTGCAAAATAAGAATTTAATAAAATCCCTAAACTAATGTGTCTTTTAAATATATCAAAACATATGTCGTTTTTTGTTAATTCTTAGAATCTCTGCATAGTGATATTTGTTTTGGAAATAATTGAGAATACTAAATTAATTTTTATGTCTCTTTATTCAGGAACTGACGTGAAGAAAATTGAAGCTGTAAACGTTCCTTGCACACAGCTGTCCATGTCATTTTTTAATCGGTTATATGATGAAGCTATTGTACGAGACAATGGATATATTGTTAAATGTCTAGATTCCTTTTGTGATCCCTTCCTTATTTCTGATGAGTTACGAAAAGTAAGTACAGAATTTAAAATTTTCACAATAGAATTTCATTTCAGGAAATGCTTAATGTCAAAAACTTCTGCCTGCCTAAAACCCATAAAATACCTCTTATCAATGAATAATGATCAGTAATAATCATTGCACAGTGGTGTCTTCTTGAATGGCACTTTTCTTATCAACTTGTTTATTTGTATATTTCATTAGTTTTCAGTGGAGTTTTACTGACATCTAATGGGTAGAGGCCAGGGATGATGTTAAACATCATACAATGCACAGGACAGTCCCCAAAACAAAGTTATGTGGCCCATAATGTCAGTAAACCCTGAGCTCAAGAAACACTGGCCTATCAAATTGATGACTATTTTTCTTTAAAATTTTCCTTTAACATGTGAAATGAGTATTTAAAAACATCCCTGGAGTGAAATAATCTTTCAATCTCATTGCTGAGATCAAAAAGCTATTTGATTATCCAGGTTAATTTTTGTTTTAATGAGAGGTGTACTAAACTTGACATCAGAAGACATGGATTATTCACCTAATTCCTGATTTATTATTTACAAGAGAATAATAACCTTAGGCAAGTCATTCAGTATCTTGAGCCTCAAGATCTTATCTATACACTATGGAAATTAAAATGCCAATTCTACTTTCTTCCTAAAATTGTTGAGAAGGTGAGGTGAGAAAGCATTTTATGAAATCCTGTTGAAATGAATTATTATTATTTACAAGGTGGTAAAAAAATTAGGGCTATCAAATAGATATAGGTTCACATTCAGGCTCTGCCACTTAATCACGGTCATACTTAACCTCTCTAAGCTTCAGTTTCTTGTATGAAATCAGAATAATGTAAGAATTTTGTTAGATAATGCATTTAAAATGCTTTGTACAATGCCCAGCGCTTAGTAATCTTTCAATAATATTAACTACTACTACTAATTACTACTAATATTATTCTACATTAAGAGAGATGTACAAGTCTGATGTATTACAAATCCAGATACAAATGAACTAGGGAAGCCACTGGTATACCATTCTGGACACAGCACTCTAATCTGAAGGAGACCAGAGGACATCGCATCAGTGTATATATTGATCTTCACTAGAACAGTACCTAAAAGAACTCTCACTCCTATGCCCTCACTTCTATAGAGAGAGCCTCAGCAGTGGACTTTTGGAAAGGATTTGGTTTTCAACAGAATACTCTGCAAAACCACCTGTTGCTGGCTGTCTTTTTTATTGCTGTGAAAAGCACCTCTATTCAGGAAGTATTGGGGCTCCGTGTTTTTTGCTGCTTGCTTCTATGTTTTGCTCTTGTGTTCTTTGCCATTCTGTGGCAACAGAGAAGGCTTTATTTAACTTGGTTGCTTTCTGGCTAAAAAAATATATATATAAATAGCTTCTAGCTTTAGCCTGAACTGGAAAGGGCCCTGCCACTGTGTAACAACGCAGATTCTGTAGGCAAACTCTCAGGTAAGAACTGATCATAGTCTCCTTCCTGACTGGGGCTCCAAAGCTGGACTCATTAACTATTGCATATCTACTCTCGGAGGGCTACCAACTGAACAGATCTGTATGTGGACAAACAGGGAGATCAGACATAAAGCATTATTGTTTTAACATTCACTACAAAATTTTTCTATTACAATCTTTTAATTGCACAGCCTAATCAGTTCAGTATATGAAAGTCCTTGTGTTAGAAATGTGTGAACTGTTCTCTAAGAGCCAGAGCTTTAAGCAGCTGCAAACCTGGGTTCCAGTATCACCTCATTTCCTCATCGAGAGGGAGGAAGAGATGGAGGAGAGATGCGCAAGTGTTCCATGTGGCACAAGAGAACAAACTGGGGACCACTTCCTCTCACCTGTCTCTCTGTACTGTTTTACTCATTGATTCAGGGCTGTGCTGCGTCTTCATTGCTGGGTGGGCTTTTCTCTACTTGCAGCAAGCAGAGGCTTCTCTCTGGCTGCAGCGCAGACCTCTTTTGTGGAACATGGATTCTAGGGGGCGTGGGCTCCAGTCCTTGCAGCAGGCAGACTCTGGCCGTGGCTCCTGGGCTCTAGAGCACAGACTTAATAGTCGTGGCGCACAGGCATCGTTGCTCTGCAGCATGTGGGATCTTCCCAGCACAAGGATCAAACTGCATCTCCTGCGTTGGCAGGCGGATTCTTCACCACTGAGCCATCGGGGAAGCCCTCACCTATCTTTTACTGTATATACTTTGGCTTTCAGCAAGTTGTCATAAGTAAATTATATACAGACAGTACCATAACGTTTATTACTTTTAAATGCCTCTTTATGTAATGACCTGACGGTGATTTTCATTTGAGATTAAGGTAAAT
Source organism: Giraffa tippelskirchi (assembly GCF_054371585.1). Classification (NCBI taxonomy): domain Eukaryota; kingdom Metazoa; phylum Chordata; class Mammalia; order Artiodactyla; family Giraffidae; genus Giraffa; species Giraffa tippelskirchi. The sequence continues at coordinate 84,220,527 of NC_137285.1, read as the reverse complement.
AAAATGGTTAAATTTAATCAATTTTCCTAATAAAAAGTGTACTTCTTACTGCTAGACTGTGATTGTTATATGACTCATGTGTCCCTCCTTTACCTATATGGTAGTATTAAATGTTATACACATTTTTTATAGCTTTTCTCCATCTAGAGTTCCTTATGTGTATTTATTTTCTCTTCCCAATTTATGTCTTGGTTACATTCTTTTGTTTCTTATTATTTTTATCTTAGTGTATCTATATTTTATTGTTAGCTTAGTTTGCATTCTTTTTTCAAGTAAGTGGTGTATAAGCAATTCAATAAAAGGAATATATTTTGTAGTGTACAGTCATCACCTGTTTATGTCCACCACAGTCAACAAATTAAGCAATTGTCTGTAATGCACAATGGTGTAAGAAAATCCTCCACATCAGAGCTAGCCAAACTGTTTTCTGAAAGAGGTAGCAAGGGCTCAAGAGAGCAAGAGCCCATGTAAGTTGGTGATGTGTAAGGTGATATTAGAGGAGAGCAGGAAAAAAAGAGGTGATTATGAGGCTCCAGCTACCAGAATAGTTCAAAATGGAGTAACTGGGGGCATAAGGAAAGTAGTAATCCAAACACTGTGAGAGGGCTTAGAAAATGACCATTTTTGTTTAGTTTCTTGGTGGAAGCAAAGACTATGATGGAGAATATATTTATTTATACCCCCACTGTTTCCAAATGAGATTCCCAGTGACTCAAGACTAAAATTGCAGTAGCACTAAATTACTAAAGATTAAAATAGAACAAAGAAAGCAACAGAAGAGAACGCTTAGGTTTAGATTTATTCCTTTCACTGAGTGTCATTACCTAATGATAAAATGGAGGGAAAGTAAGCACAGGTCTTACAGATCACCTTCTCCATGGCCTAAGGATTGGTTCTTAAAATAGGTCTAAAATCACTTTTAAACATATAAATTGAAACTTTTGAAAGCATAAAAATTAGAACCTCAAATTATGTTACATTAAGATGAATTTTATCATCTGATATAGGTTTTGCTAGTGGAAGACTCAGAAAAATATGAAGTATTCAGCCAAGCAGATAGAGAAGAGTTCCTGTTTTGTCTTTTCAAACACCTTTGCCTTGGTGGAGCCCTTTGTCAATATGAAGATGTAATTAATCCATATCTGGAAACAACAAAGCTTATCTATAAGGATCTAGTGAGGTAATGTTGCTCTATTACAATATGTAAATCTCTGGTTGCTAGAGGAAATTGTTTAACTCTGATGAGATTATGCAGCCTCTATGTGTGGATCTATTAATAACCAAAGTGAATAAAAATAGCACTACTCTGGCTCTCTCCTCAGAGCCTCCTTCTTCACTTCCAAACTAGAACATTCCTTTTCCCTGACCCTGTTTTAGTCCTCAGTTCTCTCTTCTGCCTCTTGGCCTTTCCTCAGCCAGGCCTGTCACCCACTCCATCCCTTACTGGCAACTGCTGTCTTCCAGGTCTCCCTTTTCCCCCCAGGCCTCCTTTTAAATCTCAAGGAGACATGAGATCCCTCAGGATGTTTGAATTTGCTTGACTAATATTAATAAATAATAGTAAAAAAATTACCTTTGTTCTAAGGGCGGGGAAGAATTTTTACCGAGGTGTTTATCTTTTCAAAATTAATCCTAGATTTGTTTTTGGTATTACACTAGGGCTTTTTTTTTTTCCTTTTTGAAGATCACGTAAGGATAAGAACTTTTATTTATTTTAATTCTAGTGAACATTCTATAGTTGGGTTTTTCAGTGATGAAGATATTGGATCATGTTTATAGGCAAACAGGATAGGAAAAAGTAAAAGCAAAGGTTCCCAGAGTTTGGTTACAAAATTTTACTTTAATAGGCAAACAGTAGAATTAGCTTCCCATCAGACTCTTGATGTTACTTGACTTATCCTCAACATCTTGATTCTCATATCCATTACATGTGTCATACAGCTGCACAACAAACTGCATGGTTCAGTTACTCTACTGAGTTTATTTCTGATACAGTTTTAAAGACAAAAATATTTCTATAATCTGTTTCTGATTTTTATGAAAGTTATTGTGTCAATTCATAAAGATTATTAGAATAGAAATTACAGACACAATTTCAGAAGCAGCATGCACACACCTACGTCAAACATATTCTTATCATTTGCAGCCCATGAAAACTTACAAGACGGCTTCTAGCACTCCCACTAGATAGTCCTCAGTGTACCGCAAACACACACACACCATGGCCCCCACCGCGTCTTGCGCCTCCCCAGCCACGTGAGCCTGTGGAATTCCTCACTACTGTGTGCTGTGGAGGAAGAGATGCTGTCAGAGACGCTTGACACAACTTCAGAGCCTAAACATCGAAGAAACGGCAGTGTTTTCCCCACATTCTCTCCCCTGAATTCTTGTGATTCTCTTCTGTGTTTTGAGGGTGCTAAGAAATGTATGACTCAGAGCAATGGCCACTCAAAATGAGTAGCCAAAATTCATGACATCTTATACAAGGCATAGGAACTGCATCCATGGAATCACTTAATTAGGCCACCAGCAAGTGTTAATAGCAGGCATGGAACTCCGGCAGGTACTGAGGAGTACAGGAGGGGTCATCACATAGTCTCTGACCTTAAGGAAATTACAAGTTAACATAGGAAATAATAAAAAGTAATTGCTTAAAATAGTTTATAAGTATTTTTTATATAATCCAATGTTCAGTTATGTATAGGTGAATGTTTATAGCTCGTTTTTTTTTAATTAGTTTATTTATCTATTTTTTAACTTTACAATATTGTATTGGTTTTGCCATACATTGACATGAATCCACCATGGGTGTACATGTTTTCCTCTTCCAGAACCCTCCCTCCCACCTCCCTCCCCATCCCATCCCTCCGGGTCATCCCGGTGCACCAGCCCCGAGCACCCTGAATCATGCATCGAACATGTTTATAGCTCTTTGAAGACATTGTCAGTATGGGTGCAAGTAGTCAAGAATTCCTTGATGGAATGGAGTCCACAAGGGCCAGCAAAGAGGAGGGCAGTCTGTTCCCAATTCAGGGGCAAGGCACCCCAAGTCTGTTGTTCTAGGGAGACTGAGAAGAAGACTAGCCAGGTACAGCATTACTTTTCTTTCAGAACTATTAAATATTTCTCTCGATAATCCAAGTTTAAGCATGCTTATGAATTTCTTTGGTGAATGAGGAAAAGATATAAAATTGTCTTCCCAAAGCAACTTCAGTAGAAAATTATGATTAGCATAAGCATCTTGGTTAAGATAAAGATACAGGGTGGTCTAACATAGCCATTATCAAGGGGTGTAGAAGTAGAGAAAGGCTCTGCCACTGCCGACAGGTGGGTACCGTCAGTGATGCCTCAGAATTCTGAGCCACATGTCCAGTCGTGTCATTTGTACAAGCTAACTTAACCAAGAAGAATATTTTTTTCTGTTCCTTTACTTGAAATCTGGGTGTTTTTACCTGCTTTAGAAAAATACCTGCTCTCTTTCTAATCATACATGTAGTGGCTACCTTACAGTATCTAACCTGCAGTTGCAGGTAAATATTGTTACTATTTAATTCTAGCAAAGAAGTTGATCTCTTATATTTGTATCAGTAGATATTGAGGGCACATTACAGAGCCTGATTTTAGGGGTCTCTAGCACAAACAAAAGGGTAAAAACATTCTTAAGGTATTTTCTCCCTTATCCATAATTTTTAATATAAGTCCTATAGTAGACATCTTTTAAATGTTTTGGAAAATGCCTTATTTTCAAGGATTATGGTTTCTTTAAATCACATAGGCAATACTTTAGAATCATTTTATCAGAGTAAATGATCAATTGTTTCATTACATTTCAAAAATGTCTGAGAAATAATTCTATACTTATTACAGTGCCTCTGTCTTTGCTATTTTAGACACTAAACACACACTCTTGTCAGATTTTTTGGAGAGGTTCCCCAAACTACATATCTCCCCCAAATTTATTATTTGAACTGGTTTAGGCTTAGATTATAGCCTTCAGATGCTTATTGAGCAGTAGGATTATTGTTTCTTAAATGAGCAGAGTTAGCTAGAATGGTCTGTACACCATGACATTTCGAGTCAAAATGGGACTGATCCTTAGAAATTAGCACAAATTACATAAATCAATCATCATATTATTTTATTTCTAAACCATTAATATAATCATACTTTTAACATCCAATTTTTTTTTTTTGGCTGTGCTGTGGGGGTTGCAGGAGCTTAGTTCCCCAGCCAAGGATCGAACAAGGAGCCCCAGCAGTGAAAGCACCAAGATTTACCCACTGGATCATGAGGGAATTCCCTAATCATATTTTTTAAAAGAACTGTGTGGAAATTATGTTCCAGCATCCTTAAAAACCATGGTACCTGGAGAGTGACGTAGCACAAATGAATATCACTTTACATTTCCTTTTCTTTTTTTCTTATGAGATGTAGGACAGATAATACTATACTTTGTTTGACCTATAAAAAATTAGACAAATTGTCTTAGAGATATTTTAAAGTAACAGTAATACAGGATCAGAGGTAATGAAGTGGAATAATATTTATTTCTATTAGGAACCAACTTCTAATAGTGTACCAATGTAATTTCTTTTTAAAAGTAAGACACCTATGGTATGTGTTTCTAGGTAAGTGATTATTATATGTAGTATCAAATACTAAATTTTCCTCCAAGTTCATCTGATAAGCACAAACATTTACAAGGGTTCTTTTTTTTTAGACTTTTCTAAACTAAGGGGTAATTTGCATATAGTAATCTCAACAAATCATAGTACACATAAGCTCAGTGAATTTTTATATATGTTTATACCCAAATAACTATCTCCAGATCAAGATTTAAAATTAGATATAACTATAGATACGTTTTTAATCTGGGTGGTCATATAGGTATATATAAATGTTTTATATGTAGTGGTTATAGTCTTCCCTACAGATAAGCATGAAGTTTTAAATGTAGTCTCCAACTTTCAAGCAGTGTATTTTAGGCATTAGAAATGAAAAAAGATGACCTCAATTCATGTTACAGAAATAGATAGAAATCAATATAATTGCATGATTCCTGGGTTTAAATCTTAGTGAAATGTTTTCAAGATGAAAACTCCCTGAGAATCTTGAGCCCTGAGCCCTGAAATGGCCCGTGTGTGGCTACCTCCAAGGTGCCCAAGCCCAAACACACATGTACATGCGTACCCGCCCCCAGAGTCTCCCTTCTTCCTGCTCATCTCTTTCCCCCTTTTTTACATACACAGTGAAGGGAAAACAATAATCTCACCTGGCAAAGTGAGGAGGGCTTCCATCCTTTAAATTTAAACTACACACATAACATATGAACAATACCTTTGATGCATATGAATTTACAGCATAAATATAGGATAAACAAGTGAAATGTAGAGAAAGAAAACTAGACTCTGTATCACCTACATTCTATATCCAGAAATGCCACTTTTAATTGGAATGTCTTAAATATATCATTTAACTTCTCTTGTTCTATTGTCTATAAAATTGGCAAAATGAGCCTACCTCACTGAGTTGTGTGATCTTTATGTGAAGTATAAAAAGGTATTTTGCAGATTGTAAAGCATTATAAATTTAGTGTGTATATATTTATATATAAATCAAGTCACTTATTTCCTCAATCCTCAGTTTGCTTCCGCACTATATATTCCTAAAGATTATCTTTTGTGGGGAGAATAAGTGAAAGACCTAGGAGAGAAAGTGATTTTAATTTATTAATACATGATTTAACAAATAGTTTTCATAGATATTAATACACCTAATTCTCATATAATCCTAAAAGGAGCCATATCATGAGTTCACATATGAGAAAACTGATTTTCAGGAAGGTTAATCTTGCTTAAAGTAGAAGAACAAACCAGTGGCGAACTGGCACTTACATTCAGGCTGTTTAAGCCTTTAGTATGCTTTTATCTACCCCTTCCAGCTGTTTACCCTTAAGTCTGACTTAACCTATTCTTGTGTGTCAGTAATTGTCTCTGGCCTGAGAGGACTTTTATCATGAGTCTCAAACTGACCTCAAACCCTCTAACTGAAAAATTCCATTTTCTGCAATTTCAATTCCGTCAACCTTGCTGAAACCACAGATGCCATCCTTTTCAAACTACTCAATTAGATATTTTATATTTCCATGTTATATGTGAATGAGGACACCCAAGTACTAAAAGGGATCAGTATCTTAAATATATTATGCTAGTGTTTGCTGAATTTTAAAATGTTTCCTTTTCCCCCCTATTTTAGTGTTCAGAAGAATCCTCAAACCAAGAAAATACAAATTACCTCTTCTGTTTTTAAAGTTACAGCATATGTAAGTGTTGAGGGGGAAGTTTGCAGCCAATCAATTTAATTACTTGTTATTAAAAGGATTGTTGTAACTGGAGTTAGCAACTAGGAGAGGCATGGTTAATAGAACATATATGTGTATACACTTCTTTGGTGGCTCAGGCAGTAAAGAATAAGCCTGCAGTGCAGGAGACCTGGGTTTAGTCCCTGGATTGGGAAGATCTCCTAGAAAAGGGAATGGCTACCTACTCCAGTATTCTTGCCAGGAGAATTCCATGAGCAGAGGAGCTTGGCGGGCTACAGTCCATGGGGTCTCCCAAAGAGCTGGACGTGACTGAATGACTTAACACTTTTATTTTTTTACTTCATACATGTATGCACAGAACACAGTTAACATAAACTTAATAGTTTTCTCTTAAAATTAAAAGTTGATGAGCTATGCTTTATTTGGAGAACGGCATGAACTTTTTCCCCCAGCTTTTCTGTTATCCATGCCTAATAATAGTCATTTCTTATTTTAGAGCTAAATCTGTAGCTCAGATGAGGTAGAACACAGTTCCTTAAACTTGTCAAACCATAATTTATAGGACAAATAAGTAAGAATGACATAAATATTTTTACATCACAGAATCTGATACTTGAATTTTAGCATTGCACAAAATGTTCTTACACATATGAAGCAGTTTCTAACTATTCAATCACTGAATAATTATTTTTAAAATTCCTACTGTGTATCAGCTACTGTGCTGGGCTAGGGTCCAGGGATAAACAAAAGAAACATAGTCCCAGCCCAAATAGTATGTATAGACTATGTTCTAACAAAAGCAAAGATAGAAGAAAAATGCAAAACTATTTTTTCTATATTAGCACTTTTTTAAAAGATAGAATTTCCTCTGGATTATAAATTCCTTAAGGTCCAGAAGTATGCATATGTGTATCATATATATGTGTTGTCGGCATAGTAGACTATGCTGTCCAACTTATTGTCAAAGATTTATTATATGTTTCATGATATTTTAATAGAAAATACATAATAGCTAAATGTGTTGATTATTATTTAAACGTAGCTGTGTATTAAATCAGTTTATCTTTTTCAGGATTCTGTTGGTGTGTGCTACCCTTCAACAAAGAGTCATGAGCAGACGTTTTCTTACTTTATTGTGGACCCTATCAGGCGTCATGTTCATGTCTTATACCACTGTTATGGCATGGGGGAAATGTCTTAATATTTTTTCAGATTACCTATACTTACTGTTTTTTCGTTACCAATTTTTTATTTTTAACACTAATTTACAGATAAATATTTACTCTGCAAGTTAATTCAAGTAAAATGTAAAGAACCTGCGTAGAGCAGAAGAAAACAAATACCAAGATGCCTTTCTTTAAATTTTTGTGGAATACCAACACAGGAACCAAATTTTATCCCTGACTTAATCTACACCAATACAGTTATGGAATTTTTACAGAAAGTCACAAAGAACTAAAAATCTTGTTCATATTTGTTACATTAAGTTTCAAGTGAGTCCTCAATATTACATGTATTTTATTTTAGAAGCCAATTAATTCTGGATTGAAATTGTGAGAGAAAACTAAACATGTCTAACCATGAATCATTAATGTGAATCATTAGCTTTTAAAATTTAAGTTTCATTTAATTATGTTTCTTCATTGCATGAAGATTTACGTTTCTGGAACTGTGAAAAGCATAACAATTCCTTTGTTTCATTTGTTCCACTTAAAATTCTCAATAAAAAAATAACGTTCTGAGCATAATTGAAAACTTTTACTATGTAATAAAATTGGAGCTGCCCCACCACTAATTCAAGAGCTGTATAAACAAAGAGAGTGGCCCTCATGGTATTATTAAGTTGGCAGATGAGTAAAGTACAGGGTGTCTTAGTACTGTCCCCTCATTGAAAGTGAAGGTTGCTCAGTCATGCCTGACTCTTTGCGACCCCATGAACTATATAAAGTCCATGGAATTCTCCAGGCCAGAATACAGGAGTGCGTGGCCTTCTCCTTCTCCAGGGGATCTTCCCAACCCAGAGACTGAACCCAGGTCTCCTGCGTTGCAGGCAGATTCTTTACCAGCTGAGCCACCAGGGAAGCCCAAGAACAATGGAGTGGGTAGCATATCCCTTCCCCAGCAGATCTTCCCGACCCAGGAATCACACCAGGGTGTTCTGCATTGCAGGCGGATTCTGTACCAACTGAGCTATTAGGGAAGCCCCTCACTACCCTCATACAATGAATATATAACTTTGATCTTTTTAATGATTGACATGTACCCCAAAGATGATGATGGAGAGCCTGCAAGAAATGCTGAAACCCTGAGCAAGAGGCATTTGGAATATGTATTTCTGAGTTGCAGGAATCAGGATAATAGTCTTGAATTTGAACCTGTGGTTGTACCTGAAAGGCAGCTGGCAATTTAGGTATGTAGTTCAGGAAAGAGAGTGTTTTACTTCTCATACTTAGCACAATGCCTGGGTATCTTAAATGGTTATTGAAAGAGTATTTTTCAGATATGGTCATAATATCCATAGATTTTTTTTTTTAAATCATAAAAAACATAAAATCAAGAACTAGAATGTCCATTGGCCACTGACTTTGCTGCCTACCATACAGACCCCTACAACCCAGAGACCCTCTCTTAATAATTCTGAGTACCAGTTCTGTGCAAGGCACTGTGCTGTTTACTTTGGGGACACATACACGTCCTGTAAACCTAGTAGAGAACATAATCTGTAAGAGTGTGTCTGTGCACAGTGATTGTACATGAATTCAGAGATGGAAGTGATCCCTGTGAACTAGACCTAGGAAGGGTCTCCTCTGGCTTCCATGGAAGAACTAGTGGGGTGTCAGCAACTAGGAGAAACAGTCCAGTGAGTGGAGAAGCACAATGTGGCGGGGTGCTCTGAGCCCGGCCCTGGGGTGGACGTTCAGAGGCAGAAGATAGGAATACACTTTTGAGAAGAGATCACGCAAATTCTCCGTATTGAGAGGTGTAATAGCCCAGTAATAAAGAACTTAGGCTGGCAGTCAGATTGCCTGGATTCTCAGTTCTGCCATTACCTGCTGTGTCACTTTGAGCTAGTTACAGTCTTTCTGTGCCTTAGTTGCCTTATCTGTGAAACGGGGACAGTAGTAGGACTCCTCCTTCGGTTATTGTGGAAATTATATAAATTAATATATATCAGGCTTAGAATGGTGCCAAGAACATAGTTTAAGTGTTCATGCATTTTGACTGTTTTCATTCTCCTTGGAGGAAATAAAAAAAAAATAAACTAGGAGTTAAGCTGTCTGCATAATGTAAAATACTATCTTCCTTGAGGTCAGAATTGCTTTTCTACAGATTATACCGTTACTAATTTGATTAGACATCTGTGAGAGAGGGAACGCTGGTCTCCGCCCCCCACCCTGGGCCTCTAAAGAATGTAGCGGACTTAAAATTGTACTCCAGGGATTTCTTTGGCAGCATTTTGCATACTTAGAATTATTTTCCCAATTATTTGTGATAATGTATTTAATACCTGTCTTGAAAACAGGAACTGTGTCTATTTGGTTCATCCCCAATGTGTAGCACACTGCCTGGCACTTAATTGACACTCAATATCTGTTTCCTGATTGAGTCCTCATGCTGGAGAGAAGCCGGCCCTTGAAGTGTGACTGCAGGTGTGGGGAGAGAGGGCGGAAGGGTGGACGAGTAAGGTCCAGGAGTATCAATAATGCAGTATTTCCTCTCGCTGTTCCTAAGCCTTTTGTAAAATTTTGCAAACGACTATAATCTGGATTTAGCTGTTCTGTGTGGGATTAGATATGCAGCCTGGGAACATGCCTGGGACAAAATTGTCCCCGGAGAACAGTAACAGCCTGTGAAAGCCAGCTTTGAAAGAGTCAACTGTGGTTAGCTGAGGGTGGAGGATTTTTCTGGGGTGAAAAAAACCAACCATGGTGACAAGCAACAACAGAATGGTTTTCCAGAATTTGAGAGCGTTCTTCAGAAATTCTGAAAGTAACTTAAAGAGAGAAGGCTCACAGAATTACAATTTGGAAGTTCAAAAAAGGGCCTTAGGCTGAATAACAGAGAACTTGGGACTCTTAAGACCCATAAGTAAGCAAATAAATACAGAGACATAGAAACACAAGGTGACTTGAGGAAGACGTAAGTACACCTGGACTAATTGGAACTGAGGAGTTCTGTCTAGGAGTTCTGGGTAATAACACAGGGAAGACAAGTGAATAGGATCCTGGTCATTGAGGGCCATGGGTACAAAGCTAAGAAATTTAAATCTTTTAAGCAGGTGATGTATAGAAGTCATGAAAGAACTTTGAGCGGGGTAGTAGCATTATGAAAGTGGTTCTCTAGAAAGATTAGTCCGTCGGTTATAAATTGGCATGAAGAAAGTTCAAGGTCCAAAGGTTAAATAGAAGATTATAATAATTGTTGAAACACAAAATTGAGTGATCTGAGTTAATAACAATAGAAACCTTTCTGGGCATCATGAAGTGCATGACAATAGAGTGCTCATTAGGAAGAAATTAACCATGGCCCCCAAAACTTAGCTACTGGGTGAATGATGAAGTGTTGGGTATTTGAAGTACTAAGAACTGGGAAGTGGGAACCGTGTCAGGAAGCTATGGTCGAAGAGGGGAAATTGCTCATTCTGCCTGGACCAGCCCATGCTCAACCAACTTTGGTCCTTACAACTTTAAAACCTAGGTCCGAAGTTTCTTAAATCTACTGAAGGCTTCTCAGTCATCCAGTTAATCAGCAAATGTTTGCTAAGAACTAATATCCTTCATTCTTCCACAAATATTTATTGATTACTTACTATGTGCTGGGTGGGCCCTTTCTAGGTATACAGATACAGTGATAAACAAAAAAGACAAAAATGTCTATATTGGGGAGTTTACATTCTAGAACCCATAACATTTGTGAGGAGCAATGAGAGAAATACCCAGTTACTCTCAAGAAACTTTTAAGTTTTTTGGGAGAAATGACACACTCATAATGTTTATATTTTTCAATCTGTATGAAATGGTAATTATTATTTTAATTGTTCTGACTTTTTTATGAGGTGGAACATTGTGTTTTGTATATTTCCTTGATAATATATATTCATTCTGGTGGGCAACTCCACGGTTGGGCAACTGCACTCTACTTCCCTAGTTTAAAAAAAGAAGAATAGATGAAAGCAAAAGAACAAAGAAAAGAATAAAAGACAGAGAAGTATGTGTCTCTTACAGTGAAAGCTGCATTAATTAGCACTCAAAAGGTGCATTTAGAGCCACATTTAGCAGTGTCCAACTTGCAAACTTTAGTAGCTGGTATACCTGATATCCTCTAATGTAAGTCTTCAACTCAGGAGACCTGGCACACATGTTGAACTGGATTGGGATAGGCAGGCCGAACTGGATTTCAGTAAGGTTGAAACTTGTGTGCTTAGTCACTCAGTCATGTTTGACTCTTCGTGACCCCACGTATTGTAGCCCGCCAGGCTCCTCTGTCCATGGGATTCTCCAGGCAAGAATACTGGAGTGGGTTGCCATGCCCTCCTCCAGGGGATCTTCCCAATTCAGGGACCAAACCCAGGTCTCCTGCCTTTCAGGCAGATTCTTTACCATCTGAGCCACCAGGGAAGACCAAGGTTGAAACTTATCATTCCTGTTTATAAAAACTAAGTCACTGGGCTTTAACAAATAGAAACTGTAAATTATTTTTCTTATCTTGTTACTAGAAATGTGTGTGAGAGAAGTAGTAAAATAGAAACCACCTATGACAATATAAATTAATTGTCATTCAACCAAATTTTTCATCAGGTGTTACCTTTTATCCTCTTAACATGTTGTAAAATATAAAATGTTTATTTTGCTTAAAACTACTTACTTTCTCCATATAAAGTAACTGCTTACTTCCTACATATAAAATATAAAACTTATCACTAAAGTTCTGAGGGAGCCTAGAGAGATCAGAGTCAAGGATGATTCATAATGAAAGGACTCCTTGAGAAGGGAATTGAGGCACATTTTAAAAGAAAGGACAGTTGTGGATTAACTTGGGGCGGCGGGGGGCGGGGGGGGGAGATTCTAGGCAGAGAAAATATTTCAGGCTATGGTATAGAAGTAGAACATGTAAGATTATGTACTTCCTTGAATGTAGCAGTTGGACCATAAAGAAAGCTGAGCGCCAAAGAATCGATGTTTTTGAACTGTGGTGTTGGAGAATACTCTTGAGAGTCCCTTGGACTGCAAAGAGATCCAACCAGTCCATCCTGAAGGAAAGCAGTTCTGAATATTCACTGGAAGGACTGATGATGAAGCTGAAGCTCCAATACTTTGGCCACCTGATATGAAGCACTGACTCATTTGAAAAGACCCTGATGCTCGGAAAGATTGAAGGCAGGAGGAGAAGGGGACGACAGAGGATGAGATGGTTGGATGGCATCACCAACTTGATGGACATGAGTTTGAGCAAGCTCTGGGAGTTGGTGATGGACAGGGAAACCTGGCGTGCTGCAGTCCATGGGGTCACAAAGTCAGATACGACTGAGCAACTGAACTGAACTGGACTGCAAGGAGATCAAATCCATCAAACCTAAAGGAAATCAACCCTGAATATTCACTGGAAGACCAATGCTGAAGCTGAAGCTCCAATACTTTGGCCACCTGATGCAAAGAGCTGACTCACTAGAAAAGACCCTGATGCTGGGAAAGATTGAAGGCAAAAGGAGAAGAGGGTGACAGAGGATGAGGTGGTTAGATAGCAACACTGACTCAATAAACCTGAATTTGAGCAAACTCCAAGAGACAGTGGAGGAGGACAGGGTAGCTTGGCATGCTGCAGTCCATGGGGTTGCAAAGAGTGGCACACAGCTTAGTGACTGAACAACAGAAAGTAAGATGAGGTCACGTTGATGGGCCCTCATCCTATGAGTAGCATCCTTATAAGAAGAGGGGATTAGGATGCAGACACCACGGGAAGACTCTGTGAGGACTCTGGAAGAGGACGGCCATCTGTAAGCCAAGGAGAGAAAGCTGAGAAGAAACCAACCCTGATCACACCTGATGTTGGACTTGTAGGCTCCAGAACTGTGGGAAAGTGAATTTCTGTTTAAAGCATACAGTCTGGGATACTTTGTTATGGCATTCCTAGCAAACTAATACATGGAGGGAAGGGGATCTATGGGAGATGTTTTTCTGGACCCAGAACCAAACCAACATCACTTTCTGATGGACTGAACTGGGGGTTGGGGAGTGGGAACTGGGAAAGTCGAGGCTGACTCTCAAGTTCCTGGTTTTCCAACTTTTACAAAAGGTCTATTTAAAATATTTAACAAGAAGCAGTCTTGTGAAATAAAAGGGCAACAGTTAATTGAAGCCCTTGAAATCTGGAGAGAAAAATGGAAATAAATGGGATAATGTGTGGAGAAGCTTTTATTTTGCAAATGCAAATGTAAGTCATATTTGTCATATTTGTTAGTTTATGTACACACTAGAAATCTACTACAGTTTTGAATAGAAGATCAAGGGTGAAAATGGTCCTGAGGGAAATGGATTTTGAACTATAGAAAATTGACTGAATCAGGAAAGGCCAGATGGGGCCTAGGAGACCAGCCAGGAGTGGGCTGCCAGAATTGAGGTGTGAACTGAGAAGTGTCTGATATGTCTGGGGACATCAAAGGGACTGAAGACACTTCAGTAAACATTTGGTGCATTCAGTGAATACACATTTGCATACATGTAGAGCGGACCCTTGCACAACACGGGTTTCAACAGCTCACATCCAGCTCTCATTCACTAAATACACACCACAGTACCATACAATCTGAGTGGGTTGAATCCTCAGATGTAAAATCCAGGGACAAGTGTAATTTTATCTGCGGATTTTTGGACTGTGGGGAGGGCTGGAGCCCCAACCCACAGATTGTACAAGAGTAAGTGTAGATGTTAAATAGCTGGAGGCCAGAAGGGGGATGTAACTAAACCTCCTGCCATTGTTTTGAATAGGCAGCAAGCCAACCTAACATAATTTTCTTCAGACCTTTTTGGGGTGAGGATCCATGCCTCCCACACTGCTTTTTATAAAACTTAATAAATGTTATAGATTAGTAATCTATTCTATTTTACCTTTTTAAAAGGTGGTATGATTATTTTAAAATAAATATGGTGAGATATCTCTGGACCAGGAACTGGAAGCTCTGGTTCTGTCACACAAAAGCTGTATGGCTTTGGTGCAAGTCATTTACCCAGTGCTATCCAATAGAACTTTCTAGGATTAGGGGAATGTTCTATATCTCTTCTATCTAATATTAGAGCTGCTAACCACATGCATAGCTACTGAGCACTTAAAACGTGGCTAGTGTGACTAAGAATCCACTCCAGTACTCTTGCCTGGAGAATCCTGTGGACAGAGGAGCCTGGTGGGCTGCTGTCCATGGGGTCGCACAGAGTCAGACACGACTGAAGCAACTTAGCATGCATGCATGCATTGGAGAAGGCAATGGCAACCCACTCCAGTGTTCTTGCCTGGAGAATCCCAGGGACAGAGCCGCCTGGTGGGCTGCCGTCTATGGGGTCGCACAGAGTCGGACACGACTGAAGCGACTTAGCAGCAGCAGCAGCAGCAGCAGTGTGACTAAGGGAACTGAATTTTCTATTTAATATGTGATTAGTGGCTACCATATTGGACAGTGCAGAGTAACTTCTCAAGATCTTAAGTTCTTGTGCAAAAGGTGGGAGCTGAGCTAAGGGATCACTTTTGCCTTTTGGTTCTAAACTGCTTTCATTCTAATTCAGCATAAAAAATTCATGTTCACATTGTAAGAGTTCGAGTTTTGACTTCCTAAAACTGTATTTCCAAATAATAAATTATATACTTTTACATATAGAAAGTATGTAAATAGTGACCTCACCAATTTAAATCAAATGTGTATAAGTGATGTTTTGGACACTGTATAGCATAGATTGTGACTTAATAGCTGGAGAAAATAAGGGGTCCTTGGAGAAGAGTCAGAGGACTGCAAGAGGAGAATTAGAGCTGAGAAACAAGACAGTGAGTAAAGGTTAAGGAACTGGGGTCGTTTAGGGAAAAAAGGCTGATGGGAGACAGTATATTCGAGTATTTATGAAGGGTTATTAGAGATGGTATCCAGATATTCTCCATTAGATTGTTGTTGTTGTTCAGCTGATAAGTCATGTCCAACTCTGCAACCCCATGAATTGCAGCACACCAGGCTTCCCTATCCTTCACTATCTCCTAGAGTTTGCTCAAACTCAAATTAAGTTAAAGAGGAAATAAGTTATATTGACACACTTTCAGAGTTTGGTATATTAAATCCTCAAAAGAAATTCAGATTTTAATTTAACTGTTTTAAACCATTTTTGTGCCACATGTCATGCTGAAGATATGCAATTTCAAAATAATAATCACAGGACATTAACACTACAGACAAATTGGAATCACTGCTTAATAGATCTTTTTTTAATTGACTTTTTAATTGGAGGAAAATTGCTTTACAATGTTGTGTTGGTTTCTAGGTCTTTTAAAATAGGATTAATTGTCAACCTTTAGGTAATATTCAAGACATCACTCTTTGAGATCCTTTACAACATGAATATGTTACCAAATATGTATTTTTTCAATTATCAAATACATATTATATACTAGATGTAGATATTTCTAGAATAAATGATGATATGAAAGGGATACTTATCTATAGAACAGTGAAGCATAATGTTTACAAAGCATGATGTTTTA
Organism: Giraffa tippelskirchi; assembly: GCF_054371585.1. NCBI lineage: Eukaryota > Metazoa > Chordata > Mammalia > Artiodactyla > Giraffidae > Giraffa > Giraffa tippelskirchi. The sequence continues at coordinate 84,204,470 of NC_137285.1, read as the reverse complement.
TATGTATAGATAAAGTCCAGATTGCTGTGTCTACCTCCAGGTTTCTGATCCAGTAGGTCTGGGTTATAGTCTGAACATTTACATTTCTAACAAGTTTTTAGCAAAGCTAATGCTGCTGGTTTGGGGACCACACCTTGAGAACAATTGATAGAGAATATAACGTGCCTGCATGCTAAATTGCTTCAGTCATGTCCTACTCTTTGCGACCCTGTGGACTGTAGCCCACCAGGCTCCTCTATCGATGAGATTCTCTAGGCAAGAATACTGGAGTGGGTTACCATGCCCTTCTCCAAGAGAATATAATAAATTTAATATTTTTAGAAGACACCTTTCCATTTTTAGTATAATTTAGAAAAGCACAGTAAATGCTGAGACTAGTAACCTTTCCTGTCAAGCCTGGATATGGAAAGCACAGGCCTGAATTTGACAGCCTATATTGTGTATAGCACTACAGAGGCTCTTTGGGGGCTTGATTACATGTTCCACTTGAGTTCTACCCTAAGTCTGAAGGGCTTCATACGCCAAAGTTCTTCACATCCCTCTCTCAGAATAAACTTGAATTTCTCCCATATGGATAACTAGATAGAGTTAAGGATAGAGATATCCATAACTATCTAGTTATGGATAACTAGATAGAGTTTTAAGTAGCTAGATTTTAGAAGAAAAAGACATCTGATTTTAAATGATTGATTTTTTTACTGTGGTATGTATGACATTACATTGAAAAAAGAAGTTTATTAGCCAAAATGCATTAGAATGCTAAAACTAGATATTTTATATGTATATGTTTGAAAGTGATCCTTCTGTAATAGGCCTGACATGTCCTCCAACACAGAAGAACCAGATTGAGAAATTTACTCATGCCCCCACCCTTTTCTGGAAGGTTGTTATACCTTGGGGTATTGTTTATTAGTTTAGGCAACCAGCTCATCCAGGTAGCAACCTAAGTAGTGGTGGTTTATGGTGGTTTAGTCACTAAGTTGTGTCTGATTCTGTGTGACCCCATAGACTGTAGCCTGCCAGGCAATCTGTATATGGGATTCTCCAGGCAAGAATACTGGAGTGGGTTGCCATTTCCTTCACCAGGGGATCTTCCTGACCCAGGGATTAAACCCAGGTCTCCCGCATTGCAGGCAGATTCTTTACCTGAGTGGAGTTACTTATAAATACTTTTTCTGCTCTCAGGGAAAGTGTCCACTTTGGTGTCAGAAAAGCCCACTGAAGTCAGTGAAAAGTTGACATGATACATTTTTACAGAGAAGTACTGCTTACATACTGTAGCCTATGTCTTTTCTAATCCAGCTCCCTACCCCAATTCATAATGTGTAACTGAACAGGCGTGAACATGGTTTGGGTTTTTAAAATGATTATTTACATATAGAAGTCCATCTTTAAATCACTTTAAACAATTCACAGTTGTTTCTTGCTATTGGAGAAGAATCTCCTTCAAACCAGAGACTGTTCTATAATTATTGATTAGTGTCTAATATGAAACGTGCATAACAATCAATAAAGGCTGTGGTGATAAACATTTTATATTTCAGTATTTAGAACATGAATAAGAATAAAAGAACAATTTCAGGACTATTTTAATTCACAAGTGCACACAAAATATCTTCTAAATTATTAAACTGGAGAACTCTGAAATAATGTCTTTGAGTTAGATAATGAGGTACTCCTGAGAAACTTGTATGCACATCCAGAAGCAACAATTAGAGCCAGCATTGCAACCACATGTGAAAGAATGAAACTAGAACACTTTCTAACACCACACACAAAAATAAACTCAAAATGGATTAAAGATCTAAATGTAAGACCAGAAACTATAAAACTCTTAGAGGAAAACATAGGCGGAACACTCTCTGACATAAATCACAGCAATATCCTCTATGATCCACCTCCCAGAGTAATGGAAATAAAAACAAAAAAAAACAAATGGGACCTAATTAAACTTAAAATCTTTTGCACAATGAATGAAATTATAAAGAAGGTGAAAAGACAGGCTTCAATAATAGCAAATGAAACAACTGATGAAGAATTAATCTCCAAAATATGCAAGCAGTTCATGCAGGTCAATAGCAGAAAACGAACAACACAATCAAAAAGTGGGCAAAAGAACTAAACGAACTTTTCTCCAAAGAAGACATACAGATGGCTGATAAACACATGAAAAGATGCTCAACATCACTCATTATTCGAGAAATGCAAATAAAAACCACAATAAGGTATGATCGCATGCCGATCAGAATGACTGTCATCCAAAAGTCTACAAACAATAAATGCTGGAGAGGGTGTGGAGAAAAGGGAACTCTCTTACACTGTTGGTGGGAATGCAAACTGGTACAGCCACTATGGAGAACAGTGTGGAGATTCCTCAAAAAACTGGAAACAGAACTGCCATATGACCTAGCAATCCCACTGCTGGGCATACACACCGAGGAAATCAGAATTGAAAGAGACACGTGTGTTCATCGCAGCACTGTTTACGATAGCCAGGACATGGAAGCAACCTAGATGTCCATCGGTAGACGAATGGATAAGGAAGCTGTGGAACATACACACAAAGGAATATTACTCAGCTATAAAGAGGAATGCATTTGAGTCAGTTCTAACGAGGTGGAAGAAACTGGAGCCCATTATACAGAGTGAATTAAGTCAGAAAGAGAAAAATACTGTATATTAATGCATATATATGGAATTTAGAACGACAGTCAAGATGGTCCTACATGAAAGGGAGCAAAGGAGACACAGATGTAAAGAACAGACTTTTGGACTCTGTGGCAGAAGGCAAGGGTGGGATAATGAGAGAATAGCATTGAAACGTGTATATTACCATATGTAAAATAGATGACCAGTGCAAGTTCAATGCATGAAGCAGGGCAGAACCACCCAGAGGGATGGGGTTGGGAGGGAGGTAGGAGGGGGGTTCAGGATGGAGGGAAACACATGTACCCATGGCTGATTCATGTCAATGTATAGGAAGAGCCATCACAATATTGTAAAGTAATTATCCTGCAATTAAAATAAATTAATTTTTTTAAAAAGGACACAACATGGAAAAATGGACTGGTTCAAAATTGGGAAAGGAGGACAACAAGGCTGTACATTGCCACCCTGCTTATGTAACTTCTATGCAGAGTCTATTCAGTTCAGTTGCTCAGTTCTGTCCTACTCTTTATGACCCCATGGACTGCAGCACGCCAGGCTTCCCCGTCCATGACAAACTCCTGGAGCTTATTCAAACTAATATCCATTGGGTCGGTGATGCCATACAACCATCTCAGCCTCTGTCGTCCCCTTCTCCTCCTGCCATCAATCTTTCCCAGCATCAGGGTCTTTTCTTATGAGTCAGTTCTTCACATCAGGTGGCCAAAGCATTGGAGTTTCAGCTTCAGCATCAGTCCTTTCAACGAATATTCAGGACTGATTTCCTTTATGATGGATTGGTTTGATCTTGCAGTCCAAGGGGCTCTTAGAGTCTTCTCCAACACCACAGTTCAAAAGCATCAATTCTTCAGTGCTCAACTTTCTTTATAGTCCAACTCTCACCTCCATACATGACTACTGGAAAAACCATAGCTTTGATTAGACGGACCTTTGTTGGCAAAGTAATGTCTCTGCTTTTTAATACGCTGTCTAGGTTGGTCATAGCTTTTCTTCCAAGAAGCAAGCATCTTTTAATTTCATGGCTGCAGTCACCTTCTGCAGTGATTTTGGAGCCCAGAAAAATAAAGTCAGCCACTGTTTCCATTGTTTCCCCATCTATTTGCCATGAAGTGATGGGACCAGATGCCATGATCTTAGTTTTCTGAATGTTGAGCTTTAAGCAGCTTTTTCACTCTCCTCTTTCACTTTCATCAAGAGGCTCTTTAGTTCTTCTTTGCTTTCTGCCATAAGCGTGCTTTCATCTGAGTACCTGAGATTATTGATATTTCTCCTGGTAATCTGGATTCCAGCTTGTGCTTCATCCAGCCAGGCATTTCGCATGATGTACTCTGCGTGTAAATTAAATAAGCAGGGTGACAAGATGCAACCTTGACATACTCCTTTCCTAATTTGGAACCAGTCTGTTGTTCCAAATACAGTGCTAACTGTTGCTTCCTGGCCTGCATACAGATTTCTCAGGAGGCAGGTAAGGTGGTCTGGTATTCCCATCTCTTGAAGAATTTTCCACAGTTTGTTTTGATCCACACAGTCAAAGGCTTTGGCATAGTCAATAATGCAGAAGTAGATGTTTTTCTGGAACTCTCTTGCTTTTTTGATGATCCAGTGGATGTTGGCAATCTGATGTCTGGTTCCTCTACCTTTTCTAAATCCAGCTTGAACATCTGGAAGTTCACAGTTCACATACTGGTGAAGCCTGGCTTGGAGAATTTTGAGCATTACTTTGGTACTGTGTGAGATAAGTGCAATTGTGCAGTAGTTTGAATATTCTTTGGCATTGCCTTTCTTTGGGATTGGAACGGAAACTGACCTTTTCCAGTCCAGTGGCCACTGCTGCGTTTTCCAAATTTGCTGGCATATTGAGTGCAGCACTTTCACAGCATCATCTTCTAGGATTTTCAATGGCTCAACTGGAATTCCATCACCTCCACTAGCTTTGTTCGCAGTGATGCTTCCTAAGGAAAACTTGACTTCACATTCCAGGATATCTGGCTCTAGATGAGTGATCACACCATCGTGGTTATCTGGGTCATGAAGATCTTTTTTGTATAGTTCTTCTATGTATTGCTGCCACTTCGTCTTAATATCTTCTGCTTCTGTTAGGTCCATACTATTTCTATCCTTTATTGAGCCCATCTTTGCATGAAATGTTCCCTTGGTATCTCTAATTTTCTTGAAAAGATCTCTAGTGTTTCCCATTCTGTTGTTTTCCTCTATTTCTTTTCATTGATCACTGAGGAAGACTTTCTTATCTCTCCTTGCTATTCTTTGGAACTCTGCACTCAAATGGATGTGTTTTTCCTTTCCTCTTTTGCCTTTAGCTTCTCTTCTTTTCTCAGCTGTTTGTAAGGCCTCCTCTGACAACCATTTTGCCTTTTTTTTTTCTGGGGGATGCTCTTGATCACTGCCTCCTGTACAATGTCACAAACCTCTGTCTTTAGTTCTTAAGGCTCTCTATCAGATCGAATCCCTTGAATCTATTTGTCACTTCCACTGTATAATCATACAGGATTTGATTTCGGTCATACCTGAATGGTCTATTGGTTTTCCCTGCTTTCTTCAATTTTAAGTGTGAATTTGGCAATAAGGAGTCCATGATCTGAGCCACAGTCAGCTCCTGGTCTTGTTTTTGCTGACTGTATTGAGCCTCTCCATCTTTGGGTGCAAAGAATATAATCAATCTGATTTCGGTGTTGACCATCTGGTGATGTCCATGGGGAGAGTCTTCTCTTGTGTTGTTGGAAGAGGGTGTTTGCTATGACCAGTGCATTGTTTTGTTTTGTTTTGTTTTTTGGCAAAACTCTGTTAGCCTCTGCCCTGCTTCATTTTGTACTCCAAGGCCAAATTTACCTGTTACTCCAGGTATCTCTTGACATTCTACTTTTGCATTCCAGTCCCCTATGATGAAAAGAACATCTGTTTTGGTTGTTAGTTCTAGAAGGTCTTGTAGGTCTTCATAGAACCATTCAACTTCAGCTTCTTCAGCATTACTGGTTGGGGCATAGACTTGGGTTACTGTGATATTGAATGGTTTGCCATAGGTTTATCTGATAGCTTAGTTGGTAAAGAATCCACCTGCAATGCAGGACACCCCTGTTCGATTCCTGGGTTGGGAAGATCTGCTTGAGAACGGATAGGCTACCCACTCCAGTATTCTTGGGCTTCCCTTGTGGCTCAGCTGGTAAAGAATCCACCTGCAATGTGGGAGACCTTGGTTCAATCCCTGGGTTGGGAAGATCCCCTGGAGAAGGGAAAGGCTACCCACTCCAGTATTCTGGCCTGGAGAATTCCATGGACTGTATAGTCCATAGGGTTGCAAAGATTCAGACATGACTGAGAGACTTTCTATGCAGAGCACATCATGCAAAATGCTGGACTGGATGAATCACAAAGTGGGATAAAGATTGCCAGGAGAAATACCAACAGCTTTAGATATGCAGATGATACCACTCTAATGGCAGAAAGTGAAGGAAAACTAAAAAGCCGCCTGATAAAGGTGAAAGAAGAGAGTGAAAAAGCTGACTTCAAACTCAACATTCAAAAAACTAAGATCATGGCATCTGGTCCCATCACTTCATGTCAAATAGAAGGGATAAAAGTAGAAACAGTGACAGATTTTATTTTCCTGGGCTCCTGCAGACAGTGACTGCAGTCATGAAAATCACTAAGGACAGTGACTGCAGCCATGAAATTAGAAGATGCTTGCCCTTTAGAAGGAAAACTATGACAAACCTAGACAGCAGATTGAAAAGCAGAAACATCACTTTTCTGACAAAGGTCTCTCTATTCATACTATAGCTTTTCCAGTAGTCATGTACAGATGTGAGAGTTGAAGCATAAAGAAGGTTGAGCGCTAAAGAATTGATGCTTTCAGACTGTGGTGTTGGATGAGACTCTTGAGAGTCCCTTGGACTGCACGGAGATCAAACCAGTCTATTCTAAAGAAAATCAGTCCTGAATATTCATTGAAAGGACTGATGCTGAAGCTGAAGTTCCAATACTTTGGCCACCTGATGTGAAGAGATGATTCATTGGAAAAGAACCTGATGCTGGGAAAGATTGAAGGCAGAAGGAGAAGAGGGTGGCAAAGGATGAGATGGTTAGACAGCATATCTGTCTCAGTGGACAGGAATTTGAGCATACTCAGGAGATAGTGGGGGACATAGCAGACTCATTCTACAGTCCATGGGTTGTAAAGAGTCAGACACAACAACTGAATAACAACCACAACATCAGGTCAAGTAGCAATTTCTCCTGAAAGGCGTTCCTTAATTTCTTCTCATGCAATTCTATCAATTTTCTGTTGGTGGGTGGGGCTGTGTTCCCTCCCTGTTTGGCCTGAGGCCAAACTATGTTAGGGGTAATGTCAGTAATGCCAACCTCCTTCAAAAGGGCTTGTGCCAGGACTGTTGCATTCAGTGCCACTGACCTCGCAGCAGGCCACTGTCAACCTCTGCCTCTGCCAGAGACTCCTGGACACTCACAGGCAGGTCTGGCTCAGTCTCTGGAGGGGTCCCTTCTCCTTTCTCCTGGGTCCTGGTGCACACAAGGTTTTGTTTGTACCCTCCAAGAGTCTGTTTCCCAGTCCTGTGGAAGTTCTGTAATCAAACCCCACTGGCCTCCAAAGTCAAATTCCCTGGGGCTTCTCAGTTCCTTTGTCAGATCCCCAGGTTTGGAAATCTGTTGTGGGTCCTAGAACTTTTGTAACAGCGAAAGAACTTCTTTGGTGTAACTGTTCTCCAGTTTGTGGGTCATCTGCTCAGTGGCTCTATGGTGGGGCTCTTACACCTTGCCTCCCAAGTCTGGTGCAGCCAGAGCCCCTGTCCCCGTGGCAGGCCACTGCTGACCCCTGCCTCCACAGACCCTCAAACACTCAAAGGCAGGTCTAGCTCAGTCTCTGTGGGGTCTCTGGGTTTTGATACAAACAAGGTTTTCTTTGAGCCCTCTGAGTGTCTCTGGTGGTTATGGGGTTTGATTCTAAATGCAATTTCTCCCCTCCTACTGTCTTGTTGGGGCATCTCCTTTGGCCTTGGATATGGGGTATCTTTTTTTGGTGGGATCCAACATTCTCCTATCAATGGTGTTCAGCAGCGAGTTGCAATTTTGGAGTTCTCGCAAGAGAAGATGAGCACACGTCCCTCTACTCCACCACCTGGATTAAAGATTTACTGAGCATGGCCCTGCCCATCAGAACAAGACCTAGATTTCCAGACAGCCAGTCCCTCCCATCAGGAACCTTTCACAAGCCTCTTATCCTTATCCATCAGAGGGCAGAAAGAATGAAAACCACAATCACAGAAAACTAACCAAACTGATCACATGGATCACAGCCTGGTCTAACTCAATGAAACTAAGCCATGCCATGTAGGGCCACCCAAGATGGACGGGTCATGGTGGAGAGGTCTGACAAAACGTGGTCCACTGGAGAAGGGAATGGCAAACCACTTAAGTATTCTTGCCTTGAGAACCCCATGAACAGTATGAAAAGGCAGAAAGATATGACACTGAAAGATGAACTCCCCAGGTTAGTAGTTGCCCAATATGCTACTGAAGAAGAGTGGAGAAATAAATCCAGAAAGAATGAAGAGACAGAGCCAAAGTGAAAACAGCACCCAGTTGTGGATGTGATGGGTGATGGAAGCAAAGTCTGATGCTGTAAAGAGCAATATTGCATAGGAACCTGGAATGTTAGGTCCATGAATCAAGGTAAATTGGAAGTGGTCAAACAGGAGATGGCAAGCGTGAACATTAACATTTTAGGAATCAGTGAACTAAAATGGACTGGAATGGGCGGATTTTATTCAGATGACCATTATATCTACTACTGTGGGCAAGGATCCCTTAGAAAAATGGAATAGACCAACTCCGGGAGTTGGTGAAGGAGAGGGAGGTATGGTTTGCTGCAGTCCATGGGGTCGCAAAGAGTTGGACACGACTGAAATGAACTGAACTGAATTATCCCAAGTCAACTAAATCTTGGAGCTTCTTAATCCTCATGATGCAATAATAAAAATGCATTCATACTTCCTATTTAATTTTTTTATTATCCTATGAAATAGGCATCATTATACTAATTACTATCAATGCCTGGCACAAAGTCAGCACTCTATAAGTACTTATACAAATGTTTCATCTTAATTTCATCCACTTATATAGTTAGCACACCGGTAGGAAGATCCAAAAATAGAAGGGAATAAGCAGAAGCTTTGAAGCTATTGAAGCTATGAGTGAAGAGAAATCATGAAGAAGAGATGGAAGAAAAGAGTTCTCCGGTTTTAGACCAAAGAGAAGATGAGTACAGGATACTATGACAGAGAATTTACAAATAGATAAGTGATGGATTCTGTGAGATTTAGAGTCCCCCCCCTCCCCCGCCCCACGCACACACCATAAGGTTAGGGCTACAAAGAATCCTGAGCAAGGTATAATGCTCCACGATGTCTTGCTCCAGGCACTAGAACTGTTTCCTTCTCCTCTCCTTGAACTCTTAAGTTAGACTCTCATGAACAGAGGTAATCTATGTCTGTCGTGGTATGAAAAGCCCTTGAAGTATATTGTCCAATAAAATAATGTTTCCAAACATATCCTTTGGGACAAGAGATTGTGTCTCTTTACACTTTCAGTTGGAGTTCCCCAATATCCATCCAGATTGTTCTTGACATTTAACACTAAGACTTTATCACCCTAAACTAGCACTGATTAGTCAATAGAAATAAATATTTCTTAGATGACAGGGTTCCTATACCCTCTTATCTTCCTATATGTATAAATTTGTCAATAATCCTTTTGAATTACCTGAAATTAAATGTAATATGCCTGATGGGAAGTTTGAGTTCTGGACTTAAAACTGCAGATTCAAATTCAGCTCTACCGTCTACTAGCAGTACAACTTTGGCAAGCTATTTGGCTTGTCTCTGCCTCTATTTCCTCATCTATTAGAGGTTGCTTTTAATTTGAATTTTTAAGTTTAAAGAGTTGTTATAAGGATTAAATGACTTAGCACCATGTCTGGCATAATGTTAACTGTTCCTTTCATCCCATCAAGAACATTTGAAAAGTCAGGCAAATCCACTAGTATTTATTACATGTTGTAAGTCCTGGAGGTATATGATACAGAAACATCTGTCTGTTTTGTGGAGACTGAATTTTCACAATCAGAGTCATGGCAGCAAACCCAAATCTTGACTCTGCAGCTCTGGGATCCCTTCCTACCTCTCTCCCGTCCTTCTTTTCTTTTTATTGAGTGTCTATTATTCAGCATTACTGGCATAAGAATAAAGAGATGGGAGATATCGTTGTAGAAGCTCCCAGAGTGGTGGTGTGGACACAGAAACATACAAACATCATGAGTATGAAAAAAGCCATGATGGAAGTGGTGGGTGGCTTTTGTGGGAGCCCAGAGGAGAGGCCTCTCAGCTGCTGTGGGGTGGAGGCCAGTAAGGGCAGAGCCAAGGAGGACTTCCCATTGAGAAGCTTTGCAACTCAAGTACCATAGGAAACCAGGTGAAAAGGGGAGTAAAAGGCTCCAAATGGCAAGAGTTGTGCCTGCAGAGGCCAAAGCTGAGAGGGCAAATGGCTTATTCAAGGAACCATAAGTGGTTCAGTAAGCCTGGAAAACTGAACTTATATGAGTGAGTCTTAAGAGTTCAGTGGAGGAGAGAAGCAAAGGGCCTTACATACTGTGCCAAGGGAGCTGAATTTGTCTTGAATGATATCACACCATGATCAGACCTGCACATTGGAAAAGACACTGATGGAGTGACTAGAGTCAGAATAGATGTCTGATGGAACCATGCAAAACTAGAAGCAGGGACACGATCTGGGAAGCTCTGCAGAAAGTGATGGGAAGTGAAGTCTAAGTGGAAAGAGACTACTGGAGTTGGGCAATGGACTTTCAAAGATGTGAAAGAAAATCACCATGTGTATTAACTGGTTGGATGGTGACAGGGAGGTGATTAAGAGGACACTCAATTTTCTGGTTTGAACAAGTGGGTGGATCCTGATGCCATTAACCAAGACGGTGAATCAGAAGGAGGATGTGGCTTGGGAGGGTGTGTGTGTGGTATAAGGTGGAGGAGGGTAGGGGTAAAGAGTTCAGTTTCAGATGGGTTGAGTCAAAGGGTAAATGATCAAAAGGTGAGGAAGTGAAGAACATGCATGTAGACTGCTTGTTCCAAAAATGTACTTGTGGAGAGAAGGGCTTGTGCAGTTGTATACGTGTTTCTGAAGGTTCAGTTCAGTCGCTCAGTTGTGCCTGACTCTTTGCGACCCCGTGGAATGCAGCACGCCAGGCTTCCCTGTCCATCACCAACTCTCGGAGCTTGCTCAAACTCATGTCCATCAAGTCAGTGATGCCATCCAACCATCTCAGCCTCTATCATCCCCTTCTCCTCCTGATTTCAGTCTTCCCCAGTGTCAGGGTCTTTTCCAATGAGTCAGTTCTTTGTACCAGGTGGCCAAAGTACTGGAGTTTCAGCTTCACCATCAGTCCTTCCAATGAATATTCAGGGTTGATCTCCTTTAGGATGGACTGGTTGGATCTCCTTGCAGTCCAAGGGACTCTTAAGAGTCTTCTCCACAGTTCAAAAGCATCAATTCTTTGGTGCTCAGCTTTCTTTATAGTCCAACTCTTACATCCATACATGACTACTGGAAAAACCATAGCTTTGACTAGACGGACCTTTGTTGGCAAAGTAATGTCTCTGGTTTTTAATACGCTGTCTGGGTTGGTCATAACTTTCCTTCCAAGGAGTAAGCATCTTTTTTAATTTCATGGCTGCAATCACCATCTGCAGTGATTTTGGAATCCAAGAAAATAAAATGTTTCCACTTTTTCCCCATCTATTTGCCACGAAGTGATGGGACCAGATGCCACGATTTTAGTTTTCTGCATGCTGAGTTCTAAGCCACCTTTTTCACTCTCCTCTTTCACTTTCATCAAGAGGCTCTTAAGTTCCTTTTCGCTTTCTGCCATAAAGGTGGTGTCATCGGTATATCTGAGGTTCAGGGGAAGACTTCTAGGTCTTTTGTGCATGGTGGTCTCTGTTCCCTGAGCAGCTGGAGGTGATGTGATTTTCTAAAAGGCAGGAGGGATGATGAATAAACATGAGGAGGAGAGAGATAAAATTGAGAATATCATATGAGTGAGAATCTGACTGTGGACACAAGGAAACATGGTTAGGGACTAAAAATGTGGAGGGGAACCAGTCTACCTGCCTGTGAGATTACCTCCAGCTGTTCCCACTAACCAGGGTGTCAGCTAGGCTTTCTGGAGGCTGAGTAGGAGAGGGTTGGACACTTCCTCTTTTCAAGCCCCCCTGTGTATTTGAGCATGCTGAAATGCCAAGAGAGTTAAAAAATCAGAGTATGTCCTTACACTTAGCAAATTAGTAACTGACATACAATCATTACTACACAATAAAATTGTGCTGTTCATTCCATAATTACAGAATTTACTTAAAATATTAATTCATAATGCATTACAGATGGTGTCATTTAGTAAAAGGACAAAGTTTAAGTTCTCCAGTGAATGCTTTCTTGTAATTGCACAGGTATATCTCTGGGATGATAGGATAACTTCATTTGGACAAACTGTCCCACGTTTTGGTTCCCTCAGGGTATATGCCTAGGAGTGGGATTGCTGGGTCATCTGGTGGTTTTATTCCTAGTTTTTTTTTTTAAGGAATCTCCCTACTGTCTTCCATAGTGGCTCTGTCAATGTACATTCCCGCCAAACAGCACAAGAGGGTTCCCTTTTCTCCACACCCTCTCCAGCATTTACTGTTCGTAAAATTTTTGATGATGGCCATTCTGACTGCTGTGACTGTCAAAAGTTTCATTTGAGGCTTTTAATGAATGTGGGGCCCAGGCCCCCTATCAGCCTCAGATATTAGAATGGAAAAGACAGATGACTGGATCAATCCAGTTTAATAGATCCAGCTTATTGAAATACAATAAGCTTGAGGACACAGATGATAACAGAGGCTGAAGCAACGAGTTACAATTTCTGAACTGAGTTGGGAAAGAAGTGAAAACAGGAGTGATAGGTTGGTAGAAAAAACAGAGGTTAATAGTAAATGAGGTATAAATAATTAAGGGAATGGTATAATATAGCTTGATTTCACAGAGTATTTCTGGATGATGGTGGGTGGGGTGTGGACATAGGTGCAGATAGCTATAGTGAAGCGGAGAAGACGGTCACTTGTAGCTGAGAGGGCAAGCATTGCAAGACCAATGTTCTCAGAGAGTGGTCTACATGGATGTAGAAAATGATCCAGGATAACATGGTCTTTGTATGAAGAAGGCAACTCCCTGTCTCAAACAGCCTTGGGTTAATTATTGCTCTAAAAGTGGAGCTGGAGAGGAACAGAGGGGACGAAGGATTGGATTCATGTTACCTTTATCCCTTACTGACCTGTGACTGAAATTTATAGATGAGGAATAGTCAATTACACAATCTTGGTTGATGTTACAGAGGTGCTTACAGAACATAACATCACCCCAGACAGCCTTTAAATCCACTTATCAAAGTAATTTTGTTCTCAACTGAAAGGCAGGTGAAACAATACTGAACAAAGCAACCTCGGCTGTACCCTAAGCCCTTTAATTACAGTGTTCATAGTAATAAATACTCTAGTGAAGGGACAACTTGCATTACAATCCCAGGTTTTCAATCGCTTTGGTTCTTAAAAAGTTTTTTTTTTAGTTGAAAAACTTAATGCATAGTTTCTGTGCAAAGGCTTTGTTTGTGTGGATTGATGATCAGATGTGAGAGGAAGGGGCTGCTGGCAGTGTCCCCGAGGAGCACTGTAGCAAAGGAGAGGCCGTGAGAAGTAGCCTGTGAACAAAGGGCGATGAGCTGACGTTTATGCAGATCTCACCACGTGCCAAAAGCTGAGCTAAGTATTAATACTTACTTTATGTCCACTGACTCATTTGTCTCAACGTATGAAGTAGGTGTCATCACCTGACCCCAACGTTAAAGAAATTAAATAGGAAATAAGTCACTTGTCCAATGTCACAGAGATAGTAAATGGTGGATCTGGGATCTGAATTCAAATATCTGTAACTCCAGAACTTATAAATTTGTGGTTAAATGCACTTGACATTTGGGGATGTGCATTACAAGTCACTCAGTTGTGTCTGACTCTTTTTGACTCCATGGATTGTAGCCTCCAGGCTCCTCTGTCCATGGGATTCTCCAGGCAAGAATACTGGAGTGGGTTGCCATGCCTTCCTCCAGATCTTCCCGACTTAGAAATTGAACCCATGTCTATTATGCCTCCTGCATTGTAGGTGGGTTCTTTACCATTAACACCCCCTGGAAGGCTTCATTTGGGGATGAGTGGGGATAAATATTAAAGTAGTCATGGGCATCATGGAGGCAGATCTCTTTCTTCACATGAAAGTGGACTCCAGAGCAGTTGATTAGAAACTTGCCTTAAAATCTTGAGGGCCTGAGACCTCTTTCTCTGGCTCACCCCACCAGACCAAGTGATACAGCTCCCTCTGAACTGTGGTGTTGGGAAAGACTCTTGAGAGTCCCTTGGACTGCAAGGAGATCAAACCAGTCAATCCTAAAGGAAATCAGTCCTGAACATTCACTGGAAGGACTGATACTGAAGCTCCAATACTTTGGCCACCTGATGCGAAGAACTGACTCACTGGAAAAGATTGAAGGTGGGAGGAGAAGGTGACGACAGAGGATGAGATGGTTGGATGGCTTCACCAACTCGATGGACATGAGTTTGAGCAAGCTCTGGGAGTTGGTGAAGGGCAGGGACGCCTGGAGTGCTGCAATCTATGGGGTCGGAAAGAGTTGGACACGACTGAGTGACTGAACTGAACTGACTGGTCTGGCTAGAGGAAGAGTTTTGGTTTTTTTGTTATTGTTGTTCAGGGACCCTTTTCGTTTAATCCTATTTACACATCTGTTTCACTAGCATTGCAGACAAAATCATTAAAACAAGAAGCTAGTTCTCTTCACAAAGAACTAGTGGATTTAAAATGAGAGTGATGTTGCATAACATCGTGAATATACGAAAAATACTGGATTGCTTGAATGGACGCACTTTATGTAATGGGATATCTCAGTAAAGCAGCTTTTTAAAAAAATCAGAATGTATGAATTAAGAAACAAATTTTGGAGAATTTCCTGGCAGTCCAGTGGACTCGCTGCTTCCACTGCTGGAGGCAGTTCGCGATTCACAAGCAGCGCGGTCAAAGAAACACAAAAACCCAATACATTTTCATGGCTTTTGAGTGATTTCAAGTGGACTCCTTGCATGTATGACACCGCCGCAAAGAGAACCAGGTGCGTGGCGTGAGTTCCTCACCCATTTACTTCTTAATCGGTCAACTTTCACAAAGTTAAAGTTAAGGCGCCAGGCACAGGGGTAGCAAAGAAAGGTAGCCTCCCATCCCGTCAAGGATAAGACAGGTACACAGAGCAATACTTTTAATTTGAAGTTAAGCGTGGACTTTCTTCCCCGTTGATGTTTTCACGACTATGTTGCAAATCTGAGTACTAAAAAAAAGTTTTCACTTTAAACAAAGGCAATTTTTTGGTTATTTAGTAAATTAGACTAAGTCACAGATTTAGTCTTTAAGCTTCAAATCACAAAACTGGTTAATGTCCTTCAAGTGGGTTTTGCATGTTTCAGAAGTGAAAAGTATCAAGTTCATGTTTTTTTAAAAAAATGGATCCTTATTAAGTCAATGTGTGTTACGGGGACCATTTTAGGTCCACCCTCGTCGTGAGCCCACACGGGCACTCCCGTCGGTTAGGTCGGGCTGACGCGGGGCGGGCGTCGGTGGACTCTGCCGTCCCCTCCCGACTCCTTTCTGCCTAAGCTGCCTGGCATCGCGGGGCGAGGGGCGGCCTCGCAGCCGCTCCCGAGGGCGGGCGGGAAGGCGGGCAGGCCGGGGGCGCGGACCCCCTGCGCCCAGGGCGGCCGCGCTCCCAGCGGAGCCGGGGCTCCGACCTGGACCGGCCCAGCGCGCGTCGTCGGGCCGGCGGCTCCCCGGGCGCGGGGCGCCAGGCACGCTCCCGGCCGCGGCCGCGGCTCCGCGAGGCCCCGCGGAGGCCGGGCGGGCGGGCGGGCGGGGCGGCGGCGGCTGGAGTCCGCAGGAATGCGGCGCCCTCGCCGGGGAAAGTTTCCCTGCGCATCTGGCGCGGGCGGGCGCGCAGAGGAAGGAAGCGCCGCGAGGAGGCGGGGCCGCGGCCGCTCGGGCGGGCGCGTCTCCCAACTTTAGTTTTGGCGTCCGAGGCGAGTTTGCGTCTCAGTCGGGAGCGGCCGCCGCCGGGGGAGAGAAAGGGAGGAAGGAAGGAACCCGGAGAGGAAACCGGGCGAGGGGGAGGGGAGCGGCGCGGGCCGTGCGGCCGCAGCCCGGGCCGAGGGAGCGAGCGCGGGCGCCGCGGGCCCCGGTCTCCGGCGGCCCCTCCCGACGCGCCGCAGGCCCGCGGAGCCGGGCGCGGGGCGGGGGCTGCGGGGCCGCGGCGCAGCCCCCGGCCCTGAGCGCGAGGCCAGCGCCGCGCCCGCCGCTTCCCCCGCCGCGGCCCGTCGAGCCGGGCCGTCCGGGCGGAGCCCGCGCCCGCCGGGCGAGGCAGGAACCATGGATCCCGGGCCGCCGCCGCCGCCGCCGCCAGCCTCCCAGGGCCAGGGGCCGCCGCCCGCGCAGGCCCCCCAGGGCCAGGGCCCGCCGTCCGCGCCCGGGCAGCCCGCGCCCCCGGGGCCCCCGGCGGCGCCGCAGGCACCCCCGGCCGGCCACCAGATCGTGCACGTCCGGGGGGACTCGGAGACCGACCTGGAGGCGCTCTTCAACGCCGTCATGAACCCCAAGACGGCCAACGTGCCGCAGACCGTGCCCATGAGGCTCCGGAAGCTGCCCGACTCCTTCTTCAAGCCGCCCGAGCCCAAATCCCACTCCCGACAGGTAACCGCGCCGCCCGTCTCCCCGCTTCCCCGCCGGGCGGGCCCCCGGCCCGGGGGCGCTGGGGGGCGCCGGGGGCTCCGGCGGGGGCGCTCGGGGGGTGCGGGCTCCGGGGGCGCCGGCGGGGCGGAGATGGGCGCGCGCAGGGGCGGGCCGGCCCGGGCGCCGCGCTCCTCCGGAGTCGGAGGCCGAGATTTGTCCTCCCCCCCCCGCCCCCGGAGTCCCTCTACGCGGCTGCAGCCCCGGGGGCGCGCTCTGCCCGCTCCCTTCCTTCCTTCCCCGCGGGTTCCCGGCGGAGTGGGGGTGAGGCAGGGGCCGGCCGCGGGGGGCTCGCACAATGCGCGCGCGCCCCGCACCTCCGCTCCCGCCGCCGGGCCGCGGGCGGAGTCGCGCCCCGGGCTCCCTCTCTGCCGGGGCCCCCCGGTCCCCCCCGTCTCCTGGGGAGGCACAAAATCGTGCCCTCGTTGGGCGGCGTGGAGCAGGGCCGGGGCTCGAACCGGCCCGGGCGGTCCCGGGCTCTTTGTCCCCCTCCCCCTCCCGGGAGCACTTCTCCTCCTCGCGGCCCCGGCGCTCGCCGCGCACAGGATCCAGACTTTCCTGGAAGTTGTTTATGGAGTTGGGCGCTCTCACCCCGGCCCTTCCCCCTTGCGCTCTGCAACTCGCGCAGGCTCACTGTCCCCGAAACGCAGTGGGCTCACGTGCTGGCTTCCCCACTGCGGACGATTATTTACAGTCCGCTGAAATGCTTTTAAATGGGCCACATCTGCACGGCGCACGGGCCCTGGGCTGGGTTGCACCGCGCCTGGGGTTTAACACAAGCCTTTGATAAGGCTCCGCAGGTTGACTCACAGGCCGAGTCCTGCTTAGTTCAGCTGTGATTAGAAGTTAATGTTTGGGAAGCGATGACTAATTCGAGGCTCGCCATTGCTCTTTAATTCTTACTGAGGATATGAACATGGCTGTTCCATATACACAGCGTTCGATTATTTTGTCAACGTGATCCAGCGTTGAAGTGCAACTGTGTATTATGAAAGTGTTAACATTCCGATCGGTCCCAGAAAATTTGTTTAGGGGAGATTTTTCTTTCTGTCTTTACTTTTTAAGAAAGAACTTGCTTCAGGCTAAACTTCAGCATAGGAACTTTGCCCAAAAGTTAATTGGTTTTCCAAATACTGCGATGAAGTTAGTCCACTCGGCTGTAACTTGAGCGGAAAGAACACTTTTCGCCCCCACTCCCATCGCCCCTCCTAGTTGCAGGCCTGTGATAAGTTCTCCTCCCTCAGACCAAGGGGTTTGGGAACTCAGAAAAACTCACTTAACCTGCTGACAAAAACCTGGGTTAAGGGAGAGGCAGGAAAAACAATTTAGCTGTTTGCCCTAAATATTTCAATTTGTGAGAAGTAGACTTAGGTATGCTTCTTTCTCTTACCCCTGGAAATGAGTTTCCGGACTCATTATGGGTAAAAATGTGTGTTGGCATTGCACCCCACCGTCTACACAGCTGTGCTGCTAGCTAATATGTTTCGGAAGTATAATACCCATAGGAGATTGAGTTCCCCATCTTGTGGCATCTATAAGCCGAAAAGAATTGCCATTGAAAAGTGTACCTATTCTTCTAGTCATTTGCAATCATTTGATTGCATGAAAGTTTGTATCAGCAGTTTATGAATTCATAATATTCACAATTTACTATAGTTTTGTTTGTTTTAATGCGTTTGTTGACCAAGTGTTGTGCGTCTGTAAGTTTGACTTTTATTTCTACTAATGAGTCCTAAATTCCAATTTATTCTGATTGGAAACTCAAAATATATATGATTTAACATCAAGGCATAGATGCCCTTGCTGATTGCTTCCAGTCTCTCTTCCTTGGTTATATGAATCTGGGAAGTTCTAACTTTCTGATAATCAAACCCTAACTCTAATTAATGAATTTAAATAACTATATTTGATTATGAATAGTATGAATGTGGGTTGTAAATACTGTTGTTCACAAATTATTGAATATTTGAACATAAGTTCATTTATTGCCTCATTTTCTCATCGTGAAAAAAAAAAAGCTATTACAAATGAGAAAACTTGAGGCTCAGAGAATAAGGTATTGTCCAGTGTGTCACACTAGCCAGATTGGACTGGAACCCATATCATTAGGGTCTGAGGTCAGGAGTTTTTCTGCTGCCACACAGTTGTAAATATGTAAGTATGTAAATTCTTAAGTTACATTGTAGTTACATTGTTGACATCTTTATCATCTAGGTAGAAATATATGGCTGGGTTTATATTTCATTCATTAGGTGGCTTTTAAAGAGTATTTGGATTTTTCTGGATCTTTTGTAATTCTTAAAAGTTGTATCAATTTTGATGGTTGCCATATTGATGATATTTGTCCATAGTGAAGAAAAAATGACACCTGTCTTGTGTTTAGGGCTTGGCTTAGAAAAAACAATTATGTAAAACTTGGTTTTGAAGGAGGGGAGGGGGAGTACATAGTCATTTTACTCTTTGGGTTTTGTTTATACCTAAAACATGTCAGAACTTGGAAAAACACCCACACTGCCTTGGCGTTTACCTTAGCATTTAAAAGTATCCATCTGCAACCTGTATTCCTCTGTGTTAGATATTAAATGTTGAAATTTGGTATTTAGAATTTCATGGCGACCAAGTATCTGTTGAAGAAGTTTGCAAGGACTCTTGGAGAACGGATTTTAAGAAGTCTTTGTTTTCACCTTCCCGATAGGCCAGTACGGATGCAGGCACTGCAGGGGCGCTGACTCCGCAGCACGTGAGGGCTCACTCGTCCCCCGCGTCGCTGCAGCTCGGAGCCGTGTCTCCGGGGACGTTGACCCCCACGGGAGTGGTCTCCGGCCCGGCAGCCGCCCCGGCTGCTCAGCACCTTCGACAGTCTTCCTTTGAGATCCCTGACGATGTGCCTCTGCCAGCCGGCTGGGAGATGGCGAAGACATCTTCTGGTCAGAGGTACTTCTTAAAGTAAGTGGAAAAAGGGTGGAAGATCATTTTCTGATACCAAGATACGATTTATTTTTACATTTTCCTTAATATTTATGTCAAGCTCAGTGATCTCTTCCATAACTTTTTTTTTCCAGGATAGTATGACCTAAATACCTTCTTTGGGTAATATTTTGAAAGCTTTATGGATTCCTGGCTCATAGCCTCTTACTAAACTTTTTTTGTGGCAGTTAGGATGTTCTCATTTTGAGTTTGTGCCAAACTTGTTAATTAGCCTAGCTCAAAACTGAAAGTTCGGATCCTGTGAAGAATTTCAAATTGTGAGAATTAGGAGGCTGGCATAGTTACATGAAGTATGTATGGCACTACTTACCTTTTTAAACATTTTACTGGTGGAAAAGAACTATAAAAATAAGTAGGACTTCCCTGGAAGTCTGATTTTACAGTATTTTAGATGTGAGATGTATTTTAGATGTGAGATGTGAGAGTATTTAGCTGCAGTTTGATGTGTATTATCATTTTCTCCCTCAAAAAGCAAAGAGAAATACGCATTTTCATATTTGACATACAGTAGTTCAGTGGCAAACTTCTTTTGAGCCAGCAGGTCTTCAAAATAGAATCCCTCTTCTCTGGGAAAACAGAAACAAGGCTATTGGGTTATTTGTTTTTTTCAGCCTTATTTTTTGTGTGTTTAACAAAATGGCAAATTTTCATTGAAGCTGAAAAGATCAAAGTAGAATTTTGTCCCCTCTCACTTTGAAATTATGGATAAGACTTTAATATTTTTATTTGGTTTCTTTGGCATACGTATATACAGAATGTTTCCTACAAGTAATTATAGACTGAAATAGATATTTTCAAAAGCTTCTTAGTTCTGTTCAATCATGTTGAGATAATAAACAAGTTTTGATTGACATCTGTCTTTGACACTCTACTCCCAAGGCAAATGTAACATATATTCATTAGATCAGATAATACAATAATAATAATACTGTTTTGTTGTATACCTTATTATTTTATATTGTCTTTCAGGGCAGGTTGTTAACTTTCATTGTAAGATACAGTTTTGTGACAAGCTTCTTTAGGAGAAAAAGCAGAGAGAAAAGTTTGAACTTGAAAAGTTTCTGCAGTTTTTTGCCCTCCTTCCCTGCACCTTTTTTCTTTCTTAAATCGTTTCCTGGTGTCCCGGTATCCATTTCAGAGGGTCAGATTTCAACCAGAACGATAAAGAGCCTGAGACTGGAAGGTACACACAGGTCTGGCAAACTCATCTGCATGAGCGAGATCGTTTGTTCTGAAGCAGACATCCACAGTAAATGATTGAAAGAGTTGCTCGCTGTGAGGGATGTGTCTTGAAGGGAAAAGGAGTGGAAACAAACCAGGTTGTTAGGAAAAAGAAAGGCTGTACTTTTCTGAACCTCACCCTGCTGGGTCGCATGCTGACCTGGGGAGATTTTTAAACAGTTTAACAGCCGGCTTGCCTCTCTCCTTTGGTCGATGTTCTAGCTGAAAGTCTGTGATTAAAGAGCAACCTTTACGCTCCCCTTTTCGTCTTTTGTATCTGTAATAATAATTGCTTCGAGGTGACATCTGCCTACATTTCTATGTATGTACATTTAACGATCTTTTTGTTTTGACCTGAAAAGTTCTGTATTTTATTTTTTAAAGTTTCCAGTGCTGCTTTCTTTGAGAAAGTGTTTCTCTCAGAGGTGGATTAACAAAGGATACACACACGTACACCCCCCACCCCAAACACCCCACTCAAGTGAACCTCTTGCGAAGGTAACCCAGGACAAAATGAAAATTATGCTGTATGGGTAGTGGTTACCATGGAAAAGAAAAACCGGAAAGAAGATAGATTAGCATGATCATTTTTCAAGATTTTTGAGAGATTCTCACTGGAAGTAAAATTAGAT
Source organism: Giraffa tippelskirchi (assembly GCF_054371585.1). Lineage (NCBI taxonomy): Eukaryota > Metazoa > Chordata > Mammalia > Artiodactyla > Giraffidae > Giraffa > Giraffa tippelskirchi. Next base: position 84,182,994 of record NC_137285.1, on the reverse strand, counting down.
TTATTATGTGATAAGAATCATGAAGATTTTTGACTCCGTTGAATATTTGGCTCGCATCAAACCTTCAGAAATGAAAAGATGTCCCCTTATGGATGGATCTTGGTCAGTAAAAGTCGGCAAAATCATGGGTTAGTTGGTGGTACACATCAGAAATTACAGAGAGGGCCCCTAAGCATTGGCTGTGGAAGTTGGATGTGGACTTACACATTTAGTATCTTCCAAAGGATCTGCTTTATGAGCATTGTGTAAGTTGGAGAAGAGTTGTAGAAAGATGAGTTCACATCCAGTTGGTAGCTACTTCCATGGTGTTGTGGGGCATGTGAGTTGTCCTAAACAAGTTATTTTTGTGTATTGCACAGGAAATGAGATTAGTATCTGCCTTGACTTAGAATTGGAGATAATAAAGGAAGTTTTTGGAGCCGGGTTGTTAATTGTCAAAGTTCATTTTTATTCTGGGTTAGATATTTTAAAGTCAAGCTCTCTTTGCAATCAGCAGTAGTTTCCTCTTGTATCTAAAGAAGAGTCTTATTGCTGGCTAGATATAGAATGAAGATTTAAATTAGTTAAGAAACTTCACACTCATTTCAACAGTGAAAGCTGTACCTTACTATACATTTTTTTAGATACTTGTTGGCACTAACTTTAAGTTACAAAGTATATAATGTGTTGAAATGCACACTTGGCATGGAGAAATCTGGCCATAAATGGTCCAGATTTGCAAGGTGATACAGTTTAAAACTTAGAAACATTTTCTTTGGAAGCAACTGATTATTGTCTTCTGACATTAGATAAATGACTTTGAAGTTAGTTGGCCCATCCTATTGTTTCAAGGCAGCATAACTACTGAAGGATTACAGGCAGGCAACTGTTGGGATTTTTAAAGCCCTGCCTCGTCAGTGAGATTTTCTGGAGAAGACTTCTGTCTTAGGTTGGCAAGTGATAAGGTGGAAGTATGGTCCTAGCTATTTATCAGTGACACATACTCAGGTTCTGGCATGATTGTGGAGTGTTTTTTTTAAAAGTTTAGTCTGCATATTAGGTATAATATTTGTTCTCCTGAGTTTACTGTTTAAAACTAATGCCTTCAAAATTGTGTATTGAGCTTTGAGAGAATTCTTTTATTGCTTTGAGGATTATTGCTTTCTTCATCTGTCTTACAGTTTCCCTACAGGAAATAGTTCTTCAAGTAGTTGGTCAACAACTTCCTATTTCTTTATAAGCTGCTGAATAACTTCCTGAATTAGAATTCTATATCTCTGGTTACAAGAGTGTCCTTACTTCTCCAATTTGTTTTATTGACTCTGATGCTTTGTAACTGTTACCACATACAAAGAACCTCTTATGTAAAATGTAGCATATAGGAACTTACAATTTGATTCAAGAAGTCTCATCCAGTGATTTTAAAAATGTGTAGATTTGCATTGTTTTAATAATCTCATTTTTAAGAGGTCATTTTGTTTCATTTCTGTTTTTTTTTATCATTTTCTAAATAACTGGACTCTGTTTTTAAACCTTGAAGATTCAAGGTTTCTTGAGGCTGTGATTTTATTAACAACTACATTGAATATCTTGACTCACAGTTTTAAAAGGTGTTTTTTCAGAGATTTTTGACATTCCACAGCATAGAAATGAGCCTGTATTCCAACATTAAATGAACTTGCCTTGTAGGTGTTACTAATTGCTGTAAGTGATTGGAGTCTTTTTTTTCGTGACTCTTTTCTTGTTTTTGAAATCAGTGTTCCTCTGCCTTAAGTAAAGCTACTTCAAACGTATCAATTAAAGGAGACATATTATCAATTAACTTGTTTCTTGTTACAATAATTTGATCTTGCATCTTGTCCCAAACACTTGCCTAGTAGAAGACTGTGAACCATATAATGTGTATTGCTACTGTAATAAATATTAGATGTTTTCAAAAGGAACAGTTTTATTGAGAGGCTAATCTGCTTCTTTGGTTTCTTGCTGTATCAAATGTAACCCAAATGATTTCCCTTTAAAAATGAAAAGCCTGTGATACTGCCCTTAACTGTTGATTAAGCTGCAAAAAAACAAAACCCAAACGGGGGGGGGGGCGGCGCAGGGAGGGGGTTTACAGAAGCCCATAAACAGTTGAAATTGCAATCACAAAATATTTCCCTGATATAATATTGTAAGTCAATTATACTTTAGTTTAAAAATCCCAAAACAAAGTTACTTCCCTGTCTGAGGGAATGGCCAGCCTGCCCGTCTGTCTTGCTGATTGAGACTGGGTGGAGAGAGATGAAAGCATGCCCTCAGCTCTCAGGAAAAATGCTTCCTTCTGCTCAGTGGGTGGGCACCCCAGGAAGAATGGCCTGGGGTGCCACAGAGATTTAGGCAGGAAAACGCCGGGGAAAGTGTTGAATATGGTGGTAGGGAAAAAACAGTTGGAAGATGGTGAATGTGACAATAAATAGAACACAGAACTTACTTTCCTAAAAATAATGAGTATTGTTTGTGTGAACTAAGGATACTTGACCTTTATTAAACTAGAAGTTTAATTGCAGCAAATTCAATTAGCTGCAAGATGGTAGGCAAATTTTCTTTAAAAAGTAACGTTAGAATATTTCTCCCCCAAATCTTCATGGTAAGTGTAGAAACAAGCCCAGGTGATAGTCAAATAGTTGAAACTTTAGAAAGTGTTTGAAACCCTGAGATCAGTCCTCGTTAGTAATATAGAAAAGTATGTTTTACATTGTAGTTGGGAAAATAAATTAGCATCCCAAGATAGTAATGCTAGTATGACTCTGAGTTTCATTTTACCTTCAGATTTTTGGGAAGATGGAAGCTCTAAATGTAACCTATTTGTCAAAATATATGTGAAGTTTAGACTTTGGGCAAATTAAAGTGAAGTTGTTTTAAAAATCAGTTGTTAAGGTCTAAGATTATTCAAACTTAATTTGCTGCCTTAAGTGATAGCATAATTTAGCCATTAATTATGACTTGAAAGTTTAATAATAGTTGAGTAGCAAATATAAGAGGAAGTCTTAAAGAGCTGTGTGATTCTATAACTATGGTTACTAAGTGATGCAGTTTTTACAAAAAGGGCTTCTGATTCGAGGATTAATCAGAACTTCAAGCCATGAAAGGGACATTTCTGTTTTTATGAAGAAGAATTACTTCATGGTTCTGGATGCTCAAGTACTGTAGCACGAAGTTCCCTGGGAACAGTACTGCCCCCGTGGAAGCACTTCTATTTGCGCGGGGCTTGACCCCTTCTGCAAGCAAACAAAAGAAGTTTGGTATAAATCACAATGGCCTTTTTCTTCCCCCTTCCCTGTAATATTTTTGACAAGAAAAAGTGGTCAGCAGTTTAATCCTTATTTGGCGTTTAGCATGAGAAGAATCATAATCTTTAACACATCAAGTGATAAGATGATGTTTCTCTGAATAGTGTTGCAAATTAACAAAATGAATAGAGCTATCTATTTAAAATATCACTGTTTCCTTCCACCAGATATTTTCAGTGTTTTGTTTGTGGTTAGTACTATTACCTACTTATTTTCACGTTAGTGGGCTTTTTCTCTGCACAGGATAGTGTTACTCAGTAGACTTAGCAAATTTTTCAACTAAGTCTTGCTTTGAAGGGTGATGAGGATACAGTTTGTTAGAAGCTCCTTCTCCGCTCTTGCAATTTCTTACTTAACCTAGAGTGAGGAGACTTTTAAAGTAAGGTCTTTGTTTAACCAGTAAATATATGTTTGGAGAATGATCTTTCTGATCTGTGCATGGAGACTGTAGACTGGCTGATCTGGGCTTAGGAGTGAAAATGCCTTTCTTCAGAGGGCTATTTTGTGCCCTCACACAGCTGAATGTGTATTTAGAAAGTTGCCTGAAATTTTAACTTCTCATATATCCTGAAGTGACTATAATATGAAGTAAGGTTTGAGGAAAGAACTAAGTAAATCCTACCATCTAGGAGGTAGGGGTAAGAGGTGAATTTCTTTTTCTGTGGAAGCATGAATGTGGGTTCCTTTGTTTTATAAAACTGTCCTTCCTTCCTTTGCTGCCTCTCCCACGTATCTGATTTTGTGGATTTTTAATGAAAAATTATGAAAGTAACACATGTTCATTAGAGAGAATTGGAAAATTCAGGAAAGAGTAATGTTAGAAAGCATTGAGTTTCTGCCAGAGAAAGGTGGTTAAACACTTATTCATGTTTATATAGCCTCGTCTATAAATACATATTTTGAAATTTAATTTTAGGCGAGTAACATATACATAGATTCAGAAAATCCCTTGCTGCTATAAGGGTCATAAAGAAAAGAGCAGTTTTGACACAACTTTTCTTTATCTCTGACTTACATTCTCCAGAAGCAAACACTTCCAGTTCTTTTGAGATTTTTCCCCTTTTTAAAAATTCCGTATTTACAAAATACGCTATACTACCATTTAAAATTTTTTCTGCCCCCTCTAAAATTCTTTCCTTTACCTTGCCACTATATTGCTTTGTCTGTTTTGCTAGTATTGTTGACTCTTTAGGATTTGCGTACAGTTGAGTTGTGTAATGTAATGTGATTTTCTGAACAACTTGGGTATTCTCTTGGAATTGTTAAGTGCCTCATTTTTTTCATTTGTATTCCTCTTGCTCTTTTGGCCCCTTGGAGACATCCCTGAACCTTTTGTCTTCCTGCCCCGTGCTAGATTGGTTGCTCTCAGCTTGCCCACAGTCATCTCGCAGGACTTGGCTTCCCTCTCAGCCTGGCAAGTCCCTGCATCGGTCTTCTTGGTTTGATACCCTGTTTACTATTTTTCTCTTTCTTGATTTATTCACTCTTAGAGTTGAAATTTCTCAGGAATTTGCTGAGAAAAAGGGTGTGGTAGCTAGCTGCGTTGAGATCTTTTATGTCTAAAAGTATCTTTACCTGTTGGCATTTGATGGCAGTTTGGTTGTAGAACTCAAGCTATTTTCCATTATGCTATCTTCTTATTGAACAGTTAAACCCGATTTGCTTTCTTTGGTGATTTTAGAGTTTTTCCCCCTTTATTTTTGGTTGGTGAGGGGAGGGTCTTAAATTTCATAGTAGGCTTTGGTATGCACTTTTAAAAATTCATTGTAAGATCATGTTTGGAAACTCAATCCTCACTGTGAGTGATGCCCTTCAAAGTTTTGCAGTGTAGTTTCTCTGTACTTCAGTCCTGAGCAAGATTGCTTTTATTATTTCCTGGATGATTTCTTCCAGTCTTTTTCATCTCTTCTCTGTTTTTGGAATTCCTGCTAGTCAGAATAGCTCTTGAATTTTCTTACCTTTCCTTCCTATCTTTCCTTCTCTTAGCCTTTTGTTATGCTGTCTGGGAGATTCCTTCAACTCTTAACTTTCAATTTTTTTTTTTTCCCCAGAAAGATAGTGATCATTCTTAATTTCCGGGGACTCTTTCCTGAGCTCATCGTTCCTTTGTTGTTTTTCACTAGCACGCTGTTCTTGTTTCATGGATGTGGTAATGTCGTAGCTGTCTAAAGATCCTACAGGAGCTGTTTCTTCCTAAATTTTCTTCTGCTCTCGGGGCCTTAAGTGGGCTTCCCTGGAGAGTGACGTGACAGGAACCAGCCAGGCCCTGAAGTTGTGGGAAGCCTTACATGTCGGTACGTCTCTTGTAGTGGCCAGTTTCTCCAGATAAAATCTGCCAGCCCCCTCGCTAGAGCTTTGGCCATGGAATGCGTGTTAAGACTGGCAGCTAGTGTTTGAGGCTGAAAGTGTGGGGCTTCATCCTTGCTCTTGGCTGTGCCAGGTACGTGAATCCAGACCCTCTTAAGTCCACTTCTCTGGAACATAAATTGCGCATTTTCTGCCTAGGCCAAGGAGGGAGCGTGTGTAGTAGGTTTTAAAAAGTTGAATATAGGCTTAATTTTTGTGATTCCAATTTTGCAGTTATTAAGTTGACTATATAAAGTTGCCAGTTTTCTAAGCTCCAAACAGTAACCACTGACAAATTCCTATGATTTGACTTAAATATTACAGGATAACTTTTAAATCAATACTTAAATAAATGCTTTTACCAGGCAAGTGATGAATTCATTGTCATTGGTCTCTTTCAGCATTGATTTTGCTGCTTCAGTCGTCATGTTAGATTTCGCTAAAGGAGGGAATTGTGCACTCTGATACCAGGGTGGTTGGCTTCAGGCAGTGTATCCGTTTGTTCAGAGGATTTGGATCCTGAAAAGTGTGAAGGGGCACAGAACCTGAAGACTTAATTCCTATCTGTACCTATAATAATGGAGCTGATCCTATCTGTTTTTAATGTCATTTTCAAGTTTTCTGTCTAGTATCCACAGCTTTAAAAAGTAGGGCTTAAAAGTAAAATAGCCTTATGAAATCAGCACATATATTTTCTTTCATTCTTTTCCTTTCACCTGGTTTTTATCAACATAGATGTTAAAGAAAATACATATGCATGTCTAAATCCATTAAGTAGTTTTTAGTCTGCTCATGTAGGTTCACCCTCGAAGGTATATAGCTTGATGTTATCTTTACTTTAGGTTGCTGCTTTCTCTAGCAAGTGCTCTTTTGATAGCTCGGAAAAGTAACCTGTGCTGTTTTTGACAGGCCATTGTAGCTGTCATGCAGTAATATTAAGAGAGTATTTTTTACATAAAAAAAACCATGGACATGTAAAAAGTTAGAATTTTATGAAAACTGGGTTTAGGTTAAAATGTATTCACCTTAGGTAGTAACAGAGATGTGTTAGGACCCTTTGCTGGTAGCAAGTTGAATTTCTTCAGATCCACGTTTTCAGCAGTCTCTTCCTTGAGTAGTTTAAAAAGTTACATATGGAAATTTTTGATAGAAGAAGCAAACCTTTTAAAATCTACATACAATCTTAAGTGACCAATGCAAAACCAGACCAGAACACTCTAGCATCAGAGACAAGTGCTAAATGATACTAAAAAGGTGGATACTCTGGGGTGGTCAAAGGTATTAAAATATTGAATGGGGTAGAGGAATGGAACCAAATCAATACATCTCAGTTAAATATGTAAGGTGGTGTGTTAAAATGACAGTGTTAGAAATGAGCTAAATCAGCTTTCTGAGACTCTGCCTGGAACTAATCCTTACCAGTGATAGGGTCACAGTTAAAACTTAGCAAGCTCTCCTGGATAACTTTCTTTTTTTCATCTTAAAAACAAAAAAAAATAACTCTGGGGAAGAGCTGGCCAAGATACAGATGTTTCTGTTTTTCCTCTACACATGTTCAGACTGATATAGGTTATGTTTCCGAAATTGTGTAGTCTGGATGGGCTCCAGCTGATGTAATAGATCACTGTTAACCCCTCCCAGTTGCAGGGTATGCAGACTTTCCTGTTAAGACTGGTACAGATCTCTTCTTTTGGGTCACGCAGTAATCACTGTTTCTGCACAGTGATAGATAAAAATAATATCATTGTCCTCTGTGTTTGAAGATAACCTCCCCTCGTATCCCTGTCTGTTTTTCGGTTTTCAGTTAGCGCCCATCACTACAGATAGGAATTTGCACAGCTCCCTCTTCTCCCTCAAACACAGAGTGATTTTTCTTAAAAAAGACCCACTTGGTTTTGGATGGTGTGTGTTGGATCACTTACACTGATGTGTCTATGATTTCTTTCACCTTTCTATTCTTAATTATCTTATTTGAATTCACTGTGTGTGCTTACTGGTCTCTTCATTTCATAAGCCCTTACCTCCTGGTTTTATGTAGAAGGCATTGTTTTAAGGGTTCCCTGGGTTCCCCTCTGTGGAGTTGGGACACAATTAATAATATATCAGTCTTGATAGACCAGACAGGTCTCAGGACACATTTATTGCAGCTTTGCCTTTTCATTGCTGATGATCTCTCCGTGGAGAAGGTGTGGAGGCCAGCTCATCATGGACTCAGTAAAGATAGACCTTTGTTCAGCACTGTTTGTAGCTCTTGACCTGCTTATTGGTCGATGACGTCCCTTTGTTGTTATTTAGTCGCTGTCATGTCCAGCTCTTCTGCTACCCCATGGACTGTAGCCCACCAGGCTCCTCTGTCCATGAGATTCTCCTGGCAAGAATACTGGAGTGGGATGCGATTTCCTTCTCCAGTGGGTCTTCCCAACCCAGGGATCAAACCCGCATCTCCTGCATTGGCAGGTAGATTCTTTACCACTGAGCCGCCAGGGAATCCCATGCTGTCCCTTAGGCTGCTGATTTATTTCAGTCCATTGGTTGATAGTCACCCTGATTAATGCCTGTACCCCTGCTTAGTTATTATTGTTATTCATTCCATGCTAAAAAGATGCTAAGAGTATTTACTTGTGTATTCTGAAGTTTATAAGTTTGTGATTATTCTTAAAGTCTAACAGCTAGAACTATTAAAAAAAGACAGTTACTTATTTGGGGGATTATAAATGAATAATCTAGGGTTCCATGGACAAAGAATATATGACTGCTGTAAACTTAAAGGAATAAGAAATTAAATTATGTTGTTTAAACATGACATACGGTGAGTAGGGAACTATGAGAGTCCAGGGGAAAGTTAATGAGGTGATGGTGGTGGGACTTTGAAGAGACAGTGTTCAAGTCACAGTCGGCCTCTGCTGCGCTCAGTCGCGTCCAACTCTTGGCAGCCCCATGGTCTGCAGCCCACCAGGGATACCTCTGTCCGTGGAGATTCCCCAGGCAGGAATACTGGATTAGGCTGCCATGCCCTCCTCCAGGGAATCTTCCCAACCCAGGGATGGAACCCAGGTCTTCTTTACCAGCTGAGCCACCAGGGAAGCTTGTACAATTAGTATTTTCAATTCAGTGAATGTGGGGAGACAAAGACAACTGCAAAGAGATTTTCTGGTAACAGCCAAAGAGCTTGCCCTTCCCATCCTGAATTCTATTTGCATCTTAAGAGATTCCTCCCTTCATCAAAAGGAAGCTATTAATTGTGGTCACATCTGCACTCTGACCTTGGGCATTTAAAAAAAAAAAAAAAAACAATTCTTATATCAAAACACTTGAAAAACCACTAAGTGGCATGGTTTTATTCACTGCTTGGGGGAAAAAAAACAGTTTTACAAGTGAAGACCATCTATTACAGACGATCCATTACATGAACATTGTCAAATGCATTTGTATCCTGTATGTGTTTTTTTAAGTTTTAGTGTTACAGCCTATTTAAGATTTTTTTTTTTTTCTGGCTACTTTTTAACACTATTATTTGCAGGAAATGCTGGTTAAAAGGGATTGTTTTCAACTTTCTGGTACTGTTTTAAGTTTAGCTTGATGTTTATTTACCAAGTAAACTTTATTAAAATTAAGCAAACTGAATGTAAGCCCTTTTCATTCATTTATATTATTGTTGGACAAATTGAATTACTAATAAAATATGCTGTAAAAAGTTAGTCTTTACTTTTTAAGGTTGGTAGGAAAGCTGCTAATAACTGAAATGTTTTCTTTCAGAGATTTAAAGAATTCTTTAAACTTTAGAGTTTTAGACAAGCAAAATCAGGTAGTTTAGAGTCCATTTTACATTACCAACACCAAATAAACATTTGATTGCATATTTATTAATCAACTCTATTAAAATAAATTGTAAAACAAATCTAATATTCTGCCTATCACCATTATAAGTTACTGTTAAAACACCCAGTAACTGTTAAAACAATCAGATTTAAATTTATTAATAAAACTTTTGTGGGACACAGACCAGTCAAAATCCTTTTTACACAAAACTCATTAACATGCTTTTGAAAGGAAGTTAGGAGTTTCAGGAATGCTAGTAATTAAGACATACATATGGTCGATAGCAGCATATTAGGTCATGAAGACTTCCAGCTGTTTTGTAGAAAGCCACTCGGAGGTTATTTGCTCTTACTGGTTGACTTACCAAACTGGGCTACCTTAACAACAACAGCAAAAGAAGCGCAGACTGGGTGGCTGCAACTACCACTTAGTGTTTCTCACAGCTCTGGAGTCTTAGGATCAACGTCGGTTTCATCCTAAGGCTTGTTCTCCTGGCTTGTAGGTGGCTGCCAGGTGGGGTACAGAGGTCTCCTTCCGTGTTGGGGGCCTTCTGGCGGATAAAGGCAGATGCTGCAAAGCCTTCTGAGGCTGTTCCATAATGTCACTTGTTACTGCATTCTGTCAGCTCAGATTGAAAGCTTTGAAGAGTAGACTCTTTGTTCATGGGAGGAGCTGCAAAACATTGTGGCTATCTTTTTCAGCCTACCATACTTGGATGGAAGTTTTTTAAAAATAATGTTCAGGATAGTTGAATTTCACCTGAGGCCTAAAAAACTCAGGGTAAAGCATAATGTCACAGGAAAACAGTTTATACTGTTAAAATGTAAAATCTAATTTTCTGTGAATAATGTAATATGAATTGAGATGCCATCAGATCAGTCAAGTTATTTCTAAACCATTTAGTAAGTCAGACAGAATATGGGCTTTTTGATTACAAGTCATCATTTACGTTTAAAACCATGAATTCTAGTTGACAATTAATTGTACCTATCCTGTAAAACTTGACTCTCATGTTTTATTTTTAAAAACTGCCTTATTTGTTGTAGATTAACTTAGGCCTGAAGTCACGTGGAGAACTGGAGCGACATGGAACCTGAATTTGCTGGTCCCTATTTGTGTTTGATTTAAATGCATTGCTGCTTTCTTTCCCTGCCTGAATTCAACTAAGGAAAATCTTCATTGTTACTGCAAATATATTCAACTTAAAGTGGCTGTTCATTGAGTTTTTGTTAATTTACAGTAAGTTACCTGAATGATCAGGTTACATACATATATGTAAATATCCATGAACATGAGTAGTGCAGGCGGTGTGAGCGCTAACAGCGACTTTGGCGCATCGGTGTATGTGTGCTTCCTGCTCCCCCAGAGTGTGTTCTGTGGCCACACCACCTGTGTCTTGGCTTCCAGGTGGCTTATGAATGGACACCTAGGGAGCCCTGCTCCACTGGGAGTTAAGAAGACACTCTCAAACATTTAATTTCAAACTTAGTATACGTCCCTTTTTCTAAAGGCCTGTAAAAACAACAGTTCTTTTTTCATGAAGTTGCATGATTACAAAAACTGACTTAATCCCTTGTAATTTTTGTTACCTAAAAGTTGAATTCAAACAGTGGATCAGATTTCAGTACTGTGATTCATTCCCCCAAAATGAGTAACCTGGTTAGCAGGATATTCCTCCTTGTTCTCTTGACCTTTTTTTTTTTTTTTTTAAAAAAGGTCCATGGTGACTCCTCCATTTTTGGTAGTGCAGTTCTGTTGGGTCTACGAAGAGGCTTTACAAGAAAAAAGAGCTGCTATTTATGGAGCATTTCCTCAGGCCTGCAATTTGAAGCCATTACAGCAGAGTTGCTGAGCCAGCCAGAGATGACACACGCAGTGGCTGAGGCCCCCAGCCTGCGGCCTGTGTAGGGTAGGAGTTCAGCGACAGCGCTCTGCAGAATTTGCCCTCTTCAGTTCCTGTCGGTTGCTTACTTTTTAAAGAGCAGGAAGGTTTCAAGCATTCTGAACAGTTAGATTATTAAGTGGGTACAGAATAGAAGCTAGCTTTTAAGTTTTCAGGAAATAGTTCAGCATCCAAGAACAGTGATTCTCTCCACTGCCCCCCCACCCCCACCCCAACTCCCTTTTAGTTACTTAAAATCAGGTCACCTTATCAAATGCAGAACTTGTCCAGCAGTTTTGCTTAAGCTCACAAAAACAGATGACAGGAGTTGTCTGTCACAGGAATTCTAGCTTAACGTGTATGTCCTTTAGATCTGAGTCTGTGGGAGGAGTTTGATGTTCAGAGTTTAGATAACTTTGTTGTCTACCTATGGAAACATCATTTCTTCATAGAGTTTTTCTTTTTTGAATAGTGTTAGAAAAGAAAAGAAAATGGTCTTATTTGTGACTTCTTTTTGTCATCAAGGGATGAAATTGGGTTATGTGAATGTGATTGGGAATTGTTAATTACAGCAAATGATTAATTGAAAACCAGGGAGCTTCAGTCCACTCAGGGTAAAATTAGTAGCCATTTTATCTTAAATAGGACACTTCTAATATGTGAATTTGACAAACTTTCCACTCTTTGGTGTCAGACTTTTAAAACTTAGTAGCTTCTGTTGTCCTAAAAAATTGAGGTATTGTTCAATGATTTTCTCCATCCTAAAAAAAAAATCTGTTTCCTCCACTGTTCTGGATTCAATTTCAGGGAAATTTTAAATGACTGAGAAAAGTGGGTTTTAGCCATACCTATAATTTTAATTTTAGGAAAGCATCAGTTGATAGAATCGGGAATTATGTTACAAGAATTGAAATGTGCTTTTAAGTCAAATTCTTTGAAAGTGCTGACATTTGGAACTGTAATAATCTAGGATATTTGAAATGATTTTCTAGTCATGGACATTATCTGTAAAAGGTGAGTTATTTCCTAACTTACTGTGTCTCTATAATTCCCCTCACTGCCCCCTCGCCCCCCAAAAAACACCCCTTGATAGTCAACAGCATAGACTAAAAGGAAAGAGAGAAGAGTATCCTTACAGGATGACCCCCAAGTTACTAGGCCTTTCCAAAGAGGCACCCTTGGACTTCCAAGGTGGTACAGTGGATAAGAATCTGCCAACCAGGGTGGGGGTCACAGGTTCCATCCATGGTCCAGGAAGGTTCCACCCCTGGTCCAGGAAGGTTCCACATGATGAGGAGCAACCAAGCCCATGCTCTGCGGGTCCTGAAGCCTGTGTGCTCTAGGGCCAGCAAGCCACACTGCTGAGCCTCAGACCTGTGCCCGCAGCCGCAGAAGCCAGCTCAGCCGGCGGCCCTAGCCCCGCGCAGAAGGGGCGCTCCTGATCACCGCAGCTTGAGGAGACCCAGCACAGCCTAAAGGAAACACGGTTTTCTGAAAGAGTGGCACCCTAACGACAAACCGCTGAATAATCCTCTTAAACTTCACAGTTAGATTGAGTGCAATAGGGAGTTTCTTAACTGTGGCAGTTATAATTGAAGGAAATTTCCTAGCTCTGTGACCTAAGTTGAGATTTAGGACATTTCTGTATTTTACTAAATGGTAGCTTTCTTCTCCCTCGGATCCCTACCCTTCATCAAGGAACTGTTTAAATGAAATACAGATTTCCTTCAAGATTCAACTCAAGATGTTAATTCCTCTGGATTGTCTTCCTAGATTTTTCCTAGCCTCAAGTCTGCCTTGAAGTTCCCTCTTCTAGCCTGTCGTGAACGTTTCTACATCAGAAGTACATTTTCACTTAAAAGCTGTTGATATTCTGTCTCCCTGCAGCTAGTATAGTGCCACCACGTAATAATTTCTCACCAGAAAAGTGTTGAGGATTGTTTCTAAGTGTTGTTCTCAGTCATTTTGGAAGCACTGGGTAATATTCATCTGTTTTGATGCCTTTAGAAAGTGTTAGCACCGTGCTTGCCCGAGGTGTGAGACATACAGATTAAGAACCTAAGAACCTCGCGGTCCCTTTCTCAGTTAGGAGTCAAGGTATGTGAACTAGAAATGGTCCAAGAACATGTTCGCAGTTGACTGCTAAGCAATGTGGTCAGCCCTAGGTAGTTTAGGTGAGTCACAAGACAAGATCATTGTGCCGAGTCATTAAGAGATTTAGGCAAGAGTTTGGTCTTTGGTTGTGTTTAAAGGACAAACAGGATTCGATGGAGGAGGATTTTATTCTTTACTGAATGTTGAGTCCTTTTGTTGACTCTGCTTTACTTGTGAGTGGTTTTGTAGTTTGACATTATGTGATTTTAGTAAAATTCTGTGTCTACTAAGAAAAAATTTCCTTCTTACTTGAGCTTCAGTTACCTGTTACCTCCATCGTCTTTCTCACTTACCATAGTGTCTGGCATTTAATAAATGTTTAGTAATATGGCTGACTGGCTGATTGCTTACTTGGGAACATTGATTTCCCCATCTATGAAATCAGTGGATTAGAATATATGATTTCTAAGAACTTTTCCAGCTCTAAAATGCTGTGAAAATCAATGAAAAAATTCACATGAATTCCCAGTCTATATGTAAGTATCAAATTGATGTGATGTTTTATTTGCAATGCTTTACATTTTACACAAAGAATACTAAGTTTAATGTGTAAATACCACCATTAAGCAAAATCTCTTAGCAATGCTGGCAATAGAAGGGGGATTACTAATGTTTAAAGGAGGGATTTTTCTTATTGTGACGTAAGTGTAAAGGAAAATGAAAAGTAAAAGAGCTCTAGGAATATAGGTAGAAATTTAAGATGAAATTGATAGTTAGGGCTGGAAGAGAAGAGAGGGGGCTGGCTATATAGATAAAGGATCGGTGATCAGTTTTGGGGTATGGTTTTGCTAAGAGTTCAGTTCAGTTCAGTCGCTCAGTCGTGTCTGACTCTGCCACCCGATGGACTGCAGCACACCAGGTTGATTTTAAGAAATATTTTGTTTGAGAAAATACTAACATATCACTAATTGTTTATTATCTTTTAAGCTGTAAATAAATATTAGAAAGAAGAAATTTGAGATTCAGACTTTCAGCTCTTTCTCATCTATAGCTCCTCTGTTAGCGCAGAAACTAAAAGGCAGTCACTGTCCCCGAGAGCCCAACAAAAGGCTTTTTCAGCCTTCTGAAGAAGAGCACTTTATCTGTCAGAGTCACAGCACAGTAGTCCCAGACACTTCCCATATTTGCAGCATCTGTTCTTTATAGTCAGCTGTAACTTTGGACTGTTTTAATTGTCAAATACAACTTAGAATTTTTTTTTTTCTTTAGCCCATTGTCAGCGGTAGTGCAAATTGCTGATGATTATTTACGTTGCTTTCTTCATTCCAGTATATGGAAGAATGTTAATATTTTGTGAGTCAGATAGTGATTTATATTTAATTTTTCAAAGAAAAACATTTAAAGAAACTTCCTTTTGAATATGCAGAATTATTTTATATACTACTGCTTTAAAGTTGGAGTAACCATGCCTTGAATACTGCTGTGTGGATACTTAACCATGAATACTTACCATACTGTATCTCATTTAGTCCTCTCCACAGTCCTGTAGGTATTTCCCGTTATATAGATTGGGCCTCTGCTTTGAAGAGGTGAAGTAACTTACACAGATTCACCTACCCTGGCCTGTGTCATTCATAGCATGAGCTCTTTCTATTAAATCTCTTTACAATTATAAACTTTGTTTTTGTCCTGTGAGGTTTTTTTTTTGTAGACTGAGCTAAATCTACACTGTATTTATCGTAGAGTTTATTCAGTAATTGTATACTCTTGGTGATCAGTAAACAGAAAATTCACACTTGGATTAAACAAGGATGTTTTAATTTCTTTACCAGGTTCCTTAAGTGATACCAATAAGGCTGAATTATCTACTGTTTCAAAAGCTTCCGGGAGTGATTCTGATATGATTTTACATATTAAATAGTTGTTGAATTAATTGAAAGGACTTAAGATTGAACATATGCTTCTGTACATACAATTGACCCTTCATATCCATGGGTTCCACCATTCAGGAAATGAAAATTTTCAGAAAAAATTTTCCAGAAAGTCACAAAAATCAAAACTTGAATTTTCCATGCATCAGCAACTATTTACGTAGCATTTATGTTGTAAGTTATTAATAAGTAATCTAGAAATGACTTAAAAGATACAAGAGGATGTGTGGAGGTTATATGCGAATATGATGCCGTTTTAAATGAGGGACTTTTGAGCATCGTGGCTTTTGGTTTCAGAGGGGCTTCTGGAACCAGCCCTCTGAGGATACTGAGGGAGGCTGTGCCCTTTCCTGTCACTAAATGCATCAAGCCGTGGAATGAATGGATGCTCGTTTGACACGTGTGGAGGTTCAGCCGCGCTTCATAAACTGTAAAGGACTGTGTCAATGTTGCCTTTATTACCTGGCTTTGTTGCTAAGAGCGGGTTACATAGTGTAGACACCCAGGAAGAAGAGGTTGCCCAGAGCACCTTGCTGTGTCTGTGTTTCAGTTCAGCGAATTACTTGTTGGAACTTACCCATCGGATTAGAATTTAATGAGGATTTGATTTAGCGTCATGTGTCTCTGCCTTCGTTATAGTAACTGTGAAAACAATAAATTCAGATTGCCACTCGTTCATTACAGGTTTCTTTTTTCCCATTAATTTTTGGCCTTGGGCGCCCTGGGTCTTAGTGCCGCTTGCAGGCTCCCTCTGACGGCGAGCAGAGGCCCCTTTTGTTGAGAGCGGTGCTTCTCTAGTTGGGAGCACAGGCTGGAGGCCCTCAGACCGTGGGCTTCCACAGTTGCTGCCCTGGGCTCTGGAGTTGTGGCGTGTAAACGGAGTTGCCCTACGGCATGTGGAATCTTCCCGGACCAGGGATTGAACCCGTCTCTGCTGCGTTGGCAGGCAGATTCCTATCCACGCACGGAGCCACCAGGGAAGTCCTAGTATAACTTTCTTAATGGAATTGTCCCAGTTGGGATTTCCCAATTCTAGGAATCTTAGGCAACAAGAATGATTTTTTATAGTACCCGATTAAGATAAAATGGCCTTCATTATAAAGACCTTTAAAGTGTAAGCAAGTCTGTGATAGAGGGCATTGGAGCATTGGCAGTCCAGCATGAGAAGAGGCAGGATGACCTCATGGAGGCCTTCTGGCTCCAGACCTCTGATGAAGAGCTCATAACTAGGGACTTTCCTGGTGGCCCACTGGCTAACACTCCATGCTTCCTCTGCAGGGGAAAGGGTTCAATCCCTGGTCAGAGGATTAAGATGTGGCCAAAAAGCGTGGTTTTTTTTAATTTTTAAAGAAAAAAATTCATAACTAAAGCTGTTCGAATGCTGAAAATAATAATACCAGACAAACCTGTTTAAAATGAAAACTGAAAATTCATGACATTATAAAAAGACTATTTACAACTCACACACATAGATAATTTTTTCCCAACTATGTACAAAATCAGTTCAGGTTGCATAGTTTTTATTGTAGGGCTGAATTATTTCCCTGGGAGTAAAGTATTTGACTATGTAATTTTAAGTAGGGAAAAAAGTTTTATTTAGGAAATTTACCTTGTAGCATATTAGGACCTCCAATCTTTAGGACACCTGGTGTATGAATTTTAAGTCAGTCTTATTGATTTTAGTGGGATGCCTATTTTTAAAGTACAGAATAAGTTTCTGCTTTCAGGAATACATTCTAGTGTTTCAAATGAGAGCTCATGTATTGCAACATTATTTATCTATTTTTGTAAAGGGCTGTTAATCACTTGGTGCCACCGTGTCTGAGTTGTGTACTTGTGGATTGTCTACATGAAATCACTTGATGCAGCCTTTCATTTTTGCAGAAATTTTTCTTATATTTTTAGCCCATCACTGAAGTATAAATCTGAATTATTTATTGGAAATATTTAAAGATCAGAAGCTTACTTTTAATAAAGTCTTTATTGAAGATGTTGCCCTACCTGTTTTGGAACAGGGCAGTGTTAAAGGCAAATGTCTATATAGTTATGAAATATAATTCATTTATCCTGCCTTTGGCCAAAACACACACATACACACTCATACTCACACTCCTTCTTCTCCCTCTGCCTTTGTACCATTTCTAAGTCACAGTCTTTTGCTTAAAGGGATTAGTGTGTGCAATTTATTTCCATATTATATTTCTAGATTTGAAATTTTACTGGATAACTTGGTTTTTGATGGAACTGTCATTTAATCCCTCTTGAATTATTCTTGCAGGAGTGTTAGCAAGAATTGTAAACTGGAGTTCTTACTTGAAACGTGAGACTGTGACCTCTTGATCCAAGGGCCAGGAGTGTTGCCAACCAAGCCAAACCCTGCTGTTCCCTAAGAATAGAAGTTCTCTGCTTAATGATTGGAGTTCGCCTCAGTAGTTATGGTGATTTCCTACAGTTGGTCAGAATCCCAGATATGCACGTTGGTTTTGTATGTCTTTTCAGTGGACAGGCAGGTATTTCTTTGTAGGGAGGAGGAGAGGGAAAATGGGAATAATTTCTTCAGGGTTTGGGAAGGAGTTCTGGTATACTGGAAATGCCACTGCTACCTAAGGCCTGCCTCTGCTGGGACCACAGAGGTTGGCTTCAGATGTGGAGAGAAGGGGCCATTTGTATGTTACATATAACCAACTTGAAAAGGAATTAATCAGTGTATCATCTAAGTCTTTTCATCCTTGGAAAGTTAAGCCCTAGAAACCATAAATGTTGAACTGAGAGAAAAAAAATTGAAGGTAGAGAAAGATTATTGCTATGCTATGCTAAGTCGCTTCAGTCGTGTCCGACTCTGTGCGACCCCATAGACGGCAGCTCACCAGGCTCTGCCGTCCCTAGGATTCTCCAGGCAAGAATACTGGAGTGGGTTGCCATTTCTTTCTCCAGTGCATGAAAGGGAAAAGTGAAAGTGAAGTCGCTCAGTCGTGTCCGACTCTTAGCGACCCCATGGACTGTAGCCTACCAGGCTCCTCCGTCCATGGGATTTTCCAGGCGAGAGTACTGGAGTGGGGTGCCATTTCCTTCTCCGAGAGAAAGATTATTAGGAAGCATAAATAAATAGGTTCATCAGTGAAATATCTGTAAAATGTTAGCCGTATTAGTTTGAACTGTTCAAAATCAAAACACAGCAAGCCTTACAGGTCTTTACTTGGTAGACAGGATTAATAATAACTTATACATTCAGGATTGTTCTCACATCCATGTTGCTTTATATGTATTTCTACTTTTCCTATCCTTTGCTTACTCCTCTTGTTCTTTATGCTTTTCAAAATATGTGGTGTTTTGATGCCTGAATATTTGTGAATCTTTCAGGACCAGAGGGGGAGAAGGCAATGGCACCCCACTCCAGTACTCTTGCCTGGAAAATCCCATGGATGGAGGAGGCTGGTCGGCTTCAGTCCATGGAGTTGCTAAGAGTCGAACATGACTGAGCGACTTCACTTTCCCTTTTCACTTTCCTGCATTGGAGAAGGAAATGGCAACCCACTCCAGTGTTCTTGCCTGGAGAATCCCAGGGACGGGGGAGCCTGGTGCGCTGCCGTCTGTGAGGTCGCACAGAGTTGGACACGACTGAAGCGACTTAGCAGCAGCAGCAGCAGGACCAGAGGGGTTGTCCAAAGCCATGGTCCACCAGAGACGCAGACGAGAAGCCCTTTTCCCTGACCCCGGGCAGTTAAGACAGGGCACCTAATCCAGATTTACTTAGGATGAGTTAGTTGAGTCAGGTATGTCATAAATTAGTTTGGTTAGTTAAATTAGTGAAGTCACATGTAAGGATTGCGTGGGTACAAGTCAGTGGAACAGCTCACCCAGAGATGACAGTTCACCGCCTGCCCCAGATCTCCTTTCCAGCCTCCTCTCTGCCGCTCTCCCTGCCTGCTCGCCCTGCGCCCCGCACGCGGCAGAGACCGTGCTTGTTCATGCACTTGTAACTCTGCATGGCAGGTTCCCTCTGTTTGGGCTGCTTACCCTTCCGGTCCCCCCAACTTCTCCTGATTTTTATTTTATCATTTAAGAAGCAGCTCCAGCTCAGATGCCAGCACAGATTTTTTTTTACATAGCTTGCATTGACAGTATTTGAACCTTCCTATCTCAACTTTGATAACATTAACTTCACTCATTTTTATTCCAGTAGCATTTCTTCAATTCTAACATTGAAGAAAATCTAACATAATTTGAATAACATTCAATTGTAACGTAATTTCACTCTGAAATTAGAGTGCTGCTTACATTTCATGGGATCTTAGGTTTGATTAATAGGTAAAGTACCTCTCTTCTGCTACATATAACAGAGAATTGAGTTTCTGTGGTCACATACCTTCTGAAACTTGTACTGTTTGTTGGGGCTGTAACTTTAATTTCTCTTCAACACCCAGTAGTTTATGCTCAGACATTGTTGCATGAGATTGAATTTTATTATTCATCTGGCTGTTAATATATTTAGGTGAGTTACAAGGACATGATTTGTTCTAAACTGTATCAACAATAGTAACAATAACAACTAGTGTTTGTTGAGTGCTTATTATAGACCAAGCTATAATGGCTCAGACAGTGAAGAATCTGCCTGGGTTCAGTCCCTGGATTGGGAAGATCCCCTGGAGAAGGAAATGGCAACCCACTGCAGTATTCTTTCCTGGAGAATTCCATGGACAGAGGAACTGGCAGGCTACAATCCATAAGTTTACACAGAGTTGGACACAAGTGAGCAACTAACACTATTATAGGCCAAGCACTGATTTAAGTCTTTTATAAGAAGTAATTCAATGAATTCTCACAAAAACTCTTATTGTTCCCACTTTATTGATGAGGAAACTGAGGCACACTTCAAGAGTGTATCGGTAGCGGCTGTATCACCTTCCTGGCTCTGTCAGTCTGACGCCTAAGTCCATACTCTTAACCACTGCTCTGGACTGAAACATAGTTGATAATTCAGTGATCCGCTATATGCTCTAGCTGCATTTCTCATAAAACCCTCAACACAGGCCCATGAAAACTTATAATGTAATAGAACAGAACACTCTGTCTAGTCATCTCTATAAATTCTAGTAGCTATTTTGGCACGATAAAGAGAGAAACAAGATTAAGGGATTTCTTACCGTTAAGTGTACATACTGGAGTATTGAGGTTAATAAAATGATTTCTCTAGGCCTCTTCTATCTTTTGAAATTATTAAATTGCTGAAATAAATCCAGACTTAAAGGAAATGAGCTAAAATTGACCACTTTCTACACTTAAGATGGACATCATTCCGGTTTTACGATTGAAGAAGCTAGGTTCAAAGAGATTAACTGTTGAATAAGAAATACAGAGTTCAGTTTTAGCATTGGACCTCTGCCTCGAGAATGACTGCTAAACACGCAGAACCATTGTGGTGTTATTTTATCTTTTTGGTTTTTAAGAAGTCTTTTTTTCTCCACAATCCTAAAACTCAACAGCTATTATCAAAATTTTTTAACTTTGTATTTACTATTATAGCCACATAGTGCCTCTGCCAGCCATATGACGGACTTTAAAAACTGATTATTATAAAAAAAAAAATTTAGAATGATAGTCATGAAAAGCAGAAGAAAAATGCTTACTATTTATGTTTTAAAAATTATTTGAGTATATTGTGGAATTTCAGCAAAATAAAGCTTTAGAAAAATCTTTTAAACCTTTAAGTGTGTTTTCTAAGTCTATGCTAACTTTGGCTACCCTTGATTATTTAAAATAATTAAAATAAAGTTTAGTCTGTATTAGGGAAAAAAGAATTTTGAATGTCCTTAGTGTGCTTTAAAATCTAACCATGTCATAACGTCTGAAATGAAGAGAGCGTGCTTTAGCTTGGGAAACTTGGTATCTCCTGTTCAGTTGTGCAGTCCTGTCTGACTCTTGACAGCTCTGTGGACCGCAGCACTCGGGGCTCCCGGTCCTCCAGGATCTCCCAGAGGGTGCGCAGACTCCTATCCTTTGAGTCGGTGATGCTGTCTCACCCCCTCATCCTCTGCTGCCGCTTCTCCTTTGCCCGTCAGTCTTTTCCAGTGAGTGGGCTCTTTGCATCAGGTAGCCAAAATGTTGGAGCTTCAGCAATAGTCCTTCCAATGAATATTCAGGCTTGATTTCCTTTAGGATGGACTGGTTTGATCTTGCAGTCCAAGAGACTCTCAAGAGTCTTCTCCAACACCACAATTCGAAAGCATCAATTCTTTGGTGCTCAGCCTTCTTTGTGGTCCAACTCTCACATCCGTACATGACTACTGGGGAAACTATAGCTTTGACTATGTGGACCTTTGTCAGCAAAGTGATGTCACTGCTCTTTAATATGCTGTCTAGGCTTGTCATAGTTTGCCTTCCATGGAACAAGCTTTTTTGAATTTCATGCCTGCAGTCACTGTCTGCAGTGATTTTGGAGCCCAAGAAAATAAAATCTGTCACTGCTTCCACTTTTCCCCTTCTCTTTGCCATGAAATGATGTGACTGGATGCCATGGTATTTCTTAGTTGCCTCCTCAGAATGCAACTTTGGTCTCTAAACTGGAAGTGAATGTCTGACTTATCTGTAAATACCTGGTTTCAGGGCTTTCTGGGAGCCTAAAAAGACCATTGGTTTCAAAGCTGAGTGTACATATATGACAGCCTGTGTTTCTGCCAAAGGAAAGCGGGCTTGGATTTAATTTCTGTGTCTGAAAGATCTTGTGTAATAGAAAAAAACTGAAGAAAAAAAAAAAGACCTGCAGCTAAGATATAGTTTAGCAGTGGTTTATTCAGTTCAGTGAATCTGTCTGCAATGAAGGAGACCCAGCTTCAATCCCTGGGTTGGGAAGATCCCATGGACAGAGGAGCCTGGTGGGCTACAGTCTGTGGGGTCTCACAGAGTCGGACACGACTGAATGACTAACACCTTTTTTCATTCAGTTCGGTAAGTCCTGTGTGCCACACACCAGTGATTCTGGAAGGCATTAATATGCTGGGTTTAAGGATCCCACAAGAGTTAATGATGATTGTATTTGTATAAAATATTAAACTTGTTCCCTTTCTAATCCTTGCTCTGTGGAATCTTGGGACTCTGGTCGGGGACTGGATCTCCCTTATTCTATCCCCCACATCACCCCTATGTGGTGGCTTTGCCCACAGTTGGTGCTTAGGCCCCTTCCCGGTCTGATTGCACAGATGAGAGAACATGCCTTACTGAGGGATACTGCAGCACCAGGGCCGTCCCGGACAAGGACAGGGGCCTGTCTGCGTCCGTCTTCTCGAGGCTGGATAAACAGGAACCGCTGACCGGAATGAAGTGAGAAGACAGCCATGGGGCCCGCTGATCGCTGCCAGAGAGAACTCTGGAATCTCGACAGGGTGCTTAGACTTGGAGGAGAGAGAAAAAGAAAACCCACTTTCTTTACATTTCCGTTTTTTAACCCCGCTGCTGTTAATTTGCGAAGAGATGGCAAGCAGTTTGCGCACTTCTTTCCAGAGAAATTGGGAGTGTCATTTCAGTGTCTCTTGTTTGTCAAATATAAGTCCTTGTGTTTATTTTGTAGTTCTCACAATGTCTATAGTTATGCGTGGCCTACAGCAATTAAAAAATACCTGTATACTAGTCTGATGAATGTGTTAACTCTTGAAAAATTCTTGTTATTATTCAGTTGCTAAGTCGTGTCTGACTCTTTGCAACCCCATGGACCCAGAGCACACCAGGCTCCTCTGTCCTCCACTGTCTCTTGGAGTCTGCTCAGAGTCACGGCCATTGAGTCGGTGATGCCATCCAACCATCTCATCCTCTGCCGCCCCTTCTCCTTTTGCTGTTAATCTTTTCTAGCACCTGGGTCTTTTCCAGTGAGTCAGCTCTTCGCATTGGGTGGCCAAAGTATTGGAGTTTCAGCTTCAGCAGTGGTTCTTCCAATGAATATTCAGGGTTGATTTCCTTTAGGATGGACTGGTTTGATCCCCTTGCAGTCCAGGGGACTCTCAAGAGTCTTCTCCAATACCACAGTTCAAAAGCATCAATTCTTCAGTGCTCATCCTTCTTATGATACAGCTCTCACATCTGTACATGACTACTGGAAAAACTATAGCTTTGACTATGTGGCCTTTGTTGGCAAAGTGATATCTCTCCTTTTAATATTGTGTCTGGGTTTGTCATAGCTTTCCTTCCAAGGAGCAAGTGTCTTTGAATGTCATGGCTGCAGTCACTGTCCTCAGTGATTTTGGAGCCCAAGAAAAAAAAATCTGTCACTGCTTCCACTTTTTTCTGTTTGCCATGAAATGATGTGACCGGATGCCATGATCTTAGTCTTTTTAATGCTGAGATTCAAGCCAGCTTTCTCATTCTCCTCTTTCAACTTCATGAAGAAGTTCTTTAGTTCTTCACTTTCTGCCATTAGGGTGGTATCATTTGCATATGCACATGAAAAATTCTTACACATATTTTTGTCTACACCACTTTGTGAAAATACATATCTAAGCAGTAGTTATAATCATAGTTTGAAATTTCATTTTCTTTATTTTATGAAATTATCAGACCATTTTTCAATCTACATAGTGTCGTTATGTTGGTCACTTTAGGATTTAGGCTGTGGATTTCATTGAGAGATGCTTACTTGTTTTTGATGATTGTGTGGGAATGTCACAGAACTATGTACCCAGTCTTTCACCCTACACAGCTTAATATTCTACTTTGACCTTTTTCAAAATCCAGTATTTTCACAGTCAGTTAAAATACTGCCTCTTGGGTATGAAACGAGCCTGAAACCTTCACCTGACGTGAGTATATCTCATTGTTATTTGCACATAAGACTGGTCTTTCCTGTTCTGTATCTATCTACCTTTCTAGTTTTGTAGCTGAAGCTTATTGTTTATAGTTCTGCTTTAGTTCTTCAGGAATTTCTGGTGCCTTGCTTGCTTACCATACTGTCTGTAGCTATCAAAGGCTGCCATTGCCAGTGGTATTAGGTGGATTTGTGAAGTCAGCAGATACTGCATAGAGATCTTGATTTTCGCTGAATTTTTGCTTGTACAGGTTCACTGAACTTCCTTTGAGGCAGTTCTTAGACTGTAGTGGGAATGTGGTTCAGTACTGCATTGAGAAGAATTTCACCAGGCAGGCCTTAGGTTGTGAAGGAAAAAGAAACAGCAAATACTCTGCGTGATTAACTTTTTTACTTAAAAAAAAATTTTTTTATAATTGTGGTATATAACATATACTATAAAATTTAGCATTTTAACAATTTTTAAGTACACAATTCGGTGGCATCTAAGTACATTCATAATGTTACATAACCACCATCAATATCCATTTCCAGAATTTGTTCATCATCTGAAATAGATACCCTGTACCCATAACGTTAAATAGCAGCTCTCCACTCTCCCCTTTCCGCCAGTCCCTGGTGTGGGGTGGGATGAGGGGCTTTAGTCTGCATTCTTATGTCTATGAATTTGCCTATTTTAGGTCCTTCTTATAAGTGTGTGTTAGTCACTCAGTCGTATCCAACTCTTTGTGACCCCATGGACTATAACCCGCCAGGCTCCTCTGTCCATGGAATTCTCCAGACAACACTGGAGTGGGTAGCCTTTCAGTTCTCCAGGGGATCTTCCCAACTCAGGGACCGAACCCAGGTCTCCTGTACTGCAGGCAGATTTGTTTTTTGTCTTTTGTCTTTTTTTTTTTTTTTTTTAACATCTGAGCCACCAGGGAAGCCCTTTATCATGCGGTATTTGTCCTTTTTTAGTAAACGTTATGGCTAAATCACATTCCACTGTATGTGTATATCACATTTTGTTTATCCATTCGTGTGTTGATGGATACTTGGTTGTTTCCACCTTTTAACTATTGTGACTAATGCTACTTTTGAACACTGATATACACGTCTGCTTGAGTCACTGCAGTTGGTTTGAGTGTATATCTAGAAGTGAAATTATTGGATCATGTGGTAATTTTATATTTAATTTTTTTTTGAAGAACTGCGAAATGTTTTCACAATGGCGGCACCAATTTTCTTTCATATCAGCAGTGCACAAGAGTTCCTAATTGTTCTACTTCCCTGCCAATACTCCCTTTTTTGTTTTCTTGATAATTGTTGTTGTTTAGTTGCTAAGTCGCGTCCGAATCTTTTGTGACCCCGTGGAGTGTAGCCTGCCAGGCTTCTCTGAGATTTCCCAGACATGATTACTGGAGTGGGTTGCCCTTTTCCTTCTCCAGGGCATCTTCCCAACCCAAGGATCCAACCTGCGTCTCTTGGATTGGTAGGTGAATTATTTACCACCGAGCATCAGGGAAGCCCTTTTCTTGATGATCGGCATCAAATGGGTTGTACTTCACTCTGTCTTGGTTTGTGTTTCCCTAATGACTCTGATAATGGTGTAGTTGAACATCTTTCTGTGTGCTTATTGACCGTTTGTATATCTTCCTTGGAGAAATATCTATTCGTGTGCTTCCTTATCTTTTAAAATAAAGATATTGTTTATAGTGAAAATTTTACGTTTCTTGTGTGTGATAGATGAGTTTATAGGTACTCGCGTGTCTCAAACATCTGAACGGACATGCGTCAGACACTGAAGCACTTTCTGGTGTTCTGTGCTGGGACGGGGTGGACTGTGCTGGGGAACGCATGGCCCCAAACTCTTGGTGTCTGAGTGCTTTCTCCCTCACAGGCTGCTGTTGGCTGCACTGGGCCTTCACTGCTACCGAGAGCCTTCTTAGTTGCGGCGAGCAGGGGCTCCTCGGTTGCAGGGTGCGGGCCTCAGTAGCAGTGACCCAGGGGCTCAGCAGGCTAGCTGTTCTGTGGGATGTGAAGTCTTCCCAGACCAGGGATCAAAGCCTTGTCCCCTGCCTTGGCAGGCAGATTGCTATCCACTGTACTACCAGAGAAGTCCTAGATGGCAACATTTTAATATAGCATGTTAGGTTCACAAGAAAGATAGCTTAGTTGAATCAACATTATAGAACATATAAGGGACTTTTAGGAACTAAAGGTACATAGTTGAATAACACATGATTTTTATTCTCAAGTCTAGAGTAGTACTTCTCAAACAGGATTGGTTTTGCCTCATCCCAGGGAGCATTTAGTAATGTCTGGAGACATATTTGATTGCTCGAATGATGTTAAATCTTTCAGTCACAGTGGTTTAATTGAAATCTACTCCAGCCCTTTTATTTAAGTGGACAAAAGCCACACTTCTGTGATTTAGCCTGTGTTTCTCCCTTGGTGGAATGCTTTTCCAGCCTCATCAGCAAGCTAATTTTATAGATTTTTGAGCACTCAGGTCAGAGGTTATCTTCTCTGCATGTCCTCTGTATACCTAGGTGGGACCAAGAACCTTTCCATAAACATCATGAGCCTCACTGTATCATTTTCCATTAAAATTTTGTCTTGTTGGATCTTTCCCACTAAAAGGCAACATTTCCAGGTCAGGAACCATGTCTTACTGATTTTGATGTCAGTAGTACCTTGCACTTAGTAGTGTTCAGTAAGTGTTTCAGATGAACTGTAGTCCAGATCATACTGTTTTGTAATATTGTTTGGCTTGGGTATAGATTTATTTTTGTTGTGTTCCTTTTGTGTGTGTGTCTGGTGTGGGAGAGTGCTGGGGTGGAGAGAAAAGTTGACTGACGGGAGACTTGGGTTTTAGTTTTGCCTTTGCCGCTCACTTAGTGTCATGATCTCAGGCAGGGGGTTGAGTGGCCATTGTGGTCTCAGTTTTGCCATTTACAAAGTGAGGAAGGATTGGACTTAGGAGATCGAGAAGGCTCCACCTGTAGGCAGTGTGGCACAGCCCACTGAACGGGAGGCCAGACCGCTGTGTGTCCAAGAGGAAGAAGGAGCGGTCTTAGGGTAACTTCACGCGTTTTCCCTATAATTTAAGGTAGAGGATTATAGATAGTAGTTAATAGTAAATTAATACCCAAAACTGAGAGTCCAAATGAAGAGGTCCTTGCAC
Organism: Giraffa tippelskirchi; assembly: GCF_054371585.1. Lineage (NCBI taxonomy): Eukaryota > Metazoa > Chordata > Mammalia > Artiodactyla > Giraffidae > Giraffa > Giraffa tippelskirchi. The sequence continues at coordinate 84,155,654 of NC_137285.1, read as the reverse complement.
TTCTCTGTAAAAGAACTTCTGGGGTACACTTTTCTTCTTTATTAGTGACCTGAGTAGGAGAAGTGTATTATTACCTGGTTCACATTCAGGCTTCAGTAAGCACCTGGCTAATGAAGAGCCTGTAAGATGCTGATGAAATGGCTTTGTTGTGAGTTGCTTTTCATCCTCTGAGTCATAGGCATCAAAGCAGTTGCAGATGCTTCTGCCAGTGACCTTGATGTTAGCAGATGTTGGACAGGTGAGGCAGTGCCATGCACCTTTCACTCTGGCCTCTCGGCCAAGCCACGTGATTGAAGAGATCAGTCTGGGTGTTGCCAGTGGAAACTGTGCTGCTCTGTGAGTGAGAAATCTGATACAGTGCCACTGCAAGCGTTGAGTTAGAATACTCCCTTATCTCCCATTTCCCCATCTCCAAAATAAAATGATTGGTCTATTGGTCCGCAAGTTTCCTTTCAGTTCTAACATTATACTATTCTATGTAAGTTTGCCATTTGATTTCAGCAGTTCTTTAATTATATTGACTTAACCACCAGTTTAGTGATTCAGAAGATTCAGGTTATGCCTAGAAATAACTGAATAATCTAAATATAATTCAAGATTTGCTTCAGTTAGTAGAAGTAAGTTGTGCTATCTTTGGGTGATTAAAATGAAATTTTTAACAGTTCACCTTGGAATATGTATATATATATAAAATGTATATTCTGAGTTATTTCCTACCAGTCATTAACTTGAGTTTGTTATTCTGTGCCTTGACATGGTATACAAGAAAGGAATATAAATGTTTTGTGTAAGAACAATAAGCAAATAGTGATAGACATTTTGTTTATAATCTAGTTGGTGAGCTAAACCATCCCAGACAAACGTCCTGCAGTAGATGTAGAAGCCCTCAGGACCAGGAAACGATTTCATTTGTGTTTCCCCTGCACCTACTACCATGCTTAGAGTTAAGAAAATGAATGTTTAAATGATTGGATGATAAGTAATACAGTATACTGTGGTAATTTTCGAAAAGAAAATATCACTAGGGGCTGAAGTAATTAAGGTTTTATGAGACAGAGCAGACCTAAACAGTTTACTGAAAGAACAAAAAGATTTGGGATTTTCCTCCACAGTTTTCCTGAGATGGAATTGACGTGCGGCACTGTGTAGGTTTAACATGTAAACATGATGATTTGACTTGTACATATTGTGAGATAATTACCATAATAAGTTTCCTTAATGTCCATCATCTGATATAGATACAAAAATAATGGAAAAAGAAAAAATGGATGGTTTTTCCTTATGATGAGAACTCTTAATTTACTCTTTTAACATTCATGTGTCATACAGCAGTGTTAACTGTCATCACCATGTTGTACGTTATGTCCCTAGTATTTATCTTACAGCTGCATGTTTGTACCTTTTGACCAACTTCATCCAGTCCCCCCTGCCCTCCACTGCCCACCTCTAATAACCACAAGTCTGATGGCATTTTCTATGAGCTTTTTCACCCCCTTAAGTTTCCGCATATAAGTGAGATCATACAGTATTGGTCTTTCCCCCTCTAACGTGCTTCACTTAGCATTATGCTCTTAAGGTTCATCCATATTGTCTCAAATGGCAGGATTTCCTTGTGTTTTTGGCTGAATGGTACCCACCCCCCCACACACACCTTCTTTGTGTCCGCTCATCAGTGGACACTTAGATTGTTTCCATGTTTTGTTTATTGTGAATATGCTGCTATGAATATGGGAGTCCATATGTCCTTTTGAATTGCCGTTTTTGCTTTCTCTGGATAAATACCCCAAAGCTGGGTCGTATGGTAGCTCCATCTTTAGTGTCTTGAGGGCCCTCCATACTGGTTTCTGCAGTGGCTGTGCCAGCTGACAGTGCCACCAGCAGTGTGCTAGGGTTCCCTTTTCTCCTTATTCTCTGCAGCATTTGTTGTGTCTTCTTTTTAATGCTTGCCATTCTCACAGTCTTGCAGTGATATTTCATCATGGTTTTCATTTGCATTTCTCTGGTGTTTAGTGATCCTGAGCATCTTTTCATGTGCCTTTGTGTATCTTCTTTGAACAAATGTCTTTTCAGGTCCTTTGCCCATTTTTATTGGGGTTATGTAGGGGCTTTTTGCTGTTGAATTTAATATTTTGGATAGTAAAATATATGGTTTGCACCTTTTTTTCCCCCCAATTCCATGGGTATCTTTTCATTTTGTTGCTTGTTTCTTTTGCTTTGCAGATTTGAGATCTTTTAAGCTGCCCAAGGTTGATGGGTTTTGTAAGGCTTTTGCATGATTTTTGAAGATTGCTTAAGCTAGCAGCATATTTTTGTCTATTTTTTATCTTTTGTTTGCCATTTTCCTCATCTGTAACATGAGTATGTTGGATTAAGTAATTCTGGGATCTCAAGGAGCTCCTCTAAACAAATACTAGGTCTTCTCCCTGATGCCACTTGGCTGATCACATAAAAACTCTTGATACAGGTGTATTTTCACTTTATGCATCTGAAATGATTCATATAATAGAATGAGAGTTTGGCCTAATACTAGTGAAACTAAGACCTTTAGATATTTTCTTTGCCTTAATGTTTGTTATGGTGGAATAGTACTTTATTAACAAATAATGCCTCACACTTCCATAGAACTTCATAAATCTACAGGATTACATGTTATGTCCCTTTTGTTCCATAAAACATTAATGAATGTATATTACAGTGGGGACTGAAGAACATGTATGCATAATAGCCCTCTGCCCTGTATAGTGTTAAAAGTAGTAACTCTAAAGAAACCTCCGTGAAGGCAGAGGAGGACAGTTAGAGCTGTTACAGGGTTGTGTGGAGAAGGGGAGAGCTCAGGGAAGCCCAGGAATGGGCATTGGAGCCAGCTCAGAGCTGCTGACAGGGCAGGGGGAAGATGCCGAGGTCCAGGGTCCTGTGTGAGCAGAGGCGTGGAGGCAGGAGATGATGACTGATGGCAGAAATTTTCCTTCAGACGTGACGTGTTTTTCATATTTTAAGAACTTCAGAATTTTCCTTTCCATTTGTGATTTTAATCACATCTCCACTTGGACTTCATCTTTATAGACTGAAGCGTTCCAAATAGGCCTCGTCTGTTTCATCCCTCAAGCGATTTTAATAGTTTGTCTTTGTCCAAAGCTCCATTTTGTCGGTCTTGAGCAACAGTGACAAAAACTTTCCACAATTTCGCAGATATAAGTGATTCATGATCGGCAGGCATTATAGCCCATTCTGCCCTCAGCTGCTGCTCCTTCCCAGAGTCACAGCAGACGAAAATATTTCACGCAAACTCTTGAACAAAGATGGGCTTTTTTTTCTTCAAGATACAAAGAAATACTTATTTTATAATTCAGGTATTTTAGTCTTACCTTAAAATCCAATGGTATGTTCTGATATTATTCTAAAGAATCAGTTATTTAGGTTTCTAGAGTTTGGATTTGTTTTCATAAGCTCGTGGGTATTTGCCATTTTAAGCAGAGTAGAGAGAGTACATTGGAGTTCTCAAAGGAAAAAATGACAGTCTAAAAGCTAGATACCTAAGAAACTAATCTTTAGGCAGTGTCTCGTGTAAAATTGAGTATTCAGCCAACCAGCATGGTTCAAAAACTGAGACAGTCCCTAAGTGATCGTGTTACTTAGTGTTTACAATATACCCTTTTTGTTCATTTCCTTTTAATGGGGATGATGGTAACATTGTCTATCAATATCCATAAAAATCCCCTTCAAAAGGGTGTTAATATATTTCATAGTGTGAATGAATTTCATAGTCATTTAACTTGAAAGTTTCAAAGAGTTGCAACGTCATATTTCAGTTGTGACTTAGAAAAACCAAGTTGAATACTAGTTTTCAACCTGAGCAGATACTCAAAAATCATAAAGTGATTTTTGTTATTTTTAATGAACATAGTAAGCCTAGAGGAGGCAGAAAGAAGACATTTAATTTGTATTTATAATTAGTGTTGATAGACTACTAAGTATTCATAAAAGTCAACACTACCTAATAAGGTAAACCTGGATTGGATGACCGTCTGGCATTTATTTCCTTTAATTGAAAAAAAAAATAGCATGGCATGACCATATAAAGAAAATTTACTGGACGGAAGAAAGGTGAATGACTACTTGGCCACGAATGAAAGAATCCTATTCCCCTTTGGCACATTTTACACAGGCCTAGCAAACCACCTTATTAGTTCCTGCAAAAGTCCTACACATAAAATCTATTCATTTATTTATTATTAGTTGTTACCAGTATAAATTGTTAACCTTAATTTAGCTAAGTGGTTCTATCAATCCATTCAAAATAATTTTTCCAAGTGTTGCCATCAGATACTTACTTACTTTGAAAATAGCTCTATGGATAAAATGCTTGGTTTTTGTACAGTAGATGTTCAAGAAATGAAGTATTGGTTCTTATCAATAAATGGAGGCCTATCATATATCGCAGCTACTGAAGATGAGGTCCAGAAAAGTTGAATGTCTTGACTAAGATTGTGTACCGTGAGTCTCAATTTAAGTAATTAAACATAGCACTTTTCCACCAGTGTCCTGCTTTGTCTTCTGAGAAATCCCTTGTGAAACCCCTGAAGACATTACTAAAATTTCAGTTATCTGAGCAAGCCACACCCCTAAAATAACATCTAACTATTAAGTATGAGATATCAAATAAAAAAGGTTTTTTATATGAGATTTAATGAAATGCAGTTAAGGCTGAATAAGACTCTGAATACTCTTGTATAGAAATCATCTCTCATTGTTCAGCGTGCATTGTATATATTTATTCTGAAAATGTGATGTCTTTGTCACTAAGTGGTGTCCAACTCTTTGCCACACCATGGACTGCAGCTCACCAGGCTTTCCTGTTCTTCATTTGTCTCCCGAAGTTTGCACAAACCCTAGTGCATTGAGTTGGTGATTCCATCCAACCAACTCGGCTTCTGTTGACTTTTCGCCTTTTGCCTCTAGTCTTTCCCAGCGTCAGGGTCTTTTCCAGTGGGTCAGCTCTTCGCATCATGTAACCACAGTATTGGAGCTTCCAGTGGGTATTCAGGGTTGATTTCCTTTAGGATGGACTGGTTTGATCTCCTTGCAGCCCGAGGGACTCTCAAGAATCTTCTCTAGCACCACAGTTTGAAAGCATCAATTTTTTGGCTCTCAGCTTTTTAATGGTCCAACTCGCACACCTGTGCATGACTACTGGAAAAACCTCAGCTTTGACTATATGTTCCTTTGTCGGCAAAGTAATATCTCTGCTTTATAATAGGTTCGTCATAGCTTTTCTTCTAAGGAGCGGGCATCTTTGAAGTTCATGGCTGCAGTCACTGTCTACAGTGATTTTGGAGCCCAAGAAAATAAAATCTGTCACTGTTTCCATTTTTTCCTCATCTGTTTGCTATGAAGTGATGGGACCAGATGCCATGTTTTTTGAGTGTTGCATTTTAAGCCAGCTTGAAAACTCTTCTTTCACCCTCATCAAGAGGCTGTTTAGTTCCTCTTTGCTTTCTGCCCTTCTAGTGGTATCATCTGCTTATCTGAGGTTGTTGCTATTTCTCCCAGCAATCTTGATTCCACCTTGTGATTCATTCAGCCCAGCATTTCTCATGATATACTCTGCATAGAAGTTAAATAAGCAGGGTGACAATATACAGCCTTGATGTACTCCTTTCCCGACTTGCAACCAGTCTGTTGTTCCATGTCCAGTTCTAACTGTTGCTGTTTGGCCTGTGTACAGATTTCTCAGGACACAGGTCAGGTGGTCTGGCATTCCCATCTCTTAAAGAATTTTCACAGTTTGTTGTGATTCACACAATCAAAGGCTTTAGCTAGTCAGTGAAGCAAAAGTAGATGTCTTTCTGGAATTCCCTTGCTTTCTCTGTGATCCAACAGATGTTGGCAATTTGATCTCTGGTTCCTCTTCCTTTTCTGAATCCAGCTTGTATATCTAGAAGTTCTCAGTTCATGTACTGTTGAAGCCTACCTTGAAGAATTTTGAGCTTTAGCTTGCTAGCATGTGAACTGAGTGCAATTTTATGGTAGCTTCAACTTTCTTTGGCATTGTCCTTCTTTGGATTGGAGTGAAACTGACTTTCTCCGGTCCCACGGCCACTGCTGAGTTTTCCAAATCTGCTGACATATTGAGTGCAGCCATATACACTCAGTGTGCAATATACACTCAATTGAGATTTTGGGGTCCTTCCCCAAGTTATTTTGCTAATTTCAGTAAACTCATTTCAGATGATTGAAGACATTCTACAGTGTTTTCCAGTTATTGTTTAAAGTAAGTTGTCAATAAAAGGAAAATACATATAAGAATGAAATATATATATAAGATTCTTTCATTGTATCATTTTCATCAAAATGGTGGTGGTATTAAAAGTAGGGCCATTTGCCTACCTTGCCTAAAAGTGTTTACTGTGCCTTCCTGGTGACTTACCATTTGGGAAGTGTTTTCTAGGCTGTTTGACTCCTCAGGTGTTAATATTTTGGGTGACTTAAGCCATGCTCTGTTGATAACAGTTGAAAACCTGAATGTCGCCATAAATATGCAATGAATATGGCTCCAGGTTTGTAATTTAATGTGATTTCTTCACAGCAGACACAAGAGCCAACAGACTGAACACATCCTTATTTGGAAGCCAGCTGGTGTTTGATGAGACGCAGAAGGCTGATTATAGTGTTGTTTGACTGCCTAAACCTGTCTTCTTGGCGCCTGGCTGAGGGCCTCAGGCCTAAGTCATGTCATGGCAAATGAGGGCAGGGTTGGTGCTCAACACGTTTGTTTTCTTACCTTCACAGGGCTTGTTGTTTAAACCTAGACTGACAATTTTAAAATGAAAGGATGATACTGCCAAGGGCTAACATATATAAGAAAGTTCACTTCATTTAGACACTCCGACATCTAGTAGTTTCATTTCAAACAGTATCTGCTAAGGAATATCACTCTAAGGATTAGAGGGGATGTGAGGAAATCCTCAGCTGCCTCTAGGTGGTTGTATCGTGTTCTTCATTTAGCTCTTCTGGTAAGTGAATGTCTTATTATTGAATGTAATGATCTCAGATGATGAAAAAATACTTTAAAATAATTGATAAATTATTCTTCACTCTTATCCTGCTTTAAAATACTGAGGAGCTAATAAGTCTTCCGGGTAATTGTGATGCAGGTGGTTTAAGGACCATGTTTTGAATAATATTTATATATCTTCTGTGTCTTAATATTTCTCAGAACTCGAAAAAATTTTTTTTCATCATCATTCAGCCATTTCATTTTTCTTTAAGATGACTCTTATGGAAGAATCTAGGTAGACCTTATATTGGGAATCCAGTGACTTGGACCCTGGTCTTCTGTTAAGAAAATGAGGAGCCTCGGTTCATGCTGTGATGACATCTGACTTTTTCTGTAACACGGAATAAGGACAAACACTTTTTTTTTGAACTTTTGCTGAGAATGTTCTCAGTCATTATTGAAAGAATGTTACTGAACCTAACTACAGATAAAAGCCATCTGGAATCAAGTTTGAGAAAACTGTGTGTTTTAGGAAGCCTCCGCTAGCGCTTTGGCATTATTCTCATAGCTGCTCCATCCCACGCCTGCTGTAGGGAATAGCCGTTTCCGAGGGGAGATGTATATGGGCATGTCGCTTTTATATGACAGCAGGGCTGAGTTTGTGTTTAAATTGGTTTCGTAATTGTACGTGCATGCACACTCAGTTGTGTTCGACTCTTTGTGACCCCGTGGACTGGAGCGCACGAGGCTCCTCTGTCCAGGGAGTTTTCCAGGCAAGAATCTCTGAGTGGGTTGCCATTTCCTCTTCCATCCCACTTGTGATCAGATACTCAGTTTATTCAACCTGAGGCGCTATGGTCAGATTGCAGTGTGGTTATACAATTTGTAGAGTGGAATATAATCAGTTGTCACATTTGCTTTTATGTGTTTCTGCCCACAATTAATTGCTCATAATTATAACTCATTTTTAAGCCTTTGGTGACAGTCCAATTAAAGTTACATATCTCATTCTTATCAAGAAACGATAGTATATGCCTATCTCTGAACTTTTGAAGATTCTAAAAATAGTTCATGATAGATATGTGCAAATATAAAAAGCATATGGCTGTGGCTTGGAAACTGTAGCTCGTCGAAGGCTTAGGTTGAACACTGTACCATTGTTCCCAGGGTCAGTTAGGCGGGTAGGTTTGGCTAGCTGGAGAACAGCCTCTGGCATGTGACTCTATAAAGAACACTTGCAGAACAGACGTGGAGTGATAAGTGAGCAGTAAGTCTGGGCTGCCTGCCCACTCTTCTAAATTTTAGAACCAGTCCTGCCATCATAGTATTTTGAAGGCCTGACAGCAGTAACCATTTTTAAATGAAAATATTTTTCACATCTACTTTGTGTTATTCCTGGTTATTCAGTTTTATTCTTATTTTTTGTTCTTTCTCAAAAGTCAGCTTTGCTTCATAAAAAGAATCCTTTGGTTTGGTCACTTGTCTTCTCATTAGATACTTAGATTTTGTGGTCTTGCATACACTTAAGTACAGATTTTCTTACTTTCTTAAAGAATGGTGATGGTTTGGTGACCCAGATGTCCATAAGCATGAAAGCAAGCACATTTCTCTCATTTCATCTTTGTTTACCTTTATTGGAAAGAAGTAGGAACTTCGAACAATTCCCACAGTGTGGTTGGTTTGTAAGCCCAAGCAACAAAAGATAAATTCACAAAGACACATTTTATCGAAGGATCTATCAGAGCAAGTCACTATTGCCAAAAAACCCTTTTTTTTTTGTTTTGTCTTCCCCTGTTGCAACACAAGGTCTGAAAGCTGCGTAAGGAGATTAGACATTTGTCAGATGTAATTTTTTTTAAAGTTCCTATTGGTTTAGTTTGTAAATTATGTTGTTAAATTCTTGTGACCAATTTGTGCCATCTAATGTCACAGAATCTTGGCAAAGTTGAAAAGAACCAATTTGTTAGGTAGCTATAAGGTACAAACGATTTAGGACTACACTGCTGGGATTTTGTGAAAAAGAGGTTTTACAGTTGAGAAGAAAACTTTTTCAAAAGTGGATTGTGAAAAGGAAGTAAACCATACAAATTATACAGTTAGTCTTAAGTTTGTAAGTTTATGACAGCTTCATTTTACTAGTATTAGTTCTAGATTTTAACCACGATTGCAAGTATTTTGCAGGGGGCTTGCAAGGACATTTAGTTCCTTCTCTGCCATCTTTTCTCCACCTAAAATCCAGGATGTTGTAAACCACCATTTTGTTCTTACTGTGTATAACTACATTGTTACACTTAACACCTTATCTTGAAACATTGGTGTTTGCTTCTCACTACTTCGAGTCTTGGGGGCAGGATTTTGTCTTTATTCTCAACATTTAACTTATTTATTTCTCACAAATGTGCCACCTCCTACATTGCAATTGAACCCATTTAGGATTTAGGTCACGGTATTACTTGGTGGTTAAAAAATAACCCAGTAAAATAAGCTTTAAATTCATCAGAGGAGTCAGTGAGCATTAATGCAGAGCACTGTGTTCATTGAAACATAGAATGGGAGGAAGAGTGAGATGTTTACCCTCCAGAAATTCAGGATCTGATGGAAAAGACATCTTAGACTTGCGCTAAGAGTGCTGTTGATAGTTCATGGTCTCTAAATGCGATGGTTTTTATCTCTGTCAATCCCGTCAGCCTCTTTGAGTAAGAAATATTTCAGAAAGTGTTTATTATTATCCTAAAGTAAAATTTTTGTGTAACAACGTAACTACATACATAATTTTTTAAAGTCAACATTATATCAAATGTATGCAATATGGAGGAGAAATAAAGTAATTTATGATCAAACAACACAGATATTAACTTAGAGATTTTTGTCTGTGTCAGTCACTCATTTGTGTACAACTCTTTGTGACCCCATGGACTGTGGCCCACCAGGCTCCTCTGTCCATGGAATTCTCCAGGCAGGAATACTGGAGTGGGTAACCATTCCCTTCTCCAGGGGATCTTCCCAACCTAGGGATCAAACCCAGGTCTCCTGCATTGCAGGCAGATTCTTTACCATCTGAGCCACCAGGAAAGCCGTGTAAATGCTTGGACATTCTAATATATTCAAAGCTCTAATAAAGTAGTCAGATGCCTGCATCTGTATCTAACATTGCCGTGAACATGGCAGTTTTGAATCAGAACCAATTGTGCTGAGTTGGTAACTACAATACCAAGGGATCATTGCTGTGATGATGTGATTATCCAAAAAGAATACACTATTAACAGATTTCCAAACAAAACCAAGTATAATTGATTGCCTTCCAGAAAAATTTGGCATATAACTAAAATTGTGCAAAACAGACTTTGTCTATGTATAAAATGGAGTTCTGTATAAAATTTGGATTTTTATATACATGAATGTCTGGCATGACATTCAGAAGTGGTGGGAGACCATCTACTGCTTGACAGGAAACCTAGCATCCGGTACTCTCTCCCCTTTAGATGCTTATGACTGTGATAACCAAAAATACCCTTTCCCCAGTTTTTAAACTGAAAACTGTCGCTTTAAATAAAAACGTATCATGCAGTACCAAATCAGTATTTGAAAAGCTGCAGCACTTTGTTTCATTTTGAATTAAGAGTAGGCATGACCCTGTATGCAGGTCAGGAAGCAACAGTTAGAACTGTACATGGCACAACAGACTGGTTTCAAATAGGAAAAGGAGTACGTCAAGGCTGTATATTGTCAACCTGCTTACTTAACTTATATGCAGAGTACATCATGAGAAATGCTGGGCTGGAAGAAACACAAGCTGGAATCAAGATTGCCGGGAGAAATATCAATAACCTCAGATATGCGGATGACACCACCCTTATGGCAGAAAGTGAAGAAGAACTAAAGAGCCTCTTGATGAAGGTGAAGGAGGAGAGAGAAAAAGTTGGCTTAAAGCTCAACGTTCAGAAAACTAAGATAATGGCATCTGGTCCCATCACTTCATGGCAAATAGATGGGGAAACAGTGGAAACAGTGTCAGACTTTATTTTTTGGGGCTCCAGAATCACTGCTGATGGTGACTGCAGCCATGAAATTAAAAGACGCTTACTCCTTGGAAGGAAGGTTATGGCCAACCTAGATAGCATGTTTAAAAGCAGAGACATTACTTTGCCAACAAAAGTCCGTCTAGTCAAGGCTGTGGTTTTTCCAGTGGTCATGTATGGATGTGAGAGTTGGACAGTGAAGAAAGCTGAGCACCGCAGAATTGATGCTTTTCAACTGTGGTGTTGGAGAAGACCCTTAGAGTCCCTTGGACTGCAAGGAGATCCAATCAGTCCATCCTAAAAGAGATCAATCCTGGGTGTTCATTGGAAGGTCTGATGTTGAAGCTGAAACTCCAATACTTTGGCCACCTCATGCGAAGGGTTGACTCATTGGAAAAGACCCTAATGCTGGGTAGGATTGGGGGTGGGAGGAGAAGGGGACGACAGAGGATGAGATGGTTGGATGGCATCACCGACTCGATGGACATGGGTTTGGGTAGACTCCGGGAGTTGGTGATGGACAGAGAGGCCTGGCGTGCTGCAATTCATGGGGTCACAAAGAGTCGGACATGACTGAGCGACTGAACTGAATTGAAGGGGTAGAAAAAACTATCAGCAGTGCAGCCAGCGATATAACGCAGTGAGCATGCTGTTTCCTTGTGAAGTAAGTGGTATCCTCACTGTGATACAGTCAGTAATTGGTGGACTTCAGTGTACCCTTCTGCAGTAATGCTGCAAACAGAAGTTTGAATTTTTACCACAGGTGATTGGTTGTGCTTTAACTGTAACATCTAAACTATATAATTCATTTATAAAAAATATTTACCCTCCAGGCATTAGTCATCCTTAAAACACAGCGTAGGTGATCCAGTCTCAAAGTAGTGTCTAAGGCAATGTTTCTCAAACTATAATGAGCACACAAATCTCCTATGGATCTTGTTAACCCACAGATTCTTAATCAGCGGGTTGGACAGAGCCTGAGGCTTCCTGCCAAAGTTTTGTCAATTCTGCTGGCTCAAGGCCCGCACTCTGTTTTCTTCAATTTCTTGGCCACGCCGCGTGGCATGCAGTATCTTAGTTTCCTGGGCAGGGGTGGACCCTGTGCCCCCTGCAGTGGAAGCCCAGAGTCTCAACCACTAGCCCCAGGGCGGCCCTAAAGGCCCACACTCTTACGGAGCAGGGCCATAAGAAGTTGTTAGATATCCATTCCTTGAGGTGTCCAAACTTTATCAGTATTAATGTTAATCACTAAAATTATTTTACTAAACTACGTTAGCTTAGTTCTCTAACACTTTCACTAATGCATAGCATAAGGTTATTCTAGATTTTTAGGATAAAGATAAGAAAAGTCATCAGTATTTTTCTATCACTATAAAACTCATTTCCAATTATGTTGCTCAGTATTCCTTAAGTAAAGGTTATGGATTTAGTATTTGATAGATAAAATGTACAAGAACAAATTTGAAGAGCACCTTAGAATTTGTTGCCATGGGCGTTGCCTCATTCATAAGAAATGTAGCATTTTCTTTGCCTTTGGTTTAGGTGGATAGAGTTGACTACCTTATGACTTAAGTTAAAAAAAATTGAAGTGATTTTTAACAATATTTTAAGATACTTGCTTATATGGATGGCATTTTTCTTTTACTTTCAAATTACTTAGCTGCTCTTCCCTTAGAGCCCGTATGACTGTACTTGGACGTTTCCTTTTCTAGTTCATTCTTATTCTAAGCAGATAGATCTGTACAGACTGAACTTATGGTTCTGGGGCATTTTGTTTTCTGCCCCAAAACCTATGTCTATCTACTACATCTCTTCATCACCTATCAGAGGAAAACTTAACTCCTTTTCAGAGTTCTTAAAGCCCTTGAATCTGTCATTCTCACTTAACCAGACTCACCTCATTCTTAAATATTCTCTTGACTTTACCTGTCTACTATGAAGTTTTTCCTGTTATGAACTAGCACAGAAATGAAGTCAGGAACACTTTTGATGCTTTTGAACTGTGGTGTTGGAGAAGACTCTTAAGAGTCCCTTGGACTGCAAGGAGATCCAACCAGTCCATCCTAAAGGAAATCAACCATGAATATTCATTGGAAGGACCGATGCTGAAGCTGAAGCTCCAATACATTGGCTGCCAGATGCGAAGAACCAAGTCATTGGAAAAGATCCTGATGCTGGGATAGATGGAAGGCAGGAGGAGAAGGGGACAACAGAGGATGAGATGGTTGGATGGCATCACTGACTCAATGGACATGAGTTTGAGCAAGCTCTGGGAATTGATAATGGACAGGGAAGCCTGGGGTGCTGCAATCCATGGGGTCGCCAAGAGTCGGACACGACTGAGCAACTGAACTGACTGACTGAAATCAGGAAAAATATTTGAGGGCTTTTTGTATATCAGGAACCACAATACTAGCTGCTTTTTATTTTTTATTTTTTATGAATTTGTTTTTATTTTATTGGGTCTCGGGGATGGGATGGGGAATACCCCTGTAAGTTATGCCCCACTAGGAAGATGTCCATTCTAACTTTCCTGGGATAGCTTTCAGAGCTTTTTCTTTTTCTTGGAGCCGCTGCCCTTGCTGGCAGCAGCCTCTTCAGGTCCACTGCTGAGTGGCTCCTCCTTGGAAGACAATTTCTGCTTTTTCTTGGGGACCCTCTTGTTTTCTGACTCATCAGGGTCAGTAATTGGTTCTTCTTTGGGAAAAGATTTTTTCCTCTTGGGAAGACTTCCAGTACCAGCTGTCTCTTCAAGATCACTACTAACTAGCTCTTCCTTGGAAAAAGATTTCTTTTTCTTGGGTTTGGAAAAAGAGACAGATGGGTCTTCCATTCCATTCTCCTGAAGAGCCTCCTGGGGCTTTTGCTTTTGCTTCTTCTTGGGTCTTTCACTTGTCTCCTCACACTCCAGGGCGCTGCTATTTTCTGAAGAAGCCAGGGCAATTGCAGCCAGCCTTTTCTTTTCTTTCTTCAAGCATTTCTTCTCCTGTTTCTCGAACTTCCTAGTAATCTCGGCAGCTGCTTCCTCTGCCTGAACCATTGCCTCCTTCATGACATCCAGATTCTTTTGGGGAATCTCTCCAGTCTCATAGAAGGACAGCCGCTCCCCAACTTGTTCTCGAAGCTTCTCCCCCAAAACACTGGTGAGCACCTCAGAGAAGCAATCGATTCGTGAGGCAATACTGCATTTGTTTGCCAGGTATCGGGAGATGCGACCTTTGTTCTTGGCAGCTGCTCAGTCAATGAAGCTAGGGTGGGAAATGAGTCCGTATTTTGGGGTGTTACCCCTTGTCTTCAAGGCTGTGGAAACTTGGTCCCTTTGCTGGGCCCAGGGAATCACTCAGACACCAGGACTGGCCTAGCTGCTTTTTAAATACGCTACTAAATTTAATCCTCAAAACCATGACAAGTATTAAATATATCAGTCTTATTTTAATGAGGATGAAACCATTTGATAAAACTACCTGCCTGTACAACCCAGTTTGTCATTGGCAAATTTGAGACTGGGATTTGAATCCATGTCTGCTTTTTCTTACTATTCCATAGAGGAGAATTCTGAAATGAAGGATCTGGGTCTTGAGAAAGTTAGGTAGAAATTAAGTATTTTGTGGGCCAGCTGGGGAAAAGATTACTGGAGGAAGAACAGTAGTCGAGAAATGTAGCAGATGTCACAAAAGAAACATGTTTTTATTAAGTTTATATTGTTGTTGTTGTTCAGTCACTAATTTGTGTCTGACTCTGCATCCTCATGGACTGCAGGTGAGCTAGTGAGCGGACCTGATAGCCTATTGCTGTTGTTTAGTCACTCGATCGTGTCTGACTCTGTGACCCCACGGACTAGAGCACACCAGGCCTCTCTGTCCGTCACCGTCTCCTGGAGATGCTTGCTCCAACTCACGTCCATCGAGTCGGAGATGCCATCCAACCGTCTCATCCTCTGCCGTCCCCTTCTCCTACCTTCAATCTTTCCCAGCATCAGGGTCTTTTCAAATGAGTCAACTCTTCACATCAGGTGGCCGAAGTATTGGAGTTGCAGCTTCAACATCAGTCCTTCCAATGAACACCCAGGACTGATCTCCTTTAGGATGGACTGGTTGAATGTCCTTGCAGTCCAAGGGACTCTCAAGAGCCTTCTCCAACACCACAGTTCAAAAGCATCAAATCTTCAGCACTCAGCTTTCTTCACTGTCCAACTCTCGCATCCATACATGACCACTGGAAAAACCATAGCCTTGACTAGACGGACCTTTGTTGGCAAAGTGATGTCTCTGCTTTTAAATATGCTGTCTAGGTTGGTCATAACCTTCCTTCCAAGGAGTAAGCATCTTTTAATTTCAAGGCTGCAGTCACCGCCTGCAGTGATTTTGAAGCCCAAGAAAATAAAATCTGTCACTGTTTGTACTTTTACCTCATCTATTTGCCATGAAGCGTTGGGGCCGGATACCATGGTCTTCATTTTTTGAATGCTGAGTTTTAAGCCAGCTTTTTCATTCTCCTCTTTTACCTTCATGCATATCCGAGGCTGTTGATATTGCAGTCTTGGTTCCAACTTGTGATTCATCCAGCCCAGCATTTCTCATGATGTACTCTGCATATAAGTTAAATAAGCAGGGTGACAGTATACAGCCTTGACCTACTCCTTTCCCAATTTTGAACCAGTCCTTTGTTCCATGTCCAGTTGTAACTGTTGCTTCTTGACCTGCATACAGGTTTCTTAGGAGATAGGTAAGGTTGTCTGGTATTCCCATCTCTTGAAGAACTTTCCACAAATTTGAGATCCACACAGTCAAAGGCTTTAGCATAGTCAATAAAGCAGAAGTAGATATTTTCCCTACAGCCAGTTCCTCCCATCAGGAAGCTTGCACAAAGCTAACCAAGATGATCACATGGATCACAACCTTGTGTGGCTCAATGAAACTATCAGCCATGCCGTGTGGGGCCACCCAAGATGGATGGGTCATGGTGAAGATTTCTGACAAAACATGGTCCACTGGAGAAGGGAATGTCAAACCACTTCAGTATTCTTGCTTCAAGAACCTCATGAACAGTATGACAAGGCAAAAAGATATGACAGCAGACGATGAGCCCTCCAGGTTGGTAGCTGTTCAATATGATACCAGGGAAGAGGGGAGAAATAG
The DNA here is from genome assembly GCF_054371585.1 of Giraffa tippelskirchi. Classification (NCBI taxonomy): domain Eukaryota; kingdom Metazoa; phylum Chordata; class Mammalia; order Artiodactyla; family Giraffidae; genus Giraffa; species Giraffa tippelskirchi. The sequence goes on along the minus strand of NC_137285.1, from coordinate 84,139,500 downwards.
CTCCAGAAAGAATGAAGAGGCTGGGCCAAAGCAGAAACGACATTCAGCTGTGGATGTGTCTGGTGGTGGTGGTTTATGTGCCACTGTCACAGTATCTGTTGAAGTAAAGAATAGGGACAGGTACTTTTAGTAGCTTCTGAGGAAGTCCGACGCTGCAAAGAACAATATTGAATAGGAACCTGGAATGTTAGATCCATGAATCAAGGTAAATTTTATGTGGTCAAGCAGATGGCAAGAGTGAACATCGACATTTCAGGAATCAGTGAACTAAAATGGACTGGAATGGGTGAATTTAACCCAGATGACCATTATGTCTACTACCGAGGGTAAGAATCACGTAGAAGAAATGGATTAGCCCTCAGAGTTAACAAAGAGTCTGAAACGCAGTACTTGGGTGTAATCTCAATAATGATAGAATGATCCCAGTTCATTTCCAAGGCAAACGTTCAGCATTACGGTAATCCAAGTCTATGCCCCAACCACTAATGCTGAAGAAGACCTAAAAGACCTTCTAGAATGAATACCAAAAAAAGACGTCCTTTTCATCATAAGGGACTGATATGCAATAGTAGGAAGTCAAGAGATGCCTGGCGTAACAGGCAGGTTTGACCTCGGAGTACAAAATGAAGCAGGGCAAAGGCTAACAGTTTTGTCAGGAAAATATGTTGGTCCTAGCAAACACCCACAGGAGACGACCGTGTTCGTGGACATCACCAGATGATCATTTCTTAAATCAGACTGATTATATTCTGTGCAGTCGAAGATGAAGCTTATATAGCTGTTGATTATATAATGCTGATAACACTTGATTTGCAAGGGGGATTTTTATAAAGTAACACATGCTATCTAAGCCATCTCTCCATGAACCACTTCCAAAATTGGTTCACTGCTTTCTTAAAACAGTTGTGAATGTGCCATTGTGACAGTATCTGTTGAAGTAAATAATAGGGGCAGTTACTTTTAGTAGATTCCGTGGAATGATTTAGCAGAAGTCTTTAAAACCAGTACTTTCTCAGGAGGTTAGACCCTATGTTATAACAAGAGGACAATGTCTATATAGGAAAACAACTTGCAGGTTATACCTATATCTTAATTTATACCAGTGCCAAGAATCTTGTTTCCAAAGTAGGAAACAAAGTAAGAACGAGAAAAACCAGTGTCGCTTCAGAGCTACAAACCACCAGATTAAAAGATTAGACATGGAGGCATAAGACTCCATAACCAATTTACCTCTTTACCAGTGCCATCAGTTAACCGATCACTAACATCTCTAATGACTGTGCATTTTGTAAAAGACAGCTTTGGTTCCGATTGCAGGGCTCATCTGCTTGTCCTGGAATAGTCTTTTTTTTCTGGGGCTGCCCTGGGTCTTCGTTGGAGCGTGTGGGCTTCTCTTGTTGTGGTGCATGGGCTCAGTAGTTGTGGCTTAATTGCCCCGTGGTCTGTGGGATCTTAGTTCCCAGGCCAGGGATCAGACCCGCACTCCCTGCATTGGAAGGCGGATTCTTAACCACTGGGTCACCAGGGAAGTCATCTGGAATAGTCTTAATAGTTGATGAACCAGGAAGCATGTAAAAGATTTCTGATTCTCTTCTTCAGTTACATTCCCTGAAAAGATTTTATTCTGTAGAGTGTCAGACTGTCATTTTAGAAACCTTTTCCTATTTAGTGATCAGTAAGGTAAAGCAAGCAGAGCACTGAGCTAGATGCCGAAGGACGTCTAGTTTAACCCTGGCTCTGTGTGGCTGGGTGTGTGGTCTACTGGGTGTTGTTGCAGAGTTTTGTCTCCTTGTACTGAAGTACTACAGGGATTGGAGTGGGGAAGGTTGGTGATGCAGAGGTTAGTTTTAGGAAATCTAAACAACACTAACAATACTCTCACAGCAGAAGAGGAATTCTAATAATAGTTCAAAGATTACAGAATTTTTTATCAATTCATTCCTGAGTTTAAATCCCGTTTCTACTGCATACTAGTCGGCTGTCCTTGGCCATATCGCTTAATCTTAATACACTGTAGGAAATGATTATTTTGTTCAGCCTTTGTGAGAGACTCATAGAACAGTGGCACAATATCGTCTTTGCTGTTGAACACCGGTCCTGGGGAGATGAGATCTTTGGGTCTCCCCGCTGTAGCTTCCGGCAGCATTTCACGTTCTTACGGTTTTCCTGCTTCAAATTTGAAGATGTGACGGTAATGTTCTTCTTTATAAGGTCAGACTTCCTTGCATTCCTTGCCCACGTTTAAGTTTGATAAGGTTTACATCTCACAGGAGGATATAAAGCTCTTCAAATATTTCTACATACTGTAGCCTCAATTAACTTTTGTGGGATTATGCAAAAAGTCAATAGTAATAATAATTCACTTTGGATTTCTGCCCTTTTTGTGGTCTACATGCATTCTACTAAGTCATCCAATGTGTAAGGCCGAATTCTGCAGTATAAAGTAAGACAAAAGCCAATAGGAGTGTGGCTCTGTATACACGGAGAGATCGGACCTTGGTCAAAGCACAGCTGCTTGTTTCATCAGTCTAAACTTTTGAGAGGGTCACTGTTTCCCAGCTATAACTGCTCTAAAGTAAGGTCACATCTTGGTCATAAATCGAATCACCTTGCCTTTTCCAGAATAATAGCAGAAACTATTTACATACCTTGAAGGGGCTAGAGAATTTCACACATTATTTTCCTGTAGCAGGGCTTCCCTGATAGCTCAGTTGGTGAAGAATCTGCCTGCAATGTAGGAGACCCCGGTTCAATTCCTGGGTCTGGAAGATCCGCTAGAGATGGGATAGGCTACCCACAAGCTTCTTTTGTGGCTCAGCTTGTAAAGAATCCACCTGCAATGCTGGAGACCTGGCTTGGAGCCTTGGGTTGGGAAGATCCCCTGGAGAAGGGAACAGCTACCCACGCCAGTATTCTGGCTTGGAGATTTCCATGGACAGAGGAGCCTGACAGGGTACAGTCCATGGGGTCACAAAGAGTCGAACACTATTGAGTGACTTTCACTTTCACAGTAGGTTTGGCAGCTAGACTATTCGTAGGAACAAGATAAACTAAATTTTAAATTATTTTCCATGTTTTATATAACTACTCATACATTTAACTCTGAAAATACTGTTTTATGAGTTTTTCTTAATTTTATCTCCTTGGTTTGTATATTTTGGTTCTGTTATTTATAATTTGACAGTTTTTAGAATCTTCAGTTTAAGTGAAAATTCTTTTCAGCCATTTCTCAGATGATCATTTATGTGAACTCTTAGTTACCTGCATTCTTAAATAACGCACACTGCTTTAGCGCCGATGCCGTTTACACGTATACTGAGCCGTACTGCATACCAGGCACTCTCCCAGGTGCACTTTCTGCAAGAAGTTTCTATTCCAGTGGTAACAGAAATTGTGTTTCTTAATACTTTGTCGTCTTTTATTGAGTCTTCAATACCATGCCACTATATTCCCTCTTCAGTATTTATGCAGTATATGTTTTTCAGTGTATATTGCAAAGATTTATATTTTTAAGTATTGTCCTTTTCATGTGTGTTTCTAGTACAGGAATTGTTTTCAGAGTTCCTGGATGCCATGCAGTCCTTGTGTACTGGATGTGTGACTTTGTCCCAGTGCCTTGGTTTTCTTTTGTTTTAGTGTTTGTTCACTTACTTGGCTGGGTCAGGGCTTGGTCGCTGCACACGGGACCTCCGTTGCGTGAGGCTCGGTCCTTCAGCGGCATGCACAGACTCTGGTTCTTGTGTACAGGCTCCAGTTTGCATGGGCTGCAGCTGTGGTGGGGCACGCAGGATCCTAGCTCCCCAGTCAGGGATTGAACCTGTGTCCCCTGCATGGCCAGGTGGGTTCTCAACCGCTAGACCACCAAGGAGGTCCTCAGTCCCTCCGTTTTCTGCTTGCATAGTGGAGGTACACCCTCGTTAATCCTCTTAATGATCGATCTTTCAGTAAGAAAATAGAAGCCACCACACTGGAATGCGATGAGCTGACCAACCGTGAAACCCTTTGCCCCTGCCTTGCCCCTTCTCCCTCACCTGCTGGTGCAGTGGACGTGGCCTCTGCACCCTGCCCTTCTCGTGCCCTGATGGGTGGCCGGAACTCTTCAAATGCGCCCTGAGAACATCTTCAGCCACTCGGTTTTCAATCACACTCAGCTTGAGTTTCTTCCTCCTGAAAAAAACAAAAGCCCACACCCATTCATTGGCGATCTCTCTTACCTCCTGTTACCTCCTGTCGGCTCGACCCTCATCCCGCCCCTGAAGCTGCTCTTGCCAGGGTCGCCAGTAATCTCCTGATTGCTGTTTCTAGTGGGTCTGTAGTGTGTGCCCGTGATCACATTTTTGGAAAAGAAGACGGGTGTTGATGAGGTTAGTCCTTAAGGCTACAAGGACTTTGAGAGACAGTTTGATGTCCTCCTTAGGTCAGAAAGGAAAAGTTTTCATTAATTCATTGACAAATATTTATCAAGCACTCTACTAATCATTGAAGATATGGTAGTTAACAAAATAGGTAAAAGTGCCTTTTCCTGTGGAGCTTGTTGGAGAAAATAGATGAATACAATAAGTATATTATGTATCAGATAATGATAAAAGATAAACAAAAATAAAGCAAGGAAGAGGTAGAGTTTAAATTGGGTGGATTTTAAATGACGTGACTACAGAGATCTTCACTAAGGATAAGACGTTTGAGCAAAGACCAGAGGAGAGGAAGGAGAGCCCCAGGTAGATATCTGGTGGGGGAGTAGGCCTGGCAAAATTCCCTAACAAAAATACTTCTTTGCTATATGAAATGTTTTTATAAAGATTCTTATTCTTGTGGTAAAAAGGAAAACGAGGTATTATTAGATGTACTGCTACAAGTTGACCTTAGGATAAAACAGTATTCGTTATAGAATAAGTGAAGACAAAAATTCTAAAGTTAGTTTTGTTTCAGATTCCTTTTGGCATCTCAGTGGTTACATGCCTTTATAGTTGGGACAGTTTGTTCTTGTTGTTGTTCAGTTTCTCAGTCGTGTCTCTTTGCAGCCATGGACGGCAGCACACGAGGCCTCCCTGTCCATCACCATCTCCTGGAGCTTGCTGAAACCCATGTCCATTGAGTTGGTGATGCCATCCAACCATCTCATTCTCTGTTGTCCCCTTCTCCTCCTGCCTTCAATCTTTCCCAGCATCAGGGTCTTTTCCAGTGAATTGGCTCTTCACATCAGGTGGCCAAAGTATTGGAGCTTCAGCTTTAGCATCAGTCCTTCTAATGAATATTCAGGATTGATTTCTTTTAGGGTTGACTGGTTTGATCTCCTTGCAGTTCAAGGGACTCTCAAGAGTCTTCTCCAACACCACAGTTCAAAAGCATCAATTCTTCAGCATTCAGTCTTCTTTACGGTCCAACTCTCACATCCATACATGACTATTGGCAAAACCGTAACTGACTAGATGGACCTTTGTTGACAAGGTAATGTGTCTGCCTTTTAATATGCTATCTAGGTTTGTCGTAGCTTTTCTTCCAAGAAGCAAGTATCTTTTATTTTCGTGGCTGCAGTCACCATCTGCAGTGATTTTAGAACCCAAGAAAATGAAGTTTCTCACTGTTTCCATTTTTACCCCATCTATTTGCCATGAAGTGATGGGACTGGATGCCCTGATCGTAGTTTTTTGAATATTGAGCTTTAAGCCAGCTTTTTCACTCTCCTCTTTCACTTTCATCAAGAGGTTGTCTAGTTCCTCTTCGCTTTCTGCCATAAGGGTGGTGTCATTTGCATATCAGAGGTTATTGATATTTTTCCTGGCAGTCTTGATTCAAGCTTGTTCTACATCCAGTCTAGCATTTCGCATGATGTACTCTGCGTATAAGTTAAATAAACAGAATGACAATATACAGCCTTGACATACTCCTTTCCAAATTTTGAACCAGTCCATTGTTCCACATCCATTGTTCCACATCTAGCTTGCTTCTTGACCTGCATACAGGTTTCTCAGGAGGCAGGTAAAGTGGTCTGGTATTGCCGTCTCTTAAAAAAATTTTCCACAGTTTATTGTGATCCACACAGTCAAAGGCTTTAGCGTAGTCAATGAAGCAGATGTTTTTCTGGAAGTCTCTTGCTTTTTCGATGATCCGGCGGATGTTGGCAGTTTGATCTCTGTTTCCTCTGTCTTTTCTAAATCCAGCTTGAACATCTGGAAGTTCTTGATTCATGTACTGTTGAAGCCTGGCTTGGAGAATTTTGAGCATTACTTTGCTATCATGAAATGAGTGCAGTTGTGCAGTAGTTTGAACATTCTTTGGCATTGCCTTTCTTTGGGATTGGAATGAAAACCGACATTTTCTAATTCTGTGGCCACTGCTGAGTTTTCCAAATTTGCTGGCATATTGAGTGTAGCACCTTAACAGCATCATCTTTGAGGATTTGAAATGGCTCAGCTGGAATTCCACTAGCTTTGTTCGTAGTGATGCTTTCTAAGGCCCACTTGACTTCACATTCCAGGATGTCTGGCTCTAGGTGAGTGATCACTCCATCGTGATTATCTGGGTCGTGAAAATCTTTTTTGTACAGTTCTTCTGTGTAATCTTGCCACCTCTTGTTAATATCTTCTGCTTCTGTTAGGTCCATACCATTTCTGTCCTTTATCGAGCCCATCTTTGCATGAAATGTTCCCTTGGCATCTCTAATTTTCTTGAAGAAATCTTCAGTCTTTCTCATTCTGTTGTTTTCTTCTGTTTCTTTGCATTGTTCACTTAGGAAGACTTTCTTATCTCTCCTTGCTGTTCTTTTGAACTTTGCATTCAAATGGGTATATCTTTCCTTTTCTCCTTTGCCTTTCACTTCTCTTTTCTCAGCTATTTGTAAGGCCTCTTCAGATAGCTGTTTTACCATTTTGCATTTCTTTTTCGTGGGCATGGTTTTAATCACTGCCTCCTGTACAATGTCACGAACCTCTGTTTGTAGTTCTTCAGGCACTTATACTTTTATATTTGGGACAATTTAGATGATGACATATTTATTCCTTAAAGAAAAGTAGATCTTTTTTGCGTAAATGAAACATTTGCTGAAGTAACATAGAATAGCCCTGTACCTCTCTAAACTAGCTTACTGAGGTTCACAGAAACCTTTTTAGGAGAAGAAATTTTAGCATTTATACACTTGGTAGCGTTTCAGCAAAATAGTCACTCTTAAGAGCAGTGAAGCTATACATTCTCTGCATTATATTTAAAAGCCTAATTTGTTTAAATGAGGCGAAAACCTTAAGAACTCTTCTATTTGGGAAGATTTGTTCTTCCATTAGTCATCAGAATAGGGTCTTCCTAAACCCTCAGGTGGACTTCAATCTAGTTATGAAGGATTAATGTGATTTATGTAATTGGCTAGTTTTCAGAGAAACCCAGCTGTTAGATATTAGAAAACCTTCAGCAGTTAAAATCCTGAACTTGCCTCTTCTCTTTCACCCCTCACAAATGTAACTGATTTTCAGAAGTACTGGAGACAAGGAGTAGGCAGGTAGTACACAATTTCATTGAAATTTAAGAGCTAGTAATAATGAATCCCTGGCGACTTTTCCTGGTTTCTTAACATTATAATAGGCAGTGAGAAACAGAATATTTCCCTAAATGTTGGTTGTCTTACAGGTTTTGGGTTTCTCTCCTTCAGTATGACTGTATTAATTATCAGGTGTACTGCTTTATAAGCACGAGACTATCTAGAAAAAATTTTATGGTTTAGTTAGTTCAATGACTCACTGAAGGATGGAAAAAGAGTTCGCTCTTACAGGGCTTGACAGGAACATGATCTCTTGGAGCGAGGTGTTTGCATATCCAGACTTGAACAAGGCTTTCCCTGTATTGTCTAGACCTGAGCAGTGCCAGTGCAGCAGCTGAAGGCCACCTGTGACTGGTAAAGAGGTGCTGGTGAGGCAGTATTTGAGAGACTGCATACTCAATTAAATATTTTCTCTCAGCTTGTTAGTTGGTCTGTAATAGCGTTCAGTTGTCAGGTATCATTGTTATTCCCAAGTGTACAAATCTTGCGCCTTTTTTACCCCCTCTGTTTTCCTCTTCTTTCTCCTTCCTTAGGAAGAAGGATTCTCCCAGCTCCAGGAGATAATATTTGAGGTCTGTTCTAGCCTGAGCACATGGCAGCCCACTCCAGTATCCTTGCCCAGAGAATCCCCATGGACAGAGGAGCCTGGCGGGCTTCAGTCCATGGGGTCGCAAAGATTCAGACATGACTGAGTGACTGATACAGCACAGCGCTAGGCAGAGCCTAGATCCCTGTGTTATTGATAAGATAACATTATTGGCACGGTAGCATTCGGGTTTCAAGAAAATTAATGGCAGGGTGTCATTTCCTTAACCACACATGAGTATTTATTATGAGGATGATTCAAGAAGAGAGAAATCAGATTTGAAATTGAAACAGCCATAGAAAAAATGATTTGTGTTTTAAAAAAAAATAACCCTTATTTCTAATGCCCTTCCACACCCTTTTCAAAGATTGTGAGTTCATGATTATCTTTCCAGGTTTTCCTATTATTAAACAAAGTTCTGTAATTTGGCCATCTAGAGACAAACACAATTAAAACATTCTAATGTTAGAATGTATAGCTGATTCACTTTGCTCTATGGAAGTAACTAATACAATATTATAATGTAGATATACTCCAGTAAAAATTCATTAAAAGGAAACATTTTGATGTGTATCCTTCCCATATGCTTTCAGCACACACGTTTAAACAATTAGCTTCATGCTATACATACTATTTTACAGTCTACTTTAAAAGGCTATGAGTGATTGAAGGTTCCTCAGTCGTGTCCGACTGTTTGCGACCCCATGGACTGTACAGTCCTTGGAATTCTCTAGGCCAGAATACTGGAGTGGGTAGCTTATCTCTTCTCTAGCGGATCTTCCTGACCCAGGAATTGAACCGGCGTCTCCTGAATTGCAGGCAGATTCTTTACCAACTGAGCTATCAGGGAAGCCCCAAAATTGAAAGCCAGATAACATCTAATAAAAGGGACTGGTTAAATACTGTTACATATGATGTACTGTACTGCAGCTATTGAAAATATTTTAGAATAATACTTAATAGCATAGAAAATAATAATAGTATAATCTGTGTTAATCTGTCTACTCTGCTATAATCTGTATTATTAATATTTTCTATGCTATTAAATATCATTCTAAGATATTTTCAATAGCTGCAGTACAGTATATCATATGTAACAGTATTTAACCACTCCCTTTCATTAGATGTTATCTGGCTTTTATAAATTATACAGAAGAGAACTTTGCATAGATCTTTGAGTACTTCTGTGGCTATTTCTTCAAGATAAATTTCAGGTAGTTTCATGGGTTTAAATTTTTTTTTTCTTTCACTGAAATAATTACACTTCACAGGAAGATGAAAACTAATATTTTTTTGCATGCTCATAAACCAAATACTGTGCAAGATGGCTTGTAGTTTCATATTCACGTGATTTTTAGCTATTTTTTTGATCCCCAGTTTTTTAGATGAAGATGTCTATATGCATATGTATTAGACATTTTGTAGTAAGTTAATAGTACATAGAAAATGTTTACAAGTTTTGTTTAGCAAATGAAAAAGTCCTTCAACAGTCAACTGGAGACAATAAAAACTTAGTTTGTATTTCTGTTTTGGCTTTGGAGTATATAGTATGATAAGAATGTTTCATCTTTTTGTGTTTTGTTCAGTGTAAAGGGTTTTAGGTCTTCAAATTATATGGTTAATTGGCATTTATAGCATTGGGAGGGAAAAAAAATGGGTGATTCCCTAATGAATTTTGGGTTTAGCTTATATGACTACTGTTATAGATGATTAATAAATCACATTTCAGCTTTAAATTAAAGCAGATAATTATCTACTAGGTGAAAATTATTTCCGTTTACTTAAAATTTCAGACATAACTTTCAAATTTTGCACTTATAAAATCTCAGCAGAAAGTTCAGTGGTAGAAGGATGAGAAAGTTTGCAGAGGCAGGGTGAGAGCAGTGAGGTGATAAGACTGTGTGCTTTTACAGAGCTGATTTAGAATCCTTTGCCCGCCAGTTGATACAGCTAACCTATTTTGATAAGTGAGGCTGCTGTTTGTAGGGCCTCGTCTGTGTTATCTAACGCAGGGATGTTTTTGTCTCAGTCACATAGATCAGACCACCACCTGGCAGGACCCCAGGAAGGCCATGCTCTCCCAGATGAACGTCACCGCCCCGACTAGCCCGCCCGTGCAGCAGAACATGATGAATTCGGCCTCGGGTGAGTGAAATGCTGTCATTAGGGCACGCAGGGAGTGCTTGTGCATTGGTGAAACTTCCTGTGGAAAATAGTAATTATTCTTTTAAGGAAACTGGAGCATGGGTGATGGTTATTTTCTATCCTCTTTCATAAGAGAAGCTTATTTTATTCAAATAGCCTGCTATTCCAAACCCTTGTTGAATCATGAATACCTAAAGGAGTTGGTGACTGAAAGTCAGCCGTTTTCCAAGTTTCATTTCTGAAGTGAGTGTCTCAGATTCCTAGTTTGGTTAATTGACACGCTCATGCCTTATTCTACTGCTTGCTTGTGTCCGAGACCTTAGAGTTGAAGTTGCCCTCTTCCTTTTGTGGTTTGGATGGGAAGCCACCTCTTAGCGTGAATGTTTGCTCTACCTTGAGAATAACGGGAAGGTAGCAACTTATAAAACCCTAAAGCACCTTTCTTAGGGCCGGTACGTATTATTTAACACATTTCCACCTTTTTCACAGAAGATAAACCTGAGTGTAAATTTTTTTTCTGTCTCCTATTTGGCAGTTTACTTAAATTTGCTGTTTTTCTCATCTGTGTAATTGGGAGTAACAGTGCCCCTTATTATAGAGAGGAAGACAGTAAAGGAAATAATATACATATAAAGCTTTTATATTACAGTTCTAATACAGAGTAGGTACTAAGTAAAGGTTTAGTTCCTTCTTCCCTGTGTCAGTTAGATTTTGTATGTCTTCTTTCTTCTTTGTTACATGGGCCCAAGGCCATACCTACCCATTATACATCTTTGTGCATATTAGGAAAAGGGCTTCCCAGGTTTCCCTAATGGGTAAAGAACCTTCTGCCAGTGCAGGAGACTGAGAGACACAGGTTCGATCCTTGGGCAGGGAAGATCCCCTGGAGGAGGGCTTGGCAACCCACTCTAGTGTTCTTGCCTGGAGGATCCCTGAACAGAGGAGCCTGGTGGGCTACCATCCACAGGGTCACAAAGAGTCAGACACGACTGAAGCGACTTAGCACGCATCCCTGCCCCCCCTCCCCTGGAAGATGCCCCCCAAGCCTGGAGTCGGGGGTTGGAGCCTGTGGGCTGGGTCTCTGAGCATGCCCCTGCCCCCACACTTTGCCCCCCTCGCTGATGTCCCAGGTTGGGGCCCTGACGGCAGCAGCTGTGACCTGCAGCCTGGGGCCTGTGATGGCCTTCTCCTTCACAGCCCTCCCCAGCAGAGTGACCAGCGTGATGCTGCTGGAAGCTGCGCTGCAGATTGTCTTGAGCGGCAGCCCTGTCAGAAGCATTCCTTGTCTAGGAAAGCTCATGAAATTTGAAATGTCCTTCTGCCCCTAGAGGTGATGACAGTGTGTTGGAATGATTTGCTGTTCCATAACTCTCTTCTTGCCTTCAATGGGTTGAACACTTGAAACAATTCAAGAAAATGAAAATCAAGGCAAGATTTGTGACTGAACTTTTCTTGTCATAAAGTTTCCACTTTATCTTCCATCTTTGCTTATTTTAATATCAGTACCTTTACTTATCCTCAGAATATGTTTTATGTGTGACATTTAAGTTAAAATTTTTTCAAAGGCAAAATATTATGCAAGTATTTATTGACTAATATTTTTACTTGACAGCTATTTTTTTTAATTCTCAAACATCCAAATAAAAGTTGTGAAAACTGCTGTGTATTTATAGTTCAAAGAAGATGATGCACATTATTCATTTTGTAATAATCCAACTAAAACTATACCTGGGAAATTAGTAACAAATAATTCATTAATTTAACTTTTATCTTGGACGATCAGGCATTTTGCTTCTATAAGATTGATTATAATTCTTTTAGAACATTGGTTTGTGTATGTTTTTCCTATTAAATTTTCTCATAGTAATGGTCTAAGGAAATGAGAAGAATTGGGATCAAGTTTTTATGTTTAAAACCAAACATATGTATCAAATTGGTTTTAATGGGTTTAGAATATCTGTGTATTTTATTTCAGCTCTGTGTTTTGTAAAACATGAAATGTGTTTTTATGTACTGCATCAACATTACTAGCCACGCTTGCTGCTGTGTTAATTAAAGAGGTGACTTTGGCGGGACCGGTTCGAGTAAAGCTGCGGGAGGCCCAGTTGCCCTGTGTTAGTGGGTTTTTGTGGGGGAGGAGCTGGGCGTTGTACACGGAGAGGCTGAGATGCGGAGACTTGGCGGCAGGACTGAAAGGGGAGAGGCCGCCACAGAGACTCGCACACGTTTACGTGGTGGTGCGTTGTGTCCTGTTCTGTGCTCAGTCGCTCAGCCGAGTCCGACTCTTTGTGAGTAGCCCGCTGGGCTCCTCTGTCCCTGGGATTCTCCAGGAAAGAATACTGGAGTGGGTTGCCATGCCCCCCTCCAGGGGATCTTCCAACCCAGGGATCGGACCCAGGTCTCCTGCATGCAGGCGGATTCTTTACCGTCTGAGCCACCAAGGTATTAAATAATAACAGGAAGCCCTGTTTACCTGCCAGACTTCTTCCTAAGGTCATTTTGTGCAATCTCATTTAATTCCCATAATGGTCATTTAAATTAGGTGCTGTTATTAGCCTCACTTCACATTTGAGAATCCTTGAGTGGCTATTTAAAAATAGAAGACTTCTTGGTAGTGTTGCGATGCTTTGGAATGAATGCTGTGGGAACTGTAGTCTTGATGACCTCATGTTCATGTAAGTTACAGCCATAATACATGTTGATAAGGGTTCAACTCAGGGGCTTCCCCTTCTCCATCTGAAACGAACTCACGGTGTTTGGAGACTGTGCATTCTCCACTGAGGTACAGAGCGTGATTTCGTGAATAGCTTAAAGAGAAAATGATGTTATCTCTCAGTCAAGGATTGACTCCAGTCCTCTTGCCTGGAGAATCCCATGGACAGAGGAGCCTGGTCGGCTGCAGCCCATGGGGTCGCTAGGAGTCGGACACGACTGAAGCGACTTAGCAGCAGCAGCAGCAGCCAAGCAGCAGAAGTGATGCTCCTCTGTGCTTGGGAAATGGTCTTTTGAGTTTTCAAAGCCTGGAGCCTGTGAGCTAGAATTGTGAGGATATTTAAATAAATTTTCAGTGTATTGACTACAACAAAGCAGCTAGCCTGTTTCCAGTTAAGCAGGGTATCTGCAGACAGTTTTCACCTTGAAGACAATTCCTTCTGAATCTGCTAATCTGAAGCCGTTGTGTAAAAGAGAAAGATACACAGCTCTTCTGAAGTACTTTACTGAGTCACTCAAGCTAAATGCAGCTTGATTTACATTTTTGTTATTAATTATTTTAACTGGAACTTCCTATTGTTAATCTTTTTATAAAAGAACTTGCCTCATTCAAATATTTGAGTCCAGTTTTGTATTCTGTTCTGATTATTTCTGATCAGATCACTTTCCTATATTTTCTCTAGACTCTTGAGTTTTCTGCATAGGTTTTAATGGAACTGAATAATATTTTAAGATTTTCTCCAGTTCTAAGATTCTATGAAATCCAGTTTCTTTCACTGAAATTTGGTTTAGCAAAAAAATGATTAGTTTACTTTTGCTTTTTATAAGTCTTTTTCACAATAAGAGGTTGAAATGATGAGTTTTATTGCTAGACAGGAGATGTGTGATTTGTAATTGGCTAAATTTCTGTTACTATTAGTCGCTCAGTCGTGTCTGACTCTTTGCGACCCCATGGACGGTAGTCCACCAGGCTCCTCTGTCCATGAGGATTCTCTCGACAATACTGGAGTGGGTTGCCATTTCCCTTCTCCAGGGGAATCTTCCCAACCAGGGATCGAACCCAGGTCTCCTGCATTTCAGGCAGATTCTTCACCAACTGAACCACTGAGAAATCACCTAAAACAAAGATGCACCTGGAAAGGGTTCTAGAGGCAAGACTTACTTGATCCGATGAAGGAATTTATATTCTTTAACTGGCCATTTAATTAGCAAGAGAGTGAACTTTGTGAAAGGAATTTGAAGTGTGAGGAAAAGAAAATTACCAAATGAAAGGAAATTTGAATAATTAGTAAAATAATTCTACTTTACTTTACATTAAAATATGTAATATATACCTATATAAAAGTATACACAAACCCCATTCTATTAAATTAAGTTGATGATTGCCACTTAGAAGTTATATTAAATGTATTATGTTTATGGCACATTGCGGTTGTTCAGTCGCTCAATCATGTCCAACACTTTGCAACTCCATGGACTGCAGCACACCAGGCTTCCCTGTCCTTCACTATCTCCGGGAGTTAACTCAAACTCAGAGTTTAGTTAGCTCAAACTCAGAGTTTAGTTAGCTCAAACTCATGTCCATTGAGTCGGTGATGCCATCCAACCATCTCATCCTCTGTCATCCCATTCTCCTCTGCCCTCAATCTTTCCCAGCATCAGGGTCTTTTCTAATGAGTCAGTTCTTCACATCAGGTGGCCAAAGTATGGGAATTTCAGCTTCAGCCTCAGTCCTTCCAATGAACATTCAGGACTGATTTCCTTTAGGATTGACTGGCTTAATCTCTTTGTAGTCCAAAGAATTCGGAAGAGTCGTCTCCAGCATCACAGTTCAGAAGTGTCAATTCTTTGGTGCTCAGGCTGCTTAATGATCCAACTCTCCTTTTATGCTCCTTAGAAGAAAAGCTGTGACAAATGTAGACAGCATAGTAAAAAGAGGTGACATGTCTTTGCTGACAAAGGTCTGTTTAGTCAAAGCTGTGGTTTTTCCAGTAGTCATGTATGGATGTGAGAGAGTCTGTGAGAGCTCCATTTACATGAAGATGTTGTTTTTTTATTAGTAGCTTGTTACCAATGACCCACAAGATTGCTGAATCTTAAAGCAGCAGTATAAACAAAATATATCCTGTGATAATCCAGAAATAACTTGGTGCCAAAGAACAGGTGACTGTTTAGGATTATTAAAAATGGCATAAGCCTTGATTTAAATGATGCAAAGTCAGTGAACCCTCTATTGTCTGCTTTTTAAAAATCTGCCTTTGATAACTAACAATTTGATAAAGTCAAATTCTTGTTACAGGTACATTTTAAGGAATTTATTATTTTCATGGTTTAAGTCTGGCATTTATTTGACTAATGCCTAAATCTGCCAATTACAGAACTGTCTGATTTCCCCATTATGAAAACCTAAATGGAATTGCTAGGAAATATGTCAAGATGGGTAGAGAAAATGCCGTCTTGATCATGGAAGATGATGCATGGTGAAGGAATTTGCTCAGCACCTCCATTGCTGTGGGGGAAATACTGAGAAGCAGGCAGAGTGGGTCGCACGGAGGCGCCTTGATACTTGCCTGCTGTATTACTTGGGCTTTGTGGAGTCTCTGTCAGAGGACCAACTTCCAGACGGGACAGAGAGATTGTTACCAAGGAGAATATGACATAGAGCAGATGTGAAATGTAACAATAATAGGTAAAAGGTTGGTAGTGAGATTTTTAACTTTAAAAAGCCCAGAAGAGGTAAGGATGTATGAAAAGTACAAAGCTGACCACAGAATTTAGGAGCTGCTGATTCCTACTTCACATGTTGTAGTTCACAAGCGTTTAAGTTCTGCTTTTCACCTTTGGAGTGAACTCAGGAGGAGTTTAGAATAAGGGTTAAAGATCAAGGACTCTGGGTCAGGTGGACACAGGTTTGAATCCCAGCTCTGTCTCTTAATTGACTATAAGGTTGGATAAAGGAGAATATTTACTTGTGCCTCATTTCTTCACTTGGAAAATGGAATGACAATAAAAATAGTACCACTAAATTTGTAGGGCTGTTGTGAAAATTAAATGACAATCTTTATACAAAGTGGGTACACAGAAATTATTATTAACAAAATACAGTGCTTGGTATAATATACTGAATAATAAAGTAAATGTGATTTCATCTGATATTTTACAATTTAATCAGTTTACATTACAGGGTAATTACTGTTCAGCTCAGTTCAGTCGCTCAGTCATGTCCGACTCTTTGCAACCCCATGGACCGCAGCACGCCAGGCCTCCCTGTCTATCACCAACTCCCAGAGTTTACCCAAACCCATGTCTACAGAGTCGGTGATGCCATCCAACTGTCTCATCCTCTGTCGTCCCCTTCTCCTCCTGCCCTCAATCTTTCCCAGCATCAGGGTCTTTTCAAATGAGTCAGCTCTTCGCATCAGGTGGCCAAAGTATTGGAGTTTCAGCCTCAACATCAGTCCTTCCAATGAACACCCAGGACTGATCTCCTTTAGGATGGACCGGTTGGATCACCTTGCAGTCCAATTACTGTTACTTCACTTTAAATAATTTTTTTATGATCTTTTACCACACTGTCTTTAGGGCTATGTTTACAAGCTTTTTAACACCAAATGTATATCATTGGTTCTTATTCAACTCGTGTTATCTGCTGACTTTATAGTCACATTGATTTTCCATTTGGTATAGAAGGTGTAAGAGTGTTAAATGTAAATATGGTTTTCTTCTCATGGGTCAAACTTTTTCCTGATTCTTACAGTTTTTGATTATTGTAAGATGGAAATAATCTGCCAACCCGAAGTTGTAATATATGGAACAAGACTATACTAAAGTATACCAAATGGCAATAAAACTATAATAAAGCCCAACATCAAAGCAGTGAAGTATAAGACAGAGGCAGTTTATCCCAAATAATCTTTTTTAAACCAAAATTACTGCTTTTTTCTCATCTGCAAACTTTGGTAAATTAAGAAAGATGACCACAGGAAAAGAGAAAAGAGTAAAAAGCAAAAAACATAATAATCCCAAATGAATATAATCCTTAAGAAACTCGGTTTGTTTTATTCAGTGTCTTGATTTATTTGTTAAGTTCCTGAAAAAATGGTTAATATTATGGAAGCGAGAACCACTTTTTTAATTTGAAAATATGGACCAGTCCATTTCATGTTAATGAAAGTTATCAGTAAACAATATATAGGGATTATGATGGTAAAAATATTTATTTGTGAAATAGAAAAAATAATCCAATTAGAATGTCCAAATGAGTTGCAGATGACAATAGCTGGCAATTAATATCTTCAGTATTTAGGAGTTCTTCTGAGTTAGTTAGTGTTGGTCGCTCAGTCGTGTCTGACTCTGCGACCCCATGGACTGTGGCTCGACAGGCTCCTCTGTCCATGGAATTCCCCAGGCAGGAACACTGGAGCGTGTCGGCATTTTTAATCCTGATGGCTTCAGGACATTGCTGCTTGGTGAAACATGCCACTCGCATCAAGGCAGCTGACAGCCTGCATGTTACTCTGGTGGTGAGAGCGTCTCACCCCTTCTACACTGGGAATCGCTCTTGATATTAACTAACTCCATTCATGATTTTTAACTTAAAAGTGTTTTCTAAATAATATTAAAACTCAGAATGTCTGAGCAAGGCAGCAACATTTGGCAAATGAAACAAGGTGTTAGCTTTATTGTGAATCTGCTGCTGCTAAGTCACTTCAGTCGTGTCCGACTCTGTGCGACCCCATAGACGGCAGCCCACCAGGCTCCGCCATCCCTGGGATTCTCCAGGCAAGAATACTGGAGTGGGTTGCCATTTCCTTCTCCAGTGCATGAACAGGAAAAGTGAAAGTGAAGTTGCTCAGTCATGTCTGACTCTTAGCAACCCCATGGACTGTAGCCTACCAGGCTCCTCCGTCCATGGGATTTTCCAGGCAAGAGTACTGGAGTGGGGTGCCATTGCCTTCTACTCAGTTACATTTCTGAAATGACTCTCAGAGCAAGACACCCTCCACGCCAGATATATCAGTAGAACCTTAAATTCAGTTATTCTGGAATCAAGGCGTGTGTTTTTATATTACTTAACATATTGGCATGTACAACATACGTTGTTCGATTCTTTGCATCCCCATGGACTGGAGCCTGCTATACTGCTCTGTCCATTGAACTCTCCAGGCAAGAGTACTGGAGCGGGTTACCATTTCCTACTCCAGGGGATCTTCTCAACCCAGGGGTTGAACTGTATTCATATATTTAGTTATATGCCCTATTATTTCACACAAGGTAATTCTTTTCTGTCTTCTTTACTTTAGAGGTTATCTTCGAAAGCAAGGGGAGACATATTGAAGCTCAAGATTGCTGAGGTCCCTTGATCTGATCTTAGAGCATGAATAACAAATATTTTTTAAAATGTATTAAAAGCCTCTTAAGTAATCATTTGGGAAAGTAAAGTTCATTTGAATTCTGAAAGTTACTAAGAATTTGTTGTAAATACTGAGCCTAGTGAAAAAAAGGATATAAGCTTATTTTGGTCCCTTTAACAGACTAACTTAGAAGAATGAGTGGATATTGTTAAAGAAACACAGGGAAAATCGATGCATGATGCACGCCATCGCTCCCAGCTCTTAGCAAAATGCGTTATTAGATGGTGTTTAAAAATACAAGTGTCCACGTTCCACTTTTCTACAGTGAGTATTTGTAGAATTTTGGAAACTTTGCTCAGCTTTGGAGTAGAAAGGATAAGAAAGAGATTAAATTATTTACATTTAAGAACTAAATAAATGCCTGTTTTCGTTTCCTATTTTGATAAGTTTTGGAGTTTGAAAAGTATTACTTTTGCCTTTCCTACTGATTTCTAAATCCTTCTGGCTATTCTCTGCTGTAATAATTTTATGACTCATAAGAGGAATATTTATGTGAAAGATTAAGATGCTAATTCTTTTAAAATGATATCCATAGACTACCATATATAGCCAGCATCAGTGAAATGAAAAAAATCCTGCAACAATAGAGTTTTTCAACTTTGGAGTTAAAAAGGTAAAGAGGTGTTAAAACTTTAGGTTAAAATTTTACCAAAGGTCATTACTTTATTGGAACATTTCTGAGGTCTAAGTGAGCTTGTAGAAAGCTAATCTTTTATAAATTTACATACTAAAGCTATAAGCTATTAAGTTAAAATCTGAAGACTCAAGTTACATTTAAGAAAGTCTGAAGAGTTTCATGTTAGAAGGTTCTCTGAGCTTGCACTCGGCATCTTCCTCTGGGAAGTTAATCTAGCTGTAACAGACTAACTGTTTTAAAAGTCTTCTTATTCAACCTTGAAACAATTGAACTGTTCCCTTTCTAAATTATTCATTTATACTAGACACTGTAATGGCCACTTGGATTATGAAGTCAAGGTAAAATCATTTTCCCCATGCAGCAGTAAATGCTATGGGAGACACACACCGAGCCGCGAAGGCGGGGGAGACACAGGTAGATGCGTGCTCCAAGGGCAGAGCGGACATCTTTACGGTCTGTTCATTCCCGCCACAAACGCTGAATATTGAACGTGTGCAGAGCATGACTCTAAATCATAAGAATATAGAACAGAAACAAATAAACAGTGTCATCAGTTAAAAATGGAAACGGAAAAATAGTTACGAATCAGAGAGGGATTGACTGGGGAATGGAGGGAAGTGATCATTTTAGATAACTTCTCCAGGATGGTCCTCTGTAATCAGTGATTTTTGAGCAAAGATCTGAATGAACTGAAGAGCCATGCGGATAGCTGGGGGAAGGGAAAGGAATGTTCCATGCCTGGTACAGCAGCCAGTTCAGAGGGGCTGAGGCACATTTGAAGAACAGCAGGAAGGCCATTGCAGCTGGAACACAGCTGGTGAAAAGAAGCATGGAAGCCATATTATATAGGGATTTGTAGGTTTTGGACAAAGCAGGGACATGATCTGAATAAGGTTTTTGAAAGTAGGAAGGTTAGTTATTGGGCGGTTGCAATAATTCAGGGGAAGTGATAAGAAGCGATTGGACTCAGAACCTGAATTTTAGTAGGTGAGTGGGACTTCAGTTTACGGAAGGAAGGGGAAGATAAAGGTAGCGTTTTGTGAGAGCTCGCTGAGCCTCAAACTCCCAGCACCGTGTAACTAGTGAGAGAGTGGTGAGGAAGTGGGACTAAAGACACTTAAGAAGGTTGGGTCCCGAAAGGTTGGGAGACCATCAAAAATGATTCCTTTCTAGGGTTCTTTTCCTGTGGAAGCGAAAACCTGTGGGTTTCCTGTTTTTATTATCCAGTCATTTCATCTTTGAGACCAGGTTTATTTTATCATAAGCTTATCTTGATATTATATACAGTTTTTCAAAAAATACGTATATTGTTAGAACAAAATGGCAGAACTTCCAAGAAAACGTTGGAATAACTCTTTTTAAAAAAGTATCTATTATAAGCCCAGCCCTTTGTCAAGCACTTTCTCCTTTAATCCTTTCAACGATTAGTTGAGAAAGTACTTATCTCCATTTTTTGACGAAAGTGAGCATCAAGCACATCAGGAGTTTGCTCAAGGTTAGATGGCTAACAATTACAAATATTGGATTCAGAATATGAACCCAGGTCTGTCTGAAGTTAAACCTTTCATAGTTTTCTGTGAAGTGTGCTATCTCTGGAGTTTAATTTCATTTATAATGCATGGAAAAAAAAAACAAACAAGCCATATTAGTTTTCCGTATTGTAAATCAGTTCAGTCCCTCAGTCGTGTCCGACTCTTTGCGAACCCATGGACTGCAGCATGCCAGGCCTCCCTGTCCATCACCAACTCCCGGAGCTTGTTCAGACTCATGTCCATCGAGGCGGAGATGACAGCCAACCATCTTGTTCTCTGTTGTCCCCTTCTTCTCCTGCCTTCAATCTTTCCCAGCATCAGAGTCTTTTCCAAGGAGTCAGTTCTTTGCATCAGGTGGCCAGAATACTGGAGTTTCAGCTTCAGCATAAGTCCTTCCAGTGAATACCCAGGACTGATGTCCTTTGGGATGGACTGGTTGGATCTCCTTGCAGTCCAAGGGACTCTCAAGAGTTTTCTCCAACACCACAGTTCACAGTATTGTAAATCAGTGGTTCTCAATTTGTAATGTGTAAAGGAATCTCCTGGAGATATATATTTTTTTAATGCAGATTCTGATTCTATAGGTCATGGGTAGGACCTGAAATTCTGCATTTCTAACAAGTTTCAAGGAGGTGTTACACAGCTGATTCATGAACTACATAGATAGAAGACTCTGGAATGGTGACCTTAAAACCATAGAAACGTTATTAAAGATCCACTTTGTTATTCCTATTCTTATTTTAGTTCTATATTTAATCGGAAAAAAAACAACTTTCCTAAGGACTTATTACATATGAATGACTCCACCATTTCATATGAGAGCTCATTTAATAAAAGAGCACTGCAAAATGTTACCAACTTCTTAAAAAAAAGCCTGTGATCTGTAAAAGCACAAACTGAGGATCAGACTGACTTGACTAAGATTAATCAATCATTCTTTTCACAGGTAAGTTCTTAGTCATTTCAGCTCAACAAACTTCGGTTGTATTTGGTGGTAGTGCTGGAGAAGGAACTGGCACCCCACTCCAGGGTTCTTGCCTGGAGAATCCCAGGGACGGGGGAGCCTGGTGGGCTGCCGTCTGTGGGGTCGCACAGAGTTGGACACGACTGAAGCGACTTAGCAGCAGCAGCTAAGCCCTAAGAGATATAAAGATCAAAAAAGTCAAAGTACTTCCTTTAACTTAGAGCTTCCTGGGAAGACATGCCAGGATGTAGGCAAATGAGTGGAGTTCACTGAGGCATCTGCTGAAATGGGACATGAGCCAGTGGCTGGGGACACAGGTTACGGCAGTGAGTAGAATACAGGTAAGCAGCAGTGTCAAAATTCCGGTCTAAGCCTTATAATGTATCAGTTCAGTTCAGTCACTCAGTCATGTCTGACTCTTTGGACTGCAGCACAGCAGGCCTCCCTGTCCATCACCAACTCCCAGAGCTTACTCAGACTTGTGTCCATTAAGTCGGTGATGCCATCCAACCATCTCATCCTCTGTCGTCCCCTTCTCCTCCTGCCCCCAATCCTTCCCAGCATCAGGGTCTTTCCAGATGAGTCAGCTCTTCACATCAGGTGACCTAAAATATCGGAGCTTCAACTTCAGCATAAGTCCTTCCAATTAATGTTCAGGACTGATTTCCTTTAGGATGGACTGATTGGATCTCTTTGCAGTCCAAGGGACTCTAAAAAGTCTTCTCCAACACCACAGTTCAAAAGCATCAATTCTTCAGTGCTCAGCTTTCTTTATGGTCCAACTCTCACATCCATACATGACCACTGGAAAAACCATAACTTTGACTAGACAGAACTTTGTTGGCTAAGTAATGTGTCTGCTTTTTAATATGCTGTCTAGGTTGGTCATAACTTTTCTTCCAAGGAGCAAGTATGTTTTAATTTCATGGCTGCAGTCCCCATCCGCAGTGATTTTGGAGCCCAAAAAAATGAAGTCTGTCATTGTTTCCACTGTTTCCCCATCTATTTGCCATGAAGTGATGGGACCAGATGCCATGATCTTAGTTTTCTGAATGTTGAGTTTTAAAGCAACTTTTTCACTGTCCTCTTTCAAACTTTCACCAGTAGCCTCTTTAGTTCTTCTTTGCTTATGGGCTAGAGTTTAATCTTACCTTAGCGACCCCATGAACTGCAGCACGCTAGGCTTCCCTGTCCTTCGCTATCTCCCCAAGTTTTCTCAAACTCATGTCCACTGAGGAATGAGTCAGCTCTTAGCATCAGGTGCCAAAGTATTGGAGCTTCAGCTTCAGCATCAGTCCTTCCATTGAATATTCAGGGTTGATTTCTTTTAGGATTGACTGGTTTGATCTCTTTGCTGTTTAAGGGACTTTCAGGGGTCTTCTCTAGCACCACAATTCGAGAGCATCAATTCTTTGGCTCTCAGCCTTCTTTATGATCCAACTCTCACATCTGTACCTGACTACTGGAAAAACCATAGCTTTGACTATACGTTATACAGACTTTTGTCGGCAAAGGGATGTGTCTGCTTTTTAATATGCCGTCTAGGTTGGTCATAGCTTTTCTTCCAAGGAGCAAACATCTTTTAGTTTCATGGCTGCCGTCACCATCCATGGTGATTTTGGAGCCCAAGAAAATAAAATCTGTTACTGTTTACATTGTTTCCCCATCTATTTGCAATGAAGTGATGGGACTGGATGCCATGATCTTAATTTTTTCATGTTGAACTTTAAGCCAGTTTTTTTTTTCACTCCTCTCTTTCACTTTCATCAAGAGGCTCTTTAGTTCTTCTTCACTTTCTGCCATTAGAGTGCTGTCATCTGCATATGTGAGGTTATTGATATTTCTCCCAGCAATCTTGATTACATCTTGTGCTTCTTCCAGCCCAGCATTCTCATGATGTACTCTGCATACAAGTTAAATAAGCAGAGTGATGATACACAGCTTCGATGTACTTCTGTCCCGGTTTGGAACCAATCCGTTGTTCCATGTCCAGTTCTAACTGCTGCTTGTTGACATACAGGTTTCTCAGGAGGCCCGTCAGGTGGTCTGGTATTCCCATCTCTTTTAAGAATTTTCCACAGTTTGGTGTGATCCACACAGTCAAAAGGTTTTAGCATCGTTAATGGAGCAGAAATTGAACGTGCCACTCAAAAAACATGGAGAACTCTTTTTCTCGATTCTAGTGCAAGATGATAAACTCTGAGTTGAACTCACTGTTAAAGAACAAATATAAGATAAGCATCCAAAAAATCAAAAACAAGTGCAATTTCAATTCATAGGTGGGGAAGAATGTTACTAGTGGGATGGAAATCAAGAAAAGCTTCACAAAGATAGAACATGAAAATAGGGTAGGATTTCAGTGCCTAAAAATCAGGAAAGTTCAGAGGAGACAGGCTGGGGTTTGTGCATTGGGGATACATGTGGAGGTGCAAAGTGCATGACCCTGCTGAGTACTGGAAGGACAGGTCATGCCAGGAGGACTCACTCTGAATGGATTATTAAGTTACTAGTGCGCTAGAATCATGTCACCAAAGAAGCACATGATGCGTAGGAGAGGATTGAACCTGTGTGTAGGCGAAGCCCTCTTGAGGAAGGCGCGTCCACACTGGGGAGGGAAGAGGAAGCACTGGCTGAGCAAGGCGGGCGGGAGAGGAGTGCCTGCGGGAGGAGACGGAGACGGGAGAGAGGACTTGGCCGGACTGAGCCCAGCCTGAGTGAGGAGGGCGTGAGCTGTAGTGGCGACACTTTTAGAACCTCTTCAGTGTGCTGTGTAATGGCTGGCGACAGACGACCTTGAATAGTCCAGTGAAGATTTGAGAAGTTTTCCTGGGGGCCTTCGGGAGCTCTGAGTCATAGAGCTGCTTCCTCAGAGGAGGCGTGAGGCTCTTCAGGTACATAAAATGTGCCCTTGATTAAGACCAATTGGGAGGCTACTGCTCAAATTTAGTCATGGAGATATGAAAGTCTACATTTAAATTTTATCTGAGCAACAGGGGCGATTGTATGGTAAAGTAAAACCAGCTCAGAATCTGAGGACATGTTTTGTGGACTGTTGGTGTGCAGTTGGTGGAGAAGAAAGACTGGTGTCCCTGTGAGGAGTATTAAAGATATAAGAGCCAACTATATGAACATGACTGAAGCAGTGAGGTTTCATGAAAGTTCTAGGAGAAGAAATTTTAAAAAAACACTCCTTTTGATTAATGTGTGTCATAATTGCAGTGTAGTACTTAAGAGCATGAGTTCTGGAAAGCTAGAACTATCTGGCAGAGCAGGCAATGGCACCCCATTCCAGTACTCTTGCCTGGACAATCCATGGATGGAGGAGCCTGGTGGGCTGCAGTCCATGGAGTCGCACAGAGTTAGACATGACTCAGGTGACTTAGCAGCAGCAGCAGCAGAACTATCTGGGTTTGAATCCACCCTCTGTCAGTTACTGGGCTAAGTCATCTGGGGCAACTTTTCTGTGCTTTAGTTTCCTCATCTGTAAAGTGAGGATAATAATAGGACCTATACCATGGGACTGTTAAATGAGTCAATATTTGCTTGTAAAGAACTTAGAACAATGTAGTAATGCAGTTTGTGATTCATCATAAATGTCAGAGACCTTTGAAAGATGTATTGCATCTACTTTTTCCAGCTGCTCTTAACATTCTGAAGAAACTACTCCATGATGGCCCTGTACTTTGAATCACTCATCGGGTTTTGTTTAGTAAACTTTCAGTGTCCTGGGTTACTTCTTTATTCCTGAGTTGTGGGGCAGGTGAGAGGGAGAGATTGATCATCTAACTTTGGCATAATCAAGACTTTCTGGTTTGATTAGACGTTGCAAATGGTTTGTGAGTCATTCTTGATGCAAGAGGGTCCTTAGGCAAGAGCAGGAAGTTGACGTTGAGTCACCTTCAGTATTATGACATAGAATGTTTTGTTTGTTTTCAAAATATTACAGGAAGTTAGTGTTTGTTATAGTCATTTTTCAGCTAGTAGTAATAAATACTGCATAAAAATTTATTTTTCCCAAGATAAGTAATTCTAATTTATTAATTAATTATAGGCTACTACTCTTTCTTGTTTTTCCTAATTCAGATTTCTCACCCTCTTTACATCTTATTAAAGTGATGACTACTTACTCTTTACCTTCATGATCCAGGGCCTACTTTTTATCTCTTCCTTGTTCCCAAAAGACTTTTCTGTGGTGGTTAAGCCTAATAGCCTAGCCTTGGAAAACTCCCACACCTTTCCCATGTCTAAGGGTCTGCGTCTCATGTATGCGCACATTGTCTGGGATGAAAATGTTTGTTGCCCACTTGTACTTATTTAGAGGTGATTCGTGAGTTTGGAGAAGTTGTTACTACCCTTTAGTACTGGTGGTCCCCTGTAAGTCTTCCCCACCTTTGGTCTTGGTGGTCCCTGTAGGCGTTCCCCACCTTTGGTGCTGGTGGTGCCCTGTAGGTCTTCCCCACCTTTGGTGCTGGTGGTCCCTGTAGGTCTTTCCCACCTTTGGTCTTGGTGGTCCCTGTAGGCGTTCCCCACCTTTGGTGCTGGTGGTGCCCTGTAGGTCTTCCCCACCTTTGGTGCTGGTGGTCCCTGTAGGTCTTCCCCACCTTTGGTCTTGGTGGTCCCTGTAGGCGTTCCCCACCTTTGGTGCTGGTGGTGCCCTGTAGGTATTCCCCACTCCACCATTTGCCGGTTAACATGCTTGACGATCTGCTGATTGGGTCATGACGACAGGGTGACCCGCGAGCCTCAGCCCTCCCTTCCTCTGCCCTCGCCCCGGCCTGCCCTGCGTCCCCACCGGGGGATGCGCGTGTCCCGGCTCATCACATCTTGGCTTGCTTTGTGTTTGAGTCCGCCCTAAGGTCACTATCTCAATGTAGCCCTTCTTAGTCCACATTTCTGAAAGACCATTTCCAGGTTTGGTTTTGATTTTTGTACTCACGCTGTTTTGGGGGGTTTTTTCACTGCACTTGTCATTAGCCAGCATTGTACTGTACATACCTGTCTGTCTTCCTAGCTAGATCATAATCCATGAAGCAGGAACTGTTTTGCTTATTGCTCTATATCCAGGCCTGGATTAGTACTTGAATATAGTAGGGGTTCAATACATACTTATTGAATAAAAGAGATTGCTACATCCTTGTGCCTTTAATTGCAGTGATACTTAATAATGGAGAAATTGAACTTAACATGGAAAGGATAAATCAGGATATTTTTCTCTCACAGTCATAAATGAAGAATTTTAATTGACTTTTGATTGCATTAATGTCAGCCAACATGTATTTGTGCCCTTTCTGAGTAACAGGCACTCGACTCAACAGTGAAATAGAGAAATGCGTAATATACACTTCTCTGTTCCAGGATTTCAGTCTCGCCTGGAAGAAAACACATATAAACAGAACCATGTGATAAGTATTATGGCATTAGGTATAAAGAAAATATTTTGTTAGCACAGAGAGAGGACTCTTCATTTGAACTGAGAAAGTGAAGAGTCCTCAACTAAAAATGGTTTGAAGCTCAGTTGTGAGTAATAATTCCCATAGATCACGCCAGCTTACTTGCCTCCAGAGTCCCTACTCTTCATTACCATCTGGTCATTAGAGACCAAAAAGAAATGTATCTGGTCACTTCTCCATGATAGTTGCTTGGGCCATTTCAGTTTTTTAGAAAAGAAACATTGCCCTTCTGCTTTATCCTGACAGAGGCCGAGCCATTTGCCTCACTTTTCCTAGCAGAGGTGACTGTGTGCTGTTCTCAGACCTGGAGCGCTTCATAGTTTGCTCTCTGAACTGCCCTGATGCCTAACAGTGGACAACCGTAGTTTCACAAAAGTCAGATAAATTCAGATAACAGTTATATACCAGCTAAAGAATTGTGAGTAGTTATTTTTTATATCATTGTTTCTCAAAAATGTGTTCCTTGGACCAGCAGCATCCACATCATCTGGGCATCTTCAGGCCCAACTCCAAACCTACTGAATCAGAAATTCTAAGGATGGGCTCAGCTTGCGTTTTATCCTAAGTCATTAAAATATTGCTACTTATATTTGCTTCATTTTATGTACTCCCTATTGGAGAAGTTTTAATATTTATGACACTAAAATCAGGATGTAAATTGAATTCGAATTTTCTGAATATATTTTGATCTATCCCTGTAGTCTCCTGTTGTAAATCTAGTTTTGTGAGAAGCCCAGATTTCCCCACGGACTTACTGACTTTACTCCATTCCAACTCTAGCCCAAACAGATGTTTGAATCAAACTTCCAGTAGCCTGTGCAACTTGATGATTCAGAAATATATCTCTCGTGCTGTCTCAACTTCTTATGGTTATTCAGCAGTTAGCTTAGTTGAACACAATGACTTAGAAACCTGCATTATCAAGTCACTGAATTTCATCTCAAGAGTATTTAAATAAAAATTCTCCTGTGTGTGAATAAAGCGCAGATCTGTTATTGTTTATTTAGTTCACATTTGAGGTTGAAGATTTTTTTTCTTTTCAATTTTGTTTTTTCTATTAGAATTCGATTGTGATGCAAAGCTATTTAAAGGTAATGTTTCCTCATCTACTCCTTTGCCTTTGATCAGTAGCTTTTTCTGCAAAGAGGACATCCTGTTTTAGACAGTGTTTCCACACGTTAAATTTTTACCTAGTGTTAAATGAACATAAATATAAAAGCATTCTTTTGTGTTTAGTATATATATTTGGTATCAGTTTGAATGCTTATAAAATTTTACAGTGATTATTCTACTTCATATGTACATATTTAATTCTTTAATTAGAAATAAGGGTGGGAAAATAGGCAACAGTCACTACATTCTTTTTTTGTACCAGTCTTGTCTCTGCTTTATATCTTCATGTCTAAAATTAGTTGTTTAGTCAGTCGGGTTTGACTCTTTGCATCTCCATGGACTGCAGCATGCCAGGCTTCCCTGTCCTTCACCATCTCCCAGAGCTTGCTCAAACTCACGTCCATTGAGTCAGTGATGCCATCCAACCATCTTGTCCTCTGTTGTCTCCTTCTCTTGCCTTCAATTGTTCCCAGCATCAGGGTCTTTTCTAATGAATTGGTTCTTCATATCAGGTGGCCAAAGTATTGCAGCTTCAGCTTCAGCATCAGTCCTTCCAATGAATATTCAGGGTTGATTTCCTTTAGAATTGTCTGGTTTGATTTTGCAGTCCAAGGGACTCTCAAGAGTCTTCTCCAACACCACAGTTTGAAAGCATCAATTCTTTGGCACTCAGCCATCTTTATGATCTAGTTCTCACATCCATACCTGACTACTGGAAAAGCCATAGCCTTGACTAGGTGGACCTTTGTCAGCAAAGTAATGTCTCTGCTTTTTAATATGCTGTCTAGGTTGGTCATAGCTTTTCTTCCAAGGAGCACATTTTAATTTCATGGCTGCAGTCACCGTCCTCAGTGATTTTGGAGCCCAAAAAAATAAAGTTAAAATTAGTCAGAGGTTTCTTTTTTGTTTTTAAATTGAAGTATAGTCAATTTACAATGTTGTGCCAACCTGTGCTGTATAGAGGTTGGTTTTTGATTGTTTATAGTATACAAGAACAGAACTGGTGGCAAGTTTTCTAAATTTAATTTTTGAAGTCTAGTGTTTTTAGTGAAATACTAAGTATTATACTTAATGACTTATATATGAAAAATACTTGAGAAATATGGTTTATATAGGATAAATAGCTAATGATTTAAACTTACGTATGAATGAATAAAGTCATTATTCTGCTTTGCAAATTTAATGTATGGAAGCACCTGCATAAGTTTTGGGGATGTGTTTATGTCTTTGGAACGCAGCACACTGTATGGTTTTAAACAGGATCTCTGATGTCGGATTGCCTGGGTTCAAATCTTGATCTTGGGAAAGTGTACTCTGCTGTCTCCCTTGGGCAGGTGATCTGTCTGAATGTCGCCGTGTTTCATCAGAATGATGGCGTTGACTACAGGGTGTGCAGTGGTAGTAATGGTGCTGTGCCATCGCTGCGGGGGGTGCTGTGCATTGCGCAGTTTATAACAAATTTAGGATGAAATGTGGAAACAACTCGGATATGTAACACTGGGATAAATGAATTCTAATATATCTGTGTAGTAAGATCTGTGAAGCCATTAAAAGGAATGAGAGAGACTTACGTGTTGTGTTAAGAAAAGATGTCCATAATATATATTAAGTGAATAAAAGCAAGTATGGTTCAGGTATAGCTTGGCATCAGTAGTTATGCATGTGTATTATAAAATGTGCACAGGGAAAAAAATCCAGACTATATCACGAAACAAAAGTTTGCTTTTTCTCCTGGAGAATAGATTACAAGAAACTTTGGCTTTTCCATTTTACTGTTCTACAAATTTTAAGCACTTTTTAAGATGTCAGATGAGCCATAAAAATGAAAACATTTAAGGAGCAAAAAGCACTGGATTAATATCAGATCATTCACATATTCTGCTTATAATAGAAAATGTGACTCCACTCCCACTCTCTGATCTGCTTCAATCCGTCTGTGAGAATCCAGCCATCAGTAATATCCAGCTTTTTTTCTTAACCAGGTAAGAAAAAGAGTAGTGACAAGAACTGGTGGCAAGTTTGCTAAATTTAGTTTTTGAAGTCTACTGTTTTTAGTAAAATACTAAATATTATACTTAGTGACTTATATATGAAAAATACTTGAGAAATATGATTTATATAGGATAAATAGCTATATTTACGGCTGCAGTCTTTGGGGCTGCAGAGAGTGGTGGTTAAGAAAAAAAAGTAGGGAATCCGTCTAGTCAGGCAGGTTTATAGGCGATAATGACGCCTGTCAGGGCCCTTGTGTTGATGCTCCCAGTGACGCACGCAGTGACTTCTGTTGACCTGTTCATCATCATGTCTGAAGAACTTAGAATTTTATTACTTGTTTTTCAGACTCATTCAGCCATCTTCCGTAATTAAAGCTAGTAACAAATCCTTGGGCTTCCCTGGTGGCTCAGTAGTAGGGAATCCACCTGCAGGCTCAATCCCTGGGTCGGGAAGATCCCCTGGAGAAGGAAATGGCAGCCCACTCCAGTCCTCTTGCCTGGGAAATGCTGTGGACAGAGGGGCCTGACAGGCTACAATCTGTGGGGTCGCAGAAGGATCGGACACAGCGGAGAAACTAAACACCAACAGTTCTGAAGTTTCTGACTTCCTAGTGGGGAAGCAGGGACCAAAGTGACACTGAAGGCTGCTGAGAAAAGTGGTTTGATTTATATGTGGTTAACAAGTCTGCTTCCCATTCACCGGAGTCCCAACTCGGGACATAGCATTGTGTGCAGAACTTCACACTCAGGATTGGAGGAGGGTCTTCCCCCGTAGCCTCTGTAGTAGGAGTCTAGAACATTCCAGTGGCATGTGCCTGCATTCCCTAACATGATTTTGACCCCATCAAAGAAGATCTTTGATCTATAATAGCAAATCGGTCTGTTCTTGATACAAATGAAACTGGCCTAGAATTAGGGCCTTGGGTCCCCTGGGCCCGTGTGAGTGGTCTGTTGGCCACAGTTCCTCTTCCAGCACCACTCACAAGGCCGTCTTGGACTGCCAATACGGTCAGTCCCCTGCACACGAATGAGTTCTGTTCCAAGAGCTTGTTCATAAGTTCAACAAAGTTAGCCTAGGTACCCAACGAACACAATTAGGCTATATAGTATTGTACTATAATAGGTTAATAATAAATTTTCAAAAATAATACATTAAAAAAAGCACAAAAAAAAGAAAGTTTTAGTGTTACAGTATAGTACCTTGAAAAGTACAGAAGTAGAGTATGGCTGGCATAAACTGGCATCAAGTGAACAGGCAAGTTCCTGACTGGAGGGGGGAGCGGAGGTGGACGATGGTTGAGCTGAAGGATCATCAGCGACAGGAGGCAGAGGGCAAGCCAGTCCCCCTCCTGCTAGCCCCGGGAGCACAGGCTCCTGGCTGCATTCGGTTCTGTCCACCTTCCTGAAAGAATGATCCAGTGATGCTGGGTAGTACATGCTGTACTGCTGTACCCTACGCAGTGAAGTGCACAAAAGCGCAGCCACGTGTAGGGGATGCACACGTGGGACTGTGCACCAGACACGTGAGCGGATGTAAACGTGGTTGGGCATGCACGTTTGCGTCTTTGCACGTTCACAACTCGAAGGTTCGTGTGCAGGGGGCTTACTGCCTAGAGAAGAGGGACTTGCTCCATTTTTGCACAGGATACATACTTAGTCTCTAATCTCGGGAGCAGAAGATAAATAAAAAGTTGGGAGAGTGAGAGGGAGGTTCAAGAGGGAGGGGACGTGTGTATGCTTGCGGCTGACTCTCGTTCTTGTGTGACAGACTCCGACACGATGTTCTGAAGCAGTTGTCCTAAACTTAAGAAGTTTTTTTAAAGGTTTAAAAATGATACAAATGTAAAGGAAAGAAGTGTTACGAGGAAAATGGCTGCGGCATCAGGCTGCTGGGTGTGAGTGTCAGCTCTGACGCTCACTCCGGGTACAGCTGAGCCGCTCTGCCTCAGTTTCCCCGCTAGAATGGAGATTGTCCTGCCGCTGGCGTCCCCAGTCATCGTATGATCAGATGAGTGCACGCACGTATGTACTTGGCACAGTGCCTGTCGCACAGGAAGCAGTCACTTCCTGTTGGTCCGTTCACCTTTGCCTCTCCCAAGTCCTCGTGGGAGTGGGAAGTGGAGGAGACAAGGAGGAAATGCGCCTGGGTTTGAGCATTTATACCGGGTCTCTCATTTCATTACTGTTCCCTCAAAAAAGCAGCTCGATACCCTCGCAAGGAGAGAAGCATCTTGGTGGTGGTTTAGTCACTCAGTCGTGTCCGACTCTCTGCAACCCCGTGGACTGCCGCCCACTGGGCTCCTCTGTCCCTGGGATTCTCCAGGCCAGAAGACTGGAGCGGGTTGCCACTTCCTTCTGCAGAGGATCTTCCCAACATAGCGATGGAACCCAGGTCTCCTGCATGCAGGCGGATTCTTTACCGAATGAGCAGGAGGGAAGCCGAGAATCATCGTAAACGTTCTGTATTCTTAGCCCTGTCTCCCAGGTGTTGTTTGCTCACGCTGTAGTTTTGAAATTTGTGCCTCTTTTCTTTTTCTTCCTGAGAAGCCTGCCTCCCCGCCGCAGTCTTGGTCCTTACTCTCCCCCTCCCACATCTCTGACAGACTGAAGCTTCCAGCCCCATCCCCGCCTCCTAGCAACTTCTGGGCTGCTGAAGAATCAGCTTTTTTCAACCACGTTTTCTCTATTATAGCTTTCTTGGTGTGTGTCAGTCACATAAATAATGGAAATCAATGGCAGTTGGCAGACTAAGCTAAACCGTGCTCTATATTAAGCAGAATGTTTATGATACCGTAGTGCCGTGAGAACACTTGTACAGATTCCTTATTAAGAGCTCCGGGGTCTCTAGGAAGGTACTGTCACGAAACAGGCTGGATGGGGGCAGAGTCCCCGGGCTGCGCACCCCGTGTCTTATATTGACACTGATAGTAACTGTTTGGGTCATGACTTCCAGAGAGTTTGTCCAAAATCTGAAGTTTTTTACATCTGTGTCTCTGGGGATGTAGATTTTATTGTTGGATAATTTCTTTTTGGTGGAGAAGAATCAAGTATTTGGGTTGACCTTCCTTCTCTGAACACATGCTTGATTCTACTTTCATGAGTTGTTTTATGTCAGGATGCATTTTCTTTTTAAATTAGCACCTCTCCCACTTTTTTTTATTTTTAGGTGCACCAAATAAAAGCCAACCGTGATTTTTTTTTTCTGTTGTTTATAGGTCCTCTTCCTGATGGATGGGAACAAGCCATGACTCAGGATGGAGAAATATACTATATAAACCACAAGAACAAGACCACCTCTTGGCTAGACCCCAGGCTTGACCCTCGTTTTGGTAAAGGTTCATCTCAAAATCTTTTTAAATATTTTTTGATTACTGTTTTTTGGTATATGAATTTTGGGAGGTACATTTAAATTAAATTGCGTTACTTCATAATTTTAAAAAATGACTGCCTAGCCAACTTACCTAGTACTGTTTTCATTCCTTTCACTTTAAACTTGAATTTGGATCTAAAGCAGCTTTTTAGCTTGGACTCCTTGGGATGGGGTTGGAGGAACGTTGTGGTGGTTTACTAACCGGACTCACTGTTCCTTTCACAGTTTTGAGAAACACAGTGATCTTGTTTAAGACGATCTTTCTAGCTATAGAAATAATTGGGCTGTTGCTTCATCTAAAACCTGAAACACCAGCTTCTGTCAGTGAGTGGCCTGGTGTCTGCTTCTGCTTAACTGGAGAGAGTGGTGACTCCCATCCTGTGTCTTGGTGGTGAAGTGCTTTCTGTCCTCAGCTGGGGCAGGGACCCCTGTCCTGCTAGAGATAGGCCAGTGGAAGCGTTTTTCCCTTCTCTTTGTTTCTGCCCACACCCATTTTTCTAAGAGGTTTTTTTTTTTCTTTGTTTTTAATTTAGGAAACATAAAGTAAAGCCGTATTTCTCCCTCAGATCAAATGACAAAAATCACCATTTGCACAAAGAAATACTCCCCTCCCACATGTGCCTGTCTTGATAATAGTATACAAGCTCTTTGGGGCCTTTTTATCCATATTTTTCCACTGTTTTCCTTTTCTTCAGTTGGGTTTCTGAGATATTTTTCCAAAGCCATGGAAAAATGAATCTAAAAAGGAGCAGATCGTTGTGGTTTAAAGCTTTCCTCTTGGGCTGGATGTAGCTAACTGAAAACAACGAGCAGGCAGGCGCTGAGTGGGTCAGACGGGGGACGGGGGACTGGGGGACGGGGGGCTCGGGGGACTCGGAAGCTTTGAAGCTCTGCAGGGGTTGACCTAACAGCAACTCTGGGGCCCTTATGGGAGAGAGGGATTAACCCCTTGAATGCCATCAAAACTCAATCTGGGGTAAAAAGGAAAAAAAGAAAACTCTACCAGGGCTGGGCAAAATACCTGCCCTGTTAGGAGCGTCCCGAACAGCTCTGTGTCTGTATGTATACCTTTTAAAAACCCCAACATTTGGGTTTCCACCCCAAGCTCACTGATTGGTCAGTGTTATGAACTGATCCCCTATTCAAGTAAAGTCAGAGGTGGGATCAGGGCAGAGACTGTCACTTTGACAGATACCCGGTTTGGCTTAAATTGGAGCCTTTTCAGCTTCAAGACCTATTTGGGTGTTAAAAATGTAATGTGGCATGTTAATAATTTGCAACTTCAGATTCTATTTAATACTTGAATAAGCCCTTGTGGTTGAAACCAAGTAAGGTAGAAAGTTTAATAAATGTTGCCATTTGTATGGACTAGAACGATAACAGCCATGTTTCCTCAAATCATCTTTAGTGAAATGAATTCGGCTTGTCCACATTTGGAAATTTTAAAAAATGGTACTGTGGGATTTTTTTTCCTTCTACATGAGGTTATGAAAAATGATGATTAACTCTCAGCTAGCTATAGAAACCAGCAGTTGGAGCAAAGGTTTTTGTTTTGTTTTTAAGTATTTTCAGTTAATAAAAAGTGAAGTAAAGCAACTTGGCTGTGAGCGTAAGTAGATCCATTAATTACACACTCAGCTTGGTCTTTTGTTTTAAATGGGAGAAAGTACAAAAAAATAATAGTCTCCCTCCCACCTCAACACATATGTACACACAGCGTACAATTAAGTATGCCAAGAAAAGGTTTCATAAAATGCTCTCACTGCTTTGAGTTTCCCTGTTTGGGCCCACTGTTGTATGTGTATTCCAGACAGGCTTGACAGCTTGCCAAAGCTTTTTATTTTGTGGCCCGACTTCTAATCTGTTCCAGACCTTTTCAGTCAGAGAGCTCAAGTGTAACTGAAGGGGAGCAGGACAGGGGAGGAAAAAAGTGTGGGTTTCTCTGATCCACGGTGACAGCAAATAGAGGCAAGCTGTTAGCTGCTGAATCTGAAGCAGTTTTCCTTGAAATCTGAAGTTCTATGGTAGATTGCATTTCATCTGCCAAAAAAATATAAACTATCCACTTTCTGACCCTTTGAACCATGCAAACACAGCAAATGATAGGTTATTGCCTTTATGGTTGTGAAATTTGCTTTCCTATATTCCCCAAATCTATATTAAAGTATTTACCATTTTTTACCTTAAGTTGACCTATGTCTTTTGACATTTTAGAGTGGAAAATACACTTGACCTCTGTATAAGCTTGACTTTATCACTTAATCGCCTTCAAACACCAGCCTTTTATATTTCTGTTCTTTATCAGATGCTTTGGAATAGTTATATTTAGAGTAATTTTTTTAATCAGTTCTTCACAACCCCCATGAAGTTAATAAGTTATCCATATAATATAAATTTTAGGAAATTCGTAATTTGTTATGCATTGGTTCCTTTTTATCCAATTTTCTTGTTCTTTAACATTTAAAAACTGTATCTTTAAAAAAATTATTGAAGTTTTTATTTTATGTTCATTTACAGTATTAGGTATATCACTTAGTGATTCAACATTTTTATAGATTATACTCCATTTAAAATTATTACAAAATAATGACTGTTTCCCTGTGCTATATTTTTCCCTGTTGCTTATTTTTTATACATAGTAGTTTATATCTCTTAATCTCATACCTTTTCTTGCCCTTCTATGAAAACTATATATTTTTGACATTTATATTATTTTACAGCATTGATTGGTAATTTGTAACAAATCATGAGGTGACATCCAGTAGCAATAAAAACTGGCTGATATTTACTGGCTGTGAAAAAAGGAGGGCTTTTATCTATTTTTAAGGAATCATACTAGGACTGTTTTTACACTTTATTAAAGAAAGTTGATGCTTGAATATTACACAGGTCATTAAATTATTTCATATTTACACTTTTTTCCCCTTACAGATTTTATACTTGCAAACATAAAAGGTCTCAAGTTTAAACATTTTCTTGTGCATCGTAAAATTATTCATTTTATATAATATAGCCATATGAATATTTTCCAGTGAAAACCCTAATGAAAGCAAACAAAAAAATTACAGTTCCGGTTCTTCAGAATGAAAAATCTATTCCAAAATACTAATGGTCAGAGAACTGATCTTTTATGTAATGTCCCTGTTTATGTGAAAGAACATATTACATAGTGGTAGAATCTGTGTTTCTGGAAATAAGTCCTGATGGGACCACTGGGATTAAAAATACATTTGGTGTAAATAAAGTACTGGAACTAGAGATGTGGATTAAAAAGTGTATCTTTTGAGTCTTAAAGGAGGTAATAAATAACCTAGGTTGGCGAAAACACAATATCCTTTCTAATCACTAACAGCAGTTCTGTGCGTACACATTCTATGCATGGAAATGTAACATAATTAAAACCTAGATGTTAATTTTGGTCCTTGGTTTTAAGGTATCCCAAAACTTGCTTTGCAGTCACAAACCAGAAGTTGTTCAGCACACCTTTCTGATCATAGATAAATATTCTGCATCAGTAGTTAAAGGTCTGT
This sequence comes from Giraffa tippelskirchi, assembly GCF_054371585.1. NCBI lineage: Eukaryota > Metazoa > Chordata > Mammalia > Artiodactyla > Giraffidae > Giraffa > Giraffa tippelskirchi. Next base: position 84,102,525 of record NC_137285.1, on the reverse strand, counting down.
TAAATATTTTCAGTGTTCAGACATGCATTAACCTTTTCCTTTTAAGAGCAAATATTTCCGATAGCTGTTAAAAGTAATATTTTGCTTTTGATGAAGATGCTTCTAATGACCAACTAAATATCTTGTGTCTTGTAGAGGAAGGGAAAGCCCTGAAGGCTGTAGGAACTAACTCTGTAACTCCATTAATGGAATCTTGGGTGGCTAGAATACCAGCATCAGCTCATTTGAATTTTTACTGAAGCAAGTCTCTTGATTATCCAGCATTAAAAACAAGTGTTTCCTTTGTTTTTTGTTTTGTTTTTCCTGCCCTCTTTTAAATATTGCCTAGTGATCCTAAAACGTCAGTTTGGGTTGTGAACTACATTATTAACTGCTTAGGGTGGGGAGGAAAAGCTGTTTCATTGTGCTTTAGGTAAGTGGAGCTGTTGCTAACTGCAACGTCTTAAAACAGATAAACCTCACCAAGATTGGCACTAGAAGGAACTTGTGATTCTTCTCGTCACCTTTTCTCAAAGGAGGAGGGAAGGGGTGCCTTGGGCACTGAGGAACGTTGAGCGCCCCTGACTCCTGCCTGCTGAATGCCACGGTGGACCCAGTCCCTGTGACTCCAAACCCACCAACGTACGTTTAAAAAAATTTACTGGGAGAGGTAGGGAATACTGCCTCAAATCTGAGTTTCTCTGAGATCTAGGAAAATTGTGACCTACCGAGTTATATAGTCAAGTGACAGAACCAGAATCTGGGCTTGATCTTTTGACACCGAGAATTTTAAAGAAATCTAGCAGTTCATCTTTCAGAAACACACCTAAGTCACCAATACTAATAGATGGAAATTTCAGAGGGAGGGAGACGACAATGGTTAATGCATTTACTTACATACTGTGACTTACATATTATGACTCATCTTGAGGAAATTACCAAAGGTAGTGAGTTTCTAGTTACAGAAGTGAAACCGTCCACTTGAATTATCAGGCCTCACCTCTGCCACATCCTTAAGAGATTACCTTCCAACCTCCCCTTGACCTTGCCCTTGACTAGGAGCTTACCACGTTTCAAGGCAGTCCATTTTATTTCAGGAAGGTTCTAATGGCCAGAAAGTATGTGTTCTTTTATTACTCAGAAATTTACTTCCCTTCAAATTTGTGAATACAGTCCTAATATCAGAATGTTCTCTTTTAACTGTGGTTTCTCTAGTTTTTTCCATGAGTTAAGAGTTCTGAGTCCTTTACCAGTTTAATTCCTGTCTTCTGGATGCCTTTCATTTAACTAGTGCCTCTTTAAAGGTAATATTCAGTGTAGTTTTTAAATGCACATTATGCAGTGAGAAAAACAATTACAACACTTCTCTGACCTGGCATTTTATATGACCTTGAAAAAAATCCCTTAAAAGAAATTAACTAGCATCCCCTTTTCTACATAGTAGTTACGTAATACATTCAGTTTGAATTTGAATTAAACTGTGTTGCAGAAAAATTCAGTATGAATTAAATTGTGATGTAGAAAAATGCACCTCCTCAGTTAGAAATCAGGAGACCCAAGTTATTCTGGTATCACAACATAACCAGTTCATTCAGAAAGATACCTGACTTCTCAGCTTATTTGGACTCATATACTAGATACTTTTAAGAATATTTCCAGTCCTTAATTATTGTCGTGTCTGACTCTTCGCAACCCCATGAATTGGGGCCTTCCAGGCTCCTCTGTCTACGGGATTCTCTAGGCAAGAATACTGGAGTGGGTAGCCATTTCTTTCTCCCGGGAATCTTCCAGACCCAGGGGTTGAACCCGAGTCCCCCGCATTACAGGCAGATTCCTTACCGTCTGAGCCACCAGGGAACCCCCTTCTTAATTATTGTGATTTAATACAGTATGCTAGAGTATGAACTCTTCAGTGGCTGCTTTGGATCCTTGCTTAAGGTTACTTCTCAGTTGCTTTCTGGATTTGAGTGCCCTGAGGTTTCAAAGATATTTTGAACTATTTATTGCACCATTTAAGTTTAGCTTTTTGGTCGCAGCTGGAAATGACTTGTGAAGAGGAGACTAGGAAATCTTTCAGCTTAATCTAAAGATAAGCCTTATCACATGGTGAGTATGCCCAGGCAAACATCTGATAGGGATTGGCCAGTGCTGGATGGTAGAGTTGAGTTTTGTCTACACTGTCAAACTCTGACACATAGGTATTCAAACACGTGTGCCTTAGTAGGTCCAGCTTTCCTGCCTCAGAGATGAATGCAGTTTCAGTGTGCTTGCTGTCTGAGATTTAGAACTTCCCTGAAGCTGCTGTAGTAGAAAGCCTGATGTAAGCTGATTTGAAGTATAACTCCAGGCCATGTTGCCCTCACTGCATTTTTTTTTTTTTTTACTTTAAAACACTGAAATGAGCGTTTTGATGTGTAAGGTTATGGAATATCAGAATTAGTTCAAGCTTGGTTTGCAGTTTTATTCTTTTTTTTTTTTTATTTAATTTATGTTATATTCAGGAGGATAGTGTCAAAATAGTCTATTATTCATATATGCAATCTCTTCTATTCGCTGAGGGTGAGTAGACATACATTGTTGTTCAGTCGCCCAGTCGTGTCCAACTCTTTGCAGCCCCATGCACTGCAGCACGCCAGGCCTCCCTGTCCTCACCATCTCCCGAAGTTTGCCCAAGTTCATGTCCATTGCATCGGTGTTGCCATTCAGCCAGCTCATCCTCTGATTCCCTCTTCTCCTTATATACATTAATGAAGTGAAATTAATACATAGTTTCTACTTGATGATGGTTCAGTGATACAAATAATTATATAGTGGAAAAGTATTTTTCTCTGCATAACGAATGATAGTTTAAATTAATGGTTTGTGTTACTAAAGCTCCTCCCATCAAACCTAAGAAAATTTATTTTTAAAAGAAACCTGTGTTTCAAGTTACATTTGTATCCCCTCTGCATTAGCAGCAAGTGTCTTATAAAATGCACTGCAGAAGAGATCCATTTGGCGATGCCGCTTTTTGTGCCAACCCAGAGGTTCAGATAAACAGAAAAAGAGATTATAGACTTCCGGAGGGAAAAGCCGGATAGATTTCTGCTGACATCAGTTGGGTGGCGTAGAGGGGAGCGGTTCGTAGTCTTTGTTTTATGCCCCTGGTGCTCTGCTACGCTGGCTGCTGAGGTCACTTCAGAACTCATTCTGGACTTGCTTCAATTTGGAGATTCTCCTGTGCATTACTAACAGCATCCTACTAACCAGGGATAAAAACTTTTTGTACTTACTTACTCATTCAACAGATGACTGCCAGTTACGGACCAGGCCCTATGCTAACGGTTGGGGGTGGGGGTTGCAGGCTCCTGAGTAAATAAACGGTTACAGAAGCTGTTAAATGCAATGAAGGGTTGTATCATAAGGTGCTCCAAAAGGCAGTGAGGTGAGGTAGTTGAGAACACTCTTTGAAGAGGGACATTAAAGGATGAGAAGCCAGTCAAGCTCTACACCATATAAAAGCAGCAGTTTTTGTGCTTAGCAGTCAAAACTCAGACTCATCTCTTCTAAATTATAAATTCCCCTACTGAAAGAGTAATAAATTACATGTAATTAGAAATAAAGCTGTTGTTAATGGGACTATTTACTCATTAATCTAACATAGATTCTTGAGGCCAGGTAGAGTTTAGAACGTTATTCCCTGTCTCTTTATAGACCAGTCGTTTCATTATTTGTACTTTAAACACTGTTTTCATAGTAGAGGGAAAAAACATAGTTATGTCCTGGAGACAGACAGAGCTGAAGGCTAGTTAAGACTACTTTTCTCCCTTCTCCTCCTCACCTCATTTAGCAACTCCTGTGTCCTGCCCCAAACTGCTTAATGAGGTGACGAGGAGAAAATGTTCTGTTGAATGTTTTTTAAGCTCTGTTCACAATTGTATTGTTTGAAAAATACCATTATGATGAGTTTTCATGCCAGACTTTCGATAGATGGTTGAAGGAAGACGATATCAAATTGACCTAAATAAAGATGTTATTGATATTTTTGAACAATTTAAAGATTCAAATACTGTAACCCAGTTTGGGGGGCCTAGAGGTTGATAATTGGGAAGGGAGAAAAGTACAGAGTGTGCTTATGATAAGACCTAGCGTGGACTGTTAGAGGAGGTTAACTGTTACCACATCATACGGACCAAAACCACAATGAGATACACTTTATTCTCAGGAAGATGGCTAAAGTGAAAGACGGGTGTTAGTGAGTGTTGACGGGCACATGCAGCAGTTGGCACCCTCACCCATTGTCCACATGACTGAAAAGGGTGCGGCCACTTGGGAAAAGAGTTGTGTTGCAGTTTCTCAGGAAGTTTCACCCACCGTGCCACCCAGCAATTCCGTGCCCTAGATGGGTATGCCCAAAAGAGGAAACCATATGTCCATACAAAAACCTGCAAATTTGAATGTTTGTAGCCACACGGTTCATAAGAACCAAAAGTCGAAAATAACAGATGTTCCATCAACTGATGAACAAACTAACAAAATGTAGTATATCTGTACAACGGAAGGTTACTCAGTGATAAAAAGGAGTAAAATGCTGATGCATGCTATAACATGGATGAAGCTAGGCAACATACTACGTGAAACAAGCCAGTCACAACATTGGTTCCACATATATGCCCTGTTCAGAACAGGCCATTCCAAAGAGACAGAAAGTAGTTTGATGGTTACCAGCAACTGGGGAAGGGGCAATAGAAAGTGTACTCCCGAAGGAATCCATGGCTGCTTTGGGGGATGATGAAAATGTTCTGAAATTAGGTACTGGTGATGGTTACACACAGTCCTATGACTTTATTAAAACTACTGATAAAGGGGTGAAGTATCTCAGAATAACTTTTCATTTAGGTATAGCTTAACAGTGTTGGGACACATCTTTTGCATATTGATAATGAAAAGGTATTCAGTCATTAAATTAGGACCCTAGCCTTATTTAAAATAATAAATCATTGTGCCAGTTAGTAGCAACTTTTTGTAGACAGTGCAATCCCCTCAGTCGTATTGAAATACTGAACTTAGCACTGGGTGGGTTTTTTTTTACTGTTTTAAGACTGACAGGTGGACTGTTAGATTGTTTTCAGAAAATTTTCATTTCTTTTAATAAGCCTACTATTTTACAGAAGTCTTAAGTATCTTATCAATACAGGAAAAACCTAAAATTTCTTTCTAAATGTTATGAACAAACTAATACAGCCATTCTAACATGTAACCATGTAATGTCTGAAACTTGATAAAATATTAGACAAAGTAAAGAAGTGCTTTCTTGTGTTGTGGGAGATTTGATGTGAGTTAATGTTTCAAAAAAATGTTTCTAAGTTTAAATTTACACTTAATGACATTACTGGGATAGACTTTATTATCCAAGTCTGCAGTTGATTACCAGATCTGAAATACCTTGTAATATTACAAGATTGAAGATACCGATTATGCAAACCTAAAATTTGTCTGAAGTTTGAAAACTCAGATGTTTAGAATGACATTTGGAAAGAACACATGGTGACGACCTCCTTTGTTTTTGAGAAGGTGGTCTTTTTTTTTTCTGCAGTAGTTGCTGACTGTAAAATTTGCTACCATAAAGCTGTCAGGACTGATTTGTTTCTGACTGATTTGTTCAAGTTATGAAATAGTAACTTGAAAGTTACCATTAGGCAGCGGACTCTGAATTTTTAAATATAGCATATTTTTTTAAAAAATTCTGTCCTGTTTTAGGGATTTATTTTCTCATTACCTTTTAGAAGTTTTGTTCAAACTGGAAACATTTGGATTTTGGTGGTTGATCACTTAGGGGAAGAAGCTGGTAGTGCAGTTCTTTTCTTGTTCTAGCTGCCCTCCTCCCTGAGCCCATGGAACAAAGCCTGCTTTGTGTCCTGCCTGCGTGTGAGGTCTCTGGTGCGCCCCGTGTGGGAGCGCTGCTGCGTGCTCTGTTGAAATGCTTGAGATGGTCAGAAGGTAAAGAACAGGATGCTTCTGAAGAGAAGAAATCCCAGCTTCAGTGGATAAATGAGGTCGTTTGAATTGGTCATTTAAGTGAACTCTTAATACAGAAACTTGTAGCCCTGCTTGTATCCACAGGTAACAAACAGCATTTAAGTAAACAACCAAAAGGATTGACTGTTATTAGCCAGAGAAACTATATCTATTGCATATTTTGTGCAGATTTCTTTTGAATTTTGTGGAGTTTCTACTCCATCTTTTGATACCCCTATTTTTCCCTTTCTGTGGTTTGTAGCAGTCAGCTTAGGTTTGAGAAGACCTTACCGACCAGTTCAGTGTGCGATCAGCAGTGGTCGCTGTCATCACTGAGCACCGCTAATGTTACCTAATTCTGAGAAACTGCTGAGGAGCAGAGGATAGTTATGTTTATCTTCATACAATATTGTTATTGTCCAGCTAGTTTTCACAAGAATATGTATTTACATTAACTTGTTATATGCAATATTACTTAAAAGCAGTGTGGAAAGTTCAGGGTTTTTTTTTAATGTTTCTTAATAACGCTAGAATATGTTTTGAAATCAGTCATATTTTATCATTTCAACACTTTTCAACTTACTTAGGGGTTATTCTCCAGCAATTTTTTTTTTTAATTTATTTAACTGCTGGGAATGGAAAACATTTTTCCCAGTAGTTTTTTGCTCTAGACCTCAGATTGTGAGAGGTTCACCATATGTGATACTCAGATCAGTCCCCCAATTCATATTTAACTCATATTTTCAAAACTGATATAGCACAGTGCATGAAATCATCTCTTTGAGAAAATATGTTGAGTGCCCTTTGGGAATGCCAGGAACATTTTCACCAAAAGAGAAGGATCCCTAAGGAGGTTGAACTGAAGGCTCAAACTCCACCACCTGTTTTTTTCCTGTTTAGGTCTTGTAGGAAAAGATAAATATGCGTATCTTTGTGAATCATAAAATACTTAGAAACAGTGACAAGCATGATGGAGTGGAGAGATGGGGGGAGAAGGTATGGGAATGCAAGCCAAGGTGTTTATGTGTCAGTTCAGTTCAGTCGCTCAGTCGTGTCTGACTCTTTGCGACCCCATGGACTGCAGCACACCAGGCCTCCCTGTCCATCACCAACTCCTGGAGTCCACCCAAACTCATGTCCATTGAGTCAGTGATGCCATCCAACCATCTCATCCTCTGTCAGCCCCTTCTCCTCCTGCCTTCAGTCTTTCCCAGCATCAGGGTCTTATTGGAAAAGTCAGTTCTTTGCATCAGGTGGCCAGAGTATTGGAGTTTCAGCTTCAGCATCAGTCCTTGCAATGAATATTCAGGATTGATTTCCTTTAGGATGGACTGGTTGGATCTCCTTGCAGTCCCAGGGACTCTCAAGAGTCTTCTCCAACACCACAATTCAAAAGCATCAGTTCTTCGGCGCTCAGATTTCTTCATGGTCCAACTCTCATATCCATACATGACTACTGGAAAAACCATAGCTTTGACTAGACGGACCTTTGTTGTAATGTCTCTGCTTTTTAATGAGCTGTCTAGGTTTGTCACAGCTTTTCTTCCAAGGAGCAAGCATCTTTTAATTTCATGGCTGCAGTCACCATCTGCAGTGATTTTGGAGCCCAAAAAAATAAAGTCTGTTGCTGTTTCCACTGTTTCTCCATCTAGTTTTGCCATGAACTCATGGGACCAGATGCCATGATCTTAGTTTTTTGAATGTTGAGTTCAATCTTTTTCACCCCCCTCTTTCACTTTCGTCAAGAAGGTCTTTAGTTCCTCATCACTTTTCTGCCATAAGGGTGGTGTCATCTGCATATCTGAGGTTATTGACGTTGCTCCTGGCAGTCTTGATTCCAGCTTGTGCTTCATCCAGTCCAGCATTTCTCATGATGTACTCTGCATATAAGTTAAATAAGCAGGGTGACAATATACAGGCTTGATGTACTCCTTTCCTGATTTGGAACCAGTCTGTTGTTCCGTGTCTGGTTCTAACTGTTGCTTCTTGACCTGCATACAGATTTCTCAGGAGGCAGGTAAGGTGGTCTGGTATTCCCATCTCTTTAAGAATTTTCCACAGTTTGTTGTGATCCACACAGTCAAAGGCTTTGGCATAGTCAAGAAAGCAGATGTTTTTATGGAACTCTCTTGCTTTTTGTATGATCCAATGGATGTTTGCAATTTAATCTCTGGTTCCTCTGCCTTTTCTAAATCCAGCTTGAACATCTGGAAGTTCATAGTTCACGTACTATTGAAGCCTTGCTTGGAGAAGTTTGAGCATTACTTTGGTAGTATGTGAGATGAGTGTAATTGTGTGGTAGTCTGAACATTCTGTGGCATTGCCTTTCTTTGGGATTGGAATGAACACTGACCTTTTCCAGTCCTATGGCCCCTGTTGATTATCTGAAAAAAACTGGTAATCTTCAAGTTTTAGGAAGAACTGTTTGGAGAAGGAAGGAAGCTAACATTTTTGGAGCACATATTGTCTTCCAGGAATATAACAGATGCTTTATATTTTACTTATAAGCCCCACAACAGCTTCCATCTGGCTCAGTGGTAGAGAATCCTCCTGCCAGTGTAGGAGACACAGGTTCGATCCCTTTCGGGAAGATCCCTAGAGGAGGAAATGGCAACCCATTCCAGGGTTCTTGCTTGGAAGATTTCATTGACAGAGGAGCCTGATGGGCTGCAGGCCATGGGGTTGCAGAGTTGGACACAACTGAGTGAGTGAGTGCACACACCCACAACAGTCCGTCTCCAAGGTATAGTTGAGGACACTGAGAATTAGAGGAAGTACTGGACTGACGTGCCCAGCTCTGATCATGGTTTGTTTGACTCTAAAGGCCGTATTTTTATATCATACTATGATACCTGTCAGTTGCGAATCTAATAACATTGGTGACGGGTAGATACAAGCAATGGTATTAATAAGGTTGCCGTGCTGTGCTGAGTCACTCAGTCGTGTCCAACTTGTTGCGACCCCGTGGACTGTAGCCCAACAGGTTCCTCTGTCCGTGGGATTCTCCAGGCAGGAATACTGGGGTGGATTGCCATGCCCTCCTCCAGGGGGTCTTCCTAACCCAGGGAACGAACCCAGGTCTCCCGCATTGCAGGCAAATTCTTTACCATCTGAGCCACCAATGGAGCAAATCAGTGTTTGGCTTTTTTCTATCTGTTCCCCGGTAAAATACTGTCAACCATAATGATTAAGGTGCCAGCCATTTATTCTTTGTAAAGACATTTCTTAAATGTGATTTTTTGCTGTGTTTAAGATTAATAAGGCTTTGAAGAATACGAAGCAGCGAGTCATGTTTTTTGGACATCCCTTCTCTGCTCTGTCAGACAGAACATTAAAAAGAAATAACCAAAAAGACTTAACTCGATTCATAAATTTAAAAGAAAAAACTCTCTGTCGGCCAGAAACTAAAACCACACAAGGAACAGGGAGCACAGACAGGCCCCGGGCCCGTCATCGCATCGGGGTATCAGGCACTCAGAGTGTGGAGAGCGCAGCGAGAGACGCGTGGAGCAGGCCCCGCGGCGAAAGGCAGGCGGCAGCTGAGCGGCCTGGCCTAGGACAGAAGCAGGGCCTGGCCGCGTATCAGTCACAGATTTCAAAAAGCAATGTGCAGACCAGGCTTTTCTAACCACAAAGCAATAAAATTAGATCCCAATAATCAAAAGTTGGCTTCAAAAAAAAATATGGCTTGCCCCACCAGCTATTAAAACATACAGATTATAATTAAAACTGTGGTACCTAATAGGAAATTAGTTGAACGAAATACTAGTCAGTTCTTTTTAAAAGAAAATGGGAGAAAAACTCTATTACTACTTTGGCATGGTCTCAAGGATATTATTATCAAAAAGGCAAAGTGAAGTATTAAGAGTGTGCTACCAACACACTACTCCAGTGGACTGTACGGCACCCTATTCTATCTGTGTTTGCTTGGAGCTTTAAACTGCTGGGGGCGGGGCGGTGGTGGGTGGTAAGTAAAGCAAGTGTATAAAATTCAAAAGTACAGTGTCACAGGTGAACCAGTATTTGAGTTGGTAGCTGAGTCACATAAAGAAGAATTATGTCAGGTAACACTTAAGCTGATTTGGCTGGATATACTTAATGAAATATCTTAAGGACAAAGAAAATGACAAAAGAATTCAAACCTTTCAATTATCATTTTGTTCATCATAACTTTAATATTCAGTCATAATGTTATTTTGAAATAATTGTATATGTATAAAAGGATAATACATATTAGTGTTATTAGAACCAAGTTTTTCAGCATTTGGCAGAAAATATTTATAAAATCTAAGAATCTAAGCAAAACCCCCAAATGATACATATTGAGGTTATTTATAGATGAAAGGCTATATTATTTACTTGAAAGTAATTGAAGAAAAAGTCAGAACAGATGTAAAACAAAATTGGTTACGTATTGATCATCGGGAAGCTGGGTGATGACTACATAAGGATTCATAATATATTTTTTTTCTGCTTCTCTGTGGCAGTTATTTTTAAAATTTTAAATATATGCTTAAGAGTATAAAACTGTACTCCTAAATAACCCATGAGTTAAATGGAAATCAAAATAGAAATTGCAGATATTTGAAATAGAACAAGCATGAATTATATGTACGATTTCAAATGTGTGACATGCCGGAAAAGCAGTCCTTAAAGGTAAATTTATTGACTTAATTGTTCTAAGAAAAGATTTAAGCTAAGTAAGTCCAACTGAAGAAGTTAGAAAAAGAGAATTCCCTGGCAGTCCAGTGGTTAACACTCCGTGCTTCCAAAGCAGGAGGCATGGGTTCAGTTAGAAGAAGAAATACAGGGGAAATAGAGGGGGATTTTTTTCTTGTTTAAGTTAGAAAAAGAAATATAGAAGAAATAGTGGGGGAAGGGAAAACAAAAATGTCATCACCTTATATTAATATTTCAGTAGGTTGAATTGAACTAAGGCATTCTGAGAGAGGATTGGTCTGTAATTTTCCTTTTTTCTAATATCCTTGGTTCCAAATCAATGTTATACTGCCACATAGAAGAGTTGGTCAGTCTCTGGGGAAATTGGTAGGATTTGTATATTACCGTATTATAAAGTTAAATTTCTGCCTCAGTGAATAATGAAAGGACTTAGAAACATTTCAGTGTTTTTTTTCCAGCACAGATTTTATGCCAAGCTGCTGGACTAGGCACTGAGAGTATATGCATGGTTGGGACTCTGTCCCCACCCCCGAGGCCCTTGAGTCTAAGAGAAGATGTGTGTGTGCTCAGGCGCTTCAGTCGTGTCTGACTGTTTGCAACCCTGTGGACTGTAACCCACCAGGCTTCTGTCCATGGGATTCTCCAGACAAGAGCACTAGAGTGGGTTGCCGTTCCCTCCACCAGGGGATCTTCCTGACCCAGGGACTGAACCCATGTCTCTTATGTCTACTGCATTGGCAGGCGGGTTCTTTACCATTAGTGCCACCTGGGAAGAGAAGATACAGATTTGTAAATAAAAAATTACAGTCAGGTGAGAAATGTCAGTAGGCAAAGTCCCAGGGTGGTGCCCTGGAAGAAGATGATTCTTAACATGCATGACAGGCTCTGGGAAAGGCTGGGGAGGTTTGTTCAAGTCGCCTCCAAGAGCTGTACCTATGGTACCGCAGAGGACATGTGAAGATCGTCACACGGAGTTTGCTTTGTGGCCGGGGTCTAGTAAGTCATGAGCTCCGTCAGTGAATCGTTTCCGATTTTGGTAGCAAGGTTGATGAGAGAGGGCCGTCTATGATTTTTCTTTGTTTTAATGTCTTCGTAAGGTATTAGGGATATACTGGTCACAAACGTGTTGTGAAGTTTCCTTCTTTGCTGTTCTCTGCAAAAGGTTGTAAAAGATTAGTATCATTTCTTCAAGTGTTTGCGAAGTCATTTGAACCAGAGGGTTTTTTTTTTTGGTCAATATGTATTAAACAGTGACCTGAAATTTCACCTTAAAAAGTTGAATAGATGTCTGCAAAGGTAATACATCATTCTTACTGCCATTTTCACATAATAAGACCTGCTTACTGAGGCTACCACAATCCATAGTTTGATCAATGTTGTATCAGTGGCAGAAATTCACCAGTATAAGAATCCAATCTGTTTCTAAGTATCAAATGCTGTATTACAGGTTCAGCTAAAAGAAATAACTGACTCCCTTGGCTGTATAGGAGGTACAGTGGTGTTGAATGAGACCAGTCTGTGCCATCCAGACTCTTGTAGGCTTTATTTGGAGCATGCATCAGATCATCTAATATACTTGATTTGTTAGCATTATATTTAAAGATTAATAATCTTGAACTTGACTGCTTAGATTGCTTTCTCTTAGTTACTTTGAGGGATTTATTTTTAATTAGATATATATTATATTTTGTAATCAGTGCATTCACATTATTCAAACTTGAAAAGTTACTAAAAAATGTCTCTCTTGAACATTAGTTCTTTAGTCACCCAGTTCCCTGGCTACATAGCCAACAAGGTGTTAATTGCTTCTTAGTGAAGTCGCTCAGTCATGTCCAACTCTTTGCGACCCCATGGACTGTAGCTTACCAGGCTCCTCCGTCCATGGGATTTTCCAGGCAAGAGTACTGGAGTGGGGTGCCATTTCCTTCTCCAGGAGACCCAGGTATTGAACCCAGGTCTCCCGCATTGTAGGCAGACGCTTTACCGTCTGAGCCACCAGGGAAGTCCCAGAATTGCTTCTTAGCTGTCCTTCAATTCGGATTCTCTGGATATGCATGTAATATATCAATATAGTCCTCCTCTCCCTTTTTATAAAAGCACTTTTCTGTTCTGTACTATACTTTTAACTTAGTGTGTCTTAGACTGTGCCGTGGCATTGCCTATTAGAGCTACTTCTTGTTTCTTTTGTCTATGTCTGCCTTACATATTACGCTAATGACAAGGATGTCTATAATAAGAAGAAATTAATGTATCCATTGTACTGTTGGTGGATTTTTAGGTTATTTCTGGTCTTGCCTACAGAAAAGGCTATGTTGACTATCCCCACCGTGCTTGTGAATAACTAAATATCCTTTTTCTTTGCTAGTTTTTTAGAACAGATCTTCTGTTTCCTTTCAGCCATGAACCAGAGAATCAGTCAAAGTGCTCCAGTGAAACAGCCACCCCCGCTGGCCCCCCAGAGCCCTCAGGGAGGAGTCATGGGTGGTGGCAGTTCCAACCAGCAGCAACAGATGCGGCTGCAGCAGCTGCAGATGGAGAAAGAAAGACTGCGACTGAAGCAGCAAGAACTGCTTCGGCAGGTGAGGCCACAGGTTAGAGACCAGCCTTCCACGCTTGGGGCTTTGTTTTCCTACGTGAAGCTGGGTGTGTTTCATTCGTTACAGAGGAATGTTGTTTCTCTAAAACTAGAGTGACACAGAAACATTCTGTCCAGCTCTGTCCTTGCCTTAGTTTCCTTACTGGCCTCTGATCACATAGGCTGTCACCTGTAAACCTGTGTCACACAGAGGCGCTTGGGCCATGTTCACTGCAGTCAAGCAGAGGTCAAAGGAAGCAAGAGTGCTTTTCTCAAATATACAGACATACCTCGGAGGTATTGCCCGTCAATTCCAGACCACCGCAGCGAGTATTACAGTAAAGTGAATCACATGAATTTTTTGGTTTGCTGGTGCATATAGAAGTTAACGTTTATACCATACTAGAGTCTGTTAAGTGTATAATAGCATTATGTCTTAAACAGTGTACATTTTTTTTTACAAGTACTTAATTTTTAAACACTTGACTGCTAAAAAAATGCTAGCCATCATCTGAGCTTTCAGTGAGTCATCTTTTTGCAATAGTAACATCACAGATCACTGTTACAAATAAAATAATGATGAAAAAGGCCAAAATATTGTGAGAATTGCCAAAGTGTGACACCGAGGCATGAAGTGACAATTGCTTTAGAAAAATGGCTCTGATAGACTTGCTAGATGCGGGATTGCACAAACCTTCAATATGTTAAAAAAAAAAAAAATGCAGTGTCTGTGAAGTGCAATAAAACGAGGTATGTCTGTACAGGGAATTGCAGACTATTTAATATCTGAAAATTTCACTAAGGGAGAAACTCTGAAACATTACTTGGGGAGAAACATCTTTTACTTTAAACGAATTTTTGTCTATGAGAAAACACCAGTATGATAACTCTCAAATGACAGATATGTTTCACTATTGCTGAATCTAAGGTGTGTTTTATTTAAGATGTAACACAGGGTTCCCAAGTTTAGAAGATCCCCAAGTGCCTTAAAATTGCCTGCTTGTGGTGGTTTTTTCACATTGGGAGGGGTAGGTTTAACATTAGGAAGCTGGAAACCTTTAGGGCCATTTCTGTCGGTTTTCTTTCAGAAATACTGTTGGTTTTTATGTGCCATAAGAATATAATGCCTCATCTCAAGTTTCAGAATGATGAAATCTAAAGTTCAGATGTTGGGGGTATGATCTTAGTATATTTTAAAATTTTTATATAAATATTTTCGGTAATAAAAACAATGTGATTTTGGAAGTGTACAAAAGGTGTAAGTGAAAATAAAATCTCCTTTTCCATTTCTCTAGTTCTCTTTTCTGGATGTAAATAGCTAACAATTTCTTATACTTCCCCCACCCCCGCCCCAGACATTCTCTTTATTTACAAACATGAAATACATGTGTCTATACTATTCCCCCTGCCCTAAATCATAGCATACTAAGAATAGGCATTAAAAATATCATTATATGCTACATTTTTGTTGCTAGGATGTAGACATTTGAACCAGGTACTGTTTTCTTCATGAAGGTTATATTTTAATAGTGTCACTTGAGTGTTAATGGAAACAGATGAACTTGATATAGCGATTGAACTCTGATTTGGGATTTGAAGAACTGGTACCTAAGAATTAAACTGAGCCCGTGAGAATTCCAGACCGCCACACCTTTAAACTGTGCTGTCAGTAACCTGCCAGTGTAATCTAGTGTGGCTGGCCCCGAAAGTGAGTAAGAGAGAGAATGCCATTGTATGAGATCATGAAGGGGTCTTGAAAGAAGTATTTCCTCATTTGCCTATAAGAAAGTAGAACAAGGAAGCACACTAACAAGTTTACTATATCTCTGACAGACTTTTAACATATTACTGTAAAGAAAAAATATTTTTCATTTAAATAAAACTTTATCACTGGAACAAGGTAGCACCATCAAGTATATAATTATGTAGCTATTAGAAGAAATAATGTAATTTCAGGGCACGTTTATGCAGCCTATTTTCATTGCTTGCTTTTCATTTTGTCATTACTGAGTACTAGATGGTGTAAGTAAATATAATTTCACATATGAATTGAAGACCATCAAAACTGAGAAACCTTATTAATAAAAAAGATTAAAATCTGTCATTTTGTTGCTGTAGATCAGCTGTCTCCCATCCCCTTCCCACCCGGTGGGCAGAATGCTGCTGCTTATAAAATTCTTTATTCTAAAGAATTTCCCTAAGCCTTATTCTCACTCTCACTCTGGGTGACGGTCCCGGACAGAATAGCTTCCTCTGAAGGTGACTTCTTTGTCTCTTTACTGCCTACTGTGTTGTTTTTTCTTCTGTTGAAGTGACCGACCTGCTCTAATCTTATACTAATGGTGTATTGTTTAAGGTTTTTGTTTTTTAGCAATCAGTATAAATTCAGTTTAAGTCTTGGCTTCCTGTGAACTTCTTCCATTGACAGTTTCTCTTATCACTGAAACATCAAATTATATTTTTCCCGCTTCATCTAATACTCAGAAGTACAGAACCTACCTGAGCAGTATCAGGTTTTGTTTGAGTCCTGACACCCGAAGTCTTCCTGTCCTGTCCTCCACGCTGTGAACGCTGCTGAGGCTTCCGTTTGTTCCGTGGTGACTCCATTGGCTCCTGTCTTCCTCAGTCTGCTTCTTCTTGAGCTAGCTTGGGAATTCTGTGCTATGGTGATATGTCTGGATGGAATTTGTAAGTCAGCCTACACAGCCAAACCATGTGGCTTAAAGTAATTTTTATCCATCTTATTTTTCACTCTTAGGCAATGCGGAATATCAATCCCAGCACAGCCAATTCTCCAAAATGTCAGGTAGGCTCTTGTCTGATGTTTTAGCATTGAAAACAGATACTCTGTTAGGAAAGAGAAACTTGTGCTCCGGGGGCCTGTCCTCACTGAAGAGTGACTGTGAGGCCTCCTCCTCCCAGCTGCTTCAGTGAACATCGCTGTTCCCAGGAAGCTCACACTGGCTGCTCCTCCCAGAAGGGCAGGCCTTTTGACTCCCTGGAGGTCTCCCCCTCAGCCCCCACATTTGATATGTAGTATGTGCATCCTGTCAGCCTTGAAGTGTGCCTGAATTTTATTTGTGTAGCCTAAAGTAGTGCTTACAGTGACTTATAGGAATTAAAAACTTGAACAGTAACAAAGGTGGCACAGATTATTTACTTAGGTGGGCTACTTCAGGAAATCTTACTAGAGTGTAATGATACTACTAGGAAAGGAGAAGTTTTTTCTAGTGGCCGTTCCAAAGAAAGAATATCGAAATCACCCGAAGAGAGAAGTGAACAGTACTCTACCTAAGTACTGTTTTGGGTTTCTTTGTTGGCTTTTATCAGCATTTCTCCCTGGTGAACCCAAAGAAACACTGGTTGTGAAGGTATCTTATTTAGATGCAAAGGTTGTGGCCTCTTTTTCCTTCTATAACATAGGCGCTTGTCTGACTCATGAAGAGAATCTCATTTTTAAAACCGAAGAGATCTCTGTGTTTAGGGTTCACCGATTCTGAAGGAATTAGGAGCCGAGGGATTATTGCACTTTTTTCAGGTGGGCAGAAGCGACCATCACACACCTCATTTTATTCTCTGTAGCTCTTCTGCACTAGGCTAACAGGTGCACTGTGTTGGAATGAACTGTAGAAGTGGGAATTGTCAGAACTCCATTCACGTTAGATACTGTTAACTTGTCTGTCTAGATACTATACTAGATAGAATCCTCATAGAGACCAGTTAACTTTGTGAGAGGAAAATCTCTTTTCTTTATCTCTCTCATAAATGCTTTCTTTAATCAAGAAATCAAATAAGGGACTAATTCATGAACATCATCTTTGCTAAAGCAGTGCAGACACTCTTACAATGAGGGCTGCTGATTTCACATTTGACTGGGAAGAGCACTGTAGCAATGGATCTTTAAATAAAGTGGAAACAGGAGCAGAAATTAATTCAAATGAGATTTGGGATCAAGCAAAAAGTTCTCCATGTTAAAGTGTTTTGAAATTGTCTCCTGTTTATTTTTTCCTGTTAAGATCTTAAACTTTAAATCTGATACATAAATGAACTACCTTCAGGTCTTTATTTTCATACATCAGTATAAGTGTAAATAGTTTCTCTCATTAAAATTATCAGGAGTTTTTAGATACTTCTTTTACTAGTAAAGCTTTATAAAAGTTAAGGCTTATAAATTAAAATTCTATTGTCAATAAATTTGTATGGTGTTAAGGTTACAATGTTGATCCCTTAGATCGTCTAAGCCAGAGCTGGAAACCTGAGATAGGTTTTATGAAAAAGTTTTGTTTTTTAAATTAGCTTTGCATTTGTGGAGAATAAAATATCAGCTTGTTATATAAGTTTCAGTTGTCAGTGTATTTACCTGGCACAATTGGCAAAATGTATGAAATTCCAGTATAAGAATAAATTTGGAATTGCTCAAATACATAGAAACTGGTGGTATTTGTATCAAGCAAGTATTTGTGTTTTTCTCATCCTACGTATTTTCTAGATTATCTTAATGTAGATGTCAGGAAAATTGTCACAAAGAACAGTCATCTCTTAAGTGAAGATGCCTTTAAATAAGGTTACCAAGATAATCAAGAAAGCAAGAAGAAACTTTCCAGTCTCAAAGAACAGACTATACAAAAGAATAATGAAGAAACAGCAATGGGTCCATTCAATACTTGAGTGCCAGGCACTCTTGTTCAAACTTGTCAGTTATCTTTGTTTTTATTTGTTTTTACTTTTCTAATAGAAATTAGTACAGATGAGTTAACAAGCAAAATGAAATCAGTGACGTTATTTTATAATTATATAGCTCATTTGCTATGGACTGTGGGAAGGTATCAGCCTTCAAAATGTTTACAAATTACTAAGTACTTCTGCATAGGATTAACAAAACATGTACTTAGGATTCTCTGTACTGTAGGATTCTCTGGTCATGTAAACTAGTGTCAGTATGGGTGGGGGTAATGCAAAATTCTGAAAAATTCAGACAACTTTAAAGGCATTAGTGTATCTTCTTAGTTAAAAATGGAAATTATTCCCTTTGTTAGGGTTTGTTGGCAGAATTTTGGAAAAACTTGTCCTCATAGAGCTTTAAATTATTTAGTTTCATTTTGATTCACTAGTTTTATGTTTCTAAAGCACTTTCTAATCTCAGGAAAAAAAAAAACAAAAGAAAACTTTGAAACTATAAACATTGTCTTTGCTCTGTGAGACGGAGCATGCATGTAATGTTCAACTTGGAGAAGAGAGAGCTCCCCCGCCTGAGCATGAATGTTTTTACCTGTCTTACGCTTAAGAATGTGGTTCTCACTGCCTGTGGTTCCCATAGTTCCTGTGAGATCAGGCCTCCGCTCTGCAGCCCAGCTCGTTCATTGTCTGTGGTCAATAATCGTCTCTCTTTCTCTCAGTTCTGGTTAAGCCAGTCACCTTCCTTCAGCCAAGTCCTCCTCTGTCTTGTTGCCATGATTCCACTCATGAGGGATCCTTTTCCCCGTTAGGAGTACCTGACTTTTCCCTTCCCTTTTACTAATTAAGATTCTCCATTTCTTTCATAGGCCTAGGTCAAAACACATCCCCAAGACCCCTCATCAGAATTCTTGAAAAACCCAGAAAATAGAAACAGGACTGCTATGTATAGATATCTTAACTTTATTTTTGAGCAAGTAGTTGCTTTACTCTTCATAGAAATTATAGCTTCATAGAAATTATTTATATTGCAAAAAATATTTTGCAGCTAATGAATATTGTGTAGTTGCCATTCCATGTATATAGTAATAAATACACACCAGGGTCAGTTACTGGTTTAGAGGGATAAAAAAATTAATAAAAATACTTTAAGTAAATAAAAATTAATATTACAGTATTAATATTGAACATATTGTACTACACTCTTAGCCCGAAATGGTGAAGAAATTCAGATGTCCATAGTTTTAGTCAAATAGAGCAAAATAATACCTCTTTTCAGAGCCATGTGAAAATAATCACTGCAACTTTTTTTATGAATTTAATAATAGCAAATTTTTGGCTTTCTTTCCCTCCAGACTCTCTTTTATGTCAGCAGATACTTGAAAAGCTAAGATAATCTCTCCTTTTTGAAGTCCTAATGTTAAGTAAATCATAGATACATTTTGGTATTTTCCCGTGAATATTTTTAATGGGCATATTGAAAACTGTATAAGAAGGGAGGAGATTCAGCCTCACACTCTGCGTACTCTAATAGATTATCTCATTTGTTTTATTCATTAAGGTCATGGTAATTTGAACAACGTTATAATAACTTTATTACTTTGAGACCACAATTAAGTAGCATAAATTACAAAAGAGATCTGTCAGAGTGTTGAATCTCAGGATCATGCTGTGGGAACATAAAACTGCAAATCTATTTTGATGATCACTTTTAAGAATTTAAGATTATCATACAGTTCTCATAACTATCCCCAAATCCATATATACACATTTTTTAGTCAAAAAGGTTGTTCTGAAGTTGAAGATAACTTCGGTAAATGTCACAAATATTAAAAAATACAAGAAGCATTCTCAACATTGGTTAAATGTTTTAATAACTTTTGACATAATTGAATATTCTATGGTGGTTTAAAACTGTGTTGGAAAATGGGGTATGACAAGAACCTATCTTGAATTGTTGGAGGAAATGGCTTTTTTTCCTTCTGTTTTTAAAATTGTTGACATAAACTGCTATTACTAAGACAAACTGTTTGAAGGATGTGTATTTTTAGTTTTTCTCCATTTCTAAATTTGGGTTTCTAGTTCACTAAACTAACCTACTTCAAATAAATGGATTGGGTTCAAGAAGGGGAAACTCATTTGTGTGCCATGTATTATCCAGAAATGAGACATAAATAGTGTTGGCTGAAGAAAAGAATTGCTTTAAGAAAGTAAAGTTGACATTAATTTTATAGGATTTTCTATGAATGGGATCATAACTTTTTCATCTTAGCATGATTATTTTGAGATGCATTCATATT
Source organism: Giraffa tippelskirchi (assembly GCF_054371585.1). Taxonomy (NCBI): domain Eukaryota; kingdom Metazoa; phylum Chordata; class Mammalia; order Artiodactyla; family Giraffidae; genus Giraffa; species Giraffa tippelskirchi. Next base: position 84,082,320 of record NC_137285.1, on the reverse strand, counting down.
ATATCTATAGTTCATTCCCTTTTATTGCATATTCCATTGTAGGGATATGATACAGTTGTTTATCTGTTCACCTCTTGATAGATATTTGACTTGTTTCTAAATTTTGATTTTGTGTAGGCATATGCCTCCATTTTGGTAGGGTACTCTTAAGAATTTAATAATCTAGCAGTGTCCAAAGTGTTTCTGGACTACTGACTTCTACTGCCTTTCTCCTTGTTTTTCTAAATAATCTGAACCAAAGCATCAATTTTTTATGGGGCCAAAATACTTAACTATCTTAAAGTATCTTTTTTACCCTATGAGAAATGGTATTGCCATTTAAATAAGAGAAGGGAAATTTAAAAAGGACCAATGGCTCATGTCTAGATTTTGAGTCCATAAAAGTCCACTATATGAACCAGGCAAATCCTGTTTTCCTTGATAAACCATCCTGGAAAGTTCCCTCCAGACCAAACTGGGTCCATGAGTTTTACTTACAGTGTGGATAGCTCTGGCTCCACACACATCCCAGATTAGCTAAGATTTACAGGCTCAGTGGGAAAAGTCACCACATTTTTGTATTATTACAGAAGAAAATGAGCTAAAAATACTTGCTTCCTTTAGAAAAAGTCAAATACTCTAAAAGAACTGTTTGACCTTTGAAATACAGAAGCATGATAAATTTTGGCTGAATTTCGTATAACTTGCTTAGTTCTCCATTTTTGAAAGTCTGTCATACTATTTATTCTGACTACCTTTGGGAAAAGAGAAGCTTAACGAACTTGTATTTTTAGCTCAGTATTCTAATTTTAGACATTTGTTTGGGATAAAAAGTTTCTTTAGAGATAGACATAACTTTCAACATGAAATGTTTCAACTGAAATCAGTTTTTGTAGACAATCCAAATATGTCCCAAGGCTAATTTTTAAAACAGCTATGCCAGATTTACTCAGTTACAAAATAATGTTCATATTCATCCAAAATGTTTTAATTGCAATAGAATGGGTATATTCTACATAGGTATATGTAGATATATACAGGCATTATTTTAAGATGGATATTATGAAGAAAGTTTATATGAAATATTTTTGATTAAAAAATTCAGATTATGTAACTTCATTTCATAGTTATCCATATTAAAGTAATTATTTTTCTATAAAGGCACTAGGCTTTCCTGGTAGCTCAGATGGTTAAGAATCTGCCTGCAATACAGGAGACCCTGGTTCAATCCCTGGATCGGGAAGATCCCCTGGAGAAGGGAATGGCAACCCACTCCAGTATTCTTGCCTAGAGAATTCCATGGACAGAGGCCTGGTGGGCTACAGTCCATGGGGTCGCAAAGAGTCAGACACAACTGAGCAACTAAGCTCACAAAGTCACTAGCAAAAATTCTGTACAACTCTGAAACATTTTTAATATTTTACTATAAAGTTATTAATTTTATGCAGTGTGTTCACTTTCACACTTGCAGTCCTTGGCTAAGAATACAAGGAATTATAAAGGTTACTCACAATGAAAACCCATGATCTAATTGTTCCTCGCTGGCAGCAGCACAGCTTTAGGGAGGAACTGAACTCCCTCAGTTAACCTGACTTCACATTCACTCTCCTTCAAAACCGGGCAAGGCAAAGCACAGAGTCGGACACTTCTGCGATTTTCTGTCTCTCTATGGATGTGTGTGTGTGTTTATGTGGAAGTGAGCCTTACTGTTTTCATATTCACGTAAACTCCAAACTTCTTACATATTATATATAAGAAGTGGGGGAGAAGTTGGCCTGTTTTCTTTCAGAAGTACATAGGGTTTTCCTCCCCAATTCTTGACAGTTTCTTTAAAATATCAACAAAAATGTTTCATCTTCCTTATTGAAGTCTGTGAAATAAATTATGTTCACAGCAGATGAAAATGTTAACAAAAGAAATAATGCTTTGGGGAGGGAGCTACCAAATCAATTTTAGTTAGTTGAAGTCATTTTATCTTTAGCAAATACTGAGCTATGTAAAAATATACCCATTTTTGGATAATATATGTATAAACCATATCAATTATACCTCAATAAAACTTGGAAAATTACTTCTAATCAACCCTGGTTGGTTGGTTTTGGGGTTTTGTTTATTTTTCCTATAGCTAAAAGTTTCATACCTCAGCTGAATAGTCATACCTGGTGTGTTTGGGTTCTGTAATCTCTGTATATATTATTTGTATTATTGGCCTTACCACATTACATTTGTTTTCATGCCATATTTCCTCCTATTAATGCTAACACCATCCTGCCACCACTCCCAGTAAGTAAAGTGGCATTTTTTTCCCCTTGTTCCTTTCAGTTCAGTTTAGATGAATCCCTAGGTTAGTTGCTCTTGGTCTTGACTCATAAATAGGTTTGATGAGAAGTGTATATTTCCGTAGCCTTTCAGGGGGTTGAATATCTTCTTAGGCAATTTTATAAGAAAGATCAGCCTTCTTATTCACATCTCTAAATTACCTTTCTTTGTAAATGTGGCTGGTTGGTTCTTCAGTGTCTGCTGACAGTAGAAATTCGGTTGTTAAAGGCAGCAAGAAGTAAAAATCTGACAGCTTCAAGCAAGCAATGTGGCAGGCTGAGAACATGGAGATTTTGCACATAACAGTTAGCTTTGGCTTCATAAAACCTTAAAAAAATAGAAACGATCAAAAAGGGTAAGACAAACAGTTGTGAAGGACAACATGAAAAGTATAGCCAGTTTATTAAGTTGTTTCAGTAATGATTTATTTGCTTCGTGTTGCAAGGAGTTCAAAACTAGGTATACAGAAAACAAATGCCTTCTTCCCGAGGCACGGACCTCATCTGGAGCCTGTAATTTTACTCATTTTAAAATTTACTGCTGTTAACATCCTCATATTTTAATAGCAATGTAAATTCTTCAAAGTGTTTAGAAGCTCTTTTATGCTCCAAAGCAGCCATTAATTTATTCACTTTGTACCCTTTGGGACAGAGAAGAAATAGTGAAGGAATGATTACAATATCATGTGATAAGTGCTGAGATCGTATTACATAGATACGCTCAGGGTGAGAAGAGAAGCAAAAGGAAAAAGGAGCAAAGCAATGGTATATCTATCTGACTACAGAGTTCCAAAGAATAGCTAGGAGAGAGAAAGCCTTCATGGAAACAGTGAGAGACTTTATTTTGGGGGGCTCCAAAATCACTGCAGATGGTGACTGCAGCCATGAAATTAAAAGACGCTTACTCCTTGGAAGAAAAGCTATGACCCACCTAGACAGCATATTAAAAAGCAGAAACATCACTTTGCCAACAAAGATCTTTCAAAAGCTTTGGTTTTTCCAGTAGTCATATATGGATGTAAAAGTTGGACAATAAAGAAAGCTGAGCGCTGAAGGATTGATGCTTTTGAACTGTGGTGTTGGAGAAGACTCTTCAGAGTCCCTTGGACTGCAAGGAGATCCAACCAGTCCATCCTAAAGTCCTGAATATTCATTAGAAGGACTGATGCTGAAGCTGAAACTCCAATATTTTGGCCACCTGATGCTGGGGAAGATTGAAGGCGGAAGGAGAAGGGGACGACAGAGGATGAGATGGTTGGATGGCGTCACGAACTCAGTGGACATGAGTTTGGGCAAGCTTCGGGAGCTGGTGATGAACAGGGAGGCCTGGCGTGCTGTGGTTCTTGGGTTCGCAAAGAGTTGGACATGACTGAGCGACTGAACTGAAGTGAACTTTGCATTGATCAATGCAAAGAAATAGAGGAAAACAGTAGAATGGGAAGAAGGCAGTGGCACCCCACTCCAATACTCTTGCCTGGAAAATCCCATGGACGGAGGAGCCTGGTAGGCTGCAGCCCATGGAGTCGCTAAGAGTCGGACACGACTGAGCGACTTCACTTTCACTTTTCACTTTCATGCACTGGAGAAGGAAATGGCAACCCACTCCAGTATTCTTGCCTGGAGAATCCCAGGGACGGTGGAACCTGGTGGGCTGCCGTCTATGGGGTCGCACAGAGTCGGACACGACTGAAGCAACATAGCAGCAGCAGCAGCAGAGATCTCTTCAAGAAAATTAGAGATACCAATGGAACATTTCATTCCAGGATGGGCACAATGAAGTACAGAAACGGTATGGACCTAACAGAAGCAGAAAACAGTAAGAAGAGGTGACAAGAGGTGACAGAAGAACTATACAAAAAAGATCTTAGTAATCCAGATAACCACAATGGTGTGATCACTCACCTAGAGCCAGACATCCTGGAATGTGAAGCATCACTACAAACAAACCGAGTGGAGGTGATGGAATTCCAGCTGAGCTATTTCAAATCCTATAAAAGATGATGCTGTGAAAGTGCTGCACTCGGTATGGCAACAAATTTGGGAAACTCAGCAGTGGCCACAGGACTGGAAAAGGTCAGTTTTCATTCCAATCCCAAAGAAAGTCAATGTCAAAGAATGTTCAAACTACTGCACAATTGCACTCATCTCAAACACTAGCAGAGTAACTCTCTCAAAATTCTCCAAGCTAGGTTTCAACAGTATGTGAACTGAGAACTTCCAGATGTTCAAACTAGATTTAGAAAGGGCAGAGGAACCAGAGATCAAATTGCCAACATCCATTGGATCATAAAAAAGCAAGAGAATTTCAGAAAAACATCTACTTCTGCTTCATTGACTACACTAAAGCCTTTGCGTAGATCACAACAAACTGTGGAAAATTCTTAGAGATGGGTGTAGCAGACACTTTACTTGCCTCCTGAGAAACCTGTATGCAAGTCAAGAAAAAACATTTACAACTGGACATGGAACAACAGACTGGTTCCAAATTGGGAAAGGAGTACGTCAAAGCTGAATATTGTCACCCTGCTTATTTAACTTATATGCAGAGTACATCACGAGAAACGCTGGGCTGGATGAAGCACGAGCTGGAATCAAGATTACCGGGAGAAATATCAATAACCTCAGATATGCAGATGACACCACCCTTATGGCAGAAAGCAAAGAGGAACTAAAGAGCTTCTGGATGAGGGTGAAAGAGGAAAGTGAAAAGGTTAGCTTAAAACTCAACATTCAAAAAACTAAGATCAGGGCATCCAGTCCCATCACTTCGTGGAAAATAGATGGGGAAGCAGTGACAGACTTTGTTTTCTTGGGCTGCAAAATCACTGTAGATGGTGACTGTAGCCATGAAATTAAAAGATGCTTGCTCCTTGGAAGAAAAGCTATGACAAACCTAGACAGCACATTAAAAAGCAGAGACATTACTTTATCAACAAAAGCCCATCTAGTCAAAGCTATGATTTTTCTAGTAGTTACGTGTGAATGTGAGAGTTGGAACATAAAGCTGAACAGCAAAGAATTGATGGTTTTGAACCGTGGTGTTAAAGACTCTTGAGAGTCTGTTGGACAGTTGGATTTCATCACCGACTTGATGGATATGTGTTTGAGCAAGCTCCAGGAGTTGGTGATGGACAGGGAAGCCTGGCGTGCTACAGTCCATGGATTTGCAAGTGAGCAAACTAGTCAATCCTAAAGGAAATCAGTCCTGAATATTCATTGGAAGGACTGATGGTGAAGCTGAAGCTCCAATACTTTGGCCACCTGATGCAAAGAACTGACTCACTGGAAAAGACCTTGATGCTGGGAAAGATTGAAGGCGGGAAGAGAAGGGGACGACAGAGGATGAGATGGTTGGATGGCATCACTGACTCGATGGACATGAGTTTGAGTAAGCTCCGGGTGTTGGTGATGAACAGGGAAGCCTGGCGTGCTGCCGTCCATGGAGTTGCAAAGAGCCAGACACGACTGAGCGACTGAACGGAGCTGAACATGGCGTTAAAGACATAATTTCCATCTGTCTAATTCAATCTAAAGATGGAGATGGGGTCATTCTGGAGAATTATCTTTGAAGGTACCTGGATCTTAAATAATAAGAAAAGGGGGGGTTTTTTTGTTTGTCTGTTTTTAGTCAAGAGAAGAGTATATGAAAGACATGGTACCAGAGGAAAACGTGCCACATTACAGACCTACAGTCTGTGGGGAGTGCAAACTGTCTTTGTTTTAAAGTCAGTTGTTACTTTGTAAGATGAAAGTGGGGCTGGGGGATGTCAGATAGAAGATACAGAGAAAACAAGTAAATGGGATCCCCAGAAGCTACTAGGAGTGTGGGTTGGCCTAGAACAGGAGGTGGCAGTAGGGAATCCGTTTTTTGAGCCTGGAAGAAAAGTTGTAAAGTAAGTATGAATGAAGATGGCTTTGTGGGAGCAGCCCAGGGCAACAGGAGGAACCAGAAAACCATGATTGTGGCTGATGACCTCTGGTGTCCTGGTTTTCATGGGAGGGAGCTAGAAAAAGGGAGAGCACGTCAGTGACCGGGGTCTTGAGAGAGTGTGCCAGATTTGGAGTAGTAATCATGAGAATGTGAGGAAAAGTAACCAAAGACCACCCCCCACCAAAAAAAAAAAACCAAAACAGTAAGTGGTACTAGAGGCCCAGCGAAGACCAGGGAATTAATTTATGATAATCTGGATAGCTGTATGGTTTTTCCGTTAGCATTTCTTAGCAGTCTCAGTATAGAAATGACGCAGGCATAGTTTTAGTATTGATTCATTGTTGGAATTTGCTGTGTTGAAACAAGATTTGTATGTGTATCAGGAGTCGTAAAGGTTCTCGTGTGTATTTAAAATGATCTGCTCAGGGCTTCCCTGGTGGTTCAGTGGTTGGGGGTCCACCTGCCAGTTCAGGGAGCACAGATTCGACCCGTCACTCGGGAGGAGGTCGCAGGGGGCTGGGCCCCAGGCACCAGCTCTGCAGCAGGAGGGGCCGCCGCAGCGAGTGCAGCGCAGCCTAGAGAAAGCCCAGGCACAACAGGGCAGCCCAGCCAGGAGTAAAGAAACTTTAAAACATTTTAAAGGGATAAATGATCAGGCTTGTAGGGGGAAAGAGCCAGTAAACTGGAACAGTAAGAGTTCTACCTCTTACTGGGTAGAGCTGGGTGGAAAGAAAAAGTCTGGTCCCAGAAAGCAGGATGAGTATGTGTAAGATTTCTGGGAGAGAGCTTTCTAAACCAGTTCAGGATGTGACCAAGGGAGCTGCTGATTGAAATGCAGTAGTGAACGGTATTGTTGCAGTTTAGAGACCCAGGAATTTCAGCGTTAGATTACTCTATAGATTTTGTGCATGGGTGTTGATAGTTCCCAAGTGGTAAAGTGCAGTTTCAGTGAAGTGAAACACTGATCATTGTCCCAAACGTGAGTAAAGATTGTACAGGCAGGTTTAGTTTTGAATAGCAAGGTCTTGGCTGTACAAATGAGTGATTTAGAGGTATGTGGGGATAAAGACCATTGGAATCCAGAAATTTACCAAGCTCTCATGTTGAATAAATCATCTGCATAATATATAAGTAATAAGATATCGTAGCATGTCTTATGACTAATATTGGAATAATAGTGAACATTTTTAAGAAACTTAACTGGAGTATGATATGAAAATGTTTTCTACTGATGAAAAGTCAGAGGTATAGTAAATACTACCGTTTGTTGCCTAAGGTAACTGAAGAAAATGCTAAATTTCAGTTACAGTTTAATGAAAATAAAGATGTAACTTTTTTCTCCCGTCAAGTTCACAGACCCTCTGCATTCCGTCATGACTTTCTGGCTAAGAAACCATTTAAAGGATGGTACATCTAGAAGGCAGAAACCTGAGTAAACAGTGGTTGTTGCAAAGTCTAGACGTGTTGGTGCAGAGCTCAGAGAATACGTCCACTGCCTCTGGGCCCAGTGGTGTCCTGGGAGGGAGGGTCTTGGAGGGGGTGTGTGCCTCGGTGAGCAGGCTTGCCCACTTGCAGGAGGTGGGGTAATGTCCTTTGAGACAGAAAGCCGCATTTCAAGTCAGACCAAAGCTGTCAAGGAGGAGAAAGCCAATCTCTAGCAGAAGATGGTGATGAGCACTTGAGAGGCACAGTGGAAATCCTCAGGAAAGGGTACAATGAATGGATGAAGAGGTGAGGAAAAGGACAAGCTGGTAATGAAGGTGTAGGAGTTGGCCAGAGTGAAGTGAACCAGCCTTGCAGCCCTGGGCAGATAAAAAGCTGAGACCTGGAATGTTTGGAAGCGTGTTGGGGCAGGCCTTCTGAAACCATCGGTAGTAACGGCCCACAGCTTTTGCTCCGTTTCCAGGGATTTCCTGCTGAGAAACCGTTGGATACCCCTGAAGGTATAAGTAGCTCAAGACGGAAAACCTGAAGTCAGAATGAGTCATTCGATACCAAAGTGTAAAACAGTGCAGAAAGGCAGTGAGGAGTGTTGCTGTCTTGGTAAATCACCAAATTTTGTTCTTTTGACCTTATTTTTATTACTGGTGCCAAATATATAAAACCATGTGAGGGTTGGTCAGACTTGCCAGCCTGCTCTAAAGGAAGGATTTAGGCATGTCTGCCAGAATAAAGAAAATAACAAGAGAAAACTAAGTAATTGAGTTAGTCAAGTATATGATGGGGGGTTAATAAGCCTGGATAAACTTTCAGTTGATATAATTTAATGTTCAGTGACTTGAAATGGAGAGAAGAACTTGGTCCTTCTGACTGGTCAACTCAATAACTTCTAGATGTTAGTACTTAAGCTTTAATATATACAGGGTTATTTCTTTAAATGTAATGATAATTTGTTAGTGGATTGATTCTGTTAGTGTTGATTTTTTTTTTTTTTTTTTTTTTTTTTAAGGAATTAGCTCTCCGTAGCCAGTTACCAACACTGGAGCAGGATGGTGGGACTCAAAATCCAGTATCTTCTCCTGGGATGTCTCAGGAATTGAGAACCATGACGACCAATAGCTCAGATCCCTTTCTTAACAGGTTGGTAAGAGTTGCTGCTGGCCAACGTCTGAAAAAATCACAGCTTATGGTGTTCTCCCTAGTGCTTATATGTAATAAGCTGTTTGAACATCTGTGTGGGCCGCGAACCATGGCTGTAAATGAATCTCTCCATAAATGGCTCGTACAATAAAGCTTGAGGATTAGACGCTGGCTGCTGTGAGAGGAAATGAGCTGTTTGGGCTTGTAGAGGGGATACTTACTCAGAGTCACGTGTTTGCTTGTGCCTGTGCTGTTGACTAACAGTTACTTGCAGAATCATGAAGGAACATGTGAATGCCTTTCTATGAAAGCAGGAAGAAAAAAAAAAGCATCTTAAACCTGCTTAGGGCAGCATTGTAAGGATCTTTGGAAGGAATTTTCCACATAAGTGTTCAACCTGAGAAGTTTCACTCTAAGGCCTCATATTCTTAAGGGCTATAGGCCAAGGAGATAAAAAGTAAGGTTGTGTCTCTTTCAAATAATGTGTTAACATTAAAGAGTATTCAAAAATAGCACAGTTAAGGATGATTTTTAGTGAATTACCAGAAATCTTGGATTTCAGGCATATTGCAAAGATGATATTATTATATGTAGTGCTGCATTGAAAACTGCAGGCTGAGACAGATCATCTTCTTTGCCTAGAAAGACATTTAAAACTAAGACTTGACTACAGTACTTTCTTGTAGATTGTCAAATATTTATGCAGTTTCAATTTTTAAAATAAGGAACAAATGCTTTCTGGTCTTTGCTTTTGTTTTTAATCAGTTTGAGACAGTGCACTTTTAAAAATATTTAAAGGTGTATTGATTTAGGAAGGTTATTATGCTACCCTTTCAGTTCTCACAAGTTGAATTGAAAATATCCAGATCCTAAGAAAAACAAGGTATCTCTTAAGATTAGTGCTGGTGCCCTAATTGACTGGTTTGGTTTCAAAGGCCATCTAAGAAGAAATCAAAAGGGAAATGAAAAAACTCCTGGAAACAAATGACATTGAAAGCAGGACAACTCAAAGGCCATCTAAAATGTATTTAAGTTTTGTATTTACTCCCTGACACATGCAGTTTAAAGTCCTGCCAATAATTGAATGTGTTTATAGAAGATTATAATTCTGAGGTTAATTAAGAAAAGTCATAGCCACAGAGGAAATTTCAGATCAGTGTAATTCCAGTCCCCATGTTGCTGAAGGCCTGTGTTTATTGGTCCAGGGATAAAATGAGACCATCCAGAAAAGAGGGGTAGAGCCCGCATACCCTCCTGATAGTCGTCTGTGCAGATTCTTAAAACTTTTGATAAAAGCTGAGCTACAGTTTTAAGATTCTATTTTCTGGTAAAGAACACAGAGTGAATCACCCCCAGAGTTGCTAGTCTCAGGGCAGAATCCCATGTCTCCTGTCTGTAGTACCCCAGTTTCTAAAACACACATCTGACTCGAGCATTTTTCTTTTCAGAAACTTTGGATGGTTTCCCCACTGCCTGTATTTACCTTATGCATATTCCTTAAACTCTAAGCACTTGTTCCCCTAACTTGCCCCAGAGTTAACTCTGGTGGTACATTCCCTCATCTCCCTTTTACTCAGATGTTTCAAGGCCGGCTCCGGCGTTCCCCTCCATTAAACCTTTCCCCTATACTTTGAACGTTTTCTCCTCTGTTCAAAAAGCACTTTTGCTCACGTAGCCCTTGTATATGTATTTGTTCACCTCCCTCCCTGAAGTTGTCAGCCTCTCAGAAAGCATCAGTTATAGGCCGTTGTTAACCTCTGATTCCTCAGCCTTGTCTCGTCCCTATCACATAGTAGCAGCTGCTCAGGGCGTGTTATTGAAGGGAGATGGGGGCTGCAGGGGGCAGTTCCTAATCAGGGAGATGGCCTTGTGAACTCTGTCCTCAGGAATGCCCATGTGCTTCCCCTGAGGCCTGGAAAGAACTCTGAACAACTGTGTAAATTCAGCCATTCTGTAACAGAGTCTTGAGTGTCTTGATCTATGCCCCGTGGTGAGCAGTGGGAATAGAGTGATGACTAGGACCAGGCCCTTGTCCCAGATCGAGTCAGGCAAAATAAAAAACAAACCACATCCTGAGGGCTTCTCCGAAGTGGCTGCATTGTGTACAAATGGTCTCAGAGGCAAATTTGTGTGTTCTTGGATCTGTGTGAGGCTTTTGAATCTTGCCAAAATCTGACAGAAGCATTAAACTAGTGGTTGCAATATACAGTGTGAAAGAGAAGGAGAACAAGGCAAGTGCATTGAGTAATGTAGGAAAGAAATTGAGGGGCTTGAGCTCTCAACCTTGAGCAACTATGAAAGCTCGTTTTTAAAGCTTAAGTTATTTTTTGTTTAATTTTTGTGTAAACTGAACAGCTCTTCAAATGTCCAAGCTGTGAGGAAAGTTCAGTTCACACTGTAGTCAGAGACTGTTAAAGAGTTACAGCTGCCTTTATTTCACACTTTGCTGTAAGATTTTCTAGAATTAGTAGAACCCCCATCAATGCCACCTGCTGTCTGCATGCTACTGGGTTAGGGAAGTGTTCTATTAATGTTCTGAGGATATTTACCATACTTGTATGTAAATCTGTGATACTTTTCATTCAGCCTAAAGTAAAAATCTATCTTGGCTCTGTTTTTCTCAAGCTGTGTGCCTTGCAGGGTTTTGGGGGGTTTTGTTTTTAATCAATTCCTTCAGTTGGAATCTCAGGACTCCCATTTCATGGTGAGGTGTTTGTTCGGGGTTCCCCCGACTTTGCCGAACAGAAGCAAGGAGATCAAGCTAGTGAGTTCTGTTCTTATCAGCAGTGATTTATCTGTTTTGGCCCAGTCCAAAAAGAAATTCTGGTTCTTTATTTAGGGTTGATTTTTCTGGCTTAAACTCTCTGCAATGAGCTGAGGAATTCAGCAGGAATCTACTGCAGGCCTGTCTTAGTACCACCTGGAAGCTGTGTTTTGACCCACGCCTGTGACCACTGCCGCTTGGGAAACAGAGACCTTGAGACAGATGAGTGTGTGGAGCCCCCCGATTCAAACAGCGTTACACCGAGAGTTTCCTGTCACTCAGGAAAGCTGGGTGTATCTTGCTTTTCCCTTAGGACCGCAGAACCTTCGGAGAAACTTTGGCCCCCTGAGGTTGCCAGTCTGCATTAGGATCAGCTTGTCCATTTCGCTTCATAGCACAGGAGCTCGGTGCGGGCCCTGAAAGAGGGCGCTTGTGTCAGATGCTGCAGGGCAGGAGTCTCCGCTGATCCTCCAGGATCACGTTGGTACTGGGCAGGGGTTTATGTGTTCGCCTTAGGATCTTTTCTTACGTGTGTTGTGTCGGTCTGTGGCCCTCATTCTCCACAGTGGCACCTATCACTCTCGCGACGAGAGCACAGACAGCGGCCTAAGCATGAGCAGCTACAGCGTCCCTCGGACCCCCGACGACTTCCTGAACAGCGTTGATGAGATGGACACAGGTTGGTACTGTTTGTTCCCCTTGGTCATCTAGCTTTCGGTCAGATACAGTCATGGGATTGCTGGGTCTGATGAACTACAGTGAGCCAAGAGTATTCAGAGGAAACCAGTTCAGATCCTGTCAACTTAACTGAGCCCTGCTGAGTTTTTGCTCTTGTTTTTTTAAATAACGTCTTGTTATTGAAGTCTTCTCCGAGTTTTTAAATGTCATAGATGTCTTATCTCTATTTGACATGCCTTATTTTAGCATTTAAAATATTGAGTTAATGGGCAGGGCAGTTGAGGACCATATTAGAAGTCTGTGTTATATGGATATTTATTCTTAATTTCGGAGCGAGAGCTCTGTGTTTGATTTATATGTCTCTCTGTGTATGTGATTCTTTGTCTGCTTCCCTCTTTTTGTGAGGGTCTGTTGTCCAGCTTAGGTGATGCGAGGCTCAGGCTGGCTGGTTGGAAAGGCGAGGTGGTGGCCTTCCTCCTTTATTAGAAGAGTTGCAGGAGCTTGAAAACCTGCCCCCCAGGGGTGACGATAGACCCCTTGCTCCGGTGGCTTACCCTCTGACCCTGGCCTCAGCAGCTGTCAGGGGGCATGAGCTGGCTGGGCAGTGAAGCGGCTGTCCAGCTAGCTGGCCCCTCAGTTGGCCGCTTCTGGAAGCGTTTGGTGGGGCTTCTGTGCCGGGGTGCATCCAGCCCATGGCTCCGGCGTCCCTGGGAATCCACACCACCCTCTTCTCATCTGGATCTGAATTCATCCGTACCAGTCGCCTCAAACCCATCTCATTCGCAACACCTTTCCTTACTCGTCTCTCTCCCGTGTCTCCCTTCTCTCTAAACTTTTATAACAATTAATGCTTTATGTTAGTTTTTCTGAAAGCATATTCCACTGAAGTGTTCATGAATGTTAACCTCGTCATGGGCAAAAAAGGGTTCTTGGCCAGGTAAGTTTGGGAGACCTGTAAGCAAAGCTAGAAGACTTACTTTTCCAAGGACTTCTGGGAGGCGTGGTTTTACTGTTGTGAATATGAATCTCCCGAGAGTGGGATAGTGCTTCATGCAGCCTTTTTATTTTATTCTGTTCCCCAGTGTGTACTTACGAGAAAGACAGGCATACACCCTTCATCTCTATATGTTATCTTACTGTGGTGGTACATGCCTGGAACAGAGTCAAGTATTGATGCTGTTGTGTCATACCTGTTCTTTCTCTCTTGCTGTATATAATTTTTCAACAAATCTTTTTTCAGGACCCCCTTCCGTGCTTAGCACGTAGTAATAAGCAGTCAGACTTGTTCAGTATCTGAACAGATGAAGCAGCAGGAAACTTGGCGTTGTCCCTTTGCTGTCTGTGGGCTGTTTGTAACGTAAACTGTGGGCACCAGTGAAGGAAGGCAGTCAGGATGCATTTCTTTCCCTGTGCGTGTGTACATCTGTGCTCACATGATGTCGGCCTTTCGAAAAGGACCTATTTTCTTTCTCCCTCTTGCTGGTCCATCTAGGTGACACTATCAACCAAAGCACCCTGCCCTCCCAGCAGAACCGTTTCCCAGACTATCTTGAAGCCATTCCTGGGACAAACGTGGACCTTGGAACCCTGGAGGGAGATGGGATGAACATCGAAGGGGAGGAGCTGATGCCGAGCCTGCAAGAAGCTTTGAGCTCCGACATCCTCAACGACATGGAGTCTGTTTTGGCCGCCACCAAGCTAGATAAAGAAAGCTTTCTTACATGGTTATAGAGCCCTCAGGTAGACTGAATTCTAAATCTGTGAAGGATCTAAGGAGATAAGACCTATACCTGAAATTTCCAGTTAAGCCAGGTGCAGTCTTCTGGCTAATACAGAAAAAGATGAACAAACGTCCAGCAGGATTCTTTCATCCACTATTTTGCTCTTCCTTGTCCATTGCTGCTGTTAATATATTGCTGACCTCTTCCATAGTTGGCTCTAAGGAATCAAAAAAAAAAACTTTTTTGTTTCTTTTGCTATTATAACTACTGTTTGTTTTGGGGGCTGGGGGAAGTGAGCCTGTTTGGATGATGGATGCCATTCCTTTTGCCCAGTTAGATGTTCACCAATCATTTTAACTAAATACTCAGACTTGGAAGTCAAATACTTCATGTCACAGCATTTAGTTTGTTCAAGCAATTGTTCTTCAGCTGCCTTTGACCAGTGGAAAAACATGACTTACTGGTCTAACAAGCCAAAAATGTTGTATCTGTTGTTTCGTGCTTAGACTGATTTGAAGAGCTAGCTGAAACCAAGGCTGAAGACTGTTTTACTTTCAGTGGTTTTTTTTCCTCCTAGTGCTATCACTAGTCACATAGTGACCTTGATTTTATTTTAGGAGCTTGTAAGGCTTGAGATAATTTCCATAGAAATATATTAATTATTGCCACATACTCTAGTATAGATTTTGATGGGTTTTATTGTGGGTTTTTTTTTTTCCTCCTTTTTTTTTGTCTCCATCGGGATTTTTATTGTCTTAGGGGTTTTTCCTTTTTTTTTTTTTTTTTTCTTTTTTCCTCAGAATCTAGGCAAATTACCATTGTAGTGCATCTGTTTATACTTGTAGCTTGGGACAGTTATTATAGTTCCTTTGGTAAATCTACATGTCCTGGTTTTTTTTTTACCATCTTATTTAAATCTTGGTAATCAGCTCTCTTTATATATACCCACACACACACTTATAATGTTTATAATAGTGTGATAGCAGAATGTATCTTTTTTTTTTTTGAGTTTTCCCTACTTTCCAATTTATTTTAAAATGGTAGCTATGAATGTATGCATTTAGAATACAAGACTAGTAGTTTATCTTTCACCAGTGGTTTGAATCCGGTTGGGGTTGGGGTCGTGTGCAGGTGGGGGTGGTGGTTAGTGTTCCAGAAAGGGCTGTTCTTAGGGATAGTGCCTCGAGGAGTCCTGTATGCCCCCTGGGCACACAGTGGATTTTATCTGCTGAATTTGAAAGAAGTAAACAAGAAATGGCTTTATTATCCCCTTTAGCTTTGGAAGATTACCTTTGCCTTAGTTTTGGAAGTAAAATCTAGTAGTTTAGTTCTCCTTTATAATGAACACATTAAAGACTACATTGAAATATTGCCTACAAAATTGTTTTTACTTACAAGACTTGCTCCTACTTTTATATGCTGAGAATTTACCCTGGATAGTATATGGGATACTGTAAGGTCATAAGTTAGCTGGTAAAGTGATCAGATTAATGTATATTACTAGTTGATTTTAGCAAAGAAATAGAGATAATCATGATTATACTTTTATTTTTACTGGAAGAGATATAACTAGAGTATGTGTCTACAGGAATAATAATGTTTTCCAAAGAGTATTTTTAAAGGAACAAAATGAGCATGAATCAACCCTTCAATATAAGCTATGAAGTATTACTCGCTTGTGAATTATAGTGGCATCAGCTAGCACCTCTACAATTAAGGGTCTTTTCGATGTTTATAGAGTAAGCCCTTATTTTCAAGGGTTTATAAGACATAAAATCTCTCTTTTCCTGGCTAAAACTGCTATGAAAAGCCTCAGCTTAGGACAACAGGTGGGTTTTTTTTTTTTTTTCTGATTACAAAATACAAGTATTTTGACCCTTCAGTTTAGAGGATTGCAAAAGTTGGAAGTAAAGTTTTATATTAGGTAATTTCAGTGCTCAAAATGCAGTCGTTGTGTTATATCTATTGATTCATAGGTCGATCATTCGTAATAACTGATTCTGAGGCTATTATTAAAACAGCAGAAAGATTAAATCTTGAATTAAGTCTGGGGGGAAATGGCCACTGTGCAGATAGATGTTATTTTTTTTTTTAGAGGAATAATGAAATTCTGCCTAGAATGCATAATTGAGTTTATGGATGGATGATACAGCATGTTGGCTTTTTTATATGCAGAAGATCAAAGCTACTTAGAAGGAGTGCCTACAATTTGCCATTAAGATCTCATCTTATATATCAGCAGAGTAGCTTTAGATTAGGGGAGAGGGTGGGAAAATGGGAGGGGGGCTGTGAAGATTTAGTGGGACCTTGATAGAGAACTTTATAAGCTTCTTTTTCTTCAATAAAAACTTGTCTTGCATATTGCTGTCATTAAAGGCAGTTGTTCCTAATATTTCAATCACTTAAGTACACCCACAAAACAAAAATATGGAGTTCTTCATTCCCCCTCAACTTGGATGTACCCAGTTATACCTCAGTGTTGTAGCAGCACCATGGTGTCTGAAGGACGTGGTGCTTTGGCCTAATTGTACCCATTGTACTGACCTGAAGGAGACCTAAGCCTTGTCTCTTTCTGAGTTTGAATCACAGCCTTGATGTGGTCTTTGTTTTTTGTCCTTGTTCCTAATGTAAAAGTGTTTAACTGCTTCTTGGTTGTATTGGGTGGCATTGGAATAAGATTTTAACTGGGTATTCTTGAATTGCTTTTACAATAAACCAATTTTATAATCTTTAAATTTATCAGCTTTTTACATTTGTGTTCTTTTTAGTTAGAGCTTATTAGATCTACTGATGGTTGATGGAGCATATTGATTTGGAGTTTTAGATTTTCCAGAGCACTATTTGTTATAATAACTGTTTTCTAAACTATAATAACTATTTTCTAAACAATAGTGCTTTAAAAAAAAATTAGAAAGTAACTTTTATACAAATGATGTTGCTGTTTTAAGTATTCATACTAAATAGATGCATTTTATGTGGAACCTTGGCAGAAACACTAAAATTTTAAAAATAAAACTAATTGTGTAATTCATGATTTATACTAATCAGTGTTGAAACTCAAACAGTGCGAAAGTGGGAGGCAGTATCCAATGATTTACAGTTTCATAGCTTCTTGGCATCTGAGGAATGAATCCTCAGATCAATTTTATCTTCCATAAGCACGTTTTTATAAGAATTGTGGGTGTGCCTATCTTAACAGTTGTTTTCTGTGTCTTGGCAAAATATTCTCCACATTTTAAATGTTTTATATTAGAGAATTCTTTAATGCACACTTGTCAAATATATATATATAGTACCAATGTTACCTTTTTATTTTTTGTTTTAGATGTAAGAGCATGCTCATATGTTAGGTACTTACATAAATTGTTACATTATTTTTCTTATGTAATACCTTTTTGTTTGTTTATATGGTTCAAATATATTCTTTCTTTAAACTCTTCTTTGTTGTTTTTAACGATTAATATATTTAAAACTTTTTTGGCTTCTTAATGGGTCTTCCAGTAGAACAAGTGCAAGTAATAAGAGGTGACTATAGTGGTAACTCACTGGCAGACAGGTTAAACTTAAGGTTGGTTTGGCGCTTGGAACTTTTGTAGTGTGGATATAATTCTTTGAACTTTATGTTCTGTACTCTTCCTGTAAACCATCCTCATTGATAAAAGTGTGTAAGCAGAACTGTATCCTCTTCAGTCTTAAATGATTTTACTACATGTGTTAATAGCAGCACAGAAGAAAATAGTGTTTCTTTCAAAATAGCCTTTGGTTTTATATCTCCAAAATAGAATACTTAATGTGCTATGCTAAGTCACTTCAGCCTTGTCTAACTCTTTGCGACCCTGTGCACCATAGCCTACCAGGCTCCTCTGTCCATGGGAATCTCCACGCAAGAATACTAGAGTGGGTTGCCGTGCCCTCCTTCAGGGGATCTTTGCAACCAGGGATCAAACCCACGATTCTTGTTTCCTGCATTGGCAGGTGGGTTCTTTATCACTAGCGCTACCTGGGAAGCCCTATAATACTTATGAAAATTATTAGGAATTATTTTATAAATTAAAACACTCACAGATTTAAGTGGTAGGCTCTGAACTTTGAAGAAGTAAATTTGATTGCCTTTGAAAATCATTTATTTCTGTGTGTATATAACATCTTAATTATTGACATGTTTTTGGTGAGGCAAGTCTGAAAACAGTGTTTTATTATGTATAATTTCTTTATGATAGTAAAACATTTTGTGGAACTTGAAATTGACTGTTCCCCTTCTGCAAAATGTACAACCCCTTACTGGTTGTACATTTTAATGCAAAACCATACGGTGTGTCTGTAGACATTGCCCCTCTTACTAGGAGGCTACTCTAAGAAGTGGTGTGCTTCACACTGGACAGCTTGCGGTCCTTCTGGAGTCTGTGAAACAGAATTGTACAGCCTTGAGGTAGCTGATTTAGTCAGTCTGAGTCAGTAAAATTCTCAGAAGAATATTAATTTGGATTTGGGAAAAACCGCCTCTAGAGAGAATAAGGACTAGTAATGGGAAGTGGTGAGCAGCCCAGTGAGTTACCCCTTGATTTCCATCCTGTCGGCTGAGCTTGTAAAAGAAGAGCAGCATTAAGGGCCCCATCACGTGTTCTTCCTTCTGTAATGACAGCTCGGCCATCCCTGGTCCTGGCAGCCATCAGTTAGACTGAAAATCTGGCTTTACTTGGTATTTATGGTAAGTCCATGTACTGCTCTCATGGGCCCCAGGGTTGCACGCACACTGGTGCTTCTGGAATCAACCTTATCTCTGGCAGGGCGACTTGTCCCTATCCTGCTTTAAACTGTTGCCATTTAATTTCTTTATTTAAATAGTCCTGAAAACTTTCATAAACAATCCTCTTCAATTAAAAATTTGCTGAGTCAATATCAGATGAGAATTGTGACATATAGTGCTGCAGTTTTTCCAAATCAAACATGGAATGTTTTTTGCAATATTATCTGGATACAAAAAGCTCTGACACAAGTGAAATTAATAATTTTCTAACCATAAACATAGCCTTAAACTGGCAAACATAATACTGCCACAAATGAAAACAGTTGCAGAATCAAGGCAATAGCAAAATAAGATGATATTTAAAAGATATTCTGAATTTTTTAATCTGTCATATTTTAACCACAAACAAAACTCCTGAATCAGATGACTTGACATCTTAACTCGGTTAGAGGACTCTGTTAGAAGTTGAAAACAAAATGAGACAAAACTGGGTCTGTGTGTTGCTAATTGGAGATACCTGAGTGAAGAGCCTATTTCTGTAAAATTCCTAAACAGCTAATCTGGCACTTTGATTTCTTTTTTTTTCTTTTTTAAGTGAAACTATTAAATACTAGAGTTACTGTAACATTGTGAAGTTGATACTGGTTTGTATTGCAAAGTCAGTGAATGGACAATGTCTTGTTCAGACACTCAGTCGTGTCTGGCTCTTTGAGTACAGCATGCAGGACAGTGCTTGATTCTTACTAAAAGAAACCTCTCCAAAAAACAAACAAACAAAAAAACAGCATCTAAATCAGGAGGCTATCCTATTAGCATGACTTAAATTATTTCTTAGGCTTAGGACACAATTTTACCCATGTTTCCTTATGTCTCAAGTATCTTTTGACTATAGTCCCTATGACCTTCACATAGGACTTCACATGTGGACTTCACAGAGTCCATGTAAAGTAGTCTATGAGTTAAACATCACCTTTTGGGTATAATTTTTATTGTACGATTCTAGAAGTCACATCTCAGTTCCATTTAAGGATGTATTTGTGAGTTACCAATCAAGTTCTTGTGTATAGTGGATTTACCCAGGATTAAAATGATGGTATATGTAGCCAATTAGAAGAGAAATTCATTTTCTTTAAGTTGTAGATTAAGTGGCAGAATCTGAGGAAAAAGCACTGCTGCATGGGTGCTGTCTCCCTGAACTACTGAAGCCGACAGTGATAAATGAACTAGGAAACTGAAGATCATTTCTCCTTAATTGAGCTTTATAGCAGCCTGTATTTATCTACAGCCGGGGTTCCACAGAGGCATCTCATTGGCTCAGTGATGAGGATGTGAATAATGGTCAGAATATCAACAGCTGTATGAGATTCCAATCACTGGGGTGACCATGAATTAGGACCTTAGATTCTATGAAAGATACAAAGAGTCATATTCGTGAAGCATCAGGCTGCTGAGTAACTTGCTGTCACACTGCAAAGCTACGTGTGCAGGACCTACTGAAGAACGCCATTTGCTGAAGTATTTTCTCCAGACGCCAAGAAATCTCTGGAGCCCTATAACCTCAGTAAGACTGGCCAGAGTAGAATGTGGGCTTGAGATTTAGTTGTCTCTTACAATCTAAATCTTAAATAGCATATGCCCGTGTATTGTCCAGTCAAAAAATGGCTGATGCCTTACAGGAAATACGTATATTAAGCAGCTCAGAACTACACACATCCCCCCTTTATTTTTTTAGCCGCACCACAGGGCACCTGGGATTTTAGTTCCCTGGCCAGGGATCACAGCCATGCCGCCGACATTGGAAGCACAGAGGCTTAACCACTGGACTGCCAGAGAAGCCCCAGGGCTCCCTCTGAGGGCGCATCATGGATCCAAAATGGAGCAGGAAGCCCTGGCTGAATCTGGAATGTTGTTCAGGAAATTTAACATTGATTAAATAACTGTTGACCAAATCCAACTCAGTTTTCCAAAATCATTAAAGCAAATTTCTCAAGGCCTGAACATTTCCAACAGTTTTCAGTGTTGTACCGTGCTAAATATTGCAAAGTTCAAAAGCAGATTCTTCCACATCAAGGTTACATCCCACTGCCATCACTATGGGACTGGAAGACTGAAACTTTCTATCAAGGGTCAAGTGAAAATATTATAACTTACACAATCTCTGACACTGGTTATAAGGACCAAAACGAAATATAAGAATAACTGGTAAATTACTGACATTCTTTAAAAGCAACATTTTTTAACATGAGTATGATCTCTCTCATCTTTACATTGTTATTGAATAGTTCAAAATGACCCTTCAAACTTGAGCAGGTCTACTCAGGGTATTTGCATAGTTACATGAGTCTGCCTGCTCTCATCAGTATGCACTCCAAGTGACCTCCCCCTCCCATTTTTATCTAAATATGCTTTGATCTTTTTTTTCAACAGCAATGAATAATATTCTATAAGAATAATCAAAATGTTTATACATGTTACCTTATTTGGAAAACTCAGCAGTGGCCACAGGACTGGAGGTCAGTTTTCATTCCCATCCCAAAGAAGGGCAGTGTGAAAGAACGTTCCAACTACCAGACAGTTGTGCTCATTTAACATGCAAGTAAGATTATGCTCAAAATCCTTCCCAGCTAGGCTTCAGCAGTATGTGAACCAAGAACTTCCAGATGTACATGCTGGGTTTAGAAAAGGCAGAGGAACTAGGGATCAAATCACCAACATCCATTGGATCATAGAGAAAGCAAAGGAATTCCAGAAAAACATCTGCATCTGCTTCATTGACTATGCTAAAGCCTTTGACTGTGTGGATCACAGCAAATTGGAAAATTCTTCAAGAGGTGGGAATACCAGACCACCTTACCTGCCTCCTGAGAAACCTGTATGCAGGTCAAGAAGCAACAGCTAGAACCAAGCAACATGGAACAACTGACAGGTTCCAAATGGGGAAAGGAGTATGACAAGGCTGTATATTGTCACCCTGTTTATTCTACTTACATGTGGCGAGTACGTCCTTTGAAATGACAGGCTGGATGAAGCACAAGCTGGAATCAAGATTGCCAGAAGTATCAAAAACCTTGGCTATGCAGATGATAACCACTCGAATGGCAAAAAGTGAAGAGGAACTAAAGAGCCTCTTGATGAGGGCGAAAGAGGAGAGTGAAAAACTGGCTTAAAACTCAGCATTCAAAAAACTAAGATTATGGCATCCAGTCCCATCACTTCATGGCAAACAGAAGGGGAAAAAGTAGAAGCAGTGACAGACTGTTTTCTTGGGCTCCAAAATCACTGTGGACAGTAACTGCAGCCCTGAAATTCAAAGACGCTTGCTCTTTGGAAGGAAAGCTATGACAAACCTAGACAACACATTAAAAAGCAGACATCGCTTTGCCAACAAAGGTGTGTATAGTCACAGCTATGATTTTTCCAGTAGGCTTGTACAGATGTGAGATAGAGAATGCTGAGTGCCAAAGAATCGGTACTTTTTGATTTGTGGCACTGGAAAAGACTCATGAGAGTCCCTTGGACTGCAGGGAGATCAAACCAGTCAATCCTTTAGGAAATCAACCCTGAATATGCATTGGAAGGACTGATAATGAAGCTGAAGCTCCAGTACTTTGGCCACCTGATGCAAAGAGCCAACTCATTGGAAAAGACCCTGATGCTGGGAAAGATTGAAGGGAAAAGGAGAAGAGGGTGGCAGAGGATGAGATGGTTAGATAGCATCACCAACTTGATGAGCATGAATTTGATCTAACTCTGGGAGATAGTGAAGGACAGGGAAGCCTAGGGTGCTGCGGAACATAAGGTCACAAAGATTTGGACATGACTTAGCAACTGAAAAACAACAGCAGAACCTTGCTTGATCACGCCGAGTCCTTCAAGGTATCATTACTGCTTCTCCTAAGTGCCTTAAACCTAAGTCCAAATCCTACCCTATGTGAAGTGACTGGTAGAAGTTGAGGGCGTGGCCCGTAACTGGGGAACTTGTGCACACAGGCGAAGTCTACTCACAGGGCCTCTTCCATGTATATCCCTGGCCCCACTGCAGATGGGACTGTGCCTTCATACAGAGCTCATCCTAGAAGGACTGCCACAGCATTGGCGTGCTCTTGGTTATCAAGGCTAATGTTCTGTTTTTAAGAATCATGTATGTGTAGATTTAAAAACAATGCTGTCAGGTAATATTCTAGTCTTGAGTAATGGTATGGTGACTTCCTCAAGTTGTTGACAAAATAGAGGACACTGCTAAGTGCGGAGAGTGGTTCAGACAGTGTACCAGGAGAGCTGAGTCTAGGGAAAGCCTTCCTCCTGGGATGATTGAGAACGGCCTCATACTGGTGGTATTTAAATTGAGCGTTGAGGGGTTATGATGTAACCAATAGAAATCGTGTTATAAGCAGAGGAAAGAGCACAAAGCAGGACGACTGTGGGAATGGGGAATATTTCCTTTGTCTGGTCTGTAAACTATATAATGTGATGGATTGACTCAATCAGTATATTTGGTATGTGCCAGGCATTATTCCTGACTCTGGGAATACAGCGAAGATCAAAGCAGACACAAATCTCTGCCCTCACGGAGGTTACAGCCAGGACTAGGTAATAGTGTCTATTGAGTGTGCACTATAGGCCAAGCACTTTTCATGTATTCATTCATTCAATCCTGGCAACAGCCCACTGAGCTATGTCCTATCCTAGTTTTGCAGGTAAGAAAACTGGCAGAGTTCACACAACATTTGTATTTAAAGTGCAGGCTCGCCGTTCAAATTTTAAGGAAATGATGATTGAACTCGCACAAAGGTTAACAAGATCGCCTGGATCTGTAAGAGAAGAAAACACTGTAGATAGCTGTATACACATCCCCAGATACTACCAGCGACCTCAGGGCACTTTTTCTACATAGCAAATGGAAGACAGGAGGGAAGGTAATTTCAAAGGCAAGTGATGTTTCGCCAGTGGTATAATCAGGCTTGACTGCTCAGACAATGAAGTACTATAGATTGTATTTCTCATACAGAGATAGAAATAAGGAAAACTGGTGTCTGAGCAGATTCCTAACTTGGGAAACTGACCTCAAGCAAAGAAACACTGGAAAATCTAATCTCATAAGTCCACCCAGAGCAGTTAACTCAGACTAAAAGGCCATGAACCCCTAGAGTGGGGGAGGAGGGTGTCACTGAACAGAAACGGGCCGATTAAACCACCAGCAGAAAACTGAAGTCACAGACTTGGCATCAACAAGAGGCATAGTACTTCCGTCTGTGCTAAACCAAACATCCAGTCTGAACCCTCTAGACTGGACTGCCATGAGCTGAGATGTGATGCTGGGACTTCACGCTGACAGCGCCCGCATTCCAGCTGAGGGGCAGTAATCACAAGCTGGTATGAGCAGAGGGGACACTTGAAAAGGATCTCAGTGTAACCTGGCTTCTGTGTGGCTCCTTGGAGACCAGGGGCGACAGACCAGTGCAGCTGTGCCATCAGAGACGGGTATGTGAGCGTAAGACAAGTAGCTCCGGAAGCTCTCGAAGAGGGCTAGAGAGGAGCTCACAAGACCTCGGTGTCGCAGACTCGATGAGTTCCTAGCACCCTTCACACTTCACTCCTCCAGAAAGGGGTGAGTTCTGGGGGAATCGTCTCTGGCCTCTCATGTCCAGGAAAAATGAATTTGTTGAGTAAAACAAGTGTCAGAGAGGAAGCCACCCACACAGGAGAAACTACTTATTCTGTCAATATCAGAGAGCACCTCCTGGGTAGAAGGTGTTCTGCTGGGTGTGGAGTCACCGTGACGAACAGGACAGCATCTCTGCCCACGTGGAGCTGACAATGTTGAGGGGAAGGCCTACCTGAAATACTGCAAGGCCATGTAACTATGATTGTGATCACTGTTAACCCATAAGGAGTCTGGGAGCCAAGAGAGATGTGTTGGCCACATGGATAAAAAAATAGAGGTTGCTAACTCTGTTAATCCTGTTTTGTCATGAAGAACAAGTTTATTTAGATGAATTCAATGGGCAATTCTAGAGTGTATTTGATCTCATTAAACTAACGACACTCAGGAAACCGTAAACATCAGTCCACAACCCCTTTAAAATCAAGAGCAAAACCAAAAGAAACCCAAACTAACATACAGCAGTTCCAAACGCATAACATGGATTTAAAAGCTTTGTCACTTCCCAGATTTTAAATGCAGGTCAAATTTCACTAGAACATGCCTGTTTATGGTTAAAGCAAGAATTCCACGGTCCTCCCCAAAAAGTCTCACTTGAAAGAATACAAGAGAATGCTGGCAATTCTGTTCTTTTATCCCTAACTAGAATTGACCTTATTTCTCCAATTGATTTTGTGAATTTTAAAATTGACCAGAATGAGTGGGTTGGGGGGCTGTTTTTGGCATCTGTCCAGCTGTTCCTGATGCACACCAGGCTGAGAAACCTCCCTTGATTAGGACAAGTAGGGCAAAGGCCAAGCTGACCGACTGAAACATCAGATGGTCTTGTTTTTGTTTGTTTTTGTAAAGAAATGCCCCAAAGCCTGAGCTGGATCCTGGAGCTCTCTTTATTCCCCAGAACCAGCATCTAGGAAAGAAGAGATTTATTTGTTTATGGCACTACCCTTTCCCCTTGGCCACAGCAGAGTATTTTTCCTTTGGGCTAAACTTGTAAGTGGCAACTGGTTTCCAAGACTATTCAACTCAGGTGGCTGCTGAACAATTTCAGACTGATACTAACAGCCTCCCTTGACAACCGCAGGCATGGGGAGGCCTCCTGGGGTGTTGGTGGGGAGAGAGCCTCGCTGAGCAGGTGGGCCAGGTGGCCAGGAATGAGGTCAGCACAGTCATGACTGGGAGCCTGATCCATCAGACACAGGGGCAGACAAGATGGTGCAAGACAGGGTTCACCCAGGTTTCCAAATCAGAGAAGAGAGGGACTCGGAGATGAACACAGCACAGAGGGCTGGAGGAACCTGCTCAGAGCCATCCAGCTAGTAAGAGGCAGAGCCAGGGACAGAACCTTAGACTTCAGACTCCCAGTGAATTTATCCCATTAACTACATTGGTAAAAATCGCATAGAGTCAAAATCACACTCAAAAACTCGTTAAATTGCCTGTATACAGGACTGCAAGATGCTCACACTGTGAAAAGCAGGCCCGTAGGACTAAGACTTATGGAAGGAAAGGCAGATCCAGGTTGCCAGTTGGAAGATTCCTCTAGCACCTAAGCTTATAGAGAGGAGGGGTCCATGCAATCACCTTCTAAAGGGTTATTTTCTTGTGCTCTCTTCTCTTTGTCTTCAGAACGTATAGTTTATGTGAGTTCAGTTGGTGGGAAGGTGGCTACTGTGTGTCAGAAACCCTGCTTGGCCAGTGGAGAGTTCCTACTACTGCTACCACTATACCACTACTACTAACCACCCAGCTGCCCGGAGCTGAGTGTAGGCCAGCACTATTCTAAGAGATTCATTAGCTCATCTAACACCAACGATGAAGCAGCGTGTGCCTGCTTTCAAAGAACTCCTTTAGGGAAGTGGCTCTGAATCCTGGTTGAATATTAGAATCCCTTGCGGGGGGGCGGGGGTTGGAGAACACCCTGATGAGCGGGCTCCGCCTTCAGAGGGGGTTTTTTCATTGGGCAGGGGTGGAGCCTGAGCACCGGGAGTGTTGGCAGCTCTCCGGATGATTCGCATGTGCAGCCAGGATTGGGACCCACTGAGTCAAGGTAAAGCACACAGACGTGTAAATAGCAGTGACAGGTGAGCGTGCCACAGTCTGGGCCATCCTGTGTGCTCGGGCAGCACACCGAGTCAGGAGGAGGTTCGCAGAGGAAGTGAAATGTGAGGGAGCGTCACTTCAGGCCTGTCTCACCAAGGTGTGTCCAAGGGGAGTCTGTTCCCATCATGCCACTTTGACTCACAGCTACCCAGCTGGCCCTGTCCCAGATGGCAACTTTGACAAAGCCTGAGCCAGTTAAGATCCAACCAGCACTTGCGAAGGTAAGAGGTTCCCCCATGAAGCCACACCCAACGGGAGGATCTGCCTGGATCTGCAGTTCAGCAGCGGAGCCTGTCTCCTGCATTCCAGGCAGATTCTTTACCCTCTGTGCTGAGGGAAGCCTTCTTGGCATAACTCTCCATAATCCAGCATAATCTTTAGGGTATGAGTTGTAGCTTGACCACGGAACTCCTGATTAATGTTGCAGCTACACTAAAAGTCAGATGGCTTTTATGTGAGAATTGAGGGATTGACAACTAATTCATAATGTCCCTTTTGATAGGTAAATTCATTCTAGTTCTAAACAGTCAACTAGTAAAGAATTCTTAGAATATGTTCCCGCTATGGAAATTGAGTCTGTATGGTATACATTACAATCTGAGACATTAATCAGATATTAATTAAAATGTAAAATATATTTTAAAATCAATATTTGGCCTAACTGCATCAATGTCTGTCAGTTCAGTCGCTCAAACGTGCCATACGTTAATTGTTAAACATACGGAACGAAGTGGGAGGGGGATGCTGATTAAAATTTTACATGAAAACATTTTGCAAATTAACTAAAACTTTACAATTTTCAGGCTTGCTTTCTGTCGGTACATTTTGAATCTTTTGAAAGCAAACTATCCGCAATGGCAAGGCATGAAACACCCTGGCCTTACTGTAAGTGACCTTCAGTCCTGCCTGGAGGTGAGAGTCGTGGGCCACGCAGACCTTCTCCTCCTCCGAGGCAGTGGTCAGAGTGAGCTGGCCCTTGATCTGCATCACCGCAGGGAACTCAGTAGCCCACGGGCCCAACAAGCAAAGATAAGAGATGGGAGATCTGATCTGAAGTTGTCTGACAAGACTGCCCAGTAATTTCTACCTCTAGGACCTTATATCAAGAAAAAAATTGAGGATGTATGCAAGGATGTATGCAAGCAAAATAAGAGCAAAAGTCTGGGAATAACTTAGTTTTCCAAAACGGAGTGTTTTTACATTAATTGTTATATCCATAAAATAAAATATGATGCAAGAATTATATTGATTGACATGCAAAGATGTTGACCATATTGAATACTCTGACAAAAAGACAGGTAATAAAATTGTATTCTTACAACCAACTTCATGACTAACACAAAATGGTACTGAGTAGCAAAACAATAATGTTAAACATTTATCTCTATTTTTGTTGAAAAACTAGATAAATGCATTTTTAAAAGAGAATTACAATCATTAAAGTGATTATAGAGATTATCTCTGAGTGGCAGGATATGTGATTTTTATTTCTTTTTGTTTATCTCTGGTCATTTTTCTTTTTAAAAAAATTTTTAATTTACTTATTTTGCGGGGCTGCACTGCATAGCATGTGGTGTCTATGTTCCCTGACTAGAGCTCAAACTCATGCCTCCTGCAGTGGTCATTTTTCTACAATGAGTGTGTATTTCTTTTGTTGAGTTAAAAAATAAAAAGCCTTTAGATTTGTGACTTATCTCTATATCTGTCTTTGAATAGATGATACTCCTTCAGGGAATTTATATTTCTGAAGGCCCTCTAAAGTGATGCATCTCTACTCTGAAACTGCTCATCACTCACATGAAGTAGTACAGTTATTACATGTAAGGTTTATATCTCATAAAACTGTTTTTAAAATGTTAACTCAGATTTTTTAAGGTATGAATTCTTTATGATACTGTAATTGTGCATGCATGACACCGTGTTAGTCAAAACCCTTATAACTTTACGAGACAAAGAGTTACCCTTAATGTATGCAAATATTTAGAAGATCATTTAGGAGGTAAGGATATCCCAGGATGTAATACAGAAAGTGACAAAAGAATCCAAATGTGTTACAAGTCTATGAAATAGCCTCACCAAAAGGAGTGGGAAAGAGTTGCTGACCTAAATAACCCTGGAAATGAATGCAGTCTGTAAGACTAAAGGAAAAAGGAACTGCACGTAAACCTTGTAGTCTGACTGATAAAGTTGTTTCCCACAGGAATATGAAAGTTGTTTCCCACAGGAATATGTGTTAAAAATTCTGATGCCACCATGCATGTCTGTTGAAACTGAATAATTAACTAAATGGATGAGGGCTCCTGAGAGTCAGTTTTCTCATTGTTGGAGGAGGGGTTACAGAGAAGCAAGGGGAGGAGGTTAAAATGATCCATGTGGTAATGGATGAGAATTAGAGATCTTGGTATGAACTCATATTCAGTTTAATTTAGACACAATTGATTATGTATTAAAATATTTATAGATACAGATATCCTTTTACTCTGTCAGCTAAGAGGGCTTATAAGCAACAGCAACAAATATTCTTACTCCCCCTCACCTTTCTCACACAAGAAAGTGCAAGAAAGTGAAGTCACTCAGTCGTATCCGACTATTTGCAGCCCCATGGACTGTAGCCCACCAGGCTTCTCCATCCATGGGATTTTCCAGGCAAGAATACTGGAGTGGGTTGCCATTTCCTTCTGCAGGGGATCTTCCCAACCCAGGGATCGAACCCAGGTCTCCCGCATTGTAGGCAGATGCTTTATCATCTGAGCCACCAGGGAAGCCACCTCACACAAATAGCAGCATATTATACACACTGTTCTGTACCTTGCTTTTCACTTAATATATCCTGCATATCTACTATGTAAATGGATGAAGCCCACAATTTTTTCACAGTCCTACAGAATTGGGTCGTGTGGCTATAACATAAAGTGATAGCTTCCTATTAGTGAAGAGTGAACATGTATTATTTCCTATCTTTTCTACTTCAAAGAATGCTGCAATAAATCGCCTGGTACATGCATCATTTTGTATACATACATATATCTTTAGGCTAGAGGCCTAGAAGTCAGAATGCTGAATTGAAGGGTACATGCATCTGTAATCTGATGAATGAATGCAGACATTATTTTAGAGCGTAGAGGCTGTTCCGTTTTTGTGTTCCAGCCAGTAGTTTATGAGACTGCTAGTTTCCCCACAACCTTACCAATAGAGAGGGATGTCCTGCTTTTGGCATTTTGACAGTTTAATTGGTAGGAAATGATATCTCCCTAATTTTCATTTGCATGTCACTTATTGTAAGTTGAATTGAGCATCTTTCATATATTTAAGCTGCATCTGTATTTCTTTTAATTTTCCATTAGGTCATTTTCCCATTTTTATCGTTGAGTTGCTGGATTCTTTTCTCAGGAATGCAAAAAGTTCTTTACAGGAAATTAGTCCTCTGTCTGACACAAGGTGTAGGAATGTTTCCCAATTTGTCACTAGTCTTTTGACTATGCTTAAGATATTATGCTGATATGTGAATATCTTTTTTTATAGTCATATTTAATGATCATTTTAATCTTGGAAGAAAGTAGCTCAAGCAGCTCCAGACCTCTAGACCCTTAGAAACATCATGTGGTATCAGGCCCCTGTGTTTTTGTGGGATGTATTTACCTTTCTGGGATGTAAGTGTCTTGCTAAGGCATCTAGGTCATCAGCCATTTCCTGCTCAC
This sequence comes from Giraffa tippelskirchi, assembly GCF_054371585.1. Classification (NCBI taxonomy): domain Eukaryota; kingdom Metazoa; phylum Chordata; class Mammalia; order Artiodactyla; family Giraffidae; genus Giraffa; species Giraffa tippelskirchi. The sequence goes on along the minus strand of NC_137285.1, from coordinate 84,052,142 downwards.
AAGGTCTGATCACTTGTAAATCTGAGTGATTCAAGTCAGGCTTCAGTTCACCAAACCTAGATCAAAAACCTAGGTGTTTTGTTTTGTTTGTTATTATTACACAGATCAAGGAAGAGCTGCATGGGCTGCCCTATAATTTGGCCATGAGGAACTCATAATTATCAACTTCTGCCAAGCCTGTAGGTCAGATTATTCTGAAAATGATTTTGCCCTGCTGCCTGTTTTTGTCATGACACTCACTTTGCATCTGGCCATTAACAGCCTCAACTGAGCCTCTGCCACATGCCTTGTGTTGTATTTTTTGCCCCATAGAAATCAGGGTGTTCATTTCAGTTGGGGTATATTTTGACAGCTACTATATCAGCATTCAAAGATGCTGGTTGCTCCTCTTTCCAGTACTTCTTAAATGTCTTGGTGGCTTCTCAGTGATCTAAGTAAACAGAGTGACTTATAGCCCTTTGAAGGACATAGCTATGAGACAAGGAAGCAGTTCACCATTAGAAATTTACTCCAACATTCCTATCTACTTAAGACTTTGAACTGTTTCCTTCACAGTACATCAAGGGATTTTCAGCTTCTCAACATCAGTTAGCATGGGTAAGCTAGTTCAGTTCACCTCAGAAACTCAGTTGTGTCCGACTCTGCGACCCCATAGACTGCAGCACTCCGGGCTTTCCTGTCCTTCACCAACTTTCTTTATGGTCCAACTCTCACACCCATACATGACTAATGGAAAAATCATAGCTTTGACTAGATGGATCTTTGTCAGTAAAGTAATGTCTCTGCTTTTTAATATGCTCTCTAAGTAGGTCATAGCTTTTCTTCCAAGGAACAAGCATCTTTTAATTTCATGGCTGCAATCACCATCTGCAGTGATTTTGGAGCCCAAGAAAATAAAGTCTCTCACTGTTTCCATTGTTACCCCATCTATTTGCCATGAAGTGATGGGATCGGATGCCATGAGCTTAGTTTTTTTAATGTTGAGTTTTAAGCCAGCTTTTTCACTCTGCTCTTTCACTTTCATCAAGTGGTTCTCTAGTTACTCTTCACTTCCTGCCATAAGGGTGGTGTCATTTGCATATCTAAGGTTATTGATGTTTCCCCCAGCAATCTTGATTGCAGCTTGTGCTTCATCCAGTCTGGCATTTCGCATGAGGTACTCTGCATGTAAGTTAAATAAGCAGGGTAACAATATACAGCCTGACGTACTCCTTTCCCAATTTGGAACCAGTCTGTTGTTCCATGTCCAGATCTTACTGTTGCTTCTTGACAACAGATGATGCTGTGAAAGTGCTGCACTCAATATGCCAGCAAATCTGGAAAACTCAGCAGTGGCCACAGAACTGGAAAAGGTCAGTTTTCGTTCCAATCCCAAAGAAAGGCAATGCCAAAGAATGCTCAAACTACCGCACAATTGCACTCATCTCACACGCTAGTAAAGTAATGCTCAAAATTCTCCAAGCCAGGCTTCAACAATACATGAACCGTGGACTTCCAGATGTTCAAGCTGGTTTTAGAAAAGGCAGAGGAACCAGAGATCAAATTGCCAACATCCGCTGGATCATCGAAAAAGCAAGAGAGTTCCAGAAAAACATCTACTTCTGCTTTATTGAGTATGCCAAAGCCTTTGACTGAGTGAATCACAATAAACTGTGGAAAATTCTGAAAGAGATGGGAATACCAGACCATCTGACCTGTCTCTTGTGAAACCTGTATGCAGGTCAGGAAGCAACAGTTAGAACTGGACATGGAACAACAGACTGGTTCCAAATAGGAAAAGGAGTACGTCAAGGCTGTATATTGTCACCCTGCTTATTTAACTTATACGCAGAGTACATCACGAGAAATGCTGGGCTGGAAGAAACACAAGCTGGAATCAAGATTGCCAGGAGAAATATCAATAACCTCAGATATGCAGATGACACCACCCTTATGGCAGAAAGTGAAGAAGAACTAAAGAGCCTCTTGATGAAAGTGAAAGAGGAGAGTGAAAAAGTTGGCTTAAAGCTCAACATTCAGAAAACTAAGATCATGGCATCTGGTCCCATCGCTTCATGGGAAATAGATGGGGAAACAGTGGTAACAGTCTCAGACTTTATTTTTGGGGGCTCCAAAATCACTGCTGATGGTGATTGCAGCCATGAAATTAAAAGACGCTTACTCCTTGGAAGGAAGGTTATGACCAACCTAGATAGCATATTGAAAAGCAGAGACATTACTTTGCCAACAAAAGTCCGTCTAGTCAAGGCTATGGTTTTTCCAGTGGTCATGTATGGATGTGAGAGTTGGACAGTGAAGAAAGCTGAGCACCAAAGAATTGATGCTTTTGAACTGTGGTGTTGGAGAAGACTCTTGAGAGTTCGTTGGACTGCAAGAAGATCCAACCAGTCCATCCTAAAGGAGATCAGTCCTGGGTGTTCATTGGAAGGACTGATGTTGAAGCTGAAACTCCAATACTTTGGCCACTTCATGCGAAGAATTGACTCATTGGAAAAGACCCTGATGCTGGGAAGGATTCGGGGCAGGAGGAGAAGGGGACGACAGAGGATGAGATGGCTGGATGGCATCACCGACTCGATGGACATGGGTTTGGGTAGACTCCGGGAGTTGGTGATGGACAGGGAGGCCTGGTGTGCTGCGATTCATGGGGTCGCAAAGAGTCGGACACGACTGAGTGACTGAACTGAAACCCAGTAGAGTCCATTTTAGTTCACTGATTCCTAAAATGTGGATATTCACTCTTGCCATCTCCTGTTTGACCACTTCCAATTTACCTTGATTCATGGGCCTAACCTGTAGGTTCCTATGCAATGTTGTTCTTTACAGCATCGGACTTGACTTCCATCACCAGTCACATCCACAACTGGACGTTGTTTTTGCTTTGGCTCCATCTCCTCATTCTTTCTGTAGTTATTGCTCCACTTTTCTCCAGTGCTCTTGCCTGGAGAATCCCATGGACGGAGGAGCCTGGTGGGTCCATGAAGAGTCGGACACGACTGAGGAACTTCACTTTCAATTTTCACTTTTCTGCACTGGAGAAGGAAATGGCAACCCGCTCCAGTGTTCTTGCCTGGAGAATCCCAGGGACAGAGGAGCCTGTTGGGCTGCCCTGTGTGGGGTCGCATAGAGTTGGACATGACTGATGGGACTTAGCACCAGCAGCTTCTCCAGTAGCATAATTGGCACCTACCAACCTAGGGAGTTCATCTTCCAGTGTTCTATCTTTTTGCCTTTTCATACTGTTCATGGAGTTCTCAAGGCAAGAATACTGAAGTGGTTTGCCATTCCCTTCCCCAGTGGACCATGTTTTGTCAGAGCTCTCCATCATGACCATCTGTCTTGGGTGGCCCTACATGGCATGGCTCATAGTTTCTCTTAGTTAGACAAGGCTGTGATCCATGTGATCACTTTGGTTAGTTTTCTGTGACTGTGGTTTTCACTCTGTCTGCCCTCTGATGGCTAAGGATAAGAGGCTTGTGGAAACTCTCTGATGGGAGGGACTGGCTGTGGGGGAATCTGAGACTTGCTCTGATGGGTGGGGCCATGCTCAGTAAATCTTTAATCCAGTTTTCTGTTGACGGGCAGGGCTGTGTTCCCTAGGCTGTCCACAAAAGTGAGTCCATATTTGTACATTGATGAGAACAACTACGCTGACTTGGCTAAGACTTCTCTCACTTAGTTTTACAATCACTGCAAAATATACAGAAATGATTAATGATGCATGCCTGGTGTGAGCAGTCAAACACCTAAGGATCCCCATTGTTAACCACAGAGGTGTATTACCCTAGTTTGGTGGTCTCAGCAGACCTCACAGAATCATGAATTCTTCAGGTCAATAGAGTTTAGAAACATAGCTGGCTATCTTTCATATCAATTCAATAGGAAAGCCCATGCCGTCATTCAGGGGCCCACTTACTTCCATAAAGGAAATTTCTTAGTCAACTGCAGGTACATAATCTGGTTCCTTCTGCTTTTGTGGCTTTCTGCATCATCAGGCCTACTTGAAGATTTATTGTAGCAAGTCTGGACACCAGATTGCCTCCGCTGACTTCAGTGGGCCAGCTTTTAATATAAAAATGGAGCATACAGGTAAAATTGCCCCTAGCCCAGTAATTTCAGAATCTCTGGTAATTTCACCCACATTGATAATTTCAGCCTAATCTAAAATTTAATCTTTCCTATTTGATCCAGCACCATCAGAATATCACTTAGGTATTCCATTTTTTTTTCCCCTAATAGAAATTAGCAAAACACTTTGACTTTGTAATTGGCTCCGATCATAGTTGTGTTTTTGCAAACAATGGAGGGCAGAGAGCAAGTGAAGAACTGACTTATTCTTGCAAGTAAATTGTTGTAGGAGCTTCAAGTAAGGCAAGATAGATTCAAAAAAAGAGAAGCAGGGTGACTTTCTCTAGCAAGGGAGACTCAGATTATGCTAGAGATTCAATACATGATCTATTTCAATCTGGGGGCAACGTTCTTTTCCAGACAGAGTTCCAACTTTCACTTTTAGAACTGGGGAATCTGTGAATTCAACTAATATAGTTTGGCAATCAATAAGATCCAACTTTGGGTTTGGCTTTATCCACCTTAGTCCAGTAGCTACAAAAGACAGGTGTTTTTTTTTTTAAGTACCATCATAGAAAGTTTTTTGTTTTCAGCTGATCCTTGGCCAGTAATTTAGGACTCTGAGCTGGACATTCTCTTTCTTTAAACTATCCAGCAATAACCACCTACTCGTAGATTTCTTCAGTTCCTTGTGGCTTTCATATCATTTTATGTCAGTTGCCACTTGTTTCTCCAAAGTCATACCTTCAGCAAGCGCTTTCAGATACCATTCTGGTTAGAAGTTTTCCACTGTACAGCATGGGTCCCCAGAATTCTGTCCTTCAATACTTGAAGGATTTTTCCTCCTGTCACACAGAGCGTCCAAATGATGATTGCTTCCTGAGAGGCTTTGGCCTGCAGTTGCTCCTGTCACTGGTTTCTATATGAATTAAGGTTCTTCTTATAAGCAACAGAAACAAATTCAAACTATTTTAAGCAGAAACCAGTATTTTTTAGTAAAGAAAAAAATGCACTGAGTAGATCATAGTCTCTGCAGAAGCCAGAAAATCATATTTAGAGGTTACAGATTTGCTGGGAACCATGCCCATAATAAATGCTACAGAGGGAATCTAATGGGCACACACATTACCACTAACATCAAGTCTTGCGTGAGTGTCAGGTTGCTTCAGTTGTATCCAACTCTTTGTGATCCCATGGACTGTAGCCCACTAGGCTCCTCTGTCCATGGGATTCTCCAGGCAAGAAACCTGGAGTGAGTTGCCATTTCCTCCTCCAGGAGACCCTTCCAACCCAGGAACCAAACCCATGTCTCCTGTGGCTCCTGCATTACATGCAAATTCTTTACCACTGAGCCACAGTCCTGAATATTCATTGGAAGGACTGATGCTGAAGCTGAAACTCCAATACTTTGGCCACCTGATATGAAGAACTAACTCATTTGAAAAGATCCTGATGCTCGGAAAGATTGAAGGTGAGAGGAGAAGGGGATGACAGAGGATGAGATGGTTGGATGGTATCACCAACTCAATGGACATCAGTTTGAGTAAGCTCCGGGAGTTGGTGATGGACAAGGAGGCCTAGCATGCTGCAGTCCATGGGGTCGCAAAGAGTCAGACATGACTAAACAACTGAACTGAACTGAACTGAGCCACTGAGGAAGCCCCAACATCAAGTCTTGAACACGGACAAAAAATGTGTCTTTGCTGCCTCTGGGAAGTGGTTGCCAAAACCACAACGATGGCAACCTGTGCCAGAACAGAGGCAGTGTGATCTCTACATTTTTGTATCACTAGTTTCTGACACAAAGTCCTGGAGCGAGGTATCTAATAGGGAGGATCTTGAGTCCTCCACTCTAAATGGAAGACTGTCTGACTGGAAAAGGAAATATCCAGCATTTTCAGCTTCTGTACTGGTGATGGGGGTTTGCAAATACAAGAAATACTGCTTGAATGCTGGGAAGTGAAAAGGAATGACAAATGACAAATTAAGCTCATGAGATCAATTGACATTTACAAAAAGAAGAAATATCTCTCTCAAATTCCTCAGCAGTAGAAAGGGCATTCAAGGTCTCCATTTTATTTACTGACCTAGAGTGTATTTTTTACTCATCTTTCCTTATTTGCACTGAGTAGGACAGTAGGAGTAAGAGGATTATTTTGAAATCAAATGATTATATTTTGTTTCGTTTTTGTGCTTTACTAATATACTGAACCTATACTGTTTTCAAGTATTACATTTTATATGGGTTAATTTCAATTTTTTATTTCTTCTATATTAAAATAGTTGAAAAATAGCAGAGTCATAAAATAAAATAATAGAAACACACTCTTTATTTTTGTTATTTGTTACTACAATATCCTAAGCCTTCCTGAGTGTGCTTTGCTTTGTTTCAAGCAGAACTGATGATGGTCCTGTCTCTACGCAGGAAATTGGATTTAGTGAGTGGCAGCTGCAGCCACACAGCGAGTCCTTAAGTGGCAACCCATTTCTAACACTGAGCCTCTAGACATCATACTAATCCTGGCAATATGAGAGAGAGAGCCAGATCAAAGCCCATTTGGAGAAAGAAAGAAAATAATCCCAAACTGCTCCTTTGATGTCACATTAGGCCATTAATATACATCATGTCTGTTTAATTTAAAACTTCTGCCTAGTGCTGGTACAACTTAATTGCACACCTCTTGAGACCCAGCATTAAGTTACTGTGTGCTTGGATGGGAAACATGATTTGTGCCAAAGTTAATGATGAGGTTTAGAGTCAAGACCAGAGTCATGCATTCTCTGTACTCTCCACTGACCTGACTGCATGTCCCTCATAAATAACATCTTCAGTGGATGAAGGGACCGTAAATCTGTCCTATGATGGGTCTCTCTACCCTGTTCCACTCTCTTCCTGGACATTGCCTTTTGATTCCCTAGAGTATAATGAGACGTCTGTTGAGTAAGTGTCTTTCTTTTTTCTCTCAGTGGGCTGTTCATTTCCTTCCTGCCCTTACTCGGGCTTATGTTAGGGAGAGTAGGGTCATTTGTTAGGGTTTTGACAATATTTTTAAAATAAATCCATAATTCAGACTCTGATCTCTATTCATATTCTAAGTACTTTTATATCACATTCCTTTATTTTTTTGATTATAGAAAGTTTCTCTTACAGATTTTATCAGGCTTTGTGCTAAACCTGGAGGAGTTGAAATAATTGAAAAAATTAAAGAAAATGCCAGGCTTAAATATTATATAAAATGGCATCATAAACTATGTTTACCTTTAGCCAACTTGGGAAATGCAGAAATGGCATATCAGATTTTAGCAGAAACTCTCTCATGTTTTCACCTCTTATCTCTATAGACTAGCAGGAGAAGCAGTCATACATTTCTAGAAAGAAGCTGGAAGGAAAACTAAGCGTGCTACAGAGGGAGTAGACTTAATGTGAACAGTTCTAAATCAGAGGTAAGGATTATGCAAAGCTGGTGTGTATGTGTCGGAACTGGCACTCATGGGAAAGGGACATCCAATGTGAGATAACCAGCATGGTCTGAAACCATGAGCCTCATATACAATACTTAGGTGTTTATAGACAATTGGGAGAAAAAAAAAGAAAGAAAAAAGAGAAAGTTCATAACAACTTGGCACTTTTCTCTCAGCCCATAAATGTAATATAAACTTTAGATGAGCTCATTTTGTTGTTGGAGAAAGAATGATAAGGACCAGACACAATGTCAAGGTTGGTTCGATTTTTCTAAAGGTCATTTAGTGAGCTCTGACTGAGATTAACATATTAGGTTAGAGCATCTTAAATTTCTCCCAAACAATCTCAGAGAAAAGGAAAGTGAACACTTATCTTTGGCAACAGGAGACAATGCCAGCACTGCAAGCAAAATTTTCTTTGAAATGCTCTGTTTTATCCTAAAAATTTGTACAAATGTTGCATTCTATACATATTGTGTTTCTTAATATAAAATATTTAAGTTAAAGACCGTTTAGCAAAATCAATGCTCTCAGAAATTGTGTCCCATTAGTCTATGATTTTGCAAAGCCCACAGCCCATTGCCAAGGGAATCTCTGAGAGGGCCACACTACCCATTTGAGAAGCAGATGAAGAACAATTAGCTCAATTTCAAATGTTGTATATGAAAATATTGTGATATTCAGTTAAGTGTATTCAACCAGTTAGCCAAATATTTTAATAACCTGTAGAAACCCAGGGAATATAATTGTAAACTTTGGCCTGCTCTGTTCTCAGTTGAACAAACCAAGCTTTGCATGACTCCTTTCCAGCAGGAGATGCTTAGTTCAATCACAGACATTGCTCACTCTCAAAATTTGATTCAAATCTGGAGTTAGTATTAAATGACACCATGTGTTTCCTCTGGTTAAATAAGGTCAATAAATTATTATGTTCCTTTTGTTTCAGAAAATGAAGATATTTTAGTCTTCTCATGTTGAAAAAATACTAATTGTGAATTTAAGAAATTTGGAGGAAGATTGAGGACTCTAACTGCATTTGCCATGCCTGCTCATTTTGCCTTCAGAGTTCTGGGGTATTTGAGGAGTTATTATAAAGAAGCAAGTCTGCTTTTCTTATGGCCTAAAACATGTCCAAAAATGTTTTGAGAAATGACAGACAGCATTGTTAAATAGGCATACAACATTTGGCAATATTATTTGAATATTTAAATGCAAATTTAAAAATCATCTACAGCTGAATGTCAGAGATGAGGGTAAACATGAATTCCTTCCTTCGAAAAATGAAAATTCAACACTTAGCCCTCCATGATCATTAAAAGTCTACCACCCAAAATTAATATCCCTATAGTACCCAATATGTATGGAGTACTGCATGGAAATATGTGGAGAAGGAAGGAAGGAATGCTAAAGATGAAAATCTCTTAACTAAATACAAATAATTTAACAGTTCCAGAATTCCCAGAATAACTGCTATCTATATAAGTGTCGGTTAAAGGTGGAGAGGAAAGAATGGTAGATGTAAAATGCAATAACTGGCAGTTATTTGGCTCAAACATCTAGCCTGAGAGACTTCAAAATATAAAAGATCAAATTAAGAAAGTGTTGTCCCCTTATTTCCAATACCTCATACTTTATCTGAATGCATCTTCCTGTCTGACCTGTTCTCCACAGTCAAGGAGACAATCCACATGATGAAGACGCTTTCCTTCCTGACTACCGAAGGAACTTCTTTCCACAACCATACTTCTAAGTGCCAGGGACTGTGATGACAAAGGAACAACAGAATGTCTCTGACCTAAGGTTTCCCAGCTTCGTGGGGGAGATAGATCAATAAATATCTACTAGGTAAACTTAAAATGTAAGTCCTCTGCCTGAGGTGGAAATGTACAGGATGTTGTGGCACCAGACCCTGTAGTAGGTGCTTAAGAAGGCAATACAGAGCAGATACAGAACCGAGGCCTCAGGTTCCAAAACGTCCGGCCAACTTCCTGATGAGACGTCGAGTCGGCATCAGAAGGGTCGGTGTGTGTGTGTGTGTGGCCTTGGCTACTGCGCCATGGTAGGCTTGCTCCACACACGGTGGGCTCTCAGGGACAGGGAAGGTCAGTTTCAACGGATGAGAACAAGAAACCCAGAGTACGGAGAGCAGCTTCCAGTTCAGGCCGAGGAAAACATTCTCCAAGGAAGCACCAGATTCCTGAAACGTGTCCAGCCCTTGTGGAAAAGATACAGTTTGGGCCGCAGTTCAAGTAAACTTCTGAGGAGCTTCAAACGCTCGGACTTGGCACTTCAACTCAAACGGCTTTTCCAAGTTCTTCCTAGTCAACTGCCACTTCTAAGGCAAGGTCATTGTTTACAGCCTGGCGGAGCTGCAATCTTGTCGGAAAAACAAACTTCACCAGAGGCGAATTTGAGGAGCTTCCAAACTCGTCAGCCGGCTACCTGACGGCTTTCCGGCGGCCCTACGTGTGTCCCTGTGTGAGGCTGACAGGGGAGCCGGGGTCTCAAATTGGCTGGCGACTCCTTTTCGGGGAACACGCCTCTCACCGGCCACGCCCCCAGGCTACCTGGAACGGCAGCGCTGCCGTTTTCCACCGCATTTCCGCAGAGTAAAGCCAGCGGGGTGCTGCCCACACCGCCGCCCCGACTCCCCACGCCCCGACCCCCGCCAGGCACGGGTCAGGCGGGGCATTCGGGCAGGGGCGGGGCCCGGGCAGGAGGGGCGGGCCGGGCCTGCGCACTAATACCCGCTGGCACCGGGGGCGGGATGTGGGGGTCAGCCCCGGGGGCGGAGTTAGCGCCACCAGCGCTTTCGGCAGTCAGGCGGCAGCGCCACACCGCTTGGGAAGCTAGCGTCGTAGCCCTAGACGTCGGACTCTGTGCTCTTTCCTACCTGACTTGCCCCTCGCTCAGGAGACGCGGGTTCGATTCCTGGGTCAGGAAGACCCCTCCACTGGAGGAGGAAATGGCCACCCACTCCAGTATTCTTGCCCGAAAAGTCCCATGGACAGAGGAGCCTGGCAGGGTACAGCCCTGGTCGCAAAGACTCAGACACGACTGAGCGACTAAGCACAAATGACTGAACTCTTGAGACTCAATTTCCTTATCCACAAAATGGGGTTAATGATCCTTGCACATTAGACCTGTCTGAGGATTATAAGAAAGAAAATGAAGTCGCTCTGCTGTGTTCAACTCTTTGCGACCTCGTGGACTGTAGCCTGCTAGGTTCCTCTGTACATGGGGTTCTCCAGGCAAGAGTACTGGAGTGGATTACCATTTCCTTCTCCAGATTATAAGAAAAAAAGTGCCTAGCATTGGTAGGTGGAGAAGGCAATGGCAACCCACTCCAGTACCCTTGCCTGGAAAATCCCATGGACGGAGGAGCCTGGTAGGCTGCAGTCCATGGGGTCGCTAAGGGTCAGACATGACTGAGCGACTTCACTTTCACTTTTCACTTTCATGCACTGGAGAAGGAAATGGCAACCCACTCTGGTGTTCTTGCCTGGAGAATCCCAGGGACGGTGGGGCCTGGTGGGCTGCCGTCTATGGGGTCGCACAGAGTCGGACACAACTGAAGCGACTTAGCAGCAGCAGCAGCAGCATTGGTAGGTAGTCTTCAGTCTTAAGTTTTCTTTCCACATTCAAAAGCTACTGAAGGGCTACTAGTTTTCAGGTACTGGGGATGTAATGAAAATAACCCTCCAGAAATTTGGTCAGTGAAGAAGACAAGTGAAGGGGCCGTGGGGAATGCGGTGATGGCAGTATGGTTGGGCATTGCGGGAGCACCCAAGAAAGGCCCCTAAGCTAGTTTCAAGGTGTCAGGGGAGGCTTCTGACTGGGGACAAAAAATCAGAAGGCACTGGCCAAGCAGAAAGGGCTGAGGAGGGGAAAAAGGCTGCAGTTAGCGAGAGATGGGATTGATGACTAAAAAAAAGATGTACAACTTGAGAGTTGCGAGTTAAGTTTTATTGGGGGCAAAATGAGGACTGCAGCCCCGGAGGCAGCATCTCAGATAGCTCTGAGACTGCACCAAAGTGGCAGTGGGGTAAAGTCTATATATAAGGTTTTGGTGAAAAGGGAGTTCAATACCATGAAGCACTCATTTTACAAAAGGTTTTTTGTTAGTCATAAGCATCTAATGTCACCATAAAGGGATTTAGTGCTTCTCTAGATATAAGGAGATGCAAGGATTGAGATCATAAAATCTGTTCCTAAAATCACTTCAGTTCAGTTCAGTTCACGCACTCAGTCATGTCTGACTCTTTGCAACCCCATGGACTGCAGCACACCATGCTTCCCTGTCCATCACCAACTCCCGGAGCTTACTCAAACTCATGTCCGTTGAGTCGGTGATGCCATCCAACCATCCCATCCTCTGTCATTCCCTTCACCTCCCACCTTCAATCTTTCCCAGCATCAAGGTCTTTTCCAAATGAGTCAGTTCTTCGCATTAGGTGGCCAAACTATTGGAGTTTCAGCCTCAGCATCAGTCCTTCCAGCGAATATTCAGGACTGATTTCCTTTAGGATGGACTGGTTGGATCTCCCTGCTGTCCAAGATACTCTCAAGAGTCTTCTCCAATAACACAACTCAAAAGCATCAATCCTTTGGCGCTTAGCTTTCTTTATAGTCCAACTCTCAGATCCATACATGACTACTGGAAAAACCATAGCTTTGACTAGATGGACTTTTGTGAGCAAAGTAATGTCTCTGCTTTTTAATATGCTGTCTAGGTTGGTCATAGCTTTTCTTCCAAGGAGCAAGCATCTTTTAATTTTGCAGCTGCAGACACCATCTGCAGTATTTTTGGAGCCCCCCAAAATAAAGTCTGTCACTGTTTCCATTGTTTCCCCATCTATTTGCCATGAAGTGATAGGACTGGATGCCATGATCTTAGTTTTCTGAATGTTGAGTTTTAAGCCACTTTTTCACTCTCCTCTTTCACTTTCATCAAGAGGCTCTTCAGTTCTTCTTCGCTTTCTGCCATAAGGGTGGTGTCATCTGCATATCTGAGGTTATTGATATTTCTCCCGGCATTCTTGATTCCAGTTTGTGCTTCTTCCAGCCCAGCGTTTCTCATGATGTACTCTGCATATAAATTAAATAAGCAGGGTGACAATATACAGCCTTGACGTACTCCTTTCCCAATTTGGAACCAGTCTGTTGTTCTGGTATTCCCAGACCACCTGACCTGCCTCCTGAGAAATCTGTATGCAGGACAAGAAGCAACAGTTAGATCCGGACATGGAACAAGTTGTGATCCACACAGTTAAAGGCATAGTCAATAAAGCACAGTTAAAGGCATAGTTAAAGGCACAGTTAAAAGCACAGTTAAAGGCATAGTCAATAAAGCAGAAATAGATGTTTTTCTGGAACTTTCTTACTTTTTCAATGATCCAGCAGATGTTGGCAATTTGATCCCTAGTTCCTCTGCCTTTTATGAATCCAGCTTGAACATCTGGAAGTTCACAGTTCACGTACTGTTGAAGCCTGGCTTGAGAATTTTTGACGTTACTTTGCTAGCATGTGAGATAAGTGCAATTGTGTGGTCGTTTGAGCATTCTTTGGCATTGTCTTTCTTTGCGATTGGAATGAAAACTGACCTTTTCCAGTCCTGTGGCCACTGCTGAGTTTTCCAGATTTGCTGGCATATTGAGTGCAGCACTTTCACAGCATCATCTTTTAGGATTTGAAATAGCTCAACTGGAATTCCATCATCTCCACTAGCTTTGTTTGTAGTGATGCTTCCTAAGGCCCACTTCACTTCGCATTTCAGGATGTCTGGCTATAGGTGACTGATCACACCATCATGATTATCTGGGTCATGAAGATCTTTTTTGTATAATTCTTCTGTGTATTCTTGCCACCTCTTCTTAATATCTCCTAAAATCATCCAACTATCTAAATCACTCTGTGCTCCAGGGAATCTGGTGCACAGATGATTCCTCAAATCATCCAACTATCTAAAGACCTGCCCCACCAGATTCCGTGGAACACAGAGTGCCTCACTCTGTCCTGAGCTCCCTCAGTGGGTGTTGAAGGTCAACAGCTATAGCAGCATGGGGTTCAATCTCCGTAGAATCTGCAGATGACACATGCCTTTGTTGTTCAGTCGTTGGCAATGCTCTTGGTAAGTGCCAATTTGTAGTTGACGTGGCCACCTTGTGGTCATAAATCTGACCATACTTTGGGGGCCATTTCATGACCATTTTGTCCCGTGTTGCTGGGAAGGCTCGTTCCCAGTTCTGCAAAAGGTTTTTGTTGATAGGCCACTCAGTGTGCTATTACTGGACTAGATCTTAATAGTCAAAGATCTCTGGACAGCTGTCTTCTAGTTATGGTCCAGGAAAGTATTCCCTTTTGTTGCATCTTTCCATATCTATACAATTACGCTAATACAATCATTGATCATATATTGAGCTATGCATTTGATCAACTGCTTCAAGTCTAGTCATCATTTTCATTGGAGGCTCAGTCATACACTTGGTAATACAAGAAATAATAATCTTTTGAAACAAGCAAAATATAAATGGTATAATTAATAACATTAGTGGAATTAAAAGTAAATATTTTAGCCATGAGCCTCCCACACCAAACCAGTTTTTTTTTTAAAGATCAAGACTTGGGAATGGGTCACTTGAAGCAGAAATCTGATTTTTCATGTGGTTCATCAAATGTGTTACATTAAAGGACTTATCAGGTATGAAAATATAGCATTCACTTTGAATTATAGCACAGAAATCTCCCTGAGATGCTGTAAGATGTCAAGGGCCTTGCAGTTGTCAGCACTGCCTTTCTCATCATAGAGATCTCAGAATTCAATAGGCTAACAGCCTGGTTGCTATCATTTAAAGCTTATGAAAGTTGTTACGGCTTTGATATGGCCAGTTACATCCTCTAACCCCATTTAAGACACACACACACAGAAGCTGCTAAATGGTCATACCAGTAGAATACAGATCCTTGACCCACTGGGATCATACCAATGGTAGATTGGTCGAGGTTACCTCCAATTTGTTAACATATATGACCTTAAATTCATGGGAATCACAGGCTACACCTTCGTACCCATCCCTGCAGATGTGAAGGCCATAAATTAGTGCCACAAATCCACTGAGTTCCATACCAGTCACTCTCTCTAAGGGTAATAATAGACATAGTTCATAAAGCACCCAACCTTGTCTCGTAATTACCAGGTTGAGCATTTTTAGTATGATTTAACCCTTCCCAACATAGAGGGGCTTTTAAACTTAAATGACCATAGCCTGGTGTTAACCATGTAGATCCACCCCATAATTATGGGATTTTTCCTTTTAATAGATGAGAGGTTAATTTTTTTTATTGAGACTTAGCTCTTTGCTCCAATTGAGTTTGAATGACCCTAAGAGAAAACTTAAATCTATGGCCAGCATCCGAGCAGGTATTATTAATTGGCCAGGTGAGAGGATCCCATCTAGTAATATCATGAATAGATAGGACTGAACATTCATCTAAAATAAATTTCCTAGGGGGTATTGGAGAAGGCAATGGCACCCCACTCCAGTACTCTTGCCTGGAAAATCCCATGGACGGAGGAGCCTGGTGGGCTGCAGTCTGTGGGGTCGCGAAGAGTCAGACACGACTGAGCAACTTCACTTTCACTTTTCCCTTTCATGCACTGGAGAAGGAAATGGCAACCCACTCCAGTGTTCTTGCCTGGAGAATCCCAGGGACGGCGGAGCCTGGTGGGCTGCCGTCTATGGGGTCGCACAGAGTCGGACACGACTGAAGCGACTTAGCAGCAGCAGGGGGTATCAAATCAGAGCCCTAGAGAACAGAAATCCACCAAAGTAACTCAGAAGTACTAGACACAGGTAATTGGCCACAATGCAACAATTGGATTGAGTTTTAAACTAGCATAGAATCATGTCCATGATAGAAAACATTTGATTGATAGGCATAGGTCCAAGGAGTCAAGGAAATGTTATAAATCATCATACAAGTCAGATCAGCATCTTGGGCAAGCTATCTACTTCTGATGTCGTCTTCTCGTCATAGTGTAGTGTAGTTTCCTCTGTGTGAGCACTGTTTTAAGGTGAGCTTGAGGTCAGCAGGCCTCTCTATAGACCAGTCCAGCTGAGTGGCCTTCGGAAGTGGGATTTAACCCAAGAGTCAATTTCCCTTCAGTTTCACTGGGCATGAGCTAGTTAAGAGTACCTGATAGAAAGGTCCTTCCATCCAGGTTGGAGACAGTTCCTTAAATTATGTCTTCTTCCAGTCTTGATTGCAGGTCACATGTGAGGCATCTGATCTTCATCCAAAGACAGATTACTGAGACAAGCTTCAGAAACAACCCTAGAGTGTCCTTTAATAATTCAATTAAATTTTACATTAATATACTCTAACAGCCAAGAATTATCCAGGAAATGAGTCTTAGCAGATACAGACCTCCATTAACAAACTGGGATTTAACATTCATTGAAACATCTTTTTCTCTCTAAAATCACTGTCATTTTTACCAAATATAACCAAATTAAGACTTGTTTGTAATATAGGTCTGGTCTCAATAAACTTGGATTGATGATTTATATAACCATAATTGATCATAGGCTTTTTTGCTTTGCTGAGACTTTTATAGAGTCTCAGACTGAACTTTTAAAATAAAACCTTTCAGGGCTAGGAAAGTCATGCCAAAGGCTTATCACAGATTTTGCTTAACAGATCTAAGTGAATTCCTCCCTTCTCAAGGTCTCCAAAATTCCTTGAGATTTCTGTACCTGTTATTGAGATAACCTTCCTAACTTATCTGATAAAGTTACTAGAAACTAAGAGCTTCCTATCTCTGGAGGGTTCAGATAGAGAGAAAAGATAAATGTTTAGATTTGTTTATAAAACATAATTTTACCAAATTACTCTCATAATTAGTGTGAGGGGAAGGCTTTTTTTTCTTACACCTGGAAAACACAGATTCAAATCAGTAAGTTTTCAGATAGAAACCATAAAAGTTATAAGCATATTCACCAGTTCATTCAATCCTTTTGTTAACCTTTGTGAAGTCATCAGGTTTTCCATTAGAATCCTTATCCAGTTCAGAAATTGGTATTTATTCAAAAGTCCTTTTCATAAATCTTCTTGAAGAGGAAGTTTCATTTTTGTGAAACTTGGTTAGAGCTATGACAATATTTTGAGATAGTAACTAGCATTATGCCTGATAACATTTTACCCAAACATGTCAGAATTTTAGGAACTCTGTACAGTTTCTAGGATATCTATATTAGTAGCATTTACCATACAATATAACCTGAGACTTATTACTCACTTGACAATACTTCCCATGTAATTCTGTATACAAAATGAACCTAATTAGTGTAATATCGGAGAAGGCAATGGCACCCCACTCCAGGACTCTTGCCTGGAAAATCCCATGGATGGAGGAGTCTGGTAGGCTGCAGTCCATAGGGTCGCTAAGAGTCGGACACAACTGAGCGACTTCGCTTTCACTTTTCACTTTCATGCATTGGAGAAGGAAATGGCAACACACTCCAGTGTTCTTGCTTGGAGATTCCCAGGGACGGGGGAGCCTGGTGGGCTGCCGTCCATGGGGTCGCACAGAGTCGGACACGACTGAAGCGACTTAGCAGCAGCAGTGTAATATCTCTCTTTGGGATGTTTCAGGGGCCCTCTGAAGCATCCCAAAATTAGCTAGAAATCTTCTTCATTAGAATGATTTAGGAAGGTTTGTCAAGAAATATCGAAAAGGTTTAGAACACTCAGTCAGATAGGACTATAGGTCATTGTGAAACAATAGCTATTCAGTTAGCCAAAGTAACAATAAAGGATTTCAGAACAGATCATTTAAGAGATAAAGAAACTTAAATCTATTATCAAAGGCAGTTCAATATCTGAAGAAAATATGTCCTCTTAACAGAGAGAAAAGCTAAATTCAAGTTTTTGTACCAGCTTAATTTAAAAGGTAAACTTAATTAACTTTATTTTAAACTTAGTCCTAACCATGTACAAAACTCTTTCCTCATGGTTCACTTTTCACAAACCGTATCACTTTCTGTACCCATTACTGTGTTCTTCCATCCTAAAAAGTCACCTGTAAGTCAGGCTTACTTCCTTCTCCTTTCACAAAATGCAATTCCATTCCTCATACCTTCTTTACTGAAAACACACTTCCTACTTTCCTTAAGCAACCAAGAACTGACTTTTATATTAGCACTTGATAGATCGGTGAGCATAAATACCAGTGATAATTTCTAGAACCTTGCTTTCTTAGGGAGAACATTTTAGGATGGCATCAAACATCATTTATTTTTAATCCCAAATCTCTTGAATTTCTCTGTAAGAGGAAATTAGTGTTTAGTAGTAAATGTTTCAAAATCTTATTTTGTTTGGAAATGACTTAGCTATTCAATAGACTTCCAACTCTTAGTTTAGCACAACACTTAGAAGTTCAAGTTACCCCAATCTGAAGAGACTATTTTAGACACATATTCCTAAAAAGCATAATTATTTTTAATAGAGTCTATCTAAAGGCTCATATCTCATTTATATTTTTAGAAATTTCTTCACTCGAGGTAATTTCCTTGCTGACAAACTTGTAAAAGATATAATAATATTTAACTTATATTAAAACTAGGTATGATGAAAATATTCTGCTTAATTACTCTTAGACATGTCTACATTAGTTAGATCAACAAACAAACATTAATATCAGGTATTTAATACTGAATATTTCCCAGTTCACGTGAACCTGAAATTCATTTAGGTTAATTTCTCTTGTATTTAGAATTATTTGATTTGTAAGTGTGTACTTTCTTTTTTTAAGGCCAATTAGATTAGAGCTCATTTACAAGCTGATCTCAGCAATCAGCAATATTATCCAAAAAAACAAAACACACACTGAGACATACATATATCCAAATAGACCAAGAGATCCTATAACTTTATTTTCCAAACTTAGTCATGAATATAAAATCATTGGAATAAGATTTTAAAAGGTTTTGTCCCCCTCCCCCCTTTTTTTTCCTTTTGGTTTCAGGAATTAGAGATGGTCTAGATATGTGATCCAGAGAGCTCTAGTCTAAAGGTATAGGAGGAGTTATTTCCTCAGGGCAAGCATTCTTAAAGGGATAATTTTTTTCTTCAAGCTTCCTCTGGAATCTAAGGATTATTGTGACCACATTGTCAAAAAAATTGTATTTTTCTGTGACCAGAGTTTTATAGCCAAAATTTAAACCAGTTCCCGCTCAAGCTGGCCCTGATAACAAGGGCAGATTGGTCCCAGCAGGGATTGTCCCTCTGGGGAAGTAGATGTCTTGCTTTGATTAGCCCCAGGCTGTTGATTACAGGAGGAATTCCTGGACATAAGGGGATGTCAGCCCATTTTCCTATCATATGTCAATAAAGATCTAAATTTTTAGGCCATTTTTCTTGTCATTGAATCATAGCTATATTGACCAGTCCAAAAAAACAATTTGTTTTCCCCAAGGGGTTCTCAGGTGGAGTGTGGAACCTTAGAGTGAGCAATTCCCATATTAAATCGAGCAGTTTGTACAAGATGTCTGTGCGCTCAAACCAAACCAACAAAACCAAACCAGAACTTCACCAGCCAGGGGTCACACTCCAAATGAAACAAACGGCAAAGAGATGCCCAGAAATCAAAAGCCAAGTAACAAGAGTGCCCCCAAAAGGTGGTAAAATGATGCCCAGAAAGCCAAATGGCATAAACGCCAAACACGACTTCCCAGTTCCACTAGACCTGTGACCTGGCAAAGTCAGTGCTAGCAGCCTTTTTTAGTTCTGATATAGTTTCGAGCAATTTCTTCCTGGTTTCCAGCAAAGAAGTTACTCTATCATTTCCTGTTTTAGAAGCTTCTAGATGCCAGTCAAAGTAAGCATGGATGGTCTTTCCTAATTGTGCGGGCAGTAATATCAATTTTGGAATATCAAAAGTACTCTAATTTGGCCATTTTAGGTTGAGATCCCTTTTAGTATAATTTCTCCAATTAACCAGGTACTTGCAAGTATGAGCCCCGTATGTATTGTACATGAATCCAGCTGGAGTGTTAGTCAGAGGCTGGCTTTCTGACACCCCTTTGTTTCTGTTTTTGAGAGATTCTGTTTCCCATTTTAAGCTGAATTTGCCAGGAATAAAAATCACCAGTGAACGTGTGTAGTGGGCCCATGTGCTGCTTGTGAGCTTAACTCCTCCAGGAGTCACTCCAGAGTCATTTCAGCTCACCTTATGTGCCTCGGATTCTGCTTCCAGCAATCTACCACCATGGCTGCTCAGGTGGCTGAATGGTCAGTTCTTATGTGCGACCCTTGGACAAGCCAGTATTTTAATTAATGACTGGGTTTCCCTATGGGACCACTGCACGGTATGAGGGCTAGGCCTCCACCACTCCCGTAAATTTCTCAGTCACCTGAGAAAACTGAAATCAGCTGGGAGGAGTCTTGTCCCTTTCCTTCAGAGCAAAGCTCTCATATATTTTCCTCACTTTTATCCTGACGAATTCTATAATGGCAGTCAAATTGAGGAAATGTGTCAGATCAGCCTCTTACTTAACCACTCAGCCAAGACCATTCAGTCCCCTACAACAGAGCGACCTTGGCATCTTTCAGCTGAGCCCCAGGTATTCCTTGATTTTTTTCCCAATCGAACCCCCCTACCCTGTTCCTTTCCACTGGGTGGGTAATTCCCCTGGCATCTTTCAGCCAGCCCCCCATGCAGTATCTTTTGACTGGGTGGGAATTTCGTGGTGTCTTTCAACCGAGCCCCACTCAGTGTCTAGACCATAAGTGGGTGTGCCCCGGATGTTTCACCCATGCCCCCTCCACCAGCATCATTCCTCCTGGGAGGGGGAAGGTAACCTGCTCCACTGCCAAATAAAACTCAGAAACTCAACCGATACAGGAGATTCAAGAACCAGGAGAGACTTACCCAAATTTGTCTGCACTCCCGGAGGAGGTGGATGGGCGCAAGGGGCCACTGCTGCTACCAAAGCTCCAGTTCCTCGTAGAATCCAGTCGAAGGAAGGAAGTCCACTCTGGGTCCCTTCATGGTCGCCATAACTGTCAACTTAAAAAAAGATGTACAACTTGAGAGTTGCAAGTTAAGTTTTATTTGGGGCAAAATGAGGACTGCAGCCCAGAAGGCAACATCTCAGATAGCTCTGAGAGACTGCTCCAAAGTGGCAGTGGGGGAAAGTCTACACATAAGGTTTTGGTGAAAGGGGAGTTCAATACCACGAAGCACTCATTTTACAAAAGGTTTTTTGTTAGTCATGAGGATCTAATATCACCATGAAGGGATTTACTGCTTCTCTACATATGAGGAGATGCAAGGATTGAGATGATAAAATCTGTTCCTAAAAACATCCAACTATCTAAAGACCTGTCCCACCAGATTCCCTGGAGCACAGAGTGCCTCACTCCACCCTGAACACCCTCAGGGGTTGTTGAAGGTCAATAGCTATAGCAGCATGGGGTTCAATCTCTATCGAGGCAGATGGCAAACGCCTTTGTTGTTCAGTCAATGCTCTTGGTAAATGCCAATTTGTAGTTGACAGGAGGAAAGCAAGGACAGAGAGAAGTCAACTTCAAAGGTGAAAAAAATTGCAGGGCCAGACCATGAAAGAACCCCCAAATTTTAAAATTTTAGTGGCTAGAGTTTTCTCTTGAAGGAAAGGGAAACCATTGAAGTATTTTAAGCAAGAGAGTTACATGATCTGCCTTGGATTTTAGAAAAAGCCCTCTGAGTAGAGATCACATAGATGACAGGTACAATTTAACTTACACGTTCCTCATCATTAACAGCAACACTTGAAGGTCAAATGAAGAATTCTTCTGGAGTCTTAAAAAAACTATGCAAAATTTTTCAGGTCAGGTAATCCTGAGTTCTCAGAAACAACTAACTAGAACGATTTGTTCTTTCTCTACAAGTGGATTGAGTTGAGCTTTAATATTCCCTCTACAAATGAGGCTTGGTTTCAAGGCAAGTTTTATTATTCAATTGGAGAAAAAATTAAATTTTTTATCTTCATTACTCAACTGCCTCCTGGTAAACTTGCTTTCTCCCTCACCTCCACATACTTGGCTGCTGGGATCAAGAAGCAAGGAAGGAAGCAGTGAACAGTGTTATCAGTCTTGCATAAGATCAACCCCTCCCTAAAGATGTTCTGAAGACAAAGCCAAATAAGGTGGAGTTGGGCAGGGTGGAAGCTTCAGGTTCAGGCTTGCAGGCTGGCTTGGGGGATTAGAAGCCCTGAACAAGTTAGAGGGGTTATTCTGCTCCCTTTGTTTCCCACTAGGTGATATGTGAGTTGGTTATGTTTTTATTTCAATGATTCGCCCCTGAACATTGCTTTTGAAACAACAGTTTACAGGATTAGCTAATCACCATGCTGCCATCCTTGTTTAAACCCACTGTACTGTGATTTAATGTCAGATTGCTCTATGCCAACTTCAGGTGCTGTTCCCCACTTGCATGGGGAGGGTGACTTAGTGGGTTTGGGGAGGAGTTGTTTGGCTTCTTCTGAGAGATCCCCCAAGAAGGGGAATTGTGAGAGAGTGAGTCTTGTCAACATCAACTCCTTTTTATTTTTTAATCTTTCTAGTTGATTTTATGGGACACAGTGCAGGTCTGGCATTCAGCCTTGAGCTGCTCCCAATTTGTTCTGTAATCTAAGATTGTTTCTTCCATTCTCTGTTGTTGTTGTTCAGTCACTCAGTCATGTCCGACTCTTTGTGACCCCATGGACTGCAGCACACCAGGCTCCTCTTGTCCTTCACTATCTCCCAGAACTTGCTCAAACTCTTGTCCATTGAGTCAGTGATGCCATCCAACCATCTCATCCTCTGTCGTCCCCTTCTCCTCCCGCCTTCAATATTTCCCAGCATCAGGGGCTTTTCTAATGAATCAGTTCTTCCCATTGGGTGGCCAAAGTATTGGAGTTTCAGCTTCAGCATCAGTCCTTCCAATGAACATTCAGGACTGGTATCCTTTAGGACGGACTGGTTGGATCTCCTTGCAGTCCAAGGGACTCTCAAGAGTCTTCTCCAACACCACAGTTCTAAAGCATCAATTCTTCGGCGCTCAGCTTTCTTCACAGTCCAACTCTCACATCCATACATGACTACTGGAAAACCATAGCTTTGACTATACAGATCTTTATTGGCAAAGTAATGTCTCTGCTTTTTAATATGCTATCTAGGTTTGTCATAGCTTTTCTTCCAAGGAGCAAAGCATCTTTTAATTTCATGGCTGCAGTCACCATCGGCAGTGATTCTGCTGTTATGAGAGCGTGACTAAATGCTGGATGTTTCCTTCTGGCTCTAGGAGGGTCCAGGTCATCAGAGCAGTCAATATCAAATCCTTGCATTTAAAACATAGCATGAAATTATAATCTAGTGAACACTTCTCCTCAGACACTCTCTGGGTCTATATCTGTACCTGTCAACCAGTCTTTGTCACTGAAAATTGATTTCTAAGTGAAACTGCAAATCTTGTCAAACAGGGTTACATAAAGTTGATGAAAGTAATGCTGGAGATGGCAAAGCCTTTGACAAACAAGATTTAGTATCTAAAAGCCAAAGGACAAAATCAACAAGGATGTTGACAAAGTAAGTGCTTTAGAAGAGAATTAATCAGCAAAATATTTAATAGAGGTCTTTAGGGGAAAATAGTGAAGCCCATTCACTTTTTTTTTAAAAATGATCAGTCTGTAAAAGTCAAACACAATGATGAAGGATATCAGAAAGTGATGCCAATAAAACAGAAAATTCTTGATTTTTGGGGGTTATAAATGAAGATAAAATATACTTACTTTATAATTTAATTATGTTTTTCAAAATAAAATGCAATCAACAGATGGGTGAGATTCAGCTGGCCAGTCAGGGCAACGGGCTCTCTGTCCTAGAACCATGGCCCAGTTTGTCCGTAACCTCGCAGAGAAGGCCCCTGGCGCTGGTCAACGCTGCTGTGACTTACTTGAAGCCTCGATTGGCTACGTTTTGGTACTATGCCAAGGTTGAGCTGGTTCCTCCAACCCCTGCTGAGATCCCTACAGCAATTCAGAGCTTGAAAAACATTATCAACAGTGCTAAAACCAGTAGCTTCAAACAGCTCACAGTTAAGGAAGCTCTACTAAATGGTTTGGTATCCACTGAGGTGTGGATGTGGTTTTATGTTGGCGAGATCATAGGCAACTGTGGCATCATTGGCTATGATGTTTGAAGACTAATTTTTAACATGTGATTTTATTTGCTTTATTATTCAAGTGTTCTTGGACCATGTGTGAGCAGACTGCTATTTGAAAAAATAAGACAATGTGTCAGAAAAAAAATGCAATCAAACTTTGACATTTTGGTTCCTTTTAGTGTCCACCTTAGGTGATCATTTTTGGAGCCAGCATCTCCTGTGTTTGTTCATTTTCCTTGTTTCCAAAAGGATTTAAGGTGTCTAGCATTCTTTGTTGAATATTAGTATATTCTAAATTCTTACTAAATAAATATACTAAATATTAGTATATTCTAAATTCTAATTCACCAAAAGAATCCACTTCCTAATGCCTCTCTTACGGTCTTCATTTTTAAAATATATTTTGCCTACTAAATGGCATTTTTAAGTAGTATTTTTTTCTCTGTTAAATAAAATTTTGTGTACTTACTTCGGATTAGCACCACAGAGAGTGGCTATAATTATAGCTAAAAGTCGAGGTGTCCTTCTGACCTGTTGGACACCACGTGGTTGGGAAAGAAAGAGAGCTTCCAGGGCTTGTTCAGGACATAGGATCCAAGCTGTGGAGAAGAGGGGCAAGTAGACAAGAAACTCAGATGATAATATGGTCGCTCAGCTGTGACTGGGCGATTGAGTAGTAGGTCTGAGTAACTCTTTCCAAGTCTGGGGAGTATGAGAGAGTGAGTGGAAGTGAAGTGAAACTCTCATGTCCGACTCTTTGGAACCGCATGGACTATACAGTCCATGTAATTCTCCAGGCCAGAATACCGGAGCGGGTAGCCTTTTCCTTCTTAATTTATGCCAGGCCTGCATCAGTTCAGGTCTGAGTGCCATTGAGGTGAACAGGAGGGACAGTGAGACAAATATCAGGTTTGAGTAGATGTGAATTTAAGTTGAGGACTAACAGGAAATGATTATTTGTTGTTGTTGTTGTCCAAGGTTTATTGAAAATACCACAGCACAGCAGAAAAGACTCAAACGGCTAACAGGAAATGATTATTTGTTGTTGTTGTTGTCCAAGGTTTATTGAAAATACCACAGCACAGCAGAAAAGACTCAAACGGCTCCACGCAGTGTTTTGAAATTCATCCGGACTGCAGGCTGAGTGACCTGAAGGTTGGACAGACAGCCCGAGTCCAAGAGCTTCAGCATTTCCTTCGTGTCAGGATCTACTTCAATGATTTCCTGATCCAGGGCTGAGATGTCAGGCACGTGATTGTCTCTGTCTCTCCTTCTCCTGCAGCTTGACTCTCCCCGGGCCTCTTTGAGTCCGCTTCATCAGATGTGTGACGTAGCCGGCCATCTTGTTGCAGAGCTGGGAATAATGGCGGTCTCCGCGCACACCCGCTTGTTGGTGTGGAAGTCGCCGCCCAGGCGCGTGTGGTACTTCTCAGAGACCCGGGCCGCCTTTTGGTGCAAATGCGGCCCCTGTTGGCGGGTCCTTGGAAAAAGAGCAGGAAATGATTATTTTTTGTCTTCCCTAGTATACTGAGGGGAAGCTGAATTTATGCCTGGCAAAGTTTTCCTTTAATTTTTTTTTTTTCCTGTCTACATCTGCTTTCTCTGTTCCTGTATCAGAGACTTGAGGAGCTATCCTGCATGGCAGTGATGAAATCAGCTTTGTTAGAAGTAAAAGTGTGAAGTCCTTTCCAACCCTACTGTTTTAGATTTAAGGGAGATGGAAAGTGAAAGTGAAGTCGCTCAGTCATGTCCGATTCTTTGCGACCCCATGGACTGTAGCCTACCAGGCTCCTCCGCATGGGATTCTTCAGGCAAGAATACTGGAGTGGGGTGCCATTGCCTTCTCCAGAGGATCTTCCCAACCCAGGGATCGAATCCGGGTCTCCTGCATTGGAGGCACACGCTTTAACCTCTGAGCCACCAGGGAAGTCAAGGGAGATAGATAAAGGAGAAAAGAGTGAGTATAACCTTAAAATGTTTAAAAATAATTATAATTAGTAATACTGACACATTAGTAATATTGACACTTAGAGAATAAAAAAAAGAAGAAAAAATCATAACTTCACCTGTCTAAACCATGATGAGTATTCTGGTGTTTTTTCTTAATTTTTTATTTGTATGATTTTTGCTTTCTTATGTATTTTTGTATCATTTTCTTTCACTTCCTATTACATAAAAAATGTTTCCATATTGTGATATGGTCTTGATAAGGAGCAAAGGGCACACCATAATCTAGTGACTGAATGAATCATAGTTTTCTTTATTACTGGACAGTCACACAGGTTTAAAGCTTTTGTCTTTGTCTTTTTAAGGTATTGTTTTTATGGACTTTTGGAGCATACTGTTTCTTGTGGACTTAAAATCTGAGTGGGAGAAAGAACTTCCTGGTGGTCTAGTTGTTAGGACTCCACGCTTTCACTGTGGAGGGCTCAGATTCATTCCCTGGTTGGGAAATTAAGGTCTCACAAGCAGCAAGATGCAGCCAAGAGAGAAAAAAAATGGATGGGAGAAAAAAATAATGTCATTAATTTATTCACTCAACTTATACTAACTGAATAAGACACCAAATTAGGTACTGGGAATAAAGGACTTCAAGGAAAGGCCCAATGATTCTTCAGATATAGTACAAGGAATTGCCAGATCCATTTTTCTTTTTTAACATTTAATTTTATTTATTCATTTATTTATTATTTTTGGCTTTGCTGCATCTTCCTTGCTACGGGGACTTTTCTCTAGTTGTGGCAAGTGGGTGCTACCCTCTAGTTGTGGTGGGTGGGCTTCTCGTTGCAGTGGCTTCTCTTGTTACAGAGCACGGCTCTAGGGTTCATGGGCTTCGGTAGTTGCTGCCTGGGGGCTCGGTAGTTGTGGTCCTGGGCTCTAGAGCACAGGCTCAGTAGTTGTGGCACATGGGCTTAGTTGCCCCACGGCATGTGGGATCTTCCCGGATCAGGGATCAAACCTGGATCTTCTTCATTAGCAAGTGGACTCTTTACCACCGAGCCACTGGGGAAACCTACCAGATCAGTTTTAAATTTATGCTGATTAACCGACGGCAACATCAAATCCGTACTTCTGAAAGCCAGCAGTCAGGTATAGGCTCCCCCTAGTAACCACACTTTCATAGCTGAAGGTCAGCCAATCCCCATATACTCCACTTCTGAAAGTCTGCCGATCCTTGAAGTTCCCGTTTCCCAAAACTTTATATAAGAGTAACTCTAAAAAATTTTGAAATGGTAACTATGTGAGATGATGGTTATGTTAATTACTTGATTGTGGATGATTTCACATTCACATGTATATGTATGTCAAAAAATCAGAGGTACACCTTAAATATATACCGTTTTTAATTTGTCAATCAAACCTCAATAAAGCAAAAAAAAAAAATTAATTCTATCTTTCTACTTTGTTTAGAGAGACACTGCACAGCTCTCTCTTGCTTAGCAAGCCAAAAATATTCAGCTTTTTGTTTTGATGGCTTCTTCATTTCAACAGCAATATCAAGGATAAATAAAAAATATTCCATCCCCTTAAAGACACCGTGACTTAGAGATAACTCACTTTCACACAAAAAACTATTTTAACTAGGTATGCCACAAGAGAAATACTAACAAAGAACCACATGAATTCAGAGAAGAGTCCTTCCTACTAGGAAGTTCAGAGAAAGTGTCACAGAATGGACCTAGAAAGAGGTATAACTAGAGTTGCTTATACCCGGAATAAAAATATCACAGTAACAATCACAAACCAAGATTTTTTGTTTTCATATTGTATTAGTCTACTCAGGCTGCCATAACAAAATGCCATGACATAGGCTGTGTAAACAACAGAATTATCTTCTCACAGTTACGGAGGCCAGAAATTTGAGCTCAAGATCCAACCTGTTTGGTTTCTGATGAGAGCACTGTTTCCAGCTCACAGATAGCTGTCTTTTTGCCATGTCCTCACCTGGTGGAAAGAGCAAACTCTCTGGTGCCTCTTGCTGCTGCTGCTGCTAAGTCGCTTCAGTCGTGTCCGACTCTGTGCGACCCCATAGATGGCAGCCCACCAGGCACCCCCATCCCTGGGATTCTCCAGGCAAGAATGCTGGAGTGGGTTGCCATTTCCTTCTCCAATGCATGCATGCATGCTAAGTCGCTTCAGTCATGTCCGACTCTGTGCAACCCCATTGACAGCAGCCCACCAGGCTCGTCTGTCCACGGAATTCTCCAAGCAAGAATACTGGAGTGGGTTGCCATTTCCTTCTCCACTGGTGCCTCTTATCAGTTTACTAATTTTATCGGATAAGGCCCCTATCCTTAGAACCTCATTTAACCTGAATTATTCCTTGCAGTTCCTATCTCCAAATTCAGTCACATTGGGAAGATTAGTGCCTGAACAGATGAATTTGGGAGAGGACACATTTCAGTTCACAGCATATATGAGTTTCAGAATGTCACTCAAATTTCAAGACATAAAAATAATAGACTTGACAAAACTTAGCAAGTGATTTGAAATTGACTGAGGAGAGAGTAAGAGAGAGAAGTTAGAGGTTAGGGTGTTTTACGATTCCTAGATTTGGTGACTGGAAGTAATTTACTGAATGCAGAAGAAGAAATAAGTTTGAAAAAAGATAAAGAGTTGAACATGCAGTGCTCTATCTGTGGAAATTCAGATAGGCTCTGGTCTTGGAACAGCATATGCTGCAGTCGCCAGCCTCCCAGATGGCCCCAAACAGTTCTTACCTCCACTATTCATGCCCTATGCAGTTCCTTCCCATGCTGATCCATATAACCAGCAGGGTTTAGCAGAAATGGTGGTGTGAGTCTTCCAAGGCCAAGTACTAAAAAGATACTGTGACTTTGTTTCTTCTTGGATCACTCAACTTGGGAAAGAGAGTTGCCCTGCTTTGAGGACACACAGGCAGTTGTCTGGAGAGCTCCACGTGGTGAGGAACTGCGCCCACCTGCCAACAACCAGCATCCACCTGGCAGCATGGCAACGAGCTGCCTTAGAAGGCAATCCTCCAGCCCCGGTCAAGCCTTCGGATGACGGTAGCCCCTGATTCCATCCTGACTGCCACTTCATGAGAGGCCCTGAGGCAGGCTCACACAGCCAAGCCACTGTCAGATTCCTGATCCACAGAAACTGTTTGAGATAACAAGCATTTATTATTTTAGGCCACTTTTGGGGGATATTTGTTAACAAAAGCTAATATATCTGCTTTAGAGATTGGGAGTCATTCAGCAGCAGTCTAAAGAGTTAACAGTACAGCACTGAGATTTAAGAGCATGGATTCTAGAACCAAACTGTCTAGGCTTAAACTATGTTTCTACCATTCAACTTCTGGGCCTCTGTTTTCTCATTTGCAAAGTAAGAAAATAAAAAATTATGCCTATCACCAGGGCTCCAGGGGTTAAGTTTCCATGCTTTCAATACAGGGGTTGTGGGTTCAGTCCCTGGGTCGGGGAACTAAGATCCCTCACGCCGCAAGGTGCAACCAAAATTTTTTTTATAAACGTGTGTGTGTGTTAGTCGCTCAGTTGTGTCCAACTCTTTGCGACCCCACGGACTGTAGCCCGTCAGGCTTCTCTGTCCATGGAATTCTCCAGGCAAGAATACTGGAGTGGATTGCCGTTCCCTTCTCCAGAGGAACTTCCCAACCCAGGGATCAAACCCTGGTCTCCTGCATCGCAAAATTGTCCAATTCCTTGTATGGGACAGACAGACATTTCCAAATTTGGAATTTCAAGTAAAATATCAAAAAAGATTTTTTAAAAATTATACCTATCTCATTTTTTAAGGGTTAATTGAGTTAATGCATATAATTACAAGAATGCCTAGGACATAACATCCTTCTTAGCCATTATCATTAGATGATGCTACTAAGTATTACAGTCTAAGTAGTACTATAGTAACAGGCAAGCAAGAGAACTGAAAGTTCTCTAGAAGTATATGGAGTAGTCAAAAGAGAAGCTGGCTGTATACATCAAAGCTGCAGAGCTTCGGTTGCTCCAAATCCTAATTTCAAGGTCTAATGGACTTTCAGCATTTGTCCAAGTATTTCCCCACCACTGTTTTCCCAGTGACCCAAACCAGAACTCTGAACTTATCCTAAACCCTTTCCTGTACCTTGTCCTTCACATCCAATCCTTCTTTCCAATTATACTTGTTAAGGCTCCAATTAATGCCAGTCACTGTTTCTAGTGGCCAGAACAGAAGGCAGAACAGTGAATAAGACAAAGTCTCTGTCCTAACATGACTCACATTTCTATCTTATTCTACAGAGGGACACAGCCAATCTACAAACAAGAACAGAGTATACTGTCGGATAACAATAAGTGCTATTCGGAAAAGTAAAGAAGGATAAGGAGGTGGAGGGAGCAGCGACTCTAGAAAACCTAACCTTGTCTGTTAACTTTACCCCGTAAGTCTCTCCACCTCATCCTTGCCTTCCCACTGCCAGAATCAATACAGTTCACCATCCTTGGTCTGGATTGTTCCTGTCTCACCACCTTTACTTGTTATGAATCACTAGCTCATGTCTGATCACATTATTTCCCAGCTCAGAGTACTTCAGTGGTTCCCTATCCAAACTGAGAGTAAAACCTAGGCAGCTACAAACTCTCAGCTGATAACCATTTTCCCTGTTTCACTGAACAAATTGAAGTGATTAGAAAGAAAAGAAAGTCAAAGTGCTCAGTCACGTCCAACTATTTGCGAAGTGATCAGAAGAGAATTTTAATTCTCTTGTTGCAGCTACACACATGCCTGAGTTTGGGTCCATATGCTCTACCTGCCCCTGCATTTTAATGGCCAAACTTCCCTCAAAGGGCAATGCCAATCGAAGGCCACAATTTCCACTTATGCACTAGATCACATCCTCTCAGCCACTCAGGGACATTGCTCGATCAACTTTCTGTTTCTCTTCTACATCATCAACTTGCCCCACTTTAGCAGACCATTCTCATCATAAACATATTATTTCTGGCACTATGAAAAACTGTTGACTCACTTCTCCCCTTGTTAGAGCCCCATTTCTCTTTAATGAATAACTACTTCAAGAGTTGTTCATGTTCATTGTCACTAAAATCTGCTCTTTCCATTCTTTCTTGAATCTATTCCAATTATGCTTTTGACCTCAAAACTGCTTTTGTGAAGGTTACCAAGAACCCCTGCATTGCTAAATCTAGAGAACGGTTCCCAGGGCTCATCTTCATTGATTCATAAGCGTAGTTTAACACAATTAATCAGACTCAGCTCTTTGAAAGACTTTCTCTACTTGTTTGTTTCCAGACGTTGCAAGTTTTCTGATTTTTCTCCTACTTCACTGGCTTCTCTTTCTCGAGAAAATTGAGAGTCGGACATATGATCGATCTCTTGTTGATAACTTTCAGTCTCATGGCTTTAAAACCCACCTGCCGGGATACGCTTACATCTGCTAACTTCCTATCCCCAGCCCAGAACTCCCTCTTGAACTACAGACTTGTCCACCTCTCTGCTCTCCCAAGTTTCCCTTGCAGTGTAGCAGGTAAAGAATCCGCCTGAAATGCCAGAGACCTGGGTTCAATCCCTGGGTGGGGAAGATTCCCTGGAGAAGGGAAAGGCTACCCACTCCAGTATTCTGGCCTGTAGAACGCCATGGACTGCCTAGTCCATGGGGTCGCAAAGAGTCAGACACAACTGAGCTGTTCACTTTCACTTTCTGCTCTCCCAAACTCCATTCTCTCTCTTTTGCATGCTTGCATGCTAAGTTGCTTCAGTCCTGTCCAGCTCATTGTGAGCCTATGAACTATAGCCCTCCAGGCTCCTCTGACCGTGGGATTCTCCAGGCAAGAATACTGAGGTGGGTTGCCATGCCCTCCTCCAGGGGATCTTCCCAACCGAAGGATCAAACCGTGGTCTCTTATGTCTCCTGCACCGGCAGGTGGTTCTTTACCACTAGCGCCACCTGGGAAGCCCATCTCTTCCTTTATAGCTCAGGAAAATGACAGTGCCGTCATTCCAGATGCTCAAACCCAAAACCCTGGAGTCAGGTTCTTTCTTTCAGACCAGACCCTTAGGGTCTGAGAGTCTTTGCTCAAATCTCATCTTTTCTTTGAGTTCTTTCCAGGTTACCATAGTTTAAATTCAGCTTCCTTCCCTGATTTATTGTCCAAATAAATCACTCATTACAATCTGACATAGAGCGTTCACTAATTTGCCTTTTTCCTCTGAAGGAAATAGTTTTTGACTTAGAATCTTGGCTGGGAGTGAAGGGAGGGCAGTTTTAGAGTTCTCTACTAGGCTTTCCCACTAAGATCGCTCTTACCTCCCAGGCCAACCACCCTTAGTGAGTTTCTGCCAAGTGTGTCTATTCCATCTGGAAACCAGGGAAGTGGACATGGGGCTGGGTCTTCAGAGCCAGTGGGCCCACTGTGAGTTGAACTCAACTCACTTTATCCCCATGTGCCTCCCTCTGCAAGGGGATCCATTCTATTGCTTCAGGTCTCTGCGTATCCATTTCAAATTGGACCCAGTGTCTAGTGGTTCTTGAAATACTCCCTTTTCCTGGTGTGCAGCCACTCGAGCACCCACTGGTTTCTTGGGCTGGAGGACTCTCTTCATGTTCCATGGTATTTCAGGGTCCTTCCTCCTGGGGATCTGACCTCTTTTCTCCCCCCTTTTAGTCAGTAGGTTCCAAGTTGGAAAACTGGTTCAGGTTCAGAAACTTGGCAAAGGATTGTGACTTTTTATTGAGCTATCTTCAACCTCCTGTTTATCAACCTTGACTTTTTTTCTTTTTAAATAGGTTTATTGAGATATAACCCACATACCACATAATTCACTTATTTAAAATGTACAACTCAATGGTTTTTAGTGTATTCACAGATATGTTCAACCGTCTCCAAAGGAAATCTTAGAGCATTTTTACCATCTCAGAAAGAAACCTTGGGCCCTTGAGGGATCAGCACTTTATCTGTTTAACCCCCCACCCCCACCCCAGCCCTGAGCAGTCACTTTCTATATTCATGTAATTGCCTATTCTGAACAGTTCATGAATCATATAATACGTGGCCTTCTATGACTGGCTTTTCTCATTTAACCACATGTTTTCAAGCTTCGCTCTATGTTGTAGCATATATTCATACTCCATTCCTTTCATGGTCAAACAATATTCCACTGTATGGATTTACCAAGTTTTGTTTACCCATTCACCAGTTGATGCATATTTGAATAGTACTGCTATAAACATTTGTGTGTAAGTGTTTATGTGGACAGGTATTTTTATTTCCATCCTTGATTTCTTTTGGTTATACAGACTGAGCAGAACCTAGCTTGGCCACCCATCTATTTTTCCCCTAGGGGAAATTAACTGTCTATTAACTATCTCCACAATTCTCTGTGGATCAGGCTTCCCTGGCTGCCCTCCAATCTTACCACTCATGACAATAACTGCATCCACCTGCCTGTTAATAGCTAAGCACTTTCACTTGGTCTCTTGTTTTTCAGGGTCCTAGCATTCCCAGGGCTATTACTAATCCCTGTTATTAAATGACATCTCCCACCATCAGCTGGTGATGCTGGACTCTCTCCCACCAGTTCATTCCTCAGTGCTTTGGTTAATGATGTGTCCTTTGGCTCTTTCATGGAACATAGGGCTTTAATGGGTTTTCCAGCCTTACACAGTACATCCTCCCCAACATACCCATTTCACCAAGCATTTCCATCCCTTCTTCCACTTCTTAGCATACTTACCTCACTCGGTGTGGGCTTCTCCTTTTCCATGCATCTAGGAGCCAGACTATTAGCATATCTGCAACACCTCCTGGGGTCTTTCCCAGGGTGTTAACCCTATATTTTGATTCAAGCTGATAAAACTCCAAACGCTTTTTTCTTTTTTCCATTCTTATGTATCAGTCTCCTTAATTCAGTCTCAAGCCCAGTCTCCTGGCTCCTGAAAGTCCATGCTGACCAGGACCTGCAGCTTCTTTGTAATCATTCCTTTCCTTCCTCATCAGCATGGACCCATCTTAACCTGTGACTTAACCTAGTTATTCTGCAGAAGAGCATGGCTACCCACTCCAGTATTCTTGCTTGGAGAATTCCATGGGCAGAGGAGCCTGGCGGGCTCCATGGGGTCACAAAGAGTTGGACATGACTTAGTGACTGAACAACAACAATAAATCTCATTATTACCCTTGAAGTCAGAGGTTAGGTGGGTACAGCTCTTTGGGAGGGGGTAAGGGAAAGAGAGAAGAGCACAACTTGTCTTTGGGGGGTGATCTCTTCATTATCCTCCAGAAGGAGGGAGTGTCGATCTGAATTGATGGGTAGGTATTTTCTGCAGGCTCGGATTTGAGGAATCTGGGGATTTGGGAGCAATCAACTCAGATGAATCTCACTGCACATGAGGGATCTATCCTTTCCCAACCAGAGCCCAGATCTTGGCATAGCGGACCTGCCTCTTTTGGCGCTTAGTTCTTTTCATGATTAAGTCCTGGGTCTGGTCTGGACTTTCTCAGCTTTTCACTGCAGGCAATGAGTGCCTTGTTTTTCTGTTAACCAAGGAGGCCGTATGGCTTTCACAGTAAGCTTTCAGCCACTCTTGGCCTTTTGTTTTCTTTTTCCAAAGAATCACTCCTGCCTAACAAGAGCTGCCCATGAGTTACTGTTTCCCTCCAAACACCTGATACCTCACACCCAGTGCTAGCAAATGTCCGTCTACAAAAATACATTCCACTTTATTACTGGTGCTAGTTTTAGTAATAGCACGATTACCTGCGCTGGGGCTAACCAGTGATGGGAATCCTCATTTCCAAGTGGGTGTCGGCGATCCAGCTCCAAAACCCCATCCCAGGTGTGTGGGTACTTCTGGTACTGGCTGCCGTGGGTTGGGATCCCTAGGATGCGGACTCTGAGATGGAGATCGATATGCAATAGGTTGACTGGTGAACTTGCCATCAGTTCCTGTAGGAGAGAAGGGAAGGGAAGGACAGGAAGAAAGTTGGGGCAGAATGAGAAGTTGAAGAGCAGTGCAGTTTCAGTGAAGCCCTCAGTCAAACCTACGGGCAGCCCGTTGGAATGACTCTTCTGAATTGTTCCGAGTTGCGCTGAGAGTGCTGGGCCCCACTTTGATCAGCCATGCAGCGTGGGCTTCCCTGGGAGTGTGGTGCACCCCTCTTTAGTCAGGCCATCCCTCTAAGGGCCTGAACGCTGAGGGCTTTTCACCAACAGCACTTCCAGAGCCAGGGAATAATCCTTCATTCACGAATAGAGAACAAGGTGGCACACTATAGCATCCACATGTGGGTCCCTGGGGCTTCCCTGGTGGCTCAGACGGAAAAGAACCTGCCTGCAATGCGGGAGACCTGGGTTGGATCCCTGGGTTGGATCCCTGGGTTAGGAAGATCCCCTGGAGGAGGGCATGGCAACACTCTCCAGGAATGCCTGGAGAATTCCATGCACAGAGGAGTCTGGTGGGCTACAGTCCATGGGGTTGCAAAGAGTCGGACACAACTGGGCGACTAACACTTTCACGTTTTTATGACTCGCTATGTGCATTTCCAAGGTTTTGTCCAGTGACTAGAGCGCAATAAATATTCTAAAAATTTTTTTCTAAATTGATGTGTTGTCCTGTGAACTGAGTTATACTATGCTTTGTGTTTGGTTCTCTTTAAATATGGCTTCTCAGGCTTAACGCCCAGAGACTTCAGATGATGAAGCCTCACTCCAGAGGTCAGTTACTAGTGGAAACCACTTTCCCCACCCAGCCCCCATCACAAAGCACCTTTTCTCGCCTGGACTTTCTTCATTTGCAGCCTCCTTCTGGTCTACCGGGGGGCCATTCCAGTGTCTGAGTGTGCCCAGCACCCCGTTGGAAGGCCCTGTCAGAATGGGTCTGGCTGGACCTCCTGTGTCCTGGGATCTGCCTCTGCCACTTGTGTGTGGCTTTCGCTCCAACTTTCGATTTTAGCCTTTTGGTTAAAACTTCATTTGGACTCTTAGTCCTAAACCTCGACTTCTGGATGTTGCCTTTCTGGTGTTTCCTGGTTCTAAGCTCTGGAGCTGACGAGCAAGACCAACCAGCCCTGTACTCAGGTCTGGCCCCTGCTTGCCTTAGAAGATAAGCTTTGAGAGCAAAGGGCTGAAACAGTCAGGAGAAGCTCTGGATTTTAGCGATTATCTTGTGGAACCCAGTTGTCTTTATTTCCACCCAAAGCACATGCCCTGCCAGCATTCCTGGAGGATGGGTGAATGTAGAAGAACCTGTTCTTTTTGCGGTCTGTAAGGCCCCCTAAGTACAAATTACTGCACAATTAAGTCAAGATCTATCTTCAGAGGACACTGATGGGTTTAACTATAAACATTGTGTATAATAATAGTTCCTTCTTCTGAAACTGTTTTGTGCAGTGATGACACATATCTTTTTTTTCTTTAACCTAAAGGGGACGACGTAAGGCATTTCCTTTAAGTTGTTACCCCCCCCTTTTTTTTAAACCTGTTTACACCTGATTTTCATTTTCCATATCGTCATCTATTTGTTTTCACAGGACAAATGCTGTGATTTCCTGTCATCATATACTTTTCATCATTTACTAGAAATGAATAGCTTCTGGACTTATTGGCAGGCAAAGAAAGCATTGTGAAAGCTGATCTCTTTTCCTATTAACTAGCAAATTGGTAGTAACCACTTAATGGAAGTGGAAAAGTACAAATTTTATTTGATGCAGCGAAGTGGTAATTTCTCCAGATACACAACAGTGTTTGTTTATTCTTATTATGAAGTTAACTCATACTGGCACTAAAAAAAAAAAGTGGTTTCAAGCCCTGGATTCTCTACCACATCCCTCCGGACAGCCAGTCCCAAGCTGCACATGGGCAGTGTTCCAAAAATGTGTTTGAAAGTCAGTTTAGTACTCAGATCACTTTTCCGATGGAAGCAAGGTAATAAGTGACTCAAGGGGCCAGCCCCTCAGCCCCTCAAAGTCTGCTCAACACACAAAGTAGCTGAGATTGGAGGGGCAACAGTTGTAGTCTGTTGCCTCCCCCCGCCCCGCGCCACAACTACACCCCTAATCTTACCTACTCTGCACACATCCATGGCCAATGGTCTCCCTCACCCTATGACTCAGTGCTTAAAACCCTATCTCTATCCCAGGACCCTATATCAAATATGGTTTCAATTCTATCTCCTAAATATTTCTCTGATCTTAATTTTTTTTCCCATCCTTATTGCTAAAATCTTAATCTAGGCTGTGATCAGTACTTACTCTGACCACGAGAATGGTCTCCCAACAGTTCTGCTTCTCCCTTTCCCTGCTGCCAAATGCTGGAACATAGCTGGTAGGATCTTCCAGTCTTGGGACAACCCCCTTTAAAAGCCTCAACTGCTTTCACACCAAGTCACATGCTTCTGCACATGCTATTTTCTTTGCTTGGAATTCCTGAGACATTTCTGGTCAAGCTCCTCTGGGAAGCCTTCCCCAACATCGAGAAAGAGAAACTCACTCATTCCTCCATGCGTCCAACCGAGCACTGTGCACATTACTCACGATGGATGGTCAGTGGGGATAATAAAGATGGTAAATTCCCACTCCTCATTCTTTAGAAGCTCACTCTAGATAGAAACAGAAATCAGTAGTTACAAAACATTCACTTTACGTAATGTGTTGAGCATGTTATGGATTCAAGGACAAAGGAGTAACCAACTTTGCCTTAACTGGGAGCCTGGAAGTGTTTGAAAGGAGGTGCTATTTGAGTTGATACTTGCAGGATGACTAGACCGTCATGAAGTGCTTCAAGGGTGACGGACATTCCAAATAGAGAGACTAGTATTTGCAAAGGCATAAAAGCATGGGAAAGGTTAGAATATTTGGAGAATTTATGAATAGTTTCATATGGTTCCAGGGCAAGGCATGTAAGACAGCAATGGAAGCCAGGCAAAGTCAGATCAGGAAAGGCCTTAGCAGCCAGAGTAGAAACTTTCCATTATCCTCGATGTGAATGTCTACCATAGAGTTAAGGCTAAGTGGTTATTCATCTTCGTATCACCTCTGGAAGCTGGCATTGGGTGGCACACAGTAGGACTGATATTCATATTTCTGCAAGGAGACCCAGCCAGTCCATCCTAAAGGAAATCAGTCCTGAATATTCATTGGAGGGACTGATGCTGAAGCTGAAACTCCAATACTTTGGCCATCTGATGCGAAGAACTGACTCATTTGGAAAAGACCCTGATGCTGGGAAGGATTGGGGGCAGGAGGAGAAGGGGATGACAGAGGATAAGATGGTTGGATGGCATCACCGACTCAATGGACATGAGTTTGAGTAAACTCCGGGAGCTGGTGATGGACAGGGAGGCCTGGCGTGCTGCAGTCCATGGGGTCACAAAGAGTTGGACACGACTAAGAAACTAAACTGAACTGAATGATTTTTAAAATAGTTTTTATTATCTCTTGGTGATAAAGTCTGGAAAAACATAGGCAAAACTGAAAGTTAAATCTAATAAAATTAGCAAACAAATATTTTGTGTCTATACATTTGCTCTATTATTTTAATACTAAAATCAAGATATACAAGAAAGCGGGTATTATGTTTTCCCTTTAATTGTATATGTTTCTGTATAGTTTAAACATTTAGAAAATCAAGTTCATATGCTTTTCTAATTTTAAAAAGAGTTTACATTTTGTTAATTAAGAAAAGCAAGTAGAGTCCTAAATATTGAAGGTTGAAAAATGATTCCCTCATTAACTTGTATTCCCTTTGAGATTTATTACACAGTAAATTAGTTAATTGCAAACCTTCCAGCAATGTTTTACTCCATTATAGATTACTTTGGAAAAACAAATTTGAGTTTTCCCTCTTGAACAATGAATGGTTTATTTTAAAGTAGGTGAAAGGTAATGTGAAGGAAAAAAACCTGGCTTCACAGATGTATGGTTTAAAGTTTGCCAAGTACTTAGTGAAGAGTTACACCAACTTCAAACGGTTGGAAAGTATAATGTAATGTGAGAACACGAAGGTCTTGTTTCTTTTTCAGCTCTTACTCACTCAGTTCCCTGCAAACCATCAACATAAAGAGCAGAGTTTTCAAAATCACATCCCCTGCTGTTGCTGCTGCTGCTGCTAAGTAGCTTCAGTCGTGTCCGACTCTCTGCGACCCCATAGACGGCAGCCCACCAGGCTCCCCTGTCCCTGAGATTCTCCAGGCAAGAACACTGGAGTGGGTTGCCAGTTCCTTCTCCAGTGCATGAAGGTGAAAAGTGAAAGTGAAGTCGCTCAGTCATGTCCGACTCTTAGCGACCCCATGGACTGCAGCCTACCAGGCTCCTCTGTCCATGGGATTCTCCAAGCAAGAGTACTGGAGTGGGGTGCCATTGCCTTCTCCTCACATCCCCTAGTGGAGAGCAAATGAAAGTAATGGGAAAGAGAAATGCAATGCAATGTGTGTTCTCCATTACATTTGCAGTTGGGTTACGCTGTCCTTGGATAAGAATTTTATGTTCCCCGATGAGTTTGAGAGTCTGTGCTCTAAATTATTATATTGCTCAATTCAAGCAATAATCCAAAGTCAATGACAATGTGCAGAGGTACCACTTCTTGCTAGGTTGAGTACTCGTTTGTGCATTTTATGTATACAGCTTATAAAAGGCAGAGTAAATATTGGTACTATAAAAGTTGATATTCCCCATAAATTGTCAGTTGCTTGCCAAGCACCTCAAGTCTTTCCCTTTAGGTGATGGGCCTTAAACTCTCAGCAGGGAATGGTCCCTGGATTTGATGGTTCTCCAGTAAGCATCCCAGTAAGGCACTTTTTTCTAAGATAGACTTCAGTGTGTTGGTGTGAAAGGGAGCAGAATATGCCACCCTAGGATATAGTTCTTTGTCATAAGGATTATATTGAGCTGATTATTTGAGAAACAGCAGATATAGGAGATCTTAATCAGTAGGAGTTACCTTTGGTAAGGGTTATTTACTTTATAAAGGAAATTTCCAGTTTTAAGCCACCTCCCTCTTGGCACCAGGAAGCGAAGTGTGACTAAATCAAAAGAGAATCTCCTCAATGGAGAAGGCCGCAACCTAAATCTACATAACTAACTGTACCCTTTTCCCAGTAACCTCCCATAACTGAACCTTCCCTCCCATACACCTTTCTTTTTTCCCAATATCATGTTGTCTTTTAAAATTATTGTCATTATTTTAATTGCAGTATAGCTGATGTGTTGTACAATATTATATAAGTTACAGGTGTACAGTATAGTCATTCACAATTTTTAAAGTTTATTCTCCATTTATACTCATGCGCTTCCCTGGTGGCTCAGACGGTAAAGAATACCCCTGCAATGCAGGAGACCTGTGTTCAATCCCTGGGTTGGGAAGATCCCCTGGAGGAAGGCATGGCAACCCACTTCAGTATTCTTGCCTGGAGAATCCACATGGACAGAGGAGCCTGGCAGGCTGCAGTCCATGGGGTCACAAAGAGTTGGACATGACTGAGCAACTAAGCACACACTCATGGCAAAGTGTTGGCTATACCTTTCTTTCTTGTGTCTTTAGCAGAACATGGTATTTAAGTTGGTGACTTAGGCCACCTTGGGAAGTTACTCACTTTCCTTGGGTATCTCCCATGTATATGTGAGGTATACATGTTGATAAACTTCTGCACTGTTTTTCTCTTGTTAGTCTGTCTTTTGTTAGAGAAGGTCTAGGCCAAGAACTCTGAAAAGGGGAGGAAAGTTCTTTTTCCTCTCCTACAGGTGTTCTCAAATTGCAATCCAAAAGACAATCACTGTTCTTATTTGCAACTCTTCTTCAGTTCAGTTCAGTTCAGTTCAGTTCAGTTGCTGAGCTGTGTCCGACTCTTTGCGACCTAATGAACTGCCTCACGCCAGGCCTCCCTGTCCATCACCAACACCTGGAGTTCACCCAAACCCAAGTCCATTGAGTCGGTGATGCCATCCAGCCATCTCATCCTCTGTTGTCCCCTTCTCCTCCTGCCCCCAATCCTTCCCAGCATCAGGGTCTTTTCCAATGAGTCAACTCTTCGCATCAGGTGGCCAAAATATTGGAGTTTCAGCTTCAACATCAGCCCTTCCAATGAACACCCAGGACTGATCTCCTTTAGGATGGACTGGTTGAATCTCCTTGCAGTCCAAGGGACTCTCAAGAGTCTTCTCCAGCACCACAGTTCAAAAGCATCAATTCTTCGGCGCTCAGCTTTCTTTATAGTCCAACTCTCACATCCATACATGACCACTGGAAAAACCATAGCCTTGACTAGACAAACCATTGTTGACAAAGTAATGTCTCTGCTTTTTAATATGCTGTCTAGGTTAGTCATACCTTTCCTTCCAAGGATAAGCGTCTTTTAATTTTATGGCTGCAATCACCATCTGCAGTGATTTTGGAACCCAGAAAAATAAAGTCTGACACTGTTTCCACTGTTTCCCCATCTATCCGCCATGAAGTGATGGGACCGAATGCCATGATCTTAGTTTTCTGAATGTTGAGCTTTAAGCCAACTTTTTCACTCTCCTCTTTCACTTCCATCAAGAGGCTCTTTAGTTCTTCTTCGCTTTCTGCCATAAGTGTGGTGTCATCTGCATATCTGAGGTTATTGATATTTCTCCCGGCAATCTTGATTCCAGCTTGTGCTTCCTCCAGCCCAGCGTTTCTCATGATGTACTCTGCATAGAAGTTAAATAAGCAGGGTGACAATATACAGCCTTGACATCTTCCTTTTCCTATTTGGAACCAGTCTGTTGTTCCATGTCCAGGTCTAACTGTTGCTTCCTGACCTGCATACAGGTTTCTCAAGAGGCAGGTCAGGTGGTCTGGTATTCCCATCTCTTTCAGAATTTTCCACAGTTTATTGTGATCCACACAGTCAAAGGCTTTGGCATA
This sequence comes from Giraffa tippelskirchi, assembly GCF_054371585.1. Taxonomy (NCBI): domain Eukaryota; kingdom Metazoa; phylum Chordata; class Mammalia; order Artiodactyla; family Giraffidae; genus Giraffa; species Giraffa tippelskirchi. The sequence goes on along the minus strand of NC_137285.1, from coordinate 84,010,561 downwards.
GTCAATAAAGCAGAAATAGATGTTTTTCTGGAACTCTCTTGCTTTTTTGATGATCCAGCGAATGTTGGCAATTTGATCTCTGGTTCCTCTGCCTTTTCTAAAACCAGCTTGAACATCTGGAAGTTCACGGTTCACGTACTGCTGAAGCCTCGCTTGGAGAATTTTGAGCATTACTTTACTAGCATGTGAGATGAGTGCACACTTCTTAGAGGATACTAAGTGACTTAGAGTGGCTCTTCTTAGAGGATACTATTTGCCTCAAACTACCCCAAACCTGGCTAGAGGCTAGCCTTGACCTCCGGCTGGGACCATGCATGATTCACTACAGGCAAGCTGTTTCCACCCGGTGACAAGTCTTTCCTTATGGGTGAAAGAGGTGACTTCCTAGGGGATGTCATTTCAGGAGTGGAAGTTTCCTGAAGAAATCATAAAAAAGGCTGAGCACCAAAGAATTGATGCTTTCGAACTGTGGTGTTGAAAAGGACTGCAAGGAGATCCAGCCAGTCCATCCTAAAGGAAATCAACCATGAATATTCATTGAAAGGACCGATGCTGAAGCTCCAATACTTTGGCCTCCTGATGTGAAGAGCCAACTCATTGGAAAGATGCTGGGAAAGACTGAAGGCAAAAGAAGTGGGTGGCAGAGGATGAGATGGTTGAACAGCATCACCCACCGACTCAACGGACATGAATTTGAGCAAATTCTGAGAGATACTGGAAGACCGAAGAGCCTGGCCTGGAGTCCCAAAGAGTCAGACACAAGTTAGTGACTGAAAAACAGCAACCTGAAAGAAATATTAATACTTTTCCCACCTGCTGGCTCCCTTATGTGAAGCTTCATTCCTGCTGTTAAAATGCAGATACACCCTACAGAGTAGTTAAAACTGTTCGCTGTTGCAAGTCATTTACATCATAGTGAAAGTAGACTCTTCTTTATCCTGAGCGCAAGCTTTAATTATAAGTGGAAGAGAAAGGAGCTTGAAGGAATTGAGTTGTTGGCTAGAGAAGGAAAGGGAATGTTGGTTTTAAAACAATAATAGCATAAATAGACATACCGAGTAAAGATGTTGAAGATAACTTTCATTACAGTTTCGCCTAAGGTCTTTTTTTCCCCTCTGCAGTGTTTACCTTTTAACAGAAGGGACAATGCATCCATTCAATAAGCTTTTCTGTGCCTTCTAGAGAAAGACTGATAATTCAATTTTTTAGAAATTTTATAGAGGAAAATAAAAAACTAATACTAAAAAAATGCCATTTTTTCCCTCAGTGTTATCAAATGTTCTTTTATCAAAGTATAACTAGAATTGTAAGTGCAGTGTTAAACTCTCTTTTTCTATCAAGAGATATTTATAAGGGCTATTGTGATTTTTCTTTCGAACAATCTTTCTTCTGCCTCAAAACCATTTTCTGAATATGATTTGCAACCACCTTGTAAAAATTTTTTTGGTCAAGACACCAGCATTGTGACTTTATGCAAAGTATCATTAGCATGCATTTTTTAAAATGTGCCAGTTAAAGGGGGAAAAAAAAAAAGGAAGGTAGGTGAGCAAGGCTTCCCTAGTGGCTCAGATGGTAAAGAATCTGCCTGCAGTGCAGGAGACCCAGGAGATGTGGGTTCAATCCCTGGGTCTGGAAGATCCCCTGGAGAAGGGAATGGCAATCCACTCCAGTATTCTTGCCTGGAGAATTCCATGGACAGAGGAGCCTGGTGGGCTACAGTCCATGGAGTCCTGAAGCTGGACACAAGTGAACGAATAACATTAAGGAAAAAATACGCAAATAGTACATCTCACTAAAGCAACGGTTGGCAAAGTACAGCCTGCAGGTCAGATCTGGTCCCCTGTCTGTTTTTGTATGGCTAGTGAGTTAACAATGCTTTTCACATTTTAAAACAGCTTTTTAAAAAAGTCAAACGAAGAATAACATTTCATGACATGTAAAAATTGCATTAAATCCAAATTCCAGTCTCCATAAACAAAGTTTTATTAGAACACAGCACACCCATCCATTTACATTTTGTCTATGGCTGCTTTGTAGCCAGAGGGCGAAATCAAATAGTTGCAACAGACCATTTGGTCACTGAGCCTGAAATATTTACTATTTGGGCTTCCCTGGTGGCTCAGAGGTTAAAGTGTCTGCCTGCAATGCGGGAGACCCAGGTTTGATCCCTGGGTCGGGAAGATCCACTGGTGAAGGAAATGGCAACCCACTCCAGTATTCTTGCCTGGAGAATCCCATAGAGGGAGGAGCCTGGTAGGCTACAGCCCATGGAATCGCAAAGAGTCAGATATGACTGAGCGACTTCACTTTCACTTTCTTTCCTTAACAGAGAAAGTTTGCCAGCTGCTAATGAGGAGTATTCCTTCCCTTCTCAGGAATAGTCTGGCCAGGTGCTCTGCATAAAAAAAGGCTTCCGTGGTCAAATATGTTGGGCAGTTTTGACAACTCACTTTGAGGTAATTGAGTCTATGTCAATGTATTAAAGAATCTGAGAAGTCTTGAAGTAAATATATCCTGTTTAACTATTTTAAGCCACTTTCCAAAGCTTCTTTGGCCTTAGAGCAATCTCCACCCCCTTCTCTTTACTTTACACCCATGAACTTCCCATGGGACTGAGAGGGACTCTAGCCTAGAAGATTTGCACTGGGACCTCCTTACAGGTAGGACCTCCTTACAGGTATTTTCAGGCAAGATTCCTTTGGTCCCACATGCTCCACATACTCAGTACATTTCTAAGGCAGGTTTAAGATCATTTGGTCCACTTGTCTCACTTTATAGATTGGATCGCAGAGATAGATAAGGACCCTGTGCTTGTTATTTCTTTTGCCCAGAAAGCTCTTCTCCCTGGTCATCCTTGTATCTCCACCTTTTGCCTCTTCCAGGTGTTGGCTCAGAGAACGAACAGTGAAGGCTTCCCTGAGGCTCCTAATGGGAAGTGAAAGTCTCTTCTCTACCCACCTTGACAATGTTATTTTGTTTCACAGCATGTATCGCTATTGGACCCTACATTGACGAATTTTTTTAAGGTTATGAATTGCCCCTCATTAGCCTATAAACTCCCAAGGGTTTTTGTCTGTTTTACTGTATCCCAGGGCCTAGAATAGCATAGGACTCATATGTATTGTATCCAATATGTATTGTTGTATGCAGTAGGCATACGATGAGGGCTCGTTCCCAGATCTCCTGCATCCTCTGGCAGGAAAACAAGTGGGCTGACACAACAAACATGAGATTTTAGCTTCAGGTAAGTTCAGTGCATGGACTTCCTGGGTGGCTAGGTGGTAAAGAACCTGCCTGCCAATGCAGGAGACTTAAGATACTCGGGTTCAAACCCTAGGTTGGGAAGATCCACTGGAGGAGGGCATGGCAACCAACTCCAGTATTCATGCCTGGAGAATCCCATGGACAGAGCAGCCTAGTGGGCTACAGTCTATAGGGTTGCAAATAGACACGACTGAGTGACTAACACTGTCACTTTCACAAAGATATAATAGAGTAGAAAGATATAATAGGGTAAGGAGTATGAGTTATATATAGTAAACAGGGAGACACTAGGCAAAGTCTGCTTATTTGGATTGTTGGTGTCTCTCGCCTTTGGAGACCAGGGTGTTCCTTCTCTCTTGAATATAGGAAAGCCATCTCTTCAATTTAAGTCTGAATTAGGAGTTCATGATCTGAGCCACAATCAGCTCCTGATCTTGTTTTTGCTGACTGTATAGAGATTCTCCATATTTGGCTGCAGAGAATATAATCAATCTGATTTCGGTATTGACCATCTGATGATGCCCATGTATAAAGTTTTCTCTTGTGTTGTTGGAAGAGGGTGTTTGCTATGACCAGTGCATTCTCTTGGCAAAACTCTTGTTAGCCTTTGCCCTGCTTCATTTTGTACTCCAAGGCCAAACTTGCCTGTTACTCCAGGTATCTCTTGACTTCCTACTTTTGCATTCCAGTCCCCTAGAATGAAAAGGACATCTTTTTTGGGTGTTAGTTCTAGAAGGTCTTGTAAGTCTTCATAGAACTGTTCAACTTCAGCTTCTTCAGCGTTACTGGTCGAGGCATAGACTTGGATTACTGTGATATTGAATGGTTTGTCTTGTAAACAAATAGAGATCATTCTGACATTTTTGAGATTGCACCCAAGCACTGCATTTTGCACTTGTTTGTTGACTATAAGGGCTACGCCATTTCTTCTAAGGGATTCCTGCCCACAGTAGTAGATATAATGGTCATCTGAGTTAAATTCACCCATTCCAGTCCATCTTAGTTCACTGATTCCTAGAATGTTGATGTTCACTCTTGCCATATCCTGTTTGACCACTTCCAATTTGCCTTGATTCATGGAGCTAACATTCCAGGTTCCTATGCAATGTTGTTCTTTACAGCATCGGACTTTACTTCCATCACCAGTCACATCCACAGCTAAGTATTGTTTTTGCTTTGGCTCCATCCCTTCATTATTTCTGGAGTTATTTCTCCACTGATCTCCAGTAGCATATTGGGCACCTACCGACATGGGGAGTTCATCTTTCAGTGTCATATTTTTTTAAGAAATCTTTATTTCTTAAGATTTAATTAATTTAAAGACTTTTATATAAATTAAATTTAACTTTTAAAATTAAATTTAAAGAATAAATTTAATTTAAGAAATCTTCAGTTTCTTAAACTGAAGAAAGTAAGGAAAACGACTAGACCATTCAGGTAAGACCTAAATCAAGTCCTGTACAATTGATAGTATAGATTCAAGGGATTATATCTGATAGACAGAGAGCCTGATGAACTGTGGACGGAGGTTTGTGACATTGTACAAGAGGCAGTGATCAAGACCATCTTCAAGAAAAAGATGCAAAAAAGAAAAATGGTTGTCTGAGGAGGCCTTACAAATAGCTGAGAAAAGAAGAGAAGTTAAAGGCAAAGAAGGAAAGGAAAGATATACCCATCTGAACTCAGAGTTCCAAAGAAGAGCAAGGAGAGAGAAGAAAGCTTTCCTCAGTGATCAGTGCAAAGAAATAGAGGAAAACAATAGAATGGGAAAGACTAGAGAGGTCTTCTGGAGAAGGCAATGGCACCCCACTCCAGTACTCTTGCCTTGAAAATCCCATGGATGGAGGAGCCTGGTAGGCTGCAGTCCATGGGGTCGGAAAGAGTCGGACATGACTGAAGCGACTTAGCAGCAGCAGCAGAGAGGTCTTCAAGAAAATTAGAGATATCAAGGGAACATTTCATGCAAAGATGGGCACAATAAAGGACAGAAATGGTATGGACCTAACAGAAGCAGAAGATATTAAGAAGAGGTGGCAAGTATACACAGAGGAACTGTACAGAAAAGATCTCCATGACCCAGATAACCAGGATGGTGTGATCACTCACCTAGAACCAGACATCCTGGAATGTGAAGTCAAGGGGGCCTTAGGAAGAATCACTACGAACAAAGCTAGTGGAGGTGATGGAATTCCAGTTGAGCTATTTCAAATCCTGAAAGATGATGCTCTGAAAGTGCGGCACTCAATATGGGAGCAAATTTGGAAAACTCAGCAGTGGCCATAGGACTGGAAAAGGTCAGTTTTCATTCCAATCCCAAAGAAGGGCAATGCCAAAGAATGCTCAAACTACCACACAATTGCACTCATCTCACACACTAGCAAAGTAACGCTCAAAATTCTCCAAGCCAGGCTTTAGCAGTACATGAACCATGAACTTTCAGATGTTCAAGCTGGTTTTAGAAAAGGAAGAGGAACCAGAGATCAAATTGCCAACATCCACTGGATCATTGAAAAAGCAAGAGAGTACCAGAAAAACATTACTTCTGCTTTATTGACTATGCCAAAGCCTTTGACTGTGTGGATCACAAGAAACTGTGGAAAATTCTGAAAGAGATGGGAATACCAGACCACCTTACCTGCCTCCTGAAAAATCTGTATGCAGGACAAGAATCAACAGTTGTATGACAAGGAATCTGTTTCTGGCCTTTCTTAATGCTTATTTATAGGTAGTTTCATGCATATATGAGAGGCATTTAGTTCGGAGGATTAACCCTGGGGAAAATTAAGCTGTGGATATGAGAAATATCATTCATCAGTATCATGGGAAGGAATTTAGGGCAATCAGTGGAAGTGCCTGTGGCAGGCAGGAGGATGTGAGTGGATGCCCTGCACAGATTCATTCCTCCCTTTCTAGGAACTGCCAGCAGCTGGACCAGAGCCACAGGACTGCCCTGAGACCAAAGCTGGTGGGTCTAAGAATGAACCTTGACCCTGGCCTACAAGATTCTTTTTTTTTAAGTATCTAGAATTTTAAACTGCAGATGTAAATGGGGAGTGAGTGGAACCGAGCCCTGTTGCTGCAACCTCCCGGTCCTGCTTATTGCTTGCTCCAAGGGCAAATGCAGATCTTTGCAATTCCTCTGTGCTTTAGGAATCTTTGAAGTTGGCGCAGGTCGTTTTCTGCAAACCAAAGGACCTTAACTGATAAAATACTGAAGTTTCAAGATTATTGTTGCTGTTCAGCCATTAAGTCGTGTCTGATTCTTTGTGACCCCGTGGACTGTAGCCCACCAGGCTCCTCTGAACTCCACTATCTCCCAGAGTTTGCTCAAATTCATATGCATTGAGTTGGTGATGCCTTCCAACCATCTCATCCTCTGTCGTTCCCTTCTCCTTTTGCCTTCAATCTTTCCCAGCATCAAGGTCTTTTCCAATGAGTTGGCTCTTCTCATCAGGTGGCCAAAGTATTGGGAGCTTCAGCTTCAACATGTGTCCTTCCAATGAACACCCAGGACTGATGTCCTTTAGGATGGACTGGTTGGATCTCCTTGCAGTCCAAGGGACTCTCAAGAGTCTTCTCCAGCACCACAAATGGAAAGCATCAACTCTTTGGCACTCAGCCTTCTTTATGGTCCAACTCTCACATATGTACATGAAGTCTCAGGATGTGTGCATGCGTGCTAAGTCGCTTCAGTCATGTCCAACTCTTTGCGGCCCTATGGACCGTACGTGGCCCTCTAGGCTCCTCTGTCCATGGGATTCTCCAGGCATGAATACTGGAGTGAGTTGCCATGCCCTGCTCCAGGGGATCTTCCGGACACTGGGATCAATCCTGCATCTCTTATTTCTCTTGCATTGGCAGGCGGGTTCTTTACCACTAGCGCCATCTGGGAAGCCTGAAGTCTCAGGATACTAGCCCCAAAATACAAAGAACAGCACACACATTACAGGTTGTATCTACTTTCATAAGCTTTCTATTTAAATAGCCATATCTATTGAATTTTTCTGATCTTGAAACCATTGACAAGCCTTATTTTAAAACAGTCTTCATTTTATGGCTAAACATCAGCACATTAAACCCTTAAGAGAGTCATGGGGCCTTTGCGTGTCAAGCCTTCCATTCCTCTGAACTCTGGTAGGTGGAGCGAGAAGAGCCAAGCAGATGCAAAAGGAATTGGTGCAGAGCTGGGATGTCTGTGCAGATCTGCATGTTCCTTTAGCTTTCTGTTATTCAGCTTGAAAAATCTGTGGCCCAGAACATGAAGAAACAATAGAGGCAGAGCTCAAAATAACCAAGTTTCATAGTAAAAATCTATACCAAAGTGATGGTTTAACATTTCCTCTATTTTGAACCCAAAAATTAAAGAAAAGGCCACACAAGGTATTTTCTTTCTGAACTTATTTAAAAATATTTGCCATTGCATTTTAACTTACTCAAATCATTTAACATAATGATGTTTGTTGGTAGTATTTTTAGTAAAATAGAAATAAAGATAATTTTTGCGTTGGCAGCATATTCCCCATATTCCCTTGTTCCTGTATATTTGAGAATAATGGGAAGGAAAGATATAAAAGATCTAAGAAAATTTTGGTGTGGGGAGAGAGGAAGAATGGGGTTCTCTTTGGAGCTTCCCTGGTAGCTCAGCTGGTAAAGAATCTGCCTGAAATGTGGGAGACCCGGGTTCAATCCCTGGGTCGAGACGATCCCCTAGGGAAGGAAATGGCACTTCACCCTAGTATTCTTGCCTGGAGAATCCCATGGACAGAGGAGCCTGGCAGGCTGCAGTCCACAGGGTCTCAAAGAGATGCGACTGAGTGACTAATACACTTAACATGCCCTCGTATTTCAAAAAATAGAATTGTTGTGGCCACCATATAAAGGTAGGATGAATTCTTCCCTTCCCCCCAAATTTAATTTGGATGTGGAGACTATTTCATTCCTGTACCAAGAGGGTATGAGAAGGTTTTTTTATTTGTTTGCTTCTTATCACTGGGTAGCTTTGCTGTTTATTTGTTATTATTATTACTTTCAGTGAGGTATAATTGATATTATACCTCGCGTGTATAACATAATGACTGCATATTTGGTGAAATGATCACCACAATTAATCTAATTGCCATGTGCTGTGCTTGTGCTAAGTCACTTCAGTCATGTCTGACTCTTTGCAACCCCACGGACAGTAGCCTGCCAGGCTCCTCTGTCCATGGGATTCTCCAGGAAAGAATACTGCAGTGAGTTGCCATGCCCTCCTCCAAAGGATCTTCCCAACCCTCAGGAATTGAACCAAGGTCTTCCACATTGCAGGTGGATTGCAGGTGGATTCTTTACTGACTGTTGCCATAGATAGTTACACATTTTTTTTCCTATGAGAACTTTTAAGACTCACTCTTTTATCAGCTTTCAGATATGTAATTTACAGTATTATTAACTGTAGTCATTATACTGTATACTATATCCCCATGACATATTTTATTGTATAATTGGAAGTTTGCACACTTTGACCTCCCTTATCTACTTCCTCTGTGGCCCACCCTCTTCCTCTGCCTATCACCAATCTGTTCTCTGTGTCTAAGGGTTCAGTTCTTTCCTGATTTATGCATATAAATAGATCGCATGATATTTGTCTTTCTCTGTCTGACTTATTTCACTTTGTGTTCTGCCCCCGCAGTTCATCCATATTGTCACAAAGGCAGGACTTCCTTCTTTTACATGGCTGAATGATATTCTGTTGTGCACACCATCTTTATCTGTCCATCTGTTGATGGACACAGGTTGTTTCCATATCTTGGCTGTTGCAAATAATGATGCAACAAACCTGAGGAGTGTATATATATCATTTTTGAGTTAGTGTGTTCTTTTTCTTCAGATAAATAACCAGAAGCGGAGCTGCAGGATCATGCGGTAGTTCTAGTTTTAATTTTTTTAAAGGACGCTCCATACTGTTTCCCATGGTGGCTGTACCAGTTTACATTTCCACCAACAGTGTACTGTGGTCTCCTTTTCTCCACATTCTTGCCAACACTTGTTGTTTTCGTCTTTTTGGTTTTAGCCATCCTGACAGAAGCGAGGTGCTATCTCACTGTGGTTTTGGTTTCATTTTCCCGATCATTAGTGATGTTGACCACTTTTTCATGTGCCTGTGGGCCATCTGTTTATTTTCTTCGGAAAAAATGTCTGTTCAGATCTTCTGCCCATTCTTCCATCTAATTGTTTGGTTTTTTGTTTGTTTGTTTGCTATTGTTATTTTACTATCGAGTTGTATGAGTTCTTTATATATTTTGGATACTAATCCCTTTTCAGATACATGATTTTCAAGTATTTTCCACAGTCAGTAGGTTGCCTTTTCACTTTGTTGATGGTTTCTTTTGCTGTGTAGAAGTTTTTTAGTTTGACCTAGCCCTGCTTATTTAGTTTTGCTTTTGGTGTCAGATTAAAAATATCATCACCAAGATTGCTCTCAAGGAGCTTACTGCTTAAGTTTTCTTCCAGGAGTTTTATGGTTTTAGGTCTTACATTTGAGTCTTTAATTCATTTTGAGTTTATTTCTGTGTATGGTATAAGATATGGTCCAGTTTTATTCTTTTGCATGTGACAGGCTGGTTTCCCAAAACCATTTGTTGAAAAGAATGTCCATAGCCATTGTATATTCTTGGATCCTTTGCCATAGATTGATTGCCCACATAGGTATGGGTTTATTTCTGGGCTCCCTGTTCAGTTCTATTGATCTGTGTGTCTGTCTTAATGCCAGTATCGTATCGTTTCAGTTACTATAACTTTGTAACATAGTTTGAAATCATGGAATGTGATGCCTCAAGCTTTGTTCTTCTTTCTCAAGATTGCTTGTAAAGGCTTATTAAGCTCATAACGAGCCTTTCTGGGGAGAACAGAGTGGCTTCTGAGCCGGTCCAACAATGGCTGAGAGAGCAGGGATAGGAGACGGACTCTGTTTTCACGGGATCAGGAGGCGGGGTCCCCATGTGGGCCAAGGCTTGAATTGAACCTGCCTTCAGTACCAAAGAGGAAGCACCAGGACTTCTCATAACTTTCCCAGATGTGGGGCAAACGAGAAGGAAGTAGTGAGGCTCAAAGTTTGTCAGCAAACATGAAAAATGGAGTCAGATTCTTTATTATAAGAACAAAAGGCCTAAAGTCTCATGTTCATTAATAATAAAATATTTAATTTGTAGCTTATTATTTTTCCACACGATGTTCCATAACAGAAGAAAACCATTTACGCACATTTAAAAAATAGTATATGGTCTTACAAATTTTAAAAATTGAAGAAAGAGAAAGTACTTGAAGTGGTATAAAGTAGTTTAAAAAATATCATGCTAGAGGAACTTTCAAGCTGGCTCATTCAGAAGCCATTTTCCCCAACAAGTAGTGTGTCCATCTTTTCTCTATTAACAGAGAACTTCACTTTAAACAGTGAACAAATAGTGTGCTATCTTAATTTGAGGCTTCCAAGTTTGTGATAGCTGTGCTGAATCAGTTGTGGAGGGCTACACTACCTCTGTAGGGCTTGGGACTAGTCTGTGCCCTGTTAGAATGAAAGTCTCACTAGGACTGAGGCTTTCGAGTCTCCTGTTCACCGTCACTAGCAGACACCTGAAAATATTGGATGGGTGGTTGGTAAGTTCAAGAGAGTTGCCACTGGGTGGCAGTCTTTTCTTGGGTCTGAGCTGCGCATCTCCACAGCGCTGAAACAGTCCCTACTGACGGGTGTGCCCTGATCACATCAATCACACGTGTCCAGACCTCCATGGTCCTGCCCTCTCCTGGCTGAAACTTCGTCCCCCACCAGCCCTCAAAATGCTAGGGGCTGGAGAAGCACACATGAATTTCTCTTGGTAACTAATCTTAGATATTATCTGTTCTGTTCCAACTCCCTAATTTTTCAAGCCAACAAAATGGGGCACAGTCAAGCCCTATGCAGGTACATTAAATTCATGGGCCCAAATAGAGATAATACACTGAACCATTTAATGTATATATATAAAATGGTTCAGTGTATTAGAAAGCTGAGTGCCGAAGAATTGATGCTTTTGAACTGTGGTGCTGGAGAAGACTCTTGAGAGTCCCTTGGACTGCAAGGAGATTCAACCAGTCCATCCTAAAGGAGATCAGTCCTGGGTGTTCATTGGAAGGACTGATGTTGAAGCTGAAACTCCAATACTTTGACCACCTCATGCGAAGAGTTGACTCATTGGAAAAGACCCTAATGCTGGGAGGGATTGAGGGCAGAAGGAGAAAGGGACGACAGAGGATGAGATGGCTGGATGGCATCACCGACTCGATGGACATGGGTTTGGGTAAACTCTGGGAGCTGGTGATGGACAGGGAGGCCTGGCGTGCTGCAGTTCATGGGGTCGCAAAGAGTCGGACTGAGCAACTGAGCGACTGGACTGGACTGAACTGAACTGAACTGAACTGATATATATATGTAAGTAAATAAGTGTTAGTCACCCAGTTCTGCCTGACTCTTTGCAACCCCATGGATTACAGCCCACCAGGCTCCTCTGTCCATGAGATTTTCCAGGCAAGGATATTGGAGTGGGTTGCCATTTCCTTCTCCAGGGGATCTTCTCAACCCAGGGATCGAACCTGGGTCTCCTGCATTGCAGGCAGATTCTTTATGGACTGAACTACAAGGGAAGCCCAGTATATATAAAGTATCTATATATATACTTAAGTATAGTTATGTATGTGTGTATATGCTTTAGTACAGTTATATATATATATATTATATAATTTAGTACAGTTCCTGGCCCACAGTAGGTAGTCAAAAACTACTTCTTCCTTTCCCCTCCTCTGTAACATAGGTATAAACAATATTTTGTGGGGACACAGAGTGAGAAGCAGTAGCTGTAGGAGTTTCCTGAGAACATTTTTAAGAATGTGACGCTGGGGATTGGAAGGACGGACGTGACCTTGGAGGTGCAGAAGGAAGAGAAAGTTCCAGGCAGAGGACAGAGCAAGCAGCGAGGAGGCGGCGGCAACGCAGGAGCCGCCCGGGCCCCTGCGCCTGCGTCCCTTGGCCCGCCCGTCCCTCCTAACGCGGCTCGCCCTGTCGTTTCAAGTCTCAGCTCAAACATCAGACACCCTCAGAGGGGCTTCTCCGACTAGTTCTCTGGAATCACTGCTATCTCCCTCCCCTCCTGTTTCTTCTCTTTCTGAGCACACTTGTTTATTTGTGCATCTCCCAACTACAGTGTGGAGAAGGAAATGGCAACCCACTCCGGTGTTCTTGCCTGGAGAATACCGGGGACGGCGGAGCCTGTTGGGCTGCCGTCTATGGGGTCGCACAGAGTCGGACACGACTGAGCGACTTAGCAGCAGCAGCAGCAGCAGCAACTACAATGTAAGCTCACCGAGGTCAGGATTGTATCTGTCTTTTCATGGCAGTGTCACCAGTCCCTAAAATAAAGGAGAGCCCTTTGTCACCACTGATGACACAGAGAAATGTACACAATACCGGTGATAACAGCGAGTGCCTTCTGACTGTCCTTTCCATCACAGCCTCCTACCAGGGAGGAAGGGGCGGATTGCACCGTGCAGCGGCCGTGTTCTCTGCTGTGAAGAGGAGGTTTTGAGCCAACCATAGGTGAGCCGCTCGTGTCCCTGCCTTCCTGTGGCATCAAGAAGAGGGAGAGAGGTTGCCCGAGCTTCCGGTGGGGAGGAATGTGATGGAAACAGCAAGGACGCAGGCAGAGGTAGTTAAAATTTACCTGATCCTCGAATCCACCGGTGCCCACGGTCCTGCTGTAGTCTCAGATCCAGTTCTCAGAACAATAAAGCCCTCTCTCCTGACGTTTTCAAAGTCACAAGCTACTAAGAAAAAATTAGGAAGATTTCCCATACAAGGGAAATGTCAGCTTAATTATGTCCAGGGTTCTGAACCACGTCAAAAAGAAAATCTTCATCGTGGCATTTAAACTGTCCACCCTAACGCAAGGACAGATGCGGGTGCTGTCCAGTGCAGGAAATGCTGTTGGGAGAAAGAGCGGGCGGATTCTTCAGTGCTCTCCAGTCTTAGTAAGGCCAGATTGCCTTTTTTTCTTCCTAAATGTGCAATGCCACATCTTCTATTCTTGTTGCCAGATGGATGTTATTAAGCACAATACCGTCTCATCAGCATTTCTGTTCAAAAATAAGTCAGTATAATGCCAAGCTGGAGGCGATGTAAAAAGTAATTAACCACAAAGACAATTACAGTGCAAAGTAGCTGTTCAAAAATCTGAGACATTGTGAAAAGTTGCCACCTAGAAAAAAAAAAAAAACGCCTAAAATTTCCTGAAACATCTTGACCTTTGGTAACTAACCTACAATACATGATTTCATATTTATGATGAAATTTATGTCCCAAATTGACTTCACACTATTTTAGTTTCTTTTTTTGGAGTTTCACAGTCTCTGCAGCTATCTGAAGAGAAGAAAAGTAAAAATACCACGAAGCTACAGATTGATGTTTATGGGGGTTTTTTGCATTAAAAAAGTAGCAACCCAAACTATCTTCCCTAGGTTTTGCCTTGTTACCACTAGAAGGTGCTAAAATCAGCACCAAACAGAAGTTCATAGTTGACTGTTTCACGTGTGACAAGCGTAAAGAAGCCGGGGGAGCCCAAGGTAAAAGGCATTGTGCTTACTTTTGAAGAATTAACTAATAGTTTGACTGGAAAAGACAGAATGTAAAGGTTTGGTTTTCCCAGGTTTGCTCAACTGGGAAAACAGTTGTAAATGTTATTAGTGTTCAATCTAGAAAAGGAATACAAAGAAGAAATACATTAAAAAAGTAAAAAAACTATCTCTTAGTCTTTTAAATAAAGTCAACTGAGAGGTACTCTTGATATGTTGAGATGACTCAGTGACAATGCTTCTTGACTTTTGTATCAAGGTAAAATATCAGACCGAGTGAACAGAAAATGAATGAATAAGATACTCACCTCACATTGTTTAAAATACTGTATAATGGCTATATTATGGTACTTCACTGTGTAATCATAAAAATGGTATAAATGTTTGTTTATTGTCATGGGAATCTACCATGCAATAAAGTTACATGTCTGTAATAAAGTTACATGTAAAATGCATGTTACAAAATAGTGATTCAAAATATCATTTAAAGGATTTAATGATAGAAAAGCATGGAAAATATTCTCAAAAATGATGATTGCATCTGGATGACATGATTATTTGCTATTATATTTTGGTGGTGTGATCCTGAGAAACAAATGTAACTGCTCTGCATCTCTCAGCTTCATCAGTAACAAATAGAGGCAATGATACTTCATAGTAACACATATAAAGCACCTAGAAGAGTGCTGCACACACAGTAAGTACTCAGAATGTGTTCGCTATCATGATCATTATCCTAACTGTCCATATTTTGTAATTTCATGAGTACATATATATTAGTCTTATAATCAGAAAAGATAATAAATTTTTTAAAAGATGATTCACATAGGGGAGGAGGGAACTGGATTTAATCTCAGATGGTAAAGAATGTGCTTGCAATGCAGTAGATCCGGGTTCAGTCCCTGTGTTGGGAAGATCCCCTGGAGAAGGAAATGGCAACCCGCTTTAGTATTCTTGCCTGGAGAATGCCATGGACAGAGGAGCCTGATGGGCTACAGTCTATAGGGTTGCAAAGAGTCGGACTTGACTGAATGACTAGCACTTTCATGCTACATATAGTAAGTCAGTTCCCCTTTACCCAGAAAGTTTAATGGTCAGATCTTTTTAATGCCTAATTTTCAGACTATTCTAAACAAGAATTCACTTAGCATTTATGGATTAAGTCTGACACTACATTTCTTGGTGTCAATTCAGGATAAAGTGTAAAAATTAAACATTGTTAAGTCTGGCAAATAATAAGAGCTCAAAATTTGCTGCAGGTGAGTAACAAAAGGCAATTAAAAAATCATATTGACAGTTTGCACCACAGCTCTTGTTACATAAGGGATTGTTTTTGTTTGGAACAAAGACACTTAGGTTAATGTTTGGGTAAATGGTGAGTGTCCATTGGAAGCCTGGGTAAATGGTGGGTGTCCACTGGATCAGTACTTGACAGAACAAAGGAATTTGGTGCTCTTCAGTGTAGAGGAAAGATGGGAGAGGGGAGAAGTTAAGGGCAGGAGAAGAGAAGAGGGAAAGAGAGTGAAGGGAAGAGTGAGGGATGTGAAGAGAAATGAGGGAAGTGGAGGGAAGAGGTAGGAGAAAGAGGCTGGTTGGAGCACTGGTGGAACGTGCCTCACGGGACCTCACGAAAGCTGTTCTGGGCAGTCGGTGACGGAGTGGACCCCAGTGACACTATAAAGTCCACGTACTTTCTGGAGAATGATGAAAAGGATAGGCTTCACCTCTATGTGGGTGCTGGTTGGACAGAGAGGGCATGTGTAGATGCAGGATTTGGGGCATGGGGGGTATGAGAGCACATGAATTTCCAGAAACTCATAGAAACCTTGAATAACCCTGGGCCATGAAACTTGGGCTCAAGGCAATCTAGATCTCAAGGGACAAGGGAGCAGGTAGCAGCATCCAGATTACATAAAAGTGTGTGATGGTGTGTGTGTGTGTGTGTGTGTGTGAGAGAGAGAGAGAGAGAGGGAGAGAGAGGGAGAGAGAGAGGAAGAGAGGGACAGAGCTCGAGTGCCTGAAAGTGAGAGCTAGAGAGGGAGAGAAATTCACAAATGGAAAGAGAATCGGGGAATGGAGAGAGAAACCAGTTGCACTTACGAAAAATCCAACTACAGTTATAGCTGAAACCCTGTAGTGGTCACATTACATGCAAATATAGCCTCTCTTGGGGTTTCCTCCCTGTTTCCGATTAGGAGCTGAATGTGTTGCCCAACATTCCAGACCTGCAGATATCGCTCAAGTCATGGGGAACTCAGCGCTTTTGGGAGGAAGTCCTTCCCATTTAGGAAAACACTTGTGGTTACTAAGTTCTTTGTATTAAGCTGAAATTTTAGTTCATCCATTCATCTACCAAATACGTATTAAGTGTGTCCTATGTGCCAAGCATTGGTCTATCAGACGAGCTGCGGGACAGTGCCCAGCAGAAGTGGCAGCAATAGCAGCAGCCAGGACCCCTGGCAGGGTCAGAAGCCACAAGGCAGCAGTGCCAGAGCCGTGCCAGCTACTGACGGGATCTTTATTGGCCCCTGGGAGCAGGGAAGCCACCCAGAAGCTGCCCAGGGGAAGGGATTTGCATGGGTCCAGAATTTCAGCAACTACACCAACTGGAGGCTGCCCTTATTGCATCCCACTTCCCAGAAACTATACAGACCTCATATTTCATCCTACGTTTGGGATGATCAGGTTAACACAGGCTACACTACAAACCACAGCTCTGCAATTCTATTCTTGAGCTACTTTATGCCCCAAGTGGGTCAGTTCAGTTCAGTTCAGTCACTCAGTCGTGTCCTACTCTTTGCAACCCCATGAACCGCAGCACGCCAGGCCTCCCTGTATATCACCAACTCCCTGAGCCCACCCAAACCCATGTCCATCGAGTCGGTGATGCCATCCAGCCATCTCATCCTCTGTCGTCCCCTTCTCCTCCTGCCCTCAATCTTTCCCAGCAACAGGGTCTTTTCCAATGAGTCAGCTCTTCACATCAGGTGGCCAAAGTATTGGAGTTTCAGCTTCAACATCAGCCCTTCCAATGAACACCCAGGACTGATCTCCTTTAGGATGGACTTGTTGGATCTCCTTGCAGTCCAAGAGACTCTCAAGAGTCTTCTCCAACACCACAGTTCAAAAGCATCAGTTCTTCTGTGCTCAGCTTTCTTTATAGTCCAACTCTCACATCCATACATGACCACTGGAAAAACCATAGCCTTGACTAGACGGACCTTTGTGGACCAAGTAATGTCTCTGCTTTTTAATATGCTGTCTAGTTTGGTCATAACTTTCCTTCCAAAGAGGAAGCATCTTTTAATTTCATGGCTGCAGTCACCATCTGCAATGATTTTGGAGCCCAGAAAAATAAAGTCAGCCACTGTTTCCACTGTTTCCCCATCTATTTCCCATGAAGTGATGGGACCAGATGCCATGATCTTACTTTTCTGAATGTTGTGCTTTAAGCCAACTTTTTCACTCTTCTCTTTCACTTTCATCAAGAGGCTCTTTAGTTCTTCTTCACTTTCTGCCATAAGGGTAGTGTCATCTGCATATCTGAGGTTATTGATATTTCTCCTGGCAATCTTGATTCCAGCTTGTGCTTCCTCCAGCCCAGCGTTTCTCATGATGTACTCTGCATAGAAGTTAAATAAGCAGGGTGACAATATACAGCCTTGACATCTTCCTTTTCCTATTTGGAACCAGTCTGTTGTTCCATGTCCAGGTCTAACTGTTGCTTCCTGACCTGCATACAGGTTTCTCAAGAGGCAGGTCAGGTGGTCTGGTATTCCCATCTCTTTCAGAATTTTCCACAGTTTATTGTGATCCACACAGTCAAAGGCTTTGGCATAGTCAATAAAGCAGAAATAGATGTTTTTCTGGAATTCTCTGGCTTTTTTGATGATCCAGCAGATGTTGGTAATTTGATCTCTGGTTCCTCTGCCTTTTCTAAAACCAGCTTGAACATCTGGAAGTTCATGGTTCACGTATTGCTGAAGCCTGGCTTGGAGAATTTTGAGCATTACTTTACTAGCGTGTGAGATGAATACAATTGTGCGGTAGTTTGAGCATTCTTTGGCATTGCCTTTCTTTGGGATTGGAACGAAAACTGACCTTTTCCAGTCCTGTGGCCATTGCTGAGTTTTCTAAATTTGCTCCCATATTGAGTGCAGCACTTTCACAGCATCATCTTTTAGGATTTGAAATAGCTCAACTGGAGTTCCATCACCATCTCACCTGCTGAGAGCTGAAGGTTTAAGACTATTTTGATCTTACAGGTATCAATCGTAGATTTCTGCTGCTTATAAAAATGATAGGCAGTATTTTCATCCAATCTCTTCTTCACTATATTCATTGTAATGTTGCAAAGGAAAAGTTTGAGATCAGACTCCAAGATATCATCAAAATCTGCAGGGAGGGAAAGAAGTCTGTTTGACAAACATCAAGTTGGATTGAACGTCAGATACAAATCAACACCACATATACCCTCATCCAGCCAGATGCTGTTCATTTGCCACAAAGATATAGACTCAGACATCTGCTACCAGTCAGAGCTTATCAAAACAGGAAGTGGGCGTGTCAGGCCCAGATCTTTCCTTGTGATTGCAGACTCTCTCATGGTGAGCACTTCTTCATTTTCTTAAAGCTTACACACCACTTTGACTAATTTATAATAGAATTTTGCTGAAGATGGCTGTTACATTTATTTACTCTGCCGACTGTCTGCAGAAGTCCCTTCCTTCCCTTTTCTGAAAATTAGAAATCTTAGCTCATTTCCAGTTCTTCCACTATTTTGTGATTTTCAAAAATAATTATATCAATGGTTAAGTAATATGTTCTGCAAGTTTTTTAAGGTCATGTGTCTGAAACAAGAAACAAGCATTATTCAGAGTGGCTACTTGCTTTCTATAGCCTCCTCATTATCTTGACCTCTGTTTTCTTCTTACTAATGTTTAGATCATCCTATTCCCACCCCACTCCACGGGATTCAGATTGGGAGAAATAGTCACCGAGTAGCTGCTGCCAGAGAATGAGACTAAAAAGCTGAAGTGTAAGCTTGATTGTCCGATTTAGATGAGTGCAGTGAGGGGCCGTGAGATGTGGGCAAGCTAATTAACGTCCATCAGGAGAGACAGAGTCTAACGCAGAGCAAATAGAGGGTCACAGCTGGGGTTCAGAAGCAAGTCAGGTCTGGAATTCCCTGGCAGTCCAGTGGTCAGGATCTGGCATTTTCACTGCTGTGGGCCTGAGTTCAATTCCTAGTAGGGGAAGTAAGATTCTGTAAGCTGTGGGGCTCTGCCAAAAAAAAAAAAAAACAGGACAGGACCAAGCAAGTATGGTGTCAAGTTGTAGGGTCAGATTTAGTGGACACTAACTACATGGGCTGCTGAGCACTTGAAATGTGGCTAGCACCACTGAGGAACTGGATGGTTAATTTCAGTTTAATTTAAACTGATTTATTTTAGAATTTAAAAACTGAACCAAAGTAAAAATGTTTTCATTAAGTATAGCCCCATTGTTCTGAGAGGACTATGTTTCACTTTAACAAATCATGTAAGATGTTTTTGTGATGCTAGAGTGTGCCTTATGGGCCTGTGTATACACATCAGCAATCTACTTGGTACAAACAAAATTATTTAAGTGATTTTTCCTACACAACGATGTCACATTGCAACAAGATTATTGGATGTTTATGCAGAAAACACAAGTTACAGTGATACTTATGAAAATAGACATCAAATGGAAATACTTATAATTTTAATTAAAGCAATTATGCTTTTGTTCTTATTCAAAAGTTAAGTATGAACAAAATTTTAAGTTTAAGATTAGGGCATACTAGTGATGTAGAATCAAATGGAGATGGAGAAGTCAGTCCATAAAGCAATAAAGGAAAAAAAAAATTGAGAGAAGATGTGTCCCAAATTTCACAAAGCACAGCAATTGCAGATTTTGGGGTTAAGCAACATGAAAAAGCTGTTTGCTTGATGTATAAGTTTTCTTTAAGATGACGAAGCAGACAATATTACAGACATTAGCAGACAACACACGGTGCATTTGATAAGTTTCCCCTAACAGTCAAAAAATTTTGAAAAGAATAGACTGAATTAGTTATCAGAAATCAGAAATGAATATCCAACGAAAGTTTTAAAAATTATATTTAATGTGAGCTCATAACTTTAGCTAGCTGTTAAATGACTTAGACTCTTGCACAAAGAAAGAAAATAATTTTTTAGATGGCAACATGGTAAAAGAAATCCATTTCAGTTATGGAAATACTATAAAATTGCTAGGAAAGGAGTAAAAAAATCGCATTTTACAAAATACAGATATCTTCAATAAAGTCACTGAACAATCATCCATAAGATACAAGCCCTTTTCAAGAATATCAAAGCTCAATTGATTCAGAATTGGAAAGACTGCAAAGACTTTCTTTAATACATTTCAAGTGCTTAGGATGAGTCATACCTAATTAATACTTTGGTTATGTTTAGTCTCAGAGGACTTCCAAACTCACGAAGAAGTGCCGTCAACTCATAGTCTAAAAAGTCAAACTCATGGCATAGATATATTTGAACGTTTTATGACTGTCAAAGAATTTCAACTAAGTATGAAAAAAAAATTGGTTTCTATATGATACAGGTACTTCAGCTGTTACATAAAAAATCTGGATTTATAAGAATTTTAAAAGAATAGACTGATGAGAGTCCCTTTGGACTGCAAGGAGATCAAACCAGTCAATCCTTAAGGAAATCAAACCTGAATATTCATTGGAAAGACCGATGCTGAAGCTCCAATCCTTTGCCACCTAATATGAAGAGCAGACTCATTGGAAAAGACACTGATGCTGGGAAAGATTGAGGGCAAGAGGAGAAGGGGGTGATAGAGGATGAGATGGTTGGATGACATCACTGACTCAATGGACACGAGTTTGAGCAAACTCAGGGAGACAGTGAAGGACATAGAAGCCTGTTGTGCTGCAGTCTATGGGGTTGCAAAGAGTCGGACACCACTTAGCGACTGAACAGCAACTATGTTGTTAACTCCGATTCAAGATTTTCTTGAAACAAAAGAATGTTTGCCAAATTTTCAGTAGTGGAAGAGAAAACGTGGCAGTTATTGATTTATGTTTTCTCAGTCATGTCATACTGCATATGAACAAGCAGAACTTGAAGCTCCAAGGAACAGAACAGCTTATTTGTAACCTAGATCTGTAGATATGAGAATTAATGTTGATATTGAAATTTTTCATAATACTAGTCAATAATGATTTTATACATTTTTCTAATATGAATTCATATGCAGAGTATTTTAATTACAACTGAAAGTGTGATGTAAATTGGCTGATAGAAATTCAAAAGTTGAAAACACTTTGTTGCTAATATTAAATTTAGAGTTTCCTTCTTTCCCCTCCAACTTTGTTGAGATATAATTAACATATAACATTGTGTGAGTTTAATGTGTACACTGTGATTACCACAATAAGGTTAGTTAACACATCTATCACTTGACATAAATAATGTTTTTTTGAGGGTTTGTTGTTGAGAACATTGAAGATCCAGTCTGTTAGCAACTTTCAAGTGTACAATACAGTATTATTGATGATAGTCACCACACATCAGATCCTCAGAGCTTGTTCATTTTATAACTGGAGATTTGTACAGTTTGACCAACAGGGTTGCTTTCAATTTATGCAATTCTCCATTGAATTTGAAGTAAACATTAATTGTCTTCTTAGTGAATTTACTAAACTTTGACATCATTTTGAAATTGATATGCTTTTAAGGATGCTGAACCTTACAGTTTGTTTTATTGCATGATGCTTGCATAAGAAAAAGTATCGAAAACTCTAAGATACCCTATAACCATCAATCAGCTAATTATTAATTCTACACTAAAGCTAGGCAGACATATAATCTTAAATTTAAAACCTAGTTCCAAAAAAAAGTAGACAAAAATTTAACATGATTCACTTTTCAATATGGCTATATTTGTAGTTTCATGTTGTTAATTAGTGTTTCAAATGTACTGCTGGAAAGTTGCTCTTTATACTGTGAATATTGCTAGGATAATATCAGATTATAAGCTGTAAAAACTAATTATTTTTATGGAATGATAAAGCTAACGTTGTGATAATCAGTTTTCAATTCACACACAAATTAAGTTGATGTAACAGTAATAATCTAAATAACCTTCTTATAACCAACAAAATTCTACTGAGTTCAAGTTATACATGTTGCCTGATCAGATCTCCGAGTAGGACTGAATAGTGAGACCTGGCAGCATTCAGGCTGGTGTTAAGAACCTGTGCGTGCAGCCAACACCTTCTCAGTAACCATGTCTTTTGAGCGCACTGTACTTGAAAACTTACAGGTCAGCGTTCAGCTCTTTCCTGTTGTCTGACCATATAAACCAAACATCTCTCATAACCTCTCTTCATCGATGGCTTCAAGTCTGTTGATCTCATTCCCAAGATTCGGTATAGTCACATTAGAAGCGGTTTCGACTGTCATTAGCAAATCGAGTTCTTCTTTTGATTCTAACAGCCTTTCATGATCTGCACAGCCCACCAGAAATGTAACGCCGTTGATGGCAGGAAGGTAGTTTTTCCATATTCTTTGAGCTTGAACATACTCACCACATTAAAAGTTGCAAAGGTCATGCCAGCAGTGGTTAGTTCTTCTAAGGGGGATGTAACACTGGGGACATGTGTCCATGTCTGTCATCTTTTAGCATATACAGTAATGTTGTTTTTCTCATGTTGTCCAATCCAAAAAATACCAAATTGCCAGTTTTCTTTTATAACCCTAAAAAATGTAGCACTCTGCTGAAACCACTGTGTATCCAATCAAAGAGGAAGGATCTGTCCATATTTTAGCGTCTGAGACTGAAGAGAACGCTATTCCTTGCTTGGTACTGGCCCCGCACCCTCTGAGACTGGACTGCAAAGTGTAATGGCTACTTGATAAGCTTTTGCTTAAAAGTCAAATCAGTTCTTCTTGGAAAAGAGGAACGAGTTTTGTCAATGTACATGTGAATACTGAAAGAAAAGGACTTTCCGTATTCAATTTAGTTACTTGAAAATGTTTAAGTATGCTTTTCTCTGTAAAAAATATGGCTACTAGGACATTTTAAATTATATATATGGCTAAGATTATATTTTCATTGGACAGCATGAGTCTAAGGATCTTGTCATGATCGATGTTGAAGTGTCAAGAACTCACCTTTTCATACATACAAGGGAGTGTGCTGCTACTTCAAAGGACCAGAGGCGGAGTAGACAATTTTATTCATTTGCAGTTCTGTTGGATTGTCATCTCAAAAGTGAGGTGCGGTATTGCGCTGATACATTATTAACAATTGGTTCTTGGGGTAAAAAAAAAAATCCCTGCTTTCTACCATTATCTAGTTTCCATAGTATAAATGTTTCCATCAAAGCCCATTTCAAGCTACCAACTGGACATCACTGAGAGTCTGGAAGAAGTACTGATAAATTGGCTCTGGCCAGCAGGTTCAGCCAGCTTCAGTCCACCACTAGCTGGGACTATCTATTATTCATCATTGTTTCTGCAGTAGCTTGCATAATCAACGAAGAGTAAGCCCATTTTAAGTATAGTACTTGTTGAATGAACAAATATTTCTGCTAGCCACAAATCTCCTGTTGTTTCAGTTTTCCCCTGATCCTTTAATCTTTCTGAAATGTACATTCCTAAAGGTGGAGGTAAATGTACAACTACAGCATTCTCTTTCTTGGCCCTTGTAATGAATGTGTTGTGCTGTCCAGATCTCCCTTAGCTCTGAGTCATTCGTTACCCTGATGGTTGGGAGTATTACCTGATGGTGCTCAGCTGAAACTCTCTGTAACGTCTCTACAAGTCTGAAAGAAGCTGCCTCTCCAATGGTTTCCCAAGCAGCTCTCCGCACCTAATGACTGGTTAATGCGGGAGTCCAGTTCTGGCCTCTTCAGTTAGAGACATTTTGGAAGAACCATCCAAGTTTCAGAATTTCCTGTAAGACCTGCCATAAACCCTGTTGCAACTGCGTTATGAGTCAGTTTATACCTCTGCTCAGCACTGCTTCATTCATTCCTTTATGGGCACAGTCTTTGAAATCACTGCGCCATATTCCACCTGCACACTGTCTCCAATGCAAGGTCTACTTGGCCAGAGAATGTAACCTACAACAGGCACAACAAAAATCACCTGACAACTTTGCTCCTTTGACTCAAGGTCCATGTTATTTTTAACTTCATCAACCAGTTCTTACATGTTGGTTATCAAGGCCAGATCTTGCCACTTCCTCTAGCTTATAGAGAGGAAATTTATAAGCAAGCTAAGTTAAGAAGTTCTATTTGAAAAGATTTCTAAGAATTTTCATTGTAGTCACATTTAAAAGCATGAGTTTGCTGTCTGAAGAGTAGGAATCCTTATAACTAATATGTTTTATTAGCTTTGGTATACTACTTGAAATGTTGTGATTTATACTATATTGTTGTAGAAAATATCGACTTGTTACAATGGTTGACCTCAGCTCCATTCAGCATTTTTGCATCATCAGAACAACAAGAATAACTGCCCAAAGTTGAGGTGCTCATATCAGTTCGGTTCAGTCGCTCAGTTGTGTCCGCCTCTTTGCGACCCCATGAATTGCAGCACGCCAGGCCTCTCTGCCCATCACCAACTCCCAGAGTCCACCCAAACCCATGTCCATCGAGTTGGTGATGCCATCCAACCATCTCATCCTCTGTCGTCCCCTTCTCCTCCTGCCCCCAATCCCACCCAGCATCAGGGTCTTTTCCAATGAGTCAGCTCCATGCATGAGGTGGCCAAAGTATTGGAGCTTCAGCTTCAACATCAGTCCTTCCAATGAACACCCAGGATTGATCTCCTTTAGGATGGATTGATTGGATCTCCTTGCAGTCCAAGGGACTCTCAAGAGTCTTCTCCAACACCATAGTTCAAAAGCATCAATTCTGTGGCGCTCAGCTTTATTCATCATCCAACTCTCACATCCATACATGAACACTGGAAAAACCATAGCCTTGACTAGACAGACTTTTGTTCGCAAAGTAATGTCTCTGCTTTTCAATATGCTATCTAGGTTGGCCATAACCTTCCTTCCAAGGAGTAAGCGTCTTTTAATTTCATGGCTGCAATCACCATCAGCAGTGATTTTGGAGCCCCCCAAAATAAAGTCTGACACTGTTTCCACTGTTTCCCCATCTATCTGCCATGAAGTGATGGGACCAGATGCCATGATCTTACTTTTCTGAACGTTGAGCTTTAAGCCAACTTTTTCACTCTCCTCTTTCACTTTCATCAAGAGGCTCTTTAGTTCTTCACTTTCTGCCATAAGGGTGGTGTCATCTGCATATCTGAGGTTATTGATATTTCTCCCAGCAATCTTGATTCCAGCTTGTGTTTCTTCCAGCCCAGCGTTTCTCATGATGTACTCTGCATAGAAGTTAAATAAGCAGGGTGACAATATACAGCCTTGACGTACTCCCTTTCCTATTTGGAACCAGTCTGTTGTTCCATGTCCAGTTCTAACTGTTGCTTCCTGACCTGCATACAGGTTTCTCAAGAGACAGGTCAGATGGTCTGGTATTCCCATCTCTTTCAGAATTTTCCACAGTTTATTGTGATCTACACAGTCAAAGGCTTTGGCATAGTCAATAAAGCAGAAATAGATGTTTTTCTGGAACTCTCTTGCTTTTTCGATGATCCAGCAGATGTTGGCAATTTGATCTCTGGTTCCTCTGCCTTTTCTAAAACCAGCTTGAACATCTGGAAGTTCATGGTTCACATATTGCTGAAGCCTGGCTTGGAGAATTTTGAGCATTACTTTACTAGCATGTGAGATGAGTGCAATTGTGCGGTAGTTTGAGCATTCTTTGGCATTGCCTTTCTTTGGGATTGGAACGAAAAATGACCTTTTCCAGTCCTGTGGCCATTGCTGAGTTTTCCAAATTTGCTGGCATATCGAGTGCAGCACTTTCACAGCATCACCTTTGAGGATTTGAAATAGCTCAACTGGAATTCCATCACCTCCACTAGCTTTGTTCATAGTGATGCTTTCTAAGGCCCACTTGACTTCACATTCCAGGTAGTTCTATTCAATTATTGCATAAAATTCTATAGACCATTTTGAAGAAGTCCATCGCATGACTCAGATTTTTTTTTTCCTTCACATTGCCCTTGCCACAGGTTAAATTGCATTTTCCTAATTTGATCTGCTGCTGCTGCTGCTGCTAAGTCGCTTCAGTCGTGTCAGACTCTGTGCGACCCCATAGATGGCAGCCCACCAGGCTCCTCTGTCCCTAGGATTCTCCAGGCAAGAATACTGGAGTGGGTTGCCATTTCCTTCGCCAAATTTGATCTGCAGACTAAAACAAAAGGAAGCTACGTGAAATGAAATAATAAGAACTTGCTTTATTTTCTAACTTCTGATCTTTATTAATCATAAATGAACATTACCTTCTAAACACTTAAAAATCATTTTGTCAACATATTTGCCAAATATACTGAGGAATAGTCTCTTATTTATTATACTTTTTTTTCCTATAGTACCAGATATAAGACTACAATTGAGTAAAATATGTCAAAATGTTCTTCATAAACTCCCTTTATCAACACAACAGCTCCAAATCTAACGTTTACTCTCATTGTCATAATTACAGAGAAACTTACAGAGAAATCAAAGTTTTAATTGGTTGTTGTGCAAGTGAAATGAAAGTGAAAGTCGCTCAGTCATGTCCAGACTCTTTGCTACTGCCATGGACCATACAGTCCATGGAATTCCCCAGGCCAGAATACTGGAGTGGGTTGCCATTTCCTTCTCCAGGAGATCTTCCCAACCCACGAACCGAACCAGGGTCTCCTGTATTGCAGGTGGATTCTTTACCGGCTGAGCTACAAGTGACTTTTCAAATATGTCTAATGTAGTGATCCAAGGAGAAAAGAACAGATAAAACCAAGAAGGGTCTTTCGATGCTGGAATGGAGAAACCAGAGCCTTATCGTCCTTTCCTCCCCCATGCTGTAATTGTTAACGGATTTCAGGTCCTCCTGAGCAGTATAACCTGTCTCCCCTGCTACCCCATAGGGAAAAGGTATTTGTCTTACTCTTCCCCCCACCCAGTATACATGCCTCATCCAATCAGCAAATGACCCACAAGACCCCTATCCCACTCCGTGTACCCTGGCTATAAAAGTGGACTAAGGACTCCTGTTCGAGGTTGGTTCTCCCTTGAGCTGGCCTGCTATTCTAACAGCATCTCCCACTCTAATAAACTTTATTTCCTTCTCATTCTGTCTCATATCTGGAAATTCTTTTCCAACCCGCACCCAGACCACAACATCTAATAAGAAATAGTCTGTTATTGAATAGTCCATGGTGGTTTCTACTTGCTTATGGCCATCTTAAACTACTGAACCTCAGGCTAGGTGTCTTTCAATCTTTCTGGAAAGTCTCAGCCATAACCTGTCTATTGGATTTTCCTGTCTCTTTATTGGGCTTCTCAGGTGGCATTAGTGGTAAAGAACCCACCTGCCAATGCAGGAGACATAAGAGACACAGGTTTGATCCCTGGGTCCGGAAGATCCCCTGGAGGAGGGCACAGCAACCCACTCTAGTGTTGTTGCCTGGAGAATCCCATGGACAGAAGATGTGTGCAGACCACAGGCCATAGGGTCAAAAAGAATCAAACTTGGCATGCAAGCACATCTCTTTATTATCTCTTACTGAATCTTGAATTAGACAAATATAGAGCCTGCCCTCCATGTCTAACATTTTCATTTTTTCACTTCATCTCTTTATGCTCCAACTTACCAGTTTCCACAAGCTGCTTATCCAGGTCACTAAATATTTCTTCATCAGCAGTTTGAATATTTCATGAAGTTTTTAATTTCCATGATTATTTTTCAACTTCTAGAAGTTCTACTTTGTTCTTTTACAAATCTTCCTCTTCATTTTTAAAATAAGCTCTTACTCCTGTCAGTTTAAAAAATAGTCACAACCTAGAAGTTGAGAGTTATGTTTTATTTGGTAGAAATTTTTAGGACTTAAGCCCAGGAGGCAACATTTCAAGTAACCCTGAGAGAACTGCATGGGGGGGGGGCGGGGGCAGGGAGGAGCCAGCAACAGAGGGCTGGTAGTCTGAACACCAAAAGATTTTTGTTAATTAAAGAAAGCCAGGTAACCCAAGCTAAGGAATTTAGCTATTTTCTATGTATGGGAAGATGCAGGAGTCTGGGCTCACTGAAATCATTCCTTTCATATGCAGCTCAGCTCTTGGGGCCAGTCTCCTGTGTTTTCACAGTCTGAGCTCCCTTGGGGCTCACTGTAGGGAGTGGCTGCAGTCTGATGGCTGCTAGATCACAGGTATTCTTCTCCTTGTTGAGTTCCCTCAGGGCTCACATTGGAGGGCTGCAATCACTGACCGAGACATCATTGTTTACTGATACGGCAGGAAATATTCCATCTCTCACTCTTTACTCAGGTTTTCAACTCCTTCTTTTATTTCTTTAAACATCTTAGGTGTTTAAGAATTAATTAAAATTAGATATCTTTAGTTCAGTTCAGTTCAGTCGCTCAGTCGTGTCCGACTCTTTGCGACCCCATGAATCGCAGCATGCCAGGCCTCCCTGTCCATCACCAACTCCCGGAGTCCACCCAAACCCATGTCCATTGAGTTGGTGATGCCATCCAACCATCTCATCCTTTGTCGTCCCCTTCCCCTCCTGCCCCCAATCCTACCCAGCATTAGGGTCTTTTCCAATGAGTCAACTCTTCACATGAGGTAGCCAAAGTATTGGAGTTTCAGCTTCAACATCAGTCCTTCCAATGAACACCCAGGATTGATCTCTTTTAGGATGGATTGATTGGATTAGGTATCTAATTAAATATCTTAGATATTTGGTGACTCTAATACGTCTTGTGACTTTTATGTGTAAACTTATTTGTTGGGGCTCTATCAACATTTTTTTGAGACCCAGTTTGAAGATGCAGTCCTTCAGAAAGAAGTTGAGTTTGCCTCTGTTATGTAGTCTGTTATATTTTAAATAGGTATATAATGTTTCATGGTCTAGACATATAATTTATTTAGTCATTTCTCCACTGGCAGAGGGGCCCCAGTGGCGCAGTGGTAAGAATCCATCTGCCAATGCAGGAGACGTAGAAGATGTGGGTTCAGTCCCTGGGTAGGGAAGATCCCCTGGAGGAGGAAATGGTAACTCACTCCAGTAGTTTTGCCTGGGAAATCCCATGGACAGAGGAGTCTGGTGGGCTACAGTCCATGGGGTTGCAAAGAGTTGGAAATGACTGACTGAGCACAAGCTAAGGGCAGAGATCATGGGATGGGGCATGAAAACACTGTGTTTCTTCTATTTAGTTTGGATTACATTTTGAGGTTCCCCCCCCCAGTTGAAGTGATAAATTACTGTGAAACACTGATACAACCTAACACATCCCTGTGACTAATGGTATAAGTACGACACTAATTTGGCTGAGAAACATCATTCTCAAAACAACTGTATTAATTACCTATTCTGAAAATGTGAAGAACTGTCATGTCTTTATGTCAGATGGCATCAACCTCTCATAGTAAGAACCAAACTGACTCTATGTGTCAGAAACTTTTTGAAGTATCTCATAAATATCAAATCATCTAATCTTTGCAACACTCTTAAAAGGTGTGTACTACTACTATGCCAATATTACAGCTGGAGGGTAATGGGTAACTTGCTCTAGGCACCACTGTGTTAGGCTTTCTAGAAGCAGAAGCTAGCACCAAGATTCGGGAACACACAATCTCCTGAGAGTGTGCCTACCACTCTTCGAGAAAGCCTGATGTGAACTGGGCCGGGGTATAAGCTGAGCCTTAGCCTGACCCACTGTGCGGGGGGCAGGGAATGGCAATGATAGCAGCTGTGGTAGTGGTCTCAGAGTCTCGTCAACCAAGGGCGAGACGCCAAAGTAGGTCACAGGGGCAAGCTGTTAGCAGCTCTTCACCACCTGGGGTTTAGGGGCACAGGGAGGTAAGGGGGATATGGGATGAGTACCAGCAAGGTCTGCTGTAGCCACATAGCTTGGAGGGGAAAGTGGGGTTCAAAGCCAGATCATCTGGCTCCAGAGTTCTACTACTGCCACTACAGAGCCTCCTGCGAACTGTGTCTGCTGCCTTCACACACCTCAACGCTGCCCATCAAGAAGACCTTGACTTGCCAAGCCAAGCACTGCCTCTGGTTTCCTAGAGGAATAAGAGCTTTTCATTTGGAGAAAAGTGTGTGCCGATTTAAATCAGAGGTTGCAAGACAAATTCAACTGCCTTGTTTCCATTGCCCCCAATTCAAAAGGCCCATTAAATGCGCCTGCCCGGGGCCAGGACGAGCGTACCCGAACCTCAGAGGAGAACCTCCGTTGGCTTGGCGCAGCGCCACAGAGAGAAGGCTATGATCCTACACCCTTTCTTCAGACAGCAGAGAATCTGCTGGGCCCTAAGAAGCCTGGCATTTTCTTATGTTCCTCTTCCTATACCTTATCAGTGGAGAATATGGTAGAATGAGGGAGGGAGACATCTGGAACTGCTCACTTCAGCCTTTAAAGCTTCTGGGACTTAGGAATGTACTCAAACCTACACAGGCATGGAGTCAGCCGTGGAAGGCTGGAAAGTTTTGAGAATGGGGGAACGAGGCAACACTCGAGTCCTCCTATATACTTAGAGCTCTTGGCATAACATCTCTCTCCTGAAACCTCTGCCAGTCTTCTGAGCCTAGTTCATTGGTACCAAACAAGCTTCCCAGTTCTGAGAGTGCTAGTTCCTAGCTACCATAGGGGGACTGTCAGCCCCAACATTTTCACTGTGCTAGTTTGGCTCCTGGAATAATTGGTTGGGTCCTAGGGAAGACACTTAGTGGTTTTCAGCCTTCTAACATGAATTGACCTGCTTTATCTCTCCATACACCAAACCCCAAAGCTGTGGGAGCCACTAAATGCTTTACCTGTGACCTACTCCAGAGCTTGGCTGATGTGAGTCTGGGGCCACTTCCACAGCTGCTATTGTTCTAAAAATTCTGCCAGTAAGTAATATTTATTTACTTTATGTGATCAAATGTAGTTTAAGTCTACATTGCCACGTGTTTCCCTTCGTTCAACTACACAGTAAGTAAATTGCTGACTTTTAATTAATTCTTCTCTACCAAATGTAAGTATTTTGTTCTAGTTATATCCTACATAATCTTGGTATCTCAATTATCTTATTGCCATTTTTTCCCCCTTATTGCTCTTCTTTTCCAGCCTCAATTCAAAAATCCTAAACAAGACACTAGGAAATTAAATCCTGCTAAGTCACTTCAGTCGTGTCCAACTCTGTGCGACCCCACAGACAGCAGCCCACCAGGCTCCCCGTCCCTGGGATTCTCCAGGCAAGAACACTGGAGTGGGTTGCCATTTCCTTCTCCAGTGCATGAAAGGGAAAAGTGAAAGTGAAGTCGCTCAGTCGTGTCCGACCCTTAGCGAACCCATGGACTGCAGCCTACCAGGCTTCTCTGTCCATAGGATTTTTCCAGGCAAGAGTACTGGAGTGGGTTGCCATTTCTTTCTCCGAAATTAAATCCAGGTATATATAATAAGGATATTACATCATGATCAAGTGGCATTTGTCTCAGAAGTGCAAGACTGAAGTAACACATAAATTAATGTAAATCTGCATATTAATAGAATAAAGGACAAAAATATATGGTCATATCTA
Source organism: Giraffa tippelskirchi (assembly GCF_054371585.1). Lineage (NCBI taxonomy): Eukaryota > Metazoa > Chordata > Mammalia > Artiodactyla > Giraffidae > Giraffa > Giraffa tippelskirchi. The sequence continues at coordinate 83,978,929 of NC_137285.1, read as the reverse complement.
TAGATATAGCTTCTATTTATGATTTTAAAAGACTCAGTAAACTAAGAATAGAAAGATATTTCCTCAATCTAATAAAGAATATCTATGAGAAATCACTTTTTCTCTAAGATCAAGAATAAGGCAAGGAAAAAAAAAAAAGAATAAGGCAAGGAGGTTGACTAATCAATCCTATTCACCATTGTACTAGAGGGCCCAACTTGTACAATAAAGCAAGAAAAAAATAGGAATAAAAATCAGAAAGGAAAAGAGATGATTGTTTCTACAAATAACATTATAGTTTACTGAAGAAAATAAAGAAGAATCTAAGAAATGACTATAGTAAGTGAATTTAGCAAGGTAGATCCTGATTCTTAATTCAGTTTTATTTCTACATACTGACAAGAAGTAACTAAACATGGAATTTAAAAATACTATTAACAATTAAAATCTAAATTTAAATAGTATTTAAAATAACATCAAAAAATGAAATACTTAAGAATAGACAACAAAAGATGAGAAATATCTTCATATTGAAAACAAACAAAAATATTAAAGAAGGCTAGCTGAAGGGATATACCATGCTCATGGATTAAAAGACTCAATAACAATAAAATGTCACTAATTCTCAAACTGATCTATAGATTGAATGTAATGCTAATCAAATTCTCAAGAACTTTAAAAAAGATATTCACAAAATAATTCTAAAAATTATATGAAAATTTAAAGAGCTTAGAATAGCCAAGACAATTTTGAGAACAAAGTTAGAGGACTTATTCTGTCTGATGTCAACACTTACTATAAGGATACAGTGATCAATACAGTATGTTACTGGCAGAGGATAGACAGATTAATAGACCAGAATAGAGTCCAGAAAGAAACCTCCACATGTATGTTCAACTGCTTTTAATTTCTAAAATTGAAAACGTAAAAACTTACAGTGATATAGCATTATATTGGATCTGAAGTTGTTACAGCAATATTATATGAAGTTGCTTCCAGAGAAAGAATGTTTGTTATCATGATTACCCTCAATAAAAAAATTAAGTTGATTACTTAACAAGAGGATGTTGAGAACACACCACTGTTAAAAATTATAAAAGTTCCAAACCAGGAATGGGGTGGAAAACTCTTGCACACACTTCTTATACTTTGTTTGCACATTGCAAATAGAAGAAAAACTGGCAAACTAGAGATAGTAATGGCCACCCTGTCACCTTCCTCAAATATTTCCTTGCTTATTTCTGTCCCTAAAGAATATTTGGAGAAAAAAATATATTTAGTGAAGAAGTTGGGTATTGGGAGGAAAAGGGGTTTTTACACAAAATATTTGGGATAGTCAGTGTTAGAGGAAAATATAAGGTATATAAGGTATGTTACATTATTAAACATTTGGGTGGAGGTTTAGAATAGGGAAGGGCTTCCCTGGTGGCTCAGATGGTGAAGAATCTGCCTGCAATGCAGGAGACCACGGTTCAATCCCTGGGTTGGGAAGATCTCCTAGAGAAGGGAATGGCAACCCACTCCAGTATTCTTGCCTAAAGAATTCCATGGAGAGAGGAGCCTGGTGAACTACAGTCCATGGGGTTGCAAAGAGTCAGACACGACTGAGCGACTAATACTTTCACTTCACTTTCTTAGACTAGAGAAGGCCCAAGCGGATAGACTGACTTCCTTTTTTCCAGTCTAGCAACAAAGATTTATTGAGCACCTTCTGTTTGCAGGTTCCCCTCTAGTATTAGAATAATGTGGTGAGTGAAATAAATACAGTCCTTGATCATAATTATTATTTTAAATTACTTTAAAAAAAGTACTTTAAATTACTTTTAAAAAATTAATAAAGTTGTGCATTTTGCAAAGGAGACATATTCATTTCCTTTAGGCCCTGACAGATCTGACCCCAACTTTCATTACTAATGTGAAGAATGTGGGAATCCTATTAACTAATAGTTCAGTGTTTATTAGGCCATGATCTTTAAATTGGGATAGTGTTCCCTTGGACAGAGTTACCAAGTATTTACAAAAATTTAGTTTTGGGGAAGTGGGAACTCAAATAATTTTAAGGAAATTAACAACCTGATCCTCAGTTTCCACATGTAGTTTTTCCTAAAACAGATGTGAGTGAAAACAAGAGCTGTTAGAGGCACGAGGACTGTTGTGTCTTCCAACCAACCTTTTCGCAATGGTTCTTGCTTCTTAAAGAAAAGACAGGGCCACCTCTCACCCATCTTGGGTTTTAAAATGGTATAATTTTGATCAAGGGTGTAAAATATTCCTGGACGGTCAGAAGTAACTGGTGTTAATGTTGAGAAAAATGAATGAATTTAATATCTGGGTATCAGTTTTGTTCAGTCGCTCAGTTGTGTCCGACTCTTTGCAACCCCATGGACTGCAGAACACCCGGCTTCCCTGTCCATCACCAACTCCTGGAGCTTGCTCAAACTCATGTTGATCAAGTTGGTGATGCCTTATATCTTGGTATAGTCATCAGATAAAATACAGGTATTTTATCAGGTAAAATATAGGTCACCCAGTTAAATTTTAATTCTAGCTAATCAATGATTAATATATTCAATGAATAATATATTGCATGGCACATAACTATACTAAAAAACTATTTGTTGTTTGTCTCAAATTTAAATGTAACTAGGCTTCCTGTATTGCTGACTCTGGCAATCCTATTTGGGTAAAATACCTGTGGTTTCCAAGTCACAGAGTTCAACAAAATGAGTTGTCTACTGAAACCTAATTGCATTTTAGGATTAAAGATTACTAAATAATTTTGGAGCTATAAAACAGGTGTTAAAAATTTTGGAAAAAATTGATATAACATTTCTTTTGGGCCAGTCTACTTATGTAAAAAAGATTTTTCAACACATAAACTTTGGAAATTAAAAAAAGGAAGAGAATCTATGCTGAACTCTATAATATTCTACTAATAAATAATATTCATGAACACACACTTGAATAAATTGTTCAAATATAAGCTGCAGCCCCCATTAAAATTGCATTTGTAAAAGAATCATTTTTTATGAGTATACTGTTGTATCAGCATATATGTTTATATGGCTTTGACCAATTGACTTTGATATAAGTACTGTAAGTAATATAAATCATAATGTAGTCAAGGATAAATTTTCGAGTTACAGCCTATGATCACAGGAAAAAAGTTAAATTTCAATTTATACATGTTTGTTTCAGAAATTTCTGCCAGAGGAATCATAAAGATGTCCATTTTAAACACAAAAATTCTGTGGGGACATAAGAATGTTCAAGGACAAAAAGCAATGATAAAATATTTCCAATTATTAAAGATAAACTGACATATTAATAATGAAGGTTATCAAATGGTATTTGTAGTCCACTGAATACATTTGAAAGACTGTTGATCAATCTTATTCTAAGACATCAATGTCTAGATTTAGTAGTTCCGTAGCAACTACAACTTTTGTGTTTTAATGCTAAGTTAAAAATGTGCAGAGAAATACCGTTTTCCAAAATTATTTTGGTGGGTACATGATTATAAATATATATAAAGATCACAAAATTTTTTTCCACTATCTCACAGGTGAGTTGAAAATGGCTTATTAAATTTTGAACTAAGCAGGCTCAAAAATGAATCGAAGTCTCCACATAAGTAAACTTAATCTTTTTTTATATAGTTCCAACTGGAAATCTGCTATGGACAGCCAAATCAGCTAACGAAGAAGATACCCCAGCTCATCCTGACTGTACTGTATCCTTGTTTCCACAGGAGAGTGAAGTACTAACTAATATTACAGTTCTGCCTTTTTGCTTGGTATCTTTTCTTGATTTACTGGAAGGCAGGAAAATCAGGTGAGCTCCCCCAATCCATTTGTTATCCTGGCACTCACTGTCTTTAGATAAATGTGCTTAAATTGACTCCTTAGGCAGGAAATGTTGAGGACAATATGACAGTGCAGTTAGATTCCAACTTCAGATTTCTGTGAGGCTGTCATAGTAGACATCTCCCCTGTGAAACTGAAGCCTACAAAGAGGAATTTGTTTTAGAGCCAACTCCACCCTAGTTATAAAAACAACTAATCAACGAGAAAAGAATTTTTTTTTCACTAAACTAATATGGTAATCTCTTTTAAAAGACTAAAAATAAATTGAAAAGGAGAATCTTGTGATTTTTTTTTTTTTTTTACAAAACCCCTACATTTCCACTCATGCTTTACAATTAGAACAAAAAGTAAAAATAAATCAGAAAGCTTGCACAAAATTTATTATTTTATTACGTGGGGAGATGCACCTTTTCCAGTCAGGCTGACCAATGATCATCTTGCCCCCTCAAAGATGATCAAGATTTCCTCTGACCCACGAACAATGAAGCAAAGGTCTTTCAGTAAATGCCACGTCGATCCGCCCCGGTTAAGAAACAGTCACGCTTTCTGGGTCATGGAAATCCCCGAGTGGGTCTGCCAGGCCACTGATTAAGGGGAAGTGTGTGTGGTTATTACCGCTGGAGTTCCCCTAAGACTTCAGAGGAAAGCACCAGCTCGCTAGCAAACCGCTGGGAGGAGAGCGGGACGCGGGGAGCGGGGAGGGAGTGGGGAAGGGGCGGGGCGGGGCGGGGGTGGGGAAGATGGTTAAAAGGCCGCGGGAGCCTCCGGCCCGCCCCGAACGGCGGGGGCGACGGGTGACGCCCGTCAGGTCTTGGCCGGCACATCCCTTCTGGCGCGCACCGGCGCGGGGCGGCAGGCCGGCGACCAGCACTGCGGTGAGTGAGCGCGCGCGCGCGTGCGCGCGCCCCCCGGGGCCTCGTCCCGGCACGCCGCGCGGGAGGGGGCCGCGCGTGCGGCTCTTCCGGGGTCTCGCGAGCCGGCGCGGGAGCAGAGTGCGAGCCCGGGCGGCCCTGACTGGCGCGGCCGCGCTCCTTAGGCTAGTTCCCGTCGCCGCCGCCGCCCAGACTTGCCCTCCAGCTCCGGGGGCCGCCGGGTCGGCCCTGTTGCACCGACGCTCGCTTTCCTTCCACCTTCCTGCCAGGTGTGCAGTTCCTGTTTTCTTTTTGCCGTGAGTCAGTGGAAGGGGGTGTTTGACAGTTGGTTTAATGGATGGCCGAAAGGTATCACTGCAGGAGTTCATGGGGACCCACTCCCGAGTTCTCGCCCGGACAATCCCCTGGACAGAGGAGCCCGTGGGGTCGCACAGAGCAAACTGGACCGAGCGACTAAGCCCAAGAGGTATCACTGGCCTCAGCCGGTGCCAGATGAGCTTGGCCATAGTAAGGACTCGGTAGAGCCTTTCTTTAATGAACAGACGGAGGAGTGTTCCCGAGCGGTGGCAGAAAGAGCAGATTTTTGGTGTTTTCCTGGTAATCGGCCTGGAAATCCTGTAGTGCCCTTAATCTGGTTATTAAAGTGCTGGAGATATTTACCAGATGCTAAACTAACAGTAAGATTAACTTTGTCATTATTTTTTTGCTAACATTAGGTGTTTCTAAGACCTAGTGTACTCAAAGACCCTCTCAAAAGACTTCACATGTGTCTTTCAGGTTTTTCACAGTCCTACGAAGCAGTTGCCATATTTATCTCCACTGACAATGAGAAAACTCTGGGCTTAGGGAGGTTTATTTGCCCAAGGTCACACCTCTGGTATGGGGAGACTGATGAGTATTGGAAACCCAAGATGTCTGACTCCAAAGCCTGTACTAAACCATCACCTAGCAGACTTTGTAGTCATTAATGTAAAATTGATGTCCTTAATACCATGCAAATGAGGGTGCTGCGGTCCTTGAGGGGCTCAGTCAAGTTTGCTGACATTGACTTCTCAACAGAAACTCTTACTGTCTTCATTGTATGCCAGACTGGATGGCTGTGGGGCTAGGAGGATTGGTACAGAGCCGCAGCACAGTTCTGCTGTGAAGGAGACTGCAGACTAGGGGGTGATTTAGTTGCTAAGTCGTGTCCGACTCTTGCGACCCCATGGACTGTAACCTGCCAGGGTCTTCTATCCATGGGATTCGCCAGGCAAGAATACTGGAGTGGGTTGCCATTTCTTTCTCCAGGGGATCTTCCCCACCCAGGAATGGAACCCGGGTCTCCTGCATTGCAAGCTGATTCTTTATGGACTGAGCTAGAGACAAAAGGCACACTTAACCTCCAGTATCAGAGACTTGGATGTGCTAGGTCAGGGAGGTTGCCCACTAGAAGTGAAGAGAAGAGGTGTGAATGGGGATGAGTCAATCTGAGAAGTAACCACTAGAAAGGAAAGAGGAATTCCAAGAGAGAAGCCAAGGAGCTAGAACATTGATGAGAGGAAGTGGGCCCCAGTGGCAGGTGTGAAAAATTCCACTGCTTTTGGGAAAGAAGCCATTGGTGTTACTCATATTGAGAGTGGTTTTCCCCAGGCATAGAAGACAAACTTACCGCTACCAAAAAGGAAGAAGGGGGAGGGATAAATTAGGAAGATAGGATTGACATATACACACTACTCTCTCTCTATATATAAAATCAACGAGGACCTCCTGTATAGCGCAGGAAACTATACTCATTATTTGTAATAAACTATAAAGGAAAAGAATCTGAAATAGAATATCTGTATCAGAGTGCCAAATGGGAGAGCATGTACCCTCCCAAAAGGGTGCAGCCACTGCTTAGCACTAGCTGATTGTTGCCATCCTGGAATATATGCCTGGCATGGTGAGATCTTTTGATATTTTTATGAGAGCATTGGGATCTAGAATGTCATGGGAAATCTCTTACCTTTTTTTATTTCTGGCCCCTCCATGTAACATGCAGGATCTTAATTCCCTGTCCAGGGACTGAACCCTTGCCCCATTTAGTGAAGTGTGGAGTCTTGACCGCTGGGGAAGTCTGGAAATCTCTTACTTACAAAACGGGTTGGTAATTAACTAAAACATTGAAAAATACAGTGATATTTTTCCAGGAAAAATCTTACTTGGAAGGCTGGTGGAATTCAAATGAGGCATGCAGATTAATTAATAGCACTGTTTCAATGTTAATTTCCTGGTTTCTGTAGTTCTACTGTGGTTATATAAGATGCTAATTTGGAGGAAGTTGAGTGCAGGATATGTGAAAACTCTTAGGTTTACAAGTTTTCTCTCTATATAAATTAATTTCAAAGTAAAAAGTTTGAAAATTTAGTGAAATACTGGAGTCTAATTCTGTGCAAGCCAAACATAATAACTCTTCTGGCCACCAGTCAGAGGCCTCTGGTTTTCGTCTGGGATTTTTTGGCCTCTACAGTGCCTAGTACAGCAGCTTGTATGTGGTAGACATTCAGTAAATGCTAGTGCTCTGCTTTGGAAAAAATGTTTGCAAAGTGATCATGGTGTAACATCTATGAATTATTTGACTTTTAAAACTTTTTTTTTTTTAACAGGTTTTACAAAAGAGACAAACTGTTCTACTTCTAGATTTTTTTCCAGTTTTTTCTATAAATCAAAACATCTGAAAATGGAGGCCTAAAACTCTTAAAAGGGACTTAGTCTGATCTGAGGGAGGTAGTTTTGTGCATGAATAAACAAAGTAGATAACTGGAGTTTTTGGTATCCAAAGAATGTTAATTTAAAAAATATGATCTAGTTATAAGAGGTATAATTACACAGTAATAATAGGTTTGATTTTGAATTTGACTTGTGGATATAAAGAAATGATTGTAGCCGAGACACATTGTTGAAGTACTTTTTTTCAAAGTTGGCCAGGCAGTTTCCTACTGGCTGCTGTGTAGAATAGAAAAAAATTGTACCTGTGTTTGGTAAAGATTTAAAAATGAATGACAGTTATCTAGAACAAAGAATTAATATTCAGCCTTCTGCTAAGTTAGAGAAATGTGCATATAAAACCTTTGGCATGTTGAAAGATTTCTGCAGTGACAAAGAAATGTCAAAACCAAAACTTTTTGATAGGTACAACAAATTAAGAGTAAGTATGAAAGATAAACGTGATGATTGGTAAAGAAATTAACCATTTCTAAGCCCATTGATATTTTGAAAGTCAAAATTCTAGTTTGTTCAAATGGGTTGTTATCTCGGAGAATAATTAGAATGAGAGTGATGGGTGGATGGTTACTTTTTGGTAAATGAATAAACTTAATTCAGAAAGAAACACAGAGACAGTAGTAACACCACACAGAGACCGTAATAACACCAAGAGTTCTATATTTTAAAATAACACGATATTATACATTTTATAACAATGTGTAAAATTATTGACTAATGAAAGGAATACTGAAGTTAAACAGAATAATTGACCTGTGAGGGAAATAATCACTGGTATTGAGATGTTTCTGATGCCACCTGGAAATAAAGCATTGAAGTCTGCAGTAGAAAGCCTCAACATATGTGAGACCCAGGAAACACGCTTGCAAATCACTTCTGGAAGAACCATAATGACTTGTTCATTGGTCATTACTGATGCTATTGATGTAGACCTGCCTACTGGTAGCTAGTATTAATTGAGAAATTCTGAATTTTGAGGTCTCTGCTGTTCAAAAAAAGTGGATTGTGACAAAGTAAATTTATTATGTTTTGTCAAGATAAATTCTGATTCAAGGTATGCCATCTGTGAAATAGTTTCTGACCAAAGCCAATTTTTTTTAATCCATCTATTTTTTTTTTTTTTTAATTTAGTATCCATCTTAGCTTGGAGACTCAGCACTCTGACTTTTGACTGTTTTTAAAAATAAACTCATTACCAGGAGATTTGATGTTGGCTCTCAACAGCATGGAGCTGAGCCTAAAAGGTCAAATGAGTAAATATACTCATCTCTGATAGTTTATTTGAAATGGAATGTTTTAATTTGCTGAGATCTAGAGGCATCACTATGACTAAGCAATCAGGTACCTATCTATGGGAAGTAATTATTATTTAATAAATCTTGAAACCAGGTCTTAAGATCTATGAGCCAATTCTGTTACTACTTAAGTTCTTCATCTGGAAGAAAATTTTGGATTGTTTTGTTCTCCCTATTAAAATGGTTGTAGGAAGAAAAATTAATCAATTTGAGCAAGATTTAGGATATACTGTATTTCACTGAATCTAAGATGTCATCATTTGGAAAGCATGCCAATATTTTATGTACCTCCTAGGAATAAAAATCCTGTTAATTAAAATGTGATATGCCACTGATTGTAAGATACTTCTCCATAACAGAGATATTGAAACATGTGCCTTAGAATCAGTGAAATATAATAATCCATTCTTTTCTTCTTTTGAGGTAGATTTTATGCTTTCTTTTCCCTGGCTCCAAAATTTCACAATTTAAAAAAAGCATAGTTTGAATATTAAAAAAACTATTAAATACAATTTGAATATTTTTGTGTGTATGGGACATTTACACAGCATAACTTTCTGCCGGAACAAACTATGTGAGACATGTTATCTTCAGGCTGACCAAATGTTGCTGAAGTGTACTATGGAGAGGGTGACCTACCTGTGGGGACACCTGACACTAAATGGCATTTTGATGACCTAACGCATTCGACATTTTTGTGAAGGTTTTCATTTTCATCACAAGGTACTGTGTAGCATCATGTTTACATTGTATATATCAAGAGTATGCAGAAGTGCAGGTTGTACATAATTGTCCCTTAAAATGTATCAGTATAGGATTTAGAATCTTGCCATGCTGTAATCCTAAATGCGTAGAAGAAAAAGAGTGAAAGATTTCCTGTTCTAAGTGTTCAACCTAGTACTAAAATGAATACAAATCAAAAGCCATGCACAAAACTACCTCCCCAGAGAAAGACGAGTCCCTTTTCCTCCCCATCCATTTCATTATGAACATAGTAGAAAATAGCATATTCTTATCAAATTTGATGAAGAGTGCCAACATGTTTGAACTGAAGTATGACTTTTCCTGTGAGCTCTACCGAATGTCAACATACTCAGCTTTCCCTGCCGGTGTTCCTGTCTCAGAAAGGAGTCTTGCTCGTGCTGGTTTTTATTATACTGGTGTGAATGACAAGGTCAAATGCTTCTGTTGTGGACTGATGCTGGATAACTGGAAACAAGGAGACAGCCCTATTGAAAAGCATAAAAAGTTGTATCCTAGCTGTAGCTTTGTTCAGAATCTAAATTCAGTTAACGTTTCAGGAGCCTCTTCTCAGCTTACTTTTCCTTCTTCATTAACAAATTCCGCGCATTCACTACTTCCCAGTTTGGAAAACAGTGGCTACTTCAGTGGCTCTTATTCAAGCTTTCCATCAAATCTTTTAAACTCTGGACCAAATCAAGATTTTTCTGCCTTGAGGATAAGTTCCTACCCTTGTGCAATGAATACTGAGAAAGCCAGATTACTTACCTTCCAGATGTGGCCATTGACTTTTCTCTCACCAACAGACCTGGCAAAAGCAGGCTTTTACTACATAGGACCTGGAGATAGAGTGGCTTGCTTTGCCTGTGGTGGGACATTGAGCAATTGGGAACCGAAGGATGATGCTATGTCAAAACACCTGAGACACTTCCCCAGCTGTCCGTTTTTAGGAAATCAGCTCCAAGGCACTTCGAGGTACACCGCTTCTAATCTGACCATGCAGACATTCGCAGCCCGCATCAAAACGTTCTGCAGCTGGCCCTCTAGTGTTCCAGTTCATCCTGAGCAGCTTGCAAGCGCAGGTTTTTATTATGTGGGTAAGAAGCTTAATCTGATAATAAAAATTATATTCAACATGTTTTATCTTACACATTTTAGTGGTAAAATTATATGGATTCATAAGTTTTGGTCCAAAATTAATTTCAGGTCACAGTGATGATGTGAAATGCTTTTGCTGCGATGGTGGACTGAGGTGTTGGGAATCTGGAGATGACCCATGGGTGGAACATGCCAAGTGGTTTCCGAGGTAATTGTTTTGAGATTTTCTATGCACATGTGTGTAAGATGAGTTTTATGTGTGTAACTTAATCAGCTGTTACTTTATTCTGCCTTTGTTTCAAAATTACATTTGTGAATAAATTTAGGGAGGCTTACCTAGGAAAATAACTGCTTAAAAAGTTTTGGTGGAAATTTAAGATAAATAGTTCAGGATTTCTTTGTGTGTGGAATTAATATATATACGTATATATTAAAATAACATGCTCATTATAAACCCAAGTCACCCATTATAGGAAAGTACAGAGACAAAAAATTTAAATGTCGAGAAATCTCACCAAGGTGACCACAGTTACCATTTTCATGAACATCCCCCCAGAGACATCTCAAATGTATACAATTTTATATAAATTAGATATATGTACCATTTTGAAATTTTTCAGTCAACATTATGTCTTGAACATATTTCCATTTATTCAACACTCAATAATATCAATTACCTATTACCAGGCACTGTTGTAGATATTTAATATACTTGGTTGAACAAAATCAAAACTCCTGGTCTCATATGCTAAACGTATAGCAGGAGAGATCAAACAATTAATACAAGCTTAATAAATAAGTTATATAGCATGTTGGAATATAATAAGTGCTTTGGATAAAAAGAAAAAAAGAGAGATGGATGAAGGAGATCATTAGAAGTACCAGGCTGATTGCAAAGTGAAACAGAGTCATCAGAGTGATTATAGATGCATTTCATCTGTTTTGGTCACTGCATAGCGTTTTGCTGTCAGGTCTTTTGATTATTCCATGCTTGTTTTCACTCCTTTTTAAATTAAAATCAAGTAGCCTTTAATTATATTTTTCATGGTCAACACTTCTAATATTTGTTAATGTTGATTACTAAATGTTTACATTATATAAGTTTTTAATACTAATCTTCCCTGTAACAACTTTGCACTCCTCAAATATTTCAGATTTCAAAAACTATGAAGATTAAAAAGAATACCTTTTAAAAACATGGAAGTTTTTAAAAAGTGCTGCTAGCTTTCTATTGTGGTAATTTTGTGAATATATAAAAAACTGATAATTTTGCTTTGATCGAGTCATGAATTCATTTTGTTCTTAAATTCGACAATGAATACATATTATCTGGGAACTGCCAAACTTGTGAATGTCTGACGTACTAGAAAATGTGTTCATCTTCCTCATTCTTTCTCTTTATATTTTCAGCTTTTAAACATACATACATGCCTTATGTATGAACAGTATCATTTATTAGGGAACTTTCTACCTTGTCTCCTTGTTATTAGTGTTCAGAGTGATTTTAGGAATCTTAGAACGGTTGAGGAGAGCAGCTGGGAACTCGGCATGGAGACAGCCTTGCTTCTCTCAAGAGACCTGAGAGCCTCATGACCTTTACCTGCATCAGCCTTGGCTGATTACCAGTTACAGCCTTCCTCGTGCTGTTATCTTGCTTTTGACTGCAATCTCTGTTACCACTTCCTCTATGCTAAATGAATAGTCAAGTGGTTATAATTATGCTTATGTTCATTTGAAATATTTACCAGTCTACAAATGACCAGATTAAAATAACCAGATTTAAATTTGTTTAAATTTAAATAACCAGATTTAATTTTGTTTACATTTGAGGTGTGAGTACTTAATACAAATTAAAGGACAAGAGTTCATTAGTCAAGTTCAAGCCAGTTACCCTCATCTACTTGAACAGGTAAGGGACAGTTTTTTAAAATCATTTGTTAAATTGACTTTCTGATAAATTGCTTTCTGATAATTACAGAGAATAGATTTTAGTGAAAAGACAAGAATCACTTTAAAAATACACTTTATTTTTTCAACACCCAGCCTGATCTTAGAGAGTGCTACTCTTTGGATAACAGCAGATCCAAAATTAGAAACTTTTGAAAAATAATATTTAAGTTATGTTTCTGAATATTACTTTAATAAAGTTGTAATAAATTAAATTACTTGAGGAAAAAATTGACTAGGTACTAGCATTTAAGTTATACTCTATATCACCATGATGGTGAGTTATACTATATAAATTTTTCCTAAAAGGATTTGTGGAAGATAATTGTATTGCTCTTTCTAATGTTCCCAGAAAAGCAAATAAGAACTTATAGATAGAATAGCTTGAGGGTCAAACACTTCCTAGCCACGGTCAATGGAACTTATATTAAATCCAGCTTATCCCAAAGGGATACCCAGAAAATGGAAGCTCTTTGGGATAATAGGTAAACAATGATTGTCTTATAGATCACTGAAAAGGTATAACCCTTTTTGTGCCTTAATGAAAATGAGTTTTATTTGTTTATACATACACACATGAAGAAAGTCTTACTAGTTTATGGCCTACAGAATTGCTGTTGAATGTAAATAAAATTCTGCTTTTGACATAAAAAACTGTTGCCAATAAACAAGTTGGTCTGCAATAAATTGAATAAGTCTCTTGATTAATTTTTATTGCAATGAACAAGATAAAATTTACATTTTAATATATGTACATTTTTTTGTAGCTGTTATCTACTTCAGACAATCCTGAAGATGAAAATGCAGAGTCACCAAGTATGTATACTAATAATAATTGCTACATTTAAATATTAGAATCATATGATACTGTTAAGATTGAAAGCTGATAATTACATAATATACATTTATCTTATGATTTATAATTTACAATGAATTTGCAAATACACTTGATATTTTTAAAACCTTAGTGCATATCATAATTGCCTGAGGAACTCCAAAAAATATAGATGTCTAGTCTCCACTTTAACTCTACTGAGTTGAATCATAGTATCTAAAAGTGGGGCTTGACTGTCTCTAGTTTTAACAAACTGCATGCATCCTTTTCAGACCAGTGTGGGAACAGGGGCACTGTGACATTAGACTGCATTCTATGAAATGGAGAGAGTAGAAAATAATATTCCCCTTTCTTCAATAAGGACTTGGAGGCTCAGAGAGGTGAAGTGACCTATGCATTACCTTGACCTAAAAGGTGATAGATCCAATATTTGAATAAGCCCTTCTCCATTATGCAGTGTTAAATTCAATTCAATAAATATTTGTTGTGCTTCTGCTGTTCTGAGAAACAAATAAAGAACACAATAAATGTAACACCTGTTCTCATGAGCTACCAGTCTGAGGGATACAGGAAAATACACAGATAGGATAATGGTGCAGAAAATAAAGTGGGCTCTGAGAGCACATTTGGGACAATTAGCCCAGACTTGGAAGATCAGAAAAGCCTTTCCAGAAGAAGTATTTGTCTTAGCACAGAAGCAAACAGAAGAATAAAAGTTAACCAAATAACAAAGGGAGGAAAAGAATATTCTCGGCAGAGAGAACAGCATGTGAAAGCCTTTATGTGCAAAGGAGAACAGGCACATTAGAAGAACTGAACAAACTTTTGTATAGATAGAAGTAGGATTTGTGAACAGATAAATGATGAACCAGGCTGGCTTAACAGTGGTCAGCACAATAGGCAGAATTTGACCCAGCAGCTGTCAGTTTGTGACTTCTGGGCTAGAAGACAACTGAGTAATGAGGCTGAAGGGGTTAGGGTGCAGATTGTGTAAGATCTTATAAGGCACAATTGAATGTTACCTTAAAAGCAAACGAATTGTTGATGGAATTTACGGACATTCAGATTTGTGTTTTTAAAAGGTCATTCTGATAACAATATTAAGAATAAATTAGATAGGAACAGTATTGTAGAAGGCCACTGCAGTAGTAGAGATGAGTGCTGACAATTGGCCTATTTCAAAATTATATAAAACATATTTAATTTAGAAAGCTCATTTGTTCATTCAACTTGGGGAAAAAGGAATCTCAATGCTGGTTGGAATCATCCACTAGCGCCAACATTCTATTTCTTTCTCCCACTTATAGTTAAGCCAGATAATGCATATTTTGTATCTGAATACAGTGTTCCATATTCCTGTTTTAGTGACTGAATATGTATATCATTATTTTAAATTTACGAAAGGTAGTACAAAAATAGTACCTGCACATTTTCTGGGCCTTATGTTCTTGATATTGTAATAAATCGCAATTTAGAAAATATACAAACTCTCCCATAATGTGTTAAATTCCTTATTTCGTATAGTTATTCATTTTGGACCTGGAGAAAACCATTCAGAAGATTCAGTCATGATGAATACACCTGTGGTTAAAGCTGCTTTGGAAATGGGCTTTAGTAGAAGGCTGGTAAAGCAGACAGTTCAGAGTAAAATCCTAATGACTGGAGAGAATTATAAAACCATCAGTGATCTTGTATTAGATTTATTTAATGCAGAAGATGAAATAAGGGAAGAGGAGAAAGAAAGAGCAACTGAGGAAAAAGAATCAGGTACACATTATTTACAGTCTCTTTCCATAAGGATGCCACTGTATATGTTATTGAAAATATACTCATTAATCCAAGTGATTTTAAGTTCAGTCTTCTACGTTTGAATTCTGAAAACTTTCTTCACATTAAAATATATTTGATTGCTTATTAGTAAATTGAAATTATATATATTGAGTGAAAGCAAATTTTCCTGCCTTTGCTTAATTTCTGTTTTTACTCTGAATAATTGATTGTGTATATAATTATTTATGGCACATTAAAAAATTTTGTTATTTAAAAAATTTTTGGCTGCACTGGGTCTTCCCTGCTGTGCGTGGGCTTTCTCTGGTCGTGGTGCCGGCTTCTCGTTCCAGCGCCTTCTGCTGTTGTGGAGCATGGACTCTGGCACTCGAGCTTCAGCACGTGCAGCTCGCAAGGTTTAGAGCGCCTGCTTAGTAGTTGTGGTGTACAGGCTTAGTTGCTCCTTGGCACGTGCAGTCTTCCCAGACCAGGGATTGAACCAATGTCCCCTGCATTACGAGGTGGATTCTTAACCACTGGACCACCAGGGAAGCCCGTGGCACATTTTTGATCCCAGACTGGTTGCTCACTCCTCTGTGCTGTAAATTGGGGTGGGATCAGGGACAACTTTCCAGGTAGCTCAGACGGTAAAGGGTCTGCTTGCAATGCAGGAGACCTGGGTTTGATCCCTGGGTTGGGAGGATCCCCTGGAGAAGGAAATGGCAACCCACTCCAGTACTCTTGCCTGGAAAAATTCCATGGACGGAGGAGCCTGGTGGGCTACAGTCCATGTGATTGCAAAGAGTCTGACACGACTGAGCAACTTCACTGGCAGGGACAACTATCAATAGTAGCATAACAGTGTGTCTCAACCTGTGATTGTAAAGTAATGTACAAATTATCATTAAGTTTCCTATTTGCCCACACAAGATCTGAGTTCCCCTTTGGAGTGTCTTTCTGTTATTTAAAGGAGTGCTGGGATACTGTTTCACATTCTCTCAAGACAAGTTGCCTATGACCTTCTGTGCTAGCCTTTCTTCTCCTTGTTACCTCTGCTCTGTTGCTCCTCAAAAAACCCTCTCCTCTCGGTATGTTCATTCTCATCTGGTTGTTCTGCTTCTATCATTGCTTTGGCCTGGACAAAGAGAAATGTTGATCTCTCCTTTGCCACTTTTTCTTAAGCATGGACCAGATCCAAGAGTCCTTTCAACACAGCTGAAAACAGACTACAACTCTTAACAAGACCTTACTGGAGATTTAGGGATCACAGAAGGACATTATATCACACCTGGCAATTGACAGCTGTAACTGTATGTGTTCTCTCTTGGTGCCCTTAAGCCCATCCTCATGAATCTTTCTGCCTAGCTCCTGATTCATCTCTCTGTAGCTCTGGCCAGTTTACACAAATGACTAGGGAAAGTCCCAAGCAAGGCTCAGTTCAATTCAGTTCAGTTGCTCGGTCATGTCCGACTCTCTGCGACCCCATGGACTGCAGCATGCCAGGCTTTCCTATCCATCACCAACTCCTGGAGTTTACTCAAACTCAATTCCATTGAGTCAGTGATGCCATCCAACCATCTCATCCTCTGTCGTCCCCTTCTCCTCCTGCCTTCAATCTTTTCCAGCATCAGGGTCTTTTCAAAGGAGTCAGTTCTTCACATCAAGTGGCCAAAGTAGTGGAGTTTCAGTTTCAGCATCAGTCCTTGCAATGAATATTCAAGACTGATTTTCTTTAGGATGGACTGGTTGGATCTCCTTGCAGTCCAACGGACTCTCAAGAGTCTTCTCCAACACCACAGTTCAAAAGCATCAATTCTTTAACACTTAGCTTTCTTTATAGTCCAACTCTCACATCCATACATGACTACTGGAAAAACCATAGCCTTGACTAGACAGATCTTTGTTGACAAAGTAATGTCTCTGTGTTTTAATGCTATCTAGGTTGGTCATAGCTTTTCTTCCAAGGGGTAAGCGTCTTTTAATTTCATGGCTTCAGTCACCATCTGCAGTATTTTTGGAGCCCCCCAAAATAAAGTCGTCACTGTTTCCATTGTTTCCCCATCTATTTGCTATGAAGTGATGGGACCGGATGCCATGATCTTAGTTTTCTGAATGTTGAGTTTTAAGCCACCTTTTTCACTCTCCTCTTTCACTTTCATCAAGAGGCTCTTTAATTCTTCACTTTCTGCCATAAGGGTGGTGTCATCTGTGTAGCTGAGGTTATTGATATTTCTCCCATCAATCTTGATTCCAGCTTGTGCTTCATCCAATCCAGCATTTCTTATGATGTACTCTGCATATAAGTTAAATAAGCAGGGTGACAATAGACAGCCTTGACGTACTCCTTCCCAATTTGGAACCAATCTGTTGTTCCATGTCCAGTTCTAACTGTTGCTTCTTGACCTATATACAGATTTCTGAGGAGGCCCCCAAATATCCACAATGCCCAGAATGAGAAAAGTTTGCACCCCTGCCCTTGTCCATGGCCATCTGAGACCTCTTTCTTCCCAGGATGGTTGACTGTGAGACTGTCCACTCCATTCCTGGATAAATCTACCCCTGGCCAACCCAGACAGACAGATCATAGTGATACAGCATCCTCTATTTACCAAAGTGTGACTGACTCATTCAGTTGTACATGTCACCAGTACAGCAGTAGTATAGTCCAAGTTTATCCTTGCCTGGCCTCGCCAAGTTTTCTTTGTCATTTTAAAGGGAAGATAAGGCTGCATGTCCTTCCTGTAGTTGTCACATTCTTACCACTGGTTGTCAGTGAACAACTGCTCAAAGAAGAGAACACTCATCTCCATGACTGTTTAAAAACTCTATGAATTCTAAAGCCATCCAGCTATAAAATACTTATTTTTCTTCAAAAGAAAATCAACAGTTTCCAGAGATGACTCCAAGTCAACGGTATAAGATAACTTGCATTGTCAAAAAGATCCAGGAGCTTCTCAGCTCACTGCTGTAGCTACAGTACCTAACACAGTGTCTGCACAGTCTGTGCCCAAGAGATGTTTTTTGAATGACAGTGAAAATTCTTACGTTTGTCTTACTAATTAATTTCTAGTTTCCCAGAATGGTAGGTGAGTGATTTCTTTACAAATGTGCAATTAAAGAGGCAACTTAGGATATTTTTTTCCAGCATAAAAGAATAGTATGTTTCAAAGGTATAACAAGTCTTTACTGTCTGTTAAGCCATAATATAGTCTATGACTTTGAAATGAGACTGTTTTCCTCAGTCAGTAGCAGTCTAATTTTGGAAATCTTAGGAATTTCAGAGAACTTATTAGTTTAAGTAAAATGTAATTAGAAAAATAAAAAACTTTAAAATGAATTTACTTCAATATAAAATTATATTTTAATTTTCTAATATATCGCTACTTCTTAATCATAGATTACCTAACAATATGGTAAATTCTGATTCTTCCATCTGTTTGCTGTAATCTACTTCAAATTTCTTTGTTCCTACTGCTCTTTAAATTGTTGAGCCCTGATTGTTCATTTGTTCAGCAGGTATGTGTGGAACACTGACGTTTTATCAGACACTGTTCTAGGCCCTGTTCATTTTATCATTTATTTTCAGAGCTTCAATCCTCTTCAAAATGTATATCTTGAGCCTGGGCCATCTGACTAGGCACTAGTTAAATGGTGTTCCTTGTTAAATGGTTTTATTCACATGTCCTATTTGATAGAGTCAGTTTCTAAAATCTATCAATCATCTCCCCTCAAATAATCCTTCTTTAGACAAGTCAACTTCTCTTTTTATTTTATAGTAAAGCTTAATGGATCATGGTAAAACTATATGATAGTTAATTAACAAAGCTAGATTCATAAGTCATATTCCAAAAAGATAATACAGTTGCAGAGTTTCAAATATAAAATATTGTATTAGTAGATACAAAATCTAGATTTTTAAGGAGAATACAGTGATCCTATAGCACAGGAAGGTGTGACAAGTAGGATTTGTTTTCCAAAATGTTGTTAGTGCCTTTTCCCCATTGTTATAAAATATTGAGCTAATGGTGATATCATATATAATTTGGGGAAATAATAATTAAATGGAATTTTAAAGAAGTTTTATGGGTGACTGATAGTTTAAGAAAAAAATCTGTCATTTTAATTGTCTCGATTTTGCCTTTCCCCGCTTGGACTAGATTGGATTGAAATTTCAATTTCATTTGGCTCTAAGGTGTATTTGGTTAAAGGATTAGTAGTATTGCAGAATTGTTGAGAGCATAGATTATGACACCAGATTGCCTCAGTTTGACTTTTGCTGGTTTTATGTCCTTTAGCAGTTTACTTACCTCATTGTTTCTCTGTTTTCTCATCTACTAAATAAGGATAGTAGCGAAAGTGACAGTCGCTCAGTCTTGTCTTACTCTTTGTGACCCCATGGACTGTACAGTTCATGGAATTCTCCAGGCCAGAATACTGGAATAGGAAGCCTTTCCCTACTCCAAGGGATCTTCCCAACTCAGGGATCGAATCCAGGTCTCCTGCATTGCAAGCAGATTCTTTACCAGCTGAGCCACCAGGGAAGCCCAAGAACACTGGAGTGGGTAGCCTATCCCTTCTCCAGCAGATCTTCCTGACCCAGGAATCAAACCGGGGTCTCCTGCATTGCAAGCGGATTCTTTACCGACTGAGCCGGGCTGTTGTAAAGATGAAATGAGTTAATACATATGAAGTGCCTACCACAGTGCTCAGCATTAGTTCTTATTATAAGTAGAGTTATTTTCTACTTTGATATTGCCAAGCTAGCAATCATCTTCAGTACTAACTGATAACTGAATTACGGTTGTTTTCATTCAGTTATATGTGTACATGTGGAAGGAAGTTTGTGGGTAGCATTTGAATGTGATTATGTTTGTGTTCTTTTCTATAAAGATGACCTGTCATTAATCCGGAAGAATAGAATGGCACTTTTTCAACATTTGACTTGTGTGCTTCCAATTCTGGATAGTCTCCTAACTGCCAGAGTGATTAGTGAACAAGAACATGATGTTATTAAACAGAAAACACAAACATCTTTACAAGCAAGAGAATTGATTGATACTATTTTAGTGAAAGGAAATTTTGCAGCCACCATATTCAAAAACTCTCTACAAGAAATTGATCCCATGTTATACAAGCGTTTATTTGGTGAGTGCTGAAAAATTATTTTTGGAACTTTCTAGGCCAGTTGAAAATATGCTCATATTAATAATTTGTGATTACTGAAAATAATTCAACCTAATTTGTAAACTAGTAATTGTACAAAAAGATAGAAGGCTTTCATTGCCTTGACATTATGAAAATTATTTATAGTGTTTAGCCAGAGTCCAAACTGTTAAAAATATATATTCTGTAACTAAATATTGTTAACTTTATTTGTAATAGTAATGCTTTTGCTTTTGCTCCCTTAGTGCAACAAGACATAAAATACATTCCTACAGAAAATGTTTCAGGTAAAATGTTAATAATTTAAACCAGTAGAAAACATTGTTGTTTTTTTTTTCTTGGCTTTTCATTGGGGGAGAAGCAGCAAATTGCCTTTTATTAACATTTTTTCTCTCTTCTTAGATTTACCAATGGAAGAACAATTGAGGAGACTACAAGAAGAAAGAACATGTAAAGTGTGTATGGACAAAGAAGTGTCCATAGTGTTTATTCCTTGCGGTCATCTAGTAGTTTGCAAAGACTGTGCCCCTTCTCTAAGAAAATGCCCTATTTGTAGAAGTACAATCAAGGGTACAGTTCGTACATTTCTTTCATGAAGAAGATCCAAAACTCTTGTCTAAACTTATACTAGAATTAATGGATGAAATGTATTATAATTTTAACTTTGATACTGTTTTGGTTTCTTTAAGATTTTTTTATTTATTTGCAACTCAGAAGATTTTGTTTTATATAAATATATTTATATAAATATATCTCTAAAATATGCACATGCATATTTTATATAGCAGGGAATGATGGGCTTTTGTTCTTATGAACAAAATACAGGTATAGCACTATAAGCACAATACTAAATTAAAATTTCAGCATTATTGAAATTGTAAATGATGTAAAATTTAAGCTTTTGAACTGACCTTTCTGAATTTTGCATATTTTTGAGTTGTATTAAGGATCAGGAACACAGATTCTCTTGCTTTTTCCATCAATGTCCTATACATAGAAGGTCTTGATATTTGTTGAATGACTTTTTTAGGACATAATGTTTTTGTAAAGAATTCTATGAGGAACATTTTAATAAAGCAATCAAAATTGGTGTTGTTCTTGATACCTTCATTTCTATGATATCAGATAGTGTACTGACTCCCACACTCCTTCCATACCTCCCTAAGACCTTTCGAATGTTGAACTCTGTTTAGATCCCTTTCGTAAGATGCGTCTTCATTTATACTTGTAGAGCACAGCGGTCAACCACAGCTGGCTTTAATCTACAGGGTTTTATAGGATCTCTGAGTCAAAATCAAATATCCTCTCATTAAATTTGTTTATTCATTTGTCTGTTGATTTATTCAGGAAGTCTCATGCCTGCCCTGCCTCTTGGGAAAGGCCCCTAGTTTTATTCTCATCACTTTGGTATTAATTCTGGGATTTGAAAAGTACACTGGTCAGCAGTGTTTGGAATGAACAGCTCGTGAGTCAATTTGTTCTGCTCTGCCAGTGCAGAAAGATTTCCTCCTTTGCACTACTTTTTGGTACTCAGCGTGTCCAATTCATAATTCTCTAGCCTTTGTTTCCTGTAGAGTTTTTAGGGTTTTAAAACCAGAAGTGATGCTGTAATTGGGAATAGGCTGGAGACACAAGCAAAAAAGCCAGTCATCTAAACTAGTTCTAAATGGCTGCTAGAGTTCCAAAGAGAAAGCTTAGGAACCAAGTAAGAGGAGAGATTCCATTTCTTCAGGCTGTTGCTGGGAGGCTGCATATGATGCCACTGATTTTGCCTCTTTGTTTGAATATTTAGTTGGCTAGCCTCATGCTAACCACAGTGTCCTGCAGGGGTGCGAGGCTGAATCAATTGGATTATTGCTTAGATGATTTGTGGTGGTGTTCAGTTGCTCAGTCATGTCCACCTCTTTGCGACCCGTGGACTGCAGCACCGCAGGCTTACCTGTCCTTCACTGTCTCCTGGAGTTTGCTCAAACTCATGTCCACTGAGTTGGTGATGCTGTTCAACCATCCCATCCTCCGTTGCCCCCTTCTCCTCCTGCCCTTACTCTTTCCCAGCATCAGGGTCTTTTCCAATGAATCGGGTCTTTGCATCCGGTGGCCAAAGTGTTGGAGCTTCAGCATCAGTCCTTCCAGTGAATATTCAGGACTGATTTTCTTTAGGATGGACTGGTTGGATCTCCTTGCTGTCCAAGGGACTCTCAAGAGTCTTCTCCAGCACCACAGTTCAAAAGCATCAAGTCTTCAGCCCTCAGCCTTCCTTATGGTCCAGCTCCGCCTTTTAAGATAAACATTTAGATAGTATATACCCTTCTGACAGCAGCTATGTTTATATCTAGTTCTTATTGCATGCTACACTTAATATTTGAACTTTTCCATATCCACTGTGAAAGTTTTGTTCATTTCTCATT
Source organism: Giraffa tippelskirchi (assembly GCF_054371585.1). Lineage (NCBI taxonomy): Eukaryota > Metazoa > Chordata > Mammalia > Artiodactyla > Giraffidae > Giraffa > Giraffa tippelskirchi. Next base: position 83,956,213 of record NC_137285.1, on the reverse strand, counting down.
TTGGTAATATATGTATAGCTAACATACCCAAAGTATTCAGATATTTTGTTATTACCCTGTTAGTCACTGTAGATAATAATAATGGTAGTTTCACTTGCTGATGCCATGTCAGGCATCAGGCATGTTTTTAGGTGCCTGACATTCATTCATTCATTTGATTCCCTCCATCTTCACCCCTCATCCATCCTGGCCTTCCAATTCCCGTAACTGAGTAGATAATTTAAACGTCAATATACAATATATACTAAGTGTTATAATTCAGAATTTGCAGTGGGCTTAATTTCTTATTTAGATTATGCTAATTAAAATTCCATCCATTCTTTTTATTTATTTCCTTGTATGACTTGATACTATTAGCCTGTAAATGCCTTTGTGATCACAGGCGATGTTATTCAACCATCTTTGCCTTGTTTCGATGGCTTGCACATGATAGTAGACAGTGCGAATGTTTACTGTGTAAGTTCTAAGCAGAACGATAGGTTGTTTAAGGGATTCACTGTTTCAGAAGCAACACTAGTACCCTTGAAATAGTATTAGTAGGTCAGGATTACTCATTCTTTTTAAAAGTATGCCAATCCCCATCCTTCTAGTCAAGAAGAGATGGACAAGGTCCAATTTCAGAGTTTGTACTGTGCAAGTACAGTAATAGGTATTTTTGTTTTCAAGTTGCACAATATACCTGCTCTTCATCAGGTTCTCACCTGGCCCTGCACAGTTTTCAGCCTCGTTTTCCACCACTCTCTTCCTGCTTGCTATAGCTCAGCCACTCTGGCTCTCTTCAGTCTCTAAACACGGCAAGCTCTTTGGCTTCAGGGTCTTTGAACTGCTCTTTCATTCACTCTTTTCCTGAAAAATTTCTACTCATTCTTCAAGTCTTAGCTTAGACGTTACTTCTTACAGCTTAATTATATCCCTTAAACTGTCTTTCCAAAGGCCTCTTTTTGGTTTTTTTTTTAATGAAATTTACCACAATTTGTATTTATACATTTATTTGTGTAATGTCACGTTTACTTTAAAAATTTCCATGAGAAAAGGAACCGTATGTTTTGTTTGCCGCACACGTCTAGAACCTACCTCAGAGCCTGACATAGAATAGGCCCTTACTGAATGAGTGAATAAATGACTTTCTATGAGCACGGTTGGGATATAAGAGGGAATTTCTTCCTCCATAATTATCACTGTTGATAAAGTACTAAGGCATAATCATTGGTGTAGAATCATGGGCCAAATTCTGCACTCCTTTAGATATCAAAGGGAAGTTTTAGAGAAGAGTGATCAACTCAGTTAAAAAAAGGTTTATGTAGGAGATGGGACTTGCAATTATTTTCTAGATGATTTCAAGTTTGGAAAGAGCATTTTTAAAAGGTACAAATATGGGCACTAGAATCTTAACAATAATTAACTGACATGTATTGAACTTGTATGTACTAAGTGTCTGCGGACATTATCTCATTTGAGAATCGCTGTAACTTAAAAAAGGCAATATATAACACAGGGACTTACAGTGCAAGTATGGGGTTCAAATTATAGCTGAGTAATCTTGGACAAATTATTTAACACCTCTCTGCCTCTGAATGCATCTGTGTGGAATGGGGTAATATACCTGTTGCTATATTATCATCTCATGTCCCATGATGAGATTAATATCTCATCTCCCATGAGATGTTTTTCATGGGATTGCAGTGAGGATTTAAAGAGCTGATGCTATAAGATGCCTGGAGTGCTCAACAAATATTAAGTAGATACTGTTCTTGTTTTTTAAAGATGAAAGAACAGAGGTTTAGAGAGGTTTAGTATACTGCCCAAGGTCTCATAGCTGGTAAGCGAAAGAGCTGGAAGGAGAACTCCTACTACCATCAATTGGAAGAGACCTTAAAAGTTCTTTTTTCTTTTTTAAAAATTTATTTTTTAACTGAAGGATAATTGCTTTACAGAATTTTGCTGTTTTCTGTCAAACCTCAGCATGCATCAGCCATAGGTATACATATATCCCCTCCCTTTTGAACCTCCCTCCCATCTCCCTCCCCACCCCACCCCTCTAGGTTGATACAGAGCCTCTGTTTGAGTTTCCTGAGCTGTACAGAAAGTTCCCATTGGCTATCTACTTTACATATGGGAATGTAAGTTTCCATGTTACTCTCTCCATACACCTCACCCTCTGCTCCCCTCTCCCCATGTCCATAAGTCTATTCTCTATGTCTGTTTCTCCATTGCTGTGCTGTAAGTAAGTTCTTCAGTACCATTTTTGTAGATTCCGTATATATGCATTAGTATATGATATTTATCTTTCTTTTTCTGACTTACTTCACTCTGTATAATAGGTTCTAGGTTCATCCACCTCATGAGAACTGACTCGAATGTGTTCCTTTTTATGGCTGAGTAATATTCCATTATATATATGTACCACAACTTCTTTATCCATTCATCTGTCAGTGGACATCTAGGTTGCTTCCATGTTCTAGCTAGTGTAAATAGTGCTGCAGTGAACAATGGTATACGTGTGTCTTTTCCAATTTGGGTTTCCTCAGGGTTTATGCGTAAGAGTGGGATTCCTGGGTCGTATGGTGGCTTTATTCCTAGTTTTTTAAGGAATCTCCACACCCTCTTCCATAGTGGCTATCAATCTGTATCCCCACCAACAGTGCAAGAGCGTTCCCTTTTCTCCACACCCTCTCCAGCATTTATTGTTTGTAGACTTTTTGATGATGGCCATTCTGACTGGTGTGAGGTGATATCTCATGGCAGTTTTGATTTGCATTTCTCTAATAATTAGCGATGTTGAGCGTCTTTTCATGTGTTTGTTAGTCATCTGTATGTCTTCTTTGGAGAAATGTCTGTTTAGGTCTTTTTCCCACTTTTTGACTGTGTTGTTTGTTTTTCTGGTATTGAGTTGTATGAGCTGCTGTATATTCTGGAAATTAATCCTTTGTCAGTTGTTTCCTTTACTTTTATTTTCTCCCATTCTGAGGGTTGTCTTTTCACCTTATAGTTTATAGTTTCCTTCGCCGTGCAAAAGTTTTTAAGTTTAATCAGGTCCCACTTGTTTACTTTTGTTTTTATTTCCATTACTCTAGGAGGTAGGTCATAGAGGATCTTACTTTGATTTGTCATTGAGTGTTCTGCCTATGTTTTCCTCTAAGAGTTTTATAGTTTCTCTTATCTTTAGGTCTTTAATCCATTTTGAGTTTATCTTTGTGTATGGTGTTAGAAAGTGTTCTGATTTCATTTTTTTACATGTAGCTGTCCAGTTTTCCCAGCACCATTTATTGAAGAGGCTGTCTTTTCCCCACTGGATATTCTTGCCTCCTTTATCAAAAATAAGGTACCCATAGGTGCATGGGTTTATTTCTGGGCTTTCTATCTTGTTCCATTGGTCTATATTTCTGTTTTTGTGCCAGTACCATACTGTCTTGATGACTGTAGCTTTGTAGTATAATCTGAAGTCAAGAAGTTTGATTCCTCCAGCTCCATTCTTCTTTCTCAAGACTGCTTTGGCTATTTGGGGGTCTTTTGTGTTTCCATGTGAAATGTGAAATTTTTTGTTCTAGTTCTGTGAAAAATGCCATTGGTTATTTGATAGGGATTGCATTGAATCTGTAGATTGTTTGGTAGTATAGTCATTTTCACAGTATTGATTTTTCCCACCCAGGAACGTGGAATGTCTCTCCATCTGTTCATGTCATCTCTGATTTCTTTCATCAGTGTCTTGTAATTTTCTTTGTATAGTTCTTTTGTCTCCTTAGGTAAGTTTAATTCTAGATATTTAATTGTTTTTGTTGCAATAGTGAATGGGATTTATTCCTTAATTTCTCTTTCTGATTTTTCATTGTTAGTATATAGAAATGCAAGTGATTTCTTTGTATTGATTTTGTATCCTGCGACTTTGCTAAATTCACTGACTAGCTCTAGTAATTTTCTGATAGTATCTTTAGGGTTTTCTATGTACAGTATCATGTCATCTGCAAATAGTGAGAGCTTTACTTCTTTTCCAATCTGGATTCCTTTTATTTCTTTTTCTTCTCTGACTGCTGTAGCTAGGGCTTCCAAAACTATGTTGAATAACTGGTGAAAGTGGACACCCTTGTCTTGTGCCTGATCTTAGGGGGAACGCTTTCAGTTTTTCACCATTGAGAATAATGTTTGCTGTAGGCTTATCATATATGGCCTTTACTATGTTGAGGTGGGTTCCTTCTATGCCCATTTTTTTGAAGATTTTCAGTCATAAATGGGTGCTGAATTTTGTCAAAGGCTTTTTCTGCATCTATCGAGATTATCATATGGTTTTTATCTTTCAATTTGTTAATATGGTGTATCACATTGATTGATTTCTGTATATTGAAGAATCCTTGCATCCCTGGAATAATCCAACTTGATCATGATGTATGAACTTTTTAATGTGTTGTTGAATTCTGTTTGGTAAAATTTTGTTGAGGATTTTTGCATCTATGTTCATCAGTGATACTGGTCTGTAGTTTTCTTTTTTTGTGTTGTCTTTGTCTGGGTTTGGTATCAGGGTGATGGTGGCCTCATAGAATGAGTTTGGAAGTGTTCCTTCCTCTGCAATTTTTTGAAAGAGTTTTAGAAGGATAGGTGTTAGCTCTTCTCCAAATGTTTGATAGAATTCTGCTGTGAAGCCATCTGGTCCTGGGCTTTTGTTTTTTGGGAGATCTTTGATCACAGCCTCAATTTCAATGCTTGTAATTGGATTGTTCATAATTTTTATTTTTTCCTGGTTCAGTCTTGGAAGATTGAATTTTTCTAAGAATCTGTCCATTTCTTCTAGGTTATCCCTTTTATTGCCACACAGTTGTTCATAAGAGGTGGTGCAGCTGCTTGGATATCAGGGGTTCTGACAGCATCAGGTACTCAGGGGAATTGCAGCTAGAGCAGCAGGAAATATAGTGCTCCAGAAGGGTATGGCAACCAGTATTGGCCAGTACACTGCAGTATTCTTGCCTGGAGAACCCCTTGACAGAAAAGCCTGGCAGGCCACAGTCCACAGGGTTGCAAAGAGTTGGACACAACTGAAGTGACCCTGCATGCTTAGACTCAAGACTTTTTATTTTGTCTGTGGCAGCTCTGCCCCAGTGAGGGTTGAGCATGAATGTGGCACAGCTGCCTGGGTCGCGGGAACCCTGGCAGCACTAAGTGTGCAGGAACACGGCCTGCCTCCGCTGCAGGAGTTATGGCCCTATCAGAGTCTTTTTTCCAGCCTCTTGTAGCTGGTGATCAGAAGGCCTCTTTGGCCAGTGTTTCTCCGTAGCTCCGCCAGTTTAGACACTTAGAGGCTCCCTTGCCTGGGCTCCTTCTCTGTTGTTCAGCATGTCAGGCACATAGAGGGGCTCCCTGGCTGGGGTCGTGCTCTGTAGTTCAGGACATCAGACACTTGATGGGCCAGGCCAGCCTCTCAATTGTTCAGCTGCCAATGATGGCATGTGGAGAAGAGAGGCGATGGTGATGGCTCCACCCTCTACGCGTGACTCAGCAGTACCGCCTCACTTCCATGGCTGCTGGCTTTCCTCCACAGGCCCTTCCTCCCACAGTCTTCTCCCTCACATCCCCTGGATTCATCTCTCCACAGTCAACAGCAGCCCTCGCCCTGGGATTACTCCACAATCCCCAAACTCCAGCTCCCAGCTGCTGTGGCTTCCAGGGGACCTGTGTCCCTGTCCGGGGTATATATGGCTGCCGCAGGGACTGTCTGATTCTCATTCCATTTAGGCTTCCACAGATCAGCTGTCTCACTCTCAACCTTACATTTTCTCCTCTGACTCAGACAGTTGCCCCGATGTGGGGGTTGGACCCCTGCTTCATTTCCTCCACCCACTGAGTTACTAGGTCCAGTCCTAGTAACATGCCTGTTTTTCACCCTAGTTCCTCCATCCTACTGAGTTTTGAATGGGTCTATATATTCTTTCCCTCTGGTCAGGTACTCCTGTCTGCTCTCAGCTGGTGTTTGGCATGCACTTCTGTGTGTTAAGGTGTATTCCTGATATATCTGGGGAGAGAGATGTACTCCACGTCCACCTACTCCTCCTCCATCTTGTTCTCTCCAGGAGTTCTTTAATAATTATCATGGCACCAGAATATTTGAATCATCTCTATAAGGAACCTCTCAAAAAATGCTCATGTGTCAGCTTTATTGATCTTACAGTAATAGAGGTGGATATGATAGAACTTAGGTGATGCCTAAAAATAGTGATCTATATGGTTTGTCAGGCCAAAGAAAGAAAAGAAAGTTGCTCAGTCATGTCTGACTCTTTGCGACCCCATGGACTATACAGTCCATGCAATTCTCCAGGCCACAATACTGGAGTTGGCAGCCTTTCCTTTCTTCATGGGATCTTCCCAACCCAGGGATCAAACCCAGGGCTCCCACATTGCAGGTGGATTCTTCACCAGCTGAACCACAAAGGAAGCCCAAGAATACTGGAGTGGGTAGCCTATCCCTTCTCCAGTGGATCTTCCCAACCCAGGAATTGAACTAGAGTTTCCTGCATTGCAGACAGATTCTTTACCAACTGAGCCACAAGGGAAGGGATAATAAAAGTGTCAAGCTGTAAATTGGATATCCTCAATATTTTGAGAAGTCTTCATACTTGAAAATATTGGGAACTAGTAATTCAAATTAGTTCTGAGTTGGTTAGTCAGGCCATTGAGCCCTTAAAATGTGGCTTAGTTTGAATTGAGATAAGTGGTAAGTATTAAGACACACAGTAAAATTTGAAGACCTAGTACAGAAACTTATAAAATGCTCAGTAATTTATATTGATTACACGTTGAAATAATATTTTAGATATATTGGGTTACATATATTGTTAAAATTAATTTCACTTGTGTTTTTCTTAATATGGTTATGAGAAGATTTTAAATTACACTTGTAGATCACATTACATTTCATTGTACAGTACTGATCTAGATAATATAATTGCTCTTGATTTTATCATTTCAAGACATTAGGGACTCATCAAAGTTTATTAAAAGGTAGTTTGTACTATAAAATATGATCTTCTCTAGAAAACTACTCTGTCCATGCACCATCACCTCCTTTTCCTCTGGTCTGGATTGAAAGTTTCCTTCATGCTCTATTTTTAAAATATTTTAATTGTATTGAAGTATAGTTGATTTTCCTTGATGATCCTTTATTGTCCCTGTGATTGACTTTATGCTAGTGTTTTATCACATTGTATGGGGTTTGTTTTGACGGGCTTTCCTGATAGCTTAGTTGGTAAAGAATCTGCCTGCAATGCTGGCGACCCGGGTTCGATCCCTGGGTTGGGAAGATCCCCCAGAGAAGGAAAAGGCTTACCCACTCCAGTATTCTGGCCTCCAGTATTCTGTATAGTCCAAGGGGGTCACAAAGAGTCAGACACGACTGAGCCACTTTCACTGTGGGGTTTGTTTAATGGTTTCTTTTGCTAGTTTGTGAGCTTGTGAGAAGGGACTTCTGTATTCTCGCTGTCCTTAGAATTTGTGCAGGTGGTATGTACTCCATGATTCTTCCCCCCCAAGTTTTACTGAAATATATTTGACATACAGTACTATATAAGTTTAAGATAAGTATAATGATTTGATTTACATACTCCACAGGTTTAATAAATATCCATATCTCATGCATGCATGCGCCGTAAGTCGCTTCAGTCATGCATGGTAGTTGCGATCCTGTGGACTCTGGCCTGACAGACTCCTCTGTCCATTGGAGTCTCCAAGCAAGAATACTGGAATGGGTTGCCATGCCCTCCTACAGGAAATCTTCCCCACCTAGGGATTGAACTCGCATCTCTTATGTCTCCTGCATTGGCAGACAGGTTCTTTACCACCTAGGAAGCCCATCATCACCTCATATAGATGCACAATTAAAGAATCAGAAAAAAAATGTTCTTCTCATGATGAGAACTCTAGGGACTAAATCTAACTTTCATATATAACATACAATAGTGTTAATTATATTTATCATGTTGCATGTTGCATCCCTAGTACTCAGTTCAGTCGCTCAGTTGTGTCTGACTCTTTGCAACCCCATGGAATGCAGCATGCCAGGCCTCCTTGTTCATCACCAACTCCCAGAGTTTACTCAAACTCATGTCCATCGAGTTGGTGATGCCATCCAACCATCTCATTTCTTAGTCATGTCTGACTCTTTGCAACCCATGGACTATACAGTCCATGGACTTCTCCACACCAGAATACTGAAGTGGGTAGCCATTCCCTTCTCCAGGGGATCTTCATGACCCAGGAATTGAACCAGCGTCTCCTGCATTGCAGGTGGATTTTTACTAGCTTAGTTCATTCTGAATTTATTTTTGTGCATAGAGTGGGAGAGTAGTCCAGTCTGATTCTTTTGCATGTGGCAGGCCTGCTGCTGCTGCTGCTAAGTCGCTTCAGTCATGTCTGACTCTGTGCGACCCCGTAGACGGCAGCCCACCAGGCTCCCCCTTCCCTGGGATTCTCCAGGCAAGAACGCTGGAGTGGCAGTCCAGTTTTCACAAAGTATAATTGAAGAGGTTGTCTTTTTCCATTGTATAATCATGCCTCCTTTGTCATAGATTAATTGCCCTTATAAGTGTGGGTTCACTCCTGGGCTCTTTGTTTTCTTTCATTGATCTGTGTGTCTGTTTTTGTGCTAGTGCCATATTGTTTTGTTTGCTGTAGTTTTGTCGGATAGTTTGAAATCAGGGTGCCTATACTTGTAGCTATGTTCTTCTTAAGGTTGTTTTAGCTATTCAAGGTCTTTTGTGTTTTCATACAAATTTTAGATATAATTGTTTAGTTCTATGAAAATGCCATTAGTATTTTGATAATGATTGCATTAAATCTGTAGATTGCCTTGGATAGTATGGGAATTTTAACAATGTTAACTATTTCAATCCATGAACATAATATATCTTTTCATTTTGTGTCATTTTAATTTTTTTCATCATTATCTTACAGTCTCCCAAGCACAAGTCTTTTATTTCCTTAGTTAGGTATTTTATTCTTTTTAATGTGATGGTAAGTGGGATTTTTTTTTTCTTAATTTCTTTTACTGACAGTTGATTGTTAGTATAAAGAAATGCAACAGATTTCTATATGTTAATTTTGTATCCTACAGTTTTACCAAATTCATTGAAAAGCTCAAGTAGTTTATTGGGGACATCTTTAGGATTTTCTATGTGTCATATCATATCATCTGCAAACAGAGACAGTTTTATTTCTTCCTTTTGAATTGGGCTTTTTATAGTTATTTTTCTTGTCTGATTACTGTGGCTAGGACTTCTAATACTATGTTGAATAAAAATGGTGAGAGTGGGCATCCTTGTTATGTTCCTGATCTTAGAGGAAATGCTTTTGGCTTTTCACTGTTGAGTATAATATTAGCTGTCAGTTTGTCTTATATGTCCTTTATTATGTTGAGGTAGTTCCCTCTTTGCTACTTTCTGGAGAATTTTTTTTCATCATATTTGAACTTTGCAGATTTGAACTTTGTCAAAAACTTTTTCTGCCTCTTTAAATGATCATTTGATTTTTTTTATTCTTCAGTTTGTTAATGTGAGATGTCACCCTGATGATCTGTGGAGATTGAATCATCATTGCATCCATGGTATAAATCCCACTTGATAATGATCTTTTTAATGTTGTTGGATTCGGTTTGTTATTATTTTGTTGAGGATTTTTGCCTCTATGTTCATCAGTGATATTGGCCTGCAATTTTCTTTTTTTGTAATATCTGATTTGGTATCAGGGTGATGCTGTCCTCATAAATGAGCTGGGATGTGTCTCTTCCTTTGTAAATTTTTGGAGTAGTTTGAGAAGGATAGATGTTACCTCTTCTTTAAGTGTTTGATAGAATTCATATATGAAGTCATCTGGTCCTGGACTTTTGTTTGTTGAAAGTTTTTTCTTTGCTTGTTTTTAATTACTGATTCAATATCATTGCTAGTAATCGGTCTGTTCTTATTTTCTATTTCTGCCTGATTCAGTCTTAGGAGATTATGCATTTCTAGGAATTTGTCCATTTCTTCTAGGTTGTCCATTTTATTGTTCATAGTAATCTCTTATGATCCTCTGAATTTCTGTGGTATCATTTGTAACTTTCCTTTTGTTTCTGATATTATTGATTTGGGCCCTCTCTGTTTTTTGATGAGCATAGCTAACAGTTTATCAATTTTGTTTATTTTTTTCAAAGAACCAGCTTCTTAGTTTTTCTGATCTTTCCTATTGTTTTTTCCTTTTCTATTTCTTTTATTTATGTTCTGATTTTTATGATTTTTTTCCTTTTATTAACTTTGGATTTTGTCTGTTCTTCTTATTCTAGTTCCGTTAGGTGTAAATTTAAGTAGTTTGAGATTTTTCTTGCTTCCTGAGATAGGCTTTTATTGCTGTAAACCTTCCTCTTAGAAATGTTTTTCCTGTATCCCATAGATTTTGAATTATCATGTCTTCATTTCATTTGTCTCCAGATATTTTTTAGTTTTTTCTCTTATCCTTTGGTTGTTTAGTAGCTTATTGTTTAATCTTCATATGTTTGTGGGGGTTTTGCAGGTATTTTCTTTGTAATTTATTTTTCTCTTAGCACTGTGCTCAGAAAAGATGCTTGATATAATTTCAGTTTTCTTAAATTTATTGAGACTTGTTTTGTGGCCTGGCATGTGACTTATCCTGGAGAATGTCCCACGTGCACCTGAAAAGAATGTGTATTCTGCCATTGTTGGGTGAGATGCTCTCTCTCTCTCTGTATATATATATAAAGTCAATTTCATCTAATGTGTCATTTTAAGACATGCATTTCCCCATTGATTTTGTGCCTGGATGATCTGTGGATTGATGTAAATAGGGTGTTAAGTTTCCAACTGTTATTATGTTCCTATCAATTTCTCCCTTTATGTCTGTTAATATTTTCTTCCTGTATTTACATGCTTCTATGTTGGGTACACATATATTTACAATTGTTATATCTTCTTTTTGGATTGATCCTTTAAACATTATGTTGATTTCCTTTGTCTCTTGTTACACTCTTTTAATATGTATTTTGTCTGACACTAATATTGCTATCCCAGCTTTCATTTCCATTTGCATGGAATAACTTTTTCCATTCTCTCATTTTCAGCCCATGTCTGCCTTTAGACCTGAATGTGTCGCTCGCAGGCCACATAAACATAGGTCCTGTCTTTGTGTCCATTTAACCACTCTATGTCTTGATTGAAGGCCTTAGTACATTTACATTAAAAGTAGTTATTGATAGGTGTATACTTCTTGCCATTTTGTTACTTTTGATTTTTTTTTTTCTTTTTTGGTTGTTGACTTTTCCTCTCCTTCTCTTTCTTTGTGATCTGATTACCATCATCAGGGTTATGTTTGGATTCTTTTCTTTTTTGTGTGTGCATATCTATTATAGCTGTTTGGTTTGCAGTTATCATAAGGTTTATATATATATATATACATATATAATGTAATATAATATAATGCAATATAATATTATGTTGTGGTCTATTAATTTCAAATGCATTTTAACAGCCCTGCAGTTTTACTCCTCTTTCCCCTCATTTACTCTTGTTTTACATCATATATTACCTGTTTTTGTTTTATGTATCCATTAACTACTTATTGCATATATAGATGACTTTATTATTATTTTTTCTTTTAACCTTCCTACTAGCTTTGTACATGCTTTATTTCCTACCTTTTCTGTAGGCTAGCCTTTACCAATCAAATTTTTCCTTCCATAATTTCTATTGTTTCTAGTTATGACCTTTTCTTTTTCACTTAGAGAAGCCTTGTTGACATTTCTTGTAAAGCTTGTTTGGTGGCGCTTAACTCTGAGCTTTTGCTTGTCTGTAAAGCTCTCACCATCAAATCTGAATGCAAGCCTTGCTGGGTAGGCTACTCTTGGTTGTAGGTGTCCTCTTTCATTGCTTTAAGTACATGATGCCACTCCATTCTTGCCTGCAGGGTTTCTGCTGAAAAGTCAGCAGACAGCCTTATGGGAGTTCCCTCGTACTTGTTGCTTTTCCCTTGCTGCTTTTAATGTTCTTTCTTTATCTCTCACTTTTGACATTTTCGTTATAATATTTCGTTTGCTCTCACTGTTTTAGGCCTGGTCTTCTCCGGGTTAACCCCATCCACGGCTGCCTGTGCCTCTCGGGCCTCTGTGCCTGTTTCCTTTCCCAGGGAACGGTCGTCGCCGTGAGAAGACATCTGGACTCTCGGCCTCTGGAGAAGAGGAATTCAATCCGGGGCCAGTGATGAGGCTGGATCGCTCAGAGCTTTTGTGTAATACAGTTTTATTAAAGTAAGAAAAGGGAGAGAGAATGCTGCTGACCTGGACATCAGAAGGGGGATGGAGGGTGCCCCCATGTCTTAGCAAGGGAGTTATACACTTTCTAATTGGTTATTACAATAAATCGAAAGAACGTCTCCAGGTTGTAAAGTCTTACTAGACCCACTCCCATAATATACATTTTAAGAAAACAGGATTAGTCAGAAGGGTTTCAGGAATGAGAAACATACCCTCAAGCAGGATATATTCAGTTCCGTTCAGTTCAGTCGCTCAGTTGTGTCCGACTCTTTGCAGCCCCATGGACTGCAGCACACCAGGCTTCCCTGTCCATCACCAACTCCCAGAGCTTACTCAAACTCATGTCCATTGAGTCAGTGATGCCATCCAACCATCTCATCCTCTGTCGTCCCCTTCTCCTCCTGCCTTCAATCTTTCCCAGCATCAGGGTCTCTTCAGATGAGTCAGCTCTTCGCATCAGGTGGCCAACATTTCGGAGTTTCAGCTTCAGCATCGGTCCTTCCAATGAATATTCAGGACTGATTTCCTTTAGGATGGACTTGTTGGATCTCCTTGCAGTCCAAGGGACTCTCAAGAGTCTTCTCCAACACCACAGTTTAAAAGCATCAGTTCTTCGGTGCTCAGCTTTCTTTATAGTCCAACTCTCACATCCATACATGACTACTGGAAAAACTATAGCTTTGACTAGATGGACCTTTGCCAGCAAAGTAATGTCTCTGCTTTTTAATATGCTATCTAGGTTAGTCATAACTTTTCTTCCAAGGAGCAAGCGTCTTTTAATTTCATGGCTGCAGTCACCATCTGCAGTGATTTTGGAGCCCCCCAAAATAAAGTCTGCCACTGTTTCCACTGTTTCCCCATCTATTAGCCATGCAATGATGGGACCAGATGCCATGATCTTAGTTTTCTGAATGTTGAGTTTTAAGCCAATTTTTTCACTCTCCTCTTTCACTTTCATCAAGACGCTGTTTAGTTCTTCTTCCCTTTCTGCCATAAGGGTGGTGTCATCTGCATATCTGAGGTTATTGATATTTCTCCCGGCAATCTTGATTCCAGCTTGTGCTTCATCCAGTCCAGCACTTCACAAGATGTACTCTGCATATAAGTTAAATAAGCAGGGTGACAATATACAGCCTTGACATACTCCTTTCCTGAGTTGGAAACAAGTCTGTTTTTCCATGTCCAGTTCTAGCTGTTGTTTCTTGATCTGCATACAGATTTCTCAGGAGGCAGGTCAGGTGGTCTGATATTCCCATCTCTTGAAGAATTTTCCACAGTTTTTTGTTATAGCAACAAAAAAGCAGGATACCTTATTGTTATATAATCCTTACTAAGGAATGTAGAAAAAAACATTTGTCCTTTCCTCCTCCTTGAGAATTCCAGAGCCATGTGGATGTGAGAGTTGGACGGTGAAGAAAGCTGAGAGCCGAAGAATTGATGCTTTTGAACTGTGGTGTTGGAGAAGACTCTTGAGAGTCCCTTGGACTGCAAGGAGATCCAATCAATCCATCCTAAAAGAGATCAATCCTGGGTGTTCATTGGAAGGTCTGATGTTGAAGCTGAAACTCCAGTACTTTGGCCACCTCATGCGAAGGGTTGACTCATTGGAAAAGACCCTAATGCTGGGTAGGATTGGAGGCGGGAGGAGAAGGGGACGACAGAGGATGAGATGGTTGGATGGCATCACCGACTCAATGGACATGGGTTTGGGTAGACTCCGGGAGTTGGTGATGGACAGGGAGGCCTGGCGTGCTGCAATTCATGGGGTCGCAAAGAGTCGGACATGACTGAGCGACTGAACTGAACTGATCTCCTCCTTGAGAGCCCCAGACCCCTTTCTCCTCCTTGGGGACCCTGGACTTTTTATCAACCTGCCTAGGAATTGACTCTGTCACTAGGTTGGGGAATTTTTAAGCTATTACGTCTTCAAATATGTTCTCTGCTCCTTTCTCTCTCTTCTCCTTCTGGGGCCCCTGTATACTGAATATTAGTGCACTTGTAATTGTCTCAGAGATCTCTTGAACTATTCTCATTTCTTTTTATTCTTTTGTCTTTTTTTCTGTTTTATATCAGTGATTTTCATTATTTTGTCTTTCAGCTCACTGATTTGTTCCTCTATTGCATCTAATCTACTCTTGATTTCTTTTATTGTATTTTGCATTTCAGTTTTTGTATTCGTCTCTGTTTCGTTCTTTATATTTTCTAACTCTCTGTTAAAAACATCTGACATATTACTCTGTCCATTTTATCTTCTCCTGAGTTCTTTGATCATCTTCATATTCCTCTGTCACCTCATTTTGCCTAATTTGCTCTTTTTATTGCTATGTATTTGGTAGGCTGGTTAAATTTCCCAACCTTGGAGAAGTGCCTTTTGTAGGAGATGTCTTATGCATCCAAGCAGCACACTCTTCTCTGGTCACTAGAGCTATATGCTCTAGTGGCACTCCCAGAGTGGGGTGCATTGGTCCTCTGTTGTGGTGGGCTAACTACACTGAGTGGTCTGATGGGTGTGGCTGGCCCATGAAGCCACTAGTTAGTGGGGCTGGGTCATGGGTGGCTGACTGCAGAGCCCCAGTGGGTTCCCAGGGCTCCTGGCCCACTGCTCAGTAAATCCTGGATATAGGGCTGGGATTCCTAGATATCAGCCTGCTGGTGGGTGAGGCCAATCTCTGATATGGCTCACGACAAGTTCTGCGGTGTCCCAGGGCTGGTACTGGCCCTTCTTTCTGTGAGTGGGGCTGGATCCCAGGGTGGCTGGCTGAAGGGTTTCTTAGAGCTGGTGTTGGTATGCTGGTGGGCAGAATCTGGACACAGGCTGTCCTGGGCCTTGTTCTGGTCACTGGTGGTCAGAGCAGTGTCTCAGGTTCCCTGGGTGCAAAGCCTTGAGGGTCCTGAAACGAGTGTCAGCACCTTGGTAGGTGGGGCCAGATCCTGGGACAGCTGGCTGAGAGTCCCACTGTGTCTCAGAGCTGGTGTTGGCTTACTGACGGATGGGCTGGGTCCTGCCATAGTGGTCTGTGGGGCTGCAATGGCCATGGGACTTGTGCCCATGTATTGACTTGTGGGTAGGGCCTTGGCTTCTTGGAGCTGGTTCAGGCACGGTAGATGGAGGTAAGTCCTGAGGTCTCTGGCTGCAGGGCCCTGGGGTTCTGGAGTTGGTGTTTTAACCCGCTGATGGGTGGGGCTTGGGCCCGTGGAATCTTGGGCCCAACACTAGTGAAGTCCCACTGGTGCATAGAGCTGTGTCCCCAGGTCCCTAGCTGCAGTGTTCTGGGGTTCTTGGGACTAGTGCTGACCCACTGGTGTATGGAGCCAGGTTCGGGGCCCTCTGTTGGACGAGGTCATGTTCTAGGATGGCTATGGCCTCACCAGGTCTTAAGGCAGCCTGCCTGCGGGGCAGGGCTTGGTCCTAATATTAATAAGCTAGAGGGAGGATTCCAAAATGGCAGTTCCCAGCACCAGTGTCCTAGTGGTAGAATAAACTGCCAAAAGTCATCAGCATGTATGTTACAAGGGTGAACTCCATTTGCTTCCTGCCTCTCCAGGAGGCTCTCTAAGATCAATAGGTGGGTCTCACCAAGGCTCCTTTCAAATGACTGCTTCTGCCCTGGGTCCTGGAACATGTGAGATTTTGTATGTACCCTTTTAGTGTGGAGTCTCTATTTCCCACAACCCTCTGGCTCTCCCCAATGTAAGCCCTGCTAGCCGTCAAAGCCAAATATTTTGGGGTTAATCTTACAGATATAGGATCCCTGGGATGGGAAGCCCAAAGAGGAGTTCAGACCCCTTGTTCCTTTGGGAGAACCTCTGTTAATTGTAATTATCCTTTCGTTTGTGGGTCACCCACTTGGAGGTATAGGTCTTGACTATACTGTGTCTCCTCCCCTCCTCCCTATCTCACTGACTTTATATCGTTAGTTGTAGACAGTCTTTTCTTCTAGGTATCAGTCTTTCTTCCAATAGTTGCTCTGTAAGTGGTTGTAGTTTTGGTTTGCTTGTGGGAGGAGATGAGCTCAGGGTGTTCCTACTCTGCTATCTTGGCCACTCACCTCCATGATTCTTAAATGAGTCAAAGAGTTAAATAATTTGCTCATAGGCATGCAACTCAAGGAGAAACAGCAAAGATTAAAGCAAAATCTCTTTCACTGTCATGCCCAAGTTTTATACATTGTGACATATTGCATATACTTCAAAGATTTGAATAATTTTGCTCTGTCATTTATAAAATGGTATGTTTTCACTATTTCATATAGTTTGCCTACGTTGTGAAGAGAACTCAACTTTCTAAGTCATCGAAAGCTTTATTTATTGCACTCTTCTAAGGCTTTCAAACAATTCTACTACATTCAGGTGCTCAGAGTTTCTCTCTCATGATTGCTTTCTGGAAAACCACAGGAAAAACTTCCCCTAGACCTTCATCAGCTTTTTGGATCCTAGAAGTCTTTTATCTTCTCCTTCCTCGAAAGGAAATACGAATAGAAAGAACAAGGTTCCCTCTGCCTCGTGTATGCCAGCATGACTTCTTATGACCGTTTTTCTCCAGCGGCAGGTCTTTTCCTTTTGTTACCGAGTTTGAGGATTTGGGGGCTTATTAAAGAAAAGACCAGCAGGTGGCAGTAGCGCACAAGGCGCTTTATTTTGGTGTGCTTGGCAGGCTTCGGGCAAGGGGTGTGCTTGGCAGGCTTCGGGCAAGGCGCAGTTCCTCACAGAGGCTGACCTTCCAGTCAGAGGCGCGGGGCCACCACCAGGAGGGGAAGAGGGCACGGGAAAGCAGGTGGCAGTAGCGCGCAAGGCGCTTGACTTTGGTATGCTTGGCAGGCTTCGGGCAAGGCGCAGTTCCTCACAGAGGCTGACCTTCCAGTCAGAGGTGTGGGGCCACCACCAGGAGAGGAAGAGGGCAGGGAACTCCCAGGCAGGAGGGAAACGAGACAGGTTTACGCGCCTAAGTGGTGTTGCGGACAGCTTAGTCATGCATCTCAGAAGGCCCGCAGGGACTTGGTTTCTTAGACTAGGGATTTGTCTTGTGGATGCTAGGTATGCAAGACAGGCAGGATCAAAATGCCTTAAAATATGGTTATTTAGGATATAGTTAAAGTAATTAGATGTGTAAAAATTTGAGTTTGGCATAGGCAAGATTTTGAGCTACAGGGCTGGGGCGATGGGATGACCCAGAGGGATGGGATGGGGAGGGAGGTGGGAGGGGGGTTCATGATGGGGAACACATGTAAACCCTGATTCATGTCAATGTACGGCAAAAACCACTACAATATTGTAATTAGCCCCCAACTAAAATAAATAAATTTATTAAAAATATATATATAAAGAGAGACCCATTCCCTTTGAAAAAATAAATAAATAAATAAATAAAAAGATTTTGAGCTAGTAGTTTGAGTCTGTTGTGAAAAAGTAATATGAAGCCAATAAGCCAGGGGCATGTTTTTAAATCGGAGGATAACTGCTATAACGTGAATCAGCTATAAGTATACATATACACCCTCCCTAGTGGGCCTCCCTCCACTGCGCACCCATCTCACCACTCTGGGTCATCACAGAGCACCAGCAGAGTTCACAGGGTACATCTTTAATCCATTTATATAAATCTTGATCATCCTTTTATTTTCTTGTTTATTTATTTTTGGTTTCACTAGGTCTTTGTTGCTGTACATGGGCTCTTTCATTGCCGTGTGAGGGCTTCTCTGCACCGGTTTCTCTTGTTGTGGAGCACAGGATCTAGGCATGCAGGCTTCAGTAGTTGCAGCAAGCGGGCTCAATAGTTGCAGTGTGCGACTCTAGGGCACACGGGCTTCAGAAGTCGTGGCTCACAGGCTCTAGACTGCGGACTCAGAAGTCATGGCTCACAGGCTCTAGACTGCGGACTCAGAAGTCGTGGCTCACAAGCTTAGCTGCTCCATGGCATGTGGAATCTTCCCAGACCAAGGATCAAACCTATGTCCCTGCACTGGGAGGCGAGTTTTCACCTGCTGCATCACCAGGGAAGTCCCATCCTAATTTTTAACTCATTGATTTTTTTTCAGACTTTAAACTTTTTATTTTGTATTGGGGTATAGCTGATTAACCGGAGAAGGCAATGGCACCCCACTCCAGTACTCTTGCCTGGAAAATCCCATGGATGGAGGAGCCTGGTAGGCTACAGTCCATGGGGTCGCTAAGAGTCGGACACGACTGAGCGACTTCACTTTCACTTTTCCCTTTCATGCACTGGAGAAGGAAATGGCAACCCACTCCAGTATTCTTGCCTGGAGAATCCCAGGGACGGCGGAGCCTGGTGGGCTGCCGTCTAAGGGGTCGCACAGAGTCGGACACGACTGAAGCGACTTAGCAGCAGCAGCAGCAGCATAGCTGATTAACAATGTAGTGATAGTTTCAGGTGAACAGGGAAGAGACTCAGCCATATATATACATATGTCCATTCTCCCCAAAGTCCCCCTCCCATCCAGGCTGGCACATAACGCTGTTTCATGTGCTATACAATAGCTCCTTGTTGGTTATCCATTTTGAATATAGCAGTGTCTACATGATCTTCCCAAACTCCCTAATTATCTCCTCCCTCGGGCAACTATAGTTTATTTTCTAAGTCAGTGAGTCTCTTTTTGTTTTGTAAGTTCATTTGTATCATTTCCTTTTAGATTCCACATATAAGGGATGTCATATGATATTTTTCCTTCTCTTTCTTACTTCACTCAGTATGACACTCTCTAGGTCCATCCATGTTGCTACAAATAGAAATATTTCATTGTCTTTCATTAACTCACTGATTTTTGAAATTAGAGCTGCTGATATTCTAACATATAAATTAAAGTTCACTAATTAAGCTTTTAAATAATATTTCTGATATTAAAATTTTGACTTTTGCTACAGACAACAAAATTTTAAAGCTGTCATGAACTTTATACAAATAGTGATTTTTTTCCCCAACAGATGGAAAGGTAATACTTGGGATGTTGTAAGCAACTAGAAGTTGGGGAAGAAAATTATGACATGGCCAAAATTTCCAAATTTTTAATGCGTTGGGTTTTGTTTATTTAATTTTTTAAATAAGATACTTCAAAAATTCAGGAAAGTATACATTTCATTCTTGTATTGAGGGGTACCAGAATATGCCACCCCAAAGTGTACTTTTGGAAAATGGATTATTTTGTCATGCTCTTTAGTATCTTAAAGATGACTCTTAAAACTCTCATCAAAGGAGAAGACAAGGACTCAAATCTGCAAAACAAACCTTACTAAACAATTCTTATTTACCATGCTTTTCCTGATTACCTTCCTATATCTTGATTCTCACCCAAAAACCCCAAACTTCTTTTTCTTTGCTGGTATTAAAACCCAAGTTCTAATCCCATCTTTAATGTTACTCATCACTGAGGATCCTTATTCATACGTGTGTAACGCACATGTTAATAAACTTGTTTTTCTCTTGCCACTCTATCTTCGGCCAGTCTAGTCTCCAGTATCCCAGCTGAAGAACCTCAGAGGGGCAGAGGAAGTGTCTCCTTCCTTATGGGATACGCTGATGTGAGGGAGAGGAAAAATAATTTCCCCTCTGCCCTTCTGAGTTCTTGGCTGAGACCCCTGTAATAAAAGACTATTAACAAGAAAACATCAGAAGTTTCACATATCTACCTCATGTACACATGGGAGATACCCTGGGGAAACTGAGTAACTCCCTGAGAT
This sequence comes from Giraffa tippelskirchi, assembly GCF_054371585.1. Taxonomy (NCBI): domain Eukaryota; kingdom Metazoa; phylum Chordata; class Mammalia; order Artiodactyla; family Giraffidae; genus Giraffa; species Giraffa tippelskirchi. The sequence goes on along the minus strand of NC_137285.1, from coordinate 83,936,247 downwards.
GGACTAAGCCACAGGCTTAAATACCACTTTCACCTCACAACAAAAAGAAAGAAGGGTGTGAGGAGGCGAGTTACGGGGAAGTTACCAGGAAAAGCACAGTAAACCAGGGTAAAGTTCGCTACGTAGATTTAAATCAGTGCCTTCTCCATTTGTCACTCCCCAGTGCATCTTTGGCCTATCTAGCCCAGTCTTAGCAAGAATCTCATGTTAGTGAGAATGTGCCAAACCTTAATATCTGATTAAATTCTTTATCTTCCACCTTTGATATATATAAGCCCTCAGCCAATCTTCAGCAAGGATCCACCTGCCCTTGATGTCTCCACTAAGTAATTTTACATCCACTGACCCCTTCATTCCACTGGTTTGCTATAAATTCTCAGCTATCTTTGCAGTATTCAGAGTTGAGCCTGATCTCTCTCCCCATTGCAATGCTTTATTGCAACAGTCTTGAGTTAAGTCTTTCTTTTTTTTTTTTATTTTTAGCTAAGAAATCAGTTCATTCAAAGATATACATGGTGACATTACAAAAATTTAAGTTACTATTTATTTATTTATACAAAGCTTAATATCTATTTGTTAAATTAAGATTAAAATTGCACTAATCTGGAACTGCTATGGTAACTGCAACCTTTCCTTAATGAAAACATTTTTTGTTTTTAAGACACAGGAAAATTTAGGACACTGAAGTATATTTCCAACGACCATTTTTCTGTTTATGCCATTCTCCCCTCATTTAACACAAAATCATTTCACCGTATCAATTTTAAAACAAATATTTATTGCTACACTAGAAATTCCAAATGGTAGGAACTACAAAGATATGTCAGCCTAGAAATCACTTACGTAAGGTAAAAAAAAATTTTTTCTGGTTTCACATTTGGAGATTAAGACTAACGTAAGTACATTTAACTGTAGTAATCTTCACGCAAGGAAGCAAATTCACTTTTACAAGACCCTCTTGTTTGTTAGGATATAAGTATGCTATTTCCTCAGTTGATACACTTAAAGTCTATAACCAGATGGATCGGAAATCTACAGCAATGGTGAAAATAAATAGCTTAAGTAAGAAATACACATGGTCCTACCTAAATCTAGATTTTTTAAATTTTTTCTTGGTTATTGAGACAGGAGGTTTTTCGGAATAATGCAAACGTAATCTGATTTTGGTCTGACATGTCAGCCATCCAGAATCCAGAGTCTCAATACCATTGTGGATTCCAAATTGTCCATCGTCAATAATAATTTCACTTTCTAAAACTTTGGTTCTAAAAAGCACCCTTTGAAATAGCGGTACTGAACTGATACTCCTCTACTGAGTACAATGGTTGCTTTCCATAACATGCTTTCACCTGTTTCATTCTCTGGAAGAAGAGCCACAGCATTTTGAGGATTCCAGTTTCCCAAAGCATCACAGCTTCCACATATTGCAAAAACCTCTCCTGGTAAAAGAGTTCCTCTTATTTCAAAGGTAACCTGAAAAGGCGTCATTCTGATGGATTTATTTTAGGATGTCGTGCTGCTGGGTCCACGGGTCAGCACCACCACCGACGCCGCGCCCGACAGTCAGTGTCGCAGGCCGAGGTGCCGGGTGCCGGCCGTCAGCACCTCGCCAGCGCTCCCTCAGGCTGCCTGCAGCGGCACTAAGCTACAGGAAGCGGCTCCTAAGTCTTCCTTTCTGTTGTTCATTACTTGCTAATGTTTTGACAAGTGTCAGAATGATTTTTTTCTTTATCACATAATAAATCCTAACATTCTTTTATACTTCCTAAAAAATTAAGTAACCATTACATATGCAACTGATGCATTGAAAAAATTATCAATCTCACTCACCATAAAGCAATGAAATTAAAACTACACTAAAATACTATTTAACAGACTGGCAAAAATTCAAAAGTTTGACCACATATCTCCTTGATGAAAGTGAAGTGAAAGTCATTCAGCTGTGCCCAACTCTTTGTGACCCCATGGACTATACAGTCCATGGAATTCTCCAGGCCAGAATACTGGAGTGGGTAGCCATTCCTTCTCCAGGGGATCTTCCCAACTCAGGGCTCGAACCCAGGTCTCCCACATTGCAGGCCAGTTCTTTATCAGCTAAACCACCAGGGAAGCCCATCTCCTGGATGAAGCGGTGTAGAAAAAAGGAAATTACATACATTGCTAACTGGATTGCAAAATACTAATACTTCCATGAAAGGGAAGGGGTATTTGATCATGTGTAGCAAAATTACATATGAATTTGCCATTTGACCTAAGAATCCTAAAACAAAATTTCCATGACTATTCATTACAGTATTATTTGTAATAGCAAAAGATGGGAAACCACCCAGATGTCCATCAATAGGGAAGTAGTTGAATATTTTCGGTATACATTCAGTTCAGTTCAGTTCAGTCGCTCAGTCGTGTCCGACTCTCTGCGACCCCATGAATCGCAGCACGCCAGGCCTCTCTGTCCATCACCAACTCCCGGAGTCCACCCAAACCCATGTTCATCGAGTCGGTGATGCCATCCAACCATCTCATCCTCTGTCGTCCCCTTCTCCTCCCGCCCCCAATCCTACCCAGCATTAGGGTCTTTCCCAATGAGTCAACACTTCGCATGAGGTGGCCAAAGTATTGGAGCTTCATCTTCAACATCAGACCTTCCAATGAACACCCAGGATTGATCTCCTTTAGGATGGATTGATTGGATCTCCTTGCAGTCCAAGGGACTCTCAAGCGTCTTCTCCAACACCACAGTATACATTACAGTATATGTATACCACAGTATACATTACAGTATATGAAATAAAATTACATTTTATAGCAAGACAAGAAAAAATCAAACATAAAAAAAATTTTCTCAGCCCTTTGGCCTCCTCTCTCCCGACACTGTGCATTATGTATCTGCCTTATACATCGACCAGACCTCTCCATTTGCAGAAATACCTGCTCAACTATACAGAGCAACATTCTATTCTCCTGGCACCAAGACACTTCCTTAAAAGATAACAGTCCTTCTTAATCTAGGAAGGGGCCACAACGACCCATAACCCACTACTTGCTTGATTGTATAAAGTGTCAATAATACATCATTTAATATACAGCCCTCTGTCTCAAAAACTTATATTGATATAACTGTGCTTTGACCTCTAAGGGGCAGAACAGTTCTTAGAGCTTTCTGAGAAGCTATTCCTGGGTTATAACACTCAATTTGGCTCAAATAAATTTTCCATTTCTTTCTTAGATCTACTGATTAATTTTTTCACCAACAGGGACTAGTTGACTACATAGTGCTACATCTACACAATGGAGTACTGTGCAGAAATGAGAAATCTATCTATACTAGTACTGAGTGATCTCCAGAATTGGTAAGTGGAAAAGGTCGGAAAAAGTATGCTACCATTTATCTAATAAAAAAAAAATATGGGTAAATATGCATAATTATATTTTTAGAATTAAAAGAAGAACCATAAAAATGTTTAAATCATTGCCTACAGGGCAGGAAGAAAATGGAGGTGAGAATAAAGATTTTTCAGTGTGAAGGAAGGGAGTTAAAGATGTACAATCAAGGGTTACCCAGCTTTGTCCACAGAACAGGTTACAAGAAAAATACAGCTGATAGGAACAGAGTAAAGGGACAAAGTAGGTGATTAAATAGTTAATCTCACTAGGACATTATAAGTAGAAAAAACATGGGCGACCCTTGTAAGTTAATGATTACTCAAGAAAGCAGGTTTGCTTAACCACAAAACCAAGAAGGCTTGCTTAGCAACAAAACCATGCAGCAGAAGCACGAGACATGCCCCCAAACAATAAAACAGTGGTGGTATAAAACCCACATATCTCAGTGAGTTCAGTAAGTTAATGATTCTTAGGACATGCTCTCTGCACACATAAAAAACAATAACTTGTGGACTTAAATTGACCATATAGTGAACAAGAAAACTTTCCTGCTCAGCCTGTAGGAGGAACTGATGATGGCAGCATGATGTCTGCTCAGTTCAGTACAGTTCGGTCGCTCAGTCACGTCCGACTCTTTGTGACCCCACGGACTGCAGCACACCAGGCCTCCCTGTCCATCACCAATTCCCGGAGTTTATTCAAACTCATGTGCATCGAGTCGGTGATGCCATCCAACCATCTCATCCTCTGTTGTCCTCTCCTCCTCCCGCTTTCAATCTTTCCCAGCATCAGGGTCTTTTCCAATGAGTCAGTTCTTCACATCAGGTGGCCAAAGTATTGGAGCTTCAGCTCCAGCATCAGTCCTTCCAATGAATATTCAGGACTGATTTCCTTTAGGATGGACTGGCTGGATCTCCTTGCAGTCCAAGGGACTCTCAAGAGTCTTCTCCAACACCACAGTTCAAAAGCATCAATTCTTTGGCGCTCAGCTTTCTTCACAGTCCAACTCTCACATCCATACATGACCACTGGAAAAACCATAGCTTTGACTAGACGGACCTTTGTTGGCAAAGTAATGTCTCTGCTTTTTAGTATGCTGTCTATGTCGATCATAACTTTCCTTCCAAGGAGTAAATGTCTTAATTTCATGGCTGTAGTCACCACCTGCAGTGATTCTGGAGCCCCCCCAAAATAAAGTCTACTCAATGGAAAGTACTCTGAGGTCTACTCAAGAAAGACAAGTTCTCCCTCTTTCATTTTTCCTTTGATTATAAAACTCTAGTCCAGTAAGATCCTGGGGCATGGCACCCCCTTGCCTGCCTGCTTGTAAGCCTCACAAGCATCTTATTCTAAGAAATCACTTATCTACCACTTTGCCTCTCACTGAATTCTGCACTGAGACACAGAGGACTAGCAGCTCTTCAGAGCCCCTGATATGACACCAAATGGCTTCACAACTGAGTAACAGTACCACAGACATTCAGATTATAGTCTTAAATACCATTTCCCACTGAAGGAAACAGAGCACTTTCAATAAATGGCTTGTTATAATTACTTGGTAAGAAATGTATAAAGCCAGTATGGAAAGCAATCAAAGACTACCAGGGCCATTTCTAAAGGACTCAGGAGTGACTTCCCTAGTGGTCTAGTGGCTAAGACTCTATGTTCTCAATGCAGGGGCCTGGGTTCGCTACAACTAAAGGTCCTGCATGCTGCAACAATTATCGAAGATTCTGTGAGCCAAAACTAAGACTCAGCACAGTCAAACAAATAAGTATTTAAAATATACACATAAATTTTTAAAAAAGGACTCAGGAGCCAACATAAATAAGCTCCCATTGGTCTATTGAGAATAACTACAAAGGATTATAACTCACAAAGTGTTAAAATCCCTAGATTCATACAGATAGCTGTTCACTTTAGGGTTTTTACCCATTAGAACCTTTTTTTACCAGTTTAGGTTATCATTTAATTTTATTTTTCATTAGAGTAACCACTCATTATTACTTATTGACCAGTTAAATCCTTTTCTCACTGATATGTAATATAATACCAATCTCAGGTTCATATATATATTTCTAGGCACTGTATCGTGTTCCTTTATTTGTCCATCCTTGTGCTAATTCAGTACTATCTTAATTACTGTGACTTTACTATATAACTCATTATCTCGTGGATAAGTCCCTTCAATCTTATAGTCTTTTCTTCAAAATTGTCTTGGTCCTGTAAACATTTTGTCTACATAAATGTGAAAAATATTAGGATAGCAACCTCAGTAAAAACACACACCTTATTTTAAAAAATCACCAGCAATTCTACACTGTAAATATTAAAAAGATTAATTGAGTAAGTGAGGAACAATAAATTTAACATCCAACTACAAGGTTATACAGGGTTAAAGTTATAGTTATTTATTACACCTGAATGTTATTACACAGCTTTTTTGGGAAATATCTAAGGACTTTCAGTTTTTGAAATATGAATTTTCCCTTATGCTGTTTTGGTCAGGACAAGAATTGAAAATGAGAAATAGTCTTGAATCCAGAATGAACAGTTCTTGCTATATTTATTTTCCCACACATAAAAAGAAAGTTGGGTAACTTTCAGGGAAATTGTAACTTGAACTAAATACCGAACTACTATGAAACCTCATGTGCATATTTGGAAGTTTTTAGTCATTGGGAGTCACAGCATTTCTTTTCTCTGTATCACAATCTGTTACGAATACTTTCTTTTTACTATTAACACTCGAACAGAAGCCCTCCTGTTCTGTGACTGACTGGTAGGCAGAAATGACAGGGACAGGAAATGGGAAATGGTTCAGGGTCTTGGAATTCCCCCGGCTGCCTAATTAAGTAGCTTATTTGGAAGTTTTTGAAATATTTGCCCCCTTGGGGTTCCCCTGAGAGAAGAAATCATCTGATATCATTCACAAAGAGTGTCTTCACAAAACATAAACTAAAAAATTCCCTTGCTGCAATATAGCAAATATTTACTGTATGCCACTGTGTTCACACACTGCTAGAGAGGGGAGCAAACCAAGATTTTGTATTTACGATTTTTATATCACTATACAAACATGTCACTTAACTATATAAACGTCATTGATAAGGGCTCCTCTGTGGTTCCTTCACGATTAACATATACATGCATATGAATGTACCCACTCACTGGAAAAGACTCTGATGTTGGGATTGAAGGCAGGATAAAAGGGCCACAGAGGATGAGACAGTTGGCTGGCATCACCAATTCAATGGACATGAACTTGGGCAAACTCTGCGGAGACGGTGATGGACAGGCAGCCCTGGTGTGTTACAGTCCACGGGGTTGCAAAGAATCAGACCCGACTTGGCGACCGAACAACAACGTATGAATGTATACATTTCATTCTAGCCACCTTCAGATTAAAAAAAGGAGTGAGGCCTGGCATAAAACACCGTTTCTGTTGCTCGTGATGACTTTCTGAAATTAGAACACTTTCGTCAGTGCATCCGCCTCCAGAACAGAAAAACAAAAGCTTAAAAATAACAGATACAGTGTCTGATTATAAACTTAATTCTCTAATGCTGTTCTGCCGTCCAACACTTTTCCCCCATTTCCACGGCCAGCTGTCGAAGGTTGACGTTACGCAGCCGCTGAGACCGTTACAAGTATCGTTTAATGGAAGCCCAAACGCCGGCAGGTTGCCTCCACCCCGGGACGTGGTCACCCGCGCTAAGGGGAGGCCTCACTCGGGGAGTCGGCCGGGGACGGACCCCGAACGCGCGACGCCGGGAAGAGGCGCTTCGCCCGCACAGGGGCGTTTCCGCAGGGCTTCCCGCGGCTCGCGCTTCGTCACGTCCCCTTCAGGAGAAGGTCAGGGACGGCGAGGGAAGGAAAGGTCAGAAGTGCCCACGCCGCCAGATGAAAGGTCAAATACCAAGCTGAGGCCCGGCTCCGCCGCCCCTGCCAGCTGACCGACGGCCGAGCCCTCTTGCCCGCGCGCGCTCGACGGGCCGCGCCGGACCCGCACTTCCGCCCGCAGACGCCCCAGCGCCCTCGGGCTGCGTGACGTGGTCCCGGCCGGCGCGCTGACGTCAGCGGGCGTCGGTGTGGGCCTCGCGCGGGCGGGGAGCCTGTGGAGCGCTGGAGCCCAGCCACCCGGCCGCCCCTTCTGCTGGCGTCGCTGTTCAAGGGGCTGAGGAGGCTCCGGGCGCCCGAGCCGTTTCCGCGGTTGCTGCGCCGGCCCCGCGGTGAGTGCAGCTCCTTCCGGGCCCCGCGGTGCGAGGCGGCTTGGGGCGCGCGGCCTGTGGCGCTCGCTTCCCCGCGGCTGCGGTTGGGAGGACTGGGACGACAGGGCCGGGGCCCTTCGGCCGGGAGCTGGGGGGTCGCGGCGAGCTCTCCGCTCTCCTCACTCTCGCCGACGCTGTTTCATTCGGAAGCCCCAACTCCAAAAGTTGGAGTCGAAAGTAAATTGTTTTAATTGACCTGTTGGCAAGCCTCCTCCTGCCGCCGCCCACTTTTGTGGCCATTGGACTCAGCCCAAGATGTTGGTCAAGCTTCTGCAGGGTTTTAAACTTAGCCCTCGGAGGTGTTTTGTTTAGTGTGTTCGAAGAAGACAGCTCTGTGGGAGCGGGGTCTCCTGTTTCAGATCGCGCCAACCGCGCTCTGCCTCTTTCGTGGTCCACTCTGTGTTGTGAGAGATAGCGCTGGGAAATTAAAATTCCGGTTTCCCTTCTTTTCCCTTGCAGTCTTGTCTCGGCCTTAACCCCCAAAGCCTCAAGTTTGCTTTTAGAGGGCAAACCACTGTAGGGTGCTTGTGGACAGAAGTCTGTCAAGACAGAACGCCAAGTTCTGGTGTAACGGGAGCGTTCTTGCAAGGGGGTCGCATTCCCAAGGCCAGTGTTTCACAGAGCCGTTGTGAGGTGTGTTGTTTTTGAGCTGCTGTGGCTGTTGCTTTGGATTGTGAGGGCATTGTAGAGTTAAAAGGGGTATCATTTATTAATGAGTTCCTGACGCATTTTACTCTCACGGGTGAGTTTTCCGAGTTCTGGAGAGACTTGATACTAAAGAATAAAGAACATTGTGAGCGCGCAGTCATATCGGATTCTTTGCGACTCCAGAGGCTGTAGCCCGCCAGGCTCCTCTGTCCATGGAATTTTCCAGGCAATACTGGAGTGGTCTGCCGTCTGTTATGTCGTCTAAATAACTGCAGCACTATTGCTGATGGGTGCCGTCGCTTTCAGCACTAGTGCCCCTTTGCCTCTAGCAAACTACCAGAAATACTACCCTTAAAGTATGTATTAAAGTTGTCACCAGAGGAGGAGAGGAGACCAAGAACAAAATAGGTTTCTGTGTCCATCTTTCTTCAAAGTTGTACGTTAAAAGAAATGCATATTTAATGCTCTGGGCAATATATTGCGTTTATTTTGATAAAGAGCTTTTCTAATTAGTTTTGGTGACAAATTGCTGAAATTTAAGATGTATCATCTAAAGTGTAAATTACTTTTAGAATTTATTGAATAAGTTGAAAAGAATATATAAATTGTATTCACCGTGAAAATGCAGTTTTCTAAAATAGCTTTTGTTTTTTCTTTTCAGATTTACAGCCCTGGAGAATCTACTTTTTTCCCCTCATTTTTTTCCCCTGCAGTAATAAATCCCGTTATGGACACCCAGAAACTTTATAAAGGGATATAGTTTGAATTCTGTGGAGTGTAATTTTGTGTATGACTTATACTTTTAAAATATGAAGGGTTTTCAGAAACGAGGCTGGTAGAGTTAATTACTGGCATATTATGCATGAGCAGTATTGGTGATAGAGGATCTTGTTAGGCAGTCAAGCTGTATCTTGATAAACTTGATTTATCTTTAAATACAAAATGAGTGATATTATAGATGCATGATTCTGAAATGAAAGACAAGTTATGTAAAAAGGTTCTGCTGTAGAAACTTTATGGTTAACTAGTTAGGTTTTTGGAGACAATACCTTCAATTGACCAAGTATAATCAAGTGGTATGCAAAGTTAGGAAGAAATACAACATAATATTGATGCTACAGGAAATGAAAACAAATATAGACAGTATTAACAAAGATGAGTTAGCAGCTTGTAAGTTTTAACATTCTACACAGTATAACAGATTTAGGTTCAACAATGCTTGTAGGTGTTGACATCCTTCAAAATTGTTAACTGAAGCTACTTTAACCTTCTTAAGTAAATACTATGATGATAAGCTATGTGAAATTAGCCTTTAGATAATGTGACCATATGAAGACATATTGTTTACTAGAATAATAGAAGATTTTTTTATAAAAAATATATTTAAGTGCTTGGAGGGAAAGAAGTCTGCATATAGTTTTTTTTCTCTTGTAGAATAGCCATTAATTGGCTTGATATCCAGGCTTTGTAGTTTGTAACCAAAAACAAAGGCATAATTATTGTGTCTTTGTTTAGAATTTTGGGGATATAAACTTCCTTGAAAAATCAAGGAGTGTTAACATATTTTCAAAAGTGTCTCACCTTCTTTCAGACTGTTAGGTTAGTATTATACCAAATAGTGAACAGATAGCACTTGAGTTAATATAGTCCTAAAGAGTATTAAATAGTATTTTGATAATGTAGGAGAGAGAGTCATCCTACCTGAGTGTAAATTCAGATGTAAATCCAGTAAAGAAGGTGTAGTGAATTTTACATAAGTAGGAGCCTATCATTTGATTCTTTTTTATGGTAAAAAAAAAAAATAACCTAATGTGAAGAGAAGAAAAATTTCACGTAAAGGATTTTTGCTGTCAACAAGTAAAAATCACTCATGCACAAAACTACCTCCCAAAGACTTTTCCTGGATCCCTTGTATCAAAAAATTAAGAGTGTGATGGAAGATAGCACAGTCTTGTCAAATTGGACAATTGACAACAAACAAAAAATGACATACGACTTTTCCTGTGAGCTCTACCGAATGTCTACATATTCAACTTTCCCCACCGGTGTTCCTGTCTCAGAAAGGAGTCTTGCTCGTGCTGGTTTTTATTACACTGGTGTGAATGACAAGGTCAAATGCTTCTGTTGTGGCCTGATGCTGGATAACTGGAAACAAGGAGACAAACCTATTGAGAAGCATAAACAACTGTATCCGAGCTGTAGCTTTATTCAGAATCTAGTTTCTGTTACTAGTCTGGAATCCACTTCTAAGAATGCTTCTTCTCCAGTGAGAAACAGTTTTACTCACTCATTATCACCCACTTTGGAACATAGTAGATCATTCAGTGGTTCTTATTCCAACCTTTCACCAAACCCTATTAATTCTCGAGCAGTCGAAGACTTTTCCCCATTGAGGACTAACCCCTACAGTTATGCCATGAGTACTGAAGAAGCGAGATTTCTTACTTATCAAATATGGCCATTAACCTTTCTGTCACCATCAGAATTGGCAAGAGCTGGCTTTTATTATATAGGACCTGGAGACAGGGTAGCCTGCTTTGCCTGTGGTGGGACGCTAAATAACTGGGGACCAAAGGATGATGCTATGTCAGAACACCAGAGACAATTTCCCAACTGTCCATTTTTGGAAAATTCTCTGGCAACGCTGAGGTTCAGCATTTCAAATTTGAGTATGCAGACACATGCGGCTCGCCTGAGAACATTCGTGTGCTGGCCGTCTACTGTCCCAGTTCAGCCTGAGCAGCTTGCCAGTGCTGGTTTCTATTATGTAGGTAAGAAAATGTATAGCTATACGTTTTATCTAGTTCATTTTGATTAATATATTAGAACACGTGTGTACGCAGTTATTCTTGTGTTTTCTTTAGGTCGCAACGATGATGTCAAGTGCTTTTGTTGCGATGGTGGCTTAAGGTGTTGGGAATCTGGAGATGATCCATGGGTAGAACATGCCAAATGGTTTCCAAGGTAATTGTTTTGAAAGGTATTTGTATACACAACTCTGTGCATAAGAGATGTAGGCATGTTTGCATGTTTTAAGTTTACATTTCAGTATAACAAAGCTTCTTTATACCATTAGAGAATTAGCCTTTTAAGACACCAAATTGTAACATTGGTTATTTTGGTAGAAAAATGTTGTAGAATATTCTGTGATTTTTTTCTTTTATAAACCATGTATTCAGGGTATAATTTAACTTATTCTTGATGCCTCATTCACAGTTATGGCCATACATTACATTTATGTATTTTCCATTTTGGTTTAAAGTATTATAAAAATATGTAAAGTAGAGCAAAAAGGGGATACATTAGAAAAAGATAAGAAAGAAAAAGAAAAACAAGAAGGGACATTAAATGAATCTAGGAATAGGACAAATATAAAAATGCATATAATAAAAACCTGATTGTGTAATCAGTTTTAAGTGATTATAATTGTAAATTATTTTTTTCTGTACAGTTTTATCTTTTTGTGATATGTCACGTATCTCTCTTTAGTCACTCTGTTTCTACCAGTGTGTCCTATTTTTTTTCACTATAGCCTGGAAAGAATTTAGAGGCAGTGCTGTTGGTGGAATGTTATTGAGTAGTTGTATGAACTTGGACAAGTCATGTGACCCCTTTGAGCCTTTCCTCATCTATAAAATGAGGAAGTTGGAATAGGTAATACTGTCTTTTTAAAAAATTATAAAATGTACATAACAAAATTTGCTATTTTATCCATTTTTAAGTATACAGTTTTGTGGCATTAAGTACATTCACCTTATTCCTCATTCATTACTACTGTCAATTTCCAAACTTTTTTTTATCTTCCCAAACTGAATCTTGTATTCATTTCATTAATTCCTTATATTCCCCAACCCCTGGCAACCACCATTCTACTTTCTGTCTCTGTGAATTCAACTGTTTTAGGTACTTTATAAGAGTGGAATCATAGCATATAGATAATGTTTTGACTGGTGAGTGACTTTCCTAATAATGAGGAATCTCTAAATTATTTTTGTAGGAAAAATCATGTTTTAGTGTCATAATTGTATTTATTTTTGGCCTCTCCGTGTGGCTTGTGGGATCTCAGTCACCATTCAGGGATTGAACCTGGGCAGCAGTAGTGAAAACACCAAGTCCTAACTACTGGGCCACCAGGAAATTGCCAGTTGTCAGAATTTTGAATGACTTGATTGTCCTTGGCTCTATGAGATTGGCTTATTTCTGTAATTTGGAATTTAATACTGTATTAAAAAGACAAAAACAGCTTTCTGATTAACAGTGTTTCATTTGCTATAATTTTTCCTTTATAAAGCAAGACCAAACAAAATCTTGGTTTATTTCTGTAATTAGTGTTTTGCTTGAAATGGTTACATAAGGGAAAAAGCCAGGAGTGCTTTTTGTAAACACTTCTGAAAACAACAAATTTCAATTGTGGATAGTCTTTCATCTCAGAAAATGAAAATCCAAAGTGGATAATCGTTATAACTGTATTTTAACACAGTTTATTTGTTCACTTATTAAATATTTGCATGCCTACTGGATACTATGTTATTTCTGTTTTTTCACTCAACATTTTTAGTCATAATCATTCAAAAGAATTTCCTTTTTCATAAGTATTAATATTTACACAACAGCATGGAATCAAATGAAAAGTCCATCAAAGCAAAACGAAGAAGAACCAAATTAAAGAGAAAGGCAAAAATTGTGGTACTATTACATATGAGGTTGAAAATGAAACTGGCAGATAAATGCTGATTTTGCAGCAGACCACTAAGAACACTGGGATTCATCTTGATTGATCATGATAATTCAGGACAGTAACAGCATTATCTGGTGGCAAGAGTCTTAGGAATAAGAGTTAGAAGTAACAGTGGAAAATCATGATGATCTTTTTTTCCCCTTCTAATATCATTTTTTAAAAATCAAAATCTAGTTAACCTGCATAATGTGTTTCAGGTGTGCTGTGGCCTGATTTGATGTTTGCATACATAATGAATTTGTTACCATGATAAGCCTAGTAACCATCTGCCCCATACAGTTATTGCAAAATTATTGACCATATTACAAATTTTTTTTCTTTGAAGTATAATTGCTTTTGGGGCTTCCCTGGTGACTCATACAGTAAAGAATCTGCCTGTAATGCAAGAGACCTGGGTTTGATCTCTGAGTGGGGAAGATCCCCTGGAGAAGGGAATGTCTGCCCACTCCAGGATTCTTGCCTGGAACATTTTATGGACAGAGGAGCCTGGCGGGCCACAGTTCATGGGATTCACAAAGACTCGGCCACGACTGAGCAACTAACACTTCAACAACAACGTCATAATTGCTTTTGACCACATTTTTTTTGCCATATGTACATTACATCCCCATGGCTTATTTATTTTATCATTGACTTTTGTATCTCTAAATCCCTTTCACCTATTTCTCTATATCCTTCTGAACACTACTTTAGATGCTGGAGATATAACAGTGAATAAGACAAGACAAAAAACTTAGTCCTCATAGAATTTATTGGAAGGAGGAAATATAGAGCAGCCAATATACTTCCTATCTTTAGTCATTATGATTATAAGTTAATCAGTCCCAGAATAAAAATAATTTAGAACTATATTAAGATCAGGAACAATGACAAGCTATGTTCTCGGCATGATGAACTTGAGTCTTGAGCATGCTTACATGATCTCTACTAAATCTACCCCAGTCACCACTTGAAGGACATTTGGGTTGTTTCCAGTTTGGAGCAATAATGAATAAAGCCACTCTGAAAATTAGTAAACCTTTGTGAACTTGTTTTCATTTTGTTTAGGTAAATACTTTAAATACTTGGAATTGGGATTAGTGGGTTGGATGGCAAGTTTTGTTTACCACAGTAACTTTAGAAGAAACTGCCAAATTGTTTTCTTAAGTGGCTGTATCATTTTAAATTCACAGCAGAAATGTATGAGACCTCCAAGTATTCCAGATTCTTAATGACATGTGGTAATGTCTTTTTGATTTGAGCCATTCTAATAGATGTGTAGTGGTATTTCACTGTGATTTTAATTAGCATTTTCTTAGTGATTAATGATGTTTACTTGCTATCTAGATGTTTATTTGCTGTCTATGTAAATTGTCCCTCAGTGTCAGCAAGGAATTGGTTCCAGGACACTCCCAGGGTTTCCCCTCAAGAAACCAAAATCCATGGGTGTTCAAGTTCCTCATATGACACAGTACAGTCAACCCTTAGTATCTGTGGAGTCTTCATTCTTGGAACTGTATTTTCTTTGATAAAGTGTCTCTTTTAAAGAAGTTTTTTTTTAATTGCTGTGTTTTGAGAGTTCTTAATGTATTCTAGATGCAAGTTCTGCATCAGGTGTGTTTTGCAACATTTCAGTCTGTGACTTGTTTTTTCATTTTTTTAACAGTGTATTTGATGAGCAGACGTTTTTAATTTTGATGATGTCAGTTTATCAATTTTATCTTTTATGGATTATGCTGTTGGTTTATTAGCTAAGAAATCTTTACTTAACCTAAGGACAAAAAGATTGTTTCCTGTGTTTTCTTCTAGAAGTTATATTGTTTTAGGTTTTGTATTTAAGCATGTGGTCCATTTTTAGTTTGTTTCTGAGTACAATATGGGCATAGATCAAGGCTAATATTTATGAATATTGAGTTGTCTATGTCCATTTGTTGAAAAAACAGAAGGGAAGAAACAGAAACAGATGTTATATGAACTTCCTGGAATAACCATTGAGAAATTCTAATAATTTGAAAGCAAGTATTTGGGAAACACTGTCACAGTATATATAGATGAAAATACTTGATACTCTTATTTTTTTAGGGGGTTTGTGCTTCCTGTGTAATGGAAGAGTGGAAAGTGGAGAAAGATTAGCAGTCATTTTGTGAAAGATCATATTTTAGGCATACCACATTACAGTTTCTGAAACTTACGTTAAACTCCCAAAGTAAATTGTCTAGAACAGCATTTTTAAAGTCTTACCTTTTTCTCCTTTGAGGTCCAGACTCATTTATTGTTGTTATTGTATTAATGTAATCAAATAAAAATATCAGAATGTATCAATACATAGTAAAAATTTGTGATGTTTTATGAGAATCTTGTTCCTGTTAGATGTGTATGTGTACTAGGTTGTGATGTAAAATGTTTGTACTATGGGATATAGTCCAAGAGTTTGAAAACTGCTTTTCTAGAATGATCAGAGTATATTTTTGGCATAAAAGAATTTAAAAAATTTTCCTCTTATGTTTTAGGTGTGAGTTCTTGATACGCATGAAAGGGCAGGAGTTTGTTGGTGAGATTCAAGCTAGATATCCTCATCTTCTTGAACAGGTAAATATGTTTTTATAATTGGCAGCATTGGATTCTCCTAAATAACAATTACAAAATATGATTAGAAGTGATCTTTATATCTTTTCAAATTTAATTATAGTTGTATGTTTTATCTCCATCTTAATGACACTTTTAAGTTTTATTTTCAGACTATCATGTTTGTTCATGGCTTTTAAAAAATTAGTTTTTAGTTTTTTGAAAAGTCACACAACCTGCCCCTGTACAAATTTGTGGTAGGGTTGGAGAAGAGTCTTTAGTATCTCCTCCTCCTTTTTGAGAAAAATAAACAAAAATTAACTTTTTAGGAATTTGAAACCTCAGAGAGTGGTTAAGCTGAAATATAACTTTCTAAGTGGAATGAGAAACCATTAGTACTTTTTCCTGCTTTCCTGATACTTGAATTCTAATTTGGAATTAGCTGAAGTTTAAGGAAATATTTTATGGTGATTAAGATAAAACATAGCAAAGTGCAGTATGTAAGTTACCCAGTTTTCAAAGCATGTGTATAGTATTTAAGATAAACTTATCTTAATGTTGCTATGCTCAGATTGTTTGAGATTCTGGATTTTACCTATTATTATTATTTTTTCCTGTTTCATAGCTGTTGTCAACTGCAAATACGCCTGGAGATGAAAATGCTGATCCACCAAGTATGTATGAAAATATCCCAAATAAAGAATAGGATTTAAGAATATTAAAAATAAACGTTTGTAAATAAAGGATTTCTGCGGTTATAGAAAAAAGTGCTAGGAAGTTAACTAGTAAATATTATGTATTTTTCTACTCTCTAGAGAAGGAAATGGCAACCCACTCCAGTATTCTTGCCTGGAGAATTCCATGGACAGAGGAGCCTGGTGGGCTGCAGTCCATGGGGTCGCAGGGAGTCGGACATGACTGAGCAACTGAGCACATACACACACATCTGTCTTCTAAGATTCATGACATTTTTAGAGGATTCTTGGAAGTATTCTAGTTTTTGTTCTTAAAGTGCTCATATTCTAACTGGGAAGACAAGATAGGAATAGCAAATGAGAGGAGCAAATAATAAGCACTCCAAAGAGGGAAAGTTTGCTGTTAACTGTCATGTTTGGAAAGGCCCAGTTTACATGATTTGAGAATTGGGCTAGAAAAGTAGGTGTTTGCTTGGTGTGTAGTATTTTAGTGCAAGGGTAGGAAATACATCTTCTGGTTATAATTTAGTTTTAGCTACATCTGGCATTTAGTGTAATGTGTTATTTAGTCTGCTGTTTCCTTATTAACTTTCTGTCTGGATGATCTAACCAGTGTAGGAAGTGGGATATTGAAGTTCCCTTCTATTATATTCCTCTGTATTTCTCCCTTTAGTTATGCTAATATTTGCTTTGGATATTTAGATGCACCAGTGTTTTGTTGCATGTAAGTTTACAACTGTTTTATGTATTCTTGATGAGTTGACCCCTCATCACTGTGTATAGTGATTTTCTTTGTCTCTTAGCACTAATTTTGACTGAAAGTTTATTTTATTTTATGTAATTAGAGCAACTCCTCATCACTTTTGATTATTATTTGCATAGAACTTTTATATCTTTTCATTTTCATCCATTTATATCTTTCCACTTCCAGTCTTTCTGTGTCCTTAAAGCTAAGGTGATTTTTTGTAGGCCACATACTGTTAGATCTTGTGGGTTTTTTTAATCCATTCAGCCATTCTGTGTCTTTTGATTGGAGAATTTAGTCTATTTACATTTAAAATAGTTACTGATATATAAGGAGTTTTTACTGTGTTTTTGTTAATTGTTTTCTGACTGGGTTTTTTTTTTTTTTAGTACCTTTGTTCATTTCTTCCTCTCTTGCTGTCTTCATCTCTGACTTATTTTCTGTAGTAGTGTACTTTAATTTCTCTGTTGTATTTTCTGTATCTATGTAGGTTTCTGTTTGTATTTACCATGAAGCTTACATAAAATATCTTACAGATACAATAGTCTGTGTTAAGCTGATAACAACTTACCTTCAATTGTTTAGAGAAACTCTACAGTTTACTTATCCTCATCGCATGTTTTACACTACTGATGTCATACTTGATATGTCGTCATATTCTGCATCTAGTAACAAATTATTGGAGTTGTAGTTGTTAGTATTGTTTTTGATTTTTCTGTATTTTTCTATAAGTACTCCTTTTTAAAAAGAATTTTATTGGAATATAGTGGATTTACAGTGTTGTGTAGTTTCAGGTGTACAGTGTAGTGATTCTGTGATCCTATATATTCATTCTTAATCAGATTCCTTTGCCATATAGTTTGTAGTAGAATATTGAGTAGAGTTCCCTGTGCTATACAATAGGTCTTTGTTGGTTATCTCCTTTATAGTAATATGTGTATGATAATCCCATGCTCCTAATTTACCCCTTTCCCGAGAGTTTCCCCTTTGGCAGTCATAGGTTTGTTTCTGAAATCTGTGAGTCTGTTTCTGTTTTGTAAGTTAATTTATATCATTTTTAAAAAACATTTAGATTTCACATATGAGCAATATCATATGATATTTGTCTTTCTCTGTCTGACTTAGTATGTTAATCTCTGGGTCCATTCATGTTGCTTTAGATGGCGTGGCTGAGTGAATTCCATTAGATGTATGTACCACATCTTTATCCATTCCTCTGTCAGTGGACATTTAGGTTTCTTCCATGTCTGGCTGGGCTTTCCAGGTGGCTCAGTGGTAAAGAATCCACCTGCCAAGCAGGAGATGCGAACTTGATCAGTCCCTGGGTTGGGAAGATTCCTTGGAGAGAAGGAGACGGCAATCCACTCCTGCAGAACTTTTGCCTGGGAAATCTCATGGACAGAGGAGCCTGGAGGGCTACAGTCCATGAGGTCACAAGAGTCGGACACAGCTTGGTGACTATAAACAACAACAACAGCATCTTGACTGTTGTAGATGGTGCCGCAGTGAACACTGAGGCGCGTGTGTCTTGTTGAATTATGGTTTTCTGCAGATACATGCCCAGGAGTGGGATTGCCGAGTCAGACGGTAGTTACAGTCTTAGTTTTTTAAGGAACTTCCATCCTGTTCTCCATAGTGGTTATAACCAGTGTACGTTCCCACCAATAGTGAAGGAGGGTTCTCTTTTCTTCACTCCCCCTCCAGCATTTATTTTTGTAGACTTTGATATTAGCTATTCGGACCAGTGTGAGGTGATACATCATTGTAGTTTTCATTTCTATTTCTGTGATAACTAGTGATGCTCAGCATCTTTTCATGTGCTTTTTGGCCATCTGTATGTCTTTAGAAGATCTTCTGTCTCCTTTTGATTGGTATTGTTGTTTTTATGTAGAGCTGCATGAACTCTTTGTATATTTTGGAGATTAATCCCTTGTCAGTCACTTTGCAAATATTTTCTCCCATTCTATAGGTTGTGTTTTTGTTTTGTCTATGGTTTCCTTTGCTGTGCAAAATGTATTACTGTTTTTTTAACTTACACTAGATGTACAATTACAGTATAATGTGTCCTGAATTTGACCTGCATACTTAATTTTACCAGTTAAGTTTTATACTTTTATATGTTTTCATGTTATTACTTAAGATCTCTTCATTTTAACTTGAAGAAATCATTTTAGCATTTCTTATAAAACAGGTTTCGTGTTCATGAACTCTGTCAACTTCTGTTTGACTGGAATGGCTTTATTTCTCCTTCATTTCTGAAGGACAGTTTTGCCAGTATTTGTTTTGCTGAAAGTTGTGCTTTTATTTTGGTTTCAAAGGATTAGTTAACAAAAGAAACTGCTTGTTAAACACAAATAAACAGTTTCAATATTTAATATTCAATAATTAATTTGGCTTAATTTCAGTGTACAGTCATTAAAAGAAAAGAAATAGAAACAGAGAGAAGTAATAGCACATACATCTGTACACTGGGCCAACACCCACGTTGATCTAGTATTGGACAGTGCTGGAAGTCCCACATAACAGCAGTCTGGAGTCCTGATTGGGAAAGGGTCCTGCCAATACATCCACCACATAGGCCAGACTTCAGATTGCAGCTTTAGGAGCTCCTGCTTATGATCCTAGGCCACAAACTGATAATAGTTTGCATGCAAAAATGCAGTTCTGGTTTTTCTTTAACTTTAACAATGCTGTTTGTTTCACCTTGTGAGTCATAAAGTTCTTTAGACTCTGGGGGCCTGGTTAGGTCCCCAGGGGCTTAAGAAATTCTAAGGCTGGATTTCCCTGGTGGTCCAGTAGTTAAGACTCAGCCAGCTAATGCAGGGACACCAGTTCAATCCCTGGTCCGGGAAGATTCCACATGCTGCAGAGCAGTTAGGCCCATATGCTACAACTACTGAGCCCGTGCTCTGCAACACGAGAAGCCACCACAGTAAGAAACCGGCACGTTGCAACTAGAGAAAGCCTGTGGAGCAGACAGACCCAAAAATAAATAAATGATCAAATATAAAGCACTCGCTTTCTTATCTGAAGTGCTGCTTGATTTGCTGGTAACGATTGGTGTTCATGCATGCAAGCAGGCATGTAGTCCAGGCAAGGTCAGATGTAGGTTAGAGGCATGCTCCCCTACTTTTGAAGCCTGAACAAGACTACCTTCATTTTTAATTTCCCAAACAGTGTTCTTGGTTGGCATTTGTTTTTCTTTTAGCACTTTGATATATGAAGTCTTTCTCTTCTAGCCTGCAAGGTTTCTGCAGAGAAATGTGCTGATAGCCTTAAGAGGTTCCCTTAGTATGTAATGATTCATTTTTTTCTTGCTGCTTTTGAAATGCTTTCTTTGTCTTTTTGTTTTTAATATTTTGACTATAATGTGTCTTGGAATAATCTCTGGCCTGGTCTTGCTTGGGGTTCTCTGTACTTGCTATTTCTCTCTTCCAAGATTTGGGAACTGAAGTTTTAAGCTATTATTTCTTGAAGTAAGCTTTCTACCCTTTTTTCTGTCTTCTGGAATTCCTGTGATGTGACTGTTCATCTGCTTGGTGGTGCCCTGCAGTTCATGTGGTCTTCTGTCACTCTTTCTTATTCCCTTTTTGTTCCTATAACTGGCTAATTTCAAATGATCTCCGTTTGGGTTCTCTCATTCCTTTTATCTGCATAATCAAGTCTGTTGAAGTTCTCTATTGATTTTCAGTTCTGTCCTTTTATTCTTCAGCTCCAGGTTTTCTGTTTGATTCTTTTTTTCGTTTTCTTGATCAAACTTCTGATTTTGGTTTCTCTTTCTTGTTTAAACTTCTGATTTTGTTCATGCATTGTTGTTTTCATTTCATTTAGTTGTTTACCATTGTTATTGAATTTTGCTGAGTTTCTTTAAGGTGACTGTTGAGTTCATTGTCAGACAGATCATAGATCTTCATTTCTTTGGGGTCAGTCTGGATGTTTATTAGTTTCTTTTGATGGTGTTGTGTGTGCCTGATTTGTATGCTGTATGTAGGCTGGCCATAGTATCTGTGCATTTGCAGGAGCAAACACCATTTCCAGTTTTTACTGATTGATCTTGCCAGATGAGGACATTCTGTCAATTTTGATGGATACAGAACTGTTTTGGGGAATGTTGCTGGGACCATAGTCAGGGATTCAGGCACCTGGGTACAAGCCAGTCTTCTCAAAATCGCTCTCCTTGGTTTTGGAATACACTAGGCTTTCAGAATCTTATATCTCAATCACAGAGCCTCTCACAAAGGCACTTTGGTCCTTGGACGGATTCCAAATTGTTGTTGAGTGGGGATACAAATGGGGGGCATCTTAATTGGCAATCTTGCTATCATTACTCTCTTGTATCCTTCTTAAGGTATCATTCTCACTTGGCTTCCTGGACACTGCATTGTTTATTTTCACCTATTTCCCTGGTTGATCATGAACAATTTCCTTTGGTGGTTACTCCTTTTTCAAACCTCTTAAGTGATGGAGTGCCCCTCAACATTTAGCCCAAAGGTAGTTCTCCATTTCCTGAGCTGCAGACTAGCACGTTCAACCACCTGTTTAAATCTCTGCTTGTTTATAATGGGTTTCTCAGAGTTAATAGGACCAGAGCAAACATTTTCTCCCAGCCCTTCGTGCCTCAGATGTGCTTCTTCTCTGATCTCCCCTACTCAGTTAATGGTCCCCACTCGCTGAGGTTGACTTAAGTTAGACATCATCCCTGATTCCTCCTTTTACTTTGTATATTTAAGCTATTAAAAGTCCTTTCATCTCTACTTTCATAATATGTCCCAAATCTTACCACTTCTCTTCATCGTCACCACTGTTAACCTGATTCAAGCTTCCATCACCTTTCGTCATAAAATCCTAACAGGTCTCCCTGATTCCATTTTACCTCACTAAAGTTTATCACAGAGCTGCCAGAATCATCTTTTGAAAAAACAGATCAAGTTTTATCAGTCCTAGAATATTCTAGCAGGCTTAAAATATAAACTCCTCACAAAGCTCTGCGTGATATAGGCCTCACCCTCCTCTCTGACTTGGCACCGCCTTACTACTTCTTGAATATATCAAGCTTTCCTCTTGACTTGAGGCTTTTATACTGGCTCTTCCCTTTGCCTGAAAGGCTTCCTTCAGATATTCCCACACTCATTCCTTATCATTCAGGTGTTTGCTCTGCTGTTACCCATTCAGACAGGGTTCCACATATGTTTGAGCAAGGGAGCACATACACACTGTATATTTATGTTTATTATAAAACAGTTTTCCAGCAGATGGCAGTAAAGTATCTTGAAGAGTGATGTCTTTTTCTAATTTTCACAAAAGTGCCGTATTGGCTGGCATTGACCCTGTTACCAGAAAGTGCCTCTCTGATCATCCTGCCCTGATTGTCCTCCTGCTGCTTCTTAGTTGTCTTAACCACCTTATTCTGCTTTATTTTCTTCAGAACACGTGTTGCTATCTGAAGTCGTATCACTTTAATTCTTTAATCACATTTTTTTAAATCCCATTTTTAGATATATTCTGTGTGAATTAGTCTTGCGCTTTACTGTTCTTCCCATCTTTAGTTTTTCTGCTTCATCTATCCACCTCTTCAGGTCCCATCTATCCTTCAGGTTCAGACTCTAGTGTGATCTTTTTCATTATGTCTTTGTTGATTTCTCCCACTTTCCTAGCTGAATTGAGATTATTCCTCACTTCTAAATTTGTGTAGCATCTCAGTTTCCAAAAATAACTGTACAACAGAGTCATTTGAGGAATTTTTAGGATATTCTTACGTTCCATCCCTAAAGAGTCTCTAGTTAAGTAGGTCTAAGATGTGGGAATTGGTATTTTTTAAAAGTACAGCCTATTACTCGGCTTCCTTGGTGGCTCAGTGGTAAAGGAACCTGCCTGCCAATGCAGGAGACATGAGTTCGATCCCTGGGTTGGGAATATCCCCTGGAGAAGGAAATGGCAGCCCTCTCCAGTATTCTTGCCTGGGAATTCCTGTTGGCAGAGCTTGCCGGGCTATGGTCCATGGGGTCACAGAAGAGTTGGACACAACGTAGCAACTAAACAATAACAGCAGCCTGTTACTGCACTCTCATTTGATCCTTACCAGGTTCACACTTTGGTTGAAGTTATAGGTAACTTGTGCATACAGCTCATCTCCATTACCGGGATATAATCACCCCTAGAGTAAAGATTATATCAGAGTCATTATTGTTCCCCATATTTTTATATTTATGGAATTTACGCAAATATATATCTTTTAAAATAGTTGTTCATTATGGACCTGGAGAAAGTTCTTCAGACGATGCAGTCATGATGAATACACCTGTGGTTAAAGCTGCCTTGGAAATGGGCTTTAGTAGAAGCCTGGTAAAGCGGACAGTTCAGAGTAAAATCCTAACAACTGGAGAGAATTACAAAACAGTTAATGATATTGTGTCAGCACTTCTCAATGCTGAAGAGAAAGAAGAAAAGGAGGAAGAGAAGGAAAGACAAACTGAAGAAACAGCATCAGGTATTTGGGAATGTTCGTCCCCTGCGTTGTTTCCATTGGGGTCTTGTAGGACTGTCTCACGTGTTGCTGGACAGTGAATATCCCTGTCTCTCCACTGACTGCTGGTGGCAGCCACCAGTCGTTTCCAAACCTCACATCCCTTTCACTGTGAGCAATGTATTACCCTAATTGGGAATCACTGACTACAGTTTTTTTCTTTTTGAATGTTTTTTTCCTCCCCAAGAAGATCCTGATTTATGCTAATCAGAGGATTTTGTCATAATTTCTTGGGCTATATTACCTTTCTCCCTCATACATTAACAGATTTAAGCTGTTTTGAAAAAGCAAGATTTTAAAGCTGAGAGCCTGTCTTATTTCTACTTATTTTTTTAAAGTTCCTTTAAATCATATTCTTAATATGGTATTTGACTGTCTAATCCAAACTTAGTGATCCTTATAGAAAAAATAGAACCCATGATGAAATTCTAGGATTTGATAAGAAGCCCCTCCCCAACCCAAAGATCGTAGAGAATTGATTTTGGTATTCTTCCATATTGGTGTTAAGCTTCAGACTTCCACAACAGGTCTTTTGAGTAATGATTCCTTTAACAAATAGTAACTGAAAATGATCACCTGTACCAAGGACTGTGCTCCTCATGGCGCTTACTTTCCAGGAGCTTAGAGACTAGCTGTGGAGACTAGTATGCAAAAAGATAGGGCTATAGGGCAGTAGAGGTGAAGGTTGCATACATAGTGTGAATTTGGCTGTTGGGGTTGGAAAACACTTTTTCTGTTTAAGATTGTAAGTAATGATAGGAATAGTTTGAGAACTGTATCATTTGGCCATGTAGCAAAATGTTTAAGGTCTGATTTGTAGTTGAGACAAATTTGTGTTTAAATCCTGGTTCTGTCAGTTACCAGCTTGGCAATTAATTTAACAAGAACTCTGTTTTCTCATCTGTAAAACAGGGATGATAGTAGTACAAATTGCATGGGGCAGCTATAGGAATTAAATGAAAAGTTACAAGTAAAACAGTTTAGCACCTTTACCTAGCATGTCAACATTTTTTTTAAGTAGATTGACTTGGAAAGTGGGAGGGGCTTCGTGCAAGAAAGGGCCCAGAGATAGTGAGATTATTAACCAGAGGGCAGGAGGAGAAGGGGATGACAGAAGATGAGACAGATGGCATCACCGACTCAATAGACATGAGTTTGAGCAAATTCCGGGAGGTAGTGAAGGACTCCTGGAGTGCTGCAGTTCCTCGGGCCGCAAAGAGTCAGACGTGACTGAACAACAACAACAATAAAATACAGGTTAAATGAAATCACTCTAATCTGGGCTCCATAGTTTTGTGACTTTCTTGTACTTTGTAAAGTTCAGAGAATGGTCTTGAATTGCAGCTTTGAAATTGTTTCTTAATAATCCAAAAAAAGAATAGAGAGGAAGAGTTTAGGATGCTAATAAGAGAAGATCATTAAAACACCTGACTGGTACATAGATTAGAAAGGGACATAAGCAAAGCCAGGAGACAGCTCTTGTGTTAGTAGGGTTGGAAATGACATGGAGATACAGCATCAGATGAAGAACAAATCTGTTAGCAGTAAGGTGAATTATTAAGGTAGAAGGATATAAGTTGTGGTCAGAGAAGGGGCTTTTGTGATTTTGAGATGAATAGTGTGTTTCACTTCTTGGTTGTTGTTCAGTCACTCAGTCATGTCTGACTCTGCAACCCCAAGGAAATGGTCTCTTTTTTTTTAAACAACTTTACAATAGACTTCTTCTTTATTCTTCATTAAACTTGTAAATATAGAGATGTACAAAATGCTAAAACGTTTGACTGTGTGGATCATAGCAAACTATGGAAAATTTTTTAAAGAGATGGGAATACCAGACCATCTTACCTGTCTCCTGAGAAACCTGTGTGGCAAGAAGCAATAGTTAGAACCCTGAACGACTGACTGGTTCAGGATTGAGAAAGGAGTATGACAGGGCTGTCTGTTGTCACCCTGTTTATTTAACCTATACGCTGAGCACAACATGAGGAATGCCGGGCTGGATGAGTTATAAGCTGGAATCATGACAGGCGGGAGAAACATCAACAGCCTCAGATATGTGGATGAAACCACTCTAATGGCAGAAAGGATAGAGGGACTAAAGAGCCTCTTGGTGAGGGTGAAGGAGGAGAGTGAAAAAGCTGGCTTAAGACTAAATATTTAAAAAATTAAGATCATGGCATCCGACCCCATTACTTCATGGCAAATAGAAAGGGAAAATGTGAAAGTAGTGACAGATTTCCTTTTCTTGGGCTCTAAAATCATTGTGGATGGTGACTACAGCCATGAAATCAGAAGACGATTGCTTCTTGGCCGGAAAGCTAAGACAAACCTAGACAGCATATTGAAAAGCAGAGATACTCCTCTACCGACAAAGATCCGTATAGTCAAAGCTATAGTGGTCATGTACGGTTGTGAGAGCTGGACCATAAAGAAGGCAGAGCACCAAAGAATTGATGCCTTTGAACTGTGGTGCTGGAGAAGACTCCTGAGAATTGCTTCGACAGCAGAGAGATCAAACCATTTAGTTTGAAAAGAAATCAACTCTGAATACTTATTGGAAGGCCTGAACAACACCTTTTTTTTTAAGGCTGAAAGCAGGCAATTAAATATTGGTGATTGGGTCATCAAAAGAGGAAGTTTTTGAAAAATACTTCAGGAATTTGTGCCCATAGTCTATTATAAACAATGGATTTTGTGTGGTTTAAGGTTAAAGGAGAAAATATTACTTTAAAAAAAAGACTAGGCTTGATTCATATGCAGTCTTTTTAAATTGCTATAAACCTAGATGTTTATAAGATAATATTGGTAGCTAACTATGTGCCAGACACTGTGATAAATACTTCACATATGTCTCATTTAATCCTTACAACTGTTTGAGAAAAGTACTATTATTATCGACATTTTACAGATGAGACTGAGGTGTGTGAAGGTTATGGTGCATAGCTACTAAGTGGCTGTGCCTGTGTGGGCAGCTAGGTCTGTCCTAACTCTGCAGCTCAAACTCGTCAGCACTGCTTACTGCTTTTATCCCCCCCTCCCTCCCACCAAACCCCCGGGCCTTTGTTGCTGAGCGTGGGCTGTTCTCTAGTTGCCGAGAGCAGAAGCTGCTCTCTTTGCGGACTGTGGGCTTCTCACTGCGCTGTCTTCTCTTGTCGCGGAACCACTGGCTCTAGGCCCATGGGCTTCAGCAGTTGGGCTGCATGAGCTCTGTAGTCACAGGGCTCTAGGGTGTGGGCTCAGCAGTGGTGGTGCACAGGCTTAGTTGCCCTGCAACGTGTGGAACCTTCCTGGACCAGGGATCAAACCCATGTCCCCTGCATTGGCAGTCAGATTCTTAACCAGTGGACCACCAGGGAAATCCTGCTTACTACTTCTTAAGCATGAAGTTGAAGACACTAATCTAGGAGACTTGATTCTACAACTGATTCTTCCTGTGACATTGGACAAGTCACTCATCCCTCCTGAGTCTTTCTTACCCTGTCTGAAAATAAGAAACAGTCATAACCGACTTGTTTAATTGATAGGATCTTTTTATCTAATAACACAATTCATATGAAAATGCTTATAAATGTAATATGATATAATGCAAAGCGAGATCAGTATTTCATTGGGGCAAAGTATATAGTTGGCACATTTATACTATCCTCTAAAATTCTCTTCCTACTTTCTGCAGGATAAAGTAGGATTCTAAGATAGGTAAATATTGGGTTGACCAAAAAGTTTATTCAGGTTTTTCTGAAAAACCGAAATGAACTTTTTGGCCAACCTAATATATAGACTTAAGTAGGTTACAAAAACAGAGGCCATGTATATACTACATACTATGCCTTAGCTAAATCTTCTGAAAGTTTTCCAAATGACAGAATTAAGATGCAGACAGGTAATTTTGTTCTTTTTTTCTAGCTCCTATTTAGTGTCTGAATTGTTCATAGAGTGGGTTGGTAGTGACTATGAGTGTGGTTGGAGCAGTTTAAAATCTAATACTTCTTTCCTTTTCTTTTCTTTCACATGAAGATGATTTGTCATTACTTCGGAGGAATAGAATGGCTCTCTTTCAACAGTTGACCTGTGTGCTTCCTATCCTGGAAAATCTTTTAAAGGCCAATGTAATTAATAAACAGGAACATGATATTATTAAGCAAAAAACACAGATACCTTTACAAGCAAGAGAACTGATTGATACCGTTTTAGTTAAAGGAAATAGTGCTGCCAACATCTTCAAAAACTGCCTTAAGGAAATTGACCCTACATTATATAAGAACTTGTTTGGTAAGTTTGTTGTACAGTTATTTTTAGAATTGTGTTCATCTTTGTGTTTGATAAACAAATTGAATCCAGTTAGCAAACTGTGTACATTTAACTTGTTCTAAAAAATTGAAGTCTTTTATTGCCCAAGTAGCTTGGCTAAATAATATCTGATGATACATAGCTAAATAAAATCCATGTTGTTCAATACATAGTAGGGGAAAAATAATATGTAGTAGGCGAAGCAGTCTTGTATTTGGTAGAGCAGTGCTTTAAAAAATTTTTTAATTGAGGTGTACATGATTTACTGTATTGTGTTAGTTCCAGGTGTACAAGTTATTTAAAATTTTTATAGATTATATTCCATTTATAGTTATTATAAAATATTGGCTATTTTCTCGGTGGTGTACAATGGACCTTGTAGCTTGTTTATTTTATACATAGTTTGAACCTCTCAGTCTTCCTACCCCTGTCTTGCCCCCTCACACCCACGGGGTAACCACTAGTTTGTTCTCTCCCTATATGTCTGTGTCTTTTATGTCATGTTCACTTGTTTTATTTTTTAGATTCCCATACACATGGTAACATAGAGTTTCTCTGACTTATTTCACTAAGCGTGATACACTCCTGATCCATCTGTGGTGTTGCACATGACAAAATTTTATTTTTATGGCTGAGTGTTAGAGTGATGTTTTTTGTATGTTTTTCTTTCCTCAGTGGAAAAGAACATGAAGTATATTCCAGCAGATGTTTCAGGTAAAACAAAATTAAGACTTGGGACCAACATAAAATATTACCCTTTACAAAAAAATTATTTATTCATTATTTTTGGCTGGCCTGGGTCTTTGTTCCTGCGTAGGGTTTCTCTAGTTGTGACGAGTAGAGGCCGCTCTTCATTGCAGTGCACAGGCTTTTCACTGTGGTGGCTTCTGTTGCAGAGCACAGGTTCTGGAGCGCACAGGCTTCAGTAGTCGCAGTGCGTGGGCTCAGCAGTTGCGGCTCCCGGGCTCCAGAGCGCAGACTCAGTAGCTGCGGCTCCAGGGCTCTAGAGCGTGGGCTCAGCAGTTGCGGCTCCCGGGCTCTAGAGCGCAGGCTCAGTGGTTGCGGCTCCCGGGCCCTGGAGCGCAGGCTCAGTGGTTGCGGCTCCCAGGCTCCGGAGCGCAGGCTTGGCGGTCACAGCTCCCGGGCTCCAGAGTGCAGGCTCAGCGGCCGCGGCTCCCGGACCCTGGAGCGCAGGCTCAGTAGCTGCGGCTCTCGGGCTCCAGAGCACAGGCTCAGCGGTCGCGGCTCCCGGGCTCCAGAGCGCAGGCTCAGTAGTTGCAGGGCACAGGCTTAGTTGCTCCACGGCCTGTGGGATCTTCCTGGGTCAGGGATCAAACTTGTGTCTCCTGCTTTCGCAAGCAGATTCTTCACCACTGAGCCACCAGGGAAGCCCCTACCCTTTTTTTTTAAATGGAAGGTGAAGTAGAAACTGAATTTCACTGAGGTTTTTGTTGTTATAGGTCTGTCCCTGGAAGAACAGTTGAGAAGGCTGCAAGAAGAAAGAACTTGTAAAGTGTGTATGGACAAAGAAGTTTCTATTGTATTCATTCCTTGTGGTCATCTGGTAGTATGCCAGGAATGTGCCCCTTCTCTAAGAAGATGCCCTATTTGCAGAGGTATAATTAAGGGTACTGTTCGTACATTTCTCTCATAAAAGAAAAATAGGCTGTATGTTAGCTTATGTATAAAAATCTTTAAAACATTGTCTGAAGTTGTTTGAAGTAAAAAAAAATTACTGACTCCTTAATTAGTAACATTTGTATTCTCTGCTTTCTTTGGTACTAGTACTCGTGTTTCAAAAAAATGGTGTCATATATAATATTTAATCTTAATCTCTGTTTATATGAAAAGTAAGGTTTATGTTTGAGCTGTGTTAGTGTACATATGTGCACACAGGAGAAGTTAAAGGAGCAGTATTAATGCTGTTATGTATCATTTTAGGAGTGACTGGATCTGGTATTCTTTCTGAAAGCATTGAGTACTACTTTAGAGTACAGTTGAAAAGAACTGGAAACCAGCAACTCTGGAGTTTTATCACAGTTATATTGCCATATTCTCATTGGTTCTTTTTCAGTTGTGTTCTTTTTCAAATGGTGGTACAGCCTTGAGACAGGGTCCTGGTTCCTACTCAAAAAAAATATGCACAACAATGTCTTTGAGTTCCACAGAACTGGGGCCCCCACCCAGGTGGAGGATGGTAACTTCAGGCTGAATACAAGATTCCTGGAGCACCGCTCTGTTGCCTCACCAGCAACCAACCAGAAAAAAGTCACACACCCTGCAGCCCTCACCCCAAATGTTGCCTTCTTTTCTGGGGACCAGTGATGACCATCCTGTTAGGTCTCCTGTTTGGCCCCTATTTCATCTTTGAGAGGAGCCAACAGTTTCAAGCTAAATTGCTCTTATTACAAGGGTGAATGCTGGTTTCAGGCAAAGAATTCTTCGACTTAGATAAGGTAGAGAGAGACTTCTGCTTTGCTAGGCAGGCCTACTGCCATGCACAGCAGGAAGAAGTTACAGAAGAAAGAGACCTCCACCCCAATTCCCCAGAAGTATCTTGAGTTTGAAGTCTCTCAGAGGGGAGTTGTTTCGGGAAGCACACTGACTGAAACCTCCCACCCTGGCCAGGCACCATAGTAACCATTTGCAAGAGTTGTTTTAACTCATTTGCAAGAGTTGTTGATCATTTGCAAGAGGTCCTGGTAAGGAACACGAAACTAATAAGCCACCACCGACTGAAAGAGTTTGGGAAAGGTCCAAAGGAGACACCACATGTCCAACCACCTCCCAGAATCCTCACCTCTGGCATCCATCTTGGCTAAACAAGGCGTGCACCATCAGGAAGAACCCTGAGTCAGATGATTGGCTGAGGACAACCTGGAAACTAATCCATCACCATAAACCCGAGACTGCCAGAGTAGTTCTCCTGGGCTCCCTCACCCTACTGCTCTCCACCTAGGTGCCCCTTCCCGATAAAATCTCTTGCTTTGCCAGCAAAAAAAAAAAAAAAAAAAAAAAAGTGTCATATATAATATTTAATTTTAATGTCTGTATGAAAAGATTTATGTTTGAGCTGTGTTAGTGTACATATGTGCACACAGGAGAAGTTAAAGGAGCAGTGTTCATGCTGTAATGTATCAATTTAGGAGTGACTGGATCTGGTCTTCTTTCTGAAAGCATTGAGTACTACTTTAGAGTATAGTTGAAAAGAACTGGAAACCAGGAACTCTAGAGTTTATCACAGTTATATTGCCAAATTCTCATTGGTTGTTTTTAGTTGTGTTTTAAGATAAGGATTTTTCTCTTAATGGTATAAAAGTTTTCCCCCAGTTTGTGAGAAACGTCTTAATAAAAGGTCTTTAAAAAGACTACATCAATTCACACCAGTTTTTTTTTGTTCTGCTTTATAATTTCCATAAACTTTCATAGGGTTATATAAGAATGAGATAATGTACATAAGCATAGTGCTTGTCACATTGTAAGCAGTTCAAATGCTAATTATTAAATTTAAAAATTGAATTCATAAAACAAATTACCAAAAAATGTTTTCTTAAATAATAATGGAATTTATGAGAATTTCTTTTAGATGACAGTATCTGTCTAGTTGTTTTGTATATTGTAGATACAATTTGAATTAAAAATCCATATCAGACATTCTTAACAAAATTATGTACATTTTCATTGGGATTTAAGAAAATAGTGTCATCATTTTGTTGCAGAGGTGTTGGTGGGAGGTTGAATACAGGCAATGGTAAGTATCTTCTTTGGGGCCCAGTCATATTTGACCTTTCCCAGATCTGGGTCTTTGACAGACTTCTGAGGCCAGGTGAAAAGGAGGTCTAATATTAAAAATTCTTATCCCCAAACTCTGTTAGATTCTTTCAAGTAAAGAGTATAGTAGGAAAAAAGAAAATTTCTCTATCCTTTTATTTTAGTCAGACTTTATAGGTGCTGTTTAATGATGGTTAAGTGACAATAGGCAGGAATTGTATAGAAAGCAGTATCTGCAGGGCCCTGGCATGCACTCTGAGGGCCGCAGAGGCAGGTCCTGTGCCGCCTGCCCGCGGCACAGCCCCTCTCTCCTGTAAGCTGTGGGACACTCACTGCTGGGCCTAGGCCTGGGTCTCCAGGAAGCCCGAGGCCTCTGCTGGGCAGCAAGCAGCCCTGCGGGCTCCATGACACTTGTGTGGGCCCGGGTCTGGCCCTGTGAGGAATCTGAGGCTCCGGGGCTATCGGAGCTACAACAAGTGTTCCAGCAGGTAGGAGAGGGCCTGGCTGGTGGGAGTGCCTGTGGCAAGGCCAGGAGCAGGGGGGTGTGTTTGTGAGAGTCTGCGGGCCACCAGCTGGCTCCGGCCTTCATTCATCGTGATGTGCTGATGCATTGGTGTAAATCTGAATGCAGACTTCTAGGTGCAAGACTGTATGTCAGTAAGAGAAAGATTCTCCCTGCCATTACAGAAGGAATTTAAAGAGGGAATTAAATCATCTTTGAAACTGTTCTATACTAAAACATAGTACTCAGTATCCACTGTGTACCAGGCACAGTGCTACTAGATTCTTTTAATAATTAAGATTGTAATGAGCTGAGTTGTGTCCCCCAGATATGAACGATAACGTCTTAATCCCCAGTATCCCAAAATATGACTATTTCAAGATTGGGCCTTTAAAGGGGAATTCCCTGGTGATTCAGATGGTAAAGAATCCACCTGTAATGAGGGAGACCTGGGTTCGACTCCTGGGTTGGGAAGTTACCCTGGAGGAGGGCAACCCACTCCAGTGTTCTTGCCTGGATAACCCCACGGACAGAAGAACTTGCCAGGCTACAGTCAATGGGTTTGCAAAGAGTTGCACACGACTGAGCAACTACATACGTAGTATGTAAGGTAAAATGAGATGATATGGACCTTAATCCAGTACTGTATGACTGGTATTCTTATAAGACAAGGTTAAGGCCCAGACACCCAGGCAGTGGACCGTATGAAGATACCGAGGAAGACGGTTGTCAACAAGCCAAGGTAAAAAAGCTTCAAAAGCAACAACTTGCAACATTTTGATCTCTGGCTTCCAGGTACCAGGACTGTGAAAAAATAAATTTCTATTGTTTAAGCCACCCAGTCTTGATACTTTGTTGTGGCAGCCCTAGCAAACTAAGGCAAGGTGCTAAATACTTTAAAGCACATTAGCTCTTTTGTTTGGCTGTACTCTGCAGGCCTACAAGCCTTGTAATTGCCCCTCCTGGAGACCAAGACTGAAGAAAGAGCCCAAGTCAGTGACAGAGGGGGCTTTCCTGGTGGCTCAGAGGGCAAAGAATCTGCCTGCAATGCAGGAGACCTGGGTTCAATCCCTGGGTGGGGAAGATCCCCTGAAGGAGGGAGCTCCAGTATTCTGGCCTGGAGAATTCCATGGACTGTATAGTCAATGTGGTTGCCAAGAGTCGGACATGACTGAGTGACTTTCACTTCACTTCAGTGACAGAGACATGAGTGGTTTAATGGCTAGGGGGATATTACATGTCTGAAACAAGGACCTGGACTGACACCCCATGTGTTCAGCAGAAGGGAGAAAGACACGGCAGCAGTTAACCAGTTAGAGGGAACTGAAGTCTGTGGCTCTTTGGTTACCAGGGAAACCAAGAGAGGGACGTGCCCTCACTGCCGCTTTGATAAGCTATCCTAGTGGAGATGTTCCAAGTGTCAAGTTGGAACAGTCATTAGCTGGGGCACGGTGCAAGTGCGTAAGGTCAGGTGAGAAGGGTGGAGGTGAAGAAGACACTGGTCAAGCTGGGGATGTGCAGAGAGCAGGAAAACAGCCATCTCAAGGGCCAGACCATATACCTTTCAGCAACTGCAAAGTAAAATTTGAATATGGGTCTGACTCCTTAGCTTGTGCTTTTTAGGCAAATTGTTCCATTAAGCTGCATCAATATTCTCGAAAATTTCAGGTGCTGCTGTCCAGCATAAAAATCAACTTTCTGAGTTCTGTTTGAGTTTATCTTGTTTGGTTTTGTTCAGCTAGTCCATTTTAACATACAAAAACTTGCGTATTTTCTCGTTTAGTAAAAATACTGCATAAAGTATAAGTGGTAATGTAATTAATATATTGTCACTTGGCTGAATCCTCACCTGTACCTAGATCGGAGAGTAGGATTTACCCTGCCTGGGTAAGTCCCGTTGTTCCCTTCTAGTGATAATCAGTATCATTACAGGACTCATTATGTTGAGCAAATAGATGAGATGTTAGATGCTTTGTTAGGTTTATTTATTGCCTTATTTGATTTAACATCTTAAGACACTTGTTATCCCTTTATTGTAAATGTGGAAATTTAGGCTCAGTGAAATGAGAGTGCCATAGATATGTGTCCTGGCACATTCCTCCTTGGGTTTATTCTGTATGGCAGTGGTGCCAAACCTTTTTGGGGGGTGGAGGGTGGTTTCCAGATGATTAAAGCACATTACATTTATTGTGCACCTTATTTCTATTAATACCACATCGGTTCCGCCTCAAATCATCAGGCGTTAGATCCCAGAGGTTGGGGACCCCCACTGTGGACCCTCTGCGCTTCCTGGACTTGGGTGATAGTTTTCTTTCCCACGTTAGGGAAGGTTTCAACTAGAGTCTCTTCAGGTCTTTTCTCAGGCCCTTCCTCTTCTTCTGGGACCCCTATAATGCGAATGTTGGTATGCTTAATGCTCTCCCAGAGGTCTCTGAGACTTTCCTCATTTCGCTTTTACTTTGTTCTGTTCTATGGCAGTGATTTCTACCACTCTGTCTTCAAGCTCACTTATTTGTTCTTCTGCCTCAGTTATTCTGCTGTTGATTCCTTCTCCTGTATTTTTTCATTGCAGTTATTGTGTCGTTCATCTCTGTTTTTTAAATCTTTTCTCTCTTAAATATTTCTTTTATCTTTTTGTTCTGCCTCCATCCTTTTCCAGGATTCTGAATCGCCTTTGCTGTCATTACTCTAATTCTATTTTAGATAGATTGCCTGTCGCCTCTTCATTTAGCTGTTCTTACATGATTTTGTCCTGCACCTTTGTCTGCAACAGATTTTCTAGTCCTCTCATTTTGCCTTAGGATATTTGTGGTCTCCTTTCTGTAGGCTGCAGTATTGTAGCTCCTCCTGCTTCTAGTGTCTGTCCCCTGGTGAGTGAGGTTGATCCAGAGGGTGTGCAGGCTTTCTGATGGAAGGGACTGGTGCCTGTCCTCTGGTAGGTGGAGTTGGGTCTTGTCCCTCAGGTGGCCTGGGTTGTGTCAGGGGGTGTGTTTTGGGGTGATTATGAGCTTAGTATGACTTCAGGCAGCCTGTCTGCTGATGAGTGGGGCTGTGTTTCTGTTTTGTTGGTTGTGTGGCCTGAATTGTTCCAGCACTGGAGCCTTCAGGCTGTTGGATGGGGCTGGGTCTTGGTGCTGCCAACCTCATACCAATTAATATTCCCTGAGGCCTCTGCTACCCGTGTTCTTGCTCCCACGTGGAGCTACAGTCAAGCCCTCCTCCCCAGGAAACCCTCGAAGACCTGTCAGCAGGTCTAGACTAGGTTCCTATGGAGGTATTGTTTTGTGCTGGGTCCCAGTGCACGGAGACCTTGTTTGCCCTTGAAGAGTGGAGTCCTTTTCCCAGCCCTGTGGAGTTCTGCGCTCAAGCCCCACTGGCCTTCAAGGCTAAATACTCTGAGGGTTCTTCCTTCCAATGCCTGACCCTCAGGCTATCTTGGGGGCCTGTTTTTAAGTGGAATATCCCTGTGTAGCCTGTGTGGGCTTAATTTTGTTTTTATTTTTTGGTGTGAGGGCTGTTTTTAGTATGAATGACTGCTACTTCTTTGTTCACTGTATTCGGTCATTATCCCTTGATGGAGGGTGTACCTGATGTTGTGATGAGAGCCTGCCCTGGATACCCAGCGGGGCCCCCCTTTGCTCTTTGGTTCTCAGTGCCCCGTCAGGGGTGGGGTCTGCCCCCTAGTTTTTAGAGGTCCCCGGATCTCTTTCTTAGCTGAGATTCTGATCTGCAGTGCGAGGTAGGTGGGATTGGCACAGCCCCACTGGGAAAGAAGCCTCAGCGTATTCCTTCTCTGGAGCTGTTGCTCTGTTGAGTCACCTTTCACCCGTTGTGTGGGCTCTCAGAGTACACTGTTGTTGGCTATGCTCCTAGCCCCAGCTTCACTGTGGGTTTGCCGGCAGTCGGCCCCGGTGCCTCAGGCGTTGTTTTCAGCAGGCTGCTGGTGCAGATCCAGAGGTCAGTTCCCAGGACTGCTCATTCACGCAGCTCTCCCAGCTATGAGAGCAGCTCAGACTCTGGCCTGGCCCAAACCCTGCGTGTACGTGTCCAAAAAACTCACAGCTGCCGAAGACAGACCTGGCTCAGCTGCAGGGCCAGGTGGTCCACAGGCGCTGAATTTATGAAGCCTTCTGTAGAGGTGTCACTCCATGGTTTGCATAGCTGTGAAAAGAGAGTTCAGCTCTTCTGCCTCAGTCTCGTGGTCCTGGGAGCTCAACTGAGGTCTTGGCCCCACCTCCGTGGGCCACCCGCTGCCATCTGCTCCCGGGGCTGCTGGAGCGTGGGAGCCGGTCAGGTGGCAGGGGGCTGGGCAGTGACCAAGGTGGCCAGGGCGGGCAGAGGAGATGATGGCCGGTGCAAGCCCGCACTAGTGCCCGCAGAGGCAGGGGCCAGGCTGGTGGGGGGGGGGGCGGAGGCAGGGGCCAGGCTGGTGGGGGGGGCGGGGGCCGCCCGCCCTTTGTGCATCACTTGACAATGTGCGTCACTGCGATGGAGGCTGCGCTTCCTCCACGGCCACCTCTGGTTGCAGACCCCTGACTCCCATCCCCGCAGGCTGTCTCCTTACGGCCAACGGCAGTTCCCTCCCCGAGTCTGCTCTTCAATCCCCCGCTCCATTCTGGAGCCTCCGTCTGCACTGGGGACACATGTTCAGGCTGGGGTGTGCAGGCCCGTGGCACCAGCCGTCTGTGTGGGTCTCACTCTGCTGACCGGTGGCCGCGCTCGCGGAGCCCCCTTCGTCTCCTGACCCAGCTGATCTTCCCGAGTGTGCGGGCTTCCTCGGACACTGGCGCGCCTGCTTGTCTTCAGCCTCCGCCCCACTGCAGTTTCCACCGTTTCTTCCCCTCGTCCTTTCCCCTTCTTTCACCCTCCCCAGTTATGAATGCACGGGGATTTTTCTTATCTTAGGTGTCCGAGGTCCTCTGCTAGTGTTCAGCACATGGTCTGCGAGAATTGTTCCATTTGCCGATGGAGAAGGCAATGGCACCCCACTCCGGTACTCTTGCCTGGAGAATCCTAGGGACTGGGGAGCCTGGTAGGCTGCAGTCCATGGGGTCACTAAGAGTCGGACACGACTGAGCAACTTCACTTTCACTTTTCACTTTCATGCATTGGAGAAGGAAATGGCAACCCATTCCAGTATTCTTGCCTGGAGAATCCCAGGGACGGGGGAGCCTGGTGGGCTGCCGTCTATGGGGTCGCACAGAGTCGGACACGACTGAAGCGACTTAGCAGCAGCAGCCGATGTATCCTTGATGCGTTTTTGGCGAGAAATGAGCTCCACATCCTCCTCCTCCTCTGCCATTCTGAGTCTCCGGATTGCCAGAGAGAATACGTGGTAGACAGTGAGTTGTCTATGGTTCAGGTGGGAGAGACTCTAATACATTTATTTACCTTTAAAAATTTTCATCTTCTGTTAAACCATACTTCATTTTTTAGAGTAGAAATAGTGGGTTTCAATCTCTTTACTTTTCAACATAAATGGGGAGAATTGTGTGACATCTGAACCACCAGGGAAGCCGGGCCTCTGGCTTCTGCCTGCTACCTTCCAATGTTCTCTCTGAAGAGAGCGCAAGTCCTGCAGCCAAGTAAGCTCTCTTCTGCTCCACACTTGCCACTCAGGACGCCTTTTACTTAATGATTGCCACGCTCTAAGTCGAAGGACATCTGGCTGTCAGCACCTATATTCTGTACAAGTGTAGCATTTCAATCAGTATCCCTTACTATGTATAAAATAAACCTATTAGCGCATAGTTCAGTTCAGTTGCTCAGTCATATCTGACTCTGTGACCCCAAGGACTGCAGCATGCCAGGCCTCCCTGTCCATCACCAACTCCCGGAGCTTACCCAAACTCATGTCCATTGAGTCAGTGATGCCATCCAACCATCTCATCCTCTGTTGTCCCCTTCTCCTCCCGCCTTCAATCTTTCCCAGCATCAGGGTCTTTTCAAATGAGTCAGATCTTTGCATGAGGTGGCCAAAGTATTGGAGTTTCAGCTTCAACATCAGTCCTTCCAATGAACACCCAGGACTGATCTCCTTTAGGATGGACTGGTTGGATCTCCTTGTAGTCCAAGGGACTCTCAAGAGTCTTCTCCAACACCACAGTCCAAAAGCATCAATTCTTCTGTGCTCAGCTTTCTTTATAGTCCAACTCTCACATCCATACATGACTACTGGAAAAACCATAGCTTTGACTAGATGGACCTTTGTTGGCAAAGTTATGTCTCTGCTTTTTAATATGCTGTCTAAGATGATCATAGCTTATCTTCCAAGGAGCAAGCGTCTTTTAACTTCATGGCTGCAATCACCATCTGCAGTGATTTTGGAGCCCAAAAACATAAAGTCTGTCACTGTTTCCACTGTTTCCCCATCTATTTGCCATGAAGTGATGGGACCAGGTGCCATGATCTTAGTTTTCTGAATGTTGAGCTTTAAGCCAACATTTTCACTCTCCTCTTTCACTTTCATCAAGAGGCTCTTTAGTTCTTCTTCACTTTCTGCCATAAGGGTGGTGTCATCTGCATATATGAGGTTATTGATATTTCTCCCAGCAATCTTGATTCCAGCTTGTGCTTCCTCCAGCCCAGCGTTTCACATGATGTACTCTGCATATCAGTTAAATAAGCAGGGTGACAATATACAGTATACTGTCACCCTGGTTATTCGTGCCTAATAATAGCAGTTCTTAAACACTTTGGTTTCAGAGCCCCTTTTACAATCCTAAAAATTGAGGACCTCAAAGAGCCTGTGTATTTGTAGATTGTAGAAATTAAAATGAATTTTTAAAATAGCTAATTCATTTGAAAATAAACACATTGAATTTTTTAGGAATGAAGGAATCCACATTACATGTCAATGTAGCACTTGTGAAAAATTACTATTTTAAAAATTTAGTAAGAAGAAGAGCATTGTTTTACATTTTAGCAAAGTTCTTTGATGTCTGGCTTTACAGAAGGCAGCTGGATTCATATATCTGTTCTACATCTACTCTTGTAAGAAGTTGTCTTTATTAAAAGATGTGAAGAAGATTCAGCTTCTGAGAATGTATGGATTTTATTTCATGCCACACCAAAACTTGAAAACTGGTAGTTTCTTAAAGATAGCTGGAGTATAGAATCTAAAATCATATTAATAATCTTTTAAATTTAAAAAAAAATTAGGTAAATTTACTTTTAAAATGTATTTTTGCATTTTATATTTTAGAACAATTTTAGCTGCACAGCAAAATTGAGCAGAAAATGCAGAGGCTTCCCATATACTCTCTGTCCCTACACATACATGAACTATCTCCCTCACTATAAGTACCCCTCACTAGACAAGCACATTTGTTACAATTGATGAACCTGTATTGACACAGCATTATCTTCCAAAGACCGTAGTTTACTTTAGGGGTCACTCGTGTTGTACATTCTGTGGTTTGGAAAGATGAATAATGATGCGTATTCAGCACTGTGATATCATTCAGAAGAGTCTCACTTCCCTAAAGTCTCTCTGCTCCATCTGTTCATCCATCCCTCTGAGCTAACCCCTGGCAACCACTAATCTTTTTAATGTTCAATGGGCTTTTTGTTTTCTCTTATATAAGGTCCATTGATGACTCTTGCACTTTGAATGGATCTTTTATCATCATGTACCGTCTTGCATTGGTTGTTTGGAAAATATTTGTTTACTCAATTATGTAGATCTTGCAAATGTTGACACATTTCATTTATTCAGTCTTCAAATCATGTTTGTTAATGTCACCAATACCACGACATTGGTGGCCAGTGTCACGACAAACCTAAGTATTGGGAATCTTTCAAGCTCATAGAGGTAGTTACAAGTTTTCCAAATTTTTAATTTTTGCTTAAAAGCTAGATTTTTATCATTTAGCTACAACACTATCAGTTGTTTTCTCAGACTCACTTCAAGAGAATGACTGCCAAATACTTACACTGTCAATGTTGTTTTCCAGTCATTCTTTTAAGTAAAAATGCTATTCCATGGAGAAAAGCAGCTAGTTCAGCTTGCAGTTCAATCACACAGGTGCTTTTCCTTGAGACGGGTATTGTACTTTTGTATGCAGCATGAGGACTTCGTGTTTCCCCATTTTGTCAGTACTAAAATGATGTCTGCTCAAGAGTCACACTTAACAAAAATAATTATACTGCTGCATCAGAAACATTCTTGGACTTCTCTGGTAGTCCAGCGGTTAAGAATCTTCTGCCAATGCAGGGGACACTGGTTCGATCCCTAGTCTGGGAAGATCCCACATGCTGCAAGGCAGTTGAGCCCATGAGCCACAACTACTGAGCCCCTGCTCCAGAGCCACAAGCCTCAACTACTGAAGCCAGAGGAATCTGCAACCTGTGTTCCACAACAAGAGAAGCCACTGCAATGAGAAGCCTACTCTACTGCAACTGGAGAGTAGCCCTCACTTGCTGCAACTAGAGAAAGCTCTTGCACAGCAACAGAGACCTAGCACAGCCAAGAATAAAAAGTAAATAAAAAAGAACTCTAATGTGCAATTGACAGTTTTTTATACTGTGAGTTTGTGGCAATAATGGACATGGCTGCTACCACCCCAGTTCATGCTAAGCTCAACACTTTTACCACCATTGTCTTTGTACCATCGGTGAAAATGGGAAATAACATCTCAGTGCCATTTTTAATTTCCAGAACCCGCAAAGGGTCTCAGGAGCACAGAGAGATCCAATGGACTGTGCTTGAAGAACCAGTGGTGTATGGTAACTATGAAGTCTTATTCTCCACAAAAATTAATCCTTGAAGGAATTGTATTAAGGCGGAGTATTTAGTCTTCTCTTTTGAGGTTTCCTTTGGTGAACAAGGAGTTCTCTTTCCACCTGCACCTTTGTTCTTGGTGCCTTTTGGAGACAAACCTGGGGATGCCTAGCAGCTCAGTCTCATCTTCCCACTTCTCTTTGGGAACCAGCCAGACTTCGTGATTTTGGCATCAAGGAGCCTGCTTTGGTTTTTCAGTATTTCCAGTGACTGAGTAGAAGTTTTATTCTGGGATTCAGTATGAGGAAATCTACACCTAAATGTCCTGAAAGGCTTTATGAATAATAAAGATGCCATTTTAAATTACGTGCCATTTTAATCGGACGGTTAATGGTGGAGAGTTCTAACAAAATGCGGTCCACTGGAGAAGGGATGGCAAACCACTTCAGTGCTCTTACATTGAGAACCCCGTCAACAGTGTGAAAGGCAAAAGGATATGACACTGAAAGATGAACTCTCCAGGTTGGTAGGTGGCCAGTATGCTACTGGAGAAGAGCAGAGGAATAGCTCCAGAAGGAAAGAAGAGGCTGAGCCAAAGAGAAAACAGCATCCAGTTGTGGATGTGTCTGCTGGTGAAAGTAAAGTCTGATGCTGTGAACAATATTGCATAGGAACCTGGAATGTTAGGTCCATGAATCAAGGTGAATAGACAGTGATCAAACAGGAGATGACAAGAATGAACATAGAATTTTAGGAATCAGTGAACTAAAATGGACTGGAATGGGTGAATTTAATTCAAATAACCATTATATCTACTACTGTGAGCAAGAATCACTTAGAATAAATGGAGTAGCCCTCATAATCAACATAAGAGTCTGGAATGCAGCACTTGGGTGCAGTCTCAAAAATGACAGAATGATCTCTGTGTATTTCAAAGGCAAACCATTCAATGTCACAATAATCCAAGTCTATGTCCCAACCAGTAATGCTGAAGAAGTTGAAGTTGAATGGTTCTACGAAGACCTACAAGACCTTCTAGAACTAACACCCAAAAAAGATGTCCTTTTCATAGGGGACTGGAATGCAAAAGTAGGAAGTCAAGAATCACCTGGAGTAACAGACAAATTTGGCCTTAGAGTACAGAATGAAGCAGGGCAAAGGCTAGTAGAGTTTTGCCAAGAGAACGCACTGGTCACAGCAAACAACATTTTCCAACAACACAAGAGAAGACGCTACACAGGGACATCACCTGTGGTCAATACTGAAATCAGACTGATTATATTCTTTTCAGCTAAACATGAAGAAGCTTTATACAGTCAGCAAAAACAAGACTGGGAGCTGACTGTGGCTCAGATCATGAGCTCCTTATTGCCAAGTTCAGGCTTAAATTGAAGAAAGTAGGGAAAACCACTAGACCATTCAGGTATGACTTAAATCGAATCCCTTATGATTATACAGTGGAAGTGACAAATAGATTCAAGGGATTAGATCTGATAGAGTGCCTGAAGAATTATGGACGGAGGTTCGTGACATTGTATAGGAGGTAGTGATCAAGACCATCCCCAAGTAAAAGAAATGCAAAAAAGCAAAATGGTTGTCTGAGGAGTCCTTACAAATAGCTGAGAAAAGAAGAGAAGCTAAAGGCAAAGGAGAAATGGAAAGACATACCCATTTGAATAATGAGTTGCAAAGAATAGCAAGAAGAGATAAGAAAGCCTTCCTCAGTGATCAGTACAAAGAAGTAGAGAAAAACAACAGAATGGGAAACATATCTTGAGATATCTTCAAGAAAACTAGAGATACCAAGAGAACATTTCATGCAAAGATGGGCACAATAAAGGACAGAAATGGTATGGGTCTAACAGAAGCAAAACAGATTAAGAAGAGGTGGCAAGAATATACAGAACTATACAAAAAAGATCTTCATGACCCAGATAACCATGATGGTGTGATCACTCACCTAGAGTCAGACATCCTGGAGTGCCAAGTCAAGTGGGCCTTAGAAAGCATCACTATGAACAAAGCTAGCGAAGGTGATGGCATTCCAGTTGAGCTATTTCAAATCCTTAAAGACAATGCTGTGAAAGTGCTGCACTAAATATGCCAGCAAATTTGGAAAACTCAGCAGTGGCCACAGGACTGGAAAAGGTCAGTGTTCATTCTAATCCCAAAGAAAGGCAATGTCAAAGAATGCTCAAACTACTACACAATTGCACTCATCTCACATGCTAGCAGTGTAATGCTCAAAATTCTCCGAGCTAGGCTTCAAATGTACATGAACCGAGAACTTCCAGATGTTCAAGCTGGATTTAGAAAAGGCAGAGGAACCAGAGATCAAATTGCCAACATCCATCGGATCATAGTAAAGGCTAGAGAGTTCCAGAAAAAACATCTATTTCTGCTTTATTGACTATGTTAAAGCCTGGGTGGATAACAACAAACTGTGGAAAATTCTTAAAAGAGATGGGAATTCCAGACCACCTTACCTGCCTCCTGAGAAATCTGTGTGCGGGTCAAGAAGCAACAGTTAGAACCAAACGTGGAACAATGGACTGGCTCAAAATTGGGAAAGGAGTACGTTAAGGCTGTATATTGTCATCCTGCTTATCTAACTTCTATGTAGAGTACATCACAAGAAACGCTGGGCTGGATGAAACACAAGCTGGAATTAAGACTACTGGGAGAAATATCAATAACCTCAGATATGCAGATGACACGACTCTTCCAGCAGAAAACGAAGAGGAACTAAAGAGCCTCTTGATGAAAGTGAAAGAGGAGAGTGAAAAAGCTGGATTAAAACTCAACATTCAAAAAACTAAGATCATGGCATCTGGTCCCATCACTTCATGGAATATAGATGGGGAAACAATGGAAACAGTGGCAGAATTTATTTTCTTGAGCTCGAAAATCATTGCAGATGGTGATTGCAGCCATGAAATTAAAAGATGTGTGCTTCTTGGAGAAAACCTATGACCAACCTAGACAGCATATTAAGAAGCAGAGACATTACTTTGCTGACAAAGGTCCGTCTAGTCAAAACTATGGTTTTTCCAATAGTCATGTATGGATGTGAGTGTTGGACCATAAAGAAGGCTGAGCATTGAAAAACTGATGCTTTTGAACTGTGGTGTTGGAGAAGACTCTTGAGAGTCCCTTGGACTGCAAGGAGATCAAACCAGTCAATCCTGAAGGAAA
Organism: Giraffa tippelskirchi; assembly: GCF_054371585.1. Classification (NCBI taxonomy): domain Eukaryota; kingdom Metazoa; phylum Chordata; class Mammalia; order Artiodactyla; family Giraffidae; genus Giraffa; species Giraffa tippelskirchi. Next base: position 83,892,222 of record NC_137285.1, on the reverse strand, counting down.
TCAACCCTGAATATTCATTGGAAGAACTGATGCTGAAGCTGAAGCTCCAATACTTTGGTCACCTGAATGGGAAGAGCTGACTCATTAGAAAAGACCCTGATGCTGGGAAAGATTGAAGGCAGGGGAAGAAGGGGACGACAGAGGACAAGATGGTTGGATGGCATCACCGACTCAATGGACATGAGTTTGAGCAAACTCCGGGATATGATGAACGACAGGGAAGCCTTGCATGCTGCAGTCCATGGGGTCGCAAAGAGTTGGACATGACTGAGCGACTGAACAACAACAGCAAATCTATGTGTGATCACTTCTGTACCCTTTATTGTTTCTGCACTTGGGTAAAAGAGGTCTTTATTATTTATTGGGCTCCACACACCCACAACAAATAGTATTTCTTGGGTGGTCTGTTGGGAAAGACATGATTAACTTAGTGGAAACAGAAAAACCATGCTAATAATTGATAATTAGGAGAGATACTGTTATATTATGATATAATGGTGTCCAACAGGTTTTAACCAGTGAATCCTTGGCACTTTTAATCCTTAGCAGTTCTGATGATATAAGGTAAAATTGGATAATTATCTTGTAAGCCAGGTAACCATATATTGTGGTATTATGAAAAGAGCCTAGAATTTCAAATCTGAAAACTTTACCTCTAAGCTCAGTTCTACATTAAATAAGGTTCTTAGACAGCCCTTTATAACTCTCCTTGATCCTTGGCTTTTCTTTGAGGGTCAGTTTCTGCCTTCCTTATTCCTCACAAGGTTATATTGGAGTCTAATGTAGGGCTACACATAAGAACTTCTGTGTTCTCGGTTAGCAAGCAGTGCTGGTGACAGTGTCACTGGTCTCATCCCTAAGTGGCAAGTGTCTCCTTTGACATCAGACCTGCATAAACTGAGTCACAGCATTGGGCTCCATTCAGTGTTTTTTATTATACTTTGTTTTTTAAAGGCCAAGTAATACTTGAATTCCAGTTGAGCTATTTCAAATCCTAAAAGATGATGCTGTGAAAGTGCTGCACTCAATATGCCAGCAAATTTGGAAAACTCAGCAGTGGCCACAGGACTGGAAGAGGTCAGTGTTCATTCCAATCCCAAAGAAAGGCAAGGCCAAAGAATACTCAAACTACCACACAATTGCACTCATCTCACATGCTAGTAAAGTAATGCTCAAAATTCTCCAAGCCAGGCTTCAACAGCACATGAACTGTGAACTTCCAGATGTTCCATTTGGATTTAGAAAAGGCAGAGGAACCAGAGATCAAATTGCCAACATCTACTGGATCATCGAAAAGGCAAGAGAATTCCAGAAAAACCTGCCTTATTGATTACACGAAGCCTTTAACTGTGTATATAACAACAAACTGTGGACAATTCTTAAAAGAGATGGGAATACCAGACCACCTTACCTGCCTTCTGAGAAATCTGTGTGCAGATTTAGAAGCAACAGAACAGGACATGGAACAACAGACTGGTTCCAAATTGGGAAAGGAATCTGTCAAGGCTATATATTGTCACCCTGCTTGTTTAACTTCTATTTAGAGTACATCATGAAAAATGCTTGGCTGGATGAATCACACCCTGCAATCAAGATTGCCAGGAGAAATATCAATAACCTCAGATATGCAGATGACACCACCCTTACAGCAGAAAGTGAAGAAGAACTAAAGAGCCTCTTGATGAAAGTGAAAGAGGAAAGTGAAAAAGAGGAGTTAAAACTCAACATTCAGAAAATGAAGATCATGGCATCTGGTCCCGTCACGTCATGGCAAATAGGTGGGGAAACAATGGAAACAGTGACAGACTTTATTTTTAGGGGGACTCCAAAATCACTACAGATGGTGACTACAGCCATGAGATTAAAAGACGCTTACTCCTTGTCAGGAACGTTATAACCAACCTAGACAGCATATTAAAAAGCAGAGACATTACTTTGCCGACAAAAGTCTCTCCAGTCTAGGCTATGGTTTTTCCAGTAGTCATGTATGGATGTGAGAGTTGGTCTATAAAGAAGGCTGAGCGCAGAAGAATTGATGCTTTCGAATGGTGGTGTTGGAGAAGACTCTTGAGAGTCCCTTGGACTGCGAGGAGACCCAGTCAATCCTAAAGGAAATCAACCCTGAATATTCATTTGAAGGACTGATGCTGAAGCTGAGACTCCAAAACTTTGGCCACCTGATGCAAAGAACTGACTCACTGGAAAAGACCCTGATGCTGGGAAAGATTGAAGGCAGGAGGAGAAGGGGACGACAGAGGATGAGATGGATGGATAGTATCACCGACTCAATGGACATGGGTTTGAGTAAACTCTGAGAGTTGTTGATGGACAGGGAGGCCTGGTGTGCTGCAGTCCATGGGGTCGCTAAGAATCAGACACAACTGAGCGACTAACGGGACTGAATACTTAAATAGATACTTGTAAAAAATTCAAAGTATATAAAGTAAAATGTTCAAGTTGTCCTTAATTTCTCCCCTACTGCTCATTTCAATCTTCTTCACAGGGCTAATCACCTTTAAATTTGCTATGTATTTAATGTGTGTGGTTGTGCATATATACATGTGCATAGATAGTATGAGTTTCTTTACGTTGTTTTTTCATTTGACAATATGCCTTGAAGATCTTTACTTTTCCAAGTCCGTAGGTACATACAGCATGATTTTTCTATGAAAACAGAAATCATAATCTTGGTTTCAAAGTTACAAGGAAGCTAAAGATTTTCTCTGTCCTTATCTGGTATTTGGGGCTTTCCTGGTGGCTCAGACTGTCAACAGTCTTCCTGTGATGCCAGAGACCCAGGTTCAGTGCCTCGGTTGGGAAGATCCCCTGGAGAAGGGAATGGCTACCCACTCCAGTATTCTTGCCTGGAGAATTCCATGGACATAGTAGCCTGGTGGGCTACAGTCCATGGGGTCACAAAGAGTCGGACACAGCTGAGCGACTAAGACTTTCACTTTCAGTATCTGGTATATATAATCTCTGTAGTATTTCAGGTGATGACATGTACAATTTCTGTTTCCACCAGAACTCATTGTCTCTTGAGGAAGCTTATTCATTTTGAAGCTATTGTGATTGTGAGGTAATTTGTAGAACAATGTAATTTGGAATAATTAGGATATATGCAGATGCCAAAAGCGAAGAAGCCTGGGGGCAGGTATGGAGACTGGAGATAGGTTTGGCATCTGTAAAGCACAGAGGTGCAAAGGAACGAGACAGGGGTCCTGAGGACCTGAGAATATATTTTAATTCAAAGTAGAAAATAATTGCTGTAAGAGAGGTTCAGATAAAGTGCTCTGGGGATTTAAAAAAAAAATTTAACTAAGGTAGTAATCAGTTGGGTACTGAAGATTAAATAGAATTAAAGTATATAAAGTTGGAGAACAGAGATGTTGGGAAGTATTTTCCAGGCAGAGGGAAAAATCCAAAGAAAGAGAAAAATGCATTAAGTATTTTTTTGGAAAAAGTGAGTAGTTATAGGGTCAATGAAAATAAATAATGGGAAACAAGGTTAAGAAGTTAGCATGGGAACCTGATTTAAAAAGATACAGATATTGAGCTTTGCTGTCTAGAGATCATTCTAAAGGTGATGAAGAGCTATTGGTTTCTCAGCAGAGGAGTTATGTGATTATAGCTGTTATAAAGAATAATATAGTGGCAGAATTGAATTTAAAGGAGTTTGGGAAGGCTAGTTGATTGGACTTGAAGTTCAATTCATAAACACCATAAATAATATAAAAAATAATATTTGTGCTTAAAAATGTAGAAGGCGGTTTCCACTTATGTAGATGACTAAAGCCAAAAGAGAATCTTGTCCTCGTGAAGCGGTCAGTATCCACACCCTCTTCCCCATTGTCCTGGCAAACAATTTGCTTTCTGTCTCTGGGTTTATCTATTTTGGATATTTCATATAAATGGAGTCAGTATGTGGCTTTTTGTGCCTGGCTTCTTTCACTTAGCATAGTGTTTCTGAGGTTCATCACACTATAGCATGTATCAGTACTTCATTCTTTCTTATGGCTGAGTCATATTACACTGAACACGTATACCGTTTTGTTTATCCAGACATCTAATGGTGGGCTTGGGGTACTTTCTACTTTTTGGCTACTGTGAGTAGTGCTGCTGTGAATGTTCTTCTACAGGTATTTGTTTGGATACCTATTTTCAGGTCTTTTGGTTATGTACCTGGAGTAGGTTTAGCTTATTTAGGAACTGCCAGACTGTTTTTAACAGCAGCTTCAGCATTCATTTTACATTCCCACAAGCAAGCAATACACAAGGGGTCCCATTTCTCTCCACTCCCTGCAACACTTGGTATTTTCTTTCTTTCTGTTTTTTATAGCTGTCCTCATGGATGTGGAATTGGTTTGTATTATGGTTTTCATTTGCATTTTCCTTAATGGCTAATGTAAATCTTTGGAGAAATGTCTATTCAAGCTCTTTGTCCACTTTGCAGTTGGGTTGCTTGTCTTTTTGTTGAGAAGTTCTTCTTATGATATATGCCATATAGTAGACCCTTCTTAGAACTATGACTGCAAATATTTTCTTGTATTCTGTAGGTTATCTTTTTACTTTCTTGTTAATGTCCTTGGTGCAAAAGTTTGGTTTTTAATTTTTGATGTTTTAGATTTAACTCAGTGATATATTTTGAATTGATTTTGTTTATTTGGCTGCTGTGGGTCCCCACTGCCATGTGCGGGCTCTTGTTGCACGTGGCTTTCTCTCGTGGAGCCTGGGCTCTTGAGCACATGGGCTGGCAGTTGTGGCGGGTGGGCTTAGTTGCCCTTCAGCGCGTGGGTCTTAGTTCCCAGATGAGGGATCAAACTTGCATCCTCTGCGTTGGAAGGTGGATTCTGAACCACTGGCCCACCAAGGAACTCCCCTGGTTTTTAATTTTGATGAAGTTTAATTTATCTAGGTTTTCTTTGGTTGTGCATGATTTTGGTGTTAATTTAAGAATCCATTGCCAAATTCAGGATCATAAGATATATTCCTGTTTTAAGAGTTTTGTGGTTTGGCTTTTATATTTAAATTGTTGATGCATTTTAAATTAATTTTTCTATATGGTATGAGGTGAGAGTCCAACTCCATTCTTTTGCAGTTTTGAACAGGGACAACTGGATACTTGTTGAAGAGACTATTTTTTCCCCATTGAATTCCTTGGAACCCTTGTCTCAGATCAATTGATAATTGAAGGAAAAACTTAAAAAAAAAAATGAAAATGTATCTTGTGTACATGAATTGGAAGAATTAATATTGTTAAAATGTTCATACCACCCAAAGGCAAGTATAGATTCAATGCAAATTCTATCAAAATTCCTGTGGCATTTTTCATAGAAATAGAAAAAAATTATAAAATTTGTATGGAACCACAAAAACAAAATAAAAGAAAACAAAACCCAAACCCTTAATTTGCTAAAGCCATTTTGAGAATGAAGATGAGAATTGGGGGCATCACATTCTGATTTCAAGTTACATTGCAAACCTATAGTAATCAAAAGAATATGATACTGGCATAAAAACAGACCCATAGACCAGTAAAACAGAGTAGAGAGCCTAGAAATAAACCCAAGCTTGGAGCTAGTGGTAAAGAACATGCCTTTCAATGCAGGAGATATAAGAGATGTGGGTTCAATCCCTAGGTTGGGAAGATTCCCTGGAGGAGGTCATGGCAACCCACTCCAGTATTCTTGCCTAGAAAATCCCATGGACAGAGGAGGCTGGCAGGCTATAGTCTATAGGGTTGCAGAGTCGGACACAACTGAAATGACTTAGCATACACAAACAAAGGCAACTAATTTTTGACAAGGGTGTGAAGAATACACAATGGGAAAAGGACAGTCTCTTCAATAAAAGGTATAGGGAAAATGATATCAACATACAAAAGAATAAAATTGGATCCATATCACACACCTTAACAAAAATAACTCAAAATGTATCAAAGACTTAAACATAATACCTGAAACTGTAAAACTTCTGAATGAAAAAAAAATAGGGAAAAAGTTTCTTGACATTATTCTTGGCTATAATGTTTTGTGTATGACATCTACAATTCAGACAAAAAAAGCAAAAATAAGCAAGTGAGACAACATCAAACTAAAATGCTACCACACAGCAAAGGAAACAATCGACAAAATGAAGAGGGAAAAATATTTGTAAACCATATATCTGATAGTGTCCAAAATATATAAGGAATTTATACAACTCAATATCAAAAAACAAACATATCAATTAAAAACGGGCAGAGGAACTGAACAGACTTTTTCCAGAGAAGACATACAAATACCCAATAGGTAAATGAACAGGTGCTCAACATGACTAATCATCAGAGAAATGCAAATCAAAGCCACAATGAAATAGCAACACACACCTGTTAGGATGGCTACTATCAAAAAGGCAGAACAAGTGTTGGTGAGAATGTGAAGGGAACCCTGTACACTCTTGATGGGACCATAAATTGTATAGTCATTGTGGAAAACAGTATGAAGTTTCCTCAGAAAACCACAAGTAAAATTATCATGACCCTGCAATCCCACTTCTGGGCATATAAACAAAGGAAATGAAATCAGTACCTTGAAGAGTTATCTGCTGTCCCATTTATTACGGTATTATACATACTAGGCAAGATATGGAAACAACCTAAGTGTCCACTCAACAAAGAATGGATTAAAAAATTGTGAGAGATTTTATATACATAATATATTTCAGTCTTGAAAAAGCAAGAGATCCTGCCATTTGCAACAACATGAATGATCCTGGGTAACATTCAGTTCAGTCGCTCAGTCGTGTCTGACTCTTTGCGACCCCATGAATCGTAGCCCGCCAGGCCTCCCTGTCCATCACCAACTCCCGGAGTCTACCCAAACCCATGTCCATCGAGTCGGTGATGCCATCCAACCATCTCATCCTCTATCATCCCCTTCTCCTCCTGCCCTCAATCTTTTCCAGCATCAGGGGCTTTTCCAATGAGTCAACTCTTCACATGAGGTGGCCGAAGTATTGGAGTTTCAGCTTCAACATCAGTCCTTCCAATGAACACCCAGGACTGATCTCCTTTAGGATGGACTGGTTGGATCTCCTTGCAATCCAAGGGACTCTCAAGAGTCTTCTCCAACACCACAGTTCAAAAGCATCAATTCTTCGGCGCTCAGCTTTCTTCACCGTCCAACTCTCACATCCATACATGACCACTGGAAAAACCATAGCCTTGACTAGACGGACCTTTGTTGGCAAAGTAATGTCTCTGCTTTTCAATATGCTATCTAGGTTGGTCATAACCTTCCTTCCAAGGAGTAAGGGTGTTTTAATTTCATGGCTGCAATCACCATCAGCAGTGATTTGGGAGCCCAAAAAAATAAAGTCTGACACTGTTTCCACTGTTTCCCCATCTATTTGCCATGAAGTGATGGGACCAGATGCCATGATCTTAGTTTTCTGAATGTTGAGCTTTAAGCCAACATTTTCACTCTCTTCTTTCACTTTCATCAAGAGGCTCTTTAGTTCTTCTTCACTTTCTGCCATAAGGGTGGTGTCATCTGTATATCTGAGATTATTGATATTTCTCTTGGCAATCTTGATTCCAGCTTGTGTTTCTTCCAGCCCAGCATTTCTCATGATGTACTCTGCATATAAGTTAAATAAGCAGGGTGACAATATACAGCCTTGACATACTCCTTTTCCTATTTGGAAGCAGTCTGTTGTTCCACGTCCAGTTCTAACTGTTGCTTCCTGACTTGCAGGCTAAGTGAAATAAGCCAGACACAGAAAAAACAAAACATGATCTCGCTTGTATGTGGAATCTAAAAAAGTCAAATAAATAGAAGTAGAGAGTCTAATTGTGGAAGAAAGTGGGGGAAATGGGGAGATGCTGGTCAAGAGCACAAAATTGCAGTTATTTTGGATGAATACAGAGATACAATGTACAGCATAATGACTGTAGTTAGTATAGTTAATAATATTGTACTGAGTAATGGAAATTTGCAAAGAGAATAGACTTGGGTTCTCTCATCACAAAAATTACATGGTAAATATATTTTTTATTTAAAATATAAAATTTTAAAAAATGGGCACTTGCTCTCAAGGGCACACAGCACACACACATCTTAATTGGCCATAGATTATGGGTTTATTCCTGATGTTTAATTCAATTCCATTGGTGTATATGTCTATCCTGGAAAAGGTCAGTTTTCATTCCAGTCCCAAAGAAAGGCAATGCCAAAAATGTTCAAACTACCGCACAATTGCTCTCATCTTACATGCCAGCAAAGTAATGCTCAAAATTCTCCAAGCCAGACTTCAACAGTACGTGAACCATGAACTTCCACATGTTCAAGCTGGATTTAGAAAAGGCAGAGGAACCAGAGATCAAATTGACAACATCCACTGGATCATTGAAACAGCAAGAGAGTTCTCGAACAACATCTACTTCTGATTTATTGACTATGCCAAAGCCTTTGACTGTGTGGATCACAACAAACTGTGGAAAATTCTTAAAAGAGATGGGAATACCAGACCATATTACCTGCCTCCTGAGAAATTTGTATGCAGGTCAAGAAGCAACAGTTAGAACTGGACATGGAACAACAGACTGGTTCCAAATTGGGAAAGGAATCTGTCAAGGCTGTATATTGTCACCATGCTTATTTAACTTATATGCAGAGTACATCATGAGAAACGCTGGGCTGGAGGAAGCACAAGCTGGAATCAAGATTGCCGGGAGAAATATCAATAACCTCAAATATACAGATGACACCACTCTTGTGGCAGAAAGTGAAGAAATAAAGAGCCTCTTGATGAAAGTGAAAGAGGAGAGTGAAAAAGCGGACTTAAAACTCAACATTCGAAAAACTAAGATCATGGCATCTGGTCCCATCACTTCATGGCAAATAGATGGGAAACAATGGAAACAGTGACAGACTTTATTTTTGGGGGAGCTCCAAAATCACTGCAGATGGTGACTGCAGCCATGAAATTAAAAGACGCTTGCTCCTTGGAACAAAAGCTATGACCAACCTAGACAGCATACTAAAAAGCAGAGACATTACTTTGCCAACAATGGTCTGTCTAGTTTTTTAAAAAAGCTATGATTTTTCAGGTAGTCATGTATGGATGTGAGAGTTGGACTATAAAGAAACCTGAGTGCCAAAGAATTGATGCTTTTGAACTGTAGTGTTGGAGAAGACCCTTGAGAGTCCCCTGGACTGCAAGGAGAGCAAATGAGTCCATCCTAAAGGAAATCAGTCCTGAATATTCATTGGAAGGACTGATGCTGAAGCCAATACTTTGGCCACCTGATGTGAAGAACTGACTCCTTGGAAAAGATCCTGATGCTGGAAAAGATTGAAGGCAGGAGGAGGAGGAGGGGATAGCAGAGGATAAGATAGTTGGATGGCATCACCAACTCGATGGATATGAGTTGAGCAAGCTCCAGGAGTTGGTGATGGACAGGGAGGCCTGGCGTGCTGCAGTCCACTGTGTTGCAAAGAGTCAGACACAACTGAGCGACTGAACTGATACTGATATGTCTATCCTATGCCAGTACCACACTGTTTTAATTACTGTAGCCTCCTAGTAAGTTTTTAAATTGGGAAATGTGATCCTCAAACTTAGTTCTTATTTTGCAAGGATGTTTTGGATACTTGTGGCCCCTTGTGATCCAGGAATCTCAATACAGGTTGCAGTGAATCTGTGCCTTGGGTAGTGTTGCCATCTTCACAATATTAAATCTTCTCATCCACGAACATGGGGATTTTTTCCATTATTTAGATCTTTAATATCAACAACGTTTCGTAGTTTTCAGTGTACAAGACTTTCCCTTTCTTGGTTAAATTTCCTCCCAGGTGCTTTATTCTTTTGGATGCTGTTTTCTTAATGTCATTTGAACTGTTCATTGTTAGTATATAGAGACACAACTGATTTTTGTGTGTTGGTCTCATACCCTTACAACTTTGTGAATTTAATAGTTCTATATTCCTTGTTTATTTGTTGGGAATTTTTGTATCTAGAATCATGACATTTACAAATAGAGATTGTCTTCTTTTCCAGTTTTGAAGCTTTTTCTGTCACCTAATTGCTTTGGCTAGAATTTTCAACACAATGTTGAACATCAGTGATGAAAGTGGTCTTCCTTAGAGGGAAAGCTTTCAATCTTTCACTATTGGGTACATTAGCTCTTTTTATTGGTTTTTTTAATAGATGCCATTTGCCAGGTTCTTGAAGTCACTTCTATTTCTAGTTTTCTGAGTGTTATAAAAGATGTTGGCTGTAAACAAATACTTTTTCTTCATTGAGATGGTCTCACAATCCTCTCTGTGTTCGTTCTATTAATGAGGTATGTTACATTGATTGATTTTGTTATGTTGAAACATCCTTGTATTCATGAGATAAATCTAATTTGATTGTGGTGTGTAATCTTTTTGATATGTTGCTGGATTCAGTTTGCTGATATTTTGTTGAAGATTTTTGCCTTTATATTCATAAGGGATATTGGTTTGTAGTTTTCTTGTGGTGAGTTTGTCTGGCTTTGGTATCAGGATAATGACACCAAATGATACTCATTCACAGAATGAGTTAGGAAGTGTTGTAGCTCAGTTGATTTTTTTCCTAACTTCCTTTGGTGCAGAGCATTTTGTAGTTCCTAGACAGAAATTTCTTTCCTAATTCTGCAGCAAAAGCAGCAGGATATGACATGTTTTGAGAATCCTTTTGCTGCGTGCCGTCCTGTCAACACTTTGAAGGATCAGTATCAGAAGACTCATAACAGAAGAAAAAGAGCAGGCTTGGGGCACGGGGGAAGCTCTGCGCAAATGAGGCGGCACTCTAACTGGCTCTTAAGAAAGTATTAAAGAATGATTATAATAGTTTATTAATAAAAATAGACAAGGCCTTTGAGTAGCTGGGAGGTGATATATCTAGGTATTTGGGAGCAGAAGTCTGTCTCTTCTTCAAACGAAATGGAAAAGGGTTAGGATGGATGGATGTGTGAAGATGGTAGGTGCAGTGGTGCTGCTGTAGGAGAAGCGGAGGAAGCTGAGTACTGTCTACTCAGTGAAAATCTTCCAGGACTTAATTTCAGATCTCCAACTCATTTTCTTCTTAGTTATCAGCTGTTTATATCCAGAGATGCCTATTGTGGTCTCCTGTTTGCTACAAACTTAGTGATGCCCCTGTGTGTCTACGATCACACAGCAGCAGAGCGTATATAAAATGTGCATGTTTATCAAATGTTCCTTTTTATCATTACTTCTTGGGAACTTGTCAGTCTAATACAGAACTAATACAAAATGCACTCTAATATAGAACGATTTCAGGGATAATAACAAATATCTCTTTTGCCAGAAACACATTTAATGAAAACATGCCATATGTTCTTTAAATTATACACTTTGCATAGAACAAAAATTTAATTTTCCTCTATTTATTAAATGGATTTGGAGAGATACATTTGTAAATGTATTATTGACTGGAACTTTCATCAAGGACATATAAACCTACCGTACAGCACAGGGAACTCTTCTCATGCTCCGTGGTGCCCTGAGTTGGAAGGAAACCACAACAGAGAGGATCTGTGTAGATGTTTGGCTGATTCACTTTGCTGTGTAGTACATAATGCACATTGTAAGGTAACTGTGCTCCAATAAAAATTTTAAAAAATAAACAGAAAAAGGATGTATAGAAAATTACAAATAAGAAAACCTATCAAAAAATGGGCAAGAGACTCAAATTGGCATATCCCAAAAGTACAGCCAAATGGCCAACAAACAAACGGAAAGGTGTGTAATCTTGTATCAGTAGTTAGAGAAATGCAAAGTACACCCACAGTGATACTGCCACCTGCCAGGATGACTGAAGCTCAGGCCTGATAAATCAAGAACGGGAAACTATAAGAGCTCTTAGGCTACCATGGGGCTGCAAGCTGATGGAGCCACCTTGAAAACCTGTTCAGCATTTTCTGCTGCAGCTCAGCTACACTCACAAACCCTCTGACCCAGTAACTCCTGTCCTAGGTATATACCTAAATGAAATGCTTACAAATTTGCATCAATAGCCAGGTATAAATAGTTATTAACCATGTTATTTGTATAAACCAAATTCTGAAGACCCAAATGTGCAGAAGAAGAACAAATCAATATGCTCACAATGGAATACTAAACAGCAATGAACATAAATTAGTGACTACTTACAATAATATGAATGAATCTCACAAACGTTGACTGAAAGAATATAGATGAAAAGAAGCATGATTCTATCATATGAAATTCTGAAACAGGAAATACTAATCTATGATGCTAAAGGTCCAGCAGTTGTTAACCTTGGAGGAGAAGGAGGGAAGTGTGGTTGGGAATGGGTGTAAGAGGGACTTCCAAAGTGTTGGTAACACTCTTGTCTCTGATCTGGATGGGGGTTAAAGAGGTGTGTTCACTTTGTGATAACTTATTGTGCTGTATATTTATGACATGCATTTTACAGTTTCATAGGGATATACTTGATATATGATACTGTATATGTTTAAAGTATACAGAATAATTATTTGACTTACATACACTGTGAAATGATTAGCATAGTAAGTTTAGTTAACATCCACCATCTCATATAGATACAAAAGAAATTTTTTTCCCCTTGTAATGAGAATTCTTAGGATTTACTCTGAACAACTTTCTTCCATATCATACAACAGTGATCAACTAGTAATCATGTAGTAATTATATCCCTAGAATCTATTCACCTTATAACCTGAAGTTTGTACATTTTGACCTTTTATCCAGTTGTCCCCTCCCCCCACACCTCACTTATGGTAACCACAAGTCGGCTCTTTTCCTATGAGTTTGGGTTATTGTTTTCTAGATTCTGCATGTATGTGAGATATTCACTTTTTGTCTTTCTCTGTCCAATTATTTCACTTAGCATTATGTCCTCAAAGTCCACGTATGTTGTTGTATATGTATATATATATAAACACCACAAGCTTTTTTATCCATTCACCCATTAGTGGTCACTTAGATCGTTTCTACATTTTGGCTATTTATTGTAAATAATGCTGCTAATGAACATGGGGGTGCAGATATCTCTTCAACATAGTATTTTTATTTCTGTTGGATACATTCCAAGAAGTGAAATTGCTAGATCATACGATAGTTCTATTTTTAATTTTTTGAGGAACCTCTATATTGTTCAGTTCCTTTCCAATTAATTTTTTTGTGTGCTATTTTTGCAAGAGTTCTTTATACATTATGGATATTAACCCCTTATTAGATATATGGTTTGCAAACACTTTTATGCTTTTGATTGGTTGTCTTTTCATTTTGTTGATCATTTCTTTTCTTATGCAGACCCTTTTTAGTTTGATGTAGTCCCACCTGTTTATTTTTTATTTTGTTGCTTTTGCTTTGTGGCATATTCAAAAAAATCATTAAGACCCATGTCAAAGAGGTTCTTTCCTATGTTTTCTTCTAGGAGTTTTATGGTTTCAGGTCTTACATTTAAGTCTTTAATCCATTTGAGTTAATTTTTGTGAGAAGTGTTAAGGTAGGGATCTATTTTCACTCTTTTACATGTGAATGTCCAAATCTCCTAGCACTATTTATTGAAGACTGACATTTCCCCATTGAGACTTCATGGCTTCTTTGTCAAATATTACATTACTGTATGCTGTTGTTCAGTCACTCAGTCATGTCCAACTCTGTGACACCATGGACTGCAGCACACCAGGCCTTCACTATCTCCTGAAGTTTGCTCAAACTCATGCCGATTGAGTCAACGATTCATCCAACCAACTCACCTTCTGTTTTCCCCTTTTTCTCCTGCCCTCAATCTTTCCCAGCATCAGGGTCTTTTCCAATGACTCAGCTCTTCAGATCAGGTGGCCAAAGTATTGGAGCTTCAGCTTCAGCATTGGTCCTTCCAATGAATATTCAGGGTTGGTTGCCTTTAGGATGGACTGCTTTGATCTTCTTGCAGTCCAAGGGACTCTCAAGAGTCTTCTCCAACACCACAATTTGAAAGCGTCAATTCTTCAGTGCTCAGTTTTCTTTTTGGTCCAACTCTCACATCTGTACATGACTGGAAAAACCACAGCTTTGACTATAGGGACCTTTGTTTGCAAAGTGATGTCTCTGCTTTTTAATATGCCATCTAGGTGTATCATAGATTTTCTTCCAGGGAGCAAACATCTTTTAATTTTACGGCTTCAGTCACAATCCCCAGTGATTTTGAAGCCCAAGAAAATAAAGTCTGTCACTGTTTCCATTGTTTCCCCATCTATTTGCCATGAAGTGATGGGACCAGATGCCATGATCTTAGTTTTCTGAATGTTGAGCTTTTCGCCAGCTTTTTCACTCTTCTCTTTCACTTTCATCAAGAGGCTTTTTAGTTCTTCTTCTTCTCTTTCTGCTATAAGGGTGGTATCATCTGCATATCTGAGGTTTTTGATATTTCTCCTGACAATCTTGATTCCAGCTGTGATTCATCCAGCCCAGCATTTCGCATGATGTACTCTGCATATAAGTTAAATAAGCAGGGTGACAACATACAGCCTTGATGTACTCCTTGCCCAATTTGGAACCAGTCCGTTGTTTCATGTCTTGTTCTAACTGTTGCTTCTTGACCCACATACAAGTTTCTCAGGAGGCATGTAAGGTGTTCTGGTATTCCAATCTCTTAAAAATTTTTCCAGTTTGCTGTGATCGACAAAGACTTTAGTGTAGTCAGTGAAGCAGAAGTAGATGTTTTCTGGAACTCGCTTGCTTTGTCCATGATCCAATGGATGTTGGTAATTTGATCTCTGGTTCCTCTGCCTTTTCTAAATCCAGCTTGAACATCTGGAAGTTTCTATTCATGTACTGTTGAAGCCTAGCTTAAAGGATTTTGAGTATTACCTTGCTAGCATGTGAGATGAGTGCAGTTGTGAGGTAGTTGGAGCATACTTTGGCATTGCCTTTCTTTGGAATTGGAATGAAAATTGACGTTTTCTGGTCCTGTGGCCACTGAGTTTTCCAGATTTCTGGCATATTGAGCGCAGCACTCTAGCAGCATCATCTTTTAGGATTTGAAATAGCTCAGCTCCACTAGCTTTGTTTGTAGTAATGCTTCCTAAGGCCCACTTGACTTCATACACCAGGATATCTGGCTCTGGGTAAGTGACCACACCATCCTGGTTATCCGGATGAGTAAGACCTTTTTTATACAGTTCTCCTGTGTATTCTTGCCACCTCTTCTTAATCTGTTCTGCTTCTGTTAGGTCTTTACTGTTTCTGTCCTTTATTGAGCCCATCTTTGCATGAAACGTTCCCTTGGTATCTCTAATTTTCTTGAGGAGATCTCTAGTCTTTCTCATTCTATTGTTTTCCGCTACTTCTTCACACTGTTCACTTAAGAAGGCTTTCTTCTCTCTCCTTGCTATTCTCTGGAACTCTGCATTCAGTTAGATATATCTTGCTCTTTCTCCTTTGCCTTCAGCTTCTCTTCTTTTCTCAGCTATTTGTAAGGCCTCCTCAGACAACCATTTTGCCTTTTTGCATTTCTTTTTCTTGGGAATGGTCTTGATCACTGCCTCCCATACAGTGTTTCAAACCTCCTTCCATAGTTTTTCAGGCACTCAGTCTGTCAGATCTCATCCCTTGAATCTATTTCTCACTTCCACTGTATAATCATAAGGGATTTGATTTAGGTCATACCTGAATGGCCAAGTGGTTTTCCCTACTTTATTCAATTTCAGTCTGAATTTTGAAATAAAGAGTTCATGATCTGAACCACAGTCAGGTCCCGGTCTTTCTTTGCTGACTGTACAGAGCTTCTCCATCTTCAACTGTGAATATAATGAATCTGATTTCAGTAATGACCATCTGGTGATGTCCATGTGTAAAGTCTTCCCTTGTGTTGTTGGAAGAGGGTGTTTGCTATGACCAGTGTGTTCTCTTGGCAGAACTCTATTAGCCTCTGCCCTGCTTTTTTCTCAGGATTGCTTTAGCTCTTTAGAGTCTTTGTGGTTCCATCTAAACCTTTGGATTGTTTTTCTACCTCTGTTAAAAATGCCATTTGAATCTTGGTAGGGATTGCACTGAATTTCTAAATGGTTTTTGGTAGTATTGATGTTTTAACAATATTAATTCTTCCAACCCAGGATATATTTCCATTTATTTGTGTCTTCTATTTCTTTCACCACTCTTTTATGATTTCAGAGTGGAGATCTTTCATCTCCTTGATTAAATTTATTCCTAGGTATTTGTTTTTGATGCTATTTTAAGTGGGACCATTTTTCTCTTTTTCAAATAATTCATTATTGGTGTATAGAAAAACTAGTTTTTGATGTTTATTTTGTAAACTGCAACTTTACTGAGTTTGTTGAACAGATCTAGAAGCTTTTTGGTCAGGCTTCCCTGATGGCACAGTGGTTAGGAATCTGCCTTCCAATGCAGGGGACACAGGTTTGATCCCTGACCTGGGAGGGTCCCACATGCTGTGGGACGACCAAGCCCATGTGCCACAACTACTGAGCCTGTGTGCTGCAACTACGGAGGCCTGCAAGCCCGAGAGCCGTGCTCCGTAACGAGAGAATCTACAACAAGAAGCTTGTGCACGGCAACTCGAGTGTAGCCCCCACTCGCCTCAACTAGATAAAGCCCGCACGGAGCAATGAAGACCCAGTGCGCCCTATACGTTTTAAAAGAAGATTTATGTTTTGTCCATAGTCTGTATTTAACAAAGTAAAAGCTTTCTGATGGAATCTTTAAGTTCCTTATATATAAAATCATGTCATCTGCAAACTGGGACAGTTTTACTTCCTGCTTTCCAATTCTGTTGCCTTTTCTTTTTCTTGCCTGATTGCTCTGGCTAGGACTTCTGGAACTATGTTGAATAGGAGTGGTGAAAGTGGGCACCATGTCTTGTTCCTTTTTTTTTTTTAAATATGTTTTAAAATATTTATTTGGCTGCACCAGGTGTTAGCTGCAGCACAGAGGATTGTCAGCCTTCGTTGAGGCATGAGGAGTCTTTAGTTGCAGCTTGCAAACTCTATTAGTTCTGGCATATAGGATCTAGTTCCCTGACCTGGGATCAAACTCAGGCCCTCTGCATTGGGGGCATGGAATTTTATCCACCTGACCATCAGGGACATCCCTCTTGTTTTGTTCTTGATCTTAGAGGCTAAGCTTTCAACCTTTCACTAGTGAGTATGTTTGCTGTGGGCCTGTCATATATAACTTTTTATTATGTTGAGGTACATTCCTTCAATTATGTTAAGATAAACAGATGTTGAAATTTTTTTTTTGAGTTTATTTATTTATTTATTTAATAAATTTATTTATTTTAGTTGGGGGCTAATTACTTTACAACATTGTAATAGTTTTTGCCATACATTGACATGAATCAGCCATGGGTTTACATGTGTTCCCCTTCCTGGACCCCCCACCCACCTCCCTCCCCATCCCATCCCTCTGGGTCATCCCATTGCCCCGGCCCTGAGCCCTTGTCTCATGCATCGAACATGGAATGGTGTTCTGTTTCACATATGATAATATACATGTTTCAAAGCTATTCTCCCAGAACGTCCCACCCTCACCTTCTCCCTCAGAGTCCATAAAATTGTTCTATGCATCTGTGTCTCTTATTCTGTCTCGCATATAGGGTTATCGTTACCATCTTTCAAATTCCATATATATGCATTAGTATACTGTATTGTTGTTTTTCTTTCTGGCTTACTTCACTCTGTATAATGGGCTCCAGTTTCATCCATCTCAGTAGAACCGATTCAAATGTATTTTTTTAATGGCTGAGTAATATTCCATTGTGTATATGTACCACAGCTTCCTTATCCATTCGTCTGCTGAGGGACATCTAGGTTGCTTCCATGTCCTGGCTATTGTAAACAGTGCTGCGATGAACATTGGGGTACACGCGTCTCTTTCAATTCTGGTTTCCTCGGAGTATATGCCCAGCAATGGGATTGCTGGGTCATATGGCAGTTCTATTTCCAGTTTTTTAAGGAATCTCCACACTGTTCTCCATAGTGGCTGTACTAGTTTGCATTCCCACCAACAGTGTAAGAGGGTTCCCTTTTCTCCACACCCTCTCCAGCATTTATTGCTTGTAGACTTTTGGATAGCAGCCATTCTGACTGGCGTGAAATGATACCTCATTGTGGTTTTCATTTGCATTTCTCTAATAATGAGTGATGTTGAGCATCTTTTCATGTGTTTGTTAGCCATCTGTATTTCTTCTTTGGAGCAATGTCTGTTTAGTTCTTTGGCCCATTTTTTGATTGGGTCATTTATTTTTCTGGAATTCAGCTGCAGAAGTTGCTTGTATATTTTTGAGATTAATTGTTTGTCTGTTGCTTCGTTTGCTATTATTTTCTCCCATTCTGAAGGCTGTCTTTTCACCTTGCTATAGTTTCCTTTGTTGTGCAAAAGCTTTTAATTTTAATTAGGTCCCATTTGTTTATTTTTGCTTTTATTTCCAATATTCTGGGAGGTGGGTCATGGAGGATCCTGCTGTGATTTATGTCGGAGAGTGTTTTGCCTATGTTTTCCTCTAGGAGTTTTATAGTTTCTGGTCTTACGTTTAGATCTTTAATCCATTTTGAGTTTATTTTTGTGTACGGTGTTAGGAAGTGTTCTAGTTTCATTCTTTTACAAGTGGTTGACCAGTTTTTCCAGCACCACTTGTTAAAGAGATTGTCTTTTCTCCATTGTATATTCTTGCCTTCTTTGTCGAAGATAAGGTGTCCATATGTGCGTGGGTTTATCTCTGGGCTTTCTATTTTGTTCCATTGATCTATATTTCTATCTTTGTGCCAGTACCATACTGTCTTGATGACAGTGGCTTTGTAGTAGAGCCTGAAGTCAGGCAGGTTGATTCCTCCAGTTCCATTCTTCTTCCTCAAGATTGCTTTGGCTATTCGAGGTTTCTTATATTTCCATACAAATTGTGAGATGATTTGTTCTAGTTCTGTGAAAAATACCATTGGTAGCTTGATAGGGATTGCATTGAATCTATAGATTGCTTTGGGTAGTATACTCATTTTCACTATATTAATTCTTCCAATCCATGAACACGGTATATTTCTCCATCTGTTTGTGTCCTCTTTGATTTCTTTCATCAGTGTTTTATAGTTTTCTATATATAAGTCTTTTGTTTCTTTAGGTAGATATATTCCTAAGTATTTTATTCTTTTTGTTGCAATGGTGAATGGTATTGTTTCCTTAATTTCTCTTTCTGTTTTCTCATTATTGGAGTATAGGAATGCAAGGGATTTCTGTGTGTTAATTTTATATCCTGCAACTTTACTATATTCATTGATTAACTCTAGTAATTTTCTAGTAGAGTCTTTAGGGTTTTCTATGTAGAGGATCATGTCATCTGCAAACAGTGA
Organism: Giraffa tippelskirchi; assembly: GCF_054371585.1. Classification (NCBI taxonomy): domain Eukaryota; kingdom Metazoa; phylum Chordata; class Mammalia; order Artiodactyla; family Giraffidae; genus Giraffa; species Giraffa tippelskirchi. The sequence continues at coordinate 83,872,859 of NC_137285.1, read as the reverse complement.
GAGTTTTACTTCTTCTTTTCCTATCTGTATTCCTTTTATTTCTTTTTCAGCTCTGATTGCTGTGGCCAAAACTTCCAAAACTATGTTGAATAGTAGTGGTGAAAGTGGGCATCCTTGCCTTGTTCCTGACTTTAGGGGAAATGCTTTCAATTTTTCACCATTGAGGATAATGTTTGCTGTGGGTTTGTCATATATAGCTTTTATTATGTTGAGATATGTTCCTTCTATTCCTGCTTTCTGGAGGTTTTTATCATAAATGGATGCTGAATTTTGTCAAAGGCTTTTTCTGCATCTATTGAGATAACCATATGGTTTTTTTCTTTCAATTTGTTAATGTGGTGTATTACATTGATTGATTTGCGGATGTTAAAAAAACCTTGCATTCCTGGGATAAAGCCCACTTGGTCATGATGTATGATCTTTTTAATATGATGTTGGATTCTGTTTGCTAGAATTTTATTAAGGATTTTTGCATCTATGTTCATCAGTGATATTGGCCTGTAGTTTTCCTTTTTTGTGACATCTTTGTCTGGTTTTGGAATTAGGGTGATGGTGGCCTCATAGAATGAGTTTGGAAGTTTACCATCTTCTGCAATTTCCTGGAAGAGTTTGAGTAGGATAGGTGTTAGCTCTTCTCTAAATTTTTGGTAGAATTCCGCTGTGAAGCCGTCTGGTCCTGGGCTTTTGTTTGCTGGAAGATTTCTGATTACAGTTTCGATTTCCGTGCTTGTGATGGGTCTGTTAAGATCTTCTATTTCTTCCTGGTTCAGTTTTGGAAAGTTATATTTTTCTAAGAATTTGTCCATTTCTTCCAAGTTGTCCATTTTATTGGCATATAGCTGTTGGTAGTAGTCTCTTATGATCCTTTGTATTTCTGTGGAGTCTGTTGTGATCTCTCCATTTTCATTTCTAATTTTGTTGATCTGATTCTTCTCCCTTTGTTTCTTGATGAGTCTGGCTAATGGCTTGCCAATTTTGTTTATCTTCTCGAAAAACCAGCTTTTAGTTTTGTTGATTTTTGCTATGGTCTCTTTTGTTTCTTTTGCATTTATTTCTGCCCTAATTTTTAAGATTTCTTTCCTTCTACTGACCCTGGGGTTTTTCATTTCTTCCTTCTCTAGTTGCTTTAGGTGTAGAGTTAGTTGATTTATTTGATTTTTTTCTTGTTTCTTGAGGTACGCCTGTATTGCTATGAACCTTCCCCTTAGTATTGCTTTTACAGTGTCCCATAGGTTTTCGGTTGTTGTGTTTTCAGATGTTGAAATTTTTAAATGCTTTTTCTGTCGTTGAGATTTTTTTTTCATTCATTCTATTAATGTGATCTATCACAGAATTATTTGCATATGTTAAACCATCCTTACATCCTAGAAATAAAAGTCCCAGTTGATCATGGTGAATGATCATTTTTTTGTGTTGCTGAATTCAGATTGCCAGTATTCTATGAAGAATTTTTGCAACTATATTCATCAGGGATATTGGCCTATGGTTTTTTTCAGGTAGTGGCCTTTTCTGACTTTGGTGTTACAGTAATGCAAGCCTCATAAAATGAACTTGGGAGTGTTCCTTCCTCTTTTTTTTCCTCTTTTTTTTTTTTTTGTAAGAGCTTTGAGAATGATTTAGTTCTTCTTTCAGTGTTTTGTAAAATACTCCAGTGAAGCTGTTTGGTCCTGGCCTTTTTAGTGCTGGGAAATTTTTGACTACCCATTCAGGCTCCTTATTAATAAATGGTCTGTGCAAATTTCCTATTTCTTCTGAGTCAGTTTGGCAGGTTATGTTTCTATTTTTCCCATTTCAGCAGTGGGCCAGGGTATGCCTCAGCTTTCAGGGGTGAGAGTAGACCAGGCTCCAGGGCTGCCAAATCTCTTTGGGGACCCAAATCAGGCAGACCTGCACTGCACTGAGTTCCCAGGTTAGACTGTGTCACCAACTTGATTCTGCAGATGAGCAAATCTGCTGGGACTGCAACACTTGCATGTTGCTGGCCGGACTTCATCTGCCATGCTCTGAGTGCTGGTTATCGCAAGCCTTCTCCTTTTTGCTGTCGGATTCCCAGTGGTTAAGCCTCCCAGATTTCCTTGCAGTTCCCCTGGGGTGACACGAGTGGGTGCCCCAAAGAAGTGACCCGCAGTGCTGGGGGAACTGGATGTGCACTCTGGGCTCTCTCTCCCACCTGGGGTGACTCCAAGCTCAGGGGAGACCTTGGTATGGCGCGGTGCTGGCCTGGTGAGGGGCAGTGAGTCACCATGTAGCCCCTCCTCTGTGCCTTTGAAATGTGGTCTTTGTTGGTGTCTGTGGTGCGAGGGGATGCTTCAGCTTCACTCCTGTGTTCCAGGCTTCTCTTGGTGCACAACAGTTGTTAGCTGTGCTTCTTGTGAGTGGGGTGTGGGGAAGTTAGGAACAATCTATGTTGCCATCTTGGTGATGACACTCAGCATTTTTTTTGTATGTATAAGATACTTAAATTTTTAAAAACATAATTAGCTGAACCTTAAAAAGTCATTTTTTTCCTCAACAGATGTGATGTTTATTGTATCTACACTCATACAATTGTTAACCTAAATAAGACACATATTCAAGCCTGATGTTGCTGCAGGCATAACTCTGCCCAGAGTGAAGCCAAAGTAATGATGCGGAAGGAGGAAGAATTATGTACAAATATTACTGTAGGAGTACTTTTTATTATATAAAGAATTTTCTGCAGACTCCACCTTTTCCCCTTGGTTATTCTGTAACAATATATATTTAAGTCTTCCTTGCATGTATGGTAAGTCGCTCAGTTGTGTCTGACTCTGCAACTCTATGGACTGTAGCCCGCCAGGCTCCTCTGTCCATGTGATTCTCTAGGTAAGGTACTAGAGCGGGCTGCCATGCCCTCCTCTAGGGGATCTTTCCGCCCAGGGGTGGGACCCCTATCTCTTAAGTCTCCTGCATTGGAAGGTGGTTCTTTACCACTAGCGCCACCTGGGAAGCCAAGTCATCCTTTCAATATAGTTAAATTATATCCAGTTGTAAAGAAAAAGTGTTGAAAAACCACATGTTAATACATTTGCAGCTGATTTATATTATCAGGAATGGTAATTTTAAAATTTCTACAACGGATATACTTGTTTTAAAGATTCTACCTAGAAGAATAAATAAGTGGCTTTAAGTGAAAATCTGAGCAGTGCCTCTCAGACTCTGGTGTTCAGAATCACCTGACAGGATTGCTAAGACTGCTGGGCTCCACCCTGGAGATCTGGGACAGGATCCACTGTAACACGCTTACAGGCAACCACACAACAATCTGCCTTTTCACTGTGGGCATTTTCTGTTAGTTTCTCCTGAGTTTGATAAAAATGAAGCAAAACCACACACTACTCTTGGATAAAGAACAAAATTTTATTCTAAAAATAGATCTCAGTAACAAAGAAATACCAAAAGTTGGTCATTATAAAAGAAAAAATGTAACAGAAATTTGCTTTATATTTTTTTCCTGAAAAATACAAAATTATCACTCTAGTTTTGCCTGCTCTCATTAACTGTATTTGAATTATTCATTTTATGGACTATCCAAGGAAATTTAAAATTGTAGGTTGAATTCTACCTAATATTTAAACATACATTTGAATTGCTTTTATCTTCAAGTAAATACATTCTTAAAGAATGCAAATGAAACTGAACAGTTGCTGAAGTAAACATAATGAGGAAGATAAATTTATGCTCAGGAAATGTGCTCCAAAGTGAAATACTGGTTTATATAGCTGTTTCCCTTATTTTTTGCATATAACCAAAAAAATACCCCAAACCCCAAAACCTGATTGAAGTACTGATATTTGAAAGTAACAAATTATACAACTTATATACAGAAAAAGACACAACTAAATTATTTCAAACCCAAGCACAGGAAATTTTAAAGGCAAAAAATGACATTCAGTACTTAAAAAGTGGTTTTATATATTTTCAAAGTGCTAAGAAACAAGTATTCAAGAAAATTTCAGGCCTGTCTACAAAGTTCTGACTGACTTGAAGCACTGAAATATCAAGAATTCAGAAGACAAGTTAAGGTTAAAAAGGCTTCTTTACTATAAAATGTGTCTTCAGTATATTTTGCAAAGAAATGAAGCAGTGGTTAAAAGACCAGTTATGGATAAGTTAGTAACATAAAACTTATCTATCAGCCCACATCTCTTTTCAAACTAATGCATTAGCAAACTCATGTTTCATAATACTCCTTCCACACTGCATGTGTAACATCCATCCATCCTGTCACATCCATATTTTGTATAATTCTTATTATTCATCATGTCAGTTGGCCATAATACACAGTGAGTAGAAATGATCCTTTCATATCAGAATTCTTGATTCTCTGCACAAAAGTTACATTTAATTCCTCTTAAATGTACATACACATTTATTAGGACTTCTTAGCTCATTTCTGGGCTGTCAGAAATTGGTGTGATTTACTTTGACCATCTAAGATAGAAGAAACAATATGTTAGTACATAGTATGACTAAGTATCTCTTTTGTTAAAACCTGACCCTGAGTTTTGAGTGCTGGAATATAAACTGTAAAGCTGAAAACACTCCAAAATATGTTGGCTAATACTGCTGTCTTTACAATATTATGCTTTTTCTCTCCATTAACATAATACATCTGAAAGTGCCTCCTCCTCAGCAGGGGAGAAGAATAGTCTAGAGAAGACCCAAATATGGAAGCAGGAAGGTCCTGTCTTAAAAACTCCTGCTTTAAAACTGTGTAAGAATTTATTCCAAAACACGTTGTTGTTTTAGTGTAAAAATGCTATTTCCCCACATCTCTGAGTGACACTGACGGAGGGCACCTACAGGTCTAGTAGCCCGAGGGGGTCCCACAGCCCCCGGCTTGACAAACCAGCATTTACCTCTCATTTGGACCAAAGAGCGCTAACTGTTGCTGGGGAAACCATCTAAATGTGTGTTGTGGTTTTTTTTTTAAAGCTAGGTCTGTTTACATTATGTTAACCATTTCTAAACATTGAAAGCAGTTCTATATCTGTTCAAAATATTCACTAAATACAGAATTAACAACTGAACATGAAATAAAGCAATTTCCAGTGGTGACAGTGTTCTCACAGTAGCAAATAATCTAATTATTTAATACTAACAACTAAGTCTTTAAAACATTATTATGTTAAACACTGCAATTACAGAGGGAAAAAAAGGCAGTTACATCAACTGCTATTGAAAGCGCAAAAGAAAAATACAAGCTCTCCAATGGTTCTCTAACAAAGCTAAGCCCAGATACTGTTTCTAGTTTTCATTTTTTTTTTGGTGGGGGAGGGCATGTATTTTGTTCTAAACAAAATAACAAACTTTAAATATATAAAATATTGATGCTTTCTGAAGAGACAATAAACTAAAATTATGCTTAAGACGTGGCTTATTCATATAATTTCTGCTATGTGGCAATGGTAATTAGGATATATCCAGCTGTTAATAGCACTGAGATTCTTTGTGTGACTAACAAAGACATCAAAATCCTTAGTGCTAAGACAAGCTCCTTCTTTGTATAAGCAGATGGCACTATGCCCCTCAGTGATGATGCCTTCCAGTTACTGGCCCAGGTGACCAGTGCCACAGAAAAGGAAGCCTGGACTTGTCTGTCTTACTATGTATATTCTAAAACTGAATACAATCCCATGGCACTAACTATATGCTCCATATGTTCATTAAAAACCCCCAAACCAAACCCTTTTTCCTTTAATAATCATGAGGAATCTTTACATATTTATATAATACACTGTATATTATATGCATGGCCTGTTTATTCTATTTTCAAGAAGAGAATACTGTATTAAAGTAATAAATCAAAATTAGTTGATAGGGCTGTATCACTCTTCTTTCCATTGGTTCTTGGAGTCCCTTAAATGATGGCATCATGTTCATCACTGTAATAAATCAAAAGTTAAAATTACTTTATGTTTTATATTTGTGTCAAAATACTTATAGTTCATATTTTTAAGTAATGAATAATTTCAAGCTTCAGAATCAAAACTGTCATTACTTTGTGTTTTCTTATGCAAAAGTACCTGGTATACTGTAGTGGTTAAGGATTCAAGCAGTGTATTCAGGTTGCAAAATGGATCTACACTCAAATCTCTGCTCTACACTGGCTATGTGACTTTTCATCAACTGGCTATTATAACCCTCTTTAATAAAGAAAATAAGGGGAACACAAGTACACCCATGGTGGATTCATGTCAATGTATGGCAAAACAAACACAATATTGTAAAGTTAAAAAAAAAGAAAAAAAAAGAAAATAACAAGAACAATCATTTCATGAGCATCTACTATGTGCCAAGTATAAGGAGTTATGCTAGACTTTACACCCATGTCTCATTCAGCCACCACAGTAGCCCTAAGCAGAGGGAGGGCACTGAAAAAAAAAATGTGTGTGTGTATATGTATGTATAATGTTACGTATTTAACCAATCAATTCCATTTTGCAGAAGATCAGAAGCTAAGCAAGCATGTAAGCATGTGGACTCTCATCTTGACTACTATACACTGTGCTACATCATTTACATAAATGTAGGTAGGCACCCTGCTAGTCAACAGTAGAACCAGACTCAAATTTAAGTCTGTCTGCCCCAACCCCATCTCTTACCACATCACTCCATTGTCTATCCATGCAACTCTAAGAAACACAGCAGCTAACACTTTAATCAGTGCTATTATCCAATAAATGGAAAGTAGAAATGCTCATAATTACTAGATACTGGTCTCAGTTTCCTTAATGGGAAAATAGTAAGTCTTTATTTATGGAATGTCATTATTTATAACTTCAAAGGAACAACTGGCTGTAAAATACACTTTAAAAAAAAGTGTAGCACTAAGAAAAACATGGCCAATTAAACTGCAGCACAACGCTTTCTCATCCCAGAGACTGTGAGATACGTCCACTTCGGAGGTGCTAAAATGTGGAAAAACACAAAGACAAAAATGTGCTCTGAGACTCAACTAAATAAGGTGTTTTTACCAGCTACTGGTTGTGATATGAATAAGACTTCTTCTAGAGTCATACTGCCTCATACACTGCCCAGTTCCCTTTCCGCTATGGGGACTCTGGGCCTGACGTCCTCCACAGGGCATGCAGCAGCATGTGGTCATGCACGTGTGACAAGGAAGCTGGCCCGTAAAGCTAAAACTACAAACTTCGGAGCTAAGGCACTTTAAAACGAAAACAGCACACTTAAATTTAATTCCTTCATAGTTTTACAGTCTCAAGAATATCAATAAATATTGATATTATAAAAAAGGAGATGTATTAAATTTAATCAAAATGTGCCTTCTGTTTAACTGGTGAAATTTACCCAAAAAACCCCAGATGATAAATATTTCTAGGAACAGAGTGGTTTTAAAAAATATTTCAAATGTTAAAGCATTTTTAGAATTAACTTGATTTAGTTAGTTTCCTTTTTTTTTTCTTCTTTTACAGGCTGAGTTACAAGAGGAAAGAATGAATGTTTCTGAATGTGCTTTAATCTGACAAAACACCACCTTGATAATTCTTTTAAAGTAAGTTTGATATGATGGCTACTATACATGGAAGGTAAGTTCCAATTTAAATATTTTTTAAAGTCTGGTTTTCTCAGTTCAATGAAAAATCTGAGACTTATTTTGATATTATATTTTCCTCCTAGAAATTCAAAATGTACATCAACATATCAAAGACTTACAGAATTTTACTGTGCTCAATCAGTACTTCCCAAATGTTTCTGACACGGAAACTCTATGGGACACATATGTATTGACATATGACAACTTAAATTTTGGAAAATGCCATCTGTTCTATGGTATTTATTTTATATATACATTAACAATCAAAATAATAAATTCACTCTTGTACATATAAGACTCAAAAGAAAAACCAAAAGGACTTTGTTGGAGTAACAAAAATTGGGAGATGATACCTCTAAAAACCATCAGATCTATAGAATGACATGGTTTGTTGTTGAGGACTTGTCGATAAAGCTCACCTGAAAAGATGGTTTTACTACAGATTAACTGATAATATATATTATACTAACAACACATTATCAGGGAAAATGAGGCTGTCAGAATTTCTTTATTTTGTCACAGAAAGCAAACATGTTTTTATCGGGGATGCTATTTTAGTGCGTCTTGTATTTGTCCGCAGCACTGGGTCAGTAGCCTCAGGACCTGATGCGGTATTTCCTGTGATGAGAGGTGTGAGCGTGTGAAAAGGGCTGAGTAAACCTGGGTCTCCGGTTAGAAAAAGAAAAAGGATGGCACACTAACAAAATACAATCAGGTTTACAGGTATATACATCCATTTTCATTTGCAAATAATTATAATCACGAGCTTGTACCCAATTTGCTTTAGGCATAAAGGATTAATAGGAATATAACTCATAAATCTATGAATTATTAATGCCTAAGATGAACATTGGCTCTACTCTTAAATTTTGTCATGATATTTAAATGAAGAACTAATAATAATAAAAGTCCTGGCCAATCAAAACTTACATGGTTCTATACCGAATGCCTCGTCTTGAATAATACACTTTGCATCCAATGTAAAGAAAAGATAAAACTCCCAGTGTTAATACAATACCACCAACAAAGCTGCCAGTATCAAATTTTGATCCTTTATTTTCCTTAGAAATAATAGTTGCTGTGACTAGAAGAAAACAAAACAAAAAATAGGTTTTAGTGCTTTTAAAATACATTGTAATAAGCTAAACCATTCTGAATTTCTGTATAAGCATTCTGACTTGGGGACGAGAAGGACATGAAGCTGCTCTCTAGTTGAGTTTGTGTCTAGTGACTGCCTGGTTTTAGTTTTCTTCAGCTGACCCAATACATCCCTTATTACAGAAACCCCCACTAATGCGAGATTGGACTTGGATGGTCTACCAAAACCATCCAAGGCAGCAAGATTTGGGGAATTCTTTTATGAATTCTCTTTAAGAGTTCATGCCCTATACAAAACATGTCTGGGTAACAGTTGTAATCCTGAAACTGGATCCAATTTGAGTAAATGTTTCTAACTGAAATTTCTCCTTTTGAACAAATTGTGAATTTTAACTATTTTAATTTTGTGAAGTCAATACATAAATTGTAGTAATAAAGAAGAGAAACTATTCAGAATAAAAGTATATAAAAACACAAAAAAGAAACCATAAAGTCTGATATTTGTTTTGATAAATGTAATCAGCAGCTTTTAAAGAGAAGTTCAACTTTGGATAACTTAAAAGAGAATTTTAAGGTTTTTGAATTCCAGGTTTTACAGGTATTATATTTTAAACAAACGAAAAAAAAGAGTGCTGAGACTAATAATATATATGTGACTATATCTAATACCATTAAAAAATATCTTTATGGCACAAGTGGATTAAAACCGAAGTTCACCATGATTTAGGTTTAGAAATCATGGAGACTGACCCTACCTAATTCTCTTCTAGAGTGAGGTACAAAAAATTAAAGGTATGACAAGTTTTCAAATCATGCAAAATAAAATTCCGTTAGGATAATTTAGTTATTTACAGATGGATCTTATACAGTCATTATTTGGCATAATTAAGTTGGAAGCTAATTTCTTAAAGGAACAAGATAGTTAGTACATCAACTCTTTTCCAGATCTCTACAACTAATTATATAGGAAATGAGAAATAATTGCCTAAATTTCTACATTTTGCAGAATGGAATGATATAAATGTGGCATTTTAACAACTATTTTTCAGCATAGGAAAAAATAGGTCCATTTTATACATACCTGTTACTGATGAAGAAACAGATGTCATCGAACTATTGTGGGCTGTGGTCACTGTGGATATTGATACCTGGGATGTATTTTGTGAAACCTTTGTTGTCCTTAATGTGGTGGAAGTCGTATTTGTTGAGACCACTGGTGTTATCATTTTAGATGTTGCAGTGGGTTTCGAGGTGGTGGCTGTCCCATTATGTGAGGCTGAGGAATCTCTAGTTTCTGATGATTTTCCCTTGGGTTTCAAGGTGGTGGTGGCTGATGGTTGCACATTGGGGTTGGAAGATTCATTTCTATGGCTGTGATGCTCCTGTGCGTCTATGAGAAGATGAAGAAAAGCAAGAGCTGTGACTCGGATAATCAAGCTCCCACTTCACTGCCTTTCATGGCCACATACAAAGGAAAAGGCCTAACAAACACGGCAGCACGAAAGGGACTTGGTCTGTGAATACTCCGCAGTACAGAGCAATAAGCCATAACACGTCTCAAAACAGGAACAGATTCACAAGGACCAAGCCTGCTTTCACACACAGCTAGGAATCTTTGTGACCACATGGTGGGGCGGGGTGGGGGGAAGGAGACCCCACCAGAAGACGGAGCTCTTTCAGTACAGGGACAGTGTCTTAACCACCTCCGTCTGAATATTCCATACTCCGTGTCACAAATATTAGTTGAAAAGATTATTACACCAATGCATACAAAAAGGGTTTTTAAAGTTTAAAGTTTCTCTGCCACATTCTTCCAAAAAGCTTTGAGGACAAACAGTAGCTGCATGCTTCTAACGGCCTGAAGTGGACATGAGCGTAAGCGGGACATTCTTTATAAGAGTAAAACCAACTTCCCATGACACATTAGGAAGTGAAATAACACTGCAGAACATGGTTGGTTGGAAATCTCATAGGGGTGATAATAATTTTCCGTCGTTGGAAACATATTTCTAAAAATATTTTGGAAAGCTTAAAATATGCAAAAGCCAATTTTATAAGGGGAAACCATTGATGTTAATCTAAAATAAACAACTGGAAATAAGTTAGCACTATTACCAAAAAAAAAAATACTAAATATCTATGTATAAAATGCCCTATGGCCAAAAGCAAACATTTCTGTCTTAATATTTTTTCATACTCTATCTTCATTGTGACACCATAACCTAACTGATACTTACAACTAAAGATACTTTAGTTATTTATAATTTACTAAATAAATGTATGTTAGTTGCTCGGTCGCATCCAACTCTTTGTGCCTCCATGGACTGTAGCCCGCCAGGCTCCTCTGTCCATGGAATTCTCCAGGCAAGAATACTGGAGTGGTAACCATGCCCTTCTCCAGGGGATCTTCCCATCCTAGGGATTGAACCTGGGTCTCCCGCATTGCAGGCAGATTCTTTACTGTCTGAGCTACGAGGAAAGCATAATAAATTCTATCTTACTATATACTATCCAGGGAATCAAAAATCTCTCCTTGCCCTATTGTTGTTGTTCAGCTCCTCTGACCTCCACTGTCTCCCTGAGTTTGCCAAACTCATGTCCACTGAGTTGGTGATACTATCCAACCATCTCATCATCTGCCGCCCCCTTCTCCTCTGCCCTCAATCTTTCCCAGCATCAGGGTCTTTCCCAATAAGTCAGCTCTCTGCATCAGGTGGCCAAAGTATTGGAGCTTCAGCATCAGTCCTTCCAATGAATATTCAAGGTTGACTGCCTTTAGGACTGACTGGTTGCAATTTATTTCTTTATTTGTGTCTGCAGATTTAGTAGTTTGCTATGTTGCCTGCATTTTCTCATTTCACTCTCTCTGGCCAAGAACCAGAGTGGAAAGAACTCACCCCTGGCCTGCCTTCTCCAGTGACAGCAGCATCAGGCCTGCACGGTCCCTGTCACACCCAAAAGCGATGACTTCAGGTACTATCACCCCATCTTTCACAGTTATTCTGGATTTTTTATTCAAAGAATTCAAATATTTATTTTCAGCTTTACAGGCTGGTTTTGATAGTGCTTCTTATCTGGCTATCAGCTTTTACTATTTAAATTCCTATCACCTTTTCTGAACTCTGGGTCTTTATTGTGTGATCTCTTCCACTGAGTATTATCTGATTTTTAAAAAAGACAAAAGGAATCAGTACTTCTATATTATGTTGTTGTTGTTCAGAAGCCCAGTCATGTCTGACTCTTTGTGACCTCATGGACTGAAGCACGCCAGGCCCCCCTGTCCCTCACCACCTCCTGAAATTTGCCCAAGTTCATGTCCATTGCACTGGTGATACTACAAAAACTTCTGTATTATATAGACTAATAAATTATAATTATTCAAGTAGATGATAGAAATGCTATGAACTTGAACTGCTGCTGCTGCTATGTCGCTTCAGTCATGTCTGACTCTGTGAGACCCCATAGACGGCAGCCCACCAGGCTCCTCCATCCCTGGGATTCTCCAGGCAAGAACACTGGAGTGGGTTGCCATTTCCCTCTCCAATGCCTGAAAGTGAAAAGTGAAAGTGAAGTCGCTCAGTCGTGTCCGACTCTTCGAGATCCCATGGACTGCAGCCTACCACGCCCCTCCTTCCATGGGATTTTCCAGGCAAGAGTACTGGAATGGGTCGCCATTACCTTCTCTATGAACTTGAACTAATCTTTTATTAATCAATTAAAATGCTCTATAAATATAAGTAATATACTTTTAGCATTGAAATAATCACCTATTATTTTAATCTACTGAATGAATTCTATTATAGTGAAATTAAATACAGCTGAGAACCATCGTTTATATCATATCTTTAGAACAGAATGGTCTCTGCAGAGTGGAACAATGAACACAATGCTGCTTTTGGATTACACACACACACACACACACACACACACAGCCTACTCTCTTCTCCCAGCCATAATAAGATATTCTTCACAGACACTGTACAAAGTCACATGGGCAAAAACAGGGAGCTATCAGGTTAGTTCTTTGTTAAAAAAATCCAAATGTGTTAAAGAAATGACTAAGCACCTAAACTTTTCTACAAATTTTGCCTGACCAAACAGGCAAATAAGTTTTATGTTAAGGTGTGTTCTGTGATGTTTAAATGTGTTAAGTGCAATGCAAGGATGCTCTCTTCAAGCTCAGAGCTCACGTTCAGTGAGTCAACCCCCGTGTCTATAATATAAGTGAATGGTCATTTGTGCTTCTCTACAAATGAGACCATCCCACCTGGATGTGTGGGTGTCTTCCCTCTCCCAAAAGTGTTTAGCTGTTCAGCGACTGCCAGGTCCTCCATGGCGAGGTACAGCCATCAGCTGCAGAGATGTCGGCAGAACAGACCACCCACGCAGGGCTTGGAAAGAGTGAGGCTCTGCTGCGTTAGCCCTTCCGTCTCCCCTGCCTCTGAGGAGCAGAAGTTGTAAAGATGTGGAGGGTGGGTGACATGAGTGAAGGGGGTCAAAGGTACCAATTTCTAGTTATACAATAACTCAACCATGGGGATGTAGTGTAAAACACACGGTGACTATAGTTAATATCACACTGTATAGTTGAAAGTTTTTAAAAGAATAGATCTGGAAAGTTCTCATCATAAGAAAAAAAATTGTAACTAAATATGATGACAGATGTTATATAAATTCTTATATATTATGATAGATGTTAATTATTGTGATCATTGTGCAATACAGACAAATATCAAATCATTATGTTGTATACCAGAAACTAGTATGTTATATGTCATCTATGTATCTCATGCCAAAAAAGTACAAAAACATCAAGTTAAAACAAGACAAAAGAAGGTGTACAGGCCCAAGGAGGGTATGCTATTGGAAAGTGTGACGTGTGTCCACCCCCGCCTCTGCCCATGGAGGAAAAGAGGGGAACATGAGCCCTCACCCTCAAGCCAAGCTGGAAAGGGTCCAACGGAGTCCCCTGAAGAGCAGGCCCAGGGACAAACACTGAGATCGACTCAGGTCTGAAGAGTGACTCTAAGGGCGAGAGGCAGCGCGGGTGAGCTGTCTCTGCCTGTCAGCAGGGCTTAGAGAGGCTGCTCTGGGAGTCGGTTCCTGTTTCCAGCGACCACAAAGATGCTTGTTTCCCATGGACCTAATCAGGCCCCATGAACACTGCCAGCACGGGGCTGCATTAAAAGATAGCTTCGCAGATTTCTGCACAGAGGGGTGGAGAGACCCAGCAGAGAGGTGGGACATTCCACAGCGGAGGCCAAGGGAGTGGCATCACCGACTCGATGGACGCGAGTCTGGGTAGACTCCGGGAGCTGGCGATGGACAGGGAGGCCCTGTGTGCTGCGGTCCATGGGGTCGCAGAGAGTCGGACACGACTGAGCGACTGAACTGAACTGGACTGGACTGGATTGGAGAGAGTGGAGCACGAGGGCCAGCAGGGGGAGGCCCCAGGCATCCAGAGACTGGCGGGGGAGAAGCTCCCCAAGAACCGCATCTGCCAGCCAGGGGCACCTCCACTGAGTGAAAACATCCCAGCGGGCTTCTCCCCAAGTCCTCAGGCCTGCTTCCGGGAGGGTCAGACCAGCAGAGGTGAGGGGGAGGAATCCCGCTCATCACAGTGCTATTCCCAGAGCCCTCCAGGCCTGCTTCCCTGAGGCTCAGACCAGCAGAGGCGAGGGGGAGGAATCCTGCTCATCACAGTGCTATTCCCCGAGCCCTCAGGCCCACTTCCGGGAGGGTCAGACCAGCAGAGGTGAGGGGAGGGGGTGGAGCAAGGATGGGGGCCAGCGGGCTGCGGAGGAGGAATCCCACTCATCACAGCATTATTCCTTTCGGTTTCATTCTGAACAAGACAGACATCCTACTAACACAACTCAGTCAACAAGCTGAGCACGCGTACCATCAGTAACACCTCAGCTAACGCAGGTGGAGCTGCGGGACAGGGGCTGGGGGGCACACAGTGTCAACACTTCTTTAGTGTTATGTGTTGAACTGTGTCCCCCTAAAATTCATATGGTGAAGCCCTAATTCCCAGTACCTGAGAATGTTGCCTTATTTGGAGATAGGATCTTCACAGAGGATTATAATCAAGTTAAAATGAGGTTACTGGGATGAGCCTTAAGTACCTGGTATCCTTGTAAAGTGGGAAATTTGGAAACAGACAAACATACAGGAGGAACATCATGTGAAGATGAAGGCAGAGATCAGGGTGGTGGTTCCAAGAGGCCAAGGGGAGCCAAAGAGTGCCAGCAAAACCCCAGAAACGAGGCAGCAGGTATGAACAACCCTTTGTCATCAGCCCTCAGGAGGGTGTCATCTGACAGTCTGTCAACAATCTGACAATCCATCTCTGCTGTGTACGCCACCCAGTTAGTGGTCCTTTGCTGTGGGAGCCCTGGCAAACGCATGTGCTCAGGATCACGGTCCTCCCACTTCTAACCAGATGTGTCTCTGGGCAGCGGCACCAGCTGGTGGCTGTGCTGAGCTGGTTCCTTTCACAGATCTTTGAAACTCAGATCTTTGAGACAAATTCAGTCAGTCAGTACTTGTCAAATCACTCTCAAAACTTGCTTAAGTAAAACCTAAGATCATCTACAGACTTCAGTCAGAGCTATAAACATTTCTTGACCTTAACTCTTGGTTTCAGCTAACAATCACAGGAAGAGGAAGAGAAGGGCTGTAGTGAGAGTGCCACGTACCGTCCGTGCCAGCAGCTGCCGTGCTCAGAGGGAGAGGAACAACACAGACAAGGTGCCCATGGAGACAAGGGATGCTCTGCCACTGCTGCAGAGATGCTCAGAACAGACCTACTTCCATGATTATCACCACTGCCGCCAGAATCACAGCACGTGAAGAGGATGCTATTGAAGATACTCTCAGTTCACTGATACAAACATCCAAAAAAGACAAAAGTGATACTCCAAGCCTTTTTCTAATAACACCAGCCAGCCACCTTCTATTGCAGCAAGACCAAGGACACTATGAAGCAGCCTGTCTTTTTAGCACCAAGTAAAAGTACTCATCCTCTTCAGAGTCTGGATTTATTCCAACTACCTTTGTATACCCCTTCACGGATCATTGCCTTGTTGTGGCGAGGAAGCTTGCGTAACTCAATGATGCTACGAGCCATGCTGTGCAGGGCCACCCAAGACAGATGGGTCATAGCAGAGAATTCTGACAAAACGTGATCCACTGGAGGAGGGAATAGCAAACCACCCAGTATACTTGCCATGAGAACTTCATGAACTGTATAAAAGGCCAAAAAGATATGACACCCAAGATGAGTCCCCCTGGGCCTGAAGGTGTCCAATACGCTACTGGGGAGGAGCGGAGGAAAATTACCAATAGCCCCAGAATGAATGAAGCAGCTGGGCTAAAGTGGTAAGACACTAAGCTGTTGATGTGTCTGGTGACGAAAGTAAAATCCAATGCTGCAAAGGACAGTATTGCACAGGAACCTAGAATAGAATGTTAGGTCCATGAATCAAGGAAAATTGAAGTGGTCAAGCAGGAGATGCTAAGAGTGAACACCGACATCCTAGGAATCAGTGAACTAAAATGGGATGGGAATGGGTGAATTTAACTCAGATGATTATTATATCTACTACTGTGGGCAAGAATCCCTTAGAAGAAACGGAGTAGCCCTCATAGTCAACAAAAGAGTCTGAAATACAGTACTTGGGTGCAACCTTAAAAATGACAGAATGATCTTGGCTCATTTCCAAGGCAAGTCATTCAGCATCATAGTAATCCAAGTCTATGCCCCTACCACTGATGGCTGAAGAGGCTGAAGTAGGTTAGTTCTATGAAGACCTAAGAGACCTCCTAGAACTAACACCTAAAAAAGATGTTCTATTCATCATCAGGGATTGGAATGCAAAAGTAGGAAGTCAAGATAAATCTGGAGTCACAGGCAAGCTTGGCCTTGCAGAACAAAATGAAGCAGGGCAAAGGCTAACTGAATTCTGCCAAGAGAATGCATTAGTCATAGCAAATACTCTTTTTCAACAACACAAGAGACAACTTTACACATGGACATCACCAAGTGGTCAATACCAAAATCAAATCGATTACATTCGTTGTAGCTGAAGATGGAGAAGCTGTATACAGTCAGCAAAAACAAGACCTGGAGCTGGCTGTGGCTCAGATCATCAGTTTCTTATAGCAAAATTCAGGCTTATACTAAAGAAAACTGGGAAAAACACTAGGCTAGCCAGGTATGACTTATATCAAATCCTGTATGAATTTGCAGTGGAGGTAATGAACAGATTTAAGGGACTAGACCTAGTTAACAGTGTGCCAGAAGAACTATGGACAGAGGTCTGTAATATGGTACAGGAGGCAGTGAACAAAACCATCCCAAAGAAAAAGGAAAGCAAGAAGGCCAAGTGGTTATCTGAGGAGGCTTTATGAATAGCCAAAGAATGAAGAGAAGCGAAAAGCAAGGGAGAGAGGGAAAGGTACACCCAATTAAATGCAGTTTCAAAAAATAGCTGGAAGAGACAAGAAGGCCTTCTTCAATGAACAGTGTTTAATAACAGAAGAAAACAACAAAAGGGAAAAGACTAGAGATCTCTTCCGGAAAATTGGAAACATCAAGGGAGCTTTCTGCCAAAAGATGGGCACAATAAAAGATTAAAAATGACAGAGACCTAGTAGATGCTAAAGAGATCAAGAAGAGATGGAAAGAATACACAGAAGAACTGTATAAAAAAGATCTAAATGAATCAGATTACTATGATGGTGTGGTTATTCACCCAGAGCCAGACATTCTGGAGTGCAAAGTCAAGTGGGCCTTAAGAAGCACTGCTTTAGTTAATAAAGCTAGTGGATGAGATGAAATTTTAGCAGAACTATTCACATCCCTAAAGGAGGATGCCATCAAGGTTCTGCATTTATTATGTCAGCAAATCTGGAAGACCCAGCGGTGGCCACAGGACTGGGTACTCGCCCAGAGGGCTCTTATTGGTGGGCCTGAGGGGCAGATTTCTAGTTAAACGCACATCAGGAGTGGACCCCAGTCCTCTCCGGAGACCTGGGGTGGGTCCTGCCTTTGTGTCCCCTCCGCCACTCCCCAGAGCACCTGGGGTGCGTCCTGGAGTCGGCCTGGATGTGTGCCTGGTGCCCTGTGATTTTATGTGGCTGCTCCCCAGGGGACACCCCTGGAGCGCCTGGCTCTGGAGGCCAGGGACACTTGTGTTCCTAGATCCCGTGGGACTGTAACAAACGCAAAGGTAGTTCCTGGCTGACTGCCACCCCCAGAGAACCGCACAGACAGCAGATGGAAACTCATCTGTCTTTCTGAGAGGCAGGAGCCCTGGCCTGGGGCAGGCTTCAGGTTGGCACACTTCTAGAGGCCCACAAGGGGCTCCGAGGGGATGGAGGCTGGGGGACACCATCTTTCCCCTCTCTTTGCCTAACCCAAGGTTTTCAAGATCTTCTGCAAAGGAGGTTGCATACTTTTTCTGATACCGCAGTTTTTGTGATGCTGCCCACGGGACAGCTCCAGATCACCTGGCTCTAGCTGCCTGTGGGGCTTATGTCTGTGGTCCTGTAGGACTGCATATACTGGCATACTCTGAAAGCTGTTACCTGAGGGCTTGCCTTCCAACAGGGCTGACTTTAGGTGCTGACTGAGATCCTCTCCTATGCTGACATGTCTTGGCACACCCACAGCTATTAGCATCCATTAAAAGCAAAACAGACTACTTAACAATCAAAAAGGCTTGAGAGAGAACCATGAGTTAGGGCAGGATCGAACAAGGTTCATCTCCTACATGAATCCACTCGTTCAGGTCTGGGCCAGATGGCTGTTTTATCTAATACACAGAAACCATGACAGAGAGTCCAGGAAAAGGAAGAAAGAGGAGTATGTTCCAAAGTTAAGAACAAGATAAGACATTAGAAAAAGACTTCAATGAAACAAAGATAAGAAATTTACCTGACAAAAAGTTCAAAGTAACTGTCATAAAGATTCTTACCAAACCTGGGAGAAAAAAGGATGAGCACACTTCAATAAAGAGAAAATATAAGAAAGTATGAAGAAGCAGACACAGAGCTGACGAATAAAATAACTGATAGGAAAGAGGTTTAACAGCAGAACAGATAAACCAAGAGAAAGGGTCAGTGAGCTCAAGGACAGGGCCGTGGAACTCTCTCAATCAAGATTTCAAACCTGATTTTAACTCACTATTGACTGGGGGACTTTTGCAGAAACCAACGCCTGTGCCCAGTGGTCTTTATTCTGACCAGCCACAAATGAAGTCTGTCACTTCACTCACACTTTGTGGGTTATTACACTCAACAGTCACAACTGACACACCTGTAAAGTCTCCTAACTGTCATAAAATAGTGTCTCTAATCCACTCTTCTGTAGAAGCAATGGAGCATTCTCCAGCACCGTTTCATTTTCCCTTGCCGTATCAGAATCAGTTAGTAAGGTTTTTTTGTCTTTGTTGGTCTACTAGTCATATATGAATCACAACTGTACTCTGAAGAACTATCATCTTCTGAGACACTAGTATATATGTCACTCAGATAAACAGAGAAAGTATCTGCATAAAATTTACTGAAGGGGGGCGGTCCTAAGATGGTGGAGGAATAGGATGGGGAGACCACTTTATCCCCCACAAATTCATCAAAAGAACATTTGAACGCTGAGCAAACTTCACAAAACAACTTCTGAACGCTGGCAGAGGACATCAGGCACCCAGAAAAGCAGCCCATTGTCTTCAAAAGGAGGTAGGACAAAATATAAAAGATAAAAAGAGAGACAAAAGAGTTAGGGACAGAGACCCGTCCCGGGGAGGGAGTCGTAAAAGAGGAGAAGTTTCCAAACACCAGGAAACCCTCTCACTGGCAGGTCTGGGGGAAGTTTTCAAATCTTGGAGGGCAACATAACCGGGAGGGAAAACAAATAAATAAAACCCACAGATTACGTGCCTAAAGGCAACTCCCAGCAGAGAAGTACCCCAGACGCTTGCATCCACACCAGCAAGCGGGGGCTGAACGGAGAGGAGCGGGCGGCACTGCTTAGGGTAAGGACCGGGCCTGAATGCCCTGAGGGCAATCTGAGGGAGCTAACGTGAGACAGCAACCTAAACTGTGAGACAGCCAAAGAGAGAGAGAGAAAACCATCCCGCGAAAAGCCCAAACCTAAGGCACTGCTGGCCGCTCACAGAAAAAAAGACTGAGCAATACCAGAGGAGAGCTAGCAGGCTGCGGACCGCCCCATCCCCCGCCAGAAGCAGCCGGCAGGAGGGGCCAGCCAGAGCCGGAAAAGGGCAAACTCAGCCCCAGAGAGGGCTGCTGCTGCTGCTAAGTTGCTTCAGTCGTGCCCGACTCTGTGCGACCCCATAGACGGCAGCCCATCAGGCTCCACCGTCCCTGGGATACTCTAGGCAAGAACACTGGAGTGGGTTGCCATCCCCCACCAAACTGCAAACGGGCTTCCAGTTTCTAAGCAAAGACTGCCCGAGATCCCGGGGGGTTAACATCTGCCGGGAGGGTCGCAGCCAGAGACCAGCTCCCCAGAACTGACACAAGGCACACCAGAGCCAAGGGCGCCAGGAAACCGAGGCGGGGACCAAGGAGGTGATAAGTCGCACTGCCCCAACAGGGGAGAGTGCGCTCGCCAAACACCTGGCTGCCTGAGCTGCTTTGACCAGGGAACGGCACAAACCACGGGCCCAATCGAGTCTGCGCCTTTGTGGAGTACCCGGAAACCTGAACCTGAGTGGCTTAGACCTGGGAAGTGCATGCATCTCAGGGCCCACTCCCCGGCAGAGTAACCTGAAGCCTAAGCAGGAGAGACTGGGGAAGCACACACGTTGTGAGCTGGGGCAAACCCAGTGTGGCCGAGACACTGCGAGCTCTCCACACACATGCCAGTGATATTGGTCTGCAGTGTTCCTCCCTCCCCACAGCACAACCGAACAAGGGAACCTAAAGAGACCACCTCTGCCCCCTTGTGTCAGGGCGGAAATCAGACACTGAAGAGACCTGCAAACAGAAGCCAAGTAAACAGAGGGAACCGCTTTGGAAGTGACAGGTCAACAGATTAAAATCCCTGTAGTTAACACCGACCACATTGGAAGGGGCCTATAGATCTTGAGAAGTACAAGCAGGAACAAGGAACTATCTCAAACTGAACTGACCCCACACTGTCCGCAACAGCTCCAGAGAAATTCCTAGATATATTTATATTATTACCATTTTTTAAATTTTTTTCTTTTTTTTAAGTCCTCTATTACTCCTTTACATTTCATTTTTATAACCCACTATTACCTTGCAAAAAAAAAATACCCTATTTGTAAAGCAAACTTCATATATATTTCTTATACTTTTTGTGATTTTGTTTTTTTTTTAAATATTGTACTTTTTAAGAGTCTAACCTCTACTCTAGAATTTTAATCTTTGTTTTATAGTATTTGATATCAATTTTGTACATTTAAGAATCCAATCTTCAGTACCCATTTTTACTCAGGAGTGTGATTACTGGCTTGATTACTCTCTCCCCCTTTTGACTCTCCTTCTCCCCAGGTCACCTCTATCTCCCCCCTCCTCCTTCTCTTCTCAACCCAATTCTGTGAATCTCTGTGGGTAATCTGGGCTATTGAGAACACTTAGGGAACAGAGTACTGCCCAGATCTCTCTCCTCTTGATTCCCCCTTTTCTCCTCCTGCTCACCTCTATCTCCTTCCCCCCTCTTCTCTTCTCTATGTAACTCCATGAACCTCTCTGAGAGTTCCAGACTGTGGAGAGCACATAGGGAAGTGTTCACTGGCTAGATTGCTCTCTTCCTGTTTGATTCCCCCTATTCTCCTCCTGGTCACCTCTATCTCCCTCCTCCCTCTTCTCTTCTCCATGTAACTCAGTGAACCTCTCTGGGTGTCCCTCACTGTGGAGAATCTTTTCACCATTAACCTAGAAGTTTTATTATCAGTGCTGTATGGATGGAGAAGTCTTGAGGCTACTGCAAGAATAAGACTGAAAACCAGAGGCATGAGGCTTAAGCCCAAAACCTGAGAACCCCAGAGAACTCCTGACTCCAGGGAACATTAATTAACAAGAGATCATCCAAAAGCCTCCATACCTACACTGAAACCAAGCTCCACCCAAGAGCCAACAAGTTCCATAGCAAGACATACCACACAAATTCTCCAGCAATGCAGGAACATAGCCCTTAGCTTCAATATAAAGGCTGCCCAAAGTCACACCAAACCCATAGACATCTCAAAACTCACTACTGGACATTCCACTGCAGTCCAGAGAGAAGAAATCCAGCTCCACCCACCAGAACACCAACGCAAGCTGCCCCAACCAGGAAACCTTGACAAGCCACTGGTCCAACCCCACCCACAGCGAGGAACCTCCACAATAAAGAGGAACCACAAACTGCCAGAATACAGAAAGGCCACCCCAAACACAGCAATATAAACAAGATGAAATGGCAGAGAAATACTCAGCAGGTAAAGGAATATGATAAATGCCCACCAAACCAAACAAAAGAGGAGGAGATAGGGAATCTACCTGAAAAAGATTTAGAATAATGATATTAAAAATGATCCAAAATCTTGAAAACAAAATGGAGTTACAGATAAATAGCTTGGAGACAAGGATTGAGAAGATGCAAGAAATGTTTATCAAGAACCTAGAAGAAATAAAAAAGAGTCAATATATAATGAATAATGCAATAAATGAGATCAAAAACACTCTGGAGGGAACCAACAGTAGAATAACAGAGGCAGAAGATAGGATAAGTGAGGTAGAAGATAGAATGGTGGAAATAAATGAAGTAGAGAGGAAAAATAAAAAAGAATCAAAAGAAATGAGGACAACCTCAGAGACCTCTGGGACAATGTCAAAGGCCCCAACATTTGAATCATAGGAGTCCCAGAAGAAGAAGACAAAAAGAAAGGCCATGAAAAAATACTCGAGGAGATAATAGTTGAAAATTTCCCTAAAATGGGGAAGGAAATAATCACACAAGTCTAAGAAACCCAGAGAGTCCCAAACAGGATAAACCCAAGAAGAAACACCCCAAGACACATATTAATCAACTTAACAAAGATCAAACAAAAAGAACAAATATTAAAAGCAGCAAGGGAAAAACAACAAATAACACACAAGGGGATTCCCATAAGGATAACAGCTGATCGTTCAATAGAAACTCTTCAGGACAGAAGGGAATGGCAGGACATACTTAAAGTAATGAAAGAGAATAACCTACAACCCATATTATTGTACCCAGCAAGGATCTCATTCAGATATGAAGGAGAATTCAAAAGCTTTACAGACAAGCAAAAGCTGAGAGAATTCAGCACCACCAAACCAGCTCTTCAACAAATGCTAAAGGATCTTCTCTAGATAGGAAACACAGAAAGGGTGTATAAACTCAAACCCAAAACAACAAAGTAAATGGCAATGGGACCATACTTATCAATAATTACCTTAAATGTAAATGGGTAGAATGCCCCAACCAAAAGAGAGAGACTGGTTGAATGGATACAAAAACAAGACCCCTATATATGCTGTCTACAAGAGACCCACCTCAAAACAAGGGACACATACAGACTGAAAGTGAAGGGCTGAAAAAAAATATTTCATGCAAAAGGATACCAAAAGAAAGCAGGAGTCACAATACTCATATCAGATAAAATAGATTTTAAAATAAAGGCTGTGAAAAGAGACAAGGAAGGACACTATATAATGATCAAAGGATCAATCCAAGAAGAAGATATAACAATTATAAATATATATGCACCCAACATAGGAGCACCGCAATACGTAAGGCAAATGCTAACAAGTATGAAAGGGGAAATTAACAATAACACAATAATAGTGGGAGACTTTAATACCCCACTCACACCTATAGATAGATCAACTAAACAGAAAATTAACAAGGAAATACAAACTTTAAATGACACAATGGATCAGTTAGACCTAATTGACAGGACATTTCACCCCAAAACAATGAATTTCACCTTTTTCTCAAGTGCATACGGAACCTTCTCCAGGGTAGATCACATCCTGGGCCATAAATCTAGCCTTGGTAAATTCAAAAAAACTGAAATCATTCCAATCATCTTTTCTGACCACAATACAGTAAGATTAGATATCAATTACAGGAAAAAAAACTATTAAAAATTCCAACATATGGAGGCTAAACAACATGCTTCTGAATAACCAACAAATCATAGAAGAAATCAAAAAAGAAATCAAAATTTGCATAGAAATGAATGAAAATGAAAACACAACAACCCAAAACCTATGGGACACTGTAAAAGCAGTGCTAAGGGGAAGGTTCATAGCAATACAGGCTTACCTCAAGAAACAAGAAAAAAAGTCAAATAACCTAACTCTACATCTAAAGCAACTAGAAAAGGAAGAAATGAAGAACCCCAGGGTTAGCAGAAGGAAAGAAATCTTAAAAATTAGGGCAGAAATAAATGCAAAAGAAACAAAAGAGACCATAGCAAAAATCAACAAAACTAAAAGCTGGTTCTTGGAGAAGATAAATAAAATTGACAAACCGTTAGCCAGACTCATCAAGAAACAAAGGGAGAAATATCAAATCAACAAAATTAGAAATGAAAATGGAGAGATCACAACAGACAACACAGAAATACCGAGGATCATAAGAGACTATTATCAGTAACTATATGCAAATAAAATAGACAACTTGGACGAAATGGACAAATTCTTAGAAAAGTATAACTTTCCAAAACTGAACCAGGAAGAAATAGAAGATCTTAACAGACCCATCACAAGCATGGAAATCGAAACTGTAATCAAAAATCTTTCAGCAAACAAGAGCCCAGGACTAGATGGCTTCACAGCTGAATTCTACAAAAAATTTAGAGAAGAGCTAACACCTATCTTACTCAAACTCTTCCAGAAAACTGCAGAAGAAGGTAAACTTCCAAACTCATTCTATGAGGCCACCATTACCCTAATACCAAAACCAGACAAAGATGCCACAAACAAAGAAAACTACAGGCCAGTACCACTGATGAACACAGATGCAAAAATGCTTAACAAAATTCTAGCAAACAGAATCCAACAACATATTAAAAAGATCATACATCATGACCAAGTGGGCTTTATCTCAGGAATGCAAGGATAATATCCACAAATCAATCAATGTAATACATCACATCAACAAATTGAAAGATAAAAACCATATGATTATCTCAATAGATGCAGAAAAAGCCTTTGACAAAATTCAACATCCATTTATGATAAAAACTCTCCAGAAAGCAGGAGTAGAAGGAACATACTTCAACATAATAAAAGCCATATATGACAAACCCACAGCAAACATTATCCTCAATGGTGAAAAATTGAAAGCATTTCCCCTAATGTCAGGAACAAGGCAAGGGTGCCCACTCTCACCACTACTATTCAACATAGTTTTGAAAGTTTTGGCAACAGCAATCAGAGAAAAAAAGAAATAAAAGGAATTCAGATAGGAAAAGAAGAAGTAAAACTCTCACTGTTTGCAGATGACATGATCCTCTACATAGAAAACCCTAAAGACTCTACTAGAAAATTACTAGAGCTAATCAACGAATATAGTAAAGTTGAAGGATATAAAATTAACACACAGAAATCCCTTGCATTCCTATACACTATAAATCAGAAAACAGAAAGAGAAATTAAGGAAACAAGCCCATTCACCATTGCAATGAAAAGAATAAAATACTCAGGAATATATCCACCTAAAGAAACAAAAGACTTATACATAGAAAACTATAAAACACTGGTGAAAGAAATCAAAGAGGACACAAAGAGATGGAGAAATATACTGTGTTCATGGATTGGAAGAATCAATATAGTGAAAATGAGTATTCTACCCAAAGCAATCTATAGATTCAATGCAGTCCCTATCAAGCTACCAATGGTATTCTTCAGAGAACTAGAACAAATAATTTCACAATTTGTATGGAAATACAAAAAACCTCGAATAGCCAAAGCAATCTTGAGAAAGAAGAATGGAACTGGGGGAATCAACCTGCCTGACTTCAGGCTCTACTACAAAGCCACAGTAATCAAGACAGTATGGTACTGGCACAAAGACAGAAATATAGATCAACAGAACAAAATAGAAAGCCCAGGGATAAATCCACGCACCTATGGGCACCTTAACTTCAACAAAGGAGGCAAGAATATACAATGGAGAAAAAACAATCTCTTTAACGAGTGGTGCTGGGAAAACTGGTCAACGACTTGTAAAAGAATGAAACTAGAACACTTTCTAACACCATACACAAAAATAAACTCAAAATGGATTAAAGATCTAAACGTAAGACCAGAAACTATAAAACTCCTAGAGGAAAACATAGGCAAAACACTCCCCAACATAAATCACAGCAGGATTCTCAATGACCCACCTCCCAGAATATTGGAAATAAAAGCAAAAATAAACAAATGGGACCTAATTAAAATTAAAAGCTTCTGTACAACAAAGGAAACTATAAGCAAGGTGAAAAGACAGCCTTCAGAATGGGAGAAAATAACAGCAAATGAAGCAACGGACAAAGAATTAATCTCAAAATTATACAAGCAACTCCTGCAGCTCAATTCCAGAAAAATAAACAACCCAATCAAAAAATGGGCCAAAGAACTAAACAGACATTTCTCCAAAGATGACATACAGATGGCTAACAAACACATGAAAAGATGCTCAACATCACTCATTATCAGGGAAATGCAAATCGAAACCACAATGAGGTACCATTTCACACCCGTCAGAATGGCTGCTATCCAAATGTCTACAAGCAATATGTGCTGGAGAGGGTGTGGAGAAAAGGGAACCCTCTTACACTGTTGGTGGGAATGCAAACTAGTACAGCCACTATGGAGAACAGTGTGGAGATTCCTTAAAAACTGGAAATAGAACTGCCATGTGACCCAGCAATCCCACTGCTGGGCATACACACCGAGGAAACCAGAACTGAAAGAGACACATGTGCCCTAATGTTCATCGCTGCACTGTTTATAATAGCCAGGACATGGAAACAACCAGATGTCCATCAGCAGATGAATGGATAAGGAAGCTGTGGTACATATACACAATGAAATATTACTCAGCCATTAAAAAGAATACATTTGAATCAGTTCTAATGAGGTGGATGAAACCGGAGCCCATTATACAGAGTGAAGTAAGCCAGAAAGAAAAATACCAATACAGCATACTAATGAATATATATGGAATTTAGAAAGATGGTAACGATAACCCTATATGTGAGACAGAAAAAGAGACACAGATGTATAGAACAGTATTTTGGACTCTGTGGGAGAAGGCGAGGTTGGGATGATCTGACAGAATAGCATTGAAACTTGTATATTATCATATGTGAAACAGATCGCCAGTCCAGGTTCGATGCATGAGACAGGGTGCTCAGGGCTGGTGCACTGGGATGACCCAGAGGGATGGGATGGGGAGGGAGGTGGGAAGGGGGTTCCGGATGGGAAACACATGTAAACCCATGGCTGATTCATGTCAATGTATGGCAAAAACCACTACAATATTGTAAAGTAATTAGCCTCCAACTAAAATAAATTAATAAAAAGAAAAGTGTCACAAGTTGTGCAACTCCCTGCTATCTAACCTAAGCATCTTTTCATATGCTTATTGCTCATTTATAATATTTCCTTCAAAGAAATGTCTATTCAGATCCTTTACCCATTTAATTGTTGACTTTTATATATTCTGGATACTAGCCCTTATCAGATATACTATTTGCAGTTTTCTTTTTCTTTTTCTGTGGAATTGTCTTTTCAACTGTTGATGGTATCTTTTCAAGCATTAAAATTTTTAAATTTTGAAAAAAAATTTACTGAAAAATTCTTCATTCAAAATTTTTCACTCCATCATTTTTTAAAATCTTATGTTTATTGTCACATACGCAAGGTTGAAACCAAAACCTAATGGAACAAAATGTGGATGATAATGATCATAAGTTGTGTAATGAATTCTTGATAAATCTGAAGCTCTAACAACTTCGCACAGTGATGTTAACTGTATTACTCTCTAAAAACGTATTGATATGTGATATGTCTCTGGTTGATAAATGTTTGGGTAACAGAAGATGTAGTAACACATCTCCAGTCAATAAAGTGTTAAGAGGTCAACTTACCCTGATACCAAAATCAGACAAAGATGCCACAACAAAAGAACAGGCTGATATCACTGATGAAAATGGATGTAAAAATCCTCAACAAAATATGAGCAAGCTCAATTCAACAATACATGAAAAGAATCATACATTATAATCAAGTGGAATTTATTCCAGGGATGCAAGTATGGTTCAACACCTGCAAATCAATCAATGTTATATACCATATTAACAAAATGAAGGATAAAAACCATATGATTATCTCAATAGTAAGTAAGTGAAAGTCGCTCAGTCGTGTCTGACTCCTTGCGACACCATGGACTGTACAGTCCTTGGAATTCGCTAGGCCAGAATATTGGAGTGGGTAGCCTTTGATGCAGAAAAAGCATTTAAGAAAATTCAACATCCATTTATGGATATGTCTCAACAGAAGAGAGGCCATAATCTGCCTCAACATAATAGAGGCCATAAATGATGTGACCATAGCTAACATACTCATCAGTGAAAAGCTGAAAACTTCTCCTGTAATATCAGGAACAAGACAAGGATGCCCATTCTAACCACTTTTATTCAACACAGTATTGGAAATCTTAGCCAGAGCAATTGGGCAAGTAAAAGAAATAAAAGGCATCCAAATTTGAGAGGAAGAAGTAAAGTTGTCACTATTCGCAGATAATATGGTATTATAAACAGAAAACCCTTAAGACACCACAGAAAACTGTTAGAACTAATAAACAAATTTAGTAAAGTTCAAGGATACAAAATATATAAAAATCTATTGCATTTCTATACACTAATAACAAACTACCACACAAAGAAACTAAAACCAATCCAATTTACAATTGCATGGAAGAAATAAAATACCTAGGAAAAAATTTAACCAAGTAGGTAACAGGCCTGTACACTGAAAACTACAAGACACTGATGAAAAGAATTAAAGAAGATACAATAAATGGAAAAATACTCTGTGATCATGAACTGGAAGAATACTGTTAAAATAGCCACACCACCCAAAGCAATCTACCGAGTCCATGCAATCTTGATAAAAATTTCAATGGTATTTTTCACAGAAATAGAATAAATAATCCTAGAATTTATATAGAATCACAAAAGATTCTGAGTAGCCAAAGCAATCCTGAGAAATAACAACAAAGCTGGAGCCATCACACTTTCTAAATTTAAACTAATTACAAAGCTACAGTAATCAAAATGTATGGTATTGGCATCAAAACAAACACATATATCAACAGAAGTGACAGCCTAGAAACCATACAAATATGGCCAATTAATTTAGGACAAAGAAGCCAAGAATATATTCATACAAAAGGAAAAGGACAATCTCTTCAATAAGTGGTGATGGGAAAACTGGATAGCCATATGGAACACAAAGAAACTAGACCAGTACCTTATACCATACACAGAAAAGTAACTCAAAGTGAGGCAAAGACTTGATAGTACTTAATGTAAGACCTGAAACCATAAAACATGTGAGAAAACACAGGTAATAAAGTCCTTCACATAAGGCTTGGCTATGGTTTTTGAGATTTGACACCAAAACCAGAGATAACTAAAGCAAAAAATAAGCAAGTGGGACTATATCAAACTAAAATGCTTCGGCACAGCAAAGAAAACCATTAACAAAATGAAAAGGCAGACTACTGAATGAGAGAAAATATTTGTAAATCATATAAGTTGAGAGGTTAATATCCAATTTATATAAAGTCATATAGCTCAACAGCAAGAAAATCAATAATCTCATTTAAAACAGAGAATCAGAATAGACATTTTTACAAAAAAGACAGAGATGGCTAACAGATCGAAAGTGTTCAACATCACTAATCATCAGTTCAGTCATTCAGTTGTATCTGACTCTTTGTGACCCCATGGACTGCAGCATCTCAGGCCTCCCTGTCCATCACGAGCTCCCGGAGCTTGCTCAAACTCATGTCCATCGAGTCGGTGATGCCATCCAACCATCTCATCCTCTGTTGTCCCCTTCTCCTCCAGCCTTCAATCTTTCCCAGCATCAGGATATTTTCCAGTTAATCAGTTCTTTGCATTAGGTGGCCAAAGTATTGGAGCTTCAGCTTCAGCATCACTCTTTCCAATGAATATTCAGGACTGATTTCCTTTAGGATGGACTGGTTGGATCTCCTTGTACTCCAAGGGACTCTCAACAGTCTTCTCAAATACCACAGTTCAAAAGCATCAATTCTTCAGTGCTCACTTTTCTTTATAGTCCAACTCTCACATCCATACATGACTATTGGAAAGACCATTGCTTTGACTAGATGGACCTTTGTCAGCAAAGAAATGTCTCTGCTTTTTACTATGCTGTCTAGGTTGGTCGTAAGTTTTCTCCAAGGAGCAAGCATCTTTTAATTTCATGGCTGCAATCACCATCTGCAGTGATTTTGAAGCCCAAGAAAATGTTTGTCACTGTATCCACTGTTTCCCCATATATTTGCCAGGAAGTGATGGGACCAGATGCCATGATCTTCGTTTTTTAAATGTTGAATTTTAAGCTAACTTTTTTCACTCTCCTCTTTCACTTTCATCAAGAGCTCTTTAGCTGTTCTTCACTTTCTGTCATAAGGGTGGTGTCATCTGCATATCTGAGATTATTGATGTTTCTCCCAACAATCTTGATTCCAGCTTGTGCTTCATCCAGACTGCATTTCGTATGATGTACTCTGTATAGAAGTTAAATAAGCAAGGTGACAATATATAGCCTTGACAGACTCCTTTCCCAATATGGAACCAGTCTGTTGTTCCATGTCCAGTTCTAACTGTTGCTTCTTGACCTGCAAACAGATTTCTCAGGAGGCAGTAAGGTGGTCTGGTATTCCCATCTCTTTAAGAATTTCCCACAGTTTGCTGTAATCTACACAGTCAAAGGCTTTGGCATAATCAGTAAGGCAAAAGCAGATGTTTTTCTGGAATTCTCTTGCATTTTCTATGATCCAGCGGATGCTGGCAATGTGATCTCTGGTTCCTCTGCCTTTTCTAAAACCAGCTTGAATATCTGGAATTTCTTGGTTCACATACTGTTGAAGCCTGGCTTGGAGAATTTTGAGCATTACTTTACTAGCATGTGAGATGAGTGCAATTGTGCAGTAGTTTGAGCATTCTTTGGCATTGCCTTTCTTTGGGATTGGAATGAAAACTGACCTTTTCCAGTCCTGTGGCCACTGCTGAGTTTTCCAGATTTGCTGACATATTGAGTGCAGCACTTTCACAGCATCTTATAGGATTTGAAATAGCTCAACTGGAATTCCATCACCTCCAACAGCTTTGTTCGCAGTGATGCTTCCTAAGGTCCACCTGACTTAGCATTCTAGGATGTCTGGCTCTAGGTGAGCGATCATACCATCACGGATATCTGGGTCATGAAGATCTTTTTTGTACAGTTCTTCTGTGTATTCTTGCCACCTCTTCTTAATATCTTCTGCTTCTGTTAGGTCCATACCATTTCTGTCCTTTATTGTGCCCATCTTAGCATAAAATGTTCCCTTGGTATCTCTAATTTTCTTGAAGAGATCTCTAGTCTTTCCCATTCTTTTGTTTTCCTCTATTTCTTTGCATTGATCACTGAGGAAGGCTTTCTTATCTCTCCTTGCTATTCTTTGGAACTCTGCTTTCAAATGGGTATATCTTTCCTTTTCTACTTTGCTTTTTGCGTCTCTTCTTCTCACAGCTATTTGTAAGGCCTCCTCAGACAGCCATTTTGCTTTTTTGCATTTCTTTTTCTTTGGGATGGTCTTGATTTCTGTCACCTGTTCAGTTCAGTTCAGTCGCTCAGTCATGTCTGACTCTTTGCGACCCCATGAATTGCAGCACGCCAGGCCTCTCTGTACATCACCAACTCCCGGAGTCTACCCAAACCCATGTCCATCGAGTTGGTGATGCCACCCAACCATCTCATCCTCTGTCGTCCCCTTCTCCTCCTGACCCCAATCGTACCCAGCATTAGGGTCTTTTCCAATGAGTCAACCCTTCGCATGAGGTGGTCAAAGTATTGGAGTTTCAGCTTCAACATCAGACCTTCCAATGAACACCCAGGATTGATCTCTTTTAGGACGGATTGATTGGATCTCCTTGCAGTCCAAGGGACTCTCAAGAGTCTTCTCCAACACCACAGTTCAAAAGCATCAATTCTTCAGTGTTCAGCTTTCTTCACCGTCCAACTCTCACATCCATACACGACCAATGGAGAAACCATAGCCTTGACTAGACGGACTTTTGTTGGCAAAGTAATGTCTCTGCTTTTAAATATGCTATCTAGGTTGGCCATAACCTTCCTTCCAAGGAGTAAGCGTCTTTTAATTTCATGGCTGCAGTCACCATCAGCAGTGATTCTGGAGCCCAAAAAAATAAAGTCTGACACTGTTTCCACTGTTTCCCCATCTATTTGCCATGAAGTGATGGGACCAGATGCCATGATCTTAGTTTTCTGAACGTTGAGCCTTAAGCCAACTTTTTCACTCTCCTCTTTCCTGTACAATGTCACAAACCTCCATCCATAGTTCATCAGGCACTCTATCAGATCTAGTCCCTTAAATCTATTTCTCACTTCCACTGTATAATCTTTAACAGATTTGATTTAGGTCATACCTGAATGGTCTACTGGTTTTCCCTACTTTCTTCAATTTAAGTCTGAGTTTGGCAATAAGGAGTTCATGATCTGAGCCAGTCAGCTCCTGGTCTTGTTTTTGCTGACTGTATAGAGCATTTCCACATTTGGCTGCAAAAAATATACTCAATCTGATTTCGGTGTTGACCATCTGGTGATGTCCATGTGTAGAGTCTTCTCTTGTGTTGTTGGAAGAAGGTGTTTGCTATGACCAGTGCGTTCTCTTTGCAAAACTCTATTAGCCTCTGCCCTGCTTCATTCTGTACTCCAAGGCCAAATTTGCCTGTTACACCAGGTGTTTCTTGACTTTCTACTTTTGCATTCCAGTCCCCTATAATGAAAAGGACATCTTTTTTGGGTGTTAGTGCTAAAAGGTCTTGTAGGTCTTCATAGAACCACTCAACTTCAGCTTCTTCAACGTTACTGGTCGGAGCATAGGCTTGGATTACTGTGATATTGAATGGTTTGCCTTGGAAACGAGCAGAGATCATTCTGTCGTTTTCGAGATTGCATCCAAGTACTGCATTTCGGACTCTTTTGTTGACTATATGATGGCTACTCCATTTCGTCTAAGGGATTCTTGCCCACAGTAGTCGATATAATGGTCATCTGAGTTAAATTCACCCATTCCAGTCCATCTTAGTTCACTGATTCCTAGAATGTCGAAGTTCACTCTTGCCATCTCCTGTTTGACCACTTCCAATTTGCCTTGATTCATGGACCTAACATTCCAGGTTCCTATGCAATATTGTTCTTTACAGCATTGGCCCTTGCTTCCATCACCAGTCACATCCACAACTGGGTGGTTTTTGCTTTGGCTCCATCTCTTCATTCTTTCTGGAGTTATTTCTCCACTGATCTCCAGTAGCACATTGGGCACTTACTGACCTGTGGAGTTCATCTTTCAGTGTCCTATCTTTTTGCCTTTTCATACTGTTCATGCGGTTCTCAAGGCAAGAATACTGCAGTGGTTTGCCATTCCCTTCTCCAGTGGACCACATTCTGTCAGACCTCTCTACCATGACCCATCTGTCTTGAGTGGCATGGCATGGCATGGCATGGCCTATAGTTTCGCTGAGTTAGACAAGGTTGTGGTCCATGTGATTAGATTGGTTAGTTTTCTGTGATTGTGATAGGAATGATGGCTGATATTCACAAGTGAGAGAAGTAGATACAGGGAGAGGGTCACTGGAGGGTCATCTTAGAATTCTGCCTACCACACAGAATTAGCACACATGATTAGCCAGAACAGATGAACAGATTCAATTCTGTTCTGTTTATGAACAGAAATTGTTGGTGCAGATTAGAAGCATTTGGTATAAAGACTGAGAAAGTTTTGCTGGCATTTCTACATGGGAGGTAGTATTATCAATTCTATCTATCAGCTCTTCAACATTTCCTACCAAGCTTGGAATCGTTTTTTTGGATTCAGTAGAAAATGAACTGTGTTCCTCTGTTGTTTTAGGCCAGGGAATAGTAATGCTGAAATACGCTTTAAGTGACTGAGACTTTCATGCTGAAATCAAATTTCTTTCTGTGGAGAGTTAGAAAATACATGGGAATATAATGGAAATTTTATATAGAAATATGCACATATCTACATATTATATATGTATTATATATAAATATGCACTCTGTCTCAGAAACTGGGATGGATATTTTCTGTTTGTCCCTCCAGATCCCTCCCTATCCATGTCCCATCAGCCCTCTGCCCTGAAAAATGACACAGGCTCACCCCCTACGCTTCTGGTTTGGTTAAGCCAAAGGGAAAGCGTCATTCACTGATGATTTATACTCCTCCTTATCCTTATGAGCTTGTATGACTAATCTGACTGAAAGGACAGCGTCTTTTACTGTTTGGGGATGGATCCCATCTGGGATGAGCTTACAGAGCTGAGCCCAGTCCTGCGTGCTCTATGCTCTACAGCTGTCTGTCTGCTGTATTTATTTATTGTGCTCATTTAATGAATATTTGAACAGTCCCCATTATGAACCAGACACTGCTTTAATATTCTGTAAATATTAGCAATTTTCATAATGACTTTAAGGGGCAGATTTTATGTTCATCCCCATTTCATAGATGAAATTGAAGAACAGAGAGGTTCAGTGACTTGAGAACAAACTAGGGAAGGGAAGAGCCAGGATGTGAACTCAGGCAGTTTGGCTCAAGAGCCTCTGTTTTCAAGCACTGTGTTTGCCTACCAGTCATGAAAAGTAGTGCCATCAAAGCAAAAAGCTTTGTCGGGATGAGTGAGTGACTGTGTCATTACCCTAACGACCTTCATTCAACATGTTTTGCTAAGAATAAGCTAGAAAACAGATTTTAGGGAGAAAAAATAACAACATGAACGTTTTCAAAATTACTCTCAGTATTTAATAACCCTCAGTTAGGTATGTACCGAATACTCTGGATGTTCTACATGTTCTACAATCCTATATACAGGAAATTCTACCGTCTGTCTCCATTGTAAAATACACACAAAAAATAACAAGTTTTTCATAGTCTGAAATACCATTTCATTGTCCCAGTTGTGTTAAAATGTATGAGAAAACATGTCTAGAATATTTTGAAATAACATTATTAGAGCTATATTTGCAACCTCAAAAGACTACGCAGGTGGTGCTGTCACTCAGTCACAGAAGATTTATGGTCTGAACACAGAGAATAAGCATGTGTAATGTGCAGCTGCCACATAAGAATTTGGTTGTTAATGAGCTCAAAGCACCACCACAAAGAGATATTCAGTCAGCAAAAAAACCTGTCTGCTCAAATGTCAGCAAAAAGAAATCCCTAGAGATGGCAACTGTACAGTTTAACATCCACTATTAAATAATTTTAGCTCATTGTATAAAGGCATTAGAAAATTTAGTATTTAATACTGAACATTTTTTCTTGCACAACAAAAGAAAAATACAAAACTTGCAATTACTAAAAATACACGCTTGCTAAAATGCTAGACACAGAACCAGAATCAAGAGGCAAGTAGGAAGAAAATGCTGAGGGTCTGTTGTGTGCCAGTAGCTGGATATATTTCATATTAAAAATTAAAAATTTCATATTTTTAATTAAAAAAAATTTCATGTGATCTGTATAACAGCATGAGAAGTGGGCTTGTTCCCTGCAATTTATTGATGAGAAACTGACTCCAGTTAAGTAAATGCTCCAAATCACTGTCACACACGGTGATGAATAGACCCTAACACAGGTTGTTAGACTTCTCCAAGCCTGGTGAACTTTCCACTGATTTGCTCATTGTCTCAATGGAAATCCTCCTGAATTCCAGAGCCTACTGCATTTACTTTAGGTATTAATTTTACCATTGACTATCTTCACTGCACTAAAATCACCATCAATAAACAAATGTATACATGTAAGCTGAACTAAAATAAGAGCTCAGAATTTAAAAATCGAGAGGCTCTCAAAATTTTCATTAAGCAATATGTTTAAGAACATCTCATGGTTAAGAACATCTGTGTTCTCATTAGTCTGATAAAGACAAAATTGTCGGTTAAGAAATTCCCTCAAATTGTGCACCTCCTCAAATGCAGTGCCTTCAAAGTAACCATTATCCTGAAATTATTGTAGATTTCTTTATAATTTATTGTTTCAAAGCACTTCCTACACTATCCCTAAGCACTACACTATTTCTATTTCACTTTCCTTCTATGTGGACCTAACTTAGAAACCTGCTTCTAGCAAAGAATATGGCAAAACTATAACTTCTGAGGTTAGGTCATAAAAAGGATAGCTTCTACTTGGCTCTCTCTAGGATCCAGTGAATCTCTAGATAGCTCACTTTTGGGGAAGCCTGCCACCACGCTGTGAAGATACTCAAGCAACACTATGGGGAGAGAACTGAGGCCTCCTGCCAACAGGCTGTCTGTGAGTTAGTTTACCTTTGAGTGAAGCCTTCAGTCCCACTCAAGCCTCCCGTACTGTTAACTTCAAATCCACCTTCAGTGAAAAGTGAAAGTCGCTCAGTCGTGTTCGACTCCTTGCAACTCCATGGACTATACAGTCCATGGAATTCTCCAGGCCAGAATACTGGAGTGGGTAGCCTTTCCTTTCTCCAGGGGATCTTCCCAACCCAGGGATCGAACCCAGGTCTCCCACATACAGGCAGATTCTTTACCAGCTGAGCCACAAGGGAAGCCAAAGAATACTGGAGTGGGTAGCCTGTCCCTTCTCCAGTGGATCTTCCTGACCCAGGAAACGAACCAGGGTCTGCTGCATTGCAGATGGATTCTTTACCAACTGAGCTATCAGGGAAACCCTGAAACCTTCAGCGAAGTACCCAGCTAAGCCACTACTGAACTCTTTTATCCAGAGGAACTGAGATAATATATACAGTCAAATCACTAAGTCCTGGGGGTTCTGTCACGCAGCAATAACCAATAATGTGGGCCTCCCAGATGGCACTAGTGGTAAAGAACCTGCCTGTCAATGCAGGAGACATAAGGAGACGCGGTTCAATCCCTGGGTCCAGAGGATCCCCTGGACAGCATGGCAACCCACCCCAGTATTCTCGCCTGGAGAGTTCTATGGACAGAGGAGCCTAGCAGACTGTAGTCCAAGGGCTCGCAAAGAGTCAGACACAACTGAAGTGACTTAGCATGTGTGCACACAACCAATAATGTACTAATACAAAAAGGTCAATAGTTTGGTCAAAAAAACAAGGTGCAGTACATTATGAGCCTATTTTGTATACTCATTCCACAAATAGTGATTATTTCTAGGGAGTTATTGAGAAGGGAAAGGGAGGGAGGCATCAGATCTTTTTTTTTATCTTATATGCTTTTGCACTGCTTGAAGGATTAAATGCAAGCATTATTAATTTCTAAAAATGCTTAAGAACTTAAAGAAGATTTCAAAAATAAACACGAAATTTTAAACCAACTGAAATTTTAAAAAAACTTCCTTTCATCCTTTGTGAAAAAGAAGAACAAAATTACTTTAATTTTAGACATATTGCTAACAAGTTCTATTCTGTGGTTTCCCAGTTGACTGCTGATTAAAAGCAGCAAATTGAGGGAGAAGTGGGCATTGCATAATGCCAATACACAGACATGACAGTTGAGTCTATTAGAAAAAAGGAGAAGCTAAAATAAGCCATCTGAAGCCACTTGAGTGTAGGAACAAAGACCCCTATGTATGTAGAAGCCTCTGAGGATATAACTGTCTCACAAGACTATGATTATAGAAACAATGTTTATAAAGCAGTGAATAGCTTATGAACTATTCCATGTACTGAATTTTACTTTATCCCACAATAAACCTCAAGGCATACAGAAGTATTTTCACTGATGTTTTACAGATCTGGAAACAAAGCCAGGAAGTGCGTGGAGCCAAGGCACACAGACCCTGAATTCCATTCTGAATTACAACTTGATTACACAGATAATGCTATTTATCTGATACGGAAATGGGAGAGGGTCAAGTTTGTAGATGCGAGATCCTGTTACTTCCGCCAGAACGAGTGCTCCCTCCGGACCATCCAACTCTGCACAGACTGCATGCTCACCTGCTACCTTTCCAGAAAAGGTCTTGGGGAAAGACAGACAAACCATCTTATCAGGGGTTTCTGGGAAACACCGGGGCAGAAAAATCTGCTGAAAATTCAGAAGTAGTAATGAAGAAAATTCTAATCTGTATCAATTGGTATTATCAATTCTAATCAGTATCAATTGGTAGAATAGGTATCTAATTATCTGTCAATCAATCCCTGGAGATTTCAAGAGGCAGCCAGGTATGTCAGAAAGAAACCCCCAGCTTTTAAACCAACTCCTGGGCTTCCAACTCCTGGGCTTCCCAGGTGGCTCAGATAGTAAAGAATCTGCTTGCAATGCAAGAGACCCGGGTTTGATCCCCGAGTCGGGAGGATCCCTGGCAGAGGGCATGGCACCCCACTCCAGTCCGCTTGCTTGCAGAATCCCACAGACAGAGGAGCCCGGCGGGCTGCAGTCTGTGGTGTCGTGCAGAGTCGGACACAACTGAGCAGCTAACACTTTCACTTTCCTTCCTGTGCTCAAACGGCCACGCAATTATCTTCTAAGTGTACAACATTTCCTCATCTCTAAAACAGGGAAAATAATACTTAATCATCTGGGTATCATATATAATTCAGTAACAAGGGTGAAGAACCTGCATGATGCTTGGCTGCTGCTGCTGCTGCTAAGTCGCTTCAGTCATGTCCGACTCTGTGCGACCCCATAGACGGCAGCCCACCAGGTCCCCCCGTCCCTGGGATTCTCCAGGCAAGAACACTGGAGCGGGTTGCCATTTCCTTCTCCAGTGCATGAAAGTGAAAAGTGAAAGTGAAGCCGCTCAGTCGTGTCCGACTCATCGCGACCCCATGGACTGCAGCCTACCAGGCTCCTCTGCCCATGGGATTTTCCAGGCAAGAGTATACTGGAGTGGGTTGCCATTGCCTTCTCTGATGCTTGGCAGCCAGAGGCTACCACTGTTACCACCACCACCCTCACCTGCATTTCACAACAGGGAACACATGGCTGAAAGACAGCCTGGACCATCTTTCCAGCCCAGATCCATTCCCTACCCCACACCTTTCCTCACATCGTGTCCTCCAGTGACAAATCTGTTCTTCCTTACTCCATTTTAACAATAATAATTCATATATACATATATATACACACACACACACATATATATAGTTTATGATGTGCCAGGCACTGTTCTAAATCCTTTACATGTTATCAACTCACTTAATCCTCACAAAAACCTTTTAGAAAGAAGTGCTAGAAGAAAACTGAGGCACAAAGATTTCAATTCTTTTCCTTCTAACTGTGTAAGAAAAAGGAAGACTAATGAAAACTCAGATTGGTAAAAATAGGAGCCAACAATTTTAAAAAGCTATAATGAGTAAGGAGAATTTATTAAGTGTTGCAAAGCTCCTCACAGTTTACCTCAGTCATCTCCATAAAACTTCTGTCGGTTAGAATTAGTTCTATGCTTTATTTTCTACTCTTTCCCTATTCATATTTCAGTGATATTAGTATTTATGTTTTCCTCAAGGTAAAAGAAGTTTCTACTATCATAATCAATTTCCAGTGATCTACTGAGACACTTTTTCTTACTTCTAACTAAACAGTGTCAATATCGAGCAAATTGTCTCCCTATCTCTAGGCAATGAACTTCCAGAGGGACTTAACTTTGCCTGAGGTCAACTGTCTTGCAACTAACTAGTGGGATGGACAGAGTATATATGAGATTTTAAAACAGAACAAAAAATGCATTTAACCAAAACCCTGTCTTGAGTAGAAAATAATGCAAGGTCAGTTTCTTTTAATACTCTAATACTATAATATCCCTACATACAGAGATTGCTGTGTAAGTTTTAGCTATCTCAAGGAAGTTATAAAATTTGCCTTGACTTCATTAATAATGGAAAAACCCAGGAAAGGTTACACCTAAAGGTATGTGAGGATTTTGGTACGCCTTTTGTTGTTATTGTTTAA
Organism: Giraffa tippelskirchi; assembly: GCF_054371585.1. Taxonomy (NCBI): domain Eukaryota; kingdom Metazoa; phylum Chordata; class Mammalia; order Artiodactyla; family Giraffidae; genus Giraffa; species Giraffa tippelskirchi. Next base: position 83,832,949 of record NC_137285.1, on the reverse strand, counting down.
CACTGAAAGCAAAATTACTTACTAGGGTATGATGATAAAGACTGAATGAGCATGTGGCCTAGTGTTTACAAAGGCTGTTTTATTCCCTACTTATTGACTAAAATCTGGCTAACACATTTACAATTAGAAAACTTCTATTTTGTTTGGCGATATCCTGATTACTATAAATAGCAAATAACCAATGTATATGCCTAGTCACAAACCTTTTTATTAACCGAATAGCCAGCTGTGGATAAACAGTTTTGTGTCTGGGCATATACAACCAGTTACTTGCTAGTCTATAATGGTTGGGACGTCACCAAGCCAAATGGAAGTCTTCTAATTGTCCATGTGTTACTGTCTACTGTGGAACACTTTAACTTGCAGAATTAAGCTGCAAGGTTTTGGTTTTTTGCAAGTTTTCTTCTCACAACCTTCAGTCCGTGGTTGGAACTTACTCCATGTCTCTCATCCACACTCTGTATCAAGCTCGAGTGCTGACCGACACTGTTCTTCACAGCTGGCTTAATGCCCTAGGCAGTGCCCGCCTCTCTGTCCCTGTAGAGGTCTGAGTGTGCGCTGGGGGGAGGTGGCTCGGTCCTTCTCCGAGCTGGTTTCCTTAGGGCTGCCCAGCCCTCCCTCTTCCCCTAGGCATGGGCGGGGTCCCCTCCCTTTTCCTCAGGAACTTGAGGGCCCACTTGTGCTCAGAGACCTTGAACAGTCCCCTGGTTGCACGGGTGAGACCATGCGCCTCTGGGACAGGCCCACATAAACCGAGGGTGCCTGGCCGCCGTGGGGTGCTTGCTGAGCTCGTGGCCGTGGGGCCGCACTGAGCACTGACCACTGCTCTTCAAGGCTAATGGCAGAACGTTACCCCAATACAGTTCAATTTATTCCTGCTCCCTGGGCTTTTTGATTGTTTTGAGTTTCACAAAAGCTGCCCCAGGTCCCTTCTGAAGTAGTACCTGACCCACTAGGGGACAAGAACTATGAGGGACAAGGAGAAAGGTAGACGCGGCAGAACAACAATAGGGTGGGTATAAGTTCTAAGGAAATAGACTTTAAAAAAAGATTCTTTGTTTTTTCCTTTCGGCTTCCCTGGGTCTTCGCTGCATTGCATGGGCTTCCTCTGGCTGCAGCGAGGGGGCCACTCTCCAGCTGCGGTGCAGACTTCTCAGTGTAGTGGCTTCCCTTACTGCAGAGCACAGGCTCCAGGGTTTAGGCTCAGGAGTTGCAGTGCGCAGGCTTAGTTGCCCCATGGCATGCGGGGCTTCCTAGACCAGGGATTGAACCTGTGTCCCCTGCATTGGCAGGCAGATTCTTAACCACTGGACCACCAGGGAAATCCTAGGAAATAGACTTTAAATGTAAACAATCTGCCAGTTCATTCAGGAAGACAAAGAATATTTTCTCTACACGGAGTTGTAGAAAAGAAGAATACACACATACCTTCTGAGAATTATCATAACTTTCTAGTTATCTATCTAGTTATCTATAACATACTTCAAGTATAAGAACTTGCTGGAAAAAAAGAAAAGTGAAGCAAACAAGAAAAGTGATTCTAGATTATTTTTACTCCATATCAGAAATTACCTGTCATCTGAACAATTTATAAAGCTAAATGAAAAAGATATTCTGAAATTCAAGGGAAATGATCTCTCTCCAATTCAAAGTGGCATAATATTTTTGCCACAGTTCACGTATGAATACAAAGCTGATAAGATGTTTCTGAAGAGAAAGATAGTAACTATCCGGCACTTACTCTAGTCAGGCAGGATCATTACTACTGACCGTGGCTACAGGGCTGGTGTAGTGAACACCCACTGTTTTTCCCTTGTCTAGCTCCTAGTCCTCATTTTTTATAACAGCTTCCACTCTTCCTTTAAAGACCCCTCAGTTCTGCACTCCATGCAGTTTGGAGGGACTGTCAATGGGTAGGCAATGATTCAAATTAGGCCAATCAGATCTTTCCCATGATTTTGAAACTCAAGCACCATACAATAGAATGGAAAAGAGCTGACAAGTTATCTTGATGGAAAACAGCTGAAGTCGTTTTGACAACTCCTTAAAGATACTTTCTGTTCAGTTCTGCCCTTAAAATACCTAGTGCTAGGTCTAGTTGTTCAATGTTTTCTCTTTGATTCTGTGAGCCACCCCATCTGTGTCCAACAATTTCTTGTTGCCTAAGTGCTTAGCTAGAGTTGGTTTTTGTTGCTTGCAACCAAATACATGTAACAATATGAAAATTAAATTTGTGGTGATGTTTACTTTCTTCTTCCTGTTCCTTCACTTCATAAAACAGGCTTATAGTTTCTCGTCAGGTTATTTTTTTTCCCTTTCCAACAGAATGTACTTTTCAACTTGTGCCAGGAGGAAAATTACCCGAGCTATTTATTGAAATGAAAGTTCTGGTGTGTAAAGTGGAAGCTTCTAAAATTAGACTTTTCTTTTTGAAATAGACTTTGACACCCCTTTGTGAACTTCTGACTAAGCTAATGAACATGAATTCCTGTGTCTGTGTGCTGCAATGTTAACAATACTTACACCGAGTCAACTAGACTCTAAGTTTTTATTCTAAAGTAAATTGTTAAAATCATGGCATTCTACTAAGCAGAAGTTTTACATCTTATACATAGCACCTTTCATTGGTAAACTAGTGTGGGTCTCAGATGCCGCCAGACTCACTGAACTTACAGACTTAGCACCATTTAAAGCACTTAGTCTAAAAAGTTTATCCTGGGTCAGCATGATCTAGAGTCTAGTTATAAACAGAATCATCCTCAGAAAAACTTAACACAAAGAGAGATTAACCTCTTTACAGAGACAGCCACGCATACATTTGTTACACATATCATGTCGTCTCATCAAAACAATTATGCTGTGGTACGCATGTAATATCCTTGGTGTGTCATAGTTACTGCAGATTGCTGAATCTTAAGGCTACTTTGTGAGACAGAAACTCTGTGAATAGAAAGGATGAAGTCATGGCAAAACTTGGATTATACAACTCACAAGAAAACTGAATAGCTAAACTCAACTGGAAAAACTCAGAAACTGAATACTTTCTCCTCTCTGGTTAAGTCTGGATGTTCACTTTAGAACTGTATAGTACTTTTTGGTTTATAATTTTCTCATAACTAAGCATTATCATAGTTCCCAGCACAAACAGGTTAAATAACCAAAAGAAAAAAAAAACCATACAATAGGAATGACAGGTTGCTCAGTTGGTTTGAATGTGGTGCTAATAACGAGAAAAACTGCTCAAAGGTTACTTCCAGTTCTAAGGTTTGATAATTTTAAAAAATAAAATGCAGCAATGTAACTATTAATACTAGATGACAATTTCTAAGACTTACCCTGTAAAGAGCCCCCAAAACTGGCTCATGTAGGAAGTTAAAACTGCCTAATTCTCACACTGTCACCCTTACCTCTCAACTTTCTCAAAGACAAGGAAACAGAAAGTGGGGCTCTCCTCACCCCTCACTTCTTTGTCTGTGCTCTTCCCTCTGTCTTTCATCACGAGGCTCTCCATCTTTGGACACTCTGCCCACTCGCCTTCTCCAGCCTGCTGGGATCTATCGGCCATTCTCGTTTTTAACTCCTCCCCTGTAGTCACTGCCTGGGCACGTGGTGGCCAGGAGTTGGGTTTGACTGAGCCAGTACAACATCTGAGCTCAAACTCGAATACCCAGCCGCCAGTCCCCCCTTCCTCTCACCTGCCACAGTCAGTCCATCAGCAAACTCTGTCTTCATGTCCACCACTAGCGTCCTGGCCCACCATCCATTTGAACTAATCTATTTAAAGCCCTGCAATGTCTTCCCACCACATTATGGTTAAACCCATACTCCCTAAGGGACTTGGGGAACCCCTCCCATCCCCCAACATGAGTAAACCCAATGCCTCCTCCCTGCATCACCGCTATGACCTCTGTGTCACACAGAGCACAGATGGTCCCCGCCTGCAGAAGGTCACCAGGGCGGAATGACCTGAGCGCCCCCTACTCGGCAGGAAGACTGACCACAGCGGCCCTGGTGAGCCTGGCGAGCTCCGCTCTGTCCTTGTGGATCTGAAGGCCCCTGACCAGCGCCGTTCCCACACCCCTCACTGATCAGGGCCGGGCTGGGGGGGCTGCATGGCAGGAAGAACAAAGACGGAGTTGCCCAGGAACGCAGTGACAGAATTATGGCAACGCTCCTATCATCATGTAAGCCCGTTCTTTCCAACTGTGAAGTGAAAAGTCCTGCGTCCCATTAGAGAAGGATCTGTAGAGAGCAGATGGTGATTTATTTTGATCAAAGGACTCCCAACTAACCTTGCAGGTAAGGCTGGGGTAGCAAGCATAGAAACTAGATTCCTCCTCCCAGAGCACTCACTCGTCCTTTGCTTCAACAAAAATGTGTCAGGCCTGAGCTGGACACTGGCGATGTGATGCTGAGGCAGATGACTTTTCAGCTGAGAAGGCAGCCTTCGCTGAAGCCTAACACAGACAGATATGGTCCTCGGGAGGTCTGTAACCACAGGTCCAGGACTACTCCCCAAGGACGTGAGCCCGGAGCAGAGCCCTGAGGGCTGAATGGGTGTTCACAGGCAGAGGCAGGGATGGGCGGGGAGAGTGCCTGAGGGAGCGAGAGCTGCACCTGCCGAGGTTCTGGGGCAGAGAGCACAGATGCAGGTCAAACAAGGCCCATTCTCACAGGCGCAGAGGACAGACCGGAGGTGACAAGGGGAGGGGGCAGAGGAATGAACAAAACGGCTGACTAAGAGGGACAGACTTCTCGTTATAAAGTAAGTCATGAAGAGATAATGTACAGCATAGCGAATACGATCAATCATATTGTAAACGCTTCGTATAGTGACAGATGATAACTAGACTTACTGTGGTGAACATTTCTTAATTAGAAGAATACCAAATGACTATGCCAAACACCTGAAGCTAATATAATATTTTAAATTAATTATATTTCAATGAAAGAAAAAAAGGGCCATCATGGCTGGAGAGCAAAGAGGAACACATTTATTTAGTTTTTAATTTGTGCCAGGTACTATTTTAAAGCCAGGTGCTTTACTTGTTATTTATCCCATTAGAAAATCTGTATTATTTTATCAGTTCTATTTTTTACAAAAGGAACTGAAGCACAGAGAGGTTAAGTAACTAATCCAAGTTCACTTAACAGCAAAACAATTATTTTTCTCCTTGTATCTCCCCCCAAACACAACAGAGCGCACACACTGGGGTGAAAAACACTTGAAACTGGTGAATCAAATTCACCACAGAGTGGAAAAAGCAGTCAACCCAAAACTTACTGAGCAATAAGTAAGTCATTATTGTAACAGGTGATAGGCTGAAAGTGTCACTTTTCAACTAGTTGTTCTCATGTTGTAACTTGAAACCATAATAAAATGTTTTGTGGAAGAGGGTTAGTTTCCATTTAAGAAACTGTACCTATACATCAACTCTAAGTCTAAAAAAAGCTAAAAGTGCTTGGTGGGAGTAACTTGAATAATTAAAAAAATACTTTGCTGTAGTTTCCAAAATCTCCACAAGAACTATTTTTATAATCAGAAAAAATTTAATAATTTAAAAATGGGCAAAATATTTAAATATTTTGAAGTGGGTGGTTGGGGTTAGCAGATGTAAGCTTTTATATATAGAATGGATAAACAACAAGGTCCTACTGTGTAGCACAGAGAACTATATTCAATATGCTATGATAAGCCATAATAGAAAAGAACATATAAAGGAAGAATGTATATATATGTATGTAAAACTGAATCAGTGGTAAAGAATCTGCCTGCCAATGCAGGAGACACAGGTTCAACCTCTGAGTCAGGAAGATCCCCTGGAGAAGGAAATGACAACCCACTCCAGTATTCTTGCCTGGAAAATCCTATGAGCAGAGGAGCCTGGTGGGCTATAGTCCATGGGCTTGCAAAAGAGTTGAACCCAACTTAGCAACTAAACAACAATACAACTGAATCACTATGCTGTACAGCAGTAATTAACACAACACTGTAAATCAACTATACTTCAAACTAAAAAAACCAGGTATTTTTCTAAGGAAGATATGCAAATGACTAATAAACACATGAAGGATGCTCAACATCATTTGTCAACAAAGAAATGCAAATCAAAACCACAATGAGATACTATTTCATACCTACTAGGATGACTAGAATCAAAAAGTTTAAAAGTGCTGGAAAGGACATAGAGAAATCAAAATCCTGACACAGTGTACACTGCTAGTGGGAATGTGAAATGGGACAGCCTTTTAGGAAAACAGCCTGGCAGTTCATTAAGCACAGTGTTACCATATGACCCATCGTTTTGCACACTTGTTTATAGCAATACTATTCATAACAGTCAAAAGGTTGAGGCAATCTAAATGTCCACCACTGGATGATTATATAAGCATTATATGGTATATCTATACAATGGAACATTACTCAGCCATAAAAGGGAAGGAAGTACTGATAACTTGCTACAACCTTGAAAACATAAGTGAAAGAAGTCAATCATAAAAGACCACATACTAAAATGATTCTGTTCATATGGAAGTCCAGAATAAGGAAATCTAGAAACAGAAACTAGATAAATGATTGCTTAGGGATTGGGGGGTCAGGGTGAGATGGGGTAAAGGGGGTGATGGCTAAAGGGCACAGAATTTCTTTTTGAGGCAATGAAAATATTCCAAAATTAACTAGTGATGGTTGTACATACCTGGATATACTAAAAAACCACTGAATTATACACCTGAAATGAGTGACTTATATCTCAGTAAAGCTGTTTTTTAAAAAAAGAACCAAACCCCTTCAAAACCAATATGAAAATATTCTAAACTAAAGGACTGTAACTCCAAATAAGGAGACTTCATTAATTACGTATCACATTGGCAAATATTAAAATACCTGCTATTATCCAGTGCTGTTGTGGCTGTGGAAAACAAGCCCCTTTTACTGCCTGTGGGAGTAAACTAGTGTAATTTTGCAAGAAAATTTAGCAAAACATCATCAATTAAAATACATGCACAATCTGACTCAGCAGTCCCACCTCTTGGAAAGAGCACCACAGGGGCCCTAGCAGAGGCAAGCCAGCGCGGAACAGGAGGGACGTTCACTGCAGCACTGCTTAGATGGGCAGAGACTGAAACTAACCCACACATTCCTCAGGGGGAGCCTGGGAGAGTCAGCTGTGCTGCATGTGCCATGGGATACCATGCAGGCACCAGGAGGGATGAGCGTGAGTGAGACCAGCTGAGGAGGGAAAGGTGTGCTTAGCACGTTTATGTGCTTATCCATTTATGTTCAGAGAAAACACATATGCTATATATGGATTAGGCTTAAACTGTCTTGCCTGGAGAATTCCATGAACAGAGGATCCTTGAGAGCTATGGTCCCTGGGGTCGCAAAGAGTCGGACACGACTGAGCGACTAACACTTTCACTTTTAAACTGTCTTTTGGGAGAATACATGTAAAACTGGTAATCATTTCTTGCTTTAGATACAAATGGTTGGTCATTCAAGTGAGACACCAAATACAGATCTTTGGATGGAAATAATGAGTCTGGCTTTCGACCATTAAAGGACATCTGAGAAAAGGAGTCAGTGGGACTCAATAGAGAAAGGAAGGCAGGTATTATGTATTTCTGTTTTCCAGTCCTCTCTGAATTTTCAAATTATGTACACGCATTAACTCATATTTTATAATAAGTTGTAAACAAAATTAAAATATTAAGGAGAAAAAGAAGATGCTGACAAACAAAAAGATGAATGCCTGATATCAACCACTGCTTAATTCTATAATCAGCATATCAAAGTCTTTTTTTAATACTATGCATCTGGGAAAGTTATTCTTGAGAAATTTCTATGTATTACTGTGCATGATTGAGTAGATAAGTCAATAATATTTGTCTGAAAGACGACACGAGAGTCCAGAGCAAGCTAAAAAAATGAGTGTCATGTATTCAATGCCATGTAAGTCCATTCTCCTATTCAAACTAGAATTCAGACTCAGCAAGGACCCACTGGGCACTCAGTGTGTGTCAGACCCTTGCAGGCAAACTCAAAGGCAACAGGAACAGAGGGTCTGGTAGCTGGCTTGCTGCCCTAGGTTTACTTTTGGGGGGAGAGGACCCCTATGTTTATCTTCTACACCATCTGTGAAAAGGAACAAAAGTATTAGAAACTGCTCATTGATTCTTCTCATTTCTGTTGCTGTTTAGCATTTCTCGGTATTTCTGGGATTTCTGCACTGAATTCTCAGTTCACGTGCAGCCCGTGCCGTCACGCTCTCCTACCCTCCATTCATCACAACCTCACCGCCCCCACAGACCCAAGCTAACAGTCACAATTTCCTGGGTTTTCCCAGAACTCATATAGCAGGCTGGTTACCCAGCCCCATACCTCTAACCCTGAAAATGATTTAACTGTTAAACATCTGATCTCCCCTTTTAAAGCTCACATCACAATCAACTACAAGCAACAGTTCTTGATCTGAATTGGAAGCTTTTCATCTGGCTCCTAATTATAACTTCGGGATAGCTGCACACTTCGGGAAAGAAAGCACCAGAACCGTTCCACTTTCTTATTATACCTGCTGTCTGAAAATCCAGAGAATATGAAGGTGCACTGTGGTTTAGAGGCACCATAACATTCTACGCCTGAAGAACGAACACCTACCTCCACTTGAACGACAACAAAAAAGACCCAGAGAAGTTAGTGAAGAAGCTGGAACTCACACTCTGGCCTCCTCTTCTGAACTGCACCCTACTGTGTTTTTGATGTTTCAAAATACAACTCTTACATATCAAACACTGTGTTCCCGTCTCATGATTCCTGCATGTAATCAGTGCACACCCACGGCTGCATGGCAGCCACATGACACAGAGGGTCACTCCGGATTCACACCTGCACTAACTACTCCTTCTGCCTGCAATGCTCTTCCTTCTGGTATGTGCAGGGCCGGCTCCTTCCTGTCAGTCAGGGCTCAGCTCAGATGACCCCACCTCAGAGAGGTCCTCCCAGACCACCCGGTCTGAAGCAGCCCTTTCTCAGTCATTCTCCACCATAAATATTTGTACATATATATAAAATATCCTGTTTATTTCTAAAAATCACAATCTGAAATAACCTTCAGTTGTTTATCTCACAATTTGTATCTCCCCACCAGATTATAAGGGCTTCCCTCGTAGCTCAGTCGGTAAAGAATCTGCCTGCAATGCAGGAGACCCAGGTTTGATCCCTGGGTTGGGAAGATCCCCCGGAGAAGGACATGGCAACCCACTCCAGAATTCTTGCCTGGAGAAGCCCCATGGACAGAGAAGCATGGCAGGCTATAGTCCAAGGGGTCGCAAGAGTCAGACATGACTTAGTGACTCAACCACCACCTGATTATAAACTTCTTGAGAGCAGGGCCTAATCTGTCTTATTTATTAGGTTGGTGAAAAAGTAACTGCAGTTTCGGACCATGAATCTTAAATCACTGTAACTAGGCACAAACACATCTTTATTAATAAAAATAGAAACCTTAATGACCAACGTATTTTTGCCAATGAGAAATAAGTTTATTGCTGTAGCATAAAAATCCATGCTTTGGGATTTGAAAAACTGCTAGAAAGCACTTCCTGCCTCCTGCTGGCTGTGGAAGCTTTTTCCCTGCAAAAAGTTGTCGAGATGCTTGAAGAAGTGGTCGTCGATGCTTAAGAGGTCAGGTGAATATGGCGGATTAGGCAAAATTTCGTAGCTAAATTGAAGAATATATTCTAGTATCAAACAGCAAAGTTCAACAGTTCAAAACCACAATTACTTTTGAACCAACCTAATATCACTACATGCCTTGTGCCTAAAACAGTGAATAGCAGAGTGGGCAGTCAAAACAAACATTTGTTCCTGAAACTGAACGTAATACTGCATGATTTCCCACTCTACATTCCTTGAAATCTACATTCCTATAAAATCTAATGATGTTAAAAATTATCAGCAATTTTCAAATGCAATCTCATAAACATGAGTTGAACAAACTAAAGTCTTTGAGGAGTTGAAGTACTTCCTTAAGTACACAGTAACCTTTGGAGTAGTCAGAGAAATTGTTTCCTATCTCAACTCTCTGGTTAGAAACAACAATATCTATACCTGCATCTCTGTCTGTCCATCTAATACCATCTGCATCTGCGGTAGCCTGTCAGGTCATCTAGTTCCTTCTTATAGCAGCTCACAACCTAACTGGAAGTTTCCATCTCATGTTTCCTTCATACATAAACCATTTTACCAAAGGGAAATAAAGGAAGGCACTAAGGAATATGAGATTATGTACCTGATGAATTCTTCCCACATCGTAAGGCTTCTAGTGTTTTCATTGAGGTAAAAGTTGGAATAATTATTTGAGTAAGCTGTTCCCAAATTTCCACTACCCTCTTCTGCAGAAGTAATCTTGCTTGGAAATCCCATGGACGGAGGAGCCTGGTGGGCTGCAATCCATGGGGTCGCAAAGAGTCAGACACGACTGAGCGACTTCACTTTCACTTTTCCCTTTCATGCACTGGAGAAGGAAATGGCAACCCACTCCAGTGTTCTTGCCTGGAGAATCCCAGGGACGGCGGAGCCTGGTGGGCTGCCGTCTATGGGGTCGCACAGAGTCGGACACGACTGACGCGACTTAGCAGCAGCAGCGGCTTCTGCAGAAATCTAACACTCAAACCAGCTGCGTCTATTCAAAGCTGCTACGGTCCTGCCGGATCTGTGGGTAAAGCCAACGCTACTAGAGTAGCCCGAGCAACTGTGCCAAGCCAAAGGCAATCGGGTATGGCGAGAACATTAACGGAGGTCAACTGCTTTGAATACGGCTTTGTAAAATTATGCCCAAGAAAAGAGCTTCAGACTGGATGGTGGTACCTTGGTGGTACCTTGAACCTGAGACTCTCCTTTTGGGGGAAGCATTAATCCTAACTGACCAAAAAGAAGAATGATCCTGTATCCTGGCTAATACTGAACTGCTGTTCTGATATCTACTGTCCACTCTAGACTAGGTTACATTTCCTTGCCCAAACCCTGTTATGAAAAACAAGCTGGGCCTGGGACTTTCTTGCACAGGAAGGATAAATCCATCCATCCACAGACCCTAAATAATATGCTCTCAGACTATACGTGAAAGGGGGGAAATTATTTTCTTTCTAAGTGGATGAAGCATCAAACAAGTTCCTGTACAAAAGAATGTCAAAAGTATGTCTGTCTTCAAATAAATATTAGAACATACTAAAAAACAAAACCATCACATGTAACTCTGTGGTACAGTTAGAAAGCAACCTTAAATCCTGTTTCTTTGAACTCAAGTGTCTATCTTACTCTATAAATAAAAAAATCCAGCTAGAATAACAGATAAGATTGGAGCATGGACCAGTCGAGTCTGAAAAACATACACAGTGGTTCTCTGTAAATCAGCAACTACAAACTATGCACTTGGTTCCGTATAGCGTTAGGTGCCACGATGAATAAGCACAGACAGCACTCAGAACTCAGATGGAGACCAAAACAGACAGACAAAGTCGAGAGCAGCTGCATTTGCTGAATTCAACGTGCTGAGTCCTGTGTAGCAGCAACGCAGATCCATGTGGTAAGTGGTACTGCTAGCAGTCTCCTCTTTTCCCAACAGTACATTCCTAGAGTACACATCATACAGGATTTCTCAAAGGTACTGTTTTCCTTTTGGGACTGGTGCCAAATAAACTGCACTAAATTGCACCCAATAAATTGGTAAACAGTATGTTCAGATGACAATTTTTCTACAATTAGAAATGTTACTAACAAACCAAAATATTAAGCATTATATCTTATTAAAAAACCACAAATTCAACAGGTTACAGAATCTTCAAGCTTCACAGATATATCAAAGGGATAGAACAGCTATGCAAAAATCTTACACAATAAACAAAACATTTTTATAACAGCTGTATTATCTGGACTCTTCAGGAAAAAATTCAAGGCAATGCTTTTCCCCCCTCAAGATAGATACCCTGTGCTAGGAGGAGCATTTAAAGTCATCTCATGGACTCTAACATGTGTGTCTGTGTGTGTGGTCAGTTGTGTCTGACTCTTTGCGAGCCCTTGGACTACAGTCTGCTAGGCTCCTCTGTCCGTGAAATTTTCCAGGCAAGAATACTGGAGTGAATTGCCATTTCTTAATCCAGGGTATCTTCCGAACCCAGGGATCAAGCCTGAAGCTGTTCTCAAAGTACTGCACTGACCTTTAATGATAATTCAGCAAGAAAAATAACAGTATGATCAGACTTTCATAATTAATCTAAATATAATTTTTAAAAAACAAGTCATTTAAATAGATGTACACAGAATAGCTTTTAAGTACACTTTTAAAAATTCCCCTAAAACTTCTGGTACCCTAGAGACTTAAAATTTTGTTAAGTTCAGTTAAATAGTGAGTTAAACTCATTGAATATCTGAATCATTTTCAAATAAGATAAAACACTGAAAAAGTAAATACCGAACACAGGTTTATCCACTTTTGGCTTTCTTTTACAGAGTTACTAAAGATATTTGGTTTTCTTAGTAAACATGTTTTGTGCCATGCTAAAGAACTGTACTATGAGAAAGCATGATTCTAGAAATTATGAAGGGTATTCATAAATTGACTAATCTAAAGAATGCTTTATTAGAAATTAAGGTTACCAAGGGTTAAGAATTCTAATCATTAAACATAATTAAATCTACAAGAAATATTATGTGGAAAAGCTTCATATACGAGAAAAATAGGATGGTAAAAGAAGGTATAAGAGATTTTTGTTGAAATGAAAGTAACTGTCCTAAAGCAGGCTTATCATTTCAGAAAGGGAAAGAGGAAAAACACAGAATAAATTCTAAAGGGATATTAAGAGAGTTGTAGGTTTTTGGAAAGAGAATCTGGGAAAGGAATTTTATGAGTGATCAAACTGGGTAAGATTGAAAGAATTTGTTGTAAGGGTTTAAAAAAAATAAGCTTTAATATCAATAGTGTACTTATGTAAAACTGGAACTTAATTTTCCATCATCTGCTAAAAGACCAAAGTTTCCCTGGACTATGATCTCCTTCTGATAAAATTCTATGAAAGTTTTCTTTCTTACCTTTTAAGTACGCTTGTCTAGAAAGCAAAGATCTTGTGTTTTACCAAAATTATTTCTCTGTGCTTCATGTTATCTTAATCAGATCTTTGTTTTTACTTATGAAAACAAAGTCTTTTCAATTTTAAAAGAGCTAAATTTTTCTCAGAACTATGTAACCTTCATAGGTAATAAAGTATTGATTTATAATAAACTGTGATCATATTTAGTCAGATGTCTGAACCCTTCTGCTATTTTTGACAAACTTCTCCAAGATCAAATTCTAAATAAAGTCTTTTTGACCTGACAGTAACACTGGACATTTCCAGAGGGCTCCTACAACATCTCAAAAGATTTGTTCTCTTTATTTACAAAAAGGGAAATCAAACTAATTAGGCTCATTTGGCATGTTAAACTATACGGGAACCACTGTTAAATAAGTGATGATAAACCATCTTAGGTTATAATGCCTGGTGAATGTTATTAATATAAATGTTCCAGAAATTTCATAAAATTCTGATATGTCCTGGTATGATATCAGTCATAATCTAGTTAGTATCTTAAAATGTATGACACAGAAACAAGCAAATTCAGTAATCTGTTCATAGTGTACTCCTGGGAGATGAAACCTCAAACACCACACTTTGCACATCTGGAGATTTCATCTCTAAAATACTCCTTTCAACCCACTGAAAAGGCCTCAATCAGGTACTGTTAACCAACGTGTGTCATCAAATTCCAAGAGAAATAGACTCTTGGAGTAACACATCACATATAAAGAAACATGAAGGACAGGCAGGCTTGGCATGCTACAGTCCACGGGGTCACAGAGTCAGACATACCTTGGTCACTAAACAACAACAAATCACTTACATATGGAATCTAAAAAATGGCACAAAGGAACCTATCTCTGAGTAGAAACAGACTCACAGACATAGAACAGACTTAGGGTTTCCAAGGGGGAGCAGGGCTCGGGGAGGGAGGGACTAGGAGTCTGGGGTCAGTAGATGCAAACTGTTACATGTAGAGCTGAGAAACAACAACGGTGCACAGGGAACTACATTTACTATTCTGCAATAAACCACAATGGAAAAGAAAATAAAAGAGAATGTATATGTGTGTATAACTAAGTCATTTTGCTGGACAGCAGAAATTGACACAACATTGTAAGTTAACTGTACTTCAATAAAAAATTAATACAAAATCTCCATGACATTGCACAACATTGTGAATGTATTTAATGGGACCTGTACACTTAAAAATGGCTCACATTGTGAATTTTAAGTTATGTGCATGTTTCAAAAATAAAATAACACAGAAAACAAACAAAAACTCCAAGAAGTCAGCGCTTGGTCCCTTTTGTACTGTGTCCACACATTAGAGACACTCCATAAACATTTGTGGAATAAAAGTAGAAAAAACGGGTCCAGTGATAGGATTTGTGTACCTTTAAGTTTCTACCTCTGTCACTCTTAATAAAGGCAGTGAGAAGATAAACTAAATATTACTTAGAAGCAACATGCATTGATGGTACTATTATCTGTAACATCAGTCTGGTTCCTATCTTTCCATGTTAGTTCGGAAAATCAAGGAAGAAATTCATCTGTCCCAAACTAAAAGCACAAGAAAAAAGCCTCATCTACTGTTTCAATAAGGAAGCAAGGGCATGGATTGAAATCTAACTGATGGGTGAAATATAAGCAGGGTCTCCTTAGAGTCCACCAAGGCAAATTAAGGCTGCCATGGCTGACCAGCTTAAAGTGGTTTCTTCCACCAGCAAGATCAGCAGATTTATGAATTCTAGCTCCTATCAGTAGGCAGAGTGCAAAATGTTACACTAAAAAATGTGCTTCAAAACTCAGGAATAAATTCCAGTATGTTTTCATTAATAGTTTTAGAATTTAATGACAACTTTGAGAAAGATGATGAATCCAGTGAACTATCATTTCCTGATGCCTACTAAGGGAAGCCTTTGATGGTAGGCTTGAAGTATTCACAAATGCATAAATCATGGTAAGAAGGGTCAGTGTACCAGCTTACATGTATTGGACTAGCTGATATTACTTCATGTATGCTAGATACATAATCCATTTTCTGACCTTTTAAAACTCACCTCCTTGGTTGTTACCATTGGAGTTTCCTGGAGACTGAGGATTATTCTGGTTTGGAGGTCCTATAAAAACAAAGAAATATCCTGTGAAGAACAGACATCAATATTTAACCCAGGATACTGGCAATATGTTTCTCTCGGCCTCTGAGGGGTGGAGGGAAGATTATTCCACAGGAAGCTCTACGTTTGCCACTGTTTTTATGAAACATGCCTTGAAACTGTTCATAAATCTAGATCTGTATTACTGGAATTTTTAAGACAGAAGACATATAGTTAATGTAACACTAACCAGGTCCTTACTATGTGCTAGCCACTGATAAAATAGTGTGTACATGAGGCCATGTGGTTATGAGGAATTTCTACTACTGACAACTCTGCACTTCTGAGGAGAGTGGACCATCCTCACTATTAACGAGTGCCCCAGGGCTGGTACACAAGCCCGCCTAACTTCATACAGTGGAGAGAAGATGAAGTGGGTTAGGGTTTTCATGTCAACTTGCCAGCCTTCCTGATATAATTTTTTGAATTTTTAACTAGTACCTTAAAATGTGGGAAAACTTTCGAAGAATTCTATGCTTCAGTTAAGCAACTTTTCAGGGTGCATTATTCACCCTGGATGTTTACACAATGGAAGATTAAATACACACATCACATGGGAGGTGAGTAGGTATATAATTCTGTGCTTTTCACAAGGAAGGCCTCCCCCACCCCAAAAACCTCCCAAGTGCAAAGAAAGTAAGCAATGACAATTCTGATGGAGCTATCTTTACGCTGTGTGCAAATTTCTTCCTCTTGCTGGAACCATAATCCATTTATACCAAAAGACTATGGTGTGAAGATTAAACCTGAAAGAGATCAGGTATGTATTTAGATGTACTTAGCAGCAGGAAGCAAATACTTGACAATATTATGAAGGGCTTACTAATGCCAGGCCTTGTGAGGAGAACGTAACCTGCATCAGCCCATCTAACCCCCAAAACAATTTTGCGACAGGAACACAGCTAGGCAGTGACAGAAGACCCACAGGAAGACCCACAGGAGACCACCCAGCTGTGCTTAGTTGCTCCGTTGTGTCTCACTCGTTGAGATCCCAAGGACTGTAGCCCACCAGCCACCTCTGTCCATGGAGATTCTCCAGGCAATACTGGAGTGAGTTGCCATGTCCTCCTCCAGGGGTTCTTCCCAACCCAGGGATCAAATCCAGGCGTCTTGCACTGCACGCGGATTCTTCACCATCTGAGCCACCGGGGAAGCCCATGAATACTGGAGTGGGTAGCCGATCCCTTTCTCCACGGGATCTTTCCCAACCAGGAATCGAACCAGGGTCTCCTGCCTTGCAGGCAGATTCTGGCCACCCAGCCAGTAAGTGGCAGATTCTCAGATGTGAACCAGGCTGTTTGATTCTAAAGCGCGGACATCAGAGTGCCAGATGGAAGTGCTGATTTTCTACGATAAACCTGCTTTGGCCCCCACGTTCCCAGTAGTTGCATTGCTGGTTGCTCAAGCCTAACACCAGGAAGCTATCTTTTGATTCTTCCTTCTTCCTCACCCCACCATCCAATCCAGTAGCAATGATTTCAGTTCCACTCCCCAAGGAGATCTAGACTCTACCCACTTATCCCCATTACCTCATGTCTTCATCTTCTGCCCAGATTACAAGAGCCTCCTGTTTCTCTCTCCCTGCTGTTATCACTCTTATGATGAAAGCTTTCCTTTTTTCTTTTTTCCGGCTTGAGGAAGAAGGCAGAAACTGCCTTCTTTCTAAGCTCTTTCTAGTTTTAAGACCTCTTCACCCTTTTGCAAAAAATACTTATGAAGTAACTACTGTGTACAAGCACTGAAGTAAACAATGTCTTGGACGATCTAAGTACAAGGAGGTAGATGCTTTATGTGACAAAAAATGACCAAGTATTACAGCAGAATACTTCACTAAATGGAATTAAGTTCGTAAAGTGGCACAGATTCATTAAAGATTAACTTCATCTCCTAACTGGCTACCCATTATGGTGGCTTTTGAAGTCTGGCAATCACTCTAGACATAGCTTATTAAAAGCAGAGACATTAGTTTGCAAACAAAAGTCCGTCTAGTCAAAGTTTTTCTACTACTGGTTTTTCCAGTAGTCATATACGGATGTGAGTCGGACCATAAAGAAGACTGAAGAAAGAGAATTGATGCTTTTGAACTGTGGTGCTGGAGAAGATTCTTAAGAGTCCTTAGGACAGCAAGGAGTTCAAACCAGTGAATCCTAAAGAAAATCGACCCTCAATATTCATTGGAAAGACTGATGCTGAAGCTACAATACTTTGGCCACCTGATGCAAAGAGCTGATTCATTGGAAAAGACCCTGATGCTGGGAAAGATTGAGGGCAAAAGAAGAAGGAGGCAACAGAGGATGAGGTGACTGGATCGATTAAGCATAGATTAATCAGTGATTTGACGAAATGGACATGAGTTTGAGCAAACTCCGGGAGACATGAAGGACAGGGAAGCTTGGCATGCTGCAGTCCATGGGATCACAGAGTCAGACACGACTTAGTGACTAAACAACAACAAATCACTTATGGGGAATCTAAAATATGGCACAAATGAACCTATCTATTAAGTAGAAACAGACTCACAGACATACAGAACAGACTGAGGGTTTCCAAGGGGGAGCAGGGGTCGGGGAAGGAGGGACTAGGAGTCTGGGGTCAGTAGATGCAAACTGTTACATGTAGAGCTGAGAAACAACAACGGTGCACAGGGAACTACATTTACTATTCTGCAATAAACCACAATGGAAAAGAAGATAAACAAGAATGTATATGTGTATATAACTAAGTCATTTTGCTGGACAGCAGAAATTGACACAACATTGTAAATTAACTGTACTTCAATAAAAAATTAATAAAAAATCTCCATGATATTGCACAACATTGTGAATGTACTTAATGCCACCTGTACACTTAAAAATGGCTCACATTGTGAATTTTAGGTTATGTGTATGTTTCAAAAATAACACAAAATAGAAACAAAAACTCCAGGAAGTCAGTGCTTGGTCCCTCTTGTACTGTGTCCACACATTAGAGACACTCAATAGATACTTGTGAAATAAAAGTAGAAAAAACGGGTCCAGTGATAGGATTTGTGTACCTTTCTTAAGTTGCTACCTCTGTCACTCTTAATGAAGGCAGTGAGAAGATAAACTAAATATTACTTAGAAGCAACATGAGTTGATGGTACTATTATCTGTAACATCAGTCTGGTTCCTATCTTTCCATGTTAGTTCAGAAAATCAAGGAAGAAATCCATCTGTCCCAAACTAAAAGCACAAGAAAAAACCCTCATCTACTGTTTCAATAAGGAAGCAAGGGCATGGATTGAAATCTAACTGATGGGTGAAATATAAGCAGGGTCTCCTTAGAGTCCACCAAGGCAAATTAAGGCTGCCATGGCTGACCAGCTTAAGGTGGTTTCTTCCAGCAGCAAGATCAGCAGATTTATGAATTCTAGCTCCTATCAGTAGGCAGAGTGCAAAATGTTACACTAAAAAATGTGCTTCAAAACTCAGGAATAAATTCCAGTATGTTTTCATTAATAGTCTTAGAATTTACTCACAACTTTGAGAAAGATGGTGAATCCAGTGAACTATCATTTCCTGATGCCTACTAAGGGAAGCCTTTGATGGTAGCCTTGAAGTATTCACAAATGCATAAATCATGGTTAAGACAGGTCAATGTACCAGCTTACATGTACTGGACTAGCTGATATTACTTTATGCTAGACACATAATCCATTTTCTGACCTTTTAAAACTCACCTCCTTGGTTGTTACCATTGGAGTTTCCTGGAGACTGAGGATTATTCTGGATTGGAGCTCCTATAAAAACAAAAGAAATATCCTGTGAAGAACAAACATCAAGATTTAACTCAGGATACTGGCAATATGTTTCTCTCGGCCTCTGAGGAGAGGGAGGGTAGATTATCCCACAGGAAGTTCTACCTTTGCCACTGTTTCTATGAAGCATGCCTTGAAACTGTTCATAAATCTAGATCTGTATTACTGGATTTTTTAAGACAGAAGACATATAGTTAATGTAACAGTAACCAGGTCCTTACTATGTGCTAGCCACTGATAAAATAGTTTGTACATGAGGCCATGTGGTTATGAGGAATTTCCACTACTGACAACTCGGCTCTTCTGAGCAGAGTGGACCACCCTCACTATTAACGAGTGCCCCAGGTCTGGTACACGAGCCCGCATAACTTCATACAGTGGAGAGAAGATGAACTGGGTTAGGGTTTTCATGTAAACGTGCCAGCCTTCCTGATATAATTGTTTGAATTTTTAACTAGTACCTTAAAATGTGGAAAAACTTTGGAAGAATTCTATGCTTCAGTTAAGCAACTTTTCAGGGTGCATTATTCACCCTGTATCTTCATATAATGGAAGATTAAATACATATATTACATGGGAGGTGAGGAAGTGAATCATTGTGTACTTTTCACAAAGAAGGCCTCCCCCACCCCAAAAACCTCCCAAGTGCAAAGAAAGTAAGCAATAACAATTCTGATGGAGCTATCTTTACTCTGTGTGCGAATTTTTTCCTCTTGCTGGAACCATAATCCATTTATACCAAAAGACTATGGTGTGAAGATTAAACCTGAAAGAGATCAGGTATGTATTTAGATGTACTTAGCAGCAGGAAGCAAATACTTGACAATATTATGAAGGGCTTACTAATGTCAGGCCTTGTGAGGAGAACGTAACCTGCATCAGCCCATCTAACCCCCAAAACAATTCTGTGACAGGAACACAGCTAGGCAGTGACAGAAGACCCACAGGAAGACCCACAGGAGACCACCCAGCTGTGTTTAGTTGCTCCGTTGTGTCTCACTCGTTGAGATCCCAAGGACTGTAGCCCACCAGCCACCTCTGTCCATGGAGATTCTCCAGGCAATACTGGAGTGAGTTGCCATGTACTCCTCCAGGGGTTCCTCCCAACCCAGGGATCAAATCCAGGCGTCTTGCACTGCACGCGGATTCTTTACCATCTGAGCCACCGGGGAAGCCCATGAATACTTGAGTGGGTAGCCGATCTCTTTCTCCACGGGATCTTTCCCAACCAGGAAAGGAACCTGGGTCTCCTGCCTTGCAGGCAGATTCTGGCCACCCAGCCAGTAAGTGGCAGATTCTCAGATGTGAACCAGGCTGTTTGACTCCAAAGCGTGGACATGAGAGTGCCAGATAGAAGTGCTGATTTTCTACGATAAACCTGCTTTGGCCCCCACGTTCCCAGTAGTTGCATTGCTGGTTGCTCAAGCCTAACACCAGGAAGCTATCTTTTGATTCTTCCTTCTTCCTCACCCCACCATCCAATCCAGTAGCAATGATTTCAGTTCCACTCCCCAAGGAGATCTAGACTCTACCCACTTATCCCCATTACCTCATGTCTTCATCTTCTGCCCAGATTACAAGAGCCTCCTGTTTCTCTCTCCCTGCTGTTATCACTCTTATGATGAAAGCTTTCCTTTTTTCTTTTTTCTGGCTTGAGGAAGAAGGCAGAAACTGCCTTCTTTCTAAGCTCTTTCTAGTTTTAAGACCTCTTCACCCTTTTGCAAAAAATACTTATGAAAAGTACCTACTGTGTACAAGCACTGAAGTAAAGAATGTCTTGGACGATCTAAGTACAAGGAGGTAGATGCTTTATGTGACAAAAAATGACCAAGTATTACAGCAGAATACTTCACTAAATGGAATTAAGTTCGTAAAGTGGCACAGATTCATTAAAGATTAACTTCATCTCCTAACTGGCTACCCATTATGGTGGCTTTTGAAGTCTGGCAATCACTCTAGACATAGCTTATTAAAAGCAGAGACATTAGTTTGCAAACAAAAGTCCGTCTAGTCAAAGGTTTTCTACTACTGGTTTTTCCAGTAGTCATATACGGATGTGAATCGGACCATAAAGAAGACTGAAGAAAAAGAATTGATGCTTTTGAACTGTGGTGCCGGAGAAGATTCTTAAGAGTCCTTAGGACAGCAAGGAGTTCAAACCAGTGAATCCTAAAGAAAATCGACCCTCAATATTCATTGGAAAGACTGATGCTGAAGCTACAATACTTTGGCCACCTGATGCAAAGAGCTGATTCATTGGAAAAGACCCTGATGCTGGGAAAGATTGAGGGCAAAAGAAGAAGGAGGCAACAGAGGATGAGGTGACTGGATCGATTAAGCATAGATTAATCAGTGATTTGACGAAATGGACATGAGTTTGAGCAAACTCCGGGAGACATGAAGGACAGGGAAGCTTGGCATGCTGCAGTCCATGGCGTCACAGAGTCAGACACGACTTAGTGACAAAACAACAACAAATCACTTATATGTGGAATCTAAAATATGGCACAAATGAACCTATCTATGAAGTAGAAACAGACTCACAGACATACAGAACAGACTTAGGGTTTCCAAGGGGGAGCAGGGCTCGGGGAGGGAGGGACTAGGAGTCTGGGGTCAGTAGATGCAAACTGTTACATGTAGAGGTGAGAAACAACAACGGTGCACAGGGAACTACGTTTACTATTCTGCAATAAACCACAATGGAAAAGAAGATAAACAAGAATGTATATGTGTATATAACTAAGTCATTTTGCTGGACAGCAGAAATTAACACAACATTGTAAATTAACTGTACTTCAATAAAAAATTAATAAAAATTCTCCATGACATTGCACAACATTGTGAATGTACTTAATGCCACCTGTACACTTAAAAATGGCTCACATTGTGAATTTTAAGTTATGTGCATGTTTCAAAAATAACACAAAATAGAAACAAAAACTCCAGGAAGTCAGTGCTTGGTCCCTCTTGTACTGTGTCCACAAATTAGAGACACTCAATAGATACTTGTGAAATAAAAGTAGAAAAAACGGGTCCAGTGATAGGATTTGTGTACCTTTCTTAAGTTGCTACCTCTGTCACTCTTAATAAAGGCAGTGAGAGGATAAACTAAATATTACTTAGAAGCAACATGCGTTGATGGTACTATTATCTATAACATCAGTCTGGTTCCTATCTTTCCATGTTAGTTCAGAAAATCAAGGAAGAAATCCATCTGTCCCAAACTAAAAGCACAAGAAAAAACCCTCATCTACTGTTTCAGTAAGGAAACAAGGGGGTGGATTGAAATCTAGCTGATGGGTGAAATATAAGCAGGGTCTCCTTGGAGTCCACCAAGGCAAATTAAGGCTGCCATGGCTGACCAGCTTAAAGTGATTTCTTCCAGCAGCAAGATCAGCAGATTTATGAATTCTAGCTCCTATCAGTAGGCAGAGTGCAAAATGTTACACTAAAAAATGTGCTTCAAAACTCAGGAATAAATTCCAGTATGTTTTCATTAATAGTCTTAGAATTTACTCACAACTTTGAGAAAGATGGTGAATCCAGTGAACTATCATTTCCTGATGCCTACTAAGGGAAGCCTTTGATGGTAGGCTTGAAGTATTCACAAATGCATAAATCATGGTTAAGACAGGTCAATGTACCAGCTTACATGTACTGGACTAGCTGATATTACTTTATGCTAGACACATAATCCATTTTCTGACCTTTTAAAACTCACCTCCTTGGTGGTTATCATTGGAGTTTCCTGAAGACTGAGGATTATTCTGGATTGGAGCTCCTATAAAAACAAAAGAAATATCCTGTGAAGAACAAACATCAAGACTTAACTCAGGATACTGGCAATATGTTTCTCTCGGCCTCTGAGGAGAGGGAGGGTAGATTATCCCACAGGAAGTTCTACTTTTGCCACTGTTTCTATGAAGCATGCCTTGAAAATGTTCATAAATCTAGATCTGTATTACTGGATTTTTTAAGACAGAAGACATATAGTTAATGTAACAGTAACCAGGTCCTTACTATGTGCTAGCCACTGATAAAATAGTTTGTACATGAGGCCATGTGGTTATGAGGAATTTCCACTACTGACAACTCTGCTCTTCTGAAGACAGTGGACCACCCTCACTATTAACGAGTGCCCCAGGTCTGGTACACGAGCCCGCATAACTTCATACAGTGGAGAGAAGATGAACTGGGTTAGGGTTTTCACGTAAACGTGCCAGCCTTCCTGATATAATTCTTTGAATTTTTAACTAGTACCTTAAAATGTGGAAAAACTTTGGAAGAATTCTATGCTTCAGTTAAGCAACTTTTCAGGGTGCATTATTCACCCCGGATGTTTATACAATGGCAGATTAAACACATATATTACGTGGGAGGTGAGTAAGTATATTATTGTGTACTTTTCACAAAGAAGGCCTCCCCCACCCCAAAAACATCCCAAGTACAAAGAAAGTAAGCAATAACAATTCTGATGGATCTATCTTTACTCTGTGTGCAAATTTCTTCCTCTTGCTGAACCATAATCCATTTATACCAAAAGACTATGGTGTGAAGATTAAAGCTGAAAGAGATCAACGTCAGTAGACTATGTATTTAGATGTATTTAGTAGCAGGTAGGCAATAACTGACAATATTACGAAGGGCTTACTACATGCCAGGCCTTGTGGTGAGCATGTAACCTGCATTAGCCCATCTAACACCCAAAACAATTCTGCGACAGGAACACAGCTAGGCAGTGACAGAAGACCCACAGGAGACCACCCAGCTGTGTTTAGTTGCTCCGCTGTGTCTCACTCGTTGAGATCCCAAGGACTGTAGCCCACCAGCCACCTCTGTCCATGGAGATTCTCCAGGCAATACTGGAGTGAGTTGCCATGTCCTCCTCCAGGGGTTCTTCCCAACAGAGGCATTGAATCCAGGTCTCCTACACTGCACGCGGATTCTTTACCATCTGAGCCACCGAGGAAGCGCAAGAATACTGGAGTGGGTAGCTGATCCCTTTCTCCAGGGATCTTTGCCACCCAGGAATCAAACCAGGGTCTCCTAAGGCAGATTCTGGCCACCCAGCCAGTAAGTGGCAGATTCTCAGATGATCAAGCTGTTTGATTCCAAAGCATAGATATGAGAGTGCCAGATGGAAGTGCTCATTTTCTACAAAAAACCTGTTTTTGCCCCCATGTTCCCAGTTGTTGGACTGTTGGTTGCTCAAGCCTAACACCAGGAAGCTATCTTTTGATTCTTTCTTCTTCCTCACTCCACCATCCAATCCAGTAGCAATGATTTCAGTTCCACTCCCCAAGGAGATCTAGACTCTACCCACTTATCCCCATTACCCCATGTCTTCATCTTCTGCCCACATTACAAGAGCCTCCTGTTTCTCTCTCCCTGCTGTTATCACTCTTATGATGAAAGCTTTCCTTTTTTCTTTTTTCCGGCTTGAGGAAGAAGGCAGAAACTGCCTTCTTTCTAAGCTCTTTCTAGTTTTAAGACCTCTTTACCCTTTTTTCAAAAAATACTTATGAAGTACCTACTGTGTGCAAGCACTAAAGTAAAGAATGTCTTGGATGATCTAAGTACAAGGAGGTGGATGCTTTACATGACAAAAGAAGACCAAGCATTACAGCAGAATACTTCACTAAATGGAATTAAGTTCGAAAAGTTGCACAGATTCATTAAAGATTAACTTCATCTCCTAACTGGCTACCCATTATGGTGGCTTTTGAAGTCTGGCAATCACTCTAGACATAGCTTATTAAAAGCAGAGACATTAGTTTGCAAACAAAAGTCCGTCTAGTCAAAGGTTTTCTACTACTGGTTTTTCCAGTAGTCATGTACGGATGTGAGTTGGACCATAAAGAAGACTGAAGAAAAAGAATTGATGCTTTTGAACTGTGGTGCCGGAGAAGATTCTTAAGAGTCCTTAGGACAGCAAGGAGTTCAAACCAGTGAATCCTAAAGAAAATCGACCCTCAATATTCATTGGAAACACTTTGGCCACCTGATGCAAAGAGCTGATTCATTGGAAAAGACCCTGATGCTGGGAAAGATTGAGGGCAAAAGAAGAAGGAGGCAACAGAGGATGAGGTGACTGGATCGATTAAGCATAGATTAATCAGTGATTTGACGAAATGGACATGAGTTTGAGCAAACTCCGGGAGACATGAAGGACAGGGAAGCTTGGCATGCTGCAGTCCATGGGGTCACAGAGTCAGACACGACTTAGTGACTAAACAACAAATCACTTATGGGGAATCTAAAATATGGCACAAATGAACCTATCTATGAAGTAGAAACAGACTCACAGACATACAGAACAGACTTAGGGTTTCCAAGGGGGAGCAGGGCTCGGGGAGGGAGGGACTAGGAGTCTGGGGTCAGTAGATGCAAACTGTTACATGTAGAGCTGAGAAACAACAATGGTGCACAGGGAACTACGTTTACTATTCTGGAATAAACCACAATGGAAAAGGAGATAAACAAGAATGTATATGTGTATATAACTAAGTCATTTTGCTGGACAGCAGAAATTGACACAACACTGCAAATTAACTGTACTTCAATAAAAATTTAATAAAAAATCTCCATCACACTGCACAATATTGTGAATGTATTTAATGCGACCTGTACACTTAAAAATGGCTCACATTGTGAATTTTAAGTTATGTGCATGTTTCAAAAATAAAATAACACAAAATACAAACAAAAACTCCAGGAAGTCAGCGCTTGGTCCCTTTTGTACTGTGTCCACACATTAGAGACACTCAATAGATATTTGTTGAATAAAAGTAGAAAAAACGGGTCCAGTGATAGGATTTGTATACATTTTTTAAGTTGCTACCTCTGTCACTCTTAATAAAGGCAGTGAGAAGATAAACTAAATATTACTTAGAAGCAACATACGTTGATGGTACTATTTTCTATAACATTAGTCTGGTTCCTATCTTTCTGTTAGTTCAGAAAATCAAGGAAGAAATCCATCTGTCCCAAACTAAAAGCACAAGAAAAAGGCCTCATCTACTGTTTCAATAAGGAAGCAAGGGCGTGGATTGAAATCTAACTGATGGGTGAAATATAAGCAGGGTCTCCTTAGAGTCCACCAAGGCAAATTAAGGCTGCCATGGCTGACCAGCTTAAAGTGGTTTCTTCCACCAGCAAGATCAGCAGATTTATGAATTCTAGTTCATATCCATAGGGAGAGCACAAAATGTTACACTAAAAAATATGCTTCAAAATTCAGTAATAAATTCCAGTATGTTTTTATTAATAGTTTTAGAATTTACGGACAACTTTGAGAAAGATGATGAATCCACTGAACTACCATTTCCTAATGCCTACTAAGGGAAGCCTTTGATGGTAGGCTTGAAGTGTTCACAAATGCATAAATCATGGTAAGAAGGGTCAGTGTACCAGCTTACATGTACTGGACTAGCTGATATTACTTTATGTATGCTAGATACATAATCCATTTTCTGACCTTTTAAAACTCACCTCCTTGGTTGTTACCATTGGAGTTTCCTGGAGACTGAGGATTATTCTGGTTTGGAACTCCTATAAAAACAAAGAAATATCCTGTGAAGAACAGACATCAATATTTATCTCACGATACTGGCAATATGTTTCTCTCAGCCTCTGAGGGTAGGAAGGGTAGATTATTCCTCAGGAAGTTCTACTTTTGCCACTGTTTCTATGAAACATGGCTTGAAACTGTTCATAAATCTAGATCTGTATTACTGGATTTTTTAAGACAGAAGACATATAGCTAAATGTAACACTAAGCAGGTCCTTACTATGTGCCAGCCACTGATAAAATAGTGTGTACATGAGGCCATGTGGTCATGAGGAATTTCCACTACTGACAACTTTCCTCTTCTGAAGACAGTGGACCACCCTCACTATTCATGAGTGCCCCAGGGCTGGTACATGAGTCCGCCTAACTTCATACAGTGGAGAGAAGATGAACTGGGTTAGGGTTTTCACGTAAACGTGCCAGCCTTCCTGATATAATTCTTTGAAATTTTAACTAGTACCTTAAAATGTAGAAAAACTTTGGAAGAATTCTATGCTTCAGTTAAGCAACTTTTCAGGGTGCATTATTCACCCTGGATCTTTACATAAAGGAAGATTAAATACATATATCACCTGGGAGGTGAGTAAGTATGTAATTGTGTACTCTTCACAAAGAAGGCCTCCCCTAGCCCAAAAACCTCCCAAGTACAAAGAAAGTAAGCAATGACAATTCTGATGGATCTATCTTTACTCTGTGTGCAAATTTCTTCCTCTTGCTGGAACCATAATCCATTTATACCAAAACACTATGGTGTGAAGATTAAACCTGAAAGAGATCAAAGTCAGTAGACTATTTATTTAGATGTACTTGGAGAAGGCAATGGCACCCCACTCCAGTACTCTTGCCTGGAAAATCCCCTGGATGGAGCAGCCTGGTAGGCTGCAGTCCCTGGGGTCGCTAAGAGTCGGACACGACTGAGCGACTTCACTTTCACTTTTTCCTTTCCCTTTCATGCACTGGAGAAGGAAATGGCAATCCACACCATTATTCTTTCCTGGAGAATCCCAGGTACGGCGGAGCCTGGTGGGCTGCCGTCTAGGGGGTCGCACAGAGTTGGACACGACTGAAGCGACTTAGCAGCAGCAGCATCAGCAGCAGGTAGGCAATAGTTGACAATATTAGTAAGCTACATGCTAGGCCTTGTGGGGAGCATGTAACCTGCATTAGCCCATCTAACACCCAAAACAATTTTGCGACAGGAACACACCTAGGCAGTGACAGAAGATCCAAAGGAAGACCCACAGGAGACCACGCAGCTGTGCTTAGTTGCTCCGTTGTGTCTCACTCGTTGAGATCCCAAGGACTGTAGCCCACCAGCCACCTCTGTCCATGGAGATTCTCCAGGCAATACTGGAGTGAGTTGCCATGTCCTCCTCCAGGGGTTCTTCCCAATCCAGGGATCAAATCCAGGCGTCTTGCACTGCACGCAGATTCTTTACCATCTGAGCCACCGGGGAAGCCCATGAATACTGGAGTGGGTAGCCGATCCCTTTCTCCACGGGATCTTTCCCAACCAGGAAACGAACCAGGGTCTCCTGCCTTGCAGGCAGATTCTGGCCACCCAGCCAGTAAGTGGCAGATTCTCAGATGTGAACCAGGCTGTTTGATTCCAAAGTGCGGACATCAGAGTGCCAGATGGAAGTGCTGATTTTCTACGATAAACCTGCTTCTGCCCCCATGTTCCCAGTGGTTGCACTGCTGGTTGCTCAAGCCTAACACCAGGAAGTTATCTTTTGATTCTTCCTTCTTCCTCACTCCACCATCCAATCCAGTAGCAATGATTTCAGTTCCACTCCCCAAGTAGATCTAGACTCTACCCACTTATCCCCATTACCTCATGTCTTCTTCATCTTCTGCCCAGATTACAAGAGCCTCCTGTTTCTCTCTCCCTGCTGTTATGACGAAAGCTTTCCTTTTTTCTTTTTTTCCGGCTTGAGGAAGAAGGCAGAAACTGCCTTCTTTCTAAGCTCTTTCTAGTTTTAAGACCTCTTCACCTTTTTGCAAAAAATACTTATGAAGTACCTATTGCGTGCAAGCACTGAAATAAAGAATGTCTTGGAAAATCTAAGTACAAGGAGGCGGATGCTTTACGTGACAATATAGACCAAGTATTACAGCAGAATATGTCACTAAATGGAATTAAGTTCGTACAGTGGCACAGATTCATTAAAGATTAATTTCATGTCCTAACTGGCTATCCATTATGGTAGCTTTTGAAGTCTGCAGTCACTTTATACATAGCTTATTAAAAAGCAGAGACATGGTTTTCCAACAAAGGTCCATCTAGTCAAAGGTATGGTTTTTCCAGTAGTCATGTACGGATGTGAGTTAGACCATAAAGAAGGCTGAACACAAAACTATTGATGCTTTTGAACTGTGGTACTGGAGAAGATTCTTAAGAGTCCCTTAACAGCAAAGAGATCAAACCATTCAATCCTAAAGAACATCAACCCTCAATATTCATTGGAAAGACTGATGCTGAAGCTACAATACTTTGGCCACTGATGCAAAGAGCTGACTCACTGGAAAAGACCCTGATGCTGGAAAAGATAGAGGGCAAAAGAAGAAACGGGCAACAGAGGATGAGGTGACTGGATGGATTAATCACTGATTAAACAGTGATCTGCTTAAATGGACATGAGTTTGAGCAAACTCCGGGAGACATGAAGGACAGGGAAGCTTGGCATGCTGCAGTCCATGGCGTCACCGAGTCACACACGACTTAGTGACTAAACAACAACAAATCACTTATATGTGGAATCTAAAATATGGCACAAATGAACCTATCTGTAAAGTAGAAACAGACTCACAGATACAGAACAGACTTAGGGTTTCCCAGGGGGAGCAGGGCTTGGGGAGGGAGGGACTAGGAGTCTGGGGTCAGTAGATGCAAACTGTTACATGTAGAGCTGAGAAACAACAACGGTGCACAGGGAACTATGTTTACTATTCTGCAATAAACCACAATGGAAACGAAGATAAAAAGGAGTATGTGTATATAGCTAAGTCATTTTGCTGGACAGCAGAAATTAACACAACATTGTAAATTAACTGTACTTCAATAAAAACTTAATAAAAAATCTCCATGACATTGCACAACATTGTGAATGTACTTAATGCCACCTGTACACTTAAAAATGGCTAACATTGTGAATTTTAAGTCATATGTATGTTTCAAAAATAAAATAACACAAAATGCAAACAAAACTCCAAGAAGTCAGCGCTTGGTCCCTTTTGTACTGTGTCCACACATTAGAGACACTCAATAAATATTTGTGGAATAAAAGTATAAAAAACAGGTCCCGTGATAGGATTTGTGTAACTTTTTTAAGTTTCTAGCTCTGTCACTCTTAATAAAGGCAGTGAGAAGATAAACTAAATATTACTTAGAAGCAACATGCATTGATGGACTATTATTTACAACATCAGTCTGGTTCCTATCTTCCCATGCTAATTCAGAAAATCAAGGAAGAAATCCATCTGTCCCAAACTAAAGGCACAAGAAAACAGCCTCATCTTCTGTTTCAATAAGGAAATAAGAACATGGATTGAAATCTAACTGATGGGTACGGTCTCCTTAGAGTCCACCAAGGCAAATTAAGGCTGCCATGGCTGACCAGCTTAAAGTGATTTCTTCCAGCAGCAAGATCAGCAGATTTATGAATTCTAGCTCATATTCATAGGCAGAGCATAAAATGTGATACCTAAATATGTACTTCAAAACTCAGTAATAAATTTCAGTATGTTTTTATTAATAGTTTTAGAATTTCCTCACAACTTTGCTAGACTGAGAAAGATGGTAATTCCAGTGATCTATCATTTCCTGATGCCTACTAAGGGAAGCCTTTGATAGTAGGCTTGAAGTATTCACAAATGCACAAATCATGGTTAAGACAGGTCAGTGTACCAGCTTACATGTACTTGACTAGCTGATATTACTTTATGTATGCTAGACACATAACCCGTTTTCTGACCTTTTAAAACTCACCTCCTTGTTTATCCTTCGAGTTTTCTGCAGACTTAGAATCTTTCTGGTCTCCATTTCCTATAAAAACAAAGAACTATTTTGTGAACAAAGGACATGAATATTTAACTAAGGGTACTGGCAATGTGTTTCAACAGCCTCTGAGGGGTGGGAGGGTAGATTATTCCACAGGAAGTTCTAAATCCATTTTCTGACCTTGTAAAACTCACCTCCTTGGTTATCCTTGGAGTTTCCTGCAGACTTAGGATCATTCTGGTTTCCAATTCCTACAAAAACAAAGAAATATTCTGTGAAGAAAGGACAACAATATTTAACTAAGGGTACTGGCAATGTGTTTCAACAGCCTCTGAGGGGTGGGAATGTAGGTTGTTCCACAGGAAGTTCTAAATCCATTTTCTGACCTTTTAAAACTCACCTCCATGGTTATCCTTGGAGTTTTCTGCAGACTTAGGATCATTCTGGTTTCCAATTCCTATAAAAGCAAAGAATTATTCTGTGAACAAAGGACATCAATATTTAACTAAGGGTACTGGCAATGTGTTTCAACAGCCTCTGAGGGGTGGGAGGGTAGAGTATTCCACAGCAAGTTCTAAATCCATTTTCTGACCTTTTAAAACTCACCTCCATGGTTATCCTTGGAGTTTTCTGCAGACTTAGGATCATTCTGGTTTCCAATTCCTATAAAAACAAAGAAATATTCTGTGAAGAAAGGACATCAATATTTAACTAAGGGTACTGGCAATGTGTTTCAACAGCCTCTGAGGGGTGGGAAGGTAGATTATTCCACAGGAAGTTCTACTTTTGCACTGTTCCTATGAAACATGCCTTGAAACTGTTCATAAATCTAGATCTGTATTACTGGATTTTTTAAGACAGAAGACATATAGCTAATGTAACATTAACCAGGTCCTTACCATGTGCCAGCCACTGATAAAATAGTTTGTACATGAGGCCATGTAGTTATGAGGAATTTCTACTACTGACAACTCTGCTCTTCTGAGGAGAGTGGACCACTCTCACTATTAACAAGTGCCCCAGGTCTGATACACGAGCCCACCTAACTTCACACAGTGGAGAGAAGATGAATTGGGTTAGGGTTTTCACGTAAACTTGCAAGCCTTCCTGATATAATTCTTTGAATTTTTAATTAGTACCTAAAATGTGGAAAACGTTTGGAAGAATTCTATGATTCACTTAAGCAACTTTTCAGGGTGCATTATTCACCCTGGATCTTTATATAAAGGAAGATTAAACACATATATTACATGGGAGGTGAGGAAGGGTATTATTGTGTACTTTTCACAAAGAAGGCCTTCCCCCCCCAAAAAAAACCTTTCAAGTAAAAAGAAAATAAGCAATAACAATTCTGAAGGAGCTATCTTTACTATGTGAGAAAATTCCTTCCTCTTGCTGGAACCATAATCCATTTATCCCAAAACTCTACGTGTGAAGATTAAACCTGGAAAAGATCAAGGTCAGTTTATTATGTATTTAGATGTATTTAGCAGCAAGTAGCAAATAATTGCCAATATAATGAAGGGCTTACAACATGCCAGGCCTTGCGGGGAGCAAGTAACCTGTATCAACTCATGTAACCACCAAAACAATTCTGTGACAGGAACACAGCTAGGCAATGACAGAAGACCCACAGGAAGACCCACAGGAGACCACCCAGCTGTGCTTAGTTGCTCTGTTGTGTCTGACTCGTTGAGATCCCAAGGACTGTAGCCCACCAGCCACCTTCGTCCATGGAGATTCTCCAGGCAAGAATACTGGAGTGAGTTGCCATGTCCTCCTCCAGGGGATCTTCCCAACCCAGGGATCAAATCCAGGTCTCCTGCACTGTAGGTGGATTCTTTACCATCTGAGCCACCAGGGAAGCCCATGAACACGGGAGTGGGTAGCCGATCCCTTTCTTCTCGTGATCTTTCCCAACCAGGAATTGAACCAGGGTCTCCCGCCTTGCAGGCAGATAGATTCTGGAAACCAATCCAGTAAGTTGCGGCTTCTCAGATGTGGACCAGGCTGTTTGATTCCAAGGCGCCGACATGAGAGTGCCAGATGGAAGTGCTCATTTTCTACAATAAACCTGCTTCTGCCCCCATGTTCCCAGTTGTTGCATTGCTGATTGCACTGCTGGTTGCTCAAGCCTAACACCAGGAAGCTATCTTTTGATTCTTCCTTCTTCCTCACTCCACCATCCAATCCAGTAGCAATGATTTCAGTTCCACTCCCCAAGTAGATCTAGACTCTACCCACTTATCCCCATTACCCCATGTCTTCATCTTCTGCCCAGATTACAAGAGCCTCCTGTTTCTCTCTCCCTGCTGTTATCACTCTTATGACGAAAGCTTTCCTTTTTTCTTTTTTCCGGCTTGAGGAAGAAGGCAGAAACTGCCTTCTTTCTAAGCTCTTTCTAGTTTTAAGACCTCTTCACGCTTTTGCAAAAAATACTTATGAGTACGTACTGTGTGCAAGCACTGAAATAAAGAATGTCTTGGATGATCTAAGTACAAGGAGGCGGATGCTTTACGTGACAAAACAGACCAAGTATTACAGCAGAATACTTCACTAAATGGAATTAAGATCGTAAAGTGGCACAGATACATTAAAAATTAATTTCATGTCTGAATTGGCTACCCATTCTGGTGGCTTTTGAAGTCTGGCAATCACTTTATACATAGCTTATTAAAAAGCAGAGACATGATTTTCCAACAAAGGTCCATCTAGTCAAAGGTATGGTTTTTACAGTAGTCATGTACAGATGTGAGTCGGACCATAAATAAGGCTGAACACAAAAGAATTGATGCTTTTGAATGTGGTGCCGGAGAAGATTCTTAAGAGTCCCTTGGACAGCAAGGAGTTCAAACCAGTCAATCCTAAAGAAAATCAACCCTCAATATTCATTGGAAAGACTGATGCTGAAGCTACAATACTTTGGCCACTGATGCAAAGAGCTGACTCACTGGAAAAGACCCTGATGCTGGGAAAGACTGAAGGCAAAAGAAGAAGGAGTCAACAGAGGATGAGGTGACTGGATGGATTAATCACTGATTAATCAGTGATCTGCTTAAATGGACATGAGTTTGAGCAAACTCCGGGAGACATGAAGGACAGGGAAGCTTGGCATGCTGCAGTCCATGGGGTCACAGAGTCAGACACGACTTAGTGACTAAACAACAACAAATCACTTATATGTGGAATCTAAAATATGGCACAAATGAACCTATCTATTAAGTAGAAACAGACTCACAGACATACAGAACAGACTTAGGGTTTCCAAGAGGAGCAGGGGTCGGGGAGGGAGGGACTAGGAGTCTGGGGTCAGTAGATGCAAACTGTTACATGTAGAGCTGAGAAACAACAACGGTGCACAGGGAACTACGTTTACTATTCTGCAATAAACCACAATGGAAAAGAAGATAAAAAGGAATGTATATGTGTATATAGCTAAGTCATTTTGCTGGACAGCAGAAATTGACACAACATTGTAAATTAACTGTACTTCAATAAAAAATTAATAAAAAATCTCCATGACATTGCACAACATTGTGAATGTATTTAATGGGACCTGTACACTTAAAAATGGCTCACATTGTGAATTTTAAGTTATGCGTATGTTTCAAAAATAAAATAACACAGAAAACAAAAACTCCAAGAAGTCAGTGCTTGGTCCCTTTTGTACTGTATCTACACTTTATAGACACTCAATAGATATTTGTTGAATAAAAGTAGAAAAAACGGGTCCAATGATAGGATTTGTATACATTTTTTAAGTTTCTACCTCTGTCACTCTTAACAAAGGCAGTGAGAAGATAAACAAAATATTACTTAGAAGCAACATGCATTGATGGTACTATTATCTATAACATCAGTCTGGTTCCTATCTTTCCATGTTAGTTCAGAAAATCAAGGAAGAAATCCATCTGTCCCAAACTAAAAGCACAAGAAAAAACCCTCATCTACTGTTTCAGTAAGGAAACAAGGGAGTGGATTGAAATCTAGCTGATGGGTGAAATATAAGCAGGGTCTCCTTGGAGTCCACCAAGGCAAATTAAGGCTGCCATGGCTGACCAGCTTAAAGTGATTTCTTCCAGCAGCAAGATCAGCAGATTTATGAATTGCAGCTCATATTCATAGGCAGAGTGCAAAATGTCACACCAAAAAATGTGCTTCAAAACTCAGTAATAAATTCCAGTATGTTTATATTAATAGTTTCAGAATTTACTCACAACTTTGCTAGACTGAGAAAGATGGTGAATCCAGTGAACTATCATTTCCTAATGCCTACTAAGGGAAGCCTTTGATGGTAGGCTTGAAGTATTCACAAATGCACAAATCATGGTTAAGACAGGTCAGTGTACCAGCTTACAAGTACTGGACTAGCTGATATTACTTTATGTATGCTAGACACATAATCCGTTTTCTGACCTTTTAAAACTCACCTCCTTGGTTATCGCTGGAGTTTTCTACAGACATGGGATTCTTCTGGCTTGGAGGTCCTATAAAAACAAAGAAATATCCTGTTAAGAACGGACATCAATATTTAACTCAGGATACTGGCAATATGTTTCTCTCGGCCTCTGAGGGGTGGAGGGAAGATTATTCCACAGGAAGCTCTACTTTTGCCACTGTTTCTATGAAACATGCCTTGAAACTGTTCATAAATCTAGATCTGTATTACTGGATTTTTTTAAGACAGAAGACATATAGCTAATGTAACACTAACCAGGTCCTTACTATGTGCCAGCCACTGATCAAATAGTGTGTACATGAGGCCATGTGGTTATGAGGAATTTCTACTACTGACAACTCTGCTCTTCTGAGCAGAGTGGACCACCCTTACTATTAACGAGTGCCCCAGATCTGGTACACGAGCCGGCCTAACTTCATACAGTGGAGAGAAGATGAACTGGGTTAGGGTTTTCATGTAAACTTGCCAGCCTTCCTGATATAATTCTTTGAATTTTTAACTAGTACCTTAAAATGTGGAAAAACTTTGGAAGAATTCTATGCTTCAGTTAAGCAACTTTTCAGGGTGCATTATTCACCCTGTATCTTCATATAATGGAAGATTAAATACATATATTACATGGGAGGCGAGGAAGTGAATCATTGTGTACTTTTCACAAAGAAGGCCTCCCCCACCCCAAAAACCTCCCAAGTACAAAGAAAGTAAGCAATAACAATTCTGATGGAGCTATCTTTACTCTGTGTGCAAATTTCTTCCTCTTGCTGGAACCATAATCCATTTATACCAAAAGAATATGGTGTGAAGATTAAACCTGAAAGAGATCAGGTATGTATTTAGACGTACTTAGCAGCAGGAAGCAAATACTTGACAATATTATGAAGGGCTTACTACATGGCAGGCCTTGTGGGGAGAACGTAACCTGCATTAGCCCATCTAACCCCCAAAACAATTCTGCGACAGGAACACACCTAGGCAGTGACAGAAGACCCACAGGAAGACCCACAGGAGACCACCCAGCTGTGCTTAGTTGCTCCGTTGTGTCTCACTCGTTGAGATCCCAAGGACTGTAGCCCACCAGCCACCTCTGTCCATGGAGATTCTCCAGGCAATACTGGAGTGAGTTGCCATGTCCTCCTCCAGGGGTTCTTCCCAACCCAGGGATGAAATCCAGGTGTCTTGCACTGCACGCAGATTCTTTACCATCTGAGCCACCGGGGAAGCCCATGAATACTGGAGTGGGTAGCCGATCCCTTTCTCCACGGGATCTTTCCCAACCAGGAATCGAACCAGGGTCTCCTGCCTTGCAGGCAGATTCTGGCCACCCAGCCAGTAAGTGGCAGATTCTCAGATATGAACCAGGCTGTTTGATTCCAAAGCGCGGACATGAGAGTGCCAGATGGAAGTCCTGATTTTCTACGATAAACCTGCTTCTGCTCCTATGTTCCCAGTTGTTGCATTGCTGGTTGCTCAAGCCTAACACCAGGAAGTTATCTTCTGATTCTTCCTTCTTCCTCACTCCACCATCCAATCCAGTAGCAATGATTTCAGTTCCACTCCCCAAGGAGATCTAGACTCTACCCACTTATCCCCATTACCCCATGTCTTCATCTTCTGCCCACATTACAAGAGCCTCCTGCTTCTCTCTCCCTGCTGTTATCACTCTTAGCACGAATGCTTTCCATTTTTCTTTTTTCTGGCTTGAGGAAGAAGGCCGAAACTGCCTTCTTTCTAAGCTCTTTCTAGTTTTAAGACCTCTTCACCTTTTTTCAAAAAATACTTATGAAGTACCTACTGTGTGCAAGCAATGAAATAAAGAATGTCTTGGATGATCTAAGTACAAGGAGGCGGATGATTTACGTGACAAAAAATGACCAAGTATTACATCAGAATATTACACTAAATGGAATTAAGTTAAGTTCATAAGGTGGCACAGGTTCATTAAAGATTAATTTCATCTCATAATGGGCTACCCATTATGGTGGCCTTTGAAGTCTGGCAATCACTTTAGACAGCATATTAAAAAGCAGAGACATTACTTTGCCAACATAGGTCCGTCTAGTCAAAGGTATGGTTTTTCCAGCAGTCCTGTACCTATGTGAGAATTGAACTATAAAGAAAGCTGAGCACCAAAAAATTTATGGTTTTGAACTTCAGTGTTGGAGAAGACTCTTGAGAGTCCCTTGGACTGCAAGGAGATCCAACCTGTCCATCCTAAAGGAAATCAATCCTGAATATTCATTGGAAGGACTGATGCAAAGCTGAAACTCCAGTACTTTGGCCAACTGATGCGAAGAACTGACTCACTGGAAAAGACCCTGATGCTGGGAAAGATCGATGGTGGGAGGATAAGGGGACGACAGAGAATGAGATGGTTGGATGGCATCACTGACTCGATGGACATGAGTTTGAGTAGGCTCCGGGACTTGGTGATGGACAGGGAGTCCTGGAATGCTGCAGTCTATGGGGTCACAAAGAGTCCTATACACTAAGCGACTGGACTGAACTAAACTGAACTGAATTACTTTAGAAAGTTCCTCTTATTTGGATTCCCCCTGCAGGCCAAGAACACTTTAGGGCTTGCCTAAGGTTTGACAGATGTAATCTAGAGAGTTAGAAATGGCCGTCTCTTAGCAACCTGTTTGAACTCTTGAATGCAGCATTTCTGAAGCCACCTTAACCCTTGGACTTTGCAGTTCATGGTCATTAAAGTCCCTCCTTTCCCCTATGCTTGTTTAAGGTGGGTTTCTGTCACTTGCCACTAACAGTCCTGAGTAACAGCCTTCCCCTCCCTTGTATCCTTCAGTGTACTACCACAATCTATCCTGTTCGCTGGCTTGGTAACTTGTTCATACTATCTCTCCTCCTTCAACGGAAAATATTTATGAAACTATGCTGCAGACTGAAGAAAATTTTAAAAGTAGAATTTCAGCAATGCTTTTTATCTTTTCCCACAATATTCTAGGCAATGACAGTACTGCTTGAAGAGTCAACATGACACAACGTAGCTTAGTAGAAAATGGCTGAAAGATGGATTCTGGCCTCTGAAATCAAACATGTATTTGTTTCACTTTGCACAAGTTAGGTAACTTCTAAGCCTCAGTTTCCTTATTTATGAAATGGGGATAATACTGTAAGGATCCAATGGGATGATGTACGGACCTCAATTAGCACAGAGTGAGGAGCTCAGGGAGTGAGATGAAAGTGTCTAGTAAAAATTAGTTACGGAACTCTAGTATGACAAAAATCACTGTACTTCATAATGACAGTTTAAACAGATTACAGACTACCTATAAACACTAGGACAACATTTACTTGCTCTTTTGAGATGTCCTTTATAGAACCTTACTTTAGTTTCAAGGTGACATTATAGTCTGGAGAAATGGATTCCCACTCACATTGGTTATACCAGTTCATGAAATCAAGGCTCTCACATAGTAGAGCATTCCAAATTTTTCAAATAGCATTAACATCTAGTGAGACATCATCAGGTAATAAAAAAGAACTGTCAAACAGTGAGTATTAAATTAGGGCAAAAAAATCTGTTATGAGGGTGAAAGAAAAGCAAGGACACTTTTTCTTTACTCAGTAATTCTTCAGAGAAACAATAAAAAGCTATACTTTCACAAAGTAACATAAAAAATGGACACCTACTGACATAAATATTGGTATAAAATTAGCACCAAGTTATACTCTTTCACTCTAGACAGTTCACTTTTACAAACACTTCATAATATTGAAAATATGATGGACATGCTTTTACTGATCATTCTTTCCTTAAATGATCTCAAAATGAGGTCTACAAAGCTAGTCTGACACATGTACAATTCAGCAAAGCAAACAAAAAAATTCCGCAAAACAAACGAAAATCGTTGTCTAATTCATCCAGATTATTCTAGCAAAAGTAGGCGCTGTGTCTGAACCATCTGGTTTTTCAAACTGCTGGATAAAACTAATGTAAAGCTAAATACACAGTGGATAGAATTTAAAAACCATGAAAAGCTTGGGTCTTTAAACTAACTTATCCTGGTTTACTGATCATTAACCAGTGATCTGACTTCTGTTAGAGTTGACAAAGAGAAAACAGAATTTACACAGGAAATCCCAGCTTTCGCCGCTTTATCGAAAAAGTCCCCAAAAGGCCAAGGGCCTCAAGGCACACCTCCCTTCCCCCAGAAGCGAAAGGTCAAACTCATTGTGTCCTGACTCCGCTGGCGGTGTCCTGAACTCCTAACATCCGCGCAGCTGTTTAAGGCGGCAGAGCCGGTGCTCCTCGGCCGGTGTTCACGGTACACGAGGGGCCAGGAGCAGCCATCCACAAGGGCGCGAGCATCACCTGCGCCCGGGAGGGCTGGCCGCACGGCCCCGAAGCTCCCAACCTGCCACATGAGCCCCAAAGTGCTAACTTTAAGCGTCTGGGGTCCTTAAGACTATATATACATAATTGGCTTGATTTTACACTAGGCGATGAGACGCCGGAAAACTCCTGAAAGGTTAGCAACTGGTAGACACGTCTGCTCAGGAATCGGTAGACATATTTTCCAGTCCCCCTAACCGTTTACAAAAGGAAGCCTGAAAGGAACTCCAAACTCCCCGAGAAACGTTAACTTCGGGGAAAGGCTGTAACAACCGCGCTGCAGGCCGGTCGTCGGTAGCGCAACAGGTGACTCGCCGCCCTCCGGTCGCGGTCGTGGCGCGCCCCGGAGCTATGGGGACGGCCAGACGCCCCTTCAGTCGGCGGCCCCGCGGGGCGCGAGGCCGCCCGGCCGCCCCCCGCCGCCCTCAGGCCCGCGCCCGGCCGCCGCGCGCTCGTCCCCACACTCGCACAACTTTCCGCGCGGCCTCAGCCCGCCGGGAGGCTCGCGGGACGGGGGCGGCCCCGCAGCCACTCACCCTCGGGGTCCGCGCTGTCCGTGAAGACCTTCAGCAGCGCCACCCCCAGCACGACCCCCAGGGCCAGCAACGTCAGGAAACCTCGCGCGCCGAGTCCCATTGTTCCGCGGCGGGATGCCGAGGCCTCGCGGGTCCTCACCGGGCGGCGACCGCACGGCTGAGAGCCTGCTCCCCTTCCCCTTCCGCCGCGCACGCCGCCCCTCCCGCCGCCTCCCCCCAACACCAAATCTGGCGCGTGAGCCTAGGCCACAGGGGGCGTCGTGTGCCAGCCCAGGCGGCGGGACGGGGCGGGGCCGAGGCGCGGGGGCGGGGCCGAGGCGCGGGGGCGGGGCCGAGGCGCGGGGGCGGGGCCGAGGCGCGGGGGCGGGGCCGAGGCGCGGGGCGGGGCCGAGGCGCGGGGGCGGGGCCGAGGCGCGGGGGCGGGGCCGAGGCGCGGGGGCGGGGGCGGGGCCGGGGCCGAGGCGGCGGGGCCGAGGAGGTGGCGGGGCCGAGGAGGTGGCGGGGCCGAGGAGGTGGCGGGGCCGAGGAGGTGGCGGGGCCGAGGAGGTGGCGGGGCCGAGGAGGTGGCGGGGCCGAGGAGGTGGCGGGGCCGAGGAGGCGGTGGGGCCGCGGCGGGGGCGGGGGCGGGGCCGGGACGAGGCGGCGGGGCCGGGGCGGGGACGAGGCGGCGGGGCGGGCCGGGGCTGAGGCGCCGGGGCCGGGGCCGGGGCCGGGGCCGGGGCCGGGGCCGGGGCCGGGGCCGGGGCCGGGGCCGGGGCCGGGGCCGGGCTTGCGATTGGGCGCGCGGGGCTCTCCTCGCCGCCTCCCGTTCCCGCGCGCGTCTGAGAACCCCAGAACGCTTCATCAGGTTCCTTTTTTTTTTTTTACCGGAAATGGCAGTTTCGTTTTTTTTGAAAAAAGCGAGCACCTGCTGCCTCTCCGGTTAGCGAGCGCGCCAGGCTTTGCTGGGCTCGGAAGGAAGTCTTTGAAGAGTAGTTTTCTGGTGGGGAGCAGGGGATGCTTGCGGCTTCAAATGAGAGGGAGAAGCCGTGGGCGAGGGGGGCATAACGGGAGATCCAGCAAAGAAGCTGGAGTAGATGGGGTTCCCTTTGAGGGGTCCGGGGCCGTCACAGGGTTTTTTTTGTTTGTTGTTTTTTTTCTGAGTGATCTAGCCTAAGATGCGGAGAAGGCAATGGCACCCCACTCCAGTACTCTCGCCTGGAAAATCCCATGGATGGAGAAGCCTGGTAGGCTGCAGTCCACGGGATCGCGAAGGGTCGGACACGACTGAGCGAATTCACTTTCACTTTTCACTTTCCTGCATTAAAGGAAATGGCAACCCACTCCAATGTTCTTGCCTGGAGAATCCCAGGGACGGCGGAGCCTGGTGGGCTGCCGTCTATGGGGTCGCACAGAGTCGGACACGACTGAAACGACTTAGCAGAAGCAGCAACCTAAGATGAGGCAGTGGGTGGAGAACTCGACAAATTCGTTTAAGTTTATACATAAAACATCCATGAGCTCTATAACCCAAATTATACCCCATCTTCTTTCACAGATTCCCTTCTTCTCTAGACAGCTTCCGTGCCTAAAGAGATTATTAAAGTGGACTCTGGGGCGGAGGTGGGGATGGTGGCAGGGGGACACGGAAGCATTGGTAGCTATTCAGAGGAAAGTATAGCCGGCAAGACCGAGTTTGCACAGGTCTAACCTAGTCCGTTCTCTCCTTGGAGAAGGCGTCTGCTGTCCCAGTTGGGATTGAATAACCTGTTTTGAATAGTTTTTGCCTAAGTGTCTCTTCAGCCCTTGGAGCCAGTGCTACTCACCTGTCTTGACTTGCAGTACTCCTAAAGTCTGCATTTTTTTTTTCTGCTAAGAACTCTGAAATAACCTGTAGTAACCCGTGGCTGATGCAAGAGAATGACAAAACTTGAGTCCTGATTTGGGTGGGAAACCCTCAGTTGAGAAGGATCCAGGGCACATAAGATCCAGCCACGCCCCAACTCCAACACTATAAATGTTGCAGATCTAAATGTTGTTGGTTCTTTTGGTACCTGACCCAGATTTCATGACATAAAGGCCTTGATATTGCAGTTAAAATCCCCAAAACATGTTATGAGAGATAGTATATTTTCTGATCTCAGGTTCAGTCTATCATTGTAGACATGACTTCTGTTTCTTTGCATTCATTGCTGAGGAAGGCTTTCTTATCTCTCCTTGCTATTCTCTGGATCTCAGCATTCAAATGGGTATATCTTTCCTTTTCTCCTTTGATTTTCACTTCTCTTCTTTTCACAGCTATTTGTAAGGCTTCCTCAGACAGCCATTTTTCTTTTTTGCATTTCTTTTTCTTGGGGATGGTCTTGATCCCTGTCTCCTGTGGAGTGTCACAAATCTCCGTCCATAGTTCATCAGGCACTCTGTCTGTCCGATCTAGTCCCTTAAATCTATTTCTCACTTCCACTGTATAATCATAAGGGATTTGATTTAGGTCATACCTGAATGGTCTAGTGGTTTTCCCCACTTTCTTCAATTTAAGTCTGAATTTGGCAAAAAGCAGTTCATGATCTGAGCCACAGTCAGCTTCTGGTCTTGTTTTCACTGACTGTATAGAGCTTCTCCATTTGGCTGCAAAGAATATAATCAATCTGATTTCAGTGTTATCCATCTGGTGATGTCCATGTGTAGAGTCTTCTCTTGTGTTGTTGGAAGAGGATGTTTTCTATGACCAGTGCGTTCTCTTGGCAAAACTCTATTAGTCTTTGCCCTGCTTCATTCTGTACTCCAAGGCCAAATTTGCCTGTTACTCCAGGTGTTTCTTGACGTCCTACTTTTGCATTCCAGTCCCCTATAATGAAAAGGACATCTTTTTTGGGTGTTAGTGCTAAAAGGTCTTGTAGGTCTTCATAAAACTGTTCAACTTCAGCTTCTTCAGCATTACTGGTTGGGGCATGGACTTGGATTACCGTGATATTAAATGGTTTGCCTTGGAAACGAACAGAGATCATTCTGTCATTACGAAGATTGCATCCAAGTACTGCATTCGAGGATCTTTTGTTGTTTATAATGGCTACTCCATTTCTTCTAAGGGATTCCTGCCCACAGTAGTAGATATAATGGTCATTTGAGTTAAATTCACCCATTCCAGTCCATCTTAGTTCGCTGATTCCTAAAATGTCAACGTTCACTCTTGCCATTTCCTCTTTGACCACTTTCAGTTTGCCTTGATTCATGGACCTAACAGTCCATGTTCCTATGCAATATTGCTCTTTACAGCATCAGACCTTGCTTCTATCATCAGTCACATCCACAGCTGGGTGTTGTTTTTGCTTTAGCTCTATCCCATCATTCTTTCTGGAATTATTTCTCCACTGATCTCCAGTAGCATATTGGGCACCTACCAACCTGGGGAGTTCATCTTTCAGTGACCTATCTTTTTGCCTTTTCATACTGTTCATGGGGTCTCAAAGCAAGAATAATGAAGTGGTTTGCCATTCCCTTCTCCAGTGGACCACATTCTGTCAGACCTCTCCACCATGACCCATCCATCTTGGGTGGCCCCACATGGCATGGCTTAGTTTCAATGAGTTAAACAAGGCTGTGGTCCGTGTGATCAGATTGGCTAGTTTTCTGTGATTGTGGTTTCAGTCTGTCTGCCCTCTGATTCCCTCTCTTAGCGCCTACTATCTTACTTAGGTTTCTCTTACCTTGGACGTGGGGTATCTCTTTACGGCTGCTCCAGCACAGTGGAGCTGCCGCTCCTTACCTTGGACTTGGAGAGGAAATAGAAAAAAAAAAAAAAAGGAGTAAAAGAAGTAGAGGAAAACAATAGAATGGGAAAGACTAGAGATCTCTTCAAGAAAATTAGAGATACCAAGGGAACATTTCATGCAAAGATGGGCTCAAAAGGACAGAAATTTTATGGACCTAACAGAAGCCGAAGATATTAAGAAGAGGTGGCAAGAATACACAGAAGAACTGTACAAAAAAGATTTTCACGACCCAGATAATCATGATGGTGTGATTACTCACACTCACCTAGAGCCAAACATCCTGGAATGTGAAGTCAAGTGGGCCTTAGGAAGCATCACTACGAACAAAGCTAGTGGAGGTGATGAAATTCCAGTTGAGCTCTTTCAAATCCTAAAAGATGATGCTGAGAAAGTGCTGCTCTCAATATGTCAGCAAATTTGGAAAATTCAACAGTGGCCACAGGACTGGAAAAGGTCAGTTTTCATTCCAATCCCAAAGAAAGGCAATGCCAACGAATGCTCAAACTACTGCACAATTTCACTCATCTCACACACTAGTAAAGTAATGCTCAAAATTCTCCAAGCCAGGCTAGAGCAATATGTGAACCGTAAACTTCCAGGTGTTCAAGATGGTTTTAGAAAAGTCAGAGGAACCAGAAATCAAATTGCTAACATCCGCTGGATCATTGAAAAAGCAAGCGAGTTCCAGAAAAACATCTATTTCTGCTTTATTGACTATGCCAAAGCCTTTGACTGTGTGGATCACAATAAACTGTGGAAAATTCTGAAAGAGATGGGAATACCAGACCACCTGACCTGTCTCTTGAGAAACCTGTATGCAGGTCAGGAAGCAACAGTTAGAACTGGACATGGAATGACAGACTGGTTCCAAATAGGGAAAGGAGTACGTCAAGGCTGTATATTGTCACCCTGCTTATTTAACTTCTATGCAGAGTACATCATGAGAAACGCTAGGCTGGAAGAAGCACAAGCTGGAATCAAGATTGCCAAGAGAAATATCAATAACCTCAGATATGCAGATGACACCACCCTTATGGCAGAAAGTGAAAAACTGAAGAGCCTCTTGATGAAATTGAAAGAGGAAAGTGAAAATGTTAGCTTAAA
Organism: Giraffa tippelskirchi; assembly: GCF_054371585.1. NCBI lineage: Eukaryota > Metazoa > Chordata > Mammalia > Artiodactyla > Giraffidae > Giraffa > Giraffa tippelskirchi. The sequence continues at coordinate 83,788,121 of NC_137285.1, read as the reverse complement.
ACTCAGCATTTTTGGCATCCGGTCCTGTCACTTCATGGCAAATAGATGGGGAAACAGTGGAAACAGTGGCTGAAGTTATTTTTCTGGGCTCCAAAATCACTGCAGATGATGATTGCAGCCATGAAATTAAAAGATGCTTACTCCTTGGAAGGATATTTATGACCAACCTAGATAGCATATTAAAAAGCAGAGACATTACTTTGTCAACAAAGGTCCGTCTAGTCAAAGCTATGGTTTTTCCAGTAGTCATGTATGGATGTGAGTGTTGGAATATAAAGAAAGCTGAGTGCCAAAGAATTGATGCTTTTGAACTGTGGTGTTGGAGAAGACTCTGGAGAGTCCCTTGGACTGCAAGGAGATCCAACCAGTCCATCCTAAAGGAGATCAGTCCTGGGTGTTCATTGGAAGGACTGATGTTGAAGCTGAAACTCCAATACTTTGGCCACCTGATGCGAAGGGCTGACTCATTTGAAAAGACCCCGATGCTGGGAAAGATTGTAGGCAGGAGGAGAAGGGAATGACAGAGGATGAGTTGGTTGGATGGCATCACCGACTCAATGAACATGGGTTTGGGTGGACTCCGGAAGTTGGTGATGGACAGGGAGGCCTGGCATGCTGCGGTTCATGGAGTTGCAAAGAGTCGGACATGACTGAGCAACTGAACTGACTGAACTGTAGACATGACTAGTCATAGAGATTAACTGGGGCAATCTGTTCTGAATTTACAGACTTTCATCTGTTGATTCAATCATATGTGCAAATACCAAAAGCAAGCACTGCAGATTTAGCTTTCCCTGGTGGTTCAGATAGTAAAGAATCTGCCTGCAATGTGGGAGACCCCGGTTCAGTCTCTGGGTGGGGAAGATCCTCTGGAGAAGGAAATGGCTACCCACTCCAGTATTCTTACCTGGAGAATTCCATGGACCGGGGAGTCTGGTGGGCTACGGTCCATGGGGTCGCAAAGAGACAGACATAACAGTGACTAGCACTGCCCCCATTTAATTGGGGAATCTGGTTTAGGAATGAGCCGTGCAGGTGTCTGCCTACCCCTTTATCCAAGCATTTCACAATCCGGGCTCAACCTGCCTTTCCAGCAGCTGATTCAGCTCCCCATGAACAAGGGATGCTCTCTGGTTCTTTGGCATTTGATAGAGTAGCTATAGAGGTGGCTGACTTTGTTGGCTGCCCTGGCAGCAACAACAGTTTCTCAAGGGTTGCAAGACTGGGTTCTAATGCAGAAGTGGCGTTGGCGGGGAGCTGCAATGGAGATGATTTCCTCACTGGTCTAGTTCTGCTGGTTTTGTGCATCATTTCTGGAGGCCTAACCTCTGTGATGATTCTCTTTACCCTCCAATAATTCTGAGAGCCATCCAGTATCTTCAACATGCTCCTTTTCTGCTGTCTCAACCAGAGTCAGCGTTTCTTTCTCACAACTAAGAAACCTGGCTTTATATGGTTGAGTATGTCCTTTTCCCTTGGGAAGCTACAATCTCCATTAGATGCCTTACCAGGTACTATTTAGTGCTTGCTGTGTGGTGGGCCGGGTCCTAACAGAACTTCCAGTATAGTGGCAAGACAGATATAGTGACAGTTCATTTCAGACACTCAGACATGTCCAACTCTTTGCAACCCCATGAACTGCAGCATGTCAGGCCTCCCTGTCCATCACCAACTTCCGGAGTCCACCCAAACCCATGTTCATTGAGTCGGTGATGCCATCCAACCAACTCACCCTCTGTCGTCCCCTTCTCCCCCTGCCTACAATCTTTCCCAGCATCAGGGTCTTTTCAAATGAGTCAGCCCTTCGCATCAGGTGGCCAAAGTATTGGAGTTTCAGCTTCAACATCAGTCCTTCCAATGAACACCCAGGACTGATCTCCTTTAGGATGGACTGGTTGGATCTCCTTGCAGTCCAAGGGACTCTCCAGAGTCTTCTCCAACACCACAGTTCAAAAGCATCAATTCTTTGGCACTCAGGTTTCTTTATAGTCCAACTCTCACATCCATACATGACTACTGGAAAAACCATAGCTTTGACTAGACAGACCTTTGTTGACAAAGTAATGTCTCTGCTTTTTAATATGCTATCTAGGTTGGTCATAAATTTCCTTCCAAGGAGTAAGTGTCTTTTAATTTCATGGCTGCAATCACTATCTGCAGTGATTTTGGAGCCCCCAGAAATAAAGTCAGCCACTGTTTCCACTGTTTCCCCATCTATTTGCCATGAAGTGATGGGACAAGATGCCATGATCTTAGTTTTCTGAATGTTGAGTTTTAAGCCAACTTTTTCACTCTCTGCCAACAAAGGTCCATCTAATCAAGGCTATGGTTTTTCCAGTGGTCATGTATGCATGTGAGAGTTGGACGGTGAAGAAAGCTGAGCACCTAAGAATTGATGCTTTTGAACTGTGGTGTTGGAGAAGACTCTTGAGAGTCCCTTGGACTGCAAGGAGATCCAATCAATCCATCCTAAAGGAGATCAGTCCTGGGTGTTCATTGGAAGGACTGATGTTGAAGCTGAAACTCCAATACTTTGGCCACCTCATGTGAAGGGTTGACTCATTGGAAAAGACCCTAATGCTGGGAAGGATTGGGGGCAGGAGGAGAAGGGGATGACAAAGATGAGATGGTTGGATGGCATCACCGACTTGATGGACATGGGTTTGGGTAAACTCCGGGAGTTGGTGATGGACAGGGAGGCCTGGCTTTCTGCGATTCATGGGGTCGCAAAGAGTTGGACACGACTGAGCGACTGAAGTGAACTGAACTGAACTTTCACTTTCATCAAGAGGCTGTTTCGTTCTTCACTTTCTGCCATAACGGTGGTGTCATCTGCATATCCGAGGTTATTGATATTTCTCCTGGCAATCTTGATTCCAGCTTGTGCTTCTACTCTGCATATAAGTTAAATAAGCAGGGTGACAATATAAAGCCTTGATGTTCTCCTTTCCCTATTTGGAACCATGTCCAGTTCTAACTGTTGCTTCTTTACCTGCATACAGATTTTTCAAGAGGCAGGTCAGGTAGTCTGGTATTCCCATCTCTTGGAGAATTTTCCACAGTTTGTTGTGATCCACACAGTTAAAGGCTTTGGCATAGTCAATAAAGCAGAAATAGATGTTTTTCTGGAACTCGCTTGCTTTTTTGATGATCCAGCAGATGTTAGTGATTTGATCTCTGGTTCCCCTGCCTTTTCTAAGTAGTGACAGTTACAGCCTAGTAACTAAGAGAATGTGATTAGAGGCTATGATGGGATAATGGAAAAGCACACACTGGAGCCAGGGTCTGCATCTTTATATTTGTACCTGAGGGTTAACACACTCCTGTCACATAGGAGGCATTCGGCTCCCATTCGTGGGATGAATTGCAGATAGAGATAAACAGAGCCGCCGAGCTCTGGTCCTCTTCTCCCTCAACTGTGTCCTTTTCAAAAAACCGTCCTGTGTTCCCCATGTGTCTGTGTCTTTGATTTAAGATCACGTAGGGGTGCACCAGAGATTGGAGCTACCATTTATTCTTTCACTCCATCAGAAAATATTCGAAAGCTTACTACACACATGACATGTACCAGACCCTGTGCTAGGTGTGAGGAAATAGCAGTGAATAATCGTGATCTACCTGTCACATAAACTGTTAGACCCAGTAAGTGGTTTCAGAGTGAGCTAATTTCTGGATAGGAATGACAGAAACTGCTTCTATTATGACTATATGAAAGTTGCTGAGAGTTCATGTTTTCCCACTGAAACTTAGGTATATCCCACACTAAATTTTTATTTGTAAAAACAAAGAGGTGAGAGAGGAAGTCTCCTCTGTTTTGATGTCCACAGATGACTATTACTTTCTACCTATGTATAAATCAATCTGTTGAGAAAGCCATACTTGCATGAAGAACAAATCAGAATCTGCCTGACTTTAAGAAAGAATGAGAGGTAACTGCAAATAAGGCAAGGCAGTGGAAGGATTTAACACAAGAATGTAAGCTGGCCTGAGGCTGTTTCCCTGATTCTGCCTATTTCCTGTCGACTTCCATTTTAGCAGACTGACAACATGTTAGAAACTGTGATCAAGTCTTCACAATGAAAGCTGATTTTGGGGGTCTCTTCCCTCTTTTGTACCCCTTCCTTTCCCTATATATTAGCGCCCCTCTTTTTGTCACACCTCCTTCTTCCCTCTCCTTTTAGTTTTATCTTTGTGTTTTTCCCCTTCAGAGTACAAACTGCAGCTAGAGTGTGAATCTGTTCAATTAATCCAAACAAACCAAAATAAAAACTCTTACTGGTATCTTGTGTTTGATGCTATATAGGATTCTAAGATTAAGACAAGAGTAAAAGTAAAAATTGTTGCCGTTCAATCACTCAGTTGTGTCCGACTCTTTGCAACCATGGACTGCAGTGCGCCAGGCTTCCCTGTCTTTCATCATCTCCTGGTGTTTGCTCAACCCATGTCCATTGAGTCGATCATGCTATCCGATCATCTCATCTTCTGTCGTCCCCTTCTCCTCCTGCCCCCAGTCTTTCCCAGCATCAGGGTTTTTCCACTGAATTGGCTCTTCGCATCAGGTGGCCAAAATATTGGAACTTCACCTTCAGCGTCAGTTCTTCCAAAAAATATTTAAAAGTAAAAATAAAGCAAAACAAAACAAAACCCAAATGTACAAATAATGGTAAAGAAAAACAAAGAAAGACCAATGAACTCCTACTGGATTTTCCTTTTGAAACCAGGAAGTCAGAGAAGGAAGTTCTTAGTGGATTAAAGGTTTTAAGGACTGACTTCTCAAAAAGGAATTGGAGGGACTTCCCTAGTGGTCCAGTGGCCAAGACTCTGAGCTCCTAATGCAGGGGGCCTGGGTTCAACCAGTGAACTAGATCCCATAGGCAGTAGCTAAGACCCAGTTCCCCACAGCCTCCCACCAAAGGGGAAAAAAAAGAAAAGGAATTGGAGAGCTGTGTCTGAATCTGAAGGATTTGGTTGGCAGAGTGGTGGTGATGGAGACTGTTCAGCAGGGATGTGAGCAGGATTATGTTGTGTGAGGCAGTAGGAAGGTGAGGTCTGAGTTCAGAGACTTCAGGTGGTGGGCACCAGAAAGTTCCATGAGCGCTTCCAGTGTTAGTCCCGGGTTGTTTATCAGCTCCTGCTTTGCCTCTTTCTGCTTCTTCTCTATAGGAAGTGATAGGAATTGGCAGACTTTCCTGTTTAAAGTCACTGCCACGTATCCCATTCTTTGGTGTTTTTATTTCTTCAAACCTTCATATGGAGTTAGTTACCTAAATCCCCAGGCCATTCTACAGTAAGGGTTAATGATGATGGAGAATTTGAAGTAGATAAAATAGCTGTTGTGAGGAAGTTAAAAGAAAAATCAGATGTAAAGTTCTTAGACTCTTAACTCTTGCTCAGAGTTTCCTCTCCCATCAGGAAATGGGAGAGTAAGGCTTACCATTCATTCATTCAACAAAAGTTTGAGCAATTGAAAACACACAACATATATTCAAGAAACAACTAGAAAAGTGTCATGCTGACAAAACACAACATTGTGATGGAGAACAACTGGGTGGTTACTTTAGAATAAATAGGTAAGTCCTCTCTAAGTAGCTAAAAGTTCAACTGAGTCCTTAAATGAGATGGACGGATGGCATCACCAACTTGATGGACATGACTTAGAGTAAACTTCGGGAGTTGGTGATGGACAGGGAGGTCTGGTGTGCTGCAGTCCATGGGGTCACAAAGAGTCAGACACGACTGAGTGACTGAACTGAGCTGAACTGAGTCCTTAAAAAGAGCCATGTGAAAACCAGGGGGAAGTACATTTTAGACAAGCTTGGTGTGTTGGGGGAACAGAAAGCAAGCAAGTGTGGCTAAAGCAAAGAGACGTACGATGAGGCTTGGGGCTCTTCAGGTGTGAGTAGTTGGGTGTTGATTTAAATATGATGGAAAACCAATAAAGAGTTGGCAGTAGCATGTTATGGTTTATATTTTTATAAATGATGTCAGCTGCTATAGAGACAAGCAAGAGTAGAAACAGGAAGTTCAGTTAGGAGGCTGTTGCACGGTGCCTTGAACGAGGATAGAAACGGTGAAAATGGAAGAACTGAATGCGTTGGGGATGTGGGTTGAGTGTGGAGTCAATTGGATGTTTTGTTTGAGGGAAAGAGAAACTAAGGCAGAATCCTAGTTTTGTGGCTTCAGAACTGAATGAGTGGTAGCTCCATATCCCTTGTCCTGGAATATTCAGTCCCACTTTCTGAACTTGGTCCTACTGTTCTCCTGTCCTTTGAAGTCTTATAGCAAACTCCATCAAGAATGCATGCAGAGATAGCTGGGGAGAACAAAAAGTTTCAGTGATTATCTGTCGGTACCTGTTGACTCATGTCAAGTAGTGTTGGGTATTACCTAAGTTTGCTCTCGCTCGGCAAGAGTGCACTTTGGGTATTACTGGACTGGAGGAAGAGATCAAATAAGAATTATGGCTAAATAGATGTCACGGTTGTTTGGAGGACCATATCATAGTGCTGGGGAAAGAAAGCAAAGACTCCAACAAAAGACTCCTTCATACGAGCAATCCCCAATCTTTTTGGCATCAAGCACCAGTTTTGTGAAAGACAGTTTTCCACGAAAGGTGGGGAGGTGAATGTTGGTTTGGGGGTAATTCAAACTCAGTAGGGTTCACTCCTATGAGAATCTAACACTGATCTCATGGGAGGCGGGACTCAGGCAGTAATGCGAGTACCGAGCTATGGGGAGTGGCTGTAAACACGGATGAAGCTTCCCACAGTCGCTTGCTGCTCACCTCTTTCTGAGCCACCTAGTTCCTAACAGGCCATGGACTGGCATTGGTTGGGAACCCATGCTCTATACCAATATAGAAGAGAGAATGTAATTTTACTATTGAGTAAGAATTATCAGTGATAACATGCATATCAGATGTCACAAAAGTGAATACAAAGTTTGGAGAGATTTGCACACAGGTATATACAGAAAGTAGAAAAGAGAAAAATGAAAACTTATATCTGAGAGTCAAGATGATATACCTTGTAATTATCTTATTATACTCATGAGAGACCTCTGAGCTAATTCCAGAGGAATGTTTGCAGTTTTAAGGGCCAGAAGTCCTGTGACTGTTTTGTAAGACCAAAAGATCAGACCCTACTTTTCAGGCCTATCATATACCTTCAAGGTGACATCCTAAAAAGGAGAGGGTGAGTTGGTAGTGACCTCCTTTATCAAAGAAAATTTCATCATTTTACCTTTACAACTTGCCACATATTTTTCCAAAGAACTTTCATGTAGTCCACCCCAAATAAATAATATGTGAGAATTTCATCATGTGATGAGAATAAAAGAAAAGACAGGACATTATGAACACTTACGGTTTCTCCTACCTTCTCTGCTTCTTTGTCCCCCGGTCCTAACTTCTGGGTCTCCTTCCGAGAGAGGGGCTGAGTGTGCAGCTGCCTTCCTGAGCTTCCCTGATACAAAATCAGAGCCTGAGGAGAGAGGGGGCTGAGCTGAAGAAATAAGAGTAAGAAAAAGAAATAAGAGAACACCAAAATGATATAAATGGCTGCAATTTTTGGCTGAAAGAAAGAAGAAATCAAAGTTAAAGGGGAAGAAAAGCGAAACCAAGAACCACAGGGGATGAAGTTGAGAGAGAATTTTGGGTGACGATTTTGAGACGGGGGCTTTCAGTCAGCCATGGACTTGAGATGTACTGGAGTGGAAAGAATGGGGCAAAGGAGGTTTTAAGAAGTGTTATTATGGGTTACAAGTTGAATTTCCTATAGTATTCAAGTAGTGGAAGTAAAGATTCAGATGACTTTTATTTTAAATCAATTATTTTTTTGTTTATGGGCTGTGCTGGGTTTTCATTGCTGCATAAGCTTTTCTGTAGTTGCCGTGAGTGGGGGCCACTCTCTAGTTCAGTACATTCTCACTGTGGTGGCTTCTCTTGTTGCTGGAGAATGAGTTCTAGGGCATGTGGGCTTCAGGAGTCATGGTGTGAGGGCTCAAGTAGTTGCAGTTGCTGGGCTCCAGAATACAGGCTCACTAGTTGTGGCACATGGGCTTAGTTGCTCTGAGACATGTGGGATCTTCCCATTCCAGGGATCGAACCTGTGTCTCTTGCATTGGCAGGCAGATTTTTCACCACTGAGCCACCAGGGAAGCCTCCCAGATGACTTTAAATTATCTTTGATTATTGAACCAAAGGTCACAGAATGTGAAGCCCTGACAAGACTAGGTCCTGCAGGTCCTGGGTTAGATTACCCTTAATGGAGAGTCTGAGGAGAGTTAACTTTGCAGATGGTCTGAAATCGGTAATGCTCATCCAGAAATTCTTTGCTGAGGACCTACTGTGTGTGTAGCACTCTACATGGCATGGAGGAAGAAACAAAATATCATAATGTGTGGCCATGTCCTTGGAGCTTTTACATTTAGATAAATGACACATTTCTGTGTGGACAGGTGAGTAAGAACACGCCACCTAAAGGAGTGTCATAAGGCAGTGAGGGCCATGACTTGGTAGGAAGGGTGCTTTTCTAAACCTTGAAATCTTCATTTATCCTTATTCTGTTTTTTAAGCTTGCTTCCCAAATTTTAATAATTTTCTTAAGCTTTAAGGTTCTATGATTTCAACCATATATACCAAACAAAAACACCATATTTAGGGGGGAAAGCCTGGAAAAAAGTACTAAAAAGTTAATAGTTATTTTTCTGGCTCTCTAGGTAACTCAGCAAGGGCCACAGGACTGGAAAAGGTCAGTTTTCATTCCAATCCCAAAGTATGTTCAAACTGCCATACAGTTGTGCTCATTTCACATGCTAGCAAGGTTATACTCATAATCCTTCAAGCTAGGCTTCAGCAGTACATGAATCAAGAAATTCCAGATATACAAGCTGGGTTTACAAAAGGCAGAGAAATTAGAGATCAAATTGCCAACATTTGTTGAATCATGGAGAAAGCAAGGGAATTCCAAACATATCTATATATCTATGTATCTATATCTCTATATATATACACACTTCTGCTTCATTGACTAAGTGAAAGCCTTTGACTGGGTGGATGACAACAAACTGTGGAAAATTCATAAAGAGATGGGAATACCATCTTATTTGTCTCTTGAGAAAGCTATATTCAGGTCAAGAAGCAACAGTCACAACCAGAAATGAAACAACTGATACAAAAATATTTCTATGATTATTCTATAGTTAGGTATCAGGCTAAAGACAAGTATGACTTTATCCCCTCTCAGAGCTTAGACCTGAAGAAAAGAACAAAACAAAATTCTCTCCATATGGAGAGGAAAATCCAGAACTGAATTCAAATTCTTTCCTCCAATATTGTTGTCGTTTCTTCATATATATCTACTGATCTGTTTCCAGGGGCCCACTCTTTGTGTAGAGCCTGATCATCTGAGTTAAATCCTAGCGGAGTTAACCTTTAAAAGAGAGCTGTACTAGGACTCAAGATACTTGCTTTCTCTTGTGGGCTTGTTACCAAAACACAAGCCTGTGTGCCGGAGGACAGTGAGGCCAAACAGTACCAAAAACACTGGAGTTTAGGACAGAGAAAGGCTTATTGAAGACTGTGTAAGGAGATGGGTGGCTCATGCCTTAAAAACCTCAAACTCCCCAAAAGCTCTCAGCAAAGCTCTTTTACAGAAAACGCGAGGGAGGGGCATTTAGTTGTGGCAAACAAACTTCTTGGTGTCAGTTCCTTTTTTATTGAGGTCAGGTCATGGTCAGGTAAGAGTGTTTCTGTACATCTCCACCAAATAAAAGTTATTCTCTGCTCTGATGAGAAAGGGCAAGGTCCCAAGGCACACCTTTCACCCTCTAAGGGGTGAGCCCTGGCTGAAGAGGCAGAGCTCAGTTGGCAGCTCCCTAGGGGCCAGGTCCCCAGAGCTTGCCCAGCTGTCATTGTTGAAGGAGTCAGTCACCCAACTCAGCTGGCCCTCAGGCTTCTCAGCCTGCCCAGGCCAGGTTCTGCAGCCTGCATCCTTTGCACGTGCTGCTGCTGAAGCAGCTCACCACCAGCTCAAGGCCTGGACCCGGCCAGGGGGTGACCTAGGCGAGGGTTCTGGAGCCCTGCAGGACACAGCCCCCAGCTTATCCCTGGGCCCCCAGCTCACCAGCAGGATGATCCTGGGGAGAAAGTCCAAATCTGACTCTTACCTCACTCTCCGCTTGATGGCCACCACTCATGCGGGCTGAATGGACCCACTCATGGTCTCATGGTAACCGTTGCCTGGTAACGGGGAGCAAGCTAACTGTACACAACAAAGGCTGTGTGCTAAGGGCTGCCCATGGCCACATTCTACTACAAGATCTGTAGTTGACTTTCTGTATCTATGATCAAGCCATCTAACCAGTTTTACCCTTGATTTCCTCATCTTAAAAATGAGAAATTTACATGCATTGTTGGTAGGAATGTAAGATGATGTGACTGGTGTAGAAAACAGATTGTCAGGTCCTCAAAAAGTCAAATATAGAATTTCATATTACCCAGCAATTCTACACCTAGGGATATACCCAAAACAATAAAAATTGGACTCAAACAGATATTTTAAAATCAATGTTCATAGCAACATTTTTCACAATATTCAAACGGTAGAAACAACCCAAGTGTCCATTCAAAGAGAAATGGGTAAACAAAATGTGCTATATACGTACAAATCGTTCTGAAAACAGTTCCATAGTGACAAGAGAGAGTTTCTCAACAAACAATGCTTTGACACCAGTTAGGTGTCTTACATTTTAACTCAGTTTTGATACTGATGTGTGGATGTGAGAGTTGGACTGTGAAGAAAGCTGAGAGCCGAAGAATTGATGCTTTTGAACTGTGGTGTTGGAGAAGACTCTTGAGAGTCTCTTGGACTGCAAGGGGATCCAACCAGTCCTTCCTAAAGGAGATCAGTCCTGGGTGTTCATCTGAAGGACTGATATTGAAGCTGAAACTCCAATACTTTGGCCACCTGATGCGAAGAGCTGACTCATTTGAAAAGACCCTGATGCTGGGAAAGATTGAAGGCAGCAGGAGAAGGGGACGACAGAGGATGAGATGGCTGGATGGCATCACCGACTCAATGGACATGAGTTTGGGTAAACTCCGATAGTTGGTGATGGACAGGGAGGCCTGGCGTGCTGCAGTTCATGGGGTCACAAGGAGGTGGACACGCCTGAGTGACTGAACTGAACTGAACTGAACTGAACCAGGAGATAGAATCAGATTCCACAGGTCAGGGATTCAGTTGTACAAGACTGCCGTGGGCTTCAGATGCCAGTCAGGAGTCCAAGCTGTTCCCTATGCTTGTGACCAACTGACTATAAACCAGAGGTTCCCATGATCCCCTCTTTGGATTTGGTTAATTTGCTTGAGTGGTTCACAGGACTCAGGAAACCCATTTGTGCACCAGATTATGGTTTTGTTATCAAAAGAAATAACCCAGGGACACCCAGACAGAAGAGGAGCATAGGGCAAGGTATGGGGAATGGGCACTGAGCTGTCATGCCCTTTCCAGATGCACCAGTCTCCCTCAGAGTCACCAGGCTGAAAGCTCTCCAAACTCTGTCCTTTTGAATTTTTATAGAGGCCTCATTAAATAGCCATGATTGATTAAATCAATAGACAGTGGTGATGATTCCACATCTAGCCCCTCTCTCCTACCTGAAGGTTGGGCTAAGGGGCTGAAAGTGCCACCCCTCCAATCACATGGTCGGTTCCCTTGGCAACCAGCACCCAGTCTTAGCTGACCTACAGGCATTCCAGAAGTCACCTCATTAACATGACAAATGAAGCGTCTGTTTCTCTCACCACTTAGAAGATGCCAAGTGTTTTTAAAACTCCTGTGCTAGAAATGGGAACAAAGATCAAATGTCATGTCGGCCAAAAAGTTTGTTGGTGTTTTTCTGTAACGTCTTATGGAAAAATTCCAGTGAACTTTTTGGCCAACCCAATGCCTATTTCCTGATATAAATCACAATATCACAACCTACAATGGAATATTACTCAGTTGAAGTTCTGATACATGCCGTGATGTGGATGAACCTTGAAAACATTATGCTAAGTGAAATAAGACAGACACAAAAGGACAAATATCGTATGATTCCATTTCTGTGAGGTACCTAGAATAGGCAAATTCATAGAGACAGAGAATGGATTAGAATTTATCAGGAAATGGGGGAGGAAGAAGTGGGGAGTTAATTGTTTAACGGGTACAGAGTTTCTGTTTAGGGTGATGAGAAAACTTTGGAAAGAGCTAGTGGTGATGGTTGCACAACCTTCTGAATGTAATTAATGACACCAAATTGTACACATAAAATGGTTAAGGTGGCAAATTTTATGTTATATATATTTTGCTACCATAAGAAATTGAGAGATTTCATTAAGATTTTTTAAAAAATCTTTGAACTCTAATTTTCTATAATACGATGGCCAAAGTGCTAGTGGAAGAAGAGGGAACTGATTTGGGTGGTGAAGGACGTGTTAAAATTAGTCCACTAGAACTCTGTGAAGACAGTAAAACCCCAAAATGGCAGATGGGAGGCTATAGGCCAGATTCAGCTAGGAAGTGTGTTTTGTTTGGCTTGTGCAACGTTTACCAACATAGCATTTAAGGTTTTAAAGGAATTGGTTGTTAAAATGTACAACCTGAGTTTATTACTGTTAGGGGAACCACTGACTGAAACTGCCCGCCCTGGCCTGGCACGATAGTTACCTAACCATCTACAGCAGTTGTCTTCCAACAGGAGGTCTGGGTAAGGAACTTGAAACTAACAATCTACCGCCAACCAGAAAAAAATGGGGAAAGGTCAAACGCAGAGACGAGACACCAGTCTGTATTTCCTACCAACCTCCCAGAATCCTTGCTGCAATTCGTCTTGGCTGAGTGATGTGCAAGCAACCAGGAAGAACCCTAAGTCAGAGATGACCTAGAAACGAAGCCTGCTACCGCAAAACCTGGGACTGTGAGCCTGGTGGCAGAGCGGTTCTCCTGTGTTCCCTTCCCCTATTGCCCTGTGCACCTGGGCATTCCTTTCCAATAAAATCTCTTTCTTTGTTAGCATGAATTCAGACAATTCACTTCCAAGTAGTAAACAAGAGCCCACTCTTGGGCCCTGGAAGGGGCCCCTGTTCCTGCAACATTGCTATGAAAAAGTCTGATTTCTGATTTTCTTTGAAATATTAAAAGATCTGGTAATACCAGATACAAACTCTCAACAAGCTGGAGTTTTGAAATTGCGGTGACCTTTAAGCAGTACACCCTCTCCAAACAGTCCCTCTGGCCTTTGGTATCTTGTTCCCAGCTGGCCTCATTGACCTCTGCTACCTGCCTGTCTCCTGTGCAGTTTAAATTTGTGGCCTCTAGCACAAATCAACGATCAGGTGAATTTTCTGAGAGCCCTGTGCTTGGCTTGTCAATTTCTTTAAAGAAAAGTACTGTCAACTGAGAAAAAAAGGCACAATCTAAAAGTTGAAAATTATGTTTTATTTGGTGTACCTACTGAGGACTTAAACCTGAGAGACAGACTCCCAGACAGCTCTGAGGAATTGTTCCAAAGAGGTAAGGAAGTAGCCAGGATATGTGAGTTTTTGCCAAAACCAGGTAGCTGGAACATCAAAAGATTATTACGTTTATTTAAAAAACACCCAGACATCTCAAGTTAATGAATTTAGGGCTTTTCTAGGGACAGAGGAGCCTCGCAGGCGTCCATGGGGCTGCAAAGAGTCAGACACGCTGAGCAACTGAGGACACACTCATGTGCATAGGGGAAGATGCAAGAGTTTGGGCTCATTGAAATCATTCCTTTGATATGCATCTTAACTGTCTGGGGCCAGTACCCTGTTCTTTCCCATCTTGGGTTCCCTCAGGGTGCACACTTGGGAGTGTCTGCAGTTGCTGATGGCTTGGTTACTGCAGCATTTTTTGTTTACTGATATTACAGGAGACGTTCTTCATCCACAGTGTTGAAAGAAATTTATTTCAATTCTTTTTGTTCCTTTCTTACCTCTTCTACCACATGGAAATGACTTTTTATGCTACTACTTAAGGTCTCAGTAACTGACATGAATGTGTGTGAATAATTTTTTGAACATAGAGTTCTAAATAATACTTAAAGAGATAATTCATGCATGCAGTTCTTGCAGATTTGATCACTGCATCTGTTGCAGTCATCAAGTTCAGTTCAGTCTCTCAGCGTCTCCGACTCTTTGTGACCCCACGGATGGCAGCACATGAGGCCTCCCTGTCCATCACCAACTCATGGAGCCTGCTCAAACTCATGCCCATCAAGTCAGTGATGTCATCTAGTCATCTCATCCTCTATCATCCCCTTCTCCTGCCTTCAGTCTTTCCCAGCATTAGGGTCTTTTCCAAGGAGTCAGTTCTTTGCATCAGGTGGCCAAAGTATTGGAGCTTCAGCTTCAGCATCAGTCCTTCCAATGAACACTCAGGACTGATCTCCTTTAGGATGGACTGGTTGGATCTCCTTGCAGTTGGAGGGACTCTCGAGAGTCTTCTCCAACACCACAGTTCAAAAGCATCAATTCTTTGGCGCTCAGCTTTCTTTATAGTCCAGCTCTCACATCCATACATGACTACTGGAAAAACCATAGCTTTGACAATATGGACCTTTGTTGGCAAAGTAATCTCTCTACTTTTTAATATGCTGCCTAGATTGGTCATAGATTTTCTTCCAAGGAGCAAGCGTCTTTTAATTTTGTGGTTTCGGTCACCATCTGCAGTGATTTTGGAGCCCAAGAAAATAAAGTCTGTCACTGTTTCCATTGTTTCCCCATCTATTTGTTATGAAGTGATGGGACCAGATGCCATAATCTTAGTTTTTTCCATGTTGAGTTTTTCACTCAACCTGAGCCAGCTTTTTTACTCTCTTCTTTCACTTTCATCAAGAGGCTCTTTAGTTATTCTTGACTTTCTGCTGTAAGAGTGGTGTCATCTGCATATCTGAGGTTATTGATATTTCTCCCAGCAATCTTGATTCCATCTTGTGCTTTATCCAGCCCAGCATTTCTCATGATGTACCCTGCATAGAAGTTAAATAAGCAGCATCACAAAAGCAAGTTTGACGTACTCCTTTCCCAATTTGGAACCAGTCTATTGTTCCATGTCCAGTTCTAACTGTTGCTTCCTGACCTGCATACAGGTTTCTCAGGAGGCAAGTAAGGTGGTCTAATATCCCCATCTCTTTAAGAATTTTCCACAGTTTGCTGTGGTCCACACAGTCAAAGGATTTAGCGTAGTCAGTGTTATCCACACAAAGACTTTAGCGTAGTCCGTTGCAGGGAGGAAACCAATTCTGACTCCATGTTGGAGACTGTTCCTTTGACTTGTTTTTATTATTATAATCATACTCAATGGCTTGTCAGGAGGACCCCGCCCCTCTGCTTGACTGTAAACTAAAGTGCCTTTGTTCAGCTCATGGAGAGATGGTTTGTCCCTGCCCACTTGTGAATAAAAGAGATTAACACACCCTTCCAAAGGCTGGACATTCCCTTGGAGATATTTTGTAGGACTGAAGACCCTTTCACCTTACTTCCCCACTGCCTCTCCCTCTCTCTTCTGCCTTTTGACGTTAGTTCCTCATTGCTTCTTTCTCTCTGATCTATAAAACAACCTGGTATCCAGACCCCAGTAAGATGGTTATTTTGAGGCACTAGCCTGCCATCTTCTCAGTCTGCTGGCTCCCTGATTAAAGTCTCTTTCTTACCTCAAGACCTCTCTCTCGGATTCATTGGCCTATTTGTGCGGCAAGCAGAGGGAGCTTGGACTCAGCAACACTTCCTCAAATCTTCAAACATTTTATAACTACTTTAATTGAGTTTATTATTTTACTTCAAAAAAGTCAAAGTTCATGTTGAAAGAAAATTTAAACAATACACAGAAACACATAAAAGGCAAAGCCTTTCCTGTTTTTCCTCCCCAGGGGTAACCACGGTTAGCAGCTGGGTGTTTTCCTTTCCAGATTTCAGACCTTTGTTTTTGTTTGTAGGTTTGGTTTTACTTCTGTTTTTGCACATAGTTATATAGAAATTTGTTGACTTATATGAACATAGAAACATAGAACATATGTCTTTTTTTCCCCACAAAAAAGAGATTATACTACATTTATTGATTTGCAACTTGCTTTTTAAATTTGACAGTATATTGTGATCATTTCCCCATATCTACACACATAGATATGCTTCATTCTTTGTGAAGGCTATGAAGCCTAAGAGTATGAAGTATGAATATAGTTTATTTGAACATCTCACTTTTGACATATTTAGGTTTTGTCTGATTTCTACTAATATAAATTTAATGACACAAAGGACATTCTTCAGCCAACATCCTGGCAATATGGAAAAAGTTATTCTGAAGGCTAGGCTCTTAGAAGTGGGCTTATTTAGTAAGGAATCTGTGTTTTAAAATTTTTCTCAGTATTGTAAAGTGTTCTTTAAAATTTACATTTCCACTGTTGCTGACACTGATTATTATCTATGTCTTTGCCTTTTGCCAATGTGGTAGGCAAATCACGGGGCCTCATTTTGTTCCGTTTGCATTTCCTTCTTTATTAACTAAGATGACATACCATTGTTTATTTCATTAGCCATTTGTATTTCTCTTTCTGGGAGTTATCTCTTCATACTCTTAGTTAATTAACTTTTTCAATTTATGTACAAGAGAATATGTAATCAGAAAATATATCTATATGTCTATGTACTAACAGATGTTTCAAAAACCCGGCTCCTGGCTTGAAGTATGTATACACCCTTGTTCCTTGCTAGTGTGTTAACATCTTCTTGTTGTGGCTTGTAGATATGTATGAGTCAGCCATCAGACAAGCAACATTTGTTCTTTGTCCAGGACAACTAGCTAGGTACCCTGTGTAAGTTAAAGAGAAATAAAATAATGTAAATGGCAAGAGTCTCTTACTGGCCTTTAGGAGATCATGACCTAATAGCTGTGAAATGTACATGGAAGCAAGTACAACAAAAATAATGATATTTGCTTGCCTTTGATCCGTGCTTTACAGCTGATATTCTTTTGATACAGAAGTCAAGGACATAAATAGTGAAAATGTCAAACTAAAAAAGATAAATACCATAACATTGTAACAGAGGTTTGGGGGGTGTAGAGAAAAGTTGGGAGCATGGGGCCTGGGATTGTAGAACAGCAGAAAATTCCAGGGAGGGCAATAGAGAAATGAAGGATGAGAGGGAAAGCATTTTCTATGGGTGGGAGAAAACCATGTGAGGAAACAGGACAAAAAGATGTGAGTCTGTCTTGGAAAGAAGATCAGTTTCCTTTGCATGGAGCACAGCATTTGGAATGCTTGGGAAACTGACCATAGGAGTGAAGAATCCCCTAGAAACTTTTTTTCTTCCGAGTACCATGCTCTTTTTAACTTAATAGCAAGGCCACCTGATATGAAGAACTGACTCATTGGAAAAGACCCTGATGCTGGGAAAGACTGAAGGCAGGGGGAGAAGGGAACGAAAGAGGATGAGATGGCTGGATGGCATCACCGACTCAATGGACATGAGTTTGAGTAAACTCTGGGAGTTGGTGATGGACAGGGAGGCCTGGTGTGCTGCAGTCCATGGGGTCACAAAGAGTCAGACACGACTAAGAAACTGAACTGAACTGAAGGTTATAGCATAATTATTTATCAGCCACATCTCGCTACTGTTTTATATTGAGTTTGAGAGAAACTTAAATCTTTTGGTGTTTTCACATAGACCTTGTCTGTAACCACATAAGCAAGATGCCACAGTCAAAAAATCCTGTCCTATTCTTCATAGTCATATCCATTAACTCATTGACACCTTCATTTGTCTAACCTTTACAACATTCCAAAGATAGCTATGGCCTACCCACTATGCATCAGGTCCACACATGGTGCTGGAGAGGTAAAGATGAACATGTCAAATTCCTGGGATAAGTGAAGCCTTTAGACACTTAGCTAGCTAGAACAAGTATCCCAGTCTCAAAGACAGCATGTCCTGATCAGGCAGCAGCATCCCATCTAGAAAGCAGAAAGGCACTCTGAGAGGTTGTGCTAAATGGAAGGAAGTGTGAGGTGAGGAAGCTGTTAGCAAAAGAAAAGAAAGGATTCTTTTTGGGGGTGGGGAGAGGATAGAGAGGACCCATTATGACAGATTACCTCCTTAATACTGACCAGAAAATTCCGGGATGGGTGACTAAGGTTACATTTCAGGGGAAGGTTGAAACTGTAGTTGGATTAGGTATTAAATCTAGGTTTGGTATCATGGTCTTTAGAAGAAGTGATGCCATTTGGGGACTGTGTTTTTTCTTTTTAATACTAACAGGAGGGTACTGTTATTATCCCCTGCATTTTACACATAAGGAAGTTCAAGGTACAGGGCTCACAGCTAAGTGGCAATTTTGAGTGCAGGAAGTTTGGTGCAGAATTCATGCTCTTAACCACTCTGCTGCTGCTGCTGCTGCTAAGTCACTTCAGTCGTGTCCGACTCTGTGCGACCCTATAGACGGCAGCCCACCAGGCTCCCCCGTCCCTGGGATTCTCCAGGCAAGAACACTGGAGTGGGTTGCCATTTCCTTCTCCAATGCAGGAAAGTGAAAAGTGAAAGTGAAGTCGCTCAGTCGTCTCCGACTCTTAGCGACCCCACGGACTGCAGCCCACCAGGCTCCTCCGTCCATGGGATTTTCCAGGCAAAAGTACACCGGTTATTTTATGAGAAGTGCTTGTGTTCCTGACTGCTTACTTGATTTAATCGAAGGTTAGAAAACTTTAAGACATCTAGGAAAACTTAGACAAATTAATTATGAACGTGAGAAGGAAAATCGTATGGACTAAAAGATTAAAATGGCTTATCAGGTGGCACTAGTGGTTAAGAACCCACCTACCAATGCAGGAGATGCAGGAGATCTGGATTTGATCCCTGGGTCTGAAAGATCCCCTGGAGGAGGAAATGGCAACCTACTCCAATATTCTTGTCTAGTGAATCCCGTGGACAAAGGAACCTGTGGGCTGTAGTCCACAGGGTCACAAAGAGTCAGACACGTCTGAAGTGACTTAGCATGCATGCACAGAATGTTCAAATATTCTACAATAATATAGAAAATACTAAATACAGGGAACATTTTTGAAATGAAAACAGTGAAACTCCATAAGAACAATAATAGAACTACCAATCAGAGACTTCTGTTTCTGGCAAAATGGCAATATAGATATCTTGGTTGATGCTCACAACAAAAATGTTGGATAAAGTATAAAAGTGCTAGCAAGTCCAAGCTCACTCTTCTCACTGCGTGACAGGCCAATAATTCAGGAGACAGGGCTTGAGGCAAGGAATAACAATTTAATTTGGAAACTGGCAGACCAAGAAGATGGCAGAGGAACTTAAATCTTCTTTGAGATTAGTGTCTCAAAATAACCATCTTATCTGGGTCTGGATGACAGTTTCTTTTACAGAACACAGATCGGGAGGGGGTGAGGAAGTAAAGTAAAAAGGCCACTAACCTTGCAAATATCTCCTAGAATGGCCAGCCCCAGGGAGGGGATGTGTTAATTTCTACTTAGTTGCAGCCATTCAAGGGTGGACAAGGTCAGGATATAAACAAAGTACTTTGGTTTATCATTCAGGCAGAGGTGCAGGGTTCCCTGAGGAAGCGCATTTTGTATTGTTGCTGTTTCTTCCCTTAATCACTTTGTGGTGTCCAGCTCTTTGCAGTCCCATGAACTGCAGCATACCAGGCTTCTCTGTCCTTCCTATCTCCTGGAGTTTGCTCAAACTCATGTCCATAGAGTGAGTGATGCCATCCAGACATCTCATCCTCTGTCGTCCCCTTCTCCTCCTGCCTTCAATCTTTCCCATCATCAGGGTCTTTTCCAAGGAGTCAGTTCTTGGCATCAGGTGGCCAAAGTATTGGGGCTTCAGCTTCAGCATCAGTCCTTCCAATGAATATTTAGGATTGATTTCCTTTAGGATGGACTGGTTTGATCACCTTGCAGTCCAAGGAACTCTCAAGAGTCTTCTCCAGCACCACAGTTTGAAAGCATCAATTGTTTGGCACTCAGCCTTCTTTATCGTCCAACAATCACATCCGTACATGACTATGGAAAAACCATAGCTTTGACGATATGGACCTTTGTTGGCAAAGTGATTTCTCTGCATTTAAATAGATGCCTAGGTTTGTCATAGCTTTTCTTCCAAGGAGAAAACATCTTTTAATTATGTATAGACAGTATCCAACGGCAACAGGAAGCAAAGGTTAAAATAAAAGAAACAGATCTAACATGTCATATTTTGTTCTTCCTTGTAATGAAAGGACATTTAGAAACACGGATGAGGAAATTAGCAATTTTAGAGGCTAAAAAAGTAAGTGAAAGCAGAAACACAAAAAGGTCAATGAGTTGGGTTTAATTGTGGGGACATTTGCCAAATCAAACTCTGGTTTTCAAGTGACAGGGTTTAGGACATGCTATCCTAAAATATGACATCCTAGTTTATTGAATATTTTAAGCTGAAGGAATCTGAGAAAATGGCAGTATTTCTCTGACCTTCCCAGGCCCCCTCGCCGTTTAGCAGGTCATGAGAGAAGGACATAAGAGGAAAGGTAGATGTGTTTCCCATCCTTCCAAAGCTTACAGTCCAACTCTAGGAGTGGGCTGAATTTTTTCCCAGATGCAAACAAGGCAAATGATGTTCAGAGAGGCTAATTGTCACATAATCATTAATTGGAAAAAACTGTGTTTGTCTCAGGCTTTAGCCCTTGCTCTTCCTACCACACAAGCTACTTATTGAAGACTTGTGTTAGTGAAGGCTTTTGGTTGCAAATGACAGAAAAGGACCTCAAACTGATTCAAGGCGGCTTCAGCCTGCAGCGGTTTGAATCAGGGTTTTGGATCCTGGCAAGAGATTGAAGTTAGGCCACAGCAATGACAGTTGTGAATCCTAGCCAGCATACCACCAGGGACCAGGAGCCAGTGACCAGACCCTGGCCTGTCAGCTGCGTAGAAATGAATTTCCACATAGAATCAGAAAGTAGTGAAACAATATAGTGCTTATTAGGAGGAAAAAAACTACGTGTAGATGGACATGCAGACGGGCCCAAGAGAGAGAGTCACGCCCTTGTGGTGTTTTGAATCACAGTTATGGGGCATTTCTTCCAAGTTTCCTTGGGCCAATCGTCTTGCTTTGCCAGTTCTGAGTTCGGATCTGGTATATCTCAGGGTCCTCCCATATGTGCATTTCTTAGCCAAGATGGAATCTAGGAGAGAGACATATGGCTAGGTTGACATCACTTACCATGAGGTGACACTTCCTCTCTTTTGACCTCTATGGAGCCTTTCTGTACATGTGCAGTCGGGAAGGTCTCCCTGACTTTGAAAATGAGGAATCTGTGGTCTTTTATCTGGGCAGGAGTCAGCTCGTCTCTCTCTGCTCCTTTTTGAGTATCTGTCCACAGGGCATGAACTCTGTTTATACCGGGGTCTGTCTGTCTCCTGCTTCAAAATTACTTTAACCTGAAAAGGAATTCTGTTGATTTGCAAAACCGAGCCTGAGAAAGGAAAGAGAAGGTGCTGGGGTGACTGGGTCCAGGGAACCCTGTGTGGAGAGTTTCTCGCTTGCGCTCTTGCTCTCCTTGCTCTGTGTCTTCCTGCAATTTGGGTTTGTTTCGTTCCCATGTTGAATAGATCTTTCTCATGTTCTAGGAATATGCTACTGGCAACATGTACCCTGTCCTAATGACTTGTAACAAAGGAAAAAGGGCAACTTCCCTGCTACCTATACTTAGCACAGTTCTGGGGAAAACTGGTTTATTCTTCATGGGAAATGAACACACCACTGGCTCCATCATTGAGGCCAGAAGAGTGAGGTATTTTGATTGGCTCTTCTTATGTCTCTTCCCTACTTCTAGAGCCAAGAATGACAGAAGAAGGGGAGGTGGCACAAATGTGGCTGCCAAAGGGACCGTGAATGGTGCCAGCTTTTAGTAAGCTCCTGATCAGTGTTACGTGAGGAACAAACTTCAGCAAGTGTCTAGTATAGCACCTTTGCATCAGTATTTACTAACAATATTGCACTAGAAATTTCAAATGCTATAATGATCAGGTTTCTTTTACTATTTGTTGTTGTTGTGGTTCAGTTGCTAAGTTGAGTCTGACTTTTTGCAACTTCATGGACTGCAGCACACCAGGCTCCCCTGTCCTGCACTATCTCCCTGAGTTTGCTCAAATTCATGTTCATTGAGTCAGTGGTGCTATCTAATCATCTCATCCTCTGTCGTCCCCTTCTCCTCCCGCCTTCAATCTTTCCCAGCATCAGGGTCTTTTCCAATGAATCAGTTCTTCGCATCAGGTGGCCAAAGTATTGGAGCTTCAGCTTCAGCATCAGTCCTTCCAATGAATATTCAGGACTGATTTCCTTTAGGATGGACTGGTTTGCTCTCCTTGCTGTCCAGGGGACTTTCAAGAATCTTCAATACCACAATTGGAAAGCATCAGTTTTTCATCGCTCAGCCTTCTTTATGGCCCAACTCTCACATCAATACAAGACTACTGGAAAAATCATAGCTTTCACTATATGGACCTTTGTCGGCAAAATGATGTTTCTGCTTGTTAATATGCTGTCTAGGTTTGTCACAGCTTTCCTCCCAAGGAAAGGTTTTAATTTCTTATTTCTTTTAATTTCATAGCTGTGGTCACTGTTTGCAATGATTTTGGAGCCCAAGGAAATAAAATCTGTCACTGCTTCTACCTTTTCACCTTCTATTTGCTATGATGTGAAGGGACTGGATGCCATAATCTTAGTTTTTTTTCATGCTGAGTTTCAAACCAGCTTTTCCACTCTCCTCTTTCACTTTCATCAAGAGATTCTTTTTTAGTTCTTTACTTTCTGCCTTTAGAGTGGTGTCATCTGCATATATGAGATTGTTGATATTTCTCCTGGCAATCTTGATTCCAGCTTGGGTTTCATCCAGCCTGGCATTTCACATGATATACTCTGCATATAAGTTAAATAAGCAGGGTGACAATATATAACCTTATTATATTCCTTCACCAATTTAGAACCAGTTAGTTGTTCCATGTATGAATCTAACTGTTGCTTCTTGACCCACATACGGATTTCTCAGGAGGCAGATAAGGTGATCCGATATTCCCAACTCTTTAAGAATTTTCCATAGTTTGTCATGATTCACACAGTCAAAGGCTTTAGCATAGTCAATGAAGCAGAAGTAGACGTTTTTCTGGAATTCCCTTGCTTTCTCTATGATCTAATGAATGTTGGCAATTTAATCTCTGGTTTCTCGGCCTTTTCTAAACCCAGGTTGCACATCTGGAAGTTCTCTGGTTCACATTCTGCTGAAGTGTAGCTTGAAGGATTTGGAGCATCACTTTGCTAGCATGTGAAATGAGTGCAATTGTTTGGTAGTTTAAGCATTCTTTGGAATTGCCCGTCTTTGGGTTTGGAATGAAAACTGATGTTTTCCAGTCCTATCCTTTTCCAGACCTACTATGCTGGCTTCTAAAAAATTAATTAGGAAGCCTGTCCTGTTTTGAAAAGTGAAAGTGAAAGTCACTCAGTCATGTCTGACTCTTTGTTACTCCATGGATTATATAGTCCATGGAATTCTCCAGGCCAGAATACCGGAGTGGGTAGCCTTTCCCTTCTCCAGGGGATCTTTCCCTTCAACCCAGGGATTGAACCCAGGTCTCCCATGTTGCAGGCGGATTCTTTACCAGCTTAGCCACAAGGGAAGCCCAAGAATACTGGAGTGGGTAGCCTATCCCTTCTCCAGTGGGTCTTCCCCACCCAGGAATTGAGCCAGAGTCTCCTGCACTGCAGGTGGATTCTTTACCAACTGAGCTATTAGGGAAGCCCCTGTCCTGTTTTATTCTTGTCTAAATATATTTTGGGGGGGCTCCAAAATTACTGCAGATGGTGATTGCAGCCATGAAATTAAAAGACGCTCACTCCTTGGAAGGAAAGTTATGACCAACCTAGACAACATATTAAAAAGCAGAGACATTACTTTGCCAACAAAGGTCCGTCTAGTCAAAGCTATGGTTTTTCCAGTGGTCATGTATGGATGTGAGAGTTGGACTATAAAGAAAGCTGAGCACCAAAGAATTGATGCTTTTGAACTGTAGTGTTGGAGAAGACTCCTGATAGTCCCACGGACTGCAAGAAGATCCAGCCAGTCCATCCTAAAGAAGATCAGTCCTGGGTGTTCACTGGAAAGACTGATGTTGAAGCTGAAACTCCAATACTTTGGCCACTTCATGCAAAGAGTTGACTCATTGGAAAAGACCCTGATGCTGGGAAGGATTGGGGGCAGGAGGAGAAGGGGACGACAGAGGATGAGATGGCTAGATGGCATCACTGACTTGATGGACATAAGTTTGGGTAAACTCTGGGAGTTGGTGATGGATAGAGAGGCCTGGTGTGCTGCAGTGAAATAGGTTTTGAAGCAGGATGTTGATATCTATTTAGAACTCCTTCCTGGGAATTGGGTATATTTAAATGTGGACAATTAACAGCATACAGTAGACACTCAAAGTATATTAGATTCCCCTCTCCTCATCTGGAAAACAGAGGAGATGCTTGAGGTACTTGGAGATACTTGAGAAAGGGCACAAAATATTGAAAGCAGAGTTTTCAGAAGATTAATGTGATAGCAATGTTGAAAGGTATTAGAGAAGCCCTGTAGGACAATGCCTCTCAACCAATTTGTGATGGAGTACCAGTTTTTCTTTTTAAAAAATCTATTGCAGATCATTTGTAAGATGTAATTACAAATTACTAGAAAAATAAAATTTAAGCAACTGGTATGCAAAATACCAGTCTGATGTTCTATGTTGAGATTCAACAGACATAAAGTTACTATCTCGAATGGTTGTTGGTGTTTCTAAATAACAAATCCTAATTTCTGTATTTACTTTGCGTTGGACTGGGAACAAATTGTTCACAGGAGGGCACTGATTCCCACTGACTAGGAGGTTGCACAATAATTCTTATATCAATGCTGTCCAGTCAAAGACCACAGGGACACACCTGTTCCTGGGAAAGTTGGTTATTACTTGTTGTAGCAAAATGAGTTACAACCTGCAGCATCTTAGAAAGAACAGTCTTCTGCCCTCACCCTTGGGGAATACATTCCAAGACTCCCATTGGGTGCCTGAAACTGTGGATAATACTGAACTCTATACTGAACTGTGGATAATACTGAAACTGTGGATAATACTATGCTTCTTTTAAAAAAAATACGTGCCTATTTATGATAAAGTTTAATTTTTAAATTAGGCCCAGTAAGAGATTAACAACAGTAACTAATAATAAAATAGAATAATAAAAACACTATACTGTATTAAAGGTTATGCGAATGTGGTCTCTCTGAAAATATTGTACAAATTTAATGCCTTTTCCATTGTGCGCTGTGGTTATAATTTCTGCAGTTTGAGGCATAACAGTAAAACTGGCATGATTTCTTCTCCTTTTTCACAGTTTCATGGACAGAGGAATTGTTCTTCCTGTAGATCTTAGCAACCTCAGCAAACCATTTTTTTCACTCGTTATCAAGTTGAAAACTTCCACCTTTTCACTTAAAGGAAGCACCTTGCTTGCGGCTACTCTTGGGCAGATCTGAATTGCCAGCATCACTGCTCACTACAATGGGGGCCACTGAAATGTAAGGGTGGCTTGAACACAAGCGCTGTGATCCCAGGACCAGCGGACCTGATAACCACGTTGGGTACTGAGTGATGAAGGGCCACAATGAGTGGACAAAGGGAGGATTTGCATTGTGGGCGGGTGGAGCAGACAGTGTGAGATTTCATCGTGCTTCTCAGAACCACACTCAATTTAAAACTTATGATTTCTGAAATTTTTCATTTAATATTTTTCGACTGAGGTTGACCACAGGTAACTAAAGTGAAACTTCAGAGAAACAGGGGCTTGTGTAATTAGGGAGATCTTATTTTATGATTTGGACTTGTGTTAGGTCATACTGAGAGATGGGGCTTTGGCCGGGGTTGGATGCTGTCAGGAAGTGGGGACTATTCTATGTTTGGGTATCTTAATCAAGCTTATTGGAAAGAGGCAAGAATAAAATGAGTATAAAGTTTTAATTGGCAAAGAGGCAATGGCCGCTTATTTTAGCTAAGATGGAAAATATTTTGGTTATCTCTGTGGTTTGGACGTGTTCCTGTTTTTGTCTGTGTTCAGATGTGACTATGGAGTGGGTTTGTTTTTGTCCTGATTGCAGAGTGGCCTGGTCTGATGATGTTCTGTGAATCTATTTATGTTATACACCAGGGCCCTAGCTGTGGGTGCCAGAGGAGCTCCAGATGTCAGGGAGTGCTTTTCTCTTTCTCGTCTCTGTAAGGTAACAAGGGCTTGTCTAAGGGGAAGAACATTTCACGTGAAAGGTAAAGGAACAGGATGTGGTGAGCGGCTATCATAATACGCGTCAATCCTCAAACTTTAACATGCATCAGAATCACCTGGCAGCCGAGTACAGACACCAACTGTTGCGCCCCACCCCACAGCTTCTGATTCAGTAGTTCTGGGGTGGACTTGAGAGTTTGCATTTCTAACCGGTTCCCAGGTGTTGCCGATGCAGCCAGACACCACAGTTTGAAAACCACTGAGGCAGACAGAGCTATCAAAGGTGAGGATTATTACAAGGAAAGAAAGAAGACCTATTATACTTAGTAGCAATTTCCAAGATAAAAATCTACAGCATTCTCCTGGTAATACTCTGATGCAGTTCTGACACTGAACTACACTGTGCATTTTCCTGTGTTAAATTACAACTCTTTGACGGGGAAGTTCACACGGGAAAATTCTTTTCAAAATTGCACAAACTGTTGACTACTAAAGTTTGTACTTAACATGAAAGTACAACTTGTATGTTCATTATCTATTTTCCAGGAAGTTCCCAATTACAAATAGGTGGATCCACTTTAGGAAAATGGGTTAGTAAACCAGCTCTTCAACTGGATTATCTCCAAATTGGCTTAGGTGCAAAGAGACTTTGTGCTTACTAAATGCAAAGTAACCCTTACAATCCCTCTGCTACTTATTCCATTTCATCAATATTAAGACAGAATTTCCTAAAATGTATGTAACTGCCCATGCCTTTGAAATATTTAAATGTCTTTACTAAAAATTAGACATTTTTTACTTAATTTTGTTCATTGTTTTCTGGGATAAGAGAAAATGGTAAATAGAAAAAAGGAAGTGGTAAATAGAGGTGGGGATGGGTGATCCTTTCTTGTTCTGAAGAGTTGGTTTTAATTTCTTGTGTGTGTGTGTGTGTGTGTGTTAGTTGCTCAGTTGTGTCTGACTCTTTGTGACCCCGTGGACTGTAGCCCGCCAGGCTCCTCTGTCCATGGGATTCTCCAGGTGAGAATGCTGGAGTGGGTTGCCATTTCCTTCTCCAGGGGATCTTCCTGACCCAGGGATTGAACCCGGGTCTCCTGCATTGCAGGCAGACTCTTTACCATCTGATCCTAATATGAGGTAAAAGAAAAGATATGTGGCACAGACTTCTTGTGGTTGCCTCTGCTTTATACTGTACACTGAGATTCAGTTCTTGGCCTAGGAGAATTTAAGTATCATAAAAAAGTCTATATATGAACTTATTAAAGTGATTTTTATAGCTCTTTTTAGAAAGTATATTTGCTTTTTATTATTTTTGGTGGTATTGGGTGTTCATGGCCACGCACAGGCTTCCCTGGCTTTCGGCATTCCGTGACGGCTCTGTTCTTCCCGACGGGGCGCAGGCTTCTCCGTGAAGTCGGCTCTCTCCCTGTGGAGCATGCGCTCGGGGACACTTGGCTTCACAGGCTTAGCTGCTCGAGGCATGTGGGAGCTTCCCCTTTCAGGGACCACACCAATGTCTTTGCACTGCAAGGCAGATTCTTAACCACTGGACTGCCAGCAAACCTCTATCGCCTTTCTAACAAGTTATAAACCATTTTATTAACTCTCTCTTGAAAGGCTACCAAGAAAACAGATCGCCAGTCCAGGTTCAATGCATGAGGCAGGGTGCTCGGGGCTGGTGCACTGGGATGACCCAGAGGGATGGGATGGGGAGGGAGGTGGTTGGGGGTTCAGGATGGGGACACATGTACACCCATGGCTGATTCATGTCAATGTATGGCAAAAACCACCACAGTATTGTAATTAGTCTCCAATTAAAAGAAATAAATTAAAAAAAAATGAAGTTCCCCTCCAAAAAAAGAAAGTCTACCAAGCATCTGGTAATTCATGAAAAACAGCTCAAACAAGTATAAATTATTGCTATAGAACCAGGAAACTTGGCTTTCTTTTTTAACTGAAAAAAACTTAATAGATTTTCAAAATCTTGCTCCCTGACAAAGACTGTTCTCTCTACAGATATGATGAAGTTCTTTTAAAAAGAAGGCCAGGGCTTCCCTGGTGGCTCAGTGGTGAAGAATTCACCTGCCCATTCAGGAGACTCGGGTTCATTCTCTGATCTGGGAAGATCCCACAGGTCACGGAGCAGCTGGGCCCCTGCACCACAACTGTTGAGGCCGTGCTCTGGAGCCTGCGGGTTGCAACTCCTGAGCCCACGTGCTAACTCCCGAAGCCAGAGCGCCCCAGGGCCCATGCTCTGCAGCGAGAGAAAGCACTTCAGTGGGAAGCCTGTTGGCCACAAGTAGGCAGTGGCCCTTGCAGCCACAAAGACTCCCACGACCAAAAATAAATAAATGAATAAAATTATAATTTAAAAAAGAGAAGGCCAAATTTCCTATTTCATCACATCTGTAGAGAGAATAGTCTTTGGCAGGAGATAGATTTGGCGAATCTAATAAGTTTTCTCAGGTTAGCATTCGACTAAGAATTCAAATAGAGTAAGATTTAATCTTGGGGTTGAGATGGGTCTACATCTGATTAGCTACTGGACCAGGAGCAGCTCTTGCTCTGATGAATAATTCGTTGTAACTTCCGTTTCTTCATTTGCAAAATTAGAAGCTTAAACTAGTTAACCTGAGGGATTCTCTGAACTCTTTAATGTTTAAGCTGTTATACTAGGACCAGGGCTGTGAGTTTTAGTTATACTTGTCTCTTTCACAGCTCCTCTTAATTATTATTATTATTGTTTTAGTCTCAGAAGGATGTTAATGATAAGGGCATGGAGTTGGCAAAGGGTCTCAGAATAGGTTAGGAAGGAACTGAGGTTGCTGAGCTTGGAAAAGAGGAGGAACATAATGGGGCAAATACGAGATCTCCCTGAAAAATATTTGGAACTTGTCATGTGAAGAAGGAAAACATATATTCCAAGTTCGACGGGTGGAAATTACAAGGAGACAAATTTTGGTTCGGTATCAAAAAAAACTTTTCAACTATTTAATCAAACATTACTAAATATTTATTAAGCACCTAATGCTGGGAAAGATTGGGGGCAGGAGGAGAAGGGGACGACAGAGGATGATATAGCTGGATGGCATCACCGGCTCGATGGACATGAGTTTGGGTAAACTCCGGGAGTTGGTGATGGACAGGGAGGCCTGGTGTGCTGCGATTCATGGGGTCACAAAGAGTCGGACACGACTGAAAGACTGAACTGAACTGATGTGCCAGACATGGACATCACAAGATGGTCAGTACTGAAATCAGATTGATTATGTTCTTTGCAGCT
Source organism: Giraffa tippelskirchi (assembly GCF_054371585.1). Lineage (NCBI taxonomy): Eukaryota > Metazoa > Chordata > Mammalia > Artiodactyla > Giraffidae > Giraffa > Giraffa tippelskirchi. The sequence continues at coordinate 83,758,470 of NC_137285.1, read as the reverse complement.
CAAAGTGGAGAAGCTCTATACAGTCAGCAAAAACATGACCAGGAGCTGACTGTGGCTCAGATCATGAGCTCCATATTGCAAAATTCAGCCTTAAATTGAAGAAAGAAAGAAAAACCATGAGGCCATTCAGGTTATGATCTAAATCATAATCCCTCATGATTATACAGTGGAGGTGAAAGTAGATTCAAGGGATTAGATCTGGTAGACATAGTGTCTGAAGAACTTGGACAGAGGTTCCTAACATTGTACAGGAGATAGTGACCAAAGCCAACCCTACCCCCACCAAAAAATGCAAGAAGGCAAAGTGGTTGTCTGAGGAGACTTTACAAATAGCTGAAGAAAAAGAGAAGCAAAAGGCAAGGGAGAAAAGGAAAGATATATCCATCTGAATGCAGAGTTCCAGAGAATAGCAAAGCTATCGTAATAAAGAAGGCCTTCTTAAATGAACAATGCAAAGAAATAGAGGAAAACAATAGAATGAGAAAGACCAGTGATCTCTTCAAGAAAACTGGAGACATCAAGGGAACCCATTCCATGCAAGGATGGGCATGATAAAGGACAGAAACAGTAAGGACCTAACAGAAACAGAAGAGATTAAGAAGAGATGGCAAGAATACACAGAAGAACTATACAAAAAAGATCTTAATGACCCAGATAAACACGATGATGTTGTCACATACCTACAGGTGAACATCCTGGAGTGTGAAGTCAAGTGGGCCTTAGGAAGCATTACTAAGAACAAAGCTAGTGGAGGTGATGGAATTCCAGCTTAGCTATTTCAGATCCTAAAAGATGATGCTGTGAAAGTGCTGCACTCAATATGTCAGCAAATTTGGAAAACTCAGCAGTGGCCACAGGACTGGAAAATGTCAGTTTTCATTCCAGTCCCAAAGGACAATGCCAAAGAATGTTCAGTTTTGCTTATTTCACATGCTAGCAAGTTTATGCTCAAAATCCTTTAAATCAGGACTTCAGCAGTACATGAACCAAGAACTTTCAGATGTTCAAGCTGGATTTAGAAAAGGCAGAGGAACTAGAGATCAAATTGCCAACATTCATTGGATTATAGAGGAAGCAAGAGAATTTCAGAAAAACATTTACTTCTGTTTCATTGACTACACTAAACCCTTTGTGTATATCACAACAAACTGTTGAAATGCTTAAAGAGATGGAAATACCAGACTACCTTACCTGTCTCCTGAGAAACCTGTATGCAGGTCAAGAAGCAACAGTTAGAACTGGACATGGAACAACGGACTGGTTCAAAGCTGGGAAAGGAGTATGACAATGCTGTATACTGTCATCATGCTGATTTAACTTACATACAGAGTACATCATGTGAAATGCCAGGCTGGGTGAATCCCAAGGTAAAATCAAGATTGCTGGGAGAAATATCAACAACCTCAGATATGCAGATGATACCACTTGAATGGCAGAAAGTGAAGAGGAACTGAAGAGACTCTTGATGAGGATGAAAGAGGAGAGTGAAAAAGCTGGCTTGAAACTTAACATGAAAAAACTATGATCACAGCATCTGTCACATCACTTCAAAGCAAATAGAAGGGGAAAAAGTAGAAGCAGTGACAGATTTTATTTTCTTGGGCTCCGTAATCACTATAGATGGTGTTTGCAGCCATGAATTAAAAGACACTTTCTCCTTGGAAGAAAAGTTATGACCAACCTAGACAGCATATTAAAAAGCAGAGACATCACCTTGCCAGCAAATGATCCATATAGTCAAAGCTATGGTTTTTCCAGTAGTCATGTACAGATGTACAGATGGGAATACCAGACCATCTGACCTGCCTCTTGAGAAACCTGTATGCAGGTCAGGAAGCAACAGTTAGAACTGGATATGGAACAACAGACTGGTTCCAAATAGGAAAAGGAGTACGTCAAGACTGTATATTGTCACCCTGCTTGTTTAACTTATATGCAGAGTACATCATGAGAAACTCTGGGCTGGAAGAAACACAAGCTGGAATCAAGATCGTCGGGAGAAATATCAATAACCTCAGACATGCAGATGACACCACCCTTATGGCAGAAAGTGAGGAAAAACTAAAGAGCCTCTTGATGAAAGTGAAAGAGGGGAGTGAAAAAGTTGGCTTAAAGCTCAATGTTCAGAAAACTAAGATCATGGCATCTGGTCCCATCACTTCATGGCAAATAGACGGGGAAACAGTGGAAACAGTGTCAGACTTTATTTTTTTGGGGCTCCAAAATCACTGCTGATGGTGATTGCAGCCATGAAATTAAAAGACGCTTACTCCTTGGAAGGAAGGTCATGACCAACCTAGATAGCATATTTAAAAGCAGAGACATTACTTTGCCAACAAAAGTCCGTCTAGTCAAGGCTATGGTTTTTCCAGTGGTCATGTATGCATGTGAGAGTTGGACGGTGAAGAAAGCTGAGCGCCGAAGAAATGATGCTTTTGAACTGTGGTGGTGGAGAGGACTCTTGAGAGTCCCTTTGATTGCAAGGAGATCCAACCAGTCCATCCTAAAGGAGATCAGTCCTGGGTGTTCATTGGAAGGACTGATGCTGAAACTGAAACTCCAATACTTTGGCCACCTCATTTGAAGAGCTGACTCATTGGAAAAGACCCTGAAGCTGGGAAGGATTGAGGGCAGGAGGAGAAGGGGACAACAGAGGATGAGATGGTTGGATGGCATCACCGACCTGATGGACATGGGTTTGGGTAGACTCCGGGAGTTGGTGATGGACAGGGAGGCCTGGCGTGCTGCGATTCATGGGGTCGCAAAGAGTCGGATACAACTGAGCGACTGAACTGAACTGAACTGAACTGTACAGATGTTAAAGTTGGACCATCAAGAAGGCTGAGTAATGAAGAATTGATGCTTTTGAATTGTGGTGCTTAGATGACTCTTGAGAGTCCCATGGATTGCAAGGAGATCAAGCCAGTCAATCCTAAAGGAAATCAGTCCTGAATATTCATTGGAAGGACTGATGCTGAAGCTGAAGCTCTGGTGCTTTGGCCACCCTAGGCAAAGAGCTGTCTCATTAAAAAAGACCTTGATGCTGGAAAAGATTGAAAGCAAAAGGAGAAGTGTGTGGCAGAGGGTGAGATGCTTAGACAGCACCACCTACTCAATGGACATGAATCTGAGCAAATGCCAGGAGATAGTGAAGGACACAGGAGCAAGGCGTGCTGCAGTCCATAAAGTCGCAAAGAGTTGGACACGCACGACTTAGTGACTGAACAACAACAGCAGCTAAGTGCCAGGTACTGATCTAAGCTCTGGGGATTTGCCTGTGAAAAAAAAACAGCAGGAAAACTTTTGTCCCAGTGAGGTGTACATTCTTTTAGAGTAGTCTAATGAGGCTGTCACTGGAATTCAAAGATGGACTGATAATAGAGAATACTGTATTCTCTATAGAGATTCTTGCTTTGGATTGAATAACTTCCACAGTCTCTAAAGTCTCTAAGTGTATGAACATTAATCAAACATTTATTAAACAACTTCTAGGTGTTAGGTTTCCTTGTCACTGGAAATGCAAAAATGCATGGATAGATCTTGCCTTCAAGAAACTCTCCATCTTGTTAGGGAGAAAGACGTAAACAATGTGGACATTTGGTAATAGAAATATGCAATCAAACATGAGTACTTCGGTGGGAAAAGCAAACTCAGCTTGAAGGTGTTCTGAAAGAAGCAACACTTGAGGTAAGTTTTAAGCATTGAGGACTTCACCAAACCTCAAAACAAGATCACAGAGGCCGTAAACATATGGTACGTGTAGAAAACTGCAGATAGTTGTAGGATTCTAGTTTTTATTTTAATTCCCCATGGATAAAAGTGGGATGAGACTGTAGTCACTTGGAATATACAAGTATCCCTGCCCTTTGAGTGTGGACCCCAGGTTTTGGTAAGGTAGATTGGTCATATATTTTGATTTATTCATGTATTCTTTTGAAAAGCACTGAGGACATGTGCTGGAAACTCCAGTATACTGATTGGGTCACAGAAAAAATATTAGACTAAGTCTTCGTCCTCAAGGAAGGTCCAGTCTACTGTAAGGAAACAGACACAATAAACCAGGTAGAATAAAGTGTCAGAGATACTGTGATAGACATTTGTGTAGGGTGTTGTGGCCCCCAAGATTAAATGAGAAAGCATGAGAGAGGAGAGAAGAGAGTAGGAAAACCTTCATTGAGGAGCTGAGCTTGGAGCTGAGTCTCAAAGTTGAGAGGGTTCCAGAAAGAATGAGCAGCAAAACAGGCAAACACGTAGGTGCTGGTAAAAGAGCAGGTGCACCAGGAGTCAGCCTTGTCAGTGCCTGTCTTGAGTGTGGTGGGCAAGGGTGTGTATCATGAAAAGTCTTACTTATTATGCTAGAGAGTTCTATAAGTATCCTTACACTTGTGGCAGTGTAGCAGTGTTTGTAGCTCAGTCATGTCCGACTCTTTACAACCCCACGAACTGTAGCCCGCCAGGGTCCTCTGTTCATGGGATTCTACAGGCCAGAATACTGGAGTGGGTTGCCATTCCCTTCTCCAGGGGATCTTCCTGACCCAGGGATCGAACCCAGGTCTCCTGCTTTGCAGGCAGAGTCTTTACCATCGGAGCTACAGGGAAGATACAGTTGTGGGGCCCAGGCCAAAAGCACAAGTACAGTGTCCTGGCTGGTCCCTTCTTTTCCCATTCCCGCTCCTATAATTCAAACCTCCTCACACACATTTGTGAACAGCTCAGCTTGCACATCCAGGCTCTGTCCCATCTCCTTGCAAATAGCTGCCTTTGGCCTCCTCTGAGGCCTGAGTGAGCCCTACCAGTGGGCTCAGGCTGTTTGGGCTGGAAATCCCAGGAGTATTGTCTGGAAGGAGGAGGACACAGGCTCTGGGTAGGATACTCTTCGGATAGCTGGGGATTTCTTGCCCTGAGCGGGGAGGGGCGTGGCTGGGGAGGGCCAGAGTGGAGTCCTTTAATCTTAAGTGGAGTGGCGAACGTTCTCTCTAAAGGCTAGGTCTGAAAACTTCAGACTTTGTCGGCCACATGTAACAACTGCTGGGTGTTCATCTTCTCTTTTTTGGTTAAACACTTAAAAAATATAAAGTCCATTCTTATCTTGAAGGCCACACAAAAAGAGGCTGCAGGCTGGATTCGGCCAAGGGCCACAGTTTATACGACAAGGAAAAGCAGAAGAGTGAGATATCTAAAGGAGGTATCTGAAGGATGCTGAAAACGGGTGTGATAATCTCTTTGTGTTTTGGAAGGATCAGTCTGGCTTTGAGGGAAGTATACTGGAGTTTGATGGACCAGGAGGCTATTGTGATGATCCGGACAGGAAATGATGAAGTCCTAAATGAAGTCAGAAGTCATGGGACTGGAGAAGTTGGCAAATATAGAACATTTAAAAAGAGTTGATGACTTTAGGTTTCTAATTAAGTCAACTGGTTGGTGGTTCTAATTACTGAGATAGGCATATCTAAGGGCAGGGTGGCACAAGTTAATATGTTCTAGTTTCAGCATCTGGAGCTTGAGTTCTAGGTAGGGTACCAAGGGGGTGTCATACTCACAAGCTGTTATTCTATAGTCAGGACAAGCCTGGAGATATAGACTCGAGAATCAGCAGGGGATAGATGGTCTCTCACAGAACATTTGGAAAGTAAAATCGAGGAAGGGAAACTCCTCCATCCTACATGTGTCTCTTTCTTGAGATAAACGACATCAAGACAAAGTGGGATACAGGAGCCTTGCCCTGGAGGGCTGGCGGGGCTGAGGATGGATGCTGAGGTGGTGAGCAGTGCGGGGTCTAAGGCATGACTGGAGTGCAGCAAAAATGAGTCTGGAAGGGTGATCACGGAATGGTCAACAGAGGCTTTTCCTCCTGGGGCTAGTCCCTCAGCTCCCAGATTGATACCCTGAGTAGGAATCTACTGTATTGTAACAGGTTAAATCTAAGATCAAAAGCTCAGGTGTGCAAGAAATGTTACATTTCTTTGTGATCCCTGGATCAACCTAGTTTTAATTCCAAGCTGCCACTCCTTTGGGCTGGTTGCTGTTTAGTTGCTAAGTCATGTCCGGCTCTTACAGCCCCATGGACTGAGCCTGCCAAGGCTCCTCTGTCCATGGGATTCTCCAGACAGAATACTGGAGTGGGTTGCCATTTCCTTCTCCAGGGGATCTTCCTGACCCAGGGATCGAACTGGAGAACTAACAGGTGGCTTCTTACTGTGGAGCCGCAGGAAGCTCCCTGGGCCGGTAGGAAGGTGTGTATAAGTCATTCTGACAGCCTCCACTGCCGCCTCGACCATACTCCCTGGCTGATGAGTCATCTCTCCACCCTAGTTACTGCTGGTCTTCCCATTTGTGTGTCTGCACTATCCTGTCTGGGCTGGCAGCTTCTGGCAGTTTCCCTGACACACTGAGGATACTAGAATATTCGGCAAAGCTCTGAAACCCAGTGCCTGGGCCCCTGGCTTCCCTGGATAAACCACGTACCTTCTGTCCGGAGCCTTGCTGCTTCTCGGGATAATGACTTGGGATAGAGCCTGGCTCCCTGCTGCTTCTGGACCTATGGACTCCTTACCCACCACCACTGTGTAGTCTCTAGGTCTGGGTGGAAGTTCCTCCCTAGTGCTCCTTCACCATACACTTTAAGCTCATTCAATCCATAACTTGAAAAACACGTTCTTCTTTGCTCCCGGGAAGGGAGGCCTTGCTCCCACAAAGATGCGAAAAATATTTGCATTTCACTTTCTAGTGCATTGGAAAAAAAAGAAGAAACACAAAACCATATAAGATTATGTATTGGAACAGGGTGATTTCATTTATATCTTGGCACTTTATTGGTGGAGGGGAAGTTGGTGAGTACAAGGAAGAACCCAGGCCCCTGATGGATGAAGGAGACGGTTGTTGGGACAGGAGATGGGGACGAAGAATCGCTGAAGGTGACACCTTTGGATTTGGGCTTCCCTGATTTTTTAGAATAGAGTATTGCAGGAAGCCTACTGTCAAGAGTCAGAGATCAAACCTGGAATATCGTCAGTTACCCAGTAGGTTGTGGGGGCGGGGAGACGGGGCGCTGGGCATTGGTGGTTGTGTAGGAAAAATACCTTGTCTTTCTCATGTGTTTTTCTTTGCTCTTCCTTGTCCTACTGCACTCACAACGCTCACAGGCACCAGATGTATAGGGCTCTTCCCCCACAAGAAGTAATACCAGATGGATGGCCTGCTAGAAGAGAAGTGTGCATCACTTCAGTCGTGTCTGACTCTTTGCAACCCAATGGACTGTAGCCCGCCAGACTCCTCTGTCCATGGGATTCTCCAGGCAAGAACACTGGAGTGGGGTGCCATGCCCTCCTCTAGGGGATCTTCCTGACCCAGGGACTGAACCTGCATCTCTAACAGATGGCCTATAATTTAACTCAATTCGGACATGACCTGCCTGGAGATAGCATCGGATCCAGAGGAGGTTCTCCCCGGGCCCTACCCTACACACACACACTTCAGATACCAAGCCTAAGTAATAAGTCCGAAATTACCCACAACTTCTGTCCAACTTGGTTACAAACCAGGGGTTCCTAAGATCTCCCTCCTTAGAGTCAATCATTGGCTAGAATGGCTCATGGAGCACAGGGAAAACAGATATGTTTACCAGTTTATTAAAAGACGTGATACAGGATGCAGATGAACAGACAGAAAAAGAGATGAAAGAAACACATGGGTCAAGAAGACTGGAAGGGCCCTAGGTTCAGGAGTTACTGTCTCCATGGAGCTAGGGTACACTGACGTGTATGTGTTCACCAACCCAAAAGCTCTCCAAACCCCTTACTCTGGGGATTTTAATGGAGGCTTCATCACATAGGTATGATTGATCATTGACCCATTTCCTCCTCCTTCCTCAAGAGAATGGGGTATGTTTGGGGATGGGTCAGAAAATTCCAAGCTTCTGATCATGGTTTGGTTTTTCTGGTGACCAGCCCTCATCCAGGAGCCCACCCAGAGTTGCCTCATGAGAACAAAAATTTGTATCACTCAGGAAATTACAAAGGGTTCAGGAATTCTTGTCAGGGGTCAGACATCAAATATTAGGGAAAAAAATGTTATTGATGCCCTTATTTAGCAGATCACAAGGGTTTTAGGAGCTGTGTGGCATGAACTGGGGATGGACACCAATATGTATTTTGTCTATTCATTCATAGTGTTATCAGTTCAGTTCAGTTGCTCAGTCATGTCTGACTATTTGTGACCCCCTGGACTGCAGTATGCAAGGCTTCCTGTCCGTCACCAACTCCTGGAGCTTGCTCAAACTCATGTCCATCGAGTTGGTGATGCCATCAAACCATCCCATCCTCTGCTGTTCCCTTCTCCTCCTGCCCTCAATCTTTCCCAGCATCAGGGTCTTCTCTAAGGAGTCAGTTCTTCACATCAGGTGGCCAAAGTATTGGAGTTTCAGCTTCAACATCAGTCCTTCCAATGAATATTCAGAACTGATTTCCTTTAGGATGGACTGGTTGAATCTTCTTGCAATCAAAGGGACTCTCAAGAGTCTTCTCCAACACCACAGTTCAAAAGCATCAATTCTTCAGTGCTCAGCTTTCTTTATAGTCCAACTCTCACATCCATACATGACCACTGGAAAAACCATAGCTTTGACTAGATGGACCTTTGTTGTCAAAGTAATGTCTCTGCTTTTTAATATGCTGTTTAGGTTGGTCATAGCTTTTCTTCCAAGGAGTAAGCATCTTTTAATTTCATGGCTGCAAGTGTCGGACACAACTGAGCGGCTTCACTTTCACTTTTCACTCTCATGCACTGGAGAAGGAAATGGCAACCCACTCCAGTGTTCTTGCCTGGAGAATCCCAGGCACAGGGGAGCCTGGTGGGCTGCCGTCTATGGGGACGCACAGAGTTGGACACTACTGAAGCGACTTAGCAGTAGCAGTAGCAGTCATCATCTGCAGTGATTTTGGAGCCCAAGCAAGTAAAGTCTGTCACTGTTGCCATTGTTTTCCCATCTATTTGCCATGAAGTGATGGAACCGGATGCCATGATCCTCATTTTTTGAATGTTGAGTTTTAAACCAGCTTTTTCACTCTCCTCTTTCACTTTCATCAAGAGACTCTTCAGTTCCTCTTCACTTTCTGCCATAATGGTGGTGTCATCTGCATATCTGAGGTTATTGATATTTCTCCCAGCAATCTTGATTCCAGCTTGTGCTTCATCCAGCCCAGCATTTGGCATGATGTACTCTGTATATAAGTTAAATAAGCAGGGTGACAATATACAGCCTTGATGTACTCCTTTCCCAATTGGGAACCAGTCTGCTGTTCCATGTTCAGTTCTAACTGTTGCTTCTTGACCAGCATACAGATTTCTCAGGAGGCAGATCAGGTGGTCTGATATTCCCATCTCTTGAAGAATTTTCCACAGTTTGTTGTGATCTACACAGTCAAAGGCTTTGGTGTAGTCAATAAGGCAGAAGTAGATGTTTTTCTGGAACTCTCTTGCTTTTTCGATGATGCAGCAGATGTTGGCAATTTGATCTCTGGTTCTTCTGCCTTTTCTAAATCCAGTTTGAACATCTGGAAGTTCACAGTTCACGTACTGTTGAAGCCTGGCTTGGAGAATTTTGAGCATTACTTTGCTAGTATGTGAAATGAGTGCTATCATGTGGTAGTTAGAACATTCTTTGGCCTTCATAATGTTATAGCCTCATACATACTTTGCTGCTTCTAGTCAGGATGGCTTTGGAATTTTGTTGCGTTGAACCTGGATGCCGGAATCCTTGCTCTAATCTGCGGATTGCTGGGAATGGTTGGTACTACAATCAGCTTTTATTTAGAAGTTAAACTTTTACTTGCTTATACAATTTACTCTTCAAAGCACCTTGGGAGGTAAATGTTGCGATTTCCATTCTAATGCTGGAACTCTCTGAAACTCAGAGAGGCCAGGTGAAAATACCAAAGTAACAGAGTAAATGTGTGACCTAAACCCAGGTTGGCTTCCCTGCTGGCTCAGTGGAAAAGAATCTGCCTGCAACGCAGGGGGTGTGGATTAGATCCCTAGCTTGGGAAGATCCCCTGGAGAAGGAAATGGCAACCCACTCCAGTATTCTTGCCTGGGAAATCCCGTGGACAGAGGAGCTTGGCCGGCTACAGTTCATGGGGTCACAAGAGAGTCAGACGTGACTTAGCAACTAAATAATACACTCGTGTCACTTGTAGGTTCAACGTATAGATGATTTATTGCCCAACAGTGACACTTTGAGAATGAAAGGGTCTGCTCTTAATAATTGTGCGAGGACAAAAGTGTACAATGGAGTTCTGTTGGGCAGTTTGTGGTGTGTGGGCAACTGATTATTGTTCTATTTTTATTAACTTTTTAAAAGAACAAATTGTAATTTTGGTAATCATTTCTACTTTAAAAAGTTCTCTGTCTTATTACTTTGCAACCTTAGTTTTATTATTTCCTTCCTTCAAGAAAGATAAGATTGCCAACTCCTTTTCTGAAACCAGTTTAACATCTAACTTCAAAACTTGATAAAGTAGCCTCACTTGTGAACAGAGATGCAAGAATCCTAATACATATTGCATAACTGAATTCAGTAATGATTAAATAATGACATATATTGTGGCTAATTATGATTAATTCTTAAGAGTGCAAGGAGAAATTTCTAAGTGAAAGATCGATTAATATAATTTCCCATACTAACAAACTAAAGAAGGAAATACATTTCAACAGGTTCAGAATAAGATTCATTTTATACTTATTTATGATTTAAACTGGAAATAGGAAGGAACTTCGTTAACATGATAGAAAGGTGTTTATCTTTTTACATGGAAAAACTTGAAGGCATTCACCTTAAAATTAGGAACAATACAATAATATATGCTATCACAATGTTCATAATGTTGGAGGTTCAGGCCAGTGTTATCAGATTGGAAAAAACACTAAGAAATAGAAGGATTGGGTGGGAAGAGATAAAATTGTTATTTTCTTTTTTCTTTTTTGGCCATGCTGCACAGCATAGGGGGGATCTTGGTTCCCCCACCGGGATCAAGCCTGCACCCCCTGCGGTGGAAGCACGGGCGGGGTCTTGACCACTGGACCACCAGGAAGGTCCCAAATTGTCATTTTCAAGTGTCATGATTGTTTATGTAGAAGAAAATCAACAGACTCTTAGAAGTAACAAGTGAGTTCAATATTTGCTGATTATAAGATCAATATACCAAAATCAGTAGCTTTCCTCAGTGAGTGAGTGATAGTCACTCTGTCATGTCTGACTCTTTGCGACCCCATGGACTGTAGCCTGCCAGGCTTCTTTGTCCATGGAATTCTCCAGGCAAGAATATTGGAGTGTTTGCCAGTTCCTTCTCCAGGGGATCTTCCTGACCTAAGGACTGAACTTGCCTCTCCTGCAATGAATGACAGGTGGATTCTTTACCACTGAGCCACCCAGGAAGCCCTTAAAAACTCCACCAAAGAGCATAAGAAAGAGCTGAAATAACAGTGAGATGAATTATCTTCGTGAATGAGAATACAGTATTTAGAGATAACAATTTCCCCCAAATGCAGTGCAGTTCCAAACAAGTCATAGCCCCTTTGGAGAGATCCTGCTGCTCTCATAGTTTGAATGAACCAGCAAGTGACTCATGGTAGAAGGCAGGACTCTACTTCCCTCTATGAAAGAGGAAAGGTCCTCCTTATTGCTTTTGGAAGCTAGCACGTTTGTGATTCTAGCTCAGACATAAAATTCTCCTTCCCAGAACTCTGACTCTTATGTGAGTGGTACAGTACTGCAGGGGGAGTTCAGAAGGCTTTTCCCTGTGGGGGCATCTAACCGAGTGTCTCCTGCATCGTAGCCTTCTCTGTCATACTGTTACCAGGCCTTCTGTGCTTCTTGCTCATTTTTGGAGTCTTTTTCTATAACCTCCTTTCTGAAAATTTCTGTGAACTCTCCGATATCCTCTCCAATAAATTCATTTTGCATTTAGCTAGACAGAACCAGTTTCTGATGCTTGCCATCAAGAACTTGGAACTGGGAACATTGCCAGAAAAATTCTGCAATTTATGTAGAAGAATTCAAGTTCGCGAGTAACCTAGGCCAGCGGTCAGCAAAACTTTTTCCATAAAAGGCTAGATACCAAATATCTTTGGCTTTGGTGGCAAGATGCAACAACTCAACTCTACTCAACAGACTTATACTACTAGATACTCAGACATGTTATCCAGCCATCCTACATAAACAATGTGGTACTAGTACAGGAATACATAAATGCACCATGGAACAGAATACAGTCCAGAAAGAGGCGCATGGCAGTCTTGGTTATTTAAATATTTTGTTAGAAATATTTTGTTAGCAACAGTTAGGACTGGGCATGAAACAACAGACTGGTTCCAAATTGGGAAAGGAGTACATCAAGGCTGTGTACTGTCATCCTGGTTATTTAACTTCTATGAAGAGTTCAGTTCAGTTCAGTCGCTCAGTTGTGTCCGACTCTTTGTGACCCCATGAATCGCAGCACACCAGGCCTTCCTGTCTGTTACCAGCTCCCAGAGTCTACCCAAACCCATGTCCATCGAGTCGGTGATGCCATCCAGCCATCTCATCCTCTGTTGTCCCCTTCTCCTCCTGCCCCCAATCCTTCCCAGCATTAGGGTCTCATGCCAAATGCTGGGCTGGATGAAGCACAAGCTGGAATCAAGATTGCTGGGAGAAATATCAATAAACTCAGATATGCAGATGACACCACCCTTATGGCAGAAAGTGAAGAGGAACTAACTGAAGAGCCTAGTGATGAAAGTGAAAGAGGTGAGTAAAAAGCTGGCTTAAAACTCAACATTCAAAAAATGAACATCATGGCATCTGGTCCCATCACTTCATGGCAAATAGATGGGAAAACAATGGAAACAGTGACAGGCTTTATTTTCTTGGGCTCCAAAATCACTGCAGATGGTGACTGCAGCCATGAAATCAAAAGACGCTTGCTCCTTGGAAGAAAAGCTATGACCAACCTAGACAGCATATTAAAAAGCAGAGACATTACTTTGACAACAAAGGTCCATCTAGTCGAGAGTATGGTTTTTCCAGTGGTCATGTATGGATGTGAGAGTTGGACTATAAAGAAAGCTCAGCGCCGAAGAATGAATGCTTTTGAACTGTGGTGTTGGAGAAGACTCTTGAGAGTCCCTTTGATTGCAAGGAGATCCAACCAGTCCATCCTAAAGGAAATCAGTTCTGAACATTCATTGGAAGGACTGATGTTAAAGCTGAAACTCCAATACTTTGGCCACCTGATGTGAAGAACTGACTCCTTGGAGAAGACCCTGATGCTGGGAAAGATTGAGGGCAGGAGGAGAAGGGACGACAGAGCATGAGATGCTTTGATGGCATCACCAACTCAATGGACATGAGTTTGAGCAAGCTCCAGGAGTTGGAGATGGACAGGGAAGCCTGGCATGCTGCAGTCCATGGGGTTGCAAAGATTTGGACAAAACTGAGTGACTGAACTGAAATATTTTGTAGAAAAATTTGTTTCACTATATGAAAAAAATTAATTAGCTCCCTACATCAGGAAAAATATAAAAATAAACTCTGGAATATGAAAGTAAGAAAGGAGCTAAATATGAAAGGTAAAATTACTGGAAGAACACATTGTCTGTCTTTAGGACTTTGGGTTAGGGAAGAATTATGGTTGTTAGGCTAATATGAAACTATTTTGTATTCTTGAAGGACATGTCAGCAGAGAAAGTGATTGTGTTATTAGGGCAAGTTAGTCTGGAGCTGAAATCTGTGTGGTAAACTCAGGTGAGTAGAGGAGCAATGGAAGAACCGAGGCCTGGCGATGTGCTGTTTTCTGAACCATTGTCTGGGTTGTGAAACGAAAGGAGGGCCAGGCCAAAGAAAGTGTCTTTTGTTGACAACATTGATGATAAGAATTGAAGGGGAGACTTTGGAGCCAAAAAAGCAATATGAGGTTCTGCTTGATGATTCAGTGAATACCATGGTTTTCAGAGACAAGAATGAAGGAAGTGACCAAGTCCAGACATAGAATTAGATATACTCTAATTTTGTTTTTTTGTTTTGTGTATATTCTTAATGTTATCTTCTTGGAAATGAAAATAAAAGCATGTATGTTCCTTCGCATCTGACTCTTTGCCATCCCATGGACTGTAGCCCACCAGGCTCCTCTGTCTCTGGGCTTATCCTGGCAAGAATACTGGAGTGGATTGCCATTTCCTTCTCCAGGGGATCTTCCCTACCCAGAGATTGAAGCCGTGTCTCCTGCGGCTCCTGCATTGGCAGCAGGTTCTTTACCGCTGAGCCACTTGGGAAGCCCCATCTTCTTGGAGGTGCAACAGAAGAAAAAAGACTGGAAACATACAAACATCGCTTCAAATCCAAGTGTCATTGCTGGCTGTGAAAGTTTCCTCTTTTTGAAATGGAGGCAATAATACCAACTTTCAGGGTTGTTATAATGATTAGAGTGTAAGTATGTACGGTGGGTTGAAATGGTTACAAATTCTTTGTCCATTGAGAAATGGAGTTTATTTTCCTTCACTTTGAATGTGGGCTGGACTGAACCAGTGTATGCTTTAATCAGTAGCACTCGGAAGAAGTGATGCTTCTGGTTCTGTGCCCTTGGAAATGGTAGGTCTGGGGATTTGGTCACTGTGTACAAAAGAAGCCGTTTGTGGGGAGAGACGTCCCAGCTCTCCAGTCCCCCTGCTAAGGTACTAAACACGCGAAGGAAGCCATCTAGGGCATTCTGGCCCAGCCACCACCTGGCTGAAGATTTATGAAAGACCCCACACAAGATTGGGCTTCCCAGGCAGCTTAGTAGTCAAGAACCCTCCTGCATCACCAATGCAGGAGATGCAGGAGACGTGGGTTCCATCCCCGGGTCGAGAAGATCCCCTGGAGAAGGAAATGGCAGCCCGTTTGAAGGAAATGCCAACTCCAGTATTGCCTGGAAAACTCCGTGGACGGAGGAGCCTGGCAGTCTACAGTCCACGGAATTACAAAGAGTTGGACATGACTGAGCGACTGAGCACGTGCACACTCTAAACAAGACTAGCCGAGCTACCTAGTAGTCAAGGCACAGAATTATGTGATAGAAAATGGTTATAGTAGTTTCAAGATCCTAAGTTTAATGCTGATTTGCTATGTAGCAATAGACAATCCAAAGAACATATTAAACAACGTCAATGCTTGGAACAAAGCATGCGTGCTAAGTCTCTTCAGTCGTGTCTGACTCTTTGCTACACTATGGACTGTAGCCCGCCAGGCTCCTCTGTCCATGGGATTCTCCAGCGAGAACACTGGAGAGGGCTGCCATGCCCTCCTGCAGGGGATCTTCCCGACCCAGGGATCGAACCCTGATCTCCTGTGGCTTCTCCCTTGCAGGTGGCTTCTTTACCGCTTAGCCACTGCAGAAACCCTTATGAGTGTTTACATATTGGCAATTATTATTCCAGTGAGCACAGGACATGGAGAAATCATTCAGTAATAAGTCAATTTCTAGTCAATGCTTTTCCAGGCCACTAATTTATACGTTAATTAATTCCTTCTTTTAACAAATAATACACGTTATTACTCACATTCTCTTCCAGGCGCTAACTAACTTCCCTGCCTGAAAGGACTTAAGATGATGTCCTTTAGGCTTTGTTGGTCATGTGATGGTTATTGATATAACAAGAATATTAGGGTTTGGCAAAAAAAACCCTAAATATCTGATATGAACATATAAGAAATGAAGTTCAAAGGAAATTTTCCCTAAGTAAGTTATAATTAACATCTTCTAAGTATAATCCTCAATGCTGCTGCTAAGTCGTGTTAGTCGTGTCCGACTCTGTGCGACCCCGTAGACGGCAGCCCACCAGGCTCCTCTGCCCCCGGGATTCTCCAGGCAACAATACTGGAGTGGGTTGCCATTTCCTTCTCCAGTGCATGAAAGGGAAAAGTGAAAGTGAAGTCGCTCAGTCGTGTCCGACTCTTCGCGACCCCATGGGCTGCAGCCTACCAGGCTCCTCCGTCCATGGGGTTTCCCAGGCAAGGGTACTGGAGTGGGGTGCCATTGCCTTCTCCCATAATCCTCAATAAACTGAATATAAACCATTAAGCTATTTCAAATTTAACTTAGCTTCCACCTTACCTATCATTCTTGATTTATATCATCATCTTTTAGAAAATATATAAAGTGAAAATGTTAATTGAGTGACTTAATTCAAATGCTGTATTCATTCAATCATTCAACCATTCAAAAATAAATTTATCAGACAACTTCCATGTGCCTGTGATGGGGCTAATCCTTAGGTTTCTAATTCAGAAGAGTTTAGACATAGACTTTTCTGTCAAGAACTACACTTTTTATATCATGGGTGAGGAGAAGGTTTAGAGTGTATTAGATTAATCATGTTTTTATATGAGAATGATTCCTAAAGAGGTTGTAATCTACTTACTTTGAGGTAAATTCTTCCCTAAATATGATCTACATATAGATAACCGAAAAAGTATAACTAGGTGCTAAATTTGAATAGAATTCCAATTTGTTACTTAAGGTTCCCAAACTTTTCTACATAGTTGCTTGTTTTTATTCAGAGTGAGGTGAATTTGCTAACTTGAGAGGCAAGAAAAAGAAGCCTGTCAAATGTGTTTTTGCTGTGACGCTGAGGCAGTTCTCAAGGCTTCTTGCACGCAAATGTTTGGCCCAAACATGTGCATATACAGAAACGATAATCACCATTATTTGAATCTAGGAGAGCATGTCCACCCTTATGTGGGTTTATAACCAGGGAGAATTATTGGTTCTGGGCCCTAAAGTTTATAATCCTCAGGAAAATGCCTCAGTAAAAGAAACTGGGAATGAAAGACTGAGTTATTCTTAAAGTGTATCCCACCATCCTTTGAGAATCATAATGCCTTGCTTCTTTCTCACCAATTCAAGCTGCAACGGTAGCTCACGGCTGTCCCTTAGCTGCAGTCGAGCCAAAGTGGAATTCACCATCCTGTTAATGCCTGTCCATAATGGGAGTAACTGTTTCACACACTTAGAATGGTCAGTGAGTAAGTGGGCAGGGGTCATGTTGCATGACAGCCTTCAGTATGTGCAGATGGTAAAACATTTACCCTCAGAGAAAAAGCTGGGGTCAGCAGGGTCATGGTCTACAAGTCTACAGCAAAGCAGTAAAGCAATAGCTCTGTATTCCCGTTTTTCTTGTTCGGGTATTGGCCTCTAGGCTGTGATGGCAAACGAGGGTGCAAGCTAGAGTTTAATTTTGCTGATCCATGCAATGTTTTTATTGTAGCAAGTATACTTCCATTTAGAGTTAATCTCCTTTGGTTTAAATAACAGAGGGTTTCATAAGAGGAAGGGTGACCCCACGTGGCAGTTTTAAAACATGACTGCAAATTCTTTGGCACTTTTTGTGTTAAGGTGGGGTGACGCTGCCTCTTTACTGGGGGTGAGTTGTGACAGCTTTGACTGATGGGGTATGGCAGAAGTGAGGCTAAGCGTCTGAACGGCTCCGCAGCTCCTCTGCTTATGGGAACACTTTCTTTTGGAGCCCTAAGCCACATGTGTGAAGGCTGACCACCGAGATCTCCATGCTGGAAAGGCCACATGTGGGCCGTATGGTTGACCTTGCCAGCTGGGCCCAGATGTCCAGCCACCAAAGCGGCAGGTCTTGGACCCTCCAAACCGGGCTGTTTGCCAGTGGAACAGAAGAATTACCCTGTAGACCCTTGCCTGCATTCCTGACCCACAAAATCATGAGATTTAACAAAATAATTGTTTTAAGTGATTATTTAGGGCAGCTTTAAATGCAATGATAGATGAACAGAACACTCCTTGTGTTAGTTCGAATCCTCCAAAGAGCAGCTGTTTAGACATGTAAGAGATTTTTTTTCTTTCAGTTTTATTGACATATGATTGACATACACATTGTATAAGTTTAATATGTACAGTACAGTGACTTGACATATGTATATATTATGAAATAATTACCAAAATAAGTTGAGATCCATCATCTCTTTAGTTACAAAGATTATTTTCTTTGTGGTGAGAACTTTTAGGATCTACTCTATTAGCAACTTTCAGATATATCATAGAGCCTTGTTAACTATAGTCATCATGTTTACATTATATCCCCAGCACTTACTTATCTTAAAATTGGAAGCCTGTAGCTTTTGACCACCTTCACACACTCCCCACTGGCTGTCTTTGGCAAACACAAATCTGATCTCTTTTTCTATGAGCTTTGTTGTTTTTGATTAGACATGCAAGGGATTTACCCCCAGGTATCCTTCCTGGCACCCCACTCCAGTACTCTTGCCTAGAAAATCCCATGGATGGAGGAGCCTGGTAGGCTACAGTCCATGGGGTCGCTAAGAGTCGGACACGACTGAACGACTTCACTTTCAATTATCCCTTTCATGCACTGGAGAAGGAAATGGCAACCCACTCCAGTATTCTTGCCTGGAGAATCCTAGGGACGGTGGAGCCTGGTGAGCTGCCGTCCATGGGGTCGCACAGAGTCGGACACGAATGAAGCAACTTAGCAGTAGCAGCATCCTTCCTGTGTTAGGAAGGATAAACGGGGAGGGAGTGGGTAGGTAGGGAGAGCCTTCAGACCATGACACAGGTTTGGTGTCTGTGAAGTCTCAGGATACATCACAGTTCTGAAAATGTTTTGCTCAAGCTGATGGGGAGTCCCAAGCCTATTTGAGAGGTCTTACTTATCTGGAATACTTTATGATCAAATTGGACTTTTGGACTTGCTTGTTATCCATGTTGCTATTCAGTCACTAAGTCGTGTCCAACTCTTTATGATTCCACGGACTGCAGCTTGCCAGGCTTCCTCGTCCTTCACTATCTTCCGGAATTTTCTCAAACTCATGTCCATTGAGTCGGTGGTGATATGCAATCATTTCATCCTCTGTTGTCCCCTTCTTTTCCCACCTTCAATCTTCCCCAGCATCAGGGTCTTTTCCAATGAGGTGGCTTTTCATATTAGGTGGCCAAAGTATTGGAGTTTCAGCTTCAGCATTGGTCCTTCCAGTGAATATTCATGTTATCTATGGTATGCTAGAATTTGTAGAATGTAGCTAAGAAACTAATTCAAATAGTTCCTAGAATCTCAGTATTAGGACTCTCTCCCTCTCACACAGTAAAATCCTTTATTATAACACTTAAAATAGTGTTTTATAAAAATTTTTTTGAGTATTTTATTCATCAGATTTTGAGATTTTTGAAGACAGGTTCTACGTATTTTTCACCTCTGCATACTTCTTCATCCCCCAAGTTCCTGATTCAATGGGTGTTTTTTGAATGACTAACTGAAAATAATGGTAAAATCATGTTTCCTGTGTGATTCTTAGAATAAGTTACAATTATCTGGTTTATTTACAAGGATTCCCTGGTGGCTCAGGCAGTAAAGAATTTGCCTGCCAATGCAGGAGATTCAGGTTCAATCTCTGGGTCAGGAAGATCCCCTGGAGAAGGAAATGACAATCCACTCCAGTAGTCTTGCCTGGAAAATTCCATGTACAGAGGAGCCTGGCTGGCTATAGTCCATGGGGTCACAGAGAGTTGGACATGGCTGAGCGACCAACACACACACACATTGTTGATGAAATAGCTGAATGTTAATTATCACTTTTAACAAGTATTATAAATAGCCTTCCAAATAATCACAGTGAAGAAAATCATATTTAACCTAGGATTTTTTTTAAATTGGACTTTGTTATTCCTACCATGGTAAATATATGTATATATGCATATATATATATATATATATACATTTTTTTTTTTACCAGTCTTGTCAACTAGTACTGGTCTCCTGCCCTTTTTTGGCAGAGTTGCGGATAGGAGAGTTTATAAGTAAAAAAGCTGACATTTTAGTTGAGGTCTAGAAAACAAATCTCATCTTGTGAGTTCCTTACCTAAAAGCTTCCCTGTAATTGTAGCCCACTGCTGCTGCTGCTGCTAAGTCGCTTCAGTCGTGTCCGACTCTGTGTGACCCCATAGACAGCAGCCCACCAGGCTCCCCCGTCCCTGGGATTCTCCAGGCAAGAACACTGGAGTGGGCTGCCATTTCCTTCTCCAATGCATGAAAGGGAAAAGTGAAAGTGAAGTCGCTCAGTCTTGTCCGACTCTTAGCAACCCCATGGACTGCAGCCTACCAGGCTCCTCCGTTCATGGGATTTTCCAGGCAAGAGTACTGGAGAATTGTAGCCTAGTATCATTTAAAAAATTAGGGGCACTGACATTTATTTTTAAAAGTAGAAGTATTAAAAACAATCTATCACCTGTTAGTGCCATCATTTTATAAAAGAAAGAATATGTTCTTAACAAAACAGAAGAAAGAAATCATCTTAGGATTTAAAAACTGAATGAACTAAATTACCAACTTACTAAATTATACACGCTATTTTTCATTCCTTTGCAGATTGATACCAGCCTGTATCCTGAGTTTGGAAACCACTGATTTCAAATTTAAATTCCAACTTATATCTTCAAGCCCTTCCCAGTTAGTTCTTGCCCTACGTCTCCAGCTTCTTTTCATCCTGCTCCCCACACCCATCAACTATAACTTTACAGACACTAGGAAGGGGAATGAGAAAGTCTAGAAGGTACTTCTTCCATACGGTCACGAAGAGTTGGATTTAACTGAAGTGACTTAGCATGCACGGCTGTGGGATCTCAGTTCTCCAATCAGGGATTAAACCCAGGCCGTGGGAGTGAAAGCGTTGAATCCCAACCTCTAGACTAACAGGGAACTCTCTGTTATATAATCTTGCTGTTCAGAACTTTTGTTAATATATAATGTCCTTCTTTGACTCTTGTAAAGATTTTTGACTTAAAAGTATATCTTATCTGCTGTTAGTATAGCCACCTCTACAATCGTTTGGTTACTATTTGCATGAAATATCCTTTTCTGTCCTTTCAACTTCAACCTATTTTGTGTCTTTGCATTTAAAGTGAGTCTCTTGTAGACAGTACACAGTTGTATCATTTTTTTTAAATCCATTTGGGCAATCTCTTTGATTGGAGAGTTTGAGACTTCTGCCATTTTGTTATTTGTTTTCTATATGCCTTCTAATTTTTTGTCCCTCATTTCTTGCATTACATCTTATTTTATACTTAGTTACTTTTTTGTAGTGAAATATTTCAATTCCCTTTTCACTTCCTTTGTGTGTATTATTGAGCTATTTTCTTTGTGGATCCCATGAGGATTATATTTAACATTCTAAAGTTATAGCACTCTAATTGTAATTCATACTTGTTCAATTTCAGTAACATACAAAAACAGCTCCATCTCCACCCCTTCCAATTGCTGATGTCACAATATTACATCTTTATACAATTGTGTGTCCCAAAATATAAATGAGTAATTTTAAATATCTCCTATGTACAAAATGATGTGGAGTTATAAGCCAAAGTTATAATAGTACTAGTTTTAGATTAATAATTAAGAAAAGGATTAGTCTTCTAAATCATGTGGAAAAAAAGTGGAGCTACATATCATTGCTACAGCAATAGTAGCTTTTATAATTGGCCATCTATTTATATTACTGAGATCTTTATTATTCATGTGGCTTTGAGTTACTGTCTTTTCACTTCAGTCTACAGGACTCTTGCAGGACAGGTCTAGTGGTTATGAACTCCTTCTGCATTTGGTAATGTCTTAATTTTTCCCTCACTTTCGTTGTTGTTGGCCATGCTGCCTGGCTTGGGGGATCTTAGTTCCCCCACCAGGGATTGAACCCAGGCCCATAGCAGTGAAAGAGCTGAGTCCTAACAACTAGGCCTCCAGGGAATTCCCTTCCCTCACTTTTGAAAGACATTTCCAGCATATATAGGGTTCTTGGTTGACAGTTTTTCTTCCCTTTTAGCACTTTGAATGTATCAGCTTAATGCCTCTGATAACCAAAATTTCTCATGAAAATTTTGTTTATAATCTTATTGAGGATCCCTTGTATATGATGAGTTGCTTCTCTCTTGTTGCTTTCAAGAGTCCTTTTCGTCTTTACTTTTCAGTTTGATTGAAATGTGTCTTGGTGTGGATTTCTTTATCTGTTTGGAATTTGTTGAGTTTATTTGACATTTATATTCATGTCTTTTATCAAGTTTGGGAAGTTGTCGGCCATTATTTCTTTAAATATTTAGTATGTTCTATTTCCAGATGTTCAAGCTGGTTTTAGAAAAGGCAGAGGAACCAGAGATTAAATTGCCAATATCCGCTGGATCATCGAAGAAGCATGAGAGTTCCAGAAAAACATCTATTTCTGCTTTATTGACTATGCCAAAGCCTTTGACTGTGTGGATCACAATAAACTGTGGAAAATTCTGAAAGAGATGGGAGTACCAGACCAGCTGACCTGTCTCTTGAGAAACCTGTATGCAGGTCAGGAAGCAACAGTTAGAACTGGACATGGAACAACTAGACTGGTTCCAAATAGGAAAAGGAGTATGTCAAGGCTATATATTGTCACCCTGCTTATTTAACTTATATGCAGAGTACATCATGAGAAATTCTGGGCTGGAAGAAACACAAGCTGGAATCAAGATTGCCAGGAGAAATATCAATAACCTCAGACATGCAGATGACACCACCCTTATGGCAGAAAGTGAAGAAGAACTGAAGAGCATCTTGATGAAAGTGAAAGAGGAGAGTGAAAATGTTAGCTTAAAGCTCAACGTTCAGAAAACTAAGATCATGGCATCTGGTCCCATCACTTCATGGGAAATAGATGGGGAACAGTGGAAACAGTGTCAGACTTTATTTTGGGGGGCTCCAAAATCACTGCTGATGGTGATTGCAGCCATGAAATTAAAAGACGCTTACTCCTTGGAAGGAAGGTCATGGCCAACCTAGATAGCATATTTAAAAGCAGAGACATTACTTTGCCAACAAAAGTCCATCTAGTCAAGGCTATGGTTTTTCCAGTGGTCATGTATGGATGTGAGAGTTGGACGGTGAAGAAAGCTGAGTGCCGAAGAATTGATGCTTTTGAACTGTGGTGTTGAAGAAGACTCTTGAGAGTCCCTTGGACTGCAAGGAGATCCAATCAATCCATCCTAAAAGAGATCAGTCCTGGGTCTTCATTGGAAGGACTGATGTTGAAGCTGAAGCTCCAATACTTTGGCCACCTCATGAGAAGAGTTGACTCATTGGAAAAGACCGTAATGCTGGGAAGGGTTGGGGGCAGGAGGAGAAGGGGACGACAGAGGATGAGATGGTTGGATGGCATCACTGACTCGATGGACATGGGTTTGGGTGGACTCCGGGAGTTGGTGATGGACAGAGAGGCTGGGCGTGTGGCAATTCATGGGGTCGCAAAGAGTCGGACATGACTGAGCGACTGAACTGAACATTCTCTCTGCTCCTTCTTGGACTCCTATAATATGTCTTTGGTCCACTTGATGATCACTTTTTTCAGTCTTTTTTTTTCCTTTTGTTCCTGTGATTTAATAATTTCCTTTGTCCTATTTTCAAGTTTGCTGCTTCTTTCTTCTATCTGCCCAAATTGACCTTTGAATTCCTCGAGTAAATTTTAAAATTTCAGTTATTTTACTTTTCAGCTCCAGAGTTTCTTTTTGGTTTTCTTTTCAGTGTTTCTTTATTGATGTTTCCACTTTGTTCATACATTGTTTTCTTGACTTACCCCATGTCTTCTTTTAGTTATTTGACCATCTTTAAGATAGTTGCTTTAGAGTTTTTTTTTTTAGTAAATCCACTACCAGGTATTTGTCAAGAACAGTTTCTGTTGATTTATTTTTTCCTTTAGATGAGTCATATTTTGTGGTTCTTTCAATGCCTTGTGACTTTTTTCTTTGTTGTTGTTGAAAACTGCCCACTTGAAGCTAATAATGTGGTAACTCTGGAAATCTGATTCTCCTCCTTTCACAGTGTTAGCTGGGTTTTTTGTTTGTTTGTTTCTGTTTATTTTTCGTTATTGTTATAGACTATCTCTGTGCCAAAGATCTGCCTGAGGTACAAACTTAAGGTTTCCTCAGGTCTTTTGTGAGCCTGCACTTTCTCCAGGGCATGTGTGGTAACTTTCTAATTTTGTCTGTATTTGCAGTTGCTTTTGAATTTCCCGGTATGGCAACCCACTACAGTATTCTTGCCTATAGAATCCCATGGACAGAGGAACCTGGCAGACAATGGTCCAGGGGGTTTCAAAGAGTAGGACACGACTGAAGTCATTGAGCATGCACTCACAGTTTTTTGTCTGGCCCTTAATAGGGAAAAAAGACAGAAATGAGGGAGAAAAAGTCACTGGTACTTTAAAGCACCTGGAAGTCACTTTGGCAGGATGGGGACAGACTTGAAATGATATGACGAGTTGCAACCCAAGGAATATTTCCTTTTTGTCTGCACTTCTGTGGTCAGAAGCAGCAGTCGGTGGGACTTCCTTGATGGTCCAATGGTTAAGACTCCATGCTTTCAATGCAGGGCATTTGGGTTCAATCCCTGGTTGAGGTACTAAAATCCCATATGCCATCTGGTGCATCCAAAAAAAAAAAAAAAAACAAAACCAGCTATTAGTGATCAGATATCAGACTTCTAACATTTGGAGGACATCCTCACTCCCACGGCTGTGCCAACTGGGTTCAGGCTGCTCCAGGAGTAGTGCAGAGCTGCCTGCCGTAGGGCTGAGAGTGGGCAGCTACTACTATACTAAGAGCTGAAATTGACCAATGTTGACTAAAATTTATGGTCCAAGCCTTCCCCTGGAAGTTTCAGGCCCTCTATAGACTCTAGCATTCCAAACAAGTTGCCTTAGACCGAGTTGGTCCGTGCAATTTTTGTCTAGTAGGGGAGATACATTTCTGATGCTTCCTATTCCACCATCTTCCCAGAATCTTCCTCTGTGTTTCTTTCTTTGTTTCTTTTTTTAAATTCCTAAGTTCTGTTTTTTCCTTAATTTCTAGGATATCAATCCAGTTACATTTTAATGTATAACTTGATCTTATGTCTTTTAGAAGTGTTTGAATGATTTCTTAATTTGGACACAACCTAAACGAGAGGTTTCCATGAGTGAACCTTTCATTTTGCTTTAGGAATAATTTTCCTCTGCACAAAAACACGTTCAGCTTCATAAAGGAACTGACAATCTAGTGGTGACTGTATATCCATCTGAAGACTATAAGTCAGTGAGATAAAAGATGGCTGTGAGCGTATATTACCATGTGAAACAGATCACCAGTCCAGGTTCGATGCATGAGACAGGGCGCTCAGGGCCAGGGTACTGGGATGACCCTGAGGGATGGGATGGGGTGGGAGGTGGGAGGGGGGTTCAGAATGGGGACACATGTACACCCATGGCCGATTCATGTGAATGTATGGGAAAAACCACTACAATATTGTAAAGTAATTAGCCTCCAATTAAAATAAATAATTTAAAAAAAGATGGCTGTGAGGGGTACATGTTTGGTACCGTGGAAGGTCTTAAGGGGAACGTCTAAGCAGATGCAGGGGTGAAGTGGAGCTCTTTTGGGCGTGGAAATGTCAGGGCCAAGGTGTGAAGAAATGGAGGAGTTGACAGGTGAAGAAAAGGAAGTGCCTACATACATATTTTTTGTATCTGCTTGAGTGCTGTAAGCTGGGATGGTTTTCCTTGCGGAGCCTCAGGGAGTGATTCTGATGGCAAACATACGCCTTCATCTCCTTGTTTTTCCTAATCAAATGGATAGGCAAATTTAGTCAAGAGTGAGTCCTTAGTTGATCATTGAATTCTAGATCTTTAAGTCCTGCTCTATGAAGTGAGAGAACTCAAAGGATAGTCCAAAGCCAAGAGAAGTAAGGCAGCCCAAGCTTTCCTTACCACCTGTCAGAGCACAGCTAGAACCCAAACAGAACCTCAGACACGGTTAATACTCTCTTTATTACATATCATTGTTTTTACGTTAACAGCAATGGAGTGACAACAAAGGGCAGCTTTGGTTAGCTTCACACGGGGCTGACACAGTCTGCACCTCTTCAGTCACTTAAGAAAAATGATTTTATTAATTTATTTTGGCTGTGCTGGGTCTCTGTGGCCGCAAGGGCTTGCCTCTAGTTCTGGAGACTGGGGGCACCCTCCAGCTGTGGGGCGCAGGCTTCTCACTGCAGTGGCTTCTCTTGCTGCAGAGCACAGGCTTTAGGGAGTGTGTGCTTCAGTAGCTGTGGCAGGTGGGCTCAGCAGAGGTGCCCCCCAGGCTCTAGGGCACAGGCTCAGTAGTTTTGGTGCGTGGCGTATGTGAATCTCCCCCAGTCAGGGGAACCCGTGTACCTTGCATTGGCGGGTGGATTCTTTACCTCTGAGCTACCAGGGAAACCCCTCTTCAGTCACTTTTGATTTGATCTTTGTTCTATCTTGTTGGACTCCATTTTTCTGGAAGATCTCATGGCAAACCATGGTAGATAATGCTGATGAAGAGAGGAAGAAGAGGCCTGTGTTATACTGTTTCTCTGAATTGTTGGACTTGTTCTGGTATTAGCTTAGTTGAAGAGGAGATTTATTGAAACGACATTACAGTGCCTTATGGAATCCAGAAAACTATTGAACAACCAGGCCTTGGGAAAGGAAGATACTACAGAATTTCTGAGATCTTGAGCCACAGAAATTTATGGAGTTTTCCTGGAGAATCTCACCGTGACCAAGACTCAGCTCAGAAATTCCAGTCTCTGAGTCTCTCTGTTCATTACTGCTTAGGGTGAGTTTGTGGGATCCATCCATGTGCATAATGACTTTCTTTGTTTGAAATTATATTCTTAAGGTTAAAATTGTGTCTGGAACATGGTAAACACTCAATAAATATTATTGGATAAATAGTGAATGGAATCACAGTCTCCCTGGAGAAGACACCTCGAAGGCCTTGCCTGAGACGGGTGTCTGCCTTTGCCCAGATGGCTGTGGCAGGAGGTGGGAGAGTAAGCACTCAGCGCCCTAGATCCGCGTGGGCCAGTGACATTCCCAGAGAACAAGGACTGTCAGGCAGGTGGCCAGTATCCTGAAGGTGACTGTTATTTGTGTTTATCCCTAAAAATACTGACAAGAAATCAATAATTCTGGAAAACTGACACAAATAAGGGAAGATTACTGTACAAAGTTGTGTCTCTTTTCATGTACTACATCTAAACTTGGTATTCCAGTGAGCACATTTCAGTGAATTAAAATGTCCTCTATTGTAGGAAGAACCATCTCTGTGTTCAAGATGTTCAAGAAGCAGATTTTAACAGAAGATCCCAGCATAAAGCTAGGATACCAAATGGCTGGTCTTTTGGTAAAAGAATTAAAGAGAAGTAAACCTGCCACACAAAAATGCAGCAAGAGCACATGGCTGCCTCAGTCACAGTGTTGGGAGGAAGGAACCATCTTACCTGACCACGTGGTCTCCAGCCTGGTTCAGTTCAGTTCAGTTGCTCAATCGTGTCTGACTCTTTGCGACCCCATGGACTGCAGCACACAAGGCTTCCCTGTCCGTCACCAACTCCCGGAACTTAATCAACTCAGTTCCATTGAGTCAGTGATGCCATCCAACCATCTCATCCTCTGTCGACCCCTTCTCCTCCTGCCCTCAATCTTTCCCAGCATCAGGGTCTTTTCAAATGAGTCAGCTCTTTGCATCAGGTGGTCAAAGTATTGGAGTTTCAACTTCAGCATCAGTCCTTCCAATGAATATTCAGGACTGATTTCCTTTAGGATGGACTGGTTGGATCTCCTTGCAGTCCAAGGGACTCTCAAGAGTCTTCTCCAACAGCACAATTTGAAAGCATCAATTCTTCAGTGCTCGGCTTTCTTTCTAGTCCAACTCTCACATCCATACGTGACTACTGGAAAAACCGTAGCTTTGACTAGATGGACATTTGTTGGCAAACTAATGTCTCTGCTTTTTAATATACTGTCTAGGTTGGTCATAGATTTTCTTCCAAGGAGCAAGTGTCTTTTAATTTCATGGCTGCAATTACCATCTGCAGTGATTTTTGGAGCCCAAGAAAACAAACTCTGTCACTGTTTCTATTCTTTCCCCATCTATTTGCCATGAAGTGGTGGGACCAGATGCCATGATCTTAGTTTTCTGAATGTTAAGTTTTAAGCCAACTTTTTCACTCTCCTCTTTCACTTTCATCAAGAGGCTCTTTAATTCTTCTTCACTTTCTGCCTTAAGTGTGGTGTTATCTGCATATCTGAGGTTGTTGATATTTCTCCTGGCAATCTTGATTCCAGCTTGTGCTTCATCCAGTCCAGCATTTCACATGATGTACTCTACATAGAAGTTAAATAAGCAGGGCGACAATATACAGCCTTGACATACTCCTTTCCCAATTTGTAACCAGTCTATTGTTCCATGTCCAGTTCTAACTGTTGCTTCTTGACCTGCATATAGATTTCTCAGGAGGCAGATCTCAGGAGGTGGTCTGGTATTCCCATCTCTTTCAGAATTTTCCACAGTTTATTGTGATCCACACAGTCAAAGGCTTTGGCATAGTCAATAAAGCAGAAATAGATGTTTTTCTGGAACTCTCTTGCTTGTTCTATGATCCAACGGATGTTGGCAACCTGGTACTCCCACAGAATTGCTGACTGAATTCACATGAACAGTGTGGTGAAAACAACTCCAAGCACATGATTCAGTATACAGTGCTGTCAGGTTGATAGGGCTCCATGTGATGGGCAAAAGCAAACCCAAATCTGGAGAATTACCAGCCCCAACTGCAAGATGTCATCTTATTTTTAGCAATGTTAATGTGTAAACATGTATGTTATGTTTTACAATATATGGAATTGGCAATGTGCTCCAATTTCCTGCATTTTTATATTGTCATCATTGATCAAATTTACATTTCATCCTGTAACCATAGTTGACTCCCATTTCCACTTGAGACCTCTTCACATATCCCAGACTGAGTCTGATCTATTTCACCTATCAGCTGTATTAGGTCTTCATAAATTTATTGAAATTCCTTGTCCATGGATACACCTCCTTCTATGCTGTTTTATTGCCTTACTATCACTTAGATGGAAACACAGAGGAAAGTAAAGATAAATTTCTGTGCTCAACCTTCTATTTTAAACTGGAATTTGACTGTAAAATTAGAAAAGATAACAATAAAAGTAATCAACAAAATACAAACAAGTTTTGTGAACTTCTGTAAGTATGCAGGATTTTGGTTTTAACATACAGTTGGTTTTATTCCTTAAAATATGATAGTCTTTTTGTCAAATGAATGTCTCAAAAACAAAGCCACATTAATCTTTTATTGGTTCTCCTTTCCCATGGGATGACACAGGATTAGCAGATGAAAGGGATGAAAAAAGGTAAAGAGGGACATTGTGTATAATTCATTAAAATAAGAATTTATTTTCTTCACCTTCATAGATCTCAACTAAGGGTTATTTTGCCCCTTAGAGGTCATTTGGCAATGTCTGAAGACATCTTTGATTGCCACAACTGGCATCTAGTGAGGAGGAGAAGGGGGTGACCGAGGATGAGATGGTTGGATGGCATCACCAACTCAATGGACATGAGTTTGAATAAACTCCGGGAGTTGGTGATGGACAGGGAGGCCTGGCGTGCTGCAGTCCATGGGGTTGCCAAGAGTTGGACATGACTGAGTGACTGAACTTAACTGAACTGAGTGGGGAGAGGCCATGGGATGCTGCTGAGCATCACCCAATGCCCAGATCGGCCTCTCATGAAGAACTATTCAGTTGAACATGCTAAGAGTACTAAGGGTAAGAACATTTACTCTTGCAGAACAATATGAGTATACTTAATATGAACTATACAGTTAAAAATGGTTAAAACAGTAAAGTTTATATTATGTGTCAGTTGAGTTCAGTCACTCAGTCGTGTCTGACTCTTTGCGACCCCATGAACTGCAGCACGCTGGGCCTCCCTGTCCATCACCAACTCCCGGAGTTTACCCAAACTCATGTCCATCGAGTCAGTGACGCCATCCAGCCATCTCATCCTCTGTCATCCCCTTCACCTCCTGCCCTCAATTCCTCCCAGCATCAGGGTCTTTCCCAATGAGTCAACTCTTCGCATGAGGTGGCCAAAGTTTTGCAGTTTCAGCCTCAACATCAGTCCTTCCAATGAAAACCCAGTGCTGATCTCCTTTAGGATGGACCGGTTGGATCTCCTTGCAGAGAGTCTCAAGAGTCTTCTCCAACATCACAGTTCAAAAGCATCAATTCTTTGGCGCTCAGCTTTCTTTAAGGTACAACTCTCACATCCATACATGACCACTGGAAAAACCATAGCCTTGACTAGACGGACCTTTGTTGGCAAAGTGATGTCTTTGCTTTTTAATATGATATCTAGGTTGGTCATAACTTTCCTTCCAAGGAGTAAGCGCCTTTTAATTTCATGGCTGCAATCACCATCTGCAGTGATTTGGGAGCCCCAGAAAATAGTCTGACAGTGTTTCCACTGTTTCCCCATCTATTTCCCATGAAGTAATGGGACCAGATGCCATGATCTTAGTTTTCTGAATGTTGAGCTTTAAGCCAACTTTTTCACTCTCATCAAGAGGCTCTTCAGTTCCTCTTCACTTTCTGCCATAAGGGTGTTGTCATCTACATGTCTGAGGTTATTGATATTTCTCCAAACAATCTTGATTCCAGCTTGTGCTTCATCCAGCCCAGCGTTTCTCATGATGTACTCTGCATAGAAGTTAAATAAGCAGGGTGACAATATATAGCCTGATGTACTCCTTTTCCTATTTGGAACCAGTTTGTCATTCCATGTCCAGTTCTAACTGTTGCTTCCTGACCTGCTTACAGG
Source organism: Giraffa tippelskirchi (assembly GCF_054371585.1). NCBI lineage: Eukaryota > Metazoa > Chordata > Mammalia > Artiodactyla > Giraffidae > Giraffa > Giraffa tippelskirchi. The sequence goes on along the minus strand of NC_137285.1, from coordinate 83,727,718 downwards.
TTTCTCAAGAGACAGGTCAGATGGTCTGGTATTCCTATCTCTTTCAGAATTTTCCACAGTTTATTATGATCCACACAGTCAAAGGCTTTGGCATAGTCAATAAAACAGAAACAGATGTTTTTCTGGAACTCTCTTGCTTTTTTGATGATCCAGCAGATGTTGGCAATTTGATCTCTGGTTCCTCTGCCTTTTCTAAAACCAGCTTGAACATCTGGAAACTCACGGTTCGTGTATTGCTGAAGCCTGGCTTGGAGAATTTTGAGCATTACTTTACTAGCGTGTGAGATGAGTGCAATTGTGCGGTAGTTTGAGCATTCTTTGGCATTGCCTTTGTTTGAGATTGGAACGAAAACTGACCTTTTCCAGTCCTGTGGCCACTGCTGAGTTTTCCAAATTTGCTGGCATATTGAGTGCAGCACTTTCAGAGCATCATCTTTCAGGATTTGAAAGAGCTCAACTGGAATTCCATCACCTCCACTAGCTTTGTTCATAGTGATGCTTTCTAAGGCCCACTTGACTTCACATTCCAGGATGTCTGATTCTAGGTGAGCAATCACACCATCATGATTATCTGGGTCATGAAGATCTTTTTTGTACAGTTCTCCTGTGTATTCTTGCCACCTCTTCTTAATATCTTCTGCTTCTCTTAGGTCCATACCATTTCTGTCCTTTATCGAGCCCATCTTTGCATGAAATGTTCCTTTGGGATCTCTAATTTTCTTGAAGAGATCTCTAGTTTTTCCCATTCTTTTATTTTCCTCTATTTCTTTGCATTGATCGCTGAGGAAGGCTTTCTTATCTCTCCTTGCTATTCTTTGGAAATCTGCATTCAAGTGGGAATATCTTTCCTTTTCTCTTTTGCTTTTCGCTTCTCTTCTTTTCACAGCTATTTGTAAGGCTTCCTCAGACAGCCATTTTGCTTGTTTGCATTTCTTTTCCATGGGGATGGTCTTGATCCCTGTCTCCTGTACGATGTCACGAACCTTCGTCCATAGTTCATCAGGCACTCTATCAGATCTAGTCCCTTAAATCTATTTCTCACTTCCACTGTATAATCATAAGGGATTTGATTTAGGTCATACCTGAATGGTCTAGTGGTTTTCCCTACTTGCTTCAATTTAAGTCTGAATTTGGAAATAAGGAGTTCATGATCTGAGCCACAGTCAGCTCCCAGTCTTGTTTTTGCTGACTGTATAGAGCTTCTCCATCTTTGGCTGCAAAGAATGTAATCAATCTGATTTCGGTGTTGACCATCTGGTGATGTCCATGTGTGGAGTCTTCTCTTGTGTTGTTGGAAGAGGGTGTTTGCTATGACCAGTGCGTTCTCTTGGAAAAACTCTATTAGCCTTTGCCCTGTTTCATTCTGTACTCCAAGGCCAAATTTGCCTGTTATTCCAGGTGTTTCTTGACTTCATTCTTTCGCATTCCAGTCCCCTATAATGAAAAGGACATCTTTTTTGGGTGTTAGTCTAAAAAGTCTTGTAGGTCTTCATAGAACCACATTCAACTTTAGCTTCTTCAGCATTACTGGTTGGGGCATAGGCTTGGATTACTGTGATATTGAATGATTTGCCTTGGAAACGAGCAGAGATCATTCTGTCGTTTTTGAGACTGCATCCAAGTACTGCATTTTAGACTCTTTTGTTGACCATGATGGCTACTCCATTTCTTTTAAGGGATTCCTGCCCACAGTAGTAGATACAATGTTCACCTGAGTTAAATTCACCCATTCCAGTCCATCTTAGTTCGCTGAATCTTAGAATGTCGACGTTCATTCTTGCTGTCTCCTGTTTGACCACTTCCAATTTGCCTTGATTCATGGAACTAATATTCCCGATTCCTATACAATATTGCTCTTTACAGCATCAGACCTTGCTTCTATCACCAGTCACATCCACAGCTGGGTATTGTTTTTGCTTTGGCCCCATCCCTTCATTCTTTCTGGAGTTATTTCTCCACTGATCTCCAGTAGCATATTGGGCACCTACCGACCTGAGGAGTTCATCTTTCAGTGTCCTATCATTTTGCCTTTTCATCAGTATGAAAATACTATGTGTACTTAACCACAATTAAAAAAAAAAAAAGAACATGTGTTCTTATTTTCTAGGCAGACTTTCTAGTTAGAAGTGAGCTTTATGCATTTTGCATAGGAATAGGAAAATTCAGCTTCTATGCTCCGTTAGTGCTTATCTTCATGTTTAAGGCTGGTGAGATACACAACAGATCCCTTGTGTCATACACCGTAGGAGAGCTGGTCAAGCTACTATGGCAGAGATTTGCAAACAACAGGCATCAGCTGACTCTGGTTAATAGCAAAAGACAAAATGTATTGGAAGGCCTTGCAGTCAGCTGCAAAACCTCAAAGAGAAGTCCTATACCTAAGCTGTTTGTAGGACAGGACCCAAGGCAGCTTCAGAGATTTATCTGAGAGTAGGAATGAGTAGGCAGTGTCTCCAGGGTAAATCAGCCTGTGGTGTTTTCAGGTGAGTGTCTGAGAGGCCAACCTTGGGTTCTGTACCCCCTACTCAGCCCCAGCAGTATGTGGCATATTTAGCGATGTCTCACTAAGACAGTCTACAAGGAGAAAGACAGTCCCTGTCCCCAAATGTAGGGTGAAAGATGCTGGGCAGGTAAAAACAATTAACATGCATTTCAGCTGTCTTCTGCTGCCCACAATAAAGTGCAAACTGGCAAACAAAAAAACAAGAAATGCTTTAAACACACGACATTTGTTTACTATGAAACTGATGGAAATCACTTAACTTCTCCTGATCTGTTTTATCATCTACAAAATGAGGAACTTTAATGACTTCTATCTTCTAGATTTTTATTATATACCTGTTCCCTTATGTTTTTAAAAAAGCCTTTGAACTCCTATTCATGTATACCTTATTTTTGCCTACGTAGCAGATCCCCCTCTCATTTTATCTATTCTTGGAATGACTTCCTAATGGTTTTGGCGGTATTTCTGAGGTTTGAATTATTGATACATGTTGGGTGAAATAACGGATCTTTTCCGGTTATGTGTGGCGTAAGTTGTATCGGAAAGAAAGTCAATTTCAATTATTCATCACTCCATTTGCAGAGAAAACCATGCAGGGGTGTAGGGAGCATGGAGGAGGAACAGCTGAAATGGAAAAGCCTTTTCCAGCTCTGTGTCCTGCTGAAGGGTTAAGCCCTGCATGGAGAGTTTTTCCCACAGAAACACGGTAGTGAGTCTCTATGCCCAGAAAGGGAGAGCTCCCTGGACTCCAGGAGATGAGCTTCTGGGGGAAGCTACAAGGACTGGGGTGTAGAGATCTGAAGATTAGGGAGAGCCGTGGGAGTAGATTGGGGCCTGCAGAGGCAGGTGGCCGGTGGGAAATTCCTGATGCTGGGACGCGTCAAGGATGTGAAGGATGAGGATAATATCCAATGGAGTTTTGGCCAATCATTATCCTTGGGCAGTGTAAAACCTCACGGCTGATACAGATCTCACAAGGTCTGTAGGACTGGTTTGGAGAAAGGAAGAGAGAAGAGGGGGAGACATATCTGGAGTGCTGTGGGGCAGAGGAGGGGGCCCAGGGCAGCTGTAGTGGGAAGGAGGGAGTGATGTCAGGTCAGGGGGGAGCTTGGCGCCGGAAGTGACTATGAGAATGTCAGTCCTTGGGAATTCATGGGTGTTTTGTGGGAAGCACTGGACTACCCAGAATACTCAGAGTGAGTACTTGGCCCAAAGGATGCGGGGAACTTAGTGTACCTTTGGGCTCTACTGTCTTGGGTTATATTACACTATACCTGATCTGGTAATAGGTTAGGGGCAACTGAACACCCAAAATAATGTGGTGGGGTTACTTATGTTTTTGGTTTCAGCCTTTGATTTCATTGTATGGCATGTCTTCTCTTGCCACAGAAATAGTCCTCCCAAATAGAAATCATTTTTGTACTCAGTCACTTCAGTTGTGTCCAACTCTTTGTGGCCCCGTGGACCACAGCCCACCAGACTCCTCTGTCCATGGAATTTTCCAGGCAAGAATACTGGAGCAGGTTGCCATTTCCCACTCCAGGGGATCTTCCCGACCCAGGGATTGAACCCGAGTCTCTGGTGTCTCCTGCATTGGCAAGCTGATTCTTTACCACTGCACCACCTGGGAAGCCAGAATAATTTCACCAAGAAATAAAAATTTTGTTTATCTATATGTTTAACATTTATTGACATCCACCAAGTGCATCTTGCTTGAGGAGAGTCATAGATGAGTAAGACATAGTGATGTTGTAAACAAGTTTATCCACAGATGGAGAGAGAGACACATAAAAAACAACCACAATACAAGGTTGGAGGCAGCAAGTGTTAAATGGAAGGCAGGAGCAGTGGTCGTTAATTCTGGTTGGAAACGGTTACATAGAATCCAATGAATAAATGTGTGTTCTTGCTGAAGTTTCTATTTTTTTCTTGAATCATTTCTCTTTCCTGTTAAGAGACAAAACAAGAACATTCTGGCATTGTATAAAACACACACACAAAAATCCTAAGACTAAAAAAACACAAGAAGTATTGCAGTAGGTACTCATTCATCCAGCCCACTTTTCTATGCCTGGAACAAGTTTTGAATATTAACCTCCAAAGGCTAAAAAGGCAGCACTGAATAGTGTGTAGGCCTTGGGGGTCAGAAACTTTTGCCTCCTGTCTCTGCCATTTTACCAGCTGCATGATCCTGGGTAAGATACTCCTTACTAACAGCCTCTCTTTGTATTAGATTACCAATCTATAGAACAAGGGCACGAATAATTTACCGGAATTTTGGAATAAGCGAGCTAATGCATGTGAAATGCTTGGTATGCTATATAAACTTGATGCATTTTAGCTATTATTTTTATTATCCTGAAAAGAATGTTGGGAATTTTACATTTGTGAGTTTAATCACATTCTTTTGAATTTATATTTTCTGCTCACATCACTTCTTGGATTAATAAACACCTTACATTTAATACCTATATAATTAAATCTTGCTTTAATTTATCCAGAAGCTACCTCTTTCCAACTTTGACCAGAGGCACCTCACTCTCTAAAACATAGGATTTAAAGCACTAGTCCGTGAGTTCCATGGTTTTATATAAGGGGAGGTACTATTAATATTTTCTACTTCGTTGGTGATAACTGCCAACAATTGTCAGTGTTTCGTGAACTTTTTTGACAGCAGCATCTCCTTAAATAAGAACTTTGAGGTACAGTTACATGATATTTTCCAAACTGCGTCCTTTGAAATGCTATTCTGAGAGGGCTCAATGGCTGTTCCACACTGCTGCTGCTGCTGCTAAGTCGCTTCAGTCGTGTCCGACTCTGTGCGACCCCATAGACGGCAGCTCACCAGGCTCCGCCGTCCCTAGGATTCTCCAGGCAAGAATACTGGAGTGGGTTGCCATTTCCTTCTCCATTGCATGAAAGGGAAAAGTGAAAGTGAAGTCACTCAGTCGTGTCCGACTCTTAGCGACCCCATGGACTGTAGCCTACCAGGCTCCTCTGTCCATGGGATTTTCCAGGCAAGAGTACTGGAGTGGGGTGCCATTGCCTTCTCCGCACAGAGGGTTGTAATTTAGGAAGCGCTGAATTAAACGAGAGTTTGTTGGATTCTCTGTAACATCCTGTGTACCTGAAATACAGTAGGTAGTGGTTTTTGAATTTGTTTCTCCAAAGCATCTTTTTTTTCTGGCGGGGGCCAGGTTCAGGGGGAGTTGTCTGGTAGGACCAGTGTTCTGGGAACACAATTTGAAAAAAGCTGATTAATAGTAAATTACAGCTTCAATCTGTTATCCTACAGGAGTAATTTCCCTCTGAGGACATGACGTTATTTATTATGTGGAAGCACTTTCATTGCTTTTCTGGACATTCAAAGACTCTTAGGTGATCTTTTTTGCAGTGTATTCTTATCATCCTGACATTTTTGCCAGAAAAGTTTAATTGTATCTGTTTACTTAAAGATATCATTCTGTATGTATTCTCTTTTCCAAATTGCTTTTGAAAGCATACCAAGTAGTGATCAGCTGAATTGTGTAGTAGAAAGAGTGTGAAGCCATGCAGCCCTGGCTTGGAATCTTTGTTCAAGAACCCAGAATTTGTCCTTGGATGATTTATTTAGCTTCTTAAATTCCTACTATTATACTTTCTGCTCACATCACTTCTTGGATTAATAAACTCCTTACATTTAATACCTATATAATTAAACATTTCATTTGTTTGGAGACATAGCTTTTTATCCTTGTCCTTTGATTTCTTTCTCACAATACTCTTTCTGACTTGATCAAGCAAATACAAATCAGTTTTTTTTTTTAAAACTGAGTTTGGAACTTGATTAAAACAAAAAAGTGTAGATTGGGACATGGGATATTCATACTCATCATGACTAGCAATTATAAGAAGTCACTGTTGATGGTTAACCCCTTTTCCTATGTACATATGCAGGCAGGAAAAATTAGGTCACTTTTCCTCATCTAGGGCCAAATCCTTGGGAGTGGGAAGCTGCAGGGGAAGGTATTATATTCCTCAGTCTATCCCTGTCGGGGAGACTCCTCTAAAGTACTTGAATCAAGCAAGAAGGAAGAGCGAGTTGCAGCTTAAAGAAAAACCCCTTGAAGTTTCATTTTTACGATTTCATCAAATGATACTATATTACTGAAAACTTAAAATCATAGTATAAATATTCTCATAGGATAAGATAGTCTGATTAAATTTCAAGTATCCAATGTCTCAAATTTCTCCCCTCAATAGGCTTTTAGATATATATATTCCAGTGTGTTTTTCAAAGTAAATACCTATTTCCCAGCCTTTCTCATTCAAGCCTACCATAAGGAGTCAATGCCTCCTTATGGAAATACGGAAATCATAAATATTACCATATAATATCTGAATTCCCTTGATGTCATCCTGTGAAAGTTTGAAATTCTTGGAGTCTTCATTGCTGTAGGTTGGATACATCACAGCATTGGGATCAGACGAATGACTCAGACCTAAGGAATGGCCAAGCTCGTGTGTTGCAACATACAGGAAGTTAACTCCTGCAACCAAAGAGACATATAGTGACTGTAAAAATAACTATATGCATAAAAAATCAAAACAGATAATAAAAATTAAAGTAACTATAAGATACCTAACTCTTTAAATCCTCCCTAGTTTTCTTATTTGTTTCCAGGCCTTCATGAGGGGGTGGGTTTAAAAGAGGCATCAGAAAAGTAGTACTTTAATCTTATCACCACTCCTGGTCTTAAGAAAATATAATTTTTTTCTGCCTATTTGCTTCTTATGTAATCACTCAGCAGTGTTCAGAAGCAGAAAGCAAAGGCTTATTATAAAGACCTGAGATTGAAACCTGGCTCGGCTACTTACTAGCTGGACAACTCTGGACAAATTAATGGGTATTGCTGAGTCTCAGTTCCTCATCTGTTAAATGGAGATAATAACTCCTACTTTATAGATTTTTCATAATAACTCGAATTTCCCAATATCTGAAAAATGATGAATATTCAATAAATGATGGTGGCTCTGAATAGCAGGACAGAGAAAGTTGGTTTCGAGAAAGCATGACTGCAGGGCAGGACCTCCAGGCAAGGCTGCAATTTGCTTTTGATTTGTTAAAGGGCGTTAAATATATGTTCTCTCTCCCTCAGACTCATAGATAGGCTTTGCAAATAAGAAGGAAGTCGCGAGTGTGTGAGTTTGAGGGGCTGGAGTTCCAATCATGGTGCATTAGATTGAAGGAAGGTGTCTTTAGTTTACTTTGAGTGGGAAGAGGGAAGAATGAAAAACACATGCAAGATGTGAGATGGAAGCAGTGTCATAATTTTAGATAGATTAGATTTTCACAGCAAGGCATCACCATGGTGGTGAATGCCCATTGCCAAACACAAGTATTCATTTCACTTTCAGGGCCAGTTAGTAGCCAATTTTTTAAAAGCATTGTCTCCAATTAGGATTATTTATCTAGAGCTTCTCTACATTAGTTTTCTGTTTTGTCTATAACCTTCCACTTTGTAAAATGATGGCTACAATGGGCTGGGGTATAGGGTGGGTTCTTTCTGACCAATATTGACTAATATTAATGTGTGTGTGCTGTTGCTTCAGTTGTGCCCGTGTCTTTGCAACGCTATGGACTGTAGCCCACCAGGATCCTCTGTCCATGGGATTCTCCTGGCAAGAATACTGGAGCGGATTGCCCCTCCTCCAGGGGATCTTCCTGTCCCAGGGATTGAACCCGCATCTCAATATCTCCTGCATTGGCACATGGGTTATTTATGACTAGAGGAAACTAGGAAGCCTGAATAATATTAGAATTATATATAATTCTCCAAATATCATAGTCTCTGCTCCTTTTTCTCCTTTAATTAAAAACCATTTTGGGGATATATACAAAAGAGTTATAATTTATTGAAATATTAATATATTCCAAGCACTATGCTAAGCATTGCATGCGCATTATCTCATTTAATTCAAACAACAATCCTGTGAGGTGGGAATTACTTACAGTTCCATTTCACAGATGAGGAAACTGAGGCTCAGAGAAGTTAAGTAACTTGTCCAAAGAGAATGTGACTAATTGGTAGAGGTAGAGCAAATTGAACCCATTGTTGCTTGACTCTGTGGCCTGAGCCTCCATCTTCCATACGTGGAACTTTATGAGCACATTTAAAGCACAGAGGTTGGCAGTTAGCAAGACTAGATAACTATTATTAATCAAAGCAATTATCAACATTAGAGAGAGTTAAGATACAGGAAGTTCAGCACTTTAAAAAGAATGTGTAGTGGGAGAGATACGGGATGCTGTACCTTTCCCGCTACCATCAGTCCAGCGTTCATCCTCATCGAAGTGTGCATCTCCTCCCAGGCCTGGCCCAGGTGCAAAGGCGTGAGCCAGTGTGGCTCCTGGTCCATCAAAGGGATACGAGTCCCCGTGAGCTGAAAGAAAACAGGGCGATTGCCTTTAGAGACTGAATCTATATCCAGGCATTCCATCTTTTCCTTTATATGATTATTGAGGTGAAAAAGATCAGTCCAAGCAGCCAGCTGCATAACAGGGTGGTTTGGATATTTGTCACAGGAACTGTTTCTTTCATGCAACTGCTGCTCATCCCTGATAACCTCCACAGTTTGAAAGCTTACTGATGTTTAAAAACATTCATATCTAATTTATGGTGGCATCTAAATGTTAAATTTGATCACTTTCCTTTGTCGCATGGTGGCAGAGTGGAGAATACTGGATTCAGCAGGTAACTGAACATCATTTAATGTAAGTTTTCTTAAAAATCTAGCTTATTCTCTGTATAGCAGATAGTTTCTTGAAGAACTGTGCTCAAGGTGTCTTAAAATGGATTTTGATGTGCTTTTATTTGTGATGCAGAGAAATTTATTTTCAAATTGGTATCTGGCCACATTCAGTTTATCCAGTTCTTAAAAAGCATGCTTAAAAAGCATACAGTGCTTTCTGTAAGGTTTTCTTCACTCTTGTCAATATTGCGGTTTAAGTTTTAATTTCAGCTAAATTCACAGCACCCAGGTAGTGTAATATTAAAGCAGACCAAAAGAGCAACATTTTCCTCTAAAATCTGCACCATGGAACACCAGTAATCAATAGCAGTTCTTGTATATGGCTTTTATCTCCTTATGCCCTTTAATATAAAATTTTCTATTTTCTGCTTTCTTACTAAATACATGAAAGATGTTGGCCATAGGCCACAGGGGCAGTTCACTTTTTGGAGACCACTTAGGGGCTTTTGAAGTTGTAACCTCTTCTTTTGCTTATATATGTGCACGCGTGCTAAATTGTTTCAGTCGTGTCTGACTCTTTGCGACCCTATGGACCATAGCCTGCCTGACTTCTCTGTCCACGGGATTCTCCAGGCAAGGATACTGGAGTGGGTTGCCATGCCCTCCTCCAGGGGACCTTCCCAACCCAGGGATCAGACGTGTGTCTCATACGTCTCCTGCACTGGCATGCAGGCTCTTTACCACTAGCGCTACCAAGGAAGCCCTTGCTTGTAACTTGTATATGTATATAAAATGATTCATGTTACAAAATAGAAGTTGGCAAATTTTTTCTGCAAAGGACCAGATTTGTGGGCTTCATGATCTCTGTTGCATTTACTAAAGTCTGTCGTTGTAGCCCCAAAGCACTCACAGACAATAGGTAAATGAAAGAACATGGCTATGTTCCGGCTTCCCTCATAGCTCAGTAGGTAAAGAATGCACCTGCATTGCAGAAGACCCCAGTTCGATGGACATAAGTTTGAGTAAATTCCGGGAGTTAGTGATGGACAGGGAAGCCTGGTGTGCTGCAGTCCATGGGGTCACAAAGAGCCGGACACGACTGAGTGACTGAATTGAACTGAATGGCTATGTTCTAATAAATATTTATTTACAGATTTGGCACATGAGTCATAGTTTGCCATCTTCTGCTATAAAAAGTGGCTCTAAATTAATGGACTAGAAAAAATGTAGTAACATTGACATATATATATATATATATATATATCCTTACATCTGTATCCCATTAATGAGATCTATGTATCTGTCTATCATCTATCTATATCTCATTCAAGATTTTAAATCTGGTAAATAAGAGGGCACTGATATAAACAACAAGCAAAACAGCACACAGGATCAGCCTGAAGGAATCTTCCTTACCTCTTCTTGCAAAGCCAATCATGATGTCAGCAGTTCCCCATCTAACTCTCTTAAACGTCAGTGGGATCACTTCGCTCCATATTTTGAGGGCCTTGGCCACTAATTGATTCACTGTGACAGGTGGTAAGTCTGAAGTATATGACATGATCCTGGTAGCAAGCAAGAAAACAATGTTTGACCTTTTAGGAAAAAGGCTATATTGTTTTTGCCAAAATGAGCCGAAGCAAAACTGACCTGTAGGTGACTACTTTGGAAGTCCATTTTGGGCGATTTGGGAATAGGGAATATTCTGCAACATCTGGTACTCCACATCTGGGCTTCTGCATGATCTCTATAATACGGGGGCTTAATATTCCAGTTATGGGCAGGTGAAAGAATCCTTCCATCCGCTTGAGTCTGACTTCTAAACTATTGGCATTCTTGATTTTTGAGTCAGATGAATAAAATCTCTTGAGATAGTCCTGTTGGAAAGAGAGTAATTGATCTATAATTCTTGTTTGTTGTCTTCTTTTATCTCAGAAGTCTGCACATCTTTGCCTCTGATTCCTATGGACCCAAACAGTAGTTTGAAGGCAGAATAGTTACTCAGTAACCAGGTAAAACAAGAGTGCATTCATGAGAAGAAACTTTAATATTGACGATGAGTCACTGCCATTTGATTTCATGGCCAAAAGAAAGAGTCCCTCTATTTTTCTATTATCCCATTAAATATTTTGAGGAGAAACCCATTGTATAATTTATAAAACACAGACTTGTTTTTAATAGTCAGGAACAGTGCCTAGTGTGCCCTCAAGGTGTGAACCTGAGATCTGCCCTTGGCATCAGAGACCCTTTGGGGAGATCCAAAGTCACCCAGCCCTTTCTAAGATTCTCTGGAGATCAGGTCCCCTGAGGTTAAAGGTCTTAACATTTTTAGTCCTGGGAAAGGATATTAGGACATTATTTCATTTAATATATGTATTCTCTAGGTGAAGAAATCAAAACTCGTAGTAACTAAATGATCTGCTCCACGGTCACATATTAAGTTAGTAGGCAAACCAGCCCTGAGTCTCTTGACTGCTTGCCAGGCCAGCGCTCTTTGCATAGTTAAATTCTTTGTAAAACCCACTGTGTGAAGCTGTAAGATAAGCAGTTCTCTTAGGTGTATTCCATGCGCAGTTAGGTCCCTGCGAATTTCTTAAAGGACCCTAGTGAATGGGTGTGAGGATAGCAGTTCCACAGCCTAAATAGGAAAAAATAGAGAGTGAATGAAAATTACAACAGCAGCAGCCTCCCAAGAACTTTGATGAAGCACTGACTAGTGGCAGGGACTACCCCAGGAGCTTTATATACTTATCTTACTTAAACCTCATAACCACCCTGGAAGTTGGGTGTGGCAATACTTTCCTGTTTCACATTTGAAGAATCATGGCTCAGAGAAGGGAAGTAGCTTGCATGAAGTCACCCCGTGAGCAACCGAAGGAATGGGTATTTGAACTCCTACTCTGATTCCAAAGCCCATTTCCTCAGAAAAACGTATCGCGTCATGTTAATGTGTGATAGTGTCGTCGAAATGAGTTCGGTGTATGAACTTCACTTAAGTAACCTTAGCAGGAAGGTGCTCTCTCTTCCTGTTCCCAAGGACTGTGTTTCATTCAGTACAACAAGTACTTACTGTTCATCCATGACAGCTGGGAGTTAATCCTTGATTTAAAAACAAATAGCTCATTTTCTCCCTTCCAGAGCTACCAGCTTTACAAACACACCCTCTGGAAGAAATCTCTCTGAATCCTTGAGATGAGCTTTCCTACCTTCCTTTAAAACTAGAGAACCTCCCTCTGGTTTATTGGCAATCTGCACCCTGGGTGAGGGGGCTCAATACTCCTCCAAGTTGGCTCCCGCTAGAGAATCCAGAAGGTGGAACCATATGAAATGGATGTTTTTCAGATCAAAAGAAAACAGTCAAATAGGACCTCCCTGATGGTCTAGTTGTTAAAACTCTGCCTGCCAATGCAGAGGACATGGATTTGACCCCTGCTCTGGGAGGATTCCACACGCTGTGGGGCAACTAAGCCCATTGCCACAGCTACTGAGCCTATCCTCCTTTACGAGAGACGCCACCACTATGAGAAGGCCACGCATTGCAGCTGGAGGAAGCCCACACACAGCAATGAAGACCCAGTGCAGCCAAAAATGAAATAGATCAATACATTTTAAGAATGGTCAAATGTCAGTAATTTCATACGGTTCAATCCAACACATCACAGGGACTTTTAAAAAAGTCAAAGTTAATGTGAAATAAAACTCAATTTTTCTTATGCTTAAAGCTTAAATTTATAAACAATACTTTTACCAAGTAATAATTACTTACACTTTGGGCTTCTCTGGTGGCTCAGCCGGTAAAGGATCTGAAGGAGAACCCAAGGAGACTTGGGTTCGATCCCTGGGTCAGGAAGATCCCCTGGAGAAGGGAATGGCCACCCACTCTGGTATTCTTGCCTGGGAAATCCATGGGCAGAGGAGCCCCGTGGGCTACAGTCCATGGGGTCACAAAGAGTTGGACCGACTGAGCCACTCACCCTTTCTGTCCCTCACTCACGTTCAGATAATTATCAAGTAATGTATTGGAAAGTACGTGAGTTTTGAACCAGAGCTTGTTCTTGACTCTTGTCTCTACAGTTAGCAAGTATGTGGGATGTGAATCAACTTCACTTTGGTTCTTCTTTTTCCCAGCATAGAGCTGAGGATTCAATGACACCACGTATAGGACGTATTTCATAATCTGAAATTGTTACATACACGATAGTTGCTATTGCTACCACTTCATTTATTTGCTAGACTAACCCTCCAGGTATAAAACACAGCATTACTATCTCCACTGGATATATGAGAAAACGAAGTCAGAAGTACATGCCTCCCCATCATCATCGGTTTATCAGCAGGAGAGCTGCAATGTCTACCCTCATTTTCTGTTCTCAAGTCTCTCCATCACTAGGGTGCTCATCTTAAAAGGCATCGCTTCTCTCTTTATGAGACTATCTCAAGTTGCAATACATGGTAGTGGCCAGGAAAGCCTCAATTTATATAACATGTCTCAGGGATGTTGCTTCACAACACCCCCATTTGATTGATATCATCATATCTTCCAGCTAGAAAACTGAAGCTCAAAGGTTAATAACATGCCTCTGTTCATCCACGCAGTCGAGTGGAGGAGGTGGAACTTGAATCCCCTTTGGGCAGGCTTCAGAGCCTGCAGTTAATGGCTAGTTGATGAAAGCATACATTGCCTTTATAATTGGGAAAGTTGTTAAAGTGGCAAAGCGCAGTTTGTCTGGAAAGCCCGTGGCGGCCCGGGTGAGCGGGCCGGAGACATACCTGAGCCTGCTGCCAGCGCGGGTCGCCCTCGCCCGCCGTGCCCGGGCCGAGCGGCAGGGCCGGGCTGCCGGGCAGCAGGCACGCGGCGCACAGCAGCGCCAGCCGCATCGCCGCCGCCTCGCCCTTACGGGGCATCTGGTGTTCTGTGCCGGAGGCTGGAGAAATTTATACGGCTTCTTAACCTTGACTGTGGAAACAGGTGACTCATTTGAGTGTTTTCTTTGTTTGGAATGTCTTACGGAACTTTGAAAAGCGTGTGTTATCTTTCATTAATGACAACGAGGAAGTATTATGCTCTTATTGGCAGGAAGCACACAATGGATTTGTCTTTCAAAGGGTTTTTTTCCCACTTGTCTTCGGTATAAATTTAAACCATGAGAAGACACATTTTCTTTGCCAGAATCAAAATGCTACTTGTGTGTGGGTTTTTTTTTTTTTTCATTTTTAAAGCCTTCATGCATTCATTTTTGGCTGTGCTGGGTCTGTGTTGCTGCGCAGGGTTTCTCTGGATGCGGTGCGCAGGCTTTCCATCGCGGTGGCTTCTTTTGTTGCGGAGCACAGGCTCTAGGCGTTTAGGCTGCAGGAACTGTGGCACGAGGGCTCAGCGGCTGGCACCCCGGGCTCTAAGCACAGGCTCAGTACTTATGACAGATGGGCTTAGTTGCTCCGCTTCCCAGATCAGGGGTCGAACCATGTCTCCCGCATTGGCAGGCAGATTCTTTACCACTGAGCTACCAGGGAAGCCCTCAAATTGCTACTTAGACATGTCTTCTCAATGAAAAAATCGAGGGAGCATTATAAACAGGACATTCTGTATTTTAAATAATATTTTAAAAAAATTGAAACGCATAGAAAAATACTAATACATAAAACGTGCAAATAGTTAAGTCATTATGAAGCAAACACTTTGCAACTGTCTCCAGAGTCACAGAGGGGGAGTCATAGTGTTTACATTGTGCACATTCCTGAGTATACTCCACTGTAGCAACGTTGTTTATTTCTGAATTTTCTGCATTTAGCTTAAAATGTGTTTTGCTTTGAACTTTTGCTTTGGTGCCCGTGTTTAATCACGTCTGTGCTTTTTGTAAAAGAATGTTGCCTATAGCCTGAAATATATACAATAGCCTATTCTTAAGGCTCTGGCTTTTAAGAGTCCATTCATTTAGAGATTAAAGAGTTGCAGAAGAAACAATAGTATTTGTCATGTTGGAAGTTTACAGGAGCATTTGACTGACCTACATGGGCAGTTGCAAGAACAAATGATTCCTCCATCAAGAAGTTGGCAACAACTAGCCATGCCCTTCCGGAGAAGGCAATGGCACCCCACTCCAGTACTCTTGCCTGGAAGATCCCATGGATGGAGGAGCCTGGTAGGCTGCAGTCATGGGGTCGCTAAGAGTCGGACACGACTAAGCGACTTCACTTTCACTTTTCACTTTCATGCACTGGAGAAGGAAATGGCAGCCCACTCCAGTGTTCTTGCCTGGAGAATCCCAGGGACGGGGGAGCCTGGTGGGCTGCCGTCTATGGGGTCGCACAGAGTCGGACACGACTGAAGCGACTTAGCAGCAGCAGCCATGCCCTTCTCTCATCTTGCCTTTAAAAGTGATTTGCTGAAACCTTTAGAGGAGTTGGGGGTTTTTCGGATACAAGCCACCTGTCTCCTTGCGTGACCCTGCAATAAATGTTTCTGCTCCAACTACTGATGCTTTGGTTTGTTTCATCTCACTTGCATTGGGCACATGAACTTGTATTTGGTAACAATAGCTTCAGATGATTTTTTCAAAAGAAGGAATATCAAGGTGAATATTTGACGGCAAGAGGCAGTCTGGAAGAAAACTTTTCCTAAAACCAGCTACAAATACTTCCTAAATTGTTTTGATAATTATTTCTTTGTAGATGTATTTTTATTCATCATAGCAATTCTCTTTTTTGTGCATAACACTTCACTCAGGAAAGAAAACTCTTTCCTGATCCGTCTTTGAGCTAGCACCATTAAGTATATTTCTATGTCCCCAAATTTGTGTTGTTGTTTAGTTGCTACGTCATGTCTGACTGTTCTGAGATCCCACTGGACAGTAGCCTGCCAGGCTCTTTTGTCCCTGGGATTTCCCAGGCAAGAATACTGGAGTGGGTTGCCATTTCCTTCTCCAAGGAATCTTCCTGACCCAGGGATCCAACCCACATCTCCTGAATTGGCAGGCAGATTCTTTACCACTGAGTCACCTGAGAAACCCTTGCCCAAATTTACTCATTCAAAAAACAAAAACATTCATTTATCCATTATATGTGCTTGGTCCTAGGGATAAAGGAATCAGCAGACATATACTCCTAGATATAATAGAATCATCTTACAGAGCTTAAGTTAAATATTAAAGTATAAATATGTGTAGAGTCATTTGTTGCTAAATCTGGAAAACTCGTTTTGGTCCTTATCAAATTTGATCACTGAGGGGCACTTGACGCCTGTCTCCTTTCATGAAAGGCTCTCTTCCCTGGGATTCTGTGGTAACACATTCTCTTGTTTTCTCTTCTATTTTGATCCCTATTTTCCTGTTTAAACTCCTCTTGTGTCTACCTCTTAACTCTTGATGAACTTTAAGTTTCCGTCAGTGGCCTTCACTTCTTGTGCTATGAACATTCCTTCAGTTCAGTTCAGTTCAGTCGCTCAGGTGTGTCTGACTCTTTGCAGCCCCATGGACTGCTGCACACAGGCCTCCCTGTCCATCACCAACCCTCGGAGTTTACTCAAACTCATGTGCACTGAGTCGGTGATGCCATCCCACAATCTCATCCTCTGTCGTCCCCTTCTCCTCCCGCCTTCAATCTTTCCCAGCACCAGGGTCTTTGCAAATGAGTCAGCTCTTCGCATCAGGTGGCCAAATATTGGAGTTTCAGCTTTAGCATCAGTCCTTCCGATGAATATTCAGTCCAACGGACTCTCAAGAGTCTTCTCCAACACCACAGTTCAAAAGCATCAATTCTTTGGAACTCAGCTTTCTTTATAGTCCAGCTCTCACACCCACACATGACCACTGGAAAAACAATAACTTTGACTAGATGAACTTTTGTTGGCAAAGTAATGTCTCTGCTTTTTAATATGCAGTCTAGGTTGGTCATTGCTTTTCTTTCAAGGAGCAAGTGTCTTTTAATTTCATGGCTGCAGTCACCATCCGCAGTGCTTTTGGAGCCTCCAAAATAAAGTCTCTCACTGTTTCCACTGTTTCCCCATCTATTTGCCATGAAGTGATGGGACCAGATGCCATGAACTTAGTTTTCTGAATGTTGAGTTTTAAGTCAACTTTTTCACTGTGCTCTTTCACTTTCATCAAGAAGCTGTTTAGTTTTTCTTTGCTTTCTGCCGTAAGGGTGGTGTCATTTGCATGTCTGAGTTTATTGATATTTCTCCCGGCAATCTTGATTCCAGCTTGTGCTTCATCCAGCCCAACATTTCTCGTGATGTACTCTGCATATAAGTTAAATAAGCAGGGTGACAATATACAGCCTTGACATACTCCTTTCCCAGTTTGGAACCAGTCTGCTGTTACATGTCCAGCTCTAACTGTTGCTTCTTGACCTGCATACAGATTTCTCAGGAAGCAGATCAGATGGTCTGTTATTCCCATCTCTTTGAGAATTTTTCAGTTTGTTGTGATCCACAGAGTCAAAGGCTTTGGCATAGTCAATAAAACAGAAGAAGATGTTTTTCTGGTACTCTCTTGCTTTATTGATGATCCAACGGATGTTGGCAATTTGATCTCCAGTTCCTCTGCCTTTTCTAACTCCAGCTTGAACATCTGGAAGTTCACAGTTCACGTATTGCTGAAGCCTGGCTTGGAGAATTTTGAGCATTACTTTACTAGCATGTGAGATGAGTGCAATTGTGCAGTGGTTTGAGCATTCTTTGGCATTGCCTTTCTTTGGGATTGGAATGAAAATGGACCTTTTCCAGTCCTGTGGCCACTGCTGAGTTTTCCAAATTTGCTGGCATATTGAGTGCAGCACTTTCACAGCATCATCTTTTAGGATTTGAAATAGCTCAGCTGGAATTCCATCACCTCCACTAGTTTTGTTCATAGTGATGCTTTCTAAGGCCCGCTTGACTTCGAATTTCAGGATGTCTGGCTCTAGGTGAGTGATCACACCAACATGGTTATCTGAGTCATTAAGATCTTTTTTGTATAGTTCTTCTGTGTATTCTTGCCATCTCTTCTTAATATCTTCTGCTTCTGTTAGGTCCATACCATTTCTGTCCCTTATTATCCTTTGTTATGACCATCTTTGCATAAAATGTTCTCTTGGTATCTCTAATTTTCATGAAGAGATCTCTAGTCTTTCCCATTCTGTTGTTTTCCTCTATTTCTTTGAACTAAGGAAGGCTTCCTTATCTCTCCTTGCTATTCTTTGAAACTCTGCATTCAAATGGGCATATTTCCTTTTCTCCTTTGCCTTTCATGTCTTTTCTTTTCTCAGCTATCTGTAAAGCCTCCTCAGACAATCATTTTGCCTTTTTGCATTTCTTTTTCTTGGGGATGGTATTGATCACTGCCTCTTGTACAATGTCATGAACCTCCATCCATAGTTCTTCATGGACTCTGTCTATCAGATCTAATCCCTTGAATCTATTTCTCACTTCCACTGTATAGTCATAAGGGATTTGATTTAGGTCACACTTGAATGGTCTAGTGGTTTTTCCTACTTTCTTCAATTTAAATCTGAATTTGGCAATTAGGAGTTCATGATATGAGCCACAGTCTGCTCCCAGTCTTGTTTTTGCTGACTGTATAGAGCTTCTCCATCTTTGGATGCAAAGAATACAATGAATCTGATTTTGGTGTCAACCATCTGGTGATGTCCATGTGTAGAGTCTTCTCTTGTATTGTTGGAAGAGGGCGTTTGCTATGACCAGTGAGTTCTCTTGGTACAACTCTATTGGCCTTTGCCCTACTTCATTCTGTACTCCAAGGCCAAATTTGCCTGTTACTCCAGGTATCTCTTGACTTCCTACTTTTGCATTCCAGTCCCCTATGATGAAAAGGACATCTTTTTTGGGGTGTTAGTCCTAGAAGGTCTTGTAGGTCTTCGTAGAACCGTTCAACTTCAGCTTCTTCAGCATTACTGATACTGTGATACTGAATTGTTTGCCTTGGAAATGAACAGGGATCATTCTGTTATTTTGGAGACTGCATCCAAGCATTGCATTTCAGACTCTTGTTGACTATGATGGCCACTTCAGTTCTTTTAAGGGATTCTTGCCCACGATAGTAGATACAATGGTCATTTGAGTTAAATTCACCCATTCCAGTCCATTTTAGTTCGCTGATTCCTAAAATGTCAGTGTTCACTCTTGCCGTCTCCTGTTTGACCCGTGATCTCATATCACTCCACGGGTTCATTTACTGTCCATACTTTTATCAGTTCCAGGCTTGTATAAATCTCATTTTCCTGGACTTAATAATATCTTGTCACTTGGTTGCTATCAGGATAAAGGAAATGTTTACGTATCACTTATCTCATTCCCTGGCATAAACTTAGCCTAAATCTCTTCCTTATAAATTTGTATTTCCTATCGCATTCTCGAAATGTTCATTTGGATGTTGTATAGGAACTACATGTCCTAAAGTAAAGTCATGATCTTTCTCATCAGTCCTCTGCAGCTCTGTGATTTTTATTTCAGTGAATGTTACCACAGTTCACATTTGCTTTTGTGACTCTATAGGCATAGTGTAGGTCTGGAGCCAAAGTTCTGACTCTGGCTTTCAAATTCTTGGAGAACAGCTAGGGTGGTGGGTGTATTGTACAGCACAGAAAGTGAGTGCTGGGGTCACAAAGGGTCAGACACGACTGAGCAAATGAACTGAACTGACAGAAATTATAGCCAATATTTTATAATAGCTAAACCTTTAAAAATTGTGAATCACTATGTTCTACATCTGCAACTCATGTTGTGCATCAACTATACTTCAGTAGAAACAAAATATAATACATCTTTAAGTTTTTAAAAATGTACACAGAAAATAAAATATAAAACATTAAAAAAGGAGAAAGAAATAATACTTGCTAAGAAAAGCAGAAAAGCCAAGAGCAATTGAATTTCAATAATATTAATGACTGTAATTTAAAGATAATTCAAAGATGAATTATTGAGCTCTTACTATGTGTCAGACATGGTTTTTAATGTACCTTGTGCATTATTTCATGTAATACACAAAGTAATCCCATGAAGCAGTGTAATAGTCAGGGTCCAGTTGATAATGACAGAAATTGCCTTACCTAGTTTTACAAGAAAGGAAATAGAGGGAGAACTTTCAGAACAACACCATAAAACTTACCAGTCAAAGACACCACTCCTTCCATATGCACGATCCTGGGAAATCAGAGAGCTGATGTCTACATCAAAGGTCCCAGAAGTCCACACTTTATATTTGTCTTTATCTGTCTGACTTACTTCATCAAGCATAACATTCTCTAGGGTCTCCTGCATTGCAGGCAGGTTCTTTGCTATCTGTGACATCAGGGAAGCCTTAGGCCACCCACATTGCTGCAAATGGCAGAATTTCATTTTTGATGGCTGAATAATATTCCATTGTGTGTATATGTGTGTGTATGTCTGTGTGTGTGTGAGAGAGAGATACACACACACATATTAATCCAATATCTGTTGATGGGCACTTGGGTAGCTTCTGTGTCTTGGCTATTGTAAATAGTGCTGCTGTGAATATTGGGGTTGTTTGTATATTCTTGATTTAAGTGTTTTCATTTTTTCCAGATATCTATTCAAGAGTGGAATTTCAGGATCATATGGTATTTTGGGGCTTCGACATAGAGAAGCTGGTTCAATCCCTGGGTCAGGAAGATCCTCTGGAAGAGGGCAGGGCAACCCACTCCAGTATTCTTGCCTGGAGAATCCTGTGGACAGAGAAGCCTGGGTGCTGCAGTCCATGGGGTCGCAAAGAGACTGAAGTAACTTTGCATGGAGGCGTGATATTTCTACTTTAATTTTTTGAGGAAACTTCATACTGTTTTCCATAGTGACTGCCTCAATTTACATCCCCACCAAGAGTGTACTAGGGTTCCCTTTTCTCCACATCCTCTCCAGCATTTGTTATTTGCAGACTTTTTGATGATAGCTATTCTGACAGATGTGAGGTGATACCTCATTGTGGTTTTGATTAGCATTGCTCTAATAAATAGTGATGTTAAGTCTCTTTTCATATGTCTGTTGGTCATCTGCATGGTCTCCTTTGGAAAAATGTCTATTCAAGTCTTCTACCCACTGTTTGATTTGGTTGTTTATTCTTTTGATGTTGAAATGTAAGTGCTTTTTATATATATTTTGAATATTAACCCCTTATTGGTCATATAATTTGCAATATTTTCTCCCATTCTGTAGGTCATCTTTTCATTTTATTGATGGTTTACTTTGCTATGCAAAAACTTTTAAATTTAATTAGATTCCATTTGTCTATTTTTACTTTTGTATCCTATGCCTTTAGAAATAGGTCTTGGGAAATGTTGCTATGTTGTTGTTCAGTTGCCAAGTCGTTTCTGACTCTTTGTGACCCCAGGGACTGTAGCATACCAGGCTTCCCTGTGCCTTACCATCTCCCAGAGTTTACCCAAACTCATGTCCATTGAATCGGTGATGCCATCCAACCATCTCATCCTCTGTCATCCCCTTCTCCTCCTGCCTTCAATCTTTCCCAGGATCAGAGTCTTTTCCAATGAGTTGGCTCTTCACATCAAGTGGCCAAAGTATTGCACCTTCAACTTCAGCATCAGTTCTTCCAATGAATAGATCCCGGAAAATATTGCTATTTATGTCAAAGAATGTTCCGCCTATATTTTCTTCCAGGAGCTTTAGGGTTTCTGGTTTTATATTTAGGGCTTTAAACCATTTTGAGTTTATTTTTGTATATGGTGTTAAGGAATGTTCTAATTTCATTCTTTTACTTGTTGCTGTCCAGTTTTCCCAGCACCATTTATTAGACACTGGCTTTTTTCTGTTGTGTATTATTACCTCCTTTGTCATAGATTAATGAGCCATAGGCGTGTGGGTTTATTTCTGGGCCCTTTATTCTGCTCCACTGATCTATGTGTCTGTTTTTGTGCCAGTGTTATAGTGTTTTGAATACTGTAATTTTGTAGTAATTTTGAAGTCAGGGAGCATGATAGCTCCAGTTTTTTCTTGTTAAAGATAGCTTGAGGAATTCAGAGTCTTTTGTGATTCCATGTAAATTGTAGGATTATTTGTTCTAATTCTGTGTAATGTGTAATGGGTATTTTGATCGGAATTGCATTTAGTGTGCAGATTTCCTTGGGTGGTGTGGTTATGTTAACAGCATTAAAATTTCCAGTCCAAGAACAAGGTATATCTTCCCATCTGTTTGTCATCTTTAATTTCTTTCATCAGTGTCTTATAGTTTTCCAAATACAGGTCTTTTATGTCCTGAGGCAGGTTTATTCTTAGGTATTTTATTCTTTTTGATGCAATTGTAAATTGTATTGTCTCCTTAATTTCTCTTTTTGACAGTTCATTGTTTGTGTATAGAAGTGCAACAGATTTCTATGTATTAATTTAGTCTCCTGCAATTTACTGAATTCATTGATGAGCTCTAGTTTTTTGGTGATGTCTTTAGGATTTGCTATGTATTGTATCATGTCACTTGCAAATCATGACAGTTTTACTTCTTGCTTTCCAATATGAAAGTGCTATCTATTTTTGTATTATACTTTATAATATGATACTAAAACTTTATAATATAACCATACTAGCAAATATTCTTATAAAGTTTACAGTGTACTCAGCTCTAAGTGTTTAACATATTGTGAAATCCTCAAAACAAACCTGTAGCAGGTACTACTATTTTCATTCCTTTTTACATTTGAAGAAGCTGCGGTGTGGAGTTTGAGCAAACTTACCCAGTGCATGCATTCTCAGGTGCATCCAACTCTTTGTGACCCCGTGGACTGTAGCTCACCAGGCTCCTCTGTTCATGAAATTTTCCAGGCAAGAATACTGGCATGGGTTGTGATTTCCACCTCCAGGGGATCTTGCTGACCCAGGGGTTGAACCTGTGTCTCCTACATTGAAGGTGGATTCTTTACCGCTTACTGCTGAGCCACCAGGGACCAACTTATCCAGTATCACACAGCTATGAAAGTGGAGAGACAGGCAGTCTGTCCTATTCATCACTGTATATAGTACTGCCTGTATCATGGGGTGCAATATTGTTTCATAAATTACTTCAAGGTTATTTCCTGACTCAATGGGACTGCAAGGTCCTTGAGAGCAGGAACTTGTCTTTTTTTGCTGTATGCTCCACTTTGGGTGTGTCCTCCAAGTTATTCTTTTCATATTTACCTTAAAAACTTTTTAGTTTAAAATAATTTTAGATTTTCAACAAGTTCTTAAAAATAAAACAAGAGTTCCCGAATACCCCTTACCCAGCTTCCTTTAATATTAACATCTTACACAACCATGATCTTTATCAAGATGAAATTAACATTGGAATATCACTTAACTAACATACAGACTTTATTTAGATTTCACCAGTTTTTGTAATAATTTTTTTCTATTCCAGGGTCCAATACTGTATACCAAGTTGCATTTGGAGTCTTACTGTTTTTTTGAATCTGTAAATAAGCAAGAGAGGATAGCTGACTATAGGGCCAATTTGATAATGATATCCAGCAGTCTAAGTCTAAATATTCAGAGTTTTTGACCACCGGGTTTCCCTCCTTTGTTTTCCGGGATAGCAGTATAAATTTCTGTGCTTTAAAGTAGGACAGTATGACACTTAAAAATAAGTGTTTTGTTTTGTGTCTTTGTATTTGAATAAGGAGAAAATTCAAATTGAATGTGTAATTCTTGTAATTACATTGAATTCCATTCCTCTTAAAAGCTTTGTTATT
The DNA here is from genome assembly GCF_054371585.1 of Giraffa tippelskirchi. Lineage (NCBI taxonomy): Eukaryota > Metazoa > Chordata > Mammalia > Artiodactyla > Giraffidae > Giraffa > Giraffa tippelskirchi. Next base: position 83,703,798 of record NC_137285.1, on the reverse strand, counting down.
AATAAAGCTGCTGTTTGTTGACTGCCTATTCCTGTTTAGTAAGAACTTCACATGTGATTTTGCTGTTAATCATCACATCAATGCTAAAAGATAATTATAGTGCAAATACGTTAGTTTTTGTTTGTTTGGCAGTTTTTATTTTTGTCACTGCCCTTCCCCAACTTGGTATGATCTCCAGTTTGTGGATCGCCCACCTGGCAGCTCTGTGGTGGTGCTAATGGGGAGCTCCTCCAAGAGGACTTGTGCCAACACACTGCACCTCCCAGGACTGCTGATGCCAGCGCCCCGACCCCGAAGTGGGCCACTGTGGACCCACACCTCCGCAGGAGGCTCCCAAACACTCACAGGTAGGTCTGCTCTGTCTCTTGTGGGGTCACTGCTCCTATCCTCTGGGTCCTGGGGGGCACAAGGTTTGGTTCGTGCCCTCCAAGAGTCTCTGTTTTCCCCAGTCCTGTGGAAGTTCTCTAATCAAATCCCGCTGACCTTCAAAGTCAGGTTCCCTGGGGATTCCCGGTACCTTTGCTGGATTCCCCAGGTTGGGAAATGTGGGGACTGACGTGGGGCCAATCATAGCAAAGAAGCTCTTGCGCTGTTGCGAAGGTTCAGCCCCCACTGCCGCTAGACTAGTTATGGCTCTCACCATCCCTCCTTTTGGTGTTTGCATGAGATTTTTTGAAACTTATTCATTTACTTACCAAATATTTATAAAGCATATGGTATATATGTGGGATAGCCCTGTGAGAGGGGTAGGGAACTCAAGAAAAATAACACTTAGACACCACCATCAGGGAGTTGGCAGCTTGGTTGGAATAGCCACAGAAAATTAGAATGCAATATGGTCAACGCAATGATAAGATTTTCTTGAGATATGAAGGAATAGGGAGGAGGAATATTTAGCACAGCCTGGTGTTGTTGGCTGATGCACTTAGGGCAATGAAGGCAGACTCACTCATACCTGCAACATCTGATTTAATCACATATTGTCTCAAGTAACTGATTAGTCCCCTTGAGGAACGGTGCCATGCTGAAGGCTCAGATTTGCTCCTTAATACTGACAAGTGAAATCTGTAGTAGCAGCAGCAACAGCTAGATCAACTGTAGCTGAGCTCATGAATAGCTTCCATGTCCATTACTATGCATTTTGTTCACAGGTCCACCATGTTCATGGGTAGCTGAGGGCAGAGGTGAGCTGACCTCTACTAGACACATGATTCCATCCACAGAGGTGTTCAGGGCTTCCTCCTAGGGAGATGTGCTCCTTCAGGCATTGATGTGAGACACAAAGATCCACACGTTTTGTGCTTACTTGCCTAGGTTCATTCAGGTGCTACTTTCCCAGACCTCTTTGTATTTGATCTTATAATCTTTCTATCTTGTTCCTTCTAGATTCCTGATGAACCAGTCAAGTGACTTGTGATTACAGGAATTTCTGTGTATTTTTATTTTTATGCGATCACTTCCCCCTCCAGACTGAGTTGGTGACTGCTTATCATCATCAACATCAACAGCAAACGAACTGTTCAATGCTCTGCTTGCTGGAAGCATCACCCTTCATTACTACCCTTCACAGTCACCCCCTGGGAGACTGGAGTACAGCAAGAGCCTACAGCGAGCCAGGCATGAGTGTTTTCCTTGTCATCAGTTAGTGAAGGGGAGCAGAAAATGCCACCCCAAATATGTCACTTTGGCACAAGGCTTATTTGGAGCTGAAGGCAAGTGGCAAGAAACACAGATAAGGAAAGCTGTATGCCCTTTCCCTAGTTTCCTAAAAGCAGGCCACAAATTTATAAAGTATCCCCATTCTCTATTTACCAGGAAGGACTAGACCTCCTCTCAGCTCAGAGACAGCCCTAGAGGAATCTATATAATGAGGTTTACTCACTACATCTTCCATCAGTTCCCCCATATATCTACCTGCCCACAGTTTGCTGTCCCAGAAACTTAAAGCCCATTTCTTTGTCTTGTCATTTCTCATGTTCACCTTCTCCACTGAATTAAACCATCACCTTTATCCTAAAAGGCAGCTGAACTGAACTGAACTTTATCCTAAATTAAATGACCCTTGTGCACTGTCGTAAACGATTCCAAGTATCCAAAGAGGTATATATAAGTTAAAAGCATTTAGCTAAATAAAATGTTTAGTATTAGTCCCTTGGACACAAAGGAGATCCAACCAGTCTATCCTAAAGGAGATCAGTCCTGAATGTTCCTTGGAAGGACTGATGCTGAAACTGAAACTCCAATACTTTGGCCAACTGATGCGAAGAGATGACTCATTTGAAAAGACCCTGGTGCTGGGAAAGATTGAAGGCGGGTGGAGAAGGGGACGACAGAGGATGAGATGGTTGGATGGCATCACCGATTCAGTGGACCTGAGTTTGAGTAAGCTCTGGGAGTTGGTGATGGACAGGGAGGCCTGGCGTGCTGCGGTCCATGGGGTCGCAGAGAGTTGGACATGATTGAGTGACTGAACTGAACTGAACTTCATCCTAAATTAAATGACCCTCGTGCACTGTTATGTAAATGATTCTAAGTATCCAAAGATGTATAGATAAGTTAAAAGCATTTAGCTGAATAAAATGGCTAGTATTATTCCATTTGCATAAATAAATATATATTTAAGTATAAACTATATGTGTAATAGTGATTTCTTTTGAGGAGAGAGGGCAGTGGAGCACAGATAAAGGGAGATTTTCCCTTTTTATTTTATAACAGTTAATAAAAGATAACATTTTTGCATGTGGCAGACCCTGTCCTAAAGCTTTACTTTTTTTTATTTCACTTACTCATTACAACCCCAGGAGGAAGATAGTTGTGGTTGAGAGGGTAGACTCTTCCAGTCTACAGACATTTAAGAGTTCGTATCTCAGCTTATAGCCTAGCAGTGCAACTGTGAGTTTAAAACAAATTACCTGAACACTCTGTGCTTCAGTTTCCTCATCTGCAAAATGTGAATAGAAGTAATGGAGTTGTTGGGAGGGTTAACTGAGGGACACATGGAAGCTTATTAGAACAGGCCTTGACACATAAAGCACTCAGAAAATTATTATTATCATATTGATCTTCTCCCCTTCATAGACAAACAAAGTGAGGCCCAAAAGTTTTGAGTAACTTGTTAGTAAGTGGTAGAGTCAAGTATTAAACCCAGCCTGTCCCCAAAACCTAGGCTCTTAATTATTTAGTCAAACTGCTTCTCAGTTCTCTTGTGTAATTGAATTTTTTGTAACCATGCTTATGAACACCCGTGTTACTTATGTATCTTGGAGAAATTAAAAGCTGTGAAAAGAAATGTGAATAGAAAATAAATTTTTACAAGATGAAGAGGAAATTTTAAACTATTACCTGTCCAATTTTTAAGAGAACCTCATAGATATTAATGGGGCTTCCCAGGTGGTACAGTGGCAAAGAATCCGCCTGCCAAAGCAGAAGACACAGGTTTGATCCCTGGGGCAGGTAGATCCCCTGGAGAAGGAAATGGCAACCCACTCCAGTATTCTTGCCTCAAAAATCCCACGAATAGGGTAGCCTGGTGGGCTACAATCCATAGGGTCGCAAAGAGTCAGACATGACTGAGCACACATGCCTACGTAGATATTAATAGTGTTTTTTTTAAGCAGCTTTATTGGGATTTCATTTACATACCATAAAATTCACCTGCTAATGGTGGTTGGTTTAGAGAAAAAAAGTCTTGGTTACAGAGTTTTGTTTTAGCTCATGGTAGCATTTTGAAATTCACTGCAGTATTTAGCTTGGTGTCCAATAATTTGGTTCAATTCAACCCACTCACAATTATTAAGCACTCACAGAGGAGAAGGCCTTGGGGGATACAGCAATCATGTGAAAAGTCCCTGATCTTACCTTAAGTATAATAGCTGGTGTTTTTTTTATCATTTGCATTTGATTATTTTTGGCCTTTTTTTTGTCATGATGTAAATCATGATTAAATTATTCATCACCCCACTGTGTGTGTGTGGGGCAAGTAATAATAAATTCAACATTTTTGCTATAAGGATTTTCTTTTGCATCCTTTTTTGTTTTGAAGAACCTGCAATCATTTGTGGTGAAGGAAGGACTTCTCTAATAATCCACTGTATCCCTTGGAAGTAACTCAAACATCATGTCCTATCCTGACCTTTCTGGTCTGAGAATTTCCTGAAGTGTTTGTACAGTCAGAAAGATTCCCCTTGGTTATTGGGAAACTCCATCAGTTCTCCTTTCATGGGACTCTCTTCATTACTGAATTTCCAACATCCCACATCTAGCTTCCATCACAGACTGGCCTGAACTGACATCATGTCTCTATGTATCGTAAGTTGAGTTGTTTTGGATAAGGGTAGTCTTTTTCCTTAGGGACTTGAATTTAGTATATATTATGAACCAGACAGAGAACATCAATTGGGGAAGCAGAATGGGGTTACTGGAAGATTATAAATATTTGGAGTGGGTGATATGATGCTGGGCTTCCCAGGTGGCTCACTGGTAAACAATCTGCTTGCCAATGAAGGAGACACAAGAGACATGGGTTAGATCCCTGGATCAGAAAGATCCCCTGGAGGAGGGCATGGCAACCCACTCCAATATTCTTGCCTGGAGAATTCCATGGACGGAGGAACCTGGCAGGCTACAGTCCATGGGGTCACAGAGTTGGACACGACCGAGCAGCTGAGCATGTGCCCACATGATGCTGAAAGGGTTGCTGTGGCCCCACAACAGGCTTGCCTACATCTGTGAACCCGTTGATGAGGCAGTGACTGAGTCTGACGCTGTGTTTCTATTGATGGAGATGGTTTGTTTTCTCACATGCAGGAGGCAACACAGGGTGGTAGAAAGAACATGGACTTTGGAATCAGATACATATTGATTCAAATCTGAGTTTCATCACCAGCTTCTCTGAGTCTGATTTCTTACCTCTTCAATGAGGTTCTAAAACTCTTGTTTCTGGGTCCCTGGCTCTTGGTAATTTTTTTTTTTGCAGGGCTTCTTAGCCAAAGTAAATGTTCAACAGTCCTGTTTATTAAGTAGTTAGGTTTGAATCAACTTAATAATTATGTCCTAACAACTTAAAAGCTTCTTGAAAAAATAGACATACATTGAAAGAAAAGTAATCTTTTTATTTCATCCTTAAATAATCATGATTTCTTACTAATGGAATGTGTGCAAGCTCCTGGTGGACACTACACAACTTCTGGATTTGGGGGGAAGATCAATCCACCCTGATTTTCACACAGCACTTGCTTTTTATCAGAGAACCTGGTTTTGCAAAGTTTGATGACATCCAAAGGAATGTAGCGTGATCGAATATTGAAACTGTGAACCCCCTTGAATTACTAGTTTGCTCAGTTCCCAAGAAACCCTGAGCCTGCTGGATTTCCCCTGAAAACTTAAGCTACCCCATGAGCCCACCTGCGTGAGGTCTGGGAACCACAGGGCTGAGAGGATTCAAGTGCAGTGATTTGGGAGGGATGATGTAATAATGAGGGGCCAGTGCCTGGAACGTCACGGGTGCTCAGTAAGTGCAGCAACAGGCACGTGCCCGGTGGGGGTAGGAGAGAGAACCCGGCCCAGAATTTGATTCGGTATTATGCCTCTTCAAGTAAACAACTCTCAGTGTGCTGAAACAGAGTCCTCTCTGGACGGCCCTTGATCCTTGCAGTTACACCTGCCATGATGCCTTCTATCTTTTATACACACACACACAGTAGGCCAGTAGTATCAAATTCCCAATACCTTGGGGAGAGCCTGGGAATTCAACTCAGGAGATCTGATGAGCTGGTTTCAGTAAGGTGGAGGTAATTACTTAGGGTCTCTGACACTTCAGATAAGAGGCAGCATTTTGTTACCAGATATATATCAGATCAATATATACCAGATATATACCAGATCAAAACCAGATATATACTAGATCAATACCATATTGATACCAGAGATATCATAAATTAAAAAAATATGTTTTAGTTTTGGCTGTGCTGGCTCTTCGTTGCTGTGTGTGGGCTTTCTCTAGCGCGGAAGCTGGTGCTCCCCTAAAGCAGCGCTCAGGCTTCTCATTGCGGTGGCTTCTCCCGATGTGGAGCAAGGGCACGCAGGCTGAAGGAGTTGTAGCTTGTGGGTTTAATTGCCCTACAGCATGTGGAATCCTCCCAGACCAGGGATTGAACTGCCGTCTCTTGATTTACCACTGGACCGCCAGGGAGGTCCCGGAAATTTTTAATATTATTAACAATTTAATACCTAATACATGAAAATTCTGATCTTTTTGTATTACTTTCCATAGTGTTTGTTTTAATAATGTCACTAATGGCCTCTAAAAGGTTTTACAGTGCTGGGCATTCAAAAAGGTAAATTAAAAAAAATTTTTTTAACCATTTCCTAATCTGCTAAATTCCATTTATATTTATTATTTTTTAATTTTATTCACGTATAGTTGAGTTACAATGTTATGTTAGTTTCAGATGTATATAAAAGTAAGTTATAAGTATGTATATATATCTATTTTTTCAGATTCTTTTTCCTTATAGTTTATTACAAAATATTGAGTGTAGCTCCCTGTGCTATACAGTAGGTCCTTGTTGGTTACCTATTAACATTTTATATACAGTAGTGTGTATATGATAATCCCCAGCTCCTAATTTATTCCTCCCCCTCTTTCCCCTTTAGTAACCATAAATTTGTTTTCTATGTCTGTTGGTCTATTTCTGTTTTGTATATAAGTTCATTTGCATCTTTTTTGATTCCACATGTGAGTAATATCATGTGGTATTTTTCTTTCTCTATCTGACTTACTTCACTTAGCATGATCACCTCTAGTATGATAAAGTTGCTGCAAATGGCATTATTTCTTTTTTTATGGCTTAGTAATATGCCACTGTGGGCTTCCCTGGTAGCTCAGCTCGTAAAGAATCTGCCTGCAACGTAGGAGACCCCGGTTTGATCCCTGGGTTGGGAAGATCCCCTGGAGAAGGGCATGGCAACCCACTCCAGTATTCTTGCCTGGAGAATTCCATGGCCAGAGGAACCTGGCGGGCTACAGTCATGGGGTTACAGGGTCAGACACGACTGAGCTACTAAGCACAGCACACTGCACAGTATGCCACTGTATGTATGTATGTATGTATGTATACACTGTATGTATATAGACACCACATCTTCTTTATCCATTCATCTGCTGACAGCATTTAGGTTGCTTTCATATCCTGGCTAATGTAAATAGTGCTGCAATGAACATCAGGGTACACATATCTTATTGAATTATAGTTTTCTTTGTACGGCCACTATGGAGAACAGTATGGAGGTTCCTTAAAAAAACTAAAAATACAGCTACTGTGTGATCCTACAATCCCACTCCTGGGCATATATTCAGAAAATCCTGATTTAAAAATAATGTTTATTTAAATAAATAAGTAAACAAACAAACAACAATACTATGTGGCCCAACACCCTGCAGGTCAAACAACGCGTGCCTTTGGGTTAGATTTTCCCCGTGGATCATGCTTTCCAACTCTGAAACCAGACCAAACACTTTCGCTCTGGTTGACAGGACCAACAGCAAATCTAGTGCTTACGGCCCATGGAGTGAGTCATTTTTCAACACCTCCTTTCTCTGTATGACAGAATTATTTTCAATCATAACCAGGAGAGGAAATGAATAAGAGTACTGACTGGAAAGAAAATGCAGAAAGTGAGATTTTCAGTTACTGAGCATTGTAATGAATAATGTCACACTTTTTGTTTTTGGACCTGAACTTCATTGTAATCGATTTTGCACATTTGTGTCAAAATTTGTCAGTCTATCTTGACTCATAGTGCATCGAAGAACCCTTTTTGATTTGCATTTTTGAATTTATTAAACATTTCACATTGACATGTAGTTGGTTGACAATGTTGTGCCAGTCTTCACTGTACAGCTGAGTCAGTTATGCACATAGAAACGCTATTTTTAAAATCCCGTTTTCTATTACAGTCTATCACAGGGCACTGAATATAGTTCCCTGTGCAACGCGGCAGGTCCTTGCTGCTTGTCCATCCTGTACACACAGTTTACATCTGCTAACCCCAAGCCCCGCGTCCCTCTCTCCCCTCTCCCCACTGGCAATCACAAGCTTGTCCTCTATGGCTGTGAGTCTGTTTCTGCTTTGTAGATCGGATCATTTGTGCCATATTTTAGATAAAGGTGATATCATATGGTATTTGTCTTTCTGTTTCTGACTTACTTCACTTAGTATGACAATCTCTAGTTGCACCCATGTTGCTGCAAATGGCATTATTTCATAAAGAACAGCTTTTATTAATTTAATTTTAAAGTTTTTTTCACATGAAGTGACCAAAATACAAATAGTTAGGAAAAATCTTAAACTTAGGGATACGTTTCTCAGTCATAAAAAATTCCCATTTGATATTGGTTTCCAGATATCACAGTGCTATCCACATCTGTTACTTTGAAACTGACTTTAGCATCTTTCATATGTCTCTACAGTTGAAAAATTTAAAATACCAAAAAGCTCCACATGGTCACGGGATGACAGAAATGATGAAGTTCAAATTCCGCTCTCTAGTTTTTATAATACTTTATTTCTATTGTTTATCTTGAATCTACTCTTTAAACATAGGAACGAGTAGTCCTATAAAAACTGGAGAAAAGAATTGGGCCATAGTGATTATGAAAGTTATGAACTTACTTTTAAGGGTATGTGTGTAGCTGAGTCCTCATTAGTCCGTGGCTAACTTCAGCGAGAAGTTCTCCAAATTAAGTTGTATGTGGGACACAATATCTATTAAAGATAAGTAATAAAACCATGCTTACTGGAAGTCTACATACATATTATTACAATTCAACTGTAATGTCAGCATTTATTTAGAATACGGATTGATACAAGATTTTTGGAGGGGGCTTATTTCAATGCTATTTATTAGAATTGCTGGCACATGGTGATATTAAAAAGGAGACTGAGATTTAGTCAGTCTGGAAAGATGAAGCAAGCTATCCAAGAACACAGACTTCATTAACAGAAGACCAGGATTGGAGCTCAGATTTCTTGTTTCCTAGCATCTGGTAACAAGATGGGTAGCACTGCAACATGAAACAGTTCCTCAGGACTGTAAAAGGAAGTAAAAATAATTATTATTTTAATATTATATCAATATATTTATTGATCAATTTATTGCTTGTTATGAGCTAGGCATTGTGATATGTGTTTTATGTAGATGGTCTCACTTAATTCTCCCAATTCTGTAATTATTACCCCCTTTATGTGGATGAGAAAACCAAGACTTGTGAGATGTATGTCATCAGAAGAATAAAGGTGGGAGGAAGCATATTGATCAACAGGATCGCCTAAGCTGTGAGCTCCTGCCACAGGCACTGACACCTTCCTTCCCACCTCCAACCATCTAGCAATTCACGTTTTTGCTTTAGGGCTCTGGGAATTTAGGTAGGGTCTGAGTTATATACTCCGAGTTATATACCATCACTTCATGGCAAATAGATGGCGAAACAGTGGAAACAGTGGCAGACTTTATTTTTGGGGGCTCCAAAATCACTGCAGATGGTGACTGCAGCCATGAAATAAAAAGACACTTACTCCTTGGAAGAAAAGCAATAACCAACCTAGATAGCATATTTAAAAGCAGAGACATTACTTTGCCAACAAAGGTCCATCTAGTCAAGGCTATAGTTTTTCCAGTGGTCATGTATGGATGTGAGAGTTGGACAGTGAAGAAAGCTGAGCGCTGAAGTATTGATGCTTTTGAACTGTGGTGTTGGAGAAGACTCTTGAGAGTCCCTTGGACTGCAAGGACATCCAACCAGTCCATCCTAAAGGAAATCAGTCCTGAATATTCATTGGAAGGACTGATGTTGAAGCTGAAACTCCAATACTTTGGCCACCTGATGCGAAGAGCTGACTCATTGGAAAAGACCCTGATGCTGGGAAAGATTGAAGGTGGGAGGAGAAGGGGATGACAGAGGATGAGTTGGTTGGATGGCATCACCGACTCAATGGACGTGAGTTTGAGTTAGCTCCAGGGGTTGGTGATGGACAGGGAGGCCTCATGTGCTGCAGTCCATGGGGTTGCAAAGAGTTGAACACGACTGAGTGACTGAACTGAACTGAGTTATATACTCTAACAAGTTGTGGGTTTGCAAACATATTTAAACTTCATTGCTAGGTGAATAGCTGGAGAGGGTGGGACAGATATCACCCAGGGCTCTTCCAGCAGTGAAGCGTGACTCCCTATAGCCTGTTGACAACAGCAGCTCCAGTTGGATCCGTAAATCCTGTGGGCTGCTCTCTCGTGCTCCCCAAACCTGTTTGTGTCTGGGCCTTTCACAGATTGTCAGGGAGAGTCTAAACCTGTCTTGTCTTGAGCTACTGATCAGAAATCCCCACCCCCTGTGTACTGATATTTCTTCTCATTTTTCACTTGACAATCTCCTCCCTTGGGCTGTGAAACTTGGGCTGGAAATCCTGTCCTTCCTTCATAAGATTCCTGAAACTAATAATTTCCAGCATTTTGTGATTATCTTTCAACAGATATGTGTTCTCCCTATCCTGGAGGGGCAGAATAGTAAACAAATCGATTTCTCTGAAGAATGATTGATAAATCAAATACTTTTATGAATTAATAGGCTACCAGTATACTTAATTAACAGAGGCTGACATTTTAAACACTGTATTTGTTTTTCATCTTCCTCTCCCCTGTCTTAGAAATCTGTCTTTGTATTTCGTTGTCAGATCGCCTCTTCTGTCCCCTCATCTGATGTAGTTTTTGAAGGACTTGGGGGGTAAGAGGCAAACTCTAGGAGATACATTGTCACTTGGATGTTTGACTTAGTATCTGTATTTTGAGGAAGCACATGTTGCTGGAAACTTGGAACTTGAAGAATAAGGTTTTAACCTTTCTTCTGACACTGATTTGTGTTAAATTAAGCAAAAATCTTAACCTCCATGGGCCTCAGTTACACTGCTTGTTATGTGAAAGAAATAAACCCAACTCCAGGACCATTCTGTGACCTACACTCCTGGCATAGAGTAGGGGAACAAAAAAGCTTCCTTCACAGGGACCGCAGGAAATAGAACCTAAATATCTGATGTGTAAATATCATGCATCTTGAAGTTAGAACTGTGTTTCAGGTCTCTGGAATATTCTTTTCTATATAACAGGAGGCTGTTCTTCAGTTTGATCCTCCACGTGTTTGCTGCCTCTTTGAGTTGTCCCCATAATCCTGGTGCCAGTTGCGGAGAGGAAAAGAATTTCTTACATCCTCTGATGTGGCCTCTTTAACTTGAACTTTGTCTGATGCCAGAGCCATGATTCATCTCCAAGAGACCGTGTCCTTGAGAAGTATTTTTACCCATGAGAGCAGAGAAAAGCCCTGGCTCTGACATTTGACCAGGTAAGGGAGATGCTAGCTGAACTGCTCTCCTTCCGCTTACAGACTTCCCAGGAGAGGAAGTCACAGGTGCTTTCGTCATGAAACTAATAAAACCTGAACCAGAAACTATGAAGTTGTTCAAAAAAAATTCAAAGATCTGTGCTGCTGCCAAACCTGGAAACCTGGAGTACATAGTGTTCTTCTGAGGGTACCACATATGGTGTTTTGATTATGAAAGTCAAGACTATGAAATGGGAAATGGAGGCAGAGGAGCTGAATTGATCTGTGTAATAAAGTAATGCTCAAAATTCTCCAAGCCAGACTTCAACAGTGTGTGAATCGAGAACTTCAGGATGTTAAAGCTGGATTTACAAAAGGCAGAGGAACCAGAGATCAAATTGCCAACATCTGTTGCATCATCGAAAAAAACAAGAGAGTTCCAGAAAAACATCTACTTCTGCTTCATTGACTACAGTAAAGTCTTTGACTGTGTGGGTCACGACAAACTGTGGAAAACTCTTAAAGAGATGGAAATACCAGACCAACTTACCTGCCTCCTGTGAAACCTGTATGCAGGTCAAGAAGCAACAGAACTAGAGCTGGAACAACGGACTGGTTCAGAATCAGGAAAGGAGCACGTCAAGGCTGTTTGTTGTCACCCTGCTTATTTAACTTATATGCAGAGTGCATCATGAGAAACGCTGGGCTGGAGGAAGCACAAGCTGGAATCAAGATTGCGGGAGAAATATCAATAACCTCAGATATGCAGATGACACCACTCTTATGGCCGAAAGTGAAGAAGAACTAAAGAGCCTCCTGATGAAGGTGAAAGAGGAGAATGAAAAAGCTGGCTTAAAACTCAACATTCAGAAAACTAAGATCATGGCATCCAGTCCCATCACTTCATGGCAAATAGGTGGGAAACAATGGAAACAGTGAGAGACTTTATTTTCTTGGGCTCCAAAATCACTGCAGGTGGTGACTACAGCCACGAAATTAAAAAATGCTTGCTCCTTGGAAGAAAAGGAAAAACCTAGGCAGCATATTAAAAAGCAGAACATTACTTTGCCAACGAAGGTCTGTATAGTCAAAGGTATGGTTTTTCCTGTAGTCAGGTATGGGTGTGAGAGTTGGACCATAAAGAAGGCTGAGCACTGAAGAACTGATGCTTTTGAACTGTGATGAGAAGACTCTTGAGAGTCCCTTGGAGTGCAAGGAGATCCAACAAGTCCATCCTAAAGGAAATCAGTCCTGAATATTCATTGGAAGGACTGTTGCTGAAGCTGAAGCTCTAATACTTTGGCCACCTGATGTGAAGAGCTGACTCATTGGAAAAGACCCTGATGCTGGGAAAGACTGAAGGCAGGAGGAAAAGGGGATGACTGAGGATGAGATGGTTGGATGGAATCATTGACTCGACGGACATGAGTTTGAGCAAGCTCCAGGAGATGGTGATGGACTGGGAAGCCTGGTGTGCTGTGGTCCATGGGGTCACAAAGAGTCGGACATGACTGACTGAACAAAAAGAACAACAGCAACATTAAAGTAATAGGAATTTCCTATTTTTTCCTTGTGTTTCCAAGGAAGTGTTCAGGGGCCTCTAACTTTGGGGAAGTGGAAAGGAAAGTACAGAGTACAGGCAAGGGGAGAGAGAAGAGCACCACAGATGAGGGGGGGATTAGGGCCTGAGGAGAGACAGAGGCAGGAAAGGATACTGGGCTGACATGGTTTGGGAAGGGAAGGAGCTTCCCTGGTGGCTCAGCAGTAAAGAATCTGCCTGCCGATGAGGAGACATGGGTTCAATCCCTGGATCAGGAAGATCCCCTGGAGAAGGAAATAGCAACTTACTACAGCATTCTTGCCTGGGAAAATCCCATGACGAAAGGGCTGTTGGGCTACAGTCTTGGTGTTCAGTTGCTCTGATGTGTCCAACTCTTTACGACCCCATGGACTATGGGATGCCATGTTTCCTTGTCCTTCACGTCTCCTGGAGCTTGCTCAAACTCATGTCCATTGAGTCAGTGATGCCATCCAACCATCTCATCCTCTGTCATCCCCTTCTCCTCCTGCCTTCAATCTTTCCCAGCCACAGTCAATGGGGTTGCAAGAAAGTCAGACATGACTTAACATGCACACACACAGTTGGAGAATGTTTTAAGAGAGCGTTGATAGTCTCCTGTGCTCTAATCTTCTCCTTAAACCTGCGCTACATCTGCCCCTCACAGTCCTGTGGTTGTGATGACCTGGAAGAGGGGGAAGAGGGGCTGTGTTCATGATGAAGGGGACAGAAGGCCTAGGAGGGATGAAAAGTCCCAGACGACTGTGATGATGAGGAGGAGCTTGAGCAAAGATGATGGAACAAATAAGAGATGAGAGAAAGCAAGCATCCCCCTAGCATGGAAAGTCTCAGAGGATCTGCCTGGTGATAACTTGACAGTGCAGAAAGGGCGACCTCGAGGGTGGAAATTTGCAGCTAAAATCAGTACTGTAGGCTGACTCAGGATCAGGCCTGACCCAGAGGGTAAGGCCAGGCCAACTTGGCCCTCAAAGAGGCAGACTGAGTCTCCCAGGGTTTTTCCTTCCCTGAAGGGCATCCAAGAGTTTCAAGAGGGGAAAACCGATGATCTACGCCCAGACATACTTCACTTGTGGGTTGCGGGAAGGTGGTCAGACAGCCAGAGCCTCAGAGCACCCTTCCCAGGGTTTACCTGACGTTTTCAGGGCTCAGCTCATCAAAGAGGCTGACGGCTTGTTCAGAGGAATTCCCGTCAGAGTGGGAGGATAGGCCCGTAGCAGGGGAATGAGGAAGGCGATTCCACTTAGAAAAAAACAAACAGAACCAAGAACAAAGGGTGGAGTTCCAGGAAGAGATAACAGAAATTTTCTCCCCTGGGAAAGGTGAAATGTGTGTGAAAATCACTCTTTCATTCAGAGCCCTGCAGTCTGTATTATTCTGTATTATTATTGTGGAAAGTTCCAGAAAGTCAGACGACTCACTGCTCAGGAAATCATAGATGCCAGAGGCTGCAAGTGCAGAGGGCAGAGCGATCCCAGGCAGAGCTCTTGACCTCACTTGGGTGTTGTCCATCTCCCAGCCTTGTCTCAGCCATCCTTCCCCTCCTTTGAAATCTCTGAGCCATCTTCCCACACTGACTGCATCTGGGAGGCTTGTGTCTGCTCCCATCAGCCCTCCGTGTATCCCCATGCAGAGCTGATGGGTGGCTGACGCACAGGACTAAGTGCAGCTCTTCCTTTACTGCACTGAGGGGTACTGTTCATATGTGTTTGCCCTGGACGTGCTGAATCTTTCTCAGGGAAGGCTTAGTGGCTCAAAGCAGTGGACATGGATTCCAATCATGCCTCTGCCTCTAGGACTAGGGCAAGTTCTCTTAACCCAGAAATAGAGAAACAGAAATACCCACCTCACTGAGTTGTGAAGATTAAATAAAACAACACATGTAAAGCACTTACATGGTGTCTGGCACATAGTAAATGCTCAATAAAAAAGAGCAGTCACTGGAACTCACACACTATTGTCTGGAGTGTATATTAGGACAATCCCTCTTGAAGATGCATGCACTCTTGACAAATTTTTTGGCATATATTATATATCAAAGCTGAACATATGCATAGATTATCTCAACAATTCTGCTAATAATTACCGTCTTTTGTTAGTTTAAAAGGTCACCATCATGGGAAATATGTTCTGAGCTCTAAAGAGCCAACTAATAAAGTTTTGAAATACAACCCAAGTATAACTTGAGGGCTGTTTTATATTTTATTAATAATGTTGTGGTTTGGTGCTTTTTGGTACTTAAATTCCTGAGCCTTATTGGCTTGAAGTTCTTTGCACTCCATGGTTAAGTTAGTCACATGGTCATGTTTTGGAATTTGAGCTCTGTTATTAGAATAATTACATCTTGGGCTGACTCGGAAATGACTTGGAATTGGTTGACATCCTTGAATAGACAAGAGTAAGTCCCATGACGCTAGGCCAGCCACTAGGAGGGTTTCTGGATGTGACAAATGTCACATTGAAATGCTTGACAATTTTCTCTGTTGAGGACATTATTACTTGTATAAGAACTAAACACTCATCAAATGCTCACTTGGTGAAATTACATTGAATGTTCTCTTATTCACTCCTCAGCTGGATTGCCACACTCAGTTGTAATATTTTATGAATAAAGCCTTACTGAAATACATTTGGGTGCTGTCATAAAATTGTCAGCTCATTCTGCTTCTTCCTCTCCTCTTACTTCCCTCCCTTCTTCCTTTATATCTCTGCTATGATCTATTTTCAGGTATCTCTTAAATATAAACATATATATTAATATGAAATACTTTACAGTTGACTTTGAATTTGAAAACTTCCTTTACAACCCTGTTGATATGATAAAAAATTTGAATTTAAGGCACATCATTTTGAATGGCTCCGTCCTGTGGACCAGGGCTACTCAGAATGTGGTTCACAGGGCAGTGTCTGCCTGTGATCTGTTTGCTACTACCAGTCTGTGAAGACATACCTACAGAACTTGACACTAAGCATTTATACACTTTTATAAGCAATTTCTCAGAGTAATTTTATGCCCATTGAGCGTGTCTGTAATAACATCTTCCAAAGAGAAGTGAGTGGTTTGTCTCATGCAGTGGCTTCTCGTCCTGTTTTTCTCCACCCCCCCTTTCCCCCTCGTCCTTTTTCTCCTCTTCCTCCTCCTCCTTTTTCTTCTTATCCTCCTTGTCCTTCTTCTATAGACATAAAAGTCTGTGGTATTGACATATTGACATAAGGTGCATAAAGGATTGCTCCACTCAGTCAATGTAACGGCAGCTTTGTTTACACCATTGTTGGAGGAGGCCCTGTGAGGGCGTGAGACTTCCCGTTGACCCTTGGATCGCTGTTCGTCCTGCCAACTACGCCGACTGTATCACTGGTCCTGTTCGTGACACCAGTTGTCTGGCTCTTCACACTATCTGCACTGTTCGGTGAACCCAGGGTAAGGCAGGGCGCACACTAAGAGGCTGGAAGAAGACTTGAGCAGCCGTAGGATCTGCAGATGCGTTTCTTCTCTCCTGGCTGACACAGCAGCCATAACAGCGGCCGTGCTATATTCTCCCCTCTTGTGGTTGACCCCGCGGACACAGCCGTGACGCAGCAGCAGTTGCTGCCGCCTTGTGAGTGGAACTCACACACGCGCACCACACACAACCCGAGACTGTGCCAGCAGAGGCACACGCGCAGCGCCGTAAGTGACCTCAGCGCCCTGCGCACAAGAGCCAGGACACGGAAGCAGCCTAGACGCCCATTGGCAGACAAATGGAGAAGGAGGCTGCGGCACGAATACACAACGGAATATTACTCAGCCATTAAAAAGAATGCATTCGAATCAGTTTTAATGAGGTGGATGAAACTGGAGCCCATTATACAGAGTGAAGTAAGCCAGAAAGAAAAACACCAATACAGTATACTAACACATATATATGGAATTTAGAAAGATGGTAACAGTGACTCTACATGCGAGACAGCAAAAGAGACACATGTAAAGTACAGTCTTTTGGACTCTGTGGGAGAAGGCGAGGGTGGGATGATTTGTGAGAATAGCATTGAAACATGTATATTATCATATGTGAAACAGACTGCCAGTTCAGGTTCGATGCATGAGACGGGGCGCTGGTGCACTGGGGTGACCCAGAGGGATGGGGTGGGGAGGGAGGTGGGAGGGGGGTTCAGGATGGGGGACCCATGCACATTCGTGGCTGATTCATGTCAACGTATGGCAAAAACCACTACAATATTGTAAAGTAATTAGCCTCCAATTAAAATTAAAATGAATAAATAAATAAATGATCTCAGCTGTTACACAGTCATTATTTACAAAATGTGGGGCGAGAGAGTCTGAACAGTTCATTCTGGCCAGTGTGCTCTGTCCCCACGCTCCGCCCCAGTTGGACCTGGGCAACCAGAGGCTTTTCCCTCCTCCCCTGCCCCTGGAAGGCATGGTCTGCCCACCCTTCCCACAGCGGGAGTCATTTTCAGGACGCAGCTTAAGAGAGCATGTGCTGCTGAGATCACCCGAACTGGATGTGTGACAGTGACTGAACCTGGTTAAGACCTCTGTATAAACAAGACTCTGGGGGCAGGTGCAGAGATTTACTCCCCTTGAGGTCGCCCAAGACAAGCCTTGAATGGCAGTTTCCTCGCTTATCATACCTGCCACCCACCCATCTGGGGTGATCTGCCTTTCTCCAGTCTCTCCTTGCTTTTCACGTGTGGAAGCCAGTTTCAAATTTCACCCAGGGGAACTCTTGAAGTTGTGAACCAACACCCGTTACTAAAAATACCCTCTTTTCTCTGTGCTGCTGCTGAGTCACTTCATTCATGTCTGACTCTTTGCGACACTATGGACTGTTAGCCTGTCAGGCTGCTCGGTCCATGGGATTCTCCAGGCAAGAATGCTGGAGTGGGTTGCCAGGTCCTCCTCCAGGGGATCTTCCCGACCCAGGGATGGAACCTGCATCTCTACAGCTCCTGCATCGGAAGGTGGGTTCTTTACCATCAGCTCCACCTGGCAAGCCCAAATGCTCAGTACTGCTCCCCGTCAGAGAATCAAACCTTGGTCTCCCACATGACAAGCAGGGATACTCACCACTACAGTAATGAGAAGTAGTTCCATCAAAAAAAATTCAGTTTTGCAACTTGCATTTTTTATTGAATAAAATATAGTTCTTCAGCTTGACCTTTAGGATCTTAACATAAGCCCAGTATAACAGCTGAATTTCTCGTAATTCTTTTAAAGTTAAATAATTTCTTCTTATTATCCATTTAAACCATTTCTTTTCCCAGAATGTTTTCTCTGCTTAAATATTTATGAATTTATTCACTCACATAATGAATATTTGCTGGGCTTCCCTGGTGGCTCAGGTGATAAAGAATGTGCCTGCAATGTAGGAAAGCTGGATTCAATCCCTGGGTCATGAAGATGCCCTGGAGAAGGGAATGGCAACCCACTCCAGTATTCTTGCCTGGAGAATTCCATGGACCGAGGAGCCTGGTGGGCTACAATCTGTGGGGCTACAAAGAGGTGAACATGACTGAGCAACTAACACTTTCACTTTACTTTTTCACTTCAGATGCTGGGCAATGGGCTTCTGCCCCTCGGTAGTTTAATAACTAGTACTTCAAATATTTACCTGCTTTGGGGACGAGCTCCAGTCTTGCCTTCCTCATGAGGTGTAACTAGAAAAAGTACTGACTATTGTCAGAAGAGTTGAGAGTCCGAACACTTGGGTGTGAATCTCAACTGGGAAAGTTACTTTCCTCCTTGAGTCTCGTCTGTATAGTCATCTGTAAAATGGGGCCAATAGTGATCTTTTTTTCATAAAGATTTATTTTTTCAGAACAGACTGACTGACTTATGTGTGTGTAGCTGCACCGGGTCTTTGCGGCTGCCCTCCGGGGTCCTCCGCTTGGCTAGGGCTTCGCACTGCGGTGGCGTCTCCTCACAGTGCTTCTCTCGGGGCAGAGCGCCGGCTCCAGCTGCACAGGCTTCAGCGGCTGCGGCGCACGGGCTCAGCCGCTCTGAGGCACGCGGAAGCTTCCGGAGCCAGGGATTGAACCCATGTCCCCTGCGTTGGCTGGCAATTCTTAACCACTGTACCACCAGGGAAGCCTCATAAAGATTTTCATTTTTTTTAATTATATGGAATAATGATGTAAACGTGTCTGGCATAATATGAAGTCTCGCCATGCTATTTTCCTCTTTTCTCCTGTGAAAAATTTGGCTTTTTACTCAATCTAATTCTGCCATCCAAGGCATGTTTTTTTCTGTCCTCAATACTGTATACATTGTAAATTGGTTCATTTAACTGGTACGACCTTCCTATCCTAACTGCCCCCTTTTCTGGAATCTCCTCCCTTCCTTCCATCTGCCCCAATTCATTATTTTTTTCAGGATAGGATTCAAAAACCTCGCTTCTCCACAAGTACTCACAGGCCCCTTGACCTTTTGGCATTTGGTTAGAGAACTTCAGCTTCTAATCACGTTATCTCAGGTGCTGTTGGGCATCTTATTAACCCCACATTATTGATTTAATGAAAATAAATATTCTTTGACTGTAAGGAAAATGTCTTTATGTGTTGTTTATATGTTCCTGCTCCCTGGAGTTTAGAGCATATGATAAGTAGTTTAAAAACCCAGTAGAGCCCTGACGCTGGTGAAGGACCCTGGTGGTCAGCCATGTTTTAATGCAGAGGCCCAGCGGCTAGCAGGGTCTGCTGCTCAAACGCTTCTCTCATCTACAGCTTACAGACCAGGGAACGGCAACCAGTTTGTCCTTGAGCAAAATAATTAACCCATGTCCTCAGACATTCTGTGCTGGCAAAAAGCTGAAACTTCAAGGGTAAAAGCTTCAAGGGTTTCTTATGTTTTTGATAAAGTTGGTTGTGCCCCAAAATACTGGGTGGAAAAATTCTTACTCGGCCAATTATTTTGGCATCATACTGCTTCAGTAATAGACATATCACCAATTACCTGTCAGGTGTGGTTTGGAAGGCTGGCTTTTGGGTAAATACAGACAAGGGAATAACAGCTAGTTCTTGCCCAGAGGCTCTGAACCTGCTTGCATTTTCCCAGCTCTGAAGGAGCAGATGCCAAGCACTCCTCCGGATGCTGAGTGAACTTCCAGAGGCCACATCACGTGTCTTCAAAAGTCCCGCTCCAGGAAGAGTCCTTGCTCAAATATTCCATCTCTTGGTAGCTCTACCTCGTAACCAACGTTCTGAAGAATAGTGTCTAGCAAAATGGAAGGACAGAGAAATGTTCTAACTTAGATGAGTATCTTTTATTTAATTTTAACTTTATTATATTGACTTTATTTATAAAAACAAAAAGAAAAAAGTAATCTCAAAATTACACCATATTAAGAACTAATATTACAATTAACTTTCAAATTATAGCTAACCCTAATGGAATGCTTATAATGTACCTGTGCAGTTTTTCTTGTCCAGATGTTATATGAAAGCAGGTTCAAAAAGTATATGAAAGCTGAACAAAGAATTAATTATATAGGGTTGAATAAATGGATGTTGGAAACTTATTTTGGCTTTTTATTGCAAATTTCAAGAAAAATTATGAGACTTAGAAATGGAGAAAAAAGAGAGCATTGGATGTTCTTTCAGCAGAGCGATCATGAGTGTGATCTAGCTGATCATCCAGGGATTATTTGATTGTATTTTACTATTTCACTGTCTGATTGACAAGAATATTCTATAGCTCTGCATGGATAGAAACTAAGTTGTGGAAAACTGACAGGAATCTAAGTGTTTCTACCCCACAGTAATGCAAACAATCTCATCCACAGAAATGCAAATGCTCTAAAAAACAAATGAATGAACAACACAGAAACAGTCTCATAGAGAACAAACCAGTGGAGTCGGGGTGGAACCGAATAGGTGACGGGGATTAAGAGGCACAAATCTTCCAGTTATAAAATAACTGGGCTTCCTAATGGTGCCAGTGCTAAAGAATTTGCCTGCTAATGCAGGAGATGCAAGAGACGCAGTTTTGATCCCTGTGTCAGAAAGATCACCTGGAGTAGAAAATGGCAACCCACTCCAGTATTTTTGCTTGGAAAATTTCCTAGATGGAGGAGCCTGGTGAGCTATGGTCCCTAGGTTTGCAAAGAGTTGGATAAAACAGCATGCACGTGTACACACACACACACACACACACTAAGGGTCATGGGGATGTAACGTACAGCATAATATCTGATAATATTTTAATAACTTCGTATGGTGACAAGGCCTCCCAGGTGGTTCAGTGATAAAGTATCTGCTGGCCGACTCAGGAGACTCGGGTTCGATCCCTGGGTCTGGCAGATCCCCTGGGGAAGGGAATGGCAACACACTCTAGTATTCTTGCCTGAGCAATCCCATGGACAGAAGAGCCTGGTGGGCTACAGTCCACGGGGTCACAAAAGAGTCCGATATGACTTAGCAACTAAACAACAACAATAAGAAGAATGGTAACGGATGGTTACTAGACTTATCACGGTGATCAATTCATAACATATGCAAGTGTCAATGGCATATTGTCTCATAGAGATAAAATTTTGAAATGTAAAATTTATATTTTATTGACCTATGGAATTTTAATCAGTTTTGCATTTATTAGCAAAATTATTTCAGTGTACCTAATTGCACATATATAGTCTACAAAATCTCTGATTAGTACACCCATTAATTAATTGGATAAACAAATTCTTTGATATATGTTTATTTTATGTTTGAGAGTCATCATTTTAGAAAATTATAGCTTAGCATTTTTGGAATTTCCACTGAGAAACCCGAATGGGCTCTCTTGGCAAAGTATTAGTATCAAGTAAAGTGTACTTCTGGAGAAGTTCACTAATGGTTACTTAACCTGGACACATCCCTTCTTGGAATCCAGGGTGAATTCCAGTTACAGTAGAACTTAAGCTCTGGTTACTCTGTTTCTCTAGTTTTTCTTCTCTCTCGACTGATTTTTTGTTTTACTTTCCTTCTTGATTTGCTCACAGTTAATAACACATTGACTGCTATCCTGGTAACTTTTGCATACCAGGACCACGGAGAAAGGAGAAGTGACCCCACAAGAGACTGAGTCAGACCTGCCCGTGAGTGTCCAGGAGTCTCCAGTGGAAGCCTGGTTTGACAGCGGCCTGCAGTGGGGTCAGGGGCAGTGAATACAAGTCCTGGGAGCTGCAGGGTGTTCTGGCATGAGTCCTTTTGAAGGAATTTGGCCTCAGGCCAAACTACTGGGAGGGAACACAGCCTCACCCATGAACAGAAAATTGGATTAAAGATTTACTGAGCATGGTCCAGATTCCCCCACAGTCAGTCCCTCCCATCAGGAAGCTTCCACAGCCTCTTATCCTTATCCATCAGAGGGCAGACAGAATTAAAAACCACAATCACAGAAAGCTAGCCAAACTGATGACGTGGATCACAGCCTTATCTAACTCAATGAAACTATGAGCCATGCCATGTAGGGCCACCCAAAACAGACAGATCATGGTGGAGAGTTCTGACAAGATGTGGTCCACTGGAGAAGGGAATGAAACCACTCAAGTGTTCTTGCCTTGAGAACCCCATGAACAGTATGAAAAGGCAAAAAATAAGACACTGCAAGATAAACTCCCCAGGTCAGTAGGTGCCCAATATATATGTTACTGGAGAAGAGTGGAGAAATAGTGCCAGAAAGAATGAAGAGGCTGAGAAAAAGCAAAAACAACATTCAGTTGTGGATGTGTCTGGAGATGGAAGTAAAGTCCGAGGCTATAAAGAACAACATTGCATACGGACCTGGAATGTTAGGTCCATGAATCAAGGCAAATTGGAAGTGGTCAAACAGGAGATGGCAAGAGTGAACGTCGACATTTTAGGAATCAGTGAACTAAAATGGACTAGAATGGGTGAATTTAATTCAGATGACCATTATATCTACTACTGTGGGCAAGAATCCCTTGGAAGAGATGGAGTAGCCATCATAGTCAACAAGAGTCTGAAATGCAGTACTTGGATGCAATCTCAAAAACGACAGAATGATCTCTGTGCATTTCCAAGGCAAACCATTCAATACCACAGTAATCCAAGTCTATGCCCCAACCACTAATACTGAAAAAGCTGAAGTTAAATGTTTCTATGAAGACCTACAAGACCTTCTAGAACTAACACCCGAAAAAGATGTCCTTTTATCATAGGGGACTGGAATGCAAAAGTAGGAAGTCAAGAGCTACCTGGAGTAACAGGCAAATTTGGCCTTGGAGTACAGAATGAAGCAGGGCAAAGGCTAATAGAGTTTTACCAAGAGAATGCGCTGGTCATAACAAACACCCATTTCCAACAACACAAGAGACGACTCTACACTTTGACATCACCAGATGGTCAATACCAAAATCAGATTGATTACACTCTTTGCAGCTGAAGATGGAGAAGCTCTATAGAGTCAGCAAAAATAAGAACGGGAGCTGACTGTGGCTCAGATCATGAACTCCTTATTGCCAAATTCAAGAAAGTAGGGAAAACCACTAGACCATTCAGGTATGAAGTGAAATTTTCTCCATCGTGTCCGACTCTTTGTAACCCCATGGACTGTATAGTCTATGGAATTCTCCAGGCCAGAATACTGGAGTGGCCAACCTTTCCATTCTCAAGGGGATCTTCCCAACCCAGGGATTGAACCCATGTCTCCCTCATTGCAGGAGGATTCTTTACCAGCTGAGCCATCAGGGAAGCCCAAGCATACTGGAGTGGGTAGTCTCTCCCTTCTCCAGGGGATCTTCCTGACCCAGGGATCAAACTGGGGTCTCCTGTATTGCAGGTGGATTCTTTACCAAGTGAGCTATGAGGGAAGACCATTCAGGTATGATCTAAATCAAACCCCTTATGATTATACAGTGGAAGCGACAAATAGATTCAAGGGATTAGATCAGATAGACAGAATGCCTGAAGAGCTATGGACAGAGGTTTGTGACATTGTACAGGAGGTGGTGATCAAAGTCATCCCCAAGAAAAAGAAATGCAAAAAGGCAAAATGGTTGTCTGAGGAGGCCTTACAAATAGCTGAGAAAAGAAGCGAAGTGAAAGGCAAAGGAGAAAAGGAGTGATATATCCATCTGAATGCAGAGTTCCAAAGAATAGCAAAGAGAGGTAAGAAAGCCTTCCTAAGGAATCAATGCAAAGAAATGGAGGAAAATAACAGAATGGGAAAGATTAGAAATCTCTTCAAGAAAATTAAAGATACTAAGGGAAAATTTCATGCAGAGATGGGCACAATAAAGGACAGAAATAGTATGGGCCTAACAGGAGCAGAAGATATTAAGAAGAGGTGGCAAGAATACATCGAAGAACTATACAAAAAAGATCTTAATGACCTAGATAACCACCTTGGTGTGATACTCTCCAAGAGCCAGACTTCCTGGAGTTCTAAGTCAGGTGGGCCTTAGGAAGCAGCACTATGAACAAAGCTAGTGGACGGAGGAGCCTGGTGGGCTGCAGTCCATGGGGTCACTAAGAGTCAGACATGACTGAGCGACTTCACTTTCACTTTTCACTTTCATGCATTGGCGAGGGTAATGGCAACCCACTCCAGTGTTCTTGCCTGGAGAATCCCAGGGACGGGGGACCCTGGTGGCTGCCGTCTATGGGGTCACACAGAGTCAGACACGACTGAAGCAACTTAGCAGCAGTAGCAGCAGTGGAGGTGATGGACTTCCAACTGAGCTATTTCACATCCTAAAAGATGATGCTGTGAAAGTGCTGCACTCAATATGCCAGCAAATTTGGAAAACTCAGCAGTGGGGCCACAGGCCTGGAAGAGGTCAGTTTTCATTCCAATCCCAAAGAAAGTCAATGCCAAAGAATATTCAAACTACCACACAATTGCACTCATTTCACACGCTAGCAAAGTAATACTCAAAATTCTCCAAGCCAGGCTTCAACAGTACGTGAACCAAGAAGGCAAAGGAACCAGAGATAAAATTGCCAGCATCCATTGGATGATAGAAAAAGCAAGAGAATTCCAGAAAGACATCTGCTTCATTGACTATGCTAAAGCCTTTGGCTGTGTGGATCACAACAAACTATGGAAAAATTTTAAAGAGATGGGAATACCAGACCCCCTTTCCTGCCTCCTGAGAAATCTGTATGCAGGTCAAGAAGCAACAGTTGGAACTGGACATGGAACAACAGATTGGTTCCAAATCGGGAAAGGATTACGTCAAGGCTGTATATTGTCACCCTGCTTATTTAACTTATATGCAGAGTATATCATGAGAAGTTCTGGACTGGATGAAGCACAAGCTGGAATAAAGATTGCTGGGAGAAATATTAACTCAAATATGCAGATGACACCACCGTTATGGCAGAAAGCAAAGAGGAACTAAAGAACCTCTTGATGAAAGTGAAAGAGGAGAGTGAAAAAGCTGGCTTAAAACTCAACATTCAGAAAACTAAGATCATGGGATCCAGTCCCTTACTTCATGGCAAATAGATGGGGAAACAAAGGAAACAGTGACAGACTTTATTTTCTTGGGCTCCAAAATCACTGCAGATGGTGACTGTAGCCATGAAATTAAAAGACGCTTGCTTCTTGGAAGAAAAGCTATGACGAACCTAGACAGCATAAGCAGAGACATTACTTTGCCAACACAGGTTCATCTACTCAAAGCGATAGTTTTTCCAGTAGCCATGTATGGATGTGAGAGTTGGACCATAAAGAAAGCTGAGTGCCAAAGAATTGATGAACCAGCTTTTGAACTGTAGTGTTGGAGAAGACTCTTGAGAGTCCCTTAGACTGCAAGGACATCCAACCAGTCCATCCTAAAGGAAGTCAGTCCTGAATATTCACTGGAAGGACTGAAGTTGAAGCTGAAACTCCAATACTTTGGCCACCTGATTCGAAGAACTGACTCATTGGAAAAGACCCTGATACTGGGAAAGATTGAAGGCAGGAGAGAAGGGGACAACAGAGGATGAGATGAGATGGTTGGATGCATCACTGACTCGATGGACATGAGTTTGATCAGGCTCTGGTATTTGGTGATGGACAGGTAAGATTGCTGTGCTGGAGTCTATGGGGTCACAAAGAGTCGGACAGGACTGAGGTACTGATCTGAACTGAATAGCATATTCTCATTTGGTTGCAACAGTTTTTGGAAATTTGCTTTTATAGCACAACCATTTGGCGATCTTTCTAGAAAATGGATATGAATTCTCAGTTTGGTGAGAAACAGCAGAGAAACTGATCTTTTTTGTTTGTTTTTCTGTTTATCTATTTGTGAGCTCACATTTATTCAGAATTTTGAGGCCATTGGGAAGGAGGATAATGCTGCAAGATCTAGATCAGGTAGATTTTGTATTTCTGTTTTATTCTCAACTCAGCTGAAGTGAGAGACTGAAGCCGTAGTTCTCTATGTTCTTATGCATCTCTCTTTGTTAGTGTCTGTAACTGAAAGAGGTTCTATCCTATAAGTGTGAAAATGGAAAATGTTTTCCAACTTGTGGAAGGTATTGCTATGGCAGGGTATTAATAAATTAGATTATAATGACTTAAAGAAGCACTGTTCTGATTTTTTCAGAGGTAAATAAGCACTTATATAATTATTAAAAAATAAATGCATAATACATTTAAAAGGCAGTAACAGTCTTCCCATTCTCATTTCTTCTTTTTCCCACAATGTGCAGCAGCAGGTAGACCTCTTGAAAGTTGTAATAAATAAATTTAGCTGTGTCGCAGAATCCAAAATTCATACACCAAAATCAGCTGTATTTCTATATACTCACAAAGAATAATTGGAAACTGGAATAAAAAAGAAGACCATTTGCAGCAGGGTGAAATATTTATATATAAACTTAATAGAATACATACAACACCTGAACACTGACAACTGCAAAACACTGCTGGGAGAAATCGGGGAAGCTGGCAGTAGCTTTCCCGTCAGGAGCTCTGTATTGGGTGGAATGGAGTCAAGGCATGAGTGGCCTGTGGGATCTGGAAAGGGGAGTAAAGGTGCACCAGCTTTGCCATCAGTGTTGATAGTAATAGGTGATATCTCCAGAGATTGCTAGGTGAAATCACCTGAGACCAATAACTCATGATATACCTGGTGTTACTGACCTCACCTCGGTTCTTGGACTCTTTAGTCAATAGAAATTGATGAGGCCAAATGAGAAATTCAGGTAAGGATTTATTAGGACTCAGCATGAAGGAGTGTAAACAAGTAACGGGTTCCCTTGCTCCCTCTCTGAGTGGGGGCAAGCTGGCCCCTCTAGAGCGGTGAGGGTAAGGGCAGACCCACGGGTCGGGCCAGAGGGGAGGCTTAGGTGGTCTGCCCACCCCCTTGGTGGTACTGTGTGCAGGGATCATGTTTAAGTACCCTGCTTTTGCTCTCAGCACCTCAGAAATGGCAGTTAGAGTTTGGCCTTTTTGTATCTTATTGTTCATAATTTGCCCCAAGTGAGCATGTACACAGTTATTTTCAGTCCATTATAGTTTCTTTGTATTTTGCTGCTTGAGATGTTTGTCCAGGTACAAGTATTGCAGAGGTTTATAAAAGTGAAGGCCATAAACCTAGACTGACTTCCCTAGAAGGCAAAAATATCCTGGAGCCAGTATCTTAGTTTTCTGGAAAGACTATAATTATGTGTGTCTTTTTTTCTTATAAGTGAATAAATAAATATTCTGAGTTAATGAAAAAAGTGATTCATAAATCATTCCCCACCCTCTTTCCCTATTAATAAAGACAGAGCCTTGGGCTGATGTGCTGAGGACATAGAGAAGTGTTGCAAGAGTCTAGAATCACGTTGCGAGAGTTTCTCATGGGATGTGCTTTCCGGAAAAGCCTGTACTTTCTGTAGTAGTTTGAAGCCTGCTTCTAATGTAATGAAACTTCCATTCATATGTACATAACGTATCTAGGTTTCAGGCTTTCAAACTAAATTTGATCTGGAACCTGGGGAAAGAGAGACAGATACTGCGGGGAGGGTACTGAGAGATAGATTGGTTATGTGGTTGTGTTCAAGGAAAGTGGGAATCCTGACAGCTAAGCTTAACCACTTTAGGGTATTGCTGCTGCTGCGCTCAGTCGAGTCCGACCCTTTGCGACCCCATGGACTGGATCCCGCCAGGCTCCTCTATCCATGGGATTCTCCCAGCAGAAATACTGGAGTGGGTTGCCATGTCCTCCTCCAGGGGATCTTCCCAACCCAGGGATCGAACCCAGTCTCCCGCATTGTAGACAGATTCTTTACTGTCTGAGCCACCAGGGAAGTATTAATGTTATGAAAATAACAGAATCAGATTTCAAGTTCACTTGCAAGAAGGAAAATCCAAGATTCCTTTTCTTTTTCCTTCTCTCTTGCCAATTTTTTTTTTTCCAATTTGGGTTTCTATAGCCTGTTTGGCTTGTCTCACTCCCTTGGCAATTTAGTTAGCATTGATTTTACTCTTTGTACACATTCATGTACATTTCTAGTCTTATCTGTGTGACTGTGGAAGTAATAATATCTCTCAGGGTCATTGTGAGTCTCCAAGCAGATTAGGTGTGAAATGATGCTTTAAAAACTCGTGCTGAATATAATTCTGAGACGCCAGCAAAGTGATCTGGGGTTGAAAGTAGGGTTAGGCATCTGTGTGCTGGGAACAAACACTGAGGCAGGGGTGAGGGGGTGCATCTCTGGGACTCGTCCTAGCCCTTGGCATGCTGGCCTGCTGGAGAGCTCCAGCGATGGCTGCGCTGAGATTCCAGCTGGAATGGTTGTCTTCAAGGTTGACTTGGATACTGAGGTAAAGACATAGGGACTTTGGTTTTCAGGCAAAGACAGAAAAATGTGGTCAAGACCTTGCTAGTCACTTTCTCTGTAAGGCTTGGTAAGATTACAAATATAACTGCTTTCACTATAAGAACAAATTGGATTTTTTAAAACTCTTAAAAGTTTTTTTTACCCTTTTAAATAAATTCCCAGGATACCAACAGCTTTCTTCCAGAAGAGCAATCGGTAAGATTTTGTATTTTCTTTTATGATTTAGGCTTTCATTTTTGCTCCAAGAAATGTAACTGTCAGGGAAAAAAAGCCTCAAAACATCAAAAACTCTTGTTAAAAATTAAACCATGTTCTTGAAGAGGGTAAGAAGAATGGATTAGTAGACTGAGCACTAGATTCTGATTAAAAAACTTCAGATCATTTTTATCTGCCTCTTTATTCTTTTATAACTCATTTTCCCCAGGCTTCATGGTAGTCTGTGGGGGAAAGGGCCTCAGCAGGTTGTAAACAGCAATGTAAGGGTTATCTATGATTCCCAGATATCTAGCTCCAAATTCTTCCTTGAACTCAAGCTTTTATGCTGCTGCTACTAAGTCGCTTCAGTCGTGTCCAACTCTGTGCGACCCCATAGACGGCAGCCCACCGGGCTCCCCCATCCCTGGGATTCTCCAGGCAAGAACACTGGAGTGGGTTGCCAGTTCCTTCTCCAGTGCATGAAAGGGAAAATTGAAAGTGAAGTCACTCAGTCGTGTCCGACTCTTAGCGACCCCATGGACTGTAGCCTACCAGGCCCCTCCGTCCATGGGATTTTCCAGGCAAGAGTACTGGAGTGGGGTGCCATTGCCTTCTCCAGGCTTTTATATCTACTGCTTAATTGGACATCTTCCCTTGGAATACATCCCCTTGGATGTATTGATAGGTAACTCAAACCCAGCAAAGTCAAAATTGCACTTCTGATTTCCAGCCCTCATAAACCTGTTCTTCCTCTAATCTCTCTCATTTTTCCACTGTTCTCCCATTTGCTTAGCCCCCAAATCGTAGAGTCTTTCCCAACACCCTTCTTTTCCTTAAAGCCACATGCACTGTGGGAGCAAATCCTATTGGCTTTTTTTTTTAAGTAACAGCTTTATTGCAATATGAACTCACAGACCATAAAGTGCACTCTTTAAAAGTATACAGTTAAGTGGTTTTGGGTATACTCACAAAGTTGTGCATTGATCATAACCACCTGATTTCAGAACATTTTCATCTCCTTAAGGTGTACAACCATTCTCATTAGCATTCATTCTATTCCCTATTACTCCAAGCTCCTGGTGGCTGCAGGCACCATTTTACAACATACATGCATTGAGGGTTCCATTTTCTATACATCCTTATCAGTGCTTGTTATTGTTTTTGATTAGAGCCATCTTAGTGGGTACGAAGTAGTGTCACATTGTGTTTATGGTACGTATTTCCTGAGCATCCTATTGGCTCTTCCTAGAAACCTTCCTCCCATCGGACCATCCTTAGCGTCTTCACGGCTCCTTCCTTGGTCAGCACCATCGTCATCTCTCCGCCAGGAAATGCCACTGCCTGGTGTCCATCACATGCTTTACATGCATACCTCCCACCATATGCATATGGCATCCCTCAGCCACTCTATGCTTCTGCAGCTTACTGCCAGCCAGCAGCCAGACTGACCCTTTGAAGCCTGAGATGGGTTACGTGCCCTCTCACACCCTTCTCGTTACTGTGCAGCCCATCTCCTTAGGTGGCCCACAGGCCCTGCAGAGTGTGGCCGGCTTCCTCTCTGACCTTGCCTTTGCTCCTTCTCTTCTCTCACTGCCTCCAGCCACCCTGGCCCTCCCGCTGTGCCTCAAGCACACCCAACCCTTTCCTAGCTCAAGGCCTCACCTTGCTGCTTCCTCTACCTGAAACCTGGAGACACCCGTGTCTCCTTCCTTCCCTCACTTGCATCGTTGCAGGAACATTCCTGACTCAGCTCATCCTTTCCCCACACTTGCTTTTATAAAATGGCACTCCAACACCCTTTCTCCTCTCCTGCTTTCCCTATTCTTCAAATTATTTTTAATGTCTTTCATTGTATCTAGATTTATTTATCCATTTGAATATTGGCTGTTTCTCCCGTTAGAATGGAAGCTCCTTGAGGGCAGAAGTTTATAGGTGTTCACATAAAGCAAACACTTATTTTTTAATGAATTAAGAAATCCTGAGGGTGCTAGCTAGGGCCTTCAAAAAAGACTGAATTATTTGTGGAGATGAAGTATTTTAGGGAAGGGGTAAAGTCTTTCAAAATAAACTGTTGAAAAAGTATTAACTTTCAGAAATTGCCAATTCGTATATGGAAACATGCCTAAAGTTTAATGGAATGACATGCTGTACTCACTGGGGAGCCACTCATGTGGAATGTGGAATGTGACGTCCCATCCCCTACTGAGGCAGCTGTGAACACCCAACCTCAAAGGTTCACATTATTTACATTGTATTCCAGGCCTGGAATTTTCCAAGAATAAACAAATTGCTAGCTATTTACATAGACTTGATTTTTCTCCCATCACTGTAGAGGATCTAAAATGGATTTAAATGCTAGATTTCTTTTTTTTTTTTTTTTAATAAATTTATTTATTTTAGTTGGGGGCTAATTACTTTACAATATTGTAATAGTTTTTGCCATACATTGACATGAATCAGCCATGAGTTTACATGTGTTCCCCTTCCTGGACCCCCCACCCACCTCCCTCCCCATCCCATCCCTCTGGGTCATCCCATTGCCCCGGCCCTGAGCCTTTGTCTCATGCATCGAACATGGAATGGTGTTCTGTTTCACATATGATAGTATACATATGTGAAATATGTAATAATATGTATGTAATAATATGAAATATGTAATAATATGATAATAAATGCTAGATTTCTTAATTGGTCCTTTGCAACTGTTTTTTCATCCTTTTATCCTTTTCTGATCTCTCCCTCTACTTGTAGAAACAATATCCTGCATAGTGTAACAAAGATTTAATTTTATCCCCGACCATTTAAAAGGATATCTTGAATGAAGGAAAGTATGTTGGATTAAGATAAATGGAGAAGAGATTAAAAATGAGGATCATGCTTTAGAAGCATCCCAAAGTCACTCACTAATTTCCTACTCTACCTCACTTACCAGCATGCTTCAAATTCTGCTCTATTTCAATTCCAAGATTCTAAGCTGTGACAGCAAGGCAGAGATTACGGAATTTTTAGTGTAATAGGATGCTCTTTAGCCTCACCATCTTGACAAGCCACTTGGGGATGAGAATGAGACCAGAGACAAGTTCACCAGATGGAAGATAGAAGATACTCTTTAGGCCTAGTCAGGCCTTAGGAGAGAGACACAGAGAACCTTTTGGCCCAGATCTTTCTATGATCCATTTTGTTGTTGTTGTTCAGTTGCTAAATTGTGTCTGACTCTGTGACCCCATGGACTGCAGCATGTCAGGCTCCTCTGTCCACCATCTCCCAGAGCTAGCTCAAACTCATGTCCCTTGAGTTGGAGATGCTATCTAACGACCTCATCATCTGCTACCTCCTTCTCATTGTGCCTTCAATATTTCCCAGCATCAGGATCTTTTCCAATGAGTCAGCTCTTCACATCAGGTTGGCAAAGTATTGGAGCTTCAGTTTCAGCATCAGTCCTTCCAATGAATATTCAGGACTGATTTCCTTTAGGATGGACTGATTTGATCTCCTTGCAGTCCAAGGGACTCTCAAGAGTCTTCTCCAACACCACAATTCAAAAGCATCAATTCTTTGGTGCTTAGCTTTCTTTATGGTCCAACTCTCACATCTGCACGTGACTACTGGAAAAACCATAGCTTTGACTATACTATGATCCATTATGAGAATCTAAAACTCCAATCCATTGACAAGAATTAGGCATTTCTGCTCACTGGGAAATTTGAGCTACAAATATTCACATAAAACCTTCAATAGAAGGAATGACTAAAAGCGGAAATGAAGAGGAAATGTGGATGACATATAAATGAAAGCTCTTAAAGACCCTGTGACACATTTTAAACATATCACACACAATTCCAGACTAAAAACTGTACTTTATTTGTCATCTACCATGTGAAATAGAAGTTCAAGATGTTTCTGAATAAACATTTGAAAAAGAACAGAGGACCTAGCAAAGTTGAGTCCACCATTTCACACCAGGCTAACCTGAAGAGAGCTTGCTTCCAGCCACAGAAAATTGAATGCTGATCTGTGAGGGACGCTCCCTACCCAGGTGATTCATTTGCCCTTTAGCAGCCTTTCTGGTGCTTTCCAAGGCCACCCACAAATCATTTTAAAGAGGTTAATAGGACAATACACAGAGGTCATCAGAGATCGAACTCTATTCTGCTTCCTCTTGATTTCAAAAGAAGCAGTTGATTCACATTTTGGTCAAAACTGTTTTTTAACCAAATATTTTTGCACTGTTATCCTGAAAACACTGTATTCCAGAAAAACATCTACTTCTATTTCACTGACTGTACTAAAGACTTTGACTGTGTGGATCACAACAAACTGTAGAAAATTCTTAAAGAGATGGGGATACCAGACCCCCTTACCTGCTTCCTGAGAAATCTGATGCAGGTCAAGAAGCAACATATTAGAACTGGACATGGAGCAACAGACTGGTTCCAAATCGGGAAAGGAATTCATCAAGGCTGTATACTGTCACCCTATTTATCTAACTTCTATGCAGAGTAGCTGGGCTGGAATTCAATCACTGGAAAGACTGATGCTGAAGCTGAAGCTCCAATACTTTGGCCACCTGATGTGAAGAACTGACTCATTGAAAAGACCCTGATGCTGGGAAAGACTGAAGGCAAGAGGAGAAGGGGACGACAGAGGATGAAATGGTTGGATGGCATCACTGACTCAATGGACATGAGTTTGAGCAGGCTCTGGGAGTTGGTGATGGACAGGGAAGCCTGGCATGCTTCAGTCCATGGGGTCACAAAGAGTTGGATACGACTGAGGGACTGAACTGACTGAGTGATCCTGAAAACAAGTGAGCAGTATATGTTATAAATTACTTCTGCACAAAATTCCTCTTTCAGATGAGTATGTAAATATTCTGATTGAGTTCTGACGCAAACAAAATAACTTTTTCCTGTGCTTTAGAGCGACTGAAAGTGAAGTCGCTCAGTCGTGTCCGACTCTTTGCGACCCCATGGACTGTAGCCTACCAGGCTTCTCTGTCCATGAGATTCTCCAGGCAAGAGTACTGGAGTGGGTTGCCATTTCCTTCTCCAGGGGATCTTCCAGACCCAGGGATCAAACCGGAGTCTCCCGCATTGCGGACAGACGCTTTGCCCTCTGAGCCACCAGGGAGCGACTACATATTTACAAAATACATACAACTGTTTACCTTATTCAAAAAGGGATAAGGATTTGTAAGAATTCCTCTTGGTGGATGGGGGTTAACCATGGTCAGCATATTATTTGATTATTAATTCAATTTGGAATTTGGGCAAGAAAAATTTCAGGTCACTATTTATCAATCTTTGTGGTACTATTCCTCAGCTATCTCAAGGGATAATTACAAATTCTCTAAAGTATCTAAAAACAAAATTAATTCTAATTGCTTCAAAAGCAACAGTTTTACAGCCCTTATACAGGCTATCTAGAGTTCCACATATTTTGACTCAGATATTTAAGCCTCTAAATATCCGAGTGAAGTAAGAATTATTCTTACTGTAATTTTACAAAGGAGGAAACTAAGACAGAAATTAGGGAACTTGACCAATATCACAAGGCTAAAAATGACAGATCTGGGGTTTGAACTCAGTCAGGCAGACCACAGAGCACATGCTTTTTGCATCCAGTAACACTCATTTATTTGGTGAAGTGTCTACAACGGACATGTGCAGGGCTAGCAGTG
This sequence comes from Giraffa tippelskirchi, assembly GCF_054371585.1. NCBI lineage: Eukaryota > Metazoa > Chordata > Mammalia > Artiodactyla > Giraffidae > Giraffa > Giraffa tippelskirchi. The sequence goes on along the minus strand of NC_137285.1, from coordinate 83,669,214 downwards.
GCCACAAGGTGGACACCTCGTGGGTTGTGCTCAGCACCACACGCCTTCAGGCCAAAGCTTAGCTGCTGTGGGTTCCCGGCCACAGCTGGTCAGCTGTTATGGCCTGCACAGATCATCACACTACCTTGATCTCCTTGCTTGTTATTTCAAAAAATATAACAGGTTTATTGAGATATAATTCACATACCATACAATCCATTCACTTAAGGTATACAATTTAATGGCTTTCAGTATATTCACAGATTTGTGCACCCATCACCTGTAGCATCACCTGTAGGTCATACGCATCAGCAGTCACATCCACGCCCCCTCTCTCCAGCTTCTGACAAGCAGAGATTAGTTTCCTGCATCTCTGAACATCTCATACAAACAGAATCATGCAATATTCTCTGCCTTCTGTGCATATCAATGCCTTACGTGTGTGGCTTTTTTCACTTAGCGTAATGTTTTCAAATTTCATTCATATTGTAATATGTATTAGTGGTTTTTTTAAACTGTCAAATAATACTCCAATATGTGAATTTTCCAGATTTAAAAAGTCCATTCATCATTTGATGCCTGTGTTTCCACCTTTTGGCTATCATGAATAATGCTGCTGTGAATCTTTATGTGCACATTTTTGTGTGGACATATATTTTCACTTCTCACAGGTATAGACCTATTTGGAGCCTGGCGGTCTTCAGTCCATGGGGTTGCAAAAGAGTCAGTCACATCTTAGCAGCTAAACACTACCACCACCACCTAGGAGTACAATTGCTGGGTTATGTGGTGTCTCTGTGTTTAGTGTTTTGAGGAGATGCCAGACTGTTTTCCCTCCTTGCTTATTCAGTTTTCCGCAGAGGACTGTTTTTGCAAAAGTGACTTTTTCTAACTCTGTAGAGTCAGTTGACATTGGAAAGCAGGGATACCAGATTTTGTCTTCAACAGTCGAATATTCCACATCTGGTTGGCTGTAAATAGCCACTTTCAGTAATGGAAACCAAATGGAAAGTTTAGAGTACCCTTGAGTAACTGTCCCATCCCTTCTTAATATTAAGTCTTTTTAGTGAGCATAGGAAACAAATTTAATAAATGATAGTAAAAGTATAACTAGTATCTATTGAATACTGTAGCTGTTCCCGAGAGTCTGTGAAGTATGCTAACTATATTTTATCATCTAATTTTAAAACTACTTTTTTAAAACACTTTTTTAATTGAAGGATATTTACTTTATAGAATTTTGTGGTTCTCTGTCATACGTCAACAAGAATCAGCATAGGTACATCCATGTCCCCTCCCTTCTGAACCTCCCTCCCCACCCCACCCTTCAGCCTGTCACAGAACCCCTGTTTGAGTTCCCTGGGTCACATTTTTTAAAAAATTGAAGTATAGTTGATTTACAATGTTGCATTCAATTCTGACGTATAGCAAAGTGGTTCAGTGTTATACATCTAAGTATTATATATTATTTTTCATATCTGTTTTCATTATGGTTTATTACAGGATATTGAATATAATTCCCTATACTATATAGTAGGGCCTTGCTGTTCATCTATTTTATAAATATTCGTTCGTAGCTGCTAATCCCAAACTCCTAATTTATCCTTCCCCTGCCTTTCCCTGTTGGTAACCAGAAGCTTGTTTTCTATGTCTGTGAGTCTGTTTCTATTTTGTAAATAAATTCATTTGTATCACATTTTAGATTCCACGTATAAGTGATATCATGCGGTATTTGTCTTTCTCCTTCTGACTTATTTCACTTAGTGTGATAATCTCTAGGTCCATCCATGTCGCTGCAAATGGCATTACTTCATTCTTTTATAGCTGAGTGCTATTCCATTGTATGTTTATATCTTCTTTATCCATTCATCTGTTGGTGGACATTTAGGTTGCTTCCATGTGTTGGCTGTTGTGAATAGTGCTACTATAAACACTGGATTGCATATGTCTTTTTAAATTAGAGTTTTCTCCAGATATACGCCCAGGAGTGCGATTGCTGGATCATATGGCAACTCTATTTTTAGTTTTTCGAGGAACCTCTATGCTGTTTTTCCTAGTGGCTGCACCAATTTACATTCCCACCAACAATGTAGGAATGTTCTCTTTTCTCCACTTTCTTCAGCATTTATTGTTTATAGACTTTTAACGATGGTCATTCTGACCTGTGTGAGGTGATAGCTTATTGTAGTTTTGATTTGCATTTCTCTATTAATTAGCGAAGTTGAGCAATTTTATTGGCCATCTGTATGTCTTCTTTGGAGACATGTCTATTTAAGTCTTCTGTTCATTTTTTGATTTGGTTCTTTTCTTTGTTATTGAGTCATATGAGCTGTTTGTATATTTTGCAAATTAAGCCCTTGTCAGGTCTCATTGTTTGTGTATTTTCTCCCAGTCTGCTAGTTGTCATTCTGTTTTATTTACAGCTTCCTTTACTGTGCAAAGCTTACAAGTTTGATTAGGTCCCATTTGTTTATTTTTGCTTATATTTCTATTTCTTTAAGAGACTGGACTAAGAAAATGTTGCTATGATTTATGTAAGAGAATATTTTGCCTATGTTCTCTTCTAGAAGTTTTATGGTGTCATATATTTAATTAAGTCTTTAAGCCATTTTGACTTTATTTTGTGTAGGGTGTGAAGGTGAAAGTAAAAGTCGCTCAGTCATGTCTGACTCTTTGTGACCCCATGGACTATACAGTCCCTGGAATTCCCCAGGCCAGAATACTGGAGTGGGCAGCCTTTCCCTTCTCCAGAGGATCTTCCCAACCCAAGAATCCAACCGGGGTCTCCTGCATTGCAAGTGGATTCTTTACCAACTGAGCTATTAGGGAATCCCACAGGGCGTGAGGAAGTGTTCTAACATCACTGATTTATATGTGGTTGTCCAGCTTTCCTAACACTACTTGCTGAAGAGATTGTCTTTTCTGCATTGTGTATTCTTGTCTCCAGAAAGATTAATTGCCTGTAGGTGTGTGTGTTTATTTCTGGACTTTCTCTTCTGTTCCATTGATCCACACCTCTGTCTTTGTGCCAGTACCCTGCTGTTTTGACTACTGTGGCTTTGTAGTATTTTATGAAGTCTGGGAGGGTTATGTCTCTGGCTTTATTCTTTTTCCTAAGGACTGCTTTGGCAATTCTGGGTCTTTCGTGGTTCTATATAAATTTTAAGATTATTTGTTCTAGTTTTGTGAAAAATGTCATGGGTAATTTGGTAGGGATTGCATTAAATCTATAGTTTGTATTGGGTAGTAAGGCCATTTTAATAATATTAATCCTTCCAATCTAAGAATATGGGATATCTTTCCATTTCTTTGAATCATCTTCAATTTAATTTATCAATGTTTTAAAGTAGAACTACTAAAATGTGAGATTAAAAAAATAAGAATGACAGCTATATTTTATCTGTATTAATGACTAGGTAGAAAAAAATTTAGCTTGAAATAGGACAAACTAAAACAAAAGACAAATTTCCCCAAATGAAAAGCTAGTCAGAAGAGGCCCTCTTAGATGGGTTAAAGACAGTCTCATTGAGGGCATTTTATTTTCAGGAAGGAGGAAAAAGAGTGAATTACTATTATTTCTTCTGAGTCTGCATATTCATGATACTATCTCAAGGTCTGAGTTTTCTATAAAGTACAGAGAATTTGTTATCAAAGTGTGGTAGAAGCTAGTACGCATTAACTAAAGAGAAATACTGAATTGATCTTATACAACATTTTTATTGGCTTTTGTTAAAAATTTTCTCGTTGTTGCAAAATGCCCCTCTCTTACCTAGTATGAAAATCCACTTGAGTAGATTTGCCCATTATAACCGACTTCAAAGACCAGTGGGCACACACAGAGTCAGACAAACAAACAAAGACACACAAACAATGAGAAACAAAACTCGATACAGTGTGTAGTCTGTGATAGGGTTAAAGACAGATACATTTATATGCATCATAACAAGCGTTAAGACCAAAAATGCTTGTATAGAATTAATATAATTTGTGTGGCAATGCTATTTACTATTAAAAGAATTATAATACACATCAGAAAATCCACAAGTAGGCTTCTTCCTGGAAATAAAAACCAAACTGATCAGTTTGCCTCAGTGTATCAGTGAGGAAAAAGACGATGGGTATCTAACTGAGGATTGCCCTGTGTTGATTCTGATTTTGTGTCAAGCTGACCATGTAATAATTTCCCATTTGGTTTAAAATTCTGAATTCAAAACTGAGAAACTGTTTAGAAGCATAATTCTTTTCCATGAATTCGAAATCACCCTTCGAATTGAAGGCCACGGGAAGAATATGTAACCTGAGTCCCGAGTTAGTCCTCAAGATCCAGTTACTGGCTGCTCTCCGCCATCTTCATTCTTTAGGAAAGACTAGACTTTGCTATTTAGCAACCAATCCAGGAACTAGATTTCAGCACACTAACCACATCTTCCTTCTCGGTATCATATTTGTATGCTTTGGGTCCTGAAAAGAAGTAAATGTAGCCTAAAAGAGACAAAGTTAAAATCATGGTTACTGAAAACGACTTGAAAATTTAGGAATGGGATGGCCTTGTAGCTGTAACTTTCTCGAGGGGGCACCAGTGAGAAACTAGGGATGTGCCAGCAGGCAGTTGGCTAACCTTCAGCACAGCTCTCCCTGAGCCCTGGAATCCACCGCCCTAACTCGCCAGTCATCTCTCACCATTCTCTCTGCCACGCCAGGGCTGCCCCGTGCCTCTCCTCAGGTTGTTCCCGTCCGGGAAATCCGCCCCCCACTTTTTCTTTCCTGAGTCAAAAATCTTTAAAACCCAGTGGAAGTCCCACCACGAAATCTACACCAACTGATGCCTGTTTTGATCTTTTCTTTCTCAGATCACCTCTTGCAATTATTGGGAAGACTACCACAAAATTTAGTACTAAATTATAGACTGTCTTGATTTCTAGTAATTTCATCTGCGTTGGATGGAGGGGCATTTCCCAAAGAGAGTAACCATTCCGTAAGAGCAGAGACCATACCTGAAGTTGTCTTTGCATTTCTCAACAGTGTCCAGCTCTGGGCTACACACTCAAAAAGAAGGTGTTGACTGACTGATTCAAAAGATTCAATTAAACTTACTCAACTCAGTTCAATTCAACTTTCACAGCTATGTGTCAAATTTCAGAAGTTGGGAGATAGAATGGGGAAAGTCACTGGGACGGTTGAGCATATGTACGTTTTAAAGATGAAAAAGGTAATTTTGACTGGTCGGCCTTTATGATGTAACTGGCTAATGGGCTGAAGCTAAACTTTTAAAACTTCCCATTTGTAAAGAGAGACCCATCATGGCAGATTTTTTATACTCTTTCTGGTGGCTAATCTGGTTAACTAAATTTATAAGGGATTCAGGGCCCCAAAAAATAAGAACCAAGGACTCTCATTCGGAAATCCATTTTCAGTTAATGTTAAAGCCAAGCCCAGAAATTGTTACAATTTCTACAAAGAAAGTGTTCCATGGAAACACTCACCATTTAATTCTACAGCTGCATCTATTTGGCCATTGACTCCTGAAAATTCTTCTTCAGTACTCTTTGGATAGTCTTTTTCCATTTTCCTTTTTCGTTCATCATAACTGTAAGAAATATTATTTCATAAATAATGTAAATTCATTGATTGCAGAGGACACCGTGCTAGTCAGGTGTGTTTAGCCAGGGCTGACTTATGATTTACTTTAGATCTTCTCTGTCTCTCTGTCTCTCTGTTTTTCTGTGTCTCTCTATCTCTGTTTCTCTCTCTCTCTCTCACACACACACACATTCTGCCATTACTTTCCCAGGTTGCAGAGATTCTGTGGCCGTTAGTTTGGGAGTCATTTACTCTAAACATTTTCTTTAGCAAATTGCCAGATATGTTGTTTAGACTTAGTCATATTGTTTAGAATTATAAGATCATATTTCTATCATTAAAAATTATAGCTTTTCAATGGAAAATCTACACTTATGTTTAGTGCTTTTTTTTACTGTTGTCATTTCTCTCTCTCTTACCCTCCATGTATGAATTTCTTGGCTCACCAAACAGTTGAAAGCCCTTCATGGAGGCTTTCATCAATGAGCTTTGTGCTCTGTACAGAAGGGATTGAACAAATGACGCACGATGAATGAATACATAAAGAAACAAACGTGTGAATGATCAATAGATAAAGACAAGAAGTGAGAAAGTCTGGAATAACAGATATTCTGCTTTTAAAACATTCTAATTGTTTCCAAGAAAGATTATGCAACTAATCAAAAAGTAGATTAGGTTTCTTTTTCTGAATTCACAACTACCATGCAATGATAACTCTGAAGACTCATTAATACATCTCTTTAGTATCTCTCTAAATTATCCCTTGTAAAGAGACAGTGACTCATATGAACCAGTATGACTTGGATGAGTTCAGCATGTAGGCAGAGTAGGCTCTCTTCCCTTTAAGAAGACTTCATTTAAAGTGTGAGAAAGTCCCTTCTTCATCAGCATAGAGCTCCCAGTGGGGACACGCCCTAGGTGGACGCCCTACTCATTTACCACCAGAAGGTCAAACAGTTTCTCCCGGTGCCGGGGTCACTGGGAGTTTCCTGCAGCAGCAGATCACAACCGCCTTCTCCTGAAATGTGCCTCTCATATGGCTATGACTACACAGGCAGGGGACAGAGCTCTCATGATACGGAGCGGATCAAACCCTGGGAAGGAAGTATTCAGGTTGAAACTGCCTTGTGGTTGAGATGCTTTGCTGGGTGTTGAGGAGAGAAGTGGAAGTTAACTCCTAGAAGTCCAAACTCCTTTCCCAGGAGAGTCATTAGAACCTTCCAGCAGGCCGAGGGGAAACCTGAGCCACGTGAGTTACACGAATAAAAATGGAAACCATTGCCGTGGTTTGTCATCAGAAGCGCCAATCAGGAGTGGGGACAGGGCATGTGCATGCTATTAGGAGGAGTGTTGCAAGGTGTCAGGACGGTAGCGAGGGAAAGAGTGGAGGAAAAGGACAGCTGGGCATATTGCCTCTCCCATGGCTTGGATTTCTCTAGTTCGCTTTCTCCCAGTGTGTGAAATCTAGAGTCCCTCGTTCAAAGTGGAAGTACGGCTGTTTACATATTAACCAGTGCTTACCAGGTTCTCTTCTCTCACTTCCCTGAAACGGTTGTATTGAGGAAATGGATGCTATGACTGGAGGGAATGAGGAGGGTAATTCTAATGCTTAAAATATTCGGGGCGAGGGATGAAACAGGAAGAACAAAGGGACCGAAAGGTGTTTGGCACGTCCGTCCGTAGACATACCGAGAGATGTGGGGGGACAGCAGGGAGCATGACATTTTGAATTCTTTGTTTAATGTTGACCCCTAAGCTCAGGGAAAAATAGCGAAAGGCCTTTCGTATCCTCCTCCTCTTTCGTCTTCCTGAATAAAGAATTAGGGGCTGAGCTATTATAATTAGAGCTATGCCTTACCTTTGTGTTCATTAAACATTTATGAGTGATTTTAAGAACTTCATCACCATTTACATCATTTTACAGCAAAATGTGCTCTCAGTTCCAAACAAGTGACTGGCCAAGGAATATCTGTAGGGAAACCTATTACAAATTGGGATCTGCTCGTACTGACAAATCTGGAAAGTATGAAAGGAGAGAGTGAAGATCTTTTCTTGAGAATAGAAAAAACATTTAAATAATATGGAATAAGTTTTCAAGAGTAAATGATGACTATTAATTCAATAGAAAAAAATAGAAAAATCCAATAGGTTTGAAAAAGTGATCTTTCTTTCTTTTTTTTTTCTTTTTACGTGTGTGCTTAGTTTGCTAACAGCAGTGGTGACATTTGAAATCTTATATATCTATTCAGAGAATAATGGAGTCAATGATATTATATGTAAATACAATTTCAGCAGAAATTTTGGACAAGCAATATCCAGCTGAAAATTTTAATTTTCAATTACATTTATAAAAACATAGGCAAAAATTTTGGCAAACCTGTGAAATCATTTTTCCTTTCTTCGTCCCTTCTACCACTTAGGCATTTAATAGTCCCTCTCGCTTTCTGCCAGCTGCGTCTCTGCCGTCTTGCCCCTTACCCTATAACTGCTTTCCAAAGAGTATCTCAATAAAAATCTATGTCAAAGTATCAGTCTGACACATAAGTCATGTGGTCCTGGAATGTTGCAGTGGGTAACCATTTCCTTCTCCAGGGGATCTTCCTGACTCAAAGGTCGAACCCAGGTCTCCCGAAATGCGGTTGATTCTTTACCATCCAGGGCCAGAGCCGTTAGGGAAGCCCACGTTTTAAGATTAGCTGATAACATATATATTTCATTTGGACCTCTTACATAGACACTGTGTATGTAGATGGCCTTATGCAGTTAACATAGTGTTAACCTACTTCTCATTTTACCAAGTAAGAACATTACCATTAACCATCAGAATAACAATTATCACCTATTTTCATCATAATTTCATAAAAAAAGAAACTTTAATACTAAAAAAGGCAGAAACAACATAATCTCAGAAGAAAAGATGGTTCTTGCCAATAATACTGACCCAGATTACATCCTCCTATGTCTTTATTGTGCTATATTTATCTTTCTGTGGACTAATGAAAACTTTGTGATGGTCTATTCCTTGGTTTTTGGACAGGTGTCTGAGGATTTCACTTCCCTGGTAGCTCAGTTGGTAAGGAATCCATCTGCAATGCAGGAGACCCTGGCTGGATTCCTGGGTCAGGAAGATCCGCTGGAGAACAGATAGGCTACCCACTCCAGTATTCTTGGGCTTCCCTTGTGGCTCAGCTGGTAAGGAACCCTCTTGCAATACAGCAGACCTTGTTTCGATCCCTGGGTTGGGAAGATCCCCTGGAGAAGGGAAAGGCTACCCACTCCAGTATTCTGGCCTGGAGAATTCCATGGACTGTGCAGTCCATGGGGTTGCAGACAGGACTGAGTGACTTTCACTTTCACTTTGAGGATTTCTGTTATAGAGCAGAGAGCACAGTCAGATGGCACAGTCAGGGTTTCAGTTCTGACGCTGTTATGAGCTGGCTCTGTGATCAGGAGAAAGTGCTCTGAGCTCTGGTTTCTTTATCTGGAATATAGTGGTCATGAGCATGAGAGAAATCACACATACACACACACAGGCACACAGGCACACATGCACACAGAAACATGCCTGGCACATGTAGAAATCAAGGGCTGGCCCAAGTTACTGGCTGTTTATTTTGGCCCCAAGAGGGCTTCCCTTGTGGCTCAGGCAGTGAAGAATCTGCCCTCAATGTGGGAGACCTGGGTTCGATCCCTGGGTTGGGAAGATCCCCTGGAGGAGGGAACAGCTACCCACTCCAGTATTCCGGCCTGGAGAATCCCATGGACTGTACAATCCATGGAGTCACAAAGATTTGGACTCAACTGAACGACTTTCACTTCATTTGGTCCCAAGAGCTTATTAACTGGCTGGCTAGGATGAAGTTGAGTGAATGTGTGATTTGGTCTGGGATCCTGAGTCATCAAAGAGTTTAGTGTTTGCCTAATTTTTTAAACACACTTCATTGGGATAACATTTTGCAGCAGTAGGCCAAGGTGAGAAAAAAGGAAGAAAGGAGGACTAGAAAATGTTGGAGGCAGTCCAGAGACCTCAGCAAAAATGAAGTTAGAAGGTCTACGGTAAATACTATACTGAGGATTTTGCTGAGGGTTAAAGAAAATAAAATTACATGACAGGATGAGAATTATGGGCATGGTTATTTTAATTGTCAGTAAATAAATAGATGGTGAAGAGAATGAAAAGTGACTACACATGGTAGATGGAAAGGACTTCTGGATCTGGACTCAGAGGGCATAAGATATAGCCTTGGATGGACTCCTTTTGACAGTGTGGCCTTGACTTAACCACTTGAGCTCTTAGATGCAATGTTTTTAATGGTGAAATGAAGATAACAATATCTACTTCACAAGATTGTTGAGAAGGCAGATGGGAAGATGAGAGAAAAAAAGAAAATAGTGTGATTTCTAACACATAATAAACCATCAATATTTGAATACTAAGAAAGTATTTATTGTAAATATACTATATACTGTGTGTGTGCTAAGTCAGTTCAGTTGTGTCCAACTCTGTGCAACCCTGTGGACTGTAGCCCTCCAGGCTCCTCTGTCCATGGGATTCTCCAGGCAAGAATACTGGAGTGGGTTGCCATGCTCTCCTCCAGGGAATCTTTCCAATCCAGGGATTGAATCCACATCTTTTACATCTACCTGCTTTGGCAGAAGGATTCTTTACCACTAGCGCCACCTGTATACTAGAAACCTGGTAAAAGCGTTGCATACATTTTCTCACCACTAAGGTCTTGTTTGTGAAACCCAAATACCAACTAAAAACAATTGACCAATAACTCTGTTTATTTCCTTTGAGGGTATTTGTTTCATCATTTAACACTGATCAATGGGTATAGAAATTAAACAAATCATTACTGACAGTTAAACTTTACTAGCAATACTGTTTAACTGCAATATTGTAGGGCTATAGATATCTGATATGCTTTTTCATATATACTATCTTACTCTCCACATTTGAAATCTAAGGATTTAGGGAGTATTTTGGTAAAGTACCTGCGAATTGTTTAATTTTTTGCCAAGAACTTAGATTTGTTAGAAATTTCTAGCATTTACATTGTGATGATTTCTAACTTGTGTCAATGGCAAAATTTAACAGCATTCTGTCTTCTTTGAACTACTGAATCGGGAGTTCAGTCTGCTAAACAATGCTTAAAGAAAATGTGAGAAAGGATGCAGAGAGAGGAATTTACTGTTAAGTATGCAAGATACTGTCTTCCCAGGTGGTGCCAGTGGTAAAGAACCCACCTAGCAATGCAGGAGACATAAGAGACCCGGGTTCCATCCCTGGGTCGGGAAGATCCCCTGGAGGAGGGCATGACAACCCATTCCAGTATTCTGGCCTGGCAAATTTCACAGATAGAGGAGCCTGGTGGGTTACAGTCCATAGGGTTGCAAAGAGTTGGACACGGCTGAAGCAACTTAGCATGCACACATGTATTGATGGTACATGTTTCAGGAAGTTTCTTCAAGGGGACCTTTCTAGTGAAATCTAGTGGAATTTCTAGTGGAATCCCCTTTGAAGTTAATAATCCACTTCTAGCCAGCAATCACATGGTTCTTGTGGAGGAAGGGATGTTTATGATCTAAACTAGAGAGGGTAGGGGGGAGAATGGTCAGAAATGACAAGAAGGGAGAAGAGTAAGAACCCGCTACACATCATCCTAGATGAGGTGCATCCCCATGAGGAAAGTGGCTATGAGAAAATTCTGGAACAAAGAATTAGTAATAATGTTGAAAAGGACTGATGATCTCAATTACTACCTGATTGTATGATGAAATGCAAATTTATATCCAGCCTGAATTCTCTAAATTCAAGACCTGTATGTCCAACTCCCTTCCAGACATTTCCATTCTTTGATCTTACCAGCATGTCAAACTACATAAGTACAAACTGTAATTTCTGTTTATTCTCTTAATTTTGCTTTACTTCTTAATTTTATTCTTTCCCTATTGAATGGCCTTAGCATCCTTGTCAAAAAGTAACTGAACATAGATATATGGACTGTCAATTTTATTCCATTTATGTATATGTCTGTTTTCATTATTAGTATCACATTGTCTTGATTACTGTTGCTTTCTGGTAAGTTTTGAGATTAGGAAGTCTGAATTACCCAGCTTTGTTCCTCTTTTTCAATGTATTTTGGCTAGTCTGGTTTTTTTGATTTTCCAAATAGATTTTAAGATCAACTTCTTAATTTCCAAGGAGAAACCAGTGGTATTCTGGCGGGGACTGTGTTGAGTCTATAGATCTATTTGGGGAACACTGCCATTAGGGCTCTGAGCCGTGAAGATAAGATATCTTTCCATTTAGATCTTGTTTAATTTCTTCTGTTTTGTAGTTTTCAGATTACAAGTTTCCCACTTCTTCTGTTACAATTTATTTCTAAGTGTATTTTTCTTCTTGATGCTATGGAATTGCTTTCTTAATTTCATTTTTGCATTGTTCATTAAAGTATATAGAAATACATTAGATTTTTTCATATTGAACATATCTACAAATTTGTGGACTCATTTATTAGTTCTAATAGTTTTTTTTCTTTTGAGGTTCCTTAGGCTTTCCTATGTAAAAGATTATATGACATACAAATAGTTTTACTTTCTTTCCCATCTTCTGTATCATTCTTTTTTTTAATATCATTCATTCTTGTTTAATTGCCCTGACTAGAGCCTCCAGTAAAATGTCGAATAGAAGTGGTGAGAATGAAAATTTTTGTCTTGTTCCTGATTTTAGAGGGAAAGCATCCAGTCTTTCACCACTGAGAATGATATCAGCTGTGGGTATTCATAGATGCCTTCTATCAGAGTGAAAAAGTTTCCCTCTATTCCTTGTTTGTTGAATGCTTTTTTTATAATGCAACAGTGTTTGATTTTGTCAAATGCTTTTTCTACATCTATTGAGGTGATCTTATGGTTTTTAATTTTTAAATCTATTGATGTAGTATATTATATTAATTGATATAATCAATCAATTATAGATGTTATTATAGATGAACAGATGTTAAACCAATCTTGCATTCTTGGGGAAAAATTGCCAGCTGGTCGTGGTGTATAATTCTTTTTTGTATGCTTCTGGATTTGGTTTGGAAGTATTTTTGGAGGATTTTTGCATCCATATTCATAATAGATATTGGTCTGAAGTTTTATTTGGTTATGACGCCTTCATCTGATTTTCATATACGGGCAATGCTGGCCTCATACAATAAGTTGGGAAGTATTCCTTTCTCTTCTACTTTCTGGAGGAGTTTGTTAAAAATTGGCAATAATTCTTCTTTAAAAGTTTTGATAGAATTCACCAGGAAACATGTAGGCCTGGGTTTTTCTTTGTGGATAACTTTTATACTATGAATTAAACCTTCTCATTTGTTATAGGTCTATTCAGGATGTCTATTTCTTCATGACTCACTTTGTTTTGTTTTTTTTTTAAATCACTTTGTATTTTTCTAGGAATTTGTCTATTTCGTCTAGACTTTCTAATTTATTGGCACACAATTGTTCATCTTTTATAGTCCATTTTATTTCTGTAAGGTTGTGTTCACTCTTTCATTTCTGATTTTAGTAATTTTGGCTTTCTCTTTTGTATTAGGTCAATTTAGTGATATGTTTATAAATTTTTTTGACCTTTTCAAAGAAACACATTTAGCTTTGCTGATTTTCTCAAGTTGTTTATTCTCTACTTCATTTTCACTCTTATCTTTATTATTTCCTTTTTCTTGCTGTTAGAGTTAATTTGCTCTTTTTTCCAGTGTCTTAAGTGGAAAGTTAGGTTATTGATTTGAATTCTTTCTTTTTTTTCAATATGGATATTTACAGCTAGAAGTTTCCCTTTGAGCACTGCTTTAACTGCATCAACATAGGTTGTGCTTTAATATTCATTCATCTTAAAGTATTTTCTAACTTCTCTTGTGATTTCTTCTTCATCCCATTGGCTGTTGAAGAGTGTGATATATAATTTCCATTTATGTGTAAATTTTCCAGTTTTCTTTCAGGTATTTGATTCTAGCTTCATTCCATTGTAATCAGAAGAGATATTTTGTATGATTTCAATGATTTTAAATTTATTGAGGCTTCTCTTGTGGCCTAACTTCTTATCTATCCTGGACAACGTTCCACGTGTACTTCAGTAGAATCTGTAGTTTTCTTTTACTGAATGAAGTGCTCCATAGTCACCTATCAGGTCTAGGAGGCTTATGCTATGCTATGCTATGCTATGCTAAGTCGCTTCAGTCGTGTCCGACTCTGTGCGACCCCATAGACGGCAGCTCACCAGGCTCTGCAGTCCCAAGGATTCTCCAGGCAAGAATACTGGAGTGGGTTGCCATTTCTTTCTCCAGTGCATGAAACGGAAAAGTGAAAGTGAAGTCGCTCTGTCGTGTCCGACTCTTAGCGACCCCATGGACTGTAGCCTACCAGGCTCCTCCGTCCATGGGATTTTCCAGGCAAGAGTACTGGAGTGGGGTGCCATTGTCTATAGTGCTGTTCAAATCTTCCTTTCCTAATTGATCTTGTTTTCCAGTTGTTCTGTCCATTATTGAAAGTGAAAAACTGAAGTCTCCAGCTATGACTATTTCACAGGTTGTTTTCTCCCTTCGTTTTTGCCAGTTTCTTTGCTTCACGCATTTTGGGGCCCTATTGTCAGGTTGTCTTGTATTTTCGGTAGAGTAATCTGTCTTTTGCTATAAACCGTCCCTGTCTATTCCTAGTAACACTTTTTATTTTAAAAGTATTGTTTTAATACTTCTTGTTGCCTGTTATCATATGTACCCTGGCTTTCTTATGGCCATGGTTTGCATGAGATATATATATATATATATATATATATATATATATAATTTTTTTTCTTTCCCATCCTTTTAACTTTCAGTCTATTTGTATCTTGAGTACACAGTGCCATCTTGCTTTTTAATACAGTATGACAGCCTTTGTAATTTGATTAAATTGCTTAATCTATTCACATTTAATGTTACTGATATAACTGGATTTATACCACTTCTATTTTCTACATATCCCACATCTTTTTTAGTTCCTTTTTCTTCCTTATGCTTTCTTTTGCATTAGTTACAAATTTCCAACATACAATTTAAATTTCTTTTGTGATTTTTTCACTTCATTTAATAGAGTTATTTTCTTAGTATTGCTATAGAGCATACCATATACATATTTTAACTTACCATACTCTGCTTTCTTTAGAAAGAAACAAATCTTTCTATATGTTATAGGCCCAACAATACAATTATATATATATGTGTGTGATTTTATACAGTTAATTTAAAAATTAGAGCAAATATACATTTATACTATCTTATAATTTCATAATTGCACTTAATGGTGCTCTTTTTTTTAATGTGGATTCAGATTTTCTAATTACTGTCTGTATTTACTTGCTTGAAGAATTTTCTTTACTACTTCTTGTAAGGAAGATGATAGTGATAAATTCTCTGTTTTTGTTTATTTGAGAATGTCTTCATTTTGCCTTCATCTTTGAAAGACAGCTTTGCAGAATATAGGATTCTTGGTTGAGCATTTTTTCCTTAAGCACCCTGAAGATGTTTCCCACTACTTTCTGGCTTAAGTGGTTTGACTGATTTTCAGTCTTGTCCCCGTCTAATACAGCTGCACTGCTTCCAGAGTGATATAACAAAAACCTTAATGAGTTATTTCCCTGTTTAAGACCTTTACAGATATCCCTATTTTCTCCGAATTAGCACTGATCTCCTAGAAAGGCATAGGCCCTTCCTGATCTCCGTTCTTGGACCTCATCTCTCATCCTAGCCCATGTTCTAATTGTACTGAACTACTTGGGGTTTTCCTCCTATACACAGGCTTGTTCATGCATCGGTGCCTTTGCTTCAGCTGCTCTCTCTGCCTGGAAGACACCCTGCCCATCCTGTCTGGGAAACTCCTACTCAACTCTCAAAATGAAGCTCAGTCATTGCTTCCTCTAAAAACTCTTTCTTGACAATTTTGCTAGAATTGGCCATTTCCTTTTGGTTTTGCCCCAATGATCCCTGTGCAGTCTTTCATGAGGCCACTTGTGGCATCTGGGTTGCTTTTAATTAGTTATCTATACATTTAATTTCAACTGTACAACTTGCTGAGGGCATTAATAACACTCAATATGAATTGAGTCCTTACTATATGACAGGAATTTCACATTTTTCTCATTGATTTCCACAACTCAATGAAGTAGATACTATGCCCGCATCCAGAAATGATCCAACAGAAAGATGATCCAACATGCCAGAGTTGAGATGAACACTCTCTTATTCCTGTCTACACTCTTAAACAGCAAACTTTGTGCCTTGTCATGCATGTAAAGGTCTTAGGACAGACCCTGACGTGTAATCATGACCAATATGGGCATGAATGTGATAGTTTGGTAATACATTAAAAAAAAAATTAAAAAACAAGATTTTGAAATCTATCCATCTTTCTTATTTTTGTTACTTATTATTTCCCTATTTTGATTAACTATAAAATCCTTAAATAAACAGATCCAGTTTCAGCATTCTTGAGGGATCCAGGAAGGAAAGAATTTGGAAGACCGTATCCTACTTAGGGCTTCCCTGATAGCTCAGTTGGTAAAAAATCTGCCTGCAATGCAGGAGACCCTGGTTGGATTCCTGGGTTGTGAATATCCTATGGAGAAGGGATAGTATATCCACTCCAGGGTTCTTGGGCTTCCCTTGTGGCTCAGCTGGTAAAGAATCCGCCTGCCATGTGGGAAACCTGGGTTCGATCCCTAGGTTTGGAAGATCCCCTGGAGGAGGTAAAGGCTACCCACTCCAGTATTCTGGCCTGGAGAATTCCATGGACTGTATAGTCCATGAGGTCGCAAAGAGTTGGACACA
This sequence comes from Giraffa tippelskirchi, assembly GCF_054371585.1. Classification (NCBI taxonomy): domain Eukaryota; kingdom Metazoa; phylum Chordata; class Mammalia; order Artiodactyla; family Giraffidae; genus Giraffa; species Giraffa tippelskirchi. The sequence goes on along the minus strand of NC_137285.1, from coordinate 83,652,802 downwards.
ACTGAGCTTCAATCATGACTCTAGTCTATCTGTATAGAAAGAATGATTTAGGAGTGGAAAAGGGCTTGTATCTATACATTTGTAAGTCATTTTACACAAATTTTAGAAAACACTGACCATCTCAAAGAATGATGGAGTTGATGGCATCCCCTGCTTCCAGAGTTCCCAGAAGCTCCTTGGTGTAATCACCGCTCTGGTGTTAGTAAGCAAGGGAGAATACTTACAGGGAGAAATTATCCAGAGGTGGTGGAAGTAATGTAAAGAAAGAAACTGGTGGATCATTGAGGCTGTCTAGAAATAAGCAAGGAAGAAATAAAAGCAAACAGGAGACTGGGGAAGTAGCCCTTGTTCGTAATGTTTCCCCGATGTGTCATTTGGTGGGGCACCATGTGTTGGCATCAGCCTGGCAGAGCCCCATTTGGGTTTCACTTTGTAGTTCTATGGCCTGCTCCACTCTAAACTACTATTACACTGATGTGTGGGTTCTTACTCTTAGGTGGTGGCGGTGGTTTCGTCAGTAAGTCATGTCCCACTCTTGCAACTCCAAGAATTGTAGCCCACCAGGCCACTCTGTAGAGAAGGCAATGGCACCCCACTCCAGTACTCTCACCTGGAAAATCCCATGGACGGAGGAGCCTGGTAGGCTACAGTCCATGGGGTCGCTAAGAGTGGGACACGACTGAGCGACTTCACTTTCACTTTTCACTTTCGTGTATTGGAGAAGGAAATGGCAATCCACTCCAGTGTTCTTGCCTGGAGAATCCCAGGGATGGGGGAGCCTGGTGGGCTGCTGTCTATGGGGTCGCACAGAGTTGGACACGACTGGGGTGACTTAGCAGCAGCAGCAGCAGGCCACTCTGCCCGTGGGATTTTCCGGGCAAGAATACAGGAGTGGGTCGCCATTTCCTTCTCCAGGGAATCTTCCCAACCCAGGGACTGAACCCCAGTCTTCTACACTGCAAGCAGTCTCCTGCATTGCAGGTATTCTCATGCATTTCAGGCAGATTCTTTACCAAAGAAGAACCCGAGGGATGACTAAGGAAAATAAATCCTAATACACTGTCCAGGGGTATCAATATAGTAAAATTATTGGTGTGTAACTTGAGGCTTCTGTGTTTTGGGGTGTGTCCGTGTGCTTTTCCTATAGAACGTCATTGCCTCCTTTCTCTTTCTTTCCAGCCTGGCTTCTTCCTATTCAGCATAGGATGTAGTGACTGAGGCACTGCTGGCCACCTGGAATCCTCTGGCAATCGTTAAGAGGGGCAGCTGCCTGCTAGTACTATAGCAAATCGTCAGAAGGAACTTGGGACCCTGCTGGCCACGGACCCGTCTTAGCGCTCTAAATCTGTAAAACTTCAGACATCTTACATATGAGAAAAAAAACCCTTGTGGTGTTTAAGTCACAGTTATTACTGGGTCTCTCTTTCTAGCAGCTGAACATAATTTCTATCTGATACAGGGCTTTATAGACTATAAGATGTCATACACAGGAGGCCCTGCTGAGCAAAATGTGTCAAATACAGGGGGGCAGTTATTAATAAAAATGATACATTAGCTTTTCCTGAACTTCTGAGCTGTAGGTCAAGGTTATTTGTCATATTTCCTATGGTGCAAATCAGTGTGGGTGTTGGAGAGTGTAAAATAGAAGACTCTCATTGCTGAAAGTACTGTATCTGCCTTGCCAGAACCAGAGATTTCAGTGCAATGTCAACGCACGTCAGTGTTTAAAAAGAGAATTCTCTTTGATGAACTCTTTGACTGGATTGCTATTTATAGGAATATTTAGGTTTAAGCAATAACTTGTTAATTATCACAACATTTTAAGCAATTATTTGTTAATTACCATATAAGTTCAAACAGGAGATGGCAGGAGTGAACACTGACATTTTAGGAATCAGTGATCTAAGATGGACTGGAATGGGTAAATTTAATTCAGGTGACCATTATATCTACTGTGGGCAAGAATCCCATAGAAGAAATGGAGTAGCCCTCATAGTCAACAAAAGAGTCCAAAATGCAGTACTTGGGTGCAATCTCAAAAACGACAGAATGATCTCTGTTCATTTCCAAGACAAACCATTCAATATCACAGTAATCCAAGTCTATGCCCCAACCACTAATGTTGAAGAAGCTGAAGTTGAACAGTTCTATGAAGACCTACAAGACCTTCTAGAACTGAAAAAAGATGTCCTTTTCATCACAGGGGACTGGAATGCAAAAGTAGAAAGTCAAGAGATACCTGGAGTAACAGGCAAGTTTGGCCTTGCAGTCCAAAATGAAGCAGGGCAAAGGCTAACAGAATTCTGCTAAGAGAACACACTGGTCATAGCAAACACCCTTTTCCAACAACACAAGAGACGACTCTACACTTTGATATTGCCAGATGGTCAATACCAAAATCAGATTGATTATATCCTTTGCAGCCAAAGATGGAGAAGCTCTATACAGTCAGCAAAAACAAGACTGGGAGCAGACTGTGGCTCAGATCATGAACTCCTTATTGCCAAATTCAGACTTAAATTGAAGAAAGTAGGGAAAACCACTAGACCATTAAGCTATGACCTAAATCAAACCACTTACAATTATACAGTGGAAGTGACAAATAGACTCAAGAGATTATCTAATAGACAGAGTGCTTGAAGGATGATGGATGGAGGTTCATGACATTGTATAGGAGGCGGTGATCAAGACCAACCCCAAGAAAAAGAAATGCAACAAGGCAAAATGTTTGTCTGAGGAGGACTTACAAACAGCTGAGAAAAGAAGAGAAGTTGAAGGCAAAGGAGAAAGGGAAAGATATATCCATCTGAATGGAGTTCCAAAGAAGAGCAAGGAGAGATAAGAAAGCCTTGCTCAGTGATCAATGCAAAGAAATAGAGGAAAACAATAGAATGGGAAAGACTAGAGATCTATTCAAGAAGATTAGAGATACTAAGGGTATATTTCATGCAAAGATTGGCACAAAAAAGGACAGAAACAGTATGTACCTAACAGAAGCAGAAGATATTAAGAGGTGGCAAGAATACACAGAAGAACTAGACAAAAAAGATCTTAATGACCCAGACAACCACGATGGTGTCATCACTCACTTAGAGCCAGACATCCTAGAGTGTCAAGTCAAGTGGGCTTTAGGAAGCAGCACTAGGAACAAAGCTAGTGGAGGTGATGGACTTCCAGCTGAGCTATTTCACATCCTAAAAGATGATGCTGTGAAAGTGCTGCATTCAATATGCCAGCAAATTTGGAAAGCTCAGCAGTGGTCACAGGAGTGGAAAAGGTCAGTTTTCATTCTAATCCCAAAGAAAGACAACGCCAAAAATTATTCAAACTGCTGCACAATTGCACTCATTTCACAGGCCAGCAAAATAATACTCAAAATTTTCCAAGCCAGGCTTCAACGGTACATGAACCAAGAATTTCCAGATGTTCAAGCTGGATTTAGAAAAGGAAGAGGAACCAGAGATCAAATTGCCAATATCCGTTGGATCATCGAAAAGGCAAGAGAGTTCCAGAAAAAACATCTACTTCTGCCTCATTGACTACGTTAAAGCCTTTGATGGTGTGGGTCACAATAACCTGGGGAAAATTCTTCAAGAGATGGGAATACCAGACCACCTGACCTGTTTCCTGAGAAACCTGTTACTCTTTTTGAGCATCTGCAATATGCCAGGCAGTGTATTAGGTAGCTACATCTGTTATATCACTTAATATCCTCAGTAACCTGGGGAGGTTAATATCAAAAGTGGCAACTGTGATTTCTTTTCCTTTATGGCAAAATGAGCTCTTTAATATTTGAATTAATGTCCTAGGCCAACTTCAAATGAATTTGGTTTATCTAGATTGCCAAAGACTTTTCCTTAATAGATCCTCACAGAGGTTCAATTGTAAAGTTTCGGTATTATTCCCTCAGGGGTGATTAGCTATCATTAATATCAGAGATCCTCTCCCTCCCTATCCTTGATTTACAGAGAATTAAAAACCTTTCACCAAGCTCCTCATGTTAGCTGTTAAGCCTCAGTCCTGCTTGGCTGGAGGTACATGTGTGACTTTGGGTTCTAGTGGGTGGTAGATTAGTCCAAAGACTAGAACCCAAAGTTCTAGGCAATGAATGGACAATAGAAATTATGAGAGTGGATAATCCCCCCAGGGAGAATCAGACTGTGAACAGACTTTGACAAGTTAAATGGATAATCACAACTCTCCCATGTCAGCTCGTACACGCCATCTCTGGACGCCATTCTCTGAAAACCTAAAATGGGAGTTGAGTTTCTCAATATGTATCTCCCTGTAGGTCAGCATGGTGATGACAGCCACCTTATCTTGAAGAAAAACTTTGGAGAACACGCCCAGCACATACTAGGGACTTAATAACTTAAGTCCCTAACTTAATAACTATTCCTATTTTATAAAGGAAGTTCTGAAAGAAAAGGAGCTGGCTTAGTGGTTAAACATTGGACTGGAAGTGTCAACTCATGACAACACAAGACACTGAGCAACGCTTCCAAGGCTCTCGGTGCCTCGGAAGAGTCAGGAAGGCCCATGTTTGACACTCATTTTTATGAAATAAGTTTTCCTGAAGTATATCTGTGCTTCTGTTAGATTACTTTTTCAGCTCTAAACTGAAGAAGCAGAGGAAGATGACAGATATTTATTTATAAATTTATTTTATGCCACAGATATGGTTATTAAAAATAGGTAATATAAAATAAAATGAAAACCCTTGGACCAAAGCTGAGCCATTTTCCACCGCCAACAAGGTCCTAACATAGACCTAAAGAGTTTAGCATAGTCACCTGTTTAGAATCTGTTTTTGCTTCTCTCTTAAAGTTCAGAAAGACAAGGAATGCTAAAGTGAGAACTGTGACTAGAGAAGATGTAGAGGCAGAGCTTGACAGAGTTGTACCCAGTTCTTCAACGTGAGTCACTTAAGGCAGTGAGATGAGGCAGGAGAGACGAGGTGTGACCCTGTGCATAGTGATTGAATCTGCTTATAGTAACCTCTTGTAAGACAGGCATGGAAATTACACATGATCTTTGGATAAGAAGAATTTTCATGTTCTAGGTTAAAGAACTTAGCAATAAGGCCTTTGCCTTTCAGCAAAAATTTGCTTCAAAGAGCCCCACGGTTGTCACCACATTCATTTTGTACAAAATCACAGAGCATTCTGGAATGCAGTGATACTCATGCATCAATAAAATACACTCATATAAGAAGGAATCAGTTCTTCTTTCAGGCATTCCTGGGGGGTAGTTATGAATTGGGAATGGTGCCTCCACTCTTTCAGGCCACTGGGCGTACAGTTAATGAGTGCTTTGAAAGATCAGGATGTTTCATGTGTTAGACACCAAACAATGGGATTAGTGAATGAATGGTTCACTTATTTGGATGGTTCTGTATCTTGAAGACAGTGTCAACCATCAGTAAATGACACCCTAGGGACTGAGAAGAGTCAAGCGGCCTGTTGTAAATTTGCCTTTTGCATTCTTTTCAGCAAAAGGACTTTTCCTTCTCATTGAATACAGCTGGACGATCAAAAAGAGAAAAGCCATACCTGTAGTATTCATCTCCCACAAAGAAAAGGGTCTTCTGTGCATCCTTGAGATAGACTGCGGCATCTATTTGCTGCACGTATCTTGGGAACCCAAAGTCATAAATAGTCCGAGGAGGACCTTGAATTTGGAATCCTCTTGTTACCCAATAGTGAGGTCCTGGAACCAGAAATCAAAGCTTACAAAAACTCTACTATTTAGTGATGCCCTTCACTCATTAGGATTCCTATGCAGGATTACAAATGGGGCTAGTTTATGGGATATTTGCAATGGCTAAAACCCAAGAGGAGATACAAGTCTCTATTCAGTTCAGTAAAAGACTTAAAACTTGCCCTGGAGGAAGAAATCCCTAGTCATGCCTTATGAAGGCAATAATACTGATACAGCTGTGTCTTAAATGCAACACATTCACTTTTTTCAAGAAATTTTTCATCTGTATAATCTCATTTCAGTTTTATATATGTGTGAGAGAGAAGGGGCAAGTGAAACACAAATGCTGATTCATGCTTAAATTGGCGCTAATCTTCTATCCTCAGCCCTCGGCATCAAGAAAGTACAATCTAAGCTGAGAGTTAACATTTGCTGGACAATTTCCATTGGCTTCCATCTTCAAGGATGTTATTACTATAACTATTTTGCACAGGAAGAAATGAAGATGCAGAGCAATTAGATAACTTCCCTGAGGCACTCAAATAGTAAAGGGCTGGAGACAGAGTCCAGGCATCTCTCTGCTCCCAGATGCTTGTATTGCTTTCCTGAGGTTTCCACGCTGACTTTTGTGAATCAGAGGCTCTCAGAGCAGAGGTCTGGGGGGCGGGGCGGGGAGGGCAGGGAGCAGGTTTCTACCTTCCTGGACACTCGCTTATCACCGAGCCTCACCAAACTACATCTCTGGCTCTGGGAAGAGTGTGACAGTCACTGTCACAACACAGTGGAAGGATGTTTCATCCCCAGTCTGAGGAGCAGGATGGAACTGCTCTGTGATCACTAACAACACCGGTGTCCTGTATCCCGCCACTGCTTTCTTTGAGGGACCGTGAGGGTACCTTTGAAGAAGTAGGCTGTGCCCCTCTCAGCCACTTCGTAAGCTGCGTCCACATTGGACATAAGGTGGGGGAAGGAGCTGGTGATGGTGCTGGGCCGGATCCCAGACAGCAAGTGAGCCTGCCGACGCCAGAAAATCCTAGTTGGGAACAGAAAAGTAATAAGATCAGGGCTGACTTAGATCTTCAACTGGACTGAAATATACAGCAAACCACAGTTTAGAGGCCATTTCTAAATGCCTCTTGCCCATGTCTTGTTTTTAAGTAATATATATATATATATATATATATATATATATATATTGGTTTTAGTAATCTGTTTCTTTTTCTTTTTCATTCTTTTAGCATCTCTGTATGAAGAAGGCAATGGCACCCCACTCCAGTACTCTTGCCTGGCAAATCCCATGGACAGAGGAGCCTGGTGGGCTGCAGTCCATGGGGTCGCAAAGAGTCGCACACGACTGAGTGACTTCACTTTCACTTTTCACTTTCATGCATTGGAGAAGGAAATGGCAACCCACTCCTGTGTTCTTGCCTGGAGAGTCCCAGGGACGGGGGAGCCTGGTGGGCTGCCGTCTACGGGGTCGCACAGAGTCGGACACGACTGAAGTGACTTAGCAGCAGCAGCAGCATCTCTGTAATTCTTTTTCCTTCATTTATTTAAGGATGTTGAAAGCAGGGAAGGGAATAGCAGGGATTGACATCAATGATGTATATACTTAAGCTGTGCACCTCCTTATTCCAAGTATCATTTGCTACAAACTTCCCTTTCCCCTTCTGATTTTTTTGTGTGTGTTTGTGCTTCTTTTTTAAACAAATTTAAATTTATTTTTTAATTGAAGGATAATTGTTTTACAGAATTTTGTTGGTTTCTGCCAAACATCAACATGAATCAGATCTTTTGAAAACTAAAATCTCATAAAGGTAGATATCATTTCAGGTGCATTTTATGAATATTATATAAATAAGCCAAACTTTTGAGGTTTAAAGATGCTAATTACTTCCAGTAAAAACAGCAAAAACATTAACAATTATAAATTATGTTGCCTATTTACTTATCTATTGAAAGTGTTTATATCTTAGGACCTAATGGCTAGTTCACGAAAATCTGGTACATATACATTAACTTAAGATTTAACAGCTTAAGCATCCATTTCCCCAGTATTATTGACATTAAATTGTGGGAGTATATACAAGGGTAACTGGTCTGAAAATTTCAATGTCAATGTGGTCCATTTTGAATTTTGGAGTTTAAAATCATTCTTATAAAATATGAACAGTTTATTGACTCAGTAGAAGCTAGAATCAATGCATAAAATTATTTGTGGACAGGAAACTTACAGGAAAGTTTTGACTTTTAACTTTCCATGTGGTAAATTTAGGCACTCCTCAAACATTCTGTTGAGTTTCAGTTAATTCAACAAATATTTGTGAGCACCCATGAGCAGGCACTGAGGTAGACCTTGGGATGAAACACTGAACAAGATTCAGGCTCTGCCCTCAAGAAGCTATCGTTTAGTAGTAGAGGCAGACAAGTAGTTAGACAGTGTGTGTGCTTAGTCGCTTCAGTCGTGTCTGACTCTTTGAGACCTCATAGACTGCAGCCCGCCAGGCTCCTCTGTCCATGGGATTCTCCAGGCAAGAATACTGGAGTGGGTTGCCATGCCCTCCTCCAGGGGATCTTCCCAACCCAGCAATTGAACCCAGATCTCCTGCACTGTAGGCGGATTCTTTACCATCTGAGCCACCAGGGAAGCCCAATTAGACAGTATAATTCAGGGCAATTTGTGCAATGAAGAGTTAAGCTCATGATGTTCTGGAGCATAGAGGGTACCCCATAAGAGGGATGCTGCATATAGGGGTCTGGTGAAGCCATCTGGGTGAGCCGATGATGAAATCCAAAGAACAGCTCTATAGAGAGAGAGGAATATTTTTTTTCATGTTTCTTGATGCTGATGTTCTTCAGCATCAAGATGCAGAAGAGAAAGCGCATTGTGTTTTAGAAAACTTTGCACCTCCAATGCTGACCATTATCTCCAAACTTGTTTCATAATCTCTTAAATGCAAATAATAATACCTGGCCTATCTCATGAGATCATTAACAGGATCAACTGAGATAAAGCATCTGAAAGTGCATCATAAACTGTAAAGTGCCACTTGGCTGGATATTGTCCATTTTAAAAAATAATTATTTGGGCACCTACCATAGGTAATATTCTGTGTGGCAGGAGTCTATTGAGGGTACACTTCCTCTCCCCAAGCCCTATACATCACGGCCTTATCTAGACTGTAGGTATTTTTGTTGTTGTTGTTGTGTTAGTTAAGTTTTATTGGGGGCAAAATGAGGACTGTAGGCTGGAAGACGGCACCTCAGATGGCTCTGAGAAATTGCTCCGAAGATGCAGGGTGGGGGGATGTCAGTATATATATTTGGTTTTGGTAAAGAGGGAATATATATACTCAAGCACATATTTTTCCAGAAGGTTTCTGCTAGTCTGGTGAAGCTTGCTGCTAGTCACAAGGAACCATTGTCACTGTGAAGGATTTTAGTGCTTTTCTAGATAAGAGGAGGAACAAAAATTAGGCTCGTAAAATCAGCTCCTAAAAATATCTATCTGAAAACCCACTCTGCCAGCTTTTCCCTGAGCACAGAGTGTCTCATTTTTGCTCTCCACCGTGAACAATTTTTGGGGGATGTTGAAAATCAGCAGCTGCCCCAGCTCACGATTTAATTCTTGTAGAGGTAGGTGGCAATTTGTGGTTGACAGGGCCCCCTCATGGTTACAGATTCGACCATACTTTGGGAAGCATTTCATGACCATTTCATCCCATGGAGCAAGGAACTCATTCTTAGGTCTGGAGAAGATTTTGCTGATAGGCCACTCGGTGCACTGTTACTGTCAACAGTAACCAAAGGGCTGGACCAACCTGTCTTACTCAGTCTCTTATGGTCCAGGAAAAATTTCCTCTTGTTTGTATCCTTCCATATCTAGAGTAATTACAATTATCGATTGCATACAGAACTATGTATTTGATCAACTGCTCCAAGTCTCCTAGTTATTATTATTTTGTTGGAGGCTCAGTCACACATTTGGTAATGCAGGAAACAACAATCTCATAAAATAAGCAAAGTGCAAATAACATAGCTAGCAGTATTATCAAAGTTATATGTAAGAACTAGGCCAAAAACTTCTATTAGGTGTGGGAAGCCCCTGGTGGCTCAGTGGTAAAGAATCTGCCTGCAATGCAGGAAACATGGGTTCAATCCCTGGGTCAGGAAGATCCCCTGGAGAAGGAAATGTCAACCCACTCCAGTGTTCTTGCCTGGGAAATCCTATGGACAGAGGAACCTAGCAGCCTAAAGTCCATCAGGTCTCAAGAGTTGGACACAACTTAGCAACTAAACCACCACCACCATTCCATTAGGTGTAGCCCAGTATATTCTCAGGTTGTCTGAGTTAGTCTATTCTCTGCAATCTTTATCTTTCAAGGAAATTATATAATTACACTGTATGTATTAACACATAGAAAACTGAGACCCAGAAAGGCTGGGAGGCTCTAATGTCAGTGAGTGGCTAAGGCCAGACAGAGTCAATTAAACCCCAGCTGCCTTGATTTTCATCATACCTCCTAATTTCTCTACTTGCTCCTTCTCAGCCTTATGACCTCTGGTTTTCCTCTGTTTATAACTTGACCGCTTACCCAATGAGATCTGGCCTTTTCTGGAGGCCAGAAGGACTGCTTTCCCCCACTTCCTTTTCTTCAGCATCACAAAGTGAGCACTTGTTTGGTATCCAGAAGAATCAGGTAATAAATATAGAAAAACAGATTAAGTCAAAAGCTCATAGTTTCATCTCTGATAAGGAGGCCAAAAAATGGATTCACTGGGAACCCCTGAAGAATCCAAAAAGCATTTTGCAATTAATTCAACTCAATACCTAATTCCAAAATGCTGACTCTGCTCAAGTCACTGCTAGATTCTCTCTAAGGCACAAAGTGTGCCTTTCAGGCAATTAAAATAATGAGGATAAGTGAAGTGGGAAGGAGGAGGAGCAGACACATTGTCTAATAATCAGGCTGTTTCTGAATTACATCTCTGATGAGGTTAACTTCCAGCTGCTCTCTCTTCTTGGGTACTCTAGAGCTGGGATATATTTTCTTTCATTTCTCATTTAAAAATCATGTGGGAGCTTTAAAATTCTCATTTAAAAATCAAGTGACTCTAGGCAAATTAAACCCAATCTCTCATTTGAAGTTACATGTTATTGATGTCCCAGATGACTCAATGTGAGAGGTAGTAAAGTGCAATGGTTAAGAGTTTACTCAAACCAAAAATGTACTTTTGGAACTGTTCACAGGTGGTAGAATCTTATATTCCTTACTTGACTTAGGATATTTTGGGTATTGTGAGGATTAAATTGGTTAAAGTAGTCATTCTAAACCAAGAATAATTTTATGCCATGGAAGACATTTTTTAATGAGTGGTGACAATTTTGGTTTCACAACTAGGAATAGGTAATGCTTTTGAAGTCTAGTGAAAACCAGGGATATCATTTTAATTCACCTTTTACAAAGCATTGGATAGCCCAGCACAGCATAGACTTGTCTGGCTCAAAATATCAGTAGTGCCAAAGTCAAGAAACCTTGTCTTAAACATTGTTATGACATATTAGAATGTATACATGAGGTACTAATAAACACTGCCTATATGTGTACTTATGTGAAGTATCACAAATTCCAAAAGAATCTGTACTCATGAAAAATTTCATATTAATGAAGAAAAATGATATCTTGTGGGTAATGAAAAATTTCATATTAATGAAGAAAAATGATATCTTGTGGGTAATAAAGTGATAAGACACATATCCAGAGGATTTATAAACTTAGAGCTATAGATTACAATAATAAATAAATTAAAATTGACCAAAAAAGGTATAACAATTAATCTCCTAATACATCTGTAAATAGATTTAAAGTATAAGGCAAAAAATGAAAATCTATAAAATTGTTAGAAAAGAAGAACTGATGGGAATGGAAAAAGACATTCCATGCAAATGGAAATCAAAAGAAAGCTGGAGTAGTAGTGCTCATATAAGACAAAATGTTGTTGTTTAGTCATTAAGTCAAGTCCAACTCTTGAAATCCCATGATCTGTAACCTTCCAGGTTCCTCTCTCCAGTGGATTTTCCAGGCAAGAATACTGGAATGGGTTGCGATTTCCTTCTCTGGGGGATAGTCCTGACCAAGGGATCAAATGCATGTCTTCTCCATTGGCAGGCAGATACTTTACCACTGAGTCACCAAGGAAACCCAAAACAAAACAGACTAGGGTAATGCCTGTTGGAACCCTCTTGCACTTCTGGCTGGAATATAAACTGATAAAGTGACTATGGAGAACAGTATGGAGGCTCCTTAAATAACTAAATATAGAACTACCATATGACCCAGCAATCCCACTACTGGGCATAAACCCTGGGAAAGCCATGTTTCAAAAACACACGTGCACCTCACTGTTCATTGCAGCACTATTTATAATATCCAGGAAATGGGAGCAACCTAAACGTCTATCAACAGAGGAATGGATAATGAAGATGTGGTACATATATACAGTGGAATATTACTTAATCATAAAAGGGAATGAAATTGGGTCATTTGTAGAGATGTGGATGGACCTAGAGGCTGTCATACAGAATGAAGTAAGTTAGAAAGAGAAAAACAAATATAGTGTATTAATGCATATATGTGGAATCTAGAAAAATGATATAGATAATCTTCTTTGCATAGTGGAAATAGAAACACAGATGTAGAGAACAAATGTATGGATACTAAGGGAGAAATGAGGGGTGGGATAGTTGGGAGATGGAGATTGGCATATATACACTACTGTGTGTAAAATAGACAACCAGTGAGAACCTGCAGTATATATAGCTCAGTGCTCTGTGGTGACCTAAACAGGAGGGAAACCCGAAAAAGAGGAGATATATGCATATGTATAACCGATTCACTTTGCTGTATGGTAGAAACTAACACAACATTGTAAAAAAACTATACTCCAATAAAAATTAATTTAAAAAATGATGGATTGTTATAAGAGGCAAAGAAGACACTATGTAATGATCAAGGGATCAATCCAAGAAGAAGATATAGCAACTGTAGATGTGGCACTAGTGGTAAAGAACTCACTTGCCAATGCAAGACATGTAAGAGATGTGGGTTTGATCCCTGGGTTGGGAAAAGACTCTGGAGGAGGGCATGGCAACCCACTCCAGTATTCTTTCCTGGAGAACCCATGGAAAGAAGAGCCTGGTGGGTTATAGTACATAGTGTTGCAAAGAGTCAGACATGAGTGAAGCGACTTAGGACATGGGCACACATGCACCCAACATAAACTTCCCAGGGGGCTCACAGCAAAGAATCCACCTGCCAAGCGGGAGATGCAGGTTCAATTCCTGGGTCAGGAAGATCCCCTGGAGAGGGAAATGTCAATCTACCCCAGTGTTCCTGCCTCGAAAATCCCATGGAGAGAAGAGCCTGGTAGGCTACAGTCCATGGGATCACAAAAGAGTTGGACATGACTTAGTGACTAAAGGGCAACAACAACAGTATGGGAGCACCTGTTAACAGACGTACAAGGAGATATTGACAGTAACACAATAATAGCTGGGGACTTCAACAGCCTACTTACATAAATGGACAGGTGATCCAGGCAGAAATCAATAAGGAAACGCAAGGCTTAAATGATGAATTAAACCAGAATAACTTAATTGATGTTTATAGAACATTCCATCTGAAAGCAGTGGAACATTCATTCTTTTTAAGTGCGCATGGAGCATTCTCCAGGATAGATCACATGCTAGGCCACAAAGCAAGCTTCAGTAAGCTTACAAAGATTGAATCATATAAAGCAGGGTCCCCAGACCCCAGGTGAGGACCAGTACTTGTCTGTGGCCTGTTAGGAAGTGGACCGCACAGCAGGAAGTGAGTGGCAGATAAGTGAGTAAAGCTTCATCTGCCATTCCCCATTGCTTTCCATCATTCACATCACCACCTGAAGCATGCCCACCCCCCACCTGCCCAGTTCATGGAGAAACTGTCTTCCACAAAACCAGTCCCTGGGGCCAAAAAGGCTGGGGACCACTGATACAAAGTACTTTTTCCATTCACAATACTATGAGATTAGAAATCAACTGCAAGATTTGTGCAAAAAAGTACAAACACATCAAGACTAAACAATATGCTACTAAACAACCAACGGATCACTGAAGAAATCAAAGAGGAAATAAAAAAATACCTAGAGACAAAATAAAATGAAAACACAGTGATCCAAGCCCCGTGGGATGCAGCAAAAGCAGTTCTAAGAGGCAGGTTTATAGTGACACAAGCTTACCTCAGGAAACAAGAAAAATCTCAAATGCACAACTTAATCTTATACCTAAAGCAACTAGAGAAAGAAGAACGAACAAAACCCAAAGTTTGTAGAAGGGAACAAATCATAAAGATCAGAGCAGAAATATTGAATAAATGAAATGGAGATAAAGAAAACATAGAAAAGATCAATAAAACTAAAAGCTAGTTCTTTGAAAAAATAAACACAATTTATAAATCTTTTTCCAGACTCATCATAAGAAAAAGGAAGAGGGCCCAAACTGATAAAATTAGATATGAAAAAGGAGAAGTTATAACCAATACCGTGGAAATATTAAAGACCATAAAAAACTACTACAAGGAATTATATGCTGATAAAATGGACAACCTAGAAGAAATGGACAAATTCTTAGAAAGAAATCTTATAAAGCTTAGAAACCTCATAAGGCTAAATCAGGAAGAAAAAAAAAAGTGAATAGATGAATTACAAATACTGAAATTGAATCTGTGATTTAAAAACTCCCAACAAACAAAAGCCCAGCACCAAATGACTTCACGGGCAAATTCTACTGCACATTCAGAGAAGAGTTAACACCTACCTTCTGAAACTCCTCCAAAAAATTGCAGAGGAAGAAACTCTCCCAAATTCATTTTATGAGGCAACCATCATCTTGATACAAAAACCAGATGGCTTCACAGCTGAATTCTACCAAAAATTTAGAGAAGAGCTAACACCTATCCTACTCAAACTCTTCCAGAAAATTGCAGAGGAAGGTAAACTTCCAAACTCATTCTATGAGGCCACCATCACCCTGATGCCAAAACCTGACAAAGATGCCACAAAAAAAGAAAACTACAGGCCAATATCACTGATGAACATAGATGCAAAAATCCTTAACAAAGTTCTAGCAAACAGAATCCAACAACATATTAAAAAGATCATACATCATGACCAGTGGGCTTTATCCCAGGGATGCAAGGATTCTTAAATATCCACAAATCAATCAATATAATACATCACATTAACAAACTGAAAGATAAAAACCATATGATTATCTCAATAGATGCAGAAAAAGCCTTTGACAAAATTCAACATCCATTTATGATAAAAACCCTCCAGAAAGCAGGAATAGAAGGAACATACCTCAACATAATAAAAGCTATATATGACAAACCCACAGCAAACATTATCTTCAATGGTGAAAAACTGAAAGCATTTCCCCTAAAGTCAGGAACAAGACAAGGGTGCCCACACTCACCACTACTATTAAACATAGTTTTGGAAGTTTTGGCCACAACAATCAGAGCAGAAAAAGAAATAAAAGGAATCCAGATTGGAAAAGAAGAAGTAAAACTCTCACTGTTTGCAGATGACATGATCCTCTACATAGAAAACCCTAAAGACTACACCAGAAAATTACTAGAGCTAGTCAATGAATATAGTAAAGTTGCAGGATATAAAATTAACACACAGAAATCCCTTGCATTCCTATACACTAACAATGAGAAAACAGTAAGAGAAATTAAGGAAACAAGTCCATTCACCATTGCAACGAAAAGAATAAAATACTTAGGAATATATCTACCTAAAGAAACAAAAGAAAACTATAGTTTTTATATAGAAAACTATAAAACACTGGTGAAAGAAATCAAAGAGGACACAAACAGATGGAGAAATATACCATGTTCATGGATCGGAAGAATCAATATAGTGAAAATGAGTATAATACCCAAGGCAATCTATAGATTCAATGCAATCCCTATCAAGCTACCAACAGTATTTTTCACAGAACTAGAACAAGTAACTTCACAATTTGTATGGAAATACAAAAAACCTTGAATAGCCAAAGCAATCTTGAGAAATAAGAATGGAACTGGAGGAATCAACCTGCCTGATTTCAGGCTCTACTACAAAGCCTCAGTCATCAATACAGTATGGTACTGGCACAAAGACAGAAATACAGATCAATGGAACAAAATAGAAAGCCCAGAGATAAACCCACGCACATATGGACACCTTATCTTCGACAAAGGAGGCCAGAATATACAATGGAGAAAAGAAAATCTCTTTAACAAGTGGTGCTGGGAAAACTGGTCAACCACTTGCAAAAGAATGAAACTAGAACACTTTCTAACACCATACACAAAAATAAACTCAAAATTGATTAAAGATATAAATGTAAGACCAGAAACTATAAAACTCTTAGAGGAAAACATAGGCAAAACACTCTCTGACATAAATCACAGCAGCATCCTCTATGACCCACCTCCCAGAATATTGGAAATAAAAGCAAAAATAAACAAATGGGACCTAATTAAACTTAAAAGCTTCTGCACAATGAAGGAAACTATAAGCAAGGTGAAAAGACAGCCTTCAGAATGGGAGAAAATAATAGCAAACGAAGCAACTGACAAAGAACTAATCTCAAAAATATACAAGCAACTCCTGCAGCTCAATTTCATAAAAATAAATGACCCAATCAAAAAATGGGCCAAAGAACTAAGCAGACATTTCTCCAAAGAAGACATACGGATGGCTAACAAACACATGAAAAGATGCTCAACATCACTCATTATCAGAGAAATGCAAATCAAAACCACAATGAAGTACCATTTCACGCCAGTCAGAATGGCTGCTATCCAAAAGTCTACAAGCAATAAATGCTGGAGAAGGTGTGGAGAAAAGGGAACCCTCTTACACTGTTGGTGGGAATGCAAACTAGTACAGCCACTATGGAGAACAGTGTGGAGATTCCTTAAAAAACTGAAAGTAGAACTGCCATATGACCTAGCAATCCCACTGCTGGGCATACACACCAAGGAAACCAGAATTGAAAGAGACACGTGTACCCCAATGTTCATTGCAACACTGTTTACAATAGCCAGGACATGGAAGCAGCCTAGATGCCCATCAGTAGATGAATGGATAAGGAAGCTGTGGTACATATACACAATGTATTACACAGCCATAAAAAAGAATACATTCAAATCAGTTCTAATGAGGTGGATGAAACTGGAGCCTATTATACAGAATGAAGTAAGTCAGAAAGAAAAACACCAATACAGTATACTAACACATATATATGGAATTTAGTAAATCAGTAATGATAACCCTGTATGTGAGACAGCAAAAGAGACACAGATATATAGAACAGTATTATGGACTCTATGAGAGAGGGCGAGGGTGGGATGATATGGGAGATTGGCATGGAAGCATGTAAATTATCATATGTGAAACGAATCACCAGTCCAGGTTCAATGCATGATACAGGGTGCTCGGGGCTGGTGCACCAGGATGACCCAGAGGGATGGGATGGGGAGTGAGGTGGAAGGGGGGTTCTGGAAGGGGAAAACATGTATACCCATGGTGGATTCATGTCAATGTATGGCAAAATAAATACAATATTGTAAAGTTAAAAAAAATAAATAAAAATAAAATAAAATAATCATATGCACAGTAAAAAATATCTGTAAAACAAGAAAAGTGTTATGAATAAAAATCATCACCACCTATATATACCAGATTCCAACCCTGAGAAGCAGCATCCCTTTGCAAATCATCTCATACGTATCACTGAACAGGGCTTTCCTCATGGCTCAGAGGGTAAAGAATCTGCCTGCAATGCAGGAGACCCCAGTTCAATCCCTGACTTGGGCAGATTCTCCTGGAGAAGGGAATGGCAACCCACTCCTGTATTCTTGCCTGGAGAATTCCATGGACAGAGGATCCTGGCAGGTTACAGTCCAAGGGGTCCCAAAGAGTTGGACACCACTGAGCAACTAACACTTTCACTTTTTCACTTTCTTATCATCGAACACAGCTATAAGTACATCCAGTGTTCTACTTGTAAATAAAATCTCCAAAATAGAAAGAAAAAAAAAAAAGAACTTACCTAATCATCAGTTTTCCTACTCTCTTTACTAAAGAACAGCATCTAACCCATCAGGTTTGAGCAGAAGTCACCGGTAACATTCCTGATGCTCGCTGCCAGTCCTGTGAGCTCCTTGGGGCAGGGTCATGTATTCTTCATCGATGTATTCTCGGGATTAGCAAGTCCTGGCACATTTGGGGCTTGATTCAAGTCTGCTAAGCTTTTTATTTTTTTTGTTGTTGTTGCAGCCCACTGTCTTCATTCCCCACCTGCCTGACTGATCCTCTCGGTCTTTCCTTTTTAGGAGACACGGTCACCTCTTTGCTGACTGTAATCCAGCAAGAGTTGATGGGCCCTTTCATTTCCCACTCTCTTCACCCCTGACTCTACTTGACTCTTTTCTTCTCCATCCCTCTGTGCCCTAGTTTCAGGAGGAGGGGGTGTCTTTCTTCTTTCAGTCTTTTGATGCTGGGTTGAATTGATGCTTCTCTTCCCTGAGAATGGACACTGCGGTGCAGTGAAAGAAGCAATGGGTGCTTGAGACCTTATTTTATTATTGGATATGTGACCTTGTATGAGTCACTTAATTTTTCTGAGGCTAAATTTCTTCTTGTCAAATAAGAATGAAAATAATAATAATAACTGCTAACATTTCGAAGGATCAATTGAGACAATGCATATGAAAGTGTTTTACAAGTTCTGGGCTACTGTTACAATTATTTGTAAATACTTTAAAAACACATGCTTTGACCCTGCAAATTTATTAATTATGTAGAACTCAGAGTTTATCAATAGGACTAAATTTTCTTATAAATTTTTCTCATTAATATAAAACTTTGTCAGTGGAAACTTTGAAATACAAACAATCACATCATTGGTCAAGAAGGCATTCATTTGCAGGGAGCTGGCTAACCAGGGCTGTTTATATCAGGAGGTTTGAGAGGCCAAGAATCAGACATGCATCATCCATCTCACTGAAACCGAGAAAAACAGAGCTTATACAATTAAAATCCTACGTGTAGTTAGTGGTTAAAACAGTGAAAACTATTCATAGTCTCCTTAAATTAAGTATATGAATTCATCTGTGGAGCCTATGGAGATCCATATTTTAAGCCATTACCTGGTCATAGCAAACACCATGTTCCAACAACACAAAAGGACTCTACACATGGACATCACCAGATGGTCAGCACTGTAATCAGACTGATTATATTCTTTGCAGCCAAAGATGGAGAAGCTCTGTACAATCAGCAAAAACAAGACTGGGAGCAGACTGTGGCTCAGATCATGAACTCCTTATTGCCAAATTCAGACTTAAATTGAAGAAAGTAGGGAAAGCCACTAGACCATTCAGGTATGACCTAAATCAAATCCCTTATGACTATACAGTGGAAGTGAGAAATAGATTTAAGGGACTAGATCTGATAGACAGAGTGCCTGATGAACTATGGACAGAGGTTCGTGACATTGTACAGGAGACAGGGATCAAGACCATCCTCATGGAAAAGAATGGAGAAGGAAATGGCGACCCACTCCAGTATTGTTGCCTGGAGAATCCCGAGGACGGTGGAGCCTGGTGGGCTGCCGTCTATGGGGTCGCACAGAGTCGGACACGACTGAAGCGACTTAGCAACAGCAGCAGCAGCATGGAAAAGAAATGCAAAAAAGCAAAATGGCTGCCTGAGGAGTCCTTACAAATAGCTGTGAAAAGAAGAGAAGCAAAAAGCAGAGGAGAAAAGGAAAGATATTCCCATCTGAATGCAGAGTTCCAAAGAATAGCAAGGAGAGATAAGAAAGCCTTCCTCAGCGATCAATGCAAAGAAATAGAGGAAAACAACAGAATGGGAGAGACTAGAGATCTCTTCAAGAAAATTAGAGATACTAAGGGAACATTTCATGCAAAGATGGGCTCGATAAAGGACAGAAATGGTATGGACCTAAGAGAAACAGAAGATATTAACAAGAGGTGGCAAGAATACACAGAAGAACTGTACAAAAAAGATCTTCATGACCCAGATAACCACGATGGTGTGATCACTCACCTAGAGCCAGACTTCCTGGAGTGTGAAGTCAAGTGGGCCTTAGGAAGCATCACTACAAACAAAGCTAGTGGAGGTGATGGAATTCCAGTTGAGCTATTTCAAATCCTGAAAGATGATGCTGTGAAAGTGCTGCACTCAATATGTCAGCAAATTTGGAAAACTCAGCGGTGGCCACAGGACTGGAAAAGGTCAGTTTTCGTTCCAATCCCAAAGAAAGGCAATGCCAAAGAATGCTCAAACTACCACACAATTGCACTCATCTCACACGCTAATAAAGTAATGCTCAGAATTCTCCAAGCCAGGCTTCAGCAATACGTGAACTGTGAACTTCCAGATGTTCAAGTTGGTTTTAGAAAAGGCAGAGGAACCAGAGATCAAATTGCCAACATCTGCTGGATCATCAAAAAAGCAAGAGAGTTCCAGAAAAACATCTATTTCTGCCTTATTGAATATGCCAAAGCCTTTGACAGTGTGGATCATAATAAACTGTGGAAAATTCTTAAAGAGATGGGACTACCAGATCACCTGACCTGTCTCTTGAGAAACGTGTATGCAGGTCAGGAAGCAACAATTAGAACTGGACATGGAACAACAGACTGGTTCCAAATAGGAAAAGGAGTACGTCAAGGCTGTATATTGTCACCATGCTTATTCAACTTATATGCAGAGTACATCATGAGAAACGCTGGGCTGGAAGAAGCACAAGCTGGAATCAAGATTGTCGGGAGAAATATCAATAACCTCAGATATGCAGATGACACCACCCTTATGGCAGAAAGTGAAGAGGAACTAAAAAGCGTCTTTATAAAAGTGAAAGAGGAGAGTGAAAAAGTTGGCTTAAAGCTCAACATTCAGAAAACTAAGATCATGGCATCTGGTCCCATCACTTCATGGCAAATAGATGGGGAAACAGTGGAAACAGTGTCAGACTTTATTTTCCTGGGCTCCAAAATCACTGCAGATGGTGACTGCAGCCATGAAATTAAAAGATGCTTACTCCTTGGAAGGAAATTTATGACCAACCTAGATAACATATTAAAAAGCAGAGACATTACTTTGCCAACAAAGGTCCGTCTAGTCAAGGCTACGGTTTTTCCAGTAGTCATGTATGGATGTGAGAGTTGGACGGTGAAGAGAGCTGAGCACCGAAGAATTGATGCTTTTGAACTGTGGTGTTGGAGAAGACTCTTGTGAGTCCCTTGGACTGCAAGGAGATCCAATCAATCCATCCTAAAAGAGATCAGTCCTGGGTGTTCATTGGAAGGACTGATGTTGAAGCTGAAACTCCAATACTTTGGCCACCTGATGCGAAGAGCTGCCTCATTGGAAAAGACCCTGATGCTGGGTAGGATTGGGGGCAGGAGGAGAAGGGGACGGCAGAGGATGAGATGGCTGGATGGCATCACCGACTCAATGGACATGAGTTTGGGTAGACTCCGGGAGTTGGTGATGGACAGAGAGGCCTGGCGTGCTGCGATTCATGAGGTCGCAAAGAGTCTGACACGATTGAGCGACTGAACTGAACTGACTGATGAAAGGTGTAAAGAACCTCATCCTTAGTCAGAAGGAGGGGATTCAGAAGAAATGACAGTGAATGAGCAATCTTTGTACACCTTCTGCCTCTTTGTCTGAATTCATAATACATAACAGAGAATCAATCTAAGTAAATCAGTGCCATGTGTTGACTTTCAGTGATGCAGTCTTATAGCCAGAAAAGAAATATCCTCAGGGAGACTGAAAGAGGAAGATTTCCTCTTTAGTTGTGCATGCTTTCCTCAAGCCTATGAAAATCTGGCAAATGCTAGGGTCCAATGGACTCACCTATTAATAATAGGAGAGGTTACTGATTTTATTGTCTCTCCTTCCCATAGAGCTTTGCATTTCTTTCTCCTCAGCGGCTCCCTTTTACGCCTTCAAATGTTCCCAGGTATTTCTCAGACTGAAAAATCGTGATTGGAGTCTGCTGCCTCTTGCAGTTATTCTCTTAACTCCTCGTTATTGATGAGATTTTCAAATAAATGATCTATACCATCACCCTTTGTGCCTGTGTGCTAAGTCGCTTCAGTCATGTCCAACTCTTTGTGACTCTAGGGACTGTAGCCTGCCAGGACCCTCTGACCACGGGATTCTCCAGGCAAGAATACTGGCGTGGGCTGCCATGCCCTCCTCCAGGGAGTCTTCCTGACCCAGGGATCAAACCCTCATCTCTTATGCCTCCTGCGCTGGCAGGGGGGTTCTTTACCACTACTGCCACCTGGGAAGCCCACCATTACCCTTTGCCTTTTCATTCCTCAGGATCTGGGTTCAGTCCTTGTTGTTGTTTAGTCGCTAAGTCATGTCTGACTCTGTTTGACCCCATGGACTGTAGCCTTCCAGGTTTCTCTGTCCACGGGATTTCTTCAGGCCAAAATAATGAAGTGGGCTGCCACTTCCTCCTCCAGGGGGTCTTTCCCATGCAGGGATCGAACCCGCATCTCCTGCATTAGCAGGCGGGTTCTTTACCACTGATCCACCAGGGAAGCCCCGTCTGTGCTGCTAAAACTATAGTCCTTCATCATCCTGGACAGTTAGTCCTGTTCTTCAGTTTTCAACCTGGTGACCTCAGCAGCAGTGTCCACTACTGATCACTTAAAAAAAAAAAGATAATCCTCTTTCCCTGATTTATCTGGGGTTCCATTGTAACGACTCTGTCTCTGACATCAAGTAGACCTAAGTTAAAACTCTAGCTGGGAAAAAGAGCGTGGATTAAAGGAGCAGACATGTATAAAATGCTTAGGATAACATAGCACATCGTAAACGATCATGATATGTCAGATTTTATAATTAATAATGTTATGAGTTTATCTAAAATTGGATTTTTCTTGCTGTGTCTAAGTCTTTTTGATTTTCTTATCTGAGTGAATGATGCTGCTACCTTCGACTCTCCTTTTCCATTGGTCTCATCAAATCAGGGTCAAGGTCCTGTTGGTGACTTTTTCAAGATGCCTCTTACATTCGTCCTTCTCTTCAATCCCTACATGCATGACCCTGAAACATATTTTTCTTTCTATTACTATATACGATAGATAACATCTTTCAGAATGTGACAATTAGTCAATCAGGGATTTACAGATGTTTTAAAATAAAGAACCCTATTTTGAGAATACAACAGCATGTGCAGAAGCCTAGCAGACATTTCTGGGGGACCTGGATAGTCAAGAACCTCCTCCTCCCTGTGGCTCTTCCACCCAACCTGCAGGCCCAGGGCCCAGGGACATAGGGGCCACCCCAAAGTGGTTTTCTTACTCACGCAAATGTATTCAAGTCAGAAGGCATTCATTTCATTCAAGTCAAAATTCAACATTCTGTTCACAGTTCCATTGCACAGCTATGAGGCTTTCTATGTGATTGATAGACTCTGCCCTGGGCGTCAGCAGACCTGGGTTGCAGAGCAGGGTCTGCTGGGCTGAGAGTCCCGGCCCTGACTTTCTTGTCTCCAAAATGAAGGATTTGGACATGAGTAACCTTTATGTCTGTTCTGTGTGTGAAATGGTATTATTCTTCTGAGATCTGAAGCTGATAGACATATTCTTGATCTTATCATTAAAATTGTATCATGTAAAACCCAGAATAATAAAAGGCATACAAATATCATTTGGGTATGACTGCTGTTCCAGTCATTTCAAGGAAATCTGAGATAACCTTAATATTTTGTCATTTATTATAAAGAGTAAATCTATGTGAATTAAATATATATATATGTGTGTGTGTGTAGCTGAAGTTTCTCTTCAAACAGAACATTTGAATGTACCCATATCCATTTATACATTGTGGAGAATATGTAGCAGTCTCACAGTGACTTTAAAAGGCACTGCATTCCATCATGGTTTGGAAACAAACTGTGTGGTTATTACATCCACAGCCTGAAATGTCTCATCAACAGATTATTGTTAGTGATGGGGAATTCCAGGCTGGCGGGTGGGAGAGAACAGGCTGGGAACACTTTCAAATAGCCCCCAAGTTGCCATGATGGCTGTGGCTGAAAGAATTCTTTGTAGTCTGTCCAGGCTTAGCAAACCCTTGGGGACTTCTGGTGACAGCCGGTAGGGGATCAGGCGCCACGGCACCTACGAGGCAGCAGGGCAGGGCGGTTAGGAGCAGAGCCTCCGGCACAGGACTGTGGGTGTGGGCCCAGCTTCAAACATGATTAGCCATGTGAGCGTGAACAAGTTGTTCATCTTTTCTATGTCTAATAAAAAAGGAGTAATAATAATTCATACCTTACAGGGCTGCTGTGAGGAGCTGATAACAAAATGCTTAGCACCAAGTACCGAACACATTGAAGTCACGACAAATATCAGGTCACATCTGATTTTGCAAAGGAGGAAGAGAGGTTCAAGGTCCCATGGCGGGTTAGTGGCAGCTCCAGTGCTGAAAGGGTACCATTCCTGGCTCCCTGTCCTCTTTCTAGCTGTTCCTAGTTCTTCGGAATTACCTGCCCTTACCACAATAGCTCCTCAGATCTAGAATGAGATGATCCAAGATGAGATTGTGATGGCTGAGCAGATAGAAGTTAATCAGCCATCTTTCTTCCCCTAATTTCTTCCCTGCTTACTCCTTTCTAAATGTCCCTTATATCTATGCTTCTCTTTCTATTCTTTTACCACCCTCAGTATTTACATTTCTTTTACATTTGGTATTTCATCAAAGGATATATTATCTTCAATTAGTTGTTAGCAATCGTTGAATGCTCATAGTTTGATAAATAGAAGTTTAAAAAGTGTTTCCTTTAGTTTTTAAAGAAAATATAATGGTGTGAAAGGGCTATCTTTGACTTCACTGTCTCCTCTGCCTCTATCACAACCACTGATAACAGCAAAAGATGAAGCTACTTGCTGTGCTGGGGCACAAGTGCTACACCCACTCATCAGGGCAGCGCAGAGCCTGACCGTTTGTCCCCTCAGGTGGAGCCGATGTTACCTTGCATGGTGCCTGGGGCTTGCCTGCTCTGCGCCTTGCCTATCACTCCTGGGTCAGTGCCCACCGATTCCACTTTGGTTTACTTTTTGGTAATAAACAACAAAAACAAAGTAAATAATCAGCAAGTCTTAAGAAAAAAGAATCAATCAAAACAGGTGACAATTAAAAACACCTCTGGTTGTTTCCCAGCCTTAATCCATTGTACATACTTTTGATTCTCCCTCCTAAATATAGGAACTGCCTTTTATTGAGTGCTCACAAGTTTGGCACATGACTTGCCCAGTTCACCTGATCAGTAGGAAGTATAACCAGACTTCAAACCAACTTAGCCTAAGGCTAAAGCCTAGATTTCTGGGTTTTCCTCTCACTTGCTTTGAAAAGTAGACGCCTATCCATCTAAATCCTGAAGATTTAGTTCAGCTGTTTCTAACTTTTTAAACATTGGAAACAATCCAGATGCTCATTAGTTTGGGACTGGTTAAATAAGTAAGGATAGATCTATACACTGGGATAATATACACATATATTAAATAAAGATGAAAATTAAAGTTCATGACATGGAAAAAATGAGAGATTATTGAGTGAAAAAGTTTGCAAATCAGCACATCCAGCACATTACAAAGTCTTACTTTTGTGGATATCCCTGTCTCCCTATCATATTTATGATAAATCTCTACCCAGAGAAAAAGTCTGGAAGGATATTCAAATTCAATAACATGTGTAACACTATGATTACTCTGTGCTATGGGCTGAATGTCTGTGTCTTCCCATAATTCATCGTCACCCCCAGTGTGATGGGACCCGTGGGAGGTGATTAGGGCTTGATAAGGTCATGAAGGTGGCGCTCATGAATTAGTGTGCTTGTATAGAAAGAGACCCCAGAGCCCTTCCTCTGTCTGTCTAAATACACCCACGGCACACAGCGAGATGGCAGTGCTGTTTGGATGTCTCTTTCCCTCCTCTAACTGTGAGGTGTGCAAAGGCCAGGGGACTGTTGATCTGTCTCTACAGCCCCAGGTATGGGGACAGGGTTAGCACCCTACCTGAGTTCAACACACACTTTTCCAATGAAGAAAAAGAATAAGTAACGTCACACATGCTTACGCCTGAGCTACCTCTGCTCTTGTGATGTGCTTGACTTCTGTCCCCAGTACAGGGAGGAGTAGAGGAGAGAGCTGGGAGGTTTCTTTTTGTCTAAGGAGAGAAGTAATTACAGAGTAACTGGTAGCCAAGTTCCCAGAGGAAGCGCAGTGGGAGGGAAATAGGAACAATGCAACTTTAATTCATGAGCTTTCCAACAAATCTTCAGTTTAACCTTAGTCGCTGTCTACTTCTGCTCATGGGGCTTCCAGCTGTGGCTGGTGAATCCCACCAGCTTGGCCTTGTCCACCACTTTCCTCAGCCTCACTCAAGCACAATGGTTGGAGCTTTCATTAATTTGTTTTTACCAGTGATAGAAAATAATAAAACTATCCAAAACACTGACATCTGTCCAGGTGTTATTACCCACACCAACTATTCTCGTGAAGCAGATGGCTGTCTTCTCTACTTCAAGCCATTTAGGCCTAGTAATAGTTACTATTGGTATTAGTCAATCATACTTAGCATTCCTTCATGTCTGCACATCTGCATTTTAAAAATCCATATTATTTATATGCTCTGGGTCTATTCTTCATAACTATAAACAAGACATCTTTCAAATGGGCAGCTTATTTAAAGCCTTACTCTTTATTTCAACCTCACTTACTATCAGAAGCCTACAGCTCATAGATAGGCCTTCCCTTAAAGGATTTTTCTCCAAAGATTGAATTATCAAAATTGCTAACACATTGTATACTAATGCCTGCACCTGATTAATAAGACTCACTGCCACTTTCTTAACAGCTGCCCAAAGTATTCAAATTCTTTTTCTTCATGTGTCTAGGAGAACCTCATTTTTTGACTCTAATTTTAATAAATGAAAATAATCCTCTCCTAATTGATTCTATTAAACATCTTTTAATCAGAAGCATTTTCACTAGAATTTTTACTTCCAACAAGATTACTCCAACAACCATTGACACGTAACTCTGCCCTACTCCCTAAAATGAGCAGCTTCGCTATAAACCTCTCAGGTTTTATTCTAGTACTTGAATTTAACTTTATAACCCCAAACTTAAAATGTAATTCCCCTTTGTGTGCTAGTCGCTCAGAAGTATATGACTCTTAGGAACCCCATAGACAGTAGCCCACCAGGCTTCTCTGTTCATGGGATTCTCCAGGCAAGAATACTGGAGTGGGTTGCCATCCCCTTCTCTAGGGGATCTTCCTGACCCAGGGATCAAACCCAGATTGCCTGCATTGTAGATTTCAAAACAAAAAGTTTTAATTTTCTCCTTTTTCCTTATTACACTAATGTTAAACACATCTATTTAATTTCTATGAGTAATCTCCATAACAATAAAAATGCTGAAAAATAAAGATCAACCACCAACTACCACTAATCATAGCTATATCTGCAGCTACTCCTATAGTATCTTCACTAAAAATCCAGCATCTCCAGTATCATAAATTACTCAGTCTCCTATGCCATTAAAGTCAAATACCAATGCTATCTCATTGTTTTGTATAACTCACATAACTACTGAAACTTCTATTTATAAGCCCTAAAGAAACAGTTCTAAAATGACAATAATAGAAACTCAAACCTCAGGGTATTCTTTTAGTAGCTATAGCTGTAGGCTGACAAGAAGTCACCAACATTCCCTTTCTTTCTGTGCTTTCTGACAACTGACAGTTGAAAAGCCAAGAGGCCTTGAGAAACAGGGGTTTAGGAAGAATACTAAGTTTAGAACTCTCCACCCATCTGTCTATGCACCTGATTATCCATCTGTGAATCCATCCATCCATGCAACAACCTATCTGTCCGTCTTTCCATCTACCCAACCCTCATTAACAAATATTTATTGAGAATATACTATGGGCTCTCGGTAGGGATACAGAGGTGAATAAAGTAGAAATCAGATAAATCTGGGCTGATGGTATAACTGTCACTTAATACAACTGTGTTACCTTGTATAGTTTTGTGTTCTCTTGAGCTTCTGTCTTCATCTGTAAATTTGGGATTCTAACTCAGCTTCACAGTGAAAAGGATTATAAGAAATACGGGACTTATATGGAAAAGAGCGGAGTGGCAAGAGCATCGTAGGTACGCCACAAACAGTAGTTTTGGCGATTTTGTGTCTCCCCAAAGACTCCTGCCTCGCATCCGACTGTCACACAGGACAGCACTTCTGCGCAATCGTCACCCACGACGGCAACCAGGTCCTCTCCGACAATCTGTGCCTGGGCATGCGGCCGCGGCCTGGTGAGAGCTGGGGGCACGCGTCAGGCTTACCGGTCCCTGAAGAGCAGGAGCTCCTTCCCCAGCATCGTCACGGCATCGAAGGATAAGTTGGAGTCACAGAGGTCGGGGATGGACGGGTTATGAGGGGGGCCGTGGGGCGCGGCGGGCTTCCCTGGGAATGCTCTCCGAGGTCCTAGGATTCAAAGTGACTTGGTCAAAATGGTACCAGGAATGCAGTCTGTACACTTCTGCGCCAGGGACCCACTTCCATTGCATATTACAGGGTCACAAACAGCGTGGCTGTCGATGTCCTGAGGACCTGGGGCTGAATCCTGGCTTCATTAGTTGCTGACTCCTACGATGGTGGTTCAGTCGCTAAGTCGTGTCTGACTATGGACTGTGTAGCCTGCTAAGCTCCTCGGTTCATGGGATTTTCCAGGCAAGAGTACTGGAGTGGATTGCCATTTCCTTCTCCAGGGGATCTTTCCGACCCAGGAATCGAACCCAGGTCACCTGCATTGCAGGCAGATTCTTTACTGACTGAGCTACGAGGGAAGACTCATGTGAACAGATGAATAATTCAACCTCTCTAAGCCTCTGTTTCCTCATAGTAAAATGGGGGAAGGCAATAAAGGTACCTACCTCAGAAGGTTTCTGTGAGAATTAAATAATGTCTGAAAAGCAGTTAGTGGAGTGTTTGACACATAACAAAAGTTCCAAAAAATGGCTGCTATTATTTTATTATTATGCAAATTTCTTTGATAGTTATGGGTGTTTCAAATTAGTAGTCTATTTTGAAAATTTCCTCTGTGTTTTTTTTTTTTTGGTTATTAAGTACTCTTGTTCCCTTTCCTGTGTGTTTTATTCTTATTTTTGAACAGCTTCTGGGTCCTGCCCTGTGCATAAGCCTTTTCTTCAGTGTCCAGGAGAGGCTGAGCAAATTCTCGGGGCCCTGAAGCACCATGGGGGTGTTTACCATTTAAAGACACCTTCTGGTAGACCCTCTTGGAACACAGGACCCGGCCCTTAGGGGAAATGCTGGTGAGTTTTCATCTCCTGTTCTGTTCCTGAGGACTGTCTGCCAACTACAGAGGAGTGAGCTGGGGCTGCCTAAGCCACTGCTCCCGGCCAGTCCCTCTGCTGAATCGAGTCTTGGTACCATAGCTGGGGATCAGGGAAGGAGTGAGGCCAGGGGGTGAGGTGGGTAAGACCCGGGTGGAGGAGGGTCAGCAATAGGATGAAGATCAGAGGTTGGGGTGAGGCTTTGGGAAAAGATCAGAAAGTGGAAACTGGTCAGATCAGAAACACGCTGCCATTTTTTGAACACTTACCAACCCTGCCAGCACTCTGCTGAAGCTCAGGGTGGTAAGGCGGTCAGCAGTAGGTGAGGCTTGTGCTTCTTGGCGATATAAAACCATGTTTCTGTATTTTGTTCACTTGCAGAGAAACGGCCTTGTCAAAATATAAACTTCATCTCCCGGCTGAAGAACAGTGGCTGTTGGAATGGTGGTGGCTCTCCAGGGCACAAAGACCCATGAAGGGTAGGCACAGATCTGGAGTGGGTTCTTCTTGGGGGCCACAGGAGAAGGGCATGCCTACCCACTCCGGTATTCTCATCTGGAGAATTCCGTGGACAGAGGCTGCAGTCCATGGGGTCACAAAGAGTCGGACATGACTCAGTGACAGCACTCGTTCCTTGATGGCCGCAGGAAGGGTTTTACACTGGAGCCCTAGCTTGTTATATGGAGAGATTCGCAGGATTTTTTTTTTTTTTCCTCTGTCACTCAAGAGAGAAGCAGAACTGGCATATACCCCACTCTGAAGGGAACCAGCTGGCTGAACACTTCTTGGGGTGAAATTTGTCTTTTAAGTGCCTCAGGTGAAATCTGACTGTAGCTGTGTGTACCTACGTCTAAACAACAGATGGACTGGCTGGATCTGGGAAGGCAGGAGGAGCTGGGTTCTGGCCCCTTTCTAGGCTGAGAGGAAGGAGAGGAGTGCCTACAAGTAAATGCTGAATGACCAGGTTCTGAGGCTTACGGGAAAGGCAGCTTCCTAGATTCTTCAGCTTTTTACCCATCAAACAACAAACAAAATGTCAAGGTCTAGTGATGTTTCAAGATTTCTTCTCATGGATTAATGGACTTGTCTTTCTGTTAAGGAGAATGGGATATAGAGTTCCTAAAAATCCTTTATCACCTTTAAAAGAATGCTAACATTTCAGATAATTTTGGATATTTGGGGATAGTTACTGTCTTTGAGCCTCAGCTTTCTCAACTATAAAATGCAGAAAACATTTTACATCCCACAGGCTGGTGATGAGGATGGTATGTGATGATTCATATCAACATGATTTGTAAACTGCAGATCGGCTATATGACTAAACGGTACAGTTATTACCGTCGTCATTACTATTTTTAGGAAGATAAAGTCCATTCCCTTCTCCAGAGGATCTTCCTGATCCACAGATCAAACCTGGATCTCCCACATTGCAGGCAGATTCTTTACTGTCTGAGCCACCAGGGAAGCCCTGAGATAAGGTCACTTATTTGCAAATGGATATATGAATGGATATATGAACTATATATATATGAACTATAAAAAAATCCATCCTCTTCCAATATCTAACCCCTGATCAACACTCAAAATACACACAAATGATTGCATTTTCTATGGCCATCAAGGGACCAATATGCTCTGGAGGAAAGATGTAAATTTTAAATATTCATCTTAAAAAAGAAAGCAATACTCATATATGGTAAATAAGTTCTTCCTAAGAGGGGATAGTTGGCGCTGTGGTTTCTAGCTTAATCTTCACCTATGCAGATTAATGCCTGGCAGATACACTTTGCCGTGAGACCAAATGCCTGTCACTTTCAGGGTCTGTAGTCAAAAAAGTGTAGCGATTGTACCGTACAGGGCCTGGATCCCTTTCACGTCATCCTTGGGGAGATGGAATCCATAGGGATTCTGATACTTATAAGTTGGATACATCAGTGCTGACGGGTCTGTGGAATGGGCCAGGCCCAGTGCATGGCCAAATTCATGAGCAGCAACGGTGAATAAATTGAAACCTAGATGATATGAGAGAGGAAAAGACAGCATCAGCACAGAGTTTTATTTTCACTATTTCCTGTCTTTACAGGAGAATTTATGCCAAATCATGGTTTATTTATTTTCTTTTCAGAACTGGGTTACTTTAATGTTGGTAGTGGCACTTAGCTTTGCTGACTTTAGTCTAGTTCTTCCCCCCTTGGCTAGGAGGGGCTTGGGGTGGGGGACGATGGAAATGTAAACCCATTTATTTTGTTCATGGTCAATGGTGCTCCGTAAAGAAGGGCTTTAGCACTAACAGTGGCAGTAATACCTAGATTTAGTCCACGCATACTTTACTGGTTCCCTGTCTGCTCTCTTTTATCCACCCGTGTTTCACACTGGAGATTTCCAGATGACATGCATGATGTTCTAGAAATTTTAACCCATCCCCTTTGTACTTCTCAGTGAAGTACTAATTCTTCTCAGGTCATTTCTGAACGTAGCCTATTTCCAAGTACAAGTAAGAAACAAAAAATACTACGTAGTTGAAGCAAACTACTGCTGTGTGTTGAGTAGGGGATTGCTGTTTCTTGAGATTATACCCTGTGAACCAGAGATCAGACAAATCTACAGCACAATGGAGGGTGGAGCTTTTCCCTTATGGTGTTCCCTTTTGGATTTTTGGCTTACTTGTTTTTCCTAGCCAGCCCCCCTACTTAAAGGGTGGCTTGGGACGTTGAACCTCAAGGTTTCATGATGGAGGCCCAGAAGAAGATACAATATTTTCCAGGTTATGGTGAATTGTGCATATATACCATTCGTTCCCATAGTCCACTTCTCAGCATTGTCGAAATGTGTATCTCCTCCCAGGCCTTCTCCAGGTGCAAATGCATGGGCTAGAGTCCCTCGAGGCCCATCGAATGGATAGGAATCCCCATGGTCTAGACATATGGGGAGAAATGCCAACAAGATTTAGTCCTTCTTGCAAATTTTGAGGGGTACATAATATCACAGGGAATGGACAACTTTTTGAATAGCATTGACATTTCTCATACAAATAGATTTACTTTTCAAAATTCATTTTTTATAAGAGGAATCTCACATGCCAATGAGTGATCTAGTAAAATAATAAAAGTGAAATTTTGTAAGATAGTAAGCATTAAAAATAAAAAAAAAATGTTCTTTTGTTATTGTATTTGTTGCAATGTTTATTAATTGGCACAAGGCCTACTGTAGACTATGACCATGCTGCAGATTACAAAAGGAGAAAGGCAGATGGTTATTCAGCCACCATCTTGTCCACTCACTGGACTGTGAACATGTTGGTAAATTGCTTTCAACATATTATTTACAGGGTGGCAGTGAGGGAGGGACAAATTAGGAGTTTGGGATTAACATATATACATTCCTATGTATAAAATAGGTAACTGAGAATGAACTACTGTATAGCACGGGGAAGTATACTCAACATTTTTGAGTATAGTATAGTATAATAACCTATAAGGGAAAAAAATCTGAAAAAGAACATATATATAATTGAATTACTTTGCTGTACAACTAAAACTAACACAACATTGTATATCAAGTATATGTCAAAAAATATAAAATTGCTAACAAAAAACAAAACAAAAATATGATCTGGCTAAGAAAATGATAGTAAATTGGACAAGCGTGCGCTTTCTGTTTGTATAGCCCAATATAATTTAAGGATGTGTCAAAAAAAGAAAGAAAATTTCTCTGTAATTTTGTTATACTTTCACGCATTAAACTCCTGAAAGCAACAGAAGTGTTTATAAAATTACAACTTTCAAATCTTAATATGCTTTGTTTTAGTATCTATATTTACTTAAAAGTGCATTACAAAATAATATAAAAGGAAGAAGAATAAAATGAGGGATATTATAGAATACATTTCACGGATTTTCAGGATTTTGGTGAGAATACCTTGCTTTATTTAAAACCAAAAAAAAAACGAAGCTCTGGTGTGCCATTCCCCAAGTTTCAGGGCAGTGTTGTTTAATCAGGGTACATGCCCTGAGGTCCTGGTTAAACGGCAGTAGAGTGCCCAGTCCACTTGTTTTAGGGAACAGAGCCCCAGCTTGAACAATCAAGAGAGAGCCAGATGTTAACTCCGTCACCCCCAAGCTGCCCCAAGCCACACTGCCCTGCCCCTTCCCTGGGGGTTGCCTTGACCCTGCGGGAGAGCCGAGACCCACCGTGGGCCAGTCACAGTCACACCAGGGCCATCTCTTAAGGGATCCAGCTCAGGACTTGCTTGATCCTCTCTCCCAGCTTCTACGCATGTCTCTCCCCAGTGACATCAGATTAAAATTAAGATAAAGACTTTAAAGAGGACACTTAGAAAGGTTATCCGTGGAGGGAAAGAGGCGGGGATACTCACCTTGACTCTGAGAAAGCTGAGAGGGAAAGGACTTACATGGCCTTTCCTTCATTTACTACTAGACCCGTTTCTCTGAAACAGGGGCGAGTGAGCGATGGGGTGTGCAGGCTGGAGGCAGGCCTGGCAACTCCACCAACAGGCGTCTGCTAGTGTGAACCAGGAAGGAGCGACAGCCGCCCCCCTAACCGCCGCTGCCTGGGAAAGCCGTCAGGACCCCTGTGGGATTCACCCCACCCCCAGAGAGAATTCAGAGGGGGCAGACCCTCGGCTAATATGAAGGGGAGTGATGGACACCATCATGGGGACGGCATGAGGTCAGAGGGCTGCCCAGCCACATAGAAGCTAAATCTGACAGAACTTGTCCCTGACGGGGCAATGCCACGGCGAAAATGGATTATGCCGGGTCCGTTCTGTAGATCAGTTGTGTGGAGAACTCCCCTGGCTCTGTTTTCTGACTAGATAAAGACTGTGACTTTGCCATGATCTCGGCCTCTGCCCTTCACGGCTCTGAGAAGAAGGAGCATGCTGGTCACATGGATTAAACATTGTATGGGGAAAAGTGCTGAAACATTTTTCCTCTGGAGTAATAGACAAAACCCAGGAAGCACCACAGTACCTCCAGTTTCAAAAGAGATCATAATGTCTGCTTCCCCTGCATTGACTCTGACAAAGTTCAGAGGGACGGCGCTGCTCCAGGCCCGCAGGGCCATCTCCATGGCTTTGTCCACTTCCGCAGGAGTCATGGAAGGGGTGTACTTGGATATTCTGTCAATACAGAAGCAACACATTTTCCTTTTAACAAGTGCTCCTAAGTGAAGAAAGTGAGAGTTACGTCAAGTTCATATTGAAAATAAAAATAGTGAACATAAATCTACAGTTTAGAGATTTTTCTCCAAAATAATAATTCTTATTTCGCTTTCATCTTTATTACATTACTGAAACATGCTAACATAAGAAAAAGGAAGGGGTGAAATGAAAAATTTGAGATTTCTCATGCTGAAACAGTTTGACTTTTGTTGTTATTATACATCACTAACTGGAAAGAGTAATACCTGTGTAACTTTATGAGTAGCTAGAAGTCCGTTTTTCCTGAAGCGGCTTTAACTGATAAGGGATCTTTTTCCCATAAAGGGACCAAAATTTTTCAATTGAAAAAAGTAAAGACAAAGAGTTTTGAGGTTTTGCAAATTCTTATTCAAAGACAAGAAGGTTTTCCCCAGGGCCACGGGAGAATGTTTTTTCTTAAAATAATGCACATTTTAAAAGAGGAAGTGCTAGCTTGTCACAAGGATGCACACTTGGGCTGAAAAAGGCTCAAGTCTTTCTTTCATCAGGTCCTGCTCTGACAATGACATTGGAAGGCATAAAAGTATAGAGTATTTTGGATACAGTGGGTAGAGACAGTTGGTGTTTTTCTAGGATGTGCCACTCTGGAACCCAGGGGCTGGGGATTCTAAGCTGCCATAAAGGAAGGGCAGAAGAAAGGAACTGCACCCTGGGTACCTTGGGCTCAGGTGGAATAACAGGGGCAGAGTTAGAAGTGAATTCTGAAAATGCCCACCTTGAGAGCCAGACACATAGTCTACCTTCTCGGGGTCCTAGCCCTGGCCCTTGCACATAGTAGGTGCTTAGCAAACACTTGCTAAATGAATGAACTAATGAATAAAGGCTAGTGCTTTTTAGGGCCTACTCAGTTGTTCTCAAAGTTTAGGACCTGTGATAACAACTCAGAAAGCTTGTTAAACACACAAGCGCAATCAAGAAATCTGCATTTTAATAAGTGTCCCAGGCTATTCTGATGCAGGTGGTGCAGTCTCAGCCAGAAATCAACAGTGGTTGTCCCGGAGGCCCCAGAGGAAGGGACCATGTCCCACAGAGAGGAAAGGAAATAGCTAAACCGGCAACTGCAAGGGAAGGAATAAGATCTCTCACTCTAGGAACTTAGTCCAAGAGGAGGGAGCTAGAGCGTCCAGAGGGGGAACCAGGACTCTTAAAGGGACCATTTAGTGTTTTCCGAATTTGTTACTCCCACTGCATAATATGAATCTGTGATTTATCATGGCTCTGCATAGTTAGCATCCCCTAATTCCCTCATATTGTAGATAAGTTATCCCTCCCCACATAGCGGCCTGTGTGTGCTGGGATGGAGAAAACAGCGATGGAGAAGGGATGGGCCAGAAAGGAAGAGTACGTGGACAGAGGTCCTCGCCCAGAGGGTCTGGAGACCGAGACAGCCGCAGTGATGACAGATGACGTTCTGGGAACACACGCAAAGGGCTGGACCCGGTTCCAGGCCCTTTTCTATGTGGTACGCCTGCTAACCCTCACAGCCACCTTCAGAGGCAATAGTATCACTCTGTGTTTCATGACTAGTCAGGAACTGAGCCCAGTTCTTTCTGGCTTCAAAGTGTATTCATATAAGCACTAGGCTGTATTTTATCTTCGTCAGTCTTCTGCGAGCTAAGTCACTTCAGTCGTGTCCAACTCTGTGCAACCCCATGGACTGTAGCCCGCCAGGCTCCTCTGTCCATGGGATTCTCCAGGCAAGAATCCTGGAGTGGGGTGCCATGCCCTCCTCCAGGGGATCCTCCTGACCCAGGGATTGAACCCCCATCTCTTACGTCTACCTGCTTTGTTTGGAGGGTTCTTTACCACTGCCACCACCTTGGAAGCCCTTTCAGTCCTATGTGTGTGTGTTGTTGCTCAGTCCTGTCCGACTCTTTGTGACCCGACGAACTGTAGTCTGCCAGGCTTCTCTGTCCATGGAATTCTCCAGAACACTGGAGTGGATTGCCGTTCCCTTCCTCCAAGGGATCTTCCCGACTCAGGGATTGAACCCTGGTCTCCTGCATCGCAGGCAGATTCTTTACCGTTTGAGCTCTAGGGAAGTCCTTTCAGTCCTCTGGGCTATGTTAAAAGAAGTTATTCTGAGATCCAGTAGCTACACAGAATGTTAAGGTAGTCTCTAGTTCCTTTTTTTTGGAGAATGGGAGGAGAAGGCGAGTTGTTCAGGAGGAAGTGGATGGTCAGTGTGGGGTGTGTTGAGGGGTTTTGGGGACTGCCCAAAGAATATTACCACAAGAATACTATACTTCAAATCCCAAGTTAGCTTGATCTGTCTCCTTGTCTTTGCTGTGCATAATCACCGACTATGGCTTCCCAGGTGGCGCTAGTGGTCAAGAACCCACCAGCCAATGCAGGAGACATAAGAGAAGAGGGTTTGACCCCTGGGTTGAGAAGATCCCCCTGGAGAAGGGTGTGGCAACCAGTATTCTTGCCTGGAGAATCTCATGGATAGAAGAATCTGGCGGGCTACAGTCCATGGGGTTGCAAGGAGTCAGAAAGGACTGAAGTCATTTAGCACGAATGTAATCACAAACGACTGTGCTCGGAAATGTTTAAGAAATGTTTACACAGTTTAGGAAATGTTTAGGAATGTTTACACAGTTTAGGAAATGATGGGAAGGACTTCATGAGTTTATACAAAAATTTCCTCTCTTACCTCGTAATCTCGTGGGTGCTCAGTTTCTTAAAGGTGTTTTTTTTTTTCCCCCAAGAAAGCTCTTTGAGGCGTTCTTGCACTGAAGCAGAGACTAATAGCTGTATCCAGAGTGCCACCTTATGGATTCAAAGGCTCATAGCAACTCACAAGAGGCCTAGGGGAATCATCTGATCTCGGCTTGGGTTTGGGCCCTCAGCTGATCACAAGGAGTCAGCGGGGTGCGAGGACAGTCTAACAGCTGGCTCTACAGCCAGCCCCCTCCCCTCGCAGGGTTTGGTGATTGCCGTATTGGAAACACTCTTCGCTAGGGCTCATTTCAGCTACCAGCCTGCCACCAGCGAACGTCAAGTTGGGACGAGATGAGCCGCAGCAGGTCATTTCCATCACACAGATAAGAGCTGTAACTCACCTCCCGAACATCGGTAACAGCAAAATGTACTATAGTAATTAGGAAGCACCACGGTCGGTCTATCGGAGGGGGACCGAGCGGGGAAGGAAGCCAGCACTGGCCCCGCCAGTGGAGACAGGCTGCGGGGCTGGAGTTCAGGCCGAAGACACCGAAGCACAGCGCGGGGCCGGTTCTGATTGGGCGAGTCCCCTTGGGCAATGCACAATCCTTGCTCCCCGGGCGGCAGGAAGAAATGGGAGGATGGCGGGGCGGGTGCCGGGCTCACGGGTGGGGGCGGAGGAGGACGAGGCGGGAACAGGGAGCCGGGGGCGGCCAGCTCCGCTCGGCCTTCGGGTCAGGCGCGGATGTCACGGGCCACCCCTGGGTGACCTGGTTGCTCATCCACGCGCGGCCACAGTTCTCTGCTTAGACTTGTGGTTTCACATCTCTCACCCGGAGCTGCGGCTATTTGCATGTGTTTCTCCCCAAAAGGCGAGGGAAAATGATATATTTACCTTTTATCTCCAGAACTGAATGCCTATGGCAGACATTTAATAAATGGCCAATAAATTACTTTTGGAATTAATAACAATTAATTTACTAGGTGAGCTTTACTTCTAGTTTAGAAGGTTGTTGGTACCATCAGGTTATTAATCTTAGACAAGGTTCTTTTTCTTTATGGAAAAAAGTGTTGTCTCTAAACTGGTAAAATTGTCATACCTAAAGCGGCTGGTCATTACGACAATCTTGAGGTCATGTTTTCTAGTGAATTCTCCCTTGTCTAAAGAGCAGACCAAAAAAGTTCTCATTCTCTCTTATGATTGGGACGAGTCATGATTTTTATACACATCAGAAGGAACATATTTTTAAAAGAAAAGAAGGAGAGAGAGGCTATTTCTCTCTGAATCTGGAAAGTCTCGATCTCATTACCTGTATGTCAAAGTATTTTTTTTCCATTTGGGTTCACCTGGGAAGACGCGATAGTCGGCCACGTCGGGAACTCCGCAGCGAGGCGTCTTGATCACGTCCATGGTAGCCCGGTCCAGCTTCCCAGTGACTCGGAGGCCGAAGAACGCCTGCAGCTCCTTAATCTTTTTAACCGTGGAATTATCTCCTCTTGCAGCCATCTCCCCAATCTGGGGCCCTCCTTTCTTTGTGTAATACTTGTCAAGGTACGCCTGAAACAGAGAGGCAGGCTGAGGTCTACAGCACAAACTCTAAGTAACACTCGCGCTCAGGTTAAGACAGGACAGTATTCTTGTTATGCTGAGGACAGTGTGCACAGCATTTGCCACTTTTGAAAATAAAATTAGATATATTTGCATAGATAAAGCTTAGATAGATAAGTCCAAGTTATTAACAACAATTATCTTTGGGAGGTGGGATTTTAGATTTTTTTTATTTGCATGCATTTTATGCTTTTTCCCTGGTGGCTCAGAGGTTAAAGCGTCTGCTTCCAATGCGGGAGACCTGGGTTCGATCCCTGGGTCGGGAAGATCCCCTGGAGAAGGAAATGGCAAACCACTCCAGTGTTCTTGCCTGGAGAATCCCATGGACGGAGGAGCCTGGCAGGCTACAGTCCACGGGGTCGCAAAGAGTCGGACACGACTGAGCGACTTTCCTTTCCTTTCCTATGCTTTTTCTGCAATGAACAGCTATCTTAAGAGAAAAAAAAATTAGAAAGAAAATAGTGTGAACATTTTCCCCACAGCCCATTTATTTGCACTGAAGTCTTTACCAATTTGCAAAATAAAGACTATCCTATTTCTCTGTAAGCAAATATTAGTGTCACCTTTTCATTACACATTAAGCAAGATCAGTATGTTCTTAACTCTGTGAGGCCTTATAGCACGGTCTCTCACTTTATGTGAAAGCAGTAGGTGTCAATATGTTTACTGGCTGAGACTTTTAAATAATTCAGGTGTGTTCGATATGTGGGGTGTTTTTCAAGCGGCAGGTTTTCTAGGACTGACTCTTTGTCCCGTGAAGCAAATATTAGAAAATTAGTCATAAACATAATGTTTTCATTTGCATTTAAAGGCTTAAAACCCCTAATATATCACTCAAAACACTCTGTATGACTTTTTGGGTGAAGTGAATAACATAGTCATGCAAATGCAGATATAGTGCCTGCTGTTGTCCTAGGAATTTCATCCACGCAACTTGTTTCAGGAAAACAGAAAGCAGTTAAAGATTTATATCTATATTTTATTATACATAAAAAATGTTTATATTTGTATGTTATAAGGTGTTTATTGTATATAAATAATATTATTTGTATATCATATGAACTATATTCATAAACCATGTATTTTATTATATTCTATATAAATCATGTGTATTATTAATTTCTGTTAAATATATTTATTTATAAATAATAAAATATTGGATGTAATATTAATATCTAACAATAGGGAATGTGTTAGATACATTATTATATATCGATATGAAGTAATACTGCTAAGTCGCTTCAGTCGTGTTCGACTCTGTGCGACCCCATAGACGGCAACCCACCAGGCTCTGCTGTCCCTGGGATTTGCCAGGCAAGAACACTGGAGTGGGTTGCCATTTTCTTCTCCAATGCATGAAAGGTAAAAGTGAAAGTGAAGTAGCTCAGTCATGTCTGACTCTTAGCAACCCCATGGACTGTAGCCTACCAGGCTCCTCCATCCATGGGATTTTCCAGGCAAGAGTACTGGAGTGAGGTGCCATTGCCTTCTCCAATGAAGTAATACTAGGCCTCTGCTAATATCACATTTTTGAAAAATATTTAGTATTTGGCATGTATAATAATTCAATACAATGGCGATACACTGAGAAAAGCAGAAGTGAAACCTTTAAACAGATTGTAATCACAATTTCACACATAAGCCAAGTCATATAATGTTTATGTATTATGTTCATGTTTATTATATCTGTATGTTAATATATCAATAATAATGTTAGCATGTATATTAACATTTAAAGTTAACACACTAATCAATGCATTGGTAATTAGCACATATATAATTTATTAATATAGTGAACATCAGTAACATAAATAATGGAAGGAAATACATCTGAATATTAATCTTGCTTATCTCCGGGTTGTAAAATTATGGGTTATAATTTGTCTTTATCCTTTCCTATATCCCAAAGATTTCTGGTATCAACGTAAGCTGTAATTGTTAAGCAAAAAGTGAAAAGGAGTAAGACTCACTTGTTTAGACAAGGTGCTCTGTGTCCTTACTGTGGGGTCAACCAACCCTTAGTCCTTGGCTTGCTTGTGAGCAGACCTCACTTCCCTGGTGGTTGTTCTTTTTAAAAATCTTAGTGAGATGAGAACCCAAGAGGAGAAAAAGGGTGAGGGAGCCCTGAAACCCAGGAGAGGTGCCCTGAAACAGAGGTGTGACTATTTGCTTTCATTTCTATGTCTCATTAAGCTGTCTTATACATGCATTTTATGTTTCTGATTCTTTTGGCAAGATGACGTTGATTCTCTGAGCTATTCTGTTTCCTCAAGCGGATGCTGTAGTCATACAAAGCTCATAGCAAGTCTAAATTACACTCTTCAGAGGTGAACTCTGTGTGGACCTCTGTGCTCTATATCTTCTGAGGCTGTTTAGAGTTCAAATAGTTTGTTTCCTTCTTAGATTATGTGTTACAGTTATACTCTAAACTCTAATTTTGATTTCACAAAATATGGTCCCATAAGAAGATGCTTAATATGCATTAAGTGAAAAGAGATTTATCACTATTATTATTATAGTACAAGCCATGTTTGTAAATAGAAATGTGTGCGCATGAATTCACACAGATATACAGTGATAAACTAGGATGAGGTGAAGAAGTGGGTAGGGGTTGCCAAAAACTCAGTGATACAGAAAAATAATATTAAATGCAATATTTTTGGAAAAAAATTTAAATTAAGGCAAAACAAATCCATGGTGGAAAAAAGTATTAAAATTTTAAATAAAGATAGGATCCAACTTTCAGCAGTCCTTCGTCCTAGTCCCAGCCCTGAGTCATAGAAAGTAGTTCGAGAAATATAGACTAAGGGATTAACAGTGCTTTTATGTTGGTGATGGAATTAAGAATAATACTTTTAAAATCATGTATGTTTTATATATGTGGGCTTCCCTTGTGGCTCAGTTGGTAAAGAATCCGCCCACAATGCCGGAGACCTGGGTTTGATCCCTGGGTTGGAAAGATTCCTGGAGAAGGGATAGGCTACCCACTCCAATATTCTTGGGCTTCCCTGTGGCTCAGCTGGTAAAGAATCCCCCCGCAATTCAGGAGATCTGGGTTTGATCCCTGGGTTGGGAAGATCCCCTGGAGAAGAGAAGGGCTACTCACTCCGGTATTCTGGCCTGGAGAATTCCATGGACTATACAGTCCATGGGGTCGCAAAGAGTTGGACATGACTGAGCAACTTTCACTCACTTTGTTATGAGCATAAAAAATTTTTGCAATAAAATGGTTCTTCTTCAAAATGCCCATAAGATGCTAGACCTGCAGCTCAAGAAGTTTAAGGCTAGTGATAGTAAATAGTATGCAAACCATCTTCAATGAAGTAAAGGTAAAATCAGAAACGATTTCTACTTAGAGCACCAGGCCTGGCTGCTGTGGTGACCGGGTGAGCGGCTCCCCGCTGGGTGCTCCCGCGGGACGTGGCTCTTATACGAGGGAGCTCTGGCCACCGTGCACACAGCCCACGGCCTTCTCATCACTCCCACCCGGGGGGCTCATGGTCCTTCCTGCTGGGCGTGATGATACCTTCACAGCTATGGCCGTGGCCTGACCCAGTTCCAGACGCAGAATAGATGTTCAATTACCATTTGAGCTCTTATTCTTTGGGCAAAATATAGCAAATATGCTTCCTTGAAGAATTATGAGATGTTCCGAGGTACAGAGAGGCCAAATTTTTCTATGTACTTTATTGCTAAAATTACTGACGAGGTTTTAGCATGCTTTCCAGAGTCTAAATGTTCAGTTAGGCACAAAGATGCACACCTTGAACTGTGCGTTCCATTCTAATGCTTGCATGCTGTTGGCTCAGCACTTGGTTGTGGGGTCAGCTGGGTCAAGGATTTCAGGCCTCACCAGCACCGTCCTACGTGCTCTCCACCCTCCTCGTCCCCACCGGTAAAACCACAGGAGCCTGTCGCTGGTGTTTGGGTGATCCTCTTTCCAGAAATTAGAATAGCAGAGGCCCAGAGAGCAGGGCCAGAAGCTCGTATGCCGCCCAGCTCTTACTGAGTGTGCTTTCCGCATGTCCCTCCTGGGAGAAACGAGCTTAAAGCTCAGATTTAAGTGCTCCTCAAGAGAAGGTGAAGTTCAAGATTCGATTTGTTCAACATTTCTTTCTGTTTTGGCAAAGTCACAGAAATGCAACTGTGTGAATTTTCAGCTGTGTGATAAATCCTAGATTCTAAAAAGTGTGGGCAATTCCTGTAATTTCTTTTAGTATCAGTTTTCTCATCTGTAAGATGGTGTTGGTGTCTATCCTTCCCACACCAAGCTGAGGATCCAATGAGATGCTCAGTGTGAAAATGCTTTGAAATGTATCAAGAGACCTTAACACGTTCATACCCTTTTACTCATTAATTCCACTTCTGGAAATCTATCCTGAAAAAGTAATCCTTTAAATTAAGCTGATGTGCAAAGATGCTCACAGAAATCTTATTCATATGGAAATATTCCATGTGTCCAACTAAATAAATGGAACAAATTATAGCTGACTTATTTTCTGAAATATTGTCACTTTTAAACATGATGTTTATGAACATATAAACATCAAAATTTTATTATGATATAATAATAAAAAAGGAAGGGACCAAAATTTGACTATAATGACAATTTAAAAATATCTTTATGCACAGAAAGTAAAAGGGTAGTAAAGGCGCCTGAATTTAACAATTTGTATTTGGAAGGTTTTTATTTTTATTTTC
Organism: Giraffa tippelskirchi; assembly: GCF_054371585.1. Taxonomy (NCBI): domain Eukaryota; kingdom Metazoa; phylum Chordata; class Mammalia; order Artiodactyla; family Giraffidae; genus Giraffa; species Giraffa tippelskirchi. Next base: position 83,609,389 of record NC_137285.1, on the reverse strand, counting down.
TTTAATTTTAAGTTGATAATAATGTGATAATAAAAGCTTCTATTATTTTAAGGACAACTTAATAGCCTGTATTAAATGTCGTATTGATATTACTATGTAAAAACAAACAAACAATAGGCTAAATCTCTGGACGATGAGACTAATTATTTCATCATTTTCCAAGCCTTTGTGATAATTAGCCAATAAAAATTGAAAAGATACAAGTGGGCATGAAATAAATCAATTAAAAGCCTATTTATCTTTGCAAGAATAGACTGGCGTGTTCCTGGGTGGAGGAAGAAGTGAACAGCACTTGGAAACATTTCCCGCCTGGAGTTCCCAGGCACAGGAAACCGTTTGCCGTCTCTTGGTGGGCGATCGAGAGAGAAGCGAGAGGGTGGAGGTGCTTAGCCCGGCCTGGGGCCCCAGGCCCCGGTGTGTGCTGGCCTGACTCTGGACTCTGCGGTGTCCTCCTGACATTCTGGCCTGCTGCCCCAGGCTGCTGCACCCGCTCTTTCCTCTGCCTGGACAGCTCTGTCTCCAGATCTTCACGCGACCGAGAAGTTCGGGTCCACATATTTCTTCATAGGGTTCAGGTTCATTACAAATATCCCTTCCTCAGAGAAGCCTTTCTGGACTACTCAGGTGAGAATACCACCCCCCCCCCGCCCCCCCAGGGCCCCAGTAACTATCATTGTGGTAAATTTATGTTTTAACATCATGGACACTTACTGATTGCCTGGTTTGTCTCCTCCCAGCTCTTCCCACTCCTCTGTCACCCCCATGTCAGTGCTGGAAGAACAGGAACTTTACTTGTTTTGTTCACTGATGTCTCTCCAGTGCTGAGGACACACCCTGGCACATAGCACATAGTAAGTGAAAGGGTGAAAGTGAAAGTTGCTCAGTTGTGTCCGACTCTTTGCGACCCCATGGACTATACAGTCCATGGAGTTCTCCAGGACAGAACACTGGAGCAGGTAGCCTTTCCCTTCTCCAGGAGATCTTCCCAGCCCAGGGGTCAAACCTGGGTCTCCAGCATTACAGGCAGATTCTTTACCGGCTGAGCCACCAGGGAAGCCCAAGAATACTGGAGTGGGTAGCCTATCCCTTCTCCAGCAGATCTTCCCGACCCAGGAATCGAACCGGGGTCTCCTGCATTGCAGGCAGATTCTTTTACCAGCTGAGCTATCAGGGAAGCCATTCAATAAATAATTGCTAAATGAATAAACTTAAGCTGTTTTATGAAATAAGTCTATTTTCATGTTTTTTGATTTGTTGTATTGTTGCATGAGTTGTTAGCTATTTCTTTAAACTATAAGGTGGGACAGTAATTCTTTCTAGTCATTGGGATGCACTTGGGAGGTTTGCCTAGATCATACCAGCCTGCTGAAGAGGGATACCCTTTCCTGCCTGGAGCTGATGGCTAGGACCACTGCAGGCAGGAGAAGACCTGTTTGCCAGGTGTCAACAAGTTTCCTTGATCCTTGGTTGAAGGTCTTTCAAAGCATGTTGTAAGGGAGACTGAAGGAGGCTGACTTGCTTTGGAGGGGAGGGATAAGGGGTCACTGTGAAAGTGACAGTGTTAGTTGCTCAGTCGTTTCTGACTCTTTGCGACCCCATGGACTGTAGCCCTCCAGGCTCCTCCAGGCAAGAATACTGGAGTGGGTTGCCATTCCCTTCTCCGGGGGATCTTCCCCACCCAGGGATCCAACCCAGGTCTCCCACAATGCAGGCAGATTCTTTACCATCTGAGTCCCAGGGAAGACCCAGGGGGTCACTAGAGACCCCTAACATTCCAAGAACACCTAATTCTTTCCCAATACTCTTAGCAAGGATGAATTTCTTCCAAGGCTTGCTGGCCTTATTTCTGCATAGACCACTGTGAGGTCAGTTAACTGTTTTCTGAAAGGTCTGATAATTAATAGTTTCTGTGTCATCACGTGATTTCCACCATTGTAGTACAAAAGCAGTAGATGATTTGTAAATGAGGAAGAGTGGCCGGTTTGGGCCCAATGACCATAGTTTGTCTGAACCTGGACAAAACCATGATTTTCAGCCACCAGATCAGCATGATGCTCCTTCTGGAGGTCCCAAAGATTAGTGTCTGAATCAGAGTGGCATGAAACTGGGTAAGTGACAGTTACACTTCAGGAGGGAGGCAAAGCCTGGTGGCAAAATACGATTGGAAATAGACCCCGTTAGTATTCTGAGATATGCTATTTAGAATTTAGTTAGTCTGAAAGTGGTTTCAAGTTAAAAAAAAAGTTCAATTCAACAGGTCTGTACTCCACTGTGCTGTTTATATGGAGGGCTGATATTCTAAATGTTGAACAGCCGGTGGGCAGGGCGGCTGATCAGTTAGGAAGAGCAGCATGAGCCATCAGTAGGGACACGCGGTGTGTACAGAAGATCAGCTCTGCGAAGCAGCCCGTGAGCGTAGCCTGGCAGGTAGGAAGGCAGTCCCCATCAGGGCTGCAGTCACAAGGGTGCTGTCTTTGTGACAGATACACAAAACAGAGGCCCTGGTGCAAAAACGTCTCACTACACCCCTTTCACTAATGTTGGAAATTCCTCCATTGAAGATTTATTTCTTTAGGTTAAAGTTTGCCACCTTTCTTTTAAATGTAAAGAAAACAAAAGCAGAAAAATCCCTCCCACCCCCCCCCAAAAAAACCCCCAAAACACTTGGAAGAAAACATACATTGAATCACTTTGAGTCACTCTTAGTCTTTGAAGGAATTCTGGTATGCTGAATGAATTATTTGTATTAGATCCTTGCCAACAGTCAGTTGGGAGAGATTTTAAAAGAGAAAGGTACAGAAAGTGTAAGTAAATCAGGGACCTTGGGAATATGCTTTAGAGAGGAAAGACCTTGGCATGAGAAGTGGGTTGGCATCCAAGAAAAATTCGGTTCACTTCAAATTTTGATCAAGTTTGCCCTGAGTATAAGAGCCATTTTTCTGAAAAGTGAGCACAGGAAATCCTTCTGTTGTGACTGTTAGGAATCTTAGCACTAAATCTGCAACCCACCTCTACTGTGCAAATCTTACACTTTGTTTTTTATTTTTCTGCCCTCAGTTTCACTTCTATGTTGTTCCTCAAACACTTTTGTCTTTCTGTAATGCCTGTATTTTTGCAAGCCCCCTACTTCTTTTGTCTTTCTATAATGCCTGTATTTTTGCAAGCCCCCTCAAATTCTGTGTGCAGCAAAATACCTGGATAGATATTCATTCATTCATTTATGCAGTCTTGCAACACAGACACTCAGTGTGTACTAGATACCAGTCTCAGGTGTACAGGGAATCATATCCATCAGACTTCAGTGCGCTTAGAAGATGATTTCAAAACCATAACAGATTTTCCTGATTTTCTTATTATTATCCCCTTTGGATTTTCTGGGGCAGGAGGAGGAAGAGGGAATTGTGCAAAGATTCACAAACCTGTGCAAGGTGGTAGTTGTTCCTTGAGGTCCTGGGGGAGGCTGCAAATAGGGAGGGGGCTGCGGTGGAAAACTTCAGAGCGGTGACGAGGAGGACAGCAAGGCCAGATGCAGGGAGCACCTTCATCTCCTCTTGGCGGATTGGTAATTATAACAACCCTGGGGCACGCGAGACAGTGCATGTCTGCACTTCAACCCTGAGCTGCTTTTATAGAGTCAAACAGGTCTGGGCCCTCAGAGTAGGGATGATTCATGTCTCAAAAGGTAATTATACAGCTCCTTTCTCCCCTGATGACGGGGTAACCCAGTAGGACACAGGAGTCAGGGAAAGCTTCATTCTTTGCCATTTATCAAGTGGCAAAAGGAGGAAAAACAATCACTTTTAATGCAGTTTGTCAGCTATTAATAATTCCACGAATTGAAGTAAACATGATTAATCTGAACCCATCTCAGTTGAAACCTTTGGTAAGTCTCAGTTTGGGGCCTTGTCCATTCTACTTGCAGGAAAGGTAAATAAATAGAATATACTTGAATTTGTCCTCAGTAATTCTGGGCTCCCCACATGCTCACCCCAATCACCTTCTTCTGCATCCACTTGGACATTTCTCAGAAACGAATGCTGCTTATAATGACGGTGCTGGGACACGTAAGATCCTGAGTCATCAAGGAAACAGTACATTATTCTGTGCTGACTTAGGGTGCAAGGTACACTGGGAACTGTTAGAAAGCTTTTGAATAAGCGCAAGAGAGATGTTCTTCGTTAACTGAAACATTAAATTCCCCATTCTCTGTGCACTCTGGCTGACTAGAGTCATACTCTTGCTCCTGGCTCTGATTTAGATGGATCTTGACTTAAAGATAGCATGTAGAAATGGTGCAGAATCACTTTGGCATCAAATAGAGATTAAATTTCTTTTAAGATGCTTTCTAGCTGTGCGATTTTGGACAAGTTATATAGCCTCTGACCATCAGTTTGTTTTAATCTGCAAAAGACTAACTAATACTGTGTGCAAGCTCGTCGCATTGCAGGGGTAGCATAGTAGGAAGCACGATGTCTGTGGGCACCGCTTGCATTCAGTAGACCTGGGTTCGAGTGCTAGTTCTGACACTTGTCCATATGACTTTGAGCAGGTTACTTAATCTTTTTCAGCTATGTAATTTATCCTGAAAAAACGGGGGCAAAGGTGCCTACTTTGAAGAATTGTTATAAAGGAGTAAATCAGGTCGTAACAAAGCAGAGTGCTCAGTAGACATCAACTCTTACAAAATAATGTTCAATTTATCTTTTTACTTTGATACCAGGCACCAGGTAGGCTTTTAATTAATGTTTTTTCAAGAGATGTGCTGGTATGCAGTTGCTCAGTGGTATCTGACTCTTTGTGATGCCCTGGACAGCAGCATGCCAGGTCCCCTGTCTCCTGCAGCTTGCTCATACTCATGTCCATTGAGTCAATGATGGCGTCCAACCATCTCATCCTCTGCCACTCCCTTCTCCTCCTGCCCTCAATCTTTCCCAGGATCAGGGTCTTCTCCAAGGAGTCAGCTCTTCACATCAGGTGGCCAAAGTATTGGAGCTTCAACTTCAGTATGAGTCCTCCCAGTGACTATTCACAGTGGATTTCCTTTAGGATTACCTGATTTGACTGATGGATGCATGAATGACTCAATCAATGAATCTCAAAATGTAGTTCCTAGACCGGTAGCATAACTATTACTAGGAAACTTGTTGGAAATGTAAATTCTCAGGCCCTACCCAGAATTACTGAATCAGAAACTCTGGGACTGGGGCCCAGGAGATATGTTTTAACAAGCTGTACAGGTTATTCTGATGCATGCTTGGAAAACCATTGGAGTAATTGAGCAAACAAGATTATGAAATATGGGATGAAACAAACAATATATACAAAATGCCAAAAACATCCTGGTCACAGACAGTATTGAGTATCACCCTTGCCATCTGCAACAGTGTGGCATTTCTTATATTTAAAGTCATTTGTGAAGTCTGTTGCAGATAATTTAACACTAATATTTGTTAGGTGGTGAAAATATGTGAATGTCTTGCTTAGATATTAGAATAACTTAGATTAGATTCAAGGCTATTCCTAGGTGATCTCTCTCTCTCTTGCTCTGTTGCATGGTGATATATTTTCCTGCATGAAAAGAAAATAGTGGAGTTACAGGCCATGTATGGGGGGCTGGTGAATAAACCCAGGTGCTCGATGAGAATTTGTTATACATGTGAACATCATCTCCATCATATGCTGTGAGACACACAAAACATGATCCTCAGAAGAAAAAAGAAAATCACAGATCTAGTAGACTAGTTCAACTAACTAAATTATACTGTTCCTTGAAGAATGAATGATACAAGTCTCACTTAAGGTTGTTTTATAAATGAATGAATGAACATATACACATATACTCATTGCCACTTTTTGGTCCGAGGAAAGGAAAAGACTATTACAATAATCATTCAAAATTTCCATCTATATATTCTCCTACCTTCTACAGTAATACTTACTACTATAACTTCATAGCAGCTGCCACAATTGAAGAACAAAGAATGAATGAGTCCTTGAAACTTCCCTCCATCTGATCATCTTATTTCCCTGTGTTCTCCCCACACTACTGTTCCCGTTTATCATGATGGTCCAATGCAAATAGGAACTGGAGGAATGGCAGCAAGAAATTCTGGACCAACTGAGAGAAAATGCTCTCATTTTCAGAACTCCAAAGAGTTTACAAAATTCCATTTTTGGATGCAAATTGAGGAAAATAACTGCTTATAAGGTATGATCTGGGCTTCCCTGGTGGCTCAGATGATAAAGAATCTGCCTGCAATGTAGGACACCTGGGTTTGATCCCTGGGTTGGGAAGATGCCATGGAGGAGGGAATGGCAACCCACTCCAGTATTTTTGCCTGGAGGATTCCATGGACAGAGGCGCCTGGTGGGCCAAAATCCCTGGGGTCACAGAGTCAAACAAAACTGAGCAACTAACACAAGGTATGATCTAGATATTTCTAGAAGATTCCAGCATCCAGTTTTCATTTGCATGAACTCAATAAATCCCAATATTCCCAAGCATGACCCTTTGACTGTTAAGTGCAAAAATTGATAATTTCTAGGTATTTTCTCGTCCTGATTGTCTCTCTTCACAGGGGAGCAAAAATTTGCTTTCTACCATTTTTGTGTCAAGACTAAGTTAAATTCAAATCATTCCAACCTAAAAAAGTCATATCAAAGCAAGTTAATGACTAAAAGATAATAAAATGAGAGACCATATCCCAGAGAAAGGTGGAAACCATAGTATCTGTAGAAAAATTGGGTGATAAAAATAATATGCACATTGGAGGCTGACAATCTGTTTCATGTTTACTGATGTTTGGGTTGATATTTTGGGGCTTCTGCAGACTTTGTAGAAAGTTTATACAGAATTTAGGTTTCCATACCACTAATATGACCAACCTAGATAGCATATTAAAAAGCAGAGACATTACTTTTCCAACAAAGGTCCGTCTATTCAAGGCTATGGTTTTTCCAGTAGTCATGTATGGATGTGAGAGTTGGACTGTGAAGAAAGGTGAGCGCCGAAGAATTGATGATTTTGGACTGTGGTGTTGGAGAAGACTCTTGAGAGTCCCTTGGACAGCAAGGAGATCCAACCAGTGCATCCTAAAGGAGATCAGCCATGGGTGTTCATTGGAAGGACTGATGTTGAAGCTGAAACTCCAATACTTTGGCCACCTCATGCGAAGAACTGACTCATTTGAAAAGACCCTGATGCTGGGAAGGATTGGGGGCAGAAGGAGAAGGGGACGACAGAGGATGAGATGGTTGGATGGCATCACCAACTCGATGGACATGGGTTTGTGTAGACTCTGGGAGTTGGTAGTGGACAGGGAGGCCTGGCATGCTGTGGTTCATGGGGTCACAAAGAGTCAGACACGACTGAGTGACTGAACTGAACTGAACTGAAGTATTTCAAATTATAGAATCAAGTTCACTGCAAATAATTGCTCTTTTTTAGACTCTTGATGAATTCAATTCCATGGCATGATCACTCATGTCTGACTCTTTGCGATCCCATCGACTATAGCCCACCAGGCTTCTCTGTCCATGGGATTTTCCAGGTAAGAATACTGGAGTGGGTTGTAATTTTCTATGCCAGGGGATCTTTTCAACTCAAGGATCGAACCCACATCACTTAATTCTCCAGGTTCTTTACCACTAGCGCCACCTGGAAAGCCCTCGATTCCATAGGGGTTTTAGTAAATCTGCAGCATTTAGGTTGCTGAGATGGTACCTGCTCTGCCTATGACGAATAATTGTTGAATAAATTACTGATTGCTCAGTTGACTTACTTAAGGGGTTCTGTTTTTAGACAGACCTAAAATTAATTATTGACTTGGTCACTTTCTAAATGTATTGTTAGTTAGTGTTATTAAGTTTCAAAGTATGAAAATCTGGATAATTCAGTTTTTAAAGGATATAAGGCATCTGAGAGGACTTCCAGGAAGGCTGGCACATTAGGCTGGGAGAAACAGCAGAAATAAGGGCAGCAGAAACCAAAGCTAAGGAGTGCTCTGTGGCTGGGACCCGTGCACCTTACAACTGGGCAAAGGTCCAGCTGGATAGTCAAGGCCACTTCTGCAGGGCTCTTGTTTCTGACTGTCTTTTACTCACTCCCACAGCATTCAGAGTCTTTAATGAGAGATTCTGTTGGTTAGGTTGGGTCAGTGTCCTCACCTTGATGTTCAGAGTCAAGAAGCATGTCTCCACACTAAGAGGCAAGACACCTTCCATAGAGATCACTGATTATATATATATATATAAAAACATATATATATATATATATATAATAGAACATAACCAAACCCAGAAAATATCTATTACAATTTGTGAACCCTCCTAAACTATCTCCTGCATTATAAAATGGGGGAGGGGGTAATACCTATCTCAGAAGGGTGTTGAGAGGATTAAAATAGCTTATGGATGCTTAGTATTCAGTCCAATTCTGAAATAGGAGATTTCAGAATTGCTTTTTGCCATGATTTGCAAAATTTCCCCAGAAATATGTGATTAATTAATAAAAAAAGAACATACGACATTTTCTAACTTCTAAGATATCATTGGTTATTGAATTGACCATTGATTAAAATAACAGCTGTGGGAAAAAAACAAAGTATCACATCATTAAATGTATACATTGACATGCTATATGTTGCTTAAGTGTGTTTTGTCTGACACTCACTACCAGAATGTAAGGTCTGTAAGGATAAGGACTCTATATTTGTCTGCAACAATATTTCTAGTACATAAAACTGTGTCTGGCACAAAACAGGTATTCAATAAACAGTTGAATAAATGATTGTAGGAATGATGAATGATTCAATGATTAAAGCTAGGAATAAGAAAAATGATTGTCCTCAGAGGGACAAATTTTACTTAACCCATATAATGAATCAAACAAAGGTGTGTAACATTACCCTAAGGTACTGAAAGTTTTATTAAACCCTCGTTAGACACCACACTTTGAGCAAACATCCTATGTACACTTCCCCCCAAAGTGTAGAACACCCCATTTTTCCAATGAAGAAACTTTAGGCTTAAGGAGAGTAAATAATTAGTTGAAGTATCCATAGATACTAATTGATGGCTCCATGATTTTAATCCAAATTTGTCAGAGCTCAATATCTGTGTTCTTGACAGTTACAGGCAGCATACACACATGGGTGCGTGGGCCACGCAGGGTCCTCGGGAACACTGGGCTCAAGGTGGCTAGAAGCGGACCACCTGGCTGACTCCAGCTGCCAGGCAGCTCCCTGGCACTCCCAGGTGCGGTTTCTGCATCTCAATCTCTAGTGGATGCAGCTTTGATAAATGATTGGATTTCTGGACTTCTGAGGGGTTCAGGGACAGTCTGGGAGAGTGCCTTGCAAGGGAAACAGGCTCCTAGCAAATCAGCCACCAGCATTACCATAGTCTTTCTTTCATACTTCTCAAATAAACATATTCTGCTTTGAATGCCTGACTTGTAAAAATGGTGCAAACTGATATAATCCTAAAAAGTGCTATGTATCAAGAACCATACAAGGGTTCATACTTTTTGACATTTTGTGTATTCCTCAGGATTCTCATTGAGAATATAATTTAAAAGAATGAAAGCAAAAGTGTTTATTTTATTCTTAGTGATAACAGCAAAAACTTAGAAACAACCTAAATGTCTAAAAATAGGGAAGTGGTTATGTAAGTGATGGCAACTCAAGATTATATAATTTAGTCATTAGAAAGGAAACAGGAATGCATAAAATATTAAAGGAACAATTTCAACCAAAAAAAGAAATCACAAAATGGGGCAAATTTGTTTCTGTCTGCTAAAAAAAATATGCACATAAAGGCAAAAGAGAAACCTTGGAGAAATAAGAGCAGTAGGGTTAAGGTGGAAGGCCGGGGCCAGGGAAGCGGGAAGGGAAAATTCTGAGGAGAAGGAATGGGCGGTGAGGAGCTATCAAAAGGCATCCATCCCTTCAGGAGACTGGAGGCATTTCTGTCTATGAGTCTGTTGAGGGGCAGCATCAGGAGACGCGGCGGAAAAGGTAGCAGAGACCTGTCTGGTGGAGGACGCCTCTCACCCGCAGTTCCGATGACTGCGTCGGCCAGGCAGGCCAGGGGTTGTTTGTTGGGGGAGCTGCGGGCCACGATGCTAGCCAGGAGAGCAAGCTCTGCCCCAGGCGGAGGTCCTAGGGCAGGACAGAAGCCAGGCTGCAGGACACAGATCTGCCGTGTGGGCAAAACACAGAAGGCAGAAGGTGAACAGAATGCCCAGCACCAGCCTGGGGCCGCCACAGCAGAGCTTGGAGAGCTTGGGGAGCTTGGAGAGCTTTGGAGCTTTGGAGAGCTGGCTCGGTTTATGTAAAGGGCACAGAGAGGGGTGGACTGGGCAACGTCATGGAGCCCTGTGCGCCAGGCTAAGGCATCTAGACATTAGGGGTTTGTGATGGGGAACCACAGGAGCGTTTCTGCCCCGGGAATGACATGACGGGGTTTGCATTTACCGAAAAGACTGTTCTGAAGCGCGCAGCACAGATTGGACGGGAGTGAGGACGGCAGGAAGGGGTCACAGAGGGGCGGGTTGTAGGAGGCCCGGGGCGGAGTGCCAGCAGCTATGTTTATCTTAGATCAAGTACCGTGGAGACACACATGTCAGTATAGTTAGCATTTTGTTTATTCTTGTAAAATCCGGAGCCTGTAATGCAATGACCACCAATATGAGCTTTTGAGGTTGGATAGTAAGTATGTTTACAGTGGCCTGTGTGAGGGATGGGATGTCAAAAGTTCCTTGTGAACATGTACCACATGCCCAATCATTTTAGCGAGTCAATTCTCTAAATTATACATCTATTTCAGTGCAGGAATCAGTAATTTCTGGAAGTTGATAGCTTGCCTAGAAGTTTCTTTTGAAATCTCCATTTCTTTTTTTTTCCTTTTGAGTTTTATCTGCATGTAAAATAAATTCAATCACTTTGAGGGTTCTACCACACATATCTCCCACCATCCCCCTCTTTAAGAAAGAAAGAAAGGAAGAAAGAAAGAAAAAGTGAAGTCGATCAATCATGTCCGACTCTTTGCGATCCCGTGGACTGTAGCCTACCAGGCTCCTCCGTCCATGGGATTCTCCAGGCAAGAATACTGGAGTGGGTTGCCATTCCCTTCCCCAGGGGATCTTCCCGACCCAGGGATTGAACCCAGGTCTCCCGCATCGCAGGCAGATTCTTTACTCGCTGAGCCAGCAGGGAAGCCCCCCTCTTCAGTATGGGTTCAAAAATGTTTTTGAGTATCCTCTACATGTGTCAGGTACTGTTCTGGATGCAAGGAATGCAGAAGTGAGAAGGAGGCATTTGGGCAGAGATTTAAATGTAAGGAGGAAGTGAGTCTCTTCTGTGTGGAGGGGGAGGAACATTCCAGGTAGAGGGACCAGTAAGCACAAAAGCCTTCAGCTGGGTTGTTCCGGGCAGAGCCAGGAAGAGCCGGAGGCCAGAGCAGTGGGGGTGAGGGGTGTGTGGTGGAGGGGGTCAGGGCGGCTGCAGGGTGAGCCTTGGGTTCCCGCATCAGGCTCTCCATGGGATGGGGAGGCCTGGAGGGTGGGTTGAGCAGATGCCCCACCATGCAGCCAGCGCGTCTACAAGGGGAACTGGCTGCTCTGGAGACGTGTGAATCCGAGCAGGGAGACCAGCTGGGAGCCTGGTGTCCGGGCAAGAAGTGGTGGTAGCTAGCGAAGTGTTCTCCAAGTTGGTCCCTGGACCAGCTGCATCAGCATCGCTGGGGGGTTTGTCAATTCCTGGGCCCCCTCAAGGCCTACTGAATCAGAAACTCTGGGGTTGAGGGCCCAGCAATCGGTGTTCTAACCAGCCTGCTAGAAGGCTCTGTCCAGGGCCGCTGGTGGGAAGGGGTGGAAAGAACATGTCAGATCTGGGATATACCCAGAACGAGCTTCTGGGGCTTGCTGATGGCATGGATCTGGTATGGACGAGGCAAGAATCCGGAATGAATCTTGTTACATCTGAGCAAGGTGAGGGAATGCAGTGAGGCATGGTGATTTTGAACATTAGTTTGAGACAGTCTGTCTGGGTTTCAATTCTAACTCCATCACTAAGTATCTGTGTGACTTTGGGGAATTAAAGTCTCCTGCAGAAGTAGACACTGAAGGAATGACTTAGGTGCAGTGATCCTCGGAAGTGCCAAGAGGGGCGTCCTGTGTCATTTTCCAGGGGCGGGGAGAAGGGTGATAAAGGGTATAATAGTGAGGTTACCGCTGTATGCCCACAGAGAGTTCAACCCCACTGAGGACCCCTGAGACTCTAGGTGGAGTGTACCCCAGAACTCCCCAGGAAGGGAGAGGAAACTGGGCTGTTTATCTGGTAATTCCTGTCTTCACTGGTTGAAGTTACTCTTGGGACATTCCTTTTCAGGAGCATCCAGACTGTAAATGTCTCCAGAAAGAGATAGGAATTGGTTGTAGATAAGCTCTGACATAGGTTTCCTTGGTGGCTCAGATGGTAAAGAGTCTGCCTGCAAAGCAGGGAGACCAGGGTTCGGTCCCTGGGTCGGGAAGATCCCCTGGAGGAGGGCATGGCAACCCACTCCAGTACTCTTGCCTGGAGAATTCCATGGACAGAGGAGCCTGGCGGGCTACGGTCCATGGGGTCGCAGAGTCAGAGATGACCGAGCGACTAACACTCACACACACACACACACACACACACACACACACACACACAGCCTCTGATGTGACCTAAGGGACTGTGAGAAGCTTGCTGACGGGGTCTGCAGCTTGTGCTCAGACCCTCTGTGCCTCACTGTTCCCATCTGGAAGACAGAAATGGTGGTGATTACACATCCCTGCTAGAAAGCTGTGAGGATTAAATGTTAGGACATTTAATGCTATTGGAACGGCGTCAGACATCTTAGCACATGTTAGCACTCAGTGGACATCAATTTCTTTTTCTTTTCTTTTTTTTAGATTTAGCAGAGAGAAGCTCAACTGAGTAACTTTTATTCATACAGTCATTAGAGAAAACACGCAAAATTTCCAGCACTGCCAACCACTGCCTTTTCTTCCTGGGCCTGTTTTATTTAAATCATTCCTATCAACTCGAGTTGATTCTAAAGTCTGGGCTCTAGGGGATTCTGACATCTAACGTGGGTGGATACATTCTGGTCTGGATCTTGGCCTCCATCTTACGATTCTTTAATGAGATAAAGACTAGGGGAGGTGTGAATTTGGGAGCAAGGGAGTTCTGTGTTGGATCTGACACACGGGACTGTTTTTTGCAGTCGACAACAGGCAAGGAGAGACCAAGGAGCTGCTCCGGGCGGAAGGAACATAGAGGCACGTGATGACGGGGATACCTCGGGAGCCTCTGCTGCAAAGGACGTGACCAGCATAAAGTAGGCCTCGGATGACGTCTCTGGGTGAGCGTCCTTGCTGCTCTTCTTGCGACTTTTCTGTAAGTTTAAAGCTGCTTCAAAGTGGAAAAAAATTTTAAATAAACATTTAAAAAATGATCATCTAAGTCATGCAGGCTTAGACGCAGAAAAAAAGGACTCAGGCCCACGTAGTAGGAACTCCTTCGAAGTGTTTTTCCGAGGAGCTAGTGAAAGAGTATGAAAGCTAATTTAAATTGCTATATCTGTCGACTGAAAAAAAAGCACAGCCTAGTGGTTGAGAGTTACCTTTTATCTGGTGAGCAAAACTAAGGACTTAAGCCTGGGACACAGCATCTCAGATAACTCCGGGAGACTGCTACAAAGAGGCGATAATGCAGGGGACTCTAGATATATAGAGGTTTTTACAAGAAAAACTATGTAGTCAGAACACCAAAAGATTATTGGTTTGTTTTTACTTTTTGTTTGTGTTTGGCTGCGCTGGGTCTTCTCTGCAGTGGGCCAGTCCTCTGTCACTGTGCGGGGGCTCTCCCTAGTCGTGGGGGGTGGGGGCTTTCTCTGGCTGTGGCGCACAGGCTTCTCACGGTGCTGGCTTCTCCTGTTTTGGAGCACGGGCTCTAGAGCACTTGGGCTCAGTAGCTATGGCACGCACACAGGCCTAGAGCACACAGGCTTCAGTAGTTGCGGTGCTTGGGCTCAGTAGCTGTGGCACGCACACAGGCCTAGAGCACGCAGGCTTCAGTAGGTGCGGTGCCTGGGCTCAGTAGCTGTGGCACGCACACAGGCCTAGAGCACGCAGGCTTCAGTAGTTGTGGTACTTGGGCTCAGTAGCCTGTGGCTTGGTTGCCTCTTGGTATGTGGGATCTTAGTCCCCAGACCAGAGATCAGACCTGTGTCCCCTGCCTTGGCAGGCAGACTCTTAACCACTGGACCACCAGGGAAGTCCCAAGATTATTCTTAATTAAGGAAACCCAGATATCTCAAGTTAAGGAATTTACTGCATTTCTGTGTATACGTAATCTGAGCTTATGGAAATAATCCCTCTGATACCTGCCTCAGCGATCTAGGACAGCATCCTGTGCTTCTCACCCTGAGTCTCCTCAGGGTGCAACCATGGGGGGTAGGGCGGGGGGTGAGGGGTAGCTGCAGCCGCTGACTGATAGATGGGGCATCCTGCCTCCACCCCGAGTTCCCTCAGGATGGCTATGATGTGATGCTCTGATACCTGCAACATCCTTTATTTACGAATAAAGCAGGCAATAATTTTCATTCACATATCCTGAAGAGAAGACTAAAGGCTAGTGATCTTGAGAACACTCAAGCCAGAAAAAAATTATTATAAATGATCTGTAAAACCATACCGACGCAAATTAACTCATTAGCTTTGCCTAAATGTTTAAGGGAAAAACTGAAATAAAAGATAAGTCCAAATAAGTTAGAAGTTTATGATCCATTAAGTGCCTGTGATAAATCTTATTTTATATACAGAAGATATGGTCTTTGTTTGGAAGAGGGAACGCAACCCACTCCAGTGTTCTTGCCTAGAAAACTTCATGGACAGAAGAGCCGCGCAAGCTACAGACAATGGGGTGGCAAACAGTCGAACATGACTGAGCAACTAACACACACATGACCTTTTTTAATAGAAAAGATTTTCCCCTGATCTCTTTTAACTAAGCATTGAATAAAGATTATAGATTATAGATTATAGGTTATAATCTATAGATTATAATCTATTAAAATCTATTATAGATTATAGATGATAATATATAATATATATTGTATTATAAATATATATAATATAATATAATATGATATGTAGCATATATAATATATTAATATTAATATATATAAAATGGTATATAATATATAATATATGCAATATTATATTAATATTAATATATATTATACAATATATTATAATTATAATATATTATATTATATTTAATATAATATAATATAAATATAATATATTATATTATATATTAATATATTACATAATATAATATATAAATATATAATATATAATAATATAATATATAATTTATAATATGATATATAATATATATAATATATAATATATATTATATTACTATATATAATGTAATATATATTATTTAATATTAATATATTATATATTAATATATTATATAATATATATAATAATATATGATATATATTATGTATTACATATTATATATTATATTAATATATATAATATAATATATAATATTAATATTAATATATTATAATATATTATAATATTATATAATATTATAATACATATATAGTATATTATATATTGCATATAATATATAATATATAATATTATATATTATATAATATATAAATGCATAATATATTATACATAATATATAATATATAATTATATATTATATATTATATATTAATTATATATTATATAATATATTATACATATATATTATATAATATATAATATGATATTTAATATATAACATATTAATATTAATATTAATATAATATATTATATGCATAGTTTATATAATATATAATATATATTGTATATAATATAATATATATTAAAAATGCATAATATATATAATATATTATATATATTGTAATATATAGTATATGTAATATAATATATTATATTATAATTATATTATAATTAATTATAACTATAATATATTATAATATAATATATTATATATTATTATATATTATATTATATTATAATACTATGTATTAATACATAGTATTATAATATATAATATATTATACATTATATATTATATATAATGTTTAATATTGATATTAATATATTATACATTATATATTATACATATTATATATATTTTATATATTATATTATATTTATTATGTTATATTATATATAATATACAAGTATGTAATATATTATGTAATTATAATATATAATTATTATAGATTATAGATCATTATATATAATTATTATAGATTATTGTAATTATTATAGATTATAATATAATTATAGATTTTAAGTATAGATTATAGATTTGAAAGGTACCAAATTATCAGGCTGAATATTAAGGTTTAGCCTTGGTCTAGTCTTGATTAAGGAAGGAGAATAATATGACCTCTTAAATTCCCAGAAAAAAATTACAATGGTCCGAAATGTGATAAAATTCTAAATATACATGGAACAAGCCATCCTAAATTAGAAATATTAAATAATAAATTCATTTGTTCTCTGAATTCATGAATATCTAAAAATTTTATCAAGCTATGTAATCAAAATAAAAAAAGTTATGAGTATCTGAATAGAGAGATCTAGCATTATCAAACTCAGTTCATGTACCCCCATCCTAACTTCTTAGCCAGATTATACCACATTATACCCATGTTCTTGGGCTCCTCTCTCATCTCCTTAGTCTACTTTCTTTTCCTTCAAGTGTGTTAATCGCTCAGTCTTATCCAACTCTTTACGACCCCATGGACTGTAACCTGCCAGGCTCCTCTGTCCATGGGATTCTACAGGCAAGAATACTGGAGTGGTTGCCATTTCATTCTCCAGGGGATCTTCCCAACCCAAGGATTGAACCCGGGTCTCCTGCATTGCAGGCAGACTCTTTACCCTCTCAACCAGCAGGGTAGCCCTTCTTTTCCTTACCTTGGCCTTTAAATAAATGGACACTTGGATTGCTTTCATATTTTGAATATTATAAATAGTGTTATTGTGAACATTTGGGCTCCTGGATCTTTTCAAATTAGTGTTTTCATTTATTTTGGATATATACCCAGAAGTAGAAATGCTGGGTCATGTGGTAGTTCTATTTTTGTTTTTTTGAGGAATCTGCATATTGTTTTCCATAGTGGCTGCACCAATGTACATTCCCATCAACAATGTACAAAGATTTCCTTTTCTCTACATCCTCACTGGAATTTGTTCTTTGTAGACATTTTGATGATAGCCATTCTGACAGGTGTGAGGTAGTATTTCATTGTTTTGACTTGCATTTCTATAATAATTAGCATTTGATTTAGGTCATACCTGAAGGGTCTAGTGGTTTTCCCTACTTTCTTCAATTTCAGTCTGAATTTGGCAATAAGGAGTTCATGATCTGAGCCACAGTCTGCTCCCGGTCTTGTTTTTGCTGACTGTATAGAGCTTCTCAATCTTTGGCTGCAAAGAATATACTCAATCTGATTTCGGTGTTGACCATCTGGTGATGTCCATGTGTAGAGTCTTCTCTTGTGTTGTTGGAAGAGGGTGTTTGCTATGACCAATGTGTTCTCTTGGCAAAACTCTATTAGCCTTTGCCCTGCTTCATTGTCTATTCCAAGGCCAAATTTGCCTGTTACACCAGGTGTTTCTTGACTTCCTACTTTTGCATTCCAGTCCCCTATAATGAAAAGGACATCTTTTTTGGGTGTTAGTGCTAAAAGGTCTTTTAGTTCTTCACAGAACCATTCATGTTCAGCTTCTTCAGCGTTACTGGCTGGGGCATAGACTTGGATTACTGTGATATTGAATGGTTTGCCTTGGAAATGAACAGAGATCATTCTGTCCTTTTTGAGATTGCATCCAAGTACTGCATTTTGGACTCTTTTGTTGACCATGATGGCTACTCCATTTCTTTTAAGGGATTCCTGCCCACAGTAGTAGATATAATGGTCATCTGAGTTAAATTCACCCATTCCAGTCCATCTTAGTTCGCTGATTCCTAGAATGTCGACGTTCACTCTTGCCATCTCCTGTTTGACCACTTCCAATTTGCCTTGATTCATGGACCTAACATTCCAGGTTCCTATGCAATATTGCTCTTTACAGCATCAGACTTTGCTTCTATCACCAGTCCCATCCACAGCTGGGTATTGTTTTTGCTTTGGCTCCATCCCATCATTCTTTCTGGAGTTATTTCTCCACTGATCTCCAGTAACATATTGGGCACCTACCAACCTGGGGAGTTCATCTTTCAGTGTCCTATCTTTTTGCCTTTTCATACTGTTCATGGGGTTCTCAAGGCAAGAATACTGAAGTGGTTTGCCATGCCCTTCTCCAGAGGACGACATTCTGTCAGACCTCCCCATCATGACCCATCCGTCTTGGGTGGCCCCACACGGCATGGCTTAGTTTTATTGAGATAGACAAGGCTGTGGTCCGTGTGATCAGATTAGCTAGTTTTCTGTGATTATAGTTTCAGTGTGTCTGCCCTTTGAGGTCCTCTCACAACACCTACCGTCTTACTTGGGTTTCTCTTACCTTGAACGTGAGGTATCTCTTCACGGCTGCTCCAGCAAAGTACAGCCATTGCTCCTTACCTTGGACGAGGGGTATCTACTCACGACGGCCCCTCCTGACCTTGAATGTGGAGTAACTCCTCTCGGCCCTCCTGTGAAAAAGTGAAAAAGTTGGCTTAAGATCATGGCATCTGGTCCCATCACTTCATGGCAAATAGATGGGGAAACAGTGGAAATAGTGTCAGACTTTATTTTTTTGGGCTCCAAAATCACTGCTGATGGTGATTGCAGCCATGAAATTAAAAGACGCTTGCTCCTTAGAAGGAAGGTTATGACCAACTAGATAGCATATTTAAAAGCAGAAACATTACTTTGCCAACAAAGGTCCGTCTAGTCAAGGCTATGGTTTTTCCAGCAGTCATGTATGGGTGTGAAAGTTGGACTGTGAAGAAAGGTGAGCCCCAAAGAATTGATGCTTTTGAACTGTGGTGTTGGAGAAGACTCTTGAGAGTCCCTTGGACTGCAAGGAGATCCAACCAGTCCATCCTAAAGGAGATCAGTCCTGGGTGTTCATTGGAAGGACTGATGTTGAAGCTGAAACTCCAATACTTTGGCCACCTGATGTGAAGAATTGACTCATTGGAAAAGACCCTAATGCTGGGAAGGATTGGGGGCAGGAGGAGAAGGGGACGACAGAGGATGAGATGGCTGGATGGCATCACCGACTTGATGGACGTGGGTTTGGGTAAACTCCGAGAGTTGGTGATGGACAGGGAGGCCTGGCGTGCTGCGATTCATGGGGTCGCAAAGAGTTGGACACGACTGAGCGACTGAACTGAACTGAACTGAATAATTAGCATTTTTATTGGGTGCATATATGTTAGCAAGCATATCTTGTTTTATTGATCCTATTATCATTACAATACCTGCTGTTTTGTTATATAGCCTTTCTTTTAAAATCTATTTTAGCTGATATGAGTATAGCTACCACTGCTTTCTTGCAATTTCTGTTTGTATGAAATGCCTTTTTCAATCCTTTCACTATCCATCCTTGCCTTTAGCTTGAATCAAGTCTCTTGTCGACAGCTTATAGGTGGCTCTGGTTTTTTCTTTTTTAAAATAATATCAGCCATGCTATGTCCCTTTTTTGGAGCATTTATCACACTGTTATTTAGAGTAATTATTGGTAATTTGCATTTGTTGTCATTTTATTACTTGTTTTCTGGTTGTTTTTGTAGTTCTTCTCTGTTCTTTTTTTGTTTGTTTCTTCTTTTACGGTTTGTGGATTTTCTTTAGTAGTATGCTTGTGTTTTTTTCTTTTTAGTTTTTTTTTTTTTTCATATGTCTTTTAGGTTTTTTTTTTTGTGGTTACCATGGGGTTCATTTATCTTGACCTACAACTGCAAGGAGATCCAATCAATCCATCCTAAAAGAGATCAATCCTGGGCGTTCATTGGAAGGTCTGATGTTGAAGCTGAAACTCCAATACTTTGGCCACCTCATGCGAAGGGTTAACTCATTGGAAAAGACCCTAATGCTGGGTAGGATTGGGGGCAGGAGGAGAGGGGGATGACAGAGGATGAGATGGTTGGATGGCATCACCGACTCGATGGACATGGGTTTGGGTAGACTCTGGGAGTTGGTGATGGACAGGGAGGCCTGGCATGCTGCAATTCATGGGGTCGCAAAGAGTCGGACACGACTGAGCGACTGAACTGAACTGAACTGAACAACTGTATCTACTTGTTTTGAACTGATAGTCATTTAACTTCAAACACATTCTAAAAGATTTATATTTCTTACTCCCTCCACAGTTTGTATTTTAATGTTATAGTTCACATCTTCATGCTTATCCTTTAACTGTTTATTGTAACTACATTTACTTTTACTTTTTTTGTCTTTTAACCTATGTACTGGCTTATTTAAAAGGTTGATTTTCAGTCCTTAACTATATATTTGTCTTTCCTAGTAGAATTTTGCCTTTCTAATAAGTAAAAGATTATTACTTTTTTTCCACTTAGGGAAGATCCTTGAACATTTCTTTTTTTTTTTTTTTTTTTATAAATTTATTTATTTTAGTTGGGGGCTAATTACTTTACAATATTGTAATAGTTTTTGCCATACATTGACATGAATCAGCCATGGGTTTACATGTGTTCCCCTTCCTGGACCCCCCACCCACCTCCCTCCCCATCCCATCCTTCTGGATCATCCCATTGCCCCGGCCTTGAGCCCTTGTCACATGCATCGAACATGGAATTATTTCTTTTAAAGGGCAGATTTAGTATTGAACTAGGTAGAGTATCCTAAAGTAATGTAAGGTGTCAGTCGCTTAGTCATGTCTGACTCTCTGCGACCCCATGGACTATAGGCCACCAGGTTCCTCTGTCTATTTGAATTCCCAGGCAAGGATACTGGAGTGGGTTGCCATTTCCTTCTCCAGTAGATCTTCCTGACTCAGGGATCAAACTTGCATCTCCTGTATTGTAGACAGGTTCGTTATGGACTGAGCTACCCAAGGCTGCAGGTTTTACCTTTCAGCATTTTGAATATATCATGCCACTCCCTTCCTTTTGGCCTACAAGTTTTCTATAAAGAAATCAGCTGATAGGGATTCCCTCGCATGTGACTCTTTGTTTTTCTCTTGTTGCCATTAGAATTCTCTATTTTTAACTTTTGCCATCTTATTTATGATATGTCTTGGTTGGGTCTGTTTGGGTTCATCTTGTTTGGGATCCTTCATGCTTTCTGTACGTGGATATGTTTTTTCTTCAGACTTTGGATGCTTTCAGCCATAATTCCATCAGACACATTTTTGATGCCCTGTTCTCTCTCTTCTTCTGATAATATTAATGTATGTATGTTTAATGTTATTCCAGACATCCATTACATTGTTTTTATTTAATAAAAGTTGTATTTCTTTTTGCTCTTCTGATTGGGTGATTCCCATTACGCTATATCCAGATCACTTATGCATTTTTCTGTATCACTTCGTCTGCTATTGAGTCCTTCTAGTGTGTTTTTATTTTCAGCTATTGAATTCATTTCTTTTTTTAAAATTTATTTTTGATTGGAGGATATTTGTTTTACAATCTTGTGTTGTTTCTGCTGTACAATAACGTGGAAGTCTTCATTTCTGATTCTTTTTCTTTGTATTTTCTGTGTCCTTGTTAAAGTGTGTGCATTGGTTCTTTTCCCTAGTTCGGGTAACATTTTTATTATTGATGCTTTGAATTCTTTATCTGCTAAATTGCTTATTTCTCTTTCATTATGTAGTTTTTCAGGGGTCTTCTCTTGCTCTTTCAGTTGAGAGCAGTTTCTCTCTCTTTTCATTTTGCTTTACTTTCTCTGCCCCTATTACTTTAGGAGAAACAGTTACCTATTGTGGTCTTATAGGGGTGATCTTACGTGGGAACACCCCTGTGCAGACTGTGTGCCCGGTGCCTTGGGTGGGAGAGTTGGGTCTGCCTTGGAGACAAATCAAGTCTTTCCTCAGGGTGTGCTGGCAGCTGTGCCCTTGGTAGGGGATGTGGCCACAGCTGGAGCTGGGTGTGATGTGGGTGTCCCCCGCTGCTTAGCGACTGCTCCCTTCCTAGTGAGGGTAGGGTCTGATTCCAAGTTTCTGGAGCACAAGCCACAGCTGGCTCTGCTTTCTGTGTGCCTTTCCCTCTCCCTTGCCTCGGAGGGCTTGAACGCAGCTCAAAGATCATCTATTTATCCGTTAAATGCTTCTCATACTGTTGAGCAAATTGTATGTCTCTCTTTTAATTATGCTTTGAGCTCCTTAAGGAAAGAAACTTGACATCTAGTAAATACGGTTATTGAATATAAAATGTTAAAAAAAATTAACAACATATGTTTGTTGAACAAATTAAGTTTTTATTGAATGCATGAACAAAATTATTTGATAAAAATGGGATTAGAATGACTTTTGCATGTTCTAGAATAGTACTACATGGCATTTTCTTTAGACTTTAGGAACAGTTTAAAAATAATATGATTTGGAATTGACATGTGTAACACGTAAATTTTTGTGATACATATTTCAAAGTAAAAATTTGCCCATGGTCACAGATTGGGTTCTCTTGGTAGCACACTCTGCAGTGGGCACAAGAGTGTAGGAAGTTACTGGGAAGTGCTGTCGGCACTGCCAGTTGTGGAAGGGATGGGAAAGGAACTGAAAGAAAAGGAAGGGAAGGGTCAGGGAGGGAAGGGGAGGGAAGGGGAGGGAAGGGGAGGGAAGGGGAAAGGAGGGGAGGAAGGAGGATTAAGCAGATGGAGAATCTGAGCTGTGATATAGTTTCAGGATGGTGTCAGCATCCCGAATGGTGTCAGGAGCTGACAGGGTCCTTCAGAGCTGTCCTGAGTTGGACTGTGACTGATTTGCCTTATAACCCATACATGTAATAGGATGTGGTCTGCCTTGGCAGGGAGGAGGAAATGGCAACCCATTCCAGTATTCTTGCCTGGAAAATCGCATGGACAGAGGAGCTTGGTGGGCTACGATTCATAGGGTTGCAAAGAGTCGGACACGACTGAGTGACTGAGCTCTTCCTTGGAAGAGGCAAAACCCCTCCAGCTGAAGCAAAGCAGAAAAGGGCTAAGAACTGAGGGCTGTCTGCTGCAGTGCTCCCAAGAGCTGGGGGGATCCTCTAAGTTCAGAGGAGCATCTTGACAATGCTGCACAGCACCCACTACATCCACAAACACGACGCTCTGAATGGTTTGGATTCCATTTACCCTGAGGGTGATTGTGTGTGGAGGGAGGTGGGGTTAGGGAGGTGCATTTCTTCCAGGGCTCCAGAACTACCAGCCATGATTTCTGTGAGGGAAAACAGAGCTCAATAAAACTTACACTGTGAACTGAATTTAAAATAAATTTGATAATAATGACTTAAAATCATTTGATTTTAGCCTTTTATTATGCTTAATGTTTCTAAGAAGAAAAACAGATTTTACATACTGAAATTCTGCGTATGTGTTCATTTCAAAATCTTCACTGAGGATTCTAGAATAAGGAAGTCACTAAATATAAAGATTTGCATTTTTAGATAAGGAAAAACTGTGAATAAAGTACAATGTGGGTAGCAGCGATTTAAAGGAAGTGTATATAAATAGAGGCTAGTTGTCTTAAACCACGTAATCATAGTAATTCATGAGCACACAATAAAACAACCACAGTTTCCTGTTCAGTGTTCCCAGCAATTAACAATGTATATTGCATTTATCAAGCTTCTCAAGTAATTTTATTTTAATGTCTATGAAGGCAGAAATACTGATCCCTCGATCCTATAATCCTGAAGTATTTATGTCAATAAATGTTTTCTCAAGACCAGAATGATAGTTAAATAAAACCTTAATTTTGGTTTATAAACCTTTCTCTAATAATCTGGGGCAAATTCAAAGGACACAATTCACTAGTTATTAACCAGAATCTAAACAAGGACAACATTCCATTTTGGAAAGAAATTATTGGTCTTCTTGAGACATAGGTGATGTTTTGGTAGCAATAGTTCTGAAACTTTGCTTTCCAAGTGGCTCAGTGGTAAAGAATCCGCCTGTCAAGCAGAGACACGGGTTCAACCCCTGGGTCAGGAAGATCCCCTGGAGAAGGAACTAGCAACTCACTCTAATATTCTTGCCTTTGAAATCCCACAGACAGAGGAGCCTGGAGGGCTACAGTCCATGGGGTTGCAAAAGAGTCAGACACGACTTGGCCACTAAACAACAACAAACCATTTGGACAAGCCTGTTTATGCACGATGATGCTAAATTGTAGTTAATTAAGTTACTGATTTCTTTAATAACTTACATATATGCAAGATAAGTAGGCACTTACAGTTGTATGATCTTCTGCAAGGTAGTTTACTTTCTAAGGTTTGAAGATGAAGTAAGTCTAAGGTTTGAAGATGACAAAGCTCAGTCATGTCTGACTCTCTGCGACACCATGGACTGTAGCCTGCTAGGCTCCTCCGTCCAAGGGATTCTCCAGACAAGAATACTGGAGTGGGTAGCCATTTCCTTCTCCAGGGGATCTTCCAGAGCCAGGGATCGAACCCGAGTCTCCCGCATTACAAGCAGACTCCTTACCATCTGAGCTACCAGGGAAGTCCTTTCTAAGGTTTAGTTTCTTCAATTAAGGAATGAGGATATTAAAACTTACTTCACTGAGTTATGTGAATTAGATGAGACAGTGTGTATAAAGGCTTAGTATAATACCTGAAATGTAGAAAGTGCTGGATAAATGTTTGCTATTATTATATATTATGTACATATATATATATAATCCAATTATAATTTAACATGATTATTATAATCCTAAGATATAATTTATCTTCGAAGCCTCTCCGTATCACTCCCTTTTGACCCGAATCTCTTCAAGCACGCTTAGAACAGCTATGCAAATGTGTACAGCTTAATAAGTGGTTATTAGAGTGCCCTCTGGTTTTCTTTTCTCTCATACTTTTCTTCTTCCCAATCTTCTACACATATCCTCAAGTTATCTACCCTACCCCTGCCCAACTACTCCACAATTAAAAAGTAAAAAGTACCCAGGGCTCACAGTGCCTTTCCTCCCCACCTCCACCCCTTCCCTGCCGGTCATCCCCACAAAGGCCCCTTGAACACTGCTTAGGAAGTGTTTGCCCACAAAAGTTGAAAGCAGAGCCAATCAAAGTTTACGACTATCCCAGTTACTCATTCACAAAGCATATGGCCACAGCCCTGCCACGAGTGATATCGTAGTAAACATGACCCAGCTCTATCCTCGGGGAGCTCACTAGCTGGTTTAAGATACAGTCATTTAAAAGAGCAATTATAAAACAGGGTCAACGGCAGATATAGGTTGTCATTTTTATGGGATTCTTGCAGAGGTCAGGGAAGGCTTCCTGAGTGTGGTGGTATAAGCAAGAGTGAACTAGGTGAAAAGAAAAAATAAAGGTGTCACTTTGGAAAGTGGGGTATCTGAGATGTCCTGGTTTGTGCAGAGCGGCAAGACTCAAGGGAGAAGAGGCTGGGCCCGTCACAGAGTTGGAATTTACCCGGTACAAGTGAGGATTTTAACCCCGCCCGTACTTGCGGTTTGAACTTCTTGGTTTTTCCTGAGGTTTTCTGTGTGTCTCTTCTATTGATCCTAGAATCAAGAACAGAATTGTGGCTCTGGCTGAAAATGTGCATTCTTGTGAAATTGGAGTCCATGGGGAACAAAAAGAAGCTTCTGGCACATCCTTATCACCACCTGCCGCTGGGTTGAGTCTACAGCATGCTCTTGGTTTCTCCCAAGGCAGGTGCTGATTTCTTTTGGGTCATCAGGTTGTATTTTTCTATTTTTTCCTAAACCATGTCATTTTTTTTTTTTCCTGCTCAAGTGAGACATGTCTAGATTTTATTTTCATGTCTCACTTCCCAGTTGCTGTTTCAAAAGAAAATTTCTGACTTTAAAGTCTGATTATTCTATTATTATAATGAGAAAAACAGTTACTCAAAATAAATGTGCTTATTGTAAGGTAGGTCTTCTTTTTAACAGCCACTGCAAAACCAGTGACGGCTTGGACTTTAGCTGAAGTCATAAACATTCATCACTCATTCAAATGATTCTCTCCTTTCTTTCTTCCTGGAGATTGGATTCAAGGGAAATTTAGTATTAGTTAGTGCTTCTGTTTTTCATTCTGTCATTGCAGTTGGCTCTGTTTTCCTCAAAACTTATTGCTCCGTTGTCATATATTTAGGTGTACAGGCTTTGTAATTTATCATTACCTCTGTTCCTTTTTTTTCCTGGAGCACTGAATCTTTAAAAATTCTAATACATGTCATTTGAAATTACGTATGCCCCCTCCCAAACTCTCAATTTTTATTAAAGAGGAATAAGTAAAAAGTGAAGTGAAAAGAAAGGTACCGATAGTGTTGTTTCACACATTAACTATAACGCATGGTTTTAATCAGGAAAGCAAACTGAGCTGTGTTTTCACATTATTTCGTTCCTGCTAAGTTGCTTCAGTCATGTCCAACTCTTTGAGACCATATGGACTGTAGTCCGCCAGGCTCCCAGGCCATCTGTCCATGGGATTCTCCAGGCATGAGCTGAAGAGGGTTGCCATGCCCTCCTCCAGGAGATCTACCTGACCCAGGGACTGAACCTGCATCTTTCACGCCTCCTGAGTTGGCAGGTGAGTTCTTTACCACTAGCACCACCCGGGAAGCCCTTTCACGCTATTAAGTAACGTTCATTTTTTTTCTCAGAAAGTCTTTCAAATGTTAACCACTGCTTTAAATCAAGGGGTGTAATTTCTTCATCTGCAAACAAGTATTTGGTTTTAGAGTCTTTCAGTGAGAGGAACAGAGGTTCGAATCATGAACAGGCAGTGGCAAGTAAGAGTGGTCACCTTGTGGCACTCAAGGCCAAGCTGGCAGTGGTGGGCATGCCACCAAGACTTAGCTGGTAAGATTAAAACGATCTGAAGAATCTGCATGTATTATTCCCCAAGAGCATCATCATCGAGTCAGCCTGTACTTCTGTACACCAGCCTGAGAAAGTGGCAAGTTGTCCTTTTTGCATTTCTCTCCCTCCCCTTGATGTGCACCTTACCCTGATTCCATCCGCATGAACCGGCAGTGGTGGTGGTGAGCTCTTGGTCCTAAGGGCTGGCTCTTCCTGGGGTGTTTGGTGTCTTCTAACTCCCTCTGATTTCTTGAACAGTGAGGCCATACTTTGGCTTCTATGCACGGTCATCTGACCACCAGGCTGGCAGCCCTTGTGGGGTTTGTGCCTTAACTTTGGGTTCAGAGCCTCTTTGGCTTTATTTGGCATTATTATCATTGTCGCAGTTTTGCTTTTCGTCTCTATAAGGTTTTGATATTGTGGCCATTGTTGTGTTTCCCTCAGGATAATAAGATTTGATAGCACGACAAAGAAAAACGCTTAAGATTTGCAGCAGCTGTATTTTTATGTCTTGAATAAGTTTTATTAGGTAGCCTTTTCATATAACTCCGTTTCTGTACTTATCTCCTTTTATTTAGGGTATTTATTGTATTCTGATTCCCACATTGTATAAATTAGGTCTCTAAAAGCCGAAATCAGTATTTCACGCATCTTTAATTTCTTATCCCTGTAAGATCTAATATAAATGGCGGAGAGCCGTTTAGAAAATATACACTCTACAAAATAAACTATACCAGCAACAACAATATTGACTTGGAACCAGAATCATGGTCCAAATTCAGAAGTATTTACCTTTTTTCCCCCTGAGAAACCAAGATCTTTTTTAAAATGCTAATTTGCAGTTTGAAACTGTTGAAAATACAAGAAGCAGCAGCAAAAGAGACGAAGCAGGCACTTTTGGATATTATAATTACACCTAAGGATTGTTTTTATTATAGTTCTTCAGGTTTAATCATGCTCTTGATTCTGTGAAATGTCATGGAATCACAGGAGGGAGGGCTCAAAAGGTCTTTAGTCTCTGTCTTTTAAAGAAACGCGAGTTTAAAGTTCTGCAAACATTTACTTACCCTATAGTTTTCTTTTAAAATAACCAGGAAAAGAAGGACCAAGAGGCCCAAAGATTTGTTTGAATAAATAATATTTTACTCAAGCCTTTTTGGTTAATCTAATACATCTGTTAACATCTAATACATCTGTTCTCAGTTCTTCCTTTTCTTGCCACTTCTGGGATTTTCCTTTCTCTGATCTCTTTCTCCTCTTTTCAAAGAGAATTTTAAATCCCTCACTTTCCTGCTGTACAGAGAAATTTAGCAAGCAATTTCTGTTTCTTGAGCATGCATCTGCACCCTGTAGGTGATGCTAACCTCTGCCAATAATGGTTAATTCAGACAGTTGCTACGAGATGAAGAGAGATCTCTATCAGATTTTGGTGACTGAGATTTTTCTTCATCTCGTTACATTTTCCTGTACTCTTTTTCTAAATAAATGACTCCATCCCATCATTCTTTCAACACAGTGCTTCCTTTCCAGAAAGATAATACAACTTTGTTTCCTCTCTTTTTGGTCCTCTGCTCCGGTCAACACCCATCATCTAGGTTTAGACCCAGAGCTGATTACAGTTTCTAAAAAAGGCCAGACCACTCCAGATTGTAGCATTCATGGGTGGTTGAAAGTGCTGATGACTCAGTTCCTGGGATTCACCAAATACCACCATTTGCAAGTCAAACTATATTTTAGCACTATTATTTTTAAATCTTCATTTGTTTTCCATCAGACTTCTGGGTTTTCTACTCTACTCATTTTGTTCTAGATTTAGTGAAGTTGTTACTTTTTTCCTATTCCTCAGGGCCAAAGGATTCAAATTGTGTATATGCTGCTTTTCTGACTATTTTTCTTTGATCAACTCAACGCACATAGATTGTACCAACTCTGATCATTTCGTTGTGGACTTCCTGGCCTGCTGTCTTGAGAAAGACTTGATAAATGTGATGCTCGACACACCATGCAGTGTGCTAAGGGAAAAGCATGGGAAGGAAGCCGCTGGCTGTCAGGGAAGGGTTTCCATGAGAGGGAGACTCTATCTGGGGTCCTAAGGCCTGAGAAGGAGAAGGCCAGGTGATGAGGATGGAACAGTAGGGGGAGAGAGACCCAGGAAAATAAAACAGCAGGTCAAAAGGCCTGAAGGTGAAAAGCACACGGCTCTGTTTAGGCAAACACATGTAAGCTGAGCATGGCTTGAGCACTAGACACAAGGCTGGGTGGGTAAAGCGTGATGTTAAAGCGTGGTAGAGACTCCTGTCATGCCAGGCCTTGTGAGTCATGTTAAGAAAGCTGAGAGTGATGGAGAACCACTTAAGGTTCTTAAGAAAGAAAGAAGATGATATTAGTAATTACAAAGGGCTTACTCTGGCCTTGGTATGTAAAAGTGGAGGCCATGGGATCCCAATAGCTGGATGTAGCAATAACCCAATAGAGAGAGGCTGGAGGCTACAACCGAGGAGGGAAACAATTAGATGAATTTGAAAAATATAAATACGGTAAAATTGGAAAATGAGATGAAATACACTGCCACTCCTATCATATTTGCCATTAAAATTGCATAAGATTTAACTGTAATCCATGGAATTAGGGGCTGTGGTAAGCTCTGGAGACAGGGCACCAAGGGACAGAAGTGCCTCGGTCTCTCTGATGACAGCTTGCTTCAGCAGCTCTGTCTGGAAGCAGAGTGACCAGCCTTACAGGCATCAGATTGCTGTCATGCATGTATTTCGGGACTGGATGCCGAGGATGAGTGCTGGCCAAGATGGTTCACTGATCTCAGCAGGAACACACCTGCGCCATTGTATCAGTTCTCGAGTCTGCATTTAAAAGTGGTCATAACTGGAACTTCTACAGAGAGGAATCAAAAGATAAGACACCCTCAAAACACATCATATAACGAATAGGTCAAGAAAGTAAACCTATTAAAGACAGGAGGCACACAACAGCTCTCTCTGAACACCTACAGGGTTCTTAAACTTGTCTGTGTGACTTCAGAGGGGTGAGCTGGGATCCACGGAAAGACAGAGGTTCCCAGGAGGTAGAGAATAGAATCTCACCCTGAGACCCAGATTTTGGAGTTGGCTGAAAAGTGGAAACTGTGTGCTCCCTCCCACTGTGAATATTCAGCAGACCAGCCTGTGACCTCAAAAGTACCTTCCAGATCCAAGTCACTTAGTTTTTAAAGCACTTCTCTTCTGCCTTCATTCATTCTTCGGCTGACAGGCCTTGCACAGAGCAGAGTAGGAGGTTCCTTGCCATTTACACTAAGCATAGCAAATGAGTAATAAATATGTGATGACACTTCCGGTATTAGTGCCTGAGTTGTCACCACATCCTTTTTTTG
Organism: Giraffa tippelskirchi; assembly: GCF_054371585.1. Lineage (NCBI taxonomy): Eukaryota > Metazoa > Chordata > Mammalia > Artiodactyla > Giraffidae > Giraffa > Giraffa tippelskirchi. Next base: position 83,579,000 of record NC_137285.1, on the reverse strand, counting down.
TGGATCCTTATAAGCCTATCTTAGAATGAGGATTCACTGAAAATCAGTAATGGTTTTGTCTATACCGATGTCCTAAGTTTCCTATTTGTATCCTTCTTTGCCAGAAGCATTGAAAGTGACAGTAGGTATAGGAGTGAGGGTAATCATGATGGAGAAAGCAGGGGGATGGTTGAGAGTGGGCTCATAAAAAAATCTTAAGTTACAGTCCACTTACCTAGGGCTTCCCTGGTGGCTCAGTGGTATACAATCCTCCTGCCAATGCAGGAGATGCGGGTTTGGTTCCTGGGTTGGGAAGATCCATTGGAGATGGAAATGGCAACCCACTACAGTGTTCCTGCTGGGGAATCCCATGGACAAAGGATCCTGGTATAGTCCATGGGGTCACAAAGAGTCGGACATGACTTAGTGACTAAACAGCAACAGCAACCACTTATATAGGCCATTTCATTGACAGTTGGGAAATGTAATATCTAAATATCTTGCCCACCTTTTAGCAAAAATTTTGATTTTTTTAGTATCTACTTGCTCATGTTTCTTATCAAAACACTATCACAAAGATTAAATTCCTCATTTTTCCTCTTTCCCTTTCTATATTTTCCTTTTCAAACAATTTAATCCAGAAACCATTGGGTGACATTAAGAAAATAATGATGGTCCAGAACAGGATATAAAGCCCAGATGGGATGAGGAGGCATCTATCAGTGGGGGAGCCCAGCACAACATACCTGAGCGTGAGGAGATGAGGAGGGTGTCCATGAAGGTGTGTGGGTGATGGCAACCCGGTGAGGGGTGTTGGCGCCTGAGAGGTGTGAAAGGGCATATGCCTGAGGTCTAGGTTTGTCTGTTATATACGAGGAGGTTTGTTACATACAGGAGGATAGATAATTCAGTAAATATTGTAAGGATAATGGGAGCTAGGTTTTTCAAAGTCAGAAAATAGCATTATAAATAAGGAAAGAGAAAAAACTAGATGTTGGATTGGGATTAGAGATATTAGTGTGAACTCATGGTTTTCAATGTATATAGATAGAGAAATATGCTTAGTTGTGTATATACATACACATACGTATACATATATGTGGGCGGATATATCTGTCCATTTGATTGTATATACATCTACATTTAGCTTTATCCAATGAAGGAGTCCTGGAGCTGTGGCACCCCCACAGTATTACACACAACTAGCACCTAGATCTTGGTTTCTTTTCTTTTCTGTCTTTACTTTTTAAATTAAAAAATTTTTAATTTATTTATCTATTTTTTTACTTTACAATATTGTATTGGTTTTGCCATACATTGACATGAATGCACCATGGGTGTACATGTTTTCCCCTTCCAGAACGCCCCTCCCACCTCCCTCCCCATCCCATCCCTCCAGGTCATCCCGGTGCACCAGCCCCGAGCAACCTGTATCATGCATCGAACCTGGACTGGTGATTTGTTTCACATATGATAATTTACATGCTTCAGTGCCATTCTCCCAGATCATCCCACCCTCGCCCTCTCCCATAGAGTCCAAAAGACTGTTCTATACATCTGTGTCTCTTTTGCTGTCTTTCATAGAGTTATACCGATTTACTAAATTCCATATATATGCGTTAGTATACTGTATTGGTGTTTTTCTTTATGGCTTACTTCACTCTGTATAATAGGCTCCAGTTTCATCCACCTCATTAGAACTGATTCGAATGTATTCTTTTTAATGGCTGAGTAATATTCCATTGTGTATATGTACCATGGCTTCCTTATCCATTCATCTGCTGATGGACATCTAGGTTGCTTCCATGTCCTGGCTATTATAAACAGAGCTGCGATGAACATTGGGGTACATGTCTCTCTTTCAATTCTGGTTTCCTTGGTGTGTATGCCCAGCAGTGGGATTTCTGGGTCATATGGCAGTTCTATTTCCAGTTTTTTGAGGAATCTCCACACTGTTCTCCATAGTGGCTGTACTAGTTTGCATTCCCACCAACAGTGTAAGAGGGTTCCCTTTTCTCCACACCTTCTCCAGCATTTATTGTTTGCAGACTTTTTGATAATAGCCATTCTGACTGGCATGAGATGGTACCTCACTGTGGTTTTGATTTGCATTTCTCTGATAATGAGTGATGTTGAGCATCTTTTCATGCGTTTGTTAGCCATCTGTATGTCTTCTTTGGAGAAATGTCTGCTTAGTTCTTTGGCCCATTTTTTGATTGGGTCATTTATTTTTCTGGAATTGAGCTGCATGAGCTGCTTGTATATTTTTGAGATTAATTCTTAGTCAGTTGCCTCATTTGCTATTATTTTCTCCCATTCTGAAGGCTGTCTTTTCACCTTGCTTATAGTTGCCTTCGTTGTGCAAAAGCTTTTAAGTTTAATTAGGTCCATTTGTTTATTTTTGCTTTTATTTCCATTACTCTGGGAGGTGGGTCATAGAGGATCCTGCTGTGATACTGTCTTGATGACTGTAGCTTTGTAGTATAGTCTGAAGTCAGGCAGGTTGATTCCTCCAGTTCCATTCTTCTTTCTCAAGATTGCTTTGGCTATTCGAGGTTTTTCCGTATTTCCATACAAATTGTGAAATTATTTGTTCTAGTTCTCTGAAAAATACCATTGGTAGCTTGATAGGGATTGCATTGAATCTATAGATTGCTTTGGGTAGTACACTCATTTTCACTATATTGATTCTTCCAATCCAAGAACATGGTATATTTCTCCATCTATCTGTGTCATCTTTGATTTCTTCATCAGTGTTTTATAGTTTTATATATATAGGTCTTTTGTTTCTTTAGGTAGATTTATTCCTAAGTATTTTATTCTTTTCATTGCAATGGCAAATGGGCTTGTTTCCTTAATTTCTCTTTCTGTTTTCTCATTGTTAGTGTATAGGAATGCAAGGGATTTCTGTGTGTTAATTTTATATCCTGAAACTTTACTATATTCATTGATTAGCTCTAGTAATTTTCTGGTGGTGTCTTTAGGGTTTTCTATGTAGAGTAGGTGTTTGTCTCTAAACACCATTCTCTCCTCAAAGGGACCATGGCTTCTTGGAGAAATGACTGATTTCTGAGATGAGAAAGGAAAAGTACAAAATAAGCCTGAAATATATTGTCTGGCTAGAAAGTAAGAAATTGTTTAAAGAATAACAGAGACTGACAAAAAGATGGAATAACTAGCTTGAATGGGTCCTGTTGACCAAATCTGGAGCACTTTGAGTATCAAAATAAATAATTATAGAAGTATAATATAATTGAATAAAATAGGACTCAATTCATAAACATGTAAATTAAAAATAGTTTAATGATGAGATATTTGCATGGTTGCAAAGTACTTTTTAAATGAAATACTTATTAATTACAAAGGGAAAAGGGGGAATTCAAGAGTTGAGAAAACCAGGAAGAAAAAAACTTCACAAGAATTTTGAGGGAGGCGCTGAGGTTCTCCTGAAATCCTGGGATTAAAAAATTTGTACACTGATATTAGTGGGCTGTATATATGCTGGACACAACTGAAGTGACTTAGCAGCAGCAGCAGCAGCAGCATATATGTGGGTATTCAGATTAAAAGTTCACAATCTCACTTAGGTTCACCTTCACAACAGCTGTAAAATAGAGGCATTACTGTTGCCTATTTTACACACAGACAAACAAATGAGAAGTTAAGCAACTTGCCAGAGCCACTAAGTGTAGCTCCAGGATGTGAGCTCAGGCCTGACTCTAAATCTGCTGCACTTTGAGAGCCAGTATGGAGTCCCTGTTTCACGCTTATCACAGGCAAGGCCTGCTGAAGTTTCTGTATTTCTCTAAATTAGTCCTGGCGGTAGGCCTGCTCAATATAGCCCATAATTTATAACAAACACGTTTCATGTAAAACTCCATTTGTTGCTGCTCTTCTTCAGTTGCTCAGTCATGTCTGACTCTTGGGTGACCATGGACTATGGTGTGCCAGGCTCCTCTGTCCTTCACTATCTTCCGGAGCTTGCTCAGATTCATGCCTACTGAGCTGGTGATGGTATCTAACCCACTCGTCCTCTGCCACCCTCTTCTCTTTTTGCCTTCAATCTTTCTCAGCATCAGGATCTCATCCAATGAGTTGGCTCTTGGCATCATGTGGCCAAAGTATTGGAGGTTCAGCTTAAGTAACAGTCCTTCCAATGAATATTCAGGACTGATCTCCTTTAGGATGGACTGGTTGAATCTCCTTGCAGTCCAAGGGACTCTCAATAGTCTTCTCCAGCACCACAGTTCAAAAGCATCAATTCTTCGGTGCTCAGTCTTTTTTACGGTCCAACTCTAACATCTGTACATGGCTAACATCTGTACATAGCTTTGACTATATGGACCTTTGTTGACAAAGTGATGTCTCTGCTTTTTAATACATTGTCTAGGTTTGTCATAGCTTTTCTTCCAAGAAGCAAGCATCTTCTAATTTCATGGCAGCAGTTGCCATGTGCAGTGATTTTAGAGCCCAAGAAGAGAAAATGTCACTGCTTCCACTTTTCCCCCATCTATTTGCCATTGGGCTTCCCCCATAGCTCAGTTGGTAAAGAATCTGCCTGCAATGCAGGAGACCCAGGTTTGATTCCTGGGTTAGGAAGATCCCCTGGAGAAGGAGATGGCAACCCACTCCAGTATTCTTGCCTGGAGAACCCCATGGACAGAGGAGCCTGGCAGGCTGCAGTCCCTGGTGTCGCAAAAGTTGGACACAACTTAGAGGCTAAAGAGAGAGAGAGAGATGGAACTGAATGCCGTGATCCTGTTTTTTTGAACATTTTGAGTTTCAAGCCAGCTTTTTCTCTCTCCTCTTTCACCCTCATCAAGAGGCTCATTAATTCCTCTTTGGTTTCTGCCATTAGAGTGGTATCATCCGCATATCTGAGGTTGTTTATATTTCTCCCGGCAATCTTGATTCCAGCTTGTGAGTCATTCAGCCTGGCATTTTGCATGATGTACTCTGTATATAAGTTAAATAAGCAAGGTGACAATATACAACCTTGACGTTTCCCGATTTTCAACTATTCTGTTGTTTCATGTCCAGTTCTAACTGTTGCTTCTTGACCTGCTTACAGGTTCCTATGACCTGCACAGAGGAGGCAGGTAAGGTGGTCTGGTATTCCCATCTCTTTCAGAATTTTCCACAGTATATTGTTATCCACACAGTCAAAGTATTTAGCATAGTCAGTGAAGCAGAAATAGATACTTTTCTGCAATTCTCTTGCTTTTTCTATGATCCAACAGATGTTGGCAATTTGATTTCGGGTTTCTCTGCCTTTTCCAAATCCAGCTTGTACATCTGTAAGTTCTTGCTTCATGTACACCTGAAGTCTAGCTTGAAGGATTTTGGGCATTACCTTGCTAGCATGTGAAATGAGTGTAATTGTATGGCAATTTGAACATTCTTTGGCATTGCCTTTCTTTTCGATTGGAATGAAAACTGACCTTTTCCAGTCCTGTGGCCACTGCTGAGTTTTCCAGATTTGCTGGCATATTGACTGCAACACTTTAACAGCATCATCTTTTAGATTTGAAATAGCTCAGCTGGAATTTCATCACCTCCATTAGCTTTGTTCACAGTGATGCTTCCTAAGGCCCACTTGCATTCCAGGATGTCTGGCTCTAGGTGAGTGACCACACCGTTGTGATTATCTGGGTCGTGAAGATCTTTTTTGTACAGTTCTTCTGTGTATTCTTGCCACCTCTTCATACTCTGTTCTGCTTCTGTTAGGTCCTTGCCATTTCTGTCCTTTATTGAGCCCATCTTTGCACGAAATGTTCCCCTGGTATCTCTAATTTTCTTGAAGAGATCTCTAGTCTTTCCCATTCTATTGTTTTCCTCTATTTCTTTGCATTGATCACTGAGGAAGGCTTTCTTATCTCTCCTTGCTTTTCTTTGAAACTCTGCATTCAGTTGGGTATATCTTTCCTTTTCTCCTTGGCTTTTTGCTTCTCTTCTTTCCTCAGCTATTTGTAAGGCCCCCTCAAACAATCATTTTGCCTTCTTGCATTTCTTTTTCTTTGGGATAGTTTTGGTCACTGCCTCCTGTACAATGTTGTGAACCTCCATTCATAGTTCTTCAGGAACTCTGTCTACCAAAAATAATCCCTTGAATCTATTTGTCAAAACAAGAGTCTGAAATGCAGTACTTGGGCACAATCTCAAAAATGACAGAATGATCTTGGTTTGTTTCCAAAGCAAACCATTCAACATCACAGTAAATCAAGTCTATGCCCTAGCCACTAATGCCAAAGAAGCTGAAGTCAAATTGTTCTATGAAGACCTATAAGACCTTCTAGAACTAACACCAATAAAGATACCCTTTACATTATCATAAGGGATTGGAATGCAAAAATAGGAAGTCAAGTGATACCTGGAGGGAGGGAGGCTCAAGAGGGAGGGGACATATATTTGCCTATGGTTGATTCAAGTTGATGTTTGGCAGAAACCAGAACAATTCTGTAAAGCATTTATCCTTCAATTAAAAAACAAATAAATTTTTAAACAATTAAAAAAATAGAGATACCTGGATTAACAGGCAAGTTTGGCCTTGGACTACAAAATGAAGCAGAGCAAAGGCTAACAGAGTTTTGCTAAGAGAACACACTGATCATAGCAAACACCCTCTTCAAACAACATAAGAGACAGCTCTACACATGGACATCATTGGATGGTCAATACTGAAATCAGATTGATTATATTCTTTGCAGCTGAAGATGGAGGAGCTCTGTATGGTCAGCAAAAAGAAGACCAGGAGCTGACTGTGGTTCAGATCATGAAATTCTTATTGCAAAATTCAGGCTTAAACTGAAGAAAGTAGGGAAAACATTAGACCATCTAGGTATGACCTAAATCAAATCACCATAAATTGTTGAAATAACAGATAATAAATAATGTTCATCATAACAACAGCTCAATAATATTGAAGGATTGTTATGTTCTAGATCCTACTCTAGGCATTTAATAAATATTCATCTAATTTATTCCTCATAAAAACCCTAAAAGTAGCACTATAACTGCTCTCATGTTAGTGGGAACTGATGTCCAATTTTGTCTTTGGATTGGGGTTGAAAAGATTCCCTGCTCTTTTTTGCTGTTACTCAGTAATTTGAGATTATGTATTTGGATGAACTTGCAAAGTTCGGGATATTGTGGTTCTCACCCATGTGTATAGCATATGAGTCTGATGTTTACGACTGACATTTTCTGTTCATGAAATGTTTTTCTATAACCTTGAGAGGAGCAGCTGCAGATCAGAGCTGGCATGCAAGCAGGAGCTTTCCATAAGTGCTGGAGGTGGGTGTGAGGTCAGATTTCTTTCCATGACCTAAGATTGCAATGCCAGGCATGAGTGTTGGAATTCGTTTTCCTTCCTGTACTCATGGAAGACATAACTAATTTCTCAAAAACTCTTTCTGAGTCTGGATATGGCTTCTGGATTTTTTTTTTTTTCACAAGGCAGCACTTCTTTCAGCAGATACTCATTGAGTAGAGCTGTCCCTCCAGGTGAAAGCTGTTTCCCTTCCTTAGTCAATGAGGTCCTTAATAATTGTAATCCTTAGTTCTAAATATTAGCATTCCAGTAAGGTTTGGCTTCCTCCCACTCTCAATAGCTGTATAGATTACAAAGTGCTTTCATGTAAATTGTTTTATTTTGTCAGCAATAACTACCATCTGAGCTCTCATGTATTAAGTATTTATTACAGACAGTCTAAATTATACTAACTTGAATCCTTCTAGTTGGTATTGTGATTCTCATTTTATTGATGGGAAAACGGGCTCAGAGACGTGGAATGGCTTGCAGGAGCCCAGCTGAAAGGCAGTTGTGCTCACTACTGTGTCACCAATACCCACCAATTGGCTTCCCAGGTAGCTCAGTGGTAAAGAACCTGCCTGCCAATGTAGGAGACGTAAGAGACCCAGGTTCGATCCCTGGGTTGGGAAGATCCCCTGGAGGAGGGCATAGCAACCCACTCCAGTATTCTTGCCCAGGAAATTCCATGGACAGCGGGAGCCTGGTGGGCTACAGTCCATGGGGTTGCAAAGAGTAGGACACAGCTGAAGAGATAGTACACACACACCATACCACCAACTTTAAACAGCAGAACCAGAAGCAGAACTTGGACAAGTTCTTACAGGGCAAGTTCTGTTTCTTTCAAACACTGTAGCTACATCAAATTTCCAAACACTGGAGCAAACCCAATCTTTTTAGCCAGATGCCTGAAGGAACGTGGCTATTGTTCAACAGCAGTGTTGCCCCTCCTGATACTTCTCCCTCTGTCTTCCCCGGTGCGCATATGCGTGCATGCATGTGTGCGCACACATATGCTGCTGCTGAGTCGCTTCAGTTGTGTCCGACTCTGTGCAACCCCATAGACGGCAGCCGACCAGGCACCCCCGTCCCTGGGATTCTCCTGGCAAGAACACTGGAGTGGGTTACCATTTCCTTCTCCAATGCATTAAAGGGAAAAGTGAAAGTGAAGTTGCCCAGTTGTGTCTGACTCTTCGCGACCCCATGGACTGCAGCCTACCAGGCTCCTCCGTCCATGGGATTGTCCAGGCAAGAGTACTGGAGTGGGGTGCCATTGCCTTCTCCAATGCATGAAAGTGAAAAGTGAAAGTGAAGTCGCTCAGTCTGACTCTTAGCGACCGCATGGACTGCAGCCCACCAGTCTCCTCCGTCCGTGGGATTTTCCAGACAAGAGCACTGGAGTGGGGTGCCATTGCCTTCTCCGCAATAGGAGCACAGTTAACGTCAAACGAGAGCAGGAGAATGCCTGCCACAAACGCTGCTGCTGCTGCTAAGTCGCTTCAGTCGTGTCCGACTCTGTGCGACCCCATAGACGGCATCCCACCAGGCTCCGCCGTCCCCGGGATTCTCCAGGCAGGAACACTGGAGTTGGTTGCCATTTCCTTCTCCAATGCTTGAAAGTGAAAAGTGAAAGTGAAGTCGCTCAGTCGTGTCTGACTCTTCGCAACCCCATGGACTGCAGCCCACCAGGCTCCTCCGTCCGTGGGATTTTCCAGGCAAGAGTACTGGAGTGGGGTGACATTGCCTTCTCCGCAGGCCCCTGTAAACCATCTGCAGGAAGGCGCCCTCCCGGCCCGGAGCACGTCCCCTGGACGCGGGCGGGCTCCTCGGGCCTCAGCCCGCCGGGGAGATGACGTCCCAGCCTTTCTGTTCCCCCAGGTGGAAGCATCAGATGTTCAGCAAAACGCTAACGACAGAACTGCTGATACCAACGGAAACTGTTAAAAAGTAAAACAGACGTCCGTGGAATGCCTATGTTCTAAGAGCCCTCGGAGACGCTCGACAATCTTGTCTTCGTGGTAAACTGACGAGGCGGCCCCTGCCTCCCGCTCCACCCGCGCGGAGACTGAAAGGCAGGCAGGCGAGGCCCGCGGGGGCAGCTGACCCTCCAGGTTCCCTTCAGGTCGCAGGGGGCCGGCTGGCCTGCAGTCTCACACAGCCACCGCGGCAGATTCAAAGCCTGGAATCGGGTTCGGAGCAGGAGACCGTCTGGGGCGGAAACCTCTGACAGCTCTTCCGCGAACCTTCCTCTCAGGGTGGAACAGACGAACTCCGTCAGAAGCCGCTGAGCCGCGGAAACCCAAGCTTTACTGGCACTGAGCTGAGTATCCAGGTCTCTCATCTGAGAAGCAGATGTTCTGATTGTTCTACGGTACCTTGCAGGCAGAGTACACATATATGTGCACACATATGCAACATTCACTTATTTTAGGCCCTTGAAACCTTGCTAGGTCTCCTATTTAGCCAAACACAGAGATTTATAGTCTTGCAAACACAATCATTTTTCTTAGGAGACTAAGTTCTCTACCTCTTAGAAAGATGTGTATATATAACTGGAAAGTAAATTCTCAACACTGCTCTGAACCTGTGCAATGATTCTGCTGACAGCACATGAGTGAATATAACTAAAGGGTACACAGATGCCTAACCTTACATTAGCAAAGAATCAAGGTAAATAAATGTGTAGACAGCCTTTCTTGAATTTTCTGGCTTCTGTCTTTGCCATATTGGATCTAAAGCATTTAGATCCTTGCTGGAAAGGTATGTTTTAAAATGGAAGCATGGTTATTATATCTAATTTTCTGTCTCTCGCACTACTAGATCTTCTAGTCAAAATTAGATTTGCAGTCACTACCTTCTATTGAAATTTTAATACCCAATTTCTTTTTTTTCTTTCTTACTATTTTATGTAAGTAGAATCTATCAGTTCAGTTCAGTTTAGTTGCTCAGTTGTGTCCGACTCTTTGAGACCCCATGAACTGCAGCACACCAGGCCTCCCTGTCCATCACCAACTCCCAGAGACTACCTAAACCCATGTCCATCGAGTTGGTGATGCCATACAGCCATCTCATCCTCTGTCGCCCCCTTCTCCTCCTGCCCCCAATCCTTCCCAGCATTAGGGTCTTTTCCAATGGGTCAACTCTTCGCATGAGGTGGCCAAAGTATTGGAGTTTCAGCTTCAACATCAGTCCTTCCAATGAACACCCAGGACTGATCTCCTTTAGGATGGACTGGTTGCATCTCCTTGCAGTCCAAGGGACTCTCAAGAGTCTTCTCCAACACCACAGTTCAAAAGCATCAATTCTTTGGTGCTCAGCTTTCTTCACCGTCCAACTCTCATATCCATACGTGACTACTGGAAAAACCATAGCCTTGACTAGACGGACCTTTGTTGGCAAAGCAATGTCTCTAGTTTTAAATATGCTATCTAGGTTGGTCATAACCTTCCTTCCAATAAATTATAGTTGCTCATTTTTTCCTTGAAACAAGTTTTCTTTCTGACACATGCACTTAAATATTAGTAGTTATCTTGAGGACAGAAGGAGTTTATGTATGACTGTTATCTTTTTTCCTTTGTGCATTTATGTATTTTTTTAATTAGGAAAATATTACATAAAACGTATTTTATTTCAGACTGTGCATTTTAGCGGAGAAGGCAATGGCACTCCACTCCAGTACTCTTGCCTAGAAAATCCCACGGATGGAGGAGCCTGGGGTTGCTAATAGTCGGACACGACTGAAGCGACTTAGCAGCAGCAGCAGTGCCTTTTAGAAAGGTGATAAAATCTCTGTAGAACATGCATGTGCCAGGTTATGCCTGAGTCCATACTATTTTTATGTTAAGCAAACACAAGCATACAATGAAATAGAAAGCAAAGTTCAGATGATTTTTTAAAGTGAAAACAAGCATGCTTATAGATAATAATATTTGTGAATCTGATTTGCACTACATCTGTAACTACTTCTTTGCCAAAAAGAATTATTTCCGTAGGGCACTTTGGAGGAAAGACTAGAGAAGCTGTTAAGTGTAAGGGAAATGCTCAAGCAGTAACTGAGAGGAATGTTCTAAGGAGGATTTCTATTTTCCTAGGAGAAGGGGTGATGAGCTCTGAGGTCCTTACGTTTAAGGTTTTCTCAGTTCAGTTCAGTTCAGTCGCTCAGTCGTGTCTGACTCTTTGTGACCCCATGGCCTGCAGTGCGCCAGGCCTCCCTGTCCATCACCAACTCCTAAATGCCTTTAAAAAAGTGGGCAGGGCCTAAAAAAAAATGTAAGGAGGAATCTTAGATTTCTAGTTTTGAGGTCTACTGCAAGGAAGATCATTCGTATTAACTAGCATTTACTTACACAGCAACTTTCTTTTCTTCCATACAGGATCAGGTTACAAATTAAATGATACTTTTCAAGGGAAAAATATCCCTTCTGCAATTGCTACAGAAAGTTCATCATGTTTCCCCACATGTCCAAGACATAGGTTGATTCTCTAGCTGATGATTATGGAGTTCACACCTTATATTTAAGTTTCAGATCCCACTTCTTATACCCCTAGAGTATGGTAAAGCAAAAGTGGTTGTATTGAAGGATTCCCCATGTCCATCTTTGTTGTTGTTCAGTGGCAATGTCGTGTCTGACTCCTTGTGACCCCATGGGCTGCAGCACACCACGTTTCCCTCTCCTTCACTGTTTCCTGCAGTTTGCTCGAATTCATGTCCATTGAGTTGGTGATGCTATCCAACCATCACATCTTTTGTCGCCCCCTTCTGCTCCCGACTTCAATCTTTCCCAGCATCAAGATCTTTTCCAAAGAATCAGCTCTTCCCATCAGGTGGCCAAAGTATTGGAGTTTCACCTTCAGCATCATTCTTTCCAATGAATATTCAGGGTTGATTTCCTTTACGACTGACTGGTTTGATCTCCTTGCAGTCCAAGGGATTCTCAAGCGTCTTCCCCAACACCACAGTTCAAAAGCATCAATTCTTCAGTGCTCAGCCTTCTTTGTGGTCCAACTCTCACATCCATACCTGACTACTGGAAAAACCATAGCCTTGACTATACAGACCTTTGTTGGCAAAGGGATATCTCTGCTTTTTAATATGCTGTCTAGGTTTGTCATAGCTTTTCTTCCAAGGAGAAGGTGCCTTTTAATTTCATGGCTTCTGCAGTGATTTTGGAGCCCAAGAAAATAAAATCTGTGGCATAGTTTGTAGAATGGACAGGACTCAGCATACAGTCGCATTCATGGTTATGATTTACGGTAGTGAAGGGGTACAGAGAAACTCAGCAAAGGCAAAAGCAGAAGGACCAAGTCTAGGGGAAGCCGGGTGTGAGTCTGCAAGTGTTCTCTCCCAGCGGAACCACACAGGACATTCTTAAATCTCCTAGCAATGAGCTGTGACGAGATATGTGAATTGTTGTCAATGAGGGAAGCTCACTAGAGACTCACTGCCCAGGGCTTTTATTGGGTGCAGTTGACATGGCCCCTCTTCCAGCCTCTGCCAGGCATGAATCCAAATTTCTGACTTCCACAAGGAAAGCAGGTGTTCTGCATAAACCACATTGTTTGCCCAAGCAGTTTAGGCACAGTGAGCCACTCAATCTGTTAATGGTGGGAACCCTTCCAAAATCATGTTTCTGAAAGCCATCCAAAGGCCATCCTTGCAAGCAGAGCTTTCTAAGGACAGCACCTCAGGCCTGCTAATTAATTCTAAAGCACAGTGGTCCTTTAACATTTTCTGAAAAAGAGTTCTAGTCTTGCTAGCAAAGGAAGGACCTCTGGCTTTTCCTTGGTAGTCTTTGGAGTGAGCATCTCCACACTACAAACTTTCCTTCTTTTCTAAGATCCAGAAACAAACAGGAAGAATTACAGCAGGAGAATCAGTAGGAGGATTTTTTTTTAAATCCTTCAAAAGGGACAAAATAAGTAGAGACTTGTCCACACGAGCATCACAGCTTGGCTCAGGTAAATAACCATAAATGAGATCCCTCACCACAACCCGGCATCTGCCTTAAGTATGTGTTAGAGCAGGAAAATATACACATGCAAGGGCCCAAGTAAGCACTTAGAGGCACCCTGCTGGCTCCCTGACAGGGGCTACATGCTGATTTCAGGTTTGATACACAGTCATCACATTAAACAGTGTTTACCCGCCAGGATCCTCTTGTGTCTGGCTGGTTCTGTGCCTCGAGTTTCTTTCTTTGCCCTCCTCACTGAAATGCCCCATCTGGCACATCATCTCTCAGCCTTGCAGCTCCTTCCTGATGCCTCTGGGTCCCCTAAGGCCCACTCTGGGATCAGGAGAATTGCCAGACTTTCCTTCCTCCCTTACCTACTGCTGTCTCTGGGAAAACCTGGCTCTACGCTTATCCAATAAGAGAACGGTGGTGGGAGCAAGAGAACTGATGAGGAGTAACGTCTGGACAGTTTAAGATTGGACTAGATGAAAAATGGCAAAGAGGTGACCAGTCCCCTCACCCCTGCCACCTGGGCCCTTGGCAGTTAGAGAGTGTTATGGAGTGTTTTTCTCTTTGTGTCCAACACAGCATTCCAGATAGCATTGCCAGTTCGTCAAAACTGGCATATAAATTGAAGTTGACTCCTACCAAGAACAAATAGCCTTAAGAGCTTTTTTAAGTTAAGTAATTCTTTTTTAATAAAATAATAAAATTCTAATGTGCTTGATTTTCACCTATGTTGACAGAAATTGTAAAACCAACAGTATTTGTGTGTTAAGTGTATTATGAACATCCCCAGATTGTATTTGTTAAGTAAAGTGAAAAGCCACATACAGTAAAGTAAAAATGGCACTAGAACTTCCTCTAGCTAAGGGACTCCATGGATCCGAATAAATACTTAAATTTATGAGAAAATATCACCTGCAGTATTGAGTTGTTTGCATTTGTGTATAGAAAGTGCATTGATTGTGTGTAAAATCCAGGTTAATTTGTGTCTCATCTTATGTGCAGGACCATAATGAGACTTGACAACACGTTCAAAATTTTCAGCATATACGACTTTGTAACTGGCAAGTGGATGCTGAACTTTTCAATTTCTCTGGCCTGAACACAAGTCATTTTCAATCTTTTGTTGCCAGGATAAAAAATGTTGAACTGCATCTTCACTGTATTTATATGCCCAAAATAAAGAGAAAACTGCCTCCTGGAGAAACTTAGTCAAGGAAATTCCATTTTTAGGAGGAAGCACAGTTTCCCATGAAAGGGTTGATTGATTTGAAATCTAATAACAATTTCTACTGGATTATTGACAAGAGCATATCATTATGGTCCTGTATTATTATAATTTGATTCTGGTGTGAATACAAGTTATTATTATTTTGCAAAAGGAATAATTAAAGTATTGATTTATGGCGTACTTTATATTTCTCACAATATTACCCCCAAAAGTTGCTAATTTAATTTTTTCTATAATATCTTAAAGAGCTGTAGCATATGGCATTATCTATATGTAAGAGATAAGAGAAAGTAACTATTGAGTGAATTGCTGAATGTATCAGAGCTAATCAAGCAGTAGACTGAAGTCTACAACTGAGGTCTTGTATTATTTTAACTACACATTTCTGGCTCTCTCTCTCTTATTTTTATTCTTTCGTATTTTTTTTTTCACTTTCTCACTCTCTTATGGCAAAAAACTTGCAACATGAAATCTGCCTTTTTAAACTTTAAAGTGTAGAGTACAGTGTTGTTAAATATATGCACATTGTTATACAGGATCAACTACTTCATTCTTGTAAAACTCAAATATTGTTCCAATTTTAGTATATGTGCTGCCAAAGCAAACACTAAAACTCATGTAGATCAAAACATGTTAAGCAGCATGGCCCAGTACTGTGTTGACCAAGGAGTGTGAAATATTTGATATTTTTCAGTGAAAGATGGATAAACATTTAAGAATTTAGTATTTATTTTAATGTGAATTAGGATGATTGGTGAACACATCAATCTCATTTGTGAAAGTGAAATGAAATTTACATTTACACTCTATTCATAGGAAAAAGAGCCAAATTAAAGAATACTTAGCAAACAATAGTACACATATGCCAGAAGTCTCATAAGTGGTATGCAGCTGACTGAAAGAATTTAGAAGGAGTTAGCAGAGAGGAAAGAGACAAGTTTGGGTTCAAATCCTTGTCCCAGCACTTCCTGACCATGTGAATTGATAAAGATACTTAACCTCTATGGGCTGCAGCCCTCTTACCAGTTGAAGGCGGAAAATTTGCCTCCTTCTGGTGTTGTAAGGATTGGATGTAATATAGGTCAAGTTTCTAGTGCCATAGTTTACATATGCGTGCATGCTCAATCGCTCAATTGTGTCCTACTCTGCGACCCTATGGACCGTAGCCCTCCAAGGCCCTCTGTCCACAGGATTCTCCAGGCAAGAATACTGGAGTGGGTTGCTGTGCCCTCCTCTAGGAGATCTTCCTGACCCAGGGATCTAACCCACGCCTCATGCGACTCCTGAACTGCAGGCAGTCTTTGCTACTGAGACATCAGGGAAGCCCATGGTTTACATACAGCAGGCGCTTAATAATAAGTAGAATCAATTGTATGCTTACTATGTATCAAGATTGTTCCAGAGCTTCACATATACTAAAGTGAAAGTGAAAGTCGCTCAGTAGTGTCTGAGTCTGCAACCCCTGCATTGCAGGCGGATTCCCCACAAGGGAAGCCCAAGAATACTGGAGTGGGTAGCCTATCCCTTCTCCACACATATATTAATCAAATCCCCCCCCAAAAAACCACCCCAAATCCAAAGAAAAGCCTTATGGGAAACATGCTAACATTAGCACCTTTTTGCCAATGAAGAAAGAGCGGCCCATAGAGGTAATGGAATACTTTTCTAAGTCACATAGTCAGTAAATTGTGAAAGGGAGATTTGAACCCAAGGAGTCTGGGTCGGGAAGATCCCCTGGAGGAGGGCATGGCAGCCCATTCCAGTATTCTTGCCTGGAGAATCCCATGGACAGAGGAGCCTGGTGGGCTATGGTCCACAGGGTCACAAAGAGTCGGACACGACTGAAGCTACTTAGGCCGCATTCTGGCTCTAGATCCCACCAGATGTAAGATCTACCATCATACACTCAAGTTCATCATTCAGAGGCCTCTCTCTTGGGCACTGATGTGTGCTAGCATGGACACAGGGTGTTCAGCATGCCTGGGGGTGGCTGGGACATGTGGGGAAGTCACCAAGGGATGTGCTGTTCTCCTTGAATGATAAGAGGTTGGAATTTATTTGGTAGGTAATGGGGAACAATTACAGGCATCAAAATGCTCCAGATACATTTTTAGGTGCGGGGCATAAAAGACAGCAAACAAATGAATAAACTATGGTTTATGTTATTCTAGGGAAAAGCAGCAGATAAAAATTCGCTGCAATCAAGAGGGATAGATGCTTTGAGAGAAATCTAAATGAGACTAGTGGAGACTCATGGAACAGAGGTTCATTTCTACTCCGAGAGGCAGGGAGAGAAAAGGTTTCACAAACGAGATGAAACAAGCGTCCACAGGGGGTTTGAGCAGGTCATAGCCCGTGCTGTGCATTTTATCAAATAGCCTTTTGTGACAGCCCAGGGAAGGACAGAGAAGGGGACGTTGAGGCAAGGTTTAGGCAGGATCATTAGAGGGTGACGATCACCTGTGGGGTCAAGGAGAGCAATGACCAAAGTCCTGCAGCTGGGATGCCATTATCAGGGACAGACTGTGGAAGGAGAGAATGAATCAATGTGAGTTTGAGGCACGTACCAAACAAAGGAATCTGGGATCTTGGCAACAGCTCTTTCTCCACAATGACTATTATGTTAGAAGCCATGTTACTGATAAGGAAAGAAAAGCTTCATTCCTGACTTTCCCCCAGTATCTCAGGTTAGTTTATTAGTCTTACTGTCGTCACTGGAGACTCAAGGTATACGTCGGAGATGAGATGTGATTTCCATCGGTGGGGCGTGGGGACCATTGCCACACCCAGTTCCAGGCTGTTTGGAGTGTCTCTCTCTTTCTCTGGCGCCTGGATTTGCTTTAGTCTTACTGTCGTCACTGGAGACTCAAGGTATACGTCGGAGATGAGATGTGATTTCCATCGGTGGGGCGTGGGGACCATTGCCACACCCAGTTCCAGGCTGTTTGGAGTGTCTCTCTCTTTCTCTGGCGCCTGGATTTGCTTTTGTAAGGAAAAGAGAAAGAGTGTTGTTTTAGCTAGTGGAAGAGCAACGTTTGAGAACTTGGGTATTCTTTAGCTCTCGTTTGACAAATATTTATCGAGCGAATGTTTATTATTATGTAGTCGGCACCGTTATTGAGGTTGGGGATGGTCTAGGGAACAGGACACAGCCCCAGCTGTCCTGGGACTTCCGGTAAGGGGGCTGCGAGCTAGTAAGTAAAGACGTAAAGGAGAGTGCTGTCCAAATGCAGCGGGGAGAGGGTCCGGGAGGGTGGGACGGCAAGTACAAAGGCCTTGTGTGTGGCAGGAGCAAACCCAGGCTGGCTGAGGGAGTGAGGGAGTCATACGTGGCTCTTCTGGACCATCACCCCTTCCCCGGTTCCATTTCAGGAAAGGGCCCTGGATTCCTTAATTATTGAGTAAAACAAATTCTCTTTGCAAGGCCACCCTGTTACTTGGTGCAGGTCTAGGCCTGATTTGTAACATGAAAGAAAGCCTCAGAGAAGCTTTGGAGATTTTACAGCCTTGGAGCTCAAATGCTCTGGGGAGAAATTGCCATCTAGTGGCAAAATGCGGAAACAAGCCTGCTAGGTTGGGAACAGAGGAAGCTCAACTCTGGATCCTTGGCTATGAAATTATTCTGAAAATTTGCATATTTGCCACTCTCACAAAACCAAAGAAAGTTGAACAATAAGCCCCAGCGTGTCCTCTGTCACAATCATTTTCTGACAGAAGCAGTCATTTTCCTTGACATCTACTTGGCATTTTAATGTTTCTGTATTTGATCCTCACAGTAACTCTGCAAATCGGCCAATATTATTATTATCCTCATTTTGAATAGGAAGATATCTAAAGATTAAATCACATTTTCAATGTCTTAGATCTGTTAAATGACAGAGTTTGCTTTTACCCTGGTTTGTGTGAGGACAAACATTGCCTACATGTAGGCAGCTCTGGGCACTTAATAAAGGAACTAGTTCTTAACTGCATGCCAACAAGTCCAGTTAATGCACTCTGAAATCAGGTCCACACTTCTCATATGAAGGAAATGCTCAGAACTAGAGCTCATAGGGAGAAATCACCACAGATAAATATCAGCTCAGCATAAAGACGTTTCGACTTGTCTGCAGTGAAACAGGATGCCACTGCAGGCAGACCTGGCTGGGTTGCTCCTGACTGCTGGCAGGACATTGCTGTGTTTTGTTTGGCCCAGGCTGAGTCGTATGAACATTTGTACTTGAGTGCTTTGTCTTGGAGTTCTTTCCAGTTTGTCACAGTCTCAGCCATTTCCTAAATACAATGCATGGCCTAATAGACATGCCTGGCCCATTAGGCATCTGGATTGTTGATCACTGAGTAATTTAGAAGTGTTTTAAAGATGTGCTATCCTATATTTGATAGGCTTAAAAGCATTTTAAAATGTGAAATGAAAATATGTCCTGCCATATTAGTAAGAAATGTCACAGCCATCAGCGATTTTTGTTCTCCAGATGTGAATGAGGGCTCCCAAAACCTCGATCTGTTGGATGCTGCCACTCACCATAGTGACTGCTGAGGAGCTGGAGGAATGCAAGAAGCAAAGTAAACAAGGAAACAGAATTGGCCCAAGATAGTGGAGGCACATATGAAAGGAAGAATTCAGTTAGCATAATGTCTCTCTGAATCTATCCAAATTCTTGTGTGTAGTAGTAGTTCATTCCAATTGCTGAGTTAATTAATTCTTTTCATTTTCACAAAATAGGTATTGCAGGAAGGGGGACCCCTTCCAGGGCCCGAAGGTGGGCTCTTGTCTACCACTTGGAAATGAATTGTTCGAGAAGACATAGGTGCTGGCAAAGCAAGAGATTTTATTGGGAAGGGGCGCCTGGGTGGAGAGCAGTAGGGTGAGGGAACCCAGGAGAACATGGCTTGCAGTCTCGGGTTTTATGGTGATGGGATTCGTTTCTGGGTTGTCTCTGGCCAATCATTCTGACTCAGAGTCCTTCCTGGTGGTGCAAGCCTTGTTCAGCAAGATGGATGCCAGAGAGAAGGATTCTGGGAGGTGGTTGGACACGTGGTATCACTTTTTTAACTTTCCTGAACTCTCCTTGTTGGTGGTGGCTTATTAGTTCCGTGTTCCTTACCAGGACCTCCTGTCATAAAACAACTCGTGCAAATGGTTACTGTGGTGCCTGGCCAGGGTGGGTGGTTTCAGTCGGTGTGCTTCCCCTAACATAGGTGTGCTACAGTTTGTTTAGCCATACACCTATTGAGGTACATTTTGTTTGTTTCTGTTTCGGCCTATTACAAATAAAGCTGCCGTAGTACTCATGTAGAATGTAAAACAACATCAAAAAAACTGAGCTTGTAGATAGAGCTGACTAACAGAGAACAGTTGGACAGTTACCAGACTCAAGGGAGTAGGGAGTGGATGAAATGAATGAAGAGGGTCAAAGTGTACAAACTTCCAGTTGCGAAATAAGTAAGTTTCCAGTGGTCCTGTATGGATGTGAGAGTTGGACGGTGAAGAAAGCTGAGCACTGGAGAATTGATGCTTTTGAACTGTGGTGTTGGAGAAGACTCTTGAGAGTCCCTTGGACTGCAAGGAGATCCAACCAGTCCATCCTAAAGGAGATCAGTCCTGGGTGTCCATTGGAAGGACTGATGTTGAAGCTGAAACTCCAGTACTTTGGCCACCTCAAGCGATGAGTTGACTCACTGGAAAAGACCCTGATGCTGGGAAGGATTGGGGGCAGGAGGAAAGGGGACAACAGAGGATGAGATGGCTGGATGGCATCACCGACTCGATGTACATGGGTTTGGGTGGACTCCAGGAGTTGGTGATGGACAGGGAGGCCTGGCGTGTATAATGTACAGATGGTAACTATAGGTAATAATACTATAGTACATATTTTAAAGTTGCTAAGAGAGTAAATCTTAAAAGTTCTCATCACAATAAGAAAATTGTAACCATTTATGGTGACAGGTTTTTATCAGCCTTATTGTGGTGATCATTTTGCAGTATATGAAAATACCAAATCATTTTATTATATGCCTGAAACTATGTCAATTGTACTTCAATTAAAAAAAAACTTAAAACTGCTATAACAATTATTTATTGGTTTCATGTGAATCTACGTTTTCATTCTCTGATACAAATGCTTGAAAGTGAAATGGCTGCATTGTATAAATGTATGTTTTGCTTAAAAATACTGCCACACTGATTTCCCAAGTGTACGTTTTACATTCCCACTAGCAATATATGAGGTCAGTTTCTCTATATTGCCAACATTTGATATTGTCACTATTTTTCATTTTAGCTGTCCTAATAGATGCAGTGATATATCACTATGGTCTTGTTAGACAGGAAGGCAGCCAAGAGCAATGAGAGGCAGCCCCTTCAGCTAAACATCCAATGGTTGCCTAATCCCACCAAGCAATTCACCAGCCCCACTCCAAATGTGCCCCTCAGTACTCCAAAATAGTCAGGAGGCTAGAAAAACTCCCCACTGGCCGACTGGTGGGACTTTCCCTATCCTAGCACATGCGTGCACCTCATGCCATCAGGTACTCCAGTAACCTTTGGTGCCACTGGACTCATTCAGTTTAGTTCAATCGCTCAGTCGTGTTGACTCTTTGAGACCCTGTGGACTGCAGCCTCCCTGTCCATCACTAACTCCTGGAGCTTGCTCAAACTCATGTCCATTGAGTCAGTGATGCCATCGAACCATCTCATCCTCTATTGTCCCCTTCTCCTCCTGCCTTCAATCTTTTCCAGCATCAGGGTCTTTTCCAATGAGTCAGTTCTTTGCATCAGGTGGCCAAAGCATTGGAGTTTCAGCTTCAGCATCAGTCCTTCCAGTGAATGTTCAGGACTGATTTCCTTTAGGATTGACTGGTTTGATCTCCTTGTAGTCCAAGGGACTCTTAGAGTCTTCTCCAACACCACAGTACAAAAGCATCAGTTCTTTGGTGCTCAGCTTTCTTTATGGTCTAACTCTTACATCCATACATGACTACCGGAAAATCCATAGCTTTGATTAGACGGACCTTTGTCGGCAAAGTAATGTCTCCACTTTTTAATACTCCAGGCCAGAATACTGGAGTGGGTAGCCTTTCCCTTATCCAGGGGATCTTCCCAACTCAGGGATCAAACCCAGGTCTCCCACAGTGCCGGCAGATTCTTTACCAGCTGAGGCACAAGGGAAGCCCATTGGACTCGTTAACTGTTTATAAATGTTCCATGAATACATGCATCTAATTATAACAGACTGAATTAAGGGAAGGATATGCATGATAGAGCATCTTCTTATATAACCTGCTACTGTCAATCAAGACTGCCAGTCACAAACCCCTGGATTTTGCAAATGACTTTGCCTTAAAAACCTTGTACCCCAGCCCTCCTGGGCCATTGCCTCACTTGGCCTGACCCACCTCTCTCCTGAGGTGTTCTCTCTGTTCTTTCTTTCATTATCTTCAATAAATTTTCTTGCACTGGGTATAGATTCCCCTTTATGTCCTACCAAGAACCGAGCCCCATGGGAGGTGGGGTCTCCAGACTTTTAATGTTTTTTGCCCATTTCTTAATTGGAGTTTTTCAAACGGGAGGAAGTGTCTTAATGTCTTTTGCCCAGTTTTAATTGGCATTTTTCAAATCCCTTTGTCAGGTATATGGTTTGCAAATATTTTTCCCAGCCTGTAGCTTGTTTATTTAGAAATTTTTAAAATTACTTTTTCTTGCTCTTTTTAGTTATACTGAGATATAATTGACATACAGCACTATGTAAGTTTAAGGTGTACAGCATAATGATTTGTCTTATTTGACTTACATATATCATTAAATGATTATCACACTAAGTTTAGTTTCCATAATCTTATATATATTAATAGTTGACCATCATCTTACATAGATACAAAATTTTAAAAACCAAAATAAAAGTATTAGGTTTCTTAGCTTTCAACTATAACATACAGCAGTGTTAATTATATTTATCATGTTATACATTACACCTCTAGGACTTATTTATCTTATAACTAGAAGTTTGTACTTTTTGACTTTCATCCCAATTCAGCTTTCATTTCAATTCCACCTCCCCCCAATACCCATCTCTTATAACAATAAATTTGATCTTGTTTTCTATGAGTTTATTTGTTTTTGAAGTATAATTGACCTACATCACTATGTTAGTTTCTGTTACACAACATAGTCATTCAACATAGTCAATTCAAAATGATCACTAAGATCATTGTGGTTTTGATTTGCATTTTCCTGATGTTTAGTGATGCTGTGCATCTTTTAATTAGTTTGTGGGTCAGCTCTATATCTTCTCTGGAAAAAAATGTCTCTTTAGATCTTCTGCCCATTTTTATTTGGTTTATCTGCTTTTTTGATGTTGAACTGCATGAATTTTCTGCATATTATGGATAAGCGAGATAAGTGAATGTCGCTCAGTTGTGTCCAACTCTTTGCAATCTCATGGACTATACGGTCCATGGACTTCTCTAGGCCAGAATACTGGAGTGGGTAGCTGTTCCCTTCTCCAGGGGATCTTCCCAACCCAGGGATCGAACCCAGGTCTCTTGCTTTGCAGCTGGATTCTTTACCAGCTGGGCCACCAGGGAAGCCCATATTATGGATATTAAGTTCTTCTCAGATATATTGTTTGCAAATATCTTCTCCCACTCAGTAGGCGGCCTTTTTGTTTTCTGTCGATAGTTTCCTTCACTGTGCAAAAGCTTTTTAGTTTGATGTAGTCCTATTTGTATATTTTTGCTTTTGTTTCCCTTGTCTGAGGAGACATATCCCAAGAACTATTGCTAAGACCAGTTTCAAAGAGCTTATAGCCTATGTTTTCTTCTGGAAGTTTTATTTTGTCTGGTCTTACATTAAAGTCTTTAATCCATTTTGAATTAATTTCTGTGCATGATGTGAGAGAGTAGTCCAGTTTGCTTGCTTTTGCTTGCAGCAATTCATTTTCCCAAAATTGATTGAAGAGGCTTTCTTTTTCCTATTGTATATTACTGCCTCCTTTGTCATAGATTAATTGTGTGGTTCATTTCTGGAATCTCTATTTTACTGATCTATGTGTCTATTTTTGTTGAGAATTTTTATCATATAAAGGTGTTGAATTTTGTTAGAGCATTTTCTGCAGCTATTGAGATGATCATATGTTTATTTTTTCTTCAATTTGTTAATGTGGTGTATCATACTGATTGATTTGTGAATGCTGAACCATCCTTACATCCCTGGGATAAATCCCACTATATCATCATGTATGATCCTTCTAATATATCATTGAATTCTGTCTGCTAATGTTTTGTTGAGGATTTTAGCATCTATGTTTATCAGTGATATTGGCTTGTAATTTTCTTTTTTTGGTCATAGCTTTGTCTGATTTTTGGTATTAGGGTTATGCTTGCCTTGTAGAATGAGTTTAGAAGCATTTCTTCTACTTTAATTTTTTGGAACAGTTTGAAAAGGTTAGGTTTAACTCTTCTGTAAATGTTTGGTAGAATTCACCTGTGAAGCCATCTGGTCCTGGGCTTTTCTTCGTTGGAAGTTATATTTGTTTGTTTTTTACTGGTTCAATTTCATTACTGGTAACTGGTCTGTTTATATTTTCCATTTCTTCCTAGTTCAGTCCTGGGATATTATACATTGCTAGAAATTTGTCCATTTCTTCTGGTTTGTCCATTTTATTGGCACATAGTTATTCTTAGTAATCTCTTGTGATCCTTCTTATTTTTGTAGTGTTGGTTGTAATTTCTCCTTTTTCATTACTAATTTTATTGATTGCAAGAGGAGCCTGTCTTCATTTCTTGTGTCTGGATAAATGTTGCCAATTTTTATCTTTTATTTGAAAACCAGGTCTTAGTTTCATTGGCCTTTTCTATTATAGTTCAGCCACTATTTCATTTATTTCTGCTCTGGTCTTTATGATTTCTTTCCTTCTACTAACTTTGGGTTTTGTTTGTTCTTCTTTCTCTAGTTGCTTTAGGCATAAGATTAAATTGTTTATTTGAGATTTTTCTTGTTTCATGAGGTAGGCTTGTATTGCTATAAACTTCCCTCTTAGAATTTCTTTTTCTCTGTCCCATAGAGTTTGTAAAGTTGTGCTTTTGTTTTCATTTGCCTCCAGGTATTTTTAAAATTTGTTCTTTGATTTCAGCAGTGAACCATAAATTGTTTAGTAGTATTTTAATCTCCAAGTGCTTCTGTATTTTGCTGTTTTTTTTTTCCCCCCAAATAGTTGGTTTCTAGTCTCATAGCATTGTGATTGGAATAAATCCTTAATATGACTTCAGGTTTTTAAAATTTATTCAGACTTGTTGAGTGGCCTAGCATCTGATTATCCTGGAGAATATTCCATGTGCACTTGAAAAGAATATGTATTCTGCTGCTCTTGGATGGAATGTCCTTTATGTATCTGTTAAGTTCATTTGGCCTAATGTGTCCCTTAAAGCCAGTGATTCCTTATGGATTTTCTGTCTGTATGAACTGTCCAATGATGTAAGTGGGGTGTTAAAGTATTCTAGTATTATTTTGTTACTGTCAATTTCTCCTTTTGTGTCTTTTAATATTTTCTTTATGTATTTAGGCACTCCTTTGTTTGGTGCATATATATTTTAAATTGTTAATCTCTTCTTCTTAGATTGATCCCTTGATCATTTTGTAATGTTTTTCTTTGTCTCTTATTGCAGTCTTCATTTTAAAGTCTATTTTGTCAGATATGTCTTGCTACCCTAGCTTTCTTTTTATTTCCATTTGCAAAGGATACCTTAACCCATCCTTTTTTAATCTGTGTGAATCTTTAGGTCTGAAGTGAGTCTACTGTAGGCATCATATGTATGAGTCTTTTTATATCCATCCAACCATCCTATGTTTGTTATGGAGTACTTTTCCATTTAAATTTAAAGTAACTATTAATATGCATGTCGTTATTTCCATTTTGTTAACTGGGGGTTGTTTTCTAGTTCTTTTCGGTCATTCTGTGTTTGTTTTCTTCCTTTGTTATTTGATGACTATCTTTAGTGTTATGTTTAGATTCCTTTTTGTGTGTGTGTATGTGTACCTATTATAGATTTTTGGTTATGAATGATTATTTTAAGTTCCTGATCTTTAGTTTCAAACACATTTTGACATTTTTGCCTCCCTTCACCCCAATTACTTTACTGACATCATATTCTACATGGTTTTTTGTGTATCTCCTTTAGCTACTTATTGTGGATATAGCTAATTTTACTACTTTTGTCTTTTAACATTCCTACTAACTTTGTACATGGCTGATTTACCATTTTTACTATATAGTTGCCTATATCAATGAGCTTTTTATTTTGTAATTTTCATATTTCTAGTAGCGGTCTTTTCTTTTTCACTTAGAGAAGTTTGTTTGACATTTCTTGTAAAGCTAGTTTGATGGAGTGGAACCCTTTAAGCTGTTGCTTGTCTGTAAATCTTTGATCTCTTCCATCAAATCTGAATGAAAGCCTTGCTGAATAGAATACCCCTGGTTGTAGGTTTTTTCTTTCATCGCTTTAACTATATTGTGCCACTTTTTTCTGGCCTCAGGATTTCTTCAGAAAAGTCAGCTCTTAGCCTTATGAAAGTTTCCTTTTTTTATAACTTATTTCTTTTCCCTTGCTGCTTCTAATAATCTCTCTTTATCTTTAACTTTTGTCATTTTAAATACAGTGTATCTTGATGTGGTCCTCTTTGAAATGATTCTATTTGAGACTCTCTGTGCTTCCTTGACCTTGATGTCTCTTTCCTTTTCCAGGTCAGAGGAGTTTTCAGTTACTATGTCTTCAAATATTCTCTACCTCTTTCTCACCCTTTCCTTCTGGGACCCCTATAATGCAAATGTTAGTATTTAAAAAGTTACTCTTTGTTGTCCCAGAGGTCTTTTAAACAGTCCTCATTTCTCTTATTTGTTTCACTTTTCTGTTTAACATCAGTGATTTCCATTACTCTGTCTTCTAGCTCAGTGATTCATTCTTCTGTATCATCTAATCTACTATTTATTCTGTCTAGTGTAATTTTCATTTCATTTATTGTATTCTGCATCTCTGGTTCTTCTTCTAACTTCTCTGTTCTGTTCATCCATTCTTCTCTCAAATTCTTTACTCATCTTTACGGTCATCACTTTCATCTCTTTTTTGGGTAGATTGCTTATCTCCACTTCATTTAGTTCTTCTCCTGGGATTTTATCTTGTTTTTCCATTTGGAACATGTTCCTCTGTTGCTTAATTTTGCCTGATTTGCAAATTTTATTTCTGTGTATTTGGTAGGTTGGTTAGATTTCCCAACCTTGGAGAAGTGGCCTTGGTATGAGACATCCTATGCATCCCAGAAATGCACTCCTCTCTGGTCACCAGAACTGTATGTTCTAAGGGTGCCCCCTATGTGAACTCTCTGACTACTATGGTAAGTCTGGTAGGCACTGCTGGCCCCTGGCCTGAGGAGGCTGCTGGCTGGTGGTGGGTGGGGCCACATCATGAGACAGCTGACTGTAGAAACTGGGGTCTCTGGGGCTGATGGGTGGGGCTGGGTTCTGGGGTGGGTGGTTGCAGGGTCAGGTATCTCAGTTCTAGTGTTGGCCTGCTGGTAGGTGGGGCTGGTTCCTGACACTGCTGGCTGTGGGGTCTAGGGTGTTCCAAAGCTGGTGTTGGCCCACTGGTGAGTACAGCTGGATCCCGGGGTGGTTTGCTGAGGGGTGCAAGTTGTCTGAGATCTGGTGCCACCCAGCTGGTTGATCGAGCCATTTCTTGAGGGCTCTGGCTGCAGGGCCTGATTTTGTGCCTGATGGTGGATGGGGGCCAGTTATTTATACGGCTGGCTGTGGGGCCCAGGGCATCCTGCATGTGGCTTGTTTCTTTGTCATCTTCAAAGGGCCTTTCACGGGGCAAAGGTTTTTAATTTTGATAAAGTTCTTGGATATCTTCTAATATCGATGGTATGTTATATTTTAGTCTTTTTAATGGTTGCATTGTACTCAGTTGTAACGATGTATAGTAATTTATTTAATTGGTCCTTCATTCATACTGATTATTTCTAACAATTTACTAAAAGCAGGGCCACAGTGATTTTCTGGGGAAACTCAACCTTGTGTATATGTGCACATATACACATGTGTATATGTGCAAATACATCCTTAGGATAAATTTCTGGACATGGTCTTCACTGAATCATAAGCTGTATGTATTTTAATTGCCCACCAACTACACTGCGACAGTTTACATCTCTGCTAGCAGGATGTGGTAATGGTTTTTATCCCATACTCTCATCAACTCTCATCAACTCTCACCAACAATGTTTCACATTAAAAAGCAGGCAGATAACTTTGATGATCTCAGAGATAAAATGCATATTTCTTAAGATCATCAATGTTATTTGTATCTCTATATACATATGTATATCTCAATGACTTTTTATATGATTTCTTTAACTATGAGTGATATTGAGCATAGATTCATATGTAAGCCTTCCTTCATATGTAAACCTTGAACCTTGACCTTGAACTGTTCCTGTCATTTGACAATTTTTCTAAGTTAACAGTCATTTTCTTAGTGACGAAATTTCAACATTAAAAAGGGAAACAATCCCTTTCCATATGCAAATATTTTTCCTGTTTTGCCCTGATTATAGTACTTTTTACCATGGAGAAATTTAGATTTTTGTCATGTTTTTCAGTTTTTTTCTATTGTGATTTTGGATTTGTTACTTATGTAGAAAGGAAAAAAATGTTTTAAAAAATTCTCCCATGTTTTCTTTCAGTATTTTGACATTTGTGATATAATCTATAAAACCAGTTCAAATGGGATAGATTCAAGTGCTTTTCAAAGAATCTCAGGCTCTACTCAAGGCTATTTTGCATCTCATTTTACCCTGCTCCCCTAGTGATTCAAATGCCCATTAACATTAGAGAAGCATTGGAGTAGATTGTATATGTCTGTATTTTCCCCTTTACTAAACAGTGGTCAGACCCTGCAGAATAGATGAAACAGCACATTTTTTAGCTCAAAAAGTTTTCACTAGGTGACACATGGAGACTTTTAAATAGTCAAGATTCAAAGAATTAAGCTCAGCAAATTGTAAAAGCCAGACTTGACCTATTGGGTCCACTCAGCTATGAGAGTTGAACGAGGTTAAGACAGAGCTAATCCAGGTCTGTGCCTTGTTCTGTAATCTTGTTTCATTCTCTTCTAGTCGGTGGTTTGAATGTTGTCAATGGCTGAACCCCATATTTTCTAATAACTCTGCAGAAGTTTGTGGAACCTGATTGATTTCTATTAACCCCTAGAAATGGAGTTTTGACTTTCCCTGATGGAATCACCCTATTTAGTAATGGCTCACTCCAAAGTCCAGCTAGTTGGGGCAGTTGGTTAGTGCTGCCTGGACTGCCCTGAAAAGTGAAAGTAAAGTGAAAGTCATTTAGTTGTGTCTGACTCTTTGTGACCCCATGGACCATACAGTCCATGGAATTCTCCAGGCCAGAATACTGGAGTGGGTAGCCCTTCCCTTCTCCAGGGGATCTTCCCAACCCAGGGATCAAACCCAGGTCTC